>NC_047528.1:93810223-98610223 GCF_012275295.1 Melopsittacus undulatus
CATTTAATCACCCAAGCCTCCTACCACTGCCCGAGCAGGAAGATCCTCCTTGGGTGATGACTTGCCAAAGTACTTGGGCAAAAGTTATTACGTGTTATCGTTACATCTAAATTTCACTATCCTGTTGAATTTTCCTTCCTTGATGCAAAGCAAATTTTATGGCATGACCTTGATCAGGCTAATCAGTTAGTTTTACAGCCCTTCACTTGCCCTCACTTGAACAGCCACACTGCATTTTGCAACTGTTTTAAACCTCATTTAAATCAGGCTCACTTTTTGTGTGTGTGTGTCGGGGGGGGGATCAGCTTCAATGGCATGTTTAGAACCTCAGAAGAAATTGCAGCTTTGCCACAAACCAAGCAAAATGCCGGTGCGCTCACAATGCGTTGATGATGATTTGTCTGCAGGGACAAACCAGCCGTGCCCTGGGCTTTGTGCACGTGGGCATTGAGGGTTATTATCGGTGTCAGAGCTTCTGCAGTGTCTTTCTGTGCTAAATACAGGGCTGGACCGTGGAAAATCAAAAAACAAACTCACATGCGGAGGCGCAATAACTTCTTCCTAAGAGGGGAGGGCTGCGCGCCTGTGGCCTATTATCCCACACTTACTTCTGCTCCTCTTCCTCTTCCAAGGGAACGGGGGAAGCAGCAGTGCCCATGGGACAGGCGCCTTCCGGCCGGCAGCACCCAGCAGCCCTGAGGGGATGCCCCAAGGGGTAAAAAGTGCATCCAGGTTTCTTCTGCATCTCCCCATTCTTCCAGCTGATTTCCAGGCTAGCCAGTCTAGGCAGCTTCTAATATTTAATCTATGTTATTTTGATAGTGGAATTAATTTTTGAAGTTTCACAGCTTTATTTATGTTTATTTCACTTTTGCATCTTGATTTTTTTAGGGGATTTTGTCACTGTTACAATGGTTTGAATTACTTCATTATATGATTCTGCATTAAAACTATGATACAACTCACACACTGCATATACCACCCACAAAGCCATGGGCTTGCCCTCAACTTGCTCCTCCTGGGCTTTACCCTGAGTTCACTGAGGCTCTTGAGAAGACTCTACAGGCTGATTTGAACCAGGTCCCAACTGAAAACTGCAAATGTGTGAACAAAAATGAGGAGGGCATGTCAATGAGGAGGGCACGTCAATGAGGAGGGCTGCGAGGACAGCAGCAGTGGCAGGAATGAACCAGTCATACCAATCTGCCACACACGTCATGGGTCTTGATATCACAAAATGTTTATTGGCTTCAGTCCAGGGAGCCCTAGAGCCAAACGGAAGAGGCTGGAGTTGCCTGACCATCTTCCCAGTCACTGGCTTTCAGTCTTCTTTCACTCAGGGCTTCCTCAGTTTGGGCAGGTGGCAGGCAGGGTGGGATTATCTCTCTGCAGCAGTGGTCCCCCCGCAACTGGCCCCAGTGTAGCAGGCACAGAAAATAATGAACAAAACCTGGTCTGACACCCAGTCTACTGGACCATGCAATTTTCCTGATAATATTACCATATGCTTTCAAGCACATGGCGATGTGTTCTGTGCTCCTATTGATACACACACCTCCCACCTCCTTGGAAGACTTTGGAGACCAACCTATGGCTAAGATGCTGTCCATGAGAAGAAAGCCCAACATGGTCTCTGAAATGTTGTATATAGGCATTCCAAGGGCAGCAGGAGACCTTTTCAGAAATGGGCCACATACAGAAATACCTATGAAGTCCAGGGATTCTGAAAGTTCGTAGTTCCTCCAAAGGCCTATCTGTGTTATTTAGAGCAGTGACATCATTATCAAAGCCCAGATTCAAATGTAAAATGTGCATTCCCTTCTATCAGAGCACTCTCAACCCTGCTAAGGCCTAAAACTTATTGTTATTCCTGGGGAGGTGGAGACCTTTAAGTAGTATCTGACCAGACCATAGCTGTGGAGGTGTCTTTAAAACAGAGGAAAACTATCCCTGCAAGTAAAACAAAGATTTCCCAGAGGGAAAGCTGGGGATGTGTTTCAACAGTTACCATTAGATAAAAGCTGTTCTTTGATGTTAGTATCACCAAATACCCTTTCAACAACTCCAGTTCTTCATCAGCCATTGCCATGGCCTCAGCATCACTTCCTGCACCCCAAGCAGGTGCCGCCTATATAAGGCAAAGCACACTGGCAAGTTGTGTCTGCCTGGTAGAAAGCAAGGAAGCCGAGACCCAGGAATGCAGTGTGTGCCAGTGAAATAATGTGGTCACAAAGCCTTAACAGGAGGCACCTTTCTGCCTCCAGAAAACATGTCCCTGACATTAAGGCTTGGGAAGCCTGCTCTTATGTTCCAGAAGTTGTATCCTCCCCTATATGAATGTGATGGACACCAAGGGGACTGCGTTACCTCTTGATTCTAAAAGACAGGACTGGTCTCTACATTACTTGGCATGGACAACATGGATTCTCTAAGAGGATGATGGAAGAAAGATGCAATTTTGGCACCTGCTGCTAACTACCCCAAGCCCTACACAGAAGAATTTGAAGATTGGCAGCCGCTCTCCTCATGCACCTACTGGTAGCATGAAATCTCACTGAATTGCTGGCTCCTTAAGGCTGCACAAGCCTGTACTGAGAGTCATACTGTAAAAGCTGAATTGGTTTAAGAACCCCAAAACCTCAATTCCTGAACCTTGAGGAACAATTCCTGGATTCAGCATCTGGTCAGGACAGCTGAGGGGCTTCCCATGTAGAAGGAAAACCTGTCAAAACTCTAATATACCTTTTCCTGGAAAGAAGATTGCTCTCCAAGTTATGAATTTCTGGTTCTCCTTTGTTTATAGAGACCAAGTTGCCAAGTAAGGAGATCTTACAAAGGCTATGTAGGATTTTCAGAGCATTCCCTGCCAAAAGTATAAAGCCTGTCCCAAAAGCTCGGGGCTTGGCTATCCTGAGAGAGGTGTTCAGTACACAGCCTGTTTTCAAAGATGTGGCTTGTAAAGAACAAACCTACAGGCAACGAAGGGAAAACCTGGCTGGGAGTTAAGGTGAAATATTTCAGAGGTGGTTTTGGCAGCTTGTTTTTGCCTGGGAACTACAAACACATTGCAGAAGTTTTTGTTGCTCCTGCCTATGAACTGCACATTGGTAGGTTCACCAGCCTGGTGTGCACAAGTGGGTGGGCTGTGTCCTGCATCAGCTAGTGTCTTGAAGGCGGAAGAAATGGAGGCTGGGCACTACCACTCACATGTCTGCATGTCCCAGCTCTCAGTTTTTGTGATGACTGCTGGCTTAACTAAATGGAGGGGAGTATCTGGAGTGTTGTATCTGAGAAACCAGGCACCATGTGAACCAAAAAGGTGATTGGCTTGGGTTGGGATGGGTTGGGTACCAGCAATTACCCTGGCTGCAGGGCATGGGCAGCACTAGGAGGACAGAGGTAGGGGTGAGAGGAGGTAAGGTCACCACTGGGCAGAAAGAAGGGGGAAGTCTCCCCACAAGCTTGGAGGCCACCGGGGGGACACCCATGGTGCAGATGGAGAGCCCATTGGCAGCAGTGAGCTTGTGGGCTCCTGGCAGGGCACCCCTCTGGGGACAGCAGGCATGTCCCAGGGCTGTGCTAGCTGCTCTTCCAGGGACCATTCCAGATAGGAGAAATGACCCTATGTCCTTAGTGTTGAGGACCCTCACCCAGCACTGACTAGATGATCATCTTTTAATAGTGCTGCAAAGATTATATTGATTTTCCAGGCTTTAATCAGTAGGAATATTTAAGTTATTATGTAGCAGAAAGATTTAAAGCCCTCGTTTGCTTATTGAATTTAAGCAGGCAGACAATTCCCAGCAGATCTAGAAAACTTGATATGTGTCATCTATTGAGCTGACACACAATACACCAAAATATGGTTATTTCACCTCTGCATTAATGCTTTCATCTCACAGACTAACACTCATGGGGATAAGCAAAGATCAGCTCATAGAATCAGTCTAGGCAACCAAAAGTCCCAGTGCTATACTTTACTTAAAACCTTTTTTTGATTGTATATGTGACCCAGTAGGATTTACCTAAACCACAAAACAAAACCAGGAAATCAGGTAGATATGTTGAGAATAATGCTCCTAGGTGGCTGAAAGCAGGGACATTTGGGAAACCCTGGTGCTCTCATCATCCCTATGTAGTTGCTTAGCATAGGGGAGGGTGAGAAGGAATCTCTATTTTCTGCCCAGGAGAAGATAGGCAGAGCACTGGCAAGGGCATGAGGGAACCTGCAATGTCTCTGTTTACCGCTAGTCAGGAGAGGAGGTACTCGGGGCTGGTGCCAGAATGCTCTGAACCTGAAGGTGTGGGCTGAGCCCTTCATATATGTAGGCCAAGCATCTGCACATTTGAAAGGAACATGTTTCAGCAGAATTGGTATACTCTTACTCCTGGTCTGTTTCATAGTATTAAATCTCAGATAGAGATTTGAGCATGATCTCTGCAGACTGACTTTGGGTACCAGACAAATGAATTTGCTTTGGGACGTGTCAGTGAAGTGCCATTAAATGGGATGGGGCACCAGGGCTATGGCTAGATGCTCCCATGTGCCCTCCAAGTCCTTTAGAAAGCCTTTATTTCCAGTAGATTTGGGCTAACAAAACTGGATTCTTACATTGAAAAGGCAAATACACCCTTATCCCAAACACAAGACTTGTAAAAAGCTATTGTTTTGATTTCTGCCCCTGCACAGATACATACACGCAGATGTAAGAATTGCCTTCCAATTGAAATAGTGTATTTGAGCCTTTGGAGGCTAACACAACGCAAACCTTCTGAAGTATCACTTTGACCTCAAGAGATTTACTCCATCCTTTCACCTATGTTCTCCTTTCAGCCCCCCCCACCAGCTGACTTCTCTTTCTGACATTGTTAAGACCCTATTTATTTCTGTTCCTATTTCTGACGAATGTTACTCTTTGAATAGGTAATCTCTGCATAGATGTCTGCTCAACCTGGATGCTTGGAAAACATTGAATCAAGTGGTTAGGACATTCATAGAAATATAATTCATGGAGAAGCACAACAAAACAGGTTTTTTTCTGTGCAAATACTATTTTTTTGACATTTCCCAAACACAAAGGCCCAGGGCTTTTCACAGAACAATCTGAATGATGAGAATCTTGCAAAACATTTGTTTACTGGGGATTTGTGTTTCACTGCCATTTCAAAAGTGCAGCCAAATCTGGGAGAAATTATGACAAAATTATAATAATGAGAGTTTTGCACATGCTCAATAAAGACTTTGTCAATTTTAGCAATTTTGCTCCTTGAAAACTCTGTTGGTTTTGGGTACGCTCCAGAGGCAGCAATGACTTTGTTACATCTGTGGAGAAAAATCCCTGAACTTAACAGTTTTCTTCTGGCTGATGGGGGAGTCTTCAACTTGGATACAACCTGCAGCAGAACGTTGCCTCTTCCAGTGGCCCATGGGAGGGAGTCTGCCTGGCTTAAGGTCAGGAGGATGAAAATTGCCCACTTGGAGGTGAGGAAGGAGTGTAACCATACAGGGAAACTGGGAAGAAGACTTAGAAACAGGCCAAGAGGAGAGAGAAACTGGGTTTGGGAATCAAAGCTGAGAGACCTGAGGTCTGCGCCAGGGAGCTCTGCGTGGTGAGACCAGAAATAACCAGGGCCAGGATGCAGAACATAGATAAGGGTAAGAGACAACAGTGGGGTCAAAACAGGGGCATGAAGACAGATGATTAGAAGAGGCTAGGCTTGGGGAAAGGGCAGGGGGAAGGAACAGGCCAGGAGAAGTCCTGCTTGAGGATGGATGGGGTGGAGAATTTGCCTCATCAAGAAACGTGGTGATGCACAGAGATACAGAACACCTCAGCTGCAGTTGCCATCAGTCGGGGGGATGCTTTGGACTAGTGGAATGCAGGTCATGTCAGAATACTGTAAAACAACAAAGTCCCCCTGTTAGTTACTACTTTTGACTATGACCCTGTGCCTCAGCTCGCTCCAGCAATGTCTTCTCTTTCCTTTCATCTGCTGCACTTTACACAGGACTGGTGGGGATAAATACTTGTAGGGCACCCTGACACCACTGTGCCCACAGAAAAGCTTGGAGGATGCAGATAATTCTCCACAGAGCAGAACTGGAATAGCGTCTAGTAAATAAGATGTATGGTTACACACCAATGAGTATGGTTACACACAGCAATGAGAAGCTACATACAGAAAGCTGCTCTTTAAATCAGTGTAATGGATGTCGAGTAAGGAGAACGTTGCTAAGAATGTGTGAAAATCATACACCTCAAAGGAAATGGGGTCATCTGAGCACCTTCCTTTGTGTCATGCCATGTGTGTCAGATGAAGTGGCTCCACGAGGGAGAATGCTGTGGGAAATGGTGTCAAAGGCTTTGCTAAAATCTGGGTAGAAAACATCGACAGCCTTTCGCTCATTCACTAAGCAGGTCACCTTGTCATAGAAGGAGATCAGTTTAGTTGAGCAGGACCTGCTTTTCCTTAACCCATACTGACTGGGCCTGATCCCCTCATTTTCCTGCACATGCTTTGTGATGGCGCTCAGGATGATCTGCTCCATAACCTTTCCTGGCTGAGGTCAGACTGACAGGTCTCTAATTCCCCATATCCTCTTTCTGGCCCTTCTTGTAGATGGGTGTCACATTTACCAATGTCCAGTCAACTGGGACCCCCCCAGTTAGTCAGGATTGATGATACATGACCTTCCATGAGTAGTGCATATATTTTTCTCTCCCATAGTGCCCTTCCTTGCATTATCTTTTAGCTTTTCTCTCTGACCATTGATTTCTCAGCTTCAGCTTTATTTCCAGGTCACTTTGGCACTACCCTGCCTCACATGAACCATTTGTAAAACCTGCATGTGGCATCGTTTCATTTTTGTGTGAAATGGGGCTACAGAGCCATTTGATGAGGTGAGCCTGCCAAGGAACAATGTAAGCACATCCCCAGATACCTCTTTGCTCTTTTACACTTCTTGGTCCTTTGCTCTACTGCTGTGGGGAGCTTACCACTGCCCATCCCTCCTGTGGTGCATGGCTGGCTCTGAAAGCATAATTCAGGCCCTGTTCTGCCCTTAGCTGTTACAAGCCCTGCTACAAACGTCTCTAAAATTAATCATTTAGCACATTGTCTACCCCACAACATATGGTAAGATGCATGGTACAAATGCAGAGGTAATTCCTTTTTTCAGTTGCCATCCAGTTGTTCTCCGTCTTAAGTGTAGGACCAGTATAGGGGCAATATCCAGAATGATGAAGCCCATAGAAAGCCAGGAGCAATGTACGTAGGGCATAGAGCCCAGATCTCCCAAAATACATAAGTATGTCCTTACTAAAGAGGATGCATCCTGAAGTTTCTGCTGTTTTATGCAACAGATGTGGTGAAACTTGGCAGTGTTTGCCCCTTGTCCAGGAAAACCCCTGTCCCCTGTGATGCTGGGAGGAAGAAGAGGGCTGACACTGGGGAGTTCGGTGACACATTCAGCTCAGTGATTTTTTCTCAGCATTTTAAAGTGGTTTCTTGTTCAGGGTTATGTTTGCTTCTAAAACAGATGTAATTCAGCTGCTGATGTTAAACATTGCTGCTGTAAATACAAATAGGTTTGTATTCCATCATGTCTCACAGTCTGTAGATATGATGCTCCGTCACTTTTGATCAACTTCATGTGGCTTGATATATCTCACTTGTAACGTTTCATAGCCTTATAGACACAGGGAATGCTCATGCTTAAACTGGCACTCAATACACATTTTTTTGCAGTGTTTCTTTTGTACTCCCAGTGCTAAGTGTTGCTCCTTGCTGCATTATAACAAAAAGACATTTGAGGCTGAAGCAGCCACAGAAACTTCAGTTGCCTTTTCCAGGGCAAAACTGCTTTTTGTCCAGTCCTAAATCTAGGCATAGCTGAAGAAAAGAGTCGGGAGACCCAAGCCAGCACAACAAAGTCAGTAACAGGAGTGGATGGCAAACCAGCAGTACCTCTGCACTTCAGTGGTGAAGTAAGATAACTTGCACCAATTTAGCCAAATTGGTGCAAATGTATGCAAAATAAGCATGAAAGACAGTGGGAGATGGATGATTTTTTCCTGGAAGAAGGTAACAAGTGCTGAAGTGCTATGCTCTTCACTGATGCAGCTCCCTCGACTTAATTGTAGCTTTATGTTTTGTTAAACATAGAAGAGGAGGGCTGTTTAACTTGCATTTCCCATTATCTACTCTGACACCACTCTGCGGTGAAGCTGGAGCTGTGCGTGTTTAATCCAGCTGCTGACCTGTGAGAACTGATCTGTACTCAAGTTTTCATATCAATGTAACACTGTCAGGTTAGAATTAGAGTAGTTAAAATGATCCACCCTGTGAATCCAGACTGATAGGAAGAGATGTCCAAGTCTTGTGCAAGCAGTGCCAAGCCACATTTGAGCTAGCCCTCAGCTGTGCTCATTTTTTGCAACCATATTGGGGCAAGCCGTGCTGTTTTGTTACTCAACGCTAATCTGACATCTGATGTCTGCCTCACATCATTGTCTCTGGCACAGCTGGATTCAGCCCAGAAACACCCGCCGGACTTGCACCCTTTAATACTCATTTTCCAGTGCTCGGTACCTTATTTGCCAGAGGCCAAAAGGACGGCAAAAAATCAATCATTTGATGTGACAGCCCTTTGCACCCACTTTGCACAGTCAGATAAAAGATGTCATACAAGGTGTGAGCGGCTGCAAATCTCTCTGCTGCCCATCAGCTTGCCTGTAGCTAAATTGTCCTACTCCTGCAGTTAAACTGTGGAAGCCAGTTAGCTGGCTTCCTAAATATTATGGCAGCCTTGCATCTGCAAGCCTGTTCACTGCTGCAGCTGCTTCCACACCTGTCTATTAGCTTCCAAATGATCTTTTTTCTCCCCTGAAAGTTGCTGCTGCAAATTCACTTCACAGTGTGACTTGATTATCCCAGTTATTAGCGGGAATCTTGAGTTAGACCTTTAAGGAAGCACAGCGAGGTATCAGTTGTTAACTTAACACAGCTCTGCAGCTCGGATGAGAGCTAAGGTCGTGACCTTATAATGGTCAACCGGCCTATTAGTTTAGCAATGCGGGACTCAAATGTCGTTTCAGCACCAGTCGAATGCTTGAATTTATTACCCAGAAAGCTCCTTACTTGAAAATGACAGGATTTTTTTTTTCTACCAGCTGCTGGAAGTCCCCTTTTAAAAAATAATAGCTACAAATCTGCACTTTAAAAGTTCTCTCTGTGCTTCTTAAATGGTAAGGTGACCTATGGCGAACGAGTAGGCAGAGCAGGTACAGCAAATCATTCGATCCTGCGGGCTTAGAAAAAGGGGGGAAAAGGCAAGATAAAGGAAAAAATGCCAATCAAATTTAAATGATGATCCCATTAAATAATGATTTTCGTTCAGACCTCACCTTTCAGTTTTCACATTTTACGGTTATGTCTTACAGGAAACAAATTCTGCCCCTTTATTTCCTTCCTCCCTCCACCCCTCCATCCCCCCGTTATTAATTTGTGATATTCGATGATGATTTTAGTTAAAGGAGGGGGGGAAGAGAGGAAAAAACCTGACCAAAAAAATCTTGCTGTATTCAGTCCCCTGAGAATGTTGGGTCGAGTTTTTTGATCCCTGTTGCTCATTGATTTGAGGGCTGATGTAGTGCAAGGGGTCCCTATTAGTGGCGTCTGTCACTGCTGTAATGTTTTTGTTATTTTTCCTCATTTGTTCACTCTGACATCATGTCATTACAGAATGGTGCTGTTCAGGCCCTGCCTTGGCTGTTCGTTAGCGTGTGTTTAATGAGCAGCTTAATTGAGCTGTCTACTAGGCCACCTGTCACCCTCCGGACTTATTAACATACTAATGGCCTGACATTGTATTCTCTGACAGGCAACAGGGTTTACTGATTTGATGTCTGGACATGGGGATTTTATGCAGGAATGAGAGAGAATATTGGGAAGGAGGTTTAAAAACGCAAATTAACTCTTTGGTATCTATGTATTTACAGCTTGCTTGTAGAAGTTCAACACAAAGTAGCAGGGGGAAACGGCCCTGCTTAGCAGGCCCGACTTTGTCATTGCAATTGCAGCACGTTTCTTCAGAAGAAAATATGCTTGGTGTAAGAAGAGCAGGCTTTACTTCTATTACAGTATTATTGTTGTTGCTGCTTCAAAGGAGAAATCTTCTTAAGCACAGAGGAAAGTTTTGTGACTAGTCTTTTCTCTACTGTGGCTAAACAAATGAAAGGCAAGAAATTTCCAGTTAAGGGATTTAAGTGCACAACATTGTTCCCACCTTTTAAAGCCAGATGAAGACATTCATCGCCAGTGAACACTGTGCTGAATTGTAAAGGTTCAAAGAAATGGCTTAAGTGCATGCAAGTTTAATAAAAACACTTGTTTTGATTTGGTTGTTTTTTGTTGTTGTTGTTGGTTGTGTTTTTCTCCCGCAGAGGAGAAGCAGACCTTCTGTCGCAAGAAAACTCGGGTTACCAAGCAGATAACAGATCCAGATGGGGTGGCTTTAAGTCCAGCACTGCAGTAAATCCACCTCATATGCATACTGCACACCCAGGCATGGCGCTGTGTTTCTGTGTGGTGAGGTTTTCTCCTCTGTGTAGGAAAGACTTGGGCTCAGTGGAGTTCACCAGGTCTTTGCATGGGTCCAACCTGGACTTGCCAGTGATCAGAAGAAAAAGAAATCCTACTACAAGTAAATGCAGTGTGCAAGTGAACCCTGAGGAGTACAGCTGTACTCCCAGCTGTTTGTTGGTGGGAGATATGACCTTGCACAGGACTCAGGCAAAAGCCTGAGCAGCCATCAGGACCCAGCAGAAAGATACATACAGAGATTTGGTCCCACAGCTTCCCAGCACCATCCTTGTGGGTGCCTGCAAATGAGTCAGGTTGTGGTGCAGGGAAAAACAGAAGACATGGGGCAAGAGGGGTCCCTGCTGACAACACAGAAGTGCTTGCCATTTCACTGTGAACCACCTCAACCCCCACAAAACAGTCTGATGACTAGCAGCTAGTTGTGTTTAAGCATAATAGGACAAAACAGCCACACTTCCAGCAGTACAGCAGAGCTAGGCAGAAGGAATCTTACAGAGTATCACCCAGGGGTGATGGGCTTATTTTGGTGTCTCTGACGGAATAACAACTGTGTATACCTCTCCAGCCTTAATGGGCCAGCATGTGGCTAGTTTTCCAATTTCTCAAACTATGGATGGTGACAGATGTTAAGATCAAGGCATTCTTGTGGCATGGTCCCACATAAAGCACTGTTTGTAGAACTGCATCCACTGACTGATCTCTGCTGTGAGCCGGTCACTTCTCACTAAGAATTTGTCATCATCAGAGTGAGACACTGGGAGCATGTACGAGAGAGATCTGGCTAGCAGTCAGCTTCAATGGAATTGCCCTAAAGCGGTCTAGGAGGACAGCTAACAGTAATTGTATTTATTGACTTGCGGGGAGGAGGTGATTTTGGTTATTTCTGCCAAAGTTTGCTTTCTGGAGTTTGGTCAGAGTCCCAGATCACTTCAAACAGCAGTGACCAGAGCAGCTGTTTTCCATCTGTCTTTTTCAAAGAGAGCTGCTCACTTTCCTCCTGAATGTGGATGCTGCTGATGTGGTCTGCAGTTTTTGCCTTGTCTAGATCAGATTCTGCTTTGGGATCCCTGCAAAATCAATGCAGAAAACTAATCTAGAATAAAGCACAGAGGTTCGCTTACCTGCCAGGCATATCCAGATGAGCTTTGGGGCCTTCACTTGTAACACAGGGTGTAAGTTTTAATTCTCAGAGCTAGAAAGAGCTGTCTTCCTCCTGGGAAACCACCTGCTGAGGTGGGGGGGGCTGCTGGTGTGGGGCTGACCCCTGGGGATTTCCCTGGAGGTCATATTCCATTACACTGTGTGAAGAAGACATTGAACTTAAAAAGCTGCTACCTCATTCTTCATCTCAGGTGAGTGTCTTCACGGCACAAAGGAGCTCACAGCTTAGTTTCTTTGAAAAACGACAGAGGGGAAAGGCTTGTTTTGGCTCTTTCACGTCTGTTGTATGTATAAACAAGAAGGAATGCTAACATCTGAAATACCCCTGCTCTCTTCATTTAGATGGGATTTATGAGCGCTTAGGTCGGTGTGTTATGCAGGCTGAAAAAAACACAGTCATTTCTTAAGAAGAGGAGCATGCCCCTTTGTGAACAGATGAGTGACACTTTTTTATTGTATTAATTCAATCTAATTAAGCACATCCAGCCTGGGTATGGACAGTATTTGCTGGCTACCTTGCTTCATGTTTGGGCAGGAGTGCCATCTGTGGCCACCAACATGGCTAACCTTATTCAGGGTCTTCTGAGGGTGTAAGGTCTGCACAATTCTGGTGCAATGCTCCCAGCAGCCTCAATGTGCAGGCAGTGCCTGGTGTGTATCTGGATTCTGCTGTGGTAGATCTACATGCAGTTTAACCCTTCATGACCAGCTCTACATGTGCCCTCATTTTTGTACCCTTTCTTTCATAGACCTAGATTCCAACTTCTGAAATTAGTGTAGATCTGGTGAGCTCATCAGAGATGCCATAGGACAGGAGGTCTCACGCTGGACTAAGTACCAGTGCCTTTGGTTTTCACAAATAAAGAGCAAAATTCTGCTGGATATGACTCCAGTCAGGTTGACATGATGGATAGTGAAAAATATCACATCATTAATTACTTCAGTGGCTGCTGAAGAAGCAGCAAAAGCCAACATGTGTCAGTAATGCATGAGCTTTGAGAGGAAGGCAAATTCATTTCCTTATTAGTTTCTAATTAGTTAGAAAAGGACTTCAGGCCTCAACTCTGAAGCTCCAAATGTGTCATTTTTGGTTTTCAGTAAGGCTGCTCGTTGCTGAAAAAGGCTCTTTTACAAGCAGTGTCTGTCTTTTCCGTCAGGGTGCAAGCTCCCTTCTGTCTTCCCCTCTTTTCCAGGATTCCCTCTGTGCTGATAGGCGTGGGGGAATATAGCAATGTCCATGGAAAACCTCAGGAAGAATTACAGACGGAATATTTAGGATGGTGTTAAAAATAATACTTTTAATACTTCATTGAGGACTACATTTATAGCATCAATGACAAGAGAAGTTTGTTACTGTATGTACCCTCTCAGTACTCAGCAGACACTGCCAGAATAGTTCTAGTTGTTATATTAGGGGTGCATGAACAATAAAAAGTATTCTGTGCTGTCAGAAGATTAAGGATAAAGGATTTAGAGCTGCAGAAAATGGTGCATAACACCACTCAGGTGAGTAGCCTTATCAGATGCCTTTTCTTTCTGCTTCATGAGAGCTGCTGTGAGAGCTTAATGAGGGTTGGAAGTCACAGCTGCACTGCAGAAAGTCACCAAGGGGTAAAAGGTAGACATAAGTATCTAAATTCTTTTATAAAATGACAATTTCTCACTCCAAAAAAAGATACTTTCTCACTCCGAAGGGCCTCCCATCCCTCTCCAAAGTGACATGTACATTCAGGTTCTTCAAATATACACAGAGAAAGGAAGTCCTCTTCCTGTTTATCAGTACCATTGGGTTTTCTGCATTACTTGGCTGACTGTTTCATGTCTTTGGCAGAGGATCTGCCATAGACCTAAAGCACAGGGATTCAAAGGCAAATGTGCTGCCCTGACTGGGACTCGTGTGAAGGGTTTGGAGGCTGTTATTAATAAACGTGCTTCTCTTTTTGATGAATACTATTAGGGTCCAAAATTGCCTTTAAACTTCTCACATGTGTGAGGAAGAGTAATTTCCCTGACTGTGGAAAAACTTACCTCTGCAAACGCAGGGCTAGGTTATATTAGTACTCACTCTTTCAGCATGTATTTCACCAGTTCTGTTAAGGCTTGTTCAGCTTCTTTAAGGTAATTAAGGGCCAAGCTCATGCCTCTCTTTGAAAGGCAAGAGGACACTTTTGTAACCAGGATGCCAGCAGAACCCCAACTGAGGCAGGAAGCCAAAGTGGTTGAGTTGGAGATCTTTGCACCACCTCTGTATCTATCTCTTACAGTTTCAAGTTTAACTGTATCAATCGCTGAGCTTTTTCTTTTTGTGACTGGTCGAATCCTCTCCCTTCCAAATATCACTAATGGATTTGAATTTTTTTCCCCTAAACTTTCATATTTGAAAACATAAGAGAAATATTCCTCAACCCCACAGCTGATGAGAAAATTAAACATCTTATTTTAAAACAGCCATCATTTCAGTCACTTGTTTGACAAAGCTATATTCTTCATTAAAGGAAATAGAGAAAGCAAGCAGCCCAAACTTTGTGGCAGTGCAGATTATGGGTAATGATGGCAAATTGGCTGAGATAAGCATAGGGCAAGGCTGAAGAGATGTGTCTTTTTGCTCTTGAAAATAACAGGCAAAGAGCTGGAGCAAGGGGAAAAGTACAGAATATTGAAGATTTGTGCTTGTTCAATGTCCTTGTTTCAGCTTAATTGGACAAAACACTGTTCAGCTCTGCTGCTATTGGAAAAAATATATAGAAGAGTATTTTTATGAAAAGAGAAAAAGAGCACTTATAAATTCACTACCACCCTCTTGATTTTTCACTGGAATTAGAAGGACCCCAAAGCCTTTGCCCTCAAATGCGTGGCCACTTACTGCAAGACTTATTTGAATGCCCAAGCACAGTCCGAAGGCAACACCTCAGCAGGATGCGCTAGTGCATGAAAACACAGACCTGCACTCCCATGAGGAGCACAAATGAAAAGGTGATAAGGCAGAATGTAAGAGGAATGAGGAGAATAAATGAACCTTTGTCTTAGGGAAGAAAATAGTTCCAGGCCAAGCTTATCAGAAAAAAAGCAGCTACACTTACAAACTGCCAGACACATGCAACTTGGCGCAAGATGGAGTTGAGAGCTACAAATGGCAGAGGGGTGAGGACTTCTGCACAACCTCCCTTGTAATAAAACCAAACAATTCCTGGCTAGGAGCAGGCATGGGAGCTAGGGGAGAGCTGCTTTAGCAGCTTGCAAAATAAAAGTTTTTCATGCTTTTAAAGATCAAATCCTGTGGGACTTACAGAAAAAAGTGATGTAGCAGCTTACTTATGGAGAAGGAAAGGAGGAGGCAGGGTCACAGGTCTGTTGCAGGTACAGCAGATGGTAAATGTAGTAAGAAAGAGAGACTATAGTGCTAGTGGCAGGAGAAACAGGGCTCATCATCATTAAAGTAGAGTTGCTTTTAGGTGCAACTATTTGCAAATGTTTAAATAGGAAAGAAACTTTAAAAAAAGTCACATATCTGAGAACCACTAAAATTCATGCCATATTTGAGAAAAATACCTAAACCAAACCAAACACCATCAACAAGATCATTGTATGCTATAGTGTGGGCATGCAGAGTTGATGTATATTATGCTTACTTCTGCTTTTGGATCCTCACCTTCCTGTGCAGCTTTTATGGACAGCCTGTATTTCTTCAAAGTATGATGACATGGGCTGTCCAAACAAGTGTTCAGGGATGAAGGCTCTTGGGAATTCCCCTAGGCTGTCATATACTGCTACAAACCACACAATGTACAGACCTGGGGCAAAGGGTTTACATCCCAGCCTTTGCTTTGGACATGCTTGTGCATGGTACTATACTTCGTGCACCAAGGGTATTTCAGAGGAGCTTCATAGGCCATTGGAAGGTTGTACTGTGCAAGACAACCACAATTCTCTGAAAAGGATCAAAAAAAGCCTTGATTTTGAGGATACTTACAAATAGATAGATAGATAGATAAGATAATTGAGTTAATCAAGCTGTTCCATAGTGTTTTATCTTTATTTACCTGCATTTGCACTATAATTTTTATTACAGCACAAACCCAAAGCAATTCAACACACAGAGCCATGTTGACTAGTTGAGAAACCAACAAGAAGTGAGAATCTTCAGTTTCAAAAATACCAAAATGTCCATCCAACACTACTGAAATTTTCTTGCAAAACTGAGGCAAAATCATCTTGATTGATTTTTGTTACTAGGGTGATATTTGGCAGTTCAGCCATTTTATCGTATCAGATGCTTGATTCAGTGTGTTAATGATAACTTCAGGTTGCAAAGCACAAATTTACAATCTCCTGTGAGACCAAAGGACATAATGTGTTTTATTAGGGTCTATAACTTACTGGTATATACATATTGTGCACTGGCAAATGCTTGTTACATTGGTCTGAAACAGATTCTCATTTGAGAGATATTGACAGGCTCATCCTCACACAGGCTCCTCGGCCAGGCTTGTAGCAAAGGCTGCACAGTCACCCAATGTGTGATCTTGGAGTCTACAGGACAGATGCATTTCTGTGTTTTGCAGCAGGATGTATTTCTGCTAGGGGCCTTCTGGCAGTGTAAATGTGTCTGCTAGCTTCTGTTTCCTCAGTGATACATTATTTTTGTTCTTCAAGTTTACTAAGCAGGAGCCTATGAAAACCAGAGATGTTACCCTGCAGTCTGGAGCATAGCTGGTAAAACTAACAGCAATGAATGAAGTGTCTATGTGGTTTCTTTAGGGACAAAAATCAGAAGTTACAAAGTGCTGATTATGCTAAACCAGAAACTTGCCTGTTATTTCCAAAATAATAATACTTTTAAAAATCCCCAGGCATTGGTTAATGGGTTATGTTCACAGGCTGAGAAGCAACAAGACCAAGAAAATCCCTGAGAACTGCTAACTGAAAGTTAGTCCATAAAGTCCCTCAGAGGGAACAACATGTTCTTCAGAGACATGCATTTATAGGCAGCCAGGAAATGTTGTTTTTCAGTGTCTGATTATTTGCATGATCCAGAACTGAAGAGAAAATCTTCTTCTCAGAAAAGACAGCAAGATTTTTCACCAAAGGCAGGATTTTCCCCTGCATAATTTTAGTATAATTTCTCCATACATTTTTTCACTTTCTGTTGACAGCACTGGATCAGTCTTAATGTCTTCTCAAGCCTGCATGGAGCTCAGATGTGAGCCTGTGTGGGACCATCTCTGCCTCCTCCCTCTCCTGCACAGCCCCTTTTGCCTTCTCTGTGGGGGACAACATGTTTAGGACTTTCCGAGTCAAGCTGTTGTCCCTTGTCAGCTCAAAGGTTTGACACACAGCGAGTCTCTTGTCATTAGCTGTTTCTTTTGCCATTGATCTAATGCTCACCCTAATAATTTCCATGGGGCATTTCACTGTGTTCTTCTGTGAGAGTCTACCATAGCTCTTGGGTAATTTTTCACCTCTTCCTTACACTGGGAAATGCCTTATGGATTTCACCTGCTTGTTGAAGCAGTATGCTAGGCAACAATCTCCTAAACCAGAATGTCTGAGAATTCTCCCGTTGCTTTAGCAACATCCCTCTTTTAAATGGCAGGTTTGGTTTTGAACAGCCACATCCGTGCTCCTACAGAAACAGGAAGAATGACCAAAGCTTTGCAAATGGAGCACATGTTCTCTGATTTATACTTCATGTTTATCCCTGAGGTTCAACATGTTTATCAGCTGTTTCAGTCAATCTGGCACTGTTCTAAAGGATCACTGTTCTTTTCCCCAGGTAAGGCAGTTCATCTAACCTGTTCACCCCCAGTTTCTCTGCTGTATTTCTGATTTCCAGAAGAGGAGGATTACCCCACTAATTGCATGTCACAGCAGCCAGATAATACTGTATGGAGATGTGCAGGCTTGCACCCAAGTCCTCTGAAATACCATGACTCTTTCTTGCTCAGCTCTGGTAGAGATGGTTATTCGGAGATGGTTTTGAGTAGGAACCATGCACAGATAACCCATGTTGCGCAGCTCAGCGTTGGCTTGAGACTGGAGACGTGACCTGGACATCCAGATGTTGCCACTGAAGGGGAGATGTGGGCTTCTTGGATGTGGGCACATGTGCGTGGATACTAGTTGTCATGATAAGCTTGCTTACTAATGGTGGCCTGTGGATAACAGCTGGGAGCACCTGCAATACTGAAGAAATTCTTCCTGAGCCTTTTCTCACCTTCAAGTGGAGGAAAACCAGAGAAGAATTGGCACTGAGGACTTTGCTGTGACACCAGAGCAATCATTGCTTGCCAGCAGCTCCATGAATTCAGTCAGTGGCATAATTAGCTCTGTTATGTTGCACCACACATTTTGGGCACAGTTAAGACTGTTGCTGGGGGGCAACAGCTTTGTGACCTGGGGACTTTTCTGCACTGTCAAGACAACAGCCAAGGCAAGGGGATGCTTTTTGGCCACCATCCTCTCCTACATCTCTAGGCAGGATGGCAAAATCTGTCCAGAAGTGCTGTAGTTTCAAACGGACATTTCCAGGTTTCGTGCTCCCAAGGGTTTTCTTCACAACAACGCCACAGTGAACATCTGGAAATGTCAGCTTAAATCAGCCAGTTTCTACGTTTGCTTCAGTGACTCATTCTGTTTGCAGCAGTGTATTGCAGCTGACAGGCAGAGAGCATGTGCAGATCCCTGTTTCCTCCTGTGTGCCTTTCAGACACCTCTGTGTCCAGGTACGGGCTGCATCACTCCCCTCATCTCCGTGTGCCTGAACTGAGAAATGTTTTAAAGAAAATGTAAATAAAAATGTTTTAATTAAAAATGTAAAAAGTCTTTGTCCCACCTCAGCGGCAGCGCTGCTCTCCCCAGTCCCTTCCTCCTTCCTGCCTTCCCGGGGACACTGCATGTTGCAGTCTCGAGGTTGGCATGCCAGATGAGATGACACTGCCTCCAGCCTTTGACCTGATGCTTACTGCAGGTGAAAAGATCATTAAAAAAAATCTATATGATTAGGTGCTGCTGTCGCTCATCCTCAGAAATCTTTACACTTATTTATGGCAGCAGTTGCTGATCTATATGGACACCCATTTTTGAAGATGGTAACTTTATTCTAATAGGTAATTCTATGCCTTCTTGATCCTGCAAAACAGGCTGAGCTATTTCTAAGGTCATGGCCCAGATCTGTGTCTCTACAATGAACTTTGACTGGGGTCATGCATTTAGTTTTCAGTGTGTCTGCAATTGAATGGACACTACACTGACCCCTGCTAAAGAAGCCAGTACTGAAAATGCTGCCTTCAATAATTAATAGTAACTCGTTCTGATCCTCAGCCTGGCCAGTTAAATAGCAGATGTCAGGAGCAACTAGGGCAGATGGCCTTCAGCCTTGCTTTTCTCACCAGTTGGATGTCATGAAGTATAAGTATTCCTGATCAAATGTGCTTTCAGTTTCTCTCCTTTACACAAAATAAAGTTATTGAGTTGATAGTTATTCTTCCAATTCCTGTACCTAGGGAGAAGGAATAGATAAACCCCACTATATTTGGATCTGATTTGGAAGAAGGGGTGCTGTGGCAGCATTCTGTGAAGACTAGCAACTAAAATATGGGTCATGATAGCACCATAACATAGAGGAGACAAGACAAAGAATTTTTCTGAAGACATTAAATCCAGTGGGATAGAGAAGTAACCTGGCATTCTTGCTTCATTCTACTTGGAGAGTGAAGAAAAAGGAAGCACCTCCAATTAGTAATGCTTCCCAAGGTATTTCTTTCTTCAGTCTCATTTTAGTGGTAAATTTAAAAGATCATTAAAACCTTGGGGGTTATTTTTCCTTCACAGTTTCTTTTTCATCAGAACAGTTCCTGAAAATGAGGGCAGAAAAACGCATGATGTTTTGCTTCTATTTAGAAACAAAATCTGTGAGCCTTTTTTCTAAAGAGCTGTCAGATTCCCTTTTTTGGAGGCAGTGTATCTTAAACCTAGCAGCTGGTTAGCCTTTTCATTAATGTGGAAATACATCCCATCGGTCAAATCACAGCCTTTCAGAAAAGAATAGCTTGCATATGCTTACCCAGACTTGCTAGGCTTCAGCCAGTGACATCCCTAAGGAAGATGAAGGCACACTTCAACACCAGACTGAGTCCTTCTGATACTAACTCTGGGCAGCACCAGGACAGCAGAGGATGTGATTCCCTCCTGAGGACCTCCCCACAGAGCTTGGGATGGAAAACTCAAAGATCAGAGAACTCAGCTTCCCATATGCTAGGATGCCATTTCACCTGCAGCTATTTACCACATTATCACTGAAGCTGAGCTAAGCTTTGCTTATCTAACACTTTTATTGTCCAGATAACAAGTGCTGTGTAAACTGGAGCCTGCTCCTCCTGCAGCCTGTTCTGGCTGGGGGGTGAAGCTGTCCTGATGGGTGATCCAGGTCTCTTGCAGTGGTAGCCTCTGGCTAGAACAGATGCGAGCTAGTTACAGTAATTTTACAAGTCTGGAAATATAAAACATTACTTTTTTCTTTCTCAAGAGTTAGTGGGAAGACTACGCACACCCATATAGCCCTTGTTAATGGAAATGAAGATTAACCAGCAAAAGAATGTACAGCTGCAAAAATAATAGAAATTAATAACATTACATGCATCTGATTTTCAGGAAAATTAAGATAAGTCCATAAGCCCTTAATAAGTCTAGACATTATAAACATACAGGAAGGAGATTATAAGCATACCAAAAACCAGTCTGCATAAAGTGATTTACCATGGGCATGTCATAAGGTACTATCATGCCCTTCCCTCTACAAGATGGCTTAGAGTGTAACAAATGAATGAGGAGCACCAAGCTACCCGGACACAGAAGTTAAAGGCTACAAGATTTACTACACCCATTCAGCCCCAGACCCACAAAGGAGCCAGCTCTCATTATTTTCAAGGGGGGTTATGGTGCTAAATACGTCAAGGCCGTCTTCCTCACATTTGAGTGCTTGCCATTGTTGCTATTGAAAGCCACCCGAGCAGTGTCAGCCTCACCCCTGTGGCTCTGGCCCTCCACGTGAAGCCTGTTCTGGCTGCAGATGGCAACCAGCAGTGCCCTGTCCCGTGAGCAACAAAAGGCTGGGAGAGTTATGGGGTGGCCACTTAACCCGATTAATGCTCTCCCTCCACTCATAGGTAGACAACACAATCTTAGTGCCTGTTTACGGCTGCTCACCATGCTGCCTGCGGAAGCTGTGCTCTTCCATCCTTGCTCCTTGGTCTTGCCTGCCCCTACTCTGGGGTTAGGTCCTGCCTCCTATTTCCTGCAGTGAAGTACTAGAGCAGGTCGCTTGAAGAAACAGTGGAGCCTTCCCCTTTGGGGGACTTCAAAGACAGGTTACACAAACCCTGGATTTTGGAGACTGACAGCTGGAAAGAGGGACACGGGGGGGAGTAAGTTGGCCTATCCAGACCACACCTTGCCTTTGATTCCATGTCTGCTTTTACTGCCCTCATGGAGATGCCTTAACATGTCCTTACAAGCCTTGCATTACCTGCCCACAGCACCAGCTCCCAGGACTGCTGCAATCGGTGCCTCACTGCTGCCTGGGTCGGTAGGAAATAGAGTTTTTCAGCTTAGTGTGGTTTAACCCCAGCTGGGAACTAAGCCTCACAGAGCTGCTCGCTCACAGGGGCAGTGGCTGGAGGGTGTGTGTGATGCTGTGAAACAGCTGCAGAAATGCTGTCCTGACACCCTGGTGTGCTCACTGGACAATGCTGCCTCCTCCTCCTGACCTCTGCAGGGTGGTGGCAAGGTGAGGATGGGAGAGAGCCAGTGGAGAGTCCCGAGTGGCTACAACAGTGTTTGCTGACGGAGCATCAAGGACAGCAAGCAAGAGAGGCTGAAAAGCAAAGCTGTGCTATGGAGCTTGACCAGAGACCAGGATGCTTGTTTGTGTCTGCAGTTAGGTCTTAAAAGGTAAACCTTATCTGCTCTGCACTGGCACAGCAGGTGAGGTGGCTCCTGACTCAAGGCTATGTTCTGGTGCAGCTTCAGCTAGTGATGCCCCTGGGTCCTGGCTGGCTGCTTCCTCTCCCAGATCTCAGCTGGATCTGACAGATATGATTTGTGAATTATTTTCCAGGTCCTTTCACAGATACTCAAATGCCAAGGAAAATCATGCAATTCAATAATAGAGTACTATTGTTTTCATATCAGAATTATTTGTCCATAGCTGCTCGCATGTGGTGCACACTAGTTACTCTTGAAGGTCTGCAATTTGGAAGAGAATTTTGTTTTAATACCACTGCTTCAGTCCCTGCTATTTGCAAGAACAATTAATTTCCATCATGCTGTGTTGGGGCATTGCCAAGAAAAACCTAGATCTGATTCGCAGAGCTGAGTTCTGGGTTTTATAGTCTCTATGTACCAGACTGGTATTTCACTGCTGCAGCTAGCCCTGAATATGCCTGTGGCCAGACTCTGAGTACATATTTTGAATTTGATGATTCAGGACCAAAGGAAGTCCAGTTCCCAGGTGCTTTGTTTTCAGGTGGCTGGGTTGGCATTACCAGTGTTGGCCACACTGGAAGCTAGACCTGCTTTAAAGTTCTTTCTTGTAATTTCTTTCCACTAACTCTGATGTTTCTTTTGCATTAAGTATTTGATTTTGTGAAAGTATTTTGCCCATTTGCTCAAATCCTTGATGTATTAAAATGTCTTTATTAGAAACTGGAGATCCTCTTAAGGCTTTTGGCCCTGATAATTATTTTATTTTTGTCTAGTAGATCTCCTAAAGTCATTGTTTCCAATAAAAAGTCACTCTAGCAGTGGCCAGGCTCGTTAATACTGCTAATCACAGGGGTATGCTATAAAGACTTCTTGATAGGGAAAAGAAAAGAAACCTCCAATATGTTCAGCAATTCCATCCCTTGCTGAGACAGCCTGGCAAGTGGCTCTTATGCTGGGATGCTGAGCTATAACAGAGGATAAAACCATCAAAGGCAGAGACGCCAAGGGGAGCACAGACACAATCAACTCTCCAATTTCCAGCCATCCAGGCTTCTCAGTTAAGGCAAGTGATTGCCTCCAACAGATCCTTTGCAGAGCTGCCAAGTTATTAGGAGCTGCTCAAGAGAGAGGGAGCACAGAAGGTGTTCCCATTGACTGAAACCTCACCCGCTGCCCTGCAGCCACAGCCCAGCTCACCTCGGGAGCATTGTTAGCCTGTTTCCTTCAGGCTGGTGGGAGAGAAAGTGAATCTGAGTTTCTCTGTGGCTGACATTCATTGACCACAACTGAGTGAGTTATCACCCTCACAGGTTGGGTCTGCAGCCTTGTTCTTCTTTCCTTACAGCCAGACTTCAGTTAAGACATTTGTGCAAGGATTTCTCATAGGCCAACTTCTTCCTTCCCTTTACTCTATCCTCCCTCAAATAGGAAGTGAGACATAGGAAGTGCTTAGAGATAGGAAATGTTTATGAATGCTGTCTGGTCTTTCCATGAGACTGTTTAGATACATCACTGGGAAGACAATCTGTAAAATTAAAGAGCTTTTAATATTAATTTCAGCAGCAAAAGAGCCCACTGGAAGGCAAATGCAGGAGGAGTGGGACAATGCTGGAGTCCAACAGGGGTATTTGAGATAGTAAGTCCAGTAAGAGAGATGTGATAGTGAGTAGTCAGTTGTCAAGATTTCCCTTCCTGGTTATAATTTGTAGAACATGGTAGCACCAAGTCAGGACATGGTTTTACCAGGCCACGTACAGACGCACAGCTGCAGTGTCCCTGTTTTAAAGAGCTTAAGCCATGTCAATAACTTGGGCAACTCACCATGATAAGAAGAGGGGCTCCATAAGTGAGCAGCAAAGTCTCCATGTGGGGTAAACCTGGCATGAGTGGGATGGCAGGAGGTCAGGGGGATGCAGTCTTTGCCAGAGCATCCATGGAGAAGGTGGAATGAGGAACTTGGCCTTGAGCACTTGATGGGTGGAAGTGCTGAGGCAGAATCACACAAGGCTCTGCTAGTAAATAAAACTTCCATTCAGCTTCTGAATGGAAAAATAACCTCAGTTTAACACTGTTGGTGAGTAACATTTTCTTGTTCAATCAAAACAACAATAAAAAAAGAGCACCCAGCAAGCTAAAAGTGGGAAATCTGCTGGCCATGGACCTGTCCTCAGGCCAGAAAATATGATCTCAAAGCTCCTTGGCATGTGTATGGGAGTCTCACTTGGGTGAGTCATGCAGCCACTGAGGGTCCTGGGTGTATCTGGAAGCAGCTCTCCCTCCTGCAACGAATCTGGTCTTTCTGGTTTTGTACTTGTTTTTAAACTCAGGCAAAACAGGTGAAACCAGGCCAGATAAGAACCTCAGGTTACCCCAAACACTTCCATTTTCTGGTGTCACTACTATTTGGCAAAATGTAACCCAGACCTGACAGTGAAAGCTTCTCCCAAAGAGGAACATTGGTGTTACCCCACTGCTACTCATTCAGCCCCAGGGATGGTGCCTGGGCACAGCAGGTTCCAAGGAGGACAGAGTGGCTATCCTGCAGAGCAGGTGGTCTGAGCACAGTCAACATCACAAAAAGAAATGTTTCTCCTCTCTTTTCCTTGGGATGAGAGGAGCAGAGATAGTGACTTGGTCCAAATCTGACTGGTAGAGGGTTTTCCTCAGGGCTCCCCTGGCCACTGGTTGGAGGGTAAGAAGGAGATGGGGGTGAGAAACTATTGCTGACTTTAGTGATAGCTTCCCAGATGCTTCAAACTGAAAGGTGACATTAAAATGCAGTGGGATGTGAGGCATTCATCTAACCTCAGCCCCCTACACAGATCATGGAGAGAGGGGATCCTTCAGGGAGTTACTCAGAGCTCCTCAGGGGAAAACAATCCCTCCCACTGAGGGGCACGTGTTACAGGGAACCCAGCTACTTTCTGCCACACTTCCTCCCAGGTGTCTCTGTCCGAGACAGATGGGATGGATACTGCCCCACAGCCACCACCTTGAATGCCTTACTTCTTTCCATTTACACTAGTGCCTGGATGCAGCAAGGCTCCCTAAGGGTACAAGGGCTCAGCCCCTGAGGACGGAAAACCAGGTTATGGCAGACACCAGCCAAGGAGAAGGAAGTAGCAGCAGCAGCTCGTGCTCTATGGGCAGTGTGGCTGCAGGTGCCCAGCCACCATACTGACACAGTGACTGCAAGATCCTAGTGATGCTTTCCCAGCAGGATCACCCTCTCCACTAGCCCACCCAAAAGGAGACCCTGCCAGCCAGCCTGGGCGGCTGACCCAAAACCTCCATTTGTAACTGTTCTCACCCAGCTGCTGAAGGGCAGCTAGGAGGGTGGGCTCAGGCAGACACATGCTGAAACCCCCAGACCTGAGCAGCAGCAAAAGCCCTGCCCTGTGCATGCAGAGGCTGCCCCACTCACCATTGCAAAGATAGGGGGTGTTTTCCTGTTTTGCTTCCAACAGCCCCATCCATATTGCCCCCATCTCCGGGCCCTGTTGCATGTGTCTATCAGGTCTAAATGTTACTAGGCGAGGACAAAACCTGCAGGTAAGCCTCTCCCCGGGCTACAATGGCAGCGTGAAGAAAAGCTCAGCTCCTGCTGCGTGCGACATGGCCCCCCGGGGGAGGTGAATGACCAGGGTCAGCGGTGGGGATGCAGGCACCCGCAGCCCGCCATTTGCCCCCATTCAGCGCCGGCGGTCATTGTTGCTTCCCACTGACCAGCTGCCTGCAATCCCCCGACAGAAAGCAAAACGAGTAACACAGCCCCCATTCAGCGGAGATTAAATGCCTGAAATGAGCCACACCTCTGAACAATTGCTTCCTCCAGGAGGACCAGCATTCAATAGCCAGGGAGCCCATTGATCCCCGCCATAAAGGAGGTGGGGGCCCGCAGGAACAAGGTTTAACACTGCCCCTCGCACCAGCTCTTCGAGCCTCCCTCCTCTGACTGTTCGCTTTGCCCACATCGCTCCTCGGTCACATTCGCCTCCCCAGAGGCAGGCAGCAGTCTTAAAAACCTCCCACATTCGTCCTGCAAGGCATCGTGTTCCTCGCTGATCGCATTAGGACCATCATCTTGCGACTCTCCCTCTCTGACAATTAGTTACTATCATTCACACTGTGCAATCAGCTGTTAAATCCTCATTTATGTTAATTTGAATGCGAATGTGCTGCTCAGCAAAATGTTAGATTGCCATGTTTACAAATATACTACAGGTATTTAGAAATTTAGATGATACAAAACATACTGCTTAAGCTACTTGTGATGCCAGTTTAAATAACTTAAGCCTATTTATCAGTTATTTAGCAATTCTTTGCACATACTACTGGTTTTCTTCGTGCCACCCCTTGTCACACAAGCAAAAACATGCTTGCTTTTTTAAAAAATACATATATAATCTAATAACTGGTAATCTCAATGATAGAATTTAATTACACGTAGCCTCTACATGGGTAGCACAATTTAACCGGAACACATTTTCCTAATCCATGAAAGCATCTTTTAAAGCTGGTGCATTTAGGAATAAAGATGAAAATAACCTCGTTGGCTTAGTGCTAGTAGAAGCTCTATCCTGGAGAATGTAGTATGTCCACACAAAGTGATTTCCCCAAAGCTATTACAGTATAATAAGCTCAAGAATTAGTTTCAAGTTAAAGTTTATCTCATTATGTGCTCTGACCTGTATGCATCTCACACTTTCCATCAAAAGCTGATTTCTTCTAATGGTTTTTCTTCAATGCAGTCAGCAGGGTTAGGCCACTTAGCTGTATGAAACCTGCCTCTGATGCAGAAACTCCTCCCCTGGTCCTTACTGGAAGTGAGTTCAGAGGAGGTCCCACATTCCACCACATGGAAAGCAGGAAAGCTCTCCTCCGCGTAAACCACTGCCTTTTCATCAAGAGCACGGAGGTCAAGGCCACCCTGATTTCCTGGCCAAGGGATTTTGGTGGGGCCACCTGTCCAAGCACATCCATGCTCCTATCACATTAAAACAGGAAGTGAGCTGAGACCAATCTGCTTATAATCCTGTCTTTGGGAAAACAGGTTGTAGTGAATTAATGAGGATAAGGAATTGCATTTCACTCTAGAAACACTGTTAACTTTCAATGAAGCTATAGGTTACTTACCAGATCCTACAAAGCAATTGCACACTGGCTGCTTCTGCTTCCCTTTCTCTCTGGATAAACAGAGAATAGCAAGTCCCAGCTTTGCCATTGATTTTGATCACTGAATGAATCATCACAGCAGCAGTGTTAGTCTTGCCTTGCCACCCTGGTGCTATCTGGTACTACTGATGCTCCAGCCCCAAAGCCATCCTGAAGCCTCCACCTACCCCTGACAAGGCAGCAATAGGTGAAATTCCCATAGAGCACTGCCTGAAATGGAAGTGCTTTGAAGTCAAGGGAATCTGCATGCTTGCAGTTTTGGGGATGGCTGGCACTATTTGTAGCAATACATGTGTGAAGACGGCAGGATGAAGCTTTGAGTAACCTGGTGTAGTGGAAGTGTCCTTACCCATGGCAGAGGAGTTGGTAAGAGATAACCTTTAAGGTCCCTTCCAACTCAAACCATTCTATGATTCTATGATGACATTGCAGATGGCACAGGAGATTAATTGCCAATCACATAGTCCATACCCTACCTCTCCTAAAGTACATCTAATCTAGAAGAAAAGGAAGTATCTATCTTGAAAGGAAGTTGTTGAGCGTGAGAACAGCATACGTGGATTTGGATCAGGCTACTCATTCAACGGACGAAGGATGTGGTCCTGAGCATAGCACTTTCACAGAAGCTGCAGGAGAGTACAGTGGGAAGCACTGTGACAGTACCAGTGGAGTAGATGCTGCCTTGCTGGAG
The DNA here is from genome assembly GCF_012275295.1 of Melopsittacus undulatus. Classification (NCBI taxonomy): domain Eukaryota; kingdom Metazoa; phylum Chordata; class Aves; order Psittaciformes; family Psittaculidae; genus Melopsittacus; species Melopsittacus undulatus. The sequence continues at coordinate 93,837,837 of NC_047528.1, forward strand.
CTATGGATGGTGTTCGCAAAATCTGCATGTCCACAGCATCTGCAGCTCCAGCAAGGCAACATCCACTCCACCAGTCCCCTGGTGCTAAGGAAGCCCCACAGCTGCTGTGGCAAATTTTACCCCAGTGGATGTGGGGCAATGTTAGGGTGTGTTCATAGCAGGGTAGTTTCTCTGGTGGTTTCTGCCAACATTTGAGGGGTGTGTGTTTCTTTTTTCACCTGAAAACCAGAAAAATAAGTCAGGTCATTCTTGTGGTGGGTGGTGTAGGGAAGTCTAGGTTTCTCTGGAGCTGCAGGCACCTCTGAAGGGTGGAAGCTTTCTGCAGGCTCAGGTCTCCACTCACACCTCCAGGGTTTCTTTGCAGACAATAGCACCTCCAGGAAGGGCCAAGTCCCAGGCCCAGAAAAGGAGAGGCACAGCAAAGCAGAGAGTTGCCATACATAAGGAGGATGAAGATAAGAAAAATCTCAGATCTTCAGTCCAGAGCCTTCTTACACAGAGCAGGGGATGGTGGAAGCCATGTACATGGCCTGGGACCCATGCTCTTGGGTCAGGAGTTTTCATCCTATCCAACCTTTTTTTGCTTTTGCAAACTAGTCTGCAGTATGACTGCCATCTTAAACTGAGAGCAGTCTGTTGCTTGATCCCAGATGCTGGGATCTTCCCACACCAAAACCATCAGGAGGGCAAAGGCAGTAGCAGAGAGACTGGAGAACAAGTGACAGCACTGTTGGGAACAGAGACACAGGTTAAAGGCTGTTATCATCTGCTGTCTTCATCCCTCTTGGCCCCAGCTTCAAGGTAGCTAAACCCAGCAGTAGTCTCTTTACAATTATTCCCCTCATTAGCAGGCTGCATGTCAGTCCTGGCTCTGGAGGTGCACGGGCAATGCTAGGACCCTGCAGTGTCTAACAGACCATGAAAAGTGCAGATTGCCTGCTGCCTGTGTTACCACCTCCAATTCCAAGGGTCAGGCTGAAGAGGCATTCCACTTCTGTAATATGAGATGGCTTTGATTCTTAATATCTAAAAAATACTTCATGCTCTCTTGGCAGAGCTCCCCTCCATTTCTCTTTAGCGAGAGCTGTGATCGGCAGGTGACTGTGACAAACAGTTACTCTCTGTCAGAGAACCCCTTCTTCAGAGAATCCCTCCACCAGGTTCTCAGTGCAACAACTGGCACTTTTTGTCAAAGCACTGGAAAAAGGGTATTTGCTATGTTTCCTCAAAAGTAGTGCTGTCTCCGAGGGAAAAAATTAACTTTTTTTTAAAGATGAAAAGTCAGTTGTTCAGACAATCTTCAAAGTGCTCAACTTAATCCGCGGGGGACTCGATTTTGCTTTTCTCAGTGCAGATTTCTTCCCCCCTTGTTCACACACCTTGAGACAAAGGCTATAGTTAAGACGCGAAGGGGGAGGGAAGAGGGTGGGTTTTTTTGTGCAGGATGCGTAGCAAATTTATTCTGGAGACCGCCTGAAATAGGCTTCAGAAAATGGATAGAGTGTCTTCTGGAAGAAAAGGCCCCTAAGTAAACTCCACTGCCATTCAGAAGATTTGCTCCGGCACTTAACAAGTGGAGCAGGAAGAAAGAAAAATCTGTTGTCAGGTTTGGGGTGTTTATCAGCTACCCTCTAGACACTTGACCTGGTGCCGGGGACCCCATAATCCGCTGATCTGCATGCGGCGAGCCTTGCAGGATTCAGGCCCACGGCCGCTGCTGCAATGGGTTGGAGCACTTGTCCTAATGCGCTGATCCCGCGGCACATTGTGTGCCACTCACCTTCTCCCGCCTCCCGCCTCCCCCCACGCCGCTCCCCCCAAATTTAATTCTACTCACAAATTGTGAAATAAGTTGTTTGGGCTGGATTTGTCGAGTGAATTGTCCTCCTAATGAAACAGTCTGGTCATTATACAGTTGTCGAAGGAAGATTTAGCTCTCCCATACCCCAAGACCCATGCAGGTTAACGTTTTGCGACGGACGGTTGACAAAGGAATGAATAGCCCAATGCTGTCAAATCAGGCTTACAAACAGCTTGGCATACAAACAGTTACTGCTTGTGTGCATGTGGATTTAGGGTCTCTGTTAATGGCAAATTTGTAAGTACAAATCGCTCAGTCTTCAAACTGTTTGCAAAGGGAAGAAAATGACCAAAAATTAGTTTGTTTTAGGAGTTGTTTCCTCCCATCTCCAGCATTAAAAAAAAAAGAATAAGAAAAAGAAAAGGTGGATCAGGGAAGCACCTACTCCTACATTTGACGAAGGGCAACCTGGTTATGCCAAAAGTCCCTGAGCTGCTTCTCCCCTTTTCTTTACAAAGCAAAAAGAAAGCCTTATTGAGATAATTTAGAAGTCTTGAAGATTTGCAGCATTCATTTAAATGATTTTTAATACCCGCAGATTAAAACTGTTTGCAATAATTTTTACATTTTTAATTGCATTAATCATTAGCTATAATTATTTAGATTTATGAACTCTTTTGTTAGGCAGTTATGCATGAACTAGATGAAAACAGCTTGACTTATTTTGCCTAATAAATTGAACTAAGCAGAAATCCCAGAGCAAGAGTAGACTGGAAAATTTTTACCAGGTGATTTATCACCAGAGGGACACTTTAAATCTGGATCAGTTTTATTAAATCTGCCAAGTGTTTATTAAAGCTGGAGCAGGAATAATAGCTGTCTGCAATATCACATAATGACCGTCATTCTGCAAAGCCCCAAAATAGCCACCGAATATGGTTTTCAAGTAACAAACAAGGATAATCTCAGGACGTGTTTGAAATAACTTGTGAGCTCCAGCCTCATCCAACCCAGGGTTTGCTCACAAGAACATGGGTCGAAAAACTCCCTTTCCTGGGGAAGTGTGGCGGGAGGGCTGTGGGTTACACTTGGATTCCCCACCACGGGTACTCACGCCCTCAAACTTTGGAGGAGTTGAAAGCTGCATTCCCAGTGATGCACGGGCTGAGCAGGTGCCTCAGCTGCCCCACATCAGATGTCTGCTAGGGATGACCCTGCAGATGTAGTGTGGTCCTCTCACATCACTTTTTGGGGTGCTACTGTGCCTACATGGCACAACAGGGACAGCTTTCTTTCAACAGCCCTGGGAAATTGCTGTTCTATGCTGAAAGCCATACAGGAGTCAATACAAACCCTCTGCCACATCCCTGTTCCTCTGTTAGCTGAGACTGGAGGCTGTGCTTCTCAGCCCTGTTCTCACAAGACCTGATGTGGGATTTCAGGGCTATTGGCGAGGGTTTCCCCTTTGACAAGGGTTTTATTTGCAATGGGTGTAATTTCCTCATTAGAAACAAGGGCAGGAGGGACACAGTCCTCCCCTCCTGTGCTTGTGGGGCTGTTCATCCTGCCAGGCAGCCACTGCCCCACTCTGCAGGGGACTGAAAATGGCAAAAGGATCTCTTCAGCTGAGACAATTGCCTCTGGTTTTATAAGACAATGGTAAGGCAGGGGGATGCTTGGTGTATGCTGCAAGACCATGTGCCTCTGGGTCAGACAGAAACCTTTTTTCAGGTGACAAGGAATTTTTGGCTTGTTTTTTCAAGTCAGTTTGAGAATGCTCATCAAGTGGTGCAGATAACAGCAGGCATCCTTCAGCCTGGGTCTGGATTCACATGGCGTATCTCCACTGCATCTGCTGGGGAGCTGCCAACCTGTTCTGCTGAGGCTCCTGGCCAACCTGAAACCATGGGACTGCCACAGTCCTGCAGCTGCTGAAGCCCGAGTTTTCAAGCTGTGCTCAGCCACACAGCACCTAATTGAGCGTCCTGGAGTCTGTTACAGGTCAAAACCCCTCTCTGGAGAAATTGGTCTCCCCTGACTACAGAGGGAACCTGGAAAACACCTTCAGGCAGGGCACCTAGCTCAGATGGGTGAAGGGAGGTAAGGTAAATGTCATGCCCTGACGTATCCTGAGGTGACTGCAGAGATCTGGGTTACAGCTGCCACTGCTGCAACTGCAGCAGAGGACAGAGACAAGGAGATCTCTTCCTGAATCCCCTGAAATGGGGAAAGCACCTGGTAGCTCCTTGGCTTCCAGCCAGCACCACACCAGGAGGAGGAAGGACACAGAGCTGGTCCTGTGGTGGCGTTTGCAGCCCTGCTTCCCTGGCATTTGCCCACCTGGCCACATCCTGAGCCTGGAGAGAGCTGACCACCAGACATCACTTATTAGAAAATCGACTTGGGTATATCCAGACTGCACAGCTGTGATTGCGGCATACAGGCATCCCAAGGTGGACCAGTCGTGTGGTGAGACACAGGGACCAAGACAGAAGGACAGAGGAGGTGGAGATGGGAGTGCCCGAAATGAGTACAGCAAAAAGAGAAAAACTAGAAGTTCACTGACGCCCTTTGGTGAAGAACTGGAGGTGTGTGGAATTGCTGGAGTTTGCAGTGGGGTGGGAAAGGAGCTTTTGCACTTTAGAAAGGATGGAAGGCAGTGACTGCATAGATGTCTAATAGGGGAAATACAGGTTTAATGGAGTTGTAGTACTGTTTTGGATGAAAGTATTTTAACAAAATTATAGTGTTACTGACAACTGTCTATTGAAAACTAAAGAAGAATGCACTTTGTTAAAGTATTGCAAACAAGTTCTGCCTCCCCACTCTTTTACATCTCCAGTGGCAGCTGCAATTATGCAGAATTTCTGAGAATCAGTGCACAGCATTTAAAATTGTCCGCCCTGACAATAAGCCCTCCCTCCCCCTGCTTGTGGGCCCTTCAGAAACACAGGACTGAGAGGCTTGCCAGCTGAAAGAGCACAGCTCAGCCTTCAGACACCTGGTCATCCTTTAACATACTGTGGAGGGTAGAAGTTATGTGTTCCCAGCATTTGTAGAGACACTGAAGAGCAAATAGCATTGTGGGTTTTGGGGTTTTTTTGCCTAGTATCATATCAACGAGAGAAAGCCAAGTTCATTTTGTGCATAAGAAGGAATGAGGCACCAAAGCAGCCTGGTAACATGGAGTCACCACAGTGTTTTGGAACAATTTTCCATGCTGGTGTTGTTGAGCCTTTCATCTTTTAATTTAAAGCATTCACATCCTCTTGATGTAAATTGCTTTCTTATTTGCAGGCTTCCTGAGATCACCGGGCATCACTACCACCGTATGTACTGTTTATGCACTGCACTACTAACTTGGTTGTGCACTGTGTTTTCATTACAAATGGAAGGACAATACAGCCCAGTGTGGCTGTGTTATGTTTATTAGTGTGAGGAAGAAGGGGAAATAGGAATTTTTATTCAGCTGCAGCTAAAGGTCCATGCACAGGAGTTCAACAGTAAGACTTTTAAAATTCAAAACATAAGACTAAGCAGCACTTCATTGCAGAGTTGAAAGATAATTGTGCAATTAACTGTATGAGGTCAATAATGCCAGAGCTGGATGCTTCTGACAGATTGGATAATCAATTCAGCCTCTGTATGAAAGGCTTAGAGGTAGCAATGCAAAAATAACACAGCACAAATGTTTCAGTGTTATAATGAACACCAGACAAATCATTATTGACTTTTTTTTACTTACTTTAAGTACTAGCACACAAGCATCTTCTTTGATTAAACGTAACTTTAGAAATTTGCTTTAAGTTCAGTGTCTGTCCTGATCTAAGCAAGGACATTAATTTAGAATTGTAATGAAGCCTTCTCATTGCAGTCTCAGTGTCTGCACAGGTAACTGCCATGAAAATTGTCAGCAACAATGTCCTGTCCTGCTTTGTTGTCAATGGGAGAGTGAGCGTCTGAGCTCTCCTCAAATTGTTAAGCATCCACACTTGGGTAGATCTAAATTCATTTAAAACTCTGTCCCTGTGTGTGTGTGCATTTGTGGTACCAGAGTCAGAATAACCTCCAGAGTGGCCCTGGGAGGGGATCAGAAATCACATATTCAGGGGGAAAGAAACTTGTAGCCCTGGGGTTATGGCTATGGACACTGGCTTCTCTTTCCTGCTTACTTTTTCTTGTGTAATCAGGCCAAGCTCCATGCCTGCATTCCATAAAGAGGACCTTACAGACTCTTACGTATAGGTAGAAATGCAGACTGGAAGCACTGTCAGCCTTTGCCTGGGCTTGGTATTTACCATTCAATGTTGTCACTTGCTTGTACTCACACCATTAAGCTATTGTCACAGCTGAGAGATCCTTTCACAGCCTAAACCATGTCCTAAAAGCCTCCCAGGAGGATGCTAATGAATGAAGCAACACTGCTGTCCATGCCTGCTGTTCGTGCTGTGTGGTGTTGCCCATGTCTTTGAAGCGGTACAGGCTTGGTCTCTTTGAGGCTGCCCTGGCACTTGCCAGCACCACAGCCAAGTAGGTGTGCACCACCATGGAACAAGCAGGGACAGTGACCACAGTGACATGATGACACCAGGAGAAAACAAAGCCCTTTCTATCTTCATGGTTAAAGCTCTGATGCTGCAGGTCTTACTGTGACCTCCTCCCCCAAGTGCCTTCTGTGCCCTGGAGAAGTGGGAGAGGAGCAGTGTTAATGCCAGAGCAAGTGGAAGACGGCGTCTCACAAGGCATCCTCTCCACCTGCAGTGCCGCGATTTGGCCATTAAAACAAACCTCAGCCTGCAAAACAATTCAACTTCAAGTGATTAACAGGATTAATTTGGTGATGCTGCAATCAGAGCGAGAGCATGTGATTCATTATTCATCAATTAGGGGTCTCATCCGCACACGGCTGATTAGGGTGCATCATTGCCTCAAATTAAGCACGAAAAAGATGTTTTAAAGCAACCATATGGTTCTACTTCAGAAGCAGTTAGCTTACAAATTGAGCACATTGACTAGTCATAACTATTGATGAATGAGGGAAGAGTGCACCAAATTTATTTAGAGAGTTCCCCCTCCACTTTTGCTGTTTTTTTCTTTAATGTGATCTAATGAATAAGCAGAGTCAGCTTTAATTGCCGACTCTCTCTCAGATGAAAAAGAGAGCCTCCAAAAGACCCTTTTCCTCCTCTCTCCCAGCGTCACACACTGGGAAAAAAGGACAGGGCACATAGTTTTTTTCCCTGGACTGAAGGCAAAACCTCAGCTTTCCTTTTTCTTCACTCTGTGGTGGAAAGATCAAATTTAACCATCACACTGTGACCAAGCAGGAGTGAGGCTTTACACACTTATCAGGTACAGAGATGGGAGTTTTGGGGTTTTATAGGGAGCTGAAGGAGTGTGGAGGGATGCAGAGAGATGCTCTGGGTGACAGGAGGGATTGTGTGGAGGTGCCACCTGCAATGGCCTCACAGCTAAAAGAGGAGTCAAGATGGAAATGGCAGCACACAAATAGCTTCTTGCTGGAGAGGGTGGTCGGTGCAACTGCTGTGGTAGGACGGATGGTGTGTCCCACAGTCATGTCAAGAGAGATAATCGTACAGGCTCAGGAGAGCCTAGAGCTTCCCTCTGGCAGGTCCACATAAATACATTTGTAATTTGGGGAACATCACTCACAGCCAGCTCAAGTCAAACGGGAGATTCCTGCAGGCTTCACCATGTGCCCTTAAGCACCAATATAGCCAAAGGCAGAGCGCCAAAATATATGAGATGCTTTATACTCTCAGACTATTAGGGTCAGAGGTGATTTTCAAATGATAAGTGCTAACACTCTCCTTCTTTTGCTATAGTTGACTATCTTCAGTAAAACAATAATCGGTTATTCTTCCTAAGGAGCAATATAAATAAAGGAGAAGAGCCATTCTGTCCAGTTTTAGGACAGAGACTTAATTTCTCGTTGGTTTGTACCCAGCTAAAGAAAACAGCAGGAATTCAGTTTGTTCGAAGTCATTTCCCCCTCTTATTTTGGTGTTTAAGTGTGCATTGCCAGGCTGCTCTGCGGTTGCAGTCACCCACTTGGAACCCAGGACCACGTAAATGCAGTATGGACAGAAAATGGCACCCATGTCAAGTTAATGTACAGTTACCTTTTTAATACATTTTTTTTTATTGTAACACAAGTACATCTTACCTTTTTAATACATTTTAATACATTAAAAAGGTAAGAGCCCTCACCATTAAAATAAAGTCTTTGAAATTTTTGGAACAAACTGTAGTGACATGACATCTGATATTTGAGGTGATACTTGTTTGGATTTTGCTTTATGGAAGGTTTTTTTTGCTTTATGGAAGTCGTCAACATTTTGACTTTTTGTTCTTGTTTAGAGCTGAAAAATGATTTAAACTGGTGGCAATTCTTGAGGTTTGGATGAATTGCGATACAGCCAGGTCTACTTCAATTAAGTGGTTTTGTGCCCTGGTTGTTTAATTACAAAACAGAAGCTAAGAGTTTTTTTTCTTTTTAAATCAAGGCATGTGCAGCCTCCAGGAACTTACCTGTGCTAGAAATGTTTCTTTATGGGATCCCCATGAGCAGAATAGGAACCAGAATCCTTCAACAGTAGGCAAATATTTTCCTCCTATCTATGTGAAACACAGCTTTATGTTGGTTTTGCAAGTCAGAGTAGATCACGTTTTCCTATGCAACTTTCATTTCTTTTTGAATCCATGGTATACACTGCAATTAATTGCTTCCTTCTGAAGCTTTAAAGAAAAGTTGGTTTCAAATAAAAAATGGCATCCATTAAATTTAATTAATTTCTCATGCAGCTGGCCTGGCAAAGGGACACCTGCTAATTGAGAGCAGTTTTGAAACTGTAGATCAGTGAGACTACTTTGGTCAGTACAGGGAAAGGCATTAACAGCTTTTTCTTGTACACGAGCACTGTGGAAATTGCCATGTGTAAAACTGATTTAAGTCATTTTACATGAAAGCAGAGTTTGAGGAGAGGATCTTGCTGACAGCTCCTCAGCCCAGTCTCTCTGACTCTTTTGCCATCCCTGTCCAACCCGTGGGATAGACAAGGGTGCTCAGTCATGCTGGGGATTGCTTCTTGATATCTAGAAGTGAATGTTCAGCCACCAACCTCATTTTCACCAAACTACTAATTTCAGACACTACTCACTGTCCCTACCAACAAAACAATGTGAAAAAGGAGCATATCTTTCTCTGTCATTCCATACTCCCCTGTCACAGGTAGTCGGATCTCCTCCTTGCTTTGGTAAGCTCCATCTGGGAACCGGCTTGGTGAAGAAGGATTTTGCTTGACTGATCCCACCAGATGATTGCTGTGGACCCTTTTAAAGCCAGCTATCAACACATACACACAACTGTGACCTGTGCATCTCTCCATTCTGGTTTAAACAATCTGGAGCTTTGTAAGTATGAAATCATTTTTCCTTGATCTTGTATTGCTTCTCAAGTAAGGGAAATACAAATAAGCAAGGCTCATCACAATTGCGATTCTAGTGCAGCATTGCCATCCCAATGTAAAGGAAAACTCTCCCCTCATTTGTGTCACTCAAAGAAGACTTGAGGAGGCTTTCTTCAAGGTTTCCCAAAATGGCCTCTTCCAGCTGAGATCAAACAGGAAGCTTCAGAACAAAGGAATTTCCCTGAAAAGCTACTCAACAGCAAAGGGGGATCAGAGTGGAAACTACATCAGAAGTTATTGCTGTGCTTCCTACCAGTAACTGCATAATAAAAGTGCAAGACTGACATTTTTTGCAGGTGTCACTCCATGTTCTCCAGTCCATGCTAATGCCTGTAACAAACAGAAAGACAGAAAAAGTCTTCTGTATTTTCCTTCTTTTAAAATACATTAGTAGAAAGAGTTTGGCTTTTAGCTTTCAGGTTTTTTTGCAAGTATTTAAACACTCCAAAGCTCCTTGAATAAAGCTGGCAAGATAGGGCAGAAGCTTCAGTATTCTCCAGGCTGGCTGCTGGAGGAGAAGCAGCACACTGAGCTGGTCTGGAGGGTGATGTTAGGATAGAGGGTGGCATAAAGGAGTCAAGAAAAAGATGCAGAAAAAAACTTAAACAAGAGTAAATTTATCTGCTCCCTTCTCCTTTTCTCCTCCAAAGGGAGCAAACTGGCTCCCTTTGTTTATTCATTATCCCCCTTTTTTGTTTATTCATTTGGGATGGGGGGAATAGATGGTCTGATGGCATCTGAAATAGATGGTCATCCCCCAGCATCTGTAATGAACTAAAAAAGCTTGCTATTTAAACACTAATGTTCTTTAGTACTGTGTTTTGCTGTAGTTTTAACTCACACTTCATATGAAAATTGCTGAAAGTAGAATTTTTTCCAGGATCTGCTTTAAACTAAGGGTGGAAATTTAGTTTACTCTTATGAAATGTCTGTGTCTGAAGCAGCTGCTGAGGCAATGTGAGACCTCCACATGAGTAAGCAAGGACATGAGGAAGCACACCGTCTGCTGCTCCTAAGTCCCTACCCATCCACCCAAACCCCATCTGTAACAGAGGCTTTTTGGAAGTGTCCTGTCCATTTGCCCATCGGGGTAGCATGTCTCCCTACCTTGAACGTGCTACCAGGGTAATAAGGAAACATTTTTCTTACATACAAAAGTACAAGGGCTGAAAAGGACTGATGCAGAGAGCAACAATTCATGAAATCCCCATTTTACCAGAAGGCAGTGTTTCTGTTAACAGACCCATGAAACCATATGAACTGTGTTTCATTTAGTTAGTCTTTACCCTGTCTCTGCTGGACCGTGACTAATCCTCTTTAGTCAAACAACTTCAAAGTCTGATTAGATACCCCTCACAAGCGCACAGCAGCTGCCTCTTTGCCTCTGGTTACCTACTGGCAAAAGCTACAAGAAAAGGTGTTACCAGCAAGCATCTGATCCAGTGCTTTGGGTCAGCCCTCAGGTTTTCCCCTCCCCGACACAGGATGCTGCTCCCCAGCAAGCAAATTCTCAGGCTGAGCAGCTCCAAGTTACTGAAGTTGGCCTCTCCCTGCCTCATCTATGGGGAGCAGAGGGAGTGAGACAGTGAGGTGGGAGGGCAGAAAGAGCAGGTCAAACCCTGCAAACTCTTCTCTCCCACATTAACAGTCCCCGCAGCACTGATTCCAGGAGAGGATATAGAGCAATGTATGCATCCTGTGGTAGTAGTGCATGCCAGTTTATATGTATTTATGGATTGAAATTGTCACTGTGTTGGGACTGAATCCTGCAAACAGAGGCATCAGTTTAGAGATTAATTTTACAAAAGTCAAGAATTATAGTTTCTTCTGAGCAATCATGCTCAGCTCTCATAGGACCCCTACTGCAGTTATATGTGCTAGGCCAAAGCAATGTTAATTCTAGGTCTCTGCTTTTCAGTATGATGTCCGACCTTCTGCTCTTTCAGCCTGGCAGTAGTGTTCACAACAAACCTCACTGCAGCACAGCTTCTCCTTGCACCAGAAAAATACATCAAACTAGAGCAGCACAGTGTTCCCCAGGGAAATGCTTCTTCCACCAGTGAAACTCCAGCCCCAAAAATGGCCTGCAACACCTTGGTACCCATTTGTTCAGCCATAGGAAAAACCAGAGAGCTTTATTTCAGAGAAGAGAGGAAAGATCTTTATTTAAGATTTTGATACTGTTGCTACTAATACACAGCTGGATATACATGGATCAATGTCTCTCAGCTATCCTTTCAGCTCTCCCTTATCCAGTCTGTACGCGTAAACAACAGCGGTGTGTATCGAGCAGGATCTGACAGTAGTTCTAAACCACATAAAAGCTCTATGTATTCAACTATATTTTGAGTTCCCTAGTTAGCTTTCACCTTATTATTGCTAATATTATGTGGAGGTCAGAGTGTTAGGAGGTCAGCAACTGGTTACTGCTTAACCATAGGAATCCCAAGGTGATTGCTCCAGAGCCAGTATACCCACAGCATGTGCCTTGTTTTGCAGCATCTCTGACAAACGTGCCTTGCTTGATGTGCCTGATTTACACACCTGGGAACAAAAATCCCTGTGTGAGGTAAGTAATCCCTCATCATCTGTTTGCTGGCAGTCTGACACACAGCAAAAAACAGCCTTCTACTTTAAACACCCGGTGCTGTGAAGGCATGCACTAAGCAAGAAGAGATTATAATAATCAGAACGTTTTGTCTTTTCATGCAAATACTCATTAAAACTTGACTAGGGGTGAGACATTCTGGGGACATGAGACCTGACTGAGGTCTCCGCTTGACTCATCTTCACCCTTGTTTGGGTTTGAAGTATTTCTTTTCCTTCTGCTGTTCTAAAAGGATGGGGAAGGCAACAGTGGGAGACGAGACAAACAGGATGCTTGTAATGTTTGGGTCTCTGCAGTACAGCCTCTTCTAAAAGGGGAATGGGAGTGATCAAAAGAGGGATCTAAGGTAGGAAAAAGACCCGGGGATGGACTAGGGTGTTTCCTCCAGGGGAAAAAAGGAAGCCTTCACCTCAGGCTAAGAGCAGTTTGCTGCCCAGATCTCCAAGGTACTTCAGTTTCTGTTTGGTGTGTGTGGTCAATAGCAAGCAGACTTCCATGACAGGTTTCTGCCTTCAGGACTGTGCAATATCTGCTCCCTACCATTTCCCAAAGGGCAGATCAGTATTTGTTAAAATTTACATTTAAGATTCAATTAAAATTTTCCAAAACTTAAGAAATAAACCACATGAAATGTTTTTTTTTGTGGAAAGAAGGTTATCTGGAAGTAATGTGCCCATCTCTTTCCTCCAGCATCCCCCACAGATCTAATATTGGAATGGTCTCCAGACATGAATAGATTTACCCTTACAATGCACCTGTGAAACAGGGAAATGCTAGCAAACCCATTCTGAAAGGCAGGGAAGATGCAGAGATGTACGAGGGTTAGATTTACCACACAGCATCCTTGGTGTGTGGGGTACACTTTGTGCACCCCAATCCACCAAAGTCAACTTCATCCCACCTGTGGTACCACTACGGACTGGGATCCATGGGGTTAAGACCATTTCTATCTCCACATGTTTGCATTAACTGCTTGTAGCCATGCTCTTATCTTGGTAACCCACGGGAGAAAGAAGGAAGCTTTCTGCTCCCTCAGAGAAGGGACATTTGTTTCGCATTTACTGCTGAGTAATAGCCCACTTGCAAACAAATTGACATGAAGTAGCTGTTGTACTGCATGTTAGCGGCCCAGGTTGATTTACAGCAAATTGTCCATCTGCCAATATCTCTAGAATAGACCCCTCTCTCCAGGCTGTAATATTCATGTCTAGTTAGCGCAGCACTTCTGAATTTAGGAGCTGAGACCACACTTGAAATACAATGTCCTTCAGCAGTTAAATCACAAAAAGCACTCACTCTGTAAATAGTGGCATTATCAGAAAAGTTTGGGGCTGCTGATTCAGTGCTAGCTACAGCTCCGTTCCTTGTACAGGATCAAAAAAAGAGATTTCCACAAAAATAGGTATTAAAAAAATGATAGAAAAAAGAAACTGAACCTCAAAGATAAACCTTTTGCTTTGGTCAAGATAGAAGTGTTTTGTCCTGGTTTTAGGTGCTTTGGTTTTAGAAAATAAAACAGAAATAAATTTAACACAAGAAATGCCTAAGTAACGCATATACACAATCTCCTATTAGATCTATATATACACATACACACACACGCATATATATACATATATATATATATATATATATAAACGCTTCTGACTGTTTTTACCACAAAGCTCACAACTGGGTAAGCCTGGCATAAGCTTATGACATTTAGTGAATGTCCAAATTTTGCACTTTTTTCTTTTCATCCACTCTGTTTCAGGAAGTCCTAGAGATAGATATTTTTTGTCACATTTCTGTACTCTAACAGCAGTTACTGCAAGTACCATGCAGAACTGTTGCTCTGCCTCAGCACCCTGGCTGTCACACAGGTCTGTGGCAAATACCTCAGGGCCCCGTGTATGCTCCAAGCACAGCCTTCAGAAACCAGCACATCACTACTTTCATGGCATCTTGCATACTTTCACACCAGAGTGGCAAGGGAAGAAACAATGGTGAGCATTTCATAACCTGAAGATGAGTGTGAGGGAGGTACACCACGCTTCATACAGGAGTATTTGGGAGAACCATCTGGGATGCTCTGAGGCTGGTATAGGCTGCTGATGCCTGTGACGCTGGCTGTGAACCAATCCTGCTCATGTTTCACAGCAGAAGAATGGGAACTAACTGCTAATGTTCATTTTAGCCCAAAAAATAATCAAGTGTCAATCACCGTCTGAATATAAGAGAGCTGGTGGCAGCAGGGAGGTTGCTCTTCCGACCATATGTCTTTTCTCTTGCTTTGGATCCACGGTGTCATTTGTGAAGTGTCAGTACTCAATTCTTTCCATTACCTGGTTTTAATTAACCCCCTAAAGCCCCTTTGTGCGGCTGGTGATATCAGCTGGGGCTCTGAATAGAAGCCACCCTTGTCAAAAAATTTTGGAACAAGCTCCTCTTGAATGGGCCCAATGAGCCGGGGGGCTGTTTCCTCTTTAATCCCACATTTAATAGCACGAGCTGGGGACAATAGGCAGCTTCTCCAGCTTTTTGCGGCTTGATTCCGTTTGACATATCCAGCCCTCTTTTGTCCCCCTGGTGAGGACACACCACCTCCGCGTGCTCTGCACGGGACACCCTCCCTGAGTGTCACCGAGATGAAACAGCCCTGGGCAGCCTCTGCCTCCAGAGCCGCGCTGCCGGCTCCATCACTGCCCGCAAAGCTGCTTACCCGCAGGGAGGGCTCCAGCCAGCCAAGCAGAGAAACCTGGATGCCTCCAGCTTTGGTTGGTCTTTTTTCCTGATATTCCTATAAGAATGTATTTCCATCAAAGAAGCCAAGGATTATAAGATTTTGCCATGGCAACATGCTATTATAAATGCAAATGTAAGACTGGAAAAGGAGAAGCTTTTATTTCTCATAATTAGATAACAAAAGGGTATGACATTGCAATTTTCCATATACTTTGAAACTGGAAAAATCATCCTCTCCTCTATCATCTTTTTTTTCTGGAGAGCTATGTTTCTTCAAAAAGAGCTTTTGATTGGAGACTGTGGAAGAAATAAAATTCTTAATTTCATTTTTATTTGAGTGGTGAGGTTGACACTTCACCTGAAGTGTGGCTAGATCTGACTGGCTGCTGCTGTTTTGGCCAGGCATTTACTATCCAAAAGAATAAGCAAAAGATCAGTGTGATCATCAGCCTGGGAGCCACATTTTAAAGCAGGAGACTTCACAAGCAGAAGCTGTTCTGCCTATGACCTTTCATTTGTATTTACAGCACCAGAGCTGATGACATGTTCATTAGATATTTCTTCAAATGCCTGCTGCATGGAGAATAAGTGGACTAATTAGGTTTAGTTTTGGAAAAGAAAAGTCCTAGCATGTGTATAGTTGGCTAAGCGTAAAACACTGAGCAGCACATTGTACAGGGAACACCTGTTAGCATAGATTTTTTACTTGTCCGTTTGTATTTATCTTCTTCATTTATGCAAAAAACTTTACCCAACCTCAGTGTCAGGTTACTCCTACCTCAGGAAAAGAAGAAAAGTTTGGATAATAGCACATGCTAAACCAAATAAGATAAAAAAGATTAAAAACAAACCCAAAAATACCCAAGAAAATGATCAAATAAACCATTATAAAACCACTGCCTTAGTGCTGGCCCAGATTTCCACCTAGAAACAGGGATGTGTGGGGATTCCAGTTTTGGATGGTGCACTTAGGACTCTCTTAAACAGATCTTGTTTTTGCAGTAGCAAATCTTGTTTTTGCAGTAGCAAGTCTTTCCAGGAAACCACAATGTCTTAGGATTGGTTACCAAAGATGAAACAAAAATTAGTAATAACTCCTCTAGTTTGCCTCTGTACCATCCTACCAGACTTTTTCTCCCAGCTATTCATCCTGCCCTCTTTCAAGGTCCCTTTAAAAGTAAATTTCTTTAATGATGCCTGCAAACTCGCATCCTGCCCTCCAAGGATTTTTTGCTAATTTGATGAAGACCACACACATAAAATCAAATGCTTTTGTCATTTGTTTCTCATTGTACCCACTTTCTAAAAGAAAGCATTGCCTGCGTTGTCTCATCATAAACATTAGAGTTGGCAATCTGGCACCTTTCCAAATGTTCATTTTTCAGGGTAGCATTTTAGATAATTGTTGAGCTTCATGGTAACTATCAATTATATGACTCACTGGAAGCACTAGCACACTTTTATGTGTCCTGATATACCTTATGGTCTATTATTGAGCTGGCTTTAAATCTCTTTGTGTGTTAAGTCCTCACCAACTCAAGTAAAGCAGGATTTAATCCTGTGACTTTAACACTTGTAAGAATATCCACTGGTAAAACAAGTTCTCTTGAAAGTGGTATTATTAAAAGCTGCATCTATTGGTATACATCTTGAAGAGTTATTAAGCCTTATTCCAAAGCCGTATAAAAATATGGTATGGTTCAGCTTCCAGCCACAAGTATGGCTTGTGATCTCAGCTCTCAAGCTAAGCAGTAACTATTTCTAGCACATGGAATGAAGAAACATTACCCATCTAGATGCCAGAGGCCAAATCCTTCAGGGCTATGACATCCATCAACTCAACACCAAAACCTTAGATACCTGGGTCCTGACATAAAATTCACACTGCTCAGCTAGGCACCTAAGCTTCCTACATGCTGAAGGGAGTTTTGGGTCAGGGATAGGATGTGATTCACCACAGCCAGCCTGCCCAAGTCTTCCAGTAACATGTGCTGACAAGACATGTCTGAAAGACAAGCTTTATGCACTTGACTCGAGCAATCCTATTTGTATTTGCACCATGCCAAAACAGGCTGTCCTGACACTTGCATGTTGGCAAATTTAACTGTATCAGATAAACCCTGGATCACAGTATTCCTGCTCTCCTTCCTCCTGTCTGGTCAACATAAGGCAACTCAACCACATGGACTCCTTCAGCTCCATCCTGATCTACCTCACCAAGGACACAGCTGCTGTCAGGCAGACAGCACCTTTCTTGTAAAAGAAAGGGCTCACTTGATGGTCATTTGTACCTGCTGTCTGCAGAGGGTCAACGTTGCCTGCAGGTCCCTCAAATACTTATTTGTCTCCCCTTTCTTTTTTTCCTTTGCTGTCCCTGAGCTCCTGCAATGCCCAGGATGTCTCACTGGCCTTCAGACCATGAGATATACTTCACCCTGAGAGAAAACTAGTTGTTTTTCTTGTGATGATGGACCCCATTCCCTAGGCTCTTCTCTTACCTGCTGTAATGCCCCAGGCATCCCTGTGAAATATCCCCTTTGGTGCCCCATTGTCCAGGCATCATTTTGCTGGAGACACCAGAAGTGCTGGTGAGGGGAAGTCAAAGTGCAGAGTCCCCAGGGGAGTTTAGCCATGGCAGACACTCAGGAAGATTCAACCAGAAAAGAGTAAAACAATGAAATATGTGGTCCATGATGGTCTCAAACCATAATAACCCCAAAACTCTGCAGACCTCACAGTATGAAGTTAAATAGATTTCTGTGATTTCAGAGAAATAGCTTCAGACATGCTTAGGGGCAGTACACCATTATAGCAAAATAACTATCAGGACAGTAAACTTTAGCTAAAGGAATCATCTCTAAATAGAGCTTGCCAAGTAAAAATGTAAGGGGCTGTTGCCTCTCAAAAGATGATAATCTAAGACAATATAAACCAACTTAAAGAGATTTACATGAATATAGCTATGCATATAATTCCTAGAAATTTGAAAGAAATAACAAATGTGAACACCATCCGACACTTCTTCCCCAGTCCCCAGAATTTACTGGTTTTTAGATAATTCTTACTACTGCATTGGGATCCATGCATGCCAAGTAAATAGGAAAAAGAAGAAAAAAGCCTTCAATAAAACATTAAATTTATCTGAAGGAATGAAATGGAAAAGTTGTTTTCATATTAATAACTGAGCTGATGAAGGCTGTATGAAGTTCGAAGTATTGATAGGAGTAGCAACAGCATTAGGAGTCTCCACACGTGATACCTGTAGTTGTAATAAAGTGTCATGCCCAGTCATGAGATGTTTTTCATGACTTCTTAGTGATTTTACTCTCAACAGACTACATGAATAAAATCCCATGTTTTTAAAAATGTTTGTATTTATTTACTGTGGTTTCTTAATTCTGTAAAATGAATGGTTCTCCAGATCTGATCAGCTGGTGCCCTCTGACTTCCCTGGGTGAGGTGATGTCCCTTTAGATAGAAAGCTTCCTGTTCTGTGAAGATCCACCTGCTCTACAGAACACATTAGTTTTCACATCCTCAGTCTGTATTTGAGCACCTTATTTTTTGTCCTGGGTGGATTTATACCAGCAGCCTGGTAGGCAGGAGGGTTATTAGGAGTGCTGAGGGGAAAACTAGCCTGCTGATCAAAATTGCTATTTAGCTGGGTATTAATGCTGGAAGCACAACTGGGATCCAATAAACGATAATAGACCCGAGTCTGTTACTCTAAGTGTGTAAAAATTGACACATCCAGTAAATATGACAAACTAAGAACAAGCTTCAAGCCTTTGCCTCCCATGTTCGCTGCTGGATGTGGAGCAGAATGGGTATGGGTATGGATATGTTGTAGGAGCAGACAGAGATCAGAAGAGATGATGATTGTCAGAGGCTCTGCTTCACTGAATGCTTCACACCTCTTTCCTCTGCCTGCTCTTTCAAAGCCTGATTACACAAAGTTAATGAAAGCCCTTTTGCCTTCTGTAAAAGGATAAGGATTAAGTGGAAGATTGCTGCTACTGAGTTCATTCATCCTCACTCGCCTCATCTGATACACAGCCCTGAATGATGTCTGAACAAATTTTTCTCTAGGGCTGGGGTATTAAAGGCTCTACTGTAAGGCTTCTTTCCTTCATTTTGTGTAAGCAGCTATCCTTTTCATAGGATAGTGCCTTGTCTTGTTATGGTCACTGAGTATGGGAAAAGGGGAAAAGCAATTAATCCAGAGGATCCTAAATAGGGACATTTTACATAGGAAACAAGAGGCACTTCTAGCAAGAAATAAATGTGCCATTCCTACCTTGAGTAATGAGATAAAGGTGTGACACAAAGGGAAGGACACACTACAGAAATCCTGCATGATACTCAGTGCAAGTGTACTGCATCAACATTTAAAAATGATTAGACAGTGATCAGCAGTAAAGATACAATTGTTTCCAGTGTTCCACTTCAAACACAGAAATGTCCTAAAAGGAAACTCAGATCAGCAGTAATGAGATTTATTACTCTAGAGGTGAATTTAGGGCACTTTAGGAAAATTGAGAAAGGATGAGCAGAGACAGTCTCAAAAAAATACCAGGCAAATGTATGTAAGAGTGACACAGTTTTGGTCTTTAAGCCTGTTTTTGATCAGATTTTTTTGTAAGGGATTTTAATGGGAATTAAAACTATTTGCTTTCTCCTACCATCCCTGTCTCTGAGGGGCCATGAATTTTCCCATGAGCATATGGTCAAAATGCAGTCAAGAATATCTTGCTTGTGCTTAAGCCAACTTCTTAACTCCCACTGAAACCACTGAGTCTTAAGCACTTTCTTCTTTGTTTTCCTCACCAAGACATAACCCCCTTTATGGCATCTTTAATATAAATCCAGCTTTTATTTACATTCCATGTTATTCAGGCATACAAACCAAGCCAGCATCTTCCCTGAACCAGAGTCTTAGGAAAGCAATTCCAAAGGCTCCAGCAAAGGGACAAGTAACATGATTCCCTCCTTCCTACCCTCCCATAAGAAACACCTTTCCCCAGACCTAGTATGTAAGCCGCTCCCTGTTCCTTGGGGAAAAACAAAGAAGGAAAAGATACATGATCAGCAGTGAAGCCCAGTGGTCAACATGATGCACACCTGAGTTGTTTGAAACAGGGTACCAAGGTTCCACCAACCACTCTGCCCTCAGCTGTGGGAATGGCAGCTGGGCACGTGGAGACAGGTATTGTTCAGGAACCCCTGGCAGCATTTAACTGAAAATAGGCACATCTAATCGCAGGCAAGGCACTCCTGCCAGAGTTGGAACAGCTACAGACACCAGTGGCTCAGTAGCCTGTGCCCAGAGCTCCCAGGAGTGCATCAGCAGTGATTGCCCCTGTGCCCCATCACTCTTCCCCTATGCCGAGCAAGGCTCTGGCAGGGATCTGCCCCGCGGGAGGCCAGTAGTCGCCGTGGGCTCCTCGAGCAGCCGTTCTCATTGACACAGGCCTCTCCAGTGCCTCCCAGTTTGTGATGGGTCCCAGAGCTGCCTGCAGCAGGAACTGGAGTTGCCTGGGGACAGCAGCAGGGGCTGAAGGGAAATCCCAGGCACAGCCAGACGGAGGAAGGCTCCAGCTGTCTCTGGTTTCTACCAGCCATCTATGTGTGCCCCTGGTCCAGAGGCTGAGCTGGAGGGGAGCAGCGCTGCTGGATCTGTGCTACTGCTGGGGGTCTCCCTTCCTCCGGCATGGGAGCTGCTGTGACGCATGGCTTGCGCCAGGCATGCCACGAATTCACATTCTCCACAGCCTGCGGGGTTCCTGCACTGTGAATGATCCAGCAACACTGCTGCCCAAGGTTCGCTGCCTCAAATGGCTCATTAAGCTGGAGAGATGAAATCTGAACACAGCCAGATCAATACTGGGCAGGGAGAACTCCTCTCCCTGGAGGAGGCTGGGGGGGGAACAGATCGTTATCTCGACAGCTTGGTTCCACTCCCGCCTCAGCGCCCGCCCAGGGGCACGAAGGACCCCGCTCCCGCAGTGCCCCAGCCCCGCCAACCCGCCAGGGGGCGCCCGCCTGCCGCGGGGCCAGCAGCGCGCGAGCTGGAGAGGGTCTGCTGGCGCCCCCTGTCGGCACGCGCGGGGGATCGCTGAGAGCCCACCGCGTCCCGAAGCTACTGCCGGCAGGAAAGGCAACAGCGCCCTCAGGTGGCTGCAGGCAGCTACCTTACCGCACAGACAGCATGCAGACAGACGCACAGACACAGACACACAGACAAGCAGTCTGTCCCTCTGAAAACAGCAGCCTGGATGCTTTTAGCAAACCAAACTTTTTTGACTGCTTTCCCCCACCCGCTCAGTTTTGCTCTCACATCTGTTTTTTGTTTCCCTCCTCAGCACTGGAAATCCCTCTGCTGACGTTAATTCCTTAACTTGCTGCTGAGATCTTCCCAATGTTTGCCACTAGCAGGTTTTTCAAACCCCACAAATTATTTTAGATTAAATATAAGAAAGAAATTATTCCCTGTGGGTGGTGAGGCACTGGCAGAGGTTGTCCAGAGAAGCTGTGGCTGCCCCATCCCTGGCAGTGTTCAAGGCCAGATTGGCTGGGGTTTGAGCAACCTGGTCTAGTGGAAGTTGTCCATGCCCATGGCAGGGGGGTTGGAACTGGGGGAGCTTCACAATCCCTTCCAGCCCAAACCAGTCTGTGATGATGAGATTCTATGACTAGGCAGCATTTTACAGAGAGCCACAAGCTCCCACTGCCCTCACTTTGAGACAGCGAAACAAAAGCCAGCCCCAAGCTGGAATTTGGCAGCACACTGTCCTGTGCACCTTTCCTCCCACCTCATGTCCCCCAAAACAGCCTGGCACAGTGGCTGTGCAACCTCTCTGCAGCCTGAGGAGGATGGCAGAGATGGGCCTGTACCACGGGAGATTCTCCTGCCCTGTCAGTGCTTTTAGTCAGTGAAGATCAGCTGGCAGTGTGCTTCCCTAGAGAGCAAACAGGCTGTGGATGACCAGACGTGGTTTGTTATTTGCTATTTTTATTGCTGTAGAATTGACTCAGAGGCTGCCTGAGGGAGTAGCTGGTGCACCAGAGGAAGAGGAATGAAAGGGAGAAGTTGGTGGGATGGGAAATTCAGCCTGTACCTCAAGCATACACTGGCGGTTTCATGGACCTGCCATAGATTGCATCTCTCTGAGGAACAGCAGGGCCCAGTCCTTCTCCTTCCATCAGAAATCAGTGGCTCCAGTGACAGATTCTTGTGGTCAAAGGACGTAGAGAAACGGCACAGTTGGCCTGGCACATCACTGAACACTACCAGTCTTATCTTACTGATATCTAAGATGCATCCAGGAGGAAATGCATCCATGCTGCATTCAGAGGGAGATGGGGAGAGCTGAGCTTTACTGGGAATCTCCATCCAGACACAAAGCCACGATGAGTAGAGCCACATGCCAGCCGAAATCTAGGCATAACAACCAAACACCCAAATGGTGCTGCACATGAAATCGGCCGGATGTTTTAGCTGTTAGCAGATGACTCTCTCCACAGCAAAAATTCCATCCATAACTAACAGCACAGTTCCTCTAGATATTGTTGGACGTGACCAACTCCAGGCCAACAAGAAAGTCATGACGTATAGCTCCTAAATCAAATAATATTGCAGTCACTCCATGTAATGTAAGCCCAGGCCTACATACTCCATATTAATGCAGCAGAATAATGCCTGCTCATCATGGGTGAGGCCCATGCTGCTCAGCTTTTCCAAACATTAAAATAATGTATTTTTTTTCTATGGCATGCAATGAAAAATTACAGTTAAGTACAGGACTATACTCTTCAAAATCACCTGTTGGACTGGATGAAGTCAGTATAAGGTCTTCAAAGCAAGTGCTTTTAACAGGAGTAGATTTATTTTTGTTGGGATCTTATTGCACCATAAAATTGCTTGTACTATACGCAGAGCAGTAGGAGCAGACATGGCTATGCTCAAGAAAAAATACTGGGTCAGGTGGGCTCCACATTTTGGGCTAGGCACATCAATTTGGCTTCCTTCTGAGAAGGAACGTAACCAAAGTCATGTCCTCTGAAATAATCTGGCTATCAGTACAGCTAGCTTCTTTCCTTGTTTTCCATCAGGTTTCTCAAGCTTCAGATGGAGAGATAATCTCACTTTTGTGTACACAGTTCTTGGCCTATAGGTTCAGATGAACACTGGTTGCTGCCAAGTGTAGAAGTGAGGTTCTTTGGTGTTTATTTAGAAATGCTATCCCTTGGCAACAGGACAAAACACCCAATTCACTTTATGGATGATACTGAACAGTGACTACTAACCCTAACGGTTAACCCTAGGCAGCTCAGAAGCAAGCATCAATTTATCACATTCAATCATCATTCAATTCACATGGTTTTAATACTGCTGTAACATGTATATATATAACATGCTTATTCTTTATGTCAGCAGATGGGATATTATACTATGACACACTGTGGCATGTATGCGCTGTTCCATAAAACCTGTCCACTCCTTAGCCTCTTGCCAAATTGCTGCTTATTTTTATTCACCTGAGGCTGTAGAATATCTGATGCATTATAGGGTTACTTTCCACATTTACAGGAGAACAATGCCCAGGACAAGGGGAAAAAGCACCCCAATCTCTAACCTTCACATTCTTCCTGGAAGAGAACTGAAACTCAGAATAATTTCCTGATTCAAGAAGCTATATATATATGTGCACATATGCACATACACAGAAGAGCTTAACACGTGTATTTATTTTCCTTTAAAGACAAATGGCAAAAGGTATCAATCATCTTATGCAAGTGCTTTTGTGGCTCTCCACTTTACACACAGATGGGAACATGTTACCATTCCCCATGATGACATACTGAGACATGTGGACATAAGCAGGAGCAGTGCTGGACAAAAGCCACTTGGCTCATTATGAGTCCATGAAACAGAGCTGAACCCAGGCAAGGCTCATATACATCCCTTAGCCTGGCTCTGAACCTGTCAGAGATCCTGCAGCGTTGTGAGAGCTGAAATGACAGGGATGGGGCTGCCTAGCATACTGCAGAATCTGGTCTTCGGGGAAGTAATTTACCTATTAAGAGAAGAAGAAATTTCCAGCTAATAGACTACAGTACTGAGGGTATTGGTGATTGCTTGTGGTAGCAATGCAGCTGAACAGAGAGCTACCTCAGGTAGAAAAGAAGGCACAATCCTGCTGCAGTGACCTCAGTAGATGCAGTGAGTCAGAGTAAAAAGGCTTAAGGAAGGCTTAAAGAGTGGGCTGGATTTCAGGTATCATCTTGGCAAAGTCAAACTAGAAACTTGGCTTAGGAACACAGGTGACAGAGCTGTTTGTTCTAGAAAAAGGAAGACTCAAAATGACCATTTAAAAATGTATTTTTAAAATACATGGTCCACTAATAGTGAGAGGAAAACCAATTTACTTTATTTGCAGGTGATATACTCAGGAATGTTTCCTAATGCTAAGTTTGATTAAATACTGAAATGAGTTAAACAGGAAAGCATTGGGATCTTTTTCAGTGAAGATTTTTAAAGATGGTCTGAAGTTGCTTAGGGAGCATCTTCCAGCTTAGGGAATGGACTATACAAGGTTTCAAGACCTCTTCAAGCTCTGCCTTCCTGGGTTTCAGTGATTAATGTGTCCAGGAGAGTCAGCTAACTCACCCACAGCTGGAGCACAGCATCGTGGGCAGCTACAACTGAAACAGTGAACTCTTCACCAGTTGGGGTGTTGTAGTTTTCACTTAGTTCAGAGACTCAGTTGGAATAGTGAGACTTTTGTCTCGTGCGGACAGGAAAGGCTTGTCAGCAAGGATTACACTCCAGGCAGACAGGAAGGAAAAGGTGCTGTCATTTAAATGACAGAGCCCACTGGTTTCCCCCCCACCCTATGTGTGACTTCAGAAGCTCTGTTTCTGGCTCCCTGTTTCTCTCTGGACCCTTCAAGTCAGGGGCTCTTCTCGGTTTGTGCTGCAGCTTGTATATGCAGCAGTATGATGTTAGCTGTGCCCAGGTGTTACTCCAGTTCATATATTAATAACTGGTATTAGTAGATGTTGGAGACCTAGCTTGTGCCCACGGGCAGCTGAGTGCCACAGGATGGCAGCCTTGCACCAAGCAGAACTACAGACACCATCTCTCCACCTCCTTCTCCTCCTGCTAGATAAGCAACTGGGAAAAGAGTCTTTTGAGGAAAACCACAGACTTTGAAAGCTGCCTCCCCTGTGTAGCTACAGCCAGGTACTGAAATCTCACTTCATAGGAACTGTCAGAATGTTTAGCATAGAGCTGAAGCTACTGGTGTTGTCCAAATGCTTGAGTTTGACAACATTTCTAGAGCTGAAGCTATGCAGCAACCTGAGGCAAACACTGTGCTGAACTCAAAGACTGGGCTGAATAGTTCAATATCAAACAAACCAAACTGGGGGGATGAGTTTGTATGCTCAAGGGCAGGGCTGTCACTCAGAGGGACCTCAGCCCTGCCCAAAGGAAAGATGAGCCAGCCTTAAAACCTAACATTTTCTTCTGTATTGCTTGTGCCTGATAACATTTTGCAAGAAAAGATTACAGTCTGGTTAAGGAAGATGTGTTATTGGTTTACCCTTTTCTTATGTTTTGGACTGTTGAATGACAATGCTTGTTTTTGAGGATGTTCAGTCAGAGTAGCTCCAAACCGGTTGTTAACAGCTCCTTGGAGTTGAGGTGCACACAGGTGTCAAACCCAGGTTCACTCAGTTTCCACAGCTGGGCTACTGAGCTGGCTGCCAGGCAGACCCTCTCTTAAATTACCTGACAACACCCAACAGACAAAAAGAAAAACTGAAATTACCAGAAATAAAGACATGTTAGGAAAACATAAAGCTAAGGATGGTTTGGAGCAAAGAGGGGATGACGGTCTTCCCCAATAGATGCATCCAAGAAGGCTTAAAGTAGAGTTTATCCTGAAATAAACACTTTCTGCTTAGTGTATATAGAGATAAATTCATCACTAACTTATGCATGTTACAAGTAAGGCAAAGTATCTCATAATGTGTAACATTAACAGCAGAGAAGTACTCTAGCAAACAGATCCTGTGTGCTTCTCATGTTTGCCTGATGTACAGCCCATGCATTTCTTACAAAACAGGGTTCCCCAGAGCACCTCTCTTTCAAGAGCTGAATGGGCATCTTGTGAATTCAGGTTTCTGAGTGAACTTCTGATGGGCAGAGAGAGAAGTACTGCTCCTTCAGTTCTGAACAGGGGCGAGAGTAGGCTGAAATCTCTCACACAGAGCTCTTCCAGGAAAAAGTGCAGTCACAAAGCCCAAGTTCATAACCCAGACATCTTGCCTGAGACATTGATAGTACAATCAGTTGGATGTTTTCCTTTATATTTGCATAAGCAGTAAGTCTCATAAATGAGTAGGCAGGGCTTCAATCACAGTAGCATTTTAGTGTCTAACTTCCATTGGTTTCAGTGATGATAAAATGCCCAAAACTGAACTGAACCTAAATGACACTAATTCCTAGCTTTGGCCAAATGCCCTTACTGAGGTGACAGCATCAGTAGTTCCCAAAGAGATCTTGGGCATGTAAAGGCCAGGCACTGTTTTTGATAAAACACCAAATATCTTTTCATTTGAGTCACAGCAATTCTTACTTTTTAAGATGCTCCTACTGCATTTCCTTGTGAAGCTGATTATGACTGGCCTGTCCTTACAAACAATACCCCTGGTTATTCAGGCTTCTTGGTACCAGGTTAGCCATAGATATTGGAGCTTTCAGTAGGTACTCTCCTATGGTAACAGCATTGTAAAACATGTCACAAAGATGTTGTTTCCCACTCTGGGTCATAGAGAAGCATCTAGAGAGTTTAAGTTGTGGTTGAGAGCCACACTGTCCCTCTGCTAAGTTGTGACTGAAAATTTCAAGTTACTCCTTCCAGCTGGGTGAGCAGGCTTTCCAACAGGACCTGGGGTTTTGCTGTTCTAAGCCTACACACAGAGTCCCTGGAAAGCGGGCAGGGCAGAATATGTCCCAGGGGGAAGGGCATGGGGCTCCCCAAGGGGAGGGCCAGCGCCGTGCTGGGAGGAGAGCACAGCACGCTAGAGGTCCCAACTCCCTCTCTGCGCGAGGCTGGCCACCTCCCTGTGAACACCAGCTCCCTCTGCTTGGACACATCCCAGCTCCACTCCTAGAGCAAGCCGGGAGGCAGTCAGTCACCTCTAAGCACTCCCAGGGGAGCCTTTTGTGTAGGACAACACACCCGACGGCAAGGGAGCAGAGGTTATAGACAGGTAGGGATCCTGCTGCTATGGCATTAACAATAGGGGTAGAACTTGGACTGCTCTCCCGATAGTCAGGGAACGGCATGGGTTGCCAGCCAACGAAATTATAAAAGAGCAGCAGCAAGTGAGAGAGCCGGCACTGCCGCCTGCCCCGCAGGCTGCCCCTGCTCCCAGCCACAGCCGAGCATCCTTGCCTCAGCAAGCTCGGCCACGCGGGAAGCCGGGCGGTGACAAACCCATCCACTGGCATCCGGAGAAAGAGTAAGTCACTGTCTTTGTTTCAGCTCTAAAAGGAAGGGGTAAATGACAGAGGAACGTTTAATAACTTGTAGTATTAGGAATAAGGCCATTTCTCTTCCAACACAATCATTTCCTTGCCAGTAACTCTGTCCCAGCAGGTTCTGGGTTGGGGTTTTTTTTTTCAGATTTGTTGTTTTGTAATCACGGTGAAATAACAGATTCTGCAAAGTTTGTCTTTCATATGTTGCAACTGTTTATGCGCTGTATCTATGTGCTTTAGGTAATAATTAATAGCTCTATGAATAATAACCATGAAGAACAGGGGAATGATTTTGTTCCCTTTTGCTAATACTTCTTCAGGAACATCTTTAAATGTGACAGGAGTGTTGGCGGGAATTATTCCAGCTGACAGGAGTTGAGTCATTTTATTTAGTTAAAACTGCAGAAGAGCACTGGAATACGAGGACTGGGGAAAGAGAAGCTAGGACCTGTGCTTAATTATGGCATTTAATTTACCTGTTGTTTAGACTTGTGTTTTATTCTGCCATTTAATTTATAAAGAAAGCCAGTGATATAGTAAGGACAAAACAAAGAAAATACACCATCTCTATATAGCTCTGGAGTTGCAATGGCAATGACAACGTCCACTACGCAAGTGAGTGAACATGGGCTAAGATACCCAGCACCAGGAAGTCCTACTCCAGAGTCTCAGTCTCCAGCTGCTTAGTGACCATTAACATTTCATGACAGCTTTCTATCATGTAGCTTAATCCCCACACATTTTTTTCTTAATTTAGTATTTGAACAATAGAAAATAAAGTGTTAAAATATGCATTTTATATCATTCTCATTCATGAAGTAAGCATCACGGTCTGGGCTTGGCAAATCTTTAATTTAGTCTAATGCTTAACTTGAACTTTTGTCCAGGTCAGTTTAGAAAGAAAAATAGTAACAAAAAGTTGCAGTCCAGCTTTCTTTCCTAAAGTTCACTCAGTGCCAATACCCTTGCTCCAGGGAGTAGCAGGTTTGACATGAAAATATTAGAATTTTAGAAAGTGGATTTAAAATTAATCTTAGTTCCTTGTGTGTTCACGTTCTCAGCTTGTGCTGCCAAGGGTAACTCCAGTTTTCAGGCACTGCTGACCACCCATCCTTGGGACACCTGATTTCCCAGGTGTCCCTTTCTGAGGATAGATGAACAAACAGGGATTTGATTGTGCATACCTGAAAATTGCAAGCCTTACTTGTAACGTGATGTGCTAGTACATTCATGAGCATACAAATTCACACTTTATACATGTGTATGCACTTTTTCTTTCTTTAATACTCAGATTCCAAATCACAGAAAGCACAATCCCCATAACATTGTAGCTTACATACATTCAGTGCATTCAGAGTCAGCACTGGTACTGAAGGAAATTGTATTTGCTGAGGCTTCTGTTTTACAAAAATAAATAAAATGAGCCTAATGGAAGGCAAAAGGCTAGATCATTCAATAAGCAAACAAGGAATTTGTTGGAAAGTATGAATCTATCATTTAGAGTAGAAGTAAAACCTTTTTACTATGTCTATATAACTATGTACCCTGGGGTTTCTCTTTAACACAAAGCCAGGGCATGATTTTGTATTCCTGACACCTTTTGGTACAGGACTCTCTCATAAAGCATCAGGACAAGAGTTCAAGCCACTAGTGGCCCCATTATTTGAAAGCTGCAGAAGGCACTGCAGAGAAATATCAGTCAACAGACTGGAATAGCTGCCTGGTTAAATAGCAGCAGGAAGAAACTGTTTCTTCTATAGTGCCTTCCCTCTGAGACTCTTAAAGCACTTCATAAAGCACTGAATAGAAAACTGGGTCTTATAGTCATAGGTTGTACTAGCAGGCAGGATGGAGGCACGCTGCCATAATGGCATTGCTACAAATAAAATTCTGATATTTCATTTCATTAGATCAGATTTATACCACTGGTTTCAACCCAGTTACACAGATGTAATGACAAATTCTGTCTATAGTGCTTGAGTGAGTAAAGCATGTTTGATCTGCTGCTGCTTTGTAACGCTGAGCAGAAGAGTGCTCTCCTCTCAAATTGGTAAAGCTTTGTACTAGTTTCTTTTCACTTGTCACTTATGTAAATGCTTGTCCTGGTGCAATTCAAAGGTGAATACCCAGATCAGTGTGGGTCAGCCTTCCTGGACAGCATGTACTGTGCACATCTCCAACCTGGAACAGCTCCAGGCCTGTTCCAGCAGTGCAAATCCTGACACTGATCTTGGTCCCCTGCTCTTTATTAGGAAAAGTGCAGACTGAACATGTGAAGCAGGGCATAAAAATAGAGGCTTTACACATGCATCCTTTCTCCTCTCCCAAGATTTGGAATAATCAGGCTGTGACCTGCCAAGGCCAACCTTCATCCAGCACTAGAAGAGAGGTATAACCACTCCCAGTTCTTTGGGAGGACAGGACTTTGCCCTTTTCCTTGCATTTTCTCCTATTAATTTGCCTCCCTGCAGTTACATGTCATAACCTTCCCCATTGTAATAACATTTGCCTCTGGTATGGACAGAAGGTTTGCATGGGATAGACAGGCTTGATCTTTCTGCAGAGATGTTTTTAGATGAACTCTCTATCCCCGAGGCTGTGCTCACCTCAATACCAAAATATCCACACAGAACATTTTTGAGGTTCTGTGTGTTGTTAAAACTTAACACAACAGAACTGCGTATTTTGTCTTGCATTTTTATCACTTCTGGGAAGGAATTTGTTCTGCTACTCTTGACAGCATCACGACTACAGCACTGGCTGCTCAGCCTAATGACAGCAGCCCAGGCTTTTGCTGCACAAGCAAATGCAAACACAATTTTCAAGTTATTGACAACAAGAAGGGATCACACTGCAGCCTGGAAGTCTGTAGAACATCAGTTTTTATCAACAAGTTATTTTCCTGTATTTATCTGTGGAGTAACTAAATAAATACGGTAATTGTTAAAACAGAGATTGAAAACAAAATACCTCTCTCTCTGCCATCAGCCCACTTAGGAAAACTCCTAAAACTCCCACATATGAAAAAGGTCAGATCCAGGATTTTGTTTCTCTCAAGGCCTGAGCCTCCCCAGGGCTTTCTGGTCAGATAACTCTGCAGGGAAGACTTAGGCTGTGAAGGAACTGATTGCATTTTACCTAACCCTTTACATTTTCCTGTAATCTTGTATTTTAATACCTGTTTAGTTCAGCAGATGTTAAAAGCTATCCTCACCCTTTCTCATGTGCATACCTGTTTGCATACCAGAGATGTTATTTCAGTTTACTCTTTCAAACGCTGAAGAAAGTACCCTTTAAAACCTCCAGTTAGTTACAATGAGAACACAGCACAGATACTCACCGGTAGCCCTGTGCAGTCTTCAAAAGCCCCTTCTTCAACAGACATTTTACAGGTCAACTGATATTAAACATCACCAAAAGAGTACACAGATGAAAGTAAAAGTGGAGCATGCTTTGCTCCTTAGAGTAACAGGAGCTTGTCTGCACTCCTCCCCCTGCCTTCTTTTTGAGGTTCCAGAGTGGCAGGCAAGTAACTGTACCTATGTCCTTGTTGACACCTTCACTCTGAAATGCAATCTGCTTTTTCACACATCCCTCCCATACCTGCATAGAAAGAGCAAAAGAAAGAGGCAGTCTTCATAGTTCTAAATGCTTTTGGCATTGCCCAACCTTTCATGCTATTTTGATCTAAATTGGGTGGTTTTGGTATTCATTCTGTGTACATTACTCAAGCTGCACAAGATTATATGGATTTAAGCTCCTCTTTGCTTAATACAGCACTTTCACATAGGCACATGTTAACACAAGTGATCAGTGACGGGTTTTAATTAGGTTTTTTTCTGAATAGAGAATGGAAGAAAGCACCCTGTGAAGAAATTAATTATATAGGCTTTGGACTTCCATTGAATAGGATTAACTTTCCTTGAGACAGTAGCATTCTCACACAACAGCTGAAGGCTTTTTATTGCTTTTTTGCAATTTTCTTAATACACAGATCTGTAATTAGGAAAAAAATAAAAATTAGTGGAATGATCAAAGCAAATTCAGAAACCTGAAATGGCACCATTACTGAATAAGCTTTGAAAATCTCCTTTAGCTATTGAAACCTGTGAAGAAAAAGGAGCATGACTGGAATCATGTGCTAGAAAACTTTGGGGATAAAATATAATAAAACAGGGGTTTCAGTGTTGGAAAGAGGATACACATTTAAAAACATGCATGGCTGAAGCAATCAAACTGGAACAATTTTCTGCTCATTCCTATGTCTAGTGTGATTTCCACATGAAAAGTCCCCCACTCAGGAAAGAAATGAACAAATGATTTGCCAGATTTAGATCACCCAAAACTGTTTTTTCAGAAGTAGGTTATTCCTACTGGAAGCAAACAAAATTTACCTAAAATCATTGGGATTTCCATTTGCTGCTAGGCAGGGAATGCAGCTTCTCTTCTCCCCTCCCTGTTGCAGAGATCTCAGCGCCAAAGCAATGGCTGCCTTATCCCTCCTCAGGCCAACATTGCAGGCTGGAAGGACTCCCCAGGCAGCTGCTGCGATCTAGCTTTTCTCCAGTTTTTGCAGGGAAGGAACAACCCATTATTGAACAACAAATACTGGACTGGATATAAACCACACAAATCAGAAGCCAAAGCAGAAGCCAAACAGGTGGCTCTCCTAGAGAAATGCTGTTCCTCTCTTTTACTTTCTGTCAAGACATGCTCGTAAAGTCATTTAAAAAAAAACAAAAAACAAAACTTCCACAGAACCTCAGTTCACTTTTTCTTTATGTTGTGCCTTATTAAAGAGCTTCCTAACTTGTTAAGAAAGGCTTCCTACTCCTTCCTCCTCTTCCATTCCTTCATCCCATCTCTGGCCTGCACTTGCCTCTCCTCCACCCAGCCCCTTATCACCATCTTTCCCACTGCTCTCTATAGCTGCCTCGTTTGCCCACAGCTACCTCCCTATTCCACCATCAAGGCTGCTGCTGCTGTTTCTTCCTTACCCACTTGCATCTGCTGAGTCTGTGCTCTGGGGTTTAGGTACCGTATCTAGGTACAGACTTACTTAGGTGTTAGACAGCCAGTAAGCTTTGGTGCTTAGCGCTGACCTTTATTCCCTGTTCTCCAAGTATTCAGCTAAACAGAGCTGGTTATAACAAAAAGTCCTCCAATTTGGGGTGATGCAAGAGGTTCCCCTCAATGTCAAGACTTTTCTAAAGGAACATACGAGGAAAACCATTCTGAGGTGTTTTAGTGCTGTAACTGGAATCTAGTCACTGAGGAAACAGTGTCAGTTGTTTGGAGGAAAACTGCATCCACTATCAGTACTTCCCATGTAGTGGTGGTACTTTACTGCTGCTCAGTGAAGCTGGATGAGTGCTTACCCAGGCATAAGAAAAAGCAGGCGTAAGACAAGACCTCTGGGGCAATACCAGTTTTACTTCCTCTTGGTTTTTTTCCCACTTCTAATTCTAATTAACCCAAAGTGGTATTACTTCTGCTGGCAGTCATCTTGCAGCCTGGCAGATTCTTTTACTCGAAAGTTTAAACCAAACTTTCAGCAATAGCACAAGACTCCTACAGTGCATACCACATTTAGGCTATAGAGCCATTCTGTGTTTTAATCAAAATGTACTTACAAGTCAGTTCACTGCAACTGGTTAATGAACAAGTTCAATAATTTCTGGTATCATTCAAAAAGATACAACTCATAACCATCAAGCTAGTGCAGTTAAGTTTTATCTATGCTTTAGCTCATTTCTTCCTTGCAGGCAGCTCCCTCCACCCTCCAAAATTAAAGCCAACCTTTTTCTAAGACTTAACCAGTGCAGACAGCAAAATAATTTGATTAAGAGACACATAATGCACGTTTTTCTGCAGATAATTAGCAACTTAAGTAAAGGTGCATTGCAGGTGACTTTGACACTTCACAGAGAAACAACCTGCAACATCTATTTCATTGCTTGCATATCACTCATCAAAGCCACCCAGAAACTAAATACTAAGAACTGAGTTGATGGGAATGTTTCTGCGTTGCAGGGAGCAGAAAGAGATAGCAAGTATTTCTGGAGATAACATTTCTTGGAATGCCAGTATTTAGAATTTTGTTTGGATTTTATGGATGGAACCCTAATGCTATCAGGTAAGCTAAACTTGAAAAGGAATTTTGTCTGGGTGCAAGATAATGGAGAACTAAAGGTTCTCTACTCTTCAGGTACTGAAAGAAAGAAAAGGAATCAGGAGTTAAAACTAATGAGGAAGCATCAAAGTATTTTATTCTAATGTTTTTATGACTATTAATTCTTCACGATATGTGGAAAAAGCAGTATCATCCCTTTTGATGCAGGTGGGAGTTTGAAATGCAGAAGTGTTGAGTCTTCAATTAAAATTTCTTCCCTTTAGTTCAGACTCATATTGTTAACATTGTCTAAGTTCTTGCAAATGTTACCTTCACACCAGATAAATTCCAATAATTTCACTGAGTTGTGTAAGAGTGGCGATATTACAGATTTCTGATTTATTACAACTGCTAGCCATGGTTAACGGCTGAGAAAATAAGCACAGTGTGGAGATTCAGTAATAGGATTTTCATGGTGATGCATGATTAGATGCTTAGATACTGAAGGCCAAATTATTCTAGAGGTAATGATACCAGAACAGCTACAGCTTGGATGTGTCTGACCTTTGAAGTTAAACATTAGCTAAGAGCTGGACTGGTATTTCTGGTATGTTCCACAACATGGATTAAATATTTAAGCATTAAAATGTCTGTATCCTTCATTTAAGAAAACAACATACCAAATTCAGGGACTACATACAGAACTAAGTGATGTTTGAGTCAGTTTGTTTACATTTACATTACATGGGTCTTGTTTAAGAACAGTCAAGTATCCACCTGTTGAGCAGCCACCTCCATGTGCAGCTGTAAGCATGTAGGAGAGATTTTCCATAGGACAAGAACAAGTGATACATACTGCTCTAGCTTTCTTTGCCTCCAACTATTTTGAGCACAGGGCCTTCTGTATGTAGGTATGGTGCCTGTGTACATGGTAATCACAGTGGACTTCTCAGAGCTTAACCATGCCTCGAGTTGGTGAAAATTTTCTGAACCCCCAACATATTTTGCTAAGGATCTGCAAGTCAAGTGTGACCCTACTTGTTTTATTTGAGATGTCTTGCTCTTGTTCTTGGGACAAGCAGTGAAAAACTGGTCTTTTCCCATCATCTCCATGTTATTTGTGCTTTTATAAGTCACCAATACATCCTGCCTGAACCACCTCTTGTCCCACTTAAAGCTCTACCGTATGTAGTGCCACCTTACTTACAGGCATGCCCTTCAATGTCTCTTGTTGCTCTTCTCTGTACTCCAGTCCTGTGGTATCTTTTCTGAAATGGTGGGATCTCAGCTGCAAACAACAGGAAAGTGTTAGCAAACAAATGATTTATGCCATGGTTCAACAGCACCAGCTTTTTTTCTCCCATCATTTTCCTATTACCTCTTGACAAGTTAATTACTTTTTGAAGCTGTTAAGCAATGAGATGATGTTTTGCTGTAACTGCCTATTACAAGCTAAAGATCTCATTCCTGGAAAGGCTCCTGTGGCAATGTCTGGCCCAGAGTCTACCATTTTCTTATGTGCAGATTTTTCTCGCATGTGCATGTAACTTTCCCTTTTCTTCCTTATTCCAAAGATGGCAAGGCTCTGGTCATTTACAAGCCATCACAGTTCATACAGATTCACTCACAGGAGACTTCAAAGGAAAAAGGTAGACTAGAGGACTATACCCTCTAAGTAAGAAACGTGGAAAGTAGGACACTCTCACTTGAATTTTCACCAGGAACTGAGCTTAAAACATTAAGATCTAAATCACATACCTGGCAAACTACTGTGCATACAATAGTGCTAATGACTAAGAGAACTTTAGTGTGCTCCTAAAGACACTCTCCTTTAATTGTCTCTTAAATGGCCATGAAGTTTATAGCAGAAGATTCCATTGTGTAATGATGGAAGACTGAATAACAGACAAAACCAACTTCTGTTTTTATTCTAAATACTATTATTGTCCTGTTTATCTGGTATGTTTCTCCAAAACTGCAGGTGTATTGCCATGTTTTCTGAGGTGAGGCGATATGCATTCTGGACATGGATCAAGTTTTTCACATGCTAAGGACCAAATTCTGCCTACCACATGCCCTTACTGCTGCTTTCACTAGGACTTGCCACCTTTGGTAGAAATTTGACACTAACGTCTCTTGGTGCTTCAAAACAGTTACAGTCAAATCAGACAAACTTTCCAACATGTTACAATTTATATAATTTAACCACTCTTTCTTTCTTTCCCTTTGCCCAGCATATCCCATGCTCAGTTTAAAGCGAAGGTTAGCACAGCCCTTACTTAGCAATTCAGGTGTAAAACAAAACACCTGTCTTTAGTCCCCTCAGACTGCCACATTTGGTGGAGAACAGGATCATTTGCCACCTCTATCTGCTGTTGGGAAGCAGACAAAGAGAAAGCAGAAAGGAGAAATGAGGAAGAGGAGTCCTGCTTTTACATTCACACTGGGCAGGCTTAGGAGGTGCCTGGATAGAGAAGAGGGTGTCCAAGCTCCCCTATAAGCAGATGAAACTATTTAGAGAAAAAAGAAGAGTGAAGGAAGAATCCCAAACATGAGTCACAATTCATTTTTTCTGAATCAGTGTAGCTATGCTTCTCCTCTAAGGCAGGGCAACCTGCAAAATTGCAATGTGGTCTGAACAGATGAGACAGCGAGTGAGTGCAAAAAGCAAAGTAATATTAACTGTTGAGTGGTCTTCAGTATAATAAAGAAATTATTTTTCTTCAGTAGGTAAAGCCAAGTGGTATAAATCACTGAGTAAAAGGAGACACTTGGCAACTTGGCACCAGTACTAATGAAGCCAATAGCCTTCTCTGCTCTCTCCTTTTGGCTGGCTTTCCTTTTGGCTGGCTTCCTTGGCATACACATCACCGGCAGTTTTGTGAGAAGTCAGAAGAACCATACGTTAATTTTCACCAAGGAAAACACAATTCGCAACTGCAGCTGCTCGGTGGATATCCGTGACTGTGATTACTGCCTGGCAAACTTGATGTGCAATTGCAAAACAGTGCTGCCTTCTACCATGGAAAAAACTACCTACAAGAGCCACCTCACCATTTGGTTCACAGACACCTCTGTGCTGGAGATGCTCCTCAACTTCACAAGGGTGTGGGATTTGAAGCTTTCCTTCTGTGGCACCACTCCTCTCCCAACAGAATACTTGGCCATTTGGGGACTCCGAAAGCTGCGGGTAAAAAAGGTCAAGGGACTGTTTCCAGAGCAGAGTGTAACCATCTACAGCAGCAGCAGCAATGAAAAAGAAAACTCACTCGCAATGCACAACAAAGACAGGCAAATGCTTGCACATATTTCTTTTCTGGATACATCTCTTTTCAATGGCTATTCTTTGCTGAAGTCATACAGTGTGGAAAACGTCTCTAGTATCATGGAGCACTTTCCTAGCCTGCTGTACAATGATGTTTCCTCAACCTCAGATAACAAGAGCTATGTTGTAACATTCATTTACTGAGTTATTTAACATATTCAATAGTCAGAGGCATATTAGACTGCTAAGAGACTGACAAGACTTCTTTAAGTCTGTCTGGTTTGCCCAGGAGGAGCTGTTAGGCGATGAACAGTTCTGACTGTGACAGCATCCTACAGTATTTTAAGACAAACAACGAAAACATTAAATGACTGTTTTAGAAAGCATTGGTACAAATTCTTTCTATATATTGTAAGCTAAGAATTGATATCTACAGACAAGTTTTGTTTTAAGGTTGTGCCTCAGACAGAAAAAGACATAGCCATGTATCTCCAGTTGTAAAGGAACCTGAGCCTCCCAGAGAGTCACTGGGGTTAGCTGGCAGTTCAGGAGGTCTCCAGTACAACCACCTGCCCCAAGGAGGACCACCTCTGGGATGAGGCTTCTCAGGGGGTTCAGCAGTCAGGTCCCAAAACCCAAGGATGGAGCCTGCACAACTTCATTGGGCAACCTGCTCCACTGCCTGCCTATCCTCTTGGGGAAACTTTTTTCCATGGATGGACCCCAGCCTCCTCTTCTTCAGGCTGAGCAAGCTCAGATCCGTCACACTGTTCTCACTGTCACATGCACCAGCCCCGGACTAACCATCTTGATGCCTCTCCACTGGACTGCTTCGGTTGATCCATATCCTTCTTGCACTGGGAGGGGCAGAACTGCCTGCAGTACTTTGTATGGAGTCTAGTAAGTGCTGGGACAAGGGAAATAATCCCTTCCTTCCACCTACTGGCCATGCCCCTGTCGATACAGCCCACTGTTGGTAGGTTCAATGTGTGTGAGGTGGTTACAGATTACTCAGACTAGGAGTGCAGAGGTGTCCTTGCCCTCTGGTACTTGGTCAGAGCTGGGAAGCCTCTGCTGGGGCTGTGTAACACAGCCTCTTGTGAAAGCAGGGACCAGCTATGCAGACACCCTCCAACCTTGGCATCCAGTAAAGGCATGTTTAGAGGATGACCAGGAAGCTGTGTTCTTTGCCAAGCCATGGCAAAGAAAGCATGGGAAAAACACTGGGCAGGAGGCCACCCGACAGGTGAGATGCCATGCTCACAAAGGTGTTTCTCCTAGGGAATTGCCTATCCCTTGCACATGGGTTGTGCTGACACATGCAATTTCCCCAAATGCCAGGAGCTTGACTTCATCTTCTGTGATAATGGCAAGCTCTGATGACGTTCTCATCTACAAGAAAGCAGAAAAATCCCATCCAATAACTTGTCTGATAAGGGAGGTGAGGCTTCTGGCAGACATGTAGCAAACAAGTTTTAGATGCATTGTGGGAAACATATGCTAGGACTATTGATGTAGCACACCGTCTGCTCCTTGCCCACTTGTCCAGCATTTGCATTTGGAAAGTTACAAATAAGACCAGGAACCATCCATATAGTACAATACAGGCCTTGGAATACTAAGTCCTAACAGTCTGGCATTGCCAGCAAAGAGTTACATGAAACTGGGATAAAATATGTGTACTGAGGGGAATGGCTATCAAGATTTTGAGGAACCAAGGAGATTGTTTCAACAACTTTAAAGAGGGACTTCTTTTGTAACTGCAATCAATGTCACAGCAGTTTTGCCAGGAAGCAAAACTTTTATCTTCCAGAATACTTAAATACATGCACACCTTCCATTACTGTGAGCTCTCTCACTCAACTCAACCATGTGGTAACTACTGAATTAATGGAGTTTATTTGCAACTGCAAATTAGATTTAAGCACATGGGTGTTTGAAGGCTGGGGATTGAACTCAGTTTAACTCAACCAGAAAACTATTAAATCAGCTGTTGTAAAGGCCTTGTTTCCTTTGTCAGCACCTGGGCAACAAACTGCAAGCCTTCTTCCCACATCATAAATATTCCTGGTGATACCTCTCACAACTGTGTCATTGGTCACAGAACAGACAGGAGCAGGAGCTGGGCTGACAGAGATTGGTGACAGTGGGGTGGTGGTGTTCTGGGCATGTTACATGCCTGGAATGTAATACAGACACTGGCAAATCATTCATATTGTCTCCCCAGGCATCCCATGCTCCAAGTGCCTCCAAGAACACTAACCTTGCCTTCACAAACTGGCTAGTCACTAATCCTGCACAGAATGCTTTTGAAAATAAAAAAGAGAGCTGACACACACAAGTTTATTGATTTCTGAATATTATCAACGCTCTCATCAAACCTAAATGATCTTCAGCGAATTCACTGAGGCTCTGCTGCCCTCTAGTAAACAATGTGCTGAATAGCACAGTACTTCCACATTGCCCTGATAGCAGAGTCTGGCCGCTGATACTGCTCAGAATTCACACCCACACTAGTAACTGAGAATGTTGAGAAGAAACCTTGCTGGGAAGAAACCTTATGATTAATAATTCCATGGACTTTTAAACACTGCAAACTGCAGTTTCAGTTAGTTTTGCCACTGTAGCGTTGTGAGTAAAACTGATGCATAAGACCTTTTACTCCTGTGTCCAATTAAGCACTGCAGAGATTTTGCTGGAATCAGGAAAAAATCCTCCTCTCAATTACATGTGCAGCAGAAAACCAGAGCACCAATGCTGCAGTGATCTTTTCAACTTCCCTGTTCTTCTCCAGCAGACACCAAGAACCTGATTCTCCCAGTCTGAATTTTATATGGCTTTGCTTTATAAAAGTGCTGCATTGGAAGCTTGAAGAATTTCTTCAAGCAATGCATATAAAACATACCTTAGACTCACAGAATTGTAGAATGGTTTGGGGTGGAAGGACCCTTATAGATCATCTTGTTCCAACCCCCTTGCCATGGTCAGGGACACCTTCCACTAGACCAGATTGCCCCAAGCCCTGTCTAACCTGGCCTTGAACACTGCCAGGCAGCCACATCTTCTCTGGGCAACCTATTCCACAATCGTTGTGAATGTTACTAGTTCTGTTGGCACAGGTTTCTTTTACCTGCCTATGAACTACGTACAGCGGCACACTAAGCATCACTGTGCAGAAACAATTATGTGATTTTGTGAATCTGTTCTAAATCCCAGTGTAAGATACACTCAACACTGTACAGTATTTGATTATATAGCAGTTAATATTTATGTACACAAAGGTTTCATTCTCCATGTAAGGAAGTTCAACCTGTATGTATTTCCCAGCTGTTAACAATTACTGGATATGCCAATCAATGGAAACTGATGGGGAGGTGGGGTTGTATCAGAAAAAAAAATATAGCAGTTGTAAATTTAGTTTTCCTTCCTAGCAGTAATTCTGGTGTGACTTTGTAAGTCAGAACAGATTGAGAACAGCACAAGTGACATGATTAGATGATAGGAAGAAATTGCCCCCTGTGAGGGTGGTGAGGCACTGGCAGAGGTTGCCCAGAGAAGCTGTGGCTGCCCCATCCCTGGCAGTGCTCAAGGCCAGGTTGGATGGGGCTTGGAGCAACCTGGTCTGGTGGAAGGTGTCCCTGCCCGTGGCACGGGGTTAGAACTGGATGAGCTTTAAGGTCTCTTCCAACCCAAACCATTCTGTGATTTGATTCCTATGGGATATGTCACTGCGCAGCCACAGGGGGAGAACGCAGGACACCAAGCCAGTCCGCGGCATCTTCTCCTACGCAGACCTCCAGGCGGCTGGCGGGGGCTGGGTGGGGGGTGGGCTGCAGGATAGTCTGTGCCTCCCGGTATGGTGGGAAGGCTGAAAAAAAGTCCCTCCAGCTCCCAGCACTTGTACATGGGGAGGCTGCCTTTAAAATCCCACCAATTTTCTGGCATTTTCCACCAAGCTCGTATATTTTCTTCTAGCCAACACAGTGGCCCGGTACGAGCGACTTCTGATACCGTCCCCAGCACAGGTGAACCGAACTCAAAACAGCCCCACACATGAAAGACGCTACTATTCAGCAGTAGCGACGAGCTCACGTTGTTTCGCCCGTCCCGGCAACAAGCTACAATCTCCTCAGGAAGAGCAGCGGCTGTCTCGCACAAACCGTGCAAGAGCCGAGGGATAAGACCCGGCTGAGGAGCTCGCCGAGGATATGGCGACGGATAGGCGCTGCACGCCATCTTTGGATGGCTGCCGCCATCCACAGGCTGGTTGCGGACAACGAGCCCACACAGACGGGGACGGAAAGGTCGAGCCTTGGCGTTTCCTTAACCGGAAGGCATCAGCCACAACCTCCCATCTCCGCCATGGCGCAAACCTCGCGGAGGACCTCTGGCTGGCGCTACAGCCTCAACACAAGATGGCGGCAGCAGCAGTCCTTGGGAAAGCAAAGGGGAGGAGTGGCGGGCAGCGAGACGGGTTGCTCTAGCCAGACTCTTTACGCTCCCCGCCGTGCACACTCTATCCGCCGACCGCGGTGCCTCTCTATGGTCGGGAGGCCGCTTCCCGTTGGCAGGCTGGCGGCGGCGGGCAGCGGACGGTAGGGGGCGCTGTGGCCGCCCTTGCGGCGGCTATCATGCTCGGGGAGCCGGGCCTGGGCCTCGGCGCGGAGTGGCGGGAGCGAGCCGTGCGGTGGGATCGGTGTTCGGCGGGATGTTCCGCAAGGCGCGGAGAGTGAACGTGCGGAAACGGAACGAGTCGGAGGACGAGGATGAGGAGCGCGACGAGGAGCCGTCTCAGGAGCCGGCGCCGGCGGCCGCGGGGGTAGAGGAAGGGGCCGCCGAGGCCTCCATGGCGCTGGCGGCGGGCCCCGGGCTCCTGCCGCTACCCGCCGGCTGCGTGCCCCTCGCCTTGCCCGGCAGCCCCGCGGCCTTCGCCTGCGCTGCGAGCTACGGCGCGGCTCTGGGCTTGGGGCTGAGCCTGTCCGGAGGCGATAGGACAAGCCTGGGGGCTCTGCCGGCGGCCGCCTTCCTACCCCCCCCGCCGCCGCCGCAGCAACAGCAGGGCAACGGGCTGCCGGGGCCCGGGCGTCCCAAGGAGAAGAAGCGGACGCGGGAGAACAAAGAGGTCCCTCGGGCCAGCCTGCTCAGCTTCCAGGATGAGGAGGAGGGTGAGGCGAAAGGCTGTCCGCCTTTTGGGGCTGGAAGTGGCCCGGGCAGCCTGCACCCCCCCAGGAGAGGGGGCCTCTTGGTTTATGTATTTTCAAGGCAGTGGGGCTGCCCCCTGTGGGGTGGCGGCGATGGGGGGTGCACAAGAGGGGTAGAGCCCTGGAGGACGCGGTGCGCGGGGCGGGGAGCGCCCCATGGGCAGTCGCCTTCGGCCCCGAGCCCTACCCGGCTCCAGCGTGCTCCCAGCACCGGGGTTGTGTCCCGAGGATTTAATTCCGGTTTAGTGGGGCAAATTGTCCCTGCTTTCGTGTTGCCGGTTCCTGCCTGTTGCACCCGTGTGGCTTGACTTGGGTTTGTGCAGCAGCAGGTACAAGGCCCAGGGCTTGTGCAGCCCTCCCTGTCTGCCGCAGAACATGCAGTGCTGGTTGGGGGCATCTTTCTGGCAGCTTGGTGTCGACTTTGTTTCCATCTGATGTGCTGGTGTTCACAGGTTGGACTGCCTGTTGTCCTAGCAAACTTCATGTGAAGCCACCGATGATTTGTTGCAGTTAGTTCATCGAGCCGCCAGCGAGGTTTTTTTAGGTTAACCTTCATAAATGGTGGAAGAAGTGGCTGACCAGTTTATGAACCAAAGCTTTTGTAAAAATAATATAATTGTATTTGTACAGTGCTTTAGCTAGTAATTCTGTTGGGTTCCAGCAGGTACCATACTCATGAATTGGTATGTTCACACTCAGGCTGATTATGGATAATAGCTATTACATATTGAAAATTATCAAAAAACACTCCTCAAACTCCAGTGTTTGTGGCATCCCAGAAGTTTGGGGTGAATAAAATGAAAATCATATTTTTCTTACCCCTTTTGTCAGCAGGAGAGTTAGTATGCATTTTGATGTTTCTTGGAAGGAATAGTACTGTAATCATGGGGACATTGGTTTTAAGACTGGTGGTCTGAAATCTTGACAGAAATACTGAAAAGATGGAATTACACTGTAGACTTAAAAACACCCAAACACTTGTGAGTTTCCTACATTAAACTTTGATTTTTTTTATTATTTTTTCCCCTGTGCTATTTAGTTCTTAAACTTACTGCATACCTTTTGGTAGATCGTAGTGCTGCAGACATTTGAACTGGTAGTACAACCAACACTAGCCATTCCCTTACTTATTATTTGTGTATATGTGTGGCTGTGAAAAAGACTTGACCGAAGATGTTGTGGCTTCATGTTGTTTTCTTCCAAACACATGGTGACAGTGAAGGATCAGCTGGATTTTGGTTTTAAAAAGAAGGTTACTACAGTTAGATAAAAGCAGGCCATGTATGTACCCTGTTGTGTAACTTCTGCCTTATTTTCTGTGTCTGTGCTGTGAGTGGGATGAATACACATGAAAATGACCACAAAAAAAATGGGGTATACATGAGTCCACATGAAAGGATATGGGACTGGTTTTGCTGCAACAGTACAAATATGAAGTCACCTTAAATTATGTTGTTAGTCGCATTTACTAAGTTCTAGATGCAAAATTAACAGATTTAATAGGTAAGTATACTTCTTGGCAGGTCTAATGTAATGTTTTCCAATTTCTCTTTTAAAGAAACTGAAGAAGTTTTTAAAGTGAAGAAGTCAAGTTACAGCAAAAAGATTGTAAAACAATTGAAGAAAGAATACAAAGAAGATCTTGAAAAATCGAAAGTTAGAACAGAGGTCAATTCTCCAACAGATGGTAACTGCAAACCTAACTACCTTTTGTAATGAGAAGATTAAGTCCTGTAGACACAAATTACTTGTTTTCAGGATGAATTGTTAGTTTTCTAGAGGCTTTATCGTTAGAACTGAGGCAAGCATTAAATGTGTTAATTGAAACCTTACAAATGCTATTCTGAAGCTGATAGAGTTCATATGGAAATGAATGTAGAAGGATGAAACTTGTCAGCTACTTATACAGTTGGCAGTAGACTGCAGTACTTTCTGTGTTGCAGCTCTGTTTACCTCAGATAAATTTCTCCCTATGGAATTAGGAAGGAATTAGTGTATAAGTGTGTCTGTTGCTTATCTGCCAGTATGTGTTCTTGTAACACATCTCGAAAAGGAAGATTTTGGGGTGAGCAAGAGTGGTGTTCTTTGTTATTGAG
This sequence comes from Melopsittacus undulatus, assembly GCF_012275295.1. Taxonomy (NCBI): domain Eukaryota; kingdom Metazoa; phylum Chordata; class Aves; order Psittaciformes; family Psittaculidae; genus Melopsittacus; species Melopsittacus undulatus. The sequence goes on from NC_047528.1 coordinate 93,881,687, forward strand.
TAAATAACAAGTCCTCAACAGCTGCTTGTTTGGGGACTTGGACCTTAGAGTAGACTTGCTGATTAAGATGACAGTTTTGGTTGGGTTTTTTTGGTGTAGAATAATAACTTACAACGCTATGAGCATGAGCTGAGGGGCATATGATCTAATGATAGCAATGGTATTGCTGAAGCATGAGCATGGTCCCGTGCGGAAAATTGCCCTTTTTTAAGTCAATAAAATTAGTTCTTAATAAAATCTTACATATTTTTAAAAGGCTTTGTTTGCATTTAAGAAACCCACTGGTTCTTTTTTTATTGGAATCTTTAAGTTGTCTACGCAGTGGTGTGGGGCATGAGCCAAACCAGAAATTATTTCTGTGGCTAATGTTCAGGTGATATGTGAAAACCTGTATCTTAATTCTGTCTTCTGTCACAAAGTTCCTCCATTTTGCACACAGCTAGTGCATGCTTGCTTTCTGTTTGTCTGTCTTGCAGTCTCAGTAGTTAGTTTAGTTATAGTGCAAAGATCTCATGGTGGCTACTGAGCCAGTAGTCTGGATTCTCTAAGCAGATGCTAAAGTCTGAAAACTCAACTATGTGCACCTGGATTTCTCATGCATTTTTTTACTTAATATTTATACCTGCTGCCTGTGTCTGCATGTTACCCACCTAATGCTGGGTAATGTTCCACCCAGCCCAAGAGGAAAATGAAAGGGTTCTTTTGGAATGAGTCTGTTCTTGTGGAAAGATTTGGCGTAACACAGGCAATGCTTTCTAATTACATAGGTAAGAGACTGTGTGAAGGTTGCACGTATGATCATAATTACTGAGTTCCCTCACTTTTTTTAATACTTGGCAATATAGAGAATGTTTAGTGGTTGATGAAGCGTGTGCTTCGTCAGGTTTTATTTTGAGAGGATGTCAATGACTTAATCACAGGTTAAAAAGTCATATTTTACTAGATCTAGAACAATGAAATTATCATCTAACATTTCCTTTTGGGTTCTTTGTTTTTTGTTTTTTTTTTTTACTTTTGGCTTTTATACCTTAAAAAAATAAAGCACTAACTTTTGAGTAATCTTTATAAAAAGATTAAAACATGGGCTTTGTTGTCTTACCAGTAGAACCACCACTAGAAAAGACAGGACAGATTAAGGATTTAGGTCAAGAAGATGGGACTGCAAACAGTGAGCATGGTGAAGAAGAAATGGAAGTTGAAAGTGAGAAGGAAGAAGAAAAACCGAAAGCTGGTGGGGCTTTTTCCAGTGCTCTGTCGTCACTGAATGTTCTCCGCCCAGGTTGGTTTTGTAGTATGTCTGATATGGTAACAAAATCTTTAGCCAGCTTTTACAGCAGACTGATTTGTGAGATTGGGGAATACTCTCCAGCAGTATATCAAGCATCTGGAAATTGAGGAAACTGCTGTTTTCCAAACCATATTAAGATAAATTGTTTTACTACAGAATGTTTCATCTTAATGTCAAATGCAGGAATTTGTCTCAGTGATGACGAACTGTAAGAAAATCTAGATTGGAAGAAGTGGCTTACCATGAATTTTAACTGTTGCCAGTTAAAATTCTGTCTTTAATTCAAGTGTATTGGTAACAGGTCTGCAAGGTATCTCATGAGGTTCTAGGTCAGGCATTGAGGCCAGAGAAATCAGTCTGAGAAAGTATTTTTGAAATTGGTTTACAAACTGCTAGCTCACTCATGGTAGCCTGGTCTCCACAGCCTTGGCCATGTTTCAAGAGAAAAAGGATTTTCTAGTTGACTACCAAATAATTTTTCCTTTTAGGGGTAATTGCAAAGTAGTGGCATATGTACATTATGCCAAGCATCTAAAGATAATGCTTGCTTGAATAGCATATCTCTTGTTCAAGTATAAAGAGAACCTGAAATTCAGCTGGTTTTGCATGCCTAATCAAAGTAGTGGCAAAAGTTGTTTCAAAAAACTGATTTTGGGGGACTTCTTTATATGATGTATATAAGTTGGATTAATTTTGTGCTAGAGATTTCAAATATTTATTAGTCTGCTTTTCTTGTTTTCCCTCAATTGCACAATCTCTCATATTAGCTTTGTCTAGTTTGGTGTCCTCTTAATCTCTGAGCTGTCGTCATCTGGTGAAATAGCTGATGGTTTTTGTTCATGCAAAATAAAAACAGGAGAGATATCAGTGCAGGAGGTGACCCAGTAAAGAACCTAATTTTCTTCCTCCCTTTGCAATAGTCACCTCCTGTAAAGGACTTCCTCTTCTTTGGGAGTATTTCCCATAGGAGCATCAAGCTCCTGCTGTTATGGCATGTGAGCTGCTGGAAGCAGAGCTGGACTTTTTGGGTATATCCCAGCTTTGAGGGTTTCTGTTCAGAAAGTTTGCATATGCAGCTTATAAGTTGCTTGCAAATGTTTCTGTGAATATGGATTTTTGTTCTTGTCACATTTTTTTCCATTTGCAAAGTTGATTTGGTAGGGTGGCAGAGATGAATAATAAGTTTTTGTTGCAGTGGTTGTTTAATGGTGCAAACATCTATCTCTAGGAGAAATTCCAGATGCTGCTTTTATTCATGCCGCTAGGAAAAAGCGTCAAATGGCTCGTGAACTTGGAGACTTTACCCCCGTTGACAGTGAACCAGGTAAAGGCCGCCTTGTTCGAGAAGATGAAAATGATGCCAGTGATGATGAAGATGATGACGAGAAGAGGAGGATAGTTTTTACAGTGAAGGAAAAATCCCAAAGGCAAAAGATTGCTGAGGAAATAGGTAAAACCTTTTAAGAAGGACAGCTGATAAACATTCACACTGTTTCACTGCAAGTGCTCCCATTCAACATTTTTGAACAGCATGTTTTTCAAATGGGCATGAATCTGGAGTTATATTCTGTTTCTAAGGAAAAGTACTGCATAATGGAATCTTAAGTATAAAATTTTGAGCACAAACTGTTCCTCTGCTTACAAGCACACAACTCTTCTGAATCTGGTAGAAACTTAGACTAAGAATCAGTATTGTTCCTGTACTTTGTTTTTTAGGAAGTCTGTAGTTCGAAAAGAAAAACATTAGTTCTTCGGCATAGCATTCTTCTTGCTGACAAGCAGGTAAAATAACTGGAAAAGAAGAATTAGTGAGATACATAGGATTTTAACATTAGAGGATTTTACGGAGTTAGTTGCAAATTTACCCATTGCGCTTTTTAAGTGGAACCTCTGTGATATTAATTCAGAGGCTAGTGTCCTTAATTCCTCATGAAGAGGAAAGGAGGATGCACTGGGATGTTCCCACTGAAGCATGGTCTTTGAAGGTTTTGAACTCATGGACCTTACTATTATCTTCTGGTTTTTGTTACCTGTCTGTTTTACTTGTATTAAGGTATTGAAGGAAGTGATGATGAAGCGCTGGTGGCAGGGGAGCAAGATGAAGAACTCAGTAGATGGGAGCAAGAACAGATACGAAAAGGCATCAACATACCTCAGGTACGTATTCAGTTGTGAGCTCTTTTTGGTGTGTTTCTGCATATGTTGGCTAAATCCGTTACAAGCTTGAGCAATTTACAGAAGGCTGTTTAATCTGAGAAGTTCATATGTAACTTCTGATATTCTTTAAAGATAAACGAGAGGTCAGATTTAAGTACCCGGTGGTATCAATTTCATTAGTCTCTCTGTTCTGGGTAGATACTGATTATTTGTGGTGCTGTTAAGAGGCATTTATTTACAGCCTAAACCAGAGCTAGAATAATGCCAGTTTGAAGAGACCTCTGTTCTTGTTTGTTCATAGAGTGTGTAAACAGCGTATGTTTATTTGGTTCTGTATCCTGCATTGAAGCATAGAGTTGGAATTAGTAGCAGGTTGTAGCGTATGTTGCCTGCACACTCATAGTGAAGTTGCCACTCAGTTTAAGAGGATAGTTGTCTTTTAAAACAACAACAAAACACCCTGCCGCAGGCTTCAGCAAAATCACAATGAAAACACTAAGAATCTGAGTCATTCTGTTAAATAGCCATAGCAAAGTTGAGTATAGTCCCAAATACTTGGTTATTCTTGGAGTTATAGGCTGGTTAGAATTGTCGTTTTGTATTATAATGATACTAAATACTTAAATGTGTCCATTTAAGAAGGTGCATCTGAGTGAATTTGTTTCCATTGGATGTTCTACACTGAAATCTACTTGATAATTAAATTTTGTAAATGTACCTGCCTACATTTCTTGCTTTATAACTTACATGTGATATGAAAGGGAGTTTCTCTTTTCTTTAAAATCTAATAGAGTACAATTTTTTTTCTCTTTCATTAGGTTCAACCAAGTCAGCCTGCTGAAGTGAATAATCTGTACTACCAGAACACTTACCAGACACTGTCTTATGGTTCATCCTATGGCGTTCCATACACTTACACTGCGTATGGATCATCGGAAACCAAGTCTCAAAAAACAGATAATACAGTTCCTTTCAAAACTCCCAGTAATGAGATGACTCCTGTTACTATTGATTTGGTAAAGAAACAGCTTAAAGACAGGTAGGACAGACCATCTTTTTAGACTTAAAGACTTGTCCCCTAGCTTTCTGTTCCTCGGGTGTCTTTTAGTCTCGGTGAGCAAACACAGAGTTTCATCGCTGGAAAAGTACTGACTGGCACATCCATTAAAAAAAAAGGCACACAAAAAAAGCTCAAAGTGAAGATGACATTGATATTTTATTCGAAAATCTCCTTGGATTGCTTCTATGGAAGTGAAGCTTTAAATATGAGGCCATTGATCTTGTTGAAGACAGGTCTGAGTTGCATCTTCTGGACACTGCACAGGCTTATAGTCAAGAATGGAAAGGCCAGTGAGGTGTTTAGCTTGTTAAGTTGTATTCCTTTAAATTGTGAATCACTTTTCCCCTTCAGGAGACAGTTTAAGTGTTAGTGTATACAGGGTTGTTTTTTTTGGTTTAAACACTCTAATCTGCTTGTCAGGTACGCAAAAGATCCTACTGAGTGAACAACCCAGTTGCAGTGAGAAATCACTTATAATCAACAACTTGCACTTTACATGTCTTCAAAATTGGTTTGTATGCCTCTTGCAGTGTTACAGCCTTTGACAGTGCATCAAGTTAGCAGAGGACTAGTCTGTTTTGTGTAAGCAATAGTTCTCCCACCACCACCGCCCCAGACCTTCCTTCCCAGTTGTACTTTTGGGCCAGCCTTGTACTGTTCTACCCACTCCTGTAAAAAGCTGTGGTAGTGGGCAGTGCAAGGTGCTCAGCATAGTCTAGCAAATTAATTTAAACCATTAGCCTTGCTGTTTATGTAGACAGGAAAGAAAGCAACAAATGCAAGTTAGGTAATATGTCTTTGCAGTATTTCCCATATATAGGCTTGGCACTTGCACTGTCTGTTTAATATCTCAATGGTCTGAAATAATACAGACTTTTGGATGTAAATTTGCTATTTATCCGTTGCCCTTCAGGTTGGACTCTATGAAAGAATTGCACAATGCTAATCGGCAGCAATATGAGAAACACCAGCAAAGCCGAGAGGACTCTACCAAGGCAATTGAAAGATTAGAAGGGTCTTCTGGGGGTATTGGTGAACAGTATAAGTTTTTGCAAGAAATGCGAGGGTATGTCCAAGACTTGCTTGAGTGTTTCAGTGAAAAGGTAAGGATGAAAAAACAATTATCTTTTTTCAAAAAAAAAAAAAAACGGGATTCTTAGTACATGCCAAACACCATCTCCTGTTTGCGAAAAATGTCCCCTGAGAACATGTTCTTCTAAAGGTTTGGTTATTTGAGGGTTGAAAAGATAAGTTTTCATCATGCCAAACGGGTTATCAGGAACCAGTCTTTCACAGTGTAAGAGGTTGCTGATTTTAGATTGCCTAAAACAAATTTTAGATTATATGTCATTAGAATTTTGGTAGATATTGCAGCATTTCAGCTTTACTCAAGATGCTATTTTTTACTTGTGTTGGATATCAGGTTAACAAAAGTAAGGGCCCAACTGCAATGTTGTTACTGTGTTCATAAAAGCATTCCAGAAACTAGCAAAGACTTGTATTTTGTGTGTTATAAAACTTCCTCCTGCCAGGCAGTTTCACATATTTGGCATTGCTCTCGTGTCTGAAGGAGAGAAGTTTTAAAACTAGTATAGCTGTCTGAAGACACACAAACTTAAAAATATGCTCCTTTCATGTAGTGTGATACTTCTGTGTATGTCTAACTTGAAAGCTTGGTCTTCCTTTCTTATGTTATTCATTATGTTTTAATTATTTCTTGTAAGTATAACAGGAGCTCCTGAAAATATATATATGTGTATATATATGTGTGTATATATATATGCTTATATATATATTCCACACAGAAGCTGTAAAGTTCAGGTAGCACTACCTAGGCTATTCATTGTCTTCTGACCTGAATACAAAAGCATTGTGTCCTCTTAATATATTAGCTTTCATAATTACTTGAGTAGTGGAAGCTGTTGCTTCTCTAGCTTGTTAGGTGTGGAAGAAGAATATAAAAGCATTCTGATTGCTGATTGGCTAGAGAGGAATTGTTCAGCATTACTAGTACTGGGAGAGTCCCATCTTCAGTCCTGCAGACTGAAGAATAGCTGTGTCATGAACCAAACACAGGAAGTGTGGACCAGTTAATTCAGCCAGCTTCTTGATTAGTTAAAACAGATATTGCTCACTGAAGAAGCAGAATTCCTGCATCTGTGTTGGCATTATCTGTTGAAGGATAGTAAAGGTACTTTCCTTTTCAGCTGTGTCAGTGTTGGTTGCCCAGATGTCTAAATTCCTTCTTAAAGATACTTTTTTATATTCTTTTCTGAGATAAATTTGTGTTTCAGAAGACAAGTTAAACACCTGCATCTCTATTCAGCATTTGCTTTCTGAAGACCTCTTGTTAAATCTCTTTTGGAGTAACTATAAGCCACATCTGAAGGTTTTCTTTGATAGTCTTGTTCAAGTCTTTTCTTGAAAACATCATTCTGCGTATAAACCAAGTATTTTAGTCTCTCAGATTTTGTATAAAGTGGGATGACTTACTGTTAAGTAATAGTCTAACAATTTCAGTTCAGTCTGTAGAAATGTTACTGACTTATCTAGCTATACTAGTAAATAAATAAATTCCAGCCATTTTATAGCAAATTAACTGCTGATAATTTAATAAACGGGCTTGTTATAGTTGTTTCCTTACAATATGCCTTTCCAGGTAGTTGGTCTTTTAGGGATTCTACACCCATACACCTTCCTCACCCTTCCCACCCTCTCCATATCCCATTTGCCATGCCAGTCCATTGAACTTTTAAGGCATGTTTTTATCATCTGATGAGAAGGCTGCGTGGAGACCTCATAGCAGCCTTCCAGTATTTGAAGGGAGGCTATAGGGATGCTGGGGATGGACTGTTCATTAGGGACTGTAGTGACAGGACAAGGGGTAACGGGTTCAAACTTAAACAGGGGAAGTTTAGATTGGATATAAGGAAGAAATTCTTTACTGTTAGGGTGGTGAAGCACTGGAATGGGTTGCTCAGGGAGGTTGTGAATGCCTTGGGTGACATAGTTTAGTGTGGGGTGTCCCTGCCCATGGTGGGGGGGTTGGAACTAGATGATCTTAAGGTCCTTTCCAACCCTAACTATTCTATGATTCTTAGGGGCAGTCACATTTGTTTTACTCTTTTCAGTTGGAGGCTGCTGCACTACTTTACTTGTATGTACAATGAGTCACAGAATTAAGAGGTTATGTTAGTTTAACAGGAGCATTTAATTTATTGTGATGTCCTATATATCCCTCAGTTGTTTGGCCAGATAATCTGTTTTAGAATTTGAAGCTTTCAGCAGGACAGAAGTACTATCGAATTCAAAACCAGTAGCTCACAGGATACTGCAGGGTTTTGTAAAAAGGAGGCAGAGGGAGGGCATAGAGTAGTAAAATCTGTATCAGGTTTTATTTAAATGAAATAATGAAGTGCAGCAGGACAGTAAATTCTTCAATTGTAAAATTAAATTGCCTTCAGCTTTTTTGCATAACCTGTGGCCTTGACTACATATTTAAAGTGTGTATGTTTATAATCTGTAATGTAGGTAGTTGTAATATACGTAAGTATATCAAATGTGTATCCATGTGTGCAATAACACTCTGTGTGTGTATATGTGTGTGTACATATGCACATATATGAACACAGCCTAAATATGCATAGGAATAGGTCCCTCCCTATCCTTTCAAATGTGATGCTTTGATGCTTTCTCTTAATTTTATTGGGATGGTAATTAGACAAATTCACATTGGTGCTGATCTGAATGAGAAAGTGGTTTGCTGGAGAAGTACTAACGTGTTCACAGTATATTTGTCCACTCCAAAAGAGTCTGTTCCTCTAGAGTTTTCTTGTATGTCTAATGGCTTAGTTCTGGAGAACCGAAACCATCATTATAAATGAGACTTTCTTCCCCCTACCCATCTTATTTCTGCACCTATTCAGCATTCTCAACCCTCCATGATCCACAGCCAAGCAAAACCATGTTGGTTTACTGTTTTGAAGAGAATCTGAATGTTAGAAACACTTTGTTCACTTATAAGGTGCAGTGGAGAGTATAATGAGGCATCTATTATGCAGATTTTAGAAACAAACAATAGAAATGTCAAATCCTCTATGATTTTTTCCTCTCCAGTAAATGATAAAAGCCAGTGGAGTGGGAGCTGCTTGCATGAGTTCCTTCACAAGTAATTACTGTAAAAATTACGCTTTCTGAGAAGACTAGAAAGTGGTAACAGTGTCTTTACCTTTTGAATGTAGGAATATGCAAGGGATACAGAAAGATTAAATTGTTGAAGCGTGTCTTTGACAGCACAGTTAGATGAACAGTTACTTTACCTGCAGAAGCAGATACCAAAACACACTGTGTGTCAGAGAGGGAGGACTGTAGGTTGAAATTATGCTTGATGTCTAAATATTCAGAGAGGTTTCCGCTTTTCCTCTTAACATTGTTTACAGTGAAAGTGAAGAAAAAAGAACCCAAACCACTGAATTCAAGGTATTGACTAAATAAAACAATAAATGACAGCTATAGCTGGAGTCAGTGAAATTATCAGTTATTCATCAACCACGGTATTGATTATAGAAGAATAACAGCTTCTAAGTCTCTTGTGTTTTAAATAGGAAGTGTTTTGAGTTGATTTATGTATCTGAATACATAGCTGTTGTTTTTTTTTAATCCTGAGGCAATTATAGAAAAAACTCCTAGGGATGCTTTGAAAATTTAATTGAATTTGTCAATGTTAGAATTCCCTGTACGCTCAGAAGAGAAGAATCTGTAGTTTTTGTGGTAAACTGCAGTGAAACTAGTTGCTTGGGGTTTTTTAATATTTCTGTTTTCAAAATTGTCTTAAATACCAAATACACGCCTCCCGTGCTGGGATATCGTGATTTCCAATGCCTCTATTTTCTCCAGAAGATGTGTGTAGCTTGGGTTGGTGCACAGTTGCTTTTATTTTAATCCCCGTAGGCCATTTTGTACCACAGAGCACTAATACTTCATCCTTTTGATATCTGCTCTGCTGTGTGTGTCATTCGCAGATAGCTGAACTGACCCTGTAGCTCTGATCTCATAATCTTACATTTTACTGGAGGAGTTTCTTTAATAGCTGCTGAGTCGGGTTCTAAATTGCATCAGGAAACAATTTCTGATTTTTATCTTTTGTTTTGCAAAAAAACCACCTTAATTCTGCCTGGTAGACAGCACTGAAATATTTGAGCTAAAAGGCTGTAAGACTGTGGGCTAAAACATATGTCTTGGAGGTAAGGACTTAGGTGTTCATACTAAAAGGAGATGCCTTTTCAAATAAAGAGATTGTGAAAAGTTCTCTTTTGCATCTGAATATTTATAATAATCTAATTTTCACTTGTCCCAGGAAATTAATTTTTGCAAAAGTGTGCAGTGAATCTGACGTATTTAATGTCAGGAGATTTCCAGATGTTCCAACATCATCTATTTTTGTTACGATTGCTACTGAAGTTTAGTCCACTTGGCAGGGGGACAAAGGCAGAGTGGTAGGTCTGGTCTGACTTTAAGTCTGTATCACTCAAAGGTTATGCTTAATGCATAACTCACACGAATTGTACAATTTTAATGATTCTACCGATTTGAATTTACCTGTTTGGATAATATACTTACACAGCTTTTTATTGCATTTCAATGATAGTCTTTCAGCATAAGCTAATAGGAATTACAGCAAAACAAAAGCTGCTGGCTTCAGGAGGTTAGATTCATGTTGGGTTGTTGGGTTTTTTACTGTATACAGTCAGGTTATTTTCTCATTAAAGCACAGAATACTTCAACATTCTTTTTTAAAGGTAGAGACGAAACAGAGGCCTGAGAATTGTAAGCACCATAACACAGTATGTAACATGCTTGGTAGAGAAGACGAGGGTACTTGAAGTAACATTTCAGCTGTTTAAAATGGTTGGTTTACTGTGTAGACTCACTCAGTCAACAGAATTTACTTTGAGAATGCTATTGCTATGGTTGAAAGCTATCGACATTAAATGCATGTTTTTTCGTCACATTGAAATATTTACTGGTCCAAATGATCCCAGTGGGTAAAAGGAAACAGTTTGTGCTGCTAGAAGTACAGTGACAGCATTATGCTTCGGAATAGTATGGTACCCCAGAAACTAAGCACCTAAAGAACTTGGTATTACGTAGTGTGTTGTATTTTTACAGGTGCCTCTGATTAACGAACTTGAGTCTGCAATGCACCAGCTGTACAAACAGCGAGCTTCACGCCTTGTCCAAAGACGACAAGATGATATTAAAGATGAATCTTCGGAGTTTTCAAGCCATTCAAGTCAGTCCATCTTGAAGGTTTTTATTATTCATTAAACAACCTTGTTTACTTAGTATGGCTTAATTTAAATGTAAATGTTTGAAGTATGACTGTCTTGATGTTTATCCTTACTCTTGACATGGGTAGAAGCAAGTTTAGATAAAAGTTCTCTAATCTGTTTTGTTTTAAACTCAAAGCTGCTCGTAACTCTGACTTCACCTCTCCTTTCTTTTGCTCCTAACTGGATTTTCTCTTTCCTAGCACTGTAAATGTATGCATGGTGGCAGTGGTAGTAGTGGTAGCATGTGACTCCTTATTTTCCTCTTTTGTCAGGACTTATTTTTTCCCATAACCTCATCTATAAATTTCCTGTAACACTTACAGTTAACTCTGTACAAATCCCATGGAGCTGATTTCTGTCTGATGCTCTGTTTGTAGGAAGCAGAAGTATTTCATTTCAGTCACTTAACTGGTAAAATTAAAGAACTGGAAGAGACTGGTGGCATTGTTAAAAATCAGATTAGTACAAAATGACACTACAATTTAAGATAGTCAGTTAAAATACCTTCTTACTGTGAGTGTGTGGATGGGGGAATTCTCAGTGAGTTTTCTGATGGTGATTGCTCTTCATTGTGTGAAACTACAAAGGTATAAATGTTAAATTGGATGGAAATACACATTCCTTGGAGGAGGTTTTATTCAGCATGTTACATGATGGGTAAATACCATATTAATGGTAGTCATCTTTCTGCTTTGGAGAGCTTTCTGTTTTTAAAAATGGTTTTCTTGTCTGTCCTATTGCTGACATAAAATCCCAAGCCACTTCCTATTCTGTCACATTGTGTCCAGAGATGAACTTTTGATAATACCATTAGCTAGAACTTACTAAGGGGGATAAAGTGCTAAGGCATCAGAGTTGGTCATCCCTTTAGAGTGGTTAGCGTACATATTCCCTTTAGGACTTTATTTGGAGCCACAGGCATCACATGTAGGCCTTGCAGTTTTACTACAAAAATGTTGTTGTAAAAATTAGAAATCTAATGTACTAGAAACGTGTTTCCTAAAAGAAGCTTGGAATGGATTATTTTTGACTGGAATTTAATTATGGGGTGGAAATAGTTGTCATTGTCAAGGCTGGGTTTTAAAGAGAGATTTCATTTAGTATCTGTGAGTCTTGAGAATGAATTTCTCTGTGTCTAGAAATAGTTCAGTTCTGTCTCTGAAATTACCACAGAAACTAGGAATTGATGCCAGAAATTGATTTGGTGCGTGTACAGACATAGGCAGTCTGCTTTTCTTCATACAGTGTCAGAACACTAAAGGCTAGAAGTGCATTTGTCTGTCAACTTTTGTTTTATTTCTCTGTAAAGACAAGCAGCTGAGCTTGGAATAACATTTTAAAAATTGGACAACTGATGGCTTCATCAGTATGTTAAGGCTCTTAGTAGCTCCAGTATGGATTTGGAATAATTACTTAAATTATTGTTAATATTTTTAATGATGGATTTGTAAATAGTTTTAGTTAAAACATTAAATTTGCTGCTCTGAAGCTTGGGTAGGCTTTTGTTTCAATCTTGATGTTTATATTGTAGTGGGTGGGCTTGAGCACTGGCTAGCATTCAACCCACTTCTAAAATTTACCTGAAAAGGATAAACTGGAAATACTTTTGTGTCTGACTGCTAGCTGACAGTCAGCTTCATTGGTTAGTGGTGGTGGTTTCTATAATCAGGAACATCTATAATGCAGCTTGGAGGAGGGAAGACTGTTTTTCCTGTAGCTTTTGATGTGTTTAAAACTTCAGGCAGTCTAAAGCAAAACCACAATGAATAGAACTCCCAAATACCATATATTCCTGCTCTGGTGACTCCTCTCTGCCTGTCTTTTTGTTCATTTTCTTTTCGAAAGATACATGGTGAGCATGTTTATGTAAGGAGCGCCTTTTGTTGTCGAACTTTCAATTTAAGCAATTTCTGTTAAATGTTGACTTTTATATCGTTGGGCACTGTTATGAGAGGGACAAGAATGAGGTATGGTGAAAACTATTTGATGTTCAAGTGGAGATTTTTCCAAACCCCACTACTCCCTCTTTTAACCTCTATACTTGTGAATTCAGGCTTCTGGGTGCATCTTATTTTAAAACTTCAACTTTCTGCTTCAAATTACTCTTAGTTTAAAGTAGGTAAAAGGCTCTTATGAAACTGCCTGCAACACATTTCTGTAATCATAGATAAGCATTTTAATTTTCATCCATCTAATTTTACAGATAAAGCACTGATGGCACCAAATCTTGAATCTTTTGGACGAGACAGAGTGATCTATCAAGAACAAGTAAAGCGTCGAACTGCAGAAAGAGAGGCTAGAAGGTAGAGTACTGAAATTTCTTATCTGTTAGGAGTCTTTGCTTGCTTGCAGAATACAGTTGTCCTATGTCACTTACTAATGTAAGTAGCAGCGTTTGCTTCTTTCCTGCAAAGGTTAAAAAACACACTGGGCAGGGGTTTTCTTACGTATCCCAGCTCACCATGCAAGTGTACAAAACAAGGCTCCATCACATGATACTAACATAAAATCATTAAAAAAGCACATAGTAGACCCATTCCGTATCTGTCTGGTCTCTGCTGATTTCTCTTCCTTCCACTGTTTGAGGCAGCAACATAGATGTAGTAATATAGTGAAAGTGGAGGGGTTTTTAGCCTGGATTTCCCTGCATTGAAGGCTATGACAAACTTAGGTGGATCTGTACATTGCATGGGGGTAAAGAAAAAGTAATAACTGGTTTATGTTGCTGATCTTTTTCAGAGCTCGTCGTAGACAAGCAAGAGAGCAAACTGGGAAGATGGCAGATCACCTTGAAGGCCTTTCCAGTGATGATGAGGAAACTTCGACAGATATTACAAACTTCAACATGGAGCGAGGTTAGAAAAGCTACTGAAGCTTTATGTTACAAAATACAGGAAAAATGTCAGAAAAAAAAGAAGAATTGATCCAAATGCAGCACTGTCCATGTATTTCACCATCTTCTGGAGAAAGTTTAGGAACTGTTCCTTGCTGGATCATCAGTGTGACCAAAACAGTCTTTTTTCACCAAGCTGTTGTGCAGCTTGCAGCTAACAAAGTACCCTGTCCTTACTGAGTTTCTCTTCAATTAAAACATTCTTTTCCTGGCAAGCAGTAAGATTTTGTACCTTCAACTGGGTACTGTCTTCCTTCTAATTTGTAACACGGTTTATCATTCTTCAAACCTCTGCTTGTTTTACATGTGAAATTCTGAAAACCTTAGTGCTTTAGAAACTATTTCAGTGGCTGCTGTTAAACTAGTGAAGAAAGTGGAGCATCACTACAGTAATCCCATTCTCTTCTTATTTTGAACCTTAGTACAATTATAATTCTCTCTGATTAAAGAGAATTTCATAATTTTAGAAGAAATGTGGAGAAGGGGAGCAGCAAGGATCAGACGTTAAGAATTGCTTATGTTGTGTATGAGGGAGGCTTAAACAGTTTTACAATCTTCAGCTAGGAGAACAATGTTGACTTTTCACAGTGTGAGAGCTAGGGGGCATGAAATGAATTGGTAGGATTGGTTTAAAGTAAACAAGTCACTTCCCACAGAGAGCATAATAAAAATGCCAAAGTCATTGCTGTAGGAGGCTGTGGAGATCCAAAGTGTGAACAGATTAAAAAAGCAATTAAATGAACTAACAGTGGGATCCTTCAGAAGTGCAAACAGTTTCCACACCTTTAGTTCCTGGCTGAATTACCAAAACTGTGGGTGCAGGGAGAGCTCTTTGATAAACAAAGCAACTGTTAGGGTTGTTAGGTGCTATAATTAAGTTTGCCAAGTTAAATGATCTAGATTAAAAATTCAGCATGGCTGAATTGCTCTTTGCAGCTTAGCACTTTTATGTGTACTAAAGCCTTTTGTAGGAGTTTCATCGGTTTCTGAGTAAGCATAGTATTTCTAAAGATTGTTTATTTTTAATCATTCGTAGCTCTCATGTTAGTCCAGATGAGCAGTGAGCTATATGGAACAGAGGGATGCACTTTGTGCCTGCTAACTTCATTTGTAGCATCTCTTCTTGATTCCAGTGTGAAAAATGTGTTTATACGACATAATCTTATGGTTCCCTCAGGCCTGTCTCTACCTTCTAAGTCTACTAGTTACATTAGTTGTATACAGGTTACTACTATAACTAAACATTTAAAACTGGCTGCAGCAAAAATGACTGATGAAAATGAAACTAACCCTGGGAAGTGGAAAAGATGAAGGGAAAGTAATATATGGAGAAAATGTTTTGGACTGCATAGAATACTGGTATGGTAAATGTAAAACAACATAAGGAAGATGCTAAGAGATAGTTGCCCAGTGCTAACAGTTATGTTCAGCAGTTTAGTTTGGTGTCTACCAGTGCCCTCTCAGTCTGACATGCCGATTCAGTTAGCTTATCTTAGTTGCCCTCCTGTACTTGCACTTGGATGCACAAAGTCATAGCATAATTTGGGTTGGAAGGGACCTGGAGGTCAGCTGTTCCAGACTCCCATGCATAGCAAGGCCAGCTTTGAAGTTAGATCAACACTTGAATACACACTGAATGTATGAAACACTTAAAAGCAACACCTGTAGTAAAATAGTACATCAGAGACTAATCATGTGCTCGTGTTTTTATTACTTTGTATACCTGAGGCAGAAGTAAGAGAACTTTTAAACATGATGGGGTTGTTGTTTGTTTATAGGAGTTTGCTTATGCCAGTGAGCATCAAAGTCCCTCTTGAAAGAGGTATTACAGGGAATAGATGATGAACTTACTGTTTTTCTCCCCCACCAGATCGTATATTGAAAGAATCCAGCAAAGTTTTTGAAGATGTGTTGGAAAGCTTTTACTCAATTGATTGCATTAAGTCACAGTTTGAAGCTTGGCGATCAAAGTACTTTGCTTCTTACAAGGATGCTTACATAGGCCTCTGTTTACCAAAGCTGTTTAACCCTTTAATCAGACTTCAGCTGCTTATCTGGACGCCTTTGGAGGTAAGGTCCTCTGCAAGCAACTTCTACCTATACAGTGGTTCTTTCACACTTCTGCAGAGCAAAGTAAATTACACCTTTGATGTGTGCTTCTCATAAATGCATGTTCTAGGCAGAACATTTTCTTCACTTCTCAGGAATCAGGCTGGCCTGTGTTTCTTAAGGAAGTAGTGTCATTGCTTCAGAAGTAGGGAAGCCAAAACACATGAAGTAATTTGCCCACCCTTGAGCCATGTTAAGAGACTGTTTGGTCTTGAGGCACTATTTCTTTTTTTGTTTAATTTCCACTGCAGATGAGTATCTGACATGTAAACAAAAAGGACGGGGTTTGAGTTGTGCCCACTTGCTGCTTAGCATGCCTGCTCAGCATACCTCCTAAAGTGTTCAATGTTCTGTTTTGTGAGTGTATCATACTTGCATATATACTACTCTTACTTTCTTTAATATGTTGACTGCAGATCTCTATTTAGAAATCCAACCTCAGTTCTTTATTCACTAGGGCAAGTGTCGAGATTTTGAGACTATGTTGTGGTTTGAATCATTGCTGTTTTATGGCTGTGAAGAACAGGAACAAGTGAAAGATGATGCTGATATTTCACTGTTGCCTACCATTGTAGAGAGAGTTGTTCTTCCTAAATTAACAGGTATAGTCTTGAGAAGAAAATGGGGAGAAATGGGGGGGTGTGGAAGCTGATGTTTGTGCTTTTGGATCTTACTGTTTTGTAAATTATTGCCTGGCTGTTGTTAGTACTTGTATTTGAGCATTTGCAAAGAGAACTAATTCTTTAATTTCTTACAGTGATTTCTGAAAATATATGGGATCCTTTTTCTACAACACAAACATCCAGAATGGTAGCAATTGTACAGAAGCTAGTAGATGGATATCCTTCTGTGGTGAACGCAGAAAACAAAAATACACAAGTAAGTTGGTTTTTTCTTAAGTATCTTGCATAACTTAAGAAATTTGGATATATTCTTTCTACACTATATTGGAGAACACAGCGTGCTTCGTGAGGAACAAGAAAGACTTTTGCAATTATTTAATGCTCTGCAGCCTTGTCATGGAGAGTCAAGTGGTGATAAATTAGGATAAGGAACTTGGTAAAGTCTCTCCAAAATAGATGCTAGATATATAAAAAGAGATCTCAAATGTACTAAGACTTGTTGATCTGTAGTTTTGGTTTTAGGGCCAGCTATAGATAGTTGGGCTTTTCTGTTTTTTTGTAACCTTTTCAAATGTATTGCTTTGAAGTTTGATTGCTTTACTTACCTTCTGTGAATACGAGAATTGATGTCATGAGTTCAGGTGCTGTAGCTGATGCAGTGTATGAATTTCTTTTAGAATAGTGGAGATAGGCCAAAGTACATGTGTATGGAGAAGTTAGATTAAAAATTACAAAAGCCCTGACTTCCCAGAAGCTGTGTGATCAGGCTTAACTATAAAGTAGTTCCATTGCCTTCAGTTTTTATTGAAAGCGTCAAATTTCGAAGTTGCCTCTTGTCAAATTGCCTCTGTTAATTACTACAGGTTTCTCTAAGATTTTCTATATATAATGTGCTTAAGTATGCGTACCTTCTACTGTTAGGGTCATAAATTCTCTTTGTTGCTTTGAAAATCAGTTTGCGTGGTTAACTACTAAGCAGTGCATTGGACACTTTAAAAAATGAAATTATCTGTTTCAGATGCTTTTAAAGGCATTGTTGCTAAGAATGAGGAGAACACTAGATGATGATGTATTCATGCCCTTATATCCAAAAAAGTAAGTTTGCTTTCAACTATGGTGTTAGACCTTTGTTTGCAAGTTGGTGTCTTCTGTCCATAGTTAACAGGGTTTTTTTCTCAGTATGGTTCACTGACTGGATACAGGAGATATTTCATTATCATACTGTGAGGATTTAGCAAAGACAAACAGGATGGAAGGGAATATTTACAAAGATGAACTGTGTGTGGGTAGGAGGAAGACAGCAAACTCCAGACAGAGGTGATCTTGGTTATTCATTAAAGAAATCTCTTACTTTCCAGCATCTTAGAAAACAAGAACTCTGGTCCATATTTGTTTTTCCAACGTCAGTTTTGGTCCTCTGTTAAGGTAAGTCAGTAAATACATCTGGTAAATCTTTCATCTAGACAGTGTAGCAATGAAATCCTCTTCAAATCTGTGGAAAATGGTAGATGGAAATTGCTTTAACTACATTTGAAAGAACTCTAAATTTGGGTTCTTAGTCTCTGATAATGCACTGTGCCATCTTTAAAAGGTTGCCAGTGAAAGTACCATCATTTTAACTTGTATATTGTGGGTTTATTTAGCATACTCAACCTATTTTTTTTTTTATGTCACTGGGCTTAATGTCATTGCCAGAATAAAATATGCTGCTTTTATTTCACTTATGTTGGAACGAGTGAGCTTGGTTTGGTTGGGGTTTTTTTTACGTATAGTCTGAAAATCTCCATGAAAATAACTTGGCTCCTTTTCAAAAGCTCACTGCTATTTGTAATGTGTAAGAGCATTTGTAATCTTGAGTTTAATTAAAACAATAAAGAGCAAGAAAGAAAAGTTCTCTGTGTGTGGAACATGCAATACAGAGTTTGCAAAGGTCTGTCAGAATCTGTGACTTTTGTAGTTTATTTGCAATAAAAGGATGTGAAGAAAATTAACTCCCAGTTACACAGGAAAGTAAAGTATGAGTCACAGAATCACAGAATAGTTTGGGTTGGAAGGGACCTTTAAAGATCATCTAGTTCCAACCCCCATGCCAGGGGCAGAGACCCATGGTGATTGAGCTGCCGATCTCCATGATCATGCAAACAGAAATCGTAGCTGGAACTTTCTATTCAAATTGCAACAGTGAGGGAGACTGTATTTTTAATGAGCTTCCAGTCACTTCATTTACTTAAAATATTTGGCACTGAATTCTTACACTTTGAAATAAAAGTCAACTTCATAAATGCTGCTTAGAACAAGAAATGCACAAGGTTCATTTATTAAAATGCTGTTGTTAAAACAGATTGTTTGTTTAGGGCTTGTGTGTCTTTTAAGGGTGAAATTGTTTGCCTCTGGCAGTATCTGTTGGAGCAGGGGCAGCTTAAAACAGTGGTAACAGCACAAATACTTTAGGGTAGCATTAAAAATACAGCTCTGTTAACTAGCAAGTCAGTTACACTATCAAAGATGAGCAGAAATAGAAGCTCTGTGGCAAGTGCTTATTTACCAGCTCCTGATGATGTGCCTCAGCTCTACACTCCTGGCTGGGCTCATTTGTATGAGGGTAGCAGCAATTCTTCACAGGCTGCATGCTAGTGGGGAATAACAGCTGTACCAGCTGGCTTAGTCAGTGTCCCTGGAGACACTTTGTGTCACTTGTGCCTTGGAAGTAAGGGTATGGTGGGGCTTTTGTTGACAAGGTGGCTATGGATTTGCCCCCATATGGCATATGCTAGGCATCACTTGGCTTGCCATCCACACCAGGTTTTGAGAACAAGACGGGTTAAAACTTTAATCTTTATTTTATTTCTTGAGCAAAACATGAGCAAAGCTGAGATGGTTGTGGTGTTTGTATGAGAATTCACAACACTCTAGGCTGGTACTTTACGGATTCTGAATAGTTTTGAAGCTAACAGAAGGCATATTTCCACTGCTTACCTTAGCCATGCTGTTGCATTTGAAAAAGCTCTAGAGTGTTTGATGAACATTTCAGTACATTTGTAAATACTTATTTTCCCTGTGTTGTATTTTCAGTTATTAGGAAACTTTCTCCAGTGGTATGGAATCCTTTCAAACAAAACTCTTCAGGAGCTGTCAATAGATGGTCTGCTAAACCGATATATACTAATGGCTTTTCAAAACTCTGAGTATGGAGAGGACAGCATTAAGAAAGCTCAAAGTGTAAGTAAAATCAAACTGTGTTTAAAATGACTTGTAATTCACATTGCAGCTGAAGGAAAAATGTAGTTAAAACTTTAGGCTACTTAAGAAGTCTTGGCTTTCACATGCCAAAGTTGAAATGTCAGTGAAAAATAGTTTTTTTTTTTTTTAATTTTTCTTTGTAATACACAAAAGAAAACTTTCTCTGCCTCATATTTGTAGATAGTTCAGGTATAGCATTGGTTTCAGTGGTTTACTGCTTGAATTTGGGATTTTTGGATCTTTTTGGTATGTTTCTCAGTGTTTCACTCAGTTGGGCCTTGTCACTGCAGTATTACCTGGCAGGCTTCAGAAATCATGTTAGATGACTTTTAAAGTTCTGTTAAATTGTGTTTAATGTTCTTTTTCCTGTTATGTCTAGGTAATTGCCTGCTTTCCTAAACAGTGGTTCACTAATCTAAAAGGAGACAAAACTATTTCTCAGCTAGAAAATTTCTGTAGATACCTTGTTCATCTGGCTGATACAATTTATAGAAACAGTATTGGTTGTTCTGATGTGGAGAAGAGAAATGCAAGGTAACTTCCTTTGAGTTAATGCAGTTGCAATTCTTGTGCTTTGTGTTATTTTTGCTGACACACTCAAACATGGGTAAATATCTTTCTGGTGCTGCATGTCTTTTGAAATTTCTTTGAATTCAAACCCAAGAAACATTATGATATGGTAGATGGGGAGATTTTTAAGGTGTAAAACTGCAGCTGCTGGAATCTTGAAACATCTGTAGAATGTTTTGCACTGCTGCTTAGTGTCACTGATTCTGGCAGATTTTGTAGCTACTGTTTTTGGGTTGCTCCACTGTGTGAGCATGTTGCCAATTCCTGCATAATGGCTTCTAAATTACAAACTGTGCTTTTGTATACAGTACAAAAGTTCTGACACTGCCAGCTGGATGAATCTGTTTTGGCCTACACTGAAGGGTCATTTTACTGGTATCTCATAACCAGCATAATTAAAAGTTTGGATTAGATCCATAAATATTTCTGCTGGCCAAGTAACCTAAAATGCTATGCGTGTAACATTCTACACTCAGACTTAAAAAACAATTACACTGATATGCAGAACTAGGACGAGACTGGAAGATTCTTTATTCCTGTGCTGTGACATGGGAAGCAGAGATTTCAAGGCCAGTAGTTCTGCTGTTCCCAGCAAACCTGAAACTTGGAAAGACAAACCTCCTTGCCACATGCATTAATCATTCTTGATAGTTGAACTTGCTTGAGCCATTGTTGAATTACTCTTCAGTTATTGAGGCTCTCCAGGGGATTAGATCTTTTTTGCTTTTTGATCTTAAGCACAGCACTGAATCATAGAGACAGAAATTTCCCTTAAACCGTAGCAGAGAAATCTTGGTTAAGAGGGTTGGGTTGTTCTTTTTTCTGGTGTCAGGTTTTTTTTCCAGTTGCCATGTTGGTTATTAGACACTTTTCAGAGCCACTTTTGGCTGTGGCATATGAATCATCTCATTTTCAGAGAACACTGAGCTTTGTGCCATGCTGGGTTGCTTTTTATCTGCTCTCAGGTTATGCCTCAGAACTTTTGTGTCCAAAATACTACAGTAGTGTCACATACCAATTTAATTTTCCCCATTATTCAGATTCCAAAAGGACTTAATACTTCTTCATTTCTAAAACCAAAATGCCCTGCCTAGCATGATACTGGAATTGAAATGAAGGAGTTGAGAGAGAATCCAGTAGAGATTAAAACTTCCTCTTTTTTTGTTAGACTGTTCCTAAATTTGAAAGAGCTTTCTTTACCAGCTGGAATGATGACTTGGTAAAACTTCTGCATTGGAAGAGAAACATCCAATTAATAACTTTTTTTCTAGTGAATGCTAATATAATTTCTGTCTTATGTCCTCCTACTTTTTTCCTGGCATTTAACAAATCTATTGCCATTGCTCCATTAAGCAGATGAAATAAGTCTGCATCAGAAATAGTACTTTTTATAAGTGAAGAATGTCTTCTCTTTTTTTATAAAACCTAGTAAAGTTGTTTGAACTACAAAGGCATCATTTCTGCCAAGAGGGAAATGTATCTTTACCTATGTTTTCCAACATAGGATGCTTTCTCACAGATCAGCTAAGTTCATTTTTACAATTGATTTACTTCTCTTGTTTTTACTGAGACCAGTCTAAATTTCATGTCCACCCTCAAAACAGGGTCCCAAAGTTGTTCTCGACAGCTGAAGAAGTACAGTCCTCCTGACAGTTCACTCTTAAGCTTCCTAGGTTGACCTGAATTGTAATACAACCTTTTTAAGACATGCATTAAAGCGTACTTGCTGCCTTGATTTTATTTTCTTTTTTGGCTGAAACATTTATCAAGGGAGCTGTGACTCACTGCACAGTACAAGTAATCCAAGACTTTCTCTTGAGATGACACTGCACCTCATATTAAACCATATTGTATGATTAATTCCTACTCCCAAAATACATTTTCCAATCTCAGTACAAAGCTGATACCCAGCTGATTTTATCAGACTAAGCAAGTGGGGCAGAGGATGATGTGAAGTTATCTGAAACTAATTTGCTATATGGATTCATAATGTATTCTTCTGCTGAAATATTACTACTTGTACGTGATTGTTCAATTCCTGTATTGATTTCTCCTTCCCCTTTTTTAGGGAGCACATAAAGCAGATCATAAAGCTTCTAGCAAGTATCCGAGCACTGGATCATGCTGTGACAGTTGCAAACGATCACAACATAAAAGAGTTAAAGATTTTAATAGAAGGAAAATAGACTTTTCTGACAACTTATTTTGAGCTTTAAAACCATTCCTGATGTGTAATTTATGTACATATGTAAAGTTTCTTAAACTGTAAAGTATTGATCTTTGTTTTAATACAAAGTGCATTCTTATATACAGCATCCTTAAAAAAAATAAAAAAAATAATTCTTTGAAAACAAAAATGGAATCTCAAGATAGTCATCTTTCCAGAAATCAGATTTTTTCCTTAAAGTTTCTCAAAATCTTGCTTACAAAAATACTTTGTACCCATGATTAGTAGTCATCTGCTCTTGGTAATTGTTCCATGGTTAACTGGAATGTGTACAATATATTATGTGTAATACAATGTATGCATATATTTATACCACCACATTGCTTTCACACTGGATATAGAGATCTTGTACTGTTGGAATAAGCTTTTCATTTGTTCAAAATTACTTATTTTGACAATAAAGTGATCATATTATTGGTCAAAAGGGCTGGTAAAACATTCCAATATGTGAAAATCATTTGAACTAAATAGTAGAGACACTTTCAGATGGAACCTGACCTTTAAAAAGCAGCTGTGCTGCACTAAATTGGAATAGGCAAAAAATCATTCTCATTCAGACTACGGAACACGTAAGAGTGTTCTTGGAACCAAAACAGGAAGGAAATCCCAATCATAGCTTAATTATTTTTTACTAGAGGCATACAAAGAGATTGTTGTATTATACTTGTGATTATTGCACAAGTATATGTGACAGCACTTCCTAAGCCTCACTTTTAATTTTTTAGGAGTAATAGTTTACCCATGAACTCTGGACACTTGTTTCTTGTGCAAGTTGGTTAAATTCACATTTTTTGTCTTTTGGGTTTTGGGGGTTGGGATTTTTGGGGTGGAGGATGTTTGTTTTGGGGGGTTTGGTTGGTTTCTGTAGCTTCATACATGGAACCTGATTTTTTTCTGATCAGTGTGGCTAAAGATAACAAGCAAAATGAAGGTGAAGAAAATTTTATATCCCATTATTTGAAATATTTATAGTAAATAATCTAATGTTATACTTCCCACCAAATACCATCTACGAATAGTCTTAAAAAAAAAACCATTTAATCTGAATGTAAATTAAAAAGAAAACACTTCTAAAATCTGGTGATTTATATCGAACACTGTTGGGGTCCAAGGCATGGGAATAGCTGTAATAGCCTTGGATTAAGAGCTATTTCCAGGTGTGCCCTACTCTTTCAGGGAACTGTAGCAATAAATTGGCATACTGAATAACATAAGAAATCATTGTATTTTAAACTCATGTCATGTGGTATGAGTATATTAATGAACAATCTGTAACATGCAGACTTCATTTTGACTCTGAACAATTGTTTTTCTGAACTGTTGGGATTGATGGCATACATTCAGAAATACCTGCTTTTAAAAAAATTGTTTCAATAAACTCATCTGTCAAGGAGCTGTTGCAGTGCAACTTGGTCCACTTTATTCCTTTGGGAACGTGAGAAAGGAAATTATATGTGCACTGGCTGACTCCATTTCAGTATGTCAGAGAGAAAAATTGTCCTTGGTGGAGTTTTGGAGGGAACAAAAGTAATCCTAACCAGTCTATAACTGGCTTTGAACTGGAAATAATGTTTATTCACTCTGTACTGCCTCTCTAGGAAGTACGCTTGTAATGAGTATTTCTTCTGCTCTTTATCTTGAGTATTGTCCAGGTTTGAGCCATCGGCCATCACCTCAAACTTTGATTTTCTTCTGATAGTATATAGAATTGTAGAACCATAAAATCATAGAATAGTTAGGATTGGAAAGGACCTTAAAATCATCTAGTTCCACCCCCCCCCCATGGGCAGGGACATCTCACACTAAACCATATCACCCAAGGCTCTGTCCAGCCCAGCCTTGAACACTGCCAGGGATGGAACGTTCACAACTTCCCTGGGCAGCTCATTCCAGTGCCTCACCACCCTCACAGTAAAGAACTTCTTCCTTATATCCAATCTAAACTTCCCCTGTTTAAGTTTTAACCCATTACCCCTTGTCCTATCATTATAATCTCTAATTAATAGTCCCTCACCAGCAGCCTTGTAGGCCCCCTTCAGATACTGGAAGGCTGCTATGAGGTCTCCACGCAGCCTTCTCTTCTGCAGGCTGAACAGACCCAACTTTCGCAGCCTGTCTTCATATGGGAGAACTGGACTTGCTCCAACAGCTCCATATCCTTTTTATGTTGAGGACACCAGAACTGCACACAATACTCCAAGTAAGGTCTTGCGAGCAGAGTAGAGGGGCAGCAACCACCTCCTTCAACCTGCTGGTCACGCTCCTTTTGATGCAGGTAACTAACTATAAGATGTAGGTGCAGGTTTTCAATTGCATTTGTCATTTCAGTAGATGTACACACTACTAATGGGGGTCCAGACTAGCAGAGCAGCAAAGCTCTATGTATTTATTATTAAAAGTACAGGTATTTTGCTCCAATTTGGATTGTGACTAGGACTGCAGGGGAGGGAATGAAGGGTGTATTTTCCTTGTAACCTCCTTACAAATTATAGCTACAGAGAATCTTTTTTCAAGATAGCCTGTAGTCATTTTCCTAATTAACTGCTGCAGAAGACCAGTTGTTCATACTACACTGAGCCTGTCTCCCCTTTCTTCAATGGCCCTGTATGGATCTGGTGTATAAGCTCCTCATGCTTGAGGCATGGGCACCTTCCTATGCCCACATAATGTCACATTTGGAGAACAGCAACATGAAGAAAGTTGCAGCAAAGTATACTTGTGGGTGATAAGTAATCTAACGTATCATTTTGGGCCATGCAGTGCCTTTCCCATGTATAAGTAGTTAAAAATGTGCAGGCACATAATGGCATTATGTAAATAATGTTACCCAATTTTATTTAGAAACAAAATAACCACTTTCACTTCTATCACTTCACATGTATCTCACTTACTGATGCAAATTAAATGCTAGTAGCAAATGGGTCATGCTTTGGGTAATGTTCTTTAAACAATGTGAGGTAGCTGCTTGATTGAGGCTTAATCTGAGGACAACTGCTTTAACGTTATTCTTCCAGTTTGCCACATGTATCTCACCAAAATTAACAAATGATTATAACATATTAAGAGACCAATGCCCTAGATGATGATGAAACCCCATGTGAGAAGGTACTAACACATTAATTGACATGGCAATCTTATTTCTGCTTGGAACTCTTCAGGGACTCTTGGGAAAGTCTAATAACCCCTTTAGTAGTTAGCATTGCTTCAGAAAAGGGAAGATGTACAGCAAAGTTGCATATAAAACTGCCAGCCATTGACATTTTTATGTACAGGATAATTATTACAGAATTATTACAGTTAATTATTACAATTATTTTATGATAGAGTTATGTATTACTACAGTTATTACAGAATTACCTTTTCCCTAAAGGTTGCTAGAAGCAATGGGAAAACGTTGTCCTTTACTATAAAGGAAAACAAAATGAAATCTGAAATGTGAAATGGAGAAGTTGGAGGCAAAATTGTGCAGTCTCAGGGAGTTGCATGATTCCTCTTTCTCCTCCTTTCGCATACATCTCATTTTCTGCAAAAGTTTGCTAATCAGTGGTTCTGCTTTCAGTTCTCTTCAATTTACTGTTCAAAAAAAGGATTTTTTTTTTTTGAAAGAACCCTAAATATATATCCACTGAGAAGGGAGATATGCACCTGCAGTTTTGCTATATACAGCGTTCATACTGTAAGTTGGTGAGGTTTGTTTTAACAGGCTGACCTGTCCTCTTATGCATGGTGGTTCTTAAAAGCAATACCCCCGTCACCTCAGTTTTATTAGTTGCCTGGTGAAAATTAAATGTCCTGTGATAGTGCTCCACAAGGAAACACCACCATCTGTGACCCATCCAGTCAACTTTACTTGTGAAGGCAGCAGCAAAGCATTCCTGCAGGAGTTAGCAGTGGCATGTATGGAAAACACAATTCTAAGGAGGCTTCAAAAATGGTTTCTGCAAGGAAGGAGCATGGATGTGGTTTTTTGAGGAGCTTGCCCACAACCACCTCTGATGGATCAGAGTTGAGTGGTTTTGTCCTGCGTGTGGTACTCCAAACATAAAACTTTGGTGGCCTTACAATTGTTAGTTGAATTTGTCTGCACTCTGAAATAATATAGGATGGTTTGTCCAAGAGTACTTGATTTCTGTACATAAGTAAAAGTCTTGCGCTAAATACACGGAAATAAATGAATGAGGATAAAATAACTGCATGCAGACCAACCTTATAAGTAAGAGTCTGCAATTTAAAGCTCTGCTCCAAATGATGACTTAAGCATGTGGTTTTGTTTCAATACATGAACTGCCCCACTGACTCCACTTAACATTACTTTCATGCTTTATGTGCATAGTTAAATCTTTCCACAGAGCAGAGACCTGGAGCAAAGCACAGATCTCCAAGAGCACAGCACAAATGTCCAAGATTTGGTGTAGTATTTTTCTTAACATGCTTAAGTGCAAATTTTATGCCCTAGATTTCATGCAAGTTCCTGAGTACTGTCTGTTTACTGTCTTAAGACTTTTGTGCCACCTAGCTAACAGAAAACATTCAGCAGGATGTTTTAAATAGGCTCTGCTCAGAAGCCCAGTGAAGTAGGCTGCAGCCAGATGCCCACCCAGATGCTCTCTCACTCCCCTCCTCAACAGCACAGTGTGAGAAAAGAGGATGAAAAAGCCCATGGATCAAAACAAAGACGGGGAGATCACTTAACGATTAACATCATGGGAAACAGACTTGATTTAGGGAATTAACTTATTGGAAATAAAAATAGATCTGGGTGTCGAGAAACAACAGACCTTTCCTTCCCATCCCCGTATCCCAGGCTAAACTTCACTGCTTCATTCTGAACTTCTCCACCTCTTCCCTGCTCCCTGAGCTCCAGTTACAGAAGTATGTCTCAACATTTCCATATATTTAAGATTGGTGAAATTCTGAAATTCAGTTGGCAATTGTTTTTATTACACAAAATTGAAGAAAAAATAAGCTTTGTTTGTAATATGCTGTTATGCAGTTATACATTGGCCGTTTATTACAATCAAATATTCTCATTTTCCATTACCTTCTAAACAGCAGCATTTTCTGAAGTTAATAATAGCTTTCTCAAAGCTCCCACTATTTGATAGCAATACATTTTTTACATTCTCAGCTGATGTAAACAGATCCCGGTGAATGAAGACTTGGACATGAGCCTGCAATGCGTACTTGCAGCCCAGATAGCCTGTTGTATCTGGGGCTGTGTAACAAGAACCATGGCAAGGAGGCGGAGGGAGGTGATTCTCCCTGTCTAATTCACTCCATGACACCTCACCCGGAGTACTGTGTTCAGCTCTGAGGTCCCCACAGAGAAGACACAGTCCAGAGCAGGGCCTCTTATTTGGAAAGGCTGGATCACCTCTCCTGTGAAGAAAGGCTGAGAGAGTTGGACTTGTTCAGCCTGGAGAAGGCTCTAGAGAGACGTTACAGCAGTCTTCCAGTACCTTAAGGGGGCCTACATGGAAACTGGAGAGGGACTTTTTACAAGAGCAGGTAGGAACAGGATAAGGGGGAATGGCTTTAAACTGAAAGAGGGTAGATTGAGATTAGACATTAGGAAGAAAATCTTTATTGTGAGTGGTGGTAAGACACTGGCACAGGTTGCCCAGAGAAACTGTTGTTGCCCATCCCTGGGAGTGTTCAAGGTCAGGTTGGATGTGGCTTAGAGCAACCTGGTCCAACCCCCATGGCAGGGGAGCAGGGGATTAGAATTAGATAAGCTTTCAGAAGAAAGCCTTCAACCCAAACAATTATGTGATTCCATTATTGTATTTTCAATTGATGCACTTCTCTGACATTTTGAAAGGCACTAACAAGTAATGGAGTAGTCCATTTTCAACTGCATAATAATGATTAGCTACCAGGAAAAAAAATACTACCTGGAGGCAAAATATATTTCATAATAAGACAGTCACCTATGTCACCTTAATCTATTTTATCTGCTGAAAAAAAAATGTGAATAAACTTATACATAATTCGTTTTTCACTACAAGTATGTATCATAATTTTAGCCTTAGGTGTGTCTTGTAAAACAACCTTTAAATTGCTGTCCCTGCTAGTGATCTTTAAGCATTGATAAGTGCAGGACACACTTCCTTTGCTTTCCACAGCATCCATGTTGTCATTCTTTCATTTTTACATTCTCAAGAGTAAAGTTTCATGAGTTTCTTTTTGATGCTGTGCTAATGGTAGTTCATTTACATGTGAACATCTACCATGAGCAAGTAAGAAATAGCATAAGCTGTAATGAACTGTTAGTAATTATCAATTCTAGTAATTTCAAACCCCATGAAACTTAAATAGTGTTTTTAAATATTATACCTTTATTTATCTATAGAATATTTTCACTGGAGTCATCATAATGCATACAGGAAATTGGCCAGTTATACTTTATAGAGATCACTTACATTGTATTTTACCTCACAAAGATTTGCTTTGTGTTCTCTCCCATCAGTGTATTTCTTTCATTTGTTACTTAGCCTATGGTAGATAAGTGGGATAAGACCATATTTAAATATCAAAAGATTATGTATACAATCTACTGTTTCTTTAGAATAGACCAGAGCTATTCAGGGAATATATATCAAACATAACTTTCTGTGCTTCAATATAAATTTTATAAGAAACAGAAAAGGCCTTTTTGTTTTTATTTTTTACCCTTTGCAATGGGAATTGATCTTAGAGGAGAACGTAGTGGGAAGAAATGCTACAATCTGAAATCAAAGGCAGTCCAGCTCTTGCCTCAGGAGGTAGCTATACTTCTCACACTTGCCCTCATGCATATTCTTTAGTTCCAATTAAAGTCTCAGTGAATAGAGTCTCTCCACAGTATTTCAGATTTTCATTTTTCTACTTCAGCCCTCCACTCCAGCTGCCATCTTGGCCCCAGCACGATCTGAAGTGAAGCACGCGCCACTTCTCCCTTGACTTTAATATGTAGCTCTCCAATCTGCCTTCCGTTGTCTCCTCAGCAATCTGTAATGTATCACCAACACAACGCAGTAAAGCTCCTGTGAAGCTGTACTCCTCCTCCACTTGAACCCTGAACGGAAATTTCCAAAGAGATGCTGACAGTCTATCCTTAAAACTTTGGAAGCCCGTTAAGCAGAAGCAGGCGTTAGCCATGACTCAGTGCTCCCACCTGGCCCGAGGCACAGGGTGAGCACCTGCACACATGGGTTCTATGCCCACTGCACATTCTGCACAGTAAAGGCTTCAGTTCACATTACTCCATGTGAGCCCAACCCCAAGTTTGCTGGCCCTGCTGCACCTGTAATAAATACACAACTGGGACTGTTCTAACAGAGCCTGACCAAGCACCCGTAGCACATTTGCAAACTCTGAAGCTGTCAACCCA
This sequence comes from Melopsittacus undulatus, assembly GCF_012275295.1. NCBI lineage: Eukaryota > Metazoa > Chordata > Aves > Psittaciformes > Psittaculidae > Melopsittacus > Melopsittacus undulatus. Next base: position 93,911,558 of record NC_047528.1, read on the forward strand.
GCACTGCCATGACACTGAGCAAAAAGGCAGGTTCTCCTGAGGGTTCTTTTCCTACCCTTCCGTGAGGGGTCAGGGTTTCTCACGCGGAACTCCACCCTGACAGCAGGGATTACCCAAGGCTCAATGCTCCGGTTCAACGTGCCCCTCATAGAAGCTACACGAGGGATGCCGCTCCCGGGATCCCAGCTCTGACAAAGCCTGAGCCAGGCCGAGGCCGCCGCTCTCGCGGGCCAGCACCCCCCTCACAGCAACCACTTATCATCCGCCCTCGCATCCCCGGTCCAGCCCCGCCGCTACCTCTGGCGCCGCCACCACCTCCGCACGCCCTCTACCGACTTCCGGTGGCGGGAGGCGCAATGCGGAAGGGACGGCGGGTCCGGAGCGGAAGTGAGTGCTCGCCGGCTCCCGCGGCACGGAGCGGAGCGGGCGGCCGTCGGCGGCAGGTGGCGCGGCCGGTGAGGGAAGCGCTGGTACCGCTGCGGCTGACAGGGGGTGAGGGGAGGCTGAGGAGCGGTGGGGTGGTGGCCGCGCGGTGGAGCCTCTCGGTGTACGGCGGAGGTAGCTCAGCTATCTCCGTTGCGGGGCTCGGGCCGCGGGGGCGCCGCTGGCGCCAGACAAGATGGAGGAGGCTCTGTTAGCGTCGTCGCGGTTGCTGGCGGCACCGGGCTGCTGCGGCCGGCGGTGCGCGCCTGTCCTGGGCGGCAGGTGGTAGTGGGGCGGGGATCTGCGGGCCCGGTGCCGGCTGCGGCGCTGCCCCTCAGCAGGGCGGTGGGAGACTCGCCGCTGTGTGGTGGCCCCTTTCCTGCTGCCCAGCGACGGAGGGGGGTTTCGGGTGAAGAACCGGCCCGGCGGTGCTCCCTCCTCACGGGGGGGCTGCGCCGGCAAGGGGCTGCGCTGGAGGGCGGGGGACGGTGTGTTTTGGACCGACGGCGTAAAGTCCGCGTCAGCCTGGAGTTTACAGACTGAGCTTAAAAGAAGGGAGAGGTCAGAAACCCCTGCTCTGGCTTTTCACGAAGAATCTTCTCTCGATGTATGTTTTCTAAGACCTAAACCCTTAAAATTTGGCTACTCACGCGTTTGTTTATAGTTCCTTATTGCTTGGGGATTTTTTAATTGTTTTAAAGGAAGATCTGGGGCTTACAGGCAGTTTCACGAGCACAACACTGCAATGTTTCAGTCATCAGCCACTGCAGGGGAGGGTTTAAATTCCAACAAAAAACTGGTTTCATTTTTAAAAAGAAAGTCAAAATAGGTTAACGGTTTCCTATGATCTTTTAAAACGTCTTAACAGCTTTAGTGTCGAAGGTATACTGTCCTTTGCTACAAGGTCAGAACCAGTAAAATAGATCTAAAAATTGAAGCCTGCTCAGGCTTCTGGTCCTCTGCATTTGGCATTAGTTTATGATTAAGATATTTGCCACTCTTAAGTATTTGTAGTGGCCAGCAAACATTATTTTCATTCTTTTTTTCTTTTTTTTTTTCCCCTAAGAAGAAATCCCGTTTAGTAAGTGTTATGAAATAAGTTCTCATTATTTCTGAAGCTTTTAAATAAATCCTTGATTTTGAAAGATGTTTCTCTGGGTAATTGCAATTTTGAAGCATTGCTCTGTTGTCTTTAGGTAGTCCCTATGTTTGTTTTGGAACATGAAATAAAATAAGTCTCATGAGGTAGAAAGAGTGAGCAGATTATTTTTTTTCAGTTGTAATTGTTTGCTTATTTTTGTTAAACATACAAAATCTCTAGGAAAGGATGTAAGTCAGACCTGCTTTGCAGAAGGTATCTGGAAGTAAAGGAGGGTTTCACTAACATCATCTTGTGTTGGACAGGACTGCCTCTGGTAAAAGCAAAATGGCTTTCAGTAAAGGATACCGCATCTATCACAAGCTGGATCCACTTCCATTCAGTGTGATAGTGGAAGCCAGAAACAGAGAAGAATGTCTCATGTTTGAATCCGGAGCTGTGGCTGTCCTCTGTAAGTCGATATGTTTTGATAACTACCATGTAAGAAGTTGGCAGACTTGACATTGTGTAAGCTGTTTATTTATGGAGTATAAAGAAGCAGCTATTCCATTTTTTTATTTGCTAGTGGAGACACTTCTGATTTAAATAAGGGGAAAAATAAAAAAAGACATTTTCATATCTCCATCTGTTAAGAGAAAATTTTACACTTTTAATTTCATTTCATCATGCATGTATATTTTCATGTATACTAAATTTTCTTCTAATTGCTTCCAACAGTATCTGCTTATTTCTTTGGTTCTGAACAACCTTTTCTGTTTTAATACCTGGTAACTCATTGAAAAGCTAATTCTCTGTTGTATTTCATAATAAAAAATTCTCTATTCTTAAATGGTATATCATCTTAATTTGTTTATTTTTTGTCTCATTTTGTGTCATGATTTTTGATGTTTTTTAATTTTTAGTTTTATTTTGTCCCTGTATTTTTAACCTATCTGGAGACTCTGTATTGATTTGTCTTGTAATAAAATGAGTAATATTTGGAGCAAGGTGTCTTGCATTGCAAAATTATTTTTACATGTTTTCAGTTATAAATACATTAAATGTTTCCTTTAAATTCTTTTGCCCCCTTCCTCCCCCCTTTTTTTTTTAGTCATAATTGGAGGACACTAAAATGAGAAGTGCAGTAGAGATCATGGAGCCTATAGATAGGGTTTAAAAATGTAGTTTGATTTATATTCTTCAGAAAGTCTGAGCACCTGGTTGCACAGGGTTAATGAGCTTGGTTTTGACTGTTTTATAGAAAGCTTTCATACTATAGAAGTATTTCCTTTTTTTTTTTTTCCCTAAGGTCAATAGCTTTTTGATTAATTCATTCTGGTGCCCGTTTGTGGTTTTCTGGCTTAGCTGTTCTGAGCACCCGATCAGAAAATGAGATATTTGATTCACTGCATGGAGTCTGAGTGGACTCAAGCCCGTACCTTTCAAGAGGATGCTCTCTCTAGCTTTAAGACTATAGAGTAGGTTGAAAGGGGAGTGACAAGACTTAGAGTTAGAAATGTGATTTCTAAAGAAAAGTGAGACTTGAGATATGTTTCCTTTCTTCAGCAGTTGCAATTAACTCTCCTCTGTGTGAGTTTGCTACTTGGCAGTGGCATGGTCTCTGTGGCAACTGGCTGTCCCTCTGTAAGGTACTTCATGCTGGCCCACAGAATCGTCTGTACTGGACAGGCTGCATGAACAAGTGCCGTCTAACATGCAGCTTAATCTGTATCTTTAATGTGTGATTAGAACAAGCTGCCATTAACTGCTAGAGGCCTAGCAGTAGGGTATACCAGCATGGTTGACATTATAGCTGCAATTCAGTGATGATCCTATTGAAAAACAATGAGTGCTTTTCTCCTGGTTTTTTAGAAATTTTTTTTTGCTGATACAGTTTCTTCTTTCTATGTATGTAAGTAATCTCATTGACTTTGCCATCAGTATTTAAAAGGCATTATGTGGTGTGGATTGGGTTTGGAGTAACTGCCCAGTCATAAAGCCTAATGAACAGGTTTAGTGAAATCCATAAAATGGGGAAAAATGGTTTGAAGATTTGTGGAAAACTTTATTTTAGCATGTATTTAGTAAGTGCTGAACACACTGAAGCTACTTCAGGAACAATGCATTAAAAAAATACTCACTCCTGAAAGTTACGCTCAGAAAGGACAGTAGGTCGCTATTTCTGCTGTGATATGCTGCAGGCACCTGGATAAACTTCTCTGAAAATTAAAAACTGTATCAAAGTTCTTGCCCTCTTCTATGCCTCATGTTGTTACCAAACAGAGGAAGTAGACCCAAAACAAAGTTTGAAAGCCTCTCTCCTCTTTGGTTCTGTACTTAGTAATAGCATGTTAGTCTGTAAAGAGTTCTCCTTGGTATTCTAATTAGTAGGTTACAATATAGTAAACATTCATAGCTAGAAGTAGGTCCTCTGAATATTGTTTTCAGTAAGCTTAACCAGTAAACTGCTTACTCCTTTTCTGTCTGGTAAATGCATGTATTTTCCTAAGGCATATTTAGCTGTGGCATTTTGCTTTGATTCCCTCTTTGCACCTAAACTCAGTAGATACTGAAATGTGATTTTTTTTTGTTAATGGTTGAAAGATCACAATCATACCCTTGAATTGACAGCAGAAAAAGCACTAGAGTCCCACAGCTTGGGATTATTTTTCCTCTTTTGCTGCTTGCTGTTTGCTTCTCCTGTTCTTCTTAATACATGGTTAAAGGATTGCAATTATGAGTGCTTGGGGAAGATTTGTAAAGTGCTCATCCATCTCTGTAATTGTGCCACAGAAAACAATCAGAAGATTCTAGTCTGTAGTCCTACAAAATTCGGGATATTGGTACAAATATAAGATGAAGTTAATGCAAGTCTAACCCTAGGGAAGATTTCCCAGATATTTATAAAATCTGAGTGAATAGATAGAAAAATGGTCAGATCAAATATGTATCAATTTAAATCCAGAGCAGCATCACTTTAAACTGTTAAAAACTTTATTTTTTTCTAATGCTTTGTAGACTACAAAAATTGACAATACTGATCTCAAATTGTTAGACATTTTTCAAAATATTTTCATCAATACTGCAGATAAAATAAGGTGTTCAGCCTTATTACTTTATCAGAGTTCTTACCTTGTATAATATAGGCAGAACCTAGTGAAATATACTTTACCATTAAAAGTGGTTCATGTGGCTCAGTTCTGAGTGCCTTAGTGATCTGCATCTTCTGGAGTATCCATGTGTAGAAATTCGTATTTGAAAATGGCTAAAAGAAAGGAATGAAAGCTCACTGATCCTTTAAATGTCATCTTGGAGGAAGTACATCTGTCGTTTTGCTGAGGGAAGGATAACGGTATTAACCTTCATCCCCTTTACATGCAATGAAGCATTGCAGGATGATTCAGAGGATTTAGTTAGGCCTCTGTATGAAATGCTATACAACTCAAATGTGTGATTTTCAGTGCATGTTGTGCATGTACTGAATCTGTTACTCACAGAAAGGAAGAGGGTCAGAGGGATAGTTCAGAGGTGGTTGTTGGTATAATCACTCAGCCTTTATGTGGAAGCAGCCCAAACCATGCTCCTGCTGGAAGTTTTCTATGTGCTGCTTGTAATATGGATTAGCTAATGCTAGTGTGACCAAACCATCTGAGAAACACTTTGCTTGCCTTTATACATTTGATACGTCTTCTGTTGACTCAGTCCTAGTATTGGATTAGCCCAAGATACTGAACTCTAAGAGGATCTTGCCAGCTTGCCTCTCAAGGCCTTCTAAGAGCACTTAGTTTTAAATGTCATCAGCTTTACTGCTGATTTGTATAGAATGTAGTGGGAGGATGGCATACATGTCTTTTTTCTTATTTGACATACAGAATAGACAGTATATTTATTCTTTGAAATAGGACTCCTTAATGATTTACCTTACCTGTAAAGGCTTAATTGACTGAGCAGGAGGCAATGTCTCTCCCTTTTCCTCTCTGGTGAGTCATAATGAAGCAAGTAGGAAGCTGTCTTTACTCCTGTCGCATGCGATGAGTAAAGGAGAATGTTCTGTTATCTGGGAAAATACTGAGCCCTGAGTGGAGAGAGCAGGAGCTTTGTGCACATCCTTTGACCTGAATCTTAACGGTAGAGAAGAGGGCAACTGCAAACATGAAGAGGCACCATGCCCACCCTGAGCTCTCTGTAGAGCTACATAAATAGCTGTAATAATGATCTGTGTGCAGCAGGCATCCTGGTATTCATATTCATTCTTAGCAATGCTACTCCACTACCCATCCACATTCCACTTATTTTTAAAAAGAAAATCCTTCCACACTGCATTCTTGAAGAGGGGAAGCAGATATGCTATTATCTATCTACAGGAGCAGATGGCATATACTGCCAAACAATTCTGCAAAACATTTTAAGTTGATATGGTGCTTGATGAAACTTAGACACCTGAAGAAAAACATAGTAACAGATACATTTGATGAGCACTTGCTATATGTACATTATTAAGGAGATATATGTATCTCTATGTACACACTATATTCTGTATTCTCACAAATGGAGGGTTTTTTCCTTTGGTGTTTGCTCTCACTGGTAATAAGCTGCGACTGTGTGATTCTGCCCACATCTCTGATAAATGTTTATACAGAGTTTTGAGAGAATCCACATCCCCTTAACTAGGGAAGGAGAGTATTTGCAAATAATTCACTACATTCTGCTTTTCGTGGTGGTATCCTATAACAGAAGCTTAATATAAATATTGTCCTGTTTTTATATACATATATAAGGGTTAAAATTCTTCAATCAATAATTTATTCTCTGGAAAGAGTGTCTCTATGTTAGACAGGAAAGATCAAATATAGGCTCAGGTATAAATAGTTGTTGAGTGTATTTTGATGTAGTACTGTATTAATCTGAAGCCAATTTGAAGGGACTACAGTGCAAAAGTAGACAGCAGTTTCACCTTCTTGTCTTTATTACTGTTTTTAATAAATGTCATCTTCTGGACTATGCCTTCCTATTACATAATATCTTAAAACACTTAAGCTGCAGGGAAGCAACAGCTACGGTGGGTGCCAAGGGCAGCTGTGCTGGTGAAGGAGGCTGTAACTTTCTTCCTGTCAGCAGGTGCTTTTCCTAGGATTCTGCTAGAATTCACTGTCCTTTCAAATCTACTGGAAAGACAATCTGCTCATTGCTTTCCAAGCATTTCAACAAAATCACAGTTTAACAAGGACTATGTATGCTAGCCTAGAACACACTGAAATGTACAAGAAGTACAGTAAGAATCTTCCTAGAAGGTTGGTGGAGGCAGTAACTCTTGCCTGGGAGGACTGTGACCTCTTTGAATGATGTGATGGATCTGCAAGAATTTGATTTACAGTTCTGGAAGTACTACGAAGTTATGACAGAATCTGAAGGCTTTTTTCATCTTAAAGTAGACTAGCTTTACAGAAAGAGTGAAAACTATTCTGTATGTTTACCACACCCCTTTGTATGATTTTAATACTGGATTTCACTGACAACAAATAATTCTTTTTATGGATGTTTCTTTTCCAGTTCAGTAATTTTTCATTTCTGTGGTAGAAGACATGCTTGTAAAGCTCTTAGGTTTGCCCTGTTGGACATCCAGTGAATGATAGGTCTTGCTAATTAAATGCCTGTTAAGACACTTAGTTTCTATATTTTTGGAGTTCTCAGATGTAACTTAGGAAAAAAATAATTAGCATTTCTACGTTTAAGTAATTTGGTAGCATTTTGCATGCTAGCATGTAGTTAAATTGAAAATGTCATTTTCTACAGGCAAAAATTGCAGTAGTTAGCTTTCATGTGAAATAAGTGTATTTTAATCAAAACATTCAGTATTAGAAGAAAATCTTTGAAGATTATTTGTGCTATGACGTTTTATTTTCAATGGAGAACATGTAATTGAGTCAGCCCAAATCAGATGGAAAGGAGTGCTTGTTGTCTGTTACATAGGTCAGCTTTGTTTTCACACTTTTATTTCTCAGTTTGGATTTTTCCCCCTTGTCAGTGGTGTTAGTGGAAGCGACACATTTCGTGAAGTAAATTTGCATAGCATTGAAGAATAGAGTTAAAGCCACCATGCCTGTTATTTGCTCATCTGTTACAATTATTTATTTTTTTTTAACTTGCTGTTCCAAAAAATGATGGTTTTGTTTGTTTTCTGGCGTATAGTATTTAAATATAATTGCTAACATCTAGACATGTCTGTTTTTTTTCTCATTGCTGGGTAGAGATTATTTGTTATTTGGGGGTTCCTCCGTATAGTCTTAAGTATATGTGTTGATTATGGTGACATATAAATGTCTTTGTGAAGTGAATAACTGTGAAAAATGAATGTGAAGTGAAAATGAGTTTCCAAAGGCACTGCACATAATTTCAGGGGTCTGTCTTTGTTCCCAGCTCAGTGTCCCATGTTCTAGTTGGGAATTATAGCCACTAACTTCTAATATCTTGTTGTAGCAGCTTGTGATCCCACCAAGAAGAGAACATAACTGTCGAAAGTCTAAATTATAATCTTTAATATGATCTTAACTTTGTAATATGGAATTAAGCAGAATACCTGTTGAACCAAGTTGTCCTGAAGACAAGATTTTCATGGGGGTTCCATTTACGTAACAGTAAGAGGGCTGACATAGTAATCACTTTCAAATCATTGAATCATTCACCTTTCTTAAATAAGTTAGTGATTGATAAGGGGTGATTATTACAGATGCACACTTGTGTTTTAACTTTGGAGCAAAAGAGATGTTAATGTTTAAAGATACTATGACCTATTAATTTTTAATAAATATTGATTTTAAAATATTTTATTCTTTCTCTCTTGACACTGTATTTGAGGCCTGGTGGCTTTTTACAAGAATGTATTACAACTGAACCTGAAAACTACCTTAAAAGTTTTGTGATTTTTTTTTTAAATATGTGTATGCTAAATAGCAATCACAAAATGACAGAGTTCTCAGTTTTTGGAGAGGTAAGGAAGGGAGTCAGCAGAAGTGCTACCTTGGACTTCCTGAGAGCAAACTTTGGCCTGTTTAGGAGGCTGGTTGACGAGTCCCTTGGGAAGCAGTCCTGAAGGGTAGAGGAGTCCAGGAAGGCTGGACATTCTTCAAGGAGGAAATCTTAAAGGTGCAGGAGCAGGCCATCCCCGTGTGCAAAAAGGCAAGCTGGCAGGCAAGAAGACTGGACTGGCTGAAGGGAGAGCTTTGGCTGGAACTCAGGAAAAAAAGGAGAGTTTATGACCTTCAGAAGAAGCGGCAGGTAACTCAGGAGGAGTACAAGGATGTCATGAGTTTATACAAGGAGAAAATTGGAAGAGCCAAAGCCTAACTAGAACTTGATCTGGCTAATGCTGTAAAAGACAATAAAAAGCGTTTCTATAAATGCATCAGCAACAAAAGGAGGGTAAAGGAGAACCTCCATCCTTTATTGGATGTGGGAGTAAATATAGTGGCAAAGGATGTGGAAAAGGCTGAGATACTTAATGTCTTCTTTGCTTCAGTCTTTAATAGTAGGACCGCTTGTTCTCTAGCTTGCCAGCCTCCTGAGCAGGAAGACAGGGATGGGAAGCAGAAGGAAGCCCTCATAATCCAAGGGGAAATGGTCAGCGACCTGCTACACCAGTTAGACATACACAAGTCTATGAGGGTGGATGTGATCCACCCAAGGTTACTAAGGGAGCTGGCGGAAGTGCTCACTGAGCTACTTTCTATCATTTATCAGCACTCCTGGCTAACTGGGGAGGTCCCAGTTGACTGGAAGTTAGCAAATACGATGCACAGAGACTGGAGAGCTACAGGCCTGTCAATCTGACCTCAGTGCTGGGGAATGTTATGGAGCGTATCATCCATGGCACGTACAGGACAACCAAGGGATCAGGCCTAGTCAGCATTGGTTAATGAAAGGCAGGTCCTGCTTGACTAACCTGATCTCCTTGTCAGACAATGTGATCCACTTAGTGGATGAGGGAAAAGCTGTGGATGTTTTCTACCTAGACTTTAGTAAAGCCTTTGACACCGTTTCCCACAGCAGTCTTCTGGAGAAGCTGGCTGCTCATGGCTTGGACAGGCATACACTTCACTGAGTAAAAACCTGGCTGGATTGATGGGCAGTGGCCAATGGTATGAGGTTCAACAAGGCTCAGTGCTGGGTCTTGCCCCTTGGTCACAACAACCCTATGCAATGCTACAGGCTTTGGTAAGAGTGGCTGGAAACCTGCTCAGTGGAAAAGGACGTGAGGCTGGTGATTGACAGCTGCTGAACACCAGCCAGCTTGTGTCCAGGCAGCCAAGAAGGCCAACAATAGCCTGGCCTGTATGAGAAATAGCACAGACAGAAGGGCGAGGGCAGTGATTGTCTGTCTGTATTTGGCACTGCTGAGGCTGCATTTTGAATCCTGTGTTCCATTCTGGCCCCTCATGGCAAGAAAGATGTGGAGGTGCTGGAGCGTGTTCAGAGAAGGGCAACGAAGCTGGTGATGGTCTGGAGAATAAGCCTCGTGAGGAGCTGCTGAGGGAACTGGGGTTGTATAACCTGAAAAAAGGAGGCTCGGAGAAACCTTGTAGTTCTCTACATCTACCTGAAAGGAGGTTGTAGTGAAGTGGGTGTTGGTCTCTTCTCCCAGGTAACAAGTGATAGGAAAGAGGTAACGGCCTCAAGTTATACCAGGGAAGGTTTACATTGGATATTAGGAAAAATGTGTTCACTGAAAGGGTTGTCAAACACTGGAACAGGGTGCCCAGGGAAGTGGTTGAGTCACCATCCCTGGAGGTATTTAAAAGATATGTAGATGAGGTGCTTAGAGACATACAAAGCTATAGAAGAAAAACTGCCTTGTAATGTTTTGTGTCCATCTTTATACACAGACATATGTATGCTAGCATTGTCTACTGTTTAGTGCTCCCTTACAGTATAATTTAAAATCTGTTAAGTCCAGTGTTATGGATGAAAGTTGTCATTCCAGTTGTTAATTTCTGTTTTTAGAAGCTGCATGTCTTAATTTGTTCTTCTTAGTGAGTAACATCATTTTATATTTTTTTCAGACAACTTTAATTACATTTGCTTGCTTCCAGCTATTTAAAGATACAGTAAATAGGAAAGTCAATTTCTCAAGGCAAAATAGGTCCATTAATTTGCGGGACATGAGTATTTTGTTTTCTGAGTGCATATTTGTATTAGTTGCAATTCTTTTCAAGATGTGGAGCTCATAAATCAAATTCAAAAGGGTTCTCATGGCTGCAGACCAACCTACCATTCTGGGAAGAGATGTTCTCATTCATTAACTCTGTGATTAACAATGTTAGAGAGGAAGTGCTTTCGGAAATGCTCTTGAAGATGCTCTCTCCTTCTGTTGGGATTACCTTAGTCTTCCTGTGGTTTAATTCTTAAGCTGCTGTTCACCCAGTTGGTAATTTCAGCTGTTCATGAGGAAACTAAAAGTTGTCTTTGCATTCACTGAATATAAGATATTGTAGTGATGGGGTCCCTTCTCTTACATATTCAGCTGGATCCAATGACTTTGCATGCTGAATGAAGTGAGAGAGCATAGATCTTCTTTAGGGACTGTAGTGATAGGACAAGGGGTAACAGGTTCAAACTTAAACAGCAGAGATTTAGATTGGATATAAGGAAGAAATTCTTTACTGTGAGGGTGGTGAGGTGCTGGAATGGGTTGCCCAGGGAGGTTGTGAATGCTCCATCCCTGGCAGTGTTCAAGACCAGGTTGGATGAAGCCTTGGGTGATCTGGTTTAGTGTGAGGTTCCCTGCCCATGGCAGGGGGGTTGAAACTAGATGATCTTAAAGTCCTTTCCAACCCTAACTATTCTGTGATTCTATGATTCTGTGATCTTCATGAAGCTTACTGCTTTGGTGAGAAGAGTTGAATGTGATACTAATAGGAAGAGTCTGGATGGTTCCAAAGCATTTATGTTGTTATTCATACTGTTTGGTACAGAGTGATATGAAAACCTGAAGATTTAATTTTGATATCTTCAGAAACGGGAAATGCCATGTTCATTGGTAGTCAGTAATAGATTGCACTCTGGCTCGTGTGTTTGGGTTCTTTTCTTTTAGCATCCATTGCTCACTAGATCCCGTAATTCTTTCGTCTTGCGCCTAGACTTAGGTTCCGCAGAGGCAGTAGCTGAAACATGGAGGTGGGTGAGGATAGGCCAGGGCCCTACAGATGAAGTGAACTTTCTGAGGTGTGCAATGTTAGCTGTTTACCCATGTGAACAAAAGATGGGAAAAGTGCAGACAGTACAAGATGAAAATACACACTCACTGTGGAAAAGCTTTGCTCAGAGTTCACTGTATATTAGATCTAATGTAATTGAAAAACATGGTATGAAATGCTTTTGTTTGGTGCTTGGATGCTTTCCTAAGAAAATAATAATTTACTAACCACAGTAAGTTTTTAAATTTCCATTTTTTTATGTTTGTTTTTTCAACCCTTTGCTGCTTTATTAGCAGTAGCCTTTTTTGTTGATCTGAATTTACAAAGCCCATATTACTTCATTTACTTCAGGCATTTATTTATTAAGGGATTTACTTATAATGAGCATTCTGTGCAATGGAAAAAGAGAAGAAATCCATAGAAGACAGAAAAAAACATTCTTCTGAAATATCATTAAATGCTGGCAGGCACCTTTAAGAAAAATCCTGCAAAAGGTTTGAAACTAAACCTCAATCTTTCATTAATAATTTTAAATGAAAGAAGACCATAACAGTTCTATGGTTACCAAAAGTTGAGTTTATAGGAGTAGGTTGACATCATTAAATGCTTGCTGGAAGAATGGATTCCAGGTTTTGAAGCTTAGAAGTTGCTTTTTCCAGCCTGATGGTGATCTGGTTAAGAAAAACATGGTTTGGTGGTGCTAACAGAATCAATATCTGTAAACAATATGTTTAGATTGGCTGTGGATCTCAACACTTACTGTGGGGAAGGACTTTGGAAATAATCATGCTGCTGTAATTCTCTTATTTGTAGCATCTGGTTTAAGGGAATAGAGTTTATCAGTGCAAATAGTTAAGCTTTTAAAATGCTTAAAGCATTGAATTTTTTAAAACTTAAAACATTTAAAACTTGAAACATTGAATGAGCTTAGGTTTCTGGCTGAGGTTAACTAATTGTTTCTTCTGTATTGGAGTTTCTTATCCACTTTAATAATGGAGCTGATGGAGAGCTGAACAGAAGGGATAGGCTTGTGCCCAGGCAGAGCTATGCTAAGCTGAGGGAGTACTCATTAGAAAAATTCCCAGCAGCAGTTCTAAAGAAAATACAGCCAATGTGAAAGAGAGTACAGTACAATGCCAGGGCAGTGGATGTTTTGATTTATACTTTATGTGAAATTCTAATTTTTTTTTTTTATCATCAAAGTGAAAATTAGTTATCAGGTAATTTCTGAGGAGGGTGATTCAGAAATCTTGATTCCTGTGGATCCAGTGGCACAGCTGAAATTGTTGGTCTTTGCACATAAATTGCAGTGTCAGTCATGAGCAAAAATCTCTGGACAGGTGGGATCTGCAGCATCTCCATCACCTGGCTCTACAGTCAAGCTTGTGGGTCTGTTTTTTCGGGTGCTGATTGAAGTTCGAAAGTGTACATTAACTCCCAGGTGAACAAGGATAGATATACTTCAGTTTCTTCTAAAATACTATTTTTTTTCTTTTCCCCTAGAAAAAGTCTATGAAAATTGTGTTTTCCTAATCTAAGACATAGTTTTTAAATGTTATTGTTTTGTGGACCTACAAAAGATATTATTTGCTTGGAATATATTTAGCACTAGTTAAAATGAGCTTGTGCTAATCCTGTTTACTTATCTGGAAATAATTCTGCCACATCACAGTTTTATTCTTAGAGATTTATTTTTTTCATGGGGAAAAAAAAAGGCAGCATTTTGCAATATTCTAATTTTAACTAATTAAGGGAGAGCATACCCATGGAACTCATTTGCCTGTATTTTAGATGCTTTTTATATTAAGAGATGATGATGTTAAAAATGCGAGTATTCTCCTTTAATATCATTTGGAGTTTTTGCAAGTCCTATTTTTGTTGCCTAAAAACATAGCATGATCATAATTTGTCATAAAATCAAATACTCATTTTCCATTATAAAATGCCATATGCTCATACATTTTGATTTCTTTCCAGAAGTTTCACATAAATGCTACTTTTGTAATCTCAGATTTTCAGTTTAGAGGGGACTCATTCTCCCTGTCATAGTGTATGGTCTTCTGCATCGTAAGATTTTACATTTTCTCTCCATAGCTTCTGCAGAAAAAGACACAATCAAGAATACCTATTCCAAAGTAATGGACGCATATGGGCTTTTGGGTGTATTAAGATTAAATCTTGGTGAGTAAAATACGTAAAGCCTTATTTTTTCATTTGGGAAAGAGAATTGTGCTGCTCCTGTAAAACTGCACAGCACAGGATGCTCGCAACAGGAACTGGGCTCTTTGTTGATTTTTATTTTTTGTCTTAATCAAGTAACTTGCAAGTTTGGAGCACTCCCAGATGCGAGGGAGTGGACAAAAATAACTTCCGTTTTCACAATCCCTGTTGCTTGCAGCACAGTTTCTCTTGTTTGCATTGTCTTTTCTTCTGTAGAACTTGAAAATGAGTTCTTGATGTTGGTTCTCTTTGTACTTTTTTCAGGCAAACTAGGGGTCAGGATGTGTACATTTAAGCATATGAATGCATTGAATACGTCACACTCTGCTAAGATTCATTCTGTTATATGTGCCTTTTCTTGTTTTACAGGAGACACATTGTTACATTATCTGGTTCTAGTAACAGGATGCATGTCTGTGGGAAAGATTCAAGACTCGGAAGTTTTTCGAGTTACTTCCACCGAGTTTGTATCGTTACGAATTGATTCAACAGATGAGGATCGTATTTCAGAAGTGCGCAAAGTTCTGAACTCGGGCAACTTTTATTTTGCATGGTCTGCAACTGGGGTCAGTTTAGATCTTAGTCTCAATGCTCACCGCAGTATGCAGGAGCACACCACTGACAATAGGTTCTTCTGGTGAGTTCAAAGTGCATTTTATCAGACACTCTGTAGAATAATGCATGCCTGTGCAAACTAATCTGTGGCAAGTTTTTAGCATTGTCTTTATCAGCTCCTAAATGTACACCTTTGTCATGAAAATGTTGATGAGATAGAATAGCATTATTTTATCTCTAAGTACATAAGTATATTATTAATGATATAATATTTCCATGGCTACTTGGAGTTTCTTAATTGGAAGACACTGTTTTTTACTGCTTATGATATTACTTTGATATGAACAGTTGTCATGATGTTGTGTTTCAGCTTTGGTGTCTTAATTCTTCACTAAGTGTGTCAGTTTTTTAAAATCAGTAAGGTAATAGAGCTTTAAAAAAAATTTTCATCCTTTGAATATTCCAGATTCTAAAAAGGTGTGGTGTTTATATATAGTTTTCAAGTAGGTTTCCAACATATGAAAGGGCTTTTAAAGTGTTATTGTACACGTAATTGTCGTATTACTGGTTTTGTTTGTGGGTAGGCTATGCTATAGTGTACATTGCTTGGCTTCTGAATTCAGTATCTATTTACAGAGTATTTTTGAATAAAGTATAGGTTTTCACACAGAGAATTCTTGGTAAAAAGAATTCTGCTGTTTCTGCCAATAAGCAGCTTAAATAATGCCAGTAATGCATACTGTTGTGTAGGAAATTCTGCTCCCGTGTTTTCAGCTGTGGTTAAAAATGGTGTATGTGTCCATGAACCTTGAAAGGGTCCTGAAGGTTTGGCAGCGTGCTGTTAGAACAGGTGAAAAGCTACATCTTCCTGCCTTTCCTGTCCAATATGGAGGATGCCAAACCAGCTCTGCCATATGTGCCAGTGCTACTCTACACTTTGCCATTGTTATGATCAGATTGCTCATAAGACAATGATCAGATTGCTCATAAGACAAAATATGTGTTTTAAGACAGAAAATAAGCTCTTGTCTTCAGAAACACATCTACTTCGATGTATTTACAGGAGTTACAGGAGCCTAGCTGTAAGTAGCTGTCTGTCTCTGCATCTGGAAAAAGACTGGGCTCTCCATTGATAAGTCAATATTTGAAGGCTTGAGAAGTGATGATGCCTGTTGACCCTGTCCAAATAAGCTTGTCTGATTTTGACCCCTGTCATAAGACTTCTGAAGTTACCTGACTCTTTTTTTTCAGTAAGAATCAGTTCTCACAGAAGGTAGATTGAATGTCACAGATTCCAAGAATAGGAATGTAAACACTAAAGTCAGTAACAGAAAGTATTCTGCTTATGTACTTGTAAGCCTTGGGCTTTTTCTATTCAAAAGTTCCAGTCCCAGATTGCTTTCTAAGTTTCCTGTTGTAATACTTTTCTGTAGAGTGAATGCATACTTGGTTTACAGGATTTGAATCTTCATTAATAATTGAACTGAGGTGTTTTATAAATTTGTTTTGGTTTTTATATTGAAAGTTAGAATGAAAGGGCTAAAATTGAAGGGAATAGCTTCAACCTTTCAATCAAATATGTTGTTTTCTGGACAGTTTCCAAAGAAGATCAAAAGCCAAGCCCCACTAGAGTGGGACTGTCTCTCACAAACCCCAGACTTTAGTCGTGTTTAGTTACTAAGGTGTTGATTGGTACTACTGAATGCACAGGTATATGCAAGTTGTGGATCTTTCTTTCGAGTTGTAATTGGTATTAGAGAACAGTATATGTAATATATAATGTACCAACACTTAACCCTGAAATTTGTATTTACAGAAATTTGAAAATAATCGGCTATCAGTGTATTCTGGGAAGCTTGTCTGGGCAAATAATGCCTTATGGTGACTTGTAATAGAAATGATCAGTGTATGTTGACAGAACTTTTTTTCTAGCTTTATTTTGTGATGGTGTGAAATTGAATGGTGCTTTACCCATCACAAAAACGGAACCCTGTAAATGAAATTCTGGCTTGCCCTTTGCCAGAGTCTGTAATCTTTGGCTTTTCAAAATGATGCTAAGTGAAGAAATATAAACAAGTTTGGAGTGTTGTTTTTTGCTGGGTGAAGAGCAGAGGCTGTAAGGGCTATTTTTTTAAGGGCTGTTATTTTATTTTAATTAAAATTCATGGCTTCACCCCATATTCTTATTGTGCAAACATTTAAGCTGTTCTCTTGTGAGCTTTGCTGTTTCAGGTATGCTTTAATAAGAGTTATATCATAAAACTATAACATGCATATTTTTGTTTTCTTATTTCTAGTAGTGGGTGTAAAATATAAGAAGTTAGTACCTGGTTTAACAGTTTGAGCTGTACTTTATTTCCTTCCAGTTATTTTTTTTATTTTTCCTAATAGGAACCAGTCACTACATTTACACCTGAAGCACTATGGTGTGAACTGTGATGACTGGTTGTTACGTCTCATGTGTGGAGGAGTGGAGATAAGGACAATTTATGCGGCTCACAAGCAGGCAAAGGCTTGTCTCATTTCACGACTGAGCTGTGAGCGGGCTGGCACCAGATTTAACGTTCGGGGAACAAATGATGATGGGCACGTTGCTAACTTTGTTGAAACAGAGCAGGTATGTTACACTACAGTACACATCGCTTGGCTGATGAACTCAAGATAAGCATGTCTGTGGATAGTTTAGTTGCCCTAAATCAACAGATCACAAGTCAAGTCTGTGATCAGCAGATATTTGAATAGTTCCTTTGCTGCTAAATAAAGAATCTAAGTAGGTTACATAATTTGATGATCTTGGTTTTCAGTGTAGCTTAGGGTAAGGGCACGCATGGGTCTGAGTTGCAATAGCTTAAGAAGCTGTTATCCGTCAGCTGAACTGTTGTAGGTGGCTGTACTTCCTTTCAGCCTCCTGGGCTGCAGGTGAGCATGTACTTCTTTGGGTCTGAGCTAGTCATAACATAAAAAGCCTTAGAAACAAGCAAAACAGATTTTTGGCAAATACATAGTACCCTATGGTTCAGGAAAGATAAAAGCATTCCTAGGGTTACTTAACACAGCTCCTGTGAAAGGTAGTTCTTAAAGCCACTGTAATTCTGCTGCATTTGATTGAATATCTTTGCCCTTATTATTCAAAAGCTATTAAATAGTTCTTTGCTGGCCTTTCTTTGCTTACTTATGATAATATAGTTGTGAAGATGTTCCTGCAACTCCATGCATGTGAGTAGGTATCTTTGGTTGACTCACTGACACTTTGCTAAGTTTTAGTGACTTCAGTAGGATTTTATCCAGGAAAGGCTCTGCTTGTACACATCCAGTTTCCATAGTTAGGACAGAGTGGTGTACAGTTCCTCTATCCAAGTTTTTTTGCCAGGCTGATGTAACTGGATGGTTGGCATGTCATTCCATTTAAACATACAGGAAACTTTAGTAGACCATTGTATTTTGGATTCTGATGCACAAAATCTGTGGAGGTGCTCTTAGTAGGTGGTATTGTTACTTTCTGTGCATTGGGTGTACATTATAACTGTTCCTACAGGAAGGTTTTAACAAGGTTTTTTAAAACAAGTTACTGTTAGCAGTGAATTCATTCAGGCCCCAATAACAAAAGTGTGTTGTTTTCTTAGATATTGTGAATCGTGATTCTGCAGGGGTGTATGAGACTGCCAGAACTTCTTTTATGAATTGTTCAGAGTGTAGAGAGAGAGGAGTCTAGGGAACATGATTAATATTTTAGCTTGTAGTGTGGAATATGTAATATGTAAATATTTTATTTACCCTATGTTTAGCTAAGGCTAATAAACCTAAACCCTTACACTCTGTACTACCTATTAACACAAATGTTTGGATTTTTTTTTCTTCTCAACAGGTGATATTTTTGGATGACTCTGTGTCATCTTTCATACAGATCCGAGGATCTGTTCCATTATTTTGGGAACAGCCAGGTCTGCAGGTAAGCAGGAGATAAATTCAGTCATACAGATAATTCTTATTAATGTCTTCTTAAACATCTTACATTTAGGCTCTTCTGCAGAGTTGCTTTTCAGGATGAGGTCATCCTTCAGGAGCAGGTTGGTGTTACTGCTTAATTCACCATGCTTGCTGCTCTCAAGTCTGAATGCTGTTTTGCATAAGATTTGAATGACCACTGTTTTTTAGATGTTTTCTCTTTGAGATTCTGAGTTTTTCTGTTTTAATTTAAATTGCTACTTTAAAATAGGTTATCTAAGGGCATCCAACGAGACTGTCTTCTTCTGAATTGCTCATGAGGCTATGTCTTCTCAGAAAGGCAATATGGATCAAGTTTTTGAAACATAATTTCATCACAGTTTTTAGAAAAAGAGAAGAGGAATTTAAGAAAAGCATAAAAAAAGAGTGCACACCATAGCATGAAGAATAAATTTTGGAGATTTCATTTAGAAAGTGAAATGAATTTTTAGGCCATATTTAGTATCAAAATAGGTCTTTGAAGAACAATTAATCAAATGCATAAAGACAAATAATTTAATGCAATCTTCATGTCATAGGTGGGATCCCATCGTGTCAGAATGTCAAGGGGTTTCGAGGCGAATGCACCAGCTTTTGACAGGTGTGTCTTAAATTTTTGTTAATGCACTATAAACCTCTGATAAGTGATGCATCAGAGGGATGGAATATATTATTCCAAATGGGAGGATCTGTCTATACAAATGTGTGATTCAGCAAAGCAGCAAAGTGCTTGGGCAGTTTTTTCAGACTTCTACAGGACTGTTTGTGTCTTTGAGTGCTTTGTTGAAAACTTTGAAGGAAATTTAAAATAGTGAATTACTTTGTTAAATTAAAAACCAAAAAAGAAAACCAACCAAAATCAAACCAAAATTATAGCATGCTTACATTGAATAATCTGTATTTGTCAGCTGCTGTAGAAAAGTAAAATCTATATTTTGATTTTATTCCTGCCATGACACTTCAGCTTCATAGCCTTATGAGTCTAACTAAATGTATGTTGTTAAATTGGTGCTATTTATCCTGATTGAATAGCAGTCAGCGGTTAGTGCTGTTACTGAGTTTTATTGATTTGTTTGGACATGATATAATAAAAGGCTTGCAGCAGTATGAGAGTACCCAGTACATTTCTGCAACATCTCAGCTGGTGTTGCAAGTTCTTGTGTTAATTTTGTGCATGCCAGAAGATGATTGTGGAATTTTTCTTCTGTTAACAGGCATTTCCAAACTCTTAAAAATTTATATGGCAAGCAAATAATTGTAAATTTACTTGGGGCAAAAGAAGGGGAGCACATGCTCAGCAAAGCTTTTCAGGTGAGTACGACAATTCTCTCACTGTGCATATCCTTGGAATTTCCCTGTTTGTGCTGAAGCTTTTATATAGCCTTCAAAAAATGAAGCAGCTATACTGTGCTCTACCACTTGTGATTAAAATTGTATTATCATAAAAACAGTGCTTAAGATACAGAAAGTGTTTGATTATGTTCAGATTAGTTACTTTCCTGCATAATTCTATAAGCAACAAAGACAGTGTTGAAGGATTTTAAGTTATTTTCATATTTCATGCTTAATAGTGGCTTATTTTAAAAATAAATCCTTTTTGCACTATAAAATTGGTAAATAAATAAATGCTACTTTGTGGTATGTAATACTGTGATGTTTATTTTTAAAATCTTTCCCTTAGAATTCCTCCTGGATATATTCCTTAATATTTAAAAAAAATAAAATTAATTTAGTCAATTTAAACATAAAAGCTGGTTCATGATTAAACAGGAATGTTTGTTCAGAAGATGTTAACTGGAAGTGGCCATTTTCATGAATTCCCACTAGTTAGGTTAAAAATAACTGTCACATTGTACTGACAATTTGAGAAGTTCTGTCTGAAGCCAGAGAACACTAGCCATCTGTTATTTCCCTTTTCCCCTCTCCCTTTGTATTATAATGGTTGAATGTCTTAATGTGATTCACTTGTATCTTCCCTGTATCCAGCAATCCTGGTAGGAGACATTAGTGCTCCCAGATCATATCAATGTAGATCATAGCTTTGCCAACAAAAGTTGTGTGAGCACTTCAGGATTGTTCAGGGAACATTAAAGAAAGTTTTGCTCAAGCCACCCTTCACAGCAACCTAAATAATCGGGCTGATTTTTTAAGTAGTATTTTATAGGGAGTTTACTCAGTCCCTGTTGCCGACAGGTGTGTCTGAAATGGTGACTGTTCATGAAAAGGATTTCCACTGAAGCAGCTCATTATAAATCAAAGCATTTTAACAGTAGAAGAGGCTGTAGACTGTCTTGGTGACCCCTAGTATAGTAAGGAAAAAATTGACTTTGTGACAAGAAAGAGAAACACACAGGGAAATATTCATCAGTTCTGAATGATTTGTTGAACAATAGTGATAAAAATTATTTCATTTTACCTAAAAGAAAGCGTGTAATAAAGAAGATAGCTAAGAAAACAGCTTTAAAACTATTTGTAGCCTCTTAGATTATACTGCTATGTGTTCATATATTGGTGTATTTATATTGTTTTCCTCTCTTTTTGCAATGTCAGAGCCATTTGAAAGCATCTGAACATTCAGCTGATATCAAAATGGTGAACTTCGACTATCATCAAATGGTTAAAGGTGGAAAGGCAGAAAAACTGCACAGTGTGCTTAAACCTCAAGTCCAGAAATTCTTAGAATGTGGATTTTTTTATTTTGATGGAAAGGAAGTTAAAAGGTTTGTGTGTGTGACTTCTGTAAATTTCTTCAAATTAAATGATGTTTCTGAGATGTTTTTCACCCATTGGCAAGAAAATAAGAGAAAAAATGTTACTTGTTATTGTATTTTTATTGTATCCAAGATGGTGGTTACCAACTGAAACACGAGTCCCTTATTAAAATTTTGTGTCATTCTGAATATGCTCTAAAAATTTTAATGGAAAATATTTCTGAGACATTTAGAGGGCATGACTTAATTTCAGGCCATTGACCTAGTAATTTTGCTGAAAATGGGTGCTCATCCTTTTTCTTGAGTGCACCCATATGGGCTTTAAGAACGTGTGGTTTTCCATGTTCCTGTATAATGTTATTTGTGTTATCCTCAGTGATGGAGCATACTGTTTCCTGTCTGTTGTAAATGCTGATGTGCAGTGCAATCTTTGTGGCACCTAGGTCCCCCATTTGAGAGATGAAGTTCCCCACAAAGTATGAATGGGATCCATGTTTTCTGCCCTGTTCCATACTTTCCACTCCTGCTGTACTTGTTCTTCTGTCCCCATTTCCACACCCCTCTTCCTAGAGCAAAGGCTGTGCTCATCTCAGCAAGAGAAGGGAAGCAGGGTTAGAAATAGGCAACATTCCTGCTCTTCTCCCTGCCACACCCTTCCTCCTTTTAATTAATACCAGAGCAAACTGTTGAGTGAGGTTTTCCATGGGAAAGAGAATTGTTGAATGAGGGGATTGTGCTATGAGCAGTGGGGTTTCATAATTTCTAGTGCATTAGGAGAAGAGGGTTCCAGTGCCACTCTGCTTTAATGTGGCTGTGGGTTTAAATCACCCTGGGGCAGGTTGTACTAGTCCTGAGTAAAGTTAGATTTAGTGGGAGGGTGCTTAGCTTCCCTCTCCATCTCAAAATGTCACTGACCATTCTCCAAAAAGCTTTAAAAGTGGTGTGATATTTTGTGTTGGGGGAACACCGTGGGTCTTGATGGAGATGCCGACAATATTGTCACCCATCAGACTGACAACAGAATGAAAGCAAAATAGGCTGTGGCTTGTGATAGCTTGAAGAATTGTGTCTTTTGTTAGAGAGTGACAAATCTTATAAGTTCATGGACCATCTACTTTGGAGGATGTCGTGGATTTTTTTCTGACACATGTAGCAAGTTGCTTCACATTTCATATCACATACAAAGATAGTAATGAAATAATCTTGGAGAAAGTTCTTTAAAACTTTTTGCAATTTATAGTTAGACCTACAAGTAAATGTGATGAAGCGTTTCTGACTTAATAGGGCAAAGTGTGTAGTGGGAATGATGAAAGTAAGGAATGAGTGTCTATCACTAGAAGAGCCATCCGAATTTTGTACTCATTGCTTGGCAAGAAGAATGTGGATGTTGCCTGATAACGATCCTTCTGAGAGCTTTGTAGCACAAGTTAATGACCTTCTCAAAGAAAGGGGAGCAGATCAGCATGTGTGAGGACCTCAAGCATCTGCTGAGCTAAGGCGAAGTGGCTTATTTTTTATTGTTGTTTAGGGAGGAAAGAGAAAGTAATGAGGGGTTGAAATTGGCTTTAGTTTTATCACAAATTCTTGTTACTTTTAGTTCAGTTAAATCCAAAACTGTCCTAACTTTTTAATTTTTTCCCCTTTTTGTTTCCTTTTTGTTTTAACTAAAAGTTACTATTTCCCTGAGATTCCTGGGTAGTGTGTTTGTTAGGATTGTTTGAAAAGAAAACTTAATCCTGCATAACGCTTTAACCAAGCAAGCAGGGAGAATTTAGAAAAAGTAAAGAAAAAAGACTCATGTTATTTACAAAAAATAAATCAGATTTTTATAGTGAGTACTGCTGCAAAATTTGTTGTTATTGGAGCTAACCCTCTATTGCTGATGCATTTATAAACATACTTGTGATGACAAGTAACATTGCCCTGACAATACCCTGATTTACTGTTCTGGTTCAGATCTTGATGTCCCTGTCTTTGTTGATGGTATGTGTGTTAAATGAGTTATTTCAGTTGTTTTCTCTCTCTGTCTCTCATTGTCCTTGGCACAGATCTCAAAGCGGTACTGTCAGAACAAACTGCTTGGACTGTCTGGATAGGACAAACAGCGTACAAGCTTTCTTTGGCTTGGAGGTAGGAAAAACAGTTCTAGATACACAACTCCTCCGGATGCTTCTGTAGCAATTAGGCTGTAAAAGTAGTGTTACCTTCCCTGTGAAAGCTGAATTGGAATAGGTGGCAGTTTGATTTATAGCATGATACTTTTCTTGTTCTGGGACAACCAGATCTTAGTTACAGAAGCAGTAGTTGTGTAGTAGTTGTAATTAAATGTTAAATGATACTCATGCAGCAGTATGAAAAATTTTAATTCTTTTTTAGGTGTCAGTTTCTTATGTCTGTTAAGGTTCAGGCTTGCTGTTTTAGAAGAGGTGGTAGTGTTGTAGTCCTTCACAAAAATGCTTGCATTCACAGCTACTCTATCAGATTAAGTTCTTTCAGGATGTAGGATTACTGTTCTTAGCATCTGCCAGTTCTGTATGTTCATATTTTCACAGCACTGGGCTCTGAATTCTTCATGGTATGGTACTATGGTTGAGGCTTTGGCCACATTCAAATTCAGTAGCTGGAGATTAACCATGGGATTCAGTTCTGCAGGGTTGTGCTTCAGCATATTGACTTGTTGTTGGAACAGAGATTCTAGCCTGAAGCCTTATACTGTAGATCTTGAATACATGAACCTGATAAAAATTGATGGAGTAAAATAGTACTGATTGGTCTAAAAGATCAGCTCTGAAAAACAGCTCCACTCATCTTAATAAACTAAGTTTGCTTCCTGAAGGTGGAATCCTTAGTGTGTTTAAATGAAAACTTACGGGTGCTGTAACATGAAACTAAGTTAAATGATTATTCTTTTGTTTTCTGAGTTTTATTTAATTAAAATGCTCTTGTTCTAGCATCTGTAGGAGGAATTTCTATGAGAACAGCAAAATTCATTAGCTGTAGAGCAAACATTTCTGATTCTGGAATATGTAGTGCTTTGCTGCTGTGTTTACCAAGTTAACACTGATGCCAGTTCATTGGTGTTTTAGTCAAACAGAATGCTGAACTGTTTACTCTCATGCAAGTAGTCTGGAAATTTTTCTCTTAACATTCGACATCAGTACATAGTGTAGTGGTTACAGTACAATTTGAGAGATCTGCTGCTTTTTTCTCCATTGTTTCAGCTCTGCATGCGTCACAGGGGACCACACCTTTTAATTACAAAATTAAGGAAATTAATTCTTCTTATTTAGTTCACTGTGAAAAGAGTAGCAACATGCTTTGAAAATCTCACAGCATTGTATTGTGTATGTAGTTTGTACCTCTGTCCATCTTCTATGAATTTGCCATTGGAGAAACAAATGGTTATCTTAAGTCTTTGCTGATCCTAGATCTGTTTGCTGGAGTTTAATAGTTTACTGTAGATAGAAATGCAAGCTTGAAGCAAGGAATGAGAAACATTGCCTGTTGTATTTTGCTGATAATACAGTAGTTTGTATGACATAAGAATGAACCTTTATACAGTTTTAATACATATAGTACTAATTATGCAAACTTAGCTTTGCAGCTCTGTTTTTTCCTATCTCATCCTTTTAAGAACTGGATTAAGTATTATCTTTTCTTCTTTTTTTTAGACCAGGTGAGAGCTGAAATTATGATTTCAGCTAATATAGTTTTTGAGCTAAAAGTCTAAAACTAATTAAGAAGAAGAAAACAGTAAATCCTCATGAGCTGCTTAATTTTAAAATTATTTAAATGAGACATTTGAATTCTTGCTTTTTTAACGTGATCAATACTTAATATAACAAGAACTGAGCTCTGGATAACCACTTAAAATTACAGTATCAAGCACCTAATTACTGAAGCTTCTTGGTTTTTTATACTTAATTTTATCTGCTAGTTCCCTGTTGTAACTTCTGTTATTTCTGACCAACCTTTAGAATTTTGCCTTTGTGTCATAATACGTTCATCATTTTAGACTCCTCCTTGCTGTTGGACACCTCAAGGTTTTAAAGATTTTTAAAGCTCTTGAAAATGGCATTTTATTTCATTTTAATTTTTTGTATTTATTTTTAGTATGACAGTGTGAGCCACAAACATGAGAAATTTGCTTGACTTTTTTTAAATAATCACAATTTCATAAACCAGGATTTCAAACAAGGTACAATGTCCCATTGCACATCCATGAGCATAGGGTGACATTTAAGTAATGTATTTAAATATAAAATAATCATAGAATCATGCATTTTCTATGTACTGTATG
This sequence comes from Melopsittacus undulatus, assembly GCF_012275295.1. NCBI lineage: Eukaryota > Metazoa > Chordata > Aves > Psittaciformes > Psittaculidae > Melopsittacus > Melopsittacus undulatus. The sequence goes on from NC_047528.1 coordinate 93,937,019, forward strand.
TATACAATTTAAATGCATTTTATGTAGACTGTGCATTGTGGAAAATTAATTCAAGTATATTGACTGGTAAGGATAAAGGTCTGCAGCGTGTTGTGCATGAAAACAGAGTGAATGAGAAGCCATTCCTATTTCACTGATCACATGCTCTTTTGCTGCTGCAGAGGTAATAGAGGTCAGTGTGTTTGGTATTATGCTTTTTTGGGAAAAACATCAATTGCTCTAACTCTAAATTATGTAAGTAGAAAGACTTGGGAACCAAAAATTGATTACCTTGTAACTACTGAATTTTTAAATTAAAATATTTACAAATCAACTACATAATTCTTTTCCTACATTCCTGCCTGTCTTCAAAAGAAAATTAAATGCTGGAGGCTATAGTTACATGTATGGTGTACCCTTTCAAACATGACATGCTGTCAGTTTATTCAGAATGATAGATATAAACCAAAGATTTTTTAATGCACATATGCTGAAAAAATAATGAGTCTTTCGATAAATGCATTTAAACATTTTTCTTTTGCAAATGTTGTCTTCAACTGTTGCAGATGCTAACAAAACAACTGGAGGTGTTAGGATTAGCTGAGAAGCCTCAGCTGGTTACTCGCTTTCAGGAAGTTTTCCGATCCATGTGGTCTGTGAATGGTGATTCTGTCAGTAAAATTTATGCTGGAACTGGAGCCCTTGAAGGGAAAGCTAAGGTAAAGTACATTTAATAGAAACTTCAGCAGTATTCCTTATGGGTTTTTACAGATTTTGTAATTAATATAGCAATTATGAGGTTTCCTTTTTTTAAATGTGCCTTTGTTGTAATCCTAAAACACCCCAACCAACTAAACAACAACAAGAAAAATAACATAAAGAGGTCGGTTATGTTGGTAACCAGATCTTGTTTCAGTACATCCTTTCTCAACCATTCCCATGCCTCCTAGAGTTCTGCAGGAACTTTCCTCCAAAGTTCTGCAGGAAAGGATGAGTGTCAAAGCTTTAATTTCTTTAGATCGTAGTTCAGAAAAATGTATATTCAAATCAGCTTTAGTCTCTTTGAATATTTTCATTTTTCTCTCTGTACCTCTGCCTCCTATTGTTTCAGTTTCATTCACTGTGTCACTGTATTTGCCGGACATTGTTGTTCATACTTTTTAGTGTTTATTAACAGTGTTAGAATTACTCAGTTGCAGCCAGGTGTTTGTTTGCATGTTCCTCCAGCTGTTTCTTTTTAGTTTTGCAATCAGTGAAAAAAAACCCTAAATTCTGTTTGTGCCTTGCTTTCTAATGTTGTGATAACAATTCTGTACTGCATGACAGTGTAATGCTCTGTTTCTCTTCAACATATTTTGTCTTTTTTGATGCCCGAGTTGTTCACATTTTCTAATTATTTTATTTTTCTGCTAACAATGTTGCTTTTTTTGTTTCCATAAATCTCTCTCTTGTTAGGTGATACATGTCAAGCCAGGCAAATGTTGAACCATAGTAATTATTGCCCTTAGTTCCTTCAATATTTCTTTTCATACTGTTCCTTTATTCACAAATGGGCTGCTTCTCATTCTGTATTGTATACTGCGTACTCATAGCTGATTATTTTGTTTTTCCATCACTTGTTCATTCAAACCATATCAGGGTCCTTCTTTGCACATGTACAAGGCATTGCAGTAAGCTACATAAAAAGAAGTAAAATAGAATTGTTATTTATTCTACCCTTAATGGATGCATGCAAGACTTTTTCATTTGGGAATTGCTTTTATTTTAGTGTAGAGTGGAATTTGGTTAAAGGTGTTTAGTTTTATTTTCTTACAAAAATGTCACCCAGACCGTCAGGAAAACTACAGTAAGTATTTTGTGGGGTATCTCCCCTTCTCCTGACTTTCTCATTCAACCTTACTTGTTTCTTTTCCTAAATTAATAATTTTCTGTCATTCATTTGGATATTTAAATTTTTTACTTTGTAAAATGCATTTACTGTATTTATGCCTCCATTTATTGACGAAACACAGAGTGCATTTATTCTGCTGTCTTTGTAATAACACAGGAACCCTGCTCTGGTACAACTGTTAATGAGTACCACATCTTACAAATAAGACAGCAGCGTTTTCCTGATGAAAGTCCATCTATTCAAAGAGGATCTTTAATACTTGCAAAACCATACAATACTTGCCATTATTTCAGTAAAACCTGACCAGATCACTACTGAGAATCTTCTTGAGTACTCTGATAATATATAACAAAAGGTAGTTTTTATAAGTTGTTAGCTGTATTCTCATTTCTCAAATGTAAAGTTTGATGGTTGAAGTTCTTTTCTTGCTCTTCAGTCTGATTCTTTGAAGACCAGAAGTACTTAGAAGTAAAAAACCCAGAAATTTAGGATAGGAGAAAAAAATATTTTAATCTTAAATCTATTGATATGCATTTCTATACTGAAAAATGGTCCTTTTTAAAGTGTTATAATACTTGTAACATCTAACTCCTTACCTACTCTTTTTTTTTCGCTTTCTCTGGGTTCATTTCAATTAATTGCCTGATATGTGAATGGTGAGTGTGTTTTCTCTGATTGTGCCATAAGTTATATGTTGTCTGACAGAAAGGGAGCAGCATCCTATTAAAATTCTATTGCAACAGTATGCTCCCTAACACCTCATCCACATTGTCTTCCAAAAATCACGGTGTAAATTCACTACTACTTACCCCTGACAAAAGAGTAGTTTCTTTCTTGTTGTCTAGTGCTATTAGTGGAATTAAATGATGGGTTTGTTTTGTCGTTTTCTTAAGCTTTTGTCTCTTTTTTTTAATGCATTTAAGAGACCTTCATGAACAATGCAAGCTGTAAACTTGAAGGGTTTTTTTTAATACCATGCAGCATCCCTGATGGATTATGGTTTATGTTTCATATACATGCAATAGCATGTGCTTAAATACACCTCACAGGCAAAATACACTTACAAACATAAAATGCAATAAACCGTGTAGTCAAGAATATCGTAGAATATGTTTTTGTGCCTGTCAATGTCAGTGCTGTGTACACAGGTTAATACTGCTGGTTTTTGAATCGAGTATGAGACTGCTTGACATGTTGATTACATTATCCTCCATGTGTCTGACCCACAGGGAATATCTGTAGTAGTAATACATCTTTTGGAGATTCTTGTTTAGCTCAGGTAGTTGGACACTTCCTTTGGAGCACTTACTGTTCATGGCACTTGTGTGCAGTCTGTGTAACGACAGTGTCTTCATATGTATGTAGCTATAGATTAGTGTATATGTTCCTTCTGGGATACTGCATGAGACTTGCATGATTTTTAAAAAGTTAAGGGGTCTTAATAAGTTGAAACTATCTCTTTTTTTTTTTAACATGGGTATTTCAGAATGTGGATTCTGAACTAATATGTTCATACATATATACATACATACATATATATTCATGTATCATGACGTTTAGACTCAAGTGCTTGCTCATCTGTCACTATTTGGGGAAAAGCCCAGAATCCCGTATCATGGTCTAGACATGGCACTATATCAATTTCATTTTTGAAGACCAAGGGTTTAGGGGGAAAAATATTATTCCCCTCCCTGCAGTGTTTTGTTTACTTCAAATAATTCAAACTGGAATAATCTGGTTGTTAGATATGCCTAGAAGGTATTACTGTGTGGTTTAGCATTTGGGTGGGAAAGGAAAAAACACAACATAGTACAGTAGGCTCAGAAGGCTTTAACACTTAAAGAAGGAAATTGCCTTAGATTTTAAAATCATTAATGCAGTTTACAAATATGTTACTGAATATTGCCAATGTTATTGTGAGCAGTGTCCAATATAAAATATCTTATACGTGTTCCTCCCTAACAGGCTGGAAAGCTGAAGGATGGTGCTCGTTCTGTGACCAGAACGATTCAAAATAACTTTTTTGATAGCTCCAAGCAGGAGGCCATTGATGTTTTGTTATTGGGAAATACCCTAAATAGTGATTTAGCAGATAAAGCACGGGCTCTCTTAACCACCAGCAGTTTACGCGGTATGTGTCTTTCAGGATTTTAATCTGTCTGATAACTATTTGGTGTAAGAAAGCTGTATGGAGTCTGTTTTCAAAGCAATATTGGGAAGTGTAAATGCTATTTTATGTTCTGTTGGCTTATTAAAAGACGAAAGTTACTTCTGCTTTACTAATATTACCAAACTAACATGCTGCAGTAATTTCTTTACTGTTTATATTTTGTTGATGTCTGGTGGTGTTATGGGTAAATATTTGTGGACTATATTTGTCAGAACTTTACTGTAGGTGCACCATAGATATATTCTGCTCAGTTCTTCACATCCATTTATAGCAGGTGTTTATCGTGACAGTTACATACTGAATTTGGGAAAGAAAATCCTGATTAAAATATTAGGGGGGGTTTATTGTTTGCTAAATGTCTTCCTTAATTTGATCTGTCATGTCAGTGAAGAAATTCTCACCATGGTATTAAACTAGATAGAAAGCATTTATTTTTTTCTCAAGCTTATCTTCATTGTGGTTTCTAAGATACTGAGGAATGAAAAGGGGTTTTGGGGATGAAAGAAAACTTAGGAGCTATCAGAAAATTCCTGATGGATGATTTTCCATCACAAAATGGGGCTTTTGTGTGAGAACAGGTGTACCATAAAAGCTTGTCAGTCTGTGTGTGAATTTCCACATCAAAATCTGAAAGATTTCAATAAGAAAGTCTGCTCAGACAGAGTAGCCATGTGGCACTTGGGGCTCTGGTGTCAGGAAGATGGGTCACCTCATCAGAATAGGGAGCTGAACCACAGCATCCTGCATCCTCATAGGTGTAGTCTGCACAGTCCCCAGGACTACAGTCATGTCCCATCCTTCTGCAGGTCTAATGGACAGGGAAATAGAAGGGCCAGTTTAAAATACTCTTCCAGGATAGTAAAAAATAGAGGAGCTAGTTCTTGGGAAAAGAAGTTAAATTTGAGCCATCTTTTTGAGATCCCAGGTAAGAGTGTCCTAAATGGTGGGTTATTGCAACTTTTAGGGATTAATAACATTGTTATTTTTTCCTTTTTGTTTTTTTTTCATTTTATTCTGGACACTTCTCAACTTAGAATGAGAAAAATGTGTCAAAGCTTCAGTGGAAATCTGTGGCATAAGAAAAAAATTCTTGCCCAATTTTACTCTTCAGATTGTGGGTATTTTTATTTTTTCTGTATGAAACCTGAAAGATTCCTTTCCTCTCATTCCTTTATCACAAGGTTTTGTGTTATTGTAACTTTTCCTATATCTGAATGTGCTAAATTAGCCTTACCTCAAAATTAGTTGAAAGTCATTTTCATTTCTTCTCACTTTCTCTGTGAATGCAAACTATCTTTTGATTATTTGCAGCTTCTGTCAGCTGAGGAACTTAAATCCCTCTTCACTGAACATAATGTCTTTGCACTGTCTGCTGGGTGGTGAATTAACTAGAGAAATACTTTATCATATGTAAATCCATTATTAATAAAGCAAGAAAAGACAATTTGTTAATACTGTTGTATGTACAGCTTTTTAGATTTTGCAGCATAAAAGATGTGCTTTAACTGATGCAAATGGTTATGTGTAATAAATTGTATATTACAGCATGTTCTTTCACATGTTACTAGAAAAATTTAAGAAAGTTACTTATTTGACTAATTTTTTTCTTGTTTCCTTCTTACTGCATCCGTAGTTTCAGAGCAATCATTACAATCAGGTATAGTAAACTAAGCTGTAAATATCTGAGCAGCTATTGTTCTTCTTGTGTCTATTTACATAACATTTGGATGTGGGCTCAATTTTCCTAGTAGTGTTTGGATCTGGCACTCCTGTGCCCTCAAATCCATTACTCTAAGAAAAGGTCTTTAATACAAAGAAAGTGAAAATGTATGAATATAAGGGATGAAAAATATTAGAAAAAGAGGCAGCCAGTTCTTTGGGGTTTATTTTTAAAAATTGTTTATTCCAGCTGTAGAGGAATTTGCTTTTTTATCTGATTTGGGAGCTCCTGTATTCTTGTTTTGTCCACATGTTTTGTTTAGGGTAAGAGCTAAAAGTTCTTCAGTGCAATTTCTATCATCTTATTTGCCATTAAAAGGTTTTACCAGCTTGTGTTCTTGCATGAGACAGACTGGTTTTGTAGTATCTCCCAACCAAGGTTAGCGTTGTACTGGAATGATCTGAAATAATATGCTGACACTTGTGTTCTGTGGAGCAAAACTCCCATCAAAACCATTGAGATAACAGTTACCTCTGCACATAACACAAAGTGGGAGTATAAAAGCATCTATTTAGGTAAAACTCTTGGTGAAGAGAAGGCCTGAAGTGGCAGCTTTATAGTTAACTTCTGATTTTCTACTTTGAGAACATAAGGATGAGCCAGGTTGAGGAAAACTGCATGAAAGATCTGTACAGTTTAAGCAGCTGCTGAAAGCTCTTAGTTATTGACATTCTAAGTTAGCAACATAAGCAACATAATGCATTCAGACTTAATTTTGGGGAGGTACAATATATGCATATCAATATTTTTAAGGGAAAGCTGCAAGTACTTGTCAGCTGTGCAACATGTCATTGTCTCTTTGTTCCCAGAAATTATTATTTAAAATACTATATTCCCAATGCTCATACTTTCAGAGTTTATGCTGAGAAAATTTAAACATCCATGTCTGAGCTGTTGCCTTAATGGGGTTCATTGTGCTGCCTCTTGGAAGCAGGTTCATTGAAACCAGATCAGATGCTTAGTTTATGGGTGTCAGGGGAAAAAAAGTATGTTCTTAATACCTGGGAAGATAAAGGGAGAGAAGGAGGAAAATAAACAAGGAAGCTCTTAATAATTGTTCAGACAGGTCTCCCATTTTAAGAGAATAGCAAAGTTTTGCACAGTATCCCCTGAACCTGTGTGCTTGGATAGTAGCTACTGGCCCTAGGTACTGAAGAGGATCCTTGGAAAAAACAATGAGGATTTGTCGTTGACTAGATTGTTCAAATACATCTCAAGTGTTTAAAGCTTCTCCCCCTCACACCTCCCCTTATAAAAGCACTTCAAAGATATTCTGTATTTTTGAGCTTTAAATGTTTTTTTTTCCCCTTTACAGCTTTGCTTTTTCTGTTAGTGTTTTACTCTATCTGCATTACTCTTACTGGGTACTTAAATAATGAAATCTGAGCCACAGGTAGTACACACCTGGAATTAACTGATTCGCTGGCATTTTGTCAGTTTGAAAAAACGTTTGTTGGAATAAATAGTTACATTGTCATTTATGGTGTTACCATCTAGACTGTGTCAGCCTAGCTTGTAACTCACAAAGAGTCATACATGTCAATGTTTTTTTCAGTTCCTGATCTAACATTGCACTGTGAGTTTCATCTGGATACAGATAGCATATCTTGAAATATACCTATAGTAATTTGGATGTTGTAGTAAAATTGCATAGAATATCCCACCAAGAATTTAAAATCAATATTCCCTTTGCAGAAGTGATTTACAAATATCTGCCTTTCTAGTATGAGCAGTAGTATTTTTTCTGCAAAATTACAGAAAATATAATTGATTGGGTTTTAAACATTGTAGAGTGAGATACAATTTTGTTGAAAATATAAATAGCTAGGAATGTGTAGGAAAATAATGTATGTGGGAGGCTCAGGAGCTCTGAAAAACAGTGGACTCACTCAGTATTTTGGAAAACATGAAAATTTGTGTTTTTTTTTTATTCTGATTTAGAAAAGAGTCATTATACAATTTAGAAAGCTTGCTAGTTTAAAAGTAAGAATTTATTGCTTGTAATAAGTATATTGTCAGTTCACTTCTGAAATCAGATCCTAATCTTGGAAAGACTTTTCACATTAGGAGTTCATGATAATGTCATGAATAGGCAATTACTCTATTTTGCAGCTTTTCTTTAAAGCTGTTTGGTAACAAATATGAATGATTTGGAGTAACTGTTTAAAATTAGGCTGAAAATTGCTGGATTTGCAAAAGAAAAAGGATTTGGAGAGAATGAAAGATCAAACTCTGCTTTTCAACTTGCTCAGAGTACTATGAAGGCTAATCTTGTGCAGATCTTCACAGTTTCTGGGATGCTGTTTTGGTTCCTTGGGTTCAGGTGATCCTTTGGATGATTTAGGTACTTGTACATATTGCTGGTACATTTCTTGAATTGGTTTCTCTTCAGTGGTCAGCTTCTGCCCTTGATCCTCAGCGGTTTTTCTGGCATTTGGTGGACTTCCTGTCACCTACTGTGTGACAGGAGTAGACTCAATATTTGGCTCTCACCTGAAGTGTTTAAGTATTCTGTTAGATCTTTGCTGATTTGTTGACTTACCTGGGTTTTACCTGGGTTACAATAAGGAAGGCATGATCCCAAGTATGATTTGCTTCTAGTACCCCAAGGAGACACCAGTCAATTCATTTCTTCAGCAATGAAAGAGTTAATAAAAAACAAATATGTAATTTTATCATTTTCCATTTGTTTCAAAACCACAAGAGCTGAAGAATCCTGGATTTTTATTTTAATTGGGTAGCCAAGATTCTGTAGCAAGTTTAAAAGTGATGAGCTTAAAAGTGATGAGCTTAAAAGAATAACTAAAAAGGCAACAACAGCTTACTAATCATCCTGTGTTGGTGATTTGGATGAAAATACTGTGCGCAGCAGCTGATCACTTTGCAAGACAGTGCACAGTGAAGGGAAGAATTCAATCTAATATTGTTTCTGTGATTCTCACAAAGTCTCATGCCTGTGAGATTATTCAAAATAGGTGAATTAATATCACTTAGGTACTGTACAATGAAAACAACACTGTTTACATCTGATACAATTTCTGTTCCACTGAGATTAAAGAAAAAAAGCATAATAAAAAAAATATTCGGACTTGTTTGTTTGCATTAGAAAATATAGCTGTATGACTGTATTATGCAGCTGATTCATGAAGGGACTTTTAAAATCTCTGTAACTCTAGTGTCTGACCATGGAATAATCTTGTTTGTTTGTTTCTCACAATACCCTTTACAGATGGTTCATTACACTCTCTCCCATCTGGCAGATAGAAACAAGGCATAGAAAAAGGCTGGTGTAACAGGGAAATGAGTTTAATTGTTTTGAATCCTAGCCTACTTTCCTCACTAAAGCAGAATTATAGGAATTCAACTAACCGGAAAATAATTCAGATTTGTGGCTTATATGATAAAACAATGTATCTTACTTATTTTATTAAATGTAGTGTATCAGTCATTTTTACACTTCTAGAAGTGAGCATATCTGTCAATTGATTTTGCAATGGAGATAGACTTTCATGAATGTACTCAGTGAAAATGAGGTAGATACCTGTGTTGGCATGTACGAAAAATAGAGAATCATACATAGGATGAAAGAATTACAGATATTTATAAAACACAGAAATTATGTTTCTTTTATGTGTCATTTATATATATGTATGTTACTTTGAAGAAATTACTGCTGACTTTCAATCAGTCTTACCCAGACAAGTACTATGTCTGCAAATGTTCCCCTTGTGAAAAGCTGCATTCATCATGCTTTCACAGTTTAACTTTCTATATGTCTGTGCATGGATTTATTGCCATTTTTTAACAGGAAAGATTTCATTGCCAAGTTTTTTGGAGAAACATTCTATATAAAAATAATGTCTTTTCAAATGTTTTTGCAGCATCTGTAAAAGTGCTAAAGAGTATGTGTGAAAACTTTTATAAGTATGCAAAACCGAAAAAAATTAGAGTCTGTGTTGGGACGTGGAATGTCAACGGGGGGAAGCAGTTTCGGAGTATTGCCTTTAGAAATCAGACCCTCACTGACTGGCTTCTAGATGCACCAAAGTTAGCTGGAATTCATGAATTCCAAGGTAAGATTTGTGTTCTTACAATTTTTCCTTGAAAACTCTGTTTTTCATAATTAGATCATAAACATTAAAACAGATATGTATATGTCTTAATTATAAATTACAATTAGATTTTTTAATATTTAAATGCAGATCGCAAAAGCAAGCCTGTAGACATATTTGCCATTGGATTTGAAGAAATGGTGGAGTTAAATGCAGGAAACATTGTGAATGCCAGGTCAGTATACAATCTGTGCAGTACTGTTTAGTTGATAACCACATTTTTTGAGTAAAATGTTATTTATTTTGTTGTTCTGTTTTGTAATGGTTGAGGTTAGTCTGGGTTAATTTTTGACTGTGTTCCAGTTCTCTCTGCCATTTTCTGTGCCAGGATTGCAGACTTCATCTCAGCTTCTGTAGCAAAGCTGTGATCACTTAGATATGTCTAATATAATCTCAAGGACCCAAATAGTACTTGGCCATATTTTGGATTGACCTTCAGCAGCCCCTCAACTTTTTCCTTCATTTAATACTTTGAAGGAATTTACCTCTGGTGTTTGTAGCATTCTGTATTGTCCCTGCCTTCCTATTGCTTGGAACAGCAAGTCCTGTGAAATTCCTTCCAAAAGCATGTATTGTTGTTATGCCTTTATATAGTGTATTGCATCAAATTTTGATCTGTATAAAGCAGGGCTTCATTCTACACTGTCAGGTTTTGTTGTCATTCCATGAACTACATGTTTGGATTTCTCAAACCTAGGAGAGGGAGTTACAAAAAAATATTTTTACCAGTGATGAAGTCTTGATGTGTAGTCCTATTCACTTTGTCTGTTGTTTTGTCTGCCCATTTTGCATGCTTTCTGGTGTTTAGCTGTAACATGTTGGAAAAAGCATCTAAAACCTCTAACACTGTCAACCGTTGCACAGGCTTTTGTCTTGAGGACAAAGTGTCAGTTTTATCATCCCCTAATTTCAACACTGTGTCTAGTTAATGCTGTCTCCAGGTCTGGTATTTTTCATTTATTTCCAATACTAGCTTTGAAAACCATAGTCTGTTAGGTCTCTAAGGAAGTTACTTCTTGATCAAAGACATGGACATCTCATTTTCCAATATTAACTTAGCTCTAGGCTAGGAAGTATCTTCCTATAAAAATTCTTAGGTTTTGCTCCTCTAGTCTAGCCTCAGAAATAGAGGAAAGATAGCCCTGGCTCCTGACATTGTCTGTGGTGTTGAGAAAAGTGAGGCAGCATTTTATAAGGCTGAATTTGAAATGATGATGTCATGACAGCTTGTGTCTCTGCTAGGAGGCATTTGAGCACCATTCACAGCTTGGCTTTGCCTTGCTTCCTCAGGGTTTAGTTTAGGTTGTTGTATGAAGGTTATTCAATTAGCTCAACAGTTTAGATACCTGCTCACTTGATTTATTTTAAAATTGGCATTTTTCATCTCACTTCTAGCACAACCAATCAGAAGCTCTGGGCTGCTGAGCTGCAGAAGACTATATCAAGAGATTACAAGTATGTGCTGCTGGCTTCTGAGCAGTTGGTGGGTGTCTGCCTTTTTGTGTTCATCAGGCCCCAGCATGCGCCTTTTATCAGGTCAGTGAACACACAGCTGTGACCAATTTGGGTCACCTTCAGTTTGCTCTGTATTGCAAGTTAACATACAAGTGTACTAAGAAGTGTATGAGTTGTTCCATCTTCTGGGGAACTAGTTGCTTAAATTCTTTTATAGTGCTTAAATTATTTTATTCTTTTAGTTTTTAAATGCCTCATCAGTTGCCAAGAGAGCTTGAAAAGCTGAAGAGTAAAATTGTTACCTCCTTAATAGATGTTAGCATTTTGTTAAAATAGCCCAGTGGCCTTGCTGCTGAAAGAACAATGTGAAAATGTTCTCTTACCAACATGTCTTACTCAGACATACTTAAAGCTGTTAACTCCTGTGCCATTGTATTTGAAGGTTTAATAGTTGTTTAACTCTTTCAGGGATGTTGCTGTTGACACTGTAAAGACTGGCATGGGAGGAGCCACTGGTAATAAAGGTGCAGTAGCAATTCGGATGTTGTTTCATACATCCAGTCTTTGCTTTGTCTGCAGTCATTTTGCTGCAGGGCAATCACAAGTTAAAGAGAGAAATGAAGACTTCGTAGAAATAGCTCGCAAGCTCAGTTTTCCAATGGTAAGCAACAGTGTTCAAATTCCATAATGAGTAAAAAGTTAAACCCTTTGAGCTCCAGCAGTTTTACCCAAAAGCTCTATTTATTTTTTGCCCCTCCTCAGATTCCTGTGGAAATCAAATTTCCTTGGGTTAGAGGCCTCAGAGATAACTACATTCCCACAAGTTTTATTGAAATAGATGACTGCAGAAAGAATATACCTTTCCAGTGTAGTGACTGGTAGAGATGGTGACGCATGAATTCAATGGCTAGCATTAGGCATCAAGGATTTAGCATAGGAGAAAGATCTGATAGATTCCTGACATACAGTATAACTTTTGTAGGCACTGGAGTTAGCTAAGAGAAAAAAATACATGGAAAACAGCACTATTTTCAGTACACATTTCAGTAGACTCATTTTAACTTATTTTTCACTAATTTTTGTCAAGTTGGATTGTGCAGTTCGGCGCCATATTCTCATAAAGGATTATCAAGCACCAAGCAAAAGTAAATTGATACTTTTATCAGTGAAACAAGATTCTTTCTTGAGACTTAAAACGGTCTTAAATTTTGTAGTCAAACTGTCCTTTGTTACTTTTTATGGCACTGTGCAGGATTCTCACATAGGGTTTTTTTTTAATTTCTGTATTTGTCCCCATACTCATGTTTCAGTTTTTCTTGAAAGTACTGTATTATTATGGTTCCCAGAAACAGTTTCCTAAATGCTGCCATTTTAATCTGCCAGTTTATCTGCTTTGATTTACTTAAGAGCAATGCAAAAATCAAAACAAAGAAGTAAAATTTCTCACTTTAAGCCTTCAGCTTTGTCTGAACTAACAGAGTTCTTCTGTCTCTCCCTAGCCATAAAAATTATATGTAATTCAAAAGTCTTCAAATAATCTCAAGGCTCCAAACAGTCAGTACTGTTCTGCATTTTGTCAGGATATTATGCCACAATATCCCAGGGTAGTATTTTGTTCTCATTTATAACCTATTTGTGACATATATATCAATTGCCATCTCAGAGCAGACTTCTAAAACAGGGTTAGAAAGATGAAGAGTTTTAGAATCCAATTCACACGACTCAGGTTTCTTTAGAAATGCAAACTACATAAGAGATGTTGCTGCTTCTTTCATATTCTGTATGTGTGAATACCATACACTTGGCTATGTTGTTCTGCCATATGAACAGTAAATACTATTGTGTATTTCAGTTGTCCTCATCAGTTTGAAATGATGCAATGCGTTTTAAAGTTAGAAATTGAATTTCTGAATCTCTTGGATGTTTTTAACTTCATTGTGTGTGTTTGACAGGGAAGGATGCTCTTTTCCCATGATTATATCTTTTGGTGTGGTGACTTTAATTATCGAATCGATATTCCAAATGAGGAGGTTAAGGACCTAATACGACAACAGAACTGGGACTCCCTTATTGCAGGAGACCAGCTTATGAACCAGAAAAATTCTGGACAGGTATCTTAAACATATTATTTAAAAACGCTTCATTTTTCTTTTTGGCTTTAGCAGTTTTCTGTGGTGCTTCTGTAAACCTATATCCTCAGTATGTTTTGCATATCACTTTTTTCCAGGCAGTGATATGAAAAGGTGCAACAGCAGCATTTAATAAGTTATTCATAGTAACTGACCTGAAGAGCCAGTGACACCAAAAAAGGAGACACTATCATCTATTAGAACTTTATGTTGGAATTTACTAATTGTGTATTTTAAGAAGGTGCAACTGTTAAAATATGTATCTATAGAAGTTCTTTTGGTAATGTTACCAGTTACTTTAAATTGCTGCAATAATAGGTCTAATGCTGCTACTGTGTCATTTTCTTGGACAAAGACACAGTCCAAATTGTAGACCTTTTTACTTACTTTGTTACTCCAAAAAAAAGAGTAGCAAAGTCTGAAGAAACCTCCCGATTTTTAATTTTTAGGGTTTTGTGGGAGGCAGCATGTAGCAACTAACAGAATATTTGTAATTAATTAAACTTTGTGTACAACTGTGTGTTATTTCTTTCCAGCTTTATGTGGGAATGCTGTAGATGGTAAAATGACAGGTAATCCTCTGTTGCCTCTGTTGTTAGCTTTGTCTACTTGCCAAAGCTTTGATCATGAGTAGTGTTTTTTCTGAATTAGAGTTCTCTTCCATTTGTGCTGGTGTCTTGTGCACCTGAGCAGGAGAGAAGAAAGTTGACAAGCTTCAATTTATTTTTTTTAAAGCCCAGTTCCTACATAAAACGAGATGTACATTCAGGTGGGCAGATGGTATGATTGTTTGTTAATGTGACCAAAACAAGAGATATATAGAGGATTTGGGGACACTTAGAGCAGTTATAAAGCTGGAAAGATCTATGGAAACTACCTGAATAGGAAAAAGACTCAAAATGATCTCTTGGCTGGACAGAAAAAAGGGCGTACTATTGTATTGTTGGGTAATACTCCATTATTTGAAAGTGACTGACTGGGCAGCAGCAGGTATCAGCTGGCTACCAAGGGTAGCTCTGTGATTGTATGTGGTTGTTACCTGGTGTGTCTGCTGTTCAGGAAAGGCATTTATATAGCTACTTTCTTCATAAAAGTAGGTTAAGAAACAGTTATCGGAGGCAGAGAAATTAATTGTCTAAGAAGTTGTGGGTCTTCTGACACTGATCTTCTGACACAGATTTTTAAATTGGCTGGATTTCAATTTATATTTCCAATACAAAAAGCAGGGTAACCTGTCATCTGATGCAGACCTAAGTTAGATTTCTATTTTTCGGATCTCTGATGTTAAGTAAAACTGCCCATAAAAGTTTAAACTTCAGACTGGAGCTGGTTAAGATAACTAAAGGGTATTAGATTATGTCTAATTTAGACACTTAAGGAGGGAACAAATCTCCTGGCCTTCTAGGGTCTTGTGTCAGCTGACTCTGTTAATGTTGCAAAGTACCTAACGGAATTCTTGATTTGTTTCAGTTGACACTGTATCTCTAAATACCATACATCCTCTTGGCAGATAATATCTCCTTTTATTCTGTTTTCCTATTCACTTGAGGAAAAATGGTGATACCCTCTCTCTCTAATATTTCAGTTCATATCAAATATATTAAGGACTCTGTCTGTCTCCCACCCCTTGCCTCCTATTTATTTCTGTCTTGTGTCAATTTGGGGAAATGTTTTGCATGTTTAGATAGATACATGGAATATAAACCTTAATTCCCAACTTTTGCTGACACATGAGCAACTAACCAGCTAATTAAAGTGCTGTGGACAGCATCTGTGCTCTGGATGACCACAAGTTCTGAATGACGTTAGAGGAACTGTGGGTTGCTCATGAGGCTGGGTTTAAAGATATAAATGTTGGCATACTTCTGTTTAATGATGATCTGTCTGGGTCAGGGTCACTGTTCAGTCTTAGTGGCAAATGTAGGATGTTTTCAACAGATAAAATTTGGAGAAGGATTCATATTATCAAATTACTATTTTTTTTTTATATGTATATAGGTTTTCACTGTTAGAAAAGAGAATTCTCATTAGTTTCAAGCAGTTTCCCATCTGTTTCTGTCTTCTGGCATGACACATAACTGCCTTGTTTCTTACAGATTTTTAGGGGGTTTTTGGAAGGCAAAATAAATTTTGCTCCCACGTACAAATATGATCTGTTTTCTGATGACTATGATACCAGTGAAAAGTGTCGCACACCAGCATGGACAGATCGTATTCTCTGGAGAAGAAGAAAATGGCCTTTTGACCGATCAGGTTTGAGTGCTTCCTTAAGTTGTTTAAAATATTCTTTTCACTGGCTTATAGAATCCAATTAGTGACATTAGCAGTGCTAGTGATTCTGAACTTCTGTCCCTGACTTTGTATGAAACAAAGCTGATAATAGAATCTACAGTAAACACAGTGATGCTGAACAAGAGGATCAAGAATCAGCTGCCAGTTACTGATATTTCAGTACTTCAAAAGGCACTTGTTTTTATCTGTAGAACACTTTAGTTTTGGTTTGCTTTATTTTTTCTCTATTTACAAATAATTTATTTTTTAAAGCATATCCTTGCAATCATGGTTGTTTTCCCCTTTTGTTTTCATTAATACTGACTGTAGCTGAAGACCTGGATCTTCTGAATGCTGGTTTTCACAGTGACAGTAACATCCCTTATACATGGAATCCTGGTACTTTGCTGCACTATGGAAGAGCAGAGCTGAAAACATCTGATCATAGGTTTCAGTTTTATTTTATACATTACTTCCTAATAATTGAAATTTGATATTCATATTACATATTTTGTTGTTCAGATACTCTGCTTACAGCTCTTTCTTGTGTATTTCAAAGGCCTGTGGTTGCATTGATTGACATTGACATATTTGAAATTGAAGCAGAAGAGAGACAAAAGGTTTATAAGGAGGTGATTGCAATGCAAGGACCACCTGATGGTACTGTAATGGTCTCCATCAAAAGTTCTTCAGCAGAAGAAAACTATTTTGACGACAACTTAATTGATGAACTTCTTCAAAAATTTGCAAGCTATGGGGAAGTTATACTTATAAGGTTAGAAAGACTTTTTACATTTAATCTTCATTCCTCTTCATTGTTCCCACCTATTGAATAAAGTTACTTCCTTAGTGCGCATTTCAGTTACAGTCTGTTTTGCTTAAGTTTTAACATTTAGATTTCAACTTTCATGTCTTTACAGGTAAAAATGAGTTGTACATACCTATGTGTATCTCAGTTTTCAAATTTAATTTTTCCTGATACTCTTTGGTTTTGAGATAGAGTATCCTACCGACTTTGTATTCTAAAATTAGGTTAGTAATTTTAAAAGACCTGAAGATAAGAGGATCCCTGTGAATGTTGCATAGTCGCAAAACTGTTAATTGAACTATAAGTGTTGTGGTATTTTGTTGGGGTTTGGGGGGTTGTTTTGCTTAGAACTGGTTTTTGTGGGTTGGGGTTCTTTGGTTGATTGGTTGGGGTTTTTTTTTCAGAAGACTATGAGCATAGTTCCAAGTCCATAGTGTGATGACATGTGGAACAACTAATACAAATATCTAACCCATAGCCACACAACTACTACTGAATGTGTAACTGTAGTCACATAATTTTTAAGAGGACAGTGCTTTCACTCTCTGTTGTTTACCTGATTCTCTCTTTTGCTTGTTGTCGCAAGGATACATTCAATTAAAGCTTATTAGCCAATTATATTTTAATGAACTTAATAAATGATTTTACTCCATGAAATGAACCACTGAAAAACCTTTAAGATAAGAGGCTTGAAAAGTTAGTTGATAGGATAAAGTATTTTAATTATTGTTTCCAATGGACTTTGCAGGTTTGTAGAAGACAAAATGTGGGTAACATTTTTGGAAGGAAGCTCTGCTTTGAATGTTATGAATTTGAATGGTACTGAGGTAATGCAAAAATTACTGAACTTTCTATAGGAAGAGAAAATCCAGCTTTTTAAAGACTTCTTGGTTGGGGCCAGGGTTTATAATTTGTCCATTTATTTTTAAGAATAAAGTTTTTCATGTTCCATACTTGGCTGTTGCATCCAGTTTTATTTTTGAGGGGTTTCTGTTTGGTTGGTTTACTTTTGATAGTCACGTAGCTTTATTAATGTAATATATAAGCAAGTCTGTTTTTCTTTATGAAGAGTAGTGTTTCTGTCAGAATAAAGAAACCTGAAGTTTTCCTATTAACTAAAAAGGAAAATCTTATGAGACAAGTTGTTAGTTTGTCTTTAGAAAAATATTAAGTAGCTATAATTAACAGTTTAAACTGCATAAATGTACCTTATTACCAAAATGAAGTGAAAAGCATAATTACTTCTATGATGTGTCAGTTACTTTTTAGTGCCAGAAATTCTGATAACCTTACTTGTGACATTTTCAGTATTTTTTTTTCTTTTTAAATCTAGAATGCAGAATTTTAACAATTTCTGGTTTGTGCATACTTTTTTTGTCAATTCAGCTACTAGGAAGGATTATAAACATAAGTTTGAAAAATCCAGATTGGATCAGAACTTTGGAAGATGAAATGAATCTAGAGAAGATTAATATTGGGCTACCTTCATCAACAAGCTCCACTTTGCTTTGTGAAGATGCTGAGGTTACTGCTGACTATGATATGGAAGGTGTGTTGAAATAAAACACTTGTCATTTTGAAATGTTTACAGTCCTAAATAATGTGGTTAATTTAATGCATATATAAATACTTTGACAAGTTTATACCAGTCTTAAATAGATAAATTAGAAATCCTGTTATTTCCAGTAATACCTTGACAACTTGTTGAGTAGTGTTAGTTTGCGCTTGTATCTCAAGGTTTTACTAATTTGCTGACAGTCTCTTCATTCTTCTCAGTTTATCCTGTGACTTACCAACTCTCAGGGTCACTTCTTTCAGGCAACTTTTACTGTTCATGAAGACACCCAATAAGCAGGATACACAAAACTTCAGAGTGCAAAGCAATTTTTATTTTTTTTTTTTTTGCCAATGTGCATAATACATTAATAGGACACTGAATATTTACCACCCCCAAGAAGGCAAATATGAGTGGGGCAAGGAAACCTTCAGTCTCTGTTGCTCTTGAAATGAGCTGATCTTTGGCATTGATGAGTTTCATTTCACTGGGTTTTGTCAGTTTTATTTTTTCATTGGAGGGTTTTTATATCTTTTCATGTCATACTTCTTTAGCATAATCCTCAAGTTGCTGAATATCACTATTGCAGCAATTGTGCCTCTGCATTTTTGCCTTTCTTTACTTGCATGTTTCTTATCTATGGACTTTGTCACATCTTATTTTTTAATCTGTTAATTAATTTTTAGGAAAGGTCTGATTCACTCTCTTCTCTACATTAAAAAATACTTTTCTTATATTGTTGGCAAATAAAACAGATGTTTTTTAAACAGCAGCAAAGCCACACACGCACACCCCTTACCTGCTGACACTTCCTGCATGTATTGCATTTCCGTATGTATTTTGCAAGGTTGTTTTTGGTAACTACTTGAACAGATGTAGTTTCTAGATGTAGTCATTGTGTCTATATTGCTTTATTCTGAGTAGTTTGTTTGCTTTGAATTTCTATCCAAGCTCCTTAATGGTAAACATCATGTTGCAAAAGTTTCAAGAAAACAGATGGCAGCCATGTATACTGAAAAGAGGAGACTAAAAGTGTTTTTTAGATAGGTATTTCAGAAAGGGAGGTATGTTTTGGTAAGGGTACAGGTATAGGAAACCTGTATGAGAAGCTGGAAGTGGTGATAGTCTCGATGTCGTAAGATGCTTCATCTGTTTTCCAATGCATGTAGAAAACAGGACTTTTACAGTTTAGATACTTCTATGGTTCATTGGTTTTATTAGTAGTCCTCTGTGAAATAGCATGATTCTCTCCAAATGTGATATCTTGAATCCCGTAAGACTCTTGGATCAAGAGCTATTATCTAATTGGCAGCCCGATTACACTGTTACTGCTGAGCAGTGCAAAGTTGAAGATGGAACTTCTGTAGAACATTGTGTTCTTCACGTACCTTGGAAGAGAGGATTTCTATGGTCCTGTTGGACAGTGATGGGATGGTTGTCTATTTTAGGCATTTTGGATAGCAACATGACAATATTCTAAATTGACAGTTTATTTTTCACAGGCACGTCCATGTTGAACCTTTTTTTTTAAACATCATTCCATCTTTTCAAACAGAAGGTAGTACAAATAGAAGATACCTTAAAATCCCCTGCCTAGTCTTCTAAAGTATAAGTGAAACTTGACATCTATTGCAAACCAGGGAAATAATTTTTTCAAAGATATTCTTTGTAAAGCTGATTGTTTGGTTAAGCAATGTTATGGTTGTCACTCTATTATAATTACCAATAATATATTTCTATAATACGTACTGTGCATTTGTATTATTTTCAGCCAGTTTGAATATATATGCATTCTTCATATATAATTTTACGATGCAAGAATCATGCTTTGGTTGTTGAGCTAATTCCTTGGACTTTGAAGGTTTTTTGTAGGAAATCCCATCCTTAGAATAAGTTTATAATTTCTCCACTTTTTAAAACAAAACCCTATTGTTCCCTTTATTCTACATGCTTTTTCTTCTTTTTAATGTTGTTTAGGAGACATTGATGACTACAGTGCAGAAGTAGAAGAAATCCTTCCTCAGCATCTACAGCCTACTTCAAGTTCTGGTCTTGGAACCTCCCCAAGCTCTTCACCACGTTCCAGTCCCTGTCAGTCCCCTACGCTGTCAGATGGACCTGCACTCCCAGTGAGACCGAGCCGAGCACCGGCAAAAACTCCTGGACCACCTGTTTCCACACACAGTGTGTATTACATTGCTCAACTGCCTCTATTACCTCTATACAATCTGGCAGCTGTCTGTCCCAGTGGTAGAATACTATCTTTTTTTTAATAGATTATTTTTAATAGAGCTTTTAGATTAATATAAAAGGCTATTCTCGTTATTATCTAGCATTTTCTGCATAAGTGGCTATGGGTGAATCACCTCATTCTTTGTCTCAGTTCTCCTAATGAGCAGTAGAAGAACTTTGTTTCCTGTGTCCATGGATCTGCACTGCTGCAAGCTACCTAACTTGCTCTAGTTCTTTAGCATTTCATCATGAAAGAGACAGCTCAAAAAGTTATGTGGTTAATAGGCTTTCTAATTCGATTAGTTTTAAACCTCTGCTGAAAAATTCTGTTGTAGTGGGTCTGTATCATCTTAGTTCACTTTAGTTATACTCTTCAAATGCACCCCATTTCAGTTAATGCTCTTATTAGCCGTAATAATGTAAATTGTAATATGTCAATTTGTAAATAGGCCCTATAATATGAAAGCTACTGTTTAAACACAACTATTCCAGTGACAAAGGTGATATTTAAAATTACAGTGTTTGGAATGGCTTCTAGAGCAGTTTATTTCAATGTAATTTGGAGTACCTTCACAAAGACTGCTAAAACGCCTTCAGAATTCCCCTTGTAGTAATTTTTTCTAGAGCACTTAGTTCAGAATGTGGAACTTTTCAATTTCTAAGAATGTTCAGCATTCCATGAAGAGCATATATTTATTAAAGCATATGAGACAATAATCTTGGCTTAGGGAACCTGCTTCTTTTCTCCATTGGCTTATTCCTTTTGTTTTCCCTCTCTCAAAAACTTCTGTATCATTGTTTCCAGGGCTGACAGGTGACTGTCCTCTCTGCAAAAATAACTTGCTATTAGAACAGCTTTACTGTGATTAGAAGGTACAATTAATGTTTGCATTGTTTTCTGTCATCTTGTTCAGCTGAATTTCAGGTTGGCACCCAGCAGAAAGAGCCTTCGCAGAGCCTGGAGCCTAAGCGTCCTCCTCCACCTCGCCCCGTTGCTCCGCCTGCACGCCCCGCTCCACCACAGAGGCCACCTCCACCATCAGGTAATGCAGTAATGTGCATCAGGTGATCAGGAATATTTTGTGTCAAGTTTGAGATGAACTTTGAAGTCCACGTGCAAACTATATATTAAATTTTAGTTTGGGTCTCAATGGACCATACCATTCTTTCACCAAAATGTTGAGTTGGTACATTTAATAGTAATAACTGTGTGGGAAATAACAGCATTTTCCAGTACCATTTAAATACTGTTGTCTTTGCTTAGTGAGTAAGTTTTTAAAAAAAAATTATAAACTTATTTTCACAATTTAAAAGCACAGGCTTCCTACAGCAGTATTTACTCAACATTTTTATTTCTAAAGCATCTTCATTTTTAAAAGACAAATACTCTTGTGCGTTCATTGATTATATTCCTTTAATTTGGGCATCAGTGTGTATACATTTTGTCATGTCCACTTTTTTAATGTAGAGTTCATCTGGATCATCTGAAAATGTAATCAATTGAGCACTAAGAGAAACTGGATGATCAGAAGCATAGGGGCAACATAATTAATAACTAACTGACCCTTGTCATTTTAACTTTCTCATTCTTTTTCTTCCCTCTTACTGTACTGATATTTTTCATTATTGCTGCATTCATTTCTTAAATACTGTAAGGCGGTAGGAGTCCTGCACCTGCTAGAAAAGAATTTGGAGGTAATGATTTTAATTGTTTTCGAATATGACTACGTAGCAAAACTACTATGGTGGTCTGTTATGCCAGTACTTAATATGATGATGTCCAAAGGTATAAAAATGGGTAATACTTGAATATCAATGTAATCTCTTTCTCAGGGTTTGTATCCCCCTCTGAATTGCATCTGACTTTTTAGTGAGACAGGATTTCTCCAGAAGTTGCTATATTATAGTCAGAGAGATTAAAGTTGTCACAGGTATTTATTACTTGGTCCTGGTCAAAATATACCATGCTAACTTCTCTGTGGAAGTGGAAACCTGTGTTTATTTGTGAAGAGGCTAGCTTTTTTCCTCACAGTCTACAACAAGGAGCATTGTAAAACTGATCGTGATTGTAGGTACTTGCAGTGGTTATCCATTAATTAATTGTTCAAGTTGAAACTACTGCTGATGGGTAGTTTATTTTTTGTTTCCAAGTCCGATATATGCTCCTAAGTTCTTCCTAGAGACATGAAACATCCATCCTCCACGATTCTTGGAACGAGCATATACTTCAGAAACACAAACTTAGCAAAGGAATTTATTTGGTTACTTCGGTGGCATTTGAGAGCTACATGTCTGTACTCCCATAATTCCTTCCCTCTTGATAATGCTGAGGACCTTATCAACTCCTCTGGCTAATTTTGGTTTTTTCCAGCTTGGTCTGGTTTTGCATGTAATAACAACTTACACATTCTCAGAAATGCTTCTTTTTGAAACTAATCTTGGTCCTTCTTTGTCCATGCTTCGTAACAGAACTGTTCTGCTTGGACCTAAATCAGCTCATTAATACATGGGATAGAGTGAGAATAGTGAGTGGCTCTGAAATACTTTCTTAATGGCTCTTCACTTACTACCACTTAGTTGGTAAGAAAGAGGAGTTTTTGAGAAAATAATTCGTAAGCTTTGAGCAGTCTTAGAAAATAAGCAAAACTATTTTACATAGTATATAAATATCCACTAACTTAGTCTGATCTCTGGCAGAGATGTGCATGGCTCTTAGATGCACTTGAGGGGAGGAGATCATTATGCCAAAGGCATAATAAATTAGTTAAAATGCTTAAGTTTTTTAAAATGGCCAATTTATACATAATGTGTTACCTATGTGAGATTTATTTCCTCATTGTACTTCAGCGTTATATAGTTTTATCTGCACTTATAAAATCCTGTTTGCCTAGTTTGTCCCAATTATGCAAAACTTAGCTTTTTTTTAGCCTTTTTCCCAGCATAGCTTCCCATAAAGAACTGTAACTTGCATAAAACTTGCTTTTTATGCAGTCTTTTAAAAGTAATTGTGATGACCTGAAGTTCATCCCACTTTTTCTGTCCTCCTCATTTTCCACTCATTGTGTACATTTATAAGGCATAATATTTTGCTTTTCCGCAGTACCCGAGCTCAGCTCAGAGCAAGCTAGCACAGGACTGGAAGCAGTATAAATGTCATAGTGTGATACCACGCTTGGGGAAATGACATCTGTTTCTTTTACCTAGAAGGCTTCTAAAGCGCTGTGAAAATGTCCCTGTGTACTGTATATCAAACTTTGGTTTTAGACTTCTGTAGCACATGCAAAGTGACACTGATCATGTCTTTAAAATGTCATGCATTTTAAATGTTACGGGGTTTTTTTTGGTCATGTGTTCTAACTTTTTTTTCTGAGTGCTGTACTGCCTTCAATGCCCATAACATTTCTTCTGATGGCTCAGTATGCTTTGGAGATAGGAGCAGGATCTGAGCATCTAAGGTTTAGGGGTTTTGTAGAGTTTGGTCATATTTTACATCAGAAGTAACTCAGAATTCAAGGAAACAAGGCTATATGCTTATTTTAGGGGGTTGCAGAGTGTAGACTTATTGCCTGCTAATGCCAAAGATTTCCACTGAGAATTTTATAAGCTCTCATTGTTTATGGTTAAAAAATAAAATGTTGCACTCTGTTTACGCAAGATTTTTTTTAAATACATTACAGAGTAAATGCTTTTACAGAACATTAAAAATCAGAAAAGCTGCTGGGTATCAATTACTTAAAAAGAATATTTGTTCTGTTGTGTTTTTTCCTTTAATAGTATGAGTCAGAGTTTTCCTGATTAATGCAGGAAAGGCTTATAGTTGTCTCTTATCATTGGTTTAAACTGTTAAAATGGGGTGAAGATTGGGTTAAGATTGAGAGAATTCACAGTATTTTCAGTATATGCCACAATATGGGTAAAATGCACTACATTTTCAATGTGATTATCCTCCAAATAAATAAGCTTAGAAAAAACAGTACTCAAGTTGACATTAAAAGAAATGCAAGTACGTTAAGCTATGAAAGTACATGCACCCAAACAGCAAGTACTTAGTAGTGTACACTGATAATTATAGTCACTCATTAAACTTAGTCTTGCAGGAACCATTCAACGTCATTATTTTTCCCCTGTAGCTTTTTTTTTGCTTGTTTTTCAGAGCATTGTTCAGGTGCATTGGGATATGTCAGTCATTTTGAAAAAGCTTTTTCTTCCTTCTTTCTATTTCTTTTAAATATGGGGAACTACCTTCTTTTCTTGCTGAATAAGGTATGTAAATAATGGCAGAAACAAGTAGCCTTAGACAGTAAATGCATTGTTCAAATATAGGCAAATAGCCTAAGTTTCATATATATGCGCACACAGATATACACACATACACTTGTGTAAATACATGCACATTTTACTTTAAGAGAAGTTGGGGTTGCTTTATTTTCCATAAAGCTAATGTGTAAATGTAACCTTTGCAAAACATGGAGTTCTGTCTAAAGATGTCAAGGCAGGAGTTACAGGTTGTTTCTGTGTAAATCCAATCACTTTCCTTAAATACTGTTTAAAACAAGTATGTGATTCTTTACTTGCAAAATACTGTTACAAATTGCAGTAGATATTAAGCCATATACAGACTAGAGTAACAGTTTAACATGATACCCAAAAATGTGTTTCACGATCAGATACAGATTTTTCACTGTCCTTAAGATTAAAATCTTCCTATAATGCCAATTATGACAAAATTATCACAGCACCACAATTTTACTTTCTCACCATTAAAGAATACTATCAGCAAGTAAAATTTGAGGTATTTGACCTTTATGCCCTTTCTCTCCCATATAATGAATATTTTTAAAATTGAAAAACCTTTCAAAATCTGCATGCATGAAAGTCTTCTTATGTATGGTGTGCCAGCATAGAGACGTGTCTGTGATCAAAGAGGTTCCCTGCTGCCTTTTGCCTGAAAGGAGCTTACTTTATAAATCATCTTGCGTAAACTGAGATTTGCTTAACAAGAGCATCCTGAAAATACCTATTATAAATATGGGTTGAGTTGAGCTTTGGAAGGGGAAAGTGAAGATCTGTGAAATGAACAGGCTCATTCCCTGCTCTTGGAGAGGTTTTGTTGTGTCCCTTTCCATTAATACTCTGAGATGAACAGTTAGCTTTATGTCTCTGTAGCCACAGAGGGTTCAGAGGAGTGTCCTGTACTCTGTTGGGCTGCTCTCCACCTCCCTTTATTTTCCTCCAGGTAGCAGGTAGGCTTCTCATAGCTTATGGGTTACCACTTTCTTTTGTCTCCTGGGGTTCCTCTGGGTTGCATGGGAGCTAGAACCTGAAAGCAGTTAAGTGTTCTCAGGCAGCATTCTCCTCCTGTGCCCCTTCCTTACAAATGCTCTCTGTTCATCCCTCCTCAGTGCTGCTTCTCTTGCCGAGAAGTTCACTATCAGAAGCTTTTGCAATGTATATCTAATGTTAATTGGCAGAGTCTGAAACTCACCCGGAATATATAACATATGCTAGTATTTAGCATCTTTGAACCAGATGTTCAGCAAAACCAAATATAGGACATATCTGGAGATAATCACATACCAGCCTCATGCAGCCTTCACTCTTCCTACTCTGAGTGACACCTCCACCCATATCTGACAAAATTCACAGCACTCTTTCCAGATCATAGAGAGCTCCTGAGCAGATACCACACATTGGCACATGATGAGAAAGCATGAGGCTGTGTCATCGCTAAGGCAAAAGTTGTTTTTAAGGTAGGCTTCTTGAACACTGGCTCCCTTTCCTTCCTCTGTACTTGAGCCACTCCAGAGTTGCCAGATATTACTGGTACTTTTTCCTATGTGCATGCCTTAAGGATTTCTCCTTGCATACGGTCTAGTGTTATGTATGTCCTGCCATGTTTTTACCATACAATTTTAAGGATCCAGTATATGCTTGATCATACTGCAAAAACAAAACAATTCAGCATGGTTATGCATGATTGAAAATCTTCTTTCTCTCAGTCTGAACTGTAACACCATTTGACACAGCTTTCCCAAGTGCAGAGTGCTACTTGGACATAACTTCATGATACAGTTCTGTAGGATACATTTATATAGAGTGAGAAACATTTCTTCCATAAAATTGCTTATACGCATGTAGTCTTGGCAGAAACATACTACACAGTATTTCTCCTAAAATACAGGAAGCAGACTTAATGTTACAGGTTATAACTGATGTACCTGTTTATTTTCACACGTTTGAATATAGGTATGTGCTCAGCTTTCACAGAGTTTCAAGACTGACACTTGAGACCATTCTGAATTTATAAAAGTTTGTGGAGAGTGAATACTGAAGAAATGAAATTACCTTCCACTGTAATGTAAAATTGAAATAATAGCACATTTCTAAACATGATTGTTGTTCATATCAGTCTGGTTTCCCCATGCTGCTACAAACAGTTACCTCCTACAAGTAACTATAATTTAGCTAGGCATTTTTTTAATTGTGTAAAGCTGTCTTGTGGCAGTGTCTTTCTGGTTTTTCTTTCTCAATCTACTGCTTTTCCTATGCAATACACAGCTTCTCTTCTTTCTCTGAAAAGGTCTTGGAGCTCCTCCCAGTCCTGGGGTAGCTAGGAGAGAAGTAGAAGGTAACATAACAATTTTTATATTCTAGAAATGGATTTCTAATACCTGAGTAATATTATTGCCCTTGTGATACTAAAGGTGGTTTCATGAAGATATTTATTGTGTAGGATCTTTCTTCTTTTATTTAACATGGTTTTCAGACAGCCAGGTTGCTTCCTGGTTTTCAGTGATGGTATAAATTATTACAGAAGGCAGTCTTAATTTATGAAAAAATGAGGTGAAAATTTAGACTGAGCTAATCAAGAAGAATGCTTTCAAGGCTGGCTCTCAGATTAAGCTGTAGCTGACTGATTGCTAGAGTACATACTGTACTTGTAACAAAATCAGGAATCTAGGAAACCTGATTTATATGTTCACATATTTTGGGAAGAGAAACTTCCATGTAAGTGATTTAGCCT
Source organism: Melopsittacus undulatus (assembly GCF_012275295.1). Taxonomy (NCBI): domain Eukaryota; kingdom Metazoa; phylum Chordata; class Aves; order Psittaciformes; family Psittaculidae; genus Melopsittacus; species Melopsittacus undulatus. Next base: position 93,964,365 of record NC_047528.1, read on the forward strand.
ATAATTTAGTATTTTGTCTCTTCCTAAAGAAAATAGTGTAGGGATTCTGATTCTGATACCAAAACTATGTGATATAAATCTATGAGAAACACTTCTGCATTATTCTAGTTAGAGTTTGTGTGTAAAGTGCTGAATAGGGTCCTGTTTAAGCTGTGCCAGCAGAGTCATGTTTTGGAGTTTCTTCCCATCCCCTCAGGAATGTATCCCTTTAGCAAATAAAGGTATAGCAATAAGGTCCTAATACGGTCACAGTCAAGATGTTCTCCTATTATACTACAATTACTTTTGGCTATATCACTGGTTCATTTTTCTAAATTGGCAGAATCATAGACTAGTTCAGGTTGGAAAGGGCTTCTGGTGGTTATATACTCCAGTCTCCTGATCAAAGTAGGGTAAACTAGTGCTGCATTGCTCAGGGTACAAGTTGGTTTACTGAGAACTGTACCCAGAAACCCGTTCTAACCAGCTCTAAGAAAGCAGGGTTGTCTGAAAACTGGAAGCCGATTTCATAAACTAAGAGTCTTATGTACCACAGAGTATTCCTTCCAGTTACTGTAACTGACATGGTGATTTTACCTTCCTGGGAAATAGGCAACAGAAACACAAGCCAGAACCTTAAACCTCTTTGCCTGTTAGAAACTGTGCACTTATCTGAGGTAAAGGTAATTTTTTTCGTATCTTGCACTTCACAACTTGAATGTTGCATACAAGGTTGTCATTAGCATCAGCATGTAAATGGTGAGGTTGGTGCTCTAATATATTTATCCCATAAACAAAGAGAGGAGGTTCAGGGACTTTGGTGTCAACCATGGAGGTAGCTGACCCAGGTATAATTACCGATGTACTTTTCTGATTGCATGATTTTTTGAATCATCATGTTACGTAAGTTCTTTTTGTTTTAAAGATTGCTGTCAGGATTTTGTCAGAATATACTGCAAAAGGAAACAAGTTCTAGCACGACTGACAACTCAGGGTACCTGTACAAGTGGGCATCTTTAGCTTGCAACACATAGGAGGTGACTTGACTTGATTTGTGATTAGAAGAGTCAGATTACTTCACATGTGCAATGGGAGAAGAGTGTGCTAGAGTAAAAGCTTAGTAATGGACAGACTTAAATATGTAACAACTTTCAAAAACATTAATAATATCTTTTTGCTTCCATCTCCATTAATGATAATGTACCATTGTTGTTTAATATCCATTTCTCACTTATCTAACAAAGATAATCTAATTTTTTTTCCATGCTTCAAAGCACAAAAAAGTCCTGGAACACAAAGAAAAGATAACTTAGGTAATACAGACACATGCTTTGTACTAATTATAATATAGAAATAAGTTGATTTTGAAATATGTTCTAAGTCAGTGATCTCTAATATCTGTTCCAGTTCGCAATCAGCCTCCACCTTCACCTGGAATTTCAAGCACAGGAGCTGCTGGATATAGTACAACCAGACCGGTAGGTATTCTGTCTTAAAAAAAAATTTTCCCCCTAAGTTTCTACAGTTTATTATGCTGGCAGTGGGATTTTTTTAAGTCATAACAGATGTAAGAAAGCTGCAAAATTGACTAGTCATTTTACAGCTTATAGGAGTTAAGTCCCTCAGCAATTCTTGTCTGCTAACTGAAAATACCATAGAATATATATAATGGACATGACTGTTGTTTTGCACTCTATGTGGTCACATTGTAGGTTTGCAAATAATACCACATTTTACGTCCACTTTCAAATGACAGTAAAGTGAAAAGTTATTCTTTGTATTATACGTTCCTACTGACTAAGTTGCTGATTTTGTATGATAAAGTATTTTGTTGTCTGTGCTGAAATGTATGTCCTGATGGCAGTTAATTGCTTTCAGGCAGTTAATGCATTATATAGGCAGTTAAGGTATTATATTGCTGATTTGTTGATGTGTAATGGAATTTTGTACCTTGTTTTAAAAATTATTTTTTATAAAGGCCGTAATGTCAAAAGTAGCAAAAGTTGGCTCTTTCGTAATTAGGGGAGGAGAGATGCAAGCAGAGTTTAAGGGTTTAAGTTGAATCCATACATATTTGTGCTATCAAAGGTTTTAATGTCCTTTTCCACATTCTAAATGAGCAAGAAACAAAAGAACAATGCAAGCTGGGCAGGGTTATCATAGATTTTGTAGAGCTTGAAAGAGTTGTACCTTACTCGTATTGCCATTTCTATTGTACTATTGTACAGTATTGAAACCACTGAAAAGTACTGTTGAAAGCCACCACTGCAGTCACTTTTTGCCGATTAGTTTTCCTCAGATTGATTCTCACAGTGAACAGTTCTTGATCTTTCCACATTTTTTCTATTTTCCCAGACATGTAAAATGCCTTCTTCTTTCCTTTTTCTCCGGTGTTTCTTCGAGTGGTAGCTCATTTGAAGGATTTCAGGACAGGGACAGTAGCCATGGCCACTGCATGGTCCTGAGGATTCTTTGGGCTTCCTTTCTGCTTCTCTTCTGTTCCTTTCTGATGTCTTTTTGTTTTTGTATTTAATCCTGTGATCCTTCTGCCTACTTTCAGAACATTCAAAGAATGACATATTGCATCTTGTCAATAAAAGGGAAGACAGAAATTTCAGAGGTTAGGTGGTTTAAAGCATTTAGAAAGTTGTTACATCGACTGAGCCAAGCATAATGAATCAGATGCTATGCAGTGTCTTTGCAGAGTACATACACTAGTAAAAGTAAGATCAAGGATGATACTTTTTTTTTAGGGGAGAAGTTTCATTGCTTGTTTTTTAAATCACATTTGTGTAGAGAGTTGTGCAATGGGGTTTACTGTAAAAAATATTTCTAGAGCTTCTACTCTTGCTTGGATTTTGTTAGAATACATCAAGTACACAAAACTTGCAAGGAAACAAATCTTACAAACTATCTTGTCTCATGTTTTTGATTTTTTTCCTGCATTCTAGCATTTTTATTAATGCTTTACATTCAGCTTTCAAGTGTGATGTTTGTAATCCATGTGGCTTTATATGTAATCTGGAAGAGGTTCCTATTTTTCTTTAAATACTGATGTAGACTTTTTAATGTTGTTTTGTGGGAGCAATTCTGTTCCCAGCCTATTAGCTTCTATTCCAACAAGTTTGGGAAGACTACAGCCTTCAGATGAGGCAGAATGTATGTTTCGTTAATACTGTTTGCTGGGGAAAAGAAGTAACTGCCTTGCAGTTTCAGAAGAAAGAACTAACCATGGTCTTTTATACTTATCTTTGTAAAATTGACAAAGCTGCTCTTTGCGAATAGCAGGCTATAATGAGAGCCTAAAAGGTAGATGGCATCTGCGGTCTGCATTGATAGTGGGTTATCAATGTGTCCTTAGGTGATCTCCAAATAAAGTAGTTGCTGCTGTTGTTTTTATTGCTTACAATTCACAGACTTAGGTAAAACTAACTTACTACTACTATCAAAATAATAAGTGTCTCTAACATTGTTGCACAGGTAAATATTTATATAAAATTGAAGACTGTTGTAAAAATCCTTTGCTTTGAATTAACCCTCATAATGTTTTGAGAGTACATTCTTTGCTTTTATATGTGCATAAAAAATTAATTCAGCAACTGTTATCAAAAAATCTATTTTTCACAGAATCCTAATTATCCTGAATCATCTAGCAGCAGATGAATACAGAGTCAAAGTAGAACTAAAATACTTTCTTTTTACCAATTATTATGTCAGACTATTCCACCTCGAGCTGGAGTTATTAGTGCACCACAAAGCCATGCCCGTCCCTCTGGGGGAAGACCAGCACCCGAAACTCAGACCAAACCAGCTGAACCACCAAGGGGTAAGTTTACCTTAGAAGTTAAATATGAAGGTCACTATTCAGTTAAGAGGTACTGTCTCTGGTTTAAATGCTTTGTTTACAACAGATGTCTTTTTCCTTCACAATAAATTAAGATTCCAAAATATAGTGAGAAGTTTGAGAGTTTCTGTTAATTATCTACAAGTATTGTAAACCCTCATTAGATAACAGGCAGCACTCAGGTGAGATCTAGATCCATAGATTTCATGCTATCATGAGAAACTTTGATCACATTGCTGTGTTTTGGTCTGAGCACACTGGTGTGTTCTGTCATGTGTGTTGATTACTGAACCATTCTCTGCACTTGCTCTATAATCATAATATTTGGAATAGTGTTTATGTTTGAATCTCAAAGTGACTTCCAAAAATTTAATGAGTTTTTAAATTGTATTAATATCAAAATACGCATTTTATAATAATGACTTCCAAAATACTTTTAAATACATCTGAAGTACATTTAAGGATGACATGTCTTCTGGTTCTGTTTTGTATCTATAGTAATCATTTTGAATAGTATGGTAATAATCGTCAATGCTGAGCTTTTGATGACTTCTAATCTAGTTGCCATGAATACCTGCTGTTCTTGCAGCCCCTTCTTCTGCAGTTCTGTCTGGTTCTTCCACATGTTCTCATTCATGCCATTCTAAAGATTACTCTCACAATTCTTTACAATAAACACCACTGCAAATATACCTGCAGGCTCACCGGTGCTTCCTGAACCACTAAAGCCTCAGGCTGCTGGACCTGCTCAGCCCACGACCACTCAGACACCTCCTGCACTAAAAATGCAGGAGCCTCTGATACCTGTGTCATCACATCCACCTCAGACAAGTGCCCCACAGAGTCTGGAACCCCCACAACCACCTCCTCGTAGCCGATCATCTCAAAGTTTGCCTTCTGAATCTGCTCCTTCACAGCAGCAAGTACGTAAACAAACCCTTGTATATATGTTTTCTCATTATGTAAATTAACATAGCTTGCATGGAATGCCGTAGATTTGTGAGAAACTCCTAAAGCAAGCAAACAAAAAAAAATAAAGATCAAAAGATTGGATTCAAAGATCATCAGGCTCAAGTAGCATATTACTTAATTGCTTATTGTCTATGAATAACTATAATCTTAAATACTAAACATCTAACTTAAGATTTCTTACAAATTATGGACATCTTGTTCTTAAAATTGTGTTGTCATTTGTATGGGAAAAAATTCAATATGACAAATGTAATTTTATAATGACACGTGCATGACAAACAAGATAGTAACTAGCTAATACAGGTCTTCATTATAAAGTAAGCTTTATAGATTGCATGATGTGGTGCTTTATGTTGATAACTGACTGCAAGAAGATGATACTGATAGGTACTTAATAGAAATACACTTCTCCACATTTCCCAGTGTCAATTAAAATACAGAAACATATCAAAATAATATGGAGATTGAATACAGAAACATTAATATTCTGTTCTGTGAGACCATTTAGAATGTTATTAAAAAAATACAACTAAAGAAAACAAGAAACTACTGCTTAAAAAACACAGAAGTAGGTTTTCAGTGTTGTTTATATATACATGAGGCTAAACTTCACCAAAGACGAGTGCTGTTAGCTTTCAGAGTGTCAGGTGCTAGATCAGATAACATGCTACTTGAATAAAAGCACAAATCTATAGAAGCTGATTGGTATATGCCCACTTCTGACCATAAGTAGATTTGTGGCTTTGTTTTCAGGTGTTCAGGGGTTTGTTTTATTTTATTTATTTATTTTAAAAAGCTGCTCAGCTGTGGATATTTATAACTGCATAGGCTTGAACCAGTATTTTAGATTTTACTTTATCTCTACATCTGAAGCCCACTTTCACTGAAGAAGTTATCTAATGCCTATTTTGTACAGCCAAATTCATTCCTCAGGGAGTTGATTTTGAATTCTAGTTGAAAAATCCTTAAAATATCTTCCTTTATGCAGAGCCTTTCTCTGCCTGTTAACTTTTTTTCATTTTGGAAACCTAGGCCAAAAAAACAGAGGATATATTTTAATATACAGGTAGAATATTAGGACTTTCTGTAGTCTGCTGGAAAGTATGAAGTGTTACCAGGAGAGAATATACATGGATGCATACGATATTTGAGAACATGACAATTTTGTGAATAGAAACAGATTGCGTTGTGTCACTTTTGAAAGTCTCACACCTTCTAAATGTAGTTTTACCATTAATCATATTGTAAAAGGGGTGCAAGCAGTTGTTTCAAAACTACTATGAGAATTAATTTGTATCTACACACAGCAATCAAAAGTAGGCTTAAGAACACTGAAAACAGGTGTTTGAGCTGTGTAATGCCATGGTTATATTGTTAACAATTTAAGACTAGCGCAGGCAGCTGTAATTTTGTCCACAATCAGATTTCTTTGATTAATACCAGCTGTGCAATCACAAGGAAAGCCCACTTTGAGCTGCTTTGTCTCTGGTGTGTGTTTTGGGGGTTTTTTTCCTTCTCTTTTCCTTTTCTTATAGATTTTACGTATTGTAAATTAAGGAGATTTTGGAGTTTTATTCAATTAGAAGTATTACTTTTTTTCAGCCTCAATTGAAGAACTGTTACTATAGATGAATGATTATACCAACACAGTTTCCAGAATGAGGGCTTCAATGCTTTTCATGTTAATAGATAGTTAGAATTAGAAAACCAATAGTCAGAAAATATCACAATCAGCTGCACAATGAATGTCTGTATGGAAATAATATCAGATTTGGCTTGAGCTAGTTTTTTTTTTGATTCTTAATAGTAGAGCTTGTAAGTCTTATAGTAGAATACAACAGAGATTTAAAATCTAGTATAGTGTGTAATACGTATTTTTGGTTTGTATTCATATCTCAAAAAATGGCTTTGTGAAAACTTAAAAGTATTTTTAACATGAGGTTGCTTTGTTACTTGGATTTTCTTCCTAATATTCTTTCCTTTAATGTCTGTTTCTCTTTCACAAGCAGGAGCAACCATCAGGGTAACAGGTATCTGACTATTTACCAATCTTGTATGTGGTCTCTCCATCTATTCAAGCAGAAAAGATGTATGAATCTTGTTTTCATACATCTGTGGTCTCATCCATGTAAAAAATCACCTGTCCACATTAATGAATTGACTGTCATACCATAGTTTGCTTTTTCCTTTCATAATGCAGTTCAAATTGATACTGTTAACTATATTTATTAGTACCGTAGCAAATATTTTGCTTCATCTTTTATGAAACTACTGGAACCTCACGTATGTTGCTTAGCCACTGCCAAATCTCCTGGTCTCATACTATTTGGAAAAAAATGAGTAGGTGTTGGAGATAATATTTCTCTTTAATACAAATAAATCCTGGTGCAATTGCACTGCCAAAGTATTTTCAAAATAAACCCCATATTTCACGTACCTCAAAGGGTAGTTTACTATTACCCAAAGTAAACATACACTGTCTGCTACAGTTTTAAAATTATTTGGTTTCAGAATTATTCAGAATTCTGCAATTTTTTTACTTACAGTAAAGAACAGTTGGGATTCATAGTCTCTTTGGGATCTTGTACTTTTTGATCACATAGTTAATGAACACAGGATTTAACCAGCTGATGCCAAGCTGCATTCTATTTATATTATTTCTACAGTTCAGTTTTTCACACTTCCCCCCTCAGTTACTTGATGCCTTTGTTTTAACATTGCTTTCTGAAATGCTTCCTATATACATAGGAAAATCACAATATTGAACTACTGTATTTATGGTTTGGTAACATTAGACCTCATCTATTTTAGAAACTCTCTGATGTAGTAGTGCCAAGGATGCATGTAACCAATGTTGTTGTTTCAAAAGAACCACCACCAGAGAAATTGCATTTTTGCCAGCATACTTCTTTTCTCTTGCCAGCCAATTCAAGCTGCAATTGCAATTTTTTTAAAGGAAATTGCTATGCTGGATATATTGGGGAAAACATACAATATTCTTATTATTCCCAAGAGTCTCTGAAGCCTCTAGACTGATTTTGCATAGCTGCCTAGGCAGAGGATAGGTGGAGACACGCTTCAAACTGTTCACAATAAATGCAGTTAAAACAAGATGCTTAGAGATTGAGGTTAGGCTGTAATATTGTATTTTAGTGATAATTTTAGCTAGCATACTAGTTCAACAGAACATGAGTTAACAGAATTTTTATGCTAAATATCCAAACTGTTTGGGTATATTAAGATGATGTGTTAAAATGACAAGTTTGTGAAATTTGACTTCTCAGAAGCTGTGTTAACTTAAGCCTAATTCTTTGCATTCATTAAATAAGGGGGAGCTCCAAACTCTGTTCTGTGAGTTTGATGACTTGAGCAAGATAGTATAGATAGTGTACCGTTCTGGACAGTTCTTACAAGGTATTAAAGTTGCATTGTTGTTTGAATAAATTTATAAAAGTGGGGATATTTTGTTTTAAAACATTAACAGTTTTGTGGGGAAAACTGTCTTCTCCATTTGATATTATTCTAAACAATGATAACTTGCCGTTTTAAAGTAATACAAACTGATGATAGTACCTTCACATGTCAAGAAGTGCTGGAGATGCCTACAGAGGTGTATGTCTACATAGAAATGTTTGAAGTGCATATACTAATAACACTAATTTTTCCTTTCATTGTGATGCTTAAATATTGCTTGTAACATCAGTGTTATAAACTCACAAACAATGAAACTTAGAGCTTTTTATTTCGTATTTGTGCTGGGTTATCACTTGTTTAGAATACAATATAATTTCCTAAGTTTCTTAAACATTTTATTATACAATGTTCACTGGTGCTTTTGGCTAGGATTCTGACGTGCATGAAGTAGATTCGAGCTGCATCAACCAACAAAGGGGAAAAATGTGTTTAGCAACTAGAAGGCTTTTCTTCAGAGAAGGAGTTAAGGGTTATTGTTCTCCAGAAAAGAAGCAATTATACTGCAAGTGCATTGGGCAAGTTACAACCAAATTGTATTGAAGTTTCAGGTAGAGCCCAAGAGCTTCTTTTCTTCTCATAGAAGAGTGAGAAATGGGGGTTAGTAATAACCTCAAGATAGACAACCACATGATTACTAAGCACCTTGTTTTCTTTCCAGATTAAAACAAATGGAGCGTACGGCACTAAACTTGAAACACAGTTAAACAGTGACCCTTTTGAAGATTTGTCGTTTAAGCTGCTTGTGTCAAAGATGCAGACATCTGTCCGAAAATCACCTGTTCCAACTTTGAACCCGAAGGAGTTAATGCAGTTGCCTTCAGCAACACAAAGAAATGCTGATACTTTGAATACTTTAAATTGCATGCCAGCGATGCCTCCTATTCCAACCTTTAACACATCACAGGAACATAAGCGCAGCTCTCCAAATCCATTTATTACTGGACTGAACTGCACAAACCCATTCACTGAAAGAACTCCTAATGCTGGAAACCCATTTAGAACAGATACACAAGAGTCTGAAATAACTTCACATTTACTAGAAGAACGTGCCACTTGCAATCCTTTCCCTTCTCTAAATCCTCTCAGTTGTAATACAGGCAAGCCTGTATTTTCTGTGGATGCATCTGAAAACACTTTTTGCTTGCCAGGTAAATCTGTCATGGTAAAAAATGTACAGCCAAAAGGATGGGTAACATTTGATGATGATGATGATGATAATTTCAAGGTAAAGCTAAAGCCATCTAAAAGTGTTCCAGATATTAAGCAAATCAGCTCCAGGAAGTCAGATGGATCTCCAGATTTGCTGGGCACTGAACAAAATACTTTTCTTGGTTCAGACTTTAACTTTGATAATGACTGGAATAGAAGTTTGACTGATTGCTTCTATACAATGCCAGCAAGAAGACCACCTGCACCTCCCATACCATCAAGAGTAACCAGCAACAGATCCCCTGCAGATCCTTTCACTTCCTTGGCACCTAAGGTGTCACCAACACAAGATTTTACAGAAAGATAGATGTTCAAATATATAAGAGGTTATATTTGTTGCTACATTTATCCAGTAGAATAATTGGGCATTTGAGATTATTCTGTGTGCAATAATTATGTCAAATGCACTGAAACGTAACTCTGCTCGTAAACAGCCACTATTGTTTGTGTATAGATTTTGAATATGTATATATGGTAGAGCACAAAAAATTGTCTGAAATGTATTAAAATCCCAATAGTGTTTGAATAGACAGAGAAAAGAGGGATGAGCTACTAATCTCATTAAAATATAGCAATCTTGAAAATGTTTTTTGCTTAGGGAGCCCTCCCATTTGTGTTCCTCTTTGTGGAATTTCTAGGAAAGAGGCTCCTTGCTGGTAGCCTCCCTATTCCCTTTTTACTGTTTTGTTAATTGATATTTATAAATTGATATTTACCAAAGAGCTGCCAAAGTTTATTGAGATTTGAATGTTGACAAGTATTGTTTAGAAGTTGTTTAATTTATAACAGAGGCTGTGGATATTTGTAAGGCATATATTTGAATGTGAGGCACAACAAAAATAGTTTAATTTCAAACAAAACTTTGCTTATTAATATATTCAATATTTTAATTTTCTGTGTCAGTATATTTCAGCTATTAAATCTTACTGTGACATATACTCACTAGCATTACTTCAGAATAACTGTTCCATATCATCCACTTATTTTCAAGATGCTTCCCTCCCCCCTGCCAGATTGGAAACAACGGATACAAGAAGTTTTCCCTCAACCTCTGGGAAGAAAATTCCCCTTGGGTTTTGAGAAAAAAAGTAGTCTTTATCAGTTGCAGACAACATATTGGAGTTGGCTTGTCCCGCTCTGCTCTTCTGCACATTTAGAAGGGTCCTATAGAAAGCCCTCAGCAAAGGAATCAGCAGCCATGTTATAACAGCAGAGGAGATAGTCATCTTGTGTGATGGGGTTCTCTCCTCAGCATCCTCCCCATCCACAAGACTGACTGCTGTATTTGTAAAATTGTACTTTCAAAGAAAACAAGGAGAACAGTAGTTCTCTGAACAATATCATTCCATCACTTCTGCAGTTAAAACTGAATGAGTGACTTCCTCACTCAGTGACAGGGACCATTGGCAGTGTGGTGCTGCTTCGAGGCTAGTGAAGACTTAGTCACCATTCTACATGCTATGCTATATAAACATAACTCTTTGTGCTTTTATGTTTTTCTAAAGCTCAAATGAGATTACATAAAATATGGCATGTTGTTATCCTGAGGCAATTTGAAATAACCGATTTCCTTAGCTCCATTTATGTGTGCTATAAAAACCCTGCAGTTCTCCTTGCAATTCGTAGTGTCTTAGGACAGAACTTGGTATACACAACTGCCTACTTTTATCCAAAGCTGAACGTGTCACGCTGTTGTCATTTTTGGGGGACTGCAAATATATCCCTACATGCCTTGGCTTAATTGTGAACAAACTGCTGGTTCTGCAAAACCAGGAACTGAAACACAACACACTAGCGTTATTTTTACAGTAGCAAAACGCACAGTGTTAGTACTTTTTTAAAATGCTGTCAAAAGGTTATTTACAAAATAATCCACTCTTCCTTTAAACAGTGTATGGTTGGCCATGAGCTGCAGTTGGGTAAAGGATAGTGAGTTTTCTATTGCGCTTTGTATCTGTTCAGGCCATTAAACAGCACTTGTACATTTTACACAGCAGTGGTATTATACTCTTTGTGTGCTTCAGTGCGTGAATTCCCTTGTTTTAAACTGTTGCTATAAACATCTGTGTGATTGGTGTTTTGGTATATTCTTACATTATTTCAAAACAATTTTGGGGGAAACTTTTGCTAGTGGGAGTTAACGTGATAAGTATGTTCTTCGTTGAGTATTTAATTACAGTGATTACAAACTACTGGCTAAACTGTACCTGGTATACAGCACCTCTACACCTTACAGGATTATGGAGACTGACAGCGATGTACTGCCAACATCACCGGAAATCTCCAGAAATATAGTGTGTGTATATATATATATAGCTAACCACTGTAACGTGTATTAACGACAATAATTACTAGCAGGAGTTCTGAAGATAATGAGAATTAAAATTAGAGACGCTCCACACGTTTCCATGGGTTCTGTGTTCCCTGGGGTGAATCACTGTGCAGTGTAACGGCTTGTGGCACCCAGTACCCACGGCTGGCCCTATCCCGGAGCTGTTGCGCTGCAGCACAGCACCGACCCCATATACTGCCCCTGTGGGATTGGCTTCCGCTCTCTGTGCCGGAGACGCTGCTGCACCGCGGCTCCCCGTGCTCCCAGTTGGCGCTGGGACGGTGGCACGGGCCCTTTAAGCTACTGTGATGACGGCAGCGGGAGGGCCGGAAGCGGAAGAGCCGACGGGCAGGGCAGGCGCACTGTGCGCGCTACGGTTGCTCTGGACTCCGGTCGGCGCTCGGGCGGGTGCGAGTGGAGGGAGGGAGAGAGGAAGGAAAGAAGGGAGAGAGAGGGAGAAAAAGAAAGAAAGAAAGGGAGGGAGAGAGGGAGGGGAAAGAGGGAGAAAAGAAGGACGGGAAGAAGGGAGGCGGCTGGGGAGCGCCGAGAGCAGCCTTTCCCACCGCGCTGCCCGCCCGCCGCTGGTATCCAGGGACGCGGATGCGTTGCTCTGGTGGGCGTGGCTGCGACGGCCTCTAACGGTGCCCTCCTCTCCCCTCGTAGGCTCCGGGCGGTCTCAGTTCCGCCATGGTGCGGCTGCACGTGAAGCGCGGCGACGAGAGCCAGTTCCTGCTTCAAGTGTCCGGTAGCGCCCGCCTCTCCGACTTGGCGCCTCTCGTCGCCCGCATCTACAATGGCAGGTTGAAGGTGCAGCGGCTCTGCTCAGGTACCGAATGCAGGCCTCCGCCCACCGGCAGCCGATCTCCTCTCTCTCCCGACCCCCACCCCTCACACGCAGAGGTGGGCTCGCTGCCCTCGGCTCGGGCGCTGCTCCGTCTGCCGGTGTTGGTTCCCCGCTGGCTGCCGGGCAGGGGGCTGAGGGGCCACCTCCGGTGCGTCCTCAAGTGCTTTGCGCAGTTAAGAAATGCATATGAAATCCCAGTTTAGCGGCAGATAAACCAAACTCCCCTGAATTATTGAGAATGCAAACAACCCACCAGAAATGCTAAGACATGTGTAAATTGACACCTTGTCCTAGCGTCGTGGTTTAGACCTAGCCAGCCACTAAGTACCGTGCAGCTGCTGGCTCTCCTCCCCTTCACACTTCCCCCCTCCAGGCGGGATGGGAATGAGAATCGAAAGAATGTAAATCCCACAAGTTGAGATAAGAACGGTCCAGTAACTAAGGTACAGTATAATAATAATAATGATGATAAAGGAAGAATATATAAAACTACAAGGGGAAGGTGGAAAAAAAAAGATCAATAAACTCAAGTGATGCACTATACAATTACCACCTGACAATCGGTACCCAGCCCAACCCAAGCAGCAATCTTCTCCCTCTAGGTAACTGCCCCCAGTTTATATACTGGGCATGATGTGCTGTGGTGTGGAATATCCCTTTGGCTAGTTTGGGTCAGGTGTCCTGTGTGCTTCCTCCTTGCTTCCTGTGCCTTTCCTCACTGGCAGAGCATGAGACTAAAAAGTCCTCATGGACTGAGCATTACCTAGCAACAGCTAGAGCTTCAGTGTGTATCAGCACTGTTCTCAGACTAAATCCAAACCACAGTACTGCACCACCTACTAGGAAGAAAGTTAATGTTACCCCAGCTGAAACCAGGACGCCTATTTTAGTAGTCCTCATGGGCAAACCTATAGGTAGCCCACTCACATATTTTTTCAACTGAAAAGAAGTTAATTACTGTATAACAATAAAATGTTTTTCCCATTTAAAAAAAACTTGCTTTCCCAAAAGTACTTAAAAAAAGCTGTTAGCTAAAGCTGATTAAGGAAATGCCAAAAAGTTTATGGCCATTAAATGTCACATAGATCTGTATACCTGCACTGTCATTTGTTATGTTGTTTCATGTGTGTGTGAAATGTGACTGTAATTGCAGCATATATGTCTATGCATATATATTTATATACCTTACTCTTTATGCCATATACTTAGCTCTTTAAAAACTGAAGGCTAAGAGTACGGTTTGCCTGGAAGTGCATAATGTGAGAAGCTTTTGTAACTGGTATGTTTCAATAACACATTTTTTAAATCTTGTTCTCTGAATGCTTTAAAGAGATGGAGGAGCTGGCAGAACATGGTATTTACTTACCTTATAATATGCAAGGACTGACAGATGAGCAAATTGAAGAACTGAAGTTAAAGGATGAGTGGGCAGAAAAGTGTGTACCAAGTGGTGGAAGTGTCTTTAAGAAGGATGAAATTGGGCGAAGAAATGGACATGGTAAATCAAATGTAAATGTTTCTTTTCCTGTAGACACAGATAACTTATAACATAGCGAGGAACATAAAATCTGCAATTTGGGATCTTTCTCGTTTACCTCACTGTCCTGGAAGAATTAAAAACTGAGTAGGTGCTAAGTATAGATTTGATTTCAGGCCAGCATGTTAGCCAGCTCATGTTCATTTGCTAATTATAAAAATCATCCTATAAAGAAACTATATTAAAGGCAGTTGTAAATTTGTTAAGTGGCAGCTATTTCAGGAGCCTGTTTCCACAATAGATTAGCTAAACTGTCAGTTACTTACATAAGTCTTCTGTCTTGGGTTAGGACCTGGTGTAATGTTGATTTAAAAGCCTAAATAGTAGTGTATCTCTTTAGCACATATGCTGTCTAATTTTGTGACTGTAGCACTTGGAAGCAAACTTCAAAGAGTAAACAGTTATTAGAAGCAACTTTGACTGTTTCATTTATTGATTGTAAATGTAGAGATTCTGAGATATATTGGCAGGTTGTTTTTCTGATTTTGTGGTGTCTGTCCCTGTATTCCAGACACCCCAATAGCCCTTGTGGGGTCAGCAGCCCTTTAGTTTACTCCAAATGTCTTATCTGGGGGGCAGTAGTTCTATCACCACACGCTGCCCAGCCATATTTAAGCCTTTGCTGAACATAAGAGTTTATTTTATAGCTAGACATTTTCCCTCCTGTGTTCTCAGAAATAGCCAATATCTTGTACATAGGCATGCAGACAAAGCATGATTGTTAGCTGTGTCAGGCCTTACAGTGAAAGTTTGCATCAATTTTAATGTAAGGACAGTGGCACTTGTAGTTGTACTCTGTCATTTATTTGTTAGTGGAAGGACAACTTTGTAATATTAACAAAGTTATAATGTTGAACAGTGTGTAAATGTGGACCAAACTAAATACCATCAAATGATGTATTTAAGTGTTCAGCTGTGAATGGGTATGACTTAATTGGCCTTTTTTGTATTTGAGGAGATGCTTTTAATAATTAAAATAGGTAACTATGATATGAAATGCACATTATATTTCCAAACTGCATTTTACGTCAGGTTGAAATTTTAATTAGAAAAAATTGAAAAAAATCAGAAAACTCCCAAGCTGTTGTCCTCAGTTAAAGCACATTTGTCAGTACAGCCCACAATATTTGTAAGTACAGCATGGAAAAGAGATTCTTGGTTTTGGTTGTGTGGAGCATGAGATTGTAGCTATGGCTTTCTACTCGATACTTTTGTCCCAAATGAAGTTCCAAATACCAGCCAGATTTCTTTGTGGAAATGTAAGTTTGGCTCTCCCATGAGAAATACTGTTTTAAATTAGTAAGAAATACAGCAATGAACTATCAAAGTATTAAGTAGATTGCAACTTAGTAGCATCTCTCTTGCTTTGAGATTTAATGATGGTTCATTTGCTTAGAGTAGAACAAACCTGGACAGGCCATTTACTTGGTTTCTTCATACTAAGTGTGGTCTGTTAAATATGTCTCTTATTTTTAGCTCCGAATGAAAAAATGCAGCAAGTTATAAAGAAGACAATAGAGGAAGCCAAGGCATTAATCTCTAGGGTAAGTTTCCTGAAGTAACATGTGGAATGTGGAACTTTCTTAATGGTGGAATGTGGGGCTTTCTTAATGGATGCTATGTAGTTGGGCAGCCTAATTAAAAACAGACTTTCTTCAGTGCAAGGGCTGATAATTTTTGAGTAATAATACGTAGTGATGTGAATAGTGTAATAAAACCTGACATTTCTGTTAATGATTTTCTTAATGGCTTTTGGCAAGCTGGTTCAACAAGTTAAGGAATCCTATATTAAACTCCAAGTGGTTGCTGGCAGCCAAGACCACATTGGGTGATTAAATTGCATTTAATTTTATCCACACGCTCTTAATTTGCTATTGATGCATTCTTTAGGTGAATGCTTGTCGTGTTTTCTGGTGAAAAATTAACTTCATTCTGTGATGTTCCTGGAATAAAATACCTTTTGCTTGTTAACATAGTCTTTTGAGTTTTATATATAATTAATTGAAAAATGTGTTCTAATCTCTTAGATTAGGCCTTGGTTTTGCAAGCACTTGGAATTCTGCTCAGTCCCAGCGAGTTTGTGTATTTAAAGATAAGCATGAGGGTATGCCCTGATGTGACTGTGGTCTCAACTATTCAGCTTCACTTTACCAAATCTGTAGGTGCTCTGTATTGTGTCTCAGCTTTTGGAAGACTTTGAAACACAACTGAATAATATTTATTATCAGATTTCTTTTTTTGGTTAACATCTTCAGGTAATTTTTTCCTCTCTGCCCTTACAATTCTAGGAGTTGATATGTGTAGAACTTTCAAATAGTTTTAAAGCAGTTATGCAAATAGATAGTATTACTGATTTTTTTAGTGTTGCCTCTGTACTTAAATCTGCCTTCTTGTCTGTTTTGTTAGCAGTGTCAGGTCAGTCATTTAGAGTGAGCAGCTCAGTGCTTCCAAAGGCCTTGTGGAGGCAAGGAGAGAAGTGCCTGGCAGCACTTCCAGTGAGCTGAGTTGCAGCAGACCTTTTGTCAATTAAGGCAGGATTTCAGCCAAATTGTTCCGAGTCTCAACAAAAATACAAAACACACAAAATGGGAGATGTTTTAGATTAAAGCTTCTGGACTATAAAGGTTTTCTCCAGATGGAATTTTTTTTCTGTTGCATTGCATCTCTTCTCATTGGGAGGAAATGAATACATAGTTTTACTACTTGAGTCAAAAATAGCTGCAGGTCTGGTCGCCAGTTTGCAAATCTGAGTTTAAATTCCAACTATATACCATATTGTCATTTACAGTAAAAAGCTGCAAAATTCCCATGCTGCATGTTGACTTACTCCTGAAACTATTACTTCTACCATTCACTGGTGTATGAAGCTGAGGATTATTGGAGAAGTGGTTTGTTAGGTTCACTTTACAATAATGTAAACTAAGTACTTGCCACAAGGAGGCAATGTTCTCTTACTCTTTCATAAAACTTGTTACTTAAAATATTGAAATTGTTAAATCCATAAGTAAAAACTTTATTTCTTCTCTTCCAGCTGCATCTTGTTTTTCCCCTATCTGTTGCAGTAGCGTTTGGAATGATCTCAAGTACTTGATCTTGCAGATCTCCATGTAAGCTGTGCAGCACGCCCAGCTTTACTTGTCTGCTCACATATGCTCTATTTTTACTCCTCAAGTTTTAGGCCCCATTTGTAGCCTTCACTTGAATTCTACTGTTTTGAATCATATTCATGAATGGCAAGTACTTGGAACAAAAGACTCCCCATCGAGTTTCTGTGGTCAATATGCATACTTGTTTGAATGCCTGTATCCCACAGGCATTACTAAATGCTTCCTGCACAATTTAGTGAAGATATCTTTTCTTTTTGTTTTTTTCTTCACCCATCTCCTTCAGTGTAAACAAGCTGTATAGAGGGGGCAAAAGGAAGTGATGTATTCAGAAGTCAATATTCAAAGGAGGAAATTAGCACTCCTAATCTTTGTGCAGCAGTTAGCTTTAATCAAATATCCTACTGTTGAACCTTTGAACTGACTACAAAGCAAAGTCTTTCTGCATGTTTTTTTTAAATTACCAATGGTCCTTGCCTGTATTTCAGAAACAAGTTCAGGCCAATGTGTGTGTTAATATGGAGATGGTGAAAGATGCATTGGACCAGCTCCGAGGGGCTGTGATGATTGTGTATCCAATGGGATTGCCTCCACATGATCCAATTAGGATGGAGTTGGAAGATAAAGAAGACTTGTCAGGAACTCATGTATGCAGTAATGTATTTGTATTATATGTAGTGACTGGCTTAAATATGCTATTAAAACATATTAAACAGCCATGCTGTTCTCCATTTTAATCAATGAAGGTTATTTGCACTTGCATGACAAATTTTATTTTATATATTTTTGTCTGATAGCTTTATGTAAAAGCACAGCAATAGCTTAACTAGAAATAAGATGAATTAAGTTTATTTCAAATGTTACAAGTTCAAGTAAGTCTAGGACTTTTTTTAATTAGCTTGTAATTTC
Source organism: Melopsittacus undulatus (assembly GCF_012275295.1). Taxonomy (NCBI): domain Eukaryota; kingdom Metazoa; phylum Chordata; class Aves; order Psittaciformes; family Psittaculidae; genus Melopsittacus; species Melopsittacus undulatus. The sequence goes on from NC_047528.1 coordinate 93,982,569, forward strand.
TTTCTAATGACAGTATTGAGGATTTATTCCCCAAAGTGCTTATGTTCAATCAAGATCTATTGCAATATGAAGGATAATGCTGTAGATTAGTATGAGGAGAAGGATGTAGCAGAAGTATAGGGTAAAATTGCAGTGGCCTTTCTCTTACGGATTCCAAAGAGATTTTTCCAGAAAATTTTTACAGTTTTGAAAACAAACAAACAAAAAACCTAACAAAAATACACACATAAAAAAAACCAAAACGTGCCAACACTTCACCTTGTTTGTTTATTTGTCACAGGCTGGACTTGAGGTTATAGAAGAATCAGAAGCACAGTTATGGTGGGCAGGAAAGGAGTTGAATGAAACAAAGTTGCTCTCTGATTATATAGGCAAAAATGAGAAAACAACCATCATTGTCAAGATACAGAAAGTGAGTATCACTGGGAGATTTCTTTACAAGTTACTCACCTTTGGCTGTCATTCTCTGTAAAGAAAATTGTCCATAGGTGTATAAAATGGTTTGTTAGTTTCAACTTGAGTATCTTAAAACTGTACATCTATTTTAAGGCTTTAATTTATTATGTTCCAGATTTCTCTTTAGTAGCTGCTTTGCCTGTCAGTTAAATACTGTAGTTGCTCTTACTTGCTCCATAGCACTGTTCCAAAGTACAGCAAAGAGTATTTAAAAATAGATGAAATACAATAGAAAAGTTTGAAAAAACCTCAGCTGGCTCTCAGTTCCATGTCAGTGCAGAACACTGAACAGATGCAGTCATTCAGTCTGCCCAGTTTTTCTAATTATACTTGTGATTTTTTTTTTCTTGTTACATTCTGGCCTTTAAAAAAGTGAATGTTTTGTGCATATGTGGTGTGGATACGTCTTATCTCTGTTTCAGTCTGTTCTGTGTCTGAAAGACAGTGTCTGTAATTCAGCCATTTCCTGCCTGTGATGTCCTGAGTTTTGTGATGTCCTGAGTTTCTTAATGGCAGGTCAAAACTGTCTCAGTTGCCTTGGAAATGTGGACATGATCTTCCAGAGAGTTTAGTGAGAACTCACTGGGTGCTAGAAGGAAGAAAACGCTGCTGGGGCTGTACCACCCAGTTGTGCTATTCAAGCTTTCAGATGAACTTTTTTAAAAAGAAATTGGATTTCCCAGTTGTTGGATGTGGTGACGTAGATGAGACCTTCTGCATTAATTATGAACTGCTCTGAGTCAGAGTCACAGAATGGTTTGAGTTGGAAGGGACCTTAAGGCTTATCCAGTTCCAACCCCCCTGCTGTGGGCGGGAACAGCTTCCACTAGATCATGTTGCTCAAAGCCCAGTTCAGCCTGGCCCTGAACATTTCCAGGGATGGGGCAGCCACAACTTCTCTGGGCAACCCATTCCAGTGTCTCACCATCCACATAGTAAAGAATTTCTTCCTAATATCTTATCTAAATCTACCCTTTGTCAGTTTAAAACCATTTCCCCTTGTCCTATCCCTGTTTGCCTTTGTAAAAAGTCCCTCTAGATTTCTTGTAGGCATCCTTTAGGTACTGGAAGGCTGGTGTAAGGTCTCCCCAGTGGCTTCCCTTCATCCTCTGCAATAATGAGCAAAAAGGAGGCAAAGTTCTGCTGCTGCTCCTCTGTTTATATGCCTGATGCTTCAGCAAAAACCAGTCATTAGGTCTATACTGGTGTCTCATGCAGTGGTCATGTTCTTGCAATATCAAAATTAGTACCAGGTTACTGGGACTGTTCGTTGTTTTTTGGACAAAACTATTTTATACCAACTGTGCAGTTGTTTCCATCACTGGTGAGAATACTATACTCAGAGGAAGAGTGTCTGGTGTTTCAATTCATTTTCAGAGTTTTGTCAGAAGGTGCTCTCTGTGTTTGTGTGTGTGTATCTCTGTATACATAAAATCACATTCAGAGGCTGCTTTTGCAGATGTCGGATATCTGGGAGAATTTACTCATAGCTAAGAATTATCCTGGAGCTGCATTTCACTTCCATGTTAGCGAGAGCTTTTCTGCCCAGAGAAGGCATTAACGTTTATGACAGATCTTACTATCTGCAGGTGTCTGTAATAGAATTCCTCAAAGACAAATCAACTGATTTATGTGTTCAACGTGTAGAAGACCAGAATTGCTTTCTCTTTCCCATCAGGGTCACTGAAAGTAGTGTGACAACTTAAAGCCATTGAAGCGTGGGCTCCCAGGAAAGTTGTCTTACTGTTTAGTTAGATAATTTTAGTACCTCTTCGGAGAATGCAGAGTAGCACGGGGGTTTCCTGTCTGACAAGGCATGCTGGCATCGTTGAGTTGGAGGGCTAAAATAAACCACCTCAGACCTCTTGTTTTTGTTCCAGAGAGGATTCACCATCTCAATTCAAGCAGTTCTGGTTGCTGTTGTTGACAGTGGCTGTCATCAGCTATTTTCTGCTGTGCACGTCATTTCTTCCATGAGGACACTTGCTTGGAAAAAAAATCTTTTATTTGTAGTAACAAATAAAATGTCTTCTACTTGTCATGTTTTGTAACTGTCTTCTTTCCCTGCTTTTTAATAAGTCATATGCCATCTTGAATCTGTATTAGCAGGGGAGCTAAACATGGATGGGCCCATCTCGAGCCATCTAAAACAACCTTAAGCTTAAGTAAAATAGACTCAGTCTTGTTTGCAGGCTCCATTGATGTCCACAAAATTGACAGCATGATTCAGATACTAAGATGAAAAAATGATTCTAAATGATTCTCACTTGAATGCAGCAGAAGTTTCTCAACATTTATTTTCCTGTCCTGAGGACCTTACTAGATTTGAGAAATCCTTTTGTCTCGAGAAATGCTTTACTGTCTTTCCATGGCAGTTTCTCTTTTGTATTGCAACTGCCATCATAAATAAAATTTATGATTTCCCTTTCAGAAAGGACAAGGAGCTCCAGGGCGTGAACCTCTGATTAGTCACGAAGAGCAAAAACAGATAATGCTGTACTACCACAGAAAGCAGGAGGAGCTGAAGGTAACAGTGTCTTTTTAGTGTATGTGTGCTGTGCTGTTGTGGGCACTAACCTCAGGTTATGTTCATTACTGCTGGTTCTGTTTACAGAAACTAGAAGAGGATGATGACGACTCATTTCTAAATGCAGAGTGGGCAGACAACCATGCTTTGAAAAGGCAATTTCATGGTGTAAAAGACATCAAGTGGGGTCCGAGATGAAGCTCTGCAGACACCTTTTTGCCTCTTTAAGCTGTTTGGTTCATACACTTGTTTGCAATTAGGAGTTATGTTGTATGTGATGGATTCTTCTGGCAAAAGCTGAAAGTGTCACTTCTGGAGCAGGTGCCTGTTTCACCCATAGGTTTTCAATAGGCATTTACATTTCTGTGTAACTGTAGCAGTCCTTGTCTCTGCAAAGAATGGAATCAATCCTGTTGAAGTTTGCTATTTTATTAGAAAATTGGAATTTGAATACTGAAATGTTAAACTGTTTCATAGATAATATATCTAATAAATAAGCAATAGATTTTCAGTATCATTTTGAGTGGTCTTCATACTTTCTTCCTGCTTCTTGTATTTCTTTTAGGTGGTGTGGCCAGTAGAAGGTAACTTACTTTATAAGAAATCAGTTTACCAGGCTAGTCCAGGAAAAGTCAGTGACTTTTGTGTGCTTGTTTGCATTTCAATAGCTAATTCCAAACTATCTCTTTTAAATGAGTTGACCTCTTAACAATTGTTTAAAAAAAAGTATTTTTATATAAACACAAATAACACAAAAATCCTTGGAGAATGCTTCATTTTCGTTCTTTCAGTTCAGTTTCCATTGACATTGGAAGCCAGCCTGTTGTTCTGATTCAGTGTAACAAGCTGTTTGCCCTGGTGCTTTGACAGAAGATGGACAGAAATTTGTTTACAAAAGTGTCATTTGCAAGTAGATTAGATACAATTGGATACAATAAAAGCAAAATTTAATAGGGCTTGATCTCTACTATTGAAGTACTTCTAAGATTATGACTGGATTAGAAGTGTTCAGTTTCTAACAAATGAGCATTTTAAAACTGAGAAATCATGAAATTTATTGGAGAGTGTTTCCATGGTGTGCTTGGCCAGGCTGGATGGGGTTTTGGGCAACCTGTCTAGTGGAAGGTGTCCCTCCCCATGGCAGGACGGTTGGAACTAGATGGGCTTTAAGGTCCCTTCCAGCAGAAACCATTCTATGATGATGATTCTATGATCCTGTTACTACTTCTAATATGTATCATCAGTCAGTTCTAGGTTCAAGACTAATGCTAGAAAACTTGAAGCAAATATGCCTGGATTTGAAGGGAATGTTCTGATTTGGGATACCATATGACTAGTACATAATGAAATCTGTAGAATTATCTATGTAGATAATTAATGTATGAAACAAGTTGCTCAAGTTTTACATGTTCAGACTTCTGTGTCCTCAAATGAGATACTTTTCTGCGGAGGCAGATGTGCACCTTCATCAGGTCATGAGGAGTGGAAAGCCAGAGCACCCTGAAAATTCTGAATGTTTTAAAATGAGCTGATGTGGGCACTCTCAGCCAACAACTAAAATGATGTGCTCCTTCACACCCCAGAGCAGTTGTCCCTAGGGCAGAGGGGAGCTGAGAACATTCACCTTTTCACTTCCGTGGCATGGAAAGGCAAGCCAGCTAAGGACGTTGGTTTTGCAGTTTGCTATAGACTTCAGGATACCAAGTTACCCCTGCATGCATCTGCTTGTTTTCCACCTGAACCAGACCTAGATCGTGTTCATGAACTGCGTCAGTCTCGAACAGGTGGTTGCTCATCAGCATGTTAAGTCAAAGTGCAACAAGATGGAAGTAAATTCTGTGGTTGTTGACTGTTCCATAAAAATACCTGGCTGTGACTCTCCAGATTCACAAACCACAGTACTTGCAGCTTAAATCTTTCTGCTTCTTTGCGTCATTGTAAAATAGCAAAGTGTTTTGCTAGGTGGTTTTTGGTGACGAAAAAAACAATCATTTTAAGTATTAGTGTGGTTGAAGAAACACTGATTAAGTTGAACTGAAGTTTGCTGAACTCACAGCTGGAAGATTGAACAGAGAAAAGAGAATTAATGCTGTTCAGAACTATTAATGATGTTTGTAATTCAGCCACTGATCCTTTTAGGGAAGTTTGGTGCCTGACAGTCTTTCTTGAGTATCACCTTTACAGTAATGTGGGTTTTTTTTTTAAAAAAAACCCAAACAAATCAATTATGGATTTTTCTAAGTTGCAAGACTTGACATATTTTATATTTAAAAACTACTTGGAATTATTTCTATGTGGCAAGAAAACAGGGTGTGTTTTACCAGAACACTTTGTTCTAGCACTTCATCAGATGAAAGTCAGCATCCTGTACAGCTCTTTGGAGATTCTGAACCACTTCAATAGCTCCTCCCTGAAATCTCTTATCTGTTTTAACAAGCTGCTGAGGACCACCAGCCCTGCCTGTGGGGTTTGTGCTGCTGACCTGGGAGGGAGATTTGCAGAAGACAAACTGTTCATAAGCTACCTGAGGAGGAGATCTGCTCCAGCATCAGGACTTACAACGTGACCTTTCCCAGCAGTGCTCAGTTATTGGCATTTTTGCACCTTGGAACAGTTTCTTAGCAGGAGTGCTTGTGTGCCTGCTCCTTGTCATTTGAAAGTAGCTTTTTTTAGTTACTTTTTGTAACTGCATTGAGCTCAGTGGCCTTGGCAGGAAGCTTTCCAGATGTTTTGGATCAGTTATAATGACTGCTTGAAAGTATCCAACTGAATCCTTCTCACAAATAGAGCTTTCATCTTAGATTAGTATTATTGTGAGGAGTTTGTTCTGTGGGCTCCCAGTCCTGTAAATAACTGATGTCATCATTGGCTTTTGGCCATTTGATTTAATGTGCTCGACACCAGGAGAATATTCAACAGCAGAGGAGGCAAAATGAAAATAACTTAAGCAGTGACGTACCTGGACTCCCCAGTTCTCCCTCGTTAAACCCCACTGCACATCCACGACTACAAGTCACTGGTTTTCCATGACAAAACACTAAAGCATTGCTAGCACCTTCCTCCCAGCAGAGTTCTCTCTGCAACAGGCAGGCGTGTCAAAGGAGCACAAGAGGTTTTATTGTCTTTCCAAGGCTTGTGAGAGTTATTGTTTCAGTGAAAGAGACTTCTAAATTACCACTATACAGGGGGTTCTGAGGAGGGTATTTGAAAGGGACCTTTGATTATGGTGCTTATAATGTTGTAATTTCCTCTCTAAAAGTGAGGGAAAAGCAGGCCTGGGAAATAATTCAGGCAGAAGGAACTCCATTTTGTTTTGCATACCTTTGACTGCTGTAATTGGCCTTGTTTTCTTCTTTAGCTGAGAAAACTGTCCATAGGATCAATGCTCTTCTGAGTTCTGACAGCATCTGTGGATCTGCTGGATTCATTTACTATGGCTGAAATTGAATGAACTTACTGGAAAAAGATGAAAGAGTTCAGGAACAAAGCAAAGCCTATAGATTTTTAAACATCTAAAGAATCTGAGAATTATGAGATAGGAACACCACACATAGGTTTGTAAATCGTGAAAGTGATTTATTTTTCTTCTAAACTGTTTATTTCTGGAAGTTTGATAGTAGATGGGCCCTTCCAGAGGGAAAATCCATTTTCTATCAGAGGATACACACAGCAGAACATTGCTGTTTGTTCTGTGGCCGTATCACCATTATGATTAATGGAGGTTTGTATTATGTGTTGTGAGAATTGCTAATGCCATTACAGTTGTTAATGTGCTGTTGAGGTTTCCTTGGATAGGAGTGTGAGAGGAAGCAAAGCACAGGCATTCAGCTCTGTATAGTGGCTCCAGCACTGCTTCTCCTCAGGAGGTCGGCTATGCTTCTCTGGGGGTGTGGATGCTGCTCTGCCCTGGGATGTTGCTGCCACTCCAGGACTGCCTTGTGCCCATCAGTGGATTCTTCTGACTCCACAAATGTATTGTCCTGTATTATTTCACTGCATGAGAGTCATGGGCAAAAGCCACTGGGGAACTGGAATTTGGCTGTTGTACTGGAAAGTCTTAGAACAGGGTGAGTCTAATACACACAGTGTGTCTTAAGATACTCCAGTGACATTTCCCTCTCTGTTCCCAACTCCTCTGCCCACATACCATTGTGCCCTATTGTGGGTTTTATGAATGACACGAGGGTATGGCTGTCTGCATGCTGTAGGATGGGGTGTCTGTGGTGGGCTGCTGTTGTGCAGAGGTGACCCTTGCAGAGCAGCAAGTACCTTGTCCCTCATGCGTTGTTTGAGGTGGGGACCCAGTGAGCACAGGCAGCTGGAACTGCTGCTTTCAGCAGCACTGACCCACTGGGGTGTAGCTCTTGTTCCTGCTGAGCACTGACAACCATGTAAGTATGCAAAGGTCTGGTATGTGCCTGGGGAGTTCTACAGAGCTGGGCTAGCACTCACCCCACAGCTAGATGCCAGTGATCCTCTACAGTGATTACTCTGCAACAGGGATTGCTAACGGACAGTCACTGGTGCACAGCCCCTCCACTGGATGTGTATTTCTCAGGTGCCCTGTGCATTTGAAGGCACGTTTCCAGCATCTGATGTCTGCCAAGGATGTCACCAGAGTCATTTGTACCATCAAGCTGGGATTTGCATCTTCCTCTACAAGAAGCTACAAGCCCTACCAGAAAGCAGAGGACACCCACCACCACTGACAGTGAGGTCTCCCTGCCAGCAGATGGTGTTGGAGGAAGATGGAACAAAGTGCATCTGCCTGCCTGGCTGTCATCGGTGTGCACATCAGGAGTCACCAGGAGTACGAACTCGCACCTTTCCTCTGGCTGTTCCTGTCCTCACCTGCCATCTCCATGTGCTGGCTGATGGGGTAGCAGTGGCCCAGGGCACCCATGGGCTGCCCCCTTCATGTGTGCTGAGGGTACTTCTGTGCCTCACCCAGACCCACTCTCCTGCCTATGTCAATGGCTGTGTGTGTCCCCATCCCATGCTCCAGTGAGTACTGGCTGTACAGTAGCTGCAGTGGGGTTCTATTGGGAATGAGGAAGTTTCTAGCAAACATAGGAAATCTGGAACTTCCTCAAGGAAAAATAAATTGTAATTATTGTTTACCCCAAGGGTTGTGTTTGGGAAAATAGTTCTCAGCAAAGGCTGAGTGATACAGCCAAGTACTTACAATGTTGCAGTTAAGAATTGGTGTGTGGGAATTTTTTTGTCCTGATAATCAGCACCCAGCCACCACCGATGGTACAATGTGAAGGTCTGAGGGCACCGCTGCCAAAGGGGTGAGATAGCACCTCTGCTTTCCTTCTCACCCAAGTGACAGCTCCTGCAGTCGAAGGATTCAATATGTACTAGTCCCCAGCGCTGCTGTGACTTTACAGCTCTGTTTCTTCCTTCCTCTCCTTCCCCCAGCAATGCCCTGCAGCCTCTTTCAGAAAGGACATTTCAACTCTTGCCTGATGAGGAATTTTCTGGGAAACCCTGTTTTAAGTTTTTCCTGCAAATAGATCAGCAGAGTGGTGGAGTTGCAATGCAACCAAAAGCCTGGAGAGCGGAGCTGTTGCAGTTCCAAAGGCTGGCTTCCAGGTATGGTTAGAGCTGGCCACAGGCTCATAAAACATTTTAGGTTGGGAGGACGCCTTGAGGGCTGCTGATCCCACCACACACTTGGAGCAGGGCCTCGTTCCACCTAGGTGCAGCCTCAGGATCTTAAGTTTTCAAAAGAAAAACAACAGGCAGCTCCGTTGGGACTGGACTTTCCAAGGTTTGTTATGGATTTTTATCTCCCAGCTGGTTGACTGTTGCATGAAGAAGGTGCAAGCTAAGCTCGTGGTACCCCATGGGAAGAGCATCTGCACATCACCATCATGTTTTCAGGTCTTAAAAATACATGGTCTTGAAAATGCAATGGTCTGAAATAAGAGCCTGAGGAGTTGTATAGAGCTGGGTCAGCACTCTCCCTGTGCCTGGCACTCTGGTGGTCCTCTACAGCTGTAATTACTCTGTAATAGGGATTGTTAATGGACAGTCACTAATTCACAGCCTCAGGCTGGATGTGTTATTTTTCAGGGGCCCTGTGCATCTGAAGGCACATTTCCAGCACCTGATGACTGTCCAGGCTGTAACCAGGATGTCACCAGAGCTGTTTGTAACATCAAGCTGGGATTTGTCTCTTTCTCCATGAGAAGCTTCAAGTCCTGCCATTTTTGACAGTGCTGGAAAAGGATTATTTTTGTAATACAGCACTGGGCCAACTACATGTTGGGGCTGGTTTTTTTACTTTCTTCCATAAGTAAGAGCATGAGAAAACAGATAGGTCCCTAATGCTGCAGGAGGCTGCTGGAAGACTTAGTTTGCCAGGGGTATCTCAGAGCTCCCAAATCATTGGTGACCCATGTGGGGCAGTTGCCCAGTAGTCTATTGGGGTTGCCCAGTAGTCTATTCCAGTCTCTTCATGTCTGGAAGTGACAGCAGCAGAGCAGGGAGCACCCTCAGCACCACTGGAACTGAGGGGTGAGGCACACCAGCAGTTGGGTGTTTTGGGCACAGGCCCAGGCAGTATGATGTGCTGGTGTAGCTGGTGCTGGGCTCTGCACACTGCAAATGTGGTGGGGCTGAGCTGTGCTCCCTGGCACTGTTTTTATGTTGCTTTCATGCTCCTAAGCTGGAATTCAGATCCCAAGCCCACACCTCCTCCGAGGACAACAGTACTACAGCCTCAGTGGTGCTTTGCAGGGCTCGTCCCAAAGCTGACTGGATTCAGTGAAGCCATCCCCATTGCTTCAGACTGTCTGGGTGAGCTTTGGGAGCCCAGGAGAACCTACCACAGACAGGGTCACAGGCAACAAGAAATCCTGTGCCTTGGGCCATGCCTGAGTACTCCATTGCTCAGTCATGCACCTTGCAGAAGAGGCCATTTATACTTCAGCTTCTGAGCGTGCAGATGAAGCCAGCGGGATGGTTTCCACACCTGGTTTCACTCCTGGCTCACACACATGCTTTTGCTTTCCCAGTTTTTGCTTCCCCAGGTTGCCCCAGGCTCTGCCCTTGCCCCCAGCCCTACCTGCACCTTCCTTTCCCACCATCCCGGGCACCAGCGTGCTACTGCGCAGATCACAGGCACCTCCTCCGAAATCAGTGGGGTGCGGCTGGGGATTTCTGGCCATGGTGTCACACAAGTGTTAGGGCCACACCTCAGTGGCTGCTGGTAAAAGCTGTGGGTTTCGGAAGGATTTAGTTACTGCTTCCTGATTCCTGGTGGTAAACTCTGGGTTATTTTGAAAGCAGGACTGGGGAGTTAAAGCAGCCACACCAGCACTTCACCTTGCCTTCCAGCAAGTTTAGGTACTAATGCCTGGTCATATCATCTTCAAGCACATCATTCCCCCGTACATATAGCATGACCCTAATGATGATGGCAAAACAACCTGCAAGCTCCCCTCTGCAATGTTTTCTTCTTAGGCTGCTCTTCAGGGCAGCTGCAGGGATTTTACTGCTGAAACTCCATCCTGCTGCCCATGCCAAATGCCCTTCCATAGCATTGCTGCTGCCCTGTGGCACCTTCCTTGATCATATTTCTGCCCTTAGCCTGAAATGAAGTAAATACTGGCTATGGCATTTCTGCTTCTTGTTTTTTCGGTTTACACATCCCAGTAATAACCAGCCAAATCCAGCTGCTCCTTACCATTGCTCCTGTTCCTGTAAAGCAGATGTGCCACTGAAAGGAGCCTGGCTCCCTGTACCCACTGTTTCTCTTTAATGGCCATATGCTGTGTTTTCCCATAGAATCCTAAATTGTGAGGGCTTGGGGGAGCTGAATACAATCCCCATTCGTTTTCTGGTTTCTGTGCAGATGCAGAAGTTGTCATTCCAGACAGATCAAAATAATTCAGTGTCTGTTTCTCGGGGTTTTCCTTACTTGTTTTCACTCTGCCATTCAGAGTGCCGTGAACACTTGGGAATGAGGTGAGCCACTAACTGATGGCTTTCCCCGTTACATTTGGCAACTCTATGCAGAAAGAAAAAGCAGCAACCCAGGTTCAGACTAAAAACGACTCAGCCAAGGGAACAGCTCCCGCGTGAAGCTTGACCTCCTGGTCTAGAGCAAAAGCCGCTTTCCCTGCACTGCCAAGTCACTGCTGGTGCTGAGGTGTAAGAGAGGGCTTTGTCACCGTGTTTGAGGGTACATTTAAACAGATGTGCATTATTGAGCACTTCATCCTTTTCTCAAGACACATTCCCAGAGGCTGTCGGGAAGCCAGCTCTGCTCTGGCATCTGCAGAAATCTTACTGCCTACTTGCAGCCTGTGGCAGCACGTGGGGAGGAAAATCAGGAGGGAATCAGGTCTGTGAAGTCATTTACAGGCAACTATCAGAGGTAACGGAGAAATGAATTGTTCGGCACTTCAAGTCAAAGGATTTATTTGTTTTTCCTCCAGAATTGTAAAAGTAGATGAGAGAATAAGGACTCGGGAAAAGTTGAGTATTTTGTAGTTTTGCTCCAAGGAAGGGACTAAGATCCAAGTTGCAGACTGGTGTGTGCTGATCTGCTGCCACTGTGATTACTTCATCACCAGGAATGAATGAACACCCCTGTTTTCTGCTTGGAACCCCAGATTGGAGCTATTGGATGAAATACATGCATGGATGAAGAGAACAAAACAACAGAGAAAGGACTGGTGGTGCTCAGTGGCAGGACCAGAGGCAGTGGGCACAAACTGAAACACAGGAAATTCCCTCTGAATATCAGGAAATGCTTTTTCACTGTGAGGGTGATCAAGCACTGGCACAGGTCTCGCAGAGAGGTTGTGAAATCTCCATCCTTGGAGATACTCAAAAGCTGTCTGGACACAGTCCTGGGCAACTGACTCAGGGTGGCCCTGCTTGACAGGGATGGTGGACAAGATGTCCTCCAGAGCTGCCTTCTGACCTCAACCTTCTTGTGATACTGTGGCCATCCCTAGGACATGCTGATTTTACCTAGGCTTGTGCAAAGTGAAAGTCTGGTAGACAGACTAAATCCCAGTTTCTGTTACGATGTCAGCTGCAGGATGAAACCCGCAGAGAAGCATACAGATACAGAATGAGGAATACACAGATTTTAGTGAGTATAAACATTAACTGCTGGACAGATGACTTCCAAAGATAGATCAGCTGGCCTCTGGGCCCTGGGCTCTTCTGGAAGGAGTTTCACTGGGGAGACAGCCAGAGCAGGGCCCTGCGCTGGGGTAGGGGCAGCCCCAGGAGCCCCTGTCCTCAGCCTGGCTCACCATGTGTTGGAGCCCAGCCTGCTCTCTGCAATCACTGAGGGCCAGCAGGAGGAAGAAGATAGTTTTTGAATGATACGGCCTGTCAGCAAGGGGAATTGTTGGGATTGGATCAGTCCCCTTGCTTTGTGACTGGGAAATGGGTGGCACATGCCCCATGAGTCAGGAGGAAGGAGCCAGCTCCTGACCAGAGCTGTCCCACACCTACTTGAAAGGGCAGCAAAAGGAAAACCTGCCTTCTTCCACCCTCAGGACAAAGGCATGGAGACTTTCCAGATCCAAACCTATTCATCAATATTGTGCAGTAGCAGAGGCTATGATGACCTTCCATTGGAAGAGGGAAGAGTTGAGTCCCAGCAGGCATGCAGCCAGACTCCCAGGCTGCGCCATGTGTTCCATGCAGTTCCCAGTGCCACAGGTGACCTTGGCTCTCTGTCCATCTCCTCAGCCGCTCTTCCTTCCGCTGATAGGATGCTAATTGCTGCTAAGATTTTTCCAGTTGAGCACAGGACTGTGCCTTAGTCATCCGAGCAAGTCCCTTCCTCCCTTTTAAGTTTTCTCATGCTTAATTTGACTTTGTATCAGTAGGAAATGAGAAGTCATGTCACATTTTTCATCCCAAGTGTTTCATACTACTTCACTCTACCTAAACGCACAGTGTCTGAGCGGGAAAGCACAATGAACTCATGAAGTATTACCAATAGGAAGTGACATTTTTCCTCCTTTTGTTCAGTCAGTTCCCTGTAGACTGCAGCTAAAATATTGGAGACATTGTATTTAAAGACAGGAAGGTTGTGTTTTCAGCTTCAGTACATCTCTGGTTTAATTTTCTGTCTGACTGAAACCAAGCCTGAATTGCCTGAACAGTTTCAAAGTGAAGATTATGATCTTATAAAAAACCACCTGAGGATAGAACCTTCAACCAAGTGCTGGCTCTAAACCATACTTTAATATCAGAAAAACTAACACAGCACCTCACTTAGGAAGTGAATGTTCTTGGTATGTGTCAGCTCCAAGAGTCTTTTATGAAAACAGCCATTTTCAAGCTCCTGCTTCACAAAATTGCCAGCACAGGAAGCAGCAGAATCACATCTTGGGCAGTATCCTCTGAAGTTTGAATGGTGCCTTTTCCTTAACAGGAGGGCACTGAACATCTCAAATGCAGATGGATTTTTGCCCTTATGGCCATTCTTCAGCGGAGCTTTTCTTCCTAGATAGGGCTAGCCCTATCTGCTGGCCATGTGCTTTAAGAAAGAAGGGGACTTGGAGAGTATTGTGGAATCTCCCTATGTCAAAGTGTGCCCAACTCCAAGTGCTGCTGTATTACAGTCAAGAGTGCTGCTACTAAGGAAACTCATTCTCAAACGATGACAATTTTCACTGGAATAATGTCATCTTCTTCCTTCTTAGTTTCCAGCCCAGAGAAGATGAGAGGCTTCTTTCACATCTCTCTTCTAAGTAACTGCACCAACTGGGCTCAGGTGAGGAGAACTTAAAACTCTTGTAACAACGCTCACTGTTACCAGTGGAATGGGTCTTATCAGGGAAAGGCTGCATTAAAGAAACAGCAGAAAAGCTTCAAGAACCTGCAATTAATTTTACTTTGTCTTGTTCATGCTATTAATAATACTCTAATTTCTTGCCAATAGAGAACGTTCTCATTCAATTTATGAGCTGCAGCACACTAAGTGGCTACAAGTGCCATATCCTAAGGCAGAAGGCAGAAGTGTTTCTCCATCTTATGCTGCTTAAATACTTTTTTCTCCTTTTTTAATATTCCTTAACCTGCATATGGCTGTTGATCCCGAATTATAGTGAAAAGTGATTCATAACATGACAAAACTGAAAGCCTGTAAAAGGGTTTCTCACAGAATTATTTGCAGACAGTCAAGGGTTTGAAACTCTCTTTTATTGCATATACTTCTTCTTACTTTACAAATAATTACATGATTGATACAAATGTTCCTTCACAGAAGGTACATTTCTTTTTTTAAAAAAAGGGCTCGGGCATCATCCAAAATAAGCCATTTATTGTTCACGAATATAAAACATATCCATATTTCTAGGAGGTGTCATATCCAAACCACTGTTCATCCAGATTTCTTGTATGATCTGCTCCCTGCGCTCTATCCTTTCAGCCAGTTCTGCTGCCTCTGTTGAATTGTAACCTGAGTAAGAAGGTCTGTAAAGTTCCACTATCCCATCCTGGATGTCCGAATCAGAGGAACCATCCTCGTCCTCTTCCTCTTCCTCATTTTCACTGTTCCCGTACACTCTACTACTTTCTGGCATTAAGGGATCCTTCTTTCTATGCAGTTTCTGGAAGTCTCTTGAGCACGACGTGCGGATCACCAAAGCACACAGCGTGAAGATTAATCCCACACAAACACTGGACAAAAACAGGAGCGCTGCTCTTTCAAGGTGATCTGAAATCAGGAAGCCACTGCTTAAACACTTTATAAATCCCTGACAAATCCCAGCTGCAAAAGAAGTCACTTGTCATTTCCAAAGTGCCCCACATTACATAGCGATAATGGTGGGGTGTGCTTGGGAAGATGGGGAGTTGGAAGAGACCTTTTCCAGCATGCACTGAAACCACCCTGCACTTGCTGTCTGAAGGCTGCCATCTTTGACACTTTAAATTACTATACAAAAGAACCCAGTCTCTTACTAACATTATAAAATAACATCCCATCTTGTTAGTACAGCTTACTAACATTCTCAACCAGCTACCAGAAGCATACCCTTTTTTTTTCCAGCCATCCTGCCAAAACAGGCCTTACCCTCATAAAGAATGGGCATGGGAAGAGAAACTCTGCGCTCTGCAGAGCCAGGGCAGCATCTCTGGGCCAGGCTGGGTAGGGAGCATTTTTCTTCCTTGACACAGCCTGAGATCGCTTCTCAGTATAGCAACAAGTGAGACAGATGTGGCAACAGCCTTTCTTGATGGGCTGTAAAACCCAGCCCTGGCTGCTCGGGGTGTTGCCTGGGGGGTCTCAAGGGTGGTGTTCTCTGGGGGCTTGGGGAGAGCTACTGAGGGCAGGCAGGTGACACGGCAGGGACAGAGTCTCACTGTGCTGTCAGGCTGTGGCTACCCTTGGGGCCGGCTGGGGCACCCTTGCAAAAGGCTATGGGATGATGCTCGACAGCTGCCTGGTTCTTGGTGTTTTCTAGAAGAGCAGCAACTTTAGCTCTGGAATCGCTCTCAACAACAGCCTTTGCTCACTTCCACAGTCTGTGAGTTCTCCTGTGTTGCTGGAGATCTGGTAATCACAAATTTATTTGCCTTAGTGTTGCTAAGTCACAAAACTTGCCATGTCCCATACCAGAGATGGCTGGCTGTGGGCTGGTTTGTTTTTGGTTTGGTTTTATTTTTACTGCTCCTTGATGATCCTCATATGTGTGCAAACCAACATTCCCAAAAACGGATGTCTCCAGCACTGCTCCCAGGTCAGGTTTTCAAAAATACTGAACAACCAACAGTCCCCATTGAAAATATTTATTAAAAAAATCTTGGCTGCAGTCTCTTGAAGAGTTTGGATCCTTCAAGATGGAAAATATTCTATAAATATCAGTTATGCTGCAATTGTCCCATCCACAAGGCTGTGACTATACCGTAATGATATCATTACTATAAACATGGGATTACCAGTTGTGACTTTCTGAGATAATCCTCCTTTTCCCAAAATGCCATGATCTAATGAACCAAACAATCTGAGCCTCAGTTTCCTACCTCTAATGTATGCAAATGTAGCCAAGTAGTTGCTAAAAAGAATTCCATCTTTCTTTGGAAGTCTGGATTCCTTTGGATCAAGGTCGACACCTGTGACACAAGGAGGCAAAGCAAATTCAATCATATCACAGATGAGGAAGCTACTAAAATGATATTCACTCAATATTCACCCAATAACTTTTAAACTAACAAATCTCTATGGCAGGCCAGTGCTGTGCCATAGAAACCTTGCAGGACATTATAGCAAACAATGGTTGGTAAATAAAATACTTTAAATATTGAAATAAAGTATAAAAATCAAAGTATTGAAAATACTAAATGAAAATGGCAAGTTTATTTAGAAGAATGTATTAGCGAGGAAACCCCTTGCCTATTCCCATTAAGGTTTCTGAAATTATTTGACTTCTTTAAGCTTCACAGCTCTCAAATGGATTTCCTAGCCCAATCACTGCAGTACACTCCCATTATTGATGGCAGCAAATGTGCATCAGCCACATAATTCATTTAGCTGCGTTTAAGAAGAGCAGGTGTTGACGTAACTCTTGAAAGACTTCACCCTGAAACCACTGCAGTTTCACTCTTCATTTTCCCAGTGTTCAACTAAAGTTAGAAGGCAGCACACTGGTTATGGGTAGGTCTGGACAGCCCACTCCTTTCACAGCATTGCTATGACAGCAGTACCATGTTCCTGCAGGACCCATCCTGCTCCCAGCCTGCCATGTTGCCCTCTGAAGGGAAGAGCAGCTGTTTGAGCAGGGTTTCCACTACCTTGTCCAACCTCCCTCAGACCAAAGACAAAGGAGACCAGCAAACCCTATGTTTTAATGGCACGTACCATCATTCTGCTTGACAGAAGACTTGTTATTGGTGACCAGGGGGTTGAAAGCTGTCAGGATAAATTTAGGAACTAAAAAGACAAAGGACAAATGTGTATTGTTAGTTTTAAGAACCAGATCCCCAGTTAGTGACCCACTCCACTGCTAGCCTTGGGTTTATATTAATAAATTGGCTTTCCAACCATGGTATTGAAGGGATTGGAGCAGGCAGCTGCATCCGGAGACAAGTGCCAGCCCTGCCAGTGTGCAAGCCTGGCCCTGGCACTGCAGCCGGCCTGAGCTTCCCCAGTGGCCCAGAGATGCTCACACCTAAAGGCTGTGAGTGTTTGCAGAGGTGGTGCAGCCCCAGGCAGAGCTGTGCTGCTTATCCCCACCATAACTGCCCCAGCTGGGGCTGCTGCCACCACCTGCTGCATTGCCTTGACTGCTGCTATGCTAATTACACCCTAGGTTATACTCTATACATCTAACACTGATGGCTGGCAAGTGCCCAGAAGAGGTGCTGTGACTGGTGATGCCCTCCTCCCTCCACCACACCCCACAGATCTGGTGCACCAGGAGGCACGGCACTGGGGTGCTGCACCATGGGATGGTGGTAAAGCTCAAGCTGCACACAGGGTTAGCATTGCCAGGGAGGAAAAGGAGGTGGGAAAGGGAATAAAGTATCTGGGAAGGAGATTGAAAGGAAAGGAAAAGGGCAAGGACAGGAGACAAGGGGAAGTACAACAGGCAGAGCAAGCCTGAGGGGGGGGACACAAAGTTAGCGAGTCAACTGGGCTACAGTCAGATGCTAAACTGCATCTAGATACTGGGTTTGCATGAGGATAATTCACTGCAATTCAAGGAGAAATGAGTAAACTCTTGTGTGATGTCCTCTGCAAAGCCTCTGAGATGAATGGCCACCGAGGAGGAAGGTGCACAGGATGGGAAGAGATGCACTGAGTGAGATGAGCTACAATCTTCTCATTTCTTTAATTTCTTCCCCTGATAAGTTTTCATATTCTTCTTCAAATATTAAGAGTCAAAAGCAGGTGCATCATGCAGACATTGAGAGTTCACATATTCTATGTCAAATGAATGGGCCCTTCAGATACCCAGATCTTGGCACCTGTCCCCTGTACTATCTGAAGGCAGATTGATTGATTTTCAGACTGACGTGAAGGGAAGAAAAAGTAAGAAATTTCAGGTATAACACTCACCTTTATCCCACATAGAAACATTTACCAATAAACAGTGTTAAGGGAAGTTAAATAGAAAACAGGAGACTGAGGTTTGCATCTTAACATAGTTTTCATTTGAAAAACAACTAAAAATAGCACTTCTTTCTGAGCAGAACTTTTCTTTGTGTGTGGGCTCAAAGTCAGAGCTGTTTCTTTTCCTGATGAAGGGATTTTTGGGAATTATTTTAGCTCCTGTTTGCAATAGAGGCCAACAGAGATAGGGGAAAATGAGCTCATTCCTATTTTGGCTTGTACCTCATCGTAATTCTTAACTGTTTTCCAGCAGCAGGATATTTCTGCTGGTGCAGGAGGCAGACAGTGAGCAGCCTGGTTTGTTTCCAGACTGCACTCTGGATCTGCAGGCCTGGCTGCTATGAACAATGTGTGTGTGTTATGAAGACCGGCTGGGAAGGACACACCGTCCCCAGTGCCTTTGCGAGACCTGAAGCTCCTGTCGCATGGCCTGGTGCCCAGGCAGGGGCTCCTTCACCTGTGCTGATGTTCCTCCTGCTCCCCTCCTAAGGGAAACTTCCCAGGGCTTTGCTTGCTACAGGGCAGAGTGCTTTCCCCATGGCTGCCCATTGGGTTTGAACAGCTATTTAAGACGCCATTCAAATATTTGTTGTAAGGAGATGTTTAATTCAAAATGGCATGGATAAAATAAGCTCCTGGCTGCTTGCATTGTTTGTTTTCATGGCTTAATTTCAGACACAAGGACTTTAACTAGGATAGCCTGCATCAGGTCACTGAACAGAGTAACTGGTACTAGCGTGAGGAATTTTTATCAAGATAATCACATCCATGCTACAGCTTGTGCCAGCACTACTTTGTAAAGTAGGATAGGAGTCAGTCACCTACTGAAGCTGTCAAAGGCAGCCCACAGATGGACTTCAGCATCCAGGGAGCACAGATAAAACATGGGGCATCAGAAGCTGTGTCTCCTGAGAGAGGCTCCTGAAGTCCAGCCTCAGCAAGGGCCAGATTTCACTTCGTGCAGACAGGAGATGATGCTGAGCAGGTCACTGGGGGCACTGAGACTGCAAGAAACCAGCACCTCCTGGCTCCTGAGGAGTTTTTACTGGCAGGAATTCATTGCAAAAGTAAAACTGCATCCGGACACACCAGCCCTAAATGGTCGCTGACCACTGAGGTGGGAGTATGGCTTTTTTTCCTCACATTCCTGATCATAATGGAAATACTTTCAAATGTGGCACAGCCCTCAGAGAATGTGAGCTGCTCTGTCACTGCATGGGGAGGCCTATTTACCTTATCTTGGGAAGCATCAGGTTAGCAGGGATCTTATAGTGGGGGGAAAGAATGAAAAATGTTATTCTGGAATATGCCGAAACTCCTCCCATGTTCACTAGATGATCTGTAAAATAATTAGACCTGCAAATCATTGGCTAATGCTTCAGATTGCACAGCTCAGTAGGATTTGGCAGAAGAAGTCTTCAAAACGTGCCAGCAACACATAACAACATGATTTATTACCCACGTTTTTGCAAAATCACTTCTATAAACAACAGAATGCATAACCTCACCGCAAACAAACTTACACTGGTTTTCTAGTGCACAGGTATGCAAGAA
The DNA here is from genome assembly GCF_012275295.1 of Melopsittacus undulatus. Taxonomy (NCBI): domain Eukaryota; kingdom Metazoa; phylum Chordata; class Aves; order Psittaciformes; family Psittaculidae; genus Melopsittacus; species Melopsittacus undulatus. The sequence goes on from NC_047528.1 coordinate 94,002,206, forward strand.
AGTGATCTGTTATAATTACTCTTACTCTACTCAAAGAGAATTGCATTAACTCATTCATAAAGTTACTACAGCATGAAGGCAACTGCACAGTAATATAAGGTACTGGTGTAAAGGCAGATCTCCAACTCTCTTCAGCAGTATTAAGCTGAAACACCGCAATGCTCCTCACCTAACAACTAACTCATGGGGACACTGGAAAAGAAAATGTCCCATGTCAGCCAGGAAGCAGCCAGGGATCACTTTCCTCTGATCTTCAGGTACACAGTGATCTGGTAATCAATCCTACATTCCTGTTTCCAAAACCATGTTCCAGATAACCACTTCTCACTAGAGGTGCAGCGAAAGGATTCTCATATGTCCCCATGTCACTGTTGTGATGCCCTACAGACAAGAAAGAGCTGTAAAGGAGCAGGGCTGGCACCTTTCTGACCAGTGCAAAGTATGCAGAGTGCTAACTTGGTGAAAAAGCCTTTACACATCCTCTGGTTGAAGCAGAGGTGCGTGAGAAGACAATCACCCCTGACCCTCACACTTCCACCCCACAGCTAGCCAGAGGAAAGCAGAGCCTTAGAAAATCTGTTTGAGGCTTAAGAAATGTGCAGCCATTCCTAAAAATGTGCAATAGCAAAATAAGGCACTACAGTGAAGTTTTGAGACCCTTTAACCACTTTTCTCTCACCTTTATAGATACTACAATTAGCTCTCCCGTGGCCTCCGCTTCTGAGAAAAAGAAATGTGGGGAATTCTGTTTTCCCTTTATGTAAATACATTAGTCTATGGTAAAGGATATGGAAAACTGTTCTCTTGTCTGAGGAAGGAGCTGAAGCGGGCTTCAGTCCTGCAAGGAATGTATAACCTCAAACCTTTACTTTTCATGAGATTTTACCCATGAGAAAGGAAATCCCTCTGCAAGACTGAAGGCTGTAGGTGTGCTCATGTGAATCAGATTTCAGGACTGGCCTCGTAAACAGTGCTTCAATTATGCTGGACTGCTTTACCTGCACTGATGGCAGGCAATGCCAGGTTAATTTTCCTAGCTCTGTTGTAGGTGAATCCTGTAGAACAGACTCTTATTTTGATAGTATTTCTCAAAATCTCAGACATACCTTATATTGTATTGTCAAGCGCATTTTACAGGAAAAAATCCCCTGTAATGCCCAAGTTTGCATTAGGTGCAACTCTGCCCATGGGATTCTTCACATAGAATAATAAAATAGTCATATTTTGGTTGATCTGCTATGGCTTTGTCACAGACTTCCTATGCTAAAAGGAAGGGGAGATTTAAGAAGGTCCTGTGTGTGTGTCTCTATATGTGTGCACTATTTGGCATTGTTTTGCTTTGCAAGCAGAATGAGGGCTTTAAAATGATCATGGATTTGCTCTTACCACATGCATAGCTGACGTTAAGGTATTTTGTCACTCCAGGCAGGCACGGACTTCCAAAATCCTGGCTAGTGACAATGATTTTGCATCTCTGTTTTCCATAACACCTTTTTGATAAAACTTCCAGCGCCGTGTAAGAAAAACAGTCTGAAAGAAAAATGCATACAATAAATACACAACACTGGCGTTACCAGAAATGATGGCTGCTACGTGCACAACTAGAGACACTAATCTGCTATTGATTTCAGGACTATGCTTGCCTAAGCAGGATTTCAGAATTAAATATTAAGGTTCGTCCATGCAAGGAAGCAAGCTGCAATGAAAATGTGAACTAGCAGCAAGCTAAGTACTTCATGCTGCCTTCCAGGTGCATACTAAGGTTGCAGTAAAATTCATATCAAGCTCCAAATGGGTGCCAAATGTAAGACCTCTATGTCCTCTTCACGATGACTTGGACAAAATAAGCACATCCCAATAGCTCTCCACCTATTCCATCTCAAGATGAGTGTGTAAATAAATGGAGATGGAATTCTGTTTGCAGGTCTTTCTCTTGGTTCCTGGGTTACTGAGATGATTTGGCTGGATGCCTAATTTCAGTTCAAGTCAGGTGAGATCAGTTTCTATGTGTCACAACAACCAGGGCTACTGTGAAGTCTGGTGTATTAAAGGTAGCTTTTGATTTGTAATCCCTGCCTGTTGCTGGTAGGAGCCCTTCTACTGTGGTGAAAAGGTCAAAGTGGGCTCAATATTTAACCAGGGAAGTATTTGGCTTCTTCCTCTCATACCAAATTCCAGGCCGTTCTAGTAAGGCTGCCAGCAGAAGCCAAGTTGGCATGCCTAAAGCAACTTCAATGGCATCTACACTGCACTGCCTTCATCCCCTAATTATAGGAGGTAACCCACATAATTTTTAAAGCAGTTTAAACTGCCCCTGACTTTGCGTAGATGAAGAAATCATGATTGTTGAACCTCGCCCTGGGTACTGAGAAGTATGACCTGAGTGTAAAAACCTGCCTTGCTAACATCTGTACCTGGAACTGGTATTTCTTTATTGATTTCTTTATTGTTTATTATGAAGACTGACACCTTCTACCACAATTTAGAAAAGAAGAAGACTCGATTAGCAGCATTTTGCACCAAAGCTGAAATTATTTGAGTGGGAAAGTGTGTATCAGACAAACTTTAAAAGAACTGCTTTAAAGAAAGAATCTCTCCAGATGTGATTAAGCTCCCAGTACCCACATATGCTAAACTACAAGCCACAAAGCAAAAACACCCTTTAGTTTTGGTTTCTGAATAGAAAATATGCAGGAATTACAAGTCTGGAGTAAGTAATATTTTGCTGAAGCTGTCTGCTTTCCAGTCAGCTTTCCCTCATGCACTTTGTGACTTTCTATGCATGACGGGTATTTCTCACTCTAGTCTTCCAAGGCAAAGACACTCTAGAGGTCTGAAAACAGAGTTCTCGAGGCATTTAAAGTTCTTCTTCCTATAATAAAACTCAGACAAGAATGGCACCTTGTAATCTTTCAACTGCTGAAGCTTATCTGTGCCTCTTTAGAGGAACAAGAAACAATGCCTGCAAACACTCCAAAGGTTCCCCAAATCAATCTATCTTGTTTGAAAAGAAAGAGGAGGCTTGAGACTGGAGTTCCTGACAAAGAAGACTGACATTTAACCTGTGAAAATGGGGAGATTTGTGATTTTTAAAGTTAATTGTAGAATCATAGAATAGTTAGGGTTGGAAAGGACCTTAAGATCATCCAGTTCCAACCCCCCTGCCATGGGCAGGGACACCTCACACTAAGCCATGTCACCCAAGGCTCCATCCAACCTGGCCTTGAACACTTCCTGGGATGGAGTTGATACCTGCACTAAGTACGTCATATACTTGAGGGGAGCCATTGAGAGATATTGGCCTGATTTGTTTGTTTGGCAAAGGGCTCGTGAGTTACCTTTGGACATAGATTTTTGGGAGAGCAACTCTTCCTTTGTGTTTTCAGAGACCTGAAATCCTAATACCTGTGTGTCCCTGGAGGCTGCTGGGCAGGCAGATAGTTCTGATTAACTCACTCAGCCATTTTAGTTTTCCTCCAGTTTAGTTTTTTAGATGAGTTTATATTTGGGTGGACATTTTAGGCAGCCAAGCAGCTTATTTTGGCAAGTACAAAAACAGCTCAGGAGTATCAGGAAGAATTATCAGATGATTCATAATTTAATGGATTTGGAGCACAACAGCAACCTGGCAAATTGAATTATGTTTTCCACAAAAATTCCTGGGAGCTACTCACAGTGTCTTAAAAAACAGGAGGCTGGTTTTCTATAAATTCAGTGATACAGTGAGTACATGTTTCATTCTGCCTTTGGCAGATGTTTGCTCATGTCTTCTGTACAAGTTAATGGCTCCTTATCATCTATTTTCATGTTGGATTTGGCTCTTCTACATGAGGAGCCAGTTGTCATGTGCCTGCAGGCTCTTGGCAGGCCAGTTTCTGGAGAGCTTCTCAAGGCTTGCCTGGTGTCACAGCTGAGTAAATGCAAATCAAGGCAGGCTTACTTTTGCAGGACAGAACAGTTGATAACTGGAAAGACCTATGACAAACACCCTCCCCCATTCAACAGCCTCCTGTGGTCTAATGAGATCTTGTCTTTTGATGATTCAGTCAAAAAATGTTCAGTTTTTTTCTCTCTGGCTCTCATGTGTCCTTGCTATCTCCCCAGCAGCTCTCTCTGCAGCTATGATGCCAGCTGAGCAATGATTTCAGCTCCAAGGAATTCTGTGTACTTGGTACCAAAGGCCACTTTTTGAACACCTGCAGGTTCATCTGTACAATCTCACACAAGCAGACATTACAGAAGTGTATTTGTACCAAAGTCAGAGGAACCAGTGTGTGCTGAAGGGATGTTAAAGCTACTATCATCAGCTAAAAATGCTTGATTCTAATAGCAATCCATCTCCGGCAACACAGAGCTCGTGCTAGGAAGAACTTACCCTCCTTCTGGTCAAACACCTTACTGCAGTGTCTGAATGAGGAGAGGATTCAGTCAGTGCTGCATTTTTAAGTAAACGAGTGAATGGTCCCATTGAACAGTCCCAAAGATCACCAATCAGGAGATGAACATAAATATGCAATGTGTCTTCTTTCTGAGCAAGTAACTTTTGAGCTAAACATAGAATCATAGAATATTTTGAGCTGAAAGGGGCCAAAAGGATCATCAAGTCCAACTCCCTGCTCCTCACAGGACTGCCTAAAACTAAATAATTTGTGTTTATGGAGCTTGCTAAATTGGCACCATACATTTAAAATAAACTGCCTCTTAAAAAGCAGTTTATTGTGTTCCCAGTGTGCTAGAAGGCTGGTGGCATCCACCAGCAGTGGCAGAAGAGGCAGCGGTGTGTGGCTGGGAAAACGCTCCATTCTTCCTGCCTTTCTCCCAGAGTTGCCAGTTACACACCAAGACTGTTGGTGGATCTTTTGAAACAGACGGTTATATGGATAACATGGAGATACGGGTGTCAAGAAGAGGTTCTTAATGCAGTAATAAACTATCAGATCTGACTGTAGCCATTTAACAGTTAGAGTAGAAAGCATTGTTTCTGGACGAAAGGCTCTTTCAGCTCCCTAATTAGCTTTGATTAGGAACGTTTTGGCATGCAAATGGCATGCTATAAATCATGCAAGCTTTAATGAGAAGCAATTTGTCTTCTGGTTTCTTAAAGCTTTTCTCAATCCAGACAGGAGGAGATTTCCCTCCCTTTCTTTCCACTGCCACACAAGACCTCCAGGTGATGGAGCAGCCAGAGCTGGCCTGAGCATCTTGTGCCAAGCTCTGGCTACAGCGTCCTGTCTCACTCCCAAACACTACTAACTGATGTCTTCTCCCACATCACTATGCACAGGGCAAGCCTCAAGACATGGTGGGTAGGGAATGTGTCTCAAACATAGACCTGCATGACATAAAAAGAAATGTGCTCGTGAAGAACCAGGGCACCCAAGAAAGAAACCATTCCACAATTTGTCACTCCAGTACTGGAGTCCAGCTGCTTCTTGTTTTCATTCCAAACTGCTGCCTTAACACTGCTTTATGCTTTCTGGGCTGTGTCTACCCGCAAAAGAATAAGGAGCTTGCTTTTAAAACCAACTGAAAGCAAAGATTTCACACTACCAAATCGGGATGGCTTGTGCTTTGTGGAGCCCAAATATCAGCTGTGGGGATAAGAACTGACAAGGGGAAACTATGGAGTTTGGAGCAAGCAAAGGCTGCACACTCCTAAAGAAAGTTACCATAATAATATGGTAATTTATGCAAGAGCATGGCACACAGGGTCCTGCCTATGCATCAGAAAAGGGCCATCTGAACCGCTGATTCTAGCAAAAACACACAATATGAGCAGCAGCACTTATGAAAAGTGTGGCCAATACCTCTATATTCCAAGTCCAAATATTGCCAGTAAACAAGGCAGTATTATATGCTAAAAATACTGCTTACTGACAGCACAGGCCATGCCTTGCAAGTGAACAGAGCACCAAGACTTTATGTAAAGCTGCATCTTCTCTCTCCCTCTCACTTCAGTGCCTGTTCTGAGGCCCTTGTGAGCCTGCAGGAGATTAGCCCATTACTTGGCTTTATTTATAGACGGCTCTGAGTTCAGAATTCACTCTGTATTTTGCACCAAAAAAACCCAACCCAAACTTGGTCCCTCCCTCCTGTATATGCACAGAGTGGGGGAACAACCTGCCAGCACCAACACAAGGGCAAGAGACAAATGGAGCTCTGCTTGGTGGCAGCAGCAGGAATAAGACTCCCTCTGCTGAAATGCTTGCTGCTTTCTTGTGCACCATTTGGGACTGCATGTACACAGGCAGGAGTTCCTTGCCTTGTTTTAGACTTGCATGTCCAAACAATTAAAAAATCTAAGCTAGAAAGAACTATACACAACAACCCCCCCTGAACTGCTGGTAAATAAAAAACAATAGATGAAGTGATGTGTGTCTGAGTGTGCTTCAAGCAACTCCAAATAGCTACTCAGCCAAATCTGACCTTCCCTGTTCATCTCAGCAGAAAGCTAACTGGGCGCTAAGAACAGTGGCTTCTCTCCCCTTCAAACAATCACTTCTCACCCTGCCATGGCTTTGAACACTTTTTTATTTTTGGGAAGCTTTGTCTTGATAAGATTTGCTGGGGCCAAGGTGTGCAATGGCTCCTACTGGCACCTTTTGGGGTCCAAGACTCCTATTAAGCTTCCCAGTTTGCTCGGGCTGACACAGACAAGGAACTTTTCACATGTCTGCACACAGACAGTTGACTTTAGGATTTTTGTGGTGGAAGCAAAACTGAACAATTGAGCACAATGATGCTCAGGAATAAAAGGACAAACCCAGGCCCTGAACCAGTGATACCTGTAGTCTAGAAAAGACCTGTTCATCTTCTCTGTAGCAGCTCTGAGTTACAAGCTCTTTCTTCTTCCCCCAGCAGAGGATCGGGCTTAGTGTTCCTGTTAACTGATTAAGTGCTCCTTGAAGTGTCTGTACTTCAATATCCAGCATTTTAGATCCAACTTAAATTTTGGCCAACTTACATGATTTGTATTTTATGGCACCTAGAAGTCTATAGCTAACATGAACCTAATAACTTCAGTGTGTAAGCATTTCCAAATCTGCCTATAGCTGTTTGTACCTTTACCTCATTTACATCTGCTCTCAAGACACTTAAACAAGAGACTGGCTCACACAAGGAGGAGAATACATCTCTTAGTAAAAGAAACCACATGCTTTTCAATCACTGTTAGTGAATAAGCGATGCAGGCCCTTTGAATTGTTCACAGTACTGATACACACACACAAAAAAAATAAGGAATCACAGTATCACAAGATACTGTTATATAGCAAATTATGATGCCTTGTTGGGCTGGAATGAACCTACAGGATTTGGGGTTTTTAAATCTCTCTTTCTTGCCTTGCTAACATCCCTTCCTCTTAGCTGCATGTCATTTCGCTGGAAATAGGGGATTAGGACAGAATCCAGCCCCAGTGTATGTTATGTCACAGTGCAAGATGTGATGATACTGCCTGAATTCTCCACCTCCCCTCTCAACCTCCCAAAAGTTGGAACAGGTGAAAGAGAGGGCTGTGTTGGAAAGGATCCTATCTTTCAGCAATGAAGATATGTAATTCAGGGCTCTGCTAGTCCTTAGTGAGGGAATGCACATCTGACCAGCCAATGCACATCCAGGTGAAATTTCTGGGAAGGATATTTTCACATTCTAGCTTGCAAGTTGCAGCTAGAGGAGATCCACTACCAAGCCTTTGTTCAAGCAATTTCATGTATTAACAAGAGTAGTTTATGATTTGAGAAGTGTTTGTTGACCTGAATCTTCCTTATACTCCCTATGGTAACCGGTTCTGGCACAACTCTTTAACTTCTTTTGGCTAATACTTTTTCTCTTTCCTCATGCACATGTTGGTACAAATATAAGGAGATAATGTTTCACAAAAGGCAACCACTCACAAAGGAACAAACTGCTACAGTCTCCTGCTTTGATGCTGGGCACAATAGATTCCTCTAAGCAGAACCATCTGCTACAAAACTGAGCCCATAAAAATTTCAGTTTTATTGTGAAGCTTTTTATAATCTTATAAAACAAGGAAGTTTCTTTCTGTAAATACTGTACAGTCTTAGCAGTGCCAGTCATTTGAACAGCTGCTGAAGCAGGGCACTGCTTGGAGTTTTCTATTTTCCTGCAATGATCCATTGATATTATAATGGAAATAATTCCCTGTGCCTCAGTGAGCTCTGTCACTTATGGTAGGTGCTTGCTTTGCAGAAGAAATTTTTCCTGAAGGCAAAATATCCTAAAAAATGCCTGGAGGCAAGATTTTACACACTGTTCTTTGAAGTGGGCAACTCACTAGAATGAGGGGCCCTGATGACAAGATGGAGAGCAAGACCAGAGATATTAAAATATCACATTTAAGTTCAATTGTGAACGTGATAAAAAAGCAGGGAAGAAGTTTTCTAGTGATCTTATGTGGAAATTTCACATTCTTTGACAAACCCTCCCTCTCCCTCAAACTGCATCAAGCAAGAGGAGTTGTTCTAAGTGCAGCCTTTTGTTTCTGGCTGTTTTTAACAAGCAAGAGACATTTTGAAATGAAAGGAGCAAGTTACACATATAATTAGGCATAAGCCTTGGAACTGTCTTATCAGCTAAAGCACGGGTTAGAGATGTTCTTGCACCCAGCAGTTCAAATCTTTACCCAGATTCAAATCTTCTCTTTATCTGAATCAGAACAGGGACTTGAATGTAAGTTTCCTGTAACCAGACCATAGGACAACTTCACTGTAAAGGCTTTACCTAGCAGTGGTGACACCTCAGTGCCAACTTCCTCCTCTGTACTGAAAATGGCACCTACTTTACATTATTAAACTGGCTCAGAGAACTACTTCTAAGAGGAGGCAGTCATGCTACATGTTGAGCTGAGGCTCAGGATCCTACAAGGCCACACAGGCATCATCAGTACCAGAGGTGAATTTATATAGTCTATTTCCAATATGGAGAAGAGCCTTTATACTAAAGAAATTTAACATTTTCCCATCTTTCCTTTGAAGGAGGTCACATGAAGTGGCCAAGCTCTGGAGGTACAATTAACGCAAAACCCAGTACTCCTACCAAGAGCATATCAAGTATGGATTGTAGCAAAACCCCTGAGCTCAACAGAGACTTCCTATACCTGTCATTATGACCTACAGATTACTTCTCTTAGTACTAAAAACACCCCAGTTTCTCTGTGATGCAGTGAAAGAAATAGAAACGCTCAAGCACTGCCTTTAGGCTGAGATGCACAAACGTGGATAGAAACAACAATGGATGTGTGTTGGAGAAGATTTAGGTTTTGGTGCAAACATATACAAGTACATGGGCTCTGATTCAGGAATTAAGAGCAGCTTCAGTAAGCTTTCTAAACTGTCTCAAATCATTAAAATCACATTGACATTCATTGCTTTCCTGAGAGGAAGGTACACAGGCATTTTAAAAGTCCAGTCACACACCCGCTCACATCTGTATGTGCTTAAATAACCACATAACTAAGATTTAAGCTTGAGATGACAGATCTGGTGTCAATTGGATTTGGCTCCTATGTGCTAAGTCTTCTGTGGTAACTGAACGTGTACTCCCAAGCCGCATAGGTGCTTTAGAAAATTATACTCACTGCTAAGGTACCATGGAGGAGGAGACCAAGCACTTTCATTAAGTAATGGGGAAGCTAAACCAGGATCCACCTTCTGCAGATCCACCTTGTGTTTGCCTCAGGTTTTATACTCTCTCCAGTTACCACAGTTTTATGTTACTTTATGGAACACAAAACCAGCAACAGACAGGGTGTTGGGCAAGCTCGTATGCAGGGGGACACAGCAGAGAGTTTTTTACTGTTGCAAATTCTTTCTCTGTTTATACTGGGAAACTTTATCCAGTAAGAAGGGTTTCCAGCATTCTGATCTGTGAACTCTTAAGTGCTGACATTAGAGAAGAGAGTGATTTCCAGAGATGAATGAAGTGCAAGAAATGAGCATGACAGCAGCCTTTCTTGATCACAGAACCATAGAATCATAGAATAGTTAGGTCTGAAAAAGACCTTAAGATCACCCAGTTCCAACCCCCCTGCCATGGGCAGGGACACCTCACACTACACCATGTCACCTAAGGCTTTGTCCAACCTGGCCTTGAGCACTGCCAGGGATGGAGCATTCACAGCTTCCCTGGGCAACCCATTCCAGTGCCTCACTACCCTTGCAGTAAAGAATTTCTTCCTTATATCCAATCTGAACTTCCCCTGTTTAATTGCACTATCTCTGCTCTGTCTTACATTATACACTAATACCACCATTATGAAAGATGTATGGGTCTGTTAGAAACCTGCTAAAATGTTTCCTCCACAGAACAGCAGCTGGGCAGAGCTAAAGTCTGTGTGAAGGACCGTTCAAGATAGCCAATGTGAAACATAGTTTTGGCAATTTTAAATGGATTCTTATTGAAGAACATATTAAGAACTTTCAGCCAATACATTTTTAGTGATATCTATATAACTAAATAGAAATACTGGTTTGCAAACAAATGGCTTTTAAGACTATGGATCATCACAGATCTCTTCTTGTTGTTCAGACATGTTTCTTACAGATTTCACTTTTAACATGTTCTCTAGGACTAACATTCAGAACGGGGCTGGCATCAGTAATTTAAGCCCTTCCCTCTGTGGTACTGAGGGATTTAAACAGGACACATCTCTTGTGCTGTTCTTCTTCATGGCATGAAAATGTACACCTCCAGCATCAACCACTGAACATATTCATACAAGCATCAAGCATCCTCACAACCACATACTACTATGAATTTAGATATTTAGTGGTAACAAGTCGTAAGTCATTAATCATTAATCATACACTACTGAGACTATACAGTGAAGTCAGTGACGGGTTATTGATGTAGACCAAACGACTACCTATGATGGTATGGGTTCTTCTACCTATTCAAAAGGTAACAGTCTGTGCTTGGATGTGTTCACAGTCTGACCTAAGTAATATTAATATTATTGCAACATTAATAGACTCTTGGTATATTAATTACTAATATAGTGGCATTGATATTAATAGATAAAGGGATGTGCCTCTGCTAGTAATCAGCAGTGAGAGGGCATGTTTCTGGCACTGCAACACAGGGCTCCACTCTTGTAAGTCTGGTCCCTGTGCCTGGCCCAGGCCAACAGCATCCTCTCAGCAACTCCCCATCACAGCTGAGGAGCTAGCACAAGCCAAGGAGCAGCCCCAAGAAGCAGTTTGCATGCAGTCATCCTGCTTTGGAGGGTAGGAGTTCAGTACTACATACATAGGACACTACTGCTGCTGCCAGAGAGAAGTCCCAGGCACATTTGATTTTCTAGTATATTGCCATAGTCTTAAGAGTCTGGACATATAACACCATCTAAAACAATGGACCCTGGCTTACACACCCTATCCTTACAGTCTGCGTTTAAGGCAAGGAAGAACTGGCAGAAACAGAGGTCAGAGAAGAAGATAAAGAGAAGGTATCATGACACTCAGGTTGCCTAATCATTGTCAGAAGCTGGAGGAAGAAGAGAGGCAAACAGCTGATATTTAGTATACACCAACTAAGTTTAGGATAACCAACAGCACTAGAGTTTATTATACTAAGTACTGATTAACTAGATGAAAGTTTATTAGTTTGCTATATTTCTTACTCTATGTTTCTTCCTCATACTGGGTAATTGGTTTGACTTTCAGAAATAATATCTCATATTTCAATGATTGATGCTTTTAAATGCCATTGCTTTTGCACCTGAACTTTTCTTTCATCCTTCTCTCTGCACCTGTTTGGAGAAGGTCTATCAACAGTGTAAAAACATACCAAAGGGGGGTACACGCTCCACTTCGGTTGAACAGATGTTCTCCTCGTGTGCCCATCTGCCATAGGTGGCAGAGTAGATGATAAGGAACTTGGACTCTTGACAGTGGAGTTTCAGTTCTTGGTTTTCACATGCTGATTTGGTTTTGTATTCAGCTAAAATAGAAGCAAATAACAATATGGTAGCATGAGGCAATTTACTTGGCTGGACTGTGTAGTAGCAAATAGCAGCATGACAGAAAACAGCTTTTCTGCAAGTTTTGTTGTGAATGCTATGGTGGTACTATCACAACCAGAGACAAAGCCTATAGCAAAGCGAGTGTTTCCTCCAGCTGAATTGCTCCCATATGACTATCTAAAGCCTCCAGCTCCTCTTGGAATGGAATTAAAAAGTTAACTTTTGCCAATCTCTCCCAGTAGAACAGCCTCCCCCCCCCTTCCTGCCCAATGTCCTGGCTTGCTTTCCACCGCTGCCCAGAAGAGGAAGCCTCGTCCTTCCCTTTTGTCTCCCCCCAGGACAATGTTGCATTCTATGCCTACTTCAGATGCCCGTCTGAGTGCTGAGAGCCTCCAATCACTCATCAATCATGGGGATGGCTGGCATCACTCAGTGCCACTGCATACAGCACTGACGGAGTGCTGAAGAATGGGAAGCACAAAGGCATGGGGACGGGCTATGCATCCTGTGCCAGACAGTTCTCTCAGCTATATTTGCTTGACTTCACCAAGGTCAGTGGGTTTCCCTGGGTGTGACTATCCAGCATGGCCTCATTTTGCTGACAAAGCAATGTGAATCAGGAGCCTGAGAAAAATACACCCTCTCCCTTTCTCAGCTGGCACAGGCACACTGGCAGCACTCTCAGCACAGAGGTGGGAAGCCAGTGAGATCATCTTCCAGACAGCATCGCTTATCCATCCTAGGGAACTGGTTAAAACTGGACATCTGGCCAAGGAGGTCTGTTGCTGGTCTATCAGCTGCTCTGGTTGCAGCTTTTACAGATCAATTCTTCCCTTGTCTAGGTATGGTGTTCAACATTTTACTGCAGATAAGGCTAGTGAGAAGAGTTTATTCTGCTCCACTTTTTTTGTCCTTCAAAATGTGAAAACAGGAAAAGGAGGCTCCTGAACTAAGCAGGAGAAAAGGGAAACCTTATTGTTACTGAGTGGTATCCCTGTGAGTGGAGTGTGCATGTTGGTGCTGGGGGAGCTGGAGAGAGAAAACCCTCCTATCTATTCAGTAAAGAAAACATCATTGTTGCATTTATAATAGAACAGATAAAAACAATGGGTTAATGTTCTTGGTAATATTCCAGTTTTTTTCCATTCGAGCTCATCAGCAGTCACCAGTATAGGTCTAAAAAAAGCAACTTCAAAAACCATTTGACCTGCTGCAGATTGTTACTTCTGCAGAAGCACCTGCCATACCATATACCCATGAGGATCATGCCCAGAAAACCATTCACAGGCCCTGACCCAAAGGTTGACAGCCTGAAAGTGATCTCTGTGTCTGTATGACTGTGCTCTGTGATTGCTGAGGAGGCTATGGAGGTACCAAGCAACAGAAACAAAACCACAAGTGGTATAAGGAAAGGGTAAGAATGTAACAGAGACCTCTGAAGAGATACAGTAATGATATTTCTAAATAGATGAAAAACTAAGAGATTCAGAGACTCAACTGCTTAAGTGACCACTTGAAGGCAAAGAGACTGTAAAATATACTTAAAGTTATACTCAAATGATTTCCTGAGTAAGGATATTTCCCACAGCCAAACCTAACAATATTGGTATCTCACCTACAAACATAAATTTCCTGTCACATGAAATCATGTAATTTGCAGTGTGACTGGACTATTCCTCCAGTCTTGATGCAGCACTTGCTGTTGAATAAATACACTTTTGACTTACTTTTGCAAAAATCCATATCACAAAGAATATTATATATTCAATGTATCTCATTTCCAGTGGGAAAAGCAGCTAATAGAAGTAACAAACAGGATCCCAATCTACTTTTGATTAGTAAAAAGAGATTTCTAATAACACAGATACAACCGTGAAATTAAAATCCACCTACTGTTAATAATGCAGTAATTTTAATACGAAAAAATAAATTAAACCATTAAGATGATTCACCAGATCATTAAAATTTTACATTTCAGATTTTTTTCCCCCTGATGATTGGCCCAGTAAATCTTCCTGGAAGTTCTTGTGTCAGTGTTTTGCCAAAGGTAACATTTGCCTACTCCATTCCTGTATCTCTGCTCTGCTTCAATACTCCACATAAATTGGCCCTTTAGTTTTCTTACCACCCCTGTTCCTATTCCACCTATGATAACTATCTTAATGCTCTGATTAAAGAAAACACCTTTTGTGCTTTCTCCTTTAGATGTGGGATGGTATTTCTGAGTTGGCTGGTGGATCTACCCATAAATCATCATTCAGGTATTTTCTTTGGGACCCATTTCAGCCACACTGGGGGTTAGCTGCCAAAAAAGCTGAGCCCCTGGGCTATTGTTCTTACATGCAATAGCAATAAAAAAAACAGTTAAAAAACACTGATAAATGAAACCTCATGATGATTGTCTTAATCTTTCCTACACTTCCCTCATGTTTACATGTTTACAAAGTGCATTCTCTTTGAGGCAGGATTTGTCCCTTTACATATTAACATCAACTACCTGCACAGAATACAGGCTATTCTACAATGAAATTCTGTAATAAGGCTAGCCACACATTTGCATCCTCCAGTCATTATTCTATACATGGGAGGTAGTAACAGAGAATCTTAGATGGCTTTGGTCCTACCTCCTTAAGCATTTTTGAATATTTCTTATTATGGTATCTTCTTTATCATTTGGATCCTTCACCCAAGCATCTGTTTTTGTGTTTAGCTCTGTCTTTCTGATACAATATTACCATTGCATCTCTGTAAAAATAATTTCCAAAATACTTTTTCTTTCTAGCCTGATGTCTAACATCTGACTCTGCCAAACTACGCTGGTCATTAAGCTGGCAACAAGCGCACTGAAGCTACAAACACAATGGAGAGCTAAGGTGAAGTAGAAAAAAACAATTTGCTGTTAATCTAAGAGTCTCAAAACTTCACACAGATTTATGCAAAGCCTTGTGCAGTGGCATTTTAACCAAAACATACATCAAAACACACACAAAGACACATTTGCCTGATATGGATTACTTACTAGGTTTGCATTTAAAGGAGACAAGGAGGAATTTAGTGGTCCCTGGACACAGATCAGGTCCAAAAACCCGACTATTGACAAGGAGTTGGCAGGATCTCAGGTTTTGGCATTCATCCAGTACTTTCTAGAACAATGGGCAAAAAGGATAGGCTTAAAAACAAGGTATGAAGCTATACAGCAATGAGAATACTTAGTTGTACTTTGTTCTATACAGGAGAGAAATCATTCCTTCACAACTTTTTGGCTACTAACATGTAAGAAACATCTGTATCATTGGATTTAGGCCACAGGTCTGCTGGACTTTGAGTCATGGCCAAGTTTCTGGGAACACAGTCATCACAGTGATGGCCAGGGCAATTCAGGATGTTACCAATCTGCTCTCGTTTGTCACTTTTCCTCTGCCCGTCCCAGGTCAGCCAGATCTTGCCTTGTGCCACAACAGCCTTGGTGGTGCTTGGGACTCAGTGCAGAGCCCTGAGCATGTGGGAACATGCTCAGCCCCCAGCTTCTGATTTGTCTGAGACACTCACTCCTGATAGCATTTATGGGAGTGCCCTTTCCAGGTAACTCAAAAAGATGTCTTTTTAATCATTCTGTCTCCACCTACTTAAGTTTACCTGATCACACTCATTCTGTAGTATCTTCACTTGAAAGAGTTCAAAGTTCTAATGCTAACTAAGACTTAGTGTGCTTATTGGCACTTAAGCACAACCCTTACATATAGCTATATGTAGGACCTTCTGTTTAAGGGGCACTCCTCTCTTGCAGTTACACACATTATCACATAATTACTTGCTTTGTCACTTCAACAAATTTCAGAATTGGTTCAATCAGCTAGCACAGATGTGCCTCTCTGTCCTAACCCTGCTTGTCTGTTTAGCTTTGGGCTTTTCTAATTTCTTAAATGCTGTTCTAAGGCCATATCTACTGTAGATATTATTTTTTGCCCAACAGTATACCATGGTTCTTACTATGCTGCTTCACTGGGAGTGGCAACACAGGAGGACAATTAAAAGGTCAGCAGTGATAAAAACAAAGGGTCACTGGGCCTCTCCAAGTCTGTTAAAAGGACTGAGGATTCTAGTGCTCACATTAGTGATACCACTTCATCGGTGGTTCTGGAGCTGAAGCTATAGAAAATATGAAGACATCACCCAAGATGAGTCTGCATCCAGTTTTTAATACAGTCACAAGCCAAAGCACCTTAAAAACCACAGTTTGAATGTAGCAGTGTACTTAACAAAATTCTTATTTGCCTTCAAAACTCAGTTTAGAGAGAGCTGTCTATACACTCTTTTTGCATAGTCTGTGGTGTTGTGCCCATGATTCTTGATGTTTAAAATCCCAGCAGGATGTGATAAGAAGGGTGTTGTCTCTGGGTCACCCCACTCTTAACACAAGCAGCTACAAGAACCATTCTCTGATAGTTTTAGGTACTCCCATAAAATCCATGGGATTTTTTGCTCATCAGAAGAGTTCTCAGTCATACCAGGAGGCCAAATCACAAATTCACCACTGTGATAGCACAAGCTGCATTCATGTTTCTAGGCTGAGAGAGTTGGCAGTGGCTGAATCTCTCCTGTCATCCCTGGAAGCCATCCCTCCCTAGCAGAAATGATACACACTGGCAGCACATTGCAGCAATCTTACAACACTCTTGCTTTTTTGTTCCCATTAGTAAAAGGACTTGCATCCAACTCTATTTGAGCATTAAGTGCACTCTAAAGAGTTTAAAAGGAAAGGAAAAGCACAGCAGACTTAATTTTATCAGTTAATTCTTCTTTTACAGAGTTGCAAGTCCAACAAATAACTCCTCCTTAATTGGGATGGTTCTAGAACAGCCCAGAGAAATTGAGTTACATCTTTAGTAGGTGGAAATAGCTGTCCCCTACTGAGTCACCTTCTGTTTGCACCTGAGCTGAATCATCTCCTGTGCATCTGTTTGTATTTTCTCCTACTTAACACAAGCAGCAGTGACATTTTCTATCATGTTACTGTGCAAAAACATGCAACCACAAAAGTAGATAATGATACTCATAATGAGATAGCACTGGGCTGTTAATATCTTGAAACAGATCTAACTTTGCAGTGATTCTTCTAATAGGAGGTCTCTGTAAAACATTCCTGTTATGCTTCCTTATGGCTGCAGAGTAGCATCATGCCCAATTATGCAGACTGCAGATGTGGTTCCAAAGGGAAGGGGAGGAGGGATGAGATCACTGGTGCTCTTTTCTAAGAAATCAGTTTACAGGATGCATCCCTTCTCCTTGACAGAACAGGACATGCATCCTTAAGATGCAGAGCATTTGTACCTCTCACATTTGTGGCCTTGTCAAAATGCTTTCATGCCTTTGATCAGTGACAGTGCCTGAATGATCACGATAGTTTATACAAAAGTTATTCCATGCTGTGTTTATTATATTCAAGGGAAAAAACTGCCCATGGAGACCTCACAAAGGCACTCAAAAGCCTAAAATAATCATTGGCGTCACTTCACTGTAGTCAGTAAAATGACATCAAGGATGCATCTGGCCTACTGTTTTTGGTGGAGAGATGTACTTTCACATGGCCTGTAGGTCATGTCTGGAATGTCTTTAGAAGCTGCAGTACAGCATGGGCAAGCCACACATATAAAACTGCTCTAATGCTGTTGCTGCAGAGAGGATATTACTGCCAAACCACGCTATATAACTCTTCAGCTCACTAGTGGTGGGAACAGACGTTCCCTATTGTCAAGAAGCAATGTGTTGGCTACAAGCACAAAAGCTGCAAGCTTCATCAAAGCTGCTGTAGAGCACTTAAAACAGCTTCACCAAGAGAACGTGCTCATATTCCTCTGACTATTTATTTTTGTAATGTTTTACTGACTATGGCCTAACACTGGATATTTTCACTATGATGAAACAAGCTTTTGACAGCAATGTAAGTTAGACCTTTTAAGCCTTCTTACGAAAGTCTCCAAAGCAGAAAGTAATAATTTATGAAGTATAAATAATTTTAAGCTATACTTAAGTGGGCCCAGCAAACAAACCATAGGATATTACTGATCAAATAATGGATTCACAGAAATGCAGGTAACTGCAAAAGTGCTTAGGATATGCTGTTTAGCTGTATAGTGCCTTTTCTGCAAGCGAAAAGGCATGGAACAAGCCAAACACCAACAAGAATGTCACTTTGTAACCCAGCTCCTTCCAATTTTTGTATCCTGTCCTGGGAATAAGGAGGGCCTGTGTGATGCATTAAGACTGGTCTGCTCAGTCATGACCAGCCCTTGATTAGAAAGGAATTGATTCTTTTAGGGAACTCTGAGGATGGGGTTTCCAAAGCAAGGCTCATCAAAATAGAAGGCAATCTACAAAGCTTCCACAATCCTATGGTAACATCCTGCTGGCCAAACAAACCCTTTCAGTTGTAATACTTCTGATGGTAAACTGACATAGACATGATGTCATTTCATCCAATACTGTGAACATTTGCCATTTTCACACAGCATAGCTCACTGCAAGGACATTGTCAAAAGCATTATGTGCATTAAGAACCTTTACAACATGCGATACCTGCAAAGAAGTGGGTGCCACACAGTTTATAGGTTCTGTTATCCTGGTTTCAGTCTCCTGAGTACTACACATGTGGTAGTCTTGCCCGTAAAATGCTGACTGAACACTTATTGTTGAATGCCGAGGACAGTGCAGACTCAAATGTTCCCCATCGCAGGCATAGGCAGTATGATTTTGCAGAAGTTTGGTTAGGTAACCTAGAAAATATTCAGCTCTGTTACAACCAGTACAGGAAATGACAAGCTTGTTAGATAACAAGAAACCCACAATCAGTCTCTGGAAAGAGCATTGTAGTCAAGGCTATGCACATGGCCTGCTACCACACCACATGGTTCTTCTGTGAATGGGTCAACCTTTACATGCTAGTAATGCTCAGGTCTGGAAAACAAGAGGTGGCATGGCAGTGAGTCAGAGCCCTACCAGTACCCCAGCAGTAGCACTGTATCAGAGATGTCATTACACAGACAATAAATGGGCTCAGGCCCCTGCCAGTTGTGACTGCTAACAATCCCAGGGCATGTTTGCAGAAGTCAAATCGACTATCTCTTGGTTTTGTGGGCTAGACTCCTGCATTCCAGCTGGCTAAGGTATTCCTTAGACCTTGTTTTAAACTGATGCTGTGAACTTCTGCACTCCTAGGCAGTTGTGTTTCATACAAGTGGTGTTAAAAGTGATCGATTCCCTCTGTATCACTAAATCAGATGCTAGGATAGCAGAGGAAAGGTGGCCCATAGGCGCTGGACAGAAACCAAGAAGTAAGACACTGTACTTGTATTTGCTGGAGAGTTTGTTGATGCTACCAGGAGAGGGAGAGGTAGGATCTGTATGCGGCTGTACCATCCGTTTGCATCTTCTAGTAAGTCCATGAGTAGCAGAGCTAATGACAGTTGTTTTCCTGGTTTTTATCTCATTTGTATTGTCTCTAGCCAAGATTTCTGTTATCAGCACAAATATTTATAAAATTAACCTTCTACTGCCCTTCTCTCTGTTCTGTAGAATACTTCAGTGAGAACATGCAGGCTGCTGCTTTTGACCATTACAAATTGGCAATGTGATGGAAAACTATTGGGGATAATTTAATTCAAAGACTTTCCTCACCTATACTTACGAAGCGTTGTTATTGCTACCATTCTGTCATGCTTGATTGAAGTCTGTCTTTAAGCAGAAATGTTTGTGCACGAAGCAAAGGGGAAGAAAAGGCGTGAGGGACAGGAGAGAGAAAGGGTACAAAATACCCCTCTACAAATGAGCAATATCCTTCCTCATCCATAAACACAAGGAAATCAGACTCAAATCCACTTTTTTTTCCCATGAGGTTTATGACAACCTAATATACTACTATCAAAGCAAATCTGTTCTGTATTTCTTCCACTATTAGCCAAACTTTTTATTAATGTGCATACAATAACCATATTTGAATAGTTTTATTATTCTTATATACGTATTAAATTCTGTATAATTCACCCTAAAATCAAATTCCCTACCTCTAGAATACCAACTTGATCCACATTCACATCAAAAACCCCAAATTTCTCTAAACCAAACACATTAAGTAAGGAGAAAGCACTAAGAGCTTCCACAGACTGTTTGATACAAGATTTGTAGAAGTTTTAACACTGACACCATGATTACATACATAGCTTTTTAATTTTAAGAATTATAATTTTCTTATCTTTGCCCCCTTTCCAAACATCTAATTGGTTTAATTAAAAGCAAAAGCTAGTATCTTCTCCTCAGAAGCCTTCCTTACCCCACTGTGGTGACAGCAAAATTATTACTGTTTAGTGTAACAGAGAAAAAAAACCCAAGCTGTATTTTCTTGTTGTGGTGGCTGAATCAGAACCAGAATGACAAGGTTTTTGTATCACTAAAACAAAAACTAGTTTTCTCAAAGAAAATACTGAAAAAGTTTTCTCATGCCATTTATTTTTCACATTTTTTTCCCTTCTTAAAACTTTCACCAAAGCTGAGCAATTTCAAAAAAAGGTTTTTAAGTGGACATTTGAATATTCATGTGAATGATATGAAAATAAAGTATTCCAGTTGTCTGGAATCATTTCAGGCTTCAGCTACGCGGGTGGAGAGGGAATTCAGCTCCTCTATCAGTTACTGGGTCTGCAGAAAGGAAAAATCTGCTCTGCTATTGTCATTGCTGTTCCCCATCTAGAGCCCAAGAGAGGACAGGAGTCAGCCAGATGCACCTTCCAGTGTAGCAGAGATGCAGGTGAGTCCCTCAGCTCATTGAAGTCAGTCTGAGCACTGGCACTAAAATCAGGTTATGGAGTGAATTTCATGCCCTGTATTTGCAGTCTAGATCTCAAGGCACGAGACCAGCAGGAGTCCATACAGCTTCTCACAGGTTAAAGAAAATAATAGTAAAAGAAGACAAACCACCACCACCAAAAAAAAAACCCAAACTAAATCCATCCCCTAGATTGTCTGTGTAACTGAGATCACAAATAATTGAGCTTTCCTGCCAGAGCCACTCCTCTGTCAGCCTGCGCCTCAAAGGTGCTGAGTGTTGTCAGGAAAATGGGCCGAATGCCCAATTGCACCCAAGTGACTTTGCTACAGCCTGATACTGTAAAGGGGCCTCCAGTGGCACTTACTGCCGCTGAATGCCTTTGACATTGCCATCACAGCATAAAGGGCCACAGTGTAACGGAGTATTCAGCCCAACATGAGTTGAGGGCACTCAACACCTTGGAAGATTTAGCCCGATATTTGTAATCATTTCAATTCTTCAGGTTTTAAGTTACTTGGAGCCAAGAGTGCTGTATACAAAACAGCCCAGTATTCCCTAAAGAATATCAGCTATGTTGTGATTTGGATGAGTTCCCTGGCATCTTAACTGCTACTTTGATCCTGCAAATTCCTAATCCAGTATCTAAGCACCTTTCTCCAACAATTGCAACTATTCAATCCTTTAAAAAATGCCTTTATAAAAATTTTGTTCTGATTCTGCACAAGTGATATGGTTCACTTGTAAAAATAGCATTGGATGGACTTGTGAAAGTAAGACATTGTGCTTTCTGGCCTTTTAAGCAGTATTTAAAGGTACTGCTGTTATTAAAATCCCTGTGTATTTGCACACAATAAAGGATAAAAATAGTAATGGAAATCGGCTGAAACCTAATGTTCTCTGATAAGAGAAGTGGTGACGTACTAGCATCTAAATTGCTCGTCTCACATGGTGGGCCACATAAACCTGTGGTTTTTATTTCTATACACACAGACTACATAGACACAGGTGGAGTGGTCAGCCTTTTGTGAAGAGTGGTGCTGAATGGGCTGCTCATAGCCTATGCTGAGAAAGAATTCCCACTCAAAAAGACACATTTTCCTCTTGCTCTTCTCTGAAAAATTCCAGGTTCTTTCCTCTCCTCATGCTGGCCCCCTTCACGTGCTGGGGTGCTGTCTGCCCTGGCTCAGCAAGCAAATAAAGTTTTCTTAGCAGTTACTGCCTCTCTCTCACCTTGGTCCCGGAGTGGTACTTGCACAGGAGGGAGCAGGTTACAGTTGCTTTCCCTCCTTGCCTGGGCACCATAGGCTTGTAGTCATCCTAGTTGAAAGCTTCATCTTCTTGAGACCTTAAGTATCCCTATATTGTTTACCAGATTCTGCACACTTCCCCTGAGGCAGCAAATTCAGCTGAACGACAATGTAAGGTTAGGGGAAAAATATGTTCTTATCTGTACAATTAATAGCAGCAGTGATTATCAGAAGAGAGGGCATTGTAACAGTTGAATGGGCCTGTCACTCTTTCTGAGGCAGGCTTCCTCTTCTGCATTTCTCTCAACTGGCGCAATTAAATCAGGTCATCCAAAATAGACAGCAGGGTTGTGTCACCATCCAAACCAGACAGCAGGATTGTGTCACTTTTAGGCACTGGCCCAGCACATTGCCTGGGCTAACCACACTTCAGGGCACTATTTGTTGTGCAGATTCTCTTGGGGTTTATTTGTTTAATTAACCAATATCTGTGAGGCTGGAATTCTGAGAAAACTGTTCAGTTTTCTGTTTGTTTGCTTGGGGTTTTTTAAATATCTGAGAGCTAAAGGCTGTGCCTGGGCTACAACACACCTCTAAATCCCGGTCTCCTGTGTGCTAGAGAAGCAATTGCTAATTCATCTCTGACCAGCACACGAGAAGATTCCCTTCTCCTGGAAATGGAGAGGGAGGCCTGGAGCACCATGATGGTTCACCCAAGCTTGGATGGAGTGAGGCCATGGCTGTGTGTGCACCTGGACAGGGAAACCAGAAGACCTGTTAGTTATGGGGTTTCTTACCCTGAGCAAACAGAATCTTAAACAGATGCTATACAAATCCTTGGATGATTGAATGTTTTTAAACTAATGTTGGGGGTTTTTTTCTTTGTTTTCTGGGTTGTTGGGTGATAGAGGGGGAGGTGGTGCTTAGCTATGGCAGTCACTTTTTCAAGCATTATTCTGCAATGAAGACTACAGATTTCCTATTTCTTCAAAAATCATAAATGTCACTCTTCTTTAAAACAATATGAAACTTCATTTTTAAAAAAAGGTCAGCTACTGTGAGAATTGCCTAAATTAGAAAACCTTGGCAATACTGCAGTGTCCCAGTAACATCTCTATGTCTCTGTGTGAAAGCCCCACTAGGAGCTTTCCCATTTATCCAAGACACACATTCATAAGCAATGTATGGGGTGCTCAGCATACAAAATGATGTACAAGACGTTACGGACTGGCTCAGAAGTTAAGCCTGAATCATACAGCAACAAACAGATCCCATTGATTTGAAGGCCAGAAGGTATCATCCCACCCAACTGTCTGCATAACCCAGACTACTTTCTCATTGTAACTTTTTACTGAGACTCAAAACACTAATGCAGAATCCAAGTGTAATTCTTTCTTCCAGAATTAGCCAAATTAGTCACAGCATCCACTGTGTTGACAAAGAACTTTAAATAAAGAAACATAGCACCAGAAAAACACACAAAACACTGAGGCTGAGCAGCTGAACAAAGCTTTAACCCTTACTTATCACTTCTTGCTGCAAAGGAGGACTGATAAACTGTAATAACAATGATAGGCAGAAGTAACTGGCCTAAGAGAGTAAAGGTTGTAAATACAGAGCTCTGTGTGTGAAACAGAGCTCTTAAAATGTTATAGTTTTTATACTGAACGTTTTCTCCTGGTGCTATTGCTTTGAATAACAGCAATAACATAATGAACCTGTAGACATGAAAATCCAGACAGATATTTCTTTCTTTCAAAAATATTGAAAAACTGGGAACTTAGAAAGTATAAAAAAAATGACTACCAAAAAGCCTGGAAGCAGTCAGCCAAGAGATGTGTTACGTCTCTCACGTATGGCACAACACAGTACAGGGTACTTGGATTTGATGGATTTTTTCCTTATGGTGGAGGACACTAACACAAGGCCTTCTTCAGTTGTCAGCATCAGAGTAAAAAATAAATGTGTACATTCTGCCCAGCCTCACTGCTCTGGCACGAATGTCGCCATACAGAAGCATCAAGGAGAACAGAATTTCAAGCTGTGAGTCTAATGCCTAGCACATATTAAATGCAATCTCAGCGTTGACTGATGTAATGTCTTTTTGGCAAGACAGCAGCTTTGCAATGTAATATTTTTAGAGCCTGAAGCCAAGTAGCACACAGACTACAAGGATTCTCAGAATCGGGCCTTCATATACAGATTTAGTAATATTAGTTCCTGTGCATCGTTCAATCTAGCTTAATTAGGGCAGCAATTTGCTGGCTCATTTTAAAGACATACAATTCCATTTTAGATCAAAATAGATTGAAATAGCACACATATTGTTGTGGGAGTCCCAGAAGGCTAATCCATTCAGTAAAACTACATCAGCTCCCCCGGTTTCATGAAGAATTGTGCCAACAGTCATTAAAAATACACAAGCAAGATTGGCGAGTTTGAAGGAAGAGATCTCATGCAGTGATAACAGAATTGTTTATAAATTCTGCTACGAGCACCATTAGAAGCATCAATCTATTTACTGTTATTTGGGATCCAGCTGCAGTACTTCTCCAGCAATGTTTTCTCCACTGGTTTGTGAAGGAAACATTGAAGAGAAATTAAGCCCTAAGTTTCCTCCCCATCCCCTTTGCCATACCCCTCTCTGGTCTTCAGAGGCAGCTATGCCACAGACCATGCTGTTCGGGGTTTCTGCATTATCACCGCTGGGCTCTGTGCATGGATATGACAGTACCTATTTGGCTGCATCCACAGAAGCAAGGATCTGCCTCTTATAATTCTGTTTAGTCTCTTACCTTGGCTGTCTGCAAGCTCTTTCTGTGGTAGCTCTTTTTGAGAATTAGTAATCCTGACAGAGGACCCCGGGAAGACACTGTTTCTGAAGTTCACAATACTGTTTCTTCCCCCATCATTTTATTCTTTTTCATTCAAGTGCCTTGTAAGCATACTGAGTCATTCCATCCAGACTTGGTCTCACAGTCTTTTAACAGGAAGAAATATCCTTAGGCAGAACCATTGTTTATTCTGCTCACTGATCAGAAATGAGCATAACAGCTTCACACAGCAGATACACATGAAAATCCGTACTTGCTTAATATATGCTTTCTTGCATAGGCACTAATTTGACTTAATTTCCCTTCACTGTTGAGGGTTTTTTTAGTGTGCTTTTTCCCATTATTCCTCTCAACACTCATACTCTTTACAAGTATCTGCTATCCTACTAACATCATCTGTTCGCTTCAACTGCAGGAGATGGCATGAAAAGCTGGTTTGCTATGCAAGGAAAAGAATTTTTGTACAATCACTGTGGGTTTTATATTATCTAAACCTTTTTGATGTGGGGATAGATGTTTTCTCAGAAAAACTAGAGCTAATCTATTTTCATTGATAAGCCAGTGACCATAAAAAAACCCAACTTTCCAGTTCCAAATATGTAGTTTGGTTTCAGAGCATCGAAAGCTATCACTTTTCTTAGAATCAGTCCTTGAGAGTTTTGAGTTGACCATTTTTGAAGGAAATTAAGCTTATGAGATCATGATCTCTGTCTGTCTGGCATTTTCTTACTCCACTAAAAATTTTTACTATCAGTGGCCAGTTTCAAACCTGAGGGGCACAGGGCTCAAAGAAATAAAGTTCCTACAATTTTCATGAAAGCTGAAGCCTGGCCTGACAGGTCAAAGTAAGAACTATCACTTCCTACTCAATCTAATTAACTAATGCTAAAAGTCAACTGGCTGCTGAAGAAACATCATTCTTATACTGGACAACTAATCAGCCTGCTGCTAATGGAGCAATTTGTTTTCACTGGCGTTAATGACAGATGAAGTCTTCAACAACAAAATGTATGAGTTAAACATGAAAATTCTTTAGGGATAGTACAGTAATCAAAGCAGGCATCATTGATGAAGACATCAGTTAGGTTTTCTAAGAACTGATTTATCAACATGAGTGCTTTCATAAGGAAATTGTCTTGTTTCATTTTTCCCTCACAGCGGTGCCTCCTGTATCATAGTGTGGATCATGATCATCTTATTGAATCCACTTCTCACTGTCTACCAGATCTGAGCAAAATTTAATCTGAGCAATTAAGAAAGAGCTTGGTTGCACTTAAGCCAGAGGAAGGACTCAAGTAACAAGTAGATAATTGAGCATAAAAACACATTCAAACTCTAGTACGTGAATAAGGTTTATTCAGTGAGTGGCAGCATATATAAGAAACCAAGCCATGAGCTCTTCTTAGAAAAACAAAACGAAGACATCATGAAGTAGAGATCTCCTGTAACTTTCTCGTTATGTCAAATGGGCATTATTTCCCCAGGACCACTGAATCTCTTCATATCCACGCCACTCGGCTTGGACTTGTAGTTATGTGAATTACATTTTGGCAGAGCAGGAAAATCCATGAGCCCTGCATTCACAGACCAGATGCCTATTCTGTCTTTCACATCCTCCCACAGCTGTTCTCTGTTTCCTTCAGATCTACAGTTTCATGTTTCTCTGTGTTGTCTCTTAGGAGTGTTGCTTATTTTCATTGTATCTCAATGGCTTTCTTCAGAAATCAGACAGATCCATACACACTTCCTTTTTCTCACTCACTTTCTCTTTTTTTTTCTTTCTCTTTTTTTTTCTCTCTTCTCTTCTTGTGCTAGGAAGAGTAAAACTATTACTAATCCCCAAGGATTCTGGTCTGTAGTAAATTCCATGCTACAGCCAGTTATACTTCCCTCAGCAGTTCCATAAAGCCACGGGGACAAACAGTTGTCCTGGGATTTAATATGGATCTATTACAATAGAAAAGGAAGACTTTCTCCCTTGTATCCTAAGATGCTCACAAGAGGTACAACACTGTTAAGGGAGACTGCAAGGCTCTCTTTTACCCTTGGCAAAAAAAAATGCTTCTTTTGATTGGAGACAAAGTAGCCTCTTCTAGTGCCATTAACAAGAAGTATCAAGAGAAAGGATCAGCAGGCAGCAACTGCTTCTGGAGACAGAATGCCTGAATCATTATGCCCAAGAGAAAGCAAAGTTATAATCTTCCCAAACACTGTGAGTAGACGAAATTCAGGGACTATAGGAAAACATTTCTTTGAAAACCTGGATTTATGAACTTGAACATCTATGCAAACCTGAGAGGGTTCATTGCCGTGAGAACTGTTCATTGCCAGCTCCTCAGAAAACAAAATACAGGTTTTGTTTTGCAAATAGAACTCTAACTCAAATTCTGCATTTTTTTGTATGCCCGTTTATATATGACACTTAAAATATCAGATAAAGTAGAGATCAGGGAATTTGCCTACTGAATCACTAAGTCCATCCTCCAGCAGCTCACAGACCTGCACTGTTGTGATGGCTTATAGTACAGCAAGTCCAAGCCAGAAAACCAAAAAAATGCTCTCCTAGCCTGATGGTTTTCCTTACAACATTTCATTGTATCCAACTCAGTTTTAGCCTGAAGAAATGAAAAGTCAAAAAGGCAAAATTATTCTGAAAAAAATGCTTCTCTTCCCATCCAAGAACAAATACAATGAAGAAAAATAACCAGATACTTGTGGGTTGAGACCCTTATCCAAAGCCCAGTGAAATCCTTGGAAATCCTTCCAGCGACCACAGGCTTTCAATCAGGTCTTATGAGTGATGTTTTAAAACTAATTCTAAATTAAGAGCCAAATATCACTGGTATTTAATTTGTTGCCAGAAGCCACACAATAGACCTTTGAAACAAAACTCTTAAAATGCATAGAAATTCAGATGAAATGACTCACCAATGCTGAACAAATAAGGCACAACCTCGCCTCCTTCTGCTCTTCAGTTCCCTTTAAGACACTATTTTTTCTTTGTTTGGTAATATTGCAAAATATTTCCACTTTAATTGTAGATTATGGTTGGCAGATGACAGAATTCTGATAACTGGTGACTGGTCAGACAGTGCTTTCTCTGTCTGGGGACACTTCCATCAAAATCTGAGTATTTATTTGAAACAGGTCTGTAACCCTTTCTTTAATAAAGCTGAGACTGTCTGGAAGCTCTGTCTTACTAAGAAGGGAATCAGCAGCAGATGGAATAGGAAGGCAGGCGGAAGCTTATCCCTGCTATTTATTTTGAATAAAAATAACATCTGATGTGTCAGGTAGCAGCAATTTGCACAGTGAGAACAAAGAGAGTTCCTGCCCCAAAGATGTAAGAATCTGAAAGACAGACTCAAACATGTCGGTCTCTGAGCAGTGGAGCTCGGGAAGGCAGATTTCCTACAGGGTTTTGTCTCATGCCTGAATTTCGTAACATCTATTGTTGTAGGAGCATCACACTATGCTTTAACTCACTTTGGAAGAGCTTTAGGAACAGTATCCTTTCTGAGGGATGCTAGTAGGGCCTAGCTGCTTATGCTCACAAAATGTGTAGGAACTTCATAGGACCAGAACTTTTACTTCTCTAACAACGATGATTAAATCTCATTAGTGGATATAAGAAAAAAATATTAGGTAAAATCCACATCTAAAATGGGATTTCATAAATGTGTCCTCAGGAAAGCAGAAAGAAGTGCAGAGACAGTCCTGAAACAAAATCTTGTATCTTAGCACCATGATCTAAACTGTCCCTTCTGACATACAGAATCATAGAATAGTTAGGATTGGAAAGGACCTGAAGATCATCTAGTTCCAACCCCCCTGCCATGGGCAGGGACACCTCACATTAAACCATATCACCCAAGGCTTCATGCCTCTTTGCTTCACAGAACAAATCCCAGATCCAGACTCACTCCACTTTGAGAATCTTTAAAACAGACTTTGAGGTTTAACTCCCACATTACTGAAATTATATGTTTCTAAAATTGAATGGTTTTCTTTAAACAAAGCAACCAAAATTTTCATTTGAGTTCTACAAGACAGTATCGAGATGATGCATCATTGACATCACTCCTTTTAACACCTCTTTAAATATCCTGGTCAAGCTCCACTTCCCACGGTGAGTCAACACAACTGACTCAAGAAAATTATACAGGATTTTATCTGGCCAACACAAAACCAACAAAAAAACCTCTGCATCATTGCGGTTGGTCATGATTGATCCTGCCACATTATTACAAACAAAGCATTTGCTTGAAGCATTTGTTTGCTTTCCTTTTGCCTAGGGGAATCTGGGATGGGTGAATGCCACAGAACTTAATGGAAACTTTTAATGCAGAAAGGCCACAGGATCAGATTATGTTTCTTGGGTGAACTGGTTTGCTTTTTTATTAGATCCATTTGTTTTCTGATGTTGGGTTAGAAGAGCAAGTCTGTGGAGTTAAAGCAGTGCTTAGTTCTGTCTGAACTGTTCTGGGAAAAGAAAGAAAAGTTGACACCAGCAGACAAGGAATAAAAAGTTCTACCTAAGCAATGGCTGCTTTTTCTGTTCACATCCACAAAGTCATTCTTCAGCCAGTTATGCAATTACACAGCTACTTCATTTTTGATCTTCGGTTACAGCTACGTTTCTTAAAAGCTGCCCAGAAAACCTGGCTGGGACTAAGGTAAAGAAAGGGAGATTGATTCACGAAGTGAGCAAAGGATGCCAGTTCAAGCAGAAAGCCTAAGCTTGAAGGAGCATGAAGAAATGAAGAGGAGAAAGAAAGCGGCATTAAAAAAAAAAAAGAGTGAATGGGTGTTCTTCAGTGTTGCCAGAGAGAAGGAATTTGTTCCTCGATGGATAAGAGGTCAGTTCACTTTTACAGCAGATGGGGAAAAGATGGGAGAAGGAGCCGGGCTAGGACAGAGAGAGACAAGGGGAGTGCTGAGCACTTTTCCCATTGCTAGCAAGGAGGGCAGGTGGGTGAGACACAGGAGCAGTGACTCCTGCTGTCAGGAAGGTAAACACTCCTCAGCAAATGCCACCATCCCCAGCAAAACCAACTCTCCCTCAGTAACAGTGGTATCAGACAGATGAGCTTATATACCATAAGTATATAGGTATAGTATATATGTGTAGTATATAAATTAAGTCTAGTATATAAGTTCAGTGGTTTTGCCAGCTCCTTATTTTGCCTGTTTTGGGAACCAGTTCTTGAACACAGAGGAACTGTGAGGAAACAGCTGTCATGTGGCCTGATTTGACACAAAAAAGTGTCCCTGTTCACTTCTGGCAGCCCCTTGGGAGCCCAGAGTATTTAGGATTTTGGCTCCCAGAGATGAGAGAATTAGCAAAGTTCACAGCAGGCTTCGGTCTCCTTGATTGGGACCGCATCTGAAACAGGAAAGCTGCAAGTGATCACTGAGAAAAACAGCATGAGGACAAGTGCTGAGTAGGAATGAAACTGTGGACATGAATAAATATTTTGGTGAAAAGTTATTTTAGATGTGTTTTGAAGAGTTGGCAGCAGGGGAAGAAAATTCCCTAGCTATTGGGTCAACCAATATGCATGACAATCTAAGGAAAGGACTGTGGGTCAAATCTCTCTTTTCTTCCAAACCTTCACCTTTCAGTTTCAAATTTGGGCATAAAAGCTCAGATGCCACTTTTAAAAATGAATCACAGAGGATGACAGATCTCAGAGCAAACCTCCACCTCCAATAAGGG
Organism: Melopsittacus undulatus; assembly: GCF_012275295.1. Lineage (NCBI taxonomy): Eukaryota > Metazoa > Chordata > Aves > Psittaciformes > Psittaculidae > Melopsittacus > Melopsittacus undulatus. Next base: position 94,032,808 of record NC_047528.1, read on the forward strand.
ATGCAATTAATAAATACGCTCTTTGTTGCCACCAAACTGTTGGACAATAATAGATTATGCAGTTCTTTAAGTATTGTCTGTATCAACATTACTTCCAAGATCTCCTGTTATTTAAGGGAGAAATTTTGCTTACTGACCCTGAGTCCTCCCCATAGTTTCATTTAGAACTGCTGCTGGAGTCTTGTGTCAGAATTTTATTCTCCCTAGAAAATACCAATTCCCATATCAAGTCATAAAATATTATTGCATAGTGAAGAAATGTCTCCTAAAAAGGGGGAACCCCTCCCCCCCCAAAACAAAACAGAAATTAAAAAATGCCATAACAACATTTTCTTAATCATAGTTAAAAGCCAGACTGAGAAACTTATGACAACAAGAATCGGCAGCTCTGTATCCTGTAAGAGCAAGAGTAATAACAAAACCACAACAGCAACTGACCTGCAATAACTAAATTAAGAGATTCTACTCACAGCCAGAGCTGCCAACCTCTCTTTTATGAAAAGGGAGGCATAAATACTGTACTGCTTCTGTGAAGTGACCCATAAAAAATTACCACAATTTTATAAATGGGGAAATAAATACAAGTCAAACATTAAAAACCAAAACAACAACACCCCCACCACCACCACCAAAACAAACCCCAAACCTTCATTATCCATATATACTGTTCCCTTCTCCCTTTGCCAAAAACATGAGACCCCAAGAGGGGTCACCTTTGTGTTGTTACAGGCAAGCAGCTACGTCTTGTGATTAACAAATGGACTCTGAGAAGGTTAGAATAGCTAGCACAATTTAATATCTACCTGAAGAGAATGATAAAGATTACATGTGCACTTGTTGCAATCTGACAGCAGTCTGGGAAGTGAGTATAGAAAGTTGTCAGAGTGGGGAGAGTGGGGAGAGAAGGAGAGAAGAACAGAGCTTGGGCTGCTGAGGTAGAGATCAGATGGTGGAAATACACAGTGCAGAAAAGACAATGACCCCAAAAAGTATACACCTAATAATCTGAGCCTAAAATCTGCGAAAAGCAGGGAAAATTTAAGCAACTACCCTTCCAATTGTCTGTGCACTCCCAAACTCCCAGAACCTGATCAAATCATGCAGAACACATTCAAGGTGCAGATCTGTTTCATTTGCTATGGCATGGGCTGCACATGGAAACCTATAACCTGCCACCTGGAAGCTTCACCCTCAGAAGGGCAGGGTTAGATCTGACCCCTTCCAGAAGACACAAAATGCAGGTGGTGGGTAAAGCAGGAGGAGCCAGCTCCCCACTCCTCATCCATCAGGATAATCCCCAAGGAGCTGCTTGCACCTTGTCAGCTGCTCGGTGCTGCCCCTTTAAACAGAGCAGATTTGTTTTCACGTAAATTCAACAGAGCTTATGAAAATCAAGTCGCTGTTCCTGCTAAGGAGGAGAGCAAATAAGGAAATTCAGCAACTCTAAAAGTTCAGCTTGAAGCTGCTCTTACAGAGCTTGTAATTCTCTAAGAGGTATTAATCAGACTGTCATCTTCTGACAGTCCTGGCCCACAGTACCTACTTCTGAAGTAGCCAAAAACTTCTCTGTGTAGTCTTTTCCTGTCATTCTGGATTAGATCCCATGTTAAAAATACAAAGAAAAAGTGAGCAGAATTCGTTCAGGCTGGAAACTTCCCAATTTGACAATAATTATGGAATTTTATTTTCTTTTCTACATCTTATTGATGGAATTCTCTGCATGGTACTTTTAATACTGATCTCTGGGGCGAGACAAACATTTTGCCTTGGTCATTCTACCTATTTGGAAAGTTCAGCACACAATGAATACAGCTGTACTTCTGAAACATATCTTGGATAACCTTATCTAAATAACTTCATTTGAAAAGTGAATGGACTTTTGTGAGAGGAACTTTCTTAGATAAACTAGAGGGATATTTTTTAACTCAGCGGCTATTTGAAAGGGAAAAATTGAACTTTTTATTTTCTTGTGGAGAACTGCCATATGATTCCAAAACTAACATGTACAAGCCAGCAGTTGAGCCAGAAAGTCACCAAAGAATGAGATAGCAAACATTTAAAAGCCCTATACATGTGACAGGAATCTAGTAAGAGAAACTTAGTTTATCCAAGTATATGATCCTGGTCTTTGGTGTTTGCTTGCTTGGAAAGGTTCAGGCTTATAGACTTGGACACAATAATAAAATCACAGAGAGTATTTTCTTCTGGTTGAGAAAAGGGTTTTTACAGAACCACCACCACTATTTTGAACTGTATTAACATGAACTATATGAATAAGGGTAACAACACATTTGGACTATTAATTCTATGCTAACTTTGTTTTGGAGCACTTGACTGGCTTTTGGAAAGTTCTGCTCTGCTCGTTACAGGTAACGTTTGCTTTCTGCCCTAGGGGCAACTCCTTGAGCTTGCAACTGCCAGGAATATGCTGTGCTTACTGTGAGATGCGGAGAGAAACCGCTCTTCCAAGTAACTTCCTAACAGCAGTGAGATGTCCTGGAGCACAGGAAAAGTCACAAAAGCTCAGATTTCTCAAACAGAAAATAAAACCCGCTTCTTTGTTCTAATGAAAACAAGGACATTTTCCCAGTTTCCACAGTCACTTCACTTTGCACCGACAAAGCAGCCTTGCAGGGATCACCTCAGTGATTACCAAATGACAGCTCGTGCCACTGCTCACTTTGAAGTGACTCTCACTAAGGCGAAACGCTCTCCCAGCGGAGAGAAGCGCAGCATTATTTGCTCGCTACCGGAGTTAAGGACGGCTCGCGCAGGGCTCGACTCCAAGTCTCCAGGAGAAAATGGGAATCTTTCCAGGGACTTCCACGCACTTTTGGTCAGGCCCTGGCCTGTTCACGCACAGCTTTGCACCGCGCAGCTGACAAGAACCTGGCAGTTCCAACTCTTCGAGACCCTTCCCACCGGACCTCTCTGGAATACCTCACCCCCACTCTTCCTTCCTCCCCTCCTTCGCACTGTGCCACGGCCGCGGCACATCTGAATCATGCGCCCGTGCTCCCCTGGGTGCAGGCCCGTGTCCCGGCCCTGGGACACGACGTGCCTGCAGCTCGCCGGTCAATACGCAGCTTTCCGAGCAGTGTCGGGCGGGGTCCGAGCGCAGGCGGCAGGCAGCCTCCCGCCGCGGACACCGCCGGCATCTCCTGCCGGCGCCAGTCCGGGGTACGAGGGACTGCCAGGGGTGCCGTTCGGGGGTATGGGGCGCGCCTCACGCCGGGGGGTGCCGGGATACGAGGGCTCCCCTCCCGAGGCGATACGGGGGCCAGCGGCGGGAACGCAGGTGCCCTCCTCCTGCCCACCCCGCCGCGCCCCTCACATCTCCCACGCCGGGCACCGCGTCCTGGGTGACCGTTAGTCGGTCCCGGCCCTCCCGCTGCCCGCCCCGTACCTGAGAAGTCGGCGAGCGCCGCCACCTCGGCGCTGCACACGAGGATCACGCAGGAGAGGAGGGGGAGGAGCCGCCCGGGCTCTACCTGTCTCTGTCGTGGGTGCTTCCCCGCATCCCCGTCCCTCATGGTGCGGCTGAGGGCAGCTAGGGGCGGGGGGGGCAGCCCCGCCGCCTCACATGATGGAGACGGTCCCGGCTGGCGGGACTGCCACCGCCGGCCCGCAGGGCGCCCTCCGCCGAGGGGCAGCACCGGCGGCGGGGCTCGGGAGGAGGAGGAGGGCGGAGCGGCCTTGCCCCCAGCCGAGGCCGCGGCTGGAAGGGGTCGGGACCGGAATGGGGCAGCAGGAGGACCGTCGCCGCCGCGGGGGAGCCCGCGAGGGCGGTGGGGAAGGGGAAGAGAAGAGGCTTCTCGGCGGCGCCGTGCCTGGCACTGCCCTCAGCGCACATCGTGCGGGCCGGGCTGAGTCAGACCCGGCTGCACCTCGCCCGCCCTCCCCCGGCTCTCTCCACCCCTCTCCGGGCAGTTCGAGGTCCCGGCACCTCCCTCTTGGCGAAGGGGCACGATTTCGTCTCCACGCGCCGTGAGAAGGGCTTTATTTTTAACTTATTTCCCCCTCCCTTATCCCTGCTTGGCAATGGTTGAAGGACTGTCACGGATTTGTGACAGCATTTCCCTGCTTGTATTTTTCCCAAGCCAGGTGCAAGGTGTTCCCCATCGCTTCCCGTCTCCGCAGCGCAACTCCTTCGCTGCTTTCCCTCCTTCAGCCCTCCTAGTCACGTTTGTAGGACCCTGCCAGTTCTGCCGCTCCAGCCCGGCTCCTGTCCTTAGGCACTGGCTCACAGGTCTGCGGGGGAAACCCAGCTGACAGCCACGCCTGGCAGGAGCTCTGGATGAGGGATTTCAGTGGGCAAATAGCTGTGGTAAAAAATGGCACTGCCTCTTCCACGCTGCAAAAGAAACTTTCCCTTTCTGTGCTTCCTCTCCTCATGTTGTTGCCTGACAACATCTTGTCGCAGCCCTTAGCTTTGAGGCTCACGTAGTTCAGCATAGCTGAGTTTAAAGTGTGTAGGCTTGCTTAAAGTTTGATTGCAATGTGAAAGAACACAGTGAAGTTACTTCGCAAGAGTTCAGGTTGTTCCCTGAAATGTTTTGTAAGACTAAAGTAAACCAGTGAGAAGTTCAAACAGATCGTCATTACAACCTGCTAAGCCACCTTCAAATGCAGTTTGGGGCTCCTTTTAAGGTACTGGAGGGACTAAAGAGAATAAATCAGGGCACTAATTTCCTAGTTTTTGTAAGAGCTGCCATCAGGACAGAGCCTAGAAGCAACACTGGAAACAGGGCATGAAAACATCTTCTGCCCCAGGGTTGTGCTTGGGTATAAAGAGGGTAGGCAAGAACATCTACCTGTTTACACTCTGGCATGCATGTTCACACTGATCTTCCTCCTGAAGAAAAACAGAACTAGGTGAGAGATGATGGAACCAAACTAATTCTGTTAAATCTCTTCCTGCTCCAACTGAAGTTGGATCACATCCAGATTTGAATTTCCAAACTTTGGCACCTCTTTCTGGAGGTTACACTGAACTTTGACCAGCTTGAATTTCATGTTTGAGTCTGAATCCACTTTTCTTTCCTCTCTCTCCTCACACACAGAACAACAACTGGATAACACAAACGTTATAGTCATGCTTCCTCAGTCTTGGGCAGATAAAAGCAAACCAGCTTTCACATGAACCTGCTTGAGGTCAGGGACATTCCATTAAGTTTTCCTGAACTCAGATAAATGGGATCAAAGATGCCGAAATAACACAATAAAATGGATTAGATCAAGCAAGCATCTGTGACTGCAAACATGGATGAGTAGAGCAAACAGTAACTCTGCCAGGTGTGTGAAGCTTTTCCTTCTGGCTGCTGACAAGGACAGCGTTTGCCCTGAACTGAATCAGTTACCCATGCCTCCTGACTGTAGCACTGGAAAGAGACTTGTAGGAGCCTTCTGCCTACTTCTCTCATTTTTTCCCTTGATTTTGCCATACCTGGTCATTTAATCTGACACTTGCTGTCATAGGTCACTTCCACTGAAGGTAGAAATGAATGCCAGGGAAATGTTACAAGTAGCACAGATTTTTACCCCTCCATAAAAGAAAGCATCTGGGGGACACGCATGTATCTTCTAGAAAGGTGTTTTGATGAGTACAGTGAACTCACTTGTCTACCCTAATTTCACACCTGTCTTGTACATAGCTACATATCTACCAGGTTGGAGGGGGCTTTGAGCAACCTGGTCTAGTGGAGGGTGTCTCTGCCTATGGCAGGGTGTCTGGAACTAGGTGACCTTCAGGGTTCCTTCCAATCCAAGCCATTCTGTGATTCTATACCATAACTTCATGTGAGTGCAGTCAGATGTATGGCTTCAGAATGCCAGACCCTCATTCCCTATACAGTCAATGGAGAAATATCTCATATCCAGGCTACCTGCTATAGCTCTAACAGGATGTGTTCCACCTCCTCCTCTCTGTACTGCTCATTAATCCCTGGAAGATAGATGTCAATGATGGCAACTCAGTCTATATGTGACTATGAGTAGATAGTGGATCTGTGACAAGCACACAGTCAGTCCAAAACAACATATAAAATATCAAAACCACTGAGAAATATCCTGTTCTCATGCTTGAAAGGCTTTGAATCAGAAGATTCTGTGGGACTGTTTGCCTAGTGAGAACTTGTGAATCTTTTTAATGAGGTAACACTGCTTTTTCTAGCCCTGTGGTGCTGCAAGAAAAAGACCATCCAGTGGTGCAGCAATGAGCCTGGAATGCTTTTGGCACTGTGCAGGTATAACCCAAAGGCAAAGGCATTTTTTAAGTAGAATGACTGAACTGGGAGAGGTTCAAAATGTTGTAGGGTTGTTCACCTCCAGAGAGGTGAAGCAGTGAGGGTTGAATAACAACATGAGAGGCAGCTGAGTGCTCCTATGTGTAGGCAGCCTTTTAGGGAAACCTTCCTATAGAGAAAAACTTACAGATACTGCAGCCAACAGATACTGAAGACATGCTTTTGTTAAAATGGCATTGACCATTTTTTCTCTTTTTCTCTTTCTCTCTTTTTTCTTTTTTCTTCTCCCTCCCCATGGGGATTACTTTGCTATTCAACATTAACCTAAACTCTGTAACAATTCTGGCAATCCCTGCTATTCCTTGTTATTGATAGTGCTTAAATGGTAACCTTAGAGACAGTGGTGTAAAACACAAAGGTAGGGAGACAGTATTATTTATCCTGATATGCAGAATATGTTTCTTTGCCATAGCCTTGAAAGCAGCTTCTATAAGCTGGCAATATTAAGTAGCTGGAAGACAGTATAACTAATCCAGACATGTTCAGCACGTAGAATTACAGAATCTTTCAGTCTTGGCCTTTCTTTATAAGCAACAGGAGTGAGATTAATTTTTTTTCCGCAAAGAAAAAATGAAAGCCTGTAAGTTAGAATCCAGGCTAGATACCATGTCTCTTTAGAACTTGGGGAGAAAAATAGTTACTCTCTCTTGAACCCAGGGAGAAAAATAATTTCACAGTGTCAAAAAATGCAGGAACTGTGTTGTTGCATGGAAGCTTTGCAAGAACAAAGCCATAATCTGAGTTCTTAATTTCTTTTTTCTCTGCATTATTCATTTTTATCTGAACTTCAGCCAAACTGCAGTTTGAAACATGGCTTCCTGTTTGGGAATTCAAATTAAATTAATGCTATCAGTTAGTAAATAAATAAACCGTGTGAAATAAGACAGTTGAACTAGATAGCCTAAAATTTTCTATTAGTAAAAACCCCCACAAGATCTATTGCAGAGTAACAAAAATTATCAGAAATATGTAATTCAGAAGTACTTATTAATATATATATATACACATACACATCTCACCACTATACCTGCTACTGCTGTTCTCCTCTTTTCACACCAATACATGTACTGGAAGCTGATATATGTAATTTTTGTTCTCTTCTCACAGAATAAAGTTTGCAAGAAGTTCACTAATGTTCTCTTTGGCTTTGGGGAGTAAAAAAAGGATAAAACCTAAGTACAAACCACCAGGCTTTTCCCACATTTTAAAATGCTTTATATTCCTGCATTCTGACATAGATGAAATCCACAAGACAGTTCAAACAAGTGAGCTGCTATCCTTTCTCTGTTTCTATGGAAATGAGTGTCAGACCAGTTAAAACAAAGCACACGCTTTACAGCAATCACTATATGGCAATTATTTAAAATAACAGCACATTTTTTCCCAACTCAACCTCTATTTCTATGGATACAAGAATGAAGATAGAGGTAAAGAAGCCTCTCTTGTGTTTTTTCCACTCTAAGTGTGTTTTGGATGTTTTAGGTTCTCACTGGGCACTACAGATTTTAAGGTCTAACAAAATCTTCAAGTGTGCAGTAATTTGAACTTGAGAGGACAAATTCTGCAAGCCGTAGTTCGGAAACATTCTCATGCATGTAAGTAGAAGTTTGAATGAATACAGAGTACAGTACTTCACCCAGAAGTAGGGCTAATATTAGAAGGAAGGCTAATATTTGCTATTTTGTGCCTTTTTGGACTCACTTCAGAGAGAGAAAGTTAGCTAACAATTTAAGTGTTCATAAGCTGTTTCCTGCATAGTCAGTTCTAACGTCATAGAGACCCTGACCACAAAAAAGAAGTAAGATGTAACTAAGTTTGTAAAACCAATCTCCTCATGTTTCTTTCCCTCTGAATAAAATCTCATTCCAGCTTCCTCACCACACACAGCAGGAAGGTCAGCACTACACATCCTGCTGTCTTACTGCCTGTCTTACTTTCACCTCTTTTGTGTACAGATTATTTTTTCTAGCAGTACACTTGGGCACTTGTATAGACATGAAGTGAGAGGCATGTCCCATCTTACAGAGCTTACTGCTGGAAACAAGAAAAAAAAAGTAGAGGAAGAACAAATGCACCAAGAAAAAGGTTCTGGCTTTGTTATTTGTGCCCTCTTAAAGCACATAAAATCATCCCTGGTCACTTCCTGATACGAATCTTGAAAGACAGACTGGAAAAGAGGATATGTCTTCCCTCTCAGTTTAGGAAGGACATTAGGACAGAGCTTCTGGGTGGACCACAGTCTTGGAAATCAGCCTGTTTACTTGTGAAAGTGCCTTATTATGGGTTTATGAGTATGCCTTTTGGCTCATTGTTGTCACTTTCTCTTTTAATATGTATTTAAGCTATGATTTTCCAAAATGACTAATGATTTTGTGTACTGGAAATTGAAGACAGCAGCTTTTTAAAGCCACAGAATCAATGTTAAAGCACTCAGAAAGTGGTGGCTTTTCCAAAAGCCTTGGAAAATCAGGCCTCAAGGTCTCACAAGTTAGGTATGCAAAGCCATGAAAAACTGGAAGTGTTTCAGGTAAGAGTAGCCTGTATCAGTATCTAGTCAGTTAACAGCTTTGAAATCCAGACCTCACACTAATTCAAACTGAGGACTCTGAAATTTGAAGCAAATTACAAAATTTGAAAATAATACTGCATTGTTTCTAAGTGCTTGCTTTTCCTCTCAGGACTGTAAGGGTTACATGGCAAATTCTGAAGAGGTGCTCAAAGACTATGTTAAACTAACTCAGGCTTGATGATGGTTGAAGATTATTCTACGTATAGAAGGTGGGAAGGATTTCAGTACACATGGAAGATACCCTTTTTCCACCTCTGGATGTAACTATCCCATAGTGCCAAAGGTCCTGTTCTATACATTGAACTAAAGGGTTTATTCAGTTTATCACAAGTAGATACCCATAGCTACTTTCAGCTTATACCTCGTCTAGCTCTTCCCAGCCTGCTCACTACTTTCCTGCTCTTCTGTCCTCTTCCCTTCTTTTATGATCTTTCCATCCATCTTCAGCATCTGGGCAAGCAGCCTGATTCCCAACTCATGCTGTGCTCTGGCTCAAAACCCTTTGTGCTAATGCATGTTCATACTGCTGATGCTGCAGGCAAGTTAGGTCCTTTGATATTGATAGGGCTCTAGTGTAATGGTACGGAAGACAAACTATCAGTAGTCAGATTTTAAAATGTACTCCTTTAGCTACTCAGAGAAGGGCTCCTCCAGCTGAAATAATTAAGGGACTGGAGGAGGAGGAGAAAGAAGGATGGTTTTGTTTTTCAGCATCAAGAGTAAAAAAAGTTGTGGTTTTACTAAATTGCTGTAACTGTTTATGCCAAACCAGCATTGGCACTGCAGGGCAGTTTCACTAGGGTTATTGCCTCAGCACAGCCTGCCCTACCCTCAGCTCCTGAGTCCATGCACCATTCTTGCACATCACCCAGACAACTTGTTCTTAAACTTCTGGAGTTCAATCTCTGCAGTGTTTCTATCTCCAAATGTGTGAGCTGGCACTGGGCTGATCAGGGCAAGGATGGTGGGAGTATGGGCACAAGGCATCTCTGGACATGTGATGACAAAGAAGGCATTGGGTTGTGGTGGCAATATTCCTGACTTGTGAGGCTGTATTGAGGAAGCAGTCCTGACACTTAACCTGTCTCTTGGTAGCATTCATCCTCTCTGCCTCTGTGATCCCATGCTTGAGGTGCCAAAGGCTGCAAACCGTAAAGGTCTGATAAACAGCTGTATCTCACACAGGCATTTGAAATATTGGGAAAAACTGAAGGAAACTTTTCTGTGAAATAATTCTGTAAAACATGAAAGAATACTGAGAACAGCAGTTTTAAAGATGTGTGTTTTTATGAAGTTCAGTCCCTCTGAATACTTTGTATAAGGATAATTAAATTACCATCAAAAGAACAAAGTATGATAAAAAACAACTGCATTTCCTGCATACTCTGGAGCAAAATTCTTGTGGAGTATGGGGTCACGGGTCATGTATGGCCACTAAGTGATACCACCAAATGAAAACAATAGTAGTATAATGGTACTGTAACTGGCAGGAGCTCCACTAAAACAATCAGTGGTTTTAAAGGTCAAGCCTAGTCTGGTCTGGTCTGGGATTAGCATGGCCTGCTAATAGACCTATACCTGAACAGAGGTATACAGTTATCCTTTCATAGGGATAGTTGCTTATCCATAGCGTGAGGTTGCAGGCCAGGAGATCAGGCTGTTTGGAAAGGGTCACCACAGCATGGTTAGGGAACAAGGTTGTTCTGCTGTATCAACAGACTTAAGCTTGAGGGCTGCCATATCAAGTATCACTGAGGTAGCCAAAGGCTAGAGATAGGGGCTGAGTGAGTAGGATAAAAGTGTTTATGGCTGAAATCAAGAGACAGACCTTAATAAAGCTATTGGGTAAGTAGTGGCCCAATCTGCCAAAACAGATTTTGTCTTCAGGATTGCATGAATGAGGATCCTAGAGAGAGAAGAATGAGGTTCAAGTCAGGGATGTAAAGGCAAATTAGGCAGGACTTCAGGGCCAGGGATTGTTATTTCAGATACTGTTCCAGTCAGTAAAGACTTCAGAGGTCAGATTATGGCTGATGCAGGAAAGGGTCACTTAGCTCAATTAGTTTTATATCTGGAACTGTTCACTGAACAAGACAAGAGCAAAGGTTCATGCAAGGGACTGGGAATTGTTTCTCAGACCTGCAAATGCTGAAGGGCATTGTGTATCTTGGATATGATATGTTCACCTGGCAAGAATCACAGAAGTATATTTCAATCTACTGAAAACTGGGCAGCTTAGAAATTAATACTTGACTCATTCACTGCTTACATCTGTCAAACATGTAGGCACAACAGAGCAGATAGACTTTGTCAGAGCTTGATGTCTCTTTCTTTGATTGGGTCTCCATGAATAGAGCTTGCCAAAAAACAGACTTGGGGGAGGAAAATTTTCATGGATATAATAGAGAAAGGAAAGAACATAGGCATCAAAGTAAATTATGGCAAGAATATGGAAGTAATCTAACTTGAAGTGGCATGGTCTTCCTCATCATCCTCATTAAAGCCTATGACAGACAACTACTCAGACAGCAAGGGGAGAGAATAATTGAATTTAAAGTTGAAATGAAAATAATATTCACCAAAATTTTACAGTAATATTTTTATACCAGATATTCTATAAAATATGGTATGATGATAAGGGAGTGGAACATCTCCCTTATGAGGAGAAGCTGAGGGAGCTGGGTCTCTTTAGGGAGGAGACTGAGGGGTGACCTCATCAGTGTTTACAAATATGTAAAGGGTGGGTGTCAGGATGATGGAGCTAGGCTTTTTTTCAGTGATATCCAGTGACAGGACAAGGGGCAATGGGTGTAAACTGGAGCATAGGAGGTTCCACGTTAACATCAGGAAGAACTTCTTTACCTTAAGAGTGACAGAGCACTGGAACAGGTTGCCCAGGGGGGTTGTGGAGTCTCCTATGTTGGAGATATTCAAGGCCCGTCTAGACAAGTTCCTGTGTGATGTACTCTAGGTTACCCTGCTCCTGCAGGGGGGTTGGACTAGATGATCTTTTGAGGTCCCTTCCAACCCTTGGGATTCTGGGATTCTGTGATCAGGCTTGAGACCCTAAGGTGGCCCTGCTTGAACAGGGAGGTTGGACTAGCTGACCTCTAGTGGTCCTTCCAACCTCAACCATTCTGTGATTCTGTAATACTGACAACTATGACTTTTATGTGGGAGATATCAGTATGAGTGCTTTAAGCCTTTTAAAATCTGTGTTAAATCTTTTTTTGTTTGTTTTTCATTTTCATTCCCTCAAAACCACAACTTCCTTTTGAGAATGTTATTTACTTTCCATATTGTATGTCCCTCAGTTTCTGGAACTGCAAATGTATTTGTATATCTGCTACCTTCAATTAATTTTCAAGAAAACTGTAAGATTGAAACAAGGATTCCTGTCATCCAGAACAAGCCATCAATGATGTCTTATGGAAGAAATGCACAGTCCATGCCTTTGCATACAATTTACTATAATATGGTGAATTCCAAAATGAAGCTGCCATCAAAACTAGCAGAAAAATAATTGAAATCTACTGAATTAAATGTAAGTATTTCTGGAAATATAATGAATGGTTAGCACAGGTTTAAACATGATGCAACTAGCAGCATTGAGATGCTTTTTAGCCTTGTTCTTGTAAGTTACTTTAAAAAAGCCCTTGTACCTAGTATCTAACAATTTATATTTTCATGTTTCCCTTTTTCCCCAGTTACAACTAGTCCTTTTATTTTACCCTTTTGTGCCTTCTAACTTTACCTTCTTTTATTTTACTCCACCATCTGTTCTCACAGTATCACAGCATCTTCCATTAACATTAAAGAACATACCTACCCTAAATCTTAGAATGACTGTTAATGTTGCCCTCTTCTGGATCACTTTTTTAAACAGTGTTTTGTTAAAAAAAAAGTATTAACGTTGTTTTTTTTATTTGTAAATAGGAAAAAAATCCATTTTGGGTAGACCTCTAACGTGATTTTAATTTTTTCTTAACTGACTTAATATAACAATCTCCTTTATCTTCTACTACTGTTTCAACTGTTGGCATTTCATATCTAACAGTTTATTGGAACAAGACTTTTTCCATTTCTCCTTATTACTGTGCTTCTCCTGGAATAATTCTTGCTGAAAGCAAAACCTCTGGTTTCAATTTAACTCTAGAGAACAGTATGCTTGTCCACCTTGAGGAATGTGTTTCACAGGCTGAGAGGCAACCAGTGCCCTCGTATAATGTCTTACTATTTGTTTGTAATTGCTAGTGTTTAAGACATTTTAACCATACAGATTTTAAAAGGTATGGAAACACAGCTTGTTAATTGGAAAGCAATTTGTGACTACTGCTTCTGCAAATGACAATCATTTCATTTTCCCTAGTACGTGAAGAACGTCTCTCCATACTTCTTGGCATGCTGTTTTCCCCTTCCACACCAAAGTCTGGGGCTCCTTGCTTCAGGACTGCATACATCTGCAGTCCTGTGAAACTGTGATGCCAAGGGATACAAAAAATTGCTTGGCCTTGTGAGCAGTCACAGATAGGAGACTACTGCAGGGTGCTGGAGGTTCACCTTCCAAATCCCTGTGCTCTATCCGGCTTTCACCCCTCAGCAATACCGGTAGGGACCGTGTGGCTGCACTTCAGATGAGGTGACTAAAGCGTCCTGATAGGGAAGTGGAAAGAAAGAACAGGTTTAACTATTTTTGACTCATTTTATTGTCAACTTGGCCACTGATTACTCTGACAACCAAATGCATCTCCGAACATGCAGATAGGGTAGTTCATGCTTTTATGCACGCACAAATACTATGTGCCTTTGCTTGTCACCCCAGGGGACTGAACACCCCATAGAAAGGCCACCGAAGGGCCAAATGCCATGTACGACAGGGACGGGTCCATCGGCAGACATCAGAGGCCAAGTGCCCACTGCTGCCTCACAAACCTACTCCCGTGCCAGTGGAGAGGAATTCCTAAGGGGAGCCTAGAGAGCAGCGCTGCTGGGCAGCTGCCTCCCTAAGAGCCTCAAGGCAGCAGGGGCTGGGAAGGCGGCCCTTGAACGCTGCAGCCGGACCTCGGCTCCTGACTGCGGGAGAAGCGTAGCTCCCCTGCTCCGAGCCGGCTGCCAGAGCCCCTGCCAGAGCCCCTGCCACGGCCTCAGCTCGGCAGAGCGCTAAGGCGGCCGCTCCCACCACCGCTTCCTGCCGGGGCGCGGCTCCGCAGCCACAGCCGCTTCCGGGGCGGCCCTCGCGGAGGGGTGGCTGTGCTATGGCGGTGAAGCGCCGTGGTGTGCCCGCGGCCGACCCGCCGGCGGCCAAGCGAGCCTGTCCCCAGGAGGAAGAGTTCAACGGCACCCGCTTCAAGGCGCTGCTGCGCGACCCCGCCACCGCCGGGAAAGGTGAGGGGCTGGTGCGGGCGGCCGGCGGGCAGGGCCGTGCGATCGGGAGGTGAAGGCGTGCTCCGCCGGCGCAGCAGGGGCTGGAGCGGCTACCCGGGGAGCCCGGAGACTTACCCTGTCCCCAGAGCGACGTCGTGGGGACGACCGCGATGATGGCGATGATGATGATGATAGGGATGACGGCTGCTGTTGCTGTACCCTGGGCACGTGTTGGTCAGGGGCAGCAGAGCTCCGGTGTCCGGGCCCTGAGGGTTGGCGTGCAGCGTGCCACACGCTGGCCCCCACAGTGAAACTTTCCCATTGCAGGTCTGGAGACCTTCATCTCCGTGGCTAAGACGCTCCCATCGCCTGATATATATGATGTTGTGGAGGGATACATCAAAATTTCCATGGAGTGTGCTGAAATATTCAGACTTATGGATGGAGAAAGAAAGCCTGAAAGTGAAGTAAGTTGGCCATAGTCACAGTAGCAGAAGCATTGATCAAATGGGAAATGTCATATTCAGTGCAAAGATGTCCTGGGTTTAATGATACACACATCTGGTAGTCTTGCCAAAATTAAACTGCTAAGGTTCTTGAAATGATGTCAAGACCATTTATGAAGTAAGGTGGTCAACAGAAGCAGTCAAGCAAAACAAAAGAAGAAACTAGTTCAGTGAAAGTAATTGTTTTCAGGTAACCAGACATGTCCCTGATTCATCAGTATTTCTGGAAAGCCACCAAGAGAGTTGACCTAATTTTTCTGTTCTGAGCTGGAGACAAGTTTTCCTCATCAGAATACGAAGAAGGAAGTAAAGAATTAAAAAACTCTTTTCACTGTGAATACTGGGGAAGCATTATTAACTTAAATCTGCTTGCAACATGAAATAGGATAGTGTTTTGGATCTTGTGGATCTTTGCTTTAGATTATCACTTTCATGTAATGAAGAAAGCATATAATGTTCAATGACATGCTTTCTTCAAGATCCTTTTAACTAATAGGGGCTAATAGTTGTAGTGAGTACAGTTCCAGTACCATGTGCACTCTGGATTCACCTAGATGCAAGTCTGGAGGAGAGTGGATGCCTCCAACACTTTTCATTACTTCACTGTGAACTTACCAGCAGTTGTTTCTTAACACATCAGTTCATTAGGCCTTGGCCTGTAGCTTGAGAAGAGCCTTCACGATCCATCAGCCTGTGCTAAGGTTTGCACTGCAGTCCATGTTTGCATCCCCAAAAGTGATACATTGTGCATATGAAGATAAATCATGCACATAGGTTTTGATTCATGGTGAGGAGGGACTCATTTTTACATTCAGTTTATTTGTCTGGGGTTGTACATGCCTTCAGTCAGGAGGTTATCCCTCTCTACTGCTGCATTTCATGATGTTTTTCAGCTGAAAAAGGAGTCAGCTGACCTTCTGTGGTTCTCTGGTCTTTCATAGAGTACCTGTATAGGGTCTTCCTTGAAAATTTGTGCTCTTGGAATTAATCCTTTAGAAGAGGAAGCATTAATTTGGGAGAGAATTCACAAGTTAACTTTGCCTTCGTACGAACAAGCTTTCCTCTTGCAGTGGGGTTATTCTTGTTTTAATGGTTTTTGTTATTGTTTACTCAGCTAATGATTTCAAACTGTACCTGATATTGGCAGACACTAACATATTTCTGTATCTTACAGATGCTGTTAATCTTTCAAGCTCTAGAAGCCATTTTACTGAGGACAGCCAGTGACCTCTCCCATTTTTCTGCTGTGGGAATGAACATAGTGAAAAAGTTAATTCATTCCTACATGAGATTGGTCTATGCTGCTCTGTATTCTGAAAATCACAGGTAAGTCTTCTCCATACTGTTGCAGAGAATGTGTCAGTTGATCATGAGGAGCTGTTTGGGTCTTGTTGACTTACTGCTAATAATCCACCTTTATTTAATGATACCGTTCCACATTTCATAAATAATTGCATGGGGAAGTCTTTGCAAGGTAGAAGCTCTGATACAATACAAATCTAATGCTATATGATACTTTTCCTGAGGCTGTATATCTTGGGATTTAGGTCATTACAAAGACCCATGCTGCATACTTAAACTGAAGAAAATCTGACAGTCAGCTATAACACAAAAAAAATGCATCCTTACTTTGGCCTACACTGAGTGTATCCTTAACTTTATCATCAGCTGTAGCTCATATGGACCTGCCTGTGGCAGTAGAGTGTATGTGTTTGCAGGATGGGGGCTCAGTCCAAGAAATATGTTTGTAGAGACAGACTGTTCACAAAGAGGACTGAAGTTCTTTGTGAATAGTGGAATAATATTTGTGTTTGGCCTAATCTGTACTGTGATTGTTATTAAAATGGTGGGATACATATTTTGCTATATGTCCCCATCAGCTGCAGCAAGAGCTTTCCGTGACCAGGAATACTTTGCAAATGGTTATCTTGGTTGCTTGTGTTGGGATTAGCTCAGCACTGCTTTATGCCTGAAACTCCTGAAGGCTTGTGTGGATGTTGGAGGTGGTGTGGGATAATTTCTTTTACAGGAAAAATGTCTTTTTTTTTTGTTTTAATTTAAATGTCTTGATTTGATTGTTTGTATAACTGTCATCCTGGAAATAACTTTCAGGTTTTCCTCTGCCTTTGGTTTTAGGATGAGCCGAGGGTGCCTTACCCTGTTGTCAGCAATGGTTGCTCAGGGGCCAGATTCAGCAAGGGATGTGTATAGCCATTTTGATTTCAATAATAAGTTTCTGCCTGGCTTATTGAAAAAAAGATGTAAGAAGGTAAAGTAAGCTGCTGTGTGCCATGAAATGCTACGCCATGCCTTCATCAGTTTGTTTTTTTCTGCTAAGTATTTGAAACTCAGTTGTAGTCAACTTCTCTTTGCTGTGTTTTTGTCTGCAAGGCTTTACCTCTTCTTTCGTATTCTGTGTCAGGCTGAAATGCTTCTTGATTGTTTCGAATTGGCAGCAGAACTGATCTGTGGGGCAAGAGCTTCCCATCTATTACATAGGAAATCCCCAGGGAATGTTTCTGAGTATCTGCAATAGTGTGAGAGCTGGGTCATATCCTTGAGTATAGCAGGCTTCATTTTCCACCCTGTGCTGGTCTTTCTCATCTTGTCAGGATAACTGTTTGTATACTGCTTTGTAGAATTTGCTGCAAAACATTGAAGTGCTTTGTTTGTTTCTAATAAGATGTGATGAAATATAAATGTATAGTTTCTATGGGCTACCTTTTTAATGGAGTAGTAGTCTAAAATGGAGTGAAAGTAATGATAAACTTCTGAAAGCTATTCAGTGATGTGTTTGGGAAGAGCTCATTTTTTTTTCCAATGCAAAGATTGCAGTTTGGTCCCACTGAAATAAATGGATGTTGGAGGTTCTGAAGTAGTTTTACTGGAAGGAGGATTTTGGGTAGTACTAGTACAATCAGAGTAATTGCATTTGAAAATCTAACCAAGAGTTTTTAAACAATCTCCTGGTGGAAATCCTTAAGGAGGATGTACAAGTGGGTAGAAAAAGTCACTCCTCTTTTTCCAAAATGAAGTTTAATTCTTGTTTTCAAGCTGTTAAAAATAATTAGGGTTGGCTTGAACCAGTGTTTCAGAACGACAGTATTTACATTTCATTTCAAATACAAATCTACAATAAATCCAGGATTATTTCAGTGCTGATACATTGTTTCTAAAGATGACTTGCAGATGAATGTGTGCATTTGTGTTGGCTTTGTGCCATCTGTGGTGACAAATGAAACTGCTTATATGTAGAATGCAAAAACCCAAATGTGCACCTTTTTCCTTGAAACCATGTTTTACAGTTTCAGGAATGTCAGATTCTGTGGGCCTTGACCTTACTGCTGAGGTTGTCATTAAGAGTACATCCACTCCAAATTTAAATGCTTGGATATAGTCTTTTAAGCACAAGCTTATTAGATACACAAGTAAGGTACAAGGAAAAGTTTCCAAAAATTGATTAAATATCTTGCTCTTGATCAGCTTTCAGTGAAATCATTATGTTACAACTGCCTATCAGAGCTGAATTTTTAATACAAAAAATATCTGACCCAAAGCTTACAGCAAAATACCTTTATTTTTTATTTCAACCTGTATATGACTTGCTTCTGCCTTCTATTTAGCCTAGTCAGTAACTTCTTTCAGCCATTTTTACATGCAACTTAATGTTGCAGAGTAAGTTTTAAAAATTTATAAATCATGGAGGGACTCTTTATGAGGGAACATGGTGATAGACCCATAGAGTGGTTTGGGTTGAAAGGGACTTTAAGGGTCATCTAGCTCCAAACCCCTGCCGTGGTTTGGGACACCTTCCACTAGACCTCAAAGCCCCATCCAACCTGGCCTTAAACACTGCCAGGGATGGGACATCCACAGCTTCTTTGGGCAGCCTATTCCAATATCTCACCACCCTCATAGTAAAGAATCTTTTACTAATGTCTAATCTAAATCTTCCCTCTTTGAGCTTAAAGCCATTCTGCCTTGTCCTGTCACTATATGAGGTTCCAGAATAAGGGGTGACTGTTTAAACTGAAATAATACGAGTTTATGCTCATATCCTATGATCATTTTCCAGGCAAAGCTTTCACTACTTCTTCCATTGTGCCTGAATTTGTAGTTTTATAAGGGATTAATTTTTTTTAGCTGGTCTAAATTGCAAGACCAAGGTAGCTCTATAGACAGCTGTGATACCTGAGATGTATGTAAGGCACTGTAGCTCAAGGATGGCAATGAACAGTAAAAGTCCCCCAAGACTGGCACTGCCCCTGGAAGCCTGTGTAAGTAAGAAGGTGCAGCAGTATTACTGCCATTACTGTTACTGAGTATTTTTGTGAAATGACCAGTGTACCAAGTGGTGCAAAAGTGAGGATGTTCAGTGATGTTTGCACAGAGTTTGGCATTAAATTACTGCTGTTTGTTTGGTTTGATTTTTTTTTATTTATGGCCTATCTCCTATATTGAAAATTCTAAAAGCATGTGAACTAGGACACCTTCCTTTTTGATGTTAACTTTAACAGACTGTGATCCACTTCACAACGGAAGTGTTTCAGATGCATATACTGTGAGTGTATTGCATATAAATGTATGTGTATTGCTATGTGCAACATGTTTGTAGAAGTTGTTTAATTTACCTGTTCATAGTACTTATAAGGATGATAAATTTTTGCAGTTTAATTTTTGCTGTTGTGTACAATCTGATTGCTAGCAGTGCCTTTATCTTTTTTTTTTAGGGGAGAACTGATGTTCGTATGGCCTATATTCAGTTTGCTCTTTCCTTTTTAATTGCTGGTGACAATGCGATCTTGACACAGGTGCTAGAATTAAAAGGTACTTCACAATTGCTTGTATATGTATTTTTTTTTAAGGCAGTCCTTCTTACAGGTGGTAATAAATATGAACTAACTCAAAATGTGAACAAGCTAAACAGCATTAGTAAGATACATTTTTTAATCTTACTGCTTGGAAAACTTTAAACTTCTTCAGTATTTTAGTGAGTTCCTCTTCTGCTTGAGAATAATGTTTGCTATCTGCAGAAACTTTGTAAAAATGAAAAGCCTTTGGTGACACAGATGTAAAATGATAAATGTAATGTAACTTTGAGGCCATAGAGTCAGTAAGCAGAAAAAACTCCCTTCATGGCCTCCAGCCTTGCTCATAGCATAGTAACTGGATACGTTAAAAGGTGTGTTTTTTTAAAGTGTTAAAGACTGTGTGTACTTTAGTTTCCTTTCTGTCCTCATGCAGGACAACTCTTATGTACTCCATTAGACCACTTTTTATCAATGAATTGGAAGACCAGTGTAATGTCCTTTACATCCTATGTTGAGGTATTACAAGGGCGTGTAGTCCAGGAGTATGTTACAGCCATGTTTCATAGAGAATATGCTCAAACTTAACTGAGAAAGAAGAGGATGCAGAAAGCTGAATCTTACATACACTTGGTTAATACTCAGTCCCTTATGAGCTGAAGATAATGTAAAACTTCTATTGACTTTAGTAATTTGAAATCTACCGCTGATGGTTCGCAAGTTGTGAATCATGACCCTTGGTAAGGTTGTGAAAGAATTCAGGAGGGATCTAGAAATACTCTTAAAAGAAAAAAGTAATTAGCTGGCAGCAGTTCATTTCTTCTAAAGTGAGGGAATGGGAACAGACCATAGTTACTTACTTCTGCTGTTTGCCCTACCCTGGGGGCTGCTGATTTCATTTAATTGCTCACAATTGTTCAGCTCTTTCAAGAATGGAAAATTGGCAGTGCACACCTAGATGCAGTTAGCACAGCTGGCTTTCATTCCCCTCTGAGATACTGCAGGTCTCTATGAACTGAAGTTCTTTAACTTTGGGTTGCACAGATGAACAAAAGATGATGTATGTGGATGGAGATGTAACCTCTAAACATTTGAGAATCACTTGGAGAAACAGTTGTGAGCCCTTCTATGGAACGGATAGGCGTTTACTCAGATTTAACTACTCCATAGCACATTGGGGCCCAAAGTACATTAGAGTTGACAGATGCTGTTGCAGCAAGTGTTAATAACCAAGTTGGCAAATTAGCTAGTTATGATGAGAATAGGTTTGGCAACATTACTTGTTCATCACTGTAGTTGCAGACACATCATCATTAACTCTGATTGCAGCCTTTTGGTTCATCCTTAAATATAACAGCAAGGTAAATAATATGACATTGAAGAGAAATGGATATGAATTCCCTGAAGTATTTTAGGATTAAAATAGCTTTCACTTCTTCACTTTAACATTTGAAATGTCTTCTTAGATTTCATACCAGATATTCTTCGCTCTGAAATAAAGGAGGACAGAGTTTCTACTGTCAATCTTCTACTTTCTACACTAAGAACTAAGGTATGATATACTCTTGAAATTGTATTGTCTCTTGTTTTCCATTTTCTTAGCTGCTGGAAACAGTTTTGCAGTAATTTCTCATAAATTGCACAGCTCTTTAAGATGCTGGCACTGTGCTGCTGCTGCTACAAGTTTGTCAGTATGTCCATTACTGATAGTTTGTTGGAGGTTGATATTATGGCTGTATTACCATTTCAGGTCTGAAGCCTATTATGCTTTTCCTATGTCATCTTTTAAAGGAAATAATTGCAATAACTTGTACTTGGATGCTAATTTCAGCTCATCTTTAATGTGTGGTGTCCAACAGAGTCTGATTGTTTCATGGGTTGCAGTTGCATCAGTGCCAAGCCTGAAGGTCAAAAGAACTGCAGTCCTTTTTGGTCCTTCCAGTAGAAGTAAGATTTGTCCTTCAATTAATGTGCCTCAGGCCAAAAAGGGGAGATCAGCTAGTGAGTAGGTTTGTTAGCTCAGAGCTAAGAAATGATCTAACAATCTTCTTTCCAGGAGAAAAAGGATTTTGTATGGTTTTAGTATGGGGACTGTGACATGAAGAGGGTTTCTAGGAGCTGTCTGGTTGCAGTTGAAGAATGTGTGGTGCCATTCTGCAGCCAATCTTGGCAGGGCTCTGTTGAAGCCACATCCCGTGGTCCTGGTTAGCTGGTCTTGTTTACAGTTAGGATGGCAACCTTTCTGATGCGTGAGATAAATTTGGTCAAAGGTATTTCTTGGAGGGGTAGCAGAAGAGGGAAGGCTTATAATAAAATTGTTTTCCCAAGGTCAGAGAAATTTTTGTGAAAAAGGTATATTCCACCTACTACGAGAATGTACCAGCATCTGAAGGGAGCCTATAAGGGTGCTGGGAAGGGACTCTTCATTAGGAACTGTAGTGGCAGGATAAGCGGTAACGGGTTAAAACTTAAACAGGGGAAGATTAGATTCGATATAAGGAGGAAGTTCTTTACTGTAAGGGTGGTGAGGCGCTGGAATGGGTTGCCCAGGGAAGTTGTGAATGCTCCATCCCTGGCAGTGTTTAAGGCCAGGCTGGAGAGAGCCTTGGGTGTTATGGTTTAGTGTGAGGTGCCCCTGCCCATGGCAGGGGGGTTGGAACTAGATGACCTTAAGGTTATTTCCGACCCAAACCATTCTATGATTCTATGATTCCATAATGTGCTGTTGAAGAGGTAAGTCTGCTCACTTTTGAAGTTGGTTTTGCTAATTCTCTCATAGCAGACAGGCATAACCTTGTGATATAGTAGGGTTGAAACGTAAGACTTGGAAGCAGGAATTGCAGAAGGATGTGAGAGTTGGTTTGGTCTCAGCTGCTCTTCCTGTGCTCTGTTGTTCCTTAGTTTCTAAGCATCGGTATGCCTTTTTCACAGTGATTCACCAGCTTGTTTCTCTTGTGGGTACAGCAACTGCACCATAGATTTATTTCTATAAAAGTATTTTTAAAAATGTTTTTAGTTCCTGTATCTATGATTATTGAATCTGTTTTGAATGACTGTAGCAATTTGCACTGTTTTGTGACCAATTGAGAGAATGAAGAAAAAATAGTTTCAAATTTAGAAGGTAACCATAAGAGTGTATCTCATACTCAGGATTTTCACAACTGGCAATTTAAAGCCAAAAATATTCTTTCTTTTCTTTCTTGCAATAACCTTGGAAGAAGAAGAAGAAAAAAAAACTAGCATTTAAATGTAAGATAAACCTCTTTGAAATTATGTTTTCTAAATGAAGCTTTTCCCACATGGGAATCATACATCATGTACTGTTATATTATTGATGAAACCTAACATATGGTATGACTTCTTCAGTTTAGCAAGGAAAATGAGAATTAGAAAAAATGCAGACAGGAAAACACAGTAGGATAACTTTTGAGAACTTCTTCCACTGTGTTTTTCCTTTCATTTAAACTTCATTTGTAGCAGGTTCTACCATTTCTCCCAGCAGCTTTCCATGCTCCTAGCCTGTGCTGTGCTACTCTAAATACATTCTGTGCTCTTTAGTCTGTCCTGTCCAGCACGTGCAGTATTTGCAGAAGTTGGTGTAGAGTCCTATGGCTTCAACCATATTAAGATGGGAGGAGGAGCATGTGAGAGAAGTGTTAAAAGGACAGGCAGAACCTTTGTCTGCTGTGATGAGGAGAGTGAGCTATGTATGTAGTAGAAAAATGAAGTGTGTTTCTAGTTCGCCAGTATTTTGTGATAACTTGCAATAAATAGAAGAATTTTTTTGTGTTTTTTTTTTTTTTTGTTTTTCCCCATTGTTTTCAGGTGGTTCAAAATAAAACTATCACAAAAACACAGAAGGTGCGCTTTTTTACTGCAGAAGTGTTGATTCACATTGCTTCACTTTACCGGTGGAATGGGATTACTGATGTCAGCCCTGGTGATTTAAAGGTCTGGTAACTTAATTCTTTGTAATTTCTGGTCATTGTCCTGCCTTTTTTTGGTTTTCCGCCTTCTTGCAGCCCACAGTTAGAAATAGTTCACAGTTATTCTAACCCTGATGAACTCAAGAAGAGGGATCTGGTGAGGCTACTTAAAAAGAGCTGCTCACTTTCTGCTGCTTCTCACTGCCTGAGGAGGAGAGTTTGTTTCCCCTCCCTAATTGTCAGAACTGCAGTGCAGATCTGTTAACCAGGGACCAACAGGTCTTAGGTGTGAGTACTGCATTCCATTTCCTGGACACATTTGTATCTCTATAGGAGAATATATCACGAGCAATGTTCTTATCACATATCTTATTCCCATCCTGCACAGTGATCTGCTATGAGAACTAAACTCCCAAGATGGTTACCAGACTTTTCAGCTTACACTGTTTATGAGGTTGTCAGGGTTTCTGAGGGTTGAGCTCTTCCTGATTCTGCTAGTCTGTGTAATCACACTCCTAAAGTCATAGATGAGGCAAGGATCAGGGTTGCTGCTGGTGAGGGTGTGTTAATAGTGCAGATGTTTTGTCATCTTCTTATAAATAGTACAGTTTTGCTTTTTTATTTTTCTTAATCCTGTATCTCTTTCCTCCCCTTTACTGGGGGAATATCTAAGGCATGGGGTAAGCACAGTGCAAAGCAGTAGACAGACTTGAATATCTTTAACACAGAAACTGAAACTTCTGTTGTTAATCTGAACAAAAGCTAAGCTCTTTTAGCATTTCTTTAAAAAGAGCCTCATAAAATTTAGAGTGAAATTGTTCTAAGATTTTTTTTCTGTATTATCAAAAATAGTACTCGTTTTTTACTCCTTTTTGATTTTTGTAGGTGACTCAAGATGATGAAGAAGCGGGAAAGATGATGGTACGGGAGCTTGTTCATAATTTTTTGATGGACCTTTGTTGCTCTCTGAAACATGGCATAACTTTCTATGATCCAAGTCTTGGAACTTCCGGCAAGTAAGTCACTAGACAGCTGAGATTGTATGTGAACATTGTGCTAGGAACAAGACGGACCTCACTAGTTATCTTGTTTGCCTTTCCAGGCCTTTGCAAGTAACACTATTGAATTCTGCTTCCATCTCTCTTCTGTGGCAGACAAAAGAAATTCATTGGGTTTTTTTTGGGTTTTTTTTCTTTTTTAACTTCCTAAAATCAAGCTAGTGGATCTCCTTGTACCTCAGTGTACTAGAGAGTGGGCTGCCCTATTTGTAGGGAATTAGGCAATAGTTGTGTTTCTCTGAGCCATCTCTCTGTATAACTAGATACAAAGTCTCTTCTCGTGAGGTGTGATTTTGGACCATAAATTTTTTTGATGTGACAATAAAACATCAAAGCTGCATTGTTCAACAGAGGATGGTTAAAAAACTACTCTAGTTTACATTTTGTAGAATCACACATGTCGTATCCCAGATTTAAGTAAAATGCTGACATGGATTTCAGTAGTGCCAGAATTTGGCCTGCAGCACCTAATCTGGAAGCACCCATTTGCCCTACTGTATCCATTTGATAACTAGTTAAAATATGTGAGCGTTAAGATTATGACTGGTAGAGGAAATAATTGAGACTATGCTTCACGTTAACTGGGCAAAGAAGGTACTGATAGTGGTATGACAGCAGGTTGTTTCTTGCTTTGAGCAAAATTTTAGTTGGTATTTATGAAATTCTCACTTTGTTCAGGGACATACAGAAGAAAGCTTAAAAAAAGAAAAGAAAGAAAGAAAGAAAGAAAGGACTGAAAAATCACTGGAAAAAACCTTCCAAGTTGAATATTGAATTCGAATTCTACATTTTTAGCTTTATGAAGTTTGTTTAGAATATTTCTGTGGTTTTACTTCAAAGTAATTACTATTTGTCATGCAGGAAATGTGGTGGTAAATTCAGCTCTTATTTTCTGAGTATAAATATAGAAATTTTGCCAGCAGTGTGAGAGGTCTTGCCTTGAATTTACCCCAGCTACAGCTGGAGGAGTTGCAGGTTATCACATGTAAAATATCGGAATAAGGATTTGTTTTCTAAAGTACTTTTTGTCTTCAACAGAGGAGGAAATGTGGTGCTTCTGCACTTCCTGCTTGGTTTAAAAACTGCAACAGAAGATGAACTGGTTGCGGATCTCATGGTGAATATTCTTAAAGTATGCCCGGATTTATTGAATAGATACTTTAAGGAGACCCGGTATTCCTTTGTTCCTAGACTGAAGTCTGCTTGGATGGACAATATAAAGTTACTCAGAAAGGTATGAGTATGAATGCTGCATGCCACCTCTCCACAGAAATACCTAGTCCCAATACTGTTTTGTTTTTTTGTTATGCTTCCAAAACCTGAAGTAGTTTTTATTAAACAGTAGTGCAGGATTATACAAAATTGAAATAGGAAAGATGGATAAAGTCAAACAGTCCTGACCTACAGAAAAGTTGCCAAGCCAAGGAACTTGGTAGTAGATTAGTAAGCTTGCCTTTCATTGCTTTTACTGCAGATAGGTATCATAATGCCATTCTTATGTAAAATTTGATCCAATTTAGTACAGAGCCCGGCCAGCCTGTGATGTGGCCATTTTAAGTATAAACTAACTCTGAATTAGTAAATTTAGCGAAGGTCTTCCTACTGACAAGGAACAAGATTTTATTGATTTCAGAGGAACTAATCTGAGGATCAGGAGGTCAAATTTTTTTATTATGTTTCAGAAGCAGCTGTTCTATATCAGAGGAAACTCGCATGTCTGAAGATGTCTTGGGTTCAATGAATGTAAAGGCACAGTGCTGCAGAGTTTATTAAAAGCACTAGAAAGCAGACAGTTGCAAGATTTCGTAAATAGTGATTTTAAAAACAAAACAGTCCAGCAGTGGGAAAGTTAGGTGGCTGAGGTTTAAGTAAGCTAAACAGGAAGGACTTAATAGTTCTGATGTAACACTGTCAATTACTGTACATATGTTAGGAAAGAAGCAGCAGGATGCTGTTAAATGTCAAAGATGGTAAATGGAGTAGGGGAAATGGCATCCTGTTTTCTGTGCTGAGGAAAATGAACCATGGCTCAGAGCCACAGCTGCTTTAACAATTGTAGACATAAAGTAAGTTGGGAGGTCACAGCATCACAGAATCCCAAGGGTTGGAAGGGACCTCAAAAGATCATCTAGTCCAACCCCCATGCAAGAGCAGGGTAACCTAGAGTACATCACACAGGAACTTGTCCAGGCAGGCCTTGAATATCTCCAATGCAGGAGACTCCACAACCCCCCTGGGCAACCTGTTCCAGTGCTGTCACTCTTACAGTAAAGTTCTTCCTGATGTTAACGTGGAACCTCCTATGCTCCAGTTTACACCCATTGCCCCTTGTCCTGTCACTGGATATCACTGAAAAAAGCCTAGCTCCATCATCCTGACACCCACCCTTTACATATTTGTAAACACTGATGAGGTCACCCCTCAGTCTCCTCCAAGCTAAAGAGACCCAGCTCCCTCAGCCTCTCCTCATAGGGGAGGTGTTCCACTCCCTTCATCATCTTTGTGGCTCTGCGCTGGACTCTTTCAAGCAATTCCTTGTCCTTCTTGAACTGAGGGGCCCAGAACTGGACGCAATATTCCAGATGCGGCCTCACCAAGGCAGAGTAGAGGGGGAGGAGAACCTCTCTTGCCCTACTAACCACACCCTTTCTAATGCATCCTAGGATGCCATTTGCCTTCTTGGCTGCAAGGGCCAAGGTCATTTGGTAAAAAGCCATGCACAGGCCGGGGGACTGTATAAACATTTAACTAAACTGGGAAAGAAGGAATTGATATAAGAAGCAGTGGGAGGCAGCACAATGATATATTTTTTTTTAAATGTAGCAACATTGAAGCTCAGCTAGGAAAAAACTTCTGTCCTTTCTGAGTGTTCCTCCCTGTCTCTTTGTTTAGCTTAAAATAGGCAAGTAGGATCTGTAGTCTGTTGAAAAGGGGTGGCCTTTAGCAGGGATGCAAGTCACATACAGCTGTTCCATTTATGAACAGGAGTCTGGGGGATGCTCTGTAGCAATTCTGTGTAGAGATCAGCATTTAGTCATTACTTTTGACAAGTCAAAACCCTTCTGTAAAATGCTCCCCAGAAGAAGCTGTTGTCTCTAGGGCTGTGTGGATGTTGATTAAATTGTTTTTATTTCAGATCTATGAGGCTCAACCAGAGATCTCCAGTTCTTTTAAGACTTCAGAGTTTATTCCTCTTCCCAGGTTGCTTTCTATGGTGATGGTAACAACAGTCCCTGCAGTGTGCAATAAAATAATGTTCACCCAAGGACTAAATGTAAGAGCAGTCTATAATATTTCAGTCTATACTATTTTTCTGTCCCAGTTAATCCTGTTTGATTTGTGTATAATCATCCAATAAGTTTCTTGAGTTGGTTAATTACATATGCTTTATGTTGTCTGGCCCAGCATAAATCTGGCTTGGGAAAGCACTGGAAAATGAACTAACGCCCATTGATATTCCTTCCAGGAGCCATTCACAAGTACCAATTCTGCCAATCCTCACTAGTGGTTTTAGCTTGGAATCTAAAAAACTACAGATTCTTTACTGCAAGTTAAGGTTTAGGAAATAATTAATTTGTTAACAAAGTTTAAATATATATATATGTATAGAGTACAGATTATGTGCAAAGCATAAGAGAAAGCACTGCAAAGTTATTAATTCACCTTCTTTATTTTAGTTACCCAGCACAGTAGTGAAGCACAGCATACTGTCACTTGTATCAATGATTCTGAGAAGAGCCTTGAAGAATATTGAGTACTGTTTGAATGAGGAAACTTGGCAAAAGTCAGAAATCTACACAGTGTCAGTGATGCAGGAATTTGTACAGCTGTACAGAGAAGCCATCGGCAAGGTACAAAGTAAAAAGAAAACTGGGGTCAAACATGAGTTGCTTTGCAGCACTTCTTCTCTGCACTTTCTGCCCAAATGGTTGTGGTCTGGCAGCCAGGAGATAGTCTGTTTGGGCAGAAGAGGGGAAGGCCGTGGATTAAAGGTGTTAATAGTTGGTGTGGTAGTAGACTACATTTCCTAATATAACTGGCTGATGGAAATGCAAATGGAAGTCTGTTGTGAGACAAATTTGTAACATTGCAGCTATTGTACTGCAAACAAATTCCAAAGCAGGATGACAGCAAAATCTCCTGGCTGAAGTAAATTGTAGCCAGCAGAACTCACTTAGAAGTTACTAAACAAGACAGCATTTGAATTGAAAATACACCATGAGGATGAAGAATCAAACACAGTTTTTTTCACAGTAAACTTGTTCAATAAAATAGTCTTTCTAGTACTTAAGGTTCTGCAGAAGTGAAAGTATGTTACTTGATTTCACATCTTTTTCTGACTGCATACAAGGTCTTGGTGAAGAGCAGCAAATCCTCATGTTGACTGGTTGTGAATATTTTTAATCACAGTAGCTTTGTCTCACACAGAGGAGCTGTCACAATTTACTCTTTTTGCTTTTAGGCTTTACCAGACATGAATAATCTAGTGGCTGTCTGGCAGTCCTCTCTGAAGCAAGGGAGAGAGCACCACAGTGGCCAGGAGGAGAAAAGGGAAGGTGATGCCCTCACTGTGAAGGAAGTGACTGAGACAGCAGACGTTGCTGAACAGCATGGTAGGCAAAGCAGGTGGAGTTACCCCTTCTTACATGTATGTGAATGACAGTTGTGAAATTCTTATTCCATGTAAGGTTGTTATCTGCAGCAGAATGCAGATGTCACTTGTACATTTAATATTCATCTTTGCATTTTTCGGTTCTTTAGACAGTTTAGACCAATGTCAGAATTGCCTCAGAACAGTTTGACAAATAGGCTGCCATTGCTAATAGGAGGTTAAGCAATCACAGAATCACAGAAGGGTTGATGATGGAAGGAACCTCTGAAGCACACTTTGTCCAACCGTTCTACTTAAACCTGGTTGCCCGGCACTGTGTCCAGACAGCTTTTGAGTATCTTCAAGGACAGAGATTCGACAACCTCTCTGTGCAACCTGTGCCAGTGCTTGGTTGCCCTTGCAGCAAAAAAGTGTTACGTGATGTTCAGAGTGAACATCCCATGTTTCAGTTTGTGCTCATTGCCTCTGGTCCTGCCACTGGGCACCACTGAAGAGAGCCTGGTTGTGTCCTCATTGCACCCTCCCTTCAGGTGTTTACCTACATTGATAATATCCCCTGAGCCTTCTCTTCCCCAGGTGGAACAATCCCAGCTCTACAAGCTCTTCCTTTCAGGAGAGATGAGTGCCTTCATAATTTTTTGTGGCTCTTCACTGGGCTCTCTCCAGCATGTCCATGTCTGTCTTGTACTGGGGAGCCCCAGAACTGGACACAGCACTCTACATGTGGCCTCAGCACTGAGCAGAGGATCACCTCCTTCCACCTGCTGGCAATGCAGCCCAGAGTACAATTCACCCTCGTTGCTACAAGGGTGCATTGCTGGCTCGTGTTCAGTCTGGTGTCCACGAGGACCCCCAGGTGTCTCCTGTCAAGCTGCTTTCCAGTTGGATGGCTCCCAGCATGTACTGGCAAGTGGGGTTGTTCCTTCTCAGATGCAGGGCTGTGTAATTCCCCGTGTTGATTTTAACTCTCCTGTCTCAGACCTTCCTATTCTAGTAGGAGTATTTTACAGCCACACAATTCAACAGGAGTATTTTACAGCCACACAATTTTAAGGCTGATATGCCTTAAAAATAATTTTTTGAGGGATTTTAATTTTTTTTGTTTTTTTTTCAAGTAGTTACTGTGGCTGCACTAAGGTTTGTGTTGCTGTAGCACAGGAGTAGAAACATGCAAGTGTTGGAAGAGAGAGAGAGAGGGTTGGAGTGAAGGCTTCAGTTTTCCTCTCAAAACCAGTCTCCCTCCTGAAGGACTTGTTTTCATAGTCCCATTGGAGGAAACTGGAAGTTTTGGTACTCTCTGTAGCTTGGCTAGCAGCCTGCAATGTTTTGCTTATAGACTGAAGAGAAATCTACAGCCAGTTTCATTTCCTTCACAGGGCATGTTCTACAGTGAGACTTCCTGGAACAGAGTTTTTCAGTGTATGTCCTTCTATGTGTAGCTTTGGGCAGCAAAGGAGTTGTCAACACTGACACTCCAGGGCTCTTAATTGGAGGACTGCCTGGTAAAACCAGTGGAGCAGCTAATCTCTAAAGTATTGTAGCTGTAGTTTCTCTGCATATTAGGATGATAATACCGTACCATTTACTCTCAGCTCAGTTTTACAGCTTTATTTGCACTGAGGCCACTAGGTAATTTAGGTAATTCTTTTTTTTAATGGGAGCTGAGACTCAGCAAACAAAGGCAAAGTTTATGCATGGCATCCATCCAGTTCTTCATAGCTCCGTGAAGGAGACCCAGTTAACACGAAGAAAGTAGGTGTTAAAAAAGTTTTGGCTGCCCTTCATTTATTTTGCTTCCTTTCATTAGTGACTGGTTAACAAGTAGCTTTTATGCATCCTCACGTTATAAACTAAAAGAATATGTAACTGCTGAGATAGCTTTTACTAGGAAGTAAACAGCTGCCTTAACTGGGGTTGGTGTTTCTCTCATACTCGTCATCCTCTTGCCAAGAGGTCACATTGAAAAAGTATTATTTTGAAAGAGGGAAGGGAAAGAAAATAACCTTTAACTGAAGTAATAAATTACTAACAAGTTAATGTATTGTCTTCTGCACTTCTCCA
This sequence comes from Melopsittacus undulatus, assembly GCF_012275295.1. Classification (NCBI taxonomy): domain Eukaryota; kingdom Metazoa; phylum Chordata; class Aves; order Psittaciformes; family Psittaculidae; genus Melopsittacus; species Melopsittacus undulatus. Next base: position 94,064,017 of record NC_047528.1, read on the forward strand.
GTCAAACCTACCTGGTATTAGGTAAAAATAGTGTCCCTGGCAACCAGCAAGATGAACATATCCTTCCCTTTCCTTTTTTTCCCTCTTGTTCAGCCTTAAAGAGCAGTGAGACTGATTGGATTCTTACAGTGAGTGTTTAAATGTTGAGATTGTCTTTAAAATCAAATTAGAAATGACAGCTGCCAACTTAAGCACTGAATAAGCTGATTTAGTTTTAAAAGTATTCATGAAGAAATGCTGGAGAAGGAAACTGGGGATTCTCTGGTTGGGGTTTTTTCCATTTCTTCTTGTTAGTGAGGAAGATAACTCATAATTTCATAGGAACTCAACTGGAAATACATGAGTAATTCTCATGTTGGGTAAGGTAGGTGCTACACTGCTTTTTTGGTATGAAGGAAGGAGAAACTAATCAGGTAAACACTTTGTTTAGGTTCAGATGACGCTGAGACACTGTTTCTGAAAGCTGCATTGCTCCAGGTCATATGCCTTTATCAGAAGGTTGTGCCCCACTTGGTAGCACGGAGCAACTTTGATTTTAGCAAGCTGCTAAAAGGTATGTGATGGGTATTTCTATTACCGTCATTGTTTTCTCTGGCTATTTACAAAGTTCACAGGAGAAAGGAATATTTGCTTTTCTGTGTACGTAGAGAAAGAACTGTTTTGTAGAAGTAACCAATTATAGTTTCTTCATTGTGTTGACATTTATTGTTGCTATTTCTGCAGTTCTCTGGCACTCTGCTCTCCTAAATTCCATAGTTGCTCTGCTACACTCAGTTATTTTAAGTGGTAGGTTGCACTACAGTTTTCCTCTTTGTGTGTCATATTCTTGCAAATATTTGGTCTTTATCTGGTTTTGATTCTAATGCTTCTGAGAAAGATGTATGTCCAACTCTTAATGAGATGTAGGTGTGTAATTCTCCTAGACCAATGTCAACAATCCCAAAGTAAGAAAGCTATTTCAAAACTCTTATTTGCCACGATGACACAGATGTTTGGTTGTTTTTTTTTTAACAGGATAGGTCACAGAAAGTTTGGGGTGGGGGAGAAGCATTCACCAGTCTCCTCTGAAAGTCTTTGAACATTCAATTATTTTTTCCATTTGCTGTGTTTTAAATTATTTTATCATGGTTTGGTAGTTTGTGAGAAGAAGAAGGTTATTCTATATGGTGTTATTTCCCATGTAAACTCTAGATGAGGAAGCACTTTAGCAAAATTGTTTCATTTTTGTTTCTGATGTAATGTTCACAGAGGGTATTCCTCTTCATGCAGCAGAAGTAAATAGAGACGTTCTGTACCTGTACCTTGATGCAGCAAGGATGATGAGCCACAAACTGTGGGCTGTGGGCAAGATCCTGCAATACTGCTTATGGTACAATAAATGCAGCTGTTTAAAATTGAGACTGGAGAAGACAGCAGAATGTTGTGTGATCATTACTGCTGTCTGAGTGCCACCAGAGCTTGTAGGTCACCCAACTAGAGCAACTATCTGTAGTTCAGGCACATCTGGGATGTGTAAGGATAGGAGTTATGTAAATGCTTTGATTAAAGTCCATCGGGAAAAAGGGTCTTTAAACAACTCCCCTCCCTCTAAATCATCTGGCATATGTGTATGGTTTTTCCTTCCTCTGTCAAAGCATATTTAGTTGGTTTGTATACTTGGTGACTTATCAGATCATATACCCTGTTTATCCCATTATTTCTTGCATTGTTCTGCTTTTTTCAAAATGGACAAAAAGCAGGACACCTTTTTATGAAGCACAGATCTCCTGGAGGGTATGTTTTGTTACAGTATTAAATAATCAAATTGAACAGGCTGGAAAATAAAGTGTTGTTCTCAAACAAATGTAATGAAGTGAGCCTGGATATTAATTTTCATGAAAGAGGATATGGTAGAAAATGATGGTATAAATTAATCATTGTTCTCTCAGATACCAGTTTGAGAGTTCTGTTGTTCCTTCCCCTTACCCTGATTAAAACATACACTCCAAAGGCAGCATGTTTTTCCACCTTGTAACAATATGTTTAAACAGCTGGTACAGTTTTATTGTTTGTTCTTACTGTTGGCTAGACTTTGTAGTGACTTTGAAAAATTTGCTCTTCTCTCTAATGTGGACCACAGGATAGTACACAGACTATGGAAAGCACACTGACACCAAAGCTTTATACAGCTAATCTCTGTATGTAACTGAACTGCAGCTAAAGTCTGGGCAAGTCAGTTTTTGGAGCACACTGTCAGGATCCCAGCACAGCTTTGTGACCTCTAAGGTGAATAATTCTGAGGTTACGCCATAGCAGTTGTTGTGAGCAAATGATAGAAGTGATGAAGGGAGAGACGCAAGGGTAAAGTTCCACTGCCTGTAGCAAATATTCTAATACTATAAGCATTAAGATTTGTTATTGACATATATTCTATATTTTGGTTTCCAGTTTATCCATCCTCTTTACATCCTGTGGGACACAGCTGATAGATTTTGTATTCCATTGCACCAGTGATGGCTTATGTGAGGGGCAGGTGTTACCACTCTGAGGGCTGGATTTCAGCCTTAGTTTGACCAAACGCTCATAGTGTGTTTGGGGATCTTGTGGTGTGAAAATTTGTGGATTGCCAGCTTACCTCATAGTGGTGGTTTGAAGCCCTAAATGATTAATGTTCCCAAGATCTCAGGAAGATATACCAAAATACAGTTCATTGTATTGCTTTCAAACCTTAGGTATCGTCACTGAAAAGGGCCTCCGAGAGGAGGTCCCTCCTGTGCTGCAGCACCATATACTGAAAGTGGCTTTGGAACTCCCTGCAAATAAATTTGCCTGGTTCAGAGTACAGGTAAGAGACTTCAAAGCAGGTTTACGTTTCTTTGGCATGCTGTCCTCAAATCTTTACATCTGGCACTGCCTAGTTGTAAACTAGTCCCAGTCCAGTTGCTTTAGGAGGTGACCCTTTTGTAAAACCAGCAGGAATTATAGTCTTAGTATTAGTGAAGAATCCTTCCTGAAATTAAAAGTTTTTCTGCAAGGACAGAAATTTTTGCCTCCCTGATGAAGACTGGACAAAGTTCCTTCAGTTCTTCTTGTCTGGATGGGGCATGAGTGAGAATTTGCTGGTTTCCACTTGTGTGGGAATCCTGAGATTTCACTCCAAGGAAATGAGCTGCTGAGAGGAGCCATCCCACCCTTGCTGGCTGAGTTTTGACGTTTGTTAAGACTGTCCCTCTCCATAATTACTGAAAACCTTCAGGGCCCCTGCTCTCTTCTTTACTGCAGCCTTGTAAAAAAGGAATGCTGTAGAGGGCCTGGTTTTTATGTCTAGAGAAAGAAGTGGGCCTAGCTCTGGGGGGAAGCAGAAACCCCTATGGATATTGTGACTATGACCCTGCCTTTTAGGATATTTTCTGTCCCCTCCAGTTTGTGATAAAGGAAAAGTGAGGAGAGTTAAGAGCAAGCAAAGGAAAACCTGGAAATGGGCAAAGAAGCTACAGTTTTTTCTTGTGGCTTTGCCCTTTGAGTATAGACAGGTTTTAACTGAAAAGAGAAAAACCAAATCTGGCAGTATTACAGAGGGTTATGGTTGTTAGATATCAAATACAAGTCAGTGAGAAAAGCGGGAGAGATGGCAGAAGGATTGTCACTTGATGTTCAGGTAGTGTTCAGCATCCCTGTGACTTGCATTGTTTTCTTTAGGGATCAGTCTTTTAAATGATTACATTTCTTGTTCAGACAGTACTTGTAGGAAATCTGAATTCCTGGAGATAACAGAAGTAGAAGAAGAATAGATGATTGGGGAGGAAGGTGGCTTTACTTTGGGCTCTTGTATTTTGGGCCCTTGTATTGGTTGGTGTTTCTGTTACTCCTCTTCCACTTTCCAAAAACCAATTGTGCTGATTTTTGTGGCTCACTGAATGCAAAGTAGTATAAATGATCCCATTCATTTCTGGCCTTGGTATATTTGGGCAGGACTATACAATAATGTATTACGTACCTGCTTCAGTGCAGCATAATCCTGTACAGTGTTGCTGTGCCAGGGAAATTTTAATGTATTTTTCTTTTAGGATGTCTCTGAGACAGAGAAGGTATCTGGTGAAAAATCAGTATTCTATTTACTGATGAAAATGTTTGTTACAAGTAACCATTCTCATCTGAAAATTTCAACCAAAAAACTAATCATCAAGGTAAGTGTTTGATCTGCAATACCAGGATATTCACTTATCCCATTGGCCTGAAATTTCAGAATTGTGCATTTTTTATTTAAAACATATACCTTTACTGTGCATAGCTGTGTAGCCAATAGTGTCATATTTGGACTGCTGTCCTGGGAATTTGCTGTCAAATAACTACCTGTTAAATAATTACAGTATGGAAGTAGATGCTGTCGACTGAATTTGCTGCAACAGTTGACAGAATAGTAAGGAAAATGTTTTTAATGTTTGCCCACCCCCTAGGCTGAATTAATTGTGATACTGTAATAAATCACCGTAGTTTGTGCCCGCAAAGGTCTTGATGTGGCTCAAGAAGAGGTGATTTTTTTTTTATTTTTATCTTCTAAGCCCTGAACAGGGCTCCTTGAGCAGTGTTCCATGTTAATAGTGGCATTCAAGTTTGTATACAGCTTAAGATACAGTAATTGAATTAGGTTTTAGTTGGCCTTGATCCCTGCAAGGGGTTAAAGTCAGGCTAACTTTGTCTCGCAGTAACTCATCATCATGGCTTGACTTCGCGAACTAAGATTTGGGAAGTTCACAGTAACTAATACCTTAATCAAAAGCTACCCGTTACAGTTTTCATAGTGTATTTAGATTCTTTTGCTGACTGGAGATGTGAGCTGCCTGACTCATTCTTGTTTCCTCTTTTAGGTTCAGTGCATTTCATTTTCTTTGGAGAGAACACAGGAGCAGTGGAGTTAGGGCAGTTATTTCAGCAGAAAGGTTGCTAAGAATAGATGTTAATGAGTGTGTTTTGCTTGTTTTTCAACACAGTGGCATATAATTGGAAGGCATGTTTTTGGATTTCACATTCTGTTCCTGCCTGTTTTCATGAGGGCTACAAGTGTATTTTTACTTCAAGACTGCCAAAAATAGTTAATTATTTAAAAATGAATCTTTTTTCTTTTTTTGTTTCCCCTTTCTTTAAATGAATTATCCTGTCAGATTATTGTAAGCAGCAGTGTTATTTTTGTAGCTGCTGGTGGTGTACACAGAGTAAATGTAGAGCAAATGAGCTGTGATAGCTTCCTTTTTTTTGTGTGTGTATGTGTAGAAACAAAAGTAGAGATTCGTCCCACATAACTACAGTCATTTAGTGTAGGTGCCAGAGTTAGGAAGCTGGTGAAGGTTTCTGCTCTTGTTGAGAGGGAGGGTCAGACAGTTCTAGCATCGTGCAGTTCAAATCGCCTGTCATCTGGATTGTCCTTCAGACAGCTTCTCCTCCCTCTTCTCCCTCCTCCTCCTTTTTAATTTTACAAACAGAACATAGGGTCACCAAGTTCCTACTTTGGGCACCTGAGATAAGGGGCAGAATTTAGAAAGCATGAAAGTGGGCAAAAATTTCTAAATATGTTAATGACTGATGCTTGAATGTGGTAAAATTGTGTCTACCTCACCACCCACAGCATCTATGAGTATGCCTACACTTTTCTCTGGACTTCACTCTTGTCATGACTCACTGTTCATTTATTTGACTGTTTACCCATCTGCTCAACTCTTCTAAGGGCCAGTAGCCTGGTTTAGATTTAATTTAGCAATGGTTTTCCTTTATATTACATTCAGAAGTTTTCAGAAGCTTCCCTACAGTCTCCTCTTAAGGATTTTTTTTTAATTGCTGTAATGGTATAAAGATGTACAACCCTCTTAAAGCGTTATAGCTTGCTCCCCTGATATTATAAGATTTACTAAGATGAAGGGAATAGATGCTTTGTGTCTAGGCAACTTTGACCTCAGTAGGGTTTTTGCTGACTGACCACACAAGGACTACATAGGATCACAGAAGGGTTTGGTTTGGAAGGGATCTTAAAAGTCATCTAATTCCAACTCCCCTGCCATGGGCAGGGACACCTTCCACTAGACCAGGTTGCTTCAAGCCTCATCCAACCTGACCTTGAGCATTGCCAGGGATGGGGCAGCCACAGCTTCTCTGGACAGCATGGCCTATGATTCTAAGATGGACTGGCCCTCAGTGTGGCTCTGTGCTGTAGCTTCCCCTCTTCTGTGTCACTGCACCACAGGCCTCAAGCAGTGCAGCAGCAGAGGGGCTGCTGCAGTGAGCAGCATTACAGGTAGCACTATGGCTTCTAGGTAAGGTGCATATGGCCCCAGCATGTGCTTGATTTCTGTGTCTCAAGTGCTTATAGAAGTCTTGTATTCCAAATGCATGGAATGCATGTTCATGTGAGATCAGCTTGTGCTCACTGTCCGGACTGGGAAATAGGTGTTTGCAGCATACTTGAATGGAGTACATATGGGATCCATCCCATAGACATGGTCAGTGTGAGGGCAAGAACCAAGTGGAGTTGTACTGAATTTGTGCAGCAGAGAGCAGGTGAGAGGAAGAGAGGCTCTGAGAAGACAAGAGCAGAAGTTGCTCTCTGATTATCCCAGTTGTGAGAGAGTAAGCCATGTTTTGCCTCTTGCTTTGGTCATTCATAATGCCCTCCTTTCTCTGCTCCAGGACTGTTTCTTGCCCTATTCCTACAGTGCCTGTGCATGTCTGGCAGAGCTCTGGGTTTCATTTATCAGAATCGTGCCTCAACTGTTCATTTTGCTGAGAGTTCAGTAAGAAAACAGCCATAATGAAGATACTAGGCCTTGGTCCTTGTCACAGTGAGGCCAGTTGATACAGTCATGGGAGATTTTGTTTTAAAAAATACATTTCTTTTTACCCTTGGCAGTGCAGTTTGAGTGGTCCTAGTGAGTGGGAATAAGGCCTCTTGAGCTGAGGGGTGAGAAGAAAATGACAGATATTTTTCATCAACCTGTTCTTCTTTTCTTTCCAAGAAGAAAACATGAAGTTGCTATACTAAAAGATCTGTGCTTTTTAGGGGTTTTGTATATTAGTGGTTTTGGGTTTTTTTATCCTGCCTTTGGCTTTCTGGACAGGTTTTACGTGACAGCGGAGTGTTTGAGTACACGTGGAAGGAACTTTCAGTTTGGCTGGAACACTTGGATAATACAAAAGAAGACAAAAAGGAAGCTGTGATTCAGTTTTTGGAAAGGGTAACAACTGTTCAAATCAGCTGAATAAACAATGCCAAGAATAGAAGTAATGGAAACTAATGATTTTGTTGCTATTGTTGAGAAACCTGTCAAACAGCGGTAAATGAATTCTGAGAAAAGCAAAGTTTGTAATTCTTTATGAAGAGCTGACATCTTTCTTGTTTTGGGTGGGAGGACAGTGAAATGATTTGTAGGAAATACAATTTGATATTCCAGGATTGTTGATAAAAGGGTAGAGTAGGTGCCTGGCAATAATCATCAGACCTGCCAAAATTATCAGACCTAAGTAAATTATAATCTTTAACAAGAAAACTTGACATTTCCCGCTTACTCTTAAGGATGTTGAATGCCCAGTGCTTCCTTTTCATTGGAGTTTCCTCAGGGACTCAGTATGTGGTAGCACTTTGGGTACGAAACTGCAGTGGACATTTCTCTATTCATTTGACCCAGTGTCCCATATACAGCAGCAGTAACCATAGGCAGATTCTTCCAGAACTATATAAAAGTTGTCCTCCTAAAACTTTCCCAGCTTCCAACCACTTTTAGCACATGGTCTTTCTCAACAAGATGTGGTTCTTGTAGGCATAATAGCCTGTGTACTTACATTTCTTTCTCAACTTTTGTTAACAGATCCTATTGAAATTGGTGACCAACCCTTATCCGTATACAGATAAAGCAGCAGACCTTGTTCAGGAAGCAAGTATGCTCCAAGTTAATATGCTCAAACAAGATTCTGATAATGTCAGCATCCCCATCTCTCACATTGATGGTACGTGTCAATTTTCTAAACAGCAGAGAATTCCAAGAATTTATGCTAAATTTTCTAGCCTTGATCTGCAAACTGAAGACTGATAACGGTAGAAATCCTGCTTAAGTAAGGACCTACAGGATTGATCCCTCCAGTTGTATTTAGTACCAAAAGCAGAAGTATGAATTGCAAAGTTACTGTTTCACCTCCAGAAGTAACTGCTGATGAAGTTACACCATTTGAGCAGTATTTTAAACCTCTTTCCAGGCTCCTGCAGCAGAATTTTCTACCTAAAATGAAAACAATTATAATTTTTTTCTCTGGGGCTGCTCATATCTGTTCATCCAGGAGGAAAGGGCTGGGGTGCCCAGAGAACTCTTTTACTCCCAGGCACCCAGCTCTATTTTTGCTGCTCCTGCTTTCTGTAGACAAATTCAGTATTACGCAGATGTGGACACTTGGACAACTTACTATGTGCTAACTTACTATAGCTCTTCTGCTAAACAGTCAATGTGTAGAATTTTACAGTACATAAATGAAAGATAATTGAGGCAGTTTAAGTACCAGATGGATCAGTTCCCTTGAGTTGACTGTATTGCAGAGATATAATGCCAGCCACAGAATAAATTGCATCTTCTTCATATGTTAGAGATGCCTGACTTTTTCGTGACCAAGATTTTGTTCTCTGGCAGTGCAGACCTGAGGAAACTCTTCAAGGACTGCTCAGGATGTTCTTTTAATAGGGAAGTGGCCTCTTCCTTCATACTTCCCCCCACCACCACCACCACACACATTTCCTGTCGCTGTTATGCTCTGATAGTCCTTGCCTAATACAATCATGATAGCTGTAGATGATGCGCCTCTTCCCTTCCCTTGCTTCTGTCAGCTGGACAGCAGTGTTGAAAGTCAAAAAGTAAAGTTAAGCACATAGTAAGGGACAGTGATTTTTACAATTGCATTTACCATTGCATTGCTAGGCAAATATGTCTCTTACCCTTTCTTCTGCTTTGGGAATTCAGAAATTGCCTTGTATTCCTTTAGTGCTGGATCCTGCCTCTGTTGTTTTCTAGTTAGTCTGAATCTTCTGCTTACATTTTTTTTTCTTCACTTAATAGATGTTCTGGATATGGTGGATGTCCTTATTGAGGGCAGTGATGACTTAGATGAAGAAATTGGGTTCACTTTAAATGAAGACATGATTATCCAAACATTTCCATTCAGTGCTGTTGTCCCTGCTGCATTAGAAGCCAGGAATATGTTGTTGCTTCAGACTGAAAATGGAACAGGTACAGACTTTTTTTTTTTCTATGTATTGTCTATGATGGTGGAATGGAAGTGGGATCATTTTTACCCAGAGTGATCTCCTCAGGACATTTTATCTTCATTGCAAGCAGAAGGAGGTGCAGATAGATGGTGTTCCCTGCTCAAGAAAAGCATTAAAGCTTATGAGATGCTTCTGTCCTTTTTTCCCTGACCCTGAAGAAGCTCACTTTTGGTTTCTTGAGTAGGGAAAATCAGTGGAAATGCAGGCATTCTATAAACTGTCATTTGACTCTAGGGAGCACGTACTGTGGGAAAACAAACTTGCCCAGGTTAGAAAAAGAGCCCACGTTTCTCCCGTGAGATGCAGGGAAGCGGAGGAGGTAAATGAGCCCCAGCTCTGAGTGTAGTATAGAGGGGACTGAGGAGCAATGCAGGCACTGTTCCTGCATTGACAGTCTTGGCCTGGAAACAGCTGTGCTTAAATAACACAGTATTTTAAGGAAGGTAGTTTCAATGTCTGTAGACAGCTCTTCCACTGAGACCAGTCAGCAGGGGAGAGAGGACTGGATTGTTGAATGAAAGGATGCTTTTTCCAAAGAAAATTTCTTCAGAGACAGAGCTCCAGGGGTGAACGTTGAAGAGTTCTACCACCTCCTTGAGAAAAGGATTGGTGGAGTGAGGAGTCACCGGAGCAGCAATTGGCCTCAGCAGGATTTGTCAACCCCACAGCACATCCCTAAGTCCTGTGTGTATTTGGCTATTGAAAATTTAGCACATGGGGTGGAACTGAAAGTCACAGTTCTGAAAGAGTATCTTCCATATTTAACCAGTGTGTGTGCTAAACCTGGCTGTTTCCACACACCACCCACCTCCCACCCCCAACATACAGATCAGTTCTCTTAGGTGGTGCTTGGCTGGGATCCTTATCTGTCAAAATACAGACAAGTTTAGCACAACATGGTGAAGGTGGAGTTAGTTTTATGCTTGCCTGGAAGGAAACAGGCCAACCTGAGCAATTATCTTGAAGTGGGTTATTATTTGCTTCAACAAGGAGTACTGTATGGGGGATTTTTCCAGATACCTCAAAGGGTCAGACACACTTGTCTAGTTTATCATGATCACCTTTTAATCCTATTCAGTACTTTTCTAAATGGTGCTGTGTGGCCTGTTGCCCAGGTCTTAAGGAAGGAGAATTGCCCCAGTGTCTGTGCTCATGCAGATTACTTCTGTCAACAGAAGTTTAATTTTTTATTTTGCTTTTCTAGGAGCACACATCGTAGAGTATCTTGTTGCTGTTTTCACTGACCTCCTGCACTCTCAGAGAGAACCCCTTGCCCTGTGCTTGATGTTCCAGCTCTATGATAAAGAACTGCGGTCCCTGAAAGTTTCTAAGTATCCTCAGCTCTACCTATTTAACCAATACTATAAACTCTGGATACCCCCGCAATCTCAGGAACCTGTGGTATGGAATACCTGAAGTAATTTGAATGCTTGAGCCAGTGTTACCTCACAGTGTATAAAGGCTACATTTCTATCAGAAAGTGCATTTACATTAAGCTAATTCTGTATTGCTTTTTAATCACACTGAGACACAAATTTGCTTTTCTCTAACAATGCAAAATGTCTTTGTTGTGGTTGGGAAGTGAAGCCAGGGCTTAAAGAATGTACCCAGTCACCCAGACTACAGCTCCTCATTGGGTACAGTGTAGCATAATGTGTGATGTGGCCCAAGAAACCAGTTTATGGTGGCTGAAGTTCACCCAGGTGTGGGTTGGGAATGTATGGACCAGCTGTGCTAGGTGCTGTATTTATGTTAACCCAGCAGTAACCATGTGCATATTCTCCATGGGACGCTTTTGAATAGCTCTGTGATAGCAGGACTGTACACGTGTGCTCCTGAATCTTCAGTCGCAGTTTCAGCCCAGAGCTCATTTCAAAACCAAGGGAACTGGAGAAACTTTTGATTAATTTTAATTTTTATTTTTCTCTTATTTTTTTCAATTTCAAACAGTTTAAAAAACCCAAAGGGGTATGCAAAGAACCCGTTGTGGCCCTGGATTCTGTATTTACAACTTTGCTAAGAGAAGCCTATGAGAGAGGAAGCAGTACCTTACTGGACAACAATATCCAAACAAAATTGAGAGACTTGGCTTCCCAGCTCCCGCCTCAACAGCTTTTGTTAGGAGTAAAGCATGTGTTGCTATACCTGAAATCCACTGTGGAGAACTTTGGCAATGTAAGAGCAATATTCTGATGATATTGGGGTTCATTTGTTTTATTTTAATGCAGAAAGTACAAATTTTACTTGGCTATTAAAACTTAAGGATCCAGTTCTGCAGCTTTTTTGTGTATTCAGCCCTGACTGAAGCTGTAGAGCACCAGACAAACTTGTATCTAATTTGTAAACAAATATCTGTCCTAATTGTTGAGGAGTTTTGGATTTGCTTTGCATGGATTACCTTACTGATGGGTGCATAGTGCATATGTACTCCAGATTTAATCCAGTTCCTGGGTCTCCGTAAGAAGCCTTTCCAGAGGGTGAAATTCACTAGTTTGTGTTACAGCTGAAGTCAAAGTATAGATGAAAGTCTGTTAAATATTTATTTGACAACCTGAGACTTTTCTTAGAATCATGTTTTTGCAGGGGTGAGTGATTCCTTCCCCCAAAAAAGGCTGTAATCTGGGAAGTTCTTAGTTGATTTCTGTTCATGTTGGATAATGATCCTTCTGTTCCCATCCTTCTCTTTTCTCAAGTTCTGAGGTGTCTCTATTTTCACAGCTTAGTAAAACTTTTGGTCCTCACCTTATTGACCTCTATGTGGACCTGCTGAACAGCTGTTTGTGCCGAGGAAGTCAGATAGAGTTAAATAATCAGCAGAAACGAGAAGAGCAACGGACTGAATCTGGTCTCTTTATGGATGAGGAATCTCTGATTACAGAGGAGTCTTCAAATGACAAGGTACCAAATCCCCTGATGCACGGGCCAGAATCTCACCTGTCAGTAAACTTTGATTAGGTTTATTCCATACAGAAATAGTCCTACGTTTTGCTGAGCCATTAACTACAGCAAATGATCTTAAACACAAGCAATTTTGAGCACAGATTAAGTTGTTATATTTTCACCAATCACCAAAACATGGAACTGGCTAAACCTGATGGAGAACAGGGGATGTAACGGGGATCAGGCTTTGTGAGCGCTGTGACTTGATAACAGTCATGGGGATTTCTAGGATTTCAGTTAGGGTTAAAGTGTGTCTGTCAAATGCTTGCTCTATAATGTCTTGAATTGGATTTTACTGCTTTATAGAAGCATTACTACAGCTTTTGCCAGGTCCTTGGAAGGGCAGGGAGTGAACAGAGTATCATACACTCTGTATTTCACAGAGTTGTATTGAATGGAAACAGGCTGATGCAGAAAGATGCTGTCAAGGTCTAGGAGAAAGACTTCAGAACTTTGAGCATGTGGTGCAGCAGTTAACCACACTACTGTGTCTGGAGATTTGACCAAGGTGTGTCATCCATAGACTCACCTCTGACTTGGAATACAGTCAGGATTGCTCCTGACAGAGATCACTCACCTTTGCAGAAGAATTCTATTCCCCAAGCCCTGTGTAAGGCCTGGTTATGAAAATTGTGTACTTGGAGTAGTGAATTTTGCCCCCTTTCATGTGTTCCGTGCATTTGTGGGGATTAGAATAGAATTGTATTAACAAATTCCAGAACATATGGTTTTCTGCTGGAAATGTGCTTAGATATGTGGAGAATGTTCAGTGGAGGCGTAACTCCCACATCATAAATGTTGAAAGAATGGTATTTCTGTGCTTGTAATTTGTTAATATTTTTATTCTCCAACCAGTTGACAGACAATTTCATGTTCTGCAACTGTAATTAACAAGCTCTGGAAAATAGGCAGATGGATGATTTTTTAATTAATTTTTTCCTCTGAACTATAATTTTCCATTCAGTGATACTGTTACAACCGTTTGTTACAGACACTAGAAGATGCACTCACCTTGATTTTCAGACATCCTACCCTGGAGAGTTGGTTCCTGGCTTTAGAACAACGTTCTCTTCCTCAGTCTGGTTTAAACCCTGTTGCTGTGAAGCTCCTGTCAGCTCACCTCAATTGTGGTGTGCTCCAGCTGTTGAAAACAGGTGCCCCGATGCTGCAGAGCACGGATCACAAGCATGTGTTATCCAAATATTTTGAAGCTATCACAAAAAGTGTCCTGAAAGAACTACAAGCAGTCGGGAAGGACAGAATTCAGGTGTCTGACAAGAAGTCTCACCAGCTGGAGGCTCTGGAGGAATTGCAAATATACATGGCTGCAGATCAGCTGAAGGAGATCACTTTAACTATGCTGCGACTTCCTGAGATGAGCTTGACTATTCGTGAATCTGAAAAATCCCCTAAAAAAGGGAAACAGTTGAGCTTCTATGGACAGATTTTGGTGCATCTCCTCACAGAGAGCTACCAAAGGCAGCCGCAACAGGGAGAACTACTGTTATCCACAGAGCACATTAAAGCTTTGGGACTATTGATGTCAGCATCAGCCAGCAAAGATCTGGAGAAGGTTTTTCTTCAAGCACTCCATAGCGAGCCAGTCCTTGCACATGCAGTCAGTGTAGAGGTGCATGTTCACTGCCTTAACCAGAGGTCAGAAACTTCCCTTGCCATTGTGTGCATGCTGATAAAACACTCTAGGACTCACCTGCTGCAGTTTGAGATGTGGTGTCTGAGCAATGCCAATGGAAAGTACCTCAAGAAAAACCTGGAAAGATTTCTTCCACTCATTGATGTGTATTTGCAGTGCAGAGACCAGTATGATTTAACTCGACCTTCTGCAGGTAAAGCCACAGCTGATCACTGTTTGTGATTTGGGAGACCAGATTTCCCATGTAGGCTCTACTGGCCTTGAAGTCTTGGATCCTCTGCACAATAAGTAGAGGAGATAAAATTAATGTGTCTAACTTCTAATGATTCTCTTATAGGTACCTCTGCAGCATAAAAGCTAAAGGAGTGTAGTGAAGGTTGGCTGTTAGACTGATGCAACCTACTCTTACAGTTGCTTTGTCCAGTTTTCCCTTTTACTTTGTGCATGTGAAAATCTGTCTTCATACTCATCTTGCTTTAGATGGGAGGTAGAAACTTTTTTTCTCAGGCATAGGTAGAACTCTGTCTGGTGAGTGGAATGCCATAGCTATATGGTTTTGTAGAATGTAAGCTTTCACTTTCACAAGTGTAAGAATCCAAAACTTTCTTCTAAAATAAACCCCCAAATATAGCTTCTTACAGTAATGCCTTCCCAAGCTGGCAGTCCAAAACTTTGCAAATCAGCAGCAGCATTAAATGAACAAGACTGTCAAATTTCCTAGCAGTAAAATGATGAGTTAAGATTCAACTCAACAGAATCACTTTGATTTCATTTCTCTTATTGCATAGAAGTGTAAATAGCAACAGAAAAAAAGCTGACTGTAGCTGTTGGTGGAGAAGGCTAGCTTTATCTAGAAGTTAATGTAGTCAAAAGACCTTGTCAGCACACAGGAAAGTAGAAGATGGTTAAAGAAGTAAGCCTTTCTCTAGCACCTAATGCACACCAGTGGTTTTGTGCTTGAACGCTAGAAGGGCAAACTGCTGTCTGGCTGACTTGATTTATAAGGTCTCTGTTAGCTGTCTGTTGATGTGAGAGAAAATTTCCTTTGAGGCCATGGTCAGAGAACTGGTAAAGTTTCATCCTTCCTGACATGCAAGGACATGGCTTCTTATCAGGAAGGTCTGCTCTGGTTGTCCATGTCACCTGTGTATCAAGTGGTTGTCTGGTACGTAAGTTGAATACATAAGTAAGTAAGTAGTGCTATGGAGTAGTACAGAGTGCACTTCGCTGTAGCAGATTAAGAGCTATTGCAGTATCAGTTCTGAGGAACTAAGTAATCTGGGCCTTGATTGGAAACATGATTTAGGATTAGTTTTGTTTTAAGCCTGTTGTTGCTTAACACACTTAGATGGTGGAACTTGTGTCCCTGTTCTCTCTCCACAGTTGTCTCGGCTGTTACACCTGTCTTGAGGAAAGCTCTGTGGAAGGAGCTCTGCACTATACTTCAAGACACAGAAACATCACATGAGACTACTGTGAAACTGCAAGTTCTGTCGAAGTTGTTGCCATCTACAGGAAGCAAAGGGCTGAGAAGCCTTATTGACCAGCTTCCTGCTGCTCTTGAGAAAGCAGAAAATAACGAGAGGTAGGCAAATCCAGCTGCCCTGTTTCAGGACACGTTGTGATAGATATGCATGAAGGCAAATACTGTGAACAGTAATAGCATTCGGTCCTTAGAGAATCTGTCACTTTACACTTTGGCAGCAAATACAATACATCTTTAACAATAGATATATTTCTAAAAATATACAAAAAGCATGTCACAACCTTAAGAAATAAATATCTTTCTACAGTTGGACAGTGGCAGATGCCATATCTAGAGTGCTTGAAAACTCTGAAGAGCTGCATTCCTGGAGGAGATGCCTGTTATCAGCCTGCATGAAAGGGTTAATTGTCATGTACAACAGCAGTAAAGATGAAAGCAAGCAAGAGATTGAGAGGCCCATGCTGCTGAGGCTAGAAGAATTATTGGTGAGGCTTCTTTTTAGCTGCATTGGCAGAATGTGACTGCATACATGCATTGTTGTGTTCTTGTGTCTGGGGTAAATATAGATTGAACTTTGTTTTCTAGTTTATAAATTATGGATTCTATGGGCTTTCAGTGGCTTTTGCAGACTTAACTTAGCCCTTGATAAGAAGCAGTTTTGAGTTGTTCTTGATGGCTTTCTACTAACAGTCCCCTTTGAAATTCAGAGTTTGGGGTATTCAGGAGTTAAAAATCAGAGGTTGCCAATGAATGTTTTTATTTAACCAAACAAAAAATTCCCAAAGTGATAAAGGCATTTCTGACAAGATGCACTTCCCATACCCTCTGAAGTCTGTGACAGAAATCCAGTTGATCATAGATAGAAATCTGGACTTCGATTATGAAGAACACTACTTGATCATTCCCTCTGTACTACTGGGTTTTTTGTAGTTCAGTAAAGTAGGCAGATATATGTAAGATATAAAAATAAAGGTCTCTGGAGACAGCAAATGCCTTTGACCTCTTGCTGGCTTCTGGTGAGACTCATTTTTAAGACATGACTGTGCAGGACAGGTCTTGCAGGACCTGAGGAGCCACCTTTTAGTGTTCACAGGTCTGCTGAGGTTAGCATCTACCATTACTGGGCCCATTGGCATGTCCAGCTGTCAGCCTTAAAAATTATTGAATATGATGGTTTATAGCATTTCATGGATGATCAGTTTTTGTAAAGAACATGTACATCCAGCCACCCTTGTTTGCCACGTGGAAAGGCTGGTTAGCTTAAACATGTTGTAGGAATACAAAAACCTAATACCCAAGTCTCCTGCTGTGACTTGCTGACTTTCTTATTCCTTTCACACTTCACGAGTATGAAGGATTTCAGGATTCTGGGGTTTTGGTACCTACAGACTAACTTGCTTTTTAATTGCATACAGTTCATATGCTCCCTTGCTCCCAGGACTGACAAAAAAAAGATTTGCAGTTTCATTTTAACTGGGGGTAAGATTGTTGTATCTAAGAGCTTTGTTTCCTGTTACCCTTTGATTATTCCACCTGAGTGTTTGGCTTGCATGTTGTTAGTATGTCTGTTGAACAAAAATTGCTGATCTTAATGATCTGTAGAAGCTCTGTGTGCTAAATGTAAACATCTGGTTTTGCTTCCTACATGCACAGCACTTAGTTGAAGAAGTGGACCCAGATGACTGGTACAACCTTGTGAAGACAGGACTCAAGTAAGTAGTTTTGAGATGCACCAGAATGGCTGTAGCAGGTACAGTTCTGTTCACTTGGCCTTGTCCTGCATTATACCGGAAACACCTTATCTCCCTTGAATTCAGTCAGATTTGAAGACGTTCCTTGTTTCATAGGATGCAGTTTGTGTTGAACCACTGGCTTCATTGGAGCCTGAACTTGCACGACTGCAGGCAGATTTGGATTTTGTGCTCCAATTAACTTTACCAGCATAGCCAACTCGATAGCAGGGCTAGCTTCTTTTCAAGTGGCATAAAGAAGCCTTATGTTCATATGAAGAAGAAACTTATTTTCTTTTTAGTTAATATACTTATTTAATACAATTCATATGAAAACAGAATCAGATCTTTCACCTTCAAATGTAAACCATTTAAATAAAAGGAATAAAAAATACTAGAGGATGATCTTCTGTGGAGGTAGGAGTATTAATATGAAGGGTTGCTCTCTGAAGGGTTAGTAGTCAAACTTTAATCCTTGTTAAGATCATTGCAGCTACAAGTGTGACTCTGTATCAACACAACCCTTTAGCATATCAGCAACTCCCTTTATTTTTTATGAATGGATAACAATATAGCTTAAGAAGAATTAAAATAGCGAAATGTGGTGCATGTGTTTTCATTATTTTAAATTTGTTTTTATTTTACTAAATTTTCTTTCTTTGAAAAGTTCTCATTTCTTAGACTTTTTTCAGGCAGAGTTTTGACTTTTCTGTGATCCTTGCTTCTAAAGGTACCGCTACAGAGATGAAACATTTTTGAAAGTCCTGAATATTGCTATTCAGTTATTATACAAGAAAGAATCCTCACTTAGTCAGAGCTTAGTCAAGCTCTCCAAACTTCACATGATGGTCATGCAGCACTCTCTATTTTTGTCAACCATACTAAGGTCAAGAGAAGAAGATGGCACAAACATCCAGACAAGAGGTATTTTTTGTCTTCTTCTTCTCTTTAACTATATTTAGTAATCTTGTCTTTCTCACATTATATTCTGTCCATCCACCTATCCACCTACACATACTTGCAGAGCTATTAAACAATTCCAGAATGCTAGCATTTGGTTTTAAGTTTTACCTCTGCTTGGATCCAAATGTTACATTCATTTTATCACTGCTTGGTTTTAAATGCTTATGTTTCTAAAACTATTGGAAAGATGGGTTTGGGGTTGGTTTGGTCTGTTGGTTTTGTTTATTTTGTAATCATGTTGAAATCTTGAATTGATTCTTTTGTTTTCTGTGAGGCTGTTAGTCTACAATCACTGAAGTGCATATAGGTTCTCTTAGAAATGTGTGCAACATTTAAACTTATTTTAAAATAGGTTGATGCAGAAGATTTTAAGTTGATTTTGCAAGTTGTATCAAAAATGTTGATTTAATTGATGTGTACTTGCTATTGCAACCTGTCATGAGGAATATCTTTCCATTAATAATATATATTGGGTGCTAATTAATGGGTAAGATTGGCTTTGTTTCTTTGTCTCTGCCAACTGCAAAATAACCTAACCTTGAACCAGTCATTTAGTCTTACACACACCTCAGCTTCTCCCCACTGTAGAGGGTTTTGAGATTCAGTGATTGAAGGAGCCATACAATAAAAGGGGAGGATGATAACAAATTTTGTGTATATTGGTGAGCAACATGTAAACAAACTTTAACGTTTCTATCACCTGCAAAAAGCAAAAAGCTCTTGTAAAGTCACAAATTTCAGTGAAATTTAAAATAACTAATAGATTTTGCTGTTTACTGTCTGTGTTCTACCTTTTAAATGTATTCCTATAGAGCAGCAAGATGGATTTTTTTAGGCTACTAACCTCAGTAATTCAAAAGCCTGGTGTCAGGAGTGCATTCATTCAGGCTGTTGTCTTTATGTTCTTTTTTGTTTTGACATACATTTAATATTCCTGTAGATGCTAGTGGGAAATCCTGTGCCTTTTCAGATACTGGGAGTAAAGAAATATGGATTTAGGTCTTGAATCTGCCACAGATGCCCTATTTGCCTTTGAGTAACCTGATCACTTATTTGATCTGTCTCTCATCTGTTTAGAGAGAGTGTATGTATGAGGGGTATTTATAAATGTGCTGTCTAACTGAGAGAGCAGAAAAGCTCAATCTCTGTGTTTATTTCAGAGGCCTTGGTGGATATACTGCTGACAGTTGTGAAACTCAACCCTTCTCTCTGTGAGAGCAGTCACCTTGCAGTGTTGCTGGGTTCCTATGGGGCTACTCTGAGCACTGTAGGTAAGTGTGTTAGGCTGGGGGAGGTACTTCTTACTAGATCTGATTTTCATCTTCATAGAAGACTGACTTTGGGTTTCATCTTGGGTTTCAGATCAGAAGGTACTTCTACTTCTTCAGTTATATGAGAAGAATGAACAAAGTCTCATAAATTCCAGGTGAGCTGACCACCTTCCTTGGTTCGACTGACTACATGCAAATAAGCAGTCTCACAAGTGTCATTTTTCCAAGGTCTTATTTTTAACTGAGATAAACAGTTGGCAGGGTCAAACCTAGAGATGAATGTTGCTCTTGGAAACATTTTCCCTATGTATTTCCTATCCTTAACCTAATTCTTGTGCATTGCCCAAACTTTTGGGTGTCCGTGGGTTGGGTGAGGGACTGTCCCATTTCAGTAGTCTGTCACTCTCCACTATAGGGATTTCTTTGCAGATGAAGGCCACAGCTCAAGTTGCTAGCATAGGACTCCTTCCCATTCCCTCTTCCGTTGATACAGGATTCACCACTCAGCACAGCCCTTTCCCTTTTCAATGATCTTACCCCCTGTATGCATGGTATTCAGCTCTGGTGCTTTGTTGGAGAGTGGAGGGATATGACAGTGGAGAAAGGATGTATAATCTCTTGCATTAACACATATATTGTTAGTTTGGGGGTACTAACATTGTATCATAGAATCAGTTAAGTTGGAAAGACTTTTAAGATCATTTAGTCCAACCACAAACCAGACACTGCCAAGTCCACCACTAAACCATATCCTAAGCACTACATCTACATGTCTTAAATGACTCCAGGGATGGTGATCAGTGCCTTCCTCATCTTTCACCAGTTTGGACTGTAGCTGTCCTTATAATGCAACCTTGAAATGCACCTACATGCTTCATAAGAGAGAACTATGTATTTTATAAAATAATTGTTTTCTTTTCAGGCCTGTGCCCAAGCAGTCCACAGTAAAGTCTGTTGCTAACAGTTCTTACCATACAGTGATGGTTCTGGCCTGCCTTGCTCAAATGCACTTTTCTGGTTTTGAGGTGTGGACATAAATATTAACAGCAGTGTAAGAGCACTGTCTCAGGCAGTTGGAGCAGGACTGGACATAGAGTTAAGAATCTTCCTTAGCTTTTTCTGAGGATATAGATATCCTTGCAGCCTGTGAAAGGGGACAGGAAATAAAGGGTCTTGTTAGCAAGGAGCTGAAGTGGCTTCCAGAAGCTAGGGCTCTGGCACTAACCACATCTTGCATAAATCTTCACCAAAAGTGTTTGCAGGTGGGAGGGTGTTACATGAGGAGGAGACTGATTTCAGAGGTAGTTAGGTCCCAAAACTTTTTTAGCCTTTTTAAAGGAGAAACAGTTTTATACTATGCCCTGAAGTGAATTTGTAGTCAGACACTTGGTTAGACTTAGAATCATAGAATAGCTAGGACTGGAAAGGACCTCAAGATCATCTAGTTCCAACCCCCCTGCCATGGGCAGGGACACCTCACGCTAAACCATATCACCCAAGGCTTCATCCAACCTGGTCTTGAACACTTGATCCCAGCACTGAGGTGTTCAGTGAATATAGAGGATGTTCAAGATACATACTGTACAGGCAACCCAACAAAGCCCAACTTGTGTTATGAATGGGAGCCTTCAGGGGCTGGGTGATAGTAAGTCTTAACAGCATGAGGCATGCTGCTGGTACCGCCCATGTAATAAACGACAATATCAATAGCACTTTAAGCACAATGGCAGAGTAAGTTGGATCTAAGGAACGACTTGGAGGAGAAGAGTAAGGATTTATAGTTTACTCAACTGCCGTGATGCTGGTTTGAAACACCAATTGCATTGGAGACAACCTTGTCTGACCAGGTCTTGATCACTGTCTCTTCATGCAGCTGCTATTATACTTACCTGCATTTATAGCTTAAGTAAGAAAAACATTTTTACTGAGAAAATAAGTTCTGACTTAGATTAACAGAGTAGGAAATAGTTAACGAGACACCCTCAGATTGAATTTGAAAAGCTTTTGGATGGATGAGAAAGGTGTTACCAAGGAAACAAGTCCTAGTTTCAAATTCCTACAGGATAGTAAGTACAAATGAAGGGAAAATTTAAATACTAATTTATATCCTCTGTAATTGATTTTCGCTCAGTAGTAGCAGTCTGTTGACTAATGCCTTTACTTTTAACAATGTTTAAGAATCCTGCTGTGGGGTCCAGCTGCTGTGGAGCATCACAAGACTTGCAAGAGTCTAGGAAAGTCACTTTGGCAGCAGCCAAGCATGGAGGAGATTCTCTGTCTGCTAGATCGAGAAAAGATGATGAAGACAATTCTGTCTTTCCCTCAGCATCGCCGCCTTCTGTCATCACAGGTGCTTTGGTTCAGACTGCTGAATATTATCCTTCTTTTGAAGGAGAAAGAAATGTAGAAAAAGAGTCTTTCACGTTAGTAATTTCTTTCTAGCATTCATGTGATACATTGCACTTTGCTTACATCAGGAAAGTAATTTAAATTCATAGGAGGGCTGGAATTAATTTTTAGGTGCACTTTTCAGATGAATGGCAATATATGAACCACATCTTGTTGACAGGTGTGATTGTACAGCATTGCCATGTATGTGAGACCAGAATTTGACTTTTAAACAGTTGTTAAATTTGACTGCCTGAGGATCCAGTGACAATGGGCTCTTCAGTCTTTTGTATAGTTTGCTAAGATGCTTCTGTACTTGTTTATGCTGCTCAGGGGGAGTAGTTTTGGAATGCTGGTAGTGAAAGCCTGATTTAAACACAAGCGCATCTTATTCTGTGTTGCATTATACTTTGTAAGGTTTAGTATCTCCTGCTTCATAATGGAGTGGGTTTGGGGAAGCTTGAAACCAAGCTGCACATTGGTAGTGTTCCTTACAAATACTGGTTTGGATTTCATTTCAGGAGATCCAAGAGTCACTGTATAGAGATGAAAGTGTCAAGAATCTTGGTGACTTCTATGATCCCTGTTTTCTACTTCAGCTGTTTAGTGAACTGACCAGACCAGGTAAAGTGAATGTTTCTCTTTGGTACTTAGCATCATTTTATTCTGCTGTGAGAGCTGCAGGACTCCATCTGTAGCTCTGTTAGTCTCAATCTAAGAGGTAATACTACAGAGAAGTTTGTTCCTTTGAAGAGAAGAAAAGTCATTTAACCACCTACTACATTGTATTGTAATTTTCAGAATGGCTTAAAAGGGTGATAAGGTATAATTGGCATTAAAGTTTTAGGGTTTTTGTTTAAGTACTTTTCAAAATACTGCAATATATCTAATGAGATTGGCTACTCAGAAATAGAGCAACATAGCAGCAGACAGGCGTTCCTGCTGAGCTGCTCATGTCCAGATGAAGAGATCCTCCCTTGTAGCTCTTTTAAATATGGTCAGTTAACCCTATGTAGAGGGACTGATCTGAAGATGAGAGGTTTTTGAACTGGAACTGGAAATAACTTGGAAGAGACAAAAAGTGGACAAAGGTTTATGTCCTCTATCAAACAGCAGTCTTTATACCACGAAAATCCAGCACAATGTAATTATAAAATAGCATAAGAGCAATCAATAGAGAATATTCTCCATTGGAAGGTTGGTTGTTGTTTTTTTTTATGGTGTCACAGCAATACAGTGATCAAAAGAGGTATGGGAAGGATGTTCCGTGCTGCTGTTCCATGCAGCACCCCACCTGTAGCTGACAGGAATGCTCTGATCTGGGACTGCTTTGTGCCTGAGTTTTTGGGAACAGTGATTGGACCTTTCAGCTATGCTCTCAGCAAGAGGTGGGCAGAGATAGTGCAGGTTGGAGAGCATGTCCTGCAGTGTTGGAGGAGTTCTCTGGTCATAAACCAGAAGCCTCAGTGATTCTCTGCAGGGGTATTGCTTTCTGTGAGGGAAACCACGACTGAGTTGTCTGGAGATCTGGCCTGTTACAGGCTGTGGCTGTAGCACAGGGAAACTTCAGCCAACTCATTTTCCATCAGACAAAGACGCATGGGACCATTGTACGTCATGAATAGGCTTGTGCTCAGAATTGTTGGAAAGTTTGACGAGATCTACATGGTGCTTGAAAACTATTTGCTTAGCCTCACTTTCCTTGTTTGACATGACCCTGCTTTGCATATGTATATCGCTGCTGTACTTCACAGGCACAGTCTATGTAGAGAGCCCTTAAAGATCAGTGGGAGACAAATGTAAGGAATTTCCTAACCCGTTCTCTCCATGTTGATTATGGTTAACCACTGTGTAGCTACAGCTGGATTTGGCTTTCCACAATAATATCAGAAGCAATTGGCAGGCTGGTAACTGTAATTCAGTGAAATCATAGTTACAGTCCTTCTTTGTTCACTTATGCCTTCACAATATGGTACTTGTTTAGTGTGATCTTAGCCTAGACTTAGCTATAGTTGTAAACAGCTCTATATAATTTTGACAGCAGTAAAGAGAGCTGTCTTTTAGGCTACTGAGGAAAAAAGGTACCAGAACTGTTTCACCAATAGGAGGGATTGTAGACAATTCAATTCATGCTAGGAGATTGTTCTTGATGAAGAGCATGGACAGACAGTGTCTTTTGAACCTGGGTGTAATAGTTGGAAAAAGCACTGTCATGCACCCATCATCATTGGCCACTACCTTAACTGATGGGAGGGATTTGGTAGTTGTTGGTCAGCCTCAGCAGTGCTACAGTCAGCCAGTGAGGACAGCCACTTACTTCTGTGGGAGCTCTTGCACATCATGTTCTTGCGGAGCTGTGGAGGCAGTGGCTATCCCAACACAGACTGACTCTAAACCCAAAGAGGGGAAAAATAGTTCCTTTAGCTGCTCTGTGCTGAGTGAGTGTCTGTGTCCTAAACGGGGCATTTTTAAAGGGCCCAAGTGATTCATGAGTTCAAGTCCCATGGCGCTCCTAAACCATGTCAGCTGCTCTTGGAATTCCCGATTCCTCTTTATTTATTTGCTCTTTGTACTGCCTTCACAGTACCCTGTGCACAGATGTCGTATAACTGCTGGGTTTATAAACACAGACTTATTGCACAGTATTTAATGCTTACTGAGTAAAAAGTAAGTCTGGAGTTGGGCAGATAGCAAGTTCTGTCTAACTTTAGCTCAGATAACCATCTTGTGGAAAGCTTTTCCATCATGGTTCTCAAGGTACTTTAAACAAACTGTATGTCAGACACATAGAATTAGCTGCTTTTTTTATTTATTTAGTAGCTTGTTATTTTATGTTCATTGTTGAACACACGCTGCAAGGTCAGCTGAATGGAAAATATTGCCACTGCATGTTTGCAGTGAAAGAAAGTTTTCCAAATAAATCTTTCCATGACCAGCGTGAACTTTACTGCTGAAGTGAGGACCTTGGATTTCACTCTGTGGTACCACCCTACAAAATGATCCAGTTTGTCTGTCTAGTTGGTGTATGTTAGTGTAGAAGGTGCAGTCTGAAGGAGAGCCAAGTGGTGGCTTTCAGTGAAGGGGCATACAACACATATTTGATCCTCTGCTGAAGAGGGGTTGTTGTATAGGCCAGGGCTGCATGAGATGTCCATAAGTAATAGAGAATCCTATGCAGACACACGAGTTTTCTTTGCATGTTCATTTGGGATTCTACAGAAAGCGTCCGTTTCCCAGTACTTAACCTTGCACCTTTGCATCTGGCATGAAGACTGGGAAGTGTGGAGTTGCTTTGCCACAGACAGAAGGTAGCAGAGGACATAGATTAGGTGTCTCTCTGGGCTGTTTCTGCTGCCCTCTTGTTGCTACTCCTCTCACCATTTTTACTTTGGCAGTCAGTAAGTAGCCTTGCCCAGTGCCTGGAAGTAGAGGAAGGTAGAGTTCTATCTGCATGAGCTCTGGTGATACGGGAGGAGACTTGGTAGCATCTAGTGATGTCAACAAATGAGGATCTTTTTGCTTACTAGGGTTACTGAGGTGTTTTGCATTGTGCCAGTTAAACTTGATGTGCTTTGGTTGCGTGGTGTGGGGAAGTGTATAGTAATCAGTAGTATTGAATTAACTTGTAAAACCACTCACTGAAAAGATCTGTATTGTAGTTTAGTAATGCCTTTGCATTGGTCATGCAGCAGTGGGTTGATTGGGAGGCAGTGCTGGGAGGTGGAGACCCTGCTGTTGTCTGGACCATAATTAGCAGGGCTGGGTATGAAACTGCCAGGCATGAAGCTGAAGTAAGAGTTCTGGCAGTTGAGGAAAATATGGGAGAAACAGCACACCTGCTTTTGCAGGGACATAAATAATCTGATTTTTACATAAATATGTATTTTTATATATACATATATATTAGTTGTGTGAGAGTGGTGGTGGGGAGGAAATCAGTGGACCAAATATAGGTACTTGTCAGTAAGACTACAACCCCTTCTTAAATAGGAGTATTTGTTTATCAGAAACTTCCTCTTGACTTTCAGCATGAATTACAAGAAAATATGTGAATATTTTTTGCCAAGCTCAGACCTGCAGTACATCTGCACTTTAGCTGCTAAAATAGAACTGAGGTGCCATTGTATTCCATTACTAGTGAATGGAATAGAAATAGCGATGGAGGTAATACTGGGCATTTTACATCAAGTCATCAGTAGGTAAAACACACAGCCCTGAAATGAGGTCTAAATCCTGATGGCAAAATGCTTTAGAAGATAAAGGTTAGATTCAAGGGTATGTTTTTGGGTTTTGTGCTGGATACTGTCCATTGCTGTATTTTGTTTGTCCAGAAGGGCATAGGGGTACAGTTTAGTACTTTGCTTGGAACATGCCTTACCCACAGAATCTCTTAGGTGTCCACAGTAACAACTGGTGTGGCTAATAGCTTATTTATGTATTCTTCTCCTGTCTGTGCTATTACAGCTCTTTAGCGCAGATAGGCTTTTCATCAGCTGGGCTGATTTTTCTGTCAGGCACAGACTTATCAAGCACCCCTAAAATGTTCTGAGGTGGGGAGTTTTCCCTCTTGATCTTTGCACTGAACTTTCTTGCAACAGTGAAATATGTGATTCCTTCACAGACTTTTCCCCTAACTTTGCATGGTCTGGCAGACAGAATCATCTAGTCTCATGTAAATGAGACTAAACACATTAATTTCAGCTGTTCAGAGTGATTTGTTATTTAAAGGAGCCTTCACCTAGCAGGGAAGTAATAGTTTTGTAGGGGTAGATCTTGAAATTGGTGTTTGTGAATGGAAGTTTTTTAAGGATTACGTTGTTGTTATGTACTCTGTGACACGTCAATATAATGCACTGGGTGTTTCTCTTTTATTTCCCCGTCTTCCCACACAGAGTGTGTAGTAGCATGTCACAAGTTTGTCGAAGTCAATGCCCTGGGTCTAACAGTAGCTGCCCTTAGCAGCTATGATTCCAACATGAGAGCAGCTGCATATTTTGTTCTGGCTTCCTTTCGTTCTCATCTGGAAGGAGCTCGCTTTCGAGAGCAGAGTCAGGTAAGACTGAGCTCAGCTGATAGTTTGCCAGGTTAGAAATTATAGATCATGGACATTTATGGGAGAGTTGCTGCTTTACTCACCCACCTATGTGCACGTAGTGACAGGGCTAAAAGAAGCTTTTTATTCTCTGTTCCACTGTTTCTCACCTATTGTTTTGTGTTTCTTCCTTTGCAGTCAGTGGGCAGAAAAAGGGGGAAAAATGTGTTCTATAAACACGTATATATTTTATTTGTAGGAATAGAAATCCTGATGGGATAGCTCTTTGATTTATGGCCTGTGAAATATCCTAAAAGCTCATTTATGTATTCACGCTATCCCATTGTTGGGTTATGGTTCAAACTTTTCTCCCTTGGCTCTTATGCTGCAGCTGCTGTATCTCTTGGATGCTGTGCAAAATGGAATCAGGCAGCCAAACCTCAGATTTACCTTCTCTTTGACCCTCTACATTGCTCGTGTGGCACAGCAGATTCTAAAGCCAGGTATGGTAACCTACTGTATGTATTGTACTCCTGGAGTGAGTCACTGGAATAATGTCCTTAACCAATACTGGAAGGTGAGATAGTGGGATGCTGATAGGAGCCATGAAGTATGCTTTCCTGTGTTACAAGAAAAAGCTTCCAATACTTCTGTAGTCTGCCTTACTGAAGAAGTGGGAAGTGTCATTTTGATTTGTGTACAAAACCAGTTTGATCTATCAGGGATGGTGCCATTGCCTTCTCATTGTTTTGGGGTGGAGGTGGGCAGAGGGCGAGATAGGTGTATGAGTCCTGTTCAGCAGATTGGCCCAAGTTCAGTAGGCCTTAGATACTGAATCAACATAACTCATTGTTGCAAAGGAGAACCATGGTGCTGGGGAGTAGTTCAGTCTGGAAGGGACTTTGGGAGGTTTCTAGCTAAGCCCTCTGCCCAAAGCAGAGCCAGCTATGAGGGAAGCCCACTTTGCACAGGGCTTTATCCTATAAAAACTTTAGCCCTCTACACTGATCATAGAAGTAGTCCCTCTGGGCAATTTGTTCCACTGCTCATGGGCAACATATCTGGTCTGTGGGTTAAAAATTATTAAGTGTTAGGCTTGAAATGTGGAGAGATTGCCTCTTACTTTGCTGCAGATTTCTGTTTTATTACTGAAGTAACATTGCGTTTGCTGAAATCAGAGCCATATTGAACATTTATCTTCTCACCTGCTTTGTGCACATTCTGAATGAGCTTTTCATTTTGGAGAAGAGGAGGGATGGCCCCCAGTATCATCAGCCTTAGAGCAGAAGGCTTCCTCACTATAATTAACATACTGTTCTCACAACTGCCTGAAATGCTGGAAAGCACGTGTTCCATTTATATTGCGTGGTAGTGCTTTGTGAACATTGTCCTCCTCCACAGTAACCATTGTTTCTCTTCACAGAGGACCACATGTATATCAAGATAAACAGATTTCTTCTGTCACACCAGTATTTGGACCTGAGGAAAGTACCAGGGTTTTTCCAGCTTTTCTACAGTTTCGATTTCGAGGTAATGTAAGAATCCCATTTTGGTTATCTACTCCTTCTTTAGAAAATAATAGAAAAAAGCCATAAAACTTCAATGAAATCTTATTCTTCCATAGGTAATTAACTAGAGGTGTCTTTGTTTGTTTTATATTGGAATGAGAAGTATTATTTCTGGGTTTCTTTGTTGTTTTCTAAATAGTAACACATAGTGAACTCACAAGTTGTGCTGTGTGTGCTCTGTAAGCCCAACTAACAGAATATTGTGCCCTAGCTACCTTACATTTGTATTTGAGCTTAGAATATTGATGGTGAGTTCAACTGAGGTGTTCTAGAAACAGCAGCTTTTGAAGTTCCATTATCAGTGCATATTTTGGCTGCAAGATTAACTGTTCCTGATGGATATTATTGATTAAATTTGATAGAGATGAAAAGTGAGCAGTCCAGAAGTAGCTGTTATGCACTGTGCTGGCACTCCTAGAGAGCGAGGGGTTTTGTGCTTCTATGAGCAGGCATTATTTTGAAATGTCTGATGGTATTTTTCTTGTGGATTCTAGTACAAAACAGAACGTGAGTGGATTCTCAGATTTCTTGGAGAAGGGCTGCGTGATAAATACTGCTATGAGCTTTATGACTACCAGAGGATTTTCCAGGTCATTCTTTCCTTCTTCAACAGCCCTTTGTGTGATGAGGGCTCGCAGGTAAGAATTAAGAAACAAACCAAAACAACACCAACAAACAAACAAAACCCCACAAACAAGCCATAACCCCCCATAAAATCACAAACATTTGCATGGTTTGCAGGTCTTAAACAAATACAAAGCAGAAAGGAGCAGCTGACTCAGCACTTGCTCTCTTGAAAATATTTTTGTTGATTTTGTGAATGTGTGGAAGGGGAAATAAGCAGTTATTTCTAAAAGAGAGTCACACCCTTATCCCCTGGAATTGGATCATGTCCCTGCTGTTGGGGAACCTCACTCAGTTTCCTCAGCTGGCTGTAGCTGTATTTTTACTGCTTCTTGGAAAATATTGCAGATACTTCAGTTTTGCTTATATTTGTGCTTTTTTAGATGGTTTTGTTCTCTAACCAACACTTTACTTGTACAGTTTCTTCCCTGGGGTTGCTAAGAACATGCAATGTTTTGTAATACATTTTAAGTTGATCAGATATCGGAGAGATTGCTAATTACAGCCTTCTGAAAGATTGATAATAGTTATATCTTGACTATATTCTTAACTCTGTAAAAGAACAAATCATGTTTTCTGTTTCAGAGTCGTATTCTGGAGATATTACAAAATGCTGCCTATGTCACAAGAGCTGCCTATGAGCTCATACAAGATCACAGCCTCCTAACCTGGATAGTGCACATCTTAGAAAAAAGGTAATTAGGGAAATAGTAGTGAAATGGGTATAAGTTTACTGTCCAGTAAGAATAATAATGCAGCTGAGTATGAAAACAAGGGTGACAGATACAGACATGGCCTGTCAGCGGTTGTGACATTCAGCACCTAGAACCCTACTGGCAGAACTTGCTGAACTCTGAAGTGTTCCCCTGTATTTCTAAAACCAAAATCAAGATGCTTTCACATTGTAGTAGGAGGACTTCCATGTTTTTGATAGTGCTTCCTTGAAAAACCTAGAAAACAAAATGACACCTCGTTTTAGCATATGTGACTCTTTAATTTCAGATACCCACAATTCACATCCTTTCATGGGACCTCTTACACAGTAACTAGCACAGTAATGAAATTGAGCTGTCTGTAACATTTCTCCTCCCACTCCTTCCTCTTCCCTCTCCCTCACATATATGCAGACTTGTGGGCACAGACACATACATGTGCGCGTGCACACGAAATCTCTTTTGCCTACATTGAACCCTGGCATGTTCAAGCAAGATTCAGGATCATCTGCAGTGTGATTTGCCTGGACAGGTTCCCAGTTTTTCTCCCCTATTGTACACCTATCTCTCTTTGGTACAATTTGGTACATTTGGAAGTGAAAAAGCCTGGATTTGGCTTCTGGCACCCAATATTTATTTTGTGATTGTACTTTTGAGAAGTAGTATTGCGTCTTCCATATGAAATGAGATTTCTCCCTCCCCCCTTAGAAGTCATATTTACTTTGGTACTCTGATATTGTGCTGTAAGCAATACTGTTATTACTTAAAGTCTTAGGAACATAAGGAACTATGCTGTCTTGAACAGTAGCTGCTCTAGAGAAATGATGTCAATGGCTGCAATGTAATGGAATACTTGGCAGAGCTGTATAATGAAAGATGCAAGTCAAAAATCACCATTCTCATGCCAGAGCTGTGATACTACTGTGTTTCCCCAACTGCAGCAAGGCAAGAAGAGGACAATAACCAGGGCCTCCATGTGGCTGGGGCTTCAAAGGGATGTCATGTTCTCATGCCCTGATGGGGTCCTAGCTGACAAGCACCTATTGCTATTCATGGCTCCGAAAGTGCACCAGAATATGATCTCCTCTAGGTGATGGGCTGGTTCCTGGTTATGATTGGCCTTGCGAATGGATGATTGCTTCCTTTTTTTTGTTTTTCAGGTTTCTGGAAAACAAGATATTAAATAAAATTATTTCCTTACTCCACACTCTATGGCTAACAAATCTAGGAGGCAAGAGAGAAATCAAGAATCAATCCCAGGAGAAAAGGAAGTTTCTTCCCATCCAGCTTGTAAATGAATTTCTGTATGTTTTGATCACATTAATCAAACACATTCGGTAAGATCTTTTGGGTTTGAGGGGGTTTTTGTTTTGTTGGGGTTTTTATTATTTATTTGCTTTGTTTTTTTATTATTGAACAATTTGCATCTCATCCTCTACCCAGTGTGAAATTTACTAAGGCTGGAAGAATTTCTTGGTCACTGGTAGTGTAAAGCTTTTTATTCCCCTTTAGTTTGAATCTTGAGTGAATTTTGATGGGATTTCTTTGACAGGAAGGTTTAACTGTTTAAAAATGTAGGGAATAACAGCTGATACAGTTATTGTCAAGTTCTACATCCTTAGTTACTAACCGTTTTTTAAGCTGCTATGTTTCACATTTTTCCTGCTGGATTAGAGCCTGCAGTTAGCAATGCTATTTGGTACAAGGATCTTTCATACTCTGAAGTTTCAGACTTTCTGTGTCTGTACCACATGTGCAAATTGCAGGAGAAACATTGTAAAGTTCTAGACCAGAATGTTGAGAAAGTAGATCTCCAGATCTAGAGCACGTAATCTGTCTAAGCACAGCAGTTGCAGCAGGAATAGCAGAAAGTAGCTGGGTAACCAGTTCTGTTTGGGTTCATAACAGCACCTGCAGCTCTTCATGCAAAGTATTGCCACAGCCTGGAGAAACTATCTTTATTTTTATTTCTCCAAATTCTTGAAAACTCATGCAAAATAAAGACGTGCAGGTAAATCTCCAGGCCTCTGCCTTTTCCCTGCATGCCATCTGCCTTTGTTATTTACAGGCAGGAGGGCAGAGACTGTGTTTTATGGTCTGTTCTGCCAAATGCTAATGGAGCAAAGCACTAGGGATTCAGTGGGAATGAAACAAGTTACTGCTGGCATCCTGAGAAACAGAGGTATATGTGCAGAGAACTGCAGGAGAAAACTGTAGGAAGAAATTGTAAGGAGAAAACCCCTAAATTTTGTTTTGTGTATTTTGTGTACATAGTGTTTTGTTTTGTATTATGGATTATCGTGCAGAAAAATACGTGGCACTTTTGTTTTCTTTCCATAGGACTAATTTGGATGTAGCCAATCTGACTCAGTTTTTCAGTACACTCAATTCTGTGCTGGAATATCGTGCTATAGTTGTTGAGGCCTTCAAAGAAATGGGCCGGTTCACCGTGAATGACAGCGTTCTCTCAAACAAAGAGATCCTGCTGCTGCTGCATAAGTGGAGTGTTATCAAAAAAGACCTGCAACTGCAAGAGGATGTGCAGACTCTTGCTCAGAAATACCAAATCAAAGAGTTGCTTAGTAAGTACTAAAATGTTTCAGGAAATTGTATCGGCATTGTTTGCAACTACAGCTGCTCATGAAAACTTCTCCATCTTTTTTTTTACTGTTCTGTATCAGTTGAACTAAGTATTAAGGTATTGCTGTATTTAATGGATGCTACCAAAGTTTTAGTTTTTCTAAACTAAACTTCAGTGTTTTTCTGAGGATTTTTCAGAGAATTATTACAGTGACATCTGTAACTCACTGTTTAATTTATTTATTTATTTGTTTATTTATTTATTTATTTTAAATCTGTTACTTCAAGCCTCAGGAGCTTATAAAGCACTTACAAAAAGTGGACCCTTATCTGAAATCTTGTTTCTGAGGTAATATTTCAAGAGTTGTCCCCATCCCCCACAGCCGCCAGGAAGAATGCTGACATGCATGTAGTTGGCATTTCTGACTATTTTCTCACTGACTCTAGAAATCAGGTAGCCATAAAACACTGTGTGTGGTACAGTGGTGGCAATGGGCTGTTACTGTTTGGAATTTTGCTGCTCCCCTTGGCACGGGCATCGTCTAACAAAGGACATCCCTGCATCACGAAGTTTGGGTGCCTGTCTCTTTCCTTAGAGTGAAAAATTCACCTGCCTTGACTGACAGCACATCTCCAGACAGACACTCATCCAGGACATGGCTGTGCTGGAGGAAGGCAGGCTTTGCTGCTTTAAGCTTGTGCCATTCCACAGTAGCAGCATGGCTGTGGTGACTTCCACAGGCAGGCACATGCTATGCCTTTGCTAGCGCACATGATAGCAGCTTGAGCATTTCCCATGAGGTGTTGTGAATCATAGAATCAATTAGGTTGGAAAAGACCTTTAAGATCATGTAGCTTTTCTGGCAAAACTGTGTCTTGTGGATCTCTGAAATACTGCCTTGGTTTTGCTGGGCTGTGGGCCAGGACCTAGATGGCATTATTGCTCACCTCAAAGTTAGGCAATCCAGTTCAGACAACTGTTTCAGCCTGTGAGTCACTGAGAGCTGCCTGTAGCCCATTTGCTTTGAATTACACAGGCTCAATTAGGCTGCTAAATGAGGCTAGTGCTTATCCTTGTAGCAACTGAATCAATACATAATACTGTCCGTCTTGCATAATTTTGTACCAAGAAAATCCTATGGAATATCTGATGTTTGTTTTGGCGGTTGTTTTCTTCTTGCAGAAAATATTAAAGAAAAGAACAAATCTCAAGCCTCGTCTCGTGCATATCGTCACATTCAGAAAAAGAATGAGATAGAAAGGGAAGATGACACTGCTGCAGACCTGAAAGCCTCTGAGCTGGAGAAATGCAGAGATCATCTGAATTCCATACTTGCCCACTGGGAGCCTGTTTTCCCAGAGCCACCTATCAAACATCAAGGGGAGCCTCTCAAATCTGCTGAGCTTGCAAATGAAGCAGTCGATCTTACCTGTGCATCCACTTATGTAGTAACTAAATGGCTGGTGAAGTCCATGGTTGAGCACAGCCTCAATATGCAAAATGTGTCATTAATTCTGCGTTGGCTACAGAATTGCATCTTGCCACATCCAGTGGCAGTGCATGAGATGCTCAGGGATGAGATGCTGAGAAACAACATCTTCAAGCTTTACACTCAGGTCTGTGAGGCCAGCAGTGGAACAGCTGGACACTTTAAAGAGCTCTGTTTGTTCAGTTCCATCATGCTTCACCTAGTAGATGCTCAGGGCCTGACCAACAACAGCTATCATGAACTCGTGAAAGTGTTGTGCTTGTCAGCAGAGACGGAAGAGGACGTGAACAAGAAAGGTAACTCGTCTTTTCCTTTTCACTCATGTAACAAGGCAGTAATCACAGAATCATATAAGGGCTTGGGTTGGAGGAGGAATCATTGGCTTTGCATGGGCAAACACCCCCATAGATTTCACAACTAGGGAAAAGAGTGAGGAAAGTGTTTTAAAACATAGGTCTGGAGGTAAAATGGTTTGGGTTTGTAGCACACTTGGAAATAGAAGAATGTCTGTGCTGATTTTTCCCTCATTTTTCTTCCACAGCTGTTTGTGTGTTCCTGACTTCTGTGTACATTGGGGACATGTGGCTTGGAGCACAGGAGCCAGATATGTTAATAACCCATGTCAAATTGATCTGCAGTAGTACAGATGATAAATTAAATGATGATGACTTGGAAACTCATAAACAGGGAGAAGAAACTATTATGGCTCTTTGCAAAACCCTTTACTTGGCTACATTGGGGCGTTAATTCAGTGAACTGACACTTAATCTTGAATGTTATATGCTCTGTCATCATTGCTGTGAGCCAGGAAACCCTCCTGAACTGTTCTCCCTACAAATCTAACTTGTCATAAAGATCAATATTTTATTACTATGTGCAAACTCAGAGGGGGAAAATTGTATTCATCATCTGTCAGTGGAACATTACAGCTATAATTTTCCTTTTCTTGAACAGTATGGGACACTGAATGTTATTTATATAATTCTTATTACAGGCATTTTTAACTTTATGAAGAACCAAAAATGATTGCTCAGTGCATTGCCTCTGGACTGTATTTCAGTGCCCATGTAGTCAAAATCCGTCCTTTCTCCAGTATAATATGGGGAAAAAAGACTGTAGAGCTTCACCACAATGTGGTATAACTGCAAAGAATGGGTTGTCAGAGGCTTAGGCATGATGATTCACGGTTCTTGAAGAACCTGGTTTATTTCAGGATATACATATATATATATATATATATCTAAGCCAGTATGAATAGAAGACTGAAACCTGGAATCATGATGATCTGGGATTCTCCTTGATTTTAAATTAAATGGCTTTTGAAAGCATTTATATTGGAGCTGGTTGTTTTTATTCTCCTGTGTTACGTTTTTTATTAGAAAAGTCCTGATCATAGAGTCACAGAATCATAGAATCAGCGAGGTTGGAAAAGACCCTTAAGATTAAGTCCAAGCACTGATGGGACTTGCAGTAAAGGCCCATCTTTTCTCCACTCTGAAAAGAAGAGAGATAGAACTAAAACCCAGGTGACTTGCTGCTTGTTGATTCTCTGTGAAATCTGATAGAGTTTTCTTTAATGGGGCCTGGAGGGCAGTTTAACATCCCATTCCAGATATGCAGACATGCAGAGCCTGAGCTCGAGCCTTTGAAATATAAAACCAGAATTTATTAAATTGACTCATGAATGTGTTGTGCCTATGTACTTTGTACAAATTCTGTGCAGGGAAAAAAGCAGAAATGCACACTCATTGTGATGGTTATTTAATTTTGGTTGGTTGGGGTTTGTTAATAAAAAAGTGAGACTCAAATAATGAGGGTTGTTTCTGCACATAAATATTCTTGTCCTAAAGAAACCATTGTATCTGTATGAAGACTTGATGTAAAAGTACCAAATGTTTCTTGAAAACGCTGCAAGCCCATTAGAGGATAAATGCTGTGTCATGCAAAATCCTCAGCCTCTGATATCAGGAAATCTTCTTTGCAATGAAAAATACCCCACACCCTTTATTTTATTTAATGGAAACAGAAATACCAGTCAGAATGAAACCAGAGGAGTTCCTCTAGCTAAAGATGTGTTTCCATCTCACCTAACTGTAAAAAAAAATACTCATAACACATAGGGGAAGTATTTTTCAGCTTTCTTGAGGGACTGAGCACATGTACCAGTGATTTATATCATGATTAGCTTGAGAGAATTAAACAAGGTAAGACCATTCAACCAGAGGACAGTAATGCAGAAATGTTACTTTCTCTACCCAAATCTTGGGTAGACCATGATTACATCCAGAGCCCATCTTGCATGCCGGTGTGCTTTCCTTAGAGTAGTGTATCTTAATCCTGCCCAGCTGCACATGAATCCACCCTAGGTGTTCAAACACAAATTATGATTTTATGGCATAAGTATCCAGAAACACCCATCAGTGAGTACTTTCTCCCTAGCCTGTAATGTTTTGTTCATATTTCCAGTACTGCTGTTACCAAAATACTCAAGGTTGGAGGAGAGGATTGTTCACACACTTTTCTTTCTTTTTAAATGGTAGTTTTGGAAACATAAAGAGAAAATGAATTCAAATGAGCTGACAATTTAAAACTACCAGCCTGTCACGTAGAATATATACAGCTCATATGTGCTTCCCCATAAAGAGACTGGAGCTGTGCATGTGGGAACTTTTAAAAACAAAGTTTGATCTCTCAGCACCGCTGAGCTTCAATATAGTTTAGCAATGTGGCAATTAAAAGTATATTATTAAGTCCTCCTGGAA
Source organism: Melopsittacus undulatus (assembly GCF_012275295.1). Lineage (NCBI taxonomy): Eukaryota > Metazoa > Chordata > Aves > Psittaciformes > Psittaculidae > Melopsittacus > Melopsittacus undulatus. Next base: position 94,100,492 of record NC_047528.1, read on the forward strand.
ACAATGGCCAAGTATCTTTAAAAGCCATAGATGGTTAGCGTGTAATGATTTGTGTGCCTGAATTACTGCCAACATATTCAAAGTGCATTTGAATAAATCATATAGATGGAGAGTCATTATTTTAAGAAAGTAAGCTTGATGAAAATAAATTGTGGAGAGCATTTGGGAATGGAAAACTTGCTCCATATATGGACCTGTGTTTTAAACCAAGGAGTTTCTACAGTTGAACACAACTTACTCACTTTGATGCTGTCGTGATGAGAACCACGTGGACGAAGCTTCAGAGTGCTCTGCAGCTGGCACAGTGCTGTGGGCTGCCCTCAGAAGGCATTGCCAGGACAGGCCTTTTAAGCCTTTTACTCAGAATTCACAACCACCCAGAAGGTCATACTGCTTCTTGGTGTGACTGTTGTCCAGACCATGTACAGTCTGGGGCAGAGGCTGGGCTCCTCAGGATATGGAATGGATCTGGGTGCTGGGTTGCTGATGCCGGTGCTCAGGCGAGGGCACCTGACATGTTAGCAGGAGAGGACTTCATGTAGCATGAGTGACTGGGCAAACAGGTTTGTGGGGGTAGTGGTTTGGGGTAAACCTTCTCATAGAGGTCAGCTATGGCTTTGAATGAGCAGCATGAGTTGATTCAGGTCACAGTATATTGGCTGGTGGGTGCAGCCCACACAGGGAAGGCCTCTTAACAGAGGACTCTGGGGGAAGGGGAAATAAAATGTTCACTGTGGAGAGCAAAGCACTGGAAGAGCCTTGAGATGGGTACGTATGGAAATGCCACAGAAGAAAACGTATTTCTCTCTCCCCTACTTCCCTAGGTGCTGTAAGTTAGGCTTGCATTCTGCATATGATTTATTACTGTTTATATACTTCATACTGTATGCCTTCCATTTTCAGGTAATTCAAAAGGGCAAAAATCCCCAAAAGTCTTTCCAGTGGTTACATACTTTGAGTAATGTTCCAGTGCAACTAATGACAGAACACCTGCTGTTACGAATGGGAATATTCACATCTTTCAGAAAACAACTTGGAATCCATTTGTAGGGAATAGGTTCTTGAGAAATGGTGGTAGGAGGGAGTCTGTCATGAGTCAGAGAGAGGAGGCAGTGCAGAACTGGTGCAGGAGAGGTGGTCTAGCTCGGGGCAGACAAACATGGTGGGAATGATTGACGTGCACTTGCTGCATCCTGGAGATGGAAAATGAGTCTGGGTGGTTGGGTTCTCTTCGACTGTCTTTGGTGATAACATATGATTGCAGTGGGGTTAAATTCAAAGCCAACTTGCAGTGGGAGAACTGGTGCCAACAAAGGGGTTGATGCATGTCTCCTGTGAGAGCTAGCGAAAGGTAAGGGTATCTGAGGGAAGGGGAAGGCTGTTGGGGCCATCTGAGTTGACTGATGGAAATGTTTGGTTCTCTGATACATCTTCATCCATGTGGTACCTTCAGTTCCTGGAGCCTTTCCTCATTTTCCCCATCTGCCCATGACAGTCTGACATAACAGACTTGACACCTTGACAGGTTTCCAAGCCCAACACCAGTAGTAGTCAGTTTGCTCAAAGAGCAACTTACAGAAGTGTTTATCTCCGAGGTTAAAAATAAGGAAGATTAAAACCCCTCACAACACAAACCTATGCCTGGTGGTTTGGTCTGTCTCTCGTGTTTAAGGTTTTTTTAACACAGCCCAACCCACCCGCTCTCTGGTAACATCACAGCCCACTGTACACAGCATAAGGCTGCTCTGGCAGTGCTTTGCTGTAGGAGTTCTTGCTGCTTGCATGGGGATACGAAATTTCTAAGCTTCTCAAGTTTTGAATGAGTTTTGTGTTGTCCTCAGCCCAGCAGCTGGCTTGGCAGTCGTACACCCATTGCAGCCCTCACTGCCTTCCTCAACCCAACTCTGCAGTCCCAGCTTCATGCTTACCAGAGCTCTAAGAGTTCCTCACACTCTCATTGACCTTCTCTTGGTTCTGCCTGTGTTTGGTGGAGCTCCATGGGCAAGGAGAGGTGGAGAGAGCGGAACCTGTCCTCTCCACCTCACCCAAAAGCTGCAGTGACCCTCCCAGAGGCCTGTAGGTTCTGTTAAATGATTTGTCTGCCCCAGCTCAAAGCAGGCACTGGTGCAGAAACACAGTGTTGGGTTTGTGACTTTGCCAGTTTGATAATAAATGCTAAACACACATGGGACAGTAAGGTCATCAGTCTCCACACACACATCTCTTTCTGTAATGCCTGGGTAACTGCTACCATTTCAAGATTGTTTGACATTAAGTTTCTTTACCATCTACCATCTTAAACTGGGAGCAAAAAGTAAATGGTTATTGGTAGCAAAACTGTATTTGCTGGCAGCAGGTAAAGCTAATGACTTTATTCAGTAAGACTCAGTGCTGCCATTAGTTTTTTAAGGGCTGTTCTAGGTAAACTGTGTTTTAATAAATTTTAAATAAACCTTTTTTTTAATAGAAAAGTAAATAAAGTAAATTCCATATCCATGAGGGAACTGCTGAGCTTTAAGATAGTGAAGCAAGTTGTAACCCTTCTAAAAGCAAGGTTTTATTTTGGTTGTTGTACATGACGTTGTTGCTTGTTTTTCGGAGGATGAGCAAGTGGAGGTGTCACGAAGATGCAGCTGATAAGTGTGACCTGAGGACAGAGCCAGAAACAGGTGACTTGTGGTGCTCATGGTGAATACACAATATTGGTTATGCTGCCTGTTCAGTAAGACCAGCAGGATGATGCTTGCTTTCACAGCAAGGCAATCCAGTGAAAACTGATGCTGCAGAGATACCCCTGAGGTAACAGAACTCAGTGTGCATTCAGGTGAGCAAGGCAGAACTCTTTAAAGGACTTGGGGCATAACTGGAATAGACTTCCTGCTGGAGGAGTAAAGCTGCTTTCAGACAAATAGGTTTTAATGAGAACCACTCAACCGGCAGCACACTCTTTGCACCACGTCACTGGAGAGGGGTTTGAGTCTGAATCCTTACGCAGAAACGAGAGAGAAATTTTATAGTTATCATCATCATGAGGATCTAAAATGTTGATCAGGCAACTGCAGGAACATTGCCCAAATACAGCTGTTAGCACTTCCTGTTATGCATCCAGGAGTCTTCAGGTTTGTCCTTTGTTGGCAGAAATTATTCTTCTCCTTCTCTTCCTGAACTGTTTGAGGTTTGTGGTATCAGTGTTCAATAGGCAGTCACAGCACTGATCCCTCTGCAGCCAGGAGAACAGTCCTGCTGGTTTTGTTCAACCTGTCCCAGTTTTAACTCAGGTCCTTCCATGAATGCCAGTTTCATCTGAAAAGGAGGTACATGTTTGAGAAGCAACCACTTCTGAGTATGGGCCACTGAGATCATCGCAGTGAGTATGTCCACCATTGGAACTGCTTTGTTCTATCTGGTTCCCTACAATCACTTGTCTGTAATGTATGGAGAGAAGAAAGAAGAAAGTACTGTTATCAAGGACATCTGCTTGGAAGACAGGTAGCAGCAGTTTCATAAGCAAGTACAATATCAGTCTGTAACAATATAGAAGATGGTTCAAAAATATTGAATCCAACATGACAAATGCTTTTGGACTTCAGCTCTCTTATCCACCATGGGAATCATGTTCTTACCTGGAAACAGAGTATGACCAAAAGCATGCACTTTGGTTGGTACGTGGTGACTCCCCTTTGCCCCTCAACATGGGACCTTGAGCTTGGATCTTTAGATGGATTTTTACAGAGGAAACTGGAAAGTTTGCTATGACTTTTTCTGTACAAGGGTGAAGGGAACTGCCAGGGCCTGGGAGAGAGAAGAGGGACAAGAGCTTTGTGTGACTGTGAATGGGTGTCACTGGGGCAAGAAAAAGAGGGATGTGTGATATCTGGGAGAGAATCCCTGACTCTGGGGTTAGGAAAAGGCAAGATACATCTCCAAGGGCTGATGCGGGTCAGAGCAAGAAAATGGGACAGACCTAAGACTAGGGTAGCAGGAAATTGCCAGTGTACATATAGTGGCAATGTAAAGCTTTATAGTTCTGCCAGAAGGCAGGGGAGGAAGCAATGAGAGGAGAACAGCAGAGCACACACTGCCTCCTCCTCCTCCCTGGGACTTCTTCCCAGCAGCTTCCCAAACCTCACCCTAAAAACATAAGGAGCAGATGCCTCCTGGACTAGAAGCAGTAAGATCCATTCAGCATAGCTGAACACAGGATCCCAATTACCACTGTATCCTTAGGGCTTCAAAGGTGGGGAGGAAAATTACATTGGGAAGAAAAACACAACCCAAAACTGAGAATGGAAATGGAAAACTTGCCTGGAGCCATGGCTTCAGAAACAAGAAAGAAGACATCTTTGACTGAAAGCCAATGGTTCAGTGGTTAGACAAACATAACAACCAAAATCTAAAACCAAAATATGATAAAGTAAATGGGATAAAAAAGAAAATAATTATTTTTTATACTTTGGAGAAATATAAACTTTATAGCCTCAAATTTGTATTGATTAATTTCTAATGAAAGCTTAAAATATCTGTGCCTGACAAGAATAACACAACAGGGATTTTGCTTACTGGTATATGAAAACACCAAAACAAACCCCAAAAGTCTCAGCAAAAGGCCAACTGCAGGCAGGCAGATTTGGGTTTTCTTTGCTATGATGCAGGCATGTTTAAGAGCTCTCTCCTCTCTTTGTTTGACAGAAGCAAGACAAAAATACTCTTACCAAACACGATGTTGTCTTTCCAGTCCATTAAGTAGCTAAATGTATCAGCTAGCTATCCATACTTTAAAATCAGTTAGAGAACTTGCATCCTTGAGGCCTGGAGACTGTCTGAGGAGAACTCTGTGTGGCTCTAGTTAATTGTTAACCATCCCTGGAACAGCAGGGAAGTTTGAGGAGGCTGGAAGAGCCCTGGTGTCCCAGTACTTGCAGACTGAACCGGTCAAACCAGGTCACTAGAAGGCAGTGCAAATGACCTCAGCCCCAGGCAAAATCATGGAATTAAAGCTAAGATAAGATACAACTGAAAAAGTATTTCAAAGGACAGAAAGACTCGTTCCGGACGGTGTGGTGTTACAGAAAACCACACTGGTGAAATATGTTTGATGCCATTTTTTCAGAGGAACACAATTTGGAGGATATATGGAGGTATTTAAACTGCAGCAAGGCATTTGACTTAGTATTCCATACTGCCTTCTTTAAAAAGGACTATACACAAACCCCATTAAACAGGTGTTACGTGAATTTGGCTTCTCAAAGAGTAACTGTAGAATGATCTCTGACTGTAGCTGTTTCTAGCAAGGTTCCATAAGCACCCATCCCATCCTATTCAGCTTTTTTATCAGAGATCTGGAAGTAAACATAAAGTGACTCTGAGTTAAACATGCAGATAAAGATACAGTGATACAAGAAGGAGCAAACTGTCATATAGCACAGACTGGACAGTTAGCTACAATGGACCTATTCAAACAACATTAATATATTGAATTTAAAGCCTCAACCCTGGCAAAAATATTTTTCACTGAGAACTTCAGATTTTTCATGAACTAATCTCCTAAAACCAGTGAATTTTGGCACACAGAAAAACTTGAGCTATTCAGAAAAAAATGTAGAGTTGATATTTTGTATTTATGGATTTCTGGGGATGGATCTGATCTTTGAGAGCCTGGAGTAGGTGATGCTGCGATTCTAAATTTTCACAGTGATAGACAGTGTGGTAAATATCTGTCTCAAAATCACTGTCACTAAAAATCAGTGATCCATTTTGGCCTTCTTCACTAATTAACCACCATAATTTGTTTTCTTTTATGCAAGTACACATTTATCCCTAATTTTACTGAAGAAGTTTATCAGTTAAGGTAAGATGCAGTGCCAAGGCATTGAGATTAAACTAGGCACAGAAATGAGAAATCCTGAACAACTTAAATACAAGAACTTGTTCTATGCAGAGAGTTCTGTGTGAGTTGTATCCAGGCCCAGACATCTGGGAGCCTGTATTCCTTCCTGCAGCAGGCAGCACTCTCAAACGTCCAGTGCATGAGTTGGCTGTGGTTTGGTTTATGTCCCTTGAGAATGAGCTGACACAATCTCAGGACTGCCTGGACTGGGCATTCTGCACCCTTTGAGAGGAGATATTGGATGTTGGATTTGATAATACGGTTGCTCACAGGACACTATTTGAATGCACAGTGGAAGAGTTCTTTCACTCAGTTGACACTCAGTTGTCCCTTGTCACTGTCTGACTGGCCGCTATTAGGTGGAAGCTTCGTTGTGTCACTTCAAATTGTGTAACAGTTTTAAAGCAAAAAGCCCCATCTTTTCATTTCCCCTGAAGAACAAGGAAGAACTTCAGAAAGCAACAGAGAGTACCTTAATGCTAACACAGACAGCCTGCTTTCCAGAACCTGAGCAGTGCAGCCCACTGCACAGTTCGTCTGGATGGATGTTTGCACCAGGCTTGGAGAATGTCTGAGCCGCAGAGGGTAAGTTCTGTCCTCACATCCATCTCAACTGCAGTGTCAGGGCATGGGATTTCTGGAAGGACACTGGCTACTGGTAAGCAGCCTCTGTTCCTGGCTCTGAGTTCACGCAGCGCCTCGTGCTATACAAAACCCTGCTCGTAGTTTTTCACTTGGAGATCAGTTAATCTCTGAACAAGCTCAGCAGCACCACACCAAGCGTGATACCAACCCCAACCTCTCTCCACTGGCATACCTGCCAGAAGACATGAAGTATCCTTCTTTAGATGATGGGAGTGATGATAACACTTTCCTGTGAAGACACTGTAATTTGAGCTCTGGTGACCAAAGTCTCATAACAGACTTTAACAGTTGGTAGCTAAAGTTTTAACAGCCTCTGCCCCTGTGGGTCTGAAGCTGCTCACATCAAAGGGAGCTGATTCTAGCAAGAGAAAAAGAGAAAGCTCTCTCATGATGGAGGTCTGAAAGATAGTTGTATCCCTTGAAACCAGAGCTTGGGAATAGCAAGATTTATTATCTGATGTTTGAGATTAAATTCAGAAACTACTGAGGAGAAACTGGGCTAGATCCCCAGGAACACCAAATGTGGGGAGCCAGCTGAAAAGCGTGGCAGCCTTAGCTTCTTCTGACACAAGGAATGATGCTGCAGTCTATGTGGGGAAGTCATACAGACCTTAAATACTGGCTTTGTGAGAGACATGACATTTAAGTACAACTGAGAAACTGGGTTCTTTCTGAGCTCTTACCCAATCTTGGTTACAAAGATACCTGGGTGCGAGAATATGTGATTACCACTACTGAGAGCCAATAGGTAGTGGTCACAGTTGAGTGTATCTTAAGTGAACTTATAGACAGACAACTTACCTTGATTCCAGGGAACAGTCTACTATGATAGGAAAGAGAAGGCCAAATAAACTAAAGAGCAGGAGAAGCTGCTTTACAGAAGTAGAAAACAGGATCGTGGTATGCTTAGCCAGAGAAGTACCTCTCATGAGGATCTTCTTACTATAATATGAAAAAAGGTTTCCTTTCCCCAAAGACAAGGTAGCATGCCTGAGCAGAACTATGACATATCTTACGGTCATCCAGATAAATACGGTACCTAGAGTGTGAGATTCAATGCCTTTGTGTGCAGGAATAGATACTTTTTTGATTGTAATATGTGGTGGTTACATTGAATTCACTAATGAATATCACAGTCTTGAAGGTAAGCTAAAGAAAGAAAAGCCAACCACAACCTCTGAAAACTACCTGCCCTCATGTGAGGTCTAGGATATTGCTATAGATGTTTTTCTGTCCTAGGGACCAAAACTCCTGAGCTGTCAAATGTCCAAAATAGTTCCCCAGTTCCAGGAATGAAGCAACTGTTGCAATTGACCTGGACAGGGAAAAAAAATGGAAAGAGCACATGGACATTGTACATTCTGTCCACCACATCAGTGGTTATCTGTCTGCTCATGAAGGAAATGCTCACCTGCAAACTGAGAAAGAAGCTGGCTGTAGAACAAGTGTTTTCAAGCCTTGCAAGTCTCACATCTCTGTTTGGCAAGCTGTATCTTCAGACGATGTTACCATATGCCCAAGAAATGCTGGGTAAAAGTTGGTGGTAGCCAAAGGAAAAAAATATATAAACACTGAATGGTGTTACTCATTGCCAGAAATCTGTCTGAAGCCAGCAAGGCTCATGTCAGAGTCCCTTGACTGAGCCTCCCTGAGGCTACTATGGCAGCAAGAAACCTGGACAAGGGATGAGACACGCAGATCTTCCAACTCTCTGGGTACCCTGTTTTTTTCCCCTACATTACATGGTCTGGTAGGAAAGTAATAGCCAGAAGATTCTGGATGTGCACAGTGGCCTCAGTCACAGCTGTCAGGAATGCACACCTGCCAGTGAAATGCATGGGAAACCAGTGTCCCCTCTTGAGAGGTCCAGGAAGGAACTTTCCCTGCCCCCTTCCACTGCATGAAGTTCCAGCCTTGGTTGGCAACTGTCTCCAGCCACTAACCCTTATTTTTCTGTATCATTTTGGATGATAGGAAACGTAGTTGAAACAAATGTTAATACTGGCCCTGACTATAGCAGTGTGGTATCAACTGCCTTGGCGTGCAATTGAAACAATTGGTCCCATGCTCCAAACCTTTTTTCTTCATTTATTTCTGTAGGGATAGTGCAGTGTGACAAAAGGGACTGGGACATGGATTCTTTGCTACATACAGCTCTCAATCCTCCCCCCTCGCCTGAACTCACTCATCTGACTTGGCACCAAATTGCTTTCTATTGCAGAGAAGAATGTGGTGCAATTGGATCATGGATTCAGGTCTGGAATTTTTCAGTGTCTAAGGATTATGCTATGGCATAAGCAGATCTAGTGTTAATATGCGTTTCAGAAGATTCTTTGGCACTGACTTCGGTGTGAAGATGTGGGCAAAAATCAGCAGGCTACACTGTGGTACCTGGCATGCCCTGGCCAAAATAGTAAGACTTTGGCATACAGAGTGGTGGAAGAAATACAACTACTGCTCATTATACTAGGCCAAACCATAACCTTCAGGGACTTACAGAGATCCAGCTGACAATAAAGACAGCTAACAGGCGGCAGTGGGGGTTTGCTCAACACCAAACTGAAGCAAGAAGGTATGCTCTTATGAACTGCCAGACTTGAAAGCACGCTTGTTTCACCAGGCAGTTGAGCAAGCTGGAACCGTACATCCCTGGGCTTGACAGGGAGATGGATGAACACAGGCACAGTGAAGGTAAAAGTTCTCCAGCCTTGACCAGTGACGTGAATGTGCATTTGTTGGGTGAACATATCACAATTATCATGGGAAAAGAGACAGGAGATTTCAGTGCAGAAATTAGGTGATTGTCACACCAAGGGTAATGGACGGATTGCATAACAAAGATGACGACAGGGGAGGATGGTGGAAGTTAATGGGAAGAACCTCTTTCAGGCACCCCACTTCATTTCACTGCAGGAATCAGAAGAAGTGGAATTGGAGTGGGGGTTAAAAACCACATGGAACTCAATCAAGGGCAAGTTTGGGCATGTTTGAATATTCTTCTCAGTCCCAAAATTGTCTTCTTGCAGCATGCCTCAAGATTATAAAAAATGATAAAATGGGATTACTTCAAAGCCTCAGCAAATTCCATCCAACACAGCTTTCCATTAATGATTCCTGACCTCTCCACAAAATATCCCTCAACTTGCCTTGCTTGTAACAGCTCTTTCAGTGGGCAAAACTGAACATACATACTAGGGATAAATATGGATATTTTAAATCCAAGTATTTCACTCAGTAACATGATGTAGAAGTGAAATTAAAACCAAACCAAAACAAAAAAAACCCCAAACCTAACAACTTCTGTTTAAGTCTTCCAAGCACTCTGAGATTTCCATGTACAGAGACTTCTGCCTTTTTTTTTTTTAGGAACAGTAAATTAATGGGAACATGCTTCTGTTACTCTGTAATTTTATGTCCATTTCCATGTATTTCTTGTATTGTTAGCTTGCCTCCTGCTTCATGGTTTATTTGGGCAAGTTGCCTTTTTGTTGTTGTTATTACCTTTTGTGAGCATGCCAGAGGCCTCAGGGTGCCAATAAATTAGAATATTAGTGCTCCTTTTTACTGCCATATTACACCCATTTTCCTCTGCTTGCTGGTGACCTAATCTTGAACCTCTGCCTAATCTGCTGAGCTGAATTTTCTGCTCAGCATCCTTGTTTGCAGTAAGCGTACTTGCCAGAAAAACCAGCAGCAAACAAAGTAAACCAAATGTAGAAAGCTGCAAACAGAAACCTGTCCTTAGGCAAAGTTCAAAATCACAGGCAGTGCTAGAACTACATTCCCATTCAACAGGTGGGTGCTGCACATCGGTGGGCACTGCACATTGGTGGGCGCTGCATCTCCACAGGGCACATGTGCTTCAGCTACCTTCATAGGACAGGGTCTACAATCTTTTAGGAGACTAGGGATGTGCCTGGCAACAGTGAGGTATTTATGCAGCCTCTGTTTTCACTAATGGAGGTTTCAGATGGAAACATCTGGCCAGAGCAAATTGGCTATTCCATCGATAAGAACTGAAAATGAGCTAGCAATAGAAGCTCACAGCCCAGAAAGCCAACCGTATGCTGGGCTTCATCAAAAGGAGTGTGGCCAGCAGGTTGAAGGAGGTGATTCTGCCCCTCTACTCTGCTCTTGTGAGATCCCACCTGGAGTACTGTATACAGTTCTGGTGTCCCCAACATAAGAGGGACATGGACCTGCTCAAATGAGTCCAGAGGAGGACCATGAAGATGCTCTGAGGGCTGGAACACCTCTACTGTGAAGACAGGGTGAGAGAGCTGTTCAGCCTGGAGAAGAGAAAGCTCCACAGAGACCTTTATAGCAGCCCTCCAGTACATAAAGGGGGCCTATAGGGAGGCTGGAGAGGGACTTTTTAGAAGGGCATGTAGTGACAGGACAAAGGGTAACAGTTTCATACTGAAAGAGGGTAGATTTAGGTTAGACATTAGGAAGAAATTTGTCACTGTGGGGGTGGTGAGACAATGGAACAGGCTGCCCAGACAACCTGTGGCTGCCCCATCCCTAGCAGTAATAGAAGGCCAGGCTGGATGGGACTTCGAGCAATCTGGTTTAGTGGAAGATATTCCTGTGCATTAGCAGGGGGTTGGAACTAGATGATCTTTAATGTTCATTCCAACTCAAACTATTCTATGATTCTACCTGCCACTGGAGGATATTTCCCTGTTTCATCAAGCCCAGCTATTAGAACCGTCTGGATGATGCAAACATGGGGCTCTGGGATCTCTACAGAGCTAGATATGCTGCACAGATGCTGAGCCTGAAGATGCTTTTCTGGGCTACTCGCTATCCCAGATCCAGTTCTGTCTCCCTAATGCTGAACAGCACTCTACGGAAATTCAAACAAATGTACTCAGGTGAGAGTGACAAAATCAAACCTGTAAACTTTAATCACTAATGAACTGGACTGAGGGTAATTCCAGAAGATTCTCTCCCAACAGAAACCCCAGTGTGACCTTGTTTTCTCACTCCTAAGCTGACTGGTACTGTGAATGCTACACATCCATGGCTGGCAGGTGTTTCGAGTCATTTCACAACCACACTTCCAAAGGGTTAATACTCTCTCTGCATTTGTAGTTTTACCATGAGTTTACTTTGCTGAAGGACAGAAGTTCAGATATGGGACATCTTTGGGAAGGAAGGTATTGTCATACTCCTGCCAGGATTTGCAAAACAAAACACCAAAAGGAAAATGCAGATCTTCAGATCTTCAGCCAACTATAAATCAGTAATCCTACTGAGTTATTTTATCCTACGAGAACTAGAAAGTGTTTAAGGACTGAGTCATACACTTATTTTATGCAAGAAAGAAGCGTGCCTAACCTTCTGCATAACAGGCCAGAGAATGATAGACCATACAGTACATCCTTACGGTAATTTTTGGATGAATGCAAATACATGTTCTCCAGCTGTTCAGTCATCAAGTAAAAAGAAGAATTAATCACAATCCATTTAATATTCTAAATTGTTCAAGTGAGTCACTACCCTCACATAAAATATGTAGTACATCAGAGTTTGTGCAGAGTCACCTTCCAGCCGTGACAGTTATCAAGGGGCTCTTGAATTGGACACGTGTTCTGAAAATGAAGACAGTTCACAAGGAGCATCTTGAAGCCGCTGCTCCTTGAGAAACTGCTCGAGTTCATTTCTCTCAGTGTAGGATGTGTTTCTGGAACTCAAATGAGGTGTTTTTTTTTGTTCTTCCCAGCTTCTTTAAAACCCCTTTTAAAGAGTGCATTCCAACATAAGCACAACATTCCTGGAACAATTTAAGTAACAGTGTGAATACTACTATCTTCTTGATCACAGTAATAAATATTCCCTTCATTTGCTCAGGGCTTAGAGAATTGCTTTGGGAGCTTGTGTTCATCTGCTTTACCAGTAGCAGCAGGTGTACCCCTCCATGGCAGGGAAGTTGGAACTAGATGATCTTTAAGGTCCCTTCCAACCCAAACTGTTCTGTCATTCTACAATTCTTTCTCAGGAGCGGTTTACAGGAGCTATTTTCCCATTCTGTGTGTAAAACAGGCACTTACTTACACAGTATGTGATCATCATAGCTGGCGTAAGTAAAATGCATGTCATTTGCCACTGTACCAAACAGTCCAGACTGCTCTGCCTATCCTCATGGTTTACTATTCCCCCATGTTTCTGTCACCTGCAAACCTCATCAGTTGTGTATTTATTTTTACCCAAGTGACTAATAAGGAAAAGTGAATAGCTGTGGATTGCAAGACACTTAAATAATAACATGAAAAGTGTCATCTCTAGGTGCAATTATAAATGTGGTATGCAATTGCTGGATCACTTGAAACACTGAATGAATGTTTCATGCAGCTTATTTTAGCACACTGATCTATACTTACTTTATCTGCGGTTGTACTTACTTTAGTGGAGTTGATCCAGAGCGGGACATACACAGTAAAATAAGGAAAAGGAACGTCACAAATGCAGCAAGCCCAACCCAAAAGGCTATGACAATAGAATCTGTGGACACAACACAGTAATTCTGTCACTGGTACCACAGAAAATATAAAACACAGCAGTATCATTTATGACCTCTAAGAAAGGTGTGTCATTTAATTAATTAAATTTCATGAAACCTTTTAGAGAGAGGAATCTGAGTGCCAAGTTGTTAGAAGTCTTGAGTCTCGTAACAGTTTAGCAGAGCTGGGGGAGAGGTTGGTAAGTGTGATGGTGACTAGACTAGTGAACGTATTTAAATTGTAATACTGAGCACCTGGCATGGTTTTCACAGTTTCATCTCTTTGCAAGTAATATGTACAGTTCCTTTTACAAAATCACAGTGCAGTAAGCAGTGTGGTAATCAAGACTGAGCCGTCACTGCTCAGTGCATAGCCAAATCCTGCTTTTAGATGAAAAAGTACAACAACCCATGATCTTTAAGATGACGCTTTTAGGAAGAGAATTCTAACCCTGAAAACCAAGAGAAATACCAAGGAAAGCTTGTTGAAAAGTGCCCATGACCCTCACGGCACATCAGTCCAGTAGAAGAGAATAAACCTTCCCCCATTCAGCTGCAATATTTCTGTAATGATCATAAAATAGTTTAAAATGCAGTCCTCTTTATCAGGACTAAGTGGTTTCTTTAAGGAACAAGTAAGTGGATTCCTAGGATCAAAGTATAGGTTCACCATACTTTAACCATAGTTTAACCCAGCCTAAGACCCTGCCACTGCCATTATCCCTAATTCAGATGAAGAGTTTTGTTATTTTTATTAATAAAAGCAAAACCAGATTATCTGATCACTGATCTGGGTGACCAATGCTAATGGGAGTATGAAATGGCTGAGGGAGAAAAGGGAGTTACTCTTTCATGAATGAAGACTAGGGTGCTGTAGAAATTACTGCCTCAGTTACAGACTTGCTGTTGGATGGGATGAATTCATTCCTGCCCCAGTAGCACATTTGGTCACTGTTTCAACAATTCTCCTTCCTGGGATCAGTGTGGTGGTGGCGACTGTCCAAGTTAAAGCCTTGAAAAGGCTGGGTGTTCTGCAGGGCACAAGTCAAGAAATGCCCTGAATTCATAACCAGCTACTCACTTAGACTGGTCATTGACTCCAGAGACAAATATTGACCAAGATAAAATAAATCTTCTATCTGAAAGGACAGAAAACACTGTGTTCTTTGAATCAGGTCCAATATGTTTGATTAGGTGTTTCTTTGTGAAGAAGTTCAGAACGTGTTGTCATCAGAGCCACAAATAGATTAGGAAGAATTAACCCAGCTCCGTTTAAACCTAAAACTAGAGCTGACCCAGCTGGAAGCTCATTATAAAGTGAGTTTTGGCTGGGCTACTGAGAAATGAGAATGTGGAGGGTTAGCATATTTTATTCTTCCTCTGTTAAAATAAATTTTAGTGAGCTTTAATTCAGAGAATGGTAAATTAGGAGGTGAGAGAGCAAAGGTGTCCCTGCCTGTGGAAGGGGTTTGGAACTAGATGATTTTTAAGGTTTCTTCCAACCAAAACCATTCTGTGATTCAATTGATTATATATATTCTGACCTGCTCTTCCCAAACATATTACGGGAAAAAGTGATGAGATGCTACTGGCCCACCCCAACTGCTCAAGGGAAAATTAGGGGACAAGATCATGGTCCATGGCTATTTTGAAAAGCTCAAGGTTTTAAACCATTCAAAGTCATCAGAACAGAAAAGAATACTTTGAATTTTCAGAATTCCCTATCAATCACAGCTATTTTGGTTGCATATTTTAAAAGCAGCGTTAATACGATTCATGGAATTCACTAAAGCTAAACAAATTTGTTCCGGGTCTCAGGGGGAGTTTGAACTCTTGAGGGATAAACAGAAACTTCCTGTTTTCAAAGTCGTGTAATTTGATTTTTTTAAACTGGATTAAACTATTTTAACTATCTATAAAAAGCTTTTCTATACCTAAATTTTACAGTCATCTTTGTGTGTGTGTGTGTGCATATGTTTTTTAATAGCCTATTAGTTCATGGGCCAATTAAGCATTTTATTATTTTTATACAAAATGGAGAGAGCTGCATAACACTATGAATAGAAAGCAAGACCACGACTTTATGGTTGGATTTAGATTCATTTTCATGAGACACACACAGTCTCACAATGCTTCAGGAGCAGGCCATTTTGGAGGAAAGAAAGTGCAGAGCTTCAGGTCTCTGTTTTTACATTAAATGAAAGAACCAAAACAGGCAAAATTGAATTAGGGAGCTATGCTCCCATCCCAGGGGTCATGACAACAGTACAATTCATTTGGGCTGATTCAGCAATGCACCTAAATGCACACTCAGGTCCCACTGCAGTCAGTCAGCAGAGGCCCTCTGGAACATCAATACAGCGGTTATTGTGATCCCAGAGGTATCCTACATTTTGACAAACTTGGAATGTTTTTGTCTATCTGAGGGAAAATTATCACATTTTATTTGCAGCGCAAAGCACAACGACTTGCTGAACTTATTTCTTCTACACACTTCCAAACACATGAAGATATTAATCCTAACAGTGGCTTTTGAAGGTATAAAAATGTAAATACTACTACAAAGACAGGAAAACCTACAAAGTATAGTCATTGCTTGGTTAGTGCTTTTACTCAAAACAAGGAAAGAACTATCCGACTATGGAATTGTTTCCCTTGGTGTTTTCTTTATAACTTGTAACTCACTGTTCTCCCACTGGTGTTTGGAGAAGGAAAAATAAAAGCACTAAGATGACGTTGTCTCCATTCCTCTTAAACTGCTGACATGAAAAATATTTATAGAAAGAAAAAGAAATAAAAAGTTTCACTTCCCTGGCTATCAGGAAAAAAAAACAACCCAACATTTTTAGTTTAGTTTAGTAAGTGGTATAGGCAATGTGGGCTCTTTAAAAGACACAAATAATGGAGCAGCACTCCATTTTGACAAGCTGCCTAGAAATAAACAGATTCCACAGGGAACTAAAATTGCCTTAACATTAACCTGCTGAGGAGAAAAGAGGTACATGCCAAACCCTGCACTTGCATCTTGCTCTTCCTGCTTTGCCCAGAAGCTGAGCACAGAAACCTGTTTTCCCTGCAGTTTTGTGTTCCAAAAACTGAGTGGTTTTCTTTGGTGTCCAACAGAGCATGATCTCACCCTGCAGCCTTTTTGTCAGTATAGGTCTTCACTCACAATGTTCTTCCTCTATTATCTAGTCACCAGCTGTAGGAATTTGCAGATATTTTCTATCTTTGAGGTCTCCACTCCTTTCTAACTAGACCAAGTTTGAGTTAGTTTAGGAGCAGATGAGACACATAAACACGAAGTATGATTGCATAAATCATCTCCTTAGGATACAAAAGGACTTGACAGGTGGCAGACTTCCTTATTTCTTTGGGGAAAGAGAACAAATTAAAAAAAAATCTATAAGAGATAGATTTACTCTGCTTTTTTAGTTGAAATAAGGCTTATGAGATCACTCATAAGCACTCACACAGTGTGTGGTAATTTCCTTCATGAAACTATCAAAAAGTTTAAATTTAATAGAGGGTGAGCATCTTCTCTCAGAAGCACAGCTTCTATGAGTTTCAAGAGAACAGGCAGAAGGGTAAAAAGACATATCCTATAAATTGCCATAGAGGGAAATGCTGTAACACAAACTCCACCTCTTATTATGTATCAGGCAACCCAAATGTTAGAAAGACATTATCAATGAGAAAAAGAGGAAAGATTCCTCTTTTTTGTTGGTTTGGTTTGTTTTTGCTAAGCCAGCCACATGCTGGGGACTTACAGCTAGCTTCACTCAGCAGTTTGGGGTTTCCCTGCTGGAATTCAGGGGTAATAATCTACCCTAACTTTAAAATTAAGCAAATTAGAGAAGCTGCTCATAACCTGCCTGATCCCAGCAGCACCAAACATTGCTTTATGGTATTGTGGAGCAAGATTTGGAAGGATGTGGATATTTACACCACCTTCTTTAAGGCATGGTGCTTTTAAGTTTGGAAGCAATAAACACTAGGCTTATCTGAGTGTACATAAAAGCTTTTCTAGAGGCAGAGCAGAGTAAGAGTTTCTGCTCCCTTTCCTTATTCTTGCTCTCAAAAGGCAAACAAAGGACACAAAGCTCTGAGCATTGTCCAGTTGAATCTTTACCGTTAGAAAGACAGTTACATGTACTGCCAATCAGAGAGACATGAAAATATTTTGAAACACTATCATGCTTTCTTTACAGACCAGACCACTATAATAACCTTGGGGAAAGCAATTTTAGTGTCCGAAACCATGTATGAACAGTCATACTTGTCTTCAGTAAACCAAATAGCAACCAGTAAAGCTTTGTCACTCAAATGAGGATACAACCACAGGAAGAGCCATGGCAGAAATTAAGGGAGAATGCTGCCTATAGCCTACGTGACTCAAACATGCCCACCTGCACTCCCCCGATCTTTGTCAATCCATCCGACTATAATCGGTTAAGTTAATCCCTCATGACTTAGGTTGTCACTTTATCAAAACATAACAAATGCAGTTACATTAGGAAAAAAAAGATTAGTTGCCACTTTAAACAACCATAAAGTAACCGCTATCTCGTTGTGCAAAAACAAGGGTGAAATAAATTAACTGTTGCAGGGTGAATTCAGTGAATGCTATTTCATACTATATATACTTTGAAAATTAACTTTTAAACCCAGCAGAATCAGCTTCCATGGCAATAAAGTATTTTGACATATATGCATATTACTTTATCTTACAGTTCAGTCTCACTAAATCACAGGAGGCAAGGTAATAGAATGTATTTTCAGCTTGTTATTCCTGACTAATGGAAATATATACTTCTTCTTTTACTAAGGTTTTGAACACTTATCAGTTGTGATGTAAGCTTCATGTCCCAAGATGAAAACTCAATAGTCTTCTGGAAAACTGCTCATTTTCTGACAGCAGCATACAGGTAACGAGCACCCGAACCTACAGGTTTGCAACTCATTCTGTTTCCACTTAGCAAACAGCCCCCCAGAAAATCTGTCCTTCTAAGTAAATCAGCAGTCCTATGGTTTAAAATACTGTAAGATAAAGCAAAGAGTTTCAGTATTAGTAATCACTATTAGAGCACAGTCAGTTTGGAAGGCAGGCACTCATCCACACAAACCACGCACATGTAACCCAGCATGGGCTCTATTGCAAGAAAAACAAAAAATAAAGTCAGTGAGACAAGCAATGCAACATTTTTCCTGTCTAGATTAGCACCTACTGCTCTGCAATACTTACATTTATTAACCTTCAACTTGCTTCCATCTACTGGAATTGGATCTATATAATCCCAGTAATATTCATATGACCAGAAATACTCAGAGGAGTTTGTTCTGTTGGCCATTTCAGTAGTGCATTTTAAACCAGCTCAGAACTCCAACCAAATACTTTTTTTCATTGTACTTCAGCGCCCTCAGAAAAGGATTGCACAACTGATGCCTATGTAAATCACTCTGGGGTCCCGCAGCTCAAGGATTGCCTTGGTACTAAAAAACATCTAGCAGCAATGAATATTGATGTCTGACAGACACAGCACAGCAGTAATCCTCGCTTCCTGGCAGGCACTCACATTGTCCTCTGCATATTTTAACCCCAGATGGCTGTCAAGTCACGTAAGAATGGGGTGGACACGTGCCAGCTGGGTCACGTCCCCTCCCCTCTCAGGAGCTAGTGGCCACGCAGCGCTCTCTGGAGCTGGTGCACTCAGTCAGGCTGAAAGACGTTTCTGGATCTCTCCTGACAGAAAGAGGTAGGCAAGACCTAATGAAATGCTTCAAAAATGAATGACGTGTTGGAACAACCATGTACTGTGCTTTGCTACTTCTTCATTCCCTTCACCCCGCAGGCCATGAAGGGAAACGCAGGCTCCCGAACACCACTAAGGCAGACCAGTGGAAGGTGTTTTGGCCCACAGCAACTTTGTGCCTCAGCAGCACTGAAAACGGGCTTCACCCAGCCTCACAGAGCCGCTTGTGCTAAACGTAGAAGAACCCCTCAGCCTGCTGCTGGCTGCACCACTAAAGCCCCCTTGGCTGTGCTGCAGCTGCGGAGGCCAGGGCTGCTCAGGGGGCCATGTCTCTGGAGAAGAAAGCAGCCCTTCGGGGCCGCCTCCAGGGCCCGGTGCACGGCGAGCCAGCACTCCGAACCGGGAGCAAGGCATACAAACACCGCGCGGAAGGCGCCAAGCGGCTTAAAGGCAGCCTGCAAAGCTCCCCATGCTCCCAGCCGCTGCCGCGCCGCAAACCGCCCGCTGTGCGCCCAGCCAAGGCCCATGGGAGCACACCCACGGCCCAGCCCCAGCTCCCTTCCCACCATAGCCCGCCGGGGCGTGCCCATGAGGTGCGTAGCCACAAGCGGCCTGACCACCGGGTTATTTCCGACCCGGGCGCCATCGCGGGAAAGCGTCACTGCCGCTTCCGGCGCGGGCTGTTCGAAGGCTATGGCCGGTAGGCGCCGCTCGCTCAGGGGTGTTGTGGCGGATCTGGACTCTTCCCTGTCGCAGGTGGAGATGGGAGACGTGTGGGTACCCGCCCGTTACTATTATCCTTATCCTCCGCCCTCTCCTTCTCCTACGCCGTCGCCACCAGAACAGCAGTCGCGAAGCGAGGACGAGAATGAAGCGCTTACGAAGCCCATGGTGTTCCTGTGCGCCGGGTGCAGGCGGCCGGTTGGGGACACGCTGAGCTGGGTGACTAACGATGAGGAGGAAGGCTGCATCCTGCTGCGCAGTGAGTGCCGCGCGCGCCCCGCTGCGCCTTGCCTTGTTCCCTCGCCCGTGGTCACCTCTACCCCCTCTCCCTCCGCGCAGGTGCGGCCAAGAGCGTCTCGGTGGACGTGGAGCGGCAACTCTCTAAGCGGCCCGGAGAGTGCGGATGGTGAGGCCTGGGCTGCTGCCCTGGGGGTGTGTGTGGGGGATTCTCCTCCTGGTCTCGTCTTTCCCTCTCCTGAGGGAGCTCGGAGGTCCTGGGGAGGCGGTGAGGAGCAGCCCGCACGGGTGCCCGTGAAGGCAGGGCCGGGAGCTAGGCCTGGACCACTAGTTTGTGGTGGTAAAAAGCATGATAAAAATTTATGTGTTTTTTTTTCTTAATAAGTGTGGGGAAAGTTGCTCCTGTTTAATTTCTCGTGATTAAATGTTATGTATCTTTCTTACAGCATGATAGAAGTGTTATTCTGCTCTGGCTGCTCAATGGTACTTGGCCGCATTTACAGATGCACCCCAAAACACCTTGACTACAAGAGGGATTTGTTCTGTTTCAGTGTTGACTCTCTCGAGAGGTAAAGGCAGAATTTTTATTAATAAGTGTGATAGCTAAACTTTGCCCACCAGGCATCATGGCGGGGGATGCTCCTGTTAATATTAGTGGCATGTCTAGAGGTAACTGTTTCTGCTGTTTTGTTCCAGAGTGATTTCCTATATTGCTGCTGTTAGCATTGTAGTACTGAAGTGTTAGAAACATCATCTGTGTAATGTTAGATGAGTCCTTGAAAAAAAACAAAATGCCAGGGCTGCTTTACATATAAAGAAAGAGCATACAACCCAGGAAAATAACACTAGGTATACAACATAGTAGGGTTCCTTCTTATTTATTCAGAGACTACATATGAGCTCTGCTTCAGACAGAATAAAGTAAGCCTGTAGTCACAGGTAGTACCAAATGTGTCTGTAAATTATTACAAACAGATTATCAGTAGAGTGCATTGGCAGAGGGGCATAAGCTCTGCTTAGCTTAGTGTGAGGTCTGACCTGTAGTGGTCAACTCTGCTTTTTTGTTGCTGAGGTAGGCAAAAGGAAATCTTCAAGCCAAGTATGTACTTAAAGGCTCTCATTTGACTGTCTTGCAGTCAAAAACTGTCTAGAAAATGATCATGTGGTATTGTATTGATTTTAATTGTCTTATATCACTTGAAAGTGGTCTGAAAATATTCTTCAATACTTATATCCTGACCTAACTCTCCACACCAAAGTGCACTTATCTGTTGCTCTAGCAAACAGCGATAGGTTACATTTATTTCTGTCTGGGTTAGTTTTAATATTTCTGTTTTTTGTTAAGTTCTAATTTTTACTGCTGTATCTATGTGGATGTTCACCTTCCTACATGGGGCAGTTGGGGCTTTTTAATCTCTTCCCACAGCTATGGTGCTTTGCTTTTTCCATGGCAATAAAATTCTCTGAAACACTAACATGGCTGCAAAATGTCATTTTCTTGGGCAATAATGGTGATAGCTATTTCTCCTATCTAGTGCTACACTATTCTTAATGTATGGGGTTTTTCACCCTATTCTGTAGCACCAGAATCATGACTGTCTCTTGAAGTTTCAGCTTCCATAAAATAATGGTATCTTGATATTTCTATGCTTAAAACTGTCCTCATTCTGCTAGAGTTTGTTTATAAGATTAACAAATATTCATGTTTGTTTTGTTGTCACTGGAATCATGCTTATACTTTGGTGTATTAATCATGATCTCATAATCATTGAGAACAGTAGATGAGTATTACATTTGGCTTTCTGCCTTCAGAATGAAAAGTGCATGATCTAAACTAGTAGTGTATCAGTTATGTTCTAGGATCCTCAGAAAAGCAAGCTGTTACTGAAGATGAGCCTTTAACTCTTGAAAGTCGAGCTGTCATGGAAGAAACGCTACGGAGGGTATGATTTAACCTTAGATCATTCTTTGTTTAAAACACCACCATGAGATGATAATATCCTTAAATAATTTCTACAAACAGTTTATTTCATCCAGATCAATTCTTTGTGTTTTAACGTGAGCTGTAATACTTCATGCTATTAATATCTTGTGTTATGCAAGATTTTCAGTAACTTTTCCTTCAAGAGTAATTGGCATTTTCAAGCTAATTACCAAGCACTGTGTTTTATCAAGCACAGTGTCAGATTCCTATTCATGTCTGTCAGTAAAGTTTTTTTTCTACTTAGTTCTGATTCACTTCTTGGTATTCTCACTTTTAGTCATGTCTCTTGTGTCTTTCATATAAACTGACTTAATGCTTTTGCAGTTATTTTCTGTTAAAATATCATATAATAAAATTGACATTTTGCTATACTGAAAATCTCTGATTGCAGATAGGGAGAGTTGGGAGCAAATAGTGTAATGAACTTGGCTCTGAAAGCTGATGGTTGTAGCAAAATCTGAATATGAGGATCTGACACCAAGGTTAGAGGCAATTAACGATCTGAGAAAGTCTGGAGAGCTAATGTTACAGTTGAGTGAACTTCCAAGCTACAATATTAGATACTTTATAGTACCTATCTTGGAAGTATTAGATACTTCCAAACTAGCAGGAATAGTAACAGACAAGATCAATTATGCAAGATCAAATTTGAGCACTTACTGACACTACACTTGCTGTTTGTGTTGTCAAGTAATGTTTATAGCAGAGTATCTTTCCCTGTTTACAGGTAGACACTGTATTAAAGTTTCTGGAGACAAAAGTGGCTGCTGTTGAATCGAGTATGGCCTGTCTTCGCAAAGGAGTCTGAAAGAAATTATGTGCAAGGGGTTTAACTGCAGGAGAATGATGTATGTGAAATTTGTTCTTGTAATCCTCTGGAATGTGTGGGAGCACTGCAAGAGCTGTGCAGAGAACTAAAAGACATTGGCTTGTTCTGTAGTAGAACAATGATGACTATGAGTCTTTATCATAGACAAAGAGCTCCTCTACTCTCTGTTAAAAGAACACACCAGACAGAAATAATTTATTTTTGTTTAATCAAATTTCTGTAGACTTTTGGTTTATATGTAAATATGTGTTTAAATTTTTGTCTTGGAAAGCAAAGCAATTGTCTCTTGACTTCCTTGCTAGTCAGTATCTACTGAACTGGGTGTGCATCTCCTTCCTAAACCCATAAAACAAAAAAATCCCTGTGATGTCTGAAAGAATAACATATGTACTTTTTCTTGTCTCCACAGCCTTTGCTTGACCTGTGCTCAGAGACTGGAATGGTTCAGTGTGTGTTTTGGGTTGCTGTTACAGTTTTGTTCTGTAAGCTTGAGGCCAAAGTTTTTAAAGCCTTTTTCTACATTACATTAGATAAAATGTTTTTTTATACAGTATTGAAGGTCATACGATTTACAGCCTCAAGGGAAGGCAAACAAACAAGGCTGGCAGCACACCTTTAAGCAAAGCTTGGTGTATTTGTATACAACGAAAGCAAAATGCCAGTTAAAAGCACTTGTTGGTACTTAGTTTTGATGCAGGTATTTCTGTTATTTGTCATAAATCTTCTGCATATTTAATTATCAGTTTCTTATGTAGTCCGAGTGTTCCAGGTGTATTTTTTTCAATAAAACAAAAGTAGTTGTACTCTAAAGAAAGAGTAATGGGTTGTTTGGTTTTGGGTTTTGATTTTTATTTGGTTTGTGGTATGTGGATTTTTCTTTTTTGGTTACCTGAAATTCTTTATATTTTCTCCAAAAACCTAGAATGAACTTACCACTATTCTCTGCATGGATAGGCATTGTTTTTCTTACAAAAGCTGCACCCCCTTCAACCTTTCTCTATGTACTGCTTTGTTTTGAAGAAGTACTTGAATTTAGCTTGTAGTGATGGATCTTGTATTCTTTCATGCTCAGGTATGTAAAACATTTTGTTTCTTGCATACCTGCCAAAGGAATTGTTACAAGCACTAGTCCTTCCAATCAAATTACTCCTTTGTAATTTCTTGGTAGTTTCTTCTCTAACAAGTTTTTTGAATAATGTTAAGTGACCTAATAGACTCCTCTGTGTAATGCTAGACAAACCCTAGAAAAAAACCCAAAATGCCAGGGCTGCTTTTCATATAAGAAAGGGCATACAACCCAGGAAAATAACACCAAGGACACAGCGTGGGAGGGTTCTTCCTCATTTATTCAGAGGAGACTACATATGAGCTCTGCTTCAGACAGAATAAAGTAAGCCTGTAGTCGTAGGTAGTACTAAATGTGTTTGTCTGTAAACTATTACAGATAAACAGATTATCAGTAGAGTGCATTGGCAGAGGGGCATAAGCTCTGCTTAGCATAGGGTAAGGTCTGACCTGTAGTGGTCAACTCTGCTTTTTTGTTGCTGAGGTAGGCAAAAGGAAATCTTCAAGCCAAGTATGTACTTAAAGGTTCTTATTTGACTGTCATGCAGTCAAAAACTGTCTAGAAAATGGGCATTTGGTATTGTATTGATGAATACATATTTATCAAGCTGGAGGAAGTTTCTAAGTGGGTTTTTGTATTTGTCCAGTTATTTTAGGTCGTTTTGATCCTTGAAAGAAAGAACCAGGTTTGTTGGCCTCAAGCAGTACCCATAGCTTTCAACATGTTTTTCCATTAAACATGGAGGGCAGCTGACTGGTTCACAGTGAGTTCTCTAAATAGATTCACCATCTGAGTACGTTCTGTGGCTTGTTTAGGTAATTCCTAGCACCTGTCTCCATTGTATCACTACTATCTATAGTGAAAGTAAAGTGTCTGTAAGCAAGTATTCAAAACAATAAATGATTGCTTAAAGTAAGCATGTGAATTCCATACTATCCCTCTTTTCTATCTACTATGGGAAAAATAGTACTGAATAGCAGGGAAGTCAAGAGGTAAATACTTTGCTTTCCAAGACAAAAAAATGTAGACACATATTTACATATAAACCAAAAGAAGAATGAACCCAAAACTCCTAATACCACCAGTATGTTCTGAACTCACAGGGAGAAATGACTGCAGAGAATCTGGGTGGAAGAATCCTGTGGTGTACCATACACAGATAACACATTTTTAAGAGTGTGTTAAATGACCAGTTTTCTCTTTGGCCTGGAGTTATGGTCTATATCTCTTTATTAAATACCTGCATTTGGCATCAGTGTGTGTTTAGAACTATGTCTGTTATCATACTGTAGGTGGGAGCTTGAATGCATTAACACAATAGACTTTCTTAAAATAGCATTTTTATGCTCTCAAGGGTTGCCAGCTGCTGCTTTGTTAAGGTGTGCCATGAACAGCCTAAAATTAGAATAAATTTCATATGGATGCTGAAGTATTTATATGTACATGGGGAAATGTGTGTATTTGGTTATATATTTTGTTCCAAGAAGCTGAAATACATTTAGCTGTGAAGTTCTCTTAGAAACTAATGGGATGTAGGTGGAGATGTTCTTATGGCTGTATTACGAATGCTCATGAGAAAGGAAAATACCCCTTTCCTAAGGTTTCTAGAGCAGGAGATTAGGGTCCTCGTGTTCTCTACAGGCAAGGGAAGGGGCTTTTTACCTGACTAAAGGTGTTTGCCTCAGAGACCTGAGGTAGATGCATAAAGTAAAATGAACCATTTGGCGCAGGAACTGCTGTTGTCCACTGGTGCCCTGTAGTTCTTCCACACTTGGGCTTTGAGAATCCATTAGTTAGAAAACCACCTCCATCAAGGCCTTTTCCCTTTTCAGCTGGTAGGATCAAGAAAAGCTGAAGAGCCTGAATTGCAGAAAGTGTGCCAAAGCAGAAGGAACAGAAGGTGAAACTTGCACATAATATTCTGACAAGAAAGAATGATACTGTGGGAATAAGGATGAGGAAAACAGATGTGTGATTCTGAAAGGAGCAAGGCACCTGAACCTCTGGTTTAGTTCCAGAGATTTGAATGTTATATTCTTTTAGGCAAACTAATTAACAGATACAGCAACTGGAGTATAAACTGATGCAGCAGATTGTTTCTGGAATAAAATAACTTATTTTCACAATGTATTGGGCAGGGAAAACAGTGGAGGAGGCATTGTAGTGTGTATGCATGTCAAGTTCTCTATCAACAAGTCAGCAGATCCTTTGAAAACCCCTCTGAGGTCCTAAGGTCAGGAAAGGATTGCACAAAATATATTCCATAATTGAAGGGAGAAAATTAAATGAAAACCAGTCAATGAAAATTCTCAGTGGAATTAAAAATAGGAACAAAATAGCAAAAGGAGCCAAGTACTACTGTTTTTTTCACTCAGCTCTCAGAACTGATAATGTTACACTTAGAATAAACAATTGACTCATGGAGAAAAAAACTGCAATGTATTGTTAGTGTAATTCATTGCTTTAGCAATCTGGTCAAAATAGCAAGCAGCTGTGTCTACTTACATTGCTATGGGCACTTACTGGCCAAATTTTCCAATTGTTGTTAATTCCTATTAATTAAAACCATTATCTAGACTTTCTACCATCTTCCCCTCTTCTCTGTATAATCTTCACCTAT
The DNA here is from genome assembly GCF_012275295.1 of Melopsittacus undulatus. Classification (NCBI taxonomy): domain Eukaryota; kingdom Metazoa; phylum Chordata; class Aves; order Psittaciformes; family Psittaculidae; genus Melopsittacus; species Melopsittacus undulatus. The sequence goes on from NC_047528.1 coordinate 94,126,741, forward strand.
CTACCTGTGGTTAATGTGGGAGGGTCATCTTTTTTTTCAGATGGGATGGTGCAGCTATTTCCCCTGGTGCAGGTAATCAGACATACTGATACTGGCTGTGAGGGAATTCTTGGAATAGCTTGATGCTGTTTGTGCACATTTCTGAACAGGTGACATATTTCTGATTGGTCTACAAATTCACTATTGTTAACAGGCTGGCAAATCCATGAACATATATGGTATATTGTTTTGGTGTAATAATTGGGGTTATACAAAACTAATCTAAAGCTGAAGACTAAACATTAAACTGCTAGACAGTTCTGCCATTATAGCTAAAACAAATTAGACTGTAGTCAATTGACTACTGGTAGTGGGTTGATACAGCTACAACAAGCTAAAGTTCAAGAACAGACAAGCCCACAACATTTCTCAAACCCTTAAACCATTTATTGCCATGGGAGTAGAAGGACTGTGACCAGCTAATAGCAATGGTGACCAGGTATTGACCATGCTATAGGGCTACAATGTAATTAAGGCTCACTTCTGTAAGGGTGAGTAGCATGACGCCATCTGGCAATTCTTCCTCTGTGTGTCCTGTGGCTCCCTACTGCGTGGTCAGAAGTGGAGTATCATTGGCTTGAAAATGAGCACAGGAGCATAATTGTGTCTTCTTTTAAATGAAGAACTCCATGCTCAGCTAAATCATACAGGAAACCAAACCTGTGTAGTTTTATAGTACAAGGCTTTGTGTTTATTGCTAAGGCAGAAGTGCTGGGGCCATAAATCAGGCCTTGTTTTTTTTCTCTTTGTGAAAGTTCCATTCCCCACTAACCCATGAGGGCTAGTGCTTATAGTAGGATGACACAGAAGATTTGTTCTGAATCTTTTATAAACTGAGAGAAAACTCTTCCCAAATCTTTCAGCCTGACAAGTAAAAAGTTTAAATAATATGGAATTAAGCCAATTGCATTTCTGAGTCTTTTCTGCTTGATTTTTAGCTATGCCAGACTGTTCAAATGATACTGTGCTACAGAGTAATATCACATGAATCCACTATGTTAGCAGAGCCACATTGAACATTTCAAGATAACTTTCTATGCAGTTTTCTTCTCTGATATGAATTTGTTATGATGTGTTTCTCGTGGTGTTTTACATGGAAGAATGGTGGGCACTAACCCTAGCAGAGGCTGGGGTGAGGAGGTGCTCCTGTGCTGGGCAGAAGGAGAGCTGGTCTTAGAAGACCATGCTCCTGCTTTTGACATCCATGGTTTGAGGGGTGTGGTGTTACTGAAGAGGGCAGGGGAATGTCTTAAGGATGGTGAGACATGCTCTATTTCATTAAAGATTTTAACCATTCCAGCTGTCCAGTTTATTTAGGAATGGAAGTTTGAGTGTTGTTTGTCAGTTTGTCCCTGGGCAAGAGAGATGTGTTAATGCAAGAACCCTCAGTCTAGCAGAGGTTTGGACTGCAACCTAGGCAAAAATCATATTGGAAAGGGAAGTGTATGATTTTTAACAGAATCAATAAGGCAACTCCGGCAACTCCTATGTACTGATGAGCTAAAATAAAGGATGCACTGTGGCTAAAAATCTGTAAGATAAGCACTGTTCCCAGCTGGCTGTGGGCTCCTGTGGGTGTCCTGGACTGTAGCTGCATGAGTGGCATGGTTTGGAGCAGCTCCTAAGAGATGGGGGGGTGGGGGGGTTTGCAGCCAGGGTGCCCTCCACCTGGCAGGGCTTGGGTATGGGCAGTCTTGCTTGGGCTTTCCCTCCCTGGCCCTAGTTTGGAACCACAACGAAGCACAGCAATAATAACATCCACCCACCCCGCCCCCACCCCCCCAAGAAAACCCAAACGAGAATGAAAGCTGAGTTCAGCACCCAAACACGAGGTGAGACTTTCACACTGCTGGCAAGTGTCCAAATGCAATCTCAGGAGCTGAAGCTGGCTTTAGGCTCAGGTGCTCTGACGCTTGAGAAATAACAGTGCTTAAATGGCCCCCTGGGAGCTAAACCTTGGGCAGCCCCTCTGTTTATTTAAATCCTGACCCAAACGACTTGATGATACGTAACTGCCAGCCCGATACGCGTTTCGTTTATTCGCTTGCGGATATTAGAGCACCACGGGCTCACAAACCTCCCCGCAGCGCCTCTGTTCCCGGCACCTGCGCTCCCTCCAGGCTTTCCCAATGAGGCCAGGAGAGGGCACATCTCCATAAGAGATTGCCCTGCTGCTGAGCAGTAACAATGAGGACTTTTTTCCCCATCTCATTCTGCTCACTCAGGACTTTGGTTTTTCAATACCCAGTGCTGTGAGGTTTTTGCCTGTCTTTCTTAACCTGTTTGCTCTTCAAGGTGAATTTGTGAGCTAGCTGGAGACTGCCAGCTGTTCTGCTGTGTTACTTGGAGATAGGAGGTGTGGGCTTGTTGGATAAATACTGTTTAGACTCAAAACTGTTAAAATGGAGCCACAAAGGAGTCTGTGGGACTCACATCTGTTACTTCCATGGGGGTTCCTTGGGGATGATGTGCTATTATTTCTGTGATGCTTTCTATGGGGAAAAAAAACCCCAAACAAGACAGATTTTTCTAATCTTGAGAGTAGATTGGGGCTCACATCTGTTTTTGTTTCTGATATATGAGATGCGATAGAAGCAATAAAATATAGCAGGCATTCATTTAATCCATACAGATAAGCAATTTCCACTATTTGACAGAAACTAAAACCATTTAGCTTATTTTTACAAAGCAAAGTAAGGTAAAGTCAGAAACATGAAAACTTGCCTGTTTAAGGATTTTATAAATCATCCATGATGTAGATTTCAGTGGCATTTCTCTAGAAAAGGAGCCCATAGCCTGAATGTTGAATGACAAACTGCACGCCATTCACCAATAGCTAGTTAACACTACTGGCAAATCTCAGTCCCTGAAAGAACCAAAACATCTGCCCACTGAATATGTACTTAAAAATATCCTGGAACAGAGTGAGTTCACGCAGTGATTCCTGTATGAGTAACAACAGCCTCTTCGTTGTTCACACTTCAATTGTTTTCTGCATTTTTTGTCTTCACATCACCAATTTCTGCATCCTTTTTTGAGCTATGAGTAGCACACTTCCAGAGAATAATGCTGGATTTAATGTGAGCCCCTGAAAACTGGCAGTTCTCTGAAACTACTGGTGTTTTTTAATGGCTGTTCTTTAAGCTTGGCATCACATTAGGCTAGCAGGGCTTTTCTCAAAGCAGCTGATGAGAAAGGAGGGTTAAGCTTACAAAGCTTCATGTTTGAGCAGGAATTAACAAGGCTTAGAAGCAAGTTTGCAAACACACAAGCTCTTCCTGGTTGTTGCTGTCAGAAGCCTTTTCTTAAAGCATCTGCTCCCCAACCCTAATAAATATAGAGGGCTGGGTTGGCTGAACTGTGAAAGTCCCTGTTCATGATGCTGCTGTTAAATATGAGGCTATTTATTTTATTTAGCCCAGTGTCTCATTCAGCCCCTTGCTGGAGTCCTAACCCAGCACTTTAGGCAAGGTGAAAGCTGGGTAGCTGGAGACAGGGCTCAGGGACAGATCTTGCAAACTACTTTACTTATTCCTGTGGGGTTTTGCCTACAGTGCTACTTAGTCCCAAAGGCTTTATTCAGCAGAAATAAGCTGAACTGAATAACCCACCATAAGATGGTAGGACCAGATTCCCTTCAGGGCAGTTTTTCCTGTCAAAGCATTGGCTGGTCACATTTAAACTACTGATTGTCTTTATTAGCTGTTCTGAGTTGAAAAACATCTGGGTGGTTATTTGGCAATGGAGAGTCCTCACTAACTAAATCAAAGCTCCTGCATTAACATTAGTGTGTCAGACAGAAAGAAAGCACAGGGACACCACCTGGAATGATGAGTTTAGCTCTGCAGTCACTTACCAGCTCAATATTAGGCACAAGTGATCATCTCTTCCTTAAACCAAGAAGGATGATGCAGCTGAATGCAGTCACATGCATCATCTGAAATCATCACTAGAACTATATAATTTTTTAGAAATAGCTTTTTCCCAAACTATCTCTCTCCTCTGCCCTGACTACTGCAGCAATGGCTGAGGTATAAAACCTTGTACAGTGTGTGTGTGTATCCTGTGTTCCTTTCCAAAACCTTGTCAGGTTTTTTATTGGACAGATTTCTTTACCTGCTGTTATTAATTTCTCCTGGAAACTATGATATTTAACTTTACATGGCCAGATCAGAAATGTTCACTGAGACAGGGTCGGGCCAGCTCATGTCTCGATGGTCCCTTTGAAATGATCAAAGATATCTGATCCTAGGACATGTACAGGAGAAACCATGGGCATGGGGTCTTGTTGCTGGACACCATGTCAGTGCAGAAGGCAGGTAATACAGTAGGAGCACTACTCTGCATAAAAAGTCATCTTTGATGGATATTTTAAATATAGTCAAATGTGACTCCTTGGTAGTTAGGAGAAATTAAAAACCCAGTCACAGCCATTGGCCAGTCACAAGCCTGGCCGGGTGTCAAAACACATGTCAAAGTAAAGGCAGTTGTCTGTTATGGAGCTTGTCTCCTGTTGTGCCTCCCTCTTGCCACAGCTGAAGTATTAGGGGTGAACCAGGTTTCACCTTTTCTCTCCAGGTGTTCTGTGAGCCCTCAGTGACCAGGTGAGCACAGATATCCTGGCTACCAAGAGCTGTGACCTCCTCAGGCCTTTGTCACCAGCATCATTCATGTCTGGGGACTACCTCTGTCCCTTGTATAAATCCACACTGTGAGATGCTGGACTTGCTTCTTGAGCTGCTTAATGGGGACCCAGCCCCTCTCTAGCTTCACTACCATCACTGTGGTCCTTTGCTGCCTTTTACCCAGACATGGACTATTCGCTTTGATGGTGCACCAGTCCAAACCTCATGCACAGCCATTGGGAAACACCTTGGATATGGCGGTGGAAGGTTTCCAGTGAGATTTTCCTCAATCATGTTTCTGACTCAGAGAAGCCCAGTCTCTTGCCAGGCCCAGCTGTGGAGCTGCCTTCCTGCAGGATGTGGGCTGCCAAGGTACACAGACCTGTCCTACCCTTTGGGTGGCAAAGGGTAGGCACCTGCTGGAGGCCAGAGGTCTGGCACAGCTGCAGAGTGGCTTCAAGTTTTACAACACGCAACAGTGATGTCCTTTGGATTACTCTTCCCTTGCAGAGTGTTACTGGCCCAAGATAAAGAAACCCCATGGCACTTGCTGTTGTCAAATCCGGCACCTAGAGAGATAAAAAACAGCATCTAACAGAAGGTGACATCAAGCTGAGAGGAAGAGCTTTTGAGGCAGCAAGGAATGGGCCCAAATAATTCCAAGGATACATGGGTCTGTCATTCAGATGAGGCAGATCCATTTCCACACTGGCAGGAGGAAATACCATTTAGAAAGTTTATTAAACAACATGGTGTTTGTAAATTTGATCAGGAAACACAGAAAGATAGCAACCCAAAAGGAGACAGAGAAGAATTGTCCAGCATAGCAGAGAGCAGCATTAACAAGACCAAGATGGGGTTGTTACTGAATCCACATAACTCAGAAGAAAACCCACTAAGCAACTTAAATGCCAGAAAAAACATAGCTTCCCAGACTTGTTTTACATCTTTAGCTGCCACCATACAAGTCAGGGGGTACTGGAGTCAGCAAGCTACTCAGTGCTGGCTGGCTTCCATTGGCCCAGCCTCAACTTCAGCATCTCACCATGAACTGACATGGAGCTAGCACTGCCTTGGTTGTTCGTGATGCTTTTCCTGCTGGTAAGATTTTATTCACTGCTAATCCAAAATGCATCTCCTAGCTTCTACTTCCTCCTTTGTTCCTCAAGTATACTTCAGAGTATTTATAGTAGGAGCCTTAGCAACTCTTAAATTGCCGCTTGTTTTGCCCTTAGGAGAATTATCTGTCTGTCCTGGTGACATATGACAGTTTTTTTGGAGGGGATGATCACATCCTTCTCCTTGAAGATTGTTTTGTTTTGGTTTTCCTGCTCTGCTTGGAAGAAGTGAATGTTATCTCTGAAAACAGAGACAATACCATTTAAGCCTGTCAGTAAATGGCTTCACATAGTTTGGGAGCCTGGACCCCAGAGCAGGCTGTTGTATCTGGAGGGAGAAGGGCTGACGGTGGTGTAATTTTCTGAGAAGCATCTGATCGGTGGAGACACAGCCTGCCGTGCCCAGCACTAGTTAAGGAGGTTATACCACAGATTTGTGTGTGTTTCTTATGCTCCCTTGAGGAAGCTTGTATGGACACCCAATGTACAAACAAAAATCCCCTGTGGGGATGGGGTGGCTGCTGGGCTTGTGTGTTGGTTTTAAAACACTGTATTTTTTGGAAAGTCTTCTCACAAGGCTGTGCCTGCACTTCCTTATGCAATCATCCATGCTTCTCATTATCCTTCTTCACCATTACCTCTCCATTTGCTCCAGATTTCCAGCTGGCTGTCACCAAAGCTCAGAAGAATAAAACCCTGAGCCTGACTGGGACATCTTGAGGCTACCTTACCACAGATGGTGACATTGATGCTGATCAAAGTATGCATTTGGATAGAATTACTGCATGACAAAGAAAAAGTACTTTCATGTAAGGATCACATAAGAACTTCAGATCCTACGTGGATTCTGGTGTAGTCCATTATCTTCCTCCTGGATTTCTGTCCTGCAAAAATCATGCTCACTACAGAAAAAAGACAGAAGGACAAGTTATTATTATTAAATCACCTAAGAAATACTCTCCCTTACAGACAGTAGGTTTCCTGCATGTTTGAAGCTGTTGAATTGTGACTGAAGGGCAAAATCACTAAAGCATTGAATGGGTCATTAAAACTTGCAGGGTATTCAGAAGCTCTTCAGAGGCCTGTGTTCCCTGAAGTGGAGATGCCATCTGCTTTCATTTGCATTAACAGTATGGCCTTTAATAAGTATGTCTCTCACCTGCTGCCTCTAAAATGTCCTCCAGTCCTTGGGAGCTGTAGTTTTAGGGGAATCATCTGTCCATATAGGAACTGTGCTGGTTCACACACCAGCCAACCAAGGCCATGGCTCTCTTAAGGAACAGGACATTTCCCCCCTGTTTTAGCAAGAAAAGAATCGAGTAAAGTAAGAAAAACCGTTTGTGCTTTTAAACCTCAGGATGCTATATTGTAAAATTGATTTTCAGAGACCAAGGAGGGCATTCTCCTGTGGGGATAGAGAAGAACTTGTCTTTTGTTCCCCCATTTCCTATTTCTAAATGAAAAAGTTCCAAATCATACTTCACAAAGCACAAGATGAGAGTAGTGCCTATCTGCACTCTATTTTTTGATGGGTGGAAAGAACATGCAGAAGGAACTGAGGGCAGACTGGCTACCACTGCCAGCTCTCTTCCTTCATGGTTTCAAAAAAAGGAAAAGAAAGAGCTTTATGAGGGAGCTTTCATCCAAAACCACGCACAGCTTGTGTTAGGGTTTGCAGTAGGGTTCGAGAATTATATGCAGACGTGGTTTCTTCTGTGCTACTGGTTTGATTTGCTTCTTTCCAGAGGGCTTGGTAGAGCTTCCATGTAGGAAGATAAGGTAAAACCTAGCCCTGTTCATTGTCTCTTCTTGTAAGAGCTGTCTGGCAGAGAAAATGGTGGTGGAGAAGCAGCTCTGGCTGACATGGGTGCGAGGCTGCTTTTCAGCTGTTCTGTGCCTTTCAGACTTCTATGCTGAGAATGGGAATTGAAAAGGTTGCAGTGCGTGGAGGTACTAAATGAGAGGAAGAGAAATCTTCTCTGTATTTGTTGGTGTGCTAGGCTGTGTGTGTGCCTGATCACAAGCACACTGCAGAAGAACAATCTGCAAAGTGCCAACATATTCAAGTATCTTGTGTGAAACTTGAATAAACCTTACCTGATTTTCAACAGTGTTGAATAGTGCACTGCAGTCATTTCCTTTTCTCTGCATTATTGTGTTTGGGTAACCTGTGTCTTTGCTCACTTTAACCTAGGTGGGTAAGTCTTCCTTTCTATCCAGGCTCATTTCTATTTTCTTGTTTTGGTAACTTAGGTCAGTGCTGTTTGAGGTGTCAGCTCTGAAGCTCTCCTCCTACTTCCATTGAAACTAGTGGGAATATTGCCAGTGGTGGCAGGGGAAGGAAGATCAAACAAGGAAGATCAAGTCTTTTGCTGAAGTGAACTTTGAAAATGCTCACTAATTCAGTCATTTCATGCACAGTTTTCTAGCACAGCCGTAACTCCCTTCCTTCCTTCCTGGAGAAAAAAGAAATGAGAACAATCAGAGTTTCAATTAGATGTATTACAGATAAATTGCTATCTCACAGCAAAATAGTTGTTTGCTGTCTTCCTGCTTTGTGCAGTAAGAAATCTTGGAGAAGAAATATACTAAAGCACAGGAGCCTGAGGAAATGTGCAATGCTCACTGCCACGTGTCAGTCAGCAGGGAGATAGATCACTGCAAGCTCTCTCTTCCTTGGGATCTTTTGTATATCACAGCCATCATGTTTTATCAGGCTCCTGGAATTTTTCCAAGCTGCAGGAAAGATGTCCTCTCTTGGATGTTTTCTTAGCAGAAGGGAGCACTTTCAAAACTTACAGCTTTCATTTGGATGCTCCCTGAGGTTAGGTCCCTATCAGGAGGGAACAAGAAGGCAATTTCCTTCAAGGCTGCTTGACATTTGTCTGCAGCAACCCCGCTGCCTCCCTCTGGAAGTGTAACAAGCAAGGGGTGGCTGCTTCATGGGGAGCTCCCTCAGCAAGCATTGGAGTGGTGCGCAGGAAAGCTGGTTGCACTGCCTCGTCACACGGCTTTGAGTCTCCTACAAGCTGGCATTTGAATGTATTTCACATGCTCTGTGCCAGTCCTCATGTGTGATTCTTTTTTACTTATAGAGATGGGCTTGCCTGTCTGCCTGTTGATTTTTCTCTCTCTGCAGTAACTTTTAATGGGTATTTCAGCACAAGTTTCAGAAAGGGGTAAGAGTCTCCAAGGTAACTGAGGGCTATAAGCTTTGTGAAATATAGCAGTGCAGTGAGGAAGCTATATACAGAGTGCTACTGAGAGAAAAGTGGGCAGAATTAAATCATTATGCATTCTGGACTCATATAGCCTTAGAGGAACTGCAGCACATGACAGCTTTCATCTGGTATGGGTGTGATGAGGGACATAGAGCAGCTGGAGAGACTGCAGCATCAGCAAAGAGTGTGGGGATCAGGGACATCATTCCATAAGAAATCCTGTACCTTTTATACTGCGTGTTTAGTTTTGTGGTGGGTGTCCTAATGTCTGACTATGCTGGTTGGATGTCCTCTCATTGTCTCGTGGATGGGGAATAATAAAAATCCACATTCTTGGCAGTTTGGTTTAGATTCTGCCCAGCTTCTCCTTTCAGATGTCAGGGTGTAAGGTATATATGCAGCTTTCTAGCTCCTGGGCCACTATTCAGACTCAGCAGTCTGATAGTAATCCTTGCATTTTGCCCCTTTGTCCTCCAGAGGTTTTCAACTGTATTACAAAGGCAGGTGAAGGCATTCAAAGGTTGGGAAACAAAGATCTTGCTTGCAGATGCCAGAGGGATGCTATAAGATGAATATGTCTAAAGCAAAAGGGAAAAGCAGACTGATCCTCTGATTTCTCCTGATAAAATCAAGAAAAACTTTGCAGTTTACTTTGATGGAGCCAGTACATAATCCTGGACCCACCAGCACTGAGGTTGTGGCTTGGATGGGTGCAGCTGTGAGGCAGACTAGGCCAGCAGGCAGCTATGCACTGCTCGTTGCCCCACCATCTCACCTTGAGTGCCAGCTGTGGCAGTGAGTGGCCTTTGATTTCAGTAAGAGCAGGAGCAATACAGTTTGATCTAGGTGCACAGATGTGTTGACAAATTCCTTCAAGAAAGAAACCATGTCACCTCCCTCTGAAGAAGCCAAACCCACAGGCATGGCTAGAAGTGAGGAAAGCTGGCTTTGTGCCTAGGGCAACACACAGGGAGGTAAGCTGAGGGCTATTTCCAGGTCCATTTCTGGGTTGCTGTGTTGGCTTGTCCAAATCACTCTGTTCCCCATTTGTGAAGCAGGGATAGAAGAAGACAGCTTTACACTGTGAGGGGATGGGACCTGAGATCTTGAGTGCTCACCAGGCACTCCAGTGATGAATCCTTTAGGAAGTCAGTCTGCAGGTAACTTCTTACAGTCACTGAGAGCAGCGCTCCCAGTGAAAGCGCTGCTGCAAGACATTCCCCACTCTTCTCTACGTGAGCCCGAAGCCTTTTATCTAGTGCATCATGTTATCATGGTTTAAACCCTGTCAGCAATGCAGTCTCGCCTGCTCACTCCCCTCCTTTCCTCCCCCCCTCTCCCAGAGGGACGGGGAGGAGAGTTGAAAGAATGTAACTCCCACAGGTTGAGATAAGAACAGTCCAGTAACTAAGGTATAATACAAATCACTGCTGCTACCACAAATAATAATAATGACAAGGGAAATAACAAGGGAAGAGAATACAAGACCACCTGTCGATACCCAGCCCAACCCCGTAGTGAACCAGCCCTGCCGGGTAACCCTCAGTTACATCCTGGGCATGATGTGCTGTGGTATGGAATACCCCTTTGGCTAGTTTGGGTCAGGTGTCCTGTTTCTGTTTCCTCTCAGCTTCCCCTCCTCCATGGCAGAGCATGATCAGAGTAAACATTACTGAGCAGTAACTAAAAACTTTGGTGTTATCATTGCTGCACCAGATACTAAGGAGAAAAAATGACTGCTACTGCTGAACCCAGGACAGTATCCACCCCTTATTCCATACCATTCACATCATGCTCAGATCCCACATTTTCAATATACCATCACTCTTATCTCATATATATATACATATATATATATACATCCACAGAGAGAGAGAGAGGTCATTCGTTAATGCATGGACCAATCCTTACAAAGCTGCTGAGTCCATCCAGTCCATGATGTTGGGCTGCATCTCTTGTAACAGTCTTTCAGAGTAGGAGAGGCTGTGTGCAGTGTTCACACTCGTGCCTAACCTGGGCAATAGTGTCCACTGCAAAGTTCACCCCTTGATCATGAGTCCATCTGTATGTTGCATCTCTGCCCTGATGGCCTGAAGTGTCACAGGCCCACCAGGCTCAAAATTATTCACTGTCCCCTTCAGCAGTTTCTGCAACTTGCTGCTGGGGACTCCATACAGCTGCCTTCCATCTCCGATGCTTTCAAAGTACTGGAGGGGTCCAGTGGACCAGATACTTGCTCATACTGCCCCACACACCCTGCCACTCATGACTGTCCAGCCTTGGGGAAAACCTCTTGGTCCTCCTATATCATCATCTAAACCCTAGACAAGACCCAAACCTGACTCTGCTTAACTTTTGAGATCAGACAAAATGGTTGTGGGTAGAACACACTCTGTGTGTGTGCTAACATGCTGATCCCCATCACAATCAGCAGGCAGGTCCCAAGGGGACCCAAAGCCATTGAAAACCTTCAGAACTCTCTAATGATGCTGCTGCACTTGTCACAGGGGCTGATGTAGCTGCCGTGCTTGCCAGCTCTCCCACCACCAGCTTCTCTTTTTCTGAGTTCAGATCTTTCTCTTCTGCCTTGCTGGGAAGTGCTGCATGGTCTCCTGCGTCCTCCACTTGTCCCAGGTGCCCAAGGCTGGACCCAGCTGAGGCTCCCACAAGTGGTTGTCTTGCTCTCTGCATCCTCCTGAGGTTTGGGCTCATGGGGCTTGGTGGGTGGCTGACAGGGTATGTTCTTGGCCACCATGGGGCTGGGCTCTGCCGCAGGGCTCGGCTCCTCCACTGCCTCCTGGTCCCCAGGGCCGCTCTCCTGGCTGGTTCAGCCACAGCCGGCTCCTGGGACCACTCCCCCCTAGGCTCCCCACAGCCTCACGAAGATGGAGGTAAGGATGAGGGCCAGGTGAAGAGCAGCAGGATGGCCAGGTACAAGTCCACAGCCACGTCCATCCTGCCCTGCTGCTGGAGCCTGCCTCTATTACAGATCGATACCATAAAGTACAATGAAACAAGAACCTTAGCCAAGCCCCCCACCTGATAAACACTAACACAGCAAATACTGGCTGTAAGTAGGTACGACATGCTGAAACAACTTTGAGAGCCAATAAATCAGCATTGTGATGAGTGACTATTAATCCAAAACAATGAATGCTTATCACAAATATGATCAGACACACTCTGGTCAGATCTGTGATTATCTCAAACCTTTGGCACCACGTTGGGTGTCAAAAAAAGAACTGTCATGGTTTAAACCCTGTCAGCCATGCAGTCTCGTCTGCTCACTCCCCTCCTTTCCTCCCCCCAGCTCCCGGAGGGATGGGGAGGAGAATAGAAAGAATGTAACTCCCATGGGTTGAGATAAGAACAGTCCAGTAACTAAGGTATAACACAAATCACTGCTGCTACCACCACCAATAATAATAATGATAAAGGAAATAACAAGGGAAGAAAATACAATACTACTCATTGATACCCAGCCCTATCCCGTAGTGAACCAGCCCTTCCGGTAACTCCATTTACCTCCTGAGCATGATGTGCTGTGATATGGAATACCCCTTTGGCTAGTTTGGGTCAGGTGTCCTGTCTCTGCTGCCTCCCAGCTTCCCTTCCTCCCTGGCAGAGCATGAGATCCAAAAAGTCCTTGGTCAGACTAAACATTATTGAGCAGTAACTAAAAACTTCAGTGTTATCAGTGCTGCACCAGCTACTAAGAAGGAGAAAAAATGGCTGCTACTGCTGAACCCAGGACACACATCACTTACTGGTGTGGCATGGTAGTCTAAAGATTTTTATAAATCAAACTGATTTAGTGACTGTATTTTCTGATGCCATCTCAGTTTTCATACTAAAGGAAATAAGTAATTTTGTGTTAAAAAAGAAAAGAAACAGCCACCCAAGCTCTAGAAATTTCCCTCAAGCAGAACTTGCTTTCATTTCCTCTTCAGGCTCATGGTTCTGTAGCTGCACAGCCTTGTGTAATGCAAGCAGACCCTCTTCACAAAGAGGAGTTATACCCTCTTGAAATGGGGGTGGAGGGAAATGGTCACCAGTTTTTAAGCTTCATATCTGTCTTTCTGGAAAATGTGAGGTTCCTGCTAGCTGCAGCAGCTGGTTTAATCAATAAGCTAAATAAACAACATTCATCTGGAAAGAGTTAGCAGCCACATCAAGCAGAGGTGAGCGAAGAGCAGTGCATTTAGTGCTGCTGTGTGAGCTAAAGTGTTCAGCAGAGACTTTAGGAGAACTTTCCTGACCCCATTTATCTGACTTGATTGAATAGGAGCTCCTGTTGTTCATTTTCACTCATGCAGACTCCAGCTGCTTCAAACACATAGTCTGCTTCTCCCTTTATTTTGCCTGTGAGCACTTGTGTGCAGACATACTTGCATGCACAGCTGTACATGTCTACAAGCATGAACACACTTACTCATGAACCCACAGACACATGCAGACACATTTTACCTCTTAGTGTGCATCTTATGCACACATGCTCAGTGATTGCTCTTAGTTCTTGCTGGAAGCAGTCAGGTGAGCATCAGCTGCAGACAACATACTATGGGTGGGGTGGCTCTATATGTACTGTATCTCCCCTATTAACTGGCAAAAGGAACATCAAATAATGCCTATAAGAAGCAAGAACCACATCCCCTCATCTGGGATGAAGGTGGCAGGAAGAACCTGTCCTCAAAATCTTACCCAGGCAGAGAATCTGGGTATGAGGTCTGCCAGATGTTAATAGTGCACAGGGATTTTTCTTTTAAAAAGGCTGATAATGCATGTCTGATCATCAATTTCACAGTCTGATTTCCAGCTCAACCTGTGGTATACTTGGTTGACCCAACAGGCCCACTAGCACCATGTGTCTGCACCAGAAAAACACCTATCTATCTACTTTACCTGTCCTTGAGTTTTAAATTAGGAAAGAAATGCAGCTCTAGATATGTAAGTGCCTGATTCTGTGTAGTGCTGCAAAAGGCATTTGTATCCCACCCCAATACAAGGAGCAGAGGTGGTGCAGGGGTAATGAGAAGTGATGCAGAGCAGAGGATGGCATGTCTAAGAGCAGGCAGTGCTGGGATCCACCTCTCCTGAGCATTGCAGGGAATCCAAGCATGAGAGGCTAAGGGTCAGGCCAGCTCAGCCAAATGGTTTTCTTTCCTTGTCTTGGCTTCCTTCTCCCCCTGCTCCCCACCATGCTGTCCTTCCTCTTCTTTGCACTCCCTCTGGCAGGTGAATGAGTCATTCAAGTGGGTTATGAACTCAGGAAAAAAAAAAAAAACACCTTTCTTCTTTACTGTCTTTTGCTGCAGTTTGAATCTGATGACTGCCTGACCAGCTCAGCTCAGCTCAGCTAAGTGCCAGGGCTACCTGAAGTGTATCAATCAGAGCAGATGGCCTGGGTCAGGGAGGGAGTAGGAAAAGGGTAGAGGAGGGCTTGGGCCGAGTCCTTTAGAGCGAAGAGAACTGCTGAGGTGGTTCAGGCTGAGCTGTGCAGCAGCTCTGCTCAGGTATTGCCATGTGCTCCCAGGCTGGGATGGTTTCATTGCTAAAAATGGGAAGATAGAAAAGGGGACTGTTTTTCACCAAACGAAAGCCCTGAGAGGTATCAAAGAGGAGCCCAGCCCTTCTGTTTTATCCTTCAAGAAACCAGCTAAAGTTATCCCCAGTGGTAGGAGGATGATGCTAATCTTGGCAAGACTGTCTCAAAGTAAAGCTAATGCACCTCAAATAGCTTTGATGGGGTTTCACTTTTGGCTAGCCCATATGGCCTCATTATATCGAAGTACACAGCACATCTTTTAGCAATGAAGAAAACCTCTCGTTAGCTTCAGCTGTCTCCTTTCTATGTCTCTTGGAAACATGCTGTTGTGTCCCATGACAGCTACTCCTTGTGACACACACTTATATTTTTAGTGTAAATTAAACAGAACTTTTTCTTTCATTCAACTAATGAATTAAATTCATTTTTTCCATTCAATTAATGAATTAAAATTAAATCTAGTAAACCAAATTTATGTTCTCTGGGAGAAAACAAACCTCTATTTATTGTACAAGAATCAGGGCTATTTCCCAAATGTTAAATAAAACCTAAAAGGAGTATCACAGAGCCTTTGTGGAGAATTACTGACCTCAAACTAGTGAAAGGCAAAAAAAGCCAACCCAGAGGAGAAAGAGGGAACAAAATGGGAGCAAAAACCAAATAGTTTCATGGTCTTGTAACAAGCGAAGTAGCAATCTCAGATCTGCAACACTTCCTTTGTATAAGACATCCCTGGGAAGTCAGCAGGACTGGTCTTGTAAGTAAAGACTTGCCCATTTGGAACAAGAAGTGTCACGTTAAGTTTCCCACACACAGGCTGTGCTGGAATAACTGCTTTGGGTGGGGACTCCTACTGAACAGAAATTATTTTACTCCAGAATAGTGACTTCTCCCTCAAAATGCACTACCGCTTTCACACCAGTATCCACTCTGCCTTCACCATTTTCATTAGTTTCCTTCCCCACACAGCCAGGCCCAATTTTTGCTGTGTGAGGACTGGCACTGCTATTACAGTCTCGAGTGATTTTTACACTTGATGCAGGCAAAGTCATGGTTTCTACCCTTATTTTTGGTATTGCTTTTATAATGACGGAGGCTTTTATTTACTTATTTACTTTTTGTCCATGACTATTCAGTAGTCCTTCCTGAACTGTTTTTATTTGCTTTTCTTTGAAACATTGATTGAAGATAGTCCTTTCCTTTCAATTTTGCAATTATTACGTATGCAGATCTGCTTACATTTGATGTCTGTGCAGTATCATTTTTGCAGACCTTGAAACAAGAGTTGAGGCCCCTCCGTTCCCACAGAGAGTTCTACAATGTGAGGACCCTCTACTACCACTGTGGAGTACCTCCAGCTAGCAAGGGTTTCTTGGGCACATCGGGTTGCCATGAGGGACCACTTTGGGGTCCAGCAGATGATTACAGGCTTCCTCATCAGCAGGTTCAGGCCTGGTTTTCAGTACCAGTCAAACTGGATCTTGAAATGGCATGTGAACCAAGGTCCTGAGCCAAAAGCTTTGCAGAAGGATATTCAACAATCAAATACAGTATAATTTCAGTGCCAATAAATATGCCACATGTGAATGGATGCAAAAATGAGTCCGGAAAACAGTCCAAATAGATGTCATCATTAGCTTCTGCTGTCAGTAGAGGATTCTCTAAGCATTCAGATGTAACACAGAGTCCTCGAGAACAAACCAGTAAGTCAGAAAAACCATACCATATACTTGGATTGCATATCTGGGTATACCTGCATTAACTTTGCTGCACATTTATACTAGCTGAAATTTTCTTCCATATGGAGCAAATAAATTTATAGGAAAATAATAAGCACTTTGCAGACAAGCTCCCCAGAAGGTGGGTAAAGACCGTTTTCAATCTTAGCTAAAAATGAGTCAGAAAAATATTATGAACAGAAGCGTCATTGAGAGTCTGCACATTTGACAAACCTCTCTGCAGCAGGATTTGTTTTGTTTTCAGTTCATGCCCAGCGGCTGAAAATCAAACACAAATGTCAAAGGTTCACCTAGCTCTTCAGTCTGCTTTTTTGTTTTGGTTTGTTTTTCAAACGCTGAAAACCAAATAAATAAAAGAGACAGAGTTGTCAGAAAATGCTCTGTGAGCACACACAACCCTTTCCAGTCATAGATTTTGCTTTCAGACATCTGAAGCTTTTCTTCCTGATAGGATATCATTAGCATATAATTAAGGTGCCAGATCTGTGACATTTTCCTGTATGCTTAATGGGGTGAGTTCTTGAGGTTTCTTGGGAGGTTTTTTTCCCCAGGCTGAGGTCAAACAGTTAACTAGTCATTCCTTTCCTCCTTCTATTTATACACAGTGCAAGGAGCAGGATGTAGTAACATTCTCTTGTGGCTCACCATAAGGAAAGTATTCCATTTCTCTTTAGAGACAATCCTCAGCAGGCCCCCACAGCAGTACTTCATTTATGGCTTTCTGGGGGGAAACCACTCTGTGTGTCCTCCATGCGGGCTCAGCAGCCAAGGAAACTGCTGTCTGCTGGTAAAAGCCTTCTTCTCCTTCTCTCCTATCACACACCTCTCCTTCCTGTCACACTACATCATAATTAATTGGAACATGAAAGTTCTCCTTCAAAGCAAATGCTGTATTTTCTCCCAGAATACATGAGCTGACCCTAAGGACTGTAGTGGTGTGTGATGTTAGTCCAGGAATTTAAGCCAAGAGCTTACCCATCTGCAGTGGTATATAAATGGGAATGACACTGGCTTTGCAAGGGCACCCAAAGTTTTTTCACATGTTTCTGTTAGAGAGCTAGCAGGAGTTTGTCTGTGCCCTGGCCCTTCTCTAAGTGCCTCTGTGCCCAGGGCATGTAAACAAAAAAGCCCTGAAGGACTCCATAAAGGCTCGGCATTCACAGGCTGCCTGGGGGGAGCAGGGGATGCTGTGGAGCAATCCAGCTGGAAAAGCAATTACTGCTGCCTTCCCCAGCAAAGGAGCTCAGAGCCTGAGCTCCAGCCCCTCTTCAGCTGAAAACAAAGAGGAGAGAACAGAGACTCTGTGAGCCCAAAATACCTTTTCATGGGTGAGGAGGAAACGTCCCACGGGTTTTGTTTTTCTTTTCAGGCTGTCAGTGTCCAGTCCGTTTGAAACCTTTGTGCTGGAGTGGCTGGTCTCCACCTCCACTCGGCGCTGCACAGGCGGCTTTTCTCTGGAAGAACTGGGGGGAGCAAGGAGAAAACATAACTGGTTTTTAAAGAGAGATAACTCCCCCCGGGAACAGCAGGGTGCCTCTTGAGATCACAGACTTCAGGTTACTCAGCACTTGAAGCTCTTCTACTCTTTCCCTTCCACAACACTTCTTGAGCTCTGTGTCCCTTCTCATTTGTCTAAGGACAAAGGTGTTGCAAACAAGATCAGCACTAACAGATGACATCCTTCTGGCTGGGAATCTATAGTGGCAGCAAGGGCACAGGACAGAGCTGGCTATGTCCAAAGAAGGAGCAATTTGCTCTTGTTGAACTCTTGCTGATTTCTTGTGAATAGTACTGCCTGCAGGTGCCTTGACCCTGTCCTGGGGAAGGCTTTTCTGAGTTGGAGAAAAGGTCTCTATGTTGTTGTGAGCACTTATGTCTCAGCAGATCAACTTAATTAATGGTCTCACTCTTTTGGTCAAATACTTCCCTATGTAGCTTTAGAGGTGTCTCAGGCAAACCTGTCTGCTTCGGTCTTTGAAGTCCTTTCCACACAGACTCTGCCCTTTAGCCTTGACCATTATGGGGTAAGAGAAACCCTTTTGGCTAGATAGACCCCTTTGAAAATCACAGTGTTGTTATTTAGAAGCACAAACACTAGCTTACAAAATCCATGCTGTGCACCTAAGTTTTGTAATGTTGTCTTCTTTGTACATAAAACATGCCGTATCCTATACGGCATACAAATGCTTTTCAGTGGCAACACAGCTGCTGTGAAAGGCTTAATCACATCACACTTCTTGCAAGCAACATGATGATGACATGTCCAGCAGGGAAGGGTCCGTCTGGCCATCATCAGTTACCTCCTCTGGAGGAGGATGTTTTATGACCAAACACAACATCTGAGGCAGATGAGCCAACATAGCAAAGAGTGCTCAGTGGCATCTGGCAGGTGATGTGAGCAGGGCATGACTGTGGTTTGCTCACTTAGAAGAAAATGAGTATGCAGTAGAGGAAGAGAAGGACACAAGACAAGGACACATTTTTACAGATGATCTATTTCCCTCCTCATGAATGACAAGGAAAGGGATTGCGATTTCCAAGACAAGGTACAATTATAAAAGATTATCTTCCTTGAAATGTCTCTAGAAGTAAGAACATTTCAATTCAAACAATGCCAGGAGGGAAGAGCATTGCAGTTCCCCTGTGTACACATAGACAGTGGTGCTAATGGTTATATTATTTCTGCTTTCTGATACAGAATTGTAGATTTGAGCAGGCAAGGAGACAGCTGATTAAAGCATGGGCATGAAGACATAAAAATCTAACAGGCTGCCATTGTCCTCCAGAATGCAGGGAGTTCTTCTCACCAGAGCTCCTCAGAGCTTGCCAGAATGGAATAGCAATTTCCCAGCTAATGGCAACTGTCACCCTTTGCTGGGTGACCTGTCAGCATTGGTCCCAAGGTACATTAGCAGGCATAGCTGTACAATGTTGTAACTATACATATAGGCTTAGTTTAGATGTTACTTGCTGCCCAGAAAGAGTCCTTGTGCCAAAGGAAACTGGAATGACAGCCAGTGCTCCCTTCCAGCTTCGCACCAGTTGTAGACTCTAATCTAGCCAGTATCTACATGTTACTTTAGGATTTTGTTTGGTTAAACTGCAGGGATCTGTCCTAATGATCCTCTATTAGGATCAATGTACCTCCTTTGGGGAGACAGTATCCTCTTCTGACACAACAGCAAACACTCTAGCCATATCACCTTGTCGCTACACAGCAATTGGCTTTTGTCCTAAATTACAAGTACTGACGCTTAAACCATCTAGCCATGCTGGAAATTTTACATTGTGTGATGAGAACAGCAGCTCAGGAGATGGGCTGGAGCAGGGGAAATGTAGCCCCTTAAAAAAGAAAAGTAACTACTTAAAAAAGCAGTAAATAGGAGAGTCTGCAGAGGGAGCAGCAATGGGGAAGGAGAGTTTTATCCTCTCTGAAGACTAATGCTGGAGTTTAACACTCCCTGGTAAAGAGCCTGCTTTCCCTAGTTGCGAAGAGGCTGAAGTTAAAAAGCATTATCTGGTTATGCAGCAAGTGCACATTGCAGTGTCCCTGCCAGCTGTGTTCCTGCTGCACCTCCCAGAGGCAAGGAGTGATGTGCCAGGAGAAGGCATAGGTGGGCTCACACCTGCACCCCTCAGACTTCACTGCATAGTCACCTTCACCTGCTGGATTTGTTCTGTTTAGCCACAGCCAAAACCCAGGCATCCAAGCCTTTTCCAAAACTTGGTTTCAGATTTTCTGTCCTCGTCAGTTCAGATGTCCAGCTAATGACCTCTGTGCTGCAGGGACATCATTCATGTGCTTGGCAACCCTCATTAGTTCATAGAAACAGAGGGTGATGCTCATGGTTCACATTTTGCTGTGGCAGCAACCTGAAAATTGACATCCAAGTACCAGCCTTGTGCCTGGTAAAGTTAAAGATAGTATAATAGAACTGCCTTTCATATCCATCAATTTAAAATAATTATGGGTTCATTTAGGAAATCATTCAGTGGAGCACTGTGGATTGACTGGAGCAGTCATACTGGCTTGGCCTTGTTGACTTGACCTTTCAGTCAGACAACAAAGAGCTTGTGTTGAAGTAGCTTGTCATTGTGCTCATCAGGAAAAATGAATCTCCCTTACAAGTGCGTATGTATTTGTCTGTGTAGAGCTCGATGGAAAATGTAAAACAACTGCCTATTTGCAAGTTTGATGAGCATATTCGTAAGGAAAATGGTGCACATAAAATATCCAAACTAGCCCCAAAGAGCTACTGGTTATTCCAGTTGAAATGAGTAGAGAAACCCTGGCATCACAAATATCCTTCTTGACAAAATTACCTTCTGAAAGGGAGTAAGAAGATTTAGAGCATTTGTGTGTGAATGTGCAAAATGTCAGGTTTTAACCAGCTCCAATTTTCAGCTGATGCAGTTGGAAAGAAAATCTCAAAATGTGGCTCAGAGAAATTGATTAAAAAAAATCTATCAATGAGGCTTGTCTGGATCTGCAAACAGTCCCATAATGAGTCTGAGTCCTGGCCTAAATCTTGCATTCTAATGTATGTGGCATTTAATTCTGGAATCTAACAATGAAAATGCAAATATTGGCACTTTTCACTATTTACCTGCTTCTCATCCTAGTGGAAGCATCCGATATACAGACTCATTCCAGATATATTCTTATGATTTCATAGTCAAAAAAATCTTAGTCTTCCTCTCCCAAGTAGGCTAAACATTCAGATCCCCTCTGTGTGGCTGTTTTCCATATAATATCCAGCAGCATGTGGGAACATTCAATTAATGCAATTAAGTAAGACACACAATCATGTTTCATGCTAATCATTTCCACAATCCAACAAAAGCCTGCCCCATTTTTAATTTATCTGAAGCTGCCACCGAGTTTCCAGTCTGCTGCACCAGAGCCGTCTGAAATGTAGGTCAGGCTTGCCAAGTCCACTTCTGCATGAAACAAGCTGCGCTCTTCCCCAAGGGATGGGTGCGCACATCCTCACCACCTCTCCTTCTGACAGGGTACAACCAGCCTCCTGTGGCTTCTTTGCTTTGCTTTAGGGCTGAGGGATGAGCTCCTTGATGCCTCAGGTGAGAAAACAAGTGGGAAGTTACATCCCCATGGTGCACTGGCTGGGTTTTGGTTGCATCAGGGTGGGCACCTGTCTCCAAACCCAAGGCTGGTGGTACTGTGCACTGGAGGGTGGTCCTGGTGACAGTGGCAGTGACTCCAGTGCTCCCAGTCTGGCACTGGGCACAAGTGACTTGCCCATGGTAGGAAAGGGGAGCAGCCATAGCAAGCAATCCTCCCAAGGGCTTGTTCACAGGTTAAAATTATCACACCGCATGGTCTGAAGTGGTTCCTGGGAGCAGCACAAGTCATCATGGGGATGAGGGCTCCTCCTCAGCCTCACACAACTGTTAGCAAGGAAAGACTGGGAGCTGGAGAGTAAAAGGCCAAGAGCAGGCAAGCCCAAGCACATCAGGGAGGGAGGCAGCTGTGTTTCGAACAGACTTGACGGGAGCAAGCTCAGAGGCTGCAGAAGTAGACAAGAAAGGAGGCTACAATACCCAAAGGCATTACGTATTGGGTGTGAGATTTGCCTTTTGTCACTGTGATAGTCAGCTTGGCCTTCTGTCAAGCTTTGGAGAAGGACAGGGAAATTCATGATTATGCCAAGTGGTCAGGAGATCCTGCATTAATTCACCAGAACTAATACATGGTTTGATGTTTCGGTTGCTCCATCAAGAGTGACCACACACCCCTTGGACAAGTTGCTCTTCAGATTGCTAGGCTGCATGCAACAAACCAGCTCAGGCAGTTTCACTGGTCTCAGGAATCATTTCCCAGGCTTGAAAAAGGGAGGCTCACTCACAGTTTAATCCTTTTTCATGGGGTGAGGCATCTCCTATATCTGATGCAAACTGCAATGACTCTTGTGTATGACATCATGTCCAGAGACACCTGTTTTTCAAGATATGGTGTTATTAGGATAGATTTTCCTCACTGGTTGTGTAACACAAATTAAATCAGAGTGACATGATAAGAATGGGTGCCCCAAAACTGATGTCAGCTCTGAGGCCTCAGCCCTATGTCTTCCTAAAAGCTGCACTAACAAGCTGGAGGCTTCAAAATTCCACCCAGTACAGATATAATAATCCAGGTAAAACATTTAGCTATAAGGAATCACTGGAAATCTCTCTTGCATGGCTGAGGAGCTTTACGAACCACCCTGAAATTCCTTAAGGTACCTTTAGAGGGGGGAAATCTTTCCTCTTCTGACCCTTTTCTTGTCTCCGACTTACAAAAGTATTTGAGAAATGAGGACAGAAAAAAAATCCATATGCAATTGTCAAATAACAAATACCGTAACACTAAATAAAGGGCCTCTATTGGTACTGCTAGTGCAGAAGCACACATTAACTAGAGGCAGTAACTCAACAGACACATGTGATTTCCCACCATGGACCAGCAACCATGACCAGCAAAGGGGAAGAACAAACATTTTGTGAGGTTTCTTTCTGCTGTAGATAAATCCAGCATTAGACACATGTGCAACAGCCCAGTGTGTCCCACAGACCATCTGCCAACATAGGATCATTGAATCATAAAATCATAGAATCATAGAATGGTTTGGGTAGGAAAGGACCTAAAGATCATCAAGTTCCAACCCCCTGCCATGGGCAGGGACACCTCACACTAAACCATGTCACCCAAGGCTCTCTCCAACCTGGCCTTGAACACTGCCAGGGATGGAACATTCACAACTTCCCTGGCAACCCATTCCAGTGCCTCACCACCCTCACAGTAAAGAACTTCCTTATATCTAAGCTGAACTTCTCCTGTTTATGTTTTAACCCATTACCCCTTGTTCTATCACTACAGTCCCTAGTGAATAGTCCCTCACCAGCATCCTTATAAGGCCCCCTTCAGATACTGGAAGGCTGCTATGAGGTCTCCACGCAGCCTTCTCTTCCCCTTAACAGCCCCAACTTTCTCAGCCTGTCTTCATGCGGGAGGTGCTCCAGTCCCCTGATCATCCTCATGGCCCTCCTCTGGACTTCCTCCAAAATCTCCATGTCCTTCTTATGTTGAGGACACCAGAACTGCACACAATACTCCAAGTGAGGTCTCGCGAGAGCAGAGCAGAGGGGCAGGATCACCTCCTTCAACCTGCTGGTCATGTTCCTTTTGGTGAAGCCCAGGATATAGTTGGCTTCCTTTTCTCATGGACTTCCATGCATCAATGTCAAACTCCTCCTTAAGACTGCTCCAGGTCTCATACACTTCCCAAGACTATAGGCAGTTTGATATGGTTTTGTAGGCTGTGAATCCCTGCTCTGGAGACTGCAGCTTTAGATAGTTCAGAACTGAACATAAGCTGATTAACTGTGTAACAGTCAAGTCCAGTATCAATGAGTTTCATATATTGTGTGTGTAGTCAAGTACAGCATGGTGGGCACGATCCAATGATCTAGGGCTTGTATTGTATGCTCACAAGCTAACATTCAGATTGAAATCCTAAACTTGGCCCATTGTTGGTTTTTTGGTTGGTAGGTTATATTAATTGTAAAGAGGAAGTCCTAAGCAGCAAGTGTAATTGCTATTTCTGGTCATCACAGATGCTTAGATTAGTTGGAAAGCAGGATGTCTGATCTGTGGATTTTTTTAAAGTTGGCTTTGACCCAACCCCAGAAAACATCAGAAATATTAACAGTTTTCCGCTATCTGTGGATTTCCATAAAAGTTGAATTTCAGAACAACAGTCCCAAAGTTTGATCAGCAGCTCACAGTCCTATGAGGTGAAATTCAGAACTTCAGGCACTGGATTTTTTCAGAGAGCTCAGGAGAATCCCAACTCAGCCTGACCCCCAGAGATATGAATGCCTCCGGCTGTGGTCCAGGTGGTGCTGAAGATGTTAAGATTTTCCTGTTAGTTGTTGTGGATTTCCAGGCTGCAAGCCCACGAGAACACCAACTCCAGGGCAATTTGCCATGTATCTAGTTCAGGTTCTTCCTGTGTACTGAACTGGATAATAAACTCACTGAAGCTGCTTGTTTCGGACAAAATGTTCCTTATTCAGTGAGTCAGTAACATCAGACTGTTCCCATTTTGAGCTCCTGCTCTTGTGCTGGATAGCTCTGTGCATCTGCACACGCTGGGAGAGGCCAATGTGACAGACAGCTGTGGAGATGGTGCAGAAGAGAAAAAGAATGAACACAGAGAGAGAGGGGAAAGTCCCAAGTTGAACAACCAACTAATGTGACAGAATCCATGTAGTGGTTGACTTGCTACACTTGTCCCATGTTGCCTGATTTGACACTGGAAGAAATACTGAGCTTTCTCTTCTGCCAGTGCTGTTCTGGTCTATTCATCACTTTCAGCTTTTGGTCTGGGGTGCTCAGGTTTGTCAAAAGAGTAGCTGTCCATGTGTTGTCTCCTTTGCTGCCAAAAGCAGGATTCTGTGCAGCCTTGGAAATGCAGTAGCACTTCTGAGGCAGCAAGATCAAGGGCCTCTGCTTCTAGACTTTCTAGCTGATGATTAAATAGGAATGAACCACACTGGGAGCAGTTTCCAAGAAAGAGTTGCTATTAATTACCAATGTATTCTTCATATGATGTGCAGTGATTATAAAGAAGGTTCAGAAAGTCTGAAACTCCTTGCACTTACTCCAGAAATGGATCAGAGCTGTAACGGTAATGAGGTTCATAACTGAAGGCAAGTTTTTATTTTTAAGCTCATTACAAGTTCTTTCAAAAGTTTCTGGAAAAGAAATTATCCCATCTATTGGACAATCCATACCAGGTGAATAAATGAGTGATGAGCCTCCTTTGTACCATTTCTAAGTATTGGAGCATTGGAACTGTACAGTTCTCCATCGATGGTCTGGACTGCCTGGAGGTTACAAATGCATCCTTAGGAGCTGCTTTTTATTAAATAACATGCCTCGTGGCAGACATCCATTTATAGAGAATCAAAAAGGATGAAAAATGCTGTGGGTTATTACTGTCCCTGAATACCCTTCATTTATAGGACATTTGAATCATTTCTGCAGCAGCAAGAGCGATTGTGAGCCTAACATGAACATCAGAAGCAAAGTACACACTGTAAATGTGGAAGGCTACTGCTTCATTGTGAAAAAGCCTTCTTGGAATTTTGTTGACATCACAACATTTTATACATGCATACATATATGTCTACATCTATATAGAAGTGTGTGCATGTGCATGTGCATGTATGCCTCTGGTGCTGCAATCCTATGCTAATAAATCACTGTGGCCCTATAAAACCCCAATTACTAATGTGTTTAAAATAAAATATGAATGTATATTTATAACGATGTGTAATATTTTATATAACACTCAGGAACAGATGTCCAGGGAGCAGCAAAATTTTAATTAAGGTTTTTCATTGCTTTTCCTAAGAAGTTAAATCAAAGTCCCACTGAAAGACAGGAATAAGGCATTAAGAAAAACCCACACAGTGACAAATGTTTACATCTATTTTATAACTTAGTCTGTAAGGGACATCTGTGGCCCATCTAGTGTAAAGAAGCGAGGACTGTCTGGTATGAAGCTTTTTTCAATGTATGTTTCTGTAATGATAACACCACAAGTAGTGTAAAAAACCTTCAGTGTCCTGAATTTCTCTTAGCGTATGTTACATAGTTTATCAGCACTGTGTAAGAAGGTATTTTAGAATAGATAAAGCTACCTCAGACAGCACCGGCAAGCTGTCTGCTGCTGAAGCCACCAGTGCGGGGTTTCCAGTAAGGGTAATATTCCAGGGTAATGCCATCTGGAAAGACCAAGCAACTCTTCAGGCAGAGGTGCAACAACTGCCTACAAAGATCTAAATGAGCTTTAAAGCAGCAAGTGTGGGAGTTGGTCAGAGTGTGGCCATAACACCATGGAGCTTGGACAAGCCATGGCTATAGGCAGGATTTGCAGTGGTGCTGTTTCTACAGCCTTGTGGAGGCTGGGATAGATGGTTCGGAACAGACTGCAAAATTATGGGCATA
Organism: Melopsittacus undulatus; assembly: GCF_012275295.1. Classification (NCBI taxonomy): domain Eukaryota; kingdom Metazoa; phylum Chordata; class Aves; order Psittaciformes; family Psittaculidae; genus Melopsittacus; species Melopsittacus undulatus. The sequence goes on from NC_047528.1 coordinate 94,153,043, forward strand.
AACACAGAAATGTTTGATCTCTGGGTTGATGCATTTTCAACTGTGTCAGCAACTGTAACTGTGATGGTTGAAGTCCTCACCAATTTCATTGAATTTAAACTGTCTTTGGACACAAGCAAGTCTAATGCCTGGTTTACAATGAGGTACCCAAAGGAAGAAAGGATTCAGGTTGCTTCCCAGTGTCTCAATGGATGTCCCTGAGTGCACTGGACACAGGCTAATGCCTTCACCACAGTGCCAGCCTCTTGCACCTGTGAGCTTACCAAGTCAGAGCAGAGGTGGGAAACAGTGGACTCCTCTTGCTCATGGAAAAAGAAATTATCCTGAGTTTAAAGGAATTACCAAACCGGTCCTATTGGCTGGAATAAGGGTGCTGGAGTACATACTCAGTGTCCTTTCTGTATAGAAGGACAACATCCCTCTAACTCTTGCTTGAAAATATATGATGAGGTTATCTTCAGAACCCTTGGCACCTTCTTCACAATGCTGTACTCAAGTGTATGGGAGCTCTCCTGGTTCCATGTGGCTGGGAAGCCCTGTGGGCTGACACTGAAGACAGGGCACAGCAAAAGATGAACAACCAGACTGTTTCAGTGCCCCTTTCCCTTGGATAATGGAGCAGATCCAAACTGTCTGTGAGCCAAAAACCCAGCAGAGTCACCCATCCTGGTCAGATGGAGTGGTATAGCACAGGAATCATTTGTTTATTGTCCTAGCGTGATGACTACTGTGTGCTATCAGGAAACCATGCACTAGGTAATTTAAGTGCCTTGCTGTGCAGGGTCTGTTTCTTCACAGCCTGTCTCCTCTTGGGCTGAACAGCACTGAGGTGGGTCAGATGCCACTGAGCTGGACTGGCTCTGCAGCTCCTCAGCCCTGATGGAAATTCATATATTAGATAACCTGGCACGTGTCTCCATCTAATCTGCCCTGGTGGAAAATAGATATTATTTTTCACTATGCTGCATTCACTTGAAGGCCTTTTTTATGTAAGCATGGATTTTGCCTGACTAATTAGAGCCTGCTTCTGAAAAGGTTTAGAATTGCTGGTCATTGTAGGCTACTCATAAAGCAGCACTGTGTTAAAATATTCTGGTAGATTCATTTCATTTGGTATCTCAAAGGGAACTTCACAGAAAATAAATGCTGTGAAATCAGTAGTAAGATGTTCACTCTTGATTCTAATTACTCTCCATAGTTATATTTAAGCATTATTAGATAAGATTAAATGCATGATCAGTAGACAAACCTGGTTTTATAACTTTGCAGTTAATATTCAGAGAAAGCTGCTGTGGTGCGTGCCTCACAATGTGAGTAATGTGATGGAAATCAATTAACAGGTAAAAAACCATGCTGGTACATGAAACACTCTCTGAAAAGGGCACTCAATTCTTCCTTGGGATCTTACTCATTAAACAACAAAAGGAAACCCACACAGCTGAAGGCTGAACCACTCATTTGGAAGTTTTTAATTTCTTCCCTAAGGGAAGCTAAAACATATTTTTAAATTATATACTCTCTACAGTGAATAAATCCCTCTTTTTTTGGTCTAAACCAGTTGTTTCTCTAATAAATCTTAAATGCTAAATGCTCTGGAGATAGATGCTTACTAATGTGAAGGAAGTTAATCTCTCAGAACTTGGCAGGGAAGGGAAAAGTTGTTACTCCCATTTTACAGGTAGGAACTTTGTGGGACAAAGAAGCTGAAGATTTCACTGAAGTTCATGCTGAAAATCCATAGTGCAGGTGGAAGGAGAGCACCATTTCCCAAAGCAGAGGTCTAGCAAAGGTGGAACAGAGCCCTGGTTCCTAAAATGGAGATTCGGTGGAAATTTAAAGTGCAAACATGCATAGAAGCATGAGCCAGGAAAATACCAAGGTGTCTGAGGCACCATAGGATTATGAAGATGTGCTGTGGGACATGCTCTTTAAGGCTTTGGCTGCCTCTGGCTTGTCTCAAGGTCCCTGGAAACCAGCAAACTGCCACCTTTAAGGACACCAGGGTGCCCTGAGGATATGGACAGCATTCACTTTCAACACAACCAGTGCTGCAGCTGCAGTTTCCAGGATGGCTGCACCTCAGCAACATCCTTGTGAGGCTGAGAGGGTATCCATGGTGTGGCCCTTTCCGGTGAGATGAGAAAACATGAGCCCAGAGAATAAAGGAAATGGGACAGTCCTGTCACCATACTGGAGCCAAGGTTTTGAATGCAGAGTTCCTTGTCTGCATAGTCTGGGCAAAGCAGTCTTTCCTGCAACCTATTTTGTGCAAATGGCTTCCTTTATAAATTCCCCTCCACTACTTTCCCTCCTTCCCAACCTCACAAGTTAAGTTTCTGAGACAAGAGTGCCTCTAGCTCATCACACTGCAAGCAAGTCTTTTTCTTTACTACTAACAAGTTGACAAACACTTCCTGACATGCTACAAGAGCTGTCCCTTCCAGACCACTTTCCTCTTGTCATGATTTTCTTATTGCTCCTTCTTTCCTTTAGTACATGTTCTGCTCTGAGAGTTGCATGCATTCCTGGTTGGTGCTCTTTGTGTACCTGGAAATCAGCTCTATGGCATGTTTCTAACCAGTCTTTCCCTTCCAACAGGCAACTAATACACTGTGCATACACTGTAGTTAATTCAAACACGAACTATGGCATTTTGTCTGGATTTCCCAGATAATCGACATCTTGGCAAGTTATCTGTGAAAATTGCTGCATTTTGGGCAGAGTTATTAGATCTGACAATGTACCAAAAAATGAGTCACATCAGACATCATGAGACTGTGAAAGACACAGCAACACCACATCCATGTTGACCAGCTGTGTCTGCAAGGAATATGTACATCCTTGTCTGGTTACCATCCCAGGCTTTGAAGAAATTGTTGGTGCTGATGCATTTGATGTTTGTAGAGAGAGAGGCTTAGTAATTTCCCTGGCAGAAACAGGCCACGTTCATTCAGTGGGAAAAAAGTGTCATTTTCCCATGCCTAGAAATGTGAATACTTAAAGAGAAGTGCATTCAACCAGACCTGCACACAAGCCAACATCCATTGACTGTCATTCTGGGGGGGACACAAGATGATCTATGGCAAAATCCCTGCTTCGTGACTTGGATGTTCTGTCCACTTATTTTTGTTCCTTTTCCTCTGAGCCTTGTTGCTAGTCCCCCTCACTGTGCAAGCAATGACTCCAAGACATACGTTCTGTATTTGCATGGCTACAATTTTTCTAGGATGACACTTAAGAAAGCAAAAATAATAATAAGATTAAAAAAATGATGGCAGATGGTCTAATAGGACAAAGCAGAATTTGAAGATTAACCAGACCATAATAAAAGCTGTCATTACAGGTTGTCATCATTGGTGAGTTATTTATTACCTCTAAACAGTGTTCCCTTCAGATACCAAATGTCAAATGCTTTAATATGTAGAAACTAAGTCTTCCTCTTCCAGCTGCTCTCCTTTCATCCTGCCAGCTGTACTGTCTCATCTTCTCAGACCTGCCAAAAAACCTAACATTAACATACCTTATTATGCATATTATTTTGCCAAAAGAGGCCAGATGAGGCCAAATCATTCTGATAATAAGCCCTGCTGTCATTAAATACTATTATGCATGCTACTGTTGATCCTAAAACCTTTGCGGAATATTAATGAGGGCATCTTTGGCGTTTGTTGCAAGTATTCTGGAGTGAATGAGTTTGTTACTGTCCACAGTTCGAAGAGATTTGTTACTATATTGGTCACTTCTGTAACTCAGGAAAAAAAGCAATATAACGTGACTGGTATGTAAAATATTTCTTTCTCTTTAAAAAACCATATGGTTAAAGGAATAATGGTTTGGGATTTGAGTCAGATCCTCAGTAGTGAAGAGGGACAAAGAAGGGAATTCCCTGAGGATGATCCATGTTTTATCCCATTTTTGAAAACCTTTTTTTAAGGTCAATTTGAAATGAAAATGTCATTGTGAAATGGGAAGCTGAAAATGCCATTATGAAAGTAGAAGCTGAAACATATTATAGTCTCTGAATTTCCCACACCCCCCCTTTTTGTTTTTCAACTGACACACGGTGTGATGCTCTGACCTGAAGCTGTGGAGAGCTTTGGTTAACCTACAACTACATTTTCTGTGATTTTATTGCTTGGAAAATAATAGTCACCTGTTCTACATATTCTAAGTTCTGGGGGAGAGTACTTAAAATTTATCTCAGTGTTTTAATGTTCCTTGTACCCAAGGTTTCAGCTGTTACTGGAATCTTCTGATTCGTTTTCTTAAGTTATTAAAACTTTAAGAATTAATTTGCTTTTCTCTTTCTGGTCCATTTTCTGCAAGTCTTTTAACAGTTTTTATGCAGCATAATTTCAACATGGCAGTAACACACAAAACCGGTGGGAAACCGTGCCATAAGTGCTCAGTTGTAATGTGACCATAAATTCAAGCCTTGTATCTGTTACAGGTGGCCCCTTCTCAGATTATCTGAAGGTTAAAACCTCACTTGCTGTGATTAACTAGTCACAGACCCAGCCAGCTGCACACCATTTACCAGGGACCAGCAAAAGCAGAGGCAGAAAATTACTGTGGTCATTTTTTTACTGTGCCATGGACTGGGAGTAAAAAAGAACACCCAAAAGGGAAATATTTTTGGCTCATAACGTTTGGCTGGGGGGAATCATAGAATAGTTAAGGTTGGAAAGGACCTTAAGATCATCTAGTTCCAACCCCCCTGCCATGGGCAGGGACACCTCACACTAAACCATGTCACCCAAAGCTTCATCCAACCTGGCCTTGAACACTGCCAGGGATGGAGCATTCACAACTTCCCTGGGCAACCCATTGCAGTGCCTCACCACCCTAACAGTGAAGAATTTCTTCCTTAATATCCAGTCTAAACCTCCCCTGTTTAAGTTTTAACTCATTACCCCTTGTCCTGTCATTACAGTCCCTAATGAATAGTCCCTCACCAGCATCCTTATCGGCTCCCTTCAGATACTGGAAGGCTGCTATGAGGTCTCCACGCAGCCTTCTCTTCCCCTTAACAGCCCCAACTTTCTCAGCCTGTCTTCATGCAGGAGGTGCTCCAGTCCTCTGATCATCCTCGTGTCCTCCTCTGGACTTGTTCCAACAGTTCCATGTCCTTTTGATCTTGAGGACACCAGAACTGCACACAATACTCCAAGGGAGGTCTCATGAGAGCAGAGTAGAGGGGCAGGATCACCTCCTTTGACCTGCTGGTCACTCTCCTTTTGATGCAGCCCAGGATACGGTTGGTTTCTGGGCTGTGAGTGCACACTGAAGCCGGCTCATGTTCATTTTCTCATTGACTAATACCTCCAAGTCCTTCTCTGCAGGGCTGCTCTGAATCTCTTATCTGCCCAACCTGTAGCTGTGCCTGGGATTGCCCCGACCCAGGTGTAGGACCTTGCACTTGTCATGGTTAAACTTCATGAGGTTGGCATCAGCCCAACTCACAAGTGTGCCAAGGTCCCTCTGAATGGCATTCCTTCTTTTGAAAAGACAGTTTTTGACCCTAGAGGTGCAAACTCTTATTGTTTTGAGAATAAAGTGTTTGCTTTCTCTCCCCACAAGAAAGTCTACAAAAAAACATGTGGGAAATAAACATAGGGGGTCTGTACACCTGGACACTCTCTCTTCCAGGCATCAGAAAATTTTGGTGCTCTGGCCTTGCAGTGACCTGAGAGCTGTGTTACAGGCAGCAGGCTGCCCTTCCAGGCTGCAAGGGTGGTGGGATCTTTGCAGGGAAGCTTGCTGGGGCACAGCATTCCCAGCATGTCCATGTACAGCTGGTCTATTGCAGAGCAGCTCACAAGTTCTAAAAGGTGGAGCTCCCCAATAGCACTGGGCAGTGACCTTGAAGGAAAGCATGGGTTGGGTGCTGTTGGCTATGACCTAACAGACTGGAGTAAATTTCTGTGCCTTGTCCGGTGTGCAACCATTCAAAGTTCAGCATAAATGCCACGAACACAGACCCTGAGCAGCATACCTATTCCTCTTACCTGCACCCTGTTATTAGGGGGCAGGTTTTTGGTGTATTTGGTTCAGACTTCTCAGCATTCAGTACTTGAGCAGCCACTACTATGGAAACTAATTATTTTCCCTGACACTTTTGTCAAGCTGTCACTTTCAGTAATTTATTTTAGTTCATGCAGCAACTGCCCATCCTATGCCTGGGGCTATTTCTAGACTACAGTATTGACCTAATGCGCCGTATTAGACAAGTCAAGGTATACCTCTGCATTTTATCATCTCCTTTACATTTAAATGTAAATGTAAATGAATGGGTGAATGGGACAAAACTTGTGGGGATATACGATCAAGCCACAGAGGAGCTTTTAAGAGTCTCAGTGACCATGCAACTCCCTTTTGCTATGATATTGGAGTACCAAATGGCCCTGCAAAACATCTGCTTGCCATTGCTCTGCTTTGGCAATGCTGAAGGTCTTAATCATACTGCAAGCTTTTCCACATGTGTGCTTATATGCTTATTATAAGTGTGGTTATTCATATATTTTTGTAGCAGAAAATGTAAAATCTAGTGTTTTTCTTTTCTCACATAAGCCCTTCCACAGTTTGGTCTCCATACAGAGCTGAGGGCCCATTTTGACAGGAGGCAGCTCTTTTTAACCATGTTTTAACCACATTTATTTCACCATTGCTTGCATCACCTGGGAAAGCTGTGGTGCCTCCCTGAAGCACAGGACTGCAGCAGTTGAAGGTGATGGGAGGGTGGAGGTGTGCTGAGGGAGTTTTATGAGCTGACATGTGGAAGGTCTGTGCTGCTGGGACATGAGCTTTCCAAGCACAATACATGAGGGTGGCAATCAGAAACGGGCAAGAGACCTCCTCTTCCCCCTCCAAAACCCTCCCTACTCCAGTGACATGTGCCTGCACTGCACAGCAGGGTGGGTACAGCCTGTGGATGGGGCAAGCTGCTGGGCCACATGGGGTAGAGCTGGCACTGTAACTAACACCCCCCTCCAGCAGACCCCTAGATGTGGGGCTTAGCCCATGTCAGGCTCACCTACTTTTTAGCACCTTCATGGCCCCTTGCTGCCACAGATGGGCTTCTCTACTATCCAGAGGAGCTTGGCTGCAGATAGCTCAAGTGGATACACATAACTGTACAGCAGTATTTGTGCGGCTCTTGCTTTGGATGGGCTGTAACTTCACAGGTATTCTGCGGGGCAAGGAGAAGTGGTGAAACCTCCAACTTGTGGTAGGTTCTGCCAAAGTCAGAGTGGGAGCGTATCATGCAGACCTTGCAAGGCTGAGGCTGCCAATATAGCTAAGGAGCTGTGACTAGGAGAGCAGCCTGCCATCCTGGTGTTCCCTGCCATTGTCCCAGGGAGTTCCAGCTTTTCCCCAGAGCCTCCAAGGTCATCCTGTTGGTGACCTTCTGGGTAGCCCAGAAAATCTGACCTGAGCCACTGTGTCTGCACACTGCCTTGGTAAGGAGATCTCTGGGAGAGACACCACTTTGCAGGTAGTCACTGACTCTTTAAGCTTCAAAGCACGCTAATGATGCAGCATCTCTCTGTTCAGGGGTACTGCTGGTACCTGGGCGCATATATTCAGTAGAGCTCTCCCACACATGTGTAGCTTTGCAGACTATCCAAATGGAGATAAGCACATTTGTTGGAGAAGCAATTTCTTCCCCAGATGCTGGTGGGCCTGGAAAATGCTGAAAAAACACCCATGGAGAAGAAAGTGGGAAAAGGAAAGTGGGAGGCAGATGCCAGGGCTGCAGAGCTAACTCCAGAGGGAACTGTTTTGAAGGAGCTCCTTTATTAGTGCAGTAGTGTCAAGGCTTTCGAAATGGACCTTAAAGATCAGAAGAGAAGAGTGCTGGGTGTCCAGGGAGACTGCAGCAGCAGGAGTGAGAAAGCTGCTTTCCTAGGGCTTTGAGGAGAGCACACTCCCAAAAGGTAGCTACAGAGCACTCATAGAAGAATTCCCATTCCCTTAGAGAATCACTAAAGATGCTTTAGGAAAATAATATGGCAGTATATTAAGTGAAAATCCCCTGAAGATCAGTGTTTTGCAAGAGTGAGAATAAGCATCTCCATTCAAAGCTGTAAGAGAAAATAGTGACATGCATCTCCTCTTCTTGTCATATCACTGTCTATTCACTATTTGCTTTTTATTTTTCATTTTGCTTTAACTGAGTTCTTCTTTCACAACATTTTAGACAGTGATGTAGGTATTGCAGCTATACTATACGATGCTTAGTTTTACATGCACAAAAATGAACACGTGCTCATAATATGCAAAATTTGATAGTTTGTTCTAGGTATTCAGTTTCAATCAACAACTTCAGCTGAAAAGGTTGAAAATATAATCTTGTTTCCAATCAGCTACAAAGCTTATACAAAAATTGAAAATAACACACCGTTTTGTTTGACATTTGAAGTTTTGGTTAAAAATACAGCATGTTCATGATCATGTTTAGGAAAAACACATTTTTTTTATTACATTTCTTTTATATGTCAGTGTGACTGGCAGGGCATTTCTTTTTCAGTAGTCAATAAAACTGAAAAGAGTAATCAGCAACCTAGAAACTATTATTAAAAAATCCTTTCTGCTTCTGTTTCTAATAATGACAGTTAGCCAACTTACCCCAAACTTTTCAGCTTTGCATCCTTTGGATTTCGTGATCTTCAATATATTTTTATGATCTAAACCTCGAACCAAAGTCATCCAGAGGAAACTGGAGGATTCCTCTTCACTTAGTTCAAAATTAGCCAGAAAGATCAGATCAAGGGCACCTCTCAGAGACGGCAGTGTTGCACATACACAGACATCAGTATGGTAGAAAGCAGTGTTCTTTTTGTTAATCCAGTCCTTCTGCTCAAAAATAAAACTGGAGTGAGACCACTTTTGGGACGATTTTGCAGAAGCTGAGTTGATGGCATTAGAATTGTGTGACGAGCTGGAAAAAATAAGGCTAAGAATCTCGCTTCAGCTACCTTGCAGTCTAAAAAACTCCTGCCATAAACCAGGCACCTGCGTTTTTTCAACAGACAAATGGCTATAGATTATAACATACCTTACCAATGCACAGGACATGTGCTATTCCCCAGCTGTTGTAAAATGTATGCCCCAGCCTTCAGAAAAGGATCTGTGGAAAGCCCATGTTAAAATAAAACCAACAACTTCTTAAGTAACATTTTCTGTCACCAAAAAGAAATAAACACAGAGCACATGCCTAAAATCAAGAGTCAGAAGAAAGGACCAAAGTATTTTTAGGTTGTCTGGGTTCCCAGCCTAAGTAAGGGAATGACTTTAATTAAATTTAGCCAAGCCTCAGCCATTCTTTCTGTGGTTGACTTCAGTTGTACATCTCACATCTTTGAACAGCTCTTCTCAATTGCACACAGGCAGCTTTGTTTATAGCATGGGGAAGGATCAAATGGTTTCCACTGGGGGAAGGGAGAGCAAAGGAAGGCATTTTCTTCTTAGTGATCCTTGCCTACAGAGGAAGCTTTATAACTTCACAAGAGAGGGTACAATATGCTCAGCATATGTCAGTCTTTCCTCCCAGTAAGAGAGATGAATCACCTGTTTTCTCTAGAAGGGAAATGTTTAAACCGTCTCTGTTCATTAGGAATAGGGAGCAGCTTTCTTATTATAATGTATATTAGTAATAATCCCAACAAGAATAGTAGCATATGCAGTTGACGTTTCAGACTGGTGTCTGATGCTGGCAGAAGGCATCTTGAGTAAAATCCTGTTTTTCATGCATAAAGCAAAGTATGGTGTTTGCAATTCCAGTAATTCAAGGCCCAGGGTAGGAAACCTGGTTCATTCTGCATGGGGTTACACTTCCTCCCCAAGGGCACTAATGATGTGGCTGGGAGCCCAATGCAGATGCCAGAAGAGGAACTATGTCACTTCAGAGAAACAATCAGTCTCATAAACACACGAAATTAGGGCCTAGAGAGGAGTAAGATGGGCAACACATCTTCCAGGGAAGTGGGCTTTAAAAAACACCAACAGCAAAACATGAATGGGTGGACTTCAGTCCAACCCTGTTTAAGAAGGCATTTCAATACAGTGTAATAGCAACAATTCATCGGCTTAAATCCTTGCTAGAAGCCAAGTTTCTGATGGAAACTCTCCAGAATAAGTGTGGTTTTCAAATCAGGCTGTAAAGTTAGGGAAAATATTGCTGTGTAACCTCAAGAAAGACTATGGAGGTTCCACTGTAAACCGGGTATTTGCAATTATTTCTGTGATGGCAACTTCCACGAGTCTTAGCTGGGACCTATTTCTTCTGGGGATGCTGCAAACGGGGTAAGAAGATGCTCCTCACTACAGGGAATTTGTAAGATTAAAAATCAAACCAGTGAAGTGCAGATGGAGCCCAAGGAAACCATAATATTGTGTCAACCTAAAACGATATGTCTTGTGGATGGTTTGATTCTTTAGGCAATTCGTTGATTCTAACAAACTGGAAGTGTTTCAGAATGCAACATACATCAGTCTGTGATAGAGTCAGGAATTCCTCTAAGCTCATTTTACTGTTTGCTTTGAACCAACTTCTTTTAAAATTGTCACATAAAGGGGAACATAATTCTTCTCTTGCCTGGCAAGAGCAGAAAGAAATACTACTTTGAAAAGGCCAAATGGTTTAAACTGTTTTCACAGTCAGCTTTTCTTATGAACTGATCAGTCACGTGGGGGGCAAATTTCCTACTTGTGCAGTCATGCTTGCACTGAGGTGAAGGACACACGTTACCTGTTGTGGGTCAGGCACCTCAGAGCACAGGATTGTCATTCAGTTTTTGTGTGAACAAGAAATAAAAACTAGCCAAAAAGCATCCCTGTGCACTAAATATCGCTATTTGTTTCTGATTGTGGAGCAGGGCAAGAAGTGGGGAGTTCAGTGTGGAAGAGAAATTGTTGCTCTAAACTCAGGTTGAACTGAAATAGTTCAACAAATGAAAATTAATAAAATATCCTGGGAATTAAAGTATGGAAAGATTTATCTGGAGAGCAAGTAGTTAGAACAAACTTTGGAGACAGACCCTTGACTTCCCTAAATTTATGATTTAAAGAGCCTCTTATTGTCTCTAACCCTCTGCTCCCTCAAAGTATTTATAGTTTGCTGGGGAAGGAGTGCATTTTACCAACCCTATTCTGTATATGCTTTACCTGTGAACAGCCACTCCTGGCAAGGTGAGCAAGCAGAAAGCCCATATGTATGGATATCTAGCTGCCCTTCTGCACCATCCCAGAAACATGATTGTGGTTGGTGTTGCAACAGTCTTGATCACACTGCTTTTATATATTAGAAGTCTATATTTGCCCTGACAGCTTTTCTCTAGTTCATTTAGTGATCGTTTATTCAATGTCAATGTGTTGATTAGACTTAAAGCCTTCCTTGACTCTCAAAGTATTTTACTGTGCTTAAAAAATAAGGAAGATAGACACCATTGGTTAATGAGCTCTTTAGAATCAAGCTCCAACTGATGCATTCATAACCATCTGTAGCGCATAATGTTCATGTCAGCAACTTCTTCTAATATCTACTAATCATTGTAATCCTTTGTAAAGTATGCAAGGGAGTATCATGTACCTAATGTATGACCTAGATTATTAAAGTATTGGAACTGTGTTTCAAAAGCTCTAAGATCTTAGGAAATCCATTGCCTACAAGCAGAAGGAAATAAATCTTTCCCCTGACAAATTCCATCAGGTACCTCTGCCTGTCACTGAAACACTCCCCTTGCTGCCTTGGTCTGAATATTGTAGGTGGTAAATTTCTTGCAACACCTTGAATCCTGTTTAAAGTTCTCCAGCAGTATAGAAATATTCCTCACTGATTTATGCAAAGTAAACATTCAAGCTTGTGTCAGAATAATTTGGAGGATTATTCTCATCTTTTAAAATATTTCTTTTTGAAGTTGAAAAGTTTAATTGTAGCTCCAAGCACAGCAGTTGTGGAAAAGCCTGAGGCTGAAACTGCACTGCCTTTGGATCTTGGGTAGCCTATTTTACATGCACTATGTTTCTTTTTGCCAAGCTGGAGAGCAAAGGTTGTGAAAGTCTGCTTTGGAATTAAATAAAACGTTTTGCTTTTACGGCCTGACAGTTTATGGACATTTCTTTAAATGCATAGGCAGCACTTTAGATTAATACCTTTATTATCAGCCCAGATATTTTACCTTTAAAAAGTAATCTGGCTGAAAGAGCTGGAAGTCTCTTTCGGTGAGGTCTCTCTGATTGCTGACTAGACAGTATTTAAGGAAGTCTTGGTAGGGACAGAATACCCTCTCCCCTCTGACCTGTATTTATTCTCTCTATAAAACAGACCCTAATGTTCAGGGCCCTGAACAGTGCTAAGCACATAATGGCTGTTCTGTTTGCTACAAAGTTACTGCTTTCTGCACTTCCAATTTGCACTTTACAAAGTGCCGCAGCACAGCAACTCATAAACCCCAGTGTTAGTGGAATTTGGGGTGGGAGTGGGGCAAACTAAAGCACCGTCAAGCTATTGCACTTGGGCCAGACAGGGGCACAAAACTCGCACAGTCACTTCAACGGTACATGCCCAGTGAGCCAGAGCCATCATTACACAAGGCATTGTGTCGATGAAAAACCTAGTAAGAGCAACAGGCAACTACATAGCTTCCTTGGGGCCATTTGAGATGAAAATGTTGACTTACGCTAGCTGGATTCATAATCGATTTATTTTTTTGTCTAATGAAGCATTTGTATCTCCCCTGCCAGGGCTCTGGAGCCTGGTCCAGAGCCACCCCCTGTGTCAGGCTCCTGCTCCCCAGGGAAGACCCTGCCCAGCTGCCCGCAGGGCTGTAGCGGCAGGCAGGCAGCCACAGCACCATGCCATGCACAGCTGGCCCTGCTGGGCACACAGAAAAGGGTTGGGGGGTCAAGCAGGATGTGACAATTCTCGGAAATGCCTCCACTGACGCTGTTGCTGTTTTCTATGCACTGAACTCATGGTCAAAAGGCTGGGAGCAGATCACTGCTGTGCCTGCGCCACACTCAAAGGTGGCCTGTGTTTGACCTACTATGAAAGCAAATCCAGAGCCAATTTTACACTAACCTGCCAGTCAACCGGCCTTTCCATTTCACAGGAAACTCTAAAGTTTACCAATTAGCTTTGATTCCAGATCAACAGTCAACTTTGGGTTTCAAAACTGCCAGGGAATTCAGGTTGCTTCAAGATCTTTTTCAAGATTAATTTTGAGTCCATCTATGTAGCACAGTCAACATGATTTCTCTCTTTCATCACCAGGAAGAATCTCAGATGTATTCATTTAATGCTGGTCACAGTTCAACTTTTTTAGACTTCTTAGACCATGTTTCCTTTTAATGCAAAATTAATGGCATAATACTTTAAAACTCTGTGCTGTACCCAGGTGTGTGATTCTCTGTAAATGAGAGCTTATGCATTTCAATATATAGGTGGTATTTTTGTGTATGGAAAAATCAATTGAATTCCTTACAGAAAGTTTCCAGATTTAACATCTATACTTACTGTATGTGGAGATAATATGCCAGGAACAGAATATTTCTGTAATACATTCCAGGAATGCGGTCTTAAGTCCTTACTCAGGCAGTACTGCTGCTGATTGCAGTCTGGCTCTAGGCAAGCAGAGAATGTAATACACAGAAAACACACTTGCAAAAATGTGCAAGCAGTTCTCTGGGAATTATCCGGATTTACTACATGCATTTTCTCAAGCTGATAAAGGGCTACATTTTCAAACCTGACTTGATGGTCAAAATCTTTTGTGTCTACTAATTCACCCTGTATGTACACACCAACATTTTATAGTGTTGTAGTTTCTCCTGCCTGCTATAAATCTCCTTAGAAGGGATCAAGTTATACATGCTGAGAATACACAAAGCATATTGAAATCTTGGCCCTGCTAAAATGAGTGGGAGTCTTTGGCTTCTGTAAGTCCAAGATTTTACCCGCAAAGTTTAAGGAACAAGAGGATTTCTCTAGGCTTAAAAGTGTTTTTCTTCCCCTTACTGGCATGTAGGGTTATACTCCACATTTTTTAAACATGATATTGCATTGCTTCAACAGAAAGAAAAGGCAGTGCTCTAATGTGAAAGAGAACAGAGTGCCTAGCCCACTGATGAACTGTAATTACTCTTTTATTCAATAGAAATTGCACTTACCCTGAGCCTAATGGGTTGCTGATTCTGAGAAGAGGCAAGTTCTGGACAGATTTTGTACATTTGTACATGCAAAGCGATACCAGTATGTACACAGAGAGTCATAAAAAACAACTTTCCAGTACCTATCAACTCATTCATCTAAGCTTTAAAGCAGCAGGACAAAAGTAAAATAAACTCATATTAACGTAGCTTTCCCACAATTCCTTTCAGCTTACTTGTTGTGTATCTCTGTCCATTTTCCTGTTTCCCATGCGGATGACCAGACTTGAAAATTCTTTATGATGTCAATTGTCACCCTGGGAAGACTCAGGCACTAGATTAGGCATCTTTGTCATCTGTGTACAGCTAAAAAACATCCAGGAAGATCACTCAACATAACTAAGTTGTATGTTATGCTCATCCTGAATTCCTGTTACATGGCTAAATAATTGTATTTACTGTAGGAACACATCTTCAACAGAATTCCAATTGAATTATTATGTACTTATTCTGTCTGGGTGCAAAAGTCTCTGAGTCAAGTTAGCCAGACTTGCAGATTGAATTAGCTGGCTTATCACATATGAGAGGCTAAAACAAGGTCAGATCTACATTCTCTTGAGCTCAAGAATCCATTGGCTTCTCTGTGGTTGTAGAGGCAAGCTCACAAAATGTTATTTGGTCTCTGGTTCCATTTCCCTGATAGGCCTGAGGGAAATGCAACTTCTTCCCCAGTCACTAGGGAGCTAGCATAGAGCCACGCAGCTCAGTGTGGGATCTTGCTGCTGTGCTCCTGAGATCTGGGAAGACCCAGCAGAGACTGGTATGTTCACATTGCTTTGGAGGTACATAGCCACACATCAGTGGAAGGCATGGCTTCAGTTTGGGGAGTACTTAACACAAAAGGAAGCCTTGGCCAGTTAAGACCTGTGCTGTATACATCAGAGCTGAATCTGGCCTTTCCTGTTTCACATGTCCACATTCCATTAAATCCCTCATTCTGTCAGTAAATCCCTTGCTGCCAATCCAGATAGGTGTACTGCAGTCACAGTCATATTCCTTTTGTTGCTAGTCCACCTGTACCTATTGTGCCAGACCAAAAGGAGTATTTCTAAGACCATAAAGTCGCCTCAGGGGTAATTTTTCTTGGAGACAGTAGCACTATTGCCTCCTTTCAAAGAGAACTCTATAGTCTTCATTCCTCATAAAAATGTCTGAAAACATTACCAGGCAGGGATGATATGGATGGATTTCGGATAAGGTTTTTATCTACTTCAGACCCTTTGTAAGAGCATCAGCAGAAGGGCTTTGCTGTGCCAGTGAAAATCAGTCCTTTTTCCTCCCTGTGGGATAGTGCTTTCTGTAGCAGATAAGACACACATCACACATTAACAGAGTGGTGTGCTTTCTATTTTATTCCCTTTGTCCTCAAATTAACTCTCACAGAGCAACTACTTTAAAGGGTAACCACCACAGGACTGTACCTTCCCAAAGCCGTGTGCTCTAAAATGGAAGGAACCATTCATTTGCTTGTGATCAGCCCAGCCTAAATGGGAACTTGATTACTTATTGAGTTCTTAAAATAACTCTCTATTTGCATTCCCTTTGCCTGCAGAGATCATTTGGGCCCATGTGCAGCACTGATTGGTTTTAAGTTTACATTCTGATTTCAAGAACAAGAGGTCTCACATGCCTAAAACTACCTCTTTCCCTTCTTTCATTAAACCAGCTGACAATTGACATGTTGAACTTTGCCAATTTCTAAAAAAATACCATAAAGTCCACAGCAGGTTTATGTGTGGAACGACTCTCCTTTCCTCAGGGAGCCAGCTGGACCAAAGCCACGTCAAAAACTTCCTGTAAGGAAGACATAACTAGAAAGGAGAGAGGAATTTTTCAATGACTCCTTCTGCATTAAAAGCAGCTTCACAGCACTACCGGCTCTGCCAGCTTGGTGAGCGGGACTCTGCAAGGTCACAGTGGTAATGGGCTTGAAATTATTTCCATGGAGGCATTTCTATAGGTTTATAGAGCTCGATGCAGCTGTTGGATGTTGTTGTTGATGGAGAGCAGGGAACACTCAGGAGTTTCATGGCTGTTATCACATCACATAACTGAGAACATACATGTGGTAGCAGACGTGGCTAATGGGATGGGACAGTCAGGCCCTCCTATTCAGTAAAACTCCCTCTGCTTGACTGTGTACACACACTTTCTCTCCTGTGAGTGTGCATAGCAATGATCCCATGAAATAAGGACATGCACCTGGATTTCATCCCTGCTCTGAATATTGTCAGAGCAGCAGAATACGTGCATATTGTACATCTGCATCCTACCATGAGGTAGTTATGCTGTGTGCAGGTTTGCTCCAGAGACCATCAGAGTCGATGGGAGACTTCCAGCAGCGACTGTTTTTAATCAGTGACAGGGCAAAAAGCAGAATCCGTGACCTGGGGATGCTGCCGGCAATGGCTACGTCAGCACAGAAAAACATGCCTCATTGCCTTACTCCATTGGGTAAATCACTCCAGAACAGCGAAAGAGGAGGCCACAGCTTTGTGCGGAACATCTAAACAGGGTGTTCTGTGTTTTGGCTGGGTCTAAGGGTACAGCCCTGTCTGAAGCTTAATGCTGGTTTCCAGCCTTCTAAGCAAAGAACAAAGCTCTTCCTCTGAATGACTTCCTCAGACTGGTATTTGAATCACACTGGAAAAGCAATGCCAGTTAAAATTTGCAGGGGAAAATGAACATAAAATTGTCATGTAATACATCTGCTGACTGGACTTACTCCTCCTTGAGTTTTCACCGCAGCAGTCGGCAGCACAGTGCAACACACAGCCTAGCAAGGCCTGAAAAATCTGTATGCTGCACGTGCTATAGGAGCTAGCTTGGCAAAAGCAGTAGTACATGGAGAGTGATTTTCTTGGCTGCCCTTCCACTGTATTCAGCTCAAGACTTGATTATGGCTGTTCTACCTTTAGTGTGTTATTGTTTCACAATGCTCCCTGTCACAGCCTATTTTAGACCTCAATGTCTAGGCTCCGTGTGTAGCATCTGTGCTCCTCCAGCAGAGAGAACATGCTTGATCTCCTCTGAGTCACTTTCCAAGCCTCATTGCTTGTGAGCAGCAAACAAAGTGGAATCACAGATTTCTTGGCCAGTTTAAATGGGTGGTGTCCTGCTAGGCAGCACAACCCTAGCAACTTTGGGATGAAACATGAAGTAGGACACAAGGTGTGCTTTTACCTGTGGCACATGGGAAGAGCAGAAATCCCCTTCCCCAGGATGGGATTTAGTCACCCACACTGGGTACAAAGCACTCAGAGAAATCCAGTGTAAACAACCACTGAGGATCAAAGATAATGGGGACATGGAGCTGCAGCACTTAAATGAGGGTATGTCCTTGTCCCTCCTATGGTAAAAACAGTCAGGGCAGGGAGTCAGCCAGCCAACTTCCCCCCAAGGTAAAGGACTGTAGCAATCAAGGAGACCCAGAGGTGTTGAAGGGTTTGGTGGCAGCTACACAGCTCTTGCTGCCAGATGAAAAGGAGAAAGGGTCCTGCGGTGACCAGAATCAGTATGGTGTTAAAAGCTCTGATTTTAGGAAGGCCAGGGTCACCACAGGACTTAAAGGTCCCAGCTGTTTCAAATTCCATCAGGCTGGAATTTAGCAAACAAATATGACAGAACAAAACAGGCACATTTGCAAAGTATTAAGTGGTAACTTCAGTGCAGGACTTGGCTTCCTTTTACGTGCCATTACAGCTTTGTTTTATAGGGCTCTGAAGCATGTGTGTGGGTTGCTTTTGAGGGTCCAGTTTCCTGAGTGTTCAAAATGTTAAAAACTTTTCACTCTGCAAGCAGCAGTCCTATTCCTCCAGTTCATGACCTGTTCCTCTTTTGTTCTTTATCCTTGAGTAGCTATACATCTGGCTGAGCAGAGAGTACATTTCTACATCAAGACTACACAAAAGCCTGCAGAGATGACACAAGTGCACCATAGCTATCCTAGAAATGTCAGAGCAAATGCATGGGCACAGTACTGTGGACTGGGGGATTCCTTAAAGGACACAGAAAAGTATTTTCAGGGGTATAGAAAGTTAAGATGTTTGAACTCTTTGTATGAAAAAGATCATGGGAAGAGCTAGAGACTGAGGGGGAAAGTCCAGTTACTATTACTGCTGATCACAGAGGTTTGAGAGGAGCCTTGTCTCTGCAGAAGCACACTCAGATCCAGAGCAGAGGTTCACAAGCGAGAAGCAATGTGGGAGGTACAAGAGAGATTTCCCTTGAAGAGCTCTGTCTAGAGCCTGCTGAAGCTAATGCATGGTTATTTGCCCTGGTCTTTAGTGGCAGTTTCAGTTGATGAACTGTAGAAATCAGTGTAGTCTGGTTCAGCCTCAAGTAGTTGGCTTTCAACTCATTGATGTTTTGTGGTGGTACCATTTCTTCTCCAGATCAGCTTCCAGGACTGTGCTGCTATTGCTGCTGAAAATGTTATTCTCCCCAAAGCTAACAGCAGGGGTCAGAACAGATTTCTTGACATCCAAATCAAAATCGTCAGTTAACTCAAGAAAACCGACTAATTTAAAAATCCCCACTTAATCTCATTTTTCATACACCAAAAGATGTCAAGCAAAGCTAGTTATTATTGGTGTGAGCCTGTTCCTTCATATTAGCTGGAGACAACATTGAGGCAATCTATTGGTTTTGATAGGTAAAAACTAAGTCAAAACTACCAAAAAGGGGTTCTCCCTCCATCTGAGAGAACCTGAATGAGAAATCTGTTTGGGTATCTGAAAGGTGCATCCCCAGCAATTTATTTTTTCCAGTGGGGGAACAATTACAATTCAGATTGGAAATTCCTTAGATGAAGAAGAAAGCACTTTACAGGCTTATTTTGAAACCACAATTTTTCTGTATTTCCCACTTCAGCCTGTAACCAATTTACAACTGGAAGAGCTGAAAGCTAAAAGCCAAGTAATTCAGCAAGCAATTAAAAACAACTCAATTCCACGTGGTAAATGACTTGCAAAAGCAGGTTACTGTAGCTCCACTGAGTAGTGCATGTAGATTTTTATGCCCAGGGGAACATCACTGCGGTAATTGCCTTTCCATTTAGAATAAATATGTTTTATTCCTTGCTGCTTAACTTGGTGTTTTTAAATGAACCATCTCCATTAACTGAGGAAAGAGACACTGCTCTTCAGGCAAAAAAGCCTGAAAGTACTTGTTAACCAGGAATAGAGCATCTGCCACTAACATTTACTGTTTTGCAGCTGACTTTTGAGTTTAAACATATTTCATCTATGTAATTTCAAGACTTTGTGCACACTCCAGTATCTGCCAGGATTAGACTAAATACCTTATTTTTCATTCACCTAGCTCTGTTAAGCTCCTCTTCATAATTTTCCACCTAAATCATCATTCACAATCATGACTAACACTAAGTCATTTTTGTTGCCTGCATATGTTGCCATTTTACACTTTGTGGGGAGTTTTTAGTCATTCATAATATTGGTTCAATTCGAGTTAAATCTTTCTGAATGTACGTGTTTAAGTAGCGTCCTTCACTTCCAATTATTGAAGGAACAGATTGAAAGTAACACCTATACCAGCATCCTTCCGAAAATGGAAACATATATGCAAAGGGATGGTGGGGGTGGATGTAGGGAGGAAAAAAGGGAAGGTGAAGATTTGGGTGTCTCTAAAAGGGGAATAGCAGAAAGATGGAAAGAATTCAAAGAGAAGGCAGTAAAATAACACCAGATGCAGCTTGACTTAGCACTGGGGATACACTAGCTAGAAACTCTTGTGGGGATATTTTTGATCAGAGAGTTGGCTGAAAGGAGCCTGAAAACCATAAGCAAATAAGTTGGCTTCTGCTGTAGGATTTCTACTGGCTTCAGTGCAATGGAGTTTTGTCCATCTTTTGCAAACAAACCAGTTTCTGTCACAGATCCCCAATTCCATCATCAGTTTCTCCTCCAAATAGAAACAGCCAAAGGGGCCCTGATTGCAGCTGATGGCTTGGATCAGAAGGCTTGATGATATACTGAGCAAATTCTCATCTTGCTGAGGGAAATTTCATGGGCTCACTGAAGACAGGGCTGGAAGGGACATAAGGAGGTCAATCCCACAGCTTAAATGCAAGATCAGTTGTGCTTAACCCCTCCTGACAGATTGTTCTCAAAACTTTCCCTGCTGGAGCTCCCCCAGTTTCCCAGAGCAAGTTGGTCCAGAGCTTTGTCCAAAGCTCATTAGAAAGCTTTCCTCACAGCTAACCTAAATCTTCCCTTGAGGCCATTAATTCTTCCTCTGTGCCCTCAGCACATGGAAGAGCAGTTTATTCTTTCCTCTGTGCAGCTACTTTTCTATATATAAGATTGCTGGCATCTTTCCCTTCATATTCTTTTTCTTTAGCCTAAACATTTTAATTTCCTTCAACATTTCCTCACAGGTCTTGTTTCTTAGACCTGGTTCTCATTGCTTGCCTTTGAAATATTCTCCAGCTCACACCCTTCTTGGAGAACTGTCCCTAAAACTAGATCATGCAGATGATCAAACATCTCCACAGCTAGACCCAACAGAGCAAGTGGATTACTTTTGTTCATCTTGCGCATGGCATTCCTGTCTGCACTTCTCACCATTGGGTGCCTTCTTCTCAGCAGTTTGTCATTAGTGACCCAAGTTCATGCTGTCATCACTGAACCACCCAACCTTCTTCTGCAAAACTGCTCCACAGCCACAGTTCTGCCTTGTATTTCAGTGGATGGTCCCTACAGACACACAGAGCAACATGTTTTTCCCTGCTGGATTGCAGCTAATGTTTTCTAGATTGGGTACCCAGCTGAACAAGGTTAATCTCAATTTTGCGGCAGTCCTCAGGATGGCTTACAGTCCTACACAGCTTCATAGTGTCTGCACAATTGTTAGGTGTCTTATCTAGCTCATCAGCCATTAACGTAATGAGTGAGTAGCACTGGCTTCAGGAGAGATCCCTGGGGAACCCAGCTCAGTAAGGTCTCCTAGGTTGACAGGAAAGGACTGAGAAATATTATCTCACTATCTTCTCCTTCCTTCCTCTTTTTTTAGAACTGTGGGCAGACGACAAGGCTGCCGGCTGAGCCCTGGCTTGAAGTTAAGCTAACTGACCAGGACGTGGGAAAATACTGGTCAGGACATGAGAAACTGCAGGACCTGAAAGATAGCAGTGACAGAAGCTGACAGAAGTTTCAGATAACACCATAAGGATGGCTGGATTTTGCAGGTGGTTAAGGAGGTGTTAAGTGAGCAGTGGACAAGAGTCACAGATAACAGGAGGGAAGCACTGGGGAATCTTTTGGGGAGTAGGACCTTACAAGGCCAACAGTGTGACAGTGTGTAGTTTACCACATCCAGGAACTCCACATAAACAAAATACTGCCCAGGTACCAGTATCAGAAATATCAGTTTGGTACAGATGTGGCAAAACTGGGGCAAATGAAGGAAAAGCAGTTAGGGGTGGGTTGTCTATTTGGAAGAAGTCTGGGGTGGAGAAAAGGTGAAACAAAGCACAGCAAAAAGGAGGATTAATAGATGGGAAAAGGGAGAATAAGAGGCACAAATTGTGCAATCAGGATTGCATGCCAGGCAGTCCTGAGCTTGATTACAGCTCATGCAGGGGAATGTACCAAACCTGTTGCCCTGATCATACAGCTTCCCTCCATGGTCGGGAAGATGGGGAGAAGGAGGGCTGCTTTCCCTGGCAAATCCAAGGAACATCCAAAGACAGATCAAGCATCCCAGTGTCACTAGGTCCATGACTGTGCAATCACCATCTTTCCAACAACTTCCTGAAGCTTCCATAGAGCTTTTATTTTTAAAGTTGATTAGTTATGAGCCTGTTTACAGCAGGGCTCCGCAAATAATTGTGTCAGTGCAGTAAAGGCATGGTGTGCTGCTGCTCAGGAGTGGAAATAAGAGGCCAAGGGCAGGAAAGGCACTTATTTAAGGCAGTACTGTCACTAAAGCCTTTATTCCATTAAACCTTGGCCTGAGAACAAGAGAAAATTATTTTACACTGTAGGCTTCTCCTAGCTAAGATTCGGAGCCTTCTGAGTGAAGAGTTACATGTTCCTGCCTCTCATTTCCTCTCTCCTTTTATTCAGACATTTATTTATCATCCTGAAAAAGAAACCTGGGGATTAACTTATTCCTTGCAGTGTTCTTTTTTCTTCCAAGTTTTCTGTATGATTAGGAGAGAATATTTGTCAGCTATTAATTTGTCCCCATTCTATTTATATTTGCATTCTTTCTTTCTGTGATAGCTCCTTCACTTCACCCTCTGACATTAGTCCAAAGTGGGACACTGGCTTCACTAACATCATGAGGAATTTCTCTATTCATTTCAGTGAAAATGCAATTTCAAACACTGACCCGACAGCCTGAAAAAAATCTACACCCAGGCTCTCTACATGCAGGGGCTGTCACTCTCATCACACATCACTTTCATTTTCCTCTTATCCATCCCTAGATCCAGCTCAGAAATACTCATAAGAATCAGTAACAGACTGGAAAGATGTGAGCCTTGATATTAACTATCTGCTTATATAGTTTCTCTGATGTTGGCTTCAGTTACCCATAACTGGGGGTCATGCTTTGCTGCCAAGTCACTGAGCAACTTCCTCTGTTTAAATAGAATATATAAGCCTTACTCTTTTCCAGAGTTCATGACTCTTTTGTAAAGTGTTTTATGATACAGTTGTTATAGAATCCACCATCACAGTAACAGCTACAGACAAGGCTTCACTGTGGGCCTGGCTTCAAGCCCATTTAGTTGAATGGAAGTTTTTCCATTGCTATCAGTGGATACATACATCAAACTGCACACACATCCCACAGTAATAACAATGCCGCAGTGTTTGGAGGGACATGTCTAATCACTGTTTTGCTAGGGAAAAATCAGAGACCATGAAACTAACCCTGTGCAGAGGATCCACAAAAGGCTTGTTCACCTCTGAGGCCCTTTAAATATATGGTGAATGCATTTTCAGAGAGTTTTTGCAATGCAACTCAGCACAGGAGCCATATTTCATTATTATGCATAAATTTACACAAAAGGCACAAACTTCTTTATTTTTCTCTATCATCCATCATTTTCACAGACTGTTCATGTGAGGTTTAATACTGAACGTTCAGTACTGAGAGGTGGAGCAACACATGGAGCATGGTACATCCTTTCACCACAGTGTTAGGTCAGCTCAGCTCATTAAGTCATAGCCTGCAGTAAGAGCTGGCCAAGGGACTCCAAAGGGCTCAGGACTGCAGGCACTTCTGCACTTTGGGGTAGGCATGGAGACCTGTCCCCCAGCAAGTCTGTATCTTAAGAAATACCATATTTTTGCATGGCATTGGTTTGTATAAGTGCATCATTTCCTTTGAGATTATGTTGAGTAACATTTAATTCAACAAGTGAGGTACCTACTGTGTAAAAGAGCATTTGGAGATGGTGCCATTGGAACCAATGAAGGAAAAGGCTAAATCAACATACTGTTTAATGGTGTTGCATTAAAATCACTGTACCTTGTGATGGATGTTGGAATCCATTTCAGCTTTTTGATATCATATTTTGAAGTCTCCCAGAATACATTTATTATTAGAGGAAAGCATAATCTTGGTCTTAGATGCTTGAGATGATTTAGCTGTTTGGTGAGTGAATGAATCCAAGTATGTTCATAGTGTTCTTGTCCACACAAATTTAAGCTGAACACCTGCAGGCATTCGGATGAAACTCTTACTGCACTGTAGAGACTGTTTTATAGAAACAGTGCTAACACATCTTCTTAAAAGAAAAGCCCATTTTCCCACTCTTTTAGGTTCAGAGTCATCCTTTGTAGCTTGACTCCAAGGAGCGGCCCATGCCAGATGCTGCGGAACAAGGACTGGGCAATTCTAGAGCATGCTAGGTGGGAGGAAAGCTTTTTACCAGTATTAGTTTGATGCACCAGTTGGCCTAGCTGCTGAAGCATGTGGGGGAAGAAAAGGGGCAAGGCTACACTTTCATAAGTTCTCCTTAATGTAGATCTGAAATGGTGATTTTTCTTTCTCATATAAATGCAGATTTTTCTCTCCTATTGAAAATGATAGTGAAGGTCATAAAAAGGACAGAAAAATTTCTCTGGTGACTGCTAGGGGAAACAGGACTGCAGCTAATGCTGAGCAATTAGTGCCCAGCTACCCTGGTCATCTGCTTTCCTAAAGCTTCCCTGAGTGCTCCTCATATGGGAGTATCTGGCTTTTCAGTGGTAATGTTATTGCCTGGGCTCGAGGGAGTTTGGCAAATTAATTGAATTGCTCTATTTTATTTGCTGTGTTTCTGTTTTTAAAGCAAAACAGCCTGCATTTCAAAATCCTTTTGTAACGGATAAAAAAGTAAAGAAAGACCCTTTAAGTTGTTATTAACATGCCAATTCAATTACAGTGCAATTAGCCAGAACTGTTACTTGTTGAAATCCTGTCAACAAAAATAACTTGCCTTCCCCTTCAGATTACTCCTGCACCTCCATCTTCTTGACAAGGATTTTGAAAAAGAGACCACTTTCCCCTCAGCCCTTCCAGACTGAAGGCAGGGAATGAAACACAGATGTGTTGTTAACCATTAAAACCAAAAGAATGGTGGAAAACAGTGGGAAAAATAAGGACAAAGCTGTTCTGACCAGCTAAGCAACTGTCCTGACAGTTGCTCTTCCAGGACAGGATGAGAGACCCTTAGGCAGGCCAGACCCTTCTCTCCCTGGTATAACACTGCAGGCAGCTGCTGCCTTCTCTGATTTACACCAGCCCAGATAGAAGGAGGCCCACTCCTGGGAAGTTTTATCTGCAATTCATTTAGAAAAGAGGCAGGTCCTCTCCTCTGACCTAATTGAAAACAGGCGGCCTCCTCCTAATTGTGTGCTCTAACTGGTTTGTGTGCATTAACAGAGGAAATTGGAGAGAAACAGCATTCTGAGTTTTCATTAATTTCTGCACTTGAAGGTCCATACACGGGGAACACCAGCTGTTTACACACACACACATATACATATCACTTGCATTTTTCCGCTCCTTTATGTAAAAACTTGATATGAAGTAAAATATAAGCATCAGGATTTTTTTTTCTGCTCTAATTCTAGGTATGTGGAAGGATGCCTTTTTCCAAAAGCTACTTCAAAACTAATTTTGGTTTCTTTTTCCTTTTTAATATTAAAAATCCTCATAATGCCAAAAGATGACTGCAGAATTCATATTGCTTGTAATTTTGCTTCTTTTCCT
This sequence comes from Melopsittacus undulatus, assembly GCF_012275295.1. Taxonomy (NCBI): domain Eukaryota; kingdom Metazoa; phylum Chordata; class Aves; order Psittaciformes; family Psittaculidae; genus Melopsittacus; species Melopsittacus undulatus. The sequence goes on from NC_047528.1 coordinate 94,178,480, forward strand.
CAAAGACCCTTTCTGTGGTTGGTTCTGTCCACCTGCAAGAAAGTGGTCTGGTTTTGTTGAAATATTACAAAGGTGAAGCAGAAAGAGGCTGCTTGGGTACTGCTTTCTGCTGGACAGGGTGACCAAGGGCACCTGGAGACCCAGCAAAGTGGTGTGGTAAAGTCCTCTGGACATGGCTGGTGTCTGCTGCAGCACAGTCTTGTGCTCTCGGTGGGGAGCAGAGTGTCTTGCAGAGCCTGGAGAACATCTGTCAAGTTATGGAAATCAGATGCTGGGAGCAGAAAGAGCCTTGTCCCACAAGCCACCACTCCTTGTCTGGGGAAGGCGTCAGGCATCAGGGGCTGCCCCCAAACCCAGAGTGAACAGGGAGCTTTTGGTGTCTTGCAATGTCCCAGCAAGCAAACCTTTCAGTAGCATTTCTGCCTTTGTATCTGTTAGGGGCCACCCTGCTCACATTTCCTGCCCACCACCAAGGGCCTCCTCAGGCAGGGGCTGTGCCTAACCCTAACCCTAACCCTAACCCACAGCAGCTCTTCCCGAAGAAGACACCCTAATGTTGTTGGTGGTCCACTTAGAAACACCTTTAAGGTGATGAAGGCATTGCCCTTGTTCTGTGAAAAAATCATCACAACTTCTCTGCTTCTTTTCTCGTTCTCTTTTTTAAAATATTTGCTATGTTGTTGCTACTCTCCATTCAAACTTGGGACATTTGTACTCACTTAAATACATATATAAAAAATGGTGCTCTTAATTTTGCCTATAGCTCCTTTAAAACCAACCTCTCTCAGTTTAAGCCTGCAAGTCACCTTAAACATTGCTCTGTTTGAACTTGAACTCTACAACATTGGATAGCTGGCTCCACTCAACCCAAATGAATCAGAAATGTTAGGACTGAGATGGTCCTGGTACAGCCAGTCTGGATATGCTCAGGAGGAGCTGAGCTGCAGCAGCTCCTGCACACAGCCCCATGTCAGAGTCCAGGATATGTGGCCCATATGGGGTTTGCTTTTGTCTCTCCCAGCAGCCTGCAGGCCCCCCTGCTGCATTTCTTATGTTTCCACTGTGGAAGGCACCAGAGCTGGGTGCACCATATGGAGTGAGGCTGTGTTTGTTGATATACCTATGCAATAAAAACTGTGATTTGGAGCCCAGCTGTGTCTTTATGATTTCCTCACGCTACTAATGAGAAAGGCTTCCCTAACAGTGCAATATTAATTGTTATCAAGGCTTAATGAAAAATAAATTCACAGCTTGTAGATAGGTGTTACATGCACCTGATTTAAAGAGATGATATGTCCTGTCCTTCAGACTTGAGCTCACAGCTGGATAAAGATATGTGCCTTTACCAAATTCCTCCTAGTCACTGCTAGTACAGAAAAGAAAGAAGGTTTAAGAAGGAAAAGTTGGACCAACAGGGGAAGTTTTCTGTAGTAACTCTAGCCTGAACTTGTATACGGTTATTTCTGTAAGTGTATATCAGGCAGAAAAGTTGTTTTTTTCCAAGGTTATTTTTAAATAACTTTGGTCCAGATCTATTCCGTCGACAACTTAAAGCCTTCAACAAACAGCCAACAGGATGAGGATGAGAAATCCCCTCCTCAGTCAGCAACTTCAGGAGGTTAACATCCTACACTGACATACGTGCTCTGAATACAGAGTTACATTAAAGTAATATTAAAACAGCAATAAAACTTATAGACAGAATTTTAAATCTGTGTTTGTAGTGTCAGTGTTTCCATATTGAAACCGTTCCTGTGTAACCTGCTCTAGGTGGCCCTGCCTTGGCACAGAGGCTGGGCTGGATGAGATCCTTTCTAACCCTAATGATTTAGTGATTCTGTATCTGTATGGGTCTCAGTCCAGGGAACTCTCTCACAGTCAAGTAACTTAGTATTATTTGAAAGTCACCATGGGATTTGGAATCTTAATTGTATATATCTGGTAATGTATTCAATGTACTTAAACAGAAATAGAAAATGCTTTTAATTGCAATCAGGCGAGTGTACATACCAAAGTCACCGCAATATGCTAAGGAGTATGCTAATGTCCTCCAGTATATGCTGATGCAGTGACACCAAGATGGAGAGAAAGAGATATATTTGAGTGGGAGGGAAGATGCAAAAGAAGAAATTCTAAACTTCGTTGAAGGCAGCAGAAACTTGAAATCCAGCCCCTTGCCCAGTTCTCACTCTGCTCCATGATGTAGCAGCTGGGTCCTGGGAACTGTAGCCCCTGTGAAGCTTTCTCCTGCATCTCTGCTGTAACTCGTGTTTGTGAGGGCTCCCAGCTACACAAAAGCTTTGCTGCAGTGATGGAGGACATCTCATAGCTCCTCTCATAGGCTTTTTTGCAGTGTCTTTTCGATTTTATTCACCAAATGGAACAGTTTTTTGCAATACACATACCAAGGTAGAGCCTTTTGGAAAATTGCTGCTTATCAGGTGGCATTTCTGGAAGTTGAGGGGCCTCATTATTATGAGGCCTCCTTCATAACTGGGGCCCCCATTTCAAAGCTGGCATGGGCCACTGAAACAAATGACGCTTGAATTATTACCTGTGCCCTTTCTAGGTCTGCTAATGCACATGAAAATGGGAGCCTGCCTTCACTGTTATGGTTAACTGCAGTTATTGATGGGAATTTTAGAGCTATTTTTCAGGTGAAGGTTTGGGGAACCAAAAGGGGCAAGAGATTTAAAACAAGTCTGCTGAGTGCTGGCCAATCATGCAGACCAAGAACTGAAAGTGGGTGGTCTTGGAAAAGAGCCAGTTCAAACAGGGCCAGGAGATGGTGTCATCCTTGACTCCAACACATTCATATTTTGGCTTTCTAGCAAGGGTTTTTTCTTCTCTTCATTCTGCAGTTCAGCACAAACATGTCTCTCATTTTCTAAAATCCATGGGGTGACATGTTCCACCCACCACGTGCAACACGGTTGACCAAACTGCTTAGAATCACAGTAGACTACTAGAAATAATAGACCAAGAATAGGCCCCGGAGAAAGTGTCACACATGCTAAGGTGTCCAATGAGGAGAAAACTTGGCATTAGACGCTCAGAAAGGTGTGTAACAGAATCTTGAAAATGACAAAATAAAGCAGCTTGACATCAGTGGGACCTGCCCACACACTGAACTTTGAAACCTGCTTTAGAATGTTTGTGGGACTGGTGTAAGGTGGAGGTGAGATTTTGGTATCATCCCCTTAGCTGCCACCAAAGTTTTAAACAGAGCAGCTTGAGATTTTCCTAGAAGTAGGAGTTTGGATTAATTTTTTTTTAATTTAAAATTTTTATTTATTATTCTTGTTTTCAGTAGGGGTTGCATAAGTGAATATTGGTTTTGTAGCACTTTAGAACTCTTGCCAAAATGTGATTCCAGCTGAGTTGAGCTGTGCCCTGCATCACCATATTGGTATTGCAGGGCACTTCCAAGGCCACAAAGTCCCAGGTGTGCCTTCCACTACTCAGGTTTATGGATTTTAAATTATGGATCCAGGCTAGGCAACACTGTGGTCCTCATAAGCATGGTCACTTGCTCTGCCTTGCTTGACTTCCTTGCAAATCAGAGCTTCCCACCTCTGGAACTGCAACTGTCTAACCAAAGGGGCAAGCATTGAGCTCTAACCTCACATTTATTCCATAAAGGGTTTCATTCTTAACAACTGCCACCTCGAAAGCCTCGGTGTTTCATTTATGCTCAAGCATGGGGGAAATTTTCATTCATCCCCATAACTGATGCCTGTCCAGTTTCTTGTTACTTCTCTGCTGCCATGTGACGCGGATTTCAGGGAGGACACAGAGGTGAATTGCAGTGGTGACTGGGACTCCATATTGCCATTTGCAGGAAAACACTGCACAGTGTGTTGATGTTATCTTTATGTTTTTCAGAGGGGTGCAGCTACAGCTGTACCAGCTACAAACTGGCAGAGCTGTCAAAGGCAGAGGATTTGCAATTAAAGTGTAAACACAACTGAAAGAGAAAGATGTTATTTTTCTTTTTTAGTTCTTCAAATTCACCATTAAACGACAAGGCTAGATACAGAGCACTTCAGAAGAGCTTACTGGGTGCTGCTTTGGGCTAAGAAAATAAAAGTGATTTTTCAGTACATCAGCCAAACAAAGCAGATCAGCTCAAAATCCCTCTGGAGTGAACAAAGTTATGAAAGATTTCAAATTCATTTTTTTTCTGTGAGGGGAAAAAAAATCAAAGCCAAAAGAAAGCATTCTTTTCTGCACAAAATAACCTCTTCAACCTGAGCAAAATGCTGATTTCTGGACTTGTGGAAGAAAAGCAAACAAAAAAGGAAAGCTAGGGCATTAAGAACTCCCCCTTTTCCAACCATTTCAAGGCTAAAAAGACTCATTGGGATGTGGGTAAATTTAGTTCTTTTCCTTCCTCTGCTTGTGGAGAGATGACTCCCATCTCCCAACCTCCAAGCAGTTTTATGTGTTTCTTCCCCAGATAAATGTATTTCCAGCCCAGGCAGTTTTAAAGCCACTGATAATTCCAGAAAGACCAAACCCACATTTTTCAACAAAGTTACCATTTGCCAATATATATACATGGCTCTGCCCCAGTCTAGCACAGAGTCTTCTAAGTATCATTCATCCAGTGTGTTAAATGTCTATTTTTAAGTTGCTTTCCCATGCTCTAAACAGTTAAAGCAAGTAAGTACAACCAGATCAGTGTCTGTGAAGCTGGTTCTAAAATTTCTTTCTTTATCCACGGAGGGCTTTTAGTGGGACTGGTGTCCAAGTACAGATAGAGACCTGGCCACCTTAGGAACTTATCTGAAAGGGACAAAAGGGGATCAAAATGCCCTGAGGTTACAAAGTGTTCAAGCTTCCTTGCTGCAATGTGCTGTGAAAGAGATAAATTCCCATTTTCTTTATTTGCTTGAGTTTTCATTACACTTCTATAGTATGGAGAGCGAAAGGAAAGGCATTTAGTAGTCACTCTGCTTTGAACACCAAAATGTTTCCCTGTGGCACTGATTTTCAGACAAAAACATCTTGAAATCACTGCTGATAGGGTGAAGCGATCACTGCCCAAGCCTGACCCCAGCAGGCTGGTGCATCCGTCCTGGTGGGGCTGGGGCTGAACAGCACCAAAGGCACTGGGGTGGAACCAAGCACACCCCACAACAAGCAGGAGGGATGACCTACCCAGAGAGGGTTGTTCATATTGGCTGTGCCCACTAGCAGCTCATCAAGGCAGTGAATCCTAAATGTTTTGCAATCTTTCAAAAAATCTTTTCCAGCTAACAGTGGGTATGTTCCATGTCTGGCTGTTTTTATACTCAAACTTTCACCTCAGTCAAACTTGTGGCATTGTGCATGTTAATGGGGAAGTACTTCTTCTTGCTAGCTTTAAAGCTGTGGGATCCTTTTCCAATGGCCTTTTGTTCTTCTGTGACTGAGAGCAACACTGTCGAGTAGGTGTGTCTGCACCCAGTGTGCTGTGCCCTCATGTCATGTACAGTGCCACATGTCAGATGGAGGCAATGAAGGACTGAAGCCAGCTCTGCCGTCAGTGGGGAGAATAGAGCCAAACACACATGGAGGAACATAGGCTGGATAGGGGAAATCTGCATCTGCGTGGAGGACCTTTGAGGACCACCTTGGAAGAGCAATACGGAGCCTGGGCTCTGTCTGCAAAGAAAGATATTCCACCCCATGTGGCACCCAGCAAATGCTAACTAGAGAAAGGACCCAAAATTTATGGGCTCCTAGATGCAAAAACCAGATATAAACAGAATCTCCTTTAGCAGAAGAGAAAGCAAAGGCCAGTCTGTGTGCAAAGATAGTTTAAGCTAACAGCAGCTAAATTGGTCTTTAGATGTTTCTAAGGTATTTATAGAGTTTCTGGAAAGGGATTTGAAAATACAGTATAATTAAGCATTTGAACTGGAATAATGGTATGATAAATGATCATATGGAGGTCTGAAACACCTTAAATAGTCACTCTGTGCTCCTAAAGCAGAATGTTATTGGCTCTGATCTTGATTTAATGTCCTCAAAAGGGGCTTTAAAAACAAACACAGGACAGAGAAGTCAAGCATCAAGTTTTTATTTCAGAATTCAAAAGTCTAATGAGGTAAGGAAGCTACCAGGAGAACTATAAAAAGAAAGGCAAAAGGTTCAACAGTCAACAAACTTAAATAGGAGGTGGTTGCAGATGTGCATGATATACAACACAGGGCAACTGCTAAACTTTTTATTTAAATGTTAATCAAATCCTTTCAAAATAGAAGCAAGAAAGAAATGTATCATTCTTTCTCCTGTACTTCATCAGTTTGCAGTGGGAGATCCCATGAGCTGTAAAGAGGCTGACAGCAGCAGGGTGCTTGCCTTCTGTTCTGGTAATAAGATTTTGATGAGGAGCGTGCTTTTTGCCAAAAAGCTGTGGTCCCTAACACAGATGTAGCTGGACTGGCATAAAGGTACCTTTTACCACCTACTTCAGCCCTTAATGATGGTAAAATATGAGCTGTAAAATACATTTCATCATCCATTTCAGTCATATGAAAGAGACCAAGCCAGAGTCCAGCCATCTGAGACCTTAGCCATCTTAGCTAAACTGAGAGGGCTTTACTATCACAGAGAATTGTTACAAAACCCAGCAAAATCGCTGTAAAAATGAAGGATGAGAAAGATTTTATGGAAGTTTCTACCAACTGCATATGGGTCAGATGGGAGAATAGCAGAAATTTCAGCACATGTCATGCCTTTGTGGATATCAAAATCCAGAAAATAAAGGCAACCACACTTTTGCTGAAACATCAGTGGAAACCTGGAATGCATCTTAAAACAGCCTCAACTTTACATAGTTTCTCACAGACATGGTAGAAGTGATTTCTGCATTACATGGCTGTACAAAACAGTAGTGCTAACAAAAATACACCAGTCAGAAGTATGCTAGAGCTATCGCTTGAGCCTTTGGCCTTTTAGGTAATCCTTCCTACTGTAGACGTGTGTTATCTTTCGGAATGATGGGGTGAATTTTGGAAGAGCCAAGAATCCAAAATGCAAGTGGCAATGGACAGTTTAATCTTTACCATTTTGGCACATCCTCACTTGGCATGACGGTTTGTCAATGCTGAATGAACTATAACATGTTATGTCTCCTAGGAGACTTCATAGACATCCTTCTTTACTGTACAACTACAAATAGCACAATGTTTTGATTTAAACTTTCTAGAGGTGGGATAGCTGCAATAGTGTCAAATGCAATAGTGACAATGAATGCCGTGGTGAAAATGACAGTGAACTTTCAATGAACAGCCTTTTCCCTCATCTACTGCTGGCTTTTCTGATGAATTCAGGAGGCTATTTGAAGTGACTGTCTAATTATGGTTTTTCTCTCTCCATAATAAAGGTTGGAGCTCAGGCAGATTTCTCTGTCCCCTAAATGGTCACTCAGAGCAAACAAATTGGGGTATCTAAACAATTCCAATAACAATGCATGAGCAATCTGTCTTCCCTCAATACATTTGCCAAACAAATACCCTGACATCATCCTCATTCACCACACAAAATCTATAGCAAGTGCAAACACCCTTTTCCTTCCTTTCAGTTCAGCTTTAATTATGCAGAAACTAACCCAAACTCTCCATAGGAGAGATGGTCTGTGTGTATTTCCCTCTTCCTGTCCTTCTATAAATAATCTGAGTTTTTCATCATTGTCTATTAAACCAACACTGTTTTCCTTAATCTCTTTAACAGACAAACTGGATGGGATGTAGCGTGTGATCATGGGGTGAGACTGTGGTACTGTTTACAGTAAGTCCCTAACCCTACATACAAAGTGTTGTTGACTTCAATGAGCTGAACCCTGTCGTGAAGTCTTGGGCTGAGTAAATAAGAATATAAGTGTGGATACAAGGGACACCTATACCTTAAAAATATCAACAATGCTGTGAGAGTATTATTATGTCTGAATTCTCCTGACTTCTATGTAGAGTCAATCTTTGGTTTAGCATTACATGCATGCCACTTTTATGCTGACATTCAGATGCATAAACCCAACATGCCAACACAAACAAATGTTAGGAGTATTTGAAGTTCCTCTAAGATTTTGTAAGCATAGGGGAAAAAGCTAAATGGCACAATTATTCTAGCATAGTATTATATACAGTAACATCCTGAATAATTCCAGATGTGTGGTGTCTCAAAGAAGTGAAATCAATCAGTCAAAAGTGATTGGTCCAGTGAAATTATGAATGTGTGTGTGAAAATAGTAAGACATGAGTGCCTTTGTCCACTTCTGTGACTTTGTAAGAGCTGCTAAAAGTTCTTTGTTTGGGTAGATTGTTCAGTTAGCGTCTTGGCTTTGCTTAAACAGCCAGGAGACTTTCATATGTGCATTAATGTGTCTTTTTGCAAGAAGCTGACATGGCACATTTTCTTTTCCCTTTGATATGTCTGTATATATGCATACATGTATGTATGTATATACGTATCTGTATCAAATAAATGTATACATATCAAAATGAATTTTGCTGTAAAATGTCTTCTTGTTGTGACTAGGTTTCAGAGACTTGCAGGGTCTTAATCCAATCTTCAGTACAGCAATGACAGCATATGCCCTGAGCTGCGTCTAGAAGCAGCTCCACAGTTCTTCCTCCTGGTATTGAGGGACAAAATTAATGATGATGTGTTCCCTAATGGAATCAGTTAAAAGAGAGTTACATTCAGCTGAAGCCCTCACCTCACCTCAGCTCCCTGATGGATAGAAAAACTTGGATGTGGTTTTGATATACCTGCTGCTTTGATGTTTCCTCTATTCTCTCCTCAAGGCAAAGCAGGGTCAATGTCCATAGGAGGGCTACTCTTCTTTCCACCCCTGAAAAATGCTGCACAAGTGGTAATTCACCCCAGCCCACCTGACTGTGTGTCATCTCTGTGCAGCACTGATCCTCAGGCCACAGGAATGCCTCCTTCCCTCCTCTGCCCTCACATCACATAAAGGCATGGATGGAGCCTTTATCCCACTCCTTGTTCTCTGCAAGGCACACCAGCATGTTCAGTGATGCAACCAAACACCAGCAGTTGCTCAGCTCCTCATCATTGCTCGCTCTTCTATACTGGCTCTTCATCCAGCGCCTGCCCCCAGGCAGAAGCTTACAGCCTTGACACTTGTTTTTTGAAGTAAGTCACATTTTTGTGGGGCTGGGCTCATACCCTGAGCCTGCACAGGAGAGTATCTGATGAGAACTCAAGTCCAGATTCAAAAGATATGTGTAGCTCTTGTTTATGTACAGCGAAGGCAAGAGCATATTGCATCTGTGGATGAAAATTCATTCAGACTCCAGGGAAATTCAGGGTTGAGTCTTGCTGCTGACCCCTCTTTCTTACTGTGAACTGAAGGGAAATCCACACACCCCATGGAGCAACTCTGGGTCTGGGTCTGGATCTCACAGATGGTTGTATTTATAACATGCTTAGAAGTAACCAAATCCCATTCTATGATGAACGTGTCGATAACAGGAACATGCTCCACTTTTTCTGAGCAGTCAGATTCATGTCTCTGTGTGTCGTGTAGCAGTTGCATAGGGGAAAATACAATTTATGTGCTGTACCTTCATTGTCTACAAGGGTAAGAGTTCATCAATAATTTTAATAACTCAAATCAGCAGAACCATGAGTTTTCCTTTCTAGAGTGTGTAGCTACTTCTTCACATGGCAATAAACACTCTCTTCACAGTAGATCTTACTTAATTAGATAAAGGACACCCTCAGAGTGTCACCAGTGTTGGGAAACTCAGGTTTAACCACCAAATTCTTGATTTTATGGATATCCATAATGTCAGCCATTAAAATTTAGCCATTGAATGAAAGCTTTAACCAAGGCTGACTATGATCATAATAAGGAAAACTATGTTAATGAGGCCCATGTTCAGCTTACTGCTGCTTTTGGTGGCTTCCCACCAGGCCTGTTTGATGTTCTTCCCTGCAGTGGGCATGGAGCAACAGAAGGGCGGTGGGCAGGCCACTGAAGTCAGCAGAAGCTTTCCTCTGGCCTTCAGTGGAGCAAGACACTTGGGAATTCACCTGGGCTTTTCAAGAGAAAATCACAGAGCTACAGACAGGACCCTGGTTTAAAATGTTGAAGTGTGTTTTGGTGAACAAGGGAACATAAAGCCACATTGCAAATTCATCAGGCTTGCCCTGTGTACTTCCTGGGCTTTCTGAGGACAACACTGACATGATCTCTTTGAGGTTATGCAATAGCCATGGGCATATCCTAACTACCATCATGCTGTAGGAAAGCTGGGAGAGCGTACTCACTTCCCTGCTTCACATTGTGAGAGCCGCCTGGCCAAGCTGGCCAGCCCCATACAACACACAGTGAGGCTCCAGGCTGTATCTTGTGCTGTATCTCGTGCTGCCAAAAGGCACTGGAAAGGGTCCAGCTGCCTTGCAAGCCTTCTTCCCTGCAAATGACTGCAGTGCAAGGCCTGTGACGATGCAGCCAGGTGGACAGTATGTTGCTTCTCGTTTTTGGAAGACAAGCAAAAGGCTTGACTGACTTCCAGCTAGCACTGCAGCACATAAATTATGTTGGTGTGTGGAGTATTTGGCAGGAGGAATCCCCCATAGCACAAGTACAAACGCACTGGCCTGAAGCCCCAGTATTTATCAGAACCAGAGGAGCCGTTCAGCGCACGCAGGAGCGCCTGCAAAGCCATCCTTGCTGGAGGAAGCTCAGCCTCCAGCCCCAGCAGAGGGGCAGCCCTGAGCAGGACTGGGGAAAGGCTAATGCTGCCTTATGATTTCTAGAAAGACTTGTGCAATTTCAGTAGCTTTTAGTCATGGGGGATTATGGTGGACAGGAACTGCATGGGAATGCTGCTTCAGCTGCTTGATAAGGAAAGCGATTTGGCTGTGCTTATAAAACTAATCAGAGAGTGTTTTTCTCTAGTTTCTGTAACATCTGTGGGGGAGCTGGGCTCCCAGAAACAAGAATTTTGTGGAATTGTGCTCGTATCTGCAGTGCTTGGGATGAAAAGTTGAGAGCCAGCTCTCCCAACAAGATTTTCAATACCACGAGAAGATATTCAATGTCATACAAACCATGATAAAATGTGAAATCATTCTCTTTCTGTCTATCCAGGGAGCTCAGTGACTGAGTCAGGAAGGGGAAAGCAGGTGACCTGCAAGGCAGTATGAGATGGGCCTCAAGGACTGCAGCTGGGCTCCAATGGGCAGGTGTGTGCATGTGTGTCTTGAGCAAGGCTGCTCAGGGCCATGCAGGGCTGTACACTCAGGTCTCTGATTATGGCTCAGTTGGCTTTTGTAGCAAGCAGAGTCAAAGGGGAGGTGACCGACAAAGTCAGGCTGCATGTTTGCAAGGAGCCTCTCAAAGAAGCTCTGCATCCCCAGGGAGGCTGAGGCAGACTGGGTGTAGGGACAGAGGAGGACAGCACATCCCACAGCTCAGGCACATGCTACAGGAGTCCAAAGGCAGAGATTTTCCTGTCTTTGCTTAGTCTCTGATCACACTGAGCATGCTGCCATGAAGGCTGCAGCAGCTGCTTCTTCAGCAATAGCTAGGGAAGCAGCAGGGGCAGCTTGTGGGGTCAATGGTTCAGCTGTGGTGTCCAGGGAAAGGAAGCCCACCTTTCCTTAAGGCAAGGTCTGCTTCCATTGATGTACAGGGACTGACCTCCGTGTGGGCCTGCTCTACAGCTGAATATTTTAATGTGGCTGTCACATTCACCTCTCTTTCTGACCAGATTAAGTTTGCTTTAAGGCATTTTCAAAGCAGTAACCACAGGATATTTTTAATTGACTTGTGCTTGCAGGAAAAATATAGTGGCTTTTATTTAAATACAAACTGAAAAAACTCAGTCCAAATTCATAGGGCATGTCAAGTGGAGTGTGTAATACCAACACGTCCTACAATCATCATGACATAGCTATATATGGTGGAACAGCCATTTTATATAAAAACCCCTGTGCTAAGCATGAAGTGAACGGCTTTTCCACGCCTGATGCTTAGAGGAGGAACACCATAAAATCAGCTGCTAAAGAGCCTCCTGTCCACTTTGTGGCCATACCATCCTGTCTAAAATAACATTCTCCCTCTGCATGCAGCCATTTAACATCTCCTTGTCAGGAAGGTGATGCATTGCACAACACAGAGACTCTTCTGCAAGGAGGCTTGGGAAACAAATCTTTACCAGCATTAACTATTGATAAACAGGGCTGCCTCCAGCCAGGCTCTGGTCATCTGCTGTGGAGCCATCTAAAAGTTTATTGCTGTTGGTCTGGCTGCTGCTGGGAATTGTTGCCCCGTTGCAGGGGTAACTGAGAAGGTGGTGTTCCATAGGGTCTGATGGCAACTCACACCATTGGTGGCCAAGGAGTCACACACCACCCAGCCTTCCTCATTTTCTTGGAAGGGTTTGGCAGGCGAAAAGGGCTGCAAGCTGAGGCAGTAAATTAATTCAGCCTGGCTCACAGGACCTCAGCCAGATATGCCTCTGCTTCTGGATCCTTCACAGCAATTAATTCCTTGTGGTTGCTTAGGGAAACCTGCTCTCATGAACCAAATGGCAAGAGCAGAACCCCCATAGGCTCAACATGTAAGCACCTTGCAAACTGAGGGTTGTCCTAGGACCTCCTGGCATTTGAGCCATGGTCCTACTCAATGCCAGTCACACTGACTCTGCTGAGTCTTAGGTCTGGCCCTCAGTCTTTAAACAAGCTTCCCAGTGATTTTAACTAGATTATGGCACATGGCACATTGCAGGTTTCTCCATTGAGATTTCTCATTTATCCACTATTGCCAAATTAGGAAGGCTCTTTCCAGTTTTATCATTCCATAGACACTGAGCTGCTTCACTGACAAAACCTCAAATTAGTAGGAACTTGGCCTCTAAAAATAGGATGGTGCAGTATCAGACCCCCCATCTTCATTTATGATTAAAAAAAAACCCCAAAGCTGACCATGAGTTATTGCTGTCCTTCCTCTTCCAAGGAAAAAGTCACCATCAGATATAACCAAAAAAAAGGAACCAACACAGACCAATATTACATGTTCTTGTCAAGTGCAAAATTAACAGAAGGTTCTGTTATGTCTATATTATACCTATCAAACTCAGGAAAACATGAGGATATGAAACAAAAACAATAAACAAATAGGAGAACTGAGCCAGAGGCACATACAGACATGATGTACCATGGAGGGATTTTTCAGGCTTTGGTGACAGAAGACATTTGAATTCAAAGACATTTGCCGGGGGCCATCACTTGCTGGGAAGGCTGACACAGACCATAACGCCCTTCAGTTCTTTTTGAAGGCAGCCTGGTGTGCTTGTGGCCATGCAAGGCTAACACAAGTTAGTGAAACAAGTGGCAGCATTTTATAATCCATGCAAACACTGAAATGATTTTTCTAACATATCCTTTGTTGCTGTATTATTGCTGTGGAATCTTTCATGCTAGGGTGAATCTGGACCTACTGCATCATCATTTAGGAAGCCAAGTACATTCATGTGATCAGAGGAATTTTTAGTGTCTGAATTTCTTTTTAATGAATGAACTTTGGCTGATAAAGCAAAAAAAAAAAAAAAACAAGGAGATGGGGACGAAGAATGGCTCAGTCTTTCATCTGCTGTGAAGGTTATTGTGGGACAGCAGAGGGGCCATGGGTGCTGAGCTGTGTGACATGACAGCCTGCAGAGCCTCTGACAAATGGGCTTTGACAAGAGCAATTGACAAAAGCAAGAAGCAGTGCCTGAATTTTAAGGACTCTGCTTTTTTCCCCCCCTTGCTTTCAGGAAGGCTTTTGTCAGACAGCTGTTTGATGCAAAGCAGACTGATATATTACACAGTCCCTGTGGGGATCTGAGGGACACCAGCATGTGATATAGCCCACTCTCTGGCCACCCAACTTCACATGTCACACACAAGGTGCCCAGCAGCCCTTACCCAGCCTCCTGCCTCTCTTCATTGCTGGTGGGTCATCTCCTGTCCCGGAGGGGCCATGAGGAAAGCTACATGCATTGCATTAACAAACAGGCCCTGCCTGATTTCCCAATGGTACCTTAGGGGAAATTCCCTCTAAACATCTGTAAAACTAATTTAGGCTTTTCCTCCTACTACATAAATGCTCTTTTTTTAGCAGAAAATAGACACAACTTCTGGATGTAGAGAAGACAGTTTATCACAGTACCCGGAATTAACTCCTTGTTACCCTGTCCTTCTCCATTTGCTGCAGGCTGCAGTATTCTTGAGAGAGGAACCATCTTCATCATGGCTATTTGCACAGTACTCAGCATAAATTCCTCACTGGTTCTTGATGAAGTTTTCCAGTCATTCCAGCTACCCACATAATATATTAAAGCAACAAGCAACAAGTAGGTCTCTCACAGGGCTTTAGCTGGGACAGGCATACATTGTTCATTCCTCTAAAATCCCGTCCTCTTTGTTTCCTTCCAAATATTTAAACAAACAATATTTTCATTTCAGGCTCTTTAACTCTTTCCCACATCTTGTGAGAACTTCCCAAAGAAAAGTGCTAGGATTCCCAAATCCTGATGATCCTGGAAAGCAGATACATACATGTGGAAGACACACACCCAGAGCTTCATCTGTGCCTCAGGAGCAATATAAAATCCTACCTCTGTCTTTGTTTTCCCAGCAAATATTTATGCCCATCCCTGTTTTCACAGCAGATGCAAACAACAAGCTTGGAAGGGAATCAACACTTGTGGGCTATGGCCAGCTTCAGGGTTGCTTTACACACACAGAACTGCACAGAATAAAAAGTAGTCCTATCCTTTCAATTCTGTGGTTTCACCCTAAAATAGAATTTATAGCTTTGCCTTGAAAAATTCGTAGCATAAAACTTTATAGCCAGGTGGAGACTGATAGTTGTTTCAGTCAAAATATTGGGAACGAGGGATGGGAAGGGACAGGCTAGACCAGGATGCCCAGACGCTCAGTGAAGAACCAGAGCCTTCCTGAGAATTCAGAAAGGCAGAGAGGTTAACCTTTATGTGTGACTGTGCTCAGCATCTGTGAAAAACAACGAACATCAGGAGTAGAAAGTTCCAAGCCCATCACTGCAGAGTGCCACAGGGAGAAAACAACAGGGGACAGGGAGAAAAGCAAGTTTAGTAAAGCTGGAGAGACAAAGAAAGCCTGGAGGTGCAATTGGTGAGGAAGGAAATGAATCGAGGGCTGCAAAGAGAGCTTGGCTGTGCGGCATCTAGGCTGCCTGGAGGGCCCTGCGCAAAGCCTGTCCATCAGTTAGCCTTAGAGTTAGGGTAAGGTTTTGGGTATAGAGGGGCTGACAGAAAAAGACAGGAGATACAGTTAGTGCATGTATAGAAAGGGAAGCATGTGTTGACAGGAGAGGTTGACTGCGAGATATTTTTTAACTTGGGAAAAGCCCCTATCTTGAATTTGTTAGTTAGAACTACATTTGAGAGAAAAAGAAATCAAAGACTTTCAGTTAGAATTAAGATGGAAAAAAAGCTGGTTGTGAATATTACTGGATGGTCAGAGAGCTTGACTATGAGATATTTTTCTTTAAAGCAATATCTAGATGACCTTGTCTGATGGTAAGTCATGTTACCATTAGGTTGGCCATTAACATTGTGGTTGAAAGAGGGAGTGGGCCTGGACATTCAGCTTTCATGTGAATGGAGAAGTGCTGCCCAAGGGAACAGATGGCTACCAAGAGAGTTTAGTTTCAAGATTTTTTGTTTGAACTATGTCTGAATGACCTGTTAGAGCTAAGGCTGAGAGATGGAGGTAGCATGGAAATACAATCATTGAGTGTTACAGGAAAGGTGTCTGTGAGAAAGCTTGGCTATGAGATACTTTTTGTATGGAACATCTGCAGGGCCATGTTCAGAGGCTGTCCCTCAAGTAAGATTAGGGATAGGGTTAGGGTTGAGGAAGGAAGGCAGCCTGGAGTTGCAGTTGACTTGGGGATGGAAAAGGACTGCTCAGAGGGAATGTGGTGCTAAGAGAACTTGGCTGTAAGTTATTTTTAATTTTGGGCAATGTCTATGGCATCTTGTCCAAATGTTAGTGTTAGGTTTGGGGTTTGGATTCAGAAAGGGAGATAGCTAGAGTTGTTGTTGTCTTGGGGTAGAGAATGCATCTGTTAAAGGGAAGTGTGGGCTGACAAGGCAGCTTGAGTACAAGGTAGATTTTATGGGCAATGCCTGGGGCTCCTTGTCCATAACTCATTAGTTAGCATTAGGGTTAGAGCTGAGAGAGGGAGAAATCATGGAGATACATTTGACATCAAGATGGAAAGGAAAGTGTGGGTTGATGAGAGAGCTTGAAAGTGAGATAGAGTTTGTCTGGTTAACCTCTCCAAAGGTCAGGTATCCATTACTCTTTAGGTGAGGTTAAGTTCAGCTTAGGACTCAGTGAGCCCAGAGTTACTGTTGGAGAAGGACTTAAGGGGGACTGTCAAAGGTAAGGGTGGGCTGAGGACAAAGCGGCTGTGAAACAGATTTTTCTGGGATGTATCTGTGAGACCTTGTCTAGCAATCTGCCTCGGACCAGGGCTGTAGCTGAGAGAAACCATGGTGCTGCTTTTGGAAAAGGGCCACCTGAGCAAAATCTTGGATGCAAGTCAAAGGCAAATAGTTCAGATCCTCCTGTTCAGGTGCTCCTTACTTGCCTGCAGCATGGTCTAGACCCCACATTGAGCAGCTTGTGCAAACCTGGAGCAATTCTGACCCACTTTGGTTCAGCCAATTTGTGTCCATATGCAGAGAGTAACAGAAAAGGATAGTGTTAGCTTGAGGATATTTTTTCTCTTTAACTTTCTCCAGGTGTCCCAAATATAAATTTGTTCCTGTGTGTTGCACAAAGCCCTCATCTGGATTGCAGGGCTGGCTTGAAAATAAGTATTTTTTCTCTTGGTCAAGATTCGAGAGTAAAGTTGTAGGAGTTTTATTACCACAGATTGTCCCAACTGCCAAGTTCTAACCAATTCTAAAATCAGCTCATTCTGCCTCTCTCCTGCTACAGGGCACCACTGCATCTAGCCCCTTTGCAGGGCTGTTTGTCCCTGTCCCCTCTGACAGTTCACAGAACAGTTCAGGCCTGGCCTGTGGGACATGGTCATAGGCTCCCAGCATAGCACTGCTGCTGAGAACAAGCCTGGATGCTCAGGAAACCTTGCAAGAAGGTATTCTCCCAGCTGCAGCTTGAGACGTGCCCTCTTCCCTTTCCCACTTCCCAGGTCACGTGGAGTGCACTGGTGTGCAACAAAACTGGAAGCTCGAGTCAGGACAGCTGCTGAGAGAAGCGGCTCACCAAATTCTTTGATTAGAATACTACCTACTTAAGCCTTGCTGCTAGCATCCTCTCCATGGGAACAGGTCTCTGAAGCTTAGGGGAGAAAGATAGGATGTAGCTCCCCAAAGACACCACATCTGTTTGCAGCTGCTCTCTGTAGAACTTGGCTATCACTTGTAGAGGAGCAGCACAGGGGATGTTTCCAAGTGCTATTTTTACCCATCCATCTGGCATCCCCACCTTTTGGAAAGAGTTATTCATGTATAGAGCTTCCAGGCTCCCCTGCAAGCCAGGCTCAAGCATAACATGAAGTCTAAGAGCAGTTCTTACACTGTAAAATGCCGTAAGGCAGCCAGTATGGCTTTCCTTAGCTGGCTTTACCCCACTCCACTGCTCCTGATATCTTTAAATTTTATCTAAAACTTGCCTTAAAAAGTGTCAGTTCACATTTTTGCATTCTTGATTTTGTTTTTTTTTCCCTCATAGAAAGGGAAAACATTTCCAATCCAATAAAGCACACGCTAACCTTAAATTCATGTCTATAACTTGTTTTGCCGGACTGGGGCTAATGTAGACTTCTTAGCTAGTCAGTGGCAGCCTTGTATCAGTTAGGAGGATGTAGCAGTCCAGTAGGACCTATTTTACAGGCATGCCCTGTTCTAAATTGCCTTGGATTTTTACAAGATTTGAATAAAAACCACAAAGCTGCTGTATGGCTCCTGTATTTCATCTGTTTCAGGGCTGTGTCCTCCTGGGCTGAAGTACGTGAGACTGAGGAAACCTGCCAAGACTCTGAGAAGTAGGAAAAACAGGAGAGAAGAGTCATTAAAACTCTCAGCACCTACTGTGCGTGCAATTTGTGTCTCTGTTGCATTGTAGGAAGACTAGCTAAATTTTCACAATGACAGTCAGATATAAATAAGATGCGTCCCCATTTTACACTTAAGGGAATCAAGACTGTAAAAGGCCAGTTTTGAAGGCTATGAGGGGCCCAGTACTCCTCTTAGAGATAGTGGGAGCTGCCAGGTTTGTGTCTTTGGAAGCACAGTAGGAAACACCTGGTGGGATAGACATCCAGCCCAGACCCCAAGGGGGAATGATCACTCAGAGTAAAACCTCTCCTGTAGGCATTCCCGCTGTGTTCCCACCCCGCTGTCCTCGCTAGACTACATCAGCTCATCAAGAAATTGCAGGCTGCTCCTCCTCATCAGGGAAACTGTTTTTCAAGTGGAAATCAGAAATGCTATTTTCCTACAAGCACTAGAATTTAGGATCACTTGTGTTTCCCTCATGATCTCTAGCGGGAAACAATGACAGGAAAAATTATGCATGACTCATGCCTCTACTGATTCATGCCTGAGGAGCCCCTGTATTGAGAAGAGCCACACAGATTGTCATGGAGAGCTGTTATTCAGTGGGTTGAGGAACATCTGCATTTCTCTTCACACTGCCTCTTGGCATTTCATGGGCTGTGGTGCAAGTAAGTATCTAACATGAAGTCATGGGGGGCAACCTAGAAGCCCTTTGCCATGAAGACACACAACTGCTGTCAGTGAGGAGCACCTTGGATTTTTCCTAGTCAGAGTACCAAAATTAGTACAATTCATTGTCATGGAGGGGCCCACAGGCATAGATACTTGCCCATACTATCTCACACACCCTGCCACTCATGGCTGTCCAGCCTCTGGGAAAACCTCTTGGTCCTTCTATATTGTTGTCTAACCCCAGACAAGACCCAAACCTGACTTTGCTGAACTCTTGAAATCAGATGAAATGGTCGTGGGCAAAATACACTCTGTATGTGTGCCAACATGGTGATCCCCATCACAATCAGCAAACAGGTCTCAACCGTATTAAAAGACCATTCAAAAACTTCAAAACTCTCAAAGGATGCTGTAAATGGGCTGGGGGGGGGGGGGGGGGGGGGGGGGGCGTAAAAGCATGTCTCCTTCACAGGCTGACCACCCGAGAAGGAGAAAAAGATGTGTAATTGCTAAGCACTTCTATTATATACCTCCCAAAGTATAAAGGTGGTGACCACACTGGGAACATAAGCCAGATCAGTTTCATGATGAATGATTCTATTGTATTACAAGTCATTTCCATAAAGTACAATGAGACAAGAACCTTAGCCCAAGCCCCACACTTAAAAATACTAACACAGCAAATACTGGCTGTAAGTAAGGTATGATATACTAAAACCGTGAGATCAAGAGAAACAACTTTGAGAGTCAATGAGAGTCAGCATTGTGATGAGTGGCTATTAATCCAAAACAATGAATGCTTTCACAAGTACGAGCAGACACACTCCAGTCAGATCTGTTGTTATCTCAAACCTTCGTGCCCCACGTTGGGTGCCAAAAATAACTGTCCTGGTTTAAACTCTGTCGGCAAGTCAGCCACACAGTCTAGCCACGCCCCCCCCCTCCCCCCCCGAGGGATGGGGAGGAGAATCAAAAGAATGTAACTCCCATGGGCTAAGATGAGAACAGTTCAGTAACTAGGGTATAACACAAACCAATAATAATAATGATAAAGGAAATAACAAGAGGAGAGAATACGATACCACCCGTCGAAAATGAGCCCGACTGAACAGAGAGAGTGCCCTTCCAGGTAACCTTCAGTTACATCCTGGGCATGATGTCCTGTGGTATGGAATACCCCTTTGGCTAGTTTGGGTCAGGGGTCCTGTCTCTTCTTCCTCCAGGCTTCCCCTCCTCCCTGGAAGAACATGAGACTCAGAAAGTCCTTGGTCAGTCTAAACATTTGAGCAGTAACTAAAAACGTTGTTATCAGCGCTGTTCCCAGGCCAAAGGTCAAAAACACAGCGTTGCACCAGCTACTAAGAAGGAGAAAAAATGACCACTACTGCTAAACCCAGGACAGTTAGCAAGCAAGGACCAGTAAGCTAGTTCTATCTTTTTATGAGAGTGAGTAGTGATAGAACAAGGGGTAATGGTTTTAACATGAAAGAGGGTAAAATTAGATTAGCTGTAAGGAAGAACTTTACTCTGAGGCTTGTGAGGCACTGGAAAAGGCTGCCCAGAGAAGCTATGGCTGCCCCATCTCTGGCAGTTTTCAAGGCCAGTTGAACGGGGCTTTGAGCAACCTGATCAAAGCCCACTGTGGGAGGTGTCCCTGCCCATGGCAGGGGTTTGGAATTGGATGAGCTTTAAGGTCCCTTCCAACCCAAACTGTTCTGTGGTTCTATGATCTTACATGAAGCTTTCAGGCCTATCATGTTTCTGTTCCCAAGAGGACAGGAAGGTGCCACGAATGTAAGACTCCTCACCCTATCACAAGTGAAAGCAATCCTGCTCCTGGGGCAGCTCAAGAGCTTGGCAGATACCAGACTTGCCATCAGTAGATACCAACAGATTGCAAGGGGAGATCATACCAGACTAGCTGCTCAGGGAGCCTGTGCCCCAGGCTTCTGAGGAAGGAGCTGCAGTCCAAGATTACAGCTCATGCAGGGCCACCGTGATGCTCATAGTGCAGTCCCATCCTATACTGCATACCTGCCATGCTGAAACTGAGCTTCATACCTTCTTCTTGCTCACACAACCCCAGAACAGCATAGCCTGGCCAATGCATTTACTCTGCCCTTCACAATCCCTAGTAAACTATGCTCTGAGGACAGAAAATCTTGTAATCTTAACAAGATGAGAAATACAAACAAGACAGGCAGATGTTCCCTCAGGACAGAGGTACATCGGGGTGATTGATGAAGGGAGGGAAGAAGCATTGATTGTGAAGAAAGGTTTTATGGCAGTTCTTGGCCTAATAGAACTAAAACAGGACAATTTCTTATTCTGAAATCTGTCAGCGCTGCTTTGGGTGACCTTTGGCAAATCAATTCATCTTTGTCTGTGCCTCTGGTAAATAGGAATAATACAGTCTTGCTGTCTGGAGAACCCTTGGTAATGCTGAGATGAAAGATGCTTTATTGGTACCAGTATCATCCTTCATTGTCATTAGCATGATAACAGATCTATCACCTAGCAACAGAGCAGCAACTCTCCCTGCTCTGGTTGCCCATGTATTTTTATTGAATTTTGGTTCTCTAGTGGTCCACTTTCATTTGGAGACACTTTACAGCCTTTTACTGCTCTTCTTCCCTTCATGTTGCCTGCAAGCACAGCTGCTGTGTCCCAAGTCCCCCCCTGTCCACTTGCATTCTCCCTTTTACCTCTTCCCGGGCCATACCATACATGAAAGTGCTGAGAGACTATCACCATCAGCTGACACAACAAGCAGTATTTCCTTATTTTAGCTAAGGCACACCAGCAGAAGTCTTGAACTTCAAAAGTGAGGCACAAACCTTATGTAACCTTTAAAATACAGTTATTTATCAGACTTGCAAAAATTACAGGGGGGAAAATGGAAATCAAGGAACTTTCTAAGATTTTGCAGAAGCAACCATTTTCACAGACATTCCAAGCACCAGGAAAAAGACACTCCTATGTAAATAACACCAACCACTGAAGATCAGGAGTCCTGCCAAGTCCTATGATGCCTTTAGACGTATTATAGGAGCAGTTCTTCTGCCCCTAGGTGGTACACAAACTAACCTAAACCACCAAAATCATTAGCATCAGCAACAAATTGGAGAGTATCAAAGGGTAAGACAAGGACAGAAAATGCATTGTACTTCCTTATCTAAAAATATATGTTCCTAATACTCATTATCTGTGTAAGCCAGTTTTTATATCATTACTTAAGGGAAGCAGTTAAAAAAAAATCACAAAACAAACACAACCAAAATCTCCAGTGCTTGAGTTTGGGTCAGAACCTGAATCCAAGATCGGATCTCTCCATTCATGACTGTGGTGAGCCATAAGTTACCTTACCTCCACTGAGGTCAGTGAAGCATCACAGCTGAGGATTTGGGCTAAAACCACTCTTAGTTATTTTTCTACTTTCTCTTTTTTTAAAGTGCCCATCTCTCTGATTCGAGGGAGGCTGATCCTGTCGCTTAAGACTTGAAGGTGAACCAGCTCTGCTTGTACTACAAGATACTTCAAGGACTGGTATCCCACTGCCCTTTGGGGGTGAGATAGCTGGTAGATTTGGCTTCTCTCCTTGGGAATGACTGCTATAAAACAGCACTGTCCCCAGGTCATCAGTCTGACACTTCACGGGAGGATAATGTGCCAGCGGGATGTTTATTGCCCAGTAAACCCCATGCTGTGTTCCCTTTGGTCGTCAGTGTAAGGCAGAGTGGTTGCTGGCATTCAATGCATATGCAGCTCCTTTCTAAGGAAAGGAACAGGAGGGAGTCTGGATTTCAGATGTTTCTGGGCGCCAGTGCTGTGGGAGTGCTGTGCACCCTTGCTGCCTCAGAAGATGCCTATCAGGAGGAGCACAGATGTTTACTTATGGAGCTGATGCATCCATCATCCTTATGTTTCCTTTCAGAGAAAACTCCATTAGGACCATTGCTTTTCCCATAGCATTTGTTCTTTTGAATGAGTTTTTTTGGGTTTGGTTTTTGTTTTATTGTTTGGGTTTTTTTTTTCTTTGTGGGGATTTCTTTCTTAAAGGTACTTTGGTCTCATGTCTGAAAAGAAATTACCTTGGTTGTTAGGATCCGTCTCCCCCACCTCAGCTTCTCTATACATTGATGCTCATAGCAGCTCTTCTGAGCCCTGGCAGTCTTCTTCCCTTTCTTTGTCCCCAAAGAAGTGAGAAAAAAACCCCAAACCCAAACCAACAACAAAACACCAAAGACAAATAAATGTGGAATACACAAAAACTTCTTCCCTCTGCCCCTTCCCATTGCCCTCTGTTTGAGAACAGCAGTTTTGAAAAGCAGCAGCACATCGAGGAATAAAGCTGCAGGAGACCAGTCTGTTGAATGGGAGCCTGGGTGCACTTGACACAACATTGCTAAAGAAGCAGATTTTACCAGAAGTGTGATACACATGGAGGTACTCGTCCGCCTTCCTCAGTCAGCAGAGACAGGCTGGCTCCTTCCCAGGGCAAATGCAGATCATTCAGTCATGCTCCTCCGCTCTGACTCAGAGCACCAGCCTGCCTCTCTCCATTGACTGGGAAAGAAGCTTCACTGCCTAATTTAATGAGCTCAGTGCAGTGCAGGAGTGCCTCAGTGCAAGAGTTACGAAAGCCTCCTGCAGACTGTGCTGGTCAGCATCAGTGCATGCATCTGGGCTACTGGCCTGATGAGCAACAGAGAAGGCATTAGTAAGATTTGACCTTAGCTCCCTTTCCGTGGCTGTCAGAAGCATGGCTTTCCCTCACTGGAAAAAACCACCTCTCTAGCACACATTTATAGCCTCACAGCTACTTGGTCCAAGGAATAGCTTGTACAATAAATGTAGATTAGGGAGAAATGTGGACAAATTGTGTGCAGGACTTTTAGAACCTGAATTAAAAAAAAAAAAGAAAAGAAAAAAGAAAAAGCCTTGGTGGCTGCTTGGGATTTGAGAAGGATTGAGATGACAAACCTAATAGCCAGCTGAAAGAGATGCTTGCATTTTAAAGAGGGAGGGAGGCAGGCATCACTTCATGACAAAAAAGAGCAGTTGTATGAGCAGAGGGATTAATTAAGCCAAGCCTTCCATTGGAAATCAGTCCCATGGCTGGGGTCTGTGGAGTCCATTAGAGGCTTTGACTGAAGCTTTCCATGACTGTAGTGGTCTCAGCAACTACATCCTGAACAGGTACTCTGGCTTCTGTGTTTGCTGAGTGCTACCTGCAGCCCATGCTCTCTGGGGAGACAAGCAATGGCTCCCTCTTCTACTTCCCTGTGTATTTCCATGAAACTTCAAGGAACAGTGTGATTTATGCTAGTGCTGCGTCGCTGTGAACTGCAGCTGAGCTTGGCCAGCAATGCAGAAATGACCAGGGAAGACAGACATACACACTGAGAGAGAAGAAAACAACTAATATCATTGCAGGCCTGCCTGATCCCACTTACTTGCATGTAAATCAAGTAATAGACACCCACTTGAGAGTTATATATTCATGTATAGTAAAAATACATGACTGTAACCCTCAGTTTATATTACTAGTTCTTTAAAAATACTGCATAGTCAGTAGCTCTATAAAACTCTGAAGGACAGCAGTTGCTCCAATGCATCAACTATTTCTCTTTCAAAGGTGAAAAAAGCTGCACACAGCTCTATCATGTTTCCAGGTCAGTACCTGGGCTAAGCAGTGCTGTCACCATGGTGCTGCCTGGCACTTGAGACTGAGAATGACAAGAGTAATTGCCAGCAATTTGCCTTTCTTGTCCATAATCACTTAAGCACAAAATACAAACCACAATGGTTTTAAGAAACTGATTTTTAAGTTTTCATTTCACATGCCTGAAAGGATTTGAGGTAAGGATGCTCAGTGTAAAATGGTTGTAAAGATTGTTTCCAAGATACCAGCATCTCTTTAAATAGGCTGAGTCTGATCTTCTGTAATTGCTATATAATCCTCTCCTTCTAGCATGGGATGCACAGGTAACTAATCAGTTTTGTAATCTGGCTGTGAGCTAGGGATTTGGTGTCTTCATTCAAATAGGATTGCAGGTAACTGAATAAAGATGAGACCGAACTCCCTGAAGAGGACACTGCCCATGCTAGCTGATCTTTTCGCAACCACAATTTGAGAAGCAGAAAATATTCAAAGAAAAGGATGGGCTGGAAAGCAGATGAGTTCACAGAATACACAGATGCGAGGCTCTCCCAGAATGCATCTGCAAAGACAGAGAAAGTGGAGGATATTTGTTTCATGACATCTTTTCTTCCCCATAATGTCTGACCATCCTTAAATCATTCTCATAAGAAGTTCACCCAAATATCCTACAGAACAGGCAGTGAGTGGGCTCAGGTGGATGCCACTTCCCCATTTCCTGGATGGATCACTCAGCACATGCATCAGTGAACACCACAAGGATTTTCATCCTCTGGAGATATCAGCCTGTGCCATCTCATCATTTATACTTTTGAATCAGGTGTGGTAGGCAGGGAAATCTCATATTCTGTGAAATCACTCATTTGGGTTACAGGGAGAATTCTCTGTCTCTGCCTAAACCCCATGCTGCTGCCTCAGCGCCTTCCACAGACCTGGAGAGGCTCATGAGCAACAGCAGTAACACAGAGCAGAAGGTCGGCTGAATCCAGTGTGTCTCTCCCCAGTTTATTACAAGCAAGGAGGCTTTCTGCTTCAGCATCCGATTTCCCCTGCCAAGTCACGATGCCCTGTCTGTGAAGGTACAATTAATCACTATGGAGACAGTTGCACTCTCACCAGTTTGGGCTTAGTGTTTCAGCTGAGCAGTAACCAGGAGGTGCTGGGTGGCTTTGGGGAAAGAGATTTGTTTTTTCCATGCTGGTGTGCAGTGCCTGAAGGTAAAGAGGGGTGTTTCTATTCCAGCTAACAGGTAAGTGCACAGGCCAGGTCCTTAGGTGGCATCTCCTGAAGCAGAAGAATCCATATGACATGGGTCAGGCCCCTGTCACTGGTGGAGGTGGTGGGCATGGGGGCTCATTCATCAGAGGAACGGTTAGATTCAGATTCTGATTCATTTGAAGGGTCTTCCATGCTCCCTTTTCATGCTAATGGAGGGTTTTAACCTCCCAGAAAACTCTGCACTGCATACGTGAGCCTTGCAATGGCTCACTCAGGGAGTCATCTTAAAAGTGGATAAATCGGTGGGAGCTGCAGGTAAGCAGGGTCCCAGCACAGGTCTATGGGGCTGTGTGCAGGCAGACCTCAAATTTCCATGTCAGGACTCCCCGCTGTGCCTTAACCGGAGACCAGACACCCATAACAGGCACACAAAACCTGGTAAGTGAAACTGTGCCATTCAGAAGCTAGGGCATGTCTGGATGCGCAGCCCCTGGGGAGCAGCATGTCTTCCTTGGTCCTGCCACACGATCTGAAATGCAAGGCCAGAACCCAGTGAAAACCTGGGCTGGGGATGGAGAACAGAGCATTTTGCTGTCATTTAGAGGCACAGTAAATGTGTTAAATGCTCTAATCATAGCCCCTTGGCATCTGCCAGCCCAGCTCCTCACTCAGAGACTGGAGCAGAAGTTTCTCATTGCTCTACCTCTCACTGAGTGCAGGAGCAGTGTGGTGGCCAGATGACACTCTGCCAAGCCCTGCAGAAACATGTCTTGAAGCTGAGGCTTGTATCTCATACCTTAGACATGTGAGTCCTTCTTTGGTGCCTAGACACAAGCAAACCAGGGGCTGCAGCTGTAGGTAGTTTAAAGCCTCCTCCTGGAGAGCAGACCTAAATATGTCACCCTTTCCATTTGGAAAAGAGAGCACAGCTCCGAGAAAAAGAAAATTCAGAGCATCCATGGGATTTGCCAGATCAGAGAGAAACTGCGCTAAAGTGCTGGCAGCTCCTTGCTGAATTCACACAGGCAGCCCTGTCCCATCCCTGCCCCCTCAGCAAGTCTGTGTGACACTGGACCCACAGGAGACAGGGAATGACAACCGTGGATAACAACTGCATGGATTTATTCATCAAATGCACTGAGCATTTCAGCAGCCTTGGAGGAGCTGAATCTACAACCTGACAGGCACTCTGTGAAACAGCAGTGATGAATAACTGCAACCAGAGGCACCCCAGGATAGCAAGGCAAGCATGTTTTAACAAGGTGCTGCTGATGCAAGACCATCAGCACAGCTCCATATGAAACTCCCAGTGCAGCTGAAGGCTCATATCCTCACCCAGTGTCAGGGAAAGACAGAGGGGTCACATCCAGATGTTTCTGTGGATGAAACATTTAAATTAAATCCTGTGAAAGGGGTTTTTGGGATGTGGCAATGTATTGCCCCCTCACTGCACAAGACAACTGGCACTATTCTGGAGCTCTGCTTCCCCCCAGTTGCATTACTGTTGATGTACAGTAAAATTAGCTGATGTACACCCTGACTAATTGCCCCCTTTCCCTTTGCCAGTAGTTTCTTGATAGGGCACTGAAATACATGTCCACAGTGCCACAGCACAGTTTTGGCTACAAGGTGTACTGAATACCTCCCAAAGGAGATGCTGTGAAGCCCACCTTCTCCTGCTTTGCATCCAGAGGCACCTAAGCCCTCAGGGACAGATGTGTCTACATGAGGCTTAAAGCAGTTCTGCATTGCTCTGCCTGAGCTATGCCTGAGCCAGTCTGCAGGCAGCCCTATCTGGAAGGCACCCTCTGTTTCAGCTGCCTGCCTGTTCTTCAGGTGTTGCACCAGCCCCTGAAACTGCAGTGGAGATACCCAGCTGAACTGGGTGTTATGGAGCAAGTACTGAAAGGTGTCCTGCTTTAGCAGAGAAACCCCAAACACAGCTGCTGGAAAGCCTAAGGCATGCATTTAAAATCATCAGTTCCAGCTATTTTCCAGGCTCAGGCTGTGGAAAGGTTAGAACTAGTTTCAGTTTTGAGAAAAGCACCAGATGCATTCTCATTTTGTCTGAATCCTTGTTCTCAGACTAGGGTCATAGGTCACTGGTGTTGTGGTAGTCCCAGAAGGCCATGGGGCTTTGTCCTGTTAAATGTCGCGTGAAAATGAAGAAGTTAGGCACTCATCAAAACCAGTCTATCAGAGATCTGTGACAGTAAGAGCAGTGACAGTGACAGTGAGACAGGAATTGTCTTCCGTCAGTGCTGCAGTCAGCGAAACCTCTGTGGTTTTCTCTGTTTCTCTGCACTTTCTACTAATTTTTAAAACATTTATTTTTTGAGGTTGAACTGCTTCATTGTGAGGAAAAAATAGTTAAGACCATAAGTAGCCCTACTTCTGCACATGAAAATCTTCTAGCTACAGAGCATCACTCAGGACACATTGTTTTGGCAGATTTATATTCCTAAACACTTTCACTGCCCAAGCATCAATGTCTTTTCACCTGGGGCTTTGCTCCCAGCCATCTAGCCTAGCTGCAGTGTTGCCTCTGGCAGAGTCTGGAGGCTGCAAAAAGTTTTATAACAGATTAAAACCTTTCAGATTTGCCTGTGAGAGGTTCAGGCCATAAGTGTCAGTGACCTGTCACAGCTCTCACCGCAGGCT
This sequence comes from Melopsittacus undulatus, assembly GCF_012275295.1. Classification (NCBI taxonomy): domain Eukaryota; kingdom Metazoa; phylum Chordata; class Aves; order Psittaciformes; family Psittaculidae; genus Melopsittacus; species Melopsittacus undulatus. The sequence continues at coordinate 94,206,779 of NC_047528.1, forward strand.
GATGGAGCATGGGTCCATTCCTGGCAATTGCAATGACACTTTTGCACAAGCTTGCCATGTCTTCCTTCTCCCATTCAGGAGAAACAGAGATTCTCCTGCCTCTGAGGCAATAGAGGTGAAAAACTGAGTTGGTTTTTCTACAAAGCCCGAGGCAGAGCCATTGCTGAAGCCAGCACGTGCAGATTGGTGCTCTTTCACATCTGAAATTTGCCTTCACGTTTGAATGAAGAAACAAGCCTTGATTCCTGTTTACGAGCCTGTGAGCATAGCACCTGACACTGCAGTTCTGCAGGACCCTGGATCGGTCACAGGAGCTGCCCTGACTGGTGGGGTGCCAGGCACTGCTGGGTACCCTACTTCTGTGCTCCTGTTTCCTCTCCAATGCAAGAGAGTGTGTGGGCTCAGGGGAGCTGAAAACCACCCAGCAAATAAGCTATTATTTTTCAGCTGGGTCAGCTCCTGAGGTCACTATTTGTGAAGAGCTGGAAAACCAGCCCCAGGGTGGGAGAGAACAGAAACAGGTCAGCAGAGCTGGAGGAGGGTGGTGTGCTTGAGAAGAAAGGGATGGATGGTTCAGCCGCAGCCTTGGTTTTATGAAGTTCCAACTGTGGGAGAGCTGCTCCTCATCTACTCCTTGTCTTCCCTCTGCCTGCCCTCTGCTTTCATTTGTCCGAGTTAATAATTAGTGTGTTGACTCTCATAGAAAGCAAAACATGTTCATCTTTGCTGAGATGGTTTCTGCCGTGCTGTTGCTGCGTGTCCTCCTGCAGCGACTGCCTGCTGTGTGGCAGGATGGATGCTTGATCTCTTCCTTATCCCTCCTCTTCAGAGGTGCTTGACAAAACAGCTGTGTGCATTAAAATGTTGGCTGCAATACTTGTTACACCATTGTTTTCATAAATAAAGGCCAATTTTGTAGCTTGCAATTTTGCCATGTGTCTAAGCAACTAAATAAGGTGGTTTGTATTGTCCCTGGCTGTTAAGAAGGTAGGCATTAAACTACTAAGTAAAAAGCCTAAAGTTTTTATCTACAGCCCCGGAGTTCAAAGTAAAATTTAATTAATCCCTAAGCTGTGACAAATTGGTAGCCTCTGCAGGAACCGGGAAGTTAAGCACTGATTTAAGACTTTTTTCTGTTGAGATAGCAAACTTCTCCATTCAGAAGCCATGCTGTGAAAATGGGACCATTTTGCCCCTCTAAAATTGTGTTGCACTGTCATCTTACTTAATTGCTCTTTGGAAAGTGACAGTTAACAAACATGAGAGAGAAGCTTTTGCTGGGGAGTTACAGCAAGTGCTGCGATTAAAATGTTAGGGCAGAAGATCCTCCCACTTTTACAGACGTCTTCTCTGTGGTGGCTTCTGCTCACATCACCTTTGAGAATGGCTTCCCATTTCCCCACTCCCAAAGTGTGATGGTGGCCTTCTGTATGACATGCTCCAAGGCCTGTGGGTGCTGCCTGGGAGGGTTTCCCATCAATGCCACTGGGTGGTGATCCCACACAGCAAGATCACATCAGAAACTTCTCTCATTCTTCAAAACCTTCAACAGCTTCATATCCCACTTCCAGCTCTCACTTAACCATTGAGGGGGGAGGCTTTGTGAGCTGCCCCCCAAAATCTCTTGCTTCTGCTGTGCTAGGGTCTTCAGGGCTGGGTCACTGGGGAATTGAGCTGCTGAAACAACCCAGCCTCCTCCCAAAAATCTGTCCACTGTTGTTTTCCAAAGACTTGTGGTCTGGTCCAATGTGGGTGGCTCCCATGGGGATGGACAGACCACTTCCTGGCACAAAGGCCACCCGCAGACCCTTTGAGGGCTTTCTGGGGAAGGGTTTGTCGTTGGAGAGCTGCTCAAAGACAGAAGCGGCAAATCTGTATTCCCCCCTCAAGCCCTGTGCTCAGAGGTGACAGAAACATTTTAGCTACACTCAGACACTGTTTTAATAGTGAGAAGTGGAAACAGACACCAAAACCCCCTGTAATTTCCAATGGCTAATGTGCCAGCATAGTAGACTGAGCAATCTGTTCCAGGCCTGCTCCACAGCCTGGCACATGGACAGGTTTGCTGCACACATGCCCAAGTAATTCTGGGGTAAACGCCCCACATACTGGTATGTGTTGGATAGCCCCTGCAATAATACTCAGTTTAACATGGGGTGAAAAAGGTATTTCTGTCATGGATCCCAGACCTGTCTATCCATCCATCCATCCATCTTTCCATCCATCCATCCATCCATCCATCCATCCATCCATCCATCCACCCGTCCATCTCCTGAACAACGCCTGAACCCTCCTGGCTGCCTTCAACCAAAAGAGGTCTCAGAAATCTTAACTTTTCACAGATTTTGGTGAGGACTGGTGACCAGGTAGAGGAAACATCGGCTCAGTGGAGTGCACAGAAAGCACGGGTCCAAGTCCGCATGCAGGCAAGTCAGAAACAAATTTCTTGGAGGCAAGTAGAGATGGAAGGAAAAATACTCATTTTATCTAACAGCCATCCCTATGCTATAAATACAGGACAGTATTTCTGTTTCCTTCTGTGAGACAAAAAGAGGAAAGCTATTTTGAAATAAAGCCTATGGTGGCCTTTTTTCCCCTTTGTTTTAGATTGAGTCTGTCTTTCCTGGGTTTAAGAGATACAAGGAATTTGGAGATTTTTACATTTATAAGAGTGCTATTCATACAAACATTAATAAATACATTTCTTTGTGATCTGTATCTCAAAAATAAAGTAGTTCTTAGATATTAGCCAAAATTTTAAAACAAGTTTAGCACCTCACCCTTAATCAATAAACCTCTTCTTATTTCTTGTTCCTTAGGATTTTCAGTGCCCTGGCGTAAGCAGGCCAACAGCAGAGATGCTCAGGTGAACACCCAATCCGACTCCAGGCTCTATCCTGATGCTCTTTGTTTCTAACAACAGCTACTTGCCTATACCTCAACAACACAAAGCATTGCATTACAGTCTTCTTTTGATACTAAACACTGAAAAAACTCAAACTGATTTAGGCTTTCCTCCCCCTGCCTACATCTGCAAGCCATCTTTGTGAATGACAATTACAGGCAATGCAAACATGCCTCAGGAAACACACGCCAATGTACACAGCTTAGGAATCAATGCTTAAGCAGCTCTCTTCATGGAAAACCTCCTGCAAGTAAGACACTCACTCACTTCTGAGGGAGCATGTCTCTTTCACTCAGAAGTGATGACATGAAGTTGAACCCTCTCCCGGTATTTCCCCATGCTATACCTGCTTGAGACTGCCTCTGATGCAAACAAGTCACACAATCAGGACATAAGGAGCTTGCAGAAACGCCATAGGAGTCACACCTCTTCATAAATTGGCCACACGGCTGGATTTCTGCATGTGAGTGATTTGTAGCTTTCAGATCACAGAGCTATAACTTTTTAATAGGAAAAACAGACCCTAGAGATGTACCCATCAGCTTTGTTATGCTCCAGGGAAGCTATGTGGAAGGGGAAACAAAAGAGCAAATCAACCATTTGTGACCACTGAGTATTAAAAAAGCAAGGAAGAAGCAGGCAAAATACAAACTATTGCATGCTGACATTTCTGCTTAATTCCTGAGGCCCTTATGCACTTTGGGGTGTTTCAAACACTAATGTTTAAAGCCTTATTACAAGTGATCACATAAAAGGACAGTCTTGGACTGGAGGTTTTCCTCCCAGCTGTGGAGGGGTTGTATCTGTGCCACCCTAAAACTCCCTTACCACAGGCAGTAGCCCTAGACCTAGCAACACTCCAAGAGCTTACCCACCAGCCTCCTGCTCTGCCATTGACATAGTCTGCCTAGCAGAAGTACAGCAAAGTTTTTGTGACCACCAAGTCTTTCTTCCCCCTCCTTTCTCTCCTTACATACATTAGCCACATTGCTGGCCTGGGCAGATATGTGGGGGCTGGCTCTGGGGAATCGCTGACAAATCATCATACTGGTGCTCCAGAGACTTCAGGGTCTCTGGCAAACCCAGCCTTTTTGCAAAGATCAAGAGGTGTCAACCACAGAAGTATGAAAGTTGCTGTTACTTACTTTTAGGATTTGCACACCTCAATACTTGTGGATTTTAATATTTATCAGCCCATTTACAGGAGTACAAAGACCGACACCTTTAGCAACAGATGCTGATTTGTGTTGTCTCGCTGAATAAATTTCACACCTGTTTTTCCAGGCAGAAGAGCCTGAACAGAATCACTCCTATCACTACAGAACCGGAATTGCTGTGCAGTGATCAGTTTGCAAAACCCTTTCAGTCCTTCACAGCTGCTCCATTGACTCCATTGGGTTCTGCATGTAAACAGCACCTCAAAAAGACACCATAAAGCCACAGTGTTTCCATCTTGCATCCAAAGCTCAGCAGTGCTCTTTTCCCCAAGGCACAACCTGAAGCATAAGGCATATTCTCAGATCTATCAAACAGGTTCATTACAGGCTTAGTGCCAAGCCTACTGCAAACACCAGAAGATGAACTCAGCTGACTTTGGAAGTCTTTGGATCAGTTCTTCTAGGAAACAGATTTGTACAAAGGTAGGAGGAGGAAACTGTACTTAAAAGAATTGTGGAATCGACAACAGAAATACTCCAACTGATGCTGCAAGGCTGATCACCAGTTTGCATAGCTGTGCTAAGCTTAGCAAAGGTAGGTCAAGTCCCCACAGCTTGAAGACATTAAATGCAGAGGTGCTGAAAGCTGATCAGTGGATGCCTTTGTTTATATTGGAGTGACTTTCTATAACTGTCTAAAAGCTGGGTTCTCATCTGAACTGGCTGAACCTATTCCCTCCCTTGTACCTGGATACAGCTATGCACTGCTGAGGAGCAATCCATTCCCATCATTTAGGACCTCTGTTTTAAGGTGCAAAGAACTGGAGATACCTATCAGCCTCCACTGGTGACAGATATCATAGATAATGACCAGAGACTAGGTGCACAACTTGCAGACGGCTAATGCTAAGCAAGGGAAATCCCACCCTTGGGCCTTTTAGCTCACCCAGGATTTATAGACAAGTCAGCAGCCAGATTTAAAGGGATGGTCTTTGACGGGTGAAGGTAAAGGTACTGGCCCTCTTCTTACTTCATCATCTCACTGTTTGGTTTTTACTTAGGTTATCCTTGCTACATAGTGACCTGGCAAAAAAAGTCAGCAGTCCATGGCAATCTTGTTCAAAAAGTACATATATTTAATAATGATAACAAATACAATTTTTTCCCCTGGAATTTCCACTACTGTATTTCAGTAAATCCCTTCTATGGTCACTGCAGTTTGACTGTACATAGCTACTGTCTAAGCTGGATACACGGTTATGTCTTAGCTTTGTAGTACTCATATATTCTCTATAAATATAATAAAAAGATTCAACATTGTTTTCAGTCTGATTCTTACACATATTTACTGGGTTTTCACAAAAAATACACGTCTCTTTTCTGCCTGCCCCAACCTTTTATTGGGTTCCAAATAAACCTGAGTTTGTAATTCAAGTCAGTATCTGCCATCTGTTCAGGTACACGAGTCTGACGCACACAAAAGACAGGATTCCAGTGGTCTCTGTTTGCTAGTTTTGCAGCACAAACATGTTCTTAGCATGAAGAAAAAGAAAATGCTTTGATGTTTTTAAACGAAAGGAAGAGCTAAAATGGACCCTTGGGATGCACAGTATTCTAGGCAAAGAGAAGATTACATTTTTCAATCTGAAAATGAGTAAAATTATTTCAGGGCTGTCTTATCATATTGGGATTTTCATATATATTGTTTTACAGGTAGCTTAAGTACCCCAGAGGTGGGTCTCCTCAATACAATGGAGAGTATAAGACACATATGGGCTTCCCCATACTAAACTGATGGATGAGCTTCAGTGCTGAGGTGAAGTGCCCACCTGCAGAGAGCCCAGAGAAGGGCATTCTGGGAATTCTGTTCTGCTGGCTTTGCCAGCAAGCATTCAACATACCGAACATCCCAGTTATCTGTTCCATCACTATTTGGATTCATGTCCAATTTCTTTATTGCAGATTTTGGTGTAAGGCCTGTGTTATGCTGAGAATCAGGAACACACACTCAACTATGGACTCTGCTGGGGACCTTCTCCCCGCCTCTGCGGGCTCTCCTACCCCAGTCTCTGTGTATATTTCTCATTCAACTGGAAGGACAGTTTCTCAAACAGGGGCAACTCTCACATCTGCACAGACACCAAAGCAATGGGGCCACAAAATCGTTTGCAAAAATATTGACGTAAACAGGATATGGATTCCTACCAATGGTCTCAATGCAAAATCCCCACCTTCCAAATCCAAAAAGAAAACACCTCTGCAGCGTGGGTTTTGAAATGATGTTAAGTGGGTGGGCAGCAGTGGGGCATAAGCAGGCCAGAGCTGCCTGCTTGGGAACCAGATTGGAACAACCTTTGTTGAGATGTCCTGTGCACACAAACACATACACAAGCGCAGCACAGACAAAACAAAAGAGTAGTCTTTGGCTAAACCTTCTAATTTATAGGAAATGCTTTTAAGACAAAAGCAGAACAAAAAAACTGTTGCCAAGCTCTCAGATGTATCATTTACTTAGAAAAACAAGACCAGTATGCAAAGATGGTGTCTTTTAGAAAGTTAATCTTCATCCCGCATAACAATACTGAATTTTTGGTAACCACTGCATTACCAACATTGCAGTATAAAATGGTATTGGTACAGGTTCATGTGTCCTTTTATCAGTCTTTTTAGTTCACTGCAGTCTCTCAGAAAAGCTTTCAAGCGTGTCCAATGTTGCCCCGTTGTAACAGGGGCTAATGCAGGGGTAGGTGCACCATGGAACTAGTACAGATGCAAAAATCGAAGGTGACAGGATTGTTTAGACACAGCGTGTTGTGATGTGGATTACTGTTTGAAGCATCCACCTGCAGACCTGTCATATGAAAGGCCTCTAGTGCGGTGAGTTTCCATGTGATGAAACTTGGTTTTAAGTAATCATGTTTCTTCTGAGTGACATCATTAAAACATCATTTTCTTTAGGATAAAAATGATTTCACTATTAGCTACTTTAGGTAATTAACAATCAAATCTGCTTTGGCTTCCAATACTCCCACTTTTTTCTGAATGTTTAGATCAGTCGTGTCTTTACTCAAGCTTTACCAAATCTGTCTTCTTGGCAGGGCTTGTTAGCAAGTTGACTTTGGACATAGTACTTTGAGTTTTCCACTTGTCTAGCCACGTGAACAATGCCTATAGTTGTACCACGTACTGTGTAACACAGGCAAATGGAACATGGACAGTCTTACCACAGATCCTGGATGGGACTGGCATTCATGGCACCACGCAGATTACCTTCATGAATCAAACTGTTAATGCTCGCTGTTCTTCTAATCAACCTTACTGCAACACCAGCTGCATAGCTCTTTCAAGACATGTTTTACTATGGAGTCAGATGCCAAATGCTAATATTTCTTACCAGCACAAGCAGAGCCCTTTTCTTTCAGGTTTAATATGTAGGACAATGCCTTCCATACAAGCAGAACTCTGATTTTCCACTCTGAACCACTGTGGTGTATTACATAGTGACAGTAACATGCCTGTAGCTTTCCCTTCTTGTTAAAGGTAAAAAAGGTTAGGTCCCAGAGAACAGCAGCACAAATCCCAGTACATCAGACTAACACTGGCCACTGACAGCATCTGCTGCATTGAAGGAAATCTGTGTCGGGCTCATCTGCTGCAGCTGAGGCATCCTCGCTTCCAGTGGCTTGTCGCTTGCTGATTGCATTGTCTGGCTCCTTTTCCGCAGCATTTGTCCGATACCCATCATGGGGAACCTGCCTCTGCTTTTAACACAGTTAGGGCTGCCCAAGGGGTTGTTGGAAACCAGCTGAGTAGGGGACACTGCTTCTTCCTTCGCTGGATATGCTTTTTCTTCATATGTGAAAGAGACCTGGGTGGGATGGACCGGGGATGTACTCCCTGCCTGAAAAAGTGGGGACAATGTCCTTTCACTTGAGCTTTTATAAGGGAAATTCATTGGCGAGCCTAAAATCCTGTACTGGTGAGAGGGGGAAACCTGGTCTATTTGGTCCTCTCTGTCAACCGACTCGAAGGAGTGCACAATATTAAGGATGAGAGGGGAGTCCTTTGTCCGGCCCCCGATCCGGTGCGGCTCCTGCTGCGGAGACTCCTGCCTCTTGAGGAGCCGAGGAGTTCTGGGGGGCGGCTGCTGGACTTCGAGGTACTCCAGGGAGCTGGAAGTGACACAGCCAGTCTTGGCTGCCAGGGGTTCATGGAAAGGGCTTAACCCACCGCTGGAGTCTGCAAAGCAATCAGAAAAGGAACCAGAAGAGCAGATTGCATTTAACAGCACTGCTTTCTCTGCGTTATGGCAGACAGCATCCAACACCACCTTTAACAAATTTGAGAAGAGTGTGACAAATGCACTAGCTGAAACAAATGGTCTTGGGGATATACTCAGAACCTAATTCCCTGATTCTCATTTGATACTTACGTTGTTGTTTCATGGATAAGTTATCTGCCACTTTCCTCAAAGGCAGGCACAGTGCTTAAACTGAGTAAGACAAGGACATGGAATGGAAAACCACAGATGTCTTCAGCTGTTTGTATTAATTATACCCTCTAAGGACATGTCTGAGAAATCTCACATTTCTCCTTTCTTAGCACAACTCTGCATGGGTTTTACTGGGCCTGCACACTGTATTCACTGACATATCTAGACACACAGGGGACAATACTGAGTTAATCCCTAATGTCTCTCCTTCAATTTTGGAACAAAATCTGTTCTTGGTTTCACACATGTAAATATGGAGTAGCTGCACTGGCCAAATTCAGGCTGTTACAGTTGGAACAGATTTGCTGCATCTACTTTAGCAAGTATCTTCCTCCAACAGGGACCAAATATAAATGGAACAATCTTTGCAGGATTCGGCCCAGTAAAACAAAACAGCACGTGGAGAAGATCTGCTCCATTTCTATAGGATGCTGGCACTTGCTTATGCCAAGCTAATCTCAAGAAAACACATTTTGCTTCTTTTATGGAAAGCTCTCCAAGGAGCCTGCTTTGCTTGGTTCCCCCTAATTGGAAGAATAGTGGACTGGCAATTAATCACTGTCCACAAGTTCCCTTGGTCTCAAACCATCTAAAAGGGATATAAAATAGTTTAGGTCTGTCAGCCTTCAGGTCACAGCCACAAATCTCACATGTATTTCTTTTGAAAGGGATGGTCTCGGCAGGGATTGAGACCTGAATGGGATGAAATCACCCACATTGAGAGTTGTCTGGGAAAAGCAGACCAGGTTTAATCTGACTAGTTTCTTTCTAAAAGTGGTCAAAATTCTTTGACCATTCAATTTAAGAAGTGTCAAAACACAGTTTCCACAAGCAGAGAAATGCTTTAGCTGGAATTTGAATCACGTTCAGGTTTCAGTTCAAAAAAGCAGGGAGACACCTAACTCGGCTTATTTCCCCCTCGGCCTTCTTCCCAAAAGGAACAACAATCTCAACAAAACGAGCACTTTTAAAATGTTTTTTTTACATTTCTTACAAAAGAGTATGTCCCATTTCTGACCAGCTCTAAAACTACTGCTATCGTGCAGCAGAGGTGCCGTACTCCCAGACAAACACTATTCTGACATTTTTTTCAAGCAGAAAGCATCAATTGATAAATTGATAAACAATTATAAATGAAGTCATGAGAAGAAGCATGAAACTACAATAATCCACCACTCTTAATAACCCACTGACACCACAGTAAATGCTTTGTTCTCTGCTTTTCCCCATGCTGCTCTGTAGTGACCTCCCCTCATTTAGTTCTTTCATTTAACAGTTGGCTTCACCACATTCCTGCTCCCCAGTGTGCACCACCAACACTCCATTTTCCCTGCTGACTCCCCTTTTTCTCCAACTCCTCTCTTCCACCTCCTTTTGCGAGCAGCTCTCACCCATACCTCCCAGGCTGCCTCCTACCCTGCGTGATTAATGCTCTGCTCTCCTCTGGCTGCCTCATCTTCTCCTTTCCCTGCTAATGCTTTCCCCGCTAATGCTTTCCCCCTTCCTTTTGCTGCCTGAAATTTGCTGGGGCTGGCAGTCCCACCTGCATTTCCTCTCAGCTGCCGTTTTACCCTTTCTCCACCTTCAGCTTCTGCCTACTGCTTCTCCCAGGGATGCCACTGTTACCGGCACTCTCCTCAGGGGCAGGGACTTCTGCCCCTGCTGCCCCTTAGTTCCCTTTTTGTAAAACACCTTCTCCAGTAGGAAGAAGCTTGTCTACCAGCTTTGGTTTGTCAGTGATCTGGGGTGGGTGTTGATGCTTTCAAGGCACTAGTGTGAAGTGCAGATGATTTTGCATAAATACGTATAAATAGGAAAAGAAAGCTTTTTTAAAACACTGTGGGAATTTTATCAAATAAAAAGAGAAGTAAAAGTGAGGATTCATGACTGCTGAACACTGTCATGGTTTCCTTAGGATGTTTGACTATATTATCCAGTCCTCCTTCACATGCCACCTCCAAAGCAGACAGCTAATGCAAGCCCACGACTATTTACTAACACAAACACAACACACAAGACACTCTCATTAATAGTGCACATGCCCACACATGCACATGCGCACAAGAACACACCACTGGTATTGCTCCCACTGACCTTTCTCCGAACTTCCAGCCTTGGTGACTTTCCGGTCCTTCAGCAGAGCCTTGGTGTTCTGTATCTGTGAGATAAGACAGGAAGAAGGCTGTCTATATGAAACTGGACTTTTCTCAGTTTTCTTTGGGAGCTGACGGTGAAGAATCTCCCCTTTCTTTTCTTGTTCTTTGAGTTTTTTGTCCTTTAAGTTGTAAAACAAACAAGAACAATTTGGTTTACTTAAGGGAAGCTTAAATGAACCCCAGACTTCTAAGCACACCACTTACCAAAGTCGAATTAAAAACTGTACATTTACAAGGAACTTATCCTGGCTACTCAAAAACCCTCAATCTTCCATGTCTCATTATCCTCAGATCTGTTTGACACGATTTCATGGCTCCCATCTGCTCTGACAATCATGCAGTGTGAAAGCTGGCTTTGGAAAATTAAAGGAAAAGGAAAGCTTTCTCTTCAAAGGCCATTAATCCTAGAAGACCTCACTGGTTTAAGCAGATAGAGGTTTGTGCTCCTCCATACTTGAAATCTGCCTCCCTATTTAAGCACTGAAAATAGGTTTTTGATTTCTCTTTATTGCACTTCCTGTGGCATTTGAAAAGGTGAGCTGGAAAGCTTTAGAGAAGCTGAGTCATTTACCTTCTGTCCAAACAAGTTTGGGAGGAAAAAGCCCTTACTTTTACAGCATCTCTGCAACTGCAGAAGACATGCAGGGGAAGAAAACTGCTGACACAACCCTTCACTGAGGTCTAACTCCTCGTGACGGGTAAGGCAACTGAAGGGGGATTGCAAGCACCTACATCCTGAAAGATAGGTTTGATCTCCAGCAGTGACAGAGTTAAGACAAAAACCGGGAGTGGGACTCTGAAGTTTTCAAAGCACTGTTTTACAGGGAAAATTCATTGTACCTTCTTTCAGCATGAATCGCTAGATTCTACAAGCTGTATAACACTCTCTACCTGCCACTGATTTCAGGGGGAGCAAAAGTTTTGTTTCATAAAAAAGAGTCATGCATCAAATTTATGGGTTTGTTGTGCTACACCTCAAAGGCCTCAAGGATGTCAAAGCTGCATGATCTGGTTTGAGACACCAACCTCAAAGAGGTGGGGCTTCTGGTCCAGTTACTTCGGGGTTGTTTCTGCGGTTGTGATTCTCACTTAAGCAACATGTTTTGCTGTGTCCTATTAAAAAGTCAGTGTAAGTACAAGTCTTTTTTTGGACTCACAGGAAAGTTCCTTCACCCAGTTTTGTGCCTGTATTTTGTCTGATAATTATGCACTGCTGAAGGGCTGGCTCTCCTGATGATTTTCTTTCGAAAGTTCATTGACATGAAGTCTATGAAAACCCTCAGATGCAAAGTAATGTGCATATATATGAGATAGGGAAAAGCAAGAAAGAAGCAGAAGACAGTTTGGGTTCTCTTGGAACACTAAGTAGCTCTGGAAACATATTAAGGCATCTAAAAGGAAGATAACTGGACTGCACTTGTTATGATCATTCCCAACTCAGACACAGTTCCAGCTTCCTGCACAGATGGTGTCTGGGCACCACTGGGCTCATTAATCTTTGATTTCTCAGAAGTTATGGAATCAAGAGGAAGAGTTTCAGTGAATCACAAACTGGAGTTTTTAGTTTTATTACAGAAGTGGTTAGGTGACTTGGAAGAGCAAGAACCAAAGACCTTTTGTGAGGTCTCCTTTTGTGCATGCATTTTTTGTCCCCAGCCTTCTTTCCATCTGCCCTGATCTCCAGTTTCTTTCCCTTTAGCTAGCTAAAGCTGGCTAACCCTTTCATGGAAACCAGCACATTACAGAGCCATCATCACTTTGCTTATGTGATACCTCTTCTTCCACCTGCTGCTCTTCCCTTTGCCTTTAGAGGCTGTAAACACCTCTGGCACGAACCGTTTTTTCCTTCCTGGACATGCTGTGCTTGGAACGACACAACATCTAATCAATCCCAGGCACTATCTTGGCAAGCACAGTCACATACTGATGACGATGAAGTAATAACAACAGCAATAATAACGATAAATCTGTGTGAATAACAAGCTGCAACAATAGAGGCAGTGGGAGCTGTATAGTTAACTTTGAGCTCACCATAGCATTTTTCCTCTCAAGGCTCTGAAACTCTGCTGCCAAGTTCAGCAGAGACTGGGCTCTACTGAGTATCTTTTTTTAAAGGTACTTGTGAGGATGAGATCAAGTGGTGACTATATTAAGCCTAAAGGAGTTGATCAAGATTGTTAATGGCTTTCTGCTATTTTGGATAGGTGAGGAAAGAATTTGCATGTTGGCTGCTGCAGCATCTGTCAGAATGCAGGACAATTCAGTGCTGCAATATTTTCAGCCTAATGGTGCAAGAGCGAAGCTGCAGCTCCTCACCTGCCCAGTGCTCCTGACTTTGTCTTCACACTGCTGCTATGGTCTCTAAGCAGCAGTCACTCCATACAATTAAAGCACCCATAAAAAGAGAAAATTCACATATCTATATAGGCAGTTAATTAGTTTACCCTGGGTGAATGTTGCAAATAGTCTTATAAGTAGTTTTAAAACTTACCAACATTGTTTCTATCAGACGATGGTCATGAGAGGGGAAACGACCAAAACCCTAAACTCTCAACGTGCCACATACTATTATATTTTAAAAGGAAAGGAAGTTTTCCTTCAGGGGAGTTGTAAAAGTTTGCTCTTCACTGTACCATGCACAGCCACGTAACGGCATGCTGTCACACAATGCAGGAGTTGTACCAATATGTTATACTTGAATAGGTTTGGCATTACATCATCCTCTGCTATTTCCTGTCCTGACCTCGACCCTAAAACCTACTCTTAGTCCCAGCAACGGATTTGAAAGGAGGATAAAGGGTATTTGCCTTGGCCATGTATGAAATGTTGATAGGACAATGATACAAGTTCTCAAAAATTGTCCATTAGCTACCCTGTGGGAGGCAGGTATCCCCAGTGCTGGTCCCCTAGATTTAGTGTGGGGGGTGGCAACTCATCACCTAAGGCATCTCCAGCAAAAACAAAGAGATGGGGAGAGAGAGACAGACTGCTGCCTTCCTCCCTCCTCCCTGTGCACTATGGGCACATCCACTCTGAGCACTAAAATGAAATCAGCCTGCAACACAGCCTGTCTCCTTAGCACCAGCAGCAGTTCCCAGCACCCTCAGCCTTGGCATGCTAATCACACCACCCCAGGTTAGGAAACCTAATGGAGAAGAGGGGCTGGGCATGGCCGCTGCCCGTGTGCCTGCTGCCTGCTCCTGCAGTAGGTGATGCTGCTGGCAGGCAGAGGCAGCCCTGGCCCAAGGCAAAGTCCTTATTTCACATCACTGGAGTGAGGTGGAAGAAATTAAATCAGCTGGCGAAGCTGAGGCTGACCGGCAATCTCCCTGCTATTCCCATGGCAACACACAGCTACACTCTGTGCAGTGTCTGCCTAAGGACCAGCTCCCTGTAATAAGGGACTCTGAACTCTGGAATATTAATCTGTCTGAGCTTACAAAATCCCTGCCCCTGAGTCCTGATGGCACCCACTGAAACCAGTGGCATGAGTTAGACACTACCAGGATGTGCTCCCATCCTCAGGAAGGCATTTTAGGAGAGATGCCTACCACAGTTACAAATGGCAGTAACATCCAGGATGTGTATTCACGTGTGCTGCTTCAACTGTCCTGGTACCTTGTGTAAATACACCTAAAACCATACAAAACATGCTTTATACTCAGCTATGTCCATGCAAGGAGAATATACTGTATTATTATCAAAGTGTCTGCACTGTGATTGCACCAAGGTAACTATTTAAAGAAAGAAATAACACCCCCTCATCCTCTAAATAGCTACACTGGGACTAACTCTGAGTGAAGGAGGTACACAGAAGCTGTAAGGTAATGCCTGGATGGCAGGCAGACTCATCCATGGCTCTCCATTGCTGCACAGAGCAGTGACACCAGCAGCTTGAGGAAGCTGGCCCAGAGAGTCCATGCATCATCCCAGTGCTTGCTTTCAGATGCCTGTGTTTCAAGGGGAAGGTTTCCCTGCAACAGCTGGAAGCAAGCTGTCAAAAAGTGTTTTGAAATATTCATTGAGTCTACCCACTGCTGATACAGTTAAGTAAGACAGTTTTTGATTTATGTAGGAAAAGAAGAAGGACTTTGCCCTGATGTTGCCATCTGGCTTGCAGTTCAACTTGTCTCACAAGCAGCCTTTAAAATAAACAAACCCAGCCATGAGACAAATCTGCCCCTGCAATTAGCTCATCAGTCCGGCATGGAACAGTAGCTTTTGGAAAAGGTAGGCTCCTCAAGAGTACTGCTCTTCGTGTTGGTAGGTAAGACTTGCACAGCTCATATTACCCTTGTAATTTTAGTGCTTGGCAAAGAATCAGCCAGGGAAGAAAAATTCAGCCATAGAAGACTCCTATTATCTGATATGTATTCTTTTCAAGCTAACTACCTTCTCTGTTTGCAGGTAAAAAGACTGGAGACCAACAGAGAAAAGGTAACCTGGTTAAAACTTTTCTCTGGCCAAGGGAAGTCCCTCACAATGCGGTGGGCTAGCAAAAAATACTAACCTGGACAGAGTTTTGTTCTAATAGTTTGATCATTTCTGGTAGTCAAACCAGGGCTGTCGCAGGACACCAGGAAAGCCAGGTGACTTGGGAGGACCACTATGTCTGCCACTCAGCTCTCTGCCCTATGCTACCAAGGTCTTGGTAGAAACACAGTTACGGTCTTCTTACAACACCAGCAACTTGCAATTGAAGTGAAACTACAGAGCCCCCTGAAGAAGTCTGCATTATTTCTTTGCTAAATAGAGCATTTTAAACTTTCATTTTCCTCATAAAAGTTGAAAAGCTGAAAGTCACCTTTACACTTCCATTCTAGGGAGATGATAATGGTTCCTTTGAAAAGAAACGGAGGAATTATTTGCCCTGCACAAGCAAGGCCAGAGACCTTATTTTTTTTATTCCACAGGTCAAGAAAACCACGGCCTTATTTGCAACCAACACGGATCCTCGAACACAGTCTGTTTTCAAAGTACCTTAACAAGCATTAATAAGCGTTACCTCATAGGAGTCTTTATTTGCCTTGTATTTTTCTATCTGGTACAGTTGGTTCCTGTGACAAATACTGTCCTGGCCTTCAGACTTCTGTGGAGAGAGAAGCATGGAAAAGAAAAGTATGCAAGACAATTAGAGACAACTAACATTCGATTACAGCTTTCTGGACCATATCCACTCTTGGCATTCAGCATACAAAGATGGTGAATTTGGTCCATTACATTTTAAATATCATTGATGACATCAACATTAAAACAAGCTTGCTAAAAGAGCTGATAAAAGAAAAAAAACTAAGAAGCTGTTGTCAGATAGGAAGGCCATTGGGGGTTACTTCTCTGAGGAGCCAGCCCGTTAAGAACAAAACTCCATACAACCCACTCTCCTGACCATGCAGTCATGTAGGCGGCTACAGACCCTCAATTAGTTAATACTCCTTGCCAGAGCACAGGCAGCTGTGTGGAGAGGCTGAGGGAAGAGAGCATGCAGTTTGTCTTTGTGCGCTCAGCTCCCCATGATGTACAAGGAAGGATGACATGTGGCAGCAGAGTCCTGCCCTAGAGAAAGCTGCTGCGCAAACCCATCAGCAGTGTTTCTGACCCTCAAGCCAGGAAAGTCAGCAGGAGATGATGAGACTTTATATTCATTTTATTTCTCATGTAAAACTGTCAGCTAAGTTTTCACTTAAAAACTAAATAAAATCTTAATAGCTCTTAAGCTTCCTCTTGATTTCCTGAATCAAATTACATTGTGTTATTCGTGTTTCAAGTGGCAGAATTGTCTCAGCATAGGGACACATTACACCAGAAGTCACAAGTAAAGCTCTGCATGGCAAAATTTGCTTTCTATAGGGTAATTGCCTAGCCAGAGGGGAACTCCTGTGGAAACAGGCACTTGTGAGATATAAAGCCTATCAGCAATTATCTCTGCAACCTGGGGAATTCTTATCTGAAATAATGTTACTAGGTTTTAGGAAATACTTCCCATTCATGGTTACTACTACAAAATTAGGGGAAAACACCCCAAGGCTAAAACAAAACCAAACCAACTTGGGTAAAGCCTTGAGATCTAATGCCAGCAAGCAGGGAAACTTTGAGCACTTTTTGTACCCTGCTCATCCACTTGTCCAAAGAATCAGCAGCAAGCAGTACTTACCCTAAGGCTTGCCAAGTAGCGCTCCAGCTTCTTATTAAGTAGAAAGTAGATGGCAAGTGTGTGACTTGCCCTGTTTGAGAGCACAGTGTTGATGACATCGCTGTTCTTGTAGCCGAGCTTCTCAGTCATATGGAGCAGCACGCTTTGGCTGAGGTCTTCAAGGTGAATCCTGCACAGAGCGAGAGGCAGAGCATGCCATTTGTACCATCCTCCCAGCGACAGAGCCTTGCCAGCCATGGGGGACATGGCAGAGTGTGGAGAAGATGCCTGAAAGGCTCACTAACATGGGAGTGATTAACTCTCTCCTTCCATGATAGGCATGAAAAGGGTAGACTATTCAGGAACCACGGACACCATGGGAAGCTGTGACAGCTGAACTAACAGCACTCCTTCCATCATTTCCTACCCTGATGCAAAATGGCACCATGATGCTTGGGATGCCCTGTTAGTTATCCTACATTTGACCGGTGAAGACTATTAAGATCATCCATCTGGTTTTGAAGGAAAAGGGTAAAATCCTATTCAGGTATCTACTACTGGCTTTCTGAAATGACCCTTTCCTTGTAATCAAACACCACTGCATTCAGCTTCACCCTTACATGTTTACAATATTCATGCCATGGAAAAGAGACATTTAGGGAGGGTTATTGCAGCACCTCTCAAAATGGTAAAACTGCTGCTTTACTCACGCTGGTTAAAAGCGTAAGATGTGTTTATGTATGTGCTCTTCTATAAAGTCTATAACAGCCAAGGCAAGAAATGGAGTACAGCAGCATTGTGGAGATGGAAAAGCGTCTTCTCAACTCAAGTTAAAAACAGATTTTCCAAAGAACTCTGCTCCTATTTAGACCTCTAAATGTGCTGGCCAGCTTCCCAGATGTACCCGCCAACTCCCATCCATTTCCAAAGAAATGCTGAGTTTCATTTGGTTTCTAAAGGATATTCTTTGCTCCTAACATCAAGCTTAATGTCTGGCTAAGGCAACTTTGGGGAGCTTAGGGTGCGGGCTTTTTCATAACCTGCCTTCCCCCTTCAAAATAACCATTCTCCACCTTTCTCCACCTGCTATCCCCCTGTCCTGTGCACCTGTGATGCAACAGCACTGACAGCAGCCTGGGTCGGATGCAGAAGACTTACACAAGATGTGAATCACAGTCTGGAAAAGCTCAAATAACTCTTTTCCTTTATTCGGCAAGCTTATTAGCATTCGTTCTGCAGCTAAGGAATGCTTGGGGTTGGGGGGTTTTAAGTTCAAAAGCAAAACTTATCTTGGCTTTTGCACGTTAAAGCATCTGGACAGCAAAAGAAATTCAAGCAATTTCTACTTCAAGTGCTCAGCAAAATGGGATTTTTTGCTTGCCTTCAGGGAATTTATTTAATAAAAGCAAGCTTATAAAAAGCCTGAGAGAATATTCTCCTGAAAATGCAGTTTCTGCCATTCTTCCACCTTATCTCTGTGCTCTCCTCTTTCCTGACATGCTTCTGTCTTGGGAACAACAGGTATTACCCCCAGAATAGTGGAAGAGCACTGCAAGAACATAATGTAGCCTCTCACTTGTGTCGATTAAGAAAGGAAGTGATTCTTTGCAAATTCAGGAGTGGATTTTTCAGAACTATTTAAGCATGTCTTAACTATACCTGCACACTAACAAAAACTTGGTGAAATTCTGTTGAAGCTGACTCTGGCAGTACTTTCTGAGGCAAGCTCAAAAGGAGTCGAGCCATGTCTTTAAATAGTTCAAGCTTCATAGGATATTTTGCCTTTAAGGCTCCAGTACTACAAAGTCTATGTGGATCGTGTTTGGGGTATCAATTAATTAAACTAAAACAATATTCCCCCCCCCCAAAATGAAATTAAAAGAAAGAATATGTATGGTTTTTATAATTTACAGCTCCACATAAAATCTGGGTTCAGACAGAATGAGCATCTTTCTACTTTTCTTTTGATTTCAGACCAAGTTATGAGAAAAATAGTGCAATGAGAAAGAAATGAAACTGTTGTGGGTTGGTTTTTTTCAATAGCAAAGCATAGCATTCCACATTGATGTTCCCTTTAAAGTGCTTATAATAGGAAAGAATTATCATTATCACCATATACACATATATGCATGAGCAAACATGCTCTCTCTATGGTTCAGCAACACATTTTCTTCTGTTCTTTCATTTTATTTGCTTGCCTTTAAAAGGGAATGATTAATGGGCACTCCATAAATAAAGAGCATTGCACAGCTATTCTAATAGAGGCCAGCCTCTTCTTTAAGTCACCTATCTAACTGCACCAATGAGCAAACTCTAGAAGGAACATTTCCACCATGACCTGATTAAAGCATGACAACTGCAAGCTTGGAATGACAGCGTAGTCATGAAAATGTACCCACAAATGCAAAAGAATTGTGAAAGCACATTTAAGCCCTATTTCTGTCTTCTTTCCTCTTTTCTGCAGGCAAGGTGCACACAAGCAAGTGAATCAAATTACCCACACAGCTCTCAGTTAAACTTTCACTTAACAGATGCCACATTTGGGAGATTGATTAGACTCATTATGACAGTGATTTCATTAGCTTAACGACTCATTCAGTTTACAATTCTTTTCTCTCTCTTTACCACACAATGTTCACATGCACAATATTTCAGTACAGACCAATGAACCATAGAAACTCAGATCTCCTTTTGTTGGACAGCATACTACACAAATTAACTCAACTACTCTTAAATTTGCGGCAGTAATGTCAAGATAATGGGTCTGCCTGTTCTCACTCTTATTCCTTATGAAACAATTTTTCGTAGGGGCCGTATTTATATTCTGCCCACATAGGTCTGGGATTCCAGGCAGCTGCCTTCACATTTGCCCTCCCCATTTCAGTGCATGGCTAAAGTGATGCCTTCAGGCATTCAAGCTGCTCATATTTTGAAAAGCAGATTTTGAAAAGCAGAAGACCTGTTATTCTTCTCAGGTGAACAAATGGCATAGTCACAGTGATTCTCCACAATGCCCTACTTAAAAGTTCAGACACTACCTCTAGAAAGGAACGTTTGCTGCTAAATTAGGGCACCTCCCTTTCCTGTCTACGCAGAGGGAAGGAAGTTCAAGTAGGAGCCTGGACCATGCAGGCTGTGACCAACATGTCCTCAGTGTCACTTAGGATCTTGGCCTGCAAGCCAGTAACTCTTACAGTGAATCTTCTGCAGATACTAGATGTGTATGAGACGTAGCTGATGGGCTTTGACACAACAAGAAGATTATCTGATCAAATATATACACATATTTCTAAGTGAGTTGCTTGAGGCTCCATTTACAGTCACTGGAAAGGAACTCAGATCTCCTGGGCACAAAGTCATCCTATTGCAGAATCAAAAATAAGTCACATTAATCATTATTTAAAAGTGCCCTTATTTATCTCCAGTGACTGTAATGAGAGCCCAGGCTGGCTGGCTCATCTGTCAACTCTACACTGCAGTTATTTAAAGTCAAGCAAGATTATTTCTAACCAAAACAGACCACAAGCATCTTCCTTTTTCTTTTTGCCTGAATGGTTGTTTGTCTGGCTGTGAGATTTGTTGTCTTTTTGCATTTAGTTATGCATTCAGCACTGTACAGGTGTTCAAGATCAACAACCAAGAGAGCAAGATCATTTAACTGATCTTTCTCACTATGGTTTGCAACCTCACATATTTATCACAAATAGGCATAGCTTCTACTGGAAAAGGAGTTTGGCTTTTACTGCAAACAAGAAGAAGATCAAAACTACCTGTCACATGCACCCATTCTAAGTTCTGGAGCAAATTAGTCATATGATCTACACCCCAGACCACCCTGCAAATAATGTATTGTATGCCAGCTTCTAATTTAAGGTCTTGGTTTTGACTGTTTCAAGCAAAGCATATTCAGTGGCCAATCCTACCAACTTCTAGGATGGAGTCACAAAACCAATCCCAGAAAATGCACTCAGATGCTGTCACACTAATGGAACTGAAACAACAGAGTGGTCCGTGTTTTAATACACATAATGTACATACACCTGGCAGGCTTTCTCCAGTCTTTGACATGGTACCTGTTTGGATACGTGACATTGGGTGGTGCTCTTCCAGGGTAATTTTCATTAAGCCATCGATTTGCAAGTGCCTGCTGGATGTTTGGTCTCTTTGCAGGATCTGGTTCTAGTAGAGATCGTAGAAAGTTTATGGCCGCTGTAAAGAAATCAAGAAAAGCACCCCAATATGTCATCTGTTTTATGACTAAACACAATCACTGAGTTACTACAGGTATGTGGCCTGACCAAGAGTATACTGAAAAGGAACATTTTCCTTAAAGTATGTGCTAATGTTTTTGTGAAAAAAGGAAAAAAATTGGTAAGGGATTAATAAGTAAAATACACAGTTATTTATAATCACAATGATTTATAGAGTCATAAAAGAGAGGAGAAAAAACACCTTTTGTTTCAGAGCATGTTTGAAGTTTATAAGCAGGTTAGCCAAAACTTAAATTTTTGTGTGAGTTCAAGAGGGTGATGTCAGGTCAGAGGCAAACTGCTCAATCTGTGCTTGAAGCAGAAGGAGATGGATTGGGGGTGAGTGGAGAGGAGAGGAGGGATGCAGAGCTAGGAGGGAAGACAATGGAGGTTTGGGCTCCCTTTGACATTATAAGGACAAATTCTCTCCCAGCTTCCATTCAACTCACAGTCACTAGCAGGAGGTTTCAGCTAAATTAAAGGAGTACAGTAAAATTAATGGGCTTCATTCTGTTTTCAGATACTGAACCTTTAACTTTCAGTGACATTCAATCATCCCCCAGGAGTTTCTTGCAAAAGCTCTCCAAAGCACTTTTCTGATACTTTTTAGTCATGTGCTTCCTATATGATTAAAAGCAATGAAATCAAGTGATCTGCTTAAAGACTCACATGAAGTGCCTATGTGAGCTGAAAATAAACTCTCTTTTAACTAGGACTGGTCTTTATTTCTCAAATTATCAAGGCTAGGTTCACTTTATCAGCTTTTTCCCACCTTCTCCTGCAGCAGAGTTGCAGTTTCCCTCCTACGCTCTCCTGAACATGTCATGTCTACTCGTCTCCTTACTTGTGCAGGTGCCCAGGGCAGTGGCAGTCCAGGACCACTGTGGCATGGGACAGTGTCCTCTGGGATGTGTCTTCTGAGTGCAGTACAACCAATACAACTACTTCAGATCAGTGCGGGCAAACCAAACCCCTTGAAGGCTTGTGTTACAGATAGAACTGGATGTATTAATATCTCAGTGCTAGAAAACTGCAGTATTATGAGCTGGTCTTCCCACTCAGATTTATAGGTCTTTGGTCTCATTGTCACAGCATGCTCACACAGCACCACACCATGCCCTACTCCAAACCAGTGCAGCCACAACATGTCCTTCTCCACCACCAATACAGCAAAACCCTTCTGAATTCCTATTCCTATGTGCAATTTAAGGAGAATAATATGCCTGCTGGTGAGGCCACAATGTCCTCACCTGAAAAGGGCATAAACATTAACCTAGGCACAGCACCGCTGCCCTTCACAGGTTCTCTTTGAGAGACTGCTGCCCTCCTCTGTGTTTGCCTAGTTGTCCTCCTGAGCATTTTTATCTCCTCAAGTGCACCCACATCACCTCCTTCTTGTAGTACAAGACAGGACAGCTGGGCTGATGCGCCAGGGCAGGGCAGCCAATGCAGCAATACATACAGTTACGTATTTACTGGTTCAGCTAGGCATCAGCTGGATTTTTTCTAAGCTCCCTCTTCATAAATCACTGATTTATGTGAGATATTTTATTTCAATATTTAAAAAAAAATGTTATTTTCCTACAACAGCAAAATTGTGGAAGCAGCAGGAAAAGCCTATACCTAAGTTCATAAACCTGGAAGCTGATGCTACAGCTGCTCTCTGCATGCTCCAAGTACAACTCTCGGGTATGGAACCCCCATTATGGTAAACAACAAACCCCTTGTTCTTCCATTTCATCTCCTCTCCCTCCAGCACTCCCCCATCTCTGTGTTAGAAACCACATGCATCCCACAGGTTCAGAGGAAAACAAATAAACCCTCCCCAAACCCACACCTTAACTCTCCACCAGCACTACCCTCGGTGTTCAAATCAGCTAATGTCTCCTTAAAAATCTTAATTCCTTTTTCCCCCTTGGTGAAAGGCAGGATGATTAAGTGAAGCGTGTGAGGTACCATGGAGATCAACAGATCCAGACTGAGAGAAACTAATCCTGGAAAGAAAACTCCCCCCAGGAGCCTCCCTGGCTGGCCAGACACAGGAAACGTGGAGGAGACAAGTAACAGCACCTTGGCTGATTTGAGCTGTTAGATGGCAAGAGGAGAAGAGAAGCCTTTTCCAGTTAGCTGTGTGGCTGCAGGACAGCAAAATTAGTCTCTCAAGGAGCAAACATGAAGCTGCCCAATCAATTTTTGGACCCGCTGCATCTGAAGCCATTTGCTTCTGCTGCCCCAAGTAGGTTGGTGAACAAAGGGCGCTGTGAACTGCCCCATCAGGCCCTCATCATGTGAGGCCTCCTTTATGACAAGCTCGAGGACAGCACTAATCTGATTAGCTGGTGACCTGCACTCAGTGGAATTCTGTTCCCATGGTGTAACTTCGAGCAAACTTTGCCCTTTTGACAAATGAGAGACCAGCATCATGGGAAACTACATTTCTCTCTTCACTTCCTTGAGCGCGCTGAGCTCAGTGATGACCAGAAACAGAGCACAATTCAGATGGGGATTACAAGACCTCTACCATTTTCATTTTCCTTCTCATGACCGACACCAGCTTAGTGTCTTGTTCACTTTGCGAGGGTGTGCCTGGTTACAATACAGGTATTGCTTACAAAACTGGCTGGAGAAAATGCAATGAGGTTATTTCACAAGCCATGAGTGAGCTCCATCTAATAAAATCCTTCCTCCAAACTACAGGGATAGATAAGACTATAGCTTTTCTCCTTGTCTCCACTTTATTTCCCTGATCCAGAAGGAAGACCATGAGCACACAGAAGCTGTAAAGTGAAGTAAAAAATGCATGTGTGCAAGGTGAATACCAACTTCCTGAGTAACTGAACTCTGCTCACCGAAAATCAATAATCAGATAGCTATGTTGTTTAAAAAGCTTAATGAAAAATGGTTTCCTAAATGGGAAAATCAAACACTAACTCCAAGCTTTCCCTGTTGCTACACAGTTGCTTTGGGTGCTCATGGTTACCCAACATTTTAACTAACACAAATCAAATACACTCTTGCTTAGTGATAAGACTGGCTGCTTTTATGATTGGTCTGTGTGTTCAGTAATTGTCAAATTAAGTATTAAAGACAATGCAGTGAACAAGCAAAACAGACTCCTGCAAAAAGTCTCCATATGCAAATTTATAGAAAAAGAAAATCCAATTCAAGAAAAAGATCCGTAAGTCTAAGAAGTCAACAAACACAACAATTTGCAGAGCAGAAGCATTTCTACCTACTGATCCATAGCCTAACCATGGCAAGAACAAATGTCATCTTAAATCACAGTTTGTCATGTCTGTGAATGCAGAAGACCACTGACTTACATCAAGAACTGATACGTACCTTTGTTCACAGTGAGTAAAGGTTAACACGTTTAAATCTATTCCATTAATTTGACATCACCTCTGAAAGTTTGAGCTGCTGTAGTTCTCACAGGGTAAACAAAATACTGTTTTCACTGAACACCATAGTGTCAGTGAGCTACAAATGCTACAAGAGAGGCATTTGTGAAAAAAATTGATCTCCATTATAAAACAGTAGGATGAATAAAATAGTAAAATGAAACCTGTTAAAAATAATGGGTTTTTTCTGCTACCCTCAGTCTGGTTTTCTACAGACCTTTCATGGGTGATTCAGCCTTTTAACACATGAGTTATCCCAGTGAAGACAGTGAAATCTCCCACTTAAAGACAACTGAAAGAAAACAATGACTGGGGAAACAGTTCATTGGTTCAAAGACACTACACAGCCATCATATAAGTGCTCTTTACTGCTAAAAGCCTCACTCTGGGAGGTAAGTTCAGTGAGGTTTTTGCCGAACTTGGAAAATGTCTACTATGACATGCAAGTCCCTCAGTCAAGAATAATTTTGCAACTGATGCAGGATTTGGCATCTAGATCAGTACAGCATGAAGCAGCCAGTATAATCTTCCTTTTAATTTACTCACTGGGCCTTTAGAGCATGTGTTAGAACATTAAAATAGCCATTTTGTGCAACTGAATCCTAATGGGAAGTCTCCAGAATGGAAATACCAAAACTAATTGCGTCAAATAGACGGCAAGCCTTGCGGCATCCCAGCTCACTTGTAAACCTACCACTTTACAACATGCCAGCAATATGAACTGCTAGCAGGAAAACTGTACTTCATACAGATGCTGAATGAACAAGGAACAACATACTCTGCTTGATCCATGAATAACCTGTGTGAGAAAATCCTTAATTACCTCCCTTCTTCCATATGTAGGTAAATCTCTACCTGGAGAATTCATCTTGTGAGACAACTTCTAAGGGCTTTTGCTTATACCCTGTAATGACAGTTGTCATCCTTAATGTATTGAGTAAAAATGTATGCTCCATTACCCTTTTTCTATTGGCAATCTTTTAATTCTATTGAATGTTCCTTGTAGACAGGCTGCCAGATAAGGAGAACAGAAGCTCTCCAGGAACAAGAAATTTAGCATACAAAAATAAAAATGCAACTACAAAACAGAGTTTGTTCCAAATGCTGACAACGCTCTTGCTATAAGCTGAAAAATGATTCTGTTGCTTAGTGACACTGCTTTGAAGCAGGAATTAATATTTCTAATGTTAATATATCAACAGTTTTGCATTTTGTGAACATACAAATGTTATCACTGGTCACCGTCCACAAAATAACTTTCTGTATGCATGTCACCATTCCATAATAAATGTGAGGTCATTTGAGGTAGCTTATCACTTAATCCTAGTCACAATAATGCCCAGGAATCTGTTATTCCAAAATAACGTGTTCATACATCCATAGCCTACACTAAAATCATCTGAACATGCAAAACTGACCAACTACTCTAGAAATGCAATTTCACAGAATTCCACGGGTTTGTTCTTCTCTCATATTCAGCACAACTTGGCACTTTTCCAGTTTATGTACAGAAGTCAAAGCAAAAGGATTTACAGTACAGCAACTCCCACAGATCTTTTGGAGGCTAACATGAAAAAAAAAGAGTATTCTTCACAATTAACATGCCATGTTGGCAGCATGACTCACAACCCAGAATTCAACACAATAGTTCTAGCCAACTGGATCTGAACAGGAACCAGCACACCCCCCTGATTACCTGAAGAGAGCTGGGTAGGAAAAGGGTTCATTTCTTTGTCCACCATTTTCTGGTATAAAGCTCTCAAGCTGAATGGCTCAACAGTAAAAGGTAATGTTCCCGTCAACATTGCGTACATGTTCACCCCACTAAAAGAGAACAGAGAGAAAAAGAAACCAAAATAAACAGGAACAAGGAAAAACTTAAGTTTAGGCTTTAGTGACTGTACTTCATCTTTAACATCTGACAGCTATTAAAAAGGACCAAGAAAGCACGCTCTCTTATGTTGCACACAACAACTTGGGGAAGAATTCCCAGCAGTTTGCTCATGGAGGTCACACAATGTGTAGGACATAAGCTGGGAGACACAGAACTAAGCCCAGCTCTTAGGCAACTCCTGAGCTAAATGCCACACCACAATCAAGTCTCTTCTCAGGCGGCATAAACATGCTGCTGTTGGAGGCCTTGTCGTGATGCTGCCCCGGGTGAGGAATGATAGCCCACACCAAGGGAGACAACACAGGACCTGCTTCAGTGCCCAGAAATTAGCTCCATGGCCTCTGATGCAGCCCAAAGATGAGGTGTGAAATATTACATTTTTCAGAGCAGAGAACTTACTGCTTGTTTATGCCTAGCAAAGTCAGGGTTGAAAAGTGGGCTGGGCTTTCTTGGTCTTTTTCCTCTTAAAAGGGCATTAAAGTCAGTTTGAGTGGAATTCCTCCCTTTTGGGAATTTGGCTGCTAAAGACACATATGTGAACAGAGAGAAACTAAACCGGTGTGCTATTATGAACTGTGATCATAGGCACCATTTGTTCAGCTATGGGGAAGGACAGCAGTTAACCACATTTTTTTTCTTTTTTAGTTAAAAAAGCAGGTCATTATTACTGGAGAAATGTAAATGGTTTACAAGAAAGACTGTGGTGTTTGCCTGCATTCCTCAGGGCTGGTACTGTCACCCTTTATGTGGATGGACGGCCCACTGCTGGAGTGAGAAATTCAGTAGCCATACAACAATTTAGCTGTGGATCTCCTAGGACAGATCGCAAATTAGGCTTTAGCAGGGGAAGTTCTAAAGAGCCTTGAAGTGCAATAGGGGACCCATTGGGTCAAATGGAGAGATTAATTTAACCCAGGTTCTGCTCTAATTTATAAACTCTCTGCCAATCTCTCTTAGCAGTAGTAGCACTTATATAGTGCTTCACATTCCCCAAGCATTACAAATACTTCAACTTGGGAATTACCATAACTGTGTTATTTCACTGAAATTTACACAAATGTTATTAACCCCACTTAGTGAGGGAAAGTCTACTGCTACTAAAGCAAAAACTAAAACTCGGCTGATTTCAGCTAATTCTTCACCAGGACTGACAAGGATAGCCAACACCATGTCCATGGTGAACAGGAAGGTAGTAGGAATTGCACAGTCTGTAACAATAGTGCAAGCAAATTCATTGATTCCAAAACATCTTTGTAGTTTCTTCTACTTCTGGCACTGGAAACTTCTGTCTGCTCTTTTGCCTCAACACTAATAAGCTCACAAAGGCTCACAAGTCTTCTGTCCATTTCTACTTCCCCTTTAACGACTGTGTTTTCAAAGTGATGACTTGACTTGATTATCACATTTCCTGTCAGGCTTGACTGTGGATAGTACACAGAGCCCACATGAATGCTTGAGGATCCTCTGGGGAAAACAAAAGAAGCTGTTGGTCCCCTCCAGAGCCATGTCTTCTACTGTGTCTGAACATCACTGATCAGCAGCTGTGCTTTACTGCAGTCTCTCTATGCCTTATGTTCCAGTAATCTACATATAGGTAAATAAATGATGTATTTCAGAACAAAGTAACTGTGAAATTTAGTTCAGATGGTCATGCTGATTAAACAGATTTTCTCGCTCAGAGTAGCCAAATACACAAATAACGTTTTTATTTGAGCAATGGGTAATGGTAACAGTAATAAAAATTGCAAACTAGAGAAGTAACTCACATGGACCAAACGTCTATTTTGGGCCCATACTTTTTCCTTGCCAAAAGTTCAGGGGCTGCATATGCTGGGCTCCCACACTGGGTGCTGAATGGATCAGAATAACCCAAGATGCCTGCACAGTTGCTCAATCCAAAGTCTGTGAAAGGCACAGAGACAGAGTTAGTTATGAAAGAGACAGATACAGTAAAACCACTCTAGAACACAAGGGAAAAAACAGCACATTTTTTTCCAAAAGCTAAGCAATGAACTACCTAAGGAAAAAGTATCAGCCACATGCAAAAACTTTATATAAATTTGTTTCTCCGAGGTGCTAAATAACCAGAGATTTCACAAACAATAAAAAAAAGGTCTTAGAATATGCACCATTACCAATTTCATATACAAAGCAACTGCATTTCATCAGGAACGTGGATGGCAACAAGCAGAGTTAAAATTGTCCCAGGCACTACGTGATGTGCATGGGATAGAAAGCCACCTCGGGCTGTCTTAGATTCCCTACTGCTGTGTTGTGTTGCATTATGTTATGTAGAGGCTGAGTTTAAGTGGGACTTCTTCAAGATTTTCCTCTAAATTGTGCAAATGAACCATGAGATGTAAGGTGGTGGTGGGGGTGAGGGGGTGTTTCTGGGACTACTGTGGCAATGCACAAATTAACAGGGTTGGCAAGTCAGCATTTCAGCTCTGAAATAGCACAGAGAAGTCTTGGAGCAAGAAGGGGAATATGTTCATTTGGCTTCTCCCTGCCTGACTTCTGCCTTGCATTACTGTATTTCTGGCCCCTGGGTATATCTTTCACTCTTTAGCTGGCACTAATAAAAAGGGACTGGCAAAGGCTGGCACCATGTGCTGCTGGAGACAAGAGGGAGCCTCTCCACACCAAAGGAAGCTGCAGTTTCCCAAGTGCAACCCAAGACCAGGCTGGCGCCAAGAAGGGTGTTCCCAAAATCTCCCATCTGCTCCAGTGCTGGTATGGCTGCAGGCCAAGCTGGGTTTAGGGAAGGGTCTTAAAAATTAAACCACTAGTCAAGGAAAGAAAGGCAGGCAATGTGCAGCCAGGGGAGTGCAAGCCCACCTTG
The DNA here is from genome assembly GCF_012275295.1 of Melopsittacus undulatus. Lineage (NCBI taxonomy): Eukaryota > Metazoa > Chordata > Aves > Psittaciformes > Psittaculidae > Melopsittacus > Melopsittacus undulatus. The sequence goes on from NC_047528.1 coordinate 94,236,006, forward strand.
TCTAGTGGTAGTTTGGCTTGGGAGAAAGCAATTATGGAACCACAGTTGACATGTAAGGCAAGGAGAGGTTACAAAGGGTCTTGAAAGTGAAATCAAGCAATTTGACGTGATAAGGAAAAGAAGCAAGACAAGCTTGTATGAAGAAAGATGACATGGGCAAAGCTGACAGGCTGGGAGAACGGCCTTTGCTGCAGGGCAACATATCCAGCAGTAGCAGATCTAGGGAGGTCACAACCCATGATGTTTGCATTTATTAATAGCTTGTTATTGATGACAGCTGCAACAACAGAAATACTCCTCTTAAGAACACTGATATCTGTCTTGTTTCTCTTTTTTTTCATCCAGGCATCTTAAGAATTCCCAGAATGCATGTGTGTTTAAAATTAAAACTGTCTTTTACATAGATGAGGTAGTTAGAAGAAGCAGACTGCTGAATCCTCTTCCTACAGGCTTGTGTTTTGCATCCACGTGTCTTGTAAAACAGCAGCTTTCTGGGTGTGCTACCCACCTGCCTGGCTGGGCTAAAGGCATCACATTTTGCAGGCTGAATGTAGCTCATGCAATACTCCCTGTCCACAGAGTCATTAATTTGGATTTCTCTCCCTTACTTGCCTACTTACTGGCAGAAGACTTACAGTAATGGCCTGTCCTTTAGCTTTTACCCCACGTTAAATATGGCTGAAATCAGACAGGAGTTCCCCAAGGTCTTGGAAGCGCACTGTCAGGGCACCCCCATTGGCCTTGCTGCTTTACAAAACTAGGCAAAAAAAGTTAAATGCCTACAAAAAAAATGCAATTATAAAGATGACTATGCGTGGCAGAGTGCCCAAATGACTGCACAGTGCTTTCCACTTGACTGGCTGCATCTCAGAGTGAGACAAGCACAAGAGACAAGAATCACCACATTTAACATCTCAAGAGGCTCAAAGAGGTTTTGCTGGAGAACACTGTTAAAACAAGGGAGGATCAAGACAATTTCCTTGTCTCTGCTAGAAAACAGTTGTCTCTGGACACTGCTTAATCATCTCTGCTAGATACGTATTATCCCTGGGTCTTATACAAATACTTCCGAGGATCCGTTTACATAATTAACTTAACTTACTTATTAGCTATGGCCTGAGATCAGTTGTGTCAACTGTAAAATTATTTTTAAAACTCCTAGAAACAGTATCTCCACACAGCACTATTCTTGGCCATTCCCCTACTGTGTCAGACCACTTCAAAATTACTTAGCTGTCATATAACATCTTACAACTAAAGAATATAAAGGCTATATTCTGTGAGGGTGTAAATCAGCACCCCTTCATCATTATCATTGGAGGTATACTCCAGTGGAGGTATTCATTCTCTTTTTTCAGCTCATTCATTTAATCTAGGCTGGCATACTCTTTTTCTTTTTCCTAGTGCCTGTTGAGATGCAGAATGTGCACAGACATGCATACTGGGGACAGGGATTTTATCGCAAAAGAAATGGCAATATTGTTATTAACACTGTGACAGCACATCGTGATCGCAGCGTGATTTTTATTAAGGATGCACTGCTGATCTTGATAAGGATGGTATTACCACCAGCATTGATAATTTCACTGCCATTCCTGCCTCTCTCTGAGGCTTCCTTTCAATAAGCTGAGCTAATTACAGAACCCAGATCAAAGGCCACACTTGGTTTTCCAAAGTAAATATTATGACATGGAAACTCCACCACCCCCACTGTTCGTGCTATCAAAGTATCGCAGTACACTACTCTTCTTTAACGCCTCCAGGAGATCAACATTAAACTATGGATATACACTTATCTCAGAAGCTGTGACAGTTGGAATAGGGACAGAGCTATTACAACAGAAGCCTTACAGCACCAAGCTTGTGGATGTGTCTGACCAGAAGAGCTCCACAGAGCTCAGCAGAGCTAGGTATTGGCAGGGTCCTTTTGGTGCCGTGGGTCCTTGAGCAGGACACCAAGGACTCTGCACTGCCCACGAGTGACTTTTCACAGCATCTTTTATCAGACACCTACCACCGTGGGCTGGTAAGATGAAGAGAAGTGAATTATTTCTACAGTTTCCAATCCTGATGATCTTAGACTTGAGACTTGACAGACAGCTAAGAATAAGTCCACTTACAGCAAAAGGAAATTTTCTAATAACGTTATCTAAGAACATGCTATAAAACACCTTGTCATGTAGCTAAAAAGAGTAACAAAAGCAAGGTGCCATTAAGTACCTCAGTGAAGAAAGGCACTCAAGTGATTCAGTTCTCACTGAAATGCACAAACAAGTAGGGACTTTCAATGTTACTTCCTGGTACAGTTTTTATCTTCATTTCACCTTTTCTTTTTCCTTTATGGTGGGTTTTCTTCATACCACAGTTATTACAAAAGCAACATTATATTATGTACTACTAGTGTGTTTGCTGCTGCACAAGACACAGAGACCAAGCTCCCACCCTAAAGCAGTTAATGTAAGCTGGGTTTGTAGATAAAAGTCTCTACTCCCAAGCATGAAAGCAGCACATAATTCCTAAAAACACATTCTTTGCTCCTGAAGAACCTTCCTGCATAGAATATGTGATGACACAACTGATCCAGCACATTTCTAGGAAGACAGACTACCTAAAATGTACTAAGTGCTGAATGAACTGAGTATGGGGACAGGCAAGGAGGTGGAAGAGGAGTAAATTATCTGGTCTATTCCATCAGCAACAGACGTGCGCTGGAAATTCTTCCTTGTCCTGGGAAACCCTGGTGGCACAGTAAAGCTGTGCAGCAGCTCGACCACTACTGCTACCACCTGTAAACAAGGTGTTGGCGAGGAGAGGTTACCCAAGGACCTGAGGTTGGTTTCCACAGCCCCTGCCACAGCTTTCCTCACAAGCGCAGCAGATGGAGCATGAAGAACAGAGGAACTGCTTCTTCAGTGCAGACAACCAGAGATCACCAGCGTCGTTAGCAAGACACGGCATGAGCTGACTGTGACACTACATCCGTTTTGACTTACAGCAGAATTATTACTAATAAAGCAACCTTTATATTTCTATAACATACCCAGTTGGATGGTGGGATTTCATTGCTCTGCTTTAAAATATATACTGTGTGAAATCTGCTTTGCTCAAACATCAGGTTGCAGACCTGAGGACAACTTATTTCAACTCTAGCAAGGCTGTAGAAGATCAAACTGTCTCTTTTCTCTATTCTTCCCACACCACCCACTGCGAGGAGACCTTTCTATGCAACTGAAGCAACTGCAGGAATAGTTCTGAAGTAATTTTTTGGCATGTGAGTTTTAATTGTACATATATAATCTGATTAGGTCTGGATGTCAAGTTCACATACTGTTCTGTAATCAAACACCCAATAACAGGAAAGTTACAGAAATTCTTTAAATCTATCAGATGTTCATACAGCTCTGTTGCAAACCATCTGGTCTCACTTAAATGCTAAATCAAGATAATGGGTGGTATCCATCATTACTGATGAATGATTCATGGTAACATATCAGTATCCTCTTGACCCATAGCTGAGGTAATGCAGAGTTCTCTTTTGCTATTATTTTCCTGGAGTCAGTTGATTCGTTACAGACTAATGACTAAAAGTTGGGGTAATATTTCCAAAGACTGAAATCCCTAAGTTCATTTTGACTATTTCAGATTTCATTAACCATCCTCTTCTTGTTTGTTTGGAGATGCATGTGCTTGATACGTCAGAGTGAGCATCCATATGACCTCAATGTTAAGTGGTTTTCATCACCTTTCAGATCATGAAACCCTTTGAAGAAAGAAAGTCAAGTTTTTAAGTCTGCAACCATGGATCCTGCTGCTGGCAGAAGTGTAGGCATGGAGATAAATATAAACAGATGTTTGAGGTTTATTTTATGAAGGGAGTATTTTCTTCTCAATGCCCATATTAACATTGATGGGTGTTACGAAAAGGCAGTGAGACCGTACCCACCGATGACTAATTCAAATGTCTGTACAGCTTGAATGAATCGTGCGCTGCGTACAACTGATACCCAAATACCATCAAGACTCCACCATTGATCTTTTTTATTTTTTAACAGCCCTCTAAACCAATTTCATAGTGGGTGCTGGAAGCAAATTTAACAAATATAAATATAGGACCAACTTTTGCCAGCTGCTAAAAATGTGTGCAACTCCCACTTACTTCAGAGGAAGCATATGCATATGGGGGCAGAATCCAACCCTTAGTAAATATGAAATTATTATCAAGATAATAAAATAAATTACTTCTGTGGTGTCAATTCTTTAATTCTTTACAAAGTTTCTGACTTGAATACGAAAGCTGTTCATTAAAAAATGTAGGATTATTCCCATACCCATTTAAAGCTGAATTATTTGGAACATTTTTTTCACAAGATGCTGTCAGGAACAGCTTGATTGCTATCTATACTCTCTCAGCTCCTCTCTGCAGCAACATTAGCAGTTGTCACATAGAGGATTAAAAAACCTCTCCTTATAAAACTACCAATTTAAAAAAAATAAAACTGGTTTCATACCAATAAGCTTGATATTGTTGTCTTCATCGAGCAACAGATTTTCTATCTTCAAATCTCTGAAAGAAATCAAATATTTTGAGTGAGCCTCCAAAATAATGAAGCAGCTTCCCATCACTGTTATCAGTGTATTTACAGGATTCATACATAATTATGTGTATAATGAAAGCAGCACACACAGTTCTCCAGTTCAGAGCAGAAAGCCCCATGCATTGTCTCCTTTCTAGAATTACCAGTGCTTTCATAGTTTCAAACCTATTCTTCAGGCACAAAATTACTTTATAAACATTTGTCAGCACATCCTGTAATTAATCAGGTTCTTCAAATTTCTCACATACTTAAAATTTTGCAGAAATCTTAACACACTGGAAACATCTCAAATACGTGGTTTTGGAATTAGAGGTCACTTTTTCATTACTCTTCACAACCAAAGACTCTTCACTGGTCACAGCTGAAGAATAAATCTTCTTCTGCAGAGATATTCATTAGGGGCTGTGGGGATAGGACAAGGGGTAATGGGTTAAAACTTCAACAGGGGAAGTTTAGACTGGATATAAGGAGGAAGTTTACTGTAAGGTTGGTGAGGAACTGGGCTCCCCAGGGAAGCTGTGAATGCTCCACCCCTGGCAGTGTTCAAGGCCAGGTTGTAGAGAGCCTTGGGTGATATGGTTTAGTGTGAGGTGTCCCTTCTCATGGCAGGGGGGTTGGAACTGGATGATCTTAAGGTCCTTTCCAATCCTAACTATTCTATGATTCTATATGATGAGTCATCATCTGTCAACTGCTATAGTCTACAAGGGAAACCAGAATCAAATTTCTCTGGGGATGAAGCATACAGACTCCTTATAGAGGTGGTCAGCACTGGTACTCCCATGTGCTACAGGTGAAAACTGGGTCTGAGGGATTGAAACGACCTCCAGAAGACCACTAACAAAGCTGAGAGAAACAGCCACACAGGTTTTCTGAGTGCTACATTAGTGCGTTCTCCACTGTGCCACCCTGCTTGACCCCACAGAGCCACTGTGCAGATCAGGGCCTGGACCAGTTTCATGTGACAGAGGGTAAAATGAGAGTGGTCTCCTTCTACAGGATGACTGATCTTCTTTCTGAAATGTACTTCAGAACATTGCTCACTTTATATGTGAACATTCATCACTTAAGAACATGGTTGCACTTTCCTAATGTTGGATATACATGTTCTTACCCAAGAAAAACATCCCAGACATCACTCACACACACACACAAACCCTACCCCAAACTGTACAACCAAAGTATTAAGTACAATATGAAAAATCATTTAGGTTGCTACACTTCCCCATGACTTCTAGCAGTTGGCCATGTCTTTATCACAAGAATTCTTCCCCCACCCAGACATAAAATATTTCTGACAATGAATGTGCTGGAATATCAATAATTCAGTCTGGAAGCAGTGATGCTTCTCCCAGCATGCTTTGGAAAAATCTGGATAATAAAGCCATCAGCTATAATTATGGGAAGTCAGTGACATCCATGGTATTTTGGCTTTGTAAGGCAAACAGAGTAATGAAGGATGCCCCTATTACAGATGAAGATATAAAACTTAATAAAATAAGACAAGTAAACCAACCAAACCAAACAAAGTACTTCCACAAGAAAAGATAGGGGAAAGAAAGAAAAATAGCTGTGATCAACTCCAAGCCTTTTTTTAAAGGTTCCTCTCTGTTTCATTTTATGCCCATGCATTTCAAATAAACCTGAGGCAGATGACTACTTGCAGGTAGGATGCCACTCACTTCATCACAACAACCACAAGGACTTCTCCAAACAGATGGTTCTACAGTGAACATTTCTTGCAGATTTTCCTTGCTTCTCATGGGGAAAGAAATAGGCAAAATACTCTGTAAATCTACCACAGGGGAATACTTTGCAAATTTTAGGTATCCAGGGGCAATATCCAGGCTTTCCTGAACACATCCTAAGGAGAGGAATGCCTTCTACACCAGTCCTCCAATTGGAGAGGAAACGTAACTCAGACAATACAGCCTCAGAGACAGGAGGAGAGGATCATGTTCCCTCCTCTGGCAATAAGCCAGTGTGTTAACTCAAGGAAACCAGGCACATTAAAAGTGACAGCTAATTTTAAATACCATGGCAGAGATGCAACCGCATGTGGCCGTGTTTTGCAGAGACACAGCTGACAAAGAGCCCACTCTCTAGCCCTCCTCCCATAGCAATGGTGAGAACCAGCTCAGAGTTGTGCAACCCATAAGCCCAGTTGGGATCCATGGTGTCCCTCTCCTCATCCACAGGAGACTCTATGAGCCCCACATCCTCCAAAAGGAGCTTCCCTTGTAAGGCAACCACTGCTGCTGAGAAATGGCTTCATACAAGGAGGCCATGCCCTGCCAGATGGATCCAGACCAATCCACTTCTGCTTCCCTCTACTGCCAAAAAAGGGCTTATTTCTTCATGTCTCACGTCTTTATTGCTTTCAGGTGGAGGTTTTCACAGACAGTGCGATCAGCCTCTAGAAAGATATCAGGGCCGGGAATTTAACAGGAGAGACTGCCAAAACAAACAGTATAGGGAAGAAGGAAAAACTCAAACCAACCAACAAAAAAACCCAAACATGAAACCCCTAAAAAGCAAAACTAAACTGAAAACAAGAGAAGCACATGGAGCTCTGGTTCAGGTTATACACTGCAAAACTCAATACATCTCAAAGAAAGGAGAAGGACCATTTGGAAGCTCAGAGTCAACATTAGCTAAGAAGAGGTAAGACTTTAGAAAAAAGGCAAGGGAAGGGAAAGATGATAACTGTAAGCTGAGGATAAAAGACCTGCAGGCAATTAGAATAATAAATGCGTGACAAGGGCTAAACATCAACACAAGACATTTAAAAGGATTCAAGGTTACAAAACCCTAAAACTAAAGGTAAATGTTACAGGGCATTTTAAAGCTATCAGAGGGAAAAAGTAAGAATTTCAATGTAGCACCAGTATAGAGTACCATCAGACCTGGTGAATTAAATATGTTTACCCATATGTCTGTTCTCATGAGATTTGCTGGTAAGTGGTAACTGATCTAATAGTCCACACACATCATATTTTGTCAAACCATGTCAATGTGAAAGCATTTTTGAGTGTGACACTGGAGCAAGACAACAGGTTTTTAGTCCTTGATACAAACTAACCAGAAGATTCCACTTGAACCAGCCTTAGAAATGTAAAGCGAAAGCATGAGAAACCAAACCAAAAATCCCCAGACTAAGCTATAGTTGGTGCACTGCTGCTGTGCAGATGTGGACGTGTGGACAGGCACTGGATAGGACACCCAGGCAGCCCAATCCCCTGCCGCATGCAGAGATGGCAGGACAGCAGAAGTGCAAACAGAGCCTGTGTGTCTGGACAAGATCAGTGGCCTCAGGACAGAAGGGTTATTCAGTGAATACTTTAGGTGACTTTAATGGTGCACCAGATTACCCACTGTTTCTTTTTGACAAAAAGTGCAGCAGTACAGTCTAATTATATACCTGCTTTAGGCTTACCCTGCAGACAGGACTGATTTCCCTAAACTTCCTAAATAATTTATTATGTCAATTTTGTCCAGTTCAAACATTAATGCTTTTTTACAAAGAGGCTTATCTCAGCTGCTGTGCTTTGTTTGAATGTTTACATTAATTCATTGCAATGGAAGAAGTAGTGCATTGCACCCAAAAGCACTAGGGAACCCTGAATTTCATGCGCTATATTATAAATCCTTTAACAAATAAAAGCAAATCTTATGTATTTTAGTCAGTGGAGTTTTTTGAACATTTTTAATAGCTGTATACTGCAAGGAAGAATTACCAAGGAAGAATTACTGCAAGGGAGAGTTACCAGCAGCAGAAACACAGCTACTGGAGACCTTCAGTTTCCCTCCTTGAAGTAAATCTGATCTTTTTCCTACTGTCGCAGCTCCTCAAAAACTAGGACTAAATGGGTTTTTCTTTCCCTTCAAGCAAATTTTCGGCATTTACCACTGAAAAACTTCAAAATACCCTCAGTGATTAAATACGACAGGAACACAAATTTTACCTTTTCTTGAGGAGTCAGTTTCATGATGCTGAGCGTGTCTAGCTATGGTACAAGTTAGGCAAATCCCTGAATCACAAAATCACTCAAGAAAGACCAAGCTGCATGACCACAATGTGGAGAATCAGCATATATTTATGTCTTTTCAGCTTATGAAACTAGCAGCATACTTGAAAATAAGCCTTTTTCATCAGATGGCTTGTTTGGGAGTTTGTTCTGCTGTCGATGGAGCTGATCTGTCTCTGGCTTTGCTTGGAGATTCACAGACCACTTTGGAAACCCCAAGTCCAGCCAGTGCCTCCACAAAGCAACACAAGCCTGCTCCACTGGGTGAGCTACCCCAGGCTTCAGCTGCAGGCTCAGCATGCTTTTGAAAGCAGCTTATGCAGTGCCATTGCAGTCATCAGACCGCAAAATCGAAGTTTTTGCATTTTGCACTTCATTTCTTGTCTGGGGGAGGAGGGATGAGCAGGAAGGTTTTACCAGCAAACAGCTGCAAAGCAGCCGTTGTCAGCTGCTGTCTCCTGCATATTATTTTTAATCAGAACAGCACCACAAAAAACAAATAAATCACTAAATCACTCCTTAACTACCCAACCTGCAAGCCCACTTTCCAGCTCCATGCAAAATCCGGGGGTGAGTGGGAAGGGTTGCAGAGATTTGGGTTCATCATCATGTCAATATACACTTCAAAGGCTTTGTTATCAAAACATTAGTTATTGAGCCTGATTCTTCTATCAGTCACCATGTCACTGAATTCAATGTGATTGCCTCTATAAAAGAACAATTCAGTCTATTGTCTTCACTAAAATGATGTTTAGTTTGTTTACAGCACAGTACTCCAAGAGAATGCCCAAAGGTAATTTTGAAATCTAACATGAAACAGAAAGGCAAACCAGCTCTGCACTTCAGAAAGAGATTTTCTTCTGCATTGCAGAATCTGTCATAAATATGGCATCAGCAGGCAGACTACTGGCACTTAAAACTGATAGTACAGAAGTTATCAAAGCCAACATGACAAAGTAGTGGGTACCAAAGCAGGAACCCTGTAGGACCCTGAGCAACTGGATCATATGGCAGCACCTTCCTCTGTTAGGGAAAGAGATCACGGGGAAATACTTTAACTCTGCTCAAAGCCTGTGGGGTTTTTTGTGTCTTTCAAAAGAGCTGATCTGCTTTTAATTACAAAATGGCAGTGGAAGGTACAAATATGCTGCCATGAAGGCAGAGAAGGGGGGAATATAGAAAGCTATCTTTGCTACCAATACATTATTAAATTCTTTTCTTTGACATCCTGACAGTAATTGCACTGAATGGGATTGAATTTTGTTAAAATTACTTTAAAAGGGTTGTTGAGAATTTCCTGTGGGATGCAGTGGCAAGCACCAAGGCTTTCACTTAATTTTCTCTGTTGTCCTTACACTCCCAAGGGGCTTATTGTTCATCCTGCTTTTTGACAGCATGAAGGCCTATGTAAACACCCTCTGAAAAGAGAAAGCTTCACCAGATACTGCCATTTGGGTTTGTTTTCCTCTGTCAGAGGGAAAGATAAATATTCCTACCTGATTCACAGCTGAGCTTGTTGCAAGTATATTTTTAGCAACCAAGCAGCTTTCCTGATAGAAGGAATGAAACACAAAGAATACATGAAATTATATATAGAATAGTTACTTTTTTTCAGTGAGCAGCCAAGATGTTCTGAAGCCTGGAGACCCCTCACTGAAGGTGGAGCTCCTGCACTTGGGAACTTGCATCTTCATCCATCATAGCAGATAAAATATTTACAATTTAAAATACATCTACACAGTCAAACATAAGTTGGGGTTTTTTTAACCTCTCTAAATAAAATGAGGTTTCTTCAAGGTTTGGTTTGTTGTTTGTTTGTTTGGGTTTTTTTTTATTTTAGGCTGTTAACACATTAGTGTTTCTTAACAGAAGCATTTCCATTGAGGTCTGTGTCCCAGCTCTTCTCCAAATATCAGAGGGCTTTTCTACCATGCCAAGTCTTAAAGTACATCAAGAAGCTCACCAAGTTATGTTCATCAAATAATGTAAGCAAATTTCATGTAACTTACTTTATCTGGCTTTTTTTAACCCGAGTTATAGAACAGGGTAAGTCATCTATATTATTCCCTGAATAATGCAGACTAATACAGTAATTTTTTGTAATAAAATAGTCAGTGAGCACTTTCCAATGTTCTGCCTCATTCGATGTGAATGATGAAAGCATCTGGAGAGAGACAAACAGCAGACCACTTTCTGGCCTAGGATGCCATGTTTTGTTTCACACTCACTGAATGCAAACACCCACAGATCGCCACATAGATGAAAGTGCTGTTATTTTTACCTGCTTTAAAAATAACAACATAAACGACAACAGAACATTGCCATTTCATCCAGGGTGAGAATGAATCAGACTTATGCACTATTTTTTCTCCTTTTCAGTCTGTTTTTAGAGTTGCCACAGTCAAAAGCCAGGATGCTGAAGGACAACTCCTGGGGTAACTATTACTCTCTCTCCCTCTTTTGCTCACAGAGAGCTAGGAGAATAAATCTGGATCACACCACCAGTAAATTTCCTGCATCTCTACACTGCTCTACATACTTTGCAGAGTAAGTCAAGACATTCAAGGGTTAAACCAGAGAAAATACTTGCAAATATACTGCCTGTGAGCCTGTCAAATTTTATCAGTTTGAGCAGAATTGGACCTGCTCATTATCCAGACAGAAGACTCCCAAAAAGAAGCTCTGTGCCGTGCTGTGATTTGAGCAACAGAGTAGATGGAGTACTCTGCCTTTGGGGTAAGGATTAATCCACTGCCATGGGGCTAGACAGACAGATCTCAGCTGCCAGATGCAGCAGAGCATGTCAGTTTTTCCAGGGCTGCTTCCTCCCCCCGTTCACAAAGGTCCCTCACGCTTCAGTCTCTGCAAGCTATGCTGCTCACAGAGACAGCAAAGAGAAAGAAGGGTGAGGGCCAAAACAGCTGTGAGCTTGTAGTATCTGCATGGAAACTCAAGTTCCTCGGGCTCATGTTCTCTGTGGATCCCAAAGCCTTGCCTTCTTCCCACCACAGTCATCTGTTGATTCTATCTTGTACCTAGTGAACAAGCTATTTTTGTACAAAAGGTGAATTTGAATCTTCTCTGAAAAAGAAGGGAATCAAATCCAAGCCTACAAACCCCCCATAACCACTGCAGCCACTATGCAGAAGGGAAATTTTTCAGGGAGAGGAACTGCTGCTGCTGAACTCAATACTGCTGTTAAAAGCGAAACATGCTCATCTGTTCCTGCCGTGTTTTTCTCTGCCCACCTCAGAAAGTGACCTTTTTTCTTCCTCTCTCTTTGTACGTACCGGATATCAATTGATCCCTTAAAGCAGCAAGTAGCCTTCTTCCTTTTCCATGCCCCGAACTGTGGGGTCAATAATTTAAAGAAGTCAGCAGGTCAGCTGTTAAGAGCAAACCTGCAGAATAGACCTGGCTGCTCAAACATTTATATTACAGTGGTACCAGAAATTTAGCTTGAGATAAGGCCTTGGTACACCTGATACTGTATACCGATCCCTAGCGGATCACAGGGAAGACAAAGATAGAATCAAGACAAAAAAAGCAGTTTTCAGAGCACATGGACTTCCACCAAGCCAGATGCACCCAACAGTGTTGCACAGTGGTAGGTAGCTTAGCACACAGCTGGGCACAGCTGGAGGAGCTGGCTGTGGGCTGCCTTCAGGCAGTTTGCCAGCCACCTGCACAGCAGCCCTGTGGAAGGGTATATACAACAGCTCCCCATCTTCCACAGTCAGTGGAGCCAAGAAAATGAAAGTATTCACATGTCTTAACTCCTACAACATGCCTACATAACCTAAGAGGATGGGACATACACAACTTGCTCAGCATCATATGGGAAGTATGTGGAACTCCAGACTTAACACCATTTGGCCCAAATTTAGAAAGCAGAACCTCTTTCTTGGACAATACCCTAAGAAGAGAAGAGGAGACATACTGGGACCAACAGTCCACCCAGCCCACCATCCTCCTGTCTTCACAGCAGCCAAGAGCTCCTAAGAGCAGAAAGGTACAGGGACAGGAAATCACATGTGATGCCTCCACCTTTGAGGTGAACTGAATAGTTGCACAGTCTGCTTTGTACTTCACAGTCTTCAAGCTTGCAAGGTCCTGTCAGGCAATATAACAAATGGAAAGAGAATCAGAAGCAAGGGACTTCCATGGTCCCATTCAGGCCTCATCCCAGCTGTGTCACTACAAGGCTTTAGGCAAATCAGTTCATCTCTCTATACCGCTGTATTCAACCACTAAAACAACAGACACAACCACTTCCTCAAAGAAATAGTGAAATGATTCTCAGTTAATGTTGGTACAAAGCTTTGAAGAGGCAAAATAATGCTTACAGGGAGAGTTATCTACTTTAGCAAAGTACAGGCTTATTTTTAAGGACATAGTCAGCACGGACCATCATGTGCTTGCCTGAAGCTACACACTTACTGAAGTGCGTTCTGCAGATACTTTCTAACATCTGAATTATGGGCATCTAAAAATATCATGAAGATTTACCAAAAAAGCTGTCAGGAATATGTTTTTATAAGGAACCCTCCTTACCATAAAATAAATGCCAAAATACCACTTGGAGGCTCCGAGATTTACCAGAGACAGTTTTTAAGGTTACCTGTGAACTACTCCTGCCCGGTGCAGATGTTCAACTGCCAGGATAAGTTGCCGGATATATTTACGTGCTTCATGCTCTTCAAGTCTCTTTTTCTCGTAGATCTTGTGCATCAGGTTGCCACCAGGACACAGCTCCATGACAAGGTAGTAGCTGTTTTCAGTTTCCAGTATATCCAGCAGCTGAGCAATATTGGGGTGGCGGATCATTTGCTGGATCTGCCCTTCCCGTCGCAGATTCTTGGTGACATAGGTGTCTTTTTTGGCTCTTTTCTTGTCAATTACTTTCACTGCCACCTAACATAAAAACAGAGGAGAGGGGGTTCTTAGCAGTCACACAAATGATTTATTGCTTTAACCTTGCATTTAAAAATATCAAAAGGATGTCAGTCTCAACTGATACACCATGGTTTCAGGCACAACTGCCCATGTCACAGAGAGAAATAGCTGTTTTTCCAAACCCACTGACAGTTTCTTTCTTTATTCCCTTGTACAATGACAGACAAAAGTTATTGCAAGGAAATAGGTAACAAAGGAGAGGAAACAATTTCATTATCCATACCCAAAACTCTTAGCACACTTAATGCTGGGCATTTATTTAACCTGTTTTCCCAGAAAGTCTTCAGACTGGTGTTTACAAGTTTTAAGTGTCATTTTTGGCATTTCCTGACTTTGGATATATGACTTCAGATGATACGCTTCCATGGCAAGTTTCTTAAACTATAGCCAAGTGTTAGTTTTGCATGATTAAACAGAATAAAAACATACTATGAAAGACAAAATAATTATGGTACCACTCTCTTGGCATATCCCCTTCCCCCCCTGCCTTCAAAATGCACATGAAAGATGATTCCCTTGTGACTCGTCGAACTAAGCAACTCTGCAAAACTCTGTTTTTCTAATGCAAGTTCTCAGTAGCACACCTGCTCATAGCTGTCCAAGTCAACTGAAGCCTATCACCAAAGTACATAATACAGCTACAGAGGCTATGTACCACAGTCCACAACACAGCACATGCCACTGCCTATCCAAGTGCTCTCTTTTTCATTGCTGGAGCAGAGCACCACATGAGAACAAAAGGTCGGCACCGGCTAGGATATCGCTCTGTTCTATGCCTGAAGGATATGGTTCCTTTCATTGTTTTAATGGAGTCACTAAATAGCCACAATAAAAGTATCTTCCCTTTTCTGCCTCAAATTTATAGACACTTATTTATTTATTTATTGGGATCTCTTATTTAGATTGGGTGCTGCAGACTTCCAGGTCATCTGCACCAAAGACTTAACAGCTTGTGCCAAGCTGAGCAACAAAAGGCCTCATGAAATCCTCTTCCCAGGCTCCTCATTTCCTCAGCGCTCTACAACAAAGGAAGTCCTTCACTGCATGCACTCAGACCCTGCAGCTCACCCATCATTACCCAAGTGACAGCTGCTTGCTTGTCAGGATGAGGGGGGGAAACACGGTTCTTGGTATTCCTGCATGACACTGAATTTTACATGATGTGGAACGATCTTGTTTGCATGGGAACAGGTCCAACAAAACACACTGAAAATGCCGTATCTGCCCCCAGACTGAGGCACAAAGATGCAGTGTCTGCATCTTTGTTATCTGTCTTGATATGGCCACGGAGGATCCCCCACATGACCTTACTACTACAGTAAGAAGGAATAACAAATGTGGGGAAAACCTCAAGAGTTTTATTTATGCTAGTCTGAACACCCAGACAACACAAGAGGCTTTCCTCCATCTCCAGCTTATACAACATCCCTCCTCACTGCTGATGAAGTAACTACTCACAGCAAACTACATCATGACAGTCCATAGCACTGGGGCTGGTAAGCTTTGGTAACAAGAAGACAAACTTATTCATGGAATCACAGAATGGGTGAGGCTGGAAGAGACCACAGGACGACACCTAGTCCAACCTCCCTGCTTAAGCAGGGTCACCTAAAGCACATTACTCTGAACATGTGTTCAGACAGCTCTTGAACATCTCCCAGGTAGGACACCCCACCACCTTTCTGGGCAACCTATTCCAATGCTCCTTCCCCCTCACAGTAAAGAAGTTCTTCCTCACATTCAGGTGGAACTGCCCATGTTTTAGTTTATGCCCACTGCCTCCCATCCTACCACCAGGCACCAACGAAAAGAGTCTGGTTCCATTCTCCCCACATCCTCCCTCTGAGTACTTATAAACATTGATAAGATCCCCTAAGCCTTCGCTTCTCTAGGCTGAACAGACTCAGCTCCATCAGCTTTTCCTCATAGCAGATATGCTTCAGACCCTTAATCATTCTAGTAGCCCTTCACTGGACTTGCTCCAGGAGCTCCATGTCTCTCTTGTACATATCCGGCTGCCCTCCTAGCTTGAGAAAGTGCCAAGCACACATGAAACACATGACAGCTCCCAGTCCAACAAGCCTTACCTTTATGTTTTATGCAAGCAAAGGAAAGGTTAAATTAGTGAGCATTTTGGTTTTCCTTTGGAGAACAAAAGCCACAAAAAAATATGGTCTGAAAATATGGCAACAAAAATAGATCCATACCCTTTGACACAAATGCCTTGAATCAAAGTCAAGTTTTATCAGCAGCGGAATTGAAGAATAAAACTAGAGGAGTTGGGCTTCACAGTCTCTCCTAAGAGCCAGAAGTCAGTATCGCTGAGCACGTTATTAGCTGGATGAATTTCTGCTGCTTACAGATCATTCTGATGAAATACCCTTGATAAAGAAATATGGCTGAACACCACACAGGAGACACTGCCTGGGTGAAGCCCAGAGCAGCATCAGGACCATAAACACCTGGAAGCTGCATTCCTGACTAGTCACATTAAAGAAAGATCATTTAGTTGTAAGATAAGACAACAGGTAAATCAGAGCTTCACCATTTTTTTAAAGCCTCAGGTGATTCACCAAGGAAACAGTCTTAAATTAGTATGTTCTTCCATCTAATGAGATGGAACTGAGAAACGAAGGCGTGCATGGACTATTTAGACTGCAAATCACAGAAGTTATTCTGGTGATGTCAAACAAATTCATGGGTTACAGAAACATGAGATGCCAGATTGTTTGCTGGCAGCACAACACTATCTCTGCAAGAACTAAATAAAGTTTATATATATATATAAATATACACATAAAAGCACTGATATTTTCCACAGCTGCAGGATACAAAACATAGGCTCTTAACAGTACGGAGCAGTAATGTGTTATCCATATTGGTAAAGCATCCTCTCCAATTCATTGACTGAAAAAAAGCACATTAATACATGTGTCCACATCTGCTGCCTAGGCTGAGCATAGCTGTGAAGACGGAGACAGCCACCTGAACACAGAAGACAGACCAAGCTATGTGGCTACTTGATGACTTTTTCACTATAATGAAGAATTAGTTTTCTATGCCTTCAGAACAACTTTTCTCCCTGATTTTGACAGATACTTGGTCAGGCACCCTACCTATGCCACCTGACACGCAAAGCTGCTTTCAGACCCACCCTTCACTCCAAGCTACCTTTCCCTTTGCATCAGGTCCAAAAGATCCACCAAAGCTGACAGAGCAGACAAAGGTAGAAATAGCAGCTTTGTTTCAGCAACAGTTTTTCACATTGGAAAGAGAAGAGTAAAACTATGGCAGATTTTCGTCTCCCACACATGGCAGGAAATTGTGGTTGGATACTTCTTGCTCCTGGGAAAGGTGCGCATGGGACCTTGCATCCTCTCCTAGATCTGTGCGGTAGCACAGGGCACCTAGGAAATATCTCAAGACAGATGACCTTCCCTCCCCATCTCAGGGACTACTCCAAAAGCCACTGTCATTAAAAGATATCTCTATATCTAAAGATAAAACACCATAGTTGACCCAAACACAAAAGCAGTCTATTAACTTTTATATGGATGTTCTCCATAATACCTTCTAGCTTTTGTTCCTCTCTGTGCCTCCCAGGTGTCCTTCCTTACTACTCCTTTCACTTATTCTCCTGTCTTCCTAGTCAACGACCTTTCCTTTGCATCGCAGTTCTTCTTGCTCCTGCAGAATCACTTTGCTTTCCTAAATGAAATGCATCGCATGGTACAAGCGCCATGGCAAAAGGGTGAGCACTCTCATGCAGAGCTCCTGTGGGGTTTTCTCACTGCTAGTTTGGGTTTCTTGGGTCTTCCTCTGATTTGCAGTTTACTGAGGCATACAGAAGAAATCTAGGGATCAAGCTATACTCAATTACTCCAGGGTTGACTTAGCTAAATATCCCTGATTTTGAGTTTATCCAGAGTTAGACTAAGCTAAGTGAGGACTGAAAGTGCCCAAATGCATTTAATATACACAACCTCCTGTATGGTGTAGATGTATGTGCATACACATGGAAATTTCACTCATGCAGAAGGAAAGAAGCATTCAGTAGAGAAAATAGTGTAGATGCTAGATAACCATAAAATAAACACATTTGAGCTTTCATAGCCTACTCAAGACCCACCAGTTATTCAGTTTTGCTCTCCAAGTTCCAAGTAGGGACATCATGCCTATCTCCTGATCTGAATCTTGGGTCAATATTGGTGTAGAAATAAAAAATAAATGCTAAAGCAAGTAATCACTCTGAATATGTAGCAATAGTGGCACTTGACATTCAGCACCGGCTAAACCTTTGCTGTGTCAATAAATAAATGTTTGGGTTGTTCTGTGTTACGAGATAAAAAGATGAGTAATAGGCCATATTTTTGGTTCCCAAGTCCTAGAATTACACAGTTGGAATGAATTGCTTTGCTGAAGTTTATGGTGTGACACATCATATGAGCAATTGCTGCTTCTCTTGATTGTCACACTAAAATAGTTCAGGTTGGGCTAAAGTGTACTGAAGCGGAGGTGAGGCGGGAGTCTTCTCCACATAAGAGGAGATGGTGACACTGCTCACAGAATGAAGCAGCTAAAACATCATCGGCAAATACAGGCACGTGTCATCACCCAAACAAAGGCACGTGTTTGACACACACAGGCGGGGGATTTTTGCCAGCTAGTGTTTTAGGAGGGTTTGTGAATCTGCAAGAGAAGGCGGGGGGGTGGAGCTGACTGGCACCAAACTGCACAAAAACATCACGGCGAGGCCCTGAGAAAAAGCAAGAAGAGACAGTTTAAAGGACCAGCCGTTGCCTGGAGAAAGCTGAGAGTCAGGGTTTCAGTTGCTAGATCACTGCTACATCCAGAGAAAACACATTTTGCATCCTCTTTGTGAACAGTCATGTCTTGACATGGGAAATGGCAGCAAAGCATGGAAGGTGGCTCACACAAAACCTGAGCGTACCTCAGCGTAGCGTCCGTATGTCCATGAGATAGGCACATTTTAAGTGGGGCAGCTCCCCAGATTTGTGCCTCAACAGCATGCTGAGCTCCTGGAGCTGGCGACAGCTCTGCTGCACAGGCAGGAGGAACCTCCAGGTGGTTCTGCATAGTGGCCACAAGTCAAAGTCATCTTCTCCCCATCTCATTCTGCTGGCTATTTATAACCCTGCCAGTCACACTTAGAAAAATCACTGCTCAGGAAGTAGCAGTGCTTTTGTTAGTGAAGCAAAGATGTTTGCTTACCCAGCAGACATCCTCAGTCTTACTGAGAGATTATGGTTTTATTTTGGACCACTCCTCCCCAAGATGCAAGCCTGGATTATTCAAGCCATGGTTTTGCAGTAAGAGCATCTATCCCTCAACTTCTGCTGATGAATCTCAAGCTTTGACCAGTTAAGACACATCATGATTCACTTGAATAAAAAGGAAGTAACAACTGTATGACCAGCAGTGATAGCTTCAGTCACACAGTACATTAGCACTTGGGGAACCCAGGTCTCAGTTCAGCCTCAGGTTTCTTGCTTGCCAGATTGGTTGTCTTTGCATAGGCTGCCTCTTGGCAGAAGGATGCACCTCTGGCAGCAAGCCTTCCCGTTTGACAGAAAATGGGTTTTCTCAATGGTCTGTTTGCCATGTCAAAGTCAAGAGGTCTTGAACAACACTTACGTTAAATGCTTGCACTAGGAATAGTTTCACAGTAATAGCCCCAGCTTAGCAAATAATGTTATAACATGTTTAACTTTACAGAGAACAGAAGATGGCATGTGGTCTTGCAAAATCACTATATGACATTTTTGAGGACTTTTAAGGAGTTTTCCCCACTTACCCAGCCCCTTGAATTGTTTTCCTCTGCAAAATCTCTCCTAAGTTGAAATGAGAGGAAGGCAGCTCCTGCAGACCTCTGCCAAAAAGAGCTTCAGCTGAATTGAGAGGAAACTGGTTTGAATAAGAATCCAGCAACCACTGTGTGATGTGGCCAGGAGACCAACATAGCAAAAGGGAAGCAACTTCAACTATAAGAAACACTTTTCAACTATTGGAGGGACAAACAGCTCCCTCCTCCTCTCTTTTATTTTTCTGCCTTTTTGTTGTTGTCTTGTTTTACTCTTTTTTTTTTTCTGGCCACAGTTCATTTCTGGCAGACCTGCTGGAGCTGATGCCAAGCCAGGCAGCAGCGCCGACTCTCAGCACTGTCCTGGGCCACAGGCCACAGATGCCTGGTACACCCTGACCATTCAGATTAAGTTCAGAGCCACAGGCTACACGGTGCAGCTGGGGGACAGTGAATGGGCAGGCCTGAGACTTGGACTTCTGTACCTAAACCCACAAACCTTTGCTATCTAGTTTAATCTTAGCCAGTAGAATGAGATGAAAAGCCAAATGATGCAGATATTTTACAGCCATCATTAGTGCAAGCCCATCTCTGGCATGTTTATTATTTTTGAAGTGCCCAAGGCAGCTCATGCAATGAACTAATTTTCTTCCTTCCATTCAGTGATAGCTGTCTGGCATCACTTGCTTTGTATTTACCACTGTTCTCACCACAAGAATCTGAGCTGAGTTTTCAAAACCAACTGGTAATTTTGGGTGGCCAATTCAAATTATATTAAACAGGCCTAACTTTGAAGTCTGCACAATTGTCAGAACAGTCCTGAAAGCAATCCCTCCAAGGGTAATCTGAGTTTGGGCAACTAACCAGCCAGGCATATAAAAAAGTGCTTTTCACGTCTAAATTCAAGGACTAGAAAATGCCAACTTCATTCACTGGGTAGTATTTATTCTTTCCTTCAGCTGCTGCAGCTTAGCAAATTCTAGAGTACAACAAAGGAATATTTTTTAGATTTATGGTAGGTTTCGATATCTTAAGAAATAAAGCACTGAAGAAAAGGACCATCCAAACTAATGCATGCTAGGAACCAAATAACTGTGCACCTTGAGAAAGGACCACACATGTTCCCCTCAGGACAGAGAGAAATCATGTATCTCGCGTTAGGATTGCTGGACATGGATGAGTCACGACACCATCATAGGAACACAAACTTAACTTTCATCTTGGGTCTGCGCACAATGAAACTGTAAGAACAGTAACATGCTTGATGTGAGGCATCTGCCACGTTACCGTACCACCCCATTCAGAGAACCCGTCTGAAGAGGCTCCACGGGTGGCATTTTTGGAAGGACTCCCTTTGGCTACCCTGCTTGGCTTCCCAGCCCACTACCAAACGTTAGCATCCTATTCACCTTTCAAGAACTGCTTTCAAATAAGATCATAGAGCATTTCTGAAAGTGTTACAAGAAAGTAATCTTTTGTTACTGCTTACAGCTTAGCTCTTTACCCTAAGAAAGACAGCAACCATCCAAACCCACAGCAATGTGTAAAAACAGACGCTCCCACAAAAATAAAGTCAGTCCTGCCTATTATGGAGCGACAAGGACAAACATTCAGTGATGGCCAATCTGATACCTTCTATATTTGCCTTGTACACTTGCTACAAAGGGAATAGGGGGGACAGAGGTTGAGTTAAATACGCTGTGAAAATGCTGCTCACCAGCTATACAATTAGAGATGCACTGAGTTTTTATGTTAATCAAACAGTATCATCTCTTTGCTTCACACTTGAATAGTGAGTGATGTTTGGTCTTTGATATCTTGTATCTACTCTTTGTAGGACAGCTGAATATATAGCTTTTGTATTTGCTCTGACATTAATAAAACCAGGAATCAAAAACAGTAGAGAGGAGTCACTTCAATTAAAGTATTCTCTTTCCTTTTGAGTGTCTGACAGTACAAGCCAAGAGTTTTGGGCTTAGGAATACATAAAACCAGCTGCCATAGAGATGAGTCCGGGATAAATGTCTCAGTAGACAGAAGGCCACTCTCTGTTGGCAGACTAGACACAGTCAGGAAGGCTTGAAATCAGCCCCCATAGAAATACAAACTCTTCTAAATAAGAAAGTAGCTCTGAGTATGCCCACTCATACACTTCAGATTCAAGGTAGCTTGAATGAATCAAATTGCCAGGGGATAAAAAGAACATCTAACCATTACCTACAACCCAAAGCAATGCAGAAAAGAATGCAGGAGTACTTTAGATAAGAAAATGAACATAAGCCCTCTTGATGCCACAGCCAACTTAAACATAATCCCTAAAAGCATAAGCAGGATGTATTTGTTAAAGTAAGAAAAGGTATTAATTACACCTGTCCAAGGCACTGGGGTCTGTTATTGGATTACTCCATCCAATTCCAGTGCCAGTAATTACAAAATTATGTTAAAAATTTGGAGACAGTTCTGAAAAGACCTTCAGGAACAGTCTGAGGCCCAAGAACTGTTGTTGTAGTAACTGACTGAAGCTCAAAATGTTTAACTGGGAGAATGTTAAGCACTCACGTGGGGATTTCCTGCAAGTATCTACACAAGGAAAAATTTTCTGATAACAGAAGGCTCTTTAATGAAATTGAAATTAACTTCCTGAAAGGTAAATTGGGCAAACATGGGCTATATGCACAATCTGGGGTTTCTTAGGTACTGTGAATAGAAATACCTTATAGAGATGATGCAGATCTTAAATTCCTCCCCCCTTTAAAGGTATGCAAATAGCTCAACAAAACATTGATGCTGATACTCCTGACTAGAATACTGGGACTCATGTTATATAGGAAATCAGGCTGGATGACCACTGTGAGCCCTTTGGGTTTCAGTGCCTGTAAATACATGAAGAGTCTCTGCTCTCTGCAGAGAGTGGTGGGGGACAAGGCATGACACAGGAAGATGGGGGTTCACCTAGGCAAGACACTCGGGAAGCTGCCAGCAGTCACATCAAGGGATGTAAATTTTGCCAGCTCTCTCTGACATCTTTGCAGAAGCTCCTCAGTGCAGAAGGCATGAAGTGTCATAAGGAGTCACAACTATTGATGCTGCTGCAGACAACCCAACTCACCCACAGCTCTGCTGCCAGCTGTATCCGGCACAGTCAAATCAGCGTTTCCACAGGGAAACACAAGTTTTCATGTATTGAGGCACTGGTATTTATAAGGACATACTAGAGGGTTGCTCCCACTATGCTAAGAGCAATGGCAGACCACATGAAGGTTTTAAGACTATCAGGGCTTCCTCACACTCTGCCTTCCATATGGTACAGTATTCCCCACAGTTCTGTAGTTCTTCCTCTCCTTTTCTCTTACTTCAGACAGGAAGGAGGGAAACAGAGCAAGGATAGTTGCTGATTTATGACTAATGTCTTGTCTGATGTGACCCATTTCCATAGAATAGCTTAAGTGAAGGAGAGCTGTTCTCAACCCTATTCCTCTTCAACATGCTTTTTACTTCACATTGTATTTGTGGGTAACTTTATACCATACTTCACAGGCAACTACTGTTATCCCTTCCAGGACATACTTCTGCTCCACTGCTTCCATAAAGCCAGCTGCCCCCTTTCCCTCATCTTCTGCTTCATTTCCTTATCAAACAGCTGACATTCTTACCTGCTAGTGCCTCTTCCCCTGAAATGGACAGACCTTTAGAGCACAGTGACCAGCAGGAGATGGTTTTGAGGCAAGGGGGGTGCCTCAATTCTGCCACTACCCAGCCTTCCTGAAAAGGCTCCCTCCCCTCCCCCGCCCCACCCCCGATAGCATTTTTCCTCAGTGCTGTATGTCCAAAACAGCAGGATATGTGCAACTCAAGGAAGCCACAGGGTCAGAGCACAGCCAGGGAGCTTGGGAAGCAGGAACCTGCATGGCTATATCTATGGGAAGGAATACATGGCTTGTCTTGAGCTGGTCATGAAGGGAATCTGTTTCGCCTTTGGTGGAAAGAAATCAATTCCAGTGACCCTTCAGTGCTCTCTTGGTCAGCTAATTAACAGGGTAGCCATAACTGCATCCCTTGAGGGAGAGAAGCAGATTTTTACCTCCCTGGCTTCTGAAGCTATCTGTACAAGTCAAGAGAGATTATGCAGAGGCTGATGGAAGTAGTGGTGGCAGAAAGCCAGACACAGAGATACATCAGGACGCACTAAAGAGGTTCCGAAAGAAACCCTTGAGAGCTTGTCAAAAGCAGCCCCCAGGCTGGAGACATCTCCTGCAAGGAGAACAAGTGTCTCTGAATGCCTGGGACAGATGGGTTTGTCCTGCCACTGACATGTAAAATGCACATCAAGTATCACTTTCCAAATATTAGCTGTTTTTCAGAAAAGGGCTTTTTGACCCCCACTCATAAGGTAAAGACTGACATGTCGAAACACTACCCAGCACTTAATGTGAAAACTCTTTGAACTCAAGGTATGACCAGCTAACAGGAAAGACATTTTTCAGGGCCTGTCACACAAGCACATGGGGACCCTGACATGCAATCACTGCAGCAGATGGAAAACCTTTTCAGACCAGCAAGGTCCTTACTTCGCATCAACAGAAACTGATGGGTACTCACAACTTCTGGAGGAGGTCAGCATGACAAACAGAGGTCCCCTTGACCCAGATGTGGCCCTAATAGGGCCTTCTTGTCAGGACAAAAGGGAGCCACCGGAGCCAAGGCATGGCAAGGCATGGTTGATGTCCTGGTTGCAAGTGAACCGTATCCCATCCAGCTGTTTCTGATAAACCAGAACTTGCCTTGCTAATGGTGAAAACTTCTGTCACAGTGAGATGGATGAAGATCTCAGGTTACACGTGGGGAAGCAAAAGCAGAGGAGTGAGATACCAAAGACATTCCTCCAACACCAAACCCTATAGGAGAAATCTGTCGGCTAATGCTGCTTCCCATTTTCCTGATCATGGCCTTGTAATGTGTTCCATATTAAACAGTTCCCATGTCTTGTTTTACAGATCAGCTTAAAGAAGTGTCCCTGATTTAAAGCACTTCAACACCAATACAGCTTTATGTCTTTAAGGAAGAAAAAAACCTGAAACAAACAAAACCCCAAGAGCCACTGCTTTTCAGACCCCGGTAATATCTTCCTTTGTAGTGATATAAAATGCAGCAGTAAAGCATTTACAACTGTTCGGAGCCAAGAAAAAGGTGTCTCCAATAAAGTTTTTTATATATAAATAATATGTTCTCTCCCTTAGCTCTATGGACACTACTCAGAGAAAATAAAATTATTCTTCAAAAAAAAATGTTTCCATGACAATCTTCCACAACAGGCAGAGAGCAAAGGAACTTTATTATATATAACTTAGCTTTTTTTAGTTCTCTTTGTTGCAGTGATTTTTCTCATAGTGCCAGTAGCACTGTTCTTGCACTGCACATGAGAAGAGCCCTGCTGAGCCTAGTGTTAAAGGTGCTGAGCCTAGAGCTGCCATAGTGGAGCAAAGCATTGAGAGAAAAGAAGATTTTGGTAAGGGCAGCACCAGCTTTCTGTTAATTTTTTGTAGGTGGTCTCACTGCAGGACCATGGTAACTTCTTCCAGACCATTTCCATGAGGTTGAGGTTTGATCCCTTTCCCTGCTAGCACCAACACTAAATGCAGATCAACACAGGTTTTGCAGTGATTCACTGTTTCAGCTTAGAAAGGGGTACTTCTGTTCTAGCATGGGCCCCAGAGGCGTCTTGTGATGGTGGCTTCTCTCTTACTCCAGTAAAGCTTCTGGAAAAACCTACCTGGTTCTCTTCATCAGCACAGCCTCCATCAGCCCACCAAAAACACTGGCACCATGAAGTTCTTACTTTCAAGGAGATCAGCCACCAGACAAACCACTGTGGAAGCACAGCAGAAACTGTTTTACGGAGCCAAAGAATCGAGGGGCTTGGGTTTTTTGCTCTTCAACTTACCTAAAAATAATAGCTAAGCCAAGCTGGAGCTGGTAATGCAAAGTGCTGCTACAGTGGCAAGCAGAAGGGTACTTGGGATGGTCTGTAACCAGTTTGTTTTGGTTCAGTTGTATCCCATGCTGCTACCTGAGCAACAACACTGCAATCTTCTGGCTGGTTTGTACACAGTCGTTGGCTCTGGACAGTTTTAAATGCTTCTCCATAACCTTGAAGAGTTGTGCAGTCAGCATGTAAACTCTCAGCTCATTTTTATACTGCTGTTCAAACCACACAACAGCTTGGGTTTTAGTCAGACTGTTACAATTCAGTCACCAAAAGGTTTGTCACACCATCTCACAACTGCTTTCCTTCTGGGGTTATATCCTTGTGAAGTGTAAGAGCTGCTCATTAATAACCTCCATTTTCCCAACTGCAGGCCAACAAATAACTCATGAGAGCAGTGGTAAAGATGCCTAATGTGTTACATCTGCTGAAATGCTTGAAGCTATGGGAGCATTCTCCAGCTCACTGGTGTAAAAGGAGACACAGCAAACTACAAGATGTAGAAAGCACGTCGTGTGTTAATTACCAAGACATTTATAGGTAACATGTGCCTACAAAAGCAGGCATACAGCTTTACATATCATTAAATATGTTGAAAATACAAAACTTACAAGAACAAATACAAGAATCCAGATGTGAGCGTGGCATAAGAACTACACCTGGTGTAAATTCAACCTAAATACTCAGCTTCCCTCTATCTTGCATATGCCACTGAAGCGATTACAGTCTGTAAGAAAAGCAGCACATTGCTGACATGCACTGTTAGTGATGTCCTTAAAACTGCTGAATGTAAACTTGAAAGCAGATTATCTCAAGAGGATAAGGAACTGCCACATGTGCATCAGTTCAGCTCATTGCAGAACAAGTTGCTAGCTACAGCTGAAAATATTTAAGCAATCTTCCTGGAAGACAGACTGCGCTAATGAACAGGGTCTCTTGCCTATTAAAGTCTATTACACCAAGTATGCAACGCAGAAAAGGGTTGGAAGGAACAGCGTGGCTGATGCAACTGGTTTTTCTCCAGACAAACTATTAGCAGGTGAAACAAACTGAGTAGGTAGGTGTGCATCAGCAGTTTGGCTTTATTCTGCCTTATGCTCAAATCCTTGCATACCCATATCGAGGAACGCTAGGCTGACACAGCAATCTTCTGGTCCTCAACTGATGATACTGCAGTCATGACACTGTCCATGATTTTCTGAAGTATCATATTTTAACAAAGCCATATGCATAGTAGCTTCAACACGAATTATGCATCTGCACATGCACACAAGCCTTTGTGAAAAGAACAGTGTCAAAGCTGTGAAAGTGAACACTTAGAAGCAAGGAAATGTCAAAATTCAGGCTGCAGAAACACCCTCATTTTATTCCCTCAGTGCATATAATTAGAGTGGCACACCATCCAGGTGCAACAGTTGGCAGCTGTTAATAAAAGTGAACACCATCCTGTGAGAAAGCCACTGTGCAGATCTGCAGTAAGCACTTTTCAAAACATGCTCTTCTGATTAGAAATAAAATGTAAAAATACATAGAGAAACAGGTAAGAAGAGAACTCCTAATTAAATACCTAGAGTGAAAGAACAAACACATCTAGAAAACTGATGTACAAGTGTTACCGGAGAAAGAACATAAAATAACAGGTCAAATTTCAAATTAAAATCCTGTGGCTTTACCCTCTGAGACACTGAAAGCAATGAAGGCATTCCAAGTTTCAGTTTTACCTGCAACCTCCCAAGATTTGGGGGAGAAAAAAGGAAAGGGTGGAATTGAGACATTAGCGACCACCTTAGAAACTCCACTGTAGTTTGCAGTGAAACTACTTCCTGGCCCATTTGGTTGGCAAGGTGGTTTGAAAGCAAAAATGACCTCACATACTCATGGCACCCAAAACTCGGAAATCAGACAAAGGTGAAGACCTGTATCTGAATATGAGGTTTTAAGCCAGTTCTACTACTTGAATAACCCTAGGTCTTGAGATACATACAAGGTTGACAATGGCAAGTCCCAACGCAGAAGCCCTCAATGGGAAGCCCCCACCAGTGTTAGTTTTCCAAATGAAAAGCAGTGGTGTTACTAGGGGAGGCATGGTTACCAAGGGCCTTAATGGGGCAAGATCTCACCTGCCAACACACCCAGAGGCCTTTAGCCACCAAGTCTTCATTCCCTGAAGTCTGCGGTGGAAGACACAAGAAAACAGTGGATTTACTCAAGACAAAATTAACACCTGGACATGTGATGTATATATGACATTGTAACATCTGCTGTTGTCTACTGGCACTTTTGTCCATATTTCTGTGTCCACTTGCCTATATCTCTTAAATGTTCGCTAAAAGACAGAAATTGTGCAAAACTACTTGCCCCGGCCTTTGCTTTGGGTAACAGGTCCTGGCAAGCTGAGGTGAGAGCTGCCCCCTCCATCCAAGCAGAAATAGAGGACAGAGCAGTCTGCAGTGGTAAAAGCTCATGGAAAAGTGCTTTAAGAAGGTGAAATCAAGGTACAAAGCCTGCACACAGAAACATGCCTACTGTGCCAGTGTGTAATTTTGCATAATACACACAGAGCAATATTCCACTAGCAGGCAACAGCCGTGCAGGCACCCTTTGGAAACACCTCCTTCCTTCTAGGAGGGCCCATTGGGCACGGAAGAGGCATTGCCAGGTCTCCACAGGGTGGCTGCTCTGCACATGTACCCACCCCAGCACTTCCAGGGTGCCCAAATACACTTCTTTTCCTTCTTTTTCTAACCACTTTTATGCAGAAATACATTCTGAACATGAACTCTTCTGTGAAAAGGCCACTTTTATTATTAATTGCTTTGCCTTCATAGAAGCAGCTGGTAAATTGTATTTTTAGCCGCTGCTTCCCACTGTTGCAGAAACCACTTGACTAACTGTAACTAAAACCGTACCTTTCCCAAGCTTAACAATAGCACTAAATAAAACCACAAACAATTTTTTTTGGTGGATGAGAAACCAAATGATTCAACTTGACTCTTTTATCTCAGTGCTAAAGATTACACCTAAAAGTAGTTAAATTTAATAGCAGTTCAAGTGTGTTTATAACAACTTTGCTCAATGTATTGTTGATACATTACCATTGCGCAACGCTACAAGGAGTTACTTGGACATTCCATCAGGTTCCGTAGCGGGTAACTCTATTTGGTCTACGAACAGAGCCTCATACCACCACCACCTCAGTGATGGCAATGTAATGTCAGCTCTTCAAAAATACAAGAAATTATTATCTTATGGTATCTGCCTTTGCCCAGTTCCTGTTGTTTGGCAATTGACCCTTCTGAGCCCCACACAGAAGGCTTGAAACAATCCTACAGTATACATACTGAGCACAGGCTCCCGAAGTTAGTTGAATACAGCTAACTCAGCAGGGTTTCAGAGCCACAATTAAAGCTAAATTGGCTTGCTCTTCATAGAGGAACTGTGTTTCCTTAGGATTAGCTATACAGACTGCCTGAGCTGATGTGACAAATCAGCCTTCTACCCAAAAATGTCAGATTATAGGCTATGATATTTATATTCAAAAGCAATGGAAAGAATAATCTGTTCAACATTCTCCTGTGCTCAGCTAAAATATATATAATTGCATCAGGCACTACCAAGCATTTTTCAAGCCCAGAAAATAATAACATGCCTGACATTATGGCCACATAAACCACAAGAAGTACTGTAAAAGATCTGATTTAAAGTCCAGTGCTAAGGACATTCATTGGGAAGGTTTAGAAACCTCACCTCAGCTCACCCTCTCGTGCTCAGGTGCTTGTAGGAACTGCTGCTTCCCGTCCCACACAGGTCACTCAAAACGCACTGTCCATCAAACTGCCCTCAAAGCAGCTGGTGAAGTAACTTGTGTTTGGCCCACAGTATATAACATCTCATGCTCCCTTGAAGACCTTTATAGCTTCTAGCAATTTCAGGGTGAGGTAATGGCAGATTTTTGGCACCCACCCTGCATTGCCTTGATTCTGTACAATGCATTGTGTCAGTGTGATGGATCCAAGCCTAGCTGGGGACTCATTAATCCACAGATTTCATTGCTAAACACACCATTTTCTGAAACAATAATGCGCATTAACTCCTCTGGAGTTGCTAAAGTCTTTGCAAATCAAAACCTGTTTGGGCCCCCCTTACTGAAGTTAGATATTTCAGTGACCGTAAGGGCCCAGGCTGCCAGACATCAGTAGTAAGTCCTCTACTTCACACTATTAGGGCAGTTTTATTGAAATTTAGGCAATACCCTTGCCCAACTTGCCCTGACTTTACAAGACAAAAATCAGATCTCTTTTTTTCTTTTCTTGCTTGCTTTCAAAAATACTTGCAGGCGCTAATCCTGGAATAATAGACTCATAAAACATCAGTTTAGAAAAATGCAGCAACTACACTGATCCAGCAAGTTGTTCACGGGAGATGGCTTTGTTTCCACATTTTGCTTTGCTGAACTCCACGAGCAAGTGTGTAAGTATACACCCCTGCAGATTAACTTTTCCTCTGCAAGTGCGCAGACTGGAAGACTATACACGGCCAATTTCTGCCTCACCCCATGGAATGAGATACAGCATTAGGCTCTTACAGAGAGTTGTTCCTCCAGAGAGACTCTGGAGAAACATAATGTCACTGACACAAGAGAAGTTTAGGCACAGAGATGGCTTGGGAGAGATGGAAGCAGGTGACTGTCACATGCAGCTATTGATTCCCTTAGGTCCAGCCTGGCTTTGGTCACCTGATGTCTGGAGGAGAAGGTCTGTGCTGAGCATCAGTGTCCCCTAGGCTGAGATGCTGGCACTGCTGTATCTTACTCTCTAGCACGTGGTCTGCTATTCACAAAGATTCCTCAGAAGGCAGAAACGTAGCTTAAGCAGCTGACCTGGCCCTTCATGTAATACAATGCTCTTGTGGAAGTACTTTGCCATGGAGATAAACCACTTCTAATGTAAAATGTCCTCTTCCCACAGAACCTCCTCCCATGACCGCAGTTGGTCCCCACTCTCACACCACCTCGTGCTTTTGATCCCAGTCCCATTCCTGCCACTGCCAGCCTCAGCCTCCTCTCCGACAGAGGCTTGCTTGCAGTCTGAGAGAAAGGCGTCCGTGTAAGCAGATGTTTTTCTTCTGTTCCTCATATCGCAGGCAGAGCTCAGTCACCCATGGTGGGCTCCATGTAGGCAGAGCTGCTGGCAGCTGTGAAGCAGAGCCAGTTTGGGCACGTTTCAGCTGCCTTTGGCTGGAGGCCATGCGGAAACTCAGCAGAGGAAGATGCCCAAAAGAGCTGAATGTCCATTAAGCTCTCTGCTCGAGGTGAACTGCTCATGTGGGGTCATAGTGGGATGGAAAGCATTCACCCCTCTGGCTAAAGGGAGGACCCTCGTTGAGATAAGACCTCACCAGAAGCAAATCAGTAATTCCTTGCCTCTTATACACAAACTCAAACTGGTACAAGATCAGGTCAGACAGAGCTCAGAGCCCATCATGCTTGTTCACAAAGTTGGACAAGGAGGCTCAGCAGGAAGGCAGTGTGATTCTCCTGGAATTTCTGCTTATCACTTTGTCATAGTGTGTGTTATTCAAGAGACTGGGAGAAAAAAAGAAAGCAGCAGGCCTGGGAGCTGAGACAGAGGGGCGTGTGGTGGGTCTTTTTATTTTTACCCCTCTTAACAGACTGAGATAAATGTAGCAATCCAAAAACGTGGAGGTGGGAAGGACGTGTGTGTGCATGTGCCTTTTATCAACTGGAGGATCATTGGATGTATCTGTTACCAAGGAGAAGCACAGGCTTGGTAACAGCAGAGAGCAAAGATGCATTATTTTTTTTTTCATTCCTATATGATAATAATCGCAGACCTTATCACTTGTCTCATGATGAAATTCAGAGCCCTGTATTAAATTTCGCTCCGTGACAAATTTACTGGAATGAAAAAAGAAAAATATATCCAAGAGTGCGGGAACCCAAGCTGCCAAGATGCAATCTGAAGAGCAGCACGCTTAGAGTGCTGCTGGAGCTGGAGGAAATTACACTGTACTTAGCCCCACTAGTCCAAGAGGCTTTCAGTAACAACAACGAAGTCCCGCTTCGGGTAGCGCCCTGTTAAGAATCTGACAAAACAGACGCAGAAGTCAGCTCAAACAAGAGCAGCGCAACTCTTAAGGGAGGTTGACCCTAGCCAGCTTGCCTTGCTCTGCTCACTGCCCAGCCAGACCCCACTACTTATGAGGTTGTGACATACCCTGATTCATGGGTTAAATCCTACAGTGAAGGGTTCTGGAGAACAAACGAAAAGCAGAGACCCTCCGCGGGCTTCTCTGACCAGCACACTGGGGAAAAAACCCACCCATAGTGCATCTCCTATCTTTTGCTGTGCAGTGGTATCAACAACTTCTGATGACCGAGCTGTACCCCCTCCTGCAGACACACGCAGCAGCATTTCCCATCCCTCTCATGAGCGAGAAGTACCTGTGTATAGCTGTATACACACGCGACATATCGCGACTGGGCTGCGCACCGCGCCTGGTTCTCAACGATACAAGTCTCACCATTAAAAACGCACCTCTGACCGAAAATAAAAGACAAACAAACAAGGAAGAAAAAAAGAAAGAAAAAAGGGAAGGTCAAGGCAGCCGAAGTATTCCAAGCGGAAAGTAGAATTACAGCCACGGAAATCTCAGTAACCGAAGGGGAAGCGCCGTTTACAAGCCCGCAGCGCGCGCGGGGAAGTTGCGGGGAGCCCCGACTCCTCCGGGTTGGCACAGACCCACACACCCATCTCGCACCACCATCCCTCCAACACCACCCCCCCGGGGTGCGGGCAGCTACCCGACCGGTCCCCGGCCCAGGCGCGGTACCTTCTCTCCGGTGAGCACATGCAGCCCCTCCCGGACCTTGGCGAAGGAGCCCTCTCCCAGCTTCCTGCCGATCAGGTAGTTGCCGACCCTCTTGGTGTGCTGGAAGTCCCGGAGCCGCTCCCGCGGCGCTGCCGCGCTCAGCCAGGCGGCCAGGAAACTGCCCTCCGCGCCCGCCGCCGCCTTCCGCGCTTCCCCGCCGCCGCTGCCCGCCACCGCCGGCGGCTCGCTCAGGAGCCCGTCGCCCGCCGCCGCCGGCATGCCCGGTGCTGCTGCCGCTGCCGCTGCTGCTGCCGCTGCTGCTGCTGCTGCTGCCGCTGCTGCTGCTGCCGCGCCGCCTGCCCCGCGGGGCGGTCACCGGGCGGGCAAGAAAGTTGCTCTGGGGAAAGCGCCGCTCGCCCGGCGGCGGCGGAGGGGCCGGGGGGCGGAGCGGGACTGTCGGGGGGCCGGGGCTGGGGCGAGCCGGCGGCGCGGTGCCCCGGGCTGCCGCCCCTCATTGGATCCAGCGCCTCCCCTCCTCCTTCTTCTCCTCCTCCTGCCGCCGCTCTGCCCCGCGCCGGCAGCGGTTGCAGGCGTGAGGCTGCCGCGCGGAGCGGGGAGGAGGGGACCGAAGGAGGGAAGAAGGGAAGGAAGGGCTGGCGGAGGGAGGGGGAAAGGGCTCATTCAGTTTGAATTTGCGGTAATTTAATCCGCTCTCACGCGGCCGGAGCAGATGCCATCCAAACCCGGCAACCTGGGTGTTTCCAAACGCGACTGGCCCCTCCTTTCTCTTCTCCCCTGCATCCCAAACCGGATCGGCAATGCACCCGTCTCTGAAATTAAACCAGGGGTCCCGGCTCCCGGGCAGCGCCGTGACTCGGTCTGCTCTGTGTGGTTCTGTTTATTGCTGCCCGAGAGTATCTTTTGTGCTGCTTTTCCCCACCTTCCTTCCCGAGCGCGCCTGGCTCCTTCTCACACCCGTGTTGGGAAACGTGCTACCGCGAACAGATCGTGACCGCCTCTCCCGCTGCTCCGGCGGGATCCGCTCCCCCTCCCGCCCCCCGCGGGCTCACCATTCACCACCCGCTTCTCCAGCTTATCCCTCCCGGCATTCGGATCTCCTCTGCCACAGTCCTCCTCCTCCTGTTTTGCAGTGCGGGTGTCCTGGCAGAGCTTCTCCCTCTCTACCCCCTGCAGTCTGCATCGGCCGGGCCCGGTGGATCGGGAGAGGGGAGGTGACCTGGGCGCCCATCCGCCGCAGGGACAGTCATTTCCCCATCGATTTTTCCCACCCCGGGGAGAGGGAGAAGAAAGGAGTGGATTGCCATTTTCACTGGCCAGCCCCCTTCCCGGAGGCTTCACTGGCAAAAAGGAGGCGCTCAGGGAGGGAGAACAGGGATGGGAGGTGAGACAGAGCCGGGAGGGCCACCCCGCATCTAGTTGCCGATGGTCAGGGATGCTCTACCCTGCTTCGAGTTTCCAATGGCCAATGATGGTAGTAACCTTAAGCTCGTGCGTTGGAAGGTCTAATACAGCAGTTAACTCATTTAAACGCCTCATGGCTCATAAGGATTTTAACCTACAACCTATCTTTAGTGTGGCATCAGCAAGAAAGTAATCAAGGACCCCTATTCATCTTCAAACTTAATATGCGTAGTTTTATTCTTGCCCATGTAGGTGCATCAGGTAATAGTTGGGGGGGGGGGGGGGGGGAGAAGAAGGAGAAATCACGCATACTCTAACAGATGAGAGCTATGTCAGCAAAACCTCCCCGAACGATGCGGTTGTACCTGATCAAAACCGGCTCAGAGCGTTGCTGCAATCACACTCCCGCCCCATGTGAAGCTGGTTTTCCCACTAGAGGGCTGGCGAGCACGGCTCTTGCCGTGCTCACTCTGCCACCTCGCTTTAAACTCTTCTTTCACTCCTTAAAACTGTCAGACTAATTTTACACCACACTGCTGCCCATTAGCCTTCGCTTCTGTCTTGATGCCACTTCTGTCACTTCGCTGTAGGAGAGCTATATCCCGCTGGTGCTTCTGCTTGAATCGTCTTAACTGCATCACCAGTTAGATTTTGACTGCACAGGGGTCGATGAGCCATGTGCTCGTTCCCCATCACTCTTCCTTGACATCCCTGATTTAGTACACTTAGTAAAACTTCCTAATGTAAGCCAGAGCTGAGCAATGTTTTCATGATTTTACCATGCCAGTTGTAATGGGTAACAACTGTAGTCTTCCGAGTGTCAGTCCAGACTTCCCAAGCCATAGTTAAGCAGGTTACAACATACCCAGGTCTGGCTTTAGGCAAAAGGTGGGCAGCTGCCCAGGGAGGCTGGCAGTGAGGAGCTTCAGGCGACCTGTGTGGGATGAGGCATTGCTGTTGGAGGTGCTGAGCCCTGCCACCTCCTGAGGCTGGGGCTGGTCAGAATGCAGTTGGGCAACAAGCCCTGTCCACACAAGCCAAATGCTCTTTGTCAGCTCTCTTGGCCCAGCCATGCCAGGAGGCATGCCAGTCTCCTCCCACACTTAGAAGCAGTCCTTATCCAGACACCTTCTCTTTCTTTGCAAGGTTGTGAAAACGTTTAGTCTGCTGGGAAGAGAAGAGGAAATGGAGGGAGTGGGATGCATGGAGGTGGTGGATGGTTAGCTGTGTGGGACAAACGTCCTTACTGCAAGGCAGAATACGAAGAAGGAGAACTGGGGAAGCAGACTCACTCCGTGGATTTCTGGAGCTCAGCTGGCCACCTTCCACTAACTGAGTTCAGGTTCCCTGACACTTCTAATGACCCCTCCAAACTCTATTCCTAATGGTTAAACAGTGTGGTTCCACTGCTAAGAACCCTGGAACTGACTGTATCACCACACTCAATGAAATATACATTTTCAGCTGAAATTTCAAACAAAACTGAAATCCAGCGCTGTCCCAGTAGGCAGAAATTGGAGAAAGGAATGTTCCAAAGGCAATAAATAATATTTTGGTTTAAAAATATACACTCATCCCCTGCTCTGAGTACATTTACAAATATCACAGTACACAGCCACCTAAAACAAAAGTCTGCACGTTCTCTGACCTGCCACTAGCCTGAGAGCATTTTGGTCCCCTATGAGGAGATGCAGGGACACAGGATCATTGCACACTGCCTGAACTGATGGCTGCTGTGCTGAAATTGTGCTCCTTGTAGATGGGGGGCACTTTGACATGACAAACCCTAGTAGCAAAACTGGTTTTGCCCCTGCTCTCCCCCATGATGCAATGCTGTGGCAGTGTGTTTGTGCTGCTGTGCAGTAAACAGGGCTGGTGAGGGGATTCAGGCTGTTTAAAAGTGCCATGAAGTTTAAGACAACTTCTCTACTGTCCTGGCCACCAGAGAAATTGAAGTGGAAGTGCACAGTGAGGCAGTGCAGGTAACCTTGTACCACACCATGCCATGCCAATGTCATCTCTAGACAAATTACCTTTTTTATTGGACCTTTTTCACCCTTCCGAATCAATTGGGATTGATAAATCTGGCTCCCAGCAAATCTGAGTGGTCCAGGAGAGAAATTTATTGAGGCTTCCTAAATCTAAGCTGGAAGTGTGAAGCTGCCAGGAGCATCTCTGCATTTGCAGAGAAGGCAACCTAATCCTTGCATGGGTCAGAACACTGACGATGGGCAACATGAGATAGTTTAGTGGTGAGCTTGGGTCCATGTCTCAAACTTCCCTAGTCAGGTTGATATGTGTGAGGTTTTTAACAATATTGCTGTATGGGAAAAAAGATAAAAATACGTATTGCAGTTACATTACAAGAATAAAATGTTTGTACATACTGCTTTTCAGTTGCAGAGAGGCTATATTCCTATGTTTTTTAAAGATATGACTATGCTAAGAGGCTTTGCAACTGTATTTGCTATATAGGTGTTCTGGTAGTAGACCAAATACATACTCCAGACAGATAATGCGAGAATTCCCAAGTATCTCCTATGCAGGTAACTGGAACAAGGAAGTAGGAAACATGGCTGCCCAAGAAAATCCTGGAAGATGTGCCTGGATGCCGCTTCTGGCTAATCCATACATGCAGCGATGGAGCACAGAGAGCAAAGGCGTAGCCCTGTTTCAACAGCGACAGTGTGCCCTTGGGCAGGAAGAAGAGCTGTAAGGTAAAGAATTCATTTGTTAGCAGCAGGAGTCCAGCTCATCATTTAAATGGCAATATGTGCCACACAGCAAGAGATGCTCAGCGTGCACACGCCTGCATCCTCCACTCCCTGCCCATAGAGCTTGCCTCAGCCACCCAGCGCCAGCTTCGGCGTCTCTAAGTACAGATGCCCAAAAAGGGATGCACATTAGCATTAGTAAATCCTTTGTGGCATAGGAGAGGTGAGCTGAGACCATGGGCCTTCATCATCTGCTTCCCTGCTGGTGCCATCTGGGGAAGGGAGGAACCTCACAAACTGCAAAACAAAAAGGACTCTTCCCTTGCCCAAAGGAATATGCTTTCAGACAGACAGACAGACAGAGGTATGTGCCTTTGTTTAGGCTCAGGGCTCCCACTCAGCTATCAGAAACATGGTTGTGGCCACTGTGATGATTAAACAGATGTTAATGGTATGTTTTTCAGTCAAACACCTGAAAATCAACCTCTTTCAAAAACAAAACTGGCAAAAAATGGCCACTGCAGCAAACATTAGGAGAGTTCTGAAAGAAACCAGTGCATATTTTTTTTAATTGACTCAACTTGAGGACTTAATGAGTTGACAGTATCCTTTTAAACAGGAAAGACTGCTGCCCTCTCACAATTTCTATCCTGTCCAGCTGTGCCCATCAGGGTGCAGTCTGGATGGAAGGGGGATCAAAGGCTGCATTCATTTCTGCAGATTTAGCTCCAGTGTGCTTTATTTTGAGCTGCAGTCTTTCTAGGTAATGACATTTTGTGATTAACCGTTGAAATTACTAAAGAATTAAAGGCAGTAGTCTGTCTTCAGGTTGCAAAAGCTGTAATAACAAGTTACTAAAAATAATGTAGAGGTTGACTTAAACCCATAAAAGCAAAGAAAATAACAGAGTTACCCTGTCAGTATTGTCTTTCACCATCTTCAACATTTTAAAATATTATAGTCAAATGTATTATCAGCTTGCAGAGTGTGAGTTTTGCAACCACAAGGAAGACTGAGGCCCCTGGGTCCAATCTCCAATGTCAAGGTCTACTTGGTCTGACTTCTACAAGGGATCAAACACTACAGCTGAGTTCCCAGGCTACAGTACCACATTCATGGAGGATGTGGCTTGGGACAGAACTGGAAGACAACGGTCCAGCAGCAGAACATGGCACTGCAAAGGAAACATTTGTGATCCTGAGAGCCCGCTAGAGAAATGTTTTGCCTTACTGTGCTGCTGCCTCTTCTGGCACAGCTGGTGGTGGCAGCTTTCCAAGCACTTCTGGCAGAAGCTGTTGCATGGGATGCTAAAATTCTCCTTATGCCTCACCTGCATATGCAATTCATTTTAATTGCTCTCATTCGTCCTGAACAGATCTGAGCTCCTTGAGTGAAGGAACGATTAAATCTCATCCCTTTTCAAGGGTATGCTGGAACAGGTTGCCCAGAGAGGTGGTGGATGCACCACCCTTGGAGACATTCAAGGCCAGCCTGGATGTGGTTCTGGGCAACCTGGTCTAGTTGAAGATGTCCCTGTTCATGGTAGGGGGCCTGTAAGCAAAAGACCTCTGAAGGTCCCCTCCAACCCAAACTATTCTATGATTCAATGATGGTAAATGAAAAAGCAGGTAAACAGGTAATTACGTTGCATGAGATCAACAAGTAAATTCTGTACTGATAAAATTAGAAGTAATCTATCATTTACCTGCCACATCACTGGGCCTTTTGAATTCAGTGGCTAACTGCTGACTTCAGTCAGGTTGTAGAAGAAACCCTGACTTAGTAGATATCCTGGGTTAAAACCAGAAAAGTTACCCTGTTATTGTTTATGCTCTCTTTGGTGTTTAGTTCTGCTTTAAAATAACTGGGCTTTTTTTCAGTTTGGATTTTTTTGACAACTGTCTAGTTTTGTAATGTTGGGGTTTCAGATATTACAGGGGTATAAATTTAAACCAGTTGTTTTTTTGTTTGTTGGTTGTTTGGTTTTGGGTTTGTTTTTGTTGTTGTTTTTTTTTTTAAAATGAGAATATATTTGTATTTGTTCTTAAAGAATTTATAAGACATGGGGTTCTTATAGAGTTTAAATCCCTGTCTGAGTTCACACTGGCAAGAACCTACGTTGCCTGGTACTTCCACAATAACAGAGGATGTACCCTGTACAGCAAGAGCACCCTTTCTCCCCCATACTGCCACATGGATAAAAGTGGAAGGAGAAAACTCTTCAGTGTGACAGTGATATCCAATATCAACTGATAATGTTATCACTTGCCTACATGTGGGTACTGCAGATACTATTCAGCTGACAGTGACAGTGGTATTTCTAAATCCAAGTAGCCTTGTAATCATAGATAAAGTATGTACTTTACTTTTCAATGGTTGTAAGAGGATGTCTACAATTAGGATTAAAACTTGCATTTGAAAAATACTGAACAAATTTTGTCCTCAAAAATATTCAGAATATATTGATACACATACAAAGCAGTACCTATATAAGCATTGAAACTATTTGATGACTTTTACAGAAATATGTTGGCAATGGCATTCTCTGTCACTCCAGCCACTGAAAGCTTTGCTATTCCTGCACTTCCATCAAAATCTCCAGTTTGCTTTCTGCCCTGCAGCTTCTGTAACACAGTTCCCTGCAGCCAATATATGAAGTGAAAGTGTGCGGTGACTTGGTGGTAACACAAACTAAACCGAATTTGATATCAAAGTAAATAGCAGGGGATTGCTGTGGCTGTAGTGATGTTGTTATAGTTTTTCACATTTCATTAATTAAGCAGCTCAGTTTCTGAATTTAAATTAAGCTACTGTGAAATCCTTCTTGCAGTGCATGGTGTCATAAAATTTAGGACCTTAAGTTTCATTTAGATAAGAGATAACATAAGAGTATTGTGTAAGTATGTATATGTGAAGTGCTTTGTATTTTCAAAAGCTTTTTGATATCAATGATGTATGATATGTAAATAAAAATTTAATCAGATTTTTGTGAGTCTCTGGAATTAGTGTATCGTGCAGAAGAAGGTGTGAGGTATTATGAGTGCTGACAAAGCCCCTTCAGTGAACTTCTTGGGTCACTCCATGGTGTCATACTGCCACACTGTTATTGTGCTCTAAGAGTGATTTAAATACATAGTGAGAATGAAGATGCTTTATATTTGAGTAGGGGCTGATGCTAGTCCAAACAAGCCTGCCAATATCATGCCAGACTACTTTCAAGCAAGTAATCTGCTACAGTGGAAATTCAGAATCAAGATGCTCTTGAGCTGTACAATTATTCCTCCTCACTCTTCTCCTTTTTCTTGGCAGTAAGTCAGAAAATATCCCAGTGCTATCCAAAAACTACAGAGTTTAATACAGAACTGTGGTCTTCCCACTGATGCTGCAGGCTGAGTACCATCAGCCTGTGTCTGCTACATGCTTGCAATCTTTAAATTGAAGAAAGTCAGCTATTTCAATGCTTTCTTGCAAGAAATGTTCCAAGCATCTTGTTTACACCTGTGCTACAATATGAACAAAACAGTGATTCACTCCTGAACTAAGAATTCCATGTTTTGTTTATGCCTGAAAGAATTTTTGATGACTGAATGAATTGTTGGAAAGTGGAGTTTTACAGTGGTAAAAGTACACATTATCACAAAACTATTGCAGATGTATACTCTATATATATGGGCTATGGGAGGGTGACTACTTAGGGACAGGATCTGAAGTGCTCAGGTCAAACCGCTCACTGTCTTTGCCAGCTCTGCATTAGCCCTGCTGCAGGCTTTTCCTCTGTGCAGGTGTCTACCCTTATCAGCCAGATGTGCACAGAGACTAAGTCAGTTCTAAGTCCTTCTGGCTCCTAGCTGACAATTCATGCTCCTTCCTTTAAGGTATGTAAAGACTGCTGCACAGAGTTATACAGCAGGAACAGTCACATGGGGCTCAGTCAGAGCATCCAGGTATTGAACACCTACTTTTGGTTCAGCTCAGACTGGCTTTAGCTTAAGTTACCAAGATGTTATGTACAGTACATCCCAGCTCTGGACCAGGCTCCCGAGTTCTCAATAGATGCAGACACAACTCCTCTCCATACTGTCAATAAACAGGTTCCCACAGACTCATAATATACTAGTTATGTCACCTGTTAATGTGGGAAAGACTTCACACTATAAAAGGAATGATGCATCTTCCTGATTGCATAGCATGGCAAGGAAAACCAATAAAAAAGTTCAGCCAGCCATCATTATGACTGTTGCACACAAATCCCATCATAAAACTGGTACAAATACAAATCTTGTTAGTGTATTTAGTGTTAATTAGAATTTGGGAATCCATATTAATTTAATCAGATTAAAAATACTGAAATAAATGCAGTCCAGTACTAAGCTATGAAAATTCATCCTGGTGCTTTGCAACTGAAAACATTAATTTTGCAGTTGTTTTCCTTTTTATATGGTTAGACTTGCTGCATATTAATTGCAAATCTCATTTGCAAATCATGGTTAACTTGCTGCAGTCATGTCGCTGTAGGCAACTTTCCTAACTATTAAAACCACATCAAAAATTCATAGTTGCAATTATGCAGGGCACAGTTTTTTACAAGTGAATACTTTGGCATACATTGAGTTCCTGGCATAGTCTTGAAACATTTCTAAAGTGATATATCCTTAATGATATATTAATTTAATTCTAAGTTATGAATCCTGTTTGTGCAAACTTACCTAAATGGGACTCGGTATCTGAAATCTCTAACAACTCACAATTAGCATAAAAATCTAGATGGGACTATTCTCACAAAAAGAAAGGGGTGTGCAGTCTCCTGCCAACATGAAACTAAGTATGGGACTAATTCCCAGTTTCTTTCTTTATGAAATTCATGTTTTAATAGGACAGCTCATGCCAGTAAAAAGTTAAAGATCTAGCTTTTGATCCTTGATTCCAGAGCTTTGTGAATATTGAAAGGCTGAGGCAGGTGTGGAGGATGTGTGGTGGAAGCAGAAACAACATCAGGAAGGATGTGATGCTGCTGCACAGGAAGCAGGCAGCCATGCTGAGCATAGATGAATGGAGGGATGACTTGGAGGAACACATCTAATTTCAAGTGGAAACAGATGATTATGCAGAGTCAGAGTTTTTCAGTTAGAACATAGTATGATCCCTTTGTGATCTAGGGTACTTTCTAACAAGTTTTTGTCATTTCCCTGTTCCCACCATACTTTGTATCTATATCAAAAGCCTCTGAGTTAATTAGTATGTTTCCCACTTTCCATGTACTCCACAGATATTTCAATCAACAGGTATATCAGCTTGATGCCAGGCTTGTGCTTTTTTTCTTCAGGTGCCTAAAAGGACTAACTGGACTGAACTTAAAGAGAAAAAATGTGGTTCTTTGTTACCTTGAAATTCTTTTAGTGTTAATAAGGAGTTTCTGTCACATGGGCTTCTATTTTAATGATTCAATCTTAGCTTAATCCCGAGTATATAACATGAACCAGTCTGTTGTCATGGAGGTGGTTGTGATACACTTTCTTTGCAGGATTAAGAACGGCCGGCCTGGAAGAGATCACTTTCTCACTCATGAAGAACCCTCATAGCACAGTTACCACAATTTGAGGGGTTTATTTATTTCAATAAATTTATTTATTGTAAAATGCCTGTAAGGTAAAATGATTTTGTTTCATTTCCCTGTACAAGTCTGGACACATATACGTTGTTTAAAAAGCCAGATACATACCAGGCTGGCCACTGTTCATCTCGCATAGACTCCCTCAGGACAAGTTAACCATGAGCCTTCCTGCCAGACCCTCAGGGGAAGATTTGAGAAAGCAGATGGGCCTTACATTGTGCCCTGAAGGTCAGTGGATGTCGGCTCTGCTAGGCCACTGGGAGAAGTAAATTCCTGAGCTGAGGATGTTTCACAAAGAAAGCAGAACTTACACTCTCCAGATGTTCAGATACAGGGTGTGTCAGCAAAAGCTCTCTGGCTGGTCTCAGCTGTCAAGATAATGCTTAGAGAAGAAAAGGAAATTCCTTGGGCAGCCTCAGTCCAAGCTACGCTGTTTCATTAGTCCAAACCAGTGGTCTTGGGTTCACAGCACTAGAATCCATGCAGGAACCAATGCCTGGAAAAAAGGAGTGTGTATTTTGCAGGGAACCTCTCTGTCAATAGTGCAGCTCATACACCATATACTTGTGTAATTATTTCATAAGTTACCTGAAAGTTTCCTGCAATAGGATTTTTTTTTTTTTGTCGTGAACCATACTTGGCTTGGTTTTCCTTCCAGCCCCCCAGGCTTGGGGATGCACTGTGCAAGGCCTTCCTTCTAAAGCTTGTTTCCATTCCCCTTGTGTTTTAGTGCACAACTGAATCTCTCAATGTTGCACCATTCCCTTTCTGCACAGCTACACATCACCCTCAGAATCCTGGCTTCCGGCTCGGACATCTGAGACGGCCATGCTGTGGCAGCAAGCAGTACCTCCTTCAGGAAGCTGCCTCCAATTCCCTCCTGGGCACCTTGGTCAAAAGCAGCTTATCTGAACAGTGCTCACTGCACACTCAAAGGGTTGTTTGCTCCCATTTATTTTCTGGTTTTCTCCAGGTTATTTTTTATTTCTTGCTTATTTTTCAGCCTTGGGAGCATTATCAACAAGCTCAAGTCTCCTATGATGTTGGTTTAGACAAAAAACACAAAACAGTAGGAGCTCTGGGACTACTGATGGTTTATACTGTTTGCCCATGCCTCCAACTTCCCCCTCTAAACAAAAAGATATGCTGGTGAAATTATCTTTTCCACAAGAT
The DNA here is from genome assembly GCF_012275295.1 of Melopsittacus undulatus. Lineage (NCBI taxonomy): Eukaryota > Metazoa > Chordata > Aves > Psittaciformes > Psittaculidae > Melopsittacus > Melopsittacus undulatus. The sequence goes on from NC_047528.1 coordinate 94,279,140, forward strand.
TTTGTCTCCCCATTCTCTTGCTGGTATCCTCAGTACAGAGATGGGTTTCTTGCCCCCAGTTCCCACTTTGGCTGCTGCTGTGGCACTCAGGCTCTGGTCCCAGTGATTCTGGGGACGATTTGCTTCACTTAAGGAGAGAAATAATAGGAGTTGGGCGGTGTTAGCAGAAGGAAAGTTGCACAGACTGTTAAAGTGGCTGGCAAGCTACCAAGCTCAGCAGAAATGAGCAGTTTCTTCAAAAGTGGCCTGCCTGGCAGCCCTAACTGCAGCCGGTTCAGCAGGACGCAGTGCTCAGCAGCCAGCACTACACAATGCTTCCCTGCTGCAGCTACAGGGTCTAGATAAAGTGCCCAAAATGCCCTGGATCTGGCACCACCACCAGATGCATCTTTTCAAACCCTTCAACACCAGGCAGCTGGCTCCACCACCAGACAGAGGGTGGGCACCCCTGTCTGCTGCAATCCTGAACTTCCGAACCTCAGGTGTACTGAGACGAAACTCCTGAGCATCAAGTGTACTGAGGTTAACAGTTTTGGAGATGGCCTTTTTTTTTGGTTCCAGCTTTGTCTCCACATGAAGATCCTGAAGCTGCAGACTAAAATCTACCTTGCAGCACTGCCAGGAAGATTGACTTTTGCACTCCCATCCAACTCCTCAGCCAGCCCACCTGCAGAGCACTAAGGAGACCCTCAAGTAATGCTTGTCTCTGCATCTAAAAGTCATTAATCCCACCTCCAAATATCATGAAGTTGGCTTGAAAATAAGTCTTAGCTGTTTTTGTCTTTCCCTTCTGGTTCATATTTTGGCTGCTGTTTAGGTTAGTGTTGTGCAGATCATTTAGTCTATCTCTGAGCACATGTGATTTCTCAAACGTTTCTTTACATAGGTAATCCATGCCCAAATGAACACTCCTTTTTAATAAAATCAGACTAGTCCTATCGAGAAAGTTTTACAAGGTAAGTCCTAAATATGTATGGAATGACCAAACCAGTTTTGGGTGTAAAAAGTGCTGCTTATAAATTTTCTGCAGAGAGATTCCAGTCAACGCATCCTTGTAAAATCTTCAGTGGAAAATTGGAAGTCAGTTCCTGCTGAGTCCAAATAAAACTTTTACATTTTTTCTTACTGGTAAACTTTCTAGAGAAACAATGAAAAAAAAACCCCCAAACCAACCAAAAAAAAACCCCACCAAACCAACACAATACCCCACAAACCCACACAGGAAACAAAAATAGTTCTGGGTTTGTGTATTTACATGATTGTAGAGTCACTGAAAGCTGTGTTTGAATATGTCAAGATAACAGGTCGATTATTACAAAACCCAGTAGGTTATTAATTTCTGTACCTGCTTGTATTGCAAACACGTACTTTCTCCCTTGAATCAGCACTGATTTATCTGTTTGGCTGATGAACACTAAGTATCTTGAAATATCTGGCAGGGAAGAGGAATTACTCATGAAAACTTTGGCTTTGGTATCACTTTCAGACCCTGCTACTCCCTGACTGCTCTTAAATGTCTAAAAGAGATAATGTGACTCAGGCACTGGATGTGTATTTCTGCCTATCAAAAATAAGACCTTAGTCCATTTAAAATATGGCACATAATGCATACACAAAGGAAAAACAAGGAGTAAACTAAAAACCTGCTAAATGATCAGAGTATTCTGCACTCCTGTAATCTCATCTGGGAAACTGCATGAGTTTTTGTTCTTCATAATTCAAGGAATAAATTGGTAAACTGAAGAAAGTTCGGGAAAGAGCTATAAGAGTGAAGAAAGACTGAAATAATACACTTAACAGTGGAAGAATTTGGTCCTTTTAAGCCTAGCAAAGGGAGGGGCCGATTGCTCATAGTCGGTATGTCCAAGTATGAACACAGGGTCACAGACAAAGTTATAATGAGATCCAGTGGTTGGGAGCTGAATCTAGACAAATTCAAGCTATAAAATAAGACACATATTTTTAACAGTGAGGGTAATTAACCCAGCAACCCAGCGAGGCATTATGGCAAAGTCTCCTTCTCTGGAATTCTGTAAATCAAAATCAGATGTTTTCCTAAAAGACACTGTACTTCAAACAGGAAGAAGCCTGATGCTGTGTGTCAAACAGGAAGGTAGAGTAGAGCATTGTGGTAGCTCATCTGGCATTACAAACCATAAACTAAAATTATTCTTTTGTAATGAACCACATACCCTGGAGAACTGAGACAAAGTTTTGTCATTGGAATTGGAGGTTACAGTGCTGGACAGGGAGAGTGGAAAGGTGAAGCAAAGTATCATTTATAGGGAAAGACACTATTTTTTATTCAGCCAACTGGTACAATTTGCTCAGCTTTCACTAGCTTGACTAGTTTTTTTTCAGCTATATGCATTCATCTAATAAAATATTTTATATCCTGACAACCTGGCTTCACTTATCATGGAAGATGACTGAAGGACTAGTCACAAGCTTGCCATTAGAAATGCAAAGGGAGAGAGAAGCAGACTTAGAATGAAGATGAGATAAAGCTGCAAAACATGGAAAGGTGAAGGACAAATGGCACAAAGTTATGTTTATGTGATGAATCCAGGGATATATTTAAAAACCTAGTGATTAGGCACACAGTCAAAGTGCAGAAATTCTTGGTTTACTCATTACAAAGGTGCTGAGCTCCTGAGTGCATGCGGAACTTGGCACAAAGTATTAGAAAAGTGGCAATGGTTCAATAGCTCAATCTGCCTTTCAATTAGGGAGATCTACCTCATTTATGGAAAATAAAAGATCTAACCTGTGCTGATCTTATGCCTTCTTCTTTTTACTTACATCTATTTTGTATGGCATTGGGAGGGGCTTGGCAAATCAGCTGCTCACCCTCTCAGTCGAGTAATTGAAATTTCACAAATCCTTAGATGCACTGACTCCTGTAAAATAAACCATCAGAGCATGGAAAGTGTTAGCTGAGTGGGCAGCAAAGAGATAAATGATTCACAAAGAGAAAACTATGGATGGCTCCCATACAACATGAGGCACATATTATTCTTCTGAGGCAGACCTTTTGCATACCCACATTATACTGTATGAAATTCCTAACCCCTTCAGAACAGAGACTACCACAGCTTTAAACTGCTGCTCTGCTACAAGCAACTGCTAACAAGCCTGATTTTGCAGGAATGTTCAATTGCAGGACTCAGGGCACTTCCAGTTGTTTTGCTTACCCCTGAAGGACCAGAGAGGGAGCAGGAAAAGCAAGTGTGATGAGTGTCTGGTCACAGTTCTCATCTTCACCTTGCTTCTGACACCAATAACCCTGCAAGCCACTCACATAGATAGCAAAGTGTTTTACCATGCCAGGTAGTCAAAGCGGGTTATGAAAACCAATCAACTGACTGACAGAAAGGAAAGGTTATGTAGCAAGAAGATTATAATGAAATACTTTGCTATTAATGCTGCATTCTGAATCACAGTTAGAAGCACTCCTTTAGTCTGTCCCCTAAAATATAATATTATAGGATAAAGGATAAGACAGATGAAAAAAAGAGATCTTTATCTTGAAACAAATAGAATAAGTGCTTTTTAGTGGAGCAAAGTCATACATAAATATACTTAAAGCAAAATATTAAGCATTAGCTCATTCTTACAACAGTTTAAAAAGAAACCCCAGTGATATAACAGGATGATTTTTATATATGAGAATTGCTACTTGAGGAGGGTAAGGGTTTGGACTCTCAATAGCCAAGGTTTAATCGAATCTATTAATCAATAATGACATACATAAATAGGTCATCCTTTGACCATATAAAAGTCTAGTTTTCCCCAAACACAAAAATATGTAAAAAACCCTCATAATTACAAGAGCTTCACTTTCTTGGTATTTTAAATAAAATGCTAACAAACTTCAGGGTCGTTCAAAGCATAATACACATATCTTCACAGTCCATGCCAAATGTATCCCATTTCCAGTTGGTTGATTTCCAAATAGTGTAACATAAAAAATATAGAGCAGTTTGAAAAATCTTTCCAAAATATCAGAAATAATTAATTCTGAAGTATGTCTTAATCACTACATTGGAATAAAATATCTAAATAAAAATCTTATTTAGAAGTACATGTATTCAACATGAATGTTTCCAACTATACCTGTATACATATGACAAGATATTTTTCCTAGAATCCACTACAAATTTACCTCTATTTTTATAACACATCTCATAATCGTGGATGTAGCTTAAGTATTGGAAAACAGAGAAAACAGAGTAATGAATATGTCTGAAAACATCTTTGCAATGTATGTTTCTCATCACACAGAAATCCCCAGGCTTATAAACATTAGGAAAATTAAACACACACATACATGTGTGCAGGACAAGGACCATGCTAATGAAGGCACTGTGGCTGCATCTAACTTATCACTAAAGACTTTGCAAATATATTAAAATGAAAAGGCAAAGTTATGAATTTATTCTGGTTTAACTTTAGGATGACATGCTTTACATATTATGCTTCTATTTATATACCCACTTACGTGGTATGTCAACAGAAAACAATGCACTGATCCCAAATAAATAATTCACCTAATACATTAAGAATGTTCTTTATAGAAATGCCCTTGTCATACTCCAGAGTACAAATGGCACCTCTAGAAGTAAAAACGATATTGAATACAGCCTGAAAGAAAAGATGCCACAAGCCACAGCCAACTTGGAAATGCCAGACAAAATGCTTTGCTCAAGGACATGTGTGGCAAATGCTGGGAAGGGAAGGCAGCTGTCCATGGGACACTCATCAGTGCTTGTCACTACAATGCCAACCAGTGCTTTCCAGCTGTTCTGGTTTGGAATTAAAAAAAAAACAAACAACAAAGAAACAAAGCCACTCTGCTATGAAAGAAACTTCTCAAAGGTAGGTACACCCATCAGGTACTAAATTGCCATTGAGGTCAACAGAAATCAACTGCCTTCAGAGGCAGAAATACTACTTCTGAAAATCCACCCCAAGGACTGTGCTACCACTGAACAGATGGATGGAGAGACCTTTACCCAGAAGGGTTTCCTTATAAAAACACACTTAGTTTTCACAAGTGTTTGAACTTTCTATCTACTGTCCCGAAGATATTTTATGTGACCTTCTAACTTTTGGTTGTATATGAGGGCTCATCACACAAATCTCTGTTCATGCTCTTATTTTCTGTCCTTAAGAGTTTTTATAGTTTCAGCAAGTGAAGATGACCTCATGGTACTTACATTCTGTTTCTGTCAATGGTCACTTCTTACATGCTACCCAGTACCAAGCAACATTCAGTAACTCACTTCAAGCAGTATCAGAGGCAAGAGGTAGGCAAAGAGAAGGCTGGTTGCAAGTAGTCACATCAACTACAGCTGGCACTGATTTCTCCTGAATATTAATATCATCCAAAGAAAGGGTCAGGCAGATTGCTGTTGGTAGTTGGTCGCATAGCAACAGCAGAGCAAGCGCAGAAACCCAAATATTGCCACAGTAGAGAGCCACCGCAAGCTCTCAGAAGGCAAGAGAGTACAAATACATAATGAGGCTGCAGAGGAACAGGATAACACAGAGAAACACTGCTCTTTTAGCAGGAAATTAAAAACTGAAATCCTGAAAAAACAAAATTACTTTTCTGCTTCCCCAGGATGTGGGAAGTTTTGGGTCTAAACACTATGTACACCCATAACCATGGGACAAGTCAGGCTGCACCTAGTCAGGAGTCACAAATGGAGACTTGTGGCCAGTCATAAGCTGTGTTTCCCAGGGCTTAGTACTGAGGTCAGTTCTACTTAATATCCTTTTCAATCTGGACAAGGGGATCAAATGTACCCTCAGACAACACCAAGCAGGGTGGGAGTTTTGATGTGTTGAAGGATAAGAAGGCTCTGCAGAGGGATCTGGACAGGCTGGATTGATGGGCCAAGGCCAATGGTATGAGGTTCAACAAGGCAGTGTTGGGTCCTGCACTTGGGCCACAACAGCAATGCTCCAGGCTTGGGGAAGAGTGGCTGGAAAGCTGCTTGGTGGAAAAGGACCTGGGTGTGCTGACTGATGGAGCTGAACAGCTTGTGCCCAGGCAGCAAAGGTGCCCAACGGCATCCTGGCCTGTATAGTGTGGCCAGCAGGGCCAGGGCAGTGATTGTCCCCCTGTACTGGGCACTGATGAGGCTGCACCTCAAATCCCGTGTTCAGTTCTGGGTCTCTCATTACAAGAGAGATATTGAGGGGCTGGAGCGGGTCCAGAAAAGGGGAACAAAGCTGGTGAAGGGTCCAGAGCACAAAGACTGATGAGGAGCAGCTGAGGGAACTGGGGTTGTTTAGTCTGGAGAAAAGAAGGCTCAGAGGAGACCTTATCACTCTACAACTTCTTGAAAGGAGGGTGGAAAGAGATGGGGGTCAGTCTCTTCTCCCAGGTAACAAGCAATAGGATAAGAGGAAATGGCTTGAAGTTGTGCCAGGGAAGGTTTAGACTGGGTACTAGGAAAAATTTCTTCACTGAAAGGATTGTCAAGCACTGGAACAGGGTGCTCAGCAAAGTAGTTGAGTCACCATTCCTGGAGGTAGATGAGGTGCTTGGGGACATGGCTTAGTGATGGACTTGGCAGTGCTAGGTTTTCAGTAGGACCAGATGATCTTAAAGGTCTTTTCCAATCTAAAGGATTCTATGATTCTAGGAAAGCGATGGAAGGACTCTGCAGCTACTCTCTCACTTGCACATTAAGCTGTGGGTGAAATTAGCAGGTGCGTGGCACTGGAACATCTGACAAGATCCCTCCCTTGGGTGCCCATCTTGCCTCCCCATACACAGACCTAGGCACAGACACCAGACATTATGTTGTTATCTAGTTCCTGTGGTCTTCTGTGGGATGCAATCTTCTGGGTGCTACTGTGGCTTTGGGAAATGCTTTTGCTTAAGTTTCTACTGCTTTTTTGACAAGAGCTTTGAGAGTGCCCTTGAAATTGAAGCTTGCCATCCTTGTGAACAGCAAGCACAGCTGAAGGACATGCCCCAGAGCTTCTGGCACCCTGCAGGCATTATCATGCTTAAGACCTTAATGTGCTACTGCTCAGACCTGGGATGGCTGCCTGTAGTACCTCCTCAAAGTATCTAAGAACCACTGTACATTCACAGTATTTCAAGACTGCTTTTCAACTATTTTGGGAGCTGCAGCAACCAACAAACTACCCTCCTAACTAGAACCTTCTGGTTGTCTCAGCAAAGTACACAAGCTGAATTCCCCCCTCAGCCACAGTGACAGGACACCTAGGTGTGCTACATGACACACTAGAAGAATTTACGCTGAGACCAAATGGTCTATAATTTTCTGCAGAAAACCACAAGGCTTCCAATTGTAGACTTCACTGATGAATACCCTGTATGAATGAGCACTAACTTCACATGCACACAGTGGGATTTTTTTTGCATGTGTGCTTAAGTTAAAACAACCTACATATGTTTTGTAGGAGGCTATGCAATTAGCAGAAAATTTCACCCTAATGGTATATTGCTATTTTGATAGACTTCATTTCAGTTAATGGGTTCAGAAGCTGGTTTTCTCTGCCCAATGAAATGTAAACTTAACTCATGAGATATTAAGCAAAGTTAAATACAAACTGATATGCACTGATGTTCCATATCCTCTTGTTTTGCATTGGACTACGTCAAGTCTTTTATTTGTCTCAGAAACAACAATCCACCACACACTCAAAGTGAGTAGTGACTTTTGAGAAGCACCATCATCCCACATCTAACAGAAGGGGTGCTGTGGCCAAGCAGCAGCACAAGGATGCTGTAAGGGCAGCTACAAAAAGAAGGCAGATCTCCCACAGTACCTTATGCCCAGATCTCAGTTATATGCAACACAGGCACTTAAAAAACCTCTCTCTTTGGAGTACTTGAGTATATTTTGGAGAAGCACATGAAACAACCTACCCATCATACGTGTTGTTTTCTCTCTTTAAGTAGTGGAAAATTCACAAATGCTGGGTAACATTTATTTTGGCAGGGTCCAATTTGCTAATTATTTATATTTGAAATTACTGTATTTCTACTTTACAAAAAAACCCACAAACCAAACAAACAAAATCCAACAAAAACAAAACCCCAAACAAACAACATGCAACAAAAAAAAAACCCAAACAATCCCTGGTTTGTAAATGAAGAGTTTTAACTGAGCTAACAGTTCATGGTCAAAGAAGGCATGGTATTACATATGCATTTAGTAGCAGGTACACTCCCATTGCCAAGGACTGCTTGAAGCTTATGACCCGTACAGTCAGACAGTGCAAAACAGCAGCAGAAGGCTTACATCTCACTGACAAGAACCTACAGCAATCCAGTCAAAGAACTACTGAGACCTGGTTTGCACGCACATAAATAAATAAAAAAAATAAATTAAAGCATGCAGTCTGGATAGCAATTGTGCCTCGTTCCAGCTAAAACCCTTTTCTGGACCATCAGTGAGCCAGGACTCCAGCACTTCTACTGCAGCCTCCCCATGGGCAGTTCCAACGCAGCCAGATAGCCAGCACACCCCTAGTGCTCCTTGCAGTCCTTCCTTCTTTCACAGTCCATAGGCTTTTCTCTTATGCCTGTGGTCAAGATACTTGATATTTTCATACAATCAACAACAGAGGTATTTTCCAGCTGCTTTCCCTTCCAAGACTGTTGATTGCAGCCTTGAGACTTCATAAGCCTCAGCAGCCCTTTGGATTGTTTAAGGGCTTAGAACTTGGATGCAGATCTTCAAAGACTGGCTGGGGTTTGATATGGCTTAATTTGGTCTTAAGTCACAAAAACAATCACTAGAGCCAGGGGATGAACCATCCTCTGTAAGAATCCCTCTGCATGCAATGTAGAAAATCATCTGGTTTTTAGGGGCCATGGTGCAACATGCATGCGTGTGGGTATGTGTATATATGTATATAATGATTTTCCCACTGTGAGGCACTGGATGAAAACACAAATGAAACAGGTTTTCTAATAGTTCTCACAGTTCAGTTTTATGACTGAAACAGGACTCACAGGATGAGGAAGTTTGAATGCAAACTAGCACTCTCCACTACAATGCTTACTGCTTTCATAAAGAACAAAGTAAAAGGTTTGGAAGTGAATCCTGAAAAATAAATCATTGATAAAAAATAGTAGTGGGAAGAAGGCTGTGGGCAATGGCAAGTGAAAGGGACAGAAAGTCATAAGGGATCACTGACTGTGGCTGTTGGTGCAATGAACTGACATGTCAACCCCCTGGCAGGCCCTGATAAAAGGTTTATTTGAGAAGCAGGGCTATAGGGAGATTTGATCCTGACCCCATGAGGGTGCCACAGGCATGGGTCCAGGGACTTTAGAAAGCACTACCCCATGCACAGCAGGCCAGCCAAACATGTTTAATTTTTGCTTCAATTTAGATGGGCCCCATGATCTGCAAAAAACCCATGCTAACAGCCTTGGGAAACTGCATAGACAAATTGCATCCACTTGATATCCTCCACCTAAAATTTCTTATATGCAGCTTCAGAGCTCCATCCCTTTGAGCATTGATACACAGGAGAAATGTATTGTTTTAACAAGACTAGATTAAAGCAATGTCCCTGATATTTGACAGTTGTACTAGGATAAAAACGTTCATGATGGGATGGCTTGTGACAAATGGGTATAGTCAGTTAGTTATGCTGGAGATCAGGCTCCATGAAGGGTATAAATACCATAATGGGGGAGGAAGGCCAAGTAGAAGTACAAAAAGTAAAAGCTATTTTAGTGGAAAATCATCTTTAAACAAGGCCTTAACGTGTAGCACAGTATTACCTGGAACAGAAAAAAAGTGCTTTTAGATTATTCTCCTAAAAAAACCCCAAACCCAACAAACACACAGAATTTTTGTTTGATGCTTACTTTCTGAATATAGGGCCACATCAGATTCTTATTACTGAATAAGGAAACAGAGGTTTTTTTTTGTGTGGAGTAACAAGTTCCTGGACTTTGTACTTGAATCTGTGTCCCTCATGTGCTATGAGATCAGAGATAAATTATAGCAGCCTCATTTACCCCTTCTTAGTGTGTACATAAGTGCCATCTTCTGGCCACAACAGGGACTGTAAGAAAACTGGCAAAAAATAAAAAAAGAAAAAAAGAAAAAAGCTTTTAAAATGAAGGACTAAAGCCAGTGAATAATTACTTACTTTAGAGACAGGAGTAGCCCACACATTTTACATGAAGAAATTTCACCTGGAAGGTGAAAGCTTCTTCCTAAAGTTCAGAGATGTCACATTTGCAAATATCCTTCTAATGCTGGTAGAGTGGGAAAGGACAAACACAAAGCTCTGCTTTTAGGTGTATCTTAATTAGACATAATTCGTCTCAGTTGGGAGCAGCTGCAGACAGTGTCCCGGAAAGTCCTACTTGTCCTGTGTTCCAAGATCAACATGCTGAAACCTGAAAAGCTAAATAGATGCCACAAACAAGGATTGTATCACTGGTACTTCTCAACACTTCACTAAGTAAAAGTGTTCCAGTACCTCATAGGACACTTGAGTTGAATTTCAGAGAATTTGACAATTGTCATCTCTGTACTGTGTTGCTGGGCTACAACAGCAACACAGAACCCTACTGAAAATGTGTACCCGAATAAAGTGAATCACAACACATCTCCCATGAAGACTGAGACGTTTTATAAACTTTATAAACCAATGCCTAAGAATTGTTGTCTCTTGGATAAAATATCTTTCTCCTCCCTCAGATATAATCTGACTAGAAATTTTTACCAATATATCGCAAAACTAAAAAGGCTTAAAAGTTACATACACTTTCTTAAGTACTTTGTCGTTACATCCCAAAGTAAATCAAGTATCGCTGCTAGTACCCACAATTTTAATGCACCCCATGACACTCAGCTGACTTAAAATCCCATCTGCTTAAGTAGTGACTGCATCATGACTACATGGACATCTTAAGATATGTATATATGCACCTCATATCATCTTGAGATTTTTATATATATATATATATATATATATATATATATATAACTTTCTCATCAGTGTGAGGAAGAAACAACAAAAAAAGCCAACCAGCAGAAGCTGGAAAGCAAATAATTACAAATCACTGGCAACTGTTCTTGGTGATTTTTTAGTCCCACTCACTACAGGGGAGGAAAAAAGGACTGAACAAGTTTTCTGAATGCCTGACACGGACAATATGAAATAAAGCATTTCAGCACTGGTTACTGTAAACACAGACTATACAACATACTACAAAGTGATTATACACAAACAGAAATTACTTTAAAATTCAGAACCCCTTTTGTCCTAGATAATTTGGGAGGGAAAGAGAGAGACTAGAAGGAACAATAGCGAGCTATTTATTCTTTCTGTGAAAGATGTTGAGACTCAAAGTGAGCTTGATGGGCTTTGTGATAATCACGAAGGACAAAGGCCCCTATGCTTCTGACCTACTGATGCCAGTAGGAGGTTAAGTACAGAGTAAAGGAACTGAGTACAAAGTACAGAGCAAAGGAACACAGGCTTGCCAAAACCCACGGAAGCCTGTGGGGCCTTTATCTCAGTGAAATTCAGAAGCACAGAACTTAAATATTTAAGGACATCAGGGTTTGATTAAATTTAGAACGAGTTTTGCAAAATAGATATCAGTGTTGGAAGAGGTAAATATTCCCAGTCTTTACTCATGAGGAACAGTAAGCTGAAAGTTGGTTTCATATGGACAGCATTTTCTGTTTCTGTTTGCTGTCTAATGTGATTTATTTTCTCCTAAATAAATAAGCAAACACAGAAAACAAAAAACATAATTCCTATCCAGTTAACGTGAACAGTTTTTTGCTTCTTCTCATCTCACTTATGGAAGGGGTGGGGAAAAAAACCCTGTTGAAATAAAATTTCATCAAATCCAAAATTAAATACTTTGTTTTGAAATACCTAACAAGAAAGGGGGTAAAAAACTATGACCACAAAGTCACCAGAGACAGTGGTGAATTGTGTTGGTATTGGCTTACACACATGCTTAGGAATTGACTCATACTCACAATGGTGGCTGCCTTAGAATTGCAGCTTTTTTTTCTTTTTTCAGATAAATGATTCACTAAAATGGCATTCGTGATTCATAATTAAAAAAAAAAACAAACAAAAACCAAACCAAAACCAAAAACCTGTTTCCTATTGTGCAGGTTTTCTAAAGCACTGAATAATAATTTCAATGTGACACTGTGAGCACACTCATTAGTTGTTACAAACCCCATAATGTGCTAGACAGACTATGAACCATAACATATATTATGTATTTCTGTATCTGTTCCCTTGTTCTGTGTCTTAAATTCCTTATGTTCGCATCATCTCAAGCCATAGTTAAACACTGAATTTTTCAAAAGAATTACTCTTTATTCAATGGCTGTTAGCTGTCAGCAGTCTCTGTGCCTCTAATGGACAGCTGAAACAGCAGCACCACAGTATTGCCAAAGAAGGAAGTCATTTCTGACATACCCTGATCTTCAGCCTTATACCTACTACAAAATCTTGTCTAGTCTCATAATCTTGCCAGCCTCCACACCAGATCAGAAGAGGCTAGTGAGATTACTATGGAGGAGCAATGCAGGAAGTCTGTTCTCATGTGTCTACCAGCAAAAGCAAGTCTAGATTATACAGAAAACCTGAATGTTGTTTTGTCTTCTACTAAGTTAATATTCTACCCCATAAGCTTTCAAGCACAAAGCCACCGTTACTTAAGGAGTTGTGAGAGATCTTGTGAAGTGAGCTCCTTATTACTGCCCTGCTGTATGATTTGGAATCTCTGCAGTAATACCAAAGATCCAATGGAGGGAGGTGGACATCCTATATCTACACTGTTATCCAAGATATTTTTTTTTAAGGCAGAGGTTTCCTCCTGTAAATGGTTAAACTAAGCATCAGAGATAGACAAGCCACAAGTACATCAACAGCAGTTTAGCAATATTATGGCAAAGCATAAAAATCTAAATGCTTACAACAAAAAATCACAAATTTTTCCCTACTTCCAATTCCTCCAACTTTCCTTAGTAAGTAGTTCAAAAGTAACCCCCATGGCCAGAAAGAAGTATTTTATACCAGGCTCAAATCTTGGTATTCATTAACAACACAAGAGAAACATTCACAGCTAGAATATCCTATGTTGTCGTGGTTTAAAACCAAACTGCACAGCTCATCAACTCACTCCCCCACCTTGCTCCCCCAACTCCTGGAGAGTTAGGAAAGAGAATCCAAAGAATGTAGCCCCCACGGGTTGAGATAAGAACAGTTTAATAGCTAAGGTATAACACAAATCACTCCTGCTACTACTACTACAAACAATAATGATAAAGCCAATAACAAGTGAAGAGAATACAACACCTCACCAGCCACCAACCCATAACTCACCCCACCCTGCCCGACTGAGCACCGGCCGATACCTCCTCCATCCCCCCAGAGCTTCAGCCCTTCCGGGTCTCTCCCATTTACATCCTGGGTATGACGTGCTATGGTATGGAATACCTCTTTGGCTAGCCTGGGTCAGGTGTCCTGTCTCTTCTTTCTCCCGGCCTCCCCTCCTCCCTGGCAGATCATGAGGCTCAGAAAAAGCCTTGGACAAACCAAACATTTGAGCAGTAACTCAAAACATACTTGCTATCAGCAACCGTTCCCAGCCTGAAAAGTCAAAACACAGCACTGCACCAGCTACCAAGAAGAGAAAATGACTGCTATTGCTGAACCCAGGACATACGTGCAAACAGCAAATCCAGCTGTTTGCATCAGAATACTGCCTGCAGAATCATCTTGGCTTACTTTGGTCACTTATATTCAAATGCCACTTTGCACCCAGCAGTGTAAAGGAAGAGAGACAACCTCCATGGTGACCAGCCGTTAAACTATACAAGGCCTTCTAGGTTAGAATCCAGGACCTTAAACTATACTTGCATACTTACAGTGGAACTTAAAATCAAATTTAAAGTTAGTTCTGTTCAAAGCTTCTGCACACTGATCCACTCTACTTAAGCAGGCAGGCAAAAACACTTAGTCTTACAAAGTTTCCAATAGGCTTTTAAAGCACAGTTCCGCTACAGTCTCCCTGTCAGCAATAACTGAGTTTGCAAACACCAAGAGGAAAAATCAGCATTCAAAAACATCAGTTTAGGTCTCAATTACAGAATCTCAGAGTTAGGCATACAAGTTTAACCCTGCCCCACAAAGATTGAGGGTCTTCCCTCAAAGACCTACTTATTTCAGGAATCTGATTTCAGCATGGCCTGTATTTGATGAACAATAAGTAAATCCCTCCCCATGATGTGAGGTAGAGCTAGTTTTTTTACTAGCAAAAAAGTTGACCCGTAAGTTAAATTACAACAGTAAATTACAGTGCAATAGTGTGCAAGTGATAACTAATCCTTTCTGAATGAGTCAGAGAAACACTGATAGGCAGACATAGATAATCAAAGAACAGAGAATATGATATTTTTACAGATGATCATTGTCAATCACTGTCAATAATGATGCACAATGCTAGTAATTTAGAAGACTGAACAAAATTTATGATTCAAAGATCAAGACTTAACACTACTGTAAGAAAAAAATGACAGACCTATCATTATGTAAAACTCTAAATGCTTAAACTAACTGAAATTCAGTTAAACTTGTATTTCATTATGTATAAAATGACAAGGATTATACAGAATTCAAAAACATTTTAGATTTCAACAAGCTTGAATAAGACTTGCACATGTATTTCATCAGCTGGTACAAAGACAAAAAGAATCATTACATCAAGTAACCATAATTTGTTCTCAGCAGCAATTTCCATACATTGATGTGCCCATTTATTGCCCATCTGTCAGAAACAAAAGTAAGTAAGCTGCACAAACTAAATACATGCACCAACAGAAGTAAAAATTCTTAAACATATGACATCTGGAATGATATTGAACAATATTTTAAAATGTATATTACATGAACAACAAGTATGATAATATATGCTCTATGAACCACACTGGATTGCATGGTCTTTGAGCAAGGACTATCCTTTATATTGTACAAGTATATATAACACAATCCTGGCCATCATACACTATATATTTATAAAGTGTCTAATATTGTTGCAAAAGCAACTTTAAATAATAAATCTGCTGCCTAGCTCAAGTATCTGCAAACTAAAAATTAACAAAAGTAATGAAGAGCATGTTCTTTTCATTATAAGAAGTTTCATGGTTATCTCCTCTCTCTATAGGCAGTCATAATACAACACAAGCAATAGCAAATTTTACTTGAAAACTGATGAGCATTTATCTTGACGAATCAGTTCTGCTTTGAATAGCAAAGCCATAGTCTACTAAAACCCAGACTTCAGTCTAAAGCTGCAGTTATAAACTTACTTCACCCTGTCCCACCCCCAAATCCTAACATGCAGCCCCTGAGGAATCAGAATTTAATTCTCAATGAACAAAAATTGCCAGGGATAATACTACAGACCCTAAGGAACTGTCTATACTGCAGGGAGAACCAGGTCTGTATCATAGCACAAACACAACCACAACAGGCTTTAGCTTGGCAGGTGAATATTAGGCAATTCTGAAACACTGGGATACATCCACGTTGTTCTCGTTCCCGCTTCCCCCCCCCCAAGTTATGTAAAATCCAATTATGCACAATGTCTGACTATAAACATGCTATAAAAAGATTCATAATACAACAATACCTAATACATAAATACAAATGAGGAAAACTGAAAGCATTTAACAGAAAGTTTTTAGAAGAGTCTCTAAAACTTGTAATGACACCCTGTGACAGGCAAATACGCAATTTAGAATACTTAAAAGTTTTAATAGCAAAAGAACTCCCTGGTTTAACGTGAATTTACAGAACCACTGGCAGCTTTTCCTGTCCTTGGAAGCTTTTGTTTTTCTGTACTCTGTATAAGCTGCTAACAAGGTGTTGAGGGAGCTGCATTGTATTATTAAGTATATACTGAAAGGAATGTCAGGTACTCAGCATTATAGAAACAGCTGTCATCATTCAATACCTAGGATTCAAACCCCAAAATGAATCACCAATGCAGGAAGCCCATTCTCACTCATTCTCAGTATAAGACAAGAGTCCTCCAAACCACCATTCTTACTTCTCAGGAAGCTTTCCAGTTGATGGAAGAACTGGACAGAGATACTTTACTTTTTTTTCAGCCTCTTGCCACATACTCCAGTTCTACCTTTGCCTTTCATATTTTTCAGGTGGCAAAAAAAAGCTACCTTTTGTGAAGGTCAGTGACATGGAGAAAAGTTACAACATGCAAATTAGTTCCTATGTAAAAACTGCATAGGAAGTAATTTACCATGTTAAAACGGGGAAAAAAAATAACCACCAAACACAAAAACACTGACACTAGATGGGCAATATTATCCTTTCCCCATCCTCACTCTTTTCTAGCTTGGCAGCTTTCTTTAAAGAAGGTGGGAGGGAAGAAACTAGAAATACGACTTTTTCCAATTAAAGATCAACCTATATGAATTCATGGCATCTGGAAGAGCTTTCCACTTGCCACTAGAACCTGTTCAGTTTAAAAAAATCCTCCATCAGCCATATATCTGTACATAAGCTCCTCCTTATGCATTTTATAATTAGAATATGACAGGAGTTCTAATTAATATAAACTTTCTTTAATTTCCAAAATACTCGCTTTTAAAAAGGACTAATTGCTTGACAGCCACATATTGATGACAGAGAGATTCTGGAGAGTAGTCTGCATTTGATTAACAACCCAAGCACTAGCTACAGCTTAATAGTAGAACACAAAATTAAGCCAAATACACTTTTTGTGAGATTTCTGTAACATTCCGAGGCTCTTTCCAATTTATTCCCTTGCTGATGTACTGAACTAACCTTTAATAATGAAACTGTAAGTGAAACCCCTCAAGTCACTACGATTTGACACTAACGCATTACTAACGCACTTGACAGTGTACTTGACAAATGCTCTCTCAAATAAGCTGCCAATAGCCAACTAATGTCCTTGAAACTACACTTTTGCAGCATACATGCTCTGTTCTCTTGAACATTAACTCCCATTGTCAACGTGCATGCAGCCATTAACGATCTTCTTTACCGGTGCAAAGCATCTGACTGTCAGAACAGTCTTTCAGTTTTGGTTTGTCTCACGTTTAAGCAAGCAGCAGCTTCTTCCACAGTGCCGGTACTGGCCATGCTAAGCATCAAAACGCACCCCAGCGCCGGACCTTTGCTCTATTCAGAGCGGGTTCACGGGGTGCTGTGCCACCTGCTAAATACCGTTTCGGAAGATTCAAAGAAAAAGACCAATTTTTAAGTGTGAACGGGTGCCGCTTTCACCACAGCCCCGCAGCAGCACGGCCTAAGCGTGCACTCTCGTCTCACACCACCTCCCTCAGGGAACTGCGTCAAGCCACGCCAACACCGCTACGGGAGCCGCAGCCTTGCCTAAAGAGACAAGGCAAGGAGCCTCCTGGCTCTGGCCACCCAGCAGCAAAGAGAAGCTTACACACCAGGACACAACCAACAGCACCCGGCGCCCGACTACTACCCTCCTAATCCACGCCATTTCCCCTCCCCGGGGCGGGGCCAGCGCTGACATGGCGGAGCACGGGGAGTAACCTGTCCCCGGGTCACGTGGTGTCCTCGCCGCGCCGAGCGCGCTCCCTCCCTCCCTTTCTCTACTCCCCCTTTCCCTTCTGTCGCCTGTGGGTGGCGCGGGGCTGGGAGGCCTGCGCGATCCCAGGGTGCTGTGCGCGGCGTGGGCTCCGCCATCCCGCTGGGAGAGACGGTTTGTGCCGGGGCCCTGCCAGCGAGACGCCGCACCGAGAGAGCCAGCGAGGGCGTGAGGGGAGAGCGAAGAGCGCGAGCCCCGCCGCCGCCGAACGGCCATGTCCGCGCGCAGCCGCTGAGCGGGACCGAGCTGCCGCTCCTCCTCCTCCCGTCCCCTACCTTCCCTCCCCCGCGCGGGCGCCCGCCCGCATCAGCCGCCGCCGCCAACATGGAGGCCGTGAACGCCTTCAACCAGGAGGTGGGAGCCGGGGAATGGGAGTGAGGGGAAGGAGGTGTGAGCCGGGTGGCCGTTAAGGGGTCGGGGCGGGGTAGGGGGGGTCACGGGTGGCCGCCATCACTCCCCCGTTCAACCCGCCGCTCGGCTTCCGGCTCTGGGCCGCGCGGGCCCGGTGCGGCGCCGCCAGAGGCCTGCTTTCGGGAGGGCCCGGGCAAGCGCTGGGCCTGGCTCGGCGCGGGGCTTCCCGCCGGTCTCAGGGGCGGGCGAGGGGAGATCTTGTCTCCTGAGTAAAATGGAGGCGAGCGTGGTCAGGCCCTCCGCGGCGATTGCAACGGCCAGGAGCGTTCCCTGAGCGACGCTGCAGCTCCTGTTCCCGCGTGGGCCCGGGGCTGAGAGGGAGTATTTGGGCCCCCATTTCTGTCTCCTCGTTTTCTCAGTTCCCTCCTCGCCCTGCTGGAGAGCGTTCGAGCTGGGATCTCTGTTACAAGGCGCTCCCACTGCGTGCGTGTTGTTAAGGAGGGGGAAGCCGCGTTTCAGCGCGCGAGGCACTTTTATTTCCTCGCAGTGGTTTGGCGAGAGACCTGCCATGTGAACGGGCGGCAGTTAGGATAGGTTGGAGGTTGAATGGGGAGAGTGAGAGCTGCGAGGGGGGGCTGTCTTGTTGTAGAAACGAAGCGTGAGGATGGGACTAAGGGATCGACCCAAGCGCTAGCGACTTGCGAGTTAGGCTGGAAAGAGTAGAGCGTTCGGTTCGCTGTCCTTTCCTAGTACACAGAAGGTGTCTGTCTTACTCTGATTTTTTGCTGATTCTTTGGTCAGCCAATCAGAACTGGAAACAAAATGGACTGTGGTTGCTTTTTACGTAATATATAACAAAGTACTCTGTTCTCTATGAAGTTTTTGATACATGACTTAAAATTATGTCTGTCCCGCCTCAGTTCAATGATTTGACTTTTGTGGATCCTGTATGGAGTATAGAACATGAATGTTCTTGTTGCAGATAATGGAAATGAAGCTAGAACCTAGTCTAGAATATTTAATATGTTTTGAAGGTTAGGTTGCTGTGTGCATGCTTGCTGAACAGAAACAAGAAAAAATGGCAGACTGCTCTCATGTGATGAAGTCATGCTGTGTAAAGTTCACTCTCTGCAACTGCTTGTCATACTCGCACACCCCCCACTGAAAATCTACTCATCTCTAGCAAAATTATAGAAGTACAAAGTGAAAAGTAGGTAGCATGCACCTCCTGTTAACAGTTTTATTTTTGTTTATGTGCCCATGCTAGGGGCATATTGTG
The DNA here is from genome assembly GCF_012275295.1 of Melopsittacus undulatus. NCBI lineage: Eukaryota > Metazoa > Chordata > Aves > Psittaciformes > Psittaculidae > Melopsittacus > Melopsittacus undulatus. Next base: position 94,298,438 of record NC_047528.1, read on the forward strand.
ATATTTTGAAGGAGTGGTATAGAAGAGTACAAAGCAAGCTTCCCAAAGATGTTAACAGAACGGCATGCATGTGGCATTTTCAATTATAGTGTAAACAGAAATATTCTTACCTGCCTAAATACAAACAGAAGTTCTAGCAGATTATTGCTTTCACTTCATTTATTTGAACATGTTGCTACCTGATAAAACTGTATTGTACAGACAGGGCTTAGTGTTTTTCAAAGAGTAAACCCCACTCCTTTTGCTGATCTGGTGGTGCAAGTATGTGTGACTTTAGAATGAGAGCAGTGTTTCTTGGTATTCCGTGACTAATCTCCATTTTAGAAATGGACATGTTTTATTTCATACATCTTCCTCTCAGATGTAGTAAAAGTGTGGTGCTTTTGTTTGATGCAGTCAGAAATAGTGAAATTCTGATGGCTGGCTGCTGAAAGGATTTAATTTAAACATCATTTATAGGAAAGAAAACTATAAAATGCCTGTTCTGCAACCATTTGTATGTGTCACTAGTTCTGTAGGACTACTTAGGCAGAAAGCTAGCATGTTAATAAATTCGGGGTTTGTGTAATTACTGCCTTTTCTCAGAAGGTGTGTTTATGATATTAGCTAAGAATATAAAAGTCCAGTTCTTAAATTGTCCTCTTAACTTTGCAGCATATGTTGCCTGAAGCTGTGAATGCAAAACAATGCATGCTAAAAGAAAGTGTAAAGCATCACAAACTTTTTTTTGGGAGGGTAAGATTTGCAGGCAGATATTGTTCCATTTCTGGGCTTTTTCAGTGAAAGCGGACAAAGTGAAAGAGCTGTTTTACAAAAGGTCTCAACGTTATTTGCAGAATGGTGGGAATAGCGCCGGCCACTGAGTGTGTGAGAACTCACTTTGTAAGACTGGCTTGTAATGCACTGATGTTGTGAGGACTGCAGAGGTACCAGTCTGTTCCCTGAATAATTATTTTATTGAGAGTGGAATAGTTTCAACAGCAAAGATGAGGGTATCTACACAATACCCTGTAGATCAAGAATTCCTGAACTTGCTGGCTAGTTTGCTGCAATACTATGGTAGAAAGAAAATTATGATTTTATAATGGCAACTTTCACTGAAGCCAAGACTTTTGTGCTGGACTTCCAATGCATATTAGAGGTGATGTGCTTCTGGCTTTACTATCTTTTTGCCTGTGCCTCCTTCCCAGTCTTTCTGTGAAAGTGAAGGGAGAGATGCCACTTACTTCTTTAGGTGATAAGATCATTTGGCATTTTTGGAGGTGGGTTTGGTGATAACAGCAGTTTCTTGAATGTTGGGAGGTCCCAAGTTCAAATAATGGCTGTAAATTAGGTACCCTCTAAGCTAATTGTTAGGTATCCTCTCCTCAGACAAAAGAGTTTAGGAAAGAAAAGTACCAGCAACACTTCTGTTTATGCAATTTGAGCTGTTTTGTTTTGACTGAAGCTGCTCACCCATTCCGGTAGAAGCCATTAGTAGTTTTGGCTGACTTAGGTTCCAGTTCAACTGGGAAGTCAGAAGTCCTTTGGGTTGTAGGCTTCTGGTGGTATGTATGATTATGTTGCAGTGAAGTAACAAGTTTCTGCCTGTCAGCTAACTGTGATAGGTATGTGATCTTAACTTCCCCTCTGAAGGTAAAACTTAAATATCTTAGAGGTTAGAGCTAGCATGTTGCAGTTGGCAATTGTGGCAAACTAGGAAGGAACACTTAGAGTCAATTAGTTTGACTCTGGCAATGGGTGGTAACTTACACGGGGTTTGGTTGTGTTACCCATTCCCTTAGTCTGTTCTTTAGACCTATACTTTGAATACAAGTTTGTCAGTAAATGGGCTTCTTAAAAATTCTGTTTTTCTATGGGAGCAAGCACCTTTTTTTCTATTGACTGAACACATTTGCTGCTTTATTTTTATCCAGCAGTACTCTGAGCAGACACTATCAGCTGAATAGGTGGCATTTGGCAGTTATGTAGTATAGTATATTTTTCCCGAGGAAATTAGTTGAAACTGTATCTTGGAAGAATGAGTAAGAATTCATGTACTGTTAGGTGTTTATGTTGTGTTAATAGTACAGTGTAAGTAAATCACAAAATGTAACTTGATAATGGTGCAAAACTTTTTTACATTTTTAAGAAAATGAAAAAACATTTTTTATAACCCCTCAAAAAAAAAACCCAAAACAACCCACGAACCCAAACTGACAACAATAACAACAACAAAAAAACCCCCAAAATGAAACAAACCCAGAAAACCCCAAACCCAACAACAGCAACCCATCCTCACTCCCAAAAACCCATCAACAAACCAAACCCTTCTCTCCCCAACCAAAACAACAACAAAAAAAAAAAACCCAAACCCACACATCCACTATGGTTTCTAAAGGTTTTAATCCTTGTCATGTTTTAATTTAGGGGATATATGTTTCCTTTTCTTTAATCTGAAAAACTTGAAGGATACTGGTTATTAAAGTTTACTGGCTATAAAAAATTAGAAATGGAAATTTCTTCACAGTTTTGCTGCTGGAAGTAAAGTCAGTTTGCTATTTTGCAATCCTGTATTTGTATTGAGTAATGCAGTGTATTCACTTAATTGTGTCTCAGGTTAGCAATAGTTAATCTGTACCACTGGAACAACTGATATCCCACTTAAGCATGCCTAGATCACAGACAGGATAGATATTTTGTAGCATTTCATTTCAAGTTAGAGCTGTGGCTTTCTTCTTTACTGTTTGTCCATATTCAGTGAACTGGACAGTTGTGGTTGTTATCCGGTGTAGCTATCTTACGCCAATGGTAAGACTTCATTTTGCATGTTCTACTACAATCTGTTGCTCCTCGTTCTTCCCCTCCCCATGTCCTATAAATAGAAGCTAGCAGGATATCCTTCACAGTGCTTCTTCAGCAGTTACTGGAACTCACAAACCCCAGTTAGATTCCCTCTGCTGTATGGCAAAGCAGCAAGGACACAATTACTAATATCTGTGGTTGGGGGAAAGATTAATATAGTCTTTTGTGCATTTTGTCCCTTTAAGAAAATGGTGAAAGCTGCTACCTGTTGTTGCTGCCTGATATAGTTCCTATACTCCACTAGGTGCAATAAGCGGTATTTTTTAAGTCTGTGCTGCCTCCTGCATGTCCTGAGAGTGTGCTTATGAAGCAGTTCAAATGCTATTTGGACGGAGTAGAGGGGGATCAGAGAATGCTACTAGTCCCTTTTTTAAACTGTGAGCCCCAGACTTTAATTATTACAGAAGTAGTGTGTGGCTCTTTTGGGATGGAAGTTGCTTTGTTGCTTTCTTACTATATCGTGGTAATTGAAGGCTCATCATCGCTGCCATCCAGAAATTGCTTTGTCTGTTGCTTATGGACTGAACTGTTTCTAAGAGTATTGAAAGCTGTAGTAGAAATTCTTGGTAAGATAAGAAATGAGATGGAACAGTTTTTCAGGAGACATGCTGGACTTGTGAGCACAGCACTGGCACTGAGAGGCAAACTAAGTTTCAAAAACATTTGTGTAGGAAACAAAATTCTGTTCCATGTACTTTGATGATATAATTCTCATGGGTATCTTTTGTAAAGGTGTTCCTCCTTAGTGATTGAGAATTTGTGAATGATCTTTCCAGGCCACAAAAATAGCTTATTTGAGGAAGTACTATTTAGCTTCATTGCCTGGGGTTCATACATGGTCAAATTTAAATCTCACTTTATTTTTCAGAGGATGTAGCCTGACAACCATGAATCTTATGGTCATCTCTTACCTTTGGCAGCACCTAATACTTGGTATGCTTCACAGCTGATGGTCAAGAATTTAAAATTGAGACATAGCTTAGCAACAGAAGTTTAGTGGACATTGCTGTCTTTCTCATTTTCTTAATAGCTTAAGGAAGAACAGGGACCTGAAGAGGAAAGGAAGCAATGAGTTTTATAGAAGAAGGAAAATGTATGTGGTTAACAGATTTTCTTTGGACCTATGTGTATTTTTTTAAAACATACGACCTTTTAAAAATCTGTAAAAAAATATAAAAATAGTAGTGGTGTTTTGTTAACAGAATACTATGGTATCTGTGCTTCTTAGTTGCATCTTCGACCCTTTTTTACTATAGGCACATGAACAGATATCTACAGTTATACATCTGTATAATAATAAACTTATAGTTTGTCTCTATGGAGTGGTTTCTAAATGTGTAAATAAAGTACATTCAAAAAATAATGAATGTAAGAGTACTGGCACTGTCGTGTGTGTGTGGAGCCTGCTGAGAGAAATGTTCTTGGACACCTAAGACTTGGTGAAATTACTGAGGTCACATTAGCCTACTCTGAAAACTGGAAAAGGGAAGAATGAGAGTATTGTAACAGTGTCCCGAGTGCTTGATATCCACTAATCACTAAACACTGTGTTTCTTTCAGTAGATCATGCTTCTATCTATGCTGCTCCTTTTCTGTGGGTTTTATTAAGTCTATAAAACAGAACCATACCCCTTTTTTTGTGAGTAGAGACCTTTGTAATGGCAAAGAAACTTCAGTAAGAGAATGAAGCCAGGAAAGTCTGTTCAAGACTTAAAGGTATTTTTACTTTCCTGCAGTGTTATCTCATGCTTAAAACAGATAAATAAACTTAAGATCAACATCAAGCTTGAGACACACCAAAGGATATAAGCCTGATCTTTTTCTTTTTTTGCCAGGGGGATAAGTCTCATTGGATGTCTCACATCTTCCCTAGCAGTTTCAGATATAGGGAGTGTATAAATTGCCTCTTTTCCTCTGAACATGTCTTATGTTTTTCCCTTGGAACCCCTGTTCCTTCTCTGCTGGCATGTACACATCACTGGTTTTGCTTTCTTGTCATGAATTCAGTATAGTATTCTTACATTTCAACTTCCTCTTGTTCTGAAGACATACAGTGACCAGACATGCTGCCTTTTTAGGATTCTAAGGTAAGACTGTGAGTAAATCTGGAAAAAGTTATTCTCCCTTTTGCTTCAAAAACCTATATTCTCAGGTTTCTGTGTAAAATAGACCCTCAAAAGGGGATTAATTGTAGAATGGCAGAAATTAATAATTTGTTGCTTGAAAGACTGAAAACTATAGACTATCATCCTGCTCCTTCTCCCATTACCCACCCCTGCTAGTACACCTCATTGAAGCTTAGGAACTCTGCAGTTTGAGTTGAAAGGCTTAGTTCACTCCTGCCACATGTTTCCTGTAGTACTTGGTACTTTACATTGATTTTTAATTTGGGATTGTTACTAGCTTGCTCTTTAGATAGCAGACAGTATAGTTACACTCCCTTTTACTATCTGCTATGGTTTAATGAGTGGCTCATCTTTGTTAATTGCATTTATTAGCCTGAAAATGAGCAGGTGATTTTTCTGCCTTTGAGGTTCTTGGCTTTATAGAATATCATCCTGCACTTCAGTACTGTTGTGAAAAATACACAGAAATACTCTTAAATCAGTATTTTGTGGCTTGGGTTTAGTAGGCTCTAATAATTCCACTTTCTTGTAATACAAGGGTTGATATGGAGCAACAAAGAAATTACTTCTTTTGAAAACATGGTTTTAAAAATGTGCCACTGTAGCACAGATTTTCAAATACAATCAGGGAAGCTCCCTTCCTACATTTGAAGGTGAAATGTGTGGGGATTCAGAAGTTGAAATTGCGTTCTAAGCTAGAGCTTGTGTAGAATGAAAGTGTGGGTTTTCTCATGCTACTTTCAATTATAACCTAAATATGAAAGTTTTTCTTTCAACCTTCGCCTTAATGATTTTAATAATGAAGTTAGGCTGAGAAAGTTGGGGCTGTTCAGCCTGGAGAAGAGAAGGCTGCATGGAGACCTCATAGCAGCCCTCCAGTACCTGAAGGGGGCCTTATAAGGATGCTGGGGAGGGACTCTTCATTAGGGACTGTAGTGACAGGACAAGGGGTAATGGGTTAAAACTTAAACAGGGGAAGTTCAGATTGGATATAAGGAAAAAGTTCTTTAAGGGTGGTGAGGCACTGGAATGGGTTGCCCAGGGAAGTTGTGGATGCTTCATCCCTGGTGGTGTTCAAAGCCAGGTTGGATGAAGCCTTGGGTGGCATGGTTTAGTGTGTGAGGTATCCCTGCCCATGGCAGGGGGTTGGAACTGGATGATCTTAAGGTCCTTTCCAACCCTAACTGTCCTATGATTCTATGATATTTTGTGTTTAAGCCTTTCTACCAATTTTTCTATTTTTTTTCCCTCTTTGTATATGAATCACATAGACAGGAGGAGACACTTCTTAAACTATAGAAGTGATCAAAACTGAATGAAGATTCAAGTCTTGAATAGTCCTCGGGTTAGTTTTTGTGTAAAAATAAAGTTTCACTTAATTTCTTTTACCCTGCTGTCTTTTGCCCTATGGTGCTCTCCATCCTAGTGAACAGGACACCCTGGGTGGTTTTCGTTCCCAAATTGATGTGTTGGGTGCGATGGACAGTAGGAGGCAGAGCTAAAGTGTTATTTTCTTTAGCCAATGGTGTCACTGTATGGGGAAGGAAGGTAGAGAACAACTAGTAGCTGTGGGTTTTGTTTGTTTTTCTCCAAACATTCAGTTATGTGCCATAAAAACAAGGAGTCATTTCTAGCAAGTGAAGCTTTGCAGGGCAGACCATTCCAGGCACAGGCTCCTGTTGTGAAGCAGTAAATTGGAAACACTCTGAAGCTGCAAATTTTTGTTGCCATTGTTACATCCATTACATTTATTTTTAAAATAAAGTGTGTTATGTCTAGGTGTTTTCCTGAGCTGATTGTGGTGCCCTTTGAAGAATTACACATACTATATGAAGGACTGCCCTTAGAAAGCACTGTTTTGTTTTGTTTTTTTTTTTCATATACTGTTTGGAAAGTGTGTATAAAAGAAGATTCAAGTCTAATTGAATGTATGCAAATGTAAGAGTACATGGGTGTCTTACTGAACAGTTTCCCCTTTCTAGCAGTGAAAAATCCGTGAGGAACTAGTAAAGTTGCTAAATTTTAGATTTGCCCATCTTTAAAACATGGTTTTGACACATTTAACTACAATAGTGAAAACTAAATAAAAATCAACTTGAAAATAGTCATATGGTATTCTAAAATCTTACAAAAATATAAAAAGGCAACAAAGTTTTGATGCGCTTTTCCAAGAGGTAATGGTGGGTGTGGGTGTAAAAAGTGGGCAGAACACATTTATATTTATACACATACACATATATGTGTGCATATGTATTTCTATCTAAAAATATTTGCAGCTCAATTTGATGCATGTTTCAGCTGTAGTTCATTTTGAGCTGGAAATATCTGTGTACTGACCTCATTGCTTTCACTGTGTTTTTGTTGCTGTTGCAGAGTGCTGTCTGTAACAGCAAAGGAAGAGTTTACAGTGCTCAATCCTGTTTTTCCAAAGCTCTTGTTTATGTCTGCATTATTAGGCAAAGTTTCATCCTCTCATGTTCTTTAATTAATGACTTCTCCAAGCTACCATATTCTTTATTGCATCCTCTGTGGCTTCAGCGCATCCCGCTGATTTCCTTTTTCCTGCCCCAGCATTTTCTTCTCTTTGGATTTTTGTTTTTTTTTTTTTTTTTTAATTCCCCCTCCCAACCCTGACTCCCTGTGTTTCCCCCTGGTTGCAGCGTTATGCTTGGGATACCTTTTAAGACACTTTTATTTTTGCTGCCACTTATTTATTGCTGTCTGCCCTGCTCTCAGTTTCCTGGTTCTCTACAGTTATATTCCTGAAATATGAATGCTGAAATGTTGCTTTCATAGTGACTTACTTGTTCTTTTTAGATGGGACTGGCTACTTTTGCAGGAGGACCAGGTGCTTCTTGGTGTGTAGAGGAAAGGATATGGAGGGCCTGCCCTAATGTTTTTTCCTCCTCCATCTATTTTTTTTGAGCCTTCTGATGGTTGGCTTGTGGGTGTTGAGTTTTGGATTTTTTGTGTGTCTTTCATTGCCTCTTAAAACAGATTTTCCTGAGTTTTAATAATAGCACTGACTTTGTTCACCCAGAGTCTTTGCACTTATTCTGAAGAAATATAATTAAAAATTGAAATTAAGTTATTTTTTCCCAAAAAACAACAAAAAAAACCCAATGAAGTCAACTCACAGCCACATCTCTCCTTCTGTCTTATCTGTCAGTTTTTATTTGTCTGTGCTGTGATTTCTCAGCAAGCAGGGATGTTAGCTGAAATATCTTTTACAGCTTGAATGGCTTGAAAAAGCAAACATTCTGGCAATAGAACTTGCCATTTATGGTGCTTTGTAAGGGAAAGTTATGGTCTTGACTTGGTGTTGTTGGAAAAGGTGGCTATCATTGGTTTGAAGGACAGTTTCTTTTGTATCTCGCAATAGGAGTTGGATTAATAGACCTTCTTGTCTATTTTATTAGTGCAAGGCTTTCATTTTGTATTGCTGGAAGTCTTGTTATCACTTTAGTTGCCTTCAAGTATTTGGCAGAGTGCTTTTATCTTCTGCATTGTTTTTTTTCTGTAACAGGGGCAGTAGATAAATCTATGTAATTTGGCCACTTCACAAGTTTCTTGGAATTTTAAATTAATAGAAAAATATGAGAGGCTTTTTTAAATGACATCTTACTTTGCATTACACTGTCAAATGAAGATACTTTTATTCTCATTTGGCTTTGTGGCAAATAATTGATTACATTTTTGGCTAGTATTCAGGGGCTCTGTTTTTTTCTTTATTGTGAAGAGAAAAATCAAATTAGGTAACACAGAACCATTTTTTCCTGTGATTTGTGGGGAATATTGCAAGGTGAAATGATTATGTGTGCGTAAGAAATGTTAAAGATCTCACTGTTTGTTTTGCATTAGATAAATCACGACAATATAATGATTCTACCTTTACTAAGTAAGCCACAGCTTAAATAAGAAGTTTATGGAAAGAATAGAAAATAGTATTTAATGAGGAAGAGCACCTTACCATGATCTGTGCTACAGAAGGTGGAATTCAGAAGTAATACTGGGATGTCCTAGTTCCTCTTTCTGCTTGGAAGATGGGAAGGAAGACTGGAGAAGAGAGAATGGTCCAGACAAGCCAGTGTTGATTATACTTCAATGTCTAATGACTAGTAGAAGAGAAGTGTTTATAGCATGCCACAAAAACATTGTGTAGCATACAGCGTAGCTTTTCAGCTGATAATTTTGCAATGTGAATGACAACAGCAGCTTTATATTCCATAAATATATAGAATTCACTGTGGATCCAGAGTAGGCAGAGTGATCTGTAAAGTGGTGAAGTGTGCCTTCGATTTTAGTGTTTTTTGGTGTGTGTGCAAGCATGCTTATGAGTGCTAGTTACTTAAAAACAAGCCTCCTCAAATCCCTTATTTCCCTATTTTCTTAAAATGCTCCACAGGAAGTGAAGTATAATAAGAATGTCATGCTATTCAGGTGGTGGTAGGGGCCTGAGGAAAATATATCCCTCTTCCTTCAGCTTCCTGTGTTCGCCCTGTGTGGATATTTCATCAGCTTTGACAGTTCTGTGTGCAAGTTTGTTTCTCTCAGTTTCTGAAATGTGAAGCTGATACTTGTTTCCAGAGTTTATGGTCAATACTGGCAGACAGTGGTGTCTTTTCTGAATGCTTAGGTTCAAGAATTTTTGAAAGTGTTTTGTAATAAATTTCCTCACACATGAGGTGTAAGTCATGGTTATGCTATCTGTGAAAATGAAGTTTGGTTTATTTTGCTTAGAGTCACACTTTCAGATTTGAAGAGCTGAACATACTAACTGTATGGTGTGTGTTTTGAATATAGAATATGCCTTCTGTGAATGATCTTTCGAGGTCCCTTCCAACCCTTGGGATTCTGTGATTCTGAGATTCTGTGAATTCAGACTTAAAAGAAAAAAACCAAAATGAGTATTTAATCTAGCACTGCAGAATCTCTTTTTGTGCTTAATGGTCCTGGTCGAATAGTACTAATCTTAACTTCTGATATGATGAAAACTCTCTAAAACAGTGTTCTATGACTATGGTTATAGAAATGAGATCAGATTTATTCTGTAAGCCAGATTCACAAAACCTAGAAAGAGCTGCCTGTTGGCCCCTCAAGGGGCAACTGATGCTGTGGTGATACACAATGTGGAATGTCCCTAATCAGTCAGTTCTCCGAGGTGTTATCTTTTCAGTTAATACATTTTAAATGCTTGTTTTCTCTGTTTAGCTCTTTTCACTGATGGAAATGAAGCCTCCTATTTCCCGAGCAAAAATGATTCTCATCACAAAAGCTGCCATTAAAGCTATTAAGGTAAAGTTCAGTAGAACAAACATGAAACTGTAACAGTAGCAACATTTAATTATTTTACTTCTAAGTAGAGACATCTCTGGATTTCCCCCTTATAGCTTCATGGATGTTTTCTTCTAGTTGGCGTTAAGAATGTTACCTAGAAACAAGTGGGTGGTGAATATCATCTTCTTGGTTTTGGACTAGTAGCATAATGCTAGTTTGATTTATTTATTTTTCTTTGAATCATTGCTTTTTAATGTGACACCCACTAGGATGCTGTGATTTCTATGTAATCAAATTTTAAATGTTGCAGGATGCAACTACACCTTAATAGCATATTAAAATGTAGCAGACTTGCTTAGAAAGTAAATGCAGAAAGCTCTCACTAATACTCTAGAAGCAGTGTGTCTTTTGTGTATGCACTGACATGTATCTGACAGAAAGGATATCTTGTTTTGTCTGTTCCTTTCATTAAATAATTTCCTCTCTGCTTGATAACATATATCTTGCTAGAATGTAACTTAAAAGACTTCGTAGTTGTTCCTAAAAGGTAATAAGTACAAAGTGTTAAAATACTTCTAAAATGATTCGGCACTGTTGAGTAGATAAATTAGTTTGTATTTATTTTCCAGCTCTACAAGCATGTTGTCCAGATTGTGGAGAAGTTTATCAAAAAGGTAAAAAATGAAAAATAATCTACTGATGAAGATATTGTCTGCATCCATTAGTGGATATTACTAATAATGCTAGTAAATGACAGAAAGGGCTTCTGTTATTCGGGGATTTGGGGGGGGGGAATTCTGTCTATATAATCTCCTTTAAGTTTTCTGTGGTACATTAAGAAGGGGAGAAAAAAAAATTGAAATTTCCCCTTCCTCCTCTCCGCAGCAGCTGGGGAGGAAACTGAAGGTGCTGAACTTCCAGTTAACCTTCACTGGCTAAGATAATACGTATTTTCAGAAAATACCATTTTCATGCTTGCCTAGGCATGTAGACCAACGGGCTAGAATATAATACTTGCTAAAACCAAAGTATCATACTGCCTAAAGTTCTTCTGAGGGAAGTGAGAAAAACATGCTTTTTCATTCAGAGGTCTTCAGAGACCTCCAAAGAGAAGGACTTTAATTTAATTCTGGAGAATTGGTGGAAGTAGCTCAATGCATTGAGTGTGAGGTAGCTTGACAGCAGTGTTGTGGCAGACTGTACTGTAATGTAGTAGATGTGTTTGCAGTCACATGTTATCAAGCTAAAGGTACCTTAAAAGCAGTGATTGAGAAGATACAGGCTGTTCCAAGCTATCCAAGTACATTTGCTCTGTCCCAAATGTGAAAACATGTTTTTCTCCTTTCTTTCCATTTCTATACACAAAACAAAAATAAAGCACTACATAAAACAAATTTAACACTTTTAATTTTCCCTCCCCAAGTATACTAAATATAAATTTTGTATAAGGATCTAAGGTGAATGCCTGTTACCTTGTTAGTGTCACTGCATAATGGAAAGTTATTTTTATGTTTTCAGTGCAAACCGGAATATAAAGTCCCTGGATTGTATGTTATTGACTCTATTGTTCGTCAGTCCCGTCACCAGTTTGGAACGGACAAAGATGTTTTTGGGCCAAGATTCTCTAAAAATATTACTGCCACATTCCAGTATTTGTATCTCTGTCCATCTGAAGACAAGGTACAGCCATAGTTTCTCAAGTGTTGTGAATTGATGTTTCCACTTATGTGGAAATACAAGCTAATGTGGAAAGCTAATTTGGAGATTTTTTGTGTCTGTGAATGTTATATGAAATAGTAAAACATGCTGAGAAAGGTTATCAAAGGTTCAGTGGAAGTTTGAGTTAAAATACTTAATTTTCCTAACTTCATCAGGTTTTTTTTGCCCATGTAGACACTTCAACCAACAATGCCTTAATGAGTTTCTAGTACCTAAACAAAAAAACCTGTATTTGCAGATATACAACCGTGGCTGATATTCAAAGAGAATGAAACTTCATTAATATGTGTCTAAAACTAAGAGTATTAAGTTTATGCATTTTTTGGGCTGCATACAATTTTCAAATCTTCTGAAGGGATAGAATACCCAGAGCCAAAAAATTTGAAGTTAACTGTTTTTTCAGACCAAAATCTTCATTAAAATACTCATTTCTGGTTGTAGAAAACACTTTGTGAAATTCCTTAATTGCTTAGCTTTTGAAAGTATAGGTGGATTTGCAAGGTTGTATATAACTATATAACTTGAGTCACAGTAAGGTATTTTATTGTTGAAGCAAGAGGGAACAGAATTGATTCATTCTTAGAAGCTACAGTAAAAGTAAAAAGTACTTGCAACGTATATGCAAGTCAGATGACTAAGTACACAAAAAGGACAGGTATGTCAATATAACATGTATTCTGACTGTTAGCTGCCTGTATGTTCCAGCTGAAGCTGCACTGCTGTTAGATATTATTGCTTCATACTGGACTAAAGAAGGAAGGAATAATTTCCAGCTCAGTCCCTGGAAGCTTCATTGTTCTTAATGTTGAAAAAAGAAGTGAGCTTAAAATAACAGCTGACAATCAAAAGTTATAATTTATAATCGTTCTGCCATGAGCAGTTAGAATATTTTCCACTTGCTTTCCTGATCCTTTGAATAATGGAGATGGATTTTCTGGTGTCAACATAGAACTGGTGGGTTAGAATTAAAAAATTCAAGCAAACAGTCTTCTATCTAACTTCAAAGCCTTGTTCTAGTGTTTTATGGCCTAATTGCCCCTCTCTTCGTTAGGGTTTTCCAATTCATGTTCTCTGCCTTGTCGCATTTGTTTCACCCCATTATGACCATTTGTGAAGAAATGGTGGGGCTGTTGTATATCAAACCTGGATGTTCTGATTGGCCAGAACAATTTTAGGAAAATGGCACAAGTTGTGTTTTAGTAAAGCAGAAGTAAAATAAGTTGGCAGGTTTTATCTTTGCCATTTGAAGGGTCTTGCTGTCCTATGTTGACAGCATAGAGGTTGTTAAAAAGGTATGCCTGATAATGTTGAATTTCTGTGCTCTTCAAACCTTCCTTCTCAATGTATGGAACATCAGTTCAGTGTTTGTGAGTTAGGAAGGCTGTCTTTAGTGTTGATGCTTGCTTTTGTTTCAACAGAGTAAAATAGTCCGTGTCCTGAACCTTTGGCAGAAAAATGGAGTATTTAAAATTGAAATAATTCAGCCTCTTCTGGATATGGCAGCAGGAACTAGTGCCACAGCACCAATGACAGAAAATGCTACTAATAATGAAGGTATGAATGACATTATAACTTATTCTTCTTTTTAAAGGGTAAATGAAAATAGTTTGTTTGCTTCCACATTAAAGCGCCTACAATTAGTTTCAGCAGTAGCATATTAATAAACTTATCTTTGTGTTCAAAATTATGTGAAACAGCTGAACTAATTCTAAATAAATGCTGATACTGTACTTCAGAAGTTATCAAAATGTGAACTCTTATTTGGAATATATCTGTAATCTACATCGTGCATGCATATGTACATACGTATGCTCACACTTTACTTACAGGTAATTTCAGTGTTCCCTCTTAAAATGTTTATTTTTTCTTTTAGCCTCAAATATTGCTCTGTTTATCAGGTTTATAATTCTGATGTAAGAGCATGCTTTTCTTATCCAGATTCTAATTTTGAAAAAATGACAAGTTAAGAGCTTCATCTTTCTTTGAATTAACTTAGTGTCTGAAAGGAACAGCTGCCAGTCTCTTTCAGTGTGCAGCCCTGGAACGTTTTAACTGGTGTTTCAAATCCACATTTTTGAACAGTAAATTTATGCCTGGAAGTAGGCTTTTATACAGGCTGCTGGTTGAAAACCACTGACCTAAAGAATAAAGTAATGACTGCCTTCCCACAGTATTTCACTGGCCTATTTTATGCCACATAAAAAACTGGTAGTGAGGTTACTGAATCGTGGATGAGAATATGCATACCACAATTCTCTTTCTCTGGAGGGCTTTCTTTTTGAGTTTGCACTTTGTATTTCAGACTTAGCTTTGGTGACCTCCTTACTGCGCTCATGTACATTGGAGTAGGACTGGCAAAAAATGTAATGGAGTAAGGGAGGTATAGTGACAAACAAAATAATGAGGCACAGTAGCATAAGTGAAAGATCTTTAGTGGTTTAGGAAAGCATATCCTATTGCCGTGTTTTACAAACATGGCATGCAGGGGGAAGGGAAAGTCTTAGCTTCTAAGCTGGTGTGCAGACCAGTTACTATACAGTTTAATTCTGATATGACAGGTGAGTGGCACTATTTTCCATCTTAGTCTCATCACTGATAGCTAACGGGTTGGCTGTCTTCTGCATGTATTTTCATGTACAGAATTACTGAATTCAGTGAGATCATTCAGATGCACCAGAGGGGATAATTTGGCCCTGAAACAAATATGCTAATGAATAATAATAAATATATTAATGCATTATATGAAATAGACTCTGTTTAGCTCGTAATGCTACAAAGTCTGTTTAGCCAAAAAAAGAGGGAGAAATGCAAATTTTCTCCCTTGAGCAAGCACATAGCTTTCTGAACAGATACAGGAAATAATTTGGAAGTTAATTTATATTTAAAAACAATCACATATCTTTTTGCAGTATTTTTATGTAGCATCTGACTTGTGGGAAAATATTCAGCATATTTGTCTCTGCTTGCTGCGTGTCAACACTGCAGTTATTTGAACTGCAAGCAGATGAATAGATTTAAGGAACTGGTATTGTGAGGCAAACATTTGCTTAATGTCTCGAACAAAAAATTTATTTTTAAGCTGTCTCTCCTTGTATAATTTTATTAGTAGTCCATTAAAATATATTTGCTAAAGAATAGCTGCTTGCTCACAGCATGTGGGTGTTGATGGTATTATTGCTAATTTGTACTGACAAAACATACTTTTTAAAAAAAGTATTGTAATATAATGCAAAAAGAATTGGAAAGCTGCATGTGTAGAAAAAACTAAGAGCATGTCTTAAAATGTAATCTCAGTTTTTGTAAAGCTCAGTGAAAATGGGAGTCTTTTCCTGGAAGAATTAGTAAAAATGTTTTGGCATGTGTCTGTGCCAGAGCAGCATGTGAACAAACGCGAGCAAAGAGAGTTGCTTGGGAAATAGTTTTTTTTCTTTCCTAAACTTTTAATTATTACCAGACATTTAATCAGAAGTTTAGTTACTGCTTCAAAGAGGGAGATATTAAGCAAAACTCAGTTACTCTTCAAATCAGTTATCTAATGGTTCATTCTAAGTATTCAGCAAAAAAAATTAGTCCAGTACTTTGTAACCAGAACTAATATTTGAAGTGTATTGGTATTCATTGCTTGTAATGTAATCATTAAGTGATAGTTTTTCTCTTAACTTTTCTAAGATTATGTAATTACAAAAACAGTTGTGATCCCATGCTGGACTAGCTTTCAGACAGGGTGTTTTTCTTTGCTTTCTTAGTGTATACCATGCGCAGATGTGAGGAGTGAATTGAGGAGTTAAAAAGGCAAAATGAGTACATATGCAATTGGGGTAGCTTAGGACTTTTGGGGTTAAGTACACTATTGCAGATCGACTCTTGTTTTGCAGAAGTAGGTGTATACACTGAAGAGTAAAGTGAATGTTTCAGAGTAATGTAGCTGTTTCTCAATTCCTATGAAACTCTCAGGTTCACCACCCCCTCCAGCAAAGGTTGCTTCAGAGCCCCCTCAAGTTACTGCTAACTCAGTACCTACTGTGCCACAGTTACCCAGTTCTGATGCCTTTGCAGCTGTAGCTCAGTTGTTTCAAACAACGCAAGGACAACAGGTAACCCGTTTATATTTGGTTCCCTTCTAACTGGGTTTTATGTTAAATGAGGGAGGGATGAAAGGGTGGAAGTAATAGCCTCGATTTGAAGCAAAACAGAAAGCTTTCTTAGCGTCTTCAGTGGAAGACTTGTAAGAGTTAACCTTTATCTTTGAATGGTTTTGACCCTTCATCCAGTAATTAAAGTATTTGAGGAAAATTCAGTAACATATTTCTCAATAGTTCTGAATTGGTGCAGTTGCAAAGTTTCAAGAACAGCCAAACTATATAAAATGAAACATTGAGTTTTATTGCTAGCACACTTAAACACTTGTAGTGTTGTTGAAAGGCCTGAATACTGAAATCATGGAATCTGCTGAGTTTTGCCACTGAAGTGTTTAAAAAGTGACTTTTGGTTTTGCTGGAAGCCTTCCATAGTTCAGTCAGGTTATTGGTGGTGTTCATGCTGTGATGTCTGATTTGATCCTAAAACTCTTTCAATACTATGTATTTAAATAAGTATGCTTAATACTACGTATGTTTTTGTAGCTTCAGCAAATTCTCCAGACTTTTCAACAGCCCCAAAAACCCCAGTCACCTGTCATAGATAACACTGTGATGGCTCAGGTTCAAGCTATTACGGCTCAGCTGAAAACTACAGCAGCACAACAGCCAGAACAAAAAGCTGCTTTCCCACCACCTGAGCAAAAAACATCATTTGACAAAGTAAGTCTTCATTTGTTCTTAGTGTTTAACTTTCTCAGTTAAGTAGAAGACTGTTTGATGAATGCCTCAATGTCCTCTATTTTTAAGAGAAATATGATGCAAATTTAGTTTCTTCTCTTTGTATTTGGAGGTCAGCTTCCTGCTTTTATAGCCTTTGCATTTTCTGAAGCAGAATAGAACTGGTTTTGGACAATTTCTGGTTCTGTATTAGATACTTATTTTCTGGTTCTACCCTTGTCTTTAATTTCAGGGCTGTTAGAGTAAGACTTCAGTAATAAGGCTATTTTGCCTGCCAGTTGTATAAGATACAGAAAAAATAGTTGGATCAATGTAATTTCTTTCAGAAGCTGCTAGATCGGTTTGACTATGATGATGAACCAGAAGCAGTGGAAGATTCAAAGAAAGAAGATTCAGCTCCTTCTTCAGTTTCTCAGCAGCCAACTTTGTGAGTTTGTGTCACCATACAATAGCAAATCTTTGTTCTAAAAGTCTTTAGGTTGGAAAAGTGATTAGGAGTCCAGGTCACTTCAGTGCTTAACAGTTACAGTCAAAAGCTAAAATGTTGTTAACAATTTTTGGTGGGTTTTGAGTTTGGTTTTTTCTTTTTGTCTTTGGTGATATGGTGTAGGTTTGGCATGTTGCATCATTGATTGAGGAATGTGCTCTGTAGAGAAAAGCGCAGGTTTGGTTTCAGCATGAGTTTCATGTTTTTATCGCACAACTGAGTGTGTCAGGGCTTTGTTAGTAATCAGCTGAATTGCTATGCTGTCTGGGAAATAAATGCTATTCCAAACATCGTGATAGTTTTAAGTACTAAAAAATTTGGCTTTGCACCTTTACGTTCTCCAACACTGAATACTCACACAAACTCAAACTCCTGTTTCCCGTTTGATATGCATTATGATAAAGTCTTAAATTACATGATCACATACTAGTTTTTTCCACAGGACCTCTCTCTCATTCAGTGCACAGGCTGGATGGTGCTCAATACCTGGGTTAGTCAATATTTCTTTTTTTCCCTGCTTCAGTATGTGGCCCTATGTCTTACTTTCTGTATATGCCATCCAAACCCTGCTTTCAAAAAAAGAATCACTAACTTTGTCTTAGCTTTCTTGCTGTGTTTATCACCCTGAGCACTTTTATGTTCCACAAGTATTAGTTAATTGAAATGCTTTTTGAGTAAATTGGTAGTATTTTGCCTATAGTGCAGATGGAACTCTGGAGTACAGAAAGTTGAGGTAGGTCATATGTAAGCACTGCTTGTGTCTGCCCAACTGAAGATAACTGGGCTAGGCTTTTCAAAATGTTCTGTTGCTAACACTTCAAAGCCTCTGTCCTTACAGTTGTGTCAGATGCTTCTGAAGAATGGATTCCAGATCTCTTATTTTGGGCACACAAAATCAGTAATACTGCACATGAAAATCTGATCTGTCAAGAATCATCCAACAAGATGCCTTAAAATACTACAAAGTTCCATTTCACATCACCATGAAATTCCTTTATCTTCTTGAAATCCTGTTCACTTTCTAACACAAACTGCATCCTGTCAGCAGGTCCTATTAACTGTGCAGACCTCATTAATTCCCTGAGCACTGTCCATTCTGTGTGTTGAATTGGGAAATGAATGGCATTACTGTCATCCTTGTGTGATACACATACCCCTTTCTCCTCTGCCCTAAATTTTTCCCAAACTAAAAGCTTGTTTTTTTTCCAGCAAAAGTATGGCAAATTTATTTTCCTTGAGGAAAAGGGTTACTTTTGTTCCAAAAAGAGGAACTGGAAAGGAAGTTAGCCTAAAGCAGACAACCTTCATGAACAATTTCCGTAGACAGATCTTTAGCAAGATCATATAAGTACAGTATAAGTATGCTTAAGCTTTCATGTAACCTTTCTTTAAGTGATAAAGGACTACTCTTAAAGATAAGGAAGCCACTCTTTTGTTTTCACTTTTTTTGAATGTAAGTGGGATTATAATAATTTCGGTCTCTAAATATGAAGCAAGAATGTGTGAATACATATATAAAAATAAGTAAAATAAAGAAAAAAATCTTAATACTGACTTACCTCACCAAAAATATTACTGGTTTTAGTGGATTTCCAGCAGAAGGTATGCAACAGCCAGTATTTCCTCAACTTCCCAATATGGATCCTTTCCAGCAGCGAATGATGGGAATGCAGCAGGATCCAATGCGGCACCAGGTAACTTCAGGGATTTTCCTTGTCCCTCTGTTGTGTTACATTTTCTATCTTATGTGGGTTTCTTTGGTGCAGAATTAAGGAAGTGGTGTTCTTGTTGAACGGCAAATATGTTTTAGCCCTCCAGCTTTCCCAAGAAACATATATTTGTTCTCTGTTCTAGTCAAGCTTTGAAGAACAGACAATATGGAGTAAAGATTTTTATTTTATACACCTGAATGCTCAACCTACTTACTCTTTCTTGGGCTTCTAGTCTTTAATTGTGTCTTTGGAGCAGAGGTACAATTTTACATTAGCAAACTGGGAAAGTTACTGTATTTTTTTTTCCCTAACTGGAAGTTCTTGTGTTTGTTTTTTTTTTTTTCTTCTCCAAAGGTTCCACTTCCTCCTAATGGGCAAATGCCAGGTTTCGGTCTCTTGCCTACTCCTCAGTACCCACCCATGGCTCAGCCTGTGATTCCACCAGCGGCACCTGCGCAGCAAAGTTTTCAGGCTCCTTTTCCAGTACAGAGTGAATCACACATGCAAAAACCACATCAACAGGTGAGAACCCTTCGCATTAAACAAAATGTAATGTTCCAATATGTGTCTTTCTCAAACAGTTTATTCGGGAGGTGAAATTTCATGATAAACATGGGCAGAGATGGCTATGAGATGTTGTTTATTTAGAGAAAGTTAGAGAGCATCAGTGCCATTCATGATAAGTCTGGTACTTCGGAAGTCTAGTAAAACCAGCTTATGTATGCTTTATGCCTCCTTTTGTCAAAGTCTTAGGATTTCATTCTCACTTTATCTTCACTTTCATGTCGCCATCATGCTTCAGGAGTATTGTGTTCCATTGAGCTCTAAGAAAGCAGTCTCATTCTGGAGAGAAATGATCTAGAAAAGTTAACTTTTAAGGGCCTGTTAGATCATTAATGTAGTGGAAATGAACTCGGAGGTCTGTAAAAGTTTAAAAAAATTCAAGTGTATTCAAGCACCTCTCTCTTGTTCCGAAGATTTTGGAGGATATTGTTGGTTTGGTAACTGGCTGTTTAGAAGAAATGAAAGAGCAAGTCTGTTTATGAGTCTGTAATTAACAGAACAAACAAACAAAACCCACAACAAGAAGAAATTGAATATATCTGCCTCTTTTGTTCCAATCAAAGGAAATACTAAAATGAGAAATAGAGATAGTACTATGCTGTCTTTATGTGGTGACATGTGACATTGCAGATTCTAGAATTAAGTTATTGCTTTGCACTTGGAATAAAGGGACAATACTAAAGACTGGGTTTTTTTTAATTAGTTTTTTTAGTCTTGAATTCTTTTGAATCAGTACATTCTAAAATACTGCTTGTTTGGATGTTCCCTGCCAGGGTGACATCATGAAAACTAAAGTTTAGGCAGGACACAGTATGTCCTGTACTGGAAAGCTGTAGAGGATCTGGAGTAGGAAGGAAGAGCTGTGTTGAACTTAATGTTCTGGGGCTTTTTTAAAAGTATGTTCTTATATTTGATGTGTGTTGATAACTTACTGCTTCATTCTTCGGATTTATTGTCTTGTCATTTGCTTTTTTATATGGCTATATCATCTTGGAGAAAAATGTTCTAGTAGGCAGAGCAAGATCCACTGACTGCCTTCTAATGAGTATAATCTGTGGAAAAACAGTAATTGGCAAATTGAGAATGAGAATTCTGTGTAAATTAATTTTATTATATTTTGCAGTGGTTGTATGAAGTTCATTTAATACTGGACTGTCTCCCTCTTAGTGACTACAGAGCAGTGGTGAAGCTTGTGAGGAGAGTTGCACTACGTTTTAATTTTACATATGTGAATATGAAATACAGTTTTAGTGCTGTTACATAATTGAGTCTAGGGAAAAAATGAAGTAAAATGCTTGTGCTACTCACCAGTCAACCTTATCTTTTAGGATATGGAAGTGGAACAGCCACCTGCTCAAGAGGGAAAACGTCATGTTTCTGACAACAGAAAGTCAAGATCTAGATCTGCATCAAGGTAAATTAGTGAAAGTTGTTTTAGTGAGGGTATATATTATACCAAATATTGGACTTTAGTGTAAGAACTTACATGTGTCATGGCCAAAGACTAGAAAACCTTTATGAATTCTCTACAAGTGCTGAGGAGAGTTAATGCTGATAACCTGGAGCACAGAAAATCTAGTGCTGTGCTGCCAAATCTGTGGGGGTGGTAACTTCTAACTGAGATGACAGTAAATAGGTAAGAGGTGAGCTAACTCCTTGAGCTATTAGTGGAGCTCGTTTTCAGTGCCTTAGAACATAGTCCTGTTACCTGTATTTTGAGTTGGCTTCTTGGGGGATGCCCTGCTCAGCATACTTCCTTAGAAGTAGTTTCTTGTAAGTGTACAATTGCTCTCTACAAGTTGGATTCTATGACTACATGAGAAAAGACATGTTTAGCAGAATAGTCTATTTTGATTTAATCTAAGGATTAATTACAAGAAATTACTGTCTGTATGTTATTCTCTGTATAGACAGCACTAATGAAATTTCTTAGTAACATCAAAACTGTCAAGGCTTTATTTGAATTCCCCTTCAGAATGAGAGAACAAAACCAGACCCTTTCAGTTTCTTATCTCTGAGGAGAGTTGTGTATAAGTACAGCTAAATATTGTATGTACTTCAGAAACAGTACAGTACTGAAATAAGAAACAAATTAGCAGCTCTTAAGACTTGTGAACTTCTGAAAGTCATCTACCTTCTAAGGAAAAATTGATGTCTGTACAGCTGTCTTCTGTTAGTAGAGTTACTTCCATACCTGTTAATACTGAGTAAATTTTAGGGAAGCAGAATATGATAGTTTAGTTTTGTCTGTGCTCTAAAGGCACTCTTCTTATGAAGAAATCTGTGATCTGGTATACCATGGGACTTTGCCTGTCACAGAGGCAGTATATCACATATCTCAGCTGGCTTAACAAATCTGGCTCCAGTATTAAAGCGGAGCTTCTCCTTTGCCAAGTTTCGTATGATGTCTTTGAATCTTACCCTGTCCTCCAGACCTTGAGTGGTTTAGAACTGGGACATGATGTAAAGTACAATTACAGTGCCAGAATTTTTTACTGTTTTTTTAGCCATTCTTTTGTAAAAGCAGTAAACATATTCCTCATTTAAGCAGATTTAATTTTTTTTCTGTGTTAGTGTGGACATAATTTTGATAGTCACCTTCAATACAAAATGAAAAGAAGAATTTGAAAAGTAACAAACTGCTCAGCTGGAGTGCATTAATAAAGCTGCTGTAAAAATCTATTCTAGTTTTTAAATGCATGTGAATAAACTTGGATTTAGTTTTTTTAGTTGACTGAACAGTTGCTTGATTATTTAAATAGATATCTGAAATACCTGTCTGTCAATGTCTGGGTCAGAAGGATTGAATGTACATGGCTGTTACTTAAACTAGGTCACCTAAAAGGAGACGTTCAAGATCTGGCTCCCGATCTCGAAGGTCACGCCATCGTCGGTCTCGGTCTCGGTCCAGGGATAGACGCCGACACTCTCCTAAGTCTCGGTCACAAGAAAGACGTGAACGTGAGCGGGAGAGAGAACGCAGGTCAAAAGGTCTTCCTCAGATCAAGTCAGAAACTGTTAGTGGTAAGTTTATTCTTTCTCTTTATTAATGATGCAACTCTGCAAATTCTTGTAATCCCATTTTTTTCAGATGGCAAACACCTTCTGGCTCATATATGGACTTTTTTTTGTCTGTGCCCACTATTTTCTATAATGAATTTTAAGAGTTCTGTGAAGTTGAAGATGCTGCAGTAGATACTATGCCTGTGTAAAATGAAATACTAGGAAGACAAATGGGTGTTTTAGAAAAACCAATCTAACTATCTATCAGACTTTTAAAAAAAATGTAGTGTTGATGACTCCACTTATCTTTAGTATATGGTACCTGCTCAGGATATCCCAGAAGACACTTCTTGGTCTAATGTGTGTTATTTTTTAATTGTTTTTTTTTTCCTTGAGATTAATGCTACTTGATGTGGGTTCCAAGGCTCACCCAGACAGAATTAAAGTGAATTGTTACCATTTATTTTCTGAACTGTTGTAAAGCTGGAAAGAATTAAATTCACCACATATCCCTATACTTCCTTTGCTCATTCATAGTAGATAGTTTGGCATTTGGCATCTTTGAAGTATCTCCAAGTCACAAATATTTTGGCTGTAAAGTGAGGAAAGAAAAAGCTGAAACACCGTGTTTTTCTTTCTCATCCTTTAGCGTGAGACATACAAGGTAAAGCAGATTGAGCAGCAAGAAGCTGAGCATTTCTTCTAATGATTCGATGTGTGTGTCTCAAAATTGGAATGGTAGTTTGACCTGGAAAACACATAGGCTATTGTTCAGATTTCCAAAATAATCTCTGCTTTGCCTGTGTTTATAGACAGAATGTAGTAGTTGTCTTCTGAATGTATCTGAGGAGTGTGGAATCTTCTCTGGGGTCAGCAAATAAAATGAGAACATTCTGTACTTATATAAGAGAGAGGGAAACTAAAGAGTTTAACTGGGCAAAACCTTGTGAATGATAATATCACTATGTGAAAAGGACTTAACATGAGGCGACACTGCGCTCGCAGCCCAGAAAGCCAGCCATATATCCTGGGCTGCATTAGAAGGAGTGTGACCAGCAGGTTGAAGGAGGTGATCCTGGCCCTCTACTCTGCTCTTGTGAGACTTCACTTGGAGTATTGTGTGCAGTTCTGGTGTCCTCAACATAAAAAGGACATGGAATTGTTGGAACAAGTCCAGAGGAGGGCCTTGAAAGATCATCAGTGGGCTGGAGCACCTCTCGTATGAAGACAGGCAGAGAAAGTTGGGGCTGTTCAGCCTGGAGAAGAGAAGGCTGCATAGAGATTTCATAGCAGCCTTCCAGTATCTGAAGAGAGTCCTGTAAGGATGCTGGTGAGGGACTCTTCATTAGGGACTGTAGTGGTAGGACAAGGGGGGGTAATGGGTTAAAACTTAAACAGGGGAAGTTTAGATTGGATATAAGGAAGAAGTTCTTTACTGCAAGGTACTGGAATGGGTTGTCCAAGGAAGCTGTGAAGGCTCCATCCCTGGTGGTGTTCAAAGCCAGGTTGGATGAAGCCTTGGGTGGCATGGTTTAGTGTGAGATATCCCTGCCCATGGCAGGGGGTTGGAACTGGATGATCTTAAGGTCCTTTCCAACCCTAACTGTTCTATGATTCTATGACTGCAAAGACTTAGTAGCTGTTCCATAAAAGCTTACTGGCTTTTTAGTGGTGTAATATAGGCTTTTGCCAGTCTCTCCCAGATTCTGTCACCTAATGCTTTTTATGTTTGCAGTTTTATATGACTCAGTAGGAAAAATATCAATGAGTGTTAGATGTTGCTGCAGTAGTCAGCAGTGTGATACTTTGAGCACAATCTGCTGTTTTATTACCTTGAAGCATGAAGTGAGATAAACATGGTGCTTACTCTTTCCTGAAAGACAAGCTCCTTGTGTCAATACTTTTCCACTTAACTGTAGAAAGAAATGACATTGAATAAGTCACTAAAGAGGTTAAAAGTTTGATTGATCATTGTAGTTGAATTGTCACCACATTCTGCAGGAGAATCTTGCTAGTGGTGAGTGTATCACTGTAAGCAATGTAATAATAATCTTGCCAGTAAGTACATCCATAACTTGTGATGGTGTCCTGTAGCTTGGATTTCATGCTAAGCATAGTAAGTTACCTTATTATGAAATACCCTCTGTATGTGTTGTGGTATTTCATGGAGCATTGTTAGCACCAAAGCACTTTTTCCCTTTCTGTGATCATTTGCCCAACTCACAATCACAAGAACTTGCTGGTGACTTCAGTATTAGTTAGCTAGAGAACTTTTTAATGCATTGTAACAGTCATTCTGATGTAGTTGCTGTGGTTAACTGTTAGTGCAGCTCCAGGCAGGCAAGAAAAGAGGTTTATTTCCGAACACTCCTAAAGACTAAAATATACATATTAATTTTAGCTGGTTTTTATTTGTATAATTGATGATATTAAAATGGGTATTTTGATATTCTGACTTGTGAAATGTGTATTTCCAAGTGCTCTTAACAATCTGTGTTAACTCTTTGTAGTCTGTAGTACTACACTTTGGGTAGGACAACTTGACAAAAGGACAACTCAACAGGATGTTGGAAGTCTTTTGGAGGAGTTTGGCCCAATTGAGTCAATAAATGTAAGTATAGATGGTTCAGTGTAAGCTACACTTGCAATGTAGGCCTTGATTACAGAAAGTCTCTCCAGACTGTTTTAAGACAGCTTTACTTTGCTACATTCAAAAGATTCAAGAGCTCTCATTTCCTATATTGTTGTGTTTTGTTAATGCATAAACTCAATTCATTTGGCTGCTATATAAAAAGACAAGATGGCAATTGCTTTAGTTTCTTGCTGTTTAAAAATGCTCATGGGGGTAATACAGAAGATTATCCCATATTCATAAAAAAAATCATACTCTCTCTGAAGAGAATTGAATGAGAAAGGGCTATTGAGGAGATGGGTACAGAATTACCTGCTCTGGTACTGAGTTCCTTGTCCACTCCATTTTGTTTGGTCATAGAAATCTAAACTCTCAGCTGGTGTTCTTTCTTTTGCTTGTTTCTCTTTTGTCATTTTAGTCATAAACATGGAGAACTTGTTATGCCTTGCTGTGCTTAAAGATATTTTTTGTATATAAATAACTGTTATAGTAGCTATAAAATTTCATTTAAACTAAAAGAAACGACTGTAATTTTTTCCTATTCCCAAATTTTGTAAAATAACATCAAAGTTTTTTTCTCAAATGCATTACAAATAACAAGAACTATTACAAAACCACAGATAAAACTGAATGTGGAGGTGCAGCTGGCAGCTTGTGGTATCTGGAATGAAGCAGGGTATTAGAGTGTCTTGTTTCTTCCAACAAACTAACTAATTGCCAAACCACAGCATTTACATGAACACTGCTGCTTAACAATTTTAAATGATTAAATAAATATACAATAGTTGCCCATATTCTCTCACAGAACTGATTTTAAAACTTTGCACATAACAAGTTGCTTTTAATTTACTAGAAATTTGTATTTCCAGAAGATACTGGGTATCTTAGTGTTTTAAACTATAGTTTTCTTTCATACTTCCACTGTCCTTTTTGAAACACTTGCTGATGTTCCAGCTCACTGTAACTGAACACTTGTATGTTCTTCATTACTTTGCTTATGTGCTAGCAGACCTTAGCAAACCTTTTATTTTATTTTTTTCCCCCTTAAAACACAGATGATACCGCCTAGAGGATGTGCCTATATTGTAATGGTTCACAGGCAGGATGCTTATCGTGCCCTACAAAAACTGAGCCGAGGAAACTTCAAAGTCAATCAGAAATCTATAAAGGTACTTCTTGGAAAATGTCAGACTGTTCTAAAGTTACTGTAATTATGTAATCCTTTTTCATCTGTTCTATAATTTTCTGTGTATTCTGGATATGGTATTCTCTAAATTTATGTGAATGGGCCACTTCTTTTCTTGAGAAGTATTCTTCCTATGCTGTAATGTGACTAGTGGAACTTGTATCAGTTTGCCAGTAATCGTCTATTTAACCAACAAAGTTGGTGCCCTTTTAGTCACTGGCAGTGGACTGTAACTACGTTTTTCTTCTTGCTGGTTGTCTTATAACAGAATTTAATTATGTATGATAACCGTACAAGGACTACTAATAAATAAGGAAGAAGGCATTCATTGGTGAAGTTCTTCCTTTTGTAGAATATCATATTAGAGTGTGACACTGTCCTCTGAAGGGAAACAGAATTAATCTTAGTGACTAGGGAATGTTTGAAGAAACTGCATTTATACTTTTTTACAAATCATGTGCAAAAGTCAGGCCATGAAATAAGAGCTAAGTCTGCTTTAAAACCCCTCTTATTTCAGAGTTCTGTAACTAACATTTTTTTCCTTCTGTTTCAATTAAGAGTATTCTTTTGCTTTTTAACCTCAAATGGTAATGCTATTTTGTGAAAACTACATATTAAATCCATTAAAACGCAACGAATGTACTGACTACATGTATTTCCCCCCCCAAAGATTGCATGGGCTTTGAATAAAGGAATAAAGCCAGATTACAAGCAGTATTGGGACGTAGAATTGGGTGTTACTTACATACCATGGGACAAAGTGAAACCTGAAGATCTTGAAAGTTTCTGTGAAGGAGGAATGTTGGACAATGAAACTCTTTGTCCAGGTAAATCATTGTTACATCTTTAAATGCTTAAAAAAAAGAAGAAATTGTGCTTTGTGCTGTTGTGCTGGAGTTGGTGTGGCTGACCTCTATGACTCTGAGGTGCATATAAAATTCTTGAAGTGGTTGAGAAGTGCAGCATGCGTAACCCATAGATTGGAGAGAGTTTGTAAGCAGTTCAGGACAGTCCCTCATCAGGAATTGTGCAGCTGAGCTAAAGATGCATGTGAATACCAAGTGATCTGTCAGCTGTGCAAGTGTTTGTCCTTCATGGTAATGAATGATGCAGATGTCTTGTATTTGTTAGTCCTAGAGCCAGTTTGGTCCTGGCCCCTGTACTGTTGTGCGTCTGTGTGCCTGTCATACTCCCCCAGCCTCCAGATTTATGTGAGGCACCCCTAGCAAATGAGCCTGCCTTTGGAGTACTTGTGTAGCAACTGAGCTGACAGCAACTTTATAAAACAAAAAAAAAGGTGCCTTTAGTTTTCACACTTGTGACACTTGTGGCATTTTCAGTTTCTTTAGCAAGTCTTGTATTTGTAGAGTCCAAACAAAATTCATATTATTTTCTATGCAAGCAGTGAAAGTCAGGCTTCTATATTTGTATTAACCTGGTATAATCTGCGCCTTCAACTCTGGTGCAGGCTTTGAAAGAATACAGAGTTGCTGGTGTGCTGGCTGTTGTGATTTTTTTCAAGTAACACTAAATGAATGCAGTACTTAAGAATGGAAATTGCCCATAGTTCTTCAGATTGGTGCTCTAGACTACTGTCTTGGTTTTAACCATTGTGTGATGTGCTGGCTGAGTTTTTTAATTATTATTTCAGGGTTTTGTCATTCTGTCCAACTTGCCTAAATGAGGTGGTGGTTATTCTAAGTAGCATCATCTCTTCATGATAAATACACAAATATCAGGGTATATTTAAAATTAAGTAATGAAGAATAAACATAACCTCGGTGTCTTCTTGGTGCTTTTCTCTTTCCCATAATGCTTCTTAACTGATTCCTTTTTTCTGCTTAGCTGTCTTTTCCCAGGAAATCCTGACAAACAACAGGAGCCATATTTTTTCTGTAAAATGAGTTTAATGCTATATTTGATGTTTCTCTTATTTCTTGTTTTGCTACAATTCTTTGTTGTAGTGTTCCCATTTTCCTTGGTCAAGACTTAAAAAATATTGTTTTTTTCAGAAGTGACTTCTCAAATTAATAAAGAAGCTGCTGTCTTCTTGCACAAGAGGAATGGAATGAATCTGTTGAAAGCTTGTCCCAAAGCAGCCTTAGTGGTTTTGTTGCAGATAATGCGTTTCAGAGCCCTGAACATATATAAGTGCTGTCAAGTGCTAAGAGTTGTTAAATGACTAATGAAACAATTAAGTTTACTTGCTATAGTTCAGTGATTTGTTGTACTGTGTTTGAAGTAATGTGTAATTGTTATTGTCAGAAATATGTTAAATATGTCTTTGTGTTGTGCTTCTCAGTATCTGAATAATTTGGTTACCTTAATTGTTTTAAACACCACAAACTGTGGCAGCTTCACAAGGCAGTACTTGGCTACTTGTCTGTTTCTGTTGAGCTCATACTTTTCTTTTTTTTTTTTATTAATAGAGTGGAAGGGTATTCCCAAGAAATCTGAAAATGAGGTAGCTCAAAATGGAGGTGCAGAAGCTGCACATAATGAACCTGTGTCACCTATACCTAAAGCTTTACCTGTTCCAATGCCTGTTCCCATGCCTGCACCAATAACAGTACCTCCTCCACAGGTGAGAGTTGCTTCTCATTTGCTCTAGATATCTAAACAAAAATTTACTTTAAATAATAATTCAGTATGGCAATGTGTACATTAAAGAGAGGAAATACAATGAATAGTAACTAGTTGATTTTTGTGTGTGTGTTTGTCAGGTTGATGTCCCCAGTTAAAAATGCTCTTGCTAGCAGACTGGCCTTGTTAGTTTATGAAGTTAACTTTCCTGTGCTGTAAATTCACTGTGGCACAGGAAGTTCATTGTTTGAGCTTCCTGGTGTAAAAAAGCAATACAGTCTCATAGAAGAACATTCCTTTTCTGCTAAGTTGCAGTGGCAATGGAAGACTTGAAAAAAACCTGAACCCATTAGGGTTTGGAGCATGTTTTGTGCCCAGCTGGAGCAAAGCATCTGGTTTGATTTCCCTGAAAAGGGATGTAGTTTGCATGTACCAGAACAGTCTGGGCAGCCGAGTCATCACGTGGTTAGTGGGAACAGTGAACAGTTTGCTTCAAAACCTCATGGGTGCTCTAATGCTAATGTAAGCAGAGCCTATGTGTATCTGCCAGATCTTTATTTGAAGTGCTGTAGGACTGTCCTTCTAATATCTGTTCTCTCAGTCCCAAATACATTATTTCAGTAGATTCTTTTTATTAATAGGCTAAATTACATCCTCTCAATTCTATGAATGCATTTTTCTCTGTTTTCCTCATTAATTTTCCTCATTGGCTACTTAAATGTGCTATAGACCTTTTAAAATATGCACCTTGCTTTCATGTTTGTTTGTATTATGTATACTCTCTTTGAACAGCATTTGGGAATTCCTCCATTGTTATAATGATTCTTTAGTCAAAGCTGATGTTATATGTTCATTCACTTAAAGAACACTTGGAAATTTTACCATTAGTTTAAGTAGCATGTTACAACTATTACTCAGTAACACGTGTAATAATAGAATTGTAGTGGAGGGTCTCCCTGCCAGTGGCAGGGGGGTTGGAACTAGATGATCTCTCCTTCCGAAACTATTCTGTGATTTCTTTTACCTGTAATTATTGACAGACACGTTACAACTTCTATATTAAAATCTTTCCTTGTAACTATTAAAACAGTAGTATGCTTATCTTAAATGGCAAGAAGTGTAAAGAAAACTCTTTTATATCTTGAGAAAATGTGATTTATGAACTACAATAATCGTAGACACTCAGAAGAGATCGATAATTGAAATTAATTGAAGACACATAATTTAGCCAGTTAGGGGATTTGAGAACATATGTGAATTTTCTAATTTCAGAAAGTTTTAATATCTATTACTGTATTAAAAAGTAGTGATTTTTGTTTGTTTTCCTTAAATCCATGCTGAAAAAGAAAGCAGAAAGAAGAAACCAGCCAGTTTGAGAATATATTGAGTAACTTAAACAGGAAGTTTAGATTGGATATAAGGAAGAAATTCTTTACTGTGAGGGTGGTGAGGCACTGGAATGGGTTGTCCAAGGAAACTGTGAATGCTCCATCCCTGGCAGTGTTCAAGGCCAGGTTGGACAGAGCCTTGGGTGACATGGTTTAGTGTGAGGTGTCCTTGCCCATAGCAGGGGGGTTGGAACTAGATGATCTTAAGGTCCTTTCCAACCCTAACTATTCTATGATTCTATGCTGATTGTTTGTCTCTGCCTCATCAGCTTCAGTTTTTATTATGACAAAGAAACTTGCATCTTGACAAATTCAGGCCAGGATCAGAGGAGTGTATTGAGTCTTCATATTTTTTTCCCTATGAATTTTTTTTTTTTGTGCTTGCACTTCACCAGTTCAGTTGTTTTACCTGGCCCTAAAATTACAATAGTTTAAGAATTTTTAAACAGTTCTTAAAACTTTCAAATGCAGTTCAGCTGTGATGACATTAGTGGTGGTAGTAGTAAAAAGTAAGGTGTTTGTAGTATACAAATATGATCTAGTGCCTAAAGGAAAAAGCTCATTATATTCCACTTACTTTGTTTTAAATAACTTTGTGGAATACCACTGAATTTTAATGAATTACCTGATGTGGTTTTATCCTCTGATGCAAGCAGAAATGCTTTCATTTGTATTTGGCTTCAGTGTTTGGGACTCTTAAGAAGTGGGGAGGTTGTTGTGAGTGCTGGGTAGCTACTGACGCTGCCCAGCCTGGAATGGGCACATACAGCAATACCAGGTTGCTCAATCTGTCCGCCTTGCTGTTCCCCTGCTAGCAATGGAAAGCACCCTGCCCCACACTAGTCCCTCTGACTGGAGAAGTGGGATTGATGTGTGTGGTAATTCACAACAGGCTTTACGCATTGTCCTGGTGTAGGGTGCAGTGATGAAGCATAGGGCTGCCTGGCAGATAACCCAAAGATCTTTGACAGCAGGATTCATGTTAACTTTTTTTCTCACTTCTTGACCTTCCTTTTTGTTGAGCTTTCTCCTTTCTTTCTCCCTTCCAATCTTCTCCCAAGTAAACAGCTCTCCCCTAATTATTTTTTTATCATGTTGGTCCCAGTTTTGCTGCATCTGGGATTCAGATTTGCTATTTATTATACCATTATCATTAAGTAGTATGTCCTTGTTACGGTATTCCTGGATATGGTTACTTATGCACTGTTGAGAGTCAGTTTCAGTTAACAGCACTTGTGATGACCAGTTTTGTTGTACAGTTGTTTATGAGGTTTTGGGCAATTGGTCTTCTACTCTCCTGGCAGAGTTTGGTGTTACCCTACCAAATCTACCACTCTTTTACAGTAAACCACGGCTCAGGCTTTGCCAGGGTTATACATTGAAGTCCAGGGGGTTTGCTTTGGTCTCCATTTTGTAAGTTTTCCAGTCCAACCCCCAAGTCCCTTTTTTTTAAAATGGATTTTCAGCCAGAAACCAGCATCCAAGTGTTGTATATACCTCCCAAATTTCCTGATCTCTTTTTCAATCCCACATGCCCATTCTAGCTAACTATATGCTTGGGTCCAATATTCATCTCATACCCTTCCTATTGAAACTGGCAGACGCTTACTTTCCAGTCCTCCTGCTGGAAAATCCTTCTGTGTGCTTAAATATATATTTACTTGTCTTGGAGCACTGGTGCTCCAAGTAGCACAGTAGACTGTGCTCCTTTAGTTCACAGGGCCAGTGATTCTCCTGCAAGTCTCAGTCTGGGGAGTAAGAAATAGTAGTTGTACACACACACAGGCCAAGCCCCAAGATGTGTTCACTGAGATGCACCTTGCAGTCTGCATTACAGTTACTGAGTGATTGGTTATTCCATTTTCCAGTGTTGCCAGTAAAATACTAGGTTTTCCTGATATTTGTTTCCCCATTAATACAAGGTCTCCCCAGTAACATTTTTGTTGCTTTATCCAATTCATTAGCTGCTGTTCACCTCTCCATTGTGTTTTTACCTGTCAGTGTTGATTAACCACTGGTTCCATTTCTTTAAAAGATAAAGTAACTTTATACTGGAAATTGTATTTTAAATTAGGTGTTGTGACATTTATGCATAGATCTTTAGTGCTTGCCTTTTTTCTTCCTGCATAAAGGAAAGGTTTGAGCATGCTGCCTACAATTACATATTAAGAGGGTTAACTTCTTATTTAAAAATCAAGTACAGCAGTTAAACTTGGATAATTGGGTATGAATATCCTCTAATATGTATCTAAATCATCCTTCCTTTGATATTCTGTTCTGGTTCCATCATATTATACTATCCATAAGACCTTCTCAAGCCTTGCTTGTACCCAAGCATACACATGCTTCATGCAGAGTTGTCTCATCTCTTAACTACTTAAAGACTGACAGCAATTAGCAAGTTTCCTCTGTTTGTATTTTTTTTTCTAACCTTTTTGCTTTCTTGATATCCATCCTCAGCTCCTTCTGTTCTGTACACATTCTGAGTGCTCTGTACATGAGCATTTGCTTCACAGAACATTGCTATGACCAATGGATCAGTTGCTGTTTCTAGCTGATTTTTAAGTTGTTCTTTGAAGGAGTGCCCTGTAAAACAAACAAAAAGAACTACTGGGGCTACTAGGTTACTGTGGGTTAGGAATACTTTTTCTAAAGCTTTTAACTGTGATCACTGGAAACACCTTTAGGTTTACTCAGAGCTAGGGTTCCTGTTGGTCTTATGTGGTATTCCTTGATAGGTTTACCTGCACAATGTTGGCCTTGCAAGGTCCTAGTCCCCAGAAGGTCTCCAGTGTTCCTTTCTACTCCTCTCTGAAGTTTGGCTCTTGTTCACATAATATCCCTTTAACTACCTGCAGAATCCAGCCATTCCTGAGGGGGTAACTTTTGCCAGCTTTGCACATTGTTACCTGTCAGGTTTGGCAATTTTTGTGCCACATCCTGTAGTTTCTTGTATCTTGCTCAGTTAGCTTGACTTCAGTCCTGGGCCTAATGAATGGGTTATTATAAACCAGTAACTAACCCATGTAAAGATAAAATTGGTGGTCTGCACTAAAACCTAAGGAATTAAGGCCTATTGAAGTAATTGATTTTAAAATTCTAGTAGTACGAGTGTTAATGTGCCTCAACTCACTAACCTGGGCATTGATAAAGAACTTGGAGCAGAACGTTGAAGTGCTATTGGGTGTTTGGCAGCTTTTGTGTCTTCTCCAGGCTTAAAGAGTATGTATTTTGCTTACGTGGGTTTGCTGGCACTGCTTTCAGTTCTGAGAATAAACCAGTACAGGCTTCTCCTTTGGAAATAAAGAATGAGTCATGAAAGGCCTTGATGCAATAATTCTGAAATTTTGATGGCCATGGAGGTGAGTCAGTTATAGAATCATAGAATAGTTAGGGTTGGAAAGGACCTCAGGATCATCTAGTTCCAACCCCCCTGCCATGGGCAGGGACACCTCACACTAAACCATATCACCCAAGGCTTCATCCAACCTGTTCTTGAACACAGCCATGGATGGAGCATTCACAACCTCCCTGGGCAACCCATTCCAGTACCTCACCACCCTAACAGTAAAGAATTTCTTCCTTATATCCAGTCTAAACCTCTTCTGTTTAAGTTTCAACCCATTACCCCTTGTCCTGTCACTACAGTCCCTAATGAATAGTCCCTCCCCAGCATCCCTGTAGGCCCCCTTCAGATACTGGAAGGCTGCGATGAGGTCTCCATGCAGCCTTCTCTTCTCCAGGCTGAACAGCCCCAACTTTCTCAGCCTGTCTTCATATGGTAGGTGCTCCAGTCCTCTGATCATCCTCAGTTATGATCACTTGAGTACCAGCTAAAGTGGGAAGAGTA
Source organism: Melopsittacus undulatus (assembly GCF_012275295.1). Lineage (NCBI taxonomy): Eukaryota > Metazoa > Chordata > Aves > Psittaciformes > Psittaculidae > Melopsittacus > Melopsittacus undulatus. The sequence goes on from NC_047528.1 coordinate 94,332,626, forward strand.
TATTTAGATGAATTAGTAGCTTGCATTAATACTGATTTAGCACAGCGAATAATTTTTTCTTTAAGTACAAAGGGGAACAAGATCACTGTTGATATTTTAACTTGTAGGAGTTCTTTGACTGCTGATTAGATCAGTTACGTAAGTCACCTTGTTGCAGAGTAATTCAAGGTAGCTTAAATTTCCTTGTTTTGGTGGACGGAGCACAGAAGACAGCAGTCCACAGCTGAACAACAAATAATCCATTCAGTTTTGGGGTAACACATTTTTCCCCTTCCTTTTTTCTTAGGTTCCCCCACATCCATCAGGTCCTCCTGTGGTTGGTGCACTCCAACCACCTGCTTTCACAGCACCTTTAGGAATCCCACCTCCTGGATTTGCTCCTGGAGTGCCACCACCGCCACCTCCTCCATTTCTGCGACCTGGTTTCAACCCAATGCATTTACCCCCAGGTATATTTATATATTTTTAGGAATATTAAATCCTTTTTTAAGCATGCAGCAAATAAAAACATCTGCCATATAAACCATACAAGTATATTTTGGTAGAGTGATACGCAGTGTTAATATACACTTTTTTTTTTATAGGCTTCCTTCCTCCTGGACCGCCACCACCTATAACTCCTCCAGTATCTGTTCCTCACACTCCAGCAGTAAACATCCCAAATTGTAAGTTTCAGTCTTGGGCAGGCAGCAGTAGAAGGAAGGTATTGTGTGAGCAGAAAAGCTGACTTGTTTTTTTTAATACATCAATGCATTGTTTCTTAGCTACAGCAACTGGTGTGAATGAAGACACTACAAAAGATTCATCTATAGGAAATCCCATCCCAACAGTGGTTTCTGGATCCAGAGGGACTGCTGAAACTACTGAAAGTTCCAAAATATATGGAACTGTTCCACCTCCTACTAATGCACCTGCTCCAGTCACCCAAGCTATTCCACATCTTGGTAAGTTCACTTTTGTGTATATTCTTCAGTTTATTGTTCCCCTGAATTTAAAACACAGTTTTGATTTTGCACTGACTTACAGTTCATAGGGAAATAAAGTAGAGTTTTCTGAACTTTTGAAATCTCTGCCCTTCTGTTGAGTCTTAAGTCACATCTAAAGGCTTGGTTTTACACAAAGGAGCAGTAAATTTGCTTTCATTATTGAAGATCTGTTTCTTGAAGAAACAAAAAGTCTGGAACATTTAAGTTACAAATTCAAGACAGAACGAAATGTTGTCTGCATTGAACAAAATGAGGTTCATACCATATAGAAAATTACTTACACCGAAACATCCATATGACGTATGAACTGTGTTTTAGACTCAACTATTACATGTATAAAACTTGCAGACAAACTATTTTTAATGTATTTTTTAAAATTGTGAAAATGCGCTATACTTTTAATGTGTGGAATAAATAATTTTAATAAAATGGGGAAAGTGCTTTTATTCAGCCCTGCAATATTACAGGTTTTGAAACCTTTTTACCCATATGTCACCTCATTTAAATATTCCGAAGTGGTGTTTTGACTAGCAAAACCAAGCTAACTTTGGATATCTTGCATAAATTACTTTTCACAGTACGATATGAACTTACATTTTTAAAGGCAGTGTATGCTGTGTAATGATACAGAGGTCTGCTAAATGCATATATTAGGGTGGCCTTCTACGGCTCAGTGTCAGGCATATACTCAAGAGACTTGTTTCCTACAAATTTGAATGAGATTAGTACATTTGTGGGATTTCAGACCTCTAAATGAGAGCCTAGCGAGTGAATGAAAAAGCTGGTTTTGTTTTAGTGTGTTTCTGCCCAGAACTTTGCAGGGTACATTGAAAGAAAACAAACAATCAAACTCCAAATATTTATCTCCCTGATCACTTACAGCTCTGTTGGGTTATTTGATGGCTAAATTGTCCAGCCACGACTAGTGATTTTTTTGATCCTTTGTGCTAGAAACTCAAAATAAGGGCATCTTTCAAAAAGTGAAGAGCTGCTTCTCTCTGAAAATGAGTCTGTTTCTTCAAATCTGTCAAAGCAGATGTGCAAACCCAGCAGCTTAATTGTTTTAGAGTATCTTGGGGCACTTGGCAAACAGAGAAAAGCCTAAAAAGCTTGACATCATGGATTGACAGAATATTGTAGTGGTACAGATTATCAGACTATACATTTGAGAAATTCACATCCTAGCGATCATATTATACTTTTTGTAATTGTAATATACTTTACCAGATGTTTGAAGTTTCATGGTACTGTGTCTTGTATGGCACAGCTTGCCAAGCCTTTAGAATGTGTTAAATTACTCTGCAGTCTGCTGTATCACCATACACATAACAAGATGTGTAAGTTTCTTACAAAATGAAGATTGGAGTGAAGTAAACAATGCACCCACATGAGTTACTTGGACAGTAGCATTTTTTTTTTATTCTTACAAATCTGAGGAAGCTGAATTTGATAAATCTGATCAAGAACTTGCAGCTGGTTTTATTAAATTTGTGAGGCAGATGAAGTCACTCTAACCACATGGACAACTTCTCTCAACATTCATCAACAACTTATCAGCAAGGGGATAGAAGAATTTTTCCTTTTAATCAGATAGCATGTGTGAGCTTCCAGAGTAGTCCTGAAGCAATAGCTTAGAGATCTGTGTGTTTACTTAAGTGATAGTGTCTTATTTCAAGTAGTTATTTATAGTCAAAGGGTTATGTAAAATCCTTCCATCCTGACATTTCAGAGGTAAGGGGGACTGTTCACAGTCTGATACAAGACAGAAGAAAACATGAAGAAACAGATTATCATGTTTTATTAAAGGTTAAAGTTTGATATCGGTTGTCTTTGCTTTTAAAACTTTCCAGTAAGTTAACACGATTGAAATTATCCTCTTAAAACCACTTTGATTCACTCATTGATTGAGCTTAGCTCTGTTTGTGAGAGTCCAGATCTAGTCTCTCCTTACACTGGAAGAAAAACAGGAAAGAGGTGACATTTTCCACCACTGGTGCTAATCTAGATAGCAAAGAAGTGTTCCTTAAAGTCTTGCCCTCCCTGTCCTCTTGAGTTCAAGAGCTGGCAAAGCTGCATTGTCATACCTTCTCATTCTGTGTCAGGTTTCACTCCTAGGGAAATCAAAGCATGGGAAATGGAGTGGGCCAGGGTTTTACCACGTGTGAGGACATGAGATGCAATCTGCATATGCATTGCATGCCCAGAAATACTTGGAGGCTTGACGATTTAAATGTAGCCTTAGTGATGACATGCATTTCGCACAGGTGAGGCAGATGAACGGGACAAAGTAAGTGAGTAGGTACAGAATTACCCTCAGTTATCCATGGGAAAGCACAGACAAGTGTTCAGACTGAACGACCTACTGTTCACAAGGGTATACTTTAGCAATTTGAATAAAGGACGATGGCATGACTGATTCCTCCCAAAGTCCTCAAACTCATGAAACACTCCCATGATGTAGCTCTCCAAGCTAGGATAAGAAGGTGGAAAAAAAGATACGCTGACAGCATCATGAAGTATGTAATGAGGACTCTGCTTGGGGAAATAGGGATGAAGGGGCTTGAGTAGTGTAATGTGAAGAATGAAGAAATGTTCTTCGGCTGTTTGGGGAGGATAGAAGAACTTACTTCAGCAGGCTGAATTCAAGGAGTGAAGATTGCTCTGAAGAGACTGTCATAGAAATCTAAACCTTGCTTGAGAACACCTTATGTAATCTGTACAAACGCAGGAGCTCTTTTCTGATGTTTGTAACATAAAAAAGAAGCTCATCTATCTGTTCAGTTTTTATGTGGAAGATGTGTTACAAAGTAGCTCTAAATTGGTGGTTGTAAGATTTCATATGCTTTCTTAGGAATGTAAGTTACGTTCTGTTCCATTTCCACTAATTTCGTTCATTTCCCCAATGTAATTCTTTCATCACTTCCAAAAAAGACATGTTTGTGCTTCAGAGGAGTGATCCTTCATGGACATGTTGTCTGAATTTTTTGTGCTTATTTCTAAAAACCACCCTTGGGTTGTTTTGATTGTAGTTGTATCCTTGATCCTGTTTGCTGCTGTTATAGTTTCTTGTTCTTAATTTGAACAAGACTACCAGACTGTAACTGGTTTTGTGAGTATGTGCTCATATGGAATTTTCTAAATGATCTGCAAAACAGATATTTTTAGGCTCATTTTCCATGTGCATATTGCAGAAAGTGGCAGGCTTTTAAATCATTCTTGATTTGCCAACTTGTTAGTGTTGAGCAAATGCTGTAATTTGGACCAGTAATAAACTGCTGCTGGAAGTGCTGTGTTTTGAATATGGAGATTCTGTGATCTATTACCTTGATTAAATACACCATACTGCAGTTTGTAGGTTCTGGTCTACTGCTCTCTTTACCAAAATTCCTACAATAATAATTACATATTATCAAGCATTAATTATACTGTAACTCTCGTCGAACTTGGTGTTCATTTCCTGTTAATGCGTGCTGAATTACCATTCTTTTCTCCCTTGACACTTCGTTCTTAAGACACTACATGGTCTTTTTGTAATTTGCATTGAATTATAAAAGACAGACTACAGTATTCTCTGAGCTCACCCAAATATTACCGCATTACAGAGTGGATGCTTCCTTCTTGGGAAGGATGAGCTTTTTATTAACACAGGAGATGAACAGTGCTAAACATAATATATTTCTAAATTTCTGGTAATAGCCCATTTTAAAAGCATAACAAACACTGCATATTTGCTAATGGTATATATGACTTGCTTTCATAAATAGACAATTCAGAGGTAAGGGAACATGAACTCTCAAACACCATTCATGGAATTCAGTTTTGTCTTGATGACTCCCTTGACCTGGATCGGTTTAGTATTCCATGTTGTACAAAGCAGGGATTTTAGGAGCTTTAATACCAGTAGCCAACCCATAATGTAGTTTGATTCTTAGGTCCTTGTTTAAATATGTTAAATTAACCTCCTGACTTCAGTGATTGACATTGAGTATCCTGAAAAATGTTGGTATTTATGGCAGAGTTATTTAAGCTGTAAGTCAGTATTTAGGCTCTGAAGTTGAGGCTCTTTCTTTACAGTCTTGGCCTGGTCTAAAGGTTTCCATATTAAGCTCCAGAAAAAGACACAAGACTTACACCACTGTCCATCTTTCAAAAATTTCCTGGTAGTATTAAATGTTCTAGTTTTAAGATGCAGCATTCCCTGCTGGAGAATGATAGGAGAATTAATGTGACATGCTAAGCATTGCAGAACGTAAAACTCCATGTGTAAACCTTCAGCCTGTCCTGCTGGAAGCATAAGCTTTTGACTTGTTCTCATATATATTGCCATTGAAGTTGCAAAGGAGGTGTATGTGAAGCAGGATTGCTGTGTCAGGCTCAGAGAACACGACTCCTCTGCTTGCTTTTTTGTAACAGCACAGCTGAGAAGTAATTTGATGGATTATAAGAGACACTAATCACTTGCTGAGCAGAGTTCCATAAAGAATAAAAATAATTAAAATAAGAAATCAGCTGCTACACTTTTCAGTTACATTAGCATTTGCAATACTGATGGTTATCACAAGGGAGCATGGGATTTTGTCCAGCCAGAAGAGAAGATAATCAGAAGTGGAATTACAGTAATGCAGAAATCTGGCTGTTTACCTAATCTATCAAACAGTAAGGATGACTCCTGTGACCTCCCCGGATGGAAGACACTTCTTCAGGACAGCTCTAGCTTCTGGAGATGTCTTACAAGTAAAGTGGAAATACCAAACTTTTAACAGTGTGATTGTTCTTGCACATCCACAACAACATTCAGGGTTGGTGATGGGTTTTCTTTGGGCACTTGCATCTGTGCTCTGCAGAGTGAACACTTCGCAGGCTCTGAGGACCTTTCACTGAATCACTGGTAAATGTCACAAATGAAAATGAATTGTGAAAGCAGTCTGGTTTTACACATCTGAACAGAGTAACATACTGGGTGTAAGGCCTGAGGATTACATCTCCAGCGTTACATACAAGCTGTGTCTTGTACTAAAAGCCGTGTGGTAGCCAAGTCATTCGGAGCAAGGAGATGGTGAAAGGGATGGTTGCATTTCATACCCGTAAGCAAGAAGGCAAGATTAGCTACTGCAGCAAGGCTCACAGTTAGGAACAGATGGATAAAATACAGGCTGGGGCAGATAAAATTCTGTCACTTGTCTGCACAGGTATAGGATGGTCATTACATCACTTTATTGTTTCTCTGGGAGCTCTGGTACTTCAAGTTTGACAAACTGTTTAAATTTTCCATACTGTCTTTCCCTGTATAAGACAACGAAGGGCTTTCAGCTGTCCTAGACATGCCCCATGCATTCTGTACCACTGATCTTCATGAGCATCTCCAGTAAAGTTGGATGTGTTTCTGGACAGCTCTTTCAGAGTAAGTTTGTAATGGTGCCAGATTTGTCAGCACAGCAGGGAAACTCCTGACAGTTCTTTCAACCATGTGGCTTCAGCCTCAGCATTTGAGTGAGCTGGAATAAAAAGTGTTCTGCTGCTACCCTGCCAATATAGTCCAGACTGAAAGAGAGTGGGCTTTGGCTGCCGTTATGCTGCTGCTTCTGTGCTGCATTTCGTGTAGAAATAAGACTGGGAAGTTAAATTACTTGTTAAATTCAGAAAAGCTTGTTACACTTGCCTCATGTTCATGCTGTTGTAACCCACCTCTACTCTGCTGCCATAGAGCAGGAGCATGTGCTTCTCATTTTCAGCTTGTTAGATCTCAGTCTTTTCTAGCTTATTTTTAATCTTCTGTGGAAGAAATTACTTACCAGCAAAAATAATCCCCAGGCCTCAGAATTCAGCAAAATAACACCCTTGGAAGATACCATTAGCCATGTGTCTGTTTTGTACGAAGTCATGGGAGCAGTTTAAGCTCAGTGACTTACAGCCCTGATGTGGAACAGGAGCTGGTGTGGGGCTGTGCATTTGACAGTTAAAAAGGGGGGGGGAGGGAGGGTACACGCCAAAAATGGGCTGTTATTGCTGGAATATTTCTTTCAAAGAGTGTAACCTGTCAAGCTGTGTCTTAAGAGGGACTGTTGGAGGGGAAGGTAAGGTGATGGATGCCCCAGATGGAAGACTATTCACATCTTTGTGACCCGAGTTCTCCTGAACCACAAAATGTAATAAAGCGCACTCATAAAACCAGTTTGTGTTAGAGATGTTCTTCAGCATAAGAAGTAGTGAGGTAAAAGAGCAACATCTATGTTCTTCAGAGGGCTCAAGCATATTGGGGATAGAGACACTAAATCAATCAGCCAGCAGAAGAGGGAAGCTGTGACAGCCAAGTGAAAGGTTACTGCTCCACTATGCTCATTCAGCTGCAATCTAAGTGCAGTGTTCACTGGTGACACTGCCAAGTATGTAATTCTGGTATTAATTCACATTCCAATTATACCCTGAGCAGGGGTTACAAGATTCTATGTAGCCTGCATTCTTAACTATAATTATTTACTAAAAAATAAAGAAATAGAAATAAAGCATTAGTCACAGTCTAAACAAATTTATAAAGGAGTGCAAGGTGGATTAGGAGGGATTTGTGTTTGTTCTGCTGACAGCTGTTAGTTCCTGTAAGTTTCAGTTTGGGAGTTTAAAAACAACACATGCTTTCTGAGATAGGGAGTTTAGTTTCAGGTGAATAACTGCTAGTGAACAGAAAGGGCAGCTAGATGCAGCCTGAGGGCTACAGAGAGCCTGAGACGATAGTGCTGCTGGTTCCAACAGAAGGAGGCACATGAGATAAGCTGGCACTTGCTTACTGGTACGAAGTCCTCTGAAGCGCAGTAATCCTCACTTGTCTTGGTTCCTTGTGTTGAAGCCAACAAGCTTTGGGCTGAGCTTTCCGAAACAGTATTTTTTGAGAGTTAATTTTTTCTTTCTTAAGAAGACCATGGTAAAAAGAGAGTCCAGGAATAGAAATGGAAAACAGCTGGTGTTGGGTGCGTGCTGTAAAGGATGGAAAACTTTAAAAAACGGGAAAAAATCCAGACATTACCTGTTGCATTTCCTTTTAGTTGCAGGGTTTTTTCTACTAAATTAAACTTTGTTGTATCCCTTTTATGTGGAATGGTACCGTGAGCTCTCTGTGATTTCCCAATTGGACTCCAGCCCTGTTCTGACTGCTTCTCCCTCTGTTCCTCTCCTGCACATGAGAACTCCTGTTGGTGGCCAGGTCAGATCTTAGGCATTTTAGCAGCTACGATTCCATGAATGTTTGGAATGGAGGAGGGATGTTTTGAAACTAACTGAAGGGAGTGAGGTGGCTTTAATTAGAAGCCTGGGAATCGTGACCTGCTAGGAAGGTGTTCTGTTGACAAAGCAAGACACTGATCTGGAGACCAGGAAGATCCCTGACCTGCACAGCAGCTTATTCACAGAAGGAGGCCTTTGAATGAGCGATTAGTTACTGCCATTGCACTATTAATTACTTGTAGCATGGCACAAACTGCTGTTTAAACATGATGTTCTCTTAAGAGTATGTAAGCCAGCCCAGGAAGTGTTGCAGGCTGCTCTCTTCCCCCCACACCACCACTCAGTTTTGGTGTTACTCATTTTATAGGATGATTTCAGAATGCTTGGTTTTGAGATTATGAAAATGCCTTTTCTTTTGTCCTCTCCCCCCAGCCTGTGATTTCACTTGGCGTGTCTGTGTTTGTCTGTTTCAGGCACTCAAGGAGTTGCACCCCCGCCACCAGCCCCCGTTGTTGGTTTGCAGACTCCATCCACTGGCCTCTTGGGTGCTCGGCCGGGTTTGATACCACTCCAGCGACCCCCTGGAATGCCACCCCCTCCTCTGCAGCGGTTTCCCCTGATGCCACCACGACACATGCCCCACCACATGATGCACAGAGGGCCCCCGCCAGGGCCAGGGGGCTTTGGGATGCCTCCCCCACATGGAATGAAAACCCCCTTCCCACCACCCGGTCACTTTGTGAGACCTGGGGGAATGCCAGGAAGCGGGGCACCGGGTGGACCTGAGGAGAACAGAGATGGGCGGCAGTACAGGAATGACAGGCAGACATTCACGCCCAACAGAGACCAGGAAAGGTTTGGAAGGAGGTCTTATGGAAATCGGGTAGAAAATGATCGTGACCGCTATGGTAACCGCAACGACGAACGAGATCATGAGCGGCTCGGTAGTCGTGACAGGAGAGAGTGGGGACGGAGGAGCCCTGAGCGCGACAGACACAGAGACTTGGAGGACAGGAACAGGCGTTCCGGTGGCCATCGAGACAGAGAGAGGGATTCCAGAGACAGGGAGTCTCGCAGAGACAAAGAGGAAACACGTGGGAAGGAGAAACAGGAGATGACTGACAGGGCAGACAGCGACAAAAACCACGAATCTCATGGCAGCAAAATGGGAGACGCAGACATTGTTTCCAAACTCACTTCGGGAGACTCGGAACCCACGGGTGTAAAACCTGCGGAAGAGTTGACACCAGCAGCTACCTCATCTCTGGAACAGGCAGAAAAGGATCTGGGCTCAGTGTCGGAGGCTCCTCGCTAGGGACTGGAAGTTGTCGTGAGACGACAGTGACATTTGTTGGAGTGTAGAGCTTTAGGATTGTACAGTCTGCTGTATTATATTTGCTTCTGCTGATCTCACAGCCCCTCGGTAGTTGGTGGGGAATTGTAAGCAATTTGATTGCTTCCCTTCTATTTAAAATAGCCACAGCGTAACATGAAATACTGAAGATATGATTAAACTATTACCCATTTTTGCTGTAACTTTTTTAAAGTTTTGACTTTAAAAAGTTTACAAATCAGAAGTAGAAGTGCTTTCTATTTTTTTTTTAATTTAAGAAAAGGTAACGGTGAAAGCTCCTTGAAACCATAGGAATGTGTTTTTAATAAACTCTATTTTCGTAACAAACTTTACCGTGTGCTATTCTTCCTACACTGCACTGAAGTGGAAAAGGAGTGTTCAGCATCTTAAAGTTGGAACTGTTAATGCTGTACTGGAGTCTAAATTAGACTGTTCTGTTTATATTTGTTAAAAGAAATACATCTGTTTGTGTAGCTATTCACAGAAGCAAATTTTTATTTGTAAGAGTCATCTTGGTTCTTAAGAGTGCTGTGTTTTAATGATCTCACTTGACCGGAGCGGGTAGAAGTTGGTGGGTTTAAGATGAAGAGTTGACTGTTGAGTGTTTGCAATGCAATCAGGGTTTTTTCACTTGTTTTATCTCCCTCCCAGCTGGTTCTGTGGTCAATGTTGCCCTGTTTTGCCTTTTGTTTAAAAAGTGGACACCTCTGCTATGTGGTTACATGTGTGCGTGGTGGGCTGGGAGGCACCAACCCGGGCAGGAGCTGGTTGACTTGGTACTCACTGGTGCTTCTGTGCTAGCGGGGTGAAAGGGAGATGAAAAGGGCACCAAACCCCACTATGAAATGCTAAACTTTTATTTTCCAAGTGGGGCTGGTGTGCATGAGGATGTAAAACTGCCACCTCCTCGTTCAGGCAGATGCGGGTTGTTGTCTATGTGAGCACTGTCTGCCTCCTGTAGCCCCGCACGAGGTAGGTGTGAAACCTCTGCCCACCTGATGGACGGATGAGGAGAGCCTTTCCTGCCTGCATTTGGATTTACCATCGCCTCACAAGATCACCCCCATCACGCTGTCAGGTTTGGAGAGGGCGGATGCTGGTTCTGGGAGGTGAGAGCCCTCACATCACCTGGCCATCAGCTGTGCAGGTGGCACTGGCCCTGCGGTTGGAGCTTGGTTAACTCTGGAAGCATAGTAGAAAAGGTGTACGAATCCTGTGCGTATTTAATTTGGGTTTGGTTTTTTTCCTCCTTGATACTGATAGAGCTGTGTTTGACTTTTAAAGTTGGTGTTTTCCCTTAAGTAAGTGAAGGGCAGCTGCTTTCTTACATTTTTCAGAGCTGCTCTGCAGCAGAGGGAATTTTTCTGGGGGAGGGAAGAGGGAGGGAAGGAGAGCAACTGTGGAGCCATGGACTGGGGAAAGGACATCTATTTTTATGTTCTTGCAATAGCAGAATAAAGAGAGAAAAAACCTGTTTACACACTTGTACTGAACTCAACTGTCGTATTCAAACTGGTGTCCTTAATGTGTTCCGTGCTGGGGAAGCAGAACTTTCTGCCTGCAAAGCCAGACATTCACATCTTAGACTTAACACTTGGTAAAACCCACCATAATTCTGTGAGGAGGTAGGAGTGTTTTAACTGAAAGACTTAAAGAGCGACAGAGACAAAGGCTTGTCCACAGAAATGCCACCTTGGTGTCTCCATTTCCCGTATTAGGAGTTTGAAAGCAAAGCCTAGGAAAACCTTGGGTGTACTTTGCAGAACAGTTTCTTAACACCTTCTGAAGCAGCACGTGTATAATAAACCTACTCACAAGGGAGCATCACGAGCAGAACTGCTGCCTATGCTTCTACAACTACCACATTTCTGGCTTTAAAATAAGCCATGCCAAAAGTTGGTACATGAAGGGTAATCAGTTTAGTGCTAGCACCCATTACTGAGATAACACAGCACTGGAAATTAACAGAAGTCTACACTTGCTGGTTACACCAACTTACACATAAACCAAGTATTACTTGTACATCCTCCAGTAGCACACCGACTTCAAGGCTAGCAGGCTGTCAGATATGTATCCTGCTAAGAGGAAACAGGTTTGAAAGCAGAGATTGGCACATACAGGCTTTAAAAGCACCAAAGTTCAGTGCCAGAACAGCCAGGAGAGGAAAGGCAACCTGCAGAGCTGCCACCACCCTTGCGCCATGGCAGCTCAACCTACAGTTCCCAAGTATTCTGTTTTTTCCCCTCAGGGAAAGGGGGAACACTGTAACCATCCTCCAAGCTGTAACAAGGTGAGGATGGTGTTTATGGGTGTGGCATGTGCAGCACCCCAATGCTGGAGAGGAAGGTGGAGTGATGCCAACTTAGCTCTGCTGCAGCAGCTGAATCAGAGCACAGACTACACCATAGGAATAGGTACCAGTGGGCAAGTAATGGAACCTGCAAAAAACCTAAATAAAGCCATTTCACATGTAACATGCTACACTGGAATCTAGGCATCTAGAACTACAGCCAACTGCTCTTACAGGTCTTCCTTAAAATTAGTAGCTTTCCCCAATAAAATACTTGGAAATACTTTCTTACATGTAGCTTTTAAATGTAACAAAAGCTGGCACCAATGTGCAGTAAATACACTGCTGCATAGCTTTATGAAATCAAATACAGAATATGTGGCTATGCACACCCTTTTAAAGGGAATACCTGTTCCACACTAGGCACCTGCATTGTGTGGAGAATTGTTGACTCCACCAATCCCTCCAGGCTTCCACTTCACACAGCCCACCACTACCCAGCACTGCCAGGAGCACAGACAACATACAAGGACACACACTGAAGCCAGATCATCTTATATGCTGCTCACAGCTTCCCTACCACACACTTCACAGCATGTGGGATTGTCACAAGCAGAAATACCTTCTTGATGTGAAACACAAAGCAGCAGTTGTCCTCAGGTACATAAAACCCCTGGGTTAACTGGCTGTCAACACCTCCCTGGGAGCTGTTGGTGTCTAGCAGGTAACTATGGGCCTGCTTTTCCCTGTTAGCAAGTCAGTAGGTATGGCCTGTGCTAGTTAGCTTTTTTTTTTTATACACAGCAAGACCAAGGTGTATTTGCCCAGAAAGTTTATTACACAAGTTTGAAACCTACAGATGCTGCAACTCTGCCAGGATGAAGTCCCAGTGCATACACAGTGGCTCCTGCTCTTCAGTGAATAGCCTTGCCAAAGCTCCTAGGGCTAATCCTCCAAATCACACAGTACAGTGGAGGTTCTGGTGTTCACAACATGCCCACAACACCTCCCATTACAAAGAGCAGGGATTCCAGTGAGTCAAGCTGTACTTAATGGTTACATCAGATGCATCAGTAGAAAACCACAGAGACATTCCATCAGGGTCACTTTAATTGCAATATACATCATACAAAATTAAGTCAGTCTTCACCAGTTTAAGTGATACTCAGAATGCAAAGTAGTGATGAGATTAAGTGATACATCTTTTGCATGAGAAAGGGCAAGTACAGCATCTACAATGAAATACAGCCCATTCACCACTAACACCTGAAACATTTCAGATACAACACTTAGCTCTTGGCTATTCCAATGACACCACAAGCTAAACGAGGTCCAGCATTTCCAGTCAGTTTGCTCTCATTATCTCCCCCTCTACCCAGATCATCGCATTTTTCATGGACCTGGAAGAGAATTGAAGATACCTTAGTTCATGTTATTGCAGAACGCATCAGTATTTTTCACTACTTGCACTAATACTAGCAGTGACAAGCACTTTTGCCAGCTATCAGCAGGGTGTTACACAGGAGAAAGAGCCTATTGTAATTACTTGCTCCTGAATGCCAAATTGATACTCAAGCCAAAAACCTAAGACTAAGCTTGCCTAAAAAGATGAGTTGCCTTCAGCTGAATTTGTTTCAGGTGGAAGTCACCAAACCCCTGTATTCCAAAGAGTTAGCAGCAACCCAAAACCAAACCTGGACTTGATATTCACCCTCACAACACAAGGCCACATTACCCCAAGTGCTGCACTTGAGAACCTCCCAGCCCCTCAGCCCCACCTGCATGATGCAGAAGCAAGCATGGCAGCAACCTCAGCACACACTGGCATCCAAAGGGAAGCAAAACTGACAACACTGACAAGTAGCCAAGTGCATTCAGCCTCTACCAGCCTCCTTGCCAGCCAGGAAGGCCATGGCACAAGTTACACCAGCAGCCACCAGACCAGATTATCCACCTGGACCCTTGCCATGACTTTCAGTGACAGCACTCATGCCAGGGCCTCCCTCAAGTCAGGCTGCTTTAGTCACAGCTGAAGAGGCAAAGTTAAATGGGGAGGAACAACTCTGGAAGGCAGGCAGGAAGTTAAGGTCTCACAGCAGTGAAGTACCACACTAATTAATCCACAGAGGACTTTCAGGCAAGGTTTCAAATCCCTGCCTTGGAAATCCTGCAGTGCAAGTTCTATAATATACATCAGGGAAAGGCCTCCAGGACCAAAAAGTCCCCAGTTAATGTCAAGACCGCTCTACAGTTCCCTAAAGCAGTAGGTAAGTTAAGTACCCAAGTAGTAAGCAAGTAGTAGGCAAGTAGTAATCCAAGTAGGCACCCAGACACTTACCACCATGGTACGTCCCACGATGCTATGTGGTCCACTAAGAGAAATGATGGAATCTTCTATTGCCACTTCTGCTACTCCTCCTTTAGCAGTCACATTGCCAAGGTCTCCCACGTGCCTACACAAAGATGCAGAGAGACTCACTGAAAACTTTGTTGAAGGCTTTTCTATGCGCTGGCTGGGACAACGCAATACCCATAGTTCTTATATTCAAATACTTCATCTTACCTTAAACAGCACTATGTCCTCATTTACCATCACCAGCCAACCTTTAACACTTCCAGGTTCAGGTTATACCTAGGACTAAATTTTAACTGTCCCTTGAAAATAAAGGAGTTTACACTAGACAGTTCATCAACTTTGGGGAAAGGAATGCCATCGCTCCTGCACATACAAGGCTTGTTGTAAGCACTGCCACTGCTCTTCAGAAATAAAGCTCTTAAGAGCCCTTAATGTCTATCACAAATCAGCTATTCCACAAGCAGCTGCAGGCTTTAGGTTTAAATAGGACAGTAAAAGCAGTTGTCAAGTGACAGGTCAAAGTGGAGGCATCAAATACTAGCAAAGTTCTAACAAAGTGCTGTAATGAATGGCTGAGGTTGCTTCACATTCTCCCCACACACTTGGCATTATGCTCTACCACAGTCTTTTATCAGCACTAGATCTCCACTGGGACTTCCTTTAAGAATTAAGCCTGAAGCAGTTCAGTTTACACTAAACTTCTGAATGTTCCAGTGTCTTTATTTCCTACAGATTTGTGCCAAGCAGAGCATCCACTCAGATGGCAAGCTGGTGATGTTCTGCAAGATTCTTCTATCCAGATGCAATACACAGAACACCAGCTTGTTTCCAAAGCTCTGCAGGCATGCAGGGTGACCAGCTCAGACAGCTGCATGCTGACAGCCAGTTTCTTAAGACAGCATAGTACCAATTTTGTATTTGTAACCAAGACCTACAAAATCAGGCCAAGGGCAGTTTTCCCTTGAGTAATTTGCCTGCTTTAAGCTTCTGGGAAGCTTCAGCCCAATTGTTTCAACTCCACTCTAGTAAAAAGCACAATCTAGTTCTCACACCCTCCTAATGAGCTCCCCAGCCCACAGCTGCCTGAGCAGGCAGGTTACACCAGAAGCAGCATCTGACAAAGCAGAAGCAGCAGAAGCCATAGTGTTCATGCAGTTCTGACCTTTAGCCCCGGGGCAGTTGACTGCCACTGAAGTCCACGAACACACCATTTTATGCTGTTATCATCCACACAGCTGGCCAGCAGCCAGCTTGCCTGGTCTGGCATGCAACTGATCACTCCAGTATGAATTTACCAGTCACAGAAAGCGCAATTATGGACATAAACATGAGCATTTAAAGACCAATTGTGATGCCACACTGGTCCCAGTGCTAGTCCAGCCACCCCCTGGGCAAGACCAGCCTTTCACACTTGCTCCTAGCTCCACTCACTACCACAGTGGTCTTCAGCAGCCCCTTCCAGTCTCCAAACCCAGTCAGCATACTGTTTAAACCAGGCATCAGGCCTCAAACACGCAAGGGTTCCCTGAAGATAAATGGATTATGAAAATTGCCTCCAGGAGAAGAGCCTGGTCTCAGCTCCCACTGAGGTATAAGCATCAGACTCTGTACTGACAGGTTGCACAGCCTCAGGGGTACATACTGCAGGCAATACAGCACCTAAGCTAACAGGCTAAGAACAACCCAGCACACCAATGAGAATCACCATGCCCAGGCACACACAGCTTTGTGTTCATCTTGCAGTTTCCCCTGCAGCCCCAGCACCTTCTACTGATGAACCTGATCTGCCACATGACAAGCCTGCATACAAGCTCAGCAACTGAGAGTTTAGTGCCCCCATTTCAGGGTCAGCTTTTGACAACAGAAGCAAATCACCACTGACTAAAAAAAGGCTTTAACACATGAATCCCCTGTACTAACATGCTGAGGAACTTTCATTGCCTCTTCTCCCCAAGCTATGACAAAACAGAGAATATATCCCAAAGACTACACTTTACACATGCTCTTGGAGACAAGGTATTTAACTAATCAGTGTAGATTTATCAGGGCCTTTGTCAAGTGACCCTAGAAGTCCTGCAGGAGCTACCAGTTTTCTTCTGGTGTTGTCCTAGCATTGTTTATGAAGTGGCTTCCCAAGCACAAAGCAGCACTTAGATGGCTGCTGCAGGGAACAGCCCAGGCACATTAAACTCACCTTTCTGCATCACTTGGTCCACCATGCTGCTTGCCTTCAGGATTGAAGTGAGGACCTGCACTGGTACATCCTGAAACAGAACACAGCCACCAAAACTAGCTTTTTTGCAGTATCCAGTTTTAATCTGTTGCTCATACACTATGCTAATGTGTATAGCCAGAGGCCATGAAGTCACTAATGATGAAATAGCTACTCTCCTGTTAGATGCTATAAACCTCTAGAGGTGAGTAATCTACTACAGATTTAGAAATACAATAAAGTAAGATTACTTATTCTAGAACACTCAGGACTCAGATGAAAGCTTTCTTATTTCTTAACACTAGGTTATCAAAGCATTGAAGTTAGTGCTTGATGCGTGAGATCTTGAACACCAGCCTAAACACGTTCAAAGTATTAAATATGAAGCAATTCCTTAGGAACTGTCCCTATTTCTTAACACAGATTTGCAGTCATGAGACCCAAGTAGGCTTCTATCAGTTGCTACTGCAACACTAGAAGACTCTTTAAACCTGAGCTATCACATAACAGATGTAACTCAAAAGCTGGAATACACATCTTACCATTTGTATTGTCACCAAATTCGTGGACATGGAAGCCATGATCTCCATCAGCCAAGCCACTGATTTTTCCAGTAACTTTCACTGGTCCATTACCCTTTAAAAGAAAGAGTTTGTTGTCAGCAAACAACTACAGCATTAAATAGCCTTGTGTCAAATGAAGCTTCTAGTCAACAGAAAGCACTAGACTTCTCTAGAAATTCAGCTACAAAGATGTTAACAATTACTTTACATTAACTGATTCTATATGTCAACAGGGTATTTCACAGAATGCTTGAGTTTATTTAGCCACCTGAAGTGTATTATGCAACAATAAACAAAAAGAATGCCTTTTATCACATAGTTTGCTTTTAAGAATAATCATGTACTTCCACTTGCAAGGACAAGCAACCCTGCAGTCATTCCTCCTCTACAGATACAGTACTGGCCATATAAAACCCCAAGTTTTCCACTGAGCATAAACGAATGTTAAACGACAGTATAAAGGAGCTCAGGCCATGCAGCAATTAGAGCTCCGTTAAGCCCCACTCTTAGCATGTCAAACAAACTTTGCGGTAGAACTAATGCCGGCTGCAGCACTTAGCCCAGCGGCGCAGCCCCGCGCAGGGCGGAAGCCAGCCAGCCCCTTCAGCCCTCCGCGCCGCGGCTCGCCTCATGGTGCCCAGCTCGACCAGCCGGGCCGGGCCCAGACTCCGGAGCACGCAGGGACTCAGGAGCACCGGTCCCTGCCGCCGCTGCAGCGGTGCGGGCCACAGTCCACCGGCGGGAGGGGAATGGGGGGAGGGAGGAGGAACCGCGCTGCCCGCGCTGCACCGTGACTCAGCAGGACAGCCAAGACGAGCCCCCAGGGGAAGTGCACAGCGACAGGGTCGCACCCGCCGCCGCCAGCCCTTGCCTGCTGCTGGAAGTGGATGACGCCCTGCACGGGGCCCTCCCCCTTCATCACGCACACGGCCTTCAGCGTCGCCATGTTCCCGAAGCGGGCGGCACACACACCAAACCCTCGACCCCTGCGCACAACAACTACGGGTCCGCCCCGCCTCTCCCGCGGCCTTTATATAGGGCGGTCCGTCAGCACCTCGGCCAATCGAGGCACGCTCCCTGGCCTCCTTGCGCAACGATTACAGAGGGCTGGGCCAATTGAGAGGGATGAGTCGTGACAGTGCTCAGGCGAGGGCCAATCGGCGGCACCCGCTTCTGAGCCAATGGCGGGTGAGCGCCCCTCGTTCTCCCGCCTCCGTGGCTGGGGGCGTTGTGTAACGGTGCTGGCCGTGGCTGGCGGAGGGGTCGGAATAGGGGGAGCGGGAGCGGCTGCTGCGAAGAGGGTTCGTGGTGTCCTGGGCAGGCTGGACACCCGGGGGAGAAGGGGTCAGGGCCTGCGTTGTGGCCTGCTCCGCGTTTTATATTGAGAGCCTGAGGGAATTTGCTGCCGCGTGTCACCGCGGTGGCACTTCGGCTCTGAGGAGACCGTGTGCTTTAAGCAGCCTCACTTAAAAAGCTTTCTCTCAAATCAGCAAGCTTCAGCCCTTAGTCTTCTAATGTTATGAATCCCAAACATATGGGAATGCCCTGAAGTACTGAGGTGGGAAGAAGCGGCAAACGTTTTCCTTCAGTGTCTTTGCATCTTTTTCCCATCCCCTGAAGGCCGTTTTCTAGTATTCCCGTGACCGAGGTGCGTCACATCATGAGCTCCTTGAATCGCTTTGCATTTCAAAGCAGTTGCCCTGCCAGGAGATGTTTTGTGTTAGGATCTGAGGCTGGCGTTTGTTGCTCAGCTGCTGAGTTTATTCTTAGAGGCACCTTTGCATGCAGGCTACCCACAGCAGCAGGTGAGGATGCAGTATGCAGCTTGAAGCTATGCTTAACATGGAAGGTGTCTTGATGTAGCCATGGATTGCTCCTTTTCTGAGGGATGTGCAGGGGAGAGATGACACAGTAGATTCTTACGTGCTGATTATGCTGGGAAACCTTGTACTCCGGATAACACCAGACTTGGGGAGCATAAGAGCTCTGCAGTTCTGTTCTAAGATCTGTGACCTTTGAATGTTTAAGAATGAAAAAAAATGTATTTAATTAATTCCCCTTGCAAGCCCACATTGCTTGTTTTCCTGCTGTGTTAACTGGTGGAGGAGTTAAATTAAAAGCACAAAATGATTTTACAGTACTTGGGACTTTATGTAACCTGTGTACGTGTATGGCTGAGGTATAAACAACCTAAAGCCCAGGTGATTTGAAGTTGTGTGGTTGAGAATGCCATAAGGTCAGGGAATGAGGTACAGGGTTTGTTTCACACTCCAGACTCAGTCATGATACCATAGCTTGGGGGATGGGTCATGACATGACTGAAACAAACAGGAATTTATTTGCTTGAATGATGTATTTCTCTGCATGAGAAACAAGGAGTCAGAAAAAAAAAACTCTCCACATAAATACATGGAAACTGTTTGAAAGACAGAGAAATATTTGTAGTTTAATCCCTGAAAGAAGCCAAGGGATAAGGAAAGCTGGGCAGCTTCCTGTCTAGGAAGCATCTTGGTATTGTTAGTTTAACTCTCTAGAGCTTCATTCCTAATATGCCTGGAGTGAAGGTACTGTAAATTACTTATGAGCAAATACATCTGTGCTCATGGCACAACAAGCAGAAGCACCCTGAGTGCTTGCTAGATCAAGAGGAAAGATTCCAGTGCTCCCAAAGTGAACCTTACTTGATTTTAAATGTCTTGTAAACTTGGAAGGATAGTAGTGACTCATTTTGTTTTCAGTCATCTTTGGCTTCCCATATCGCTGTTTCTACTTGTCAGTGCCCTTTCATAAAGAGGGACCTATTGAGTGCTGCATTATCGGGTTTTATTTTTTGGCCTATCTCCAGACCTGCCTGTGTTTGTGTCAGACAGGTTTATTCCTTCCTCCCTGGAAATAAGTTTGAGATCTGCCCTTTTTCATGCCTCTACATGAATGCTGGACAAACAAATTAATTAGAGCCAGATGCATCAGGCTTCTTAATATGTGAAGTGGAATAATGTAAAGTAATGATTTTGGAGGTTTATCACATTGGGCTTCAATGTCAGGTTACTTGTGAAGGTACCCTGAAGTGCCCAGTGCCCAAAGTAGGCAGAATGCAGCTAACAAAGCTGATGTGGTAAGAAACACCAGGGTGAAGAGGTCGGCTGTAGGAGGCTAAAGGAGAGATGTGAATTTCAAGGACTAATATGCAGGAGTTTGCATGGTGTGTGGAGAAAGAGACCAGTAATCTTATATGGGTCTTGGCTTCACCCTTTAGAGTGTTTTCTGTTATCCTTTTCGTTCACAAGTATGACAGAAATACAAAAGGATTAGTTTACAGGGGTCCTATTTCACAACAGTCTTATACAAGAAGCCAGGGAAAGGCTTTTGTTCTGTTTTCTTCCACATACTTCCTTATAACTCATTTATTTTCTTAAATCTCACCAGCAGGGGAAAAAATCCACCCCAAGGAAGCTGAATGGGGTGGTTGGTAGCAATACCGTATTTTGTTATGTGGAGTATCAGAGTCAAAGCAGAGAGGAAAGCAGAAAATGTGCAAGGTGGGATTGCAAACTTCAATAGTAAGAACTACAGTAGGGCAGAGGACCTGGCAGGTATGAGGAAGAGTGGCACCTCCTGCAACCCTGGCACCTCTTGTTTGACATCCCCCTTCACCCCATATCCTGGTTCTGCCATCCCAACTTGGAAGAAGCCTAGAGCTTGGGCCCTGCTGCAGCTTTAGAGGTAAACTGATGGTGAAGTGGGCTGACTTGGAGCCCAGAGGGTTGAAGCAAGTACAGGAGAGACAAACTTGAGGCTGTCTGTCTGTCCTCCCTGTTCTGTAGCTGCCTGCAAAGCACACACGCACCTTGTAGCATGGGAGTGAAGCAGGTTTTAGTATGGATCAAAAGGGTTGCTCTTACTACGTAAGGGTAGACACACAGGGATCACCAAAGAACACAGGTTTGAGACTGTCTTGGTCATTTCCTAATTTGCCAATTTAAAGGGGCAGGTGAAATAATTACAGTGTGATGTAGGTCAAAAGAAATCTAATCTGTGTAGACAGAAGCTAATAAACTTTTAAGCAAAATGTGCAAAAGTAACAAAATCCCAAACCCTTATGTACTGAAAAAATATGACATATATCAAACATAAAGGCCATGCAGTGCATTAACATGCTTTCTGATTGAGGTTTTGTATGGATTAAAAGAGAGGGAATTTTGAGGGTTGTGGTTCCCATAGCAACCATACCTCTGGCACCTTGTGCAAATATATAGCATTTTCTACTTGTGGTGACTTGTGGAAAAATACAGAGTGAAACTAAGACTGCAGTGGTAAACATCACTCCAGACTGCCTGAGTTTGTGTGCATAGGTGCTCACTCATCAAGATCACTGTCCAAAAATCTGCATGAATGTAATTTTTTATGTTTATTCTCTTACATTTAGAAAAGCAAATGGAAATAATATGTATTTTGAATAATAATTCTCCCTATAGGCCTGTTACAACCTTGAATGCATGTGTGTGGAGGGGAGGCTGCTGGTGAGGTAAGTACTGGTGTGCTCATCACAGCATGCAGGACAGCAGACAGCTGTCTCTCCTTTGCAAGCTTGTGTTCTTAGTGACTGAGAATCCCAGCAGGGCTGGATCAGCAGTTCTTCCTCCTGCTCCTGGAGCACATCTTTGACTATTAACCCATTTTTCCAGCTCAGCAGCTGGGTATTCTACATGTACCTCCTTTTAAACTAGCATTGCTCCATCAGCCTCAGTGCATACGCTCCCCACCTCCAGCAGTTTATTTGCGCACTTGGGTGACAGGCACAGAGGCACAGCCACAATCACCAGCCACAGAACATGGCAAACCTGGTGTGCACCTCTCCTGCGGCAGCTCTCCACAGCCTCCACCTCCTGCCGCTTCTAGGAAGCTCGGCAGAAGGCCTGGGGCAAGCCCTGGTACTGCCTGCTGCAGCTTTGCAGGAGCAAACATGAGGCCCAGAGTGTTTGGGTTTCTGCTCCCAAGAGAACTCAGGGCTGTTGGCATGGCCAGTGAAGGGCAGACCAAAGTCCCAATGAATCCTCCCCCCTGTTTCGAGTAGCTCCTGAGGCTGGGCCAGCAGAGCTCCCTGGCGTGAGGCCAGGCTCTTGGCCAGCCCTATGCTGAGCGCAGGAGCAGCGCAGCAGGAGCAGCTCAAGCTCAGCATTGTGTCCAGCACTTACCGATCATTGGCACTGCCAGGAAGAAAATGGGTGCGCACATATTTAAAGATACTCAGTGGTGCAGGGAGTAGAGCTGGGACGACAGAGCAAAGCACACTTTGAGTGACTGGTGATTGAAGTTGTTGTGAAAAAGGGAAAACATTACCTTTGAAACAGGTCAAAGACTGAGGTTTGTGCAGGAAGCTTATCTGAAAGATTTTTTCGAATTAGAGAATCTGAAAACATTTATGCAGTCAGGAATGGGTTTGTGTTTGTCCACTGAAGGGCACCTAAATGAATGCAAGCAAAACATTGTTTGTGTTTATAAATATGTATTAGGAAAATATGTTTAAAATATCAACTAGGAAAAAAATAAAAGTTTAAAGAAAGCCTTTTCATATATATATATATGTTCATATATAATAACCTAATAGGATTTAATTCACAGCAGAAAAAAATAAAAGCTTATTCTTAGATTTTTAGTAGATTTTAATTTGCTAAAGTCCTCATAGTTGTAACTAAACTCCTAATATTATGTGATAATATAAGTTGCTTTGCAGATCCCAACCCTACATAAGCATATGCTAGAGGTAACTTCCCATGTGGTTTCATTTGGATATACTTCTCAGCATTCCCTGACACAAAGTGTTCTGCACTCTCTCTTGAGTATTCACATTTACATTTTAGTAGTACAGTGGGTGTCAGGGCAGCACTGGATGAGGTGGTTTGTTGGTTTGTTTTGTTTGGGGTTTTTTGCTTAGCTTAGCTGTGTTGGGTAAGGCTGGAGATGGAATCATTTGCTTCAGTACAAAACCACAGTGAACATTCTAATTAACGTGCAATTAGAGCATACCTAAATGATGCAGCAGGGTAAACGAGCCCCTTTCTGCAGTGGGAAATCAGGAGTGCCAAACAGAATACATGTGGGCAGGTCTTCAGTATAACAAAGTTGTGTTTTTATTTGGATTTTAAACACGTGATTTCTTCTCTGGGAGCACTGAATGGTTGGGAAGTGGACAAGCTCTTTCATGAGCAAGAAGCAGAACTCAGCTTGGGTTTGTACAACTGTCAATGAAGCGAGGTGCTATTTTAATGCAAGCAATTAATAAGTGGGAATGCAGCTGCAAAACGCATCAGCCAGGTATTGTAATACAGTTTCCACAGTACCG
The DNA here is from genome assembly GCF_012275295.1 of Melopsittacus undulatus. NCBI lineage: Eukaryota > Metazoa > Chordata > Aves > Psittaciformes > Psittaculidae > Melopsittacus > Melopsittacus undulatus. Next base: position 94,355,945 of record NC_047528.1, read on the forward strand.
TGTACTTAATATTTATTATTATTGATGCCAGTGGCATTTGTTAGGAATTTTTTTTCCCATAGGTCAGCAGACATCTCCAGCCTTGTCAAAAGGACAAAGGGCATCACAGGAAACAGCCTGCAGGTTTTGCACCCATCTTGCATGCTGGGAACCATCCTTCTGGATTTGTGTGATCTGGAATGCTGCCTTAAAATGTGGCTAGAGCAGATATGCAAGTCCCCAGTCAGGACTCAGGCACTGGGACTGTTGGTTTTGGTGAACAGAAGAGAAAGGACCCTTCCACTTTCACTTTTAAGCATTGAGAGACCTTTAAAAGCCTGCCTGCAGGTGTCTGCTGGGGCCAGGCTTTGTCGCTGTTCTGGAACAGGCTGCAGCACCCACCGAAGTCTGCGCCTGCACTGAACCATGTCCAGCCCTGCCGGCACACTCTCAGCTTGTCAGCACCGAGGACTCTGAATGGGCACGCAGGCCTGGTGGGACAGTCCCAATGCCTTTCTAGAAATGGAGTAATTTAAACCTCCTAACGATCCCTGGCAGGCAGCCAGTGCATCACATGCCTGAGAACCGCTCGCCATGCCAGGGCATCTGTGACTGTGGAGAAAACAAGGTTACAGCACCGAGCTGCTGGAGAGCCTCACTGCTTCCTGACTTCATGGGTAGTTATTCCCTAATCCACTTCCATCACTATAATCCAAGCTAATTTGTACATTTAATAGCAGGGATTTTCTAGCCAGAATCACTCTGACATAAGGCTGTTAAGGAGCAGCTCCATGTGTAATTGTGCTGGGAAGTCTGAGGGACAATAGCAACCTTTGCTCAGGGCAGACTGAAGGAGTGTCTTGGCATGGGTAGGTGCAATGCAGCCCCCACTGTGGATCCTCACCATGAATGTTCATCGCAGCCTAGTTGACACCCATCTTGTGAGCAACTGGGCCAGCCAGCTTACACAAAGTAACTCTTGTGCCTTTTTTGCAGTGAGTCCCAGCTGCCGCCAGTGAGTGCCGGTCCTGGCATTGGGATCAGGGCACACACCAGAGATGTCTGTGCAGGAACAAGCCATCCTGCAGGGGTGTAATGATCAACAGCAACCCATTTGCTTCAGGATGTGGAAGGCCATTTCCATGTCACTAGCTCTGGATGTGCAATTTTCATGCTCTCTGGGCCCCTCTCTCATTTCATATTTCATCAGTGAGTGGGCATTGCTCCCTGGCAGCCTTGCCTTCTGGCAGTGCCCAGAACCCACCAGCCAGGGTTACCACAGCTCAGAGCTGTCCTGCCACTGGGAGTTGTGCAGAGCCATCTGCTGCCTAGTTTCCCCTGGAGCAGTTGGCTTTTTGTGACATCCTGAGCATCATGACCGTGTTCCGGAGAAACGGTGATTGCAATAGCTATTTCCAGGTCACTGCAGGGACACTTGTCTTCACCCTGCCATCTGCAGGAGGAACAATCACTGCCACTGTAGTTGGTTTGCTCCACTATCATCAATTTGTGCATAACCATGCCAGCTGCATCACCTATGTGCTCAATGCCCTCATGTTTCTGATCAACATCTCTGTTGTGATCTTGGTTATGACTGATCTGTGTGATAGAGGCAGCACCTCTGCAGAGTTTCCAGGTCATATATCCCAATTGTCCCTGTCTCTGAGTAGCTGAGGGCCTGTGGGTGTACCTCTGAGATAGCTTGTTGCAAGCACAGAAGGCATTATTTGAATGCCCAGGACCTGCTGTACACCTGGGGATAGTGGGGGAGCCATTAGCCTACCTTTTCAGGTCCATCCATGTGTAGAGCATGGCCTCAGCCCACATAAGCACCCATCACAGAGGGATCATCTCTGTGCTGGTCAGTGAGTCATTCACCTTATGGGTATCTGTGGGAATTCTTAAAGAGCCGAGGCCACGTAGTGAGCGAACCAATTAGAGCTCAGTATCCAAGGCTGTTACATAAGAAACTTAAGGGTGTAAGGATATAAAAGGAGCACTGTATCTGAATAAACTTTGGCAATCCCTTGATCACATTGATCATCTTCGCGTTGTCCGTGACTCATGCATCAACAGGTATCTCCGCACGTACCATCCTTGGTTTGGTTTGACTGTAGGACACTCAGCTCCTCTCTCTTTTAAGCCACCATCCTGCTTCTTTACTGAGTTTTCTCATTGCTTTCACCTAGCAGACCTCTGCACACCAAAGTCCTCTGTGCCAGGCAGCCCAGGCTAAGACATCTCACCCCTGGGGGGCCAGGAAATAAAAATTAAATGTTTTCTGTCTGAAAGAACTTCCCACACTGGATCACCTTTCTCCCTTCTTCCCTTGTTCTGAAAGCAGGAGATGATGTCCTGTAGTGCTCTGCTAGCACTCTGCTGCAAGTTCCCCAAAACACGCTTGAACAGATGCACAAACATGTCCTGGCAAGGTTTCATGATACTGCAGCTCTGTCTGCTCTATCTAAGCAGACTTGGGAGAGGAGCAGACAAGAGCAGGATGCAGATGGCTGTGATTTGGCTGTGGTTAGCTAGTTGGGCTTTTGGAGGATATAGCAGTAGGTGCTAGGCTAATCTCTAATACAAGCCATTGCATCTATAGCTTTTTCCTTGCCTCCTGCCAGCCAACACTGACCATTCCTGTTGCACCTAGCTGTGAGGGTGGTGAGACACTCTCACAGGTTGCCCAGAGGAGCGGTGGCTGCCCCATCCCTGGCAGTGTTTTAAGGCCAGGTTGGATGGGGCTTTGAGCAACCTGATCTGGTGGAAGGTATCCTTGCCCATGGCAGGGGGTTGGAGCTAGATGATCTTTAAGGTCCCTTCCAACCCAAACCACTCCATAATTCTATGGGACATGTAGAAGCAACAGTGTGTGATGGTGTAACACACTATTGCAGAAACCAAGTCAGTTTTGCTGTGTACCCCAAATACACTGTAATACATTTCCCCCATGGCTCTTGGTTGAAGATAGTAAAGTACTGTAAAAAGGCAGGACAACTTATTGCATCAAGTGCATGAAGAAAGATCAGATACAGACTCAGCATCATGTACAATATTTATGGGAATCACTTCACAGAGTTGAAGCTCTAGATGATACTTTCTAAAGAGAATGGAGGCGGGAAAATTAAAATAAGCTTTAAGCAAGCTATATACAACATATGTATGGTTTCTGACACTTTTTTCAATATAAGCCTGGGCTCTGATTGGACCAAACGCAAAACCAGCTATGTGAATGATTGTAAACAGTGTGTTGGGGAAGATTTTAGAGTCAATGTTTGTTCCAGTCAATTCAGGGTGTATTAACGATGGAAAGTGTGTTAGTGTGTGCAAGCCACTGGATGGCATTAGTGGTCTAGGTTTCGTTTGTCAGACTCTACCTTCTGCAGTACTTGTACTCTGCTAAATACTGGGAAATTTGTAGTAGCTAGAAGTGCGGTAACCAGACACATTTGTTATTTTATACATACACACGACTGCTCCTGCCCTCTCTCGTGTAAATATTACCATTTTAATCCTTCTTTAGGAAACCCAGAGGTGACAGAAGACATTCCTGCAGCACCTTATTAACCAGCAGGCTAACTACCAGCTTCCCTGAAATGGCCCTGATCTTCTGCAGCCCATCTGATCCCATTTTTGGGCACTTGCTTTTTATTCGTGCTTGGTTCAGGCAGGCCCTGTGCAAGTTGATGGTGTCAGGCCCTGGAACAGCAGCTCTTCAGAAAAAGTCCTCTGTGGACAACACCTGCACCTATCTGCCAGGGATTCCAATCTAGGGACTGTGAGAAACTTAAGTCCAGCTGAGCCAGGCAAGGTTTTATAAGTCGTGCTTGATTTCCTGTTGCTGCATAGATAAGACTGTTTTGATTATAAGACCTAAAAAGAACATTCTGAGAAGATGGTCCTTGCTCCAGTAAGCAAGAGCTGTGGTGGTAGGCTCCATATTGCCCTCCTCTAAGTACAACACTTTAACCAGCCAACACGCTTCATGTCTAATCCTGTTTTATGCAGCTTCGGACCATCCAGCAAAAGCATGACTTGGCTAAGACCTAATAGTCTTTTGGATATGCTTGATAACATGAAGATTTGTGGGTAAGGGGTCTGAGGAAGCACAGGGAAGAAATGATACAGGCTTATCAGCTCAACAAAAATACATTTCCCCTTCTTAAATTAGGTTTGTAATTTGAAAACCTTGATTAATCTTTGGCTGTGTGACAATATAAACTGGAAAAAAACCTCACAGTGCCTGGGGAGGATAGTTTTCCGGAAAAGAGAACCTGTCTCACATGGGTTGGAAACAACTAGTCTGAAAAGAGATCAGAAAGCCTTCACGTTTGTACAAATGATTGCTCTAATTCCTCTGGGGACACAGAGGAGATTTTGATACGGCATCTTACATCAAACTGTAATAAAACCAAGAGGACTTGCTTGTGGGGTAAAAGAAACAGTCTGTCATGTTCACATGGTCTATCTGCTGTAGAAGGATTTTAAAATGAATGGCTCAGAGACACTTTGTGAGTTTTCTAATACTGCAAAAATCATGTAATGTCAACAGCATTGGTAAAAATCACAGGATGTGATCTCTTGCTCTTTGGCAACACATAGGACCTCACCAGGACAGAGAGAAGTGGGAAATATGGCAACTCCACGTAAGGGAAGCCCCCTTGAATGCATGAGATGGAAATACCAATGTAGGCAACACCTGGCTCCTTTAATATACCATTTTCTGATTACACAGATTACTGCACAATTCACCCTGCTTCAGAAATGAAAGCAAAATGCAGATGAGCTAATCCCATAACAGGATTTAGTAAAGAAAGGGTGCAGGGGCAGTGCTGGCACCCACTTAGCATTGCTGGGGATTACTTCCATGAGGAGCCTCCAAGTTTTTTGTTTCCCCCTCTCCACTTGCTCAGCCAAATCTTATGAGAGCAGTGCTTATTGTTAGTCATATGTGCTACTCTTGGCACAGAGCCGTTGTGTTCCGTCCACTTCCCGGACAGACACAGACTGTAGTTTGTGTATGCAGAAAACAAGCACCCATCATGGAGAAGACATTTGCTGGAATTAGAGGGTAGAGTGACTTATTACCTGCAGGTTGAGGGTTGAGTTATGGGAAGACAGCAAAAGCACTTGTGTAAATAGAAATAAGGGATCTAATAAACACAAATCAATAGGCACAAGTATTCAGCAACACCTAACATCCTCTGGTCCCCTCTGAGGTGGGATCTAACATCCATCACAGCACACAATGGCAAGATGGACACATATGCTCTCAGCTCAGGAAATTCTGGACTCCTCAGCTGTCCAAGACTGCACCAGTGAATTGCCTACATCAGAGCGTCTCAGAGGCTTAGGGTCAAAGCAGAAAACTCAAAAAATCCAGAATTCACAAAAGGATTGTTTAAAACTGTTCCATCTTGACATTCTGGAGGATGCATCTCCAGAGAAGCTAACTCAGGTTCTGGTTTTACCTGCTTTCTGTTTCCCCTCTGCCAAGTCTTACAGAACATACTCTGGCTTGTGAGAGTCCTTGCAGGTGTCCTAGGTTCAGCAGTAGCAGTCGTTTTTCTCCGTCTTAGTAGCTGGTGCAGTGCTGTGTTTCTTACTTTCAGCCTGGAACACTGCTGATAACACCGATGTTTTTAGTTGTTGCTAAGTAAAGATTACTACGATCAAGGACTTTATGAGTCTCATGCTCTGCCAGGGAGGAGGGGAAGCCGGGAGGAAGCAGAGACAGGACCCAGAACCCAATCTAGCCAAAGGGGTATTCCATACCACAGCATGTCATGCCCAGTATATAAACTGGGGGGAGTTACGGGAAGGGCTAGATTGCTGCTTGGGTCAGGCTAGGTATTGGTTGGCAGGTGGTGAGCTGTTGTATCCTCTTCCGTTGTTATTTCCCTTATCATTATTATTATTGGTGGTAGCAGTAGTAGTTTTGTGTTATACCTTAGTTACTGGACTGTTCTCATCTCAACCCATGGGAGTTATATTCTTTTGATTCTCCTCCCCATACCCCTGGGAGCAGGGGAAGGAAGAAGTGGGGGAAGTGAGCAAGTGGCTGCATGGTTCTGAGTTACTGGCTGGGCTTAAACCACAACAGCAGGGTAGCACTTTTGTCTCTAGCTGCTCAAGAAGACAGAATGTGTGTCTACACTTGCTATGTAAGAGAAAACCAGGGAGTAAGTACATTCCTGATTATCTGCACTGTGTAACTGTCAGGTCAATATTTTAGATATCATCAGCCCCTCCAGGGTATGTCTGCTGATGTCTGCCAACAGAGCAGGCTAGCCTCTAGCCATGCACAGGGAATGTGCTGTTTAGCTGTTAAACTAGGGACTGGTACTTGCTTTTCTTTCATCCAGCAGTGCAAGAATAGCCCAAGGTGACAGTGAAGATTTTGGGACCTTCTTCCCTTCCAGGCCAGAGCCACCTATGCAGGGTTTGTGGTGAGCTTTCCTGCCACTGAAACATGACACGAGTCAAAGCTTCTCCCCAAGGGTCAGAGCAGCAGTCCTCTTCCAAGTTGCTATAAATTATAATCTCTTCCTTCCTCCTGCTAGCACATATTCAAAGCTGAATTATCAATGGAGAACCAACCCAGTGCTTTCCTACAGTGGCCAAGGGTCACCAATTTTGGCGAGACATGTATGCAAGGAGTTACCTCTTCTGTCACCTCATCCTCCACTTTTCACCACATCTTATCTGTATCTCACATCCCTTTCAAGACCATGTTCTTCGAAAGGGACCATAGTGCTCATGCCTGGGCCTACTTCTCAAAAGCGTCTGGCATCTGATCTGTCCAACCACTTAACAACTCCACACCTACACACATGTGGGAGAAGATGGTCTGTAGCAACTCTGACCACTGTTTTTGCTTTATGTACTGCAATCGCCAAAGGACTAGGATGCTGGGAATGCTTCCCTTTGCTTTCTTCCCCACGAGAAGGATGGCATGGCCAGTTCTAACCTGCTGTTAAGTAAAAGTTCACTTCTGTCTGGCTTTAATATTTTAAATGAATTATTCAGAGAATCTACAGGCACAATCACCTTTTCATAGGAGTAGGTAATTAGGAAAACATTAATATTAGAGGAAGAAAAGCTCCAGGCTAATGATTTAGACAGGAAAGGCAGGGGTATGCCTTTCACAAGCAGCTGTGTGCCTCTGTATGTCTCCTGGTCATAGTAGCATAGAATTGTTTAGGTTGGAAAAGAACTGTGAGATCATTGAGTCGAGTCAGTAACCTAGCATGGCCAAGTCCACCACTAAACCATGTTCCTCAACACCTCATCTACACGTCTTTTAAATACCTCCAGGGATGGTGACTCCACCACTTCCTTGGGCAGCCTGTTCCAATGCTTAACAACCCTTTCAGTGGAGAAATTTTTCCTAATGTCCAACCTAAACCTCCCCTAGCACAACTTTAGTTTGATTCCTCTTTCTTTGAGGAGCCCAAAACTGAACACAGGATTCATGGTGCAGCCTCACCAGTGCATGTAATGGCAGCACAGCCCCTGGGTCACATCTTGGTCCCTGTGCCGCCCTGCTCCAGGGGGAGCTTCAAGCTGTGTCCTTTCTCCTCCAGGAGTTTGTGCCTGATTGAGGCATGCTGATGGGCAGTGTCTGACTGCACGGTTGATTGCTGCTTGCTTGCTCTTCACCATGCTTAGCTGCTGCTCCTCTCCTTGTGCTGGGGAGGATGGGTGAGATGCCTTATCCTTCCACCACTCAGACTGGAAGGGGAAGTTCAGCCCTGTAGCATGAGCTCAAGCATTCATTTAAGTTTTAAATGCCATGTATTTGTTCTCCAAATAGTAACAGTGTGATGTATGGTCTCTACTGAGGACTGTGTGAAAGTTGTGGGCTGTACATACAACTCTCCAAAGGGGCTCAGTGGTATGTTGATCTCTGCTGAGCCTTTACCAAGAGGCAAGTTTCACACAAGTGAGAGTTGTGGGGCCAGCAGTCTTTCAGACTCACCTGAACCAAGTACTCCTCGAGTTTTTCTTTTGAATCCAATCACTGCAGGAGTAATACTTTACTTAGATGTTGTGGTGGAGAGAAGAGGCAAGGAGATCGTGAGGCACTGTAGTAATGGAGGATACACAAATGAAAAGTGCTGGAGGGGTAATTTTTCCCGGCTTCGACCACCAGATGATGCTGCAGAGCAAGCCATCAGGAGTACTGACGGCCACATCTGTAGGAGCCCGCATACTTCCTAGCTGAGTAATACTGTTTTAAAGATAAAAAGATAAAAATACGGTTAAAAGTCCATTCTTGTTACTCATACAGGTATTTCTGAGACATCATCTTTGCCGAACATCAGTGTCTCTCCCGAATTACTCAGCCAAGCTCTTCCCTAGGTCTTCCCATAAGGGAGGATGCTACACAGCACTGGCTGCAAAACCTGCCATGGCACATCTCCAACCACCAAAGCAGTCAGGGGCACTGCATGCACATGTACATGGACCAGAAGGACGTCCACACCACTCAGTGCATGGCTGCCCTTGAAAAAATCACATGGGGAAAAGAGGCCACCACTAGTCACCAGAATTAACTCCTTCAGATAGCCCCCAGAGAAAGATGTGCTGAATTGAATGGGGGAGAAAGGCATTTTACATAAAACAGACACTCAGAGAAGCAAAACATCTTCAAAAGGTGAATGTGAAATTAATGAACCTACTGGATAAAAGACATATTGGCTATAAAGATAATAACTTTTAAGATATATTATAGATACTCTCTTCTTACTAGAACCTCAGTATCCCACAAGAAGTATTACCTACTTGTCTTACCACCTTTCTCTTGTGACACTTCACAAGTACTGACTAAACTTGTACTCCAGTTGTCCAGCTGATTAACATAAATCAGTTAAACCCAGAACAATTTATCTCAATCTCTTCTTAACATGAAGATTGCTGCTTGCATTTCAAAAGTGAGCCTGAAAGCTCCTGTTCCTCAACAGTATCAGTGGATCTAGTGAAAAAAAAACCGAGAACCACTCATCACCAAACCAAACTGAGTGTTCCTGCCAACACCCAGTTTGTGGGCTTAGGCTATGCTTTCAAAGGCAATGGCACTGTGTCTTCTTTTATCCCACACTTCTGAGTTAGTGTGTTTGCAGGCAGAAGGTTAGAAGAGGAAAATGCTGTAACAAAGTGTGCCATCCCTGTCCTCTCCTCTGCTGACCTTTGTGGGTTCCTTGTGGTCCCTTTCACAAGGGCGAAAGCCAGATGAAAGCTTGCTGGGGTTTTAGTGAGGTGGTCACAAGGGCAAATGTTCCCTATGGGATTTAGTTAAGGACAGTAAATTATTTTCATCTGTGACCTACATGAGGGCTGAGGCCAGGTTTCCAGTAGTAAAAGGATAGTGCAATAACACAGATTTTCCTTAGGTTTGCATGTGTGAATTAACTAATCCAACAAGAGACAAATATTTTCAGTGCCTTGATGATAACTTTCTTCTCCAAGTGGCAGAGTGGAGAGGGGCTATGCTGGACCTTGTTCTCAGCAACAAGCAGGGGTGGGTAGGGAGTGGGAAGCTGAAGGGCAGCCTTGGCAGCAGTGACCATGAAATAGCGGAGTTCAAGATCTTAGGGGAGCAAAGAAGGTATACAGCAAGCTCATTAGCCTAGGCTTCAGGAGAGTAGACTTTGGTCTCTTGAGGGATCTGCTTGGCAGAGTACCATGGGATAAAGTCCTGGAGGGAAGAGGGCCCAAGGAAACTGGTTGGTATTGAGGGATCACCTGCTCCAAGCTCAGGAGCATCCTGACAAAGAGGAACTGGGAGAATGAAGTACTGCCTGCTGCAAGAGAAGATCAGGTTTCAGACCATCTGAGGAGCCTGAAGGAGCACAAGTCCATGGGACCTGATGAGATGCATCTGTGGGTCCTGAGGAAGCTGGCAAATGAAGTGGCCAAGACACTACCCATCATATTTGAGAAGTTGTGGCAGTCTGCTGAAGTTCCCACCAACAGGAAAAATGGAAACATGGCCATTTTTATAAAGGGAAAAAAAGGAAGATCCAGTCAGTCTCATCTCAGTGCCAGGCAAGATCATGGAGCAGATCCTCATGGAAACAGTGCTAAGGCACATGGACAAAAAGGGGGTGATTGGTGACAGCCAACATGGCATCACTAAGGGCAGATTGTGCCTGACAAATTTGATGGCCTTCCCTAATAGGGTTACAGCGTTGGTAGAGATGGGAAAAGCAACTGATGTTATCTGCCTGGACTTGTGACTTCCCCATATGTGTCCTTATGACATGAACACTCGTGTCCCTGGGAAAGCTCAGACTTTGCCATTATCCAAAGTACTCTTATTTTACATATAACTTTACTCACAGCTGGCAGTGAACACAGATAAGAACATTTTTCAAAAGAGAGGCTAAGGTGGACAATAATTCATCAAATGCATCTCTTCTTTCATGTAATCCTAGATGTGCAAGGATGCAATCCTACTTGCCGCAGCAGGAAAATTATTCAGACAAATACCAGATGGGAAAAACAGGGAATCCATTATCATAATTTTTGAAGCATGCAGTGGACTAAGAGAAATTCTTCAAGAGACTGTAAGGGGAAATAGATATTATGTACTCATGGAAGCAGACTGTCCCTGCTAAAAAGGATACTAAGCAGGGATAATTACATTCTATGTATGGAGTCCAAGGTTTTGTAACCAGCCTGTTACTTTTACTTAAAAGCCAGAAAGAAACCTCCATTATCATATTGCTGTTCCTGTTCTCAATGATAAAAGAAGGCAACAACTTCTGGGTTGTAGTAAGCATCTTTTTTAAGACATGTGCAAAACTGACAGGAAAATGAGTAGAAGGCATGAAGTTCATCAGTACAGAGCAAGTCCTAAGTCAACCCAGTATTGACAGCCTGGTTAGGACTTCGGTGGTAAGCAATCCTTCTTTCTGCTCACTGTGTGCAGGACATCAAATGTTAGCTTACACCCATGTAGCAGCACATCCTTGAAAGGATACGTCAGTAACAGGCTACAACTATTTTTCAAAGAACAATTTCCCTGATTTTTTAACCCCTTTTTCAATATTTCAAATTGAAATGTCCTCTACCATTCCTGTCCTTCAGATACATTAATGCAGTGCTCAAGAATAAGAACATTCCTTTGTGTAGAGCAGAAATAACAAAACATGCATTACAAAGAGAAAAATGCCATATTTACAGATAATTAACCTTACAAATGTCTGGAAAGAGAACTTTGCTTCTGAGCTTTCCTCATCCACACAAATTTTTCGATAAGCAAATGCTATTTCATGTTTTCAATCATGGAATTACCACACTTGCAGTAAGTTATACTATGTCCCTTGTGAATTGCAAAGTTGTTTTTTTCTGAATGAGCTACTCCTGGTATACTCCTGTCAAAAATGCCTATGTTTTATGCAACTCATTCATTCATAAACTCAGACAGAATCTTCATAAGAACATGCTTTACTTCTGCCACATTACCTGAAAACAAGGTTTGCTGATGTTGGGCAAATGGTGTTTTGCAAACGGAGTTTTCTGCTCAGTCCTGTGTTCTGCTTCCTATTAAAATTTTTTGGAGGAAACTGAACTTCTTATGCACACAATCACTTCTAGCCAAAAATAACAACTCTTAAATTAGCACTGAGTAGGTGGAGGGGTACAACTAGTGCACAATAACAGTCTGGATGTATAAATGAAGAGATAGTATTTGACATGCAGAATAACTAGAACTGTCAGATGATTAATGTATTTCACTCGTTATATGCAGAGGCCCTGGAAAAGTAGTTAATGAAGTGGGATTACTTAAACTATGCCTATATTAATTGGCATAAGCCCCAGTTGGGGAGTCAGGTCTGCTGAGATGCGGCCGCATGCATCTGAGCACAGGAGCCATGGCTGGTATGTACAGGGCTGCAGCAGAGCAGCAGGATGGCAGCACGGGGGAGGGGGGCTGGAGGTCCTGAACTGCTGTTTAATGAGTGCCTGAGCCTGCACTATGGAAAAGAAGAGCAGTCCCTGGAGGGGTTTCAGGCTTTGCACCCTTTTTACCTGACTGGTGCTGCCTAGTGAGCATTTGTAGAGTGGAGTGGGGAACAGGAGACAGGAGCTGGTCTGGGTGAGGAGCAACCTCCTTTTCACTCAGACACCTGGAGCTATCCACAGGGACAGTAATACTCCCCAAGAGTGTTTGATGGTAGGTATCACTGCTAGGTCAATACCCTTGACCCTTCCAGTTTTGCTCTTTTCTGAGGCAGCTGCTGAAAACCACACCAGTTTTTAAATACTACCATACCAGTACTGTGCACTGTGGTGGCAGGAGGCAACAGCAACTCCCTGAAACTGGACTCTTGTGCACCACTAGATGTGTCTTGCTACCATTATGCTTTACAAGCTGCTAGAAAATGTCCTGGCCTTTCTTCACTGCTAGCTCTTCTTTTCCATTCTTACACATGTATCACAGAGGGCCTATAGGACTAGATGGATGTGAGAGGAGCCTGGGGAGGCTATAGAGTACTCAACTGTATGGTGCTTTGCAGGAGCCATAGGCTGAGAAGTGGAGGATACATGTGCAAACTGATCTGCTGAGTGATTGCCTTGTTTATTGCCTTGTATTTATCTCAAACAATACTGACAGCTGTGGGATTTCTCCTTTGGACAGGTATGAAAACCCCCACACCAGAGGGAGACTGGCAGACTGGAGTGTGTCCAATGGAAGAACACAGAACTAGGAGCAGGAGCTCATGGTGTGCAAGACACACAGGCTGCCCAGAAGCTGTGAAACCTCCAGCCTTGAAGATCATAGAATCATAGAACCAAGTAGGTTGGAAAAGACCTTTAAGATCATTGAGCCCAACCATCAGTCCAGGACTGTCAAGCCCACCATGTCACTAAGTGCACACTGATCTTCCCTCAAGATCTCCCCTCATGGCTGTCTCTCATGATCTCCAGTCACAGCCACCCCTCATGTGCCCCCTCAGTGGCCTCACATGATATAGCTGCTGCCCCTACCCCTCATGGCCACACCTCATCTCCCTGCAAGATCTCTCCTCATGGCCAACCCTCACAGCCCATGGCTGCCCCTGCTCTCCCCTCATGATCTCCCCTCATGGCTGCCCCTGCTCTCCTGTCACCATCCCTCCTCACCCCTCATGGCTGCTCCTCCTATCTGCTCAGGATCTCCCCTCACAACTGCCCCTCCTACTCTCTCATGACCTCCTCTCATTGCTGCCCCTACTCTTCCCTCATGATCTCCCCTCACGGCCACCCCTTTTCTCCCCTCACAATCTCAAATCTTGATGAGGCAAGTCCATGTACAACCTCCCTGACTGGAATTAGCCTTCCTTTAAGGGAGAGATTGGTCCAGAAGCTCCCAGAGGTCCCCTCCAGCTTTGCTTCCCTGTAATTTACAGTCACACTGATGTCACTGTTGCTCCAAGTAATAAAGATCTTTTGCACTGTATTGCCTTCTTCAGCCCTCTTTAAAAACCTAAACTCTTCTCTCACTATCACTCGTTTCAATGAACCTTTCTCTGAATTGCTTTGCTTACCATGTGGGATGGCAGCAGCTCAGTAGTCTCACCTGTAATGCATGGACAATTCAGCATGCTCAGCTGAATCCAGTCCTTCTGGCTTTTCTTTGAGGAATTACGTGAAGTGGAAGTGTTTGGCTCCTTGTCCTGATTGTGCTTTGTGAAGATGGCTCTTCATCAAAGCAGTCTGCTGCTGGATGGTATCGGCCAAACCTGGGACGTGATAACAATCTTCTCAACCATTGCTTGGGCAAAGCAGCCATGCTGCTTGGAGGATCTGCTGGTTTTGGTAGCATCACATTGCCTGAAAGTTAGAATTATGTTTCCCAACCTCCCCTCCCCCCGTTTTTTTTTACCTTGCCTTTTCCCTTCCCTTTCACAAAAGTTTTCCAAAATGGCAAATCAGATTGGAGTTACAAATCTTATTAACCATACCACTAAGAGCCAGGCTGTGAGACCTTAAAGACTCATGAGTCATTGTTGTAAATGGCCGCGTGTATCAAGTATGCCCAGACATTGGCCAAGAAGAAGCCAAGCACAGCCTACTAACCAAGTGCAAAGATATTCCCTGGGCTGGGTGGAGCTGCCTGCATCGTGGAAGAAGTGGATTCTAGGCTGCAGGTTATACAGAAATAAAGCAGTGCTGTGCCAGGCACACCGGGGGGACAGCAGATCACAACACTGACAAAGTGGCACTGGCCTCTCTTGTCTGAGCCAGTGACTCACACCTGCTCTATGGCCAGGCTGCACTTGTGGTCAAAGGTGCTGGTGGTGCATATGAGGCACTCATCAGACATAGAGCCCAAAGTGGAAGAGGTGCAAAGAACTGCAGGAGGGGTGGGATGCCATGGTACATAGGATTTGGCTGTTGAATCACAGAATAGTTGATGCTGGAAGGGAGCTCTGGAGGGCATCTGATCTAATCCCCTGCTCAAGCAGGGCCACCTATAGACAGCTGCCCATATGGCTTTTGAATGTATTCAAGGGGAGCTACACCAAAGTCTCTCTGAGCAATTTGTGCCAGTGCTTAATCACCCTCACAGAGAAAAAGTGTTACCTGATATTCAGAGGGAACCTTCTGTGTTTCAGTTTGTGCCCACTGCCTCTGGTCCTGCCACTGAGCACCACTGAAGAGAGCCTGGCTGCATCCTCTTTGCACCCTCCTTTCAGGTGTTTATAGACACTGATAATATTCCCCTGAGCCTTCTCTTCTACAGGCAGAACAGTCCCAGCCCTCCCAGCCCTTCTTAGAACAGATGATCCAGTTCCTCCATCATCTCCATGGCGCTTTGATGGACTCTCTTGAGCACTTCCATGTCTCTCTTGTACTTTGGAGCCCAGAACTGGACACAGCACTCCACGTGTGGCCTCCCCTGAATAAAGGGGAAAGATCACTTCCCTTGACCTGCTGGCAATCTGTTGTCTAATGCAGCCCAGGATACCATTTGCTGCTCGAAAGATACAAGGTCCTCTCTTGCCAAGCTGCTTTCCAGCTGGGTGGCCCCCAGCATATATTGGTGCATGGGGTTGTTCTTTGCCAGGTGCAGGAGTTTGCACTTCCCTTGTTGAATGAAGTTCCTGTCAGCCAGTTTCTCCAGCCTGTCTAGGTCCCTCTGGATGGCAGCACAGCTCTCTGTTTTGTGTTACCCTTCCCAGTTTCATGTCATTTGCAGACTTGCTGAGGGTACCCTCTGCCCCATCATCCAGATCATTGATGAAGATGTTGAATAGGACTGGACCTGGTATTGACCCCTGGGGAACAGTTAGTTACTGGCCTCCAACTATTTTTGTACCACTGATCACCACCCTCTGGGGGTTCAGTACAGCCAGTTTTGTACACAATGCTATACAGCCAGTTTTCTCTGCTCATCAAGCCTATACTTCATCATCTTCTCTATGAGGATTATATGGGAAACAGTGTCAAAAGCCACACCAAATCACAGTAGGCAATAACTCTTGCTGTCTTACCATCTACCAAGCCAGGCATTTCATTACAGATTATCAGGTTGATCAAGCATGACTTCCCTTTGTGGTCCTGGTTGTGACGAAAGGGCTGAGATGGCTGAGTGCCAGGGCTATCTTCCTGATCTGGGGCATTGTAGGAAGTGCAGCAGCCCTACATGGGGCTAGGATGCCTCTTAGGTACATGGGGATTTTGATGTGCATCCCGTAATCTGATGTAATATGTTTGTTTATAAGCTGATGGACCCCTTGAAGGTAAGCTTTTAAGTTATGCTTCTGAATGTGAGCTTTAAAACAAACTGCACACCTGTGCAAGAAACAAGCTGTTTCTCGTTGGGTTCATATGGTTATTCTGAGTGGCCACTTGCCTAGGTGAATGTTCCTCATCTGGAGACATAGCACACTGTCAAATTTTGGTACAAACTCCTGGCTGGATCAGTGGGGAATTTTACATGAAAATCAGTGTCAGGAAAGGACCTGCACTTTAAGTTTGCTGATTAAATGCTTTGACTAAAGTGCTTAGTGTGGTAATGCCATTTAAAAACTGCCATTAATTAATAAATGGCATGATGAAGAAAACATATTTAATATCTGGATTTGATTTTCAAGCAACATAGTGATTAGTGAGTAGATAGTTGAGATTTTGTATCGGATTTTGAATGGCAGAACAAATACACAGTATTTGAAAGTAAATATCCTTTATTCAATACAAATCCAAGCATTAAGATTAACAGTAACAACTGATTTGGATTTCCCCATCATGACTTTTAAAGTTGATGGGGACATGCTCCCACCTTTCTGTGTTTAAAAATCAAGCTCTGTAGTTTGGCAGGTTTTGTAAAACACTTTCAGTTAAGATGCAGCTCATGTTTATTTATTAATGCGTTTTGAAATGTACTTATCCAGATTCGAGCTGAGTCATTGCTTAAAAAAACCAAAACACCGCCACTTTGGCAGCCGGGGCACTGCTCATGACAAGGTGCTCTCTGGCTTCCCTGCATCCCACCAAGTGGAGTCTGTATGCGTGATGCACAGCTAAAGCACTAGCTTAAATTCCCTCAGAATCTTTAGCTGTAGAAGTAGTACAGGAGCAGGCTGGCACAGGAGAAAAGCCGTGCACCTTGCTTGCATCTCTGAGCCGTGTAGATAGATTTTGGTGCTTGGGGGGAGGGTTGGGGGTGGTGGTGTCTCTGGTAAATGTCAGAGAAGGAAGGGGAGCACGGTACGTGATGGGAAGCAAGAGTGGACAGGTCCCAGTGCCCCCAAGCACAAGAACATAAGGAGGATGTGGACCTGCTTGAACAAGTCGACAAAAGGGCCATGAAGATGATGAGAGGACTGGAGCACTTCTATGGAGACAAGCTGAGAGACTGGGGCTTCTTCAGCCTGGAAAAAAGAAGGCTCTGAGACCTTATAGCAGTCCCCTTTCCAGTGCCTAAAGGGGGCGTACAAGGAATTTGAAGAGAGGCTTTTTACAAGGGCATGTAGTGACAACACAAGGGGGAATGGCTTTAAACTGAAAGAGGTGAGATTTAGATTAGATGTAAGGGAAGAAATTCTTTACTGTGAAGGCGGTAGGCACAGGCACAGGTCGCCCAGAGAAGCTGTGGCTGCCCCATCCCTGGCAGTGCTCAAGACCAGGCTGGACAGGGCTTTGAGTGACTTGGTCTAGTGGAAGGTGTCTCTGGCCCTGGCACGGGGTTGGAATTAGGTGATCTTAAGGTCCCTTCCAACCCAAACCATTCTGTGATTTGAAAAGTCTGCTGCCACCAGTGCTGGGCAATGGCTCCTTTCAAATGTCTGATGGTGAACACGAAGGAGAGATGGGAAAGCACAGCAGCCTTCCAAGGGACTTCGACGGGGTCAGAAGCCATGAGAGGAAGGTGTCTGACAGCACCTTCCACATGAGAGGCACCTTCCTCTCACGGCTCCCGACACCCTCGAAGTCCAACCGACTTTTGAGTCAGTCAGGCAGGCACCTTCCTCACGTCTCCCCACCCCTCGCACCCGTCGGGACCCTTCTTCCACGGACGGTGCGGTGACGTGGGGGTGCCGAGAGCCGTCACAGGACGATTCCTCACCCCCCCCCCCCCAGGCGGTTTAACGTCCAAGTCAACCTCTCCACGTCCGCGGCCAATCCCGCTCGCCACCGCCACCGCGCGCGCCAACTTCTCCTGTGCTCCCCCCGCCCCCGATTGGCCGATCTGCCGCGCGCGGCGGAAGCTCCGCACGCCCCATTGGCCGCTCTCATTGCGAGCTCGGCTCTCGGTGCTGAGGGAGGGGTGTGTGTGTGGGGAAGGATGGTGCTGTGGGGGTGTGTGTGTATGTGTGTGTGTGTGTGTATATGTGTATGTGTGTGTGCTGGGGGTGTTCCGGCCCCTGGGGAGCAGCCCCTCCCCTCCCGCCTGGGAGCCGCATGGGCCATTGTCACACAACATTCCAACTCCGAACGCCCCGCTGCTGGCCGCCGCCGCCGCACATTGGCTCACCCAGTTCTGATTGACAAGCTTGGCATCTAATGGGCGCCGGTTTCCAAGGAGGCCGGCGGCACCGCCCCTCGCAGCGCCGGCAGTAACAATATGGCAGCGGCGCCTATTGGTGGCGGCGCGCTCTGAGCGGCGGTGGCCGCAGGCGCCCGGCGGCGGCGACAGGGAGCAGCTCCCTGGGTGGACGGCGGCTCCCGGTGCCGAGCGCAGCCGAGGCAGGTGAGTGGCCGGCGGATCGGGTCCCAGTCCTCCTCCACGCGGCATCACCTCTCGTGTCGGTGCGCCTTGGCGGAGCGCTCCTCGTTGGAGCCGTAGCGCGGCGCCGCGGCCCGGCTGTGGGCAGCCCCTGCGCCGCCACCGCCGCCCGCACCGGGGGGCCCGGGCAGGGTGTGGGGGGCCGCTCCCTTGCCGCTCCGCTGCGGGCGGGTGTGTGGGCGCCCGGCCCGCTGGGGCCCGCTTCATTGTTTGCTGTGTGGGCCGCCGGTAGCCGGCGCTGATACCCCCGCCGGTGCTGTGGTGGCCCCGCCGGGATGCCCGGGGCTTCGCCGGGGTCTCGTCTCCAGAGCCATTGGCCCTGCTGTAGCCTTCCTCCTTTCTGCAGCTAAAGTGTCACCACCATCCCCGGGGGGCTGCGCGGGGTCCGTGCTGCCGCTGTCGTCGTCGCTTCCCCCTATCCCCAGGAGAGCCCCGCAGCCACCGGGTCCGTTCTCCACCGGGTGCTGCTGCTGCTGCGGTGGGGGAGCCGTACCGGCCACGGCGGGGGCCGCAGCCGGGGTGTCATGAGGGACCACGTACTCAATGAGCGTGTAGCGGTAAGGGGGTGTGCTTCAGGCCGAGGGTCACTGAAGGCACGGTACCGCCGGCCCGTGCTGCCCGTGCGGAAGCTGGGGACTCCCGAGCGATGCACGCAGTCAGCTTGACGGGAACGCTGGCACAAATGCGGTCTCAAATAGAGTTGTGGGAACGGGTGCGTAATTCCAGTGTGTATCTCAGTACTACCATGTTTGTTGGGAAGCACTGGGAGAGATTGACTTTACCTTTCTTGTCAGTCCTTCGTTCCCACTTCCCCCCTCCGCAGCAGCCGGAGGACTCTGGGCTTGTGAAAGCTGACTGGAGCTGGGAAATAGATAGTACTTATGACTTGTTAATCGTTTTGCTATGTATGAAATTCTGATTGAAAGATATATTGGAATAAATTAGGGGAGGCTGAAATCTATGGAGTGATTACTTGGGCGCCAAATCTGTGATTAGATCATCTTTTCCCCTTCCTGTATTATTAAAAAGCTTCTGTCAATTTCAATGACACTTCAATGCTGTGCTAAAAAATATTGACCAAGGGCAAATGAGACCTCCTTCCCCTTGGCTGTAAGGGACTGATCCCACAGAGAGCAACTTCCACTCTTCCTCATTCAGCATCTGTTGGAGCCCCTCTACTGAATCCTTGCTTCTGTCCCTGTTCAATCTCTGTCTGCCCGTCCCCTGGCAAAAGCTGCCCTCTTAAGGCAGAATTTTGCTTACCTGGTTGCGTGTAATGCTTGTCCTTGCTGTTTCCCAGTGAGCCCACATGGATGGGACAATCCCGTGGGATTGTGAAGGTGTGAGTGTCCTTGGAAAGCACTGTGGTTTTCTCTCAGCTTTTGCTTTAATTGTCGTTGTGTGCCATGAGCTTTTTGATTTGGGGACCCATGCATGCAGAGGTCCTTGGAAGAGTCTGAAAACCTCATCATCACCCTGTGGTAGTTATTGTGTATATTTGGTAGTAGCAATGAGCGTGCTACACTAGCACTTCCGTACTAGTTGAGATAAAACATGATTTAGGAATGGGTGAAGAATGTAACCGTTTCTTCCCTTCTAGACTCTGGAATGGTGGAGGTGGAAAAGGAATGTGACATACCCTTGGGGATTTGACTCACCTCTTCTTTGATTACAGGCAGATTAGTCCTCCTGCTTAGACTATGGGAACGCTTGCTGCCCCAGTATCATGCTTCCCATAGAGGAAAAAGCCATCTCCTTGAACAGCACAGCAGCTCAAAAATGACATTGTTTTTTTAGTGAGATTCTCCCAACAGGAGTTCAATCTGTAGCCTTTTGTTACTGTTATTCTTGTATTAATGATCCAGTTACGCTTTCCAGTATATAGAAGGCAATATTCTCGTGTACTTAAACACTCGTCATCTTTAATGATAACTGATTCTGAGATCTGGCCCTCAGTAATCTCATGCAATGCTGACTGTAATTTGCCTTGAGGGAAACAAGATAATACTGCTGTTTTAAATGGTCTTTTTGATGTTTCTGGTTTGTCTTGACTGAAATAAAATTCAGTGAATCCTACCTGATGACTGTGCAGTGATTCATCTGGTCTTGTTTGGAAAAGACAGTGGTGGGGTGGTTTTATTTTATTTTTTATTTTTTTTTAATATTTTTTGTATCAGAGGTGATTATACCATGTGGTCATTCGGTGGCTACGAACATCAGAAAAACCTTTTGAGGCATCATTTGAAAGGATCACTGTACGTAACAGGAGGAAAAACCATGTTTGCCTGGTACCAGAGCTCTGTTTCTCAGACGAAGTTCTCGTACTGTAGTGAGGAGCATGGTATAAATAGCAATGCTGGGGTTTAGCCACTGAATTCAAAGTTATGGTTTCCACAGCAACCAGCACTCAGGCTGTCATTTATGTATGTAATATTTCCCTCTTTTTTAAATAAAAATATATAAATATCTGGCTTCTGGTGTTGTGCTGTGTCCAATCCTCCTCCACGAACACCCCACACTCATTCCTTCTACTCTGGATCATCTCCCCCTGCTTTCCTTATCCTAGTGGCTGTCCTCTTACTCTGTTCCCAGCTCCAGCCTTCCTGCTGCCTTCTCCTGGGCCAACAGCTCAGAGCTCTGTGTACCAGATGCCATCCTGTCCACCGTGTTAATTTGTCTTTGATGTCCTCCTTTTGGTTACCAGTGCTTGCTTTTCAACTGTGCCTGTGGTGTAACAGGCACCGTGCAAACACAGAAGGAAGCAATCCTGGTTTGAATCAATAGCATATCCCTCAAATACCCACCTGTGTTTCCCACCTCCCCTTATCTGCATGGTCCTTGTCTCAGTGGTGTGTCCACATGCTCTCCTGGCTCTTGCTCACTCATTTCTCTTGAGGCTGAAAGGAAATACAGACAGAGAGCTGTGCTGTGTGTGGAGGCTTATGGGATATGCCCTTCCTATATGAGGATCAGGGTGCAGTGCTTGTTTTTAAAAATGTTTGTCACATGGATGTGCAGTGTTGTTAAAGTGTTTTCATTTATAGCCAGGGGCTTGATGTATCTACATGGTTGTGTCCAAGTTACAGTTTCCAGAGCAACTGAAGCTTTGTATCTTGGAAGACTGTTGACTAAAGCCTGGAACATCACATCAAATTTCCCTTTCTTAAATTCTGTAGTTTTAGCTATTGTTAAAAATGCAGCTGTGCTTATCTGAGAAGATGCTTCAAAACCTTAACTGACCAAGCAGATAATCTTTAGATATGTACCTCTGCAATGAGAACAATAATGGGAAATTTCAGCCCCCAATGTAATTATCCTTAGAGTTACAGTTAAGGCACTTTTGTAGAAATAATGAAATGGAAATGCTGTCTCATCTGTATCTCTAACCAGAACTAATGACAAATGTGCTGTCTGGCAAAACTGAGTCAAAAGGCTAATGTCAGCTGAAAGCTGAAAGATGAAGGATTCCTGTGGCTGGAGAGTTGATCCTAAAAAGGAAGGGATCTCAGCATCCCCTGTACCTGGGGGCGGTTGGGCAGGCTGTGGTGCTGGAGGCTGGTCTGATACTTTTACTTTTGTTTTCCTTCTTTTTCCCTCTCATTTGGCTGCTGCTCCTTATGGTCCCTCTTGCAGTGTTTCACAGATACTTTTTCTCTGAGCAGTTACATCAAGGATCTTTGGTGTCAAAGCAGGTCACTTTCTCATTGTAACTCCATTTGAGCCAATGTTACTTTCAAAAATGTTGATGTATCTGCAATGTAGTGTTTCTCCTTGTGCTCTAAAGAATGTTGTCGATATTGGGCATGTCATTCTCTTATGAATTGCTCTACTAGATACTCAGATTGGTTTGAGCAATGATGCTATAAAGTGGTTTGTAGGTTACATGGGGAATCTCAGCTAGGAGGCTTTAAGTATTGGCTTGTGTAAAAAAGAATTGCAAAGAGAATGTCTCAGGGGTCTCCCTTTCTATTTTTGTTAGTAACCTTCCAGCTCAATGTTTTTCTTTTTATATTTTTTATATAGATATGTATATAATATTCCATTGATGTTGCCGCCTATAATAGCATTATCAGCAGCCTATGGTTTTTGCTTAATAAAATAGAGGAATGATTCTTCTCCTACGAATGGTTTTTAAATTAAATGTAAACCCAAACCTTGTGATCTTTGGTGTGCTGCCCAGATTATAGAAACAAAATGATTGAAACAGCAGCTGGCAATGGCTTGGAGTTGAAATACCTTGAACTTCTCCTTTGGTCTCAGAGCAAAGGTAGGGATTTTGTTTTCTCTGAAGTCAGCCCAATCTTTGCGATATGGTACAGATCAAGAAGGGATTTAGCTTGTTCACACAGGAGCAGGCTGTTGCTCACCCACCTCCATGGCAGGCAATGTATGTTGCATGCTGGGTGGTGAGGCAGAAAAAGCTGGTAACAAGCTGGGAGAAGAGCCAGATTCTTTGCTGGAAAAAGACCTGCTTGTTTATTTTCCTGAGTGCTCAGAAAGTGCTACTGTGTGCCATGCTATCAACTTAATTGGCTAAGTCTCTCTAAGTGAAGGTACAGATATTGGGGTTCAACATTGTGTGAATGCATCCATCTTTGCAGCAGGACATCTAGTTTTGGTTTTCTCCAGTGCACAGTATAAACACATCTCTTTCTTGACTTTCTCCATTAATTTTGGTGGATAAAGCCAAGTCTTCTGAGGGACAAGTCGTTTGAAAGTTGGAATGAGATATCTAATCCATTACCATTAAAGCAGACTTACTTTAAGAATTTCTTCCCCTGAAAGAGCAGGCAGTGAGTAACGGAGTAAGGAAAGGTCTTGTGTTCTTAACCAGGTGTCACCACAGCCCTTCAATCCACCTGGGTGCCTACTGCTTTAGTGTTTGACCATGTGTTTCTGTTGTAACCATTGGTGGGGAGCAATCTAAAAAGGCTGCAGTGTACTGGAGTATTGCTCCCATTTTGTATATTTTCCATCCGGGAGGTCGTTCTTGTAGCTTGGGTAGACCCTTAGCTTTGAAACGTGAGATAGAGGAGAAAAAGGTTAAGATCAAAAAAGAAAGGCAAGTAGTTGTTTTTTATGCATAAGTGATAAGGATAGACAGTCCGGTGCAAAGCACTGGATGTCACACTTAACATACGGAAAAATAGTTTATGAAGTATGCTATTTCCACACCAGACACTGATTTTGTTTTTAAAAAAACCAACCAAACCAAATCCCCCCATTTTAAAAATTCTGCTTGTTAAAATTAGGGAAACTACCAACTTTTAGCTTTGTGCTTGTTGAAAACAACTTTACCTTATGGTTGGGTAACATTTCTTCTAGTACCAGCAAATCTCTGTATTTCAAGTTTTGCAGCCCAGGCTGCAATGAAATCACATAAATACTTGGAACACCCTTGGTCACAGTTACCTTGTGCATAAGAGAATTCTCTATTGCTTCACATTATTCAGCACGTCTTTATGTCTAATTGTTTTTCCCCTTCATGTGCTCTGTTCTAAGATTAGTACAGTTTCCCTCATGGATAAATAATTTAAACACCTGGACTGATTAAATGCATGCATCTGAGCTCAGAAGAATCACAATGTTTGAGTTGTGTTTGATTCAAGGACTGACTTTTCTGAAGAAGATACAAAGCAACTGAAAATAGCTTCATCACAGCAACATCAAGCTTAAGTTGAAATGTATTGCCATTACATCATGGATTCTGGCAGTCTACATTTGCCTTCCCATTAGTGATGTCTCATTGAACAATCAAGGGTTTATTGACAACTCATTTACTTTTCCTAAATGTGTGACTTACTGGAGGGCAGGACTGCGGTTCCCTTTGCAGAATGATGGCAAAGATGTTGATGCAAAATGGATCTGTGTTACACAGTGACTTGGTTGCTCTGTTGGAAGATGTTCTGCAAAGACAGAGTTGACTGCAGAAGGTTGGAGGCAACCTCCAGTGATGTATTTGACCCTGTGTTACTTGCAGTGTGCCCCATACCTGGCACAGCATGGGAAGATGCCAGGGTCCTTTGGGCCAAATGTGATGTCCCTGTGAAATGGCAGGTCTCATGAGATGGGTGGCTGCTCCAGGAGGCTTGGGTTTGGCTTGGTGGTGCCAGGAGTAGCTGCTCAGAGATGGCAACAGTCAGTGATGGTGTAAGGATTGCTGTCGGAGAGGTTTAGGAGTCAGGAGCTGTCAAGTTCCCCCTCTGCTGTTGCTGTTCCTGCTGCTCTGGGCTCATATATGGGCTCATACAAACCCCTTGTGCTGGTGGAGGCAGATGTGCTTCTTGTCAGGGAGAGTGAGGGGCTGCAGCAGTGCTTCTGTTTCTGGAAAAAATCCTCTCTACTAATTTTCTTCCAAAATGTCTTTCCAAAGAGCAGCAGCTCTCCTGCTTTCCCCATGTAAAGCCATACATGCTCCACAGCAGCCTGTGGAGAACTGCATTCCAGACCAGCTACCTAAGGAAAGAAGTCTTTTTCCCTGATGCGAGAGCCATCTCATCCTGCATTGTTATCAGTCGGCACTCTGCCGTTTCATCTCAGGCTGGCTGACAATAACACTCTCAGATGACTGGAGTTTCCTCTCCCTTTGTTGTAACAAATACTCTTAGGAACTACCTTTCTAGAGCAACTGCATATCTCTAGGCTAAAGTTAAACACAGCTGGAAAACATCTCTCATCTTTCACTCAAAACATCTTACATCTAGAGATTTAAAACCTCATGCCAGAAAGCTGTGGCCTAATACTTTGCCCATGATTTCCTGCTGTACTAGTGCTGTTTCATAAGAACCTGAATACCTTGGTTGCTTGGATCTTGTCTGTTGTATTTGCAGAAAAAAGTGTGAAGAAATCTAGTGATGTTATGAAAATTACACTTTGCATTTTCATTCCCCTGTTCCCGCCTCTCCTTTTTTTTTTCTTTGTTTGTTTGGTTTTTTTTTTTCTTTTTTTGGGTACAGTAACCTCACTGATTTGTCATCACATTAGTCCTCTATCTGGCT
Source organism: Melopsittacus undulatus (assembly GCF_012275295.1). NCBI lineage: Eukaryota > Metazoa > Chordata > Aves > Psittaciformes > Psittaculidae > Melopsittacus > Melopsittacus undulatus. The sequence continues at coordinate 94,381,145 of NC_047528.1, forward strand.
TTCCACCCTCCCTGATAAGCAGTGCTCAGTCAGGCACCAGGCTTTCAGCAAGCCAGGACAATTCCTGCTTGGATCCAGTTACTGCTTCTCTGTTGGACCCATCCATTATCATAGCAGCAGGCGGTTTTTGTTGTTTCAGATTATCTCTTACCCTAGCCCATCGCAGTTAGTTCCCTTTGCTTCTTCTAAAACAAATCTTGTGCCTGCTTTTATCTCTTGGCATAGTCTGGGGAGAGATGTAGGTTTCCTTATTAACCCTGGGCAGGCTTCCTGACTGCTTCCCATCCAACTTCAGCTCTTGGGCTTGTTTTAAGATCAGGATGGCTTCTCTCTCCTCTTTGCTACCTTCTCCTACAACAACACTGCTTTGATTTCCTGGGCTGTGGAAATCCCGTGAGCTTTGAAAGCTTTTTGTCCTGCTGCCAATCTTCATGATCCGTGGCCTCATGAAGGGGCCAGGCTCTGTTCTGTGCCTCACTGCTTGGTCCCCTCATTCTCCTCTTTGCCCTCTCTGCCAGCACTTTCCCTGTAATTTGCTGCTGTTAGTCACCTCTTTTTGGCAAAAGGCATCTCCCGCCAGATCCCAGCCAGTGCTCTAGCAGGGCTTGGATCCGTTGCATCAGCTCCTCATCTCAGTTTGCTTACTGAAAAGTGTGTCTTAAAACTGCAGCAGTGGTGCTTCCCTAACCGCCTTATAAGTTCCTTCAGGCTTTCTGTGCTGTTGGGAATGTTTATGAAAGCCTTAGTTTATGACCAATCTGCATTTCTATCTGCACCTGCACAACTTGCAGGAGGTCTCCATTTGTAACTTTTTCCTTCATCATGGACCTTCCTAGAGTTTAGCCCATGCGACACAATTACAGAGGCACTTTCAAAGCTGCTCTCCACTGGTTATGTGATAGGTGATTTGGAGAACCAGAGTAGAAATAAAAATGCAGAGGGCTGCCTTCAGTTAATTTTTCCACTTACTATCATGTTCTTTTATCATCACACTTTTAGGAGATGACAGTGGGTTTGATCCAGAGGGATTGATATATGCTGCGCTGGGAGACAAAGCTGTTACGGTGACGAAACAGCATGACAGCTAGTGATAGTTTACTTGTTCCAACTTGGGAGTGAAAAAAGACTGAGCATCTTCTCTTAAGAAACTTGGCTTCCCTGAAGTATAAGCCAAGACTGAGGGAGGGAGGAAGAATGCAAAACAGTGGAGGAAGGGTGGAAAATGGATGATATGAGAAACATTTTGAGTTGAGATTGTTGCATCCCTAGTAACTAGTTCTGCTTAAGTCACTTCTTGGCTGCCCAGATACAGCTGAAGCAAAAGAGCCCCAAAAAGATCTCTGTCGCTTACTGCCTCTGGAACCTGAGCTGTTTACTTCCAAATGAACCAAAGATTTTCAGCTTGGTGTCCTTACGTTATGCATCCCCTGTGTCTGTGGGAGCTGGGACAGGTAAGACATGAGCTAGCTGTGGTGATTTCAGAGGCCAGAATCATAGAACCAACTAGGTTGGAAAAGACCTTTAAGATCATCAAGTACAGCCATTACCCCAGGACTGCTAAGTCTACCACTAAATGATGTTACTAAAGAGCCCTGTCTACACAGTTTTTGAACATTTCCAGGGACAGTGAGGAAGTAAAAGCCTGTTCCAATGCTTGAATACCCTTTTGGTGAAGAATTTTTTCCTAATATCTAATTTAAACCTCTCCTGGTGCACCTTGAGGCTTTTACATCTTTTCCTATCACTTGTTACTTGGGAGAAGAGACCAGCCAATTCCTCGCTCCATCTTCTTTCAAGTAGTTATAGAGACTGATAAGAACCCCCCAAGCCTTCTCCAGGCTAAACAACCCCATCCCACAGCTGCTCCTCATCAGTCTTTGTGCACCAGGCCCTTCACCAGCTTTGTTACCACTCTCTGGACCTGCTCCCAGCACCTCAGTGTCTTTCCTGTAGCGAGGGGCCCAGAACTGAATACAGGATTCGAGGTGTGGCTTCACCAGTGCCCAGTACAGGGGACAATCACTGTCCTAGTCCTGATGGCCACCCTATTGCTGATACAGGCCAGGATGCCATTGGTCTTGGCTGCCTGGGCGCAAGCTGACTTGTGTTTAGCAGCCATCAATCAGCACCCCCAGGTCCTTTTCCAGCCACTCTTCCCCAGGCTGGTAGTGCTACAGGGGGCTGTTGAGGCCCAAGTGCAGGAAGAAACCCCAGGAGTAGCTGAGGCTAGGCAGATATTGCTTTTATTGTTTAGCCCTTGGAAAGCTTCCTCAGAGCCTGACTGGTGCTGACAGTCCCTGGGGCAAGTGGTGCTGGATGCTGCAGGGATTCACTAATTGATTGGGGCCATGCAGGTCCAAGTTACTTAGCATTAGGACAGCTGTTTCGGCAAGATTTTCTCCATAAAATTAACCAAGAAGAAAGACTGTCAACATAAAGTGACTTTTTTTTGGTTTTTTTTAGCCATTTGTCTTGTTTTGCTTGTAGACATTAATGGACCTATGTAAAAAAAATACAAGACCTATTAATGGTGGGGTAGTGTTGAAGTATAGTGTGTTAGATGGAGTGATGGAAGAGAAAACCTCTTTTGAAGACTCAGCATGTGATGGTGAGAAAACTTGTTGCACTCCTACGGCAGAGGAGGACAAATGTAGCTTCTGTTTACTCTGTACTATCTGTATTGCATGTGTTAAAAATGTACACGTTATGTTTAAGAAAAATTGAACTTAAATCCTGCCACATTTACTTGCTGCTAGTAAAATACACAGAATCATAGAATAGCTAGACTTGGAAAGGACCTTAACATCATCTAGTTACAACCCCCTGCACATTTCCTCAGTTGGTCATCATTGTCTCATGGGAAAGTCACACCAGTTGTATTAACTTAATGGCAGTTCTTTTAATGAAGTCAGTGGGTTTGAGATTTCACCCCATGACTTGGAAAACTTTGTTTATTCTGTTGATGTAGGCTGGGGGGTTATAAAATGTGATTGCTTCATGCTGTCAGCTTGAAAAAGGGTAGTTGTGAGGAAGGAGAACTCAGCTGACAGAATTACCTGCCAAAATAATTAAGTGCATAGCTAAATGAATATAGAAAGACAAGTAAATTGCTTTTGTACAAACAGCCTTTTTTGTTCTTTTTTTTTTGAGGCTTGCCAAAGTGCAAAGATCCCTCTGTGAAAATAAGGTGAGCAATTAGTATTAATTGATTTGATTTCTCATATCAGTTGGGATGAACTCGCTGAGGGTTAATGTGGAAATGTATGCAATTTCAGGAGAAATTGCGTTTCATCTCTTGCATGTGTGGCTTTCCCTTAAACTGCTAATGAAAGTTCAATAACTCATGAGCAATATGTTTTATTAAATGTGTGTTCAGCTCAGAATAGTTACCAAGTGTCTTTTGAGAATCCCTTTTCCTTGCTAGCCCTCTCCTTTGCTGGGTCTACAGCCTTGGATTTTACTCTTTGCTTTTTTAAGGATGTGAGTGGAGATAGTAAGACTTTTGTGTCCATTCCTATGTTCCTCTTTGGAGACTATTTTGCATGGAAAGACTGGTGGTTTTTTTGTGTGTTTTGCCTTTGGTAGCAATTACTGCTGTTTGCAGTTGTGGCTTCCAGTTCAGAACAAAGCTGTTTTGTGTGCTTAGCCAGTAATAATTGTTGACAGTTGATAGTGTTGGAGACCTCTCATTGTGGCTGGGATTTGAATTATACTGGCTGCTACTGAACCCAAATTGTAGGTTTTTAATTTTAGCTTCAGGGCTCCCATGCTGGAATATTCTCCTTCCTCTGGCCATAAATGAACAAAAAAGTCAGTGTTAGAGGTCTTTCCTAAACCTACCAAGTGAGACAGAGCTGAAGTGTTGCAAAATCTGCCTGAATTTCTGTTCTTACTCTTGTCTGCTCAGACTCTCTTGGTAACATGTAGTTATTGCATCCCATGGGGTGGTTAAACTCCTTCACTTCATGTTTAAATCTGTGATATATATGCTAGGTAGAGTAAGAGGGGAATTGTGGGGGGACTCTGTGTGTCCAGTTACTGATGCAGCCCATGGACCATAAGCCACTTAAAACCCCGTTCAGTCAACTGGAAATCAGCAAGCAAGGGTGGCTCAGTGATGATGAGACCCCCAGTGTGGCGGAGCTCACGGTGCCTGCAGCAGCGATGTCGAGTTGCTGTGGATGAGGCCTTGGCTGTAAATCTTTCTTGCTTGTGGCTCTGAATGAGGTAACTGGTATTTGCTGGTCATTTTTCAATTTATTTTCTTGGTTAAATTTTCATGAGCAAGATGATATGAAAATGAATGTGTCATTATTAACAAATGTCCAGGAGTGCTTTATGCTCAGAAGTGATTAGGAGATTAAGTAATGGATTAATTGTAATTATTTCACCAGAAACCTCCTGCTGTGCGTAGACAACACGGCATGTATCCTATCTGAAAGGTATCTGGCGTTTGCGCATGTGTGGCTGTGAGAGGGATATGTGTGTGTTGTTTTACGTTGGAGAATTGTTTGTTGGTAATGCATGTTTTCATTCTTGTTTCCCAAATTGAATCTATTTACCTTTGAACTTTGAATAGGTCCAAAGTTTTTACTTCTGTATGTGGAAATGTTTGGCAAAATGTGATTTCAGGGAAATGTTATTTTTGAATCAGAGGAAGGAGCTTGTGAAGAATGATAAAACAGTTTCCCTTTCATCCCTTGTGAGTGTCTAGAGATGCCTGCTAGGCATAAGTTGAAGGTGAGCTCAAAACTGGACGAACGATGTAGTTCTTGGTGTAGTCCCCTCTTCCTGTAGGGTCTTGTGAATACACTTTCACATGGTGTTTGATCTTTTTCTTCCATGAAATATATCTGTGGAAGGCTATTAAACAGTGCCAGATCTTTTTGTCTTAGGGATCAGTGTAAGGTCAGGGCAGCTGCAACTGACTCTTCTCACATCCTTGCAAGTGTATTTTGGGGCATCAGAGACTGGGTCCTCTAATTTAGAGATATACAACTACTCTCATTTGATTTCTAATAGTCTTGCACCAGGTTTTTGTGATGGTTGCATGCATTTCTTTCTGGATAATGTGAACTTGAAATTTGGCAGTGTTGTTATCGTATGTATCATCTCTACTGGGCATCTGTTACATGTGAGGCTTGTGATGGGTCAAGGAAAGGCTTGGATGGTATTAACCAGCAGTCATCAGTTTAGTTCATGACCAAATTCATGACGTAGGTGGTTTGGGTTTTTTTTTGTGCCTCAGGTCAAGGATGAATTAATTTCTATGTTAAAAGCTCAGGCATAGCCTCTGCATTCACAGCTTTGTGAAGACACTGAAGCATGTGACTGGAGGTACTTAGTGGTTCACTAATTACATTACTCACTTCAGCTTGCTTGGGCCATCTGTGGTTAACGCACTGCTGGCTCCTAAGGCTTGATGGTTGTAGATGTTGCTCACACAGTTCTCTCATGCCAGTTCTCAGAAGAAGAGCTGGGCTTTAGCTTTCTGTGTGGCCCCTACAAGAGCCACCCTTTGATAGGGAAGTGTGGGACAAATCTCCAAATACAGGGTTTGTAGGTGCTCCAAGCTTGTAGGAAGAAGCTGGGTATGAAAAATTTGACAAAATGCTCATGAAGTGTTAAGACTTTAGACAAAGACTGGTGGTTTACTGAGGAAGCTCAATATCTTTTCTGCATTTGATTGTCTACTGGCAGGCAGTCACTCTGTCTTGTGTGCAAGTGTGCCTGGCCCCTGCCAGCTCTGGGAGAGTGGAGGGACATAAGGTGAGGGAACAAAATTCAGCAAAGAAACATGAAAAAGCTGCTATGGGAGACCTCTGGTAAAAATGGCCCTGAGCAAGTGCAGTTAGTGGCAGCTGGGGTATGTGTGTCTTGGAAGCTGTGTATGTATACTATAGAAATAAGGTCTTCTGAAATTACAAAAACTTCCCTGGCTGTATCTTGGTTTCTGTCTATGTTAAGTTACAAAACACAGTCTGGTTTTAACAAAGCAGACCTTGTTAAAACAAAAGCTATGAGTGTGAGTGTCCTTACATTAAAACAAGAAGAAAAGCATACCAGTTTGGTGTTCAGACGCAGATGTGAATCCAAATGCTTGACTTAACTGAGGGATCCCACACATCATCCCTTTCCCTTGCCTTTTCTTCCCATTGCAGGTTGGGATCTGCCCTGATGTCCTCCACCTATGGCCTTGTCTGAGGGATGAAAGAGGCTAGGGGACAGTGAGGAAACATCTGGAGAATTTGATGAAGTGAGGATGGGGGGGTCTCTCAATTGTGTTTTGTTGTTGTATTTGTATTTATTTATTTATTTAAACAAAGAGTGCCAAAAGACACTCTCCTCTCCTTTCCCTTCCTGGAAAAGAAGAAAAAACAGCCTTCAGAAGGGACCTCCCAGGGTATGATAGATAAGCTGTCTGCATTTCTGTGGCAGGGAGAGGTCTCCTTCCCTCAGCCCCTACTCCATGTAGGCCCCTATCTATTCCCCATATGAGCCCTAGTGATGCCTCGTTTTACTGACGTTTTAAAAAAGAACCAAACTGTTGGTCAAGTCCCATGAAGCCTCCTCAGGCAGATGGATGTGGCTGTGGCTGCTGGTGGTGTGGTCCCAAAATGCTGGAGGGCTTCTCCTGTCTTCCCTGGTTTTGTATGGCATGTGTGTCAGGACAAGTACAGGCTGCTGCTGGAAGTCCTTTGCCAGTGCTCTTCCTCCTGCTGGACACCTGAACACCAGGTAGGTGAGCTTGCACGCTGGCTTGCACGCTTGCTTACTTGTTACTGAGCTTCTGTGGCTGTTTCTGGCCCTGGCTCCTCTAGTTTGTTTTCTTGATTTGGCCTTATGTTGCTGTGGAGCTCAGACATGAAATAAGGGCTTGCCAGGGTGATATCTACTCTCTTTGTCTAGGATTGTTCCATTCAAGTGGAGTAGTCTTACAAGTTGGATGACATTTTTTTTTCCATCAGCGCTTTGCTGTTGACTCCTTTTGTCCTCCAGTGGGAGCAGGAGAGGCAGCAAAACCTTGTGCTTAAGAGCAAACTTTCAGCTTGATGCAGCTGTAGAAGCAAATGCATACTTTTTTTGCAGAGTACCCAAATAATCTTGAAATATGAGAGGAGAGGAAGAGAAATTATGCTTCAAGTCGCAACTTGTGCTGGAAGTGTGGGAGAACATCCTTGAGCCTGAGTCTTGCCTGTTTGCTTCATCCTGGAGTGTGGCAGGAAACGGGTGTTGATGGAGCTCTGTACCAGAAACAGAAAAGACTGTTTTTCTAGAACTATTTGATTTGTGCCCTGTTGGCATGCTGGAAGGGGCAGCAGCAGTAGTAAAAACACAGTTTTGCTGCCAGTGGAGAGAATCCTCAGGATCCATGCCAGCCAAAACCTTAACTGAGGTCTGTGGGGGAGGTGGGGGCACCCTAATGGGAATCATCATGTGGCAGAATTGGGAATGGCAGCACATGAAATGCCTTGGGAGATGTGGCTGCTGCAGATGCTCGAGGTCTCTGGAGTCTGAACAACTGAGTCTCGGTCCACCAGGAGGTAATTTATTCCTTCTTTGGATGGACAGGAGAGGGAGAAGCTCATGCGTGCTGCCTCCTGGCAAGAGGGAGTGAGCAGCAGATTAATGCGAGCATCTTCGGCTGGGGATCTTGCTCAGCAACTTGCACGGCCCAAGGGTTGTGGTCTGTGACAACCAGCAAAAGCTGCAGCCCCGGGGAGAGCTCTGGAGGCTTCATTTTGATGCTGGGGAGCTGTGGCCAGCAATGTGAAGCAGATGTACCCAAGTGATGCCAAGCAGGATAACAGCACAGGTCCAGGTGGATCATCCGGCTTGTGCAGGGGGGAAGGAGGCTGCTTGAGAAAGCGTATAGGCCTGCTCTAGGGTGAGGTGTTCTAACCCTGCTAACCAGGCAGATAAAAAGGACTGACAGCGAACTGGATATGCTGGTGTGGGCAGAGCTAGGTGAGGGGGGGAAGGTTAGAGGTCTCTGAGCCATACAGCCTGTAAGCCAAGAGCAGGCTTGTTTATGTCAGCAGAATCCAACACGTCTTCAGGGGCTTTCACTCAGGACCGATAGTTGTGCATGTTGCTCTTTTAGATCTGACCAAATCCTTGTTGACAGAAGGAATGTGCAGATTTCTTGCCTCAAGCCTCCTCTACTCTAGCACATTCTGCATGAGTAGACCGAGGGGGGCGCATTTATCCAGCTTTCCTCTGGGCTACTGATAATCCTTTAGGTGTTGGGGCTGGGAGACTCCTGCTGGGTTTCAGTTCCTCTCTTGAATGGGAAAGGCTCATTTGAAGAAGTATTTTTAAGCTTCCAGCTGCCAACACTTGGAGTCTCACAGTGTTGCTGGTGAGTGAGGATCTTCTGAAGACATCTGTATTATGTGACCCTATTTGTATACAGACACAGTTTTCAGCTGCAAGGATGCCATCTGCTAAAGCCTCTGAGATCACACCCTGTGTTGGATCAAGGGGGGAAACGATGAGTATTTAACATAATGTCTGTGATGGACAGCAGCCTCTAGTGCTGGTGAGTATCCTTAAAAAGAAGCTGAAAGTTGCTTAATTTTTGTACTTTTAAGGGGTTTTCAAGAAAGCAAAAGTATCATCAAGCATTTTGAAACTTACCCAGGAATGCTGGCCTGCCTGAAATCTGCTTTTATAGCACCAGTGTGCTCATTAGCTGATGTGCCTAGCTAAACATCTCTCCTCATGTCACTAAATTATTTTCTCGGTCTCAGCTGTCAGTTGTACCTGAGTGGTGAAACTGCTTTTTTAAAAGTGCCAAAAATTGCTTGGAGCTGAATCTTCAGTAAGAAAAGACTGGTACAGTCTGTAGGAATTAGTGAGAGAAGACTGATTAATCATACCATTATGGCAGGTGACAACAGGAGAAGAGTAAGATTGGAAATTATGAACTGCAGAAAGGAAATCAGCAGGTCATAATGTAGCATATGTGTTTCTGAGATGGGGAGAAAAATCTGTGCTCGACTAGTTTTGTTTCAAGGCCTGCTTCGGTCTTTGTGAAAAGGAGTAACTTAATCACCATTACCTCAGTGTCAGCTTTAAATGTGTTAGTGAGATTTTCAGGTGTTAAGCCGACTTTTGTTTCTGATGCTCTTGGGAAGACAAGAAGTGTTCACCCAGCTTGGGTTGGCAACTCTGGATTTGTCCTCTGTGTTTCATGAGGCCTGTTGCCTGTTTTCACTCATGCATGGTAGTCATCTCCTTAATAAATGTGGGTACTAGAAAGTATTTATACCATCAAAGTGTCCAATGCAAATGTACAATCTTCTCTCAGCACATCCTTCCTTTTCTTGAATACCTTAAAGCCTCCTTGAGATGGTGGGAGGAATTGTATGTGAAATGCTTTTTATCTTTCTAGGAGAAGGTGTCTGAACCTGTTTGTACTTCAGGGGCAGGTACTATACCTCCTAACCATGTGAAAGACCTGCTTTTCTTCTTTTATTCACAGGATGCTGTGATCTTTCCCTTTGCTTGGTGGTGTCACATGCCACACAAAATAGGAAGATGTCAGAAACAGAGGAGAGATAAGTGTGTGTGTGTGTGTTCGTGTTTTCTTCTTCCCTGCAGTTGACTGTGGCAAGTAAATGAATCTCCAATCCATAGCAGTATCTGGCCACTAAATGCTTGCCTGATGAATTTTAAGCAGTGTGAAATTAAAGATAACGTGTTGAGAAACATCACTTGCTTCTCATTCTGTGGGTAAAGGGTGGGGGATGCCCCTGTGTGCCCCGGAGCATGAGTGCAGCACCACACGTGCTGGGCTTTGGCAGGGCTGCCAGGTGCCCCATCCTGCTGTTTGTGAGTTGCCCTGGCTGACACCTCAGCACATACAGGGCAGGTTTTACTGAGGGGGGGATGTTTTTGCTGTAATTAACTACTATGCTGTTGCCAGTCTCATCTTTGCAGGAGGCGCTCTCTTCCCTCAGCATATACCCTGTCTGCTAATTGTTTTCCTTCCAGGGATTCTTGGTGCATGTTGCTTTCCCCTCCAATCTTTCGATAGCTGCGGAAGAAAATTGATACTTTTCCTCTCTCTTACCAAGTGCTGACAGCTAAATGCTGCCGTAGCAGCCTCTTTTCTGAGCCTTTAAAGGTGACTGGAAAAGGTAAAGGAATTAGGAAATGCCAGGTTCTATCTGTCTCCCAGATCAAGTGGAGCATATTTCTTGCATATGCTATTGCATATTTCAAGAGTGGGATGATAATTGTTGCTGGTTTGACTTGGTGGCATATTGAGATGGAAGATTTGGCTGAGTCTGTAAACTTTAATGCTTCAGTGGGACACAGTGTTCCTAGCTAATGCAAACTCAAAACTGAGGTCACATTGTGCAGTGCCATAGAACAGTCCTGGCTTCTTCTAAGTAGGTAGGACAGTTGATATTGCTGGAGTTCCTCCAGTTTGCTAACAAAACTTAATCTAGCCTTAAATCTTGTCTTTCAAGTTAGATATAGCAGTGTCACTTGTCAATGGATGCTTTCCTTTAAAATTGCTTCTGTACTGCTTGGTGGAAGAAGATAATTTCTACCTCTCTAAGCTTTTGAAGAGATTGAATAAATTTGTCTTATGTTAACCCATGCCAATACTTTATGTGAAATATTGATTCTCCCAACTGAGATTAAACCAATGAATTTCCCAGTCTCATTTAACTTAAAAATGTTCTAAATTCCAGGGGCTGAAAGTGTTCAGCATTGCCAGAGGAGACTGAAGTACTTATAGCATTTGTTGCAGAGAAAACATTCCAAAGCAATGGAGAGTCATTTTGTGTAACTTCTTTTTATAGAATAAGATAAAACTTGTAGAGATCCTCAGGAGAATTTAAACACTGATACCTATCCATCTATCTATACAGCTAAAGCTGCAGTGATGTCAAAGTGATTGTCAGAGCTTGGTTTCTTCCCTCGGATTCCTGAAAGGTTTGTTCTGATGTTTGGGTCTGTTTTAATCTGCCTGTCTTGTTATCAGAGTCCTGCTGCCACTTACGCTCTCTTTGTACTTGTGTTGTAATACCTGCTTCCACTCCAGATACCTAAAGTAAAACTGCTGCTACTTCTGTTCAAGTAGTCTCCTGAGTTGGGTTTTTTTTGGAGGTGAATATAATCTGACATACTTTCGATATTTATTTGTGTTAATGTGGCATCAGGCTAGTGATCCAAAGGTCCATTGTGCTTAAGCATTTCATGTAAAATAGCCCCTGTCTCATGAAGAAAACTCTAATAAAGTGTCTAACCATGAGATTGTGAGGATGCTGCTGCCCCGTGGTTCTGTTTCACTGCTTGCAGTACTAGGTAATAGCCCTGACAGGGGCTGCAAGATCACTGTTACACTGTATAATGAGAATAAAGGCATCAGCTGCTTATACTGGGTATGTCTGTTATCTGCTTTGTTGAGTGAAACTTACAGTGGTACCTGGAATGTGGCTGCTGCTCCGGGTGTTGCAGCCAGCCTCAGCGAGGGCACAGGAGACTACAGGCAGCCTCTTGCCTCATCTGCAGCTGATGTGAGTTTGCATGGCCCCATGGATGTTGAGGGGGTTTGGTGCACACCAGAATTCATCTGGCCTGTGGTCTCAGTTCAGCCTTTTCTATAGAATGAAATGGGTTTTGGTTGTTTGGTTTTTTTCCCCTGATATCTGTTGAAAATGCAGCTTGTGGTCCCTTCAGTTCTGGAAAGCTGGTCTTGGAAAGAGGCTAAGCTTCCTTAAAATGGCTAATCAAAAATGAATTTAAGCTTGTCTGTGTGAGAAACCAGCCAGCCTAACTGTAATAGGATTGTTCCAGCTCGTTTTAATTGTGCTGATCTAACTTGTGTGAATGCTTTAATACAGGGGAACATTAGGGAGCAGACTTCTTTCTGAAACCTGCAGTCAAACCAACCTGTTGTGACTGTTTGAACCCTTCTTTGATGCCTGGTAGCTTTGAGACCTACCCGCAGTTGTGAGTGATCCAGGTAGCAAAGAACATTTCTGATGCTCATTCTTACTAGTCCTTCCTGCTTGTGCTGTGGATCTGAATGTCTCTGCACCGTGGATGACCTGCACTGGGGGTAATGATAATAGTCTTTTGTAAATATTTTAAGTCAGGAGTTACTCATGCATACCATATTTATTTTTATTTATTAAGTTTAATCAGTGTGAAGAGCAGAAAAGTCAAACACCCAGAAGTACAGAGGAAACCCTGCTTGAAGACTGCTTAAATAAATAGCATGCAATTGTGTAGTGAGTTTATTTATTTATTTTTGCTTCCTAGGACCTTCATTCAGGATGTTCTCTTTTAGCAAAGAATGAAAAGATTATTTTTTTAAAGTGTCCCTAATGTAAGCTCCAAAGAATATGTTAAGCAGCAGCATTGAAAGTATTTTGTGCAGAAGTAGCAGGACATATCTTTGATGGGTTGTTGGTACTGTGTTTTGCCTTTCTTTTGTGGCCTTAAGGAATTACCATTGCTTTCCCTTCCTTGGCTGTGGGAATCGCCTTTAGAAATGATTTAGATGCTGGTGGAGTTTGAGCTGGGCTTCATGTCAAATCTTTGTTTGGTTAGAGAGAAGGTTGTCCTTCTCCCTATTAAATTCCTGTCCTGTGAGCAAAGAGATCAGTACTAACCCCAAAGTTTTAAAGGAAGGAGGGCCCGTGTGAGCATCTCACTGATGGGAAAAGCTTTCAGCTTCTTTCATGGGGAGCAGCCTGGCTCTGTGGCTCTTAAAGAGGGCCTCTATTGGTATTTTCCCTCATAGGGTTCAGATCAAACTTTTGGTGTAACAGTGTCAGAAGCTGGTGAGGAAAAATAAAAATAAGGCAAAATCCCCCAGACATGACCTCTGAACATTTCACTGCAAAAATAATTGACTTTAAAGGTTTGTTTTAAGCCTCGGCTTCTGAGCCTCCTTCAAATCAGACCTATTGCTGAAACTGGTTTGCAATATTTGTAGAGTTTTGCCACTGAATATACTGTGCATGAGAGGGAATCCCTTTCTTTTTCCACTGTGAATGAATTGCTATTAGGTTGGTTCTCCTTTTTATGGAAGGTTTGCTTCAGAAGATTTAAAGTATAAATTCTCTATCTGATATTTGACTTGAATGGGTACACTGCTAAAAAATTAATGGAATGGAATAGCTGGGATGATGATTTCTCTTCTGATGTGAAGAAGTTTTATGGTCTTCTTTTCCCTCTAATTGCCTGGTGAGCTTTCTTCTTAATTATCCATGTATCTATCTCATTTTTTTCCCTTTGCATCCAGTTTCCTCAGATCCTGGTGCTTGTAGTGGGGTTAGCAACTTTGCTCTGCCAGCACTGGCATTGCTTTTAAGAGATCCAACTGTACCAGCTGCTGACGCGTTTAGTGCGGTTCTGTATGTTTGATGTCTGTGCTGATAACCTCGGGCAGTTCGGGATGCTTCAGCTATACAGAAATTGAGCTGAAATAAAAAGTTTTTATACTTTAAGACAATTTTCTGCACTGGAGGTAGAAGATTTTCAGTTCTTTTTTTTCCTGTGGTGTTGGTGTGACCTTTGGTTGCCCACTGCCACACCACAAGCAGCTATGTTGGCTTTGCTGTCTGTTACCGTGGGAATGGGCAGCAGACCCACCCTGGGCGTCTGAAAGACATCCAAGGCAGCCCTGGGTAAGGGGTGATAGATGGCATTGCTGCTGCTGTCAGCCACCACCCTGAAGATCCCATGAAGGGTGCCAGGCAGCACTCCCATGGGGAGCAGCGTGGCGCCTCATGAGTGCTCCTGTAGAGGCATGGTACTTGGCCCAGGAAAGGCAAAAGGGGCAGCATCTCTGACTTGAAGGGGTTACCCATATCTTTCTGTTCATGTGCACATGCAGATTTTTTTTTTCCAGGGAATAATGAGGACAGGGCAGAGGCAGATTTTACTCTAAAGCAGTTTTTGTATCACTTTGCAACAGCTTTATTTCCCGTGGGCAAAGCCAAATGTTAAATACCTTTTAGAGTGCAAAGAAACATTAATTACTGTAGCATAATCTTATCTTTGGCTTGGCTCTTGCCATTTTGAAAGCCTAGTGTACAGCGTTTTTCATAGCTTGGGTTTGTTTGTGTGTGAAGTCAGCTATATAATTAAAATAAACATTTTCCAGCAATATGTATTCCCTTAAATAAGTACTGTCTACATGTGGGTAAAAATAAGTAGTGTCTTTGCTGATGTTATTTTTTCCTTTGAAGCTTTTTTATAATATACCTAATTGGCAATTTCCAATATTATTCTTTGTAGTTGTTTTGTGGTCATTGTCTGCTCTGGTTTGGAAAGGCTCATTAGGGAGAAAAGCGCTTGACCCCCAGCTGAAGAGTGGTATTTATGATGTGTTACGTGATGGTGAGAGTGGTTTGCAGAAGGTGTTTTTGCTGCTTTGGGTCCTGTCGCTAACAAAAGTGGTACTGATGAGGAAATTGCTTTTTTTCCTGTCTGCCGTGCTTGAGCAGTTTGCGTATGTGGTGCTTGGAAATGGGAGCTGTCGCGGGTTTTGGCTTTCTGAGTTGTAAGGCAGGGGGCTCTGCTGCAGCCCCCTTCTTTCTGGAGGACCTGACCCAAAGCTCAGGGCAGCAATTAGGATGGCAGTGCTATTGCAGCATTCAGACTGAACAGGCAGCTCAGTGGGTTTCAGCAAATGGGAGCCCACGTGGTTGGGATTATCTGGTATTAAATGAGACAACAAACATGCAGACAAAATCCGGGTGTTCTGTGTGTCATTTATTACTTGCACATCTCAAAAGCTTACATGGTGCCGTGGCAGGTCAAAGGACTGTACGGCATGTCCATGCGTGACTGTGTGTGTAAGTAGTCCCATTAGGTTGTTAGGTCTGCTCGCTGGGAATGGGAGGTGAGAATGTGTTTTGCAGGAGCGGGGTCTGATTTAAACCAGGCTTCACAAAACAGTTTTGCAAAAAAGAGCTGTGTTGGCAAGGGTGTATGGAAACATCTTTATTCCCTGCTGCCTCCTGGAGTACCTGGGCAGGCTGGCTGGACAGACTAAGGAAGGAGCTAAGGCAGGCCTTGCAGGAGGACTGCTTGAGAGGCGTGCCCTGGCCCTGCTGCTGTGGGGATCTGCCTGTGTGGCTAGGGGCAGGGGCACCACTAACCTATGGCAGCTCTCTGGAGATGGGGACTGGGGTCTGTGTGCAATGTGGGCACTTGGGTCATAGCTGCAACTCTTGGGGCCTTCAAGAGGAGGTACATCTACAAATAATAATAGACCTGCTTTTGGAGGTGCTTTTTGATTTCCTCAGTGTTGCAGTGACATTTATATGCAGTACACCATTTGAGCTAAACCTCAGTTGTTCACTTTTCACACTCATCTCCCTATTTTATAGCATCTTCATGCTGGCATCAATTTGAGCTCCATCTTCTAAAAAATAACATAGCTCATTCCAGCTGAAAACCAAGAACTTCATTCAGCTTCACTGTGGTCACCAAGCTCACTGGAACTGCGTCATATTGGAGATACAGAGATAAGCTTCTTTGTGTATTTCACTGAAATACCAACTGCAGTCCTGCTGAAGATTTGGGCATCTGCTTAACTCAATGCACATGGTGTGTAAATACAGACCATCATCAATGCGTAAAGCCAAGCACATGCCTTGGCTATGTGAGACTTAAACCATCAGATGCAATGTGGAATAACCTGAATTGAAATGGAAAAAGTAACTATGTTTTCATTATATCTACAGGATATGTTGCAAGAAACAAACTGTGGGTTTTAAAAACTGACTGTTCCCCAACAGTTGCATTTCTTTTGACACTCAGTTATATACCTCTGCATGTGTGGTTGTAGACATTTTGGAAGCTCTAGTCTCTGAACTGTGTTCATGGAGCAGCCACCCGTCAGGAACTGACCTGGGGTCCCACAGAGCTAAAGGCATGAATTACAACAGCCTGTGAGACATGGATCCTTAATTGAGGTTTCTCATCCCTTGTGTATCAGCGGCAGAAGGGGACTTACCAGTTGGTTGGATTCATGAAGACAGCAGGTACACAGAGATGGGCACACAAGGAAGAGAGACCAGACGGAGCAGTTCTTCTTGTTCCTGCTATCCACATTCTCAATCTTTCCAGAGCCTGCTTTTTCAGCAACAAACATGCCTGCGCTCTTACTTGGCTTGGTCGTTTTTGTCTTGCCAAGTGAAGAACTGATCCTGAAAGGCTCCTGTGGAGTACTGCAGGGAGCCTCCCCCTGTTCCCTCTGTCTGGAAATGTTGTGTATACTTTTAGCGCAGGTACACTCAGCCCCCACAGACTTCACTGAGACATGAGGGTGCTTGAAATCTGGGGGCAGTCTAGCCCTAAAACTTTCCTCTAGTTTGTGCATTGCTGTTTTTGGCTGTGCAGAATCAGAAAGGTCACATATATTAACCTTATCTTCTTTGCTTCATTTCAACATGGCTATTACCCTTTCTGCAGCCTGGCTGCCTGGCCGAATATGCTACCGCCTGGGACATGTCTGTTACCTGGTCTCTTTGAGTAACTGTACAGACCATCTTCCTACCATCACCTCCGCCCAAATATCCCTTTGAAACTAGGCAAACCAGGCTGAATATAGGGGAAAAAGATCCTTTTACTCTTGTAATGGATTCTGATATTAACTGCATTGGTGGGCTATCAAGCATGGGAGGAAGTTGCCTTTGATACAGTTATCATAATCCGCATCACCAATTCAGATGTTACTTTGCCATTAAAACAAGAAATTAAATCTTTTAAGAATCTTTCCTTTCTGAGCTAATGTAAAAACATTTGTGGCTGTAGTATGTGTTACAGTATGTACATCAGGGCTCTGCTGTAAATACAAGGCTGAATTCAGTGGTGGCGTTGATCCTCCCATCTTCCTTCCTGACTTTCAGCCCCTCAAGTGAATTATGCCTTGTGTTCAGTGCAGGGCCATCTGTTTCCCTGTATGTTCTCTCTTTTGCTGCAGCCTGATTTGAATGGAAAGGTGAGTCTAAATACATATGACGAGGAGTGCTCTTTTGTGTTTCAAACAGCTTGTTTTCCAGTGGAGGAGCCAAGCCATGAAAGAAACACTGGGTTCTTAGCTGTCCTGCACATGTGCTCCTAGTGACACAGTAGGGGGTTTTTTAGAGCAGAGCTGAGGGGCACCTGAGTTTGGGGATTAATTTGGCACTTCAGAGATACATGTGTCTTGTGACCAGGCCTGAGCAGCTCTTCAAAGATGCTGAAATCTGTATTACAACCTAATACAGATCTCACTGTACTACACAATATGACTTCTAGGTAGCCACCACCCCCACTCGTCAGCCTGATTTATGCAGAGGAGAGAGATGTTGTTGCTACCTAGGGTTTTTTTTGTGTTATCTCCTCTTACACTGGAAATGTTAATTTCCACATTTAGAGACCTTAATTAATTATGAATAAAATAATTTGTATGAATCTGAGCTGAACAGTGGTGGATTAATGGCTCTCTGGAAACATGAGGCTGCTTTACAAGAAGGGATTCAGCACAGGAGTGGCTGTGCCAGCTCTGCCCTGTGTGCATCCCTGTGACACGGGTTAGGAGAAAGAGGATTTCCGTCCCCTGGCATCCTGGAGAGGCTGGCACAAAGGAGAGGACAAGGAAAATGCTAGCTGCTGTGCGGTGAGATGATCAGGGAGCTAGTCTGCTGGAAACCACTCTTGGTAGGGTTGATTTTCACCAGGCTTCCCTGCCATCTGCACACCCTGAGTTGCATTGGTGCAAGAGCACCCTGCAGAACGCAGGGTCTGGCACATAGAGGGCAGATAGGAGTTATCTTTGGCAACAGCATGGGCTTTGGACAGCCCACGACACCTGGAGTAGCATGTATACCCACCTCTTCTCTGCTATGGAAGAGGTCTTGTGCACTTCTCTGCCTCCTCTGCTGTTCTGAGCCCCTCAGAAGATTCAACTGCCTAGTGCTTGCTTGTGTTGAGCTGAGTTAGTTCAGGCTCCACTGGGTGGCTGGTTTTAATAGTAGTAATGATGAAGTAGTAATTTGGTTCCAAATACATATTGTCATATTTTATGCATGGTCGGATATACTTCCTGTCCAGTGGAGTAGAGCACTGTGCAGGTCATTGCTGGTTGTCTCTTTTCTGCCTTTTTTTTTTTTCTTTTCTTTTTATTTCTTCTTTCATTAAGGATCACAGAATTCAATGAAACTTTGAGGCTTAGTCCTCAGGTCTCCATACAGGTAAAACAGCCAGCCATCTCAGTAAGTCACCTCTGCTTTGGTGCGAGGCTAGTTGCTTGATGCCTGCGGGATCAATCATTTAACAACTGAAACATCAGGTGCTGCTCTTCCTTCAGGAGCTGTTCTGTGTTATGGACCTCTTTACAGTTCCTTTTTTCTTTTGTTAACCATTCTGCAGAGGCAAGTGGGCCTAAAGTGACTTCTGCCGTCTGGCTCCTGGCTCCACAAGCAGTAATGACTGTTTGATGTCTGCGTGCACACACACATTGAACTGTCCTGCTCTTCCCACCTGATCCTTTCTATTTCCTGGGACAGCAGGGTATAGAGCTGAGTCCAGGTTTGGTACTCCAGGCACTTCTAGGATCAAAAGGTTTGTTTTCTTTTCCTAGAAGCTTTGCTTGCAAAAGTGAACAGTGAGCAATCCAGCTCCCAGCAGTTTTATTTGGCAGTTTCCCACCCTGGTCGTCTCTAGCTCTTCCTCTGCAGAACCGGTGGAAATGTTATTGTTTAATCCCAGCAACCTTCCTGAAGTCCTGAAGTTTCTGGCTTGTCACTTTCCCATGTAGTATGGGTATTTATCTCCAGTTAGCAATCCTGCTGGGTGATGCCTTGGCTTTGGATGCAGATCAGGTGTTGCGCAAGGTCTGTCTGTCTGGAGGGCAGATTGCCATCAACAAGCTTCCATATTTTGTCATGAAACAATACTTAACTTCCAGGGGTCAGCTGGAGGTGATGGTATTGTGTTGCTTAGAGTGACTAACAAGGCAGTGACAAAGTTTTATGCTGCATAACTCATTTTAGTATCACCAAGTGTGATAAACAAGAGCTCAGACCCCCAGAGCAGCAGTAAAGACAAGCTGGGTTAAGGTTTTAAGCCCTTTATAACAAACTATCAAAAAACAGTCTAAACAGAAGAGGTCAAATTACTCACAGGGCCCTCTGGTTTTGTATGACTTCTTCATGCTTAATAATTTATTTTCCAAGTGAATAATTTCATAACGTTTCTTTCACAAGGTTACAAAACAGACACTAAATGAAACAAATGCCAAGTATTTGCAGAGTGTGGAGGTGAATGTGGTAGTGTAGGTTGATATACTGCACACATCCCTGCCTGTAGGCTTCAGCTGGTGTGCAGGGGGTGAAAATTCACCTATAGTGCAGATGGGTCCAAGCCATAGGGCTTCCCTGTCAGTCTGTCCATTGCCCTGGCCCACCCAGCAGGAGGGGGAACGCTGATCAGGGTGAAGACTGAGTAATGTGGAACCCGATTTCTGTCCCCTTGCCCTGCTGTATGCCTGGCCAGCTACTTTAGGTGGGTGCTCTGCTCAGGGTCCCTTCTCTGTTTTACTGTTGACCTCTTGATTCTTCTACCTCTCAGCTTTTTTGCATGTGTTGTCCCTGGCAGTCATCTAGTTGCCCAGATCTTTCTCTCCCTCTTTACAAAATAAAGCTTTCACTGTTGTTTAACCCAGCTCTGTTACTTGTAAAACATTTGTACTGTAGCCCATGCTACTTCCGGTGAAAAGAAGATTGCTGATGGTTAAATAGAGGCACAAACTGGAAGCCTTTGCTGGTTTTGTGTGTATTTACCCCAGTACTTGTTGGGCTAAACTGTTTTTAGATTTTTCTTGATGGCTTGAAAGAAAAAAAGAAGGGGGAAAAAAGGCATGTTTGCATAAATGTATTAAACTGATACACAGTTTGTTCTGAAAACAAGACAACAAAGACAGGTTCAACTACTTGAATATCCACTCTGGCATACGGCTGCTGCTTTGTGAACCTGATCTTAAAGGTCTAATTTACATTAGATACACTAGTAACTATAGTTACTACTATAACCTACACTGATAGGCTATATTTTTATAAAACATAAGGTCAGAAAAAGCAGAACTTTGGAGCTTTCATGTCTGCATGTTTCTTCCAAATCCTGCAGTTTTTCCAGTTCCTTCTGGACAATTACTGTGATTGCTCAGTCTCACTTCTATTTAAATCTGTAGCATTTTAACCACTGGTTTCTACGGAACAAAAATCAAGTTTCTATAACTAATAATGACAAACATTAGTGGTTGATAATGAGTCGGTGATACATGAGTACAATACCAAGACCAGAAGGGCAGCTTCTCTGCAGTGACATAACACAGTAAGTGTTGCTCCTCTTTTTCAGGGTGTGTTTTCAAAAAGAGAAAAAAGAGAGTTAAAAATAGAGATAGGGCAGCACTCACAGTCCTTGTGAGGTCCACCTGACCTAGTTTGCCACAAAGGTAAAGGTCTTGGAGCTAGGAGGTCCCTCTCCACAAATGCCAAGTAATGTGGCAGCCTCGTGAGTGCAAGAGCCCCAGCCTGTTGAAAGGTGCAGCAGAAGTAATTTGCTGCGTCATGTGTTGCTTGTCAGGCCCACAGTTGGGTGCCATTACAGCATAATTACCAGGGTACCTGCTGATGGGGAGCTGGGAAGGAGAGGCTGCGGGCCCTGTGGATGCAGAAACACAGGCTGGATGATTTCTACCCTCTGATTAATTCTACCTGATTATTTCTAATCATCAGCCTATAGAAAGTCCCTGCACTCCTGGCTGGGAGAGTAATTATATTCCCATTGGGTTTCACAGGGCATTGTGGTTTTCCCTTATAAAACCCAATGAGTGTTTCTGAAGGCTGTTCTTGTTCAGTGTGGTCCTTTGGGTGTCTGCAAGTGCTGATGTGGAGGATGTTGCCTGTCATCCATGGGCTCTCATGGATGTTTGGGCTCACAACCCCTGCAAGGCTGGTGGGTGGGCACGGCAGGGTGTTTGTTCTCAGCTCTGCTGGGTTGCAGCCCTTACACCTCCCAGATGTGGGTGCAGTTCTTTGGCAGTGTGAGCATGGAGGTCTGACGCCTCAACTCTTATCTTCTCATGCTGGCAATTGCACAGGAGCTCGTTCTGAAGCAGGAGGCAATTAATATTGCAGGTCAGGAGGTGTATGAGCAATGTTGGGATTGCAGCAAGGCTTCTTTAAGGGGCTTTCATATGTAACAAAGTGGCACCAAGTATTAATGACGCTTTTGATAGATGTGTAGGAAGATCAGTCTCACTTACTTCCTATGCTTGCACCTCCACCTGGGATCTGTCTGCAGTAGTGTCAATACTCTGTTGACTTTTGGCCATTTCTAAACTAGCTTTAAAAAGTGTCTGATGCACAAATGGGTCGCTTAGCAACCCACTTCCACTGAGGGTTGCTGGGGAATGGGTCAGTGATTAACAATTATGCACAATCGAGGTTAAAAATACCGCACAGTCTGCAGCATCACTGCTCTGATGGCTGGGGTATTTCAGTGTTACCATGCTGAGATTTACGGTGGTGGTAGTAAACTTGTGACAGTTGTGGTTCTGACATCAGGAACATGATGGTGCAAGACTTCAAATGTGTTATGAAATTGGACTGAAGTATTTTGTCTTTACTGGTATATTACAAAAAAAACCCAAACAAACTGAAAAACATTAAATAACCATCAGATGAGTAACATAGGCATGATCTATGTTTCATATGTATTTTTACCCTGAAGGCTCTGGGCCTTCCGCTGGCCACATGACTTCCCAAACAAACAGAAATAGATCACAGGAGAGAGTGGAAAATGCAGAGCCTAGCCATAGAGCAGGAAGGGAGAGGGAAGGTGGGTTTCTGGTTTTGGTCACCTACGTGAATGTTGATGCACTGTTCCTCCAGGCAAGGAAACAACAAATGCCATGTTAGCTTGATGAGTATATTTTTTTGAGTCTTATTTTGGCAACATGATAATTTTCCTAAGTCCTTGGTGGTGCTTTGTTTTCTGGATGAAGAGATTCTTGGCAGCTTTTTCTCCTTTTACAGAGTAGAAAAGGAGGTGGCTTGGGTGTGATTGCTTTTACCCTAATAAATGTCCCAGTACTTACAATTTCTGCAGGGACATACAGTGAGACTATAAATCATTAAAACAGGGTTCCACCTCTTAGATGTTTTTATAACTCTGATAGTGAAATCAAGGTTGTTTTGCCAAGCCATTTACTTTCATTGTCTCATCAATTTCTAAAAACCTATTTTCTTCTTTGTTTAGTTAACCCTTCTTTTCAGCCTTATCCCACCCCAGTGGTTATCCCAAACTCGAGTAATACGAATCAGCTGACAGCACCTCTTCAGCAGTCACAGGAAGCACTGAAGTCCAGGAGCCCTGACTGGAGGTGATTTATAATCTTCAATCACTGTTTGAAGCTGACAGTCTCATGGGCAAGTGGGTAGCTCTTTTCCTTTGCTTCCCTGACCTTTTTTCTTCCCCTTTCCACTGAATAGGCTTATTCCCTGCCAACTTAAAAAATACATATTTATTTTTAAAAGGTCCCTTTCAGGCTAATATTACTCATCATCTTACTTACCTGCCACCACTGGTCAAGGAGAAAAATTATCTTCATGCCCCTTTCCACTTAAACATACTTTCCTTAAATGTACTTTACATTGTCGGCTCTTTATTGCTTCGGATTAAGTGGTAAAATCCATACTTGAGACTTTGCAGATGCTTTTAGGTGTCAATTAAGGATTGTTAATATGCAAGACAATGCCACACTACTGAAGCTGCTAGGGTAGGAAATGAGATCCATCATCTGTTGTTAGAGCTGCAGGATAACTTTAGGTCAGCAAAAATCACTTATTGGGACTGCGTTTGGGCAAAAATTCCATCAGCATTCTGAGAGAGCGTGCTGCTCACTGTCCATACCCTGCATGGAAAGCCAGTCGTGTCCTCATCCTCCTAGGGTGAGAGGGGAATTTTAACCCAACAAACTCCCTCTTTATTGGAAAGAAATGGGATGCTGCCACTGTTGCCTGCCATGTTTCCTGCTTGCTTTCAGGGGTGTGTCATACTTTACTAAGGCTTTCCATCTTCTCCAGAACAGGTCCAGACATTTGTGAGCCAGCGCTCTGTGGCTTGCAGCATGGGCTGCCTGGGGTGCTTGTGATGAAAGGTCTGCTGCAGCTGTATGCTGCTTGCTTGATAGCTGATGTGAACTTTCTGCATTTATTCCCTGCACTGAAAGCCCTAGGAGTGTCAGGGCTGGGGAATGGCAGGGAGCAGAAGCATTTCCTGCGGTCTGTTATGGCTCAGCAGGGAAGGGAGACCGGCTGAACAATGAATTATGTATCTCCTCTTTTACTTACAGAGTGTTTCTCCATCTTGGGAGGTTCAAAAGATTATTCTGTGTGCTGGTTTCTGATAGCAAACAAGCTGGCAGTGTTAGTGGTTATGTTAATATTGCTTCTGCCTCTCATGGCATTCAGTTTTGAAAAATAATTGGCGTGGCTTGGCTTGGCGTGGGAGCTTTGATTTGAAATGAATACTGGCAGCCATGTTAAAAGATGTTTGAAAAATGAATTGATTACATTGAAAAACTTGTGTTTGTTTCTAGTAGCAGCGCTAGGGTTATGCCACAAATAGAGCTAAACCAGAACCATTTAAGATGCAGATGTTTGCCCCTTCTGGCTCTTACCATGCTGTGCTGCACTGCTGTTTGCATGTGCTGTCCTATGATTGCTCTTTGCTGATGGTGAAGCCAGATCCCTGCACAAGGGCTCCTGCTTGCATGGGGCATCAGCATGGGTGGCAGCAGGGCTTGCCGTGTTATCTCAGGTGGCCTTTCCCCAGGTTCCCACTGTCCAGTGTGTCCTGTAAAGGTTCCTCAGGCATCTTCAGCACTTGGCCTCCCCTTGACAGAGACTGGTTGGATTTGGCTTTGGATTTGCCTTTGCGCCAGTGGTGGTGAAAGCCCTGCCTCCAGGCAAAGATATGCCTACAAAAGGACTGCACCTGGGTTAATGGCTGCTGCCCTGGAGTCCTGCTTTTTGGACCATTTTTGCCTGTTGCTAGTTGCTTGATGTGCTCATTAAAGGTAGTGGAAATTCATGGGTAAAAGGGAAGATAGATAATGGAACTCAGAGTAAGCTCTAATAGATTTCTAGATGAAAACCTTCTTGACATATTTCTGTATTCAAGATTTATAATCTAATCATTTCACTTGCACAGCGGGGACTGAAATATAGTTATTTACATATAGGGAACATTAAACAGCCTCCTTTTTAAACCATATGTGAACATAAAATCCAACAACCGCTGCTGAGTAATGGATATCTGTGAAAGATGAGAATAAAAATAAAGCAGAAACAAACATAATGAAAAGGTATTATTGCAAGAAGTAGCTGTGACAGCAGCATATTATATCCCTATACTGAAGCGAAAATGTGACCCTGTAAATCTGTATCCTCTTGCCTCTTGAGTTAGCACTTTTGAGTTACACACTGAACATGTGCAGATGAACCCATTTGTATTCCTCTTTAGTTTTAGTGAGTTGGTGGGGGCTTTGCGATGCCTTACTGCTTTGCCACAAGGATCTAGAGGATGGCATGCCATGTTGGTCCAGGCTTCTTTGGACTTGTTGCCATGGCTCCTTTGAGGCGGATATGATCCCTCAGAAACCTGAAGCCTTTCTTTAATTTCCCAACGGCTAACTTTGGGGCTGGCTTGGTTGCTCTGTGTACTAACCTCCCAGCCAGTGTAATGCCTGCCTGTCGTTTGAGATGCAGTGACAGGTAGCTGGCTCCTGAAATGGCTATCGTCATGGTCCTGCAGGGATTAGGATTAATTTGTCCAGGTGCTGAGACACACTCCTGTGATTGTATTGCCTGGACTGCGATGTTGCCTGCAGTGTTGGCATGGGCACCTTGGCATTGCCATAGTTACTGTGGATACTTGGGAACTGCTGTGGCTATTGCCAGGCTGCTGCAGTGTAAGGGTATGCGCTTTGGATGTTTTAATTTTGAGGCTGGCAGAGGGACTAGGGACTGTTGGTGTTTTTTCCTTCCTCTTTTGAATAAAAATGTATGGAGGGGCATCTTTGGAGAAATCACCGCTCTTTCTGTATGATATGAAGTAAACACATGTAGAGGCTTTCCCTACAATACTGGGTTTATGTATTCTCTACATTGGTTGCTTAGTTTCTTGAAGTATGCAGTTTACTTTCCTGTCTTATAACATTTCTAATACTAATTACAAACAGGAACTTGAAAATCACAGAATTGTTTGGGTTGGGAGGGACCTTAAAAGTCATCCAGTTCTACCCCACCTGCCATGGGCAGGGACACCTTCCACTAAACCAGGTTGCCCTGGTTTTGAACACTTTCAGGGTGGGGCAATCACAGCTTCTCTGGCAAAATGTTCCAGTGTCTTACCATCCTCATAGCAAAGAATTTTTTCCTAATATTTAAATCTCCCTTCTGTCAGTTTAATGCCGTTGCATCTTGTTTTGTCACTGCATGCTCTTGTCAAGAAGTCCCTCTCCAGCTTTCTTGTAGGTCCCCTTTTGGTACTGGAAGGCTGCTAAAAGGTCTTACCCGAGCTTCTCCAGGCTGAACAAGCCCAACTCTCTCAGCCTTTTTCCAGAGGAGAGGTGCTGCAGCCCTCAAATAGGGAATATGATTCCCTAATTAAGGGTAAGCATCCCCAAATGGGTGCAACAGCATCCTGAAGAAGCCATGCTTATCCCACAGGCATGTTTTGATGGTAGGTCTAGATACTGGCTCTCAATATGCAGGTTAGATATAGAGAACAATTGGCTGTGAGAAATAAATTCCCTTCCAATAAACGCACATCTGTCTTCTCATTGCTGGAGTCCTCTGGTGATGGTG
The DNA here is from genome assembly GCF_012275295.1 of Melopsittacus undulatus. Lineage (NCBI taxonomy): Eukaryota > Metazoa > Chordata > Aves > Psittaciformes > Psittaculidae > Melopsittacus > Melopsittacus undulatus. The sequence goes on from NC_047528.1 coordinate 94,407,046, forward strand.
AGCCTGAGAGTAACTTTTGTTGGTTTTTAGGATGAAAGGAGAAGCTAATTTCTGTGATACAGGGGGGTAAGACGGTGCGTTTCTGTCACAGAACCAAACCACTGTTTCCTACTACTAAGACATTGTTTCTACTGCATTTTAACAAAATACTGTACTTTGCATTTCTCTTATCTTTTACCTTTCTGCATTCCTGTGTCCTGAGGAGAGAGCGATGAGAAATGTGGATGGCCGTAGGCTTAAGAAATGTTTTGTTCTTAAGTCCCCACTATTTTTTCAATAGGATTTTAGAAATCTGTATTTTAATTTGGTTTGTCAAAGTATAATTACCATGAATGAGGTAAGAAACTAATTTAAACACAGCAAGTGTAGTGGAGAATCCAATTTTCAGAAATCAGTGGCAATGTAATTGGAGTCATTAAGTGCTGACTTCGGTAATTAAGAGACGTTTTTTGATGTCTCAGGTTTGTGTTGCTAGTCATCTGTGGAGAGGGTAGAAAAACATTTTCCTCTCTGTGAAACTAGTCACTTCCCTATACCCATATAGCTGAAGGCATGAACACTGCCCAGCGGCTCAGGTGAACCTGCAGTGTTTGAGATCTACTTGCTTGGGTCCCAAGCTCCTTGTCCCTCCCTGCCCACAATGGGGGACATATGGGATCATGTTTAGGGGCCATCCTGTGTGTGAGCCTGGCACTGTCTCTTCTGGGCAACCTCTTGTGCTGGGGCACGGAAGAGCCCCTGGGGTTGTACCCCGTGCCAGGACACCCTCAAGGTGGAAAAATCTGGTTGTAGCTGAGCAGACATGGGTTTCAGTGACTCCATGTCTGGTCTTGGCCAGGGAGGACGATTTGGCTGCCCCGGCTCTTCTCTGGTCCAGAGGAGCTGCTTGGCATAGGACCTGGACCAGTGCAGGAGCCACTCTGTCTCAAAACAGGATGTGCCCACACTCAGCCAAGTTTTTGGTAGCACGATGAACAGCTACCAAGAGGCATTGCCATTGTTGGATGATGCCGTGCAATGTTGTGTCACAGAATGCAGAGGAAAAGCAAGTCCTTTATGATAATGTTCAGGAGGAGGATTTTTCTAAGCCAGAGATGGATGCCCAGCTCCTTAACCCATCATCCTTTCAAACTTTGACTCGGGATTGCAGGTCCATCTTGGTAAAATAACTGGATCTCTCTGCAGACTTAAAAGTGCTGTTAAAATTATTCATAAAAGAAATCAGTGGTACAAGTGTATTCTCATCACTTGTTTTCAAAATTATCTGTAAGACGTCGAGATGTTATGCATTTTTAACTCCTGCAGCTCAACCAAGATGCTCAGCACGCTTTTGTTATGATAATGGGGAAAGCATAAAACCCCCCCCTGACATGCTGATAGTTATCATCATATAAACCAAGCCTTATGTTTACTTTCCTATTAAAAATGCTAATTTTCCAGAGCAATGGCATTCATAAGGGGGTTTTTCTTTCATTTTGTTGTTTTCCAACCCCCCAGATAATGCTGTTACTTGGGCCTCCAGCATGGAAGCTGATGTGATAGTTTTCGTGCTTTTGAGCTTTCACACCCACAAACAAATCCATTGGCAGCTGAGATCTCTTGCTCTGTGTTTGAGTTTGTAATTATCTTCTGGCCCAGCAGAAGCCAGAGCTCGGCCAGGAAGTGGCTGAAAATGTTTTTTTTAAGCCTTAGCCATACTGGTTTCTGAGGTGTGTGGAAACCACCAGCAGCTTAAACATTTGTTTTAATCAGAAATCCCCTTTCTGCAGTCGCAGTGTTTTTCACAGTGCCTTCCAAAATTGCGTTGCCCTTACCTTCCCAGGGGTTCTGACCTTTAAAGCTGAATGGGCAGTTTCTCATGCACTTGTTCATGTTTGTGCTTGATGTGGGGCGTCCTCTGAAGAGCAGGAGCCACTCTTTGGAGTTGGGCACCTGATAAGTTTGGGCAGCTGCAGATGGGCACACCAAGGGATTGCTCAGGGGAGCAGCCTCTGCCACCCAGCCAGGTTCAGAGGAAATAATCGTGGTGTCTCACCCCCGTCCCTTTGCAGCTGTGTGGTTTTCTGGATGACACACTCAGAATACCTGGCAATGGCTGAATGTGGTGTGACAGAAGTCAGAGAAGCACGTTAATAGCTAGAACAGGTTGGAGAAATCATGCTGAGCTTTACTGGCCAGACTGACCGGAAAGGACCGTCTCTTTGCTGCTCGTGTATTTGGTGATGCGGGGTTCCAGGCTGGGGTGTGAGCTGGGCTCTCTGTAGCTTGCTGTTCCTGTCTCACAGGCACTGGACACTCAACTAAGCTCCTGCTTGCAGCTGCAGATTAGAGGAGTAATGAGGATACACTTTGCTTTAGGCATAACTTCTTTCCTGTTACTTTCCCTGTTTCCTTTTGTTTTGTTTCTTCAGACTGCCTCTGTTACTGCCTAATTGGATTACTAGGTCACTTTCCAACTGACTATGGGCTGTACAGGACTGGGATCAGTTCCTGAAGCTTAGCAATTTGGGGAGCTAATGTAGGCTGGCAGTCTGCAAAGGCACTACTGTCCCATGGAGCCTCAGTGGAAAATGGTATTTCCTGCCTAACTCCCCAATGGCCACACAAAGGAGCAGACCCATTGCTTCGTTTCACCTGGCTTTTTAGTTTTAGGGAGGAAAAATTAAGAAAGTCTTTGCAATCAGGTGTGCTGTGTGGTTTATAGCCCTCAAGGAGGCCTGGCCGCCTTCTGGGAAACAAGCACATCTAAACATAAAACCTTGAACGTGGTTCACGTGTTTGCATATTAGAGATGAACAGCTCTTACTTAAAAAGTGTGCTCTGTATCTTAAACAAAATACCTCCTTGCCGTTTCCATGGCAAGCTCTCCTTCATAATTGAATAACAGTCATAAATGATTACATAAAACACAAGCAAAACGCCGCACCGTAGCTGAAGGCTGCACTTGTCAGCTCTGTGTTTGCTCTTTGTGCAGGGGAGCGTGCTGGTACCTGAAGGCAAGGCTTGACCCGGGGTGCAGCCATTTGGTGCATCAGCCCTGCACCCTGATTGCTGGAGCCCAGTATCCCAGAGAGGCTTCTTGTGGTTATCCCAGAGCATCCCTACAACTCGTCTCCAGACCCTTCTGCTAAGGAGAAGCCAACTGGAGGAAATGTGAAGTTCAAAATCTGTTAATGGGACTACCCAGATTAAAACACAGACCTTCTCTTTCGAGGTACCTCTCTGCAGATAGTACTGTCAAACTCGATCTTTCTGGAGCTGCTGTATTCACCCAGAAGCTGTTAGACCTTTGAAAAACAAGAGATCTTGCCAAGGTGAGTACACGTGTCTGCCCATGTTTTTAAAACTTCCTTTTATTTAATTCTGTGACTGAAGTGTTTTCAAGAAAGAAAAGAATAAAGCTTTGCTATTTCTGGAACAAGAGCTTCTATGCTGTTCTACCTCTTAGGATTTTACAGTTAAGTGTGTGGATGTCTGTTGTGTCCCCATCCTGTGTCCCCCCCATTTCAGTGCTTCTTTAATTATGAGGGTTTGAGTCTATGAGGGTTTGAGTCTCACTTGCTTAAAATTTGTCACATGGACCCAGCAGCTGTTAAAAAAACAAAACCCACAGCAAAAAAACAACCAACCAAAAGGCATCACAAAAACCCTGAACCTTGGAAAACCCCAGGTGTGAGGTACACCTCAAGGTTTTGATGTGAAGCTTGGCAAAGCTGTATTCCCACTGGTGGAGGTCCTTGCAAGGAGGGGGTGTCTCCTCCCAGGCAGTAGGATGCCCATCTCTTGCACATGGTACATGCATCACTGACCTGTGCCGAGGGCTGTTGTGCCTGTACCCTACTACCCTCCTGCTTGGTGTGGGTCCCTGTCAGTGAGAATCCCCAACATTGCCAGTGGGTTTCCCAGCTAAAGGCAGAGGTCCCAGGGGTATGGCGGTAGGCTGGGAGGACAGGGCAGAGCTGCCAGGCTTAGCTGTATGCATGGCATGCAACCAGCCATGTGTGCAGTGCCCTTGCTGCCCTGACCTTGCCTGTCGCTCCATGGGATGCTGACCCCCAGATCTTCACCTGTGGGCTCTGAGGTGCGTGTGGATGCAGTGTTCTGGGTTTATCACTTACAAAAGCACTGCACATGTGGGTGGGTGACGCCAAAGTATTCCCTGTGTCCACACACCTTTCATGTCGGATTGGCAGCATGTCCAGGGGCATTATGTCACCTTGGAAAGACTGCATGTGACAGAGTACTTGTGGCTGTTGTTTTGTTGCTTCTTCCCCATAGCACCATTGACTTGCAGGCAGTGGCTGCTTCTCCAGCCCTGTGCTGTTGGCGCTTCCCAATTGCTGCACATATGGTGTGTGAAACTACGCGGTGCTTGTCGGCCCGCGTGGCACTGGCAGCGGCAGTGCCAGCTAGCAGCAGAGTGGCAGACTGAACTCTGCATCTTTCCCTCTCCTCCGGAGGGAGGGGGTGAGAGTTTTTGTTCTTTTGTTCATCTGAGTTCATCATGTTGGAAATAAACCCACTGCCTGTGCGGGGCGGAGAGGAAGGGATACAGGGAGGTGACAGCAAAGCTGTCATCTTGCTTTACTCCATCCAGGGAGCAAGACGCAGTGGGGTTTCCTAATTCCTGCTTCAGCAGTGGGTGCAAATTGCCCCCATGCTGACAAATTGGACCTGAGCATCTTGATGGGAAGCCTATGACGCTGACGTCTCCATGCAGTGTGTCTCTGTGCCTTGGGTTGCTGGTGAGCTGGCCCTCTGATGGAGGATTTGGGATTCTCTCATGGCTGCCACTTGTCCCTGTACCCATTCAGGTATGTGTGCTTGGTTCTGCTCCTGCACTCTGGTAAGGTGAAGGTGGCTCTTGATGGTCTCCACTTCTTAAGGTGGTTGGTCCCTACATGTGGCACCAGGGGCTGGGTGGGGAGGGAAGTGTGAAGCAAGAGGTTTACAGCCTTGGAGTTACTGTGTAATTATCACTCCTCCTTTTTGTGGGGGAAGAAGAGGAGGGAGGTGGGGAGGAGGATGGATGATTTTGCCTCTATCCATCTTGTGGCCAATTGTGGTCCTTCTGCAGTGCTGTATGTCCCTGGGGCACCAACATCCCCCATGGCAGAAGGTGGCCCTGGGGCTGTCTGGGGGCTCTGGAGGATGTCACTGTGTCAGCTCTTAGCTGTGGCATTTTCTGTGCAGCTTCAAAGTATGGAGGCCTCATTTGTTTCTGATGAAAGCTGAATCCTTGCTGAAAAGGGAGCATCCTCTGAGGATGCTTCTGACTCTGGACATGTCTGAGAGGGACTGCTTCCTCCACCCCCCACCCCCCATCCTTTTCTGATTTTCCCTTGAGTTTTTGCTAACTGTGAAGCCACTAATGTTAAATGAAGGCATGGAAATTCCATACTGTAGCAATTAATCAGCCCTCCCTAATACTTTCCAGCTGTAAATTGCCAGCTCTAACAGATGTGTACTGTTGCAGCTGAGCAGCTGATCCTGCCAGGGGCCTATGGTGGGCTATGTTTGGTTGGTTATGCGTCCTAGGAAGCCGTAGCACACCCCTACACAAGTGTATGCTCTGATTAGTTTAACAGAAAGTTTCCAGTTATTTGTTAAACATGTTTCTAGTAATTTCTTCTCCCTCCTGTACTTAAGTGAAACTAAAATAGAAAAGGTACTCCATTGTCACGGGACAGCCAGTGCGAGCTGTGGCTTGGTCCCTGCAGCGCGTGAGAGCTGGTCAGTAAATTCCTGTTTGATTTTGGTTAGGCGTAGGATTATTTTTGCTGTGGGCCATACACACAGATCTTCTTGTCAAGGGTTTAGGGGAAAAAAAAAGAAAAAGACCCAAGGAATTTTCCCTTTAACAATGTCTTGTTGCACAGAAGTGGGATTTCTTGCCCTCTGGCATCCCCAAGTCAAAGGCCTCTGCGTAGCAGAGGTCAGGATCTGGGGAAGGAAGGGGGGCATTGGTTCAGGCTGCACTCCGCTGATGTGACTTGTCGAGTGTAATCTGTACAAAGTGGTGCTGTTCCCATCTGCCCTGTGCCTGCTGGATGTAGCTGGCTGGCGCGTTTTGATTAAAACGTTGCAGGGAAGGGAAAATGAGGAAGAAACTAAGCGCATTTCCTATCTTAGGTTTTTAGGAGACACTTAAGGGAGTACACTTGGATGAGTAAGGGCAGAGGCGAATTGCAAAAAGCACTTACTAAACTTGTCTAGGGATTTCAGCCCTGTAGTTTGGAGCATGAAAGCTGGGCTTTTCTTTAAGAAACAGCAATAAAAGCTGACAAGCCTAAAGACTCCGATTAATTTAGAAACCCTGTAGCTGGGGGAGGAGGGATGGAAACAGAAGTGCAGCGACTTAGACTGACCTTTCCATCAACTCCACCACTCTTCCAAAATGACATGTGGCATCCAAGCTGTGGTAGAACTGTGAGGTCCCCCACGTGGCACGGAGCAGGCTGTACATCAGACACAGGGTCTCTCACATGCTCCCCAAATGGCACAGGGCCTCCATGTGCTGGCATGGGCTGAGGCTGTCTGTCAGTCTGTCTGATCGGCATGGTATGGCGCTGCTGGAGTAGCGGTGCCAGAATCCGTCCTTGAAAGTGCTGATGGAGGCACAGCGGCTATTTTGCAATGCGTAGCAGCTCTTTTGTGCAACTCGGAGAAGTTGGCTCGCAGTTATACGCGCTGTCTGACGCGGAGCGGTGGCTGTTATAAAGGATTTAATTATCCTGACGACCCAAAGTAGCGAAGGGAACAGGCCTGTTCATGTCGAGCCGTGATGCTGACCGTGGTTACTTCGCTTCCCTCTTCCCTTCTCCTCCCTCGTCTCCAGTTTAAAGCTACAAAGTGAAAGATGATGCCAGTATTCCCCTTTCCCAGACTGCTATATACAATTGTTTCTATGATCTTTGTTTATATAGATCTGGGGCAGATTAAAGTGTCTTTCAAAATCGGAATACTTGTCAGGAAGCTGGGTAAGCTTGTGTCTGTATCTCTTCGGAAATACTTCAGGTACCTCCTGGTACCTTCCATCCTCCTTCCCTAATCTTGTATTTGTGCAGCTATGCATTTTCTGTCTTCCCCACAAGCTTCCCAGTGCTCTAGGGAAATTTTAACCATTTATCCAGTCTAGTAAAGCTGCAGGCATGTTCTGTCCTAGTATTTATTAACCCATTCCCTTCAGGAGGAAGCAGAGAAGAGAAGCCAGCTGTCTGTGGGGCCCCTTGGAGGGAGATGAGGACCTTAATGCTGGTGAATGCTTTTAACCGTAGCAAAGGTGGGCTCTTTCCATAAACTGCTGCCCAGAAGGAAACAATGCTGTGGGAAATAAAAGCTGGATCTTCTCATTCCCTGTCTGATCTTTGTCAATAGGGTGGGTCTCTTGACTACGATGGATTTCACTTGGATTAGAGATTATCTTCCCCTTTAGTCTTTTCTGTACGGGTAGGTCATTGTGTGACCAAACTTTCTCCTGAAGTTGTTTAAAAAAAGCTCTACATTGTGATACATGTGTATGTACATATACTAATATCACATGTGCATATATATATATATTGTCATTTATAATGGTATCTTATCAGTTTAAGAGGCCATAGGATTACTTTTATTCCAGTGTTTTTACCTGCGTAGAATGGGACTATTTACTGACAAATTTGTTGAAGTCTTTCTCATGCTTTTCAGTTAGTGATTTAAGTAAAAAAAGCTCTCTTTAGGAGCATGTCAGATAAATCCTGGTCTGAAAAGCTGTTTGGTTTCTTAGCATGTGCACATATGTTTTTCTCATTATGATCTTAGATTTCAATGGTATTTAAGCCCCAGTTTTCAAAATTGAGTTATTTGGAAGCATTGGACACTTTAACAATACCTGAAGTGAACCACACTGTTCATTAAGCTGCTGCATGTGTGTACCCACATGCACAGTATGGTCCTTACAGGGCCTGAGCAGGATTTTTGGATCACTGCAGAAGCTTGGGAGTGCCTTATTCTTGCTTGTGCTTTGCCTTGTGGTGCAGGTGCCTTGGCTGGAGCTCACACAGCAGAACACACTGTGGATATGGAGAGTCGCCAGGTATGTGTGACTGGCTAGGGAAATATTAAACAGTCCCATTTGAAGAGGTTTTTTGGGAGGCAGCTGGAAGAGAGTACAAAACCTTGTGTTTGGTGTTATAGTTGGTAAGGGTTTAAAGGCAGCTGCAGTTTAAGCTCTGAATAGTTCAGCAAGGTCCTTATCTTTAGTTGGCCAAATGCTCCATCGAGTAAAAGTTGATTTGTTTCCTGAGCAGAGGAGCAACACAAGGGCTGCTGCATTAGCTCTGAGGGGCATTGGAGCTCTGCATGTTCAGTAGAAGCAGGAAGGGCTCACTGCCTGGTTTGTTGTCCTGGCCTGTCCCTTGGAGGCCCATGAGAGACCTTCTGCCATGGCTGTGCCATTCCTCTGGGCAGGGACAATCCTTGCAGAGGATCTCTATATCACACACATGTATATGAAGAATCTGCAGCCCAAAGCTAAATGTGTCAGATTGACCTTCATCTGAAAACTTTTTCATAAAGCCAGAGAGCTGGGGGTGCATTGCGTTGGTGCAGAAGAATGAATTGGTGTCTCATACATTGACTGGTACATGGTTATTTCAGTGAAGGGAGTTGCAACCCCTGCTGACCAGAAGCCTGTGAAATGTGGCCAGGACTGTGATGGAGGTGCCTGTCCCACTGAATGTCCAACCATCAGCTGTGGCAGAGGTTTCTGCTCCAGTCTTTGTGGTCATTCCACTCCTGGCTTCACTCCTACCAATTATATCAGTAATCTTGAAGCCTCGTGGCTGTGTGAATTTCACACGGTGAAATTTCACACAGTGCTCAAGTCTCTGTTCAGTTTGAACCTTTTTATATCAGAAGTCAAAATGGAGGAAAAAAGCACACTAATTCAGTTTTAATGCCAAGGTTGTGTTGGGAGTACTGTCTGTTACCACTGAGGTGCTCTTAAATTCAGCTAAATATTGGTAGACACTGTTCAGGTGACTGTGAGGCCTAGGTGAGATTATTATGTAAGTCTCTCCTCAACAGTTGTAAAGCCTAATTAAATATTCTCTGTTCTCATTTGTGAGGTACTGTTTTAATTACAGAAGCTTTCTTCTGACATGCAAAGCACTCAGCTACTGAGTATGATGGTTTACTAAGCTTGGCCTGCATGCTTTCTTATAATCTCAGTTAAGTTCAGCAGATACCACAGTAAAAGTATATACAACCTTTTCCAGTTTGTGTCATCCGAAGCTTGTGTTTTTAAACATCAGCATGCAGGCTTCCATTCTTCACTGTTCCTGGAGAAAATGGAAAATAGCTGATGCTCCACCTTGTCATTTTTTTACCATCTATGCTCTGTTAACTTTCAAAGGCATTTCTTGGGCTGAAAGCTTAGAATTTGGGTAGGAAAACTGTCACAATCTTTTATAAAATACGTAAGATTATCCAGATGTGTAACAGCTTGATGTTAACTGAGGCTCCAGTAATTTTGTAAATGAGAAGATATCCATTCATACAGCTCCCAGAAAACTGATCCATCAATTATTTGTGGATTTTTGAGCATCTGGAATGATTTACTAATTTTGCAGGAGACTTAATGTGCAATTGAGGGTTTACTGCTTTACTTCTTTCTGCTTCACTGCCTTGTGTAAAAGACAAATAATATTGATACAAGAGAGCTGTTTGAAGAAATGCTTATGATTTAGTAGAGATATGCCCTGCATAAGGTACTGTTTAGATATAGTTAATCCTGCCTTGGGGGCAGCAGAATGCCTTATACAACCTTTTGAAATGTCTTTCAAGCCTGTGATCTGAGCTCTGTTGGCTCAAAACAACCAGGCGTGTTTTGTGTAGGAGTTCAGCTGAGTCTTGATGGAAGCTGTAACCATATTTCTGTATAGCATGGCATTTCATTTGATTTCTTGTGTTACCCTGGTTAGTCATCTCTCATCTTAATTTTTCTTCCTTTCCTGACTTGCAAACCAGATCCTGCTTGGTGGATGGTGCGTATCGTTACAAGAATTTGCCTTAGCAACCAGATAGATTTCCAAAAATAGCTTATCCTGTCTTTGCAGAGCATCTTTGAACCTCAGGATGTTGTACTGCAATCTCTCTGAGCTGCTGAAGGCTGTCGTTTTGTTTCTTATGGTCAGACAAACATAACTGTGCCATGAGTGGACTTAACTTTGTGCACAGAGTGATGCTATTTGAGACATGAGAGAAATTCCTGCAATGTTTATGAGCTGAAGAAAAATGCCTTTGAAGCCAAAGTATTTCTTATGTGTATACATGTGTATGATTTTGTTTACAGAGTGTTATCTGAACAGTCATCTGCTCAGTGAGCACCTGATCTTGAAAGATGTGTAGTGCCTGGGTTGGCTGTGCCCAGGTTGAAATTATCTACTTAAGTCGCTGCCCTTGGACCTTTTGCCTCTGGTACCTGGAGCAGCCTGGCAGCATGCTTCCTTGGCTGAGGAGTGGGATGGCCAGCTTATGAGGTCTTTCTTTTATGGCAACATGGGTAGACAAGTCTCTGCTACTATTTGGGTTTTGTGCTAGTCAACACTGGAAATATTTAAAGATACCTTTGGAGTGTGGCTATTTTCTTTTCCCTGTCTCTCTAGTCTAAGAAAATTCCGGTATTTGGGATACCACTGCATTTCTGTAGCACAGCAGGAGCATAAGAATTTATGTGTTCAGCTGCTGATAATCTTCTGCTGTGGCAATGCTTTTTGCAATGATTATCTTTTCATTGCTTTTGGAGGGCATTCTGGAGTCTGGTGTGTTGTTACATTCCCGTTTCCTGATTATCAGCTTCAGTTTTCCAAATCCTTCCCTCTATCCATCTCCTTTTTTTGCTATATTTAAAACTATCCCTTGCAGTTGATGTATTTCTTTTAAAATCTTTCCCTAGATGTTTTTCCTCTTAATGCAAACTCAGAATGGGGAATTTTAAATAACTTGAGCTTGCATAGCTTTAATTGCAGTTGCACTGAAAATGTAAATGCTCTCCTATAAGACCTGAAGAAATCAGAAATGTTCTCACTATGCTTGGGTTTAAAACTCGATTTGATTCAGAAAGGGAGTAAAGAAGCCGCTCTGGACTTGAATGAGTGTTGCCTTGGCAGTGATCAGGAGGCTCAGCTGGAAACTGGAAGCCCAAGTTCAGATTCCTGCTCTTTTTCCCAAGACACGTCTGATCCTTCCAGGTGAACGGCCATGGAGTGATGGATCTTTTTGGATTTCTTTTCTCTTTTGAAAAGAAACTTTCATCCCTCAACTGAAAGACTCTTCATATAAAAAACATTTTTGTAGCTCTTATTTCCTGGTATCGTTTTTGACAGTCACTTTCTTCTGATGCTGGTTTGCCTGGAGGGGTGCAGCAACTTGAACCTGCAGGTGCAACTCAGTCTGTGAGCAAAATTGATGAGTTTGACAATAGAACTCATTGCAATGTGCATTTTGGGTGTGTGTGTGTGTAGCAATCATGGAAGATAGCATGCTGAAATACCAAGTATGAGGCTCTTTGTGCAGTCACAGAGCATATTTACTCCACAAATTTCTCCCTGCACTGTCTCCAGGGAACAGCCGTGTTTTGAAGGGATGGTTTTTCTTGCCTGGGCTTGCTTGTGTGCTACGGGAAAAAGCTCTCAAAGTAACTTGGCTGTTTGAACAGCTTAGCCCTCATCTTGAAAGAGAAGAACAGGTGTGTTCAATGAAAAAATAAAATCCAGGCAAGATGTGCTAGATACTGGCTTCTATTTAGTGTCACATGAACCAGTATTATACTAAATCCATTTTTTGTCACGCCCATATGCCTCCTTTTGTGGCAGACTTTGCTAAGAGTCAGCTGATTCTCTGGATGTTTAGCAGAGAGGCCTCTTTGGCTTTATCTGATGAGAAGTTTGAACGTGAATTTCATGGTGCAAAAGGATGTCAGTGAGAAATGACATTATGGGCTTGGACCAAAGCCAAATGACATCCGTGGAAAATTCTTAACCTTGTGTTGGTGGGCTCTCTATTGTGTCCAGAATGGCTTAATTTGTTTCATGTTGGCCAGTGTAAATAGCTTTTAGATGATACAAAGAATGATGAGCTTATGCTCATTTTTCTTTTCAGTATGATAGGTCTGGGTCAGAAAAGCATCTGCTGTTAGGAATTGAGGAAGGGAGACAAATGCGTAGTACCCGAGGGCTTTGCTTCTGATTTGATCAAGCTGTACCATGCAAGCTTTTCTTACTCCTCTCTTTGCAAAATACCATATGCTTATTTATCTATCTATCTATCTGTCTATATTCCTTTACAATACAGTTGTGACCTATTAAAAAAAAACAACAACAAACAACTCAAAAACCCAACCCAAAACCCAGAAGCGAATTAAAACAGTGGCAGGTTATTCAGTTTGAATGAGTGATGACATGCAAGACATAGGTTCTCAGGGGCAAGAAGTTATGTAGATTGTTAGTATAGAAGATGAAGGATTGCTTAGATTAAAGTGGGATGCTAGACAGAGGCATTACGCAGAGGTTTTTTTCATCATCTGCATTCTCAAGAGTATTCTATATTCTCTAGCGTATTCTTGCCATATGTGTTTTGTTTCCAGAAGTTTATATACATTATCTGCTTTTCATTCCAAGCAATCTAACATTTATTACTAGTTTCATGAGTTGTTGTTTCAAGGGGGAAATATCTATACAAAGCTGCCTGTAGCTTTGAATTCTGCTCTGGCACCGTACCATAGACAGTATATGCCATCTGCATCAAAGAGGATGACTGAAAAACAAAAAATGATGCATATCAGCCAAGTCTTAGTTTTCTTAAAGTCATTTATGGTCATGAAAATCTTTCTGAAGAATGTTCCTGATGCTTCTCTGTTTGTTGGTAAGATGACTTTTAACCCTTGACCCCACAGTTGAGCGAGAAAGTGAGGTTCATGTTTTCAAAGTGGTAGTGTTTATGTTGCTGCCCTGTAAGCTATTATGGCTACAGGCAGCTCTGGTGCTGCCCTGAGGACCTGTCCATCCCACCCCTCCTGGAAAGCCCCTGTGCTCTGCCACTCAACATGTAGTGACGGAGATGGGATTCAGCCCTGGGAAGAATTGGTAGAGTCAGGGCCAGGTTGTCCCTGAGCCATGTGGCTCCATGGGGTCCTGGAGAACTACACCATCACCCCCAACAGCACTATGTGAATGGGTCCTGGGTGAAGAAGGGCAGAGAGAGCGGCGTTACCCAGGTCACTCCTCTGCAGAAGCTGAGGCACAGAGGGGTGCATGCACATGTTTGTGAAGCAGCCTGAGAGGGTAAAGCTGGAATGTGGGGAGATAGAGGTGGGCATCTTCTGCACTGGGGAGTTTCTAGGGTCTCTTCCCAGCATCTTTCCCCAAGATGAGGAGGCTGTGCCAAAAATGAAATGAAAAGGAAATGTTCTAGGGCATCACAGAAGGAAATGTCTTGATGAGGAATTACTCTGCTTATGGGTTTTGTGCTTGCAGCCTTACAAATGATGGATGAAAAGGCTGTATTGAACTTAATTATAAATAGAGGAACCACTGCAGTGCTGTAACATTGTTTTCCATGCTCACCTTTTTTTTTTGAATTATGCTTGATTGTTCCAATTGATTGCAATTGTGAGAGCTAATTTTAGTGCATAAATTTTATAATGGAAGACTGCCAAGTGTCTGTGTAATGGAGGATAACAACTGCACAGAATTTGGTACAGGGTATGCTTGTCTTCCTTCCTCCAACCTAGTGTTATTTGTATATTGCATATATATATATATATATGGAAATATATGCCTATATATCTTCAATTTTCTCAAAGAAGAAAATAGAACTAAATCCTCCTGTGAAAACAGAGGAGCAATTCACAGACTGTGATGATTTTAAGGACAAGCTGAATCTAATGCTGATAATAAAGTGATTATTGCCTTAGTTTTAGGACAAATACCAAAACCAACTGAGTTCATTTTTAAACTTTGCATGATGGAACAGAGGGTAAGCAGTGTTGTTCCAGCCTTAAACATATTGGATTCATTTCTTAACTGATGAAGTTAAAAACCAGCATATGGGTATATAGATCTGGGCCCTTAGAAAATGTCACGGCCATTTTCATAGGAGCCTGGTCCAATTTCCATGAAGTTCAATGTCAGGACTTGCAGGGAGAGGAGGTTTAGTTGCCACAGGATAAAGATCAAAGATTTATTTCTGAGTGAGGTGTTAATTTGGGAATCAGTAGTTTCTATATGCAGATTTTCATATCTCCTGGATTCAAGATATAGTATATTTGGGGCTGTTTTGTAGGGCTTTCCCTCTTCCAGGTGCATTTGGCCAAAAAGGAGGAAGCCTAAAGGGGTAAAGAGGATGTGAAGAGTGCAGATGGATTTGGGGTGTTTAAAGCTTTTTGGGTGCTCAAATAACTAGGTAAGTTCATTTGTAAAATAAGGTACTAAAACTTGTTGGAACTCATGTCGACTTTCTCCCACAGGTTTTTGGTGTCTCCTCTCATTTGTTTTTCACACTGTGATTCCAGTTGTGATTTGTCTTACATGCTTGTTTAAAAACAAGTTACGTTTTCAAGCACCCATTATACAAACATTTGTCTTGGTTATCCTTCCAGAGTTAGTCACAGATATAAATTTTGGCAAAGTTTGAGCTAAGAATGATGATAGGTGGAGAATCCACCTTCTTGAAACATCAGCTCGCTCTTTTGTGTTGGTTTTGGGCATTTTAGTTCAGCCTGGTGCCATACGGGTTTTACTTAAGGACGTAGTTTGTCCCTGCAAAAACATATCTAAAAAGGATAAAACAGTTTAAATATGCTCAAGAGAATTAAAATGCCCTTCAATTGGAAAGGAATGAGTGTTGGTTTCTTTTCCCCCCTCAAAACAAAGCTCCAGCATCGTGAAACATTTTGCATCAATTACAAAAGGAACTTCAGTACATTTTTCTAAAACAAGGAATGTGCCAACTGCATCTGCTAGGTGTGGGAGTGACATTTCAAAATCCCACTGACAGTCGCATTATCAAAGTAAACATCATCTCTGTCTTACCGGTGCTAGCTGAAGAACTCCCCACTTTCTGGGGGCAAAATTGTCCCTTTGGCACAGGTACCTTTGGGCCTGAAACAGGACAGACCCTGCAATTCTCTGCCATAGTAAAACTTGCTTCCTACAGGAAAGCAAACTTCAGGGCACCTTGTGCTTAACTACATCTCAGCCTGTGCCAAGAGGGATTCCCAAATTTTGTTTGCCAGGTCTGTTTTGTAAAGACACCTTGACTTCTTGGTGAGGCTGAAGAGGTAGCTACAGTATTCAGTGCTACCAACCTGATGTTGGTGGACCCGGTTGTGCAGTCGGTCTTTCTGCTCTTGCTGCCTGTGGCTGCACACTGGGGCTCATCCTCCAGCCCACATGCCTGTGTCCGGTTTGTGCATGAGACATGGCTAGCTCCAGCCTCTTCAGGAGCCTGTCAAAATGGCTGTCAAACCTTCCACATGTAAATGGCATATTTACATAATCCAGTCCTCTTTACCCTATGAAAGGGGACTGAAGAAAGGGCAAATTATGACATATTTATTGAGCCGTGAGGACTTTCACTGTTGGTTTATATTTACAAGCTTGTTCAGGTGATAGGATAATAATATGTTATGTGGGAGTGATGTTCCTCAGTCTTAAGTAGTCCTAATTATCTAGTTACTTATATTATGGTTTTCATTGGTAGATTTCTAGTTGCATTGCAGAAAATGACCTTTGATGCCATATCTGCATTAATGGGAATCAGCTGTGATTCTTTGAGGAGTGAAATGTTGCAGCAAAGGTCACACTGTGATGCTGTAGCAGAACTGGGAAGAAGACCTCTGTAGTATGCTGTCAAGTAAGCAGTGCTGTTTCCAGTTCTAGTCTTTGTTTGCATGTTGTTGCAAAAAGATGACAGAATCATCGGATTGTGTAGGTTAGAAGACCTTTGTGGTCCCACCTCCCTCTCAAAAAACATTTACAAGCATTTTTATATGTGTGTGTATGTGTATAAACAGGGATCTAGTGCAGAGTCATAGAATAGTTAGGATTGGAAAGGACCTTAAGATCATCTGGTTCCAACCCCTTTGCCATGGGCAGGATCATGCCTGTTGCCACCTTGTTTGATGCTGTTGCACATGTTCTGAGAGGATTTATTTGCCACATTGGTCTGGAAGGGGTGGGCTTACTCCTGTGAAAGCTCAGATCTCGCAGCCGTGTCATAAAGAAAGTAGCAACATGAACTGGAAGAAGGTATCTTTGGAGAAACTGAAGCAAAGAGTGAGTCTGAAGAAGAGCAGGGCTGGGCAGGCCAGAGAAAATAGTATTGGCAAGGTAGCAAACAGCATCATAGAAGGCCAAAGCTATGAACAAGATCAGGAGACAAACGGAGCAGTAATGAAAGAGAGCTAGTGACACCAGAGGCAAAGGTGGAAATACAAGCAGAGGGGAGGTTTCCCTCTTTGATCTATTTGATATGTAGATTCATAGAAACTTGTGCCTCTTTGTCTGGGAATCCTCGAGAATCTCCTTTGAGAGGAGATCTTCCAGAGGAACCTGGGAAAGCAAGTTCATGTATGAGCTTGTTCAGCCAGGAGGCATTTCTGCAAGGGCTGCTTTTGCTCTTGAGAATCGTCTGCAGAACAGGAGGGAAAGGTAAAGACCCTGATCTAGTCTGTTCTTATGCATAATAGCAGTCCTAGCACATCACGTATTTCTCCCCGAGGCCTGTGATGCTTCAGTTCAAGTCGTGGCGTATCTTTTCAGATGTTCAGCTTCTTTTACCATGGCCTTGTCTGATGTCAGCCTGTTGTGGCCCTGGATGAGCCCCTCCAGCACTGCGTTACTTCTGTGTTGGAAACGCGTGTACACAGTGTGCATGTGGTAATACCAGTACTAGCTGGAGGTTCTGCCATTCCGATGTGGTAGCAAGGCAGGGATCTGGCAAAAAAAGGGGTTTATGGCTGTTGCTGTCACTGTCTTGTTGCCCAGCGCCTGTGCTGTGGTACTGCTTGGAGGTCCTCTCAGAGTGGGGCTGTGCAGCCACGCAGCTGCAGGGGGAATGATGTTGGCAATGGTGATGGCTGTGGAACCATGAGGAAGGCAGGCAGTGTGAGGAGAGCTGGTCCATAGGTGAAGCAGACAGTGAAGAGCTGGCACCTTGGGGAGGTGTGGAGGGAGGGCATGAGGAAAGCAGGCATGGCAGCGGCATGTGACCAGCAGCCAGGCAAGGCAAGGGCTGTATCTGCAGGCTGGTGGCTGGGTTCAGGTGTAAGCTGTGTTTTAAATAAAAACATTCAGTATACACTCAATGGTTATTTTTTTCTCTCCTCCTGTGACTTTTGTACACTCCTAAACTTTACAGTGTTTGAATACCACAGTGCAGTTAACAGTGCTGGGTGACCGGGGGGAGCAGGGGAAGGAAGAGGGCATGGGGATCAGTGCTGCTTGGAGGAGGAGACAAAGGCTGGGATTGTAGGCTGGTGGGAATGTGCCAGATGAGAGAGGGAGAGAGGGAAAGGAAGTGGATGAGAAACGGATGTTGGAAGTGGTGGGTCAGAGGTGAGGGGCTGCTAAAGGCATATCTCATGTCCAGCTGTGGGGACACAGCAAAATAGCATGGTTAAAGGGGATCACCATGCTGCAAGGGTGGAGAGAAGGTGCCGCTCAGCAGAATAGGCTGGGTTTGTTCCTAGGTATCTTGTAGCCTTTAACTGATTTTTGGTAAGGCAATGTTGTAGTGAAACTCTGGATTGGTTAATGGAAATGGCTCATTGTGGGGTGGGATGCTGTGGTTGCAGGACAAGGTCGGATGTTCCCCACAGGTACTGAAGCCAAACCAGCAATTTGCCTTAGAGGCTGGTTGGGAAAAACACAGAAGCAACTGTTCTGAGCAGTGGTGGTGGTGTTGAGGGAGCATGGCTGGGGGTGCCTGCAGCCTCTTCCCTGTTTCTCTTGGCTTACTTTTCAGAGAAAAAATAAAAACATAAAGTTACTTTCTTGACCATGTGGGTGGGTTTGGGTTGTTTTTTTTTTATGTTCCAGAGCTGAGTTGCTGTTGAAAGGGACAGTGCTATCGCACCTTTTCATTTGCTGGGCCCTGTGTTCCTGCTGCCTTGCTTGTGTCTGTCTACCAGCACTCCTGAGCCACATGGCTGAAAAATGACCTGGTATCATCAGATGCACTTTTGGGCAGCTTGATTTGACTGACATGTGGGTGCAGCCATGCTCGGATGGCATGAACGAGGCATTGGGAATGTACAGCCCTGGGTTACGCTGTCCCTTTCATGGTCTTGATTTGAACTAATAGTGCGAATGTACTCTGAGTGACATCTCCTGCCCTTCAGTTTTAGTACTCCTGTCAATGTTTAGTTAGTGATGTGTTACACCTTGTGGATCCCATTTGTCTTAATCCTTCCTTTCCTCTCAGTGTACATTCCAGTTAGTGCTCCTTGAGTGGAGCTGCTGCAAGACAAGTCAGAAACATCTGTAAGTGCCACAGTTACATTAATGCATGTACATAAAGGGCAAGTTTCTCGAGAGGACTGCCTAGCTCCATGGGCTGTTCCTGGGCTGCAGTGTCAGACCTGCTGAGAGCTGCTTATTTAGAAAGCTGGGCTGATGTTCTCACACAGATAGAGCTGTCTTGCTGGCAAATGCTGCATAGCCAGGGTTTAGACTTGCTTGTAATGACTAAACTATGAGTTGTCAAGAATGTGTTGGAGGTGTAATATGAGGAAATATGAGGAATGGGATGAGGTAAGAGACAGGTCTTGGGCAAGAGCACAGAAGGGCATACCTCTGTGAGAGAGAGAGGGGATATCCCTGGCAGGTGAGTGGCAAAGCAGCATTAAAACAGGGTTTCATTATTAGATGCAGGAGATGTTGATTCAAGAAATGTATACGTATATCATGGAGGATAGGCCTGTATAGACACTTGGAATAAATGAAACAGAAGTGTTACAGGTCTCACTATGTGAGAGGTGGGTGTGTTGCTGAGACATGGAGACACCTTCATGGTGGCTCAGTTTGCTGACAAAAGCAGTGAGTTGGCATGGATAGTTCTGGGTATGGGAAGGGCCATGGACAGCTGGTGTGCCCATGAGGGAAGAACGTACG
Source organism: Melopsittacus undulatus (assembly GCF_012275295.1). NCBI lineage: Eukaryota > Metazoa > Chordata > Aves > Psittaciformes > Psittaculidae > Melopsittacus > Melopsittacus undulatus. The sequence goes on from NC_047528.1 coordinate 94,426,200, forward strand.
TGCAAACTGAGGGGATCAGAGGCAGAAGAAAGCAGGACAGGATGATTTCTCCCTGCCAGTAGCTTGGTATGCTGGTGTGGCTTTACCCTGCCACTCTAGCCCCAGGTTCTAGGCAAGTCACTGAAATATAGAAGGTGGGTTTTACCATCATGGCAGGGGGATTGGAACTAGATGATCTTAAGGTCCTTTCCAACCCTAACTATTCTATAATTCTATGATCTGTGCACGTGTCTGTGTTTCTTGTTTTCCAGTCATTTTGTCCTTTGCCTTCTCTGCTCTTGGGAGCTCTAGAGGGGTGCTTTGCCCTTTAGCATGTTAGACTCTTACTGCCATCACTTCTGAAGTAATCCCGATCCTTACGAGCATGGCACAGGTTCCTTCAGCCCTGTGCTCCTCAGGAGGTGATTGAATGGACCCCTGGATGGCATTGCTTAGATGTGAGATGCTAGGGAGACAACATAACCGGCTCTTTCCACTGCAGTTCAGAGGGTTGGCTCTTAAAAGCTGAACTGGAAGCTTGACAGAGTAGTGCGAACTACTTGATGGCTGCCTTTTTTTCAGATTCACAGCAAGATAGGAAAAGCATTTGGACGTGACCTGTTCTATAGCCTGAGATAATTTCTGCACTGGCAGACATGGAAAGAGATAAAACAGTGGAGAGCTAAGAGCTTAATCTCTTCTCTACAAATGCTAGCAGCATATGTAATAGGATTGTTGAATTGGAGTTACATGTTTTCGAGGATAAGTACTGTATGATGATACCATACTGTTACAGCCATTCTAAAAATAGAAAATAGGACTGGGGATTTACAGTAGTTGTTGGGGATGCTTGGGTTTCACTGGGACCTTTTGGAATAATAGAAGATAAGACAAAACGGATCCCTAAGAAAGCTGGAGCTGTTCTTGAGGGGTGTCTTGGGAGGAGAAAACAGGAGTGCTCTGACTTCAATCTAGTCAGGTACCACAGATTTTTCTTACACAAAATACAAAAGTAAGGAAACTTTATAGACCTTCTAGCCAAACTTTGGTTAATTTATATGGAAAAATTACATCTCTTTAAAAAACATTTTCATTTTTTCTTCTGTGGACCTTTCGAGAGACACATTAAAAACTGCATCCCAACCTCTCTGTTAAATACGTATTATTGATGCTGTGGTTTTAAGCAAGCTAAACTTAGATGATGTCAGAACTGAGACTTTTTCTGCCTAATCTTAACTTGTTCACTTTACATGTGAGCATTTTGATGCACTGTTTAATTACAGGACACTATCTGCATTGCCTGCAGCACCTTTGCTTCCTAGCAGGGCTGGCAGCAGCGGCACAAAATGAGGGGCTGCCTCTAACCCTGGTTTTGTTGCAAGAGTGTCTTGATGATGGGGAAAAAGGCAGGCTTCTTGTTGCTGTTACTTTCTAGTTTGGAAAATCGGGGGTCTGCTTCTCCTGGGGACTTGTTGGCTTGAATGGGTAAAAGTCTGGGCTCAGTCTGGCTCAAGGTCTGTGTGTCAGTCACTTGTTCTCTTCAGCCCCTATCCAGGTGAGGGAGAGAGATGCCCCATGTCAGAGGGAGCTGGTTTTGTGGCAGATGTCTGTGGTAGGGCAAGGGCTGGCTTCTGTGGAGCAGGAGAAGGATTTTGGCATGTGTGCTAGTGAGAACCACCAGTGTTTGGTGTGAGTGTGCCCAAGGAGCCAGTGTGCACCGAGCATGCGGCGACTGATGCTCTCTGAAGCTGCTGCCGACTGGAATGCTGGCCTGAGGCCAGTGCAGCCTCTCCCTGGGGCTTCCCGCACCCCTCCCGAGGGGGGGGAAATGGGGGAAGTGGTGGCCCAGCCCTGGGTATCGATGCAGATTTTAATCGAGCAGAGCGACAATTCTGCCCATCATTAGGATTCACGCCAGCATGTTTTAAGACTTCCAAGCTGATATCCTTTGTGCATGTGTAGTAATGCAGATAAAATTCCCCACAAAGGTTTCTGAAGTACTGCTGGTCCTGCCTGAACTCCTAATAGACACAGTCCCTCTCCTGCCAAGTCCTCCTTGCTTCACAATGTGTGTGGGACATCCTATTTTTAGTGGAGTTTCTGCCTGTTTACAGGGAAAGCATTTCTTTATTGCAAACCTGCCTGCTCTGAGGGAAAGCAACAACCAACACAAAATCAACAAGGCTTTTTGGTAAATGGCTGAATAACTTTGTCCTGGGCCAGCAACCAGTGGGAGCTTCTCTTAGCTGATGTAAAGATGGATCAGGACCTGGGCTGAATATCTGAAGCTGCTGCCTAATGACTGATGATAATTATGCTCCAGTCTCTGATCTAGCCTTGCTTTCTTTTGCCCTGGATGGCATGGTGGCAGGCAGGCTGCAATGAGAAGCCTGCCAGCTTTATTTCTAGTTCAGCTAAAAGGATTGCTACGGTTTCTTGCTTTTTGTTGTGGTTGCTAATCCTGCAGGCAAGCTGTTTGTTCTTGTGTGTTCTCAGCATTTGTTTTTCATAGAGTCATATCATCAATGAATGGTTTGGGTCGAAATGGACTCCAGATCGTCCAGTTCTGACCCCCCTGCTATGGGGAGGGACACCTTGCACTAGACTAGGTTGATCAAAGCCCCGTCCAACCTGGCCTTGAGCACTGCCAGAAATGGGGCAGCCACAGCTTCTCTGGGCAACCTATTCCAATATCTCACCACCCTTACAGGGACGAACTCCTTCTTCATATCTAACCTAAATCTCCCCTCTTTCAGTTTAAAGCCATTACCCCTTGTCCAGTCACTACATGTCCTTGTAAGAAAAGATTTCTTGTAGGCCCCTTTAGGTACTGGGAGCTGCCATAAAGTCTCCTCAGAGCCTTCTGTTCTCCAGGCTGAACAAGCCCAACTCCCTTAGCCTGTCCTCATAGAAGAGGTGCTCCAGCCCTCTCATCATCTTCATGGGCCTCCTCTGGATTTACTCCAACAGCTGTATGTCCCTCTTGTGTGAGAGGCCCCAGATCTGAATGCAGTACTGCAGGTGGTGTCTCACAAGAGCAGAGTAAAGAGGGAGAATCATCTCCCTCAACCTGCTGGTCACACTTGTTTTGATGCAGCCCAGGACTGGCTTTCTGGGCTATAAGGGCACACTGCTGGCTGATACTGAGCTTTTCATCAACCAGCATTCCCAAGTCTTTCCCATCAAGGCTGTTCTTAATCCAGTCTCTGCCCAGCCTGTATCTGTGCTTGGGATTGCCGTGACCCAGGTGTAGGACCTTGCATGTGGTCTTGTTGAGCTTCATGAGGCTGGCATTGGCCCACCTCTCCAGTCAGTCCAGGTCCCTCAGGATGGCATTCCTTCCCTTTAGCTTGTCAACCAAACCACACAGCTTGGTGTCATCAGCAAACTGGCTGAGGGAGGACTCAATCCCACTATCCATTTCCAAAGATGTTAAGCAGCACCAATCCTAACATTGAGCCCTAAGGAATAACACTGAGGACAGGAATACACTGTTCTCTACTTGGACACTGAGCTGTTGACCACAACTCTCTGTGTGCGGCCATCCAGCCAATTCCATATCCACCAAGTGATCCATCCATCAAATCCATGCTTCCCCAGTTTAGAGACAAGGATGCCACGTGGACAGTGTTACATGCCTTGCACAAGTCCAGGCAGATGACATCAGTTGCTTTTCCTTTCTCTACCAATGCAGTAACTGTGGGAATTCTTAAAGAGCCAACGCCACGTAGTGAGCGATCCCGATACCCTGAGCCTTGTTACTGTAAAGTAAGAAGATTCTTGGCAGGCATAAGCAAGGTCAGTTGTCTTGTTAGGCCTCTGTAATTTTCCACTGAAAACATGCAGAGAATGATGTCTGCCAAGGTTGTAGTTTCCCACTGTATTTTTAGAGTAAGGTATTTAATCACAATTATAACAAGTTATAAACGTTAGCTTTGTAAACGGTAGGAACCTCTAGACTAACCAGTATCCAAGGCTGTTACATAAGAAACCTAAGGGTGTAAGGGTATAAAAGGAGCACTGTATCTGAATAAACTGGCAATCGCTTGATCACATTGATTGTCTCCGCGTTGTCCGGGACTCCTGCATCGACACTGTAACCACATCAGAGAAAGCTACCAAATTTGTCAGGCACAATCTGCCCTTAGTGAAGCCATGTTGGCTGTCACCAATAGCCCCCTTTTTTTGTCCATGTGCCTTAGCACTGTTTCCATGAGGATCTGCTCCACGATCTTGCCAGGCACTAAGGTGAGACTGACTGGCCTTTGTTCCCTGGGTCTTCCTTTTTTTTTTCTTTTTAAAAATGGAGAGAAAAGTTCCCTCTTCCTGTCAGTGGGAACTTCACTAGAATGCCACAACTTCTCAGATATCATGGACAGTGGCTTGGCCACTTCATTTGCCAGTTTCTTCAGGACCTGCAGATGCATCTCATCAGGTCCCATGGACTTGTGCTCCTTCAGGTTCCTTAGATGTTCTCAAACCTGATCTTCTCCTGCAGCAGGTAGTTCTTCATCTTCCCAGTCCTTGCCTTTGCCTTCTGTGACTTGGTGTGGCTGGAGCACTTGCCAGTGAAGACCAAGACAAAGTAATAATTGAGTAACTCAGCCTTCTCCATGTCCTGGGTGATCAGGTCTTCCCTTTCCTTCTGGACAGGGCCCATATTTTCTGAGCAACCCTTAGATGTTGCATGGGGCAATGCAGCGCGATTCAGGCTGTTTGCTCTTGGCAGCTCCTTGTCTCTTTTTCTCCTGCATTGCTTTTTTGACCATTGCTGGTATATTGTCAGCTAGTGAAAGACCATTCACGTTGAATTACGGATGCATAAAACAGTGGTGGGCTTTTAATTGGGCAGCTATTCAGAAAGCAAGTGCTTCCTCTCAGGGTTTAAGTTACCAAATTCATCAGGGCATTTCAACTTCTTGCATTTTAAATTCCCTGATCCTAAAGAACAAAGTAATTTTCTCAGCTTTGGAGGCTGACATCTGCTTACAAGGATTAAGTGTGTTCCTGTAGCAGTGGGCACAGATTTTGTTTGTGGAAGGGTATATATTGAAGAGAGTATTAAACTCTGTTACAGGTTCCTGGACTGGAATGGAAATTCCTTTGCAGGTTTGGAGGGAGGCACGTCGGAGCTTGCTTATTTATTTGGCAGATGTCTGATGATGTTACATCATCTACAGCGCTTAGAGCCTGCAAGAGTTCTGAAAGGGCTTGGTGCATTGTGGTGGGTCAAACAGTAACAGGAAGCTCTCTTCTTCCTTTTTTTGTTGTGGGCAAACAACCATTTTAAATAATGAGCCATCAGCCAACTCTCTCCCTCCCACAAACCCATGTTTTGAGATGATGTGAAGACAGTTGGTCAGGAAGAAGGGCCATAGAAAATCTCAGTCGGATTGTTCTCAGGGTGTCATTAATCAACTCACGTTTCCAATCTCTGAACAGCGTGCAGTGGTGATATTTGCTGGGGATGTGTGACCTTTTGCTGCTTTAGTTGGATGGGCATCCTAGAGATTTATTTTTTAAAAGCATTCTGTTCTACTATCTTTAAACCTGTTTATCCTTTTGTGAGACCCAGACTAAACCAAATTTGGCCCCCAAGCATAATTCTGCTGACAGCATGCAACTGGGAGCCAAGGTTTTTATAAAATTTAAGATCAATAGAAATGGTACAATTAGCTAAGCCCAAGTCCAGTGGAAAGAGTTGCTTTTAAACAAATAAATGTTCCCTGCAGGACTGGCAGCCCCAGATAATGCAGCCCAGAGTGCCTGGAGCTGACCAACTGCAAACCAAAGGGAAACTGACTTAATTGGGTTTTGTGGCCCTGGCAAGATATAAACAGTAACAAATAGTGAGAAGCAAGTTGGACTTGAATTGTTTTCTCCCTACATTAATAGGTTGAGGTGATGTTAGTAATAAAAATCTGGCCAGTTCTTTGGCTGGCAGTTTGGCAGATGGCTGTTGCAGGTAATGAGGGTCATGCAGATTAACACCAGCTGTGTGCATCTGGCTTGATGTTTGAAGTTGACCTGTTAATCTTTCTGTTCCATTCCAGAAGCTACGAGGGACAACAAATGTTTTCCTATCTTCCTACTTACTTCTGTAACGCCCTCATGTGAGTAACAACCATCACAGTTTTGGTAAAGACTTTTATTGTTGTATCTGTTTGCAGTTCCTGCCCACCCTCCTCCTGCTCTGCTTACTTGTCCTTTCCTTTCTCTGTCCTAGGGCAATGCTCCATTCCCTGCAGAAGAGAACGAATGGTCTCTTAGAAATAAAAATGTTTAAGGCTTCTTTGAAGTACACAATATAATACATAGTGAAATGTTTATCTGAAAAACTGGGTCAGCAGCTGCATGTTTTATCAAAGAAAGTATATTCAGAAATGTTTATAGAAACATGACAGCACTAAATCTGGGTAGTTGGTCACTAATCTGTGTGAAGATACAAAACTGATTACATAAAAATATTCCCCTGAGGCACCCTGTTACTTACAGTATATGTATGACCCAGGCTTTGAAAGACTCCTCTCCTGCCTTTATTCTTCTTCACACTTTGCCATGTGGTCACTCCAAATCACTGCCAGCTGGCCTATTTGTCATGTGTGTTTGTGCTGCTTCTAATTTTTGACCTTTCAAAGAGACAGACAAAATCTGTGGTTTATGCAAATCTTTGAATTTGCAGCCAGCCTAATAGTGGGAAGGAAAAATACAGTGAGTTTAAATACCAGAAGGGAACAGATTCTGTTCTTTAGTGCCTCACTATTGACCACAGAACCTAGCATACCTCTAAATGAGTTGAAGTTTTGCCTGTTGAGGTTTTCTTACCTCCTTGTTGTCTTCTACCCTTATTTCAGACATCAGGTTAGGCTCCTTCTGATGTGTTTTCAGCTTGACGAATATGATTTGTTCTGTTTGTTCCAGGGTCAGTTGTTTTGTTTTGGTTTTTTTTGTTTTTTCAACTGAGTGGTTTTGTAGTGTGCTACCTTAATAGAAACAAAAACAGAACAAAAAAAGGATTGTAAAACATGTCAGTGCTGTAGAGAAAGAAGGATGAAACTGGAAGAGTGATATATCATCAAACTGAATGCACCAGTGTGCGAGTACATGGCAGAATAGTCAGTTTGCAGAAAATGATAGTGAATTTGGGTGATATTTCCAGTTTCCCTAGAGTGAAAGCACATACAGTTTACAATGGATAATGAAATGTTATGGGTTTTATGTCTAATATGTTAATTCTGCCAGTGCAGTAATCCCGAGGTTCCAATCCACCACAAGGCTGACATTTATGTAATAGAGAATCAGAGACATTTACTGAGAATATAGACTGAGAGTGCATCTTAAAAAAAAGAGAGAAAAATGTGAAAGGTCTCCACTCTCTTCCCTTCTCTCCTTTTCCATTGTATCAAATATTGACTAATGTCAATAAAAGCTGTCGCTCCCTTTGTAGCAGACCCAAAAGTTAATTCCTCTTTTTTTTGTGTGTGTGTGTGTGTGTGGGAAGAGGAATATGATCTGTGATGTTTTTATGCTTGTATATGGCTTGGGTTTTGCAAGATCAAGTCTTCAACACTTCCAGCTTGGGGCAACATGGCTGCATTGCCAGGGTGGTTTTGAGTCAGACCAAGGTACTGATCCAGTATGTAGACTGTATATTGCTCGCTCAGTCTGCTGTAAGCCAGCCCCCTTTCCTTTCTGTGCTTCACTGCCAAGTGGTAGAGGCATGGCTCTGAGTTTGAGCTATCCTTTTCATCAGGGCCATGTGTTCCACTTCCCCTCCTTGCAGTGGCATTGGTGCTTTCCTCATTGCAAGTTCAGGGTGCCAAAATGGCAATAAAATATAAATGTGGGTTTTTTTGACAGCTGTGTTTTGTAAACCAGGGTGCTAAAAGAGGGCTGGTGGCTGATCGGAGGTGGAAACATATAGGCAGGACATGGCAACCTTGATGTGCAGTAGTTTAAGTGGGGCAAGGAGGAGCAGGGATGGAGCAACTGTTTGCCCAGGATGCTGTTGGCCAACTTGGTGCCTGTTTGAGTAAAGATGTGTCACCATTCATACCTCTAAGCTTGATGATCAGCTTTTGGCAGGTACTGGAGCTCTGGTTAAAACCAAGGGTGAGTTCAAAGTGTCTGAAGTCAGTCCTGTGGCTAAGTCTTTTGCTGAGGAATGACGGGCTGTTTCCAGGGCTGACTGAAAGACTTTGCTGCATGTTGCTTAATGAGAGCAAAAAGAAGAAGTGGAGGTCCTGGACAATCTATGGAACACAGCTTCAACAGCATTTCCTATTGTGCAGAGACACTTTTTCCTTAGGTCATCGGTGATGTCGCTTGGAAGCTTTGACACAAGGGAAAACCTCCCTTGCAGACTGGTGCTTCCTACCACCATCTGCAGTCTTAACTTGCCAATGCTTTAGGACAATTTATTCTAGTGCTGAGAAGCCAACCACTTCCCAGTGCTTTTGGACTCTGCTGAAGTTGATTGAAGAGAGGGACAGTTTAATGAAACATTCTGCAAAGCTTGGACCTCTTCACAATATGCTTTGGACCAGTCCTTCCTGATTCTCCTGGTGTTACCTGGAGTTCTCAAGCACTGAGCCCATTACAAGCCCCTCCTGCTTGTGAGGGGCTGCTACTTGTTCTGTGGCACTCACATCCTCTGCCTGCATCTAACATGAGTGTCTGTGTGAGTGCTTTAGCACATCCTGCTTCTGAACTGTGCATCTGCCTGCAGTGAGTAATTTCTCAAGTGTTGTTACTGCGTAAATGTGCAATGACTAGGAGGTCTGCTCCTCCATTTCCCTGTTCTGGAGCATTGACAGCTGTTGCTCCCTGCTCTTTGGTCTTTGTCTTTCTGCATCATTTGACTGTGTAATTTTTGAGGAGGTTTGAGGAGAAAGGAGGTGTCTTAGAACCTGTTTAAGTCTCTCATGGCCTCAATAAGCTGTGTCATTAGGATTCTTCATTCTAAACCCCAGTCACAGAGGGACATCCTTGATTATCCTTCCTTCCCTGCCATGGAGCTGTGCTTTTTTTGCTGTGGATTTCAGAGCTTCTTTACTTGTGTCCTGCAAAATGATGTCCCAGGAAATACCTGCTTTAAGAACCAGCCAGACATCCATGCTTAGAGTGGGGTGAAGAGTGAAGAAGATGAAGCAACTCCCTGGAGAAGCTCTGGATCACTTGTGCTGTAGGATCATCTAATGTGAAGAGTGCAGTAGACCTGAGGCCTTCTTTGCTTTTTATTCTGCTTTTGCAGGAGTCTCTCCAGGACTTTCATCTATGACTGATGTAGGAGGCTCCCTTTTCCTGCAGCCAACCATGTCATTAGAATGGGTGGGGGGATTGATGCTCACACTGTGCTGGCCCAGCTTCAGCTTGCCTGACCTAAGCTGGCCTCCAGATAGCTCAGCTGGTTTTTGCAGAACCTCAGGATATGGAACATGGTTATTTAAGTTTGAAGAGTTCCCTTATCTCCTGAGTGTGGCTACAGCAGGGGAAGTTATAAAAGCAATTTCAAGTTACTTAGTACAGCATTCTTAACATACTTAAGCATGCAATCTCTGATTAGTGGTTTTGTGCAACTAATGCATCTGGTGAAACTGAACTATTTCATTGCTCTACAACATACTTCTATGTTCTTCCTGCCACTGCCCTATTTACTGCCACTTTAATACATAGCCATCATTGGTCATACTGTGCAGCTGTCCCACTGTGTATTGATCACAGGGGTTTTTCTGTGTGTGTAGGAGCATAGGGGAGAAATAACTTTGATCACATGGACTTAGGCAGAGAAGGGTCTGCCCTGATATACCGATATCTCTTAGAGCTTCTTACAGTTGGAACAGTGACAGCAGGCAGCATTGGAGTATGCCTCCCAAATGTTGTGTTTAATCACAAATCAGGCTTTAATGTTCAAGTAACAGATGAATACTGAAAAGCTTCATAAGAAATAAAAGGAACAGGAAGGACTTTAAAGGAGGGGGAAGTACAGATGTGGAAAATTAATCAGCAGTTCTAGAGCTATCATGATCTTGAGAGTACGTACAAGGCTTTTGCCAGTAAAAGAGATCAGTTAATCTGTGTTTGAGCTGTTTGTCTTAGGGATCACTCAGAAATTATGCATCTCTGAGTGCTCAAAACCACATTTGTGCAGGTATAAAGTTAATGGCAGTAGAAGCTTCAGGCTCAGGTCAGACCTTAATGCAGGTCTTCCAAAGGTGAGCCTGTAACACCATGAATGTGTACCAAGGTATGTATTATCTCTCAGTATTGCTGCTGGTTTACAAATATTCAGGAATGGGCTCACAGAGCAGGGCCATTGTTTGGGTATCACAAACCATATATTCTTTGCCTGCTTTGGCTGTGATGAGCTGTGGCCCTCTTCCAAATAGTAATTTAGAACAACATTTAGAGACACTTTATTTTCTTCTAAATTTACTGTTGTCAAAGATTTCATACTGCAATTCAGAGAAGACACTTCCAGTTGCTACATGCTTTCCTCCTGCTCTTGTTCTGCATCTCCTTTCCTTGCCTGCTAACCATGAAAAAGAGTTAGCTTTTAAACAGCATTTCCTGGTCATGCTTCTCAGTTTCTTGTTCTCTTAATAAAGGGAGTCTGAACAATTTCCTGTAATTATAATGTTTTCAGAGCAAAATGCTCCAACTGCATTTCTTACTACTGCCCTATCTTAGCATGCCTATGCCACTCTTTGCTTTTGGTCTCCAAGCTATATTCAGAAATCCCTGAATTTGTTCAGTTGTAGGTTGTGAATGAGGTTGTAGATAGAGGTGTGCTCTGCAGACTGTTATGAACTCACAGTATCCTGCTGCCACTGGGTAGTACTATAAAGCCCTGTTGGAAGTCAGTGGTTTTCAGGTTTGCTGGTGAAACCACTTCACTGAGTGCCTCTGCCATTTTGGTGCTTGCTGTTGTACGGTTTAACAGAGACCTGTTTGTTTAAGTGTGTTTTCAGCTCTGCACAACTGAAAAGGCTTGGGGGTGGTGATGGCCCTAAAGCTGTGTACCTAGGTTGGTAGGCACATATGGCAGGAATGTGGAAGGAGGCAGGATCCAGCCATTGCAGTCATGGATATTGTTTGGCTGGACCAAACTATTCCATGAACCATGAAGAGGCTGCAAGACTGGCAGAGCCAGTGCTCATCTCCTCTTGATGTGGAGTTTTGCCTTCTCCAGAGTGTCCCTGAGCCTGGGGTCAATACATCAGAGTTTCTCAGGTGTGAAGGGATGTGTGAGTCTCCAGTCCAAGCCCTTGCCCAAAGCAGGACCAGTTCTGGGATCAGACTAGGGTGCTCCAGGCTTTTCTCCTTGTTCTTGAAAACCTCCAAGGATGGAGCCTGCACAGTCTCACTGGAAAACGTGATCCCACTTCACTTTTTACCTTTAACATCCTCATGGTGAAGATCTCCATATATCCTGACAGAACAGCTGGTGATTCACTCTGTGTAACACAATGTACCCAGACTTGGCATGGGCACCACCAATATGGATGCTTGACAGAGACTGTAGATGGATACAAATTATGCCTTGAAATTAAAGGATTGTTCATTGTGAGGAGAACAGCATAGGCAAAAGTAGATGGAAATATAGATGGAATATGAGAAGCTGTGGAGTATAAGCAGGAAAAGTAGAACACCAGCATATATTTTTCTGTAAAATCTTTCAATTAAATAACTCTATATGTGTTTTTAAAAGGGAAAAAGAAATCTAGCTAGAGCAAGTTAATGGAAAAGGAGAAGAAGGGAAAGCACTGAGATATAAACCAGACATCCCTATTTCCTTAAGTGTCTGTGAGACCTCTCGGGCATGGCAAGTCCAGTTGTGCCAGCCCTCTCTGCCAGCTGTAGTGTTTATAACCTTGAGTCATCCTGTGAATGTCAGTGGTGATAGCCCTCTGGGCAGAACCTGAAGTTAAGGTCTCTGCTCATGTTGGAGGGCTTTGGGTTAGGCTGGGAGTGAGTGGTGTTAAGTTGGGACCCCTGGGAGGGAGGTATTAACTGAGCAGTGTGATTCCCATGTTGTGCTCTGGTTTGGGGAAGCTGAAACCAGTCTGGGGCTTCTTTTCATTGAGGTGATTTTTTTAACATCTGCCTGTAAAAATTATAAAAAGGAGAAGAAATGAATTTGAGCTTGTTTTCTGGAAGGGAGAACACGTCCAGTCAACCAGCCTCTTCTGCTGTTGTGCAGCATGTCTAAAATAGGCGCAGGTCTGACTACGTTCTTAACATGCATCTGTCAGAAAGTAATTAGCAGCAGTTTATACTTCTGTACTGCTCCTTTCTGTGAAGGTCTTGGAGTACTTCGTGGGGAGGACCAGCTGATGGGAAACTGGGCCTTTAACTTGGATCTGCCCAGTGGTCTGATTTGCAGTGTGGCTGGTGGTGGGAAGGCAGCATGAGGGCTTGCAGCAGGAGATTTCTGAGCCAGTCTCACTCCCAAAGCCTGCTTTGGGCTGTGCAGGTAGCTGTGCAAGAGCATCCTTGATTACACTGTATGCTTTTGTGAAGAGTACAGAGAAGCAGAGTCCATGCATCACCTCTGTTACTCTTCATCCTCCTGCCCATCCTGTTGGCTGGTTTGCTCCCTTCCCTGACTTGTCCTCTCCTATTGCTTGACAGTGAGCTGTTGAGGAAGTGACTTGGCCTTAGATATGCCAATCAGCCCTGCACTGCAAGGGTGGAAGTGGCATTGACAAAAGGGGTGGTGTGTGGACGGCATTGATGCTGTTGTGATCTTCTTCAATGAAAAGCTCGGTGAGGGAAGGAGTAAGGACACCTGTGGTAGTCTGTTTGCTCCAGTGAAAGGTGAGAGTTGGATGCATAAGGAAGCACTGTCCAAATGGAAGAATTACTGGAAGAGTGCTTTGTGTTGTACCAGTGAAGTTAGCAGATGTTTATAGTCCATGATTAAGCTGCCATGCTCAATTTGGTAAGTCTGAGCCATGGGCTGCAGTCTCCATGAGGAGGGAAATGCTGGGACAGGTATCTTCTGTCCTCTCACTGCTCATGTAAAAACAGGTCAGGCGCTCTGGCTAACTTAATACGAGAGTGTTTTGAGTCAGTTTTTCACCCTGGGTGATCAGTACCTGGATCAGGTGTTAGTGACAGAGGACCAGGGCATCTGTTGTAATCCTGCGTCTGCTCAAGGACTGTGGAGCAAACCACTCACTCTCCACTTGGCCATGCAGAAGATGGGGATAATACTGCCTCACAGGGATATCATGAAAGTTAATTTGATAATTATTTATAAAGCACATTGGAGTGCTGCTTCAGTTTTACACAGTGTTATGATAACACCTAATTAGTAAATCCTTATGATACTTCATTTTCTTTCTGCTATAAATATTGGCCTAATATAGGGACAACTCTGCCTGTGCTAGTCATCTCAGTGACTCAGAGGGAATAAGCAAGCTGAATTTAGTTTGTAAATGTTCTCTACACCCCCACCATCCATCTTACCCATAAAAACAACCTCCCCTTTGGCAACCTGCTGCCTGGCCAGTGTCCTTTCGTGGGTCACCACCTGGGGAGAAGTCATTCCTCAAATGGAAATATCAGCCCTCCAGCAACCTACTTGTTTTTCATGGGCTTTCTCATCCTTCCCCAGCCTTGTGGCTCTGGGCCTTTTCTTGCTGGGTTTGGGCAGGCAAGGGATGACAGGAGGGAAAGGAGGAGCTGCCACAGGAAGATCTCTGCCCTCCCTTTCAGTGGGATCTTGACCAAGGGCTGGGATAACAGGATGCAAGGTTGAATTTTCTCCTCCTCCAAGCTCTTTCTTCTTTCTGTCTTCCTTCTTTTGTATGTGTTTGCATTATGCTGTTGTGTTTCATGTTGTGTGCAACATCTTGCCTCCACTTTGGCCAGTGTTGTTAATGAGATTTCATACAGCAGTGTGTTGTTTTTTCTACTCAGAATAAGTCATGCTCAGATTGCTTTGCTGTACATCACACACTGCTGGTTTTGCCTAGCTTTGAGTGGTTTCAGGCTCTTTTGAAGGTGTGAATATCCCATGTGTTTAATACTTCAATGTGGTGAAATCGAAATCTTGTGATACCTATTTTTAGTGTTGAGAAATTTTGACAACTAATGTAAACCTACGTTATCCATCACTTGACAGCATCATCACCAGCGTACAGCTTGTCACTCTCATTTTGAGCTGATTTTTCCAATGAAATTAAAACTGTTGGCAGGGATGCGGTGGAAGCATGTCAGAATGCAGCATGAAAATGACAGCAGCTACTGCCTAGTTTCTTTCAAAGAACCAAGAGGAGGTGTTTAGATAAAAGGTCCTGAATAAAGTGTTCCTGAGCCTTTTCTGCATAAAAGGAAACAGTCCTACTTTTGTTGAACTCCAGCCTGTTGCACCACACGGTACTTGTGGTAAGGACCGAACAGGCTCATGGGTGCTGTTGCGAGGCTTGTGCAATGCTGGATGTTGCAGTGGTACCTGCTTTCCCGTTTGGGGGGAGCTGGGCTGGAGGCACTGTGCACAGCCAGGCAGTGTTGGGCACTCTATAAAACCATTTTGGTACTGGGGAGGTGCAGAAGCTTGTGGGGACTCCAGCTACATATGTGCACACGTGCTAGTGTGCGTGTCTGGAAGAGCTCACCCACTGAGGGTGTTTTCTTGAGGCTAGATGACTAGAAACTAGCCTGGTCTACAGATATTAATCCTATATACACAGAGGTGTGTATTGTACCCACAGGCACCTGGACTGTCTCAGTAAAGAGACAAGGAGCCTTGCCTTTACCTATGAAGTTATGTGTGCTGAGTGTGAGCAAAGTGCCCGCATAAGCACTGCAAAGTCGTTGTGAGAACTGCCAGCCACAAGCAGCACAATGAAATGCAAACCTTAAGTTTTAACTTGTGTTTGCTCCAGAGGCAGTTCATGTCACTTGTCATTTGTCTTGGTTTCACAGGCAAGGGCGCTGGCTCATTGCCAGCATCCACTCCCCATAGCTCATTAGAAACCTTTTTCAAGTACCCTTTGCAGTGTAACAGCGGGGTCAGTTTTCCCATGAGTTGATATATCTGCTGACCTGTCCAAAGGAGAAAAAACCCAGCCCTGTAGTTCATTACGTTACTTTTGTAGAGGCTGAAAGGGAGCTATTTGTGGCTGAACAATACTTACCTTTCACAGCTCCCTTCCTAAACCCAAATAGAAATGTGATGCTGAGAAAATCTTTCTGATAACAGGGAGAATGCATACATTCAATCTAGTATAATTTTTTATGGTGATAACATTCTTCAAGGGTTGGTTTGCAGGCTTTCACTGAATAAAGGGAAGGCAGGCAGTGTTAAATGTCAATTTCGGGGGGTAGAAGTGATTCTGATGGCGGTGTGGTGATTTTCCACCAGTGCCCTCTTGTGAGCTTCTACGTCATAGAGATCCAGTCTAAAAACTGAGACATAAAAAAATAAATGCAGTCTAAGCCAACTTTCCTCCTCAGTTTATCATTGAATATAAGATGGCTTGAGTCAAGCGGTGTCCCCACCTACACAGAGACAGCCCTCTCTTTTAGCAGTATTCTTGGTCACAGCCCTTCCTGCCAGATTCTGAGGTGCACAGGTGCAAGTGTGGATGTTGCTTCCAGGGGAGGGGTACCAGGGTGAAAGCCAGTACGTGGCTTGGACACATCATCCTCAGTGATCTGTAAGGGCTGGCTTGAACTTTGAAGCCCAGGTCACGTTTGTAGGGCTGCAGTTTACAGTGTTATGTGAAAAAGAGGTGTAATGGCGCAATAACCTGCACCAGGGTGCGTGCCTTAGCCACCACATTGATCTGTGGTTATGGGATGTCTGGAGTAACATCGAAACTGGTTTGGCCATCAGCACCTTGGTGTTTCCGTGGGGTCATTCCTGGCAGATGATAAGTATCTGGTGGGCCCTGGGTCATGTCCTGAAACATGATTAACCACAGCAGGACATAGTCATGGTGGCTGGGACCATCAGAAGCTCCACCATGGCTATAAGGACTTGAAGAAACACCTGAGTGGCTCCAGTTGTCTGGAGGATTGAGATAGGATGCCTCTTCAAGGCCATCTGTTTGTGCAGGTGGAAAATGAGACAGATACAATCATGAATTTTTGAAGCACCTTGGCTTTGTAAAGTAAGCCGTAGTCAGAGATACAGTCTGTGTAGCCCTGTGCAAGCATGGCTGATCCTCTTCATATCTTACCTTGCTGCTGTGCTTGGGGTGAGTCACTGTACTGAAGTGACTCCCATTTTTCTGCCCAAAGTGATAATCCATTGTTAAAATGATATTAACTCATATGTGCTAATTAGCAGGTGTGCCAGGGTGTGAGAAGCCCGGAATGTTAATTAGGGTTGATAAATACACCTTTATGCAGGATACAGACTTGGCTTGTGTCTGAGGAGAGCCCCTCTCTCCTCCTTTCACCACTAAGAAGGTGCTGTCCTGCAAGTGGATCATACTGTGCTGGGGGACCTTCCCCTCAGGGCTCTGTGGTGGGCTCTCCACATCTCAGCTGGGTGTTTGGGAGAGCCCGTGAACTCCCTGGAGTGTTGCTGGGATTTGTCCTGCTGATGGAAGAAAAAAGGTCTTTTCCCAGTGATACTGTCTTTACTCAGCTGAGATGGGGAGAGTAAATGCATGCCGTCAACCTCAGGGTTTAGCTGATGACCACTTCTTCAAGCTCCTGGAGGTTGTCCAGCTTAGTTGTTGGCTGGCCTGATTGCCTCCATCCCATTTTGGGCTGGATATGCTAGGCTGTCTTAAAACAGGTTTCGGTAGGTCTTCACTAATCGCTTAGCGCAGGAGAGCATTAAGATTTATGTAAGTTGGCTCACGCGCCTTCAGAGGAAGCCACATCAAAAGGCGTGTATCCAAATGCGTCAGCCAAGCCGGGGTGACAGGGCCAGGGCCTGGAAATGCCTGTTCTCCCGCAGCGGGCAGGCGTGAGCTGACAAGCCATGGTGCTGCTCTGGACGGCTCTCGGTGATGCTGTAGTCAGCCTTCCCCGAGCGGCCATAGACACCTGCTCTCTGCAGCTCGCCTGACACAGACAGGCTTCCCTGAAGGCCATTGTCCCATTCCTCAGAGAGCTTTGGAGTCTGGCTAACGTCTGCGGAGAAGGCTTCCCTTGCCTCTCCTTCCAGCCCCGCCTCAGGACTACAGCCACAAGTGTATCAACCAAATCAAATGCTGTACCTACAACAAACCTTAACTACGTGACTGCACCTGTAATTCTTCTGTGCATCTCTCTCCGGTACATCAGTCTTGTTATTTATTACTTGCTGTTTCTTATTCCAGTGCTACAGGTCACAGTGAGGAGGGGAAGTCACTGCTTTTCTTTCTTCCATCTGCACCGATTTAAAATCCACCAGTGGCCGGATTAACCTGGGACTTGCTGGTTTATAATTTGGTTGTCTGAAGCTTTCTGAAAGCAGGTCTTACAGGGAGAGAGGCACAAATAGTTTGTGTTTTCCTGTGGGTCCTGGCTATGCCAAGGATCTGCTATAGGTAGCAGTGAACCAGCAGGAAATGGTGCCCCAAAGTGCCGTGGCAGAATGCAAATTGACCTGACACTGGGAGCAAAAGGGTGTGCCTCCTTTAGTCCTCTTCAGCTGAAAAATGCTTCAGACAATCACTTGCAATCTGTTGTAGTAAGCATATATGTTCCTCCATTAGGACTAGAGCATAATTGCTTTGTATCTAAGAAGCTTGTGTGCATGCACGCCTGTGTATGCATACACATCGGTTTCCGTGTAATGGCGAAGTCGTTTTGATGGGAGCGATTAAGGGTGGGAGGCGTCAGAGCTCTGGATGTGGCTTTGCCTGTGGAGCTGTTTGAATAGACTGAAGTTGGTGAGTGCCGGCTGTGCCTGCCTGAGTGAACCTGAAGGCAGGTAGCAGCAGCCCCCGTCGCCTTCTGAGTCACCCATGGCTCACCAAACCTGCTCGCCTGCTCTGGGTTTGCTAGTTACCAGCCACAAAAACTTCTGGAGGAGGCAGTCCGCTCTCCTGGGCTTTGTCCCGTTTGTTTCTTCTGCCCTGCCCACAAACAGGAGCTGTTGGTGTTGCTCACTTGGTGTTTAAATTAACCGTAAGGCTAAGGATCAATCATTACAGTGCTTTCTAGTCCAGGCAGTCTGTCTGATCCCATTCCTCCTTCAGCCCTTTTCTGCTGTTGAGATGGAGGACTCTGGTGCTAATCAAGAGTGCCTGTGGTCACGGGGGACCTGGTGCTTTCTAAATGTGGGCAGATACATCAGAAAGATCTGACGCTGCAAGTACTCAGATGTAAAGTTAAATCAAACCTGCTGTTTGAAGTGGGCTAAAACTAACTGCTGTATCAGGAAGCTCGGCTTGCGCGCCTGTTTCTGATAATGGGGTGTGTAAAGATGATTGTGCCACATCAAATCACTTCTCCAACTATCTCATCTCCTGCTGACCCAAAATAGTCATCTCTCATCCTCTCTGCCAGGACCCATAGCACCCACAGCCTCACTGCGGCTATTTAATCACTGTAGTCACACAACAGTGTGTAAAATGATGTGGGAGACCTGGGCTTCTGCTCTACATACCTTTTGCCATTTTATTTCTGACTTTTCCTAATGTTTTTGTCCTTTTCCCAATTCATGATCATCGCAGGGTTGCAGAGTGCAGAACTGCAAGGATATGGTTATTGTCTAATAGTCTGCATTTTTGAAGTATCACACAGATTTTTAAATGTTCATTTGTTAACCGATTTGATTTGTGTTTATAAAAAATATTTACTGTGTTGTCTACTTCATTCCAAGAATGGCTTGGTACCTGTTTTTCTTTTCTGGTATAGTGCAGAGTCAAGGTGGGGGAAGTTGGGGGATAAACACAGATGGTTTAGGTTTTGTACTGGTATTTGTTATTTATAGCAACCATTAACCAGCCCTGGTCTTGAGGATGCTGTTGCTCAAAGCTTAATCCAGAGACAGTTACATGGAAGTGGTGAATTAAGTAAAACCAGATCTATGTGTAATTTTTAAATCCCTGTAGTTCCTGATCCTGCAAACACTTTAGCACCTGTGGGAGGCAATTGCCTGTGCCTTTTGAATGCATGTCCTCTGCAGAAGCATTGTCCAGATATGTACCCAGGGAGAAATCCTCTGGGACATCAGGCAGTCGAGGACAGTGGCAAAAGGCACGGAGGAGGTCAGAAGTTTTTCATTTTATGTCTTGCTGGTGAATTGCTCCCTGAAAATGCAGTGAAATGCCCAGGATGATGCAGTCTCACAGTACGAAGAAGGGGACCGCACAGCTGGTTCATGTGTAGCTGATGTGCAAGTTGCCTCTGTTGGTTGACTGAATATTTTAGCTCTTAGCTCCTCTCGCAGCACGCCAGGCTGGTGAGTTAAAGTCACCCTGGAGGGGTGTCCTTAGGAATTCCGATTTCAGGAGCCAGCGGGGCTGAGTGGCAGCTTGTCTGAAGCCTGTGACGGGAGGAATTAATCAAGAGAGGGAGGGAAGAAGAGAGGGAGGGAGGGAAGGAGGGAGGGATGGCAAAACCCCAAACCTTCAAACACACCCAATTGACCCGTCTCATCTTAGCATGAAACTTAACTAGTTACACCCACTCTGAAGCAGAAGGGGAATGAAACGCTGGCGCTTCCTCCTTTCTGCTGCAGGCAGCTGGGGCTTGAGAAATACAACAGGCAAAGATGTTTGTGCTGTTGATGATGAGTGGTAAGCTACTTCATGAACAACCTTAACTTTTGCTTGTGTTGTGTGTGCTGGACTGGGGGAATGAGAGCTGGGAAAACGTGTTTGAGGGGTGTAGCGTTGTTGTGTTGTCTAAGACATCCAGGAAGCCCTGTAAGGCTTTTCTCTCCTAATTTCTGTCTTTCCCCAACACAGATGGAGGTGCTGCTTTCTCTGGGTCGTATTTAATCAAATCATCAAGTGTTGTTTGCTTTTGCAGAGTTTGCGCTTCTCGCAGGTAGCAGAAGCACACCAGATTCATTGCAGACACTGAAAGCTCAAACTGATTGAATGGGAGCTGGGGACTTAAATTCCCTAAGAGAGAAAATGTAGTATCGTGTTACTTATTAAAGATGTTTCCCTTCTCCTGCTGTCTGGCTTTATTTTCAGTAATTACAGGTTGCCATGCTCTTTAATTGTTGAAAATGAGCCCCGTGAAAGGTTTCAACTTGAATTGAGCTCTGTTAGGTGTTTCTGTGAGATGGGGAAAGCAGAAACATTGCGATGGGCAATGCTGCCATGCTTTTCAGTAAGGGTGAGAAAGCTGGGTTTGGTGGGATCTTGCACTCATCTGGGATCTGATAACGCTGCAGAGGCAGGGGCTAGGGGAACCTTTTCCGTATTGAGTTGCTCATTTTTCTCCTAGCTACTTTTGTGATCACTTACCAAGTTGTTTTATGTACTGGTTACTATCTTTAAATCTAAATTGCCTAATTCTTGGGTTGGTGACAGGAAATGTGAGTACAGAGCCCCGGCCCTGCAATTACTGTGACTAAGCATTAGGGCTAATAACCAAGGGGGTAGCGTTGTCTCCTGGCTCTGCTCTTCCTCTGCTGTTGAGGGGCCGGCTCGCCATCCTCTCTGGGCTTGCCATCCTGATCCGCAATCTTCAGGGCTGCTGTAGGAATGTTGGATATGGCTTCTGCTTCCTGAGGGGCACGGGCTTGCTTTCTGACGGGCAGGGTTCAGACCTGATTCAGAGCTGCGCTGCAAGACATCAGCCATGAGTAATACTCCTGTGCAGAAGCAAAGTATAATGTGTACCTTTTGGGGAGAATTAAGTCACACTGTAGCTGTTGGAAATGTTAGTGCTTTAATCGTTTCATTTAGCATACCAGAAACCCATTGTCAAGGCAGCGATTAATTCCTTTGATGGTGTTTTCATATTGCAGGAACGATTTCAGTTTTCACATGTGATTAGTGCAGTGGAACGAAGGAAGCAGGTTTTGTGGGTGTTGGTGGGTTTCTTATTTTTCCCCAGTCCTTTTGGAGTTAGAAGCGATCTGTGCATATGAAAAATGTGTGGAAAATTGCTGTGTTAATCACAGCAGATAGAGCTAAGGAATTAAGTGCTGAAGTGTGGCAAGCCTGCTTACGCTTCCTAGGGAAACTGCTCTTTAGAGGGTGCAGGTCTGTTTTCAAGAGGGTTCCAACTTGTTTTGAGGCAGAAACACTTTATTTTTCCAGAATGCCTATTGGAAAAAAAATCTGTAAAACTGGAAATTTGCATCACTTAAGTGTTTGTTTGAGCTTTATGCTTTTGCTTTGGGAAATCACTTGTAGGATTCCTGCTGGTATTGGTAGCAAGGAGTCATTGATTTTGCACCATTGCAGCAGTGGGAACAAGCCTATTAGGCATCAGTCTTCAGACCAGATTCATGTATCTTTAAATGAAGTTGCATATTGTGGCTTGAGTTGTAGGTAATGGTTGTTTGAAAACAAAACCCAAGGAACATACCGATAGTTTCCTGTGGGATCAGTGACCTGGAGTGGCCCAGCATGGTGTCCAGTGAATGTCCAAGCATCTTCCCACTAGAAACTAAGTCAGGAGTATGGGGGGGGGTGTGAGTAACAAAAATGGGAGCTCCTGGCTTGGGACAACAGATTGGCTTGGGCTTAAAGTGTGGCCTCATCGTATACATTGAGGCACTGTGCTGTATGGCAGCCTTTTATTGCTCCCCCTTCATTTTGGTTCAGATTAGTTAGCTGGTGCTGGTCTTTTGCCATGCTGCGAGGATTAATAGCACAAAAAAAAAAAAAGGAAAGGGTCTTTGAGAGGGGAAAAAGAGGTCACTAGGATAAAATACCAGCTCCTAAACAATTGATTAAAAACCAAAGTTCCAATGCAAAAGTAATGGGGGCGTAAAATCTTTAAAAGAATTTGGCAAGAAAGAGGACAACTCTCTACTGATACATTTTTCTCAGTATTATTTTGTTAAACAGGCAACTGTGGTGTGTTGCAGTGAGCTTTATGACCCAGTAATCCATTGGTGGATGAGGGGAATACATTATTTATAGATTAGAGTGTTTTAACATCCTAGCATGGGGTTGTTTAAGGAGGTCAGAATACAGAGCAATGGAAATAGGATTAGCCCAGCTGTGCTGTAAACAGTGCAGAAGCAGGGGGGAAAAAAGGGAAGTTATCATGTAGATATTTATGTTTTTATTGTGCTCACAAGGCATAGGTCACATAAGATTTAGGGGTTTCTAGAACCAGAATGTAGTTTTTCCTTTTATTGGTTGCGACATCTCAAGTTATAATTGAATTGTAAACAAACACAAACATCCTTTTTCCCTGGCTCAGCAGGCTTGCTATCTGCTGCTTGTTTGCTTTCTTGGTGGGATGGTGTCAAAGGACTTGAGAAAGGGTGAGTGTTTGTGGTAACAAACAAACCCCAGTTCTTTCCAGGGGAAAGCTGTTGGCTTATTCCCATGTGTGAAGCCTCCCTCCGTGCTCTGCTCCATGCACGTATCCTGGAAGTACAGCCCCATCGGCTGATGCTGTGGCTTATGGGCAAACGGGTAGTTAGTTGATTCACTGCAGAGTGCTTTTAGTGTAATTGCTTTTTGAGACTTCCAATTACGCTTTCAATAAGAGTTGGAATGTGATGTTCTCAGGTAGCTTAAAAAGCCTTCATACAGCAAATTGCATGATCCCAGGAGTAGCCAGCGGTGGAGCCGGGTGCCCATTAGGCAGTGCGTGTATCTGGGTGTGTGCAGGCTGAGGGGTGCCATGTAGCTGTGGTCCTGTGCAGGGTCTCTGCACCCACCCTTGGCTCAATGCGGCCCACAGTGGTCTCACTGCTGCCAGCATCCACAACAGTTCCAGTTCTCTCTCTCTGCCTTTGGTGGTCTTCCCAGCAGCGAAGAGCAGGTTGGAGGTTAGCTCATATGAGACCAGCAGTGGTTCAACTCTTGTATTTTCTAGTATTGCCTAGAATACAGGGTAATTAAGAGCTCAAACTCACAGTGATGTTAATGGAGTTTAATAAATTGCCAAGCATGACCTGGGCTGCAGGAACTAAGTGTGTACATGCTGTTAGGAGGAGCACAGCAAATGTGCCATGGTGCAGCTTCTCAAGAGTGGTATAAGTTGCATTACCTTGCGTTACCATAGGTGGACCTGAGTTACAGCTAATGAGCAGTACCTTCACAAGCTGACTTGAGCCTGACCACAGATCATCTTGCATATGTACACGCTGCTGTAATGGCATGAGTATTTGGAGGGGGGAATGTTTTCAGGAAGGGTTTGGGTCTGTCAGAAGATCAGGTATATGGATTACTTGTGGACATAGGAATGTGTGAAAGCCATGGTGGGTGTGCTTCTCTGCAGACTAGGGGAATAGAAGTGGTGCTGCTGGGTGGCCATGATGGTGGGAATGGTTGTGTTTGTTTCTGAAGAAGCAGAAACATTTTTATTAACTTGTGAAAGTTGCTCTGCATTTCTATTTTCCCTTCCAATCAATTGTGAATGGGTGGACTCAGTTTCATGTGACTAGCGCGAGAAAGCACCTCACTTATTGAGGGGCTTTTATATTGGATAATAAGCACATAAACAGCACTTGCATAGTGTTGTCTTATGAAACAGTACTTGGTTTCTTTTTTAACTCCGCATCACCACTTGCAGTGCTGCTGTTGCCCAGATGCGTGTTAGCTTATGGTGACTGCCACAGAGCTGCTAGGAAGGCAGGCAGGGGCTGGTGGACCACAGCACTTCCTGGCAGAGGTGGCTGGTTCTGCTGCATTGGCATTTTGCCTCACAAAGCCAAAACTTCCTGTGTGCCTAGGGAATTGTCTCTTTCAGGTAGTGCTGGAGCTATCTGGGTGTTTGTCCTGGGTGCTGAGGGTGACCCCTCCACAGATAAAGCTCTCTGAAGTAGGCAGTGCAAGGCATCCACAAGTCATAGCTGCAGATGGATGAATCAGGGAAGTTGCCAGACCTTCACTGTAGCACTTTGTTCGAAGCCAGAAAACAGTGCTTGGAAGCCTATAAAACAGCAGGGGTGGGAGGGAAAAAGGGAAGCATGTAGGTTTTGCATTGATACCTGCCTCCATTGGTTTTGGAGGACAGACGGAGCCCCTGATGTCAGTCTCTTCTTCCATACACTACATTGCCTTCTGGCTGCTGAAAATAATGCTGGCAGCAGTTGGGCTTTCTGTGAGAGGGGGCTTCACAGCTCGTGTTAGAAATGGCTGTAGCACTCCGAGAACCTCGTGTTGTGACTTTCCCAGGTGAGCAAACAGCTTTCTGTGGTCCTGCAGTGAGTCCCTCTAATCCTCAAGTTGGAGGGAAGACAAATAAACCTTCTTCTGTCTGCTTCCCAGCTGAAAATTGCTTTGTTATTCGTTTACATTAACCTGGGCGGGGAAGGTATATACAGAGTGTGCTCCAGGCCCTTAGACATTGGAGACAAAGACTTCCCATTGCGCAAGGCCACCACCAGGAAGGGAGGTGGGAGGCTGCTGGGTGCTGCTGCCTCCCTGCACCCAGGCAGGAAAGGGGACCAAATCCTGGTTGGGGAAGGATGGATTTTGATCAAGGTCTGGGATGTGCTGGAGAAGGAGTATTTAATGCTTACTACAAGCCAAAAATTTACTTGAACAGCACTGCTTGATAGGCACATTTCCTGCATGTTAGCTGTTGTGCCTAGCTGGTAGAAGCAAAAATTGTTTTAACACCCTGCATGCGATTACGCTAAATACTGCCAAACCCTCCAAATGTTGCATGTTGGAAGGGCATCAACCACATGGTATAAACTTCCCAACCTCAGCACAAGTGGTCAACCTGAGTCTAAATGCAGCCGTATGACTGCTGCTCTCCAGCACCATGCCCGTGGCAAGTGTCTGAGAAGATGATTTTTGGGTTATGCCAGTCATGGGAAAGCTGTGTCTTGATGCTGAAGTCTCATCAACAAAGGGATCAGACGCGTCCTTGCCCGTGCCCGGTTTTGCATGAATGCTGGCAAAACCTGGAAGACACAAAGCAGAGGCTGTGAGTGAGCCTGCTGGCTTCGTCCACTGCTCCTCAGGCATGGGAAGACAGCTCACTTCCCTT
Source organism: Melopsittacus undulatus (assembly GCF_012275295.1). Classification (NCBI taxonomy): domain Eukaryota; kingdom Metazoa; phylum Chordata; class Aves; order Psittaciformes; family Psittaculidae; genus Melopsittacus; species Melopsittacus undulatus. The sequence continues at coordinate 94,451,226 of NC_047528.1, forward strand.
TGCGAATTGCTTCCCACCTTTCCTGATGAGGGGACCCTCTCATGAGGCCCCTTTGCAGCCGGAGGGATGCTGCAGCACAACAAGGTGTTCTAGAGAAAACCTGCCCATCAGGTGCTGCGGGACTTGGAGCATTAACTGCTCCCAGGTTTCCTGGAGGGGGGGGGATTATTAAGTGATCACTGCAGGTTTATGCAACGAATTAAAGTGGTTACTGAAAACCTTTGCCAAGCGTCTGATGACTTTCACTGTAAGTGATGTGTAATACATGCCAAAGGTTGTTTTGGTTAATAATGACTAATGTGCTTTTTTTAACAGTAACAAAGGAGCCTTATTTTTTTCCTTTGCACAACTGCAACAATGAAAATGCCTTTTTTATTTTTTTTTATTTCCTTAAGTGGGAGGAAATTTGCATTTTTGTTGACTTTTATGGCATCCCAGAGTGAGTTAGTGAGGCGCTGCCATAAGAGGTGTGAGCATAGGCAGCAGTAGGCACCAGAAATGCACATAGCTTTGGTGTAAGACTGGAGGCAGAATACAAAAGTCAATTCAGTTGGAAGCTGCAGGATGAAACTTATGACAAAAAAGCCACCAGGAGTCATTTCCTTGCTGCTTTTATTTTTTTCCTTTTTAAGCAAATTAATCTTAATGCTTTAGTAACGTCTGGATGATTGCTTGGTAATCTTTTTCTAGGAAGCACGTTTTGTGTGTGTACTTTATTGTGGAATGATAAATCATTGTAATTGACTAGCATATTTCTTAAAAAAATTGGATAGTCAGACTGTTTGATATGTTCCTTCAAGCTGTCATTCCTGGAGGCATCTGAATGAATGCATGACATTTCAGCTCCTGTTTACTGTTTAAAACAGGTATTTATGCTTGACGTAGTTACCTGAGCAAGTTTGGAATTTATGTTTGGTTTTTAATTTTAAAGGGAAATTAAAAGGAATGGTAGGAGACTTTTTGAGTAGGAAATAGAAGCAGTCAGTTGTTTTGGGCCACCTGGACTTCATAAATCTGTATAAATATCGAGAGCTTCACAAAGACTTTGGGTCACTTGGCAGTGTCCTAGGAGCCCGTTGCCTTGCCTTGCTGGAGCAGGTGGCAACATGCACTGTCCTCTGGCCAGGATACAGCCAGTGCCTCTTTGGTGGAATGGGGCCTACAGCCTTTTTGCATCAGGGGGCTGAGGCTGGAGAATGGCAAAGCTGCACATCCACATAGGTACTCAAGCAGCTGGAGCCTGTATTTCGAAATAACATTAAGTAATGCCAGGAATAAGCAGAGCACGGCTGTCTGGGAGCATGATAAAACCACAGTACCTACCACAGTTAGCTTGTGATTTATGCTTCTGGGCAAGTGAAAGAAAGAAATCAAGGCTTTTTTTTAGGAATGTTGCTCTAAGAGTATGAATGTCTGCAGGGCTGGGGGTGCTGGGGTTGCATCTTTGGGAGAGGGGGCAGGATTATTTGGAAATAGAGGCTTTGGGGAGGTTGGCCTGCTGCCTTGTTGAGGCTCACATGGCTTCAAACCTAACAAAGAAACCTTGTGCTTCTGAGGACCTTCCAGATGTCCTTGTTGGGACCTCCTTTTTCAGGGAGAGATATTTGGTAAGGATCAGGGAGAAGCTGACAGTGAATATACTGTGGGGAAATACAAGGATTTGGGATGGGGCTCAAGGAAAGAGGCATAGAAATAGGGACTGGTCTATCTGCATCAGACATATTGGCCAATGCTGCAAGGGCTGGAGTCTCTTTGGATGTGCATTGGTTAATCCTCCTTGAAAACAGGAGGCTGAGCCACTTTATACCTGTTGAGAACTTGGTCTCTGTTGTTGAATGGTGTGGGCTGGCTTCCCCAATTAGGTGCCATGTGAAATGGGAGCTGGTACTGCCGCATTGCATGAGGCATAGTATTGCCAGCACCAAATAAATGGCAGCGAAATAACTGACAAGCCTGAGTTTGCAATGATAAGGGAAAACAGCTACAGCTTTGTATGAGCCCCTGGACCAAGGATCACATATCATTGTGTGGCTGCAAAGCAGCTGGGAGCTCTGGTTTCAGTCCATGCTGGAGCTTTCAGGTGCAACTGCAGTGTAAGTACAGCAGGGTCCATGATCAGGAGGTGATTGGCATCGATGGTATCTCAGAAGAAAAACGTTTCCAGAGAACATGCCCCTTGTGTGTATGAAACACAGATAGAACAACTTGCAAACGTATAGGAAGCATGCCAGGGGAGCATGCTATTTTTGCATAACTCAGCAACATCAGAGAAATGTGTCTTGTGAAAGTAAAGAGTGAAGCGCTCTAACAAATGTTTGTTTGAGGCCGAGTACCAATGTGCAGGGGAAAAAATGTTGAAGTCTTTGAAGGAGCCCAGTAAAACCACAGCTCCCAGGCAGCAGTGAGTGGTCAGGCAGGCAAAATTGTAAATAAATCTATTGAGATAAAAAAATAACATCCTATATACTGAAATGTGCAGAGCTATGGAGATGGCATGATAATAAAAGGTTGAGGACATTGTAGTATGTGGTTGACATGGAGTAGCAGAGAGCTATGAAGTTGCTATCCAGGGATCATAGAATCACAGAATCATAGAATAGTTAGGGTTGGAAAGGACCTTAAGATCATTCAGTTCCAACCCCCCTGCCATGGGCAGGGACACCTCACACTAAACCATGTCACCCAAGGCTCTGTCCAACCTGGCCTTGAACCCTGCCAGGGATGGAGCATTCAGAACCTCCCTGGGCAACCCATTCCAGCACCTCACCACCCTAACAGTAAAGAACTTCCTCCTTATATCCAATCTAAACTTCCCCTGTTTAAGTTTTAACCCGTTACCCCTTGTCCTGTCACTACAGTCCCTAATGAAGAGTCCCTCCCCAGCATCCCTGTAGGCCCCCTTCAGATACTGGAAGGCTGCTATGAGGTCTCCACGCAGCCTTCTCTTCTCCAGGCTGAACAGCCCCAACTTTCTCAGCCTGTCTTCATATGGGAGCTGCTCCAGTCCCCTGATCATCCTCGTGGCCCTCCTCTGGACTTGTTCCAACAGTTCCATGTCCTTTTGATGTTGAGGACACCAGAACTGTACACAACTTATTCCTTGGAGACTAGCTTTCCTTCTGGAGGTGCCAGTGGAGTCTGTTGTTAGCTGAAGGTTTAGAGGGCAGCTGTTTAGCTTCAGTCTTTTTGGGGGACACAGAGCCGTGTGCTCATGAGACAAACACGTGACAGTAACTTAAATGTACTGAGTGAGGTTACGCAAGTAAACCTTCAGGTTCCTGATCTGCATTTCAGGGCTTTGCTGGATTCCCTTCCCCCACCAAAGGCTTTACTTTTAAGTTGGTTTCAGTGTTGATTTTCTGAGGAGATGAAAGCGGGCTGCTTCAGCAGGGAGTGTAGTCTGGTGGCTGGAGTTGAGATCCGTTCCTGCCACCAGTGGCTTGCCCACACTTCAGGTGCTTTATTGCCTCTGTAAAGGAAAGTGGCTCCTCACAAACACAGATCTTGTGGATTCGGGAACATTTACAAAGATTTTCTGATACTTATTGAATATAGTTTGCACATTTACCCCTTACCCCAAGTTGTTTTAGCCTAGAGCTGTTGTTCTTATGCAAGAGGAACAAGAAGTCTGAGGAATTTGCCTTTGGAGTCAGATTTGGGTTCAGCTGAGCTCATTTCCAGCATGTAGACCTGCCTGCCAGACCCAGTAAATACGTGCACCCTTGCACTGAGATGGGGTCCTACCCTGACCTCCAGGATTTCCCATGGATCCTGGTTGGCACCAGAGCCTGCTCCAACTTTGCTGTGCTTATCCGAAGCTTGCGGGTCTATCATCCTGTTTTTGAAGTGGTTCCAAAGCCCGTGTTGCCCGAGATGGCACAGTTTGGGAGAAGCACAGCTGGCCATCCTCAGCTTGCCTGTAATTTAGACAAGATTACAGGCGAGCTGCAGATAGCCAGCTTTTGAAGAGCAATCTTGAACCTGCTCATCAGAGTGTACACCTCACTTCAAACTTACCGAGACCAGCCAGCTGTGGACAGCTATTTCTGTACAAGAATCTCTTTAAAGTTTAATGCACTTTTTTGCTCGTTGAACCCCAAAATGAGTCACTTAAGAGAGCAGCATCAGATTTTCAAAACCTCTTCCCACCTGTTGCTTCCACTGCCTTATCTGTAACATGTTTTGGTCCTAGGTTATTCAGAGAGAGAAGTAAAATCCAACAGAGAAGTGGTTTTGACAGTGTGTGATACTGATGAGAAGGAATTAAGGATTACAGCATTTTCAGCAGGTGTTTAAAGTTACACTTCTATCAGATTTTCTTTAAAAAGGAAGTACATTTGAATATGGGAAGATAAAAGCTTTTAGAAGGTTTTATTCCTCCCAGAACTACTGATTCATTCTCTAAATGGCAACAAATTTTCTTGCTTGCTGCAATCTGAAAAAAGGATGTTAGTCACGTCTTACTGTTACTCAGAATTTGGTACAGAAGGGAGAGGCAGCAACTTCATGCCTTCTTGGCAGCGCTTGCTTTATGCTATCCTCTTTGCACCAGATGGTACCAAAACTTGTTGCTGTGAGTTTTCTAGCAAAATTCTCCAGAAGTCTTGGAAATCAATACTTTTGTGTGGAGGCCCATCCAACCTCTCTGCTCACCTGCTTCCCCAGCTTCCCACTCAAAGGGCTCTCAGAAGCTGGGGTGGTTGGCTGGTTCAAGCCTGCAGGTGCTCAAGGCTGAACCCACTGCTCCTAGAGCTCAGTGAGGCTCCCAGCCCGAGCTTTTGAGAGGCAGAAGTTTGGGATGTTGGAAAACGAAACAAATCTTTTATTGCTAATGCTGGGACAAATTTCATGTTTAGGGTCTCTCTTAGTAAAATTGACAGAGCAATAAGAGAATTGTCTGTGTCCGACCTTCCCTTTTGAGCCTAATGAGTGAATGTTGGAGGCCAGGGGTTCATATTACACCGTGCCTGATCTGCAGTTTTTGTCACATTATCTCAAAGTAATGCTGTGGGTCCCACAAATCTATTATATCAGACTAATTCTGGTCATCTCTTAAGGAGGTGCACATAGAATCTCAGAGAATGGTTTGGGCTGGAGGAGACCTTAAAGATCATTTAGTTCCAAACCCCTTGCCATGGGCAGGGCCATGATTCCTTTCCCTTAATTTTAGAGAGGCTTTTTATGTGCAGCAAAGTGATGTGTTTTTGATGCTTAGATGAAATTCTGTGGTGTTGAGCACAGTCCCTTCTGTCTAACTAGATGTTTGTTACCACCATGTCACCTGCTCGAGTACCTCACTTATATAAATGGTTTTATTCTGACCTTATTTCAGTGATGCAGGAAAGCAATTTCCCCATCTGTAAAAAGAGATTTGAGATGCAGGGAGATTTAAGATACTTGCCTGTGAATCCATGGAATTAAGTTTGAAAGTGGTGCCCTAATCTAGTACCTTCGCTATAAAATACAGCCTTTGCTTAAGCTTTGTGATTGAATAAATAAATAAACCTGTCAGAAACCCTGAGTGCTGCACGCCAAAATTCCTGGCTTGCAATTGAACAGAATCCTCTACAATCTAAAAACTTAGGAAAAAAGGGGCCTTAGCTCTAGAGGCACATGCCCGTCTTTGAAAAACATCCCCCATGCATCTAATCTGACTGTTCTCTGAAACTCTTGCTGGAGAAGTGAAAATAAGTGGCAGTGCTAAGTGTAAAGAAAATAATAGGAACTTGAGTGTGCCTGATGTAAGTACTGCGGGTTGTTTCATCAGGCTAATCACAGAAAATAGGTCTACCCAATGGGACAGCATTGTACAATATTGTTGAATTTACTCCGCAGTACAGAATATGATCAAAGTGCTACCTGTAAGCATTAGCTGTTTCACTGTGAATCGTGGATTTGAGGACTCGGGCTTTCTGATTGTTTCTGGCTGAATGTGATTATCTCAATAGCTGCACTTGAAAGCTGTTGTTTTATTTTCTTATGACATTGTAATAGTGCTCAAAGGATTAAACGTAAATGTATGTGAAGAGCTTGATCCCTAAGAGCATGAGACATACAGATCACATGTCTGGGCTGGATTATCATGAGCTCATATAGAAACTGAGTAGAGTTTTTTGACTAAATGACCATTTATGGTTCCAGCTTCTCACAGGCCCATGCAGATAGCCATTTTCTTTGTACTGTCAATAGGGATGAGTATGCACATTGGAGTGTGCTGTTGGAGTTGGGCAGCCAACTCCTGAAGTCGTGAGGATGCTCAGGGGGCTGAGCCAGTGCTGCATCCCTCTGGAAGTGTCTGGAGGTCTGTTGGCTTCCCAGATAAGTTTCCCTGCTTGTGGTAAGGTTTCCCTCACCTCCTTCAGCATGATTGGTTTTGGTCTTACCAAGACAATCAATGGAGTTATTTTCCTGTGCAAAGGTGATTCAGCTGCAGCAGCAAAGATCACCTGTACATTGGTATCACACAGAATCACAGAATCCTAAGGGTTGGAAGGGACCTCGAAAGATCATCTAGTCCAACCCCCCTGCAAGAGCAGGGTAACCTAGAGTACATCACTGTATCTGTCTCTGCAGAATCACAGTAGAACTGACTTTTTGGGGGGTTTATTGCTGAAAAGTTTATATGGGGACCAGAGTTTAGGTTTCTCCATGCCCTTAAAGCTCCCACCAGCCTAGGAGAGTTTGGGTTGTGCACTGGCATAGCCACAGGGCCATAGGGATCTGGCTGGGGCAGCAGCTGTGTATGGAGTGCAGGAGAAAAGGTAGCTGAGGGTGTTGTCTTCTGTAATAGCAAATTAAACTGGGCACTGAGTCACTGACTGCCCACGGCCATCCGTACTGGTCCTCATTTAGGAGCTACCACCCCTGCAGCAGCAATGGTGCAACAGGGCGTTAAGCTGTACAGCTCAGCCTGTTCACCCGCATTAAAGTCACAGCAGTGCACTTGGGTACACCCATGGGGATGGTTTTAGCTGCCGCACCCTAACTAGCCCTCCTCGTGGTGTTTGTGATCCCTTGCTAATAGGTGAAAAGATTAAGAGAGTGTAATGAAATCATGAAATGTAAGAGTGAGGGGAAAGGAGAAAATACTGCATCGTCTGAAATTTGTGCTAGTAAAATTTTAGATTTGTAGTATTTTGAACTTGAATGATATGATGAGATTCTTTTAGATCTTCCTGATGGGGTTAATACCTCAGTGTTTTTCTTTGCAGCAGAGTAATCCGTAAGGCTGTACCAGGTTTTTCTTCCAAGTCCTGTAGGTTGTTGTTTTAATTAAAAATGCCATAAATTTGAGTGCTATTTTTATTAAGAGAGTGTTGAAAATATTCTAATTGCAACTCACTGTTAGTCCAACACAGGATCATTTTAATTTAAAATCAACAAATGTTTCAGCTAGGCTTCTATCACAATTATTAGTTTTTAATTATTTCTGCCATTTTCCCTTATGAAAAATGAAATTATTACTCTTCTGATTCTAAATCTAATTCTGTTTACCAACTTGGAATGTAGAATTGCTTCCTGGCTTGTTTCATGAAAGGCACTGTAATCTCCTTGGAAAAGCTGGATAGCTATTGCATTGACATTTCTTCATCTAAATGGATTAGGAAAACGTTGGTGGAATTTTGAGATATTACTTAAAGTTGGTCTAAACATATTAATGTATTTAAGCCTGATGCTGAAGCATCAAGTTAGTTTGTGTGACATCAATCACATCATGGTCAATCTAGTCTAGGATGTCATGTTTGGTATCATGTCAGCTAAATTAAAATTTAAAGTTAGCTATCATGATAATTGAATTTGTTTTATCCTGATTTATTTTTCTCTATATGCAAATTCAGACCCATTCCAGTGCACACAGGCTGTGCTTCTGTGCAGTGGCTTTCAACATCTTTTGGTCAGTGCATCCCTAACAACTGTTCCAGCAGAGGTGTGAATCCTTCAGAAGTAGTCAGTGGGCAGTGTGCTGTGTTCTGTTACAGCTGTGGTCACGCTCTCCCTTATCTCCTGGATTCCCATGGGCTGCTGCAGAGACCATGGCTCAAAACCCACTGGACAGGCTACCAGGGCTTTTGAACAGGTGGGCTTGAGATACCACTCCTGTGTCATGGGCTAGGATGGCTCTAGTGTTTCCAGTTGTCACTTGCATCCCTCCAGGTAGTGCAAGAATAGTCCTTGTGAATGACATTCTTTCTGCAGGAATTTATCAACCTGTTGCACTTGGCACAGCAAAGGAATCAACCAAATTAACAACAAATTTTATGCTTACTAGCATAAAATTACTAACCAGTTTATGTTAGTACTAAGAACTGTGTTCACTGTTATTTAATGCTTGACTTACATACAGGCTAAGTTAGAAAACATGTACACTGGGACATCTTACTTAGCTGTTCACATCATGTGGCATTCTTCTGAATATTTCCCTTAAACTCCCTTAATGAATGAATTGGGCAAAATCATGCATGGCAGACAAACAATACTTTTCTGTTTCATTTTGATGGATAGCATCTTAAGCAATGTACACTAAAAGAAAATGTCTAAGTAGTGTTCTTATGGGATCAACAATTCATAACTCAATTTAGTCTGAAGTCACTGGCTGACAGGTTAAACTGAGAGCTGTCCTCATGTCTCCATTAATCTTCATCTGAAAGTTCCCTGGAAAAAATGTTAACTTGGGGATGGCTTTGTTGCTGATAGGCATGCAAGCAATCCTTGCTTTATGTTGATCTGTACTTCCAGCTGTTCACTTGAATTATGGGTTAATTCTGTCTGGAATTCTGCATAATTTTTTAATCTTGTTTCCCTTAATAGTTGCTTGTCGGGGTGATATCTGAAATAATGACCATGGTGCATCGCTGTGGGATAATACTTAAGTTCAGTCATGTGAGTGTTCATATAAAAACATCCCTTGAGTCTGGTGGGAGCCAATTTGCATTACAGCAGTGCTGAGCTTTGCTCAAGTCTCATATTATAGTGTTTAAATATCTTCCCTGTGAGTGGACATCAGTTTTCTGTGGGGGAAAAGAAGATGGATTCTGGAAATCTTGCATAAACAATTACTCTTGGCAAGTGGGATGCTGTTCTGTTTTCCCTGCTTGTTAAAAGTTCCAGTAAAAAGGTCTCTTGATGGAGAAATATCCCAGAATGTAGGCCTGATCACAAGAAACCGGGAGCAGGGCTGTACCTTTTCCCTTTGAAACACCATCTTGCCTGTGTTTACATTTTCAGCATTTTTCATGATGTATTGACAGAGAAATGTCAGAATAAGTTTCCGGAAAGCAAAGGCATGAATGAAGTCTTTTTCTCTCCTCTTATTCCTGAAACTGGTCATGGGCCTTTTTTTCCCCTAAGCCTGTTAGCTTGGGCTTTAAGCAACAAAACAATACAGTAAGACCAGAAGCGCTGGAGCAGGTGTTGCTCGCTTGTTAAGACAAGTATTGGACTCGTTTCCTTTTCAAAATGCAGTTGGAAGTCAGTCTGTAAGGAGGAAGATTAAAATGGAACTATTGAGCATAAACTTACAAAGTTGGCCTCGTGCCCTAAAGTTGCGGATTTATGTGCGGCATTGTAAGAAGAGCAGATTATTAACCTTGCTGAGCTCCTGTGAGCACCTATAAATCCCTGTACAAAACCTTCCTAGAGTTTTCCCAGCCTTTTTGCTCATTAGGAAGATTAAGTGCAATCCCTTTCTCTTCCCCTCCCATTCTGATGTTCTAGATCATGTTAGCTGCCTCATGGTCTGAGGTTTTTCTCAATGCTTTGTGCCTCAAGTTGAGCACCAGCTTTTATGAATGGCTTTGAGAGATGTGCTTGCATTACTTGGCAGAGGGCTGGGGTGGCTTTCTGCCTGCCCACAACTGAACTATTCTTGTGAAGGTTTTTCCCTGCCAGTGTCTGCACCTCCATGTTACAGTATTGGTTAGAGCAGGCCATGTAGAGCCTTTCTGCATTTCAGTAGATGCTAAAAAATTGTCTCAGCATGTTATGTGTGTGCTGCTGCCAGGCCCTGCAACACTTGTTTGACTGAAAGCCTGAACCCAGCAGCCTGGGATGCACTTGGCTGAACATTCAGCCAGAGCTTCCTGCATCTCTTGTGTAAACTAGCACTTACGTTTCTTAATTTCACCTCTGTGTTCAACCTCCAATGGGGCATCTTTCCTTGTTGGTATGGGAGCCGTCAGCAAAGGCCTGCTCCTAATTTGGTGGTGAGGCTGGGGTAAGTTTTTTCCCCTTGAGAAGTTCTAGGTGCCCATTGTGTAAAATGTTTCTCAAGTGACATTGTGCTGGGAAGAGTACAGATGCTGCAAGCTGGAGTGGAAAGGTACCCTGCAAAGGTGATTATACATTGCTTTCCATGGCTTAATTATTTTTTTGTTTTAAGAGGCAGAGAATATGTCCAGGCATGTTAAAACCTGTGTGAGAAGTGATAATTGAGTGCCTCCCTCCTTTCCCACAGCTGGGCGTAGATAAGACACGCCAAACCTCATGTCTGGCTTCTTTTTGCAGCCCTTTCCTGCAGCGGCTGCTGCGTGGCCTCTGTTTTGAGATGGAGAGGGGTGAGGTGATTGAGGGGTGTTTGCCTCTTTTCCTCTGCCTGTGGCACACATGCAGCGCTGGTACCCATGAGCAGTGCTGGTGCTCATCCCTGTCTCTGTGTTGTGGATCTGCACCCCAATCTCACTATGGTGCTTGCTGTTGACCCCTAAATTGCTAGGCCAGCAGTGCACAGGGCGTTTTCCCTGCCCCATGATCTCATCCCTGTGAATGAGGTCTGTGCTCTGTTCCCCCATCACATGAAATCACTTGGACTTTTCAGAGTAAAGAAGAACTAATGGTAAATGGGGGTGGTGGAAGCTGGCCTCAAACCACATTTCCAGTTGTGGCTGTAGTAGTTTATTTGTTTCATTTCAAAACTGTTTCAGGCACGGCTGGTTTAAATTACTTCCCCCTTGTGACCTACTGTGCTGATAAGTGGTCAGCCTAAACAATATTCTGCATATTAATTGGTTTAGTGGGATTTTGGGTGATGTTTGGAGGAGTGCCACTTTTGTTTTTAACATTGTTACTCTTCAAATGTTATTATTTTTAAAATGGATTTACTACCCATATAGATAATTATTAATCTGATTACTAAACCTGAAACGAGTGCTGAAAGTTGTCGAGTCTGTCTGAAACACTGCGAACAAAGGAAGCCCATCAGGTTTCTGTACCTTTTATACATATAAGCCTCCGGAACAAATGAACTGACAGAATTCCCACAAAAATGTCACAGTTAATGGGCTCACTCTTGGCTGCGCTGTATAAGGTTACAGAAGTACTGGTAGGTATTGCTAATTGCAACCTCCCAGATGTCACCAGGAGGACAGTATAGTGGATGCTATAGCCTGTGAGATGGGCTGAAAGAGGGCGTGATTTTTCTCAAGCCTGTGCCGTCTTTGCTGGGCTCTCAAAAGTTTAAAGCAATGAACCCATTTTGCAGAGGAACACGAGTGTTTGGTTGCTTTTTTGTACCCTTCCTGAACATAGCTGCGGTGGGAATTTCAGGTATTGCCACAAGTTATATATAGGACGTTAACAAGGGTGTTTTCAAAATGCTTACCGTGAGCTTCCTTTGAAGGACAGCCTTTTTCAAATGGGAAAGTGAGATGTGCTGCCCTGGCACTGCTACCTGGGAGGCGGCAGCTGGGGAGAGCAGCAGTGCTGCCTGCCACTGCCTTTGATTCCTCCTTATCCTCCTCACTGGAGCTATTGAGTCTTCTGGGCCAGAGCAAGGAGGAAGGGAGGAGGTGGCAAAGAAACCTTCCCCTCAGCCAAACCCTGATGGGATATCCCCTGAGAGAGAGGCAAGGGGAGCCGGTTTCAGAGGCACAGGTGCTGCCTGGCTGGTGAGGGGATTGAAGGGCAATGAAAAAGGTGCTGAAAATAGAATCATAGAATCAACTAGGTTGGAGAAGATCTTTAAGATCATCGAGTCCAACCATTACCCCAGCACTGCCAAGTCCACCACTAAACCATGTTAGTGAGGGCCTCATCTGCATGGTTTGTGAACACTTCTAGGGACACTTCCCTGGACAGCCTGTTCCAATGCCTGAGCACCCTCTTGGTGAAGAAATTTTTCCTAATATCCAATCTAAACCTCTCCTGACACAGCTCGAGGCTGTTTCCTCTTGTCCTATCACTTGCTACCTTGGAGAAGAGACCAGCCACCTCCTCGTTCCATCCTCCTTTCAGGTAGTTGTAGAGAGCAATAAGGTCTCCCCTGAGCCTCCTCTTCTCCAGACTAAACACCCCCAGTTCCCACAGTCCACTGAATTAATTTTTCACCCATTTTGCTGAGGCTTTTGGGCGAGGTGTGGAAGAGAGCTGTTATTTCTGAAGGTGGGAGGGAGGCTTGCTGGCTCGCTCACATGGTGGCTTGTTCCGAGTGAGACCAATATGCGTGAGCTCGACAGCTTCTTGAAGAAAAGGGTGGCGTCATCACGGCGGAGGGAGACCCTTTTTCTTCCCCTGACAGACCTGAAGTTTCAGCCCACCCTTGGTGCAGCCAGATGCTCACAGATGAGAAGCAATTTGCTGCAGTGTGGCAAAAAGGAGAGCGTTTGTGCTGCTATGTGTTGCAATGATCAGAGCCTGCTGGGAGCAGCCCAGGTTTTACACAACAGGGGCCAATGCAGAAAAGAATGACTTTCCCCTCCCAGAAGCTGAGAGCAGCAGGGCTAGTGGAGGAATGAAGAAAGACATTGTGTCACTGAGGGCAGGTGCAGAAGTGGGGTGCAACAAGGCCAGATATGCATTAAGAGCTCATTGCTGGTGTGGTGCACCAGCCTGGCCTCCTTGCAGTGGTACAAAGCCTTCTTGATGTGGCTGGCGCTTATGCCAACAAAACAGTGCTTTTGCTGGAAGAGCTTATTCTAAGCTTGCTTTTCTTTGGGGAAAAAAGAAGTGTTACTATAAGTCATGTCACAATTTTGCTCCTATAACTGTATGCAGTGGTCTCTGCAGGCATAATCAGAGGTCATGCTCCATCAAATTTGTGACTGACATAGCTGTGTTGGCAAGTATTTGTAACATAGGTCTGGCCTCAATTTTGAGCCTGTGCTTATATTCCTGCACAGCACAGAGTCTTTCCTCCTTTAATGTATAGGGGATAACTTTTGGATAAAGATTTTTGTAGGCGCTGGTTGAAAACTGTAAATGATGAAGTGCAAAATACTAGCTTTCTTTCCTCCTCCTCCTCTTTTCATGTAGGTATGTTTGCTTTGATGAGTGGTGGGAAAAACCCAAGTAAACAACTGGAGGAGGGAATTGCATTTGAAATATTTTGATTTCACTTGTGGGTGATTTGAAAGGATGTGCAGCCCATAAGTGCTGAGTGATCAGGTGATCCTTTAAGATGGGAAGACTGTCTCTGATGGCAAAACATCCAGAGATCACCAGAGCATCTCTAAGGCAGACTCTGTACTAGCAATGTGAAAACTTCAATGGTAAAGACCTCTGAACTAGCACAAAGAATATTGTCTTCCAAAAAGAGGTGAAAGGCTGGTGCAGTACTGCAAACCAAGGAGTCTTTGTTTAGCTTAACTGTAAAGGTGTCCTTTGCTACTCTCTTTCGGCCCCTCTTTAAAGGGCTTCCCTTTAAAATTCCACTTCAAAATGGCAGTAGTCTCCTATTTCTCTTTGAAGTATATCCACTTGCTGCAAAAAATAAGTTACTTTTTCTGCCCTAGGTCTGTAGCATCAGTGTGGAGATGTGGTGAGGCTGTGGCTGCTGGTGGAGTGCAAGGCATGGGAGAGTCATGTCTCCTGGTGGCTTTAGCCAGAGTGGAGGAGGGAGAAAACATGGTTTTCAAGAGGACTGAAATTCAGGCTCGCTGATATTATTTTTAACACCCATTTGAATAAAAATTACTTTATCCAGTAACACAGAAGGGGCTGTGTGCATACGGACAGAAATGGTGCTGGGAAATTATTGGGAAAGTATGGTCTTTCCTGCAGCTTGGAGATCACTCCATTTGTCGGGCAGATGCCTTTCACGGGAGCTCAGGAACTGTTGTGAATAATTCGCTTGTATTGCGGGCATAGGTGAATATGGTCAGTGTGTCTACAAATACACTGTGTGCACATTTACTGCAATTTTTATTTTCATTTGGGCCGGGAATGATGCCACAGAAAATATCAGTAGCTTTCTCAGCTACTAAAATCATCTACTACTCTTTAAATTTAAAGAGGAAACGGGTTATTTTCTCTTAGGACTATTTTGAGCCACATACCAACATGAAGCGTTGAAATGATGGAATGACATTTACTACTGCTGAAAATATCAAGTGCTGTGTAGATTTACTGTGTCTTCATTTGACAGTGTGGCTGATATTTCATCAACCCAGCATTTCTGAAGAAGTACAGCTATTGTTTTGTTAGAAGTTTGCATTTCTAATGTACTTCAGAATTCCTAAAAAAATCCCACTTAATACTTTAGCACTGTATAATGTTTCGTTTCTGTGACTATACCCCACAGTAACTGCTACAGGTAAGAAAAATACTCTTCTGATAAATATTAAGGCAGAACATTTTATTAGTGACCTTCTTTTATCAAAAAGGCATTGAACCAGAACTGACAGTAAGCACTTTTCCACCAACACTCTGGTTGTGCTTCAGTCGGGCAGCATCTGTAGCGCTCTCTCTAATAAATAGCTCTGCTGGGTGACTTTCCAGTAATGTTTCACTTCAGGCTAGGCAATCAATTTTTCTTTTCTGGTGAATGGTTTATTCACTGAAATGTGGTTTCTGAGTTTGGGACAGTTAAACTTTGGAGCTGGTTATAAGCTGCTGGAGGGCCATAGTCAAGTGATACTGCTTCATTGGAGCTCCCAGGTGAGATTAGGCAGACACGTGGCAGGATTGGAGGCTGTGAGCAATCACTGTGACTATGGATTTGACTTAAACTTATTCAGTATTTTCAGCTGAAAACTGAATTTTCCACATAGACCAATAAAATAGAAAAGAGTGGCTTCCCCACCCTCACCCCTTCAAATGCACATGCACCCGCATGCTGCTTTCTAATCTATACCCAAGAGGATGTCACTCCTCCAAAACAAGGGAAATTCAGATGAAAGTCCCCTGGCAAGCCTAAAATCCCTATGGTACACCTCTCTGTGGAAGGCACCTTCATAGGAGGCTTTCTTGAGTTACTTACGCTACAGAGATGCTCTTGGAACAGTTGTCCTCAGTTTGTCTTGTAAAGTAGTTGCTTATGTTTTTCATATAATATTTAAATGTTGGGGCACTAAGAAAAAGAGAGAGCCTGGTGCTGGAAAATTCCCACCTAGGATTTGGAGCACTTCTCCTTGCCCCTTTTCTGATCATACTTTTGAATTGTTTTCAGAAGAAGAAGAAAACCGATGCTCTATTTGGCAGTCTGCTCTGCAGGATGTCAGGAGCAAAAAGGTACAAGACCCACAGCTGGTTATCTGGCAGTGCTGGCTTTGCACTAATTACAGGTAGCTTATGTGTGCCAGCAACAACATTTTACATTTATTGACCACAGTTTGCAAGCCAGAGGAGGATTTGAACCAACTCCTGTGCCTGCCAAGCTATGGAACATTAGTCCAGCAGCATCAATAAGTTACTTTTTTCATACTGCTCAGGAACAGTGTGAGTTTCACATCTTTTGAAAGGTTGAGCTCTCTCCCTTGATGCAACTGCAGTCCATGGATCACACCAAGGCTGGTCAGTTCAAGAAATCCAGAGCAATAACTGTCTCCTGAACAAGCCAACTCAGCAGGTACGCTGGGGTTGCTCAGTTGCACAATGATGCCTCTTTGCTATATGCTTGTGTCCCATTTGACTGCAGTTTTGTTATTCTAGAGGCAAAGTTCAATCTGTCTAAGAGAAATCATTGTGCAAAACTTGTACAGTCTTCAATCCTTGTCCTCTGAAACGTGTCTGAGAGAGCAATCACCCTGGCTTGCTCCTGCAGCTCCCGGAACCATCACCAGTCACACTGGGATGGTGGGAACTTGCCTGCTGTACGTCTGTCTTGTCCTGGGAGATCCCAAGCACATGCTGGGGGCTGGCTGCTTTTATGAAGGCCTTGCTGGAGCCAGGTACTTGGGACTGCTGCCAGACCTGAGGACATTTGCAAAGGAGAGAGGGAGAGGGAGGAAGGCACAGTCCACTGTAACCTTGCCTTGCTTGTATTGTCAGGAAGAAATTACTATGAATACAACTATTTGAATTTATTATTTTTTTAACCTACCCTTTTCATAAATCATGTCCTTTTGCAGCCTTCTGTTTTGCCACATGAGACAGTCTTGTTGTTTTCACCTCTCAGGGTGAAACTCTATGCTTCACTGTGTCTGCCTTGCTTTTCTTGAAGGTAGTCTGACCTGCATTAACCTTTGCCACAGATGATTAGGATTGCGTATGTTATTCCAGATGAGGTCACCATTCACTCCTGTTTCTGCTGGGCAGGTCTTGCTTGGTGCATCTTTTGATTTCATTTACTTTTTTGGTCATTTTTATCACATTGGGAGCTTGTGGTCCTCTGGGATCAATGTGAGACAAAAGCTCTCTTTGTATTGTGACTTTTTCTGACTGTGCCACCAGCACAAATCACGGAGAAAGTTCTTTCTTTGCGTGTCATCATTGAAAACATTATAAAACCTGGTCCCTTGAGCCAGATAATTCTCCTTTCAGCACAACCTCTTTGCAAAGATTCTTATGCATATCAATTGCTATGCCAATTTTCATCATCTTCAGCTTAACTAGTAGTTTCCTGCAAAGATATCTCCTAGCTTTCCTCCCCTGGATGATGGGTTATTTTGTTGGAGAAATCGATCAGAGTAACATGCCACAATCCGTATTGCATTTTATTCAATTTCCCATTTCTTCCCATGTTTTTCCCTGTTCTCTCTCTCAGATGTGCTCTCCAGTCTTTGCGTGCCGTTGAGGCCAGACAGATGGGTATGTCATTGCTGGGATCACTTGTTCTCCAGTCCCAGGCAGGATCCTGATCCGCAGGTTTTAATATAAAAATTCTTGTCTATATCCCTGTGGTTGCTTGCACCACTTCTCTCATAGTTTTGGGATGCAGATTCAAAACTCCTGCTGACTGGCACATTTTCAACTCTTTGAATTTTGCTCCTCAGATACCTCAGATGTGGTGATTCACATGCCTTGCTCCCCCATGCCCTTGCTGAAAATGAAGGCAAAGCATTCATTTTATTTTGAGGCCACACTCAGAGCTGATGGGTTTCAGCTTTCCATCATGAAGCTATCTGAGCCTGACTTTTGGTAGTTTTGGCTTTTCCTCTCAAAAACATTTGCTGATCGGTTGCTTTTCCCACCCTGTGGCAAGGCTTTGTGCTCCCTGCCCATCTCTTCCCAGGATGGAGGATCACACCCTGAGCCCTAAGGGAGTCATCCCCCAGGATTACCATCCCTCATGGGTTTTGCCCCCTCTTAATTAAAGGAGCAACACCCAATGTGTTGGTGTTGTGTGTTCCTCCCGCAGGGAAGAGCTATCAGCAGGAGCTGTGTCAGGAGATGTGATGTACGAGTTGTGACTAAAACCGGTCAACCCAGATAAACTTAACTGCGGTGGTGCGGATACATCTCAGCGACGGCTCTTGAGTGATCAGGTTCTGTCAGGACGTGCAAGATAAAATCTGAATTCTTAATTTATCTTTGACAGTGCCAAGCTGGTACAGACCAGACGAGTTTTGCATGAGCATTTTCTTTTTTCCTGTATGCTGGAGAAATGGTGAGAGCTTACACTATGGTAATGCCAGGATGAGAAACCTGCTCTTTTGCGGTTGTTATCATCACACTAGGTGAAAACAGCAGCCATTTGGTCATATGCTTACTTGCCTCTCCTCCCAGGCTCTGAATAAACAGTAGTTCTAATTCCCAGTGTTGAGTTTTGTGAAGCAGGGCTGCTTCTTCACTGGGACTCCTTTTTGTTCCTCCTGTCCCCTCCAGCAGCCCTGGTGGGAGTGCTCAATTCATACTGAAGCTGGTAGTACTATTGGTAGTCTTCTTTTTAAGCCTGGGTGAACTGCAGTCTCAAGCATCTCCACCTTGCCCTATCCTGCCAGAGCAGCCAAGCCATAGCATCTCCAACACATCAGGCAACAAGCTCTCTTATTTTCAGGAAGTGTGGGATGTTTAACAAGTGTTTTCTGATGATTAGATGTAACTTTCTCCTTCGAGTCACCCAGTGCCTTTTAGGATTGGGGGTATAGCCATTTTGGGTCTTTCTGTAGTTGATGAGAGTGCTATATTCATACTTGGCAGAGAGGAAAAGGAGCTGTGGGGAGTATCCCCAGCTTGCCCAGGGTGCAGAGGAGGCAGGCTGCAGGCAGGAATCAAGCTCTGCTCTGCACTCTGTCCCTGGCAAACAATTTACGTGAAGGCTGAATTTTGTAAGGTGCTGATTTGAAAGTATGAGCTCACTGAGAGAGATACTGGTACCAGAACTTCTGCAAGACATGCTGTAAACTTAAAAGGACATCCTTTGCTACAATGCTTTTCCTTATTATGTGTCCCTTGTGGCCTCATTGCGGAAGTTGTTGTAACTTTTATGTCCTTTATATTAATTATGTAGCATAGCTTATAATGCTTTTGTATCTCGGTGACATACCTCATTCTCCATCAGACAGAGTGACCAAAATGTGAAAGTTGCTCTGATCGTGCACCCACCTGAGTTTAATTTGCTGCCTGTTTTTCTGTAGACCTCTGGAATCCCTCACCAGTAACTTAAGTCGGGTATCTAAAATTAGATACTTGTCTTCATATCTCAGGCACCATCTTAATGATCTGTGTGAGGTCTTTGGCATTGATTGAAAATCAGATTACTTACCTCTGTGCTTAAATGAGGATATACACTAAACACTTCCTCTCCAATTCCCCCTCTTCCAATTATTGGCCTTAATTTTTTTCCACAGCACTCTAATCCTTCACATCCTGCCTCAGCGGTTCCTTGGTCACTCAAGCCAAGTGTTTCAATTTTTATTGTGGGGACTGTGGTGCTGGGTGGTTCTTCTGTGTGTGCATCGCCTGCCATGTCCTGCTCTGCTTCTCCCCCCTTACTCTTCCAGCTACCTGTCCTCGTCTGTGCAGTGAGTGCTCTGATGGATGCATTCTGGTCTCTGTCTCCTGGTCTGAACATTTTTTTGTTACTACTAAATAAAGTTTTTTTTTTTTAATGCATTTGGCACGTCCCATCCTCATTGTGTATCAGTAGTTCTCTACTCCTTTGGCACAAGCAGAAAGTCATTTTCAAGCAAAGTGTAGTAACAATAATGTATAACCTAAAGGTAAATAAACAAACCACACCTTATTTTTATTTCAGATGTAGTTTGGGCATTCTTTTTATTTTTAAAAAGTAATTAATAAATGCACACTCAGGCCTTTCTCATTCTTGTCCTTCATGGAAGCCAAGTGGGCTCCTTCCTCCCTGCAGCTCCCTTGTGGCTTGGCTGGCTGCAGCTCCCTGGAGTGGGTTATAAACCCCCTCCGCTTCCCAGGGTGCTGTGCGGAAGCTGCTGTTCGTCTGCCCCACAGGCTCCGGGGAGTTGCCCTTGTGGCTTCCCATAGATTTGCTTATGTCTGATGATCTGAAATTAGAATCCATTCCTTGCTTTGCCCTTCTCTTGCAAACGTGTAAAACCTTGCAGATTTCCCCTAGGGAAGAAAGGGGGATTTTCCCACCATTAAAAATAAAAGGGAAGGGAAGGAGAAATACTTAAAACATATTCAGATAGTTGTAGATATGATTAAAAAAACAAACAAACCTGCAACTGTGTCAATTATTCACATCCCCTTGTATAAATATAGAAACCCTGAAGAGGGGTCTTTGCCTTGGGCTACCTGCTCTTCCATGAATTTATTACCAAGGCCCCACAGTGCTTTGGCATTGCCATGCTTCTGGTTTTGTTTTCCTTAACTGTGATTTGGGGGATGGTTGATTGTCAGCTATACAGAGATTTTAGGTCTCATAATGCACCTCCCTCCCTCCCTCTCTTTTTGCCTTTTCTTCCCTTTCTTAGAAATTCTCATAGGTGTGGTGCTGGAGGAACAAGGCTTCCCACATCTTTCCTTTAAGAGTTCTTCACAAAGGGAATGTGGGTTTGTTTTTCTTTCCCCTCCTCTTCATCTGGAACAATCACCCAGCATTGTTCTAACCGTGACAGACACAAAGGTTGCATGTTAGTGAGACGGTTGCAGAGAGGTTTTGCAATCCCAGCTCTGCTGGCCAGTTCTTGCAGATGTGCAAATGGTCTCCCCAGGCTTGTCAGGATGTTCATCGTTGTCAGCCTCCGGTTTCAGGAGTAGCTGTTTTCTTTGACAGTATAAGCTGTGTTTGGTTTAAAATGACTTTTACCCACAACTGAAAAGGTTCTAAGTAATTTTATATGTCATAGAAAGAAAACACAAAAAGGAGAGTGTCATTTATTTTCACTGGTTTAAAAATCAACCAGCTTCTGCAGTCCACTAGTGTTTGTCTAAGTGCTCAGTGTTGTACGTAGTTTCATTGGCTACATTGAGAACAGGGAAGCTGGGAGCATTTCTGAATTACATTTCTGAACCCATATGTGCACCCAGCCCTGTCAGACAAAGATCTGGCCACACAGCACAGCAGCCTCTCTCCTTCCATCTATCCATGCATCCATCCATCCATCCATCCATCCACCTATCCATCTCATGTGGGTTGCAGTGTTTCACTTTGTGGAGGGCAGCCCACAGCTATGGGATGGTCAGAGCCAGAGTTGCCAGGACACCAGGACCCTGAAGCATTCTAGACCATTTACCTTCTTCTCAGGGTAGCTGTTTTGATAGTTTGATTTTGGCAGCCATTCATATTAGCTAGAGATAATAAAGGCTAACAGAATGTGGCCTCCAGTTACAAATAAAGGGCCTGATTCTCTGTTTCAGGAGACGGAATCGAACACTGCAGTTACAGTGCTTGTGGAACTGGGATTGTGGGTGGGGAATACAGCCCAGAGCTGTATTCATTTCACTGATTAATATTAAACAGTTTTTGTATGAAATGACTACTGATTTATGTCTATGTATATACATCCTGATGGTTTATCGTGGAATTATGGAGGGCTTCGCAAAGATGGATGAAGATTTGCTTAATGACCAACTGATCTCACATCTGCAGTTGTGTTTGAAATCTGACAAAACCGATGCATCATAAAATGAAAAAGTAAAAATGGAATTGAAATAGAGCTGTCATCCTCCTTGACAACTTCATGTACACTGCACAAGGGGTTATACTGGCAACACTAATTTTTCCTTACTGGGAAGGCTGGGTTGTGCTTTGAAAAAGTAGGCTTTAAGAAAACTGCATATTCTATATTTTTCATCCATTACTGTTCATGTCCAGTGTCTGCAAGCAAAAAGAAAACAGGTGTGCTGGTTTTCTTCCTAGTCTCTTGGCATGGCAAACTGTTTGCAGCATGTGAAAGTCAAACCTCTCGTTGCTGTACCTAGGATCACAGGTAGCAGATGTGATGAATAACAAGGTGCTCCTTTAATATATTCTGCTTCCCTACTATGCATTTATTTAATCCATTCATGGTGGATTGCTGCAAGCTTCCTCAGTTTGGATTGACTTAAGTTGCTGTGTGATGAGCCCTGTGGGAACTCCTCGGCCTTATTTTTCAAGGCGCTGGTTTGTGGTTGTCGAAATAAATACAGCTGTGCTACTTCCAAACCTTCAAAGAACAAGAGAGTTGCATTGATGTATGTAGACACTGGCTTACATGTGTGCATACATGCATCATAGATGTATGTATGTGTGCGTGTGCATGCATGTCCGTAGGAGTCTGAATATTGTCTTAAGCATAGAAATGTGGAAATCTTTATTTGATGTTTCTTTTCTAATGAGGTGATCTGTTCCATGTATGAACATTTGCAACTGACCATCTACCCTGAGAACAGTTACTGGTGAGTTACTGGTGGTCTGAACATGCAGTCAGGTCCTGCCTTTGTCAGGCTTCACTGACAGAGCAAACGTCTCCGGGAGCAAATGCATGCTGTACAGGGAAGGGTTTTGTGCTGGGAAGCAAGCCATGGGGCTGTGCTCGTGTTTGCTTCTGCCTTTACTCATGATGGAGGAGCAAGGGCATTGCTTTTGCCAAGACCTTGCTGGAGGGAAGTCCTTGTCTGAGACTACTTCAGCACTGCATGTATGAAATGACTACTGATTCATACGGTTATCCAGAATTTCTGCTGTGCAGAGCTTTGGCTGTTGGAGTGAACTGGGATGCACAGGGGCAGGGACCATTCCAGTGTGTGTTGATGGCAAACAAAGAGAAGGATGAAAAATTGATGTTACTCTTGAAAAGTATGACTTGGTTTCATTTCAGAAAGACTGTCCAAGTTGTAAAAGTTAACAGGAACAGAGCTTTTCAGGAAAGAATCTGTGGGTAATGGTAAATCCTTCTCTTCTGGAGGAGCTGTGTGTGCATAATACTCATCTGTTCATGGTAAAGGCTTTTGCCAGCCCTTCAGAAGTGCTGAAGTATAGAGAAGATTTGGATAATGAAGTATTCAGTTGTAAATGTCCACTTTGGATTATCCCACCTTTTCAACAAATGAGTGCAAGAAGAGAACAATTTGTGTTGGAGTAGCACAGGCAGTGTATAGAGCAGGCAGTGTTGTAGTTGGTTTCTTAGAGAAGTGACCAGTTTGCTTCAATCTGGACCGGGTTTGTCTGAGTTACAAACTTCTCAAAAGCTGCTCAAGATGGAAAATTAGATAAAGTGCTCGGCTGCATCTGGATTTTTCTGCTTTTGGACAAATTTTCTGGGGCAGCAGCAGGCGGATCTGAAAAAGATGGTCACAATTCCTTTTTCTTTGGAGGTGAGGAATGCACGTTGCAGAATTGTTCATCGTGTGGTGGATGCAGGTGGGAAGCCTCTTGCCTGTAGGACCTTGTTTGTCAGCAAGATTCCTGTCTTGCAAATTATTGGCAGCTGGCATGGTAATGAGTCCATTTCAATATAAATGAGCTTCATTTTATTAATTTCTGCCAGCTCCTGAGCAATTCATGAACTGCTTTTCAGATCTCAACCAACAGCTCGGGGGAAGAAGGGGAGGTGGGGAGCAGAGAGGGGAACATGAAGGAGGAGAAAGAAAATGAGAATGGTTTTAATTTAGAGAGGAGCTGGTGACTCTCATCTCTTTTGAGAATCCAGCCAAGAGTGAGGATCACAATTTCCCCACCAAGCAGCAATAATAACATGAAGGGCATCAGTAATCTCTTCCAAGGTTTTTGTTCTTTGAGACTTTTAGAAAAGTTTGTAACTCTCAACACTCTGTGTGTGGTGTTGGGTTGATGTTTTACTGCTGGTGTTTGGTTGGGAGAAGGGGGAGTTGGGTGACTTGAGAGCTGACATGGGCAGCACACCCAGCCCTCTGGTGAGGCTGTTGTTCTTGGTGTCTCACAGGACTGGACCTTCAGTTGGTGTACTTGCAAGGAAGCTTGCCAGAAGTATCAGGACAAAATGGGACTGGGATTTGGTGCCCACACAAGTGTACGCATGTGTGTAACTTGAAGACTATTTGTATGGCTTGTCTTACATCTAAATAAGTGCACACTGGTCTCTTGTATCTGTGCCTCAGTGAATGCAATTAACCCAATGATCCTTTCACTGTGCACAAAAACACATGTAAATGCTCTGCCCTACATGTCTGATTCGTCCTTGAAAAATGTTAATGAAATCCCTGCTTGGATAATCACCCTTTTTTGTAAATGAGACAGTCTTTACAGAGAAATCTCCTCTGAGGTCTTCCAGTTTTGGGCCTGTTCCCTCTGCAGTTGGGTCCCTCCTTGCTGCCAGAAGTTAAACCCTGGTTTATTGGAAGGTGCCTTTCTTTCTTGGTGGGTGTCTTTGGATGCAGGCGTGGTTTTGGACCTGAGGTTTTCTAGCCCTGCCTGATGCAGACTGTCCTCAGCAGAGGCATGTTAACGTCTCTGGGGATTTTTATTGTACAAAGTGGTGGGAAGAGGAGCTCTCCACATTATGTAGCTTGGGTTGATGGTGCTCGATTGGGCTTTTCATTTATTCTGATTTCATCACTCAAGTTTGAACACAGCATTTGCATGCTGTATTGCATGGTGTTTCTTAGGTAACTGATGATAACAGGCAGAAGATGTCCTCCTGTATAGCTGTTCCTGCTAACCCTTTGTCTGATGTTTTTCTTCCCTCTTTCTCCCCAGGTTTTTGGCATATAGGCATAGACTCTGACGTGAGAGTAATGGAATCGCTGAGTGGCAGGTGCTGACAGCTTCTGCAGTCCCAGTAACTGTTCATTTTGGTATCATTTGCAATTCGGCACCTCTAAATGCCACAGCTCTCTTGGGGAAGGTTGCGCTGGATACCAGTACTGCCTCAGAAGGTACATGTGTGTCCGTATATTTTTCCTGAAGAGTTTGCTGTGTTGTATAGTGGTTCAGGGGAAGGGATCAGCTGCACGTGGTTTATGGTTGCACCCGTTTAGCAATCCAACAGCATTTGAATGGCTATCAAGCAACTACTGATGACATCCTTTCCTCCCTCTCTCTTCCTCTTGTTTGAACTGCCTGCAGGGTCTTTTTGGAGTCCGTCCCATGCTTTAACTTTAGTGAGAAAGGCTTACAAAAACCAGTGGCTGGTTAAAAAGTTCTGATTTGAAAACAATTAAATATGCTGCTGGAGTTTCTGAGAAACTCAAAGGCTTACTGTGGAATTTCAGCCTCTCTCTTGCCCTTTGGAGAAAGCACATTTTAATTACAATGGAATGTGTGTGTTCGCACTTGGTTATTAGTCCTGTACAGTTTTCTATGTGGTTCTTGTGAGTTCAGTAGAAATCTTTGTTGCTGGCTGGCAGGTTTTAGCAAAAGTTTATTTCTGTAGGCTCACTGCTTGCTGTGGATCTGATCATTGTTCTGGTTCCCACAGTCTTCAAGCTCTGCTCCAGGAGAAAAATACAGATTTGTCACCAAGGCCTCCCACTAGAATCTAATTTTAAATTTGCAATCTGTTGTCTTGTGAGGTGCTTTAGATTTGGTTGGAAAGTTAATATAGTTCAGATTTTCTTCTGGAATCTAATGGCCCAACTTTTTGCAGGTTGGAGAGTCAGTAACTTAGGGTTTACTGAAATGGGTATGTTGGGTTTGTAGCTATTTTCAGAAGTATTTAGTATTCGGGGTAAGGGAAGTTAAAGGAAAATTACTGTTTTCAAATAAAATTGTATTCTTTGAGGGGGCTGTTGTCAGTGGTCATCTGGAATATGAGTGTCTTTATGTGTAACCATTTCATGTAAGACTCATCCAGTCAAAACTCAGCAGTTCAGCTAGAGGTCAACCTGCTTGTCTAGGGTAGCTGGTGTGGGGCAACCGTGTTATTTCCAAAGCTTTCCTGCAGAATTTGTGTGTCTTCCTGCTTATATCTTAATGTTGATGTCTATCTGAAGTTTTGGTTTAAAAAAAAACAAACAATCAATTCAAACCCATGTAATGTGCAGCTTCTAATGAGTAACTCTTGACGTGCAAGTTGGCTCAAGAGGGACTTTCCTGTCCGCTTGAAGACTTCCACAGTTTTGACATTTTCCCTGCCCTGAACCAGGAAGGAGCAGGTCTTTCAGAACAGAGGGCTCTTCCCCAGAGCAGCCAATAGCTCAGTGGTCAGCCCCATATCTTGATAGTCGGACTGCCTCTTGAGGATGCGGAGGAACAAGTTGCTACCCCTCATTTGCCTGACTTGGGCTGCAGATACAAATCTCAATCTTCTGTGACTTTGGCAAGAAACTGAGTCACTGAGCTGGTGCCTTTTCCAGTGGACGTGCCTGTCTCCCTGCTTCAGCATTCACATCTCTCCCCCTTGGAGTGGAGGAGCCTTTCATCAAAAGCAGTCTATTCCCATGAAAAGTTTGGGTTTTGATGAATCAACATTTTCTGCTGAAAAACTTCCAACCAGTTCTGGTTGCAGTGCGTGGTCTGTGCGTGCTGATCTCTGCTTGCTTCAGAGACTAATTCAGAACACATTTTTGACATGTTGCAATCAATGGTTGAGGGCGACAGACCTGCTTAAAGTATCAAGACATGTCACACTTGATTTATGTTGTATCCTGGTGGTACCTTGACGGGTCTTTAATGGTCACCTTCGGATTTGGTGGGCGAGCTAACAAGGGGAGCCTTTGTCCTACTAGTATTTGCGTGCAACTCCCATTAACATTACTCATTTTCTTAATTTGATACAGATTTTTTTCATTGAGTGTGATAAATTCAGTTAAGCCATAGACAGGCAGCATCTGGCAGTCGGAGCTGGAGCAGTTTAAGACCTTTCTGCCCCAGGGTGTCTGCACTACCCCAGGAAGGGGGAGGTTGGGGCTCCCCTTCCCTGCCCAGTGCCTGCGCCTGCTAGCTGAGGATGCCGGCATCTGTTTCAGTGTGAATTCACATGTTTCAGAGCTGCTTTTCCACATCAGCCTCAGCTGACCTAACAGCTCAGTGCTGCAAAAAATGAGCAGGGTGCCACTTGCTGTTCCCGTTTTCCTGGCTCTTGCATCACCTTCCAGCTGTGATGCCCCATCCTCACCCTGGGGTGTCCCCAGGCAGGTACCCGTGTGCTGCCTCTGGCATGTGCCAGTTCAACTCACTCTCCCAGCAAAAGTAAACTAATAAAAGACATTGTCTTGTTCCCCTTCCCCAAATGTATTTATTTTCTGCTGGTTTAGTGGACTTGGCTGCATGAGCACCTGAACTGGTTCAGGTTAACTGGTGGAAATGCTCAGTCAGGAATGCAAAGGGGAGGCAAAAATGGGGGTGAGAGGCTAGGATGGGGGACCCTTCCAGGGGCAGCTGTTGGTCTCAGGCACCCCACAAACAGTCACCCTCAGCTTGACCCGGGAGGGTTGGCTTTCCCCATCCAAGGTGGACTCAGCCTATTGTGTCCTGCATCTCCTAGCAGACTGGCCTCTGTTGGGGTATGGTAGCAAGCCATGGAGGTGGCACTGTCTTGCATTGCTGCAGATGAATCAGCTGCACCACGTCTGCCTGCAGCCCTCTTACACCCACCGAACAGCATTTGTGCAAACCTGCAATGTAATGCTGGGGAAATCAGTAGGATTAGGGTAAGGCCTCTTCTGGGGTGCAAGAATGAAGTATGGGCTAGTCTGTTGGTTAGATAGCTGTCTGTGTGATTTGCAAATGTGTCCTCACCTAAAGTGCCAATCTACAGAATTAAAAAAGGACAGCTCTTTACTTTGAAGTCTGACACTTCTTGCCAGTATCTAGCAGATACTTCTCATTGTGTGAAATCACTCAGTAAACATTCCTGCCGCCGTCTGCGTCTGCGGAGAAAAGACTTTCCTCCTTCCATGAGAGTGTTTATTTCCTCACGGGATGCAGCCTGAGCTGCTGCTCCTTTCCTCGCCAAGTTGTTTGTGGTTCTGTTACTTTTTGGCTGGGTGGAATTTTGCCTGGTGTGCGTGGAAACTACGTTGAGATGGTGGCACGGAGCTGCTTTTCATAGCCACGCTGCCTGGCATTTTCATAAGCAAGTGTGTCTGGCTTTGTGATGTGCGCTGGATGCTTCTGCCCTTCAGCAGCTCAGTTTATGAAGGTAAAGAGCCACTCTTCAATCATTCAGGGTTTCAAGAGGACTTTTAGAAACTGCTCTTTTTCCTTAAATAGGCACCAAAGTGATGGCTGCAAGCTGGAGACCGGGAATAGATGGCTGCATGCTCTGATGGGCTTTGCAATCAGTGGAAATCCTGTCAAATGAAAGTGTGGTTAGCAAGAATCTCAGAATCAAAGCAGCTAAAAGCATTACCCCAAGAGGGTTTCTTTTGCAAGATGGGGGAGGGTGTTGAGGTCTGGTTTTAGACATTAGTGTGGAAGACAAAATGCAGTGTTTGTGCTTTAAAATGTTTTAGAAGCAAAACCTAGCTGACATTTGTTTTTCAGTCTGGTCTGTATCAAAGGACTGTAGCTTTTAAGGAATTATAAATCCTGTATAGGGATTTATAATGCTGTCGGGTTTTTTTAGATTAAAACCTGCCCTCTCTTCAGTGCATTTATTTTTCTAAACGATGCATAATAACGGAGTCTCATGACAGTCAATGGGAGTTCAGCCATTAATTCCAGTAGACATAGGGTATTTCCTGGTATAGTTTACTTCACATGTGATTATATTTATTTTAGATACATGGAGGTGCCCATTGCTCCAGCACTGAACAGATTTTTAGCCTCAGACACAACCTACTTAGCTGGGTAGAAGAGCAGAGAAGCTCAGTCCTCTCACTATGATTCCAAAGTATCACTGCATAAGTTCAATTCTAGCTTATGCACCCATGGCAGCCTATGGCAGAATTGCTGTGCTTGTGTTTAGCACAATCAATACCTCACTTTCTATGTAATTTATGTAGGGCTAGTTCAGTTCCTTGCAGCACCAACAGTGTGTATTTAAGTAGCAAGGGAAAATACACGATCCCATTCATTCTGCCAACATCTGGCTCAATACCCATCAGCTCATCCTGTTAAAGGAGAGGAAATTGCCCCAAGAAATTAGAACCTCCAGATTATTTTACTGTCAAGGCAGTTTATTTTTCAACCAAGACTAACAGAAATATGACAAAGTTTTGTCCTGGAATTTCTGTTCAAGATTTATGGACTGTTTGTCTAGATATAATTGTCTTGTGTGTAATTTGGGATCTCTTGTTTAGTTTTGAATGGCCATGTACTTTAACATTTATTTTTCTTGTTCTTCTTTTTGCTCTTTGGCCAGAAGGAGCCAATACTACTGATAAAATATTTCTGACATTTGTAGAGTGAGATCACAGACCTCAAAGTGTTTTCCAAGGTTGAATCCAAATCATCACTCCCATCTTCTGGATGGGAAACCTGTTTCACTACAGGATGTGCACAACTGAATAGTGCAGGAGGTGAGGTACAGAGATGGGGGCAGAAACCCAGTCAGTGTGTTCCAGCTTAGTTTTCCCTTTGCTAGATCAAAGTGCTTAGATCTAGCTATCTGCTTTCAGAGTGAGTAGGAAGGAAAAGTTATTTTAGTGTAGTCTGAGTCACTCATGCTAATTTATTTTCATAATATGGCTTTTTTTTTGTGTGGGGCTCTCTGTACCTGCTTAATGTTGCCCTGTTTTTTTTTGTTCCAGAAATCAAACCTATCATTAGCTTGCTGCCAAGAGTTGAATTTGTACTTTGCTATTTGGTTCAGCAGTTCCCAGTTCCTAATAAAAAAAAAGTGAGATTTCAGATAAAGGTGTATATCCATCAACTTTTTGGCTTCCTATTACATGCAGATAAACAATAGCTGTTAACTTTTGAGTTTGTAGGGTTTGCTGGAATTGCAAAGCCAGTGCTAAGAATCAAACACGTGCAGAGCTGAGACTGCCAGTGCACTTTGGTGGTAAACTGGCTGCAGTTTACTCCAAGCTTCAATCCTTTCCACTTCTACACTCCTCACTTACACCAGCATAGTTATCGTCTGGCTTTTTCCTGCATACTGATTTAACTGTGTTGTATTTGTAAGTTTGCTGATTCTATGGGATCAGTTGCCACTGTTAAAGTGTGTGCTGTGAGACCAGGTGGAAGCTGTGGTGTTACAAACAAAACAAGGTGTTTTCGGTGTACTAGGGTGTTTGTGCATCTTTTCAGCTGCATGTTGCTCGCTGCCTTTAACCGTTCCCGTTCTCTCCCCTTGCAGACTGTGACACCATGGGAAACGCAGAGAGCCAGAGTGTGGAGCACGCCTTCTATGGAGACAAGCACACCAGCCTGGGCCGCAAGCACACTTCCCGTTCTCTGCGCCTCTCCAATAAAGCCTCTCGCCGGACGCGGCATGCTTCTTCTGGAAAAATTATCCACCGAAACTCAGAAGTGAGCACCCGTTCCAGCAGCACCCCCAGCATCCCCCAGTCCCTGGCGGAGAATGGCCTGGAGCCCTTCTCCCAGGAAGCTAACCTAGAGGACTTTGGAAGCCCCATCTGGGTGGACCGTGTGGACATGGGCCTGCGGCCTGTTTCCTACCACACCGACTCCTCTGTAACCCCCAGTGTGGACAGCAGCACCGTGCTCACCGCTGCCTCCGTCCAGAGCATGCCTGACTCAGAGGAGAGCAGGCTCTATGGGGATGAGCCGCCCTTTCTGGCAGAGGGTGACGGGAGGTCACATCGATACTCATCCAACGGGACAAACTTTATGGAGACAGCCAGCTTCAAGAAGAAGCGCTCCAAATCAGCCGACATCTGGCGTGAGGACAGCCTGGAGTTTTCGCTTTCTGACCTCAGCCAGGAGCATTTAACAAGCAACGAGGAAATCCTGGGCTTGGCTGAGGAGAAGGATGCCGAGGCCACCCGGGCACAGGAAGCTGATGGCAGCCCCCAGCCACTGGTTGCCTGCCAGCGTGCCAACTCTATGAGTGACTTGTATTCCCCCAAAACCCCAAGCGCTACTGTCAACGGGGGCTCAAGGAATGCCTTTGGAGGGTACTGCCGGAATTTAGTGTCTGACATCCCAGATATTGGGAGCCATAAGATGGCATCGGTTACCACTGAGGATGCGCCTTCCTACAGTAATTACAATACGCTGCCCTGCAGGAAATCCCACTGCCTTTCTGAAGGGGCCACCAACCCTCAAATTAGCCATAGTAACAGCATGCAAGGCAGAAGGGCAAAAACTACTCAGGTAAGGCAGTTTTCTTCTATGTAAAATGAAGTGTGTAGCATTTCCTAAGCTGTGTCTGTAGATAAAGATATTCCAGGTTCTTCCAGGCTCTGTTTTCCTTCAACACTCCTTTTCCAAGAAGAGTGCTGTATCCAGGAGTGAGCTGAACTAACCAGAGTCCGCAGCTGGCTTGATCACATCACTGTTCTCTTCCTTATCTGGAGCTCTGAACCTTTTCCACTCCTTACTGCCTATTGGAAAAGGCAAATCTGCATTTGCCAGCTAAAGATTCTCCTGAGTGTTTTGCAGTGCTGATGGTGCCTTTTTTCCCAGGGTAGCTGCCAAAGCAAATTGCTCCACTAGGGAGCTGGCACATGTTGGTTGTCTCCCCATTCTGCCCTCCCTGCTCTGTTGCCCTCTGCTGCCTGCACATGTGGAAGCACTCGGCTGGAACCAAAGCAGCAGCGCATCGGTGTTTCCTCTCCTCTCGATTGTAAACACTTGCTAGGTTGAAATTTCACTCTTCTAATTAGCTGATGTTCATATCTGTGCAAAGCATCACCCAGAAACAGTGCTGTTGTCCCTCGCGGGAGACTGCCAGCCCAGCAAGCTGCCGTGCCAGCCTGAAAAATGATAGGGGATGTAGATCTATGGAGAAGATGCTGCTTCTCCTAGCCAGGGAGGACGTCATACCCTTCATCCTTCATCCTTTTAACAGATAGCACTGAGCCAAGATCAGCTTTTCTATCTGGTGCCCCTCCCACTATCCAAATACCAGACCTGTGACCTTTGCTTTGATGGCTGCTGTTGGATCTTTTTTATGTTCTGCCTCTTGGCTGTGTTCTGCCTGATTGAGTTGCACAGCACCTCGTGGTGCTGCAAACAGCAGTTCTGCTTACAGAGAAGAGGCAGACTGCTCAGAGAGGTGGAAAAAGGAGCTACAAATCCTGCCCACCTGTACAAGCTGCGTGTGGCATACACATAGTGGGCATATTGCCCTCAGTTTAAATGCATTTGCTGGGCTTGTTGGACCTTCTCAGAGCCATGGTCCAGCTGCCTAATGCAAGAGGCTGGCTGTGTTTTTTACATGAGCTACTTTGTAGCTGTGGGCACCAGCTCAGAAACATGGCAGGGGGACAGAGACAAAACAGTGTGTCTGCGCAGGTCAGAGCTGTGCACCAGATTGCATGCTTCAGTGGCTCTCCTGATTTTGTTGCATGGTTTATCCTACATATGCCATGCAGCGTACACACACCACACTGCGTGACCCAGAAAAAGGAAAAGCAGCACGTTCTGTCAAAGTCAGAGGCCTGCAGGCTCGTGTCCTGCTGCTGGACTGAGCTGTTGGCAGGACACCAGTGCTGGAGATAAGAGGCTGGGCAGCTTGAGTCAGGCAGGTTGCAGTGTGCCGCAGGGGAGGTGCAGGGCTGTGGAGGTGCAGAGGGGTGTTGAAGGGCAAGAGGAGCATGTGCCTCCCCTTGTTTGCTGGCACTGACCTGTGAGAGCTGATGGGAAGGGATTGCTGAGTGACTTTCCAGCCGTGCTTGATCTGTGGAGATACGCTGC
The DNA here is from genome assembly GCF_012275295.1 of Melopsittacus undulatus. Lineage (NCBI taxonomy): Eukaryota > Metazoa > Chordata > Aves > Psittaciformes > Psittaculidae > Melopsittacus > Melopsittacus undulatus. The sequence goes on from NC_047528.1 coordinate 94,483,468, forward strand.
TTCTAAACATAAAAACGACATGCTAAAGCAGATGCTGCAGTGTCCCACAACAGCAGCTTTGTACTTCAAAATCAGCCCTTTATTTTCAGGGGTATGTTTATGGTGCGAGTGCTAAAAACCTTTGGTGCTTCATCAGGGCAGTGCAGGATAAAAATCAAGAGAACAACAGCAAGCAAAAAAAGGATGTTATTTGGCAGCCTTGAACAGCTTTCATGGAGATTACTAGGTGCAACTGCTGCCTCTAGCCCTCTTTCAAGTGTGTTTAGCAAAAAGAGAACAGTGTTGCTGGTGAGCAGCAAAGTGTTTGTTTTTCTTCTTTATGTCTCTCTTGGCATTAGGAAGATTACTCTGAGGCACTTAGTGAAAGTCACAAATTTGCGTGGCATTTTGTGAGGCCTCAACCATACCCAGGGACATCACTTTGTGGGGCTGGTTTCACTAGATGTACCTCCTGAGCTTGGAGACAGTGGCTGTAAGGAGTCTCAGCAGTGTTTATTAGCACATAAATTCAACAAAATTAAAGCTTTGGAAAGGTTGAAATTCCTTCCAAGTCTTTAATCCTAGCAGCATACGGGATATGTGTCAGCAATGAAGTGTTGTTAGCCCAAGCCTACCTTTAGCAAGCTTAGGGAAATGACAATCATTATATGTTTAATAGAGCAAAAAGGAAGACCAAATTTGCACACAAAATAAAAGGACTGGTTCATTGGTGAACCTGATTAGATGCTTTGGATGGGGCAAGAGGAGGGAAGCTGCCAACCTGCTCTGTACTAGGTCCCCAGTCTGACGATGTCTCAGCACTTTGCTAATCTTTACTTGACACTCCTGGTGTGAAGTAGAGCGTGATTGTTATTCTGTTTGAGATGGTGGAAGCTGAGATGTAGAGCTGATGGCCTTGCTGCTTTAATGTTAACGTGCTCTTTGGCATTGCATTGGTCTGTGCCAGACAGTACTTGGGCGCAGTTTGGGGAATTTTGTTTTCCTCTGCCGTTCCCAGTCTTTCAACACTTTCTCAAGGGGCTTCACACTCTTGATGATTGCCTTGAGCATTGACCCAGAGCCTGCCATATGCGTCCTCATGCTGTAAAACATTGATGTTATAAAAACAATTTAGTGGACTGATGCAAAACTGTCATGTTTTTTTCCAGCCTTTTGAGCTGCCTCCCCCCTCCCAGTCTCTCAAAATAAGTTATGTCTTAGGGCCATAGGGGCACTGCACAAAGGTGACCCAGGGCCACATGTAATGTGGCCTTGGACATAGTCTTCCCTCTTGGCCTCCAGGCCAGTGACCCTGTATTATTTAACGGTGAAGATGTAGGTCCCTTGTTCAAAGTCACCTACTTGAGCCTAACAGACAGGAGTGAGATTTCTGCCCAGATCATCATTGCCCATCCTCACAAGAATTCAGGTTTGTATTTATTAGTGAGTTTTTTTTCTCAGGTTTTGGGAAGTCATAGCTGGGATATTAACATGGGTTTTAGTCCAACTTACCCTGGTGCTAGTAGTGCTTGAAGGTCCTGATGGTCACTTGTAGGTATGTTTTGACTAGTCTAGTTCCTATAGAGGTCCCTGAAAGCAGAAGACAATGAGAGTAGGTTAAGTGTGAGACCACAGCAATGGGTCTGTGCTCTTGTGTTTCATTCCTGAGTCCAGCCACTGTTACATGCATGTTCAACTACATGCATGTACGTCATATTTTCTATGTGGGCTAAAAGTTGCCAGTAGCTGTAATTGTCATGATGTGCTGACCCCTGCTCCTGGAAAAAAAAGCACCCTTGAATGGAGCTGTACATGTTTTGTTGTAATGCTTTATCCATGGGCTCTTTACAAGTACATAAAAGAAAAGAAAATGAAAAAAAAACCCAAACCCCAAATCTCTCCCTTCCAAATTTAAACCTTAAATTGAACTGTGGGAGTCACTTTCCACTAATTGAGAGGGAGAGCTTTTTAATGCTGGAGAGACAATTATATTCAATATGCACAAACTGTTAATATTCACAGGGTGGGCTTGGGGCACCCACGCAGCAGTTCTGGTTTTTGTAATGTTTTAACATTAAGGGTTTTGCTCTGCTGAAGCGAGACTTCCCGGAGAGCTCTGCTGGGATCATGTTTGGCTTTTGGAGCTGACATGATGTAGGTGGAAAAAGCTTAATTGGATGACATTTTCACCCATTTTTGCTTAAAGGGAGACAAGCTCCGGTTTGATACAGCTTGTTCTGGCTGTGGGTTGTGAGGTCCCCAGGATCCTACAACCTGCTTGTTGGGATCCAGACTCTGTGAAACAGCTCTGTTGTGTCCTGCTTGCAGCTAAACATCTGCCTGCGGGATACTCCTTCCTCCTCCTCCTCCTCTTCCTGGTGGATGTTCAGAGACAAATGTAACCACATGCTCCCCTGCTGTTATGAGCCCTAAGTGAAATATGAGGAGCGGAATTAGGGAATGGAAACCTTGTGATACATTTTTGTGCCACTTCCAAGCCCATCTTAGCATCTCCTTACTCCATGTTCCCCCTCTGTGTATAATTTCCGACTTCTGTTTTCTTTAGATCACCAGACGGGGGGATGCAGTCTCACTTAGGGCATGAACCTCTTTTGACATTGTTAATCCTGCTACTAGGGCAGTTGCGTGAAGACATTCTGCATGTAGAGAAGATGTTCCTGTCACACAGCAAAACCTGCGTGCCTGGCTGTGGTGTTGGCAGTGTGTCTGTTCATGGGTGTCTGCTGCAGATTGGCATAAGCCAGCCTTACCTGATGCTGGCTCCGGCTCAGCAGGTTCCATTCCTCCTCTCTGTTTTTTGTGATAGTTGAGGTGGTAATGGCAGTGGACATCAAAGCCAGAGACCTTCATGAGCTTCCAGTACTGGTTATTTGCTCTGTGAGGGAAGACATTAGGAGTAGTTCCTAGTATGTTTGAAGCTTTCTATGGGAGCGATGGTGTTTACAAGCAGTATTTAGAACATGATGTGACTCCTGTGTACATTAAAATCCAAGGAGACATGGTGGCCAAAGCATTTCTGCTTGGTCAGCCACTCACCTATGAGTGTTTTGTTCCTCTCAGAGCTTTATAGTCCAATTTGTGATTTCATCTGGAAAGCTTAATTCCAGCGTTAGTGCTGCAATGATGCAGTCCAGCTTTTTTATATAACTTTTGAAAAGGAGCTGCTAGAAGATGTCCCTCAACTTTGCAGGGAAAGCAAAGGTTTCTCCTGTGTCCAGTCCAGTGTTTGTTGTAGAACTGAGCAGGGGGAGAGTGAACAAACTTCCTGCCTGATTGACTTGGAAACTGCACCTCAGTCAGTGCCAGCCACAGACTCTGTCCTTGGCATGTGAAATCCCCTTTTGTCCGATTGTCAACTTTATTACTATTTTTAGGCCTCTCTAGGTAGCTTGAAGGAATTTGGGATCTCAAACCTTAAAAAGAAAATCCTATATGAAAAAAAAATTGCAGAATATGCAGGAGATGAAACAAAGGTTGTTTTTTTTTTTTTTTTAGTGGGAATTAGATGAGGATATACAGAGAAACCAGTCTAAAATTAGAATGTCTTTCCAGTAGATACTATTTTTTTACCATCTCAGGGAATTTTATAACAGATTATAGTGTTTCATTATGCTCTGTAGGATGGCTAAACTCCAGATTGCTGATGCTTGTTTTGAAGTTGTGTAAAACTTTTTCATGAATAGTTTTGTGGCATAGAGGACATAACCTCAAGTGTAAAAGGACCACACTGAGGCAGTCACATGAAAGCACCATCTGGCCTAATACTTTGTTTCCCAAATATCGAGAGGTCAGAAAAAGAAAGAAAGAAAGTGGGAGAATACAGGGTAAATTTTCCTTTGGGGGGTTCTTCCTGATCCCAGATGATCAGTGATGTGAGTCTTCCTGCGCAAGGAATGAATCCAGGACTGCTGGGTTGACCTGTCCCCCATGAATTCTCTTTTCTGAAATAATTTTCTGCTTCTGGCTTCCACTGCATCCTGTTCACTCCCAGTACAACACTTGTGACCTTGCAGCCTGTTCCTATAGTCCTCCTCAGTTATCACTTTTCCAGGCAGAGTACCTTCAGCAGCTGAAGCTCTGCTCCTATTAAAGTAATTCTGTACATCTCAGTCTGTAGTCTGGAAAACATGTCTATTTTCAGTCTAAGTATGATTCGTAGTTTGACCCAGACCTTTAATCTTAGTTATCTGACTCCAGATGGAATTGAGGAAAGAAATAAAGACAAAGGCATGTGCCATTAAGTTATAATTAGTGACACATAGTTTAGTAAGTGCCTGAAAGTAAGATGTTCTTGCTTTTCAGCTGCAGTGTACATCCCACTGATTTGAGCCCCTGTTCACGTAGTCCCGTTGTGCCTTTCAAATTGAGGTTCTTCTCAAGTCTCGGGTGTAGCCTGAGCTACACTCTGAATCCAATAGCTGGAGATCCTTAAGTTGGATGGTTTGGCTCATGTGACTCAAGGGGCTGAATCCCAAAGAGTACTGGTCAGCCGGTCACTTTGTTGAGCTTGCAGGCAAACTATCCTATTAAAACCAAACACTTCTGTTTTCAGCTGCTAGACACAGGGCACCAAGTTAAAGGAGGGGTGGAAATGGGCTTAGGGGGAAGGAGTAGCCACTCATTTTGGTGGCAGCCCAAGCTTGCATATGTCAATCCACATCTTTGGTCCTGCTGGCTACTCTCAGTAGGTCTGAATGAGACCCATTTGATGGCCAGACCAAATGAGTTTTTTATAGCCTGGCTAACTGGAAGCAGATTCAGCATGAGCCTGGAGGAAAGCTTGAATAGGGGGTTTCATGCCCGAACTCAGAGGTCTTCCTTGCTCTGTCAAACAGGCTGCCCTTCCCAGATGTTTGAGATTAGATCAGGTATTGCCTATTCAGGGTATTTGAAAGCAAATAGCAGTCGCTCCCTTCAGAGCACACAGCTCTGCCCTAGTATTGTCAGGGAAATGAGGAGCATGTAAGAAAAAGTATTTTGGTCTTTGCTGGCAGATGTTTTCATACTCTTTCGAAGATCTTGTTTTTCTTCCTTTGCTCTTGGTCTGAAGCCAATGGAAAGCAAACCAGCAGTCCTGATATCTGATGTATCTCTATTCAGGCATGTTTTTTTAAACAGTAGGACTTTGTCATTTATACATCTGAAGTGCTTGTATCACTGGCAATAATTGTATTGTCTGTAAAGCCATGTAGACTTCACGTTTTTAGTTCCAGGTACATTTCACTTAAAAATCACAGGCAGGTTGCCTCAGCTGCATGTTTGCTGGGCTGTGCTTACTTAGATGGATCTAATTTGCAGTAGTGATCCTTTTCATGAAGTGCTCCATTGAAATGTTTCTTTTCAGAGCTTCAGCATGTGATCCTGTGACTAGTCATCTTTCCAGATGGCAGACATTTCCCTGCTTCCTTAAATTAGGTGATCATTCAGGTGAACACCTCCCACATGATATGTTTTAATTTCAAGCTGCTCTTCTAGCAGCTTTCGCCCTTCCTCACTTCTACCCCCTCTATTGCATTTCTCAAGAAGAACTGCCTCTTCTTGGCACTGAGAGAACAAAAAGTAACCTAACCCTGTATTTTACTTCGAGGATTTTGGTTAGGCATATTGCCATTTGTTTAACCCCAGCGCAGTTAGGCTGCTTGCATTACTTTATGGTTAGTTTAATCCATCTAGAAATTTTCTTCATCTGGGTGGTCCATTGGGTTGAAAGCAGGTAAGTTTTGGGGGGTCCTCAGCATATCATTTGGGAACAGAGGGATTAAACACTGTAGCACTCAGGAACTGAGACTTCTTCCCACTGCTAGGAATGCAAAGCAGGCGCCTACCCCAAATGTGTGCAGGTGTTGGAAGCTGTGTGCAGGGACCACAGTCCAAGAAGTGTTACTGGATTACAGGTTGATTCTAATTCATGGTATTATATACTTTAGCACTCCTTAAAAGTCAGTGCTAAAGCCAGCAAAGAGCCTCTGTGCTCAGGTCCCATGGTAGCATTTCGTGCTGTTTCCAGCTAAAGGCCCTGTTGTCCTTTGTGCATTCTCTTGCAGGCTTGGATTTCTGTCATGTTATTAGAAAGCAAAATAAAAACATCCTCTTCCCTTTGCCCAATACTTCAGTTCTTAGGGATGCAAACTGAACTTTCTAAATGTGAACAGATCACAGACTGATGCTGCAGCTGTCCTGAGTCAGTGAAGAACTAACTGTGTCCAGGACCTTGGAGAGAAGGTTAAAGCTGTACCATATATTTTCCTGCAGCTGTATGGGGGACAGTTTAGTTTTCAACATTTTCTGTCTCACAGCTGACAAGTCCTCCAGGGTTGTACTTTCCTGACTGCTGCAGGAGGCCCTGTGGGTTCATAATTTGCCCTTAAGTCATCTAAGTCCTGTAAGAAAACCAGGCCCCTTGGGGAAGAATCTACAACATCTGCAGAGAAGATCCTTCTGGAGGGACCCACGTATTAGCTGGAAAATGTCCAGGGAGTCAGTGAACCAAAAATGTTTCCAACCCCTGTATTACAGCTCTAAGCTTAGATGATTGCTTAACGTGAAGGAGCCAAGTGTAATACTAAGGTAACAGCCATACATTATCAGAGTTGCCTGCAAAGGAAATGGGGTTGATGGGTGCTTGCTACATTGGTGTTTTCTACCTGCCCGTCCTGCAGGAGCAAAGTGGATGCACATCTTCTTCCCATATTTGAGTATCTTCTGGGTACCTGGCACCTAGTATCTTGTCTGTCTGTCCAAGGTGCCAAATTACACTGTGCAGCATTCACCAAAAGAAGTTCATAGAGGAATCTTGGAACCAAAAACCATTGAAATCCACACTTTAAGACTTTCTCAGGCATCATTGCCCAGAAACATGTGGCTGTGATTTATCCTTTCACAGTAAGTGTGCAGTTTCCTGCTAGGAGAAATATCTAGAGGTCTGGGCTAGTACCGTTTTTGTTGGAGTAAATTTGATTTCAGAGGACCATGGCCAAAACCTGCTTGCTTATTAAACCACTCTGAGCAGCTTTAATAATACATATAAGTTTTGTTTTGTTTAATTTTGATGCTTCCAGACATCAACAGAAGAATTGTTGTGTGTGGTGAGTGCAAAGAAGTAGGAACCAAAGCTGCTCATTCATATCAATATCCGATCTTTTTGAATTCCCAAAGGTAACAAACCCAGCATCTCAGTCTAGTGTCCACATACAAATTGCAGTTGGCTTCTAACTGTACCTCACTCAGCTTGAGAGTCCTCCTAGGAGTTTTAAACAGCACCCAACCAATCCAGCAGAAAATTGCAGTTGGCCTGTGCTGGTTTGTGGCTGTCAGTTTAGTTCTGCAAAGCCTGCTGTCAGTCTGGTGCATCCTGGCTTGTTCTCATACAGTACTGCCCTGTTGTACATGGGTCTGTATGTATCTTCAGAACCTTCTTTCATATCAGCTCCCAGCATCTGGTTGAGGGGCTTTGTTCATTGGTGCAGTGACGGATCTCCTTCATGTCATTATTATAATCCCTCTAACTCTAGAGGCATTTGGACATGATTCAGTACCTTAGTAGCAATCTTCAAAACTGTATTCCTCCCAGACAGAATGAGCTGTGGAGTTGCTTTTGTGTTTCTCCACTGCAGCTTTAAAGCCATTTCTCCCACTCATGTTTCACTTGCAATTTATGCAATCTTTGCTTCTTGGAATGTTTCGAGTCTTTTCAAGACAGAGAAATCTTCTAATGCATCCATTACTGGGTGTTCAAGCTATTCTGGAAAAAGGATTTTATTTTGCTTTGGAGCAAGTTGTGCCTTATCAGGCTACCTTGACCATCAAATGATGGTAGATTCAGGACTGAAAAGAGAGGAAAAACACTTATCAGGCCAATCTTTTTCTGCAGAGGAGCTTCAAAGGGACAGCAGGCACATAAAAGCATGCAAACTATCAGGCTGCTTACCCATCTATTTTAAATGTATTCTGTAGTGCTTGCCTAACTAGCAGCCAGACAAGTTATGCACAATTTCAGGCTGTTGCTGAATGTGGACACCTTATTGCTCTGTGGCTAAACAGGACAGGGAACACAGGATATGCATCCTCTTGGAAGGAGCCCCTTCCAAGAAAAAAAAAAACTCAACACATTTACTAAAGAGTACTTTTAATCTAATGGTTAAATTAGTAAGAAGTATTAACTACATAAGGAAGTGTTAATATTAGGGAAGTGAGAGTTTTTCTACTAAATAGGTCCCACATGCCTAAAGTTCTCATGAATCACTGATGTTGGTCAGGCAGAAGAAAGTGATTCATCAAGGCATTTTAATAGTGTCTGTAGCAGGGCTACAGGTTGGTGGGATGTTTGGCAAGTGCATCATTATTGCAAGTGATCTGAATGTCTCCAGTCATGAGCCAGATTGTTGGGAAAGGTTTGTCCCATCCAGTGGTCTCTTGCTAACAGAGGCCAATATCAAATGTGTTCAACAGGGGAACAAAGACACTTGGAACATTTTTTCTTCGTTTTGGCTAGCTGAAGATATAATTTCTTTTCTAAAACAGAAGTGGTTTGGTTTGGTTTTTTTTTTTTCTGTATATCTTCTGAATTTCGCAAGAATTTTTTAACAAAAGAATGTTTACAAATGGCTGTAGTAGACATATAGAGATATGAGCGTCACATGAGAATGTAAAAGCTACAGCGCTGAGTACATTAGTTTGATGTAGCTTGCATTACAGTTTTCTTCACACTGTCTTGCTTTGCATGAAACCCAGTGTTCATGTGAGGACAAAACATATATTTAAGTGGGTTGCAAATACTTTCACTAATATTTTACCCAATTGGTTAATCAGTTAAATTGTTCTCTGAATTTGATGGGGCTGTGATAATTCCGCTTCATTACACTTGAATGCTATTAGGGCTGTTGTAGCTGTCCTGGCACGTGGCCTGCTTGCTGGGCCTCAGTGCATTCTTTTTGGTAACAACGGCACTATTCAGCCCATCTCTGGTTTCTCATTGTGTTGTATCTCTCTGTTGTCAGGCATTCAACCTTTCCCTCCTCTTTCCCTCCATTACTCTCTGCTGAACCTCCTTTCATAAACCCTGCGCATTTACAACTGATACAGTAGCACTGCCAGTATAAGAAATGATTCTGCTTCTCTGGCATCTTCAGCAGTGGCAGGGGTCCCAGATCCTGGTGAAAGCTCTGCTACTACTTACCGCTTTCCCATCAAAGCACATTGTGCAGCAGTCTCTACACCCTGTTTAGTTTCCTTCTTCAGCCAGCGGTCTTTATACATCCTGCTTTCCATAGAGTAATCTTAAATCGAAGCAACAAAACCCCTTCTTAGTTCAGTTTGTTGTTTTCCAAGACCTGCTCTCTTTGCAAAATGCTAAGAACTACTATTCCCATGACTTCCCCCATCTCTCTGTCATGACAAAATATGCTTTCCTTTCTTTGCTGCATGCTTTCTACTTAGTGTGACCAATTTAATGATTTCCACCTCCCTCTTGCTTTGCCCTCTTTGGCCTCTCAGGCCCGAAGCTAGGTAAACACCAGTGGAAAGGTTAAGTGGGGCAGCACAGATTTTAGTTCCAGTCTTGCATTTGGTTCCTGGGATGGTTTCTCTGGGCAAAAATATTCCTCTGTGTGGATACAGCTGTTTGCCAGCCTGAAAATACAAAACGCAAGATCTTGGGTGAAGTGCAAAGTATCACGTGTGGTATTCTGAATTGTACGCATTGCTGAATGAAACGTTGGGAGGTTTTGACCCATAAAATAAACCAGAGCCCCTTTGTGACAGCAATTACAAGTCCAGAGTAATGTGCTGGTGATTTGTCGTAATGCGTGTATAATGTCCCAGGCTGCACTCTGCAGTCTTCAGCTGTCTCCCTAGCTCCCAGGATGTGCCTGGCACATGCCATCAGCATCATGATGGAGAGCTGCAGGGACACTGGGTAGGAGTCAGAGGGATTGGTAGTGAAGGCTGAACCATGTCTGTAGTTCTCTCTTGCCCTCAAGAGTCTTCACCTGGGAACTCCTTCTGCTGAGGACTGAAGTGCCTGTGTTGTTAGGAAGCCTTTGCAGTGCATCCCAACCTGGAATGGTAATAAGTCTTCCTTGAAGGAGAAAGGCAGTTGCTGTTGCCCATGGGACTCTTTGAGAAGCTAAGCAGGAAACATGAGTAATTCTTAAATAGTATTCATCAAAGTTATGCAATGTTTGTTTTGCTTCTGGGTAGTAGCCTGTGGTGGCCATGTTAGTAGGTACTTTGAAGCTGGACACCAAAGCTAGGGGGCCATGTATCCACATTGATCTCATCAGCGGAGAGCCATGCTGCTCACAGTGTGAGCTGGGATGCCAGGTTTTTAGCATCCTCATTTGAAAATTTGCAGTAGTTCTGTGCCCCCGGTGGTGTGTTCATCAAATCCTGATATGGTTGGTTGCTTGGCTTGGGACTGCTACCCTTCAGCATTGGCACATTTCTGTAGAAGCACAATACCAAACCTCTCTACTTTCTGCTGAACTCTTCATTGAATGCACTTCAGTATGTGGGTTATAGCACTGCAGGACAGCCAGAGCAGATGCTGGCTGCTTTGTCAGATCTTTCCATACCCTCTGATGAGAACGAGCTGACATTGCAGCAGGAACTCAGAAGTCAGAGACCTGTGCAATGAATGCTCTTAACCCTACTAACCCTGAAACCAATCTTCTCGTACAGCAGGCTTCCGAAAGTGCTAAGCTCACTCAATGCTACATTTCATAATTCATGAGCATGAACAATATTAGCAGGCTGTAGGTTTTGAACCACTCTGACCTCTGTATGCTCAGACCCTCCTCCTACTAGAGGGCTTGAATTGGTTGCTTAAAGTCTTTGATACGAGATATTTAAGACAGGAAAAGAGAGTCTAAGAGCAGAGGGAACAGAGCAGGGCTGCAGCAATATGCTGAAAAGATCTTTTGACCCATCCAGTCTATTGTTGGCACTGGTAAAGATTATACAGATGTTTGCAGAAAGTGTTACAATTTAAGCTCAAGAGCGTGTGTAACAGTCTGAGCTTTCCATCCTTGCATATTTTAATGAACAGTTAAGTGTTATGCCTGTGTGTCAGTTACGGACTATAATCCTCATGTATAGATGGGGAAACTGAGGCAATTAATGCTGTGTATCACTGGGCATGAGGGACCAGGAGAGCCTGCACTGCAGTGCTGTGCTTGAACATCTCTGACTGCACTTCTCTTTTTGAAAAAACATTCCATCTGCTGAAAAGCACCAAAGAAGTTTTATGCATCCACTGCCTGGCAAATTACGACTCCTATATCCCTCAAGTTGGTGGTCTGCTTTAGTAGCTCTTTATTTTTTTAAACAGACTAATTCTGGTTAAAGCATGAGACATGCTTCCTAAAAGTTATGTTAGCTAAAAATTTGAAATATGCTCTGTATTTTTGTATAGCATTAACAAAATAATTACAAGACAGATTGAATGTTTATTAAATAATTAACCTAAAATAAAAAGCTCAAAAGCTCAAATAATTTTTGTTGCCACCATTATGCGGTGTTCATTGCAAGAATGCAGGTTCATTTATGCCATATGAGTGCCATACTTTTTCCCTTCAAAAAAGTTGCAGAAGAAGAAGGGCCCAGAAGGCAAATGCAAACCCTGATTTTTTTATGGGAATAATTATCCCAGGGAACATGGGGGACCTGATTCATTTCTTTGGTGTTCCAGTTTTAGGCCGATGTAGCAGTGTTGGCAGAGAGGCAGTGCCTCGGGTGTGTGAGTATCAATCGGCCATGCCAGCCCTGGCTCCCTGGCGCACAAGGTCTCAGATGGAGCGCTGTCATCAGAAGGTGCACCATCCAGCTTTTCCTGATGGAGCACAAAAACTCGTTTGCAGCAGTGTTTTGTAAACACAGGTTTCTGAGCAGCACCAGTTACTCTCCAGATATCACTCCTTTGCAGTGCTGCAAGAAATGGGAAGAAAATTGGTTTCCAAAATACACGTCTATTGGAACAGCAGGAAAAATCATGTGGTTGTGAAGACTGCTCTATGTGGATAGATAACTACACTTACTGGAAGCCCTTCTCGGCTCATTCACATGCAGTGGGAGTAGAGGAATATTGGCCAGTCCAGAACAGCTTGTCTATCACAATTTGTTGCATTAACTGGACTGACTAGGATAACTGGGCTCATTGAGCAGGGAAGGAAGCACTTATTCTTCCAGCTGGACTTCAAGTCCCCCCCGAGAGGTAGTGTTTATAAAGAACAGGCCCATCCATTGCAAATAAATGCCTTCAAAGTTAGTCCAATTCAGCAACACCCCTCCCCTCCCCCTAAGGTTTCCTCACCAGCTGGTGTTCTACAGGATGAAGGTTTCAAACAGAGCTCGGTGGAGGGTTTCTTGGTTTATGCAGAGCTGCTCTTGAATGCAGAGAAAACTGGTGCTTGAACCAACACCTAGAAGCTTGTTTTCTCTCAAAATAAACACTGCATTCTGCCACCTCTTCTCAGAGACTTCTTTTTCTTTAAAAATAACTTGTAAATTGAGCACCAGCTGCTCTTGCAGGAGAGGCGGAGGCTGAAATTCCTGTTGTTTTGGCCATGTTTCTCACCACTTTGCATCTTCTTCCTTGGCTCCCTCTTCTCCTGAGTATCTAATGTAAGATATAATGTCTCCACTTACAGGGCTTGGCCTTTATTTGTCCTCCTTCAAAAACTGCCACAGATGCCTCTGGGAGCTGGGACGGTAGAGGTTAGCCTCCTGTGAGCACCAGCATTGTTGCAGGGGATAGGCTGAGCCAGTATGCCTTCAAAACCTGAATTCAGTTGTGTTGTTTCCTGTCTTATTCAAGCTGGCCATATTCTTGGCTCTTCAGATCCTTCAACTGCAAGTTGTTTGGGACCAGGAAAGGTCTTCTGTTGTGGTATTTTCACAGTCTATCACCGTGGGATTTGCCAGGGGATATCACGTGGCAAATGGCTAGGGTTTGTGAAGTTGAAATGACACAAATCAGAAATAATCTCAAACATATTAACTTCTTAGCGTAAAAAAAAAGGGGTACCTTTTTAGTTATATAATTTTCAAATTGTAATCTTTGGAATATCTAAGATTCATCTTCAGCTGGAGGTGTGACATACAATATCAATGTTTTCCTTTCAAAATGCGTAGGTTGATTGCTGTTTTTCTTGACACTGCCAGTTTTTGCTCCCATATGTTCTCCTTTTGCAAAACCTTTAGCACTGTTAACTTAATGTAAACAGATGATGCTGTGTCTTATATTCCAAAATGGTACGGCTGTAGAAGCACCACCTGAAATTGTGCCTGTATGACTGGTATTTGCTGGATTGTGATGGAAGTTCTGCCTACCCCACCTTTAATTCCAGTTGTTTGTCTTCTGAACAAAAAGAGATGAAGGATTTCCAGTGTCAGACAAAATGTGTGTGTGGAGAAACATGGTGCCATTTGTGTGTTTTGTGTTCTGACATTATCTCCAGAAGGACAGGCTTGTCCAGGCTCTTCATCTTATGCTGTATCTCTCTTGCAACTAGGATGTCAACGCAGGCGAGGGGAGCGAGTTCACCGACAGTGGGATCGAGGGAGCAGCCACCGACACTGACCTTCTTTCTAGACGCTCCAATGCTACCAACTCAAGTTACTCCCCGACGGCCAGTCGGGCTTTCATCGGCAGCGACAGTGGGAGCAGCTCAACAGGCGATGGGCTTCGGCAGGGGGTGTATGAGAACTTCCGCCGGGAGCTGGAGATGAGCACCACCAACAGTGAGAACCTGGAGGAGGCTGGCTCTGCCCTCAGTGATGAGCAGAGCAGCGGCACCCTCAGCTCCCCAGGGCAGTCTGACATTCTCTTGACGGCTGCCCAGGGCACGGTGCGCAAAGCTGGTGCCCTGGCAGTGAAAAACTTCCTGGTGCACAAAAAGAACAAGAAAGTGGAGTCAGCCACACGCAGGAAATGGAAGCACTACTGGGTTTCCCTGAAAGGTACAGAGCGAGTGTGCAAGGGGTCATACAGATGGGTGTCCGCAGTGCCCTGTGGGTTGTGTATTGCTGCAGATGAAGAAACCAGTAGCCTAGACTCTTAACAAAAGCTGCTGTGAAGTTCAGTATAATTAACATCAAGTATGAGGAAGTTGTCCTGATGTTTTTCAGACAAGAATTTTGTTTGATGGTTGTTGATGTACTCACATTATGGCAAAGTGTGTAGTCCAAGACACGTGACTGCTGCACTGAAGTGGGGTTTATACCTGCTTTGAGTCATGGAATACCCATCTTTGAGTCCTGCTGTCACCACATAGGGTGGCTTCTCTGAGCACTGGGTGTTTCCTTTCAGAAGCACATCTATGGCTTGCTGAGAAACTAAATACCTGTGTGCAGCTGCAGGCACATGACAGTGAGTGTTTACTAATGATGACAGCAGCATGCCTTCAAACAGGAGCTCTGTCTTTGTGTGTATTCATCTTGTAACTCTTGTGTTTAGTGCCATTGGCCTCTTCTCTGAGACCTGCTTCATAAGTATAAACACTCAGTTGCAACATGTTCATGGTGTGGACAGGAAGCAGCAGGTTGGTCATCGAGGTTGGCTTATGACTTGGGAGATGTTGGCTCTGAGTGCATCACCCATTTTGCAGTGGACAGCCCTCAGCATGCGGCCGTTCCTGCTAGGAGCATGCTCCAGCCTTGTCTGAGCTCTGAGTGCTTATAAATGCACATAAATATTAACGGAGCAGTGAAACTCAGAAGCTGGCCTCCTAAAGTGACCTCTAATTAATCTTCATGTGATTGCATTGGCAGTAAAATGGGAAGCAATGCTTGCAGGGTTCTGGAATTGGCCTTGCTCTCCACCACCACTACCGGCCTCCTCTGTAAACCAGGGAAGGCAGAGCCATGTTACCTGCTGTAGGTGGGATTACCAAGAAGCTCAGAGTATTTAAAGGCCTGTGCTCCCCACGGAGTGCTTTTTTTAGAGAACATTTTTTTGTTTTAATTTGCAGCACTATATAAAAGCCAGCAGCAAAGTTGGGTGCCAGCTCTTCCTCGGGGTGGTCAGGGAGATTGGGAAAGTGAAGGAGGAGAGAGGGAGGGGGCAGAGACAGCCCTAATCTCCTGAAAGGAAGGTCCTGTGGCAGGAAGGTCTTGCTGTGAGGAGCAGGCAAACAAAGGGCCATCTGGGAGGAAAAAAAGGGAAGGAAGAGCACAGAGGCAATGTTATTTTGAAGTGCTTTGACTCAAGTGGAGTGTTTGCTCCTTGGATTGCTGTGCCTTAATAATGTTAGTGTTTAAGTGAGGCTTTGAAGTTAACAGCTGCTATTGTTTGGCTGCAAATACTTTTCTGTGAGGCTGGGTAACAGGGAATCCCTTTACTTGGAGAGGGCTGGTTCCAGAGACAGAGAAACTCTCTGCCAGTTTCAGTATAACACAACTTTTTTTTGAGTCCCCCAAATTGCAGACTTGCTATACCTTCCTCCCCCGACCACCCCAAGAACTGTAAAAGCTATTTTGTAAAACCAAGCAGGTTGTTTGCTGCCCCCAGTTATAATGGGGTTTTGTTTTTGGCTGCATCACTCTGAGTCAGAGCTGGAGTACGGAATAAGTGAATAAGGATTTTGGTTTATGCCTTTTGTTTGTTTGCTGGGTTGTTTTTGTACGTCAGTCTTCAGGCAAGCAAAACTCATTCCATTTTTCTTCCAGTTACTCATCTGCATCCAGTAATTAAATCGCTTGATCTTTGCCTTGCAGGGACTGCAGCAGCCACAGGAGGCTCAGGCAGGGCCATGGAGGTTTGCCTGGGGCCTGGCTGCATCTCAGAGCCGCTCGAAGCTGTCCAGCACTGCCACGGGAGACACGCTGTCATGCCTGTGTCTTCCTTTGATCCCTTCAGTGGGACTGAGTGGCCATGGAGGATCCCCATTTTCGGACTTATAACGATGTTTCTCATCTGGGGCTGTTTATTACTTACTACCCATGACTTTCATGCCTGCAGCTGCCTAGAGTGAACAAAACGGCCTGCTGGGTCACAGCTTCGTGTACCATACAGCTCATGGTGTGCCTTCATGGCGTGGAAACTATAACCTTGTCCGGCTAAAATCTGGGCTTTTGCTGGTGCTTTCTGCTGTGGGGCTGAACATTTAAATGGCCTCGGCAAATTCTCCCTCATCCCTGTGGCAGTTTTATGGATGATTTATAGTCCCAAGTACCAGTGCTGAAGAGATGCAGGGTGGCTGTTGGTGTTTTAAATGTATTGCTTGCTAATATACAATCATCTCTTTTAGGATGCACGTTGTTTTTTTATGAGACTGATGGCAGATCCGGCATTGACCACAACAGCATCCCAAAGCATGCTGTCTGGGTGGAAAACAGCATAGTGCAAGCAGTGCCTGAACACCCCAAGAAGGACTTTGTCTTCTGTCTCAGTAACTCCCTTGGGGACGCTTTCCTCTTTCAGGTTGGTCCAGTTCAAGGGTTTGACAAAGTTGTTCGTTTTTACTGTCTCTGACTAAGGAGGACATCTTAGCTGTGGTTGAAATCAATGGGAAAATCCTACTGACTCCAGTAGGTTTGGGATTTTCCTCTGACAGCGCTAGAGTAAGGACATGATATATTCAGTAAATGCCACTCAAGAGACCCATTACCACATGTGAATCACTGTCAGGTCTGCTGATTTTATTGACTGACCAGACCCTCTTTGCGTAGATGGTTGGAACAAAGTAAGAAGTAAGAAAAATTCTTACATCCCTGTGAAAAATGTGAGTTTGAAGTGCAAGGGGTAGTTGGGCCTCCAGGTGCTCTCCCAGTGGTGCTGGAGAATCCAGTTGCCCATTGTTCATACAGGCCTCCATCAACATTTTTCTGTAGCCAGAGAGGAGACTGGAAACTGAACATGACTGCATGTTTAGTTTTATTAATCAGAAAATAGAAATGTCTGAATTTCACAGGGTACTTATATCAAAGACCATACATTAGTTGATGTGTTTCACTGAAAAAGATTTCTGTATTTTAGTAACTGCTGCTTCCCTAAGTGATTTTTAGGTTGGCATTCCACTAGAATGGGACTAGATTCTCGAACCAGTGCAAAACAAAAAAGCCTTACTGACTGGAAGGAAGTGGTCTGGGTCTCATCATGAGGAAACTGAGCATCTATTTGCATACTGAAAAAAAAGATATTTTTTTGTGGACTAGCTGCTCTGCCACCTCAGTCTGATTTTTCCTCATCTCATGTGTAATATTGGACTGCCCTTTTCTACTCCATGCCTTTGCTTGACAGGGTACATGTATTTTGCCACCTGGTGAGCTTCATCCAGGAGGTAAGTGTGGTGCCTGTAGTCTCAGCATGTGCTTGAAAGATTGTGGAGCACCACCTCCTCTTGATACCTACTGATATGAGCTGTAAAATCTTTTCCATGCAGTTTTCTAAGGGAAAGCCTTCATTCTCATAAAATTAATGCCAGTGGATGTTTAATACTGAAAAGGTCACATTCAGTACATTTCTTTTGTGGCAACATAGGGCCATATTCATTAAAAGCTCTGTGTCATTATGCTGTGGCTAGATTTGCATATAGATTTTTTGGGAAAAGCAAAAATGAGCCTTTTCAAATGAAAAAACATCATTTATATTGTCTTGCAGAAATTTTTTGTTGATGTGTCCCTTCAGCCACAGAACCCATGCATTGCTAGTGAAGCAAAAGAGAAATAAGGGATGAGTCTGGGGAGAAGGGAAGGAGACCAGCTGCAGTGGTGGAAATAATGTGCAAGTGACTGTGCTGTAGGGCTTGCTCTCTGCACTCAGAGCAGCTGACACTCGTGTATGGCTGCTCAGTTGTGTTACTTAAGTGTTCATGTCATACACATCCGTGCACACATAACACAGTGCTGTAGTAGAGGTTTGATGAGAAGAAACCACAGACCTGAAGAAGACTATTCCTCTCTTGTAGAGACTGTGTACTTAGGGAGAAAAATAGGGTTGCATTGTAATGAGTACAGATACTGGGTATCTTGTAACAAGCCTTCCCACTGCATTGCACCTAGAGACATCACATACGTCCTACACAATGGTTTCTTGCTCAGTCAGTTCTTATCATGCCTACACGAATCCATTACTTGCACGTCACATGTATTTTCTAGGAGCTCACAGCAACTTGTGACACTACGTACTTATCTGTCAGGTGTTTGCAGCTTGTTTACATGATCCTTTCTGTGGAGAAGTGGAGTGATTCCCTTGCCTACTCATTTACCAAAAGAGTCTTCAGCCCTAAAATCTATTCCAGATACCTTTTTTCCTCTCTCCAGGAGACGAAAAAGAAAATGAAGTCCAATGGTGTACTGATAATATTCTAAAACTGAATAAGATAAAAGCCTTACCTCTTGCTGTTTTTACTAGGAATTAATGAAACATGCCCTCTTATTATAAGTCTAGTGCTACTCTCTACTGGGGACTAGGTTTCACCACCTGACTTTAGGCAAAGTGTCTCCCGTTCTGCAAGTAGTTTCTGTTTTCAGCAGTAATTCCTCAGCAAGGGTGTGGGGGGGCTCAATATACCTTCATCAGTGGCTGTAAGACACTGTAGGCCTCTGTCTATTAATGAGAGCTTGTTAATATTATTACTTGGGCAGGGATCCTGACCAATTAAAGTGATATACTTTGCACAGTGCCAGCTGAAGATAAGAAAATTGGTAGTAAGAGATTAGCCTTTCCACTGCAGACCCTGTCTGCTGTTTAGGACTTCTAACCTGAGCTAAGGAAAGCAATGTCATTCTGGGACATGTGTGTTTCACCTGCTTCAGTACCACGGGAGTTTTGGGAGCATAAGCCTGAAGTCCAGCCTGTGCATACGTGACTTGCACAGTTGGGGAGCTGTGGGAATCTCTCTGTGGCTTCAGTGAGTTATGTCCTTTGCTGTTGTGACCGTCAGGAGAGCAGTGGGGATGACCTTCTTCAGCTGTGCTAGCAACTGGAGAAGTCATACTGTGCTTGTCTATTAATAGAACAGGTATCATCAGAAAATTTAATTAGAACAAGGTGGTTTAGCACTTTGCTACTTTTTCAGTCACAAGCCAAATATCAGTGTGATTGCTGCTAAAGACTGACAGACAAAGTCTGCTGCAACCGTGAGTTGGCTGTAAATCTTGTTTTACAATCTATTGTAAAAAGGAGTGAAGTCTAGTAAGACATCTAATAAGATTACTTTTCATTTTGAAAGTCTGGAAAAGGAACACTTTGAAATAGTTTTCTTTCTGGGTCAAAAGCCTCTAATTAGAATAGTGTTCTTCCAGAAAAATGTGCTGGTGTCTCATGGCCCAGCCTAATACCTTATAGAATCACAGAACTGTAGAATCACAGAATGGTTTGGGTTGGAAGGGACTTTAAAGATTACCTTATTCCAACCCTCTTGCCATTGGCAGGGATATTTGTAGCTCAAAGCCTCATCCAGTCTGGCCTTCAACTCTTCCAGTAAGGGGAAGTGTTGCCTTTTCCTGAACTGTAACACACCTGCATGTGGAGGGCCAGTACTAGAGCCATGAAAATTATGATGAGCTTGCCTTTAATGACAACAGGATTTTCTTCAGAGTGCTTTGAGACCCTCAGAAGTGGAAATCTTGTTTGTCTATGCATCATAATAAAGCTACTTATAGGTATCATGGTCACATTTTATGCCGTTTATTTATTACTAGGTGTTGAATGCCAAAATGCTCTCCATGTCAAGAGCACAATACGTTCCCTGCCTTAAGGAACTGGGAGTATAGAAAACGTCATTAAATATTGAGCTACAAATTATGGCAGTATTGCATTGTGCAAGGAAGGTAATTCTTGAGACCTTGCTGGGAAACACTGTACAGCTGCAAAGCACAGATATAGGTGTAATTCCAAGTGCTGAATGCCTAATGCTGAGTTAAAAATGACCTGCTTAAAAATGATGGGGGTTTTATTACTTCTCTTGTAAGTGGATTTAAGGCTTCGAATCTTAAGATCAAAGGGAAAGGAAATTCCTTGGAATTGCATTTGTTAATCTCCAGTCAATTTTAAAGAGGATCCTGACATCCTTTCCCTCTTTTTCCCTCTCTTTCCCTCTCTTCAGACCTCTAGCCAGACTGAACTGGAGAACTGGATCACGGCAATCCATTCAGCCTGTGCAACCGCAGTGGCAAGGCAGCATCACAAAGAGGACACTGTCAAACTCCTGAAAACAGAGATTAAAAAGCTGGAGCAGAAGATTGATATGGATGAGAAGATGAAGAAAATGGGTGAAATGCAGCTGTCCTCAGTAACGGACTCCAAGAAGAAGAAGACCATACTGGATCAAGTAATCTCACTTGCTTATGTGAAATAAGCCCCTAGCAAATATTTAAGGCTCTCTCCAGATTAGTGTTGCCTCTGTATGCATCCCTGTGCCATGTGTGTGTGCTGACAGAGCTCTCCAGAGCAGGTGGGATGTGTGTTGGCAGCAGAGCTGTGCCAGCTGCTCTGATTGCATTGTTTCTCCAAATGATGTGTGCTAAGGTACAGCATAGCCTGTCTTCTCCTGGCTCCACACAAGGGATTTAGCTAGCCACTGGAAGGTTGAGTGAGGGCTTTAGAGGAGCAAAGAGGCAGCCTGGCCATGGCAGCAGGATGCCTTAGGGAAGAGCTCATCATAGACTGACACGTGCTGCTGCTGCTGCTGTTGTCCTAAGCATGCAAGAGGCTGGTTCTTCCACTGGCAGATGGGATGAAGAAGCTATCCCTTGTTACAGGGGCCTGCCTTGACCATCATGGCTGCAGCCTCAGGACCACTCCTTCTAACTTCAAGTGGGCAACGTGGTTGTGTTTCAGAAGCAGAGAGCCTGGAGCAGATGTCTTTCCTGCTGCCGCAGTGGCACCTTATTTTAGGAAACTAGCATATGGCTCCTGCTTCATTAGTTTGTAGCTCTTTTACCACGGCTGCCAAGCACGCCTGTAATGCAAAGCATAGGGAGAGGCTGGGACCTTGACGCGCCAAGCTAAAGGGAGTTTGTACACCCTAGAAGCCCATGAGAAGGGGGAAGGGAGGGGAGAGATGCTTGCCTCTGTTGAAAGGGCTCCAACTCAAAGGCTGTCACTCACAGTGAGAGGGCAGAGCAGTCTCCGTCTTTATGTAACTGAGTTTTTCTAAATGCTTTGAAACTGTTTCCTGTCGGCAATTTGAATTATTTAAAGAAATCCTTACAGAGGCTGATTATAGTGCTCTTCCGCTGATAAGATTAATTATCCCCAGTGTACTACACTTTTCCAAGTATGGCACACTCCACTGATGCTTACAGCAACATTACTGCTGCAGCTGCTGATTTGGGGTGCTCTGTATGTGGAATTCGGTGGTGTTTGGTCTTCTGCTTTCTCAGATGCCCTTGATTCGTGTAAGAAACCTTGTGAGATACTGCTTAGAAAAGAATCCTGGAATTCAAAAATGAAAAATAGAATTTGAATCCTATTAATTAGCATTGTATCAAAGGAGCACTTGTCCCAGGAGAAGACTTCTGATATGAACATAAAAAAGTTGGTTTCCATCTAATGAAAACTGTTTAATTATTTGTATACTTTGGGGGCTTGGGAGGTTAAGGGAGAATGGGAAAAAAGGGAATCAAGTTTTTTTTGAGCATTGATGAAAAAGGTGTGTTACTGGGAACAGTAGAATTTTGTCAAGGTATTTACCACCTTATTTTTCCTCCTTTCCTCTTCTCTTCCCATGCATCTTGCTCCTCAATCTTCACTGTGCACAGATCTTCGTTTGGGAACAAAACCTTGAACAGTTCCAGATGGACCTATTTCGGTACCGCTGTTACTTGGCTAGTCTCCAAGGAGGGGAGCTCCCAAACCCTAAAAGGTTGCTTGCTTTTGCCAGCCGTCCAACGAAAGTTGCAATGGGCCGTCTTGGAATCTTTTCAGTCTCATCGTTTCATGCACTGGTAAGTCTGAACAGAGGCCAGGGGTTGGATTTGCCAACCTGCAGATCACTTCACGTGTCCAATGCAGAGATCACGTCGACAAACAGCAGTCTGTGCCTGGAGGGTGAGCCCTTACCTTAGTGTGCAAAATATTGTACTTCCTGAAAGGGGTGTGTGTCCTGGGTATAGATTAAAAAGCAGATGCTTGCAATCTATGGCCTTACGGAAGTAGAAGAACCATGTTACTCCTAAACATGTGATTTTGAATTTCTAAATCTGCACTCTGAGCATGCTCTCTATAAACAGATCTTCCTCTTACAAGGGCAGGTTCATCTCTAATGTTTGTGTACCTGGGCTTGATCCAAAAGTCCTGTCAAGTCAATGTGAGTCTTTCTGAGACCCTCAGCACGTGTTGGCTTAGACCTTTTTGAGCATGGCTTGTTTTCTACCATATGGATAAAACTACTTACCAATTAGTCTGATATTCGGTCTCCAGTGATCAATACCTGATGCTCCACAAGGGAGGGGAACCATTCTTCTCTGCTACTTGCTGCATGAAAAATAATGCTTCAATTGATTGTTTAAATTAAAATAACTACCTAGCTCTTAAAAATACAGGGAAATGTATGGCAAAGTGGTGGTTTTTTAATAAATTTAAATCAAGTTCCTGTAGTTTCAGCTTGGACTCCTGGAACTTCACAGAAACAGCTGAGCTTCACTTCTTGTCTTGTGGATGTCAGCTGTACGCTTCAAATGAATCAAGAGCTGTAATTCAGACACGGGTGTTTTTATTCTTTCATATATGAAAAGATTAGCTTCATCATCCTGATAATTGCTGGTGGATTTATGTATTTTTTTAAGTGACGGGCTGTAATTTGCATTTATGCTTATTTTTTTGTATCTAGCAAAGCACTGAGCATTAGTTTGAAAAACAGTCTGCCTCTTCATGCTGGTGTCTCTTGAGAGCCAAGTGAAAAAAAATATGTTTTGAATATGTTGTGTTGGAAAAGACACGTGCTTTCTTCTTTTTTAAGCAAACTCTTATGTCCTCCTTTGCCCTCAATCACGTGGAGATGGTGCAGTGAGTCTCAGGCTTGAGCTGGGTGCTGCATGGTAAAGTGTGGCACCCCTAGCTTGCACGAAGGTGTTTGCCAGTACATTAGTCAGGAGATATGCAAAGTCTCTCAACTGCCTCTGCACAAACGTCCCAGGTACAGCTAAGAAATATCTCACAAGTCCAGGCTATGGAAACTGAGACACTTGCAGTAGTGTTTAAGTTCTCCTTTTGCTTGATTTCTCCATGGTCCCTAAGTAGAATCACCATTACTCATACAGCGCTGTTTCTCTGGGTACACAAACCAGCCTTCTGTTCATCTTGTCTTTATATGGGCTTTTGTGTCTGCTGCACCCAAACAACCAGTTTCTCAGCTCTGTAGCTTAGGGCATCACTCAGAGATTTGGGTGTTCCCGCTGGGGTTGCCAAATGACAGTCACATTTTGCTAGTTTCGGCTGTGGGAATCCAGTACAAAGGTGTTCCAGGAAGCATATGGCCAAGTCGGCAGGGTGGGTCGGTCTGTCCGTCTGTCTAGCTTTGCCTTGCACTCCCGTTCATACCTGCCACCTCCTACCGCTGCCTTTCTCGCAACAGAGGAGTTCACTCTCCTGAGGCCAACTCCACATGAGAAATCTGCTTAAACTTTGGCCTAAACACCTCACCTCTGACTAATGTCGCACTAATTTTTACAAGAGCTTCCTCACTTGGAAAACACTCCCCATATGTTTGGTCTTAGTAAAGGCAAATATCTTTTCCCTCCAAAGGGGTTGCCACAGGCCATTTTTTAAGTACCCAAGCAGTTAACATTGCTCTAATCAAACAGGTCATTTCAGCTCACTTTTTTCCTTCCTGTGCTTTGCTCACCCCTTCAAATGTTGCTATCTTTAAGGAAGTACAGATTTTAAATACCTTGATCTATTTGCAAGCCTTTATCTTGCCTTGTAGCAGTTATGAGTCAGTTCCTGGATGCTCAGAGTGCTTCCACAGGAAAGAGCAAAAAGAAAGACCAGGCTTTTCAGAAGCAATAGATAAATGTGGAAGTCTCAGGTTTCATGTGTCCAGCTTTAAAAATAAGTTAAGAAAGAAAAAGAAAAATAAAACAAAAACCAAGCCCCAAACTCCTTACTGGTGCTGAGGCTTTGCTTTGTGATGCTTCAAAATATCTCAGATTAAATGCCAGAAAATGGGGTTGGAAGGGTGGTATTGTGTGTTTTAATTTTTGGTGTTTGAAGTTGGAGGAAGTGAGCTAAATTGCAGTGAGAAGGAAGTAGCCTGGCAGCATCACCATTGTCCCTGTTGTGAGTACACATTGCTGCCATAGTATCTGCCTTTTATTTTCCAAGCCAGATTCCACTGTTTGTTAGGTTATGTAAGCCATGGTGCGATGGGATGCTGCAACCTTTGATTCTAAAACCATGTGGCATTGACAGGTGGCGGCTCGCACAGGGGAGGCTGGAGTGAGGAGAAGGACACAGGCCATGTCCAGGTCTGCCAGTAAACGAAGAAGCAGGTTTTCTTCTCTTTGGGGGCTGGATACTACCTCAAAGAAAAAGCAAGGGAGGCCAAGCATTAATCAGGTAAGTGCATGGAAGTCTGTGATACTGGATTTTTCAAGGCTTATTTGATACCATGCAGAATGCAGCTTATGCAGAGTCACTTGCATCAAGCACTTATATATCCAACCTTAACCTTGCTTGTTTAATCTTTCACGATGTATAGTCATCTCATTTCACATCCTCTTCAAAAATCAGCGACTGTAGTTACAGATAGGTATACAGCACCTCCCATCAAAGGTTGGGTGTTCACATCTTCTTTGGCTGAATTGGTTGCATTTCTACTGTTGCTGCATTTCCACCACTTCTTTTTCTCAGGTACTTTCCCTAAACCCAGAAACAACAAAGCAGTAGTGTAAAACAGATGCAACTTTGGAAGCAAAGAAAAAAGTGCATAAGTTTTTGTTTAAAATGATGAGCTTGTAGAATACAACCATACATATAGCGGAGTTTGGGGAAAACTTCCTGAAGTGACCAAAAGCTTTGCATTTAGTTGGGACAGTCCCTGTTTTGCTTCAGATTTTTGAAAAGAGCAAAAGCTGAAATGTTTCCACCCAGTCGTGCCCAGATATTTCTCTAGAAAATGTGTTTCAGTGTGGTGGGAAGATGCTTCCTTGTTATTCTCTCCAAACATCCCTAATTATAGCTTTCAGCTTTTGAGAGCCATACCTCATCTAATTGCAGGAAATGTAGGCTTTTATTTTCTTTCTCTTCTTTCACTTTTTGAGGGGAGAAAGACTGGGACACATGTTGTTCTGTGCCTTGTGATTTTTTAGTTACTTCTGTTAGAGGAGCAGTGGGTGTTTGTTTTGTTTAGCAGAGGATGAATGCTGCAAAATTGTTCAGTTTGTTTCTAGTGAGACAGTAAAAGTTCACCTAGTATTTAGTGGCTGATCAAAAGCTGAGGGTTTTGCTGGGAAGCAACAGATGCCTCTGTGAGCACATTCCTAATTCTTTGCGCTGGTTCTGTGGTATCCCTGTTGCTTTGTACTTACTTTCCCCAAATCAAGCTCAGTTCTTGTCCTGACCTAAGATCCCGCCCACACTGTGTCCTCAGACCTGTTTTCTTTTTCCCTGAACTCAATCTTTTTTTCTTTCAGTGGGGATAAATGCATTCTTTTCACTTCCTTCCTCTTCCCCCACCCCTGTCATCCTCACTCAATAAGCACAGGCATCAAAAGGGATTTTGTTCCAGGTTAAGGAAAAGTCATACTGGAGAGAGTCAAAGTAAAGTTTTGAGAAAGTAGCAAAATGTATAAATGTAGTGCCTGAACCTATTTTCCCTGCTCATGTGTAGTAGCATGCAAAGTGTTGCCAAGTTGAAGCAGTAAACTGTAAATCCCTGAACAGCAGCATCCTTCTCCCATCCTGCAAAGTTCCTGCTTCATGTTAGGTACAGAACAGTTAACAGCCAAACCCAGCAACTTGTTCATAAAGCTGTCCTGATGTGGAGCTATAAATCTTCATCATTTTTAATTATAACCTCTGCAGCAGTAACAGGCCTCTTGGCCTGTCTGATGCAGTCCTGTGCTGAGTTGGGGTGGATCCTGTAAATATTCCCATCTTGTCGTTCCTCCTGCATGGAGTCCTATTGATTTTGGCTCTGGCTTCTGCTGGGTTACCAACTCTTATTTCATTAGAGAAGGGTTATGCTGACTTGCTGTACTTAAATGTTTGCTGAGGACATTTTAGAAGCTGATTTATTACAAAACCAGCCAGAAGTGGAGCCCTTTTTCTGATTTCTCAGCCTTAGCAGAGGTAAAGCGCTCATTTCCCCCACATTATAAGTGGAGAAACTGAGCACAAAAGGAGATAAAGTTTGTCCTGCTCCACCAAGTAAGTCAGTGACAGACCACTAAGCAGAGCTGGCCTGCACTCTTTCAGCATGGTGCCCCATCACCAGCTTATCCTTCACCATCTTTCCCTTTTAACAAGCTGATATTTTTCTCTTCTGTGTTTTGATTTTCATGCTAGATGTTAGATTCCGTGTTCTTCCCTTAGCGTGTGCTGCAGATGGTGCAGATGTTCAGGTTTCATGTTTTAAAGCAGAGTCTCTCTGTTGTTCCCCAGGTGTTCGGTGAAGGAGTTGATTCAGTAAAGAAATCCCTTGAAGGCATCTTTGACGATACAGTCCCGGATGGCAAGGTAAAACACCAGCTCTCCAGCTGTCTCCCTCACCCCCATTTACAGCCAGCCTAAATGCAGCATTGACTCTGGGATGTAAGAAGGGATGCAGAGCCTCTGGGAGAGGAGGGGACCTTACAAGCCTTACCTGCTGTAGTGCTTGTAGCCACTCTGGGAAGGTTTGAGCTGGTTGCCCATGCCCAAAAGGACTCACTGTGTGGCATTGCAGCTGGAGGTGCCAGACTCAGAGGGGTGTTAGCCCTGCACGCCAGGGAAATGCTGGAGGACCTGGACTCATTGATTCTGGAAAATGGCTCCTTGTGGTGACCATATGGGGCTTTCATAATCAAGGATTGGCACAACTATGAAGTGAAGCTTTCTGTTTTCTTCTTGTGCACTTCTGCTTTTGCAGCTACAATTGCAACTGTTTTTGCTTTTCCCAAAGAAAAGTCAGCTATAAAACAGCGTTAAGACAGTGCTAAGAGGCACATTTTTCATGTAGTGAATAGGGGTTTAGCTGCGTGAGCCCACTTGCAGCAAATGGAGATTCTGCAGTTCCATCACTTCTTGGGGATTTATAGCTTGATATGGACCTTGGCTGTGTAAAAGGCAGTAAACTCAGAAGAAATACTAAGATTTGCTATTTTGCCTTTTATAGATACAGGAACTGTAGTATCTACAACAGTTTTGTTGGCTTTGGATTGGTTTACCCAGAAACACAGTGCATTGAAGTTTTAATTTTAAATCTCTTTTTGTTACTATTATTTTTTGTTGCATTCCTAGTTCTCAACAGCCATAGGGTGAAATCCCAGGAAAAGCACATTAAACCACTGTAGCTGTGTGGGTGGCATGAGAAGGCACACTTTATACTGCTCGGGTAAAGCTGCAAAGTTTCCTGCCCAGACAAGCCTTCAGTCTAGGCTTAAGAATAAAATGTCTTCTTCATAAGAGGGCCTTTTTTGATACAGCATATAATGTTCCTTACACTTGTTACTCATGAAAACGGAGATTGTATTTGGCTAGTAGAGTCATAATGGATTTTGTCTGTTTAGAGAGAAAAAGAAGTGGCACTGAGCAGTGTCCACCAGCACAATCCCGATTGTGATATATGGGTTCATGAGTATTTCACGCCGTCTTGGTTTTGCCTGCCGAACAACCAGCCTGTTCTGACAGTCATCCGTCCTGGGGATACCACACGAGATGTGCTGGAAATGATTTGCAAGGTAAAGACTGTGAGCATGCCCTGGAGCCATATGAAGTGTCTACACCCCTGAGCCCTTTCAGTTGAAACTCAGTGATCTTCAGTGATCTTCTCATATGCCAGTGCTGAGACTGCACCATGTTGGAAAATCAGTTGTATGTTAGATGAAAAACATGAGTTACACTGAAATTTTCATTCTAGCACCACACAAGAAAAAAATCCTACAGCTGGACTAATCTTGGCATGGCTCTAGGGAGAGGAAGGCAGACTAGTTTTTGCCTTTTTCACTCTGGCTGCTGTGCTTTTACACCCTGTCTTTGCTGCCACCCACCCACTTCCTCTCCCCTGGAGACCAAGCTGTGGGCAGGACCCTTCTCCTGCTCCCCAGCATCCTGGCCCTTAGCCTGCTTCCTTTCATTGACCACCCCAGAGCATGGTAGTGCAGTTGCCCTCTCCTTGCCTGACCACCCTGGTTCCCACACCTCTGCCAAGCTCTCCCATGCCTGCTCCCTCCTCTGCCAGGCAGGCAGGGTGATCTCACCCTTTCCCAGGTGCCAAGTTGTCCTGTTTCCAGGTACTGTTCCTCCTTCCTGTCCCCATGCTGCTTCCTCCTCCCTTCTGGCTGGCGCGGGGTAGAAATACATGGAGAAAACAGCAGCTCCAGGAGTAGGAGAAGATGCCTGTGTTTGCCGTCTGCACTGCCGAGTCAGATTCACCTTGTGTAGGTGTAGGTGGCAGGAGGGAAGAGAGAGGAAAGCTTTTATCTGCAGTTTGGGGGGGGTGGGAGAAAAACCACCTGGATTTCTTTGCAAGATGAAGTATCGGAGACATTTGGTCATTAAAAGAGTTATATTTCAGCAGAAAAGTTGAAAGTTTGACAAATTAAATACAAGCTTTCACTTCTGGCAGCTACATAATGTATGTTTTCTGCTAACCAGCTGACTGCAAGCTAGTCCCAGCTCCTGTCACGTGCTGTTCTGAAAAGTGAGTCCTCTTTTGTACAACAACAACAGCAAAAGGAAAGAAAACATTTATTACTATTGAAAGCTTAACTTTGAGGACTTTCAGAACATGTTGCATGTGCTTCAAAACACAGGGAAGGTGAGAGAAAGGCATTTGTTTCCAATAATTATACAGCATGCTCGTCTCTCTGCAAGGTGCACCATTAAAGAGTGCTGCAGCTTGTGAAAGCTCTTCATTGTATTCAGGAAAAGATGACATTTCTGGAGAGAGCCGTAATAGGGAAGCTGGATGACACATAATTAGTAATGATTTATTTTAGGATTTATATTTTCCTTTGGGTAAGAGTGATTAACTCAGTGGGCCAGATCCTTAGCTGGAGTAAATTGGTGTAGCTCCACTGGTTTCAGTAGGTGCCTGCTGAGAATCTGGTCTCTCACTCTATTTCATTGTTGTGGGTGGTGGTGTATAAGGAGAAGGGGAGGTGGGTGCGTATTTTTTTTAAAGAGCTATCTGTTTCTTTCCTTTCTGTAAATTTTCAGTCTGGAAAACACTGATGGATGCCTTCTTTCCTGTAGCATTTAATAATCAATCTTTTTCTTCTGTCTCTTGAATTCAGCTTATTTTTTCCCCTTTAATATCTGATCCACACCATTTCACATCAGTTTGCCATCTGCCATCTGAGAACCAGTCAAGTTCTGGTACAGTAAACATTTCAAGATTACATTTCATGTAACCCTCTTCATGTTTGTACATGTGGTTAAATCTATATGTGCTATTAAACTGAGCTTGATTATTCTTTTGGAGAACATTAAGTGCACTCAAGTCATTATAGAAAATGTGTTCTTATACTAACATTGCTACTTGTTATGCAGCGAGTTATATTTTGGAGGCTGTTTTGTGACACTTCTGATTCAACATTGGTGGGAGGAGAGTTTAAAGCATATTTTAAAGTGGTTCCTTAAAGATTTCTCCTAAGATTTAACTAATAACATCACTTGGAATGTAGGAAAGTCAGACCATCACTTGGAAGGTAGTAAGTGCATTAAACAGTTTAACATTAAACATTGTATGTGTGTTAAACTGTTTCCTATGGATAATACTGATCAGTGTGAATGTGTGCATCCGGTTACTAACATTTACATAACTCTAGGTCTTAAACTTGAGTAGAAACACACACACACAGTATATGGGCTTAGGCAGACCCAGTATAGAGAGAATAACACCAAAAATCAAGCATAGAAGACTATGTGGCATTTAGTCTTTTGACTGAACTGGATAAAACGTGAGAAGTGAACAAAACACCAGCTCACAATTCACATCTTTCAAATAGACCTGCATGAGGGGCAAGAAGCAGATTTCCCCTGGTCTCTGGACCTGTGCTCAAAGTCTCTTGAGAAGTTACTTAAGCCTGATGCTCTGTGGGCTTACTTTGATTTTGAGCTGGTGTTTTCCTGCTGAAAAAGTTCTGGCCACACACACAAGTGTGAAGCTGGAGTAATATGGTGGGATGGCTAGCATGTTTCCAGGGTGCTGTCATTTCAGTGCCAATGAAGGCCTCCCCCACCAAGCTGAAAGAATATGTTTTTCCCTCACTTCACTAGAAGGGAGACGAAATGGATTAATAGTTTGGGTTGTGTGCTGACCCGCTACACCACGCACAGCCTGTTGAATCGGATCACACCCCAGGCTATAAATTCTTCTTCAAGAGCTGTCGGGTTGTGTTTTAAATTGGGTTAGCTGCTTAATTTAGTCCAGACATAGACAGAGTTATTAGGAGAGAAATAAATAAACCAAGAAGCTTATTTGGACTGCTAAAGGGTATTTTGGGTGGTCTCGAAAGGATATTAGTATCATTAAAGCTGCCTTGTTTCTGCTCCCACCTTTCCACATCTGGATATAGCTAGACCAGCAACAGAAAAAGTGGGTTAATGTTATGGCTTTTAGGGCAAACTTGCTATGTTCACTTTAAGAGGGCCTTTTCCTTTCACGTCACTGGAAAATCATACCCCTATTTGAAACAGTTTAACTAATGTAAAATTTTGAGGTAGTCAAATCCTTGTTGCAGCTATATGAATGTTAATTAACTAAATGGTGTGGCTTAGCTGCTGCACCACCACAGCTTTAATGATGATCACTCTCATTGCCTGACTTGGATGGGATTGCAATGTAGTGAATGAATGGCATCCGCCTCGGCTGATGATGTTTCCTGGAAGAAATAAGTGCCTTAAAATATATGTGAGCTTTATCTAGTGACCTCTTCAGACAATGCTGTGCTCTGACGTAGTTCAAGGCATCAGTACAGCATTGGTCATCCTGTGTTTAGCTTCTCTTGCTCTCTAAAATGACCAGCAAACACGATATTCTGGTAAGCAAATCTCCCTGCAAGGAGAAGCGTGAACATGGAGGTATCGGCAGTCACCTCCACACCTGATGCAGTGCTCATATGAAAGAAGGCAGAAGCTCTGTCATTGACTGCTGGGGTGGCAGATCAAGCCACCCCTTAAGGGAAGGCTGCTCTTTTAAGATGCTATCAGGGTTCAGCCTGCAGAGCAGGTTGCAGGCTGGTGTGAGCACACCCTGCCACTGCCCCAGGGCAAGGGGTGCCTCTGAACTGGCAGTGATGGGGTGCCCCAGCTCTGCTAGTGGGGTCCCCTGACCCCAATGGGAGCCTGGGGTGGCTGAGCAGGGGTAGCTGAGCAGGGCTCCAGGCCCTGTCAGTGTGGCTAAGACAACTTCTAGTCTGTGCCCTGTGGCTGGAGGCTCCAGACTGGGTATATTAGTGTCCCTCTGCAACAGGTTGTGATTTTCTGCTGGCCTGGGGCAGGCTGGAAAGCATCCCTTTGGGTCTGCTCTGCAAGAGGAGGGCTTTGGGAATCACTGTTTGAAGTAACACGAATACCTGACTGTGGCTGGAGTCTTTTTCCCAGCTCTGGGCTTCAGCTGACATGTAGCTTGTCAGCATAGACCTGGCTGATATCTGTGGCCATTGGTGCTACATTTCATGCAACACATACATGAGAGCTTCGGCACAGAAGACCATGAGAGGATACACCATGATGGCAGGAGGAGGCTGCCAGGTTGCCTGGCTTCTTTTTCTGCTAGTATGGTTTTTCCACATAAATATTTTCCCCCACTGGCTTTGCTGTAAATGGCTCAAGAATTTAATGGACTTTCAGAGAGACTTATCACAGACCTCCCTCTAGGCATGGGGTGTGGTGCAGTCCATGGATTTATGCCTCCTCTGTATGTTTTTGTTTAATTGGTGTGCAAGGCACTCTTCAGTTTGTGTCTAGGGACAGTAAACTAATGTGACCAGAAACTCATCTAGGATTCCTCTGTATAATTTCTGAATCATTAAAGCCTTTACTTTAGTTTCTTTCTTCCCTTTAATTTCTGGGGTATTTGTACATGTGCCTATGTGAAAGAGGAAACTAGTGAAAACAGTGAACAATGATTAAAGCATACAAAATTCTTACAAAAAGGGAAAAAAAAGGGGAGAGGGCAAGGATCATTCAGCTCTTCTTATTTTGTCTCTTGATGGGTTTCAAATTCTTTATTTAATTAGCTAGGTATTTGTCCAGATTACGGAGGTTATTCCATTTCACATACTGCATTTCAAATAAGGGTAATTTGGTCTCTGACTTGGACACATTTGAACGTAGCACTTCATGGAGTGTAGCAATATCTGCTTCATTTTTTCCTTCTTATCCATAGCTTTTTTTTTATTCATGGGCTAATCTAGCCTTTCAAAACCATTTACTGTTCTCTGAGTATTTGCTGAAGAGTTTGCTAGGTCAGTGTGTGATCTTTTCTGCAGGTCACTCAGTGTACGTTACTCATCATCTGTGCTGTGTGATCAGTCAGCTGACTGCTGGTGTATCATCCTCTTGGCTTGAACTGGATAGTCAAGGCTTTAAAAAACACAATAAATAGGCAATAATGACATTCTTGCATGAATTTTTAGATGAGCCACTGTTTTTAAGGGCCACCTAGGAAATTGTGGTAATTTGCTCAGATAAAATGAAAAGGCTAGTGTATAAAAGCATATAATAATAGAATTCCAGAACTGACAGTGAGGAGAATTTACCTCCTGTATTTGTGAATCACTTTGGGGCTTTTAACCAGCTTTAGTCAACAGTTTATGAAGTTTTGAAAATAACTTCTGAATGACATCCTTTGTGTTTATCATAATTCTAATGTGTTTTGATTACACACTGCATTAACCTCTGCTTAAATCAAGCTTATTAATCCTGCTGAGAAAAGGTCATTAACATCTCCCAGACCAAATGCCGCATCCTCAGCTAATTATAACTAATTCATTAAAATGATGTGACCTGTTTCCACTGGGATGTAATCCAGGATGCAGCTCTTGGCTTCTTTTAGCCTTACAAAGTCTGCGTATCCCAAGCTGTTTTGAATTTAGAGGACATACAGATTTATTTATATACCACATCATACTTAGTTAATTATGAAGATGCTAAAAAACCCAAACCCCAAAACTCTCCAGTTACATATTTTTCTGTTAGCAGAGCATTTATTGTCCTCCTTGCAATTTTAAATGCTCTTTGTATACAAAGGTATGCTCTGAGTCTTCTGCAATATTAGTGTTTACTTATTTCTGCAATAGCATGGGAGTGGAACTGCCAGATAAGCAGAGCCAAAGAGACTAGTGGAATGCTTAGGGTACCAGCATTGCACTTCACACCCTGGACAGTGATTAAATGAACACTTATTCCTGGGAAACAAGATGAGGTACAAGTTTTTGTTCAGGTTACGAGATCATGGGCCTTTTGTGAAAGACAGCATGTGGTATTTTCCTTCCTGAGTGTCAGGCTCTTCTCTAAGTATAGATGATGTGAGCCATTGCTTTTCTCTTCTAAAGCCTGTTCTCCATTTCTTGCAGACACACCAGCTGGATTACTCTGCTCACTACCTGCGTCTTAAATTCCTGATTGAAAACCAGATCCAATTTTATGTACCAAAGCCAGAAGAGGATATCTATGAACTGGTAATGCTACCTACTGAGCAAAATGAAATGACACTTGGTAGGACAGTATTAATTAGTGTTTATCTGACATTTGTAATTCACGGGGCTATGCTTTTTAACTTGCAGACCATAGCAAATTGGCCTACAGTAAAGTAATCTCTCCAAACATTTAATCTTGAGGAGAGTTGGTGTCTAGCTTACATTTGTGCATGCATGTGTCTGTGGAGGAGAGAGAGGAAGAACAGCCACAGGTAATATATGAAAGTCACCGTAACATACATTTAAGTTTAATTTCTCTCAAGGTTGCCTTTTCCTGTTGTTCACATTGTCCTTGGTGGCTTTAAAGACATACCATTGAGACCTGAGCATTTCTTGTTCAGATCACTTTGCCTGAGTTTTGAAGAGGGGAGAAGTGCACAAGAAGTTGTGGTTTTGTTGTTGTTTGTTTGGGTGTTGGGTTTGTTTGTTTTGTTGTCAGTTGTTTTTTTTTCCTCAATGGGAAGACAAATGTTGAGGTTAAAAAACTCTGGAGTTAGATGTGAAAAGAGACTTTCCTAATTGCTTCAGTTGGGTGTTTTTATATAATTCATCTCAAAAACAGACTTCAAAGGAATTTTGAAATGAGAGATTAAAAAAAACCCCAGCGACCAAACAAAATTAGTGTCATGCTTTAAATCTATGATTCTACACATGCACACTGTAAAGCTTTTTAAAGTCCTTTTCATGGGTGGCTGTTTTGTTTATGAAAAGTAAACATTACTGGTTATGGATACTTTTGTTCATTTTGTAAAGAAGTTCCAGGATTTGCCATTAACACTGTCATCAAAAAAAAAAAGAGTGAGAAAGTGCTAACTGCTGGAGCACTGAGACTGGGAAGTGAAATGTAGTTGGGGAAAATAAAAACTCAGAGGAGCCAGATTTTAGCTTTCATTGCATGGGAGGGCTTTGGTGACTTATGTTGAGAGGAGGTAGGATTGACATAGTCATCAGTTACAGCTTTTCCTGAAAAGATGATATTAAACCAAAACTCCACTGTCAGTGGGACTCTGTACCTGCTTTAAGATTCTAATATAAATAGGTGCTCCAGGGTTATATCTGACGTAGTAACTTTAAAACAGCATACATTTGTATGTTTGCTTGTGTGTGTGCTTGTTTCATGAGCAAATTTGAGTTACTTTAAGTATTTAATTAAATGATTCTGGTGCAATATGATAAAACTATTTCCTCTAATTTTGTAGTCTCCTGTTCATAATATTGTCTCACATCGATGTCACCTTGCTAGAGCTGTCTTCCATCTACTAAAATGCTTTTAGAGACATACATTACTGTAGAAAAGTAATTTCTTATGAAGATAGTCCTTTTTCTTGCAGAATGTATCAGATATATTTAAGTAAGAAATAGAGATTAAATATCCATATTCCATTCCTCTCCAAAATATTAATGGTGACATTTGTGTCCTCACAGTCTCTCAAAAATCCACAAGCTCAGTTTATGTGTTAAAAAAGTTACTAAGGGCTCAGGGAAGAGTATTTAATATTAAGTTCTGTACCAGGCAGTTACATTTTTAAGCACCTTTTATTCTAATTCAAGTGTTGGAGTGATTTGGCTGAAGCTTGACATGCCAGACTTTTTACTTTGGGTAGGATGGCACTTTTAGATGGAAGCAGGAAATGGAAGACCTCCCTGAAAATCTGGCAGTTAGGATGAGGCTGGGATGAAGGCACCGGGGATGCTGGAAAAGGTGTCCCTGGGACAGGGTGCTGGGACAAGATCAAAAATGGTAGAGGGAAAAAGGGCAAGGAGGAGAAAATTTTGAGGGTAAAAGCCCTCAAATCCAACAAAACCCCAATACTACTTACTACCACCCCAAAGCTGCTGTAAGACACTAAGAGGGACTGGAGTCACACTGGAGGGACAGTGCTGCTGCTGTCAAAAATCCTTTCATTGGGCACTCCCCAGTGCATAGCAGAACCCCTGAGATAATCGCTCTGGTATCACTATCAAACGTCTCCCTGCAGAGCCCAGGGCCCCATGGCAGGTTTGAAGGGGGTTTCCCCCACTCGCCCGTGGTGCCCAAGAGGCTGTCAGCTTCATGGTGTGAGCCATCATATCCCAGATACGCTGCCTGCCTTTGGTGTAGTCATAGCGGGTCTATGGGGCACAGAAAGGGCTGTCAGACTGGCCCTCTGGTTTGTGCAGCTCAGGTGCAGTCTGTGCACCCCAGTTATTTGCCTCCCATTCAACAGAGGTTCTTGCTTGAGAATAGTGCTTTGGGATGCGGGCAAGAAGTGGCTTCTGTATTCCTGTGAGAGCCTGTAGGCTGTCCTCCTTGCTTCTGGTCCTGCACATTAAGTTTAGATGACTGCAGGGATCAGACACAAGTTTTGTTCTGAAAATACTGGTATTTTCGCTCATTTTTTCTTTCTTCTCTTTTTAAAACCCTTGCTAAAATCATACTGAGATCTTTGTAAATATCATTTGACCTTTTTTTTTCAGGTTCTGAACAATACATTCCTGTATTTGAAAACCGCATTTTAAAAATCTTGCTAACATGGCATCCTTATTTAATTTTGCATTTTATTTTACTATATATAACCATTTAAATGTGTATTTAGCTGTTCTATAATACTTAATATTTGCAGTTAAATATGTAAGTGTTGACATATGCAGGAGATAAAATTGCATTTTATAAGGAAACTACTGATGAGTTACACTTTTAAAGAAATGCTTTAAATACTTCAGTCCAAACACTGATGTCACTTAGTTTCAAAATGTTAATTATTGTGAATTGCTTTTTTACACATTCTTACAGCATGTAAACAAAATTAATATTTACATGTGGGGTCTCATTCACCTATTATGATGTTTTCCAAAGACAAAAGGATGTTTTGTTACTTCGGTACTAGCCTGCAATATGGAAAAACCGGCTTTAATCTTGTGATGAGCCAGGGGTTTCCAGTGTGTCAAGGCTGTCTTATGAGGAATAGGTTTGTGCTGAGTCCCTAGAATGTTAGTTCAGAGTCTGTAAATATCGGACTTAGTCTGGAAAAGCAGGATTTCCTTGCTGAGGGGTCCTTCTCTCCTGAAAGGCAGAGTAAATTACACTTGCGTGTGTAGACTTCTGGGTTATTACCTAGGTGTAAATTTGTGCTGGTCTCCCAGGAAGGATGTTAATGACCATTTCAAAGACTTTTGGGGCTTTTCTCTGTACAAATAAACATAAATGTGTTAAAGGTGAAATTTCATGCTAGGAAAGAGCTGCATATCACATCTGATAGGGTTCTAACAATTAAGAAACGTGTTTAAGAAAGCAAATCCCTCCTTGTGATTTTAATACTACTGAAAAATTGAATTCTTGCAATGTATTAATCAAAATACTATAAAAGTGTTAAATGATTACTACCCATAAAATGTGAAAACAGGAATAGGAGGTCTGTTTCTTGTGCACTCAAAATGGTATTGACCGAGTGAAATAGATGTATCCTTGCTTTTATGATGGTAGTAAAACACTGCTGCCTCCTCTTTAACTGTTCTAACATTAAAGCTTAGTGACACTACTAATACATCTCACACATGTGGAGAAAAACTGTGTGATAAATAATGATTGCAGTCCATTTCTACTGCTTGTAATTAAAAAAAAATCTGTTCAAAATTACTACACTTGATGTTTCCTCCCACAGTAACGTTTTTGTGTTTTGCTTTGTTGTTTTCTATTCAGCTGTACAAAGAAATAGAAATCTGTCAGAAAATTACACAGCACATTCAAATAGAGAAGTCTGATGCATCCTCTGATATTTATGGTGAGTTTCTCCTTGATTTGTTTTTATTTTTCTAGCAAGTAATTTCTACTGTGGGCAGGTTCTTGTTTGCTATTCACTGATATATACCTGTAAGGTCTGTTGAACACCATAAAAAAAGCACATCTGATGCCTGTGCCACAGAAAGCTTGCCCCTCTGCCCTGAAGCAGGACAGCTTTATTTGTAGTGCACTGAACGCTGTTCTTCCTAGTACTTGAGCTGTAGGTTGTGCATCTCTTTGATGAGAGCTGCGGTGGCAGAAAGGACAACTG
Source organism: Melopsittacus undulatus (assembly GCF_012275295.1). NCBI lineage: Eukaryota > Metazoa > Chordata > Aves > Psittaciformes > Psittaculidae > Melopsittacus > Melopsittacus undulatus. The sequence continues at coordinate 94,521,288 of NC_047528.1, forward strand.
TTTTCTTGTTCTTGCAGTTTCTCAAGACACCACCTACAGAGGCTGTGCAACTGAGCACTGATGGAAAACAGCATCCTTTGCCAGTTGTCACATCCTACATGAATGCCTGCATTGTGCCATTCATGGTGGCCCTGCAGTGGGGTTTGGGAGAGGGTTCTGCTGTGGCTTGCCACTGCTAGCAAGCTAGAAAGCTTTCCTCCTCCTTACTCCTTCCACCAAGCATGATAGCAGAGGTGCAGCCAGGAGCATTGCTGTGGATGGGAGGCATCTCAAGGTCTGCAGACGGGCAGCTGTTCCAGGAGAGATTGTTTGTTCCCTTTCCACACCTGCCAGGGGCGCACAAGGTCTTGCCTCGATGTTCTTGAGGTGGGGGGAGCCTGGCCCCAGTGAATGCCCGGCCCTCAACTATGCCCTACAGACTCCTGGAGCCAGAACCTGACATACTGTACAAATATGTGCATAAAACACAAAGCAGAGGAAGTCCTCCCTGTGTAATTTCAGCAAAATCTCTAATCTTTATGTGTGGATGGACATATTTCTTAGCTTTCAAGTATTTCAAGTTATAGACTTCCAGCCTGGTGAGTCTGCCCTTTGGTCTGGCAATTACAGTTCTGTAGCGTATTTTAAAGTTATTTGTGCAACCTGCACTGCAGGAAGCCAGTCTGCATCTTTTTACTGTTTATCTGAATATTCTGTTTTAATGACTAGAATAATTCGGAATCCCCAAACTGCTCATTATACAGCTGCAGGCTGTTGGAATATTGAGCTCTGCTACAAAGCAGTGGTACTGTCTGTGGTTTGAATATTGTAGGCCTAAGAAAGAAATATTAACTAGCATAGTGATGGCTCTAGCTTCAGTAATTATGCTGTGCCTGAAAACACTGTAGGAGTTAGGGGTATGGTGGCATTTTCTTCTCTTTCTCTTGTCTTTTGTTTTGAAGTAATACATAGGAAAGACCATGAAATGCACTGTCATGTCCTGTGAAATGGGATCATCTGTGTGAGACATCTGTTCAGTGGCCTTAACCCTGGAGGGAGTGAATGCTAAATACACCCCCAAAAAGATGGCTTTCCTCTCATTGATAAAAAAAAGGCAAAACTTACTTTGACTCTGAATGGTAGCAGAATTTCTATAGTATCATAGAAATGATACTATGGGTTTATACAGTGACAAGTGTGTGCTGAAATACATGTGTGTGAAGGAGCAGAGGTGCTAAGGAAGGCTAGGGTTCCTCCTGAGATCCTTTTCCATCCTGTGTGTTAGGTTCACTTGAGTTATTAGTTCTTTTAGTCTCTTTATAGAATGAATATTGCCAATATGTACTTTCACAATCCAGAGAGAAAGCAACAGCACATTCACAAGCTATGGCAATACAAAGATCAGAGTTATAAAATTTCAGCATAGGTTCTTTTTAACGGGGCTCCTGAAGGGTTCTTGCAGAACCCTTGCATTTTTGTTTTGAAAAGGACCTAGATCAATAATGTGACCACACAGTCTTCAAGCATCTAAGCACCTGCATAAGTATTTGTGTGAGCAGGGCTGCCTTTGAGATTGGTTCATCGGTTGGGCAGTGCTTGGATCTCAGCTCCTCACAAGCACTTCAGCAAGTGCTAGGAAGAAGTCAGGACCTGGTACTGCAACAGATGTCTAGGGCACTAAGGGATGTTTTGTTCTGATGATTATTTGGGATTTTTTTGGTTCAAGCCTTCTCATACTTCTTCTATTTAAAAACATATCCAAATTCCCAGAAGAACTAGAGAAGTCTTCATTTTGAAAATTGATGTGATTTTGAAAATTATTAGTGGCATTACCTGTTGCTGTTGCTAGTATTACAGCTATAGCAATAATAATACTTGTAAATCACCTTGAATTTTCAAGATACTTTACAATCAGCTATTAGTTAATCCCAACAATCATAGAATCATAGAATAGTTAGGGCTGGAAAGGACCTTAAGATCATCCAGTTCCAACCCCCCTGCCATGCGCAGGGACACCTCACACTAAACCATGCCACTCAAGGCTTCATCCAACCTGGCCTTGAACACTGCCATGGATGGAGCATTCACAACCCCCCTGGGAAACCCATTCCAGCACCTCACCACCCTAACAGTAAAGAATTTCTTCCTTATATCCAATCTAAACCTCCCCTGTTTAAGTTTCAACCCATTACCCCTTGTCTTGTCACTACAGTCCCTAATGAATAGTCCCTCACCAGCATCCCTGTAGACCCCCTTCAGATACTGGAAGGCTGCTATGAGGTCTCCACGCAGCCTTCTCTTCTCCAGGCTGAACAGCCCCAACTTTCTCAGCCTGTCTTCATATGGGAGCTGCTCCAGTCCCCTGATCATCCTCGTGGCCCTCCTGTGGACTTGTTCCAACAGTTCCATGTCCTTTTTATGTTGAGGGCACCCTTTGTGCTGTTATCTTCATTTAACAGGCAGTATCAAAGATAGAGAGGTGAAATGATTTTACTGAAGGTACAATTAAGACAGGCCAGTTCAGCTCACTAGCTTGGCAGAAAGGCAATAGATGTGAATCTGCTGTCTTTGCCTGCTGTTTTGGGCCAGCTAAGAGATCCTGATGCCAGGGAGGGGCAGAGCTGCTTCAGGCATTAGCAGGCCTTTGAAGCAGCTTTGCCATTATGCCCGAGTGCACCATGAGTGCAAGTTATGTAAAGAGAATGGAGCAGAGTGATTCAGGGAAAGCTCATCTGGGAACATTTCCTAGTGTTTCTATTCCCACCAGTATGCCCGTGGTAAGATGCACTCCTGGAGTGTCTGGCCAGCGTGTTGGACCTTGCCACCATTAGATGTGTCACTGTGATGCTGTTGCTGATTCCTGGGCACATATAGTCTTGCCTTTTTCATTGGTAAAAGCCTCTTTACAAAGATTGTGTGGGCAGAAATCGGGATACACCGATTTCCAGCTCCTGTGTGTACTGGGAGGTTGCTGGCATTTTTGTTGGCAAATGTCTATCACAAGAGGCTGAGGCAGTTTTCTGGAGGTAGATTTGTTCATGTACTGTGCTGGTTCAGTGAGGCCACGTGCACTCATAGGTGCAAACTTTTGCTCTCCTGTCATCAAAACGTTGCAATGAAGCAGGGGTCTGTCTGGGTCACCACCCATCTCTTCACACCTGTGTTTCAGGGTCCGTGCACAGTTTGATGATAATCTTTCTGGCAGTGATGCCAGCTTATGCAATCGCTGTCACTTCCACCCACTCCTGCCCTTTCTCTCAGGCAGTGCTTGTACACGTGTTTGTGTGGAGCACCTGCGGAATTCAGCCAGATGGAAAGTGAACATTCACACTATACATTTGTATATATAAACTAAATACATATATATACACACACAGCTGAGTGAAGTATTTCTCATCTGGATGAGTTCCCTGCTCTGCTTTACTGCATGACAGTGAAAGTACTGGCAATGGCACTGCAGTGGGATAGGCATACTGATCCAAATTGTTTATGAGATCCAGCCATTATCACAACTGTGGAAATAAAACAGTTTATCCATGCTTGGGGTATGGTCACATACTCTGTCTGTGGAGGGGTTAAGTGTATTTGTGAGATGACAATTTCAAGGCTGTTGTCAGCTGCCCATATCTCATCTCTTAAAGCTGATGACAACATGTGTAATTGCTCCTTACACCCATTCTGCTAGTAATTACTGCTCAGGATTTATGCTTTCTTTTTTTGACTGAAAAATGAATTAAAAAGCAGCTACACATGCTCTTAGCCCTGACAGATTGGAGGAGGCAGAGGCCTTCTCATGGAGCAGAATGGGAGCTTGGGACTGCTAAGGCGTGCTAATCTCTCCAGTTAGCCACAGTGAAAACCTGAGTTTCAATTCAACCTTATTATAACTGTATGGTAATTGGCTGCAAAACAGCATTTCAGTTGCAAAAAGGGTCATGGTATTAGTATCGATTTTTGCTGACTCAAACTGTAGTCCTGGGCATGTTCCACTTGCTTCTGGTTAAGGGTTTTCCAGGTAGGCTTTGTGGTGATGACAACCAATCACTACTACATTTTACAACTGCTCTTGTGTTTAGTCGAGAGCTTTTCTCTCTGCCAAAGTTGGTGTGTTGAGTGAGCTTCACAAATTCCATTTTAGTCAGGCTGAGGAGCTCACATAGAGATTCCAAGTAGCTCAGTAAGTCATGAAGGACCATATGCTCCTTGCTTCTCGGCTGCCACATTCTTCGTACTCCTTTTTTTTCTCCTTTTTTTTTAAATGATGGATGAAAAAATAACTTCTCATCTATAAGCATCAACCTGAAGGGAGTCCTAAAATCAGAATAGGCTCCCAGCACATCTTGCACCTCTTGGCTGGTGGCTGAATCCATGTCAAACAAGCATCTCCCCCCAGATGTTTGTAAATGTTTTCCTAGCTGGAAAAAGAGAGAGCAAATGGTTGCCTAAACCCACTTAAGGAGTAATGAAGTTTCAGAAAGGCAAATGTTCTGTTTTAGATAACTCTCAACATAAATAAACAAACCGTATTTCCTTTACCGCTGTTATCTTACACCGTGTCAAACACAAATGGCAATAAAATCACCAAAACCAAATGTAACCAGTACCATTTGCACCATTTGAATTAAGGCTGTGTCAGTACTTCCATTATAAGGCTATTCTGTGGGTCTCTAACATAGCTACAAAGTGTGTGCTGAGCTGAAACTTGGCAAATAACAGGTTGTGCCAGGAACAGCTAGGAAAAGAAAGGGAAAAAGGGAAAGTGGCATTTTTACAAACTTGTCCAGTCCAGTAATTTGCAAAAGTAAAAGTCGTCATTCTGCTTTAGCAGGAGGTGTTATGCCTTGTGTGAGTTCAGGATGTCATGTCAGCCATAGCTCTTCACTTCCTGGCTTTTATTGTTCTGGGTCAAAAACCACACTCTGTGCAGCTTTTGTCTGTGAACAGCAAAACTTTTTGAAGTGACCTTTTGTGGCAAGAAAAGTTGAAGTCTGTTCCAATGTTCTGAAGCTGTGATATCCTCAAATAAAGCTGTAGATGACTTATATATAAACTAAGAAATTCAGTTCACGTTTTTTGTTAAAGCCACTTTCATTTTGTAACTTTACCTTTGTAAAGGTTCAAGGGAAAGGAGAAGGGGGTAATTCCTAACTGCTCAGTGCAGAGAAAGCACAGCTTTACCTGTAGCGTGTGCAGTTGTTAGGACACACTGGAAGTGATTGGCTTTTTCTAACCATTTTGCTGGGTATCTCCCTAGGTTTCTCTCTGTCCTCTGTGGAAGAAGAAGGGATTCGTCGGCTGTATGTGAACAGTGTCAAAGAGACAGGCTTAGCTTTCAAGAAAGGTAAAATACTTTATAAGTGGTTTTGTTACAGTTTGTTTAATTCTGATATAGACCATGAGCTTGTTGAGATATGAGCTTTGCAAATACACTAAACCAGGGTGCCAGTCCAAAAGGAACCAGGGTCTTTCAGGAACAACCTTAGGTACCAAATACATGGCTATTCTGCTCTTGGGATCAGCTGTGCTGCATAGTTAACCTCCTAATTTTGAATTGCTATGTATGTAGCAAGGTCAGTATGTCCCTTGCAGCTAGACAGGGGAGCAGGGGCCCTCTCAAGTCAGTCACTGCAAGATAAATGGGTACAGTGGAGGCCATCATAGTGTTCTCTCTGGCTGGGATTACTGCTTCTAGTTTTGCTTCCAGCCTTTGCAGGAAGCATGGCAGCACTTAGACCAGAAACTGGCAGAGATAACGAGGCTGCGGGCTCGTCCCAGAGCAGAACAGGATACAGTTTAACTGCAGCTTACCCAAGCTGAGTCCTGACACTGCTGTGCCCTTACTGCTTTTCCCATGAATTGCCCTTTCCAATGTGGCAGCACTGCTGCTTGTGCAGTCATGGGACGTGCTGGTCAGAGAGCTGGACAGCTGAAACCTATCTTGATTTTTAAGTATAACATGGGGAGTGTGAAGTGTGAGAAGACTCTCATATCTTCATAACCTTTATAACCAACGTACACAGAGTCCTCAGAAACACCTTCAGAGTTTTCTTGGTGAGTGGCTATGTGTCTTGCAGAGCTTATTCAACAGTTAGCTGTTGCTGAAAGGAATGTGGGCTGGTATCCCCCAAACTGCTTGAGCCCTTTGTCTTGTGCTGATTTCAGCACTCTGCTGAGCCAGTTCAGCTCACAGTCCTGATAGAAAACTGCCATGGCAGAAATACATGGCTGGTTTTCCGACCCACTAGCAAATGGAGTTTGGGTTGCAGTGAAATGAGCGGCAGAAGTGGCACAGAGGAGGGACAGATTGCACAGCTAGAAACTGGGAAGAAAGAAGCAGGGGCAGGGGACAGAGAAACAGTTCTGGCTGCAGGGAGCCTGAGGTTTCACACAGCTGTAGTCTCTAACCCTAACTTAGGAAAACCATGTGGGTGGTTCTGGAGGCTGCTGTGTATTTCTGTTAAGCCTGAAAACACCATTTTTCTCTTTCCCGGCCCTCCTTACCTACTTCAGCCCCATAAGATTCCCTGGCTGACAAAATGGATGTTCTGCAAAAAGCCCTGAATAGGCACTGGGGGGACAGCTTTCTGACAGCCTGCCATAAGGAAATAAAACCCTGTATGTTTCTGTGGGGAGCAGAGAGAATGAGATGGTGAAGCTAAGGGGGTGTCAGCAGGGTTTCCTTGTTATGCTTTTAGTTAATGTTTGAGCAACAGTTTAAATGAATACGTGAACACAGACTGCCTCCTGTAGGACTGAAATGCTAAAACATGCTTTCAGTGATACGTTACTCTTCATAACTGGTATGAAAAGCCACTTCTATGTGAACAGTACTTGGAATAATATTGTGACAAGATAGCCAGAGTTAGCAAAAAGCAGGGAGGAAAATTCTCTTCCTCCTATTACTTACATGCGTGTTTGCTTTTGACTGCATGTTATTGTAAGTCTAATCAGATGATGAGTTATAGTATTTGATTCTCAATTTTTTGTCCAATTAGAGAACTTTGATTTTATTTTCTCCTAATACTTTTCATTATTTGTCTTTTTATTTTTCTGTTGGTCTGCATTAGCTAGACGATTGTTGAAATTTGAGGGCCTTGATTGTATGAGATAGACACAATGCTTTATCCCAAATGATTCAAAATGAGGATTACGAAGAGTAAATGAAGCCCCAGATATGATGTTTATGGTTGCAGGCATATTAATGTACTACTATTATGACACAGCATCACTAAGTAGAATAAATGAAATAATGTGAAATGCTTGACTTGCCTCATTTTTTCCTTGTTTCAAATATGATTTTACAGTCCATTTGCTTTGTAGTTATTCTATCTAGTTCATATTATTCTCTCTGGAACAGCACACCACACTACAGTTTACGGGCACAATTACATGCATTTAGAAAGATCTCAATTTACCTAAAGAAGAGTGAGGGTCTTAAGCCTGTTCTCTTCCACAGTTCTTTCTAGAATCATAGAATGGTTTGGGTTGGAAGGGACCTTAAAGACCATCTAGTTCCAGCCCCCTTCTCCAGGCAGTGACACCTTCCACTAGACCAGGTTGCTCAAAGCCCTGTCCAACCTGAGGAAAGATAATCTGTTTCCTGGAGGATACAGCTGAGCTCTGTTTGTAGCTCAGACCCATCAAGTCAGGCCTTTCATCCAGGCTTTAAAGATGGCAAGATTCATCCTTTGCATGATTGCCCAGCCAGAGGGCATGGCACAAGGACAGATCAGCTCTTTCAATCTTGTAAATTGCAGCCTTCATCTCTGTAAATGCCAGGACAGTGACTGGGATGCCATTCCTGTTGGTGGGTTGGTGTCCACTGTTCCCATTGGAGGTGCCACAGGAGGTGCTCCTGGGGGTATGCATGTCAGGGACTACCAGCATCAACATCAAGTGGAGACAAGAGCTGCAGTAGCAACACTAGTGATTATGGCTGTTGGCACCGATGTGCCCTGGCACACTGCTGCCTGCCTAGCCCTAAAGATTATTTGGGATAAACCCTGGCCCAGCTTGCTGTTGTTAGTTGGAGAGCAAGACCAGCTGGCTGAGGGGAAGATCAGGTTTCCTGTGGTACCTCAGAGGGCTGCATGTCACCTCTTGGCATGCCGGTGTTGCCCCTGAAGCAAGTGGGAGTCAGCTGTTTCTTCTGCAGATCCCCTTTTCCCTTGAGCACTGGTGCTATAAATAACTCCTGAAATCACATTGGAAAAAATACAACAACTAACTTACCAGGCACTAAAATATGCCTTTTGAAGATCTGTGTGCTAGGACATGATTCAGGCAGGTCCAGAGAGGAGGCTATCTGACGTCCTACACCATACACCCTGGCGGAGCTACTTCATCCTTTCCCTGTCCTGTGTGCATCACCTTAAGAAGCCTTACTCTGTCCTTCAGTATATATTTATATATTGAAATGAAAAAGGGGATATCTTGCTGCTGGCATGTCGTGAGGGATTTCCCGGGCACCAAGCTATTTAGGGTGGTACTAGAGTATCAGCCTGACAACAGATCTCACAAAAGTCTATCAGATTTCCGTATCATTTGTAGTCATTAATGTTTACTTTATGGCTAGACGTGACACTGTCTGGTACTTCATAAATGCCTGGCTGAGCTCCTTGATATCTGCAGGTAGGAGAAACCTTACTGTGCAAGTCTTACCTGTTCCTTTCCATGTTGCAGGCCTGAAAGCTGGTGATGAAATTGTGGAGATTAACAAGAAAGCTGCTGAGGATCTGGACTCAGCTTTGCTGAAAGATGCCCTTGTTCAGACTTCACTGTGTCTTACCGTGCGCACCTATCCTGAGATAGAGGAGGGGCAGAAACTAACGCAGCCGCCACCACGTCGCTTGGAAAACCCATCTGACTTGAGTGACAGCACACTGGCATTTGTTGGGAGCAACCAAGGTATTGGGTTCAATGCAGAAATTACCAGGAGGAGGATACACGCTTACAATGTGCTGGTGTAATCCTATTGATCCCTGTGTGTAACTTCCATAGTGTAAGTGAGAGGGATTACAGTCTGAATGCACTGGGCAGGTAATACATGGAAGCTCTGGAAGGTGGAATAATCTGTGACAGCAGTGAAGGATGACTGCATACACGGTTAGGCTGTGAAATGTGTGTCATCACCAAATGCATGTCACACCATCTAATTGTGCCTACAGCAAGTCGCAGAACTAATTGCTTACTTCTTGACTGCTCAGGAGGTGCCTTTACCTCTGGATTTGCCCACAGGATATATGTATGGCAGGGAAGGAGGAGGGAATAAGCCATCATTCTCTCTGGAATTAGCCAGGAACACAGGCTACCTTTGTGTTTGCTGACACGCATAAATAACTCACAAGACAGTCTAAAACACCTAAAGGCAGGGGCTGACATTACAGGCGAAGGACCTAACTGGTCCCACAGCACACTCTGGTGGCAAGGGGCATTCCTGCCCACTATGCTGCACTGTTCAGAGAACCGAACTGGCAGAAAATTAATCTTTAGCAAACAGGAATTGTTTCCCAATAGTTTAGCTTCCTAAACCAGCTGAGGACAAGCACCTGTGCTGGGATAAGAGAAATGGCTGCAGAAGAGCAGGATGCCACCTTGCTGGTCACTAGTTGTTACCTCTGTAAGACAGGAAAGATGTCTCCTCTTACTTGCCTGACTTGTCAGCTTCTAAATGCTGCCCTGTACTTGAAAACAGAAGGGGATACTGGACATAGCTACTTGTTTTTTTTTTTGTTGTTGTTTGGTTGGTTGGTTGGGTTTTTTTTTTTGTTTGTTTTTCTTTTTTTAAATAATTTAAAATGCAAGAAAAATTAATGGAATGGCCGAAAAGAAATAGTTTCTAGATAATCAGAAGTATTCTGAGCTAAGGTAAATTTTGACCATCAGTTGAAAGTAAATGGCATTTGAATATGTCAAAATACTTTATTTTCTCCCCAGAGTAAAGGTTTCAGAAATGTCCAAATAATTGTTTTGGCAACTATGAGATGGTTTTGTTTTGGGCATTTAGAATAAAAAGCTGGAGTAGGTGCAGGGCTGTTAATCCATTTCACTGATGTTAAAGTCAGCCTTCTCCCAGTCCATGTCTCCTGCAATCACTCAGTGTAAGGGCTTCTGGGATGAGACTGGGTACAAACTGGAGCTAACTCAGGAGCAGCATGCTCAGCATGATGCTGAGGTGAAGCAAATGAACCACAGTGAAAGACAGTTTGCTTGGGCTCAGGACCAAGCTGACTCATGTCTGCCTGCAGAGGGTCAGGGAAGTACAGCCTGCCTTTCAACATATCTGGATGCTGCTCTCATTTTGCTTAAAATGTTTACTAAAAGTGATGTAGCAAGATGCCATTGTTCATGTGATGGGAACATGTAGTAAGGAAAGGGAAAGCTGGACTCCTAGCCTGACTTTGGGGTGTGTGATACTCATAACAAGTGGAATAGCATAAACAAGAAAGCTTAAAACCAGCTTACTGCAAATACCTCTGAGGGGACTGATAAAAGCAACCTCATGTAAGATGTGGGATAAACCCCCAAAGACAGTCAAAATGGAACATTTTCAGAAGCACTTTTCCACCTTTTTAATTTTCACTGAACTTTTCCTAGTTAGGCTTTTGTGCTGAAAAGTCAAGCTCATCTTGTACATTTTTATAGCTGGCCACAAGATGCCCCCATTTCCTATTTAACACCAGCTCTTCCTGGAGCCATCCTTTCGTCCTTGCCTGTGCTTGTTTGCTGAAATGCTGAGTACTGAGTCCTTGTACTCTTAACTTCTCACTGAAGTGCATGTCTGCCCTGGGTGCAAAGAATTGGGAACTGGGACTTTGGTATTTAGGCAACATAGTAATCACATTTTGTAACACAGGGGCTCAACAGCTAGTCTAAACAAGCAGTTTCTCTGCCACTGTCAGTTCTCTGCATCAGTATTTTCAGGGTCTTCAAGGGGTCCTTTGTGAGATAGTGCACAGTTTGCAAAATGTGTCTGAAGAGCCTAGCATCTGCCTTTTAACAGTGTCCAGTAATAAACCTGTGTGCCTCATGTGAAATGAAGGCATAGGATGTGACTGATGGATACGTCACAGCAAAATCTGACCTCCTGCCTCTGCTGCTTTGTAGACACAACTTCATTTGTGCTGCTTTCAATTCAAGTCATGTCTAGCCTCCTTTGTTAGCTTCTCCAGAGCTGAGTTCCTATGGTTATCACAGTGGTGTGGAACGGCCGCTTGTTCTTCCGTGTGCTGCAGGGAGCACATGAACTGTGTGATCAGGCGAAGTTCCTCCTTCTTAAATAAAGAAATAAAATCCCCAGGACTGGGGCTAAGCTTTGGGGCTCCCTTTTCCCTTCAGATTTCTCTCAGTACAGCTTCCCTGTGGTGGGCTGTAGTCACCCCCTTCACTCTCTCAGGTGACAGGCAGCACAGAAGCTAGAGCTCTCTTGACATTTGCTTTCCTTCAAACCTTAGCAAATGTTGAGGTGGGGATCACCTTCATTCCTCCTCAAAGGGGAAGGAATACTTCTTTAGCCAACAGGAACAACACAATAGCTCATCAGCAGATGTGCAGGTGTCTGTGAGCTTCTGAAAGTGCCTGTAGTTGTTATATGAAATATGCCTCTGAAGAATGACGTTAAGATGGTATTTAAACAACGCTGATGCTCTAATTTGGGATGACTTAGCCTGAGGCTGGAGTGAAAACAAGGATATGCACCCAAGTGTGCATTTGGGAGGCAGGTGTTTTGATCTTCCCCATCAATTTCTCTCTGTTTAGGTATTTTACTGAACCATTTCTTCTCGCCCTGTGCTTTTTTCAGGGATTTGTTACCTAAATTGGGATGCACATGAAATTTTGAACAAAGGTATGTGCTTTAATTTGGGACACTGTGACTGTATCTTAGATTTTTTATTTCAGCTCTACAGCTTCTTGTAGAGAGCAGTCAAGTATGAAATACCCACTGACCCATTTATTTGTGTCCTTGTTGATTACTGGCAGTTTGGCTGGCTAGGCAAATCAGCTCAGTGATTCCTGTTGTATGCTTTATTTATAGCATGCAGCTTTTCTCCTTGGTCCTGAAGTAGTGTGGCCCTCCTTTCAGCATAATGAAACATTGCTGGGCCAGAATGCCAGCAGGTATAAATCACCTGTGGGCACATCCATTCTCCATAAATTCAGGGTCTGACTGACTGATCATGCTGATGCCCTATCATTATCTTCTTCACTGTCAATTCATCATTGGCTGTGAAGGCAGCAAAGGATAGGTTTTTCTGCAAGGAATTCATATTCTGTGTTTTCAACAGAAAGAGGTTGTGTTACGTTTTTCTTAAGGAAGCTTTCCTTATGCCTTATTGCTCAGTGCAAGGTCTTCCAGGAGTAAAGAGGGGCTGTGTTTCCTGGAGCTGACCTCCCTGAAGTGACTGCCAGTGCTCTCATTAAGCACAATGTCTCTTACAACTGTTTCATTATCTGGAAGTACCTCATATATACTGAGGTAGGGGCTAGAGCTGCAAATCAGCTCTGTGGCAGTAGTTACTTTGTTGTGTTTATTTAAAAGGTTATTCTTGAAATGACCTTGGATTTTAGATCTCTAATTGATGTGAAAAAATAGCATCTTGGGTATGATACATACTTTCCCTTAGGAATTAATGCTACCTCAAGCTCACAGAGCCACAAGTTTTGTTTCTTTCATCTATTATTGTTTTCCTGGCTTTCAGTCTTCTCTCCTGCTAACACAGTCTGCATAAATCTGGTTGAGAACTAGCTCTCATTCTGTCTAGAGCCTTGCAGCATGTTTTCCTTATTGCCTAGAAGGATCCATGAGAGCTGTCTCCTTTCCCCATGAGAAATGTTTATTCTCCCCATTCTGCTCCACTCAGTCCAGGGAATGAAAGGCTGAAAGCTGGAAACACAGTGTTACATGACTCAAAAATCATAAAGAAGGTGCTTTGTTATTAGAAGGGAATTTGGGAATGGAAGTACTATCCATATTAGTTTGTTGTTTCCCCACAATTCACTACCTTTTTTTACTGTGGGGTAGAGTTTCTGAGATTCAGGCTTTGCATGCTCCTGTAGTTTGTCGACCTTGAGTGCGAGAGCTAACTCTTCAGGGGTAACTGCAAGCTGTATAAATCACTGTGCAGAATGTATAAAAATGTATAAACAGAAACAGAAAGTATGCCCCTCTTTTGAATGGCTGTATTAACCTACCAGATATGAAGCAGTTAGGTATTTTTGAGGAGTCTATTCAGAAAGCAGAAGAACCAGAGGCTGAAGTCTCACGGCTATGGTATAAAATGGAAACAAACTTTCACTGTACTATAAGAATGGGCACTATTTTTCATTCCATCCTCGTCCTGTCACAGGTCCCATAAGGCTAAGTAATTTGGATTTCAGAAGAAGCTGAGACTTACTGTAACCTTAATTTCTTTAGGGTTATTTTCCTGAGGCAGATGACTAATATAATGTCTTTTGTAGCATGTTAGAAGATATTGTTAACATTCAGTGCTTGATTTAACAATTCCAGGGGCATATACTCCAGCAGCAATCTAGGGATCTTGCATGTAATTAGAGACATGCAGAACTGTTGTTCACAAAATCTATTTCTAAGAGCTTAAAAGACAAAGCTCAAGGATGTTGCTTCAATCAGAATTGTGTTCAGAGCTCTCATTACGTTAGATATAAGGAAGATTAGGTTAGATATAAGGAAGAAATTCTTCACTGTGAGGATGGTGAGCCACTGGCACAGGTTGCCCAAAGAAGTGGTAAATGCTCCATCCCTGGCAATGTTCAAGGCCAGGATGGACAGAGCTTTGGCAACATGGTCTAGTGTGAGGCAAACCTGCCTATGGCAGGGAGGTTGGAACTTGATGATCTTAAGGTCCTTTCCAACCCAAACCATTCCACAATTCTATAATTCCTGGCTTTTCCAACGACTGACAGATCTGCTGTTGAAATAAGCATGGGTGCTATTAGGACATCAGTTTCTGCATTGTGGCTTTAGGTTTCTGACCCTTTGCATGTTAGCTGCCCATCTTCATATTCTTGCTGTGTTGCTGCTCCCCCTGCCGGCTTCACAAACCCAAACCTGCAGCACAGTACTTTCAGAAGAAAAGGCTGTTTTTTTTTTTAATCACAATGTCCCTGGTTTCCAAGGTCCCTGAGCACATGCTTCATTTCTACATGTATGAAAACTCATGTTTATTTCAAAGGGGCTACTCAAGCATATTACAAGTGTTTGACTAGGCCATTGACCTGGGCAGGATGAAAAGTGGCTACAGTACAGTTGGTACAGGGAAACTGTCATTGAATCTCCATTTTTCCCTAGATCTTTATATATTTTTGCAATTTATTACCTAGCTGAAATAGAAAGAGAAGCAACAGAGTTTTCTCAGAAAGAGAAGAGATTTACAGGGCTTCTCCAGGTAGCTCTCCAGGAAAGGCAGAGTTTCTCAGTTTGTTCCTATGCTGTTTTTTGATAACTTGCTTGACTGAAACTGTGATAGTTGTAGCTCAGTTCTACGGGTCCTCAGAGAATGTATCAACTCTGTGGAACTTCCCATTGGGACAGAATACCCCAGTGTAAAAGCAATGTTTCCTTTTTTCATGGTTTAGTGTTTCAAAGCTAACCAGAACTCTTCTAAAAAATGCATACTTGCCTTTTCTATTGTGGATTTATAGGCAAAATTTTGTCTCAAAAATTTAATCTGAGAGACAGTTTCTTAGCAGTATCTATTAAAATTGTTCTGTTTAATGGCAGAGTCTCTTCTGAAAGGTACTCTGTTGTCATCATGGGGTCGTTCCCCAGCAGCATTTAGAAATGACACTTTCTGTTTAAGGAAGTTGATGCCGAACTGCCCAAGTAAGTGTTATTCTTTTCTTTTAAGACTACAGTCAAACATGAGCTCCTGACAGCATCTGACCACTAAAACCTTCGCAGCACTTCCTGAGGGAGCACAGACACCCCAGTGCCTTGGTTAGGATTCAGCTGGGGTAGACACCTTCTGCTGGTCCATATTTCTCCTGCGGTTTCAGCTCAGATGGGGGTTGCTCCTTATTTTCCACTGAAATGGGTTAAGCAAATTGCTGTATTTGACTTCCAGTGTCGCTGACTTTCGTTGGTGAAAAAAGTACAGAAAAGCACGATGCACCTTTTGCAGGGAGCAAGCGGTGGCAGGCAGGCAGGAAAGGACACTGGGCTGAACTCCTCAGTCCCTGACACTTGCTGGCTTGCTGCAGGAGTCACAAAGCTCTGTCTGAGTCACACAGCAAGGTGTTGTGTGGTGCGCCAAGATGTGTAAAGCCACCTGCTTAGGATGTTGAGGCACCTTGAAGTTACAAACCAAAGCTTTCAACCACTGAAGCCTGTAGTAGCTTCTGGCCCATAGTGTATAACATGCTGGCAGATGGCTGACCTTGCCAGCACTTCCCTGATGCTGTCACTGAGAGGACAGAACTTAGTATTGCCTATTCCACATACCGGGGAATAAGACATCAAGGCAGGGTTCTCTGATTTGTATGCTGCTTTTTGTGCTAGTAGGATGAACACTTCTGAGCTTTGCACCACAGCTGACAGGCGTTGGCTAGGGATATTTAGTTCCACTGCATTAAAGAAAAAAAGAATCTGGCACCCAGAAGCAGGCTTTAAAAGCACCACCAGATATTGCTGATGTCTCGTCAAAATCTTGAGCGACAGCAACTCTGCAAATTGAGAGCAGCAGCTGTGGAAAATTTTAGCCAAGTGTTGGCACAGTGCTTAAGCTTTACGTGATTCTCCAGGCCTTTAAGACCCAGCACCTTTGCTCTAGTGATATAAGACTTCCTTTTATTTTGTTAGTTCTTGCAATAAGTAGGGGGTCATTTACTGGGCATTAGTCATAATGTCATGGATATTACACTGCTGAGGCAACTTGGGAGCTTGTGTGACCTCCATCTGTGCTGGTGGCCACATGGATTTGACCCCCTTTTCCTGCTGCTCTTTGGATTTCCCTTTGTAATTCCTTAATGTCAAGCAAAGCCCATGTGTTACCATCCTTAGCAAATGGTAGTGGTTGGGCAGCATTCAGGTGCTGCAGAAGGAAATGAGCACATTGTCCTCAGGGCTCCTTGCAGAACTAAATAAAGATTTACAGGACAAAAATAAAATGATGTAATGAACCTGACAGAAACGGGATGGTAACTGGAAAGTATTACAAGCCAAGAACATGCAGCGTTATTGAACTGATAGCCTGAGTTTAACAATCAGCAGATAAACCTGCTAAAGTCAACATTGGCTTTGGCAGCTTAAGACATTAGAAATACCCTGAGCACTTGTGCTGTGACTACTCATTAAGGCATAAGTGAAAGATTGCTGTCTACTGGGTAAAGCGTTTATACTGCAGGAAACAGATTAAGTGGTGTTTTAATATACAGGAAAAGAAAAAGTGGTAGCTTAAAAGCAAAAGCCAAAACCCCCAAACAAACATTATTTGCCTTGGCCTGGGTGAGAAACAGCTGTAAGATGTTTTTCTCACAGCTAATAATGGGGAATTAATTGCAGTGAAAAAACACACACTGCCCAAAACAAATTATGACACATAGCACATATATTTCCCTCTTATTTTTAATGGCTAGCTTAAGGGTTTTAAGATTTTTTTCACACATTAATAGAGAAATCAGAATGATGATAGTCTGAGTTGTTAAAATCTGGGAAAGGCTCAGAAAACCTAATTCCTTACAGAAAAAAACACTTTTTCAAATAGATTCTGTGTTGCCAAACCACCCCCACAGGTCCATCTTCCTTAAAGGTAAACCCTATCTTTTCAGAAGAGAAGCATGTCTTCCAAATCTCAGCTACGAACTACCCTTAATGTCCTTTTAATTTCACTTGATGTCTGGTGTAGCTCCATCCAGTATGCAGAATATGATCTGAATTTATTTCTAGATATTTGAATTCCAATTTTTCCAAATTATTTCTAGACTTCACAAATATTGTGCAGTATTTCCACAACTCTGCAATTTGTATGTGGTAGCTGAAAGCTTGCAAGAACAGCAGCTGGAAGTTGGGTATTGAGGAACCCAGACCTGGATCTGTGCTCTCAGTCCTGATGCAGAGAACCTTACCTAGGATGTAACATTGTGCGTTAACATGAAACTCTTTGAAAGAAGAGCTGTGGCTTTTGAGTTGCAGTGAAGGGACTGAGAAAAGCAGAATTTTTCTTACCCACTTAGGAAGCATATTTCTTAGAGACTATCCTTTCTATGTAATGTATTTCATTACAGTATAAATATAAACAAATACACTAGATGTGTGTAATCATGGTTTGTTTTTTAAAAATGTCCTAATTTTAAAACAGCTTGCCGTTTTGTCTGAATCTAAAAGGCCATCCATGCTATTATAGTCCTTTTGGACAAACCACACAGTGTTTAACTGAAATATATCAGTGTAACAGATGTGTATTATCATCATTGTGGCCTTTTCACTCACAATATTGCTATCTAGTCAAATGCTCCTTATAGACAAATAGATATTACTTACCTAAATTGAAACGTTTAATTGAAAAATAGCAAGTAACATCAGAGTCAGCATGGGACTAACAGAAATGGTGCTTCATATGATGTACTGGATCATTATTAATCTGTCTAAAATGTCAAGTGTTTCAGCCTAGTAGTGAATAGGAGGGGATGGCTGCTGGACCACTGGGTGCTGACAATATCATAGTGTGCTGTTGTGTTGCTTTTATTTGTAGGGCTAGCAAACAAACAAAGAGCACTTGTTTTAAAAACAATCTATTCTGCTACAGAAAAGGGTCAATTTACCACCAAAATGTTTAAATGCTACGTGCTACCAATACAGACAAGAATTATGTTCATTGTTTGTTGAGTCTTGGGTTCTGACCTTTGGTTAGGCTTTTCTGCATTACCTGAAGAATAAATAGAATGAAATAAAAGGTGTAATCCCTGGTGGGACATTCATTGTCCTATTTGTGTGGCAGGATGGAGGTGTTATTTTCTGTGAAGACTGGCTAAGGTATAGTAATACTACATCTACAGGTATTTGAGTCAGAGAATTAGATCTCCCCAGAAGTTATATGTGCACAAAGCTCTCACAATGGGTTTAATTCTTTCTTTTGTCACTTGCAGGTAATTCATCATTTACTTACAATAAGCAAAGGAGTTATTAGCTGTATCAACAACATAGTCTCCAAAACAGTGCTCAGGTATAGGGTTATTGCCACATAATGATGGAAATGAAATTTAGTTTTCAGTTAATGTAACAGACTCCTAAAGCCTTCTAAACTAGGGTTAATTTCCTTAAATATCAACACAGAAACTCAGTAGTGGGTGTGTTAGGCCAAAAAATGCAAGCAGCTTAAATTCATCACATTCAACTTAACTCAGAGAAAGGGCTGTCCCAAGACTTGCTTCTTGGCACAGCCTGCCTGTTCACATGCTGCAGTTTCCATTTGAAATCGCTGAAGTATAAAGGCAGACAATTACTGCCAGCCAAGAAATTAATACTAAGTGTAAGAATTTCAGTGTGGCATTTTAGGCTTATCTCTGAATCGGCTTTCATGGTTACTAACTAAATAGTGTGTGTGGTCATAACCTATTTATTTTTACACCTGTAGTTAAACCTGGCCCCAGCTTTAAACTGAGGTAGTCTTTTGAGGTCATTGGGTGCTTATGGCATAACATCTTGTTAGCATGTACTTGTGTGCAGGATGGTGCCTGGCCCTCCAGGGGAACTCCATGTCTTCTGCACCCAGTTTTTTGAATTTCTGGAAACTCTGATTGTATTTTCACATGCATCTCAATTTCAGCAGGGCACTTATACTCCGGCGATGCGGACAGCTCTGTTGAGACAGCTCCAGAGGAGGCAGAAGCACAAGACTTAGAGTCATCTGACGAGGCCGATAAGATGAGCAAGGTGAGAAAGTTTCATTTTCACATGACAAGGAGTGAAGGCACGATACAGTCACAGCTGATGTGCTACCTTCACAGCTGCACATGAG
Source organism: Melopsittacus undulatus (assembly GCF_012275295.1). Lineage (NCBI taxonomy): Eukaryota > Metazoa > Chordata > Aves > Psittaciformes > Psittaculidae > Melopsittacus > Melopsittacus undulatus. The sequence goes on from NC_047528.1 coordinate 94,540,241, forward strand.
CTTTCCTGGGAAAATGTTAATTTTACTTGAAGGTGTTTACAGATAATACCGAGTGTAACAAATTACAGCTCTGATTATGGTACATCACTATCTATTAAGACTACTGCCCTTTTTCTAGGGTTGGTTTACTTCTTTGGTATCTTGTGATAATATTTCCACATAGTTTTAAATAGACTGGTTTATTACCTCCTTCACCAGAGCAGGGCGGCTAAACTAATAGATCAGGTGCATTACTATGATTTCTTATTCTTTCTTGATCTCTGAACATAGGAGAAATATAAGTTAAACAGTACTTCCTTAAATCAATAGTATAGCACACATGCTAGTTTTTAAATGCAAAGTAATTATAGCCAATCTACCTCAAATTGAAGAAAAACTCTCCAATTACAGCTAAGAGGTTGTGCAAATGGATTGTTAATTGCCATCTATTAAGGGATGGGTTTTGCAGTGGTTGGTAGTTTGCACTTGCTCTGATGCTGAGGAGCTTTACACAGCATTAAGTGTGATGATCAAGTGAGTTTATTTTAAAGACACTGATTGCTTTTAGCTGTTTGTTGCACAGGTGATGGTGGGAGTTTACAGCTATTTTTCTCTGGAATTAATGATCTAATGAGAATCTGTCATTCAGTTTGTGCTCCTATACAGGTGTGTTTTTTTCTCAGCTCTTGTTTTAACTAAAATGTCTTACAGTGAGTTCTGAGCTGGTCCCTGTGCTATTCTACTTGTCATTGTAGCAAAAGGAAGGAAAGGACCTTGGCCTCTTGTTTCCTGATCTCTTATGTCATACTAGCCTGTAGTTTTGTCTTTGATAGCCACACAGTGGAAGTCAGATAACAGAAAACATTCCTATGCATGAAACACATGCAGAAAAGGTGATTACTTGTACAATTTGTTTCCAGATTTTATTACGGAACATTTCTTGTAAGTACAAAGAATTTCTTCTTCAGTAAGTGGAAGAGTTTGTTGATACTTCGGGATTTTTAACTGTAAATATGTGGGATTTTCATATGCTCTGAAAAGAGTCTCTTCTGCTGAAGCTGTGGAAGAGCACTGAACATAACACATTAATTGGGGAATAAGTGTTCTTGCTGTGTTTTCTGTAGCTTTCTATTTCTGAACTGTGTGACAGGCTGTGAGGTTCCATTTTGCATCTTGCCTCCTGGATCTTCAGAGTTGTAATTGCCTGAAGCAAGGCGTAAGGATTACACGATTAGCTCTGTGGCTCAGCAGATTTAGTTAAACTGAGAAATGTGCATTAGCAGCTCTAGTGCTTAATATTCATATATTGGAAGAGTAACTTGTAACTCTAACAAGCCTCGGTTTCCACTGAGAGGAACATCTTTCTGTAAATGAAATGTTGATAACAGTGTATGTTTTCTTTTAAAATTCAGAAATATTTCTAGTTTTGTTTGTGCGATACAGAGGGGAATGAGGCATTTTATTTCATATTCTGTTTGTTATGAAACAAACTGCTTTAAATGGTCTTCCATAAAAAAACGACATGTGTATATATAGTATATCTAACGTGCTTAATTTGGCAAACTGATGAATGCTGCTGTCCCTGTCCACATAGAGGAGCTGTGTACTAAGAGGGCTTTCTCCCTGATTCCTCTCTCACAAAAGCTACAGAGCCCCCCAGATTATTCTGCAATGCTTATATTCCAGTATATTGTAGAGGGGAAGAAACAAAAGCTCAGTGAATGGGTTTTCCTAATCCTCTGCTTTTCTTTGTGCTTGGGAAAGTTGATGTATGTGAGGAGTCTGTAACACGTGTGTTTCCATGGGAAGTCACCACCCGGCTGGTAGGGAGAGGAAAAAAGCAAAGGTGTTTTCCAGTCTGTGCACTGCCACACCTTTTCATGCTCCTAGGATTATGGTGCGGAAGATTAAGCCGATGTCCTCAGTGCTGTTATTTTTGTACATGGGAAGTGAAATACTCTGCCCTCATACCACCAGGAGGGGCATGTTTCCCTCTTTTGCCATTACTGCCCCAGCTTCCAGTCTCACTAAGATGGTGGAGTTCAGGGAAAGCTTTATCTTCTGCCCTTCTTGGCAAAAGCAGGATAGGAGAGGAAATCCATTTTAACTACATTGGAGCCTCCCAGCTAAAAGTGGAGTTCCCCTTCTTTCAGCGCAGATGCAGCATTAGCAGCTGAAGATCCAAAAATAGCGTTTGGGTTGTCTTCTGCCTTGTGATAGCATGATCCTGAGGCAGGGCTTAATCCTGCAAACACCACTGCTCTGTGCTGTGGTGCTGGCGGACTGCTCCTGCCCACAGAGCACTGCAGAGGAGGAAAGCTCTGAGCTTCTCTGAGGAAACTTCCCAGCTCTCCAACCAGCAAAGCGATCCTAGGGGAGAGTAAATAATTCATGGGAAAAGGAGAGGAATGCAGCACTGCAGGTCTCTTTCATCTGCTCCTGTAGCACAGGCTGGGTAGGCTTTTTGTGAAGGTAAGCTCTGTGAAATCCTACCAGAAGCTGGGCTTGGGTCCCTTCTGATTTACCTGTAGCTTTCCTATGTAAGTGATAGGTGGATGTATAACACAGGAGATACTTTAACATGCCTTCTTTTCTCCTCCTCCTCCCTCTTAGCTGTCTCTTTCCCTTCCCCCAGCCCAGCATGTGTGCACGTGGGTGTGTGTTTCCTTAGTAGGGGTGCTTTTGTTTCTTAATCTGCAGAAGTCTCCAAGCTGTGGACAGTGGTGAAGGATTTGGAGGATACACCAGTAGCTCTGAGGATTCCTCCTTTTTCTGGAAGTCTAATCTTCTGTATATCCTAAACACTTGGTCACATAAAATTTACTCATCCATCACTATTGTCAAAGTAATTATTATATGTATTTGTGTGTGTGTGTGTGTAAAAAAAAACAAGCAAAAATGAGATGTCTGTAAACTATTCTGGTAAAACACTAGAAACCCATTTCCAAGGTGAGTTGAGATGTTGGCAGTGCAGTGGTGTGGGATAGCTGTTGTTCCATGGATTCACTCCTTATCTAATTTCATGATGCTTTCCCTGCATCAGCCAGCCTTCCCAGGTATGGTATCTCTTTGGTTGAAATCTGTGTGATCAGTACCAAGCAGGTATGCTTTTTGGATGCAACTCTTTTCCTTTAAGCCATGCAACTGGAAGTGGCCTGAGTTGTGTTCCCAGTTGCTTCAGCTCTGGCATGGGCTCCTGACTTTCCTTTCTCTCCTCATTTCCTGTGGGAGCCAAGATGAGTATAGACCTAGGAAGAAGAATCAGGGGAATGTGGCCTCTATGCCACCTCTTCAGGCTGGTTTTCATCTAGCATATGAATTAAAGTTTCAGGCTGTTTATGACATCTGGATGGTATCCATCTGTCAGTCTCCAGTTCAACAGAATATTGGGAACCTTTCATAGCAGAGTCATTTCTTAAGTGGTCACTTGCCTCTGTGGTGAGCTGACTTTTTTGTCCATCTATATACTGTAGAATAAGTAGAGGTTCAAAGGAGGTATCCTGAAAACTGAGTTTATGTGTAAGCTCTTAATGTGCAGGTTACTGAAGGCTAAAATAGGTGTTGTGTTGCATCTCAAGATCAGTCTTTGTGCGTATTTTTTTTCCTGTAATGATCCTTTGAATTTAACTGAGGATGTGTTTAAAAATTGTCATCAGTTAAAATACTGCAGGACACTCATTTCTCCCTGTTTCTAATTAAAGACATCTGCTTCTTGCAATGAAAATGAATTACCTTGCAGCACTTGTGGCTGGGGGAGCATTCTGTAATGGGTTGTGTGTGTACATGCTTATAATATTTGGAGGTCTTTTTCTATTCAGCGAAAATAGGTCATCTTCTCTCTGCAGCATTATTCAAGACCAGAATTAAGTCTCAAAACCTTCAATGTATTGCAATAGATGTGAAAGGATTAAAACAGGGATTTGAAGGCTGTGTTCTCCAGTAGCGTAACTAGCTTTTTTAAGTTCTTTCAATTCTTCACCTCTGTCCCTTCAGATGTTTAATATTCTACAGCAGTGCCATTTGTAGCCAATCGGCTCATGCTCAGCCACAAGCAACAGACATTTATATTCCCAGGCTGCCTTCACCTCTGCTTTGCTGCATTTCAGCCTCTCTGCTGAAGTTTTGCTCTTAATGAGCCTATGACAAGCAGCATTGAGTTCTCAGCTTCGACCAGTAGCCGGCTCTTAATTCCAGCTGATGTGGTGAGCTAACGAGGCCGGCAGCAAATGACACATGCGGAAAAGCTTTGCTCAGGGAAATATTGTCACTGCCTTTCCTTATGAAAATGCAGCCATCTTCTGTGTTGTGTGCCAAGTAAGCAGCACAGAGTATCTGTCTGGAGTGGGGAAGCCTTTCGGATCAGCTGAATATGTGGAGAACTGGGATTTTGCTCCTAGATGAGTGACAGCTCTGGCAATACTGCCCTTGCAGCGATGTCGGCTCTTTGGAGAGTTAACCGTAAAGTCAAGACTGAAAGCGCTGGGAAAGCTGGTGACTCTCTGTACCGTATGCTGTATTTGGTGAGCAGATCTACTGTGCAATGTGACTAGTCTAAGTAATTAGCTGTTAAATGAATTTTCATGTTTTAATTTTCAGGATATGAATTTGAGGCTGAGCTGTGTATACCCTGTAGAGGCTTTTTGTTATTGTGGAATGTCATTAGCAGTCCTGGCAATGCATGAAAGGATGCAATTTGCCTGAGTTTTGTTTGGGAGATCAATACCGCTTAGAGTTTGTTATCTGCGGCAGAACAGAGGTGCTGCATGCCATTCCAGGGGACAGTCTGCCTGATGCCCAGGCACCCATATGTCTTTAAACAGTAAGTGCAGGAGAAAATGGCACTTAGCTTTCAAAGCTATAGGGCAGGAAGCCAAAACTCCCTACTGTGGGGAGCACCACCATGCTTGATGAGTTTAAAGACTTGTTCATCCTGCATGGGGAGGATGAGTTTAGCTTCTCAGCTGAGCCCCCTGCAGAGAAGGGGTTAATGAACTTGCAAAATAAACTTAGCACTACAGCCCTGTTGTGCCAACTCTCCATCTCATTTTAAGGTTCCTAGTCGGAATTGCTTGCAGAATTGTGCCTGAAGTGTGATGCTGTAATTCTCCTAGAGAAATCCTGGTTCAGTGATGCCATTGTCACAGCTGCCAAACAGATCTGGTACTGAGGAGATAAAAAGATCTGTTTCTGTTCCAGACCTTTCCTACTCTTTCTGCTTTCCCTAGGAAAACAGGGACACAGAAGCTTTTGTCAATACTGTGTGAGAGTTTTCATCAAAACAGCAGTATTCTGACCCTCCCTGGCTGTAATATGCATCCACTTTCTGTCTAGAAATTAATTTTTTATGTTAAGGTAAATAGAAGGCAGACAGGATGAGGTTCAGGAATGAAACAAGACAGTTGTCACAGATGGAGTCATGAGCTTCTCTCAAAGAGAGAAGCAACTATATTGACACAAAATAGTAAGTTAAGAATGTGCAACAGTAAATGCAACTGGTTTAACAAGATTTGATAGCAAGGTACACTTATTTACCTCATAGAGGTCAGGGTCAGACAAAACAGTCAGGGGAACCTTCCCTTGAGTAATGAGGTTTAGAAAGGACTATTGCTTTCTAAACGCCTCAGAGAGGAAACTTAGGTACAGCTAGGTCCAGAGTTAGTCCCAGACTTTGTCAGTGGTTTATGTCTCAAGAATTATATATGTGCAACCAATCCTCTATGCCAGTTAGCCATGATGTCAAAATTTAACATGCTGTTAATCGATTACTGAGGATCTGTTGCAGCAAGGAATCTCTCAACCTCAAGGAGTAACCTTGAGAGGTGTCCTTAGTCAAGGGGAGATTCTGGCTTGCAGCCTGCTGCCATACAGGAAAGCTCAATTGGCCCTGGGCTATCCACTGTTTATAGAGAAAGGTGATTGACTTATATTTGCATACCAGCAAGACATTTGGGTCACTGTTCCAGACAGTTCTTGGCTACTGTGTTGCCATCTATCCCCCCAAGGTCCAGAGTAAGCAGGATGCAGCCATCACAACCCCCTTGGTTGTGATGGCTTAAGCCAGGTGTGGACAGGCACACAGCCACAACAGTTTGTTCAAGGAACAAGCAAGAGAAGCCGCTCGTGGACACTGTTGTGCTGGAGGCTTTTTGTCTGTCCCAAGAATGTCAGGTGAGTAAAACTTGGGAAAAAAAAAGTTGTGAGGCCAGGCAGTGGCAAGGCAAAGCTTGGTTGCTGCTGGCTGGAGCTGGGCATGGCTGAAGTCAGGGAGTGGTTTATTAAGTGTGCAGAAGTGGAGATAAGGCCTTTAAAAGTCTTATCCACTTCCTTTTTGGCATATTCCTTCTGGAGCAGACTGTGTGCCTGTATGACAGTTATCCAATTTTCAGCTACTTGTTAGTGTTTAGCTGGTGTTTCATGGTGTAAGTGGATTTTCGCTCTCTTTCTGGGTGACCCATCTTTCCCTGCAGTTGAAGCGAAACTTATTGCAAGTGCATGCACAGTATGGTGAGCTGTCTGCAAAGTATCAAGCATGAACTGCTTAAAATACTTAGTTTATTTTTGGACATTGTTTCCATGCTGTGTTTTATATGAATAAAATTAGTTATAATGTATATTGGCTCTTAAAATGCCACTAGATATGTCTTCCTCACATATTATTTCACAGAATAGTTGCAACAATGCTAAGCATTTCTCAGCTTGCATATCCTGCATATCCTGAGTCTCTGCAGGTTCACATTAACATACATTAATTGTCAGCTCTTTATCCCTTGCCAGCAGAGCAGGTAACTTAGGCAGGGTGGGTTTTTTTTGCCTGTGCTGAAGTCATGCTTTAACCTACTGAACTTTGTGGATTTGGAGCTGCTGGGATCAAAATCACACCTGTTGAAATCTAATGCAGGCTTAATCTAAAAGTTTGGGTATGGCTTATACTTAAGAGTACAATGAGTACAGGTGGAGTCTTGCTGAGAAATAAAGGAATTACTTTGAGTAATAAATCTGAGCCCTCAGTGGCACATGTCATTACCAGAAGCTGATTAAGTTGGAAATAGGCTGGTTCAAATCGCTGTTTCTTCCTGCCCTCAACTTACAACAATTTCTCTCTTCCTCATCAGAGTTAAACCTTAGATACTGAAGATTAATATTTTTCCTATAATAAACAGTGTCCAAGAGGCATTTTTATATAAACAGTCAGTTACAATTAATTTGTCCTCAGGAAAATTATCCTCTGGATGATAAGCATCTTTACTAATATGCCTTGTAGTGGTACACTCTGATGAGCACTTACCCCCATTAAGATACCTTTAAGGAAAGCAACTGTATTATGTCAGAAAATCCTTTAGTTATCACAAGCATGGTTAATGCTCTTCTGGGGCTTCATGGCACTGTAGGTGCACTGAGAAGGAAAGATGGCCTTGCATGAGGGACTGTGCAGCTTAAAAAATGCAGAGATTTTTTCAGCACTGGGTCATCACGAAGGTGTAGGGTAGTGCAGGTTCTGCCTGAGGTTGTTGCTACCAGCTGGAGGGTGGGAGTGATCTCCCAAGGGTCAGGCCTCTGCCTCCCAACTGCGAGGTGATGATGTGGTTTGTTGTGTTGTTTTGGTTGTTATCTCTCTGCATATTCTCTGTTTGAACAGGCTAATTTTGAATCAGTTATTTTAGTCCGAATTGGTAGGCTATGGAGGCAGTGCTGGGAAGGCACTAAATCTGGATTGAGATACCATGGCTGCAATGAGACACAAGAAGATTGGAGAGGTGTGATAACGTGCAGCAGTTCTTTTCCCTCCTGTGCCCCCTCCAGGTCTCTGGGAGGGATGGAGACAAGGGCAGTTGCTGCTTTGGCAACCCTGGAAGCCTGGGGCTGTTGTCATTGACACCAGAGACTATACCTGCTCCAAACTTTCCAGCATAAAACAAACGATGCTGTACTGTGATCGAACACCAGGAGGTGAAGAGGGGATAACTGTATATATAGACAGCTGATGAAACATTAAAGAAACCACCTATATCTAGCAGGTCTGAAAAACCTGACTTACAGGGAAGAAATTCACCCTGCAAAGCTTGTTTCTAGGCACAGAACAGATACACGGTTTCCCAAAGAGCTTGCGTTTGAAGCCTTGAGAGGCTTTGGTTCCCCAGATGGCTCTGCTTCCCTGAAAAACAGCTTAAATGTTTTCTGTATCCCTGTTGTCTCCTTGGTTATGTTGACACAGGACTTTTGCAAAGTAGATTAGCAAACTGGCAGAGGGCTGGAGTGTGTGTTTATTTGCACAGTCATTTTTGGTTCCATTCTTGAGCCTTGTTTGTTTTTCAATCTTAAGTGCTGGACAGCTTATTTTAATTAAAGTTCATGCTTATCCGAAACCAGGAATGTTATTGAACAGCACTTCAATTAACTTGAGTTGTGCAACTTTTCCCACCACCCCCTTCCTGAGTCCCCAGTCACTGAGAGATAGGATAGACAGATACGTGAAATTATGTGTGTACTTCTGGATTTTGGCACCTGCTAAAAAGCCCCAGTCTGCAACTGCTTAACTGCAAAGGCTTCTCAGCTCCATCGTTCCTATAGGTCTTACTTAAAATATTACCGCTGGTCTTTCCTCTTCCTTCTTTTTAAAGAGTACAGAGCAGGTCGCTGCTTTCTGTCGCAGTCTGCATGAAATGAACCCTTCTGATTCAAGTGCTCATCCTCAGGAATTTACAGGACCCCAGCTGGCCACCATGAGACAACTCACAGATGCAGATAAACTGCGAAAGGTCATCTGTGAACTTCTCGAGACAGAGCGCACCTATGTCAAAGTAAGGGATCTCAGTGTGTTGTTTTCTCCTTCTGGAAAATTTTGTTAGTTTCTTCTCTAATACTTCAAATTATGTTTCATGCATGTATCTCTTAATTAACTTACTACTCTAGGGACAGATTTTAGAATTAAATGTAATTTAAATGGCTGAAAAAAGTAGGTTTACCAAATTCTTCATGCTGTCATTTTGAAATTACTTAGATGGTGTTCAAAGGAGCACTGCTAAGTGAGATCCAGTATTGATTTTCTAAATAAAACTGTGTAAAAGTTTCCTTTTACTCCCCTAAATTTTGTGAGATCTGATTATTTTATCTTATGTGTGTAAGGGAAAAATTCATAGGCTAGGTAAATGGTGATCTTTGCTACTTTAGTAAATATTCAAAGGCAGTTTTTTGTACCAACATGGGAGTCTTTTTCTGATTTTTTTAGGACTTAAATTGTCTAATGGAGAGATACCTGAAGCCTCTACAAAAAGAAACGTTCCTCACACCAGATGAGGTATGTTAATACCTGTTGCTTATCTTTTTTGCTAGATAGCTTACGCACATCCCTCTGCTTCACCCACCCCCCCCCCCCCCCCAGCTTGACTTGCTTGTCTGAGCAAGGGCTATCAAGACATTTTGAATTCTATTTCTTGTAAGACTGAGTAGAATATAAAAGTACTGCTCAGTAATGTACAGTCTGCAGGGTTATGTTGTTTGGGTTTTCTTTGCATGGTATCACACTGATCACACAATTGGACTGAGAATATCTAGAAAATGTGATTTAGCTGCAAAGTGATACTTTCAGCATCTTGCTTTTTTGTTTTGTTTGTTGTTTCTTTCCCCTTACTAGCTGGACGTTCTCTTTGGGAATCTGACTGAAATGGTAGCATTCCAGGTAGAGTTCTTGAAAACTCTTGAAGATGGAGTAAGGCTGGTTCCAGACCTGGAAAAGCTTGAAAAAGTTGAGCAATTTAAGGTAATCTCCTTGTTTACATTCCAAGTAGTCCTTTAACAGTCGTCATGTTACTTGTCTGACTGCTGTCACTGTTAATGTAAAAACCTACATCTATTTACTCAGGAATAATTTTTAATGAATACTGGAGCTATTTGGAATACATACTGTGACAATTGTAGTTTATGCTACATTTAGCCATATAGAGCACTGGAAATCTGTAATGCCATGTGCTTTTAGATGCTATTCTTGCCCTTCTGCCAGATTTCACGTCTCAGGCAATTAGGAAAAGCTAGAACTGGGAAGTTCCATAAAATATTTGTTCTGACAAGTCTAATGTAGTAGTTCAGAAGCCCACTAGAACTATAAAATAAATTCTGTCTTTGGGCTTTTGATGTATAGCAGAAATGTATGGCAGATAGCTTCAACTATCAGCAGTTGTGCATCAAATGTAGAAATGTAAGCTAAAGACATATAAACTTAATCTTAAAAGTGTGGAAACAGAGATTTTGGTTTATATCTACTGCAGTGATGTACTAGATTTATGGCAAGTAGCTAACACAATGTTTTGTCTTCGGGGAATTTTACTCTTTCTTTGAGCACTCACCTTGGTAGAGGACAGGATGACTTGATGCATAATAATAATTCCACTAGGATTGCTCTTCAGCTAATACACAGCCCTGGAAGAACTACTGAAAGAATTTGTCTTTTGTGCATGTCTGACTTTGCCATCAGGTGCTTATTTTAAAATAAGCAGCAGTCACAAACGCTGCCCTTGTGTAACTAGAGCACAGCCTTTGTTTTTTAGGAAATGTTTCCTTAGTTGAGAGCACAGAGACACTTTTTTAGTGGATGAAGCGTCTGTGACCACTGTGTGTCCTGAGCTTTGAGAGGGAAGTGTGGAAGATGCCTTCTTATGGAGAGAACTCTGTCTTCTGAGTGCTTTTGCTTCCACGTCTTTCTATAAGAAGTGCATCAGCTTCATTTTGAGTTCTGTCCTGTGGGTATTGCCTCACAGCATTGGGCAAAATGGTATTTCAGGGCTTCCTTTTTTCAGTTCTGTAGTTTGCTTCCCTCTGCTGACTGCAGGCAAGTTGCATATGTGTTGTCTCACCTCCCCCCCCCCCATGTTGTCTTGTTCCTAAGTGGGCAGGAGACAAATGCCTCACTGTGGCATAGACATCTTAGAGACTGTGTTTGGTCCTTAACACAAACTTATATTCAAAAGAATAAGACCTTGGTGTGTTTGTGCAGAGGGTAATAGTCTTGCATGCACCTTCTTAGTGTCTTTATCAATGACAAAGTCAGATATATCCAGTCCTTTCTGCGGTTTCTGGTCATTACTTAAATCAATAAGGTTTTGAGGTCAAGCATTTAAATACAGTTCTGGAGCTGTGATCCTAGTTCCATCTGGAGTCAGTAGTATCTCTAGATTGATTTAACTGGAACTGGGCTAACGATGTTAATCATGTAGCCTGAATCCAGATGCTAAGGCTAGGCCTGTTTCTTGCTAGATAGGGTGAAAACACTCTAAAAATGCAGTGTCCTGTCATCCAGAAGACCTGGCAGAAGGGAAAATAACTTAACTGGCTTTCATGTGCTTTTTTTCCTAATGCCTTTTTTGTTGTTTTGTTGTTTGTTTGTTTTCTTAATCCTAGAAAGTGTTGTTTTCCTTGGGTGGATCCTTTCTTTACTATGCTGACCGGTTCAAGCTGTACAGTGCCTTCTGTGCCAGCCACACAAAAGTCCCTAAAGTACTGGTGAAAGGTAAGAACCACATGCTGAACAGACAGATCTGGGCATACAGAGAAAGATGTGTCAGCAACTTCTTGGTTTAAGCTGGTGCAGGTTGTCCTTGTGGGTGATGAGAGATGGCTACTGTACCCCAAACCATGCAACTTGCAAGGATGAGTTGTGGTGGAGGAATGGGGGCACACATGTGCCTGGTTGCTTTCCAAGAGCCTTCACAGTAAGCAACAGCATTTGGCCTGAGAGGCTGCAGAGAGCTCTGTGCCATGGGTGTTCTTGGACCACCATCGATGTAATGGTACCTGGGTGGCTCATAACAAGAGGTCATTCACCTCACGGGTAGGTCTGTCCCCCCTTTCCCCCCCAGTTATTTTATTCTTCCCTGATATGTTTAGTTTCTCTTCAGTCATGTGAGAAGTGGAAAGGTTTCATAAATGGGCCATGTAGTGTGTGCTAAAGGATCTCTGTGTACTTTGGAACCAGTAGTAGTGACTCTTGTAAAGACCTCTGGATCCTCCTACAGTTTGTGCTGTGAATCCTTGCTGTGAATCCCACTGAAGCTCTGGCTGATGTGGTTGAATGCTGATACCCACTAGGAAAGATCAGCCTGGGAGAATGTTTTATGGGAGCTGTCTACATATATTAACTTCACTATGCTCTGTCTCCCCTCTATTCTTCCTCTCACCTTTGTTTCAATTTGGCTGAGAAGTTTCCATGTGCTAGCAGAGCTTGGCTTGCTGAGATGAAGATAAATGAATTGTGGTCTGGCTTATAAATGCTCATGGGCCTCCTTGCCTTGGAGTGATGCTTTTTCCCCTGTGAAAGTTAATCTCTTGGAGTTACCAGTGCTTCATGCAATTCATTTTTGGCCAAGACATTAAATAAACAAATGTTTCCAGTTGTAGGGGCAACGTCATTAGGGAGGAGCTTCTATTCTTTTCAAAGAACATCTGGATGCCTGACAATCAGAAGTTTTGGTGTTTGTTTTAGTTTCTTGGTTGGTTTGGTTTTGTTTGGGGGTTTGGTTTTGTTTTTTTTGCTGTGGACATTTTTTTTTTAATTTCTACTTATAAATTCTTATTTACCACGCTGCAAAGAATACTTGGCAGCTCTGTGGAATGCATGAATAAATGATGTGTTGCTAGTCACATCCATGCTTTCTTTTGGCATCATTTTGTTAGACGTTAATGTTAACGCTGTAGACTAGGTAGATGAGGTTTGTGTTGCTTTGCTTTTTCATTGCTAACTGTATTTACAAATGAGAAATGGTTATGTTTGAATTATGGCACAAACAGAACTTGACATTTTATTCCAATGATAAGTCTGGATAAGCCTGGGAGTGTATTTAAAGTGTAATTTGGTGTCCTCAGATGATGTGCAGGTGGCTTTTGAATTTGAAACTGAAGTTGCTTCATTGAAATCAGGTGACTATCTGCAAAAAACCCACCCAACCTTGGTAGAGAACATGGCCCTAATAAAAGCAATTGCGTGGAAATGTTCCTGCAGTGAATAATTTTAATGTCTAAAAAAAAAAAGGCACCTTCTCCATACTCCTTTCCCTATGTTCAAGTTTATGCTCCAGTGGAGGGAGCAACAGATGATATGGTACTTTTATAAATTGAATAGCAGTCAGATAGAAAAGATGATAGCAATCAGATGTACAGTCTACCTGTACTCTGAAATACAGTGTACTATCAGATGTTCGCTCCCTGCTGCCTCCATACTAGCTCTCGATTTTTGTTGTTCAGCACTGCATTTTAAGGTTTAATGAGATAACAATAACTAAACTCGCCAATATTACAGCATACCTGCGAGGCCAGACTCATGAGTACCAATTTCTTAAAAATACCCAATTTGAGCCTTTTCTTAAAGGAAACAGATGATTAAAACAATTCATGCTACTCTAAAATAGTTGCAAGGTCAACTCAATTTTCACTATTCACAGATATACTGTGGATAGTCTGTGGATAGTGAAAATAACAACTGTATGTATTGATACAGTAGGTGGGTGCCTGCTGTTAAATCATAAATAGCATATCTGTGGCAAAGTTTCAGAATTTATAACCTGAAGTACATAAATCCAATACTGTAGACTTGATAAATCTGCAATTCCTTGCAAAATGTTTCTGTATATATGAATTTAAAGCTGGAAAAATCACTTTATCAGAGCAACTTTTACAGTTTTTGATATATCCAATTGCTTCATTTTAATCTTCCAGCCAAGACAGACACTGCTTTCAAGGCATTTCTGGATGCTCAAAATCCTCGACGGCAGCACTCCTCCACACTGGAGTCTTACCTCATCAAACCCATCCAGCGGATTCTGAAATACCCTCTCCTGCTGAAGGAGCTCTTTGCTCTGACTGATGTAGACAGTGAAGAACATTATCACCTTGATGGTAGGCAGCTAACCTAAGTTGCTTTTCCCTGTTTAACCTCTGATCTGTAGCCCTCCTCCTTCTCCCTCTTCCTCTCAGAGGCTTAAAAATGCTTTTTTTCCCCCTCTTTCTTCTAGTGGCCATAAAAACAATGAACAAAGTTGCCAGCCACATTAATGAAATGCAAAAAATCCACGAAGAATATGGGGCAGTGTTTGACCAACTCATAGCAGAACAAACAGGGGAGAAAAAAGAGGTAACATGATGAAATTTAAGAGAAAAGGTCTGTTATTTTGGTGCCTGTAGCATGAATGTTAAATTGTATCAAGTATTTACCTTTCATGCTGTGTCATTTAAGTGCATCCTGGTGTAAATGGGTAAATCCCAATCCAATTCAAAAACTGGTTTTCCATGTATGATTCTGCAAGTGGGACCAATCTAAAAAAGCAGTGGGTTCATTCACCAGCATGAATTAAGCAATGCTGTGCTTGAGTCAAAATAACATCCTAACCTGCAGCTCACTATGATGATGTTCATGCCTTAGCTCTCCTTGTTCCACATAAGTAATTTCATCCCACCAGTCTGAGTGGACTGTCATGCTGAGGCAAGTCTGTACTTAGCTCTTTAGTCACTTTAAAGAAATCAAAATGTGAGGTGCAGTGTATGAGAAACTGCTGTGTCTCTTTTAGAAAGTGTGTTAGTGGGCTTGATACATGAGAGAGCCTTGGGCTTTGGTCTAGATGTGTCATATGGCACATACACAAACATGTGAAGATCCAGTGTGGCTCAGTACTGGCTGACCATCTCAGAAACCTGTGGAAGGTATTTTGAAGTTTCAGGCTGAGACCTGGACACTCCATTTACTGGTAAAACATAGGTCTGCAGTCCAGCAGCCCAGGGAATGAGGGTGGTGGGCAATAAAAAGGGAATGAAGTAAGGTTGAGGGAGACTCAAGAGGTAGAAACACTTAAAGTGATGATGGGAGCAGTGATGTGGGTGAAGGCTGGAGAGAGACATGACCATATGAAGTAATTGTAATGGGGTTTTGCTAGCAGCCAGCATGAAGTTATACACATAAGAGGCATTGGGCTACAAAGCAGAAGAGGTCTGGGACTGAGTAGTGTTGAAGTAGTGTTGACATAATTGAGAAGCATGAGAGCTGGATAGTGGCAGCAAGGAGGATCTGGTGGTGGGTAAAGGGTAGAGACAAAGGTTGGTGCTGGCAAGCAGTGGCAGAGACAGTATGTTGTTACATCTGTTGGGAGAGTAATCTGGTATTAATCTGGGAAAGGAGATGGCACATCTCTTAGTGTTGCTGTTCTAATTGGGGAGCTCTCAGATTGTTGTACCGATGGTGTTTGTGGTGTCCTTTGGTAAAAGTCAGACTTCACTGGCAGGAGGGTTGGGGAATAAGATAAAGTATCCCCTAGACTGGGGATAATCCTTCATTTGTCAGTCTGGGAGAGTGTAAGTCAAAGTGAAAGATTTGGTTGCTGCAGTATTAGTAGGTATCTCCCAACAATTGTTATGAACTCCTTTATTAATATGTTTCCAGCTATGTGGTTTCCACAGATGAGCTGTGGGGTGAAATCAAGAGCCATAGCAATTGGGGGGAGGAAATGCTTTGTTTGCTTCACATAATATGGTCTCTAAATTTTACCCCAAACTGTGTGTGTGGGATAAGGGCTATGCTTAAATGTTCAAACAAAACAAAAAGGAGCTGGTAGAGAGAAAGATGGATAAGGAGAATTAAAAATGGAAGGAAAATATCTGAGGTTTGCCCTGAGTTCCCACCAAATTATGGGAGCCAGACTCTGAGTTTGGCTTTCCCTAATTTATGCTCACCAGTTAAGGGTTTACATGCATCTGTTGCCCACTGTCACAGCCTGTTTGCACATGCTTGCAGTCATCTGATGAAATATTCCAAAAGTTTGCATGTGGGGCTTTTTATTGTTCGTTTGGAAATAAATTTCAATCAAACTTTCTTGAACTGAAAATTCAAGTAACCTTACTTAAACTGATTACACGTTGTGTCTTTGTGCATGTCTTTGCGTTGATAGGTTGCAGACCTTTCAATGGGAGACTTGCTCTTGCATAATACAGTGATATGGCTGAATCCTCCTGCTTCACTGGGGAAGTGGAAGAAGGAACCTGAGCTGGCAGCATTTGGTTTGTATCCTTTATTTTCAGTGCCTAAAAAGACTGTCAGCTGTGACTTTGCAGATATTTGTTGAAGGTAGTTGAGCATTGCTGTCTGCAAAGTTGGCTGGAACTTAAAACTACTGTATTTGTCTCTTTGCTGCAATGGTCAAATTCTCTTTGTGTTGATCTAAAACTGGTGAAGAATTTGGAGAGAACTGCTATAATAGTGCAAGAGTTTCTTAAACCTGTATCCAAGGCTATGAACTGAGAATTATATAGAAAGGTATTTATCTCTGAAAAGATATAGATTAGTAGTCTGGTCAATGCCAAGTAACTCTACTTCACATCCTGTAGAATGTGATAGGGGCTTGCAGGTGCTTTGCCTTTTTTCTCTGTGCCTTCTGCCAGAAAGAACTTGTCTATCTAAGCTTTAAAAAGTACTTAAAAGCTCAGCCAGGACTCCCAGTGGGTTGCTTTGGAGTGGTCTGTTTCCCTCCAAGCAGAGGTCTCTACTGGGTGGCTAAACTAGAAATTGAGATTGCTGTTGGCACAGATCTCAAGGTTTTTCCACTGATTTGAAGTATGGTTCCCTGGAAAGGTACTTGATAGCTTATATTGGCTAAATCATGCATCTCTTATTTTCAGAATTATGTCAAGTAATGCTAAGCTTTCTTTATTTGCTCCTAAATTCTTTAGAGACAATGGGCTTTTTCCTTGTTGTTTCCAGAAAGTGATGCTGGTTAGGAAGCCAGTGATTTTTTTTTTGTTTTATATAAAGCACATAACAAATGAAGACTTTCAGCTTTTCTCTGGAAGAACATAGGAAAATCAACTGCTTTCCAATAAGCTGGGAAAGCACGTGATCATACCCTGAAGCTGAATGGCCTCATGAAAGCTGCTAGGAATGTGCAGCAACTCTTAATTACTGCAAAAAATCTTTGGTTTCATAAGGTGTCCAAAATTAAGTGTCCATGCAATTCAGTCTGAAAACAAAGGATGCTCTTGAGACCTGCAAAAAGAGATAGCAAGGAAAATTGGAGTCTGGAAAGAGAAACTCCAGCTCCATGTAGAGGTTATGTGGCAAAAGAGGAATTGGATTACACATCTGCTTGCCAGTGGTGCTCACTTTTTTGATTCAGTATAGATCTCTGTCCCACCTGCGAGTAGTTCAAATCCTGTCCATGCTGACTGACTGCATGTAGCTGGTTGTTCCTCATTTGTCCAATGTGAACTTAGCTAGGTGGATTAAAGTTTTCTAAATTTTTATATGGAACTGTTGCTGTTCTAATCGTTGTTCTGATAATAATAACTTAAACTCTTCAGTTTCAAGTGACTTTGAAGTAGCCTGTTTTTGTGTGGTAAAAGCTGTTGAGCTTGGGTTTTTTTGGGAAGAGTATGCAAGAGGGCTGGTAGGTTTACTCCTGCCTTCCCTTCCTGACCCAGGCAAGGGCTGTCTGAGCAGTTAAAAGGCCTGTGTGGATGGACATAGAGGAGACCCATTCACATCCTTACTGACTACATGTCTTTTGTTTCTAACTTTCTCTAGTGTTCAAAACTGCTGTGGTCCTTGTGTACAAGGATGGTTCCAAACAGAAGAAGAAACTTGTAAGTTGTATGGACTATTTTGGTGATGCTCTGTGCATTTGTAGTGCTGTGATCAAGATTTGCTTTCCATAAAGCTGTGGTGCTAGAGCGTGCTTATATGTGATCCTTGTTCTCAGCCACACAACTGAGGTTCTGGGTAATGTCAAGTGGCCTGTTCTTCCTAGGTGCAGCAGTCTGAAAGCATTCATTTAGTTTACCCTTTGCTGTCTCTCATGTTGCTTGTTCCATCCATTCCATGCTGTGGAGTGGACTTTCATGAAACAAGGTATCACCTTGAACATCTCTCTTGTGTTTGACTCTTTGGTTGGTGTATATGAACCAAATATGAGAGCTGGTGTCTGTCAACTTTCCTAGGGAAACACAATGCCCTTGTTTCAGTCCTGGCTGTTGCATGCCACTGAGCAAATGCTGGCTGCTCTCAGCTAAATTAAATGAGCCTACAGTATATACGTACCAGTGGATCCTACTGGAGTTTGGGTTTAGAAGTTAAAGCTAAGCTTGACGGTAAACACATACTACAATAGGGAACACAGTTTATATTATTACAGAAAATGTTTTGGTTCCCACATATGGCATAAAATGAAGTGTGATTTGAAATGCTTATATGGTTTGTCAACTGGCCACAAGATAATTTTGGAGTGACTAAAGCAAAACTAATGCATGTTTATGCACGTATGAACACTTGGAGGAGAGAATGTGGCATTGGTCTCAAATGACTACTGAAATCATTAAGAAGATTGATTGGCCTAATGGTTGCTTTTGTCTGGATTTTAGCAGGTTCTTGATGGATAGGCACATCAGTGACACTGTTTACTAGGATGCTGTAGTGAGAAAATAAGAATTACAACAAGTCTCTATCTGGACATTCTTTGTGCAGGGCACAGGAGAACTTTGTGTCTATCTCAAGGTGTCTCATTTCCTAATTGTATTTTGAAATTCTTCCAGGGAGGATCACATAGAGCTTCAATTTATGAAGACTGGGATCCATTCCGCTTTCGCCACATGATACCTTTAGAAGCACTGCAAGTTCGTGCATTGGCAAGTGCAGGTAATGTTCCCGCTGCATGAATTTGGCAGGGTTCTAAGTGTTTGGTCAGGGGGTGTTCACTGACCGATGTTTGTCCTTAGTACCTGTGCATGCAGTTTCTGGCACCTGAAAAAGGAACCCTTAACCTCAACATCCATAATAGTCCTGGAGAGAGAGATAAAGGAGCAAAAGCTCCAGTTGTGTATCTCTGGTTTGTCAGTACTTTTCTGAAGCTAGGCAGGGTTCTGGAAAAACAGGACAGTTGCTGACTCTGGTTCTCTCTGTTCCTCTTCTGGAGACTAGAAGGCAATCTTGCAGCTATGAGACAACAGAGCTAGTGAATTCTTGGGTTTTGTGGTTGATGTCCTCATGTGAAACTTGTAGTATTAAAAATTTCGTAATTTTAAACAATGTGCTCCCTTTCTAATGCATAAGAGAAATTGGAAAGGACATGGGAGGTAGCTGTAGAATGTGACATTACTCTATGGAATACCTGAAAAGCTGGGTTTTTTTTTGTTTGTTTGTTTGTTTGGGTGTTGTTGTTTTGGTTTTGGTTTGAGATTTTTGGGGGGTTTCCCCACATTTTTTATGGGACTGAGTGCATATAAAATACTACCAGTTTTTGGCAAGTTTAAGTCTGTTGTTTCATCAGTCAGTTGCCCACTGCTGTCTTTCAGCCATGACTTAATATTATTAGCAGAATTATTAAATAAATAATCGAGTTTAAATATAAGAAACTTATATGAAGTTCTGCTTGCTTTTCACTTTAGATGCAGAAGCCAATTCTGTATGTGAGATTGTCCATGTTAAATCTGAGTCTGAAGGCAGGCCAGAAAGAACGTTTCACCTTTGCTGTAGGTAAGTGTGTTACTGTATTTTCAATGGCAGCTGCATCTCTGGACCCCAGCTTGCCTGTGTCTTTGCTTTAAGGCAATCTGCAAAGAGCAAGCTAGAAAAGCAGGGAGAGGGTGTTAAAGCCTTATTTCTAAAGTGGATTATAATAAAGGCATATATTTGATCAGCCTTGCACCATTATGGGAATATCCTTATTACAGTTTTCCTTTTAAAATTTACATCCAGTTAAACGCCAGCAGTGCATCTTTATGCCAGGTAGCTGCTAATGTGTCATGTTTAGCTGGCACCTTTCATGCCACCACATTCTGACTCCTGCTCTTAGAGTGTTGCTCTCTCCTTGAGTAAGCTTTGTCCATCTTCATTGTGGTGGTTGCACTGATGTGTTTTAGAGTTCAAATAAGAACGTGATACACAAGTAAATCAGGATCCAACAGAGCTGATACCAAGCTAGTTCTTCTACTAGGTAGCAGAGAGTTGCAGGACTTCTGCTTGGTATGTGTTAACAGGAGACAAATGGTTTAATTAGTCACCATAGGTCAGCTTGATGTGTATCGGACAAAGCGAAGTGTGTGATAGGTAATGAAGGAAAAGGAAGCCTCAAGGGGGATAAATGGCTAAACGTTTTGTTAATGAACAGTGTATTTGTTTCCTTTGGATGTCCATTGCAATGACTATTGATTTAACTTTGCTTTGAAAATTCTGCATTAAATTGAGTCTTCTCTGGGGGAAGTGCATGCTAGTCAGTTTGTGCTGTCTTAAATTACAGAACTGGCCATTATTTATCTCATTTGCAGAGAGCTTTTAGCAGTTCCCAAGAGGTAACACTGCCTTTTATATTCTTGCTTATGTTTCAGTTCACCAGAACACAGGAAGGACTTTCTGAAGGCAGTGCACTCGATTTTACGGGATAAACACAGAAGACAACTTCTTAAAACCGAAAGTTTGCCCTCATCCCAGCAATATGTTCCTTTTGGTGGAAAAAGATTGTGTGCTCTAAAAGGTGCAAGGCCAGCAATGAACAGGGCAGGTACTGTAGGGCTACAGACTTTCAAGATCCCAGTAACCCCAGCACCATTGTAGGACATGTGGTGGTGTCTGTTACTTGTATATTAGGATTAATATTCTCTCCTGCGTATGTAAAAACTGCTTGTTTTCCATGCTTCACCTCCTTGAGAGCCTTACATTGCCTCTATTTACCTTGCTTTGCACTCAAGGCTCAGCTTCAGAGGAGTCCTTCTGGTGAGGAAGGAAGAAATGGGATTCTTGTCAATACCGATTGGCTGTGCACTTTAATCTGGAGATGGGTTTCAGCTGAACAAAGCAGAAGCCTGCTGCATATTTCTTAAAAGCATGTACAGAATTTCAAGCTAGCCCTAGCACTTTTATACTAAAATGCACAAGAAAAATCAGCTCCCCTGAGTGGCTTTGTTTGAAGAGATAGCATTGTAAGTCCTCCATTTTAGCCTTTTCAGCTCTATTGCTAAAGGGCACGTGCTTCTACTTCTCACATTTTGAGAAGCATGCACTTGATACTATTCTTTTTGTAATGGCCTGTCCTAAACCATGGATTTTCCCCTTCAGTTGACTTCAGGCAAAAAACAATGAGAGAATCCCAGGGAAAAGCAGGTTTTCATTTTCAGAATACTAGATGATGGAAGGAAGAAACATTTGCTTCCAACTGAAAAGTACATGGCACTGCTGCGTGCTTTGTTCTGGTCTGGTTTTGGGTTTGGTTTATTTTTTTCTGCTCATTAGATCCAGCAATGTAGACCACCAGGCTTTCTGTTCCTCTTCTGTAATGGGCAGGCCAGACCAATAACATTTGCAGCATGGCTTCTCACTCGGGGTGTTGCTAGCCATCTGCCTTAGAGACACTTAAAATTGTAAGGAAGAAGAGTCAAAGGAGGGCCAAAATGCAACTGTTTTAGCACAGTGCTTATTCAACCAGCCTGTTGGGCTAATCTGCTGCAGATGCCAAACCTTCCTTCAGTTTGGCCCATTGGCACATTTTCATGATGAATTCTGCAGAGATTAAAATCTCCTCTTAAACTCCAGACCTTTCACTACAGTTAAAATTTACAACTGCTGAGCTATCATACTTAATGCATGTTTTGAGGTTCAGGAATATTAAAATGTAACCTCACCCCCAAACTAGAGTTTAATAAATACATACTGGAAGTGCTAAGGTGCTGTTTAGTGGAAGGGGACAAACTATATCCTGGAAGTTCACCTGCTTGCCGTGGAGCTACGTGTGAGTGCACGTAAAGCACTGGAATGCCTGCAGGTCCTTCAGCTGCAGGATTCATCCCGTTTTGCCTCACAAGCCTCTTATGAAGATGTTCCAACACAGAAGATGTGAATTTGCTAATTGGGCCAGTTGCAAAAGCTATTAGACCAGCTGATGCTGAGTAAGGAACTTCTGAAAGTTTTTGTGGTATTGGGGTTTTCTGTTTTCTCCCCCCCTAGCAGGGAGGGAGCGGGGAGGGAAGCAGCAGAGCCTGGACAGGGAACTTACATCCCCATAAATAATGCAGTGATTGCAGCATTTTCAACACTGAGGTAGCTACTTGGAAACCTATATTTTTGCTTTTACCTGGGACAAAGCAATTTCCCATACTGAAGTGTAAGGGTAGTTGGTTTTTGCAGTATGCTGACAGCAGGGCACTGCGTGTGAGAAGCTGAGCTGAACAGATGCACTTTGTGCTAGCTGGCTGCCTGCCTACGGCTTAGGAGGAACAGCAATTGTGGGCCATTAGCCCAAATGTGGATCTGAGTAGCAGAAACTCCCTTTTTCAGCTGGAGAGAGACCTGTGCTGAGGACCTGAGTGAAGTGTGACTTGTTTGCAGAGAGTATGCCGAATGACTAGGTCATTCATGGGAGTCTGCCTGCTTTGTGCCTAGTGGTGTTAAATAAAGGGACCCTGGAAGACTGTCTTTTTAAAGAGAATTGTACCGTGTGTAAAAAGCCCGTGGGGTTTTATCTTTGTGTGTGTGCAGTGTCAGCCCCAAGCAAGTCTCTTGGGAGGAGGAGGCGGCGGCTGGCCCGAAACAGGTTTACCATTGACTCAGATGCCGTCTACACGAGCAGCCCTGAAAAAGAGCCCCAGCAGTCCACACACAGTGGGGACACTGACCGCTGGGTAGAGGAACAGTTTGACCTTGCTCAGTATGAGGAGCAGGAGGACATCAAGGAAACGGACATCCTCAGCGATGACGATGAGTACTGCGAGGCCATGAGAGGTGCTGTGGCCGACCGAGACCTTCAGGAGCGGCTGCAGGCGGCCTCCATCACGAGCAGCCAGCCGTGCCGAGGGGACCACTCACGCCCAACCATAGACACGCATGCCTCCAGGATGACCCAGCTGAAGAAACAGGCAGCCTTTTCCGGCATCAATGGTGACGTGGAGGGCCACGGCGAGGAGGTCATCTGGGTCAGGCGTGAAGACTTTGTCCCTAGCAGGAAACTGAACACAGAGCTCTAAACCAGTCCCCTTCCACCCCCCTAGATGCGTAGGTCTCCCCATCCTGCCCTCATCCCTCTCTCCTGCCCCCGCACACTGCGGAGAGCTGGTCCCTATGGATTGCACACTTGCACACACCATTTCGGCAGCTGAATTGGTCCGAAGCCATGTGGCCACACTTTAGGCAATTGTAAAATGCTCAAAACCTGGAACAGAATAAGCTTAAGGTCCTGTCTTATGTTACCAAGGGCTTTCACACTATTTTATTTATTCTAAAATAATCAGGGGCTGAAATCAAGTACGGGGAGAATATAATTACTGGAAAACAAATTACTCTGGATGTCTTAACCTACATGCAGCGAACTAGCTTAAACAGAGCACAACGAACAGAGGGTTTTATAGCCGTAAAATGTCAGTTGTAGGCTCATCTCCTTAATGAGGAAACTGCCTTTTTAATGTGTACAGTTGCAGTACTCTTATTACTTTTCCCTCTTTAAATGTAAGAGACTATACATGTATTTTAGGAGTGTGTGAGGAAAGGTTTGGGATTTATGTTGTGTTAAGTCCTCTTGGTCTGTGGCTGGTCTAATTTAATGTCAATGTTGGAAGCTCTAGTTTTACATACTATTATAAAGATGCCAAACTCTCTTAAAAGAGATCCAAATTTAACACTTGAAGAAATATTTTTTTGTACTTTACCTGAGATGCAGGGGCACAAAGGGATATGAGTTTTACAGCATTAGCATAGCTCCACGTCTAGGATACAAGGCTAGATTTTTGCAGAGGGATAGGAATGGTGGTTTTATATTAAAATATGAACTGGAAACTCTTATTTAGGTATAACTTTCTTCAGGAAGAGGATTATTGTATATGTTTGAGACTGGAGTTTAGTTAGATAATAAAAAGAATAAAATAAAATTACATGACTGAACTGTAGTGGACCAAACCGATCCACCTCGGATGGAGGTTGGAGTATAACCTCGCTGGAGCCAGTGTAACAACATCACAGATCCATTTGGTCCACTCTCTCTGGCAAAGTTTGGGCTTAGGGGACAGGGAATTCATGGCCAAAAAACTGACCTCATCCACTCTGCTATTGTGGGTGAAACTAGTGTGTTTTAATTCCTTTATAAAAACTTTTCCACTGCAATATATTACGAACAAGTTCTACACATGTGAACTCTTTAACATTTTAAATCATTATTTAAACATCTAAAACAGGGTAAAATGTGACTAAAATCTGTGGTTTTTAAGTAGACTTCCAAATGCGAAACACAAAATAGCACTTTTTTTTTTAAGATTTATATAGCTTTTCCCACTTCAGTTTCACCTGTAGGAAAAAAGGAAGATTCTATGAAATTTTCTTTTTCTTTTTTTTTCTTTTGGTTCTTTTGTTTGTTTTTGATGGTATCTATTGATGTTTGACACATTAGTAGGTACTTTGAAAACCTTAAATTTTATAATAGCTTTAGGATTATATTTTATAAAATCCACTCTGACTCTATTTTAAAACATAACAAAAATTATTCCCCCCCCAAATCCATCACTGTCTTTGTGTCCCAGCTAGCATTCTCCCCTTGCCCCCTCCTTTCTGGTTTCTGGTGCACTATACTTGATCTTATGAAAGCTTTCTCTATTAACTTTTTGCTATTTTCTGATTTCTTTTCGTAAAAGCTTTAGAAAGGTTTCTATACCCTTTGTATTATCACATCATTGTTTTATATCATCTATGTGTCAGTTGTGTCCCAACATATTAGAGAAACGGAGGTTTTAGGTGTCCTATGCTGTACCCAGTGGAATACAGTCAATGCTGAAATACTGGAAGGCCGGTACTGGGAAGGTACCATCGTTCTTGTACATAATGTCATGACATGTCTATGTCAAAGGTTCTTATATATTTCTTTTATAAGCTGAAAGAAGGTCTATTTTTATGTTTTTAGTTCTATGAATGGAACGTTGTAAATGCCTGTCAGAAATAAAATACTGGGAAAAAAAGAAATACAAGAGTGGTACATGCATGCTCCAGCACAGGTGCCTGTCTCAGTGGAGGCAAGCAAGTAGAGGCCAAATCCTACAGTAGATGAAGCTGTTGGGATCGTTCTTCTGGCTTTAAGAACCTGTAGGGAGTCTCATGAATAGTAAGTTTTCCATCCTTAGCAGAGTGTGCCCTGTATTGTGTGGGCATATTTCCTTACAATGGGTTCAGCCTGTCTGGTCTCTGCTTTTTGGTGGGGCATGAGCTCAGGGGTAAGTAACAGCTCCTTTGGCCAGCATGTGGTCAGCTTCCATCTGTCCCACACGAAAGACTAGGGCAAGCTTGTTGGCCTCCCCTTGCTCCTATTGAAACCTCAGCTTTACTTAGTAATTTCCCCAGTGGAAGGTGCAAGCATGGGACCTTGCCTGTTAGAGGATAGGAAACAAGGCAGACATGAGGTCAAAAGATAGATGCCAGTATTTGCCCACAGCGTGCCTGTTTGATGTGCACCTTGAGACAAAATGAAGCTTCCCTCTAGTGGCACCACTGACTTTAAAACAGTGTGGTCAGCAACACTGTTCCCCAAACCCATGAAGCTGCATCAACCTCTACTGAAACATGAGTGCAAAGCATGCTCGGTAGAGAACAAATGTGAATAATTGTGAACTTATATTTTCAATGCCACCATCTCTGTTTAGATGTCTTCATCTCCTCCACAGGTTTAGTGTGTTTACTAACACAGCAGGGGGTTTGGAACTAGAGGATCTTAAGGTCCTTTCCAACCCAAACCAGTCTGTGATTCTGTGGTAGCTATTGCGATGTTTCTAGCAAATGACTTCAGCTTTCAGTTGGTATATGAAGCTGCTTAAAGAGCTTGTCCTACTGCAATAACATCATACCTTGCATTAAAAATTCATACGATGTAGCTCACTTACCACATAGCAAGCCTTACACAGAAGGTGTGATAGGTGAAAGTGTAATGCAATGGATCAGTTCATGTATTCTCACCTACCAGTTGCTGTAGCTTAGGAAATAGCTCTCAGCTAAGGCTCTGCTGGTATTCTGCCAAAGTGAGAATTGCTATTTTCCTTCTTATGTCTATAATTAGTCAGGCCCGTTTCTTTTCCTGTGCTGATCACAAGGAACCTTAAATGCATATTTTAAAAAGACGTAAAAGAAAAAAGAAAAAAATAGCAAATTCCAGCAGAATTTCGATTACATTCGAAGAGTTCTCTGGTCTCATCGTGGCTGGTTGTTTAGCCAAACCCCTTCCCTTTTGGGTACTGAATTTGGGTCCAGATATAAAGGAGTGTGCCATGGGTTGGTGTTTTGGGCAGCCTGGGCAGGAACTGGCCCATGGGTGAGACCTGATTTTCCACCACTTCTCTTTAGGGGAACTAGAAGTAGTGATATATTGGGTTATGTGGATTCTGGTAGATTGTCCCCAAAAGGTGGGCTGGTGGACATGAGAGAATGGGTCTTGTAGAAAACAAGGGGCTATTGCCAGAGCTGTGAGAAGAGCCTTGAGCAGCCCCTTGGTCTTGCCTGCAGTAGAACAGCAGCAGTCATCTGTGGCGAGAGCACAGTCAGCCGGTAACACTTAGGTTTGGGGAGTGCTTTTCTTGACTGGTTTTACCAGTCAGTTGTTTGTTGTCTTCTCGGGCAGACTTGCTTTCCTTGCATCGCTTTCAGGACAGCACAGGAAATACTTTGTTTCTGAGGCTATTGTCTCTGCAAATAACATGGCAAGAATGTGACCCCGCTCCTTATATGTGGCTATTTTAAATATAGCCATATAATTGTGGAGACAGCAAACAGTGCTTCCCACAGCTCATGTTCCCACTCCCGGTGCCTTCAGCAACTTGTTTTCAGTTTTATTCTCAGCAGTTGCTCTCAGAACTTCTGCTGAACACTAGACTCTTCATTTTCAATCCTTTCAATTGCGACACCTGTCATGCATGTTGGTTGAAGACTGTCAGCGTGTCAGTATTCCTGAATGAATCCAGTCCAGTATTTTGAGGCTTGCTGCGTCTCTGCCTTATTCTGGGGGGAAATTAGGAGAAAGCAAGCCTTTGAAAAATTGCTTCCTCTTTCTTTCAGCAACATCCTGCTAATAATAAGTAGTGCTTCTGCATTGTATGTGGGCATGAGCTTGAGTAGGGGTTTGCAATAATGAAATCTTATAGCAGCCTTAGAGCCTGGGTAAATTGTTCCCATTTTAAAACCTGACAAATTAAAGCAGTACACACAAGGAGGAGTACACGTGAGGTTATGCAGCAAGCCTGTGGTACCGACCAGTAGAAGGCTTACAGAAGGCAGTTTAGCCCTTAGTCTGGAGGATCTTTGCTTTTTTTAATGTAAAGAAATGATTAGCCAGAAGTAATAAGAAATCCTTTCTTATGGCAGAATAATAAAGTGATCAGAAAAATCACAGACTGCTGAGGCAGCAGGGGTTGGTTTGTCCATGATGTGCAGCTGTGGTAACAAATTTGCTTTCGCCTTTCAATTCTGTGTTTCCAATTAATTTAATCAGAGAGGGAAGGATGTTGATGAGTCAGTGAACAATTGTCACCAATGACGTATTTTCCATGGATGAAATAAAGACATGGCTTCTGTGGCTGTTCCCTTCCATGCACTGATGTTACAGCTTATGCTGACTATAGTTGGCCACAGGAGAATATGCCTCAATGTGCCTGCTTGTGCCAGCTCAGTCCTTGCAGGGGGTCCAGAAGCATGTGGAGAAAGCCCTAAGCAGCTTGGTCTGGTTCCAGGGCTGGCCCTGCTTGGGGCAGGGCATTGGACCAGAGACCTTACTGAGGAGCCTTCCACCTGTGTTATCCTGTGGTGCTGAGACTCCTCCTCTGCACCCTTCCATACCTGATCACGCAGGATAAGTTTCTGTTGATTTGTTTGGGTTTTTCTTTTTCCAATCAGGAGCAAACTGCAAAATATATCTTGAATATTGTGTCAAAAGATGAAAATATTGCAATGACAACAAATAGACACACTCACAAAAGCTCAGTCTTCCATAGCAAATGGAAGGAACATAGATTTAGTCTAGGGGTGGGACAGCTGAAGAGGCTGTAAGTCACCTTCTGATCCTCTCCTCCCCAGTGAGAAGTGTTTGGTGCAGGTGTAGACACATTTCCTGGGATGCCCCTTATCTACTTAACACAGTAAATGGCAGAAGTGCCTGTTTGCCCCTGGGTCTTTGCTGCAAATGCATCACTGGACTTTTGCCCAAACTGTGTTTGGATATATAAAATAATGTTTTCTACTCACCTCTCTTCTCCCAGTTGAAGAAAAATACTTGAGGAAATGTGAGAAAATCTCCTCTTAACACCCTGTTTTGGCACATCAGAGTTAAAGGTAGAACTCCCTCTTCTCACAGAGCCCAGTGGGTGTTCAAGGTCAGCATCCTACTCAGAAAGCAGCTATTCTGAAGGAGGGATCTCTTGGGAAAGACTAACTGCAGGAGGCAATGGAAGCTAGTGTATGCCTCAGGTCTCCACCACAGGTGTGCCCAGCATCCTGCACCAGAAAGCACCCACAGATGGCATTAAAGGTGTGGGCTTTAGTAGCTTTACAGCAACCTCTGCTCCAGGAGGCTGTTCAGTGCACCCTTGAAGCAAGCCAGGCAAGCTGTTTGCATCCAGACACCCTGTGGTAAGGAGTCTCAAAGGTCTGGTACCCAGATAGGGATGTGCCACCTTTACTCATTCTGAATTTTGATCCCGCTAGTTTCATTTGACTCCTCTAACTTTTTATGTTGGAGGAAACTCTCTCCACATCATCCCTGACTTTAGAAACCTCTGTCATGTTCCTCATAGCCAGCTTTTTTTTCCAGTCTGAGCCCTTTCAGGTACTCCAAGAGCCATGAATCCATCTCACTGAGTCTACAGGACTTTCTTCCTTCCCCAGAAGATAATAGAAAGTATGAAGATGCAACAGTGAAAAGAAGTCGAAATCAAACGTCTTGAATATGTTGCCAGCAAGTCTGACAGGGATTGCTGGAATGGTTAAATTTTGCAGAGCTCCACATCTCTCTAGGGGATGACAATAAACAGCACAGAGAGGAAATGACATAAAAATGAAGTATGGTATTTGCAGCAGTTCCTGCAGCAGTGGCATCTCTTGCAGCAAGTTCATGTTTGCTACTTCAGGTAGGATTATTTTCAGCTTGTAACATTACTGGACTAATCCAAAACCTTCAGGGAGTCTGTGAAGTAGTGGAATGGAGAAGAGTCAGGGCATCAAGCAGAAAGCAGCACACAACTAGGAGAGCACACACATGAGCAGCGAAGAGTAGCTCCCGTGTGCCAGCTTGCTGTGCACTTCATCGCACCAGGTCTGAAATCGTTCCCGCTGCTTTGGCTTGAAAGCTCTGTGCTACCACAAGCCAACCGTCCCTGTGTGACAAGAGTAAGATGGAGGGAAACTTCCTCCTCCAGTTCCTCTTGCAATTCCATGCAGTTTGGAGAGGTCATTTTGGAATGCTGGGATAGACTCTTGCTGGAGAGGTGGATCCTCATGTCACATCTATGCAATTAGCTGGTAACCCACACACAATAACACATTGGTACAACAGCCAAGTAATCTGCTCCTGGGGAAAAAATCGTCTGAAATGAAATACACAACCTGAGGAAATAAGAATCAATTAGAAATAGAGTATTGAAAAAAAGAAGAAGAGGGCCTGGGACTAATTAATGTTGCACAAACCAGACCAAAGCCAGAAACTGCGATTCTTAAAGCTGCAGAGAGGCGTGAATAGAATATAAAGTATATACTACACTGTTTTTGAAAGGAGAGCAGGCTCTGAATCAACATCTGGTGTGCCTGGAGTGTGATGAGGAAAAAGCCAAGCACTCCTCCATGCCCAAGGGCCAGCAGGCAGCTGTCCTGGATGAACCTTTGCACTCACTGCATCTACAAGAATTTCTCTGGGTACCACCTTGCACCAGATGCTGTCCTGCTTCTCCAGCCTCTGGGGCTCCCCTGCATTAGCGCACAGGGCAGCACATGGTCGCAAGACTTTTGCCTGTGGCCATGGTATTTGGGAGACTAAGGGAGCTCCACAGCACAGGCCACAGACACAGGTTGCTCTGGATCACCTGTTGCCAGTGCCAGAGTAGTCTATGGTACTACATTTTAAACCTAATCACATAGCCATACTTCCAGCAACTTCCCTTTCAATTCCTAGAGAAAATGCCTATTGCCTTGCACAGTCATTGCTGTTTGAGTTTCCTCCAGGGAAACCCAGTGAGCCCTGAGGCTCTCCTGCTGCTGCACAGGGACAGCCCTGTGTGGTTTCCCCAGGATGTGGAAGGCTTTGCCCTGCTTAGCCAAGGCATCTCACAGCTGTGGTGGGTTGACTCTGGCTGGACACCAGGTGCCCACCAAAGCTGCCCTATTGCTCCCCTCTGCTGAACAGGGGAGAGGAAAAACAAGGAAAGGCTTGTGTGTTAAGATAAGGACAGGGAGAGATCAGTCACCAGTTATGGTCATGGGCAAAACAGAGTTGGCTTGAGGAAAATAGTTTATTACCAGTCAAATCAGAGTATAATAATGAGAAATAACACCAAATATATATATACATAAAACCACATTCCCCCAACCCCTCCATTCTTTCCAGGCTCAACTTCACACCTAAATTCTCTACCTTTCCCCCAGTGGCACAGGGAATGGGGGATTGCAGTTAGTATGTTACACATTACCTCAGCTACTCCTTCCTCCTCAGGTGAGGAATGCAACTCCCCTGTTAACCTCCATGGGCTGCACTTGGATATCTGCTCCCCTGTTAACCTCCATGGGCTGCAGGGGGATATCTGCTCCCCTGTTGACCTCCATGGGCTGCAGGGGGATATCTGCTCCACCATGGACCTCTGTGGGTTGCAGGGGCACAGCCTGCCTCATCATGGTCTGTACCATGGGCTGCAGGGGAATCTCTGCTCTGGTGCCTGGAACATCCCCTCTCCTCCCTCTGCACTGACCTGGCTGTATTCAGGGATGTTTCTCTTACATTCTCACCCCTCTCTGGCTGCAATGAGCAGTAACTTTCCCCCTTTCTTGAATCTGTTATCCCAGAGGTGCTACCACTGTCAGTGATGGGCTCAGCCTTGGCCAGTGGCAGATCCATATTGGTGCGCTGGCGTTGGCTCTGTCAGATACAGGGGAAGCTTCTGGCAGCTTCTGACAGCAGCCACCCCTGTAGAACCCCTACTACCCAACCCTTGTCCTGCACACCCAGCACAGCAGTACAGCACACCTGGCCCTCCAGGGGGCAGTTTCAGCTCAGATTTCTCTGCTGTGCCCAACGCTCTCCAGGTGTTTTGTGATGGACAGCATAAGGGCAGCTAACCTGGTACTCGCTAACTGCGCAGGAACCCACGATCTGCTTGCTGGAGTGACCCATGCAGTTTGGTCCCAGTGACCACAGTGTGAACCTTATCTGTCGCCAGTGCTCAGGGCTGTCTGAGAGGCAGTGAGCTCCAACACTGCTTCAGCAGGTGGCCAGAGCCCCAGCCGGTATCAGTGCTCTGGCCCCGGAGCTGCTGGCAATCGGCCGGGCTCCTCACACTGCGCGGGGCAGAGCAGAGGCTGGAGCGGTGTTTCTGCAAGAGCCTTCCTGGTGCTTTTCCCACGGCAAAACCGCTGGGCTGCCGGGAATCCCCGCTCCGCCCTGTTAACGGGGACCACGCACAGCCTCAGACCCGACATGAGCCCGGCCGCTGTTCTATAGGGGAGAACAGGGGTCTGGGGGGGAAGGGCAAAGAAGGACACCAATACCCAGCATCTCCTCCTCGTCTTCCTGCTCCTCCTCGCAGGTCCCCGGCGAGCCAAGGTCCCCTTGCAGGCAGTGGCCAGCGGGGGTCACTCTTCTCCTGCAAACCCCTCCGCTCCCGGCCTCCCTCCCGCCGTGCCGAACAGCTCGTTCAAAAACGTGGGGATTTCAGCTTTCGGGAAACAGATAATCAGAAAATAAAGGAAAATGCAGGCGTGCTCCGCAGGCAGCCCAGCGCCATCCTCTTTGCTCGCATTGCACAAGGCATCCCGCGCACTTGCAGGGATCCCATAGACCTGGGGCAGGGTGCTGGGTGCTGGCTGGGTTTTACATCATTCCATTAGAGAAAGTGATTTCCAGGGATAGATCCAGATTCGCTTCTTCTCAGCAGAGATTAACCCCTTTAGTTAACTCCTCCAGAGATATTACAGGGTTTAGTGTCTTCATAGTTGCCCAAGCACTAATGACACTGGAACTGATGCTCCTGGTCCATGAGGATCTGCCCCTGTGGTGAAGGAGGGCAGACTGTCCCTCAAGCTTGTCTACCATTTGATACTAAGTCTTCAAAGAGACTAAAAGATCCTATCAATAATTTAAATATGAGAGTCAGAATGGAGAAACACCCTCTAGCAGGCAAATATATTGAAGATGGCCAGCTATTCACCTCCATCATGAGGCTTGTGGCAGTGCTTTTGATGCAAATATTGCATAATCAGATTGTGTACCTGCAAATGTTGGAAGTGGCATGTATGGCCCATCATCCCCTACTGCTGTTGCAGGATCTGCAAGGCGGTGTGGGAGGGAGCAGCCATTCACCAAGATCATTTACAGGTTTATTCTGAGTCTTCCTGACATGCCCTGGCTGGGTAGGTAAGAGGAGAGCCTGGCATCACTGAAATTTGCTTTCAGAGCTGCAGCACTGTGCTTAAAAGTGGCAAGTGAAGAGCATTAAAGAGTTCTCTGTGATACTAGAGAGTATTGGGGAAAACCTTACTGTTGGAGAAGGCAGAGTGATGTGGAAGCAAGCTTTGATACAAATGCAAGAACCTACTTCATCCTCTCTCATAAGTTCCTGATGCAGCATTAAAAAGCCCTTTAGATCTCCAGTAGGAAACTAAAAGGCTCAACTAGAGGAAGAGTATCATCTTTCTTCGAGGTCACAGCAATAGCAGGCTATTAGTTGAATTATATGCTGTAATACTCTGGGAAAAAGGAGATAAAGACAGCAAAAAAAATCAACTTAAAAAGATAAGAAAATCCAATCCTCTGCCCCCTCAAAACCTCATGAAGCATGAGAAAATGAGCAGTTGGTAATGAAATGATTTTTAAATGACCCTTCTTTCTCTGCCTCCCATTTAAAAAGTAAAGAAAGAGCTGTTAGAAGTAAAATAAAGCTGAGTGCTGGGATGAAAATTACACATTTGCACAGCAAATGCATTCTGATTAAAAAAGTAGCTGGGTCCAGGAGCATTCACCACAGTGTGGTGCAGACAAGCTGGAGCTGTGGCACTCACCTCTGCATTTCCCCAGGCACCTGCAAGAACACATTCCAAGGAGATGCAGGGAAAGGCCCCTAGCAGCGTGCTGCTATTGACTTTATTCCCGTAGATGGCCCAAGAAAATGTTTCAGGATGTTGAGGCAAAAGCAGGGGTTGGTAGGTCCTAAACACACATGTGGAGACTTAAGATCAGGTAGGGTAAGGGGGGTGGCAGTGAGAGAATGTTGCTGGGAACTAAACAGTAATGAAGAGAGAATCTCTGGGGAAAGGGAAGCCATGTACTGCTGTCCTATTCAGTTGTGGGATAGTTACTGCAGGGGAGGACTGTTTTATTTGGGATATTTAGGCTGAATAGCTTGAACCTGCGGAGTGCTGCCTTGATCTGCAGGTAGGGCTGTGGGGCACAGCAGCAAAGACACTCCCCATACAGAGTCTGTCCCTGCTTTCAAGGGGGCTCACCCGCTCCAGAGGGGCTTTCCATTTTTCTGTTTGCTGTATCAGGTTTTCACATCCCAGCCTTGCATTAGGCTGAGGTCTGCAGCACAGGGCAAGGTCTCTGCTTGTTCTGTTGTTGAAAAGCCGCAGGGATGCTGCTTGCTTTCACCTGGTTGATTTTATGACTGGACTTTAAGCAAAAAACATATTGTGCTCCCAGCTGGGTGACGATTCCCTTCCTCTACACCTATATCTGCCTTTTAAAACTGCACATTTTTAAGTGCTGCCTCACAGCTCTGCACTAACATGTAAGTATAAATTATACAGAAGCAGTAGGCAAAGAAGGTGCTTAGCATGAATCAGAGGAATTAACACTCTGCAAAACTATTGTCCTGAGCACTTTGTCAGTCCACAAAGATGTCCCATCCCTGGGGAGACTGATACTGTGGCATGAGGAAGAAACCTGTGTAAATAAAAACACTTAGATCCCAAACATGCACAAGTTTGAAGTCATATTATGACACTGTCAAGTAATCCCCACAGCTGTGTGTAAAAATCTTCAGTATCATTATGCAATGTTGATCTCTGACTGGTCCTATCACCATGTCACCTGGAGTGACAAAATGGATCTGTTTGTGAGAAGCATAGTGTATAGATTAAGCTTTCTCTTGGATTCTTGCTCTCTGGTCCTGAAAACAATTAAATCAGGAAGAAATTAGGAACTACCATCCCAGAATTTATCTATCTTGCATTTACAGCTGGGAAAGGGCTTCCTCCCAGTTTCATAAAGAACAGGAGTTATGTGGGGTTAACAACAATTTCATAAACTTGAGGGCCATATCAATTGACCTGTGATGCCTGGTTTTGATGGAGCGTTTTCTTCCTACAGCTCCTTCATCACTGTCCTAGCAACTAGAGCCAGCCTCACTTACAGGCTCTTAACAGAACATCCTCGAGACATTGTATGCAATATGTGTTTCTGAAAACTACGTATGTTAGACATGCAAAGGGACGATGTTGCTTTGCTAATAAAGTTAAATTCAACTGAATTTGAGCCTGAA
Organism: Melopsittacus undulatus; assembly: GCF_012275295.1. Taxonomy (NCBI): domain Eukaryota; kingdom Metazoa; phylum Chordata; class Aves; order Psittaciformes; family Psittaculidae; genus Melopsittacus; species Melopsittacus undulatus. Next base: position 94,574,921 of record NC_047528.1, read on the forward strand.
GGGACTGTTAATACAGCACAGTGTAAGGACAAGACAGAAATGCTGACAAAACAATCCTGAGCATGTTTAAACACCTTTTGAGCTTAGGTGCTACAGGAAAAAAACACATGCAACCATTTTCATTGGCAGCTTTCTGTTGCTTTGGTGACAGTGGAAGAGGCCTTCCAGGATCAGCAATGGTGATTAAGGTAATGAGGAGGTTTTACATTCGTTGCTTTCACTGGGGCTCCTGAAGAAAAGCTCAGGCTGCTGCCCTGGGCATGTTCACACTCTCTCAGTTGATGCTATTCCCATCTGGTGCAATGGTGACACCATCGACTGGGACATGCTAGCCTATTGCACTGTGAAATCTGCTGTCAGCAGGCTCAGTATATCCCTGACACAACCGATTTAAAAAGAAGTAAATCAAAATCAAATGACACTGGTACCTCAATTTGCTCAGGCCTACTCATGGATGGGGAAAGTTCTTCCCACTATAACTTCTTCACAGGGAGCATAGATTTATCCTCTTCAATCGAGATGGTGTTCACCTGCCTAGGGCTGTTTTGGAGATGGGAATGTGCAAGTCTCTTCAATGCAGGGAGGAAACAGGCTTTACTTTTCTCCTGTAAAGACAAAACACAAGAAGAGATGCATTATAATTTGCAAATTATAATGCACCTTTCCTTCAGTGTGGTAGGGAATTCCACACTTTTGTTTTGTTTGGTACTTATGGAGATTACTAATTTCTCATAACACAGACTTGTCTTCCCTGATCCTAGTTTTAACTTTCCCTTCTCGCAGAGAAACATCCGTGGACATGCAGGAGCTAGCTATGGCTCAGTTTGTGTTACTGAATGAATGTGGCTCAGTCAATGGTGACATGATATGCTCTGAAGTTCTGAGGAAGTTTTGTTATGCCTTCAGAGAAAATGGGACCTAGATTGTATTTGTTTCCTATAAGCTTATTAAAGAGGCATGGATGTACCTACTTGACAGTAAGCTCTGCACCCTTTGAATATCTCTCTCTCCTGCTAAGGGAGGTGGCTCCACATCAGTTCTCCTGGTGGCACCATGACTCTGTGGGTTGCTAATGCAACCGGAACAAAGGAGAAAAAGTCTTTTTATCACAATGGTGACGATGTAGGAACTATTGAATGTTGAGCACAAAGCCCTGCAGCTTTCAGCACATCATACCCTGCTTCCATGCAGCTCTTCATCTTACATTAGTGGTTTTCATCTGGCTGTTTTAGCTGTGCTGTGTCATTGCACTAGTATTAAGTTAGGAAGATGAGTCTTTCAGTTTTCATTTATGAAAGTTTCAAGAGAACGATTGGTGACTGCTGGCTGTGGTGTGTGACAATAGATTTCATAGTCAAACGTTAGGCATTCATCTCTGAAAAGCCTGCCTTCAAATGATAAACATGAACAACCTGTAAAAAAACCCTTTTATTTCTTTTCCATTTTAACTCTGGACTTTGATTTAATTCCAAAACATGTAAGAAAAGGCCCTACATAGCCCTAATGGACTCCACAACAACATCTCTTTTGAGGAGTGGTTAATCAATGCTTTTAGTCACTATAAAAATCCTGTTTCACTTGAAAGCTGCTATACTAGGTTGGTCAGAAACAGTTGTGGAGAAGCGCACTCAGTGCATGTTTACGTTAGTGTTTTAGCTGGCTCTGGGGCGTGCTTTCCAAGCCAACATCCCGATCACCCCAACTGACCCAGCCTCGGTTCTCATCTCAGGGAGATGCTGGTGCCAGTGACCTGGCAACCTTTTGGATTAAGTGGAAGTGGAGGATCTGCTCCAGGAACACACACACCATGCACTCTGGCCTCTAGTGGGGACATGAGGGTCTGAACCAATGACTCAAACACGCAGCTGCTGAGACCTCCAGGACTTGCTGCGGATGCAGGCACTAACAGAGGCTCAGGAAACACCAATCACACCGTGCTCTGAAGTGCTTCTTGGGCAATAGAAATCCAAATAGACCTTCAGGTTTGTCATGAGCCCCCTGCACTATGGAGGAGGAGGGATGGGAAGGGTGTCATGCCCCTGAGGCTAGACCATACCCTCTCTTGACTCCGCTGCATCCCTGGGCCTCAGTGGTGGACCCTAGGTGCCTGCATCACCTCCAGGCTCTGCTCACAGTGGAGTGGCTCTTTTTGATGGTGGGGCACCATGACTGCTGCTTCAGTAAGGTGATGTGGCCAGGGTTTATTTATTATTACCGCAGTTCAGCTAGGTAAACCAGGATGGCTTTCCACAAGCATTTACAAGCACATTGAGCAGAACATTTCCTGAAGGCAGTAATTCTGTTTCCAGAGATCTAGGTTTCTCTGTGCCTGTGTGTATAGGCAGCATCTGTCTCACACTGGAAAAGCATCTCATTAACCGAATTAGCAAAATAGCTATCACATCATTTGATCCTGCTGATAGCTTCTGTACTACCTCTGAAGTTCAGAGAGAGGACTGCCTTAGCTGATACGGCAGGTGAGGCCTGTGGAAATGTTGAAATAATCACTCAAGAAAACCTCATGGCCAATACGCTTAGGGGACTGCAGCTACCTAATAAGTGAGAAAGCTGTTGAATTAAAACTATAACAAATCTAAAGATTACAGCACTTAGCCACCAGGAATTCAGCTTTGTAGATTCTGAACACTTCTGTCTTAGTCCAGCAAAGCCCCTAAGCACGTACTTAAATGCAGTGTTATTGATCTTGCAAGGATCACTTGCCAGCTTAAAGGTAAGCATATGCATGAGTACATTAGAAATTCAGCTCACAACTGTGACTCACTGCTACTCTGAAGCAATGCCTGACCACAACAGAGGGCCAAATCACAGATCAACCAAGACAGATTATTTTCCAGCAGAATAGGAAAAAAGAAGGTTTCTTAAAGAATGAAGGAAGGAGCTGGATATTTCTTAATCACTGCAAGCATAAATGGAAGAAAAATTGCTAATCAGGAATCTATTGATAACCACACAATTCACAATCATTCTACCTGCATTATGTGGAGCTACACTGTTGCTTTTTAGGCAGTGTAAGGAGAAAAATCTAACTGATGGGAATTTGAAAAAGAAATGTAGGCATGCAGTCTGAAGGAGGTTTGGATATGATGAAGTGTAATTTGAGGATTTGCTTTGAATGTTTATTGTAAGCACCTTTTTAATTCTTTCTATTTTCCCTTTTTCTCTTAAAATGAACCTCTTAAGTCTGCTATCAAATGTTAGTCCTACAGATAGGGCATGTGTAGCTTGAATGTAGCTGACTCTCACACAGCCCTGGGCCCTGACCTGTGTTTGAAGTCTTGTGTGTAGGACCCACAGCACTTCAAAGGCTGATGTTGTTCTGCTGCTCTCAGGGTATATAAGGTAAACCAAAGTGGACAGCCAACTGACCACTGTGAATTTTTCTTCTTCTGGAAGTATATTTGTGCTTAGCTTTAACTCAGGTTACTGCACACAGTAACACCTAACAACCCTCTTTTCTATCAAGAGATGTTTATGCTCACTGCGATGAAAAGAAGTGCCACGCATGGCCATTTCCAGATGGGCATTGAAGAAAAGGAAATGTGTGACACACAGAGGTTTTCTCTGGCAGACCAGAGATTTAGTTTTGAATCATATATATCTCAGATTTGATAAATCTCAGCCAAAATCCTTTCCATAACAACCTTTCCATTCAGCAAAAAGACAATGCAGATCCGCATGCTTGTGTACAGCATTGCTAGCACAAAATAAAATGGGCACCTTTAAAGGAGGATCTTCCTCGGAGGATGAACCTGAAGAGCACTTGACTTTATGTGGCATGTCCAAATGGGGTGCTGGTTGTGCTGCACAAACCCTGTGCCTATTGCAAAACAAATTTGAGCTTCTGCATGTGGGTTGCTATTGTGGTTGGGCTGCTTTCCTGGTACATGCATCCACGGGTGGTAAGAGAATTGCTGCAGTGGCCTCACCAGTGGTCCTTCTCTATATCTGCATCTCAGTCCCATTCAAGCTCATGGAGGCCATGCTCTACATCAGGCTGGGGTTTTCTGCATCTGCTCTGATACTTTCCAGTCCCAGGCTCTCTGCAGAGGAGCCATCCCAGTGCCAGAAGATGCTGAGAGAAACCGCCGCCATACCCTTACCTCTAGGGAGGCAGGACTGCTTCACTGATTTAAAAACTCATTTCATAATGTAATTCACCTCTTCCGAGGAGAAAGGGGGAGAAAAAGAACATTACCCCAGTGTAAAACTTCCTTTCTCTGTGCTGTGCAGCCCCCTGTTAAGGGCTTCAGTGAAACCTGAGGTGTCTTTGTAATGAAATAATTCCCTGAAGAAATAATGTGAAATTTGAGCCTCTGATTTTCAATGGCTATAGGAAAAAATGTACGTGTGAGAAGAGAGCAACTTTCCTTAAGGCATATGGAGACATGCATGGATAGCTGATCTCATTTAGAAACTTGGAGCCCCCAAACCCCTTGTGTTCACCAATGACTTTGAAAGTGATTTGGCCTATAATAGGATTAAGAAGTGCCAAGAGAAATCAAGCGCTTATTGTTGGTGCTGCAAGTGCAGAGAGGGAACATATTCCTTTCCTTTTGTCTTACAAATATAAACACACAGAGAAATGGTGGTCCCTGACCCAGGGAACAGACCATCGTAGTACAAACACATGATTAGAAAAGGTTCTCTGCAGATGCCCCAGTACAGACAGACAGAGGGAAACACAAGCACAAGCAGATGCAATAACTTTCTGTGTCATTCAGCAGAGCCCTGGTGAGGCCCATGTGTCCTGACTCCCACAAAATGGTGATAAAATGGTATGTCAAAAAGAAGGATTTTCCTTGGCACAAACCACAATGACATCAAAGACTTTGAACTAGATAAAGATATTAGGTTAATGCCTTTTGTTCCTCAACTGAGCATTTTAGTCAGTGAACAGAATTAATTGTGTTGACATAATGGATTTATTGTTTCAACAAAATGCCCATCTGTTTTCACTCAGTGGATAAGGGATTTGACAAAACTAATGCTGATATCAAGGGATTCTTATATAGCTGAATTATCAACCTGATAAAATGCCACTAGTGTAAAAAAGAACATGAAAGGGAAAAAAAGAGTCTATAGCCCAGAGGCGTTAGTGCTCACAAGAAGTACATAAAAAATGCATTACTTTTACTTTTTGCATGGCTTTTTGTGATGAGCAAGGTGCTGCTGATACAGACCATATGCTTCCACACACCCCTGCTTGCAAAGGTGAAAGCTCTCTTCCCAGAAACCTCTAAGACCTGCCTACAGTCAGGATTTGTGAGTAAGGAAAGCATTCAGCCTGGGCCAACAGGGAGGGAAAGGCTGTGGGTGTCATCTGCCTAGACTTCAGTAGAGTCTTTGACACCATTTCCCCCAGCAGTCTTCTGGAGAAACTGGCTGCTCATGGCTTGGACAGGCATACTCTTTGCTGGGTAAAAAGCTAACTGGATGACTGAGCCTAAAGAGTGGTGGTGAACAGAGGTAAATCCAGTTGGCAGATGGTCACAAGTTATGTTCCCCACAGCTCAGTCCTGGGGCCAGCTCTGTTTGATATCTTCATCAATGATCAGGACAAGATCAGTTGGTGTGCTGGAGGGTTGGAAGGCTCTGCAGAGGGATCTGGACAGACTGGATTGAAGGGCTGTGGCCGGTGGTGCAACGTTCAATAAGGCAAAATGCTGGGTCCTGCACCTGGGCCGCCACAAACTCGTGCAAGACTAGAGGCTTGGGGAAAAGTGGCTGGAAAGCTGCCTGGTGGAAGAGGACCTGGGTGTGCTGATTGACATTCACCTTTCTGCACATCCCTGGCAGTGAAGCAAGGAGCTGGAGCAGAGAACAATGAACACCGGTGGTACTGAATAGCCTGCAAAATCCATCTGAGAAGCACAGTGTTTGCAATGCAGAGGGTTTCTGTGGAGTCAGGGCATGAAAATTGCTTATACAGAAAGTCAGCCAAATTTTTTGTCTGTCTGTGCAAACTAATTTCTACCTGCATCAACAAATAAAAACTGGTTTTGTCCCTTCAGAGCTGGGCTGTAGCCTTTCAGACAGCACTCCCTAGTATGAACTGAGAGCTTTATGTTTAGGTAGAACCATCAAGAAGACAATGAGCTGGATTCACGTGCTAAGCAATGTAGGGCATGTCCTGTCCATGACAACCCTGCTCTGCACTGAACTCTGGTGCCTCAGTTCTGTGTGTCTGTCAGCACAGGGCACTGAGTGGAACCAGGCTGGAAGGAGGGGTTGGTGATGTGCAGCATCAAGGATCTCAAAGATAAGGGAAACACAAAAGAGATTAAAAGATTAGAAAAAGAGAGGTAAGAATGAGAGAGACAAAGAAAAAAGGGTGAAGAAAAATTATGAAGAGATAAGAAAGGAGAGGAAAAGCCATTGTCATCTGATTTCTTTGTACAAATCATAGAATCTTTTAGGTTAGAAAAGATCTTTAGGATTGAGCTCAGCTGTTATCCTAGCACTGCCAAAGCCACCACTAAATCATGTCCTTAAGTGCCACATCTACACATCTTTTAAAACCTAAGTTAATGTCTTAAAACAATAAATTTTTTTTTGCTTTTCTTTATGTTTAAAACCAATTAGAACTCATTCTAAAGAGCTTAGGTAGTGCAGAATAGCTTTCCTGTAGCCCCCAAACCCCTTATGTATGTATGAAATCAGTAGGTGCAGCTGAAGACATGCGTACAGGGCCAGTTGACCTGCTGCCAGTGATTCCTGAGCTAGCACAGAGAGGGCATTGAGGAATGGTATCACTTCCAAGGAGGGTGTTGCATCAAAGTGGTCAAACCCTGTTCAGGAGGTGTATTGTCTCAGAAGCAGTACATTCAAAGCAGAAACAGAGTCACCACTTACCCAAAGGAGGTAAGCAGTATGTAATGAATTTGAGATGTGTAGTGAAGGTATAAGGGAGATAGAGAAGAAAAGGTCAGAGTGGGTGGGTGACCAGGAAATACCACTAGCCAAAAGGAACATGCAGGTTTGGATGCACAGAAGGATGGGAGATCCAGAAATTATGTGAAATGGAAAAGTTTTTCTTTCTGGAGAAGGCCTGGGTTTCTGTTTCTGAGTATGGCAGCAGTGCTCCGGCCCTGCAATAGTCTGGTCAGCTACCATATAGATGGATGAGGCCAGTACAGACTGCCCTGTGTTACCCAAATATTTGCTGGGAAGATGACTCTTACCTTTGCTGTTCAGTTTACATTGCCACAACACATTGCCTTGTTAATTTGAAAATATACAGAAAGCACACTGGAAAACTGCAACAGCAAAACTCATTTTGCAGCCAGAAATGAGCAGTGGGAGTTCCTGTTTCTTCCTCTCCGTACTGGCCATCTTTCTTCCTGACTATTTCTTTCAAAATAAACCATACATGTGTGAATGGTGTTTCCTTTCTCTTCCAGGCAGGCGCACTCTTGCTATCACCCTGGGGAAGGAAAGCGTCAGAAGTAAACAGAGCCCATTTACTAATCTGTCCTTCAGAAGAAGACACGCTCAGCTCTGATGCTGACTTACTGGTGGTAAGTATTGCTGTGGGTACTCAGCCACACAGTGCCAGGAATTTGATAACAGGCAGTGAAGGGTTTCTGTGAAGAGAAATAATTACAGCAGCTGATAGAATGAATTGAAGGAAATTAAGTCAAAGTAACTGCATGTAGATGAAATAGCTCTTCCTCTTAACCCACAAAATAGCCTGCAAAGAGTTTTGGCAGAAACTCTGAATAAAAACAGGAATATGGAATTTTCTTTTTCCTTAAAAAGAGAGCCCTTTTGGTAGGAGGCCATACAGTGACTTGATGTAGACAATGCTATTCCTCAGCAGAAAGGATTAGAGCAAAAATATCTCAAAGTTGTTCCCATTTTTGTAGATAGGAGAAAAGGGCTTAACCCTTCCTCAAGTTAAAAAAGAAGAATTTTCTGTTCCTGCACATTTTGTCTCTGAAGTTCATGCTGAGATGGAGTGGCACAGAGCACTGAAAGTCTCTCCTCAGCAGCCCGCATGATTTCTTAAACTGCCCAAAGGGCATTAAAAAGAGGTAGTAAAACTAAAACTAAATATGACAAAATGATTTTGGGGAATTTCATCCTCCTGACCAAGACAAGATTAGCTTGTCTAATAAAAACCCTGTAACCATTGGATTTGGAGATTATTTTCTATGCTTCTATATGAAAAAAAAAGTGGAGGGCCAGACTTTCATGACCTTCCTTCACTTCATTTACATAAAGCAAAACCTTCCTTACCCAATGCTTGTTTCAGTTTTATGGGGTTTCTATGCTTTGGAATTGGATGTATTTGTTGTGACAAGCTGCTGAAGTGAGCCAGTAGTTACCAGTGAGCTGCTGTAGTCCTTCAAAACAATTTCCAGCACTTTCCCCAGTTCCTATTTTGTGCAGTTTCAGTTGTGCTGAAATCACACAGGAGGGGATGTGCCTTACACAGATCACCCTGAGCTTGTGGGGTGTCTTAGTGAGGGAAACCTGCCCAGCATGGCCCAGGAAGGGTTGTTCGCTGGCACTGTGAGTCCCTCTTGGGACCAGCTAGCCCTGACTGGTTAAGGTCAGAGGCAGAAACATCATCAAGCTGACTTTGAAGGGAAACATGGTTAGATTCACGTACTTGAAAAATTGACATTATTGAGAGCCTTGATGGGAGAGCTGGGCTGATGTAAGCAGCGTGGAGGCTAGCCCAAGGTGGGCACCCTTCTGGTTTCCCTGTGTCTCAGAGGGCCTTGGGGAGGATTTGGGGTTGGCCAGGAGTAAAGGGCTTTGCTGTTCCCTGGTTAATTTGGGATTGCACAGTCAACTGAACTTTTGAGACATTGCATTATGTTTATTTGCTTCCTCTCCTTTTCCTCAAATATAAGGTAGTTTTCTTGTCAAAACCTCTTAGTGCCCATGAGAGAGAAGGAAAATCATGCCTGCTAAGGTGACAGGACAGATTTATTTTCATTTACTATAGCCAGAAATAGACCAAGTGTGGCAAAAGCTACCTGTTCTTTTTCACATTATAACAGATTTGGAGCGTGCATATGGTCAGTTCACTCATCTCAATTCATCTACAGGGAGGGAACTTCTGGTTGAGGGAGCAATAATTTCAGCCATTGGCATTGGATCAGCAGCTGCACAAGCCCCATACACAGATTTCACAGCACTGAGCAACTACGCCTGAGAAATCAGTCCCTCTTGAAGGTATTGTCAGCAACATATCCCAAGGATACAAAATAGATCTAGTGACATATCCAAAGTCACTAACCGTACTTGACACTTTACAGCAGCAATGCTTTGTCTTCATTAGATATTTTTACATGTGTTTTCCCTGTCACTCTGTATTATCTTCATTGCACAATTTGTTGTCTTTATTGTTTTTTTTCTACATGAAATCAGGAGAGAAACTGCCATAAGAACAGTTGAAACTTCAGCAGGAAGGAGGAGAGGCCATCTTTGTATTCTGTGTCTGTACAGTGCTGAGAAAATTGTGGTTCTGCTACAGAAAAGAGGTTTTTCAGCCACAGCTGCCACATAAATAAGAGAGAGGCTTTCCCGTGAGCTGCAGAACTGATGAAATCTCTAGCTTCAGGAGCTAAGTTTCTCGTAGGTTTGTGTCTGTAAGCCCTTTTCCTGGTGATAAAAACTTCTCTTCCCTGCACATACTCTTATCCGACCATGAAGTGTAAGGAAAAGTGTGGGCAGAGGTTAGGCAGGGACCCCATTGCACCAATGGACAGGTGAGGACATTCTGGCTCACCATCCATGTAACTGCTGCCAGGTGGAGGCCGACTCATCTTTGCCTGCCTTTCCCACAGTGCTGACAGTAATTTGGGTCTGTCTCCTTTGCCTGACTTTCATTTTCATGAAACTTGTTAATTTTTTATTGCAAATGTTTCTGTCAAATGTCACTGCAACTGGCTAAAAACTTGTTATGGGGGGCCTGAGGAAACTGTCAGACAGGAAGATGGATGGATAGACAGTTCAACTGCATAACCTCATTTCCTTAGGAAACAGTACAGTGATAATGGACAGATGTCAGTGTTAAGTAGTTGCTGTTAATGTTTGGGTAGTGTGTGAGTAAGAATTCAGATTTTTTGGGAAATAAGATGGTATAAAATAATATGTTATCTGAGATAATATTCTTATACCCATATGGTGGAATCCTTCAACTTTTTATCTGTAATAAAGATACTGCAGGACAAATGCTCAGGAATATGATTTATCACAGTAAGTTCTTTACTCAGGGATTAACAAAAGAAATCTGTAACACTGAATGCATAGCAGAGTGTTAAATTCTGCCTTAAGAGTTCTAAACTCTGCTCTCAATCATATCCTGAAGAACCGATTAACCTTGCTGAGATGCTGAGTACAGGAAGAGTCCAATAAACTTTCTTGCTTGTCAGCCAGAGATAGCAGAGAGGTGAACTGGAAAAGATTTACAAATGTTATGGATTTTGAATATTTTCCCAGAACGTTTTCTGAAACTGCATTGAGGAAAGTCAAAAAGTATCACTCAAAGCTTCCACTATTTTCTATAAACTTTGTAAATCCAACACACTGTCACATCCAAACTGCAAAGTGTAGCTGAATCAAACACCAACTAAATCAAAGGGAAAAGTTCCAGAGTCTCAGATTTTGGAGTAGACACTGTGTTCTGAGCAGAGATCCCATGAAAGAGGAAATAAATGCAGCCAGCATTTTTTTTGGCTAGTTATCTTCAGATCAGCAGAAGGAAAGGGAATTTTCCACTGTGCTGGAATCATGCAAGAGCCTCAGTTGCCTCTTCTTTTTTTTTCAAGAAGAAAATAATTGTAATCTGATTCACATATTTTGTCAAGACTTCCATTGCTTTTTGTCCAGAAATAATAATCTGCTGCAAAAGTTGGAAATGTAAAGGTTGCTGCTTTTTGAGATATCTGTGAACGATAACGGTGAGAAATGGCATTTGACAAAGCAGATTATGTTTCTTAAAAAAAAAGTTTTTAAAAAAGGGGAAATCCCACAATGTTGGGAGTCTGCAAACTACCTCTTCTCCGTATCATCTTGAAGAATGTCCACTGCTGACCAGACTTCCTCATGTGTATGCCTGCCCTCTAGAAACCATGAATCACTGCTACAAGCTGAGGCCATGAGGATGTTCTTTCAGCCTCTGCTGATCTGTACAGCATGGGAAGGGCCATTGAAGGCCAGGGGGATCCCAGGTTCATGAGCCAGTCAACCGCTGTTGGTGCACTTCTCCAGGAAGTTGTATCTAGCCTCAGCTGAAATGTGAGGATTCATCAGGCATCATTGATTTTCGTTATTACTGTCCATACCCCCTGTGCCAAAGGACTGTGTAATTAGAGTTGAAAAGAAGGAACAAGACTGCTGTTAGGAGCTCAGTTCACTGCATTGTTTCCCTCTTGCAACACAGACTTACAGAACAGTTCAAGAGATGCTGCTAACACACACTGAAGCAGTTCCTGCTTTAGTTAAGGATAAATATAATGATTTATCTCAGAACCTAATATAAAATATATGTTTTCTGTGCTCTTACATCAATGTATTTATTGAGGTGTTCTTAAAGGAAAGTTTTAAGAGCTGTCTAAAATTTGCCTGATGATCTCTGATTTAATTAGTGATGATGCATACTTTGATTTATTGGCCTTTTATATTTTCAGGGTGAAGCCTTTCCCCTAGTAGTCTGTTCTGGCTGCAATCTGTATGAACAAAAAAAGTCAAGGCCTCTTGAAATGAACTTGGAGAGATACTGCAGCCTACTCATTCAGTTCCACCCTGTTGCTTAAAAAAGCTAGCATGTGTAACATGTCTAAGTCTTCCATTCTCTTAAACTAAAATATTTTTTTAAAAACTTTCAGAGTTCTCGAAATCCAGATCGGTTTTCCTTTATTGTCAAAAGTTGACTCATTATAAAGTATTTTTCCATCTATCTGCAGAAACAATTTTGAAGGGTGTAGGGTCACTGGAATAATGGTTTTCTCTTGTAATAATAGGATCCTGATTGCATATGATGGTCCTTTTTTTAACCTTAATTAAGCTGTTCTATGCATTTGGCAGCAGTAAGTGATTTGATGGAAGTCGTCAAAATTTAAAAAGCATGGCTTTTATGGCTCTCAGTAACAGAGAATGTACTGAAATGAATTTCTAGCATGATCTTTTACTCATTTAGAGTCAAAGATCTGTGCAGGCAGAGTACAATACAGATCACTGGATGAACTTCAACCCTGTTCAATCAAAGTTTTGGAAACAGCTTGAACTTCCTTTGTAAATATTGTTTACTGTGAGGAGAATGCTCTTGTCTTTTAGAGAGAGTATAAAACCTCCCAGAGCTTATCACATACCAGTGGTATTAAGCAACAGAAGGGAAAGTTCAGTTTGAAGAGAGAAGGAGAGTACTGAGTTGGAAAAAGATCCACAAATCAATAAAAATAAATCAGAATCCTTGCTCATTTTCTGAGGGTTCTAAAGTTTCTGTACACCTATGCTTTACCGGCAGTCACTGGTGTACCGGTGATTCACGAGTAAAGGCAACCATGTAGGAAGAAGCTCAGGGTTTCTGAATCTCAGAAGGAGGATAATGCAGCTGAACAGCTTGGATTATCATGCTGCTGCTTTTGTGTACATCAGCAACTATTGTGGTCCAGTGGGAACAGATGCGCAGTTGAAAACAATTGATGCTGGGGACTTGATAACCACACTACGTGCATATTGGAAGGGCTGTGTCAGATTAATGTTAGCATGGTCCCATGAACTGAATTCTATTAGTGGCCAAGTACATTAGACGCAAACCTGGAGTGCATCATGGTCTCACCCTTTATTAGGAAACATGTCCACAGATCCAAGTGCAATGTATGTACTCTTTCCCTGAGGTTGACTGTGGTACTTATGTGATACACCCTGGATTGCAAATTCATTGACTGAGGCTGGGTCAGCCACTGCAGAATTGTTTCACCAATGTCCTTTGGTGGAGCTAGCCCATGGCTGGTCCTCTCTTAACAATCTAGAACTGAAAGAGTTCCCTGAGTCATGGAAGAAGCTACATTTACATCCCAATGGTAAGCTTGTCACAGGAGACAGGTCCTATAACAACAATTATTTTCTCAGCATAAAGAAAGAAAAGTGCATATAACCAAGTAACGTGTCAGAGCAGCAACCAAGCTCACAGCTGCAAGAGTGGTATCTCAGTGGAATAAGAGAAAGGATAGAGGAGAACTAGCTGCATCAGCATGGTACCACTAGAATCTGACATTTGCATCTAAAACCTTAAGAACCTGATGCTAAATTAACTTGCTGTTTCCACAGTTGGCTGTGCTGTGTGGTGGCCTCTAATGCACTTTGTGTCTCAGTGCTGCTTGTTACCATGCATAAACAAGCAGGAAAAAAATGTACAACTGCAAAAAGCTGCCTTTTAAATATGTATTACATGGCATTAAATTTCTTTAGAATGTCTTCCATGATCACAATACACTGATTAGGGTTTTTGTTTTCTTTTCCTTTTAGGGAGTTTGCATCTCCCAAATCTAATTTATTTTCCTTTAAGTTAGGATTTTATGTTTTTGTAGAGCTGTGCAGCATGGAGAAAGAAAATTCATGAAAATCTACATACACTTCTCTTAATAAAATAAAAGGACAGAGCAAATAACCATCATTAATGTCTCATGGAGAAAGCAACTTCAGAAACCCACAACCATAATTTTTACTTGGCTGGTTCAGAACCGTAAGTGACTGTAACTGAGGCATGCCTTGAACAATAGAAAGTTTTAGGCTGGGGTTGTGAGGAATGGTAAAATAGCAGGTTCTTGCATACAGAGACTGTGTGCCACTCAGGGTTTGTGAGAAGCAGCAGTTTTTTGCAGATATGAAGGAATCTTTTGTATTTTTGCCATGTCCTTTGCCTCAATTTAACCTGCAACAAACGGTTGGCATCATCCTTAACATGTTCTGGCTTCATGCCGCTAATGAACGTCTGTATTAAATTTGCTTCCTGACAAGGAAATAAACCAAACACAGCCCTCCTCCAACCCAATTAAAACACAGTGCTATTTACTGTGAATACCTGAAAATCAGTGTAAGGGGCTTCAGAAGTCTTGCAAATAGCAATGCACAGTTTGAATGTATTCAATGGAAAGGGTATTTCACAAATGCTACACTAGAGGCATAAACTAAGCATACCATAAACATAAATGAGCAGATGCATTACCAGTGCAGCATGTTCACACTTTAACCTGTGTAATACAATTGTTGTTATTCCCACTAACAAAGCCTCTATACAGCTCTAACAGAAACATATATTTTGAGGAGAATGCTGTATGCAGAGAGGGCAACATAAACCCACACATAATAAGCACACAAATTAGTTGCTTGGAATAGACAAAAGGATAGCAAGAAGTGGGATCCATTTTGCTGAAGTTGTGTCAGGATTTAACCTGTTGTGCTACAAACTGAGATCATGTGCATTGAAAAAAAGTCTAGCATCTCTCCCTCTGCTTTCCTGAGTGAAGTGCAGGGTTTGTGCATGAGGGCATCCACAGTTTGAAAGGAAGCTTATTGACAACAGATCAATCCTTCTGATCTGGCTTAGAAAATTAAAGGTAACTGACAAAACATCTCTCATACACACTTCCTAAAATGGCAGCTATTTCTATGCCCTAGTGATGCTGGAAGAAATTTCACAAATAAGGCGTAAACAAGAAACATAAAAGTAACTACCATGAGGATCATCTCCTTGCTTTCCCCTGGGCTCTTGGCACCTGATAAATAGGTAAGAGCAGCTTATTCCTATCCTAGCCTTAACCAGGTATTAAAGGCTCTGCATCAAGCTATGGGAGGGATGATTGCACAGGCAGGATATTTATTGCCTTTAGAGGAAAGCAGATGGGCTGGTGGAGGAGGAGTGGACAAGGGATGCAGTGAACCAGTGCTACAGCTGATGCAGCTGTAGCCCACCCTCAGAGCATGAGGGATGGGCACCTAAAGCTGCCCATGTAGGGAAGTGTCCACCCAGCCCCTCAAAAGTGGCGCAGATGTGTTCCAGGAAATAGACTTATTAAAGCTGGGGTGTAACTTCTGCTGTTTACAGCCACAGATGTTAACACACTATGCTCCCCCCCAATAAATATTTCAAACTCTAAGTCATTGCTAGATAGATATGTACTTAACAGAAATATGTGTATGGTAGTTGTCTTGTGTGAAATAGCGTTTGTACATCAAAAGTGTTTCATTGTGTACATCTAAACTTGATTTAACTGCTTTCTAATGCAGGTGCAGTGCAGGAAATCTTTGTGATATGCAGTCCCATCTGAAAACTGCATAGATTTGTAGGTACTTTTCATATAACTTTTTGTTCTTCTCTGCAAATAGTACTCAGAAAAAATGTTCAGGATCTTCATCTTTCAGTATATGGAAGATGTCCCAAAGTTCTTCCAGTTCAGTCCCTTAAAATCTAAACTGTGAAAGTCACGAAGTGAGATTTAGAAAGTCAGCAATCATGAAAACGCTAAGGGTGCAAATCCTTTGTACAAGTTCTTAGGCAACTTCCTTCTCTAGTCGTGTCTAGATGCTGTATTGCTATTTATCCTTTTAGAAGAAACTTTGAAAGATGAAAAAACCTTCTAGAATCAGATTTAAGTATGTTTTAAACAGAAATAAATGAATTCATCAGCAACGATAGAACTACAAAGTTAAAATCTACAAAAGCTGGTATAACTGGGGCATGATGACATTCAGTAGATCATGAAGAATTATGCTTTAGAATACTCTTGTACACACTTTAAGTATGGGAAAAGCGGATTTTTGCACAGTAAATTCTCTCAAACCTGGGAATGTTATAGCCTTGCAAAGCTAAAGTAGATTTGCCTGCATCACATAAAAGCTCTTAAATTAATCCGTAGCCTAAATCTAAGCTCCTCTGTGGATAGCTAATGTTGGTTTTATGTAGTTTGCTCTGTAATCAATACAGCAAACAGTTCATCAAGAAATCTTCAGTGAAGTGTTGTGCTGGACGGTTTCATCAGGATGTAAACTGTTTTGTGGGATTCATGAGATGCCAATTTTGGTCTGTATAGTATTGCCATTGACTTTTAAGGTATATTCTTAGAAAACAGACCTATGGTATATATATGTATGTATGTGTATGTACATATATAAAAAAATATATTTTCAGAAGTCAGTTTCTTTACTGTTTCTTCATGAAGACCTCTAGACCAAATGACATGAGAATTGCCTCCACACTCTCTTCATCTCTCCTATGGCACTCCTGGAGCACAGTTCCCAATGGACTTCTGCATAACTGAGGCTTCAGTAGATATACCATAGAGATATTCAGTAGAGATACCGGTAGAGATAAATTATCACTTTCTTCTCAAATCTTACAGACAGCAATCCTGTGAATGCACACCAGGAGATCTCCTCTTTTAGAAACACCATCACATTACTGTCTAGTGAATGGTTTGTGATCTTCTCTGGCAGTGTTTCCCATGTAGCCAGCAACTCCCCATTTTTTACTGGGCGTTTCATCTCTCCTCCAGTTCATGCACATGCCAGCATGATGGGTTTCAGGCACGCAAACCAGTGCAGATCCTGATGATGCATACGAAGGAATGAACTTTGTTTTGCTTCTGTGATTTTCAAACTCCCTTTATAGAGAGATCAATTCAGGGGGAAGAACCCACACAATAACCTGGCAAATCTCCTTATGCATGTAATTTGGCAGGGAGGGTGGAGGGTGGGCTGGGGTTAGGGAGAAAGACCTGATTTCACTAGAACAGGAACTGAAACTAATACTGATTTCTAATACTAATTAGAAATACTGGAACTAATACTGATTTCTCAGCCTTATATATATTTGTCTATTTTTCGGGGTACATGCACTTTGGGAAGAGTTTTTGAAAGCCATTAGTTTCATTGTAGCAATAATAGTTCAGTTATCTGTTCATGCTCAATCAGAAAGCTTCAGTTATTTTAGTAAATCTATGGAAATCTGCTTTCTCAACATCATCTGCAGTGCAGTTACATTTTATTAATGCTTTGAGACACAAGAACTGTACTGCCATATTGAAAGTGAGTTAAATGTTATGTGAGTAATAGGTCTTGTTTTTCTGTAACTGTAATAGAGCTTTTTCATTATTACTGATTAAATATCACAAAGTTGCATAATTATTTTTGTCTCCTCTGGATACTTAAGCATTATGTTAGCTTAGGTGCTGTGCGCAGAAATAAAATAAAACATGTTTCTATTGGTGAATAATCCCTGGAAACACATTAAATGAACTGAATTTCACATTTAATAAAACTCTTTGCTTTCTCTTTTGAAGAACTAGAGGCCTTTTGAGAGCTTTGGTGTGTTAAATTGTGTGGATTCCAGCTAGGGCTGCATCCTGAGGGTGGCTATGCTGGGTGGAGAGAACAGGCAGCGCAGGCAGCGCAAGGCTGCTCAAGGAAACCTGCCCTTGCACGAGAGCTGCCCTTCTCCTGCCCATCAGCCCAGATCAGGCCAGCTGTTGGCAGTAAAAATAACCATTTGAACACTACAGATTCTTCTGTATGTCGTCAAACCTCTACCAGATGCTGTCCCAGGTCTCTCTTCTTACCTTGCAGGACAGAGTTTATGGAGGTGCAGTGAAATTAAATATATAGACCAAACACTATGCTCACCTGTTCTTTATTTTCTATTTGCTCTTTTAAGAAGGCCTGTGTGGATAGGTGATGTGATTACTAATGAAGATGTCAGTTTAATTGGAGGTATGATGCAGTGGAGATGACACAGTTTTTGTCTAGTCCAAATGTCTCTCACTCTTTTTTGGCTCATTATATTTCCTTATGCTTTCAGAAGAAGAAATAATGCCTTTGTCTCAAAGCCCAAAGGCACGGTAAATATGAAACAGTGTCCAGGGTTACAATTGTCACATGAGCATTGCCCAAGGTGATCCTCTTTCCTCTGTCTGTGTCACCCAACAACAGCCGTCGTACTGCTGGGTGCATCCCGCATTAACCAAAGGAGTTGTACCTGTCCCCATCAGCAGACCTGGAACCTGTAAGCCTTGCATCTATATGCTAGTGACACTCCTTTCTATGAAGTCTTCTTAGTTCGCTCCTGGCTTTGCTACACAAAGGTAAACTTCTTGTCCCGCTCCTTAGCTCCTTCATTTTCCTTCCTTCTTTCTTTCTGTCTTTCCTTCCATTTAGTTTTCTTTTTTATGCTAACAAGTCATCACCAGTTGACTTGCAATGAGCTCCTGAATTCTGTTAGAATGAAATGACAAACTTTTTCTAAGAAATAACCTCCTTTATCATTCTGATTAAAACTTTCACCTAACTGGAAATCACAGGAGCTGCAGAGGAATATAAAGATCTAATCCTTTTTCATTTAAACTGTCAGGATGAAAGCTCAACAGAATAATAATAATGATGATGAAGCTTCTGAGGTGCTTGGAGTAGCTTATATTTTTCCTCCATCTTCGCACATTTGTAGTTCGGCTTGCTTGTTGGCTCCCTTTGGGCCATGTACTTCACATTAAGTGAGCATTATACTGGACTATTCTTACTTTGGGATTTATGTGAAAGCAAATTGTGCTAAATTATGGTGTTGTATTATTAACAGGCCATATGGGCATCAGGCTTGGGAGAGAGAAGCTTAACAAGAACACAGGAAAACAATCTTCCAGATCCTTCCTTCCTTCTCCTAATACATAATCCTGAGTGCAGGAAAGAGATAAAATATTTCAATACTGTGGTGGAGGACTATAAGGGATGGCATGCTTTTAACCTTACCTGAGAGTGCACCTTGTCTAGTCATCACCTCTGCTGGTCTTGCTCAGCACTCATTTAAAGCAAGAATATTTTTTAAGTGTTCTCTTCCCTGAAATAAGCGGTGAAAAGCACTTTTCTGTGTTTTCTGTCAAGTTTACGCACTTTACTGCTACCACTTACTGCAATGGCTTTATTCCAGCTTCACAGGATGTAGTGGGAGTCTTTAAAAGAGAAGTGGCGGAAGCAAATGTCCTTTTGATGCATGTGAGCCCTCCAAAGTTAAATCTGATGGGTCTTGCTGTGGTGCAACCCTGTTCCTCAGCCACATGTGCTGTGCTGGCAGCCACTTGGTTAGACTTGCTGCCAAGGTGTTCTGCATGGAAGGGAGGAGATGCTTTGTTCAATCAAATCATGTTTGCTGTGATACTTCCAGCCCTGCAGGAACATCTTACTATACAGTCAGAGATGGCAGGCCTGGGGACACAGAGCTATCACAGCATCAGAGGTGGCTGGTTTTTGAAGGATGAATGTAAACAGCTTTTTAAGTTCCTTGGACCTATTTTACTTTGCAAAAATTCTTCATACATCTGAAATGTTCTCTACACAATTGCAAAGTTTATTTACTCAGCATGCGATACTGGAGATTTCACAGTAGATGTAATTTGATGCCTACTACAGAAGCTGATTCCTTCATTTTTTTTCTTTAAAAGAGAATTTAAGAATCAATGGAAAGATAAAGTTCAAGGAATAGTTTTTAAAGAATTACTGAGCAGTGCCAGACTAGATTATCAGGTGATAATATAAAGTAGCACACTTGTGGTGCCAACATTTTAAACAAAAAGCAGACTGCTGAGCTGGTGGATGGTTGCTGACTCACTGTGGTGCCAAATAAATACTGTCAAGAGCAGTCTTTTCTGACAGTAAAGGGATTATTTTTTCATTTTAGTTTATTCAGCTAGTTCAGGTCAGTGCCTGGTTCACTCACAATGGGGCAGCCAGTTGGTACTGGAAGAAGCAGAAAAGCTTGTTTTCCACTCTAAGTAATGGGAAGAATCTGGACCCTAGGATTTACTGGCTACTGGCTTTAAAATCCTCAGAGTGCTAGGACCACAAATCACAAGCTCAGATATGCTTTTTATATACTTTAGAAAACTGATGTATTACTTTTACTTGCAATTTGCCCAATGTTGGATAAAAAGAGGTAGTAGATTAAAATAGAGGAACCCAGACTTTGCAATGGTTTTACTGAACTAATACAAGGAAACAGTTAATTCAAATATGAATGGACCACTCTCAATGCAGTAAGAAGGCTGTGATATACGTATTCAAATATGCATATTTGAATAACTGAAAATATACAATGTTTTGCCAAATGGGAATGCTAAATTCATACTGAAATACTAAATATCAACTTCGGCATAAAAATTTGTTGTATTTGCAGATTACAGGACCTTTTCCCAGTTATTTCACAGTTTATTCTTGCATTTCTTATGAAAGCAGCTCTTTGGAAGTGTCCAGACCAGCATAAACCGTTCTGAAGTTCAGGGATTCGTTCTGCAGTTACAGAATTTATTTAGCTGTAAAGCTGCACACATGAGGACAGGGAGAACTTTGCTGTTGAAATTTGATGAATCACTGCTAGAAAGTTCACTGCCTTGGGATGTGGCTTCACATCCAATAAGGCTAAAAACCCATATCTACTTACATACTTCCCTTTACAAGCACATACACAAGGGTGATTCTTTTAATTGATAACTCTCTCTAAGTTTGCTTTTACAAGGTCCCTGACCATCCTCTGTTACAGCAGTGGAACAGTCATGAGTAAGGAGGAAGGTCTGTGCACAGACAATTAAAAGGAAACAGAAGACGCATATTAATGATCAGCTTTCACAGTGAAAGAAAATCATGAGTGGAGTCCTGTGGGGATTTGTGTGGGGTGCTCATGCTGTTCAATGTGCTCCTAAATGATCCAAAACAAGAGAAAAAGAGGTGACAATATTCCCTGATCATGCCAAGTTGCTCAGAGCAGTGAATGCAAGACTGATTGTGAGAACTGCAGAAGGATGTTGCAAGGATGAACGATGGGATGACAAAGTGGTCAGTGAAATTCATTCTAGGGAAATATGAAGCGCTGTACATGGGAAAAACCAGTTCTAATTTCATGTCTAAACTAATGGCCTTTAAGGTGATTGCTACCTCAAGAATGAGTTTTTAGGTTTCTAATGGTTTGTTGCATGAACACATAATCACAGTTCTTGTAATTGATCACACTAACACATTGAAAATTAGGGATTATTAGGAAAGGCATGAAGATCAAAACAAAGCAGCATGTCGCCATCACAGAAACTCATGCTGTGCCTGCATCCTAAATGTGTATTCACATCTGGCCCTCTCAGTTTGGAGGGGATGCATCTGACAGAGAGACAATAGCAAGGACAATGAGGATAATCAGACATATGGAATAGTTTTTGTATGATCAATGATTCTCCACGTCAAGAAAGAAATGACAACAGAAGGATATGGGAGAAATGCTCCTGTGACAAGGAAAGGGTGAATAGGAAGGGAATGGCTGTTTGCAGACTCTTTCAATAAAAGAGCTAAGAAGGGGCAAATGAGACAGCCATCCCTAGAGCTCACTGGAGAAGGAGACAGTTCTTCACAGAAAGTGCAGTTCAGATAAGGGACTGTGAGCTGGTTACGTTGCCTCAAAGTGTTACTGCACTACATTGGGAGCAAAATCCATGGAGGGCTATTACGTACAAAAATACTGAAAAAGACTCTGTACTGAAAGTTACACTGGGGACTTCAGGGAATATTCTAGGGAAGGATACCACTTGGCACATCATTACACAACTACATCGCTTGGCCATTGGCTGTTTTGGAAACTGGGAAGTTGCCTAGGTGGACCTGTGGTCTGTTGGATTATGCCTGTTATGATGTAGGCAGAAAAATGTATCTGAAAAGGACCTTTCCAAGACAGAAGAGAAATACTTCCCTAACAAGGTACTTTCCTTTCTCCATCTTCTTCTGCAGGAACACTGGCATGGAACTGCAGTAAAAATCAGTGCTAAACTTTGAAGTTCACAGCCGACTGTTCTTGTGTGTGGAGCAGCTGGTGGCATGAAAAGAAAATGAAATCAACTCACAATGAAAGCGATGAGATATTAAAAGCACTTGGGTGAAAACTGTGAGTTCCGCTGCTGCCCACGTCTCAGCTGCAAGCTGGGAAGTTGGTCTTCCTCATCAGCAGCTCCCACATAATATTGCAATGGGCCTCGAACCACAAAGATGTTGCTTTACAGTTGAATGATGGCTCCAAACTCCCACTCTCTTTGCGTATGATCCAGCCTCTAATAATCCCACGTCACACACCCCTTGCACTGCATCGGTATTCCCCTCTCCTCTTCTGTACTTCCTTTCAGCCAGATTAATACTTCTCATTAAGTTTTCTCTTTACCTTTGTATTATAAATACTGATCTCTCCACCTCAGCGATTAATTGCAATTTGGGTCAATATGTTAGTTTATGCTGAAAATGCAGAGCAGAAAGTGTGGCTTGCCTGGATGAGTTCACATTGGGGAAAAGGTGCAGAACCATTTAAAACACCACTTGACACCTTGTTTAGACAGTTTAAGACCTGTCTGGTCCCATTTCTCATCTTTCTGCTGTCTTACTTATAGGGGAGGACAATAACATTACAAATCTACCTGAGAAAGCTAGTGTTAGGACTAATGTTTCTGCAGGTGTTTGAAGGTGATTTATAGCTGGTAGCTATTAAGAGACAGATGGACCAAGTCGAAAAATCTCAGGCCAAAGCTGTCAGAATTTTGGAACATTTGAGGGCAGCATCCTTCTCCTCCTCCTCCCCCTCTGTGGGACTCTGGTTTTTGCTGCTTTCTTTGTTATTCTTCTCTTCCCCTGAAGATTAATCCCTCTCCTCCCTTTCTTCAAATCCTTGCCTCCTTCCCCGTGTCCTGGCCTCCCCTCACTGCTGAATTTTCTTTGCTTTCCTAAGAAATACCTGCATTTCTAATGTTTCTCAAGTAGAATGGCTTTTCTTTCTTTTTGCTCTTTTCTGTTGCAGGTACAGAATCTGTGTTGTACATGGCTCCCCCATCACACTGCGTCCCTGGAGGTCTGGGGAATTTTGGGTGACTTAATCATTCTTAGGGAGGATTTCAGACCTCTCTGTATTTCCAGTATATGGGCAATGCATTTCTTTTCGTTTTGACTTCCTGGGTGAGTAGAATGAATAGGTTTTGATTCGGCAGCATCATGCAGTCTGGAGAAATACACAGTGACTAACTCTTAGCTGATATTTTGAAAGGCCTCATTGTTTCCTTTATTGATATTTTAATATATGTGCTTTATATTCCACCATGCTGACTGGAGCTGACCATGGCCCCTTATATCCCTGAGCTGATTAAATTGCTCTCTGTACATCCTCTACATAGCTCTTTATTCATTACAAACACATTAGTTTCTAAAGTCAGGCCTCTTTGGTAATTGGTATTTGTTATGAAAGAAACTTTCACTTCCATTCTGTGCTAATTACTATATTTAAGCTGGATCTTTCCATAATTCCGAGAAGCAATTGTCCATCTTTTATGAAAGCAATGGTAATTCTTCCCACCTCCACTGTCATTCATCCCCTCTCTTGCACAGTAAACTGGGACACAGCACAATCTCACATCAGCCTTTCTTCTTTTAATCATGGCTTGGCAATAGCCCATAGTTCTGTTATGTCTGCTTACTCTCCAGTGCCAGTTGTCTACACAAAAGCCAAAAAGGATAAAAAAAAAAGTATGAAATGGATCGCATTTCCCCAGGGAGATGTGGAGGTTTTATTTTGCTTTCCCTCTCTATTGTTGCTGCTTTGTAATGAATCTGTGCTAAGGAACATCATGTCTGCAGAACTGTGTTTAAAATTAAGAGAGGGGAGCAACATACTGCTTTTTACCTTTTGTTTCACAGTTCTGGGACATGTTAACAACAAGCAGTGGAAGTATTTGTTGGTCTGATTTGGTCCCTGAGACCACAGCAGGGTTTACCAATCTTTTTGACTAACTTTATGTTAGACAATGGGTGATAATCAACCAGTGAGCACATTCAACACACTTTTACTGCTTTCATGTGCACTCCAGGTCACCACTAGAACAGTCTTTAGACTTGGACTTGTTTTTAACTTCCCAGCATACACACACTTTTATTCCACCCTGCAGCAGCTCCTAGCAAGACAGCCTCTCCTGGCAGATTTTCTAAGCAGCATGTGACACGTGATGGTCAATGTAACCTGGGTTTGTGCACTGCTGTGTATTGCTCTGGAGAAAGGCATTTGTCATAACATATTGTTGTCTTCTCATGGCTTCAGCCTTTATAGCCTAAACCAGAACCTGCTGCCATGTGGAGTGCTGATATTCTGTCTTGCTATGACCTTTGCTGGATGCTTGCTCCCTTTGGATGGGCTTTGGTTAAAAGCCCTTTGAGGAGAGAAGGTTCTCCAGGAAGACGGGGAGGGGAGTCGCTCTGCTGTCTCCAGTGCTGCTGGTCCTGCAGGTATAGGAAGGATGAAGCTGCAGAAGGGGCCATCCCACCTCTTCCCCTGCCCTGATAACCAGTGTGAGCTTCATTCACCAAGGACCTTCAGCCTTGTGTTGTCAGGGCAACAGGCAGGGACACAGTTTTCAAAGGGGCTGTGCTTTCCTGCCATCCCACTGTCTAGCTGCCGACTTTTATGCAAGGTGAGTGTGAAATGACGACAGCACAGAACTGACATGCAGTTGGCACAGTTAGCTATGAGTGCTCAAAATGCAAAGCACTGGAAGACAAATCCTGAAATAATGAATAGTTTGTTGCTGGCATCAATTAATAAAAACAGACTTTTATTAAAAGAAATCACTGACCAGAACATCAGTGATCATGTACCTAATTTTCCATCATATTGTGCTAACCTCACATCAATAAAAATACAGTAATTTCACTGAATACCTGGCATCACGCAGTGCCATAGTGACAC
The DNA here is from genome assembly GCF_012275295.1 of Melopsittacus undulatus. Classification (NCBI taxonomy): domain Eukaryota; kingdom Metazoa; phylum Chordata; class Aves; order Psittaciformes; family Psittaculidae; genus Melopsittacus; species Melopsittacus undulatus. The sequence goes on from NC_047528.1 coordinate 94,599,690, forward strand.
ATCAACCTTCCATGAGGGTATGTGTTAAAAATTGTAGCATACATAGATGAGAATTATCCTCAAATCCTTGAGCTACCTTTCACTGAAAGATCATTCTGTCCTGTTACACGCCAGGGCTGAAATCTAGGGATTCCTCAGCACTCAGTGCTCAGTGCTTTGTGAGTGGTGCTTTCCAGTCCTTGGCTGGGCTTAAAAGCTTTTCTCAAGTCAAGGCTATTTGAAATACAAGTATAATAAATGATTGTAAAAATGTATATAGCAAGTACAACAGCCATAAGCTGTGACATTATAGGTGCTGGGGGCAGAAGTTCCCAGTGCAGCTCTTTCATGGCCCAGATGGGAATTTCTCTTTTTGTGTACTGAACCTCTATGCAAAACAAACTAGGGAGTGGGTGATGCTGTCCAAAGCAGCAGAGAGAGGATAAACAGCATGTTGGGAAATTAGGAGGACAGCCAACACTGTAATCAGGAGACAGCTGGGTTCCCAAGAGCTAAGAGCCTATAAGCCAGTTCTCCAAGGAACCAAGCCAGGAGAAGCCAAAACAAATAAACAAAGCAGCATGTCTCTTCTGAGATAGACTTTGTCAGCCTTCTTTTCTTGGAAAGGATGGCTTACAGAAAGCCTTCCTAAAGCAACAGCCTTTACACTCATGGCTTCAGCATGATGTGCATTTGAGAGCGACAGGGCAACAATGCACCCAGGACTGCAGAGAGCAACATAAGGAAATTTGAGGCCATTTTGTAGTGAGTAGAGAGCAAGGTCATCAGTGAGCAAAGAGAAGGATTCCTGGAGGTAGGTTTACCACCAATAGTTGGCACCAGGAAGAGCAATGAGGTGGGGTTGACTCATTTTGTCTTTCTCCTACTAGGTCATGGTGCAAGATTTCACCATATTCATGAGGGATTTGATTTGCACTCCTGCCCTGAACTGGTATGTGACTAAGTTTTAAGAACTGATCAATACAAATAACCATGTTATTAAATCTAAAGAGATATTAAGTCCTACAAAACACATTTGACAAGATTAAGATTGGCTTATTAAAACAGACTGTTCATGCAGTGTCACTATTTCTGTAACTTTTATATTAATTTTTTATACAAGAAAGGAAAACCAAGGCAACTGTTAACTGAGTTTGCCAAGACACTACATATGTTTTAAAAAGCCACCGTAAAAGTCTTAAGAATATGACACACCGTCTCACCTTGAGTGTGTTCAATGCTTACCCCTACATTAGCTGTATATTTGTGCTTCTTTCCAGGAGTGCAACACTTCAGCAGTTCAAAAAGACCCTAGAACAACAATGGCAGTTTTCATAGCACTTAAGAACATTTGGTGATATTATCACCTAAACTCAGGTGTTCACCATTTCACTATGATCTAGGGCATATTCAGATATCCTATAGCTATTTCTGTCTCCTTTAAATCTTGGGTTATAACTGCAGCACTGCAAACTCAGCAGGGCTCAATTTGTGGCGCTTTCAGCTTATTAAACACTGCAGTCTGCACTGTTTGGAAGCAAACATCCTATGTGGGTTTGTTTGGGTGTTTAACAAGAGGAAAAATAATAAATATCAGGCTGCATTCGTTAGAGCAGATTTATTTTCTCTCTCTTAGCTATGCCTGACCCCAGTGTCTTCATTTGCTATCTGGGCTTAGAAAACTTAGGCAGTGTGGTGTGAGGGTGGCTAAGTGGGAGGAGGTCTCTGTTATTATGAAATCAGTAAACCCACGGCCAAGTTCCTGGAAACATAAGCCTGAAAACTCATCACTCACTGTAAATATTTTGAACAGCTTTTGGAGATGATTCTGTACAATAATTGCCATCTCAAATGTAAATGTGATTAAAGCACTAGGACACATCCTGTTTTCCTACTTAGCTAACAAAAGTAATAGCAGTAATGGTCTGCCAGTGGCTCGGGCTTCAGCATGAACTCACAAACTGAATCTGAGGTCCCTGCTGAGCCTACACATCCCAAACTAAAGTCTGGGCTTGATTTTCTGTGTTAAATGTGCAGCCAGGGTGAACATAGCCTGGCTTTCCCTACATGCTCTACAATTGCATCTTTGTGGCAGTGGAGCCATACTCTGAGTCCAGCTTTTTTTGTATAGCACGACACAGTCAGAGCCAATACATAGTTGCTAAAGAAAAGGATTTTTTATTCTTATATATATTTATCCCACTCCCTGCTCTGAAATACGGAGCTCTTCTTCCACCAGAAGAAACTCATGTGGCAACAGAAAATATGAAATGTTGATTGTCTGATGAGGAATTTGTGACTGAGTGCACATTCTGTGGTATTTCAGGGTAATACAAATAAATATTCATCAACAATATTAAACGAGAATTTGTAACAAAAGAAAAAGAAAGGAAAGGTGGGTTTGAGATCTGTAATGATAGTGTTCATTTACAGCTGCTTTTGTGAGGGGGAATAATTTAGCAGCACTAGAGCTGATGTTGACTTTCTAGCTCCAAAGAGCTCCAGAGCTGTTTATGGGAGTTAGAGGCACACTCCTGAGACAGCAGGCTGGAGTCTGATGTGTTGCATTATTGTAAATCAGTGTAACTTCACTTCAGTGCCCCCAGCTTGCCTTCATCCTATAGAAAATATCATTATAAGAAAAAATTATATGACTTGTCTTTAATTTTTAGGAAAATGAATTAATGCAAAAATGTCCATATCTTCCCTCCCATCTCACATATAACACTAGATCCTATGTGCTTATTTACCCACAGAAATACTTCAGTTTTTTCCTATTCCTAATGGGAAATTTTTGCAGAAAGAAAATCCTTAAACATGAAAAAGCCAGAGGCTGGTACAAGCTAAATGGAAGAAGATTAAGATCAAATACAAAAAAATGGCATAAAAAGATAAGAGACAACATAGTTTGAGAATAAAATATTTTGATAAGGATTATTTGGGACACTGCAGAGAAGAGAAGGGATTAGAACTAAAGAAGTGTGATTTTGTCAGACTGAATTCTTCTCCATATTTCCAATTCCTCTTCATCCATCTATATCACATTTGTTTGTTTAGACTCCTTATAGCTACACATTGCGCCTGTCCCTTAGTAAGTACAGTGCTACAGAAGTTGCCATTGTAAAGCATTTTGACCTAGCTTGTTTTTCACAAGAAAAAAGAGTTTAAAATGTGCACTCTTTTCCTATAGCTGGAAAATTCTGGTTTAACAACAGAGGTTTCATAAATTTATTGTAGAAATACAAAACCAAGAGAAATGAGAATTTGCCATTAGAGCCACTGGGACCAGGCTGCTTTTTAAGCTGTTTTTTACCCGTTACATATTTAATCTTTAATTTCTGGATAGAGGCCAGGACTATTGATTCTGCCTAAGGTTTTTTGTCAAAAGGGACTTTTGTCTTTTTTTTTTAACTACTCGAAAACCTGATTTTAGGGGTAGTACTTTTTAGAAATAATTGGAATGGAATTTGTTAGTCAGAGTTGCCAGGTAATCTTATTGTTATTTGATAGAAAATTGCCCCAGGATTTGGGATGTAAAATTGCAAGGCATAGGAATTGTTACTTATAAGACACTAATCTGACGGTCTGATTTAAGAGCAAATAACAATTTTGCAGTTGCAATATGACATCTTCCAAGAGCCTAGCAATAGCTCTAATACAAGATTAATTTTGATCTAATTGGTTGTGTATATATAGTACAAATGGGTGTAGCTATTAGAGGTTTTCATCCAATCAACTAGAATAAATTCAAAAAACCTGATGCAAAAATCTTGTTTTATCTATCAGGCTATGCCTGATATCCAGAGTGGGTGTAGATGGGCCTTTGAAGTATTTGCTCACATTTTAAGCTAATCTTTCCCAAAGACACAGTGTCTGAACATGGTAACTGAGCTCCCAGTGGGTTTTTTTACCAGGTTAGTTGTTTGTGCTGGCAAAGCAGTTCATTGCCATAGCCAGAGCTGGTTGCCCTAGAGCACACCTGCATGCCACACACTGGCACAGGGCAGCTCCTGGCTGTGCGTTAAGGACATTAGTCAGGGAGCCTGCGGGCACTGCCCACATTGTTTTGCTGTCTGGCTGTTCAGAGAAAGAGCACTGGAGACTTCTGTCTGGAGGACAGATTTTGGCAGAACTGGAGGTGGCCATCAGTGGGGTGACGAGAATGGACAAACCTGTGGTGTTTCCAGCAGCACTGCTGGGCTCCTTGCCTGTACCTGGAGGCAGCAGGAGTAAGCAGCCTCCCTGTGAAGGGATTTTCTCACGGCTTTGCCCTTTATCTCACTCTGTCCCTTCCTTGGTAGGAGAGTCTCAGCTCTGTCCTCACGGGCTAGAGCAGACCCCTTCTTTCTTGGTATGCGAAGCTCAGACTGCAGCAGGACACCAGGAACTGCTGTAAGTGACTGTGTGAGCTCTTCTAGGCTCTTGTAGAGCACAGGCAAGAAGTTAACTTTAATCGTTGCTGCAGGAATGCTCTTCGATCTGCTATCTTTGGGACTGTAAGAGGATGCTATTCTGTCTTCAATAAAAGTGAAGACCTGCCTGTTCTCAAGGTTGACTTCTTTAAATGATCCAACATACAACCTTGCATTATCTGAAGATGCTGGGTGCAACAGTCAGAATAGAGGAGACAGATATTCCAAATCTGGAGGCAGAGACACCTGACCAGGGAATGGGTGGGATGTGAAGCTCTCAATATCAAGCAATCAGTATACATATGTGGGATATGAAGGCAACATCTGTTTACTGAAGCACAAGTAAAGTGAAGTTTGGATATGTACTTGCAGTTTTCTTAGAAAGAGAAAAGGGTTTGGGGTAAGAATGGAAATCCAAGGAGCTGCATCTCCCAAGGAGCCAGGGCTTATAAACAATCCCCAGAAGGAGAACTCCCTGAAAGCCAATGATTTCTCATTGTTGGTTCAAGTGAAAAAACCAACAACCCAGCATACTTCAGCCTCCCCAAATTCCTTTTTTTCCTTCTCTTCTCTTAGTTTTCAGCTGTTTTGCTCCCCCAAAACTACATCTTTTTTATTTATCTTTTTTTTTTATTTTTCCTCTTATGCCTGTTGCTGAGCAAACAACTTTGTTTTGAATATGGTGATCACTTTGGTTAAAACACCTTTCAGAAAATTCCTGTATGTTTGATTAAATACTATGAATCGTATTGAAATGTAAAGAAAGTTCTTCCTTTTTCTTGCCTCCATTCATCTGTTTCATCTAGAGCTTGTTTCATTTAGTCATATGGGTGTTCCACAGTAAATTTGTAAAGATTTCTTGTACAGCGCCCTAACTACTTTAATAGCGTATTGATCTTTTACTAATACTGCAGCTGGAATACTTTGCCTTAATCTGGAAAAGTTTTGGCATTGTAAGTGTGCTGGTGTTTCTGTTCCTCCATGAATGGATTTCCTACAGGATTTGGGAGAGGTCCACCATGGAAAAAAACTGGTCTGTGAGAATATTGTCAACACTTGGCCCATGTTACCAATGGAAGCAGTGATAGAAAACAACAAACAAGGAGAATTTGAAATACAGAAGAACATTTTAACCCAGAATCAAACTAGGAGAGATGGATTCCTAATCAGGTTGGCAAAAAAGTAAAGGAGAAAACATTGAAATACCCCTTTATATGATATTTTAATCCTTCCTTCAGTTTTTTAAGGTTTCCTAGTTATAAATACCTGCTTTAGATGCTTTTTTCTACAGTGCCACTGACAATTACAACATTTATAAGGAGAAAGCTTTGTCCCATTTGAGCCATGGAGGTGCCTTTGGGGGGCTTGAATCCACATATAGGGTGTCTGAGTCCAAATTTATTCCCCTAGGCCAGCACTCAACCCCAGCTGTGCTCTCATAGGGGTACCTAAACCTGGATTCCTGCTATGGACTGTTTCCTGACTATGATGTGTCCATGTAAAAGAAAGCAAACAGTTGCTGCCCTTTTATTTTTGCAGGTGATGAGCTCCTGTGTGTGGAAACAGCAGCTCCTTCTTCCTGTCTCTGGAACATGGAACCCTGGCCAGGGTTGGCAGTGCGTAAAAGAAGTTTACAAGCAGCAGTTGCCTCCACCATCTCTCTCAACCCAGGGTTCAAGGAGATTTATAAATGTGGCTAGTGAAAGACTGCAACTAGCATACCCTTCATAGCAGTGGACTCCGTGCTCTGCAATTTTATTGCAGGCTCAAGGGGCTTTCTTTGTAAAACAGTTTGCATATTTATGTCATCTCTCCTACAGTCAAAAACACGCTGTGGAGACTGAATAGGGAAAGGAAGGGCTCATTAATACTAGAGCACTGCCTGGCATCTGCATGGACTTAACACACAGGAAGAGGTAGGTTTGAATACGAGCTGATGCTGCTGCTGCTGCATGTGAGGCTGAAGAGAAATCAGGTATAGCTGTTGCAAGGACCCGCCATGCCAGCAGTGCCAGGGTGTGCTTAGAAATATTTGTGGGAGCACTCTGAAAACATGCCAGCTGCTGACATGTAGCACAAAATTTGTATCGCATTACAGCCATTGCCATGCAAAGAACAAAACTCTAGAGCTTCTTTTGGCCTGCTTGAGGATACTTGTTGTGTTACTGATTTGTCTCTCCTTTTTCCAGAAATGGTGCCAGGTTGTGTTGATCTGTTTTAGAAGATGCTATTTTGCTCATTCACAGAAATCCATCAGTGCTAAAGCCAAGTAAGCTACTGCAGAGGCAAAAGTGTGTTAGAAAACTTTTGGGGTACAAGCCTGGAGTCTTTCTAACAAGAATAAAAAAAGGCAAATCAAGAAAAAAGAGCGGGGAAGCCTACCAAGAAGACAGAAAACCAGAGTCAAGAAATAGGTACTGTTTGTATTTGTGTAAGGTCTTGACACTGCAGTGTTACCTCTAAAGCATGTATGTACCCATTCTGTGGGTTGCAGATTAACTGCTGTGCTAAAGAAACAAGTCTCCCTTCAGTATTCTGACTTCACACAGCATGTATTCTGAATCTGTGGGCTTGCTTTTCCCCCTTTCTTTCCTTTGCCTTAGGTTACTATGAATGACCGCAAGTTTACTGTTATGCCTCAAAAATGCCTGACTGCTTCTACGATATACACATTATCACCACATGATCTTATTACACCAAAAGATTAAACATTACTAATTGAATTGGAAATAGTCTTTATCTCCTCTCATCATTTTCTCTGCTAAATTCTTAATATAGATTCTAGGCAAGCAGGTTTTTCTCTCACTTCCACCTGGGAAATCCTGCTGCAGTCACTGAGGCATCTGGGGTATAAAGGAAGACAAGCACTGGCCAGTTGTTTTTATCTTTAATGAGCTATCATGTCACACCCACAAAAGTCTTGTGATTCAGGATGGGCACCCCTTCACAGCAAGAATGTTAGGAATGCTAATAATAAAAGCCTGGAGCCAATTCAGAAAAGAAAATTAAATGTAATATCGTAATGCTTCAACTGGGTTGGAGCAGAAACACCGCAAATGATCGGTTTTGTTCAGAGGTGTAAAACTTTTAATCAAGTCAGCTTAGGCAACATTTAAAGAAGGTCTGGCATCTGTAGGTTGTAGGCTAACTGCAGGAGATGCCAGAGAATGTTACAGAGGAACCACCTGCATGGGATAAACTGGGATTTAAATTGTCTTTCAAATACATCACAGAAATTTATAAAATAATGAGGAAATATATTCATCTCAGGCCTTCATGTTACTGATCATGTCTCTTTCTGCATGAAGAAAAAAGAGACTTTATACAAAATACTTCGTGTTCCTAGTCATGTCACAGCAGAGGGGAAATGGGTTTCACTGATCATAAGGTAGGTTTCTGAAGTCAGAAGACAGGTTCCTAGTTTGACTCTTTCTAGCTCCCAGGGAGAACCCACAAACCAAATACTAGCCTGGGGCCAGAAATGTCTTATAGCTGCTTCAGGGTGAATTTGTCATGGTGCAGAATTATTCCCTGACATCTGCCTATGAACTTCACCTAGTTTGTTTTTCAAGCCACCAGGTGGATAGCTTTCCATCCCTTCCTTCAGCATAGAATTGTGTTATATTAACTCTGATGAAGGTTCAGCAACGTAAGAGGCCAGTTTTTTGTATCCAGCTTTTCAGGAAGTTTCAGCTGTTTGTAAAGGTGTACAGAGGAAGACAGCATGGGAAGTTGTGGCCTCTGATGCTCTTTAGCCACTGTGTAACTTCAGAAATCCAGTTTTTGAACTGTGCATCCCTGTTCCAAGTCAGGCAAATTTTCTGCATTAATACTTCACAAACCAAACAGAACTTAAAAGCAGGGAAATTGAAATTTCCACACTGCATGTTAATCCAAGGGGAACATCATCACATTGCCATGGATTTTATGCAAGATATAAAGCACGGGGAGGAAGAGAAGCAAATGTATAGAGCTATTTGGGATGCTAGGCAGAAAGTTTTTCTGCAATGCTGTTACATTACTAGCCAAGGATTATTAATTATTTCACTTCTGTCATTGTCCATTTTGCCATCTAGACAATGCTTTCTTGTTAGTTGTCAGTGTTCTAGGGAGAAGGTATAGGAGTAAAAGCTACCTCAACTGAAAAGAAGTGGCTCTTCTGTAAAGCTGGTTATGGATATATGTGACTCCGCTTCCATTAGATATGTTGAACTGGCTTTTCATGTTCTGCTGCATTAGGTAAAAGTTCTTGGAGAGAAAACAAGTGCCAGGTTACAGTATACCTGGGGCTAGCCGTAGAGAAGCACCCATCCACTGACACAGTAATAACAACCTTCCAAGAAAGAAAATGCTGAACAACTTGTCTGACATCAACACTCCTCTGTTTTCCCATAAGAGCATCAATAATCAGGATTCTTTTCAATGCGCTACTGATGCAGGGTGAGAGTTTTGGAGATGTTGAGCAATAACTTCTTCCCTGTCTCTCCACCTCCCCTTCAGCATCAGTGATTACTCTTGGCTCTTCACAGCTTTGGAATTTAAAAATGCTATATGCTAAGGAAGAGGAAGGACATAATGCTTAAACTGTATTTTCCTGGTGTATTTTATAACAAAACACCTTTAGTGGCTGAAAAGGAGTCATGACAGGGACTTGGGGGCTGTGCTACTCTGCTGGAGAGCAGTGGGTTCCCAGGGAAGCTGTGAGAAATGGTGCTAAGTGGCAACTGGACTAATCACAGGGTTATCTCTTCACCTCCTCCTGAAACTGAAAGCAGCATTCAGAAAAAAAAGCCATGTAAGAAGCGTGAGAAATCCCTTCTTGCTCTCTCACAAGGGCATTCATTGGAGAAAGGTCCTACTGAAGAATCAAATGTCTTCTTTGAGGCTGACAGGCAGACCAACCAAACCCAGTCCTGAAATGTCGTGTATTTTCTACCGAGGTGATGCTATACTTGCTTAAGGTCCACATTATTTACCAAGAATATAGAATAATGGGTCCCTGTAGCTTACTCACCCGCTCTGCAGAGGAAAAAAGGAAGGAGCTGGGAACAGTGAACAGGAAAATACACAGGTCATACAGAAAAGCTTGGCGCTGAGTTTAAGGAGATTAATTTCTTACCGTAGTGGGAAAGTGAAAGAGAAAAGGAGAAAGGATAAAATGGTTAAATTATGTATATGTATTTTTGTTTTATAACAAAATAATGGGATCCTGGGACCAACATTGAAATATAATTAGTCACAGGTATTTCTGATATTTCTTTGTAATGAAATGCATGTCTGAATACAGAGATGAACAAATACTGAGATTCTTGACTTGCCCCCTTTCTTTGTTTTAATTGTAAACAAGCAGATGCAATCCATAACGCTAAATAAGATTTCCTCACATTTCCTTCTGAAAATGGTTTTAAGCAAGATAAGGCACTAAAATGTAATCCTTCTAAGAATGTTCAAATACTGAATCCTTGACACAGACACGGTCTTACCATGAATTTATATGGGAGCTATAATGGTTTTGTAAATTAATCAATAAAGTGAGTAAATTATATTTGCTCAGCTAATTATTTTCCATGTCCTGTAAATTAGAACTTCAGCAGTCTCTGAGAAAAATCAGTCCTGCTGCTTGTATGCTTGTATCACATTTGTGTTTACTTACTGATCTGTTATTAAAATGCTTGCTTATTTGTTCTGCTATAGGCTGGTAGCTTTTTCTTTGCAGTTTGAGTGGCAACCATGGGACTGCAAAACTATGCAACGTTAGTTACATTGTATTTAATATGACAAATCCATTTTAGCAGAGAAATACGGTGTATTTATAGCTGCTCCTCAAAATCCTCTTTGTCTCGCCCTAGGGGGAACAGGATTTAACCACCCTTGTCTTCCAAGAAATCTTTGGGACATTTTTGATGACTGAAATGGACCTTGATTGAGTTCATAGCCTCCTGACTTTGAAGGGCACAGCTTCAAAAATGTGTTAGATTAGGTGGCATCCAGAGGCTCCTTCTAACTTGAATTATTCTGTGATTCTATGAATCTAGTTTTCCAAGAAATTTTTCCCAAGTCCTATACCCTGACTCCCATCATTTACACGTCTGCATGATGGACTAGTTTGCAGCACGCAAACCAGCAAATTGTGATTCCAGCTATACAGATCCAGATTCTCTCATACTGTAACAGTCTATACAGTTCTTAGTCAACACAGTAAGAGTAAGCATGGCTTCTCCAAATTAATGCATTGGGAATGCTTTCAGAGTCAATTAATCCTTTATTGATGTCCAGACACCCTCCACAGAGGCTGCAGAAGACGAGCTATTACCTTCAGCATGTTTGCACCTGCAGTGCACCTCACTTTTGGGAGGAGCAAAGCTCCAGCAGAGGCAAGGAACACAGCAGGGTGCTAGGGCATGGTGCTAGGGGTGCAGAGCATGAAGCCCAGAGACAGTCAGAAATGAGACTGGCTTTCAGCTCACATAGCAGTTGGGATCCCTAACTCTAGAGACTGTAGAGCCCCTCCCCTGCCTTGCTCACAAACATGGCAAAAGAGGCTCAGAACGGGCAAGGAAGGCTGACTAATGGCAAGCAGGAGCCAAAACTGCAAATTGAAATGTGTGGCAGGAGAAATACAGAGCAGCCATCGTAGTTGCAGTGGGATCAGATACAACTGAGCACCCAAAATACCAGACTCCTGCTAGGCTTCTCATCTCTTGAAATGCTTTTGAAGCTGCCATCACATTAACTGTACTTTTTAGGGCAAGGCTTTCAGTACCTTTGGATTAGGAAAGGCATGCAGGTTTGATTTCAGAGGTACAATCACAACCAAAAGGGTATAATGGAAAGTTGCCTGACCACAAGTCAGGGCTCAAGGGACCAGAAGCGGAAGAAGAGGTTACCTGCATTCACCATTTTAGCATGCTGCAGAGGTTGGAAAAGCAGGTGGATATGAAAACCAAAATGATTATGGAAAGATTTGTAGAGTACTTCTGACTTGCCTCCTAACCAATGTTTTATGCACACACACATAGAAGCACACTTAGGAAGCATAAAATATTACATGTAAGTGTGACTTTTATCTTTTCCCTATCTTTGATATGCCAAAAAACTGGCATATTTAGTACTGCACTGCTCTATTTTTTGCATTTGCTTTTTGGTTTTGAAGATATACAAATGGCAAGAAAAGAAATAGAAGCAAGAAAGTTCAAATGACTAGCAGGAGACCAGTATTTCAATATCTAGGTAATTATAACAGAAATTGATCTTTTTACAGTATAACAAATTAATTCTTGTCTTAATATATGACGTACTACTTTGTAACGAAAAATGCTAGTTTGTGCATAATTTTTTATTTCCATGTTAAGGCATCTGCAGAGATCAGGCTGAGTATTCCATGCATACATTTGTAGCTATATGAATTTGTAAAAAGAATCCACTCTTACATGACTGGTTTTTTTTTCCTGTGGTTTTTCGCTGTGGTTTCTATTGCTCTGACGTCACCATATTTCTTCACCTGACACTTTCCAGGATTGTCTGCTGGTCATACCTAGAATGAGCAGTTCACCTGCTCTCCATAGTTATTATGTGGTGGGTTTCAGGTTTTTTGTTTGTTTGGGTTTTTTTGATTCTTTTTATTTTTTTATGAATACGATGTCCTAAATAATTTTTTAAAATTGTTTGTTCATACATGGATAGCTCCAACAGGTCTTTACTTGGAGACCCAGTGTTTTCCATTGAACTAGAATTCCATTACAGGGTAATCGCTGGGTTCACTTTTGCACAGGAACACGATTTGCTATATAGCTTACATCACTGTTTTGTAGACCTGATTATGCAAACATTTAAGCATGTGGATATCTCCAGAAGCTTACCTGCTCCCATAACACTTTGTAAAGCAACAGAAATGTATGAAGCTATATATGTATACAGGTATTAGCAGGATTGAGGTCTCTTATTACTCCTTTCTACCTCTTAAATGGTCTTTCAGAGCTTTCATTATACTCTGCAGAACTGTTTCAGGTTCAGAGTCACTTTATCCTTTTGATTTGCTTTGTTCCTTGATCCTATCACTGCAGCACTCTCCTTCAAGCTTCAGAACAAAAGTACTTTTGGGAGCAGAGGCCCTGTTGCAGATAGTGCAGCTCTGCTTTCCTTTTGGCAATTTGCCATTCGGCTGAGGCAGAATATTCTTGCCTGTTAAGTGCAACAGCTTCAGTTACTGCACCACTACTTACTTAAGTCTCCCTGCCGGGATCAGTCCACTTCCTTAGCACAGGCAAACCTGTAGTTAATGGCTAGAGTTAAGGACAGGGCTTTCTCTATTTTTTATCTTTGTTTTAATTCTTAAAGTAAATGGCTTCAATGCAAAATGTTTTCATCAGAAGGTTTATTTATCCTAAGTGGCTCTTGCTGGTTTACACACACCCTGTCCTTTCTCTTGCTTTGAAAGTTGTTCCACTTGATTGCTCAGTTTGCTTCTTTGAGTCAGTGGTGGCAGGGGAATTATAAAGAAGATGAAGGCGCAGCCAAGTCCCAGGTAACGTGTGCAGATTTAAGCTGATTTAAAGTAGTGCAGATTGACTCTGAAACTTTCTTTGCACAAGGGACAACAACTTTAGAGAAAAGGTGCTGATTTTTTTGTCAACAGTGTGTGTCTGGCTTGGGAAACCTGCTGAAGTGTGACTCACCTTGCAAAGGCAACATGGGCAGTGGTGCTTTGCAGATTGCTGGGCTGCTTGTTGGTGGCATAGGCGTGATCGGGACATTTGGTGTCACAGGCATGCCTCAGTGGAGGGTGTCTGCCTTCATTGAGAACAACATCATCGTGTTTGAGACCATTTGGGAAGGTCTGTGGATGCACTGCATCAGGCAAGCCAACATCAGGACGCAGTGCAAGGTCTACGACTCCGTGCTGGCCCTCTCTCCGGACCTGCAGGCATCCAGAGGACTGATGTGTTCCGCATCGGTGCTCTCATTCCTCGCTTTCACAGTTGCCATTATTGGGACAAAGTGCATGCGATGCACACAGAGCAGCTGGCAAGCCAAGGGCTATATTACTCTGGTGGCTGGGTTCCTCTTCATTCTCTCGGGTGTTATTGAGCTCATTCCAGTCTGCTGGGTTGCCAGTGCCATCATCAGTGACTTCTATAACCCTGTGGTCAACGTTGCACAGAAAAGGGAGCTTGGAGAGGCCCTCTACCTGGGCTGGGCAACTGCCTTCTGCCTTATTGCTGCTGGAGCCATATTCTGTTGCTTTGGCTGCTGTTGTGTGAAAGCCAGAAGCTACAGGTACTCCACACCAAACCAGGATCTCACTCAGAGCCAGTGTTTGCACAGGAAGACTGAAAGCTCATACTCCAAAAGTCAGTATGTCTAGATGCTTCCTGCTTTTCGGTTTTTGAAGCATTCAATCTCTCTGGATGGATTTCAGCTTCTGCAAAAAAGGACAGCTAGAAAGCTGCCTTTGCCTTTTGCTTTGTAACTGCTGCTGTTTGGAGCTGCATTACCCCCGGTGCGCTCTGCTGTGACTAATGCTGCAGCAGGGACAATTTTAGCACATGGAAAGGTGAAGGTTTAATATTATTTTAGTAGTAACTTGGAATAGCTTTTGTGTTTTGTGGCTTTGCTTTGTGTTGCATTTTATGTGTAAAACAGTAATAAAAGGCTTAAAGTTCTACCGTGGTGTGAAATTCTGGCCTATTGCAAAAGAAACGGGGTTAAGCAGCTGTTGGTTTTTATTTATACATTTTTTACCTGCTTGGGAAAGAGGGGATAACAATGAATAAGAACAAGATAACAATGGTTTTAAAGAACAGCATTCCCTAAGGGATTGATTTATTGTGGGTTTAATGGAAGGTGGCATGAAGAATTTATTCTGCAGAAGAAGGTAAGCTGAAACATATGAAAAATATCCCGCATTTCAGAGAATAAACACAGCTTTATGTTCATCCTAAACATATCTTCTTGGTAGAAGTTAATATTTCTTTTGTAATTCATATACATCAAACTCATTCACATCCTTCTTTTTAGTAGCAGTGGTATTCCCTTGCAAACTCATTGCGGCTTACAACATTTTTGCAGTATTGTACAGATTGCAAACACTTTGTTGGTTTCTTGCTGCAGAACTCTGTTGTATATGTTTTTTAAATAAGGGTCTTTTGTACAATCAGGCCAATAGTTTTACTGAGACCCACTCACACAAGCATAGTTTACAGGCATAATGAACATAAGCAGTCACAGCATTTTCTCACAGTTCACATCAACATAAGCTAAACAATATCTTTAATAGTAAGATCATGCACCCCTGATAAGCCACAGTGTAAAGAAATCAAGCCTACTGAAAAATAAATAGTTATATACAAATTCATTTAATAAATTACCCCAACTAATCAATAATAGTAATATTTTAATAGAATTTTGTAACCAGTGAATAAGGTGTAACTCCAAACCCAATCAATGGAAATTTGCCTTTGACTGAACTGAGAAGACAATATAATTTGTGGTGTTTAATGGAGAACAACATTCTGGTTCTAGAGTTTGATTGATAGTTTTAAGTATTTTACAGAAAGTTTATTTTGTGTTCTGTAGTTCTCTGGTAAATACCTTGGATTATTATATACTTGAAAGTTTGGAAGTAAATCCTTCACTTCATAAGAAGTGACCAAGCTAGGAGAAATCAAAATCTGCTCTAGATCTCTATTCACAGTAAGATATAGTAAGATGTGCTTAATTATGTACTTTTATTTTTCTTCTTTTTTAAAGCAAATTATTTCTATATATGTCTATGTTCATGACCTTTCTGTAATACAGCAGTGTATGGCTATATTTACTTTGTATTCTTTCATTAATGTTTATATGCCAGCCCAGCCTCTTTTTCAGGGGGAAGAGAGTTGAGGACAAAACCTGTTGTTAGAGGCACTATGTGAATATCCTACTCAGAATTCATGGCTAGAACACCCAGGTTTATAATGATGTCTATAATAAAGTCACCTGCATAGTTCATCCCTCTAGAAGATAAGTACAAGATCTTACTCAGGAAAGTACATGTATATGTTCTGGTGCACTGTAGTTATCTCTGCTGTCAAAACATAGAGTGATTCATACAGTATTCATCTGCAGGTCTGAGACTTGCCTCAATGAAAAGTGCAATAAGCATGACATCTCTGTAAAAGCCCTCTCTGTACATCGATCACTACTGCTTCATCGGATAGTATTATCTGTTCCTGGTAAAGTGCACACTCATCTAGCTGTGCAAACAGAAGAAGATACAAGAAGCCTAAAAGAAGACTTCCAAAACTATCCACAGAACTAACAGGAACACAAGTCTAATGGACTGTGAGTGGGACCCTGGAGTCTTTAAAATCTCTGTTAGAGATCCTATATATACTGCAGACAGTTGGCATTATTATAACATATACATATTCCCCTTAAGTGCCTCTTATGCACACCCAGACATTTCCTTTAAATTGTATCTTGCCCATACACAATATCTTCAAAAGAACCGAAATGAAAGCCATTTCAAACAGATCTGGCCTCCCTCAGCTTTGTGTATTAAATAAGCCCTGAGTAGTCCGAGCAGAGGGTCCCATCTAAGGGCATATATCCAAGCACAAACCAACTGCCTGAAGCAATAAAATTTCAAATACTGCATCCTGTAATTTTCATTCTTACAGATAAGAGAAATTATTTAGGAAATAAGTAGTATTGCCTCCATAAATGAAACCAAGGTTGTTCAGCTTGTTCCCCTTTGCCCTGTATTTTAGGCACTTGTATGCATTTCTGCAATGCATACAAGTGCCCAAAAAATGGATGCGGAGCCTTTCTAGGTCCACCTGGCACCTTCTCTGCTGTGTAAATGAAGGTATGACTTGGAGGTCAGAAAAGGGTAATTCCCATTTAACTCAGATGAGTGAAGGTTCAAGATTTCAATCACCGCTCCGTGATTGAGCAACTGGGCTTTCATTTATAATGAGCCTCTTCTGAAATTCTCCCACTGCTGCTGCAGCTATGGTGGAGGTCTCGAGGGTAGATCTGCTGCTTGCATTACAAGGCAGTGGTCTCATCAAGGCTAGACAGTGAGGTGGTAAATTCACACGTGGCAGCAGAGCTGCAGTTTCAGGAGCCGTTTTGTGCAGGCAAGGCAGAGCCATAACAGAGCCTGAGTGTGCGTGAGCTCTCATTTTACAGTTTTATATGAGAATGAATCATCTGACACATGAGGTTATCACACATCTGCAAATCCAGTAAGGTCAGCTGCATATAATGGATTTATCTCTCCTTAAGGTGCAGTCCTGAATAGGTGTTGTACTCCCCTTTGAATATACATGTGCCTATATGTGAGAGTTTATCTGTAGGCTGCTTGCTTTTTGTTCAGCTCTCAGACATGACTAGTAAAGAGCAATAGAAAATGGATCATGGAGAGATGGGGAGAGGCTGTATCTTGGGCCTCACAGCCAGGAAGGCTCATGACTCACATTATAAGAACAGCCTTTCTGTGTCAGCCTGGAGATGTATAGAGATCTGCTGTTGTCACTGTCACGGGAAGGTGGCTACAGAGCAGCAGGAGACCAGGATCAGTGGACAGCTGTGTTTGGAGGTTCTGTCCCCACTTCCAGCCTGCTGTAATCAGGGTATCTTTGTGCTTAACAAAATATCAGGCTTTAAGCCCTTTGCCAAGGGTCACACTCTGACCCCACACAGCAGACACAGTGGGCTTTCTGAGCATGTGGCATGATGCACAGCTCTGCTTTTCTGCTGAGATGGAAGGACAGGTCAGTACTGACAGAGGCATGTCCACTACCCCAATCTTGTCTTGTAGAGCACGGTTGAGCCTCTGAACTGAACCTCTCCACCATCACCTGCATTTGGATGCTTCTGGCCCTTGCACTTTGCCTGAGACTCTACCACACATCAACCCCTAATAAGCAAAGCAAGTTGACCTCTTGCTAACTGTGTTGCTCCCCTCACTCATCCACTGCCCCGTGGAGCTGGCAGCCACAATACTTTCCTGCAAAGTCTCAACAGGGAACTGACACCTCAGGGATGTAGGTCATTGGCAGTTCTAAATATGTGTTGCTTGAGAAATGAGAAGGCTGATGTCAGCTGGTTTACCTGGGTACTCTCAAGAATCCCATCAGCACCATCAGGTCCTTTCACTGGCAGGAGGTCGTTCATGTACGGCCAAAAAAAACCAGATAGAAGAAGACAGTATGAACAGAATTCACTCTGGAAAAGGTGGTATCTATTAACTACTCCATTGCTCTTCTCAATGAATAAATACATCAGAATTATTCCTGAGAGACATTTATGAAATAAAAACTTCCAGAGGTGGCTACTCTGCAGTGTCCTTTACAATCTATCCTGGTACTTAATTATGATTTTAATTAAAAAAGGTTTCTGAGAAGCTTAAACTAAATATCCCCACCACAAGTTATTATTTCTTGTCCCAGAAGCAGCAGGCACAGAAAACATTAAATCAGGCAGCTTTTTCCATATTACAGGACTGTTACCATCTGACCTCTTGAACCTGTCTTGCTTAGTTTAATCATCTCTAATTCTTTTCTCACTGGAGGCCTATTAAATTTCTCCCCATATTTGTTTACCTTCTCTGTTTGTTTTTTGGTTGTTGTACTTCTGAAGTTTGATGGCCAAACCCAAAGAATCCCAGAGGAAGCCTTACCACTGCAGAGCACACTGGATATACTTATTGCAGGTTATCATAGCATGGGGTTGATCATTCACAAAACAAAGCAAATATATTCCTTAAATATGTTAAATGCATTTCACTGCTATTATTCTAGGCCTCAAGGTCTCCAGCTTTCCTGTGCTGTGGGACTTAACAATTGATGGTACATTGACCAGCTGGGTGTCTAATGAAAATTTCCTTGCTGCAGTTCCTCCTTTATTGCTAGATCCCTGAGGGTAACAAGATGATACCCTAGATAAACCTTTTGCTCCAACAGTAGCAGAAATCAGTGTTTAGAAATGGGAATAGAAGAGTTGTCCGTCCAGTACATCTTTTTGTTTTTCACTCACTCACAGATTCTGCATCCATATTACAGTATTTTTACTCTTCTCCATCCTTTCAATGTCTCTGTTAATTTTCTACTGCTGTGTTGGATGCTTTAATAAGGTCCAACTGGATCAGATTTTCTCAACTTTTGTTTTCTAGAAATGTTACCAAACAAAAACTGAATCTATTCTTGCTAAGTCTGTGTTGCTTTTAATTTAACTTTCCATTTCTTTCCTTTGTAATAGATTTAAAATCATCTCATACTATTAGATTCTGACTAATGAGTTTCTAGTTGTGCACAGGATTTTCCACCTCTCCACTCATTCCTCTCATTTTGCTGTTCTCCAGACATATGGATTTGACACATACCCTAACAGTCTTTGCTAACAGATTTGGAATTGCTCATGCTGAATTTCCTTCAGTGGAAATTACTCTCTTTTTTCAGGTTGTTCTCATCAAGACTTGGGAGGATTTTACCTGCCTTGGATACAGTATTGTAATTCTCTCATGCCCTCCTTCTTCTATAGCCTTGTTACTTAAATTTAAGGGAGAGGAGGGCTAACTACCTTTTTTAGACTCATACTCACAACCTATCTTGCCTCTTCCCTTGTCGTTCTGTAGTATTTGTATGCCTATAGCACCTTTTTAATTCTATTTTTTGAAAAGCCTAATTCAGATTGATTTTTATGGAGTCTTATTCTCCCCTTACATTTTTGGATCTCTTAGGTATGTTTTGCTGGTTGGTTACCTTTTTTGTCTTTCCACTATATACCTTATTTGTTGTTTATCCAGCTGAGTAACAATCTTATTCCTACAAGTCTTTCTTTTCCTTCTTTATAGACTCACATTCCAGACACTTCCTAAGGAACTTTCAAGCCTCATACACACTCAGCCCTAAATTGTTCACCTCATTAATAAAGAGCACTGTGACCAGAATTCTCATCACATTATTTTTTATTATTTTATCTATTTATTATTTATTCACTGAGGGAGCTGCTTTTCCTCAGTGCTTCAGGCACTTTCACCTCACTGGCAATGGTCTTCTCCAGAGATACATATCCTCTTATTTTTGTGATCCTTCATATACAATTTTCTGCCTTGCAATGTGAGTCCTGTTCCATTGTAGTAAACTGGAATACTGGGTTCGTTTCTGGTATCCCCATAATAAAAATGACATGGAACTGCTGGCACAAGTCCAGAGGAGGACCATGAGGATGGTAAGGGGACTTTAGCACCTCCCATATGAAGACAGGCTGAGAAAGTTGGGGCTGTTAAGCCTGGAGAAGAAAAGGCTGCATGGAGACCTCATAGCAGCCTTCCAGTATCTGAAGGGGGGCCTGCAATGATGCTGAAGAAGGAGAAATTTTTAACTGCACTTGAATCACTGTGATCATACACTTATTTTCTAGTTGCCCCAGCAGGAAAATGAACTCCCTGAACTGAATGTAATAAGTTATTTTGACATTAAACTTATAACCCTCCACCAAGGTTTCTTTCAGCACAAAAATAGCCAGGCCCAGACTGTAATGCTTGAGAGTGTCAATGTTGCAGTTAATCCAAGGGTGGTTCCTGTTAGAATTTGGCATAAAGAACAAATGGCATAATGAACAAATTCTGCAGATCAAGATCTTCATCAGGGACTGTAGTGATAGGACAAGGGGTAATGGGTTCAAACTTAAACAATGGAGATTTAGGTTAGATATGATAATAATTTCTTCACTTTGCGAGTGGTGAGCCACTGGAGCAGGTTGCCCAGGGAAGTTGTGAATGCTCCATCCCTGGAAGTGTTCAAGGCCAGACTGGACAGAGCCTTGAGTGACCTGGTCTAGTGTGAGGTGTCCCTGCCCATGGCAGGGGGGTTGGAACTACAATACCTTAAGGTCCTTTCCAACCTTAACCATTCTGTGAATCCAACATGAAAACATCAGATTTGCTGAGGCCTTTCCCTCTGTCCATTTTATACTTATTTTTACATCAGTCTGCACATACGAGATGATTTTCTAGCTTTTTCCTTTTCCTTCCTTAATTTCAACCCCTTAACTCCCAAATCCTTAACTCCCAACACATGGTTGGTACAAATAGCTATTAGATACTGCTTCTTCTTCTGAAGTATTGCACTCAGTGGTAAACTACACATTTCAGATCTGGAATGAAAGCAGTTACTGCTTGATAATGGAGAAAAAAGTTACTATATTGACTGGCTACATAGTATGCTGCAATTAGGGAGCATTGGATTGTCCCTAGGGAAAACAATGTGTCCACGCTGGTGAATCATCCTTGCAGGCTGTAGGCTGTCACTGCAGAGACACATCAGTCCCAAGAAGATGCATCAGCATGCAAACTACAGTAACAATAGTGCATCCTTAGAGCTGCTGTGATTTCACTGGACTGGAGAGGGTGTTCTGAGAGCAAGTGACAGAAATTGTTTTCTGTGGCATATTCCTACTTTAGTCTCTGTGCCAGCACAAATCCAAAGTGATTTATGACTTCCATGAAGAGATTCTTCTGTGTGGGTGCAGGGAACAGTTGGTTGGCTGGGCAGGACTTCCCCTTTCCTCTGCATCCTTTCCTCTCCCTCTGTTTGAAGGGGAACTGAGAGAAGCTGGGTGATGAATTCTGCCAGCTATGCAAACCCAATGGGCAGGGGCTATTCTGATACTTTGTAGGGGTCCCCCAGCTTGGCAGCCAGGGAAAGTCAGTAAGGGTGTCCCAGGGAAGAACTGAACTCCAGTCGCAGAGCAAGAGGAGCAATGAGACATCCTGGCCAGAAGCACAGAAGTTCAGAGGGACTCTGGATTTGGGTAGATAGAGAAACAAGAGAGGGTAGGGTTAAATGGTGACCCAGCCATGTGCCTAGATGACAGGTTTGGGGGTGTCCTGGGTGTGCAAGGTTGGGTCTAATTGTGGTGGAGCTCTTGCTGCTACAGTTTATCTTGCAGGAGAAAATTAAGTTTAGCAAGTTAGTTACATTTAGGATGTGGGGCTTGGGAGAGGACAAAAAAGTGAATGGGACAGGACTGGACAGAGAAGAGTCCAAATTTTGACTGAGGAAGATGTGAAAAGACCCTGTTCTTCAAAGTTTGAGACTTGTGTGTTTATCTACCTGCACTGTTTGGTTACTGGAAGCTAGCACAAGGGTGCATTATTATGCTGTGCTCCAAAAGCAATCTTTCTTGGGATTCTGAGCCTAAGAGCTTGTTTCTAACAGTAGCAGGTAGTTTAATAAAAGCTATTACCTCTTTCTAAAAACCTTGCCTCTCATCTATCTTCAGGCCATCAGTGCCACAGTATACCCTCTTCTCCTCTTCTATTCCATCACAGTAAATCATGTAAATAAAGAAGTTCCTCAGTGCTTCATCCAGTAACAGCCTAACTGTATACCGTGCTGCTAACCCTTATGAAAGCAATCAATACTACCTTGGGAATTTGCCTCTGTCCTATTTCCAACAGCTTAATGTGAACTGTGCAATCAAATGCACTCCCACAAATATCCTTTGAGGTGCTGTCATTAAACAGCAAAGTAAGACAGCATAATTTCTGGCAGGTTCTATTTCTATCAGGATGGCTGCTCCCTGTACACAAGTGTTGAGGTGACAAATACCTTGTAAAAGCCTGAAGCAGTTTAGATGGATTAAATACTCAAAGGAGTATTTAATATTTTATTACTATAGGGTTTTATTAGACTGAACTCGAGTTCATTCTCGGTGTTCAGGAGACAGGCTTCCTCAGATATGGAATATCATTAAGACTTTGGCAGTTTTCTCAGGCTGTGAATTTCAGGCATGCTGAGGAAGATGATGGAAAATAAATATTAGTTCTTTTCAATTCAGCTGTCAGTCACAAATTGCCTCAAAGCTAGAGCTAGAGGTCAATGCCCAAGTACAATGCCTATTATGTGTCTGGGGGTAGTCCCTGTCTAAGTTACACTGAGCAGATGTTCCTCTCACTCTGAAATGTGCCATGATTGAAGAGAGGGGGCAGATGTGCCTTCATCTTTTAACATATGTGCAGGCAGCAATATTAAAATTAGCACAAATAAAAAGGCCTATTTTGGCTTTGGTCCATTTTCTCCTGAATTAAAATAGAATCAAACTAACCTTTCAGTTCACTAGTAGATACAAAATACAGTAGTCAATCAAAACATGATAGAAAGTATTGGAACCATTAACTTGACTATAGTTTCACTGACCAGCCCTTGCCAGTAGTTGAAGAGGTTAACCCAGCATGTAATGAATAGAATGGTGGAAGCCCCAGGCAGGGTGGAACTCATGCTATTCACATGTGTTTCCAAAACAAATGATCTGCAGATGATAGCATCCCTATCTATTGTACGTTTAAAACTAATTTTACGTGTACAGGATGATCTAGATCTTATGGTGGCACCTCTGCCCAAGGAGACAGGATGCAGAGTGACTGCTCATCCATAGCCTGATGGACTTCCCATTGCCAGACTCTGCAGGTGCTTAGGCAGCTTTCAACCTTACTGGATATCTGCAGCTTTGGGAAGCAAAGAGGTTTCACTGTAGCTATAAGTGATCACTTATTTAAAGCGTGTTTTTGATAAATCTGCATATTTACCTGTTCAAAAAATGTTACTGAACCTTACATTTAGCTCATTAGCCTGTAGTATAATAAACCTGCCTATTCTTGATGAGTGCTCATAATGAACTGTATACACTATAGTTATGCATTTGTACAACTGTAGATTACAAGAATACAACAATATTAAAGTCTCTTTGTGTATATATAGGTGCATGTGTATGCATGAGCACTCTAGAATTCAGTGTACATAGAAGATGTACAAAGAGGAACGATATCTGCTTTCTGGGAGTCAATTAAATGTTTGCATTATTGACACCTATAATTAATTAATCACTGGGGATCATTGACAGGTTCTGTTAATCGTGTGGACTGGAGTTGCTCTACTTCCTCCTCTTCAAAGGGCACTAACATTTTAAAAACTAGGGAGGGACCAAAGATACCGCTCCAGGAAAAGATTCAAATGAAGATCCTGATTTTAAGGGAAGAGAAAATGTAAATGTGAACAGAGATGCATGGAGAGATTAGGTGTAAAGGGTATGTGCTTCCTCAGTTGCTTGTTTTCCTCTTTGAAGGCAAATTTGGGGTGGACATGTTTGCAAAAGAACTGGTATTCTTGTCTTGAGGCAGGTAAGCATCCTGATAGCTTAATATATGGATGATACGCAGAATGAGGGGACTTCTAAAGTCTAGTCAGGTGTAAGTGGAGTTTTCCTTTTGTTTCTTCTTACCTGACACCAAAGCCATTGTATCTGGTATGCCCACCATGTAAGCATGTATTTAATTGTTTCTTTAAGAGCTGCCTACTGTTCAGAGTGATTTTGAAGTAACTCAGTCAACTAAGCACTTCTTTCTGAGAGGCGAGGTGAGCCTTAAAATGGAGGTACAGTTGTCCAAGGTCGACAAGGATGTAAGAGCTTCCTGCAAGCTGATTCACACACAGGACTTTTCTGCAAAAGATAATTATTCCAGAAATTAGCAAAGCCGGGGACTCATTGGCATTTAAGAGGCTGATGAGATTTTCCAGTCTTCATGAGTTTCCAAGGCATTGGTAGGGTTTCTTGTCTTTTTTAATAAACCTATCTTATGTAACTCATTTTCATTTCTGAAATTTATGTTTAGGTTTCAAATCTGCCATTTGCTGGTTTTCTTTTCCTGCTTCCTTCTCCCCAGGCTTTAATAACAAAAACATCCTGCCACTGGACCATACATGCTGCAGTATATCCTGGGTGTTCTTCTCTTAGGCCTACACATACACTGGATGTCACTCACCATAGGCACTACTTCTGATTAAAGATCAAAAAATCACTCATGCATTTAGCACTGTCTGGAAATATTATTACACAATCAGCATATGATACATTTTAATAGTATTTTTGTGAGCTGTTTATCTTCTATAAAAACTATGCCCTGACTGTCACAAAGTGTAATTTTATGCATGACTTCAATGGCTGAACCTCCCAGAGTCATGTAAGAAAAAATTACTTCAGAGCAATCCTACTAGATAAGGTAGTCAGATAAATAGATTCCAGGCATTAGGCATGATCTGTTCTCCAGCTGTGTGTACCTTCAAGAGCTGGCTGCCTTAAAATGTTGCACAGATTTCTTCTGTTGAAAAAACAACATTCAAATGCTAGTTTAGAGAGGACTTTTCCATAATAAGTTGATTTATTTTTTTTTCAAGTTAAAATAACAAATCAAAAAACAGTTTAGAGAATTCAGAGGTAAAAATGCCCTATAGGATGAATGGAGACCATGCTCAGGTTGAATAGCACAGGTCTTGTATGCAGTTATGTTATAAAGGAGCAGTCTCCTGCCAGAGAAGTTTTCTTTCAGACAGGTAACCATCTGTGAGTTCTAATTCCATCTCTACCACCTCCTTCTTCATGGTATCAAGTAATGTGCCTCCACTTTTCTGCATCATGGGATTTTTTTTTATGTCTGCAGAAGAGTGATGCAATATTCATCTCCCTATAAGTTCAAATCTGATAATGTATTTAGTTTCTAAAGGTTACATTTTACATCTTAGCTGAAGACAGTTTTATTCTCCAGATTCCTGCTAGAAGACTTGAAGGCAAAAATGACTTGCCCAGGTGCCTTGGGAGTATTTTCCACATGGGCATTTAACATTATACCATATAACTTGCACTATCTGGCGTGCCTTCTTTAGAGAAAGGAAGGAGGAGATTTTGTGGACTGTGAGTGGTTTAGTTGGTCAATTCATTTTTCATGGGCTTTAGCTTTTGCATAAAATATATTTTATAGTCACCTAAGGCTGTAACTAAATTAATACCATCAAAGGCAATGTCTGATATTTCCAGACACACAAAGCCCACAACACTACAACCCACAAGCAATTGAAGAATATGTCTTTCTTCAACAGCACTTCTACAGGTCTTTGTAAAAAAAGCTTTTTTTTTTTCACTAAGCCGCATTGGTTCAAAGAGCTGGAGTAACCAGAAACACATCCATTTCCACAACACCCAGGAGCTGTCATCATACAGTAATGTCTCAAAGCAGGGAGAAGGAAGTACAAAAGCCATAATGCAGCAGTTATTCCTAACTTGCTCAAGGCAAATCAGTCTTTTGCATGTATTCTTGTCCAGGCTTGTAGCGATCTGTGCAGTCTGAGAGACATGTCTGTGGGAGGGATCTCTGACTTCTTTCAAGCTGCATTGTACACTGAAAGAAAAGCTCATCCTTTTCATATTAGACAATTGCCCCCCAACCCATTCTAATGTTACCTGGAGAAGAGTATAAGTACGGAACATAATGAGAACACTATCCTTCTAATAGGGAGAGCCTCATAGAGGATTGTTTCCTAACAGCGACCTTGTGGATTCAAAAGCAGAAGCTGTGAAACTCTGCCAGCCATTTTCTTGGTCATCCTTGTGAATTATGCAGCTGGTAAAGCTTTGATGTTGATTGGAATACTTGGCTTTCCTGTACCTGTCTAATATCAAGATTATACTTTTATATTTCATCAAAATGAGTAATCTACACTAAAGAGCTACACCAACTACCTCCTAGCTTGATTTAAAAAAAGAAACCAACAGATGTTTCTGCAGGGCTTTAGCACTTAGAAAATAAGTCCCACTCCACATGCAAGTTTACCTTTTGTCATAAGAACAACTGTAATGGCCCATTTTACATAATATTGTAACAGATGGAAGTTCACTCTTTCATTCTAAATTTCAACATAGCTGCAAACTTGCAGTTAAGAAATTATTGTCGCTACAATTAGCTACCTTTAGTTGAATCTCTGACACTTACTTAATTATAGCAGCACTACAGACACACTATGAGAAGCAGTAAAATCAACTATGACACACCCCTCCTAGTTTCCCATTGGATGGAAACTTGCTAGGCTTGATGGGTAGGTGTTGTATTCAGAGGGGATTTAAAAGCAAATGAATATCAGGTCCTCCTAGGCAGTCAGAAATGGATTTCTACATGTTTGAATCTCAGGCTGGAGCAAGCTGCTTTTAAAGCACTCTAAGGACCTGCCTTATGAGGAAACAACTGGAGCTTTCATACTTCATATTTCTTCTATGAAAAAGTGATTTTGGAAGCCCTCCTAGGCCACCTTGCTTGAGGTGTCTTTTTCTGAAGAAGCATGGCTTACTTTGTGTTACAAATCGTTGGTCTAATATTTGGAGGTATCGGCATGGTTGGGACTTTGGCAGCCACATTTATGCCACAGTGGAGAGTTTCTGCCCACATTGATGGAAATATTGTGGTGTTTGAGACCATCTGGGAAGGACTGTGGATGGCCTGCGCCAGTCAGCTGGGCATCAGGCTGCAGTGCAAATTTTATGACTCTATCCTGTCTCTTTCCCCACCCTTGGAGGCATTCAGAGCCCTCATGTGCACTGCAGTGGTTCTGTCAATTATTTCCTTTTTGTTGGCCATTGTTGGTGTGAAGTACACTCGCAGGAACAAGGTCATCAGTATCTTCATACTGGCAGCTGGACTTTCCTTCCTACTGACAGGTATCCTTGTTCTGATCCCTGTGTCCTGGAGTGCAGGTAGCATCATTCGCGACTTCTATGATCCAAAAGTCCCTACACCACTGAAACGAGAGCTAGGAGCTGCTCTTTATGTGGGATGGGTGAGCAGCGCACTTCTCATCATTGCGGGAGCAATGTACTCTATCTTCTGGTGCTGGGCTGATGCATCCTTAAAATCCAAGTATCCATTGCTTTCCTGTCACAGTTTGCGCAAACCTAATGTTTCAGGAGGGCCATCTGCAAGTGTGCATGCCTATGTGTAGTTGCTACATGTGATCTTTCTGCTTAGTATGCCAATATGTACTGGTTGACTTCGGTGTCTAATTAAACTGTGAATCTGTAATGGAGAGGCAATTTAGTTCATTTGCTGTTTACTATTGCCATACACATCTGCTCTCTGCCATGAATACAGGGCATGTTATTACATGGGCATTATGTTTGAGCACAGTCAAAAGAAAAATCTAACCATTTTATGGGAATGAAGAACAGCATGGGAACAGCAGCAGCCAGAAGTCTCTCAGAGAAGGCAAACAACATATGGTTGGACTGGAAGGCAGGCAGCTGCTGTGCAGTAGCACCATTGCCCTCTCCTAAACCCATGATGTGTAAAGAGAGCAGTGCATTTTACTCTAAGGTAAAGTCTTCGGAAAGACTGCTTTAGGACAGTAGTGAGCAGAATGGAGTTGGCAGCATGGCTGAAGCAGCTGTCGAATGAATGGAGAAGCTGCCAGGAAGCTAACTTCCAATATCGGCACACAAATGATCATGCTTTCCCATGAGAAGCCTCTGTGATTGACTATGGATTTCATTGATGCTTTTGGAGTTGATGTATCCTTGTTATTTCTTCTGCAGGGCACAGAATCTAGCTCATAATAAATAATAAAATAATAAAATGTTTAATCTCTTCACCAGATTTTGCCACGAATGTGTTATCTTCCCGTTACTTGCGCTTTCTCATTTTTTATGGCTTCTCCTGTTCTATAGGTAGCATCTACTCTTCTATAAAATTCAGAATAGACCATCTGTCTTTATGTACTTTAAAGCACTGTGCTAATGTAAAGTATAATTAAACAAGCCAGGCAATGTGATTGTGCAATTCCCACTTGCTCATTGGAGGATCAAGTGTTCCTGCTTATATCTTCCATCACTCCCACAAAAGCCAAGCCCTGATATTGTTCTGGCTGCTTCATGTTTGCAAGACTTATTTGAACATGTAGACTGAGCAACCTGATGCCTGTCTATTCACTGTGCAGAATTCAATAGTGTTTGCAGCCATGCATTTACTTTTCATAGCTGAAGACTTGGAACCTGCTTTTAACAGTGTGCATGTCACAACACTGATAAGTGACCAAAGAAGAGCTAATTCAGAACAGGTCCCTTTTCTGGTTCTTTACACAGTAGTAATGGATAGTATTATTTCACTGATAATTTCATGACATAGATATTCAGTTTGATCCTTTTTTGTGTGTCTGTGACTGGTATCTATAGAAAAAAGGGGTGTAATGACTTGTTGAGCAGAACATCTATTTGTTCATTTGACTGTTCAATTGGAAGCAGAACATGGAAAGATGCATTTAGTTAAATAAACCTTTTATTAACTTGGCTTCAGATGAACTTAAATGAAACAGTGCTGTTGAACACAGATATTCATTACATATATTAACTAATGTGCATTTCCATCTAAGACAACTAGCTTAGATCTTTTAATGGGAATTTTCTAGTCACCATAAAACAGGTTTAATGTATTCCGCTCATCACTTGAGCAGTCAAATCAGCACTTACTAATTCCAGGTAAGCCTTTAAGGGAACATTTTAAAGTAGGATTGCTAGTACTAAAACATGTATTTTTGAAGTCTGTCACAGCAGCTGTCCCCTGGTCAGACAGCTCATTTCAGTGGAGTCATTCTGTTAACTTTGGCAATAATTTATACTTCTCTGAGGACCTCCTCCTACTATTTTGTCTTATAATATATATTTTATTTAATAAGGAACTATTTGGTAAGTAAGTCAGAATTGCACTTTTTGGATTCATTTAGCTATGACATTTGTGATTAACAAAACAGATGATGAAGACATTTGCAATGCAAATTTGATACATATTTATATGTAGGTAATGGATTTAAATGTTGACATATTCAATGTAATGAAACTTCATGCAGATTTAAGTGCTTAAGAAGTAATTAAGTACAGTTTTCTATAAAAATAATTAAAGGATCAGGAATGCCTTCACTATCAATGGGTTCATCTAGGAATCAAATTTGAACTGGGTGTGCCCTTTACACTAGTAACTTTATTTTCAAAGAGATGGAAGATAAAGGTGCTTTATTTAAACATTTAACATGAATTTCAAAGAAAGCCTAAGCTTCTTACATCTAACATGAACACCTGATGGCTGTGTATTGTTCCATTTCTCTCTTTAGCAGTTGATTAAAAGATGAGTTCAAACAAAATCTCTAAGCCCAGTCAACTTCGTGCTTGCACATGGGTTTGGAGTCTGTCCATGGTTCCAAGTGTAAAGAATCATAGAATCATGGAATGGTTTGGGTTGGAAGAGACCTTCAAATGTTTAGTCTAACCCCCCTGCAATGAGCAGGGACATCATCTAGACTAGGGTGCTCAGAACAACACCCAGCCTGGCCTTGACTGTCTCTAGGGATGGCACATCCATCACCTCTCTGGGCAACTTGTTCCAATGTTTTACCATGTTTATTGTAAAAGATTTCTTCCTCATGTCCAGCCTGAATCTCTGCTCTTTTAGATTAAAACCATCACCGCTCATTGTATTGTGACATGCGCTGGTGAAAAGTCTTTCCCCATCTTTCTGATATGCCTCTTTTCAGTACTGAAATGCCTTAATAAGGTCTCCCTGAATTCTTATCCAGGCTGAACAATCCCAGTTCTCTCAGCCTTTTCTCATAGGAGAGGTATAGCTAGGCTGAGCTGCTCCTGGGATGTCTGGGATTTTATTGGCACAAACATCAATTTCTGGTGATGTGATTTAGGACTTCACACTCACCCAAATATGTTTGACTCTGTGACACTAAAATTTGTGAATTAGATGCAGGAACAAATTTCTCATAAGAAGATAATCTGCAAGACTATGGTTAACCTTCTCCCTTTAAACAAAACAAAGCAGTTTTTCCTTTGTTGTGGACTCTGTTGGAGAAAACCCCCTGCAGATGACTGCTAGATATTTTAGCTGTGTATGTGAGGAATGCATTTGGCTAAGTAAACTGTATGGGTGCATTTGTGTTTGCTAAGGGAGACAGTTTTTTCTGCTTTTTTCCCCTATTCAAAACCTGTGATGCTCAGAACTGACTAGTTGGAAGCTGCAGTTAGGAGGTGTAAGTAAAAAAATGAAGTTTTAAGGGCTTTAATGAAAAACTGCAGTTGAACTTTGAAAATAAACTGTTCATGAGTTTTCTGTGGGTAACAGGAAGAACTCATCTTGAGGGGAGTGATGGATGAGCTTACACAGATCTCTACTGCCCAAGGCTGCACCTTCTATCCCCAGTATGCTGCTGCAGGAGAGTCCCTGTCTGATTTGGATTATATGCACATAGACCTGTCTCAGGTTACCCCAACTGTCTAAGGTGACTCTTGGAATTTATTTAGATGGTTTGACATGACCTTCCTGAGTGAGACAGGTGAGGAGAGGATGCTAAGAAACATGTAATGCAGCAAAGACACTTGAGGAAAGGAAACCTGTACACGCACTGTGTGATGGATGACCAAGGGGAAGCAGGGTGTACATAATTGCTACTGACTGTGCTTTTCTCTCAGAAGAAAAGGCCTGATGTGGGTGTCATCTGATGTGGGTGGGCCAGGGATTACCAAAACATTGTATCGGGTCTTTGTGTGCTGAAGCTCTGTTTTTATTGAGGAATGGAGGCTGTAAACTTGCTTTAGTGATGCTATGTTCACATTCCTTGAGGTACAACTGCCAGGAAATTCAGTCACACAGTGTTTGTTAACAACAACTGATTAAATATTGTGGTTAAATATCTAGTTTAATATCCTGATGCTATCATATACTTTAATATTTTGTGCTTGCAGGACAAAATTACTTTGGAAATAAATGTGAATAGCCGACAATTTGCTATGGATGTGAAATAAATGTTCAAACCCTTCAGTTTGTTTTGTTTTGTTTTTTTTTTAATGATTGTATCACTGTTTCTTTTTCATATTAAAGTGAATGAATGCATTTCCCTATTGCCTGGGAAAAAACAGCTTCAGTATTTTTATAATGTTCTTTTCTGATTCAGTCTTTGTTTTTTTACATTATGCTTTGGGCTTTGCTAGATAATAACAAAGTAGGTCTGATTCCTTGGGAAATAAAATACACAAAACTGACTCAGTGCTGACTTCCAAGATTTGTGTATAAGAAGTTTCCTGAAGCAAATCAATATTTCAAAAGCTGGTCCCAAAATGTATATTCATCTCTGAGATGAAACAGAAAGATCCCATAGCAAATGATCCACCACTAAGATGCAGCCAAGGGAATATATTTATGGCAAAAATTATAGCTTAGCAAAACATTTAATTATAACAGAAAGAGGAATCAGACAGATTTTGAGACAAAAAATGCATTCAGTCATCAATCTTGATATGCAGAAAAAAAGGTCTATGTAAGGGACATTAAGACTAAATGAATTTATGGTAAAAACATTACAGGTTTTCTTCAAATCAGTGTGAGGACTCATAAAGTCAGAAATGGGAGCTTGATTATGTCCTTCTGACTGTAACCATCCTTTTGAAAAAAGCACAAGAGGTCTTTTCAGGGGTGTTCAACATTATCTTTGAAAACTGGGGCAGAGCTGACCCACCAAATAAACTGTTCCTTTCCTTTGTGTGTGGTATGGAAATGCTCTCTGACTTATACAATTTGCTTTCCCAGTTGAGTCTCAGAGTCTGAGACTAACTTGACATTTTTTGACTACTTTAGAAAACAAAGAGCAAAAGAAAACAAGAAATGCCCCGATAAGGGTAGGACATTTTCAGCTGAAAAGGTCTGTGTCAGTGTTTCTTGTGTTCAGTTGCCACTCATAGAAAATGTTGCAGCTGTCAGTGAGGACAAGCAAAAAGTATTCAAAAGCACAAGAATTTCGGTTTTAGCAACAAGGAACAGAACTGGCTAGGGAAAGGGTGTGAGGGCAGTATTAACAAACCGTGTACACCCACAGAGTCTGCATCAGAGTTTGTTCAATTCCTGAGATCAGAATGGACTGAAACCATTGTGTCCTCAGTGACAATATAGCCAACTTCATTATTTTTAAAACAGTTAAAGGAAAAAGAGGAAACACTACATGGAACTCAGCTGTCTGTTCCAGAAGAAAAGCAGAAAACAAAAGGTTACTTGAGATTCTCATCCCTGCACTTCCAGACCTTTAAAATGAGTCAGTTAATTTTACTATTAAGCTTTTAATTCTTTTATCTAGTCATTTGCTTGTGGCTCCAAAAAGGCTTTTCATTTTAATGTGTCATCACCTCAGTAGTGTGAAATTCTGAGGCATTATAGAGCTTTACCATGCTTTTACTTTCTGTTACCAGCCAGTTCAAGTAGTGAGCCCAGCAGTGTGTGTGTGCTGCTGCAGAGACTCTATATCAAAGCAATGATGCTCTTCAAAGCACGTCCTTCATGTGAGCCCTGCATAGCAGGACAAATCTTGCTGGTAAGATGAATTTTAAGAAGAAGTGTAATTTTAATCAAGGATTCTGTATCTGTGTGTTATCTAAGAACTCTCTCTGCTTGAGTTTTAGTGATTGCTGCAGTGACAAAAGGAGCAAAGCTAGAGAATCTGGATGCAGCTCTCTGCTCTGAAGAGGGAAGTGGCAGAATTACCCCAAGATGTTTGAACTAGTTATTGTTCATCCTAACGCATGTACATTTCCCTTGCCCCAGTAATTTCCAGGCAAACACTACCTGTGTATCAATCACTAGAGATTCAGCATTCCTTTTTTTTTAACACCTCTTCATTTAAACAACACCAGAAAGAGCTCAAAGCAGTGTAACTGACAAACCCGACACCTTTGTGTATAAAAGCACTGCAAAAATAGAAACCACAAACCCATCAAGTTCTGTTCAATGCACCAGCATCAGTCAAACTGAATAGTACATAAGGCTTGCTAAGTCTCTGCTGCCCACTTCTGCTATGGACCTTAATCTGCGGTCTTTGTCTCAGTTACCGAGAAGTAGTCCCTGATTGCCAAATAACAAAGATGATGAGTACATTAGTGTTTCAGCTTCTTTATGATGGATGGGTAACTGACAGAGTGATAAGCAATGTCTATTCATTCAGAGTTTCCACTGTAATGCCAGATGGTGCTGGGAGATAGAAAATAATCTCTAGACCCCAACAAACATTGCCTTGCATACAGTCACATTCATTCTGAATTCAGCAAAAAATTGGCAACATAATCTCCACATATTGAGTAAAAGTGTATTGTTAACCAAGTACTTTTGGCGAGGCTGAGTTTCAAGGGTTAGCCTGAGACCTTGTCTCTGACTGGCACGTCAAGGACACCAGGTACAAGCTCTTCTTACATCAAGCTGCTGGCTTCTGCAGCCACGCAAGGGGAAATGTGGGGAACACCAATGCTGGTGCTAGTGCTCCTGCCCTGCAGCCTCAGAACTGAGGATACAAGATTGAAGGCTGCCTTTGCCAGGTTCTGAAGGAAGAGCATGCTCCTTCCCTCATCCGAATCTGTCCTCGAGGCCTTGATTGATCTTGATTGGCTGCCAGATGGTTACCCCTCCTCATACTCTCCCTCCTCACACTCTTCCCACACTCCAGCATGATCTCTCCAAAGGCTGCAAGGGATCCGTGCTGGGATGCCTAGAGCACCTTCTCTCCGTCTCCTCTTCCCTTGCTGCTCCTAGGGCTCTTTTTCACACATTTCCCCTCATCTCTAACTGTCAGGCAGAATTTTGCCCTCTCTTACAATGACTTTCTCCAGGTGCCGCAATTGTGTCTGTGAGGCTCAGCCATGTCCTGCAGTAGATCTGCTGGGGACAAAGCTGCAGCTGGGTTATGTGGCAGCACCAGGTCAGAGTACTAGCAGCCAGACCCTATGGGGAGTGGAAGAGATTGCAGAGCCTCTTAGTGCACTGCCCTGACATTTCCTGTCCATAACAGTCTAACCCAGGTGCCTTGTGTTTGGGCCTGAAGATCTCTTGGTGTCCTCCTGCCCTCTGGCTCAGCCACAGCCAGCCACAATGGGACCATTGAGGGGTGTTGCACCTGGTGGAAAGCTCTGATGAGATGACCAGCTTACACCGTGGATGCACACATCCACTTTTCACACTCTGTCCCCTCTGCCTGCAGCAGAGAGACTGCGGGTTTCCAGACATCTGTGTTGCTGCGTTGGGACATGCCTCCTCTCCACAGAGTTTGCCCCCACTTTCCAAGTCTGCTTTTGTACAAGCCTCTTCAAGCAAGAAAATGCAGTGGTTGTCAACGGAATTATCAAGAAATGGAGTTTGCGAAGTAAGCAGCTGTTTGTCAAGGGATGTATACCAGGCAATGAAGGTGAACACAGGCAACAAAAAAGCACCGACCGGTCTTGGAGCAGAGCAGCAGTGACTTCCTCTCCCTGGGCTCACCTCACCCATTACCTGGTTTGTGTGCAACCCAAAGAGCTCTTTGACACCCTGCAGTTTGGGAGCAGCCCCCTGCCAAGAGCTAATTATATGCTAATCTTTCTTTGAGTGGTACCTGTCACGAATTATCTTTCAAGAGAGACTGAGCATTCCCATGTAATGCACTGTTTGTAAACCCATGGTTCACCAGGCCTTATGGTGCCAACACATCATTTCATACCAAAACCATTTTACATGGAGAGCCAAAACATTCTTAAAACCTTTCAGAGTGAAGTAAATATATACGGATGTGAGACTTCAGACATAAATGTTCAAACTGTTTTAGTAGACTCATTAGTTAGGAGTAATGAGGGCAGCATTCAAAGTTTATTGAAACCAATGGAAAGCTTCCTGTTATGACCAGTAAATCCTTTAACCATCAGACATGTCAGCATCAGTTATTCAGGATGAGACAAGTGTCAGCTGCCAGTGGTCCTGGAGGTGCTTGTTCAGTTGCTCAGAGTTTCAAATAGGGATGGGTAACACCCTGAAACTGCCTGCTGAAATTCAGTGTGGGGTGTTCTTTCTCCTTTGGCATTTCTGGAACAACCCTCCCAACTCCTCATGCATGCACATGTGCTTGCGTAGAGTAGTAGAGCAGTGATGGTCATGTACACTGAAACTATTTCCCATTATTTAAAAAATGTTTCCAGGTTACACAATCTGTTGTATCATTGGCAGACTGAACGTTGTTAAACATGGAGATTTTCTGAAGATTAGATGGACATAATCAAGCACAGTTTACTTCACTCTGTATTTACTTCCCTAATTAGCAGCTGAAAATCCACCCTCCCTTTAAGATACATTTGGGGATTTTTTTTAACTAAGTTGTTCTATCAGCAGGGGAGTTAATAAATCCAAGGTTCATCCAGGTTGGCTTACTGTTCCCCTTCTGGCATCTTGCAGTGCAGGGCAGCTGGACATAGGCAGTTCAAGCTGTCAGACATCCTCTCCAGTGAGTAGGAGATATGGATGCAGGGCTGGGAAGAGCCATCCACCAGCAGAGATCTGCTGTACCTGCCTCTTCCTCCATAGCAAATTTTTGTTTGTTTTTGACTGTTTTTAAACATTTCCTCTGAAATCTGCACTAACTCATTTATCTTTAGGGCTTTGACCCTGTGTCAAATAGGGTTGAAATTGGCTGACAGGTACTGCAGTTACTGCGGGAGCTGGACAGACAAACAGAATAACTGCAGAAGATTAATTTTCATGAGAAGGAGAACTGAAAGTTTTTTCTAAATGAGTTTTGACACTACCATATTTTCCTGTGTTATATTTATGTGCGGTTCCTTGCACTTCTATGAAAATAGTCTTAGTCAGTTAATTTAAACCTCGAAACCAGAAGAAAACAAAAAAAAAATGTTTTTCACAGGATCTAGATTAGTAATGGCTGTTGATGTGTTTTTTTTTTCCTTTTCTAAATGATTTAACAAGAATAGAATCTTTTTTAATGCCAGAGTATTGTAGAAATCTTCCCCACAGCATGAGGTAAAACTCTCACATATAGAGTGAGATTTATCTTCCCATCACATTTTAAATAATGTCAGTTTATTTATTATTAAACTTTCATTTTACATTGTATGTCTGTGGGTGTATGCAGTGGTTTACATAAAAAACCATCAGTTGGCATCAGCAGAACAAAATAGTGGTATCCACATGTTGGAATAATGTCATGGTTTTGATTATGCAGCTTGCTTTACTAGCAGAGCATTGCCAGGAAATCAGTAATAACACTTTAAAGTGTGATTACTAATATTCTATATGAAGAGAAGTATACACAGAAATAGAAAAGGGCAGGCTTTGGTTTTATTTGGCATGATCTCTTCAGTAAAAGAAAGAATAAAAAATCATGCCTTAATGAAAGCCATAAGGCAGCTGATTTACATTCGACTTGATGACCTAACAGTACCATCAAAGAAGAAAGAAAATAGAAAGATCAAATTATTAGCTGTGTTAATAATTAAAAATTCAGCTGGGCTAAAGACTTTAATAAAGTGATTCTACAAGAGCTGAAATACGGGGTTTATGCTGCTCTAGAATATTTACTTTTTTCCTCAATTCTGTACAAGATTATTAATAGACCTTTAATTAAAGAAAGTTAGCTGACCTTGGGGAAGGGCAGAAAAGCCAATCTCTTTTAAATGTTCATAACATTCTACATAATAGTTTACCTATGAAAAGCTCTTACCCTTTATAATGGATAAATATTAAATTTTACTATGACATAATAGTTTTATTTTCTGGCTAATTACAAGAATCTGTGTGTAGTTGTATGTATTCAAATTGCTTTTTATTTTCCCAGAAGCCTGCTTAGCATTAGCAATAATGCAATAATGCAATTTCTAGCCACTAGAAGTTTATTGAGGTCTAAATCAATCAATCAATCTTAACAATGACTGAAAACAAACTTCCAACTTTCAGCATTTGACTTGAGTTCTTGTTGAGAAATTATTAGTTTCCTGATACTTTTCTAGCTAAGAGCCCACACCATTTTTATTTAAACATTTAAATGTTATTTTTTTATATTTACTATTTGCATTAAGGTTTAATACATCTTGTCTCCATGTTGTCAAATCATAAATCTTAGTCTGGCAAATTCCCAGAGCAACTATTTATTTAGGAAAATCAAGTATTCTTAGATTACTCTGCATTTTTATTTGTGACAGTCTGAGTAATCAGATTAGTTGCACAGAGCAATTTATTTCTGTACAACATCTTCTAACAGAATATTGGAGGATGCTTTAGACTTTACTGAAATCTGTACATAAAAATAACAGCAGAGTTTGAAGGCTGGATATGTGATGTATAGAAGCAATCATTATGAGTGGGTAAGGACAGAGAAAGGCAAAAACCTATTCTGAAAGGATCAGTGGGAAGCTGGAAGGTTTTGAGAGCACAGAAAAATGATACTGGTAGCATTTGGAATACTGTAATAAGAATTACTGTACTTGCACTTGAAATGTCAACACATACACATTGTTTTCTAGCAAATAGCAGCCAGGTTCAGAAACACAGCAAGAACCTCAATGGGAAGAGTCCTTGTTTGGAAACATGACCATCCAGGTCACACCAGAAAAAAGACTACTAGAAATTAGTGCTTAGTCATTGACTTGTGTCTTTCAGCCACGCTCAGTGTATTACATAATTTCTGTGAGACAAAGAAGATACACGATTCCAGTTTTGTAGATGGAGGAATTTTAAGGCCCTGGTTACACAACACACACAAGCACATGCTTGTTTTTGCTAACTTCTTGCACGCCTGACCAAACTGACGCCCTGGTGATTGCTTAGGTTTCAGCAGCTAGGAAGCATAACAATGTTAGCACTTCCAGGGCCAGATTCCTCACATGCACCCTGTCAGCTCCATCAGTCCAGTGAAACCTGAACATTGTGTACCATGCAAAGAATGAAGCTAAGAAATACCTAATTCTCAGCTAGAATATCAAACCACTTGGCTATGATCATAGCAGGTAACTAGGAAGAATAAACAGTGTGAAAAGCAAAGGTGTGAGAACTGTTTCCAACAATGAGATAAGCTAGTAGGATCTAAGAAAAGTTTTCTTGGTGGCTGGGAAGCTCTTAGGCAAAAGGAAATTGAGCGGCAGCAAAGTGGCTTACAAAAGTAGGAATGATTTAAAATATGCAAGTGTGCTGGGGATTTAAATACATATAGATAATCAATGATGGTTGTAAGACTTTGTTCAAACCCAGTGAAGCAAATACACTCCAATAATATATGTGGGTGCTGCACAGAGCTTTTATGTTTCTCAAAGGACTGTCAGTGTGGAAATGTCTTCATCAACATTTTGTTATTTCACATCTTGACCAGCTGCCAGTTCCTGATGGAGCTACATGTGGGTACATGTGAGGGAACAGCATAACTGCCTAAGTCAGTAGCTTCCTGTCTGTGATTTTGAAAGGCAGAAATAAATCATAAATGATCGCCTTTCTTGTACTTCTGTATTAGCTCAAAGAATGACAATAAACTGGGAAGGGCGGGCATACTTTCACAGTCACATTGGTTTGTCTCCAGCAGAGGATATTCTAGTTAAATAATAAAGTGATAAATCAACACTTTAAGAATATAGATGGAGAGATAAACAGACCTTTCAGGACTCTCACCTTAATTACCTAGTCATTAAGTATAACTGATCATACAGATATGCCAGCTTGCTTGCAATATTCTGGATGAAGGAGCACAACTAATCTCCAGTGTTTGGGACTAGTAGCTCCTTTTAGTAACACATTAAGTATTTTTGTTAATATTCCTGCTCCTTCCTTCTTGCCACAGAGCACTTAGCTGAAATCTCTGCTCCTGATGACTTGTTGTAATGTAAATGATCACTTCTGCTTCATGTGTTTCCCTAAAGCTCCCTGGCTCTGGCAGAGTCTTAGTCATACTGCCAACCAACAGTAGCTCTGAAGCAGGTATCTCCCCTATTTGTCCTTCAGTAAATAATTTACCTTTTGGAAGGCTTTGGTTCTCCTTGAATCAGGATATTTATTTGCCAGAACTGAGATCTTTTACACGTTTTCAACTTCTGAGGTGAATAAAGAACTCAACATGGTAGGCTTAGTGGCCTTCTGTGTATCCATTTTGTCTTTTATATCTGCTCTGGCAGCGTCTCAAATGGGCAGCATGTACTAAATGCCTACCAAGTTTCTCTTTCCATAAAACGCTGTAACAGACACAAAACAATTCACTCTTCCTGTACTATTATGCTATACACTGAAACTTGACTGACAATAATATTCTTTCAGAATATTCAGAGCTTGCTTTGTATATTTCCTAGGATCCTTTTTCTTGCTGTAATTAATTCTCTGCATCTGGCCAAAGATTGTATTTGTTATCTTCCTGAGCATAAAAGGTCTATTAATATGTAAATTAGCAAGTTTTAGCTTTCTTGGAGCAGAGGAACTTTTTAACATTTTAATAGTAAGTTCACAATAATAGTCCTTTCTATTCTTCAAAAGTATAAATTTTGCTTATACTTCACTACAGAATGACAAAGTAAAAATCTGATTTGGGGAAATTAACATTGGACAGCCTAGTTCTCTGACAGTGGCTGTGAACAGTTAGCAACAGAAGCAGGCATAAATGTATTGTTAATGAATGAATTTAGGGTGTTAAATCCTGACCTCTATAAAAAAACAGCAATTTGTGTTGTAGAAGTCAGAATGATATAAGAAGACAGAGTCACTGCCTTGGTTATATAAGGTACAGAAATTGGCTTTACATATTTGTTCTTATTGGTTGTGGGAATCTTGTACACACCACCCCCTGCCCCAAATTACTGACAGTAGGTGTACGATCCACAGACTGAAACAGAAAAACACAGGCTTCATCCACACCAGGTGCTTAGGAGGTGTCTACTGTTAGCAGGGACATAAGTCAACGTAGCTTTATGAAAGTTAGTGGAGTTTAGCATATACCAGCAAAATGTCTGGCTTTTGGGGGAAATTCTTTCATGAGCTGTGAAAGGATACTTTATGGATAAAAGGAAGTCCTCTGACTGCTCTCAATATAATGGAAATTTTCAGGCTTATTATATAAGAAAAAAATTTGGAAATTCAAACAGACAGCAGTGCTCACCCCGGAGTACTCTTTCCTGGGAATCTCTATGATTTCTAAAAGCATGTGTTTCACTCTACTGCATGGACATCCAAATATGTGTGTGGCTATGGGACACTGTCTTCTTTACTAGCACATGATGCATTAGGAAGTTAGGTTTCTACCTGAGTACACTTTGTGAGGTTTCTTCTCTGATAACATTTCTATAACCATGTAAATCCCACACTAATGGCATATGGTTTTCCCTAATACCACCTGTTTTAGTTATGAACTGGCAACATGCATGGAATCACTGGCCTGCTAGCAAAAAAATTAAACTGGTACACGGATGCACATGAAACACAATCCTTAACTCAGCAAAGGACCAAGAGCAAGGGCAAGAGCTGAAACGATGCTCCCATTACCAGTGGCAATTAGAGAGGCTGTCAGACAACTTGCTAGCTAGCTCTGTTGCCACCTGTCTGGTGAGGGATGAACAAAGACTGAGAGAAATTTCTGTAAAGGCAAAGTAAGCCAATGTGATTATAATTGCAGAAGATGCATTTTTAAACTTAAATTTAATACATAGGTAACCGTGCTACTTACATTCTAGGAAAATCAAAGGGTAGATGTTTTTGTGTGTAAAGCAGTTCTCAGAATCATTTTCTCATGTTTTAAAATTTAGACAAACTTGTTCTTATGACTTCAGGATCTTGTGAAGACAGAATAATTTGGCCCACCAGGAAAGTTATAATTTAGCAAGTTTAATCTAGGCCACAGACATATCCAGCTTTGTTCAGTCTTCATCATTTACCTTGGAAGATGACTGGTGTAGACTAACATAAATACTGCAGTTATTACAAACACTGTCAAGCAAAGGCACAGATTCCAGTCATGGATTAATTCACGTTTTTTTCTGAGTATTGTAGTATGATTAGATACCCTTCTGTTGGTTTTGTATATTGCACAAAGACCTGTTCAGGACAATCTTTTCCTTAGGTTACTTTCTTCCTCAAAATACATATTTCTAATCTTTAACAAATATTTTGTTCCCCCTGCACTTGAAGCGCCACTGACAACATTGATAATTAACTATTTCTCTGAGTTTTCTGTGTCCCTGCATCTTGAAGAATCCATGGTGGCAACACTATTCGGAAAAATAAAATTGAACACCATAATTCACAATTCTCCTGCATGTGGAACAGAAGTCTCTAGAAGAAGTATATTGTCAACGAACAAGGCTTGTGCTCAACAGGTCCTGTTATTCATTTTCTTTAACTTGAGATCCATGACTAACAGCAAATGTCATGACCCCAGGCAGCCGCACTAAACCAAATACTGAATAACCTTAGTAGTAGGAATGCATCCTACTATGCTGAAGGAATTTTTAGGGTAAAGTTTGTGCCCTATGGCTCTACACTAAATAGCTCTAGAAAGCAAAAGCACAAGGCTTGTGCTAGATGTCTCCCATCCAAAGATTCAGAAAACCTGTTGTATTCTGTAGCCTTTGATGACTGGAGTCTTGTTACTAGGATTTTCCCTAGACATCTGTCTCTTTATTTCCCTCTTGAAATCTGATTTTCTCTCCAGAATATCTCTGCCTTTCAGCCCTTCCTCAAATTTTGTTTTCCCATGATCAGGGGTGGTGTGTCCCCCTACAGCTCCCCAGAGAACACTTGCTTTCTGTCTATTGTCACATAGTCTCTGAAGCCCCAGCACTTCAGCTGCTCCTTTATGTCTTTGTTGCATGCCTGGCAGTTACCACTGGCTACTGAAAGATGATTCTGATTTTCCTGGACACTGTGATACTAGCTTGCCATTTGGCCTCTGCAGCTCTAATAGGATGCACTCTGCTACACTTTGCGTGCTCTGTAGTCTACAGTGAGAAGCTATAGAAATTGACAAAGTGTCCTTTTGCCCTGTTTCCTGGGATGAAAACATCTGCGTTTTTTACTCAGTTGCCTTTTAAAGAATCATAAGTCAAGTAGGGTAGAAGAAATGTAAACAAATGCATTTATGTATGACATACAGCAGACAACAGTTGCAAGTACTTGTAAAGACCAACAAAAGAAAATACATGGTGTGTTGTGCGAACAGAAATAAATCAGTCATATGGCAAGGTACTGTCAAAAGCTCTTGTGTGACCCCTGGTGATCCAGCTCAGGAAGGTGACTGAGCTGAAAGCTAATGCTGAAGTTAATCCAGAAAAAAACCCCAGAAGAGTCAGTTCAGCCAGATCAGCTGTTTGAAGTGACTCACCCTATGGTTAAATTTAGTGAATACTAGCACAAGAGAAGGGTGGAGGGTTGGGAGAGACTGAACAGCCCAGATTTCAACATCTGAAGCCACTGAGAACTGCACCTGCATGTGTCCATGTCACTGTGAAATACCTCTGTCACACAAGTTTGTACAGGTAATGTAGGTAAATAAACATCAACATGGAGTAAAAATATGTAGTTCATCACTAAATATTTCACTAGGAGAAGACACAGAAGTCATCTACTCTGGGATGACTACAGGTTTCTGGTGACTGAACCTCAAATTCTTTCTTTTGGGTTTTCATTCTTAGGGAGGTGTAGAGCACTATGTCAAGTAAGCGCCCCATTATGAAAGTTCTGACGTTAAATTGATTTAAAGAAACACGAATTCTGGTACCATTAAATATGGAAGTTTATGAAGTCTGTCAATCAAAGCATGGGACCTGATACAAACTTGGCAACACCAGAATGGATAGAATTATTTACCACTGCCATGAAATTGTTGAAATTGCCTTAAAATTATATTTAAAACCAAAATGTCTGACTTAGGTTTTTCTGTATGTCTTCTGGATCTCAAAACTCTTAGGTTCTTCTGCATGAGTTCTGCATTGAAATCACCAAAGGTGGAATTGTGTTTTAAGTTATGAAGAACTTCAAAAGTTGGGACTCTCCATAACCCATTAGCTCAAGGGATTTTAAGAACATCAGACAAAGCTAGACTTTCAACTAAATCCTAATAGTTGGCATAGTAAATTCGTATATATATATGCATATGCATTTTCCCCATAAGCACATAGGTATAATAAAACAACTTCTTCCTTTCCTTACAGGAATTTACAGTTCTTATGAGTTTTTCTCCCTGTAGGCCATGTACATAATCTCCAGCATAAACAGTCCATGAACATTCAAAAAAAGGTCCTCTGATTATTTCTTGAAATTTTTGCTTATTTTCCATTTGATTTAGTTGTTGTTTTTTTTTTGTCTGACATTACGCCTGTCTAACCAAGAAAACAGGAGCTTTAATATTAGTTAATTCTGAAGTGGCTCTGGAGCTGAACAAGACTTAATGGAAGAGAAGATCCACAGTTTCTGTGGCGTCTGAAGAGAAATAAAATAGGAAAAGTTATTTCCCTTGTGGTTGCTTCATGGACCTGCTTAGGCCTGTCAGGAAAATTTTTCTTCATTGTTAATTCAGATGAAATGCCATATCATTAGGCTTAAGCCACCTCAGGAAAGCAGGAAAGAAACAGCTTTGTGCTGCCTGTCTAACGTGCAGCCACCTCTGTGCTTGCTGAGTTTTGGGAACAGAAATTCTTAATGAAAGACTTATTTTACAGTTATTTCTACTGGAACCTACAATTTTCAAGTTCTGACATCAAAATGTGAAATATTTAGAAAGCATTCTGAAGGTAGAAAGGCGGGTACTAAACCTCAGGAGAAATGATAGCTGCACTTGATGTTTTTTCATGTGACAGTGCTTGTTGATAACTATTTTTACAGCTGAGGGGACAACCCCATTGTAAAGTTCTCACATTTCCTCAGATTGCAAATATCTTCCTGTATTCTGCACGTGTATGGCAGAGTAGTCAGTTACTAGTTTCTAGCAGAGCTTAATTCTCCGTGAAAGTGTTGGCTGAAACCTGTGGCTAGGGACATGTTAACAGCACCATGAAGATAAAAAACAGTTTTGCCTTCCTTAGTGACCTCCATAAACGAGTTGCTTTCTGCAAAATAGAAGGCTCTCTTTTCTCTGTGAGCTCTTTCATATGCACAAAGAATGTGAATGGTGGTATGAAATAAATACATCTTCAATCAATTCAGATTACTTGTGCTTAGTTGGAAAGCAGAATGTCACCTATGGGTTGACACTAAGCTTGCTTTATTAAAAAATGCTTTTCCTTTTCAGTGTGCTGACATAAAAATGCA
Organism: Melopsittacus undulatus; assembly: GCF_012275295.1. Taxonomy (NCBI): domain Eukaryota; kingdom Metazoa; phylum Chordata; class Aves; order Psittaciformes; family Psittaculidae; genus Melopsittacus; species Melopsittacus undulatus. Next base: position 94,644,003 of record NC_047528.1, read on the forward strand.
TCGTATTTGTTATGAAATAGTAATTTGTCACTGTAAGGTCTTGAGTGAAGCCTTCAGTCATAGCAAAGTGACATGGGGACCTCATCTCATTAAAGAAAATTATTTAGGAAAGATTTTCAAAGGTACAAATGACACGTGGGACCTAGGTCTGAGACAGATAAGACCTAGGACTGCCCAGGTTCTCTGCCCCTTTGGAGCCAAGTCTGCAGATATGAATGTGCATGCCTCTCTGGGCTGCTTGAACTAATTTGGCACTTTTGCTGAAAACAGCAGAACTGGAGTGAGTGGGGCACTGAGGATCTCTTGTGCTATGGAGCGGTAATTTGCTTGAGAAAAGCAGCAGCAGCCATGTGGCAGGAGATAACATTTGCAGTCTGCTATGAAGCCTGCTGAGGCAGTAATGAAGATCAGAGCCAGCCTCTCCCTCTATGTCAATGGAAGGGAATTTTTCTTCTAAAAGAGAATCTAAGAGTTTGAACCATCTCTGATCCCTGGCTTGTTGCTCCTAGGGCAGTGGTGATGTCAGACTGAACTAAACATCTGGCAAAGAAGCATGGCTTGTAGTAGAGATGTTAAACCACAGCTAAGACTGATTTCTAGACCCACATTGAGGCACTGTGGGACTCAACATGCATTTGCTCCAGGAAAGATGAGCTGATGTGTTGCTTTGGTGCATCTGCTTGGATGAGTTCAGCTACCACCTTGCCCTGACACCTAAACATTTCAGTTTTGATATGATTAAATAGAAACATGATACCACCAAATGAATAATTGCTTCCCATTGTCTTCAGTCATTTCTGCAGGTAAATATAAAGGCTGAATTTAGCTAGACTGACAAAGCCATAAAGAAGAAAATAAAGAAAAATCCTTATTCTAATTGACAGTTCTGCAACCAAATACAGCTTCTGGGAATGAATAGAGAAAAAGACTGCTTAGCTAGACTCTCATTTTGAGGCTGGGTGTCAAGAGAGGGTAACTTGGTACATTCTGCCAACCTGACAGTAATTTGTCAGACATGTTCCAGACCTGTACTACTGTCTTTGTTTAAGATGAGATGTCCTACTTTCCTGATTAAAATGAGCTCCTGGTTTGCAATGCTGAACTGAGATAATTGTTTCAGCAGCATTCCAAACTGGGCTACAGTTATGGAGTAGGCATGCATTAACAGTGGTAATTTAATTTGTGTGTCCATTTGTTAAACAACTAGAGCCTTTCAGGCATTACTGTTAGTGATATTTTTGCCTCTAATACATATTGAAGGCCACATTCACAAGACACACGTTCATGAATAAAACATGAGACAACCAATTCCTCTGTCTACTGAAACAAACAAAACAAACATTGCCTTTGGGACACTGTAAGCAAACAGAGATGCATTCAGGCTTGCACAGAGCTGGCTTACCTAAGAAAGGGAGCAGAGCTGCCAGAGACAAGTATTTCATTTTGCTAGAACTGACAGAATTCTGACGGGAAGTGGTCTTGAACATCAGCTAATCAAAATAAGTGCTAACCAGCTTAGAATAGGAGTATATAATTAACATCATAATGAAACTTGCACTCTATCCTTCTACTTCCTCTCCTTCTGCTTCTTGTGCTCAAAGGAAAAAAAGCCTCCAGTGGTCAAGGACATCTATTTTTTTTTTTAACAGAGATTTTCAAAGGTGCTCAATGGGATTTCTTCTTCACTTCCACAGAGAATTGCAGTGACGGATGGGCATCAGTCTCCCAGAAACAAATGTAATGCCTGTTCCCCACAGACCAAAACTCTTGTTCAATTTCTTCTGAGTACTGTGGTTTAAGTTGACTGGGAGTTTTATGGTTTCTGAGTTATACAGGGGTTTTCACTTCAAAATGTATTCTGACATAGCTTTATGTGAAGTGTTCCACAAAGATTTTATAATTGCTTGTTTCAGTGGTCTCATTTCCTGCTCTTCAGCCAGCAGATGCCATCCCAAACAGGCTGTGAACTTGTCCCTCTGACACATTGTTATTAATCTGATATAATTCCCTTTACTCTCTGCTATCTAGTTTGCTAAGCACCTAATTCAGTAGCTTCTGAATTAAGTGGCATTCTGCATAAGATCTATGACTAGATTTTCTACCTTCACTTGATTCTGACGAAGGTAACCCCTTTGGAGTCTATGTTTTGGATGCAAACTTCAACTTTAAGGCAATAAAATAGCCAATGCGTTAATGACTGGCTAAGTTCCCCACTCAAGTGCCTGAAGCAATGAGTCATTAACCCAACCATGTAATTAACTTGGACAAGGGACACATTGCATTTAAACTGATTATGGAAAAAAAACCCCAACCAACATATGCCAAGTAATAAAAAACTTTCAAGGATCTAGGCAAGGACACAATATGAAATAAAGCAGAATATAGTACATTTTACCCTGAAGGATACCTAAGTGCTTTACAAGTGATATACAGGCAGTACTGATTAAATAAATCCACCTTGAGGTGAGATGTGATATTCACCTATTGAAGATCACATGCTCCACAATATAAGGAAAAGAGAGAAATCATTATTTTAACTGTAGAATGCATGGAAAAATCTGCATTCTAAAAAGGACTCTTGGATCTTCAGAGTAGATGAGGTCTCTGTTTTTTATGTATATTTCAGAACATCGCAACTAAAGTATACAATACCTCATATTAAGGTATAGGAGTAGCATTATTACACACAGTATAGTCAGTGAAATTGGCCATGCAGCAACATCAAATTAGAAATTAGTTGCTGGTGGTAGGACCAACACCAGCTGGCTGTGCTGCTTCTTGTCTTTGTGTCTAGCTCCACAGCTAGAATTAAGGAGATTTATAACAGTGAAGTATTTCCTCTAGTAGAATACATTTACCTTTGTCAAATTCATTCTATTTCCACAGAAAGTATAGAAGGATGTCTCCCCTCAGATGGGAAGCTTAGTTATGCATTTGTGGTGAGCCTCAGTCCCTCATTCCCTGTCTGTCATAGAGAAACTGCCTTTCTTATTCTAATTGGCCTTTGTGGATATGTGGATGGACCTGAATTAATCATTTCCTACTTTTCTGTCATTTCTTATTGGAAGTCTCACATTGAAGAATAGCATGAACTTCAGAGGAGCATGCTGCCAGGAAGATTCTTTATTCCTCCTTGTTGGAGTTGTCTGTGATGAGAGCCAGCTCAGACTCAGTCTTAGTCTGCTCTTTGAAACAGCAGGGTAGTTTAACTAAGCCGGGCACATGTCACCCACAAAGCACAAAAATGCCTTTCGTCATGCCAGATGAGCCCATTGGCTGAGCATATGGGCACCTATGGTAGCTCCTGGAGCTCCATGGCCCATTGTGCTGCTACATGCCTGTGTCTGATGGCAGCTCACCCTCTCCTGGTGCTCAGTCAACTACCAGAGACCAGTCCTTTCCCTGTTTCCTCTGAGCACCCAGGAAAGGGATGTTCTTTCCTACCTGTGCATTATACAAGTCTTTGAGTGAGCTGTGGAAAAGACAATGAATTCTGATGTCACTGTGCAGAACATCTCTTCCTAGGCTGGGGAGTGTGAACAAATTTGTCACTGTCCCACAACGCTAAGCTTTCAGAAAAGTCAGGAATGCCACCACAATCTAATTTCTCAGAGCTGTGACTATAATACCAGGAAATTAAAATATTCCAATGAAGTGCAAATTCTCTATTCCTGTTTCTAAAACTCCCTGCATTACAACTTTTCCCAGTGGTAGGATAACTGGCTCAATTTCCCTTGTTGGGATATGCTATAAGCCTTCTGCTTCGTATTTTTGCCACTCTGAAACTAAATTACTGTCTCATTAAAGTGTAAGTATTAGTACTTAAGAGACATACCAAAAACCAAAAGTGACCTTTATAAAAATAGTCCCATTGATAAGCTGAAATGTTCTTTCTAGTCCTTTCAAAATTAACCAAACTAAAAAGAAGTTTAGTGGGGTCCTGTGTCTTCTACAAGAGCAGAATCACTGTTACCTGAAAGAGTACAAAAATGAATTTTGGACAACTTGGCTGAAGGAAATTTTTGTTATCTAAGAAAACATGAATCAGGGTAAGAGTGGGGTGTGTGGGTGTCATGGTTTAAGCCCAGTCATCAACTAAGCCATGCAGCCCACTCTCTCACTCCCCCCCTCCCCTCCCCCTCCCAGAGGAATGGGGAGGAGAATCGAAAGAATGTAACTCCCATGGGTTGAGATAAGAACAGTCTAATAACTAAGTTATAACACAAACCACTGCTGCTACCACCAACCATAATCATCATCAATCATGGCTTGACTTTGCGAACAAGGATTTGGGAAGGGCCTTACCCATGCTTACTACAAGCACGCTGATGACTAAAAAGGCCAATGTGGGATAGGTAAATCCGATTGCAAAAAGCACAGCGAAAGGTGTCCTTAGGTGGTATAAGCAGGACGCAATTCTTTCTGTGCTGTCTTTTCTCCTCGAGACTAATTCTGCATGTGTTCTCAAAGGAGATGACAGCGTTATGTACTGTGTGTCTCCAAGTCTCCCGATTGGAGGCCAAGGTGGACCACTGGTGGTAGTCAATATGGCCAAGGCTGAGGTATTGTTTCAGATAATCCTTATATCTCTTCTCTGTGGCACTTCTTTTGTGGCAACCGGTGGCAAGTTCACCATAAAACACAATCTTAGGGAGGTGGTGATCCTTTATCCTAGAGACATGCCCTGTGCAGAGCAGCTGCGATTTCAGCAATATGGCCTCAATACTAGTGACCCCTACCTGTTCAAGGACAGCAACATTTGACACATAGTCAATCTGATGATGTTTAGAATTTTAAGGAGGCAGTGCTGATGAAGGTGTTCGAGGAGTCACAGGTGATGGCGGTAGATAACCCATGATTCAGACCCATATAAAAGAGTAGACAGTACAATGGCTCTATAGACACTAATCTTTGTACTTTTCTTCAGGTGTTTATTGCACCAGACTCTTTTATGAAGTTTTCCGAAGGCTCTATAGGCCTTTGCTATTCTGTTGTCTATCTCTTTTTTAGTCATGGCATCTGAGGAGATAATGCTTCCCAGATAGCTGAACTGCTGAACTGACTTAAGCTCTGACTTGCTGATGGTAATGTGAGGATGATGCTATTCTTCCTGTGGTGCAGGTTGGTACAGAACTACTGTCTTCTTCAAGTTGACTTCCAGCCTCAAAACCTCACCTGCCTCTGCAAAACAAGATGTTAAGCGCTGCAGAGCTGCTTCTCTGTGGGCAACAAGGGCAGCAGCATCAGCAAAACGCTGTTCACGAACAAGATGATTTAGGGTCTTAGTGTGGGCCTTCAATCGCCTTAGATTGAATAGGCACCCATTGGTACAATATCGAATATAAATGCCATTTTGTTCATCAAGGTCTACTGTAGCCGTTTGAAGCATCATGCTGAAGAAGATTGTGAATAAAGTTCGTGCAAGAACACAACCTTGTTTCGCACCATTGGTTATTGGGAAGGGCTCAGAGAGTGCATCGCCATATCTGACTTGGCCTTGCTGATCCTCATGTAACAGAATAATAATTTTGAGGAACTTGAGGGGGGAAACTAATAGTTCCAAGATCATAGAATCATAGAATAGTTAGGGTTGGAAAGGACCTTAAGATCATCTAGTTCCAACCTCCATGCCATGGGCAGGGACACCTCACACTAAACCACATCACCCATGGCTTCATCCAACCTGGCCTTGAACGCTGCCAGGGACAGAGCATTCACAACCTCCCTGGGCAACCCATTCCAGTGCCTCACTAAACTATCAGTAAAGAATTTCTTCCTTATATCCAGTCTAAACCTCCTCTGTTTAAGTTTTAACCCATTACCCCTTGTCCTGTCACTACAGTCCCTAATGAAGAGTCCCTCACCAGCCTCTTCTGCTCACAGTGTCAAAAGCTTTGGTGAGGTCAATGAAAGTTACATAGAGCTCCTTATTCTGTTCTCTACACCAACAATAATAATGATAAGAAAAATAACAAGGGGGAAAGAATACAACTGCTCACCACCCGCTGACTGATACCCAGCCCATCCAAGCAGTGATCTAACCCTTTTCGGGTAACTGCCCCCAGTTTATATAGTGGGCATGATGTGATGTGTTATGGAATACTTCTTTGGTTAGTCTGGGTCAGGTGTCCTGTCTCGGCTTCCTCCTGGCTTCCCCTCCTCCCTGGCAGAGTATGAGACTCAGAAAGTCCTTGGTCGGAGTAAACATGACTGAGCAGTAACTAAAAACATTGGTGTTATCAGCACTGTTCCCAGGCTGAAAGTCAAAAACACAGCGCTGTACCAGCTACTAAGAAGGAGAAAAATAACTGCCACTGCTGAAATCAGGACAGTGAGAAAGGCTACTTACAGGCACATGAAAGTGTCCACCTATATACATATATGTGCTGTATCCAAGAAGTATTAGATATATCAACTCTGGAAAGAAAAAGTACACATGGAAAATTAGGTCTGCTTTACAAATGTATGTTTAAGAGTATTTTCTGTACACTTGTGTTGGATAGCTATCTAACCCCCCACTTAAAGCACCTTAAGGTTGTTTGAGTTTTACCACTGTATACCTGCATCTGTGTTTTGAACAAGCTTGGGGGAGGGGTAGAGGAAATTCGCCGAAGCCTCAACAAAAAGCAAATTTCTGCCACAGGAATGACATTTATTGGCATTGTATCCATTTAAACCTGGTCACATTCAGATCAGCAGTGAAACTGTCACTCATTTTTACATTTCTCCTTAGGATTAAGTAGGGATGTGAAATTGTGTCTTTTAGAAGTACTGTCTCCAAATCCTAACCCACATACTATTCACCTTTCTCCACTAATGCACAACTGCTGGCACTTAGTTTTTTGGTCAAGGTCAGAATAAAGCCCAATGTAATCTTTCTGTCAACATGATGGCTTTAGACTAAGCACACACTGTTAAAATTGTATCAGACAAAAGGTGCCAATAAATTCTGCTGATTGGAGCTACAAAGTAAGGCTGGGGTAAAGAAGAAAAGTAGTTGTTGAACATTCTGATACTATCTATATAATTATTGTAAACCAGCTTTTTTATAGTCATACTATGAACAAAATGAATGAAGAAGAGTAAAAATAAATGTGAAAGTCATGTGTCTTAAAATCACAGTCCAATTCTCAGAACATTCCTGGAAAGCTTGTGTACTTGCAGTAGATGAAATAACAGACCTCTGCCAAAGAGCGAAGATTTTTTTTTTTAAATAGGTAGATAATGACAATTCATACTGGATTAGACTATATAACCCTGCACTGTGCTTGAGTCATCAAAGTAACAATTAAAGATATGCTAGTTTCTAAATCCTAAGAATTACAAATAGTTGCAGGCAATGATCCACTAATATCTTTACTGTGGTTGATCACTGTGTAAATTACACTTGCCTGATTGCCACAAGAGAAAAACAAAGACTGTTGCTTATGGCTATTGGCAAACTCTGATTTGGACATGTCAAGACATCAGAAAAAAACATATTTAGGAAATATTTCTTAATAAAACACCATGTCCTGATTTCAGCAGTGGCAGTTATTTTTCTCCTTCTTAGTAGCTGGTACAGCGCTGTGTTTTTGACTTTCAGCCTGGGAACAGTGCTGATAACACCAATGTTTTTAGTTACTGCTCAGTCATGTTTACTCCGACCAAGGACTTTCTGAGTCTCATACTCTGCCAGGGAGGAGGGGAAGCCAGGAGGAAGCCGAGACAGGACACCTGACTCAAACTAACCAAAAAGGTATTCCATACTACAGCATGTCATGTCCACTATATAAACTGGGGGCAGTTACCAGAAAAGGGTTACATCACAGCTTGCTCGGCCTGGATATTGGTTGGTGGGTGGTGAGCTTTTGTAGTCTCTTCCCTTGTTATTTCCCATATCATTATTATTATTGGTGGTAGCAGTAGTGGTTTGTGTTATACCTTAGTTACTGGACTGTTCTTATCTCAACCCATGGGAGTTATAGTCTTTTGATTCTCCTCCCCATCCCTCTGGCAGCTGGGGGGAGGGATGGGGGAAAGAAGTGGGGGGTGAGTGAGAGAGCAGCTGCGTGGTTCTCAGTTACGACTGGGCTTAAACCATGACACACCATCACTCTGTGATGTTACATCAGTCTGTAACCATACCTTGATATCTCTGACTCAGATGAAATTTTCACACCCTCCTTTCATAAATATTAGGTTCATTTTCTGTGATCTGCATTGTACTGAAATTATAGTTCTAACAGAAGAGCCTTAAATAAAAGCTTAGTTTAAGGAAAGAGGAGTGCGATGGCAGAAGTGTTTTATTTTGTCTCTAGAATCATCCTGAAGAGAACATTTGAGCCAGAGTAGACACAGTCGCTGCAAAACTCACATAAATTGTTCAAGCTCTTGAATTTGCCACTGTTCAAGGCACTGTTCAAGCCTTCCAATTTGCCACTGTGCTTTTCTCTATAGTACAGTGCTCTGGGCGGTGATATCTTAGAGTGAAATGGGATTTTTGGTGTGTTTCTTAAGGGAAGACATGTAGCTGGATCACCTTTTGCTAGTGACCCAGTGCTACCCTCCTCCAGACCATTAGTGGGGATGCACTGATTTACAACACTTGTGTATAAACCTGAGCTGTTGTGTAGTCTGAAGGTATGTCAGCTGGATCTGGAAATAGGTACCCTTCCTTTAGAGGAAATTGTGCATTTATCAAATATTGCTTAATGTTGGTTTGTGCAGGACTGGTTTTTCTAGGACTAGAAGAAAAGGCAGACAGTTTAATACAGAAATGCTAAAAATACTTTCTTCACTTCTCACTTGGAAGAAAAATTATGTTGCTTCTGCCAGGATAAGAGCCCCTTAATAGCCCTGCAATTTTTCACCTCTTGAGGGATTACTGTAGTTCATTGTATTTCAAAGATGAATGAGAAGACAATGCACATACTTTGTGAATCTAGAGGTCAGCTGTCTGCTCCCTCTATGGTTTTGGCATGTTTTGCCCCTTGTTTGGCCTTTTGTTTGAGTGTGATACCAGTTTGCAGTCTTAATCTCCTAATGTTGCTGGCACATACGTAGCAGCAATTGAAATTCAGTGCACAGTAGACTTGGCAGGAAGGAGGATTAGCACTGGTATGTGCCTCTGGAGGAAACATCCAGCACTGCCCCATCTGCTTTATGCCAAGACAAGAACTAAGAGCTTGCCTTTACAAGAATGGGCTCACCTTGGGATCTATTCATGCCTAGAGCTGGGAGTCACAGCTGATAGACATCAAACCTTCTCAGCTTTGTAAGAGCATACCTACCCCTATTCAGTGTTCATAAAAGCAATAATTACATTTAAAACCAAAACAAAAAAAAACCCCAACCAACAAACAACAAAAAAAAAAAAGTCATCTGGCAGTGGTAACGTTTTAAAGTGGTAGTGCTAAATTTGCTCCCTACAAAATGACTGTGGATTAACAGTCAAAGTGTGAGGTCCTTTAAAGAAGTAGATTTCTAATACAGGACTTGTGACATCATCTGCAGATGCTTGGGAAAATACAGGTCAGGAAGGGCAGGAGAAAACTTATGGCAGATGAGATGGAGTGTTCTCACTCAGCCTGATGGAAGTTCCCAAGAAAGAGAGGTTGACTATCTGTAAACAAAACTGTACATTTCTAATTTTCCAAATCTTCTAAGTTTCTACTGTAGGTATAACAAACCAAGTATTATGCCCTTTTGCACCACCAGGAAGATTACCATCAACCTAAATCAAGCACTCTTCAGAAACAAAGAACACTGAAAATTATTTGCCATATGAGAATAAAAATACGAAAAATTAACTGCCTCAGTTTAACCAAAGTGAACTTTTACATCAAAGGTGAGAAATCAGAGACTCAGGCTCCCTACTTTATGAATAATTTTGTTACTGTTGATTCAATATAGCGGGTGCTAGAATATAATAGTTTTGGGTGACAAAGTAGGAAAAATTATTAAGGAAATGCTGTCAATCTATATGTAAAAAACCATTAGTAGCAAATTACTGGTTATATTCAATTTGCGTGAAGTGCACTTGATAAAAATCCCAAATTACAGGCATCTCAAATAAAACAAAAACAAAAAAAAGCAAGATTTTAGAAATGAAAAACCCGTAATCACATTGATGAATTTAAATTTCAGAATAAATTTAATTTTTTGCCATATTCTCATCAGAAGAAAAATTCAAACTACTATTCCAAAAGCACACATGATAATTGAGAGCTTAACAAAGTCAGTCTGGCAAGCAATAACAGACATGCTAAAGATACTCTAAGAATTGCAATATTTTTGAAAGGTTTGGATGCATAGCAAGCAATTATTGACTTCATTGAATGTACACTAAACAGAATACATTAGTAGTGAAAACTGGATGAATATATGCTCAGGCAAACACTGTAACTTCTAAAACCAAATGTTCAATACTCATTTTCAAAAGGTCGTGGTAATCTACAGTGCAGGTACATATTATACTAGTATTGAGGCAAACAGTCCTAACAACTGTCGTTGAAATCAATATATTTTCACTGATCCCTGTAAGAGCTGCAGTTCAGAGGCTGGTGGAAAATGTGGGATTCTGTGCAGAGCAGTAACTGTGCTGTGTGAATTAGCTAAGCTGTTAATTACAGCCAAAGCCTGGTGGCTGAGATTTGTGTGCTGGACTGCTGAAACATGAGAACAAATCCTGTTCTAGCATAGGCACCCTTTAGGTGTGAAAGTTTAGCTTCAGAATTGCCCTAGACCGCATTCCTATGGCTTTCCAGAGGCACACAGCAAGACAAGAATAAATTAAATTCTCCCACAGCCTTTTTCTAAAAAGAAAATCTTCTCTAAATTTTTGCTGAAAAACAAAAGCACTTGTTCATTTAAATATCTGTCATTTTATCTCTACTGTTATGAGGAGAATAGAGGTGTTAAAGAAAAGGATGGACAAAACCAGCAGACGAGTTGATCAGAAGATGCTGTAAGCTGCATTAAAAAGAGAATACATGAAGAATCAAATTCTCTATCTGGAGAAGCAGATAGGGTCTAGGCTGGCATAGAGGGAGACATCAGCTGTAACTAATGGTGCTAAGGCCAGCTTATATGTTGTTATATTGTTATATTATAGCATATTATGATTTCTTAGTTGGAATGCTAAAAAGGCACTTAGTCTTTTATAGAACAATGAGCACGTAATTAGAGAAACCAGGAACATTAGTAATTAGAAAAGCTCATTTTCAAAAGATCTCAGCAGCACTTCTGTCAAACAGCAGGCAACCTCTGGAAATCGTTAAATACTGCTTCTTTAATATTGCTCTCTAAGATCCTGCTTTGTTTCATTCAGCCTTTTGCCTGACTGACAGCGCAGACTCAATTGAACCTGATTAGACTAGAGGATAACATTGTTTTTATCTTGGAAGGGGGTTTAAGCAACTTGGTGGTCTAGTGTCCCTGCCCATGGCAGGGGGGTTGGAAGTAGATGAGGTCCCTTCCAACCCAAACCAGTCTATGATTCTATGTAACAAACCCCAACATTGTTACAGGATTTTTGTTTCCTGAAGTACCTCTTGAAATAACAATATATTTTCCAAGAACATTGTATGAATTTGTTTCAAAGGCCACCTGAACTGCTTAAGAAGGTACCGGTAGAAAGCAAAGTCAAACCATAAAGCAAAGAGGACCAGTTTTCTTAAGCTAAAGCAAAATTTCTAGAGTAGAGCTTGGAACAAGCATTCCTCTTCTACTGTCAGCCCACACACAACCTATGCTTGTTTAGTCATGCTCTCTATTTGATCAGAGACAAAGGGCCAGTTTTTAGGAAACACATTTGCATATGCTGTGTGTTCAAGTGCACTTTAAGCAGCCAGAGAATGTTAAGCTAGAATGGAATTAAAAGAAAAAAAAAAATTGAACAGAACAGAAACATGTTCTGAATTCTCTCTTGACTTTCTCTGACTGTTATTTCACAGACAAAACCTGAAATAATATATTTGCTTATAACCCCTACTGAACTCCAAAAAAGCCTTTATCAGCATTCTTTTTAGGGTAATGAAAAGCAGCACAGGTTTTTCTCTTAGGAATTTACTCTTGTTGCTCCATTTAACTTTTTAGAGAAGCAATATACAGATTGTCAGCTTGTCTTTAATTCCGTCTACTTCATCTATCAGTTTACTATATAATTGTCTTCAGCACAGACATAGTAAATTTCACATAAAATCAGCCTCTGTGAGACCAGTTACACACTGGAAAATCCAGTGCGGTGCTGTTAAGTACATCAGCAGATGTCTTTTGCATACATAGTTAGAAAAAATAAATCTCAGCAAGAGGAAGTTGGAATGACATCTCATCAAGAAGAAGTTGAAATGTCATAGTTGTAGTCATCTTATAAATGATTTATGTCCCTGTTTTGCCACAGATTTCATTTTTACTCACACAGAACTTATCAAACACAATGTGCAAAACCAGCTTTAATGCTAGAATGATTCTCAGTGTGTTCTAGAAAGAACTTTCCCAATTCCACAGAACTGACGAGCCTTCTAGTTTATTCTTTTGTGTTTTACAGCAGTCTAAATGCCACTGTCCATCTCTCTGCATATGCTGAAAATGTAACTAAGAGACAGTTTTAGATTTTCAGATGAAGGATGCTGAATACAACAGAAAGGGAGCACGAGGTAGAAGGAAGGGAGCACTTGAGGTAACAGATATTTGTGTATAGTATCAAAGTCAAAGCTGTTGTGGCTCAAGGCACAACAGATGCCTAATCGTTATCTGTACCCTGTGACCTGAAGGAGAGGTTAAAGGATGGTGAATGAGGAGGAAAGGCTATTGAGATGCAATTATCTTTACACTAGTTTTAATTTGCATACTTTAATCTCCATAGGCTTTCTATCTAAGCAGTCCTGCACCACTACTTTGCAAAGCACATCAACTGCAGGCAGGCTCAGGCTTACCGATTAGGTAACAACTGAATTAGAGAAAAGGGACAGAGAGATTGTGCAGGAGCACAGGAAGTACCTTACCTCCACTAATTGTCTTCAAGGCATGAATTTTTGTTTTCCCTTTACTCTGGAAGTACCATGACAGGGAGCCTTTGGAGCCCCTGGGCAGCTGCAGGTACATACTTGTCTGCAAGGGCAGAGTAACATTAACAGAAGTCAAACACCAGTGAGTATTAGCCAGGGGGGTCATTGACGAGGTCAAAACCATTTCAGACAAGTCAGATGGCATGGACACAACCAGGCACAGCTTTGTGGCAGGCTGGATGTGAGCTGGGTCCTGCATGTGGGCTGCTCTGTAAGGTCAAGACATTTTGTCTGGGCTTTCTGGATGCAGAATGAAAATGTGACATGGGAAAAGATTTCTACCTGTTGAAAACCAATGTGCAGATAGTTAACAGTTGCCATAGTTGCCACAGGACTCATCACTTCCTCTGTGTTCCCTCTTCGAAAGATTCTGTTTTCTGACTCCATTCTTAATAGAAATAAGAGCTATGCAGCTGTGCTAAACATATAAACTTAACTTTTTAGTGTCCCTTAAAAAATATTGAATCTATTAGACAGTTTCAACCAAATCTGACACAGGATTTTTTTCTGAATTTTGTAAACCTCAGTGTTTGAGTAGAGAGAAAAGGTCTTATTAACCATTTTTCTGGGGGGGAGACAGGCAGCAGCATAAGATCAATTATATTATTACACAATGGAGAATCCATATTAAAAGAAGTGGCTTTATGAATATCCAATTGCAAGAAGCTTTTTGATGAGAGCTGGTGCTTTAAGTCCTAGGAAATACAACCACTTCACAGCAGTTCATCTGGAAGCAGGCTTCATTAAGCTGGCTACTCACAGAACTGCTTCCTTTCTTCACTGACCTACTGGTGCTCATAAAACAAGAAGCACTATGGTTTCAAATGTCCTAGGGCAGCAAAGAATGACTTCTGAGCTCCGGAAAGTCATGAGCTGGACATATTAGGCATTCTGCAAAATTAAGATGAACAGGACAGCCGTGGGACACTGAATTGTGAAGTTGTGACTTAATCTGAAAAATAGAAAGGGTCCTAAACTTTGTCAAGTCACTTGTAATAATGCCATAAGGAAGGATAAAGGACGTCTTGAAGAATAACTTGAAAAAAGCATAACATTTTCAGACACAGAAGTTGCAGGTTCATCAAGGCCAGGTGCAGGGTCCCACACCTGGGTAACCCCCAGTACAAGTACAGGCTGGTGAATGGAAGGTACTGAGACTAGTTCTGTAGACAAGAATTTTGGGGGTATTGGTGGATGAAAAGCTGGACATGAACTGGCAGAGTGCACTTGTGGTGTGGAAGGCCAACCATATGCTGGGCTGCATCAAAAGAATTATGTCCAGCAGGTCAAGGGAGGTGATTCTACCCCTCAACTCTGCTCCCATGAGACCCCAGCTGGTGTATTTTGTCTGGCTCAGGAGCCCTTAGCACAGGAAAAGCATGGCCCTGTTGGACTGAGTCCAGAGGAAGGTCACAGAAGTAATTAGAGGGATGGAACACCTCTCCTATGGAGGAGACTAAGAGAATTGGGGTTGTTCAACCTGGAGAAGGCTCCAGAAGACGTTATAGCCTTCCAGTACCTAAATGGGTCTTATAAGAAAGCTGAGGAGACACTTTTTGCCTGGGTCTGCAGTGACAGGATAAGGGATAATAGTTTTAAATTGAAAAGTGGTAGATTTAGACTAGATATGAGGAAAAAATTTTTTTACAATGAGGGTGGTGAAACACTGGAATATTGCTTGGGGAGGTGGGAATGTTGGAGTTCAGGGTGGACAGGGCTCTGAGGAACCTGATCTATCTGAAGATGTCCCTGCTTATTGCAGAGGAGTTGGACTAGATTACCTTTAAAAGTCCCTTCCAGCTCAAATTATTCTATGATTCTATGACATCTGCCAGAAGATGTGAAGACCTAATAGACAGTAAAGACATAAAAGGAATGAATGCTTAAGTAAGATAAGGACAGAGCAGAGAGGTGACATTATCTTTCTGCATCTGTTTATCATGGAGAAGCTCAAGGCATTTCCCATGCTGTTGGTCTTTATAGTGGATGTACCAGAAGCTTTGTCTCAAATAAGTGCATTGGACAACATCAGAAATGAAAAGGATGAAAAGAGTAGACACAAATCTCTTGGACCAGGTAGAGTTTCTATGGAACTCATGATGAAACTGTGATATGAAACTGCTTGCATGAGACCATCTCCATATCACAGAACTGCAGGGTGGTTAGCGTGACCCGGTGTGAGAGAGCATCGTGATCAGAAAGCCTGACATGTCCACTAGGCAGCTTGGTCAAGCTAGACTAAGGCAAATCAGTCAAATATTGGGAATGCTCAGCAGCACTTTGGCAAAGAGAAGCCAGGCCTTACAAATCTTTTGGATTGAGGCCTCAGGAGACTGTGAGCATGTGCTGCTGAGGCTGGCATGGATTTACAACAGGAATAAGAAGATTCCTTGCCATTGGCTCTTCAAAAAGCCAAGCAGCAGATAGGAGGAGAAGTTTGCATGCCTAGAGATTGCCTGGAAAGTACAGGAAACAAAAGGCAGGATAAGTGGCTGGTTTTACTCTAGCAGAAGGTCATCAGTGGAGCTCTTCCTAAATAAGATGGGAAAGAAACTAATAGGCAGATGGAAAAAATCAATGTCAGTGTTAGTAGCTAGCTTTATCCTAATGATGCACGTTTGCATCTCTTAGAATTCTGCTATGTCATATTCTCCCATAATTGCCAAGTTACAGTGGACATCCTTAAATATCCCCAGAAATACAAGTCAAAGCAAAGGCTTTTGAGTGTTTTGTATTTTTACCAAGGCAAAGCACACTCTCACTCAGGGGAGGATTATACAACAGGAGCTTTGGAAACATAATAAGTAGAGACCTAATGCTCCAGGGTCTAGGGAAGAAGAAATACTGATTTTTCGTATGTGAAAATCCTCAAGGTTATAACATATTGTAAAGATGACTTTTAAATCACAGAACTCTAGGAAGCACAGGCTTGAAGAAACCTCCAGAGGCTACTTAATTCAGCTTCTTGCTCAAACCTGGATCAGGTCAGATCTCTTTCTTTAACTGTATCTTGAAAGATGGATATTCTACAGCTTCTGTTTCAGTACTCTGCCACTTCTGCCAGGAAGGAGGCATATATATGTGTATGAAAGAAAAATACCTGTATCAAGTTGTTTCTACTCACTTTTTGTATTCTGGTCCTTGAAAGATCTTATATTAAAGCATTTTTTTGCAATGTTGAAGGCTAGAATCAGAATTCTTCTTCAGAAAAAAAAAACCCTTCAGCTATTCCTACAGAGAGGTGACTTCAAACACTGAGCCTCTGAGAAAAACACTCATGACCATGAAACTCATGAAAAGTTGCAGGACTTTGCAACCCTGCTCCTATCAAGCATTATTTTATTCATAGTTAACTGAAGCTACACAAGCCTGGCAGAAGCCTCTGCTGTTCTGAGACAGCCTGAGCTAGAATTTCACCTGTTCAGCTTTACTAGCCCGTCAGATAGCAAATGACTGACAGATATTTCATGTCACAAGTATCGTAGTGTGGGCATTCTATTAAAATAGTCTTATGAATTTTAAAGAGCCTTTACCAAGGAGCAAGACAGTGGTTTATAGCTTAAAATGTATCAATTCAAATGAAATATTTGCATGACAAAGGTGACTTTAATTGAAAACCTTTAGTATAATTTAAATCACATCCATGAAAATAGTGATTGAAGAATGAAATGTCTTACAGCAGTTGACTCTTCCAGTTCAACATGATTGGAAGAGAATGTTTGGGGCATCACTCACTGTGGTGATTTGATACTACCTCTGTACAAAAGCCCAATTGCAAGATTCTTTTAGTAAGGAGTAAAATAGCTGAGCCGAAACTAAAATATAATTCTGAAAAATTATAAACTTATATTTTCTTAAAATTAAAATTATTTTGCTATGGTACAGATACATTATTTGCATGTCAATTAAAAAGTCCTCAAGTACAATGGAAGTTGCCATGTTCCCATGATGTTTCCAGGAAGTTCAGAAACTCAGTTGGATGAAACTTTTGCATATGCACAAGTTCCCCTCTCTTCAGTCACACTCCCCAAGGAAAAGGAATTTAAACATCCCACATTTCCTGTCTCTTCCAGCGTTCTATTTTCTCTGCACTATTGTGTTTATAGTTGATATGGTAACGCCTAGGTGTGTGCACAGACTTTTTCTTCTTGGAACTAATCAATGTCTGTCAGACCTATTCAAGAGCATGGGCAGGGGCAATGATTCTTTATCACTTTCAGAGACTGACCTACAGTTGTTTGCCATAATTCTGCTTTATGACTAGCAAACATCCTCCTGGGAGATAATATATATTCTCCTTTAAATTTGGGGTCAAAGGTCTGCATTTTTAAAGCTGTTTTTCATCAGTATAATCCCACACTGCCATCTGCAAAACTTCTACAGTGAGTGTGCATGGAATTCAATAACAGCCATGAAGCTAGTGTTGTTAAAATCATTATACACACAATTGTAGAATGTATTAGAGGTCTGAAAAGTCCCTGCTCAAGCTCAGTGTGTCTTGACAATAAATTTGATGACTATATACTCTTCAGCCAGTCATGAGGAGAATGTTACTTACTCTTTCCTCCTATCTGACAAGCTACTGAAACCTCAGGGATTAGTAGGCTGTGGAGACCTGGACCACATCCACCACTATGAAGCAGTGTTTTTTCTTGATCTTCCTTTCTCCCCTTTTGCCACAGCATTATCTCCTCATCTCTGGCTTCCAAAAGCTTTAGATATGAGCTGTGCTTAATAGTTCAGAAGAACATGCACCCTGTCACTGGTGATGACAACATAGGAAATAAAGCAATACATGGAGTTAGAAAACAAAGCAAAGCACGTTGCTTATCCCAGGGAATAACCCAGACTGGTCAGGATGCAGATCAGGGAAGAAAAGGATAATATGTTACTGTCAGAACTCTTTCTGCAGAATATATGACTGCAACAGACTATAATTATTCAACATTTTGATTTCAACTTTCCTCAAGCAGTGAAGCCCTTGCTGTCTGACCAGCTGCTGTAGCTCCACAGCAGATTCACTACAACAAATTTAAACTCAGGAAAAGCTGAGAAGTCACATTGTTAACGTAAATTTTATTTAGTTGTTTGCAAGTTTCTGCATGAATTCAGAAATATGAGTGTAAGGTTTATGTGCAGACAGTTAATATACAAGCACATACATATCCCCCTCCTCCAGTTCAGGCAGAGCACAGAGAATCTACACATTATACTAAAAAATGAGGAGCATCCTCCTTGAAATGTTGATTTCAAACATAGTCATTCAAGCTCTGGAGCACAAGTCTGTCTTGCATGGGGGACAGCAGTCACTGTTTAGGACAGCTGCTTTGGATGTGGGGGAAAGATTCAGAGCCCCTGACCTGCTGTTGACTCCTGGGTGATGTTAGGCAGCATCTTGATGTTAGGATATATCAGCAAAAGGGTTCAAGTCCCTAACTTCAAGGGCAAGAAGAGGGCCTTGGTTTTGATTTTAGGAGTAGGGATGGTAGTATCACGAGGGTGAAGGCACTGACAAATATGAGGTGCTCAAACGCTGGTGTCACAAGGATAGAATAAATACTTGAAATTGTCTGCATGCTGGTATTTAAAATAGTATTCAGTTATTAAGCTCTAGTCTGCAAACCTCCTTGAGCAGCTGAAGAACAGTGTGTCTGATACTAGATACAAATGAACACAAGCATTCTTTTCATTTAATGAGTAAAGGAAATAGCATCAGCTCAAACAGGACAGCTTAGAAATGTTGAGAAAATCAATGAGTCAATTCTATCAGAACAACTCACAACTATACAATCCCAATTAGACACTCATTTAGGAAGTTGTCTTAGAAAGCCTTACAGCAAAAGCTGGTTGATATGACCTGTAACCTCTGCATTGGTCTATAGTACAATCCCTGGCTTTAGCTGAACTCTCTTCAGATGCAGTAGCTGATGGGAGTTACTCATAGGATCACTAAAATCCTATTTTCCAGAGCTGCAGGTCAAATAGCCTGTCTGCCTCCTTCAGACTGGGAAAAGTTATGTTTCATATTTCTAAGAGAGACATCTAATCACTCAGCTGGGGCATTCCTGGAGTAGATCTCTGTCTTTCTTGGCTTAGATTTTACATTTTTTATAAGTAACTGCAATTTTAATTAGGTCAACAAGTAGGCCTTAGGTCTTCTGTCACAAATAGTTCTAGAGCCATGGCTGCATCTCTGAGAGTATGTGATCTGCCAAACAACACTTGTCATCAGACAGCCTTTCTCAGTTGTTTTACCAGGCAAAATAATGTGAATGTGACTCTCTCTTGCCAGGGCTACTGTAACAGTTCTCAGCAACTGAGGAGGACCCTGGCTGAACAGCATGTGTCAATACAGCTAGCTCCCTTTAGTTTCTGCTAGGCAATGGAGTGGGCCTGCACTAGCAAAGAAGGTCTTGCTTCTGTTGTGTCAGAAACTGCATCTAATGGTGTGCAGCTGAGTCCTAAAAGGAAACCCCTGATATCTTATAGGAGATGCCCCTAACCTTCGAACAGTCCAATGCCAACCCACATACTGCTATTGCCTTTGATCTCCTTCTTAATTATGCTGCATCTTCCATACAATCCAAGGAAAATGAAAAAAAAAAAAAACCAGCGCCCAAAATGTGGAAGCTAATAGAAAACTTCTTCCTAACCTGAACTTTTTTATTTCTTATTTTCCCTCCATATCTTTATGTCTTATTTTCTTTTCCCTACAATTTAGTTAGGTAGGGCAGAAATAGTTAAAAACCAGAAAAATAGTTGTACCTATTGCACTCACAGTTAATAGCAGTATTAAACTGTCTGATGGACCAGTCTCCTGCTACTAAGCTAATCATCTGTCTCAGTACATGCATTCCTGTTGAATTATGAGTACAGTGTATTTCCAAACAGCATTTCCAGTTAGCCAAATTGCTGCAGCTGCCTCTGTGCTCTATCCAAGGAACAGCATTAGGTGAAGCCAGCATGCAACAGCTTCAAGTCAACACTATTTACCACAGTGAGACAGGCTAAGGCCATAAACACAGGCAATTGCTGCATATCAGCTGATGGCTAGCAAGCAGGTAACTGCCGTAGCACCCATGGGAGGTATTGCTGTACCTTTGCAATACACAGTGGATTTGGGACTGAAACCTTCTTTGTAACACCGTACTGCAGGTACAGGATTTTTGACGCTGCTTCAGTTCAGTTCGCTAACTTGTGGGTCACCAGCGGCCCTTCTCACTGGTGCCCATGGAAACCAAGTGTTATGAACTGTATGGTAACTGCAACTGTGTAGCAATAGAAATATTTAATTAACCACTGCCATGATTTTGGCTGGCGTGCCCCTTCTATGTGCTCTCACCAGAAAGTGCTGTGCTTCTCAGCTGGATTTATACTGAAGGATGAGTGGTGATGCTGCTTGATGCAGTTACCTTTACAGACGCAGCTGGAAGATTTTATTTTTCCTTCAAGAACTGAATTTGTTTTTCATGGTTGATAAATGGTATGTATGTGTGACTTTTTTTTAATTATTATTTAAATTTGTACAAGTTTCTCACATTTATTTTTAATAAAAAGGGAGTAAAACCTAAAAAAAAGGTATCTTCACTTCTGCATAGCTGCCAGCTCCCTTCCAGACCCCCTTGTTACCCACCAACCTTCCCTTCCTGCTCTCTTGACACTTTGACTGCCCTGATTCCTTCTGAGGAGGAATGGGTCAAAGATGCTACACTTCACTTCAAGATGTGGCAAGGAGGAAACATAAAAGGAGCATGTACTAAAAGCATGTGTCAAAAGTACTGTCTGTGAAGATGTCAGCAAAACAAATGCTGCCAGATTTTCTTAAAAGTGAACAATGTGAAAACATTTTTCAGTGAGCATTTCATAACCCTTTTCATTAGAAGTATTTCCTTGCGATTGAAAGCAAAGGCTTATGGAATGGTTTTTACTGCTTTTTACCTTTACAGCACCAGCAGATGGGCAACCTGAGAACCATCTGGGGCACTGGGTGCTATTGTAACAGAGACAGTCATATCATCACCAAGGATTCTGTTGTCATGCACATACTGAAAGCATGACCAACTGAATGGTTTAAGTCAGAAAGTAAATTTTATATCCTTTATATCCTGAAAATCTGACTGGTACCACTTTACCATTTCTTTCTTTAAAATCAGTAGTTTTTGAGTTTATAAGGCTTTATTTCCTGTAAGTTTCCTTCCATCTCTAAATGGACACCCATAGGCACGCTTTTCCCTGGCTGCCCTTTTATTGGCCCAAAGGAAGCTTCAGATGTGGTTACATTTCATGATTTGGTGATTTATTACTCATGTACCCCACACAAACCGCACAAGACCTGTTACTTGCTGAAGACCTGTTACTTTCAAAAAGAAGGACATGTTTTTGATTTATGCTAAACGTTGAGGATCAGACTTGACAAATATATCTTTTCGGAGGGAGTGGTTTGTCATCAAGATAAATCACATTTCCTCTCATTGCTTAAAGAAAGACCAATATAAATTCATATCCAGATTATGCAGCAGTTCTGGCCAGTGTTACCTTCTGGATTGCCTGACCTTGCTGCCCAGTTATTTTAAGTGACATCTAAAAATTTTGCAATTTTTCCCACTTTCTTGTTATCTACTTAGATTTTTTTTTGTGTGTGTTACATGTGTCCTTGAAGGCAACTACTAGACACAAGAAAAAGCACAATGCAGGAAATAAAAATATTTTTGTTGCTTGATTAATTCTACTTTCTTCTGGCATATGTATAGATGTGCTGTAGTTCTGCAATCTTGTTTATGTGGAAAAGTAAATGCCTGCTTATTAATGAGAAAATCTTGCTAATTTTAGACTGAAACTCTTGGCATCTCCAGGATAACCAATACCAAGCTAGTCCTGCTTGTTAGAAAGAAACCATGAATATCACCATGAAGAGCTGGGTGCTGTCTTGATCCAAAGACAGGATGTGTGATGAGTCCATGGTGTTGGCATTCCCTGTCATTCAAATCCAGACAAATACACGCACACAAAAGCTGACAAATTGCTTTGCCTCCCAGGCCGAGCTTAGTGACAAACTACCTGAAACTAATGAACTGAATGACCTGTAAGACCCAAGTGTTTTGCTGCCGGCTGGTGAGCTCGCCATTTCACCGGATTCGTGCAGCTCAACACTGACATCCAATGGCTGGTCCTAACAACCCCAACTGCTACTGCTGCCCAGAGGGATAGTGATCGGCGGCTCCAAAATTACTAAACACCACACAGACAGCAAACATAAGCATGAGTGACTTTTTCTGTATGGGTTAGTATGGGGTGACTTTTCTGTTCTGGCTGCTGTTTGAATAGGACAGACTTGCTGCTGAGTCTGTAATTTCCCAGGGGTCTAAAGTTATGAACTTAGAAATTTAGCCTGTTTAAACAAATAAGACTTTTACCACTGAAGGACTGAGAGCAAGAAGACATCCTCCTTTCCACATTTCCAGTGTGGTTCTGACCAGAAGTCATCTGAGTTTGCAGCCATGCAGAAGCATGATAACCAGTTTCCCTCAGCATGGTCTAGATCTCTTGGATGAGGGATCTCAAACAAAGGTTTGGGGATGCAAGACCTGCAGAATGGATACATTTGTGAATATTTGACAGACATACAGATTGTTTCATGAAGATATTTGCTTTAAGTGCCACCTGTAGGAACCTAAACAACAGATAGAAAATTTTAAAGACCAAAGTAAGCTGACTAAAGAGTGATCAACATAAATTAGCTTTCAGATAAAGTAATATTCTCTCATGGTTTTCACCTCTGATCATAGCATATCAAAGTCTGAACTTACTTTAAATGGAGTTTGGCACTGCCCAGATTTTTGCTTCTTTTTTATGCAATCAGTTTCTCCCCTTGCTTGGCTAAGGAATGCTGTGCAGTTATAGAAGATTAAAATGATAATGAGGTGATTTTAGAAAGATCACAGCACAGATACAGCTGTAAAAAAAAAAGGAAAAAAAAAGAATCATAGAATCATAGTCTAATTCAGAGTTTGTGGGAAAAAAAGCTACTTTTTATTATTATTTTATTAATATGATGCATTTGCAAAAGAAATAGAACAGCAAAAGTATCTGACAACAGACTGTAGATCCTTATCAGCTATCAGGTCAGATTAACTCAGTTTTTCCAGTGGCTATCTACAATGTCAAGTGCTAGGACACAACTTTGACTCAAGAAATAAGGATGCAGGCTAAAGTAAACTCAATAAAATGGAGGTACAAATTGGAAAAAAACCCATTCACGTCCTAAAGAAGTTGGAGACATTCAGATGTGGTATCTTGGGCTGATTTCAGGAATCAACTTTTCAGCATTTAACCTGATTTACTAAGGTCATATTTTAAATAGATTTATACTAGACATATTGAGGGCTGCTGAGCACTGAAACGTCTGAGTCTTCAGTTTTTATGCATATTGATAACAAGGCAACTGTGGGTTTTCAAGTAACAAGGCAGCGCACACATTTTGGGGGTTCTGGTGAGATGTAATGTAGGATATTACTTGATAGCCTCTAATGGAATAACTACAGTAGACCTAGGTCTCTCTCAGAATTGCACTCTGGTAATTGTACTATCCAAGCCAGACTGTAACTGTCATTTTCTGTTCAAAAGTCTGAGATGCAGTTGCAAATATAATGCCTGACAAATCAGTGCAAATCTGTTATTTCAGAAAAGCAGTCATATGATTATGACTGAGCAAGCAGCCTTTTTCACCGTAATGGAGATTACTTTACTTATACAGCATACCTTGAAAACAAAAAATATAGCTGGTCCCATTACTGGCAATCTTAGTGATCCTAGTGGGACAAACACAGAAATTTTGCATTTTCCTCTTTTCTGTATCTTTTCAGATATAGAAAGCCAGATATTCTGAGGCATGGAGATCCCAGAGCTGTGGTTAATTCTTTGGATTTTTTAATCTCTCTAAGTCACCTCTTGTCAAAAGACTGGGAATGCAAACCTGAAGTACCTTGTTCAGAGACCATATTTGATGATACGGGTCCCAAGAGGCAACATATTTTGATTACAGTACATTCAATACTGCATTTCTTTTATGGATTAATGGGAGACTTTTGTCTTCAGGAACTTCTAGCTGACCAGATTCAACAAGATATGAGTGTCCACTTCTCCCTTCCTTCATGAATTTCCACATTTTTGTTTTTTTATGTGCGCAACAGTATCTGCTATATAACACTGGTATGGCAGATAGGATCAGGGGAAAATAAAACATTCATTGTGGAAAACAGAGCCCCAGAACTCTGGTATTTTTTTTCTGATAACAGCTGAAATAAAGGCTCTAAAAGCAACCAGGAAGGCAGGGTTGGTTTTTTTTCTCTTCATTTTACCTAAATAAAAATTGTGGAAAAACTTAGAGGAGATTTGCTATGCTCAGGGTAAGCAGTACTTGAAAAAATATGAGCTGCCTAAATGACATCCAGGTCTGCCAAAAAGGAATCAATTGTATTAACCATTTTGAACAAGTAAATTGATTCCTCTGCAGTTTTGCGTTGGACTGATCAGGAACACACAAGGTTGCCTTCCGCAGCAAGCTCTTTCCATGGGACATGCTCAAGTAGAGGGAATAGCACCAAATTTATCAATCTGAGCTATTTCTAGAACTCATCCCTTGCTAACCTTGGCATTTGTTCAGAGCCTCTGTGTGTACCAGACATCTCCTGGGTATAAACATTGGGAAACATGGTAAGCACCAATGGCTCCCTTTTGAGAACTCTCAGGACTTTACAGGATCAGGCTGCTTGACACATTGATAGCTTACATGAGACCCTTGAATCTTATTACTATATACGAGACCAGTGAAATTAATCTTCTGGAGTGCCTTTTGTTGGTTTTTTGATTTTTTTTTTTTTAGGTAATACAATCCTTTTAGATCTATTTAGCACCGCATGCTTTATGTCAGGGAGAATTTTCTGTTCTGCTTGAGTAAAAAGGAATTGAGATAGCTTAAAAGGAATGCTTAAATCAAAGTGAAAACTGAGTCATTAAAATACTACAAGGGATTAAGAAATTATTTGCTTAAATATATTGAATTTTGTGGTTTACTAAATCAAAAGTTGCTGTAGTCTATGGAAAAACAATCTCAATTTGTTGACCTTTATGTGCAAAAGTATTAGAAAAGGACCAGAACATTCTCTGCCTGTAACTCAAACTTCTCTCATTTTAAACTTTTACAAATGAAGTACGTTATTTTGACACTTTTTGTATTTATTGTGGTAACAAGTCCTGCAAATTCCTTATGTGCTCATAAATTCAGGATATAATAGATAAGGGCAAATACATTTCAGACAGCTTGTGCTTAGGCTCCTCAGACCTGAGACAAGCAAGTATCTGTTCAGGAGAGACCGTGCTTATGCCCTGGTCAAAGATATTGTCGTCACCAATTTACTTTGGGAGCTTCTGTTGAAGGAAGCCACTTTTTCTTTTTTGATGGATCTTCTCAACAGACCTGCCTAAGGAAAGTGTTGGCATCCTGCAGGAACTGTAAGCATGCTTTCCCTCGGGAACACGAGAGGTTTGGCAAGCTGCCCACACATGTGTGGAGAGACAACCCTGTTTTGCACTGCATAATCTCTTCGCCAGCGCAACTCCTGCCACAAAGGAATTTGGGCTGATGTCTCTTTTTAAATCATTCCACCATCCTGAATGCTGATTAGGGCTATTGTTTTTCACTCTTCTCCCTATTATTTTTATTTTTCTGTGTTGGTACATGTATGACTACATCTGTCACTTCAAAGCTGGTCTGGAGGAATTCCTAATGCAGGGTCTAAGGCTATTCCTTAAAAGTTAGTCTGAATTCTGAAATAATGTTGCCTGCATGTACATATCAGTCTGCTTACAGGTGTAGACTGTGTATTTCATGGCTTTATCCATCATAGCCCTAAATCAAGCAGTCTTCTAGACAGAAAGGCACTTAGTTCTGCTTTTCTTCTAGTGTACTACATAGGGAAATATCCTTTAAGCACAAAGTAAAAATGTGATCCAGATACTACTGTTTCAGGTTGTGATGTTTCTTTCTTCTTCCACAGCACTCGTTTCTGATGACTGATTTTTCTTTCTTCTTCTGTTTGCTAAGAAGGCATATAGCATTCAACAGCAAGCATCAGTAGAAGAGTAACTTAAAATTATATAATGTGCTTGCTGAGAAATTGAATGGTTGCAAAGCCAAGTATTTCTTCAATGCCAAAACACATTTTCTTCTTACTGCTTTGCTTATGGAGGCATTTTTCTTCCTCAAAGAGGCAGATTTCTCTAACCAGTATTAGTGATTTGTTTCATTTTAGGCTTAGTAGTCACAATAGGAAAGAGAGAGAGATGTTTACTTCCTGCTTTAAAAGTATTGAAAGATCCTTTATGCACAGGTGATAGTGGCACTGTGAGGTGCAGATATGGCTAGCCACAGGTCAGTAGTGGAAATACAGAACTGAGAATGATTACAGTGTTTTCATCTCTGACATAACACCTGTCTTTGCCTGCACATGGGTATTTGGTAACTAGCACAGAAGAGCTCTCTTTTTATAAATTATAATGTGTATTGTATTTCTCAAATAATGTTAAATAGAAGAGAGAAAATGCTGGGTTCAAAGTTCATTAGTTTGCTTAATATTGTCAACCTAGAAAGTTTTATGTTTAAATTCTAATTTAATGCAGGAGCTTTGGGGAGAGATGTAGATATTCTAATTTTGAAATCACATTCTATAACATCTGAAGCAGTAAAAGAAAGATGACGGTAGGAATGCTGCCTCAATTAAGTGAAGATTGTGTAGACTGCAGGTGAACTGTGAACTAGAGATTTGAAAGGCCTATAAAGTCACCTCAGCCCTTGAGATTTTCTTGGTTGTAATTCTTTTGGGCTGTTTTTGCATCTTGTATGTTTAATGTCTCCTCCTGAAACAAACAACTGAAAAATCCCCCAAAATCCCTAATGCAAATCTCCAGACATCCAAATACAGAATCTCTGAAAAAGCACGTTGGAAAAGTTAGTCTGTGGCTTTCAGAAGGCTGAAAGAAATAAAATCAGCCAGTCAGTTTAAAACTAGCTATGAGTGAAAAAAGCCATGACAAGGCCAGAAGACTTCTTTCAGGCACATTAATAAATAACAGCAGTTCAGCAATAATCGAAGTTAATTCAAAATGTTGAATGCTCTGTTTTCACATTTGCCCACAACTTGCACTATAAAAATGACTAAAAGCCATCATTAGGTTGTTTAGTTTGAGACTGAAAAAGCATCTACTTGTGCTTGACAGAAGTTGCAGGATGGCACTCTGGGGAAAACATGTCCTTTGGCACTCTGTGACAGAAACATTAGTATTGTTTGTAGCACTAATCGCAAACATAGGGCTGTACCTGGTAGAAATGGTCAGGTTATTAATAAGAAAGTTGAAATCTGTTTCAGAACACAGGCTTTGCTACCTGATAGCCTTATGGATTTTGGATGTCATGCATGAGAATACTTGAGTCAATGCATTGTTATTAATTGCAGCTTTTATATGGGCACTTAGAGAATGCATTAAAAAAATTAATTTTAGAGAAGCAGCATTTAACATACTTCTCATTTTTGTTTTTCTTGCTGGAAGAAGTCATGTGGCTCACCAACAGCAGGTAATCAGAGCTCTTCATGGCAGCATTTCCCTTAAAGCATGCAAAATAGTGGATGAAATTATTTTGAAAAGGGTAGTTAGAGGAGGGAACTGTGCCCATCTTCTGTGATTTGAGGCCCACTTTAGCAAACATTTAACCACATGCTTAACTTTAAGTACATGCTTGCATGCATTACTGAGCAGGCACAGATTGCTTTTTGAGTGTGAAATGAGCAGTTGGGCTCTCAGGTGGTGTAAATCAGTGCATCGCCACTGTCTGCAGTCAAGCTGAGAGCCCACAGCAAGGTAGTTGACAGTGCAAAACTCCACCACTAAAACTCTGCCTGTAGCCATTTAAGCAGCTTCAGCAGGGCAAGAGTGTTGTCTGATGGGTCCAACTCTTGAAAGTACCTTTTAGTCTCAGGGAGACCTTCTCCTCAAAAATATAAATAGTTTTTACCTAAATCAAGACTCATGGTAGTGAGATTTTCATGCTAATGAATGTATCATTAAACTATACACATGAGACTCAGACCTAGATGCACACATGTGAAAGGAATAATTACATTTGTCATGAGGCATTCAACAAAGTCACCAAATGACATCTGAAAAAAAAAACCCAAAAAATATGTGCTCACACAAGGCTGCCAAGAAATTTGCTATCAGCTTCATCAACTGGGAATTTCAAATCTTGATTTAAAAATCCAGACTATGAAGGAACAAGCTTTAGGGGCTCATATTTAATGAAACCCTAAATAGATGGTAGTTCAGCTCATTAAAAAAAAAGTCAGCAGGAGCAAAGCTCTGTCTGTTGCCATCTGGGATCTCACAAGTGGTTTGTTTTTTCTTCCCAGGGTTATTGTTTTCAGGTTGCCTTTTTTCCTTTCTTGCACTAGGAATTAATATTGGAGTTAATTTGAGCTTCATTACCAGTGAGTGAGGCAGAGCCACTAGCTTTATTGACAAGAAACAAATTGTTCTGGCAGCTGCAGTGCAGACTTTGGCTTGCAAAGGGACACCTTGCCCATCAGAGACCACCATCTGGGTAAGGTGGAGGGAGTTAGCACACATGGCCTCTCCACAGTGCTTCCCCAAAACAAGGGGCTGTCATATTTGCAGTTCTTCACTGCTCCTACTACGGTGGATTTATTAACTAACACACTTTTCAGCAACAACTGATTTTAGTCAGTGCCTTTCCCTTAGGCAAAGTGAGTTCTAAGGATGTGCTTGGAGATGCAACTGCTCACTGAAGATGTGGCAGGAAGGGCACAAGTGTAGCAGTAGAGTACTTCTCCAAAGTATTGTGGTGTGCTGACTCTGGCTGGATGCCAGATGCCCACCAATGCCACTCTATCACTGCCCCTCATCAACAGGACAGTGGAAAGAAAATAAAACAAATGTCTCATGGGTCAAAATAAGGACAGGGAGAGATCACTTGCCAGTTATCATCATTGGCAAAATAGACTTGACATGAGAAAATAAGTTTAATTTATTACAAATCAAATCAGAATAGGATAACGAGAAATAAATCTGAATCTTAAGATGTTCCCCCACCCGTCTCTTCTTCTTAGACTTCGCTTAACTCCCCATTTCTCTACTTCCTCCCCTCCTGTGGCGCAGGAGACTGGGAATGAGGGCTGCAGTGAGCTCATCAAACATCGCATCCCCCACTCCTTCCTTCTCAGTTTGAGGACTACTCACACTCTTTGCCTGCTCCAGTTTGGGTCCCCTGTGGGGTCATCAGTCCTGCCAACAAACCTGCTCCAGTGTGGGCTCCTCTCTCCATGAGGCCACAGGTCCTGCAAGGAGTGTGCTCCAGTGTGGGCTTCCCACGGGGCCACAGCTTCCTTTGGGCATCCCACTGCTGCAGCATGGAGTCCTTCATAGGCTATAGATGTATATCTGCTCCACCATGGCCCTCCACAGACCTCAGGGGCACAGCTTCTTCACCATGGTCTGCCCTACAGGCTGCAGGGGAATCTCTGCTCCAGTGCCTGGATCACCTCCTCTTCTTCTGCACTGATCTTGGTGTCTGCAGAGCTGTTTCTTTCACATATTCTCATTCCTCTCTCTGGCTGCAATCACTCCTGTGCAGTAACTTTTCCTCTTCTTATCTGTGTTATCCCAGAGGTGCTATGGCCATCACTGACAGGCTTGGCTTTGGCCAGCAGTGGGTCTGTATGGAGCTGGTTGGCACGGGCTACAATGGACACAGGGGAAGCTTCTGGCAGCTTCTCACAGAAGCCACTCCTGTAACCCCCCCAGCAGCCCCTCCTGCTACCAAAACCTTGCAACACACACCCAATACAAATTTGCTTGTGACTAGGCCTGTCTAATAGTAAGTAGATCCCAATAAGCATCATCTAGCATTTTATGACTAATTTAACAGGCTTTTCTAGTCTTATCCTGCTGGTTCCTAATATCCCAGGTGAGGTTTCTGTCTCTCCAGCTGTGCATAGGCATTGTCTCTTCTGCTTGTGTAGCTCCTTCATTTTTAACTATTGCTAATTTTGTTTACCGGTTTGACTTCAGTAGTACCTTCCCAGGCAAACTAACAGCTCCAGTTGGCAACTAGTACAATGGAAAAGCAGCTCAACGAATCTTTTACAGCCCCATTTTCTCATTTCCATACTGTGATACAGGTAACAGCAGAAAAAACAAAGCTGTATGTATTTTTTTTATGCACAGTGTAAGATTAAAGATAATTTTCTTTCCTTTTCCATGTACAGAATGTTTAGATTGAACTTAGCAGGGTTGATGAATGACAGCCAGAAAAGTGGCATTAGTGCCAGCAATCTTACTGCAGCTGTGAATCTAAACAAGTTGCAAGCCCTTCTCAACTCACAGGTGGCTAAAAATGTTTTGCTAACCAGATTTACTAGAAGAAGTAAGGAGACTACAACCTTGTTTAACACCTCAGGGTCTTGCATTAGGGAAGTGTTTGTGTGTCTGGATAAACTCACCTAAGTGTGTTACTGAGGCACTTTTGAGTATCCATAGAAAATTGATGTTAGCAACATGGCTTAAGTCCCAGTTGTGTGGAATTCAAAGGGAATATTGATTCCTAAAAGAGGAAGGTCTCCTTAGTGTGTTCTTACTAGCTTGAGTACAGCTGTGATTTTTCAAAGAATTTGATTTCAGAAAAGAGCAAAATAAAGAAATCTTTAACATTTCTCCTTTTCAAGGGTATGATGTTCACACCCTTTCATCTCACATTTCTCTAAAGATGGCTGTAAAGGTAGTCTTTGTTTAAGCTCTATTTGTTTTTCTTAATTTGAAGAATTTCGTTTGGGTGTGTCATGTTTATTGTATTTCATAGACATTTCAAAGTATATTTTTAACTAGGTGCAGATACATAGAAAAATACATTTTCAATAGATGGCAAAATAGCTCTTCATCCCTGAAATATTCAGATGTGCTTGTTTTCTAAATACTCATAAATGACAGAATTCCAGAATTACCAGTGTGCTCTGAGGCATGCACAAGAGGTGCTAAGGTGTGCTGTTCATACAAAGAAGTAAGTAGCATCTAATATTAGCTGATGACATTTGCATTGCTGGGAAGACCTAGTAGCCTGCTCCAGCTCCAAATAGCTCCTCCACACTGGTAATAACCGGAAGTTGTCACTCTCACATTGTGCTCAAAGCAAAGATAAGCATTGAGAGACCTACACTGGGGAAAACTAATATACTTCCTTGAGGCTGATGGGGTTGTGCTGATTTACCAGCAAAGTATGGGTATTTTTTTCTGATAGAAGCATTTATTTCTTCAATCAATGTCCAAAGACTTCGCCACCAGATATGACCACATAAAATGAAAACCTATGCCATGGCTGATATGAGTAATTGTTAACAGAAACAATCTATGGGCAAAGCCTCCAAAATGAAGAGTTACTGCCATTGTGCTTTTGGACTTCCTACACAGAGCAGAAAGGGAGATTGAAAGTGAAATGATACCAACAAGTGAATGGGTTCAGAGCCCAAGACACTCTTTTACTCTCAGGTGTAATTGTGAGGACAGTCACTAAAAGGAGATGTAGTGACATGCTTAAAGAGTCTTTCATATGCCCACCACCTCCTGCTCTATGCCTATTCCTAACTGTATTTTAAACTGTTTACATCACATTTTTGCTTCCATCTCTTCACTAATAGCAACTTGATTTCATAATCATAGAATCATAGGATGGTTAGGATTGGAAGGGACCTTAAAGATCTGAAAGCTTCTGCCTTTCTGTTCACAGCCTATGGTTTTGGTTTTAATTCCATTCTTCATGAAGCCACATGATGTTTCCATGCTGCTCCTCCATCTATGAACCTAAATCATTCTAGTGCATTTAAACCTTACTCTACTTCATCTTTGAGGATACCATGGATTACAGGATCACAGACTGGTTGAGGTTGGAAGGGGACTGTGGAGGTCAGCTTGTACAAACACTCTGCTGATGCTGGGAGCCTAAAGCTGGCTGCCCAGACCATGTCCAGTCAGTTTTTTAACATCTCCAGGGATGGAAAACTCATAGCCTCTCTGCACAACCTGTGCCAGTGCTCTGTCATTCCCACAGTAAAAACGTGCTTCCTGATGTTTGGATAAAGTCTCCTGTGTTTCAGTTTGTGTCCATTGCCTCTGGTCCTGGGCACTAGTGAAAAGGTCTGTCCTCTTTGCACCGTTCTTTCAGGCATTTATGCACACTGACAAGATCCTCCTGAGCCTTCTCCACATGGAACAGTCACAGCTCTCTCAGCCCTTCATCACAAAAGAGATGCTCCAGTCCCTTCATCATCTTTGTAGCCTTTCACTGGACTTTCTCCAGCATGTCCAGGTCTCTCTTGTGCTTAAGAGCCCAGAACTGGACATAACGGTCCAGGTGTGGTGGCCTCACCAGCACTGAGCAGAGGGGAAGGATCACCTCCCTCTGCCTGCTGGCAACATGTTGTCTAATGAAGCCCAGGATACTGGTAGCCTTCTTAGTCACAAAGGCATATGGCTGGCTCATGTTTGATTTTGTGGCCATCAGGACCCCATAGGTCCTTTTCTGAAAGGTAGAAATGTTCCTGAGCTATTAAACTTCAGAATCCCTTTTCTGTATTGTTAAACTACAATGCATCATAATTCTTCCTTGTTAAACCTAGGAATCCCTTCTTGCTCTACTTATGAAATACATAGTATTCTGTAATATATTTTCAGTGTGCAAGATAACTGGTCCTTAGCATATGGATTCTCAGATTTCTCTCCACATTTACATGTACAATAGAAATATAGGCTGTTTGCGTAACTGCAACAAGAAATTAATCATGAATATATAAACTCAATTTCAGGGCAATGCTGAACAATTCCAGGAACACACTTTTGCTCTATTATTACAAACAGCTCCACAAAATACTGTACAGTCCTTCATGTCTCTTATTATGCCTTTTTTGTTATTTATGGTTAGAAGTGGGTAGAACACATCATGTTCCTCTTTGTCTCAATTGCAGGCCTGATGATAAATACATTTGGTAGTTGATTGCAAGTATGGTATAATCGTAAATCACTCGGTTCAATTGTATAAAATCATGTCTGTGGCAGTGGCATCGACAAGGAAAATATTTACACAGGATATTTCTTCTACATAGAGTATTAGGTCATTTCAAGATGGAAAATACTTTTTTTCATAAAAGCTAGAACCCATACAAAGAGTTAGAAGCTTGTTTACTAATTGTGTTTTCATAGAATAATACTGTAGTGTATAAAAAACAGCAAAAGGAAAACAGCATAACCCTAGTGAGTGTGTTTGGACAGCAGTGTAATGGAGAGATGCCAGAGGCTGAATCCTCATTTTCAACATTCATTATTCTAAATAGCTTTACAACATTTCTGAATAGAAATCTTACTGTAGGACCTTATAGAACTAACGGGTTCGCATCAGACCAAGAATCTCCCTGCTCCTCCTACTTCTTCTGATGCAACCAGAGTGCACACTCAAGGAAAGAATATCATAGCAAGTGTAAATATTACATCCTGCAGTTTGACCTTCCAATTTTCCATAATTTTCATTTCAGGGATATTTTTTTTGGCCAGAGGTTGTAACTGAAGCCTCATGTTTGCTCCTCAGAGAGGATCTACTGCCTCCTTTGTGCATTTGTCTAGTCACAACCTGTGAATGAGCTCCACATTTCAGTGTTTTGTGAAACATGCTTCTTTTTCTTGTCTTAACATGCCACCTGATGATGTCCTTTCCAAGTGCTAGTTTTTATATTTACAGAAGTAGGAAATGATTATCCCTTATTTACCTTCTCCCTGCTGTTCCTGGTTTCTGATCTCTTTGCTATTGCCTCTTTTCCAAACTGTCTCCCTCCATTCAGCCTCTCCTTCCTCAGAAGTCCTTCCCAGCTCCACCTCATTTCTCTTCATCTGAAATTGTCTAGTCGTTACATACTCCTGAGGAGAATGGGGTTGAAAGGACTGATGCACAATATTGGAGGCATCAGGTGAGCTGCTGGTTTTCTCAGTGACACAATGATGTAATCTATTTTCTTTCCTCCACTTCTCTCACTTTTTACAATAGTTCCTAAAGAACCTGAGTAGTAAATTGAGTTTTTCAGTACATTTAATGCAGCAATTCCAAGATGATTTCCTAGTGCCTTCAGAAGTGATAACTGTGTACTTTTGTGTGCAGCCACATAGGCATAGGAAAAGAGATGTAAAGAAAGATGTCTGTTAAAGCTGCTTTTACCTTGCATTTTCCTTATTGTTGGTGTCATACACCTTTTCAGTATTTGGTCAATAATATGAAGGGTTGCAATTATCTGACATATAAATATCTAGGCTTGTGATCACCATAATGGCATTTAGATGAAAAGAAGACTTGCTCTGGCCTGTCAAGTGTAAATGTGGCAGGCCTCATGAAGCGCATAAATAATCTCTGCAAAAATGAAAAGGATGAATGTCAACAACGTTGTGATGTATGTTGTGAAGATGAATTCTGTGCGTAGGTAGGAAGAGAGGTTCAAGCTTACCAGACCTACACATGGCAGCAGATGGAGAGGCAGAGACTCAGTATTCACTGAAAACACAGTTCAGGGAAGGGCAGTTGAGATTTATTACTCTCTGAGGAAGACAAGGTCTCTATTGTCCAAAATTGAACCTGGCAGCTGAGAAATAAAATTAAAAAGTTATTGGAGACTTTTTAAGCTAAGACTGGAAGAAAGTTAAAATACGTGGATGAGCACATACTACTGGATGGTACATTCCATAGGGATAAAGTAAAAACCCACTATATCCTCAAATAAAAGATAGGATGGAAACATAAAATACAGCAAAGCAACAGCAAAGCACAACTTAACAAGTAAATCCTTATTTCAGCACATACATAAAAACTGACAGGCAGAGTAAGACCTGTTTGTACTAGTGCTAGAAATCTGAACCATGCTAAGGACAGAGAAAATGGAATGTCTGGCTTAAAATTAACATAAGGAATAAGTTAATATCTCAGAAATGTCATAGAAGGAACATAATAGACCAGTTAAATTTTCAGGAAGTAAAATAAAAATTTAAGGAGCAGCTGGAATCAAATAAAGTAAATATTCTGTGTGTACTGGTCTTGGTTGGGATCCAGCTAATTTTCATCATAGTATCTAGTATGGGGCCATGCTTTGGATTTGTGCTGGAAACAGTGCTGATGACACAAGGATGTTTTAGTTACTGAGCAGTGCTTACACAGAGCCAAGGCCTTTTCTGCCTCTTACAGCACCCCACCAGTGAGTAGGCTGGGGCTGCATTAGGAGCTGGGAAGGGACATAGCTGGGACAGCTGACCCCAGCTGACCAAAGGGATATTCCATACTATATGTCACCTTGCTCAGCATATAAAGCTTGAGAAGAAGGAAGAAGTGGGGAGACATGTTTGGGGTGCTGGTGTTTGTCTTACCAAGTAACTGTTACATGTGGCAGAGCCCTGCTTTTCTGGGGATGACTGAGCACCTGCCTGCCACAGGTAACAAAGTTAACCACAATAATAATAAGAGACTTCATGTCTTCCAGATAGACTCAATACCTGCCATGACCAGGCATGTTGCAGACAGCACTATTTTAAACATTGGAAAGGATTGCTTTTTCAATTAATTGATCAGAAAATCCACAAAATAAAAGCCATTCTTGATTTAGTGTCTAGCAGAGCATGTGACCTGTTTCAAGATGCAGCCATTGAAGTTCTTCTTGGTAAAAGAGGCCATAAAGTATTCAAATTTGACCCTTTTGTAGGATGAAAAGCCAAACCAAAAATCCACAGTAAGAACATTAAATTTAAGAACTAGATCTATAATATAATAAAGCCAAGAATTTTATTTTATATTAATTTATTTTATTTTATTAATAGAAACCACTACAAGGTGAAATATTTTCAGGTAACTGAAAGACCACTTCAGGATATTGACATATTCCAGGCTGAGAATAAAATTTTAATGTGGTTTTCTGAGGGAAATAAAAAAAAAAGCCCAACAAACAAACAAACCAAATATCCCAAGCAAGAATAATTAACAGTTCAGTGAAAGACTAAAAATGTTTTCAGAAGTGGGAGTTGTATCAGGTTTGGGAAGTAGACCAATTCATTCTTGGCATCCAGCTTTACATATTCTAAAGAAGCCTTCAGAGTTTTGTAACCTTCCAATGAGGGCCACTGTGTGAGCATTCTGAGACACTAAAAGGCTTCAGATATGAGAAAAAGATGCTAAAGGGATTCAGATATGCAGCTGCTAATCTGCTAGCTGTGCTGGTAACCTGTTCCCTAAAGTAACCTTGAGGATAGTGGAAGAGGCAGTGATACATGTAAAGAAAACTGTTAAAAAAAAATCATGGACAGGAGAAATTCAGGAATTGCAAAATGGTAACTCCAATTTCTGCATGGGTAAATTAGTCAGAACAACCGTAAAATCTAAGTTAGCGCAGGCTTAACTAGATAATGGGTATGTATCCCAATGACTTCTGTGGAGAGAAGAAACGCCTTGTGAATCTGTTAGATTCTTTTCAAACGAGAAATGACACTAATATCCAACCGTAAAAGATGATTTTTTGTCATTTTTTTTTAACTGGCTTTCAGAGAAGCTGAATATCTGTCTATATCTGATTTAATTTGGAACTCTTTCTAAAACAGCTCAGCATTTTAGAACTGCCCCAGAGTACATCAAGTTGGCAACAAAAACCTGACACATCACAAGCGAACATATGTCTTCTCTGAAAAACTGCATCTGAATGTCTAGATACAGCCTACATCTCCTAAAATGCAGCACTGAAGTGATAATGTGTATTGGGAAACACAAAGAACAAAAAAATACACTTCAGTACTTTCAATTTCTGAAGATATTTTAGTGATAAACTTAGAATTCATCACCAATTTTCACCTCTTTGTTTCTTGGTTTTTGATTTTTTTTTCACCAACTACACTTGCACTGTTTTCTATTGTAGACTTTGATTTTATTTTCTTTTTATGCTTGAAGCTACCTTCTGGCTTTTGTTTAGACCAAAACTTGGAAAAATCCCCATCGTTGAACTTTCCTGATTCTTTTTTATTTCCCCAAGAAGACTACAGATTGTTACTCATTGTTTTAATTTGCAGTTCCTGTAATTTCAAATCAAACCTAACTAGGCTATTTCATCAAGGAAAAACAAGAACATTACTCAAAAAGTAAAAAGAATAATGGCAAAACCATCAAATTGTTTCATAAGGGGCTTTAAATGTTTATTCCAATGTATGCTGATTGTGCCTAAGAGCAGCAAAATGTAAATTAAATTAGTACTCAAGCTTACCATTAGGAAGCAAGCTTTTTTAAAAAAAAATAAGAAAGTCCCACAAATTGAGCCCAATGTGGGTTAGGCCCACCTGTTACATAAGCCACTAATCCACACTGAAACCCTTTTAGTAACATATGGGCTATAATAATTTCCAGTGCTCTTTGCTTCTTAAGTATAACAAGCTGATAACTGAGAGGGATTTACATTTGCATTGGTAGTTACTAAAGAGATCAAAACTAGAATTTCCCCATAAGGACCATTAGAGCCCATTAAAAAGTCTGAGATTCACGGTTAATGATATTATTTAGGAAATAATAGCGTTAGGCACCAGAATAAGCAATCAAAATCATACTCCCTGACGGAAATGCAATGGCAGAGGTACAGTTTCTGCACAGGATATTGTGGGAGCTCTTGAAAAGTACACACAGGTTGTCTGCACTAACATCTTCTTAACAAGTGCAGTGGTGTACTTTCTTCCTTTTGTTTTTAAAATGAGACCACATTATGTAAGAGTATTTTTGTAGCATCTAGGAGCAAGTTTAGATTTATTTTCTTTAGAATACAACCTTAGAATACAACTACAGACAATGATTGATGATAGAGTATCCAATTAATTGCTAGCTTTGTATGCATAAAGCATATAATGAAGTTATATGAGTGTAGAAAAACAAAATGATATTCATCCTTGGTGTAATCCCACTAATTATGGATGTATGTTTCAGTTTTCATCTGTTCCATTATTCAGAGCACCCATTTTTCTTCCATTCATCCTTTTGCATATCTCAAACCTTCTTCCATGGTTATGCTAACCCCTTAAAAATAGCCTGTTACTAAGGCGAAACTAACCTTGTAAGCCAGATGAATGAAGTAACCACTATTCTTCATGAATGCTTAGGATGTACTTTAAATTGTGAGATATTTGTAAGTACAGTTTGAACAAGTCCCTTTATTTCTCAAGCTGTTCAGGTAACTCCAGGGATGTCACTGAAATGTACATCTCTGCAAGAAAGATGTATGTGTACAGTGCATCTTTGCTCTGCATTGTATAATACTGGTCTGAAAATACAGAATTGGAGCTTTAAACTTAAATGGTAAGCTCTGCAGAGAATAAGATGGTCTTTTTATTTGGCTACAAAGGGCCATGCTTATCTATAAAGTTGCAGAAACCAGAATGATAGTCATGATTTAAAATCATAGAATCATAGGGGCATTAACTAAACTCTAGTAGCTGCTGCATTGACTGCAATCCAGACAAAAGAGATGAAAATTCGTTACCCTAGTGATAAAGGGGAGACAACTTTCAAGTACAAAGCTTATTTTTTGCCCTTTGTTGGTATTTAGCTCATTTAAGGATAAGCTGAAAATTCAAAAGTCATTTTTTAAAACTGAAAATTATTCCTCCCCCCCCCCAGTATGTTCTACTATTGTTCACTATACTAAAGAACATGGTGACAAATCAGGAGGAACTATGTGGCAAGTACTTTCCTGAATGGAAAGGAAATGTCAAACAGGATTGCTCTGTGCAAGTACGCCACAGAGAGGTGGTGGATCAGTCTCTCTGCCCTCCTCCAGCAGGAGCAAAAAACTCCCAGGTGATAGCCTTGGCCACATCCTCCCTGGGCCTGCTGGGTTCCTTTGACATCACCTTGATCATGGAGCTTGTCTTTTTCCTTTTCAGAGTATAAACAAGCCCCAGCCTCAGCTGATTTATAATTCTGGCTACAGGGTCTTCTTTATTTATCAGATAGGAATTGCACACAGAAAAAGGTCCTTTTTTGCTGTATATTTCACCTCTAATTTGGAGCACCCAGTATCTGTCCTACCTTCCTTCATCACCTCAGCACTTCCCTGTGAGAACCACAGCAGCATCTAAATAAAAAACATCACAGTACAGTGTGGAAATTCAGAAAGAATAAAAGGTTATGAGCAGTCAGGAAGCACACCCATTTTAAAACTCTGCTTAGTTCAGCCAGGTGTTGTCAATAGCATTTATTTCCTATGAATTCCTCCATGGCTCCTGTCCTTTCTTCCAAGGCAGCACTCATTCTTAAGGAAAACAAATCAAACATTAAAGACTCTTCTTGGCATCATTTCTCAGAGCAGGCAGCATCCTTCTCCAGTCAGAAAGTGTGAAGATTAATGCCTGGACTGAACTAGCTCCTGTGGTGCTGATGGGTAGGATCTCCACAGTCCTTTAACTGATTCTGTCACTGGCATGAGCAAATGCACATTTTATGCAAAAGATGTGTGTGATGGATGGAGAAAAAAAAAGCTTGGTCTGCAGAAACTAAAATCAATAGTGGTGAAACTCAACGTTTTAGTGTACAAGACATTGCCCAGTAACTGAACTACAGTTTCACAGAAAGAGCTCTGTACATTAGGAATATGATTTTTCCAGAAGTAAAATCACTTTAATGCGACAATACACTAAAACTGAGCAGAGTGAACACTTTCCTGACAGAAAATGAGCCAGTGTCTGGTCATGAAAGGGCAGGTAATTGATGTGAGGTTACTGAAGCTGTTATTTGGAAATTTAGGAAGGGCATTCTCCAGTTTTTACACAAAACTAAGAGAAGTTTGCCTTATAGAGACAGATCTAACAGAGGTGCTGCCAATCTTACTGTGATTTTCGAGGCCTCAGGGGTCACTGAGCAGTTAGTTGCATACTCTGCAAAATGCCTATTTTGCTTTTCCCTCCACCTCTGTTGGTCTCTGAAAGAAACTGAGAAAACTAAACAGAAGGGAAAATTTTGCTTCCACATGGCCAAGTGATGAGCAGATGCTACAGAAATATGATATCTGAATAGAAGGATAAATAGTCATATACAGTCTTAAGCATGAAAAGTCTTTGATGGGGATGAAAGAAGTGCTATCTTTGTTCTGAAGTGTTTTGTGAGAGCTGCCTTTAGACAAGTAAGCTAGGAAACAAATGCCTAGGAAATACCTGATTCTGAAGAAAACTAACAAAATTCAAGCTCTCTGACAAATGTATTCCCCCAGGAGAAGGCCATCCCAAACAGACAGCTATTCTCCATTTTTGAAGCTATTTACTGAGCACATGCTAAGTTTTCCCCTCATATATGCTCTCTTGACATATGAAGAAACCAGACAGAGCAAAGCAAATATTCTTTGTTCCCTAAATACACAGTCAGGGAAGCAAGATTCCTAGCCTTGTGTACCTTACTGGTCAGCTCAGGACTGTAGAAGTGCATAAGGTTTTTGGGCCTGAAAGATTCACAGGAAGATATGAACGAGTCAAGAACTGTGTTCTTATTTCAGTTATAGAATATTTTACAATCGTGGTCCAAACAGATGCTTTATTACCATTTGGGGAGTACTGCTGCTTTCTGCAACGTGTCTTAACAAATTAACACTTGCCAAGTTCTTTGAAAAGACCTCTCCCCCAAGGACTACCTTGTTTGTTGCTGCTGACACACACCTTATGTCCAATCTCAGGAAAAAAAATAGGGAGGAGCATTGTCACATTGCCCTTGTGACTTTTGTTAGCTCCACAGCACCATTTTTGCCATAGAGGAGCACTGCAGGACAAAAGGTTGGATGGCACCTCTTTCATGAGCTCTCTGCCAATGGCAGTGGTACTGTGCTGGTCAGATGGTTAACCTTCTCTTTCTGCAATGTACATTTCCAAACCACTTGGCCTCAGCTACCAACATATCATCTTGGCCTATATACCCTCTTTTCAAATGGCTTTGGAGTGAATGAATGAAACCATAGGCTGTAAGTGCTCATGGTCTACTGCTAGCCAGACATATGGATAAGGGCTTTTTCTCTTTTATGTGCTTACTGCTGCATACATTGGCTTATGATCCTGCCCTAAAAATATATATAACTATTAAATCAAACTGACTTCATTTGCTATAGACTTCTTCATAATTCAAAGAATGACTGGCCTATTAAGAAAAAGGTTTTAATTTCTTCCAGGTAGCTAAAGATTATATATTGGTACTATCTAGGTATATTGATGATATCTTCTTTGTTTGTAAGGGTGACTGCATCAGCAAACAGTTAACACAACTTAATCACTCATCCTAAAATTATTCAGTCAGAGGGTACACAGTCATGTATCCCAGCAGATATATATAACGGAGCACCATACAGCCCTACAGGAAGTCAACAAAACCAGTTTCATTACAAGCTTGTTTGGGTTTCATTTGGGTTTCAGAGTCACGAGTCTAAGATTGCATAGGGCACAGTTGCCATTTTAATACATCAGAAGAACATAACTGAAATGAAAGCAAGTAATTATGACACACAGATAAAATGTATTTTAATGCATGCAAATCTACTGAAGTTCAATTTCAATGTATGTCATTGACTGAAACAAATTCCTAATACCTATCTGTAACACTATTCCCTTCTGCCCTTTCCTCCTGTCTACCACTCTCACCCTCCCTTGTACACTTCAGAGATAACTGTAATGAGTAAAATGCACCCAATCAGTATGATAACATGGTTCAGCAGAAATAGGATATTTCATTGATTTTTCTGCTTGTACTATAAGAACTGCTGTGTTCAAGAATTCAAAGGAGCAGAAAACCAAAGGACATATAAGAAAAATTCTGTGTG
Source organism: Melopsittacus undulatus (assembly GCF_012275295.1). Classification (NCBI taxonomy): domain Eukaryota; kingdom Metazoa; phylum Chordata; class Aves; order Psittaciformes; family Psittaculidae; genus Melopsittacus; species Melopsittacus undulatus. Next base: position 94,686,010 of record NC_047528.1, read on the forward strand.
TTTCAGATACTTAGTTAATTTTCATCCTCATAATAAATTTAAAAGTCCCCTTTTGCCCCACTTTCATGTCTCAGCACACCATTTAACATTTTTCAGCCATTTAAAAATGTCTGGTTTCTTTCTTAACAGTAAAGATGTCAAAGTTGCAACAGTGATGCTGTTCATCACCTTATAACTGAAAAGCTTTAAATGCTTTTTAAATTTGTTTTAAGGATGGACTTTGAAAAGGCAATTAATGTAAATCATCTTTTGAGAATAAAGACATATGGTACGAGAATAGAGAGTGCCGAGGCCAGAGATTTTTGCCTCCCCAAATTAAAAAAGACTATACAGTGTTTAAAAAGTGTCATTGACCTGATGACAGCTAGTCAGGCATAAGAGAAAGAGCTAAATCACCGATATGAACTCAGGAAATTTTTGTTTTGGATTTTGGTTTTGCTGTTGGTCTTTCAATTTGATGCTGGGCATATATACTTAATCCCTATATGCTTTATATACTACTATATAAAAGTAAAATAATATCACTTTCTGCCATGATAGGTCTTTCTTATCCTGTTTTGTAAGTTTTTTTGATAGGTAAATTCTCTTGCTATGTATCTGTATGGTGCCTAAATGTGGGGGTCTGAATGTGACTGATACATCTTAGTAATAATAAAATCACACTTTCTATCAATGCTTCTATGTAGAGGATGCTCCTGGAAATGAGATCTGAGGATTTAGTCCAGTCATCCTAATTTACGTAATTCTCTGAGGTATTAGCATAACAATCTGCAGTGGATGGCTTTAAACAAACGTGTTCAGAGGTATTACAATGCATGTACATCATCTCAAGCACTGACTCCCACAAGGACAGATGAACATCATGTACGCACGCTGAAGAGGAATAGGTAAGTTTAATTTGCAACTCTGACTTATTAATATAAAACACAGCTTAAGGCTGATGAAGATCTACTGGATCAAGACTGTGTGGCTGTGCCTTGTGCAGCTGTTGTTTCTTCTGAATGTCATTTTGATGATGAACTGAAGTAAAATTAAAGGCTTAACTTAAATTGGTGGGCATGCTTGTGACTGCTTGTGACTAACTTTAGGTGCCTAATTACTAAGCTCATTTCTAGGCTCCTTCTATAGTCAAGGCAGAAATAATTCATTGTGAAAGCTGCAATCCTGCCTCAAAATCATAGTGTTGCTTTTTTGTTGTTGTTGTTCTGTTCTACGTCAGTCCAGAAATTCATTCTCAGACAAAAATCTTCATAATGGTAAATCAAATTCTCATTAATTTCAGTATGAAATATGGTGATATTTATTAAAAGATTTAAATACCAGGAAGCTTAATTAGGGTAACTTTTATTTTCAAATTAAATTAAATTTATAAAAATAAAATCTTATTTTAAAATTTAATTAAAGATGTCACACGATTAGGGTGTGTCATCATCCTTTCTGGTGTGCTATAGCTATTTTGTGCCAAACACATGATGTTAAATTGCAGGTATTCCCTGCACAGTTGTATCAGGAAAGTGGCACAGAGCACAGCTGGCATCCTGAAGAACATGTTGGTGACCTGCAGCCATGCCTGTCTTCCCTTTTTTCATGGTACTTCAGCCACAGTCAAGGCTGACAGGTATCACAAGACTTCTTAAGCTTCCATATATATATATTTTCTGATGTGGCTGCTGCTCTCTCATTACTTTTGCTTTCTTGGCAGGACTGTTTTGATACCATCATTCCATAGAATACTACCTGCAGCCATGGTGGTTTGTTCTGGTTCTCAGCAAAGCTGTTTTTGTGAGTAACCTGTTCTATGGCACAGGCAAGACTGTTGACATGCCCACATCTTTGTCTAATAGTCTTACTATATTTTATATTTTTCAAGATTATTATTAATTTCACTAATGTCAGTATAGATCCAGTTCTATTTTGGAAGCACTGTTAGAAGGGCCTAATGCTATTTGAACATAATTCATTATTATAAATGGCCAACATCTTCCAATAAAAAAATGCAGAATAAATTGCAGAACACAGCATTTTACTGAGGTTATACAGTAAATGGCAAAGTTTCTTTATTATCTTCATTTCTTGCAATGCCAGCTGTCACTGACATCTACGTAGCCTGAAATGAATACTCTAACATAGTACTTTGAACTTTTTCTCCCTGCAATGGGAATTTCACTTGGCTGACAATGCATGAATTAATCCTTGTCTCTAGTACTTCTATGACATATAGATAGTGAGCACTTTTGGGAAAGAAAAAAAATCTTTTTTGACATTTGGTTTAAGTTCAGCCTGTAACTCAGCACCACACAGCTGCTCACTCATCCCTTCCTTCCCCTCACCCTCCAGGCAGGATGGGGAGGAGAATCAAAAGGATGTAAACCCCCTATGTTCAGATAAGAACAGTTCAATAAGTACAATATACTGCTAGTACTACTACTGATAAGGGAAATAACAATAGGAGAGAATATAAAACTAAAAAGGGAAAGGGAAAAAATAATAAACACGAGCAATGCACAGTACAATTGCTTGGCATCCACTGAACAATACGCAGCCTCACTGGGTGATTGGTCCCTTCAGGATGACCCCCCACAGTTTATATGCTGGGCATGATGTGCTGTGGTATGGAACACTCCTTTGGCTAGTTTGGGTCAGGTGTCCTGTCTCTGCTTCCTCCCAGTTTTTCATGACACTCCTCACTGGAAGAGCATGGGACACTGATGGGTCCTTTGTCAGGGTAAGCACTAAACAATAACTAAAACATCAGTGTGTTATCACTTGCTGTTCTCAGACTCAAGCCAAAACACAGCACTGCACCAGCTACGAGGAAGGAGAAAAAATGTAACTGTTACAGCAGAAACCAGGACAACATTTTAGATTAAAGTAATGCATTCTGGTTTGTTCTACAGGTTTTTCACATAAGGGCAAAATACCTTTATATTCACAAAGACAGAGTTCAATGGGTGTTCAAAAGTACCTTTTATATCTGTGAAGACAACTACTTTGTTGCAATAGCATCCAGATTCAAAGAGAACAGTCTTACTGCCATAAGCAAGACTTAGTTTATTTTTCAGTCAGCAGAAAGCTTTGCTTTCTTACATAGCTTGGGATTAAAATAGGCTTATTTATTTAAGAAGTCACAAGCTATTTTTGTTGTCAGGTTATTCAGATAAAACCACTAAGTATCCTGTAGTATTTAGGTTGGAAAAGGGAAAGGGCTAGTTTTTGAGACAAGACAATGGAGTTACCACTCCAAACTTCCATTAAGATGCACAAAAAGAGTGAAGAATGAGGTTTACAAATGATTGAAGGAGGACCTTCTAACTCTGGTGCCAATAAAAGTAGCTTTCAGGGTGCTACACGTGAATGTGATGGTCTTGACACAAGCTAAACTAAAACTCTAGGCATGCTTAGATTCCTTGCATTAAAAAGTCAGGCTGCAAATAATGTTTGACTAGTCATAATGCCATGTCAAAACCAGTGTCTGCCTTGGGGGCAAATATGGAGACATAGCGTGGGTGATGCTTCAGAAAACTGATGGCAAAAAATAGGAATTCTACTGTTCAGTTCTACAGAGCTGTCACCAAGCTGTGAAACTGCGAGTAGATGAGGATATCAGAACAGTCACAATTTAAGAAAGGAGATTAAACAGTAATGATTTCTATTAAGAAAACAACACATTCTTAGTAGCCGGATGTAAATATTGCTAGCAACCAGCTCTAGAAAAGACAGAATAATCACATATCCTGCAACAGCACAGCTAAAAATAGCAATGGGGTGGTCCCACAATATGACGGACAGGGAATGGCAGAGTCTATTAATACATATATTTGAACTTTGCATTCAGCCAGGCTGCCATGGTAAGTAGGCACTGATGCGTAGCTATATAACTCTACAACAGTAAATGTCTAAAAAGGTAATATTGAATAGCTGCTGTCTGTGAGCAATACATGATAAAACAGGGGAAACTGTTAAACTTAGAAAACTGGCTTATTAGTTAAGTAAACAGAAGGTACTTAATAAACTGGTTTCCCACATCTGTGTCAGACACCATGTGCAGAGCAAGTGAGGCAGAAAAACAGAGAACTTCAAACTTTCTTCAAGGACTGTGGATGACAAGACTAACTTACCTGGAAAACTAGGGATAGGATTTAAAACAGAGTATCAACAAATTTAATTCATCTTTTGGATGTGGTGTTCTTTGTCATATACCTGCATATGGCATAGAAAAAAAGCTCCCTGAACAGCCCTGATAGGAACCCTGACCCTTAGGTAGCTACAAGAGCAGAGAAAACCATGAAATCATCAGCCAGTGGAGGGAGGTCTGACATGTGACAGCTAAAATATACCAGACTACAGCAATGGCATCTCAACATTTTATCAGAGGAAAAGCACAGGTATTTAAATCAGTGTTCCATATATGTAGACAAGCACATCACTTCTCATATGAAAAAGAGATTCCAACTGCCCAGCAGTTTTGAGGGTCCATTTATCTTCTGCTGCTCACCTTAGAGTGGCCCAATGTATTTTTTAATTTTTGTTTTATTTCTCAAATATTTCTCTTCCCCCAACCAAAAATTCTTCCAGTTACCTGCAACTTGTTGGTGAAACAGTGACCGTTCATATCCTTAAGGTTTGCCACAGGTATTTCATCATGAGGTCATGGACAGGACATGTAAAATTAGTGCCTTCCCTCCTTCTCCAGAAAGGTAGTATACGTAGACAGATGAGACTAAGTTTTATTCTCAGTGCTACAAGATTTGTGCTCTGAAACATGAATGAGCTCTTCAAAGAGATATTTGTGAGGTTTGTTTGCTGTTTTAAAACCTTGGGAAAATGCATTTGTTTTTCTTCTCCTGGAAATGGCAAAACTGTTTCTTGCTAACTTTTTACGAAAGGTGAAGAAAAAAAAGCAACTTTAGTCAAGTCTTAAGAATTTAATGTTAGAGTTTTGCCAGTATCACTGCTACGCCATCATTAGTGACAAAATAAGTCTTCAGTGTTCCTGTTAAATTTATGGAAATCTGTTTGAAAATATGCATCAGTACTACATAATAAATTATATATTTGAAAAAAGATATGCAAAGACAGGAATCTAAGCAAAAATTTTTTATCTTTTCCTTAATTTAATATAAAAAATCATCACACTACAATGACTTTTGTACATCTTTTTATCTATAATTATTATAATTAGAAAATATTGGAGGATACAAATATTTTTCCTTTATTTTGTGCATTCTGTGCTATTGCACACAGTGAAGTTCTTGTTACATGTGTTAACTGGATTGGTTTTTTACCTAATTCTTTGTCAGCCAGTCTGCTTCTCCTTTTTGTGTGTTTACAAGGAGGGGAAGCAAGCCTTATGCACCATGAAAAGTACTCTCCCCTCTCAGATTGTTCCACTGAGATCAGCTGTCTCCACCACCAACAGCAAATTAAGAGATTCTGAGATTTGTTATAAATACACTGCAGTTATTTGCTATCACCACTGTTTCTTTTCTGGAACTAGAGTGTTAAAATTACCTTCTAAAGCTATGCACAACATTCTGACAGTCGACTCCCCCAAGGCAGAAAGATGTTTTTCACACCTATAATTCTTTCTAGAAAATGTCATAACCTTTCAAACCCTCCTTGACCTGTTTCTGTAGCTGCAGAACATTCTGTGGAATGTGCAACATACCTGTGTGTAGCACATATATACTAATTATGTCAGAGAGCAGGCTTCACATTGGATTAAATCATCCCAACTCCACTGAACTTGGCATTGATGCTTTGAGAAGTCCCTAGGCCACACATGGGAACAGCTGAGATGGTGGGTGGGAGAATAGACCAGACAACATCTTCCTCTTTTGCAGCTCTTCTCACACTTTTCCCCTACAGTCTTGCCGTTGGTCTTGCTGGAGACAGGATACAGTGTTCATGAACCTTTAGTCCAACCCCTGGTAGATGTTCCCATAATTGTTTCCCTACTGTGACTTCGTAAGTATGTCAAACTCTCGTGTCCGCATGTAAAGTCTCTGGATTTGTCTCAGAATAAAACTGGGACAGAGAATTACTGCTCCTTGTAGTTCTCTGTAGTAATAGCTAGAGGAATGAAGATTCCTAAAAGTCAAATTTTGCACAGGACACTTGTTTGGTAAAGATGGGAATAGACATCATTCCAGCCTTGGTTTTTTAATAGAAATGGTTTCCACAGTGTTGTGTGGTTTGTTTGTTTTTTTTCTCTGTCCAACCAAGAGCAATAACCATTCAATATCAATTAATGTTGATAATAATGTTAAGAGAATCATAGATAATTAGCCATTTATGAGATGCAAGCAAAGGTTTTGAGCTCAACAAAGAAGAATGTGTATGTAGGTCATCTCTTCTATGGCTCAAACTTTTCCTGCTGAATTAAGTAAGAAATGACTTTTTTTTTTTACTTTATTTTGCTGTTACACAGAGAAAAACTGAAAAATACATTTTAATATAAATTTATATATATATATATTTAAATTTTTAATTTATTTTATATAAAATATAAAATATTTTACATTTTATAAACATAAAATAGATTTTGTAGCAGAAATCGTTTTCCCCTTTATTAATCCAGCTTCAAATGACTTCTCACTTGGGATCTGACTTCTAAACATGAGAAGATATTTTTTTACTATAACAGTCATTAAATACTGGCATGGGTTGCCCAGAAGAGTCTCTATCAAAACCAAAGTGGACATAACCCTGAGCAACCAAGTTTGGGTGGCCCTGCTTGAGCAGGGGCATTGAACCAGATGGCTTCAAGAGATGCCCTCCAGCCTCAGCCACTCTGTGATTCAGGCAGAGATATTGGTTTTGAATGTGGAGCCTAGATCCTAGAATTTATTGAAAACTTTTATTAATTATACAATTAGAAATAAATGCTTCTGAAAGTCAGATGGAAACACAGAATCATAGAATAGTTAGGGTTGGAAAGGACCTTAAGATCATCTAGTTCCAACCCCCCTGCCATGGACAAGGACACCTCACGCTAAACCATATCACCCAAGGCTTCATCCAACCTGGCCTTGAAGTAAGATGATATGTTCTTTAGGTATTTTATTTTCAATTGATTATATTCATTATATTTGTGCATAAAATAATTTCTCTGAAGAAAAGTTAAAACATTTTTCTGAAGAAAAATTTTTTATTGAAAGCTCTAAAAATTCTATATGTGGAAAAGATTGATGGTGGTATGTGGTAAAGGGTGCAAATAGTCTTAATGATGAAGATTGTAGAATCATAGAACAGCTAGGGTTGGAAAGGACTTTCAGATCATCTAGTTCCAACCTGCCATGAGCAGGGGCATCTCATGCTAGACCATATTGCCCAAGGCTCTGTCCAGCCTGGCTTTGAACACTGCCAGGGATGGAGCATTTATGTTCTGGGAACAGTGGAGAACTCACAAGTGCTTTCTTGGGGAGGAAATGTCTTGGGAACTGAAGAGTCACCAACAATTTCATGTCCTGCACTTTGATTCCTAAGATGGCCATAAGCAGAGGGGTTAGCCTTGATCTGTCACGCTGACCCAGATTCCCCAGAGCAGATTCTTCTTCTCCAAGAAATTCCAGGTGATTTTCAGAAGTGGACGCTTGGAGGACATGATAGAATATCTTAACAATGCCATTCCTTTAATTCCTTTTTCTTGATGTTTTCAATCAGTAATTTTCCATAAAATATTTACATGTGAAAATGGTCTAGCAAGGTTACCAGAAAATTCACAAAGCTAATAAAAGGCCTTGTGCTGGAGCTAATGCAACCATAAACCATATCAGGGTGCATGTGCACATTAATCAGCAGCTCTCAGAATAAAACTGGCTCCACTGAAGTTAAAATCTGCTTTAGTGAACAGCAATTGGGGATCCTGATAGTAAAAATATCAGAAGAATAGGTGAAGATTTTTTTCCTTTGCATGCTTTCTGTAGTATACCTAATCTGAGATGAAAATGAGACTTTTGGAGTCCAGTGTCAGCAATTTAATCCCAAAGCCACAAGCCAAATACCTCATTGATTTTGGTGTAGGATGTTTTTACTCAGGCTACTTTATTGTTCCATGGATATCCCAGCTAAACTTTAGGATTGTGTTAAGGAGCTTGAAAATACCCTTCACTGCAACAAGGTATAACACCAGCTCAGTATTTCTAATGACACTCTTCCAGTAAAAGATTGGATTTTTGGGTCCCTGGACTATACTGCAGTTCAGGATAAAAATCTGACCAATTTAACACCATTATATCTGGATTTCAAGGTGGTTTGGTGAGTAACACTGCAGTCTTAAATCACATAGCAAAACTCCATCAATTTGGAAGATTTAATATTGCCTTGCTGTTATTAATACAGCCCTAAGTACACTCAATTTTAAAATGTAGTAGGGTTGTAACCCAAAAGGATCTGTGCCTTAAGTAGCACAAACTGGCATAGGTCCATGAAAGACAAATGGAGCTATACCGAATTACCTTGCTTTAAGATCTATGTGCAATTTTAATACTGTCAGTATGAATAATCAGGAAGATTTGCATGCGTATCCACTTGTGGGCACAGAATAATTAAGTTTTCTCTGGTGTTTTTTTTTTTAATATTTTGTTGATAGTGGTGAAATACCTTTCTATTCTTTCCTCCTGGGTTAAACACTTCAAGGCACAAGTAAGTGAAAAGAAATGTATTTATCATGGTGAGAAAATCAGCATTGTATAGATTACATAAGTAGGAAAGAATCAGCAATTAGTGTTGTGAAGGAGGGCTAAAGTAATCCAAAGGAGTAAAAATAAATATGCTGATTAACTTCTCAGCTTGTGAAAGCATTTTTATTCTCTCTTAAAAGACACTGCCCCAAGTATCATTGTCATAGCTATAGAAGCTGCCCTACATAAGCCAGATTGTTTCAATTAACCTGCACTTCAAGATAATTAAGAACCACAACAAGTCAAAAGGTATCTAGGAAGGCTGGCAGGGGGTTTCTCAATTACAACATCATTGTTTCAGATACGATCATCTCCTCCTGATCCTGTCTTTGGTTTACATAGCAAGTTATTTTATCATGCTAAGAAAGAAAAAAATAGACATGCTTAGAGTCAGTTTGAGTCTTGTCATATATAAAGCTCTCTCCAAAGGGGCATTTTAGCAAATGGTGATGCCAACCCTAATTTTTTTACACAACACAGAAATTGAGGGATTTTGACTGAGACATATTATACTCTACTGTTGACTACAGCAAAGGCAGAAAAATGCTTCTATTGGGTCAAATAATGGGATAGTCATCAGCTAGTTGCAGAGAGCATTCATGCAGCAACAACAATAGAGTGGACAGAATGTGAATTAGTCAGGACAAAGCAAAAGCCCAGGCAGGAATAGAGAATATGGGGAATATGCTTTCAACTCACAGCATAATGCTAATATCAAGGTCTTCAGCATCATCACCTATATGAGAGGCTGGAGGGAAAAATGCAATATGTTGGTTTACAGATGCAGTAGAGCAGCTTAAATTTGAACACTGAAGAGGAGAGTCACTTCAAAAATATATATACAAGTTGCTTACAGAAATGCATTTTTGTAGGCTTTGGGTTATTAAAACAACCGTAAAAGAATATCATATTCAGGCATACGCTTTAAGACAACACAGTTTGTTTGTACATAGGAACTTAAGCCTGACTCTGAATGAATATTTCTCCTTGACTGCATTTAATATATATATATTATGTATATTCTTGTATTGTTCCTTTTGTAATTATAGGAAGTATATTTGATGACAAGCTTGCTTCAGGCATCAGAATATTGAAGAACTTGATCCAAGCCCCGAAGTCAATAGAATGAGCAGCCCCTCAAGGAGTTGAACACAGCTGGAAATAAAATGTTCAATCTCTAGTCCCAACAAGACCAACAAGATGTTAACTGCAAGGGGAGAACCATCTAAGAGCAATCTCCAGACACTGCCTGTTCCACTTGTTGAAGTTAGGGTAAATGTCTGCTCTGAACAACTTACCAACATTTGGATACATGGCATGAGCTCATGCCAGGGTTGTGGGTTCGTGCCCCACGTTGGGCGCCAAAAAGAACTGTCGTGGTTTAAAAACCCACCTCAGTCTCCCGCAGTACCACACACCCCTTTCCCCCCCCCCACCTCCCCACTCCCGGAGGGATGGGGAGGAGAACCGGAGGAATATAACTCCCACGGGTTGAGATAAAAACCAATCCAGCAATTAAGGTATAACACAAATCACTACTGCTACCACTAATAAAAACAATGATAGAGGAAATAAACAAGGAGAGAGAATATGATACCACCCGCCGAGCTAACTCCCCCCCTTCCGGCCAACTTCCAGTTACCTCCCCGAGCATGACGTGCTGTGGTATGGAATACCTCTTTGGCTAGCCCAGGCCAGGCACCCTATCTCTCCCTCCTCCCGGCCTCCCCTCCTCCCTGGCAGAGCATGAGCTCAGAAAAGGCCTTGGACAAACCAAACATTTGAGCAGTAACTCAAACCGTAGATGCCACCAGCAACCGTTCCCAGCCCAAAAGTCAAAACACAGCACTGCACCAGCTACCAAGAAGGAGAAAAAATGACTGCTACTGCTGAACCCAGGACAACCTGATTATCAGGCATGTGAACACTTTGCTGTCCAAGCTTTCATGTACTACTAAGAAATACAGTAAATTATCCTGAGTAGAGAACTGTGTTAGTGATGCTAGACATTAGAATAGCACAGAGGTATCTTTACATGGGATGGCATTGGCAGCAAAGGAGCCACAGTAATGTGTTACCCTGCTTTATTCATTCATCTTGCCTGCAGATGTGTTCTTATTGCACTCTGCACCTCCAGCATCCACTGGGGAAGGTCATATAATGTCGAGGGCTGTGAGGCAAGAGTTGCATTCACCAGCCTCACCAAGGGCTGGCTTGTATGGACCCAAGGCAGCCCCAGGTAGCTGTATGATGGTGATCTGTGTACTTCTTCGTATATATAAAAGTACATGTACACAAGTACATACTGATGACCCTTGTCTGAAAATGGAGGAGCTCAAAGAAAGAAAGCTTCTTCAAGTCTACCCAAAACTCAGTGATACTGCAGCCAGTGTTGAGATCTGGCCATGTCGAAAACCCAGCAATGAGCATGGGCCATTTATCAGTACCAATAATGCAGTCAAGAGCTGTAGCACAGGGAGAGGCTCAGGTGGATCCTTACACTTCACAAGTAGCACGCTGGAGGTTACAAATGGGACGAAAGATCCCTCTTAATCTCTCAAGGAATAAAATCCTTCTCTTTCCTCTCTGACACCTGCCAGCCTCTCAGCACCTAATCAGGCACTATTTGATTCTTTTCATATTTTAGTATTTGTGGATATAGAAAATGGATTATGCAAGTGCCAAGTAAAAGACAAAACATTCACAAAGCAAACACAGTTTCTGTGATCCTTCAAATGTGGAGTTTTAAAACAAAAAACTACAGTTCTCTGTGAATTTAATTTAGTCAGGTACTGCATATTTATGTGATGTGATGTGATCTATCAAAGTGTAAATCATTAATGCTTAAAAAGAAGCATTCATTGTTATGATAAATTTATAGCTTTTACTAAGCAATGTAGAATTTTTTCCAAAATCCTGATTCACATCTGTGTATGAGTGGAGAAAGGTCCACAGAAGACAAAACCACTCTTGGCACTCCTTACTACAATTCTAGCTGCCCTGGGAGCAGGGTTATTTCAGTCTGGGGTGGACTGAGCTGCACAACGCAGGATGAGCTGTAACAAGAACCAGGGCACTTCTGAGGGACCTCCAGAGTTTGCACTTACTCCTAGAATCTGCTGCAGCAGGGAGGTACTTACCACCATAGAACTGCTCCAGCTGGTAGTAAGAGGTGAGGGCAAGCAGAAGCTCTCCCCACTCCTCGTGCACTTCTGAGTGTATCAGAGTTGGAAAAGACGTATTTCTGGAGAATCAATGGAATTAAATCCCTTGCTCTTGTCAATCCAAGAAGAACAGGGCAGAAAATATCAGGTTCATAACATCCTTTCTCCCTCAGGTCCCACTCAATTTCATCAGTACTGGGGTACTACAATAATAAAGTGAAATACGCTCTTTTTGACATTTAAGTCACTTTTTGAAATAAGCGTGGAAGGAGAAAAATGAGTTAGGACACATTTAAATAATACTGGTTAGAGATTTGGAACAGTCATTAATTCACCCCACCAGCTTACTCATAATTAATAGTAACTCAATGGCGGAAAAGAGAAATATACACTGGGGAAACAGTGCAGCTTAATAAAAAATGGTATTAATGCTTCTCCCTTCTGCATTATCTGCTAAAAGGTTTTGGTTGATTTTTTTCTTCCTTTTTTTTCTCTCTTAAAAAGAAATACGATGAGCTTCTCAAGGCAGAAGCATTGTTCTTGGTCAGGTGTTGGAAGCTCACACTGACTTCACTCATGTTAGTGGAAATTTCTAGATTTCTATTACTGTGACTAAGCAGAAAGTGATTCAAGTCATCTCTTTAATGACAGATGTGCAGGGCATTCTATGTATATACAGTAAGTTTTCTTTTTCAGAAAGTCTCTAGTGTGTCATACTGGAGAACAAATATAATGGCTGTTTGCCTGGGAGAGGTTTTCAGTAGGTTGCATTTGAGTTGTAGTTTATTTATGCCTTTTAGCCAAATAGTATGGTGGATAAAAGTATCTACTGCTCAGGGAAAAGCAGTTTTGCAGATTAATGTTAGACCAGTTCAATGGAGTGGATCAATGTTAGATTGTTAAGAGATTCATTGTAGCATTTTTAGTGAAAAGAGTTTGGAAAGGGGAGAACTGCATTTATGGCTTTGGGAACATAAATAAAGAGAGCACTTGAACCAAAAAGAGCTTTTTCAAATGTGATGTTTAAACTTGCTGTAACCATGATGCTATTTTCATTGGAGAAAAAAAATATATTTACTTTCCTGTGTATTGCAATGCTTTAGTAAAAACACTTGTGTCCTAGCATTTTAAACTTTAAAAATTAATTTAATCTCCTCCCATGAAATTCAGTGGCAGTTTGGAAACACGCTGCTAAAGAAAGAAGGAAAAAATTATAAAAATAATTTTGACTTCAACTGAAGCAAAATTGAAGACATGTAAGGGAAATCTAGAATAATTCCACTGAAAGAGCTATCTCATCTCCCCTGCCAATGCCAGCATGGTGCTCCATCACTCACATCCACCAGCTCTGCTCTACAGACCAGATGTCTTGTCTCATCATGTTGCCTTCCACAGATCTCAGTAGCTGCTCTCCCAGGATAGCTGTTCTTCATGGTCAACAGCACCCTCAGAGGCATAAAGGTTATTTGTATTCCTGTTGACTGCAGGAATGCTTGGGGCTTGCTCCTTGTGTGTTCCCAGTCAGTGAAGTGGATCAGAAGAGAGCCCGTCTCTGGCACTGACAGAATTTTTCAGGCACATAGTACAGATTCCTGGTGATGACAGTTCTGGGTGAGACAAGGCTTGTTGGAGGGGCAGCACTATGGTCAGGCACAGGAGAAAGGTTGAGGATGAGATGCAGTGGAAGGCCAAATGCTGATAGAGCAGCCAAACCCAAGCCTGAAACCAAAGGAACCACTGTGGGTACCAGGGCATAGGAGATGAAGAACTTGACAAATCATTTGGGCTTTCAGTTCCTACCTCCTTTGGAGTGATATTGATTTTGCAAATGATCTTGAAAGAAACTGTTTGAGGTAGTGGAAAGAGAAAAGGACAAAAAAGGGATGTTTTTGTCTCTATTACTCTTCAGCTTTTTACAGAGGTACATTTGGAGTGAAAGATTTTTTTGAAGATTTGTTGTAAGAGCAGAATGCCAATTTGATGAAGCTATTTTTAGACGATGTGGAAAACACAGCCTTCCCAAATTAATGCTAACTGCAGCCTATGGTCACAACTCAGTAAGAAAGTAGCTTAGACTGTGTACATATTTTAGCTGTGTTGTGTTGGCCTCAGGACTGAGATGTTACACAGCCAAAATTTCTCAGAACTTGATCAAGAAATTGAGAAAATGTTCATATTTTCCAGAAAATTTCAAATTTTCCTACACATTTGCATATACTTGTCCTTCTCATATTTTGACAACATCCAAACTCAAAACCAGACTCCTGAAATGGATGTAAAATAGGAAGGAGGTGGTTTACATCCCCAGACTCCATCATGAGGCCCTGATACTAGACAAGGTTTTAGCTATCAGCTTAATAGTACTACTTACACTGCAAATTGAATGATAGCTATCCATTATGTCTAACTGGAATCTGATGCTTTGAAACAAGAACAAAGACTTTAAATTCCTGTATAAAGGACCCTGGGTTACTATTTGTAATATTAATATGCTGTGTGACAAGAACAGACATTGATTACACACACTGCCTTTCATTCTCAAGGTATTCCAAAACACCTTACTAATAAATTCATCCAAATATTGGCAATGCAATGAATGAGCAAGCAAATGTGACAGCCAGTATGAGCTGAACAACAGCTCACGCGTTAAGGCTCTGGGCATTCAAATCTGCTTAACTGGGAGAAAAAAGATTGGGAAGAGACCTTGGCTTTTTTCCTGCTCTTTCTGAACGAAGTCCAAGAGGAGATTAAGATTTGAGTGTATTGATAACTAGAGACTAGTAAGATGAACTGTACTGAGACTTCTCATGTTAAAATATCAGCCAGAAATAAAACAAGACTTCCCGTAAAGCATGCTATGATTTTGTGGGATATAGCTTACTTGGTGATTTACTATGTTGCAGGCAACAAAAGACCTGTATGTATTAGAGTTTACTGTAAAATTAGAAACCTGGAGGATACTTCCAGGGAAATTTCAGTCAATTTAAATTTTCTTCTCTTCCTTTAAGTTTCAAAATTTCTAATTTTAAAGTCTTTTTTTCAGAATTATTTTTAGAAGAGGATTTTTTTTTTAAATCTCAAGGTAGGTGGTTCAAAATTCTCCCCCCATATGTCAGTTTTCCTGTGAAAAAATGTAAAAACACAACCTTCCACTTATGTGTCTGTTCCGACCAGTACAGGAGAGATGGGTCATATACACAGATAAAACCAGAACTGAGAAAAAAAAGATGTTCCACAATAGCCAACGGGCTATTTGTCACTTTATAGTTTGGTTAGTCTTTGCAGCATTATGGTCAGTTTGGGGTTTTCCATAAGCACTGGTAGTTTTTCAAAAGCCATTGCTCCTTATGTGTGAAGCCACGGAATGCAACTTAGGTAATGCTTAGCCACACCTTGAAGCAGAAGCTAGAACCCCTTTCAAGCTTCCTAAGTCCCTCCTGCCACAAGGGTTAGCAGACTTGGAGGTGTTCAGGTTTATACTATTGGTAGCACGGTGTTGCAAACCTCTACTGGCCTCTCACAGTTATTGCTAAGCTCTCTTTCTTTCCCATTCTTTTCAGTCCCTGTTCTTAAGGGCTTCAAAGAAGCAGAAGGCTAAAACCAATGGTGTTTTCGAAAGTATAAAGCTCTGGTCAATTTCTTATCTTACTGAAATGAATGTTGTGGTGTCTTTGACTTCTGCAGGAACCCATTTATGCTGAGGACAAGTGGTTCTGAAAACATCAGTAGGTGCATTTTCCTGAGGAAATATTTTCCTTTTTTTCTTTCAAAACAGTACCATTTCTCAGTCAAGTGGAACTAATATGAATTCCCTTTGGAAAACAGTACTTGCTGTTATATCACCACTATTTGCCATGCCAGCATGACTGTGAAAATGAAGCATACCAGTCCAGTCAGAGCTACTTCTACGGCATGGTTTGTGTACAGTAGATTAATGTGTACTTGAACGGTGGCTGTTATTAGCCATTGCTCAGTGGCTGAGATTTTCTGGAATTAGGAGATGTACGCCTTCTCATTTGATTTGTGATCTGAAAGGTAATGACAGATTATAAAACTGTGCAAAAGCTATTGAGCCATTCAGTCCAGTCTAGGAGGATCTGACGGTCCTTTTCTGCCTCCTAAGTGAAAGTGTATACATAGTTATTAACCACACCAGTGATTTAATATAATTGTAACTTTTAGCTGGTGTGACATGCATGAGACAAGTGAAGGTGCATGGTAAGCCTGTCTCTTACCCTCTCTTAGAGCACGTCACGCAGAGCAAGGGATGTGGGCTGTTGGTCACACAGAGATGTGATGTGAAAGGGGGTGTGGGGCTGGAGCAGGAATGCCAACATCACAGCTGACACATGAATCTGTGGAGCATTGGTGACCCCAGGGAGGCACAGGCCAAGCTATGAGCTGGCACCATGGTAGGGGGCAGGAGACAAGGCATGAAAGCTAACGGGGAAAGTATTTGTGTTACCCTGGGGGCTGGCAGGGAGCTTGTGCCTGCCAGTGAATTGAGCTCTGATCCTTAGGAAAGGGTGCCTCTTAGGTAAACAAACAAAAAAACCCCCATCATGGGCAAAAGTCCTCCAAGGTGCAAGTCAAACGTGCTGTAAAGACATGTAAAGTGGGGCACTAACTAGTGCCCTGGCTGGGAATCTCAGTAATGAGAACTCCTGAATAGCCTAAATTGCTCTGTAAACAGTAGAGGCAGGCTTTTCAGGAAACATTTGAGACTGACTGGGAGATATAATGTAGGCGCTTACATTTCCATTGCACTTCAGCATGTGCTGCGACTGCTCCGAGGAGTTAATTTCTGGAACAATAGTTAGACTGGAGGAGAATACAAAATAAACAGATTTGAATTATTTCAAATTTGGATCTCGGCTATGTAATTTTAGTTCTGTTGCTAGGTGGGAGTCATTCTCCTATTATGTTTTCTTCTTTTTCCACCTCAGCTCAGGATCCATATGTTTACTTTATAGCAAAAGCATTTTGAGTTTCACTGAACCTTTTAAACTGAGATTTTAAAAATAACTTGAGAATGTTAAGTCACCGGGGAAAAACGACAGTGATCAGCTGGGCAAGCCAAGGACAGGGAGCAGTTTGATCCCTGTGCTCAGTGGTTCCAAATTGGTCTTGAAATCTCACCACTCAAACTTTGTGAACTACTGACCCCAGGTGAGCAGCCCTGTTGCCCTCTTGCTGAGCCTTCTGACATATATGGGGAGATGCGCTGCAGGGACATATCTCCTGTGTCGTCCCCCCCGGCTGTAGAGGTCCAGACACACTGCAGAAACACTGCCACTCCCACAGCTTGTCTACATGGGTGTCCCTCAGCCTCCGGGTATTGTTCACCACAGCCTGATCTCGTGCCTGGCCCCCAGAAGGGAGCTGCGCACATATAGTGGTGCCATCAGCTTCGCCTCTTGTCTGTAATTCAAAGCCCTATACAACCAGTCGGTAAACAAACAGGAGTTGTCGAGCTGATGGCATAGGGTGGGAAAAGCTTCCCCCAGGCCAAGGAGGGCCTCCTTCCTTGCGAGCAGAGACCCGCGGGGCCGAACAGCACATAGTCCAACGCAGGGCTCTCGGGGGGCATCTCTGCCACTGTCCCCTTCCCTGCCCCTGTCCCCATCCCTGTCTCTGCCCTGCACAGGGCAGATCTGGCCGTGCCGCGGAGCAGTAGGGCGGTATTGTGCGTGAGTGCCTCCGTGTGTGTGTCCCTCCGCGTGCGCGATGCCCCGCCACACCGCCCTTCGCGGTCAGCACCCGGAGACGCCTCGCCCCGCCCGGGGCCGCCCCGCGGGAGGAGCCGGCCCCTCCCGTCCCTCCCTCCGCTCCCGGCGGCGGCAGGGTTCGAGGGCAGCGGCGCAGCGCGGCAGTGGCGAGCGCGGAACCCCCGCGCCATGGGCGGACGGTGCGGAGCGGCGGCGCGCAGACGGCCCCTCCGGGGGTAGCCGCCCGCGGCCCGCACTCGCGGAGCCCGGCATGAACTGAGGCTGGCGCTGAGGATGGCGAGCGCCCACAGCCCGCGGTGGCCCCTGCGCCCGGTCCTGGGCGGCAGTGGCGGGGGGTTCTTCTTCGTGCTGCTCTGCGCCTCGGCCGGCCTGCCCCGGAGCGGCCAGCAAGTGCTGCGGATCGGTGAGTGCCTCCCGTGGGCCCTGCGCAGTCCGGTCCGCTCAGCGGACAACACCGGCTCCCGCTGTCGGGACCAGGAACACCGCAGGGGACTTGCCACCTCTGAGCTCTTCCCCTCCCTCCTGCCCCGGGCGCTGCGAGGGTGCAGTCTAGTGCCGGGGCAGCGGGACCCGCTTACCTCCCGCGGGACGCGGAGCTAAGCGCACCCCGCGGGGACCCGCAGAGCCGGGTCTCGGACTGCGGGCGACGCCGGCTGGGCTGTCCCCAGCCCGTGGCTTTCCTCGGCGGGGCGTCTGTTCGGGGAGACGAGCGCAGCCCCCCCGCTTTGCTCCGCTGCCGGGCTCCTCGGGTCTCTGCGGGTGCGGCTCCCGAAAGTTTGCCTTGGTGCACGCTGGCGGGACGCGGCAAGTTGGGCGCGGGGATCCCAGCGGAGCGGGTCCGCGGAAGGGTCCAGGGTGAGCACCCTGGGAGCATCTCCGGGGCTGGAGGGCAAGGAGGGTGTCACCGCACAGGCGCTCCGCGGCCGCGGGTGTAAACTGCGCCCAAACCTGGTCAAACTTGGCTCCCCGCGCCGCGCCGTGCGGCCGCAGGGGTGGTCAGTGACCTTAAAATGCGTGCCGGCAAGTGCTGAGGTTTCCGGCACCGGAGGGGAGAGCGAGCGGCTGCGGTCTGCGCAGGGCAGCCTTTTGGGATGGGGGACGTGTTGGTCTCCTTGCCCTCGGCCCCCAGCCCTGAGTGGGACCAGTTCCGCCAGTGCTGTACGTACGTGTAGCCCCAGAAAACAGGAATTTATTTTAAAGTAGAAAACTCCGCACCATGGAAACGGGTCTCAGTGCACAGGAAGCCTCTCTCCTGACAGTGGGTTTCTTGTGTCAGTCAAGTGAGACGGTGAATACAAAGTATCGAAGAGTTAGGGGTTAGGAAAAACTGTGGAGAAGATGTAGGCTGAATCTGCCACACTTCTGTTTTCTCTGCCTACCCCTCTTTTGCTTGACAAACACTGAATATGAAGCAAAACCAGAAGTTCCTGAGCAAAGCAAAAGATTGATGTCTTTTGATGTGACAAGTGTTAACCCTGCTCAGCTTTCCTCACCAGTCTTCCTTTAAACATCACGTGGAAAGCTCCTCACAGGGTTAGAGAGCAAGGGACCCAATGACTGAAACATTTAAATAAACGCAGTCCCTCAAAGTGCTGAGCAAAGGCAAAGGGAGGGAGGAGGGAAGGAAAACTGAAGGCACTGAGCACCTTATGGCTAAAAATCTGTAAGTTCATAACTGTCCATAGTCAGTGTATACTCACTATTTTCTCATGGGTGCAGATGAAGTTTGCTGTTTCTTTGCTCATCCCTACAGTGTAACTGTGCCACATGTGAAGCTGAGGGGAATAACTGTTCACAGGCATAGAGCACATGGAACACAGAGCTCTTACAGATGGGTAACTTCAGGGCCCACAAAACTTGTGGAAGAAAATAAACTGTTCAAATAACTTAGCCACATGGTACAGCAGGATGCTTTGGAAATACACAAGCATCTTCATTGCTGCTAGGCAGCCTTAACTTGCTTAGCTTCAATGGGAATAGTCTCTGAAGGAAAAATGAGCATGCCAGGGTGTAAAGGGAAACAAATTTGCATGAACATATTCTAAATGCTTAGCTCTGTGCAGGATGAAACCTTGGCTTCACCACTGGCATCAGCACTACAGAGACTCAGGCAGAGCTTTAGGGTGTGCATTCCTGATTCTGTCACCTTCCCTGTTTAAGCAAAGCGTAACTTGATTTGCAGCTTCTGTTTGGTCTAGCAAGACTCCCAGGCAGTTGCCCACGTTGCTTTTCCCTGAAATTGTTCTGCGTGGTTTGTAGACTCTCTGCTGCAAGATCTGTGTGTATCTCTATTTTGGATTCACTCCATCAGTGCATGCAGCAATGGTACCTTAATACTGATTCAGCTCTGTTACTTCCACCACAACATATAAAATAAGTATGACAAACTGCCCAGCTTTCAATCACAGTCACCAAATACACATCCAGAGAGATGCTGCAGGAGAATAAATGCTCCATGTCTGTTACATGCATAAAATATTAAATGTATTCTTATTACCATAGTTATCCTGCCTAAAAGGTAATGATGTTATAAAATATTAATCCTTCACATCTGTTAAGAGCAGCAAGTTTCTTTGTGGAATCTGTCACTCACAGAGGTGACGAACAGAAGTGATGACAGTAACTCTTCCAACACTCTTATTGATAACATAAAAAATTATCCCAAAGCATTTCTGACAGTGAGGAAAGTCCTATTAAGCCATCAGATTTTCTTCTTCATATTTTGGTTAATTAAAGAAGGGAAAGCACTGCTGTACAATGGCGCAGCAGTTTGCACCTGAGCAGTTTAATTGCGTTTTCCACTGTTAGTGACCTGGATTTCTTTTTTTATTTTTTTTTTCTTAATTATTATTTTTCTGGCTTGTAATGCAGATAAATGGATTATCTTGTTGATATTTAATTAGTTGAGGAAGGACACACAAGTGATAGGAATTCTAGCTATTTCTCAGCATCTAGCTAATGACTACCTTACTAGCCATCTAAATAAGAAAAGGAGGGATGGCAAGATGACCAGTAATTTAACTCATTAAAATAAAAAACATGGATTTTGAAATAAGAGATAGCTTTCCATTTCAGGTAACACAATACTTAAATTTTACTGTCTTACTGAATATTTGTTTCTTGCTCATGTTAAAAAGCTGTTTCTTGATATATGAACTAATATCATCCTTATCTACACATAAACCAGGTAGGCTATATTATATAAGGGCATATTTAAAGTTCATGGACCTAATATTTTTGATTTAATACCAAAGAATTCCTAGTTTTCACACTGCGCCAACCTAAAGTTCCTATCTATCCTGCTTGTAGCACTTGTATAAAATAAATAAACTCAAAGAATAGAAGAAAAAATAGAAATAAAGACAAACAGGTGCTGAGTTGCAAAAACAGCTTCCAAAGCACTGAAATCTTAGCAGCAACAAAATGTATTTATTAATACTGCAGAGCTTTCTCATATCTTACTGTATGTCCTTAAGGCCATTTAAACTTCTTAGTGGGTTATAAGAATATACTTCATCAATATTACATGAAAATTTATAAATGTTAGTCATTCAGGCTACACTCTGTATTAGAACTAACCAATAGTTGAGAAACTACGCAAGTTATTAACATATCACTGGAGTTAATGAAAAAGAGAACGTGCCAGTTTTCAACAAATACCTGTAGGAAGTTATACTTGGATGAATCTTGGAATTAATCTCTAAAATTAACAACTCCTGCAAATGAACAAATGAATAATTTTTAGGTTTCATAGAAATTGCTTTAGGTGATGAAATAGATACCCTTGAGTTCATACCAGAAGTAATTTTCAGTAATATGTGTATTTCTGTACTTAAATGGAATATTTAAGCATGGGCTCATGCTCTGCACTAATTTATTCCTTACTTAAACAAAAGCCTTGATGGTTTAGTGAATTGCGTTTTCAAAGATGCAGGATTAGCCCCATAATGCTTCTCTCCAACTTAGAAATACAGGTTTCAAACAGACACATGTAAGTCAACCTAACTTACAAAATATTATTCTGTAATGAGTTGAAATCTTCAATATACATGTCTGTATTTCCCAAGTGGGGGCTAGAGCTGTGAGGTTTTTTCCTGTGTGACATTGCCATTCCCACACTGTGAGAATGACAAAAAGACAAAAACCTAATTAATTTCACTGCAAATTTGCTACTTTTTGTCAACTCTGAGATTTTGTTTGTGAATGGAAAGATATTAATACACATTTGGGCTTCATCAGTGTCACCCGGCAAGAACTGTATCTGGAAAGTGTTTATGAAGGCATATGGCCCTGTCTTCACTTAACATCTTTCATTCAGGCCGCAAGTACAACCTCAATACTGCTTTTTCATTACAGTCGTTTTGTATATCCTGGTCAGTAATAAAGATTAAATCCTGCTTCCCCCCAGTATTTTAAACAACTGTCTCTAATCTTCTTTTCTCAGAAGGGCTTGATTTGACCAACAAGACTATAGATTGTACTGCAGTAAAAAAAAATCCTATCCAAGAACTGATTAGTTTTACTCCACAGCTTTGGATCTGTAACCCGCAAGCCCAGTATGTCCTAGTTTTTGGTTGACTTCAGATTTTAGTTTGCAGTAATGACTTTATGATTTGGGGAAAACTTTACAGTGGAAGTGATGTTACCTTTCCCCCTCTTTTTCTTTTTTTTTGCTGCTGAAGGTAGTGTAGTATTACCTAGAAAATAATTAGCTTTCAAATGATGATTTTGCTTTCACTGAGCAAACACAAAATTCAAAATTAAAACTGCTTCATTATTCCAAATAATCATCTTTTTAATTTCAGGTAGAGGAATGAGTATTTGACAGGGCTGCTGAAGTTTCTTTCTTTCTTTTTTTTTTTTTTTTTGTATTCCTCTAGTAATGCAGAAGGTTCCTTGTATTATCTTTACAGCTTCACCTGTACCAAGACACAAACTAGCAGAAGGATGGCACAGACACTGGGAAATGTGAATCAGTTATATGATCCCGTTAGAAGTGGTCTCTAAGAATCAATTTTGAGCTTATTTTCTTGAGTCCATCAGGCTCTTTACAGTTACATGTTCTAGTGTTTTTTCTCTTTGGGCTTTCAGACTGCACCATCTGAAGTTTAAAAGAGGTGCATTATAAATTCTGTTAGCATTGAAATTGTTCCCACGTTCTGCCATTGGGTCTGCACATGCAAACTTGGTCTATTTCAAGGAAAATTATGTTTACCGCACATTGATTCTGGCTGAGGTTCAAGACCAGCCGTCCTTCCATATTGCTAAGTGGCATGGAGGTCCTGGTGCAATGCTGAGTAGGTGGAAGTGACAGTCAGAGTGCAGAAGTACCTGCAGAAATATAGAACAGGACTTGTTTTGAGTGAGCAAGTATGTGAAACTCCTTGTTCTACCCATATATGAAGGAGTGGCAAAACTTCTCACAGCCATTGTGTCCATCAACACTTCTGCTAAAAGCATTATCACAGATCCTGAAGCATTGCTTTGGCTCTCAGGTGGAGAAGGGACAGAGTTTTCCCTGAATCCTGTGGTACCTCACTGAGACCTTAAAATCGTTGGGTTAAAAAAAATCAAACAGGCTGAAACCCACAAAAACCCAGTGCTTTTTTCTTTTTTTTTTTTTTCTCTTTTAAAGATCAAGTATGCTAAAATATGTTAAGAATCATTCACTACACTGTAGGTAATACAGGATTTTCAGTTCTAAATGTTTTGGACACAATAAGCAGGAAAACACACTTGTGTATGCAGTGGATTGAAGGTTTTGGGGAAAAGAAATTGCTGTTTAAAGGAACAACTTTAGGTAGCTATAAGAAAAGAAGAAAAAAGTTTGGAAATAAGAATTTATTGTCCCCCCTGGATGAGCAATGGAGAAGAGTCTTGCCAGAATGTTTATATGGTGCTTGCTACCACTCACTTCTAGTAAAGATCACCTCCGCTTCCCCTCCCAGGGAGAGATGTGTCATTAATGTCCTCAGCATGCAAGCCAGATCCCCAGGTGAGTAATTAGGCTTGCCTAATCTGCCACTGCTGTTTCTGCAGTTAATGACAGTCTGTATGCCAGCCCAACGTATCCTAAGTATTACTTAGTTCCTTACTTCTTTAATGTTAAGTGTCTTCTCCTGCCCTAGAGCTTTGGTCTTCTTGGTTCATGACAGTGCACACAAAAGCTAGTAGGTTTCTAACGCTGCTTTCCTGCAATGAGTAGCAAGTGGCCCATGCATCTGGGCTTACAGCTATGTCTCTAAACAGGTAAATCAAAGGATGCTCTTTCTATTTATAAGTCTTGCCTTGTTATAGCTTTACCTAGCTATAGTAACGCTACTTCTGTATTTTGCAAATCAGCAGAACGATTTAGCAATTAACAGCTACTATGAATTGTGCTGTCTTTAGGGGAAGCTGGATTCTGTAGATTGGTTTTATCATGATTCTGCAAGACAGACTGAGAAGAAAAGCTGTATGTGTTCATACATACAGCTTAGATTCATACATATACTTTATATTCTTGGATCATGTAATTAGAAGGCAAATCCATAGAAATTGGTGCTTTGGGGATATATCATGTGATAAAAGGTTATATTGAACTAGTTTCCTTACTGCTTTGTTTCATGTAGTATGAGCTTTCATATTTCAACAAGAATTGTAATTAATAATAGCAACACTGATATTCTGTAGAGCTCAGAGTACTTCACAAAGCACATACAGTTAGTTTTATTTTATGACTGGGGAAGCCAAGGCCAGATAACTGAAGTGTTTTGTTGGCAAACTTGTGGCAAAAAAGCTGGGAGTGACTCCAGGTCTCTTGAGTGACATCACCCCAGACCTCTGCCCACTGCATCACAACTTTGACATTTTCTTATAGTCTGCAAATTAGGCGAAGATTTGTATTGATCTATTAGAAATTAGTAGTTTGAAATGCTAAGTGTTGCTGCTACAGAGGCATAGGTGTGTGCAACTAAGCAACTCTTATGTAGGTGCTTTATGCCCTGAATGCCTTGCACATGCTGGGAGCTCAGCCCTGGATGTGCAGTGCAAAGCAGGTAATGCTGGAGATGTTCCCTGTATTAGAGGATTCTTTGAAGAAGCAGAGCATATGTCTTCCTCTCTTGATTTGGGTAGTGGACAAATTTTAGGTGTGGTATCTGACCTTAGCCAGAAGCCCTTCGGAGCCAGCCAACGTGCATGACCCTTGAAAGTGCCTTTTCACTGCTCAGATTTCTCTGAGCATCTTTTCAGCATGGTTTGCCATGTCCTCTCCAATCTTTGCATCTGCTCAGCAGAGTGCTGTTCTGCTAAAGGTCAGGCATGGCAAGCCTTAGTAAGGGTAGTACCGAAGAATTTCATTTTTTTCCCCCCATTTTGGCACTCCACTATGGCACTTATGCCCCTGTAATTATACATGTTTTGAATACAGAAACATTTTGTTATTTGTACCAGTTCTAGAAGGATGTGCACTGTCAAGGTGGTTGTTTTCACTAGGCTGTAGCTTCCAGGCAAACACAGCAACCCCTGTGAATTGGCCTGACTTGTTCTCTTGCATCATGTCTATTCCAGCATGATGTTTCCCTCTTCCCCAAGGAAGAGTCTAAGCAGCTCGAAAGAGGCTTTCAGATGATATCAGCCATGAGTAGGGATGTAGATTGTACTATCAAAACAGTTGAAGTCTTTATCAAATATTCATGTGTCCTTACAAAATTCTACAGCCATGCTAGCTAGGAATTAACTCTGGCTTCATGAACTACACATCTCAGGGCTCAGCATCCCTTGCTTTCACTGTGTCAGTCTCAAGCCTGATGAAGATATGGAGAAATGAAAATTAGATGCACCGAGATGTAAATATCCAGAGGGGAAAAGAAACCCCAACACAATAAATACAAATTTTGCTTTCACAAAAATCACCTTTTCTCTGCTTACATTCAAGAAAAGATACAAGAGAAGCCAAAACCATTTTACTCCTCCTTCCTGCTGTGCAAACGTCTTTCTCCTAAATGTCTTGGGGGCCCTGTGCCAACCCAGTCATTTCTATAAAGGCTTTGAATAGGAAGCTCGGGCCTGATGGGATGTGAAAAGTAGCTTATGTGAAGTAGTTACTTCATTTTTGAGGAACTGCAAATTAATTGTGATTTCTCTGGAATGGTCCCAAGAGATTAATCTCAAGACATCAAGTCCATATCAAGCTTAAAGGCTTCCTATCAGTAGTCAGAGAGGAGGCCAGGTAGCTGCAGCAACAGCGTGACATATGTAAAACACTGATTATGTCGGTATCACAGAGAAAGCGTTTAAAAGTTGGGTCAGGTTTTTTAGTTGTACTATACTTTTTCAGAGGCTGTTAGTCACTGTCAGATTGGCCGGTGAGTCAAAATGCATGATGAATAACTTCAGCAATCTCATATGGTATAGTAAGAAGCTATTGAGAACTATTGAAAGAACTAATAGTGAGCCACTTAAGAATTCTTTCCTACAATTTGGAATAAAATAAAATTTAAATTTCTGATTAAAATATATTCATGTTTTGGTTTTGAATGCTTTTATTCATCTTTGGATTCAGAAAGTGTATAGGAAGTTATTTAAAAATCACACATCATCTTTGTTAGCCTATTGGAATGGGAGATGAATGAGTAAATATCTTGCACAGGGTGCGAGAAGGACATGGAGTCACTGCTATACTGTTTTCCCTTATGACTGCTCAGACACATTTTGTATGATAGACCATGCTCATGCTAAGCAAAATGGCTTTGTTAATACAATGCTATATCCCAATTTGCCTGTACTTAAAAATATTAAAAGCAAAAGACTATATCAAAAGAGTTAAGTAAATGAGGCAGAAATCCTGAAGACTAATGTATGCACTTGGGTAAGAAAAGATGGGATTTTTAAGTTGCTCAGTCAGCATCAGTTTCATATTTCCCATATTCTGGGGTTTCACTTTTTAAATCTTACATATTCATATAAAAAGTTTTTGGTATAATTCTATATCATTGTGTAAAAACCAATCAGAAATGCAGGAATGTTCCTCTCCTGCCATGTGTGCATGGCAAGGATCACTAGTGCAATGCAGAATGGAGACCTGTGCCACCCATCAGCAGTAGATGTGGCTGTTTTTCCAGTGTGTGGCTGGTCTTTCTCCAAAGGTGTTTGGTGATGGAAAGCTGTCTGGCAGCACAGCAAAGGGGCAGTGCATGCTCCTGGCTCATACAGATGCAGGAACAAATCCAGGCCAAGGGACAGGCTTGTTTCTGCAGCTCTGGGAAACATGCATCATACAAACAGGTATGGTAGGCACTTATCTGGCTGTTCATATAAAGCTGTCAGTGACTGTGTTCACAGCACCAGACCATCAAATTTTAAGTCTCTTTGCCTACCCTAATGACAGAAAGTAGAAATACAAGGTTTCCTGCTTCTCCATTTGGAAATGGTTTGGCAAAGGTCCCCCTGAGGACACACAGCCCTCTTGTCTACAACACAGGTTCCCTAAGCCCAGTGTCAGAGATCTGGGCAGAGAGGGAGCTCGCTGCAGAGAATGGCTTAGTATCCCATGCATGGGTTTGTTTTGAAAAGAGACCGCTTGGATTTTGACTGTGCTAAAATTCATTGGGGGTGACTTGCTGGTCTGTGATGTGCTGCTAAGCTGTTGCAGTGGTGGTGTTCGGGTAACTTCAGCACTCACCTGCAGATTGCTGCTGCACACAAAGCCTCATTGAGCTGAGTGGATGCCATCAAATGCAAAGTTCAGTGTGCACTTGGCTATAGATTTTTTCCATGGTTATAAGCCAAATGTCAATGCAGCTCAATGCATTGAGTAGATTTCTTCTCTGCACAGGAACCTTTAAGGTTCCCAGTCTTGCCTCCTCTGTTTCTGCTTCCTTTTCTCTGAGAATGGAGATGCTCACCTCATCCAGCTACATGCTGTGGCACATGATTCAGTCCTCCCACCAAGGCCACTTTCAGAATTTTGAAGTAAAAATGATGTCTCTCTTCTTGCTATCTCTGATCCAACAACTTTTACACAAAAAGCTTTTTATTCTTCCGAAGCTGTTTCCTTTCAGCTATGCCAAACCACCCCAGAAATGTATCAGTGGGGCACTCCAGCCAAAGTCTAATGTGAGACAATGCTTTCCAACTGTAACTATCTTGAAAATTTTCATTTCACGTCCAAATTGTTTACTTATCTGCTAGAAACATATGTTAAAAGAAGTTAAGGCTCTGTTGCCCAAGGTGCATTTTAATACAGGGGAAGAACTGCTTCAGATATTTCACATTACATCTTCTAGCTCTATCTGGTGCTGTAAATTATAAAGCTGCTCCACTGAACTGAATGAAGATTAAATTTTTGAACACTGTTTTCTGAAGAATGCAGATTTTTCTCTTTGAAATGAAGAATCTGTCGTGCACCAGTGTGGCTCACTGCATACCTTGCTGCCTGAGACTTTTTTTTCCTGTTAGGGTGCCAGGCTGTTCCCTGGGGACCATGTGCTGTCATTGATCCATGTACTGACATTAAAAAGCATCTGCAGCTGGACTGAGTGTGGAGTGTGCCCTGAACAGCAATTGGTGTGGAAAACTGTAATCCTTCTGCTGTCATCTTGAAATCAGAACTGTCCGATGAAGGAAAGCTATCAAGAAACATTTATCTTCTCATCTAAAGGGTAGATTTACATTAAGTACAACCTCACTATGAGGCACTGGCACAGGTTGTCCAGAGAAGCTGGGGCTGCCCCATCACTGGCAGTGTTCAAGGCCAGACTGGACAGGGCTTTGACCAATCTGGTCTAGTGAAAGGTGTCTCTGCCCCCCTACAGTGGGGCTGCAAGTGAATGATCTTTAAGGTCCCTTCCAACCCAAACCATTCTATGATTCTATGATCTGTGTAGACCTTCTTGTGGGTGCCCAATGTATGTATGATACACAGATGTGTTTAAAAAAACCCAACCCTATTGTTTGCAGCATCCAAGTGAAATACTTATACACTGCTGTTTTACTCAGACGCATGCTGCTATCAGGCTGAATTCCTGGCTTTCAGCCTTCTTCTCTTCTCTCTCTCAGTGTGTGGAGATCTCATCTGTGTTTATTTCCTTCTGTGCCTAACAGGGGCCCCTGGAAGGAAGCTGTGTGGGTGCTTCTTTAAAGCAACATAGTACTGAGAGGATCGAGTGTTGCAAACAGTTTTGTGCCTCTCTATAAAAGGATGAATTTAGTCCTGTTTCCTCTTATGAACTGTGTTCCGTGTATGCACATAAAACCCAGACACTACAGCTGCCCCAAATGCTGCTTGCTCAAAACTGCAACACAACTCTTTGGTGCAGACACTTCATGGGGCCAGAGGTTGTTAACCAGTGTGGGAAGAGCACCAGTTCTCCATGGCCTCCTCTCTGTGTCATCCTCATCAGCCTCACAGGGGAGAGCGAACCGGGAGACCTGGTATCATGGCACCTCATTTCCTTCCCCTGTGGCAGCTATGCTCCCTGTCTTCTGGAAGCAGCATATGGAGGAGCAGCAGCATGTCCTTTACATTGGAGTGGTGGCAAACATGCTTGGGACTCCAGCAGACAGCATTACTGGGTGAGTGGATCAAGGTCACATCTGCTTTGTCAAATTCTCCATCAGCAGAGACGCTTGAGGTGCACAGCATACATCTCTACCTTTTCAGCGGTGCTGGGGTTAGCACAGAATCAGAAGAGAAAGAAAATATTTTTTGCTAATTAGATGGCTATATGCTTTATGCTCTTTGGTTCTTTGCTTCAAATGGCAATGTTTCTGTGTGTAAGCAGATTACTTCTGTGTTAATCAGGGTGTTTCACAGGCAATTGTATATAGGCAGAAGTTAGTCCTGTTTTCCATGATGTATTGGAATACTTTGCACTGCAAGATAATGAGAAAGGCTGATGAGGGAAAAGAGAATGGCCCTTTATAAATTCAGAATAATTAATATGACAACTACTGTTTTAAGATGACTTATGTACTAATTTATTTCTACAAGTCCATAAGCGAAAGGGTGATGAGATCCCACCTTTTCTTCCTTTTCACAAAGGTAATTTCAGGAAGCCATTGTATTAAACTTTGTCCTGAGTATTTCCGTGAGTGCTAAGTTATTATCATGCATTGTCAATAAAAGATGAATCTTGTTTCCGAGCAGCTGTACTTATCCTTAGTAATTTCTCTCTGTCCTGTGAGAAGCTTCGTCAGAGTCAGGCTTGATCTGTTTTCTGTGTATTTTTTTAGAAGTATCATGTGCCAGAAAACAAAAACTTTAGCAATAATGCTCATGACGTTCTGAAACTGCACCAAGAAACAAACACAAAACACTGCCCATCAGTGAGGGATGAGGGGAAAGGTGTCCAAAACAGTCTTGGGAGCACCCGAGGTGGGGAGGAGGTGGGGAGGAGGTGCTCCAGGTGCCTAAACAGGGATCCGCTGCAGCCTCTGGAGAGACCATGGTGGAGCAGGCATCCACCATGCAGTTGTGAAGGACCCCAAGGCCAGGGCAAGTGGAAATGCCCTGAAGAAATAGTGGCCCATGGAGAGCCTGTGCTGGAGAAGTTTTATACTTGCAGTCCATGGGGAGGATCCACCCTGGAGAAGGGCAAAATTGTGAGGAGGAGTGGCAGAGAGGAGCTGCTGTGGGCTGACCACAATTCCCCTTGTAATGCTTAGAGTGGAGGAGGTAAAGAAGTTGGAATGAAGGTGTGAAGTTGAGCCTAGGGTAAGGGGGAAAGGTGGTGCTTTAATTTGTCTTTGTTTCTCACTATCCCAATCTGCTTTCATTGGCAAGAAATTAAATCAATTTTCCCCAAGTTGAGCCTGTTTTGCCCATGACAGTAACTGTTATGTGATCTCACCATCTTCTCTTTACCTTGACCTGGGAGCTTTTTAATCTTTGTTTTTTACCTCTGTCCTGTTAAGAGGGGGAGTGAGAGAGCATTGGGGTGGGTGTCTGGCAGCCAGTCAAGGTCAACCCACCAACTAGGAAGTGGAAAAATGAAAAAGGATTATGTCCAGGGCTCATCTTTAACACCTTCTGGTAAGAGTAGTGTGAAGCTGCTTCTCTCCAATGGTTTTTAACTGCTGTTGTAAAGGCTGGCATTTCTTAGGTGGGAGACTGAGCTCCTCAGTGATACCAGCTGACTATGCATTTGCACAGTAAGAAACTGGATTTTAAAGTAATTTAATTAACTAAGCTTAGAAGGTGAAGAATAAAATTTGATGGGGAGCTTTAATTAATGCTAGAATTCCTGGCTTTTGTATTTGCAACTCAGCTGTTTGCAATACCAAGAACATATTTTATTACAGTTCTTAGAATAATGTAATGATTCATGGTATAAGAAGTAATATGTAACAGTGAATGTAAAATTTATGTTAGTAAACTCTCTTCGTTGATTATTTGATCCATAATTCTAAACCTGAATGTAGTTATTGCTTTTATATCTTGCTGTCAGTGCTGAATTAAGTCATATTGGAGAATCAACAGGAATCAAAGAAGTTTTTAAAAGGAATATTCAATGTATTTAGTTTCACATTTTAGAATTTTAATACACACAGTTTGTTCCTTCATTACTCCTCTAAGTTAAAACAGAGACAGGTGGGGTAGCAAGAGATGATGGTCAGCCAGACTGCTGATTTAACCTCTTGAAAGCAAGGCTTGTAATTAAAATGCTGATTCCTAGTAAGTAAAGTAGGTGTTAACAAGCTCCTTGGGCATGTATCATATTTAAAATCACTCCCTTCTTTTGGCAGGGATGACGGAAGCAGGCACAGACTTTTTCAAATATTAAAAACTCAGTCCTTCTTCCATAGTAGTCAGTTTGTTATGAACCCCATTGACAACCGTTTGATTGACATGAGCTTCAAACTGCTCATCTTTAGCAGATTTGAGAGCAAAATTTCTTTGAAAACCAAGTCTTTACTCTTATCTGTGAGTTCTTACAGAAAATCTGTGATAAAATGGGGTACAAAATAATCTCTTCTGATTCTCTGACCTTTGTTTTAAGTGACAGACCACTTTTTCTCAGGAAAAAAAAGACCCAAAGGCTACTTTAGCTCTGCCTCTCCCAGAGTCAATGGAACTATGGCAGTTTATAGTGATGAGGTTCTGGCAAGTATATTATTCTGACAGAAGAGAACAGTTGGGCAATTTACTGCAGCTCATCCAAACTGCAAATGAAGGTTCTGGATTCCATTACGTTGAGGAAATCAACAGTAATAAGCCTTGTCCTACTTCCTTTTTTTCCAGCTGCTGATTTTTCAAGGTCTCCCACTTTTGCAAAGGTTTCCTTCTCTGCCTTGGTTGTTCTCACCAAGCAGAGGCATGGAAAGAATGCCAGAATTCATTAGTTTTTAGTAAGAACAGATGCTGTCAGGTGTAAGTTGTTCCAGCTACTGATGGTGCTGTAAACAGGCTTGAAACAGAGAGCTGGAACGTCTTCTAGCCAGTTTCTAGAAATAGCGTTATTATGCACACACAATCACATGGTTGGAGCTAGCACAGCAAACATTAAAAGCACAAACCCCTATTTATATAGAAGAATGCCTTGTCAGAAAAGAATCTTCTCTTCCTTTATACAGCTTAGCACGGAGCTTCTGATTCAGTACATGAATATATCAAATAAGGTCAAGTATGATACAATTTTGGTGTCATGATGAATTCACGGTAGAGCTAATGTTGTTACAGTCCTGTTGTGACTGACATAAACCTGTCACATTTTCAATAGGGTGATTTGTGAAATACGTAGAAGAATCAGTGGAGATAAAAATAAGTAATGCAGTAACAGCATCCATCTGGTCATAATTTTGATTGTAATATACTGAGTAACCTGATTAAAGGCTCATATTTAAATGTAATCTGGCAAAAATGCTTATGAAAATATGAGTGAGAGAGAAGGAACCCAAACTGTTGATCTTTGCAGGCAAGTGAGGAGGTAATGCATCCATCCACATGGGGCACAGCTCCTGTCACCAGCAGTGAGCCCCCAGTATGGAGGGGGGCAGCAGGCAGCCCCCACCCTTTGTGGAACCTCTTCTCAGTGGGAGAATGTTAGGCAGCCTAGTGCATTTGTACTTGATGAGAGCCAAAGTAAAATAAAAAGACCCTGACTGATATGCTACAAAGTAGAAAATCACCTTTGTATTCACACTTAGGATGGTACAGGGGTCTCAGGGTCCCCGTGGCCTGTGATTGTGTCTGAACATTTTGAGGTCATTCAATCACTCCTATAGCTAGTAGAAATGGTGCATTTTGGGATGGATTAGCTTCTGCCATTCTTCATTACATGCTCAGTGGACACAGGAGTATGTTACTCAAAGAAAGGAAAGGCAGCTGCAAATATGTAAAACACAGTATCACAATTTGTTAATTTGAATTTTCCCCTCACATTACCAATCTCTAAATGCACAGGAATACTTTGGGTGACGTCTGATCTAAATCTGAAGAGCTCCGTGACCCCCAAAGAGCCAGATGAACTTAAATCATCCAAGTACAGGATCTGTTCAGTTTTTTTGTACTGCATCCTAAAGAAAACCCCATTGCTGCTAGATCTCTTTTGCTGGATAATAATGCTGCATTTATTGTGAGACACAGTAATGCTTATATTGCAAGTGAATGAAGGAAAAAAGGAAGGAAACAAAGAAATAAATAGATAGATAAAGGTCCAAGAAACAAACTATTTGCTGAAGACTTGGCCTCCTGAAGCCCAGGCTTGTCTTATTCCTCTTCCTGTCCTACAGTTACTGCATCCTCAGCTGCCTTTCTAGTTCCCTATTGACTTCCTCCCCACAGAATCACCTGTGATTCTCCACTTTCTTCAAAGTCCTCCTGCCTATCCCCAAATAACAACCAGCAAGAGGCAGAATCCCCAAGGCACACACAGCCAGCAGACCAAACCTGCAGGTAATGAGCTTTTTCCTCGGTGAAGCCGTTTACTGCATTCCCCAAATAAGTTTTCACACAGTTTATAGGAATTGCATGACTTTGAGATCTCTGCCATTTGTCAAACTTGGCTAAAGGTGGCCAGTGGTTAAATTATTGGTGTTAACAAGACTGAGATGATCAGATAGCATGATTTTGCAAGCTTTGTTTCTTTAGAAAATCCAGATGGAAAAGGGACTTAAGTTTTTGGCTTCAGAAATCAGATGCATCTGTTATATACAAACTAGATTATATCTGGGGTAGCAAAATACAGTTTCCCCCCATTCTACACTCTCTGAAGATGTATAATCAAAACAGATTAGATCTGGTGAGATTTGTGTTCCTTGTGGGGCAAGAGCAGCTTAAGATGTGATGCTACTTTCCTTCAAGCCATACAGGCTTGATACCAACAATATCTTTCCTTCCTCTCCAGCCTGGAGACAGTGCAATCAGGATGTAGACAGACGTAAAAAGAAAGCTCTTTGATAACAATTTCTAGAATACCAGGCTCATCAGTGTAGCTCAGCTTTCTCTTCATTAGAGGGAAACATGTTTCAAGAATTCAAGAAGCATAAGATGTTTAGAACTACACTGATGTTTGTTATTCAAAAAGTGTGATCTACATCCTTCACACGTCTCAAAATTTACACTGCTCTGTTATGTTGTGGAAGATTAGTAAAGCACAAAATCAAAGAGAATTTTTCATCTTAAATGTGAAAGCCTTTTGCAACACAGAATATTCATCAGAAACATCTATGTATGAATTAGAAGGAAGAAAAATTCCTTGCAATGAGAACATACAGTGATCAAGGGATATGATGTCCTCTTGTACGTGAAGTGATGGAAGAGGAGCTGGGATTTGGAGAGTTATTTTCTCAATGACTCAGACTGCTGCAATATGAGGAAAGGACATGGGGCCAGTAGGAAAGCAAATGATATATTTCTACAGTGATATCTGCATATGGTGGTATATCTTATACATATGGACCACATATGGTAACAGGAACAGCAGTCCCGAAGCAGTATTGTGCTGTTTGGCTGTAGTCATTTGCTGGCATACTAAGGTAGGTTATAGTCCTCCAAATTCCTGTCACCATTTTTCAATCTGTGCTCCTTTCTCCTGCCCTCTCAGCCCTAAAAAAGTGAGCTGGAGGTTGCTTCTGAAGCCTGAAAGCTTGCCTTATAAAGGTGATATTTTTTATGAGATTCAGTGACTGCAGTTCTGCTACAATAGCCCTTTACTGCAGTCTTGCTATCTCCTGTCATCATGAGCTCAAGCACCAGTACACAGAGAGGGTAAAGAAAAGGGAATGGAGTGAAAAAACCTTAGATAAGAGCAAATTGGCAGTTTGAGGATAATCTTAAGTATGTGGAGCTGTGTTTATGCACACTTTCTAGTAAAACTCAAGTGCTTTCCAGCATGCAACATGCTTAAGAGATTATGGAGTGCAGGATTTATTGCAAAAACTCTTGTGAAATTCTCAAATATGCTTCTCTTATCGGGGCATATTGTGTTGTGCCCCAAACTTGAAAGAATACTGTGGTGTGCACTTGGGCATCTAGCAAGACACATGTATGTGCTTATAAAACTACCAAGATAGTGTAAGAATGTATTTGCAGCTAATGGGGGATAAAGGGTTTATTTATTTTCTTTTCAGTTGGGACGTCTTTGTACTCAGTTAAGACTCAAAGATGTTCTGTATTTCTGCCAGGATAAGAAAAACAATTAGCAAATTGTAAGAAAGGCAGCAAGTTTCCTGGCTTTGTAAGTCTTCAAAATTCAAATACCTGGCAGTGACAAAACAATGACAACTCTGACTGCTACTGACAGTCTGTTACTTTTACAGTCACCTTCCAGGACGTTATTGCTTATCATCAGATAGAACAGCTGGCCCTGATAGAAAAGACAGGTTGCTACAGATGACAGGATCTTTACAACAGGCAATCATGATGGCATTAGTGTTTATCCACAGCAGTAAGTATATAAATCACAGGAAACGGGCTTCCCCTTTGAGTCAGAATCTGTTGTGTTATTTTTGCCCAGACACAAATATTTATCCACCAAAGGGTGAAATTGCCAGATGCAGTTCATGCTTAGTCCAGTGGGCAGTTAGAGAATATTGTCCACAGAGTACAAACCTGATTTTGGAATGCTACTTGGAGACACAGATGTTAAATTAAAGATTGTTTGTGTATTTATTAGAGAGTTCTGCTTGCACTCTGTGAGCTAGAGGTATTTTGTAATCTGTAAGTGTAAATGAATAGGAGGTTCAAATGGGTACTCTTCCTCTTGTGAAGTCTTTGGTGGGAGAGTGAGGTAATATATTGTGGGTATACTGTCACCAGTTCATGTACAAAACTCAGCAGCTTAGAAAATAAGGTTAATTTTACCTAAGTAAATACTGATATGCAATTTTAGCTCAATAGTTGGGCAGTTTATTTTTATAGAACAGGCACTTCCCAGAAAATGTTACATAAATCAGGGGAATTTACAATTTAGGCATCCTCTGGAGCTTTTTCATTCCAGTTTTCAATGTCAGACAGCATTCAGTGTTAGAGGTTTGAAAGGAAGAAATTAGAAACTATAATGGAGTATTATGGAAAAATATCCCCCAAGAAAGCTCTTTCCCAGCTTCTTATCCTTTGGTGTTTCGCCTATTACTAACATGCATGAATTCTGCATTTAATCTTATCTGATATAATCGTAGCTGTTCTTGTTCCTGTGTCTCATCTTTTCTTGGATCCCACTGAACCCTCAGTTCTCGGTATCACCATGTAGAAATACATTACCCAAGTTAATTATTCTTTATATCAAACAGCATTTTCTTTTATCCGTTTCAAATTTGGTGCTTTCCTATTTCACTGAATATCTTCATGTATCCATACAAATGAAAAGGGTAAACTGGAGAGGATAATCTTCTGCCTGTATCCTTCTTGCTATTTTCTGTATCTGCATCACATTTTTGTTGCTTGGTTCCATCTGTTGGCCCCTCCATCCCTAAAGGCAGAGCCTGAGCTGTGAGCTAGCCTTCATTCCCTTTAGTATTAACAGGCAAATACAAATAGTAGTTGTGGTTAAACAAGGTGCTGTTATCTTGAAAGCAAAAGAAACAGCTAAGAGAATGGAAGACTTTTCCCTCTGGAAGCTTCCTTATGGGAAATTTTGGTCCTGAGAGGAAAATTCCAAGGTTGAAGAACAGTAGCAGAAATTTCACAGCTTGGAGTGTGCATCTGTGCTTTCAATTCTGCTCATTCTCACCTTTGTCAGAAAAGGATGTCCTGAGAGGAGCAGCCTCTTCTGATCTCCCCAAAAAGCCATTCTGTTTGCCTAACTGCCCTGCAGAGGTGAATTCTGTCCCATAAACCCCTACTGTGGCTTTGTAGTTTTTTGACAGGGCACTCCAAGGTCACCCAAGTGTGCTTTTTATAGCACTCCTCCTTCTGTCTCTTGAGGGAACTTTCTTGTATACAGCAAAGTTTCACCTGTCTCTTACAGAAAGCCAATGACGTTAGCCTCTAGCGATACACGTATAAATAGGTATTGACTCCTGTGTAGGCACTGATGTAAAGGAAGTGGTAATTTTCCGTATGTAAATTATAACATCAGGCCTTTCATCGAACATAAAGTTAACTTTTCTGAAAGTGGGTTGTGCTACCCCCTAGACGAAGTTTCCTTTGAAAACCACCTCCCACCTTGTATTCCACACCCTATTTTTCTGGAGCTATCTCAGTTGCCCTGTTCTGTAGGGTTTTGGTCACTGTCTTGCTAGCTGTATTTGTCCACAGGTAATGCTCTAATATGTGTTGTATGCAACAGTGAGATCAGCACCCACATCAGAAAGATGCATCAACATGCTCTTTGATCTTGTCTGGAAAGGCTAGGGTGCTTCCTCAGGGTTGAGTTCAGCTCCGCAAGTAAAACATGCAATGATATAAGTGGTCCTGTGGGGCTTTTGTAGAGACTTGGCTTACTGCACAAAGAATAAAAATGCAGGGTTTCCTTAAGTTCACAATTGTATGTGTATACAAGTCAGAGGCAGGCATGATCAACCAGCAGTTGTCTTATTCAAAAAGACAAAAGCTAGCTATAAAATCAAGAAAGGAAAGGGTGTACCCTTGACATCTTATGCTTGTCATCCAGTTTTAGTTCTACAAAAATCAGGGATCTAGTTACATGTGTCAACATTGCTATCACTCTCTTCTGTTCCCATTTGTGCTATGTATCTCATTTGTATGAAATCGGCTTCTGCTTGCAGCAGCAACTGTTTTCAGCTTTTTCTTTAAAACAGGTGTTATTCTTTATTATAAGCCAGGGAGACACATTGTAACCAAATCCTTGTATTTTCAGTATGGTATTTACAAAAGTGCTGTAATTTGGCTTGCTTGCACTGAATGTTCTTAATGATAAAACCTCAGGCTTCATTGAAGTCAAGCACTTACAGACATTGCTGTCTGCTAATTTTCTGTTCTTGGTACATCAATAGATGCCAGCCAAGACTGTAGTGGTAAAGTGAGTTTTTCCAGGTATGTGTTACTGTGGAGGAATAAGATATTTATAATGATTCAACTATAGTGACACATATCCAACTATAATGAAGCATATCCAACTAGGTGCTTGGAAATATGTCAAAAGCTTTTCATGGTTGCCGGTCTTGACAGTGAATACTGCAATATTAATATTTAGTAATTTAGTAATCCTGTTGCTTACTTTTCATGCAGGAATTCTGGCAACAGTAGAATTGTTGAGAATCCATTTTTGGTAAAAAAATAAGAGCAATTCTTTAACTATGTACATCTGCTGAAAGCCACACCAGGAAGAGCTGCTTGGATTTGGTGGTTTGGTTTCTTGTTTTGGTTTTGATTTTTTTTTTTTTTGGTGTGAGGGGGATAATAACAGGAACTTACACTAAGGACTCCTAAGATCATGACAATAGGTTATATGTCTACTACCAGAGGAGAACCACCCCTGTAGCGATGGAGTGTCTTTTAAAAATGTACTTTACAGCCACAATGAGCCTGTCAGTTCTCCTTCTTTCTTTTCTTAAGAACAAAAGGAAAAAGAAGAGAACTAGTCATAGTCAGGTGCCAGGAGCTGAGTAAGTGGTATTTCCTTTTTTCCCCATGGTGAGCATTGCGCATTTCACCAAGGAGCAACCCTGAGGAACAGAAACATACTGGAGAAATTCACTGTTGTATGTCATAGAATCATAGAATCATTTAGGTTGGAAAGACCTTTAAGATCATCAAGTTCATTTGTAAGCATTCGTCCACCCCTAAACTATGTGTGATTGCTTGAATAAAATCACCTTCACTGTCCCTGCTTTTAACTTTACTGAAAATCTGAAGTGTACAATATTTACCTGTGCACATCCCCAGAGGTTTGTGGGGACAAACTTTTTTGGATGTATACAAGCAGACACAGCCAGATCAGTCCAGAAGAGATATCAGTGAATTGTTGCAGAATGCACTCCAGGCTAGCATGCTTTGTCAAGGGAGCACTAGCGTGGTTCCACAATTTTGACTCTAGTCATTGCTTGTATTCACCCACCTTGGGGTGCTGATAAAGATGCTTATTATCTGTGTAGACATGCCCTAACAAGATATGTGCTGCACAAGGTGCTATACAAGCATGCATTTTCCAAAGAAGCAAATGTGAAATGTAATTTGAAATAGGAGTGAAATTTTACCGCATCAAGCTTGTATCCACATAATAGCCTAAAAATTGTGAATCTATAGAAATAGGGAGGCTCCCTATCATGAAGTGGCCTTGACCCATGCTATCACAGAGTAATTTGTAATAGAGGGAACACTGAGGTTGCTTAATTTATACTTTTAGTAAATAGAAATAATGCTTTACTGCCTAGGTCAAAAAATCTATTTTGTATGGAAAAAAAAAAACACATCCTCATACTGTTTCTGTGATGAACATCTCATCCTCATAATCAGATGAAAATAATACAGGCCTGAGAACATAC
This sequence comes from Melopsittacus undulatus, assembly GCF_012275295.1. Taxonomy (NCBI): domain Eukaryota; kingdom Metazoa; phylum Chordata; class Aves; order Psittaciformes; family Psittaculidae; genus Melopsittacus; species Melopsittacus undulatus. Next base: position 94,725,457 of record NC_047528.1, read on the forward strand.
ACATATTAGGGCTGAGAGTCTACTCCCTCTTTAGTTACAGTGTCTTTAGACATGTCTGGAGATGAGGCTCTCCTTGCACTAGCAGAAGGTTCTGTAGACCCATCCACCAAAACAGGTGACAGCCCCACTTGAGAAGTTGCAGTCATTTGAGGTGGATGAGCTCTGTTGTGCTCTCACCAGATGCCCACTGGTGGTAGGCTTGCATGAGGTTATGCTTCTAGAGTGCTTCATCCAGATGAGCAATAGCTTGTGTGCCCTAAGACTGCCCCAGAATGCAAGCAGAAATCTGATAACTGGGAGTGATCAACACGTGAACTTCAAAAACACACTTTGAGCTTTGGCTGAGCTAAAGTGCTATGTGTACCTGCTCCATAAGGAGTTTTTCACTCACCTAACAGCAGCAGCCATGCCGTTGCTACTGAGCAAAGTATGTATATACACTGCGTGCCCTATGTCTTAAAAAGGATATGCTGTATGAGTGCTCCAAATTTTCACTCTGTACTGGATCCGTCACTCACAGATTTATGTGCCAAACATTTTATTTGGCAGCTGTTTTTCTTTGGTAATCCAACAAACTCTGGTTGTGCTAATAACAGAACAAACTGAAACCGCTGTCAGTTGTGACATTTCAAACTACAACTTTTAATGAAAGTATGGACAAACCTTCATTGGAGTGCAAACATTATCAGCATCATCCTAGCAGCCAGTCCTGCTGAGGAGGATGTGTGACTGTAAACTGGGGACACTGACAAAAGTGACAGTAAGAGCAGTCAAAGGAAGTGTGAAAAATTGCACACTAGCTGTGATAAAGTTAGAAAAGGAAACCAGCAAGTGAAGAAGCAAATACACTATCAGGAGCATCATGTACACAGTGCAAAACTATAGTTGCCACAAAGCAAGCATGAGCTGGAGCTCAAGAAGTGAATCCTCATGGGACTGCAGGCTGATTTAGTAGGTAGTATTTAAATTTAGTTCAGCATTGTTTGTTATAATGGGAGTCTGTAATAATAAACTGTAATTTCTTAGAAGTTTCTGCCTAGTTTGGGAGGAGGTCCATGAAGGCTGAAAGAAAAAGAAGCCACATTTCATATTTTTATTTTAGATTCCGTGAGTTAATTATGACACCATGTAGCAGAAGAATAGTGAGCCAGGGACCAGACTCCGAATACAACAGAGCTTTCCTTTCTCTAAAATAAAGAGATTTATCATAAATAAGGCGAAAGATACAAATGTGTGACTTGGCTTCGGAACCAGTCTGGTTCACAATGATTGCTGTATCACCAGACTCTGAATATAATAAGCTCTATCAGTAACCATGTGTTTGGCTGTGGACAGGAAACAAAGAAAAAATGAATTCCTGGGCAGAGGAATTCCTAAAGATGACACTGAAAATGCTGATTTGCTCTCTAAGCTCACTTGTTAAAGCAAATGCAACACCAGATTGCCCCAGGGTGGGCAGTTGTCATACTCAGCCCTCTGAAACGGGAAATTTCTTGGAAATTTGCAGCCAAACAGGATGAACCTGGAGCCCAGCATGCCCTATGGTTCAGCTGCTGTTTGGTAGTTAACCACATGTCAGGGCAATTGCAGAAGAGATTGTATTAGAGCATCCATCACATTCATTTTTCCTCCAGCCTGCTTCTACAGGGAGCACTCAGTGGAAGGGAGGCTACAAACCAGTCTGTTTGCACTGATTCACACCACTGGCCCAAGGGGCTTTCCATGGGTTTTCAAGTTTAAGGAATTATAAAAAAATCCTATTTCAGAGGGTTTTTTTGGTGGTTTTTTTTGTTTTGTTTTGTTTTTTTTTTTTCTTACCACACAGTGTAAGAGGCTAGTTTGGAAACTTTGTGCTTTCTTACTCCATATATTTCCTAAAATAAGTTCAGAAACAGCTGGCAACTCTCACATACTGGAATCAAGTGAAATGTTAATACCAGGGCAGTTTTTCCCCGGGTGATGTGATCTTAGTTGTCTCAGGAAGCTTGCTTTAAGTGCCATCTGCTGACATGCCATTTGCTGCTCCCTATCTGTTTGCTTTGGTTTAGCCATACAGAATCTGGAGAAATTATCTAGTTGGAAGTTTTATTCATGCCTAGAAGATTAAACCACTATATATATATATTTCAATCCTGTGAGCTATAAAGCTCTTTTTAGGTTTTTTTTTTCCTTTTCATCAGCTTTGTTTTTATTCTGTTTTGTGGTAGCAAGTGCAAAAGTTTTTACAAGGTGTGAGTTTTTCAGATTTTGGAAGATGTGCAGGAGTTACTTGGTATACAAACAAAACAATTGTGGGAAAAATATGAGATGAGAAGCTTCACACAGAAGCACACTACCAGTGCTTTTGCAGTGTGCAAACACATTTACCCCCTAATCTGTCTATATATAGAAGAACAAAATAAAAAGTAAATAAATGAATAGAAAAACAGACAAATAAAATATTTAGTAAACCTATAGAGAATGTCTTTCTCATGAACCCAGCACTGGATGGCTCAGCACCATCTGGCCTGACATATTTTTAAGTACTGAAATGTCTGAAAAACTGAAAGTTTAATAATTTTTCAAAGAAAAGATCTGTGGAGCAAAGAGAAGAATGAGCTCACATGAGTGCTGTGTGCCAGTGAGGTAATTTGGTGACTATGGTCCCTGTTAATTGGACTGGGGTAAAGAAGAAGTAGATCCCAAAACAGAATCGGCCTGTGTTGCCCTCATAGCTGTCTTTTATTAAAAGGTTCCTTTGGAGCCATGGATGACTCTATGTGCCTGGTTTACAAGAGAGAACAGTGGGACATAGCAATTTCCTGAAGGATAGCAACAAAGGTGGGTTGATAACTGATGTTGCCAACTGCCTCAGTGCTAAAAATCTGCATGGTTACAATAATTCACCCTAGCTGGTTTGTTTCCTTTTCATGTCTGTGCTTAGAGATGAACATAAGTCTATTGTTATCATAGTAAAACATTCATTTTTTTCATAAATACAAATATCTGCCGTGGGGCATTCACCTGCTGAAAGCAGGGGTTTATTACATGGTTTATTAACATGGGAATAAATAGTATGTTTTATAGTTGGCTTCCATTTGATCTAATACCTCATATTTTTGATTCATGAATCAAAGGACATTGAAGGAAACTAGTTTTACCTGATGCAGATAACTGTGATTTGATGAGGCATTTTCCTAGAGTCTGAATCTGCCAGAAGCTAAACTGGGAAATTTATAGGAAAAAAAGCAAATTTGACAGGATTCATTTGTCAAGATCAATGATCTGCAACCCTGATGAAAAAGTAGTACCTGTATATTGTCCATGTGGAATTGTAGTAATTTTTTTACTGCTCTCCTAAGAAATATGATGAGTGCCACCAGTGCCTATCCAAGCTGAGTTATTTTAAGTGTCAAATAAAACTTAATTCTCCAAAGAGGTTTTTGTTCTAAGTATGTATTTGACTAAATAGCTCAAACATTGGAAAATTATTTCAAATTGCATTTTGTGCTAATATTCTAGTCTAGATTTTTCCAGATGTAGTGTTCAAGCAAATATTAAGCTGTTTAGTCTTTGCTGTGTTTATTTTTTGTTGTTGCTTTTTGGATACATACACTGTTAGACAGGACTGGCATTTTTAAAATGAATGCAACTTCTTTTCAGATACACAGCAAGTTAGACACTTCACTCCAAGCAAATCTTGATGTAGACTCTTAGGGTGAACAAAATCAGCCTCTGGCACAAGAATCTTTTTGCTTCCTTTTCGGGTGAGGAGAATGTCATAGGAAAGGGGGCTTGGTAACATTGCTGGTTTCCAGATTTTTTCACATTTGGAAGAGCCAGATCTCATCTGAAATAACCTGAGTTGGTCATAATGGGTTGCCCAACACCCTGAACCCTTTCAGGGATGTTGGTTATTTTCCCAGAGTCTCCTCCAGCAGTTGCACTTGCACTGTCTCTGGAGAGGACATGTCTGACATATGGGAGGAGTGAGTCCCTTGAAAGTGTTGTCTAAGCAAAAGCAGTGGAGTAATATTGTGGGTTACTGCAACAACGTTTTTGAGACCCTTCATATCTATAATAGCTGTTGAGTGTTTGTGGTGTGCTCACAAACAGGGCAATGTAGGAAGAAGGAATGGATTTATGTATGTATTTCTTAATCAGGAATACATTCTGTGGCTTCATTTGGAGCTGCCAAATGTGCTATCATGGAAAATGAAATTTTATGTCTAGTTTGGGATTTAAATGGCCTTGGCATCATGATGGGATTTCTAAGGGGTGCATTGGTTTTTCTTGGGATTATGGAGTTACAGTCTGCTTCTGCTTGCAGTTCTTCTGCTGATCCATAGAGAGATTGTCCCACATAATTTTATTTCCTTTGTATGATTCTCCTATTTCAGATTATGAAAGCTTCAGGCTTCCCTTTGTAGGCAGCAAACCCAAGCAGGATATTCTGCAAGATTGTGTCTATGTATAAATAGGACACATGAGAAGTTACAAACACTGTATGAAAAGGTCTGTTGTCTTCAGTAAGAGAGCTGCTCTGCGGGACTGTTCAAGGAGCCCAGACTGTTAAGGAAATTCAGTAGCAGTGAGTTGGATAACTTCCTAGCTACATCAAAGCCACCTCAGTAGCATGCTCGCATTTTCCTTGCCTCAGCACTCCTAGACACTACAGTATTTTATATCTGCAATGTTATTCAATATATTCATATCCTCAATTTATATACCGTTTTGTATTTTTCTCAGAGAACTGTAGAATAAGTTTGGTTATATTTTCCTAATCTTTTCCTTGGGCAGTCTGTAAAACTGGCAGCTTACTTAACTATCAGTTAGGGTAATGGCATCGTTGACATAACCTGTGATGTGTGTCCAGTTTTTTCAAAAGGTGCAATCTATTTTAAGGAATTAATTTTCCTTTGGGATAGTCAGTAGATTTTTAGTGTTCTTTAATTACATCCACTTACCTTTTAGGCAATGTTCTCTGATCTCTGTAGCACTGTCCTTTGTATAGGAATTAGATGTGCTGCTTAGAGAGGGAATTTAATATCCTTTTCCTAACCTCACTTATATATCTTCCTCTCACTTGCTTTTGTTTCTTCTATCATGCCTATCATGACACTTTCATTATGCTGGCTCTTTGCTGTTGTATCCATTTGATTGTTTTCCGATTTTTGCTGAATTTTGCTTCCTCCAGCACAATTGTACCACTCTCTCCTCTCTACAACAGATCCTTTTCTTCCTGTTCAGTTTGTTGGCTCACAAGTGCCATTTAATAAAGTTCTGACCACTGTGCTAAGTGCTTGAGATAATAAATTTCCTTTACCTGCCACAAGAGTCCCTGCAGAGCAGTAGAGATGAATAAGGTACACTAAGCCTTACAGCTGCAGGCCTCCTACCCTGCACCACTGCCTCTGCAGAGCTCAGATCTGGACTGCCCTTCGTGTAAATGACTCCTCCGGTACAACATGGAGGAGAATGGAGCTGTGAGAGGGTTTGCACCACCCCCATCTTTTGCCAGTGCATAAAGGCAAGAATTAGCAGGCTGACATCCCTCACAAAGCATTTTTCCAAAGATATTGTCTATCATTTAGTAGTTATCAGCGTGGAGCTGGTGAACAACTTGAACAACTTGGGAAAAAGCTTGAATCCGGAGTATAATTATATAGATGAATATCTAACATAAAAAAAAGAGCCGCTCTGAGGAATCAGACTATTCTTCAGTACCAGTGTGCATGCTTGCAGAAACATGAAAATTGCTGTATTAAAGTACCTGAACACACATAAAACAACTCTTATTTTTCTTCCCAGAGATGTAATATTATTAACTCAGGGAAAATTGGAGTAATAGCATAACTAAGAAAAAATTAATAGTGATAAGATCCCTGCTTATTCTGTCTACGTTGCTCTTCTACCTGTTCCTGAATTTATTCTGAGTCCAAATATCAGGAAGTGTGGTTAATCCTATAAAACAACCCTCCTCAAGGGTGATGCTATGCACTTCTGCACCAGGTTGCTTTGAGCCTTGTGCCCTGGCAGGAGCAAAGGTACAGGAAATAAATAGCACTCAGGGGTTTCTCTCAATTGGGCCATAGTTTTGTCATTACTGGCAAGACAAGGTGCCTATATCTGCGCTGCCTGCCAAATGCATTTGCAGGGACATTCTGACAGTGCATCCATGACACTCCAAAATGCGGATGGACAGACTGTGAACTACCTGCAGGCTCAGGTTTAGGCTCACTAAAGCAAAAACACATGTAGGGTCTCTCTGGTGTATGTGAGGGCCATGGTGTATGCATCCAGCATGCCTTTTTTGGACTCAACTCACTATCTTCCTGTGGTAAGTTGGGGCTCGATTATACTGTTGTGTCTCACTGGAAAAATTTCCTGTGGAACACTTTTGACCAGCTCTGCCTACAACGTAGAATTAAAAATTGTAATCCTTTTGGTAGGTGTCATTCATTTATCCAGTAACACCACTGCCTCTGTTTTAAGCAATGACTGCTGCAGAAAACTTTGATAAAATTAAATATTATTATAACTGTTCCTTAAAATACTATCCTATAGTATTTTGCCATGATTGCTGCTTAGGGAGCTGCAATATTCACACTAGTTAACTTTGGGCACCTAACTTTGGTGACTAGATTAGGAACCGAAGAGACACATTGGCAGTGGAGACATTACTCCATAAGGCACCTCCAATTAGGTACTTACTTCTTTTCCATTGACTTTATTACACTGCTAATTTAAACACCTTAAGTGGATATCTAGAATGCAGTAGTGTGAATTCTCCACTTGCTTGATGTGATTCTTTTTCTGCATCTACCAATTTAGCTGACACTGCCATTCTGATGTAGTTTAGTAGAGTCTACAGGCAGAAATTTAACATCACAAGGAACCTGCTTTGTACATTTCTGAAGGAAAATGAAAATACTGACTAAAAGATTATTTTTATTGCACGGTCTTCTTATCTGATTTTATTCCTTTCTCTAAGGAACATGAAAGAATGAATAAGCCACAAATTCAACCTCTTCCTTATGTTCTTATCACAAACATCTTGATGTGGTGCTTTTTCTCACCTTGTGCTTACTGAAAAACTGGAAAATTGAAAAGTACGAATGTCAGATTTGCCCATACTCAAAAATTATTTTGACCCCAAAAATATAAATTTAACCTAAAAAAAATTGATTATTTTCTATTGTGGCAAGGTAAGGATTTTTTTTTGTGTGTATGCGCTAATAAATCCATATATTTGCTTTATAGTTAATAACAAGACAAAATAAAAAAGTTCCCAAATTAGCAAAATTAATTAAAACATAATTATGTGTGAACTACCCTGAACTGATGTTCCTGATGAGCTGAGCTAATCCTGCTCCACTTTCAACCTGAGTGGAATTGAAATGTAAAAGTCAGAACTTTAGGATGCTGAACACTTGGAGAATTTTGAGTAGAAGTAAACACTGAAATGCTGAAACATTTCTGAGAGTGATGTAGGCTGAACCAAAAGGCCACAGAAATCTTTGTGCCTCATAACTGCAATGTAGTTTTTGACCATTTAAAAATGTACATAATTTTTGTTCTGAAATTAAGTGTGACTTTGTTAGGCGGCACACTTCAGAAGGACTTGGGTATGGATCTGAGGTCTTGCTGTGGAATCATCACTGAGCTCCCATGGACAGTTCTCCAAGGAACAGGACCTGGTAATCGCTCTTTGCATCCTCTCCTGGTGCCTGTGAAAGTCTTAGTGCACATACACAGAATGTATATGTATGAGTATATACGGAATATAAATTCTGTTTCCAGAATGAGTTTGCTTTTTCCTCACAATCCTCGAAGGAGTAGAAGAGCTAAAGGTCAAAGTCCAGGCCAAGCTAATTAATGCTATCCTTAAGCAATGCTGGATTGATAGCCTAATGCAAAGGATGATTTTTTTTCTTTCCCTTCTGTGTAGGAAGTCCCTTTAAACCTTTGTAAAGTTTCTTTATCCCAATTGTCAGACAGCTCCACTTTTAGGGGTATTGATAGAAGAAAATTGATCATTAATCCTGGCTTAACATCTCATTCAGGTGTTTTTGCCAACATGCCTTATACATGTTTTAGATCCTTTCTTGAGTGTGGAGGTGAAGCCAAACTGAGAGATGTAACATCCTGTGGCAAAAAAAACCCACAAAACAATAAAATGGAAAAAAAAGGCAAATTATTTTTCAGTGCCTGTTCTTTTCTGAAAAACAATGCCCTGTGTTACAGGCACATAATGACACTGCCGATATGCAACATTTCTGTTCTGATTAATTTACTGCATGGATGGGATCATTCTGCGTTGCAAGATGCCCTAAGTGATGGTTTTGAATGTTTGGCAGGGCTGTTATAGAACATTGTTCTGGAAAGCAGTATATTCAAAATTCACAACATGGGGTTTTTTTCACTCGTGCTAGACCATATGCAAGTAGATAGTTTGCATCAGGCCCCCGGTGCCTACTTCTGAAATACTGCTTAAATAGGGAATATTTTGATGAAAGAAAAAAAGCTTTCTGATGGCATTTCATGCCCCATTAGAAACTCGAGGACCAATCACTAATAAGGTTATACCAAATGTGTACTTATTCATGTTCTTTTTTTCTCACTGTGCAAATATTTCCAGCCTTCACCTATTATGAACGTCGCAGTGTATGATGTGTGAATCAATCCTATCTGTGCAGACACAGCAGAATGAAAGGTATAATGATGTGGGAGTGAAGTGTCAATGCATAATTCATGTTTGACTCTGTGGAGTGCTATCCAGCAGCCTTCCATGGCAGACAGGTCCTCACGCGCTCGGGAAATTCATCTGCATCAGCTCATTGTGTTTCTGCATGGGTGGCAAGCTCATCATTTAGAATGAGTGAAGTGCCATTCAGAGGCACTGCTGTAGTGGAGAATAAGGACAACGTAGTTCTGCACTACCCTGTTGAGATCCTTTAGCCCAGAAAACTTGTCTGGTGGAGAGTTTCTCCTCCAGCTCAAAAACCCACCACCTCCAACACAAATTTGAACCCATCTGACACAGTAATTCAGTGTTACCAAATTATAGAATCTTAGAATAGTTAGGGTTGGAAAGAACCTCAAGATCATCTAGTTCCAACCTCCCTGCCATGGGCAGGGACACCTCACACTAAACCATATCACCCAAGGCTTCATCCAACCTGGCCTTGAACACTGCCAGGGATGGAGCATTTACAACCTCTCTGGGCAACCCATTCCAGTGCCTCACCACCCTCATGGTAAAGCATTTTTTCCTTATATCCAGTCTAAACTTCCCCTGTTTAAGTTTTAACCCACTACCCCTTGTCCTTTCACTACAGTCCCTAATAAATAGTCCCTCACCAGCATCTCTGTAGGCCCCCATCAGATACTGGAAGGCTGCTATGAGGTCTCCACGCAGCCTTCTCTTCTCCAGGCTGAACAGCCCCAACTTTCTCAGTCTGTCTTCAGACATACAGAATATTATATTATATAAATTATATTATATACAGAATGGAATATTTCAGTTGAAGAGGCCTACAACGATCATCTAATCCAACTGCCTGACCACTGCATGGCTGACCAATTAATGAGATTTTCCAAATGCCTCTTAATAGTGACAGGTTTTGAGCACTGACCACCTTTCTAGAAAGCCTGTTCCAGGGTTTAACCACCCTTCCAGTAAAGAAACGCTTCTTAATGTCAGGTCCAAAAACTAATTAGTAATTCCCTTGCAGCTCCATCCTGCAAGTGCTAGCACCTTGAGCTAACCGGAGTAAAGAGACTATCATGGTGAGGATGAGCCATTGGCACTGTAGGTGGTTGCTGCCTGCAGCTAGCAGGAAAGCAGAAAACTCATGAGCCGAAGTTCTTTCCCCAGTTCACCTGAGCATATACATTATAAAATTTAGGGCCACCAGATTGTCAGTGCATTTAAATCAACACCATGTACCAAAGCTAGTGGAGCTGTGCCAATTTACACCTCAGCAGTAATCTCCCACACAGTCATTAGGTACTGGCATAAGATAAGGACCCACAGCTTGGTCTCACACTAGGAGGCAGTGGAACAGATCGTGATTTTGACCCCAAACTTTCAGTTGCAGCTGAGTGCACTTTGTGAATCTTTGTGTGTTTGGAGTTTCATTTTATCTATGGGCTTTTTTTTTAAAGTTCACTTTTCTGAATGAGTGCTTCTGTGTACCATGCTTAGTGATTCCTCGCTATTCCAGGATCATAATAACAAGGTTTATTATGCTCTAACCCAGTGTGCTGTGACAATACTGCAAAATTATTGTTTTGTTTCTCCTAAACTCAAGATTTTTTTGTCACAGTAATAATAATAAAAGACATACTGACCGATGAATTATCTATCACATCAGACGGCAGCTCAGTGGTATCTGAAATAGCTGTGAGACTAAAACTGAAAAATATCCCAATTTACAATGAAACACTAACACACACTAAACTCTTGCTGCAGTATTCTTCATTTGATTTTTAGTTTTGTCTGCGCAAGCAGACAAGACTCACACTTCCCAGGTGATAAATTTTAAGCAGATTACAGGGATATTCAGCACAGGCTTTCTCTGGAACACATAAATTGTGTTCTTTGTGCAGGTTCAGGCTCAGAGAAAAGCAGTATTTCTCAGTCTGTTAAGAAATGTATTTCCAAATTAATGAATAATCACTACTGGTGCACAGTTAGATAATCGCTAACTTCTTGTATAATATATCAGGTACAGTAATCTGAAATGGAATTGCTGCTTCTGACTATGTGCAGTCAATGTTTTTCAATACATAATTCTTGCAAGTTTTACAACTTCAGCCATGGGGATTGAGGGAGCTATAATTTGTTTCAGTTTACACCAGTGGGTAGCTGGATCATCTGAAGGCATAGCAAGAAATACACACTAGTGTCTGTTTTACACCTAAGTTAGAGCTTGACTCCTCCTGAGATCTTAGAAAGGAGGAACAGTGGTATGACAGAAAGAGAGGTGCAGTGTTTCAAGCCTGGACCTGCTCTAGTTTGATGGATTTGGATGCTGCCACATCTAATCTACTGTGACCTCTGTTGAGGGAAATTATTCAACAGAGATCCCAATATTTCTTGGGCAGGAACTTCAGCTGTTCTGGGATTTTTGTGAGTGGAAACTGTCAGCTGTGCAGTTTTGAGGGATAGCTAATCTCAAACCCTTGGTATCCTTTCTGCTAGTGAGAGGATTTAAACCTGAGTCTCCATCTCATCCCCTGTGGTATAGCGTATTATCTGCCTTCCCCCTCTGAAATAAAATTCTCATGACATGAGGGGAGCACAGGTAAGTAATAGTTATTTGAAGACATTCCTAGGTTAAGGTAGTGATATTCATTTCTGTCACTGTAGCAAATATTTATATTTTACAAAAGGTTCTATCTATTCTGGGAGATGCTATTTAATATCTGTTAACCTTGCTGAACTACTTTGTACTAAACTTCAACATGCCATTTAAATTTTGCCAGTTTTAGGTCATGTTAAAAGTATAATGCTTTATCTGCCCTGAATTTGGAGGCAGTTGGCATACTCATGCATCCTGTGCTATTTGAAATCATGTTCATAACAAAACATGAAGCCTCAAAATAGGACCCTCATGGGATTTTAGATTTGTGTGTGTCCTTCACTGGCCCTCTCTGTGGAGATGAACTGCAAGCAAAGCTCAGGCTGGGTGGCTACCTACCTCTCAGTTCCTGACAAACCAGTGTGTCAGCAAAGTGGGCTTTTAACACTAGGCTCTGATGTCCATTTCAGGAAGCAAATACAGAGGAAATAGTATTTAGTATATTGTAAGTGAAAAAGAAATTGAGGGATTGTTCTGCTTTTTGAAGAGAAAGTGTTGCTCTACTAAAGGTTTGAGATGTTCTGTAAAGGCTGGTCATTTAGCTTTCTTACTCACTTTTGTCTAGTCAGGCTACAAGTCTGGGGGCAGAAATCATTTCCCTGCATGTGCTCGTACAATATAAAGGAAATGCTGATTTTTCCTGTACCTCTGACTGACCTTCAAAAGCGCCCAAAATGCTTGTTTGGTTTAAATGAAAAAAGTCTTTTAATGGGAAGTGAGTAAAAAGAGAGACTGAATGAGGGTACATATCCTTTGGATATCAGACTATGGTACAGGACCTTTGAGCTAGAGAGGCAGTTTTTGAGGAGCTGGAGCTAAATTATGATTAAAGCTCTTTGTAGCTCAAAATGTCTCCTAAAGAATGATCATAGAATCATAGAACAGTTAGGGTTGGAAGGGACGTTAAGATCATCCAGTACAAACCCCCGTGGCATGGGCAGGGACACCTCACACTAAACCATGTTATCCAAGGCTCTGTCCAACCTGGCCTTGAACATGGCCAGGGATGGAACATTCACTACCTCCCTGGGCAACCCATTCCAGTGCCTCACCACCCTCACAGTAAAGAATTTCCTTATATCCAATCTAAACTTCCCCTAAGTTTGAACCCGTTACCCCTTGTTCTATCGCCACAATCCCTAATGAATAGTGCCTCACCAGCATCCTTATAGCCCCCCCTTCAGATACTGGAAGGCTGCTATGAGGTCTCCACGCAGCCTTCTCTTCTCCAGGCTGAACAGCCCCAATTTTCTCAGCCTGTCTTCATACAGGAGCTGCTCCAGTCCCCTGATCATCCTCATGGCCCTCCTTTGGACTTGTTCCAACAGTTCCATGTCCTTTTGATGTTGAGGACACCAGAACTGCACACAATACTCCAAGTGAGGTCTCACAAGAGCAGAGTAGAGGGGCAGGATCACCTCGTTTGACCTGCTGGTCATGCTCCTTTTGATGCAGCCCAGGATACGGTTGGCTTTCTGGGCTGTAAGCGCACACTGAAGCTGGCTCATGTTCATTTTCTCATTAACCAGCACCCCCAAGTCCTTCTCCACAGGGCTCCTCTGAATCCCTTCTCCACCCAACCTGTAGCTGTGCCTGGGATTGCTCCAACCCAGGTGTAGGACCTTGCACTTGTCATGGTTAAACTTCATGAGGTTGGCATCAGCCCAACTCACAGGTGTGTCAAGGTCCCTCTGGTTGGCATTCCTTCCCTCCAGCGTGTCAACAGAACCACACAGCTTGGTGTCACCGGCAGACTTGCTGAGGGCACACTCAGATGCAGATCTCGAGATTGTGCCACCTATGTACACTGGAAAATGAAAAAGGGCAGGGCTGGAAAAGTAGTGTGGCATAGCAGTGAAAGCAGGTTTTGCAGGAGAAACCCCATAGAAGTGTGTCATGTTTTAACCCCAGCTGGCAAATAAACCCCACACAGCCACTTGCTCACTACCCCCTGGTGGGATGGGAGAGAAAATTGGAAGACTAAAGGTGAGAAAGCTTGTAGGTTGAGATAAAGACAGTTTATTAAGTAAAGCAAAAGCTGTGCATGCAAACAGCAAAACAACAAACTCATTCAGCACCTCTCATTGGCAAGCAGGTGCTCAGTCGGCTCCAGGAAAGCAGGGCTCCATCATGCATAACAGTTACTTGGGAAGACAAATATAGTAACTGATCATCTTCTCCTTCCTTCTTCTTCCCTCAGCTGTATATGCTGAACATGGTGCCATACAGTGTGAAATATCTCTTTGGTCAGTTGGGGTCAGCTGTGCTGACTGTGTCCCCTCCTAATTCCTTGTGTACTTCCAGCCTTCTTTCTGGTGGGGTATGTGATAGGCAGAAAAGTCCTTGGCTCTGTGTGAGTGCTGCTCAGCTGCAAATAAAACATCCCCGTGTTATCAACACTCCAGCACAGATCCAAAGCATGGTCCCATACCAGATACTATGAAGAACATTAACTCTACCACAGACAAATTTAGCCCAGTGATTTCTAGACACCTCAGTGGGAGTCAGTGCCTAGATGGAAAGCACTGTTGGTATGGTGCCCATAAAATGAGAAATACTCTTTTCAAAAGAGTTAAAATTTTCACTGTTGCACATAGCCCTCACCTAGTATGATTTCTGAGGAGTGAGCATCTCAGCTCTACTAGCCTTTCATTTTCTGGAGAGGTGACTGCCACTAGGTTGCATCAGGCAAAATAAATGCAGAAAGAGGAACATTAAACAGGAAAGGAAAATGAGAGCAGAGTTGGTAAAGGGACATTTAAAGAACCAGCCCCACACCCTGGCCCATAAATAAATAACTTATGCAAATCTGTTTTCCTTACTATTTATCTGCCATATGCTCTGTATCCTCATTGGATTCTTTTCATGCAGAATTAACATGAATCCTCACTTTGTTCTGCAAAATTGTGAAGATAATTTATATTTGATTAATTCTAGTTGCAAGTAAATGCAAAACTTGCATGAGGGACAGTTACCTTTTAATCTCTGTTAAATCCCAAAGTTCCTAATATGGAAATATTAAACATTATCTTCCCAGTTGCATATGATAAAATGCAGCACTCACTGATTAAGGGGGAAGTAATTTTATAAGCTGCAGTTGGGAAAATAATGCTTAATGTTATTACACTGAGTATGTCTAGAATGAAAAGATATGTTTCTGTGCAACACCATTGAGCAATATAAGAGAAAAAGGCCAGAAAAACCTGCAGAATTTTTCTTCCATTCATCCTCTCCTCTTTCCACCTTACTTGGTGTCACAGAAGGCGGTGTAGAGGTGGTATCTCTGATTACCTGATACTCCTTGGAAAAAAAAGGTCAAGCTCTTAAACACATAGTCACTTCCACATGATGCCATAGCGTGAACATCTTTGCTGCGCCTCCAAATAAATCCTTCTGAGTTTCAGCAATAAGGTACCCTGCCAGCTGGTTTCTTTCCTTAATAAAGTTTATTGTGATTAATATGATTATGAATTGAAATGTTATTTATTTTCTGATAATGTAAGTAAATTTAAAATGAAGTTTTGCCCAGGAAGATGTGAGGTAGATTCATCACAGGGATCCATACTTACCGTGACCCCCTGATTCTGTATCAGATTTACACAGAATAAACCAGCATTTTTCTGTCCTAATCTCCTAGTTCTCCATGGATTCTAAGGCTCAAGGGGGTTTATTCCCTCTTGCTCATCAACATTATAAGCAGCAAAATTATGCCCTCAGGTCAGTTTGTGCAACCCTATTACCTTCAAATGAATCCAGTGATGTACAGCCTCATAACATTTGAGGGAGTTTGCATAGGTTTCTCCAAAGGCAAAGTCTGAAAGTAATGGAGTTATAGAATATTACATTAGCTGCAGAATATCTTTCTACGCGTGTTGGGAAAGACTCGTATCTACTAGGAAAGCCTTGGTTAAACTTTCAAGGAGGGAGAAGATATTTGGAAGCAAAATACAATATGAAGTAAGTGGGACACAGTAATTACATGTTTGTGGTCCATTTTCACAGCCCATTTAAAGCTGATTCACATTTTGTTATCAACATTTCTATTAAGCTAAGGTTTCAGTAAAATAGGGATTTGAATTACTAAAGCTTCTGGTGATTTACATTTGCATGGTGCATCTCTTATACGTCTCTGCTAAAGAAGGCATTTTTGAAGCACAGAATCCCGAATTATTCAGGCATCAAGTTAAAAGAGCTATTCAGAAGCGCTGAGCAAAAGTAAACATCAGAAATCATATGTCACAGTCAGAGGAAAATGAAGGATATATTAAAGGCAGCTTACTTTCTAATAAGAGTTCTAATTACTTTTTCATGCATTGTGTCAACATTACCATAGGAAATTGAATGCCTCTTCACCTTCTGCGGCCTTCTAAAAAATGCACCTTTTGCTTTGTCTTTTTGAACATTTTATGGAAGGTAAATGCTCCGTAAGTTCTTCAAGCTGGCAGTGCTGCCATGCCAGTTGTTCTCCATACTGCCATCACACTACATGACATCATTTTTGAGCATCGGTTTTGAGGAGCTCCAGCTATGACTTTTTGGCCATGAGGTCTGGTGGAACCAGGCACTAGTCACTGCCTCAGGAGAATGGCATACATACCAAACTGATTGTAACACCATTTGATTTCAGTAATGTCTTTGATCTTCAGGTTTTCATTCTATGTCATACTGCTATTTTTCCTCTGATTAGATGTTAAATTCTTTGGTTCCTCTCACATAGATTGTGCACTGCCTGGTGCAGGGAGATTCCAGGCTTAATTAAAGCAGTAAGGTAAGAGTCATCTTCATTTCAAAGACAAACACTGGAAGAGTTTATACGTGACCATAGTTTTACAGACTTAAAATCTTAGTAAACGCTTAAACAGCTTTAATTTTATCAAACACTCATGTTTGTTCTGCTTCATCTAATTTCTAAATAGAATTTAAATATGCATATCAGTTTGGTTTTGTCCTGTTTTTAACTGACAGATGCAAAATATGGCGTGAACAGTAATGAATGGTCAGAGCCCTGATAGCTGTGTCTCAGCTTCAATTTAAAAAGAGCTACAAAGAATCATTTTTGTCTTCTGTGAGAATGGAGTAAATACAGATCAAGTTCAGTAAAACTTGCCTCTGATCAGACTGAAATAATTTCTCCAAATGGCTCTATAAATTAAAATATTTGCGCTGTGTTGAGGACCAGGGGAAGACAGACTGTAGCACATTCACCATAAAAGGTCAGCAGACTCAAATGAAAATGAAGAAACATCAATTGTTTCCATTCACTAATCATATATAATTGGTCTGGCTCACCTGAACTAGAACACATTTGTTATTATAATGTATAATTAAAGTTCTTTTCATTTTGCTGCTTCCTGTTGCAATTATCTTTCTTTTAACAAATGTATGAGAAGAAAACTTCTTGTAAGAATGAAGACACATTTGACAAATTAGTATAATTAAGAAAATGTCCCTGAAACAGAAAAAAATTTGGAAGTACGAACGTTTTCAGTTCCAAATTACTTATTTACTGTCCTCTGTGAATTTCATGAGACAGAAGAAATTCTGATTTTGTCTCCTACAGATGCGTTCATTTTTCTATTTAATTTTAACATGCAGTCAGGCATATTGGAGGATCAACATCGTGAATGAAATCATTAAAGACAGGGCTAATTCTGATTTTGACTGAGAAGTTTAGCATTACAATGACACATAAAAACAGCAATAAACAGTATAAAGACATAATTCCTTTGAGTAACTTGAGGAGTTATCATAAAGCAGCTGAGCAATAAAGGTTTTTTTGCTCAACATAATTAAGTTCTATTAAATAATGTGCCATGAATGGGACATCTTATGTTGTCCATTGCTTGTGTGACATCTTTCTGAAGCTACATGTCTTCTCTCAGGAGGAAGAAGACAGTCAGGTTTGTTTGTTTGCTTTTTCCCCAGCAGATGATTGTGAGAATTAAAACTTTTCTGTGGCTCCACTTGCACAGCAGAGTGACAAAATTGCAAGTGAGCGATGAAATTGTACAAATCAGACTGGCTGAAACGTGTAATCTTTATTTTGCTTTTAAATCTTCTTATGCTTTGGTTTTGATCTTTGAAAAATAAGTTTCTCCCCTTCTTCTCCCCACTCGTTTTGAACCAAAATGCCCCTCAACACACAGCATCCTCTCCCTCTCCTGAATTTTCCCAGTTCCACCTCCTCCTTTCCAGTCCCCTGACTGAGCCACGTGTGCAGTGCCTGGGGCTATCTTCTTGCACATCATACTTAGACAAAATGGATTAAAGTAAAACATGAGGGAATGCACTTTGGGAAACCAGAAGAAAAGGAAATCCTTACATATTGAACCTCTAAAGTGACACAGCAGCCAGTGAGTGATACTGAATTTTACCCTTGGAGATACAACTCTTAAGAACAGTTCAAACCCACCACAATATTGCATGCTCCCCAGCACGTCTCCCAGCTGCCTTGTACTTTAGGATTAATAAGATCAGGGTGGTCAGTCTTACAGCTTGAAATGCGGCTTTCAAAGGCAGGTGAGACTGGTCAGTGTCACCTGTTAGTAACAGCTTTTAAGCCTGCTCAGGGTGGGTTGGGCTTCAGCTACTGAACCAGAGGCTTTTGGTTTGAATCAAGCACCCCAAGGTATTTAGCTCTTCTGCAGAAGTAGCCTTCTGGAGCCTTGTATGTGGGTTGGATACAACAGATTTAATAATCTGTCATGTATAAATCTAAGCCTATGGGTACAGATAAGCTAGAACAAGCCACTGATCCTTTATTGCTGCAGTGTGCCTATAGTGAGATCTGAAGTGAAACTCTGAAAATGAGATCTTCCAAAAGGCAGTTGTTTCTTAAAGGTGGAAAGAAGCTCAGATGTGTCTCTGTGAAAATAAGTGGGAAGGGGAATGGCAATATGGTCACCTTTTTCCAAAACCTGACTGTGGAGACCAAAGGTGATGATCTCTGATTTACTCAGGCCTTGCTAGTCTCAGTCTGTGAGAAACAACTAATAACCTGTACTTCCATACATGTCGTCCCATACTCCTTGTGCCATTTTCAACCCTATCCTTTCTGTGCATGAACAAAGAAACCCCACCCTCAAAATGGTGGCCATGTGCCAATTGCAAGCTCTGCCACTTGAACAGGGCTTCTACCTGAAGTCTTATTCCACCTGCTTTATTTATTACCATGGCACACTTATTTCAAGGTAATGTTTCTTGTGAATATGAAATGATGACATGGCTCTTAACAGCTACCTGAGTCTGCCAAGCCCATCTCCAGAGGAGAATAAGGTAGATTTGAACAAAGCAGCCTCTTTTAAGCTAAGTCAAAGAAAGAAACCACTGCAGCTGGTCCTAGTTAACCATGAATGCAAAATAGGCAGGCTATTACCACAAAAGTTTAAGCAAAAACTTGCATTCTGTATTACCTGTATTTAGTCTTTTTCTGGTATGTAGCTACTTCCTGTAACTTAAAGCTAAATTTAAAATTTCAGAAGTGACTATAATTTTAAATAATGATGTTAAAGTCAGTGATGGGTTAGAGAATTATTAGTATCTTCAGGGATCTAAGATCAAAGATTATAATACTAAGAAAATATATGCAGTCATTAATGTAATTTTGAAGTGTAAAGCCTGTCTGATCTAATTTACTATATAACTGCATGATATATAATTTTAAGTAATTAAATGTCTCTAATATTTTTACAATCTTAAGCTTCAATTAACCAATATTTACTTTATTAGAATAAGATTAAATACCTCAGTTTCCCAGGCAAATCTTTAAAAAGCCTAGCATCCCAATTTCAATTGAAGCAATGCAGTGCAGGGATACCAAGAGCCATTTTAGAGAAAAAAAAATCATTCAATGATTGAGTACAGCATTTACATACGAAGGACTATTAAACTGGTAAAATGAATTTAATAGAATGCTTTAAGTGCAATGCTCTGGCAGCATTGTTATCCAGAATTTAGGATGTAGATAAGGAACATTACTTTATTCTTGTCTGTTTGTGCAGCTCACAATGTAAGGCAGGTCTAAGCTCATAAGCAAGAAGCTTTAAGGTTCACCTTTCATAGGTTCTCGCTGCAAAACAGAATGTGTAATAACTGTTTCTGTGTGCAAAAGAGAAGACACTGCAGAAAGAAAATGCAGCATGACTGGAGGGCAATCTATTCAAATTGTCAATACTGTTAACTGCAGAATGAAAGTTGCATTTACAAACCGCAGAGTGCATCAAGCAAGACAAGATGTAATCATGACAAACAAACTAGGAAGCAGAAAACTTCTTGGCAGAAACAAGCAGGGGCATCGCATCACAGCACTGTTTAAAAATGTGTCTGCTATCAGATATTTCATAAAGCACAGCAGCAATTCATATTTAAGACTTGTCAAATATACCTGTTCTCTGTGTAATAAAATACCCCCAAACCAACACAAACAGTTTTTAAACAGTCGCCAATAGGAGAGGCAAGAGCCTGGAAATCATTGCCTGTCATTTACAGCTGAGTGATGAGACCATATAAATGCAGCTTCTCTTCCTCTAAAGAGTGGCCAGGAATCCTGAGTACTCTCTCTTTTCTGTTCCCTTTCTCCCTTGCCCCTGTCTTAACCAGCACCATTATTTTTTTTTGTCTAGGAAGGAGAAGAGGCAGGGGGTAAGAGAGGGTTTTTTTTTTCCCACTCACTGCTCTAAGAACTTATCTTTTAATCTGTGAGCAAGAGAGAGCCTGTTGGGATGGAAGGCTGCTCCAGAACCTTGTTTTCATTACTGTTTTTGATTTATTCGTGACTACTTCATATCCACATCTCCATGTGCTAGGTGTGTTTTTCAGGCTTTCCCTCCTTATATATCAGAACCCTCTATGCCATCAGAAATTGTTTTCAGAAGGAGAAACCTGTCTCTCTTGCAGCCATTACTTTGCTCTGTGATCAAGCCTTTCTCATCAATTCCCCACTCAGAAGATGGATTTTCCACCTGCTGAGCATCCTGGCAGGCCACCTCTGCACACCTTTTTGGAATACACAGGTGATGAGGACTGTGCTGTCCTCTTTGGTGAGCTCTCACCAATACCTAGTGCAGTCACACCAATATTTTATTCTCTCCAGGGGACAGATATTAATAGAGGCATCCAAATATTTAATTTTCCTTGCTCATGGAAGCACAGTCAAATGAGAAAACAAATTTCTGTATTAACACCAGTCTACTGCAATTCTGCCACTTCACCGTGAGCCCCAGAAACTGCTCTTCTTTCAAAATGGAACATTCCCTTTCAGAAGCAGCTGTGGAAGTTCAGTATCACTCCGAGGTAAATCAGGCTGCTTCTTGTCCAGTCACCATCTGGCTACTGATTGCATAAAACAGAATCTGAGACTCATTTTGTGATAGCTACAGACAAAAGACAAGCTTGTCAGGAGGAACAGAAGGGAGGATGACTCACTTGCTCATTGAAAAACAAGATTTCTGAAAAGCCAAATTTGTGAGTATTTCAGGTCTGTAGTTCTGAGGAGTGTTCTTTTTATTATTTTCAAATTATTAATTTCAAATTATTTTTCAAATTACCACGACAGGGGTAGATTCATAAATTATGACACTGCTGACAGCAGAAGAAGGCAGGTGCTCTCCCCAGGCTCTCTGCAGCTTGCATGTAGGGTAGGCTGCCGGGCCAGGTCCCAGCTCTACCCTCACACGAAGGGTCTCAGCTGCCCTCTCCCTGTCCAGCTCCAGCATCTCCAACAGAACTGCTCAGGAGCAATCCCTGAACAGTTGCACTTGATTCTCATGCACCTCCTGTTAAAAAGCAAATAAACACTTCTGGTGTATCAGTCAAGTGCTGGGTTTCCAAAGGTACTTTGCTTTTATTTTAAAAGTATTTGAAAATGCTCCAGAGTATTTTTTGTTTTGGTTTGTTTGTTTCAAAGATGCTTGGTTTCAAATCTGCCCTGACAGTATTTATTTTGTATTGGTGTTCTTTGCAGGCAGTCCTAGCCCCAAATGACATATAGTGAGAAGCATTTAAATACAACCTATAGAAATAAACTCCCTTTTGAAGCCTATTATGGCATAACACTTTATTCTTTTCTAAAGGTTACTAATATTATGCATTCCTTACAATATTGAATTACAAACCAAAGCCAGGCCATGAAGCACAGAACAAACAAAACATAAGGAGCATATTTTGTCTCAAAAATAGTGTGGTCTAAAAGCATTTTCTTAACACTTTGCAGAGTAAAATGTGCCATTTCATATGTGTTTACAATAATTGCTTTTGTTTGGGTACCTGATTTAGTAAGGTGTAACGAATGACTACATGAAGTAGTAGACTATGTACTTTGATCACTGCAGCAGCACATAAATGATCAAATTAAATGGATATGATTCCACTAAATATTACTGTGATAAAAATAGAATCTAGAGCAATTACTGTAAAATGAAATGAAACCAGGAATAGAATAATTTCTTTAGCCCAATTATAAAAAAGATTTCCATGAAGTAACCCAGATCTTACACAGTACTTGTGCATCACTTGCAATGGTCGTACCTAACTTTATGTTTTTTCACTCCAAAGCACTTTGTAATAATAAAATTCTTTGTTTATTACTGGATTAAAAGTAACTTAATGTCATAATGTATAAGAATTCTTATCAGTGGCTTGGGCTGGGGAGAGAGAAAAGGTGCTGGATCTAATAGAAATGACAGAGGATGATGCAGGTGGAGACAAAACTCCCATTAGTTTGAGCTGTCCATGGCTTTGCATATGATACTCTTTGACAAAAAAAAAAAAAAGTGACAAAGAGCTTGTATTTTTCTTGATCAGACAAAAATAGTGTTACTTTCTGTTTTATCCAAGAACTAGCACAACAGAAAATTGATTCCATGCTGAGCAAGAACAAAGTCAGGTCCTGAGTCATCACCACCTTCTGGGTCTATCTGGGAAATCTGCCAGTCAAGAGGTGGCCAGAACTGACCTGTCTTACCCTGTAGGAAAGTGAGAAAGGTGTCAGTCCTTTAAAGTAATCTTTGGAGATTGCATAGACCAAAAGTTTCGCGTGGGAAGAAATCTTACAGGAAATATACTGTCACTGAGAATGTGTTTGGGGGAATTATCACCACCTGACAGCAATGCATGAAGAAATAGGTTCATGTATCATAATGCTAGGTATATTTATAAATACGTTTAAAAAGCAGGAGGGGAAATAGAAGGCAATTTTACTTCCAGAACATGTCAAGTGTGTATTATTATGCCTAAATAGACTGTCTTAATCAAATGTCATACTGGCACTTCTAATAATGATTTTACATTGCAAATTCCATTACCTAGCCTTACCAGCCAGGAGAAAAGTTACAGAAGATCAATTAAACAAACAGGAAATTAACAAACCTTTTTTCTTTATCGTCCATAACTTCCAGCACTTACAGTGGTGTCAAGGTCCCTGAAAATTAAACAGCCATTTGCATAACATTAATAACTCCCTTTCTTCCTACCTAAGGCACTAGCTTATTTAGGACCACAGAGTTATCTAATGTCAACTAGAGAGGCTGGAGATGATAAGAGCAAATTAAAAATGGTTTAATATGTCAGAAAGGATCACAGCATTTTAGGATGGGGTTCTTACATTAATAAATGCACCTGCAGCATCCCAGAGATTAATGAGTAAGATCTCAGCAGAATTCATTTAAATAGGACGCTGCCTGCATGTATTCACCCGTACATTTTCCTGCCCTGGAACAGGTCCTGTGAATACGTGGGAATGATCACTTTGGGAGCAGACACCACACCTGTAAATCTGATCTCAGGGTCACATCTAATTTTAAGAGGAACCTGGGACTTGCTGGTTTTAGGACAACATACCCTGTACCATAAGCAGGGATCTTCTGTTCAAAACCCAAACTGCCAAGCTAAATTACCTGGTACATCTTAAAGTAGGACTCATTTTCCTTATTATCTTATGAGTGAGTTTTAAAGAATGCTGTTTGGAAGGATTTCTTCTCCCTACTAGAGGAAAGTGAGGGGTTTTGTGTGCCCTCTCCCCTCAAGGCGCTGAGAGCAGGCTGGAGTTTGTTGCCACCAGCCACTTGGCACAGGAAGTGGCACTGGGGGTATAGCTGTGATGTACTGGGGGTGCAGCTCAGATGTACATCTGAGCCTGTGCAGCTCTGAGTTTGGACCAGGCTGGGTTGAGGACCAGGTTTTAGGAGCCCACATGTCTGCTTGCTTCACCACCACATCTGTCCGATGACTGGCTCTATTCATTTGCACAGCTTACAAACCCTTTGAGAATAGGCAGAGGTGGTGTCAAGTGGCACGAAACTGATGCTGTTGCAGGCATCAACAGTAACTAATAATAATTGCTAAAGGGGAAAGAAAAGGAAAATTGATTGGTTTGACAATTGCAGAGGAGGGAAATAAACATTTCTTGTCATTTATTTGACAGCCTCGGCTGCACGTCCACACCCCAGATGGGGCCAGGGGATCTTGCAGGACCCAGGTTCGCACAGACTGAATAAATGATGTGGTTGTTACTACTTGAGCTGCTTAGCAACGGTTTGGGGGAAGAGAGTACTTCCTCCTCCTTTCAGCGGCTGGCTCCTAACAGGATGTTTAGCCAGATGGTGTACATAAGATTACTGGAAAATGATTTTCAGATAAACCATGAGCCTGAACAAACTAATGTAGTTCCAGGTGCATTATCTGGTAATCCATAGCAGAAGATCATTTCAGAGGAAAGCACTGCTGAATCTGTTAATGAAAAACCTGTAAGTTTCTTTGTGTATATCTATCTGTATATAGAACCCTAGCAGCATTTTTATTTCTTTAAAGAGGGGGCAAAAGTTTCCTTTAGTGGCAGTGCTTTGAAAAGAAGCACAGAATGTTGGAAGACAGGCTACATGGGGATGAGGGGATGAGAGCAGCAATCCTCTTTATCCAATCTGAATGAGAATTAAGTTTCAGTTAGGGTGAAGAATTGTGGGTAGCTTCGTCAAAAAAATAAAAAAAACCCCTATCATTCATCGTTTCAGTACATGAAATGAATATACTTTAAAATAAAAAAAAGAAAAACAACAAAAACCAAAACAGGATTTGGCAGTTAATTCCTCCATGATTAAAGGATGCAGAAACATATGAGGCAAAAAACAGCTTTTGAGGGTGATTAAATGCTGAAATGAATCCAAAGACACTTGATAATTGCAGAAGCAATTTACTGAGAATGTTCCTTCTATTTTTGACAGTAGCCATAGTCTTCACTGAAGGAAAATAGGTTCAAGAAAACACAAAGCGCAAACTATATGTATGTATATAGTACATATAAAAATAGGAGCTTAAAAGCTTGTATCACTGTTGGGGTTTGGTTTAGGTTTGTTTATATTCTGTGTGTTTGCCACACTGAGATCGGGCTCAGCTGAGTGTTTATTTGACTGGAGCCCACCAGTTGGGTAACCCTTGAGAGCAGGATTAAAAAGCCAAATAACATTCAAAAAGCGATGTTGGAAATGTGCAAGCAACTGTATTGGCAAGCTGCATTTACAAAGGTCATTTGATCCCAGCATGTGCAGAATGTATGCACATACTAATTGAGAGGCATATCTGAAAATCTGACAGCCTGTTATTTGTGAGAGCATTGCTGGTATTTTCAGGAATAGGGGAGGTTCAGACGAGGGCAATAAAAATAGCATGAAACATGACAGGAAAGTTTATAGAGCTGGCATGCAAAGATGGTGAGGCTGAGACAGTGAGCTGTGAAATCACCAAGGCAGTGGAGAGAATGAATCAGGAACGAGCTTTCCTCACCTTTTTGAATACAGGGAGTAAGGGGCATTAAATGAAAGGCCACATTTGCAACAGTGATGTAAAGTGGTTCCTCACAAAACTTGCTGGTAAACTGTGAAACTCTGTGCCACAGGGCACTGAGGAAGTTAGTGACCTTCACGGGTTTGAAAAGACATTAGAAAGTTCCTGATAAAATAATCCAGTGAAGCCTACTAAATGCTTAGAAGTCATCTCAGGCTCTGGAGCTGAGACACCCATGCAAACAGAGACTGAGTATCCTGGGCTGCATCAAAAGCAGTGTGACAAGCAGGTTGAAGGAGGTGATCCTGCCTCTCTACTACACTCTTGTGAGATCCCACTTGGAGTACTGTGTGCAGTTCTGGTGTCCTCAACATAGGAAGGACATGGAGCTCTTGAAACAAGTCCAGAGGAGGGCCACGAGGATGATCAGGGGACTGAAGCTCCTCCCATATGAAGACAGGCTGAGAAAGTTGGGACTGTTCAGCCTGGAGAAGAGAAGGCTGCGTGGAGACCTCATAGCAGCCTTCCAGTATCTGAAGGGGGCCTATAAAGATGCTGGGGAGGGACTCTTCATTAGGGACTGTAGTGATAGGACAAGAGGTAATGGGTTCAAACTTAAGGGAGATTTAGGTTAGATGTAAGGAAGAAATTCTTCCCTGTGAGGGTGGTGAGGCACTGGCAGAGGTTGCCCAGAGAAGCTGTGACTGCCCCATCCCTGGCAGTGCTCAAGGCCAGGTTGAACAGGGCTTTGAGCAATCTGGTCTACTGAGAGTCATCCCTACCCATGGCAGGGGGGTTGGAACTGGATGTTCTTAAGGTCCTTTCTGACCCAAACCATTCTATGAATTTACTCAGGAAAAAACCAAATATATGCTTCCATAACACTCATGCTTTTTCCTAAACATCCATAGTTTGCTGGAGACAAGAGAATAGGAAAGCCTGTCCTTTGGTCTGAACTAGTGTAGCTGCTCTGTGTGTGTCTTTTCTAGATTGCTCTCATTAGCAATTGACTAGCCACCATGAGAGTGTTGGGAGGTATAATGGGTGGGAGCCTAGCTGAGAATTGATTCCCTCTCATGACTGAGAGCCAGAACAAGGTATGGGTTTTTTTGTCAAAGTGTATATTTGATAGAGCATATATGTTTATGTTCATTGTGACTATCAGTTGGAAGAAGGGAGGAAAGCATAGGTGCACAGCTGTTCTGTGACCTTCATACATAGCCACACCAGGGCTCCTGGCCAGCGCACTCAGTGTGGGCAACAGAGAGATCATGAGAAGGTGCACAGCCCCACAAGTAAACAGCCACAGATCATAAAGCCAGTAGTTTTTCTAAGGGTATAAAAGCAGAACACTCTTGTGGCCGAATCCAAAGCCTCACCTATGAGTGGAAGCACAGGACAGGAATATTCCCAGTTGCCTGAGACTCCTGGCATTATCTGCAATGGGGCTTCCCAGCTTGTAGTGTGGGCCTGGATAATGATTCAGTGGTAACTGGTGATGTGTTTCTTCTTGATCTCCGTTCTCTCTATGCAGTGATCATCTCATGCATTGCTAATTTTCCTCTGTGCTATACATATATATATATTTGATTTGCTTTATTGTGCTTGTTTGCTGTATATCTATATACATAGATATATACCTGATTTGCTTTCGTGTGTTAGTTTGCTTTGGTGTGCTTATTTGCTTTAGTGTGCTTGTTTAATAAATTGTGCATATTATACAGATATTGTGTAGTCATTTTGTGGCATACGCTGCCTTTCAGTAGAACAGGAGGGTATCAGCATAACTGACTGCAACGAAACCAGATTGCACCTCTGACTTGGGCAGGTCCCTTTCACATGCCCTAGTCAAAGTTGAGGAGAACTGAGGGCCCTGGCATGGGCTGCTGTCAGCCTCTGTAGAGGTCAGGCAGCATGGGCATGGGAAAAGAAGAGGCAGGCTGGGAAGGTGGAAGGTGAAAGGTGAAATCAGAAGCATCTGTCCTTGGAAGGGAGCAATAGTGTCATCATTAGAAATAAGACTGTCCTCCTTTTGCTGAAGCTGGGGATACACTTAGTAGAGGTAGGGATGCCTGTACCCTCTGGGAAAGAGTTACTCCCCATTGGATGATGAACTGAGCACCAGGTGAAGGAAACCAGAGATACTTAAAGCAATTCAGTAGTGAAGAGAGATCAGGCAAGGAAAGAAAGTGTATAAAATCTATTCTATGATTCTAGAAAGTAATTAATGGGAAGAAGGCCAGTCCAGAGTCCCCGTTCATTCTGTTGCATAAAATTCCTTTGAATTTATCATGCTATTGATCAGATCCCAGTGTTAAGTCACAAAACAATGATGCTGCAGGTCTGCCAGTCTGTTATATGTGTAATCAACACATTGAAGAAGGAGGGTCAGAAACATGCTGTATTTAACTAGTAGCTTTCTTAGAGCTAGATTCTTGCCTTGCATTAGTTGTTCTATGATTTGCTGGCTATACTGTAGGACATGTCAGATAATAGAACACTGTACCCTTGTATAGAAACCGTGCTTTTCATAGTCAATTGCATTTTAAGCCTCCCCTACTTTCCTCTAAACCATTTGACATTAGTTAATGTTTGCAAAGGATTTCAGTGCAGGCTAACTGCTCATCATTTTTGAAACACATTATTATTAATAATATCAGGCCTTCTCTCTCCAAAATTAAACTTAATTTAGGCTTCTATTCTACACAGAACATGCATACTTGCACAGAAACCATTTAGGTTACCACTGATTTAATAAAAGAAAATTTTAAATGCATGGTGTCCTGGTTTTGGTTGGGATAGATTTAATTCTGTTTCTTAGTAGCTGGTGCAGTGCTGTCTTTTGGCTTTAGTCTGAGAATAATGCTGATAACACACTGATGTTTTAGTTGTTGCTAAGCAGCGCTTACTCTTAATCAAGGACTTTTCAGTTTCCCATGCTCTGCCAGTGGGGAAGGGCACAAGAACCTGGGAGAGAGCAAAGCCAGGACAGCTGACCCAAACTAGCCAAAGAGATATTCCATATAGCATCATTTTCAGTATATAAACTGGGGGGAGTTGGCTGGGAGCTGCCAACCACTGCTTGGGGACAAGCTGGGCATTGGTCAGCAAGTGGTAAGCAATTGTATTGTGCATCGTGTGTTTCCTGGGTTTTATTCCCCTCTCTCTTTTTCTCCTTCTTCTTGTTATTAGTATCATAACATTTTGTTTCAGTTATTAAACTGTTCTCCTCTTAATTACATGTGTTTTACATTTTTCTGGTTCTCCTCCCCATCACACTGGGTGGCACAGTGAATAGCTGCATGGAACTTAGTTGCCAGCCAGGGTTAAACCATGACACATGGATTTGACTTTATAAAACCTGACTGCAGCAGCAGAACAGTTCAGTTCACCATTATTACTCAGGGAGCCCTTGATGCTTCTGCTCATGTTGGCGAAAGAAAGTTTCAACTGCAGTGGTTCTGTAGTGTGGAGCTTTTCTGTGACCCACCAGCACACTTTATGTAAACCTGTGAAAAGCTGCTGATGGCAGAGCCTCTAATAAGTGATCTGAATTTCAGCAGTTTCTTGATCAAACATTGGAATTACTTTACTGGGCCTTTCCCTGTGTATTTATTTTCCTCCTCTGTGGGTGAATGAGAGGTATTTCACCATACAGACTGTGAATGTATTTATATTTTTTTGGGTTGTTATTTTGCTTGGAAAAACTTAGTGTTATTTTTGAGCTATACAAAAATCAACAAACAAAAAACCCCCAAAGATGTTTATAAGAACATACATATGTGATGTAGTGTTTCACTAAAAAACCTTATTGAACTACAGTTACTTTGAATAATGTCTGCTAATGAGACATCCAAGTACTGCTAGAACAGCACAGATTTTTCATATATAGATATTAGGCATAGTGTGCAAGTACTCTGCACACTCTCAAAGCAATTCAGGACATATTGACTACTCCACTGGCAAATTAACTAATAAAACAGCAATATGCACATAGGTACTCGAGGGCTTAAGGGAAAGACTTGGTTTGATTGTTTTTTAGAAAATGAGGTTATTCTGGGATATTTTGTTGAAGGCTAAATCCACTTGGAAATGAAAGAAATCAGGTTCCAGTTACTTATGTGTACCTTACAGCTATAAATGACTACAGACTTTATAAAGTTGTAGCTTCTGTTTAGATAGGAAGCAGATAGGAACCATAGCTCATAATAATTTCCTTATTTAATAGATGGAAAAGGAAAGCAATAAACAACAAGAAACCCCATCCCCCAACATCAAAACCCTAAACCTGAACTCAGCAAGACTGAAAATTTTCCTTTGAGCTAATTTTTATGAGTAATGTAAATACTTGGCTTCTACATAAGCTCTTCTCCTTCAGCTCACTTTGCAGCAGTTACTGAGAGCATATAGATTACATTGTGAGCACTCACCAATGCAAACTGCAGATAGTTGAGATCTGATGTAGAGCTCATGTATCAGTACTAGTAACGTACAAAACCAAGTATTATGGAACATGTAAGAGCTGCTCCTATAGCTGTACCCTTAACATATATGTTGGTAACATGTAAAAACAACTTTACAGGGGTTCAGAATGCCATTGGTATTAAGCATTTGAAACGTTCTGTATTCAGAATTGAAAATGCATTCCAAATGAATCTAAGTGTTCACATTTGGAAATACTCAAATAAGCCAGTCTAATTAACATCTAGTCTCTCTTTAAATTAATAATATGTATGCACAACTTTTATGCCATTTTAATATACTTTTGTCCTAGCATCTTCTTGATTTTATGAAAATCTTAATAACTTTTTAAGCAAGGGAATTATGTCTGATATTGATGAAGTTATCACTAAATTAGAAGCTAGCAATCTACATCAATAGCTGAAATTACGCCCCCTTGAAATCTGACAGCTTGTTTAATTCACAGTTCCAGACTAGATTGTCATAGACTGTCTTTGCTCTCCTTAAAGGTTATAAATGTATTTATAGGCTAGAATATATATCTGTAATTGATTTAAAAAATATTATCAAATAAGAATGTCATCTGATTCCAGCTGTGGTTATATTTTCAAGATCTGTCACAGGTCCCTAGAAATGGGATCTAAAGCTACTGACATATTTGCAAGTGTAGGATGGAAATAGTGGTGCTGTATCAATTTTAAAGCTATTGCTAATAAACTTTTTTTTAAAATCCCCCACAGCGTAGTGGTGATAGCAAAGAAATGTGTTTATCTTTGAAATCTCTCAGTGCTATCAGTTTTGACACAGTATTTCTTTCATATAATCTTTGTATCTTCATGTGAAAACCTGAGGCAATTCAGCATGAAAAACAGTGGCTGAAGGTAGCTTTAGAGAGGTAGGCATTTAGCTTCTGATCATCAGGTCATACCGAACTATGTTAATCCGATATCTAATGGAATACTGTAATGGAAGCAGATAGTTAGCTGCAGTGCTCTCCATGCTGCAATTCCCAGGTGACGTCTAGTTGACCTAAGAGATTTCATCAGGCAGCAGTCATTTAGTTTTAATTTGAGACCAAATCAATGCATTTGCTTCCTTTTCACCAAGAAAAATCAAACAAGCTTCTCTGTAAGCAAGAGACAATTAGTGATGGACGTAAGGAAAAAAAAATGACTGATTACTGCAGTTTTCTGTGTTGGGCTGTGGTTTCTCACATGCTAGTCGGTATTGCTGAAACTAGTCTGAACTACAGAGCACCCTTTTTACTCACTAGCACTACTCCTGCCCTCAGGCTAGCCTGTCATTGCTCCAGCACAGTTGTTTGTGTGGCTCCATGCCAAACCAGGTGAGGAACTGATTTGTCCAAAAGGATCTCACTTTGAAGAAATAGTTTTTTTCCAGCTGGATCTGTTTGCTTCTCTGACTTTTCATATGGCTACACACCTGGCTGTGCTGGGCACAGGACAGTTGTGCAAATGAGCAGCAAGGGATAGAGCTTGCTTTGGCACTGAAAATTGCATGGTGAGGCAGGTGAGCACAGTTACAGTCTTGGACAATAACTTACCTGTTCTGAATCAGGGTTTCCCAGAAATTCCAGGATTTCCACAGATAACTTGTTTACCTTAATTTGAAGCAGTAAATTTTCAACTCTCTGTACAGAGGCCATCTAGGGGAGGAGTCGTAAAAGATAGAGGAGAAAAGACCTGAAAGGTGAAATAAATGCTAATAAAGAGGATGTCTCCTATCTCTTTACTGTCTTCCAGTCTTGAGCATCTACTGCTTTGGATACTGTGAGAAGGATTTATTTACCCAAGTCACAGTCAAACTTACCAGGAAAAAAGGAGCCAGTACAGAGAAGCATATTAAGGTGTTCTCATGAAAAAGAGGGGGAGAGAGGTGGAACTATGACAGGGGCTAAGTTAGAAAATACAGGAACGGTTGCATGGCTGAGTAATACAAACTTAAGGGAAAAGTAGTTTGTGGAGAAAAGTGAAGGGCAGGAGGGGAAAGTGAAAAAAAAGCGAGAGGGAAAAGATGATAGCAGAAGGATGATGCGAGTTAGAAACCAATATGAGGAACAAAGTAGCTGAAAAAGGGTTTGAGAGGAAAGATTATGGCTGTTATTACCTCTTTTGGGGAAAATGGCCTTTTTACTAGAGAAAACTCAATTTTATGCAAGAATAAAAACTAAAATGTAAGACTTAAAGTGCTGATTACTATTGGTTGAGATGGGCTGAAGAAGGGAATAAAGTGATTTAGGAATAAAAATATTGGCAAGGAAAACAAATACTGGCACAGTGTAAAAGAACAAAAGTGACGATATTCCTCATGGAGGGATGAGAAACAAACTGTTGCATAGAAGAAATCAAAACATTTTGTCCTGGAAACAGGGACCATGACACTGGCAGAAAGGAATGAGAGCAGAAAAGGAAACAAAGCTAATGACAATAGATTCAGATATTATTTTGTTAGATACTGAAAAAAACTGATGGTATGAAAGGAAAACCAAAGCAGAGTGAGAAGCAGACCAGAGAAGCAGAGGTCTGAGAGGAACCTACCTTCAGCTTCCCCAGTCATGGTGGTGTTAAGGACAGGGGAGAGGTGCCTGTGATGTTGTTTACAAAGAGCTATTCAACTCCTGCAAGCACTTGGCTTTCTCCTTTCTCCTGCCTCCTTCCTGAGGAGGACTTCATTCTGAAGATGCTTAACTGGGAAGAGAAGGGCTATGCAAAAAGACCCAGGGAAAGAAAACAGATATCTTAAGGAATACACAGTGTGGGAAAAGAACCTTGTCACTGCTTAAACATACCCAAGGGACAGCCTGAGGTCCATAAAAACTCACTACCTAATGAAAAGTAATATGTCGTGATGTATCGTGTAAAATCTGCACCCTGGACTGAACTGATTTTATGGCTGCCAGAATCCCCATAGCTAGAAACCATTTGCAGCTCTTGCAAGGTGGGGCAGGATCACACGATTTCTGAGAAAAGGTTCAGTAGCTCATTACCTACGTGAGTTCTTATACCTTTGGGAATAAGGTTGCTTTTCCAGAAAGATAAGGCTTTTAAATCAGCTTCTGACCTCCTTGAAGCTTACACAGACAAGATTATCTACTGCCTGGAAGCAGACACGCAGGGAAAATCTTGATCTGCTGCATCTCATAGAAGAGACAGCTCCCATTGAATGCAAGTGGCATTTAATGTAGCAAATTCTGGTCCATGCACAAGTTCACACAATTATTTTTCCAGATTTATCATCCACAAACTCTTTCAAGATTCTGTCACTGAACTTTTGTCTTCCTATTCATAATGCTGTAAGTCATACATGAAACCTTAACATATGAATCTCAGACTGATGAAGCCAGCTGACTTCCACACGGGCAAACTGGAGGAAGTGTGCCCTCTTTTTACAAGAGTGTGTAGTGATGTGACAAGGGGGAATAGTTTTACACTGACAGAGGGTAGATACAGATTAGACATTAGGAAGAAATTCTTTACTGTGAGGGTGCTGAGGCACTGGCACAGGTTGCCCAGAGAATCTGTGGCTGCCCTCTCCCTGAAAGTGTTCAAGGCCAGGTTGAACAGGGCTTTGAGCAATCTGGTCTATTGGAAGGTGTCCCTGCCCATGGCCAGGGTTTTGGAACGAGGTGACCTTTAAGAGCTTTCATAACCCAAACCATTCTGTGATTCTATGATCCATTACGAGCACTACCCACTAAAGGTAGATGGAGCACATTTATTCCAACATTTGTCCACAGGCTACAGGACACAGCTTTCTTAGTTTCTCCGTTTATGAAAGCAGAACATGCAGTCAAATGTACTAATGTTAATTTGATCCCTCTCTTTATAAAAACAATAGTCTCTGTCACCTATGCTCAGTGTGAGGAGACGTTAGTGTGACCAGCTATACTGTGTGGCAGAGTCTGTGGCATGACAAGGAGTTTCATTCAGTTCAGGTAGCTTAAACAAACTTGTAAGTGTTGATCTTAGATACGGTAAGAGCAGGTGAGACTTATATTTCCCTCTTATATTTCCCTCTTATATTTCAGTTGTCCTCACAGATCTGCTTGAAAGGATCTTTCCACAATTTTAGGACATATTCACATTCAGGTGTGGAAACCCCTCCACACAAAGCCGTGCACCCTGTTGCACAGTGTGCTTGTCACTGCAGATAGATTTCAGTAAATATTAGTCAAGGGTTAAACTGATTTAGGGGAGAATTTATTTATAATTTTGTCATTTATACCAGTACTTTACTGGCAGTCCATTGAGACCGGTGGTGTATGTGGTATTTACAGGACTGCTGCCTCTTTGGGACAGGGATGTCTGTGTGTTTGGCGAATATCTGGAAAATGGAAGAGGGTATCAAACTAAAAAATCTAACTAGGACACTGTTAGTTTTCTTGGCTTTAGCATAGGAACTTCTCTGTGATAAAGGGGACTAAGAGACATATTTATGAGAGAATAACCAGCATAGCCAGTTATAGTAGAAAATGCTCAGCAGAATGTCATTATTATTGTGCGTTTAGACATTAATGTAAAACTGTGTTACTGAGTATCACTCTAATTATACAACACAGAGTCCATAACTATAGCAAAACAAAAAAACTTCAATTTCCTTCAATTTTTGTTACTAGAATTTTACTGGTTTTTTATATTCTACAGTTTTCTTCATGTACTTTTCCCATAACTGCAACAGCTGGTCTGTCAGGAAGTGAAAAGCAGGCAATGATTGTGTGACAACTTTAGGGTGTTTTAAAAAATAAAATATATTATAGATGCTTTTATGACCTTTGCAGGGAAAGGCTGAAGTCACAAGAATAAACCCTGCTGTTAAAAGCCTTACCCTTTCCCTGCTCCACAGCAGAAAGCTAACACCTCCACGCAGCATGCTAAAGCTGTGCAGAAAATAGACCAGTGGCCTCACTGCATGAAGATGTATGCCTGCCACAATGATATTATGGATATAGACACAATCTGATGGAATAAAGATGTGTAACGCTTCACCTAAAAACCCAAAGTATCTCATTCCCTCAGTACTGCCAACCAGCTGTTTTGCCTTATATTAACTCCATCAGGGACACTGGGGGTAGAGTGGAGTACCTACATATTTCACACAGTTTTAATTGATTACAGAACTATTTCCCACAGGTTTCTCCTGTCTTCAATTCTCTAGAAGTACCAAATGGAGGATATGGTGAAAAATGTTAACAAAGCCCTACTCCAAATATTTCAATAGAGATTACAGTTAGAATCCATACACTAACTCCTGTTCTGTGATAACCTGTCCTAGAAAATGCATAGTATATTTATGGCATGTGCCTCCTAGAAAATGCATAGTATGCCATTATGCAAGCTTGTATATATTTATATTACAGTGTCTTTATCAATACCCTGATATTTGCATTAAATTTCATGGTAGCTGCAACCGACTAAGAAGTCATCCCAATTTGAAAGCAAAGACAGGGCCAAGTTCCAGAACAGAAACTCAATAAAAAACAAAATTGTTATATTCATAAGTTAATTAGTGCATAAAGCTGGGCCCTGGTCATTACAAGTAGTTTGTAGATGTAAGCAAAGGGGATCTATCAGAAAATACAAGGTGATCTTGACCAGAGTACCTTTTCCTACAGCTGAGTGAATGCTGTGTCACTTAGTGTAGTGAATATCTTCACTCTTAAGTATTTATTAGGAAGCATTCTCTTGCTACCTTAAGTAACTCGCTGTTTGCATACTAACTCATCTAGATGATTAAAAATGTAATAATTCACATTTTTTAAAATCACCCTTTATTTTTCTCCAAGAGAATTTACAGCCCTGACAAGTTTTTCCACTTACATGGTAGCTCCATAGTGCTGGAAAAAAACCCCTGTATTTCAGTTTCCCAACTCCTTTGCTTGTTATTGCTGCTTTGAAGGTGTAGGCTGTCTCTCCTCCTGTGCGGAAAGAAGACATGAGTGTTCCTAGGTAAGCAATGCAGTCACAGCTGCAGGCACTAAACCTGGTTGCCACATAAGATAGGGTGGGAGGTCTGGTTGCCATAACCCCTTACCTGCCACCATCTAATGCTACAAATACAGCCTGCCATGAAATATCTTTCACCTACTGCCAAAACCAACAAAACACAAAAGGCATAACAATGAGAAGAAGAATTGGGAATAGCCCTGGTCTGACTGGTCTAGTGAGTCATGAAATCTGAACCTTGTCATTTTTTGAATTGCCAGCTGGTCATAATCTGGGGGGTACTGATAAGTGTTCTGTGTCAGACGCTCTTGACAAAACCTTTCCTTGTGAAACTATGATAAAACTAGCATCAGCAGAAGCATTTACAAGGGGAGTGGTGAAGATCCAGGCTGGAAGCCCTGCTCCATCTCTCTAAGACACTAGAGCCTCAGCCTCCTGGTGAATGAGTCTCCGGGCCACTGGACCCACTAAGTGTGTTTCTACCCCAGATTTTTCACAGGGCTATCATCCATTAAGATCTTCGTCAAGCTGATGGAATTTTTCATTGGCACAGAGGAATATTTTTTTGCTAAGACTGGCTTTAGGTTGCATGTCAGAGGAATATGCTAGATTCACATGCTTTGTGTTGCCTAGGCATGTGCAAGGCTGCCAGGGTAGAATTAGGTAGTCTCTTGCAGCAGATATTTAACTTCCAGTTCTAGGTGGAAAAAATTCCTCACCAAAATCATTAGAAACCCAACCGGAACTCACAACTGCAGCCATGACTTCTGGAACAAAGATCATGAAACCACATGCTTTTTCTAAGCAGCAGAAGGGAGAGATAGCACACTAAAATAGTAATAGATAGCAAAAATTATTTTCAGATCTTTATATATAAAACTCTTAGCTTTATTGGTTCATCAACTGTTCCACAACATACCAAAGTCTGACTGCAACATCTCAGTTCAGCTGTTCAACCCACATACCCACTGCTTCCAGAGGGCACACTGTTTTAGCAACGGCTCAGTCTAAGCAGAAATTTGGAATTAATCTAAATAACCTCCTCACCCTAATACGATATTTAGATGTAAGCTGTCTCAAGCTCATGGAGAAGAGTGGAAATTAAGCCTTATAAAGCCGCTGGTGCTCTACCTCCCCTAACACAATTTCTTTTCTTAGTGGTAGACCTATTTACTTTTTGTAAGTCTACTACTTTAAAAAAAATATGTATCCCACATTTACACTATGCTTCATAAATTCAAATGCTGGAACATGAAAATAATTTTTGTAACAACATTAAGGAAGATCTGTCTTTCTTATTTGTACTAAAAGCATCACACTGACATTTTTAAGTGATG
The DNA here is from genome assembly GCF_012275295.1 of Melopsittacus undulatus. Classification (NCBI taxonomy): domain Eukaryota; kingdom Metazoa; phylum Chordata; class Aves; order Psittaciformes; family Psittaculidae; genus Melopsittacus; species Melopsittacus undulatus. The sequence continues at coordinate 94,762,339 of NC_047528.1, forward strand.
GACCATAAGTTTGTCAGTGCAGCAGACCTCAGGAAAATGATGATAACAATAAAGCATATGTTTAATGAAATATTTTTAAAGCTGTGTTGCACAAAGAAATACAGTAACTGTGTAATTATTTTTTAATTTTGGGGCTTTTGAGAGTACTTCAAGTCAGGCTCCAATTTCATGCAAGCAATTTGCCACAGACAGATTACTCTGGGAACATTTTAGAGGACATTGCCATCTTTTTGTGGGATGATCAGGTAGTCAGAGGTCTAAATATTGAAAAAAATGCCGTTGTATCTATTTGCTGTAAATTGTACTTGTAATTAGTTGCAGGCACAGAATTGGAGGCTAATTCTGAAAATTGGGGCCTTAATATCTTGAGTAATTTATAGCAAATGGGTTTGGGTAATTTGCAAGTTGTAAAGCATCATAAAATCTAAGGCATTTCCTATGTCCATCTGGCATATTGCTTAATATGGGCCAACTTAGTCAGGGTGTAAAAGCAATTTCAACCCCAAAGAGGCAAAGGGACTTTTTCCTATTTGTGTCAAACCCACACCAAGTCCCCTAAGCTTGCTTTTCTCTGGAATGGGATATCCATAGCATTTAAGTATTGTAATAATGGATGACATGTATAAACATTATTGAAGGTTAGCTCCTGCTCTGTGCCTAAAACATTTCCCTTGAGAGCATATATAACATACTCTGTATGCGGCCATTCCAGCCAATGTGGTCCAATCCATCAGATTTATGTCCGTCCAGTTTAGAAACAAGGAAGTCACACAGGACACTGTTGAAAGCTTTGCACAAGTCCAGGTAGACAACATCAACTGCTTTGCCTCTACCAGTGAGTTCTGTAGCCCCATCGTAGGCCACCAAAATGGGTCAGGCAAATTTCAGTCATCAATATATACATGCAACTGTGGGCCCTCCAGTGTACACAAACTGGTGTGTGTTGGCAGTAGTTCAAATGCATAATAGGGAATTATCCATTAATAGACATGAACTAGCTGTGAATAGGTTTATGTAGAAAAGGAGAATAAGGCCTTGAAAGGCTTCTGAAACACATCCAATGAGTCTGACCTGGGGCAGCCTGTCTGCAGTATACAGATGCACCATCAGAGCTGATGAGCTGATCCAGGACAGTTTGTTGCTATAAAAGTTTAGTTTAGCAGCAGCATAGGTTTCTTTTTTTTAATCTCACCATTGTATGGCACAGCAAGGCAAGCCTGACTTATGCATGCTGTTGCATGCACAGTTGATCTGTCTCTCAGCAGCATGATCATCATCGTTATAGAACCAAACCCCTGTGACTTTAATTCCATACACAAAGCTGCTTGCTTTCTCTCCTCCAAGTCAGAGCAGTGCCTGCAACTCACCTCAAATACTTGTAACCTTTTCATTTGCTGTCTGATCTAGCAGGCTGCTTGCCCCACTCCAAGGAAGCTAATGTCTCTCTGCTGTCCTCCGCATAGCTGGGGAGGAGGGCAAGGAGGCATCAGTGTACTGATCCTCAAACCAGCATCAAAGAACATACCACTTCAGCACACCCAGGGCAAGACTTCTTATGACTCCTGATCATCTGTCATGAGCTGAAAAAAAGCATTTGGTCAAACAGTGAGAACCTCCTCGCCTAGACCATGAATTATTTGCAGTTAAGTACTCACAGCACAGTGTTCAAAGGGCCTGGCACTACAAAGCAGCGCTGTCCATCTTGGTTCACTACATTTTTGTTGTTAGCTGTCCTGAAACAGAAGCATCTATTAAGTCTTGTATGTTATGCTATTTGACAATATTTTCTGCAACCTGTACGACTGTGTTGAGCAAATATGTCAGAGACAAATGTCAGATACTCTTCCAAGAGGTATTGTAGTGAATTACCTGCCAGGTACTTCTCTCCTCTGTGATTACCTGCCATAGGAAGGAGCTAGAAAATCCAAGGTGTTTTGTTTTTTTTTATTCCTTATGCCGTGAAGCTAGTAACATCCACTTAGATGCAGAGTTCATAAATTTTCTCCAAGAATGCAATGCAAGCGGTTTGAACAGACAAATATGGAGGTCAGTGTTTGAATCTGTGAAGGGAAATGAGTCACTGCACTGGTGCCCATTTTCCTGCGTCTTTCCTGATATTATAAATGGGAATATCATCCTTTGTGACAATCAAAAGCTAGCCACAGTGCAAAAGGTGAAATAAATAAAATATGTAAAATCCATATTCCCTTTTCAGAACTGATCCTCAAAGAATACATTTGCAAGTGATATGCAGAAACTATTCTGCTTTTTCTGTTTAGTCCTTGCTACCACTTACAGGAAGGAGGTGCTGGATGCTGTAGCAGATTGCAGAGCCAGATTCAAAGTACAGACCGGCAAAAGTTTGGTATAAATGTTCTCATATTAAGAGATCAATCAAACCAGCACTGTATTTGCTCTGAACCACCAAAGCAGCGGAGAAGGGTGTTTATGAATGCAAAAATGGGAGTAAAGCCAATGCAATACACTAGAAGGGAACATGTTCTTCATTATTTCACCTAATGTCTTCTTTTCCAAACTGTGCTGGCCAGCTTCTGTCCCAGAAGAGCTCTTCAGCTGTTCACAGATGTATTGTGTTTGTGTGGCAAGGTTCTGCTGGTAGTGGGGGCCTAAGGAGTGGCTTCTGTGAGAACTGCCAGAAGCTTCCCCTATATCTGGGCCCATCAGTAGTGCTGGTAGCACCTCTGGGATAACAGATTTAAAAAGGGAGAGTTGGGGAAACTGCATAACAGCAACTGCAGCCAGAGAGAGGAGTGAAAATGTGTGAAACTGCTCCGCAGACACCAACTGAGGTCAATGCAGAAGGAGGGGAGGAGGTGCTCCAGGCACCAGAGCAGAGATTCCCCTGCAGCCCATGGTGAAAACCATAGTGAGGTCCTCCAGATACAAGCTGGGTCTTCATCCACCTGACCCACACCTTGTGGAACCTCATCCCTCTGATACATGGGCTGATGAGCTGGTGCAGGGTCCCAGCAGCACTGTAGCAGCTTCTCTTTTTGCTTGAGCCTTATTCAGGTCAGATCCTGTCATCCCAGGTACAAAGAATGTAAAGACTTAACTGATTTCTTCTTTGTTTCAAATAATTCTCTCAGATATGCTTCAAACATACTGCTGGATTTTGAGTAAGCAACTAGCTAATTCTGGAACACTTAAGAATACACGGATCTATATTTATAGCACAGTCTAAAATGTAGGTCTTGAGACTAATTTTTCTATCTCTTTCTGCCAAGTTTGCTATGGAAGAATGCAAAAGCAAACTTCTGAGAATTTCTGAATGCTGCTTTGCAATACATTTTAACTTCAATATAAACCTTATAATCATTCCTACAGGTTTTCATGAAAATGGTTCTATTTTTGTGAAACTGTTCTATTATCTGCTGTAAACGTCATCCCATAGAGCAGAGCTTCTCTCTCTTGTATCTCCCCATACTTACTGGAGCTCAAGAGTGACTTGTAATGTTTAAAAATAAAAAGAAAATGAAAGTATAAGACTTGGTGTTGACCTTAGCAAAGCCTGTTGAAGACTTGCCATATTCCCACACATTTTTAACTTCTCCTGCAGTGTTTAATACAGTATTGTCTAGGGCATTTTTCTGTGACTTTTTTGAAAAAGTCCTCCACCTCACATCTATAAGCTTTGAATTATTTTGGTCCTTTTGTTGAATAAATACTCTAAGGTGGTTACCATTGGGCAGTGGTGGCAATCAACCACTACTACCTATTAAAATCTGCTAAACACAAAAGGCTTCCTTCATGCCACCCACACATCCTTACAGGAAGGGGCAAGGGAACCTTGGTATGTGGTGCACAGTGTCTCTAAGTCATTTCAGTACAGGGGAAATTTTGCACAAGGTGCACTATCCTGGATATTTTGCAGTTAATTATCACCAGGTCTGAATAATGCAAAGCAATCACTTTCATAACAAAAATCCCCAGATTTCTTAAAAAAAAAGAGTATCTTTAATCAAGAAAACCCAGTTGCTTCTAGCAGATGACTTAGACACAAAAACACCTCCAACACATGCATGATTCAAATGCTCTTTTCAAAGAAAGTCTTTTGATGAAATAAGGGAATTAAACATCAAAACCAACATCTACCAATTGCAAAAGACAGACCTTGATGTGACAGCTGGTCAGCTGAGGAGCAGAGAGCTGGCCACTCTATTACCTAGTTCATTACCCAAATGTTTCAGAAAGTGGGGTAATTTTATTAAACAGTGATGACAAAGAGTTATTAAGAAAACCATCAGAAAATGGTCCTTAAAAGAGAATAAAAAACCCACAAAAAACATGTTTACCAGTTTAGATGGAGCTTTGCCTCCAGCTCACAGGAGCAAAAAGCATCACCCAGACACAGTCGTGAACCACTGAGTACTTTTCATAGATGTCCTCTCAGCACTGCGAGCAGAAACCTGGCTATCTGAGATTCCTGCGGGTTTCTGAAACTCAGTTATCTAATGAAACCTGGTTATCCGCAGGCACGAAGCAGATTTCTCTCAAAGCCCTCCTTTCCCTCACTCTCTACTGCAATATCCTCTGCTCAGCACGGCTTCCCCAGAGTGAGATGGGCAGCTCTCCTCAGCCAGGGCAGGCAGCTGCTCTGCTTTCCCACACTCCTGGTGCTCAGGTCTGCCTGCCCTGCCTGTCCCTGCCTGCCATGGGGCTGCTACTCTTCCCTCCCTGACAGCTGCTCCTGGCAAAATTCACAGGATTGAGAAAGCGGCTTTTTCTTTGTGAGAATGGATGGAAATGACTGACAGCTGGACAGAAGGCTTGTTTGAGTCTTCTTGCCCTCAGAGAGAAGTCAAGAAGTCTTGGTTTCACGTGGCATATGCAAAGAATATAATTGCAGATGGTGTGTTGGTGGAACTGGCATAGTGCATATTGCTCACACCTATTTACCATGTTACAGCATGTATTATATTAGGTACTGGGTAGTTGAGGTTAAAGTGGCAGCAGCAGAGCTCTCTCTGTGTAAGAAGAAGACTGAACTGCATCCTTCAACCAGTGCGGTATTCTGTGTTCTGCACATTTCTGAAAGCTTTCATGTGACAACAGCAACAACAAAACCAGATGAAGGGTATACAGCGTGGTCTGTCAGCAAGACGGTTGAGGTTTGGTGGTCAGACCCACAGACAGCTTTCTCCCTTTTTTATATATGTGAGCAGCCTGTACCCCATCACCAAAAGATTAGGTTGGTTTGTTTTAAATTGTGGTAAATTGCATGGTGTTGTAACTCAATTTGTAAAGGTTTTTTCATATCCTTTTAAACCCCCCTGTGCTACGCACTACCCTGCCCTTCAGTCACCTGCTAAGGAGATTGAAGAGCCCTCAGAGTGTGTAGTGGCCATTGCCCCTGTGATGAGATGGCAGAGCCTTCCTGTGTTTTGCTCACTCCTGCCATGCTGTAGTTAGAGGGGAAGCTTACAGGGGATTTTCCAACTGATATGACCTCTGTAGCTCTTAAGACTGTTTGAGGAGTCGGAAATCATGCACAGAGGAAGGCTGCTGCCAGAAATTACATTAATTTACTTTTCCAGACCGTTGACTGACCTTCCTTTGCTATTTGGGTCGGAAGCCTGAACATGAGCTTGCTCTGTGTAAGAAGAGTACACTCTGCAGGAGTCACCAGCTGCCCTCTCGGTCTAGCAGATGTGCATGCACTGGGAGAGGAAGCACAAGGGATGAGACATTCAGAGCGGGAAAATCCTGTCATTAAAAATTCAAAACAAGGCTCAGGGAAATCTGCCTGCATGACTTTGGGTCATCACATATTGATGCCCCATGGTGCAGTACAGTTCAGCAGTACTAATACTACAAAGCCGGGCGCTGGGTCTGGGTGCAGCAGAGCTGTGAGTGTGAGAGAGCCAGAGCTGGTATGCTGCCTAGCTCCTGGCCACCTCTACAGAGTAGCAAACAGAGCAAAAATCTAATAGAGCTATGGAGCAGGCCTTTACTGTGTTTCTGTGTCATACCTATATAAAATGGACTTCATCCAAACCTATCTTCAATTTCTGTCTTTGTTTTGTTGTGGTTGTGTTGTGGGTTTAATTTTTTATTTTTTTCCCCTTAGTGCTTATAATATCATTTCATGTGCTGTGGAGAGAAAACAATCTCAATAATAGGACATCAAAGCAAACCCAGGCTATGCTGTGTTTTAAATAAAAAGGAAAAACAGTGGTTTCTCTGTGTAATTTTCCTCTTCACTGGGAGTCTGCACCTGCAATATTCAAAAGGTGGGAAATCCGGAAAACTCTTTTTTTTGGCAAATAATGCTGCTATAATATTAAATTATGTATATGAAAAAATAGGAGAACCTCAAGAAGACTGAGCCCCTGCCTGCATTCCCAGCAGTGTTACACTACAGTCACAGCAATAAATGCAATGAATCCATGGAAAGGTGCCATACCCCTTAAAAGCTGTGTGTGGTGTTTTGGTCCTGGCTGGAATCCAGGTGCCCACCAAAGCCGCTCTATTGCTCACCTCCTCAGCTGGACTTCAGAGAGAAAATATAACAAAAGGCTTGTGAGTCAAGATAAGGACAGACAGAGATCACTCACCAATTACCATCACAGGCAAAATAAACTTGATTGGGGAAAACTGGTGTAATTTATTACCAAATAAAAGAGTAGGATAATGAGAAACAAAACCAGATCTTAAATGTACTTTCCCCTCATCTCTTCCTTCTCCTTGAGCTTAACTTTATTCCTGATTTTCTGTACCTGCTTCCCCCAGTGGTGTAGGGAAATGGGAAATAGAGTTTGTGGACAGTTCCTCACTATCGCTGATACTTCTTACCTCTCAGGGGGAAGGTTCCTCTTATTCTCCCCTTCTCCACTGCCAGCTTCTCTTTCACAGCTCCACATTACCTGCCAGGAGCCTACTCCAGTGTGGGCTTCCCATGGGGTCACAGCTTTCTTCAGGCAATCTCCTGCTCCGGTGTGGGGTACTGCATGTGCTGCCAGTATAGATCCGCTCCACTGTGGACCTCCATGACACAGCCTGCCCCATCATGGGCTGCAGGTGAATCTCTGCTCCAGCACCTGGGACACCTCCTCCCCTCCTTCTGCACTGACCTTGCTGTCTGGAGGGGTGTTTCTCTTACATTCTTACTCCTCTCTGACCACAATGAGCAGTAACTTTTCCCCTTTCTTTAATCTGTTATCCCAGAGGTGCTACCACCACTGCTGATGGCTTCAGCCCTGGCCAGTGGTGGGTCTGTCTTGGAGCTGTCTGGCATTGGCAGGGGAGGCTTCCGTCAGCTTCTCATAGAAACCACCCTGTAGCCCCAGTGCTACCAAAACCTTGTCATGCAAAACCAATACAACCTCAGTGTGAACCTACTTCCTTTCTGCTCTACTTGTTGTCCTGGGTTCAGCAGCAGCAGCCATTTTTTTCTTCTTCTTAGTAGCTGATGCAGTGCTGTGGTTTTGACTTTTGGCCTGGGAACATTGCTGACCCAAACTTGCCAAAGGGATATTCCATACCACAGCACGTCATGCCTGGGATGTAACTGGGAGTTACCCAGAAGGGCTAGTGCACTGCTGGGAGCTGAGTATTATCAGCCAGCAGGTGGTGAGGTGTTGTATTCTCTTCACTTGTTATTTGCTTTATCATTATTATTATTGGTGGTAGCAGTAGTGATTTGTGTTGTACCTTAGTTATTAAACTGTTCGTATCTCAGGCCATGGGAGTTACTTTCTTTCAGTTCTCCTTCCCATTCCTCTGGGAGCAGAGGGAAGAACAGGGAAAGGGCTGGGGGGGGAGTAGACTATGTGGTTCTGATTTTATGGCCTGGACTTAAACCATGACACTAGTGTTTTCTTAAAGATCTTTATGATGGCTGTAAATTTCTGTCAAAGCAGCTTCCTTCTTTAGTGAGATGAGTTCCTATTTTGCAGAAGGGCCCTTTGATCACTAATGCGTCAAGAGAACATGCACAATCAAAAAAATATTTTGCCTGTGATACTAAAAGCTTTGCTATAATTTAAACATGGGGAAAAAAAAAAACAACTGGACAAATGTGCAGCCTCTGTGCATTTTCTTACAGACAGCAGTGACCCAAAGCTGAGACTCTGGACAAAGTGCAGAGAATAAATTGAAATTCACATGCAGTCAAAGAGGACTGTCTCCAGTCAAACCTGTGACTATGTTATCAGATGTATTTGCAATCCTTGTTACTCACTTATTATCTTTACTTGAGATGCCTATAGTACAGTAACTCCAAACCTCTTCTTGTCTCTTTTTGGTTCTCTTTTTCTATTTAAAATGAAGTGTTTTATTTATCAATCTTCTTCCTAGTCTACAGTAAGTACTCTACAAAGTATCATCTCCTGCAGCGAGACTGTAGTTAGGTCTCACTTTCCGAGAGCTCAGTTTGTAAGGTACATTGCTATTTCCATTGAACTAGGGGCTTCATCAGGCTTGTCTAATAGCCCTTTATAAAGATTTTCTCAGACACAAACCTGAAAAAGTGAGAAAAAAGTCCCATCCGGAAAAAAAAGTGTCTGATTTTACACACATATCATTTCCAAGGCTTGGAGACCCATGCTGTGCATCTGTCTGCATAAAATCTGTTCTACCAAAATGAGAATATTTTAACTCTGTAATACCTACCATGCAAAGAAGTGCACTCTGGTCCCATTTTACTTAGGTCCCATTGAGCTCAGTAGGAGCAGTCGTGTGAGTAAGTTTAGATAAATGAGTCTTAGCATAATGAGAGACAAAGAAAACATTTATTCAGAAACCACATATGAAATTTTTATGCATTTGGATGTCGATAGCAAAGCCTCCATGGGCCAGGACTTCAACCATGACTGCTGTGTGATTCAGGCTTATTCTGCAAGGGATTTATAAATATGTCATCCATATAGTCTTACTAAGAGTTAAATCCAATAATATGAAAAGTATCCCAACATTTTTCAGATAGTTCTGACATCTCTCCATTTTCAGTGAAAAAGAAAAAAAAAAGAAAAAAGAGAAAAAACAATTAACTTGTATTTGTGTTGCTTTTGTGCAAAAGCCTGACTTTTAATTTTTTATTTGGTGAATGTCATGGAGAAATTTCAGTAGAATTCGTGTCACCATTTCCTAAATTCATTTGGCTGTATGTAAAGTATATGGCAAGATTCCTTCCAAGGCAAAAACATGATGAAATTAATTTTTATATGTTTTTGTAAGAAATGTGCAACCTCCACACTTACACATTTACAAACATTGCGTGGAGCTTCAGAGAAAGAGATTGCTTTCTATTTTTCCTAAATTGACAGAAAATATCTTAACAAAGAACCTGTTCACTATAGGGTACACATGGAAGAGTTAAAAGATCACTGCTGAAGTATAGCATTTGACATATTAGGCAAGGAGAAATAGGTTTTCTCACATCCTGATGAGATGGACATGATTAAACGTGTGGATTCCACATACTGCTTCCAAAAGGAGGCATTTGCAGTAATAAGAACTCTTAGGCACACAAGTGTGATCCATTTACACCCCAAAATAGGAATGAGGGATCACGCAGCTTTCCCTCCTCAGGAGTCGTCTCCTGAGGACACCTTGTTCTCTGACATGCTGCCTCCTTGTTCATTGCTCTAGAGTGAAACCCATCCAAGTGTCTCAGCTGGGAGCCCAGCTGGTCTATAACTAATGCAGAGAGTTGCAATGCTGCACTTTTCTCTTTCCTTTTTCCTTTTTTTTCTTTTATTTTTTTCCTTTTCTCTTTTTCCCTTTTCCTTTTCTTTTTCCTTTTTATTTTCCTAGAACCATAGATTCATAGCATGTTTTGGGTTGAAAGGGATCTTTAACAGTCATCTAGTCCAACCCCCCTGGCATGGGCAGGAACATGTTCAACTAGACCAGGTTGATCAAAGCCCCATCCAGCCTGGACTTGAATTTTTCCAGGGATAGTTTTCAGGGCATCTACCCCCTCTCTGGGCAACCTGTTCCAGTGTTTCACAACCTCATCATAAGCCCTTTCATGAACCTTTTCTCCTTTTCTCTCAGTAATTTTCTTCCTTTGTTTTCTCTTATACCATTCGTACTACCTTTGGTGAATAGCATGGTGATAGGAAGTGTGGCTGCAGCACCTGTGCAGCTGGCAGAAAACCTGCCCCTGGCTTTCACCAAATGGCAGGGATTACCACAGCCCCCTAAGGCTCATAGGCAATACAGAACCGGAGCTGGTGTCAACACTGGTGCAGCCACATGTGCTTCTCTAGTTTCCCTCACCTGCATCTTTCTCTAGTAACAGGGATGTGGAGCAGAATAAAAGAAACCTCCAATATATTAAGACCCCTATTTTCAAAAGCAAGCAAGGATTTGTTATCTATTTCCAGGTCTGTCTGACAAATGTGTGGAGGGACTCTCTGCCAAATAAGGAGAAACTTTTCATCTGGGGGTGTTGGTGAATGAAAAGGTGGACATAACCTGGCAATGTGAGTTCACAGCTCAGAAGCCAACCACATCCTGGGCTGCATCAAAAAAAATGTGACCAGGAGGTCGAGCAAGATTATTCTACCCTCTACTCTGCTCTGTTGAGGCCTCACCTGCAGTACTGCGTTCAGCTCTGGGGCCCACAACAGACATGGACCTGCTCAACTGGATCCAGAAGAGGGCCACAAAGATGGTCAGAGGGCTGGAGCACCTTCAGTATGAGGACAGGCTGTGAGAGCTGGGGTTGTTCAACCTGTGGAGGAGAAGGATGTGGGAAGATTGTATAGTAGCATTACAGTACCTAAAGGGCTCCTACAAGAAATCTGGAGAGGGACTTTTTACAAGGGACTGTAGTGGTAGGACAAAGTTTAATGGTTTAAAACTGAGAGTGTAGGTTTAGATTAGATATTAGGAAGAAATTCTTTACTGTGAGGGTGGTGAAACACTGGAAAAAGTTGCCCATAGAAGCTTGAACACTGCTCCATCCCTGGCAGGGATGGGGATGGGGCTTTGAGCCACCTTGTCTAGTGGAAGGTGTCCCTGCCTGTGGCAGGGGGGTTGGAACTAGATGATCCTTAAGGTCCCTTCCAATCCAAACCATTCTGTGAGTCCGTGATTCCGTAATTTCTTGCTGCTAAGAGCAGGGCTCGAGGCATGGCAGCTGAGCATATGGTACACCTCTGACTCTGGCAAGGCACATGCACTGGCATGCACAGTGGCACCAGGCACTTGGTGTGTCTTTTGCATATAGACATCAGGAAAGCTGTTAGGTTGGAGCTGGTGTCTTGAAACTTGGGACTGCAAAATGCCCTGCTAAGGGAAGTGAATGTCCCTGCTAAGGAGCAGTAGTTCGTTCTGGATCTGCCCCAGGCAGCTGGAGTGGGTGTTGTGTGGAAGAGCAGGATGTGGTGCTAATCAGGCTGCAGGGCTAGCCTCTGCTGCTCCAAATCACAATGGGGTTGCTATCTGGTAACAGTGCATGAAGTTGGGCTTTGGATACCACAGCTGACAGAGGGATCTGTCACTGGTGGTTTTGATCTAAAAGATAAGTACTATGATGTGAACTTGTGCCCTCCTGCTATGAGGATGCTGTCTCTTCTGGTCTGTATTGCCTTTTTAAAACTCTCAATGCTGTTTACCTTTTTGACTTTTGCTACATACTGCACAAAGATTTTCAAGACAATATGCACAGCAGCTTTGAGGTGTTGTTTTTGAAGAGCAGGAGTTAATGTCATTAGTTTAATTTTTAAATTAATCATTAAATATAGAAAACTCAGGTTATTTTCATCAGCCAATTTATACATTCCATACTGTAATGTGTCATTTCAGTTGATCTTCTGGGTAGTGAATTTGCTGGTAATCTTCAAAATAAGTCCCAAGTACCTTTTCCTAAACACTAGTACAACAATGTTTGCTACCTCTGAGTCTCGTGGTAATGATTCCTAAACTAATGAGAAACTGCATATTTTGTTAGCAGCTCAGTTACTTTGCTTTTCTGCTGTTTTTTGCCTTCAGATTTCTTGAATAGATGCCATCTGGACTCATTTGCTATTTAAGAAGTGTCTAGTTACCACAGAAGATTTTAAAGATATACACACCTTTGAAAAGATACAAATTGGGCTCTACAAGCTGAAGAGATAACACCTCAGAATATAAAACAAAATGTTAAGAGAACAGAAATTTGTTAGTCTGATTTTTTTTATGACCTTTATCTTATATTTTCTCCTGCTTTTCATTTTTGTAGATTCTCACACATTCAACCAAATGTAGCAAAGACCAGCAGCAACTTCTTGTATTAATAACCTTACTCAGTTTACTGCTGAAGCTTTATTGAACAAGAATAAATTCTAAATGCCTAATACATAGAATTTGAACCTTCAGTCTACAACAGAGGTAAACCATCTGTCAGAGTTCATGAAGGACAAATTTAATAGAATCATTTAGGTTGAAAAAGACCCTTAAGATCATTGAGTCCTACTGAAAACCTAGCAGAGCGGAGTCCATCACTCAACCATTTCTCTAAGCACCACAGCTTACATATATTTTAAATACCTCCAGGGATCGGGACTCCACCACTTCCCTGTGGTGAGCGTGTTCCAGTGCTTAACAATCCTTTCCGTGGGGAAATTTTTCCTAATATCTAATCTAAACCTCCTCTGGTGCAGCTTGAGACTGTTACCTCTTGTCCTATCACTTGTTACTGGGAGAAGAGACCGACCCCCACTTCTCTACAGCATCCTTTTAGGTAGTTGTAGAGAGCAATAAGGTCCCCCCTGAGCCTTCTCTTCTCCAGACTAAACAACCTCAGTACACTCAGCGCTCCTGGTAAGATTTGTGCTCCGGACCCTTTACCAGCTTCATTGCCCTTTTCTGGACCCGCTCCAGACCCTCAGTATCTCTCTTGTAGTGAGTGGCCCAGAACTGAACACAGGATTTGAGGTGCAGCCTCATCAGTGCCCAGTACAGGGGGACAATCATAGAATAGTTAGGATTGGAAAGGACCTCAAGATCATCTAGTTCCAACCCCCCTGCCATGGGCAGGGACACCTCACACTAAACCCTATCACCCAAGGCTTCATCCAACCTGGTCCTGAACATTCACTACCTCCCTGGGCAACCCATTCCAGTGCCTCACCACCCTCACAGTAAAGAATTTCTTCCTTATATCCAGTCTAAACCTCTGCTGTTTAAGTTTCAACCCATTACACCTTGTCCTATCACTACAGTCCCTAATGAATAATCCCTCCACAGCATTCCTGTAGACCCCCTTCAGATACTGGAAGGCTGCTATGAGGTCTCCATGCAGCCTTCTCTTCTCCAGGCTGAACACTCCCAACTTTCTCAGCCTGTATTCATACAGGAGGTGCTCCAGTCCCCTGATCATCCTCGTGACCCTCCTCTGGACTTGTTCCAACAGTTCCATGTCCTTTTGATGTTGAGGACAGCAGAACTGCACACAATGCTCCAAGTGAGGTGTCACGAGAGCAGAGTAGAGGGGCAGGATCACCTCCTTGGACCTGCTGGTCATGCTCCTTTTGATGCAGCCCAGTATACAGTTGGCTTTCTGGGCTGTCAGTGCACACTGCTGGCTCATGTTCATTTTCTCATTGACCAACACCCCCAAGTCTTTCTCCGCAGGACTAACATGAATTTCCTTTTTGCCCAACCTGTAGCTGTGCCTGGGATTGCTCCGACCCAGGTGTCATGTTGCACTTGTCATGGTTAAACTCCATGAGGTTGGCATCAGCCCACCTCACAAGTGTATCAAGGCCCCTCTGAATGGCATTCCTTCCCTCTAGCGTATCAACAGAACCACACAGCTTGGTGTCATCTGCAAACTTGCTGAGGGCACACTCAATTCCATTGTCCATGTCAGCGACAAAGATATTAAACAAGACCAGTCCCAACACCGATCACTGAGGGACACCACTCGTTACTGATCTCCAGACGGACATTGAACCATTGACCGCAACTCTTTGAGTGCGACCATCCAGCCAGTTCTTCATCCACCAATGGTCCACCTATCAAATTGATGTCTCTCCAATTTAGAGACAAGGATGTCATGTGGGACAGTGTCGAACGCTTTGCACAAGTCCAGGTAGATGACGTCAACTGCTCCACCCCTGTCCATCACTTTTGTAGCCCCGTCATAGGAAAATTGGTCAGGCAGGATTTCCCCCTAGTAAAGCCATGCTGGCTGTCACCAAGCACCTTTCTCTTTTCATGTGCCCACTTCAGAGAGAATCTGCTCCCAGATTTTGCCAGGCACAGAGGTGAGACTGAGTGGTCTGTAATTCCCCGGGTCATCCATTTTCCCCTTCTTGAAAATGAGGGTTATATTTCTCTTTTTCCAGTCATCAGGAACTTCACCTGACTGCCATGATTTTTCAAATGTGATGGCCAGTGGCTTTGCAACTTCATTCGCCAGCTCCTTCAGGACCCATCGATGGATTTCATCAGGTCCCATGGACTTGTACACATTCAGGTTCTTAAGATGGTCTCAGACCAGATCCTCATGTACAGTGGGCCCAAGGTCTAGGTTTTCACAGTCCCTGCGTCCGGCCCTGCTGGCCACACTATTGCTAGGATGCCATTGGCTACCTTGACTGCCTGGACACAAGGTGGCTCATGTTCAGCTCTGTCAACCAGGTCCCCCAGGTCCTTTTTCAACAAGCAGCTTTCCAGCCACTCTTTCCCAAGCCTGTAGCATTTCATGGGTTGTTGTGACTCAAGTGCAAGACCCGGACTTTGCCGTATTGAACCTCATACCATTGGCCATTGCCCATTAATCCAGCCTGTCCAGATCGCTCTGCAGAGCCTTCATACCCTCCAACAGATCTACACTCCTGCCCAACTTGGTGTTGTATGCAAATTTACTGAGGGTGCACTTGATCCTCATGTTCTGATCATTGATAAATATGTTAAAATAAAGCTGGCCCCAGTGCTGAGTCCTGGGGAACACCACTTGTGACCAGCCACCAGTGGGATTTAACTCTGTTCATCATCACTCTTTGGGCTCAGTAATTCAGTCAGTTTTTTACTCAGTACACCTGTCCAACCCATGAACAGCCAGTTCCTCCAGGAGAACACTGTGGGAAATGGTGTCAAAAGCTTTACTAAATCTAGGTAAACAACATCTACAGCCTTACCCTCATCACCTAAGCAGGCCACCTTGTCATAGAAAGAGATCAGATGGGCATCACATTTGCTAACTTCCAGTCAACTGGGACCTCCCCTGTTAGTCAGGAGTGCTGATAAATGATGGAAAGTGGCTCAGTGAGCACTTCCGCCAGCTCCCTTAAGTACCTTGGAGTGGATCCCATCCACCTCTGTAGACTCATATATGTTTAAGTGGGGTGGGTAGCAGGTTGCTGACCATTTCCCCTTAAATTTTGGGGGTTTCATTCTGCTACACATCCAGCTCAGGGGGCAGGATACCTGGAGAATAATTGATCTTGCTATTAAAGACTGAGGCAAAGAAGACATTAAGTACCTCAGCCTTTTCTTAACCCTTTGTCACTGTGTTTCCTCACACACCCAATAGAGGATGGAGGTTCTTAGTTCTCCTTTCATTGCTGATGTATTTATAGCAACATTTTTTATTGTGTTTTACAGCAGTAGCCAGAGTAAGTTCTAGGTGGGCTTTGGCCCTTCTATTTTTCTCTCTGCATAACCTCACAACATCCTTGTACTCCTCCTGACTTCCATGTCTTTTCTTCCAAAGGTCATAAACTCCCTTTTTTTGCCATGAGTTCAAAAATTTATTTAAATGATTAAAGAAATCATTTCTTGGCACACTAAACCCACACAGTGAAATCCTGTCAGGATCAACTGGTATTATTTTTGGCAGGATTAACCATATGAAGGCAGAGATTAAAAAGTAGGATATTCTATGATTACAAACATTGCATATGCTACCTAAGAAAACAAATATTGCGACTGAATTCCTGACGTGGCAATTTTATGCGTTGTGTACTTCATATAGCAAACAATCTGAAGAGAAGGAATAATTAAAAAAATACTTTGTGGGGGTTTCTTTCTGGGTTTTTGTTTTTTGTTGGTTTTTTTTTTTGGTAAAAGAAGAATTATAACCATGGCTTTATATCTTCTTTTCAGTCCACATCTGTGCTCAGATCTTAATTTATAGCTTCTAGGTAAGTCAAACTCAGAACTCCAGTATAAATGGGAACAGTAAGTTTCAGATTTTCATACTCACATCCCACCCCAAACCTCTTGTCTGTAGTTTGGTCTTGGTCAATTTTAAGGAGTTAGATTTTGGATCCGACATTTCTGATATGCATATATTTCAAATAATATTCTGGAGGCTATATGATTATTGTTTATGTAGTCAACAAAATGATCTGAGAAAGTTATCTTTTTATTTTAATGGGATAATTTGTTATACACTAGCTATTTACATGGAGTTGATGCTTCAGTTATAACAGTTCTCAATATTATTTCCTGGTACCTCATTTTCTTGGTGCACATTGAAAGTCAGTGGCTATCCCCAGAATTGCAAGTTATTTTTACAGGACCAGAACTGATCAGAGTATCACCTAAAGAAGTGCCTCCAAACTCCCCAAAAGGAACGCTTCTACCAGTGACTGTCCAGGAGGTGCCATAATCTGTTGATTGATGATTAATACCATAAAACTATAGGTGGTAGTTTAACTGTCTGAAACATTTTAATATTTGAAAGCTTTGCTACAGTGACTATAAAGCCAAAGGTGTGTCCCAGAAAATACTTCACGTTTTGTGAAAGGGAGCAAAGAAAAATCAAAAGGAAGGTTTGCAAGTTATCCACACACTGAAAAGTGTGAAATTTCACATGCAATGTGTGCAAACTTTTCCTGTTTCCTTAAAAATCCTTAGTATTTGCTCTCTTCTCAAATTCATTTAGCTAATTTCTATTTACTAGTCTTAAAACACAGGTGGCTTTCTGTCAGGATTTCACTGAGCATTAAAACTGTATTTTACATCTGCTTTAGCTGAACATACCTTCACCACCCGCAAGAAATGTAATATACCCAGAAGACAAGGTATAATTAGCTTTAAGTCAGCAGAGGAGACATCCTAGTTCTGACTCAGATCATTTATTGGTACATGGGCTGAGACTGCAGTGATGGCTCTAGCAATGGGAGTTGCAGTTCTCTGCAATGAGCTGTTGCCAGTCCTGCGTGCTGTCTGTAGATGATTCCTGTGATGCACAGGGCTTAAGTTAGCTTGCTTCCCCTGAGGAAAGAACATTTTCAGGATGTTTCTATGCTAGTAAGGGGTGCAAGTCTTCTTTGTAGGGGCTGGGTTTTAAAAAGAAAAGGGCATGATCCGATTTAGATTCAAAGTTAGTTCTACAAGCTTCATGGTCATTATTTGGTCAAGACTACACAGCGGAGAAGTTGGAGTTTTTATGTTGCATTCTCCCCCAATGTCATCACCGTCCCACAACAGGTTCTTTGAATTCAAGCAGCCAATAGTTGGATGGTTTTTCCCGCATGTATTAAGGGACTAATTAACATGCAGAAGCGCCCATACTCCCCTTTGGACATTTGGAGAGCCTGCACTAATAGAGTCCTGGAAGAATAACCTGCTCCATCCAAGAGCTCCTAGAAACCAGAATAGAATAGCCAGCTACCTGACAAATCTGAAGAGCACTATCAACCATCCGGTATTCAGACAATAATGAAATAACCATTGCTTCAGTTGCCCTCAGTCTTTTCCAAGCCAGCTGGCATTATGCTTCTGGGAAATTACACATTCATTCTGATTATTTACTCTTATCTGCACTCTGTATTCCCCACCCTCCTCCTGGATTTAACAATCATTACTGTTAATAAGGGCCAGACTAGTGAGTGCTGAGGGGCCAATCCAAAGGCCAAAAAAGTTAATGGAATATCTTTACATATTGGATCCAAACCACACTTTTGCACTCAAACAACCTCACTGAAAGCTGTATACTCAGTTCCCATGTCATCCCAGCCAGAGGTGTGCATGTGTGCATCTGCAGATATTTTATAGAGAATGTGTGGCTGCCAAAACACTACTTGGTGGGATTTATCAACATGGCAAGACAATAACACAGGGAAGGTTACCGGTAGCTGTATTCCTCAGATTAAGTTTAAGTTTTTACCAAATTTGATGGTGGCACTTCTGAATCCAGAGTTTCTTACAATCAGCAGTTTTTGATGAGCAGTGATGAAGATATGCAGAATAGTGGAGAGTTTAAAAGCTTCTTAAGGGGTTGTATGACCAGTTCTTGCTAATTTCAATGAGAATTAGATATCCAGAACCTGTTGCCAAGGTAAATAGGTGAAAAGACCCTAAAAATTGAAGACCTAACAAATAAATAAGAAATCAAATATGAGAATACAGCAATTTTGTTCTCTCTGATTGGGCTGGAAATTGATTAAACAGTATGGAGAGAGAAAACTGTGGCAAAAGCCCAGAGTTTAGATCCTGAAAGAGATAAATGAAATGTACTCGGAGGATGATCCTTAGCTGAACACAAGCTGCAGGGTAGAGCATAAGCTTCAATCAACTCTTGCAAATAATTTGAGCCCAATGCTATAAGTGTCTTAAATTAAATCCCTCTCAACAGGAGCCAATCTAAATCATTAAACATATGTCACATAGAGAGCTATAATCACTAGAAGTGTCGTCTACACAGCATTTAATTTGCATATAAAATGTATTGAGGTTGTTAATTTGACCATTTTTCAATGTTCAGTGTCTCACAGAAAACATACATAGTTAGAAGCAATGCTTGTTTTGTCACCAATCAAAAACCACATGTGCACATAATTCTGTTGCTCAGTTTGTTGTGACATCTATAACTGTGAAAGAAAGCTTTCCTGCCATATAGGAGCATCCACCCTTGTTTGAGATCTCTGGTATGATTTATTACTGCCTTCAGAATTTCATAATATTTCCACACCTATGTTCCATCATAAACAAGCAGCAGAATTTCATCCTTTTACCTCAAAAACTGAGACCAATAACTGCTGCATGACTGTGGCATGTCTTTCAGAAAGGCACTCAGGGTTGATTTGAATAAATGACAACCTGTCAACGAGTGGTGTACTGGCTTATGGTCTTGAAACCTGTCTCCGTTTTTTAAAATCATACAGTAATCTGTCAAGTGTCACATCCTTGGGGAAAAAACCCTCCTTCTGTCTGTGTGACTCATGTCTTAAGAATCTTTCTGTAGTCTGTGTGCCTGCAGGTCTTTGGAGGCTTGTCCATCCCCAGGTGCCATGCCCTTAGCGATGTTTCAGGTTTGCGCGTTAGGGAAAATAATAACTACTGATATCTCTGTGTTTGCTTCACTTCTTGTGCCAAGTGTATCTTCTAATACACAAACATGGCTCCCTTGGTATCTTTAGTGTATGTTGCAAGTAAGTTATCTGCAACAGTGAATAGCTGTAGCCTGAGAAACTTAAGTGGTACTGAGATCAGAGTCATGATCAGCAGGCACCAGCATTTTGATTTTGTAGGCACAAAATAACTAGGCAAAACATGAAGGGAAGGAAGAATGTGCTAACACAGTAAACCTGAGCAGCCACTTTGCCACATCTGCACCACTCAGTGAATGTTTGAATAGCAGGGTTTCACTGTAATACCCTATTTCTTGACTTACTGAAACCAGTATGATAATATTATAGACTGCGTATACAGGGTTAAATACTAATTTTGTTGAATAGAAAGAGAAAAGTTGCATTCCTATCAGGGGGTCAAGAATCACATACTCTGAGAGAAATAATCTGTTTCTTTCTACATATGCCTGCCTGAATCTGAACAGTTTATATGATAATCTGCTAGACAAGGGTGCCCCATTCCAGAAGACCTTTTAGTCCCCCACACCTTTATATCCTGCTTTCCTCAAGCTCTGCCATATTCCCCTTAGAAGGCATTTCTAAGTGACCATGGACATCTGAAAACCTTAGCTGAATATCTCTTCCAGAGCTTCATTTCATGCTTGACATGAACTGGTGAAGTCATTCAGGTAGTTCTAGTTCTAGTTCTGTTTCTCCACTTTTCCAAGGCCACAAAACCTAACAGCTTCAGGAACCTGAAACAAATTCTATCGTCTTGTTATGGTAATTCATCCTGAGGTTTTCAAATGTGTAGACGTCAGGAGCTCAATCCAAGCTCTGTTTGATTTTCAGGGGAAAGATAGTCTTGGTGTCACTTTGAAACAGACTTAATATAGAGTTTCCAAAAAATCTGAGCCCATTCAAATGTAGAAAGTGTCAAGATAATTCAAAGTAACACAATGTATAGGAGTTTTTACCTGCAGAAAGGAAAAGTGAAGCACCGAGCAAGGGAAAAATATCTAGTGTGCCCTCAGCTGAATTTTAAATTTTATTTTGAAATTGAAGTTTTTTCTCTCCTGGTTGATGGTGACACATTGAAATTATAGCTGTTATGGCCATAATTTGTTCCATAAACTATGGAATTATTTAATTGAATAAAAGCCATACTTTATGCACTGTACTGATTATAAGTAATTACAGTTTCCTCTTCATGGCAAGATTATTTTATGGACTTTTGATTGAAATTTCTGACAATGAAGCTATGAGGCTAAAAAACCCACATAATAACTATACCTAGTAGCACCAACTTTTATACTTTAGAAATCCAAGGAGTGATTTAGTAACTCAGATATTCACCTCCTAGAGCCAAGAGATTTATCCAGTTTTTTAGAGAATTGTCTTTTTCTTTCATTGTTTTTTTCTTAATAATTTAATATTAAGCCACAGTTTGTCAAATTAACCCATTTATAAAATTTTCCACAATCAAAAGTTCCATCTTTTTTTTTTTAAGAAAAGGAGTAGATATTGAACTTCCATCAATAACTATGATAATTACAACTAAGTATAACTATAATATTATAAAGTACAATAAGTGCAATAAAGTGCAATAAGGTGCAATAACGATAATCATAGAATAGTTAGGGTTGGAACAGACCTTAAAATCATCTAGTTCCAACCCCCCTGCCATGGGTAGGGACACCTCACACTAAGCCATGTCACCCAAACAACTATACCATGTCACCCAAATAATAGCTAACATCTCTAACTAGTGTTAATAATTCCTGATATAGCTGTTCCCACTTAAGCTGTTTGAGTGTTTAGACATGAGGAAATGCAGTATCTAATGCCATACTACATCCTGTCAGAATTTTTCTTGCAAAATTTGAGCTTGATCCATGGCTTTGAGAAGTCTGGGTGGGGCTTCAATTACATTGCTTATAGGTAAGGCTAGATCAGGAATAAAGAGAAAACAGAAGGGAAGAAAATAGTCCTGCAGACACACGTTGTTATGAATCAACCAAAGAAATCTAAAATCTAAAAGTATATCTTCAGTGCAGCACAATTTTAATCACACATTGTACAAGTGCTTGAAACTGCTAACATAATGTGCATAACATGCTAATCTTTTCAAGAATGTAAAATTTGCATGCATATGACATCTCTGTACAGGAAATGGATAATGGCCAGTGTACTTTGCCCATCTTCATACTGCTTCAGCCAAATCACTGCTACTGAATTTTTTTCAAATGCTAGTACAGACTCCCTAGGCTTCACAGTAAAAATCCAAGGGTCATTGTGTACAGTCATGATACCATAATTTCATTTGCAATCAAATATAAGATAGAATACATTTTGAATTTTCACTTCATGCTTGATGATTAGGAGGGATGTATACACATTTGAGGGGTTTTGTTGGTTTTTAAGAATGTGATAAGCCTTTCACAGTCCCCGTAAGAGAAATCATATCTGTGGCATATAGCTCTTGGAGCATGCTAAAAAGTGCTACCTGTAAAAAAAATTCTGGAGAGGAAATAAAGAAGGAAAAATATGTGGCTACTATAGGTTTTTCTACTCAGTTTTATACTGATTTCATCTTTGCAAATTGGGTAGTAAATCCCAGCATTGGAATGCTTCAATCTGAGTATGATTGCTGTTGAAATAAATGTGTATGTATGCACCAGGTACAAATGTTAAACATTTCATGTTTGGGTTTTATGTGGTTATAATATTGCTAGCTCAGTTATCCTGAGATTTGCCTATATAACATGAAGGTGGCTTACCTAAAATTTACCTCTTTTACAGATTTTGTGAGTCACTTGAGTAGGAGCCACTCAAGTCCCCAGATTCACATACAAATGAAAAGTTTGATTCCAAAGAACTTCTAGGGATGTTCAGCATCAAGAAATGTGATGATGCCACCCAGAAAGTTCCTTCAAAGCAAGAGTTTCTGGAGTTAAAGCTCTTACATTCCCTTTAATTTAGACCCCATTATGGGTAGGAAACATATGGTTCTCCATCAGAGGGTTTAACACTACTGAGAAGTCTTGGTTTCCCCTGCATGTTCTAAATATTTTCAAATCAGCCTGGCTAGATCATGTTTTTTTAAGAATATACATTTGGGGGTGGGGGGAACATAAAAAAAAAACAACAAAACCCCCAAAAAACCCAAACAAAAAACTAGTGTTGCTGTGGTTGTTTGGGTTGCTTTCCCAAATTCCTATTGAAGTTGTATAATTTAACACTTCATGTAAAGCTGTTATTAGGTGCAGATGCATTCTGTTTACACTTGTTACTTTAACATTTGCAAATGTAGATGCGAATAAGATATTTTTCAGACACAAATGGCCCTCAGCAGATTGAGGAATAGAAATGTTCCAGATTGATAATTACCAAGAAAGCTTTAAATTGCAGACACCTCAGCTAAATGTCTTTTCAAGAGCCAAACATCATTATTATAAAGAAATATGGCAGCTCAAGGTGCAGATGCTGATTAAATATTACTTGTAAGAGTAATCTGCAATCCCCGCCCTTAAAAGCATAATCTTAGATGAGCCTACTTAGACATTATTCTTTCCAAGACTGGAAATGTATCCTGCTATTTTTCTTGACGGCACCTGCTATGCTGAGACTGCAATATAAATAATACCTTGTTTAGAAAAATGCCAGCTCATTTTCTGTGCATTCCTTTTTGATACTTGAAGATTTGAGGATGAAACTATGTTATTACTGGTAAAAGAGGGAAAGCATAATCCAGCAGGATGAGAAAAAATATCTCTAGGTTCATTATTCTTTAAAATACTGAGCAAAACCTACCTATTTCCTTGCATCTTACAAACTGTGGAGGACTCTCAGTGAAGCATCTCACCCCAGTGGTGTGCTTGGAGTTTCAGGAGAATCGAAACAAGTGATCCAGTGTGAAACCTGGTAACATTTGGTATTATGTCCTTTCTCTATATCACTAAAAAAAAGAGGGAGGAGGGGTATTTATTTTAATGAAAATCAATTAAATCCCATCTTCTTTAAGTTTCTGTTTTTAAACTTCAGGTTTATACTTCCTTAATTACATACCTGACGTGATCCAAGTGGCTTCTGACACTCTTACCTGTATTTTGTAACTGTTTCTAGAAGTCTGCAAGTCTTTGTCATGTTGAACAGGCTCAGCTGTGCACAAGAGCAGTAAAAGAGACTTGGGAAAATCGTCCACTAGGTTAGCTGCAGCATGAACATACTCAAGGGGGCTATGCAGGATGCCAGTCTTTTTGGCTTGTTTTTTGTTTTGGTTTTTGTTTTGGATTGTTTTGGGGTTTTGGTCAGAGGAGCTCAAGGCTTCTTCCATAGAATAATCTTTTCCTAATAGACATGTTACATAGTCCCCTGTAAACCAGACAAGCTCAGAAAGCAGTATGTCAAACTGCCTGTGTTTTATTAATGCACATGTTCTGGGTTCTGAGCTTCCACCTTTATCTAATAGCTATAAAACATAGCTGGTGTTACCCTTTGCTGAGATGTTACAAGAAATGCCATCATTTTAGTCTGATGAGGACTGAAGTTTGCACCTAAATGAAGTTGAGCAGACCTGCAGGGAAGAAAGGCAGCAAGGATGGGGATGCACATTGAGAAGATACAAATGAAAGATAATGCTGAGGGAGGAGGAGTGGAGAACAGCAGCTTCCCTGCACTGATTCCCTTCTTCCATGCTCTGCTGGAGGTCTGCATCTGCCAGGATTGTAGATGTGGACAGCAGAGGAAAATGCCAAGAAGTTCCCAAGTGTTGTCTTTGGTGTACTTTTGAAGCTGAATCTGGAAGATTTCTGATTCAGCTGCTCGGTGTTAAGAGTATAGGACATGTTGCCTCATGCAGGAAAGAAGCGTTGGAAGGCTGCACATGTCCTGGCCTCAAATTTGTCACAAAAATTTTTATTATGCTTTTCACAGAAACAGACCCATACTGTCACTGTTTTGTTGACCAAGTTTGTTTGTGTATAAACCAGCATTTCCCTGTAAGGCTGGAGAGAGGAGGCACATATCTCAGGCCACTGTCCTAGCTCCTGGTTTATTGGCTGCCCTGCGCTACGCAAGTCTCTCATATTACTGTAACAACAACAACAAAAATAAAGACGATCGAGGTCACATTTCCCCCTTTTTGAGAAAGATAAATACACAAGAACTGAGGCAGGATTCCTGTTTTCTGGCTTAGTCCTTCTCTACTGACTGCCTTTAGTGCCTACACTAGTGGGGCAGAGGCTCCAGCCATAAAGTGAGACTTCAGCAGGGTTAGCAAAGAGCCCTGGGGACCTGCAACCACAGTGGGAGAAGGAAGGGCAGTGACAGTCGTGAGTAAAGTGCTCTCCATTTTAGCTGAATGATTCTAAGTCTTTCCTCCAGACTGAGGACCAGCTTCAGGCTCAAACAAATCTACCATAAAAACATTGTTGCATATTAGAAGGAAAGCAAAGTTAAAATTCACTATTACTTTATGCACAGAGTGTCACAGCAAAAGCAGATGTAATCTTTGTATCCTTAATGTTTTACATTCTTAACAGTGCAAAGTGTCCATAGTAATTTATAAATGAAGATCTTTGCTGTAGCTTGCTACCTGGGGGCTTCTTGGCATCCACCATGTCAATCATTCCTGGATTGATAGGCAGCACGGCCTTTAGAGGAACTGTAGCAGGTGGATTTCAGAAAGAAAAGAGCAATTGACTTAAAGTGTCCCCCATACCCACATAAACTTCCCTTCACCACCACCTCCTTTCTGCAGAGGATGTACTTTTGAATAGTCTGTGATCTGAGTTTATCCATGCTTTTTCAGGATAAGCTCAGATTTCTTCAGCTTTAATATAGACTATATTCCTAAGCATCTTAGAGATAATAGTGCTTAATGGGTACTCCTGAAAAGAAAGAGTATATAATTTTTAAAAATATGACCCTGATGTTTATGCATAAAAATGCTGTTTACTGAGTAATGCACATTTCAAAGTATAGTCTAGGATTTTGAAATGTCTTTCTATTTCTAACAGCTTGAGAAAAATGGTTAATCATGAAGTAGTTTCATTGCATATGCAGGCTCACAATTGCTTTATAGTAAGATTATGTTCTCACACCTAGGGATAGCTCTCCTGCGTAACCTTTTCAGGACTTCAGTAGAATGAATCTATACATCTTTCTTTGGGTCATCTGGTGCCAAAGTGCAGAAAAAAAAAGGTAAAATGGCTGCACATACTGTATTGATTGCTGCTGTCTGGAAAGTGTAATATATTGCAGCTACTGCAGGGAAGGTGGTAAAGCATGTTTTTTTACACATGCATACCTCCTGTTGTAATGAGGTACCTACCAGGTGGCAAAACCCCTCCAAATACAATTTTCTTGCTGTTCTGTTTGATAGGGTCTCTATTGCTCTGTTTGGCTCAAGGTTTCCTCAATTGTAAGGTACAAATACTTTATATCTGTAACAAATCTTACTATATTTTTTTAAGTAATCTAATACTTTTGATATGGAACCAGGTAAAATGAGTAAATAAAACTTCCATGAATTTCTGCAGCTTGATGCCATTAGTCTTCAGTTAACAGCTTTCTTTTCATTCTCGTTGTCTGCTTTTTATTTATGTAAAATTATTTTTCCCTTCCTTTATTCCTTAACATAAATGTAGGGGGGTTATTTCTCTGATTGTTCCTTCCTCTCTACTTTCATGTCGCCTTTCCATCCCTTTCCATTTTCAGAAGCAACTTGCAGTCCAGCACATGATCAGCGATTAATATGTCAAGATGTCTGGATGTCTCAGAGATAAACCTTCTGAGTCAGACAGACATGCAGGAAAACCATACCTGTGAGGTATTGCTCTCAAAGATTTTAAAGACACCAGGAAGTAAGTTTCTCTTCCAGTGAGACTATTTAAATTGTTACAGCAGGGTGAGAGAAATGCTTAGCCATGAGAGAATTTGATCAAAACCTATCTAAACGAGTAGAAACTTTTAGCCTTATTTCTGCTGAACAAAATGGTGGTGAGGGAAGTTTGAAAACCTTCAGGGAATGTAACCACTTTTTCTGCAGAGTCCTGGGATGTTTTTGCCCCACAAGTGACAGAGCAGGAAGATTACAACAGGAAGATTACACCGAAAGGCACAGGGCTATCCAGCCCTGGATGGATCCAGCCACATAGCTGCTGCCAATGTGCAGTTAACAAACACATTCACCAAGATAATTTCATTAACTAAGAGAATGGTTTTATTACTTTATACTCTAACTATCCTGATGAGCATTTTGGCTGTGCTCGCACTGAGCCAAAACATTCGCCTGATGCACTTAGCAGAGGATCTGCATTGGGCGGGCTTCTTCATTGTGCTGCAGCGAGTGCATCCCACAACAGCACTGACTTGTTTCATGGGGTTCCTGGGGAGCTCTGAAGAGAACAGCTCTGTTCATACCACACATCGTGATTAAAATGTGGTTCTGTTGAAGGCTTGATCTGCTGTGTACTTTTGCAAAGTACAGCATACAAGCCATGCTCTGCCAAGTGGGCCAGATCATATGTATGGGCAGAGAGGAAGTGGGATGTTGAAATTCTCTGTGTGCTGCTTTAGCCAGTACCCTCCTTCTGGGAAAACATCTCACACAAAATCTAACCATTGTCTCTGCAAAGCTCATCTCTTTATTTCTAGTTCCAAGAAGTGAATGGAAACAATTCTTATTCTCTCGTTGATGCATGGATGGAAATAGCATTTGATGTGGCCAAATATTGCATATGTAACTGGATAATTAGAACCATTTTTTTCCCTCTCAAAACCAGGTTTTTTTCTTATTTGAAATTGATGCTGCAATGCATTGATAGCTAGTTTGGCCAAGTGGAGTTATGTGTGGGAAAGAACAACAAACATATAGATATATAAATAACATATGTATTATCTTACATTTTCTGTACCTCCTGACTAGCCTTTGCATCAAGTAAAAGCAATACAATAAAGGCAGCAAGACAATAGTTTTTTAAAATTTCTGTCAAATAGAGAGTTTGCACCTCTGAAATGAGTCTTTGTTTTCCAGCTAGTATTGCCCCTGTATTGCAGGAGATACCTAAATCAGGTCAACCATTTTTATTTCACTGTTAAAAAAAGAAAGTTCATTACTTTAGAAATTCTATAACATGAATCATGCTAACCAAACCTTTGGGAAATATCTCCAAACTCAAAAGACGAACTGGAATAAATCCCATTGGAAAAGGCAGACCTTTGTATCTTAATAAGATCAAATTTTCATATATGTGTATACATGCATACATAATTTTATCCCTGCTTTCCAAATGATAAAAGCATTGCTGAATGCAGCACCTTGCTAGAGCACAAATAGTTATAAAAACCTGTCCTTGGCTCTCATAAAGAATGTTTTGGATAGAGAAATGCTTTACCATTTTCTGTTTAATACCTTTTCCCTCATTTGTGCTCTTCATCTTGATCTTTAACTAGGTCTTGTTTGCTGTGAATTATGTATTCAGACCAGATATAAGGGATTGTAGCTCTTTGGCAGTCACAGACCTTACACCTGTCTGCATGAGATCTGAAGCTGAAATGTGATCTCTACCAGTTTCATCACTATGTAATTAAGCACTAACTGCGTTGCATGAAAGTAACAGAAAGGCTGAGTCCCTGTGATTAGGATTAGACTGCAAAACATGATAAACAATTCCTCACCTGTTGTTAAAGCTGAGAGAAAAATCTTCACAAAAGTGACTGGAATACAGTCACGTCCTAAATACATGCCCAGTGTTGGATTTCTGATGTGCAGTTTTGAATATATGAGATACTCAATTTGTCAAATAGTCAGTGACTTTCCTATAAACAAACCTAATCTTCTTAAGAAAACAATACTCACATTTGCTGTGTTTCATGCCTCAATTGCACCCCCTTTCATCTTTCTTGGTCAAGTTTCAGGCCATGAGCCTGTCCCAGGTTTCAGCTCCCGGTTCTACCTTGCAGACCTGGAAAGGAAATGTAACCATGACCCTCAAGGCCAGCCCTA
This sequence comes from Melopsittacus undulatus, assembly GCF_012275295.1. NCBI lineage: Eukaryota > Metazoa > Chordata > Aves > Psittaciformes > Psittaculidae > Melopsittacus > Melopsittacus undulatus. The sequence goes on from NC_047528.1 coordinate 94,790,608, forward strand.
CTCCGAATTATTCTGTTTGGTGGCAGATTTCTTGTAGCCTGGAGGAGCTTGTAATGTACAGACAGCAGAACAAATAAATGCAGAGATGGGGATATGGGAGGCAGAAAATCCAGGTGAGCACCAGAGTCAGGTATTTGCCTTTCTGTGCCCACCATCTCTTATTTTAGATTTAGATGGCTGAAAACAAGGAGGGTAGAGTGTAGAAAGGGCAAGGGTATCGGCTTTGAGTTTTGTTTGAAGTGCATCCTCAAAGAGGAGCCCACAGATGGATGATAAGTTACAGAGGAAATATTATCTAGATCCAGGATGTGGCACAGGCAATGAAATGGCAGTGACATTTGGCAGGGTTTAGCAATAAGGAATAAAATTGAAGACACACTGGACAGGAACCAGGCTGAGTGAATGCAAAGATGGTGAATGCCAAGGTAAGAACAGCGGCTTGAAAAAGGGAGGAAATAATCTGAAACAGAACACAATGTATGGAAGGTTTCCAAAACAGCTTTTGAACAGATTGACGACAGAGTGTTCATAGGAAAGAGGCTCAAGCTCCCAGTTTCACTGTCTATAAAATGAGGAAGATAATAGCTGTCTAACTCAGACTTCCCTTTTGCAAGGCTAAACTCACCTGTGCAAAGACTGCTAATGATTTCAGTTTGCATTCTGTGAGCCAAATGCAAACCCCTTGCATATAATTCCATAAAAACCTAGGGGAGTAAACCCACTTCAGCCTGAATTTGCAAATGTAAAATACAAGTAATTGTTTGCTGTAGGATTGTGATTGTTAATGATTCTTTCTAAGAAACTTTTTTTCTTGTAATATACACCCACACATGTAAGAGATTGATTTATAGTCATGTATAATTCAGAGGTAATGGACAGTTTCTGGGCTAGTCTTACACATTGAGGTAACTTTGAACAGAAAGATGCTGTTAAACTGTCTGCTGAAGGTAAGCCTTTAAGTAATAACTCAGTTGATTATTCTTTTCTAGTAAGCTGAATGTGCAGACTTAACTCTGTAACGAATGCATTTGCACTGACTCTTAGTCAGACACCATGTGGCATACACACCATGGTCAGACACCATGTGGCATAGGACAGTATGTCCTCTGGTAAGAGGCAAGGATGGAAAAAAATGCTTGGAGAGGGTTTCCAGTAGCAAGTGCTTTCACTGCAAGTAGCAAGATCTTTAACTCTGTAAGTGGACATTATCTGGAGAAAAAACCTTCATAAGCACCATTTCACTGTGTCTTGGTCCTTTTTGAGCCAACAGGTATATCCTTACTGCTCTACCAGCCTCACTGAGCTAAAGAAGTGCATGTGAGTCCATAGCCATCCTGTCATCAGAGTGATGTGAGTCCATATCTATACCGACAGAGAACAAGGGCAAACTGCATGCTAATTTGGCTTTATAAATCTCCTACTTGGCATCAGCAACAGCCTCCCTTTTGGGAAAACAGTGACACATGTCTTCACGGTCATTAGGATTTTAACTCTCCTTTCTCTTTGGTGACTGACAGATGGGTTATAATTAGGTCTCATGGACCTCCTGTTTTCAGATGGTGCTGTGGAAAGGAGGGGAGACTTCTTGGAGCATAAATCCCTCCAGGAGATAGATGTTCAGATGTTTCTGGAAATTCTGCTAGCAAATCACCTGCATGTCATGGCGCTGGGTTTCCTTTGGAAGCTGTTGGTGGCTCAAAGCTACAGGGATGGAGCAGTGACAACCAGCAGGCCCTGTGGTTACACATCACTTATTCAGTGTGTCATCCTGTGCACCAAACACCTCCCCAGGCAGATGAGAAGGTGCGCATCTTATGCTCAGACTATGAAAGTAGGACATCCCTAGACAAGAAAAGGAAATCTGGACATCAGTAATACAGAAATGAGGAATTTATCCTTAACTGGAAAGAGTTACAAATCATAGAAAGTCCCTTTTTTCTCTATTCAGTGGAAGAATACCTATGTCTTTATGAGGAAAATCTTAATTGTTAATCTTAGCTCTGTTTTTTTCCTCTACTATTTTCCTGTATGTTTTAATATTTCAAACAGCTTTTACTGCATGGTCAGCATGTTTGTTTTCAAACAGCGTTCTTTCGAAGTGTAGAACCTGAATATGAACATAAACAACATATGGCTTTCAGCTTTATTGACACCTTCTGTTTCTCACTTTCATTTCTGTCAGAATATCAAAATACTTGGTGTTACTACTAATATGGCTACTCCTAGAGTCACATGCATATATAAGTAGCTGATTTATTGTGTTTAAGTTGCTTGTATTGCTGGCTGAAGGAAAGAGATGGCATGCTGGGAGACAAATATCTGTCAGGAAATAAAAATCCCAGAAATGTATCTTTTAAATCTCATTATATCTGGTGTATTGACTCATGGTCCTTGAATATGAAAAAATGATCATGAGCCAGCTTCAGTGTGCGCTCACAACCCAGAAAGCCAACCGTATCCTGGACTGCATCAAAAGGAGCATGATCAGCAGGTTCAAGGAGGTGATCCTGCCCCTCTACTCTGCTCTCGTGACACCTCACTTGGAACATTGTGTGCAGTTCTGGTGTCCTCAACATCAAAAGGACATGGAACTGTTGGAACAAGTCCAAAGGAGGGCCATGAGGATGATCAGGGGACTGGAGCAGCTCCTGTATGAAGACAGGCTGAGAAAGTTGGGACTGTTCAGCCTGGAGAAGAGAAGGCTGCGTGGAGACCTCATAGCAGCCTTCCAGTATCTGAAGGGGCCTATAAAGGTGCTGGGGATGGACTCTTCATTAGGGACTGTAGTGACAGGACAAGAGGTAACAGGTTAGAACTTAAACAGGGGAAGTTTAGATTGGATATAAGGAGGAAGTTCTTTACTGTTAGGGTGGTGAGGCACTGGAATGGGGTGCCTGGCAGTGTTGAAGGCCAGGTTGGATGAGGCCTTGGGTGACATGGTTTAGTGTGGGGTGTCCCTGCCCATGGCAGGTGGGTTGGAACTAGATGATCTTAAGATCCTTTCCAACCCTAACTATTCTATGATTCTGTTATTCTAATACTGTATTTAGTATTCAGCAACACTTTATTTTAACTGTATGAGCAATTGTCTTCCTTAAACTGCCAGTATTTTCCACTGGTTAAAAAGTAGAGATTATTAATAAAGAATATTATAAAAAATGTCTGGAGCTCAATTCAGTAGCTGATGCACAGTTGAATCCTGCCATGAGAAGAAGGTTGACTGCTGTTCCAGTGTATAAGTGTGGACACAGACCTGCATGGAGCTGCCTCACAGCCATCCATGTACTGGAAAGACTTATAACAATTTAACTAGGATATATGATATTTATCCACCAAGATAATGAAAATGAGAATGTCACAGAGTAAGATCTACATTTGAAAAACAACTTCTTTTTTGGCATGTCTGTCTGTGGTGACCACTGGGTTTGGGCTGCCTTAAGAGCAGAACACATTTTTTCTCTTTCTGTCTCCTTTATGTGTCAGAAATAGAGACCACCCTAGAAAAGCACTGCATTTTCATAACTCTGTTTTGCAGGCTATCGGCACTGTCTTTCCCTGCAAGCCTATCTCCATTTCATGTGTCTTTCTATAGTATCTTAATAGAGTAACAAATAACAAAAAAAAAACCCAAGCTAAAGCAGTAAGATGCTGTTCTTGCATTTGCTGTGGAGTAGGTAACAAAAATCTCCCTGCAAGAGGGATGTAGATTTTTAAAGTATTTTGAAAAGTTAGCATTTTACTTTGAAAGTATCAAAGTGATACAACTGACTGAAATCACAGAAATTCATTCAAGGCTACTCAGGTAGTTCTATATATATGCAGCTAAAAACCACAATACATCTGCTGTATTGGGACTGAAATATGTTGGTGAGATATTTTGCTTTAAAGAAGCCTGACCAAAGAAGCTTAGGGAGATAAGTTGATAACTGCCATCAAAAAGGTCAACAGTTTATAGCTGTTATTGTTTATGACTGTTTTTAAAACAGGGATAAAGAATTTTCCCAATAGCAAGGTTTTGAATTCTGCCTTGTCTTGAAGCAAAATATTGAGACACATTGAGAGGTATGGAAATTGATTCAGCCATAACCTTTTCTAAAACACTCTCGGTCCATGATGACCCCTTTAAGTGGAAGCATTTGCTTGCTCAGGAGGAGTGGAACTGCTTTTTCAGGTCTGCCTACTGAGATGCGCCTTTATATTTTTGACATTTTACTTGCCGTAGAATTTTTTTGTTTTACCTTCAGAGGATGAATGGGGCTGATGCTTTGTCATATTTGTCAGTTTGACTCATATCCCTTGATCCTCTCTGAAGAGCAGTCACTCATGTGGCTCAGCCTTCATTTCTGTCAAAGCAACATTAACCAAGTAGTCATTTTCCTCTTACTTTCCACAGCTAAATTCAAAGTAGGGGCATATACAGCTTTTTTCCTTCAACCTCACAGACATCACTTTATAAAGTAAATGCTGACAGTGAAAGGTTTTGTCACACATGTGCGCTGAAGCAGGATTACCAGTTAAGTGAATCTAATGCTAATGTTGGGTTCTGCTGCTGATGTTCTCACATGTGGCTGGCAGAGTTACTCCCTGCACTCAGTAGGATCAGGTAACCTACATTTGGAATTATTTATCAGCTCTACCAGAGGGGACAGCCCCTGGGAGGTGTTGACATCCATGTGAAGCAGAGCAACCCGCATAGCTCTGTCACTTATCTGTTTTCTGGTAGGCAGCTTCCTGATGACTCAGGTGGCCAATCCCACTCATCATGGGGGCAGATGTAGCACCTATGCAGAAGAAAGGCCAGGTCTGTCACTGACCAGGACTAAGTAGCCTTTGGTCGGCTGAAGCTCCTTCAGTGGATTCACTATCTGATCAAATAACTGGGGAGGAGGTGAAAGGGAGGGCTCAACAATTTGAGCTGTGTCCCATATGTGTGCTACTAGCAGCCTATTTTGAAAATCAGTGCTTGGTTTTGTGCTTAGCAATAATAGCCTCATATATAGAATCATAGAATAGTTAGGGTTGGAAAGGACCTTAAGATTGTCTAGTTCCAACCCACCTGCCATGGGCAGGGACACCTCACACTAAAGCATGCCATGCAAAGCTTCGTCCAACCTGGCCTTCAACACCACCAGGGATGGAACATTCACAGCTTCCCTAAGCAACCCATTCCAGTGCGTCACCAACCTAACAGTAAAGAACATTCTCCTTATATCCAATCTAAACTTCCCCTGTTTAAGTTCTAACCTGTTACCTCTTGTCCTGTCACTACAGTCCCTAATGAATAGTCTCTCACCAGCATCATTATAGGCCCCCTTCAGATACTGAAATGCTGCTATGAGGTCTCCACGCAGCCTTCTCCAGGCTGAACAGCCCCAACTTTCTCAGCCTGTCTTCATACAGGAGCTGCTCCAGTCCCCTGATCATCCTCGTGGCCCTCCTCTGGACTTGTTCCAACAGTTCATGTCCTTTTGATGTTGAGGACACCAGAACTGCACACAATGTTCCAAGTGAGGTGTCACGAGAGCAGAGTAGAGGGGCAGGATCACCTCCTTGAACCTGCTGATCATGCTCCTTTTGATGCAGCCCAGGATACGGTTGGTTTTCTGGGCTCTGAGTGCACACTGAAGCCAGCTCATGTTCATTTTCTCATTGACCAGCACCCTCAAGTCCTTCTCCACAGGGCTGCTCTGAATCTTGTCTCTGCCCAACCTGTAGCTGTGCCTGACACACGAGTTTGACCTTGTACTTGATGGTGTCGAATGCTTTGCACAAGTCCAGGTAGATGATATCAACTGCTCTACTCCTGTCCATCAGTTCTGTAGCCCCATCATAGAAGGCCACCAAATTGGTCAGGCAGGATTTCCCCTTAGTGAAGCCATGCTGGCTGTCACCAAGCACCTTGTTGTTTTTCATGTGCCTTAGCATGCCTTCCAGGAGCATCTGCTGCAAGATTTTGCCAGGCATAGAGGTGAGACTGAGTGGTCTGTAATTATCTTGAGTTAATATAAGTTGTTTTTTCTTTCCTTGTAGAATCCTGTGGTTAATTTGTTTTTAAAATATTGTACAGTAATTACTTTATTTAAATGAATCATCTGACAAACTGGTTCATCAAACTTGTCACTTACTTTATTTTCTTTTAACCTGGACCTTACAATAAATTCTAAACTTGGCTGAGAGTCATCAGCAGAATACGAGAGAAGTGAAACTTTACTAAATTGCTAGATATCAGTAAGGATACATGCATGAAACACTTCTACATAGGACAGACAGATTTTATCTGCTGGCTTGTTTGTGATGCATATTTATGGACTTTTCAACTCTTCCATACATATATGTGCCAACAGAAAAATCAAGCTCAGATAGATAGCAATTCAAACTTTTCATAATGCATCTATCCCAAACTTCACTCACAGTAAGCCACAATTTCCTCCATAAACTATCTCACGGACTTTGTTCATGAGAAGCAAAGCACTACTAGGTGCTTATTTTAGGGTTTAACCAGGGGAACATTCAGTCAAGTAAATATTTGTTGACTTGGAAGAATGACTTTTGTGGTCTCAGGACTTCCCCATCCTACTGGGGAGGGCAAGCACTAGCTTTCAGAGACTCTAGATGGCACCCTATTCAGCATCTCCAGTTCAGATGAACAAAATTTCCTGTGTAAAATTATGAACTTCTTGACTATCTGTCCATCCTTACTCAGATCCATCCCGAGTACCTTACCATCAAATTAAAGTGTGCAGCCAAAGTTCTCTCTCAGTGCTTTACTGCTATGCTAACATGTACAAAAGGAACCTGGAAAATATGTTGAAGGGGTACCAACTTATTGATTATCCAGCTGACTTCCAGAGAGACCTCTCTGAAGTATGAAGTGTATGTGGTAGTGCATATACAGTTTTGATTAGTTTGCTTAGGAAGCACATCCATGCAAAACTTTGACTCTTTCCATCATTCCTTTCCTTCCACTCCTTCCTCGGCCCAGTAAGCTTCTATTCTTTAAGGGGATCAAGAAAAAAATTGCAAAATTCTGCTGATGAAATATAAATAGTTCATAGATATGCATTGATTAAAATTAATCTCTATTAAATAGGAAACTGATTAGAGGTCTAGAAAAAGTGCTGGTCCTAGAATGAGAAAGTGCTTGTGTATGTATAGGTATAAAAGTTATCTCAAGGTGGGTAAATCATGGAATCATAGAATAGTTAGGGTTGGAAAGGACCTTAAGATCATCTAGTTCCAACCCCCCTGAAATGAAGTTGTTTTAATTAAAACAAAAAAACCAAAAAACAAAAACAAAAAAAAAAAAAAAAAACAGGCATAGCATAATAATGATTTCCAAGATAGAGAATATCTTTTTGCCACAATTAAATGCTAAGAGGCTCATCTTATTGAAAGTTAGGAGAGATGGTGTTTGCCCTGTGCTATTAAATAATTGTCTCAGGCTGTCCATTATATTCAGTGACATCAATCTTGCCTTATGAAGCAACATTCTGCTAATTCTTGTAGGGGTCCAAGCAAAACACAGCAGTTGTATCTTGATGGCCTAAGGCGAAGCTGGCATTATAGCTCACTGAAAATACTTGTCTTTCTCAGGTGAAATGAGGAAAAGCAGATTTTGTTTAACTAGAAAATTTTAAAAGTTGTTGATATCATTACTGAAATGAGGAATTATAGGATCTGAAAGAACAGGTTTTAGGTTTTTTTCCTTCTGGTGATCCTATGGTTTGCAAATCTCAAAAATCCTGCTGCATCCTTGCATTCCACATGAGGTTTTACATTTGATTCTGGGTCCAAAAGCAGCACTTTTCCCATCTCTTTCTGTGTGTCACAGTCTCCTGGTAATCACCTTGTATGTTTTATGAGAAAGGAAAAAATGAGAAAGTCTTTAAGGTTCTAATATGTGTGTATTGTAAATGAGAAAGAGATATAGTGAGCAAGAAAATTGCTTAAGTTGGCAAATTGCTTAAGTCATGTTAAGGTGTTGTTATATATGGGCTTGAGATATAATATAATATAATGCTGCATATTCAAGAGTACCTAGAGATTACATTGGCAACTTAGGTTTGATAGCCTCCAGTGTTTTCATTGCTAAGTTAAAATTCAAAACAGGTTTTAATTCCACTGTGTTCCATTTCCTGATTGTCAGCTAATGACTGCACTATTCCTACATTGGTGACATCAAAATTGCAAGAGATTGCAGCACATTAGCTGAATACATTCTGATGCTCAGAAAATATAAAGCAATATCTAGGACTCAGATTTCACATGTGGAAGTATAAAAATATGTAACTGAGAAATACAAAGTATTCTCTAGTGACTTGCACTAAATGAGTAAATTATACTTGCAAAATCAAGTACTGAAGCTGGAGATTGCTGTTTAAAGGAGCTATTTTTTTTCAAATTAGCTGTGTTTATTATGCATTCATCAAATCCCAATGCTCCCAGACGGTCTGAATGTGTTGTTGGCATAATAAAGTCTCTAGAGGCTAGAGGGAGTAGACATCCCAGAATATATGCCAAAGAAGTCCATTATGCTTCCAAAATTCAGATTGAATATTTACAGTCAAATTCAGATTCATTATTTACAGGTTCTCTTCTAGAGGAATTATAGGAAGTTGGGAGCAGTTGTGCTATATCCAGCACTGTCCTTGCAGGAGACATTTAAACCAGTGCCATGATGGTGCTGGTAGATACTACACCACTGGAGACATCATTCAATACTTCAGCACAGAGGTGAAATCTTCTGTCTGAAGAAGTTCAGTTCATTCAGCAATGAGGTTTGAAAAAGTAATATTCACTTGTCCCTGAGCAAACTGAGAAATAACCAACAGTGTTGCCTGGGGCTTATAAAAAAACAAAGGCCTACTAAGACACAGATCTCAAGTGAAAACTTGAAGTCCATTTCTACTCAAGCTCCTAACACACTTCTGAATATGGATCTTGTACTGCCAAGATTTGCAGAAACTCTTCAGAAAACATCTCCAACACATCCAAGTTTCATCTCCTAACATAGACTGGATTGGAGCAGGAGGAACAAGACCTATGAATATCACTACTTTAATTAGTTAAGAACTTGATAGAAGTTTTCACAGGCATTTATAAATTTTACTTTTAAAGGCCTGAATAATAAACATGCATCATCTTTCACTGATGTTAGTCTAAGCAATGTGAATAATATTGTGTTAATCTACAGTGACGTTCTAGATATTAACTAATGGTTGAATGTGTTTTTGCTGTACTGCTTTGAAAAGCAATTTTATGGACACTAAGATTATTATTGTTCAGAATTTATTTTTCTCTTTTTATGTACAGTGATGAAAAGGTGAATAATACTTATCATTTATCTCTGTTTCAACAGGAGGGATATTTGAAACTGTGGAAAATGAACCTGTTAATACTGAAGAACTGGCTTTCAAGTTTGCAGTCACCAACATTAATAGAAACAGAACACTGATGCCTAATACCACATTAACCTATGACATCCAGAGAATTAACCTTTTTGATAGTTTTGAAGCCTCGAGAAGAGGTAGTTATCTCAATTACTGTTCTCTACTACCTTTCCCCAGCCTGGTCTCCTTTTATTGTTCCAATTATAATATGTGTATATGAATGGTAACATAAAATTAATCTTTTGAGGTTATTTGAACTAAGAATCAAGCTTGACTTGGACCTGTCATCTAGTTTCTGATAAAACACCTACATCCTCTCTGCGTGCTAAGAGCCCCAGATGGAAGGTGACAAGTCCAACCCATTTTTCTTTCCAAAAAATAGATTTGCCACCTGGAATTCTGCAGAAAATGATTACAGACTAACAGGGAACACAGTGGAATGTCACAACCCATAATTATAACACATACACAGATATCCATTATACTGAAAAAATTATTTCTATTGTACTTTAAAGTACAGAGGCCAGTTGTCTCCCTGTCCTGAAATATTAACACTTCAGTGGTTTAGAGATAGAAGTAAATTTCTCTGTCATAAATAACTAGAAGGATTGGAGTTGACAAATTTGGATTTTTTTTTCCTATTCTTTTCTTCTCAAAGGGAAGATTGTGGCCTAATTTACTTGCATCTAAATTGTTTGCAGACCAAAATAGAAAGGGGATAAAAGTTACAGCTTTCCTTGAGCACCATGTATTCCTTTGCCTCTAGGAGGCAACCTTGAAGCTTGATAGAATTTTATAGAGCGCAATCTAGTTCTTGGAATTCCATGGTGTGCACACAACCTCATGCAAACAAGTCTGAGAAAAGACCCGTAAGTCATTAAGACTTTACATATGTGATTTCCAGTTCACTGTGATATCTGTCACTGTATGTGGTACAAAATGTTCTTGCTATAAGGCAAAAGATATGTCTTATTGTATTACTATCAAAGAGATAAATACTAATTTAAAAAATCTCATCTTTTTGTGGATGTTGGTATACTTAGTATTTCACCCAATCACACTGATTTCTACATTTTCCATGAAGAACTAACTTACAAAGAGTACAGCATTGCAACTAAGCACAGGGCTTGTCCCCAACCCGTAAACCTTATTGGAAATATTTGCAATGAATTTTTCTAATGGAGAAATATAATTAGTATTACTTCGTCTTCTGTCTGTTAGCCTAAAAACAGACAGGAGGGAAAGAAAAGTGAAAAGACACCTACAAGAGGGATCCTTTTGTCTGAGATATAGGCACCAGGAGAAAGAAATTTTTGTCGATGCTAGCATTTCACTGATTTGGAAAGGTACTAAAATGTTAGTGTGTGTTTTTTCTTTATTTCCTTTGTCATTACTGAGGGCTTTAGGCTTTACTGCCTGCTTTGTAAACACAGATTATGGAGTGCCATTAATTGTAGTGCTCTTTACTGTTTATGTGCCTTCAGTACCCTGAAATTAAAGCAACTCACATTGGTAGAAGCTTGCCAGTCATGGAAGGAATCCATATAGTGCTTTTTGTGGTTCCATAAAAATATTTCTAGACACACTGCCATAAAACTTCATTCATGTGACATCCTTTTGGCAAGCGCATAGAAAGAAAACTTCTGGTTTCTCCAGAATAATGCCATTCTGAGAAAAACAGTGTAGGAATCACTATAATCTGAAAGTAATGAGCAGAAAAGTTGGGGTTTGTATTTATATCGAGCAGGTTCTAGGATATAATGCTAATTAGTAAAGCTGTTTTCAGGAACCATTTACAAATCTCTTAATAATCTGGGGAGAAACATGGTTACCCATTCTCACTTTGAAACAAGGGGGATGGATGGAGAATAATTATCTCAGTAAACATCACACAAGTTCCTTTCTTTTGCCAACTAACATCTTCTTCCTCTCCCTTCCTCTTCCCTTCAGCATGCGACCAGCTTGCTCTTGGTGTAGCTGCTCTTTTCGGACCTTCTCACAGCTCCTCTGTCAGTGCAGTGCAGTCCATTTGCAATGCACTTGAAGTCCCACATATTCAAACCCGATGGAAGCACCCTACAGTGGACAACAAAGATGCATTTTACATCAACCTCTACCCAGACTATGCAGCCATCAGCAGGGCAGTTTTGGATCTTGTACTATACTACAACTGGAAAATAGTAACAGTAGTATATGAAGACAGCACAGGTAAGTAGTACTGGTGCACTTCTGTTAACACATGTATATGAATAAATTCTGTGAGAGAGAGACTGTGATAGTTTGGTGTATTTTAGAAGTTTTCCTCAGAGTATAGAAGAAAAACTTCTGGTAAGCTGCAGTTATTCTTCTGCTGCTGTGGCTTCTGGAAAGCTATTCACTTCATCAGACCTTAAAAAGCTATGTTTTGCTTCCCAGTTGTGGAACCAGTGAGGGGTTGATCTTAAGAGGGACACATCTACAATGTAAAAGTTCAAGCTGTAACATTTTTAATGGAATTACTACCATGTTCCTTGAAACTAGAGTCAATCCAACTTGTCAGACGGATACTGATGCCTGAATCTGAGTTACAGCTCATGTAAATGTTCCCAGTCTGGAACTCTTAACTTAGAGAAAATCATTCATTGTTTTGTGACAAGAACCTCCCTCTGGGGTACACAGTAGTCAGAGCTGTCCAATGGTGTATCATGGACAATCAATACCTACAACACATCCCTTTTTGTTCACAGAACAACAGCAACAAAAATATAATAATAAACTTGTTCCTGGGAACAGTGATTTAAAGGCTTATCAGAGACTAAGACTTCTTTTTTTATTCATACACAGAGACTGTGGAAGAGTGGAACTCCAAGCCACAGTTGCATGTCTTTACATATCTAGGCTTTTACATACCTACCTCTGTAGCTGATAGCTTATATTGTGCCAACAGCCACAATATTTCAGGCAGTGTCATTTCCCTCACTGGAGTGGGAAGATATTGTTTCTGTGAAATGTATTAGTTGCTCTGGTCATTGAGATTACTGTGCACCTAAACTGCACTCAGGAGTCCTGTCCAGCAGGATTACACATCAGAATTTATTCCAAGCATGACTGCAGAGAGCATAATCTCTCCTACAGTTTAGACTTGGTCATGGATTAAGGGTCCATAAATTTGGCTTCACAAGAAAAGGTTTGCATGTAAACAAACCATTAAAAGCTCAGAGACGTCTATAGATCTCTTGTTAAAACAAAAAAAAAGTAAGTATAGCCTTCCTGGGCACAAAATTACAGATGAGGGAATATTCTAAGCTGCAGAAAAGATTTTCTTGGAGACAATGTATCTTTAAAGATGGAGAAAATAAAGCCAACAAAATAAGACTTACACTGACGGTTATTTCACTGTGAACTCTCATCAGCATCCTTCAATGCTATCTTTATACAGCAAAAAAAAAAGGTGTACCTGAACCATTTGGATTTCTGGAAAATCCTGTTGTGCATTAGCAGTTAGTATTGTAAATTAAGCATTTCACTGTCAAACTCACTCTGAGGTTTGCATTCCCTTTTCTTTTTCCATTGCCCACAGAAGTACTACACTTCCTAGAGCTCCTCAGATGTGCAAGTAACATTTAAATTGATTCTTTGATGGCATAAAACAAACCTGGATGAACCATAAGCTCAGGCATCTGCCTAAGCCTTTAAAGGGAGTATGAAAAAAAATAAATCAAACCTTTTAAAATCATGTTGTAAGAACATGTCTGAAAGATCAAATTCTGCTTAAAAATATAAATAGTAAAAAAAAAAAAAAAGAGTCAGACCTCAGGTATAAAGCTAAAAGTTATTTGTATACTGTTGACAGCCCAAAAGTAGCATATTTCCTCCTGGTCCAAGAGGTAGGTCTCAGTGACAGTGTTCTGCTCTCATTGGACTCAGTATACCAGAAGGCTGGAGGTGGAAGAGAAAGAACAAAACAGGCTGGGCTTACTGCAATGGTCTTCTTGTATTTCCATTAGAATGATCTAGCTCAGCAGGATTTCTGCTGCACTCCAAAAAGATACTAAATATACTCATAGGTAAACAAGTAGAGGTCCTTTCCAGCCTGCCCTATTATCATTATCAAATTAGCATTCTAGAGCACTAAGCGCTGTGTACGTGTTCAGTTACAGGAATGACTGATATTAAACAGATTTCATTTGCAGAGATATTTACAACTTTGAGTCAGGAAAGTAAGCAGGTCAAATTTGATCAATATAAATACTTCTGGATTTTGGGTTAGAGTGACGCCATTTAGCGCAACCTCTTTTTGCTTCTTATTTCTCATGTTTGACAGTGTTGCACCTCAAGAAGAAAAAACATATTAACCTATTTTTATCTTAGAGACGAATTGTATGTGAAGAACAGCTTCATTCCTAAACAATGAACTCATAGCTCTAACAGTGAACTTCCAGTGATGTATACCCAGATTATTCAGGTTGAGATTTAGCCCTGCTCAAGGTTAAGAGTCTATTTTAAGTGTGGAAAATCCTGTTTTCATCCTTCAATTTACAGCATTGCTCCAAGCCCACATCCAGCTCCAGCACAGAGGCCACATACTGTGAGTTTGCCAAGCCCTAGTTGCCCACCTCTTGTCGTTACAGTTTTCACTGCTGATGGACCCACCCATCAACAGAAATGCAGTTACAATTCTGGGCTGAACAATATTAAAAGAAACCCAGTTCATCTGAGTGAGCTCATGTTTCCAAATGATCCAAATTGCTCGTGCCTACCCCTCTTATCTCAAACACTATTTACCATGCTTCCAGATTTTATCATTCAAATGTTTTTCAGCAATAACCTTTTTCCAGGCAATGATTTTCGAGTTCATACAAAGACAAGTGCACTACAAATGTCTGAACAGCTTAGCTCCAGCCTTTACAGACATCTGCTGTTTAACAAAGCTTTCTCAGTAACATATGTTTTTTGAGATTTGGCAAATGATTACTGTATAGTTCCACATTGTTCATGAGCAGGTTGTATGACATATGAGGACAGACACGTCCCAGGGACAAGTGCTTTGCATCTAGGAAGCTACCTGTGTCAACAGCACTTGTTAAACCAAAGAAAGGCAGAGCTGTCTTTATTTGACAGCTTAACATTTCTTTTAACTGTAGTCCCAAATATTCATTCTTCAGCATTTTACCACCATACCAGCTTTACTCTTCACTTGCCCACTGCCAACACTGGGGTTAAGCCATTCTATGCTATCTCACATACCTTCTCTGATGTCAATGAAACATCAGCACTTTTTCCAGTCTCTAGAATTCATTCGGGGTTCCAATATTTATCACATCAATTGCTGAGTATAGTAATCTACTGAGTGGACTCTATAGGATTGTCAATGATAAGAAAATTTTATGTAAGCAGATCTAGAAAACCGGCAACCAATAGTGCTAAAAATTACACTTGGAATAGGAAGTACTCATCCTGTTTCTTATATCATTTTAATGATACCAAATGCACCATGTTAAACAACTTTACTGTCTCCTCCAAAGGGACCTACGGCAGTTATAAAGCTCTCATTTTGCTGCTAAAATACATTTGCAAAATTTCTTTATGTTTCCTGAATTGATCTGATCAGACTTTTACCCTCTTGTCTCTTAGACTTCTATATAAATATGAATAACAAAGCAGGCTACAGCTGATTTTTATTTCTAATTGCTATCCTTATAGTGCCATTGAAAGATGGACTTCCAGTCAAAGTCATCTTTCTTGATAGCGAATTAATGGCTTCTGGTTATAGAATAAATATTTATTTAAACATTTCATAGTTTGCCTGATACTCTCATCCTGCTCCCTAATGCCTGTTGCTTTCCAGTGCTAGGAAAAAATGAGACTCATGAGCAAGCATATTTATTTTTCAAGTTGACACGGTGCTCCTTTTTTCTATATGAAGCATAATCTATTATGTTCAGAGTCCCCAGGCCATAATCAGCCTTTTTCTGATTATTAACTTGTCATTATTTTTCATCAAGGTGTTAAAAAAGAGTTCATTTATATCATGTGTGATGCCTTTCTATAAGGCAAAAAAAATGCCTCCTGAAGTTTAAAGATGATCTGACTAAGCCTTGCAAGAGACTGCATGATACATTGAGCATGCATTTCTGAAACTTAGGTACCATAAATTATGGTTTATCTTTCCACATGCTAGAACTGAGTAGACATGCTGTTCCCTGGTTAAATTTAGTCATTTGTAATAGAGCCCTTGCAATATCCCATTTCTGCACTTTTTTTATTTGGTACATTGATCTGTAATAGACACATGACAGTCTGTTATCAATAACTCCATCAAAAGGAATAATACTGCCTTCAGCACAGGTTTGACTCTGCTTTTGATTTATCCTCCCTGAATTCAATAATTTTAACATACCAGGAGCTGAGAAGGGCAACTACATCAAATTCCTCACCTTCTGTAAGAATCCTTGACTTTCCCCACTTGTTAGACTGCTCTCCCGGCATTTGTTTAAGGCTCAGAGGAATGAAATCTTTTCATCATATCAGTTCTATCAGTTTGCACAAAGCAGAATTTGAGTTCTTACTGAATTTGCTTTCTTTGAACTTGCTGTTACAAGAGACATTTAACTTGCTAGCCCTAAAATGGTTTTCTAATAAAAAGGAGTTCTTTCTTGCAAAGATTTTTTTTCAGTTTTAAGTCTGGATGAATTACATACACTTTTTTTAATTAAAAAAAAATATAAAAAATTCCCAACCCTGTTTCTGAGGGAAAAGGGGAGAGTGTTTAGATGTCTGGGTACAAGGCTGCAGAATATAGACTGTAGGTCAAGATGGTCAATGAAACAAGTCTGGTTTCTGTCCTTATAGGTTTTGCTTGAAAGCCCTAAATTCAACATTTCTTCTCAACAATACTGGCTAACACTATCTCCAGGCCCTCCACAGTTCATGCTCAGCCACCACATCTTCTACTCAGCTGGACTCTCTATCTTTCCTACCCAGTTTCCTGCTCCAGCACAGTCCTGAGTTGCTGCTCACATCACCCACTTTGCAGAGCGGATGCCGATGACCATGATATGTCATTTCTGTGCTGCTACTTCCTTCCCAACCTCAGTGGCAGTCTGTGCTGCCTCCTGTCTCTTGCAGGCTGAGCTCCAGATGGTCTCACCAGGTGCAAGAAAAGGGGCTGCCCTAAGCACTTCACTTGTCCACTGCCCCCAGGAGTCAAGCTAAACACTTCATGCTTAAGATTTGTCCCATGTCAAGACTTGGTGGCATCATGTTCATGAGTTTGGTTTATTGAGCAAGAGAAAGGAGAGCACTGATGGTTATTAACCCTGTGCTATTAATGAGTTAGTTGATGCAGGCATTTGCCTGGTCCTCTATACTAATAACTGCAGATCTTTTCACTGCTTCACTGTTCTTTTCACTGCTTCTTTGTTTTCTTCAGTACACTATATCTAGGCTTTACTTTCAGTTCATGTGTCAATAGAAAGTGATAGGAAGAGTAAGGTCTAAGTCTCATTTAACTTCAGTTGATATATTAAGGCACACAGCATTTTCCTTCCCCCCAAAAGGAAATGGAGGCAGGCAGGCAAATTCTTTCCCTTTGCTTTTCACCACACTTGCACTTATTTTTTGTTGCTGGAAAGAGCCTGAGGCTCTATAAGATGCAAGATTCCCTGTGTGCTGGACTCCTGCTCCCAAATCTTGATTTTCTTTTTCCATAGGCTCACCATTTGTTGTAGTGGCCAAAACACTGCAGTCAAGGGCTGAACACTTGAGTGCATGGCACAGCCAAGCTATAGCTTTACAGCCATATTACATAAACTCCCCTTTTTATTAGTCAGTGGTGGAATATGTGCCCCATTCTCATAATAATAAGCT
The DNA here is from genome assembly GCF_012275295.1 of Melopsittacus undulatus. Taxonomy (NCBI): domain Eukaryota; kingdom Metazoa; phylum Chordata; class Aves; order Psittaciformes; family Psittaculidae; genus Melopsittacus; species Melopsittacus undulatus. The sequence goes on from NC_047528.1 coordinate 94,807,845, forward strand.
CAAATTGTTTCATATTTACACAGGCTGGCTTCCAGCCAGACTCCGATGTCACAGGCTGTGCAGCAATTTACATTTGAATACTCATAGTGCTTAATATTTTATATTGATTGTTGATACTTGAAACCCTGCAAAGAACAGACCAAGCATTGCAGGCGGAGGGGAAAGATTAGTTTTTTTCAAAACACATTGCCAACACTTGAGTGAAAGCCAAAAGTCCTCAACATAGCAATCACTTGCTAACTTCAGAAGAAATAGGGATGCTTCATCTTGCCTTATATGTACCATTGGACCAAGGTCATTTACACACAAGACAAATATATACCCAGTCCCAGCAGGAGAGTGATGAGTTTTTTAATATGAATAATTTGATTTTGTTCAAGAAGTGCTTCTTGCCTGTATCCTCTCTCTGTCTGCTCATATTTATAAGGCATCATTTTGCTTTAACTCAGTGGAAGATCACAGTTTTTTTGTAGGTAAATTGCATGCATGGATAATGAGAAAGAGACTGTAATCACACACCTCAAAAACTCTTAACTATCATACTTATCTTTTGGAGGCAGTACAAATGACATAGGAGTGCTGAATTAGCTAGTAGAATTGCACTGTGTTTAAACACTTGGACAAATCTTCAAGTGTTGAGGTCCACTGACTTCAAATAAGCTGTGTAAATCTGTACCAGCTGAAGACATAGTCTTAGAAATCTTGTTCTTGTGCTTATAGATGAAAAGCTGGATCTCGAAGTATTTCAGTTCTTTATAAGATCTCTTACTGGCTGATTGACCTTATGCAAGTCACTTGTCCCTAAGCTGATGATAATAAAAATTTAAGGCTCCTCCTCTGGGGTACAGTAGTGTATGCTGAAATGAGGACATTGAGAGCCATATGTATGGCTATTAAGAATGAATCTTGGTAAGTGCCATTCAGGCTAACCACTGTCTTCTAAGTGAGCCACAATAGATGTGCTGGCTATTGAACATTTTTCTCTCTCTACCTCCCCTCATCTGCTCATGCTTGACATTAGGCAGGAAAGTTAGTAAGGAGGTTTCTTCAATTCTGTGTTCTTCTTGTTTAATATCAAAATAATAAGTGCAAAGTGAGACGCATCATGTTCTTTTTGCAATAAGCTATCAATATAGTATCAATTCAAACATATCTTGTAGTCAACCATTAAAAAATATATTTCAGAATATTTAGGTGCTGAAGCCAGTTATAACCATGAAAAGGAAAATCTGTAATGATATCATTTAGAAGGCTGACAAATATGAAGCTAACATCTACCCTTTGGGCATTTGAAATATGTCCCCTTTGGGACTGATAAGAGGTGCTGTTTAAGTGACAATAAATGCTCATTGCACAGAATGGTTAGTTATATAATTGCACATCATTTTTTCAGGTCTAATTCGCCTGCAAGAGCTCATCAAAGCCCCTTCTAGATACAACATTAAAATCAAAATCCGCCAACTGCCCTCTGGGAATAAAGATGCCAGGCCTTTACTCAAGGAGATGAAGAAAGGCAAGGAGTTCTACGTGATATTTGATTGCTCACATGAAACGGCAGCAGAAATCCTTAAGCAGGTATGGGGTAAGGGGTGAAAAAACATGACATTCACTTTGCACCCTGGAATTTGTCACTCTCTCTGATTTTCATTTTCTGGGAAACACTAAAACTGACAGCATTTACCAGTTAGGCCAAAGGCTTGTTAACGCCAGATACAGAAGCTGTTATAGAATGTGCAGCATCATCTCAGCTCTCCACAGGACTACATGGCTTCACAGAGCTGTAAGGAGCAACAGCAGAAGAGAAACCCATAGATATCCTGCAGAAGGAAATATGCATTTCCTTTTAATCCTTCAGTTTCTACTTGACTAGGAAAGTTGTTGCGTTTATTTTAGCTTGTTGCGGTTTAATCAATAGAGCTTTTATGTCTTTCCCATAAAAAAATGAAAGAACGCATTTTGGAGTGCTTAGGGAGCAGCTCACATTGAGTTATTGCCTCCACAGAGGCTGCACATCAGGCTGAGTGCTAGGTATAGTAACAACAGGGCACTGATCCATCACATACAAGAGCATAACTCTGCATTCACATTTCTGTAACAAAGCAAGATTTGGTCTGCTGGCACTACCTCACTGAATTTTGAACTCTGGCACAGCAAAAGGATGGAATGGAGAGAGTATAGAAAGGAAAATATATATACTTTAAGACAGGAAGAAAGGCTATTGCACAAGGGTCAACATAGCCCTGACCTAAGCATGAGAGTTGGACAGCCACACAAGGCAAGGAGGAACACCACAAAACCTGATGTTAATGGGCTGGGACATTACCAGGGGCACACACAGAGTGGTGTAAATTAGAATTTACTCTTGTCACTTGTAATATATTTCTAGACAATCAAAGTCTAAAGCACTGGCTCTTGCAGTTCGTAGAAAGAAAGACAATAATTCTGAGCAAGTAGTATAATGTGAATGTGTCGTGGTTTAAACCAAGTCCCCCAACTCCCTGAGATTTAGGAAGGAGAATCCAAAGAATGTAGCCCCCACGGATTGAGATAAGAACGGTTTAATTGCTAAGGCATAACACAAAACCCCTACTGCCATTTACTACTACAAATAATAATGATACAGCAAACAGCAAGTGAAAAGAATACAACACCCCACCAGCCACCGACCCATAACTCACTCCACCCTGCCCGGCCGAGCACCATGTGCTCCTTCCTCCATTTTCCTCCACAGCTCTCCCCCTCCAGCCTTCTCTTTCCCAGTATGCATCCTGGGCATCACGTGCTATGGTATGGAATACCTCATTGACTAGCCTGGGTCAGGTGTCCTGTCTTTCCTTCCTCCCGGCCTCCCCTCCTCCACCTGGCTGGAAAAAACCTTGAACAAAAAACACCCTTAAAACATGCTCAAACCATGACAGAATGTCATTTCGCTTTTTACTACAATTTTAAGTATGAGGGGTGGTTGTTTTTACTGTAAATTTGCCTGATGGGAAACACTGATCCCTGAAGACCACCAGTGAGGTTCCACTGATCTAAATGCACTGATATGGGCTGTCCCATAAAGGTTAAAACCTATGCTGTCATCCCAGAATGTTTTGCTGAAATATTAAAGTTACACAGAGTAGCAGTCTGTGATAACTAAGTAACTAAGATAACTTCCTGGTACCATTAGTCTGCAGAGCCGGAAACCATCCTCTACAGAATGGAGAATCACAGAATCACACAGAATCCCAAGGGCTGGAAGGGACCTTGAAAGATCATCTAGTCCAACCCCCCTGAATCTTGTTCCTGTGAATACAGACTTGCAGGGTGGTGTCCTAAATCAGATACACTACAGCTGAGAACAGCACACAAGTTCCCATGGGCTAGTAGGGTTAGATTTACTGCTGTCAGGAAAGTTGGTCTGTACTAAATTGTAGTATTTTCTTGGTGCAAGTGGTGTATTTAAGCTACAGCAGAGCCAGATGCAAGCATGATGTTGGGAATATGAAGGAAGAGCAATGGGAGAGTGCACAAACACACCTTGCATGACGGGGAATGCCCTATAGCAAGCAGCGTTAACTGGACATGGAGTGGACAGGAGAGCTGCTATCCTCTCACATTGCACCCCTGTAGGGCTGTCCAAAGGCGCTAAAACATGACAGCAGGAATAAGCTGCTCCAAAATGAAATTTGTGGGGAAAGAGCTAAACTGACAACACAAATTTGGAAGGATGTGCAAGAAGGAAGTACAGATGTCTGACACACTGCAGGAGGCACAAAGCTTCAGATACACAAGGCTGAGTATGAAAAAAGAAACAAAATAACCTTAGTGTCAAAGAATAGGAAGTGCTAAAAGATGCCCTGCTAAGACAGGGCAAAGTAGCAGAACAGTTTGTGTGGAAAATGGATCAGGGAGACAACAGACAGGCTGCAGATACAGATAATGCTCTCCAGTGCCTTAAGAACTCAGAGAACGATGGTGAATAGCAGTGTGGGAGAAAACAGGAAAATTAAGAGAGGCTTACAGAGCTGTGGAAAAGGAAGCAACATAAATATAGGATAGAAAGAAAGGGAAAATGGCTTTCATAAGAGATAGTTCTGTGGCTAAATCTAGATGCTGTCAGCAGTAACTCAGTTGTTCAAGTTCCTCACTGACAAAAGCAGCTGTGAAATGTGGAGGCGTGGAGTGCTCTGAATTCATGTGGGGCTCATCTGATTGTAGGTTAGCTACATGAAGTACCATGGTTCACATTCTCATCACTGCACACACAGGCCCCTATATAATTTTAAGCCGAATGAAAACAAAGTATTAAAAAGAATACTATGGAAATTATTGTAAGAAAACTGCAATATTTGTAGAGAATATTTTTGACATTGTTAATGATCCAATAGATATCTCAGGAAAAATACATATCATTGTTAAGTTATATAAGATTTCTAATAGGAGTAGGAATCAGAGCCAACAGTCACCTAAACCTGTGCCCAAAGCAACAATTCCTTGTCTGCCTACTGTATTTATAATGACCTAGTAGCTGTTCAGTAACCTACACAGAAGAAAGTAAAGGAAGTGGAGATTTGTAGTGGGTTGGGTTGCAGTGGGTATTTTCCAGATTGAAAATGCAGCATGGTCACACAGGGACATATCCACAGTTGCTTATGCTCATCCTGTTCATCCTTCAAGCCTGCCCTTCTTCCAGCAGTTCCTGTGCCACTGGGGCTGGCAACAGCAGCAATGGCTCTGCAAGAAGGATCCACTTGCGCTAGCACTTAGGAGACACTGGCTGTGGCATGGCTTGTTTCCCAGGAAGGGAGGGCAAGGGATGCCCGAAGTCTCTTTCTTGGAGCAAAACGATTAGCCCATCCAGAATTATGTCCTGAAAGATTTGGCATATGGAGCTGTAATTGGCAGTATGGAGCTACCTGACCCAGCCGCATTACAAGGCTGTGGAACGAGGGGAGGTGACCTCTTCACTTGCCTCCTTCAAGCTTTTGTTTATAAATTCACACAAAAGATTTCTTCTCTTAAATGGGACTGTCTTGCTTATTTATAGCTTCAACTAAAGCACCACTGAGCCACACTTCTTCATTGTGCACAAGAAAAAGCAAATCAATAACCTAATTTAAACAAAATACAAAGTCTTCACAAAGCTGAATAATCTATTCCCTAAACTCACACATTTCCCCTTCTCTGTGACATGCTGCCCAGGCTTTCACAGTCCCCAACCAATCTAATGAGTCCTGGCCCTTTCATCACCCAGATCTGGAGGGAACAAAAGGAAATTGTGCTTATTAATGGCTGTCTTTTCCAATAGTCGCTTTGATTTTTCTCTCCATATTCCCTTATGAGGTTTGGTAACCTCATGTGACCGGTGCATGGCAGCTAAGAGAGTTTTCCAGCTTCTGTTGCCTGTACCAGGTAACCACATAAACCAGTAGCTCTTCTGCCCGAAGTGACCCACTCCAAAAGGATCACGATATTCCAGAATTACTGGATCTGGAAGGTTATGCCAGCTGGGTTTTCAAACAAGATGTCCCCACCAGGAGAGCTGAGGGGAAAAGTTGCAGCTCCTCTGCATCTCACATAACCTACTTGAAAATCTTAGCTGCTGGAGCTTTAAAGCTTATGAAGTCTAAACAAATAATCTGACAAGGAGCAAGATCTTGTAGAGCATTATCCAAACACAGAAGCTAAGTTCAGCTGTGGCTTCTTTGGGTAAAATTGTGATGTTCAAAGTTCTGCTGGATTTAAACCCTGTAGGAACCTACCTGTTTGACTTCAGCATTGCCTGTCCTGCTCTGCTCTGAGGGTGTCTAACATCTCTTCCCTTTCCAAGCCTAGAAATACACGTCCCTGACAGAGAAAATAAGGCATCAAATTTGCCTAAAACCAACATTACTCAGTTCCTTACACAAGGAACTGGGGAACACTTTCTTAAGGAAAAAGCTGATGATTACAACATTTACCTGAAATATTTTGTGGACAGAGATATGGTGCTCTGTTGAGACCAGGGAAGTAATCCCACAAGTCACTTAAATCTAGCTCTTGCAAATTGCCATCTGTTTTATGCACGAATCTTCCCATATATCCTGCACATACTGTATTTAGTGTGATACTGCCTTTTTGTATGAGGAACTTCATTCAAGAGGTTAGGTTGTTCCAGTTAATCTTCAATTTTTTCTTTTAACACTCCAAGAACTGATTTTACTAGTAGGCAAATTCTTTAAAAACCTTTATGAAGTACACTGTATATTTAAGCAGGTTTAGGACATTCACAGAGCACTTTATAGACTTCTATGTTTGCTTTCCCTATGCAACAAATGAAGAGCAAAATAATTCAGTTCCTATAGAAGTATGAAAACTAAGTGTGACCATAATATACTTTTGAGCTACAGTAATGAATGTGAGAAAATAAAACTTCAGTTCCTGAGTATGTTCCTTCTAGTAACTTGACAGATAAGCTGAAATCCACTCTCTGCTAAGAAAAGGCAGGATTAGCTCTGTTCTCACTGCCTCTGAAGAAATACCAGTGGCAGATCCCCCAAGCCCCAGGGTGAGAAACAGAGACATACTCACCTGTTTCTCCTCTCTTACTTATTCTAAAAAGGGGTTGTTGATAGGGGAACGTCCTCTTCTGATTAGCTGGTTACTGCTGAATGTCATCAGATGGTGAGAGCATTAGTCCCTAAGGTGTGCGTGTGTCCACAGAACTAAATGTGACCATTGCCTTGGAAGCTTTATTCAGAGATTAGAACATACAGCAGCATGGGGTATAAATGGAAGTACAGTGTTTTGGTATCCTTGCTGTTCAACTTCATAGTTGCACTATACCAAGACCTCTGCTTCTCTGTTCCTGTTAGCTGTGGTGTCTACATGAAAATGAAACTAGTTACATAAACTCAGTGCAGTGACATCCATGCTATATCTTGCACATGTGACTGTTCTTTGCTTCCTTGGAAGATACGCTGTATGGTGAAAATGCAAGTAGACTATCTAACTGAAAGAATGATTTCAGTATTGGTGCTATGACATCCATGCTGGAGTTTGAAAGCCAATGCTGCTGCCCTAACCCGTGGGATCTCTTTAGGAAGCAGAAGGAGCCAGCCACAGCAATAGCCCAATAAATTAGTCCTGTCCTATCACTATGGCACTTGTTTCCAGCTGGACTCCAGTACTAGCAAGTTATTTACACAATGTATCTTGTTTCTTGACATGGCTCATGTCGGTGTTGGAGAAACTATGTACTATTGCAGCTGCACTGCTGCTGTGACTGAGATGCAGGTTTCCAGTGTGTTAAGCCATGTTCAAGTAAAGCTGTCTACATAGAATCCAGGGAAGACCCATAAGTACAATATAAACATTTTATAGAATCATAGAATATTTAGGGTTGGAAAGGACCTTAAGATCATCTAGTTCCAGCCCCCTTGCCATGGGCAGGGACACCTCACACTAAACCATGTTGCCCAAGGACCTATTCAGCCTGGCCTTCAACACAGCAAGGGATGGGGCATTCACAGCTTCTCTGGGCAACCCATTCCAGTGCCTCACCACCCTTACAGTAAAGAACTTTCTCCTTATATCCAATCTAAACTTCCCCTGTTTAAGTTTGAACCCATTACCCCTTGTCCTATCACCACAACCCCTAACAAAGAGTCCCTCCCTAGCAATCCTATAACCCCCTTCAGATACTGGAAGGCTGCTATGAGGTCTCAACGCAGCCTTCTCTTCTCCAGGCTGAACAGTCCCAACTTTCTCAGCCTGTCTTCATACAGGAGCTGCTCCAGTCCCCTGATCATCCTCGTGTCCTCCTCTGGACTTGTTCCAACAGTTCCATGTCCTTTTGATGTTGAGAACACCAGAACTGCACACAATGTTCCAAGTGAGGTGTCACGAGAGCAGAGCAGAGGGGCAGGATCACCTCCTTCAAGCTGCTGGTCACACTCCTTTTGATGCAGCCCAGGATACGGTTGGCTTTCTGGGCTGTGAGCACACACTGAAGCCGGTTCATGTTCATTTTCTCATCAACCAACACCCCCTAGTCCTTCTCCACAGGGCTCCTCTGAATCTCGTCTCTGCCCAACCTGTAGCTGTGCCTGGGATTGCTCTGACCCAGGTGTCATGTTGCACTTGTCACGGTTAAACTTCAAGAGGTTGGCATCAGCCCACTTCACAATCTTGTTGTGGGCGCACTCAATCCCACTGTCCATGTCACTGATACCGATCCCTGAGGGACACCACTTGTTACTGGTCTCCAGCTGGACACCGACCCATTGACCACAGCTCCTTGAGTGCAGCCATCCAGACAGTTCTTTATCCACCGCATGGTCCACCTATCAAACTGATGTCTCTCCAGTTTAGAGACAAGGATGTCGTGTGGGACAGTGTCGAACGCTTTGCACAAGTCCAGGTAGATGACATCAACTGCTCTACCCCTGTCCATCAGTTCCGTAGCCCCATCATAGAAGGCCACCAAATGGGTCAGGCAGGATTTCCCCTTAGTGAAGCCATGCTGGCTGTCACCAAGCACTTTGTTGTTTTTCATGTGCCCCAGCATGCCTTCCAGGAGAATCTGCTCCCAGATTTTGCCAGGCACAGAGGTGAGACTGACTGGTCTGTAATTCCCTGGGTCATCCATTTCCCCTTCTTGAAAATGGGGGTTATATTTCCCTTTTTCCAGTCATCAGGAACTTCACCTGTCTGCCATGATTTTTCAAATATGATGGCCAGGGGCTTAGCAACTTCATTCACCAGCTCCTTCAGGACCCATGGATGGATTTCATCAGGTCCTATGGACTTGTGCACATTCAGGTTCTTAAGATGATCTTGAACCAGATCCTCTCCTACAGGGGGCCTAAGGTCTTCATTCTCACAGTCCCTGCATCTGCTTTCCAATACTTCATATTGAACACTTGAGAGGCAAGGAGGCAGAGGGGCTTTTATACATTATAGTATATCTTGCTGATCTTAAAAAACAGTTGTAGAGCAAATTAATTGAGTAATGAAATGAATTCATTTAATGGTCAGGAAATTAAATGATAGCATGAGTGAGGAAAATGAAAAGTTAAAGCAAGCAGAGCATTTGCTGCATTTACTACTAGTATGCTTTGCCATCATTCAGGTTTCAGTCTGCCTTGAAGGAAGACTGACACTAGCTCTAAATGACGCAGTGATCTTTTTATAAGATGAACAAATGCAGGCTGAAGCTGGGTTATGATGCAGTCCAGGACCAGGGCACCCAAAGAGATTTCATACATAAGAGAGAATATTTTTATCCAGATTCCGTCATCTTAACATGTATAATTTGCTCACTGATACTTTTTCAGATTTACAGTGCAGTTCATGACCCACAGCTAAATGTACACATCAGCAAAAGATAAGATAAGGCTTCTGATCTAAAATGCATAATTAGAGGTGGAAGTATCTTTATCTTATTTGCCAAGATAATCTATAAACCAACCATATCTGAGTGTGGCTGAAGAACAGATTTTATACAGGATAGGATGGGTAGGTCTGCAAGGAGGATGGAGAATATTTTAGCTTGATTTCACTAGTTTACATTCATCTAAGTTCCACAGTAAGTAAAAGCTATTATTATTTAAATAGCACATTTATCTCAGATGTATAATTATTTGAATAATTACATGTAGAGCTGTTTAGATAGGAATGTATAATGAAATCTCATTCTAATTTCTTATGGGTAGCTATATATTCATAAACCAATCTTCCCTTCTCTGTTCTGGGCTGCTGTGCTCATTTTCTGTAGTGGGGAGGACTTATGCTCTGTTGGAGGAGCCTATACAGCTGCTTTGCAAGATACTTCATGGGCATCTCAGACTGAAAGCAGTCTTTGCTCTTAACATGCTTTTATCATTTTCTCACTCCTGGTAGTTGCTAGAAGCTGCTTTCCCTGTACCTGCTGTGTTGCAAACATACAGAAGAGAAATCCTTACAGCTCTCTTATACTAATAGGTTCATCCAAGTCATTAAGGCTTGGGAATCATTAATGCTTTGGGGTCTCCAGCATAATACTCAGCATTCCTCCTGCTTTTGCCTTAACTTGTCTTCATCTCCTGTTTTCCTAATACCATCCATTAGAGTGGGCATTTGGTACTATCATGAAATCATCATTCATTGGTAATTTTACTTAGCAACCATATTGCCCTAAAACGTAAGTTATTATTACAAAGCCTTTACAGTACATGAATAAAAAGCAGCCTGTTTAGTTCAGTCTGCACATCTAACTCACAGTGATGTCACAGTGATGTCTAAGTGCTATATAACTGCTAACTCATTTACCATCCTTAATGACTGTTATAAGGGAGAACAACCAGTTAAGTCAGTGCTTGTGACCAATGCTGAGGGAAAGGGCAGATCTCGGTGGCAGATGAGGGCCCAGCCTGGGACACATACAACATCAACTTTTATTCCTTAACCAAACAAGGATATTATTAACATGTGTGTGCACTTACAAGCTCCCTTCCAGCTGTCTGTATCTTCATATTTTAATTGAGTCATTGTTAATGTAGAAAATACAAAAGTGATGTGTTAATTAAGCTTTCCTGGGCTGCTGCAATACTTCTTTGGAAGAATTTCAGCAAGTATCTTTCATGGAGCCCATAGGTGCCAACTGCCACCATGAACATGTGTCTTGGTTATGGCAGATAACATTGCTGACTGAACCTTGCTTTTTACATGCAATTGCCTTTGGTTTTCAAGGGTTTGGTTTGCTAAGGTTTTCCAAGGTTCTTGGGGGCAGATTGTTTTTGTTTGTGGCTTTTTTTATTGGTTTGTTAGGTTTTTTTCCCCAAAGACAATCCTGTAGCATGACTTCTGAAATCATTATTATTCACAGATTTGTGTGTGTTCTGTTTTAACACACTTGTTTATAACATACTTGGAATACAAGTATGTTTATAACATGCTTGAAAATTAATACATAAAAAGTTTTAATCAAAAATTTGTCCAGGAGGCAAATACTCTCCTCAGGCTACTACCCTTGGATTTGTGAGGAAATCTATAACTGGATTACCTTGGATTAACTATCTGGGCTGGCTACCCAGTGCAGCTGCAACAGCACAAGCTGGGTAACACTTCCCAAACATACAGGCTATACACTTTATAAATTAGTTAGTGTGTCTGACTAATTACTGCCTAATTAATGTAAAGTTGTATTTTAGGGCAATATATGGCTTAACATTTTCCTGGCTTTCCATCTTCTTACTATTTCTATGCAGATTGCAGTTTATATCTTCTGATAACAGAAGCACAATGACTTGATGTTAGCTCTTCTATCTCAAGCTAGAATCAAAACTGTAATGAATCAATAATGTAAAGCTGGGTAGTTTTATCCTCCTATTAACACTTCTTAGTATGAATTTGCTTTTAGAATAAAGTAACACCATGGACTAAGTGCAAACTTTCTGTAGAGAACCAAATAAATTTAGGTATACAGAGGGCTATCTGAGTTCAAACCACACTTACAGCTGGTCTGTGCCCAGTATGAAGCAAATGGGTTTTTTCAATAAAGTATAAGCTCAAAAGAGACCTGCATCATAAAAATCCTGGCTGGCACCTCCTTCCTACAACAGGTACCTTAGAGACAAAAATCCAGCAGCTCCAGGGAGTAGAATTGAGTCCAGCCAGGTCAGTTGGGAAACACGGCATACAAAAGTTTCCATTGATGTTACCATATATCATTTTCTGTGTGTAAGTAGGGAAGGAGCATCAGTCTCCAAGACTGCTAGATTACTTATTTCTACAGGTAATAAAACAACTCAAAGAAATGGAATAGAAGAGGATTAATAAAATAAGAAATAAAAAAAGGAATTTTGACATGTATATTCAGTGGAGCATAGAATCATAGAATAGTTAGGATTGGAAAGGAACTCAAGATCATCTAGTTCCAACCCACCTGCCATGGGCAGGGACACCCCACACTAAACCATATCACCCAAGGCTTCATCCGACCTGGTCTTGAACACAGCCATGGATGGAGCATTCACTACCTCCCTGGGCAACCCATTCCAGTGCCTCACCAACCCTCACAGTAAAGAATTTCTTCCTTAGATCCAGTCTAAACCTCTGCTGTTTAAGTTTCAACCCGTTACCCCTTGTCCTGTCACTACAATCCCTAATAAATAGTCCCTCCCCAGCATCCCTGTAAGCCCCCTTCAGATACTGGAAGGCTGCTATGAGGTCTCCACGCAGCCTTCTCTTCTCCAGGCTGAACAGCCCCAACTTTCTCAGCCTGTCTTCATATGGGAGGTGCTCCAGTCCCCTGATCATCCTCGTGGCCCTCCTCTGGACTTGTTCCAACAGTTCCATGTCCTTTTGATGTTGAGGACACCAGAACTGCACACAATACTCCAAGTGAGGTCTCACAAGAGCAGAGTAGAGGGGCAGGATCACCTCCTTTGACCTGCTGGTCACACTCCTTTTGATGCAGCCCAGGATATGGTTGGCTTTCTGGGTTGCAAGTGCACACTGCTGGCTCATGTTCATTTTCTCATCAACCAACACCCCCAAGTCCTTCTCCACAGGGCTCCTCTGAATCTCGTCTCTGCCCAACCTGTAGCTGTGCCTGGGATTGCTCCCAGCCACGTGTAGGACCTTGCACTTGTCATGGTTAAACTTCATGAGGTTGGCATCAGCACACCTCACAAGTGTGTCAAGGTCCCTCTGGATGGCATTCCTTCCCTCCAGCGTGTCAACAGAACCACACAGCTTGGTGTCATCGGCAAACTTGCTGAGGGCACACTCAATTCCATTGTCCATGTCAGCGACAAAGATATTAAACAAGACCGGTCCCAACACCAATCCCTGAGGGACACCACTCGTTTCTGATCTCCAGCCAGACATTGAACCGTTGACCACAGCTCTTTGAGTGTGACCATCCAGCCAGTTCTTTATCCACTGAGTGGTCCACCTATCAAATTGATGACACTCCAATTTAGAGACAAGGATGTCATGTGGGACAGTGTCAAAAGCTTTGCACAAGTCCATTTCAAAAAAATATTTGCCTTCTGTCTTGGTTTTTAGTGGCTGGATATGAATTGGTTGTTTGTGATTAACACTAAGCTATTTTTATTGTCTACTGCATCTTAGAAACTTCAAGTTGCTTCTTTTTTTTTGTTTGTTTTCTTTTATGTGAGGAATTGCCATACACAATCACACAGCTGATGTTCAGAGGCTTTTGCCACGAAAGAGAATTTTGGCAAGCAAATCACACTATGTTCCCCTTTCTTTCAAACAGCTATTCAGGTACTGCTAAGTATCCTAAAATACTACTAATAGCAGCTGCTTACATTACTGTAATCCAAACTGAATAACATTTAACCTTTGTCTGTTTTACTGTCATGGTGATGAATTCTTCTGTAGTTTCCTAGCTCATAATTCCTCCTCCTCTTCACAAGATCCCAGAGAGGGCAAGATAAAAATGCTTGTATTATGGTAATAAAGTGTGTGGACACAGCAACAAGCGTAGGTGATGCTGGGCTGAAACTGTAGAGCATCATATTATATACCATCAGGGGTGTTTTATGTAAGCATTCCCAATGATTTTTGGAGAGGGGCTGAGGGAAAAAATGCATCCCTCTAGAAGTTTCCCACAATGTGAGGACTGGGAAGAAAAAATTAATCCTCTTCTGCCCAAAGTGGGCAGTCAATATGCATTTAAATGCCATCTATACTTCACAGACCTTCATAAGGTCTGGAAAATTAATCCAGACCAGAAATCCTTTCATACCAGTTGTTTTGACAAACTCCTGCAGGCCTGCATTTCCCAGGTAGAACAAGAGGTATTTATAGAAGCTTTCTTCTTTTTGTTTTTTTTTTTGTTGCTTACTTCAGTGAGCCCTCACCGATCTTGCTCTTACATGGTAATGCAGCATGAAAAAACCTGCACCTAAGCACTTTTCCTTACAAATTCTGGTTCCTGCTAGTAAATTCCTTTTTAACATTTCTAAACTGCAAACTAAAGAATTTCACTTTTTTAAAATCAGCTTTTTGTTATTGCTAGTAATTCTTGTCCTAGAACTTTTGCAATTTTTAAGCTCTTTCCAGAGGTGATAAAAACATAATCTAAATACAATAGCTTTTTTTTTTGCACCTGAAGAAAAATGTACATTTTATTGTGATCAATTTTTTATGACCTGTAGCATATTGTTCCGGATTAACGCAGGCTTTTCAAAAGACTATACAGTACACTGGAAGCATCCAGGCTAAAGTACATTCACCTTTCAATCTCTTTCAACAGGTTCTCTCCATGGGAATGATGACTGAATACTACCACTACTTTTTTACAACTCTGGTAAGGAAGGAACATGAAAAATTTTAAGTGATTTAGGTGTTGTTGCAGAAAAGAGAGCTTAAAATTTCCAGTTTTGCTAGATCTTTCTTGCCATTATTGAAGGAAAACCGTGGACAATGGGTACTAACACTCATTAGTAATGCCAGGACTCACAATTCTGTAAGGTAGCTGTTTTGAGGTACCTGTGGGGCTGGCTAATATTTAATGCCATGAAAACAAATTGGAGTGCTGTGCTTAAGGAGGAGCCATTGGTACAGGTGGATCAGAGTGAAATAAAATAATGAGTCAATGACTTTGCAATGGATCCAAGATCAAGCACCACAGGTGGTGTTGCTCATCTCTAAAATCACAGACTCATAGAATGGTTCGGGTTGAAAGGAACCTTAAGGATCATCTGGTTCCAACCCCTCTGCCATGGGCTGGGACACTTTTTGGTAGACCAGGTTGCTCCAATCCCCATCCAACCTGGCCTTGAACACTACCAGGGATGGGGCAGCCACAGCTTCTCTGGCAACCTGTTCCAGTGTTCACTCTTTGTTCTGATTAACACACTTCCGTAAGAACACAAAATTACACAGGTATAAAACCACCTGGGAAATTTTATACCAAAAGAAAAACCCTACATTTCGTGGTACAAATTTATATATGGTACAAATACTCTATAAATACTTGTTTCAGCACATTTTTCCTATATTTTAACTTAGATGTTACATATAAATATAACTCAATCCATGCTTGAAGTCCATTTACATTGTAGACTAGAAAGACAGCAAAGAACCAATATTGCTAGAACAGTTCTAGAGAACTGGATTATATCATGTGCATCTGCCTGTTCTTCATTTTCTTTCCATATAAAATTTTATATGAGAATGAAAAGTCATTTTGAATCCAACAGTCTATTCATTAGTTAGAAAAGACTCTCTAGTTGTCTGGAACTTAAAGTAGTAGCTTGAAATAGTTCTCTTTGAGGCCATTTTAACATCAAGAAAAATGTGAAAATTATTGTGAAACTTACAGTTTTATACAATAACCAATACAATAAACATTCTCACATAAAATGGTAACCACCACCAACAATATGCATGAGATAGAACAGAGCACATATTAGAGCAAGGAGTTAGTAGTGCTGGTGTTACCTCTGCATAGTGATATTGTAAATGTTGACATTGTGATGGTTACTGTGATAGTAAACCATGACCAACACATTTGTCATTTTACTGGCCTACTGGGATCAGCAGAAAGTTGTTTTAAAAAACAGCCTTCAGGCTTTGAGAAGCAGTTATCCTATTTCCACTGCCTGATAAATACAGCTGTGGAGTGTGCCACACAATTATGTCTCTGAGAATACCCATTATTTTCCTGCCCTGTGAATGCTGAGCACTGAAGCGCATGGGCTTACTGTGCACTACCCTGACACATCCATTAGAAATACTGGCAGCAAGTCACCTGAATGAGGCAAGGAAAGAGAAAAATGGGATTCATAAGTAGCAAAAGTTTATTGTTCTCAATACCTATTGGAATTTTCTTTCCCCAAGCTGGGAAATAAGCTTGACATTGGCCAGCTAGTTCCTCATGTTGGTTTGTCAGAGCTCTAGCACTGTTAAAGGACTGCTATAAATTAAAATTAGATACTGATGTGCAGATTTTTTTGCAAAATAGTGGTGTCATGGAGAAATTATTCTTTATGTTCCATGGTTTATGACATGGTTTATCATAAATGTCACATAGCTTTAGTTTATTCAGATTTATAACCTAACTGGTCATGACTAGGTTTTGAAGGCAAATAGAGCATTCATAGGGGAAAAAAAAAAACAAAACATCAGCACTTAAGCTTTGAATTGAAAATCAAATGCGATTTTGGCCTAATTTTGCCTTCTGAACATTTTGCTTTAAAAATGCTACATCTGTTTTTGTTTGTTTTCTTAATGGTGATTTAGGATCTATTTGCATTAGACCTTGAACCCTACAGATACAGTGGAGTAAATATGACAGGTTTTCGTCTGCTCAACATCGAGAACCCTCATGTTTCATCGGTCATTGAGAAATGGTCAATGGAGCGTCTGCAAGCACCACCGAAACCAGAGACTGGCCTCCTCGATGGCATGATGACAGTAAGTAAATAACGACAATGATGCAGGGGAGGCATCTTCCACACATTTCATAATGCTGTTCTATCATATGTGAACCGTTCCCATTATTGCTTTATTTTACAATGCAAATGTTGAAGTAGCATCCCCAAAACAGACTTCCTTTTACCTGCTTCTACATAGAAGTGCATTGGCCTCATGAACCAATGTTACACTCATCTGTGTGACAAGCCACTCCCAGAATGTTCTAGAGATGTGTGGCAATACTCCATCACAGTGCCTTCCAGCTAACATCGCACATCTTATTGCTGTCAAATGTATATACTGCTGCTTCATTTTTCTAATAATGTCCAACATGGAGTGAAGAACATAAAAATGTTCATAGCAGGTGTACAATTTATAACCTGCAGGGAAAGGTATTGTACATGTGGACAGTAATAGCATTTTTAAATTGGAAAAGCACACTTTCTCTTCATTTCCATCATCTACAGCAACTCTGGCTTTTAAGGTATAATTCACAGATAACTGAAAGCTTTCACCAAGCCAGGAAATTAGGATTTCCTCCCTATCACTACCCCAAGAAATAAAGGAAAGAATAGGAACAATTACTTGGGCAGTGTGACTCCATTTGGTATTGTGGGGTGAAGGGTTGCCATCTTTTTGCAATATAAGATAATGTATCATATGTACTGAGTGCAGTTTGAAGTGTTATGAAATAGACTTTACTGCAGATGATTGATGGGAAAATTTTGAACCATTCTAGCATCCTGAAGAGAAATGCATTATGTGTGTTATCTCTAGCATTTCAAAAAAGTGTTGCTTGTTTGGGCAGTGCCATTGTGCTCACTCATACACAAAGCAGGGAAGAAACCTGTCCCTGGGAACTTGTGATGTGAATGCACAAGACCTGCAAGGGTAGCTATTCACACATAGCTATTCACGTGCATTCACTCAACTGTCAAACTAAGAAAACCAGAGTTCTTACTAGACTCTTAAGCTCTCATTTGTACCTGACTCTTATCCTCTCCTATTCATCTCTATAATATTTTATTGCCCTTGATACCCTGAAATAGTATGAGTGCCAGGGAAAGCATCTTCCTAGTTGGCTGTGATCATTTAAATATTCATAGAAAGTTCTGTTTATTCAGTTTGATGGAGAACTGCAATACTGCTATATTTCATTAGGCAATATGGTTATGACAAGCTGCATAGTATAAGGAAATCATGATTACATGCCCTGTTGTCAGCTCAGGATTTCTCCCTTCTGTTTCATGCTGTATTGTTCGCCCTGTTGTCAGCTTGTGGGAAGTCAGCAGGGCATGACCAAGACAGTATTGAGCTCACGTCCCACTCGCCCAAATTACATACGAAGGCATAATTGTTCTAATGAGATCTTTTGGTTTCTTTGCAATTATTTAAATAGAACACAATAATCAGGAAAACAAGTTCTAGGACTAAATTTTAGATCTTTTTATGCAAAAGTAAGGCATCAGTATAAGGCAGTTTGCTTTAGAAAATGAGGTGGGGTGACCTTTGCTTTCTCCATTTAACCATGTAAAACAGAACAGTGAGTGGAGAAATAAAAGGCTGAGGGAGGTAATATAGCCTCTTGTCTTCTAGGTGAAAGGATGGATGAGTAACAAGTTACATAAACATGGGACTCAAACAGCTGAATCTGAAAGAACATGTCCCCAGTCTAATGTAAAATCTGATATCCATTATCATTGATGGGAATCTTTCCACTGTTTTTGTATCAGGCCTTTAGTCTCTGGGTCCATTTGGAACAACTATCTGTTTTAAGACACTTGACAATGAGAGCTGTTATTGTCTCCTCCTTCTTGACTCACCATTTATGTTTCCAATTTACTCTGATTGTGGGAGCACTGTTTTGGACAAACCCTGATGAGTATATCAAGAGCAATTCCTCATCGGCTATACATTAAGATTAGTTGATAAATTCAGATCACATTTGATTGCCAGCAAAAATCTCCAATACTGATAAGACTGATGCTGTTGTAATTTACTTAGGTAAATGAAACAGACAAAGAATGAAATATATTGATTTCCCAAAGAAATCACATGGGAAACGAATAAAAAATGGATTAGCTTTGCAGTTCATATAAATGAGTTCAGTTTCTCATCTGCTGAGGTTGTTTTCTTTTAAGGCTCCTGTTTAATTACTTAGTAGCTTTACAAGAAAGGTAAGCGCTTCATCTTCAGGGCATCTTTGTGCATTAAGCAAAACATGATTATTTCCACCTCACACAAGAGCACTGAAACACAGCACAGGTGAAAGTGAGGTTTTTCTAAAACTTCTCAGTGATAAAGGGTGACAGGGCATGCAATCTCAGATTGAGGCATGCTTTTAAACCAAGAAACCCATTCTCAAAAAAACCCAGAGATGCGCAAAAAGCATCCAGGAATTTCAGTACTGTTTAAGTATCTAAGAGCTGATTTCATCTGGCCTTAGACAACTATACGTTAGATGGATAAATCCAACTTAATCACCAAAAAAAGACACCTGAAAGAGACAGTTCATCTCTCTTTAAGACAGCATGGGAGGTGTGGCAAAGGAACAGCCCTAGCAAGGTCTCATTGGGGCCATTTCATATGTTTGTGCCAAAAGCCAATATCCCTGAGGGTAGTAGACAGAATAGACAACTGTCTAGTGGGATACCTACCAGGTGTTCAGTGGGACTGATTTCCCTGGAAAGCAGGGCCTGCCTACCCTGTGAGTAAGAAAATCCCACAAATACCATGAGAAGAGAGGCAATGGGGAGCTAGCATGGACCACATAGGCAGTTGTCCTACATGCCCCCCTGCCCTGCCAGCCCACAAGCTGGGCAGACTGGCTTGAGAACCTGAGTTGTGTTTTCACCATAATTCATGGAATTGCACACCTGGAGGTACTGAGAGTCTTTGGCAAATCCCATGAGGAAACTATAGAAGACTGATTAGTACTAAGTGCTGGACCCCAAAATACATCTGGAGGGTGAGACCTGAGCTGCTGTATCACCTGAGGCTTTTTAAAACCCCTCTCTGTGCCACGGCGCTGAGTTACCTGTACACTCCATCCTGTGCTGAACCCAGCTTCTTTCTTCCTGCAGCTATCCAATATAGCTTACTTCCCAATGCTCACCTGAAAATACTCTGAAACTAATACAAGCTTCCAAAAAAAGAGAAGTTTTTGTTGCACCTTAAGTGTCCATGGGGAGCCGAGTAGTGGCATTTTCCATAACAGCAGCACAGGAAACTGTTCTCAATAGAGAAAAGCAGGGTGTCAAGATGTACATTAAAGAAAGCCTTTCTGTTTTTTTCATGCAGACTGAAGCAGCTCTGATGTACGATGCTGTTTACATGGTAGCAGTGGCCTCCCAGCGTGCCTCCCAAATGACTGTCAGCTCCCTGCAGTGCCACAGACACAAGCCGTGGCGTTTTGGACCCAGATTTATGAATCTGATAAAAGAGGCAAGTGTAGACCGTCTGCTTATGGTCAGCATAATCCTTCTTTTCTTCTTTACTGCATTGGCTTGTGTTGTTGCTCCATGCTCTTTGTCATGCGCTATGCTTCGGTTTCTGGCACTCAGATATCCATTTCTTCCTTATCTTTCTAGCTGAGAAACATCAATCTACAGACACTAGGCTGTGGCTTGCATTCTTGCATTCTAGTGGACACTTTATCTGGTCCTTCAAAAAATGAGAGATTGCTAAACCCTAGGTGTGATAAAATCTACGACTAACACACCAAAGGCTTCCAGGATTTTTTTATTCAGTTAATGTCTATTATGTATGTTTATAATTTCCAAAAATATGAAATAACTAAAACCAGCCATTTTAGAAAATGAAAAGAAAGTAAGTTTATAGTTTTGTCCCTGTTTCACCACTTAATTCCAATTGTTTTGCTGATTGCTTGATCAGTAATCAATATCCAGGAAATATTGCAGCTAGTATTTCTAAAGAAGTAAATAGCTTCATGAAGTAGTGCACTGTGTCCTAAAATACATCACTGAGCTAGCTTGATCCACAGATATTCTAAGAAATACACATTGTAGCTGAAATACCTTCACTTTTCCAAAAATTCAGTTTTATTATGAATTTCAAATGGAAACTTTTCCTGTAGGGAAGAGTATAGAAATGAAAACTGGAAAATTCTGTGGAATATATATATATATATATATATTATCTTTTCCATCAGCTCTTGTCCATGACACGGTGATTCCTATCAAAACCACATTCATTTGCTTTTGTGTAGGTGGAACAGGATCTGTAGGCTGAGGTACAAGATAACAGGTGGCAGCATGTCAGGGCATACACCTGAATCCAGGCATATGGTAGGAGCAAACTGAAAGACATGGTATGTGGTGGTTACAGAGCATGTAGAAGAGCTATCATCACCTTCCCCAAACCTTTCCAAGTAAAGTTTTTAGAATTGCCATAGGCAATGCATGGTGATTCACCTACACAGAAAGCATTAAAAGTTTCCAAAACATTACTTTCCACACAGGGTGTTTTATGAATTTTTTTTCCTTGTAAGCTTCTCTTTGAAAGTATAAAGAAAATAGTTACTCAAGTACTCAAGGTCCTCACTTAAGAATTAAGGAAGCTTTGAGATACTTTTCTTACAGCAACACAAACATGGGAATACCCATGGAAAGCAGGACTGGTAAAGATTATTTCTCTCACACTGACGTCAGCCATGCTGCATCCAGCTTCCCTACTGGGCAGGAGGTGGGAATATTGTAGCAGGAACAGTAAAAGACAGGAGAAAATTGTCCAAGTGTCTGTAATAAAGATGAACTTGTCCCTGTCTCCTTCCCTCCCTTCTGAAGTGATCTAAGTGGGAATCTTTGCTGTTCTATTTCTCAACATCAAATTAAATGAAGTGCCATTGCTACTCATCCAACTTCTGGTGCATTTTAAGAATAATTATAATGAGGTTGAAAGTTAGTTGGTTAGTCTGTATCAGTGACCACACGTGCAATTTTATTTTAGGTGATGCTAAGTATATAGCATAAAGGTCCTGAATCCTGAGCCAGAAGTACTTTTACAAAGATCACCAGACCTCAGCAGATGCAGTTCAAAGCTTAAAACAGTTAATACATTCACATTTATCATGGACAGTTAGTTTGTCTTGTATGGAGTGAGATATGTGGGCTAATTACTGATCATTTTGCAGATAGTGTCTTTCATGATCAGTAAACCACCGATTTAAATGCTCAGAGAGTCTTATCTTTCTGTTGAGGCCAAAAAAGATGTCTGTCAAAAGTAGAAGATAAGGTTTAATAAGATAGCATTACATTTCCCATAAAGGCTATAACACATGTTGGAACCTAAATCACAAATATAGTTGGACCTCTTTAGTTCATGTTAGTATCTGGTTTACTCTTCAAGGACAGATGAACTTTATAAATTAGAAATCAAACGAGCAGTTATGGACAAAAAAGGTCAAACAAGCAGAATGATAACTTGGGCCCACAAAAATACAATTTAATTTTACTATACTGTGGTATGGTACAAACAGTTTGTAGAGTGTCTGAAGGCAAATATTTTATACTGCAGTCTAAATAAACAACTTTCAGACAAAGAGGTTACCTGCAGTGAGTCCTGCAGATGCTAGAGTTTAGCAAGTACTTCAATGGCTCCATGGTGGGCTTTTGCATTTAATTGCAGTGGTGATAAGAACTGCAGTCATCTCATTTGGTTTGTGGGCCAATGCTATAAAATGCCAGGCTGATGGTAATAGAAAGAACCTCAGAACCTCCCTGCACATGAACAGAGGTTAAGGAGGAAAGCTTTGTATAGCAAATCATAGGCTGCCTCTCTCTTCATCAGCAGATGACAATTTCAGCCTGTCACTGTCCTGCTGGAAAGTCAATGTTCAGGTCATATCTAGTCCTCAGATAAACATGAGTTAGATTTCTCCTGAAAGCAACCAAATACCCTACATCCTTGGGCAAAATATTGCCATCTGATTCAAGTTGATATGAATATCTGTACATTGGAGTTGATTTCTGAATTTTCAGAGTACATTAAAACAAAAGATGCCTAGTTTAATGTGAGAATAATTCTCTCTCAACCTTGAGGCTTCAAGTAGGTGCAACAGGTAACAGCAATAGCAGATTCATCACCTATTTTTCTTAATGACTAAGATGAGGTGCTGCTAGCAAGACTGTAGGAGGAAAATAAAAATGTCTGAGGCTACAGAATAATCAATTACAGCAACAAAAATGCTCTAAAGATATCATGAGCTGATGCTGATTGTAGGAAACATTTGGAAATTTGCAGAGAAAAGCAAGCCTGACCAAAGCCCCCCAGTCCTGAGGACAGCTTTGAGGTCAGATTGGTCATCAGCTAGTCCTGAAAAGGATAATGTTACATAAAATAGACTGTCTGCTTCTACATTAAGATCTTTTTAATGAAAAGTAATTCATTGTCAGAAGCTTTTGTCTCTCTCTGACCTAGTGTCATTCATATATAAATGATATTTTAATCTTTTAGCCCTTTTGGAAGCATTTATCCATGCCCAAAAAGAAAAAGGATGTCATTGCCTCTCTTCATAGAGGGAATAGGCAGAGAAAGGATGATTCCACCTTTCCCGAAAGGAAAACATATGCAAACATGAAAGAGGTGTTTATAATTGAATGATCAAATTTCCTGGTTGTGTCCACTTTAAAGCATGAGATAAGCCCCAAAACAATGATTATCTGTCATTCTATTATCATCTAAACCTATGTGAGCTCTTCTTACTCAAATCCAATAACAACTAAAAGAATGACTGTGTAGAAAAGTGTTTCAGAAAGCAGAGATGCAGGCTTTATCTTGAGTGATTTCATTAAATCTCCTCAAGCAGGATCACACGCACAAATCTCAAAGATTAAAAAAATCTAAAGCAGCTTCATTTGCATTTCAGTTTATGCTGTGTTTTTGACAAGATACATTTCAAGCATGTCTAGTCTGTAGAGAC
This sequence comes from Melopsittacus undulatus, assembly GCF_012275295.1. Lineage (NCBI taxonomy): Eukaryota > Metazoa > Chordata > Aves > Psittaciformes > Psittaculidae > Melopsittacus > Melopsittacus undulatus. The sequence continues at coordinate 94,831,183 of NC_047528.1, forward strand.
CAAGATTGAGAGCAATCCATCTAGACTCTGCTTTGCGTGATTCAACACAGCCTTCCTCTCATAGTGACATTAAAAGCTCTCATGAACCTTCTAAACTAAACCAGTTCTTTGTGTAAGCTAATGCCATGACCACATGAAGCAACAAGGTAAGTGGACTGATCATTCAAGCACTGCCACATCTTTAAAACTTTAAAACCTCTGTCTCAGCTTATCTGTAATAATTCTTCTGAGTGAAGATGTTCCAATTAGAACATTCAAATGCCATCAAGCTCAATAAGCTCTTTCCTTAGAATTTATAAAGGGTTTTCTAGCTCTCTGCTAACTGATTCTCATTTCCACAAGTAGTAAATGGTTGCCTCTCCAGCCTGTAACAAAGACAAGGATTAGAAAAATCAAGTCACTGAAGAAGCTTGCTTAAATTCTCACATCATTTTTCATTGTTAAAGATTTAAAATGAGACCTTAATTTAGCTTATTTATGTACAAGGAAGAATGCTGTGAATGTTGAACCAATTCTACAGTTTTTAAAGCATCCAGCACTGTGTAACTCTGATCTGTGGATGACACTGCTTCAAAAGTAAAGTTAAAAAAAAGACATATCCAGTCTGTCCCTGTACAAGAGGACAGTGATTGACTCAGCATCAGGAAATTAAATTATGCAACAAAGACATCTCCATTATCTTAGATTGTTATTTTGCCTGCTTTTTGAAACCATAATAATAATTCAGAGTGTAGTACTCTGTATTCTCGTTACATTGGTTATAAAAGATTTTATATCATGTTTCTTCTTTATAAAAAGGAAAGAAAAAAAAAGCCCAACACCTTGTCCTCTATACAAAACATAATTCCTGGAATCTTTTCTTCCAAATTCAGGGCATTTAAACAAATAATATCTTTCTCTGTAGAGAAAGAGGCCTCTTCATCAGTGTAATTAAGAAGACTGGGAAAAACAGGGAGGCGTTGTAATTTCCAGTCACCACAAAATGAGCTGGGAAGATCTGCACCACAGGGAAAAAGTCATGACAATTCTCTGAGCTGAACCATTTCTTCACATAGACTAATAACCACAGAAAACAACAAGATGTGTGGACTTGGCCATACAGGGACTACTATGACTGTATATCTTCCAAGCACCTAGCTGAACTTATTTGTAATAATTCTTCTGTGTGGAGGTGATTCAGTGTTAGTCACTTACTAGCCCATACTTGCTTTCCAAACCAGCAGTACATATGTCTAACCTGTGCTGAGAGTGTACACATGATTTAGAAACTCCTGTCTTTTTTCAGGTATCTGCTATATACAAGCTTACTCAAGGCCCGGTTGATCTACAGTAAGGAAGTAGCAGATTTCACTGTTTTCTCACATTTATTTGTGCTGTTTGCAGCTCTCAGATATAGATAGGTTTTTTTTCAGCATACAAGTCTTTAAAGATTTATATGCTTTAAATCTCTGAACTGTTTGACATATACCCAGCACTTTAGATGGATGGCAACCGTCTACTCTCTAATTCTGATATACCCGTACAGGCCAGTTTGTTTTGTTCTTGGCACAGAGGAAGCAAGCAAACATCCTGAGGACTGCTAGATTTCCTGAGAAGCTCTGGTGCAGGGAACAGAAGACAGAGTTAACGAGTTGACAATAGCATGACCACATCCAGTTTGATTTTGTCCAAATTTGACTGACATTTTGATAAAGGCACAGGAATGCATAAAGGCTTAATTAGCTGGTGTTAAATCACAGGATGTAATTTTCAGGGGATTCTTGATAATAACTAAATCTAAACCAAACATAGAATATCATTGGAAGGAGAAGAAACTTAAGATTTTTCATTACAGGAAAAGTACAGGTTTAAATTAAGACAGAAGGAAAGCAATCCATCTGGGGTGATATTCATCAAGGGGCTTTTTTTGTTAAAATTGGCAGCATTTCCAAACAAAGGAGAACAAAACATCTTGTAAGAGAACAGAACATTTCTTTTGTTTCACAGGCTTTTATTACTGCCAAAGTCAACATGTAAAAGTATTCTCATGGACTAAAAGTCTACAGAGTAGAATAAAAAAAAAGAAGTGAGTTGTACAGGACAGGATGTCAGAAGACCCCAAGAACTCACTATCTCCTCTGCTGTCTGAGGAAGGATCTGTGGTGCCAGTCAACCGCTGTTTCTGTGAAAATCTCTATGGATGTGAATGGGGAAAGATGACAATATTTCAGCTTTGAAATATAAAATAGTATCTATTCTGCTCCATCTTTGTCAATGTGTTTTAGTGTTGAGTTAATTAGAGCATTTATAAATACTCATTGCAGTTTTCTCTGGGCTACCTCTGATCTTGCAATATTTAGTTAATTCAAAGAAACACATTTATTTTGGTAGCAATTTTATCACCAGATAATTTGGTATTAGGATTTGATCTATTCTCATTAACCAAACATTTTTCTTTGATTTACTTTTTAAAAACTTATTTCTTGGCCATGAAGTAATGGATTCATTTCTGCTGTTAGCCTATTACTCTCTGTTACTTTGAACTAAAAACTCTTAATTATAACAGGAAAAGAAGTAAGTGCTGGACTTGCATCCCATCATGATTTATTAGGAATAAAGGTCAGCTTTCCAAGATGATAATGAATGGCTGAGGTTAATATCAGTAGGGATTCCTATTCTGAAATCAAATTTCAAGTGGAAAAATCGATTTATGGAATGCTCTATACACATATTGCAAAATAATGGTTATAGGACTTGCATGCTAATACATAATGAATTGATAGAAAATTATCTGCAATGTTCTGATACTGTGATATCTAAAATCAAACCAAGAAATCTGACAAGAAAATTATATATTTTTTTTCAATTCTGTTTTTACTTTCTTAGGTATTACCTGGAAAGTAGATTTGTTTATAAAAAAGTGAGCAAGAATTACTATAAAGTGATTTTATCAGAATATATGGAGGCTATTTTGATATTTGCTACACAAAACTTTTTCAGAACATATTTTGTATGTCCTGGCTTACTAAAAATGTTCATCATTTACTCCACACTAATATTTCGATTTAAGTGTTAGTGGATGGCCTAAACCGAATGATGCTTATTTGTACTGGAAAAGCTCCAGGAAGTGGAGTCATATTACCATTGAGCCATTCACTGTGAGCAGTCTTTGCTGCTGAGAGTTTACAAGATAACTGTTATAGGCAAATCATTTAGTTTTTGGAGCAGTGTACTCTCACTGAAACAGTATGTTCCCCAACCACACAACCTCCTACTTGCTCGTTCACAGGTTTGCTAGTGCTTAGGTCCCATTAGCTCAGATGGATATGACACAGCGCTTTGCACTACATGAAGCCCCCACAAGCTTCTTGTCATCCTTGTTGTGCAATGGGTTGATGTCACTGTAACAGGACAGCCTCCCCAACAGCTCAGTTGAGGAGGATGCTTCCCATCCAAGATGATGGGCCAGAATTTGCCAGGGCTTTAGCTCCTGGCTCTGCCACAGATTCTGTGCAACCACAAGAAATCATTTCAGGTCAGCTCCAAAACCTGTGTCATGGTCAACTGATAAGGCCAAACTGGTCATTGCTTAGTAGGCACCTCCACCATGCTCCCATGATCAGACTGTTCACTATCCATGCTTGTAGATACAATATCACTCTAAACCAAAAGCAGTGGACCTAAAATCTAGATGAAGGATTCTTGTAGCTGGAAGTGCTCCTGTGTAAAAGACAAATGGCAGCTTTTGCTAGTTTGTGTATTTAGTCTGTTAGCTTTGTGGAACAGGATTTCTTACTGTCTCACCTATACAAGCAGTATCTGTTACAATTGGGATCCCTATTTCCACTAACACAATAGTGTAATGTTACGTTTTCCAAGTTCATAGTCAACTGTGATCCCATCCATGCATTTCAGTGACAGTCATGTTTGTGCATGGTAAGATGAGACTTTATTGTTACTAGGAAGAATAACTGACAAAGTTTGACCTTCCCTTCCAGTTCTTCATACCCACTTACTCATTTTTGGTATTGATATAAAGCAGTCTGGTAGGTTTAAGCCTTAAAGGACTTTAAAGGCTTTTCAAACATGTGCTATGCAATTAATCTATCTATGCCATCATCTTCACATATTTGAAATTAATTTGTAAAATTTGTTGCATCAAAAATCTTTCATATGACTACTCCTGAACATCATTAAACTCAACCAGTGCTGTGTAAATGAGTGCTCTTGACTGACTCTATAAACAGCCTGTGACTTTCCCAAGAAGCCACGCTTCTCTATTTATGCATTTTCCTCTTCTGTTTCAAGGCAGAGGTGGGCTCAGTCTAATAACAACTGCCCAAACCCCTTCATAAGAACAAGCCTCCCCCATACCTCCTCTTTTCCATTCCAGGACTGCTTAGTAAAAGCCCAGGACTTTTCCAGTCCTGGACCTCTTCTGAATAAAGAGACTATGAAGCATCATGATTTTAACTGGGGAAGATTAAACCCTGTAATGGTGAATGCTAAAATTCTTTTTATTGCATCTGTTATGCTAGATTTGGACCAGGATAATGGAAAAGTCATACACTAACTTACTATATTCCATAATCCTCAAGGATCTCTTTTAATAAGAGGATTAACTGTAAGAGCTGATAAGTTGATGTGTGGTTCATACCACATTATATTTTTCACTGTAACTAGAAGCTTAAATCTATCAAATGTCTCTGCAGTTCTAGTAAAGCAGGAGCTTGCTCTTTCAAATGTCTCTGCAGTTCTAGTAAAGCAGGAGCTTGCTCTTTCAAATGTCTCTGCAGTTCTAGTAAAGCAGGAGCTTGCTCTTTCAAAAGGAAAGAAAACCAAATGAAAATTAAACTTCCTTGACCATTGACATTTTGGTTAGTATATTACTGGGATTGTTATTTATGATGTTGGAAGATTTTGGTATAGAAAAGTGATCTGTTATATTCAGAGCATGTGGCCAGAGAAGGTTTACATATGCCTATACTTTATAAATTTTTCAGATATCTGATTTTCTAATCAAGAAGCTAAAGTTTGGAGGGAAGAAAAAAAAATGAGAAAAAGAGCTCATTCACTATCTTGTCCCTTGCCATCAAACAACGCTATTGAGCTCCTCTGTGTATGTATGTTAATCATTGTCAATAATTCTGTAACTATCAGAGTTCTGTTCCATTAATAAGTCTAAAATGCAACGGAGGAGACATCATCGCTCACCTTTGTATTTGGATGTCAGCTAGCACCACAGCCCTCATTAGAAATTTTGTTGGATTATCAGTTCAAAACTAAAGTAGATATTCACCTTCAATATAAGCAGGTGATGCTGACTAGACAGAATAGGTCTACATTCTGATATGCTACTCTGATATGCCATTTGACACCCCCATATATATGTATATCTGCCACCTTTTCGTAGAAGCTAAGGAGTGCTTTACTTGAAGTGATACGGAGACACTAGCATATGCAGAAGTCACTTTGCTGTATTCACTCTAGTTTGCTACTGTTTAGCTGAAGTAAAATGTTCTAGTGAGATACTGGCTTAAAGAAATTATGATGTAAAGTATCTCTTCAGGACAAGACTGGTTTTCTTTTAAATTGCTCTTTTTGGTAGACCATCACAGAAGCAGAATCATTTTCCTAATCTCAGTCCAAACATATAGTGCATTCTTTTTAGAGGATATATAGGTCCAAAAAGACTATGATACTAGCATGTCTCTGTCACTGTGCAATGGTGAGTGAGCAGACATAATTTTGAGAGTTGAATACTAATGCTTTTTGAATTCCAGGTCAAATGATTGACAATCATTTTTTTCTATTGTTTCATTTATAATAAAAAAAAAAAGGAAAGAAAAAGAACAGCGTGGTGGTGGTATAAATTAATACCTTTGTTTTCACAATGCTGGTTAATTAGAAATGTATTTTAAATCAATAACTAATGTTCAGTTTTGCTTAGTAACTTCTGATAAAATAAACAGATTATAATACCAATAATTGAAAATACAAATACACTTTTCTTATATATCCATCATAAAACAGAGAAAACAAAAAAATCAGTCCCGTTACTTGCCTTTGTAAGTTACCTTTAACATGCTTGGGAAAGCAACCTATGATAGGTCAAGATAACCCTATTGAGAAACCAAGTAGACAGGAAAATACTCCTATCTTCAATTAGATTTCACTCTAGCTTCTGAAAGTACTCCTCTCATACCAAAGAATCCAGCTGTTTTCTGTTCCAGGCTCCCATTAAAGCTGTAGAAAAACTCCGCTGGCTGTGCCTTTAGGATAAAGTTTGAAAGTGTTTATGTCACACATAAACAGCAAGAGAAAGGAAAAAAAAAAAAAAAACAAAAAGAGAGAGAAATAAAAAATATAGTGACTGCTTTACAAAATAATTATCTAAATATGTCCCATTGTCTAATTTGGGAATTTCTCAAGTCAATTACAGTACAGGGTTTTTATGTGCCCAGATGCATTTGTAAGGCTTTTTTAGCATTACAGTTATATCCAAGAATACTCTTCACATAAGATGTTGTTTATCATCAATTTATGATACTTTCATATTAAACAAACATTCAGGCTTCAGTAGCAGATGCAAAGTGTCTGAATATTCTGCACAAAGTCAGGCTTGAATGTGGTTTTGTGCAGGGTTTTGGAACTGAACCACGGAACAGTTCATTTTCTGTCACAATGCTATCCTAAAATTACATCTTGGCTTTTCAATGAGAAGTTTTATCAGATCCATATACTTTAAAAATTTGTTAAGAGTTAGGACAGTTTCTCCGTACACCACTTAAACCAGATTTAATATGTACACATATTTTGTAAGTGATATAGCCACAGTTTTATTTGCATTTGCGGGTGCATATTTGTTTTCTTCTAATGTTAAATCTGGATATACATTTAAAGTGGGGGGTCTTAGTTTTGAGCAGTGAGAACAAGAAAAGTTTAAAACTTGAATTTGAAACTCTAAAGAGATCACTTGATATACTTGCGACAAGTAGAGGACTAAAGAACAGGTTCAGAAAAACCTTTATTTCAGTTTATTGAAATAAGTGGAATATGAATAGATGAGTGGAAACTTCTATACATTATGAAATGTTATTAAACTTAATAGCTTAAGAAGTTAAAATAAGAGTATACTTTTGCATTCTTGTCTTTCCAGGGCACTTTGGACATTTTAAAAAAGACCTTGAAAAATCTAAAGTTTTTGAATCTCAAGCACAACTATACAGTATATGTCACTTCAGCATGACTCAGAGGGAGAAAATATGCCATAGGCAAAGAAATGGTGAACTAGAATATTTGGATAAACTTATATTGAGTAAGAAAAAATAAATACGTCATAAAACCCAGATCAGTTTGTCTGGGAAAGATTGACACTTTTGTATGCAATAGTGCAATACAATATCTACAAAATTGGCTATATCTCATTAAGGCTGTATCGTAAAGCTAAACACTTAGTCAATGTATTAAACACACTGTGCATTATGACTTCTTGATCTAGTTGTACATTGCTAATACAAATCTGGAAATATAAGTGAGGTCCAGTTGAGACAAAAGAAACAGAATATTAAATGTACCTGTAGTTTCACCTTAGTGAGTCTGGTAGCAGCTGAACTAATTAATTCTGTCATTGAACTTTGGCTGAATTTAAGGCTGCTATAGTAATTGATTCAAGATGAGGAAGTAGAAATTGATATAAAAACTATATGATGGTGATGTGAATTGATAGCAAGCTTCTAGAGTGTTTGCCTTTGGAAGCTGAGTTAGCTTTATTTTCCAGTTGTTATAGTTGTCAATTGATATATAGAATCAATATTATCAATGTCAATCTATATATAGAATCAACATTATCAATGTCAATCTATATATAGAAATCAATATTATAATTTGAATTCTTAACACCAGATTTCAGATTGCAGTTTATACAGAATCTTCATTTTTTAAAGTAGTAAAATTTCACAGTTTTAATTATATTGCTTTGGATATTTCTTTTTCATCTTTTGCCATGTCAGGTACCTGATAGCCTCAGAGATGGTTGAAGACATATCTGGAATCTGTTCAATCTTAGTAAGAAAGAATATGAATACCTACTGCTCCTGTATGGTTTGCTTCTCAACTACCAGTTGAAACCAACGTATCGGGTTAATTCTCCATCTTGTTTAATAAACAGGCGAAAATCATCAAATGTTTACATCTTAGAAATAAGAATACTAATTATCTGATAAAACACAGTATTGAAGAATGTGAGGCCTTATTTTGAAACTTGCTGTGTTGCCGCATTGCTGCAAACTAGAATCCCAAAGAACAGCATTTCTTCTCCGTTCTGTTGTCAGAGGCAGCCTGAAACCTTCCGTAAATAGGACCTAAGGCATTACAAACAGAAGCCACTGAAATTCATATTTTTTAATTAAGCTGCAAGCTCTACTCGAGATTATACAAACAAAATTGAAAATACATTATCTCCCTAAGACCTTCAAATTGTGCTTTTAGTTCCTCTAATATTAAAGTAGGGCAGAGTGCAAAAAAGCTATTTCTTTTGATGAATTACATTGTTAGGTTCTGATTCAACTTTTATTATATCCTGTAACATTTAACTTGAGTGTCACTAGAAACATTAAAATTGCTATAAAACTTGTGTATAAAAGCATGAAATCTCATTGCTGTGTTAAACAGTCATGTGGTTTCTGACTATTCAGAAAGTTCTGCTTCATTTCTGTTTATTAATTGCATTTGAGAACTACGCAACTACTACCTATTCTGTTTGCCTGAGCACGGCGCCTAATAGGCGCTCACATCCTTGGTTTACCTGACAAGCATCTAGAAGTGATGCTATGCGGCTGTGATTTTGGAGCAGCATTTCACTGACTGCATGCAGCAGGTAGTTGTGCTTTAGAACTCGAATTAAAAGCTTGGAAGTTTACCATAGACTTCAGGAGGTCTGGGATGGACAGAAGGTCGCTAGCCCATTGCTCTGTTTGTTTTTAAGGAAAACTTTCATTTCTGATTAGGAAAGAAACATCACCTGTCTGTTTGGATGTGCTGCACACAGAGGCACCACAATTGTCTTGAGGTCAGAAACAAAATTATGTTCCCTGGACTCAAGCCCAAATGTTTAATTTTTATTTAGAATGAATTAAAAAAAATAAAATCAGAAATTAGATTTAGAATCCAAATGGTGTTTGAAGTGTGTTCCTCACAGTGGGGGTCTGAAAAAACCCTTCAACACTTACCTTGTCCGAGGTACACTCCCTGACTCCGGCTTATAATTTAAGTCACATTTGGATCACTATTTAATAGTCTAAATGGGACTTAAGTTAAACAAAAGGCTATATGCACCTCTCTGCTACCTTCAAATGTACGCATACACCTATGGAGCTTGTAGCATCTTTTCTTTCCCTTTTTTTTTTAGTATGGGGATAGAAGCATCAATGCCTGTTTTCAAAAATGAGCTAGCACTTCACCATGTACGTCTTGTACATGTACATGTATATTCACATATACATATGTACATGTACAAGATGCATATGTACATGTACATATGTACAAGAATGGAAATGAAGGCTCCTAGGCTCCTGATATAATATCAAAAATAACATATTGGTTCCTTTATTCAAGATCGTATCATGTTAGCAAGGAAACTGAGCATCTGATACGAAATCAATAGATGTGAGCATTTCACAGAAGCAAATTACTCTCTGAGGAGAAATTGATCTCTGAAGATCATATTTAAAAAAAAATGTTCCATCTTTATGAATAAGAGATGGGGATCATGTCAGATTAATAAAGAGACAGACTAGGAAATAGATATTCTGTAATGAAATGCATTTGTATGTGCATCCCCCCTGCTATCATAATTATATCAGCATACAAACTCACAAGTTTTCACTGTTTAGAGCTGAGATTTCCATATGTCTCTGCATTGTAAGGATGGAGAGTCTCATAGTAAGTTTGATGCATTTGTGCTTTTCCATTCCTATTTTACTTAACTATGCCTTAAGGTCCTGCTGTATTTCCCCAAAATTCTAGATGCAGCAGATTTTTCTGAGACACAAAGTGATAACACCCCAGCATCTATGATTAAATGCTGCAGATTCAGAGCTAGAATTTAGATTTAGCAGGAAACACCATTCTGTAAATTTCCTGATTTTTAATGCAGTTTTCCTTATGTCATCTATCTACAGCAAATTAAATGAAGCAAATAACAATGCACAGTAGAAAAGCTTGTAATTAAAGAATTATATGCTGATGCACATGAAAAAATTATGCCATTATTTATCATCAACTTTTCTTGTATTTTGTCTGCAGTTTGAAATCCATCAAATACTTTTCATAGATAAGCTTCAGTTTGGGGGGACAAAATGAGAGACAGATCTCATTTAAAAGAAAGTGAGTGTGCTGGGAGAAAGTTATGGACATTGATCCTACTGCACTGAAGAAGCTTTCCCCAACACAGGGAATCATCATTGCTATACAGACTGATGTACAAAGTCCACCGCTTTAACTTACTCCTTAAACTAATAAATAAATCCAGGAAAATGTGATTTCACTTAATGATGATAGAACAATGAAATGCTGCCTGGACCAAACTCATAGGCAACTCATATGCTGTACTTACTTACATATATGTAAGATTTATGTGTACCTTACACTACAGAGTTTTTATTTAGGTCTCTGTGATTGTGTGACTTTTTCCTGAAAGCCTGCTTTTGTAGCCATCATCATCCTGCCATCAATGCCTGTGAGCACAGGCAGTGGGAGTGCTCTTGTTAAGAATGATACACCTTGTTTGCTTACCTGTGTCTTCTTCCTTGGGAATGCAAACTGAATAGGGTTTAATGAAACAATTCAGCAAAGTCGAGGATATTAGGAGTCCAATGCTGGTAGTGGATGTTCAACCACAACCTGTCCAAGAAATCAAGCCAGAATGATAAAAGCCCTTCTTCATTTATCTCTTCCTGGAAAAATCTGGATTTCTGGACACTGAGTAGCAGGGGCAGTATCTATCACATGCGACTAAGAAATGCACAGCTGAAGCTTTGTGAAAGCTTTGGTAATATGGAATGGTTAGATACCTTCCTTCATTAAAGGTCTTCTGGGAACTCCCATTCAGCACTGATTGCCATCTGTTGCCCATTCATCATGGAGAACTCAAAAGGTCTTGGCCTGGGTAAAGAGGGTCACTCCAGCCAAGCTGGTGAATTTAGGCTCTTGTACTCCAAGGATCAGACCCAAAGCAGACTCAGTTTTTAATTTCTTAGTGAATTTTTATGAAGTGCAAAACTGTCCTGTCTTTGGACACATACAGGACACACTTTATTCTGTCTTTCTCTCTTTTCAGTGTATCTTTTTTATCCTGTACTAGACATAAGTAAATCAATGTATATAAAGTGTCACAAAGTTGTGTCTGATTGTAAACTGCAAAGCATATTGAGGAGAAACTAAAATAAAAAAGTTGAGGAAAGTGATTTTATCAAAGGAGCAAAGTCACATATGTTTAAAAAAATATTTGGAAGTGATCCAATAATACAGTTAATTTTAAATGCAATTTTATCATGGCTTCATTGTTCCTACTAATTGTTACAGGGAAGAGTGTTTTTGTGTTCACACAGGCGCGGTGGGATGGCCTGACAGGGCGCATAACCTTCAACAAAACGGATGGCTTACGGAAGGATTTTGATTTGGACATTATTAGCCTCAAGGAGGAAGGAACAGAAAAGGTAACTAGATCTTTTGTAAAACAATGACAAAAAGCTAATTTGACAGGGGCATAGGAAAATTCATTGTCCTCAGCTTAAGACTCCTGTGCTTGGGGTAAAAAACACTTTTTCCAAGATTATTTAAGTCAAAGTGAAAACAGAGCTACTAAGATTGATTTATTATTTTACAATGTGTACCTTACATTTTGAGGTGTGGGATAGGAATTTGGACTGGCAATAATTATATGAATGAAAATAATTATTTTAAGTGGACATTACCTTCAGTTCTCACCACTTGTAACCTGGTGTGGTAAACTCTTATAGAGAGGTAAACCCTAGTCTTATCTATGATTCTATGATCTTACATGTACTGCTTTTATTAAATGTGACATGAGGGAGAGAGGAAAGAAGGTGCTTGAATAGATAACCTTAACAAGAATTGAGATGTCAAAAATACACCATATTTTTCAGATTAGATTAGTTCTATTTCCCTTGCCCTGGCTCTCAGCCAGCAAACATGGGCTCTCAATGGGCAGCATCAAGCTCCTTTCACCACCACCTAGGAGGTGGCTGCTCTGAGTGTCTAAAAGATCCCTAATACAGGTATTGCCACCAGCTCATGTCAGCTGGAGACAGCATTGTCCTTTGCTCTGTGTACACTGTCTTGACTCCGAATGATAATTGCTGATGGGTTAATTGAGGCTTTAAATGTAATTACTCCCACACAGCTCTCCAGACTGATTCTCTTTTCATTTTTAATGAAGCACTCTGTTTATTTTTCTCTGTACAAAGGCTGCTGGCGAGGTTTCTAATCATTTATATAAAGTGTGGAAGAAGGTTTGTACACAGACAGGTGATGCAAAAAACCTTGGGCTGGGTCTTCAGACTCATCCTTCAGGTTTTGAAAGTGACTTATATTGCAGTTTAGAGACAACAGTCTACCAGAGATTACGATTTTTTTCTGGTAGAATAAGTTTCACCCCAACTTGAGACACTGTAATCCCAAATAGTACGCCTTTGATAGCATTCAGCTTTTTCACCAAAATATTTTTGTAATTATTATTTTTTTTTGGGGGAGCTGTGATTTTCCCCTCTGACTGGAGGCTCCTGGTTACAGCAAAAGCAGCTCTTTTCTTAATTGTTACCCTTCCCAATTCACCTAAAATTTACCATGAATGGTAAATTTACATGTTTTTGAATGTGTATTAGCATCAGCAGCAAGGACTGTTTCAACATGCAAGATTGGGGAAGTTTTTGCCTCCCACAAATACGCACTATGCAGGCAATGTTCAAGCATTGTTGACTCAAAATTTTGACAAGTGTGTTATTAGCTTCTTACAGAAAATAATACAGATGATTAAGTGGGTGCTCTCATTCACTAACATATGGAAATTGGAACTAAGCCTGTTTATAAAAGATCTAAATTACCCCAGGAATCTAATCCCTTTTTTAAATGTGAGGTTCCTCTGCCTAGTGGAAAAGGCACCTAAGTGGGAGTCAGAGACAAGCTCCACATGTTGCTCCCCACTGGATGTACAACCCACAGCTGCCATTCTGTAAGAAGATAACAACCACATTAATCATGCTTAAAGTGTTCTGCAGTCACAAGGTAAAAATTTCTTATAATGCTTAGAATTATATTTTTTACGTATTTCACACAGATCTCACAATTTTCTGCCCCTCCTATATACACAGTTAAAAAAGATTCTGGTTTGGTGTTGTTTTGGGAGGGATTTTAATGCTACAGAATAAACCAGTGTAAAACAACCTATAGTACTCTTTTTGTGATCTTATAAAGCACATGCTTAATAACCTTGTTTTAATCTTCAGTGAATCAGGCTAAGGCCGCCATTTCCCTCATTGCTGGTGAATACATCATCCTACCTGACATGCAGAACACTGTTGGACCAATCTCACTTTTGACTCTTGGCATTTTGTGTTACGCTGAATTGATTTAAACCAAATTACAATTGGTTCAAAGCACAGGCCTGCTGAGAAGGGCATATGACACCTCTCAAACTTGTCACTAAACTGCAATAACTCCCCTGGATTCACCATAGCAATGTACTACCTTGACCTCGTTCTTCCAGTGCCCCTCCAACCTCCTCCATCACTCTAATCAAGGTTGACCTGCAGTGTCATTCTTTTACCCAGACCTATAGTGGTATCCTGGTGTATTTTGTATGCACTGTGACTGTGTTGTTCCATGTTCTTAATGGTTGTTCTCCTCTTCCCTGCTGCCAGCCAATAAAAGCATTATCAAGTCAGTAACAACGAGCAGAATGGCTTTTGATTAACTCAGCCAACCTGGTGCAAATCCAAGGACACTGGTTACTTACTATATTCTTGGCACTCGCTATCATAACACCCAACATCCAGTGTACTTCCTAGATCAGTTTCCCAACATGATCTAGTTTTGGAAACAAAGGGAATGACTGACAATGCTTGCAAAAAATAATTTTTAGAAATGGCATCCAGTGACACAAACCCAAAGTCTGTTTGAAATGATTCTGTCATTACTCCACATCCACAGTCAGCATGAACAAACTAATCTGCTGGATTTGGTACAAAGGCAGTGCCATCTCTGCCTCAGCTAACAGCCAAAGAAAAAGAGTCCAGCCTGTGTCTGAAATGACTGAGCATATAACAGCAGATAAAGACCTCCAGTACAGAGAATAAATGGGTTTTGTCTCAGACTTACTTGGCAGCTTTGGTGGCGATCCCAGCAGGGAGGATCTGAAAGCAGATCCCTCCTGGGTAGAGCTGAAACATACTGGCAGAGCCACGTGGTGAAGAGCTCTGTGGATAGGCAATGTCAGTCCCCCAGGCCATCCTTCTGGTGCTTTCCACAAATGTCCAATACCAGCCAAATTTCCTGAGCCAGCTCCTTGCCTGGAGTTTTCTCACGTCAGCCCTTAGCCATGCTGTATATGTAAATCCAAATGCAAAAAAACCCTGAATATGCTTTCAGGCTGTGCTTATGTTAAGTAAATATTTACCTGAACAAATTAGCATGGTTATAATTTCTGCCCTTATGAGGTGTATATCCAGATCCACTGAAACCATGAAGATCTTTCCCTTGAGGCTTCTGATTGGGCATTAAATAATGTAATTCTTCACTACCTCTAAGGCTAGAAAGGAATTTGGCCTTTTATATTTACTGAACAAATATTGGTCAATGTGTACAATGGTATCCCTTTGTAGCTCTGTCATATATAGTAGCAAGAAATGACAGAATAATCTTTGCTAAACCTGCTGAGGGAACAATGGAAGCAAAAGGCCAGTGCATCCATCAGTCTGCTTTGACATACTTATTCAAGCTTTTAATCTGTTGTGTTGGAAGAGAGAGGTCTTGCCATATGTTTCAACTCTACCATTTGCAAAACAACCAAAAAAAATTATAGAAATAGACATTTGACATTTTTTAGGAGGAAACAGAGCCAATATGTTCCACTTTTGTAGCAAATTGGCTAATACACCACTGTATTGGCATGACTTATATTCTTACAGCTCATTCATTCCCACCTGCTTTTGAAAGGGTGGTATGTTCCCTGTGTTTTCTGAATCAGTCATTTGATGTTGCTGCCTTACTCGGACCTACAGCCTTTTCCCTTCTCTAGCATTCCGTACTGCTGGTGTCTCTTTCTGTGGTGGCTAGAGCCAGTGCATTCTTTCTAGGCAGTAAGCATTTAGGGAAATGTTTTGGCTCGCTGTAGCCAGGCAGACACTTACCTGCTCTCTTGTGTGCAGATTGGGGTTTGGAACTCATACAGTGGCCTTAACATGACAGACAGCAACAAGGACCGATCGACCAACATCACGGATTCCTTGGCTAACCGGACACTTATCGTCACCACCATTTTGGTAAGTCTCACTGTGTAGAGGTGCCACTATCACCTACAGCCATGCCATGGGATGCAGGTATTGCTGATGAGTGCAGGGCTCTCTGTGGTTGCCTTTAGCACCTCCTCCCTGCACTCCACAGCTGTTTTCCTCTTCACTAAACAATGCTTTGTTAAACTATCTGTTTTCAAGCAATTGTTTTGATTTCGACTCACAATAGACATACACATTTATCTAACCACAAGATTGATTCAAAAATATCCCATTGCCAATGAAAGACTGTTAGGAATCTCTCCTTCCAAAATTGTACAGCTTACTTCAATATTTCAGAGATGAATCCTGCATACTTTTCTTCCCAGAAACATTAACACACAGTTTTATTGTCAGTGCTCATACATCCTTCCTTTTTACTGAAAAAGAAATGACAAGGACATACAGAAAGTAGCAAACTGCAGATAGACAGATTATGTCCCTACTATGATAGATGGAAAATATGCAATGGGGTATTCACGAGTTGTTCTGCCTTGTGCTTTCTGCCTGGTCAGTAACGTCATTTTTTAAATTGTTCTGCCTAATTCCTCAGGAGGAGGGGAAGAGCTCAAGGGCTCCCATTACACTCCTTTTCTATTGCCAGGGATCTTTTGCTACATTAAACTGCAGAAACCTGCTTGCCCAGATCTTCTACCCAAAATGCTTTAAAAAGAAAAACAGCAAGGTACTTTGCAATCTACCTATGCTGTTCTCCATTCTCCCATGTGAATACATGCTCAACTCATTTTTTTTCCAATAGAGATCAATTACTCACATAATATAACATTTTAGGTTCCTCTTATGGTTATTTTTCTGTTATTTAGGCTTTTCTCTCCTTCAATATCCCTTCCTGTCCTTTAGGGTGAGACAATGTACAGATCTCAGGTCTGATTTTGAAGCTGCTAAGCACTACTTTAATTAAAGCTCCTGGGAGCTATGAATGATCTGTTCTGCTGAAAATTAGGCGCCTTATGCTTATTATTAACTGATTCAGTCAATTTATTAACACACCTAAACCAGCTTTTAATGGACACAGTAAATTACTGGTTTACATCTAATTTTAATCCACTTATAAAATATTAGGATAATTTAGGGAAACTGGTATAATCTGAAACAAACCTAATTTCTATTGCTACATGTCTATTCTCTTTTTCTATAGGAAGATCCCTATGTTATGTACAAGAAGTCTGACAAGCCCTTGTATGGAAATGACAGATTTGAGGGTTATTGCCTGGACTTACTAAAAGAGCTGTCAAATATTTTAGGCTTCATCTATGAGGTCAAACTAGTTTCTGATGGTAAATATGGAGCCCAGAATGACAAAGGAGAGTGGAATGGGATGGTCAAAGAACTCATAGATCATGTAAGATTGAATCCTTCTCTCTTTATTCTTCTTTTAAAATACCTATTGTATTTTATATGAACCCAACCCAAACATGTTTGCTTTAGTTTTAGAGCCATTACTCTTTCTGTATTGCCACTTAACAGAGTACGAAGTCACATTAGTACATCTGTACCAACAGTTTGCAGGTGTGGTGGGGAAAACCTCCATCTCCAGTGGGGCAGTGGGCACTAGCATGGGTCCTGCCACCCTTCAGCTACAAATTTGAGCTGCAAAGGCTGAGCTTCCAGCTCACTTCTGCTCAGTGGCTGCCTCTGATCTGTAGATATAGTCTCTACCCAAGTGCTCTGGCAGTTCTTGCTCAGTCTTCCCTGTTGCACAGGACCAGGCTTCATGTCCCTGGTCATACCTATCCTACTCACATGAAAGTCACAAATGTCCCTCTGCCTGCAAAAAGATGAAACAGAATATCATGTATCAAATAATACCCTAGCAATGTTAAATTTTGTCATATGGATTTATAGTAAAATTTAGTTTAGTTTTTAATGCTTGGGGGAAAAAAATGGAGGAATATTATTGCATTTGCTGAATATGAAAAAGAATGAATATTTTCCCATTTGTGATTTCAGAAAGCTGATCTGGCTGTTGCTCCTCTCACTATTACCTATGTAAGAGAGAAAGTAATTGATTTTTCCAAGCCCTTCATGACACTGGGAATCAGTATCTTGTACCGGAAGCCCAATGGGACAAACCCTGGAGTTTTCTCCTTTTTAAACCCTCTTTCTCCTGATATTTGGATGTATGTTCTCCTAGCCTGCCTTGGAGTCAGTTGTGTCCTCTTTGTCATTGCAAGGTAAGTTAAAGACTTAGTTTTAGGTGTATTCACATGAAGTACCTCTCCTCCCATAGGTAATGCATGGGCTCTTCAAAACAGATATAGCATGATAGTATCCTAAGGGATTTATCCCATCCTAAAACATAACGTTCTAGAAAGTCTCTTGGTATTCTTTCTACTATCACTTTTATATATTGCAATGTGATGAGATTTTACTTTCCTTAAGGGCTGAATGGAGAGAAATATCCGATGAAATGTGCCATCTTCTCTTTGTCAGTATGCAACACCTCAGCAGACTACATGTTGAAAAGCAGTTTGTATTACTTACATATAAGTACTTCTCTTTTCCACTAACAGTGCACACAATTAAAAGGTAAGAAAGGGGATGTGAACATATCTTTGCTGAAGGATGCCAATTAGCTCAGCTAATTTCCCCTTGAAAATATGAGATAATGTGACTGGGAACTTGAGGGGACAATCTGCAAGGTGAAGTATACCCAAAACTCTCCCCCAGCGTTGTCCTGAGGTGTGCACCCTGTCTGTCAATGGCAAGTCTCCAGTGATGTCCCTATTCAAAACCAGCAGGAAATAAGCACATACGTACCACTTTTCCAAATGAAGCTAAAGCTTATAAAGTCCTCAAAGGCAGGTATGCCACAAAGTTTCTGATCAAGTGGACAGCACTGACAGCTCCAGAGGGTCTCAGTGTATTCTATGTACTCTGTACTTTTAAGCCTTATCATTAGGCTTAAAACTCTAAACATCTGATACAGTTTCAAAAACTGAATATAAGCTACTTATCATGGCCTTAGAGACCATGGACCACAATCAGAGTCAGTTGCTCTAGGGCTTTGAACAAGAGCAAACCAAGTGTGAAGAAAATGAACTTAGAAACTTGTCAGAAGGAACTGGTCATTTGAGGCATACATTTTTCTATACTCCTGAATAAACCTGGGCTCCAAACTGGCTTATTTATTGTACTTTTCTTCAGCTAGTGGCCTTGGAATTTCATTTCCAACTCTATTTGATCTCATTCTATCCTTCATTTTTCCATTTTTATGATTTAAAACATAAATGTTTTTATAAGTGCCTCACAGAGATTCATGTTTTGGTTCGTTTTACTGAGGATCCCTAATTAACCCTATCCCCACTCTATTACGTATTGTTTTGTATATACAAAAATATATTCTATATTAATAAACTATATGGAAAATAGCCTGAGAAAACATTTATATTATGAAATATAAGAACCAAAGTAATGTGTCATTGGAAGTCCACACATTCACATCACTATAATAGCAACAGGAATGCTGCAGTTTTTATTGCAACTGATGGCATTCGTCTTTAAGAAGTCTGCATTAATGTATATATTCCAATGTATATATATACACATACCTAATTCAAAGGTCATAAAATAATTGTAATCTGAATCATCAATTCTGATAACATAACATATTGTTCCTGGCTTTCACTTCTGTCTGAGCCAGGTCAAATTAAGCTCTTACTGCTTTTCCTCCAGTTCACTTGCTTTATTTTAATCAAAAGACACAGTCCTGCAAACACTTCAGTTACACAGGCAGTTCTGCTGAGAGCAACCGGCCTCAGCCATGCCTTTCTCTGTGGTCCACTGAACAACCCTTGTTCCAGGTGGATGATCTGTGTGAATCCTTTGGTTGTTTGCGTGTTTCTATACTGGTACCAAAGCACAGAAATTAGTGGAATTTTCTTTTGCTTTAAATAGATGGAAATGTGAAGAAGAAGGAGAGAATTAGAGGGGGAGAGGTCATGGGTTAAGTTGTTAGTGTTGGCCCTAGGTGAAAGAAAGAGTTTATCCATCCTTGGCAGCTATGGAACAGTATACAATTAGTCATGACTTCCCAGAGGCTTTTGCAGTGGCTCACTGTACCATAAATAATAACTCTTACTGTAAGCAAATCATGATCTCATTCATGACTAATATTAAATCTGCTCGACTGTGACAGACTGACTTTTCTGCAGTTGTGTGCCAAGACTAAAAACATCCCTCAGTCCCCTCCACCTCAGGACAGGCAAAAGGGAAAACAAAACATGTGTTACCCTCAGTGCTTCTATTTTTTAAAATAACAGCAGCAAGTTTGCAGGAATAATAAGCATCAGGGTCCTTTGCGTGCTCCAGAGCTGCCTACACATAGATGCATGGCCAGGAGCAAACCAAAGGGAAATGCACAGTGCTTACAAGTCATCAGCTGTGAAACCTGTTTGCTTTTCTTTCTTGGCTGTTAAATATTGCTCCAAATCCCAGTGTAGTCTTTGGGTAAATCTATAGGTTTGCCCTGTGTAACTGTGTTTTGTTTTGTTTCTGAAATCTTTCTAAAAAGCAGTGATTCCAGGACCAGTGTAACTAATGAAGCCTGATTTCCCTACAGATTTGTGTCTCATGGCGGATTGTGATCGCCAATTGAAGTTTGTCTGTCTGCTTTCTGTGCAGCTGAAGGATTTATAGGTGATCTTTCCCACATGGATTAACTGAAACATAACAAGTTCTCAGCTCATCCTGCAGCTTCTCTCCTATTGGGGCTACTACTGCAATGTTTCACAACACTTGCAGGAGCACAATAACCTCTAATGCCTCTACCTATTTATCAAATGTGGTTAGAATTAGCTAAAAAATTTATGTGTCATTAAAGGTCTAGAACCACACACATTCATAACACACAGCAGAAAATGTGACTTGTAACAACTTCAATATATCAAGTTTGTATATCATTCTCATAATCCACCTATTTTAGGAAAAGAGGAAAAGAACGTACTAGTTCAGCAAAACAGTTAACGTAATTTTCTGAATATTCAATTATTTTCTGACACTTTTTGGAACTGATGCCTAAAAGCAGCACCTAATTATATTGCAACTACATAAGCTGAAGTACACAAAATTGTGTTCACATGTCATCTTAATTTACTTTACACTTTATAAATTTTGATTTATTCTAAGAAGCTAAGCTATTCTTACAGTCCATGTCTAGACCTGCTCTAGATATATCAAGATTATTGTAACATTTGCCAAGTATTTAAGCAAATATTGTTATACTGGCATTAAGAACCTCAAGAAGCATCCACTTTTAAACACTACCACAGTTAACTTAAAGAGTTAACAATATTTTGACATTAGTTCATGGAAGACAAACACTCAGGAATAATTTTCATAGATTGGGATAATCTCCCTGTTATTTCTTCAGACTTTTCAGCAGCTGAAAAATTTCTTATTTGTCTTTGAGCCTTATGTAGCTGTCATTGTTATAATAATTTTTAAACTCAAGCACTGAAGTTTTTATCACTGTGAAGCATTAGAGACTGACAAAACTCTGTTTACTAAGTACACTGGCAGTGAATGAACAAGGTATTTTCTGCCGAAATTTCCCTTTACTGCTAGTGCCATATCAGCTATGCTGTTGATGTCAATGATGCTAGAGCTAGGTTACTGAGGTAACCACCAGTGGTGAATAATGTCACACAGGGCCTATATAAAAAGGTGCTTAGGTGACTTTGAGCATCTCAACTCTGTCAGAAGCCTCAGCACAGCTGCTGCTGAAGGCTGGAAAGAGGAGAAATGACCAGGAAAGCAGAAGGCCTGAGCAGTGAAATAGAGCTGAATTGTAAGCCAGCATCTTCTCAGAGCTCAGCAAACCAGTAGAAACACAGGAAGAAAATTGGCTTTTGTTTCAAAGAGAAAAATAAATATATACCTTAGTAGGACATTAAAATACATACCCAGAGCTTTAAAAATCTTTCCAGTCTGGCATAAAGAGTTTTTCTGACAAAATTTCACTGCCAATTTCTAGCAATGGATGTTTTGCTCTTTTGGTGATGGAGATATGTGCATCCAACCTGCTGAATGTGATGGCTGTCTCAAACAATGCAAGATCCCAGCCTTGGACTTTCCAGTTAGGTCAGGCAAAGTTATGTGTACATCTTCTTATTGTCCTGTTTTAACACTCCGGGATCCTGTGGGTAAATGCTCCTCATGGGACCTCTTCACTTTTATGGCAGTTGGCAGCTCAGGCAACCTACAGGCCTTAATTTTGGGTCTCTTATTAAGTATGTGTTTCCCTGTGTGTGCATAAACTGAGTTGGGAACAATTTCGTTACTACACAACAGTTATTTGCATTACTCCAGCACAAATTTAAAGCATATAACTTGGTGATTGTATGCAGAACTGTTGTATCTTGCACCTGAAAACTGTATTTTTTTACGATTTGAATACTGTTGTACTAGAAATGGTAATATTGTGCAGCTAATGACATCCTTAGCTACACACTGTTTCAATTAGTGGGTTCATTATTATCGGAGTTCATTACTTCAGCTAAGCAAGGCACTCTGCTTGCAACCGTGCGTAAATTCAATGCTTAATTATATTGTTGAAGCAGTAATTAAAATATATTGGCCTGGCATTGCCAATTAAAGCTATATTCATAAGCTTCATGAGAAAGAATGCAAGCCATACAACAGTGGGAAACAACAGCAGGCAAGGCACCTTGGGGAGAAATGGTCCTTAATGTAACTCTGCCAAATATCCAGAGCAGAAGGGGCACTGCTTGCAGTTACAGGACGGTGTGTAGGGAATAGAGGGAGTTCTTCCATTAAGGCAATCCACCACATAATTTTCTCTCAGAAACACTGACAACATGGTCCTATGGCTTTCAGGCACTACAGTTGCTCCTAAACACCTTCAAACCATTGGCAATCTTTTCTTTCGCTCCCATGACAGCCTTGAGCAGGGAGAGCACATTCAGCATCAAGCATCTCAGTTACAGACAGCAAATGATGGTTGCTTTTAGAGGGCTTTTACTCCTCCATTATTTTCTAAGTGCTATTGCAAGGAGCAGCTACATGGCTTCGAGTTTTTTTTCTGCTCCTGTGAATGTCTGTCTGCCAGTAGTGCAGGCAGGGAAACTGTGGGGTGTTGCAGCAGCCTCACCCTTGAGGACTCTTGAGAGTGGGAGGAGTAAGGGAGTAACCTTTTGCTAGATCTGGGACTGTGCAAACAGCTTTTGGCATTGCAGTGCTGCTCCACGGCTCACACAAGGCAGCTGCAGGACATCCCACAGACAGCCTTTCAGCTGAGGTTTCCTTTTCCTTGCTTCCTTCATCAGCCTCCTCACTTTGTGCATTGTTCAGCAGGTTTGCTGCCACTGTATGTACTCTACTTGATGTTTACAGATTGTTTCTGTTAACTGCCACAGGTTTACACCATATGAATGGTATAACCCCCACCCGTGCAACCCAGACTCAGATGTGGTGGAAAACAATTTTACTTTACTAAATAGTTTCTGGTTTGGAGTTGGAGCTCTCATGCAGCAAGGTACACCGGTTACACTTCATTATCGCACACATCCCACAGTCTGCTCAAGGGCTTCTGTGCTGGTAAACTCCACCCTCTGTAAATACAACTCATACTGTAAAACCTGATCTCAGAAACTCAGCAACAGAACAAAGGAAGAAAACGACGTGCCACTGCAACCGGGAGCAGGCAGAGGAGCGGAATAGCCCAGAATAGGGCTGCAGCAGAAGGAAGGAGAGGAAGCATCTGAGAGAAAGGGAAGCAGAAAGGGTCACATGGGAGTTTATGGGGCCAAAATGTAATATAATCGCAGAAGAGCTACAAGTGCTTCATGCTGAAGTTGAGTTTATTGGTATAAGAGGTTTGGAAATAGGAAGATGTTGGGCTCCATCCCAATGGAAACAGTAACAGCCTTAGCTATCCTAGAAAAACAGTTATAATTGCTGAACAACAACAACAAAGATGCTCTTTCTTCAGAAAGGTTGTTAAGTTTGTTGGCACTTGTCAAACACTTTGTCTAGAAACAAAACCAAACCTTTTTTTTTTATGGCTTTTCTGCAGGTATGGGTCCCATCCTTCTGTAAATGCATCCAACCTTAGAAGCATTAACTTTGCCCAGTCACAAGTTCCACAAGTTGATGATGATTTTGGAAACAGCTGACACTTAACTCAGTTGACAAGGAAAGGCAGTGAAGCTTACTCCATGTGGGAAGTCAAACAGATATGTGTACTAAACACATTTGGTTATGGCATATATGTTCTAAGGTTTCCAATTAAATCACTATTCACGAAAAATGGGGTCCACTGAAAAGAATGCAAATATTTTCTGTCAAACATTTCAAGTTGAATCAAAGCTGAACAAAAAAACTCCCACCCTGCTACAACAAGCAAAAACACAATTCAGAGGAAAGCCCAGCAGTACCTTGGTATTAAATCCCTAAACATTTAAGTAAGGAATATAAAACCATCTCTGCACTCATTCAGGTACAGTTTATTCTTCCCTCTTTAACAGACATGAGTAGCAGTGAAAAAAACAAGAGGAGGACTTTTTCATAAGCATGTTAGAGAATAAAGTTTGTATTTTATCTAAGATGCACTTGCTTTTATTGGTGCACTAATGTATGGACAGGAGCTTGATCATAGGAATTACTTTGAAGGGGTTGGATGCTTTATTCTTTTATTTTCTTTCCAACTTACAAGTAAAACACTGGCTGAGGTTTTACAGTATCAGGCAGGTGTGTGTATATAACTGTGATTGCCCTGTGTGTGAAAGTGCCCCAGGATTTTGTGTTTTGGTGTACTGCCTTTTTTTTGGAGTTTACCATCATCCACAGCAAACTGTGGGATGCAGTGTCTGCTCGTTACCACTACCTTGGGTACATGACAGTCAGCCCCAACCAGACTCTGCTTGTCTTTCAAGAAGATTAAAAACAAAGCAAAAGAAAGAAAGAAACAAAGAAAGAAAGAAAAACAAAGAAAGAAAGAAAGAAAAACATTTGTAAGGCAACACAAATGTTTCCATGTACAAACTTGTGGTGCGTGTGATTGTAAGTGCATCATCATTAATGTGAAGAGTTTGAACATGATGTGAATGGTTGTGACTCTGTATCTAGTGTTATGTTCTTTCTTGTTGGCAGCAGCTGCTTGTTGTGCTTGATTGGAAGCCACTTGTTATTAAATTTTAAAATGTGATGATCAGACTTTCTCTTTTCTACAGAGCGTGAGCAAAGTCTGGATCAGGATTGGCTGTCATGTCTGCCATTAAAAGGCACTAGAGAGACTTCAGCAAGTATTGTCTCTGACCCCGAGTCTTGCTAGCAACGCTTTTATTTAGACGTTACTTCCCCTGTTTTCCCCTGCAAGTCTCAGATGTGTTATGCCTACTCTGAAAGCATCCAAACAGGGCACATTTCATCCAATTCATTCAGAGAAACTATCACTTTCAGAAAGAAAAGCTACCCGTCAGAGCCCCAGTTCAGCCAGGCAGTGGGTCAGAACAGAAGTATCTGGTTGAGGAGAGTGCATAGGGTGAAGCTGGTGAGCATGGAACATATATTAATGCTTTTTGCTCACCTTGATGCCCTCAAAAATGCGAACACTGAAATAAGTGTTGGAGTGATCAAAAGAGATGCTGGCCACGCTTGGTTCAGCTGGGAGCAAAGTGTGCTCAGCACCTCACTAAAGCAAAACAGTAGCTCACTGCATAATTAATAGACTGTGGCATTTTGAGCTTAATTGTACTGAATGTATTCTGCTGATTTTTCACACACAACTTTTTTGCTAGAGGAAACCGCAGGAGATTTGGCATCTCACCCTACAAATTCAGCACATAGGTCTCCTTGCCTACTCTCTTCTGCTGCCAGAAGGCTGCACTGGCAGATTTCATGATTGCTTGTTGAGGTATCTGCAAGGTATCTGGCTATTATTCATTACTGGGATCTATATGTCAGAGCTAGGTATCGCATCAGGGTCCAAGTGTAGAAATTATATTTATATAGTTGTCTAAGCTTGACAGAAATAATACCTTCAGGATGACTTGAATCAGCACTCACAGAAGCCGGCTTTTGCAGGTCAACCTCAGCTTAGAAATAAACACACTTCTCCTGAGAGCAACAATACAATAAAGATTTCATTGTACTTAAAAAAATATAACCTGAAAAGCAAGAAAGTACAACAGACCACAAACATAAACCCATATAGAGCTGCAGCTCTTGAAACAAATATATTTGGACTCAAAAATTTCAAGTGAATTTTGCTTTTAGACTGCTGTTTAATTTGAAATCTGTCCAGCACCAGGACTGCAGAGGGCTGCACAAGCAGAGCATCTGCTCTCACAGTTTGGCAATTCTGTCAGCCTCCTCAAACCCTTGGGCTATGCTTAGCTTTGACCTTTAAGAGACATGTCTGTAAGTGTACAAAGCTAAGTTAAATCTGTTTGTGTTGTTTGGAAAGTTTTTACCCTTTTGGCCTTTGCCCCAAAAGTCACATTTAAATTTTTTCAAAGTCCAAAAATATTCTCAGTAACATGTTTAAATTTCTTACAGAAATCGTTAAATATCTGGGAAGAGATAATATGTCAACATGTTTTTCCAGTAATAGAAATATGTTTGTCACATCAAAGGATTTACGTGCTGAGATCTCTATTCACAGGCACTTAAGTTCTTTCTTAAGTCCATCCTTCATTAACAAAATAATTATGCAAAAGCCTTACTTTTTAAATCAAAAGTATTCAAGTGGCTGTGTAAATGCCTTACTGAACCAGATCCTTGAATCCCAATGAGCTAAGTTCGGTAGTGATGCCTGTAAAAAGAAAAACAGCATAAAATGTGCATCAGAATGCTTAGAAATGGAAGTACCTGTGTGGCTTAAATACAGTTTACCTGAGCTGTTTAGAAGCTGATTCAGTGTAATTAACTTCCACAGGTACTTTTCTGTAGGATTCTATGACAATAGCAGAGCACTTTGGCTTTTGTTGGTGACACGCAAGCAGATCTTCTAAAACCCTTTCAGCAATAATGAGTGTTAAATAACACTGGACAGAAACTGTATTGCCCTGTAGATCCAAAGGACACATCCATTCACCCTCTGAATTTTCAGATGTAAACCACACATTTATAATAAGATGTGTTCTGGGATTTTATCTCAGGTTCGCACAGGCCAGTAAGTTCAGTGGAGCTGTATTGATTGCCCTGTTTCTGCTTAGGTATGTCAGTAGGGTGCACAGGGCAGGTTTCTCTTGTATGGTAGTTCTGCCAGGTAATTTGTAACTAGAACAAGCATTGAAAAGAACAGCATTCTACTAAAGATCTCTGGTTAAAAAACTGATTACAGTATACTGGCAAAAAAAGATTCAGGAAATTGACAAAAATACTAGCATAGCTTGCTGGGGATGCAAGAGGTTAATATCACAATGAGCATTAGCTCAGAAATATAATGGGGCTTAGATCCAAGGATACTTCCATTTGTCATATATCATGGCATACATCCTCTTCACAGTGTGTTACCATTATAAATGTTAGCTGTGCATCTGTGAGATTACTGTTTAAATCATTTTATCATACTACAACTCATAATAGCATTCTGTGCCTAAAAACAGTCTGTGGTATCAGGAAAGGCATCTTTCAGCATCATTTTAATATGATTGTTTTGATGATATTGTAACAGGATCAGAGCTGATGCCCAAAGCTCTTTCTACCAGAATAGTTGGAGGAATATGGTGGTTTTTCACCTTAATCATAATCTCATCCTATACTGCCAACCTGGCTGCCTTCCTGACTGTGGAGAGGATGGAATCCCCCATTGATTCAGCAGATGATTTGGCAAAGCAAACCAAGATAGAGTACGGGGCCGTTAGAGACGGATCCACCATGACCTTCTTCAAGGTAAGATGGCATCAGCCAGCTCTGTACGGTTAGACTGTCTCATGGCCCTCCATCAATAAAATGGTGAGGTGAAATCACAACATTTGAAAGAATTAGCATCATAGGTAAATACACCATTTGCCCAAATCCATAGAGGATCCTTCAGCAATATTTATGTAAAAGATGAGAGATTTTCCCCTAAGACATATGGAGAAACAATCTGATGCTGTACTGTTGTGAGGGGCGAACCCATATCTTTGATGGGAAGACCTGAAGGGAATGGGGGAAAACACCTAGAGACATTCTGCTCCAGGTTGCTTCTCAGGGTGGGATCTCAGCTTCTTCCAGCCACTTGCCCAAGATCACTTCTGAAGGTCACATTTACACCTCAGGCAGTATAATTGCATGGCAATAATACAGTAAAATGCAAGTTTGTCCCTTTTTAAAAATGGTCCAGTGTTCAATACCACACACATTATTAATATACAGGCTACATGCACACATGATCACATCTGTAAGTAAAAAATCATTTTCTGTGGCTAATTGCTTTGTAGATAACTGCATTTATTTCCCATATTAGTATTAATTACATACAAAATGGATTAATCTCATAAAATGTCAGTGTGAAAGCAAACAAGCTATAAATATAGGATACACGTGCAAAAATCCTGTGACAATTAGAATTAATTAGCAGCTTCATCAGTAGTCTCAGCAGGGAAGTTAAACACTGAATGAACTCGTATCAACCTTTTCACCATAGTATCCAAGAATAGTGTTTATAGATAGTGAAATATGAGGTGCCTTTGAGGAGGATGAGACACTGTGGGGAAGCAGCATGTGGGGCAAAATAATACCTGTGCCATGCATGGTCCCTCTCCTCTGCTGCTCCAGCCCAAATCCCCTGCCCCACTTTAACCACAAGCCCTTATGCTTCTGCATGAGGCAAAATGCTTACGTATAAAAAGGATCTTGGCTAGGGTATTTGGGTCACCTCTCAAAACCAATAATGCTCATCAAGGATGTCCCATTAATGTAATAGATCTGATGGTAGGCTATCCCTGCTGGAGCTGTCAGGGATGAACTGCCCTTATAATGGCTCTCCTGTGGCTGAATAGAAACATTTCCACGCTGAAAGAAACACACAAACTACAGTATTTTTTCAGAGCCTAATAATAGTCAGTTCTTCAAATGATGAGCTGACATTTCCATTAAGATATGCTGGGAAACCCATATGAAGATATTCCTGGAAACTGCAGGGGAAAGGATCTATGCTACCTTTTGAAGGAGTCTGGGAAGCTCCCTTGGTTTAAGAGTTCTTCACTGCCCAAAGATAGTCACTGCTGCTGCTATTCTGAAATCAAATTCAGCATCAGAGAGAAATCTTCAAAGCCTGTTACTTCCATGTATGTTTAGAGGAAATAGCTCCTGAATTTCATGAGAAATTCAGAACAATTTCCTAGAGCTGCTTCCAGCTTCACACTGATTTTTTTTTCTGCACCATTAATCCCTGAGGTTAAAATTTGTAGGTTTAAAAGAATGCGAAACTTTATTAAAAAAAATGAACAAGGTTATTAAATACTTGTATGCTATAGATGCTAGCTTACTTGTACCTGAAATACATGTGTACACAAATGCAAGTGAAAGGATACTAGTGTTTTTACAGCATGGAGATGGATTCTCTGCAATAGTGAAGGTGAAATAGTGAAACATACATGAAAACCACAGTCTATCACACTTGTAAACCAGTGACATGTACATAGTGTTATAGAAAAGGTGATGTTATTTTTATTACAGAAGCCCTTCAGGAGTTTCACAAGATTAAGACTTCTTTATGCTCTCCAAAATTTAAAAAAATAAATAAAAATCACTGAGTAGGTCTCTGTACAATAGATACCATAGATACTTAGGTATGCAATAGGAATACTGTGTGCTCTGTGTGGACATATACTTCTTGACATAAGACAGCATCCCCTCACACACACACACATCAGTAAGAGACCTGGGAATTAGGAGAAGGCAAGGGTAAGGGTTTCTAGGCAGCAGTTTCTCTTGTGCCCATGTTGCATGTGCATTATGGTATAGTTTAGGAAAAAGCACCTTTTCCATACCAGTTTTAGAGAAGACACTTGAAATAACTCTGCGTTTTTCTGGGGAGCTGTGAAGTCCTGACCTGGCCTGGACAGTTTCTCCTGAGCTGTCCCATGGTGTGATGGACTCTAGGAGCACCCCACTTCCCAGAAGTACCCCCTGACAGCCGTACCCCTGTGATTCGAGGGCTAGAAGAGCTGAGCTGGGGTGAAAGTTGCTTTTCATGTTGGGCAGCCTCTGCTGCAGAGATGGTCCTGCCACCTGAGAGTGCTGATGTGATGGAAACAGGGAAAGCAGGGATCAGCACAAGCAGATGCAACAGCAGTAAAAAAATGTCCTGCAGGAGTGTGGTGCAGGGCTGGGTTGCAGTAAGGAAGGGTCATCATTTCAGGTGCTTCTTGTCTTGCAAGATTTGATTAAGCTAAAGGTTATGCCCTGTGCTTAAGCCAAGAAATGCCAGGAGAAATAGAAGACTCGGATCAACATTTTTTTAAAGCAAAACTGTGACACTTCCAGGATTTTCTCACTATGGAGGAAAAAAGAGCAAGAAAGTCCCTCCCTTGCAGGGCATAAAAGAACAGAAAGACCAGATGGGTCTGATTATCAGAACTGTAAGAGACACTTGGCAAAAGTGTGTTTCTGAAGACATCATGGGCAGAAAAAGATTTTGGTGTGAAGCAAATTCTGAAGAGCTTTGGTTTAAGATGTGCCTAAAGTAACAGCAGGAAGCCCCTGAAAGATATTACCCAATGCACCTACTGGATGGGATACAGGTTGGGAAACATAAAAGAAAAGCAAGGTACTTCCACTGTTTTTCTGAAAGTTTGTTCTGCATTTGTTCAGACTTAAATCACTTTTTATTTAGTCTTGTTTAGAATGCATATGCTAACACTTGTGGTTTTCCACTAATTTTGAAAGCCTTACATTAGTATCCCTGTTGTAATAGTGTCCTGAGAAAAACTATTGTTAAAGAGGCAATATTTTCTAGAAAGCTTCTGCAGTGACCATACCTTCTACCCAGGTATTGCAGGCTATGAAAACAAAAGCAATTGAAATTATTTTGGGGTAAGCAATGTAGTTCTGACCTTGAAGAAACCTCAGTCTCGTCCCTGTACACAGGTCCCAGATAAAAATACCCAGAAAACAGGGCCTGGACAGTTAAGGAGTGATCCAGCAAGTGGATGGGATTTTAGGCAGGTGAGCCAACAGGATCTCAGGAAGCATTCACCATCTGCATGAATGTCCAGATTTAGGAAAAGTCCAACAGAAGGCAAGGTGTTTCACATCGACAAATCATGACACACACAGACTGCTGTCCTGCCCTTTTTCCAACATGTCTATAAATCTTCCGTTGCTTTCTTGCCCCTCTGTGGTAATAGATCTTAATGTCATGTTGCAGCTCTTGCCAGCCCCTACCTTCTGATATGCAGACATGTTTCCACTGAAGTCAGTGAGAATCCAATGGCCACAAATTGGCATATGATCTATCCTGAAAAAAAACGGGAGTTGGCAAACTGAGAAGCTAAGATCTTTCTTGCAAACTCGTCTGAATAAGGAATGCATCCTTCCAGTAAATTCAGTATCAGACTCAATCTACTGCATAAACTTATCATCAATTTCAAAACGATATTCCCAACTGAGCAGTAAAAATAATTTCTGCTAGTAAAGAGCCACTTAACCATCTTCAAAGTTTAGTAGTATCCTGTGGCTTACCAAACTTAGGTGGAATTTAGGTGGCATTCACAGGTGTTGAATTTACAGGTAAAGCATATTAGCATTTAAAGCTCAAAGAACCAGAAAATCAACTTGTCATGGGAATCCCCAATCCACTGGTGTGGACCACATATGGCCTCCACACAGTGAGTCTAAAATCAGCTATGGTGGCTACAAACCAAAGATAGGGCCCATGAAGGAAGCAAGGATCTACTGGCCAAGAACTGGGGAAATGTAAGTGTGTGGAGGACCTTCAACTCATATTCGCATTAAAGAATTGGTTTGTGTGTGTCTGGCTCAGGCTAGGCTGCAGAGCAGAGCAGTTCAGCAATGCTTGGTTTTGCTGTCTTGCGACAAAATCATTTCTGTTGACAGTTTCTAATGGTCCAAGTGACATTGTGTGCTCCATGTTGTTTGAGAGCGTATAAGGAGACAGGTTTGATTGTTAGCATTGTGAGAGTGCTTGAAGGTTTTCGGTTTGCAGGTATCACATCTTGAGGGTTGCAGGTACAGGGCTCCTGCCTGTCCCTAAGCAGGTTCAGTTTTTTTTCCATATCCTCCAACAAAGGCAGAAGTCTGAACAAAGGGGCACTGGCACTGCCTTACCCTGCAGGGTGCCTTGTGAGCTCCCACGCAGGGAAAGGAGCGGGAAGGAAGGGATATTCAACATTGTACGCAAGCATCTGGGGCTTCTGGCATCCCATTTCTTTGTGCAGCTGGGCACTGACACAGGACATGTACACACTCTTGGCAAATTCCCCCTCAGCTTCAGTGGGAAGAGGATGAAGTCCTTAAGTCTGACTGCAATGGAAAGCAAAAAGCAGAAGTTTGCTTAGAAGTTGTTTTAAGTTTGTTTCTCAAGCTTTATCCTTGATGCACATGACTTCTAGGCAAGTGGTATCAATACAAAAGAGCCAGTACTTCATCATCAGGCTTTTGGAGTAGTGAATTTGCCCTGGAAAATGCTGTTGCACTCAGAAGCAGTGGCTTCTGTGTGCTGATTCTGAGTGTAACAGTATCCAGCTGCACTAATTTAGCTGGGTTGCTTGCTGTAATCCATGTAACAGCATTAGCCCAAAAAACTTCAAAGCACTTCACAGCTGTGCCAGTAATGAACTTCCTGGCACTGCAAAGGAAGTGAAAAATGAGATTCTTCAGCATAAAGCGCAGCAAGAGAGAAAAGCTGTGGGAGGGAAAGCCCTGCTACCAACTCTCTTGTCCAATGTGCTATTGGCATCGGTCACAACAAAAGGCTGACAAATATTTTACAAGTGTAATTTGGGTGCCGGTGTGATTCTGTGTCCTCATTTTCCCTCCTTAGAAATCCAAAATATCAACATATGAGAAGATGTGGGCATTCATGAGCAGCAGGCAGCAGACAGCGCTAGTGAAGAACAATGATGAAGGAATCCAGCGTGTGCTCACAACGGACTATGCGCTGCTAATGGAGTCCACCAGCATAGAATATGTGACTCAGAGAAACTGCAATCTCACCCAGATTGGGGGGCTCATTGATTCAAAAGGCTACGGCGTGGGAACCCCTATTGGTAAGATGCTTTCTAGCACAGGTGTTGTGGAGCAAAACCAGCAATGTCCCCTTCAGAAGCTTAGATGGCCATTTGAATTGTGCCCTAGTCCTTTAGAAACCTTTCACATCAAAAGAAACCCTAGGAGCTTTTCTTTAGGCAAAACATCTGCTCTTGCCCTGCTCATCTGCAAGCAGTAACTGCAAGCAAGCAGGAATATAGCAGCCCAGGCTACATCTGCAGAATGAGGTCGAGTGACCTGCTTGCCTTGGAGCATCCCATTCATAGCAAACTGGGTGTCCTCTGTGATGCTCAAGGTGCAAGCTGGTCTACTGAAATTCAATTTAGTTTGAGAAATGTGGTAGTGCCTCTGGGAAAATGGAGGTGGGCAGGATAAATGTTACATACTGTGTATGCACCCTCAAGAAAACTGCATGAAAAGAGATGAAATTCTGATTGGTTTTATGATCTCTGAGTAATACATAAGAACAGCAAGAAGCAATTGTAAAGTTCTGCATCAGTGATTTCAACATTTTAAGTTAAGCGGAGTCTTAAGACTTCCAATCTCGGTGAAATCTTTCCAGTAGACCTTTTTTAGCATATCTGGTGTCCTTTTCAGATCTTCTAATTATAGAGAATTAGGAAGTATGTCAGGTTTTTTTGGTCTGTTCTTGTGAATAATTGGCACTGGGCAGCCAGATCTTTTTCCTGTGTAATATTCTTCTCCACACTGCTCACATATGCATTTACCATGCCACACTCACTTAATGGCTATGCAATTTTATTGTCTTCAGGGAAATTATTCAAAGCACTATCAGTTTACACTAATATAGCAGGTGAAGTATTTTGTCCACTGGTTTCTTAGTAGACAAGATATGAATAAGGGAGAAACACCACTGCACTGTGAGCTGTGATTCTTTATGCTATTGAGTACCTCAGATTGTCATGCAGATAAAATTTTAAGTCTATTTTTCCACTGGCTGTGTTAGAACAGCCTCCTCACCCTGAGGAAAATGATACCAAAGCTAAAATCCCAAATAAAGACAAACGTACAGCAAAAGTTTCATTGCAGTTATAAAGCTGCCATAATTTAAACCAAGAACAATGAAGGAATAATTGGAACAGATGGTAATCCTCAGAGAGAGCACAACCATTGGCAATACAGCTGTGAAATGTATTTATAAGATGTTTCTTGTATGATAAATGTGCTTTAATTTTTTCTTAAGGAAAACCAGCAAAATTCATGGGAATAGATATCTCCAAGCCTTATGGAATAATTCAATGCCATTAGGCACATTAAATTCTTAAATGATTGATTTCATAAACAAGATAAGCTGTGGAGATCCTTCAGATCTCCACAGATGGGCCCCAGAGGCTCTGTTGTTTTTCTCACAGCATTCAAGACTATTGATATCAGAAGCTGTATTAGAAAAAAAAAAACAACAAAAAAAAACAAAACAAACAAATAAATAAACAAAGAAAACAAAAAAACCCAAACCTTGTCCATGACCTGTAACACCAAAGTTTCAGTAGTTCTTAACTGGTGTCTGCATTTGTTTTTTTCAGCAGAATGCACAAACACATGACTAGGGTTTTCAGTAGCAAACATATGCCTCACACTCCCATATTTCCAGTGAATGAGCTGAATATCAACACTGTTAGGCTGCCAAAGAAACAAGAAGGATAATTTTTGAAAGTTCTACGAATCTAGAAAATGTACTGTTTTATCGGAGCATCTTCTGCAAGTAAAAAAAACCCTGCAAATATAGGCTTTCTTCCTCCTTTGTGCTGAGTTAGGAAAAGTGGAATTAGTTATATCAACAAACATCTCCATTTATGTTCATTACAGAGCCAATGGGTCAAAGAGAGGAGGGCTTCCATCAGATTCTTGGCAAAGACTATTACTAATGAAAAATCTGCAACAATGCTTGGTGGTGAACTTAATGCACTCTGGAAGTACTGCTGTAGCAAAGGCACCTCTAAGCAAAACCTATGCAAAATGTCACCCTGGGGGGGAATCCAGTTCAAGAAAGCAGCATTATTATAGGTGTCAGGACAGGTATTAATTCCAGTTTCCCTGCCAGTGCTGATGCTAGTAATTCTAACACTGAAGCTATTATTAGTTACTTGGAAGACTGCTAAGAAAGTAGATGGATGTATTTCTTGGCCTGAGAGGTAAGTTGTTAATAGCTCAGAGGCCACAAATGACAGGCTGAATATTCAAAGAGGTGTTGAGATGGATTTGTGTGCAGTTTTAGTGCTCACCAATAAAACATCACCAATCCAGCACTCCAGGCACACTTGACAAACTTTAAAAGCACACGTAGAAATATAGATATACCTGTTACCCTCAAGATGAATTGTGATAATCCTGCTGGCAACATAAACATCATGAGAAAGAATGAATATCTCCACAAATCCTGCACTGTGACCGAGGCTGCTTCACTTTACCTAACAGCTATGTCCTTTCAGGCAAGGGAAAATGGATGAGTCCTCCAATCGAACAGTCTTAAGCTATCAGGGTGACAAACCTCTCCTAAGGTAGAAAGTATTCTGTTCTTTCTTCTGAGAGAAAATGATGTTTTCAGTGGAAATATTTCACTTCTCTGGTTTTGAAAGTGTTTCTGTTTTATTTTCTGTTGGACTTATTTTTGGTTCTTTAATAGCATGCATAGAAATCATCTGTACTTACAGCAGGCATATTTTCCTTTCAAAGCTGGCTACCTCAGGCAGTGATTGCTGATTGCTGGCTTCCCAGATGGACTTTGTATAATCTGACACGTCTCCTGGCATCTGTGGTCACAGCATGTCCTAGTGCTGGCAGTAAGAGACATTGAAAAATAGCTGAGTGTTGGCACAACAAAACAAAGAACTGAAATGTTTTTCAAGCTGATTCTCCTCAGACAATGTTGTGGGCTAAAGGAAATGGAAAGCAGAGAAAGGGATTTGTATTCATGGTACAATTATTTTTAATAATGTCCTGCATGGCAATCTGAGAAAGAAAACTGAAGCTGTGAGGCCAGGTTTTGAAGGCTATTTAGCATAAAGACACAAAAGTGGTGCCTAGAGAGATTTTTCTTAAGCCTATATGTACCGCACTATTGCTCAGATTCTGGCACATGTTCTGCCTTAAAAGTTTGTTTGCCATTATTAGATTGAGGATTGCAACAGCTTTAATTTGCAGAAAAAAATGTGGCTTTTGGTAAAATTACTGTTAAGATAACAGTCTTAATGTGATAAAGGAAAGAAAAGGGTGGATGGTAGTTAGCTACATGGACCCATGGCTGGTGACACTATTTCAGTCCAGACTAAATGCTTCCAACTGTAGGAAGTCCCACGTGTTAGGATCTGGAGGTACATACATGTCTTTAGAATCAAGCAGCCTTTCTTGTAACCCTCTCCTGCTTGCTATCATAAAATGCTTGCCACATAAAGACAAGTCTCTCTCACAGTGCCAAAACCAACTTCCACTTGTCCTTTCCAACCCTAACTATTCTATGATTCTATGATTCTATTCTAATTACTATCAGGATTGCTGCTGTTTTTGTTCATAACTTCAGTTTCTGGCAATATAAGATGATCAGTAGCAATTCCCTTTAACTATGTGCTACTGCTAAAGCCAGGTGAGGGGCAAACCTCTGCTTTGCCCCTTTTTGGGGGAACAGACTTGTGCTCCTGCAGCAGCACAAGTTGGCTGAAAGGACTTAGAGATGACAGAGATTCTGGAAGATGGAGAGCCAGAGCAGAGTGTGTGAGAGGCCAACCTGAACAGACTGAACCACCCAATGTGACCCAGCTACTTGCCAGATACAGTACAGGCCCATCAACACTGTTGGCCTGGAAAAGAAAAGCATACAATAGTTTCTGTTTTCAGCTTGCAGCGCTGACATTGTTGCAAGTCATGGAAAAGGAGACTTGGCCGCCCATTGTTCTTATAAGCTGTTAGGTAGCTGGAATTGTGGGCTAATGCAGGTATATATGAGAAGAGAATATATCTGACTGTGGGCTTTTCTTAGACAGCTACTTATTGTACATGCAGCAGGAAAAATAAACAGATGTTGAAGTAAATAGAAGAGATGCAAAGTCTCAAAGGATGCTCAAAGCAATATTCAAACATAATATGGAGGAATTACTTAGCAAGAAAACCCACAGCCAAGGCTTAAATAAACCTCAGTAGGAGAGCCTAGAAATTATAATAAATTCTCAAATAACAGCACCAAAGGAGCCTGCTGCTTTCCAGTCCCCAGGGCAGACACCAACAGATAATCCTCTTCCCCCATTCCAGCTGAAGGAAACCTGACTTTTAGCTGGAATAATCAATCTTGTGATAAGGAAGCACTTTCGCTTCATATAGCAACAGCTTGCTCCTTCCCTGACTTCAGTTTGCTGCAACCAGCACTGACAAGTCTTGCTCTCACCTTGCAGGGTCTCCTTACAGAGACAAGATCACCATCGCCATCCTCCAGCTCCAGGAGGAGGGAAAGCTGCACATGATGAAGGAGAAGTGGTGGCGAGGCAACGGCTGCCCCGAGGAGGACAGCAAAGAAGCCAGTGCTCTCGGGGTGGAGAATATTGGAGGAATCTTCATAGTGCTCGCTGCAGGGCTTGTTCTTTCGGTGTTTGTAGCCATTGGTGAATTTATATATAAATCAAGGAAAAACAGCGATATTGAGCAGGTGAGTCATGCATTCCCAGCTTGCTTATGTTTCTGGGAGACTGACCTTTGTGGATGTGGAGGTGACTGCATTATACATCTCTGCTGGAGTGCAGATTTTGTATTGCTGAACTCTCACCATGGTTTTTCACACTAAGGATAAATAATTGATGAATAAGAACAGGGACATACCTCACCCACAGTCCAATTAGTGCTGCTTAGTATGGCAGTGCAGAACAAGAGCAATTAATTTCTCAAACATTTTCTGCTTGATCTTTAAGACTTAGTATAAATTACATTGGAAGGGAATAAAAAACAACTGGATTTTTTTTTCATATGGCATTAGCATCAGCCCTTTGAGTAACAACAAGAGTGTACTTCTAAACCCCCAAGTCTAGTTTTATTCTTGCTCTAGAAAGCATTTTTTTCATAGCCAGGAATTTACACACTATGCTGAACCATGCATTTCAATGCAGGGAAACCTACTAAAAGTTGATGGATACCACAGTAAAGTAAGATCTTGGAGCCAAAGGAATTCTGCTTATAGATCCACTGAAGTATAAGGAACAATTTAAAATGGCAGAGAGAAAACAGAGGAAATGCTTTGCCTTGAGTATTACATCTGTTTGTGAGATATAATCAATCATCAAAATAGATTGTAAGCACCCATTTACTCAACCACCAGCAACTGTAAAAGAAACAAAGGACGAGTCTGTTCTTGAAGTTATTTGCCACCTTTCTTACCCTGGCTGCCTTCCCTGGTGCTGGTTTGGTTCTGGCCATGGCCTGGACCCTGATGTGGCTCTGTTTGGCACAACTGCTATCGCTGCCCTGATCCTCTTCACTTCAACAGGACTTATTGTAGGGATGGGGATCGTGTTGCACTGCAAGTGCAGTCACCAAGAGACAGGTTCATAAAACCTAACTTCAGGCTTCTAGACACCAGATATCTACTTCAAAGTGACTTTTTTAAGCTCAGTTTGCACTTTTAGATTGTAAAGGCAGGAGGTTTTCCTTGGGAAATTCATCCTATTCATCCAAAGTATATTCCTGCAAGATTTAAATGCCAGAAATTACTGCTGAAGTAAATAACTTTAACAAGGGCAGCAGGGATGAGTGGAAGACAAAAGGGAGCATTCTGAACTCGGTCTCAGGGGTGCAATTTATACTGCACATAGCAATGGTCCTGGGATGTGAGAGGGATTGAAACTTGAGCAAAAACAAGCAGCCAGGGCTGAGGGGCTCGAGGAGATAACATCTGATTTTGGATAGGATAAATCACCTGTATCTCCTTGCTTCCAGTAACGGATCACTGTAAGCTAAGACTAAATGCCTGCTGTTCAGGCAGCTGAAGGGAAGTGAGACGAATCCTACCATGCATCTTCATTTTCCAAACATCTCTTGCTGTTATTTTGGGTCTATGATGCCTAATGCCAATGTCAGTGGACTTGGTCCTCACAGTATCCTGGAGGAAAGGGCAGCTCCTGGCTGTGAAGACATCTCCAAGTGTGCCTGAGCAAGCCCTTGTTACACGCAATGGCACTGTCTACAAACAACAGACGCAGCTCCTGCAGAGCAATTGTGCAGGCCATATCAATCACAGTGTCCCTGTTTTGGAATAAGTTGAAGATAAAGGATGACTCTATTTTTTTTTAGTTTTCTGATTAGTGTTTTATTAGTGTTTTCTGATTAGTGTTTTAACCCTATAGGAGAGTTTTAGCACAAAATGCATAAAGACTGTATCTGTGTCTTTGTTTCATTTATGTCTCAGGAGATCTTTCTTTCGAACATGTTTTGGAGAACAGTTGCAGCTAATTAAAATGTTTAGTATAAATAGTAAGAGGTACAGAACATCCTGGAAAATCTTCAGGAGTCTGGGAAAGTCCTGAAGTTGTAATTACAGTAGATCTAAAGCTTATATCATGAGGGAGCATTAATTTACTTAGCAATATGTTGGATGAATAACATTGTACTCAGGGATAGATACATATGTGCATACATACACTATTTCTGAAACTAGTATTTTTTCACAGCAATGAATTGCTTATTGTATATAGGCAGCCTCTTAATAATTAAAATCTTTAAGTGAGCTAATGTGACAACATCGTACTTCTTTTCCAAAAGTAATTTTACAGAAAGTAGAAAACCAGAGATTCCAGTGTTACTTCCTGATTTCTCTCAGTTCATTTTATTTTTAATTCGGTGAAATAAGAAGCTTAGATGGGAAATGCTATATAGTGTATATTATCACTAAGCTGATCCGAAGCAGGAGTCAAGTGCAATCTATGACTTTTCTGTTTCCACAAATAGAATCCCTTTTGATTTATATAGACTTTGAATCTCATTCTCATGTTTGTTTTTAATTTTAATTCTTTCATTTATTTATTTTCTCCATTTTTCTTTTCTTGCATGCAAGGCCTTTTGTTTCTTTTATGGACTACAGTGTAAGCAAACCCATCCGTCCAACTCCACCTCTGGCACCACCTTATCTACGGAGTTAGACTGTGGCAAGTTAATCCGAGAGGAGCGAGGGATTCGAACACAGCCCTCAATTCACACTGTATAGTCAGGAAAGCAAAAAGGTGTGTCTGATGGAAAACATTAAACAGTTCACATAAAGGCAAAGGCTGTACTCAGCAACACATAGTTAATGACTTCAAAGTGCCTCTTGCTTCAGCAGGAGATAAGCTTATCTAACACAAATTGTCAAAGTCCTGGAAATTTGGGCAGTTTAAATGCATATCACAGAAAATAATTACACCTACAGCAAAGACTGAGTGCAATAGAGTGTAGTAGATTTTAAGAATTATCACAGTCTCTATGTACAATTACCATCGTGTCATTTCATGGAGTAATTCACCTTTTCCAGGTAAGAAAAATTATTTACCTCCCTTTCATCTCCTACCAAACCTAAGTAAACCAATGGCAGTCACATTACTAAAAGCATGGAGAAATATTTTACTCTCTCTCTGCCAAGGCATTCAGCAAGCAGGCCAGGGAGTTCTTTATAAACTCAGAAAGCAACCTGCAGGGCTCCATTAACTTTCTGAACCCCTGTTATAAGCAGCCAGAGATTTTTAGCTGGCATATCTTATTCCCAGTGTCAATATTTAATGAAGTTTAATTTATCCATTTAAAATTCATTAGCCAATGCCTCCAACTAACTATCATAGCACAAAATCATATCCATCAGTTAAATTTTATGCCATGTAACCATTAACATTTAAGAACGTATTCAACAAAAGCACCCTCAGGCACCCTAGTATATACCTTTCACAGGATTACTCCTTTGATTTGGCTTGAGCAGTTCATGGTGTTCACTACTGTAAGGATTCGTAACTTAGAAATCTCCTTTATGGCAAAACTAGGATATTGATTTATGTCAAACAGGAAAGCCTTGGCATTGCTCTGCATATTGAAACACACGA
The DNA here is from genome assembly GCF_012275295.1 of Melopsittacus undulatus. Classification (NCBI taxonomy): domain Eukaryota; kingdom Metazoa; phylum Chordata; class Aves; order Psittaciformes; family Psittaculidae; genus Melopsittacus; species Melopsittacus undulatus. The sequence continues at coordinate 94,871,996 of NC_047528.1, forward strand.
GGAAACTTTTGTGTAGGAAGTTGATACTGGATGCTTTGTATAGAAAGATAACAGTTTGATTTCCTCTGATATTCAGCTAGCCTAGAGAGACTGCCAAGGCAGGAGACAATATGCTTTTGCCACTAAAAACCACATGACAGTCTGAGATACACAAAATGTATATAAATGCCAACCCATAGGGTGTCATGAACCATGTCAAACAACCATGTTTTCAAAATCTTATTACCTTTTATCTGTATCACTCATTATATCCCAGCTTACCACCAGTTTCACTAATTCATTTCCCACTCCTCACACCTACTTTATGTTTTTTTTGCCCAATGCAGTTCCTCCTCATCAAACAAGTTAATGATCTGTTTTATTGAGGGGCTATTTCTGCACTCTACTGCAATTAGAAAACTTGTTCAACTGGATGCCTTCACACTCTATTGCCACAGCAATTGAGTGCTGTGGCAAAGCTCTGCTCCCCTCTTGAATTGCTCCTTTCGTACCTGGCTCCTAAGAAAAGCAAAAGCATACAGTGACATGCGTTTTTCTTCTATCCATGTCACAGTTTTTGTCAGCATTATTTATGCTGGCAGCACGCTTAAGTATTTTTTGTGTCAAAGATGTGTTGCTCAGAACTACTTCTTTCTTGCCAGTGCTCATTTGTGTACATGAGTGTTTATGTTCCACTCCAGACACTGCAGGAAATTGTCTTGCTCAAAATGGCATTTTAACTTGTTTGAATAGGGCCTTGAAAGCTTTGGTTCTTCATAAAATGAGCCTTCTTACCAGCGAAGACCTGAATTACGTCTTCTTGTATATCTGATTTAAGAAAGCACTTTTGTTTGCAGTTTCCCAGTAGAAGACTTAAAACTAATTAAATTCACCTTCTCTCAAGTCCCAGAGGAGAAAGAAAATTCCTAATGTGTTTACCTCCATCATTGCTCTACGCAAAAAGTCCTCTGAGTTGTAGCTTCAACAGTTTTCTAACCACTTTTTAGATGAATGCAGAATCCAGAATTTTTCTGTCACTTTTTGGGTAAACATTTTCGTATCTGTCAAGGAAACAGTCACATTGTTCATAATAGTCTTTGCTTTCCCATGTCTAGCTTTCCCTGCCGACAACCTCACAGACTTTGTCTTGCCTGTGGGAATTACAAAGCAGCTCTTCGTTTCCCTATCAGAGCTTCGTATCTAGCTACAAAGAGTTATTAAAAAGCCTTACTCGCTCTATAGCAGCTATGCCAGCAGCTGAGCCAGGATGACACCAGAACGCTAACAAGTCTATGATTGTAAAGGCATTTCTTGCAAGATTTGCTGTGGTTCCAGGAAAAAGCAGTTGCCTTCAGGTTAACAGCAAGACTTAAGGAAAACACAGCCCATAGCATCTCCCATGAAGTGCATGGCATCTGGGAGGACTCGTGCATAGACATAACAAGCTTCAGGAAGAAATGTTAAAGCATTCAAAGGTTTTACGCTTGTAGACACTGTAAGCTTCTATGACCACTATACTTTGAAATTTGGCTACAAAAAATACTCTGTTCACAAATACAGATGGTCACCATTGCATCTTCCTAACTTGCAGCTTTGCAGTTGCATCCAGGACCCAGTAATACATCCAGATCCTTTCTCAGGGGCGTGTCAACATGGGTACCTTGTTGCACACAAGAGCCAGCAACTCTGCCTGTGATGGATGAGCCACAACAGACTCCATCAGCCCTACTGCTACACTGCCAGTAAAGCATAGCCAGAACCATCTGGGGGAGAAATGTGGCTATACGGATACCCTTATGTCATTTTGTATTATTTTTTGTTCTGCTGTTGCTGCATTTTAGTCAGAACTCCTCAAATAATCAAATTAATAAGTGTACGCAAAAAAAAGGTATATGATGTGACACACAGAAGCCACCTACCTTTGAAAGTAAAGGGGCTGTGAATAAGCTAGTCCCAAGCCATTGACAGGTTTGTTTGGCTGGGATCAGTGTGCCTACCTTTATTTAGGGCAGTTCTTGCCCTCATTAAACAGTCTGCAAACCAGTTAGGCAAAGGTGCCAAGGGAATGAGGGAGAAAGAATGAAACAAAAGAAGAATGAGGGGAACAAAAGCACTATGATGATCATTTCAGAGACGTAGGAGGGGTGTGTATTAACAACACACCTGCACCACAGAACTAGACCAAGCACAGCACTAATGCCTTCCACAGCTAGGTTGGTATTTTCACAAAGTACTGCCACAGTATCATGTGCTTGTGCCCTCTCTCTCAGATCAAAGCCTTGAAGCTTCATGTCTTCAGCTCTTTGGAAACAAAGGACAAGGAAAAATGGGAGAAGGAAGAAATCCTCTGTCTCACTGAGGTTCTTGCAAAACAGAATTTCTTGTGAAGTTGTCAGGTCTGCAAATTCCCCCTGTTCAAAGAACATCAGCTGGAGCCCCTGAGCCCTTTCACTTTCAGGCCATAATCCCACCTCCAAACATGACTGTGGCCATTTGTGCCTTCACTTAACATTCCCATTTGGTTTTAGATGGTTTGGGAAACGAGCAAGCAGCTTTACTGTTTGTTTGGTTTTTGGTTGGGTTTATTTCTGGTAAACAGGAAACTGACAGTTTATATAACTAGGGAAGAGTTAAAATAATCCACGGATTATTGTCATATTGTTTTGACAATCACTGTTCAATAGGCTCTGACAGTTCAAAAGACTTAATTTAGTGATCTCCTCATGCAATTAACCACCAGTGAAGGAATACTCAAACAGATTCTTAATGTGCTGAACAGCACTTTGCTCACTAGGAGAAACTATTTTGGATATTTTTACTTCGCTGCACTAGACACAAACAAATCACTTTTCTTTCAGCAGAAGACATATGTCAGTGTCCCTCACAGCTATGGGTCCTTCTGAGGCCAAAGAGAAATAATGACTTCGGTACCTCCTCCTCTGTGCCTGGGCCCATCACATGTTCTTTGAGAACAAAATCTGGCCCATGTCCTTTGATTGTCATAGTTCTCAGTTCCCCAACACAGTGCACTGGGTTTGGTTTTGTTTTGGTGATTTGTTTTTTTATTTTGGTGTTGTGGTTTGGGTGATTTTTTTCCTTTTTGTCTGGAACTTTGTGTTTGTTTTTTTTTTGTTTACGTTTGTTTGGGGTTTTTTTTGTAATTTGCTTGGTTTTGAGGGGTGTTAATAAAATGCAATCGGAAAATCTTGATTGCAGTGATAACCCAACAGCAAAAGCAGCAGATTGATAAAGCCTGACTACAGGTTCTTTTCTCCATCTTGTTTGTATCTGAAGTTATTTTTTAAATTTTGAATTTATAATTATCATAACGTTTAACACAGTCTTCTGTACGGGAATGTAAGGATTTGGGAGCTTCATGACCAAGCTTTTGTAGCCTGCTGAAGAGACCGTAAGGGCAAAGATAAAGAGTCTAACATCACAAGGAGAGCTAAATCTATCCTGTTTTTAAAGGATGACATTTCCTTTTAGCCTCACTTTCCATGTCCTGCAGCATTTTGACACTGCTAGAATGAGAAAGTTAAGCTGACTAAAAGCAAAATGTTAAACTTATTACTCTGTTGTTAAATATATTGCACTGTGCTTGCTCTGTTCTCATTCTGTATGAGACCTCAAAAGTGGACTTAACAGCATGTCAAAAAAACCCAGCTTTTTAAAGAAACTCAGTCTGGCTGAGTATGAGACTAAAAGGACAGTATATTACCCTTCTAAACAGCATTTTAATGTCACCATTCCCTTTTTAAAGGCTACTGTAATTATACTGAAGACATGGAGCTGTTCAGAGAGTGTCTTGGGAGTCAGTACTGAATGTCTTTGTGATTTTCCTGTAAATCCTACAGCATTCTGAATGAGTTGGTATTCACTCTCTACCACAGTTTTCTACTGCTTGAAAAGTTCAGGGCAATTCCTGTTTTTTAACATCTGTTCAGTTTCCTAATTGCACGCAGAAGCTTGGAGATAAATAGGATTTTGAGCTGTGCTTCTGGTGCTCAAAAGAAAGTTCATCTTTATCTGTCCTTCTGAACGATTAATCCTGAAAGCTTGAAGTATCATCTCAGGTTGCTCTTTTTGACCTTTTGAAGCTCCATGTGAAGGCAGAGGGGCAGAGAAAGCCCTCCAGATTTTTAAATGCTTTTTACCACCTCCAACTGGTTTTCTCAAAGGTGATAGGATCTCAGACACAGGAATATGTGCAAAATTGATCAGAGTCATAGTTATGGCCACAACCATTGGAAGATCTTTGAAGGATCAGTTCAGGATCTTAAATCTACATTTAATTCATTGCTTCAGGTTGACTCATGCCAAAAGTGTTTTAAGTACCTTGAAACTAGAAGATTTTGAAAGCTCAATTGAAACGAAGATAGTAGGGAGAAATTATTTATGCTAAGTCAGCCACTTAGAGCATAGAGTTTTATTAGTTTGTAAATAAGTGGTGCCACTCTCTAAAAAAACCTGAAGTTATATAGAAATAGTGCCTGTGTTAGGGTGATACCTGCTTCACCTGCTGCTTCCAGAGGGCATGGGCATGCAGCAGACACCTTTGACTCTAACTCCAGTAGTGCTGGAATTCCTTTATTGCATTATCAAAAGGGATATTTAAATGATAAATGCACCAGAAAATTCCTGGCTATTACCAGACAGTAATTTGAATTCAAAAAGAAAAAACAAAACAAAACAAAACCCAAAACCAACAAACAACCCCCCCCCCAAAAAAAAAAACCAAAACAAAACAACAAAACAAAACAACAGCAACAAAAATCCCCACCAAAACCAAGAAAACACACCTCCCAAAAAAACACCAAAGAAAAACCCCAGTACACTGCCCTGGCCTATGTCTGTTACATTTTGGGGATGTCATGATTTAGCAGTTGTTTAAGTATGTATACTTAAGAATTTTAGATGAACAAAAATTGAGCATCTCAGAGAAAGAACATATTAAACTACAGGTTTAACATACTATGTGGTCTTAGTCAGTGTGCAACCACTCCCACAAACAGACAAGATGGCATATGCAAGATCATGCACATTTAAAATACACATACACACACACAGATGAAGTGATGCCCTGAGCTCATTTGCAGAACTAGAGTTACACATGTTTTAGGAAACATTTATACTGGAGGGGAAGAAGTGTGTGTGATTCCCTTCTCTGTGATTCCTTTGCTACCTTAAACAAATGGTTGATCCAGGTTACCCTTATACTCTTTTGCATTTGAAAATATTCCTCTAGAATACCTGGCTACTAGAAAAGCTTGATTTTTTCCTTTTTGAATCATATATCTGGTTTTACCTTTTTTTAGCCCTGTGTAACTGAGGTCATTATTGGATTATTACTGGTTGAGAGCTGAGCATTACTTACCTTGCATTGGTATCACTCTAGAAGGAAATTCACTTTTGATACATAGATCCATACCATTGTGCTGTTGCTGTCATTTTACAAGAACTGTAGTTTTGACCAGTTGTTTTAAAGCGGATCAGTTCTGCACTTCTAGAAAGGGTTTGGTAGGAAGGATTTATTCAACTTGATGAAGGTAAGAAGGTTAAAGCTTTGTTTCACACTGGTACCATTACTTCATTTTATATATAAATAAGCTATTTATATATATTTGCATGGAACACATTTTGCATTGCTAGATACTTCCACTTAAAACCTCGTTGTGGGTTTTTTGTGTTTTTTTTTTTGTGTTACATGTAAATTATTCCAGCTGTAGATTTGAAAGGATATCTTTGTTAATGTTGCGAGGTGGAAACAAAGAGATTTCTGCTTTCTTTCTAAATTATTCAGCTACCTTATTCTTGTGGTAATTTTTCTCCTTTCTTCAACACACAATATTTTTAAAAGATTCTTTCCGAAGAAAGAAGAGGATTGAGGACTTTGCTATATTTTAGAATGTCTGATAATTTCATGAAGAGAAAATAACTAAACCATAAGGAAATCTTCAAATGTTGTGTTCGTTGTTCTCTCTAGTATACACATTTTTTTTGTGGCTACAGTACACGTAATTTAAAAAAGCTAATTTTTCTTTTAAGGTCAGGATGAAATTTACCTACTGAAAACAGGTAAGTTCTATGATATGAAACCACCAAAACATTGCAAATGTATTTGTGTAGAATTTTAGAAACACTCACAATTGGCTTTAGTCAAGCCAAAGTTATATTAAATTCAGTGGAAGTCCAAGTTAGGCAAAAAACATGACTTTGATACAGATTCACCTGTTATACTTTATGGGCTTATTAAAAGCTAGCAGAACCCAGCTAAGAAGCTTTCTGAGCCCATCAGTAAGAGCTCAGGCCCTTGCTTCTAAAAGCCAGCATTTGTGCAAAGGGTATGGTCAAACTCTGCCTTCAATAAGTATTTAATGCTGTTTATGTCTTCCACCAGTGTCTTTCTTTCAATGCGATAATGGAGGAGCTTGGAATTTCACTCAAGCATCAAAAGAAGTTAAAGAAAAGGTCGAGAACTAAGGGGAAATCTTCATTCACAAGTATCCTTACTTGTCACCAGAGGCGGACACTGAGGAAAGAAACCATAGCATGAGAAAGAGACTGCTTTGAGGAAATATCAGGAACAAAAATCAAAACAAAAGCATTGCTGCCTACAAGTTGATTGTGGTGGGATTTCTGAAATATAGACATTTACCTTGTTCTTCAGAAATTCTCTGTGGTTTCTTTTTTTAATCTAGAGGTACAACAGTTTAAATGCTCACATAGACTGATGTACTACTAATCATCTGGGAAGTGTCTCACTATTTCTTTTGAGATGGATTTGTATGCTCACCTATTTTGCATCTCTCTTCCCCTCCCTATGCATTGCTGTATGTGCTTTCTAAATAAATAAATAAACACGAGACAGGGTTCTTTTTTCCAATAATCTGGGAGTGGAATTCTTTTTTTTCTTTTCCTTTTGAGAAAAGACTGCCATTTTACTGAGCAAAGTTGTTTAGAAACCAGGACCCAGACAACCAACATAAAAATTCGTACAGTTAAATCATAATGACTACAAAAATGTACTAAATGCAAAGGTACCCAACAATGAGTTACTCTTATTTTCTCTGGTACTGTAAGGAACATTCTTCAGGTTCTTTTCTGTGAGAAAATTGGTTTTCCTTATCTTTCCTCTTTTTGATTTCTTTAAAAATATGATTATTAGATAATGCCATGGCTCCAGGTTCTAGATGTTCAAAAAGAAAAACCACAAAAGTGAACAGGGGAAGTCAAGACTGACATCATCACATGCTGTATTGCCCAGCTCCTGGTACCAGTAAAACAATTCTTGAATTCAAAATGAAAATCCCTTAGAATTTAGAGCCAAATATATTCAATTTATAACAAATCATGCACAGAAAGATAACAACAACTGACAGGAATACAGAAAATGCTTGGGAATTGAAACCTTTTCCTGCAGCTGCTGGGAGCATCAACAAAATATTTTAACAGTAACAGAGAAATTAAATCCTTTTTGTGAAGAAACCTCTGTCTGAAGAACAGTGATGCATTACAGCAGCAGATTCCCCCTCCCCACCCCTCCTCCAAAAAACTGTACCTTTATATTTCAGCAAGGTGAAGCACATTTATATTTATTGCAGTGTTGTCGCTGTGATTAATTCTGTTGTTCCTGGAGCTTTTATTGGTGCCAGCTGTTTAGCTCTGAGGATGCCTGTGAAAGAAATCAGGTGAAATGCAGGCACATCCATACTTCAGGGGGCAAGGGTGAGTGTAGGAGATGGGTGCCTGTTTCACCCAGTGGTGGGGAGATGTACCCCTGCCTTCCTACATGCCAGGTTATAAATACATATATAATACATATATATATATATGCATATATATATATATATTTATGTAGGCCTGGTCTGTCCAGAGCTATCCCACCTCTAATCCTAGGCAGGTCTGGAAAAAAGGAACCAGAGGACTGGAGCCACTGATACTTTTCTGCACAGCATGTAGAGCTGGGAGAGCCCAAGTCATATCAACAGTATTTGCTTCAGTTTGTGACTTCAATGAGGTGTTTTATTGTCCTTATATTCCCCCAGGGAACTTAGTGTTTACCGTTGATTACCTTTCCCTTGTATCCGTGGCCATTTCCTCTACAAAAAGAGAAAGTAACGTGAAAACCTTTGAGTAGAGAAATCTCTTTTCCACCTTCACCTTAGCTGTAGCTCTCTGCAGCCCCCTCTGAGCTTTTACGCTACACTGCATAGCAAGGTCAATCTGCAATGAATGGTATTGCTTATAAAAGCTCTGCTTCCAAAGTGACACATTTCAATATTACTGTAGTCTTGAAGACACCTCTGTTCATTTAGCCATTTTGTGGAGGTCAAGTTTTCTAAACCTCTCGCCATTACCACCTCTTTCCCCAAGGCTCTCTGTAATTACTCCATATCCTTCTCAAAACAGAATGCCCAAAACTAGTTCTCCTTTCCCACCCATGGTAAATTGAGCAGAAAATCATCTTCTTGTGTCTCAAAGGCCATACTGTTGCTCACACACCTTGCAAGGAGATCTGATTGCCTGAATTGGATAGAGTGAGTTACCTTCTTGTTATAGGCAATGACAATTCTAGTGTGAGTTGAGGATCATCACCATATGGAATTGCACATTTTTGTGGCTTTTTTTTTTTACCAAAGCTTTTCTCCAGTTTTGTCAAGATCCAGTTGTTACCATGGTGGTACATGCAAATTTAACATACTTACTCACTAAAAACCATCCATAAAGGAGACCCAGGTGGTGGACAGGTCCCTGCAGATCCCCCAGTTTTGACAGTGAAGATTTGAGAGTTGGTGGGAGAGCTAGCAGAACTTTTGGCTACCGTAGACTTTATGTCATCTGGCCTGTTGCCCTACTTGTTTATAAAAATGTCATAAAGATGGGACCAAAGGCTTATTCAGGACCCCTTCCCTCACCCAGAGGACCCATTAAGCTGTTAAAGAAGGTAGTTAATCGGATATTAACAAGACCTGGTTTTGACAGATTCATATTAACTCTTGCTCATTTCCCACCAATTACTTACAAAATAGTTATTTCGTGCAAGTGATTGCCAGGCAACTGAAGGTAAACAGGCAAGCCCAGAACTCACTGGATTTTTCTTTTCCTTCCTTTGAAGACAGGAATTATTATTGCTGGTTTGCAGCATTTCTTCTGGACTGTGTCTGTCTCCAGGAGTTTCTCTCAAGAGGTTTGAAGTAGTCCCCCTCTGGGGAATGAAGGAAGAAGAAGGGTCTCCTTCAAAGTGACCACAGTAGGAAGCTCTAATATCAATGCTTGTTTTTGGTCTGCTTAGGCGCTGCAATGATATGATGGGCTGATAAACAACAATTAAGAAAACCAGCCCCTAGGCATGAAAGCTCATAGAGATGCTTTCATACTTCCAGAGGTAGATTTATTTATCATCAGATTACAAATAGGTTATTTAGATCCCTAGCACCATTCTAATACCATGATTGAAAAGCAGGTTATTATTTTTCAGTCTGTGTAACCCTATTGCTCTGCCATCCATAGCCTTCAGCTAAGATAGTTTTAAATTAGTAAGTTCAAAGCAATAAAAGATTTATGATCAAGCCTTTTTTATTTTTATTTTTTTTTAAGGAACACGCTTCTGTGGTTTAGACCTTGAGGTTAAAGAATTCCAAGTTCAATTTTCTAAAAATCTACTAATGTTTTCCTGAATCTAAGAGATATTACTTTGTCTAATAACTTTACATTTCAACTTTCCCATCACTATTAGTCGTCTACCACTTATAAAAAGGTGCTGGGAAACAAATGAAGCTCTCTTTTTGCCATCTGGGAAGGAATATGTGACATGGAGAAAACAATAAATAAAGCATATTTGGTTCTTCTTTGTTTCCTTTTGTCCTTTTTACTAGCTTGAAAGAGTCACAGCATGTCAGGAAGTTTCTGTGTTAAACTCCTATTGCAGCTTGACAAACTATACTTGCTGCAAAGCTAACTAACCTGCTATGAGTTCACGTAGCGGCACATCAGCACATCGTGATGTGTGGCTTTGCCCTCCCTCCCAGCTCTAATAATTCAGCTGGGTAAATAGCTGTAAAATCTGGGTGGTTTTGAGGTGTGAACTACCCCACAAAATGTGTGTTCCCTAAAACCTAAAAGCAGCCACAGACCCCTAACCTAACCCATTGCTCTGCTTTATGCCTTTACATTTTTAGGGATCCAGAGAGCCTAACAGTCTGACCTTTCCCCACCAGGCAAGGTTTTCTTTGTCAGTGGCAATGTATATGGATAATATCAGCAGTACAACATCACTTTGGAAGCCTGTGGCTCTCATGCTAATTGGCCATCCTTTAAGAAACTATAGAAAGGATTAAGATGAGACTATGAAGAAGTTCAAAATGCACTTTTGCCCCATGCTTCCTCCTGACTTATGACAGTGGTGACCTGTTGCCCAATGGGGACCATTTCCCAGGCTCCTTGGGTGTCCCCATGCCCCCCTGACCTTGGCCAAGCACAGCTTGGAGCACTTACAGACCTGCAGGGAGCTTAAGACCACTGTGTCTCTTACCTTGATTCAATAGCATATTATATATATCAGCTAGCTGAAATTGTAGCTAAGGAAAACACTTAGGGATGAATCTAAATCCCGCTGGTATTTAACGATTCAGCCAAGTGCTGTCCTGATTCAGAGCAGTGACTTTTTCTACCCTTCTCCAAATGTGTTTAGCTCACCAGCTAGGCTGCTGGTCCCAGCTCCACACATCTGTGCACATACAGTCCACTGTCTGCTGTGTTCACAGCCATGCTTCTTGTCATATTTTCTGTATGTAGATGTGTTTAAAGCAAAACCAAATCCTTCCCTCCTGCAAAGCAAGCTGTGTCACTGGAAACGTTTTCCTCAGCTTCAAATGCTACTTGTAAATTCACTCCATGACTGAGAAAACTACTTTGTCTTGAGGGAGGAGGGACAAGCATAGGGCAGTCTTACATACTGATGGAATAGCAGATATGATTACTGTGACCTTCTCACTGTATCCCAATAAATATTATTTTCCTGACTTTTTTCCTGTGTGGCAGCATGTAGCAACAGAGAAGCCTGATTAGAGATTACCCATCAGGAAACCCAATGTCCTCATTATATCTCTATCTTGGTAACAGCAGGCATGCATCCTCATTGTTTATAAAATAGAAATATAATATTGGTGGATGCTGTTGAATGGCTTTAATGTGTTTCATCCCAGAAATGGCCTTCTTTTAGTGTCAGGTGATCTTTCACATACAGCCAGCCACCACTAGTCTGTGGGCTTAGTAAGGATTATTTAACATCCCTTAGCTTTCTTGAGAAAGTGGGAAGATGGGGTCAATGGAAAAGAGGGAATATATATGTGACTGTTTAAGCTGTATGCTCAGGGACCTGCCCCACAGCATGATTGAAAAGCTACTGCAGAACAAACAAGGATCATCTTGCTACCTTTCTGGGCCTTTCTCAGGGGACTGTATCTCATGGGTCTTCTGTGAACCAGTAATCCCATGGGGTATTTATTGACTGTGATCTTGTCCTTCTCTGTCAAGCTTGCAGGAGTCAGGATTTCTCAGTGTCCTGGGTTCAGCAGTAGCAGCCATTTTCTCCTTCTTAGTAGCTGGTGCAGTGCTGTGTTTTTGCCTTTCAGCCTGGGAACAGCACTGATAACACTGATGTTTTTAATTCTTGCTAAATAATGTTTACTCTGACCAAGGACTTTCTGAGTCTCATGCTCTACCAGGGAGGAGGAGAAGCAGAGAGGAAGCAGAGACAGGACCCCTGACACAAGCTAGCCAAAGAGGTATTCCATACCACAGCACGTCATGCCCAGGATATAAAACTGGGGAAGGTACCTGGAAGGGCTGGTTCAGTGCTCGGTTGGGCGGGGTATTGGTTGGCGGGTGGTGAGCAGTTGTATTCTCTTCCCTTGCTATTTCCCTTATCATTATTATTATTGGTGGTAGCAACAGTGATTTGTGTTATACCTTAGTTACTGGACTGTTCTTATCTCAACCCATGGGAGTTACATTCTTTCGATTCTCCTCCTCATCCTTCCGGAACTGGGGGGAGGGGGAAAGGGAGGAGTTAGAGAGAGACTGCATGGTTCTGATTTACAGCTGGGCTTAAACCATGACACTCAGTGATCAGAACAGCCTCTATTCAGGTAGATCACATACAGCTGTCAAATGACCACAGCTTTATTTTAGCCCCACTGATTGATAAAGATGCATATGTTTTTGCCTGATGATGAAGTCCAACTCAAGCCACTCTCCTGTTTGCCTTTCATCACCTCCCCCAAATCCAAATTCTGTTATCATTAGTGCAAATGTTACAGAGCAATAGTTAGTGTTAAAACATGAAACTCTCCCTTTTTAAAAGCAGTCACACCACTATAGAGATGAGACCCACACTCAGGAAACCCACTTATGGTTTGTATGAATAGCCCAGACTCGCATTCAGGTTGAGAGCCAGTGGCACAGCACAGCCTCCAACTAGCTGGCACCTTGATGGGATCCGGATTTCCAGCCTGACTGAATAAGATGAAAACCACAGATCTTCAGTAAAGACTAAATATCCTTAGTCCCCTCCTTGCCTCTTTGTGGAGGAGAAATGTTTCCCTCCATAAGAGAGGATCTGTCAGCACAGCCTGTGGCTGTGTGGGTCCATGTGTCAGCCATGCACTGCCAGGAGCATGTGGGCAATCCTGCTCAGGGGGCAATGGATAAAACTGATTATACTGACCATGCCCCTGGGTCATTTAAGAGCCACTTTCAACAGCACCTTCAGTGCTGCAAACGCCAATGAATACATGATAAAGAGACTACAAAAGGAGGAAAAAATCTGGAACCAGCCAGTACAGCCATATGTTTTCTATCAGCACTGAGAGCACTGACACCAGTTCAGCAGGAGCACACAGGTGCGAGCCACCCAGCATGGTGGTTATCCTAATGAATCACAATCACAGAAACACCTGAACCAGATAACTCTGTGCTCATCTGCTCTGAAGTGCATAAAAGTGTGCAGCATCCAATAATACTTTTTAACTCCCCCATGGTTTCAGATAAAGTTCTGTTTGGAAGCTGCTAGGTTGTTTGGGGTTTTTTCACTTCCAACAATCTGTCTGTACATGATGTTGTACACATCTTCAACAAAGGTTTTCAAAAGCAAAAGGCAGCTTGGATACATTTTCCAGGAGCTGTACTCCCACAAAGCCTGGAGCTCTCCCTCCCTTAGTGCAGCTCAGGACAGAGGTCCTCAAAGAGGATGGCACCCAGAAACTTTACCCACGCTGGGGTAATGCAGTCAGCAAACCAGCTTTATACAAACTGCATCTAGAAAGAAAGTGACTGCTGGTGCCCTTTCTGGTTCCCCCACCCTGAGCCCACTGAGGGGGGAGCACTTTCACTCCCATGGAAGCATGGCTGGCTGTCAAGATGTCTCCTCCCACCCTGGATTGCTGTGCTACCGTGATTTGGGGAAAGCATATGTCTGCAATCCTCTTTTCCTTCTCCTGGCAATTCCCCAGCTCCTTCCTTCTTAGGAATGAGAACAGCGCTGGTCTTGCCCGCAAGCACTTCCCCAGTCTACAGCTGTCCCGCTTCACACAGTGTCTTCAGTCTCCTGCTCCCCAAAATCAGATCTTGCAGGGCTCTGCATTGCTAGAGGTGCCTGTTGTACCCCCTTTGTGTGTCCTGCTGGTCAGACCATCAAGAAGTAGGTGTTACCCTTGGAAAAGGTCTGTTGGTTGTTCCAGGGATGTTCTCAGGGACATTGGGGAAGGGCTGCTAAGAATTGCAGGGGAGATCTTACTCCTTGCTTAACAATCTGGACTGATGGACAGGGGTGGGGGGAATTCAGAGAGGGACAAGGGTAGATCTGATTGTGGTAGTTTCCCATATTTTAGGGCAATGCAGTGCTGTAAGCTGCTGGCACACAAAACCTGGGCAGCCAAAGGTGTTGGAGAAGACTGCTGTGACAGTCCTGCATCTGTAACACCTCCGCTCACAAGTACACTTGAGCATCTGTTACAGAAATTGGGATTTTGTTAATAATACTCCAGAACACTTACAGGAGGGAGGACTCTTCACCTTGAAAACTGCAAGGAGAGTCACAGGGATGGGTAAAGTGCTAATAGCTGTGATGCTGCTGAGTTTTGCAGAGGGATAGAGTAAGAAACACAAGGTTACTGAGTCTGCACTATCCCCAAATTCCAAATGAGCTCCATCCTGATGAGTCATCATTCAGAGTAGTAATTGGTTCAAATACTCCAATTATTCATCAGTTGAGCCATTTTATCTCCTTCGGGTTCTGTCCACAACTGACATCAGACTCTACTAGTTTTGAAATGTACAGTAAAGGAGACATTTCAGGAGGCCTAAATTTCTTTTTTTTTCCTCCCCCACCTTTGGGTTTTTGCAAAGCAATAGCTTGCAAAGCTGCCACATCTGGGTTTTCTGGTGGTTTTCTGGTGGGTTTGGTGCTTCATTTTCTGCTGAAAAGGACATTCATTCCTGCAGCAAAAGTATTCCATGCTTTCTGAAAACAGATGTAAAAACAAGCCTGCTGTTTCCCAATTTCATTTGGAATACTTAATTTTCTTCCTAGTAGCTGTCACAGTGATGCAGTTTCGGATTTAGTATGAGAGTAATGCTGATAGCACACCAATGTTTTAGCTGTTGCTGGGTAGCGCTTACCCTGATCAAGGACTTTTCAGTCTCTCATGCTCTGCCAGTGAAGAGGAGCACAAGAAGCTGGGACCAGAGGACCTAAACTAGGCAAAGGGTTATCCCACACAATAGCTCATCATGCTCAGTATAGAAACTGGGGGGACTTGGCTAGGGGATGACAGTTGCTGCTCAGGAATGGGCTGAGCATCAGTCAGTGGATCGTGAGCAGCTGTACTGTACATCACATATGTTTCTTGATATTTATTCCTCTCTTTTTGTTGTCTCCCTTTTCCTTATTAATATATTATTATTTTATTTCCATTATTACACTTATTATTAGTACATTTCTTAATTATTTGGATTACTTATTTCCAGTATTTCAACCTACTGTTTAAATATTTTTTTTGGATTCTCTTCCTCATCCCACCAATGTATGCTTGTTTTATGGGGGATGAGTGAGCAGCTGCAGAAGTGTCAAGATGTTTTCAAGTGATTTCTAATATCCCAAGAACAAATACAGATTTCCATCCTAAAATCGCCTACCATCTCCTCCTGGTAAAGACAAGACGAAGGAAATATTCTGAACTCAAAGCACAGTGAGGCAGGGCCAGATGAGAACACTGGGGATGGTGCTGTAACCATGTGAAGGTGTGTAGCAAAACTAGCACGACTAGAGAGAGAAAATCCATGTACAGGGAGACTTGTTCCTGTTTGTTACAGGATAGCAGTAGAGATGATAAAGACTTGTACAGGTTTGCTCTGGTGAGCTGGTTGTGAGCTCCTTAGTTCCCAGGCAGTGACAGTGGAACATTTTTAATGAATTATCCACAGACGGAATTGAAACTTCTCCCCACAGACTTTTACTCATGCACACAGCACCATGCTGCTGAAAATACTGACTGGAGAAACCACTGTGAGTCATGTCCAGAGTGCTTTAGTCACACCACATGAGCCCTTAACTCTTCCTGTCTGTGGAAAAGATGTCTTGGTTTCAGTGGGAGTGAGCCACAGAAGCCTATGTAGTGAAAGTCTCTGTTAAATCTAGTATGAGCTGTGATGTTTAAAGAATTTAGAAGCCCAAAGATATAATTAGGTAGTATCAGAATATTCAAAAGCAGTTGCCTAAATCAAGCCTGTGGGTTTTACCTCCAAATGATACCTCTGAGTGTGAGTTGATTTAATTCTATTTACTTACTTATCATGTCTCTGGAAAGGGAAAAACATGAGAGATCATATTTAATATTGTCTGCTAAATGTATCTCTAGTACGACCTCTATGAAGGTTTTTTTTTTTCCTGTTCTGCATTCTCTGTTTTAATTTTTTAATCATCTTTATTCTGTAGAAAAATAAAATATAAACATGGGTATCCCCAAAAGCTTTCAGTTAAAGTTTCTACAAAATATTAACCTTTCCATTTCATTTAGCAGTTACCACATTGTCAGGTTTTTTGTACATGTGCTTAGAGCATCAGCACGCTGAACTCTCATCTGGCACTTAGAAAGAGATGCAGAAGTGTTTGCAAAAATAGTATGTTTGTAGCTTCTTTTCTAAAGTTCCTGCTTGCCATCTTGAAGCAAACCCCAAATATCACAT
Source organism: Melopsittacus undulatus (assembly GCF_012275295.1). Classification (NCBI taxonomy): domain Eukaryota; kingdom Metazoa; phylum Chordata; class Aves; order Psittaciformes; family Psittaculidae; genus Melopsittacus; species Melopsittacus undulatus. Next base: position 94,888,223 of record NC_047528.1, read on the forward strand.
CTTTACTGAATTTAATGGTGCCTGTTAAAGCATGTATCATATATTTAACAATTATTTTTTAAATTATAGCTTTTGCAAGTGCCACTAGAGGAGACTGTTGTAACCTTTAACATCCAGTGGTAGATTTCCAGCAGGCAGCTCAGAAAATTATGGAGAACTCTGATCTTTACAGCCATACCCTTTAAAAGCTCTTGTCCCATACCTAATGAAATTATAAAGCCAAAGAGATGGACTTTTTCTGCTGCTTGTAGCCAGCACCAAATCCCCTTTTCTTCACAGAAAACAGCATCTTTTGAGAAGGTAAAGCCTTAAATTTCCAGAGAAAGAAAAATTAGTTGCCTAACAATCAAAGAAGCAAAGGTCTTCATAACGTTTTCAGGGAGACCTTTTAGCAGCCTTCCAATACCTAAAGGGGGCCTGCAAGAAAGCTGGAGAGGGACTTTTTACAAGGGACTGTGGTGACAGGACAAGGGAGAATGGCTTTAAACTGGAAGAGGGGAGATTTAGATTGGATATTAGGAAAAAAATCTTCACTAGGAGAGTGGTGAGGCCTTGGCAAAGGTTGCCTGGCTGCCTCATCCCTGGCAGTGTTCAAGGTCAGGCTGGAAGGGGCTTGGAACAACCTCATCTAGTGGAAGGTGTCCCAGCCCATGCCAGGAAGGCTGGAATTAGATGACCCTTAAGGTCCCTTCAAACCCAAACCATTATATGCTAAGAAATACTTCTACCAAAGTTATCTTAAGCTTCAATCACCTTTCTGCAGGTCAGCACATTTATGGTTTCCTAATTGCTAGTGCAGTAGTTTTCACAGACTACCAGCTCTAAATGAAACAGGAGGCTTTACATCTGAAGGAACGATGTCTTTAGCAGTTAAGCTCTCTAATCACAAGGTTTCCTAACTGCTAATCTACCATTTTGTTATCCAACAGGGATTTACCCTTTTTCATTCAATCAGATTGCATGTCAGATTAATGGCCTGCTCAGAAGGCAGAGGCTGGGTTTCAGTCCCCCACAGGTCAGGGCAGAGGGATGGGGAGAACATCCGCATCCTGCAATCCTTCCAGAGGATTTCACACTCTGAGGTGTTGAGTAGGCTGCCATATATTTTTAACAAGCATTGTGCACATCCATGGATCTGCATCTCCTCCAGAACAACAAAATTAAGTGGTTCTACTCCTTTTGAGAGGAAAGGGAATGCACCAGGATCAAGTTTCACATGCATTTGACAGATGCTTCTCTTGTCAAAACAGTCACCACATTAAGCCCTCAGAAATGACAGCTTTCTTTACAGGCACACTTGTTTCCTGATTCCCCAGCCTCCCTTTCAAAATACAAAGAGAATTGCCCATTTTAAGAAAAATTAAAGCCCAGGTTTATGATAAATTAAATAATCTTTCTGTGATGATTAAATTAGCCTGAATAGCTCCAGGGGCTGCTCAGAGGCCTAAGGATATACTGTCACTGTCCCTACTTTTGCCAAATTATTATCTATACATACATTATTTATACATACATTATTTATACATACATACAGAAATGTTACCCAGTCAGAGACTGAACCCTACAAGGTAGTCTTTGTTATCCACTAGATTTCTATGTTATCTACTCATTTCAGTGCATATCTGGAGCTGCATATCATTTCAAAGGCTCTCAATGCAGTGATACATAGAGACAAAGATTTATCTGACTGTTCAATAAAGACAGCAAACTTGTCCAACTATTGATGGCTAAATTACCTTTCCCAGCTTCTGTTCTTAGCATGCAAAGTGCCCACATCTCCATGAACCTGCACACTGTACAGCCCAGAGCTTGCACACTGGTGTTTTAAGGGTTGAGACTTGATGACCCATAAAGAAAAGTGAACTGAAAGACAGTCTCTGACAGTATCACTTAGTGACAGCTGGCATTACCACAATAAAATTGTGTTAAATTAATTCTTAACTAGAATGACCTATTTGACACTCAATTATCTAAGGGCTAAATTTAGTAAATGTAAAATGTCAGGGTTTTTTTCTGTATTGCTTCTATTTATTTTAGTGAGACCCAATGCCAAGTAAGAGACATTCAACAGGAGGAATATATTAATTATTTATACTGCTTTAAGCTTTATCTCTGCAGGTAGTTACCAGTGTATCACCAATTTATCTACCTCACATACACAACATCTGAAAAAAATTAAAAGCTGAAGAAACATGTTCACAGTGGTCTAACTCTGCAGCAAATGCTGTAGTGTAAGGAAATATAACAGCAGTCTAGTGTACTTCTCTAACACCAAGTTGAAGGTAGTGAGGCTATAGGGCTCTTCAGCTTTCCTGTAAGTAAGGATCCACTAAGGCAAGCTTGCAGTGTTCAGCAGGAGCACTGGACAAGGATGTCCATTCCACTACAGAACATACTAGCACCACAGCTGGAGGCAATTCCTGATCTAATATATCTGTTAGATACAGCTGAGCTGTATTATGCAAAGATACTGGCTTAATTTGTTTCTGTGTTTGACTCTGTTTGGAGGATAGACACATGCCCAGTACCAATTTCTGACGAGGCTTAAGCAATTTTAGTTATTTGAAATTCATCCATAGGATTTTAAACTAGTAGATTTTAAGCAGGGGGATGATTAAGTATGAAAAGTGAAATAAAATTGTTTCTACACTGTGCAAACTGACTGGATGGGACTTCTATGAAAAAGATTGAAGATGAAGTACTTGATAGCAGATCCAAAATTTTGCATAATGACAAGCAGTGACAGTAAGGAAGATAGTAAGCTTACATCAAGAAATTAATTTTTATGTTCTTCAGCACTATCCTGGTTTGATGACATGCATTACTGAACCACTACTTAAGGACACAATGGCACAGTAGGCAACAAGCTCATAGACAAGTTATTTTTAGTTACTGAAGAACTAACTCAGTCATACACCTAAGAGTTTGTATGTCTAATACAATAGTGTTTGCATCACCTTTACAAACCCAAGGAACTAGCTCATTGGAAATGGACCACACTGAACAAAATGGCAAAACAGATGTTCAGTACTATATTATCAATTTACCATTTCCATAATTACTCTGAATGGTGGGAAAAAACACATTTACAGTGTGTCCCAACATTAAAGTATCTTCAGACACTCTGGAGGGCAGGGATCTGGAGGGCAAAGTGATCTTGCCAGAGCAGTAAACTCCTCTGACACAGGTAGGATGCAATTCAGGAAGGGCAAATGTAAAATGCCACCATGGTGCATGAATAATCAGCTGCCTGTGTGCAAGACAGAGAGCAAATGAGTGTGCAGCAGTCCTTCAGAAGAGAATCAAGAGATTATGAATGACTATTCATACTGCTATGTGAGAAAGCAAACAAGCCAAGCTGGGTATGTGTCAGTGCATGTGCAAGGAACATGTTGACACCTCTCTAACTTGTGCTCTTTAGCTGGCAAGAGTCCAGCTGGTCTGGGTGCTGTACACTGATATTAAAAGGTGTAGAAGTTAGAGGTGAGTAGCAACAACAGTCAGAGTTCCAGAAGCATCCCCTGGGTAGGCAGGTGAAAGAACTGAACTTGTATAGTCCAGCAATACCTGAGAGGAAACATGATGGTTTTCAAATATACGAAAGATTCCTCCAGAGGTGAAACACTGTTCCCTGACTGTAGCACATGGACAAGAAGGAGCAGATTCAGACTTTGGCAAGAAGGAGGTCATTAATGAGAGAGGCACTGGAGCAGGTTGCCTGGAGAGGATATGAAAGTCCTGAAGCTGAACAGGGCAGATCGCTTAGAATTGCTTTGGTCAATGAGAACCTGCCTTGGGGAAGGCTGTAAACACACTATTCTCATAACACAGGTTTTCTGAGTTGGCAGCACAGCCTGGCATAGAGCTAAGACAAACTTTCTGTCCATTTCATGGTGGCCTGGAATGGATGCTGGATGCTGGAGCATCGCCACACATAGCAACCTCCTCTGCTTCTCCTTTTGCTAATGTTTGATATTCCAAAATACCATTATAGAAGTGAATTGATCCCCTCTGTACACCTCAGTCACAGTCACCTGAATCTCTAGCTGGGCACTGTGCCTCCCAGCATCCAGAGGGCTTGAGGATCCTCCAGCCCTGGTCCCACAGCATGTCGCTTCCTAGAGCTCTATAGAAGGGGCTTGATCCAAAGGAGAGTGACCAGGGAGAGGGAAGGGGCATGTAACACAGCCAGCCAGAGCTGAATCAGAATGTACTTGATTTATTTAGATGTATACAGTAGTGCAATGATTGTAGTATGCTGTAAATTCCCATAATTGACAGGAAGAGATGATTTTAAGTGCTTGAAAGCATGTATAATATACGTCAGCAAATAATTTGATCCTAGCTACTGACATCACAGAGAAATGGGCTGAAATAAAAAAGGCTTCTGCTGATGACTAACTGATGACCATAAATTAGAGGTAAGAAGCAGAGTTTCAGAGTGCCTGCAAAAGGGTGGCAGGAAAAATGAACTGGAAAGATATTATGACTCCAACACCTTCCAGAGGGCAAGGGAGTTTTCCTCAACATGATCAGAAGCAAGCTTGCCATCGAGAAGTGGAGATGCGAAGTGCTGGAGAGAGCTGCAAATGGAAGGAAAACATGAGGAGAGTATGGCTGAGCAGAAAATGCCAGACAAGAGAGAACAAGTGTGTCAGAGAGATACCATGCTGCACTGTCATCATATCAGAAAGTCATGTGTGTTCCCAAGTGAGCTACAAGTATAATCCAAAGTTATTTTTTTTCCTCAGAAAATTCCAGTAACGGGAAAATAAATGAGGTCCTTGGATAAGATGGCTTAACACTGTTCTTCTCACCCAACTCTCCCCTGTGGTGGCCAGTGGCCGGGTTTCCCTTTTTGTTTCTCCCCAGCCCTGGGCTGAAACCACTGTCTCTGATTCCTGGTGTTGGTTGCTGCTTTGGTCCCCTGCGAGAGCATCTTGAAGCAGGAACTCAAGGGCCCTCCATGAAGCCTCCACCAGCAGGGCTGTTTCTGGAGCCAGGCAACAGTGCCATGCCAGTTCAAGAGCCATGGAGCAGTGACCTAGGCTGCCTAAAAGATGCAGGGAAAGGGAAATCGCCAAAGCAGAAACTGCTGTCCTGAATAAGGATCCGTAGGAAAAGACAAAGACACTTAAAGGGAGGGTGAGTGAGATGCAGCTTCAAGAGGAGAAAGAGTAGGGGAGAAAATAAAGGAGGGAAGGAGCCATGTGGGAAGGGAAAATACAGTGCTTGCATGTGAGAGGAACAGGCTGTGAAGAAAATTGACTCTGAATAAAAAGGAAGCAGACTAGACAAAGCTAATAAGGTGGGAAAATGAAGAAGTGAGCTGACATGCCAGAATAAGAAACAGCAGAGGGGAAGGGGAGCAGTTCATGAAAACTCTAATCTCAGTGCAAATGAAAGGAGGGTTGGTATTGCTAAGAGCTCATTTTGACAGAACCAGAGAATCCACATAGCTCTTCATATGCCATTCTCCATCCTAAAAAACACCTGGGAGAATTCCAGAGTTATGGTGATTACACAAATATTTTATTTTTCAAGGTTTGACCCAAGGTATTCTCTAATGTAGTGATGTGGACCCACAAAGAGGCTGATTTTATGCAGTAGAGAACTATGAAGCCAGAGCTATTAAGAGTACAGTTATGCTAATAAGATCAAATATGACTTTTTGGTGCAATCCACCTTTCTGGAATTATTTGTATAAGAGCTTTGCCCAACTTAAATCAGCCAAGGCAAGTGTATGAAGTGACTTTCCATGAAAACCATTACCTTCATTTAGCTGAGGTTAACAATTTCCCCAAAGTTTGCATGAGAATCTGCATGCCATTTACAATTGATTAACTATTATTTGGCAGACTATTTGTGCAATGAATTGCTGACATTTTGAAAAAAGCTTTTTGGTGACTTAACATAGACTTAAAATGTGACCTTTGTTTTATACAAAATGAATATAAAGTGGGTAAAAGGAGGTGCTGAACTTACTGCATATGTCTCGTCTGACAGCTACATATCCTTTCTGCTTCTGCTTTCCTCATCTCTGAAGTTCCCTGCAGGAAGATTTTAGTGGAGTTTTCAGGTACAGATTTGAGCATCATCCATTCCTCAGTGCTATTTCAAAATTTTAACAAATGATGATGCTGATCCAGAACCAAAGCAGCAGCAAGATGTGTAATTTTTAGTATTAATAGGTGATCAATGTTTCTTCAGTTTAACCAGAGTGTGTCTGCTGGGGTTGTTGGTTTTGGTTTGGGTTTTTTTTAATACATAACTGAACTTCTACATTTATTTAAGAAATCAATCACCTCTGTAGCTGACACCTTATTATGACAGTTAATGTCAAATACTGCTTTTCGTTTGAAATTAGAAAAAAAGGCATGAGGGTTTCTGAGGTTAGCTTTAGCCCCTGAGATGAAAAAGCAGATGGGGACAATCTATTCTGAAACACCTGGCAGACTGACTCCCAGCTATAATGTCTGCAGAAATATAGACCTGGTGCAAAGGAGAGAAACACTTGCTTTGCATGCATACAAGAATCTGTATGCATTTTTTCTTCTTCATGTTTGGTTTTCTGCCTATTGCCCCAATCCTGTTATCCCTCATTCAGCAGATCCATGTGCTCCAAGTGATCCCAAGCTGAAATACACATTTCTGACGTAAGAAGCACTTCTGTGCAATAAGGTTCTGTTTACCTCTCTGCTGTGCAAGAATCCAAATTTATGCTCTTGGTGAAACATCTGTCCAAGTTTCCTCATGCAACTCCTATGCACCTGCTTTTATTCTGCTGCTTTTTGCTTTGTTATAATCTTTAAAAAATATAGATTATTAATGTATCAACATGGTAGTTGAAGGTTGCATGGGGATTTTTCCTTCAAATCTGACCTTCTAGTGTTTTTGAAAAGATCACAATAATAAGATATATATATGTATGCATGCAGGATTTATTTTTTTTTCTGTGCTCTTTCTAGGGATATTGCAATGTTATATACAGGAAACCAGAAAACTGAACTGGAAGGTGTCTTGAGAGGTAGCTTATTTCTCCTGCACCAAAACAGAACTGCAGCTGTGTATGTATTCCTGACAGATATTGGTCTTTAAATTCTCCAGTCAAAGACAATCCTAAATGTCTCAGGGTAATTCTGTTCTGGGGAAGAAGTAGGAATATTTGTGGTTTCCTAAGGGATTTCCTTAGGATATGAAAACAAGAATGAAATTGTGAGTTTTTTGTTGCTGTTGATTAGATCAACAGCAGATGAAGGAGAAGAAATAAGGTGCTTGGGTCAAAAATCTAATCCTGTAAACTAAGGAAGATCCATGGAAACGGGAAGATAACATCAGCCTCAATCTGCTTATGAAAAGCAATATACGGAGGCAACGATCTTCACTTTACTAAAGAAGGCAATTCAGCCTTAATTTTAATAGCAAAATATATTTCAACTTCAAGACCAGATGGCTTTTGAACTCTTACAAGCCAAGAATTTTTCACCTTTACTCAAATGCTGCCCATCCCATCCCTTGCTCCACATACCAAATTGATTTTTCAGATCTTTGCTATAGAGCGATGGAGGAAATAAAACTTCACAATTCTATCATGCAGAAACAAAAGTGATGCTTTCAAGGTTGGGGTTTTTTTTCCACTCATAGAAACAGGTGAGACAAGATTTATTTTGAAACTCAACAAATTACCCAAGAAGGAACCTAAAATAGCCAATGAACCCAGTGGATTTCTAGTTATGTAAAAGTCCCAGAGGTAATAATTACTGATAGGAATGCAGTTTCCCATAAACTCAGAGTCTGAAAAACTGATCTAAAAATTTCATAGAAGCGAGATTTCTTCTGAGATTTTCTATCTTATTGTGGCTAGATCAGAAAAAAATGTGATTGATAACAGCCTACTAGAAATTTGGCACTTTGACCCTGCAGATTGCTTCAGCTTAGGTGGCAGCATGAATTTATAACTTTTCATTAAGATAGGTATGCATTTAAAAAAAAAACCTTTCTCAAAGAGAACTAAAATGCTGTTTTCACTCATACCAGTCTTTGAAGCACTCAGCATTTACTAAATCATTACTATTGAACTGCCCAGTTGCCAGTCTTAATAATACTATAAGACTACCAAAGACTTCAGCTGAAGACACATTATGAGGTCACATTATGCTAAGCACTGCTCATGGGTAGAATAAAGAACCAAAATAAGCAGATGACACTTCCCATCCAGTTAAAATAAAAACTGCAAGTGAAAGCAGAAAGTAATCTATTACCACTGATTTACACAGAGTAACCCACTTCCAGGGTGTTAAGCAATTTGATCAAGGTCACACATGACATCTGCAGCAGAGTCAAGAACCAAAGTTCAGAATAGAAAAGTCTCATAGGATTTTCCGAACTCATTTTTCTTCTCCTCATTTAAATTCTTAAATAATAAGCACAAAAGCATAACTAACATGCCTGAAGATAATAGATATATGCCTGTCTGTATTGTATAGGCTTTATATCATACAGACAGGCATGGTTATGCTGCATCCATCAATGAAGTCTTCTAATTTAGATGGATGCTTCTATAAATAATTAGATGAGCAGCATGAGTCTGAAAAAAGTATATTGTCACTCTTATTGACGCTAAGCAGTACTCTCTTCTTCAAGTGTGATGGAGTACATGAATCCTTCCTAAAGAGCACTGTACCAGTTAGCAGACCTCCTTGCTTAAGATTATACAGTACTCATTCAACAAGACAGACTCTACACACAAAAACAGAGTGAGGGTGCTTGCAGTGGTGCATCTGATACACAAATCCACTTCCCCTGCCAAGAAGGAAGATGAGCGATGGCAGCATGCATGCATACATACAGATTCTATGATTCAATGTGTATATGTGTGCACATGGAGTGAAGACATGTCGCCCCCCCAACGCTGCCATCATGCCACTGCAGGGCTTTGCTCTGTGGCATGGGCAGCCTGAGGCTCCTGCCTGCCAGAACCAGCTCTGCAGCAGTGAGGGACTAGGGGAGATTACTGACATTTGAACAGACTGGCTAGTTTGAGAGATAAATTCCATGTGCACTTTATGCAATATAATTGTTATCTCACCAATTAATAAAAGAACAATGCCCAGAGGAAGGTGAATTAAGATACTACCTGCAAATGTGCATGATTATGGTGGATTATGGCAGTGAGTCAGCTGTGGCATGCATGGTCATTATGCATATACATGGCTCTAAACATTCTCTTTCACTCCCTACTCCTATGCATTAGCTTAACTCTTAAAACCAGCTTTTTGAATTAAACATTTTTCCAGCTGTTAAAAAAAAAAATTATTTTCAAAGAAATTTAATTTTAAAATGTTCTTTCATTCTTCCAAACTTATCCTTTGTGCCAAAACCTGGTTTGAGGATGGAGAATTTTTTGAGGTGCAGATAAGAATGCAACAGGAGGGGAAGAGAACTTTTCTGAAAACTGGGGAGAGTGTGTAGGCATCATTCTGTAGTTGAAAGGTATGATACAGGAGAAGGGAAAGATGAAGGGAGACAGAAAATAGAAGAAACAGAAATCTGAGCCTGTTTTAAAGAAATAAACTAAATAATTATGAAACTCAGTAGTTTCTTTCAAGACAGAAGACTCTAGTTTCTTCAGAGGCAGCTCTTCCCCTGATGTTTCAGGAAATATTACAGCTCAGCACAGTCAATCCATGCTCTAAAAGTGATGACTTCTCCCTCTTCCTTGTTCTCTTAGCCACCTTTCCTGGACTAAAATCCTCCCTTAGTCCTTACTTACCTTCTCTGTCAAGAAACCTGTCCATCAACACTGAGTTAAACTCAGAGTAATTGTCCCCACTTGTATTATTTCACTCTGAAACTGACTGTTTTCATTTCAACAAAGGACAGAGTGGGTGTCAGAAAACATTTTTACTTTTCTCAGCTATAACAGTTTGTCTTAATAAAAGACATTATCTCTGTTCTCAAGCCCCACCTGGTTAATGGTCTTAGCATATGATCACCAGAACAACATCACCTCTCCTCCACCCAGAATATTAACAGGGAGTCCTTTAAGTTAAAACTGAGCAGCACTTAAGAGAACACTTCAGCATTTGGGAGATATCTCCTGTTTATGGGTACAAAGATGCTGGGAAAAGACAGACTTGATCGTGTTACTCACTGACTGATGCTCTCCTTCAAATATTAAAAGCTGGTGTCTCTATTTAAGACCCATCTGTCAACATTATTCATACGATAGTCCTCACCCTACCATCTGAATCCCTTTAATGGATCACTCCCTGCTTTCCTGTGTAGAGCCTAGTCATCAAAAGTGCATTCTGGGTTCAAATAAATTTTTCACTAACTTTGCTAAAGATAAGGAAGGGAAATGCAAAATAAAGACATTTAGACGATTTCCAAACTACTTTTTGCTCTGGTTTTGAAGTGAATTAAGAATGTCGCACTGACTTTTGTAAAGGGGCACAAAAGATTTTGCTTAGTACATATGAAAAAGTAAAGGTCAATGTAAAATTTTACATTTTACCTTCTCTTCCTCATTGGCCTTGTGGCTTTATATCTGTGAACAGTGACATGGATGGGAGTAGCATTTCATCTCACAAAATATAGAGAGTTCTTTTTAGTAGGAAATTGTGCATATACTATATGACACAGTCTAAAGATTCATCAGCCCCTGCTCTGCCAGTAACTACCAAAGAATAATCTTCCTAAAAGTAACAAAACTGGTAGGGAGCTCAGGATCTGGCCTTGGGAAAAGACATTCTAAAATCCTGGGGAAAAATAAATTTTAAATACTTGCTAAGTTTTTGTACCTGACCACAAATCTCATGAAGTTGCAACTTAGAGGAAGTAAAATGCATCAAAAACCACAGTGGAAACAAGTAGGAGAGCTTGTGAAAGTTACAAACAGAGCTGCCAAATTAAATATCATACCAATATATGTTACTTGGAGAAATTACTATGCATTGTCCTACTATTATGTCATTGATAAATGCACCCTGAGGTGATGCTGCTGACAAAGCTTCCAGCAATGCCTGCACCTCCTGGACCCTGGGGCAGCAGCAGCAGCAGCACTCTTGAAGCAGCACTGGGCAGCTGCTTATACACCTTCCATCTACCACCCTCACTCTCAAGTGAGTGCAGAGGTACCTCCAGGACACCCCCAGAGATGCACATCAAGATTTCCCAATCCTGAAACACGTGTGGACGTCCAGGATGATGGGCATATTGCCATGTCAATGTGCCTGGGAAGGGCCAGCATTGCCACACTGCTGCACAGCTGGCTTGTGCCCCATATTGTTCAGTGGGGTCTGCCTATATGCTGATGAAAAAAACACAGCCTGTCTCTAAAGCAGGAGTTCTTGAATGAAGATGCATCATGCATACATGTACACTGGTCATGCACATGCCTATGTGTATCCATGCTCATGGTACAAAGATCTTGATGACTAGAGCCTACACTTTGTTTCTCTCGAAAGAGCTTTTGCATGTAACAACGGTGGTGCAGGAAAAACAGCTCTTCATGAACTGAGATAGTTTGCTTCAATAGAAATAAGCAGTAGAAAATATAGCTTATCTCCCAATAGGAGTCCTTGTGCGTCATATGCCAATGTATCTATATGCCTTGCCCTCCTACCTTTCACACAGTTTTAGGTCCATGACCTTTCTCAGCAACTATTGTAAGCGAGAATTTAATGTAAGACAAATTAAACACTTCACAACCAATAGAAATACATGTGTATACATGCTCTGTACTGCTACAAGACAAAACACAAATTCACTGTTCCTCTCCATGTTCAAAATGTGCAGATTCCACAATGCTAGCAAAATAAATAAACAAACAAAAAAAGAGCATATTGTGAAAAGCACATGATAGGTTTGGCTTCAAAAGCGAGATCTACCACATGCTTTTCAAGTGACACTGGGCAAATCATCACTTCTTCCTGTGACATCTGATTGCAATGAGTAACATAGGAGGTCCCTGTGCTAATTCCCAAGCAGCCTGGTCCCATAGCAATGTGATAGATACAGGTTGCTGCACTGTGGTCATTCTGCAAGGTAGAAATGCCCTTTCATGACATAGGATGTCTGGATAAGCGTTGCAGCACAATTAGGAATGTCTTATTCAGACAAATTTATTTTGGTGCCCATATTCCTCAGTTCTTCAGCCCTGTCAAGACAAGTCAAATAGAAAAAAAACCCAACACTTAAACAGACTTCAGGCTTATAAGGAGACACAGTTATCGCCTTCATTCCTTAGAGGAACAAACCCACCCTTGAAAATCCAGGGCTTTAAGAAGTTAGCAAAAAAGTAGCATGTCAAAGCCCTATACTTGGAGATGCTTCATCCTTGACTTGTTGTAAGTACTACCCCAGTGATATATCACAGGATCTGAGATGTTTCTAACTCCATCCCTGGCCCACAACGTTCGGGGATGCACACCAGATGTGGAGGGCAGTCCCACTGCCAGGCTTGGGCAGAGACCTCCCAGCCAGCACCTCTGCAGAGCCGTGTCATTGTTGGAGCCAGCTCCCATCCACTGGTGCTCACACCAGCATCTATCTTAGCTGTCCAGCAGGGCAGAAATGCGCTGCTGCTACCGTGCTTAAGTTGATGTAGCTTTGGCTTTACACTTTCAAATACACTGTGTCTGGAGGTGTTTTCAGGCTAGGACTGTACTCTCAGCCTGGCCATAAACAGTTGTTGGAGCCCACAGGAGGCAGGATTAAACATGTGTGATCTGACAAGCGTGCCAGCAGCGGTTTAGGTAGCCTGAAAAGGGAAGCCTATTGATTTACTGTTGGGGAAAACATAGTGCAGTGTCCTAGACCATTATAATCCTATTCCATCCTTGCTGAGGTTTTCAAGTTTCTTCACTGATCCTCACTCTTTTTTAATTCTTTTCTTCCTTTTCCTTTCCTTACTTCTTTCTGTATTCCCTCCCCCTTCCCCGTGTCCGTGTCCGTCCCCGTCCCCATCCCCTCCCTTTAAGCAGGAGTATCTTTATTCTAGGCGCTGGACTGAGCTGTACCCCCAGGATTTGTGTCCCAGCTCTGTACAATTTAGGGAGGGGAGGAAATTGCAAACCTGTTCATTGTACTTCTCCTGACCAAGAAAGGGCAGATACTAGGCTATCTTGTACCCCAGCTATATATTAACTATCCATTCCATACATGCAAATCAAAATCAAGTATTTCCTACAAGGAATTGTATTAAAATCAAGATGATTTTGGAGAAATTATTGCAAAACATTTAGCGATCAGCTTTAAATGCACTCCTGTGGCACTTCTGTCAAGTTAAGGCTTTGTTATTCAGGATATTACACATACCTTGAAGGAACTGAACACAGGCATTGGAAATCAAAGTGATAACTCTGCATCTGTGTTCCTTGTATTTTGGTGGTCATGAACTTACTTTGTGTATGTTTTCTCAGAAGCTTAAGAAGAAAGGAAAAGACAGAAAACAAAGGGCTGAAAAATGCAGGTGTGATCTGAATTTTTAGGGAACTAAACCTCTTGATAAAATCTCATGAGAAATTCACATAATCTTCTTTTCCCATCATGTATGGTTTCAGTTTGGGATTAAAGTTTCACTTCCAATTTGAACTGCATATTTCTCTTAAAATCATAATTAAAAATTTAAGAAAAAGCATTAACAAATAGGTTTTTAAGGAAGCTTTTCTTATTTACAAATGTAGCAGTAGTAAGAAGAACCTGACTAATCCCAGCTAAAGGACTTGACACTACAGCATGTTACTGACATTTATGTAGCTACAAACAAACACCCACTGAAGAGCAGCACATTATCGTTAATTAACAACAGTCAGATGGGGGAGGGAAGAGGAGGAGGAAATAATAGTCATTTAGTTTAACTGTAAAAACATGAAGAGACTTGTAATGCAGCTACAAATTCAGTGAGTCAAAAATACATGCCTCTGAAGTTAGTGTTCTAAGCACTGCAAATAAATAGCAAACAAGGTCAGCATTCCAGGATACAGCCTCAGCTAATTGATCAGTCATCAGTGGTACCAGACAGAGATTTGTAGCATCTGTAATCTTAAGAGAAGAAAAATGGATATATCTATTGGCCTTTCCAGTGAATTTCTCCCATTTCTGTCTCTTCCAAACACTGCAGGGTGTGTTTCCTTGTCCAATGTGTCATTTCTACCTGAAAAGGGAGATGCAGTGCTCAGCATTGCCCAGGAATGTGCAATTTAAATTCACATTCAAACCCATTCCCAGGTACTGGTAGGGGGCTGCTGCCTGGGCCTCCTGCTCAACTTCCAGCTCTCCTGACATGCAGACAGTGAGGTGTCCCTTCTGGGGGGCTCAGCACCCATCTGTGGATGTGCCACAGTCTGGAGCCCCTGCACTAATAGGGTATATGGGTGGCATAAACCTGTAGTCTAACGGATTCAGCCTTTGGCACTGACCTTCCTATAGGGGTCCCTTCCCAGCAGGATTTGAGATGGCACCATGAGAGATCCAAGCCCTACGCTTGGGGAATGCTGAGCCAGGTAGCTCTCTTTTTTCCACTTCATCCATGTCTGATACAGGAGAGTAAAAGCATCCAGAAACAGAGATATTTCTGGGATGGAAAAAAACACTTCTAGTCTGCATTTATCCTGAGCTCTTCTCTGCCCTTCTTTTTAAATAACACATTAAAGATACACGATATAGCAATTTCATAATAACTCATTCCTAAAGTAAGCAAGTATAATTTATCATCGTTTTATAGACCAATAAATAGGAACAGATGGTAAATGTAGCCCAGTGTTGAAATATCAGTCCAGGTTGCCCTGAACTGGACTATGCCTATCCATTGTAGGACAACTGTACCTGAGACAAGAATCCTTAGCAGTCATCTCATCTCTTTTTTTTGGCTTTGCTTCCAAATCAGGCAGAGAGGAGAGCAGCAGAAGGGAAAGCAGAGACTGACATCTTGTGCTCATAGCACTCAGGCAGCTCTGCACCCATAGCTGGCAGGGAGGGCGATGGCCTCCATTGCCATCCCGGGAGCTCAGTGAAGCTCTTGGAGCATCACAGATGATTTGGAGGGCAGGAAAATTCTGGGAGGACCCTTGTCCTAATTCCCAATCAAAGTAAAGCCAGTTCTGGATCACATGAGGCTCCTCAGGGCTTTTGCTCAGTTGGGTCTTGGAATCTTCTGCAAGGATGAAGATAGCACTCTTGATTTGGGCTGGGATACTGCTGGGCACCAGACTCAGAGAGTTTTTCAGCACAGATGCCAAGTGAATCAGTCCAGGCTTTAAAGATGAAAAAAATTAGCTGGGAACCGGAGATGGTAGCTCTGCATGACAAGGGACCTGGATCATAATTCTACCTTTGCCAAATGCTCCCCGCATGGAAGAAAGGGTTGTGAGTTTTGGGTGCCTCACACACTCCCTCCAGAAAAGATTAATAGTCACTCTGAAGTGACCATTTAAAGTTTGCTGCTTCAGTTGTTAATATTTGTAAGAAGTTCTTAGATTTCAAAATGAAAGGTGCCACAGATAAGATGCACGATATTTCTCCTGTGCTAATTAAAGAAAAATATTGCATCTGAGCATTTTTACCTTCAGAATCCCCTGTTAGATTGTAGCCAGCATGCATTTCATTTGCTGGTTTATGGGAAAGGTATATTTCAGCACATTTTCCAAAACTCATTAGCTCAATCAATTTTAATCCATTTTCTATCTTCCCCTAGGGTGAGCAGAGGAGGAAAACAGATAAAGGGAAGAACTGTAAGCAGTATCTGCACATGACATCTTCCAGCAATAGCACTTCTAGCATCTGATAACCTCCTACTGACAGTCTTTCTGTGGTAAAGGCTGTAACAAACTGTTGCTGGGCAGAAGGAAAATGTCAAGTGCCTCATAAAATTCATAGTATATAGCTCAAAATGCTCAAGGATTTATTACAAGTGTGTATTTCTTGTTTGTACTGCCATTTTTTGAACTCCCTAGGTCTCTCATAAACAAAAACTAAATGGAGTCACATTTATAAGACAAAATATATAAAACATATGCTTTTATGTATAACTTCCTCAATTAATAGTTATGTACTCAGTTACCTAAAAGTGTCTATCCAGGCTGAAATGCTCAGCACTCTTATTCCAGTTAAGGAAGACTTCCCAAAGACATAATAAATATCTAAAAGCTGCTTCATCCTGTTGGTTTGGGTTTTTTTTCTAAGAAAAATAAAAGGTTTTTATGCTTTGTTCCTCCTAGTGAAGCTGTGCCACTGCTTGTACAGGAAAGAAAAATATTCAATAACTAGGACTTTTAATTCACGCCAGTATTTTGTGGTCCATAGTATATGATGTACCTCTCAAAGTGGTGAGCAAGTGCAACATGGCGGGTGCTGTATTCAGAATACAGATTAACTGGTAGCCTTTTGAAAAGGAGTCAATAAGAGACCTCTAGTGCCCAACAAGATTGAGGGCTCTAATGCATTTGAAAGACCTAGCACAATGTTACAGCTGAATTGTATGTATTGTGCAATTATTAAAATAATTTAATATAACAAAAAGCTTAATTCTAATACGTTTTTCTAACATTAAAAATATAGTAAGAAGAACTATGCCTGTAAGCTGCTCTTAGAAAAAAGAACTCAAAATCTTTTCTTTCATCATTCAGCTGGCCCACTGTGACTGACCCCACAGTGGAGGAGAGCTCAGAGGATAAGGGGAAAAGAAAATAAAAACAAACAAAAAAACACACCTCAAAACATAACAATCAGCCGAGGGAATAATGCACCATGAAGAAGGCTGCATTTACCTCAACACCAGGGATACAGGAGGACAACCTTGGTTTTAGATAAGACAATGGCATCAGTGAGTCATTAGACTCCCTGAGACAACGCAGGCACTCTTAACAAAGAGCAGTGACCTCCTCAACCAGCCAGTCCAGTGTGCGACAGAGTGCATACATGGCTCAGCCCAACATGGAGCATAAAAACCAAACAAGTAATAAAGCAAATTTTAAAGAGAGCAATGATTTGAGTTGGCTTCAACCCGTATATTCCTTGCTGGTCTCTGGGACACCCAGTGTGGTGACAGTGAGCATACAGAGACTGGTAATTGGGATCAGGTTTGTATTGTGAATCAACTGATCATTGCAATTACATTATTCTTCTGTTGTAATTTCAGTAAATGTCTGTATCACCTTTTTAAACTAAAACCCCATACATTAGTGTTTCTTGGTCTTCACTTAATGAATGTCTTGGTCTTGCTTAAATGCTATGTGTAGGTGCTAAAATGTTGCACAGGCTGAAAGAGCATGGACAATATAGTCAGTAATTTGATAGTTGTTGTGGTTTAAACCACTCCACACATCTTGTGCACTCACTCCCCCCCCCTTGTTCCCCCAACTCCTGGAGAGTTAGGAAGGAGAATCCAAAGAATGTAGCCCCCACGGGTTGAGATAAGAACGGTTTAATAGCTAAGGTATAACACAAATCACTACTGCTACTACTACTACAAACAGTAATGATAAAGCCAATAACAAGTGAAGAGAATACAACACCTCACCAGCCACCGACCCATAACTCATCCCACCCTGCCCGACTGATCACCGACCGAAACCTCCTCCATCCCCCCAGAGCTCCAGCCCTTCCAGGTCTCTCCCTGTTACATCCTGGGTATGACGTGCTATGGTATGGAGTACCTCTTTGGCTAGCCTGGGTCAGGTGTCCTGTCTCTTCTTCCTCCTGGCCTCCCCTCCTCCCTGGCAGAGCATGAGCTCAGAAAAGGCCTTGGAGAAACCAAATATTTGAGCAGTAACTCAAAACATGCTTGCTATCAGCAACCGTTCCCAGCCCAAAAGTCAAAACACAGAACTGGACCAGCTACCAAGAAGGAGAAAAATGACTGCTATTGCTGAACCCAGGACAATAGTAAATATGGTAATAAACAAAATTTGATAATAAGTAGATTTGATATAAAACTCTCTTTGTGTGGAATAACTAAAAAAGCCTGGGCAGACAGTATTTGACTCTGATATCCATTGGCCAAGTTTATTCTGCAAAAACATTAGCTGTAATTTTTGTGTTTTCTTAGTCTCTATTATAGACAAAGTTTTGTGACAACACACTGTAGCACATAATGCTCACACATATGGATTTCAAAACAACAATGCCAAGTACTATCAGAAGCATCAAGATGTATGAACAAGGAGAGCTATACAAATTATAGTAAATCTCTGAATAGACATGCTAATTATGAACCTACTTTAAAAAATAATTTAATGTATTCCTAGGTTCAAACACACAGAAGCCCATAGGCAACAGTGCAGCACTTTTTCTCCTTAGGAATATTGAGGATGAAACTGAGTCTTCAGCTACTCCTCAGGGCTGAGCATCAAAACCACCTTAAGATTCTACTCAGGGTTATGTCTTGGCCTTAACCTTAGCAACATTTGAAACAAACAAATAAAGCAGCATTGTTAGGTATGAGAAAGTAATAATTATTATAAAGTTCATATACACATATCTACACCAGAAACATTAAGAACATAAAAGCAGCTACACAAGGTCAGACCAAGAGTCCAGAAAACATACTGTCTCCAACAGCAACAATAAGCAGATACCAGGGGAGAAGAGTGCACAGATATACGTGGCTCTTCTCCTGATACTCATTCAATAGATTTCCTCCCACTACTTGGAGCTAGGAAACTTCCTAATCTAGATGGGGTTGTACACTGGAATTCCATAGTTACTTCTTGAAGCATTTGTCCATGCCCTCTTTCAGCCTGTATAACATTTTAGCATCTATACATATAATTTGAGCAAGACCAAGCCATCCATTAAGTGAAGACCCACCTCTTGTTTGTTTCGATCTTGGCCCCTGCTAGCTTAATTTGATGGCCCATAGAAAAGATGTTGAACAGTCTCTGACTTCCTCATGTTAGTCATGACCCTGTAGCACCTCTGCAACATCACCACAGGATCTCCTTGCCCATTGCTCATGCCAGAGCCATTCCCACTTTTGATCCACACAAAAGAGGCTCAGAGATAACCAATATGTGCTATTCTTTCTCAATTAGCTTTTAATTGTAGCTTGTTTTCTCTGGACCCCTCAATGATTTACTTTAATTATTAAATGATAAATTGATTGCCCTTGTCACAGTAATGCTGAAAGGACATTTGTGGTGTGGGCCACAGGTGGGGTCTTAGTCCTAGCCTGAGCCAGGAAGTAGGGTTAGGGTTAGGGCTGCAGTTAGGGTTAGAATTAGGATTAAGGTGAGCCAAATTGATCCAAGAAGTGGGGCTGGAGTGGAGCTGGAGCTGGGCAGGCCAAGTCACAGCAGTTACATTGATTGTTCAAGTCAACCAATACAGGTAAGCAGAGACAACCTGTGACTCTGCTTTCTGAAGAACCCTGCAGTTTCTTCAGTCTCTATTCATCTATACTGTAAAGAATTTATACCAGAAATACAGGATCATCTCAGAAGGTCTTGCTATTTCTGAATGGTAATTCTTCGGCTGAGAAAGCATGGATAGCGAGGTACAGCCAGATCACTTTCCATAGATTATTCCACTTCCTGTTATCATTACTAATCACTGAGTTTTCCACATATACGAAAGCAGAAGAGGTGCAAAGAAACAGCCAGTGTCCTACAACCTTTTTAGAAACCATAGATAATTCTGATATTATTACAGCCTCTCAGTAAAACTGTGGGAATGCTGGTTTCATTGATGCCATGGCAAAAATCCTGCAAATTTCTCAGTGCCTTCCAGCAACCACCTGAAGCATAAACTGAAAATTATTTCCAAAAAACTACCCCAGTCTGTGAACACCTTTTTTTAGACAGCAATGTTTTTTTAGACAGCAGGCCAATGTGCTAGGAGTCCAGCTGCTGTTCTGTGAGCAAGGCGCACAGGTATTTTCTTCCACACTCAGCATGGCAGCATGAACATGCTGCTGGTGACAGGCAGAACCTAATCCAAATAGCAGTGTGGTCCAGATCTTGCCAGAAGTAGTTCAAACAGCCAGGAGGTTAAAGCCAGAGCAAAATGCTAGACTAAGTCTTTACATCTATTTTTCATCACAGGGAAGATTGGAGTTGCCTGCTTCAGGTTCTAGCCATAGAAGTTTTGCTAAATAGAGGAGTCAGTAGAAGAACTGTAGGATAAATAGGTAAAACAGTAAAAATTCATGATGAAAAGACAGATTTTTATCAGATCTGAAGGATCTCAACTATTAATTCTTGAATTAAGTGTGGTGAGTTTCCTACCACATGAGCATCAGAGAAAAGGAAAGTGATGACAAGCTCTGAAAGGAGCTATGGGAAGATGTAGGGACCTGCAGTTTAGTAATTCTGCTGCCTGTAGCGATCAGATTGGTTGAGATTATAAAAAGGAAAGAACTAAAAGATTATGAGAAAGGGCAATATGACCAGAGAAGGGAAGTTTAAAAACCTTTCAGAGTTTCTCAAACAGGTTGCCAAGCATGTGGCTGTGAGTGAACCACATTTGGTTTTCCAAAATGGGCTTGTGTGACACTACCTGAACAAAGGTCCTGTAACAAATAGGGTCTCTTACAGATTAATATCAGGTTAAGAGACAGGAAACAAAACACAAGAATAAATTTAGCCTTTGCCATAAAGGATGTTACCCCATGGGTCCCTTTAATGAGAATCCACTTCTGTGTTCAACATGTTCATAAATTATCTGGAAAAGAAAGTGAACCATAGGATAAGGATTACTGATGATAATAATTCAGCAGAGTAAAAAGATGAAATGGACTATAAAGAGTTGCAGAAGAAGACTGAGCAGCTGGATTGTGAAATAGATGATAGATTAAATTCGATGTTGTTAGAGCACTGTGATGCATATGGGGAAAAACAACCTTAATTAACCATACGCACTAATGAGCTCTAAAATAGCTGTGTATCACTAAGGAAAAAAAAGCCAGACCAATATTGAATAGGTTTTTGGAAACAGATCTGTGCTCAGTGGTGGTCAAACAATAAGCACAAGGTTAGAAAAGATCAGGAGCAGAGAATAAAATAGAAAGCATTCTTCACCAATATATAAATACACATCTTCAACAAGGCATGCAGTTCTGATCCCAATATCTGAAAATGGATAGACAGAAATTAGGAGGTAAACAGAGACAAAAAATGTGAACACAAATAGAAGGAGTCAGCTGCATCCCAGCTTTACCAACACATAAATAAATTTACCCAAACTCTCCCTAATCGTTATATGCTTACTCCTGAGATGAATTTGCCAGTATTGTTTTCAGGAGATGGAGTTGTAAATGCCTTACTTGCCATGATTGCTGTGGGTTGGAAATCACATCCTCCCATTTCCATGTCTGTCTGCAACTTGAATACCAGTAAGTGAAACCATGAACAATGGAATTTCAGATATAACTTCAAGTCTTTTGGAGCAGGATGCCAATAAATGTGCAAACAATTGTTTTTCCCCCTTCATGATTCCTCTCCTTGTGCTTCTGCATTCATTTTCACCCATCTTTACACAAAAGGCACATATTTAAGTTCTTTCAGAAAACCTAGTTATTTTGAATTTTATTTATTGAATTAAAGTATTTGAAGGCTGTATGCAGTGTGCTCAAAACCAACAAGATCAGTAGGCAGTTTCCAAAAAGATGGTGGAAAATTATTACAAAGAAAAAATGTAACTGTTTTCAAGAAATTTATCCCTTTTCTTCCACCATCCTGAAGACTGTTTCTGAAACATACTGACAACAGCATAGTATATTCACATAACTCATATAGCAGCACTTTTCAGTGTCCCTTAATAAAGGCAACAGCCTCAGAAAAGATCACAAAATACAGACCAGTCAGGAAAGAGTCTTTATTAGTATACAAATAAAGATATTATGTTTCAATAAAGAATATACATTTTATTTGCTTTTTTTTTTTTAAGCATGAAACTTCGATGTTTTGGATAAGATATTCCACACAGTATATATAGGAAAGTTAAAATAGGAGTTCAAAAAGCTGCATTGTTGTTCTTAGATCTTACAGGTCTTAAGATGAACATTTTGAAATCGATCATTTGGCACACTATCTTATGAGGGGGAATACTTCAAATTAAAGCTTTAATTAGTACAGCATTTAGTAACATTATTAAGTTAACTTCTGTGGTTACAATTGTAATCTTAATGTAGCTGACACATCCCTAATTCTATAAATAAAATATGGAAAGAACCCAATTTATTACACTAAAGACCAGGGGAAGATTTATTTTAATGCTTTACACATGAGCTTTAAATAATATTTATGACAGTTAGTAACATTTATTACCCAAGTAGTTATTTACATTAGCAGATTCCTGGATATAATCACTCTCCAGATTTCCACTCTCCCTTTTCCAGGTTTTTATTATTTTCAGCTGAAAAGATTCATGGTTCCAAAAAGATATGAACATCAATTATTGACTTTTAAAACTCATTTTCAGACACATGATGGTGACAACCACATTAGCCTTATCTCATTCAAGTTACTAATTTTCCTTCTTCCTGAATCTTTGGAATCAATCGTCTAAAATGTACAAAAGAAGTGGGACATATTTACTTTTTCTGGACTCATGGGAATAGTCTATAATTATCCAAGTGACTATGACCTTTTTTCTAAACCAGCCACATTTACTAAGCTTTAATGCATTTCGTGACAGTGCATAATGTAGAGCAGAACGTTACTGCTGGAGTACAAACTGTGGGTCACATAAAGATGTAGGGCTTCTAGGTTAACTGGGGCATGGGTATAAAAAAAGAGAAAAAGTCAAAGAAGGATCTAGGTGAGATGAGCTCTAAATACAAGACAATAGCTGGCTTTATGCTGAGAGCACAAAACTGCAGGGGGAATAACATTGTTGACTGAAGGACATCAAATCAGGGTTCAGGGAAGCTTTGCAATAATCCTATGTTGTAAAGACAGCTTAAAAATTTAGTACTTTGATGAGTATTGAGATTTGATTTAAACCTCTTTAATTTAGCTTGCTGGTATTTAATCTTTTAACTGTGCATTCTTAATCAGAACTCAAAGCAGATCTTTAATCTTGTATGTATAAAATGGGTGATTAGAGGACCCTGACCTGCCTCTGGTAGACAGCTGTTTGCTTCCCCTTCTCCTCACAGTAACGGCTAGTGAGAGTCATTTCAAACCCATAGGAAAGTCTTAGGAAAAAGTGAAAGCACATAAATATTCTCTGACAGAGAAGAATTGGAACCTTTCTTTCTCTTCAGTGAAGAATTAAAATCCATCAGAGCCTCTGCATGTATTTATTTTAAAACATTGTGAACGTGATGGGAAAATAATTCTGTTTTGGCCAGATTCCTCATTGAAGAGGGAGAGCTATATTCAGATTTCCTGAATACCTGAGACTTCTACAGACTTCAGTGTCTGCTCGGGTTTAATAACACATAATATGCAAGACAAGGCGAGTCAACAAAATGGTTTGTACCAAGTTAGGAACTGTATTTATGGATAAAAAATAAAGCTTTGAGGATAATTCTACCAAATATGTCTGGGATTACTGCACATTCTTTGTGGTAAGGACAGCTCTTCTTAAATGAGAAAAGCATACAGCAACTCCTTTAAGAAGGTTATATGTTCTTATGTACCAAGAAACTCCTTTTTAGTATTTGAAGGAGAACATGGTGGCATTAAATCAGGGCACTTCAGACTGCCTCATCTGCAGGGATCTCATGGTGGGGACTTATGGGACCTAACAGAGGACTTTGAACCAGCCCTTCAGCAAACATGCAAGGCATCACATGGTCCAGTAACACCTCTTTTCCTCTTCCAGGATGTTTCTAGCCATCTGGATCACCCATGCAACCTCCAATGTCAAAGTGTTTGAAGAGGGAGAGTAAAGACCCTAGACCCAGCTCCTTGGGGCACTGGACTGGGGGCTTCCCAGACTACTTAGGCTGCTCTGCTCTGTGACTAATCTAGTAATTAATCTCACTTTGCCACAGCAAGATAGCCCTTCTCCACTGTTTTGTGTCAGACTTGGCACAAGGAGAAGGATCATTATGATATGGGTAATTTAATTAGTCCAAAAGCAAATGTATACCAAGCATTGCTAATTGCAAGAGAGATCAGGAACAAAAGCAAAAGTCACCTCTCTTATTTTGTTAACTTCATCTATTCCCTCTATGTCAAGTTCCCTGTCTTGTATAGAAATCTCCATGTCTGAATTGCCTGACAAAACAGTTGTTGATTTTCACTGCACGTAGCTGAGCTGATGTCATTTAATGTCACGAAAATCTTAATCAGCTACATTAGAAGAAGAACAATCTTGATTTCACAACTCATTTTCAATTCCTTGCACAGTCCAGCATAGTCCTGGAAACAATTTTACAACATTGTTAGTGATGAATATCCTGGTTTATCTGTTCCCAAATTATTCAAATTACTCAAATAGAGTCAAAGTTTATGGAAAAGTAATTTCCTGAAGTTCAGTAAGATTTCTGAACTATTTTCAACTTAGTTTGATGTCAGTGAGCTAGAATTACACTTTTCTTATTCTGGATTGTTTCCTTAAAGAGCACATATGGCTAGATAGAATAGCAAAAACTATCTGGGGGTTTATTTAGAAGAGACAGGAATGGTGAAAAGGAAAAGACATTTTCTATATAGACCAACAAATAAATACAGGAAAAAATCAGTCAGCGAATAAAAAGTACATTTCCAGTATGGCTTCGACATCATGATTTTTATGCAGGGCATTTGTTAGCATAAATGTAATTCACAGAGAACAAAGGAGTAAGATGAGATCTTCCTCCCTCCCTTGAGGAAGGTAGCTCATGATTAAGAAACTTCTTAGAAACAACCCTGATCAACACACATAGGAACTTTCTCCACCACTTTCCCTAGTAAAAGCATATACAGCTCCACTTAATAATCTCCATATATAGCGAGAGGCCTATTAATGTCACCAAAATTGTAAGGGTTTTTGTTTCTGGTTTTGGTTGTTGGGGTTTTTTTGGGTTTATTTTTTTTTTCAGTGGCTTCTGTCATCTGTCACAGCTCTTGTTCTTTGGAAAGAACAAGAAAGACTGGTATGAATAACAAGGAAGATCTTTAAACCTCATGTTTAATGTTGGAATGGAAAAAGAATTCAGCAAAGCAGAAGTTGATCTTTAAGCTTTTTGGAAGTTTCAATTGCTGTTTGACTGTGTGAGAAATGAAGAAGTTGAAGTGTTCTGTAAATATTCAGAAGTGTTCCCACATCCTTCTTATGATTTCTGGAAGCATTATCAGTGAACTCAGTAATTCATCATGTGACCAGGCAGCCCCAAATAGGACCAAACAACAGCTGGTATTAAAAAATTTGTATTTATTAGCTGTTTGGATGCCATTATTGTTCTTCTGCTTTTTTTTTTCTTAATTCAGATGAAAATTACAGCTTGCCATGACAAATTTAAGTAACTTTTCTCAGCATCATTATTTTCACAAAAAATACAATATTTAAAAGAAACCAAAACAGTGGCTGCACATACACAAATAGATGCAAACACATGCAGTTTCTGCAGCATGCTCGTGCAAAACAGACCAGTCATCTGCAACTTGGTAAAGACAAGAAAGTGCCAGTTTTCCAAAGAACCAGCCAAACACCAGTCACCCCTTCTTGTCTCCTCAGTCAGAGGATTTGGCAGCGGTCTTTCACCTTCAGCTTCTGAACCAAGACATTTTCTTGAATTCAAGTTCTACTATTACAAACATGTTCAATAGTGGGTGGTTCTTCCTGGCTGTGGCTGTCATCTACTTATTCGTATTACCACTGTCTCTGTTGGGAATCTTACTTTATTAAGCAGGTTTCTTCACAAAGAGGAGGAAGAGTGAGAAAACATATGTTCTATTCCCTTTTAACTTCAAACTAAATAATTATTTTAATTAGGCTTTCAGGATATTTATAGTTAGATTGAAGGATTGGACTCATAATTCAAACAGCTACATGAACTTTCCTTCTCTGTATCCGTTTGTTATCTGAAAGCCTACATTTAAATAGATCAAATTATAGTAATATTTTCTTTGTATTTTTGTTTCTTCCTCTAGACATGATGCTGTGCACAGCTGAGAGAGAGGTGGAGGAGAAAATCAAGAACTGAACTATGGGACTGCTTCCCATGGTCTTGCTATGCTCAAATTCAGGCAAGTATCTTGCAGATAGGGGTAGTGAGGGTCAAATTTAGAGTTTCAACACAGCTTCTATGCCCAGCTGACAAACTTTAAGCTATATTGGATACATGAGCACTGTTGGGACACGAGGGCAGCCTCAAGTGCTGAATAAGCCAGTTTATAAGCTTAGTTTACAACTGCATACAATTGGGCTAATATTTACTGGTTCTGCAACACTTGTTAAAATTCATTTGCTAACATTTGAAATGAACACAACTAGTAACATTATCCTGCTATACAGAATCTCTAACTGGAACAAGACTATTTTTTAAGTGCTCAATTCAATGTAAATTTGTTTGAAGAATACCAAATATGAGAAATATCAATATCAAATATCAGAATATGAGAAATATGAAAACAGGAGACTTAATCTGCTGTTCACATCAGGTTTTATTCCACTGTTTAACCCCCTCATAGTATTTGATTCCAACAGTTACTATAATGAATAAAACTTTAACTAAACAAAATATCTGATTTTTCAAGATTTTCTTTTGGTCTCTCTAACTGTGCCAAGAAGGCTCTTGGTGAACAATCTCAAGGTGACTAGATGCTCAGCAGGTTCCTGATCCACTTATCTCATCCAACTAACACAGATGGCTATGGGCTGACTGTATGTGCTCATCAATTCCACTAACCCTGATGCTGAACTAGGGTGTACTAACTTGTCTGACCTGTAGGTGTACCTTTTGATTACATCACTGCAGAAGGCACCACCCAGTAGCTACTGAGGCCTTCTTCCAAGCTCTCCATCTGGATAGGCAAGAAGTTTGGTTTCAAAGCTAGCTTAAAAATAGCTTTAAAAATACAACACTAAAATTGTCCATGTCAAATTATACAACACAAGAAGAACCACTTCCTTTTAGCAGTTTGTAGGTTCCCCTATTTTAACCTTATTTCCTGACTCATTTTTCCTGAATTAAGAATTCTGGTTTCTCCTCACAAACTTGTTTTGATTCTTATGATTTATTTACTGACAACAATATGGTTTCCTGTATATTTTTTGCAACAGTATGATAATTCCCAGTTTTGCTTGGTTAGCTAGTGGCTTTATTTTAGTACATAAAGGGTATTTTGTTGTCCAGAGCTTTAAAATGTCTTCTTTTAATCTGAAGTTCTCATTTCCCAAATTAATCTGATTCCTGGAATGAGAAGTCTTCTGAGAAAAACCACCAGAGAGCCCTTAAACTGTACTACCTACATCCACTTTCAAACTGCTCTGAGTGAAGCTGGAGAACTGCCAAAGCTTTCCATACCATCACTTAAAGTTATTTTTCCCAATTTTGCTAGGTTGACTGGTGGTTTTCCATTGCAATATATAAAGAGTGCTTTGATGTCCAGTGCTATAACAACTCTTCTTTTAATCAAGTATATTATACTTCAAGTGTAACAGTAAGTGCCATCAAGTTTGTAAGACACAACATGAGCCTAACAGGTATGACATACAGGAGAATCACATCCATGAAATGGTACTGAACACCTATCTCTAGGTAACTAAATCCCTCTGCCAACATCACTGATGGCAGCAGCAAAATTAATCACAATCACAAGTACTTTACCTTGGAGTTTACTAGGTATCTAATCAGGCATATTTCTGCACAACAACCAAAGTACTCATTGAAATTACTGTTCCTGCAGTGAGCCCCATTCTTCTAAGTTTCTTCACCCCTGGAAGAACAGAATTTGAAAGCATATCCACTGAGCTTTTCAAGCTTGTCTTTGATCATTCAGCATATGTCAACAACAGGATCCTAGCCACTTAGCTTCAATTAGACTTAATATTCATTTTGCAATTTTATTACAAAGCCTTCTTATAACCCAGATTTCTGTGCCCTCCTGCCAGATCCACTAACATTACAGCCATGTTACACTGCTTTGCCATGAGACAGTTTTAGCCTCAGAGCAGAACTGAAGAAACTGACTTGATGATTTCCATGATTTCCATCCTTCTCCAGAAGAGAACTGAAATCAACTCATCACATGCAGATGAAAGGTGACAAGAACTCCATGCAATTACAGAGCAGATGTGGCCTTAACATGCAGAGGGATTTCAAAGTAGCCCATGAATTTTGGCTGCAGTAATGAATACAGGCCTCCCTGCTTCACATTATCTGTGATGGAAACAGTAGCTGGGGGTGCCAAAGCTGTAGCTCTTAAGCTGCACATGCAATTCTCCTTACCACAGTAGTTCATCCATTTAGATCCCTCACTGCTCAGTGATAAGATTGAAGACAGAGGGAATAACAGAACATAAGACAAAAGAGCATTTATTTTGATGGCCACCATTTAGTAAAAAATAATTATGTACCATACTTAGTCTAATATACAGTTAGGGTTACAGTTATAAAAACCTAAAATTATTAAGCCACAATTTTAAAAACTGTGTGGGAGAAGTCATGTATAATATTATATCACTTTTTCATGTGTTTTAGGTTGTATCTTAATAGCACTACATCTCTTTTAAAGGGGATAAAAATAGCAGAAGTTTAACGGCAAAAGCACAAGACTTAAGTCTTGTGCAATTTTTTTCTTATTTATAAAAAAATAAATCATAAACACCATTCCAGTGAACAGTGAGGAGAGTACAGTCCTGGATCCTACTAATTAATAAGCTTGACAGGTGGTGCTACAGGCTGATAGTCCTGCAGCACGCAGTCTTATTTATGACTAGTGGCAAATTGGGAAGAAGAGAAAAAAAGGACATTAAAAAAACCAGGAAGCTCGTGTTTCCTTATTTTTTTGTTTGTTTGTTCTTTTCCTCATTAGTTAGCTACCAATACTGAAGGAGGTCTGTGATCTAGCTAACTTCTGTCAATATCGCATCAGGATGTTGCAGTGCAGAGAAACATCAAACTTATTCATCAGATTTGTTCAGTATGACTTGAGATCTAAAGGGAAAATTAAACCCACAATTACTTATGAATAATCTGACTTTTAAAGTAGTTTTGCAAGCATTCGTAAATACATCAGCTGGAGCCACTATGTCTCCAGCTGCTGCAGCTTCTCTCAAAATTAGACATCGGTTTGATAGGTGGACCACTCAGTGGATAAAGGTCTGGCTGGATGGTCACATACAAAGAGTTGTAGTCAACGGTTCAATGTCCAGCTGGAGACCAGTAATGAGTGGTGTCCCTCAGGGATCGGTGTTGGGACCGGTCTTGTTTAACATCTTTGTCAGTGACATGGACAGTGGGATTGAGTGCGCCTGCGGCAAGTTTGCCAACGACACCAAGCTGTTTGGTTCCGTTCATACACTGGAGGGAAGGAATGCCATTCAGAGGGACCTTAACATGCTTGTGAAGTGGGCTGATGCCAACCTCATGGAGTTTAACCATAAGTGCAACATGACACCTGGGTCAGAGCAATCCCAGGCACAGCTACAGGTTGGGCAGAGACAAGATTCAGAGGAGCCCTGCAGAGAAGGACTTGGGGGTGCTGGTCAATGAGAAAATGAACATGAGCCAGCAGTGTGCACTCGCACCCCAGAAAGCCAACCGTATCCTGGGCTGCATCAAAGGAAGAGTGACCAGTAGGTCCAAGGAGGTGATCCTGCCCCTCTACTCTTGCTCTCGTGAGACCTTGCTTGGAGCACTGTGTGCAGTTCTGGTGTCCTCAACATCAAAAGGACATGGAACTGTTGGAACAAGTCCAGAGGAGGGCCATGAGGATGATCAGGGGACTGGAGCACCTCCCATATGAAGACAGGCTGAGAAAGTTGGAGCTGTTCAGCCTGGAGAAGAGAAGGCTGCGCTGAGACTTCATAGCAGCCTTCCAGTATCTGAAGGGGGCTATAGGATTGCTAGGGAGGGACTCTTCATTAGGGACTGTAGTGATAGGACAAGGGGTAATGGGTTCAAACTTAAACAGGGGAAGTTTAGATAGGATATAAGGAGAAAATTCTTTACTGTGAGGGTGGTGAGACACTGGAATGGGTTGCCCTGGGAAGTTCTGAATGCTCCATCCCTTGCAGTGTTCAAGGCCAGGTTGGAGAGAGCCTTGGGTGATATGGTTTAGTGCGAGGTGTCCCTGCCCATGGCACGGGGGTTGGGACTAAATGATCTTGAGGTCCTTTCCAACCCTAACTATTCTATGATTCTATAAAGTGTGTCTCTGTTGTCGCAGGGGGTCACGTAACGATTGTCATATGTTCCCTATGGAGCTGCAGCCCCTTCAGGGCTCATCTCCATCCCTTCCTCACAGCAGTTTTGGAATTCTGGGGTGATGTCACAGCCAGCATTACAGCAGCAACTGCCTGTACCCAGGCAACAGCAGAGACATTCAACCCTGAACCCACACTTTTCCTCTGTTCCCACCTGTGTACGCAAGCCCCTTCTGCTCTGCTCCTCTTCTGTCCTTCAGCCCTGCTCCTCTTTTGCCCTTCTGCCCTACTCCCAGCCCTTTTCACTTGTTCCCAGTCCCATTTCCTTGCTCCCTGCCAATTGGACACCACCTTGGCCCCGGAAATGCAACCCCAAAAGAAGCCCACCCTTGTCCTGCTGGTGGCCATGCTCAGCCCTTGTGGAGGCGAGGAGGCAAAGGACGGCATTCGTAGAGTAAGGAGCCGGTGGGTGCCGAGGCAGGCACAGGGCCGGGTCCGTCCCTGGCCCTGCAGTCAGGGAGCACGGCCGCTCACCCCTCTGCCCTCTCTGCTCTGCAGGTCCTGAAGCCGCTACCGCCCCACAAGGTGCTGAAGCGAACCAGGCACAGGATCCTCCAGCTGCAATTGCCAGCCTGTCAGAGCTGGTGGGTGCTGATGGATAAGGAGCCCCCGGCCTCCCACCAGCTCCTGCTGGGGACGTGCCCGGGGCCCCAGGGGCCCATGGCTCTGCCTGGGCAGCGAGAGGGGACCGGGGTGCCCAGACCCCTGTCCCAAAGCTGCGCTCCGCTGCTCTGGGCAGCACCAATGCACTCTTCTGCTTGGCTTTGGCCTTAGGCTTTTCCAACAACTGCGGGAGCTGGAGGAAGAGGCCACCAGCAGGACCCAAGTGGGGCTGCAGGGGGAACCCATGGAGGTGGACACGGAAGTGGAGGAGGAGGTGATGGAGGTGGATGGGGAGGTGGAGGAGGATGAGGCGATGGATACGCAGGGATGAATGGTAAGGCAGCACGTGCCCCCCATCCACTGCTGGCAGTCAGGGTGTGTTGGCTGCTGCTGTCCTGGGGCTGGGGCTGTGTGCGACAGACCCGCTGCAGGGACATGGTGCCCAGTGGCCTCATCCTGGCAGCACAGGCACCATCACCACACTGCCCTGTGCTGCCTTTGGCACACGCGAACCGAGGCTGATAGCGTAGAGCCCAGCTCCCAGCTCCAGCCAGGGCTGAGCCCTGCAGTACAGTCCTGCTCTCCCCAGCTGTGGCAAACACAATGACCATCAGTAGCCTCACTGAAATGACCTTGTGCTGCTTCTTTCCAGGGCTGGTGGAGAGAGAAGTTTGGTGGAGTTTGAAGTTTTCTTCAGAAGAGTTCCTGTTTTCGTTGAAGATTGTTGTTTTTCAAGAAGATTGTTCAGTTTTCCATAAGAGTTGTAATTTTAGATAGGATAGGTTTAGGTTTAAGAATAAGACTTGGTCTTTTAGGTAGTATAGTTGTAGTTTTAGGTAGAAGAGTTGTATTTTTGATGAGAACAGTTGTTCTTTGATGTTTATTTTGTTTATTTTTTGTTGTTTTATAAATATATTTCTTGATGTTTTACTGACCCTGTCTCTCTGTGTATTTACTGCGATCACACGTGGCTTTGGCAGACAAGTGGTTCCCACTTGCTCTGAGCTCGCAGAGCTGGAGGGGTCATGGGGGCTGGCGCTGGGTGCTGGGGCACCCCAACTGTCCTCACGTGGGCTCCCTGCCCTGGCAGTGTGTCTCTGTTGTCTCAGGGGGTCACGTAACGATTGCCCTATGTTCCCTATGGAGCTGCAGCCCCTTCAGGGCTCATCTCCATCCCTTCCTCACAGCAGTTTTGGAATTCTGGGGTGATGTCACAGCCAGCGTTACAGCAGCAACTGCCTGTACCCGGGCAACAGCAGAGACATTCAACCCTGAACCCACACTTTTCCTCTGTTCCCACCTGTGTACGCCAGCCCCTTCTGCCCTACTCCTCTTTTGCCCTTCTGCCCTACTCCCAGCCCTTTTCACTTGTTCCCAGTCCCATTTCTTTGCTCCCTGCCAATTGCACACCACTTTTGTACCTGAAACACAGCCCCAAAAGAAGTCTACCTTTGCCCTGCTGGTTTCATAAGAAGTGTCACTGCCCATGGCAGGGGGGTTAGAACTTGATGATCTTAAGGTCCTTTCTAACTCTTGCTATTCTATGATTGTATTATTCTAATGGGAGAACAAAATACAAGAATTATTTTCTTCAGATATGAACTTAACATAGACAGCTATGATGCATAGAGCACTAACATGACTATTTTGAAGTGATAGGCCACGTGTAGCAGGTGGCTATGAATGAACAACTTTGACAGTGTGATGTCTCCTGCAATGGCATGTGAGATCAAGTTTCTCCTTGAGGCATTTTCCCTGGGTGGATTTGCACATAAAAATGTTGTTACGCCAAAATGCCAACCCCAACAGCAGCTGTTTGAGCCTCAGGCTCATATCACAACTCGTTTGGGAAACAAACCCAAACTCCCAGCAGTGCACAGGAGCTGGGTTCTCAGCAAAACAGGGTTTTTTGATTTATAGATTTCCTGCAAGCAAAATCCCAGTGATAAGAATATCTCCAATAGTATTGGAACATCTGCATAGCAAATGCCTTAGTTGCAGCATTGTGCCTTCCTCCTCCTAGTTGATTTTTCCCCATCAGCAGCTTCTCATGGTAACCCAGTCAACAAACCTATTTCTTGGATCAGATGCTAGATCTTCAGAACAACATAACAGGAAAAGAGTACAGAAGAATTAATACGTTGCTTTCTTTTATTGCTTGGTTTCATCAATGTTTCAGGTTCTATTTTCAGTGTTTTATAGTCCAGTGTTAAATATACTCCCTGGGCTGAAGCATAACTATTTGATTTTAAGATGGGTCAGAAATAATTTTTGACAGCTCAAATACAGGAATTTTTTTTTATAAGTTATTGTTGAGATAGAAATTATACACAGGTCATTTTCCATTACTAAGTAAAAGCATTTGGAATTCTTGGAAATTTCTCATAATTGTAAACTAATAAGCAGTTTTGAAATAAGGATTTTCTTTTTATGACATCTGTATGCTCTTGCTCTTAATATTTGCATTTTAATACATCAAGAACAAAGACTTCTATGTATTGTTCAAACAAAAAACCTGTTTTCTAGTTTAGCTTGTCATTTTACAATTAATAACCCTGAAAGCACTTCTATTACTGTCTGTACAAAGACTTATTTAAAAGGACAATTGTATTTTGATAATATTATGGCAGAAAACTTTGCCAAATATGCATGAACTAACAAGTCTGAGGGTTTTTTTTAAGCTAAAGAGGAGAAAAATGGTATGGGAGAAGTTACCATTAGCATGTGTGTGTCACTGAGTTTTCAGGTATTTTACCTATGTAAGCAATTGAGAACTGCACAAAGCTTCAGCCTTCAACTAAAACACCTGCTTGTTTTATTTCTCTTTAATATACACTCTTAGGATCAATCTGGCACACCAACATCAACATGAATGACACTACCATAGTTTCTCAGCAAAATAATGAAGCACAGGCACCTATTTTATCTCAGCTGATTCTTTCTACTTCCTGTTTTCTTTGAGGGCAGTGTTACATGACAGCAATTGAGAGCTGCAGTTGATGTTATGTAAAATGAGTAAAAGCAAATCTTTTCTTCCAGTCACAGAATGGTTTGGGTCTTAAATGGTTTGGGATCTTAAAGATCATACAGTTCCCACCCCTGCTGCCATGGGCACGGAAACCTTCCCCTAGACCAGGTTTACACCAAACACCTGCTATCACCGGGTACTATTTGGCTTGTTTGAAAACATTTTTCTTCTTCAGAGCAGCAACTAGGTAGAAGGGAGGCTACAAAGAACGGGGAAGAGGGAACAGAGTCACCCTCATTTTCATTTGTGGAAATCAGTACAGTCCTGTGCAGTACACAGGTCCTCCAGTTTTGCAACTGTCAAAATTGTGATTTCTTGACAATGAGTTAGGGATGCTATTGAGTCTCCTAAATCCAATTCATATAATTTAGAAAACAGTATATTGATTTTTAAACTGTGATCTATTTCTCTCCCTACTTATATTTAAAAAACTCAATGCTGGAATAAATTAAAAAACCTCTTCTCTTGTAGAAAATATGAAAGCTCCTTGAACTAATAGCACATTTAATATTAAAAGGTACTTCAATGCTCTTAGAGGCCAGGCCCAAAGAGAAACTCCAACTTCGGTATATTCAGAATGCACAAAACCTTGGGAAATATTATTTTCACTGTTGTTCTCATTTCTGTCTTGAATTCACGTCCATAAGATATATTTTAAGAATGAAAAGTTACAGGCAGAATGTATGCTTTTGGAATTCAGGCTTGAATTCAATGAAAGTAAGCAGTATGCTGCATTTGTGTCAGTAATCTGTTGAAATTAATAAGGTGTGTGCTAAACACTATTTGCAGATTGAAAAGCTAGATATTGATCTTCTAACTTAAAAAATTAAATTCCTTTTTTCAGGAGTTTTAAACAAAATGTCCCTGTATCTGTTCTCACTTTGAGCAGCAGTAATGCAGGCACTATGCAGTGTCATGCTGCCATCTGTAGTTTGAAGAAGAAAATAGACCCTACAATTCAAACTGCAAAAGAAGCCACTGCACACACAGGTAGCATTTGTAGAACAAAAAAATTATCCCAGCTTCAGAAAAGACGAGTGTTGGAGATGCAGACACATTTGCATGCTCTCATTCTAGTGTGTAAGCAAGACTTGGTGCCTTGTTTAAACATCAGCAAGACCTCTACCAGGAGTCCTAGGTTGGACTCAGTCCTAGCCTGCTGCCATCCTCCCCACGACCCCCACTCCACACCAAAGGTCTTTTGGATTAAAAAGTATCTGTTCACATCATCAGCACCCTTGAAAATCAAGTTTCAATTTAACTGTGTGACAGAGATTTGACGATCTGTATTACACGTGCTAAGACCCTCACTAGCCCTAAACTTCAACGCAGATATTACCAGCTCAGAAGAAGAAAAGTTGTAGAAGCAAAATCTTCACATCCAAAATTATTCAGGCATCAAGGTTCTTTTGCTCTCAAAGGAGCTCTTCATTAAATTGTGTATTTCTGCAGAAATCTAAATTTTGAAAAAGTGAAAATTGTGACAAATTTCTGTGAAAAGAAAAATAGAAACCTGTTTTGCTGTTAAAACAATAATCTTTTTTGGTGGTTTTTTAATGTGGAAATCCTGTAAATTACCAATTTCTGCCTTCCAGAATCTGACACTTCCTGGTTTTATTGCCTTGGGTGGTGGTTTGTGTTTTGGGTTGGTTTTGTTTGGTTTTTTTTTTTTATTATTTATTTTACTAAAAAACAGAGCACAAACAAGTTCCTCATTTAATCTGAGTTCTGACTGAAATCCCAGAAGTAGATGACATTTTCCTGATGTTCTCTAGAGGCATTACAAATACATTCACTTTGACTTTCTAATGCTTGGAACATTATCAAATCACTTGGAAGTCAGGTTTTCATTAGCAAAGATTGCGCAAGTTACAACAGGACTTAAATTACTACTAAAACCTACAATATTATCGATAGTTTTCAACTGCATCTGAAGTTTTTTTATAAATCTATAGATATATAGAAAGCTGGAAGTTCTTTACTAGCTATAGCACTTGGAAAAAGCTTCTCACCAGCTGACAGGGGAAAGAAACCACTACATGGAAACAATACTTCTGACAATTCAGCTCAAGACTATTTGCAAGCAAATATTCAGCTTCCAATGAACTTTACAAACATAACTTCAAGACTTCCTAGTGAATATTGACCATGCAATCTAGTTTCCTCTGGTTGATGTTGTGAGAATTAAGTGTTGTATCAGCTGTGCGCTCCTTGCCTTTCTCTCAAAACCAGATCTTAATGCAGCTAGGGAAATGACGTATGTGTTACCTCCTGTATGATATGGCCAGGTACTTCATGTCTGCTGTCTAGCAGATACTAGCATTTTTAACAAGTTCAGGTGGTTGTTTTTCTTTTTACGTACATATATTCCTCAGTACAATAGCTAGTAATAGTATGTTTTAAGTGTGAGGTAATATTGGCAATATATTATAGAATAAGTAAACCTAAGTGTTAGACACTATAATCCACCACCAATCAGGTTCAGTTGCAGTCTAAAGCTGGTTTTATCCCCCCACAGTTGTGCTATCCCTCCTCACAGCCCAGAATGCCTATCTAATGAATTGTTTTGTAGACAGCAAGTCAAAATTGTGTCCTAAAACTGAGATTACGAGATTGTAATTTATCCTGTACATCACAAATCCTGTTACTGGGATATCTCACATCCCTTACTCAAACTCTCTTTGGAATAGGATCTATTTGAATGTCTGCCTACAATACGTAACAGATATGAAGCTATTTTGTTTAATAGCATCCTTGGAAAACTACATTATTCTCATGAGCACACAGCAAGCAAAACTATAAATATTTCTTCCACTTCTCTAAATTAGGGAAAAAAGGGATCCTTGAATATCCTTCTGAAGAGTTCTACTCTAAATCTTTCCTTGCTCAACAGGAAAATGAGCACTTTTCCTTCTTTATTTTTAAACCTAGGACATGGTAAAACATTCCCCAAAAACAAATGCCACTACCTGGACCTTCCTACACTACCTTCTTTTCAGCAGAAAAGTTTAAGCATCCTGTTCATTTGTAAAGCTTCAATCTGAGGTGAACAGTGCTTTCCTTGCCCCATCCATTCTCTAAAGGTGGGGGAAAAAAAATAACTGCTGATGTCCACAATCTGCTAGGTTAATATTTGCAATTCAAAAAAATGTAAAATAATAAAAAAGGAATGCATACAAATTTAAGAGGTCTAGGCAGCATAACACCTGTATAAATAGGCTTTTACAATATTTGACTCTTTCGACCTCTATTCAAATCTAAATCAGCTCATTTTCCCTTTTCTCCTGTAATTCTGTCCACATAAATTCAGCCGGCAGTAAGTCTTCATATACCGATACTAAAATTCTCTTTTATACATGCTAGTGAACTGCAGCTGTGTGCTTTTAAGGCTAATTTCTGGAGAGGAGCAAAATATAAAACAAAGAGAAAATAAATATGCAAAAAATATCAAACAGTTGCAAGGGTCCAGTTTGTCCAGCTTCTATTTCACTGCAAAAACCAGACAACTCTCATTTTACTCTGTAAAGGCCAATTACTTTGGTTTTATTAAAACTTTTGTCAGAAGACTACTAAAGAAATTTGTTCCAAGTCGGCTTAAGTTAAAGTACATGTTTTTGCATTCTTTTCAGCTTTTGGAGAAATTTTGCTATTTCACTTTAAATAAATCTCATTTAGCTCAGTCATGCTCAGATAAAACTCCAGAGCTCACATAAAGGGTACCAATTACCAACAGTTCCTCATTTTTCACTTCCTAAAAAAGACCCAGAGGCAGAACTAATTGTGTAGTACTGATGTCTAGCATATGTACCTTTTTGCTTTCAGTGCTATTGTTTCTTGCTGAATATTAAGAAGGGTTTTAAACATTTCACAGACTCCTGCATCAACATCTTAAGTTTCCTCAAAAAAAAGCCACACTAACATTCTTGTGTAAGCTAACGTCTTGGTTCTTAAAGTCAAGAAATGCACAACACGTTAGCTAAATCCAAGTAACCATATATTCCAAGGACAAAACTGCCCTGGAGAAAGAGACAGCTTTTATTGCCTTATCAACTATAAGCAGTAAGTTGAAGTTCATAATCAAGAATCTTGCTTTCCAGCACTTTCCCCAAAAAAGACTGTTTTAACTTTTAATGAAGGGTTTGCTAGTGGGATTGATTAATTTCAGACTTGAAAGTGTCAAATGCACAGGTTACAAAACCTTCAACTGAAGAAATACTACCAACAAAAAGCTTTCTGAGTAGGGAAATATGCAACACTGAAAGGCTAGATCCAATATTACACTCTACCGCTTAGGAGGTAGAGGGAGATCAGGATAAATCCAGTTTCTCAGAGGGTAATTTTTCTGCAATCCTTCAGATTATTTAACAGGACACAACACTGTATAATTACAGAGATACTTCTTGAGAAGTTAAATAAGCGTACGTAACATTACTGATCCCCTATGATAATCCTCAGTCTTACACACTGACCTGTATTATGCACATAATCATCACCTCCAAGTTCTTTCTACATGCAACAAACATCAATACCCCATTAACGAGCCACTTGTCTTTTTTCTCCCTTAAAATAATTATAAAAATAAAATAAAAGAAAAAAAAAGAAAAAAAAAAATCAAAGCTCCCCAGAAAAGAAAACCCACTCAAACAACAGGACACACACAAAAAAACAAAACCAAAAAATCAAATAAGCTAACAGGAAATTTATTTCAACCCAGTCATATTTGCTACTGTGTGTATTATTCAGGTACTTACAAACTAAATAAACTACTTTTCAAAAATGTTTTAGTAGTACTACGTAAGTGAATAATGCACCAGTAAGGATTCTCATTGTAAAAGATTTGTACAAAAAAAGAAAAGCCTTTGTAGAAAGGATAGTGGTTTTTATTGCAGTCTTAGAAAATACGAATTATGAAAGATACAAAATCAACTGTTGTAATTATCAGTTTATTTTACAATCTGTATGCCATCATACTCTTATGGCTTTAAGATAGTCTGTCCAAAGTATTTAAAACATGCTTTAACAAAGTATTTTACGATTTCAATATTGAGTATTTCTTTACTGAAAGAAAAAAAAAACACCTCTAAAACATTTACCTGAGAATTCTGTATCATAAAATTGTCATTCTTAACTTTTGCAAGTTGATGATATAGGCGATAGACGTCAACATGCAACTTGTAGGTCTACTCAAATAAATATTTTTAAAATTATTTAGATGCAGCTGGTTAGGCAAAAACCTACCCTCAAACTTCATCAGGTTCTTCATAGGTTTAAAAACATGACATGAATTTTATCACATGTCAATGACAGCCATGATTTCTGCACTGGAAGTCTTGCACTGTTTGCGGGCTGGAATTCAGACCCTGGCTGATCACCAGACTGGAGCAGTGGAGAACAACTGGACATTCTGGCCTCTGAATTCGGTAATCACTGACTTTGTTTTCCAACATCCATAGCCAAGTGTGGCAGGGGCTTGGGCTACTGGATACATTCCAGTTGCCAGCCAGTCATACTCTACATGTATGCTCCACCCCTTTATAACAAACATTTAACCCAAGTAATTCCATTTCAGAGTATGCATACGATTAGGACAACGCTTTAATGTCATCATCCACGTCATTTCAGACTATCACCAGCTTTAGAAGTGATATTACATATAGACAGTAGAGAGTTTTGGGGACGTTTTTTAATTATTTCTTACTGTTTGCTTTTTAAATAAAATGGAGATTTAGGAATAAAACCCTGTCCAGAGTGGCAGCACAGAGGGAAGCAGGATTAAATTAACCAGACACATACAGACGTTGGAGAAAAAAATCCAGAGCATTTCATGAGTAATACATATATAGAATCAACATACATCAGTGACAGTCATTTAAAAGAATTTCAATCGAATTATCTGAAAATATGTCCAAAGCAGTAGAACTCTCATGATGTCTGCCACAGAGTATTTATTTCTGAATTTCAGTTGCTGCAAGCACTGTGATTTATACAAGCTATGCTCCATTAACATAAAATTTCCCCTTAAAAAAGTAATTATATATTATGAAAATCCGAGGATATCACTAGAGATTTGAATCAGCTTTCAAACCCATAGGTGAGGTAGTGTAGTCACTTGTATTACGTGCTGGT
Source organism: Melopsittacus undulatus (assembly GCF_012275295.1). NCBI lineage: Eukaryota > Metazoa > Chordata > Aves > Psittaciformes > Psittaculidae > Melopsittacus > Melopsittacus undulatus. Next base: position 94,928,283 of record NC_047528.1, read on the forward strand.
TATGAGAAGTACTGCTGAAATTTGTCAAATTTTTAGTTTTTGCTTTAAATAAGTGGCTTAATAGTCTCATATATTTATTAATGCTATATTACCTATGGGGAGGGAGGGAGAAAACTCTTGCCAAGAACAAGTTTTGTCTCACTGCAAGATAAAGCTGCAAAGCAGTATTTACAACAGTCCTTTGCTTAGTTGCTGCCTACTGTACATGCACACAAAGACAAAAAGCTAATATACATTCTGAGGTAGGAAATAAAGAATTCCACTGGCTTGTACAAGATTCTTCATGTTTTGTAAACCAGCAAAAACAAAGTTTTCTGTGGTGAGGTTCAATACTTATTTCTGATGTGAGAATAACATCTACATAACAAAGTATCATCGGTATACAATACGCATCAACTGCCATGTAAAAATCTAAAAAATGGGGATTATTTTTAGTGAATTCTCCTTTGCAAAGTAATAAAGGAAATCTCTTCAACTCATTTCCTTATTTTTCTTTCCTATATGCTTATACTCATAGCACAAGCCAATGAAAACATACTTCTATGGCTAAACCTGTAGTATCCTGAAGAATAAAATTCTGAAATATATCTTACTGGTCCCAGTGATCAGAAAAAATACATTTGTAACTTATTTTAGGCAATTAGGCACTGAAATAGAATAATTTGGTGCCTGAATACCTTAAGATATATATATATATATATGTGTGTGTATATATATATATAAAATCTGTCCTTAAATTTTCACAATACTTTGATTCCAACTTATCACAAACAGCAGCAAGCTTCAAAGTTCTAGGACAGTAAGTCACAATACAGCAATGAATTTGAACAAGCATATGGATTCAGATGCTCACTAATCAAAGAATTGTATCAGTTGAAAACTTCTGCCTTTCCCAGTATGTTGTTATTCCTCCCACATTGTTTAGAGGAGAAAGCAGTATGCTGCAGCATCTCCGCTGTTCCAGTTGTCTTAACTACATACTTGAGAGCTCAGACAAAAGCATATATTCAATAAAAGCTGTCTCTGGTACTGGGATGGGAACAGCAGGAAGCAATGAGCTGTTCCAGAGCACACTTGCCAGAATCTCCTCATACTGTCATGTTACCCTAACCCATCTACAAAATAAACATTTACAGAGCTATGTATGCTTTGTAAGGTTTGTCTACCAGGGGAAAAAAAAATAAATAAATTCTTAGAGATAAAAATTCCAGGTACAGAAGTCATTGCGCATGAACAGGAGGCTTTTCTTGAGATGCAGAGTCATATTAGGTACTGTGACATAAATCAGAGTGAAGGCTGCCCTATACCTGAATGAAAACTTCCTCACAAATAAAACATTTATGAGAAGTTTATACTTTCCAATGGCTTTCCTGAACTCTCCTTGGCATTACTACACAGAAAAAGCTCCAAGGCTGACACATACAAATTACACTCTAAATTACAGAGACCAAACCTAAAGCTTGCCAAGTAATATAATGACCATGTAAGCGTCAATGTAGTTTCAAAAGATAGTTTCATCTTTTCTTTCACTTAGTAAGTTACTTTGCAATAATGCTCAATCTCATTTTTAGTTGCAATGCTGAGATGCTGGCAGTAGGAAGAGAATATATTCACTCATCTGTAGTGCATTTGTCAGTCATTTGCTGACAGAAGTCTGTGATACCACCACTCTGTCCACACTGTTCCACAAGTGTGGCTTTCTCCACTGTTCTCACAGAAACTGGATGCAGCTCTTGTGCTTGATCGTATGTGGAATCACACACACTTTTCACAATCTGATAACAAGAACTCTGCTCATTTGTAGGTGTAACACCTGAAAGACCATCTGCTAATTCTATACATGCTGGCACTGCAAGCTCACTATCAGATGGAGCTGTTCGTTCCCTCTCCGGGAATAAAAATGAAAGTGGGCAATCTGAGGATGAGTATTTTGCAAGTATCTGTATTTGTTCATGACTCAAGGCCGCTTCCTTACACACCTGCTGGCAAAGTCCAGTCAGATTCTGCTTTGTCTCACCTAGAGTTGACAAAATGAGGTTTCTTTCCTTCAGCAAGTTCTCCTTCTCATTTTGCTGCAAAAAAAAAAACAAACAATTTTTTAGTCTTTAGGTTTATCTTCCTATCAAAGCTAAAACAAAACAAAGAAATCTGGTCTGCTGAAACAGAAGTAATTTGGCAGTCAGAAGGTAAACAGCAACACAAATGCCTATCAAAAGGACAATCTTAACCTCTTGTGAAGCATCATCAACGCAGCTATTCGAAGCATTTTTTCAGACATGATTTTTTCAGTACTTATGCTTGCAGGCATAACAGTGATTTGTAGTTATTGAATAAAATGAAACCTGGCTTCAATTATTATAAATATTCCTGAAACACTAATTCTACAGGGTAACACATTGAAACTATTACCACAGGGTCTACAAAATATTAAGCAGAGCAGCCTTCATGTATACTTATATTTTAAAAGTTAAAAATTAGAAAAACAGACATTACATTTTCGTTATTGATACAATGCTCCTAGATGAAAATAAATTCAAGACGTGCCATGTCTACTGTAGAACAAACAATGGAGTTACAAGAAGTTTCTAAAGTGAACAGAAAACAGAGGAAAGAAAGAAACAGAGCACACTAAAATTGTAAACAAAATATTATCTCTGGAAATGCAGCAATTCAGTTTGATTCAAAGCCCCAACAAGAACACTGGAAATTAAAAAATTTAGAGTGACAGAGGAGTGACAGATCAGTGAACTTAAGAGACAAGAACAGAGGTGCCAGTAAGGGAGTAACATACTACTGCAACAGGAAAATCCCAGCTGAATGATCAAGTTTTATTTATACAGCCAAAATGCTTAGGAGTGGCAGACACCTCTCAGACATGAAACAGACTGTCCTAACTCTGAAGAGCTTACACTCTAGCTACAGGATGCTAAAGGATTTTCCATACACAGGGCAGCAAAAGGGATGGCAATTCACTAATGAGTATCAAGTAAAAAAGGTAGCATTCACTAAAAATTGGCTTGTTGGGGGTTTTTTGTTGTTGTTTTTTGTTTGTTTTGGAGGGGTTTTGTGTGGTGTTGTTTCTTTTTTTTGCTTCACTGTCACATGTTTTTCTGAGACTTCTGACACAAATGGCTGAAGATGACAGGACATTAATAACTGGGAGGTCTAACGATGGAAACAAGCAACATCTGGAACAAAGGAAAAAAGGAAAATAAGGAAATGGCAAAGAAGGACAGGAAGCAAGCAAGACTATAATGAAGCACCTGCAAGAAAAGGACAAAACCAAAACTGTGCCATGACACACACATCCTATAACTGATTAATTAAGAGAAAAGGCAGAGGTCTGAAGTCACACAAAGCTTAAATTTCTTTAAAACTACATAAAACAGACTGTGTGTTACCCCTGCTGCCACATCAATTCACTCTTAGAAAGTTTTATTATTTTTAAACCTCCTCACGTCTCCTTTTACAGAGGAAAGTCATACTGCAACCCCTACAACTTTTTTGAAAGAACTGATGAACGTTCAGTGGCATTTTGCACGAGAAGCAGTTGTTGCCAGTCCTTTTTGCCCGAAATCATTAGAAAGAGTGCTTTGCTAATAAACTTCAGCTTGTCAGCATATCGGGAACAGCTGTTGCCACATCTAATCTGAAATCACTTTATGTACATTTTGGGTAGGTAGAGGCACTCAACCATGTATTAGAGACAGACATAATTATGTGCACTGCTGTTTAACACAAACTTCAACATCCAGAAATAGTTATTACAGCATTTACACTGTATTTATTACAATTCTATGTTCCCATCTGAAGTTGTTGACAGACTGATACATTTAAATGCTACTGTTTTATTTTAACAGCATTATACTAACATTGCAAAGTAATAGCAGCTAATTTTGAGGAAATAATGAAACTGAGAGCTCTTATTCTTGGGGTGAGGAATGTATTTAGTTCACACACTTCCTCTCCCTGATACAGTATATATAACAAGATCTCAACTGCAATTCTTGGATCACAGCTTATTGTATGTCACTCACTGACACATCCTCCTCCTGAGCTACAGAATCTTCAGAGAGATAGTGCTTCTTGAGCCCAGTTCTCCTTTGCCCTGTTCCCCCTCACATATACCCTAATTTTAAAGCTCTGAAGTGAGAAAGTACAAGGAATGTGAATATACACAGGTGCTCTGAAAGAGCTGTTACTAACAAGCAAACACCTCCTTCAGTGGCCCACACGTATTCTCAAATACGGAACATTGGTGAACAAGAACACATAGATTCACCTCCAAGATCAATAAGACCATAAGGGGGTCAAATACTACATTATCAGTAGAGATCAAGAGAAATGACCAAACTTAATTCTCCTAGGAAAGTTAGATTCAGTACAAAGCAGCATTCCCCTTCAATACAAATAGAGCTTAACATACAACTTTCAATTTTACAGAATCAGTGGAGTGGGGATGTACCTCTGCAGGTCCATAGTTCAACATCCTTCTGAAAATAGTCTCTTCTGGGTATGACCAAGCTCAGGCTCTGCTCAGCTGTATCACTTAAACCTCCAAGGACAACCTATGTGGGGAACCTGCTCAATTACCTCCTTGCCCCCACTGGAAAAAAGTGCTTGCTCTCATTTTAATTTATGACAATGTATCCTGTTCTGCTGTGAAGTACTACCCCTGGGAAGCCAAAGATATTACACTCCCCTATGGCTAAATGATCTTGAGGAATTCCCCATAGATATGTGCAGGTAGCTATCAAGTCTCCCCACAACCATTTCCTCTCCAGGCAAAAGCTCCATTTCCTCTGCCCCTCACTACAGAAGTACTCCAAAGCCAACCACCCTGGTAGCTTTCTCCTAACCTTGTTCCAGTTTGCCAAAGTACTTCTGGCACTGGGAGGGTTCAAAACTGGGCACAAGATTCAGTCTTACATATTTATCCTTTTATTGCCTCTTAAGAACAAGAAATTACATTAACATATGGTTGCAGAGAAATCTGGATGCATTAATGCCTCAGCTCCAAACTTGATACAACTGCTAAAAAGGCAAGTGGCTTCCTGAGTTCTACTATATCTTCTGTCCTTCTGCAAGGGTCTTACTTTTAAGATTTATGACTCAGGAAACAGTTCACCAGCCCAGGTTGATATGCTACAAGAACAATACTTACACAACTAACAGTGGCGTAACTGTAAACCTGATCATGAGCAATATCATGAGCTGAAGCACAAAACAAGGGAGGGGAAAGAGAAAGAAAAAAAACCCAGAAGGATGACAGGATGATGGGAATTACTCTGTACAATTAAGCTCAATGCTGATGGCCTTCAGAAACACCATTCACCAAAAACTGTACTGTGATGCACTTTTAGTTGAATGGAAACAAGTCCACAGAAGGAAAGACATGTACTTTAAGGCACTAGAACTGCTATCAGGAAGATGTCTGTTACCATTCAGGACTGACAAAATCTTCTAAACTTGAGTGGAAAAAGTAGTAAATGACATCGCTCTCAAAATCCTGCCAGATATCCAGCCAAGATGTTCAGAGAAAGACTCAAGTCAACAGCAATGAACTTTTATACATACCAGTTTTTCAATTTCAGATTCGAGATTTTGTATGCAGTCAAGTTTTCTTTTACGACATCGCTGTGCTGCAATTCTATTTTTACTTCGTCTTCGGATATCATGAATACAGTCCAATTGTTCAGGAGTTAACTTATGCATTTTCAGAAATGACTGAAAGTCATTTCTGGAAAGCGAGATAATCCTTTGCGCATTAAATGGCAGTTTTACCTAGAACGCAAGATGCAGTTGTAAATCAAAGGTGAAATTGATACACACAAACAGGACAATTCAAGTTTTCATTTTAAGCATTCTTTACCACATAAACCTAACTTCCAAAATTCAGAAATAAAAGCAAGCTAATGGAGACATCAGGTGAGGTGGATAAAACAAAGAGGTTTCAACTGGATGAGTTCAAGCACAGGTGAAACAGAGTACTTCATACAATTATATTAGATTCTCAAAGCATATTCCAAGTAGGATGAAATCTATATGTGCACCAAGTGATCAGTTGATAAGACTCTAGGAAAATAAGTTATGGTTAGGTGGTGCACAAAACAAGTGTGAAGAATCACTAATAAAGTCTAGAGTTTCCCCTAAGCTGCTATAAAAACTGCATTCCTACATGCATTTCCCAGAATTACACTGTTTCAGGTGAGACAAGGGCATATACCTCTAATTTTGTGTAGGAAAAGCTCACCTGTAATGTGCATTTACTTAAAATAGACATTATAATATTTGTCTTGTATTCTCATGCTGGAGAAGAGAGAGAACCAGACTTTTGCCACTGTCTGTACACCTGATCAACAGAGGCAGGAGCTTCTGAAGCAGATATAGATCATGAAGTCCTGATTAATACTGAAAAACATCTTTACCTTTACAAAATAATTGCCATGTTATGAAGTGTCCAACTTAAGACTTTATTTTAATCCTTACATTTGAGTATACTACGTAGCAAAGTATATTACCTTGCTGCAGTCAAAGATCTGAATTTAGTTTAAAAAGCAAACCTTTCTGTGTTTGGCTGCTCCAGTGATTAACAAGACAAAAAAATTACAGTACTGCTCTCAGCAGCAATGCCATCTACATCTTCGTAATGTAAAGACAAGGAATGCATCTAATAAATTCCTGCCTTCTGTTTAAGGCCTAGCATTTTGAAAAGAAAATAAAAAACCTAGTGCTTTACAAACAACTGAATTTTCATGATCCACCATACAGAGAATTACACTGCAATTCTACAGTTTCAAGAACTGCGACAGAAATAATTCTAGGTATATAGTAAGATCTTTTTACTTATGTATGGCACCTAAAACACTACCAAAGCAAAGATATAAAGGAAAGTATTAAATAATTTCTGCAGTTGGAAGAACAAATATAACCTCAGTTTTAGAGAAAGCAATACTATTAAAGCACACAGCTACTGAATCCAGCTTGAAAACTTCATTTTCATTTCACAGTAAATATGAAGTATCATTTATCACCCAACTTCTCCCCACAACTCAGGATAAGCCCAAGAAAACTGTTAAGTTTCTATAAAACAAAGTTTCAAGAAATTTACAGATTAACTGAAGTAGACAAAAGGAAAAAATAAATCTAATAAAGAATCCCATGCCTTGGTTTAAGTCTTGCAACCTTTTCCAATAAAGCTGCTCCAGAGAAATATCTGAAATATCTGAATGTTAGATCTAGCATTAAGCACCTACCACTTCGATATCCTACCAAAAAATACCTCGTAAGTCTCCCTAAATGAACAGTGATCTTTCATATAAATCTTTGGATGGTTAAAGTTTCATTTCACACTTTTAAAACAACAAATTACCAAAACAAGCAACAAAACATGAAGCTCAGAATTAGGCTTTTGAATAGGGCCTTAAGAGACAGGGAAGCAAAGGATACAACCGGATATTCTTACCTCACATTCTTGTTCTCTTGCTGAACAGGATTCACTGTCTCCCTCAGTGTCAGTTTCCGAATCCTCTCCCAAACTTATCACGTAATTGTAGGGACACTGGTCTTGTTGCTGTCCCTGTACACAGTCTGCACTGCTTATTTCAGAACTGTTAGAACATCCTTCAGTACTAAGGTTGCTTATAAAGGGGCAGTTGACAGAATTTAATGTTGTAAAAGTTCGTTGAGAGCAAGGTTCAGGGCTTTCACTGATCCTGATACCCAGCCATGGACACTCTGTTTTTTTCCCTGAATATGCTGGCTCCAAGCTCTCTTGTGGAGCTGCAGGTGGTAAATGTATTTGACAGGCTTCTGTGCTATAAATATCACTCCAAAATCCTTTTGCTAGGTGTTCTGCTACCTCTCTCTCCACACTGCTTCGATCACCAGCTGACGTAATGTTAGTGGCTTCCCTAGGGCACAAATCAACTTTTGCAGGCGTGTCATCTTGACTTTCGATTTTGTCATTCCCAACTCTAGTACCTAATACAGTTTTATCAGCCAAGACTGTGTTTTGCATACTACTGATATTCAAGTTACCATATTGCTCACAAGTATGTAAAAAAGATGCAGAATTGAGTCCATGAGGTGCAGTAGAGTTCTGGGGGGGAGCAGCAAGATCCATTTTCTCCACGGGACATGATACAATCTGAGTCACAGAATCTCTCTTTGGCTCTTCCTTTTTCTCAATGCCTTCCTCTCCTTCTTCCATTTTTACCTGAGTCTCTTCACATTTTGAGACCAGCTGCATAGGTACACACTCCTGAGCTTTTTGTATGCCATCATTATCAGATATTTCCTTCTCAAGTAAAGTAGCAGTTGGCAGCATCTGAATGTCTTTAACACTGGAACTGGACTCTGAAGCATGAACTTTGTCATTTCCAAATGCTTTCTGGAATTTCCTATACTTTGGGCACTGGGAAGATGAGCTGGAAACACTACCCCTTTCTAACTGCACAGGATCACACACTTGATTTGCATTATCTTGGAGAGCCGGTGATGATTTAGCATTTTCATCATCTTTACAGAACTTTGTATCAGGAGTTTGAAAATAATCTTTTTCTAAAAGTTCTTCTGCTTCATCATCTATTTCTAGGTCTCCATCATCCACATTGGCAATCTTAGGGTTTGCTTTCTGACAACGCTGTGTACAACACTTCTTCCTAGGATATTCCTGCTGATCCAACTTGAAGTCCAAAAATTTGAATTTGAGAAACTGAAAACAAGACTCTTCAATGTTGCGTACACCCAAAAATTCAGCACATTTGCAAACTTCCGACACATTGTCTTTATTTAAAATAAGTTTAGATGTGTATGCAAACTGAAGCAAAGGACTAAATCCTTTAAGTGTTACCTATTAAAAAAAAAAAAGGAAATATTAATATGGCAGATATGGGTTTAATAAAGAAACACAGAGAACCCAGATTTACCTGTGAGTAGAATGTATGAACAGGACATTACAACACAGAAGCAGTAGATTTGTCCTCCACAGAGAAAACCTGGCCATGCTCATTCTGAATCAAATCTTCTGATACAATATTATCCTGTATATTTTGTTCACTGTGCTCACTTTTCTTCACTGTGATCAATCTCTTAACAAAATGTTCTGAAAATACCGTACTAACAATTGAAAATATTACACTGTACACTGGAAACCAGTAACTTTACAGAGATATCTTTCAAACTCAAGCTGTACATGAATTTCCCTAGAGTAAGATCCAAACGCTGCTGGTATTAACTAGTTCCTTTAAAGAGAAGTTACTGTTATTTGCTCAGTCTTATGCATCGTTGATATAAAAAAAAGTTTAAAAAAATCCAGAATTTGACCACACATGGTTTATTACTATAACTACCTACTCCTTTCTTCCTCCCACAGATGAGAAGAACTGTATCCAAAACTGTACACCAAAACCAATTATTCTCCATTTAAAGTCTCTTTGGAGTAGGTAGTTTTAATTCAACATTTCCATCTGCAGAGCAGTTGTCTAAGAGGGAACTCAGATAAAAACTGTATCATTACAAACTAAACAAGATCATCATCTGTGCATAATGAAATTACTAAGGACTCAGTCAGAAAGCAGTGAACAGACCAACAAATTACAAATTGCATGACACTTCTTTTAGTCTTTCTCTGCAAGTGAAAGATAAACAGTATGTTCACTATTACTACTCAAGCTCACATTCTGCTGCCCTCCACTAAAATGAACAGGATTTTATGATGAAGTGCTATATTAAATGCATTAGTTATGCTGAGTCCCTCTGCCAGCAAGATAATATACTACACACGCAATTTAATTTGGGAATCTGAGGGCTTGTTTTGTTTGGGTTTTTAGTGGTTGTTTGGGTTTTTTTTTTTTTACAGAGCACATAACACATGAAAGGAAGTTGAAGAGATCTGCACAGAGACAGTTCAGCAAAACTGGTTGTAAACCCTTATGACCGATCTAAAGATTTCTTAAAATAGCACTGAAATATGCTGTGGAGAGAAAACTACCGATTACAATACCACATTAATTCATCCTTAATAATGTGGGGAAGTAAAGTGTAGCTGGCTATCCTCAAACAAGACAGAACACTAGAAAGACTCTTTGTCTGAGTGACCTAGTAAATGCTTTGGGTGATTAAAAAGGTTTAAATAAAAAAAAAAAAAAGAAAAAAAATCAAGTCAATCTATGTGATCAGAATTTGCTTCTCTTAAATATGCAGTTTATGAAACTGACTCATTTCAAAATATCTAGCAGTTCCCAAAAGAGAAGCTCAAGTTGCTGAGTCTTAAAATGCTCGCAGATCAAGTGATTAAAAGATGAGATTCACTGTTAGTAGTTTTGCCTGTTGCTTCAGTAGATTCAGTTCTTGCCTCAGTAATACTAAGTTACATTAAAAGTCCTCTTAAGTCTACATTGTAGTAAATATCAGGTTGATTATGTTCTTCCATTTTCTGTGCAAACACTGGTCCCTTCTAATTCAGGTTTATGTCATGGGTTCATTATAACACTATTGCTTTGCGCTAGAGATTATTTTTCTCCTCTGCAACTTTGATGCATGTCCCTTATTCTTCAAATATCCTATATTTTCCATCATCCCAAAGTAAAGTTCTTTTCAACATCATTAGTTTTACACATCACTAGCTCCCCTATTCTACTCCAAATCATGGCTTTGTTTCCCCAGCATCCTACTTCCCTTCCACATCAGCTTCCATCTTTTTATCTGAGACACATTCAGGCTATCAACATATTAAGCCACTAGGAAATAAAAAATAAGAAAAAAAATAACACAAAGTTAAGACAGTTAAGTAAAAAAGTGACATAGCAGTATTATGTTGTAATATAATTTTGTAATATTCATTGATCAATAGCAAAGACCACTAAAGTTCTTTAAAAAGACCACTTAAACCCTTTTAGTTTTCAGTTTTCCCTAAAATCAGAAAGGATTGTGGTAACAAAGAATCCTTGTGCTTATCTCAGTATGCTACAAGAACAGTGAGATAGCTACCTGACTGAAGTACAGGCTTTCTGAACACATCATCTGCATCAGTACTCAACTCAGTCTTGTATATGAGCAAGTCTATAATGTAATCTCCGGTGTCAGCAAAAACATTGATTGATGTGCACCTTTTCTCCAACAATTTGCATGTTATTTCTCACCACCAAAGCTAATAACCATAAACTACCTCCCAGAAAGCCATTATTTAATATTTGACTCTTTGGGTTGTGCTCAACAACAGCAATAACCACAGTACTTTGAGGCTCTTAACTTTCCATCTACATGCATAGCATTTCATACAAAAATCCAGCCACTTGCCTCATGCTTCTTATACCTCAACTAAAGGCCAACCTGAATCTTTAAACAACTTGGATGCTCCAGATATAATAAATTTTCCGTCCTACAGATGTCAGTTTCTGCCTCATTACCAATGAATGCCTGTAAACCCAATCTGATTTAAGAATAAATATTTTAGGAATAAAAAAAAAAGTAATTGGGATATATTTTTTCAGTTTTTAAAGTAATAAAATAGTAAAAATAAATAAATTAAGCTGATAATGATCAGTGTGTAAAAAGGATGGGGTACAGAGCAGAAGGAAACTGTTAACAGTAAGCAAGGCATATATATTGTTTTACTTAAATATACCAAACCAAATTTTAATGATAGTGATTTCAAGATATTACTATCATAAGCTTTATTACTCTAAAAGTATTCTCTTTTCATACAAGACTAGTTCTACAATACCTCTTTACCATTTAATGATTGTTTTTTGACAAACATGCTTTGAAGCAGGTGCAATTTTAAAAGTAACAGATACTTAACTGAAAATGTCTCTCCTATACATTCCCCAACACTTCACTAATTCACTTATCTTCAGTCTGGGATATACACTGTGATCTCTCTAATCTTCACTTCAGTCAACAGCAGCTTTACAACTTAGAAATTCATTCCCTTCAGTTCTTAAATCCCTTGCCTTAACTTTTAAGTTAAGCACCAGCCTATTGTAAAACAGAACTGAACAAAACAGATTAGAAGCACTGGCAGGTAAAACAGAGAAGGGCATGACACTCACCTCTTCTGGCAAAGTAATGATAAGATCAGCATCCACTTGGCCCACAATTCTTGAAAGGAAGTAACTGCTGCAAGCTGCAAGCACAGCTTTGTGAGCCCGAAATCGCTGATCTTCCACTAAAATAGTAACATCACAAAGAATATCTTGCTTTCGCTGATCATCAAGACTGAGAAGTACATTGGTACTGTGTACTGAAGATTCATATGCAAAAACCACACTATTCTTCTCACTTAGCGACATTCTGTATCACAAATGGTAGTGTGAGTCTCAGTGGAAAGCATGCTTCTTCTGTTCTTCAAATCTGGAGGAAGAAAAAAAGTTGTACACATGAAAGTCACATCCAACAAGAACCTAATGATACTAAAACACTATAAGCAAACTGTTAAACATATATTGTCTGTTCTAATTCTTTTCAAAATTAATATTAATACTTAATTCCCTATATGTTAATACATAAATACATGCTTATGAGCATTTGAAATACCCAAACCTTAATAAGTGCATCTTAAACTATTGCCTTTTGGACCAAAAAAGGGAACAGTATTTCATGTGACTTCAGTGACACAGAACAGATTTTTCCTCAGCAAGTGATTCAGAGTTCTAACTTTACTGTAACACATACAAAAAAAAAAAATCTAAGCTTTAATTTAGTTATCAGGATATTGACTTCAACACTATGAAAACAGAAATAGAACATAGATCCATTAAGCCAAAATTCACCAAAATGCTATGTAAGCTTCTTCTGTTTATTGATTCACCTAGCACAGACTAAAATATCTGTGTTCAATCTTCTTTCAAAAGCAGTTAGCCTGCTAAACCAATCAGGCATCAGTAAAATACTCATTTTCTCTCTGGTAAGTTGGTGTTTTGTTTTGGTTTTAAAGCAGATTAGTTCTCCTATTTTCCACCTGCCTTAATTCTCTAAGGCCACCTTCCTTCCCCCCTCCCCCACTCATGACTATTTACCTGTTATGACTGTTACAAGTTTGCTTTCCTAATGGATCACTATGATTCAGACCACCTGGCAATGGAATCCTTTTTGTAATAAAGCATCAAATTACTGAAGTAACAGCATTTATTGGATAATAAACAACAGTAAAAGTTATATATGATGTTAGTAACTTTGAAATAAGCTCATACATAACTGTTCTACAGCTATTCCTGAACTTAGTATTTGAAGAAGGATGGGGGGAAAAAAAAAAGCCAGCAAACCTAGGGAGTAATAAGCCCTCCTAGAGAGGGCTGAGTTCAACAGCATTTCCAAGTCTGATCTTTACACTGTATTTTCTAAAATTCCTATTTTCTTTGGATTCAGCCTTTCTTCCAGTTAAAAGAAAAAGAAAAAAGCCTAATAAAAGTGTCCTCACATCCAAAGCTCAATGAAGAAACCACATAATCAGATTTGGAACTGTCTGAAAGGAAAAATATATTACTATGAAAAATGTTACCTTAAACCAAGCATTTGGATTACAATGGACTATTCTACCCAGGAGTTACTGTAACTAGAGACAGTTGCTGACAGTCACTTCAGCTGACACAGGACTACTCAATCACTACATTGCTCAACAGTGGTTGTTATGATATGCCAGCTCCCAACAACAATAAAACCTTAGCCAGTGTAAATCTTCAGTTTTTAAATATGGGAAACTTTCACAACATGGGAAGGGAGGGGGCATGGCCATTTTAAAACCGTGGTTAAAAAAAACAACTACCCTGCCAGCTATACTCCTCATTACTCACTGAAGGTATGTTCATGGCACACAGGCATTTTTAGTCATCTTTTGCACAGAAAGAGAGAAGACAAAGATCCACATTTCCAGTGAAGTAGTAGCATGGTACCAGTCTGGACTCAGGTAAAATGCAGAGCATCAGCATTATTTGCCATTCCCACTTCCTCATAGAACACAGTACTTTCAACCTCACAGTCACCTTTGTCAACCTACAGATCATAACTTGGCAAAGACAAAGAAAGCAAGTCTGTTTCAGGGCATTTGTTTAAATATACAAGTTATTTTAATTAAAGTTCTGAGGGGAATGAAAAGAGAAAAAAAAAAGTACACAAATCAGGTTTCTCCCCACTAAGCGATAGCTATACTCATGCACTGTTAACCCTGAAAGGCTTATTTTTGGAAACAAAAAAACAATTTAAATGTTTTCATATACCCAATGACAAGAGTTGTTTATACAGGAAATATTTAATTTCTAATAATTTTAAATTGGAATTCTGATGTAATTTCCCGTGAGTTATTAATGAAATTCTATTCTTAGAATAGCTTAAAAGTAGTAAGCAGTGGAACATAAATCATGTATCCCTATTTGTTTACTCTATATCCTTAACATATCATATTCCTCGGATATTACAGCACATGCAGTTTAACAAAGTATGATTCTGTATTTGCTACCAAAAGGTTTAAAAACAAACAAACAAAAAAAAAACAAACAAAAAAACCCAAAACAAAACCAAAACATCAAAAAGGAACAAAGGACAAAACATAAGACTAACTCCAGGCCAGCGGGGAGAACAGGGAAGCATTAAAAATAACGCCATATTCTGGGCAAAACTCATGAGGTTGACTACAGTTAAGACAAGTCTTTAAAGGTTCTTTCTTTTTTTAAAGTCCCAAGTCCTCCTAACCCTTAGGTAAAGAACAAATCATACATGCTGCTTTTGGGTTTTCCCTTATAAAATAATCACTTCCAACATCCAATTCAGCTCGTTACACTTTCATAGCATTTAGCATGGAAGGCTAAAAAGAACAGTAGTTTGTTTGTATTTTCATATACATGCACAGATACATATATGCAGAGGACAATCAACCCTTCTTTTCACTTGATCTCCACAGGGCACAAACACGCTTTCAAAGCGGTGCGCAGCCTACCTGAAGCACTGATAGTGAGCTCCCAAAGTTATTGGTGCCAAAAAAAGAAAAAAGCTTTCAACACTGAAACACTGCCTTCTGTTTCTTGAGAAGTGAAAATTAGCATTTAACTTGAGCACAGCTTAACACTTGACTCTGACAGAATACTGTACTTCCCAATGTGAAGATTTCATCAGCTAAATTATGTCCCCACTATATTTAAACAGGATGCAAGTATTTTTGAGGTATCCAAAATATAAAACGTAGCATTTCATGAAGCATTTTAAAATTTAAAAGAAGCTTGAAAAAACAAACACACACACCAAAACCAAACAAAACCAAAAATCTAACTACTGACATACATGGTAAAGAAAGAAAACAAAAGGGAAAGAACCAAAAGTCTGAAAATGCTGGTGAAAACAACAAGCATCAAACAGGAAAGGGAAAACATTACCACTGTAAAAAGCTGTAACACTTCCGAGAAGTGCTAACAGAGGTCAAACTTGTGAATGACTTAATTCTCCTTTCCAGTTATGTAATAAAGGCATGATATACCAGATTTATGATAGCATTTGTCATGTATCAAAAGCGGTGTGACCAGCAGGTCAAAGGAGGTGATCCTGCCCCTCTACTATGCTCTTGTGAGACCCCACTTGGGAGTACTGTGTGCAATTCTGGTGTCCCAAACATAAGAAGGGCATGGTGCTGTTGGAGCAAGTCCAGAGGAGAACCATGAGAATGAAAAGAGGGCTGGAGCACCTCCTGTATGAAGACAGGCTGAGAAAGCTGGGGTTGTTGAGTCTAGAGAAGGCTGTGTGATCTCATAGCAGCCTTCCACTATCTGAAGGAGGCCTACAAGGATGAAGGGGAGGGACTCTTCATCAGGAACTGTAGTGACAGGACAAGAAGAAATGGGTTTAAACTCAAACAGGGGAAGTTCAGGTTAGATATAAGGAAGTTCTTCTCTGTGAGGATGGTGAGGTACTAGAATAGGTTGTCCAAAGAAGAGATGAATGCTCTATCCCTGGCAGTGTTTGAGACCAGGCTGGACAGAGTCTTGGGCAACATGGTCTAATGGCAGGCACCCCTGCCTGTGGCAGGGGGTTTGGAACTAGATGATCTTAAGGTCCTTTTCAACCCAAACCATTCTATGATTCTATGACAGCCAACTAGATTTTCCACAGTGGTGTGAGAACAAAATACAGTTGTTCATACATGGATGTTATACATATCCAGAACAAGATTTACTGTTCTAACAAAGACAAAAAGTACACCTCATCTGGAAACGGCTTAATTTTATTTCTACTTTAACTCTTCCCCCAGAGGAATCAAATTCTTAAAATTAATTTCATAGAACCATAGAAGAAACAACATGAAAGCTCATTAACCACAAATCATTGGTTAGTGGAAGAAACTAGTACTGTCAGTACAAGAGCATTCCTCAAATTCCTCTCACCTGAAATTCTGCACACCAGAAAACCTCACAGTCTTTTCAGGAAGGGAAAAAAAGGAAAAGAAAAAGAGAATATAAACACACATGGTAGTATAAAAACTACACAAAGGAACACCTGCAGGTGAATGAACCAAATTTTGCTCTGAAAACACAAGCAAGCATGCTAGTATGAAGTTTCCATTCTTTATCAGATAGTGATTTTGAGATAAAAAATTCTTTGCTGACAGCAAATTATTTGCTCCTAAATACCAGCTATAAAACTTTATTCTGCTTTATCAAATTAAACTAACTCCTTTTTTTTTTCTTTCTCCCTACTAGCACACAATTCAGTGGGTAAACTATGCCTAACAGTTACTTGTTATCACACCTTCAGTAAATTTAGACATCTGTACTTTTAACTGACCAGATATATGCACCTATTCACTTCCAAAGCACGTATAATGAAAATTAGCACTGCAATGATATTTAGGAAAGGACTACATATCTGTTTAAGTACATAGTGTGGAGATCAGAGCAAGATGACTATCAAGACTAATGATAAATACAGATCTCATCCAACACTTTTTTTTCCTCATGCATTCAAAGTTATTCATTAGCTTATATTATTAACATGGAGGTAACTGAAAAGTATAATAAGCATAAAGTACTGTAGAACTGTAAAAACGACTGCAGGTTTGCTCATCTGATTGCTTACAGTTGGTAGCAATTACTGCTCTTTAACTCCTAGTTGACCACAGAATTAAAGAACTTAGCTGTGATCCAACCCCTTCCCCACAATCTCTGCTTTAAAGAGCAGCTTGGTGCAGATCTTTAGGTAAACCCATTTGATAGTTAAAGAATCATATTTTTCAAAGATTATAATAATTATGAGAGTAGATAAAGCTGTACAGAACTGTTGTTACTAAGTAACAGAAGGAAAATAATAGATAATATTACTTTGGAATAGATAGCATAAGAGTAGGAACATATTACAAGGATAAAACTCATAATAATGTCATGTATTTCTCATCCACATGCATATAAATCTGGCACAAGGTAGATTAACTTTCATGCTCAGTAGCACCATCACAACATGTAAAAGCCTGTACTTGGTATCAGGTGGTCAACAAGATAAGTGTTATGCAAGAGGTGAAGGAAGCTTTGAAGAATCAAGTTGTCACTGAAGCTGACAAAAGCATGCACAAAACCCAGCTTACCTCCATACATTTATGATAGGACAAAAGAACTCTTAATGTTTAAGCAAGTTTCTGAAAATTCTCACAGTTACATAATCCTGGAGTTTTGTATTGTGTTTCACAAACAAAAGAGGTAAATAATTTTACAGAATATATGTAGATATAGAAATAATATATTAGATTTTTTTTAATATGTAATAAAAAAGTAATAAACCCAGTAAATGGCTTTTACAATAGGTCTTCCTAGCAAACCACTCATAAAAGTCACGATTTGACACAGTCCTGCTTTCTCAAGTATTTAATCCTGAGGACTAATTTTCCACATTATATAAAAGGCAGCAAAACACAGTGTGTGTATGCTGACACAGAGCACTCAATATCATCTGCCTTTTCTTGTATTGTTGAGCTCAAACTTCACAACTTGCCACAATGAGTAAGTCCTCTAAGGCTGAAAAAAGCTGATAAACAGAATCCCATTTGAAGGGGAAAGTTATTCAAGTAACCAGAAGCAATAGTAATAAGATGCAGATGTCAAGACAACACTCAAAACCTAAGAGTAATAAAGCAACTATACCACCCATCAGCTCACTGCAAGTATTAAAATCAGCAGCAATTATCCCAAATCATTGCCACTTATCCAGATGCCCACTGGACAACTACCAAAGAATTACATCTTTTTTACAGAGAATTTCTAAACCATGAATGCTCTGTCAGAAATATTTTCTTAATAAACATACAGGACCATAAAAATCAACCAAACTGACTAAATAGATAAAATATGGTTATTCAATGCACTGACTTAATAGTAAGAACTTCTTCAGACTTTAAACAAAAATTTAAACAAAGTATCTTGCATTTTGCATCAATGTTAGAAAATCTCCCAACATGCTACACAGTTTACAACTACATTTCACAATAACTTAGAAAAACATTCACCAATTCTGTATGCTTATAGCTGGTTTACTGTACCACTTGCATCATTCTTTCAGAGAAAACAAAAAGAACAGCTGGAGGTGCCTCTCCCTGCCCATGACAGCTGCCAGGAACTTCACCACAGAGTAACTTAGAAGAGTCAGACAGCTATGTGCCAAATTCAGTGCCCTTTAGTTTATACTCAATCACCACAAAAGCTGAAAATGGCGATATTTCAACATACAAAGGGTTATGCTTTATGGCTAAAGAGATCATTTTGAACATCAGACCAGCTGATGCTAGCAAGATCTGCCGATGGCGCTAGAATAAAACTCACAACTAGTAAGAATGAATGAGTCACAGAAATGAGCTCCATAGGCTCCGAGACTCTTAAGGCATACAGCCACAGAATACTAAAACGGCCCTCAAAACTGAGACACTAGCTTGAGTGCCAATCACTGTCATTTCTACTTCTATTTACATTATGATACACCTGTGATTTATGTACATATTTACCGAAATTTTTTGAACATCTGAATTTGAATGTTTCAAGTGTCCTTAAAACCACTTACATCAGAGCACAGAAATCCATGGAAATCAGTAACAGTCACATCTTTACTATTTAGAAGGTCTGCACTTTCAGGAAAGACATAGCTGATTTTCCAGACTTACAGTTAAACATTTGGCAGTAAATCTAAGGACCTGTAAAAGAAAATCCAGTATCAAATGGTCACTGGGACAGAGTGGGAACCCACACACATTTGGATTCAGTAACGTAACATCCAGACCTAATGACTATCTGTGAAAGACCTGCTGTCAAACAAAACACAGGACTGCATTTTGTTATCAACACCTGTAACATGCTTAATAGCAAGTGCAATAATAAACCCGCACAAATTAAACTGTGGTTCTTCTTCTTCAAGGTCTACTAAGACAACAATGGTACTAGCAAGAGCCAAGCAAAAATAAACATGCTACAGGAGTTGCATCCTATCAAGTGAAGGGCTTTCTTTTAAAGAGTAACAGCCTCTTACTTATTTTCTATCAGCCTACAGATCTATTTTAGCTACTCCTAAAAAGAACTAACCTTTTATTCCTAGTCTCAGCTATCCATTATGCATCTCTACCACCACAATCAACTCAGTCTACACGTGATTTATTCTTTTCTGACCTTCAGCTACCATAGATTTCCTGTAAATGATCAAGCCCAAAAGTTACCCAATTTACTAAAAAAGTAAAGAAAACTCTGTTCCTTAGTCTTTACATAGTGAATAACCATTCACTAACACCATACTAGATATCAGTTCTCTGTAGTAATTACAGCAACTCTTACTTGCGTTCAGTTAAAGTTCTTGAAATATGAGAAAGCAGAGTGAAGATCCCCTTCAGTAGCTACAGAACCCAGGTGAGACACCTTTGCTGTCACTGCTACCTGAGCTGGTTGAACTTGGACATCCAGATGCTAATTCAATAGTGATCACTATCACCATAGAACTAGCAAGATTTATCACCTAGCAGACAATAAAGGTCTGCTCAACTATCACTATGCTTGCAACATATCTATACTCACAGAACACTTCGAATTCCTGCACAAAAAATAAAAGGCATCGTAGACACCCAGAAAATAGCTTGGAGAAAACAAAACTCTGGGTGCTATTCCTGACTCCTACACTGATCTCTTGAGTAACTGCCAGCAGGTCACTTATCTCTGTCAGTTCCCTTAGGGTGGACATTTACTTTGTCTTGTACAAAAATCTGTCATCCACAGATTTAAAGTACAAAGGGACAACTATCATATAGTACTGCTAAAATGAAATGGTTTGAATAAGAGATTGTTTATTCAAAACACAGTGCAAAGGCTTTTTTCTGAAGTTTTATATCTATGTCCTTGCCCCCAGCTACCTCTCCTTATAAGGAAATAAAGTTATGTTACAGATGAATGCCTACAGTGGTTAATAGCTGCTGAATCATGTTATGCTGACAAGGAATGAACAAGCATTTTAGTGTTCGTGTTCATTGTTTTCCCAATCTTTAGTTCAGAAAGACTTGAAAACAAAAAAGTGGTTAAAAATGCAAAAAGAAAGCTTTGCTTCACAAGACCGATGATGCATTCTCCTCTAGAAGGAAGCAGGTCTCCTCTTCAGATGATTAGCACATTCATAATTAGAATTCTAAATTGTATTCTTTATTAAACACCTGGATGATATCGCTCACAGCTTAATTATATAAATGAGCATTTTAGAAATTATTAGGTTGTGTTTCTACAACATAATTCTCACCACAGCATTTGGACTCTTGTCAAGTCACAAGCAAGAATTAAAAAGAATCATGAGAAGTCTGGCAAGTTTTAAGTCTGTGCTCAGTGTTGATTTGTTTTCCAGGTTTTAAGCCTGAATATTCACTTTTTCAATATTTGCAAGTTCTATGAGAACTTGGGGTGCCTTGGGAGGGTGGCGTGTTGAACCCGAGACTCATAGTCATAAGGCTCCAGAAGCTGGTATTTTAAAGAAAAAAAAAAGCAAAGGATTTATACCATGCAATCATAGAAATTTTCCCACAGAGCAGAGGTTTGAACAGTTTCCCTCAAAAGATGATATAAAGCAGTCCATATCAAAGCCAGAAAACAAAACCCAAAAATTACTACTTTGCAGTTCAACATTATTTTACACAACTCTGTTTAGTTTTTGGATCAGGGATAACAATCACATTGTGTGATTTGGTTTGTTTCACTGCTAAAAAATGAAATAGGACTGAAGGGATTTCAAAGACTCCTTTGCAGCAAAATCTCATCACTTATATCCTTCAATTCTGCTGGTACTCAGATAGAGTTCTCTGAGAAGGTAACGACAATGCAAAGACATCCTAAAGGCATAGTTCACCTAAAAAAGCCTCAAAACATCTAACAACAGAAAACCCCCATAAACACAACACCCCAAAACATACTAGGAGAAGCTTTTTTTATATTTCTTTAAAGAAGAACTGGTTTAGCTAAAACATTCACTTGGGGTAAGGGGGTAAACTGACACAACAAAGTATGCACAGCTAACATTTCTGGTCAACACTTGCCTTTACTCAAAGGACAAATATCTGTATTTATAGCTACACATTCTACTCTATACCACAGATAAACAAACACATGAATTATTTTGTTTTAATGACTGTCAGAATCCATTCACAAGTATGTATGTCAAAATATTTACAATTAATACTAAATTAACCATCTGTGGTTCTAATGTATCTTACTCTAACTTAGAAGGATGCAAGAAACAACCTGAAAGAATTGAAAAAGCAAACATATTGGCAAGTCAAAGTAAATACTTTCTGAAAGTGATATTGAATCTTGTTTCTGGTATTAACCTTTTAACTCTGATTTGTTTCCACAACAGTGCTTCACAGTACATGAAACTGAAACAAAATTCCACTAATATTTTAAACATAAATCAGTAACAACTTCAGAAACATTTCTGTGAAAACAGAAAAACATATTTTTTATTTACTTATTTATTAAGAAAGAAAAAAAAAAAAAAGATGCAGAAGACGGACTTCAAATGGTAATTCCAGTAACAACTTCCACCAAATCACACAAAACCATATTTCAGTTTTCCCGATTAGGAAACTGTAGACCATTTTCTATCTGACATAGGATGTTAAAAGACATACACTGACTAGCTAAGCTGTAAATAAGCAGCTTTGGAATGGTACCATATAAAATACTGATACGAAAATAAGTGTAAACCAGGGCAGCAAAAGCTATCTACTCAGTTCTCAAAGTATTAGACAATGGACTAAAACTGGAATCCAAATGAGCACCTACAGACATTATCATGACATTTGAAATTAAATCATTAATAAATAAGTTCTCAACATGATTCTAAAGATTAACTGAATATTCTTTTAAGACACAGGTTCTCATTTAAAGGCATTTTGAGCGACTACCTCTTCCTCTCCAATGTATGTCTAATGATTAAACTCAGTTTATTTGTATTTCACCAATGTTTCTAAAGTCAACTTACCCTTCATAGCATGCTTCCCCCATGCTCCTTTAAAGCTTCAGTAGCTGACCAGTCAGTTGAGCTTTACTGGATAACTCACATTTATACCAAACACTAAGGTTTCCCTTTGTATTACTTGAGAACAAAACTTCTTCCTTTCATCCTTAAAAGGGCTTTAACGGGGGGGGGGGGGGGGGGGGGAGGCATACTGATGAAGATAAAGTTACTGCTGTGATACAAGCTACGATTTGTTAAAGCAAAGTAACTCTCCACACTGCTAACCTCTGAACTGAAGGGGGGGGGGGGGGAAGGGAAAGCTGCAGGTGGGTCCTCACACATCATCCCCACTGTGGTCATACTAGGCTGAATTCATACAACCTAATGGTTGTTTCAGTAGGTTTTTGCCCACTTAAGGTTTTTTGTTCCTACCCACATTAGCAACAGCACATTACCTACAGTTTAACTAAGGCTTGCATATAAACAGGACTTATGCTATAAATACCAAAGGTTTTTTTCTACCCCTAAAGCCTCCCCTGTGAAACTTTCAGTGGTCAAATTCTAAGGTACAACTAGAATGGCAGCATTTGGACACAAACATGAATCCTTTGACTAATCTACACTCCTCCCCCTCACACCAGCATGCCCAGTGCAGGGACTAGACAATTCTTATATTAACATAAACTTATTACTGTTAAAAATATCCTTAGCATAGGATTTTAGAACCCATTGAAGGAAAATAAACATTTAGCACATCAAGATCTTGCACATTTGAGTATAAACTACTCAGAAATCCAGCGATGGAAGTTAAACTTCCACTTCAGCATTTTGGTATGAATTAGGGGTGTGCTACTGAAGCAAACTTTCCAAACATACCATTTACTCTGCTTTTGTTCGTTTTGCAAGATGGACCTGGACAACAAGAGTAAGCTCTTTTTTAGACCAAAATAAAACTGGGAATCGTTCTTTAGAAGCTTCCCAGTTCTAAAGAAGAACATACTTCTTTACAAGTCCAAATATGAAGGGATTCAGTAGACCTAGCTCAAAGAAAGCCCTTTTTAAAAGCTTCTGATGTGGTTATTCTGTTTTCAGCAGCAACAGTTTTTCTCTGAAAATCTGCCACTTTTGGGCCTCACTACTCGCTAACATACACAACAGACTTACATGTGTTAGGGCACCCAAGAGTAATTATGCTGCTTAAGTCAACTTTAAAGTTAAACACAAACTAGAGAATAAGATCTGCAATATCTTAGCTGTTTTAATTTGAAGCCACCATGTCTGACATGAATATACTATTTTGTTTTCTCTTCAGTATGACATAATATTTAAGATTAAATAACTGACTACTACTGGAATATCCAGAGCTCTGCATAACCTTAATTTACAGTGTTTCTGGACTGCAATTACTTCATTACTACAGTCAAGTGTTTTTCACACGATGAAAGTACCTTCCTAAAGTGCCTCAAATGAATGTGTGTCAAAAGCCACTGCACAACAAAACTGCACATTCAGTTACCTTCACTTTACCTGCACTGTGAGAGCACTTGCTCTTCCCTTTTCAATAAAACAAACACTTACAGGGCCCAGTTGCATATGAGTTTGGGATTACTGTTATATTGCTATGCTAAAATGGAGAATGTAAACATAAATAGGCAGAAAAGCAGATTATTATTCTTTCATAATTACATTTTCAGCATACCCTAGAGCATGCCAAGTACCTCACCATACAGAACAAGACAGACAAGATTTGTACCTCGCTGTTTACTATCTAAAATCTTACCAACCTTCCACAAAGGGTAACAAACCCTACACACACCAGTTGCACGTTTCACTCGGGGAAAGCAGGCTTACCGCCAGACTTCCAGCAGGGTTGAACTGTCCCGTTCGCGCAGGGCCAGGCCCCGCGCCTTGGGAGTCCCACGCCTGTCACCGGAGCCTACGGGCACATGGGCACTCGCGGAAACCAGGGACGAGGCGCTGAGCAAAGACTGATTGCCCGACCCCGCGGTGGCGCTGGGCACAGGCCTCGGGGGAAGGTGAACACGCGAATACCTGAAATATGGCACCGCGGAGAGGGAGCCGGGCACTGACGGGTGCCCGCCGCGGCCCGGGAGCCACCGCCCCGGCGCTCCCGAGAGCGCGGCGGCTCCACACCGTCTCTCTCCCGGGACCCCTCCACCTCGCTCGGGACGGGCCACAACACCGGCAGAGTAGCGAGGCTGGAGGACGGGCCGGCTGACTAATACCGCCCCTGCGAACGCACTTCAGCCTCCTCTACACACACCTCCCTCCCACGTCCCACGGGGTGCTGCCTTCGCTCCAACACTACCACTTACCCAGCGGGCACCGACGGTGGCCGGTTCTGCTACGCTCACCTCAGTGTCGCCTGCTGCTTTCGCAGCCGCCGTTCCCCCGCGGGCCGGTCGGAGGTCAGCGCCGCCGTCCTCGGTTCCCACCCCCCCCCCTTTTTCCTCCTCCTCCTCCTCTCGCTCTCCGGGCTCCGCCGCCCCTGACACAGGCTGCGGCCCGACTGCGGCGCGAGCGGTCAGGTGACTCCCAACAACATTACCCGCCTGCCCCCCGCGCACACACCCCGCCCGCTGATTGGAAGCGGCGCTCCCCGCCGACGCGCAGCCTCCCACACCGACGCGCAGTGCGCAGCCGCTCCCCCCGCAGCCGCCGGGTCCTACCTCCCGCCTGCCCACCGGCGGGCGCTCCTTGGGGGTCGCGGTGGCCGGGGGGATCGGGTGGGCTGGTTGTCACTCGTCTGAGGGGAACGGGCTCACGGACGGGGAGACTTAGATGCCCCCAGCGGGCAGTCGCTGTCCGGATTGGAAGTGCTGGTAGTCGAGCTAGATTCGGCCCCGCAGTCGTCGCCTCGTGTGTCGTCCAGGACGGGATGTGATGGGGTGGTGCAGGCTTGTAGTGGGAAGTGCCCCATGCCAGTAGGCTTGACCAGCACAGTCATAGAATCATAGAATGAACCATTTTTGGAAAAGACCTTAGATACCATCAAGTCCAACCATTACCTCAGGACTGCAAAGTCCACCACTAAACCACATCACTGAGGACCTCACCTACACGCTTTGTGATTTTAATCCCTTCCAGGGATGGTAATTCCACCACTTCCCTGGGTATGGATCCAATATGATCACTTCCCTGGGCAGCCTGTTCCAATGCCTGAGCAACCTCTCAGTGAAGAAATTTTTCCTAACATCCAGGCTAAACCTCCCCTGGTGCTGCTTGAGGCCATTACCTTGTCCTATCACTTGTTACTGGGGAGAAGAGACCAACCACCACTTCACTGCATACTCCTTTCAGGTAGTTGTAGAGAGCAATAAGGTCCCCCCTGAACCTTCTCTTGTCCAGACTAAACAACCTCATCAGGCTTGTGCTCCAGACCCTTCACCAGCTTCATTGCAATGAGTGACACTTCTGTGTCAGGGAGCGGTATCTAACATTCTGTAAAACTGCCATCCTTCTTAATCCCATTTTAGAAAGGGAGGTTTTGCTGGTATAACTTACCAAATGCGAAGTTTATGTTGTGTGATCTAGAATGCTTTCTGGAAGCTCAGGCTTCACTGATGGAAGTGGCCTGTTGACAGGCCTCATCCTCATGTTGGGTCTGATTTGTCAACCAGCTATCGAGCTCTGCACTGTGCTGTGTAAAAGGAGATAAGATGTCAAGTAAAGAGAAAAAACACTGCAGAGCGAGTTGTGGTGAGGAGATAACCTTCAGCTAGCAACAGACAGACACACCGGTGCTAGAACTGAGAATGATGTGGTGTTACTGTTGAGCTAATTTCCCTACTGAAAGGCAGACTGGGATGTCCAGTGCCACTTGTATGGAGCTTGCATACAGTTTTCGTACTGTCCTGACAAGTCTTTTTGTGTGATGCCATCTGCATGTACAAATTCAGAGCGATAGCTAAGAGAATGCCTTAGCAAATGCTGCTGTGTGTTCCCCTGCTCAGAACTAGAGAATTTTCAGTACTTTTAGGCTCTGGTAGGTACTTGCCTCCTCCAAATCAACTTAGAATAGCAGTAAGGTCTTTTATTCTGCTGAAAACAACTAGAGGGCAGCTTGTTCTCCCCAGTACCATCTTGAAGGCAATGCAAAGGAAAAGAATGATTGACAGACGGGAAAAAACCCTCTCCTCTTTCATACCATTAAAAGGGAAAAAAATCTCTGTTGCCCAGGTCAGAGGGGATAAGCCCCAGATACCTGTTGATTCAAGAACACCACTGATGGCAACCTCCTTCCAGAAGCTGCATATCCTGAGTAAAATATTAATGATGGCAAAAGATGCACTGCCAAGAATACTAATGGGAATTTCATTGTTATGAAATTTTAACAAAGTTTAACAATTTCATTTACATTTTAATTATGACTGCATTATGCCTCATAAAATAAAACGGAAAAGAAAATCAGTCTTATCTGTATTTAAGTATCATGTGACTAGTTTGGGCTGTTTTTAACAGTAGATATGCTAAACTTCATTTTACCCTTGCTCAGAATTTTTGGGGAAGGTGTGAGCAAAGATGTTACTGGTAATATTTAGTAATGATAGGTGTATATAAAAGATGAGGGAGTTCCCCTCATGTTTGGGTGTAATGACTGACCTTACATAATTCAGAAAGAGGTGAAACCATGGGGAGTAATGCCTATGTTTGAAAAGCATGGAGTGTCATTCTCAGAAGCATGTTTACATATTATTTTACTCCTACATTTATACTCTCTTCTTTACTCCTGCATTAATACTCTTTTTCTACAGAGTTACTACCATTACAATGGTAATGCTAGTGAAACTCTTGTTTTATTTACTTCCAGTGGCAAGCTGGTTAGAAGTCCCAGAGGTAGGAGGTTTGAGGGATATATAACTGATTTCACCTCCATGCAGTGAACCCAACAGTTTCACTTTCACAGAAAATTAGAAAGGAAATTTTCAGTAGCTTTCTTCAAAAGTCATTATACCAGATTAAACTGATAACAGACAGGAAATCTCTGCCCTTTTATTAGTATGTTTGCTAACTGAAAAGGCATTTCTGAATTGGATTTTTTTTTTTTAAGTAGGGGGTGGCTTCATTTCACAGGCAGGCTTCACTTTTCCCTGGATCATTTCTAAGTCTTTTAGGCTTAGTTTTGTAAGGTACATTTTGTTACTATTTTTTTGTCTCAATTTCTTTCATCAGATATATTCATTAGCATCCAGAATTAAAATGACAACCTGGAGCACTGTAAAAGCGGATGTGGAACCATAAGCCAAGTAGCAGTTCCAGATTACTTACTTGAAGGTTCCCAATTGCTCTGGGCTCTGAGAATTCATAGTATTTAAAAACTAAAAGCTGTCGTTTCCTCCATCAACAGCATTAAAGATAGATGTTAATGCCTTTTCTGGATGTGCACCAGGTAAGTCTTGTCTTTTTGTCAGACCTGTGGTAAACCTGGCACATCAACTGTAGCCGTCTTCCAGAGCCACACACCTTTTGTTTTAGTTTTACATGCTCCTGGATTCTTAGTGTTTATTGTGGGCTAATACAGCTAAGTCTTTTGTAACTGACAACCATAAAAACAAATAAAAGCAACATCAATCAAGTAAACCATCTACTGGGTTGGCTGTACTTGAGGTTAGTCTAGCATTGCATTCTCTGAAAGACCTGCAATAAATGGGTTTGTATACTCATATGATCATCCACACTTACAGCCAGGACAAACACATTGCACATATGCCATGCTGCAGCTGATGAAGCAAAGTGGCTATCAAATCATAAGAGGTGCTGAAAGGATATAAAGAACAGCAGCAGTGTAAAGGACAGGACTAGGCCAGGAATGAAAAAATAGCTGTTGAATTAAGAGCAAATCTGGATATTTGGTAACTAACTTAAATGTGCGTAAACTTGTGGTGTTTGCGTGTTGGTTTTACATACTGCTCTTGTGAGCATTTTCTGAAGGAGGTATGATGCCTTTGAGGTGAGAAGAATCTCCCGATAGGAGAGAGAGTTCCTCTCCACTCTACCCCTTTTCTTTGGAATTCTCTGGTCTATCTATGCATGTGTATTCCTGCTAAAGGAACAAGTTATATCCAGTACTTTATAAATCAAAATAACCCTTCAGACTGTTCTCTTTGTATGTAACACAACTGTTACTGATTTATTTATACAACTCCCATATTTTGATTAAATGAGAAATTATTGGTGGCTCTAATTTGGTAAATACAGTTCTATAAAATGAGTGTCTGAGATAGTTTTAATCTCACACAGGATTTAGCAAAATCACACATGGTAGAGGGAGGGTGTGGTTGTCTCTGCCATTCCTCTGAAGTGTCTTGAACAAAACTCTTGAGTCTTGCAGTTTTGACAGAGGCTAATACGTATTTTCCTTCAATGACTGTTTAACAGCTGTCTTTCACCTTCATCATTCATTTTGTAATGAAAAAAAGCAACTTGTTGGCAAATAAATTTAAGCATGGCTATTTGAAAATGATATGTAAATAGTGCCTTTTTGCTTGAGGTTTGAGTACTACCAGTTCTTAATGTATTCTGAATCCAAGTTTTTACAGTTACTCTTTGTATTTTCTGTGAGTTGTAGTTCTCATGCTCTTACACATGTTGTTAATTCCCAATCCCCTGGGGAATTTAGATGGGAAGAAAGCAGCTTTAAGACAACTGGTAAGAACTGATGGTTGCAGAAATACAGAATGTTCTCAGTGTTTAAGCATAAGCAGAAAACTTAAAAATACCTACCAACAGACTAAAAAGTTTGAAGGTTTTTCTATGGTTTTACACTTGAGATTTTTGTGGGGAATAGGAGGGAATAGAAGAGAAATCAAAACAAAAGGAGCTCTTACATTGGTTTGAAGATTGGCTACCAAATTTCAGACCACACCCACCGAGAAATGATCTTCATCTCTTGTACTCAATCCTAGGGATGATGCAATGCTGACTTCCCACACAATAGGGAATAAAGTTATGGCGTAATAGCTTGCTTCTCACTCATAGGCAAAGTGCAGAACTGAATAAGTACTTTCCTCATTGAAATTAGACACAACTGGAGAGTGGAAAAAATAAAAAAGAATTAGTCAATTTTTTTCCCTAAAAAGGAGAAGTAAAACCAGTAAAAAGGAGATCTGGAAGATAAGCTGAAAAACAAGGAAGTATGTCTTCCTGCAGATGAATAATGAATGTCTTAAAGATAAAACAAGATAAAAATTGAGATGATACATGCTGAGAGAATTATTGAGCATGATAAGAAATAGCAACAAAAAAAAATAGAAAAAGGAAAATGTCCATTTTTCTTTTTTTTTTCAGATACATTGACAACATTAATGGGATTTTAAGTCCTATTACATTAAATGCTGTTATTTCCCTATGAAGCTTGGCTATAGCTGTCTTCTTGCTAGCATTGTTTACTGCTTCTCATCCACTAGATGCACCAGCCTCAGCTAGCATTTGTTTGGGGCTTGATTTTACTGAGTTCTGGCTAGTCTTTGGATGGGCAATGGCCCAGAGAGGAGAAAGTGGTCTAA
Source organism: Melopsittacus undulatus (assembly GCF_012275295.1). Taxonomy (NCBI): domain Eukaryota; kingdom Metazoa; phylum Chordata; class Aves; order Psittaciformes; family Psittaculidae; genus Melopsittacus; species Melopsittacus undulatus. The sequence continues at coordinate 94,958,252 of NC_047528.1, forward strand.
TCTGTGGAGGTTAGTTGTGTTGACTACTGGGTACAGACTAAAATAGGGAACCTTTAGGCCATCTTTAATATTGTGTGTGATCTTTTCTGCCCTTGTCTTCTTGTATAGTGGGACTGGTTTCATACCATAGAAACTTGGCTAATAAATTCTCCAAAGGTAAATTTTAACGCATCCCAATGTTATATACGAGATTCATCTTGCTTCTCTTTATCCATCAAAAATTTAGTGTCTCGTCTAAGCTGTTTATCTAGGCTCCCAGATAGTCAATGAAAGTAGATAGGAATCTCCACAGGGTAATTCCTCCCTTCCTATGGTAGGTGTCTAAGGTACGATGAAACTCCTTTTGGAGATGCCTGTCCCACACATTTTTCTGTGATAGGAATGTGAATAAGTAGGTTAGACTAGATACGTAACTGTCAAGAGGACTACACATTTACTGAACCTGTGCCCCCATACTTTTGCAGGATGCTGGGATTGGAATACCCTAGAGCAAATGTGTTGTGGAATTGTTGAGAAAAATAGGTGCTATAGGCCCATCTTCTTTTCATTATGAAATGTCCAGTTTTCTGGATGAGCAGGACACTTACCTCAGAAGAAAATTTCTGTCTTTGATTACTTTAGCTACAGTATACCAGATTGACATACATAATGAATCCAACATTTCTGGTGTAAGCCAAATGAGCATACAGATCACTACAGTAAATCAGGTGTAACAGACATGCTGTTGGCCTAGATGCACCAGGTTTACATAGACAGATGGAATGCACTGCATATATGGAGTATGTCGATGCCTTCTTGGAAGCATCAGCCATAGTGTTGTAAGCAGTACATTGCATTCATGCATGTGCAGCAATTCCAGTATTTCCCCGGAGCTGCAGATTTTCCTTGTGTATATAGAACAGCTGTGTTGTACATCTGCAAAACGTGTGTAAAGATCCCAGCTGAGACTAGTCTGGTCTCTCTGGAATGATCAGTTTTGCTCGTGGCCTGCTTTTGGTGTACTTCTGTACACCATGAGCTGCATCAGGAGTCACCTGGTGGGACCTGCCACCCTGGCTTCAGGGGGCAGAGGCTGAAGACCCTGTTGTATGCACATCCATGTCCAGTATTACTTCTGTAGGCATCACACGGAAGGCTTGTCCATTTACACTCCTGTAAATGAAAACCTAACCGCTCCCTCCTGTGAACTTGCAAACACTAAAGCTGTTTTTTAATCTACACTTAGATAACATTTTCTGACTGTAAATTGAGCTATCAAGGAGCTACTATGGTATGTATCTAAGTGCCTGAAACCTCAGGGCTATGTCAATATTTACAAGCGAAAATCTGACTCTTATTTCAAAATGGCTTTTGAAGTCTTTACATACGTCCTTTTAGAATTTATTTCCATACTGTCTTTTGCTGTATGTGTGTAGCACAGTTCTAAGTCTTAGGAACATACATGTGTATTTTTAATGGTTTCTTGATTACAGAAGTCTTGTTCATTCTGAGAAAACATACTGCTAATCACAGGAAAAGATTTTTAAATTCCATGTTATTAGAAAAGAGGAAACATTGCATTTCATCTACAAGAAAATCCTATTCTAGTAAAAGGTCTTTTAAAAGACAATTGTGAAAGTATCTTAAATCTAAAGCTAATTTGTTCCAAATCTCATCAGAGCTTCCTAAACTGAAAATCAGCCTCTCAGTTAAAACTTCCCCCCCCCCTTATTATTTTGAAAAGCAGCAACCTTAAATCATATTATTTCAATGGGGGAAAAAAATAGAATCTTTTTCCTTTAAAAGAAAGAGGGGGTTTTTGGTTTGTTTGGGTTTTTTTTTTCAGTAAGAAGGGCTATAAACCATGTGTAAGCAGTGGCAAAAGGGTGGGAAACATTTAAAAGTGTCTAGCTGTGAAAAATAAGAGGTCTGCTTAGGCTGAGAAAGGTGTGTGAGAAGACTAAAGAATGAAAACTGCAGCAAGACAGGTAGAGGAGCCCCATCTGGGTACTTAGCTTGAAAGAGGAAAATGATTTATTCATGAAAATTGGATTTGCTTTCCTGGAAACCTCTCGTGAAGCTGTTAAGGGCTGAAATCTTGTCAGATGTCAATGGCTGATCTGGGGGGTCTCAGAAAAAAACAAGGAATGTTGAGGAGGCAAAGTGAAATTCCTGCAGCCGGACTGTCCAGACCAGGCATTATCACACAGTGACTCTTCTGAAGCCCGGGAAGGCACCTTGGTATATGTGGGAAAGCTAGTGTATGTCATCTGGGGCTCAATGAGTATTTGCAGTCTCAAGTAATGCTGTGGGATTGCAGCTGTGCAGGCTTTAGATGAATTAGCTCCCTGCAGCAGAAAAGCACTAAGCCTGAAAACAGCAGAAGCTGAGTTTTCAGCCAGATGCATATCTTCACGTAGATTCATGGAAGCATTGAGGTTTTGGGAAGCTGTAGGGAGACCTGGTGAAACACCTCATGCTTGGGAGACTGACAATGAAGCTAAATGCATGGCAGACCCGACCATTTCCGTGTGCCCTTACCCTGTGAAAGGGTCATGCTGGGGAAGAGAGTCATCTCTTCAGAAAATAGCCTGTGTGGTACTAGGGAAAGAAGAGTCCATTTGCTTAATTTATAATAGAGCCTATTGACAGTCTCCTGAACTAGCAAGTTAGAATGCCTCCCCCCCCCCACACCCCTGCACACCCTTAGTTTAGGAGAAGTAAGGGCTGATAGTGAGCTGGCAGTGCATTATTCCCATGTGTGGCTGGTTTGGGACTCTTCTCTTGGTTTCACTCTAAACTGCTCTGAGGAATCTGCTCGTTAGTTCTACATTATCAGGGCTATCTGGAGAACTGTCTTGTTGCTCTTAAAGTAAAATGCAAACCCTCCCCACCCTGGATGAAAACTCAGGGAACGTTCATTTTATGGAAGGAGATACCCTGAGTTTTCTTACATGACAAAAGTATTTGTGGGTGAGACCCTTTAAAGTAGTTAAGAAGTGGCTTCTCTCTCACACACATGCAGCTTCATAAATCTCTGTAACACTTGAAACATTGAAACTTTGGACTGGTTCCCTGAGAACTGTAGTCATACCCCTGAGAGGAGAAGGATGTTGAGTCATAGCAAAGAAAGGAAAGAAAAGCTGAATGTTTTTTCTATTACAGTCGTCCCAGAGGTCAGACGCAACCAAGACAGACAGATGAACAACAAAAACACTGGTTAAATGATTCAAAAGGCTAGGCTTTCTGGCATTAGACAAAAACATTTCAAGTGCTCTGAAAGAAAATGTGGAAATGAATTGTCATCCCAGTGTATCTCAGTATATTTGCCTTTTAAGTTTAATGCTTGAAGAAGGATTAATTTTAAAATGTTTTGGTAGAAAGCTTTTGAAGGTCTTACACTTCAACTGCCTGAAGGCTGTTGTAAGTATACCAAGACCAGAATGGTGAACAATGAAATTACATTTTCCTTTGGAGATTTCTAGCAGTGACATAAAGAAAAGTTATTTGGTTTAGGGACATTTTTGAAACATGGCATGACATAATTTTTAAAGTACCTGATTAAACTAATCTTACGCTTAACTAAGTTCTTTATGATCACCCAGCTTGCTCTTGCTACACAGGATGATTGCAAAAGTGTATTTGAAGACCTGGCTAAGACTGGAAAGCACACCAAAATCGAGGAAAAATGGCATACATTCAAACACTTGGCTAGGTTCTAATTTTACAACGTATTCTTACTGTAACCTACTACTTTGGTATTGATCACACAATGACTTGCCAGGAAGATGGTTTGACTGTTGAAGCTTTCTGAAAAAGATATTTGTTTTTTTGAGGTTGTACATTTTCCCATTTGTCATAAGAGAAAAATCAATTCAGTGCCTGCTTCTGTTTAGAGCTGCATGTTAAATGCCCCACAACAGAAGCTGTTCAGTTTCTGGGACTCATTATCAAGTTGGAGTGTCAATTGAGAAACCAGAGTGATTACTAGTTTGTTTGTCACTGCGGTGATCCAGTAAGAGGAGGGAGCCAATCTTCACCCATCTGCCGCGTCTATCTGGATTTCTTCCTGTTCTCAAGCTGCTGGCCAGTCAGCTCATCGTGCACTTGGGTGTGACTGCAAGCCATGGTGAGTCATGGTTTATGTGCACAACTCATACCGAAAGGAAAATGAGGCCAGTTTTAACCCTACTTTTGATTTCATCTCTAGCTTTGTTCTGTGAAGGTCACAAAAAGCCAAAATTACTACACATAGCAAAAGATAACCTGGTGCAAATAAGACACAGGAGGAGGTGTCACCATTTTTTAAAAAATGAAGAGTTAAATATACCTGCAGTTCTCTGTACTGGGTCTTATTGTGGTAGTGTCCTCTCAGTAACACAGCATTAGATGATGCACAAACTAGTGATCATCTCTTGTCAGAGGATAAAAGTGCTGAAAACAGCAAGTTGACAATTGGAAAGTTTACTTAAAAATCTGGAACTTGTTATAGAAAAGTTGGAAGTGATTACATAGTGTCATTTCCTGATAACTTGGTTCTTTGTAAATTTTTTGTCTTATGAGGTATTGCCTCAGACACAATAGTCAGACAGTTTCCAACTGTTCCTGCTTTTCCTCTCCCTTCTTCGCAGCTGATGATCCACACCTGTGGAGACTGCTTCTGCCAGCACTGGAGGAGACTCACAAGATTTTTTAGGAACCTTTCAGAGTTTGTTTTCTCACGGTGCAAGGTGGGAGCTTCTTGAAACCCGTTTCACAGATGTCTCAGGAGCACGCTGTTTCTTTTCCCCTTTCGCTTCACAGAATCTCAGCCTGGTTGATGTTGGAAGGCAGCTCTGAAGGGCATCTGGTCCAACCCCCTTGTTCAAGCAGGCCCACCTAGAGCTGGTTGCCCACAGCCATGTTGAGACGGCTCTTGAGTACCTTGAGGGATGGAGACTCCACCTCTCTGGGCAACCTGTGCCAGTGCTCAGTCACCCTCACAGAGAAAAGGTGTTTCCAGATATTCAGATGGACCCTTCTCTGTTTCACTTTGTGTTCATTGACTGTCACTGGATACTCCTGAAAAGAGCCTGTCTCCTTCAACTTTATACACTTCCTTCAGATATTTGTACCCTCAGCCATCCCTTGACAGGGATGAAGAAATAAAGGGGGCTGAAACAGGGCAATCTGCCTCATCAGGGACTAAGCTGACATATCTATTCAGCAAAAACCTCTGGTGCTGTTCTTGCTACAGTGAAATTATTGTCAAAACACATTTTGAGACTTGCTTTTTCTGAGTCAAAGGTGTAAATGTTGTACTTAATGACAGTGCAGGTCTTGGAACCCAGATGCTGTTACACCCAGAGCTTACCTGGCCTGGAAACTTTTCAAAACACTCTGCAGAAGACACCTGAAAAAGTCAGTTAAGACATATTTAAACACCTGGACCATGCAGCAGCCTACCACTACCTTATGCATTGTGACAAATGTAATATCCAAATTGGACAAAAGTATCTTAGACTTGAGCATAGGTGTGAAAAGCAGCCTGTGAGTAGTTGGTTATAGCTGCTGTTGAATGTTTTGTATCTGTCCTGAAATGAGACTTTTTCTCTTGTTTGCAGGCCTCACACAGGGGTCTTCAGTCCCCAGAAGTGACCAATTGGGTTACATGTTGGCTGCTTTACCTCTCAACAAACATTTGGAGGGTTGATGAAGAGAAGGGAAGGCAGAGGGAGTGAAGGGCTGCTGCTCTGCCAGAAGGGCGGGAGAGAATCAGATTCTTATGGGTACTTCTTTTCACACAGACTTATTTCCTGATAAGGAGAATCACAAGCATGACCTTGAATTCCCTGTGAGGTGTTTTACAACTGTTGTTTAGCTTAGGAGATTAATTTTCTCATATTATTTCATGTGTCACTATGATCTCTTTTTTTTTTTTCCTGTACAAAACATTCCACTTTTTATCTACCTAGCAAATTCTGGCTATATTGACTCAGAAACTATCCCAGTACATAGATGACTGTGGTGGGACTTTATGCAAGACTGTTGCCTGTGGTTGGGTGTAGTCCATAGGAGTTTAAGACCCTTACAGACTTTCTAAGGGATGTGACCGTTTCTAGGATCTCCAGAGCAATATCTTCTCTACCTGCTGTTGCCAAGCACACTGCTCCTATTGGGGCTTCAAGAGGGGGCACTCAGCAGAGTGGTCTCCTGTTGACTAACCTCTCAAAACACCCACGGTCTGTTTAGTGTTTGTGAGTAGCTCATGGGAGCAAGGTTCTCTGGGATGTGTTGTACCTGTATATATTACCTACTTCTCTTCACATCCCTCCACCTCAGAATGACTTGTAAAATTTGAGATTCTGGGGTTTGGGTGGAGTTTTGCAAGTCACGGTCAAACAGTTTACATATCTACGTGCAGCCATGGCTGAGCACAGGCACGTCTAGTCCTGATAAGATACAAGCCTTCAGCTCTGAGTGCTTGTTTGTATGCCTTTCACCACTTGAAAGCAAGTTGCTGCCTAAGAAAATGCACATTCTTTGTGTTTTCTAACAAATGCTGTAAATCAGAAATTGTGGTAATTATCTCACATGAAGTCTCTGTAATAAAGAATTAAATACCAATGTTCTAGTTAAATGCTTATGAATCACTTCCCAGTAAAAAATGACACCACCTGTCATGTTTCACATATGGAAAACTGGGAGAATGAGCTAAACTGAGGCAGCTAGTGACTGTGCTGTACAGTGGTTACTGCATGACACAAGGAGGTGTATTATACTGCACATTCCTTTCAGGCAGAGAAACAGCAGAAGCTGCACAGCTGACAGTGCTAAGAGCAGAAATCTTAGAATGACAGTTTAATTAACAAAGGTATGCAATTTTTTTGCATGCAGAGAGCAAAACATGAATTAGGTACTTTTCTCTATGAACTTACTAAATACATGCAGGTATTGCATGTAGATACACAGTCGTGACTGTTGCCTTATTAATAGATTGTAAGGTGTAGGAAAGGAGGAACAATCCAAGGGCATGTTTTAACAATGTTTCTAGAACAAAGCACTAGATGAAACAAGCATTCAGGAAGGCAGATGAGCTGACACTGCAGCTGGGAGCACAGGCTTTCGGATTGGCATTTATAGCCTATGTAAGTAATGTTTATACAAAATCACACAACTCTAGTGTTGTAAGCTAAATGCTTCAGAGAGAATAAAGTAAAATATTGTATATTCTGAGTCCCTTGTCTGCTAGGACATTTAGCAGAGTACATGTTAATAAGCAGAGTAGTCCCACTAAGATCTGAATGAGCAACTCTTTAAACATGTATTCAAAACATATCCTGTTCTGTTCCACTTTGGGATACATTGGAGACCTTTTTTTCTCCATCATTTTGATTTGTGTTATTTTACTACCACTTGGCAGTTTCATTGGTGGCACAATATGATTTGGAAGACTGAAATAATGTAGCAGAATGGGAAGGAAACTCCCAAACACCATTCTTAAAAAACAAGGAATAACAGGTAGCCTGTATAAAAACAGTTTTGAGAAAATGCTCTTGTATAATAATCAATTACTGTCTTTGAAAAATTACCTTTTATTCCCAACTGGTTCCTGCTGAGGCTTCTAAACCTCCATGTCAAAGTTCATTCAAATCAGCTAAAACTGTAAACTGATAAATAAACAAAACACAGTTTGAGGTTATACCAGTTCTGTCTCTCATGCAACTCTTGTCCCTTTGATTGAGAGAGGTCATGTGTCAGTAGAGTCATGTTTATTTGGATTACTGGCTGTTCTACCAACAAGAAAGTTGTAACTGCTTTCATGTTGTTTGCAGTTGTATTTGTAAAGGCATGATGACTAAGTTTCATATGTTTCTATTAATACAAAGATGGTTGTCATTGATATCAATACTTGCTGTTGCATAAAGCAAGAAATACCTTAGATACCTCTTAGAAAATAGTAGAAACTTCTCAAATGCACATTGCAATATAAATTTGGTTTTGAAAGTTCTCGGTTGTACAGTGCCAAGGAAGCCTTGTTTCTGTCAGGACATGAAGAATTTACTTGTTTTTTTTTGTTATGTGCCAATTGCAGTGGAAATGATGCAGCACAAAAAACTGCTGACTGAAGAGTCAGTTGTATTTTCTAGGTATTTTCTTGTTTTGAAAGAACACTGTCGATTATCTCAAGTCCTGCAGTTGTTTAAATTTAACATCTGCCAAGTTATTATGCTGCTAATGCTGGTAAGAATAGAGAAACCTGCCTTAGCAGCTACCTCCTAAGTCATATCTTATTATTTTCAATATTAAATATAAAATGGTATGTCTCATCTTACTTGTCATGATGTTCCTTAAATTACATTGTATCCTAACAATTATATAAAGAATAATATTGCATATTGTAGAGCAGCCATCTGCTCCTGCAGGTAGGGGTGATTTACTACAACAGGGGAAGGACCAGAGGGATGTGATGTGCACTGGTGCAAGGTGACACAATGCCATGGGTACTATAAATCAGTATACCCCAATAAACAATAATAAAAATTAATCAATCAAGGAAGACATTTTTGCCAGATGAGGCATGTGATGGGGCCCTCTGACAGGTAAAGCACGATCTTACAGGCCCTCAGCCCTAATCTGAAAGCAAGTGCCCCTGTGGAGACCTGAGCAGACTCACAGCCAGAAACTTTCCAGTGGTTTGCACAGCCCAGACTTGAGGGGATCTGCTGCACTCAGTGTCTGTTCTTGGAAGGCTTACTCTACTATCTGAGGTCTATGCACCCATCTGCACTTCTACCCCAAGTTTAGGTGGGACATCTAGATTATGTGTAAATTATTAGCAAACATGTTAGCAAAAACGTTAACAAAAACTTGTGCTGAAAATTTAAAGAACAACATTTTATTTGCAAGCACTGCTGTTCAGTTGTTCTTCTGGGGAGGTAGAAAATGTGAAATATTAACTAGGGCAGGGAGGCAGCTTCACAAATCACATAACTAGCGTGTTTTAAACATACTGCATGGGATACAGCAGTTAAAACAGCAGTTGTGAGCTGATGATAGAGTAGCACAACTGCAAACACTGGACTGTGGGAGGAGTTTGGAATATACCAATATCAATACATACCAATACCAATACAAATATACCATTATCTAAACCTGAGGTCCAGTTGTGGCCTGGGAGATCTGGTGCCTCATCCCTGCTTAAATGCTCTGCTTGAGTTTTGGGGTGCAGGAGTGCTGAGTGGCATTTCCAGTATCCCTGGTCTGTGATCACAGTGCATCTGCCATCTGATGGGCACAGGCAAAGCCCAGCCTCCCACAGAATGGAAGAAAATGCAGTAGTTTTCCTTTTGATGAGGACACCTAGCTAGAAACAGAAAGTACTCAGCCCCTAACCTCAGGGCTATGAATTGTATCAATAAATATAAGCATAACATTTGGGTGGGGAGCCCCAGTACCCAAAAGTTAGGGCCTTGTTTCTTGTTTGCTCTCCTCCCATTCACAAATGTTACAAAATATGCTGCACAAGGACCCATCTGCAATGTGAGAGGATAAGCATTCATCTTCTACATATGCACTTTGACCTGTTTCACCTGTTTTCTAGTGATGGGAACACTGTCTTCAAAGCTGACAAGGCTTTCCATTTCTTTTCTCTGAGCATTTTTGAACTATTTTGGTAGAAATTACTAGAAAGTCACAGATATCAAAAAAGCCATCACCAGTTTTCATTCATGCTTCTCATCTCCTGTTCATTAGCTCATCAGACATAAGCCTGTTTCTGTTGAACAGATGAAACAGCTACTCTCCTGAACACATCACAAGGATTTTATTTTAATCCATGTGCATTATTTTAAGCATGTAATTGATGGGTTATAAAAATAGGCAGCAGGCCATTAAACATGTGAAAATTAGCTTGACTTAAACTGAGCTTGTTCTGATGCTGTCAAGGTTTCACACAGCAAAATACAACATATTGCCAGACAGATTCAAGATGTGCTTGATTCATTGGCTAGATGGCCACCATAGTTGATCAAGTATTATGTGATACATATATTAAAAATTAAGCTTCATCCAAAGGGGAAAAAAAGTGGTATTTAGGTTGATAATATCCCAGAAAATCCTTACTGTGGAAGCATAAAATTTAACCACTGATGGAATGGAGTAGAATTACTTAACCAAAACCTCCTCCAGTAAACAAATTTGAATTGCTGAGAAAAGCTGTATTGTTGTCTGTTTGGTATAAACTCATTTGATATAAACTCACCCTGCTGATATAAACTGTTGAAGTACAAAATATGTTTGCATTAGCAGATAAAAGCAGGAAACAAACTTCTAGGAAAATGGGTTCCAGGCAGGAAAGGTACCTCTAGACTATCAGTACCAAAGCAGACATAATAGGGTCCTCTCCATACTTACAGGTGGTGAAGAGCACTAAGCTTATACTGGGAAGAAAAGTTGTTGCTGTTGCTTAAAAACAACCCCAAAAAAAAGTAAAATAAGGATCTCAAAGGAGCACTGAGGAAAAATAAATCAACTGGTCAGTACAAGGATGGAAAGTAGAATAATTATAAACCAAGTAGTTTATTGCCAGAGACTCTTGAAATCAGGGGAAAACCCATTCAGAAAGTTAATGGACTGTTAATAAATTAAGAGAGTTATTATGTTGCTACAAATAAATTCCAATGTTTTTAAATAAAGTTTTGATGTGTGTATTAAATTAATTTGTCTATAGAAGCAGCCATCTGACAACAGGCTGGAGCAGTTCCAGTGAAAATTGCAATGAAATGGTTCCATTCCCTAAAGGAAATGAGGAACAAAAGTTCTAGCAGAACAAGAAAGCTCAGTCCTGAACCTACTCATAAACAGGGTTAAAAAGCAAACATTTCTACCTTATGAGAATAGACTTTCAGTCCATACCAATGATGCATGGATAAACTGCACATAGATTTTCCAGAAATAATTAGGCAGAAGGAAGGATGAAATTGGAGCTGACTTCACAGAGTGCATAGCCCAGCTTTAAAGAAAATTAGTAACAAGATCCAGGAAGGAATCACCTGGAATAGCAACTGAAAAAAATAGCAATCCAGATCAGCTTGTCAGCTGTTCAGAGTGAATGCACAAAGTGGGCTGCAGATGGGGATATGGCAAAGGCTGACGGGGAGCCAAGGGTCTGACCTCCTTTCCTCTCCAGTGTGCTCCTGCTTGGAGTCCCCAGGAGCTCTTGCAGCAGCAGGGGTGAGTCAGCAGATCTGTTCTGGGATTTTAGATCCCACAGACTCTCTGGGGAGTAGGGTGGTAAGAAATCACTGCGTGCTTTTCTCCCCGTCCTCTGCACATGAAGGCAACAGACCAAAACAGTTTTCCAAGGAAGCCTCAAAAGACCCACATACACTGTCATAAGGCTTACGGTGCATATCTATCTTATTTCCAGATCTTTGTTACTCTGTTAAGATAGAATGAAAAGTCTATTCTTAAGCTGAGACATCATCAAAGCCCTCTGAAGGTCAGAGTGCAGATGAGCAAATGTTTATTTCCCCTATTTCTTAGCTCAAATCACCAATTTCTTCTTCTAACATATGAAAATGCACTGTCCTACCACTAACCAGCTGTTGGACTCCAGGATTTTCATTTATCAGGATTCAGAAAAGAAGCACTACAAAGATGAGACTTATTTGGTTTGGGTTACTTTAATGTTTTTCTTTCACAGACTACCTAAGTACCAAATGATCTTGTGCCATTTTGAAGAAGCTTCAGGCTATACCCTGAAAAAGACCAAGTTCTTGAATATCAATATCTATATCGAACAGACAGCTGTCCATTTGTATCTCATACATCTTCATTGCAGCACCACAGTAGTATTTGATAACTTCTAAAACTGTATTTGAACAGGGCTGTTTCCATTGTATTTTCATCTCATTTTCTTTTGTATCTCCTCTCACTGTCAGGTGCTCTAGAGCCTCTATGGAGTTGCGGGAGCATTTGCTCTGCAGCTTTGAAGTCTTCTTGGCTTCTTCTTTGTCATCTGATGGTGCCTCTGGAGCCCTGGTGACAAATGGCCACATTTTTTGTCCTCTGAAGATCTCTCTGCCTTTTGCCAGTCACACGGAGAGCAAGAGGCAGAATCAGCAGGGCAAGGTGTGGAGCAGTCACTTTTGCTCCACTTCACCTGCAAAAGCTGGAGGTGGCTCCACAAGGAGGGAAGTCACATGTATATGCTGCACTGTGCATGGCACACCGGTAGGCTTCATGCCAGACCCTTAAATTCAAGAGAGCAATGACTGTAGCTGAACAGACATACCATGGGAATTTCGAGTTCCTTTTCATGAGTGCTCAGTTTGTACTCATGCCATACCCACCTTTGTGTGGTTGGCAGAATAGTTTGCTAATGTGTATTTGGTTTCTGAGAGGGGTTTTTCAAGTGAAGACAGAACAACTTGTAGCTGATACTACTCAGAATCTGAATTTTAGGTGCTTTTTGTGTCCACATAGCATGACTCAAAGTACCAGGAGTCTCATTCTTAACAGCATTCCCAGAAGGCTAATACTTAAGTGCAGAGAGCCAAGTTTTAAGTGAATGAATGGCTCCTTTATACAGATGCAAGATTCAGTAAGGAAGAGGCCCATGGTGACTGGACTTCAAGGTCCATATACAGTCAAGGAAAAGTAAAAGACCTCTACAGGAGGCATGCACAGTCTGAATAAATGCTTACTCCATGCTACGGACTCTGTCCCCAGAATAGAATCAGCCCCAGATAACACACAGTCTAAATTGCTTACATCTTTTTTGAACTGGGGGACTGTCTGTGTTGTCCAAGTCCCTGTCAGACGTCTGAGGAGATCTTCATATAGTCCAAATTTTCAAAGGTAAAATCTGGCTTCCTGTGATGTGTCAGGTTTGATTTATTTCAAGACCGAGATATTCAGAAAGCCCTATCACCCAGTCCCTGAGAATGAAGCCCTGAAAGACATGCTGCTTCCCCAAACACTGCTTCGCTTTGAAAACTTGATTTAAGTTACACAGTGTGCAGTGTAAGCACACTGTGGACTACTCCTCTTCTTCTAACCTTATCCTGTAACTGGCATTGCCTTTTGCAACTAAGTCAGTATTTGGAAATTTCTTTCATAAATACTTATTTATTTAATAAATATTTATTTAACAAATGAGGCTGGAAGTTCTTATTTATTTATTTTGAAATACAAGTCCTCAACAAGGCTTCAGTAGGGCTGAGACTAGCTGAAGATGATGTGTTTCATAAATCCTCTGCTTGCTTCAGACAGATATTAAGTAACTCCTACTCTTGAAATAGGAAAGTGTGTAATCAGACAAAAAGCTCCAAACGCTTAAGTTCATACTGAAATAGTCATCTTGTTTGTTCAGCTGTACATATCATGATAGGTCTGAGCTCACTGACTATCTATCTTATAAAGACACTCTAATTTCCTTATCTTTTTTTAAGTCTGTTTTAATACTCCTGAATAGTTAAAAAGACAAAAAAAAAAGACAAAAGAAAGAAAAAAGGAAAAGAAAAATGGAAAGACAGAGAAAAAGAAAGACAAAGAAGGGAAAGCTTTGGCTTTGACTAGTAGTGATTAGTGATAATAAAGCAAATCAGAAAAGTAGCAGTGGATTCTAGCCAAATTTAAAGGCACAATATTCTTCCTTCCTGGGACCAGGTGTTTGATCATTTTGTATTTGAACATGAAATCTTCCTCCTCACAGTTTACAATGACCAAAGGAAGGGTATTGACTACATGGGAGAATCAAATTGCAAGATGACATCACAAGCAAAATTGTCTGCGGTCATGTATGCCTGTCTGAAGAATGCATTTGCAGGGGTGAGCAATCTGTGTGCTGAACTGTCTCCATGTACTGAAGCTCTTGGGTTACGGAGTAGGTTCAGCTAGGAAATACTTTAGCTCTAAGTCTCTTCTTACCACATACAAACTGAAAATTTCAAATGCCTATTACATGTCTAATTTTGAGCAGGCATTTATGTGGATGGTAGAGAACACAGTTTTAACCCAAGCACTCCTCTTCTGCCCAGCTCCTACATGAAAAGCAGAGGTAAGGTTATCCAAGAAAATGGTGCCACAACTACAACTCTGAGAAATATTCTATTTCTCTATCTCACCTTTGAAGCAGCTGAGATCTCCTCTTACTGGAAGAACAGGGAGGGGTATATGAAGGGAGAGGAAAGGAGGAATGGGACCTATCTGACAGTCACACTCATGGCATTTTTATTCTAGTCCAGTATTTCTGGTGAATTTTTCTGGAGAAAAGGAGTATTTCTAAAATTCTTTAACAGTATTATGCTGTTACTTTTCTAGTTAAGAGCCATTTCTAGATGTTTTACAGTGCTTTGTAAATATTTGACATTTCTTCTGTGTTTGCTTGCCTTTTTTTTAACTCATATAGCTCCTTATAATGACCCTACAGAGCCACTTCATGAGGGCTGGCATAGCTGCAGATGTGTGGGTGGGAATAAATGTGCTTACCATCAATGACAAAGGAGAATGTTTTCTTCATTACTTCTGAAGACTTGTGCCAGCATCTGGCTTATTTGGCAGCTGCAACTGCACCTAGATTCAGCCCAAGGCACTGGATCAAGATGCCCAAGTTCTGTATGTACCTCATGGCATGAAGGTCCTCCCTGCTATTAGATGCTGTGAGGCCCTGTTTAGCTCATTGACAGAGAGCTCAACGGAAGGGTCCTGATGTAGCACAGTGTTTAAACAATCCAAGCACATAATTAAATTCCAATGGACTTTTAACAGTCAACTTTCAAGCTGAGGTGCTTGTCTCTCTGGCCTTAATCCAGCAAAACACTTCAGTGCATGAATAAAACTTTACTACTGTGAACAGTCCCATTGGCAGATCAGTGGGAACTACTCATCGCTTAGAGTTAGGTATGTGTTCAAGAGATTTGTTTGATGTGGCCACAGTGCCCCACAGTAAGTGCTGTTTTGAACCAGGGCCTAAATCCAGTTTACCATGTGGTGCCTTTTTGGCGTTGCTGATTACCTATGAGAGAGCCTTGTTTGCTTAGATGTGGACACCCTAATTTCAGAAGCAAAGTTAAGCACTTTCAAATGCCACTTTCTCAAGACAAATATTCAGCGATGATTCCCTTTTGGACATTAATACAGTGGTAGATTTACATCAGAGCACTCTGGCAGCCAAACTGTGAATTAGAAGTCTCTTGAATAGAAATTACAGGATTAGGAGAGTAGAATAAACATCTGAAAGCCCTGCACATACAGTCATACTCAGGACATACACAGCTATCCAAAACTGCAAGTAAAAATGTTGTCTACTGCCTTTGGTAAAATCCTCCTGTTTCCTTTCATCCTCACCTCTAAGTGCAGTGCAACTAGAATTTCATCTCTTGCCAGGTTTTAGCCAAGTGACAAAACATAAACCTCTCAAAGGGGAATTCTGAAACAGCTAAAATAGAAAAGCAAACTTACCAGCATGCTTTTTCTTTTTTCTGCTCTTCCTCCTTCCAAAACATTCTAGGAACCCAAATTTTCCAAAAGCACGGTTGTTCAAATAAACTGTGGGGTGTGCAAGAGCCAATGTATTCATTGCTGGTTAAACAATCCTAATATTCCAGCACAACCACTTTGGGTTGTTGAAACTTGAACTATGGCTGGAACATTGCCCATCCATTAGGACACTCTTCTGAAGACTAACACTTCCCATGTTCAGATTACTTAACTTAAATGCAAAGAGAAAAATAGGAAGATAGCACTTGTGTTTTCTTTTAGAAAAGTATAATTCATGAATGCCAGGTTGTATGAGATTTAAGGCATATTAAAATTTGCCAGCAAAAAAACAGGTACATTATTCAGTTGTTCTGTACTGTGTTACTTAAATAATATTTGATTCTTAGGTTTTGTATCATTAAATAAGTGCTTTATACATAAAGTGCCTGTGATCAGTTAGTACTGTCTAGTACTCTGAAAAACTAAAGCCCCATAGGCCAGATTTCCAGACACATAAATTCATCTGACCTCAGCAGAAGCACTTTGGACAAATAAAGGTATTACTATATAATTTCTAAGTATTATGAACTATTTCAAATTCTTCAGGGTGCCAGAACTCGTTTAACTTGGGTGCTCATCTTAGCTGTTTTCCAATGTGTTGCTGAAAACTACAGCTCTTTGCAAACTGCATCTTTTGTACCGTGCATCTGTACTTTCTTTAAATTATTGGATATCCCTCTTTCGGTAGTTTCAGATGAAGTCAGATGGTGAGAAATTAGTATACTGCTCTATATCTAGATATATAAACAAGCTATATAGTTTAATAGCTATAAACACTCAAATAAACATAAACCACTTGGACAAACATAATTGTTTACTCAAACTTTTTCTGAGAAATCTGCATTTGCTTTGTAATGATAGTGATAGATGTCACATTGCCCACCAGAGGGAGCTCATACAGTCAAATGGAAGGGTATCTTTTATAGGAGTGAACTAATAACTATCCACAGGGCTGTAAACAGGTTTAGCTCATTTTTAGCTGTTAGTGCATAGCTGGAAGTAATTTATATTAGCTTGTAACTGTAATGTGTTTGGTTTGGTTTCCCTTGAAAGAACACTCATTTTTTTTAAATTATTTCAAAAATAAGTGTTCTCATCAGTACATGTAACTTCATAAGGAGGTAGTATTTCATATGTCAGTAGTGGGCTATTTTCTGATTAGACACAAAACCAGGGAGTGAGGTCCCCGAATGAGCTTAATATTTAGAACAGTATTTACAGGAGTATGCTTGAATGCACCTCTGTCTTCTATAAATATTAACACTTGCCTTGTATTTTTTTATGTGCAGACATCTAATCAGCAAACGTATATACTGACATACTTGCAGAACATGAATACAAAGAGGTCTGACTGCAAGACAGTTAAGATTTTTGGCAGGCATTGTTTTTAAATTATGCATTTACTTCTAACTACTTTAAAAATACAGAATATTTGGTTTATTTCAGCTATCCAAGCACAGCAGAGGAATCTGACAGGCAAGAATCAAAGGAACAAGCTGGGGAGAGTACTGCAATGAAATGGCTGTGGAGGAGGTCTGTAGATGCAGATGTTTTTTTCATTACAGAACATCACATTACCATCCTTTCATGTGAGTAGCTGGGGATCTAGTTAATAAAAGTACCAAAGTCTAATTGTGCAGTGAAAGCAGCAAAAGCCCATTAGTGGGGATGCATTTATTTCAGTAGTAGCATATCCAACCTTCAGTATAGTTTTTACTGTATATAGACTATTTATCAAGGCTGTAATTTGTTTATCTTTAATGCAAATACAGCACTTGGCATAGTATTGGGTTCAATGATCCTTATGGGTCCCTTCCAACTAGAGATATTCTGTTTCTATGATTAGCAAAATAGAGTCATATACTGATACTGGTTATTCCTCTTTCTATAGAAGAAGCATTTGCAATGCTGTGGGCACCTTTATCACAGTAAAGCTCTGTTTATACAAGACATTAGACAAAAAGATAAACTTAATGAAGTAAATATTCCAGTATAAAATATTTGTGTAGGCTAGGCTTGGAAAAGCCTTGGGAAACATCCAAACTAAAGCTGCTTAATGTTAAAGACAATATCCTATACATCCCACTGGTGAAAGCCATAAAATGCAAGAAAGCAAGGAGTTAAGGCACACAGCTCACTCACCAGTTCCTCTTCCCAGCTGTAACTACTTCCTTTCCATCACTTACATTTCTCATATCACTTTACTCATTCTGAGCACCCAAGGCACAGTCTGGCATCTGGCCGCACATTTGTTACATCAGCATGCAGATCCTCATTTCATTTCCCTAATTTTTGTATTAAGATTTAATACACAATTCAGACAACTACATCCACAGACCACTCGCTCTGATGTTTTCCTAACAAGTTCAAAGAAAGCAAGCATATCTGATAGCCAGCACCTGCAGGCTGGCAGAGTACCTTGCTGCCATATACAAGCAACGAATCACAATACATTGTGCGACTGTAACATTTGGAAACCATCTCAAGCACATGGTGATCATCAGACCACGTCATGAGATCACAAGTCAACCGGATCTGATCTCTAGACTGATGCTGGTAACTCAATAGGGGGTACAGATCCATGGCTTGTGGTTGGTGTTGATTAAAGGAACTGAGGTTTGGAAGGGGGAACTGATGATTGGTGTGTGGAAAAGCTGAGTGACTCGTACTGTAAATCTTGTGCTTTCTACAGTGTAAACCACCAAACTGCAGTCTAGAAAGCCTGGGTCTAGGTTAACAGTAATTTGTGGATGATGGTCATCTTTCATTCATACAGGTATGAGTAACACATTACATTCCTTGTCATGAAGAACTGAAGAACATATAAATGACTGGCACTGTCCCAAGCAAGGCAGATTTTTTTTTCATTCTTATTAAAAATAAAAAAAGCAAAAAACAACTTTTTTGAATTTAAAGTGACAGCTGAATAGTTTTGGTGCACATCTGAAGGACCATCTCAGTAATTCCCAATTTAACACTGCAAAACCAAGGAACGCAAAGGAGGAAAAGGTAAGATCGAGGCTGCCCATCCAAGTCTGCCTTACTTCATTTGCTCCCTCCTTACTGTGTACTGTACTACAGTAATGCATTCACAATGTCTGGTCTTGTCCCAGCAAAGCCCAGCTGGATGGACAAGAGGGGCCAGCTTTTTGGTACTTGTTCCATAATAGCCCTAGGCCTTTACTGCTGTACACCTTCCATGCCTGTCATGAAGAAAGTTAGTAGTTTCATTCTGGGCTTTCCAAGGTTGTTCAGCACCATATTATCCATGCATATACATGCCAGGACACTCTTACAGGAGGGAAAAGACCCTCAGCGCTGTGGGTGTGCATATATATCTGTGGACATATGTGCATAGGAGAGAAAGGTTACGCCAGACCTCTGGTTTTGTCAACTCTCCTTGCAATCCTGCTGGTCAGAGCCAGCACCTCTCCTGCTACATCCCTGCCTGGACCAAACTTCCTAAATTCCTTTCCCTGCAACCCTCTTCTTTGATTCTTGCACATCATGCACCCTCCACAAGAAGAGAGGCAAGACTCCTTCAGACAACAGCCTCCTTTAGACACTTCCATCTTGTGCATTGAACAAGGAAAAGAATTTTACGTAGGAAAAAACAGTGACCCCATGATTAAGACTGCAACTAGCTCATTTCTGCAAGGTGGTTTGTGACTGGAGTTGGAGCAGCACGTGCCAGAGCTCCCAAGCACATAGCCCAGAGGAAGGTGGAGAACACCTTCGTTGTACCCTTGCATATCTTTACCCGCTATGAACAATGTGTAATGATCACTAAGCACAGATGGCAATAAAACCCCTGGGGGGAGGTGGCACACTTTGAAAGATCATTAACTCACAAAACCAGACAGTGTAAAGTTAATCCTGGAAAGGGAAACATTGAAAAAAAGCTGCCAAACCCAAACCTGCTGGTCCTTATCTTCCAGGCTTTTCAAGTGTAAAATTGCGCTGGCCTCTGGCTGTTTCAAGAGTGCATGAGTCATATCCGTCCTAACTGGAATACTTAAATTGAGCTTGTTCAGCATTTGTTACGATGGAAGGAAGTTAGTAATAATAGGAAATGGAAAGCACAGGTCTTGTTTTTTCAAGCCCATGTACTTCACTGTTTTCTTAAGGGGTCTGAAGCAAACACATTTGTCATCATAGTGGTATGCTTACTTTTGCTAACCTGAATAACCTGGATAATAGCAAGAAATACACTTTATCTGTGTATCAGACTGTATCTATGTAGCTGTACGAATTTCGCAACTTCTTTTGTCATCTGAGCCTTTCACATGTCTTTCCTTCTGACCACTGGTGAATTGCCAGCAAGAGCCTCAGACTGCACTGCTGTTTACCTGAATACAGCCGCAGTTGTCACAGGCTGGAGTCATAAGTTAAAAATTGAACCTTTAATTGGCTGAATTCAAAAGCTGAAACTACCTTGTAAGTCCTTGGGTGAAATATGGTGTAAAACCATCTTTGAAATAGTTGTATAGATCTCTTTTTTAGAGTGCTATGCTTACAATGGACCTATCTGCAGACCAATTTAAGATCTCTCCTTAAGTACCAGAAGGATATAGATCATATTGTCTATTTGGAAATTACAGCATAAATTTGATAAATGTTTTCTTTAAAAACTTAATTTCAGCTATCAAGTCAGCAGAGCTACACAGTTTGAAGTCATATATAGAGGAGAAGTTCAGCACGTCAAAATTGAAAATTTATTGAATATGAAATGTTTATCATTATTATGCTCTTGATAGAAAAATCAAGAACCAAGAGGCGGATGACAGATACAGCAGTTACCTCTCAGAAGGCTATTTCAGCCATTTTTACTGTTTGCAGCACTTGAATCATTGTCTGGGTTATGTTGAGTTTTCTGCATTTTCATTTCACTTGCCTATAAATATTTTTTGAAAGTTCCATTTGTCTGTACTCCTGTCTTTGAATCCCATTTCCCCTGATATTTTTTCTTTAAAAGTTTGTTTTCATGAGACACTTTCTCTTCCTTGGTAGTTCTATATCAGTCTTACTCATTTGGACTGTGATGCAACTTCTATGACTCACTATTCTCAGGCACATGAGCATCTATGCTGGCAGGCAAATATATTGATACAAAGCAGTTATTTTTTCTTTCACCAGAACTAAAAGTAGAGGGATAATTTGACTGCAAATAGCCACAGTCCAGATTAAATAAAAATCTATTAGTTTGGGATATTTTAAGAGTTCCCTGTTCATCCAGTCTGGTAGCAGGACAACACCATGAATTTGGTGTCTGTACACCTGTAAAAATGTTTCCTGAAGACTTCCATACTCATCAGTACCTATCAGTTAGGAAGACCATATTCCCTGGCTACTCTCTAATTGCTCTGTGCCACAAACAAGGCCCAGCTTTCCTTCTCCACATGACTGTGAAGAAGCAAAACCCTCAGTTTTTTCTCTGTGATCTGTTATTATTTTCACATCTAAAGCATAATGGCTGCACTTAAATAGAAAATTTTAAGACGAACACAGTTATTTGTAATTAACATTCTGCTGTCTGATCCATTTCCATCCAAAGCCAGTCTGTTAATGAAACAATTTTATGTAATTTGCACAGTTTTCAATTAATTCACTGAAACCACCAGACTGGCTGACATTTTCAACGATAGATGGAAAAAACTCTGACTAAAATGACAAATTAGTTCTTAAAATTAGAATCTTTTTGTTCAAAACACGTAAATACAGACAAAACTAACACATCCTGGGTTCTGCAGTGACATGTGCTCAAAGCAAAGCTCTGAAGTCTGTACATGGTGTTTCCCATCAGTGCAAAACTCAGACAAGGCTTTTCCAGCATTCCCAGGCTTGACATCCCAAGTCCATTTTATTCATTATGTATTTTTTCTCTTCAGCTTTCACAAGATATAGTGAAAACTGGACCAATGGAAGAGGAATAAATACAGTGGTACACTGGCTGCGAAGCATCCCAGAAGAAAGCACATGCCTCAGACTGGAGATTTCCCTTCATGTCTCTGCAGTGGCCAGGGTAAGGTAGTAAGCAGTGCAGGGCACCTACACAGCCCCTGCACGGGTAGCTCAGGAGAAGAAGTGAAAACAAGGCCGCCTTCTCCTGCTGCCTCTTCATACTCCTACTGCAATGTCAGGTGCTGGTAGTAATGCAGAGCTTGTTCTCATGCCTATGCTGCATGGAAAACTGTAGGTAGTTAGCACAGAGAAAAAAAGGGCAGCTTAAATTTCTTATTGTCCACTTTGCTGCCAGAATTACTGGAGAACATTTTGGTGCCAAAAGACTTCCCCAGAAATTGTTCTGATTAACATAAAATGCCACTTTTATAATAGTTTACTGCTAATAATCGAAGGTAAAGTTCTGGCAGAAATCTTAAGTTCACAGTTTTCAATTACTAAGATACATTTCAGGATAAACAACACATCAAGTTCAATTCCAACCTCATGAAGATGTAACAAATTGCCACTGTCAAGCAGAGTTAAAAATACAGGGTGATTTAATAATATTCAGAACATAAAATGGCTTTTCTATATCCACTTTTAATGAAAAAAATACTGTATGAATAGAAACGGAAGTATAAGACAGAAATTTCAGTTATCTAGGAAAATACAGGGATAAATAGAGCAAATAAGATTAACATTTTACTTCCAGGTTATTAGTATATGATGGAACTCCTGTCCCTACTTACAGCTGTTTATGTTTCAAAACAGGCCATAAAATAAGAACAAAACATAATCACAGTACTTTTACAGACATACTCTCACTTGAAACTATGATGGTAGTGTTCTTATGTTAATTACTTGCATGCCCAAAAGTACAACAAAAAGACTCTCAAGCTACCTTTATGCTCACAGAAAGAATTTCTGACCTCATTAGTTTCCTTTTAATTTCATTACTTGCAAATTATTAGTGGCAGTACACGCATTTGATAAAAATAATTATGTTACTTCAATTTTTAATGTGTAATTTCTCAGATTTTATACAACAATGTAAAGTTGACATGGGATAATGAAGTATAGTTTTTACCAGTGGGGAGACCTGTTTTAATATAACTTCCAAACATTTCAGGCATGAGGAAAATAATTAAAAAAATCTTCACCAAACTAAAATTAACATACATGTATTCCATATATGAACATTGTCCCTGTTGTATGCCTTAGTATGGTCCAAATTTCCAACACAGAGACTATTTATATCATTTTCTAGTGTGTCCATATCTTCTTAAATTGGAAGAAATATGTTTAGAAAAGAAACTTGATCTACTAGAACATATAATGGGAATAGATTAACTTCAATTATGTTACTTGAAATAAAATATCCATTATATAATGGATGAAATATCCATTATATTAAGCTACTGGATGGCAAGCATTAAATCAAATATAGACTTCTACACGCTCTGTATCTGTAGTAGAGTATTATAACATATTAAACAGACCTTTATTTTAAAAACTCCAGCACAGGACCAATCCTGTATTAACTGCCTCACATAAACTAGTTGAGAGTTATGAGGACCCCTGTCTCTTTTGGTACTGTATTCTGAGCTTTTCCAGTTGCTCTACACACTGTGTCTGGGCCAGCTTCAGTGTTCGGTTCTCCTCTGTCAGTTCCGCATACTCCTTGGCCAGCTGAGCAGCATCCATGCTTTCTTTTTCCACTTGTTCCAGCCTGGCGATCAGCTCCTTTCTGAGGATTACAAAAAAAAACCCAAAGATTAAAAACAGCAGTACACAAGTATTTGGCATCATGTGTTAGGTTAAAGCTGGGCTATAGGTTGTTAACATGCTGTTTCTTGAGTTTCTGTGACAAAAAGACCTAGAAAATTAATTTGTTAAAAGCCTACCTTTCTATTGAAAAAATAAAGCTGCCAAAATCTCTGACAGCTTTGCTGTTCAGTGACCAAACCTGCAAGATGCTAAGATACCTTCAAGTACCTCTAACTTCAGTAAGAGCTGAACATGCATTTCATGGTGGGACAAACAAGTTCCTGGAAACCTCATGCTAGTATTTTGCCTGAAGAATAACAAGTAATTCTTTTCTCAATACCAAACAATTTGTTTGTTTTCTGGGGTTATTTTTTTGCTCTGTTAGTTAGATTTGTCAGTAAATTCTGTGAAGTACGCCTGGTTTCCTACTCTCTGCTGCAAGAAAAATTACTCTAGTAAATAGTAGGCACCTGAATCTGAACTACATCTATTGTTTCTATAATGTGTTTATGCTGAAGAAGAGTGTTACTGCTGCAAACCTGACCCCTCCTGGTCTTTCTAAGAGCAGACACAGGATTCAAACTGTTGCTTCTTTCTGCAGGGAGTCACACAGAGCCCTGTATTCCCAGAGCTGGGCAGGAGCTGCAGTCTCCTGTATAGTATCAACTGAAATTACCTCAGCACAAGCTAAGATAAAAGAGGTCTTAAAACAAAACACACTGAAGGCATGAGTAATTCACAGGGTATCTAATCGCTCTCCACTTAGTTACCCAGCAGGCTAGCCTGGCCTCTGCTTTCTTTCCCCTGAAAGTAAAATCATTTATTCACCCTTGCTACAGGAAATCTCTTCTAAAAGGTTCTCAGTTCTTTTGATCATTCTATCTCAGAGATTAGTTAATCTTTAACTGTTCATAGCCCTCTGACTTTATGTCTCAGTCATGTCAAAACAATACTTATAGATCATCAGTGGGAAGATGTAATGCCTTCAAAGTGGATAGCCTTTGCCACAGTCTTAAAAGGAGCCCTCTTGTCAGGCTAGACCAGTGATTTAACACAGGAAATTCCTACAGCTTAGCAATTCTGTCGCTACAGGTCAGAGTATTCACGAACAATAACATCTTGGTATTTGCTGATCACTTACATTACTTATAGCTGCAAAACTACCAGTTACAGCAGCAAAACTATAAGCACGCAGGTTTTGAAAAACGTTTCTATTCATCCTTCTTTTAGAATGGGTTTGATTTTCCTCAGTTTGATCTTCCTCTGCCTTTACTACAGCTTTAAGTGACTGCACAGTTTTCCCCTGGTTGAGCTGACTGTTTACAAAGTTACTGCAGTTCAAGGAGTCAAGTTAGCAGAAAGTCCTGGCACTCCCATTTCTCCCGTGTTTCCCATTAACAAAAAAAAAAAAAAAAAAAGAATTAGCAGCCATGAGAGCAATTTTAAATCATCCAAAAGCTGCAGTGTATAGAAACCCCCCTGTAGCTAAATACGTTGCCTTTGTTTTATACCACTGGTGTACTGCATAGGAGCTATGCTGCAGCCAAGCCTCTTCTGTTTCCTTTCACCAGGTTCTTAAGAGAAAACATCAAGAGCATATTTTTATTCAGCAGAATTCTATTAACATTTGGTACATTAGCTGTAAAAATTTTAGAAGCAGCATTTCATTCCTCTTCACTTGGGCCATGTAAGATCAACCAATTATTCAAATTGGCTAAGATGAACTTATCTTGCTAGGCAGCTCTTATAAATGGGACTATAGGCCACAAAGGACTAATTTGCATGTATGCTTTAGAGAGTGAGAAATGCATTTAGTGACAATAAGATTTTACAAGTATAGCATCTTTAATCACTTCAGTCTCTTAGGGCTTCCTCTAGAAGATTCCTGTCTCTTGGGAGCAAAAGAGAGCTTAGCAATATTTCTTTGGAATTACTCTACTGGTGCAATGCTGGACTGAAGGATTAAATTAAGCTCTTCCAAATTACAGACTGTTGACTCAGACGTGTCCAAACAAATTAATTCAGAATCATTCTTCATTTTCTTACACTTTAGGAGGTTCTTCAAGGGAGATGCAACAAAAACATTAAGAAGTAATCAGCACCTTAAAAGCAGGTATACCTTCTCCACAGGGACTTTTAGTAAAGAATTAAAAGAAAGGTACTAACTACTCCATTTGGAATTGAGCCAGGAGTGGCACAGACAGACAACATGCAAACTCAGACAGCTCTATTAATGAGTGTCAGTCCTGATTTGATAAAATGAGGCTATATGCAGGCACGGCTTTTGTGCTGCTCACTAGTAATACCCAAGCAGCACAGATAACATTTTTTTCCTCTGGGATTTAGCTTTTGTATTAAACAAAATATAAACGCATTAAAATCACAATATGTCAATTTCTGTAGTCCACAGTCTAGGACTTCCCTCGTACAAAACAGTTTCCTTGCACTGAGGTAGTAAAATTGCCCACTTCTGAGTCAGCAGAACCTACTTATTCCCTTCCCATCAGGATCAACACCTGTTTATGGGGTAGGGTGATGTTTCAGGCAAACACTGTCAGCCTGCCACAGAGATCTAAAATTAGAGTCGCAGGGAATTGCTAAATGTTATGAATGGTATAGTTTACAAAGCTCACAAAAGGATGAAGACAGTAACTAACATTTGCTTCTGATCTAATCCAGGATTTGAACTTAGCTTCCAGAGGTTAAAGAACACCATACTAAGCTCTTGCACCATATAGTCTTTGTTATGGATGCTTAATAAATAAATCTAGCACTGTGTAATCTATGTTTCCTAGTAATGGTTACCCTGAGTTTAAATATTAACAGCATTCATAAGGTATTTTCTAAAATGGTGCTGAGGTACTTGAAGCTTCAGGACAATCTGTAATGTACAGTTTAAGTACCCTTTCTCAGGGAGGGGTTTGGGTGGGAAGGGAAGACAACTGTGATTGGCATCATAAACCAATAAACCACGAGACACACTAGAGCAGAAGATAAACCCAACATTGTCTTTGGGAAATAATTTCTCTTGTCCTGGCCTTAATGACTGACCATGCAGAGAACACAGTTCCATTACAGAGATATTCACAATGAATAAACATCAAGAAAAGTAACAGACAAAGCAGATAAATCTATCTGAAGACAAGTGTATTTGGACATCAAGAAAAACTCTTTCCACAGTGCAAAGAGTCACACTTGTCTTTCCTCCATTGTGAACAACATATTCAGGATCATGCATCTTTGGTACTACACATTTCTTCTCAGCTAACAAGTGTCTGTGTGTTCTGGTGAGCATAAGATCATTTATTCTTCCCACATTTGACATGGATTACAAATCAGGAGGAATCGTGACACCCTGTAATGTAACTGCTGTCTAAGGAGACTGTTCTTGCGTCTTCAAGGCTACAAATTAATTTTTAAAACAAGGAGACAGCCTGTTTTAATGTAAATTAAAATATGTCTTAGATGCCAGCACAGAAAAGGTCCTTAAGTATTCATCACTGCAATAGGGCAAGTTGAGGTTTCTCTTTCTATATATAAAATTGTAATTTCCACTGCTTGGCATGATGATGAAAAATCAGGTCTCGAATGGGAAAATTATTAAGATTAAAAAATTGCCTTTATGGTTCATACCAATCTTTTTCTGCAGTACCTGGGAATCTGAAGACTACTCATCTCAATAGTGTTCCAAAAGACACTCCAGAAATAGTGTACCTGGAGAAACCATCAGAATCAGTCCTATGGTCATGAAAGCATGCTAAGGCATATGGAAGGATGCCACAAAATTAAGCAGACATCTCCACTGCATGTCTGCTGTAATGTATATAAAAGAAGGAAACAAATCATATCCATGGCAAAGAAAAGGAGTGATCCTAAACCAGGTGGTGATCGAATGATATTTTCTGGAGAGTTATATTAGAATTGTCTGAGGGAGGAAAAAGAGAAAACCAGCCAGTGCTAAGAATATGAGATATAGCTAGCAACCATGGCAACTCTAATATTTAACTACATAATCCAGGGTCATTATCTAGTAATAGCAATATAACAAGTGCTCAAAATAACCAGCCATCCCATCCCTTTCACCCAAACTTAGATACCCAAAAACATCTGTTATGGAAATACATGTGTGTTTCTGGAACATAAATTAAATTACATTCTATGACCTAAATGTGGTGTGCTCTCTGTTCCACACCCTTTTCTTTCTTTTTGATCATGTCTTCCATTCCAGAATGATTTTGTACATTGTGCTACATAATTGCTGGCATAAATGGGAAGAGTTCAAGTGAAGGCAGCAAAGGTATGATTATTTGTATTAGCAAAAAAATGTACCCAGTGTTGTTTTAAATTCTGTCAATTCTTGCTTCCTTTGTCTTTTTCCTGAGTAACTTCTTTCCCCTTCTTATTTGCTTTGTCCTTCGATTTTCCTTTTTTTTTTTTTAACCTGCAACCATCCTTTCTCTTTCACATTTCACATTTTCCAATGAAATAGTTGTCTTCTCTCCGACTCCCAGCCTAATACATTCTCTGGTCATCTATCTTGCATACAAGACAAGGGCAAATAAACTCTGGTTTTGGCTTGATGAAAAACAATGCTTGTCATTTCACACCACTGCCTTTCTATACTTCAGCTAATACTCGATCTTCACACTACAGTGAGAGACAAGGCAAGCTAAGCATAATTGAAAGCCTTTGAAAAGATGCAAAAGAGTAAATGTTTTTTACCATTATAAAACAATGTTATTCAACTTTCTATTTCTTAAAGATACGTCCTTTAGAAATATACCTGCATGTATTATTTCCTGCAAAAAGTCTTACACTGCACTTTGGAGGTTGAAACAAAAATGATTTTAAGTGGAATGAATAGTATTCAATTTTTTATTTTTTATTTTTTTTACTAAAAAGCTCCAGTTCCTGTATGGACATTTATGTCAGGTTGACTTAACATTATTTCTTCCCCCTAGCCAAAAATATTTGCTCAATCCATTTTCTCCTCCTGACAATTATTGTATTGTGTGCACAGTGTACTTTCAGTAGGCACCACAGGTGCAGTCACTGCCTGGTGGGACTTGCCATTTTAATTCCACAGGTGAGTTGGTTTGTGGAGAGGAAGTTCAGAGCACTGGCAGGAGTTCCATCATCCAACAGCACCTCTGTTTGGCTTTGGTAAAAATGTATGCTGAAGAACACTGCACAAAGTGTTTGTTCCCACTACAAGGGATGAACCACTGTCTTTGCCCATTTTATCAAAATAATATTTAAAAGAAATAGACAATAGATAGAAAGTGTGTTAGGCAATTATGAATCTTTACTGCCATACATTCAAATTCAAATGTAGACTATAAAGACATCTGCAACAACAGCAAATTTCAGAAAGCTGCAAACCCCATCTTTTAATCAGACTTTATAGAAAAAGCACAAAACCATCCTTTGATTATGAGAATGGAATATTCAACACATGACACACATGACATCCATTCTTCTCCAATTCATTCAGTACATGATACCCCGTAAACTTCCTTTAACTTTCAAACTGTAACTGTTTAGAACATTTTTAGATATAAATCAGTGATCACTAGACCAAAACCCTCTTTTACTTTTTGCTTATTCCTTCACCTCCGCACTTATACTCCCTTTCTATCTAGTTTTATGTAAATATCAAGGCAAATGTATTCAGATTGTATGTATCTACATACCTGTGTGTGCCCTAATAACTTTTAATCCACCTTCCCATTTTAGCTAAACTTCATGTGGCAAAGAGGTCCCAGTTAGTTTCTGGAAGGTTTTATGCTACAGAAAGAAAAAGCATCCCAAAGGGGAAATGCAGTGTCCGGAGACCTTCATGATACCTCCTTCAAAATACTACAAAATGAAGAAGCTGCCTGGAAGGAGGAGTCATAAATAATTTACATCTGGAGGAAAAAAGCTTCCCAATGCCTGAAGGACCACTTCTTCGGATTAAGAGATTTGGAAGGTGGTGAAAGGTGCTGCACTGGTATTAGTCTTGTTTAGGCATTTCACAGCTACACAGCATATGAGTATCTAGGCCGCAGGTACGTAATTAGAAGGTACATAAAAATCACAATAATATAATTCTATTCGCTGCCTTATTCAGCCAACCTTGTTTAACATATGTTTACCGGGGCATGAAATACTCTATGAGGAGAACAGGTTCTGCAAAGGAAGCAGTAGTGGAAGCTTCCTCACATTATTCTACTGTTGGTATCCATTGGTGGAATAAAGGAAAATGCCAGCCTGAAGCCCCTAAATTCATCCATGATAACTACTGCTGAAAGGCTGACTTCTGGGCTCAGAGGTTGATTAGGGTAGTTTTGAGCTCAGGTAAACAGTTTTGTGCATGTATCTGCCATTCCCAAGGACCAAAATATTTCTAATTCAGCAAGTAACACAGACTCCATAGATAAACAAAAATACATTCACATAGTATTTTTTTTCATTCTTTTAGATGCAAAAATATATATGTGAGTCTAGTTTTCAAAGGCTTCAAGCTTCATAAATGTGATAAGTGGTTCAGGGATGTGTCAGTAATAATAATGCATTTATGTTTAGTAGACTCTAAAAACCAAATGATCTAAGGTCACCTTTTGAGTTTATACATCAAAAGTTAAGCACTTTAATGCCAGTTAGTATTTTATATTCTGTTTGGATTTTCAGAGAAGACAAACATACATGGTTTCCACTGGATTAACATGGTTGCTAAATACACATGTACGTAGCTAACATTAGACAATCAAATTTGACAAATCATTGTAAAACTATTTTAATTCATTATCTTCTCTACATTTTTTTAAAAACACCAATTACTTTTGATAGGCCAAGTTTAATTAATGATAAATCAAATGCAAACACTGGGACTATGTTTTTTTCTAACTTTTGTGCCAGTTTGTCAGCAACTGAGCATCTTGAAGGTCCTACAGTGAAAGGGGATTTGTAGAGGGAAACCTCAACTAGTTCCAACACTTTAGGCAACTAACTATGTTGTGCCTGTAGCCGTCAACCCTGATAAAGACAAGTTTCAGTTTCTTACCCTGCATAGTTTGGATCAAGGTCATCTTTGGCTATCTTACTTGTATGAGTACAGGATTTCATCAGTTTCCCTCCCATCAGCTTGCTTCTGCAGCTCAATACTCCCACAGATGCAAATTTGGCTGTACTGCATGATCAGCTGGTGCAAAGATTGCTATGAAACAGATAGAGTGGTCCAAAAGCCCACTCTGTAACAGAACTCTTTTGACCCCTGTTGCTATATTACAAATGTTTCTGTTCAAGCAGCATTTGAAAGAATGATGACGTGGTCTTCATTTTCACAAGAAGTCTGAGATCTACACTGAGGTACCTCTCCCTGAGGAAGGCAAAACTGCTAGAGTCGCCTTCTGTGTGAATGTGAAAATAAAAAAGAATTTGAAAGAGAAAGTTTACTTAGCAGTAACTGTTATTACTTGGGGTTTGTTGTCTATTAAAAACTTCCACTACTCACCCTCTTTCCTCTCTCTATACTAATTTTTCAGGTTTCCTGCTGAAAGGAACTGAAAATCACGGAGTGCACTTTGCCATTTAACAGTCAGGCAAAGATGACAGGGGTGTAAGTATAGGTCATAGACCAGAAAAAGTCTCCTGACTCTGCACTTCGGATATGAACACCTAAAATTTTAATGTACACAGAGACAATGCACCTATTAGAAGACAGAAAAATATTCACTGATATTGTCAAATACTCTAAACTGTTCATTAAAATGTGTAAAGCTAAATTGAAGGGAATTTCCCTAAAACTAAAAAGAGGGCTCACACCAGCTGAACTAGATTGGTATGTGACTTGTAGGCTGTCAATGGAGGTTTCAAGGGACATCTGTATAACTGAGGGCCCAGAACTATTGACAGCTCTGTGTCCCTAGTGGCCTCAGTTGATTCTATGGAACAATGGCCTAACTGTTGTGCTGTATGGTGACTCTCAGGCAGAGGTGTAAGGTCAGAAAATACCACATGAAACCCCCATGTTTAAAACAGGACTTTACAAAGAGAATATACAACAGTAAATACTTTTTGAAAATTACTCACTTTCTTTCTTCCAGCAGAGCAATTTCTTTCTTGACCTCATGGTACTCTTCTGCTATTTTGCAGTGCTGTTTGTACACCTGCATAGATTCTTTAGAGTCATGACAAGGAGGCAGTGGCTTTAAGAACAGAAGAAGAAGAAGAAAATAGTGTTTTTGCATGAAATTTCTGGAAAAAAACATACACTTTGAAAGATCCGATTATTATCTTAATTCCTGTGAGAATATTTAAAGAAATTTCCCCTCACCCACCAGCTTCAGGATACAAATATTCCTAGTGATTGCCTTTTATGGAGGGAAAAAACACTTCCCCACATAAAAATATGCATAAACCCTCAAGCCTTGTAAGGATTTTCAGGTCTTCCCTTGTGAACTCTGCGAAGTATCCCAAAAGATTGTTCAAAGAAAGATTTCTCCCTTAGTTTTTCAGCTACAGTGATATAAGATTGTAAAGTTGATGCATCGATCAGACCCATGAAAAAAATATGTATGTTTTCACTGCAGAAACTGCAGCACTGAGTAGAAGGGTAATTTGAGTGCAAACAAGCTCTTATTCTCCAATTCTGCAAGACGGCAAGAAAACACCTGGAAAGCTATTGACTAAACACTCTTTTTTTTTTATAGATGTAATGGTTATTCCAGTTTATTACTAAATGGGACAGGACCATGAACTGGGACACTGGGGCTGATTCTGCTGGACTCAAGAAGAGTTACACTGCTGACTCCAGTGCAGCCAAGATTTCATGATGGGTTCTATCCCAGTAATGCCTCAAGCTGCAAGTAGTTTGCTCAAGAACATACTGACTTTCTTTGCATCTTTAATTCCTGTAGAAGGAAGGGGATATATATAGTTAGCAGAAATGTCATGATAGCTATAACAGTTATATTTGCAAAGTGTTCTAAATTTCCATGAGAAGTGCAGGTGAGATTGAGTGCAAAAGGATGCATCAACTAAAAAAAAAAAAAAACAACCAAAAATACCCCCAAAACCAAACAGATAAAAAAAGATACAGCAAAGGCAAAAGCTTTGCACCTCCTAACCTAAATACCAATGTAATTAAAGCAAGATTTTAATTTGGTTTTTTTCAATGCACACTGGAGGTAATAAATATAGCAAATAAACCCACTCTGTCCTGGGACTTCTCACATGATTTTCATCCAAGATCTTAAAAATACGGTTTGGTTAAGTGTCAGTGCTTTTTGATCCTTTGAAAGGTACCTAATTCAGGCTTCAGGCTTGACTGTCACATTTGGGCTATAACACTTTCAGGAAGTGTAGTATTTTTAAGTTATTAGCCATGAATCAATTGACTGTAAATGAACTCCAAATAGCATGCTTGAGCCACCTGTCTGAAGCAAAAGGAAGCACTTAAAATAGTTCCTTTACTGTCCAGTTAAATAACATCCAATTGCCTTTCGCAATATAAGTAGATTATTTTTTATTTCTTCTTGTCCTTCTTTGACTCTTCTCTGTAGCGTAATATTCCTTCAATTACATTGTTAGGGAAAGCTCAAGTCTTCAGACTTTTCATATTTATGATCTTGTAAACATTTGTTTACCGGAAATTTAAATTTTACTAAAGATATTCAGAGACAAAGATTAAAACTATTTTTATCCAGGAGGCAAGGTAAGTTGGCTTCAGATGTACCCTAATGCACAGTTGTAACTAATGCATGGACCTCACAAGTACTTGCAGATAGCATGTGGTTCCTCACCAAAACTTTAACACAAACACTCACTTTCGTGTTTGAAATGTGAAATTGCTGTGGCAGAACAGTTTCACAGCATACTGTTTCATTCGCTCTGAGCTTGGAGAATTTGGGAACCAGGGAAAGGGTAGCCCATTACTTGATGCATCTGGTCCCTTAGGAAAGGGCTTTTAATTGCATTTCAATGTGGATGAGCAATAGCACCATTCACATAGCCACCCAAATAATAAGCATAAATTTAACAAGACAGAATATAGAAGTCTCAGTGCTCTAATCCAGGAATGCAAGGGTGAGCCAAAGTAGCATCTCTGGTATCTACCACAGATCAGCAAACAACGAGTGTGTCACAATAAAACAATTTTGAACAGTAACCCTGGGGAAAGTCCCCAAATGGTGACACTTCAAAAGGAAAAAAAAAAAAAAAAGGCTTGCTTTTGCTTCCAACTTAGTTTCCGCAAATCTAGCTCATTTAAACCAGTTTAAAAATTCAAGCAGCATTCAATTTCTATATTCCAGCTTCCCACTCAAATGATATATATAGAGAGCTAAAAATTATCTAGTCATGCTGAGACTTAGTATCTAATTCCCACTTAGACCAGTTGCTGACTTTCAAACCCCTTCCTATCATTATTCCCTCTTCAGTGTCATTTTTTCATACATTTATATTTTATCACTCAAACTGACAACAAAAGATACAATCAGTTTACTAATATTCTGTTCATAAAATTCTCTCTATCAAGATTTTATTTTAATTTGGGTGTATTTTTACTTCAGAATGCAAATTTGATTATGTTTCTGTATGACTGGGCAATTTGGTTTGCTATTTTTTAATTCTGAAATTTCTAAGAAAAACTTTGAAGATAGTACCTACAGTTTGAGTAATTTCTAGCCAGCAGAACATGAAACAGGCTTATACATTCATTATTTAGCAAACATCTCCACTGCAATTGCAAGAAAAAAAGGAGAGATAGAAGTCTGGTTGCTTCTTTGCTGCTCAGCAGAAAATTCAAGCTAACACAAAAGCATAGATAAATTATTTTACCCATGTCTAATAACCTACTTTTTTGACATAAACAAAAGTGCAAATAATTAATGATTCATCTGTTCCCACTAAGAGAAACATTTTCAGAAGACAGCAGGGCAAACTCCTGAAGAACAAATTCAGAAACAGAGGCAAAACTTCCTTGTTTTTCTTTATTTTTCACTTGTTGGAGGGGTAACTCCAACTGGTCAGCAGACATTTAGAGAATTAGCATATTTCCACAGAAAATAAAACAGTAACAGAATCGTAACAATTACTGGACTAACCTATATCATCTAAATGGGAATGGGAGAAACCTGCAAAAAAGCAAGTCCAGTCCCCTGTTATCAGAAGCATATCTTGCCATTCACACACTTGCCCAGTTCTGTCTTAGAAAAACTGAAGTCCCCTGCCCAGTTGTAAGACTGGCCCAGAGCCTCACCAAGGACTAGAAGCATTTTTGTCATGTCCGGTTTGGGTTTCCTGAAATAGGTTTGTATAGTACCAGCACTATATTTCATTCAAATGGTGCCAGCACTATATTTCATTCATTTTTTTTATTGTGCCAACACTGTATTTCATTCAAATGGTGGTTCTTTGTCCTACCTGTTTTACCCCTGAGATGTACTCACAGAGAGTTCTCATAGACTTTCCAAGACCTGTGTCTTGGCAAACCTGCATTCCTCTAAGCATCCTAGATGAAATTTCTATTTTCCTTAGCTTATCCAAACAGTCTTTCTCTGCTCCTCATTCATAGAATCATAAAATTATAGAATCAACTAGGTTGGCAAAGGTCTTTAAGGGTTCAAGTCCAACCATGACTGACAAGTCCACCACTAAACCAGTATCACTAATGGCTTCATCTACATGGTTTTTAAACACTTCCAGGGACAATGATTCCACCACTTCCCTGGGCAGCCTGTGCCAATGCCTGATCACTCTTTCTGTGAAGAAAATTTTCCTAATGTCCAATCTAAACCTCCCTGGCACACCTTGAAGCTGTTTCCTATTGTCCTGTCATTTGTTACTTGGGAAAAAAGACTGAAACTTGCTTCACTACAACTTCCTTTCAGGTAGATGTACAGAGCAATAAGGTCCCTCTAAGCCTTCTCTTCTTCAGACTAAACAATCCCAGTTACCTTAGCTGTTCCTCGTCACACTTGTGCTCCAGAACCTTCACCAACTCAGTTGACCTTCTCTGGACTCACCTCAGCAACTTCCGTTCTACCTGGAATGACTTTTTCGAATGCCTGTGGCCAGGCCATGAAAAGTGTTGCAGATGCTACCCTGATGCCATTCCTGTGGCAGAGAACTGGAATTCCCAGCAGAAAGCATTTTTCATCTATGAAGTCTGTAATTTTTTTTTTTTTTTGAGCTCACTAGTTTATACAGGTGACTAATTACAAAAATCATTAATAAAGTTCAATCTGCAGTATATATTTTTTTCACTCAGGAGCTAACAGCCTTGCTTTCGTTTCTCCTTAGGACGGCCCAAGCTTGTTACTTCATGAAGTATCTTGCCCATCCATAAATTAATATATATAAAAGCATATCTGCTTCATAAGCAAAAAACACCCTTGCCAAAGAAAGTTATATTTAATGGTAACAGTTGCTACTTCTAATCCTGCTTATTTCAAGCGTCACTGTCATCCACCCTCATTTTCCTGTGCCGGCAAAATATGCACACACAGCATCTCTGATTTTGTTCACCAAGTTGGTAAAAAAGCTACAGCTTTCAGTCACACTGGTTTTCTATCCTACTATTCTCAATTTTCAACAAGGTCGGATTTTTCCTTGTATTTTGTTGAATGACTCACTATGACATTGACAAACATTCTACAGAATCCAGCAAGTAGAAACTAAGAGATCCTGTTATAGGCTATTCATAACTGCACATACCTATGTACATCTTTACAAGACATGTGCATGGTTTATTTAGATTTTTGTTTGGAATCAAGGTATGAAAGATGTGGGAAGATGATATGCAAAGGCAGTTCATAAGGAAACAGAAAGAGCCTGAGCAGTTCTGCCTGTTTCTTAAGAAAGGCTGAAGGAGCTGTTCTAATTAAATTTTTGTTGGGGGATACAAAATGAGAGTTTTCACCATTTTTTTTTTGCTTCACCATTCCCATGACAAAGTGTGTTTTCCCTTGCCATATGAATATCAGCATTACATGTCCACAGAAGCTGTATAGTTGATAGTGTCACCCAAGTGTTTGAAAACTCTGATATGGTTTATTTTTTTTAATTCACCTTCACCTGTTTTCATTTACATTTTGGTTGTACTGTGGGGAAAGAAAAAAAAACCAAACAAAACTTTCTCCTGAAAAGGTTAAAGTTTAAAGAAAAGTTGCATCATGAAGTTTTTACAGCTGAGCATGTGGACTCATTTCAAAGACTGTCCTCAGCACTGGTCTCACTTTTTGTAAGCTTGGTGATTTTCAGTTAGACTAGTCTGGAAAACCAGAAAGTTCAGTGCCAATATTTTGTATGTTCATTATGGCCTCATATGTTCATTACATGGCCTCATATACTCTTCCATAATGAAAAAAACGCATTATTCCAAGCCAAAGTTATAGCTGTATATTGCAGCTACTTTTTGTTGTGCAACAGCAATTCTTCAACTAGTTTTAGGTATCTAGTCTAGGATATATCTAGTCTAGTCTAGTTTTACTATGAAAGTAAGCAGTTATCTTTCCTCTGAACAATGAAAGTCAACTGGATGTGAGAAACTAAGAGTTTTGCTCTACTTTTTTGAGAGATTTTCCATTCTCTTCTAACCTTAGTGTGATGCTTTTACTTTGTAAACATTCATGTCTTACATAATCTAATTTAAGATCACAGTTATCACAGCAGCATTACAGGAGACTTATCAAGTTCATAGGAAATCAAATCTAATTATAGAGCACCACAGTACTCCGGGAATTCTCTTGTAATTTAATACATACTTAAAAAATACAGTATACTCTTTAAAAACAGAATATACTTTCAAACTTTCTAAAATAATTTGCATGCATCTAGCAAGAATCCTGGCATTCAGTAGAAGCAACAGTTCCATTATTAAAATTTCAGAGTAAACAAGGGTTCTGCTAAATGGTTGTATCACACGCAATAAATTGACCCTTTCGTAGTCTTTTCCTTGCTTCTTTTGTGTAGATATTTCCCACTAAAGCATTAAAAACTACTCCTTGACTTAACAAACTGACATTATAAATGGTTGGAGCCTTTTCTCTGTTGCAGCAATTTTACAGCCTCCTAACCCCATTGACCTCAATGGATTCGTAATACAAAATATGACATAAAGGCCTCTCTCAATCTCATGATTCCATGAGAAGAGATGATAAAGAATTACAGACCACCCTGTACATCCATATGTGACTTGTGTTCTTCCCTCTTCAGGATCAAACTCACAGCTGGAATAAAGACTTCAGTGGAGATGAACTGAGCAAGTCATAGAAAATGCTGAAACAGGATGGCACACAGGGCATAGTAATGCGGGTGTTTTAACACTAGGTACCTTCCTCTATATTCAGTGACATAAACAACAAGGCCTTAGATGCCGATGTCAGTGTCTAAATATAGCAGATAACCCGTAGTAGAGTGTCTGTCACAGGGGCCACCACCGACTATGCAGCTAATCAAGGAAGCGCCTTCCAATGCCCAGTCCGACTTTTGCACAAGGCAAAGGTTAAGGTTTCCCAATAACAAACTGACAAATGTAGCAAGCCTACCCTCCCTGCACTACCTACCACACTGCTCAAACAAGGATGGGGAGAAATGACACTGAAGCCCAAATATACAAGTGGTTTACTCTCATTCAAAGTATTTCTTGTCACTGGGAAGAGAATGATTTCCAATACTGCAAACAAAAAGGAATTGAAAGCAAGAAGTTTGTTAATATGAGCGTTGCTTCACTGGTAGCATATAATGAACAACTCAATGAAGTTTTTTAATAATAAAGCTGCAAAAGAGACCAGGCTTTTCCCTCATATAGCTTAAACTGTCTGGTTGACCACACATTAATTTTTGTTTTAAGTAAAAAATAAAATAGAAAACAAAAAAAAAACCTCCCCAAAACAAACAAACAAACCCCCCCAACAAAGAAACCAAAAACAAATTTTTGGAGTTAGAGAATTGATATTACTTTCTTACAAATTGCTTATTGGAATTTCTTCCTCTCAGAGTAGTAGAAAAATGTAACATTCAAAAAGGTAGTTGGAGAAGACAACATTTTGGTCTGAACCTAGCTAGTAGATCAGGACACTACACTGATCATTTTTATTCTTCAGCAAGAAGCTGTAACTTTCAACCAGCATTGTCCTCTAGTAAGAGCCCTTATAAAGAATTAGCTATTTGTAGTTAGCCTCCTAGAAATACCTTTTCTCTGGCCAGTCCTACCTTTGCCTCTATAAAGTTGGCACTGGTGCTTGGACAGCAGGGTTTACTACCCTGTCAGGGGGAGGCTTCACTGAACTTTGCCCTGCCATCGGATACCAGTGCCCAGGGAGTAGGCATGGTAGGATCGTGGTAAGAAAAGTGGGAACACTAGGTAATTCTGCTCAAACAGCCAAGCTGTCTGCCAGGGCCTAACATAGGAGGACAAGGGCTTGAAGCCTAAAACAGAGGTGCAAATTGCTTGGTACTCAGGCTGTGGTCTGCTGCCTGCATGCATAAAATTCTAAGGCTCTGATTTTCCAAGTCACTCAGTGAACGCACATAGCTTTCAAGCTGCTTTCAAAACCCAACGTGAAGGTAGGCCTTTTAGTTTGCTTTTTTTTGTTTTAAATCAGGTTTCAAAAATTTCCTTTGTACGTTTGAAACCTGGAATTTATATTTTTTTCTTTTTATGTCTATTATTATATAGCTACCTACCCTGCACTTACAGTTTGTTGCTTTAAATAAAATATGAATACTTTTGACTACATTTATGGTACAGTGATGAAAATCTTGTGACTCTAGATGTCATATTTCTATTATGAAAATATGTACCATCATTCTTATGAATTCAAGCATTTCAGGCTGCTATGCCACAATTGATTAAAGGACTCATTTAAATGGCACTTCATGTATGGTACTTTATACTAGGTAACTTTTGGACAGAGAAAGACATGGGTAGAATGACGAGGGAAGCCCATGTCGTAGTTTGTTTCTGTAATACAAGAGGTACCTGTTTCAGAGCTGGTGCGGTTACGTTAACATAAATTGCAACTATATGCTATACTGGGCTGACACACACTTAGCAGTTTTGATTAAAAATAAATAAATTAAATAATAAATTTAATAAATAAATTTTAAAATTAAGAAAATGTGACTAGGCAAATCATAATTTTGTTTACAGTTATTGCCTGTTTGAAATTTTAAAACAGTATAAATATAATGTAATTACATTAAATTGTTACAAATTTAAGCTGTGATCCAGATTGACAAAACTTAAGAAAATTCAAGTTTTCATTACTAAAGCTAAATGCATTGTTAGCTCTGCACCAGCTCAGAACCCTGGGTTGACTTAACTGTTTCTGGTTGAACATAAAAGCATCTAAACTTAAATATGCACATAAGCTTGAAAAGCTAAAAGATGCAGCACTACCACTAATTTTATACTTTCAAGTGGTTGAGTCAGCCAGATAGTTGTCTTAAGTTATCCTTTCAACTATGTCAATCTTACCAAAAAAAGTTTCTGAAGGATAATATAAAGAACATTATCTGAATCAAAGCCTTTGACTGTTTGAATGTGGTATCATATTGATATCATGAGAATAAAGGAAAGTTCTCTTGAAAAAAAGGTCAGGTACTTAACAGATGAGAGTGTACTTTGTGGAGCTGCCCTAGTGCATACTTCAAAAACTGTGACAGAATGGCTATTATTTATCTAGCAGACCTGAATGCTTCCAGAGGAGCAATTTCAGTCTATCATGAAATTGCACATTTAGAGTACATTTAGAGTATATGTTGCAGAAATGGGTTGTAAAAGTCCTAATGAAAAAAATCATCACTTGGCCTATAAAGTAGCTACATCTAACACTAGTAATCTTGGTTTTATATACCAATAGCAGTAATGAAATCATACTTTGCTCGTTTAGAGCACTTTTCACCCACTGACCTCAATGCTCTTTAACAAAAAAGCTAAAAAGCATTAACTTCATTTCAGAGATGAGGAGAGGCATGAAGCAACTCTTCTAGGATCACACAGTGTGTCACTGACAAAGTTGGAAACAGAATGCAGGTTCTTTCAATTCAGTGCTTCTGCCACAAAACAATATCTCTTTTCTCAAATTTAATTCTTCTGAGGGAAAAATGCATTGCTGAATTGAAAGATCAGTGGAATTAAAAGGCCAACATACTACCCTGCTCCTTCCAGGACAGATCTTAGGTTGCTATTTATTCCTTTAATCTTTCCTAGCTACACCTAAGGAACTAGCCCTTATTCTCAGTATTAGAGGGACAGAGCAGGAATACTGTGTCAGCCTCCATTTCTTCCTCAGTCATCCTTTTGATGAGGGCAGCAGGAGAGAAGTCAGTCCTTTAAATCAGCAGCCCTTCAGTGTTGTCTCATGAGTTGATGAGGACAGGAAGGATGACATTATTGGACAACACGGTCTGCTAATGCCTTTCTCAATTTACACTCAGGAAACAACTGTGTTCATATTGAAATATTAGAGGAAGTCTAAATGCTCCTGGGAAACAGATGATCTGAAGTAGTTTACAAAAGCCAACAAGCACTCCAGAACCGTCACAGAGGAAAGGGAAATAATCCCTGGATACAGAACTGGCTCTGTGCCTAGTGAACCATGGAGTTGCCATCAACTGCCATCTGATTGTCCTGTATAACTGAGCTCCATTGTCCTAAAGTGACAAATCAGACTGTTCACAAAGAGATTCACCACTTTTATACCATGCTGTCTGCAGACACTTGCTAGGGCAAGTTAGAGTTGTTGGCTGTGCCGTATGAACTAAAGTAACTTTGAGAAAAGTTAACAATCCTGATGACTGGCTTTAGTCACCAAGATTAGAGATAAGATGGCAGTACAAAATGCACCTTTGCACTCTCTTGGAGTGCTTCAGAGAAAGCTAATCATACCAGGCATGAGAATATAATACCTGGCTCATTCCTTCTCCCATCAAAACCACAAGAACTCTCATCATTGAATTACAGCAGTACCTGCTGTGTTTTGCACAGGAATTGTACAAAAAAATTATAAGGCAGGTGAGATTGTTAAAATAGTCATCTCCCTACAGCTGGATTAAAAATGTGATACAAATTTTTCTGCAGGTCTTGAAAAGACAAGTATTTTTTTTCCTGTGGAAAGAGCCAGTCTTACTAAATATTAACAGGTTAGAGAAGCACCACTTTCACTCTACTGTAGCAACCAGAGGTTTTTTATCACAACAAATACAGTGAAGTAGAACTGTAGTGAAAAGGTTTACCTGCAGCTGCTGATCTAGTTCTGGAAATGTCAGAGGGAAGTTTTCAGAGGAAGCATCATCTAAAATGTAAACATGGTGTTAAAAGTCAATGTCTTCTGAAAAGGGCATTTCAAATGATCTGTTTAATGCTGTTCTACATTGCATGTATTCACAATAATACTGTGATCCTGCAAATGCCTCATTATCTGCTTATCTTTCTACACTTGAGATACCTCAATAGGCTCCTTGAAAGTACTAATGAGTTGGCAATAAGTAAATGTTTAGGTGATGGAAAGACAAAAGCCTACTTTGTATTGCCATCATTAAAAACTAAACAAAGCCAATTAACACAGTAGAACATGTGATAACTTAATAAGAAAAATTAAACACAGTCTTTCTTCCTGAGCTTTCTATTACACTGCAAAGTAAAGAATCTTCTAGAGACAGCATCCTTATTACCAAAATGTTCATTACCTGAATGAAGGGAAAGGTATTTTCCCCATCACAGTACAATGACTTACCAGGGCTAACCCAACAATAACAGAAAACTTTTCTCTTACCACACAAAGGCAACCTCAAGAACACACAAACCAGCCTGGCAATCCTGGAACTAGAAGACTGTTACCTATACAGATGTGGTCAGAATGGGGAAGGCACCACAGACTTCTCCATACTGCAAAGGAATGTCGTTAACCTGTAGATAACAATCCTTATGAACTAGACTTAGTTGATTCATGACAACAGGCCAATCTGTGTTTTTATTTATTTCTTTATTTTTAGTACAGGCTTCCAGCAAAGGTGGGACAGACTGTGCCAGTTACGTCAGTGTTGTGAAGTGGACACCTGCCCACTAGTAGCTGGACTGAGATCAGAAATATGAATCATACTCGGTGGCGTCACAGCTAGCCACTGCAATATTTCTTTCTCAGTGACTTTCACACTATCAGTTTTGCACTGGATTGTGATGACTGTTTATGCATCTTACTACAGGTTACGGGAGGTCAAGAGAAGGTTACTATTAGCAAGCTTACTACAGTTATTTGTAATGTGTCAGAATTAAATAAGGATGGCTCTCATAGGAGAAAATTGCTAACATAGGTCAGATCCTGCAACCTGCTCTGTGCTGGCAGACTTACACACACCAACAAACCCCCAACAAGATTAAGATTACCATCTATCAAAGCAGGATTCTGCATATTCTTAGAGAATACAGATTAGGATTTAAATTATCTATCAAATACTTGTTTTCTGTTTTTCCTACCCTCAGTGGTCATACAACAAAGCAGGTTAGGGACAAAAAGTAAAATAATGCACCTTACCCTGTGAAGAAAAAACTGGGGAGATACCCAGAGAAGAAATAAAAAACCCTACAGTGATACAGAGGGAAAAAGCAAAAGCTCTTGAATTTCCCCAGGAAACAAAGTGGAATTCTATATTTTCATGGGACAGGGGTTTTGCTAGTATTATCAAGCAGTTATACCCACATCCACAGACTTCATTTTTTATGCCATGTCGCAAACATGTACATTCTGGAAAATACTTTAATTGTTTTAATTGTATAGAATTGTAACACACTGATATGTAAGTGTTTACCTTTAATTTGCTGTTGCTTTCTTCACAACATTTAAAAATAGACTAATATTCTAAAAGAAGAAAGATGAATCATATGGCAAGACTAAAAGGAAGGATGGAATAGGGCTCAGTCTGACTAGGGGTACAGCTGCTCTACAAATATTTGGCTGAATAGCTGTTAAATATTCTGACAGAGATATTGGACCAGAGTTGTGTCCACAGCAGCTAAGCTGCTATTTGTTTTGACAATTCCAGAAGTACAATCTTTGGTACAGTAGCTTTAAGGAGGGACCTCAAAAATTTGTAACATAAGAAAAACAAAGCAAAAACAACTTCAACAATTGTAATGAAATATCAGCCAAAAATTACTTTTTTCACTGCACTGGATATTAACAAGAAATCAAAATTAATACAGTGCCAGAATACTAGAAAATATATTGGATTATCTTCAGAAGAGAACTAGTAAGAGAAATGTTTGGAAATGCTTTTAAAAGGATGGGATGGGAACAGAAATTACTATAGGGGAAATCCTTTCAATAAACAGATGTTCCCTTCTTATTTTTTTGAATTCAAGTGACTGAGTCAATGGTACTAAAAATAGAATATATTGGTATCCTAACCATTATGACATACCATAGTACATTTTATAATGGGCCTGCCCTAGCATCCATTGAACAGCTGCTAGAGTTTTTTTTAGTTATGCAAGTTTAAGACTTGTTTAAATCATCATCTGATGTGCAGAACATCATTGAGAAAAGCTGAGG
This sequence comes from Melopsittacus undulatus, assembly GCF_012275295.1. Classification (NCBI taxonomy): domain Eukaryota; kingdom Metazoa; phylum Chordata; class Aves; order Psittaciformes; family Psittaculidae; genus Melopsittacus; species Melopsittacus undulatus. The sequence continues at coordinate 95,002,006 of NC_047528.1, forward strand.
ACTTCGGTGGTTTGAAATTTTTCTGAGTTCCTAATTCTCCTAGGATACTCTGAAATTTTCAGCTGAAATATTTAGTTTACAAAAACTAAAAAAAAAAATAAATCTCACAACTAACTGCAATCTTGCTTTCCACAAAAAGAAAAGCTTTCAGTGAAAATAAATTACTGCATCAGGTCAGGCTGGATTTCACTGTAGTCAAAGTAACAACCACAACAATAACACCAAAAATCACATGGTAAAACATAAACACGTTTATATATCACACAAGGGGAAAGCAAAATACAGCTGTCATTCACCTCCTAAAACTTTATTGAGGATAGTTTCAGAAATTCAAGAGGAAGATACAAAGTCTTCCATTTTCCTCTAAAAGTCACTATTACACTTACAAGCTTGAACGCTGGGTGTTATGCAGGAGATTGGACAAAACCACATTGGCTTCCAGCCTTAAAAAACTATGACTCTGAAAATCAGAAACATTGAAAATATCTCCAGTATCGAAGAAGGCATTCTAAAGATCAAAACACTCTCATAATTATCTCTCCATCTCTCTATATTTGTTCTTTTCTATTCTACATCTCCTTAGACAACAGAATTTAGAAATAGCTCTTTTTCTCCTTCCTCAATTTATTAGAAGTATTTAATGAGTTGATTGTTATAAGGAATCACTGACATAATCAAAGACTCCCTTTATAATAAAGTTAGTGGCTTTTCTGTTCCACAATACCCTGAAAATATCTAGGCTGATTCTTCACCTGATAAAAAAGGCATCAAGCTCCTGCAGTCACTATTCTACTGCTCCCTTCCCTATCACTCATAAAGAAAAACGGTTCAAGATGATTGTTGAAAACATTTTGTTTAAAAATAAAATAAAATAAAAAATTCAGAGACTACAATTTGCTCCAACTGAAAATGAATCAAGGTTCTGGTTACAAGAAAAAAAGAAAGGAGGAAGAACATACACGTGAATGTTATGGCCATCCAAGCAAAGTTAAGAGCACTAACCTATGATGTGAAATGGATCAGGGACATCATTACAACCACCTAAGTCAAAGTTATCTGCTGCATAGTTTCGAACTGAGTTACAAATTGCTGATTTCCCATAGATCCTGAAACTAATTTTGAAATGTAAAAGTATACTAAAGGTAAAGTACCTTTACCCCAATTACAAGATGAACTCTGCATATACAGTTTTCTAACCAAAGGCTTGGTTCATGTGTATGAGATACAATTTGGGTTTTATGTTTGTTTCATCAGGTTCATTCATCTATTTTGCTTGTTCCTGAAGTCTGTCATTATAACAGAGAGTATCTGAGGGAGGGTCTCTGGGGAAATTACTTCCTCCTTTTGTTTTCCATCAGGTCGGCTGAGACAAAGTACCCTTCTATGTCAGAGCCAGCTCTCTGACCATTCCTACATCAAAACTAACACCACAACAAAATAACAAGCTCCCTAAGCATGCTGCCCAGTCAACTCTCCTTCATGCTTAAATGGTGTGACGGGCACATTTGTGTAAGGGTATCAATGTTAAGTTGCTCAATTTTCACTGTCATAGAATCATAAAATTATTTAGGTTGAAAAAGACCTTTAAGATCATCAAGTCCAACCATTAACCCAGCACTGCCAAGTCCACCACTAAACCATGTCTCTAAGCTCCCCATCTACAAGTCTTTTAAACAGCTCCGGGAATGGTGACTCAATCACTTCCCTGGGCAGCCTGTTCCAATGCTTGGCAACCTTTTTGGTGAACACATTTTTCCTAATATCCAATCTAAACCTGCCCTGGCACAGCTTGAGGTCATTTGCTCTTGACCTGTCACTTGTTACTTGGAGAAGGGACTGACACCACCCTTGCTACAACCTCCTTTTAGGTAGCTGTAGAGAGCGATAAGGTCTTCCCTGAGCCTCCTCCCTGAAAATGTATATTACCTGCCTTTGCAACCCATACTAGCCCATTTATTTCCTACCATAACATCTTAACAAGACTCTTCTGCCCATCCAAGTGACTCCTTTTTGTCTCTTTTCGTTGCTTCCTCACTGTCTGGGGACGGAGCTGTGTGGGTCACTGGGTGTGCTCTTTGAGGAGCAACCTACTGCCCAGGTAAGCTCTTGTCTCTCTGTTGACAGTATCTCTTAATACAAAAGAGAGGTGGGTTTCTAATGTGTAGCACAGAGATTCACACAAGCCATCTGATTTAGAGGATTGTACTGTATTAATACTGATTGTCTTAATTGAAAAGGCTTACTACTTCTCAGTGATGTCCTGATGCATTCAGTCCCCTAGTATATGCTAATGTACATTTGAGAATGAAGCACACTTTCTGGAAAGCTTTGCTTATTTAATCATGTTCTGGCCTCTGGAGATTCCAATAGCCCAGACTTCTACCACACAGACAAATGAGCAAAATCCCTCACACTTTGCTGACTGACACAATGTCTAGTACAATTAAGTGTAACACCCCAGTCTCTTCCTATATGGCTGCTCTATTTACCTGAGCTCTGGGATACAGGCAATAGTTAATGAATACTTTAAGAACAACATCTGATTACTTGCAGTATACACCTGTGAATTACATTTTCTCAAGGACCTTCACAAAGACAGAAATAGAACCTAAAAATTTAAATGTGTTGAAAGCATATTAAGGTTGCTAAATCAAGCACTCAAAATTTAGGAAATGCCAATGACAGCTCTGCTTCCTTGAGTAACTGAGTTATGATCCAGTCTTTAATTATACAATCAGGTACTATTTTTTTCTCCTACATGCGTGGGTAAGTGTATTCAGATCTCTTCCTCCTAAATTAAAGAATTAAATTAGTAACATAAGTAGGCTGTTATCCTGTAAGTGGATCAGCTATTACACAGGGAAAGTGCCCAAACTCAACTGCAAATACTGCAAATCACAGTGGAACAACATTAGCAAACTGTGTCCTGGGGTCCATTCTTGGCTTTAGGAGGACAGTGAGATCCAGAAGCTCCAGTCTGGTTACTGACAGACAAGCATAGACTCATCGAATTCGTCCTGGAAGGCTGTGTGGCTAAGTGACTGAGACTTGGCACTGCTGAGTGAAGCTCCCAGGCTTCTATTCACAGCGCTCCCTAACATGACCTTACACAACCTCACAGTTACCTCACTCATAAAATAGTGGGGAATGGTCACTGCCTGACCCAGGAATAGACTATGAAGGCTTGCTCAGTAATAAGAGTTGTGGACATTCCCAAAATAGAAATGGCCCATAACAGAAGAGATAAGAGCAAACCCTCCTACTACATATACCTTCACCTAAGCCTAAAGCATCCTCTGATGAATGGACAGCCACTACCCTTTTGAGGGTATCTCACTTAAGTTCCTGTCTAATTCCCCAGAAGATCAAGCTCCTTACTTGTAGGTTGGGTGTAGTTTTAGGAAACTAGCTTTTTATATTTTAGCCACATATTTTAGCAATCCCCACTGGTTTTCAGCCAGTATCTTATCTACTGGAAAGCCTCTGTTGCCATTAAAACCAAAATGAGGATGGAAGAGAGATTTGAAGGTTGCTATTAAAGAAGCAACTACTGCAAAAGAGTCTTGCATGATCAGCTGTAAAAGCAAAAAATTCTTCATGGTCTCTAGGATAACAAAGGCATAAAGAGGAGTAAAATAAGTCATTTGCTATGCTTGCAAAAATATTACATTGTTCTGCAGTTTCATTAGAAGATGTATGCTTTGCCTTTGTTATCAGTGATTTTTCTGGAGAGTGCTATCAGAGGTAGATTAATTTCAAACAAAAGATTACTAATAATATCAAACCAAGCAACTTATCACCACATGTCACTAGCACAACTTTTCATCTAGACTCAAGCTTTTATTCTAGGAGAGAAAGTGAAGAGATGTTTACCTATAAACCTTCCTTTAGAACTATTACACAAAACAAATACACTTCTCCAAAATTAATAAAGTTCCTGTTATAATAATTGCATCTTAATATGTTCAGTAAATAAGTCAGTGATATAAATTAGGACACATTAAATTTGTTTAATTAAATTGATTTTGATAAATGGCAATGAATTGTCTATTTGGGAACACATTCAAATTTCAGAACACCAAGTTCAGTTTAACTTGCATTAGTTTTCCACTGATATAAGGTAGGCCGAAATAATAGTATTGAAATTCATTAAATTAGAATGGTACCTTAAGTCAAACAGGTGCAATACATCGTGCAGACACCCTGAGAAACCTATGTTTGATGCCAGTTTAGTGAACCTGAGTAAAAGAGCCAAATATAGATATCTATATATACATGAACAAGAGATACACAATAAAACTGTCTTATATAGCACCCTCTCATGGGCTGCTCCTGAGACTTTTAAGGAACTAGTTAGCCTACTTCCACATTAAAAATACTGCTCAGAGTTGGCCAGGATTTCAGTCACCAGGTGTTGATTGGCAAATAATATAACACAATTAAATTATTTCTTGTACACTCAGGATAAGCCAGCTCCAGTCTTGTAGGTCAGTTAAGACAAACTAATCTCTTCTCATGAGTCGAGAGCAGTTTCTCCTTTTGCTGCTCCTCACACCCAGTGCTTGGTTACAATCCTAGCCAGTGAGATAATCAGCACCCAGAAGAAACATTCCATTTCCCCTTTTTATATCCAGTTATGCTGCCAGTTCCTCCTCATAAGCAGTTGTACAGCCCCCGGAAGGAGAATGCAAGCCTTTCTTGGTGAATCTGTTACTGTGCCTTTCAAGTGAGGTAGAATTTAAGGAAAAGCTTAAGTCAGATAGATTGCCTCACCATTTAGCCCTGGTGAAGAACATTTTGTATATACCCAAGCAGTACACAAGCCTTAACTGATGATTTACCATCATGCTTGCAGCAGGTAACTCCTGTTTGAACTGAAAACAAATATCCTTGTCAAGGACAAAAAAAAAAAAAAAAGATTAAGTATAAAAAAATAAGGAGAAAAAACCAAGAAGAACAAAAAAAAAATAAAAGCCAAAAATGGAATACTTAAAGGTCTATCTGTAAAATGTTTTTGTAGCTCAACTTGAAAAATAAAGTGTTAAATACTCATTTATACTCTCTTGATTCAACAATGGTTTGCTGGAAATTTTCAAAGCTGGTAAAAGTTTTTTTCCTTTGCCTTCTTTAGATATATCAAATGTAATAACCAAGCTCAGGCTTACTATTAAGAGCAAGAGCAGTATTTTTCTGACATGGTAAAACAGAATGCTGGTTTAGACCTCTTGATAGAACCCAACAGGATGTGATGCAGAGGAGCTGGCCCTCATTTTACTGGTTGCTGTTTAGTTTCATCAGTACTCACAGAGATTCTGGATTGCATACTGTAGGAACACTTGTATATATACAATAAAGGACTCAAAATTATGGAAAAGTTTAACCAAACTGTAGCAGAAAAAGATGACCTTTCTGTAATTGGGTTTATTTCTCTAAATGTTTAAAGAAAGGTTGTAGTTATTAGCAGGATAGAAAAGTAAAAAATAAAATATGATGCAATGTTAAGGAAGCTAGGCTTCCTGCCTTTCATGTTGTCTTCTTCCAAGCTATTCACAACCTTGTCATTTCCTACTGCCGTCTCTTGTCACAAACCACCCTGCCCTCTTTGATTTTCCCATGGTCTCAGCTTTCCCTGACTTGTTTTCAGTATCTCACATAAGCATTCTTTTTCCATAATTTGTAAGAGCACTTCCCTTTCTTTTACATCTCTCTTCAAGACCTGTTTTTGCCACAATTCCTGTGAGAAATTTGCCATGTTACTATGCCTTGAAAGATAAGAATGATTCCTTATTACTTTCTATAATAAAATGTAATTACAAAATTATTTTAATCTACAAAAATGGGCACATAGCCGCATGTACTCCTGAGGTGAAACTGATGTGCAGTAATATATGAAGATACTTGGTTTCAGATTGTCTTGCTTAGGGAATAAGATTCTGTCTCAGGCTTCTAGCTGCAAATTAATATTACACAACAACTATCTAGGAAAGATAATGCATATTCTAAAATACTTTAAAAATGAGAGAACTGTATTCAAACTGAGACTATTCACACAAAGCCCAGGAAGAAGCCTCACACATTATCCTGCAAAGCATACCCTCCCATAAAGCACTCATCAGCAGTAAGTTTCAGTTGGGGTTATCAAAGGTCCTTATATTTCATGCCATAAACACATTCCAACCCTGGGTCCACACACCCACCTTTTTTTGGGGATGTTTCACAGCTTCCAATTTATTTCATTCTAACTTTTACTGTTTGGCAACAGCTTCTCTACACTTCAGTAATATTTAAGGTGAAAACTAATAATATCCATCTATTCCAGAGATTAAAGGATCCATGTATGTACAGGGTATGTTTGGGGAAATTAATAATCAATCAGCACTAGCTGACAGGATAAGCATCAATGAAATTTCTCATGCCTTCTCAGGGCACATGTCATGTGGGGCATCTGTTTCCTGAAACCTTTCACCAAGCTGGGCACATGCAGCAATTTCCAACCTCCCTGCTGAAGGGAAAGTCTCTTCCTGCTCTTAGCATTATCATCAGTACAACATGTCATTTTTCTTTTCTTGTTTTAAAATTCCTTAAAATCAGACATACTCCATATGCAGGTAAGTTCGATAGTTAAGTACAATCCAAATTATATTACTCAAACTACTGAAAGAAAACTAAGATCTAAACCGTCAGGCTCATGGGTCTAGTATAATGAAATTGTTAACGGAAACATTAAAAGTTATCAGACAGGAAAACTAATCACATGCTATCACTTAGGAAAAAAAACACCCATAACACTGGACTTCATTTGATAATGTAAACACTGGTAAGAACATGTAAAATTTTAAAGCAATCATTTCACTGTGGTTTACTCCATAAATTAAACTGTACCTGGGGATTCATTCAGGCTGAAGGCAATTCGTACTGGTTTATCAGCAGGTACCCTGGCGGTGGTGATCATGTGGGCACTTGAGTCAATGCTTTTACTTGTTTGTTCCAGCTGTAATAATACAAACAATATACTTATTACAGAGCATGTTACACCATTCAACAAATGAGGTTTAATGCTTTTCATGCATTCATAGCTATCTTTCTCATTCCAGGTAAGCAATGTTTAGAATCAAAGTCAAGGGAGCGCCATTTCACTTTTCCATTTAAGAAGGATTTAAGTGAAATTCAGTGCTGAGACTGCCTTTCTTTTGCTATTTACAGATTAGAAAGAATGATGGCAAAGGAAGCTTCCCCTCTCCTCACCTGCTTGCTCCCCGCCATTGCCCCTTCAGCAAGCCTTGACTCGTGGCAATGCTGCCTGGTTCTGAAGGTGAAGAAGGAAGAAGGGGTGGGGAGTTGAGAGTAACATGACCCCAAGCCTGCCATGTGATTGGAAACGTGCACACCACTCCACATGGTGTCAATGAGAAGACACCCATCCTCCTACCTTCCACCCATACTCCCCCAGTCAGACTGTGCCTGATAGTCACACACTTAATGGTCAGAAAGTTACTGGGTCTCCAAACCTTGGTGGTGATTCTTCAGTGGAACTCTGTGCAGGTGTAGGGGTCTGTCTGCATGGGTTTGACTCCTGGATCGGGACCTTACTCAGTCCTCGGTCTTTCTTCTGAGACCACCAATCCCAAAAAGTAGTTTTACTGAGATGAAACCCTGTCCATTAAGAAAACTGCTAGTTCATTTCAAGCAGGGCACTAAAGAATTGTTGAGCAACAAAAGAATTAGCCACTACTGATCTGTAATGGTATAATTAAAGCATCTCTGAACACTCAAACGTTGTACTCAGAGCTGTACTGTGTATATTTAACCTTTTGACTGGTTTTGGTTAAATTTTATTAAATAGCTAAATGCAAACTTAATCTCCCTGTACATCTAGCACAAAGCTGCTAAAATTCACAGATATTAATCTTCTGATTAGCTCCATGTGTGGAGAACATGAAGTCAGTGGGACATCATACATGAAAAAGATCTGCCCATAGAGAAATTATTTTAGGACTGAAGACTATGCTATCCAGAGTGCATTGCATCCATACCAACTATGTGGACAGTTATGAGATACACTTTCAAATTAAGATAAAAACTCCTCAGTCAATTCCTCAGAAACCAAATTCTTCAGGAAAATACAATTAATTTACTAAAAGTTGTACCACATGTCAGCAGACAACTCAGCATTTAGCTAGTGAAAGCAAAAACCAGTTTCCTAAGCCAATAGTCTTTCAGTTTTTCAGTAAAGTAGCTATTGTATTGCACAGAAATCCGAACAACTCATTCTAATTTACAGTTATTTGGCAGTCTCAGAAAGTCAATAGAACAGAACAATATTTCAGGGTTATAATCTTCCTTGGTGATGCACAAGTGAATCAAACACTTCCCTGGCATCACTGCCTTGCAATCAGTGGGGGAGTATCAAATTTGCATTTGGCACATTAATTTCAGCATTTCTTTGGTATTTTTTCTCTGTCTTAATATTTAGCTAGCAGAGTGATACAGTTACCCTGTAGCAATGCTACATGATAAATTGTTATTTGAAGTACATAATCCTTTCTTAAAATAACAGCAAATAATCTAAAATGATTACTTCAAATAAATCTTACTTGGAGCTGAGAGTGTCTCCTTCTACTAATACATGAAGGATATCAGGTATCATTCTTTATTCCCCTTATCTAATAATCAAGACAGAAAAATTGAACTGGTATCTATTGGGCAGAGACAAAGAAAAGTCAACTAAACTGCAACAGTGTATGCTTTTGGACTCAGGAAAAGATCCTTGGGTCAACTGAAATATTCCCTTTTGAAATGCATTGCATTAGACTAATAATTTTTACCTTCTGAGCATTATTGATCTCTTTTTTTCCCCCCCAGACTCTCACTTTATAAGAAACATCTGAGACACCTCATTGTTCTTCAAAAACAACAGAACTACTAATCAAAAATTCTTTATTATATTTCCCTTACATACCTCCAAATACAAAGAAAAAGCAAGAAAGAAAATAAGAGATTTAAAGTGATAAGCACATCCTTGAAACAAGGCTGTTCATCATTCTGTGTTGTTGGTACACAGTCCCCTGACATCTGCTTACTATCTCAAGTGGTATTCCACATAAGAGTATACTTAACATTTCGTATCATAGCCTGAGAAACAAAAATGATGCATTCTGCTTAGGTTTTAAATTTGCCATAAAATTATTGCTAGAAGCAAACCTGTTTTTTTTTTTTTTATCTGTCACATACTCTGTGGTCTGTGATGTGTTTAAATTACCTCTTTTAACCATCTAATATCTGAGGGCAAAAATCAATATCCCTTAGATAAGAAAGGGTGAATTCTATCATAACACAAAAAAGTGTTTTCATTTTATTCCAATCCAGAAAAAGAAATCTCATCTTTATATGCAGCACTTATCCTCCTATCATTTTTTTTATATTCCATATATCCCTTCACTCCTTTTTGTGCAGTCCTCAAGCTCTTCATCACAAAAAGAAGTCACAGAGAACAGAGAGGGATGGAAGCAGCCTGTGTGCAGACAAAGTGATACAGGAAACACACAGACCAACTGCCCCCAATTCCCCACCTGCTTTCTCCATGTATGAAGAACAATATCTCTGTAGACAGAGATGAGGGTGAGTGGGCAACCTGGAATTTAGTGAGATTTAATGAGCTGCTCTCTTCTTCACAACAATTGCCTATAGAACTGGCTGCTGCTTCTCCATTAAAAACCTGCGGCAGAACTCAAGATTAAGCACTGTTACAGCTCTATCAATTTAGTTCAGTTTTCACACCTGTTGCCTTACCTCACTTAGCGGAGTGTCTGCACTTGTATAATCCAGGGCCAGCCACTGCCTTGGCTTGTCGTTGCCTTTATGGAGTAAAGCTTCAATAAAAGAAAAGGCTGCACCTGCTGCATAGCAACAAACTGACAAGGTCTGAGAAGCTGAGACAGCTGTCAGGGCAACATGCTGCTACCTGCACTTCCCATAGGCTTTGCTGTCCCAAAAGATCACCCTTTTCCGCTTTTCTCCACAATTCCACTTTTCCTTCCTCTCCTTGCCAGTGACGAGGGATTATGATGCTGTCACGCTTCAGTGAGGAAAAAATCCTTCTGTCACAGGCATTATTAAGCAGCAAACTGTGGCGAGCCCAAGATTTTTAATTCATTAGTCCTGGCAAACCTAAAATACAAACAGACTTGCTTCATAGGACAGGAATGTTTTCAGCATGACCCAATCAGTGTCTGTGTCTATTCCAGCAAACTGGCAAAGATAGCATGACTCCAGTCAGCAAAAATGTCTGCAGCTCCAATCAGCTTGGGCTGACACTGCCAACTTGGACAGGCTACAAGCGAACTATCAAATGATAGCAGCAACTATCAAAACTAACAACAAGGGATGGGCTTGGCGTGTTAGGCTGGGTTCATGTTGGCTTTGGTCAAGCCAGGCTTGTTTCATAGCAATGATAGCCCTGCACTTCTGAGGAGGCAACGGGCAAATTTCAGAATGCGTACACTGTGAAAGCAGATGTATTTATAGATGTGCTGGTGATGGCAGTGATAGCTGAAGCTGACTAAATCAGAGATTTGACTGAACTCAGAGGATTTCCTAGTGTGATTTCAGATAGCTTTTGTGATTTTTTTTAAGCCACAGGCAAGCAATTAGTAGATAAATCTTAAAGTATCACAAGAGAGGTTAATTTCTTCAGCTTAAACTTTTATGTTCTGTTGCTGTGTCACACACATGTACTGCCTACATGACTTCTTTGATTGACTGTTAGCATAGTCACTTGAACAAATGGAGAAAACTGGAGAGTTACAGAATAATTACATAGGATATCTTTATTGTTGTGTGCTTGAAAAGGGGTTCTCTTCCTTTTATATTTCAAAATGTGTTTTTAAGGTATATTTTATGTTTTTAAATTCCAGTTAAAGGTTTATCTAACCCAGATCTCCTGTATAGGCACACTGCTAGATTCTCTTGGCTCAGCAAAGATACAGAGGTTGCAGGACAAACAGAGACATGAAGGTCTGAAGTCAAGTTTTCATCTTTCTTCACCCTTTCACCTTTTGGCCCTAGCCCAGGATTGATCTAATCAGTGCAAATCTCAGGAAACCAGCAGTTGCCCTTGTGTCCTCAAAAGACCTTTTCATACTTTGAAATGACTAAACTGCAAAGATATTCTACCCACAGTGAATTTTCTCCAGCAGTGACCTGGGCAGCTACACCATTAGTTAAGTATCTGGTGAGGCCGGCTTTCTAAGTGCAGTGTGATTTCAGAGCAGACTATGGGCTCTCACCCAAAGAGTTAGTGAAAAGCAGGATTGCAATTCTGACTACACTGACCATTTTCTCTTCTCTTGTTGTGTTTCTGAAAAGACTGAGGGTTCCTCCCTGTATGTCTCCTTTGGAACGAGAGGGAAGAGAGATTGTCTCTGATCACAACCATTATGGCAAATAATGTTCTACAGCTCAATAGCATCACCAGTACTGCTCGATAACATCAGCAGTTGATACTGATCTCCAGGTCCAGATCCAATTACTGCAAAAGTATTTGTTTGAAGATACAGAAAATCCTGACTCCAGTAAAGTCACTACAAATATTCTGCTTCAGTTTCCATGGAGCCAGGGTGGCCCTGAGATCATAAGACCCTCTTCTGCTTTGTATGGACAGATGGTATTTAGGTGGCATGAGTGCCTTCATTACATGCCATTACAGCAAAGCCTAAAAAAGTCTCTCTACATAAAAAACTTAAGACATGCAAGATCTTCAATAGCCATGACAGCAAGGGGCTTGGACAGAAATGATGTCTGAATAGCCCAGGGGTGTGTTTTCCAGATGGCTCTGACACTCCACATTTCCAGACTGACACTTCAGTTGCATTCAGTTCATGTGCATTTGCAAATTGAATTCAAACCATTTTATATTTTGTATCCATTGCATGCATATTTTTAACATGTCAGTGTTTCTAGTTTAATCTATATTATTATACACATTTTACAAAAGAAAATGGAATCACCTTTGCTTAATATGCACACTCCTAAGGGGTGTGCTGTGAATCATGCTAAAATATCAAAACTGCACAAACCTAAAGGCCCCTGATTTGCATTTAAATATCAGTTCTGTGCTTTACACAATGATTAGTCACCTGAAACTACTACTTTATGGAAGGTACCGTATTTTTAGGATGTGAGAATATTACAGCATTCTGTATATAGAACATTAAATTTGAAACATCAGGTTGAATGATTTACTGAAAACATTTTATCATCTATTTATTATTTGGTCTGTGGTGCTAAAGCTCCCAACAATATGGGTTTAAACAGCACATTTTAAAACGTTCTGTAAATTACAGCAATAAACTAGGGAGGACCTTAGTTTTAAATAGTGGGAAAACTGGCATCCAGGATGCTTCACTTTGGAGACTTGCTCAAATTAACAGTCAAAAGGCATTTTAAATTTTGGGTAGAGGTAAATCACACTGCTCTTATTCACTAGGTGACTAAGATCTGTGTATTGAAGAAAATTACTCTCCCATTTACTGCAACACAAAAAATACTTCTTTATAACAGGCTGCACATGCACCTTACAGTCATCTCTGTAATTACAGAATGCAGGTTTTTTGTGCAGGAGTACAGCCTGCCTTGTTCCCTTTTCCAGCATACTCTTAGTCATCAAATGCCTAGTACTCAAGCAAAATTCTTTCAATCCTGTACCACATTACGAAACTGGTGGTATGCTAGAAGAGCATATCATGTTTTATTCATCAAAAACACCTTAAAGGAACATGCACTAAATTAGTAACAGTGTGACTTACTGACATTCAGTAGTAGAAACACACAAATTTGTAACAATTTTTAGGATGAAGTATCAGTTATTCTACAGATGTAAAAAAAGCCGATATCTGCTGTCTAATAAAACACCTGTTGCCCTCCCTTTTTTAGCTGTGCTACTTTCAATTTATCTCAGTTTCCTAGTATAAGGAGTATTTTAGTAGCATATGACTTCATTCATGCTAAAATGGTGTTTCACAGATTGCCAGCCACTATTTAAAAATGCAGTTTAAATATTCTATCATATTGAACATGTTCCAAGAAGAAATTAAAAAATATAATGTTTTGCATAAAATGAGACACAGAGCAAAAGCTTAATTTTATAGATTCCTCTGAGTACAAACAGAATCCCATTTTTGATGATTTCTGATGAACTTATCTGCACCAAATTTTGTTAAAAATCACACTGTGGGAGGGATTTTGACCCCTTTATTGACATCAGGGCTGATCAGGGTGAAGTTGTTCCATGCTGTAGAGAATTGATTTTGAAACCATAAGCATTGGTGAGTCACATCCTTTAATTCCACATTACCTGTGGAATTTCCAGTACCACTTGGACTACATAGCTCAGAATTTGCCAGATAATAAAAGCTAGACAGCATATTCCATTTGTCTGCTATGGCAATTGAATAAGTGCTTCACACCAGCCATAAAAATAGAATGTCTTTGTTGACGTGGTCTCTTCTTGCAGTCCATAAGGATAACCATCTCAAGTCTGCATGGAATTGGATAAAGAAGTGTTTTTTACTAAAGCAGCAGTTATCCTAGGTGAGATCCGAACATCCGATATGAAGTAATAAAATCACAATTTTCACAGCCAGAAATCCAGAAACAAAGAAGAATACTTCTTTCTTATCTTCTGGATAATGGAAAGGTACAGATCAAATATAAATTATTTAGTCTTGTTGCATCTCACTCACAATCTGACCTCCCAAGTCCTGACAACCAGAGCAGCCAACAGAGCACTTCATTATTCTTCTTAGATACTTCCTCCAGTCTCCTTGCCTATGCAGTATTTTAAAACAGGTAAAATAATGTATTTTCCCCAAAGCTCTATAATCATAAATGGCCAAACCCTATCAGATTAAATACAGTCATTAAACCCAGCATGAAACATACATTGAGTACTGACTTAAAAAATAGGATGAGAAACTTTATAATTAATGGCAAATTGACATGCAATAACTGAATTCACTTATATAGGATCATACAAATCTAATGAAGGAGGCCATTGCAGAGAAATTAAAAAATCAGCTCAATCATGATAATGTGGATTTACAGAAGTTGACTCAGCAATTTTTACACCTGGCTTAAGACCATCTGGAAATAACCACATCTTCAATCACTTGAAAACCCCACAGGTGAAAAACTCCACCACTCCAGAGGAAACTCTAGACAGAAATTGTGGGAAGCTAATTCTGCTGAGAGAAAGAAAACTGAAGCCTTTGAGATATGATGCTGCCAACGATCCTTGCATGTCTCTTGCAAAGATGAAAGCTGAAGTTAGAAACATTACTGGAAAAGCCTCACTATTGTCAGAAATCAACAGGTGCAAACTTAGAGGCTTCACTCACATCAGCACAGAGATGGAAATAACCTTTAGAAACTAATTACAGGAAGAATGATGATTGGTCACCTCAACAGGGAATACTGAAGGTCAATATGGATAGACAGTGTACAGCAATTCACTGGGAGATCAGTAGCCCAACGTTCAAAGCTAGCACTGGCTAACTAAAAACACCATCCCTTTCTTGCAAGTACTTAAACACAAATGCTTCAATTTTGCTTACCAGTTGTGCCATTGAAACACATCCAACTGTCCTAGAGTAGAAAGATAATTTTCTCATAAAAAGCAAAGTAATCACTTTATTTCAACAAGACTTGCCATTCCCTAAGAGAATGCTTAGCTTACCTTAAGAATGTACCTAAAAAAGATACTGTAATATATTACAGCCTTACTTGATGATGGCTGAGAACATCATGCTCTCATGGATACATGCACAAGACTTTCAACTGAACACACACTTTCATGAAGCTTTGACTCTCTAAGGAAGAAATCAACATCCAGAAGAATGTGGCAAAATCCTCAAAAGCAACTGGTATTCTGCTCATACTTGAAACCTCACTGCTGATTCAGCACCAAAACTTCCTTAGTTAATACTGCGAGCTGCAAAGAGAAGACATAGAATCATATAATAGTTAGGGTTGGAAAGGACCTTAAGATCATATATTTTCACCCCCCCTGCCATGGGCAGGGACACCTCACACTAAACCATATCACCCAAGGCTTCATCCAACCTGGCCTTGAACACTGCCAGGGATGGAGCATTCACAACCTCCCTGGGCAACCCATTCCAGTGCCTCACCACCCTCACAGTAAAGAACTTCCTCCTTATATCCAATCTAAACCTCTGCTGTTTAAGTTTTAGCCCATTACCCCTTGTCCTATCACTACAGTCCCTAATGAAGACTCCCTCAACAGCACCCCTGTAGGCCCCCTTCAGATACTGGAAGGCTGATATGAGGTCTCCACGCAGCCTTCTCTTCTCCAGGCTGAACAGCCCCAACTTTCTCAGCCTGTCTTCATACGGGAGATGCTCCAGTCCCCTGATCATCCTCGTGACCCTCCTCTGGACTTGTTCCAACAGCTCCATGTCCTTTTTATGTTGAGGGCACCAAAACTGCACACAATACTCCAAGTGAGGTGTCACAAGGGCAGAGTAGAAGGGCAGGATCACCTTCTTCAACCTGCTGGTCACGCTTCTTTTGATGCAGCCTAGAATATGGTTGGCTTTCTGGGCTGTAAGTGCACACTGCTGGCTCATGTTAAGATCATCTAGTTCCAACCCCCCTGCCATGGGAAGGGACTGTACACACTACACCATGTCACCGAAGACTCCGTCCAACCTGGTTTTGACCTCTACCAGGGCTGCTGGGTTTTTAATATTGGTGGGCATCCCATTCTGGTGCCTCACTACTCTCACAGTAAAGAACTTCTTCCTTACATCTAACCAAAATTTCTCCTGTTTAAGTTAAAACCTATCAACCCTTGTCCTGTTGCTGCAGTCTTTGGGGAAGATTTACTCTCCAGCATCCTTGTATCCCCTTCAGATACTGGAAGGCTGCTATGAGGTCTCCACGCAGCTTCTCTTCTCCAGGCTGAACAGCCGTTACTTTCTCAGCATATCTTCATATGGGAAGTGCTCCAGCCCCTGATCATCCTTGTGGCTTCCTCTGGACTTGCTCCAACAGCTCCATGTTCTTCTTATATTATGCTTAACTGAGGGGTTTAAAACTGTTTTGCACAACTGAGTCACTTACTTATGTTTCATGAGTGTTTCAGGGAAATCCTGCTTGGTCCAGATGGTTTAAACCACATTGGGATCAAAACACTTGGAGCTTTCAAGAACATGGAATTAGGCAGCAGCCAGTGAAGTGTTGCATTGAAGTAGTAATACAAGAGGTAAAGCCCCACACTAGATACGTGAATGCTAATAAACACAAGCAAATATTTAGCCTTGGGTGATATGGTTTAGTGTGAGGTATCCCTGCCCATGGCAGGGGGGTTGGAACTAGATGATCTTGAGGTCCTTTCCAATCCTAACTATTCTATGATTCTATGATCTAAACAGCCTGTACAAGAAACGTTACCCTGTGGAACAAACTGTCCTGGGTTCAGCAGTAGCAGGCATTTTTCTCCTTCTTAGTAGCTGGTGCAGTGCTGTGGTTTTGACTTTCAGCCTGAGAACAGTGCTGCTAACACCCATGTTTTTAGCTCTTGCTAAGTGACACTTACTCCGACCACGGACCTTCTGAGTCTCATGCTCTGCCAAGGAGGAGGGGAAGCCAGGAGGAAGCAGAGATAGGACACCTGACCCAAACTAGCCAAAGGGGTATTCCATACCGCAGGACATCATTACCAGTATATAAACTGGGGGCAGTTACCCAGAAGGGCTAGGTCACTGCTCAGGTCAGGCTGGGAATAGGTCATCAGGTGCTGAGCAATTGTATTCTCTTACTTTGTTATTTCCCTTATCATTATTAGTGGTAGCAGCAGTGGGTTTGTGTTATACCTGAGTTACTGGACTGATCTTATCTCAGCCCATGGGAGTTACATTTTTTCCATTCTCCTCCTCATCCTTCTGGGAGTAGGGAGAAGGAAGAAGTGGGAAGTGAGCAAGTGGCTGCATGGTTCTGAGTTACCGGCTGGGCTTAAACTACAACACAAACACAGAAGAGATTCCTAAAATTCTTCTTTCCAAGAAGACCTCACCATAAGCAGTGTAGCAGCAAATGCCACTCGGTGTATTGATAAGGAGTGATGAGGAAATGCTGTATGCTCTCCACATTTCTGCAGAGTTCATGCAGAGGGAACCCAAAACTATTTCTGTCACCTTTGGGATCACCACAGTCAAATGCCTGTGTGCTATAAAAGCCTTTCTTGATATGTCTGAACAAACAAATTTATTCACAGGGACATGCCGCAGCGTTGTCCAGTGTGTGGCCATCATGGGCAGGAACATCCCCCTGGGCCAGCACCCCAGAGGCCTTTCTCCAAGGGATGCTGGCAGAAGGGGCAGCAGCAGCAGCAGGGCTGCGCTGGGCAGGGATGCAGGGGCCCCATCACCCCTGTGTCATAGTGACAGCACCCGGCAACGCAGCATCACAATGCTCTGGGGCAGTATGAGTCCAGTGCCCTGCCCTGTCCCACTGCCAGAGTGCCCGGTGCTGTCACCAGGACAGAGCTGGCAGCCTGAGGGCATCCGAGAGGAAGCCCTTGAGGCACTGGGGGAATTCCTGGGAGGGGGGAGGGGGTTGATGGGGGGAACACTTGAAGCTGCAGGAAGCTGCAGGAGGTTCTCTGCTGCAGTTCCAGCTCCTGGAGGGGCCACTCTCTAAGCTCATTGGATGGGTGGATGGATGGAGCTCCTGCTTCAGTCGTTGGGGAGCTCGCTGTCCTCATCTGCTGGGCACAGAGGAATTGCTTACCCGAGGGGTGGAGGGAGCAAGCACTTGGAGCTGCACGAAGCTGCAGGAGGTTCTGTGCTGCAGTTCCAGCTTCTGGAGGGGCTACGCTCAAAGCATCATCGAGGGATCTTGCTTTAGTTGTCAGGGAGCTTGCCATCCTCACCTCCTGGGAGAGAGTGGCAGTAGCCAGAAGAAAAAGGGTGCACAGGTGGCTCAGTGCCCTCCCCCAGTGCTCTTGAGCTCCCACTGCCAAGCACAGGAAGGATTCGTGCTCCGAGGATTCATCAGGCCAATGGCATTTTGCTTTTGATGGAAGCCCCTGAGATGGCTTCAGGTGGAAGCAGAAAAAGCAGTGCCAGTGTCCCCTTGTCCCCTCAGAGGCGTAACCAGCATGTGGACCAGGAGCAGGTCTTGCTCACATGCTCAGGGAGCAGCCGATCGCCAGCACTGGGGTCAGGAAGGAATTTTTCCCCGGGGCAGATTGGCACCGGTCCCCGGGGGTTTTTTGCCTTCCTCTGAGCACTGAGCATGACCACTTGTCAGTACTCCTCGGTCTACGCTGGCTGCGTTATCACCTGGTGCTCGTGCTCCACGAAGGTGGCCCCTGGTGTCCTGCAGCTGGGGGGGGAAGGCTTTTTTCCCCCAGGCTGGACTAGCATGTGTCCCTGGGGTTTTTTGCCTTCCTCTGCAGCCGAGCACAGCTCCTTCATGGGGCTCCTTTGGGTCACTGTGTCCCAAAGGCAGCGGCTCGTGCTCCACGCAGGTGGCCCTCGTGCCCCACATCCGGGGGGAGGCAGCCTTCTGCACTCCCACGGTGGCCCCAGTGTGGCCCCGGGACTTGCTGCTGTCCTCTGGAGTACTGAGCACCACCCCTCGTCAGGTCTTCCCCGGCTCTTTCGGGCTGGGTTCCTCTTGCACTGCTCTTCTCACCACCATGGCACTGCTCCTGCCCTGCCTTGCCTTTGTCAGGCTGCAAGGGAGGGTTTTTCCAGCTAAACTGAAGGGTCTAAACTAAACTAGACTTAAATCAACTAAACTAAGCTAAACTAAACCAAGACAACTAAAATAACTTTATTTCTAAATAAAACGCTCTTTCCACCTGTGACTGTTCTGATTTCTGTCTTTGAAACAATTAATGCTAGAGTGTTTATTAGCAAAAAAAAAATCATTAGTAAATGCAGCCTATAATAGTCCAGGAAGCTCTATATATTTATATTCTCTCCCTCCCTGAAGAGAAAATCTATGATTGATATTATAACTAGCAAGAGCACAGCAGACAGTTCTGCACTGCAGTAGATGTATTAGGCACATGACTATCACACAATGACAGGATGTATGTACATGAATTTATCTTATTTTGTAGAATGGACTATATTAAAAAGGAAATCGTTATGGTTACAAAGTCAAAAAATGATGTTATGACCGGCCTCCCTACTTACAGCTGGTTTGGGTCCCTTGTTCATCTCTGATACAGTCTTTAATAATGGGTGCTCAAGCCACTTTCCCCCATGAGCCCAAATTCAACCAAATTGCTTATTCTAATGAAAGATACTGTATTTTTATAAACCCAAACATATTATCTTTTTATAAGGGCCCATAAAGAAAAAAAAAAAAAGGACTTTGCTTTGGCAGACAAATCGTACAAGACAATTCTGAAGGCTGTCTTACCCAGGGACAGCTCCTGCCCAGGAAACGAGACTACAGATTTTCTATTGGTTCACTGATGAAATGAAGCAGGATAAGGAAAATAAGCTGCTTATTTTTCAGAGGGGTACAAGAGCACTTGAACTTCATTCTTCCTAAATGACTACCCATCATCCTGAGGCTGACTGCAATGAAGGACCAAGCATTACCATTTTGACATTAATGCTACAATCTTCCTCTTATCACAGGACTTTAATAAGGAAGAAGCAGATATTCTTGTGATCTAATGTTCAGGACTAAGCCAGTGATATAAATACTCCAGAATATTCCCATATCAAGTCACCCACACTATACTGTTTAGTGCAATACTGACAGGAAAGACTTGACATTATCTAATTAGCATTAGTCAAGATGACATACTGCTTCTAGAAATGACACAATATTGATATTTCTCACAAGAAAGAAATGCAAATAGGCTCTGCCATCAGTTTCACACTTAAAAAAATTCAACAAAAACCACCACCAACAAAAACAACCCCAAAATGTTAACCATTTTTTGTATGATTTTGAGTACTCCAGAGAGGAGAATTCTAATGGTTTTATCACTTTAACTGAAATATGTCCGCTACAGGAGTTTTTACAGATTGGCAGCAATGACTCTCAGTAATATTGGTTAACTTTGAAAACCTGTAATTCCAAACAACAGAGAATAGGCACTAATCTGTTAGTCACTTACTTAACTACTTCGCATTATGAAAAGAAGCCGCAGTTTAGCGAGACCTGCTCTTCAATGCTGCCCCTTAGAGGACACATTCGTGAAATTCACCCATCTCGTGTCAAAGAGCCTTTGAAGACAACACAAAAAGAGCTGGATAAGGACAGTAATTGAGCCATTCTAAAACCATTAACTATTCCTCATACCACGTTCCTGCAAGCCTATAAAGACATGACGATTTTGATTTTATGATTTTCTTCATGTGGTCATCACAATAAGAACAAAATGAAATTTCCAAATTAAATCTGTACCAAATATTATTAAATTTCTTTTTTCCCCCTTTTATTTATTTTTTTTAGCTCTCTTTATTAGTCTTATCAGAACAGAGCATTTTCTTCTGTAGTTCTCCTGAAAGTGCCAGCAGTAACAGAAATTAAAAAATAAATTACTGGTTAGATTGTATCATAGAGGAATGGAGGCATGAAGGCACAATGAAGTACTCCAATAGGTGTGAGAGTTCAACATTCAGGGTCTTTGAAGGCCTGAAAAGCAAGTACCAAGCTGCTGTGAGAGAAAAGGGAGTTACACTTGTGTTTTCAAAATCATTACTAGAATCACACACTGCTGAATGACTGCTTTGGGTTTTTTGTCTTGCCCAAAGATATCTTTCTGAACCCCACTCCGCTGTATTTTTCTGAGTTTATGCACAAAGCAAGTCTAATTATCAAATAGCAAACTAAGTTCAAGTAAACAAAACCATACCAGTATGATTTGGAATTTGTACACTCTGCTTTCCATCACTCCTTTCTGCTTAAGGTGGTGTCTTCTTGGCCATCCTATCCAAAGCCTTTGTAAGTAATGAAATAAGACAGTTTCTCTCAGAGTTTCTGCAGGTGTTGGGAACATAGATGACTCTCTCCTAAAACTGCAACTTGCTGATGTTGAAAGTAAAAGTGTGGAGGTATGGCTTGCCATTCAAAGCAGTGGTTTGATGTCTTTTGCAGACTCTTCCCAGCTGGCTGATGACAAGGACATCTGTTAGTGGATCAAAATAATGGATGTGATGCTGTAGTAAATGTTTTGGATCATTTGCATACAAGGCAATGATTAACAGACAATCTGCTGTGAATCTCACAGTTGCCTTACTGATGTCCATATTTTACTCAAGAGAACCTGGACCATGAAGATGCGTAACTGCATAACAAACACTTAGACATTCACTTCACTGTATTTTTTTATTAAAAAAAAAAAAACCAAACAACAAAAAACACAAAAAAAACCCAGCTTAAATGCATCAGAGGTAAAATCTATTCTTTGCTGAGCAATGAATACCCAGCCTGCAGAGTTAGTAAGACAAACAATTCTGATAATGAAAAACAGGTGGGACAATTGCCCCTCAAAAGCAAAAAAGGCAGAGATTTATTTACTGTTCAATTACTGTTTCAAGACTCTTAACCCCAATTCTGAACTCCCTGGCTGAGACACAACAAGGAAAACTACTGATACTGCTGAGTCAGTGATGTGGTGTTGGAACTTTGGTATCAGTCTGGTATCATCCTTTTGCTTAGTTCCCTCATTGTCATTTCACCCATTTGTTGTGTAGTATGCAAAGCATCTGGAGATCAAATACTTAGCAAATACATGTAAATCAGAGTGAACAAAGTAATGCAGTAGTCCAGGAGCTTTATATATCTTCATAGCACAGTACAAAAAATAGTTCCTTCTGATTGGATGCACATGAGGGTGGATTTCTTATTAAATAAACCTCCAGGACATTAACTTTTTTTTCTGTTGTACATATTACAACAACGGTATATTAATAATTAGCTATTTTGTTGATTATTAGAAAATGTTCTCTTCTTATTCTTTATATGTAAACTGTGTTGCAGTGCTTAAATGATACCTTGGCAACTGTCCATAATTACTCATATATATATATATGTTACTTTATTTTTCTCTATTATGGAACTTAAATAGCAAGGGTATAGACTTTAACTTATTGGGGCTTTCAGGCAGTAGGTGATATATCTACTGCTCAGACATGAGATCACATTTTGAGGATTTAGCATGTAATACTGGGAACAGATCCTGTGTGATACTCCCAACTGTTGGCATGAATCCATTCCGTGGCCTTTAGCCCTTACTACACTATGGCTTGATTCCCTTATTTATACAACATGGTATAGTATCTCCTGCTCTGAAGAAGTGCACAGCACTGGTTAATTAACATATCTTCAAACACTTCAGGAATCATGTAGGAAAGATTACGCATTACTGTGTGAGCTATGATTCATAGTTACAGCTGAGAAGGTTATATAGTGCAGAAATGAGGGTTGCAAAGGTGTCTTTGGAATTCTTTTGATTCACAACCAGGCACAGATACAGGCTAATTTCTGAGCTTCTGATAGATAAATGGGGCTGACAGAGCAGCCAGGAGATAATGGGGAGTTTCCCATGTCATACTGGTGGCTCACACTCTATGCTGGCAGGAAGAAGGAGAGTGCTCGGCAGACCCTGGGCCCGATTCAGAGACAGGTGGGCCAGGAGACTCCCACTGACATGAGCTGGAGAGAATTAATGGATTTCTCAACAAGTATATTCAAATGACACAAGATTAAGAACCTTAAAATTAATCCCCAAATAAGAATGGGGATGATAAGAGAAACAAGATTTGTAGTTACTTGGACAAGATCTTCAATACTATATGGGTAGAGAAAGAAAGTATTAAAAACTGAAAAAACCTCTGTCTTTGTCCTGAAGCTCTAGTACTATTTTAGACCATCCTTAGAACAGACTGGGCATCCAAGTCAAGGCATGACACAGTGAAGAAAGAAGACCACAGGTCTCAGTGGCCCAGATGCCAAGCAATTTAAGCTGTGGTCTTGATCTCAGAATTCTACCTTTTATCTACAGGGTTTTTTTTCTGCGTATCTGCAGAAATAGAAGAACTGCAAATGAGGTGTGGTAGTAGCTTGTTTCCAGGAGTTTGCAGACAGTTGGTATTCATCTTAACTCTTTGTGACTTCACTTGGGTGCTATTTCTGCAGAAATCTATTCAATGCTGAGCCAACCACCTTCTTCTAAGCCTAAAATTCCTATTTCCATCACATCCCAGTTTGATGTTCTCCAAGCTCCCACATCCATATAGCTACTGATAAATTCTTCCTACCCCAACAATAACACCTGAACTCTCAATAGCAGTTGGATCCTGTGCATTCCACTGGAAAAAAAAAAAAAATCTTATGACCCCTTTGAAAAATTAAGATAAATGTTTCTCTAGCCCTCACCTGATTTGACCTCCTCATGCGAAATAGAACTCACTTGATTACGGATTTGACCTCCTCATGCAAAACAGAACTCATCATCTAGAAGACATCAGTTTTGCCCAACTATGCTTTCTTTTTTTATGACATCAAAACAAAGACTTCAACACTTTTGCTTTCTCTCATGAAGCAGAGGCTCTTGAATTTTATTTTTGTGTGTACTGTACCAGTGTCACAACATGATTCTATACCTTGATTGTACTTGCAATACAAAATCAATACAAACAGCATCAGCTCCTTTCTGAGACTATTATCCTTTCCAATCTTGTTTGTTTAGCAGAACCTCTGAATTGTTGCCACTTGTGCAGGTAGAATCAAACATACTGGATACTTAACTCAGCTGGGGACTGTCATCACTATTTAGTTAACATTTTCAGGCAATTTACTGATCCCATGCAAAGGCAATACTGCTTTAAAATCCCCAGAAGTGCTTTCCAGTGACTCAAACTGTCTTAGCTACAGCAGAAATCACATACAACTGAGGTAAGAATACACTAATGGCAAAGTAATCTTGCTTTCCTGTCTAGCTTGCAATCTTCTCTACTAGCAAGTGAGATAAGCCCAGGATGAGGGTCAAATTTAACCCAGGAGCTGTGGACCAATGACCTAAGAAATACTTAGTTGATTAGAGGTGCTCCAGTTGATTAGCATGCTCCTTCTCATCATAAGTGAGATAAACACAATCTGGGAAAAGCTGATGTAACTGCTGCTGCTGTTACAGGAGAATTATGTTAACCCTGAATGTTCAGCCCTACAGACTGTCTCAGGTATAAGCACAATTCTCTGCAAACTAGGTATGGCCCTCAGGCTTCCCTCAAGATGCCACTCACATTTTTTCATTGGCCAGATGTCAATGTTATTGGACAAACACAGTCAGATGTTACACCCACAACTTCAGCAGACATTTTTCTATCCTTGTTTTCCAATTGCTCATGTTCCCACTGCTGGAAAACCAAACAGGAATCAAGATTCTGCCCTTTTTATGAACTTCCCAAGATCTTGTTAAAATTTTGCCATTGTAGAAGTTGACAAATATGTGCCTACAGATAAGCTGGGGATTTCCACGTGTACAGTAATAGATTTTGGCTGGTGAAAGGGCAGCCAACTGCCAATAGCCATCCCTCTGACCTTTGGATGGTCTTTTAGCATGGCAATATCTGTGCAAAATATAAATGGTGTAGACGAGTAGCTAAAAAAAGATCAAGGCCAAGTCAAAGTCGGGATTAGACAGCAAGTCCCAAATAACTTCTGATTATAACAGAAAGAGATGTTTTAGTAATAGTTTAATACAGATAAATATATTTGTATATAATATATATTCATAATCACAGATATACATATATATTTTAGCTTTATTGGTATTCTCGGTTTAAAAGATGTAGTTAACATAAGCTTCAAAAAAAGCACTGTAACAACAGGGCAGTTCAAGAAGTACTTGAAGAAGGCATAAGGCAGCGCTGCCACAGAGAGACTGCCCTGTCTCCCTTCCTCTCTCCTTGGGCCACTTCCAAAATTTTGTACAGCCATGTAGTAAGCAGGAAAGCTGAAAGCTGGCTAGACTTCTTTTGGATTAGGCTTAATGCAGACTGGTTCCCTAATCTGGTTCATTGCATGGGACCACAAATGCTTGTCAAGAGAAGATTTAAGAGCAGGAGAAGGAGAATGTAGTTGTGAAACAAGCAGGCAGATACAGGACAGCCTTTGTGCTTAAGCCTCTTGCTTAAAATACTAGACCTGTTTCTTTAGCATCCTGTGTACTATTACCTTGATTCTTTTGTTATTTGGCTTGACGAAAATCAGAGGAGAATAATACCGATGCATACTAATGAACTCAGAAACATATTTTAATACAAATGGTATATGAATTTAAGCCCAGGTTGGCAATCCACCTAGGCAAGTGATAGGATCCTACAGGAAAAGAAGCATGGACTTTTCCAAGACTGTAAAATTTCCAGGAAGCCATTTCATCATTCCACCATTCTACTTCCTGCTGGGAAAAATGGTACTCATGTTAAGTCCTGCAACAATGAGTTAGCTATATCCAAATGATGGCATTGAGAATGTAAAAGAGGGCAAAAATTACAAAACTAGTAAGTGTTGATGAATCACTAGAAATTTGCCTGAGGTCATGCAGATTATTAGTCACAGAGAGTTGAAACACATCCTGCCATTGCTGATGAGCAGTCTAACCACTTGAGACATCTTTCATCTCTGCCCTAAAATAACTGTTTCTTACTAGTATGCATTCAAACTATTGATATAATGCCCATGACTATGAAAAGTCTTCTACATTGATTTAGGATTAAGTACCTCTCCTCTGATCTTTGTGGCCAACAACAGATTACAGAAGCTGCTTTTAAAAAAAGTTTGCAGTACCTAGGCTGTAGAACAGGACAGACAGTTCCTCCTTTCCTAGCTGAACTGTGGTGCAGACACATTGGAAAAGCGAAAAAAGAGATAATTGGGGTTATGCCCTCTGTTCCAAACTCCAGCTCTTTCATTTGAAAATGCCCACACTCCTTGGTCATGACAGGCAGGGTTGAATAGCTTCCCTCTTCTACTTCAAGCAGCATCTGCTTCTGAGTACTTCTAGTAAAACTGCATACAGATTTTTTGAAGTTCATTCACAGGGTGCTTTATTTAGTTGTGCTTTCTATCACTCTTTTTTTACAATGCCAAGATGTATTACAGGTTAAAACTGACTGAATTTTAAGACTTACAGGACAGTACACCTAAACCAAGTACATCCTCTTGAGGCTGCTTAAGCAACACATATCAAGAAATTTGATTAACCTTGCAGGCAGCCTATCTGTGGTGCAGAGATGGAGCAACTCAGCCTCTGCTCGTACATATTGCTCGGATACTTCTTGGCCCAAATGCAGCAGTATTATTTCTAAGGCCTTGAAACAGTATGCTTGATTTTGTGTGGCACAGAAACAAAGTTAATAAAACTTATCAAACACAAAGCAGCTCCATACCGAAGCAGCTCCACTCTCTCCTGGCTGGACCTCAGCTATTTTATAGAGATGTCATATTTTATAGGTGAGCCTCCTAAGTACTCTTCACTGTGTTCTGTAGCACACATACTACTTATGATTACCCTGGACAATGAGAACTTGACTGTAATTTTCCCATCATAGAATCATAGAATGGTTTGGGTTGGAAAGGACATTAAAGCTCATCCAGTTCCAACCCTTCTGCTATAGGCAGGGACACCTCCACTAGACCACCCTGTCCAGCCTGGCCTTGAACACTGCCAGGCCATCCACAACTTCTCTGGGCAACCTGTTCCAGTGCCACACCACCCCCATAGTGAAGAATTTCTTCCCTATACACAATCTAAATCTACCCTCCTTCAGTTTAAACCCATTCCTCCTTGTCCAGTCATTACCTGTCCTTGTAATAACTCCCTCTCCAGCTTTCTTGTAGGCCCCTTTAGGTACTGGAAGGCTGCACAAAAGTCTCCTGAGAACCTTCTCCAGACTGAACAAGCCCAGCTCTCTCGGCCTGTCTTCATAGGAGAGGTGTTACAACCCTCTGAACATCTTCATGGCCTACTCTGACCTTGCTCAAGTAGGTCACTGTTCCTCTTACGCTGGGGCCCCCATTGCTGAATGCAGTACTGCAGGTGGGATCTCTTGAGAGCATAGAAGAAGGGGACAATCACACTCCTGATAACACTTCTTTTGATGCAGACCAGGATATGGTTGGCTTTCTGGGCTGCAAGCACAGGGTGCCAGGTGATACTGAGCTTCTCATTGACCAACAACACCCCCAGCTCCTTCTCCTCAGGGCTGCTATCCAGACTATCAGTGCTATCAGCACATTTTGCTTCCATTTGAACAAGTCTGGTCTGTATCAAACAAAACACTCTACTGGAGTCTGCAAAGTTTCATGACCAGTTTTTGCCACCAGTGGCAATGAAGGCTATTAACTGTTTCTGGGACATGTTTCACTTAATGTACTCAGATAAACATCTGGGAAACACCCTGCACTTGACAGTGAAAGAAGCCAACATCAGCCACGATCACCATATCACCTTACTATATTGCTGATGATTCCTAGGAAAGAGCACCATCACATAGCACCCCTGACACAAGGAGGAAGTGAGTTGGACATAGTACAATAAATCTGCCAATGCTCTCCTACCTGTTTCAGAAAAATATGAACAGGGGTCTTTTCTTTCTAAATAAGTTACATAAATACAGCAACAATGAGATGACCATTTACGTTCTTTGGTCACATTCACCTAAAGCAAAACGCAGAGCCACAGGACAAGCCAACCATCTCTCAGGTTAGGCACCTCTAAATACTCCCCGTTCTCTCGATCTCCATTCTCTTTTAGAAACCCAGTAGCCTTTGCCCGGCGATCAAGCTAAAGACTACGCAGCTTTCTGACGGGCTCAGGCAAACCTGCGGGCAGACAAACATGGCAGGCAAGCCGCTGCTGTAACAAACCCGGCTTTGGGCAGAACCCCTCCAGCTCACAGAGCACAGGCCCCACAGACGCAGACAACCCGCGGCCTGCGCGCCACCTACCGCCCATTGCGAGCGGGAGCCGAGCGGGAGCCGAGCGGGAGTCGGGCGGGAGTCGGGCGGGAGCCAAGCGCACAGCCCAGCGCCCCGCCTCGTGGCCCGCCTTCCCGGGGCGGGGCGGGGCGGGGCGGGGCGGCGCAGCCTGCCCTGCCCGCAAGCTCCCGGTTGCCCCGGCGCGCCTGCGCGTTTCCTGCTCTTGTCTCTCCCGTCGTCCTCAGCGCCCCACGGTGCCAGGCCCGAACGGAGCAGAGATGGCGCTTCACGTCCCTAAGGCCCCGGGCTTCGCCCAGATGCTCAAGGAGGGGGCGAAGGTGGGAGCGGCACTGGGCAGGGACTGTTCCCTCCGAGGGGGTGTGGGATGGGAAGGGTGGCTGGGAGTCTCAGCGGAGCGGCGCGCGGAAGGTTCTGGAAGGGTGGTAGGCCCCGGTGCTCCATGGGTCCCGCGAGGTGGGGGCCGGGCGGCTTTGCGCTCCCCGACCACGCCCCCCGCAGCCTTGGACCCTCTGACGGCCGTTGTGAGGCGGGAACCGGCCCCGGTCTGTGCTGGGCCGCGCCAAGCGCCACTGTCGGTGAGGGGGCGGCGCTTGGCGCACGCGGTCTTAGAGTAGGCTCTGCTGCGGCCGCTCCTCTGTATCATTCCCTGTGCCCGGAGGCGCTGCCGTTACTTCCCGCCGGCCCTGTCCCCACAGCCCCTCCCGAGCGGTGCGTCTGGAAGCTGTGTCAGGAAGGCGTGTGTCTGGAGAGCTCGTATAGGTGGTGGTCAGCAAAAGTCAACCGGGGCCTCTAGATTTAGCTTCTCAGAAGTGTCCCAGTTGTTATGTACATCCCTTGATGCTCTTACTGTGCCCATAAGAAAAGTATCTCTGCCAGCGGTGTAGAGTAACACACAATTTTCCGTATGTTTCCATAAATCCGTTCTCATTGTGTGTATCGCTAACACAGTGTAAATTTTGGTAGTAGTCAGACAGTTCCTAATAAAGCATTGTCATTCTTTGAGAAAGTGGACAGAAAGCAAGCACGTCTGGTGTGTTTTTCTTTATTTACAGAGGAAAATAGAAGTTCTGGTTGCTGCTACTTAATAGCAAGGAAAGCGAAGCTGGCAACTCAGAAACCTCTGTTTCTCTTTTCAGAATCTCTTGGAGACAAAGAATGGCATATATCAAGGGCAGGGGGAGAGCAAGGAAACAAAGTGGCCTAGATGCTCTAATAGAGGTTCCAAGGCCAGAACAGCAAGAACTGCCTTTTACAAAAGGAGGCAGCTGGCATTCTGAGATTTTGTTCTTTTGTATTTAGAGAGCAAATATTAGAGAGTACCTTTCTCCCCTCTCTTATGGCCTACACAGTATGTTTTATCCTGCTCTTTCTTCAGGCTCTTTCTGTGGATCCCTCCTTTTCTTAATGCTTCCAAACTGAAGCCAGGCTGATTGGCTTCTCAAACAGATATCTTATAGATCATTATGAATTTTCATAGTTTACATGTTTGAACCTAGAACTGAGTTAAATTATCTTTGTGGAATAGCTGTGAGCAAAGAAGCAGGCGCGGAACTTTGTGCTTACAGAACCCTTGCCCCTCTCCAGTCTGGTATAGGTTGTTTTCTGTTTCCCTTTGGCATGCCACTAACTTATTTGGAAGACTTAGGACATACAGACTGTATTGAAAACTGAGTCACTGTTCAGATGTTCTGTTCAGAGCTTATTGAACCTGCTGAACTGCCTACTTGAGGAGTACACAGTAGCTCTTTTCTTGCTGTCTTTGGGTAAGGTTTAATTTCCCTTTTAAGCTTTTAAGTGAAATGCAAAATCAAGGTTGATGAAACCATTGACTCAGTAGATTATTACTGCTTCGATGATAAATGACTAGTTAATACTTTTCTTTCTTTGTTAGTCTAATTCTAAATAACTTTCTTTTTAGCATTATTCAGGACTAGAAGAAGCTGTCTATAGGAACATCCAGGCATGCAAAGAACTTGCTCAAACCACTCGTACAGCTTATGGACCAAATGGTAAATAAATCCTAAAATCAGTGTAGTGTTTTTGAGCAAATGTGTTTGAGGAAGCATGTTGGACTTGCTGTGGAATGCTAAAGACAGTCTTTGTGGCTGTATAACTTGGACTTTGTTTTGTTAGCTCTTGATTTATGCTATATGATGTGCTTGGTTTTGCCAGTTTTTTGTTTGAGTTTTTGTCCTTTTTGCTGTCTTGCTGCTATATGGAAGACCTACAAAAACAAAAGGAAGGACTAACTTGGTAGATAGTCATAATGAATATACCCATATTATGTCTGGCCAGATACACCAAAGCAAAAGGTGTTCTGCAGCATTTGTTAGTTAAATGATGTGCTAATATTCTTCTGAAGAGAAAACTGCTTATTCAGAAATTACTGATTTCTCCTCATTGTAGCACTCTCTCAAGGGTTATTTCACAAAAATATTTTAGCTTCTTGAATTATAAATAGGGTTAAAATTTTAATGTATAAAATATACCTGAAGTCTATGGAATAGTATTTGTGTACAAAATGCTGTTTTCCTAATGAATGCTTTTTTAATTTTTTTTTCCTTCCACAAGGAATGAACAAAATGGTTATCAATCATTTGGAGAAGCTCTTTGTTACAAATGATGCAGCTACTATCTTGAGAGAGCTGGATGTAAGTTTTCTTGCTTCAGAAGATGTCAGTTGTGAGCTAGTGTTTTCCATTCATGGGCTGCTATGGTTCTGAATGTTTAATAAATACATGCCACCCTGACAGATGATGTACGTATGTCGTTTTGTAAGTCATTGACATCTTTTACTGGGTTTGAGTAAAGTCAATGTGCTGTACCCACAGCAAGGAACAGAACTCTTCTGTGAAGCAGCATTAAGTAGCTGCAGGAAATGCTTAATAGTTGCCTACTTTTTGTCCCCCAAACCAATGTAGATTTAGAAGAGTGCATGTCTGGACAATGCAGTGTTTGGAAAACTATTAATGAAATCACTGTTAAGTTAATTTCCCAGTGTTGGTAGTTGCCGTAATCTCTTGTCTGCTTAGAATACATTAATTGCATTTAAAGAAGCTGAGGATAAAGCAGCATCCTCCTGTGGATACAGTAGAAGTGTGGGAAGACTGATCTTTCATAACTGTTACTATCAAGTTAATATTTGTGTTTTGATACAAATAATACTTTACTGAATTCTGTACTTGCTGATAGAAATAATGTAAGTATTAAGTATTTCCTTAATACAGTGTGTTAATGCAGGCTAGTTACTGAATAGAATGAGTCTTGCATATTACTTTCTGGGATAAAATGACAGTGGTTTTATTGTCTTGGAACTAAAGGGAAAGCAGTGCAGTCTGTAAGCAGAAAAACGCTAAACAGGTATTTAGGCATCTACTTGGCATGTTATGCATCCAAATTCAGCTTGAAGAGCTGAACTTCCTGTTGCAGAGCTTGATTGTGAAACTATTGTGTCCTATAAAAATAGAACAGAACCAATATCGGGGATGTCTGATTTATGTTGTAGGGGGATTGTTCAGATCTCTGATTTTTATTTTCTTCATACATATCATTTGCTTACTAGGGAAGATAGCCAGTTAAGAAAACCTGTCCTCTTTTTCCAATTTAAAATAAGAGAGATTATACTGGATGCACAGAAAAATCTGACACTGTAGTCTAGGTGGATTTTTAGTAACTAAGATATGTAACTTCTTTTAAAGGTCCAGCATCCTGCTGCAAAAATGCTTGTGATGGCTTCCCACATGCAAGAACAAGAAGTTGGAGATGGAACAAACTTTGTCCTTGTTTTTGCTGGTCTTCTTCTGGAGTTAGCGGAAGACCTTCTGAGGATGGGGTTATCTGTCTCAGAGGCAAGTCATATTCTCATTACAGTTAGCAGAGCTTGAATTCACACTAGGATTCTTGGATCATGGTATTGTGAATTGTCTGCTTCCTTCTGAAGTAATTTTTTAGATAGATACATATGAAGAAGAACAGTAGAACAGATTTGCTGCTTGTGATGTCTTGCTACACTTGTAAGCTTTTGCTTTTGTTAATGTCTAATGGTCCTTTGAAAAGAAGATACAAGCAATATAAAGTGGTGTAGCGAATATTTCTTTTTTGCTTTGCAGGTGATAGAAGGATATGAAAAAGGTTGCAAGAAAGCCCTAGAAATCCTTCCAGACTTGGTGTGCTGTTCTGCAAAGAACCTTCGAGATGTTGAAGAAGTGGCATCTTTGCTGCACACTTCAGTGATGAGCAAACAATATGGCAATGAGCAGTTTTTGGCAAAGCTTATTGCTCAGGCCTGCGGTAAGTGGACAAGGACAGGTGTATGCATGCATCTAAAAAACTGAATGGTTTTGCTTATGATTGTTAGTAATGTCTTCATGTGAGGTGAAAGGTATGTTTGGTTTATCAGATTGAATTGGATGGAATGATTTAGCCTGTGAAATGAGTATATAACCTTGTGTTGGACTCCTTGTTGGTATTGTGGCTCAGAAAAGGTCTGTTTCCTACTAAAAATTTATAGATAAACAGACTTCTAGTCTTTTAAAATCAGAAACCATATTTTTCCTCTTAGCATTTGGAAAATATGTTACACTTCATATAAGCTGTTGCTAGTCTCAGCCACAGAACAATGGAAGCAGGACTGTAGTTGTGTTGAGTTGTTTTCTCCCTTTAGATTTCCAGGAAGAAAAGCTTTCATGTTTAGTTTTAAGTGTTTTCTGGAAATATTCTACATCAGACTTCACTCTTGAATGTATGTGTGTAAATGGATATTTGAATTTAATTAATTTAGCAGCCTGAATAGGTGTTGCTTTCTGATTGCCACATTGTAAAAGCAAAATTTGTTTCTCTTGATGCAGGTTATTAGCAGATTAAAATTGCCTTAACTTTAGGCAAGCATCTGAAACCATTGAAATTTAGTACTTCAGAAGAACTCCAGGCATTACTTATGGTCATTGTTCTACTTTATTCATTAACCAGGAAAAATTAATTATTTTTTAATTTCTTTCCTTGAAACAGTTTCTATTCTTTCGGATTCTGGTCATTTCAACGTTGATAATATTAGAGTGTGCAAAATTGTGGTAAGTTGGAAGTAGCTAGCTTTACTGTATTATGAAGGTAAACAGTTTAATGAAAGTTAATTTTCAGATCTTTAAATTTCGGAAGTGCCTTTTATATTCTTGTTCCTGTTGTGTTGTGGCATGCATAGTAAGTTTTGGAAATTGGTCTTTATATTGCTTATTCAGTGCTCACTATCAACTTTCAGAAACAAAAATCCTTAAAATCATGAAAGTATACACTTAAGTCAGATACATTAACTATTGTATACAGGGACGTTGATTGCATCTTTGCTGTAGAAGCAGTCACAAGATTAGGCTAAGATGCAGGCTGGCAGAAATTTAGCTGTCTAATCTTGCATTCTTTTTGTCAGGCCTCAGTATAGTATTTAAGGTAGGAATAAGTTTATATCTAGTATGAATTTCCCCCTGCATTTTTTCTCTGCTAATAAATACCTAACAAATTGAGCACAGAAAATGTATGTCATAGGCTTTAGCTGGACCACCAAATAATCTTAACATGGAAACCTGTAAGGCAATGTTTGGTGTTGCTAAATCAGCTTCAGTCTCATTTCTTTATGCTGCAATGAAAACTTAGGTTGCTACATTCAAATGAATGTAAGGACTGCCTTTCCTAAAGGGTGTAGTGCAGCTTTCTGGCAATAAATGATAGATACAGCTTTCCCCCATTCCATTTCTTTCCTTTCAGGGTGCTGGTATCTCCGCTTCCTCAGTACTGCATGGCATGGTTTTTAAAAAAGAAACTGAAGGAGATGTCACTTCTGTCAAAGATGCAAAAATAGCTGTGTATTCCTGCCCTTTTGATGCTATGATAACTGAAACTAAGGTATGTTAAAGCTCAGAATAAGTTGTATATCTATTTATGCTCATGTGCTCTTATTTTTAGACTTAACTATAAATATTGTTGACACTTGATGATTGAGATAATTTTGTTAATATCGAGTTCATTAGTTTAAAAAAAGTTCATAGAAAACATCTGAACCCAGTTTTACTTCAGAGGGTTTTTGGGGTTTGCGAGGTGGTTTTGGTTATGTTGGGTTATTTGAGGTATGTGCTAGAATGTCTGAACTTCAGGGTTGTCTGTAAATGCTAGAGTGCCCTTTTTTTGATTTCTTTTACCCATTGCTTGGGAAGGGAGGCAGTATTATGAAATAGGATGACTTGGGGTTTATGGATAAGGTTGGGAGACAAAATGATTTGTCAGAAACTTCTAGGCATATAGTTAACACTGAATTGGTAACAATGTATGTGTTTTATTTTTTACTAGGGCACTGTACTTATAAAGAATGCTGAAGAGCTGATGAATTTCAGTAAGGGAGAAGAAAATCTAATGGATTTGCAAGTGAAAGCTATTGCTGATAGTGGTGCAAATGTAGTAGTAACGGGTGGCAAAGTGGCAGACATGGCACTTCACTATGCCAACAAATACAATCTTATGTTAGTCAGGTAAGTGCTAGAAGAATGTAAAAACATTTAATCTACCAGATTTATGAAATGTACTTGCCATATTGGCACTTGCCTCTCCAACAAATTGGAAAGAAACTATTGCAGACTGCTTGGTTTTCTACTGATCAAAACCTGAGCTGCAGTTTGGTTGTTTCATAGCTTATGTTTCTTGATAGTATTTTACCTCTGTATGACACCTAATCAGGGAGTAACTTGTGTATGTGGTACTGTTATTCTGGCTTTAAGTGTTATTATAGCACAGCTGAAATTAAGAATATCAAAACTTACGGATCTAGTAAAGAGGGATGTGGCCTCAGAGGCATGTAAAACTATGCCACAATGGTTCTGCCTGGTCACAGTCTTCATGTGGTAGTTTAGCAATGATGAAATGCCTCCATGCAACACTGATGTATTGATGGGTGGAAGAACTAATTCTTAATACTTTATTTTTGTGGGTTTTAAATCATCTTCTCTAAATAAAGCATATTTGTGCATCCTTGAATCATATTCTGCACAACATAAGTCAGGTTTACTAGTGGTAGCTCTCATTTCATGCAAATAAGTGGACCTTTGTTGAAAGCTGTAAATTTATTGATGGTATCCAAAAAGTTTGAACTTCTGGAAATGCAGCATGATACTAAATCTTTTTCATAACAAAGAGAGATCATTATAGAAGTGCTGTAAAGATCCGTTCAAGTCTTAATGCACTAGATTATTGATAATTTTCATCAATTTGAACTACTTGTTTTTAAATTCTTAGTTTTTGCATAGCATTCCTGAAAATTGTAACTGAAAGAGATTAATGGATTTTATAACTTGGTGCAGTAAATCTTGATAGACGTCATTAGTTTACAGAATGCTGCCAAGTTTAGAGAATATTTGTTAACATTTGTTCTGCAAACGTGTTTTTAAAGGTTGAACTCAAAGTGGGATCTGAGAAGACTCTGCAAAACTGTTGGTGCAACAGCCCTACCCAGACTGGTATGGATTTTTCAAATGAGTAGGAGGGAGAGAACTGATGAGGAGGTTCACCTCTTAACTCCTGTTTTTCTTTACAGACTCCCCCTACTCTAGAAGAAATGGGTCACTGTGACAGCGTGTATTTATCAGAGATTGGGGATACACAGGTTGTTGTTTTTAAGCATGGTATGTTTGTTCCTTACAGCTCCTAATGTTACTGTACTAGAAGTACGATGTTCTTGTGTTTTGCATCTAACAAAATTCAGTAATGCACATGTCTGAACAGAAAAAGAGGATGGTGCCATTTCTACTATCCTCATTCGTGGGTCTACAGACAATCTGATGGATGACATAGAGCGAGCAGTGGATGATGGTGTAAATACTTTCAAAGTACTCACAAGGGTAAGTAACCAGTTATCAAAACTGAGCTATATAGATGAGTTTGAAGCAAAACTCATGCTTGCTTTGTCCTCATTTGCTACAAGGGCTGTAGCAGATACTCATCAGCGTAGGTACCTTCTTGAGGTGTAGAGAAGACTGTGTAGATGGGTGCCAACATTGTTGTGAATGGAGTGTACGTGAAAGATGGTGCTCGGCTCTGAATGTACTACTCTTAAATTTTCCAGTAACAAGTAAGTTCTTGAAGATAGATTGGTTTTACTACATTGTAATAGCAGTCAGCTATTGCTTGGCTATTTCCCTAAATGTTTTATAATGCTCTTTGGAAGCCAGGGACAGAGGAAAGCTAGATAGCTTTGTCACTGGGGATCAGAAGGAACTGACTGGTCGGATACTGAATTTATAGTTCACTGGTGACAAGATGTGCTTCTTCCACATACTACAGATAGGTTTTAGAGATGGAAGAATTCAGTTCTTCAGAGTTTCTTCTGAGCAGCTTTTGTGGACTTGAATGTTCATCTTTCCATATTTGGTTTTGTTTTTTTTTTTTAATACAAAAGGAAATGATTGTGAATTTACTCAGAAAAATGCACGCAGAAAATGCTGAACTTCTGGACTACCAGGACATGCACAGAGTTAAAGTGCAGAAGCAGCCATAGTTTCTGTATTTATTTTTGTCTCCAGGAGTTGGCCTGACTTATGATTTATGGTGATTACTTTTCTGTTAGAAAGACTGAGAGTTCTTCAGTGAATCCTGGTTTGCTAAAGGATAAACAAAATGCTTAATTTAAAAGAAAACAAAAACACCAAGCACTTTGTAGTACCTTAAACTTAGTGTACAATAGATTTGTTTCCTGCATGGTATTTCCCAACTGTGGCATGTTGGGAAAGTTAATGGAAAAGGTGAGAAAGTCTAGTAATTCTGTTATTAGTTAGGCAAGAGTTTAAGTTACTTTATAAAAACCCCAAGCCAACCCTCCACCCAAAAAGCTCAAAAATCAAAACCAAAAAAAACCCCAAACCCCACAACCAGCCGACCAACCAAACACAAATCCCACTGCATTATTATTGTGCTTTTACACGAGAAGCTATTCTCTTCAATGACATTGGAACAAATGCGTAAATTCTGGTAAATTTCTATTGTAATGCGTGTTTGTTCTGAAGCATATTTGTAATAAGTCTGCGTGGAATAAAGTTCTGTTTCATTCTTCATAGCATCTATAAATTTTAAAAGTGAAAATTAATGCCACACTTTAACCAAGACTTTGTGTTTTGGGATGGTATGTTCACAGGATAAACGTCTTGTTCCTGGAGGTGGTGCAACAGAGATTGAGTTAGCCAAGCAGATCACATCATATGGAGAGGTACAGCAAATGGGCACTTTATTTCTTTTTTTATACAACTTAGACACACATATATGCTTATTTAAATATATATGTGACTCATACAAATATATACATATTATTTTATACCTACATTTTTTAAATGCTGACATGGTTTTCAACTTCACTTTAGACTTGTCCTGGGCTTGACCAGTATGCCATCAAGAAGTTTGCTGAGGCGTTTGAAGCCATTCCTCGAGCACTTGCAGAAAACTCTGGAGTAAAGGCTAATGAGGTCATCTCCAAACTTTATGCTATGCATCAGGAAGGGAACAAAAATGTTGGATTTGATATTGAGGTAAATAGTCTTTTGCATTACTTGGTGCTTTGCCGTACAGGGTTATAGTTAATATATACATAATTCATATTGATAGAAGTACTTTAAATCACTGAATTTGTGTTGTATGGTCTAGAATAACTTCTTAGAGTTGTAATAATCAGCCAGCAAGCAGTTAAATTCAGTGTAGTATAGTAGCCTTCTGTTGAAGGTAAAGTGAGATACTGAACTGATGTGATGGATAATAAGTCTTTAGTAATCATTTAGTCTTCCTGCTAATGGATTAGGAACAAAGGTTTTCTGAAGAGAGGAGAAATTAGAAAAGTGATAACTTGTTTTAAACCTGTAACCTTGAAAACCCAGTAACTTGCTAGGTAGAAGCCTGAGGAAGGTCTGAACAATGTTTTCACCCTGTCTGATAGGCTGAAGCTGCTGCTGTGAAGGATATGTTGGAAGCTGGTGTATTAGACACATACCTTGGAAAATCCTGGGGTATCAAGCTCGCTACGAATGCAGCAGTAACCGTCCTAAGGGTAGATCAGGTAAGATCACAAGTAATTTGGGCACTGAATTGAAATCTTGAATTAAGTGTGCAGAACATGTGAATCTTCTTGGAATGCAAGATAGAAAAATAGAATACTTGAAAATGTGGTTTGTTTATTGCTGAAAGCCTGGAAGTCGTTTTCTGAAGAGCTCATAATTTGGAATGTTGTAATGTTGTCACTTTTAATGTTTTGGGGTTTTTTTTACGATTTGACATTTTGACACTCATAGTCCAGAGTATTTGTAGTCCAGTGCTTTTGTAGAAGCAAGACTTTTAACAGAAGAAACCTTCTGTCATGTATTTTTCACATTAAAGTCCAACTTTTAGGGAAAATAGATATTATAATCTTACTGATAAAATGTTAACTTTCCATATTTTGTGGAACTTTAGCAAAAATGTATTTGCATGTAAAATTCCTGTAGATTATTATGGCAAAACCGGCAGGTGGTCCAAAAGTCCCTAAGCAACAAGGACATTGGGATAAGGATGACTGGAAAGATGAGCCTGAAAAATAGTGTGCAGTAAGCTGTCTCTAGCAGAGAGGTATCTGTGTGTGTGAGCACATGCATGAGTATATATTGACAAGCACATGGCAGATGATAACTTTCTTGAGGACATGTGACACTGCTGTCTTAGGTGTGCTGATTGCTACATTTTGTTTATGCCTTTGCAAAAGAATTCTACTAAACCCAAGCTTCGACTAAGCGATGACAAGTGCAGTTTTAGTTTTGCTCGTCGCTATCACAAGTACAGGAAAAGAGCCTTTCACATGGTAGGACGGGTGGACTTTAGGCATTTAAAGTGTTGCTCAGTAAAGTTTAGACTATAATTCAGACTAATAGCTCTGATAATTCTGCCTTCTGTAGTGTGCATTCTGGAATCCCATCACTCCTATTTTTGCACTCACTTTCTGTAGACTAACCATAATTTGCATGCAAAAAATGAGGTAAAAGCCCTTTTCTTGTGTATCAGGGCTCAGCTTCTGCTATTTACAAAAAACCCAACCCAGACTAATGTGTGAGTATCTCAATTAGGTGGATAAAAATCAGATTGAGGCTTAGGTTCAGACTATGGAAATTGCATTTATTTTAGTGAATGTTGACAGAATCATAAAGCTGTAAGAGTCTGATTCTAACCTTTACCTTTTTCTTTTCCCTGTTCTTTTAAGATCATTATGGCAAAACCAGCTGGTGGCCCTAAACCTCCATCAGGAAAGAAGGATTGGGATGAAGACCAAAATGCTTAAACAATTTAACTATACTTAAGTGACATGATAATGTGAGTTTTTTGATACTCCAGCCAGAGCCTGTCATGATGTTTTGGTCTGTTGCCTTTAAGTTATGAATGATGTCTGATGGAGTGCAGAACTTCAGACACACCAATAAATATACTTGCTCTTAAAATGTTAACTGTCACATTATTTGGAGTTAGCATGATGTGGTTGTTCCCAGGCATTTGTGTGTGGGTTGGCCTTCTTCACTAGGGCAGGGGCAGAACATAAGGTGAAAAAATTCATGGGCTGAGGTGGACACAGAGACATCCCTTACTGATTACTGCAACAGGCACGTGCAGAAAATTAACTTATTACCAATTAAAGAGGAATTGGAGGGTGAGAAGGAATTAAATCTAAAATATTCCTGTCCAGCTCCCCTTGTTCCCAGGCTAAGATGTATTCCTTTATTCCAACTCCTCTACCTCTTCCCTGCTCCTGAGTGGTGAAGGGGATGGGGAATGGGGGTTGTGGTCAGGCTGTAACAGCTCCTCTTTGCTGCTCCTTCCTATGCACACTTTTTCCCTCCTCCCCTACCACAGTACAGTCCTTGTTGAGCTGCTTCAGCATGAGGATCCGCTGTAGGTTATAGTCGACCAGGAACAACTGGCTCCTGTAGCACCGTGTGCCCCAGTGTGGGTTCCTCATTGCAAACTGCAGCTTCCTTCAGTGCACACATTCCCCTAACTCTGGCCTGGGGGCCTCCGTGGCTGCAGTGAGGAGGCCAGTATGGCCACCACCTTGGCTGAAGGGCTCAGCTGTGCCCTGGTGTGGGTCTGCTTAGAGGTGGCTGGATCCAGCAGCAGCCATGCCCAGCCTCTCCTTAGAGGCCACAACTGCACCCAGTGCAGTGAATTAAGGAGAGACTATGAGCCTGCTGCAGGAACTTCTGGAAAGCATAATCTAGTTGTTACAGCTCTTCACTGTACTCCTTGCCCAATATTTGAGCGTAAAAAGTCAAATGAATAAGAAAGAAACAAGTATGGCAACAGGTTCATTTATTTTTGTTTCATACATCAACTTCATTGTTACCCTTTAAAGAATTTCCATGCTCTCAAAATGGCAGCCTGACTGCAGTGAACTGCATCTCATTCTAATGGCCTTAAAAATAAAGGATGGGTAGCAGTAGCTAGCATGATGCAGAATACCAGAATCTTTCAAGAGAAGCCCTCTGTTAAGATTCTTCTTGGAAATTAAACAGCTTGTGTGTCTCAGAGTAACCTGAAAGGAGAACTGCACTTGAAATTCAAGCCACTTCAGTAATTAATGCCTTTATTACTCTTGCTGGTGCTACTGTTTCACAGCCAGGAGGGTGTGGAAGGCTAAATCAAGTCTAGGACTATCTTATGCCTAAATAAGGCTGCCATACAGCAGCTACACTAATGCTTGCTTTATAGTTCATTGCTGGTGTGGCCAAAAAATAAACTCAGCAAGTTTTCAGAAGGATTGGCATACTGGTAACAGTCAGCTGCACAAGTGCTGCTGCTGCTGACTGTAAGGGTAACAAGAACACGTAAGACTGCCCATTTCCTTAGTGAGGTTGTGAAAAATGCACTGAATGTAAGCAGCTGCTGCTTTAGCATGGACAAGCCAAGATTTTATTTATGTGAAACCCAATGTGAAGCCTAGCCTGTGGAGAACTTCATAGTTACAAGTCACTGCAGGACTAATTTTCTTACCCCACCCTAGTGCAGAAGGAGTGCCTGTAGCAAAGGGGAGAGAGACCCAAGCTCTTAGCCTTACCAAAATACCAGCAACATTCCCATGTGGAAGAATTCCCAGAGTTTGCACACCAGGGACAACTCTATGGGGCATAAACCAACAGTGAAAAAGGAGCTGATGCTGAATTTGTCTCAGGTCTAAGATGTGCAGAAAGAAACAGCTACTAATTGGAACTCAGTTCTAAAATACACTTAGATGATAGGCAAGATAACTAGCTTAAAATTGAAGCTGGTCCCATTAAAGTGAAAGCTGACTGAAATGTATAGCGCTTGCAGGAAACTAAAAGTAGTGGTTCCTTGTCTGTGCCAATGCCCTCAACAGAAACTCAACACTAATTTTGTAAAAGGCCTTTATTTAAAAGCAGTGAAAACACTGGAAAAAGTGTAAGTTAACCCCTTGTCAGTGTGTTTAGGAAGCATAAACTGTATTTCTGCAGTTGTATACAGTAGCTACACCATGTGAAGACCATGATTTGCAAGTCTTTTCCTTCTTTCAGACCACCTGAGGATAAACACCTCTCACCACCTATAAGATTTCTCAAATGAGTTAAAGGAGTCGCTCATAGAAGAGAAGATAGGCTTGAGAGTTCAGAACTTTTGATGCAGACACAGCTTGTACGTGGGTGTCACTGATGTGGAACCACTGCCCTTTTACTGGTTCAGTTTCTAAAGCTGTGAAAGGAAGAATTTATGAGTAAAGGTTATTATGAAGGATTGAAGCAATCAATCCTGTACTGTTGTGCAGTAAGAATTTGTAAAATACTTCAAATTATTTACCTTGAGGAGGTTGTCCTCGAAGGACAAGATCAGAGAGATGGTTGTTCATACTTCGCATTTTAGCATATGCAGTATAGTGCCCAGACCTCATTGTTCCACTGTGCTCAACAACTCCATAGAGAGAGTATAATACTTTTGTGTTCCCTTCAGCCACATTCTATAAAAGCAGAAGTTTAGGCATGCCAGTCAGGTACTGGGTTTTAAGCAAGGCTAGAATGCAAACTCTTCACTTTGATCTGTTTGCTGATGAAAGGGAAGCTGGTCATTGCAGATTCATGCAAGCACTACAGCTATGGTCAATGGACATAACGCTGATTCAAGTACAAGCTGCACTTAGAATCATAGAATAGTTAGGGTTGGAAAGGACCTTAAGATCATCTAGTTCCAACCCCCCTGCCCCTGTATTATCACACAAAATAATTGAAGCTTGACAAGCATTCTGCAAAGTTCCT
This sequence comes from Melopsittacus undulatus, assembly GCF_012275295.1. NCBI lineage: Eukaryota > Metazoa > Chordata > Aves > Psittaciformes > Psittaculidae > Melopsittacus > Melopsittacus undulatus. The sequence goes on from NC_047528.1 coordinate 95,044,299, forward strand.
GCTAAACAGCTTAATTGTGAAAGCTTGTTAGAACATGGGAAAGGAGAATCTGGTTGTTTTCCCACTTACTTTACATTTAGCTGTACAGAAAGGAGCCAAGTCTATCACTTCTGGGAACTTGATATGCCTGTTAACCTTCCGGAGATTAAATCCAGCCTTAAATAAAGAAAAATCCCATAAAGTTAAAATGTAGGTATTAAAACCACACTTAGATACTAAATGTCTTGGGTTAAAGTTTCAACAATACAAAACGGGAAAAAGCAACACTTCTTTTTGTCTCCAGTGCCCAAGGTTTCCCAGCAGTACCTCCTGGTCCCCACATGCTGCACTGGAGCAGAAGTTAACATGGCTCTTCAACTCACAGTAACTTAAAGGTAGCAAAAGTGGAGAAAGAATCAGCTCTAATGCACTTATTTAACTATGAGGACATTCTTGCTTCTCAGGCAGTGTGATATGCTTGAGAATCTAATTTTATATCACAAGAACTAATGTAAATTCTACTGCCTTATGTCAATAATCTTCCAGTATCAAACTAGAAAAACAAAAGGAGAAGATGACATTTTCTTCATTATGTTACAGTCTCTTGGAATAAGCTACACATTTCCATTTTCTCTATGAAATTGTTTTTCATCTACTTAAAAGTTACCTCCCTTATTTTTTCCAAGCTTTTTGACCAAAACACTGAAGAGCTTTACATTCAGAAGAGGTGATACTGTCTCCCATCCCCATCCCATTCCCCTTTCTTGCTTGAAAACCTAAAGCCCTAAAACTTTTCCTTACAACTTGGAAAAAACGTGAGCCACTTTACTTCAGTGTCTATAAATAAGACTCAAGTCACAGTGCTTTCCATTCTCCATGTTTCACCACCACCACCTCGTAAGGCTCAGAATCCTCTCTTTTCCAATTTTATGGACCTATTTGTTACACTAATTTAGTAAGGGATCTTATTCTATCTGTACTGAACTGCTGTAGTAGCAAGACACAATTAATGCCAAGATGCTGCTTAATCCAGTAAGCAGTAACAACAGCGAGGGTATGTATTTTCCAGGTAACTAATGGAATACTCTTTTTGGGAAAATACACCCCAGCTCCTTAAAGGCCACAAAAAAAAAAAAATGCTGCACACCAATGCCTTCTGAACATTGGAAAAAAACCCTAAACCATAACAGTCTCTCATGAAAATATGCTAACATTAGATTTAAGTTAAGCTAGTATTATGTGCATATATACATATTAAACTGATACTATGTACATACGCATTTCTGCAGTTACCAGCCTGCTACTTACCTGTTGAAACCTTTTTAAGTGAAGAGTTAAAACTGGAGGAGCAAGAGAGATTAGCATCTGCTTTTTGGCATTAGTATAAATATATTTTTCACCTGCAGGAAAGAAAAACCACCAATGATTAATGTCTAAACAAATGTTACACCAAAAATTTATTTTCACTATTTAGGCTGCTCTAATGCCATCTACTACAACTGAGAAACGGAATATTCCCCCTTAATCTGATGAACAGCTGCCATCTTGCAGATTCCATATCACAAAAGTAACCCCTCATGTTACTAAGCAATGGCTGCACAAGCAGGATGAATTCTTCCCCCTTCTCCACAAGTCTCATCATCAGAAATCACATGCAGCTTTTACCGGCCTTTTGTGCAAACACCAACAGGATTTCCCTATTACTGTCTCAGCAGAATTTTATCATTTAAGGAGTAAACAGGAAAAAAAGTCACCTCCTAAATCTCCCTACATTTACCCACAAAAATAATTTTCAGACTGCAATGCCCTTTTTCTCCCACCAAATCCAAACCCACTCCTCTTTCGCAGTCCTGCAGCATTCTGTACCTGAGCTTATGAGCCTACTATTCTGCTCAGTTAAGAACTTACTTGTATTCATCTGTATGAAAAAAGGTTCTCACAACCTACCCACTTAATACTAGTTCAACATATCCAAGTTAAAGTTATACCAATACCACTTTAGGGACATTGCTCTCCACTCCCTCACCCACCCAAGCAGCAGATAAGATAATTTGTCATACTTTTTATGTTCTTCTTTGGTCCATAATGTCTTTGTGTACATACATCACAGAGTAGTTTATTGGTCTCAGTAAGTTTTTCATTACGGGTAAACTGATACAAACAGTGATGGATTGAACCTTCTTCTGGATTCAGATCTTCCCTATTTGCAAGAGTACAAAATGCTGTCCCTGAATCTTCAGTCAATACTTCACATGTCTTGATGGGAACAGACTGAAGGTCATCTAAGGTACTCATATCAGGTTCAGCATTGTCACTCAAATGTAGTTTTGAAAAGTCAGTAGCAAGCTCTTTGTCATTATTTTCATCACCTTCATCTTTCAAAGATATATTGTCAAGTCCATTAACTAATTTGCCAGGACAATCTAAGTCTCCCATAGGGAGATCCCCGAGAGACTCCTTTTCTACACACTCTTGTTCAGGCTTTCCTGTATTTTCATGCATGCTCTGAACTTCTGTACTATTTCCCTGTATATTCAAGTCTTTTTGAGTTAAGCAGTGATCTTTGCAATCATTTGATGACTCCTCTTCTTGCTTCATATCAGGCATTTCAGAGTCAATTTCTGCCTCTGATTCTTGGTTGTGTTCAAAATCTTTTTCTGGCTGTTCAGTTGCACAGATATCTGTCAAGTGAAGCACTTTTCCTTGAAGTTTTTGTTGACGGCGTTGGCTCTGCAAATCAGAATACGTAACATAGAAGAATACAAAAACCAGAGCAAATTTAAAATATATTTAGCGTTTATTACCATTTCTTTATCAAAATTTTTGTAGCATGCCATAGATCCATAGGGTGGGAAAGTAATCTATGATTTAATAACCAGAGGTGACTAATATACTGAACTTATTCTCACTGAGAGAGGCTGAGAGCTTGTTCAGCCTGGAGATGAGAAGGCTCTGGGGAGACCTTATAACAGCCTTCCAGTACATAAACAGGGCTTACAAGAAAGCTGGAGAAGGACTTTTTTTACAAGGGACTGTAGTGACAAGACAAGGGGGAATGGCTTTAAACTGAAAGAGGGGAGATTTAGATTGTATTCAGAAAGAAATTCTTCACTGTGAGGGTGGTGAGGCACTGGCACAAGTTGCCCAGAGAAGCTGTGGCTGCCTCATCCCTGGCAATGTTCAAGACAAGGTTGGACGGGGCTTTGAGCAACCTGGTCTAGTGGAAGGTGTCCCTGGCCATGGCAGGGGGATTGGAACTAGGTAAGCTTTAAGATCCCTTCCAACCCAAACCATTCTGTGATTCTATGATAGTTCCCAATGTTCCTTGTTACACAGTATCTTCAAAATACATTAATGATTCTCTTTAGAACACAGACATAAGAAAGGATATAGTTTTGTGAGTATTCTTGCAATCAATTACTAGAGAACAGCTGCCTGAAACAAATTAATTACTTCATACAAGCATCAAAATTCCACATTCCTCTGGATATTAGCTTATATATAGCACAGCAGCTCTTAACAGAATATGTAACTTCCTAATAGCAATGATGCAGATAAAATTGGTCTTATGATTTGTGCATTTTACAGAGGATAAATTCTGAGTGGTCTCTACCTAATCTGAAGAAGCAAAAAGAATTTGTTTTACTAAAAGTTGCAAGCACTTCATTAATAAAAGTGAAATACTGATCAAAACCAACCTTAGCTTGTTTTTTGGCCTGTTTCTTGACTTTTTTCTGAAGGTGCTTACTTGTACCAGGGGGCTCATCTCTCTGCTTAAGGTAACAGTCATCGTTTTTATTCTCTTCATCCTCAGATTCCTTTTCTTTGTTTTTCTTAATGTTTCTCTCATTGGTATTTTTTACTTTCTATGAAAAAAACATGTAAAAAGCCACAAAACAACCACAGAAGTAGAGATGTTACTGTCCTGAGTAACAAAACAGTATTCAAAAGAAAACTATGGATGAGAAGTTATCTGAGTTTTCAGCTCAAGAGAAAGCATTTTAGTGACTGTAACATACAACTAACTCGTTTATTCCTTACAAAAGAAGTACCTCATTCCAGAGGGAACCCACGTGAAACAATGCCTTCCAGAATGAAATGGCATGAAAAACCAAGGGCCAAATTCTGAACCAGTAAAGGAGCAACATTACCTTTGGCTCTAACAGATGTAAGTCTCATTAAATGCACTGAAGAGTAACATTTTACACAAACGGAGAGACATTTTCAGTTGAACTGCCTGCCACAGAATTTGTTTGCTTCTGCTATAATGCAATTTGTTTGCTGCAGAAGACATACAATCCATTTGGTTGAGGGGGTTTAATTTTGATATTTACTCTTTAACTTTTGTGTTAGCAGCACTACATCGCAAATCTGAAACATTATGTACAAAGATTATCAATATGGAATCCAAAGCAAATCAAGCCTAGACACTCAAATATCTAGAGATCAATCAAATAAATCAGTACTGATCAAATAGGTAAGTACATGCTATCCTACCAACTTTATTTAATAACCTGAATATTATGAGAAGTATTTCTGCATTCAGCACAGAAAAATGGATTAAAAAAGGGGCACTCAAGCAACCACTTGCTTGATGGCAACCCATCATTGTCATACAATTTAGATTTACAACAGCGAGGATGAATCGGGAAGCCATTGTTTTTCGAAACTCGGTCTTCTACAATAGTGAGACAATATTGGTACATTCCAGATTACCACCTAAGCCAACCTCTACATTAGAAATGTTAATTGACAAAGCAGCAAGATTACCAACAGACTATCAGATTTTCTAGAGACCAGTTATGAGCCACGACCTACAGGAATGACACTCATAAAAAAAAATATAATCTTATTTTCTAGCCTTCTGGGCAAACTTATAATTTTAAGTTCCAGAAGAGACATTTAGAAATATGTATAGATTCATTCTCTACTGATTATATAATAAAGGTGTTTTCATGTACAGGAACAAAAACTAATGCAAAAAGCTAGCACATACAATTTCTTACCTGATCATCTAGTACAGGAAGCGACAAATCAAGGAAAGACTCATGGACCAAGGATACCTTTAAATGAATATTCAAAAGTCCAGTTTAATTTTGTTTGGAACTGGCTGGGTTGCTGTCAATAGGCTTATTTGTACATAGCCTTGTTTGCATTTAAGTCGTGTTTTCACAAGTGCATTCAAACATAACACAGCTAATCTACCTTCACAAATGGCAATCATGACTAAATTACAGCTTTATAACATAAGGGAAGGAAGCCAAACCATGCTCCTCTTTGAAAAGCATGTAGCTAGCCAACTCCTAGAAGTGCATTAAATGAAAAAAACTCTAGTTTCACTTATATCTACATATAGCTATTTTGGTGTTCTCCTACATTACGTAAATTATATAGATTACATTTAATTATTCTCCAGGCTATTGAAAACAGGCAATTTACTTACAGTTCTGCATTCCTCACACATAATTGTACTGGTTAATTCTCCACCAAAAATCCGATCCACAAAACTCTGTATTCCCTTTTTCTTTTCATATTCTGAGAATTGGCAGAGTATACAGCAAAGTTAGTAATATTACACTGAATATACTGACATCCAACTTAGTTATGGCATACCACCTTAAAAAAAAAGTGAACACACATATACAAGATATATGATGAAACATATTGGTCTGTTCTGGTTTCCTTCAGAAATACAGAAAGATTCTTTCATGTATCAAAGAAATGGAAGCAAAAACAGATTTGCAGAAGACAGACTGACTGAACTAACACCTTTATCACTTTCTCAACCCAAACACATTTCCTCATTTTCTAAGAAGTACTGCATGCCAGTAAGAGTTCCCGTTTTCTCTCAGGACTTAAACAGCTGTCTGAACCTAAAACCCAAGCACCAACTCTGGTCTGTATAGGTGCCCTAAAACAAAAGCAATTTCCTCAAGCTGTATTTGCAGTGTTGCAGACAATCTGAATTTAAACTGGCTCTTCTAACCTAAGTGATGTTGAAAAGTTTAAAAATTCTTCTGTTCAGTATTTGTTTCCTTTATATACCGCTGTTAAGTACCAATGGATTATTAGGACTGAATAAGTAATTATATTCATGTGATGTAATATCTGTGATAATTCAGTAAGGACTGAATAAATAATTATATTCATGTGATAATATCTGAATAATTAAACACTACCCAAACATATTTTAATTTATAATGTCTATAGAATCAACTCTCTGTTAGACTGTTAAGGCTCGGTAAGACATTTGAATAGACTTAACGCTATTGAGCCCTATACTCTAGGTACACACATACTCAAGAGATCCCATAAAATTGTACAATTAAACATAAATCTTTTAGTTGATACTATTAGTGTTACTTTGGGTACTTCAAAGTTTTAACAAGGTTTCAAACTATCACAATATCAGGACCATATATTTTACCTTTAATTTTCTTTTTAATTTCTTCTTCATTTTGTTTGTTAGAGTCAGTCAGTGCCTTCAGTATTCCAACACTTATTTGCTGTAATTTTCAAAACAAACACATGCTGTAAAATTTCCTAAACTAATTCTGCTAACTGGTTCGTCTCACAAAATGTTTCAGATGAAGGAAAAAATTTAATCACCAGTAATTAAGAGAATCAACACAAACTACCACAAATGCCAAAAAATAACTGAGAAACAAACTTGCAACTCTAATGTTGCAATTAGGATGTAAGAAAGTAAGCCTAAGGGTAAAATACTTTTCCAAATTAAGTGAGCTTTCAGGCATTTCAGAAAGAAAAAAGAACATTTTGTTAGGGACAGTTCACATACACCATGCTTTTCTGTAGAAATTTTGGAGAAATCAATCTATTCCTGAAGGACAATAAACATTTATATTAGTAGTGTTGAATTAACCAAAGACCTTTAAAGCAAGCAAAACTGAACCTTTCTATTTGGCTTGAGCATAGAGAATAATCAGTTCACTGCCTTGTAAAATGTCAGAAAATATCATTACCTTAGAAACCTAAACAGCACATGCAATATATGCAGGAGATACTAGTTCCATCTAACAGAAGTATTCAAAGAGGGAAGTTTGTGGCCTGTAATACCCATGGTTGTACCATCACAACCACACTGCTTAGAACCTGCCCAGTTCTACAGCTTTGTAGCTCATTTGCTTGAAGTGTGTGCTATGGGCAGCACAGACCACTCTCAGAGTTCAACTTATAACATTCTTTCTTCTCTCAGCAGAGGGAAAAGTCTTGATCTACAGCATGAAGACAGGTTTGCACAACTATAAAATTAGCACTCACTTGCATTTCTTCTGATCTCATTCCATCAAGTAAGTAACGAAGCAACTCATGACTGTCTTGCTGCTGATAACCTTTAAATCGTATTGCTCTGTTAAGTGAAATGATGGTTGTAAAGTATAACTGAACTTGGACAAAGTAAAAACAATTCACATCAGACATAAAAGGACAAAGTCTTAAGCATGTATGTATATAAAAGCAACAAATTTCTACATATGGTGTTTTCTAATTATATGAAGCTAGCTAATCTGAATATGTCACTGTTAATCTTCCATTTTACTTCTATTCATTTATATTTTGCTTTTTATCCTCTTCTTTCAAAACTTGTTACATATACAAATTTTACAGGCTATGATGTGAGCTCAAAAAAAAAAGGGACAAAACTGTCTGTCTTTTTAAATAGCAAACTTTTTTCATACTGGCTATGACATGCAATTGTAAAGATACTCACTTTTTACAAACCTGAGCAAAAAGTTCCTTAGGAGTGACGACCCCTCTTTTTGTCTCTTGCATTTCTGTCAGGAATTGATACATGGCTAATGTCAAAGGACCTGGCTGATCTAGTTTTATCAGTTGAGGTTCCTGTTTTAAAGAAAAGCAACAAAGTTGTTTTGCCTTAATTTGGTGATAGATCCTTCTGAAGTAAGTTCTCCTTACCTAAACACTCCAGCACTTGAAAACATTATAAACAAACCCTCCAAAATGGCAGCAAGTTAACCTAACAAAAACAATCAACAGGTGGATTCTATTGAGGTGAAACAAAAACACTGGGCTAAGAATCATGAGTTATTTACTGCAACTCTGGATTTCTTGCTTTTATTAGGAAAAAAAACCCCAACAATTTCTTAAAATGCACAACCCTTCTTTCCCTTCCAAATCCCTAACTGTAATGAGGAGTGTTATTTCAGTTACCACCACAGACAACCTCTAGTTTCCTATTTTGTATTTAGACAAGCAACACTGTAGAAAAAGTTACACATTTTCACCCTTTAAATAGCTTAACCATAACGTAAGTACTAACAACTGACAACTAACAGCTAATGAATCGCCACTCTTTCACTTTAAATGAAAGAACTCTGTGGACTTCAGAAGTAGCTTTATGGAAATCAGTGGTGAAGTTCCCACTGATTTTACATCTTAATGTTATTATTTAGCTGAAACAGATTTAAAATCCAGAGATGAGTGCTTCTTGCTTTAACAGACTTGGAAGGCAGAAAGAAATGGTATGGAAGTCAAAGCATATGTACCATGGATAACTCGGGTGACTCGATTTTAACTGTTGTGCCAGACATTTTAGCTTCTTTAAGCAGCTCCCTCAGGACTGGAGTTTGTGATAAATTCTGTAGAACATAAAAGAAAGAAAAAGATTGATAACTGGGAACAAGAGGAAGAGCAGTTGAATTCCACTGGTCATGGAATTGGCAGCAATCAGATTAGTATGAATTTGTTTTTCCCAAATACAGAACTAAAGTGCAAATCATCACTCCAGAAATGCTAATGGTGTCTAACAGTTAAAGGTACATCCCATACAGCTAATGGGACTGTCACGTATTCTTTATTATTTAGATTTCAGAAACCCGAAATTCTTGTACAGACTCATCTTCTGTCTATTTCCTAATGTCTGTTTCTAAAAAGGAAAAGGTAAAACGCAGTGTATATATTTGGTTTAAAACATGTTTAAAAAATAAAACAAATTGTGTACGAAAACCTGTGAGTAGGAATTCTAAGTAAAGCTTCAGTATCAAAAGCCAAAGAGCACACGATTCATGTGTATTACAACTTGCATGTAGAGAGCCAGCTTATTATATCCAAACACTGCTTAGATGAGCAAGACACACAAGATAGCAATGCAATACACTCATCCTGTTGACATTTGCTTTTGTTTGATTTCCTGTTGCCGAGAGAAACACTTGTGTTTCAGTAAACACACATGGTGTTCGGATATTAATCTCTTATATTCTAAGAGGTCAGCAAGGGCGATGTGCCAGACTATTTTTTTATAAAAGCAAGAATTTGGCATGCTCAATCTACATCAGCCAAAGATGCCGTCCCTCAAAGAGAAGGCAAGTTTGTTATATTCTCCCTTTCAGCAAGTCTGAACCTGCAGTTCCATTTCTTCGTATTTCTCTAGGCCAACACACTATTTTTAGAAAGAACCCATCATTCCTGGCAGATAAAAAAAAAAAAACAAACAAAAAGAAAAACCCACACCAAAAAAAGCCCCAAACATTTTAATTGTGTCATTGTAAAATACTGGTGGCAGGGGAGTTGTGGGCTGATTGACTTTGCAGTTTCTTTGGTTTGGTTTGTTTTCTTATTCAAAGGTTTGGGTTGTTTGTTGGTTTTTAAGGTTTCTTTTTAAAGCAGTAACTACCATACCTGCATCACTGCATTAAAGAAACATGTATTCCCCAAATTACTAAGTCCCTTCACAGTCACTTCCGAATTAGTACTTGAATTAGAATTCTCTTCTTTAAGCGAGACTTCTTTTTCTTGCTCATTTTTGCTGTCCTTTTCTACTTTTTTATTTTCAATATCTTTGTTCTCTTGTTGCTTTTGTACTGAAATAATAAAGAAAAAACATACCACATATTATCCAGTAACAGGGAATGTGCTAGGAAAAAAAAATACAGGCATCAGCAATTTATGATGTTTAAAACTTACAACATATAATTAATTTTGGAATTGTGTAATGCTACTGAGGTAGGTTCTTAAACTGTCAAGGTAAGAGGAGTTGAAATACAAACCAAACAAAAATATCAGCAAACCCCTGAAATGTCATTTCAGATCAGCATGCAATTTAAACATGCCGCTTGGCCCACAAGCCATTCATACCATCAATCTCTGAAACTCTGCATGTGTTATCTGAAATTTAATTCCTGTTGCAAAACCATGTATGTTAGTGCTTTATACAACATCCAACATGATGGCATCTGAGATACCCTTCTTGAATGAAACGAAACACACAGGCCTTCCATTGTGAATACATTCGCATGTTCATTTCATGAACCTATTCAGATGAAACTGGAAGGTTTATATTCTTTAAGACATTAAGATATCTTCCCTAAAATTAGTTTGGTGCATAGTTCAAAATTTCAATGACCATAATAAAACCATAAAGGAATTCTGACTAATTTTTAGAATAACACCCACACTGGTTCTGCCAGTTTGGCAGTCTACTATTGATTCAGTTTCTGACAAATAGAGCTGTGAGCAAAGATTAACCTGAAAATAAAGTAACACCAGCTCAGAGAAAGAAAGGGCAACAGACAGTACAGTCTCCGCAGATGGGCAAGAAGTGGATGGACAACAGATAGAACACCTGAAGCAACAACTGCAACCAGGTATTTGTTTTCCAGCTCAAACCTGAAAAAGAGAATTTTGGGAACCAATATGAAGGCCAAGGATATTAGATGGAGAAAAACTATGCATCTGAAAAAGACTGACCAAAACCACTCAAAGATTCTGGTCTCTGTGGGAAAACCTTAGCTGCTTCCTGAACAAATATTTGGAGACAGCCACTTGGCATTGCTGGATGGTTGTGATCTATTTCCCAAGTGGGCTACAAACCCAAATGTGTAATTTTTTATAGCTATGAGTTACAGCATTTATTTTGATATGCAAATTCTTTCAGGTTTTCTAGTGGAAATACCTTGTACAAAACCAGTTTTGCAACTGTGGAAAGTGGGTGGTTTTGCTGGATTTATCTCCTTTTAAACAATCACATTTTACAGACTGCAGGCTGAACATGCTGTTTTAGGAGAGTTGTGAAGGCACTGCACCTACCTATACTAAATGTACAGGCCCAGCAGAGAAATCCTCTTCTATATGCCTTCGTGTGCTACAACAGCTGGAGGCAGTAATTCCAGCTGATACATTCACAAGTATCTATAAAAATACTTTTAAACACTCAAAGTATCCTTCGAATCTCAAGACAGACTAAGCAATTCTGATGAATAAACACAGCACTTTCAAGTACCGAAAGTCAATTCCTTACAGAACAACGGAATAACACATTAAAAAAATAAAGTAAAAAATGTCACAGTAAAATCATATTTTTTCCCCTGCTATTCCTGTATTTCTGGTCTGTAAAAGTTTAGGAAACACTGAGCAAAATCCTGGTTCAATTAGGGGCATAGGTTAAAACAGTACTTATGCTATCAGAACTCTGGGGACAGGAGGGAAAAAAAAAATCTAAAAAAGAACAGGAAATTAGCTTTTTACTTTAACTACAAAATGCTCCAAAAGCTAAATCTAATTTAGTGTACATTCTGGATTTACAGTAGTGTCTCCTACATTTAAGGGACTTTCTGATTTACTGTATGCATACTACAGTTATTTACCTGTATGTGATGAGCCAGTGCAAACTTGTTTTCTAATATAATCCACAGTCTGGCCCAATCGGCTTGAAGTACCATATGGAACTTCAGTATCACATATGTAGCACCTGTCTCCGCCGCCCCAAAAAAGAAAGAGAATTAATCCTATTTTTTTTCCTATTGTTTAAAATTCCTAAACTATTTGCTTATTTGATGCACTTCATTACACAAAATTACCATATTTATTTTAAGGTTTAGAAGTTTTGGAGAAGAGTTCAATCTATTTCTAATCAAGAAAAGAAAGCTTACAAATTATCTCTACTAAATTATTTCAGTGACTGAAGGCTGTGATTTACAAGTATAAATTAGACTCTTAAAAGCTGTGCTTAAAAACCTTGTTGCAAGTAAAATAAATGCAGGGAAAATTTTGCCAAAATCAACAAAGGTATCAGGCCCTAAAGGAAATTACTTACATTGTTATGGCATGGAAAAATACTATGAGTATTCTAGCCAAGCAAGTATTTAATTTTATTTAAACCGGATAAGAAATAAATTATTGTCCTCCATTAGTCCGGCACATTTTTATTTGCTCTTCCATTGCTGATACAAACCTATTTGTGTCTTTATGAGCAAGGAAGCACATGGTTAGACCACTAGTTTGTTTAAAACAAAACTGTGAGAGAAGCTGCAGTGATAACGGCTTGAATAAAATTCTGCCAGAACACATACAGCTGGAAAGTTGCAAGTACAGATTTTTGCAGCTCTGCTAAACCAGCTCTTTGAACAGGTGGCAAAAAGTATTGAAGAAACTGCAAATACTTCAAACCTTGAAATACACCAATTACAGTTCTTAGGCACAAATGCATTTAGCAGATTTCAGGATTACCATAAATCAGACTATTTTCTGATATTAAAAGCAGTAGAAGTCTGTAGCAAAGTGCTTCCCTAAATCTCCAGCATCCCTGAAATTAGCTGCAATTTTCACATTTCTTCATGCCACAGTAAAAAAATTGGCTCAACTTTTGTACCCCTGATTATGTACTTATTGTCTGCCTGGCTAATTATAAAAATAGGCATTCTTACCCCTGAATAATAAATGATAGTTATTTCCATGGGCAATGTTTACATCATAAACTTTTATCTGTCAAAAATTTTGTAGGTAACCTTGAAGGAATCAAGGCATTGGAAGTTGTTTTTTTTCCCCCCAGTGATGGCTGTTTGACTGGTAGGGGGAAAAAATATAAGTAGGTCCAACTGCTGTGTCACGCCAGTAGTGAACATGGATACAACAGCACTTGTTGTAAACCCCAAACGGCAGAACCTAATGAATTACTAGAACTCTCCTCTTTCTCTCCAAGTTCAAAACATTTCTTTTAACTGTTTACAGGTACTACTTACATGCCAATTTCAACCACAAATGCATACACACCATAAAAAGAACTATTCACACATTCATAGCATCAATAAATTCTGACCAAAACTGGTCTTCCTTTTGTATACCAGGCCCACTGTGAAATACAGTTCTTGACTACAGGTTTGATTTATAACAATTTATACCAATGTATCAATCACTGAATAATTTCTTGTGCAAGTTTGTACAACCAAGAAATTTGAGAAGTAAGCAAAACAACTTGCTTCAACAACTTCCTCTCAGCCACAAGCACTTAGAGTTAAAAACTAAGTTTAGAAAAGAGAAAATAAAGCACTTCTAAATCATATTTTTGACATGAATTTAAATCCAAAACGTTCACTAATTCATTAGTAACACATGCAATTAATAGTATCTATTTCCATTCTAGAGTTCAATGAAAATATTGATCATTACACATAAAAATGTTTAATATAATCAAGTAAGAAGATCTTGTTATACAAAGATTCTATGAAAATGAACATACTGACAGATAATGAGTTCTAAAAAAAAAAAAGGTACTAAGCAAAATGAAAATTCTATGTCAGGCACAGTATTTGTGTATAGCACAGTTTAGAAAATTAAGGTTTCCCCTTATGTAGTGCACTATTCCTTTTAAGAGAAAGATATACTACCAGGGAGATGCAATTTGTATTGACTGATGCGAGTAGCATCTTGTATTTCTAAAGCTGTGCTTCTTAACTATACATATGCTATTAAGAAGTCACGCTTACTGAGAAAATAAGTTTGTCACGAAGCGCATGAGAAAGAAGCTTCTCCCAAAGCTGAAAGTTTAGATTTAGAGCTACATATCAACACTGGTTGCCACGTATTAGTATTCTGACCAAGCAAAAGCAGCATTTACTTGTTGATGGATTTCAACTTCAATTACAAAAATTTTCTAGTTATGAATTTTACAAGAAAGCAGTATTTATTTAGACTGTTGAGAACTTCATGTGTGGAAATACTTTATACCCATCTAGCGGTAAATCCTAGAATTAACAAAGAAAAGAAAACAAATTATATCCCAGCCTCTGATGCCCTCTAGCTATGGCTTATAACTGTTGCCTGACAAACTCACCACACACTCCAGTTGTCCAAACTGAGAACCAAACAATGGGGATCTGATCTTGGCGTTTCGTAATGCTTTAAAGCATGCTGTTCTTGAGAATTTCTGCCACAGCCCTATAATGTTGATAACCAGAAGTGTCACAAAATCCAGTTGACTATCAATGAAACATAAAGTCAAAGTATAAACAAAGAATTAAAATGAAAACTGTTTAATGCTAAATTATTTAGGATGGTCAGCTCTCTATTTTAAGACCCTTATTTCTGCAGAGAGAAATGGGTGTAGAATAACTATAAAGTTGCTCAGGGACATAACATTTAATTTACAAATTCCAATTTGAACAGCTTGAAGAATGGAACAAGACAGATACCTCTTCAGCATGCAGAGGTCTAAGTTTACTAAACTAATGTGAGCATAAGATCTCATTGCAGGAATCATAAATCAGGACCATTAACAGAAATTTTTACTTTCTTAGGAAAATAATTTGGACTTTCTAAGAAAACAAGTCCTCAAGATGGTGTTCTAGCCTTAAGCCTGCTAAATGCTTTTGTGCCAAGCTTTTAAGTACTTCATTTCCAATTCAGAGCAGATATTCTTGAATCACACTACAGTAGATTAAATTATTTATGTACCACCACTTTTAAAATTATAAAAAGAATGTAAGAGTTGAATTAGAAACTCTCTTGTTCCACTATATTATGAGGCACTGAAAGATATTAAGACAAAAACAAAACAAGAGATACCCTATGGCCACATTTTAGACATAACCATATTGAAGGGCTTTCACTGGTCTCCTCTTCAGACTTCTCTTGTGTCTTATTATCTGCCTTGCAGTCCTGACAAACATGCCATTCCACATTCAGTAGCGCCTTTTTCAGATGACCTTGTTCTAATCCTTTACGAATATGCTTGCACACAGGTTCTACAAAATAAAAGGCATGAGAAGGTTATAGGTATAACAAATGGAAATGTTGAAGACACAGACAGCAATTCAGAAGCTAGGACAGCCTTTCCAGAGTCAAAAAGATACTGACAATTTAGCAGAAAGAAACCCTTCATTACCTCCATTCACATACAGGGATATTGTTACTGCATCCCAAGCTACAAAAAAAACCCCACAAACAAAAACAAACAAAAAAACCCAACCCAACACCAACCAAACCAAACCAAAAAATTTATCACTCAAACCCACAATTAGTCAAAGCTGTTGACAAAACTTCTGCATAAAAACCTACATACTGTGTCAGGCTGTGAGCTTCTGTTATTAAGATTCCCACACCACCCAGGATGCAGTCACAACCCACTGCCATGATTTCCAGCCACCAAGGCAGCACCTGGCTGGCCTATAAAGTGGAGGTTACAGAGGCTGTGCTTCTAGCTGAGCTGCGTCAGTGAAATTATACAGCATACTATGGTAGAAGAAAATGACAGAGTCATCCTGCCTATACCATTATCACTTCACACTACAATACTACACCCTTCTGGGAGCTGCACCTTCTGGCCATGGTGTGAACTCCATCTATTTAACCACACTGTTAAGAACGACTGCACTGAGACCAGGCATATGTTGCTAAGAGCTACTATCAGGAGTTTAATTACCTTATTTCTTCTTTTTTTAATTTTATGATTGCTGATTACACTACACTTGCGTGAAGAAAAGCTGTAAGCTTGAGTCATGAACAGAGAAACTGAAATTGACAAACAATGCATATGCAAACTGTTTCAAGATCTTCCAAATAAAATGAAAAAAAAAATTATAAGAGGAACACATTTTAGTCCCTCCCCCTTTTTTCTCTCCTGTGCATTTTTTTAAGACATTTAGCCTACATCAGCCTACAATTCTTCACTATTTGCAGTTACAAGTGTCTAAATTTGCAAATACAGGGTCAAATACCTGACAGTGCAGTTACCTCAAAAGTTAAAAAAAAAAAACAACAAATCCCATGATAAAAGAAAATGCTATATGTACTTAATATGTTAGAAATAAATAAAAATCACAGTCTTGTTACACTATTATTAAGAATTACATAGCTGTTTACATAATTCAATTGCCTTAAGTACTTTGCTACAGAAGTACTTTTATTGCTCAGATGGTGTAAAAACCTCAATCTATCTTTGTTGGGATCATATCCAAGATTACATCTTCAAGACGGGAAACTTCTCTTGGCATGAGCTGAAACTGATGAAAAGTCTTGTATCCACAGTTCTATTTCTGTCCAAGATTAAAGGATTTTACCAGAGTACAAGTGCAAGCCAATAAGAGCCAAATACAGACATTTAGATACACTTTTTAAGCCTTAAAAAAAACCACCTCCCCCCTCCCCCCCCCAAAAAAAAACCAAACCAACCAAAAAATCCCACCAAACAACCCACAAGCTTCATCTACAACTTCAAAACTATCTTTTTAAGCAAAACTTTTGTTTACTGCCACTACTACCATAGTGGAATTATTTACAATGATCAGTCTTAGTTTAGATTTGTGGTTTTATAGGACTTCATCAGCCTACTTTTAGCCAAAGAAGTGAGATGCCATCAGCAAATGCACCATAACCGATTTCTTTGCTGGAACACTCACAGCAGACATTGACCTTGATTTCAGGAAGAAAAGACAAAAGAAGCTAAAAAGACAGAAGGCAACACAAGACCAAGACAACCAGGAAACCAAAGTAAAGTAGACTTGAACTTAAAATAGACAGGCCATCACACCAAGCCTCCTAGATAAAAATGCAAGTGTCTTCTAATTAGCATGGCCCAACTCGTTTGCCCAGTCAGGACCAACAAAAAGGATGGGTAAGACACAATCTGTGACCTGGTCAGAAAAGGTGGTAGAACAGAATACTATACAGCACAAGCAAAATTAAGAGCTAGATCAACCAGAGTAAACAAGATCATGAAACTTCAAAACAGGGGTGAGCTCCAGTAGAGCTAGAAGGGTAGCATGAACTTGGGATTAGGAGCAGAAGGCAAGGATGAGAAGGAGGTTTTCGCCAAGAAGCACCATGACTAGAGAGCTAAGATGTCCAGAGACAGTACTGAGCTAGGTGCTAGTGTAAAGACAAATAGTTTTGCAGAAACATTTTAATCACAACCTTTTTCACTGAAGCAAAAGCCTTCTGCAACAAAATCTTCATTAGGAAAATGCTACTTAAACCTATCACAACCAGTCTGGCAACTGACTAAGCAAACCCTTTATATTCTGAGGAATTTTATACAATCTGTGTAAGTCTACAGAATTGTATGTCAGAGTTTCTTGAAAACCAGAAAATAATCCTAATTTTCAAGATGGGATTATTATTATTTTCTAGCACACTTAACCTAAGTAGCAACCCAGTTTCTTGGCAGTCCAGTTTCAATTATACAAACCTATACTTTGTAAATGAGACTTCAAAGCCAGTGACTAATGTATATGACTTCTAATATTAATGAGTTTTCAAGCCCTGTTTGAGGTTAAAACAAACATTAGGACCACAAACTTCTCAGAGGAAACACACCCAGCGTATCTGCAGACTCATCAGACTGTGCAGGTTTGCCTTTGATGCGTTTCTTTCCCATATTTGTAGTCTGTAATTTTTCTTACATAGAACAGTGACCTAGCAAAGAAAAATAATAAATTAGAAAACAGGCTTTGGTTTATTTGCTTAGTGCTAAACAATACATTATTTCTATGTCCAAGATAGTGATTTTGAGGTGATTTAACTTGTTTTAATTTGACTTTTCAAAAGAAAATACATTAATTATACTTTAACATGAAACAAATGCAACTGTTGTATAAGCAAGATCACAGTGTGAACTATAAAAGTGAAATGATTTAAAACCTTAAATCAAAACTATTATACAAAAGATGGGAAACTTAAGCATCAAAAATCCCATAAACCTTTAGGACTTGTACTTTAATAACAGGCAAAAGAATTGGGTTTGTCCCAGTTAAATCTTGAAGTTATTACAATCTTTCAGTTTCCTTTACTGTAAATACCTTGTATCTTTGAAGAAGTCTGACACACACCAATACACTAACATACTTGAAAATATACACACAATGGGAGCTGAAATTTTTCAGTTTTTTCACTGGGGGAGTCTTATTATCACCTTCCCAACCTATCAACCAACTAATTCAGAAGGGGTCTGTTATTTATATGCCTGCAGACCCTTCCAAACAAGACTAAGCTACCACTGCAGAGTTTCAAGTCAAGTACTTGCCTTCAAATATATTTAGCTTCTACTCTGTAGCCCCATGACGTCTGTGCCTTAACTCACAAAGAACACAAACATCAGGTAAACTTAAAACCCAACATATGCTATACAATGAAAGCACACAACCTAAGCAGGTTCAAAACCAGGTTCCTGCAGCCTTACACAGTCTTCACAGGCTGGCCTATGCCTGCTGTCTACCCTTAGCATAAACGTGTTAGCGCAGCACTAAATCTGACTTGTATAACACTCATCCTTTCAAACCCGTTTCTTAGCTTGGACTCCACCATCACACCAGCCACAGAGAACAGCTGCCTGCGTGGGGCTGTCACAAACGACAACTAAAGCCAGCCCCCAAAAACTGGAGAGAAACTGAGCTGGGAAAAGTTTACACATGATAGCCGAATAGGGGTGAATTCTCTGCTGGAGAATTCACAAACCAGTCAAGTTGACAGACAGGGCACAGAGGACTTCAGGAAAACAAATGACAGATCATCCCCAACCCCCAGCACGTTTTTCTGCCAAAATCTACAACATTTAATCCTACACGAACAACTCTAAACAGTCAAAATCCCTTCCAAATCGACTTTGCTCCTGCCGGGAGGTCAGGGCAGTATCAACACATGTAGCTGTTAGTTTAACCCACACTGTCTCTGGATGAACTTGTCTAGCATACTCCTCGCTAGCCTTTTCCACGGAACAGCCCGCACAAAAGTGATGCAAAGCCAGCAGCCAAAGCAAGAAAACGACAATCTGAGTGTTTTGGGGGTGTTCTGGCAAAACAGAGCGGTGTGCCCAAGCCAGGGAAAACACCGGGCCGCGGCAAGCGCTTGCCCCAAGCACCAGGCTGGGCCGCGGACAACAGCGGGGAGCCAACACTCCCTGTCCCAGAGGCAGCCAGGACCCGCCGCGGCGGGAAGCAGGTGTGCCCCGGGACTCGGCACGGCTGGTCTCGTCCCCCCACCACCGGACAGGTCCCCGGGCGGGCAGCCACCCCCACACCTCACTCACCACGTACCGGACCGTACCACCCACGTGTACACCTGCCCCAGACCCGCCGCCGAGCACCCCACGGCCCTGCACCGCCCCGCCTGCTTCCGATTGGCCTGTGCCCGCCTCCTGTGCCAGCACTGACAGGCACCGCAGCCAACAGGAGAGCCGAGTGTCTCGGCCCGAAGCGGACACTGCGGAACGCTGGAGGAGTGAGTCCCGGGCCGGGGGAAGGAGGGCAGCCGAGGAGGCAGGGGCGTGATAGCAGTACCGAAGGGCTCCCGTGCCTTACCTGATGGTGCCTCGGGGTGAACGGCTTGGTAGTGCATGGCTCCTCCTTGGGCAGCCCGATTGCTTCACCTCATCTTGCAGCCGGTTGGGCAACAGTCACCAGCTGCTATACGTGTTTCCGGCGCGTTGCATTGTGGGGCTGTGAGGATACGGCGGCATGGGAAAGCAGTGGAGGGAACTGGGATGAGGACGTGTCTGCGCATGCACATCACGCCTTTAGCCCGCCCTCCTGAGCCCCGTCCGGATGAGTTATCGGTGCGGAGGGATGTTGATCTGGGTGGTAGCGTTTAGCGTTCTACGGCTGTCACAGCAGCACAGGCGGCTCTGCTCCAGGTGTGCGGCCTTGTGAGAGGGAAATGTATCTGTTGGTACAGCACCACATCCTGCCTCGTCTCAGCTTGGAAACCTCGAGGGCTGTCACAGAGTGCGTTTGTGCTCCTGATCTGCTCGCATGTGTGAGCTAGTTTCGAAAGGCTTGGTTATAAAGATTAATATGATTTATGCAGGGTAGTTCATGAACTTTGTCCCTTATTCAAGCCCTTATTTTCTTTCCTCATTTCCTCTTTGCTTAGGAATCAACAGAAATGACTAACCGAGAAGAAGCTGAGATACAAATTTCAGAATTGGATTTACTCTCTAGCATGTTTCCTTATGAGGAAGAGTTCGTTCTGACTGACCAGCTGGCTGTAGCAGAGCTAAAACACTATGTTGAAAATGAGTCTGCAGAGATGCCATCTTCGAAAGTTCAGTTTATACTCAATGTAAAGCCAGAGATCTGTAATGCTTCTATGGTATGGTAAATACTTATTTGGATTTTGTGAGATTTTAGGGCTTACTTGACCTGAGCACTTGCTTATTTGTTGTTTTTTTTTGTTTGTTTTTTTAGGTGGAATTCTCTATGGCCTGTGCTTTACCGTTTAAATATCCAGCTGTTCTACCAGAAATTACTGTGAGGTATGGCATTAAAAGTACAGGTAACAAAAATATTAAGAAGCTATGGTGTACTAAATAGATAGAGTTATAAAAGGAAAAGGCAGTCCCTTTTTGAATAGTTTACTGTCAAATTAAGCCAGAAGGACAACAGTGTTGAAGAAAAGCAAATCTACAAGGTTATGATTTCTTCGTCGTCCTCAGCAGGTAAGAAAAATAGGAAAACCGTGGAGGAGCGCCATCTTCTGTACAGAGGGGTTAGGCATAGGTACCATTCGTTGGTTTGATGTTAAAGAAGAGAGACTGTTGTCCATTTTGGCAAGGATTAACATTAGCCAAAAGAGTAAAAAGTTACTTGGTGGTCTTATTCTTCCTTTGTCAAAATGCTGTCACTTGCAGGCTTCTGGTTTGTTGGGTATTTTGGTTTGTTTGTTGTTGTTGTGTTTTTTGTTGTTGTGTTTTTTGTTTTTGTTTTTTTTTATTGCAACATACCTGTTTAAAGAAGTAGCCCTGCATGTTGCAGGAAGTCAGTTTAGCCACCGTGCCTACTTTTCAAGTACATTTTCCTTGATTTTGATTTACAGATTAATTGTATTATATGTGAACTGAAAGAGTTAACACACCCATTAAATACTGATTAACACCTTTTCATAGCTAATAATGACTTAAATAATAGCAAGTGTATACCATCTAAATGCAGCCTGGATTTTCTTGGCAGCTTGAAGTAAAACTGAAAAACAAAATTTAAAAACTTCTAGATTGTAAATGTATTACAACTGCTTTTAAATTTTTCTCTAGGTCGTCGTTATTGAGCCGCTCTCAGCAGCTTCACCTGAACTCAGATCTAAAAACATATTTGATGCAAAACTGCAGTGGTGAACCCTGTATGTTGAGTGCAAGGGAATGGGTTAAAGACCATGCAGCTGCTTACATTGACAAAGAGCTTTCATCTTCTTCAGTGACAGCATCGAATGCTACACAGCCAGAAGTCATCATGTTCACTCGACTGTGGATCTATAGTCATCACATTTACAATAAGCAAAAAAGAAAGAATATTATTGATTGGGCCAAGGAGCTCTCTCTGTCAGGGTTTTGCATGCCAGGGAAACCAGGTGTTGTTTGTGTAGAAGGTCTTCAAAGTAATTGTGAAGAGTTCTGGTCAAGGTTAGTTTTTTCTTTGTTCTTAAATGTCATTAGTAGTTAGACTATTACATTTTTTCATGTGGTATATGTGGCCAGAAAGTGGGAAATCCTACCACCTTCCAGCCTGTGAAGGTCTGCAAAATACGTGTGCTTATCATAATGTATTTCCAACTGTGAATATCAACTGTAGTGTTGGTTGCAGAAATCAAAGCTGCTAGTACCACACAATGCCTATTCATTTCTGTTTTATCTTCCTCTATATTTCACTTGTATAGCAGTAGGCTGCAGTACCGTAGTTGCATTACATAAGTACGTTGTTATATTCCTCTGCATTTGTGTTTTATTCTGCTCCCATCATTTATACTTCTGAGTCGTGCAGACTAAATGAACATTGTTATTTGATTGTAACAGCTAAGAGAGTACGAGAATATGAGAGTTCTTAGCACAGGCAAGGCAGAAATAAGCACTGAAATTGAAACCACATCTTCATCAATTATTTTGTGAGCAATAACATTAAGGTTCTTGAACCCTGAGGCAATACAAAGAAACAAGCTCCTGCTTATGGAGGTGTTTGCATGTGAGTGGTGTTTCTGTGACAAGCCAGGTAACCAGTATCTGCCAAAGATACAGGTACAAGGAGTTTGTTGACTTCTGTGATAATAGTTATTCCATAGTATTTTCTAAAAAAGTATTTATTTTATAGGCAGATTCATATTTCTCCAATTTCTTTCAGAGTGAGAAGATTAACATGGAAAAGAATTCTCATTCGGCACAGAGAAGATGTTTCTTTGGAAGGTGGAGGACATGCTGAGATTCAGAAACAAAGAAAGTTCTCCACTTTGGAAGAAAAATGTTTTGATGCACATGGTGCCAGAGGGAATCATATGGATTTGGGGCAGCTATATCATTTTTTAGAAGAAAAAGGATGTGCTGACATCTTTCAAATGTACTTTGGGGTTGAAGGGCATTGAAGGGGTTGACAATCACCACTGGTCCAAGTGTCTACGTTTGTAAGTTAATTTTCATAACAGATTCCTTAGCTGTTCTGCAGGAGTTTATCAGAGGGGGAATTAATAATTTGTGGTTTTATATGATGAATCCAGTTTTCAATGAAAAAATATCCAGTGAGAGGCTGAATAATGAAAATTAAAATAACTGTTTTATTACACTTTCTGGATGTTTAGTGTACATAATTAATTATTGGGAAAGAAAGTATGTTTGATGAACTACCAGGGCATTACAGAATTACAGGTGAATGAATAGATGTAATTGTGGTGAATGCATATATGAGTAAGGAGAGACAAAATTCAAGTGTGGGTATCTCAGGAGACATACCAAAACATTTGTATTATTTGTTGCTGTTTACATACACTACATGAAAGCTTTTTTGTAACAAGCTTTTATTCTGCTTTCTATCTGGAAGTATATTGAGCTGTGATATTGACGTATTATTAAAAAAACCAAACAAAACCCAGAACAAAACAAAACCAAGCTAGTCAAAACAACAAACAGAAAAGGAATGAGCAAGTTCACAGAAGTCTTGCTTAGGCAAACAGGATGAGCTAGGATGCCTACTCTAAGGCATAAGAATTTTCCATAGGTAGACTTGGGTGTGCAGAGAGGTGCTGTGGTAGCTTTATACTGCACCTGTGACTGAGAAGCCCAGTCTCTACTCACATTAAAGTGGAATGTTACCCAGGGATGGGCTGCCTTATGGCAAGCACACTCCTGAGCAGGGAAGCAATCCTCACTGTTCTGAGCTTGTGGAGTTGCAGCCAAGTAACAAAGTGAGTTACACTGCATGTGCTGTTGAATACAGTTTCAACAAAGCTATATCAGAATGATATTTTGATTTGTTTATGGATTGCTTATCTAAATCACACATGTCATAAATCATAGAATGGGCTGGGTTGGAAGGGATCTTAAAGCTCATCTAGTTCCAACCTCCCTGCTATAGGCAGGGACACCTTCCACTATACCAGCTTGGCCTTAAACACTCAGGGACAGGGCAGCCACAACTTTTCGGGGCAACCTGTTCCAGTGAGTCACTGCCGTCATAGTAAAGAATTGTTAACTTACATCTAATCTAAATCTACCTTCTGCTAGTTTAAAGCTATTCTCCCTTGTGCTGTCACTGCATGCGCTTGTAAAAAGTCCTTCTCCTTCCTGTAGGTCCCTTTAGATACTGGAAAGCTGCTATAAGGTCTCCCTAGAACCTTCTCTAGGCTGAACGCCCCCAAGGGGTTGCTTGCTTCTGATGTTGAAGATCTGTTAAAATCCCCAACATGCAGATCTCTGGTGTGCACTCGGACACGTCCCGTACCAATACTCCTCGGTGATTTCCTTCGGCAAGCGCCGATTTGCCTCCGATCCTTTGACAGGTCCCAGGTCTTTGTAAACGTACGGAAACGGCGCCGCTACAGAAGGGTGCCAGACAGCTGCGCTGACTACAGAGTCAGGGGCGTGGCCCCGCTCCCCCGGAAGTGCCGCCTCTCCCGTCCCGGTCGCGCGCCCGGTTTCTTCTGGCCCTTCCCCAGGGCCGTTGCCGCTGCTACTGTCACCGCTATGGGGGGAAAGAACAAGCAACGAACCAAGGGCAATCTGCGGGTGAGCGCGCCCTGTCTGTGGGGCCCTGGTCCCGTGTTGCCGAAGCCGCCGGCCCGCGGTCTGGACGGGGAGAGTGGCGGAGCTCGGGCCTTGGCGCTGGGGCTTCGGGCACTGTCGAGTGGGTTGAGGCCGTATTTCACCTTCCGGTGCCCTGGGGACTGGGTTGTAGGCCGCCGGAGGCGACCCCCGCTGAAAGGCGGCGCAGTCTTAGGGCCCGGCTGTCGTAGCCGGGGCCACAGCCGGGCTTTGCGGGCGACTGTTGGCCTGGGCCCACGCTTCAGGGCAGTGTGCCTGCCGCTTCTGTTGCTTTCGTGCGGGCTTTCCAGGGAGGGGTAAGGGCAGGGGGTGTAACCGGCAAGTCACTGCGGGTATGAGTTCAGTGAGGTACCGGTGCGTAGCGCGTTCCTCTGTGGAGTGGTTTGGAGCACACTTGTGTCTACTTGATCTCTTTTGCCGCCACCGGGCCTGAGGTGGTGGCTGTATGGCACTGGGTTGATATGGGAGAACTGTGCGTGAAGAGTTGTGTTCAGGTGATGTAATACCTACTTGTGTTTAGCGAAGAATAGGGAACACAAAGAAGCAGTCCTTATATTTGAGATTTCCCATGCAGAATGTAGATACAGTACTCAGGCCTGCAGATAAAATAGTCAGGTAAAATGTGGCTTATGTACCTCAAAAAAATCAGAAAAGTACAGTGGACTTCAGCAAATTGTCATTACTTTAAAAACAAACAAGCAAATGCAAACTCACAAAACTACAAGGATCGTAATGAAACAAAAAGATACTTGGATTCTAAAGTCTCACAGAGAACATTAAAGCATCAGTGGGTTTGGGGACAATCTTTTGGGAAGAGTGTGGTTGAAATAAACATGAGCCACTGATACGATGAACAAGGTGTTGACTTAACTGGGGCAAACTAGAAGAGATGCTGAACTCTGAAATGCTCACTGTAGCACTAATGGGATAGTATCACACTCTGTTACATATGCATCCTTTCACTCTGTTCTTCTAAATCCTTCTTGGCCTCTTTGCTGCTGGTATCATCTTTTGATTCATGCATATTCTTATTTTGCCCAGTGATATGAAGAGCATTCCTTGGAGGCTGTGTCCATCCATATGCAGTAACACGAGAAGAACTAATAAAACCAGTAGTGAAAGAGAGTAAATGGTTTCTTAATAAATCCTTCACTTACAGAAGAACTTGTCTGTTATACTTTTTTGTATGTGTATAAAACCAATATTTTTTTTCCATAAGTATTCATGGATTATTAGAAAACAGAATGCTGATTCTGAAGCGAGGAATAATTTTCTAGTTCAAACTTTTATGTGTAAAGCATATGTGGTGGCTCTTTTTTTATGAGATTTTGTTTTAAATAGAAGGTTAATTCTACAATTTAAATAGGAGCATTCTTTCAAATGCAAACTAAAATAAAATGACTGAAGTAGATAACTGACTTATGTCCCTGTTTTTTGTCAGCCTTCTAGCAGTGGCCGAGCTGCAGAGCTCCTTGCCAAAGAACGTGGAACAGTGCCTGGGTTTATTGGCTTTGGAACATCTCAGAATGATCTAGGATATGTTCCTGCAGTTCAAGGAGCAGAGGAGATAGACAGCCTTGTGGATGCTGATTTTCGAATGGTGTTGCGAAAACTCTCTAAAAGGGATATCACAACAAAATTAAAAGTAGGTATATCCTTTGTCTTCTCTGTTGGAGAGGAATATATCAAGATTGCTGATACTAATTTCATATTGATAAATTTGCTAAAACTGCAATCCAGAAGGTATCTTGGAGGACTTATGAAAAGATCCATCATGCAGTGCTGATGGAGCATTCATAGAAGTAACTAGATTCTGTAGAAGCATCTAATTAATCATCTAATCTATAGATGCTTAATTGCAGGAATTGAATTGATTTTTGAAAAAGAATTGCACTGTATGGTAGGAGCTGATAAATTACAGGACATCTATTTGAATTCTTAAATCATGCTTTTGATATTTTTTAGGCTATGCAAGAATTTGGAACAATGTGCAAGGAAAGGGAAGCAGAAGTTGTTAAAGGTGTTCTTCCTTACTGGCCAAGAATTTATTGTAAAATCTCACTGGTAAGTATTAAAGTATCTAAATTAAAAAGCTCTGTGGATACTTCCTGTGGAAATGTCTGGGGTGGACTTTATTGATATATCTAACTATGTTGGAATTACTGACTTGTCCTAGGAGCAAACATGAAGTTGAAGGAAAGTAATGTTCTTCATTGTGGAGATATGTCAGTATTGGCAGTGAGTGGAATTTTGAACTGGTGAAATCTGGGCTCTACTTACTGGATAGGGATAGCTGTTCATTAGACCTTTATGTTTAAAAGATGACAAGACATTTCTCTTAATGAAAAATTATTTTATGTCACTTCCAGAATGGCTAAGGAGAATGTGCTCTTATAAATATTTTTATCTAGGACTAATACCTGACTAGACTTAATATTAAAAAAAACCCAAAACCAAACAAATATTGGACAAAATTAATCACAATGCTGATTTGTAAGAGGAATCTTTAATATTTCTTTCAGGAACCAAGAACATAGAAATTCATGATGATATAAATTCACACACAAAAATTGGATAATGATGCACAGTTTGTGTAGGCTTATGGTTGTTTTAGTCAAGAAAGTGTCTTCAAGTCTTCCTGTTTCTCTTGCCTCTTTGTTTTTGTTAAATGTTTTTTTAAAGTGAAAGTAGAAACTGTCATTAGGGTTATTGGGAAAAGGCTAAAATTTTGAATTTACAACGCACTGGGAATACGATGCTGCTAAGTTGGGACTATCCCCTTACCTAGGGTTACCAAGACTTTGTTGTGTATTTTCAAATTTATGTAGCCCAATTAATTGCAAAAATGGCTAAACTGAGAACAGCTTTTTGCTTTATGATCACTTCTGCTTTGAAGTACCTGGCACTAAAGGTAAAACTCTTAAAACAATAAACTTTTTTTATATTTTTTTTTAACAGGATCACGATCGCCGCGTTCGAGAAGCAACTCAGCAGTCTTTTGAACAACTGATTCTTAAAGTAAAGAAGCACTTAGCTCCCTACTTAAAAAGTATTATGGGATACTGGTTGATTGCTCAATGTGACACTTACTCCCCTGCTGCTTCTGCTGCAAAAGTAGCTTTTGAAAAAGCTTTTCCTTCAAGCAAGCAACCTGAAGCCTTAGTATTTTGTAAAGATGAAATTCTTAACGTGAGTTTATACTTTTCTATATCATTAAGGCTCTGTGTTGAGTATATGTAATTTTTTATTACAGGCTTAAAACTCATCCTCTCTCATCTGTTATTCATGGTTAAATTTCTTCCTCACCTGAAACTTAGCTCCTCATAATGTAAAGACTGAGGCAAAAACACATCCTCTGTTTCTGTGACTTGTAGTTAGGATGACTGGAATCAGAGAAAAAAGTATGAAACAAATTTTCTTATGTGCATTTCTGAGTAATGATGATGCGTGGATAGACTCCACAACTAGTTAAAGTTGTAAAGTAGGTGTGCTTTTATTCAGCGCTGAGGTGCATGGGGATAGCTCCTCCAAAGTATGCACACCTCAGGGTTGTTCTCCCTTTACATTTATTCTCTTAAGGTATACATAGGCATGAGGTTGCTCAATCCGCCTATACATATTTATTATCTATCCTCGCTTCGTATTATAATGAGCCGGAAGGTCCTTTGCACCTGCGCAGTGCCCCTTCTGGTCATGGACAGGGGTCTCAGGACAGACAAGAGTCTTCCTCTTGTAGGTAGGGGTCTTCAAGATGAAGTAAATGAGTCTTCCTCTTCTTAAACTTTACACCTTTTAACCTTCAGACATGGCCTTAGGGGTTGGTCGGCGCCCAGTCTGCTTCTCCCTCGCTTCTCAGTAGGACCAATCATCTGTTTTTGTCAGTAGAGCTAGCATCTATTTCTCCATTTCCAGCAGTAATCAATTCCTTGACAAGATGGCAATGGCAGGTACTGAGGACAGACAATGCTTCTGTTTAAGCAAAGGAATTCCTTTAACCTCCCTTGTGCAATTTCTCTGTATTACCCCCCTGTACATTGGTTACCCCTGTATCAATGATGCTCAGTCATCATGTAATGCTGACAGATGGAATAATGATGACAGAGTTTATCCTCAATGGTAAAGGATTGAATGCTGAGCTGTGTTTCAAAGAGCCTCTGAAAACTGAGTTCTGATCAGGGTTAATACTCTTCTGCCAGTAGTATATGAAACTGAACTGACTGGATTTAAGGTCAAAGTGTGCATTGCTGGCCCATCATATGCAAACATAACCATTTTTGCTTTGTCTCAGTTTGGCTTCTTTTTACCAGAAGCATGTTGGCATACAACTGCAGCTTATGAAATGTGGTGAAGTCTTGGTTCAAACAGTACCACAGCTAATGTGTTCAGCAGGAGTCAATTATATTTTTGTTTACTAACATGTCTAAAATGTGTTTGAAAGACTTGACTTGGAGGTTGTGAAGTTTTAGAGCTGTTTCTGAAAAATATAAAGACTTATCATCATGTGAAGACTGTCTTCATTCTGGACTGTAGCGACAGGACAAAGGGTAGTGGGTTTAAACTTGAACAAGGGAAGTTCAGGTTAGATATAAGGAAGAAGTTCTTTACTGTGAGGGAAGTGGAGTGTGTTGTCCAAAGAAGTGGTAAATGTGCCATCCCTGGTGATGTTCAAGGCCAGGTTGGACAGAATCTTGGGCCACATGGTCTAGTGTGAGGTGCCGTTGTCCACGGCAGGAAAGTTGGAACTAGATGGTCTTAAGGTCCTTTCCAACCCTAATTATTCTGTGATTCTATATTATTAACATATAAACATCAGATTCTCATGTGTAATATGTTTGTTTTTTTTTTTTCCATAGGTACTTCAAGATCACCTTCTGAAAGAAACACCTGATACACTCAGTGACCCCCAGTACGTTAGCTTGCTTGCTGTACTGTATATGGTTTAAGTCTTAGTCCATATTGGGTTCTGTGTTCCTGGAGGGTAGTGGATTTAGTTTTGTTTTAGGAGACGGAATAGTTACTTGAGTCCCAGCAACTTTCTCTGGGACTTAACATTTTCAGAAGCATTGATACTTATCAGTATAACTCTTGTTTCAGCTCTTTGAGGAATAGCATTTTTTAATAGCTGGAAGGCAGATAACTTGAAACTCTCTTTTACTAACACTTTGTAATGGGATTTGGTAGTATCGGAACCTATGGCAAGTTTACGTATGTACATTGCTGGTGTCTGAAATCAGAAGAACATAGAACAGCTCAAGACAGTTTAGTTTACTCAGTTTAGAAGAGCTTGAGAAGCCTTCAGATTTATTTATGGCTCACTTAAATTTGTTTTGCTTTGCTTTCTGAGAACTGTACCAGACGAAGAAAGGGAAGCTAAATTTTTCCGGATTCTGACCTGTTCGTTGTTAGCTTTAAAGAAGTTGCTGATCATGTTGCCAAAAAAAGAGGTGCATTCACTGGAGGAAAAGTTAATGTCACTTCTGTCCCAAAACAAGTTTTGGAAATACAGCAAACATAACATACCACAGGTGACTTTTTAATTTATTCCTTCTTTTGGTTGGTTTTAGTTAAAGATAATACACTGAGGCCTAAGCAAGTGTTAATTACTTGTATCCTATAAGAATGAACTTTGCTGAATTATGTTCCAAACAGCCTTTGGATTTCTAGGCCTTAAATAGATAATATAATTTTAAACTTTGCCCAGTAGGCTAATCTGTTATTTATGTGTCACCACCATCTACTTCTTAGTAATCTGCTGTCATTTTAAATTAATGTAAGAGATACAGACTGTGTCATCTTACTGCATGTGTTCTTAGTGCTTTCTAGAGGTGTTTTGTTTTGTTTTTTTTTTTAACCATTTTATTGGTCTTTGGTCTGTTAAGACCAATGGTGCATAAAGTAATTAATTGATTCTGATAGTATTTTGCTAAAAATTTTAAGGTGCATTTTGGAAACATGCCTTTTGAGAAGTATATTAAAACAGTTTTTTTAAGAAGTGTTATAGCTAAAAAATTACTTTTAAATATTTAACAGGTTATCAATTTTTTTTTTATTTTTAATATTTAAATGTTTGCTGATGTGATAAAATATGGGGATCATGAGTTGTAAATTATGATGACTTTGAAAAGAATGTGGAAAAACTACAACAAAGTGTTGTAATTTGGCTCAAATTTTGTTGTTTTTTTTTTTTTTTATATGGTTTGTATCAGGTTCGCTCAGCTTTCTTTGAGCTGGCTTCTGCTTTTTGCCAGTACTTGCCTGAGCTGATGAAAGCTGAAGCACCAAGAGCTTGTACTGCTGTTCTTCTCAGCATTGATGACAGTGATGCAGCGGTGTGTCCTGCTCTTTGGGAAGCTGTACTTTATGCTGTCACTACTATTGAGGTAATGTGGGAAGTTTAAGGAGCAGATATTTTACTTGAATTTAACTTCTCACCAAGTGCCATTGTTCTTTGTGTAGAATTAGGAAGAACAGCTTGACTGGGTTTTCTGTATGATTAATAACATGAACTTATCAATGCTACAATCTCCTTTTTTCTCCCCCCTTAGGGTTTCAGTGTAACTTTGAAATATATTGTATTCAACATGTCTTAAAATCAGATGTTTTATGAGTTTACTCAAATTAACCTGAATCCCTTTGAGTAAATATAATTATTAATAAATAAAATGATACCTAAAATCTTTTTCTTGCTTAAAGACAGTTACAGAAATGACCTGATACGCATTTTTGGTTTGTTTGTTTTCTGCTTCTAATTTGATGTTCAGTTCTGTGACTTTGGTAGGTTTTTTTTCCTTTTTAAGTGAAATACCAGTTTTGAATTTATTAGCAGGATGAGTGGTGTTGCCATAGACTGGGATGTTTTGAGGGCTTAATGCTGCTGATCTCTTTTGTAACTGCTGGTATAAACTGTAACCACTTATGGAGGATTTATTGTTCAGCTTTGTTCAGCTTGCTATAAATACAGGTATCTGAACTATGATAAATCAGATGAGATGAAAAAAATTTTGGAGTATGGGGTAAGTGCCAAGGTATTTTGTAGCCATCAGAAAAATTCTGAGGGGAATTTTGGAGTTGGTGATGCTTTAAAGTTAGGATTTTGAAATCATTGCGTATTCTTAATAATAAGAATTCAGAATTAAATACCGGACCAATGATTTACAATGGTTTTTAAGAAGCATCTTTAAAGTAGTTATTAAAGAGAAGCCTTTAAGTGCATTTTGCTAACAAGGTCAGTTGATGTTAATGCAGGAACATTTTTATCATGTTAACTTAAATTTGCAAGCTGAGATAGGGAGAAAATGATTCTTAAAAATACCGGTAAGTGAATTTAAATTGTACAATAACTTGTTTCAGCTACAACACAGGGAGATATATTAAATATCTAGCTTGGGATTTCTTTCAAGACAATATATTCTCATTTAATTTACAATAAGTGTATTTCTTTCTGTAGGACTGTTGGGCTCATGTAAATGCCAAAAAAGGAGTTCTGCCAAAGCTGTGGGCAGTGCTTCGAGAAGGTGGACAAGGACTAGCTACCATTATATACCCAAATCTCTTGCCGTTCATTAGCAGGGTACCTCCTGGCATTGCAGAACCAAAGCTGGACTATTTCAGGACTTTTTTCAGCTCTATAATTCAAGGGTATGAACTACAAAATTATTTATTTAAAGGAAACTGATTTCAGAATACATTTGGAAATAGGAAAAGTAATAATTTTTAAGTATTTAAAGATGTGTAACAGCTCACAGTTGTTCAATCTCAAACTGGCTATGATGAAACTTGTCTTTTTGTTTCTTAGTTTGCTGGGGTTTGGTTTTTGATTTTTTTGTTGTTTTTTTGGTTGGTTTGTTTGTTTTTTCTTTTGTAATGACAGAAAGTGGTACTTGCAAAGCCTCTGAGGTGTGTGTAGAAAATTGCAAAGGAGTTTTGACAAACAGCTGAAACAGTAGACAGTATGCTTGACCAAATATGTTTCCTCTGTTAATGTAGTTTTGGGTTTTTTTTTGTGAATGCTAAAACTACGTGAAAAAGTTATTTTAATGTAAGTCACATTAAATACCTGGATGTATTGTTTGGATGCTTTAAATATGTCCTATTGAATTTGTTTTGATTTGACATCCTGTCAGTGATTCTGTGATTCTATATTCTTAAACTGATGATGTCTGGATAAGAACAGCATAACCAAGTTTATATTCGTAACACACATACTGGGTTTCTCAGAAGCTTGTGTGATTGAGTATTTGCTCCCTCCAATGTTGCCTTTCAATAGGTTGTCAAGTGAGCGAGCAATATCCAGCCCTTCAGAAAGTTCAGCAATTATAACTGCTTTTATGGAGTGTCTGCGCTTTGCCATACTACAGAAAATAGATGAAGAAGATGACCAAAGGCAAATTCATCAAATGCTTATATATGACCAGGTATTTATTAGAAATACATAATATTGAGTGTACATTTAATAATTCAAAGTTGATGAAAAATGAACATTTCTGTGGGATTTACTTCTGTGTTGAAATTTTCACTAGATTTAATGGAAAATAGTTCTACTGAATTTAGTAATTTTTTTCCTTCCTATAAAATCATCCCTTTTACTGTGCAGTTTACATTAAAAAAAAAAAAAGGCATTCCACCCTGTATATTTTTATTAAGCGTTCAAGCGTAATTCTGATGTTTTCAGGATTACTTTTGAAAGGGCTTTCCAAATTATTTCCTGGTATCATAAAGAGTAAAGTGATAATTTAGTTGGATCATTGTTCTTTAATAACTTTTTTGTCTTCATAGCTAATTCCTCTCACCAATGCTGTACTTAAGGAGCCCAGGTTACAAAATGGACCACTGTTTTATCAACTAGCAGAAACGCTGAGCTCCTGGGAAGCTAAAGCAGAACTCCCTAGTGATGATGGCACAGATGAAGTTTTCCAGAAACTGTTGTCAAATTTTTGGGATCATCTTTTAAAAATGTGTGTGCTTCATGTTGATACATTGGATGCTGATGAGAAATCATTGTTTGCCATATCTGGTATGCTAGAAATTCTTCAGAATCCAAAGAGTGCTACAAAACCAAACAACAGAAAATCTCTAAAAATCAGATTTACAGATGAGGATGAATCTGGAAGAAACACAGAGAATGGAAAGTTTATGGAAGTGAGAAATAATGACTCTGAAGTAGAGGCTGACTTGCAGCATAGTTCACTTCTAAGAAAAGAACCTTTAGAGAATTTAGTCTGCAGCCTTGCTGAACTGAGTATTGTGTATGTGAATGAACAGAAGTCAGAACGGCATTTGAAATTTCTCTCTGCCCTGCTTAACTCTTTTTCATCAAACAGAGTTTTTCAAGTACTTTTAGAGCAGGGCAATGATGCAAGTTCTGCTCAAACTGAATCCCAAAATGAAATGAAAGTTCATGATGAAAGTCCATCCATACGATTTTTGTATATGAATTTAATAACTTGGCTGAAAGAAGACTGGAGAAAAGACACCCATTTTCTGGTTGACATTTTGTACAGTGTGCTTAATTGTTGCAACAGTAATGATGAAAGGAAAATCATTCTTGATAATTTAACAAAGGTATGACTTCTAATTTTGTTAGTTTTTATCAAAGTGACTAGTCTTTTTGTGGGCTGTGGCTAGTTAATTTTACTTTGGAAGATAATTTACATGAACTTCATAAGTTCAACATAAGAAAGGTAGATTTAGGGAAGGTTGACATCTGTATGGTATAATCAATCATCATCAGAATTTCTCTGGTCTTGCTGCTTTATACAGTATGCTTTTATAATTGATAGCCTTTCTTACAAATATAGACCCTTTCTTGTAATTCATATAAATAAATATGCACAGTAGAGAAAGACTTCGAAGCCAAAAATAACATAAGCAGTAACTTTGTTTCTGAAATGTAGCAACTTCTTCTATCCCTTACAGAAAATTTGTAAACAAAGTTAAAAAGGTATGAAATACTTCCTTTTCAGTAAAGAATTTGTTTAATATTATGGAATTTTGTTTTATTTTTCAGATGGATTTGAAATGGATTATTTTTCTCCAGATAATTCAAAAGGTACCTCTTAAGACTTTTTTATTCTTGTTTTGAGTATTTCCCTGATGTTACCTTTTGAGAGTTGCATGTGTTGGAAAATTTTTGTTTTAAAGGGGTAAGAATTTCAGTAGTTTGAAAATCTTGTACAAATAGTTTGAGTGTTCATTTTAGCAACAAATGGTAAAACTGCATTTAGTGCAGTTAATGTTAACTGCATTTAAATCTGTGGACAGTTTTAAAAATGAAACTATGGTACCAAAATAAAATAATCTTTGTCCCTTCTAGTTTTGGTCAGTTGGCTCTTTGAGCCAGAGGGTTTCCTGATTTCCTTTTGGCTATTCCTTCTAAGATAGAGAGAATGGAGTTGGGTAGTAGACCAACAATTAAAATGATTATTTGTATAATCACCCTCACATCAAGCTTACAAGGGAAAGATAGTATTACATTTTTCACACGGGGTACTGAGAGACTGACATTTATATGATTGCCTGGGATGAAATATGAAGAATATTACAAGTTTTTGGACAAGAACTCATAGCATTTGATTTGCAATCCAGTGCATTGACCCACAGTATGTTTCCTTACAGATAATGTGTATTTTGAGTACCCTCTTTTTTTGTGATTTTGTACCTTATAATGGCTTATCACCAAAATAATTTTCTAATTTGAGTCCTATTTATTTTTAGAGAAATTCAGATACTGTAAATAGATTTTATGTTGCAAATGGATGACTAGGTTGGCTGAAATAAAATGTAAGTTATCTTTATAATGCCAATGTATGCATTCCCTGGGCTCTATAGTTGGAGAAAAGGGAAAATAAGGCTTTCAGAAAGTGACTTGTTTTACTTTCAAG
This sequence comes from Melopsittacus undulatus, assembly GCF_012275295.1. NCBI lineage: Eukaryota > Metazoa > Chordata > Aves > Psittaciformes > Psittaculidae > Melopsittacus > Melopsittacus undulatus. Next base: position 95,079,417 of record NC_047528.1, read on the forward strand.
TAGAGGTCTAACCTAGCCATAAGTTGCTGTCTCTGACAAAAAAGAAAGTTGGGGGGATTGTTGCAGATGTAAACACCCAGAGACTTATTGTTTATGTCAGATAATATGATTCCCACTCTGTATGTGCAGGTTTGACATATTGGTCTTGCGCTTAGTAATAAAAGTTAATACCCCAAAAGATTATTATTTTCTTGTGATTCAGGCATGCTTAAGCACAACAAAACTTTCCTTAGTCTCTGACTGGCTGAAAGGAGATACACTTGGAGAAAGACTTGTAATGCTGACAGATGATCTGTGTCACCTGGGTTTAAAACCTGTAGCCACCTCATCAGAAGCAGCCTCTTCTGAAAGGTGGACCCTTCTGAGCTTAGTGTTGTCACAACATGTTAAAAATGGTAAGCATAAGTATTCCTTGGAATTTGTGAAATGTAAAGAGGGGATGTGTTTGTGTTTGTTTTTTTACCTGAGCCAATTAACAAATTTTGTAAACATGAGATTGCAGCAGTGACATTGTAATATGTTGTTTTTTTTGTCTGCATTGCTAAACAAAAGTCAGTGTTTAAAGAGCAGATTAAGATTTGCAAGTCTGGAAAACCCGAGGAAAATTTAAGAAAGTTTGAGTTATTAGCTGATATGCTGTAAAATAATACTACTTTTTAAACCAGAGCATCTGACATTTACCTTCAGAACTAGAATATCAAAGATCATGGTTATGGACCCATGCATGTGGTGTTAATGCCTTCTTACAGGACCTATAAATTGGCTTTGAGCCATTTTCGGTTAGATTTATGTACTTTAAAAACTGTGTGTGTATGTATTTATGCTATATATGCAATCTATTTTCTGTTAATAACCTCCTGTTTCACGTCTTCATTGCATTTTGTGGTATCTGTCATATAGACATCTAGTGGAGTTCAATTTCCTTGATGTTTTCCATGTAAACTTGTTATTTGTGTTTTTTTAAACTCAGCATTTGCTTTAATCCATGAAGTAACATACTTTGGTTTATCTGAAAGCTGGGCACACTTGGGGTGCTTTCATGCATCAAAGATTGCATGCAACAAGTTGACTGCAGTGGATATTCATAGGTAGTGCATCCTGAAGATGTAAGATTTGTTACTTTGGCTACTGGAACTTTTGAGGTAGAGGAGCATCAGGAAAACCTGTTCCCTCTCTCCAGAGAGCTTTCAACAAACTTATTCACTTGTGAGTCAGTGGTACCCTAGGGAAATTTTCTAGTGACTTCGCTTTTGGCTGTAGAGCTGGAGGTATTGCTGAGCTCATTTTCGGCTGGGTGCTGTGTGACCTGGTTTTAATTCATGTTGGGGTGAAGACTAAACCTTCAGGAGCCATGGTGATTCTTGACTTAGTGATTCGGGCCCAAATAAAGTATATGGACTTTAAAACAGATTTTTTAATTTCTTTTTTTTGTGATCTCTCATCTAAGTTTTTGAAGGTAAACTGTAATGGAATAAGTCGAAGGGCCTTTCATAGATCAGTAACCTATCAAATGATATGAATTAAAGGTGAAGAAAGTTAAATACTGGAATGATAATTGTTTCTGATAAATTATTTGGAGTAATCAAAACTGAAACTTCACGGAACCATAGCAGTGTGTTATGCTATTGAAGAATAACTGATATAATTATAGATGAAATTCAAACCCAGTAAATATCAAAAGTATACATGGGAAGAACACAGCTGTTCCTATCTGTTCAATAATAGGCTTTGAGCTGTTAAAACTCAGAAAAGAGATCTTCAGTCATTGTAAATGTTCTCTGTAAATGGTATTGTAAAGGTTCTCTGTCAATAGTGCTCATCAATGAAAAAAGGAATACAGGTTTACAGCTTATTAGGAACTGCTGTGAAAAGAACAAGGGACAAATGAAAACTATTATGGCATTTGTGTGTCAGTATTTTGAATATTGCCTGTAGTTTTGGTCCCTGCAATATTCTTGTCACCTATATGCTGTTGAAAAAAGTGTGATGGAATTAAAATGTTCCAAAAGAAAGATGGCAAGGGTGGTTAGGCAAATGCGATGGATTCTGCTTGTAGAGGCCGTAAAACAGACTAGAATTTTTCATCTTGCAGTGAAATTGATTGGGATGGGGTTGTGGTAAAGACCCATAAATTCATAATATATATGGAAAAAGCAAATAGGAAGAGGTTTTTCATTGTTTAGATAGGCTTAAGGAAAAAGAAAACTATAATTCTTCATATACTTAATAACTAAATAATAGAATTTGTTGGCACAAGATGCTGTGGAGTTTGAGAATAAATGGGATTAGCCTACTTCTATCCCATGAAAAATGGAGTAAGTGTATTCATGGAAGATCTGTCTGATTGGGATAATCAGGTGCAATCTCTGTCTCACTGTTGTTGGCCAGAAGCTTAGAAGGCATAAAAGGGGAAAAGGGACCACTCTGTACTTGCTGTCTTTTATATACGTTTTGTCTAAGCTACTTCAGCTGGTTTAGAGAAAGTATACCTTGCAATGTGAAACTTTGGCTAGATGATCCTTTAACTGTGGAGTAAGAAAGAGAATTTAGCTATACATTAGACTGAAACGACTTTGCACTTTATTTTGCATTAAAAATTAGTAAATAAAAAAAAGGTACATATTTATATGATAATAAACATGATCATTAAGAGACAAGTAATCAAAGCATGTTGTCTCTTCCTTTCCCTAATAGAATCTTTGATTGGTGAAGCTTTTGTTGAAAGGATTATTGATAAACTTCAAGCAGCTCTGTCTAAAGCTAAGGATCTTTCTGAAGCTGGAAATACTGAACCATCAGTATCTTTCATCTGTGATGTAGCCTCAAGCTTTTTCAGTTCAATTAAAGGGTGTTTACTGATGCCATCCTCAGAAGACTTGCTGCTTACCATCTTCCAGCTGTGTGCTCAGAGGCAGGATGCCACACACTTAACAGGTAATTTGGAAAAAAACTTCAACCAAACTTTTTTGTAGTTGATGATTACATCTGAACTCTTTTCCATAGAACAGATTATATAATAGAATATTGAGTTCATACACATGGAGCTTGCAGCTGTAACTCACGTGAAAATTTGTGCTTTAACTTACAATGTCAGTAGTTACTACTCAACATTTAGTAGTACATGATTACAAGGATTTAAACTTTTTTTTGATGTTAGTATCCCTATGCTTCAGCTATCTTTGCAGCTGTGACATTCAACACTTTTTGGAGTGTTACATAAATTATTTAAGATCTATGAAGTACAAAGAATGAGCTTTTGTTTGTTCATTCTGCAGTATGGGGTGCCTATGAAAAAATGTGTGCAATCAGTTCATTAAAGATACATACATTTATTCTGAAACCATTTGTATGGGTCAAGTTGCTCTGACAAATTGTGACCCAATCCTCTCTCCACAAGTGTCTCATTGTCAGACTGAGATCCTGAGTTATATTCTTTAGTCCAGAATTTGGATGATAAATCAGTATATGCATTTACTGACATAGCTACAAAGAAGGAAATGTTGCAGTGGAGTCATAGAAGTAGGATAACAATAGCCTGAAAACCACTGCTGCTTTGTAAATGACTCTTGTTGTGAATGTTCAGTATTTCAGTATTTCAAAAAGCTCTTTGGTTTTGAAGACCATAGGACATACTGCAGAAGACAATGGGAACATCCCTCTTAATCTTAAATAAATACTACCTTTGTGTTGGGCTTATATTAAAATTGCTGTACAACACAAAACTTGTGTATTTGCCTTTGGTAGTTGTTGCATGTAAGTAACCACATAGAAAAAGGAATTCTTTTTCTGCTATAGGACTTCTAGACATGATTGTTGCTTGATATTGTAGGTTGTAATTTGAATTTACCTGTTTGTGGTGGGTTTGCTTGTGCTTGTTGGGGTTTTTTTGTTTGTTTTTATTTTCTTTTTCCCTACAATAGATTTACTTGTATGTAAATTAAAACACACTTGGATGTCTGGAGTAAATTCACTTGTGCATCAACTTCGGAGTATGCAGAAACAGAGTACCTTCTTGCATAAATCTGCACTGTGGGTCAAGAATCAAATTCAGTCTTCTTCCTTGGATGTTAAAAGGTAATTGTGATGTACATGTCCATTTCATAATATATTCTCCAAAACAAAGTAAGATCAGTGCCATACTTTTCTTTATTTAATTAGCATTTTACTACTAAGAGATGTTTCAGCCTGTCAGAGGTGAGAACTGCAGGTGGAGCATCTATAGTATGTATATAGCATTGATACAAAGTATATAGCATTGATACAACGTACATAGCATTGTGTCAAGGTAAAATAAAGCAGCTTGCTTTTACTGGATAGTGTCAAACTTCTGTTTGCAGTGTTTTCTCCTTATCTCAGCCTCCAGGTTTTGATCTCTGCAGTTAGTGATTTGTTGTCTAAGCTTATGGAAGCTGAGGGGCAGTCTGGATGTCTTGTGGGAGCTTATGTTGAAGATGTCATGCCAAACAAAACTGAGTGGGAGAAACTGCATGAGTCTCTGTCTACTGAGGTATGAAAATAATAGACTTGCAAGCAGTAGTTAGTCTTACCTCAAGTCTCTGTTCTTTAGGATGGTAACCATTCTTTATTTTGACATGGCACTGCAGTTATGAATATACATATGTCTAGGCAAAGGTTCTTTTCAGCCTCTGCAATGATAGAGGACAAATTCCGTTTATGGTCCCATCCAGTGTTACTGTGGAAAATAATAATCGTTCTTTTCTGCGTGGAACACCAGCAACTTGCTTTACAGGCCAGGAAATTTTATCTGACAGAATATGGATCATGAAGATGCTCTTATCTTTAATTCTTCTATAAGATAAATTTTGTGGACAACACTAATATTTGCAGAGAAACGTGATGTGCTGACTATAAACAAAATACTGATATGCATAGTGTGGAAAGTGGGGAAGAACTAAATTTCCTGTCCAACCAGTTATCTTCCTTAACTATAGTATTTATTGTAAAATTATTACAGTTCAAAATATACATATTTATTTCTGAGGCAGCAATGCAGTTTCAAGCTACTGTTGTTCATTTAGGTTTTAAAATATGACGGAGTGGGTCACCATGACCATTGTGCTTTTGCTGTTCATTTGTATCTTTCCTGGTTATTTTTTCAACAGTTCTATATTTTCAAGGTTGAACAGATCAAAGCTCTTCTACGCATCATTAAAATGTCAATTATTTGTTTATACTCTTCTTATGCATGTATTACAGTGGATGCACAGACCTCTTTTGGAAGGAAGGCTTAGCATGAATTGTGAACCGTTGGGGTCATGTGTCAAGCTGTGTGGCACAACTAAACTTCCAGGCCATCTGTGTACTTCAGCCTTATTAAGTAAAATGGTGCTACTTATATTGGAAAATGATACAGTCCATGAAAATTGTGAAGTTGAAAAAAGGAAAATAGATAATATAAGTAAGTGGTAAAACTTAAAGGAATTTGATTTTATAGTAGTTTGAAATTAATCTGAATTGATAATTAGAAATGTGTATTTAAAGTTTGGCACATAGGTATGAGAAGTCATTCTTTTATCTCTTGAAAAGTATAAGTAATGCATAAGTGTAATGTAATATATTTCTAGGGCCTTTTGTGATTATATGCATGCTGTCTCAACAGGACTTTGAATTTTGAGGTTTCAATTTACAGTGAACTTCAGAGTTGTTCATTGCCAAAACATGTGGTGCATTGGCATGAGTGGGCAATAGGAACTTTATCTATGCCATCAAGTAAACGTCATGAGTGTTTAGCCATAACATAAAGATATTTTGAGGCAGCAGTTTTTCTTAATTCTATCAGGTGGAATCTTGTTTCTTTATAGAATGCTCAAACTAGAAGCAGCATTATCAAATTAACTTTTTTATCTCTGGAAGTCTCACCATGATGAGAAGCATAATTATTCAATAAGCTAATAAAGAAAACATGCTAACTGTTAGCATAAAATTTGTTTGCTGTAGGGACTTAAATCTGGAGTACCTTGTCTGCAAGAAATACATATATATATGTGTATATATATATATATATATATATATATAAAGAGAATAGAGACAAGCTACAGTTCTTGTCTTGCTTGTTTTACTTTTAAATATCCTGAACATATAGAATAAGTTATTGTAGCTTTTTCTTTTGTATTTTATGATGCAATGGCAAATATCCAGTTTGTGCTCTGAAGCACCTGAAATTGCATGCAAATATAATCTTTTTTTTAATGCATTTAGAATATATTTAAAAAACAAAACCAAAAATCAACAAAACCTTGACCCGAACATTCTTGCTTATGCACTGAATATATTCAGCAGTTGTTTGTAAGCAACAGCTTTTGTGGTTTGATTAGTTGCAGAACTGTTGTACTCATTACAATGGGTTGAAGAGTTGGAAAATCCTCCTTATCCACTTCAGGAATATCTTCATATGTTAGAAGAAATGCACATCACCTATGAGAAGTTCAGGATGCTTAGTGATACAACTGGCGTTCAGCAAACAATATTTGATAGGTATGTAAGAACAAGTAAACCAACTTGTCTGCATATTTGCATCTTATAAAGTGCCACCATATTTCCTTATGTGTACTGACTCAAACTTCACATGCTTGTGTTGTGGAGTGAACTGTGCATCTGTTGATATTAACCAGGGTCTTTCTTCTTCTTTGAAGATCAGAGGAACATGGAAAACTCTGGTCCTTAACCATGGCTAAAGTGATTCGTGCAGAAAATGCTGTATCCTGTGAGATGAAACAACTTTTTAAGACAACAGAAGGGTATTTTAATCTTGATGCTTATAATTTTTTGTTTGTTGAAAATGTTGATAATGTTAAATGATACTGATTCTGATAAATGACAGCTGAAGACTGAAAATTTGGTAATATGTGTATGGTATGTAAAAGTGGGACTTGGCTTAGTGCCTAGGATTAATTATATCATAGGATCTTTGGTCATTGTGAACCAATTGACATTTTGCCAAGTAGTTGAATTTTTGGGTTTCATTCTGTATTTTGCTTGTATGAATAGGTTTCCGCCATTAACAGAGGGCAGATTACATACACTTCAGTGCCTTTCACCTTTTCTGCTTGAGGAAGAAAAGAACGAGCTTGTTTTCCACTGTGTGGCCAAACTTATGACATGCACACAGACAGAGCTTTCTAGCACTGATGGTGAGTATGTTCTTATCTCAGTCCACGGGAACTTGAGAAATGTTATTTGCAATAGTGTTTGCATTTAGAGAAAATGTGTTAATATTATTTTTCCTAGAAATATCTTCTCAGTTTGCATGTTTCTGTACTGTTTGGCATAGTAGTTTTCTGCTTTATGAAGGAAGTACAAGCTATACTGCCTGGTGTAAAATAAGAACCAAAGTATTTAGGCTGATATTGTTAGAAGAATTTTGATATCGCTGTAATTGTCTGATTTAAACACATCTATAAATACTGAATACTAAATACTGAAGTTTCCAATTAATAAATTAGGCTTTACACAACATGCAAAAATATTACTATTGTCAACTGAATGTGTCATGATTGTATTTAGATGCTTTAGCAAGAGCTCTTTCACAGCTTATGTATGATTTTTGAGTAGCTCTTTCAGTGCATTAGATCTAGTATGCAGAGTCAGAGCTGCTTTACATACACTTTCAGCAGCTTCTGAAAGTTACTTGGAGGTGATTGATATGTAGTACGCTAAGCAATATTATAACACACTTTTAGTAGCACAAATATATTTAAATCGTAGCAGATTTGTGGTTGAAGTTCTTGGTAGGGTTTTTTTTCCTAAAGTTTGGGTTGGATATAGCGTTTTTGATTTAATGATGCCATCTCTGGATTAAGTGTTCAAAGAAGAAAGTGTAGGTATTGTCCAAATGGTCTAACAGTATTGATGTTAAGTTCAAATAAAAATATCCAGTCAGTTGACATACATTGTAACACTTGTTTACTCTTGATAATAAATGCCTATTGAGTATGGTGTTTTTATTGTGTTACAGGAGCATTTGGGTGTCTTTCCATTTTGAACTCCTGCTTGAATGATAGTAGCATTGATTGTGATCATCTACTACCTGGAATACTAAAAATCATAATATCTTGGAAAAACAACAGTGAGGACAGTTTTCTCTTTAGCTGGTGGGTGCAACTTTGAGATAATTTGACTTTTCTTTTAATTTCTAAAAGGAGTTGTTGTGGTTTAAACCCAGCTGGCAGCTAAGCCCCACACAGCCACTTGCTCATTCCCCCCTGATGGGATAGGTGAGAGAATCAGAAGGGTAAAAGTAAGAAAACTTGTGGGTTGACATAAAGACAGTTTAATAGGTAAAGCAGAAGCTGCATGCATGAGCACGGCAAATCAAGGAATCTGTTCACCACTTCCCATTGGCACACAGGTGCTCAGTCATGTGCGGGAAAGTAGGGCTCCATCGAATGTTAACAGTGACTTATGAAGACAAACACCAACACTCAGAACTCCCTCACACCTTCCTTCTTCCCCAGCTTTATATGCTGAGCATATGTCATACAATATGGAATATCCCTTTGGTCAGTTGGGGTCAGCAGTTCTGGCTGTGTGCCCTTCCAACTCCTTGTGCATAAAGGGTGAGAAGCATAAAAAGTCATGGCTCTATGTAAGCACTGCTCAGCTAGAACATCCCTGCATTATCAAAACTCTTTTCAGCACAAATCCGAAACATGGCCCCATACTAGATACTATGAAAAACATTAATTCTGTTCTAGCCAAAAAAGCACAAGAGTTTAAAAGTACAGAGTGGTTATTAACTCAACAAAATCAATTTGAAAGTTACAACTGCCATCCAGTACTCTAATGTTACATTTTTAAGCCATTGTAGAACTGCATCCCATTGTTCAGTATACCTGTCTTCATGTATCTTACAACTCTTGCTGAAAAAAATTACCTGGGTGGTTGAAGGCTGGGAAACTAGGAGCTTTTTTTAATGTACCTAGACATCAAAGGTTTTCAAAAGCGTTCAGAACTGACCAATTTTTGTAGGTTTTGCTCCAAATTCTGTTTGCGTATTTAGGTACCAGAAAGAAAACTTGGATAGTAAACTTAGGTGGCTGTAGTTTAAAATTCTGTGTCTGCAAATGTAGCTTGGAAATCTTCCAGCAAGGAGTGAAAATACGCTGAGGTTCATTTGTCTTGAGTATAGTGAGATAAGTCCAGCCCACAGAGTCTCAAAATAATATGTGCTATTTGGACACTTGAGTGCTTATATCTTATTCTTAAAATCAGTAACTTAGATGATTATTGCATTGATGTAATTAGAATTGCTAAATTTCATAGTTCCGTGTAAGTGTATTACTTGAGCAAATATGTAAATTGTACAGTTTTAGAAATCTTTATAACGTGCAAATGAGTGAATAGCTCCTACAGTCTCTTCTGTACCTGTTGTCCGGCTTATTTAAACTTGGCAGCTAATATAGTATTCTAACTTTGAAAGACAGAGTATCAAAAGCACGTAGGGCAGAGTCTACTGCAACACTTAATTTGTCCTAAGAGGAGTGAAGATAAGAATATAAATACTGTTTACAACATGAAGATTTGTAAGCTTTAGTTGTATTTTTATTACAGTAATCTGAAAGAGACAAGTGCTCAATTGCTTGGTTTCAACATAGAGGTGATCCGTTACCTTCCCTTGTTGCTGAAGTATTCCATAGCTCCTTTGGACAGCAGTGAATGGGACTTCATCATGTGCTCCATGCTGGCTTGGTTAGAGGTAATACAAAAGAGATTATTACTAACCATTGCACTGCAGCTTTTAGTAGGATCCTCCTGATGCCCTCCAAACCTGATGGATTGATGCAGGGGAGGGGGAAGGGGGGAACAACTGAAAAAATAGGCTATAAAATAACTAAGTTTTTGTAATCTTATCGGGCTGTCTGATTGAAATTTCATCCTAAATCTTTCTTGAAAGTTCACCTATCTATTTACAAAGTGGAAAGTTGGGTATGATACAGTAAAATGCTATAGAAGCAATGCCACGTAGCAATTTGAATAAAGAAGCATGAGGATTGCGAAGAGGAATTGAAGTCAGTGTTTGTAATGTCTCAGTCATAGATTTTAGAACATGGTGGGGCTTAACAGTTTCAGTTTCATCTGATGTGTGTTAATTTTATTGTATCTCAGAGTAATATTAATAGCTGGGTACCCAGCATTTTGAGGATAACTTATTTTACATATCATCTCTATAAAGATACAGAACTAAGAAAATAAACTCTACCTCCTGCATGAGTGCTAATGTTGCATCTTCACTTTTGATGTACTTACCTTTTTAGATTATTCCCTGCATGCATGTGGTCATCTCATCTTAGCAAATATTTGTCCTATTGTTAAAAAGAATTGTACAAAATCCTTTTTACTGAGCACTAACAAAAGTCATCTATCATTTAAAGGCACAAGCAATACTAAATCTCTGGTTTCTTTTTGTTTATGGAGATGAAATTACCTTACTCTATAGAAGCAATCTGATGTTTAGTGATGGCACTGGTGGTTGGAAAATAATTTTGAAATATGTCTGCTGTAGATCTCTATGTTGAAAAATAATATCCCTTTAAGACCAAAGTCTAATATGACGTATAAAAATTAACTGAATGTAAAGTGGTATCTGCATTGCAATATCAATCTGATCACCTGAAACATCAAAATGTATTGACAGTGTTAGAAGACAGGTTAGAGTGAACAGCTGACTACTTTGTTTGTCAAATAAGAATGAAGAATCCCTCACACTGTCACTACTAAGAGCAAACTGGAAACTTCCATGTGGCCTTTCTTGGTCTTCGGTTTAATCTCCTTACCTATGCTGTATATACCTCAAAACTGTAAATTCTTTTATTAAAAAAAAAAAAACAAAACCAAACCAAAAATCTGAAAAACAACAAACAAACAAAACAACAGCAAAAAAGCAAACCCAAAAAAACCCAAACAAACAAAAACCTAACAAACTTCTATGAAAAAATTGTTGCATAGATGAGCTTTGGAATATTTTTAATACTTAATGCTATTCCTTGGGGGAAAATAGTAAGAATATAAATTAGAAGAATAAACTCTGCTGGGGGAAAGGTAATGTTCTCCTGATAGCAACTTCAATAATTTCCAGTTTACAATAGTGTATTGTCAATTTCCTTCTGCAAGTTGGAAATAAAAGTATGATATCCGTTTGGCTTTTGTGTTTGGGAGAGGAAAATGAGAGCACTTCATATATCAGTTTTGGCTCACTTGGCTGCATAAGTGCCACAGAAAAGCTCAGCTGCATACATTTCTGTTTGAATCCACTTGGTGGCAGTTTCTGTTATTGAAAAGAAGGTCATAAAGGAAGCAATCCAGGATTCTAAATGTTGATGAGACTTGGAAATTCATTTCAGTAAGTCTTGCTAAGATACAGATTACATTTCTAAACTTTTACCCCAGTCATATTAAAATGGTCTTTGCAATTGAATTTTCTTGGAAATTACACTTTCTGGTGTACACAGGAAATGTGAAACATATTTTAAAGTAAATTTATGGTTAAGACATTGTCCTCTTATTTTTTCCTTCTAGACAACAAGTGAAAACCGTTCACTTTATCATGTCCCGCTTGTGCAGATTTTTGCTTGTGTCAGTTGTGACCTGGCATCTGCCCTTAGCACTTACTTTGAAGCTGCAACTCCCGAAACTACTGAAAACCTTCCTGTGAACTTGATCAGTGAATGGAAAGAATTCTTTTCTGAGGGAATTCACAATTTGCTATTACCTTTGTTGGTGAAGATCACAGGCAAGTATACATCAAGGAGGGTCATAGTGGTACCTGTCAGGCTATTCTGAAATATAACCCAATGGGCTGTATTTATAGTAATATTATGTCAACATAGTTTATAAAACTTGCTTTTTTAAACACTTAGATGTTAATTAGTAAAGTAACTGCACTTAACATTGTTATTCTTAAATTTAGGTGGATTCTGATAAGTGCAGTCTGAGTTCATAGTAATGCTTGTATATGATATCATCCATACACTCTGTATCACAGCTCATTTTTCTCTCTTTTAAATAGGAGAAACCAAAAACGCATCTGAAGGCTCTTTTCAGAACTCTGTGTTAACGTCTTTGGGTGAAGCTCTAACTTACATCTCGAAGGACCAGTTGTTAAACCATAAATTGCCAGCAAAGTTTGTTGCAGGCCAAAAAACAAATCTTCCAGATAAGCTCCAGACTCTACTAAATACATTATCTCCACTGTTGCTTTTCCGGGCTAGAGCTGTACAAATTTCTGTCTACCACATGTTGTATAAGTAAGAATCAACAGTTTCTCACTTCTGTCACCTTCCATGCTATGTTTTTTTTCTAACTGAAAAAAACAACAACAAAACCAAGAAAAACCCAACAAAACTTAAACCAAATAAAAAAAAAAGCAAACAAACAACCCCAACCCAGTACTATGCTGTAGAATATGCACTTATATGTTTAGCAAACTCATATTCCATTATGGGAGAAAATCCTTAACTCGGCAATTTGTGTTCTGTATTGAAGGACGTTATATAAAACTATGAATGCTAAATTTAATTATAAAATAGACTAAATATATACTGAGAAATTTTAATGCAGTAATGAATATACAGTCATGCAGTTTTGTTTTCTGTACCATACTTATGTAGATAAGAGTATTGTAACTCTAAAGCTATTTATTTTTAGCCCCTATTCTAATACTTGTAGCATCCTAAAATAAAAACTGAATTATTCCAGGTTTGATCTGGGTCTTGACTATTGTTAAGCAGTATGGCTTTCTCATTTTCACTATTTCAAAATAGAAATAGTGAAAAAAAAAAGTGTAGTCTTGTGAACTTTCTGAATCTCTCTAATACCAAAAGAGGATACAGAATTTGAAAAATACTGTGCACATTTGACTCTTCAAAATGCAGGTTGTGAAGTAGCTGGTTTAAGCAGAATAAGCTCCCATTATCTTTCACTTACATTGAGGCATAAAGTTGCAATAGCTTTGTTCTGATAGTAAGGATAATTGAGAGTAGTGTCACTCAGGAAGTATAAAAAGTCTGGAAAAGAACTGAGCAAGGCTACATGCTCATTGGCTGTACTTCAGGAACCATCTTTGCAATGGTGACATGACTCTTAAAGATTCTGTGTTGTTAATAAGGAATAATTGCCATTATTTTATTGTTTATCATTAACTTGACACTGATAAGGAAAGAACTGTGCATCATAGTAGAAATTAAATCTGATTTCCTTTCCATATTTCTGTAGATTAATGCCTGAATTGCCGAAATTTGATGACGAAGATCTGAAATCTTACGGTGATGAAGAGGAAGAATCAGCATTGTGAGTATTTTTATCTCATGGTTTTTTTGTGACTCTTCTGTATCTTTAAAACGTGCTATAGCAGTTGAGATTTGCAGCATAGTGCTCACCTCTCAGGAGATGTTAAAAAATAAAAGATATGGCTATGACAGTAGGTGTCGTGGTTTAAACTAAATCTGCACAGTTCCTCACTCACTCCCGGAGTCCCACACACTCCACACTCCTTTGTTTCCCCTCCCCCCCCCACCTTCCCACTCCCGGAGGGATGGGAAGGAGAGCCAGAGGAATACAACTCCCACTGATTGAGGTAAAATCAGTCCAGCAATTAAGGTATAACACAAATCACTACTGCTACCACTAACAAATCAATGTTAGAGGAAATAAACAGGGAGAGAGAATACGATACCACCCGCCAACACGAGCCCAGCCTGGAAGAGAGAGCTCACCCCTCCCCTCTCGGCCAACTTACAGTTCCCTCTCCGAGCCCCGCCCGGAGTGTTAACCCCTTCCCTTCCGGCCAGCTTCCAGTCCCCTCCCCGAGCAGGACGTGCTGTGGTATGGAATACCTCCCCGACTAGCCCAGACCAGGCGCCCTATCTCTCCCTCCTCCCTGGCAGAGCATGAGCTACTGCTGAACCCATGACAGTAGGGTAATAAATATTAAAAATATTCACTATAATAGGTTAAACCTGCATGTGTGCTAAAACTGCAAGCAGTATTTGCAGTTGTTTTCGATGTACAGTTCTTAGAGTATGCACAATGTACATGCTTTGTATTGTGAAATCTTCACAGATTTTTACTGGACTGCTCTATTCAGAATGTGTCCAGCTGCACAGGTAGCTTCAGTTACTTGAACCTCCCAAACTGACCTGGGTGTTGTATACAGCTTGAATATGATAGTAAGTCAACAGTTTGAAGAGGAAGCATGGTAACTGTTTAAAAAAAATAAAATCTTTTTTCTTCACATCACCCTAGGGATCAATGCCTACCTTTACTATAGAGTCACAAAATGCTTTTTAATCCAAACCCCAACACATGCAGCGATTAGGAGATCTATTGTTCAATTGCTCTTTGGTTGGTGTAACTTGCAAACAAAGCAAGCAAGCAAACCAGCTGTGCATGTTGTAGGTTGAATCAGCTTAGACATAGACCGCTTCCAAGTTAAGTGGTCAGCATTCAGCTTATGTTTGTCTTGCAAAAAAAGCCAACTGTCCTTTCAGGAAAATGAAATTAAAAATGAAAAAATCTTACATTCACACATTTGTGCTAGATTTTAAAAATATTTTTTCCTGTAATAAAAGATCCCTTTTATGTTCTGCATACATGGTTTTACTGACATGACTTTTCTAGGAAATCTGTGAATATAAATTCAGTTAATGCTCTGCTCAAGATTTGAATTTACTAAACCAGATAACATTTTTCCATAGATCACCTCCAGCAGCTCTTATGTCTGTCCTGGCCACTCAAGAGGTCTTGCTAGAAAACATCCTGGAATGCATTCCTGTTGGAGAATTTGCAGTTATTCAGCCCCTGAGCGATGAGTTCTGCCTTGTTCTGGGATACCTTCTCACTTGGAAGTTAACATTAGCTTTCTTCAAAGCAGCTTCTTCTCAGGTATATGTTGAGTCCTTTCCTCTTAACTGAATTTCCTAATATACTTACTTGGTTTGAATCATGATGTTTCATTCAGCTATTTTATTCTTTTAATTATGCACCTATTGGTTTTGTGGGATCAGTGGAATTCTGAAAGCATCAATAGACCTTGATTTCTGCACTGCAGTAGTTAAGGCTGGTAGTATTAGAGTATAGAGAATTAAAATGCATTAATAGATGATTCTTGCATTTTCAAACTAGCTTGCTACTTCTACAATTTTCTAATAATTCAAAGTGGTGCAGAGAACTAAGTCACTCTTCTAAACCCTTGTTCTGAATCATAATCTTGCTTTTCTTCCCTATAGAAACAAATTTGTATTATTTACAGAGGAAGCTGTATTTGTTTCATCTATATGTTATGGTTTTTGGTTTGACTTTTTTGTTTTACACTATCAGCTGCGAGTTCTCTACTCACAATACCTTAGAAGAACTAAAAGCTTGAATAAACTGCTTTATCACTTGTTCAGGCTTATGCCTGAAAGCCCCATCTTTTCTGGGCCAACTTCAGATGTTCCAAATAAGGACACAAAAACCTTCTTTACTGAAGAGCTTCGTTTAGATGTCAAAGGTTAGTAAAAATTGTAATTATTCATATTTTAATACATACTTTTTGAAACATTTGTGACATTAAGTTATGCTGTTATCATGCTATTCAGAAGATCCTGTAATCAACCATGATGTGAGAAGGTATGCTGGTTGTTTGGGTTTTTTTTCTAAGAAACATGGAAAAGACAGTTTTTAAAGTAACTTCACTGAAATTGTTATGTGCCTGTATAGATGAGAGCAAAGACACTGAGTTCCCATTTCTTGTTACTTTGCTTGAACACCACTGTATGTTGCAGAACAATTTACGTGGATGACAGTAAGAAAGAATTACTAATGTGACATTCCAAGAGAACAATTTCCTTTATCTCTTTATAAACTTCTATGGGAACACTGCAAACCTCAAAAGTACTCCAGATTTCTTATTGTTTGCCCTAAAGTGCGTGTTTTGTAGTTTCTAGAATGGAAACTTGTTCTTGACTTCTGGTAGTCCACCCAGAGTTAATCTCTAAATTAGAAGATGAATTTCCATTTGTGAACTATTAGCCTAAGAAACAGAGACCAGGCTGATGGAGAAAGACAGAGTCAAACAAACACGGTAGGAAGTATTTAAGGAGCATATACATGACATTCTGGTCAATTCAAGTAACGTTGGTGTCAGTATTTTTGTACATGGTGTAGAGGAATTGACATTTGTGATTAACGCATTTCAACATCTTTTCTTTCCCTCCCAGGGACAGGAGTCCTGTCATCCCAGATTCCGCACTTGGCCTGCTCTGTGTACCATATAACACTGAAAGACCTTCCAGCCATGGTCAGGCTTTGGTGGAATAGCTGTGAGAAACGTGTCTTCAATGTTGTAGATAAGTTTACAAGCAAATATGTCAGCAGCGTGCTTTCTGCACAGGAAATAGCTTCTGTTCAGACTAGCACACAGTTATTTAATGGCATGACGGTGAGTATGACTTTTTGTCCTTTTTCTTCTAATTTACCTCAGTTTTTCGCAAACATTAAGAAATTATAAGACTGCATTACAGTGTGTTGTATGATTACATTTTTGTTGTTCTAAATGACTGATGAAAACAACATTTAGCTTGGTATGTGTATATTAAGTTGATGTTTGTTAATATCCTGGGTGGAAAAAAGTACAAAAGAATGGGTTTTATGATGTTGGAGGAGGTAAGTGGAAGATATGGCTATCCATACAGTGTCTTTAGTTTCTTAAAAAAGTAATGAATCAGTAGACTGAAAAATGCCTGGTAACTTTTTCTTTGGTTCACCAACATATGAGTGGATTTTTATTTTCCATGAGAAGAGTATGTTCCTGGTCTAAGAAAATTATTTAATGTGTGTAATAAAGTTATTTATGTTTTGTGTGTGTGTGTGTGTGTATATATATAAAGGAAAAGATTAGTGTATCTTTGTATCTCTATATATGGGGGCTTTTTCTATTTTATTAATAGGTAAAGGCTCGGTCTGCAGCACGGGAAGTCATCGCTACCTATTCAGTTGATGATATATTTATTGAACTAATAATACAGCTTCCATCAAATTACCCACTGGGATCCATAACAGTTGAGAGTGGAAAGAGGGTTGGTGTGGCTGTACAGCAATGGCGCAATTGGATGCTACAGCTAAGTACCTACCTTACACATCAGGTATGTGTAGAGGAAGCCCCTAGTTTTAAAAAATTAATTCAGTCATGAAAATAGAAAAACATTCCTAGTGATGCAGTATTATTTAGATCTGTATAAGGGATCTCACCAGTAGATCTCAAAAGACTTTATAGGTTTGGTCACTCTTCTATCTGCATCTCTCCAGATCTTGGAACAGAGAAGTAAAATTATTGGCCTAGTAAGTATTGTTAAATCCATAGCCAAAGTTGGAAATTTAGATCCTTTAAGACGTGGGCCAGTGTCTGCCGTATGTGGCAATTCCATTTCAACTATCATTTGAAGGAAGGAGAAAAAAAAAAACCCAACCCAAAAAAAAACCCAACCCAAAACCAAGTATATGAAATTCTGTAAAAGACTGGTGGTTGCTGAAGTTGCATCATCTGTGGTTAGAACAAAATAGTGATTGAAAATTTTAAAATCCCCTTTTAAGTGTTCTAAGTGCATTCCTTTCATTGCTTTTCTATAGACTAGACTATCATCTGTATTTCATGCATTTGCTCTACAAATATTCCCCACACATATTGCATATAATTTCAGATAAAGCCTTAAGGCTTTGTTTCCTTCATCTGCTTATGAATAACAGTATGCATACTGTGAAGGAATTCTGCAGTATTAATAGCTCTTTTTCCTCTGCTAGAATGGAAGTATTATGGAAGGATTGTCTTTGTGGAAAAATAACGTGGACAAACGTTTTGAGGGTGTTGAAGATTGCATGATCTGCTTTTCAGTCATTCATGGTTCCAACTATTCACTTCCCAAAAAAGCTTGCAGAACATGCAAGAAAAAGTTTCATTCAGCTTGCTTGGTAAGTACCTAGACTAAATCTTTCGAATAGGCAAAATATCCATTTGTACTTTGAACCAGGAACTTTTGTTGTAATACCATCAGTTCTCCATTATGTTATTGGAGTATTGGGGATTAAATAAACTCATGAGTTATTTGTATGGTTTTTGTAATAAGATGTAAGAGCATGTAACGAGAGAGGGGTTGCTACACTTCACAGATGATAATGATCCATTTCACATTCACTCAGACATAGGCCTTACATGTACGTAGGGTGTAGCAACAGCACCTCGCTGTTACCCGCACCAGTATGGGAATGGAAAAGGTTAAATTTAATTTGTGCAGCATGCTCTTTAGTAAACCACACTGATGTGACAATTAACATTTAACTATACCTAACTCATTGTAGGCAGTGGTTGTACACAGCATACTGGAACTGATTGGCACCTGTATGGACATGAAATGGAGAGGTTATTGCTGCTTTAAAAATGCTAGCTTTTTATTCTAAAATGAGACTGGATGGGAATTCCTTTGTGTCAGGCTTTTTAAAATAAGACTTTAGTATTATGTATGTGTGATGTGTATATACATATATATCTATATGTATACATGCATACGTACAGAAGTGGAAAGGTAATTTTTTTAACGTTTGTTGTTTGGTCTTTTTAAAGTACAGTTAATGCTTTGATAATTATAATAATTGGCAAATAATAGTTATTATTGGTGATAAACTGTCATTCCTGAGAGCTTGCATGTGTGTCTTAACCCACTGTATTTCTCTTTCAGTACAAATGGTTCACATCGAGCAACAAATCCACCTGTCCACTCTGTCGAGAGACATTTTTCTGAACTAAAACGGTCTTTCTCCTTTCTGTGAGCTAAGTAATAAATGAAGAGATGGCAAAAAACTGTTTTAAGAAACTAACTACTTGGAAATAATGTCAGTTATTTTAAATTCTTGACTAGTGGGATATATGACACATATTTACCTCTGGACTGTTTTTTGTAAGTTTGAAGATTCTTCTTTGATATAAAGAAATATATAAGAATAATTTATTTTAATGTGTATATTTTTAAGATACTGAGACATATTAAAAGTTTAGAAATAATGCAGAGTTGTGTTTCAAAAGTGGTGTTTAAGCCACAACATAGTTGATTAAACCCTCTTATTTTAGGTGTATTCTAACATGGTGTCAGGCACTTAACCCAGCTCATGCCTTTTAATATAGCAGGTGAATTTAACATAGATGGCATAATCCCTTGATTTTTGGTTATAGTGTGTTCATAATAGTTCCTTTTATGGGGGAAAAAAGAATGTTGCTGCTGTTAGACATGAAGGCATGGATCTAGGGTGACAGCCTTCAGTTAAAGCATAAAAATTCAACATAGCATGCTTTAAATTAACATGCTTGTATACTGAGCTTTTTACCTTTAACAGCCTGGTTTTCCAAAAATCCCTTAACCATCCAGCACCCTAAAACCACAAAAACTCAGCCTAAGTAAGTAGAATACAATCATTCCTGCATGACAATGGAAAATGCTACCTATTTATTGCCAATTGGCTTTTAAAGAGAAGGCATATGCACCAATCAGTTCTTATTGTTTTAGTTGATGGTTTCATTAGCTGGCAAAGTAGCTATCACTGAATGGACACTACTTCCACTGTCCCAGAATTACAAGGACTCCAAGTGAATATGAAAGATGTATCAAAACTTAATATTGTTGCCAACTATACATTTTCCATGCCTTTTATTTTTTAAACAGCAGTAGCATACTAATATATTCAAAGTTGAATGGTATTTGGGGTGGATATCTTTTGAAAAGTGAATAAAAGGGAGGGAATAAATAAATTTTAATCAATCTGTGTAGTGTTAGGATTGTTTTCTATTAGTTTGTGTGATAAAGTTTCAGAAATTAATAATACAAATTTCAAGATGACAAGTTGGTCCCTTCTGATGTGGAAGCTCTAGAAATGAGTTTTAGCTGTTGATAACTTAAGTCTGTATTTTTAACAGATAGTGCTGACCTTCCAGAGGAGAAATTTCTTCACAGTTTTTGAGAAAGGCAGAATGTAAACGTTTTAAAACTGGTACTGAAAAGCTCTAACTGGAAACACAGATTAAGGAGCAAGCTGTAGTTTTTAATTTTTACTGATACTAAAACTCCAGAGTTGCAGCAGACAGCAGTAGAGAGGGGCCAGGAAATTTGAACTTATGATCTGTTGAACTGGATGCTTGTATTTCCTTGTACAAATATCCAGCTGTTAGATAGCCCAGTGCAATCATGTTCTCTGGAAATGATGTCTGCTGTTTTATTAGTTTCTGTTCTGATCTTCATTGTTCTGTTCTTTATCATTTAAAACTGCACACACTGTTGAGCATTGCAATATGTGCCAGATAATTGCCCATTTTTATCTTTGATTACTTTTAAAAACCAATTCTGTAGTTATAACTAAACACTAGACATTAATTAAACTTCCTTTTGTTAAACCTGTAGTTTTATTCTATTGAATGTTTTGACCACATCATAAAATACGCTTTTGATGTTATGACTTTTGCTCAGGAACTTAACTTTGCTAGCCAAAGTGGTTAACAACATACAACTTTTAGAGTGGTGCAAGGATGATAAGTGTTTTGGTTCAAACAGCCCTGTGGCTATGATTGTTACTTTAAAAGCCATGATTTTGCAGCAAAGTAAAATCACTAAGCATAAAACCTCTTATAGCTTTGTAAGGGAAAACTGAACCAAAAAAGTGTTGCTTAGCAAAGGGTGTGCCATGAAGTCAGGTCCTAGAAGTAGGAAGCAGAGTGAAAAACAACTCCATAGAGCTGTCTACTTGATAAGCTGCAAGAACAAAGCTTTGCTTAAAGTTTTTGGTGGAAAACTGTGGGAATATGTTACTTCATATTGTCACAAAGTTTCTCCCCAGTACCTCACCTTTGACAGTCCTTAGCCAATCCTGTCACAAAGTTTCTCCCCAGTGCCTCAACTTTGACAGTCCTTAGACAAATCCGGAGTAGAAGGTAGCTTCTCATGTTCCTTTGCACTAAAAAATCTCAAGTGGCCTAGCTAGGTTTATAGTTGTTTCTGCTAACAGCACCTACACTTCTAATGTGTTATTCTCCCTATTCAAAACCTTTTTTCAGTGTCCTAGTTAAGGTTTTTGGGTGGTCAGTTCTCAGAATCCCAAGGGTTGGAAGGGACCTCGAAAGATCTAGTCCAACCCCCCTGCAGGAGCAGGGTAACCTAGAGTACATCACACAGGAACTTGTCCAGGCGGGCCTTGAATATCTCCAGCATAGTTCAAAGCATGGAAGAACTTTTAATGTTTGTGCAAGCTGGGTAAGCACAAGTTGTAAGTTCACTTCTGAAGTCTTAAATGGAACAGTCTCTTTAGCGTCTCAACAGAAAAACCCTTGTGACCCTGGTCCCTATAGAAGAGTTAGCTGATGGCTTCTCAAACATCACTTGACACAAATTCTTAAAGGTCAGTGTCTCTGAAAGCAGGCAGTGCTGGGGAACAGTTTTGGAAGATATGGGGGGTGAAAGGGAGAGGAGGATTGGTTTAGTATTGCAATGTAATACAGTGGTACTGCATACGAGACTGTCTGCCATTGTGCTGCGAGCAAAACATCTTCCTTGTTGGACTGTGCCCATTGCACAGCACACATCTCAATTCCATACAAGAACATTCTGCGGGCAGCAGGAGGAGGAAGAAGCTGCAGAGGAAAGTTCTTCATCTGGATCCAGTGGTTAGGAAATAGCTTCCCATTTTGGACAGTGATTGAGGGAGGACTTTTACTCCACTTCTCTACTTACTTAAAGTCCTTGTTTTCAGCTACCCATTAACCAACCTTCTCAATAGCATCTCTTCCACCTATTAATATCTTTCATGGCTGAGAACTTTTCATCTAACCTACAGCAGTACCCTCCTTGTAAAATAAGAGGGAGTACAATCACCCCACTGTTGCCCATAAGACTTCAGGAGAGTAATAGCTTGCTTTTGCTTTAGTTCTTGATATACACTTACTGCATCTTGCTGTTCAGAAGTACACCATTTCCTTGCCAGTGAAGGAAACTCAGTAATTGTGCCTTACACTTGTAAAAGTATCAGATACCACATCAAAATAAGTAACACTGGTTCTAAGTATTCATTCAAATCCAGCATAGGTATAGATAGCAAACTATTAAAAAGATATATTAAAGATATTACAAGGATATATTAAACCAGGAAGAATTATATCAAATAAATTATTTTAATAAGCTACAATGAGAAAATATACATATACCTATTTATAAGGGAAAAAAGTCTTCAATGTTTAAGTGCAAATACAACAAGGCAGGGTATTTCACAGTTGCCCCTCAACTGTCATGTGGATAGCTAGAAGACTACAACATCTCTTTATAGCCAACAATAGCTGGTTGACATCCAGAATAAAAATAAATACAGAATCTTGATCAGTTTCACTGCAGTAATCAGGAAGTGAAGATATTCTTTAAGAGGATGGAAAACCTTGGCTTCAAATTTGATTGGGAAACTTCAGTTCTCTTGTGTTCAGCTTTCTGCATGTCTAGTGTCTGGAAGATGAAGAGCAGTTATCAATGACTTCCTAAATCTGAGGATAGTAAGCATCTCTGGTCCTGCTTGTCTGGAAAGTACTCGTGTGCCTTCTAAGCCATGTTTCGTCATTGTTTCCAGGATTTCATCTGTAATTAAAAGTGTAACATTACAATTGAGTTCATATGGAAAGCAGCTGTAAAAGGCATTGCTAAAGTATCTACCAAACATAAGCTGTAAAACAAAGATTATAAACTGTGTTGTCACTAAGTTTTACGCAAAATAGTCTTCCACCAAGAACAAATGAAGTTTACAATTTGCTAACTGAAGTTCTGTGTCTTGGTATTATTAATAGCAATAAACAATTCTGTTATGAAGCTAATTTGTAGAAGAAACTAAAGTCTGTAGCACCTTCTCCCAAAAGCTGCCTAATCTACGGGGTGTGAAAGAATGTTTCTTAAAATTAGTTGATAATGTATAGCCATTAAGCACTAGATCAGAAAAAACAAGTCTGCACCTTTTCTCTATGCCTGTCAAAATGAAAGACATTCCCAACTGAAGGCTCCTGCCTTAGAAATTCACACCATCATTCTCTCTGATGAGGAAGGATGGGCCTGGCTTTGTTATTACCTTTCAAGTGTGGAACTGAAGCCCACACTTGAGTGTGGGGTAGTGTGGGGGGTCAGAACCTACATAATACCATTTTCCAAACTAAGTTAGGGTGTTTTTCTGGTAAATCTGCTTATATATTTGGTCTAGCTCACCATACACTGGATGCAAAAGCCATGAATTCAGGAAAAGGACTCCAAGAGACATCAATTTATGTAAAAGTCCCTCTGTTGATTAGACACCCACATAAAATTAAAAGGCAAGAAGCACAAGAATTCACAAATGCCATGGGCTTTATGAAGCAGGCAGATATGGTCATCTACAGCATTTCTAAATGAGGACCTAAAACACCTATATGAATGTCAATACATGCTGTCAATCTTGAATTAGTTGCTGTCACATGTTAGATTCAACTGATGTTGTGTGCTACTTGTTTACTGAAGTCTGATAAGCTGGGGAACATTGCAGTGATCAACATTCTGATTTAATACGGTGTTAGATCTGGTTTGGCACATTTAATGGTCCAAAGAAAGTGATCACCTGGATTATTTTCTTTAATTGTGACCAAGTAGAATAATCCTTCTGGTGAAAGTAGGTCTGGTACTAATGGAAAAACTCTGTCCATTACTTCTCTGCCCTTCTTGCCACCAGCCCAGGATGCCTCTATTCCGTGGCTTTCCACCTAGAAGGAATAAAGGCAAAGATTGTCATGATACAGAATGATAGAAGGGTCACTCAGAAGAGAAACATTTCCATAATTTCTAGTTTTGGATGTCTGCCATTAGAAATCTGTCAACTTTAATTCATCAGGTTAGTATATGCTCAGAGTGATAATGTTTCAGCTTGAAGCATGTGAATACATAATATGCTGCAAAATTACTTCAAGACTACTTTTTACACAATGAACAATTTTTGTTTCAAATTCTACTCTTAAACTGGATTAAAAGAGCTAAATTTTGTCACGTGCTTTTTACATATTTTCTTGCAATATTTTACAAGTGTGTTTGCCAAATGGAAGGTGGCCAGAAAACCCTTTAAGTGTTTTTTGGTCAAATTCTGAGAATAGTGACTGCAGAAGCAGAGGATATTTTGCAGGGAACAAATGCATTTTCCATTGAAAGTCTTTCATGGGAATGCCTTAGCATGCCTAACTGAAGTCTTACACAGTTTATACCTGCTGGAGAAAGTAGGTCTTGAGAAGCAGCAGCTAGCAATCCTTATTCCCAAGTAGTCTTTATAAGCAACTCTAGTAAATAATTTTCACTACAACAGTGCTGTTGCAAGAGTGCTGGTCCTACAACATCCTCTATTATTAAAAATAAAACCCTTTCAATTTTCATAGCAGAGCTTATTCGTTTTGCCATTTCTCCTCCGACAGTAGAAATACCATTTTTATTGTATATTTCCAATTTTTCCTACCTCTTCAGAAGGTGTCACCACATATGGTGGATTAAATAGCAGTAGATCAACCTTCCCATTTAATCTTGGAGACAGTCCTTTGACCTGTAGATGAGTTGAAGGTTCTTTTGTTAATTTTCCTTTTTTTTTTTTAAACAATGCAAGCATTTTGTAAAAATACAGTTACATAATGCTGGATATTCTGAGCATTTCAGCCTGACTCAGGAACACTGAACTTTACTTTCTAAGAGCAAGAGAAGCATCATGAAGAAGTATCCATGCACAGCAGAATATTTCAGTCGTCTTAAAGAGTATGTTATGTATGGGATGTAGAAGAGAAAGACACATATGTGGACATAAAGTTAGATAAATAAGTCAAATGAAAAAGAATTTTTAAGTTATCATTGGTTAATATTTGTTACACAAAATTACCAATCAGTGACAACTGCAGTACATTTCTCAAGTATGAGCAGTACTTCATCCATTTTAGATCACACTTGTTGTTGCCTATCTTCATTATCTGTTGTAAACACAGATATTTAGGGTATTGTCTTGGGTTCAGCAATAGTAGTCATTTTTTCTCCTTCTTAGTAGCTGGTGCAGTGCTGTGTTTTTGACTTTCAGCATGGGAACAGTGCTGATAACACCGATGTTTTTAGTCACTGCTCAAATGTTTAGACTGACCAAGGACTTTATGAGTCTCATGCTCTGCCAGGAGGAGGGGAAGCTGGGAGGAAGCAGAGACAGGACACCTGACCCAAACTAGCCAAAGGGGTATTCCATACTACAGCACATCATGCCCAGGATGTAACTGAGAGTTACCTGGAAGGGCTAGTTCACTGCTGGGTGGGGTGAGTTATTGGTCGGTGGGTGGCGTTGTATTTTCTTCACTTGTTATTTCCTTTATCATTATTATTATTGGTGGTAGCCGTAGTGATTTGTGTTATACCTTAGTTACTAAACTGTTCTTATCTCAACCCATGGGAGTTGCATTCTTTTGGTTCTCCTCCCCATCCCTCTGGGAGCGGGGGAGGGCAAGAAAGGGTGGGGAAATGAGAGAGCTACTGCGTGATTTATGGCTGACATAGTTTAAACCACGACAGTTCTTTTAAACAAACATCTTGCTAAAGAGACAAGAAACCTAGCTTTTCTACATATCAATTTTTGTAAGGAAAACGTAACAACATACACAGTTCCTAATTAAATCAGAAAGAGCTGAGAACTAAGAAATACATCACATTAGAGAAAGGGCTATGATAATGTCAGGTCACTGCAGAGTTCCTTGTGCAGCATTTTCCAAACTGTACCTACATAATTAAGTTTTAAAATTAATTCAATGAAATGTTAAAGCTTAAATTTTAATTTTAGAGCTGAAGCAGTTTGTTTTTCCCATCTTTCAGAAACACTTTAGCATTTTATTGTTTTCTTTTTCACTTCTGTGCTTTTTAAGAGAATGCTTGTTCCAGGCCACGGTTACTTTTCAGTATCTCTAATAAGTATTAAAAAAATACAAAAACTATAAAGATATTACTGAAACATCTTACCAAGTCAGTAATGACAGGCTGAAGGTGAACGTTGTTAAGCAGAGCTGTCTCCAGTGTACAGTAGGCTGCCATTGGGTTGATATCTGTGCATCTAGAAGAAAAATATTACAAAGTCTAAGTTACTGGGTACTATACCTGGCTACTGTAACATCACCGTGAACCATATGCTAATTTATGTACTCTCAATGAAAACACCCTTTTTGAGTCTATAGCAAAAAATAGCCAGTAAAATACACACAATGTATCAGCAGCTAAACCACTCAACATTATGCTGAAGTTTTAATGACTGTATGAAAGCTAAAGTGCAGGATTTGTTTTTCAATGCTAGCCCTGCATAAATACATATGCATACAAGTCTCTCATAAAATTCAGTTACTGACAGCATCCATAACTAAGGCTGTGTGATCAGACCTCAGTAAGATTAGTCAGTGGCTAAAATTTAGAATTTAACTAAGTGAACACAATAGTAAACTTAGCAATTTGTCTCAGAAGTGGGAAAATGGAATTCTAGTGGCACCACTACTTAGTTGTTAAAGAACCTGAAATAAGTAGTTTAGGCTTGCTTTGCTTTGATTTCCATACATGTAGAATTGAACTGATACTGCTTTGTGAAAAGAATAGTTCTTAAAATGTAAAAATGGAAAGTATATATGTGAGGGTTAAGTACTGTTTATTACTGCATGCAGCAGTTTAAGTGCTATTATACTTACATATACAGTGCACTGGATCCAATAATGGAAGCAACAAATGTCGAAACCACACCAGATCCAGATCCTATTTCAAGGCAGATCTCAACTCTAAAGAGAGAAAACTCTGGATGACTTATTTGTAACATATAAGACCACTTACAATAGATGCAGAATTAGTTAAGGCAGTGTTAGAAAACCTGATGCCCTTCTCCCAGATGTGCTGAAATACTTATCATACAGACTTTGAAGTCCATGACATGTCAAAGCTCATGTCTTGTTGCCTGTTTCAGTGTTTTTCAGGCCTCTTGGTGACCATACAGACAATTCCTTGTGTGTTTCCCAAAGTGGCCTGTGGTAACATTTCCCCCATGCCTACTAACAGTAGATTTTCCATTAACTGCACAATCTCAACAGTACAGGCTACATTTCTACAGCATTTATTACAGATTTATTGCAGCAAGACTGAACTCCAGTAGAAATTAATGAACATCTCCATGAAACCACACAACTAAAGCAGGACTCAAATGCAGAATACCTCAGGAGAGTTTCAGCCAGCTCTGGACAAACAGCAGTGGCAGGTAATTTCAAAAGAATCACTCATAACATTAACTCCTTGGGCGATTTCTATAGTGGTTATAGTTAAAGAGGCATACTTCAGCTGCTGACACTGGGCAGCAACCTGAGCAGCTACACAACTCCTACAGCTTCACTGGGGTTGGGACACAAACATTTTACCACATTCATAAAATCACAGAATGGCTTGGGTTCGAAGGGATCTTAAAGCTCAAACAGTTCCAACCCCCTGCCAGGGACAGTGACACCTTCCACTAGAGCAAACTGCTCAAAGCCCCCTCCATCCTGACCTTGAACACTGCCAGGGATGGAGCAGCCAGTTTCTCTGGGCAACCTGTGCCATGTCTCACCACCCTCATAGTAAATAACTTATTTGTAATATTTAATCGAAATCTATACCTTCTCAGTTTCAAACCATCATCCCTTGTCCTGTCACTACAAGCCCTTGTATAAAGTCCCCCTACGGCATCCCTGGAGGCCCCTTTAGGCACTGGAAGCTGCTCTAAGGTCTCCCCGGAGCCTTCCTCAGGCTGAACAACCCCAGTTCTCTCAGCTTGTGCTCACATGAGAGGTGCTCCAAGCCTCCGAACATCTTCGTGACCCTTCGCTGGACTCTGTTCCAACAGGTCCAGGTGCTTCTGGTGTTGGAGACCCCAGAGTTGAAACACTCAAATACGTGCTGCTGCCACCGAAATACGGTGCAACCCTTGCACAGCTGCTCATAAGTTACCTTCAGAGCACCACCCTACGGACAACGAGCGGAGCCGGAAGCCGTTCTGAAAAGTGCAGCAGGCCCGGTGTTACCGCGGTTCCCTCAGCCAACCGCCCGCGGAGGGACGGGCCCGCCTCGCCTCTCCCCCTCCCATTGCCGCTCCCACCGTTCCCCGCGGTGCCTACCGGGCCTGCCTCAGGAGGGCCGCGTCCTGCTCCAGTGCGTCCAGCAGCAAGAAGGTGTCCTCGGCCGGCTCATACACATCACGGAAGGGCCCATGCGGCCCCACGTGATCATACCGCGGTGTCGGCAGCGCTGACGCCGCCATCCCGTCCTACCCTGGAGTGCGCATGCGCTGGGTCCCCGGCGGCGGGGAGGGCCGGGCCGGGCAGGGGTGGAGCAGTCACGCAGCCAATGCCGCCAATGGGAGGGCTCTGTCTTGGCCCCGCCCTAGCGCTGGCCGCGCCAACGGCGGCTGTCGCTCTGGCCTCGTTATCAGCTGCTGACGTCACTTTCGGTGAGGACCGGCGCACCCGGTGACATTCTAGGGGGAGAGTTCGTGTTACCGGTGCAGTTGATCCGACGGTGAAACCCATCACTGTCATCGGTGCAGGTGTGCGTGGCGATCGCCGCAGCACAATCACAGAATGGATCAGGTTGGAAAAGACCTTCAAGATCAAGTCCACCCCAGCACTGCCAAGCCCACCTTAAACCATGTACTTTGGTTTTTAATCACTCCAGGGATGGTGACTCCACCACTGCCCTGGGCAGCCTGTGCCAATACCTTATCACCCTCCCAGTAAATAAATTTTTCCTAATACCCAATCTAAAACTCCCCTGGTGCAGCTTGAGGCTGTTACCTTTTGTCGTGTCACTTGCTACTTGGGAGAAGAGACCAACCCCACTTCACTACAGCCTTCTTTCAGGTAGCTGTAGAGAGCAATAACGTTCCCTCTGAGTCTTCTCTTGTCCAAGCTAAACAATCCCAGTTCCCTCAGCAGCTCCTCATCGCACTTGTGCTCCAGGCCATTCATCAGCTCTGTTGTCCTTCTCTGGACCCAATCCAGCACCTCAGTGTCTTTCTTGGGGCCCAGGCCTGAACACAGGATTTGAGCCTCACCAGTGCCCAGTACAGGGGCCCTACCCCTGCTAGCTGCACTACTGCTGATACAGGTCAGAATGCTGCTGGCCTTTGCTGCTCAGCTGTCCATGAGGACTGATGTGAAGGACCTAGTACTCTTGCTTATTGTTTTTGCTTCAGCTTCCCAAACTAACTGCTTTTCCTTTATGAGAAGTAACACCTCTGCACATGAAGTTAACACAAAGCCTAACAAAAGAGGTGCTGAGGAAGTTTCTAAGTGTCTGTCCTGCAGTGAAGCACACATGGGAAAGACATCAATACTCAAATGATGCACTTTTTTCCAGTTACAAAAGGATATGTTTCTATGATTTTTTGCCAGCAACACCTGACAGCATCCTCAGGCCCAACCCTATGAACTCCAGAATTCAAACAAAAATTAGGTCTGCAGAGCTATGAATTGAGAGGAAATTTCAGGGCACCGATCAGATTAATAATTTGCTTTACACAACAAAATACAAGCGAGCAAACAAATTCTGATCAGAAGCAGGAGGGGTGTACAAGTTCTAATTCCCATAATATGTCTGAGTTCACGTATCAATGCATTGAACACTTGAATTCTGAAAGTGAGATGAATTTCTAGGTCAATGAAAGGTGATGTTAATAAACAGGCCAGAATCTTAAAAGATTATTTCTGTAATAATTTCAAAGAACATAAGTTTTGGGAAAAGAAGGGAAAAAAACAAACCAATCAAACAAACAAACAAACAAAGCCAAAACCCAAAAAAAAACCCACCTGATGAGTAATCCAGTAGATTGGTTTCTTGGTCCACTGTCTAGCATGTAAAGCAACTCTAGAAACTCAGAAGTTTAGAAAAATTCAATTTCCTGAATAAATTTATGGTCCTGATCTTGTATTACCTTTAGGATGTTATTTCTCCCTTCATTTATTCCCCCATATGAAATGTTGTCATAACCTATCTCAACCATTTCGCCAACAGAATTATCCGTTGTTGCCTCCTAATTTAAGTCCTTATGCTCTCTCATGAAACCTGTTCTGATAGGAGTTATTCTGTCTTTCAGCATGGTGTCCACATACAGGCTAAACAAGATCTTAGCCTGTGGGGTGCTGATGGTTTCCTTTACTGAAAATCCTTTTCCAGATAATACTTTGCAGAGTAGGATTATCACGTTTCTGACAGAACAGTAGGTTGTGACAGAGGTTAACATTAATCTGTCTGCTTTTCATAAATTATCTCGATCATCAGTGGAGCATGATAGGCTGCTTCAAGGGGCAGTAGTGAGCAGGAGCCTGGCTTGAGACAATGCCAGTTTTTTTAAATGGGAAAGGAAACTCAATAAGATATTCTGTCATTTCATCTGTCTTCCCAATGATTTGCTGCTACGCTAGAGGAGCAAGTACTTGTAAAACATATTAAGCTTGCATAAAATTCCATTACTTTGGCAAAAAGAAGTCATGTTAAGAGACAAAATTTTGCACTGTGTCCATATTAGGAAAATTAATTCTTTGGATGTGTTTTTTTAAATCTCTACGGGTGGTCAGGCTTTGGAGTGCAAGTAGAAGAAATGACTTCACTATCTTCAGCCGTACTGGCTGTTACTTTTGGCTGTTTCATACTTCATGAAATCTGGTTAATTATTATTGGAGGTTTTAATACTTGTAAATCCTTCTGGGTGAATTTTATAAAACTTTTATTTTTATTGCTTATATAACTAGCTAAAATGTTTTTCTTAGTAGAAAACTGCACTGGTTTTGCCAAAACAGGTTCTATTTCAATTTTGGGAAATTGTTGTATAACTAATATTCCCATTATCTATGGTGCCCGTGCCATGTTATTAAACCAGGCTTTATGGAAATATGAAAAAATGTTCTTGACAAGGAATCATAACCATTTGTTTACACTAAGCTGTATGGCTCTATCCCATTTGGAGTTCAGTGCCCTTCCTCTCATGCAGTGATGCTTAACCCGTAACTTCCTAACTGCCCGTCAGCCCTCGGAGGTCTCCATTGTAAACTTCTCTCTGCCCCTCCATGTCATGAAAGTAAACCTAGGCCTATGCTGGACCCATGAATGCTCCTCTTTCAGTGCATTTGAGGGAGTGGAGCCACCAGGAAAAAACACTACACAAACAAAACTGCTAAGAGAGGTTTGGAAGTGATCTCTTTATATAGTCCAACAGGCAACCACATCATATAATTTCTTCCTTAAACTGCGAAAGTATCTTCCTAAAAGTAGCTAGTTTTCTTGCTATCCATATTTCTAATGAAAAGTCACTTCAGTATTCTAATTATTAGAAACCTTGTAATTCCCAGCCTAAACATGGTGGTGATAGGTTTGATACTTTTCTGGCAAGTATGAAAGCTGAAGCATTTCTTTTCATAGTTTTTGCTTGATGGATATGTAGACAAAGAAAGGCTCTCAGCCTTTGATTTGCTTGACTAAGAAAGACGTGCTCTTAAGAGTTTCCTGTCATAAGATACTATTTTCATTTCTCTTACCACTCTTTTAGACTTTCCTCATGTGGATTCAAGTCTGACTTCACCCTGAATATGACTTCTACAGATTACTCCAGGTAATGCCTCACTGATGTTTTGCAGAATTAACTGCCACTTTCCTGGAACTTTCCTGGTATATCCCAGGATTATGGTTGCATTTTCCTCTCAGAAATGGTTTCTTACCATTTGTTCTTCCACTGATTTTCCTCAATGGTTTCCAAATAACTGACTATAATATGAGAATTCTGTAATGGTTTGTTGTTTTTATAAGCCCACTTTGCATGCCTATTGCTCACATTCTGGTTGTTTTGTCTCCCCCTGCATCACGTCTCCTGACTTAATGTTGTCATCAGACTGATGTCAAGGATATTGTAAAAACACTAATTAAATCAGACCCAAGACTGATTTTTGAGGAAGTCAACATTAGTGACTTTTAACCTGATACTATTAATTTTCAGTATGATGTATGACTATCTAACCTTTATTCAGTTTCATGTTCACCTCATGTTCCCTTTGCCAATTCCATCATCTCCAGCTTAGTTCATACTTTTTCCTCATAGCATCACATCAAAAGCTGCATGAAAGCTGAAGGAGATACAATGTGCTTCATTTTTCCTGGTTAAAGATGGAGACAGACACCACAGTAATGTAGCAAGATGTGCTGCCTTTGCCAGCATGGCCAAAATCATCATCCATTTGGATTTTTTAATTGTTATCCCAACTTAATGATACATAGGTCCTGCTGCTTTCCTTCTTGTCTTTTTTAACACATGTGCCCCTAACCACCTCTCCCAGGGCTCTGTAGTCCTTAATGATTCCCAGGCTACTGCTGTCACTATCACTTGCTGCTCAGAACTGAGGCTCCTGGGCGCGGGGTTTCCCCTCTCAGGGGCTGAAGGCTCCTCTCTGGAACTGGCAGAAAAAATATAAAATAGTCCTAATTTAAAAATAGTAATAATTAACAAACATTATTCCAGTCATTTATTTAATTTCATTTAATTATTCTCTTAATTATTAAAGATTGTTATAGAATAGTGACTTTTAGTTACAGACCTCTTTTTTTTTTATCCTTTGTTTAATTATATTACATTATTCCACGGTCTGTCATGTAAGGTTATTTTCCTTGACATCCCTGAACTAACATAGAATCATGCTCATTACCTAGCAAAGACAAAAATAGTATCATCGTTTTACTACTGCCTAGACTATTAAGTGAAGAACTATGCTACTGTTGATGTGAAGAACACTTGGCTGTTACTCATTTCTAGTCTTTGGATAATTAGTGTATTTTTCCAAGTGTCACATTTCCGAATTTCATTTCTCTTTCTAATTATATTATGGAGTTCCCTAACCATACCAAAAGCCAAACCCTGGAGCTTATCCTCTAATAAAATTGTCATACTCCCTGTTCTCCATAGATGCTGTCAGGTGAATCAATGCTGAATTTTCCACACTGTTCTTTCTTTTGTATTTCTAAGAGGAATAGCTTCAGTCTTTTTTCCACTTCCGTACTGACTGATGAAAATTCTTGCCCTTACCATTGCTTCAGTACTCTGTGGCATGGTAATATTTCATCACAGCTCTGGAACTTTAGACCTGCTAAGGAGAGGTCCAGGGATGACATATTAGAGAGGGTACTTGTTTATAGCCCTTCCTGAAAAGATCCCAGGGTGCATGCTAACCTTTACAAACCAATTACCAGCTGTTCTATTGAACTGATGATGAATTACATCACTCATCATTGAAATGCAGCTACCTTAGGGAGAAGGCAAAGAACTTTTTAACAGTGTACGAAAGTATTTCAACACTTCAGGAGAGAAAATAAATAATACCATAATCAACTGAGCAGAAAGAGAATGTTTAGGTAAGTAGTTATATATAGTTGTTTTAACTGGATGTAGGCCAGAAACCTAGGAAAAAAACTACTGTTAATGCAAAAAAATGGAATTGGGAATTTTAAGGCACAAGTGAGCAGTCCTTTGGTTTACATCTTAATGCACAACATCTCAAGCAGCAGAGTTGTAGCTGAGCTTTCCTTTACTACTGGCTTACCAACATTGCCTCCTTTAGTAGTCAAGAATGATGTCTGATTTCCTCAGGAATTTACAGCAATGTGCCCCAGGGCAAATTGGCTTCTTTAGCTATTTCCAGGACTTTTCTGCTTCTTCTTGTCATTTTAAATGGCTAGTTTTTAGAGGTAAGTAAGACTAAAACATGTTCTATTGCATTGGATTCTAACAAACAAACTAGCAAGATAAGAGATTCCCTTACTTTCTGCTGGCCCAAATATGAAGAGAAGCCTCTCTTAGGACAGATAGTGTTGAGTGTGATTTCTTATTTTGTCCCCAAGACTTTTAATGGAGAATTCAGAGAAAAAGAGAGAAAACAGGAAAATTATATGCAGTCACAAGACAATATTCCTTCTTGACAATTATAAAACATCCAGAGTCCTTTTTAAAAAGGTTAAAAATAACATGAATTACTCTGATCACTCTGTTAGTCTGTCAGCAGCACTCATCATACTCTAAAATGTAGCTGTATTCCTTTAGCTAAAGCCACCAGCTACAGGAAGATGGAACAGGTTGATTTAAAATCTCTTACAAATAGCAAAATTGCAATGCAGTTAGGCTCAGTAGGATCATGGCAAGGAATGTACCAAAGAAATAGCTGGTTTGTGTATGCATACATAATTGAGACAGTTTTACTGTCTTTTAATTACATTATTAATGAAATGTATATATCTGCAGGGAGCAACGTGACACAGGAGAAAATGTACTGGCTAGAAGGACATTTCTAAAAAGGATGAAAAATCTCTTCTGTTTCAGGATTGAGGCCAAACTGACATTTTCATGGCATGAATAATGGATGGTTTATGTGTCAGTCCACTGGAACTAGAGTGAAACAGAACTTCCTGAACAGCTAAGCAGAAGTGACTGAATACATTCAAAAGTTATCTCAAGAGGGACAGTTTTTTGTGCATCTCCATAAGAAAGTGCTTTGGTTGCTAAATCTTTCCTTGTTTGATAGAACATTAAAGTCTATGAGCTAGTCAGAGATAACAGCTTCCTTTTCGACTTAGAGAACATTTAACAAGGAAATCAAAGAATATTTGCTCAAGTTCCAGGATACAAATGGGTTAACAAGTTGTTCAAATTATCTGCAATAGTTCTGGCATTGTGCAGGACTTATAGAGAAACAGCAACAGAACAGTCAGTTGGTTATTTAAGTTAGTGTTAAAAAAATATAATGAACACCAGTCTTTTCTAGGCATCTGAATAGATATAAATACAGTGGATTCGATCTTTACCTAGTTTAAATTATTATAGCTTATATTGACTTCAGCAGAGTCATAGTTACCCTGGTGTTAATAAATGGAAGATAGAAGAACTGGACAGAACAATTATAAGTGTCCCTATACATTTCAGAATAAATTTATTGTCACTCTTCAGAAAATCAACTACTGTCATGGAAAATCAGTAAAAATCTGTTTAACAACTGCAAGAGATACCTTAGGAATAGCTTAGGTTAGAATAGGAGAGAAAATAAAATTGGAAATATTATAATACTATTACATATATCGATGTTGATGTACATATATATGCATACATTTACAATGACATTATATAAAAATATAGTATTTGTTACTTGATTATGTGTACATATATTTTTATATACATATATAATCTTATTGTGTATTGGTTATAAAAATATAGTATTTGTTACTTGATTATGTGTACATATATTTTTATATACATATATAATCTTATTGTGTATTGGTTTTGTAAAGAAGCTCATAAATGGGTGATGGAAAGCTGTTGAAGCTAGGGAAAGAGCAACTGAACATTGTAAGAAGGTTTCACCTGATTTTTATTTTTTTTAGTCTTATTGCTTCTATTAAAAGACCTCTAATTATAGGATCAAAGAGCCACTCAGGTGGGAAGGGGCTTCAGGTCTCTGGTCCAACCTCCTGAGCAAACCAGGGTCATCCCTGGGGTCAGACAAGGCTGCATGGGGCTTTCTCCAAGCAGATTGTAAAACCCCCCAAAGGTAGAGCCTGCACAGCCTCAACCTGTTCCACTGTGTGACTCTCCTCAGGGTGAGTTTTTCTTCATATCCAGACCAAGCCTCTCTTGCTTCAACTTGTGTTCACTGCTTCTTGTCCTTCCACCACAAAAATGGTCTTCCCAGTTGTTCGCCTGAAAGCTTGCTTGGGAGTCCATTACAATTCAATGTGCTCATAAAAACTTTAGGGAAAGCAGCCACCTGGAGAGGATTTTGTGTAACTTCTGGCTGACCCTGCCAGTACTGATAGCACTGATAGCAGTACTAGATTAGGCAGGCTGTGATTCTTGCATTTGTAAATGTTATGTTTCTCTTTTTGTTTGGATATATTGTGAATATTTTGCCAGCACTTTCTTATCCATACTATTTCCTGGACAACATTAATATTAATATTGATATTGATATTAATATTAATATGTTCATAGGTTACTAATCATGACTATTAAGAACCTGAACAAAATCTGCATGTAATTATGGCTTGTATGGCAGTTTTCCCTGTATATATTTTAGTATGAAAATCTAAGAAAGAGAGATTAAAAAGGCTTTTCACTTCATAACTACCTTCATAGTGGCATTTGATATTCCATTAGAGTCGTGCTTCAAAAGTGGGGTGTGGGGGGTTAGGCAGCTGTCTACCAAATCGCTGAAGGTTGACGTAGCAAGCTTAGTAGGTACTGGATAGAACATGTCATTGGGCACCTCAGAGAAAAGATTTTCTTGTGGCTTATATAAATAAAGCATCTTGACAGACTTAGGAAAAAGATACTAATGTTAGGCAAAACATATTGTGTGTAGCTGTATATATTGTAGATGATTGATGAGTATACCTTCAGGTAAAAGTTCATAAGTACTCACATAATGCTGCTTCAGTAGAATAATTTCTGAAATCAACATTGTTCAGTCAAAAAAAGAACAGCAAAATTTGGCCTATAATGAAGGACCTTGTCATGGTATAAGACAGCCAAGATAAGGCTGCCACCAAAATACTCTAATTTCATGCTAAGAACTATGGATAGGAGTCCGTGTTTGCTGTGCCTTTCCATAGCAACAGCAGTCTGCTAGCACTTAATAAATAATGAAGCAATCCTGTGTTTCATGGGTTTACAGACTTTCAATAATTTTATATCAAGACTTTAATTACATTTCCTATTTTTTTACAGGAGAAGTGTAAAATGAGAAGATAGAAAAAAGCATGACTGAAAGAAGAAACTAAATATATTGTGGGAAAGACCCTGAAGATTAGCTTTTTTTTCTGGCAGAGTTAGCCTGATCTACAATCAGAATGTGAGAATTGAGCAACTTTTTTTTTTTTTGGCTTGTAATGCTACATAGTGTAACATTTTCATTGGACTACACTCAAACTGAGTCTTTGTCCAGCAACAACAAGCTCCTTAAGCTGTCCACTTTTCACATGCACACCTGTTAATATATTTTAAAGGAAATACTAAAAATATGTTACAAGTAAAGACATAACAGATGTCAGTAAGAATAAATGAGGTGATTTAGAATTATATTAAAATCTTCAAGGTGCCTGGCTGGTGAAGCCATGCTATAAAGCGTTGCAGATTGACCTCAGCTGGAAACAGGATATCGCCAGCAAGTAAAATTGCTGCATGGATCCTTGTCATTCCTGCTCTCTGTACAGCACATTACACTCTCACTTTGGTCTCCTAGTGTGGAGCTGAAGTTTGTAAGAAATGCTGAAAAAGATTTTGTGATCTGTGGTGAGCTGGGTCCAACCCAGTCAAAACTCCGTAGATCTGCATCTGTTGCATAGCTGTGGAGAACTGAACTCAAAGATCCATTTGGTCCCTTTCAGCAACAAATCCCCAGCTGGGAGCAAAGAGGGAAATAATAGACTGGAGATTTTAAAACTGCAAAGGCTGAGAAGTTCAGGAGTCACTTATAGGGACAAATTTCCTTGCAAGAAGAAACATTATAAAGCAAAAGACAAGCTCCACCTTGAAACAAGTGTGATAAACACATAAATGTATTGGCTTTTGCAAATCGTAGGTGTGGTTATGTGGATATAACTATACGAGTTTACAGCAACAAAAACAAAGCTCGATAAAGACACAAGATGAGCAAAATGGAGTCGTATAGTAGAAGAATCTGTAAAGGTAAAAAGAAGAAGGGGGGGGGGTTGCATGCTTGATATAAGAAAAGCTAGTGTCTGTAAAATATAAAGTACTTTTTAGCTTAACTTAGGTTGTAGAAAGAGAACAATGTTTATGTTGTTAGCCTGTGGAATTTAGTGTCCCCACTAAATGTGAGTTAATTGTTTCACACTAGTCCTCTAGAGTATCTTAAGTTTTAAAGAACAATGTTTGTGTTGTAAGTCTGTGGTGAGATAACAAGATTTAGTGACCCCACTAAACATGAATGAGTTATTTCACACCATCCTTCTACTTATCAGTTTAGAGACAGAGCCTCCCAAACATCTGCTAGCTTGGGATACTCCTTGTCTGCCCGTCCTGCTATAAATTTTGCAGGAAGGACACATTGTTTTAAATCTTTGCTAGTTATCAGAATAATTACAGCTATGGCTGGTTTTAGTGAGTTGTGTGATTACTGGGGTGTTCAACTGTGCCAAAGGTGAAAAGTACACTGTGAGGAAGACTGCTTACTTCATCTTGAAGACCCCTACTCACATGAGGAAGACTGCTTGCTTCATCCTCAAGATCCCTGCCCACAATCATTGAAGAGCAGGGTGCAGACACCAAGAGGAGGAGACTTCTGGTAATCAGTTACTGGACTTAATTATAATGTTCCCTGCCTATACGCAGAAATTATGAATATGTATGTGACTAATGCAATAGTGAAAGTATATAAACCTGTAACAAATACTAATCATGTGCGCCTCTGGCTACGGTCATGCGCCCAGTGCTGTTTGCTTTTGCTTTATTGACTTTGTCCCTTAATAAAACCTTGTTATCTTGTTTAGAGAATTGAATTCGTATTTTACACAAGTAAATCATTATCTGCTGTAGAAAGATCTAAATATGTCATGTATTGGATCAGGTAAATTGCTATATGTTTTCCTTTTGCTGAGTCTGTGTGTGTTTTCTTCAACTGTAAAGTGTATCAATGATAAATTGGAATGTGCCAGAAGAGTTGGGGACCATTTAGGCACCTTTTGTGCCTAGACACAAGGACTGCCAGAACCTCTTTATTTTAGAGACTTATTTCAGGAAAGTGTAAGGGGGAGTCTGCCCTCGTAGCCATGCTGCTGAGCTGATGGCCCGCTCCTTCCTCATCAGGCAGGATTTAAAGTCTTTTAAGCCCAGCATATCTGTACTGACAGAGAAATAGGACAAATAGCTACAGAAAGGATTAATTGGCAGTGTTATTTTAGATACCAAATGACCATTAATTAAAAGGTGAATATTAGTTGGACAGCAAAATTGCCTTTTTAGAATCATAGAATCAGAATAGTTAGGGTTGGAAAGGACCTTAAGATCATGAAGTTCCAGCCCCCCTGCCATGGGCAGGGACACCTCACATTAAACCATGTCACCCAAGGCTCTGTCCAACCTGGCCTTGAACACTGCCAGGGATGGAGCATTCACAACTTCCCTGGGCAACCCATTCCAGTGCCTCACCACCCTCACAGTAAAGAACTTCCTCCTTATATCCAATCTAAACTTCCCCTATTTAAGTTTTAACCCGTTACCCCTTGTCCTGTCACTACAGTTCTAATGAAAAGTCCCTCCCCAGCACCCTTATAGGCCCCCTTCAGATACCGGAGGGCTGCTATGAGGTTTTTATTTTACTTCTAAAAGGACTAACGTTTTCTAAAGGGAGTAAAAGCTACCTAAATTGTAGACACCCTCTAGTTATCTCTAACACCCTCACTTTATAAACAACAATCTTTTTGAAACACCACTTTCAAACTCTAATCACTTGAACAGATGTTCAATCAAAACAAATATTTTATGAAAGAGGTAAGCTCTAGGAGGTGAAATTTGGGATTGAAATCAAAACTTGTAAATAGGTATATAAACAAGGTCACTATTTAATAGGTCCATAGCAATTGCATATGGAAGAAAAATGTTATAAATCCTTTCTCCCTGTCGTAGTCCTGTACATACATTAAAGAAAGCAAAACTAATCAAACACTGAAAGGTAACTGGTGGTCTGATTAACTAATGCAATTCTCCCAAATAAAATTAATTTTTTTTTCTAAAATATGCTAGATGTTACAGGTAAAGCTATCAAATAAAAATTCATATGGCCATGTTTTTTTTTTGTTTCCAGGTTAAAATAACAATACTGACCTTAGCATGAGGTAAATTCTTGAGATTAATCACCAGCTTGGGTTAATGATCCTTGGCTGTGCTTCTGACCTTCGTCTCGTCCCAGCCGGTTGTTAATCCTTAGGAAATTTACTGTGCCTTGATTGTTATGACTTACACAGTCCATGTACAAACCTTGGAAGCTGCTGAGAATGTGTAAGTGGTACTTTGTGTTGAGAACTCATACAACTGAAAACAAACCAAAACCAGCTTTGAAACTTTAAGAAATCAGAAAGACAAATCATATGACTTTGATCAAAGTATTACTAACAGGCTTCATTGTGTGCTGTTTTCTCTGTATGAGCCTTGAAGCGATTATTGAAGAACATTACAGAATACAAAAAATGTAGCATTTGGCATTGGTTATCTGGTTCAGGCATTTCTGAAACAGCTATCAACTTTGCATATAAATGCCAAATACAATATTTTGTCTTGATGTAATTCTTCAAAGTACCGTTCATTCTCCTTTCACTGGAAATGGTGCAAATCAGAACAATGCTTTTCTGAAGGTATAAAATGAGTGAGGAGGTTTTTCACCATAACTTATTTTTCCGTACCCACCTGTCACATTGCTAACTCTTTCACTTAGCTATAGCTTATAGGTGGAGGTTATGAGGCAAAGAGAAAATGTGATTTGCCTAAGACCCTACAAATAGCCATGTATGGAGTTATAACTAGAAGATGGGATTTTTCTGGTGAATGCTGATGTTAGTGTTCATTCCTGAAGACCATTTTTCCTTCTCTGTCTGCAGTAAGGATGTGATGTTTATAAACCTGATGATGATACAGAAACCAGAGTTGTCTTTCCTAGCACAAGAACTTCATTAAAGTTCCAGATGTAGAAACAAATAGGAAGAAAAATAAGTGATGGGATATTCCTTTCTACAGCTGTTTGAACTGGCAGCTCTGGAAAAACAAAGAAACAATACAAAATGCATGGCTGAAATCAGACATAAATACTTCATCATGTCAAAGGTCCTATTGTTAAATTTTAATCTAACTAAACTTCCTTTTCCATCCAAAAAGGAACAAATAAGAAACCAGGAGTTTGAGTGAAAAGACATCCTAGAATACTTAAGCCATGTAAGTTAATGTCTGTTTAACTTATTTAAGCAAAGACACTTTTTGTAAATTAATGGTTTTAAAGGCCAAGGAAACCAATTATTACAATGCAGACCACCTTCCTGCAGAACAGAAGCTTTTAGCCTCAAATAGGGTATATGAAACGTCCTTTATAAAAATAACTTTTGCCTTACATGTGCTATGTGGAAAGAAGAACAGCACACAGCATTGCATCCTGAGGAGGGGTGCAGGAGCAAAAAAGGTCAGTTCTCAGGTGAAACTGAGTGGTGGTACAGGGTAAAGGGTACAATATGCACTTTTCTCTGAAGGAGTCTTGCTCAGTCTCTTGGGTGCGTACAGATCTGTTGAGGGTCCTGCTAGTATGGTGTGGGCGGAAGAGTGGCGTTGCTGCTGTGGCTGTTGTGCTGAGGGCACACTGGGGAAAAACAAAAAGTAGTGGGCACTAGCCTGTGTTCCTCCTCCCAAAACCACGCACGAGTAGATAGCCATGTGTGACACATCTTATTTAAATATAAATTTGAAATTTGTCCTGCTGCTAATGCTGCAGTAAGAAATTGTACCTGGGGAAAGGCACTTGCTCTCCATCTATGAGCGTTTCTAGCACTCCACAACTAGGGGAGCAGGAAAAAAAACCCCTACCCAGTCATCAGCAGACTGAATAATGTCAGCCTGGTTCTGAATCATGCTAGTGGCAGTTAGAGGCCAGGCTTGCATTAGTTTGCTTCCCCTGTTCCACCTGGGATGATGGTGGGCTCCTTGCAGCTCTTCTGAAACTGGATGCTCTTCACCCAGAAGCAATGGGACAACCATTGCAATAGGCAAAAAAATCCCAACTCCTCAAAACCACATTGTGCTGTTAACCGTCATTACTGGCATGTTTGTAAATAGTTTTACTAAGGAGATGAGGTCTTATTTAATTTAAAATTGCACAGCATCCTCCATCCTCTTCTAACTTTTTGTGACTTTCTGGTTTCATTTTTCTGCTGGTAGGCCCTTCATTGCCTACCAGTAGTGTTCTGGCAAAGCAAAATTGGATTCAAAGCTGTGGAGGTGCTGTATTTTAACCAACAAGGAAGATAACCAGTGAAAGATGTAAGGCGGGGGTTTTTTTAAGATACAAGGCTTTCTTTTTTTTTTCCATAAACAATTGATCACCTAATGTCTTCCCAGCATTCCCAGATCTGCCAGTCTGAGAGGCAAAAAAACCCAGGAACAGAAATAAAACAGCTACTAACTGTTTTATTTCCAGTATAATTTCTGGCTCTGTGCAGATGTGGACAGAGCAAGCAAAGAAATGGTTTTCCCAAGAGAAAAAAAAGCAACAAAATGCAGTTACTTTATAAGGACTGTTATTATGGCAAAAGCACTTTTTATTGAGAAGAAGAATCATCTTTCTTCACACGCTATATATAACTTCATAAACCCACCCTTTAGAACTATTTGTATGCACTATAAGCTGCATCCAAAAATCTACGAAACTCTTTAAAAGGTTAACATTTTATTGAAAGTTTTCCTACTACATTTTCACAATGTGGAAGTAGAAACAATCTGACATTTCTCTAGGTCTAAGAGGATTTCACTGAGACAAAATGAGAAGTTTGGAAATTGGTAAAGTCTAGTTTTAGTGCAGACATGGTATCTTCTAATGGAGGGGAATAAGGAAGAAAACAGGTCAGGAACCAACAGGGCATTGGTTCTTTTGAAGCCCTGTGCCTTGATGAGGCAAAAATGGAGATCTTCAGTCAGCAGTGAGATGATCAGAAAAACATCTGAATTCAGCGAAAGACTCGTTTTTTGGGAACAGTGGTGGATTCTGGAGGTGGCAGTTGGTTATCATAACAAGGGACAGGAGGCTGAAAATTTCCAGGTGTCAGCCAATGTGGCTTGCAGTAACCTGTAGTTATCATGACTGTCACTTAGGGCACCTACCTTGAGTTATCTGCTCAGTGTGTACATATATGTATATTTTGTTTCTGAAGGCATAATCTCTGAAAAAGTGTTCCACTTGAGGAGTACATGTTGAAATCCACAGCAAGGGCTATAGTAAAGTTCATTCCCAAATAAACTATTATTTAATGCTCAATTATTTGCTACCAATTTGAATAGTTGCTGAAGTTAAATATGGTCACACCCAATTCACAACATATGTGCCAGAACAAGAAGAAAACAATTAGTCCTTCTTTTCTATTCAGATCACATTTACTGTGGAGAAAAAGTTTCTTTCTTCATCCAGGAAGATTTTAAAAGGGTTTCTTTTTCTCTCTAGCTGTGCCAACATTCCTTTCACATTAGAAAGCTT
Source organism: Melopsittacus undulatus (assembly GCF_012275295.1). Taxonomy (NCBI): domain Eukaryota; kingdom Metazoa; phylum Chordata; class Aves; order Psittaciformes; family Psittaculidae; genus Melopsittacus; species Melopsittacus undulatus. Next base: position 95,122,774 of record NC_047528.1, read on the forward strand.
GAACAGATTTAAGCTCTCATTCAAAGCATGGTTTGTAGTACAAACATGATACAGTTGTCAACACACAATGCCCAAACAGACGGGGGCAAAAACAGACCGAGTGGAGCGGCTGCTAGCCAGTATAGCTAAACTGCTTGTGGAAGGGGGAAATGAAGCTATTTTTACAAACAGCTAGTCAAGCTCTTCGAAGTCTCAGAAAGTCTATATTTGGAGTAATTATGTGACTGTGTTACATCTTGGCTAATTACGGCAGTTATGTTAAATAACAAAATTATTCAGCCATTTCCCTTTGTGTGAGAAATGGCCCCAGATGGTCACCCTCATCCATTTCAGACCAGTGTAGTGCAGCAGCACTACTTATTAAGAGCATATGGGTAAATATTTGAAGTGCTGTGTAACTAGCTTTAAACTGCAGTTTGTTTTAAAGAAATAAACAAACTGCAGTAATTTCTCAAATTTTTGATTCCACAAATGTTCTATAAAATTCTTGTTATATCCGGACTCTTACAATATAATTTTAGAAGTTGGCAAAGGAAATAGGTGCTATAAAAGCAAATCACTATTCTGTATGATTTATGATGTAAAATGTGTTTAAACCAGTGTTGTCTATAGGATTTAAGACATATACTCAATACTAAAAAAGTTCAATCTCTATAAAATACAATTTACTGCAGTCCACTTTTGCTTCATCTGCTTGGATTCCACAGGTTAGCTTTATAACACAACCAAGGAGACAAGTTATTATTGAAATTCCACCTGTCCCCACTGGTATGTACCCAAAACGTATGCCAAGTCTAGCATGATGTCAAAATGAATTCTGTCACATGAGAGCAGAATTAGCCTAACTGCAAGCATTTGATACTATGCAGACATGCTTAGAAAAGGGAGAAAAGCTAAACTGAGATGAATTCTGATTAGGAAAAATATTATGGAAAAATGAAGTGCTAAGATTTCTGCTGAATATTAATTTCTGAAGATTATTTTAGCATTCTCATTTAGTGCTTAGGTGTGCTGAGGCATTGTTATGCTAAGGGATGACAGTAGACACAAGGCTATCTTGTTGCATCCTAATTGAACAATACAATAAACTCCCAGTGTTTATACATATTGTTAGAATATTCATGGAACAGTTCCTGGAAGCCTTACCTTCAAGATGACAGAATAAAACCAGAAACAGAGTGCTGCAGTGCCAGTCCCAAGCTGGTTTTCTAAGAGAACAAAACCGTCTCTTTTCATTAGTTGTTTGTAAGTGGCTATGCATATCAGTTTTTAAGCTCTTTTGAGTTTATATGTAGGCTGCTTTTTGCACAGGATGTCTGAAACAGGAACCAGTTGGAACAGAGTTCTGGGTTAGATTTTTTAACGATTCCTTAGATTTATTCTTAAAAAAAAAGCAAACTAGGTTGTCTACACAGGAACTGGCAGAGAGGGGGATCTAAAATTGAGTGTGATTTTTCTTAAGAAACATTTGGAATTCAGTGTCTATAAAAGCATTATTTTCCGTAAGTAAAAGTGTGTCTTTGAGAGGTAGAAGACAAGTCTTCTACCAATTCAGGATGCTGGGCCTTTCTACATGTTGCCACCCCCTTCTTCTTACAGTTGCTGGTAAGTAACATTGGCTGGCAACTCCCTCTGGTCCCCTACAGAAAGGAGCTCAGGCTCTGCAGACTTTGCAAGTCATCTCCTAAAGTCTCTGGGAGGTGAAACCAGCCTCCCTGGAGAGATATCACGCTGTGCGGGTGAGGCTGAAGGAACAGATATGAGGGAAATGCAGGTATAATTGCAGAAAATTGTGTATGTATGTGAGAGGTCTTGCAGAGGAAATGGCAAGAGCAGAGGTGCAAATACATCATGATGAAATTGAAGGGAGTTATGAGGTACAGTAGAAAACTTGATCAGATTTTGAATAGGATATAGCCTCTCTTTTACCTAATGGCAATACTATGGTGATTGAGGGAACAGCAAGGCTGTTAATCATTAGCACAAGTGCCTACAGTACACTTTTCTGTGGCAATGGTGCCTAATATTAGTGGAGAAATAGGTACCTAACTCATGAAAATGCTGGAAATTACATGATGTACAAGTCTTTTGAAAAGCACAAAAAGATTGTCAACACTGAATGATTTAATGGCAAACTTCTGTAGCCTATTGTTTTCCACTTAATTGCAGAGTCATCCCTTTTAGTGTCCATGAGGTTTATTATGGTCAGAGCTTCTTTCTGGTGTCATACTGCAATTGAATTGCTTAATGTAATAGTTAACATGCAACTCATTAATGAATATTTTTCATCTGAAAGAAATATTTAAATGATGATACACATTAACTTGGCTTGGGCAGGTTTATGAAGAGGATACAGGACAAAAAACAAAACAAAAAACCCACAAAAAAAAAAAATCCAAGAAAACCCCAAACCCAAAACCAGACAAAGAAATAAAAACCCCAGAAAATAAAACTCCAAAGAACCAGCAAAAGCTCCAGTATTGCCTGGCAGATAAATCTGTAATGGCTACATGTATTTGATGGTTGTAGTAGAATTTTCCTAAACAACAATTAGAGTTCCTTTAGTTTGACAGGACATTGTTAATCCTTGAGAACACAAAATTCATATGCCTAAATATTGGAAATATACTGTAATTAAAATTACTTTTTTATTAATGGGTGTTTTGTGAGCTATAGGATACCCCACTCCAACAGAATTGGAAATAGTGCTAACAGCCGTATTTTATGAACTTGGAAGTTCAACATAAATACAATCTATTACAAAGTGAGGAAAGCATCTGTATGGATCAGTGTATAATATAAGGATGGAAATATATGGGATTTTGAATTGAAGCTGAAAAAATCTGTATTTCTAAAAGTACAAGTAGTTTGAAATCTACATATTTTCTTTTGCCATGTGAAAGCGTCTTTTAAAATTTCTTGGGAAGGCACTGATGCAACTGAAGGTTCAGAGGGACCTGTCTTAAGATCTAGCTATCCTAACACAATGCCATTACATAGGCAGTAGAAGGTGCTCTTGTAACAGCAAACAATGTTCCTTGATTTGACAAGTGAGAGCTCAGAATCATCCTGCCCTTCATGCAGTCCAGCATCCTGAATTTCAAAAGCCCTGGAGCCAAATGATTGCACAATCTAATTGGTTTTAATCAAGCAAGGCCAGTTTTAGTTACATTGAAGTCTATACAGAGCTATACTTTTCAAAATTCAGCAGTTCTCTTGGGTATCTTCAGAGATTTACAAATTGTATAAATATATCCCATTGTTGCTAGAATTGCATGTGGTTTTATGTATGAAGAATGGTTGAGGGATTTAACTAGGAATAAGGAAATAAAGGTCAGTATCATACATGTGCTTCATGCAATGTGAGTGTTGGCATAGCCCCTATGGTCTCAATACCAGAGAGGCAAGTTTAGTAAGTTTTGCTTACTATTGCCTGAGGTAAAAAGTTACTGAATAATAGTTTTCCAAAAGTTTATTCCAGTTCTTAGCCTCACCTAGATCTTTCCACAGGAAAGATCTTTCCACAGGACATAGCCATTGTTCCAGCCTCTTCTCTTTAAACACTACACAATGTTCTGATAAAATCTGCCTCTAAAACACAACCACTACTAGTTTTTCCACCTTGTCTTGACTCTCCCAAAAATTCAAGTCTCTCATAAATTCTTCAACAGAATATTTTCATGATGTGGGGACTACCCCATTGCTTTTGCTGATTTTCCCAAGTCCTCTGTCTCTGGTGGCTGGCTTGTCCTGCACTCCTGGAGGACTTCTAACAACTCTGATGGTGCAAATTATATATCTTAGAGTAGAAATGCTAATTTTTACTATGTATTGTTTTTCTATATATCCATTAAGATAGGTCAATATGAAGTAACTTTTAATGTTTCAGTGTCAGCTGTTCGGAAATCTATGCCTTCCAGTCCTCAAAAACAGGAGTGGTGTTTTTTTTTTTCAGCTAATGGTGATGGAGAAAAGCTCAACCATGTTTTCAGTTGTTTTAGTACCCTATCTGGTAGCTGAGAGCATATTTGTATCTGAGCATTGGTGCAGTTCCACAGGAGAGCTGTAGCTTTCCAAATCCATTATGTCTCTAGGTAAAAAATTGCAGAAAAGAGCCTGCAGCTGAACAGTTGTTGAAGATTTCTCGTTCCAATATTTAGGACATGGATCTCCTCACTCAGAATGAGGTTGTGGAAGAGAAGTCGGTAAGTAGCACATTTTAAGTTAGCTGGAACATTTAAAGAAAATGCTAACATTTTCTTTAGACATTAATGGATGAATTTCAACTCATCCCTCCAAGCTCTAAACCAACTTACAGCTGTTACTTTCTGGAGGAAGACATCTCCAGTATTTTAATTCTTACTATACACTGGAAACACCTGTATATTTTCACTCACATCTTCATATCGATATACCAATACTACTATTATTATTCTCTAAATAAGTCTCTTTAATGTGTTTTTATAGTTCCTGATGCTTCCCTGTGCAAAAAAAGTACAATTTTTTTGTTATGCTTCAGTCTGCCAGAAGGCTTTAGTGTTGTTTCGATACATAGGAGAAAAGCTAAAATGAAAACTCATCCTTCTAATTAAGTAAGTTAGAAAAATACTGGTAAATGCAATTTTATAGGCCTAGCAGATAGTGAAAGGACCCTGATTATAATGACTAAGTTGTCTCGATTTGGGTGACTATGTTTCTATTCACCTACCTATATAAATGCATCCTCATTTTTAGGGGTCTTAAGCACCCATAATGAGATGGAGCAGTAGGTTGTCAGTAAGAGTGAAAACCTGATGATTTTATGGTGAGTGCAGATTGCCTATGAAAACTTTGGTAGCTACATGTCAGCTTGAGCCCAAGGTCCTTATTTGCATGCAGTTAATTAGGGACAGTTTAGTTGAAAGGTTATTTACACAAAATTTGTGCTAATACCAATGTCTACCTTGCAGACTGAAACTAGCCTTTCCCATTAAATGCATTTTAAAAGGTAGAAAAATCTACCTGCTATCCTTTATCAATCTTGAACAAAGTCTTCTAAATTTCCTTTAATAAGAGTAAGTGCTAATGAAATTACATTAAGATAAGCCTATATGGGCTTATTTGTTCTGTTGTAAATTAAGACACCTGAATGCTGTAGCCTTGAAAATGGACCACCAAAGAGAGTCATATAACTAGCAGCACAGATATGTCAGAGCAATTTGGAAAAAACATAAATGAGGAAATTGGCAATAGGTAGATTTTATCATGTCTACTGAAATCCCAGACTCTGAGCTGATGGCCACTGCCAGCTGGAGCAGTGCTGTATCAGAGACTTGCATTATACGTTCTGCAGTGCTGAACCTGAGCTGGCAGACTGTGGTAGACCTCCAGTCTCTTACCCACTGTCCTGGTTTCAGCTGTAACAGTTGTTGTTTTTTCCTGCCACAACACCCAGGCTGCATGTGACTGTTACTGTCTGTTTTTCCACTTACCTTGCTCACTTTTGTTTTTGTCTTGTATTGAATATAAATGAAGTAATACAGCTTTCTTTTCTTGCAACTTCAAAGCAGACTTACAGACCTTGCAAAAGTGACAGAAAAATTACTGACAAAGCAATTCTTAGTCTATTTTTTCCTGAGATTTAAAGCTACATATTCTTAGAATCATAAAAATAATTTTAGCTTGCACTATTACCCTTTTAAAACTGATGCTCTTTCCCATTTCAGTAGCGTCATCACAGAAACTATTTCAAGGTCCCCTGTTTGATCAGGAATAATCTTGCGTCAGTTGCCCTTTATAGCTGCAATCAAAGTTTCTTGGGTGTCTTCTAAAACTGTATCTCCTGATTAAACATGGTATTAGTAGCACAACAAATCAAAAGGATACATGCTTAAAGCCCCAAACATTGTAGGCATTACATAAGAAATTTTAAATGATAATTTAGAAGCAAAAAGGAAACTGAGTTTTAAAGTCAAGGTTTCAAAAAATAAGCAGCAATTTTGGTACTGTAATTTCCACACATTATCAACTAGAGACAGTTTAAATACAAAATATTCTCAAGAAACGTCTTAATAAACATTCTCAACGGTGCCAGTTTGTCAACTCAAAGTTAATATAATTAACTATGCGGAGACCTCATAGCAGCCTACAAGGATGCTGGAGAGAGACTCTCCATCAGGGACTGTAGCAACAGGACAAGGGGCAATGGGTTCAAGTTTAAACAAGGGAGATTCACGTTAGATATAAGGAAGAAATCCTTTACTATGAGGGCGGTGAGACCCTGGCACAGGATGCCCAGAGAAGCTGTGGCTGCCCCATCCCTGGCAGTGTTCAAGGCCAGCCTGGATGGGGCCATGAACAACCTGGTATAATGTGAGGTACCCCTGCCTATAACAGATGATCTTAAAGATCCTTTCTAACCCAAACCATTCTATAATTCTATTATAATCTTAAAATCTATTTGCAGTAATAGAATATTAGCTAGATATAGTGAAAAATCATCAATACACTTCTATATTTTTTTATGATTTTCTGAGGGATTTAACTTTAAGTAATAAATTTAAATATCTACTATTAAATGAGAAATATTAACTTGCCTTTTTTATTGACATTTTATTGACCCAGGTGTAGAACCTTGCACTTGTCATGGTTAAACTTCATAAGGTTGGCATCAGCCCACCTCACAAGTGTGTCAGGGTCCCTCTGAATGGCATTCCTTCCCTCCAGCGTATCAATGGAACCACACAGCTTAATGTCATTGGCAAACTTGCTCATGTAACATTTAAAAAATAATGTTTACGTTATAGCTACAAGATGAAACTTAAGTGCTTGCTACACAGCTTTGAGCTAAACCATTCTTTTCTAGTAAACAAGAATCAATTACCTTTTCTTCACTTATATAGCTTTGGGAAACACTGCCAACTGCATTGTCAAAAACTGAATAGCGCTGTGGCAGAAGCTGTGCAATTAGGTACACAAAAAGATCAGACTGTAGCTTGTTAGAGCCATTACTTTTTCACACCTGAGACTATTTCTCTTTCAATTAACTGAAAGAATAGGAGAGCCTGGTTTCAGGAACTACTTTAAGGTCTATACTTGCCACAGTATTTTATTTTGAACATTTCAAATTCAGCTCATCTAAATTACATAGTATTCTCTATGTGGATGTTCAAAACAATTTGTTAAAACAGCATTCAACAGTTTAGCTCATAAGTGCTGATCCACCTAATTTTCTGTCCAAGCATCTAGAGCCTGTTCTCTATCCTTTCATTTGTAGGTTTTGTCTCCTATAACCAGTTTACACAAGGATCTGTGTAATATGTTCCCTTTGTTGATAGTGATGTATTAACAATGTTAGTTCTTAATTATGATGTTCACTTTGAACGTTGCCTCTGAGCTGTAACAAGCAAACACATTGAAATGCATAACATTAACGTGGAGATACTTCTGGAGTAACCTCATTATATCTCCCCAGTCTGCAAGAAACTATAATAAAGCATCAGCTCCATTGTTCGTTTGTTCTTGATGTCTTTTTGGGATTGTAAAAGAACCCTACAATGTTGGAAAAACTAAGGCTCCATCATCCCAGCTAAGGGGGAAGTCACCAACATGGCAGTTAAACATGAGAAAGAGGATTCAAAAAATGTGAGGGTTTAATATGCCTCAGGAATAAAAATTGCCAGTCAAACAGCATGCGTACTCTGGTCTCTGAGCAGCTGATAGCATCCACTTCTTTTACTACACATGCTTTTATCCCCATCCAGTGCTGCCGTGTTTATTGCCATCCACACAGAACCACTTGCAGATGAGTCAATGGGAATGGTGGTGGCTTTAGGGTCCAGTTGTACTTTGTGGGTTTGAGGGAGGAAGGAAGAGTAAATCTGTTTGGATTCATGTTCTATATTTGATTCTTTATTTACAGCCCACTGCAGCTGTGCTCATTAGCAATGGTATGCATTACAGACAGAAAAGCTGTGCCAACAAGTTTCCATAAAAAATTTTAAATTACAAGAAGAAAAAAGGGAATTTAGAATGACATGATCACATGTCTAGTCAGTTGTTTCTTAACTGAAACAGATTGGTGCATTACAAGGCACAAAATTCCAGATGCAACAGGTATTTTGCTAAATGAACTACCCTGTTCTTCTGTACAATATACAGACATTGTCCCTTTAATAGCTTTGGCCTTTAAGTTGGTGCAGTAAGCCACACATCCTCAAACAGTATCACCAGGCATCCTCAGATGCTTTGGCAGAACATTTGAATAGAGAAAATATGACAAGTAAAATGATAAATTCACCAGGAGAATTGTTCCTGTCTCTTGAACACAGCCCTGCTCAATACAGGTATAGTCACTGCACTAGCATCTTCTAGTGGTTGAAGTTATATTCATACTTAAAAGTAGCTTGGGTTTATGCAAATGATGCACTGCAGTGCAGGCATTGGCCTCTGCTGCCTTAGACTCAGGACTGGTAGGGACCAGTACACCCCCATGCCACAGCATGATTTCCATTTGCTTTTTCCCATGTGTATTCTTTGCACAATTCAATCCTTAAATGGATCTCACATTCCACCAGCCATCTCTCTCCCCACAACAGATACCCGTCAGAGGACAGATCATCACAAAGGGAAAATAGCCAGCGTATTTTTTTTTCTTAGATGGATTTTTGGCAATCAGACAGGCTGTTTAGAGTCTAAGTGTTACGAAGTGCATTTGCCAAGTCACAAGGCATTTTCTTTTTCCCGATCAGCTTGCTCTTCTCAATCCTGTCTGGTACAGAGGTTTTGGTACAGCTACCTCAGGAAGTCTGTGTCCTTTATAGCCACATGAATCAGGCTGTCATCGTTGCCATGCCACAGTGGACAGGTTTTGTTTGTGCTTCCAGCATCCTCTTCCTATTTTTGAAAATTACTTTTCATCATCCTGGTATCTGGGTGACCAGTGTAGTTCTGGCAGTTTGAGTCTGCAGCTTTTTCCAGTACCAGCACAAGGGAGGTTAGACAGCACCAGGCAGAGGAGTTTAAGGAAGATTCATTATCCTTTGCACACAAGGCACAGTGTTTTTTATGAACAGGTGTAACTAATGGCACCGATCAGAGGCAGATGAGAGCCAGGGGAATGCATGCATTGTGTAAGCTCCACACACATTTATGTCACAGTCAGATCCTGACCTCCAACACATTCTTTGACCTCATATTCAACTTCCTTTTGAATACAACCTGCCAGACATGTTCAATTGGGCAGTGTTCTTGCAGTGTGCAGGGTGACCTCTGAGGTCAATGATGACACAATTAAGATATCTCAAAAACCAGGCAAACTTTAGACCTTTATTTCTGAAAGTGCTAAATGTACTCTTGAAAGCCCTCTGGTATCTTGCAGAAATCCAGATTTGCTGTATCCTGTCTCCGATTTCCAAATCTTGCTTTAAAGTGAACAGAAAAGAAGGAAGTTTATTTTGTGCTGAACATGGGTATGAGTCTAGTTCAGGACTTTGTAATTAGTTAGCTTATTTCTTAGAATGCTACATGTGGAATGCAGCAAGTGATTGCAAAATGCATAATAAATTAACCTGTAAAACATGTGAAACTTTGGCTCATGATGTATTTCGAAACAAGTGTTGGATGTTGAGTGTTATTTTGATTTTTAACACCTGCAAGTACATGGAGATTTATTTCTCCACCATGCTCCTAGCCTGAACCCGCAGATGTATTTTGCTCATATTGCAAACAGGCTTATCTGGAATTTAGGGTTTAACTTCTGATTTAGCTTTCAGGTGCTAATAAAACAAAACCTATTATTTTTGGATTCTATTTATGCTGTGCTGCTTCAGCAGATTTTTACTTCTCATGTATGCACTTATTTTGTAGTTTATTTCAGCATTGCAAGGAACATTCTCCTCTTGAAATGAATCTCGTGAAATCCCAGCAGTCATCTCCTACATGTCTTCTACACATTTTCTTATGAGAAAGATTTTCTAACAGGCTGTAGGAAGCCTGGTAATTTTATTTTTGTTCATTAAAGGTTGCACAGGTGTACTGTGAGAAGGTCTTCTTTATTTTACTATTCCTTTTTACCCAAACAATTGGTTCAGCCTGCAGAGAGAATCATGTAACAGCTACATACGTACATACGTATAACATCTGAATTTAGGGCTCCCATGGCATTGGATAGAGAGTGAATTAATGAATTGATCTCACTACAATATTACAGTAGATCTTTGCAATATACTAAAATATGTTTTTCTAATTTTTATATATTTTTGTTCCTCTCTTGCATTCAAACTATTTCCAACAATCAGAGAAGAACATTGTAAATTCTCTTCTAATTTATGCAACTTGAAATAATTTTCTTCAGTGGAAATTGCTGGTTGCATGGTCAACACATGTTAAACACTTGCTCTGTAAAAACACTGCTAAGCTCGTTAAACTAAGAAGAAACCTCCAAGAATTTAAAAGAAGTTAAAGTAATAACCTAAGTTTAAAATAAATTGAGTGTTTGTCTTAAAAATGTGGTGTTAAAACAGAATGGATAATTGAAAAACATTACTTTTGGCAGATTATGTTTCAGTTTTTTAAAACTGGAGTTGTAAATGAAAATCTATAATGCCTGCCCACATTTAACTAAATATGATAAAGCCTGCAGAATCACACTGTGATGGATGTACAGACACCAAGGGAGTCAGGAGAATATTAAAACATTGCTCTGTTAGGGAGATGCCGTCCTCATTACAGTCTCCACTTGAAAATGGAGACCTGAGAGTGATCCCCTTCTTCCTCTTCTAATGTCTAACTACTTCTGAATTGTGGTGAAATCTAGCCCATGATGAAGGGACTAGCTCTGGCACCATGGGACTCAGTATGGGCTGCAAAAGCCTGCCTGAAGGCTGCGCTTTGCCCTGTGCTACGCCAGTGGGATCTCAGACTGCATCTTTCCAGGAGGAAGCCAGCGGAGTTTGTCCCCTTTGCTGTAGAGTGTGAATCTCAGGCTTGCCCTATGGCTTCTCGGAGTGATGCAGTACTGTATGCTTGTGCTCTTTGTGAGACTCCTGGTTTTGGCTATGGTGAGAGACAGGGCAGCAGGATTAAGGAACTCAGTGTTGCCATGTCATATCTTTGTATATGTAGACATGCAAAAGTGTACCTGCTTCTTAGGGGCTATTTGGGAATTATAGCTTGCAGTCTTCAGGTGCCCACTGTGTGGCACAAGGATGATAATCTGCCAGTATTTTGGTCTTCCTTTGAAAAAAAATCTGCAGAGATAGCAGGATTGCTGCCAGGTAAACATCAGCTTGTTATCTCTAATAAATTAGCAGTAACTTTGAAGGGAGAGATAAAAATGGCATCCCCCCCGGTCTTTGAAATCAAATGAAATGCATGATTACTGTATAGATAGTTTGGTTTGATGCTGGGTTAGATATGATACATATTTTTAGTCCCAAATTGGCATGTATTTAATAACAGCTATAACTTCATAGACTCATAGAATCATAGAATGGTTTAGGTTGGAAGGGACCTTAAGGCTCATTCAGTTCCAACTCACTGCCATGGGCAGGGACACCTTCCACTAGACCAGGTTGCTCAAAGCCCCATCCAACTTGGTCTTGAACACTTCCAGGGATGGGACATCCACATCTTCTCTGGGCAGCCTGTTCCAGTGCCTCACCACCCTCACAGTAAAGAATTTCTAATTATATCTAATCTAAATCTACTTTTTTTCAGTTTAAAGCCATTCCCCATTGTCCTCAAAATAATAATAACAAAAAAAATTATAATGTCTTCAAAATATTTTTAAGTGGTTGGTATGCAAAACTGCAGGCTTATGTGGTGAGTCAGAACTGGAAAGGTTGAGCCCCTACTGCATCCCTATTATAGCTCTCCCCACCTCACCCCTCCTCAACCCCGATCACAGAGAAGTTTTCATTGGCAATAGCACCACACAAAATCCCTGCTTTGACTGGGGCAGGACCACATTTATAAATGCAAGCTCACAAAGTATTTGGTCTGCTCAGCATGATATGGTAGGCCAGGTTTACCTTTGGGAGTGCCACTTCAGGAAAAGTGTAGTTCAACTCGGCAAAGCTAGGGATAATCAGAATTTGTGCTTCTGATAGCTGTTAGTCATTTATGGGAAAGAATTTGATAGTATTAATCCATTTCAGGGGAACACACGTGCTTACACACCTCCCCCTCAGCCTTTGACCTTTCATGAACGTACATGGTGGTTTTGGAAGATGCCACATTGGCTGAATAAGCAGTGAGTGTTGCATCAAGACATGCTCAGGGTCTGGCTACCAGTGGGCAGCAGTGTAGGTAGAAGTGCCTGCCTGTAGTTACAGTGAGGGCAAGAATATCTCTCAGTAGCATGAGACTTAAATGGTAGCAGTCAGGCAAGCTCAGCCCATGGTGAGGATGCAGGCAATTTTGGGTGTTCACCACGACTCTGATGGCTCTGTTTGAACCTTGAAAGTGCATACAGCTTCATTGCACATTGTTCTCACATACAAAATGGAGGTAACACTCTCTTATCTTGCCCAATTCAAAGTGGATGGTGAAACAATGTTTTTCTGCTTTGCGCTATTGCTGGTATTTGTGCTTGTTATTTAGTTAAAGTAGGGACTTTCCTCTCTATGATCAGGCCTTCAATTATTAAAAAAAAAAAAGATAAGCAAACACCCATTTTATTTTCTTGTCTTAAACTGTGTTTAAAAATGCTGTTCAGATTTGTTGACAGTTGATCACTTATCTTGGAAAACAAGCTTCTAAAAGACAGCCAAAGCAAATGTTTTTGTGCAAGTCTTTAGACTGAGGATACGAAGTGCCTGTAGCCTTTAATTAATAGACACAATTCACTACTTATTGAATTGCACATTTAATTGGCACTACTGTAAGAATTCCAGAAATAACTGAAGATTTAAATTCCTACAAAAATATGTTACCAAGTTGTCCTGCCTCAAATCTGCAAGAAGAATGTTCTTGTTTATACAGTCCTTAGAGTAATTAATCCACATAGTTCTGAATACAGCTGATCTGTGTTTTTGCTAAGGGGTAAGGTTCTCTGCAGACCTTGATAAAGGCCAAACCATCTCCATCTCTGTGTAGATGTAAATAACAGTCTCCTGAAGCAAGGCAAGAACAACAACAGATGCTGTTCGTTTCAGGTGGGGTGTGCACTTGCCTCCACGACTGGATTCTGGGATGGTCATCCAATAAAGAGATCTGGGCTTGTTCTAAGATTTTCATACCATATTAGAAGGATTATAACTCAGTGTACAGTTCAGTCCGGTGAACTGAAATGTCAGAAGCAAATGTCGCTTGGGTTACAGTGAATACAAACTTTGACATGTTGTCCAACCTGAAAAAAATCTGAAAGGGTTTTGTGGAAAATTCAACAGAATTGGAACATGTTCCTGGACCACCTCTAACAGGAACAAAGGAAACAAAGAATATGGCTTGCAGAACTTGTGGAGATGGGCTTGATGGCAGTGTTAGTGCTATCCTTGTCTTCCTTTGCTCTTTTCACCCCACCAAGACAAGGGAATAACAACCCATGAACAGCAGATCATAAAGTCACAACAGAAATTAGAGAGACTGGTATTTTTCGACATAAAGTGCTTCACTCCTGTTCATTCTAAGTCATGTAAAAAGTCTTTTCTTGTTCTTTTCTCGGTTTTGTCTTCTGGTAAAGACTATACTTTCATTTGTGCTTCTCAGTTACTCCTTGTCTTGTCTTTGGTGAACTGCCAGCTCTTCTCATTGTTTGGATACTGCTTTTCTCTCTGTTTTTACCTGCATGCTGCACTGCATTCACTCCGACACTGATAGCAGAACTGCCCATTTGCTGTGGTGAGGTGGAGTGGGACAATTCATAACAGAGGACAAAACGCAGTAATGATGTACTTTGACCCCTTAAGAAATACTCAACATGTGCCAGGAAAGCCTGAAACAGTGTTTGCTCTTGTAGTTGCCCTGCGAGGGTGCTGCAGCTCCCCAGGCCTACTGCCATGATGCAAAATTCAGCATCAAGGAGCATGAATGATTTCAGGATCGATAAGTGAAACAAATAACGAAAGCAGGATATATCTAGGTGGGTCTAGAATTCAGCAGTAGTTGCACAGGCAGGAATTTGTGCATGAATATAGGAAAACAGCTTATATTTAATATTTTTTATGAAAAAGGCAAAAAGTCTAAATCAACTAAATAAGCTCCATAAACCATTTCTTGTCATTTATAAAAGTCCTAAGATATCAAGTTGTAAAATTAAACACCTGATTTAGGAATAAGATTTTCTGGCAAACCTCAATGTCTCTGAATTTTGTGATTTAGTTCTGCATATATTCTGGCCCATGTCTCATTTACAGTGCATGAAAGACTGCAAAGCAGTTCTGTATTTGACTTCTATGTACAAAAGAAGATGATTTGTTTTTTTCAAATTAGGTGTTCATCTGACATAGAATGAATAAAACATGCAATTTTATCCTACAGAGGTATTAGTGTCTTAGACTTTGCAGTTTAATACAATGTCTCTTGCTGAAGAGGGGATATATTGTCCACCTCAACCCAGTAGCTTTTCTTTGTGTTGCACAGAGGATCCAATTCAGCAAACACATACCTACCACATACTAAAGCCTTTTTGTTGAATTCAGGGCCCTAGCAAACAATGCTGGCAACCGTATCTTTTCTTTAAAAAATAACTTCTGATGATGTTTTTGATTTGGAAAGGTTTCAGTTTCACATTAAATGAAAAACTTCTATAAACTCTGATTACTTTTGCTATATACCGCTGCCAATGTTCATTTTTGATATCTTGTCACAACCCCTTTTCCATTGCATGTTTTTAAAAAAACCTGTTGTCCTAAGTACTCCCTTGGCAGCTGCAGCTCTCATCAAACAGAGGTACCTAGCATTGTGCTTGGAAAACATGCTTTTACTGACCTGCTGATCATGTATAAAAAGTGATGTGGCACGACTTGCTGAAGGCCTCAAGCTGCAGATCAATGGATTTGTTTAGATAATTGTTTATGTATCCAATTATGTGTGATGCCAAACAAGTCTTTACATGCCAGGATCAGCAGGTGGGGGAATTGTATCCCACCGTTCCCATGAAGCTGTCTCTTACAGGCATCTGTTTGATGTTTCATTGTGAATAATAATATGAAAGATTTTAGTACCATTCCTCACTATCTGCTTCCGATTTTGAGGAGTTTTATTAAATTCAGATCAGCAAGGTAGGGTAGCAAAGAGGAATCTGAATGTTGTGCTTACCTGTGCCAGACACTGAAACCAGGCAGAGCTGGTCTGCACCACTACTGCAGAAGGGTACTTTATTTTTCTAGAAGAAAAGTGGTAGTCATGGCAGTAGCAATACTGTCAATCCACAGATAAAGCTTTCTCACTTTTTCTGCCTCTGACAGAGCCTAAAGAGGCTGGAGAAGAGTATGGGAATAGAGCTCACATGTATAGCACTTCTACGTAATATTTTATACCTGGGTCGGAGCAATCCCAGGCACAGCTACAGGTTGGGCAGAGAAGAGATTCAGAGCAGCCCTGCAGAGAAGGACTTGGGGGTGTTGGTCGATGAGAAAATGAACATGAGCCAGCTTCAGTGTGTGCTTGCAGCCCAGAAAGCCAACCGTATCCTGGGCTGCATCAAAAGGAGCGTGACCAGCAGGTCAAAGGAGGTGATCCTGCCCCTCTACTCTGCTCTTGTGAGACCTCCCTTGGAGTATTGTGTGCAGTTCTGGTGTCCTCAACATAAAAAGGACATGGAACTGTTGGAACAAGTCCAGAGGAGGGTCACAAGGCTGATCAGGGGACTGGAGCACCTCCTGTATGAAGGCAGGCTGAGAAAGTTGGGGCTGTTCAGCCTGAAGAAGAGAAGGCTGCGTGGAGACCTCATAGCAGCCTTCCAGTATCTGAAGGGGGCCTACAAGGATGCTGGTGAGGGACTCTTCATTAGGGACTGTAGTGACAGGACAAGGGATAATGGGTTAAAACTTAAACAGCAGAGGTTTAGATTGGATATAAGGAAGAAATTCTTTACTGTGAGGGTGGTGAGGCACTGGAATGGGTTGCCCAGGGAGGTTGTAAACGCTCCATCCCTGGCAGTGTTCAAGACCAGGTTGGACAGAGCTTTGGGTGATATGGTTTAGTGTGAGCTGTCCCTGCCCATGGCAGGGGCGTTGGAACTAGATGATCTTGAGGTCCTTTCTAACCCTAACTATTCTATGATTCTATGCTTCTCAGCCTCCAACTCTTTTAATCATATGAGGTTTCTGTATAATTAAGAAAACCCTTAACTCATGCATTTGCTGTAGCTGCCCAATGGTTGATGTAAAATTTTGGCATCCACAACATCTGTGTCCTGTGGGAAGCAGATCTACAGCGTGACAAAACACACCTGTTGATTTGTTCAGAACCTAGATTCTAAGAGGTTCATTTAATGCCCAAAGGTTCTTATAGTGGAAGAGAAAGTAATCCCTCCATGTCATACTGTGTTTTTGGAGACTGCTATCATACTCACTTTCAGATACCTCTTTTCCAGACTGAAGAGTCCCAGTTGACTATCATACACGGATGTACTGTCGCCTGGAGAAACTGGGATTCCTAACCTTTGCAAACCCACCAAGACTTAGTTGTCCCTGGGCTACAGGAGAGATCTCTTGCTTTCATTCACAAAACACTGTATTTAGCAGCTTGTTGGTGGGTCTCTGTGCCTCTCAGTTGTCTGGATCTGGATCCAGCCCCAGTGCTGGAATCAAGGAGTAAAACCATATACACTTAATTTTTTACAGGTCACTTAAGAGGGCATAAATTATTCATAGATGGAATTTGTCCAACACAGCAGACTTTAATAGAACTTGTCTCACAAGAAAAATGTACCATAGGAATTTTTACTGGACTTCAGAACTAAAAAACCTGTAACTTCAGTACCACATCTATCAGCATAGTGCTTCCTAGGAACAAGCTGAAACACTGGATCAGACCTGATGAATCACCAACACCCAAGAACATCCTAAGGACTCCTAAGCTAAATGTCAACTGTGTTTGACCCTGCATAGTTTGTGCAATATGAAATCCTGATTTTGCATGGCTAGAGCAGATCAGCAACATTCTTCATTAGTTTACTGGCGCCTCCTCAAATTTGGAATCATGCCCAGCTGTATTGAGTCCCCAGAACTATTTGTTCAAACTGGCAGAAGTTTTGTCTTTTTTTAACCATTAATCACGAAATTGTGCAAAGTAGAGAGTGGGAGACAGAGGGAGAGAAGTGCATAGCCACAGACATAATAAACAGTTTACCAAGAATATTAAATGAAGTCACATGTATAATTCACTAGTTATTTATCTTTAGTACACACCAGCTACAAGCAGACTAAAGTATATTTGCTGACGAGATTTGTGTGCCATCAGGAAAACATTGTATAGAGGTATCACAATAGCCCAGATATTACACTAAGAAAAATACTGACGCCACTAACACAGTACCCAAAAAACTCCTATTAAAGGTTGGTTTTAGGTGTATGAATGGAAAAGATAACAAATTCGCCTCATCAGGAAAAATCTGGAAGCCAATTAAAATATTTTTCCTTTGCAAAGATTGTGATTTGGCAGATAATTTTGTAAATGTTCTTTAACTCAAACAAAAATGTTTTCCATTAAGAAAACCATTATTTTTTTTTCTCTTCGGTTGTGTAAGACAAGCGTGAAACAACTATTTTATTGCTGAAGTCTGTTTAAATTTATCTTGTGACTAATTGGGCTTTGATTAAAGTAGAATAAAACATTAAGTGTCTGTAGGCTGAGTCCAGTGATTACTTTTCCTTCTTCTCAAAAGACAGATGTCTTTTGAGCCTATATGACACATTATTTCAGGGTTCTTTAGTCTAAGAAACTGCTGGTTCTGTAAGTACTTGCAGCAGTATTTACAATTTGTGGTTACTTGCAGTGTGTAGCAATTTGTGGTTGTTCACTGAAGAAACCCACCACATAATATACCATACTGATGTTCTATCTTTATAAAAATACAATTGGCTTGTAAAAAAGCAAATCTTTACTTTTGGGGTGGGAACTGGAAACCCCGCACCTCCAAGACTTTGTGAAGTGTTCAAAATGTCCCTTGCTCTAGGCATCTGCCATAAGATCCTGTGACTAAACCTCTAACTGAATGATGGTGGCAATTTATTTTCTGCTTGCATTTATCATAAGCTGAAGAGTGCGTATTCTGGTTTCTTACCATTTTCTACCATTAAGCATAAAGGAAAAAAAGATATAAGTGTCATCAACATACTTTATATGTTAAGGCAAATAAATATTTACTACTTCTACCCCTCCCCTTCCCTCACTGACATAAAACTGAATTGCTCCTAATGGAGAAGCTGGCCTCAGGGTTGATACAGCTGGGGATAAAGCTTATGGTTTCTCCCAGTATTTTTATAACTTTTTTTCATGATTTATTTTTCTGACTTTCTTATGGGTCTGCTGTTGTGCCAGTGTACATGACTGTACATGACCAATACAAATGCAGTTGTCACCACCTCTGCTCAACTGTCACTATTCATCTGCTCTGAGTGTTCAGATATGCTGCTCTCCTAAAAGTTCAGCCATGCATAAGAAATTCTCTGGCCCAAAACCTGCAGCTCTGAAAGTGTGGATTTATCCCTTAGCATCAAAAAGACAAATTAAAAATATGTATGTGCAATCAGATATTTTTTCTTTCTTTTGCCATTTCTTTACCAAAAACCCCAAACAAACAACAAAAAAGTGAGTACAAAATACACACTGAAAGGCCTTCTACACTACTGAGGATGTACTCTGAAAAATAGCACAGAAAATATGGTGTTATATAGTTTCATGCCCATGTAATGGCAGCTTTCACAGAATTTTGTTACATTTACATATTTGTCCATCTTCCAGCTCTGCAGGCTTCTGATCTTCTTGAAATCCAAGCTGCATTCTCCTTGATTTCTTCATTGTCACCATAACTTTCCACTAGCCAAACTGTGCCTTGCATTGTATTTATGCAAGTACATGTCATAAAATCATAGAATCATAGAATAGTTAGGGCTGGAAAGGACTTCAAGATCATCTAGTTCCAACCCCCTGCCATGGCCTTCAGATTCTGTTTCTAGTTAATCCTTTTCATTCCCTGTCTTCCATCTGCTGTCTGGAGAGACAGGATTGTGGCCTTGGATTTGAAACATATTGATACATGATGCAGAAGAGAAAACTAGTAATTCATGATGCAGAACAGTAAAACACTGATACGTGATGCAGAGCAGAATCTTACTCATTCTTCCTCAATGGATGTGGCTTTGCTGTGCTTACGAGGGGTAGAAATGAGGATCAGTATCTGCTTCATAAAAACAAAAAATAGTATGATGACCCTTAATATCTGCAGAAATATATTAATTTTACATTTCTGCTTTCCAGAGCAGGAACTGACTCTTGTTATGTACTAGAGTTGACATGAATAATTTAGAGGATAAGGTAAGGTGGTCCATAGGATGGGTATCATAGGACTCAGATCTCTCCTGTTCTATAATTTCACTTAAGTAATTTAAACTCTTTGTGTTTCACTTTCTTGCTTCTCCAAAGTTATGAAAAAAACCCAGAGCAATATTTGGGGTAGATACATCTTAAACAGATTGCAACAACTATTCTTGCTAGTCTTGTTATATGCTTACAGAATGCCAAATAATCTTTACTGTGTTGAGTTTCCAGAATGATAATCATGCACAAATTGTGAAATTCGTTAATACAGTATTTTGAAACTATTTGTCCTGAAAATGTGCATTCTTCCAGCCAACAGGTTAATCTGTGTGGGCACTGTGATTTTTCTGAAGCTGCAGCATGCTGCTTGTCAAAACACATTGTTTTGGGTCATGTGTGCAGTAAGTTACCTGGGTGGTTTATTTAAGAGCAAGCCCTTAAACCTTCTGCCAACATTTGCAATTATTTAACACATGTGAATGCAGATCCTGCAGCTCCTTCCTGATGGACACATTCTCTTTAGTGGCACAAATAGAGCAATCTGTGAGGAAGATGGGGTATAGGATGTGCCTACGCCTTGCTGACTGTCCTCCACACTTTGCACTGCATGTGTCTGAACACAACAAATATGACATAGTCCTAGTCCTTGTTGATCAGCACTCTAAAATCTCTTGATACAAACAGCAGTTTTGTAGACTTAGTTTACCCGTTGAAAGTTATTCCTGGAAGGACTACCCTGAGGAGTAAAGAGCAGTGTGGAGTCTATGGCGTGTGCTGAGGTATCACTATGCAACATTGATGCAATCTTTCTTTTCCCTGCCTTGCAGGCTGATTTTTCTGATGATGCATGGACTTGGGCAAGGTATTTGACACTGTTCCACAGGACATTCTTGTCTCTCAACAGCAAAGGTGTGGATCTGATGGATGGACCACTTGCTGGATAAGGAATTAGCTAGATGGTCACACTCAAAAAGCTGTGGTCAAGTGACAAGAGCCATTTCTCAGGCATCGGTGTTGGGACCAGTGCTGTTCAACAGCATCAACACATCTTTGTCGTTGATATGGACAGTGGGATTGAGTGCTCCCTCAGCAAGTTTGCCAATGATACCAAGCTGTGTAGTGACTGACCCACTGGAGGGAAAAGATATCATTCAGGAGACCAGAACAGGCTTAAGAGATGGGCCAGTGCAAACCTCATGAAGTTCAAGAATGGAGTGAGAGTAGCCCTGAGGAGAAAGACTAGATTAGAAGCTCAACATGACCCAGCAATGTGCACTTGCAGCCCAGAAAGCCAACCATATCCTGGGCTGCATCATATGAAGTGTGACCAGCAGGTCAAGGGGGGTGATTCTCACCCTCTACTTGACTCTTGTGAGACCCCACCTGGAGCACTGCTATCAGCTATGGTGCCCCCAACAAAAGAGGGACACAGATCTGTTGGAGTAAGGCCAAAGGAGGGCCACAAAGATGATCTGGAGCACCTCTACTGTGAAGACAGGCTGAGAGAGTTGGAGTTGTTCAGCCTGGAGAAGAGAAAGCTCTGGGGAGACCTCAGAGCAGCTTTCCAGTACGTAAAGCGGGCCCACAAGAAAGCTGGAGAGTGACTTTTTACAAGGGCATATAGTAACAAGACAAGGAGGAATGGCTTTAAACTGAAAGAGGGTAGATTTAGATTAGTTATTAGGAAGAAGCTGTTTGCCATGAGGGTGGTGAGACACTGGGACAGGTTGCCCTGTGAGAAATTGTGGCTGCCATAACCCTGGAAAAATTCAAGGCCAGGTAGGTTGGGGCTTTGAGCAATCTGGTCTAGTGTAAGGTGTCTTTGTCCATAACAGGGGGTTTGGAACTAAATTATCTTTAAGGTCTCTTCCAACTGAAACTAGTTTATGATTCTGTGATCTCAGACCTCTCCAGAATAAAAAGAATAAATAAACAAAACCCAGAACTGTGTCAGTAAAAGAGAACCAAATAATGTCTAAAGAATAACATTTCACACAACTCTAACACCTGCGTACATTTCTCACATAGGGCCCTCTCACACATACATGCCCCTTGCTGCTTCAGAGTTTCTCCCTAACTCACAGATACATACTATCTACAAGGTGACTCTGCTGGCTGTAAGGTGGTAGGGATATCTCAGGGCCACCAGAGATGACACTTCAGGCCTTCATCACTACAGGCTCCAGAAAAGTTTTCAGCAGCACAGAGCTGAAAGGCAGTTGGCAGCTCAACAGCTTCCAGAGAGTGCGATGTCTTCAGCTTGCTTCCAGTGGTACATGCTACTGACTGAAGGCTCCACATCCTGGTCCTGAACTGTTCAGCTGCCATTTCCCAGAGCCAGTTCCTAACCAGTGCTGTCATGTTGACTAATACTATGTTAGTCTCTGGCACTCTCCAGAGAGTCTGTAAATCTCATACCTTCTGGCTTATACTATGTTATACATGGACAAATTATTTCAGGCAGGAACCATCACTTGTGCAACATCTACCCCCGCAGTGTCTTGCTCCAGGCTGAATTGCCTGGTCAGTGTGCTAAGGTGAAAAACAGCTCACTCATCTTTTTCATCTCTTTCTTTCAGACACCTGCTCTGCTTTCATCAGGGAGAAGAGCCTGCAAAGATCATTGCCCTTCATAGGCACTTTCTCATCTGCTTTCATCTACTGAGCCTGTCCTATGTCTATGCTATCACCTGCATGCCTTGTTCTTAATGCTTCTAAGCCTCTTTGAGATGAGACATCCAGAATTTGACACATGCTTCTTCTCCCATGCTTTCACAGAATCACAGAAAAGCCAAGATTTTTTTAGGGACTGCTTGACATCTTTTCTCCCTCTCTTGAAAGTGGGACTTTGAGTTCAGTTATCCAAAGCCCTGTCAAGCCAAATTTGGAGTATTCCTGGTGAAGGAGATTCCACCACTTCACTGAGCAATGATTTATATTGCTGAATTGTTCTCACAGTGAATATTATTTTTTCTTATACCTAGATTGCATTTCCTCTTTAGTGATCTTTGCCCATTACCTCTTGTCCTGTTGGTGGGAATCCCTGTAAAGACAATACTTCCCTGACCTCTGTCTACCTATCTAAAACTACCTTTTGGGTCTTAGAAGACTATGATTAGATTCCTCATGACCTTCTTTTGGCTTGGAGTTGAGGCTGAAATGCTCAACTCCTTCCACCTTTCCTTCTGCATCAAGTTTTCCAGCACTCTAATCACTGGTGATTGCCATCCACCAAGCTGTCTCCAATTTTTCAATGTCTCTTTTGAGCAGGGAGAAAACAAAACTCTATGAAATAATCCAGGTGTGGCCTGACAAGTGTGGAATAGACAGGAATGATCACACATCTTGGTTTGCTGGCTGTAATTTTGCTGATGCAGCCAGGATACCGATTGCTCTGTTGGCTGCCAGGCCAGGCTGCTGGCCCTGCTCAGCTTGCTGTCTGCCCAGACCCCCAGCACCTTTTCAGCAGAACTTCTTCCCAGCCAGCCAGTTCTCAGCCTGTACTGCTGCTTGGGATTATTCCATCCCAGCTGCAGAACTTTGTCTTCATTAAAACTCAAACGTTTGTTGCTTTGACACACTAAACAGCAATCTTCTTGGCTGACTTCCAGCCTGTTGAGGTCTCTCTGTGTGGTAACTCATCTCCTTCCAGCATATCTCTTTTCCCAGTTTTATGTCATCCACAAACTTGGTGTGGGCATCCCATTATCCAGATCACTGAAGAATATGTTTAATAGTGTTGGACCCCATATCAACCTCAGTTCAATTTTGAGCCATTAATTAATCATCACGTTTCGAGCTTTTATCTGTGTTTCCATCCATCTTCTTTTGACCTCTTCTTTGGATTTCGAGAGAGATCAATGGTGCCAGTGCAGACCTATAGGCTGCAGAGTCCAACAGACAAGAGAGATTGAACTTTCATGTCAGAAAATGTGACTGTGGAAAACAATGACTTTGAGGGGGGACACTTCAAAGTTCTAAGGAAAAGGAACAAAAGCTGAATCATTTAGATGGAGGGAGGAGCTGTAGTGCTGAAAGTAGAAGTTGGAAGCAGTAAGCAGTTTTGGCCTTGAAAAGGACAATAGGTGGTGAAAGAGAGAAAATGCTTTGCAGGTGTGAAGAGCTGGGTGCCTGTAAGTGGTTAAGTTCTTTTGTATTAGAGAGAAGAAACAGTGTGCAGATGAGAGTGCAAAAATCAAGGAAAAAGAGCAAGAAGACTAGGGAAAGGAAGGAAAATGATCACTAAAGATCAGTGCATGAAACTGAAAGTAATAGGGCAGTACTGATAGCCACCAAATGAAGAGGACTGATGAAATGGAAAAAATGGTGCATTCAAGCTGCAAACCTATGGAGTTCTTGAAGTAATTCTACTGCTTTATTGTGATGTGGTATTATCAGGCTAGTTTCTGATGTCCAAAACTGTCATAAAACTCACATAACTATCCCGAGTTGCTCTAAAAGAAGTTAAAAATTTACATTTTTCTTAGTATTTCTGAAGATTTTATTTTGGCACTGATCTTTGTCATGTTCCAATGACAAACAGAGCAGCTTGCCACATGCATGCACTCATTTACCATCAGAATCTTTTAGAGTCCCCTTTGTTTCCCATACTGTAGTAAATGCAAAAATTTTCAGCTGGAGCCCACAATACTCTTGGTACAAAACATAACAGGGTGTGATCATAGATTTTTGGCTTAATCTAGCTTTCACAAAAATTATTGGAAGATTTGCCATTGACGTCAATGGGAAGCGAATTGGGCCCATGATAGGAACTACTGTAGTAATAACAACCCGTTTGACTTATATAGCCCTGCCAGAGGCCTTTGGGCACTGCATGTAAATGAAGACAAAACAATAAAATGTCTCTGATTCCTGCAGGATTAGAACAGACAAACAGTGAAAATCAAAGTATGCCTATATATGGGCCACTTCTTATGCAATGGTTCTAACTGTGTCATCATACAGTTTATGGCAGGTCATCACGTACTTGATCTCAATAGAGCTGTTGTGGATTGAGCCATGAAACCACCGCCTGCTTAGAATTTTCTTAGCATGCAAATAAGCATTAAAAAAATGGATATTGATAAAAGAGAATATTTTTAGGCTTGCAAATCAGCCAAACTCAGTCAAATTCTTGGCCCCCGCCATGTGCTGCTGAGCAGTGTCAGATGCTCACACATACACAAATTGACATTTACAAGGCATGCTGCACCTAGTGCCAAGTTCAGAAATAAATTGCCTCTTTTGATAGGTTCACCAGAGCCTCCTAAGTACACCAGAGCCTCCTAAGATTCATTTATTGTTTGCTACTGGAGGGACTGGAATGCTCCTGGACACAGAATGAAAATCCATTGAGCGCAGCATAAGGGAAACTACATAAACTGAAGTACAATAACTGTGAAGCTGCAGTTTCATAGGGTAACGTATTCACAGTGTGCTGCATGTGGAGGATTAGGTGCTTGGCTGTCATTAACGGCAATGTGGGCTGCATAATTAACTCCATGTGTATGCTGCTGAAAACCTACTCCAATAAATACCAATGTCACTTACCTGGGGAGCATAGAGGAGGCTGGGTCTGACCCTACAGCTTTGCTTGTAAAAGATACAACCCTGAAAAGATTTCCTTCAGCTGCACGGGGGTGATGCTGACTGCTGGTGTTATCTTCCCAAGAACATGGAATATTTCTATGCTGGAGGAAGCTGGACATCCTCATTTTGCCTCTTGTTTGTCCAGAGCCAATGTGCGAGTAAGTTCTATCAGTCCATGTGAGGCAAAATCTGTACACATTTGTAGAACGAGAAAGGGGATAGCCTCACCTGGGCAGATGATTCACTGATCAAAAATCCAGCGTGCTGTCTCTTAGTCTGACTGGTACACCTCATGGTATCTCAAAGGAAACATATAGTTCATGCAAGCAATACTGTACAAAAATTAGATATGACAAATATTAGACACAGCAGCCTTGAGATTACTTCTCAGAGTCTGTTGAGCCTATCTAAACATCATTATGAAGCCCTGAGAGTCAGCGTTTTCCAAATGCAGATTTACCAGGCTTTGTTCTCTTCCTTAGACTGTTTTGACTTCTGGAGAAGGTACAGGCACTAACTTTGCTGACAAGAACAGTTTTCAATAGCATTGTCTTTTTGCAGATGATTATAATTGGATGGTTAAAAATGGTGATCCGTACCACATGGTGCTGTAATATTTATCAAGGGAGCTGAAGAAGACAAAGATTTACCACAAACTGGCCTAATTAGGCAGGATGGTGCCTGTGGTGAGAGGTTATTTTCCCTATTACAGTAACTAAAAACACTGCAAGAGGAAGATGGGCAGAAACCTTTTTCATAGTCATTGTTCTGAGAAAGAGCTTGTATGTCTGCCAGCTTGTCCTCTTTTTCAGATGGGAAGAAGGTCTTGAGTTCTTGTGTGGGTGCCACTAGCAGTAATCATGTTGCTATGATGGTCTCCCCTAAGTGAGGGAATGTTTCTAGGAAGAAGTATGGTTCTCTGTCTAGCTTATACACATGGGAAAAACTGGACAAACTTTGAGGCATATAGGCCTGTTTTGGCTCAGAAGGGTCTCAGATAGGGTGCCTCATAGCTTGCCTGTTTATCCCCGTTTCATCAGTTGGTCTAATAAAAGGTATTGCCTCAACCTGAAGAGTTTGCTGTGCTTATTTCCATAGCTCATAGCAGTTTCAGTAATACCTCAAAAATATTTATCCTGTTTAAAACTGACCAATGCAGCTTCGAGCCTTACTATGAAAAAGTGTCATATGCGTGACCTGCTTCAGCAGTGTGAGTGCTGACAGCTGTGGGTGGGATGGCTGCTTTTGTTTTAAAGAAGTTTAGGGATCTTGATACATATGATACATACATCCCTAAACTTGGCTAATGTCTCAAGAATTTCTTACAACCATAGTTAATGATGAGCTGATGCTGTCTGCAGTCATTTGATACCTCTGGATACGGTGGGCTGTGAAGGCATGCTGTGAGGATTTGTGTAACCACATACCTGCGTGCCAGCTGCCTTTATTGGAAACAAATGGTCCTGAAATTAGTTATTAATTACATTGTCAGTGTTCATAATTATTTTCTGTTGTTACCAGCTGTGAAACGTGTTGACTTGACAGACTGGAAGACTGAACACTTCCATCTATATGTGCATTTATGTTGCAAACACTGCTGCTGCCTAGCAATACTGACAGGCAAATATCTCAGTCTTTACATAATACTTGTATTGTAAGGGCTTTATCAAGACAAATGGGAAATAAGAAATGGAGTGAGCTAGTCCTCTTTCCTCTATTATATGTGTTTTAAAGGCAGTGGAAAAACAAATACTTGACAGGCATGATGTCAGGTGCAGTGGAAATGGATGGGGATAGCTGGCAAAGCACATGCAGAAGTGGTATCCCCTCACCCCTATAGCCCCCCACCTCTCCTTTTCAGTATCTTGCATTTAAATATTTCCCCCTTTTTGGGGCCAGAAGGTGGAATCAGCTTGTGGGAAGAAGAAGGGCTATACTGAGTGACCATCTTTTCCGCCCTTTGCCCTTCCTGTGAAAGGACTTTGGACATTTAGAGGCAGAGTTTGTTTAAAGAACAAAGAAGCTGAGAAATATCTTGGGAACAGTATGTAGAGGAGGATGGGAACACCCTGAGGCTTGGAGATGTGCACTCCCACTCTTGCCTTAGTAACTGTAACCAAATTGTTCCCAGTCCATTTTTATTAGTAGGCTTTATGTGTTTAGGGATAAATATTAAACTCTACAATTTGGTGTGAACGTCAGCTGTTGATGAAAAGCAGATCCCAGCTGGGACAGCAAGGACATTGCATGCAGGCTGTGTTTGTGGTACATGAGTGGAGCTGTGTGGGAGGCACTCAGCTGAGTTTATTGCTCCACGCCAGCTCAGGCTGCTGCTTCTCTGTAATTTCAGCTGAAGTCATTTGATCTGCTTGGGCATGTGGCTCCATTCGGCCCTCAGAAATACTTCCATTAGTACAGTGACATTAATTCCTCCCTTTCTATTCTCTCATTTTAAAAATAAAAAGGAAAAAAATCTGGCTGTTATTGCCAGAGTATTCTGCTTGTGCCCCTTGTCATCAAGGGACTACATCCACACCTAGTTCCAGCTGCTGGGTATGGGGGACGCCTGAGCATGTTCAGTGGATGTGCTTGCCCCAGAGTCAGTCTTACAGTGTCTGACAACTGCTACTGGAATATTTGCCCCTTATTTCAGGGCAGTCATCCAAGTGTCCTTGATTAGAAGACAGGTTTTTCTCACTTTTTCTGCGTCCTTATGGAGAGAGAGGTAGATGACGGTATGCTCTTGCTTTGAATTGTTCTCTGGAGGAGCCTTTCCTAAAGTACGCGGTATCTATGGTATTAGCAACTGTGAACTATTCATAAGAGGGAGGCCCAGTTTTTCTCTATTTCTGTAAGAATTAACAGTGCAGATACAGGAGACATTCAGCACTGTGTCAAGTGTCAGTGCAGAGCTTTGCAGAATGGCCCTGAGATCTTCTGTTTTCTCCATGGAGCTGTGAAAAACAGGGAGGGGAGGATAGCTGGGTTTTCTCCTTGCAGGCTTTGTCTTCCTTGCTTTCCATTTTCACCCTGTTTTATTTCAACCTGTCTCCTAACTCTTCCTTGCTCCTTCCCCTTGAAGAGCTCTACCGGGCTTGACCTGTGATGAGGGCTTGGAGTAAGCCTAAACCACAAAGTGGAGCATGATGCAAAGATTACAGAGCTTGTCTTGAGCCCCCCTGGTACTGGGTGGCTGGCTGGACAGGACATAGCTGCAAGCCCAGAGCTGAGGAGCTTGGCAATCGTGGCACCATGCTTAAGTTCTCCAGCCCTGAAGGGTTTGGAGGCTTCACATGATGCTCACTTGGCTGCCGGTATCTTAAAGATCTGTGCCAGCTGCCATGGTACAGTGTATGTGCCCTTCTGCTGTCCCTACACATAATTTTTATGTAGCCTTTCTTGTAGAGATCCCCAGCAACCCTTCCTTGCCCTTGCTCCTACATCATCCTTGATCTCTTCACTCTTTGCTTTACATGCTGAAAAAGAGAAAAAAAGCTTATGTTCTTGGCAATCAGGAGGGATTAAAACTGGTGTGAGGATGGTGTGTCATTCAGATTTCAAAACTAGAGATTAGTCATTTTATTTGGCCTAACTATGTTCATACTCTTCCATAAGCAGTTATTGTTGGTCACTAGATACTGCTATAAGGGTATCCATCAACTGATTAAAAAGGGCCATTTCTGTGTTTCATAAACTTTCACCCTGACATTAAAAGTGAAGTAACAAGGGCACACATTTACTATTAATCTGTAAAATTTCCTGAATGCTGAGCCAACTTTACAATTTTTACTATTAAACACTTTTTTGACTGGCTGGCTTTAAATGCAGCTCTACTAATTAGGCTGAGGCTTACAAATGGAGACAGGACTAACACACGTTAATGCACAAACCAAAGTGAGAGTTTATATATAAACTTCATGACTACAACCATCAATACACTGAGGGAACCACATATTGGTCTGCTAAAAAAAAAGGTATATCTTCACATACAGTTAACAATATCCAAGTTAATTCCCCTCAGGTGCCTGTTTAAATATTTTGCACAAGCCACAAGATGTCAGTCTGGCTCCATGAAAATTCAACCACAGTCCTGCACTCTGATTCATGCAGTATATTTTTTAACTCATATCTCTGGTAACATAATCTCTTAATTTACCAGTACAATTTGTCATGCACTTTTCTCCCATATAGCCATAAATCTCCTTTCTCTTTGCAGTGACTCCTTCACATAGAACTATATATTGAAGATAAAAAATTATGACAGGGAATACTACTTACCTCCTTTAAAAATAGTTTTAAATATTGATGTGTCCTTGATCTTTGTGTTTTGGCTACTGTTTTGCTACAGGGGCACATACTGGCAGTAGGGATTAGTTGTACTGTTACAAACTATTTCCTTGAAGCAGTTTGTGCAGTAAGAGCATTATGTATTAGACAAGTCATGGGTCATTTTCTCTCCATATTTCTCTGTTTGATCTCTGTACAGTTTAAGTTTCCACATGCATTCTCTAAGACCTTTGCTCTGATAATTAAATGTATATTTTTTTCGTGTCATTGGTATCTGGGAAACTGCAAGTACTCCATTCAGTTGCCCAACCTCATCACCAGTGGGGTTAGATCCCAGTTTTGGGATCCTTCCTGCTGATTTTCCCAATGTGACTGCATGTGTAAGATATGCCTCTGGCTAAATCCCAGCCTCCTAAGAAACTCCTGGGTCTAGTTCTAAGTACTGTGATTTGATCAGACACTGTGCAAAGCATTTGGCTCTAAAGATAAAGCTGACCAAGCAGCTATTCCCTATCTGTATCACAAGGGCTGTGGCTGCAAGTGTCCAGAAACCAGGATCTGGACCATGGGATACTAGTGAGACAGAACATGACAATCACCCTTACAATCACCCTGAATAAATTTTGTGAGATTAAGGATCTTTTCAGGCTCAGCCTACCAAATACTAGCAATATTAAAAAAATTACTTTGAAAATTTGCTGTAGAACAGGGGTTAGAGCCAGAAATGTGAATTCCCAAGAGAGTGCATGGTTCGATTTTAAATACCAAGCAGTAGGGCAGAGGTAGGACCAGGAGCTTAGTGCTGCAGCAGCTCAAGAAAGGCAACCCTGCATGACAGAAGCTCATGGCTCCTTACTCTGATGCTATCTGAACACAGTGAGACCTGAGAACTGCTGCCTTACATAGAGGTGAGATACCTCTGACAAATATGTGACATTTTATCTTCTTAGCATCCAGCATTTCCCTGACTCTGGCTGATCTCCCAGTAGCACGGTTAATCTCTAATTTGGGAACGGGTGGTCTGGTCTGCTCAGACAGCCCTGTCCCCCATGAGCTTGGTGTTCCCAGTGTTGCTGGGGTGTCCTATATGCAGAGCATCACACTTCTCCAAGGGCAGCAGCCTGTTTTGCAGCATGCACGCACATTGTGACCAGTACCCACTGATCAATGTTTCACCTCCTAGCAACAGAGGAACAAGATGTGCAAAACCTATGCCAAGGCACCAGTTAGTCTCCCTGGTTCTAGCAGGTCTGACTTACACTTGGGTTACACCAAGTCTTAAAGAGGTTATGAAAAATGGTGCAGCTGAGCTACTCCCTCCAAGGCAGACTTGATGTTCTGAGGTGCCTGTTTGCTCTTTGACAGCCAGTGGATATTCTCAATTTAGCTCATTACTATAGAACAGTCTATTCTTTCCAAACAACTTTTTCATTCCTATTCTCTCATCTGAACCCAGGACTTCTTTCTTTGTCTGAGAATAAAATCATTATGATTAGCCTATAGTATTTGTGGTCTTACAGTGACTCTGTCTCTGCAAACACTGTGCTAATCCTCTGCCTTACAATCATATACAGAGATATATCATATGAGCTAGTTACAGCAGCTTACTAAATCACTGCATGTCAGAGGAGAGGGATACATGGCCAGGAGGTAGTGCCTGGAGAACATTTGAGTAAAAATAATTTGTCTTAACAATCCCTAAGGGTATTAACCTAATGGGTAATAGCTCAGTGCCATTTTAGCTCATCTGTTTCTGTAGTCTTTAACAGAGAACATATTTTAGCATGTTTTCAGAGTCCTGGCAACTTTTGCATACAATAAAAGATGTTTATATTTCTCTGGCAATAGATGTTAGGGGAAATATTCTATTAAAACTCAATTTTAATGCTGTAACTACAATTACACGAATTAAAACCAATTTCTGTATATAGCTAGGATGTCCATGTGAGTTCTGAAACACTCTTATTTATCAGCATATCACAAACTTTCTGGGTTATTAAATATGTTGCACTTTGGGTCTGACATTCAACTTCAGTTAGCAAAGACAGCAGATAAGTGAGATAAAACAGAAAATTAAAGAAAAGCTGGAAATGGAACAAACAACATCTTGAAAAAGAGGAATATTTTAATTATTTAAATATGCAGTATTTGTAGAAAAACCAATCTGGCTGCCACTGAGCACTTCTGATGTTTACAGGGACCATGCTGCTGCTAAAGATGATGTGAGCCGGCTGTTTTAGGAATCCAACTATGATCAGGAGGCTGCAGATGGCAGCCCAGGACTGTGGATGGCTAGATGTTAAATTCAGAAATTGCTTAGTTTTGATCCCATTTTGTAGCTAAGTTACTCAGTCTTTATTATTTATGATGAAATGTTGTGCCATAATCAAGGCTTGCTGCTGTTGTGTGCTTACTCTGTTGACTGGATTGCACGTAATTTTCTCTTCCATGACAACCTTCCTGCTAAGCCTAGTCCAGCAAGTGTAACAAATGATAATAGCTGAAAAGAGTAATAAAATTTAGCTGCAGATATAAAGAAAAAATTCTATTTTTAATTAGTCTTTTGTGATACCACTGATCTATCTGTTCATGTTTCTGATGATGTTTACTAGTTCGTCACAGAGCTAATATACCATTGCTTTAACAGAGTATGTTTGTGAGACTTTGAAGGCAGGGCAGATATGTGCCCAGGCTCTGGCAAGCCCCTAGATTTCTTCCTAAAAATATTCTGAGATATAGTTTAGCTGTTTGAAAACTAAATAATTTCTTACAGGAATGACTGAAAACAAATTTAGGCCCTGATCCTGTGGACATGAGTTTTAGTCTGACTTCAGGCACTGCATAGGATTGGTCATGTGCAGAAAGTATTTATGGAACTGATGCCTATGGTGAAATACAAAACACAGAAGGTCCTACTTCCAAATAATGAAATAAGTTGCATAACATTTTTTGCTACATAAATTAATTATAGAATTATAGTCAGTTTGGGATTTAAGAGACCTGGATTTGAATTCCGTTTCTTTCACAGATTTCCTTCTGAGACCTTTGAGCAGGGCAGTTCGCTGGAGCTGTAACAGAAAGCAAGACTCTTGGAGAGAGCCTGCAGGAGCTGCAAAAGTCTTGGAGTGCTTATTATTTATTTCTAATGAGACTGGCAACAAGAGATAAATTCACTTTCTGTCCAAGAATCTTTGTGCAACTGTGTGATGTTTGGCTGCTGCAAGCAGGGAGAGAGATCATAGCTGCCATGTTTGACATAAAGCATAAGAAGATACAAGGGAGAATCCATGCACCCTATAAAAGACCTTGTGCCTGTGGCCGTGCATGTCCCCCTTGGCCAGTGCAGTTACATAATTAGTGCAGGGTGTTCTCAGTTTCCTGAGGTGCTTACTGTGAGTGGTTGGGATGACCAGAAATGCAGCGTGCCAAGTGTTTGACTGTGCCTCCACCTACAAGAAACCGCAGTTTGTGACTGTAAATGGTGCATGGAGAGGCCTCACTTTTGCTAGGCTGGAAGATTTTTGTGAAGTGAGAGCCAGTATTGTGTGGTTTGGAAGAGGATCTTTGGAGATTAGCAGCAGATCAGTAGATTTCCCCACTGACTCTTACTGTTACGAGCAGAAGGAGGGACATCAGCCCAGGGTTTAGGAGAGCCAGGATTACATCCTGTGCTCTTCCACATTCTTCTCTGTGACCCCAAGGTGCAGGGCTGGAGGCCTGGTGAAGCTCCAAGTGCCAAGGGCATCCCAGGAGAAAGGCAGGGAAGGAAGACAGAGCCCTCATCGGGTCAGGTTTGCTGCAGGTGTTGCAGTGGTGGCTTCACTCACAGCCCTCAAAGGTGTTTCTTGGTAGACCTCTGCACTGGTGAAGCAGACAGGGCAGAGGCTGGGAATGCTCTACTTTCTTGGGCCAGATGGTTTCTGCTTTGCTCAGTGCAGAGCCCGTGCTGGAGGTGGTTGTACTGAATGAGATGTGACCCTCCCAATAGCCACAGGCCCTTGTCCCTTCCATCAGTGATTGCCATCACCTTTGTTTGGCCAGGATAACTTTGTTTTGAGTTGATTTCCTTGATCTTTGATACTATAAACAGCAAGTCTTTGCTAGCTCTTACTGTTTTTCATGTATTGTGTGAGGGGAAGGTTACATATACAGTCAGTTATTCTGGCAGACTTGAGAGGGTGTCAGTCTTTGGCAAGGGAAGGAAGAGAGCATCTTGGGATAGGAGCATGGCTAAAGCCAAGGCAGAAGGTGTGGAAAAAAACTCAAGCTAGCATGTCACAGGCAGGATGCACCTAACAACCACCTTTGTTTGGCTCTTTGTGGGTCTAAGCCTTAATTTCTCCATGCCTAAGCTTCCTTTCAGCAAAGTGGAGATGGAGGTGTCTCACCACCTCAGCCAGGAAGTCCTGGCCGCATCAATGTTAGCGTTACCAAAGGAATCAGATGGCACATGCATGTATCCTTAGACTGGAAATAGGTTGAAATGCATGCCTGTTTGGTTATTTCAGTCTAATTTAATCTAATGTCCCTGCCCATGGCAAGGGGGTTGGAACTAAATGGTCCCTTCCAACCCAAACTATTCTATGATTCTATGATAATTCAAAGCCAAGTTAAGGCTAGAGTTACACTCGGTGCTGGGATAGTGCTGGAAAACCTGTGCTGTGGGTGGATCATGGGTGTGCCTTTAAACTCACCCTGATCCATATGTGAGACAACCAAGAAATGAAATGTTTGGGTAGACATGTTAAAAATGCAAATGCTGACACCAGCTACCACATCTGAAAAGATGCCTGCTTGTGAAAAGATCCAAACTTGAAGGCTTTGACTGCGAAGTCCTCTGTTTATCCACAGAGCAGGTCCTGCAGTTGAACAAGCTTCTTGTGTTTCCTCATCAATGTGCCATCATTTTGTCCTTCAGGGTCCACCAGTCACCAATGTCTAATCAGTGCCTGGCATGTGGCCACTGGTTCATGACATGCAGATTTCTAAACAGCTACTAGATGGCTTTAGATTACTGCTAGCCATATCTGGACTCAGACCCTCAGGGAGGATTAAGAAGATCATGTTTTCCTTCCCACTATTCAAGGTAATTCAATATCCCAGGACTGCGATTTTAAAAGCTGGAAAAAGAAGCAAATGAGCTTTGAATCTTTGCACAGTGTCAGTTTTCCATTGTAGGGAAAGGACACCCTCTTAATCGCACCTGCACAGTGCTGTGCTGTCTTCAGGCTTTCACAGGTTGGAAAACACATGTACCGCTATGCTCACAACTTAACACCAGATAAAGAGTTATTGTTTGGCTTGGTTTTGTTTGGTTTTTTGTTTTTTTTTTCTTTCTTTAAGAAACAGCTCATGAAAGTGTAGTTGGCGAGGTACAGGTGGTCTTTATGTAGGAGGGAGTTTGCAATAAAAATATACAGACAGGATTAGGAAAATGATTTTATAATCTTATACGTAAACTATATAGCACATCAAAGAAATAGGTGAGGTAAAAGGAGATTGTCCAAGTGATAAATTACACACACACAAAAATCATCTAGACAGACTATGAGTCAAAAAAAGGCTTTTGATTATCTTGATCTCTGCAAATTCATTATAATTATCAACTGAAACCAAAAGAAACTATAAAATATGTTCTATCCATTTGATATAAAATGGTCTTCTTTTCTCACTGCCTGTGCAGGTTTGAACTGAACAATTTTCCAGTTCCACCCATCTCCTGGAAAATTCAGAGTACTTAAAACTGCACTTCATTAAAGCACCTCACCTAATTGCTGGAAAGTCACAAGTAAATATTTTGTGTGTGATTTAACTAGTGCCCTGTGTACGTTTCCCAAACACTTTTTCTTTCTTCTGCCAGAAACCTGCTTAATTTTCAATCAAAATTATCAGCTGAGCTTTTTTTGATTCTCTGGTAGCCATTAATGACTGACCTTCTGCCTTCTCAGTGCGACACTACAGCAGCTTTAAAAGACAGTATCTCATTCAGCTGATATTTTGAAGAAGATGGACTGATTTAACAGATTCTAGAAAAGAAGAGTAAACTAACTGCTTGGCCTGGGCAGCTATTCTCACCACCTTAGACTAGAGCTTGGGATGGAGTCTGGTAGCTGATGGGAGGAAAAAGGCAGAGGTTTCTGCAAATTTGTGTTAGAATTGTTCTGTTCAGTCACAACATTCAAACACTGTAGTTCAAGCAACAAAAACCTGTTGAATTAAGAACAGGCATCTCATACCTTGATATCTCCACTACCAATGCTGTTGTTACTCCATGTACTCAGTTAGAAATAATGGAATGGCTTTCCAGTGGTGATAAGTTTATTAAACTTGTATCCTAAATCACTTTTAAATGAGAATAAGTGATTATGCTTTTCTTTTGGAGTACACTGAAACATTTATAATGATTAAAATATGATCGGAA
This sequence comes from Melopsittacus undulatus, assembly GCF_012275295.1. Classification (NCBI taxonomy): domain Eukaryota; kingdom Metazoa; phylum Chordata; class Aves; order Psittaciformes; family Psittaculidae; genus Melopsittacus; species Melopsittacus undulatus. Next base: position 95,158,538 of record NC_047528.1, read on the forward strand.
GCAATTCACAAAATTATGATCCTTAATCTGATCTCTGTCATGAAGTTTTGTAAGGGTCCTAAATGTCAGAGTATTTTAGGATTCTAGTGAGGTTTTAGAGTCACATCATCATCTGATGCAAATCAAGACACCTCTATTGTGATGGTCGTATTTTTCCACTGAGAATTTAATATAGTAAAATTCGCTGCTGTTGAACTCTTTTCTGTCAGTTCCAGTTGTAGAGCAACAGTATATTCACTCCCACAGTCACGTAACATTTCACAATCTTAATTTCCTTTTTAAATACTGAGCTATCCTAATAGTATCAAAGACATCCTCAGACAATTAAAAACAAGAACTTCTGCAAGTACATAATTACGTTAAGCTGGAAAAGATCTGCTGCTTATGCAACTTAACTAACTCAATGAAATAGCAGCTGCCATCCTCTTTGGCTCAGTTCTTATGAGCTTAGTCCTGCTTTCCTTTTGCCCTTCCTCATCCACTGCATTGCTTGCTGTAGTCACATGGATGTTTGTAGTGTCTAGTAGTATGGGCATCCACAGAGAGGCACAGGTTGCTTTTTGGAACATATGTAAGGGCAATACAATAATATGTAGGAGTGATAAGCATACGCTTGTGGGTGAAAATGTGGAGTATATAATACTACATGCTTTAGCTTTGAATTTCCCAGCTGCTGTGAGAGATTCTACATCTGATTCATAATGTGAAATATTTTTATTACTTTCATTCAGAGTGTGTTTTTCAGTTGGGAGCACAATAAATTTAATTTCATAATGACACAGGAAGAATGGATTAAAATTATCCAGTGTTAACCAAGCTTTCTTTTACTCTAAACCTGTATGCAATCCTCTTTCTTATTAAATTTTGTGCAAAGTTTTAAATAGATTTTTTAGTTAACAGTAAAAAGTAGGATCTTCAAGAACAAATTCCATCTGGAGCTGTAAATTAAAAACCTATCAGAGAATTTTATGAAGAGAAACAGAGTAGAAATGATAAAGAGAACTTGGCCATTAAAAGCTAACACTGTGTGAAAGGACACAGCAATCACTTGCATATGACCCCTTCTGTATCCATTTTTGGATGCACCGTCACCTGCCATCTGTAGGTACTACCATCATTCAAAAGTACTGTGCTATGTGGGCTTTCATCTCTTGTACAGGTTTGTTGTTATCATTCCTGTTCTAGAGTGCAAGCAGACAAGAAGAAGGAAGCAGGAGTATGAGGTGCTTCCATGGTGCATGGCTGGATTGATGGGAGAAAAGCTTGTGGTGGTCTTCATTTCCATTCTGTTGGCAATGGGTTTGGGTGCCTGTAACACAAAATCAATGATTCTGTGTCTGCATGTGTGCTGAAGCCTCTGCTGCCTTGGGCTTTCTCACGTAATACTTCTCCATGGAACATTTGAAGGAGGGGTGAAGCATCAGATATCCGTATAGCCTTTACAGTGGAGACAGGGTTGTTTTCTTTACAGGTGGCAGAACTATTGGTTATAAAAGAGAATGAGAGCAGCTGCTCTAGGGCTGTTCATTTGGTCAGTGGTCACTAGTGGATGCATAATGAATGAGAACAGGGATGTACACAACGGTACTTCTAAAATACTCTCCAGCCTTCTCCCCTGACTAAGCATCTCTTTTTTCATGTTATTGTTTTTACCCATGCCCATATTCATTCCTGTTCAGGCTCTCATTCCTGTGTCAACACAAAGGGAAAGGTTTCTGCAAAGGGCCACTGTTTCTTTTGTTTGGGGAAAGACGAATAAAGATGCACATAATATTTTTCAGTCAGACATTTCCAGGGATGAAAAAAGTCTTTGCTTTGGAAATGTAAATGTTTTTATTTCTTTATTGCTTTTCAAACTGAAAACTTTTCTCTTTTTTTGCTCAAAAAGCCCAAACTCACCATATTTAGAAACACTGATCCAAATAAACTCCAGAGCCAAAACTGGACAATTTTTCTTCCCAGAATTGTCCATGACAAATATTTTTGGCTATTTTTTACTAGTTCCTGTGGGGATTGCTCTGTGTGTCATTCTGATCCTCTGAAAGGATCAGGCACAGGTGTCCAGGCTCAGGGCTTTCATATCTATGACTGCATGGTGCTTCCCTATTTGCTTGCACCTCTGTATGCACAGGCTGTGCAAATGAGTGAATACTGGGTGATGCTGTAGGAGACAGTTGTCTTCTGCCCCCTGGCCCCATGTCTATAGCTGATTTCTCATGCAGGTCACCATTTGCTTCCTGGAGAAAGCTGTAGCTTTTGGCTGAACCCAGCATGGTCGTGTCAGTGACCGTCAGGCAGTGACTGTCAGGAAACGCATCAATCCCCCAAGTCCTGTAAGCTTTAACCTATGCCTTTAGCAATTTTAGCAATGTTATAAGACATAAAAGATCTGTTTTAGGAGTACAGCATTGTTTATAACTGCATTCATCATGAGAAATTGCTCCAGATTTAATCTGATAAGGTAAAAAGGGATCCTGATAAACACGAGAGATTTTGGGGTTAAGCAAGTAGATGACATGTGATCTTCAAATGTATTGAAGCAAAATTTCTTATAAAAGCAGCTTTTGTTAGCTAAGCACAGCAGAAGAGCAACAAATGTAAAAAGAAAAAAACCCAGCAGCCTGCATCTGGTTTAAATACACCAGAATAGTGTAATAATTAGCATAAATTAGCAAACAAAAAAGCAAAATCTCGTGTTATCTGAAATACGATAAAATAGATTGGGTGGTGTTCATTACTTGCTTTTGGAGCTCCATGACCAATATGCTAATGCATTATGCCTTTTATATATTTCCTAGGAAGCACTTTGAGTTGTCCTTTCATGTTCTCCTCATTTAATGTTAACTTAAAATAAATTAATAAAAGGAAAAGGAGCAATCTAAAGTAGAAGAGCTGGGGGTTGTACTTCATGTAAGCCAGTTCAGTCCTAAAAGCTGCATATTGTTTTTATCTGGAAGTGCTCCCAAGCTAGCAAGGCCTGTGGAGGGACTTCTCAGCTTTGCAGTCTGGCTTGGATCAGCCATAGTGCAGGATTTCTTCACTATTGCACCCTGCTGTGCAGTATGGACATGTTAATCTGCACTTCTTAGCACGTGCTTCAACATGGGCTGTGCCACATCAGTTTTCTCCAGAGCTGGAGGAGCAGAATGGGAGCCACAAGCCACTGCAGACACAAGCCCAGCCCAGTCCCAGATAACCCATTTGGCATACCCAGCTATTTTTCCCTCCCCCAGCAGTTAAGGATGGTGATCTGCTTTCACCTCAGGAGCTCAGGTTTGGGAGTAGTTGAATAAATCATGTATATAGCAATTAATAGTCCTATTTTATAAGCTCCGCCTTTCACTCCCTGCAGTGTGCAGAGCAATTTGAGAGGTGCTAAGAAACATGGCAGACTGGCTCTGAGTGGTGAGGAGAACATGTGCTGCTGCTGGCACCCTCTGAGGTAGAAATGTCCAGATTGTAGACGCACAACCTGTGGGGCTGTGATCCCTCCGCAGGACAATGTCCCCATTGAAGATTAGGGAATCCTAGTAAAATGCGTAAAAGAATGTTTCTTTACTGTCCTTTGTTGGCTTTTTGGCCACATCAGCATGTGGATACCCAGTCTCAGGGGAACACAGAAGGACAAATCAGTGCTGGAGGTGCCAGGTTTACTCTCTTGAGGACACAATACCCAGTTGCCAGCAGGATGACTAGAAGAGCTCTACAGAAGTTAACAGTGGGTCCTTTGACTTGCCAGAATAATACTCTATGGGCAAAAGAGAAGCTTCAAAGAATGAAGAAAATTGCTTGGCACAAGAAGGAAAATGTATTATTTGTGACACATGTACTTCTCTCATGCTTTCTATGGGCCTGTTCTAAGGTTGCTCTTTCTAAAGGCAGGAATGTAGAGCTTGCTGTATATGAAGCTGTATGCACTAATGAACCTCCTGAGGCTATTTTTCTTTTAAATGCAGGAATTGTAGGTCAGGAATCTTAAATTCTTATCATGGAATGTGGAGACCATTAACAACCCAGCTATGTAAAGTTCCCTCATTTCTGAAATGTCCGATTCAGTATGACTGTGGTTGCTGAGCATACAAACTTGGTGGGGTCCTGCTTGGAAGGGCATTCAGTGCTTAATTTGCAGTTGATTTAGCAATTTATCACAGTGAGAGTAGGCTTGGTATTGTGTTATGTTTTGTTGTTTTGAATTTCATATTGTACTTCTTCACATAAATAGCCAGAAAAAATACTTGCGATAAGAAAGCAAGCACGATGATTGAGTCAACCATGCTGACTTTCGGCTTTTTTGGTTAAAAAAAAGAAGACATTTGCTGACATCTCGCATTGCCATATGACTGTTTTCAATGTTTTCCATTACTTTTTTCCTGGACCCCATTTGTTTTTAAGTGATGTATTTCCTAGCCAGGAATTTTAGCTGTGCTCTCCATCCAGTCGAGCGGTGCATTGCGAGATTCCGTCAGAGCGGCTTGAGCTCTCAGAGAGCTTCTTGGCTGGTGTGTATTTCAAGCACATATGGAGAAGATATCAGCTGGAGAGATCATACAGGCCCTCAAATTTTTTTTCACTCAAGACCTGTTTGAAAACTCCTGTCAATTTTGTTTTTAAATGTATTTATGGAAATGGCCTAAATCCGCTACATGTTGATTCAGTTTGCTTTCCGAGACCACAGCAGATCATTTACTGGTTAGTTACACTCTTTCAAATTGAGAAACCCGTAAAGAGTCAGTAAGACCTGGAAATCTAATTATTTGTTGCTTACAGCTTCCAAGGGTGAAACCTTGCTCTCAGGTCCTTACCGCATACTGCTGAGTTCAATAATAATTTATGTGGGTGTGTGGTTTTAGTTGTCAAGAATCCACATTGCCTGATTTGGACAATTTTAGTCGGGGACTGATGTAGTCAAGTGCTTTTTTGCGTCAAGAAGATCTGAAGGAACTTCTGCCTTGCAGCAGCACCCTGCCACTAACTGGGACTGGGGACCCAAGGTATAAAAACAGTAGAACTGCCTGGTTGCTGGATTTTTTTTTTTGACTCAGCATTTCAGTTACTCTCCAGTGTTGAAAGGGTACCTTCTGGACCATGGTAGCATTGTACATGGGCACAGCAGTGATTTGCATTACGGAACAGAGACAGACAAAGGAAATAGTATATTTTTAATGCTGGTGATCATTCCTTTTAATTCTGTGTCCAGCCGCTATCAACATGAGGCAGAGATTATAGATATAGGCACAGAGTATAGATATAACAGATGATACATCTATAGATACAAGTATATCATACCACACATTTAATAATATAGTTTTGGGTATACTCTGATATCAGCATTCAATATACCAGCAAAACATACATACATATTAGCAAACAGTTAACACAAAGTTATAGAATAAAGGTGGCCTTTGGTCAGCCTCCAATTACTATCAGTTGTTGTATAAATCTGAGGAAAACAATAATGAAATCTGGACATAAAAATTCTTCCAGAATTGATTTTCTGGATACACACAAGTAAATGGCTAAGATATTGATGGTGTTTTGTCTAGGGAGTCAAAACGGCATTTATAAAGAGTTCTCACAAGTTTGATCCAGCATCATTGAATTAGGAGGTATTTTGCAGTTTGAATTTGAACTAACCAGAATAAAGCTAAGAGGAAGAATTACTGAGTGTTCTGATAAAAAAATAATTTGATCTTCTTCCTCTGAATAAAGCTTTATTATCCCAGCCAGCAAATATTTTTATTATCCATAAAAAGAAAGTATCCCCTTGCAAAATAATCATTTCCTAAACATGGTGGATGATGATGTTAGCACAAATATTAAGTAGGAAGCTGGAGCTTTCCTTTAGGCTATCTGTAATCACTTAAATAGATTTTTACATTGAGCCAGGGAGAATTTAAGAGACAATGTAAGAAGCTTGTTAAACTTGTTATGTATTTTACATACACTATGGGAACACTTCAATTCCTGTCCAAAGATGCTGAAAACACCTCACTCAGGCAGTATAACTATTACCTGTTCCTTGTATTAAAAAATTCAGTCTCAGTATTAATTTATCAGTGGAACAAGATCTATAAAGTTTTATGGGTAAAATTCCTCCCTTGCAGGGAGCCAGAGCTAGCTCTAGGTACTACTTAAGTATTACTTTACCTCTGCTCTGCAAAACCCAGTCACTTTTAAATGGTGACTAGGCTTCTGACTGACCTTCTCCGTATGGAAGAGTTCCGTGGTGGGTGAATGAAAAGGGACATCTGTCTTTGAAACTGGTTTCCAGCTTAGTGTGTGCAAATCTAATCACCAGAAAGAAGGTTTAATCAAGAGAGAACTAAAAGCAAGAAGAAATTGCCCACTCAATAAAATTCAAACCCTGTGATTGCCAACTCTTCAGGAAGTAGGAAATAAGGTTTTCTCTTTTACTTTCTCTAGACTTGTAGTACTTTTTTGCCTGGAGATGGAAATATTCACTTACTACTGTTTAAAATCAAATTAATACTTTTTAATAATAAGAATGGCAAGACTGATTAGTCCTTACTGAGACTTCAGAAGCATCTTAAAAATATGCACTCCTATATGATCGTTGACATGGTTTGTATTTCTGCAGCTAGCTGATTAAACAACAGAATAAAGATAGACAAAAGTGATGGAAGACTTCAGCAAAATGATCAGGCAAATAATGCATATATCTCTTATTATGTACAAATGTATTTGTATACCTAATACTTATTTTAGGCCTTAAAGCTGTTTTATGTTGAAAACAGATTTAAAATTTACAGTTATTGTAATCAATAGACATAATTGTGGAGTGAGATGTTTCCCCAGATGAGTAGAGAAACTACACAGGAACCTGGCTTTATGCTGTTAATTGTACAGAAACAGTATTTCTAATTTATTTTTGTTCTATTGTGCATTCCAGCACATGCACCTTTCCCTGCTGTAGTGCCACATGGCTCAGTACCTCTCTCACCAGATGTCAGTCAAAAAGAAAGATTGCCCTAAATACAAAATGGAATAATGGCAGTAATTTCTAACATAATACACAGTAGAATCAGCACCTTAGCCAGCTAAGTAATTTCAACATTTTATGAACAAGACAAACAACAATTTTAGAAATTGATTTGAAGAACAAAGGCAAGAGTTTATCATGTCTTTTCACACATATTCAGCTTTGAATCTGTGTGCTCCTCATGAGTGAAAGTGTGAAGTACTACCTTGAAACAATTTTTTCTTATATTTCAGCTCTTCTGGTTCTTTCATTTGTTACTTGTGTCTATGCATGTTCTTCAGGTGTGTAAGTAAGTTTCTTGACTTTGTGTTACAAAAGAACAATGACTCTTGAGTTTTTGAAGAAAAATCTACTGTTAAATGTAAACAGGAGCATTTTTCTACTGCAGGATATGAGTAATTTCAAGTAAATGGGAGTTATTTAAGTGCATGGCCTTAGGAGGTTTGCCTAAGTAATAGATGCAATTAAGCATAGTATGGAGAATAAATGAATAAAAATTACAGGGCTCTATATTCAATATGTGCAGAGAGTTAAATATATTATAATTAATATTTTTAAACTATATTTTGGAGGCACCTCTGGAAATATTATTTCTGAAGTGAAATGCAGTTATAGGTACAAAATGTGAGGAATTACTTTTTATATTCCTGTATATTGTGGAAAAACACAGTTTGAAAGAGCTGTTTTGTTAAACAAGCCAGAACTGAAAATGAAGGGGAGGACTGCACAATGCACAACTGCACACAATGGTTGAGAGATGAGATCACTAGAGCAGCTAGGAGTTGAGACATGTGGTTTCAATTAGAGGTCCTGCTTCCTAGGCACTCAATGTATTTAATAGAAGATGTCTCAAAAGCATATGAGAACAGCTCCAAGGAGGGGAACACCTTTATAGATCTTGGTCTTCACTGTTCTGTAGCTATAATGTCCTTTTTTTTTGACTCCTTCAGTATACCAATGTGGAACTCCAACACCTATACTTCCATCATCAAAAATTTTAAACACTTTAAATGTTAAGGATAATATGAGAATCTGAGCTGAATCTCAGTGCATCACAGGAGGTAATTAGGAGAATATTTGTTTCCTCACAAAGGCAGTTACTGAAAAAACTAAAAGGGTGAGTTTTGAAACACAGTGGTTTAGATATTCAATACTATTAAACCATAAAGGATTGTGAAACAACCGAGCCTCTGAAAGAGGATAGAAATGGCAATGTATCTAGATGTTTAGAAGTATAATATCATTCCACAGCTGTTTAAAATACTGTTTTTGTAACTGTATACCCTACTGGAATAAGTACCATTTCTAATTCTGATATTTTTTTAGTCCTCTGTATGTTTGCACTCAGAAATAGACAGTAAGGAGACTTCTTTAAATGCCAAGAAGGGTAATTTTACCAGTGGTAAGATGAATACAAAAGGACCAAATATTATTCTTCTTTGGCTGCTTTTCAGTAATTTGTTTGGACCAGCAAAAAATAGATGAATGCTGATGTGAGCCTAAGGGTCTAAAAGTAACCAATTTATCTGCTCCTAACTAAGAGGAACCTTCTTTAATATATACCCAAAGATTATTCTAACCTTCAGTGTCTGAAGCCTATTCTGCAGGGAGCCAATTTAGGCGCACTTGTACCACAGTACGGAAACCTGTGTGGAGAGGAGCAATACCTGGCAGTGTCAGATTGCTTGCATATCCAGCAGGGCATTTCATTCAACCTCCTATCTGTTTGATATGGTGCCTTTTTATGCCTCAGCACGATGTTCAGGGATATGTAACAGTTTGCTATGCTGGGTGCAATTTTGCAGGAAGGGATCAATATGGAGTTACACTGTGCCACATCTATGCTGAAAAGCCTTCCTGCACCTGGAAATCACTTGGGGTACAATACAAACCTCTGAACAAAGTCTGCAAGATCCACTCTGGATCTCAAAGCTAGTATTTTAATTACTGAGATAACTTTGGCTCCTGTTTACGTTATGTAATAATGTCAAGATTGCATTGGAATAAGTGATTTTATGAGGCCTGTAGATTTGGTTTAAATATATATGTATCTCTTAGATGCATTATTGCAGAGAAATTCAGATCTCCGTGTCTGAGCTCTTCTGCTTTGCAGCCCATGAGAAATTCCAGTTAGTGTAGTGTTTGTCTAATGGTAGCATACCACTTGAGGTCAGTTGGGATTTCAGTTATGCCTTAGGGATGCTTAGTAGTTGGCCACATTTGAGCTGTCTCTACTTCCACTGATACTTCAATAAAGACAAGGTGTGTCCATGCCAGTCTGCTCATATATGCTTAGACTGAAAAAACCCCGATTCCCATCATAAGTACATGAGAGAGAGCCTTATAATTATAGCTCTATCACGGTTTCTACCAATTATACCAGTCTTCTGACATGCTACAAAAATAACTTTACCTCAGTGTTGCTTCTTATGAAGCAAATTCTTATGACTCATTACAGAGCAAGACTTGTTTGGCTCTATAAATCTCCACTGAGAAGCTGTTAACATTGCTTGAAAAAACAGAATGCGTTTATTTATTCATTTTGCAGAAGAAGAAAACCATCACTCAGCTACTGAAAGTCTATGAAACAATTTTAAAAAGAAACAAAAGCAACTTCTCCAGCTGAAATAACTCAAACATACTAGGACTTATTTGGTTGTCATAAAAAAAAATCTCATTTTTCTAGGGAATACTTTTACACCTTTAACAGTGAGCTGATTTTCATTTTCTTATTACTCCTATTGAATCTCCAAATGAAAAGGAAGTATAGCAGTACATCAGGTGTACAGGAAAGGTATAGGGGTTGCCTTTTTGTGCATCAGGTCCTGTGGAAGAGAGTACTAAATCAACAGGTGATATTTCCCAGCTGTCTTGATCAGATGAGTAGTGAAGTAAGTCTTGAACTGCTAATTAATTTTGCTAAGAAAAGGTTATTTAATAGACTCTACTGTGTCAGGGAAGAAAGGCCTTTTCTCAGATGAGAAGCTAGTTGAATGTTTGATTATTTCCATGCTACAGTGGAGCAGATACATGATTGCTGGGTTTTGCTCTCCCAGAAATGTACCTTAGCTGGAGTTGGTCAGAATGATATTTGCTGCAATTTTGCTCTAATTGTGTGCTCTATTTAGGAAATGGATTTAATTTCTGTTTTCAGTGGTACCAAATAGGCACAAACTGAAACAAAGGAGTCTCTGTCTGAACATCAGGAAAAACTTTTTTCTTGTGAGGTTGACTGAGCACTGGCAAAGGTTACCCAGGGAGGCCGTGGAGTCTTCACCTCCAGGGGTATTCACAAGCCATCTGGGCATGGTCCTGGGCAACTGGCTTTAGGTGACCCTGCTTGAGCAGGGGAGTTGGACCAGATGCCCTCCGCAGGGCATATCAGCCATGTGATTCTGTAATTCTGTGATTTTGTAATTATCCATTTCTGTCTTGTTGCTGTGCTGGGCTCACAGACTATTTTTTTTTTGTGCTGTCTGGATAACATTTAGCTCTAAGCATTTTGAGTGATCTAGTGTAAAAGAATCAACACAATCCCTGGGATTTGTCACCTGTTTAATGTTTTTGGTATCTGTTTCAGACCAGACTTCCTTGTACTATCTCCAGTTGCTTTGTTCAGTGTCAGAAATTCTGCTAAGGTATACATCAATTCTGCTAAGGTATACACCATTCTTTCTGGGTGAAAGAATATCCAAGAAAAAGAGCAACAATGGTCCATTACAGACCAGTCCAATGATCTATCAAATGCTCCGTGCAGGCACAGTGACTGTGTATGCACATGTGTGTAAGAAAAAAGTCTCTCTAGTAGACCTTCTGTATTGGAAGTGTTTATAGTAGAAAGGTGTCTATAAGTGGGGAAGAGGAGCATTGGAATAATAGTGGAGCTGACTTAGTTCACAAAGTGTGCTGTCTTTCACTGCTTGCTGGGCAGATTGTTTATAGAATCTAATGCTACTCATTTCAATAATCCAAAAAATTTATTATCTCAGGACTTCTGAATATATGTTGGAAATAGAAGTAATCTGGAAACCTCAAAGGAATGATCTTGCTTGGTTCTCAAGCAAGAATGCTGTGTGCTGTGAAGGGGTGCTCAAATTCTAAGTAAAACCTACCTGGTTTTGCTGCAAAATGTTCTTTACATCAGGTATAAAACAAGCCAAAGATGCATATCCTCCTCCCACAAAGTCTTTAACTGTTGTCTGATGTATTTAAGGAATTGAGTTGGAAAAATCCAGCTTTCTGTTTGGTTGTTTTTTTGCAAGACTTGAAGCCACAACATTTGTGGTTCGCACCTCCCTTTACTGGCTGTGGCTTAGGCAGACAGCACAACATAAAAATCAGTAACAAGCCATATATTTCAGAAGAAAGAACATATATATATGTATATATATATTTTCTACAAAATTTGAAGAAAGGGTTCTGGGACAATTGAAAACAGTGAGATACTACACAGGGAGAGCAAAATGTAGAATTGCTGGTACCACAGAAAAAATCAGCTACAGCAACAGCTTGCAATGTTGCATGCTAAAATGCTTGTGAGCCACGCTTTAGAAGGCCTGTGATATCTTTGCTGTTAATGTCATATTTCTCAGACCCACATACTGTTTTAGGGGTCACAAATGCACTGACTGCAGCTCTGGTAGAAACAATTTGCATTAAGGTGTCACTGAAGTTGGTTTGAAGAAACAGGCAAGAAATACTGAAAGGAAAATGAGAAAAGAAGAAAGAGGGAAAGAGAGAAGAGAAATGGGAAGGAAGAAAAGTAGAGAAGAAAAAAAGAGAAAGCACAGCAAAACAAGATGGCAAGAAGAAAGAAAAAGAGAAAATTCTCTCTCATCCACCAAGACGAATGAAGGGCTAACAAAAGGGTTATTCAGTGCTGTGCTGTAATACCTTATTTTAGTTTCTGATCTGAAATCCTTTGACGTCAGTGAACTTCCATTGACTTTTAACATGCTCCGGATCAAGCTTGTCATGTGGATCTTAGACTTACTGTCTGTGAATTTACATGAATCTGTGGATTAGTTTTCCAGAACAAACAAATAACCTTAAAAAGTAATTAGTCTGGTATTTTAACATTAGCAGGTTACAATACAGAGGTCCTTAAGCAGATGTGTAGCACAGTGTTTTTGAATGGTATAAGTAATTTTCTTAACAGTGTGTTTTCTGTTGGGGTCAACAGTATTTAGGTTAATGGAAAACATGCCTGTCTTGCAAAGTATTTACACCAGAAATCTTGGAATCTGAACAAAAATCTTTTCCCATTCTGAAAAAACATGTGGAGCTGCAGTATTTTGCTTCTTTCCCCTTTATGTATTAACCTATATAAGTGAGTATATCCATGTAATTATTATATGTATATGCAGTAGTTCACATCATATAAATATATTATAATGTAGACATACCTACATTATACATCTATGATAAGTATCTCTAAAGTTCTAATGCCATGTATTATTCGAGAATTATGATTTCTTAATATATGTGCCCTTCTGAAAGTTCAATAAATGGTTTAACACCCCACCACCATCACATTCTTCGCTCTGCTATCAACCAGTATTTCAGTTCTAATTCATTGCAATATTCAGATTTTGTACCTTTATGTGCATGTGCAATATTAATGTGCACTGGTGGTTAGCAATAACCTGTTAACTACTGAAACATCAGGGACTTGGGTAAGAAATGATACTGAAGTTATTAGACATGGACACTTTCAGGACATTGTCTCTTTTACTCTCAGCCAACAGATATCCTTTGGGCTCTTCAGTGGTACTTGTGGGAGCGTGGATCCCATCTTTAGGCTCTGGCATTGAGTGAGTCAGTAGGTTATACCAATATAAGAGCCCCATGGGAAAGGTGTCTCATGTGAGAGGGGTCCCAGGCAGAAGAGGGTCCAGGATGCCCTGGGCCATCCCATGTGAAGCCCCTGCAGAAATATCTGATCACCGGGCGGCAGAGACAGCCAGAGAAGATGACCTTCCCCTCAGGTACTGCCCCAGGACTCTCCTGACCACTTATAAAGTATATTTAGTGTCAAATACTTGGTAGTATTAAAATGGTACAAGTTGCATCAGCTGTCAGTAACATAAGCTTAAGTGAGGTAGTTGTCGTGTAGAAGAGAAATCAGATTAATACACTAAAATAACTGATATGAGCAGAAACTGCTAGCAAGTCTTAGTAGCATTAAATGGCACCCAAATGAAAATAAAATATCCAATAAGATCTGAAAATGCTGTGCAATTCCCCAAAAGAAAGGTTTGATAGCTTGATAGCACACATTTTATGTTTAGTTCTTTCTGTTCACTTGATGTTTTCCTCTCTGTATATTTCAGCATTTTCAAGTCAACTTTTATTAGACGTGATTTACAATTTGTTATTTAAATATTGTTTTCAATTGAAATATGTTCTTTCCCTCAAAATTATGAATTTAAATAATGAAATAAAATCAATACTGAGAATTTTTGTTTAACACACTTTTATCCAATGTTTCCTTTTTTGCTTTATGGGAGAATTTTGTGATTCAGCAAAGTTTTAAAAATAATCTTAAAATCCCACTGCCACTCAACGGCAGTTTATATATTTAGTATTATTTTATGGAAGCTGTAGGGGATGAATAAGTTTGCACGCATATAAAAAAGGTAAAGACTTTTTTTCTGTTAACCTTCTAGGATTACTTTTATATGTACAATATTCTGTGCTACATTTAAGTGTGGAATGACCTATTTTAAATCATTTACTAAATTTGTCTAATCGATGTTCTAAATACTGCCGTTTCATGTGGCCATATCATATTATATTACAATGTCTAAATTGTACACACTTGAAGATTCTGCCAAAATATACAATTTACTACACTGAAATTAATGGTTGTTGAAAAAGATATGTATTTTTTAGCATAATGCATGTAATTTCTGTGGATTTCATATTTTAATATGTTAGCAGAAGCAATTGGGGGAGACCAAAATGACACCTATTGAGTAGAAATGAATTCCAAAGTCTTTGTATTGTTATTACATGTTATTTAGAAAAATCAACAAAACTTATAATACAGCCCTTTGGAAAGGAGACTGGAAAAGCTCGGGGAACAAGACAACAGAATATTGATTCTGTTAAAGGCATCCAGGGTAAATCAGGTTTCCAGCTTCAGCAAAGAGCATTGACAAGGCACAGGGATTGATTTGCAATTTCATTTCTGAGGTTGTCTCCCAAGAGTAGAAAAAAAGAGAAATGGATGCAAATAGCACTGTATCTACCGCCGCTGTATTATTCATGTTGAAGGCCATTAATTTTAATGTCTTCAGTGAAGTTTCATGAGGCATGGCAGAGCTCTACTCAGTTAATGGAAAGGTGATGTGCTCCTCCTTTCAGTGTTGTGTCTGTCCATGCTCATTTGGTCACTGCATCCCTGTCACCTCACTCGAGCTCAGTAGTGGTGCTCTGTAGGCCTCTATTTGCCCCAGCAAAATGGCAAAAGTATCTTCCTTGTCCCACAGGCAAAATGGGTCCTTTAATGGGTTGGCTCTGCTCATCCATCTGCTAAATGAGAACCAAAACCAGTGCAAGGGGGATGGGACAGTGCAAGGGGAGGTCAGAGCTGGAACATCAGTGAGCTGGGAGATGGGCTTTGCCCTCACTGGGACCTTGCATCTTCCCATGTCCTTCCCCACCTTCCTAGCTGAAATCCTCATGTTGCTCTTAACAGAAGCCAGACACATAGCAAACTAAAGATTAAAAACTTAACGTGTTCAGTTTATTTTTCTAAGCTATCAATTCCTTTTGCTTTCAGATGTAGGTTGTATGTTCCTCAGCTCCTCTGAGTGCAGAAAATATTTATATCCATGTAGTATTAAATTAGTCCCATCAAAAGAGTGGAACAGTGCACAGCAGCACAGTTTTAGCCCTGTATCTGGGGGCAAAAGTTTTCTATCAAGTACCTAATAGAAACAGTATTTGTCTATATCTTAGATATTGTTATTTCTTTTTCCTGTTCCTTGATGTAGTCTGGTAACAAAAAGAATACTGAAAAGCTGGAGGCCAGTAAGACAGTCATGAGCCATATTCTTTCTATGTATGCAGTTTGTGGTGTATAGTTTAAAAAAGTGATTATATCTTATTCAAAGAGAAGCTAATCCATATATCACTGTAACACTGACCCATCAGAAAAAAAACCCTGTGTTTTGAAGTTGTAAGGAAATAAGAGGTTTGTGTGTTCAAAACAAAGATGCATTTTATCATTGCATGCTCTTGCACAAGCGCCAGTAACCATAATTGAAAACTCCTTGCTTGGATGATGCAGTAACACTCATCTGATTGTACTATTCTGATATCTTCTCTTAATTATGTCAGTCCTAGTCCTCTGTTTCCTGTGCCTTTTCTTTGGGAAAACTTTACTTCTTGCAAAGGTCTGTGGACCAGTGCCACAATCATTGTTTTGATGATCTAAAGACATTTATGGCTTGATTCAGTTGCTCTCTGGGACACCCTTGACTGGACCAGGGTCTAGCTGCTGGAGCAGAAAAAGAATTGAATCCCATTGTTCTCATTACAACTTCTAAGCTTTTTCTTCATTTACAAAACCAGAGAAACCTAACTCATGCTCAAAGAAGATTAGATAGTAGGGTCCTATATCTCTCTCTACATATAGAAATGAAGGTGCATATATATATTTAGGAATAAAAATAATAAATCTGTACCTACATAGGTATGGGTTGTAAAATTTACTACAGAGGAATAATTTTAGTCCTAATTGAAATTCCACTGAAGGCAATAAGTTACATTGCCCTAATAAATAAGAAAATACAGAACTTTTCAGAAGACAAGGAGGAATTGGTATCCTAATGTTGCTGTGCTGCTGTTTTGTTGTAGTTGCTGTGACTAGCTACTAAAGCAAGTCATTCTGAGATCTATATTGTATAGAGTATGAATAAATTTCATTTTGCTTCACTCTACTCTTTTCCCAAGATACTGTGCAATGGAAATGGCATGTGATGACAGTATTTGAATACTCTCTGTCTAAAAGGAAGTGTTTACTAACATGTGAAATTAAAAAGTCTGAGACTCAAGTCTGATCCTGTTCTCACACCAGGTTTGCAGCTGCAAAGAAAGACTCTTGCCCCAGCTTAAGCTCAGATGGGAAGGCTAGGTGCTGGATGACTCTCACATACCACAGGGTTATGATCTGAAGTAAACAAAACCAATTTCACTTCCATGGGCTTTGGGTAAGGTCCTAAATAGGAAGCCTTTAATCTCTCTTTGCTAAAATACACATTGTGCCTGCTGCAGACAGTAGCTATCACTACAGTCTCAATATTGTGCTGGTTTTGGCTGGGTAGAGTTAATTTTCTTCATAGTAGCTAGTGTGGGGCTATGCTTTGGATTCGTGCTGAAAACACTCTTGATAAAACAAGGATGTTTCAGGTAGGCTGGGGATACATGAGAAACTGGGAGGGGATACAGCCGGGACAGCTGACCCCAACTGACCAAAGGGTTATTTCATCCCATTTGGCATCCTGGTCAGCATATAAAACTGGGGGAATTAAAAAAGAGGAACGTTTGAAGTGATGGTGTTTGTCTTCCAAAGTTGCCATTACTTGTGATGGACCCCTGGTTTCCTGGAGACAGCTGAACACCTGCCTGCCAGTGGGAAGTAGGGAGGAATTCCTTGTTTGCTTTGCCGGTGTATGCAGCTTTTTGCATTACCTATTAAACTGTCTTGATCTCAACTCACAAGTTTTGTCACTTTTACACTTCCGATTCTCTCCCCTATCCTACTGCAAGGGGAGTGAGCGAATAGCTGTGTGGGGCTTAGTTGTAATCTGTGACTGAACCCTGAGGGTGCTTTTTGGCACCTGGCGTGGGGCAGGTGTTCAGCCATGACACCATGACAAATGTATATGTACCACAGAACAGATGGAGAGAATAGGAAGAAGGGAAAAATTCACAAAGCTGCAGGTTTCAGTCAGTTTCTCCCTCAAGCACTAAGGACTCCTGTGTAGTGTACCTCACTCCAGTGGGATATGTTCAGTGTATCCTTATCTGGTTTATCAGCAGTGTGTGTGTATGTTATCATTGAATACTTTTGTGATGTAAGTTTAGATGCCTGCAGTGAATATTTTGTGCAAACTGTAAACACTTATTTGCTGTTGTCACTTTGCTAGAAAGTTTTGCATTTCCTTTTCTGTAAGGCTACTAGCAAAACATCACTCAAACTGCCCCCAAACTGCTAAGAGATAAGTGAACAGCGGAAATGAGAGGGATCAATCTGATGTGGTGAGGCAAGAATACAAGGAGTCAGGGAAACACCTGGCTTTTACAGGGGGCTTCTGTTTTTGCTGTATTTTACATGGTACAGAGGGGAGGGAAGAACAATTTTACACAAGACTAAGTGACAGAGCTTTATCTGGATATGAAAGAAGAAGACAGAGAAGCCTGAAGCATAGGCATTATCTTAATATGAAGATCTGATTTTGAAAAACTGAAGAGAATGTGGGTTTTTTTCTTGTTCCAAAAGGTCTAAATCAGATCTATTCTTTTTTGTTTTGACTTATTCTAAATGAAGGGGGTTGTCTTTAAAACTTGAATCAGATATCTTTATAACATTTCAACCATGAAAAGAAGCATTTCACATTAAATGAAAAAATGTGCTAGGAAAAAAACCCAAACCTTTTCCATGAAAACTTTTAATCCAACACATTTGGATTTGTTGTCTTTAAAGTGGGATCAAAACTAGAGGCCAAAGTAAAAAGAAGAATTGTTGACTGTGATAGGAAAGACAGTGGAGGGAGAAATTTGGAAAGATAGGTGAAATTTTGCACAGCAAGGCAACACCATTGAAAATTGCGGTATTACTTGGCTGCAGCTGAAGTCTGAGTTTGTATTTATGACTATAAATAAAGTGCCTGTGACACAAATGATCGCTCTTCATATTCTCAGAAAGGCAAGGATAAAAATACAATTTTTTTCATACTGCAGAAACAATAGGAAGTGAAGTCAGGACCAAATGGATCCTTAAAAGGCAGTTGCAGAGTGACCACCCACTTCCATGAGATCAGGCTTTGGCTCATGGTGCTGCACTTCGACACACAGAATTTAAAATAATGCTGGGACATGAAGGAGGAGACAAAAGAAAAAAAAGGCACAGATATGACACTGAGTCAAAGTGGAATAAGAGTGAGCTGAATGGCAGAGCTGAAAGAGGAAAAGCATGGCAACAGGACCTGTAATCTCTGTACTAAGATACACTTCTAGCAAGCTGTATGTGTTTACAATAAGAAACTGAAAGGTAGTAAGTACCTGCTTCTGTTGCATTTTGGTCACCCCATGGTGCCTGGCTCCTTTGGGATCCTGTGGAAAGCTTTTCTTTGTTTTGCAGTCAATGAGTTTTCATAACACTTTATAAAATGTTTTAATTGTGATTATGGTACATAAAGCAGCTACATAAAACATCACCTACTTTCATTTCAAAATCCATGAGAAAAATGAGTAAGGAGAAGCAAGGAACTCCAAGGAGTACAGACTGCATCTAGAAAAGCACTCAGAAAGTTTAAACCAGAGAAATGTCTTAACCCATCTCAAATAAATACTAGGTTCCTTGGAAAATAATCTTTCTACATTGACTTGACTGGTGGCCTAGTGATAATTAGTTTCAGGATAATAATTTCAAATTGACTTTCAGAGTATCTCTGAGACTGTTGAAACTTCATAGTCTTTCAGTAGTAATTGCTGCATGAATATTTTACATAAGATAATTTTGAACATTTAAAGAATTTACCTAGATTGAAATGGCTGCAAAGCTGTAGCTTATGAAGTCAGCTAGTTACAGTGTCATTTTTTAAGTGGAACAGGATAGTTCAGAAATTTCACCTTCACTGAAAATTAAATCAAAGTAGTACAGCAACCTTTACCCAGAAGTGGGAGATAGTCTCTTTGAATTAAAATCTCAATTGGATTCCCATTGCCTGCCTTTAGTAACACAAAATTTTAACACTAAATAATGATTTTGAATGGGAAAGCAGAAATACTGTAAAGAAAATATTTTCAATTTCACTAAATTTGTATATCCACCCACTGCGCTTGGAACATCAGATTAAATATCCCATATCACATATCAGTATTCAAAAGCAGACATGATTTGTGGAGTCTCCTGCATTGGAGATATTCAAGGCCCGCCTGGACAAGTTCCTGTGTGATGTACTCTAGGTTACCCTGCTCTTGCAGGTGGGTTGGACTAGATGTTCTTTCGAGGTGTCTTCCAACCCTTGGGATTCTGTGTGATTCTGTGATTTCCAGCATGTTGCTGAAATGGTGTATTGTCTAAACTCAGAACATCAGTAATTCCCCAAGTAAACTTGTAGCTTACAAGACCTTATCACTGCACTCAGGATTTCAAACTGATTTTTGCCACAGAAAATCTGGGTCTCAATCTTCCAGTAGTTACGGCAACTTTAAAAACTTTGTCATTTCAAATTGTATCATAATTCAAGTAAAATTTAATATTAACATTTTTCTTCAGGGATTTTATGCAATCATTGTTCTTCTTGTTCTTCAGTCCTTCTGAGCTCAAGATTTTTCTCTGCTTTCTAAAAAGCTTACCTCCTCTCTACTGTTATTTTATTGCATTTAGTTTTGTGTTATGTTGTATTTTACTTTCTCAGTTAAGAAAGATAGTTGGAGAAGAAGGCTTTATGAGCAAGCAATTGTTATTCCACTGTCATTCACACTGTCTTAAGCTAACAACAAATATTATTGACTTGTTTATCAGGAGTAACTTTGGTATGTAAGATTAAACAATAAAATAATGGAATTAGCCCAGTTTCCCACCTCACTGGTTCCACTGCTCACGGTCTGTAGTGGTGCAGGATAATGGCCAGGCTGTGGCTAGCCCCATCCTGTCCTGGTTCACCTCGCTGGCGGTTACAGGATGGGATATGACTGGGGAAGGGGGACCTGTCCCTACTGTTGATCACTGATGTTCTTCTATATGAAACCACTTTGCCTGCATGTTGAGAGCTGACTTGTGTGACCACATCAAGGACTAGCAAACATAAATGTTTTAGCATGTCTGTCAACCATCCAGTTCCAGTCAATTGAAAATTTTGGGAGTGATTAAATCATAATTAATAGTACCTGCTACTGTGTGTCTGTAATGCAGTGCCTTGTTCCTTTCCTAAGGGTTTTTTTAACTTTCCAGGTAGCCAATGCCCCAAGAGCCCAAACTTCATGAAACCATGTGGCAGAGTGTGTCCCTTATGTTATCAACATTATTGGCACATGTTAAAAAAGTTAATTTGGGTAAGAGCTATGAACAGAGAAGATGAGGAAAACTCAGAAGACTTTAGTTTGGTTTTAGATGTGGATTGATTTATGTTCTTTAGTGCAGCTGGGACAAATTCAGACAGAGTGACTCTCCAAAGTTATTACACATTCTTATATTTGGTCTGAATTTGGCCTAATTGGCACCGGGCATTTTCTTGGCACTATCAGTAGACAGCACTTCTGGGAATCTAATTACAGCTGCAGAATGAATATCAGAGCTCCCAGAACTAAAGCAGCATCTTTCAGGGCAATAATATTAGCCCCAAGTCCCATGTTTATCCATATAATAAACCTATGAAGAAAGTTACAACTTTAGCTATTAAGCATGCTTTTATCATTCTTGCAAATGGTTTTGAAAAAAGGACAGGCCCCTAAAAGGTCAATGTCTCGTCTGGATAAACTAATTTCACACTCTCAACACCTTTGATTTCTACAGAGGAGGTGAATCCAACCCAGAATGGGCCTGTTTCTCCCACAGGCTAGAAAAGGGTGACTAGATATCTAACATAAAAGTAGGTATCTAGGTACACTGGGGTTTGTACTGAGATGCTCAGAATCTTTTTTTCCTGCAGGAGATACTAAAGCCCCAGCTGGCAAACTGTTCTGGCTGATCCTGCCTGAACAGGGGAGTTGGATTACATGATTTTAAGAGGTGCCTTCCAGCCTCAACCATTCTGTGATCCTATGATACGAGGCTTTTACTATGTAGTAGTAGTAGTGAACTTCAGCCCAGAGATACAACAGAAGGCCAGTGACTTGCTGTCATAGGATTAACTAGTGGAAGGGTTTCCTGTTGACTCATAGGTGGAGGTTAATTTAAAAAAAAAAACCCAAAACCCAAAAAAACAAAACCCAAACAAAACATTTAAATTTAGTCAGCATTCCAGTACTTGTGAAACTTGCTGAATTCATTGTAATCAAGTGTTTCTAAATCAAGCAAATAGCATGAGAAGGGGTGCTAATTGTCTTCTAGTGTGTGCCAGCTCTGTTCTGCATAGACAGAGCCATCTAAGAAATGGTCAGCCTTCTACTTGCTAAGGTAGCAGCTCTGATGGTAGTCAGAGATGACAAATGTCTGCCTTGGGAACAGGCCAAAGACTGCAATGAGACTGTTAAAAAGCCACCTGAGACTAAGAGCTCCCAGGGTAATTTCTAAGCCCTGATGGAGCAAATGACAAAATTCCCATGGGCTTCAGTGGATCTGGGACGCCATCCTCAGCCATCACCCAGATGTTTGTAAAGTAACCATAACTGGAAGCTACAGACAGAGATGCTCTATGTGACAGAAAAGGTTGTAATGTCTTCTGAGAGCAGAACACTGACGCATTGGGTCAGGAGAAGCTCTCGGAACAAAAAATAGCAACTCTATTAAATAGAGACTTTTCCTTCTCTGCAGAGGGCAGCTGGCATGTAACTTGACTAAATTACCCTGGAAATGGGAAAGTACTGGTTTCCTGTCACAGACCCCTAGAAATTCAAAACTGGCTTTCTTTGCTTTTTGAATAATATAAACAATGAAGTGATAGATAATGATTTGTATCCTAGGCTTTCTCCTCTTGCCTTGACTTTTAATTTGGGCTGTCACAAAGCCCCTCTGTTTTGATGTGAACAGATTGTTTCTTTCTCTGTTCCTGTCTCTTTTGGTCTACATTAAAAATGTGCCTTCCTGAAAATAGAAGCCTTTGCTTGAACGTTGGCTGCGCTCTCTATTTTGAATTGCTCATCATTTAGCTCTTATTGGGGTTATTGGAGATGCATTCAAGAAATCACAGTATTTCCAGTCATTTGTCTTGAAAGCTAATCTGAGAATAGTTCTTTCCAAACTTAATGTCTGAGATCTGCTATTGGATTATTTCCTCTTCCTTTATCACCTTGATAACAAGGGTAGGAACAGAAGGGTCCTGAAGCAAAATTAGCTGTAGTTCTCCCTGCTGACAGACTGTGTAGAGATGCACCATATGTGCAGAACTTCCTATGGCACATGGTATCTGGATAGAAACAGGAACTCTTAGAAGAGTGCTGGCATAATTGTCAGGAGCAATTATGTGAAACACACAGAATTTCAATTCTCTGCAGGTTAATTAAAACTGACAAGTGTTTTTTCCCTGTGTTTTCCATGTGTGTGTTAGCTACACTCAGAATTTGATATAGATACTACTATTCTTCAGCAGTACCTGCTAATTTAGCCCAAATAGTGTCATTTAATCCTATTTAGTCACCAGTCCTAAAATTGCATAAAAGAATAATTTATGAGAGCACTGACAGGAATCTGTGTTAGATGGAGTCAAGGAGTATAATAAAGACTGTATCTATGGAAAAAAAGGGCCATTCTGGGCAAAATTGCCAAACTTGACTCATTCTATGCACAAAAGGTTGGAAAAGATATGAAAATTCAAGTATGGAAAACAAAGAGAGGAAATGACTTTGCAGGACAGTAGCCAGTGAATTATTTAGTTCTTTGGAGGACTGAAATACAAAGCAGCTTTAGTTACGTGACTTGGAGAAGATCAAGGCTTAATTTTCAGATGTAACTACCTAAACACATCAGATGTACTTCAGGTTTTATTTTTTTAAACTTTTTTCCTTTTATTTGGATATTTAATTAAGACATATTATAGTACTGTGAAAAGATATGTTCCAATTAGTATTCTGTTGTTTGCTTTAACATTCAGCTTTATACATGTAAATGCACTTAAAAAAGGACTTTTTGCATATGAGTGACAAGATACCTGGAAAAGTGTGATTGACATTTTTGTTTCAGGATTTGAAAGACAGTGGCAGTAGCCTGATCATTAATGAGCTGGAAAGGAAAAGAAGAAAAGCAAGTGTATTCTGGGACTTTCATGTTACCTCAAAGTGAAATTCGAGGGAAAAAGACAATTTGAAGATTAGGTCTCTGAAAACAAGACTGAAGGAAACAGAGATTTTGTAAAGGCCATAACATTGTTTGACACAGAGCAATACTCCATATTTGCCATAGAGATAATGCAGGTGATGGCAGGAAGCATGTCTGGCGTCTTCAATTGCACACCTTGGGGCAGAAGCTCAAGGAGAAAGAGCAAAACTGAATCTCAGGTGAGGCTTTAGTTGGGAAAGAGAAAAAGATATTAAGAGAGAGAAGACAGGTTCTTGATTCATACATGGCAATAGTTAAGAGCATTTTGTTGTTGATACCTGCTCTAGTTATTTATCTCTGCATCCACCAGTCTCCTAGAGCTGCAAAATTAGGTTAGATTGCTCGTGACACTATTTGACATAATTTGGGTCCAGAGATAATACACCTCTACTTCATCCCTGCCATCAGATATTTCAAAGCCTTGAACATGTACTTTTATTTATGCTTTACTAGTGGGTGAAGATTGTGTGCATGTATGTATATGTGTGTACACAGCTGTTTATTTCAGAAGCATATATCCCACTAGTGCTAGGTGTCTTTGCTCCTGAATAATCTGTGATTCTGTCTCAGAAAACTCAGACTGGTTTTAGTTGGACATAAAAGGGAAAAGCCAGTAAAAGCCTTCTGGATCTCTGTCAATGATTGAATGCCTTGCTCTCTGAGTGGTCTGAAAGGCATGGTAAGGTACCTAGGTGCCCTGTGCTTCTTCACTGTAGAAAATTTAGGTGTTTCTGTTGGCAGACGAAAACCTGAGGTTGATAGGAGTAGATCTGCTTGGAAAGTTGACAGGAGACACTCAGCACATGTATCTGCAGTCCTCCCTGTTTGCTTCAGCAAGTGAACTGGGCAGATGGGCAGGTGCTTTGTCAGTCAGAATGCAAAGCCCAAAGCCACTGCTGAGGATGGGAGTCTCAACCTGCTAGTGAAAAGAAATCAGCAGAATATTTGTCTTTAAATCTGTGGCTGTAGCGTCAGCAAAGCTTGCAGGTTGCTGCTCTTTAGAGAGGTGCAACCTGGCCAGAGGGGTGACCTGGGGACTGAAGGATCCCCAGTATGGGGGAGACCAGGTGAGCACCCAGCCTGAGAGTGGATGTTCCTAAAGCATACTGCTGTGCAGAATGAAGCAAAAAAAACACTGACCCCTGGAGAGGAAGAGTTCTTCTGTGGGAAACTGGGAATGATGACTGGTAGCAGCAGCTCCAGTGACTTTAATAGTCATTCCTTGACATTCCTGAGAAATACAGCACCCCTCCCTGCTCAATAGAAACTGTTGGGGGTGATGTTTTTCTGTCACAGGATGGGAGTAACCCCCTTGGAAGTCGACTGAATGTTTTAGCAGAAAAATAGGCCCAAGGTTATGATCTTGATAAGCCTTGCACCAGAGAAAGCAGGAGTAAATTGTTTGCTTAAATATTCCAGCACAGGATGGGAACAAATTCCATTGATCTCTGGGGGAGTAACTCCCACCCTGATGCAGGAGAACTGGTTTTCATGGAGAAACCCACAGGTTTTATTAAAATACTACACTGGTGTCCAATGTCTTGCTTGAACAATGAATTGGTTATGGTAACTTCCTTCACAGTTACTCTTTTATTGGAATGTGTAATTACTCACACTTGGCTAAGTGCAATGAATTATTCTAACTTGCATGTAATGATACAATTCTGCATATCTTTTTTTATCCCTGACCACATAGAGGATGAGTCGTATGGAACAACAGGATGTTTGGAAAGAAAGAGTTTTGGACAAAACTCCTACTACTTCTGTTTTCAAGGGGCAGACATTTCATTCATCTGGGGGAACAGAAACAGTGGGGGGAGTTTATGCTCTGTAGTTGCTTCTCTTGTACTTTCAGTTCAGTCCTTCAGGTTTTTATCTTTATTCTGTGTGTTTTTTTTAACTGATCCTGAATAAAAGGACAATTATCTACCCATCCCTAAGAAGCCCTGCTGCATCTTCCAGAACAAAGCAACAGGCTGAGTCAGAGGATGTGATATATTAATTTGTGCAAGTCAGGCTTTATTGACGCCACAGGTAATTATTAATTAGGTGTTTTCAAAGCAGAATAAGGAACAAACACCTAGTGCTGAGATTGGCACATAGAAAAGTATTATTGGGAGTTTACAAAAAAAGAAAGATGAAGTTCAGACACTGTGGACCAAAACCAGATTAGAATTTAAAAATACATGGTAAGAATTCAGTGAACTAAGATTGATTATCTCATCTAACCTGGCAACGTATCAGTCAGAGGATGTGACCTGGGTTCCACAGTAATGTACAGCAATCCAAGAATTTTTGGAGGATGACTGAAAAGGTAAAATGTGTTGTGTACATACCACATAAATTGGAAAAACATATATATGATTCATATAAGGCATACGGCTACTGAACCTTTTGATACTGGGATGAACTTCTTTCAACAAGGGTTTTACTGCTCCATTTAACTGAGGATTTTGGAGGGGGACAAATTTTATAAATTTAAGACTGTGTAAGCTTGCCAGACTCTGTATAAGCATCAGAGGTAAGTAGCAGTACCTAGTAAATGGGAACTATCTGTCAATGTCAGTTTAACTTTCCTTTAGCTCTTGAAAAGTCTACTAAGAGACTGTTGATTAATGTGATGTGCACTTAATTATAAGTGACTATTTCTAATCCTTGCAATAAGTAATATTAACTACAGTACTGTTGACAAGGAGGGTGATTTACAGGCAGAGTGTGATGGCTTGATTGAGGATGGCGTCAGGCTGTAGCAGTTAGAAAATTTTGTTCTGCCCTTTTGGTCTCAGGCTTGGCTGGCCATTGGCTTATTCCCTAAAATAAAATTGACAGCTGTGAGGCTGCACCTCTACTGGCAATGCCAGACTGATCCCAGCAGAAGAAACCAGCTTCATGGACTGCAAGGCAGGAAGGTGGCACCTTCACTCTCCTTTGCCCAGAGCTGTCCTGGGAGTGGGGAAGGATCATCTCCTTGTTCCTGGACTGGCTGCCACAGCAAAAGGCCTCCTATCTTTACTCACACCAGGCTAGCAGTCCCTGAGACCATCAGAAGTGACAGAAAACATCTGAGTATTCCAGTGAATCTTGCTTCAGGAGGGGATCATTAGATCCTTCAGTAAAAGAAGTCAGAACTGAAAGAAAGGCTCTTCTGTTCCTGTCAAGCACCAGTCTTTCCTGGGCACAATCCATGGGAGAATACAGCTTTGGGATGAATTCAGAGCAGCATGCTATTCTTTTTATCATTGTAATTTTCCAGTACACTAGGTGCTAAGACAATTAATTTTGGGAAAGCTGCAGCTTGGTTAGAAAGGGGAGAGGATAGGTGAAAAAGTAACATCCTTGGCCTTTTTTTGCTAGGCTGTGTCAGTCTGCATGGAACTAAATACCACTCACTTCTACAACCATGAGTTATGAAGGTATTGGCTAAACAACTAAGCGGATCAGTTCTCATGTTGCTGTGCTATAGTTCCTAGTTCCAATCTGATTTCCCTGTCCAAGAGACAACTTACCCCCTAAGTCAGTGGTGGGTGCCACTGTGTATCCTCTGGATTCCTGCCAGAAGCCTGATCTGCAGCATGAATTCATCAGCCCAGCCAGACCCTGCAGTCTAATGATGGTGAGTCACCTCAGTTAAGGATCTGGTTCATCTTTTTTGAATTATTTCTTGCTTCCCACATTTTAAATTAATTTTAATTGAGTTTTCCCTGAGGTCACCAGTTCTGTGTTGGTTTCCTACTATTCTACATTTACCGAGGAAGAGAAATTCAGCCCTCACACATGTCCCGTTCAAACTTGTTATAGGATTTTGTTATTTGAGTTAAGGAACCTATTTATTAAAACCTCTTATTATCTGAATGGCAATAGGAATCTTTCCTCCTCCTTTATCTTCCTCTTCTTTTAATTGGCATGTCATATGTATTCAGCATAGGTCACAAACATACTTCTTGGCCAGGCTCCAAGTGACAGCTCAGCAATAATTCAAATTGGTGTGCTGTTATTTCCAGCTGGTGAACATATACATTGAGGATGACTTTTTCTCATCTCTCTGTATGAAGTTTCTGAAGATATTTAGTCCCCTAGGAGGAAGGATCTAATTTCAGTATGATCCAGTTCGAGATTGCTGTGTTTCCAAAATTATTACAGAGCCATGCTAGTGATCCCATGGGAGGACAGCAGTTCCTTATAATTCTGTTTACATTTTGGTGTCATATCACCAAGTTATGTTGCCTCATGAACTTTAGACTACTTCAATAAGGGCATTTTGTCTAACTACTGACTGAGAGAAAAAGCTATTCTCCTGCTTCTGCCACTGATGCACTGAACAAAATCTTCTACTCTTCTCTATATCCACATTTCATAAATGGGAAGAAAAGATGAAATGATCAGCCTATCATCACCTGCTGAGGTGAAACAGAAGGGCAGGTAGAGTAACAAAGTGATGCATATCAATCATATCTGTAAGAGCAAGGACAAGCGGTGTAAAGTAATACTTCTGCAATGAATGAATCCTATTTCTGTATAACCTTAACTCAGTAAATTAAACAAAGAAAATAGAGAATGATGATTTGATTGATTTATGTGGCCACAACAAAACTGTTAACAGTTTGTGATTTCCTACATTAATTATTTTAATTAAAAAATCAAAACTTTATCAAAACTGTAAGATCCTTGAGACAGATATAGATATAGATGTATATATATTGCCTAGTTATTCCTTCATGTGTGTAAACTGTTCTGCTTTTCATGGATCTGGCATTGTCTATCTGATCAATAGCTTCATGGCAACTAAATTCATTCAGTCTAATCACCATTGTAAGGCAATGTTTTTATAAAACTTAACTGAGAACAATATGAAGTGGAACAAGTGAAATAAAACTGTATTTTTATTGATCGTATATTTCTTTCTTACTGATGCCAATAGAGAAAATTAATTAAAAAAAAATCTGATTAAGTTCTTGGGAAAGGTTCAGAATATTTGAACAAGCTCTGCTGGGAGCATACAATTTTACATTATTCAGTGTGTATCCATTATACTGAAATACAACCCTAGGGAAAAATATGTATATGAAACAGACAATTAATGTGACAGCTACATAAGGGGCTGCTGATAGCCAATTAATTCATTTACTATTCTCTGTTTGTTAAGATTATGATAAAAAAATAAAATTTGCTTTGATATATATTACTATTTAATATTTATTGCCAAAACCAATCAGTCATTAGCAATGCAGTAATAATTCCAGATGAAAAAGGGAAGTTTAGTAAGAAATCTGTTGTCTGGTTCATCTCACTGAATTTTGGAATCATTATCTCATCTGTTGTTGTAATATTTCACATTATAGATTGCTGTCTTACCTAAAAGCCAGGCAGTGCACTTCAACTAGTAGGTAAGTCTGTGTGTAGAAAACACACAAAGTATACAAAATACATCTCTTAATTAGAAGGCACGGGAAGAACATTTGTAAACCAACATAGAGTTTGTTGTATTAAAGTGGAGCAGGCTTTGGATAGAAGTAAAATGATGCATTCATTCAAGATAGGGTTGTATTTCCACAAAAGCTTAATTGAGTGAGCAGTGGCACATCTGCTGACCAGTGTGGAGATAAGCATTCACCTTCATTGCACAGTTTATCTTTGGCTTTCAACCACAGGATGATTTGGAAGGAGTAGCTTCTCTAATCTTGGCTCTTGGTCAGTTGTACAAGTTGTGCTTGCTTCTATCTATCATCTAGTTCACAGACTAGAGATTTGTACATTTATATGGACGGAAAGGGGGAAGGCTTTTATTAAAATTCAGGTAGAAAACCAAAGCTCTCTCTGCACCAGAGATACACTAAAATAATAAACTCAAAGTGTGTGCATTTAAACTAATTCAGTCTTGGACTTTCAAAAGTGCTGTACCAGGCCTTTAAAAGTTTGCAAATCAGGCACTTTTCTAGCATATTTTCATTATCTTTCCCAAGTAAACTATGTCTTTAACATCAGCCATGAACCTGGCAGTTTTCTGGGGTGACTGAGTGTCTGGAAACACCACAATAAAAAAGATGGAGCAAAAGGAGTGTCAAACTGGGAGAAAAAAAATGGTTACTAGGTAAACAGGCCTGTAATGAGAGTATTGTGTGGAACTGAGACAAAGTGGTTGTAGGTGTGTGGAAGATGGGCCACTGACAAAGTGTCTTGGTCTGGTTTTGGACTGTTTGAAAACCAGAAGTCCATGACCTTTCAAAAATTTGTAACTGACTTCATTAGACCTTTCTTCATCTCCAGAAGGTGTTGCAAAATGATCTGGCTGCTGTAAAAACCGGGATGCAAGGGAGCTGCCTACGAGGGCACCAGTGGTCACCCTGAATGTCTCCTGTGAGCTAAACAAACTCAGAACAATTTTCCATCCTTGGATGGTGTCACCTCTGGTATCTGATTCACAGTATGAGAATAAAATGTGACTGAAGTTGCAGAACTAAGCAGCAAAATCAGCTACAGCAACCAGAGCAAATGGTTTGGAATACTCTGCTTTCTAATTTTACCTTCTAGAAAAATATTTGTATTATCTTCCAGTTTTCAGAAAAACAAGTTTCATGGATGAAAAACTGCTGCGTGATACCCATTTTATGCTTTATGAACCAAAAGTAAATAATGATGCTGGGTTTTTTTTCCCATAAGTTATTCAAGAGCAAAAGGCAATTATTTTCCTCGTGAAAAGCCATGATCCGTTGAGATAGCAATTTTCATTGCCCACAGTGTGGTAAATATTTGTAATGGGGCAAAATAGCTGCAATTATCTAGTGGCTGTCTTATAGTACTGTGGTAGCTGCACTATAGTTACTGTACAAACATTGCAGGAGGAACTTCATTATGAGTGCCTGTTTTCAGGTGCTTGTGATTTTCCAAAAAGTGGGGAAATCAATGCTTTGTTTGAAATTTCTTTTGTTTGTTCTATAGCCAAAAATGTGCTTTCTGAAAGTTTGCTGAAACTGTTCAGTTAGTTTTGCATTAACAGTTCATGGAAAAAAAAGATGAAATTTCATGCTTTGCAAGCATTTTCCAACACAGCTATTTGCTACTGATGACTCCAAAACTCAACTCTTTTAAAATGTCACGCTTGTCCTAGTATTAAAACATCAATGAGGTCAAATTCCTTTGACGAGGCAAAAAGAGGCTGACTTATAAATTAGAGAAAGTCTGTGTGATACAGCCTTATAGAAACAAGTAAGCTAGCTGAGAAAAGGTAGTTTGACTACCAGCAGCAATAGCCATGTTGGTATAAAGGTTCTTTCGCCTGGTAAGCTTTGCTATGCGTATTAAATTGAGCACACCCTGACAAGACAATAAAATAAACCAGAGCAGCAACTGATGAAGCTGGAAGAAAAGGATGTCCTGCATTTGCAGGCCTGTCAGAGCAGTATTTTAACTGTAAGTGCTCTGTAATCTGGTCTGGTCAGCCAGGAACTGCTATCATTCCTCTCCTTGCTATCCCAAGTAGGTTCACAGCACTGATCACCCCCCTTGTGTAGGTAATTTCCTTCTACCTTAAGGAAAAATCTCACTAGCAGCAAGCTAAGGCATTCTGACCTTGTCTCCCTAAATTGGAGCTCAGCCTGAAAAAGTCAGAGTTGGATTTATTGCCACATCCAGTGCTAACCTTTCACCAGGTGGATGAATTTCTTCATCCTGGAATTAAGCAGATTTGAAATTTTATCAGTTAGCTTTTACAGACTGCTTATTAAAGATGGAAGATCTTAACTTGCAATCCGGTGCACTCACTGCTGTTGTTGCTCTCTACTGCATCTGAGATACTTGATCATCTCAACAACAAGGCATCACTTCTGAGTTGCCAGCTGCAGGGCTTTTTAATGCAGAGAGTTCTTCAACCTACTGAACATTTAACAATTTGACTCAAGTCATTCCGTCATACATGCACATCTAAGCACATATGCACATGAGCTTTATGATTTTGTCTTTGTGGAAACTTAAGAGGAAATGAATGCACGTTCACAGGAAGAAAATAAAAGTTACATATCCCATCAACAAGACTTCCTGCTGTCAGTCTGCTGGGCATTATGACTCAAAACATACTAATTCAGCTGGCTGTGAAGGAAATATTAAAATCTGATTTCTTATGCCAGCAGGAGAAACATATTTTGAAATGAAAGAGTTCATCCAAAGCCAGGTCACCACGGGGTGATCTCATTTTGTGGTCTTTTTTTAAAGAGTTTGTGTAGGAAATGCACCACAGTTGTTTCCGTCTTAGATGTCTGACTTAGAAGTTGTACGACTTGTTGTCCTGTTGTCTAGGCTTATCACATAATGCTGTGAAAACCGAAGTAGCTGTATTTATTCTCCTAATATAAATGACAAGTTTAAAAAGTCACAGCTAGAGCTGCAAAAAGACAAAGTTGAAGATGAGATTAGATAGTTCAAGAGCTGTTTCTTCAGCAAAGTATCTATTGCTGACCATTATTCCTAGGGAGCTATCATCCCACCAAATTGTGCCATGCATGTGCAGAAGAGGCAGTGTAGGCTTCTCACATGGGAGCTGGCAATTAGTGGAGCCTCCTTGTATAGCCCAGGGTCTGAATAAATAAGGAGCTGGAAGGAAGGCAGGAACAACGTAGGTTTTCTCTAAACATGTCACCCATATTAATGACCTGCTGTAGCACTTTGAAACCTTTGTGCTATGGAGACTTCCACTTACATTGGGTATTAGGAAGGGCAATTCCATAAATAGAGGCAGCACTGCAGTGCACTGAATTCAGAGTTACATCTCTCACCATGACCTGAATATGTGTCAAAATGTGAATTCCCTGTCTTTACTTGCACTGGATTTAGAGAACTTTGCAAATAAGCTTTTACTATGTTGAAATATAGAGTAATCTAATTTTTCTCACCAGTATCTCCAGAATCAGTGGAAACCTAACTCAGTGATGAGTTGCAAAGAAACAAATAATCTTAATATAGTTATAGACATATAACAATAATCAACCTATTAAATAACCCACCTTTTTTCACTCTGTTTTGTTTTGTGTTTCTTTTAATTTTTTTTCTTTTTCTTTTTTTTTTTTTAATCCAATAGGATGTCATTAATCCTATTTTGGTTTTCACTGCATATTTGGCATCCATATCTCCTGCAGTTTATAAATATTCATAGCTTCTTTGTTTATTATTGCAGTGAGATATTTATTGCCTTCAATACTGGAAATTGTTATGAGATCAACACTTAAATATATTAATAGTACCTCAGTTCTCTAATGTAATAAAGTTGTGGGATGTGAAAGCCAATGTCAACAGCCTGGTCTCTTCCTAACTTTTTTTAAAGAATTCTTTTATGCAGGAATCCTTTGATACTGCCTTTTTCAACATTTAATCCAAGAAAAATTGAGGACTAATGGTCTGGATGGTCTACTTAGGCTTAAGCTGGTGTCTTTTTCACCTTTGAATTATTCTTGGGTCTGCTGCAGACCTAGGTTTCACATAGCTTGTGTTTGGAAGACCTTGCTTGTATTTAAGGACATGTAGTGATAGGACAAAGGGTAATGGCTTTAAACTGAAGGAGGGTAGATTTAGATTAGATATTAGGAAGAAATTCTTTACTATGGCAGGGGGGTTGGAACTAGATGATCTTCAAGGTTCCTTCCAACCCAGACCATTCTATGACTATGATTTTGTGATTCAGATTTTGCAAGGTAGAACACTGTACCAGAGAAGTCCAGTCCAAACCATTGAGGGGGTTTGTTAGCATATTGCCTTTTTATGAATAAGTAAGGTTCTTTTATTGTTATTTTTTGTATTTCCTCCCAGGACTTTCCAGATGGGTTGGTTTTAATGTGCACTGTTGCCATGCTCAAGCCATCAGTTCTTTAGTGAATGCATTGTAAAGGTGATCTGCATGAGTGGCATTTCTGGAAGTCCTGCATTCTAGTAAGGAGCGGGCTGAAAAACATCTGGAAATCCTAAGCAAATGTGCAAAATTCTTAAACTCTGCCAGGGCAAGATCGTGAGTGAAAAACCAAGGATGTTTTTGGAAAAAGCCAGATGTGCAATAGCATTAAATTTAATAATAAAATCTCATAGGTGAATAAAATAACATAATGCTCTGCCTTTCTTGCCATATAAAGTGTGGGGGTTTTTTACCTGCCTTTTATTTATAATCACGTCTAGTTCTTTCAAGACAATGGGACGTGGAGCTGGTGCATGGGATGGAAGGTTCCTAAGGTATCTTTCATGTTGCATGAATGAGGCTGCCAAGGGAGTACCAAAAAAGCAGGGAGGCTGCAGCTTGATGAGGAAAGGATGTGATGCATTGGGGAGCTGCCAGGTGACCTTCAAAGGGAACATACAAATCTCCTTTGGGAAGAGAGGGGTTTGATGCAAATCAGAAATCCACTGAGTCTACTGCCATTTTACCTGGAAGGAAAATACTTGCCAGGATGCGGTGGGCCAGGGAAAGCTGTGCATAAAACTTTTTAATTTTGATTCCATTTCCTCTGGTCACTTTGGATTTTCTGTATTTAAAAAGCTCCAGTATTCCAGTCTTCCTGGCTATTTTGAGTTTTAAAGTGGTTTGGTTTTCTTTGGGGAGCTCATTAAAAACACAAGGTCTAAGCACATCTACCTCAAAGTTATGGCTGACTCACTGGGCCATTACATCACTCTCCTTCCCCTAAAGGAGTCATCCAAAGGGAGACCTTTG
This sequence comes from Melopsittacus undulatus, assembly GCF_012275295.1. Lineage (NCBI taxonomy): Eukaryota > Metazoa > Chordata > Aves > Psittaciformes > Psittaculidae > Melopsittacus > Melopsittacus undulatus. The sequence goes on from NC_047528.1 coordinate 95,192,432, forward strand.
AAGGTGCAGATGTCTTTTAAGATTCTGGCTCTCAATAATGTTCCATGGATTGAAAATCTGTCTCTCGTATCTGAAGAAATGACCTGAAAAATGACTGCTTCTGTTGTACTGCTTTGTGCTGAGCCAGTGGTGTTGCAATGACATTAGTGCTGTGCTCTTTTAACACAATATTATAACCATGATTTTTTACCATGATATAACCATTGACTATAGAAACTCTGTAGCTGAAAACTTAATGAGTTTCCTGGCTGTTCAGATAAACTCTTTGTATAACACATAGTTTGGATGTGGTAACAATCCTGTGACAGGTCTTGTTTGTTCAATCTGACTTTTTCAGCGTCTGTTTCCCAGTACTGTGATACCTTTGCTTTGCAGAAGTCTAAAGAAATTTCTGACATGGCTGTTAGATGGAGATTTTAGTTCCATTTTACAGGTGAGGAACTGAGGCACTGGAAGACCTATTCAAACGTTAATGAATTCTACTGCCAAGATACAACTGAATTTAAGTTTCCCAGTCCAGTGCCTGACTTCAGACAAGTTTCCTTTCTATCAGTCAATCTGCTTGAATAACAAAGCTAGTGTTTTGTTGTTGATATCTTTTTTTTGAATGAAAATAGATTTATTCCAATAACTGACAGGTTGTGTTTTTATGATCTCAGCACCTTATCTCAAATGTAAAATGATATCTGCATAAATGTGCTGTGTCAAATACAGCAGATACATACAGAGATAAATATGTGGGGGAAAAGTTATAAAGCACGTATATCATGGTCTTAACACCCAAAATCTGTCTCTGTGTCCTTAAGGAATTATTTTCAATTCAAATGAAAAAAATGTGGGCTGTATCCTTATGCCCGACAAAAATGTCTGTCTGGATAACTGACTTGGAAGGTCATAATCAAAACCTACTGTGAAGATTCATAAATAACTCAATAAAGCTACAGCTATTTGCTAGTCACTAAAAGTATTTGTATTTGCCAATTTTTGTTTGTTTAACAAACCACTTCCTTAGTGATCTACAGGAGGAAGCAAGATATCACCATAATTTTTCTTAACCTAGTTAGCAGGAAGTGGAACTCATGCTTTTTTCAAAGGCAGTTTAAAGAAAACATGAAAACATATCAGAGTTTAAAAATAAGATAGTCGTCACTGAGAAACCACACCTCACCTGATCTGTTCTTCAGAATCCCTCTGACATCAAGGGAGATGATTTATTGGTCTACATGGTCATCAGTGATTCTATCAGATTATGAAATGACATAAGAACCAAAATATTTTTGTAAGTGAAGAATTGTCAAGTATATACTTACTAAGTGTGCCCAATTCCTTAAACCAATGTAGCATTTTGGATTCCTGTAAAATACTTTGAGATTACTGGAAGGTAAACATAAATAGCACAAAATGTATGTTCAATATATCCAATAAGCACCTGGTCAGAAGATCTGTCATTTCATAAGGACAAACTCATGTGTAGCAGTTACAAAGAGTAAGCTGCACACACACCTTGAGGGAGAGACTGGCCAAAGGCCATACCCACTTTGCCTGGGTTTTATTTTTTTTATCCAGAGAGAGTGGTAAAAAAGTAAGATGTATACTTCAGATTAAAAATTATGTTGGATTAAAAGAATTCTTTTAACAACTGCAGAAAAGGGACAATTGAAGGCTTTGGTTTAGGGAAAAAAACAGGGCCTCCAGTAGCTACCACCTCTCTATTCCTAATCTTATGTTTTAATTAGGAACCCACTCTATTTTTCCTAATACAAACTTAGCAGTTTAGATAGAGTATGATGTTGATGTCCAGTTTTACCACAAAAGCATGATATCAGATATGGTCAGAAGCCTGGGTTTCATGGTTTCAATAGATCATAATTATAAATAAATATAGATCACCGTAACAAAAAGGCCTGCTAGAAAACTGTTATTAATTATAACAATTAATTATATAATAAGTAAATTCTTAATTTTTCCTATAACACTTTTTTTTCCCATGAGGAATTACTATTGTATGTGCAGAAATATTTATCATAAGTAGACTATAGGAAAATAAAGATACTTTTTTTTGATCTGTTCTTAAAACTTCAAAGCCTTTCAAAGGTACATGGTCTCCCATTCCAACCCCCTAGAGAAAACATCTCTTAATTTGTGGCTTCTGATACAGGATGACTAGAGCTTTTTGGTTTTAAGAAAATCTTTCTTAACCTGTTTAATAGGTTATAGCATTATTCAGGCTAAACATTACTTTAGTGAAACATTACTTAAGTCTACAGTTACTACAAGTGTGATAATTAAATAAAAATAAGTGTTGTATTTGTCATTTGGACTTAGACCCATGAGGATGTATTTTTTGTCATATCTCATTTGATCAGTTTTGTTGAAAAAGGATGTTGGGAACAGATAACACTAACAAATATTAATGTCTTAATTATTTATAGTAGTCTGGCCAAATTGCCACTGGCAGTTCTCATGTGTATGTAATTGTGAGTACACCATTTAAAGTGGTGGACTTAATGCAAAGTAATAATGTAATTTATTAAATCATCCTCCTCTGCTGCATGAATTTGGACATCTTTGTTGGGGTTTTACAGACTTCTGGAGATAAATTGTCACATGTTTGACTTTGGGCATGGCTATCAACTGCTTATTTCAGTTGGAGACTGATTTTCTCATATTTTCTCATTTAATGGATTTGTATGACCTTTAACTGAAGTTCTCTTTGAACTGTGACTCCTATTCTCCCTAAGGCTGGCATGAAGGCCACTGCCAAAGAATTGAGCAGGCAACTACTGAGATGTGAAGGGGGAATGGCTGGTGGTATAGTTGAGCACTCTACCAGTTATCCAGCATTTCCTACATGGGGAGCACAAGTCACTGGCTACACAGAATATTTTTAACACATTGATCAGACCATATAATGTAAAATGGTCACATGGAGTACATGATAAGAAATGCCATAATGAGTCAGACTAATGCTCATCTAGGCCACTCTTTGCTTCACATGGGACAAGAGGAGATACATTTTGGGAATGCACGTGAGCATGTAGGCTGTGCTCTGCAGTCCACCTTGTATCTCTGCAGTCACACTTGTATCATGGCCGTTAGGGGGTTTCTTGCTGTTTAGTCCTATAAGTTTCAGTTTATGGAATTAATATTAGTGAGTTTGTCTTACCCATCTTTGAACCTGCTGATACTTACTGATTCAGTTTCCTGAGGCAGTAAGTCCCAGAGGTTCACCATCTCCTGCATAAAATGCTTTCTTTAATCTGTTTAAATATCCTACTAATTTGTCAGGGGAATTCTAGTTTGTTGGATCTGCTTAATAACCTTTAGTTTCACTGTACCTGAAACCTTCCACATGTTTTTTTTTAAACTTCACTTGTATTCTCCTCCCTCATGCTTCTCTTCAGAATGAAGTCCCAGGCTTTTCAGTGCCTCCTTCATTTTGACCATTGTAGTAGCCTTTCTCTAAGTCCTTTTGAGACATGGAAACAAGAACAATTTCCCAAGGACAAGTACTCATAAGGCGGCAACATGAAAGGTTTTCATAGCAGCAAGATGTTTTTCTCACAAGACCCCTCTAAGCATTGCCCAAACCTTTAGTGATGTTTTTGCCACATCTGAATTTTATTTTGAGATGTTGTCTACAAGCCCAGTTAGTGGTGGACCATTTTGGTGCTTTGACATTGTTATTTTAAATAATCCAAAATAAATTTCTATAGGAATAAAATAGCATATTGCATCATTGTTTACATCTGAAAGGATATAGAAGACAATAACTCTTCTTCCTTCGCTCCTGTGCTGTGTCTCAAAATAACTTCTGTGTATTTCAGTGCCTGGTTAACACTGGAAAGAAACAGAAATGTATTTAAAAGAGGGAGCTCACTGTTCATTACTTCTGTGCTTGGTAAAAAACATAGTCTGCAATCAGAGCAAAAAAAAGTAATTTTTATTTGAAACCATCCAGACAGGATATGATGTAAACAAGTGAGAGACTGAGAAAAGGAAAGTAAATATTGCCAGCATTTCGCCTTTTCCCTTCTTTCTTTTGGCCCTTACATCCCTTTCTGGGAACGCACAAGATAGAGAGGACAATGGTCCCTCTATTTTATTTTTCTGTGTGCATTTGATTACTGCAGTTATTTTATGGCACCTCTTGTGTTCTCAGCTGCTTTCATGCAATTAAGTGCAAGTCTGCAAACTCTATGTTGACAAAATAACCAGTTTCTCAGTAAAGTTAGAGAAGGTTCATGAATTTTAAGCCACAGAATGAATGCATGTTTTAAAATAGCTAACAAAATGTGAGAGTAATATGCCATTAAGTTGATAAAAAGCAACAGGTTCAGACTGTTTTTTAAATTGCAAAAGGTTAATTGATACACTAGCGAGTTGATCCTTTACAAGCCAGAATCAGGACATGACAGTTTCAGGTGGAACTTTTGCTGAATACAGAGTATTGTAGACCAACCCAAATGATTTCAAGCTGTGTTGGTTGCAGATGGGTTGTAGTAGGTGAGAGCACTGGATGGGTTTCAGGCTTGCCCAAACAAGCTAGGTTATTCTGAGTATTTGTTTCTCCTGAGCTCCATAGTAGCCTAGCTGTTTGCATTCCAATATGACTTTAAAGATAGTTAATGTATTTTTTCTGTCATAAAAATGGAGATACATCGTTTCTTTTGCTCATATACATGGTCTTGAATGTACTGTAATACTATTGTCTCTCATTGAACTGTAAGAAAAGGAAATGGTTTTAAATGCCAAGTTTAGTCTGAATTATATAAAATTTGATCTTCAATAAAAATACATAGAATTTCTCCCCTTTGGTTTTTCAGATTCTACTTCACTTCATAGTAGACTCTTTTAAATGTTATTGGATTTTGGTTTCTTATGATAGTATAACATTAAGTTGCTGTAGGATTATAATAATATAATATTAGAATAAGACTGTAAAGAACAAAAACCTTATACGTTTCAAGTGTCTCAGAGCTATTAATGAATTTCCTTTTCTGGTGTCACAATTCATCCATGACATATATATACACTACCAATAACTCTGGAAGTGGTTTTGTATGCTGTTTAAAGCCTTTTTAGATTGTTTTAAGGTCTAGATATATCAAAACCATAAAGTAATGACTCAAGTGAGATATTTAGCTACTATTTGAATATTCTATGTAAATAACAAACTTCATGTAATTGACAGTGGTTTATCAGCTTCATATTTGGACATCAAGAATATCAATTTCAAGAACATGTTTAAATTTGTACTCAGTTTTCCACGGTTACTGAAACTTAAAGCTAAAATATTGTCAGTGTTATCTAGAAAAACAATTAAGGTTATTTAAAATAAATCATAAGTGAACAAGTTAGGTAAAAGAGCAATACATTTAGTTTTCATTTGGTAAAGCTTAGGTTTAATTTTAAAAAAGAATTATAAGAATTTGGATTTTCTATCAGCACTCATTTTAATCCACTGACTCTTACAAGAATTTAAGTAGAAAAAATTAAAGAAGTGAAACATTTTGTTTACCTAGGCTAAATTTCAAAATTGATGACCTTCATTTTCAGCTGTGCAAACCACATTCTTCACTCAGTCCTATGTTTCTTAAAATAATTTGGGCCTTTTAGAGTTTCAGAACTGTAATCCAGCTGCTGCGTTGTTTTTGCAAGAAAACTCTGTGCAGTGAATGCCGTATGCAGTGTCAGTCAAACTGATGCAGTTTAGACACTGTGGCTCTTGGATTGAGGTTGGAGGTGAGCTGTTCAAATGAAATTGTAAGCAACACAGCCTCAAGAATGAAGCAAGTAGCCAGGCTGTCTGAGTGTGGGTGAAATCTGATGAATTATATGCTTCTTGGATTCCCTCCAGGATCCCAGTCAGTGTCAGTGTAATTTGTAAGGGCTGTGAATTTTAGGAGTAACACATCATGTGCAACGTGTGTACTTTGTCCTTAAGGAAGCTCAGAATGCATGAGCATTTTCTCTAGGTGACATCAGTGAGATTTGTTTTCTAAAGAAACAAAGTACTCTGAACACTTTGCTTTGTTATTTGTCTTCTTTTAAAGTGAATGAGCTTAACATGGTTAAAATAACCTGTTTGATAAATGTGTCAAACTACTGTAGCAGCATGCAAAAAAACCCAAAAATACTGAAAACTGCAGTATCTGTGACCCGTTTTTGCTAACTTGTGAAGTTAGCAAGAATATTTGCCGGCATAAGTAGTGTCTTTGCTAGCATGTAAATCAGGTTTAGGTAGATCCATGGTTCTGCAAATGGGAGCTTAGTCACAGACACTGTTCGTGTGTGTTCACTCTTTGTCCTGTTTGGAATCAAAATGCTCCTGCACAGTTATCAGGCTGTGTAATTGCATGGAAAAGTTTGACAAGTATGTCTGGGGAGACAGTGAAACAGATACAGCATTAGGATTTATATTTTCTTTGCCTCTATAGACTTATGGTTGAAGTAAGTGTATTTGGACTGGAACTAGTAAGTAACAAGCTGGTGATGCTACAGGAAGGTACTTGGGACTGATGCTGTACCTGACGAGGGCTAGTCTCTAAAATTTGCTCAGGAATGGGACTTTCTGCTGCAAGGTTGGAGTTGCTGGCAAAGAACAGCAGAATGTATATCACAGGAGACTGACTATGAGCAACCGTAAGACAGGTAGACTGTTGCTTCAATATTACAACCATACTTTGTTAATAAGATTTTGTAGCCACAGCAACAGACAATGCTTTTTGGATGTTGCTTACATCGTAAACATAAGTATTTTGTGATAGTGTCTAGAATGGTGTTTCTCCACATAACAGCAGAAGCTCATATTAGACATCATCAAGTTTATGTAAGTTTACATGATTTATCATCCAAAACAGGCAAAGAGCTAATGGAAAGAAAAATTGTGATAAAACCTGCCACCTATCTGTATTATTAAGCATATTAGTAAGTGAAAAAATATAAATCAGAAGAAATTTCTTACCTAGTCTCATAAATACTAACATAGATGCCCTCTTCTTGTGCATCTTTTCAATGAAATCATAATCTTGCAACAGTGAGGATTTAGCAGTGTAAAAACTAACACAGGTGCTTGAGAAGGGAGGGACACACACTGATCTGATGTTCCAGAAAAGTTTGCTGACTATGCAAATGATCTAAACTTATTTTGTGGGATATAACTATACAACTTGAATCCTACAGTAAAACCTTTACATTTGACTTAGTGGGTGAGAAACGTTTAACTTACTCATCTAGCATTTTTTTTGCAATTAGGTTTATACGCTTTTCAGAAAAATCTGGCTTTTCAATATTTTGGACAAATGACAAAAAGAAAAAAAATAGCCCTCTGAAGCTCTTTAGCCTTTCCCTTGTCTTTTAATGTTATATCAACAATGGTGGTTTTGTGTAACAAGAAACTTTTCTATGTGAAGTTTGAAAGGCTGTTCTTTTTATTGATAGACCTTTTATATTCTTAGAAGGTTTTAATTTTAATAAAGTAACATGTAAATGTATGGCTTTGGTCTCAGCTTTAAAAATGTTGTTTGCATGTTGCAATGTGCTATGGCAGTGTACTACAGTATAGAATTAGGATAGGATAGGATATTTCAGTAGAAAGGGACCTACAATGATTGTGTAGTCCAACTGCCCCTCACCAGTTCAGGGCTGGCCAAAAGTTAAAGCATGTTCTTCAGGGTATTGTCCAAATGACAAACACTAAGAGGCTTGGGGTATGGATCACCTCTCCAGGTAGCCTGTTCCAGTGTTTAACCACCCTCTTGGTAAAGAAATGTTTCCTAAAGTACAGCCTAAACTTCCCCTGGTGCATTTTTGAACCATTCCCATGCTTCCTATCGCTAGATCCCAGGGAGAAGAGATTATCATCTCCCTTGCCTCAGGAAGCTGTGGAGAGGTGCCTTTCTAATGGACACTGAGCTTAATGTAGTGCTGTTGCTTGACTCATTTCTTTGTGTACACTGTTTAAACTTGTTTAAAAATTACTGCTAATGAAAACTGGTATACTTGAAATTATATTGTTGATGATACTATCTTTACTTCTAATTGCATCTCATGCAAGTGGAAATTACTGGCCAAATGTCCTCATTTTCAAACAGGAACCAGCAGGTTTTGTCATTCTCTTCCTCTGCTCCACAGCTACAATGTGATTTTCCAAAAAAATATTTCCTGCTGGTGCTTCTCTGTTCTGCATCTCTCTTCCAGGCTGGCTATGCTTGACAATATTTGTTACATCCCCAATGTAAAGACAGGATTTTTATGGTTTTTTTTTTTGAGTGCTAACAAATCAGGCCTCACTTTTCTCTTACTAACAGAGTTCATATTATCCAATTGTCCTAGGGGTGTTTCTTTTCAATATCAGATAATGTTTAGCTGATGCACAAAATTACTTTACCTTTGTGTAAGAGCAAGAACTAAGTTTAAACACAGGTTGTGTATCCATTTTCTGTGAGCTTTCTTAATCAGCAGTTAATGAAACAACCTGTCATCAGACAGCTGTCCTGCTGAAATGGCATGAAAAGCAAATCCATTGAGTAAGTTTGTTTGTAGACTTTCACCTAAGTTTGGAACTAGAGATGATTTGTTGTTTTTTTCTGCAGTTTAACCTTGTTTGGTCTAGCTGGAAATGTGGCAGCAGTGATGTCAGTATTTGCCAAGAGCTATACTTTTACAGGAAACTGTAATAGACATCATTCAAAGTTTTGACAAGATTTCACACAGCATAGCAGGGCAATCCAGCATAAATTCATCATAATAAAAGCCTTCCATGTCCATTCTGGGTGATGTGCTCATAACCTTACAGATGTGGTCCATGTGTACCTGAATGAAACTATTCAATTGCTACTTCGCGTGAAATGCTTGAACACTGTGACAAATGGCTTTTAAAATGCTTTGCTCCTAATGTGGATTTAGAGACATTAAAATATCAACACCATGTAATACAGCGTAGCTTAAGGTCACAAGGCATCAGAAAGCACAGAATCAAGTATAGTAGTTTTCACACAATTTTTTTTTCAAAACATGCTAGACCTTGTATTCTTCCACTGTGTGGTGTAGATAAGGGGGAAAGAGAAAAAAGGATTAAGGAGATACTCAAAATGGAAATGAGTGATCTGGCCATGTTTTACTTGCAAAAGTTCAAATATGAATTCACCTCCACTGGGTCAGTGGAAGGGTGTGTGGTCCTGGGCTACCAAGTTTTTCATGGCCTTCGTGTTTCTTATGGCTTCTCAGAACTTTGTAGCAGGTTGATGGGAATCCTTTACACCTGATACAATGGTGACCACTAATCTGTGTACTGAAAACTCCTCACATTACTTCCCTGTTGCTTGGAGAGCACACAACATTACTGCACTGCTGTGTGCTCTCCAAGCCTTCTCACTGTTTTCGTTTTCTTCCCTTCAGGCTCTTTCTTGGCAAAGTGCTAGCAGTTTTGAAAGCTAATACTTCATGTGTACCTGTCCAAAAGAAAGTATTTTTCTTAGAATTTCCTTTAACCTTGGTCTTTATATTGCTTGGCATCTGGTTTTCTTTACTCTGTGTGTGTGCATGGGGAGGGATGTGTGTTCATTCTTGGTTTTTATTTTGTTTGTTTTGTGTTTTTTTTTTTCTCTAGTGTGGCAATAGAACTTGAATGATTAAACTTGAGATTAACAGTCGATGGGTAATACTCCCCTTTCAGATTGCTAGGTAATATCCTGTAGGTTCTGGTCTGCAGTAGCTATCACTAGATGATCACAAACTTAAAATCTATCATTCCGATTCTTGTGTAAAATGAAACAGTTCCATTGATGTTATTAGGCAATATGCTCACATGGCAAACACACTAATTTGTATCAATACAGATTAGCTGAATATGCAGACTTTTTTTTCTGAGAGAAGACTATTCAAACAAAGAGAAAAGATAGACCTGAGTAAAGAATGAATCTTACAGGACCAAATAATCTTTCTGTGTCTCAAACACAGGCAATGAATTACATGAAAAGTGAAAATATATGCATTTTCAGACATTGGTCTGCATTTAGTGTTTACTTAGGTTCATATGCTTTGTTTTTTCACTACAAGAAATCAAATTGCTTCCAGTAATCTCCTAAGAAAAGTACAAATCTATAGCCTGCAGATTGTATAATATCAGCTTCCTCTTTCTCCTCTTCTTCTGTATCTAGTTCAGTAGCAGCACTTACAACACACATGGAAGGTTTAAAAAGGTTTAAGCCAAAGCCACCCTTATTAACAATGACTCTGCTGATTCTGAATCTTCAGAGATTACCCATTTTAACTCAGATTACCCCATTTCTACCACTGTTTTTTATTAGTTCTTTGCTTTTCAAATTATATGAAATAGTTATATCTGTCATATTTCATTTTTTCTCTTATCTACCAAATGGAAACGGACATGGTGAGAAGTGTTTTGGTTTTTGGAGTCTTGCTGGTTGTTTTCCTTTTTTTATTGCATTTGTGTTAGTACATGCTAGGGCTTGCTTGTACTTCAGTGTAAAAGGGTGAGGCCTATGATGAAGGTTTACTCTCTTGGGAGATTGAACTCCTTCAAAGTTCAATCTTCTACAAAGAGTATCTTAATACCTGAAAAAAGATTGACTGTTAGACTGTTATATCAGCTGATGGAGATTCAGATGTCTTTAGTTTTCCTGGGCTCAGACCAGGAGCCAAGAACTGAGCCTTACCTTGGAAAGCTGGCATAGATCTAATGTGCCAGCAATAGCTTCTGCCATGGAAAGGATGCTTCTTTAAAGTAGAGTCCATGTGGGGACAGGTGAAACTGACAATAATTATTAAGGATACTGTTATTGTGGCAATGGATGAAATCCTTAGTTTAAAGGAAGGGTTACTGTTGGGAGGTTTAGACTGGATATCAGGAAAAATTTAATTGAAAGGGTGATCAGTCATTGGAACATGCTGCCCAGGGAAGTGGTGGAGTCACTGTCTTCAGAAGTGTTCAAAAAACATGTAGATGTCACTGACATGGTTTAGTGGTGGACTGGGAAGTCCTGGGATAAAGGTTGGCCTTTATGATCTTAAAGATCTTTTCCAACTTAGTTTATTCTGTGATTCTGTATAGATGTCAAATCCTTCTAATCCAATTGTGATACCAAGTGCTTCATGTCTTAACGAAAAATCCATTTAATTTATTTCGTGTTGTGCACTAAGCAAGTGTCTTTTAGGAAACTGGTCTATAATTGACCTTCTTTTACGGCACTAAGGTTGTGCAGTTTTGTAGCCAGTCCATTGCGACAGTCATGGATGGTAGCCAGTCCACTGCTGCCGTCGCCCAGCCTTGTGCAAGACAGTGCTGGCTCCAGAAGAACATTTGGTATATGAAGCTGGTGGACATTGTACTATTGAGTCTTGGCTGTACTGCAAAAAAAAAAAAAATAAATTTCCGAAGTTGTATTTTATTCTTAATTTTTTTTTACATTAAATTGCAGGAGCTAAAACTTCAAGCATTTACTAATTCCCAGGATCTTGAGGTTGTCACAAGTTCACTTTTTTGACAGTGATGCAGAAAACTGATACCAAAATCATTACTGCAAATCAAACCATAATTTTTAATTTTACATAGGTAAAAGCACAGCAGTCCACTACAGCTGCATTACAACTGAGTTGCTGCAACTCTGTAAAGATGACCACGCAATGAGAACATTTTGCTGACAGTGATTATTCAGGCAACCAAATTTGCTAAGTGTACAAAATGCAAGCCAATCACTTTTCAAATGTTTTGACCTACTTTCCTCTTGAACCCATTCCAAAATAATAATAATAAAAAATAACTATGGAGAGAGCAGATTACACAGCTCTACAATTTCACTGATGGGAATGTGAATGCCATTAAAGTAAAAGTGCTTCCTGCTGGCAGAGCAAATATGTATTTGTGTGGTTGTAGCTCTTCAATACTCATTCAGATTTTGGGAGGGAGACAAGGCCAGGGAAGGACACTTATGCTGACTTAAACAGAGTCCTTTCAATTTTGTGGGCCCTTCTATTGTGCTTCTCTTAATTCATCTGTGTAAAAATGCACAGTATGAAATCTGGAGTGTTTTTTTTAAGTGGGGTCTACTTTTCATTTTCACATGATTTAAGCAAAATCAAAAAAGCCTTTTTCTTATGCCAGTTTGTACTTTTAATTGGTTAATCAGTCATTACTGGTTAACTTGCCTGTTTTAATACAGAAATCTTCCTGGATATTCTAATTTTTGATGCTTTAAAAAAGAGCTACATAATTCTGCTGGACTTCTCCTTTTATTCTGTGTTTTCCATTTTAAAGTGTTTCTTTATTTTTGGGGGGAGGTGGAGGAGACAGTGGGAAGTGGGGAGAGGGAAGGTGTATGTGTGCTCAGAGGTGTGTTTAAAAAGCAAAACTATAGCCTCCTGGTTTTCAAACCCTACATAATCCAGTGTGAGATGGGTACAGGCTTATTTTTGTCACTTCTGAAAATATTTTCAAGCCCTGCTTTACTGGCAAAGGTATTAATGAGCTTTAGAAAGAGGAGAGGGAGTTGACAGGAAGAATTAATCCCTCCCAGTCTGAAACAAAATCCCAGACCTGTTGCATTTCCTTCCTTTCAGCATCATACAAATTGTATGGTTTGAGCGTTCCTCCCTTGGTTTACCTCCCCAGGTCCTCAGGAGAGTTATTCTGTAATTTCAAATAGGAAGATGATTTGCATAAACCAGTTCCTTTTTATGATTAGATTCAGGAAGTCCGAATTATAATCTGATGTTGTTTTGCTTTTGTCCTCTGAGTTGTTAAAATGAGTCATCTGGCAATCTCTAATCCCATTTCTAACCATATATGGACATGTATGGGACTGAAAAGGAAGATGAGTTTGTGTATTTGGGAACTTCAGTACAGTCAACTTTCTAGGATTTTAATTTTGTAAATGAGTTAGACACTGAAAAGTAGTTGCACACTATTAAATGCTTTTTATAAGAAGGGTCTATGTGAGCTAGGAATTGTCCTGTAAGTATGATATATATTTGGAATGCGACCTCAAAAGGGCTTAAAAATAAATTATGGAAGGCAGATATTCATATGCATAAGTGGTAGTGTTGTAGCTCTCCCACTGAACCAGTTTTTCACAGACTGTGTGAGTCCTTGTACTTCCCTCCAGACAAGAAGTATTTCTGATGACCTCATCCCAAAAGAATTCTCTATGCAGCACAAGTAGTCTTTTTTTGCCTTTTGCTGTCATAAATCCTGGTTATTAGATTACCTGACTGAAGAAAGAAATACCTTCTGCCAGCATCAGAGGGCAGTCTTCTCAAAGCTAGCATAGCACTGCTGGACTGGTCTTAGCTAGCACCTTCTTTGAACCAGACTTAAGAGGTACAACTCAATTCTGGGAATGTATGCAATTCTATAGTTAGAGTTTTAACTTTCCTCCTCTTTTTGATTTGAAACAAATGGAAAACTGCAAAATATTTTTTTCAAAATTATCAATACCTTTTCTACAAGGAGGGCTGCATTAAGAACAGAAAAGTCAACCAGTGAGTGAACATTCCAACAGAAAGAAACATGAACAAAAGTTGTGCAACATGCAAAAATAACATTGTCCTGGGTTCAGCAGTAGCAGTCATTTTTTCTCCTTCTTGGTAGCTGGTGCAGTGCTGTGTTTTGACTCTCAGGCTGGGAACGGTTGCTGATAGCAAGTAGGAGCCAAAGTTCAGGGTCTTCTTTTGGTTGTCATTAAGTATTTTGTAAAGAATGTATAGTTTTGTGTCATGCTCAATCTATGCTTTATAATGGCTTTAATTTATGATATCTGTATTTACTATTTTTAAGCATTAGCTTAACCAAACGCAGCAAAGCTTAAAACATGAATCACAGCCTCCAGTTGTATCTGACCTTACATTAAATTGTGTAAAGTTTGCTCATGGAGCAAAGCTAGCTAGAAAGTCAGGCATCCAGATGGGCTGTATCCTCCCAGCCTGCTGGCCTTTGCTATACTCTGTAAAGATGGTGGCAGCCTTTGCCTTCAGGATGGGGGATATGTGGGTGAGGATAATGGAAAGGAATCTGGAAGCGCACAGCTTTCACAGAGCTCCATTATCTATCAGCAGCTCTTTAACACAACTGTCATAGCTGCAGATAAATAATTTCATATTTTGTCTCTGTGTATGTGTTCTTCCACCTTCACAGGCATTTTACACACATAATATAAAATTTGTATCTGATGCATATGGACTAAGAAAGTGGATCTCTTTTTCTTCTGTAGGAATTCCATAGCTATAAGCTTATAGATCTTATTGTATAGATTCAAGTGAAATATTAGGACTGTGTATTAATATTCTTTTATTGTAGTTGTAATAGAAGTATCAGTTTAATTAAGTTAGTGATAAGCATCTGCCATAGAAAAATTATGATTTTTGGCAAAATAATACAGGAACAGCTCTATAGAGGCCATATAAATCAAAGCTCCTACCTCTTCAGATGCCTAACTTTATCTTAAAGAAATGGATAGTAATAAAAAATTTAAGTGATTCTAAGCCTGAGAGATGTGAGAGGTTTCCCTCTGGTGTCCCACATCCCTTTCCTTGAATTGTCCCTCCATGCAGCCAGCCTCTGGCCCAATCCCACTGCAGGCAAAGCCAGTAGCCTCAGTGAGGCAGCAGAGCTGGCGTCTGCTCCTGGTGTGCAGAAAAGCCAAGGGTGGTTAAACTGTCTGCATGTGTAGCCAGAAATAGGGAAATAACAGAGAACAGAGTCACTGTGCCATCCCTGTTTCTTGTACAACTCTCTATAGTGTCATGATATTACTGGTGTGCAGTGATACCACTCACATTTCTCAATTTGTAGATGCTTTATTCCTACAGCAATGAGCCCTGACAACTTGAGAAAATACAGTAGCGAGGCAACACTAAACTAAGGTTTGGCATAAAATGTCACTGAGCAGTGGGGTAGGAGTGAAGGGGCTGTTATTTGTCATTTTTCCAAGATGTTTAAACAAAGTTTGTAGTAGAAAGCTTGTTATGGTAAAGCAGCTGTTGCACCAGATCGTTAAATCTCAGATAAATCTCCCAGTTGCTCTGAACCAAATCCAAATCCAAACTATTGATGTATGGCTGGCCCTTTGGTCCTAAGTGTCTACTACTTGCTCTGTGAAGCCACTTTTCAAATATGTAGATATTGTCTGGAGAAAGGAATGCTATTGCTCTGTTGTTGAACATCAGATATCTGCTGTCTTGATCTCTTAAACCCTTGTTTAACATAGAGGAATCAGCTGAACTATTCATCCCATGCTCAGCACTGAAGTTCAGTTCATGCTTTTAGTGTTCTGTTCATCGCCAAATACCATGGAGCAGGCTGTGAGCCATAACTGAACAGAAAGGAACCCTCTGGGTTTCAATTATTTTTCAGTTAGTTTCTCTGTCATGCTTAGTCTTGACATTAAAAACCATGACAAAATTAACAAGATCACATTTGTCTCCATCCTCTGAAACTAGTCGATGTTTTTAAATCACCAACTGGGCAAACTTGTTCAGGGGGCTAGAGTGGAACAATGACACACACTTGGTGAGAAGGCGGCAAGTACTAGTAAGCTGATGTTAAATATTCTTTAAAGAAAACCCAAAACTCACTGTGTTTATAAAAATTCATATGTACTTAAGTGCTTAGAACTGGATACACATATTATCTGACTATGGTAATTGTCTGAAAGGCCAGACTTTCATTTGCTTCGTAAACATCAGAAGTATTTAGTCTATGTAAATTAAAGGTGGTGTGTGGCAATTCTTTCCAGTGCTAACTTGATATCTTCTCTATACTATTGATATCTTCTCTACACTATTTTTCACACTGTAATAGGGTTTGCTCTTCAGATGCACTGTAAAACAACAGTAAAAATAAACCCAGAAAACCTCCCTTCCATGTGAAATTCTTCTGTACCCTTATCTAGGTTCCCAAATGATGTAAATAAAGCTATGGTTGAATTATATATGAGCAACTAACATTTTATTTTCAGTGACTCTTATATTCAGATGCCCTATACCTTTAAGAAACAAGCTTGACAATTTTCAGCTAGAGAAACAGAATTCTAGTATTTTCCTTTTATTTAAATGAAAGAATTCTCATGAGAAAAAAAGAACTCTACTTATGAGATACAATTCCCATTTCTCAGATTTTAACTTCTAAATGTCACTTTCTTTTTGTAATGAATTGGGCAGGAAACTCTGCCCTTTCCTTTGAATGACTCATGATGTAATGTACTTACAGATTAAGAACACAATTTGAGTAATGTACTATATGGCATTAAGCAAGGTTTTGCCCATTCTTTCACATCTATCCTAGTGTAAAGCTAGCACTGCATCACTTGCGCTAATATTAGGGTGTTTAGATCATTAGAACTTGTTGAACTTCATATGTAGGTGTACTTTTCCTTCATGTTATAAATGCACTTTTGTAATGTGAAAACTTTAAATTAATTTATCTGCAAATGTCATCTGATAAAGCTGAGCATAAAAAGCATCTTATTAATGTCTTATTTGTAGCTGTCAAAAGAATCCACGTGGCATAAAAGTGCACTTTGGTATTAATACAAAAAAGCTCTTATCTAGCTGATCTAGAATTTAATATTCATAATATTTGCAGAATTGAGCAAGAACGTTCTGTAAACTTGATGAACTTTACCAGTGGACAAAAATATGAATGTCCTGTTTGTTGCTACTTTGCACGCTCTGTTTTCTTTGAAGCCATTAAGAAACCATTTAAGTGATATTTTTATTTCAGAGGCATGCTTCACATTTTGGGCTTCTGGTATCCTGCCAATGTCAGATACAGACAATGAAGTCATAGGCCTATAGAACAACCTGCCTGCATGTGAAGTTTTTATTTTCATATATAGATTCTCTTTGCTCATGACAAGAATATGGGATGTGTCTAGGAGAAACCACCACCACTGGAAGAGTGTTGGCAGAAGTTAACTCTGGCTAAGTTTTGTGGCCAGTTTACCTTTGTAACAAGCAGTAGAATATGGTCTCTCCCACACAAGAATTCAGAAAAAGAAGAGTCTAACTAAATTGCTTGAATTTTTCTATACTTAAAAGCTGAGCCTCAGAAGAGCTTTTAGTCAAGTTAGACATCTCAGCCTCGCTTTTGAGACTTTGCCTCTCATGTAGTCAAATATATGGTAAATGCCTCTGGAATTAACTTCCTCCAACAGAGGCCATTATTTTGAGGAAGAGAAATTAAAACAAAGCAAAAAAGGATAGTAGAAAGCTACAGCATCCTTTAGCTAGATTAATAATAGGTGGGAATTTTTGGTCTATTGAAAGATCCCCTCTGGAAAACACTTCCACAGAATGGAAAAGCCTGCTCCATTTCTCTGTATGTGAGTTGCCTTTCAGTACTTCAGTCAGGTATCCTACTCCCTCATCAAACCTAGGTCACTTCACAGCCTCTCCCAGACAAGTGCAGCTACCATACACCCTGCTGCTAATACCTATCATTGGTCTTGTATCTCAAAAGGAGCAAAGAGAAGACCTGCCATTGCCTTAAATGGAAGAAACATTACCCTCTGAGGTTAAAAGTGGATCTACAACAATACCAACACCAGAAGCTTCAAAGAAGTAGACTTCAAACAGAACTTTGAACTGTTTTAATTGACACTTATGCTTACTTTTTTTTTTCTTATTGTATCAAGACCCAAATAGGGAATGTTGTTTATCCTATGATCTTTAGCAAAATTAAATTTTAATGTTCCTTGGGTATGATCCAATTCTTAACCATCTGATGCTATTGCAGATGCCCTAGGGACCTACCCGACTAGAGCTGCCAGTTCAATTTGGCATGGTTCTCCAGAAGATTTTGTCTCATATCTGCCACCAGCTTGCTAACATCTCAAATCCTTTGGATATCTCAAGTGACACCTAATGCCTATGTTAAGGCAGCTGAACTGAGCTAACTGAATGTGTTAATAGATTTACTTCTCATTTAACACCTTCCTTAACTCAAAATTGAATAATTTGAACTTTTCTTTTTTAGCTTTTACAGTAAAGCCATATTCAAAATCAGTACACTGTTTTTTTCTTAGTACTTCTGGTAGCTGGATTTTATGCAGTGTAAATCTAAACCTTTTCACGGATACCTATTTAGCTTTTCTGATTTGCCACAAACTATGTATTATTTATATGATTTGTTTACAGTTTTGAAATGCATAAATAGCCAGTATTGATTGTCTCATTTTAGTACATTGTCCTTGTCAAACATTGACCTGGAATATCTTCACTGCAACACAGCCAATAGCTTTAATGCACAAATATTTATGATATGTGAAATTACGGTGAAGGGCTGTGATATAAGATTAATGTACTTAAATTGAAATGTGGCGGCAAACTAAGCATTACATTATGGAAAATGGGACAGAAGCAGCGTTATACACTTGTCAACTTCTGTTTCATGAAATGCAATAAACTTCAAAGAAGCTTTTTTCCCTAATGTATATACCCAAAGAGGGAACGCTAACTTTCCTATTATCTTTACCAAAATGAAATTGTAATGTTTCTGTGTCGTGGTTTAAACCCAGCCACACAGCCCTTGAACTCATTTCCCGCCTTGCTCCCCCAATTCCCGGAGAGTTGGAAGGGAGAATCAAAAGAATGTAGCCCCCACAGGTTGAGATAAGAACAGTTTAATAACTAAGCTATAACACAAATCACTACTGCTACTACCAATAATAATAATAATAATGATAAAGGAAATAACAAGTGAAGAGAATACAACACCCCACCACCCGCCGACCAATAACTCAGCCACCCCACCTGACCAAGCACCAACCAATACCTCCTTCAACCCCCCAGAGCCCTAGCCCTTCCGGGTAACTCTCGGTTATATCCTGGGCATGACGTGTTATGGTATGGAATACCTCTTTGGCTAGTTTGGATCGGGTGTCCTGTCTCTGCTTCCTCCCGTCCTCCCCTCCTCCCTGGCAGAGCATGAGACTCATGAAGTCCTTGATCAGTGTAAACATTTGAGCAGTAACTAAAAACATCGGTGTTATCAGCACTGTTCCCAGGCTGAAAGTCAAAGCACAGCACCGCACCAGCTACCAAGAAGGAGAAAAAATGTCTGCTACTGTTGAACCCAGGACATAAGGAAAAGATCATCTTACAAGGAACATTACTGGCCTCCATGATTCACTTAGTTTAAATTACGAATTTGCTGCAAGTTTCTCAGTCACAATAAACAAGTGCCGTACTAAATACTTGCACACCTGTAGTTGTGCCCTAAAAAGCTTCATGTTCACTAATTTTTCTGAAGTTCTATCGGCTTGGTTCAGAATTTTCCACAGATGTGGTATGTGTGTTATCTTACAGAGTCAAATTCCTTGAAGACATAGCTGGCAGAATAAGAATACTGTTTCAGTGCAGTTTGGTTGCCCACAGTAGAAAGAAACCATGCATTCTTTGGAGCATGTGACAGATGAGTCTGGTAGGATTAGAGCACCCTCTCTTGCACGGGAAACAGTTTGTGCCTGCTACTCACAAGGCCATCACAGAGCCACAGCAGGAGTGAAGAAAGCTGATTTGGAGCAAACCAAACCAGCTTTGCCTAAGCAGAGTCTCATGCTCACACTGGGAAATGAGAAATCAGCCAGCAAAGGTATGAGGGGTTGTTCTTT
This sequence comes from Melopsittacus undulatus, assembly GCF_012275295.1. NCBI lineage: Eukaryota > Metazoa > Chordata > Aves > Psittaciformes > Psittaculidae > Melopsittacus > Melopsittacus undulatus. The sequence goes on from NC_047528.1 coordinate 95,212,063, forward strand.
CAGCCTAATCCTGCAGATCTCTGGAAAAGTCACTGACATTATTAATGGGAAGGCTTGCTGACCAAAAAAGACTTCCAGAGCTATAAAATTTCCTGAGTTGGAAGAGACCCATGAGGATCATCAAGTCACACAGGGCAATTTAAAAGTTAAACCCTATATCTAGCAGCATTGCTCAAACACATCTTGAACACTGACAGGCTTGGGGTGATGTCAGCTTTGACCACATCCCTGGGGAGGTTGCTCCACTGCTTAACCACCCTCTCAGGGAAGAACTTTTTCCTAATATTAAATCTGAACTTCCCCTGATGCAGCTTTAAGCCATTCACACGTCTTATCATCAAATATCAGAAAGAAGATATCAGCATCTCCTTTGCTGTTCCTCCTAATGAAGTTGTAGACAGCTGTAGACAGTCACTAGTCTCCTCTTCTCTAAGCTGAACAAACCTCCTATCTTCAGCAGCTCCTCATAAGTGATGCCCTCTAGTCTTTTTGACTTCTTCCATTACAAAACAATCTTCTACTATTAACTGATATATGTCACTTGCCGAGGTGAGTAGTTCCAGAGAGGAGCTTTCAGCCCCCTAGCAAACGGAAACCCCGAGTCCAGGAGCCTCAGTTCTGAGCGCGAGAGCCATCAGGAGAACCACAAGCTCTCTCCAGGCCTTGCCCAGGAGCCGCAGCTCTGCTGAGGTGAGCAGGGACTCACAGGGGCGGCACCAGGAGGGACGGTCCTGCCCTGAGCTGGGAAAACCTGCTTGACCTTGTACTCACCAACAGGGAGCTGGAATGTGATGCTCCAGAGCAGTATTGACTGTAGCAATCATGAGAGGGTCAAGTTCCAGATGCGGAAGACAGTGAGAAGGGCACACAGCAAGCTCACTGCCCTGGACTTCAAGAGAGCAGACTTCGGCCTCTTCAGGAACCTCTTTAGTAAGGTTCTACAGGATATAAGCTTAGAGGACAGGGGGCCCCAAGGCTGTTGGTTGATATTCAAGGATCACCTGCTCCAAGCTCAGTGTTGCATCCCAAATAGAAGGAAGTGCAGCAGGAAGGCCAGGAGACCTCCATGGATGGTTAAGGAAGTGCTGAGGAAACTTAACAAGGAAAAAAGAAGCTTATAAAAGGTGGAAATGAGGACAGGTGGCCTGAGAAGGCATGTAGCAAACAAAGAACAGACTAGGGATAACTTTTCCAGAAGCTGTCAGAAGACCTGACTGCCCTGGATTTGGGTAATGTTGAGATTCTCAATGACTTCTTTGCCTTGGTCTTCACTGGAAAGTGCTTTGACCATGCCGCCCAAGTCCTGGAAGGCAGATGAAAGGACAGAGAATGAAGACCTTAGGCACCACTGTAGGAGAGGATCAGGTTTGAGATCATCTTAAGAACCTGAATGTGCACAAGTCCGTAGGACCTGATGAAATCCATCTGTGGGTCCTGAAGGAGCAGGTGAATGAAATTGCTAAGCCACTGGCCACCATATTTGAAAATTCATGGAAGTCAGGTGAAGTTAACGACAACTGGAAAAAGTGTACTGTAATCCCATTTTCAAGAAGGGGAATATGGAAGACCCAGGGAGCTATAGGATAGTTAGTCTCATGTCTGAGCCTGGTGAAATCTTGGAGCAGATTCTCCTGGAAGGCATCCTAAGGCACATGATAAACAACAAGGTGGTGGGTGACACCCTGCTCTTGTGAGACCTCACTTGGAGTATTGTGCTCAGTTCCCTGACATAAAAAGGACATGGAGCTGTTGGAACAAGTCCAGAGGAGGGTCACGAGGATGATCATGGAACTGGAGCACCTCCTGTATGAAGACAGGCTGAGGAAGTTGGGGCTGTTCAGCCTGGAGAAGGCTGCATGGAGACCTCATAGCAGCCTTCCAGTATCTGAAGGGGGCCTATAGGGATGCTGGGGAGGGACTATTCACTAGGGACTGTAGTGACAGGACAAGGGGTAACAGGTTAAAACTTAAACAGGGGAAGTTTAGATTGAATATAAGGAAAAAATTCTTTATTGTTAGGGTGGTGAGGCACTGGAATGGGTTGCCCAGGGAGGTTGTGAGTGCTCCACCTCTGGCAGTTTTCAAGGCCAGGTTGGAAGGAGCCTTGGCTGACACAGTTTAGTGTGAGAGGTCCCTGCCCATGGCAGGGGGGCTGGAACTTGATGATCTTAATTTCCTTTCCAACTGTAACTATTCTATGATTCTATAAGTGGAAGTTGAGTTTATATTAGTAGCATTAGTTTGTATCAATGCCTCAACATATTTGTGCTCTCAAACTCACAGAATGGCTACTCCAGCTGTTGTTAAACTGTATGACATATTCTAATGCTATTTAAATTATGTCTTAATAAGTTAAACATAAATATCAAGTCAAATTCTTCTTTCAGTTACACACTCATTGTGAATTTTGTCATCCAATATATCCAATAATTACCTAGAAAAACTTGTGTTCACATAGTACCTGTTTAACACTTCTTAATAGTACTTTTGCAATGTGTTTTAAAGAAGTTGAAAGCTTTCCTCATATTAGAACAATTAACTTGTTTAAAGTCACGGGTGGATCAGCTTTCTTCACTGGAATGAATCTAATTTCCTTGGAATATTATTTCCTCTCCTTTGCTTTTCCATACCTAATGATGAACACAGAAATCTTCCTGTGTACTGTCAAAGCTTTTCTCTCAGCTTGCCAGGATTCTCCTTGTTCCTTGGTTATTAACATAGCAGTAGCAGTATCTCAATGTTATCAGTGTTTCAGCCACCATTCATAGGCAATTATGATCTGAAAAAAGATGGATGCTGTTCTCCAGAGAACAGCTGTAGCAACTTTTGCCAGTTTTGTGACAATGGATGTATCTTAAAAGCAGACTTCAAAGAGACAGTGGTGCTGCAGCAGTACAGATCCTCCTTATATTTCCCCCTCACATTTCTTCAGCCTTCTTTGAGGAGCACAGAAAAAGCTGTTCGGCATATATTCATTACAGTCAAGTTGTTTAAATAGGTAGACATATCAAATAGATTCCACAGAAATCCTGCATTATATGTAGTAATTACATTAATCTAACCCACGCATGCCTTTGGGGTAATAAATTTTAAAGCATTGTAAACTGTTAGCCCTTTTTTAAAGACCACTAAGCCCAAATTATAACACCTATGGTCATACCATGGCTAGAAGTACTCCACCTCAAAAAGACTTCCAGGTGGGTCTGACAAAAAGGTATCTCAAGACTTTCTTTAAAAGTTTGCTAGGAATATTATTTGAGTGGAAAGAAATACACCATTAATAGAATGGTGATTTCTATGCTCAAGACAGCATATCATAGAATCACAGAAGAGTTAAGGTTGGAAAGGACATCCAGTTCCAACCCCACACACTTACCCATATGTCCTGGTTCAGCAGTAGCAGTCATTTTTCTCCTTCTTGGTAGCTGGTGCAGTGCTGTGTTTTGACTTCGGGCTGAGAACGGTTGCTGATAGCAAGTATGTTTTGAGTTACTGCTCAAATGTTTGGTTGGTCCAAGGCCTTTTCTGAGCTCATGCTCTGCCAGGGAGGAGGGGAGGCCAGGAGGAAGGAGAGACAGGACACCTGACCCAGGCTAGCCAAAGAGGTATTCCATACCATAGCACGTCATACCCAGGATGTAATCGGGAGAGAGCTGGAAGGGCTGAAGCTCTGGGGGGTGGAGGAGGTATCGGCCGGTGCTCGGTCGGGCAGGGTGAGGTGAGTTATGGGTCGGTGGCTGGTGAGGTGTTGTATTCTCTTCACTTGTTATTGGCTTTATCATTATTGTTTGTAGTAGTAGTAGCAGTAGTGATTTGTGTTATGCCTTAGCTATTAAACCGTTCTTATCTTAACCTGTGGGGGCTACATTCTTTGGATTCTCCTTCCTAACTCTCCAGGATTTGGGGGAGCAAGGTGGGGGAGTGAGTGAACGAATTGTGTGGACTTGGTTTAAACCACGACACCATGTCACCCAAGGCTCCCTCCAACCTGGCCTTGAACACCGCCAGGGGTGGAGCAGTCACAGCTTCCTCGGGCAACCCATTCCAGTGCCTCACCACTCTCAACAGTAAAAAACTTCTTCCTTCATCTAACCTAAACTTCCCCTGTTTAAGTAGAAATCCATTCTCCCTTGTCCTGTCACTACAGTCCCTAGTGAAGAGTCCTACTTCATCATCCTTATAGGCCCCATTCAGATACTTGAAGGCTGCTATGAGGTCTCCATGCAGCCTTCTCTTCTCCAGGCTAAACAGCCCCAGCTTTCTCAGCCTGTCTTCATGCAGAAGGTGCTCCAGTCCCATGATCATCCTCGTGGCCCTCCTCTGGACTTGTTAACAAACACAAGCAAACATCTAACCACCCTCTGCTACAAACTTTACCCTGTGTAACAAATGCAGAAGAGATTTCTTGAATACTCCTTTCCAAGAAGAAGACCTCACCATAAGCAGTGTGGTAGCAAATGCCAATCAGTGTATTGACAAGGACTGGTGAGGAAATGCTGCATGCTCTCTATGTTTCTGCAAGGTTCATGCAGATTGAACCCAAACCCCTTTTCTTTCACCTTTGGGATGGCCACAGTCAAATGACTGTATGTGGTATCAAAGTCTTTACTGATGCAGTCTGAACATACAGATTTATTTACAGGGACACCCCTCAGTGATGCCCAGTGTGTGGCCACCATGGGCAGGGACATCCCCCTTGGCCTCCTGGGCACAGGCACTGCCTCAGGGCCAGCAGCCCAAAGGCCTTTCTCCAAGGGATGCTGGCAGAAGGGGCAGCAGCAGCAGGAGGGCTGCGGTGGGCAGGGCTGCAGGGGCCCCATCACCCCTGTGTCATAGTGCCAGCACCCGGCAACGCAGCATCACAATGCTCTGGGGCAGTATGAGTCCAGCACCCTGCCCTGTCCCACTCCCAGAGTGCCTGGTGCTGTCACCAGGACAGAGCTGGCAGCCTGAGGACATCTGAGAGGAAGCCCTTGAGGCACTGGGGGAATTCCTGGGAGGGGGTTGATGGGGGGAACGCTTGAAGCTGCAGGAAGCTGCAGGAGGTTGTCTGCTGCAGTTCCAGCTCCTGGAGGGACCACTCTCTAAGCTCATTGGATGGGTGGATGGATGGAGCTCCTGCTTCAGTTGTCGGGGAGCTCGCTGTCCTCATCTGCTGGGCACCGAGGAATTGCTTGCATGAGGGGTGGAGGGAGCAAGCACTTGGAGCTGCACGAAGCTGCAGGAGGTTCTGTGCTGCAGTTCCAGCTTCTGGAGGGGCTACGTTCAAAGCATCATCGAGGGATCCTGCTTTAGTTGTCGGGGAGCTTGCCGTCCTCACCTCCTGAGAGAGAGTGGCAGTAGCCAGAAGAAAAAGGGTGCACAGGTGGCTCAGTGCCCTCCCCCAGTGCTCTGGAGCTCCCACTGCCAAGCACAGGAAGGATTCGTGCTCCAAGGATTCATCAGGCCAATGGCATTTTGCTTTTGTTGGAAGCCCCTGAGATGGCTTCAGGTGGAAGCAGAAAAAGCAGTGCCAGTGTCCCCTTGTATCCTTAGAGGCATAACCAGCGTGTGGACCAGGAGCAGGTCTTGCTCACATGCTCAGGGAGTAGCCGATCGCCAGCACTGGGGTCAGGAAGGAATTTTCCCCCGGGGCAGATTGGCACTGGTCCCCGGGGGTTTTTTGCCTTCCTCTGAGCACTGAGCATGACCACTTGTCAGGGCTCCTCAGTCCATTCTGGCTGCGTTATCACCTGGTGCTCGTGCTCCACGAAGGTGGCCCCTCGTGTCCTGCAGCTGGGGGAGGAAGGCTTTTTTCCCCCAGGCTGGACTAGCATGTGTCCCTGGGGTTTTTTGCCTTCCTCTGCAGCCGAGCACAGCTCCTTCATGGGGCTCCTTTGGGTCACTGTGTCCCAAAGGCAGAGGCTCGTGCTCCACGCAGGTGGCCCTCGTGCCCTGCATCCGGGGGGAGGCAGCCTTCTGCACTCCCACGGTGGCCCCAGTGTGGCCCCGGGACTTGCTGCTGTCCTCTGGAGTACTGAGCACCACCCCTCGTCAGGTCTTCCCCGGCCCTTTCTGGCTGGGCTCTTCTTGCACTGCTCTTCTCACCACCACAGCACCGCTCCTGCCCTGCCTTGCCTTTGTCAGGCTGCAGGGGAGGGTTTTTCCAGCTAAACTGAAGGGTCTAAACTAAACTAGACTAAAATTAACTAAGCTAAACTAAATCAAATAACTTTATATAGAAATAAATAAAATGCTCTTTCCACCTGTAACCATTCTGATTTGTGTCTTTGGAAGGGTTTTTGGTGCTGAAATTGCTTTGGCATTTCGGGTAAATAAGGATCTCTTTTTACAACTTGTGAGTGCAGGGAATGGAACGCAATAAAATTCAATGGAATAGAACAGAAGAGAGTGGAATGGAAGTGAACAGAACACAACAGAAAGCTCTGTTATGTTATGCATATAGAATCATAGAATAGTTAGGGTTGGAAAGGACCTCAAGATTGTCTAGTTCCAGCCCCCCTGCATGGGCAGGGACACCTCACCACTAAACCATGTCACCCAAGGCTCCTTCCAACCTGGCCTTGAACACTGCCAGGGATGGAGCTTTCACAACTTCCCAGGGCAACTCATTCCAGTGCCTCACCACCGTAACAGTAAAGAATTTTCCCCTTATATCCAATCTAAACTTCCCCTGTTTAAGTTTTAACCTGTTACCCGTTGTTCTATCACTACAGTCCCTAGTGAATAGTCCCTCCCCAGCATCCCTATAGGCCCCCTTCAGATACTGGAAGGCTGCTATGAGGTCTCAATGCAGCCTTCTCCTCTCCAGGTTGAACAGCCCCAGCTATCTCAGCCTGTCATCATACAGGAGCTGCTCCAGTTCCATGATCATCCTCGTGACCCTCCTCTGGACTTGTTCCATCAGTTCCATGTCCTTTTGGTGTTGAGGACACCAAAACTGAACACAATACTCCAAGTGAGGTCTCACAAAGCAGAGTAGAGGCGCAGGATCACCTCCTTTGACCTGCTGGTCACACTCCTTTTGATGCAGCCCAGGATACAGTTGGCTTTCTGGGCTGCAAGTGCACACTGAAACCAGTTCATGTTCATTTTCTCATTGACCAACACCCCCAAGTCCTTCTCTGCAGGGCTTCTCTGGATCTCTTCTCTGCCCAACCTGTAGCTGTGCCTGGGATTGCTCCGACCCAGGTGCAGGACCTTGAACTTGACATGGTTAAAATTCATGAGGCTTTCATCAGCCCAGCTCACAAGCGTGTCAAGGTCCCTCTGAATGGCATTCCTTCCCTCCAGCGTATCAACAGAACCACACAGCTTGGTGTCAGTTGAATTGGCAATTGGCAAATTGGCAAATTTACTGCAGATGCACTCAATCCCACTGTCCATGTCACCAACAAAGATGTTGAACAAGAGTGGTCCCAACACTGATCCCTGAGGGACACCACTTGTTACTGGTCTCCAGCTGGACATTGAGCCGTTGACCACAACTCCTTGAGTGCAGCCATACAGACAGTTCTTTATCCACTGAGTGGTCCACCTATCAAATTGATGTTTCTCCAATTTAGAGACAAGGATGTCCTGCAGGACAGTGTGAAAGGCTTTGCACAAGTCCAGGTAGATGATATCAACTGCTCTACCCCTGTCCATCAGTTCCGTAGCCCCACCATAGAAGGCCACCAAATTGGTTAGGCAGGATTTCCCCTTAGTGAAGCCATGCTGGCTGTCACCAAGCACCTTGTTGTTTTTCATGAGCCTTAGCATGCCTTCCAGGAGAATCTGCTCCCAGATTTTGCCAGGCATAGAGGTGAGACTGAGTGGTCTGTAATTCCGCGGGTCATCCATTTTCCCCTTCTTGAAAATGGGGGTTATATTTCCCTTTTTGCAGTCATCAGGAACTTCACTTGACTGCCATGTTTTTTCAAATATGATGGCCAGGGGCTTAGCAGCTTCATTCACCAGCTCCTTCAGGACCCGCGGACGGATTTCATCAGGTCCCATGGACTTGTGTACGTTCATGTTCTTAAGATGGTTTTGAAGCAGAGCCTGTCCTGCAGTGATGCCTAAAGTCTTCATTCTCACAGTCCCTGTCTGTGCCTTCCAAGACTTGGGTGGTTTGGTCATAACATTTGCCAGTGAAGAATGAGGCAAAGAAGTCATTGGGAATCTCAGCCTTCTCCAAATCTAGGGTAGCCAGTTCTCCTTATATCTTCTGGAGAATCCTTAAATTCCTTAATTCCAAATTCCTGTTTTCAAGGCTAGAAGGGTTAAATCAGTGTGACAAGAAAGAGTGATCCTTTTGAGAACACCCTTTTCTTACACCCACAGAGCACATTTTGCCTGAATAAAAACTTTTACTTGAAATTATGTGCATTCAACTTGTTGAATTCCTTTATTTGGGAAGTAAATGCTGAAAGTACTTCTGATGAAGTCAGAATCTTTAAATCTTTATTTGCTTAAATTTGATATGAAAAGAAAAAGGAAATATTTCCTACAAAAATAAAAGGTCTGACCTGAAAACCTTTCCCCCTTGATTTCTAGCCTCAGAAAGACACCTTCCCCTCTTTCCCTCAAATACATTTTCTATCATATTAATACTAAGGGGTTTTTTTTGTTAAAACTCTATCAACAAGTACACAGCACTCCCTACCTGTTGTATGAAGTGCATACCTTGTCACTTTTGTAGGGAAAAAAAAAATAAAATCTTACCTTGTGGGTTTTCTTTTTTAAAATAATGTTTTTTTTTACAAGTCAGTTCTCTTAAGATGGCAAGCCTTAATTCATTGCTTCTTTGCTTGGCTGTATCTTTTGGGTTGGGATTTTAATTTATATCTTTTTATTGCTATTTAAATAACACTCAGGAAAAATAAACAAACACCATGTGTTTATCTTGACCAATCTGTTGGGAGAAATAAATGTGTTTTAGTTGCATTGTACTTCTACACAGAGATAAAAGTATCTGGAATTCAAGTTCTGGGAATGGAATTTTTCTGTGTTTTCAGCAAGTATCACATTAAGCTTTTTCTCTCTGGTTACTTTAACATGCACTGAAGAATTCTGGTAGCTCAGTTTTCCTCTTGCTTCAAAACCTATGAAGGTAAATATGAGTTTACATTCACACCATGAACATTCAAGTTATTGAAAGTCTAAAAAAGTAATCTGAATACCTTTTCATCTTTTTCTCCTGGTTAAAAACAAAAGCAACACAATTGACTGGTAAATATATGGCCTGGCAAATAGGTACAAGCTCAAGAAATTTGTCTCTGCATCTCTTTCACAGAGTGGACCTGGATTGTTTGCTTCATCTTCCTGCACATTTACTCTCCCTTTGCATTTGTCATTTTATCTTGCTAGATAGCTGATTCCAAACAGTCTGAACTTTACGTTCTTCTATAGCTAGATGCAGGGTGGATTTTAGGAAACACAAAACTGTGGTACTAGGCATCCTGTGTTCTTTGCACTGACAATGGAGACAGACACCTACCATTCACTTTTGGAAATACCCTTCTCAGAAATCTCACTCGCTCCATTATACCGATGTCTAAGAAAACAAAGCAGGAGTAAGAGTTAGCTACCTAAATCTAGTGTGCTCATTGTCTCTGGTCTCCACTGGAGTTTTCTTGCACACCTAAATACATTCTGATGCTGCTAAATACTGACAGGATTATTCTCCCTGTATTCAGAAAGAGAACAGTTGTAGTAAAATTCTTCACTCCTTCATTTTTGTAGAGAGACCCATCTTCTCATTTCTGAGCTGTGTTTTCCCTGGCAAGCAAAACATGAAGGGCTAGCTGTGGAAAAGGCTTGCACATCTCCCATACTACACAGAATCCTTTAAACAAAAAGAAAAGCAGACACATTCTCACCAAAAAAAAAAAAAAAAACACTTCTGGTCTATTTCATACCTCCCCCAGAAATGTAGCTCTTCAGCATTGTGGAGACATGATGAGTTACTTCTGTTGTTAGGCTGATATACAGATTGAAAAGTGTGAGGATATCTTATCTGTGGCTGTGGAGATTAGCAGATAAGCAATGTGTTTGTCTGCTGTCAGGATCTGATCTTACTGTCACTGCTCTCATGTTCTCCAGATGGTGCTGGCCATATTATACCTTTGAATGCATGTTTTTTACCTTGCCTATATACTACAAGAAGAGTGTCTTTGTGGAAGGTGTTCTTCAAAATCAGGAGCTTGAAGGACAGATTCTCTGCCAATGTAAAGCTGCACCATTCCATGGATCTTTACTCCTGTTTCAAGGGTGGCCTTATGAATCATCACCAGTGTTACTAAACATTAGAAAAGCAAAACAGCATTGAAAGCTTGGTGAAAAACCAAAGGCATCTATTGCTATCCAATTTGGTGGTGTTCAGATCTGCTTCAGACTGTCTGTATATAAAGTGGAGCCAGTATGTACAAAACTACTCTTTTGTGTGGAGCATTAGTATTGAAAATATACCATATACTTTGAATTATGAGGCACTGGAATGTGATTGCAAACCTAATCCAAACATCTTCTTGTCCAGCCATCCTGACTTGGAAAAGTTAATCATAAGAAATGACTCCCAGAACTGACTCAGCAAGTATCTGTCCTCTCAATAGGCTATACTGATGGTGTGAGACGTGATCTTGGCAAGACTGGCTTTACTTATCTTAGCACTCTGACTGAAAGCAAATAATTCCTTCTTCCTTTTTTTTTTTTCTTGCTGGGTGGTACAGAAGAAAATGAAGCAAAGAGTGCTAAAAGCAACATTATTATATTTCTGTTAAATATGCAGAACGATCAAAGCCTTTACAATTAGTAAAATGCACATAAAGTAATAATCTTTAAAAGTAATGTGCTTTCTTCTTTATATTCTCCTCCTCCTTCACATCCCTTTTTCCAATTTCTGCCACTCCAGGGTTCAGATAGATTGTTCTTTGTCTCACTTATGTCTTAACTTTTATTTCTTTATTTATATCTCTATTCCCTTTTTATTCCTTCATTGGGAAATCTTGTTCCGTTTTCCTCTGGTCTCAATCTCCCTGTTTTTCATTTTTTCCCAGTCATGTATCATGTCTCACCCTCAGCTTTTGCCCATGAACTCATCCAGACCTGTCTTCAAATTCTCATTTTCCATCTGCTGAGGGCACAGAAGATCCGTAGGGGTAGATTTGTCCATTCTTTTTTCCTTCAGATAGCATCCAAATTCTAGCTGTTGCTAGCTATTTTCAAGTTGTCAGGGCATGCTTGTGTTATGCTCTTTGTGTCCATCTTAGATGGTTTTAAGTTCCCTGTGACTTTTGGCTTACCATAGTTTCTTTGAACACAGCAGTCCAGAGTCCTGCATCCTGTGCTCTTGGGCCACCTTCTTGTAGAAACAGCTGTAGAGGCAAAGTTGGGCTCTGCCAGCTTTGATATGTCTAGTTACAACGCAAACACTTTCAAGAAATATATGGGACACATTTGAGAAAAAAAGCTCTTTTCACCCTACATTGCTTACAAACACTGTTTTACACTGCCAATGAACTGGGAGCCAAAACAGGTCTTTCAGGATCTGGCATCAGATCTTTACTTGGTACTCTGAAGAACAGCCATGATAATGTTTCACAACAATGCAGGGAAGTTACCAGTTTGGACCAGTGAGGTTAACTGCTCATGTAGTTCAGAAGAGATCTCTAGAGAAGCACTGTCCAGTTAGCATAAGACTCATAATATTTCCCGAGTTAAAAAATGAAAAGTATCTTGGCTATGCATCTGAGTGGGAGGAAGATAATGTTTCAAGAGAAGTATTTTTTCTTTTTCCTGTATTTCTATGTCTATGTTATAGTTATTAAACTCTAATAAACTGATCTTATTTGCACTGAAGTAGGTTCTGTTGAAAATCTCACTTAAACAGTTAAACAGATTTTGTTTTGGCAACAGTCATTATAATTCCCAGAAAGAAGGATCTGAAGCAAAGCCCAATGTGCAATAATTTCAAGCAACTGTTTTAAGAAAGACCAATCTCCCTTCTAATCTATAAAACAGATTCCTTGTTACATTTTTATACAACTGAACTTTCTTTTCCTAAACAAGAATAAAATCTGGGAGTAAATTACTTTTTTATTTTTTGAAACAAAAATCACTCAGCATGAAAAGAGAGTGGGTATATTGTATGCTGCCCAAGTCTTAGCTTTACATTCAAGTGTCCATTTCCACTTTGATCTCACATTTACATTGTCTTTATAGGCAAATTCCAGTGCTGTGCAAGAGGCTAACCTAAAGCCTGCCTAAACCCAGGCTGTGGAGAAGGACACAACCTGGTTTTTCTATAGACCTTTTTTTTTGCCACTGAATTTTACCTTGACTTAATACTATGTGCCTGAGACTGTTTTGATCACAGTGTATAATAGACTAAAATTTTGTATTCCACCTACAGAGTGCTACAGCAAAGTATATAAAAGTGCAAATATAAAGTACATGAAACGTTTACAATGTTTACAGAATTTTTCCTATTCTTCCTGTAAAATAATGAGAATTAGAAAAAAAAACCCTGAAAATGTAGCTGTTTCTCAGCTGTTAACTCTAGTCTATGTAGATTATTAAACATGTATTGGAAGTAATTTTTAGGAGTTGTGCTGGGACTATCACAATGCCTTTTTGAATAGTTAGAAGGTAAGAATAGTTTCACAGATAGAGAAGTTTGTTTTCTTAGAAAAATACCATTTTACTTGATTCTTGTCTAATTTAAGCTTAATGCTTCTCATATACATAGTATCTTTCTGATTTTGACAGCAATGGAAGCATACTCATTCTTCAGAGACAGAAATAACTCCTGTATTTTATAGATCAGATTTGCAAACCAGACAGGTTCTTTGTTACACAAAGTAACAAAGTATTTGACTAGGTACTCCAGAGTACTATGACTGAAATATACATTGACTGAGGTATTTATCCAGAGTTGGAGAAAAGATGGCAACTACAAAATCATAAATGTCACAATGCAAATCCAGGTAAAGTCAACAAAAAGATTCTCATTAGTTCTGGGATAATAATAATAATAAAAACAATGGATGGATTTAAATGAAATTATGAGCAAAGGTGGTTTTGCTGTTTTGATTTTAAACTGCATTATACTGTTATTTTTTTCTCATCTCACAGGAACTCCTCAGGATATTTCTTTTAGCCCGATTTCATAAGGAAATTAAGATTTTTTTTGTGATTATGCTGTACACATTGTGCACCAGCAGTGTTTTTCTGTATTTATATGTGATTCCTGCCCCACTTGCTCCAGATTCTGTTGGTTAGTTTTAAATGAATTTGATAGACAGATGTGTTTCAAAAATGCTTGCTGCTGCCAGGCTAATGTGGATACGATAGTGAAGGGACTTGTAATGACAATCCATAGTGAAATGAAGGACAGCTAATAAATGTGCATTTAATGCAGCACTGTCCAGTAATCTGCAAAAGATAAAAATTGTTTCTCTCACAACTGTTCTTACTGTAACAGTGATAGAATAAGCTGATAAAAGCTATTTGCTGTATTTTCAGAATAAGAGACATCAGAGAGTATCACAGAGCTGAAAATGGAAAATGCTAGCATCAGGTTTCTTCATGTACTGACTGATTTTTGTGTGTTGCAAGCAGAATACTGGAAAAAAAGGCAAACAGATCTTTGCTGGGAAATGTTTAGCCTGTGTTATCACAATGACACTTGCATTACATTTTCATAGACTGAATTCTTTTAGTTCAGAGGAATTGTAAAGAGGCTGCTTGAACCTTTTGCTTAAGGATCCAGAGTTCATGAGATGTATTAGTAATCTTTCCACTGTATTCATAAGTCTTTGATTCAGGCCCTGTTTATGTTATATATATATATATATATATATATACATATACACTCACAGATTAGATTCACATGTGGATTTTCAATAACGGGCAAAAATTAATATACGATCTGTTATATTCCAGGAATTAAAGTACTATTATATCATAACAAAGAATGTCAAAGTAGATGAACTACATACACTGACCAATACTAACTCACTTATTTTTTTCCAGACAATATGTTTGTAAAGGTTACTCAGGTTTATTTTAAAGGTTACCAAAACTGAGTTTAAAGCTAAGCCAACACCTTGTGTATCTTTTGCAGTGATAGTGGTGGTAGTGTCTGTGTAGTGTGGAAATCTATTCACACACACCCACACCCACACCCCCCAGGAAAAGATTTTTCACTTCACATTTAGGAAAAGGTTGAATGTATCAGATGGAAAAAATGACAGTGGGAAGGACTGGAGGAGGGGAAACTCTCAATGCAGGTCTTCCTGCACTACCACAAGAAAATCATGACAGAAGTTCCAAGGTGGTGGTGACAACTGAAGCCCCTCAAAGCTTTTGAACAGGATGCGAAGATTGTGCTGTTCATGAAGAAGTGCTTGCAAGGTTTGACTCCTATGCCTTTCACTTAGGAGGACTTTCTGAAAGTGGCAGAGCAGGTCATTCCCTGCTCTGCCTCATAGTGAGTCTGTTCTTAAGCCACCCTTACTCTGTGAAAAGTGGCATTTGTGTCTTGGTTATAATTTTGGAAATGAAGAATCACTTGTGTGCATATTGTAACTGAAAGCACTCTGAATATTGACACGTAAGAGAAAGGTTTTGTATAGAGCATTCAGAGATATCTTGTCATTGATTCTTCTCAATGAGACTTTGCACAACACCATCACTTAGTAGACAGGTACTGGTGATACAAAAGTACCAGTCGTACCTAGTAAAGCAACGGACATGCAAGTATGCTGATAATTATGAACTCAAGCCCAGAAATATAGAATCATAGAATAGTTAGGGTTGGAAAGGACCTTAAGATCATCTAGTTCCAAACCCCCTACCATAGTCAGGGACACCTCACACTAAGTCCTGAATATACAGATACAGCCAGGACAGAACTGTTTGAGGTCTGCCTGCATGCTTAGCTCTCCGTGTGCCAGCATCCTGCTTTGTGAGCAGTGCCATTGCTGTAACAATATGGACTTTCCTACTATTGGGATATTTCACATCAAGTCAGCATAAGGATTTGAGTGGATCACATATGGCCATGCAGCTAAGTTGCATCTCATTTGAGTCTTCCTTTTAAGAGGGAAGAAGTTATTAGCTTTTGTTTTTTACCAGGTAATCAGAATCTTCTAGTTTTCAATTTTATATGTATTAACATAATTTGTTATCCCAGTTGAGTAATAAATTAGAAATTATTATGGTACATGGGTCAACAGGTACTTGCTAGAGAGAAAGACTGAGCTGACTAAAAGTATGTATCATGCAACTGAGGTAAAATGCAAGAAATCTCCCCTTTAACTTTTTGGATCTGGTTTCAGCCATTGGATGCATTCGTAGTAAATCTACATAAAAAGCTCTGTACAAGGGAAAGGTAATTTCCAAGTGACTAATCTTTATTTGTGCAGAAGACTCTCTGTGGTTACGCCTGTAAAATGGTAAAAAATATACACTGTTCAAGATCAACACCTTGCATGTACTGGTGCAAATTTGGTTTCTTTATTTGTTGGTCTTCTATCAGATTTGTTAATAAATAATTGAAAAGAACTCATCAAACCAGTATATGGGACCTATTGAAGCAGCTCCAGATTCATTGGTTTTAAAAATGTTGAGTCCCATTTTCTTTTGTTTGTATTAAGAAACTACTCTAGACTGAGACAACTATATTTCCCTTGTAATTTAAGAAGATATTCAAGTAATTCATGAATATGAAACTGAATATGAAAACACTGAATGCTAAAAAATAATCTATGTATGTATTAACATATATATTTATATAAGCATATGTGTGTATCTATTTAAATCTTTTATCAGTTCTGTCCCAGTGAACCTTCTAGTGATCTTCTTTGTTAATACTGCTTTTGTAAGGACTTGTATGATTCCCTTTTTACCCCACAAATTTATGATATGCTTTCCCATACCTTATGTTCCCATAGTAAAATCATATGGGAATGTTTTAGGTTTTTTTATTAATGGAATATTAGCTTGTCCATCTTTGCTCTTCTCTCTGTTTTCAAACCTCCTGATAAAAAAATTAGTAGAGATTATGATATCTATCTTCTTTAACTTGACTTTTTCCCCTTAATCCTTGATTTCAGATCTTAACTGAAGCTATGCAAATCTTTATCCATCTGCATTTGGGGATAGTCCGTACGGTTTAAAAAACTGTTCAACGGGTAAACACCAATATGCAGTCATTCTTTGGGAAGGCTGAAACCTATTTTAGGTCTTCCTGGTACGTGATCAGGTAAAAGATGAAAAATCATACACAAAAAGATTAGATTCCTCTGCTGAAGATTGAAACTTCTGTTCTGCAGCTGTCATCTGTTGTCACCTTTAATCTTTTGATTTTACAGAACAAGAACAGAATCAAAACAGAACAGAAACAGAATCAAGTTTATCCTTTGCCTTCTTTCCTGTGCTGGAAGATTTAACATTGATGTATGTCAAATTGGTTTGTTTTACTTGTGCTGATTAGGCATGTTTTTTTCCCCCCCACGTAACCATTTAATACAATTTCTTGTGATTGAAATGATAATAAGAATTTGTAAAGACCATATATTTCTTTTTGTAATAAAAAGGAGTAATGAAAGCCTAATATAGCACATGGTCTGTGTGGAAATAATAATGGAATAATACAGCATATTAGCTTGCTTGACGGAAACACATTTGGTTCTTTGCCTTTAGGACATTTTGTCCAAGATATTGGCAGCTTAATATTAGTATCAAAGGCTTTAAGTCTGATGAGCCCTTAGGCTGCAAATAAAAAGCCAGGTTTGGAATGCTGTGCTATGAAAGTGAATGCACATCATCTTCCAAATCTTAGCCATTGATTACTTTCCTGTCTATGGACTGAGATCTCTTATGGAGATTTCAAAAACCTAGAGTGAAAGTGGCACAGTGAAAAACAGTTCCCAATTGTTGCCGGATTTTTCTTGTTTTCTTGTCTGACCGGAAATAAATTTGAATTCACATTCCCTGGGAAGGACTTAACAGCACCAACAGCAATTACATTATTAAAAACCAAAGCAGAAAAAATAAATTTCTGATTTTTTTAAGGAATCTGGAAAAGTCAATGTTACCTTTTGTTTCACTCCATAAAACATTTCCAACTCTTACCAAGTAAAGAACTGGATAGATGGAAGAGTGGCTGCTCCCAGGGATGCTCAGGCCATGGGCTCCAAGCTGTCTGCCTGGCATCCCTCCTGCAGCCTTCACTTCTGGATGCCTGGGGAGCCCAGGTTCTCAAATGCTAAGGAGCTGTGACCTTGGGACCAAGGTCTCCTAGGAAGAAGTAGGCTAGAAGCCCAAGCTAAGCCTTTCAATGTATCTCTCCAACCTAGGGGGCTGCAGAGCTGTAAACCCAGGAGACCCCATGGTCCTGAGAGGTCAAAAGCCACAATTTACAGGCTCTCCAATCAGACAGTTGAGGAAATACACCCTGGGAGAGCTGACCTACCAGGTTGCATTGAGAATCTGAAAAACATTCTGCTTTTGATGAATCCTCATTTAGTGATGGAAAACTGGTCTGTGGAAAATTTGTGAGCAGCTGTAGCTCTTCTGCTGACGTCCTTTTCAATGATATTAACACTGCACTAACAGTGGGAGATACCTGATACCTGTTGTCTGTCAGTAAGGGTGAGATTGGAGGAAGGAGACCTGGGCTCATTTAATGAGACATTTAAAGAGTTGCCCTTGTTCCATTGTTGCAGTTACTTTTTTTTCGTCACCACAAGCTTATCTCTGGTTATGTGTTACACTAATGAGACTGCTCACATCAGGTTAAGCAAGTGTACCATGTTTTCAGGTTTAGGGCTTAAAGGGATATCCCAGTTTGAGCATCTATAGGGTGGCAATGTTCGTTATCATTTATGTTCCCTGCAAGAAAGCAGGTTGTGTCAAGTCAAGTTCATGAAGTGCTTTGAGATATTTTTATGGGACATTATAATCTATTCTACTTCATCCCCACTGTTTTCTGTCTTGTACAGAAAACTCATATGAACTCATTTTAGCCCTGTCCTTACTTTCTAATGAAAAGTACATGTACATGTAGTAGAAGCCACTACTTGGCTTATTTGTGTCCAGTGGTCATTCATTCTGATTCTGGGCTTTGGAGTCACTATATTTATTCTTTTGGCCTCTGCTATATCTGTTCCTCCAGCTTATTTTTTATTTTGAATATTTTTAAGTCTCCAGTGGACTGGAATACAAACTGCAAATTCACCAGGTCATAATGGATGGCCAAGAATGATTAATGTCGTGTTAGTTTTGGAGTGGTTTTGGATGTAGACATACTGCAGACTGTGGTGTTTAGTGGAATTTTCAATGGAAGTGCAGCCTGTGTCCTCTGTGTATTGTCTGATAGTTGTAGCTGATTAATCACATCTATTACGGCCGTTACGTTAGGGGGATTTGAATAAATCATGGGCTTCTTTCTTTTTTCCCTTTTTGTAGTGTCTCAGAATAACAGTATATTTGAACAAAATGTTCATTCTGTCTTTCATGTTTTTGAAAGGAAAGGTTAACTCACCGTGTTTGCTGTTAGTACATTTCAAGTTGGACAAGTCTAATAACTAAGTTTATTCTGAAGTCTTCACCTGTTAAGGGCAAAATCTTCAATACTTATTTTATTTAGGATTCTTACTGACCTTTATGGAAATAATGATGCAACTGAAGGAATTTTAGGCAGAATTTGGGTTAGAAATTGTGCCTATGATTTGGGTGAAGCACTATGTGCAAGCTGAAGATTTCCATTTTGGTATTTACTAAATAATTTATTTCTTTCTTACTGTATGTTAGATGTGATTGTTGTTCCTTATATGGAGTTGTGGTAAAAGTGACAAATTTCCTATTTCTGCATTTAAACACCTTTTTCAGAGGTATTACTTTGAGCTTCTAATGGAACCCATGGTACTATACTTATAAACATCTCACACTAGCCTACTTGGAACTTAATTTTGGACATGCTTTTAGAACTCCGTGTCCATTATATTAGTACTTCAGGAGACTTATTTTTGTAGGGTAGAGATTAAGAACTTTATCAAACTATTTTTTCCAATGAGAAGAGATTATGTCAAATCAGATTTTTGTTTGATTCTCTGTGCGTATTTAATATTCCTGACTCTGACAGACCTTTGCTTTGGAACTCAACCCAGGCTCCTTCTCATGGTCCATTCTACCTATTATCAGCAGTATAAATGATAAGGCACACATAGAACTTTTGAATTCTTTAGTGGCCCAAGATTTAGAAAATGAATAAATGAATGTGTTGTAAAAAAGCTTAAAAGGAATTTGCACTCTTATGATAAGGAAGGACTTTTTTTTTTCTGGGATTATTGACTTTATATAGATATATTCAGAACTGTTCACATATATATATACGCTTAATGTTCACATGTGTATAAAATAACTAAAAAAGACCTATTCTGGAATAAGATTAAGCATAGCTTTGTAGAATAGCCTTGTAAAACCAAATTTTGTCTAATTATATATTTAAGTCACATAGGTGATTGTTAATTTGCAGAAGAAAACATAACAAAAGAACTTTTTTTGAATTGAGGTATTTCTGTGATACCTTCTGGGACATATCTTTTCTAAGTGGGAGGCACTCTAGTTTGCTGTTTTAAGTGCTTGGTAAGGTGCATCAGTTGAATCTACTTGCCTGACCAAGTTTTTGAATTTCTTTATTGCTCTGGTTATGCATAGACACCTTATTGTCTCGAATTCCAAGATCATTGTTGTCCCATACAAGAGTATGATATAAGCATAACCTGAAGAGTGAGCAGATTAATTTGCTTTCCTACCTCAGTATATCTCTTCATTCCCAGTCTGTTCCTTGAATAATATATTAAGATCTTTTTGACATAAGCTGTTCCTCCCATAATCCTATTATATTGTGAGACCTCAGCATTGCTAAAATTTAAGCAGAGTCATCACAAGTAGCAACAGCAGCTTGTGGTATATATTGTTCTAAATTGCAGTGAAATCACATTTTTAAAATATTTTCCTCAAATATTTTAGGTATTTCTATTTTACAAACAAAAGGTGATGGATTATATTATAGCTAGACATGAAATGTCCTCCTCATAGAATTTGGCTTTATGGCCTCTTAAATCAATCATTTAAAAAGAATGATGAATGATAGAGGTCATATTTACTGATCTACCAGAGATATTTTAACAACTTTGGCTTTAGCTAAGACGTGTGAAATTAAAATTTAACGGCTTTTTAGGTTCAAAAGGATATTGGAAAAGAACAGATTCGTACTGGATGAGTTTTACACCTGGTTTATGGGAAATACCCCCTCACCAATGCTCTCAAACCTTGGATAAATGACTTTTTTCTTGCCTATTTTATGGACTACCTCCTACACATGAATGACTGCCTACACTTTTCTGCAACCTGTGTGTTATATAAAGGCACAGACTTTGTCTAGATTATTGGCTGCCTTAAGGCTCAATATTTTTAAGGGAAGTATTTCTTAGATGCCAATATCCATATGTAGGCATGGCTGCCAATAGATTATCAGGCTGTATAGGACGTTCAGCCTTTTAGGTGGTTATTGCTAAGCACCCAGACTTGAACATATTGACTAGAACACATCTGAGTTTAGAGGTATATGCAATCACAAGCAAACTTTTAGGAAGATTAGTTGGAATGAATTTGAATGTCCTGTTTGACAAACACTGCAGGCCCTTGGTTTTCATAAATTGCATTCTGTGGAAACCAGGCTTTTGTAAAAGTGTTTCAAAAGGGTATTTAAGGTCCCTTAGCATTGAAATTATCGTCTGTTGGTTTTGGCCAAGAATTGTTTTAAACTGTTGATTATAAATGTGAAGCAGTCCATGATCTCTGGGAAGATAGTATGCATTTCCATAGAGACAATTGACTTATTTTGCATCTACTCTTACAAAGGAAATCTAGCTCTTTTTACCTTCACCTTGAAACCCACACTTTCTCTCTGTATAAGAGATTGCAAAGACAAAGAGATAGCATCATTACGTAGAGTCTAAAGTATCAAGATCAGCAAATTATCTCCAAAGAAAGAATCTAAATTATTTTATTTCTTTGATCGGTTTACTTTGGTTTGCTTTGTTGAAAATCAGTTTCATGGAGTCAGAGAAATTAGTTGAATTGGCTAAGAGTCTATGAGTATCTTTATGTTTGTGTGTGTGTGTGTGTATGAATTTGGGAATATAAAAGGCAACCAATAATTTAAAAAAAAGACAACCAGTTTATTGCCATATTGTCATTAAATGCTGGATTTTTAAGGTATTAGAAGACTAGAAGGTCAATGTTCAGTTAAGATCCCAAAGATTAACAGTGAGAAGTGTGAGATACATTTTTCAACTTTCTGCACAGTATAGTTGGAATCAGTTGCCAGCTGCCTTTGGGATTTTTGATCTATCTCCAAACCCACTGCACAACCTTCACAGTCTTTGAACTATCCCAGGCCCCAGATAATATTAACTCCTACTCCTGTGCAGTGAAGCTGGTACTGTATAAGAACATTTTGCAGCCTGCAGATAAACAATACCTCATAAGTCCTAAAAAGAGGGATACATTGTGATGACTGACTTAAAGAAAAATAGAATAAAGCTTAAAATAAAACAGAAATAAATAGAAAGACTTTGTGTGTGTAACTTCTAAAGCCCTTTATACCTTACAGAAATGACAGGATACATTGGAATTACTCTCTGTAAACTCAGGACTTTTGTTTATCCTTTAAATGCAACTGATGTGACCAAAGAAGGATTAAACATGTCTTTACTTGTGTTACTGTTTCAGATATTTTGGACTAAACCATCTTTTGGCAACACTGAGATTTATTAGGACTCTTTGGTCTCATTAACTTGATGACTTGCTAAGTACATACCTTTGTTCTTTTCTTTCTCTGTGTGCTTCTTATTAAGTTGTCAACCGCAACACTGTAGGAGATATCGGGAGGCAAGGACATCTTTTTCTCAACGTAATATTTCAGGGGGAGAGAAATCTATACCTTTGTTAATGATTCATCTTTGTTTTCCCATGATCAGCATTAAAAATCCCTGCAATTTCAGAAAGAAAAAATGAGAGAAGTTTAGGCTTTGTGTTATTCAATACTAAAATTGCTGGGGTTTAAATTCATGCATAAGCATCTTTAGGCTGGAACTTGTTGGGAAATTCCAGTGAATCATTTTTCATTGGAAAATGCCATTTTTTAAATTTCTGGGTAAAAACCCAAAGCTTTTCATGAAGTTTTATGCTTGTAGATATATCCTTCATGGATTATATTTCTGGATTACATGAGAACAAGAAAGATGGCAAAAGCTGTTACCGTAACATACTCAGTAGGATAGTGACCTCAACAATGTAGACCTTGGGATACTTCAGTTACTTCCGTGTAAGTCTGTCCTTCCCTCACTGAAAATGCATAGGCACTTCTCTCTTGACTTTTTTCTCTTTCTTTTTTTTTTTCTTCATAAGACTGAAATATCTCAATATATGCCTCAGTCATGGTTATCATGATACTATCTTGATTTTAGCTCTCATGATATTTCCTTCACAACCTGACTAGTTAGCTTGAGTGAAACATGTCTCTAACAGGGATACACCACTTCCATTAATCATCCTGGCTTCTTCAGTGGCAGCTGGGTAGCCTGTCAGTACACCACGAAGTGCAGTCATGTCCTGAAAGTCTGGTGCCTTTTCCAGCTCTGGACATCTCTAGTGGTTCTTTTTCTTGTTCTGTGCTGGGAATACAAGGCCAGTTCTGGTCACTGTGTCAAAGTATTTCAATGGCTTTTGGATATTCATTTCTTGTTGTTGACTCTGTCATTGGCATATTTGAGATCCAAGTGTTTTTTGGTCTGGGTCAAGTTACTTTCACAAGAAAGAGGTACAGTAGCTGTGATGTCTGGCCAGAGGCAGCAATCAAGTGCTTGTGCAGTCATATCCTTCTTTCTTAACCTGTGTCTGATTAAGCCCAAGATGAAGTTGTCAAATGCTATTGGCGAAGTAATCCTTTGTCATCCTCTAATGTTAGAGGACGAAAAGCCCTAGCAATGACTCTCCTGTAAATCATGGGGGTGTGTTTGAACATGGGGAGATGTTTCATTTTGTTGAAGTAAGCGAGAAGTGTTTGGCTGTGTGGTATGGTACAGTTGAGGTAGTGCTTGTGTAGTACGCAGGTCCTAGCTGGGGTTAAACTGCAACAGGGACATATCTCCTCCCTGTCTGCTCTGCACCAACACAGCAGGAAGGGATCTCTCCAGCTCAGAAACAAAGGGCATAGCACTTTCAAAGAGCTGAGTGGTACAGTCTCCTCTGCCCCACATCCTCCCTCCCATACTCCCATACTGCTCCTCTGCTGCCAAAACAATAATTCTGGTGTTTAAGTCTTTTGGCTTCATCGTATTTATATTGCTGTAGGTGAAATTTTCCTTCTCTCTCTCCTTCATCTTTGTCCTCAGCTCACAGTTGGAGGATCAGTATGCCTGAGATGGAGATAACTTATACAGTTGTATTAGGATTGCTGCCCTTTGTGCAATGCTAACTTGTTTTGGGTTTTGGCTTCCTAGCACTTTTCTCTCATTTTTTTAATTTTTTCTTATTTCATGATTGGGTAAAATACATTGCAAATATTTAATCCTAGAAATATACATCTTAACATCTCCAATGGATGTAGTGCAATACTTAAGGATTTACATAATGATTTGGTTCTTCAAATATCTTCTGAATTTCTTAATTAGTACAACGTCAGAGCCTGACAACAATACCTTTCCTCTGAGATAAGGTAAGGTAGCACTTTACTATTCAGTTGATAGGCTTTGCATACCCTGCAAAGCCTGTCCTTTTCAGTAACACAGCCTGTGCTGTAAATACCCCTTTTGGCCAGCCATGTCATGAAGTGTTGTCTTCCACTGCACTTCTTTTGCAGTACTCTTTTTCTTTTTGTTACAGATAAAACAAGTTAGAGACAAAATCCCTACCTAAATCTTCTTCACCCTTAATTTACCCTAAAGATTCTGTAGTGCAAGTATTTGAGCAAAGCTGACGTCCTGGGAAAATCTGTTTCTTTTCCTCATTTTGATCTGCTGTTGTTGCTGAAATAATAAATGAACCAAAAAAGTGGTGCAATACATGGTTAGTAACATACCTGCTTAAAATGTGAGAGTGCTAACACTGTGCACTGGTTCTGGATGTGAAACAGGAGACAAGCACTGTTGAATTTTCTCTTGGCTCTGAAGTACAGCTACCTCTGCATTCTTGGTAATTCATTTGGACCAGTTGTCTGTGCTCCCTTTGGTTATAAGCCATTTGCCAGTGGTGTTAGGAGAGCTAGCAAAATTAATGTTTGGAAAGAAACAGAGCTCAGAACTGCACTTTTCCTATCTGTCATTGGAATATGTAGTTTTCTGAATCAATGACTGCAGAATTTAGTTTTACACTGTCATCTTGTATTTAAAGTGTAAATAAAAAAAAAACACAACATAGTAAGAAGTCCCTGGAAACTTGCCCATAAAGCACATGCTGTCTGTTTCATAATGTATGAGAAACACAGATTTGAAGTGCACTCCAACAGCTAGATACATTTCACCAGCACTTTGGTGTTGAATTGATGATTGTCTTCTAACTGACCTCAGGGAGCGCTGAGTGAGATATTAGTAGAATATGCACTTGTTCCCTCAAAAAATTGCAACAGGGAACTTATACCTGTACTGCAGTATCTAAGGAGCAAACACTTGTGTATTAACACAGCCTCTGTTGTTATCCAAGACAAAGAGAACATTTATATTGGACCTCGGCATTCTGACATGAACTTCAGAAGAGATATTCTGGTGAAAGGGGGGTATGTCTTAGCAAACTAGGTCTAATGTTTGACTATATTTAATAGATCTTGGTCAATCAGGAAAAGTAGCTGATGTACAGTTTTGTAGCTGATATTGAAGAAAGTACATTACTGTAATATGGAGAAATAAGGTAAAACACAGAACTCCAAAAGATGTAATACAGAGACCAAGTGCTTTTTTACATCATAAAGTGAAAATTTACATCAAAATTATGTCATTTAAGTAAGGTACTTATTTTTCTCCCTCTGTAAACTGAATACGGGCAAGTGCATGTTAATCGCTGTCTGAATATCAGTAGTATTTTGTTTTCAAAACTAAGTCCATATAAATCTTTTTTCACTGCTGTCATGTTCCCGCTGTCATGTGTCATGAACTATATTAAAAAAAATATGTAGGACACACAAGGGACAATATAAAGAAGTATATGAGGAAGCAAGTCATTTTATATTACCTTTAATGATAAAAATTTGGTAGGGACTACATGTAGTGGGTCTCTTTACTCCAGGGCTTAGCTACTGTCCTTACATAAACAGTGCAATGTTGAGAAGCTGAGTCATTGAGGAAATGGGACAGATTTTGAAAACTGATCCCTTGCCATTGACGTACGTATGAGAATATAAACGTTTTTCTTTTACTGGAATAGAACATCTTAATGAAAGGAGTCGGAAGGAAATCCAGCACAATCAGTAGTACACATCATACTCATTTTTGGCGTGGCTGTTCAAGGAACTCAACATACACCAGTTATATTAATTATAAAACAGGTGTGCTCTTCAGACCATATTCTGTTACCTATTTAAACCAGTACACTTTAAGATGTACTCCTCCTACTTTCTCCCTTATTCAAGCAAGAAAATTAGGTCACTGAGTAGCAAAGACCACAACTACAGCTTCTTATATGCCTGCCTGTGAAAAATGCAATCTTCTGTGAGACAGCACTTCTACTAGCTGAGGGTTTCACATTTGCCAACAGGCTGAAGGAGTAAACAGACTTTTCTTGGGGGGAGATAGTAATAAGTACAATAGTTAGTAGACTGTTTTCTGAGTGGAATAGCCAACATGATTTTAAAATATGTATTTCAGCCATTGCAAGTACTAATTCCCTCTTCTCTATATGCACTCTGAGGTACTTTGCAGCAAAATAAAGGGACACAAAATAACAAAAGACTCTTAGCAAAGTCACTGGAAAGTTTCAACAGCTTTGAGGTTTAGCCTCAGTTCAACGGAGAATTTAAATACATACATTAAGTCCACGTTTTTTTGGAGGAGGCAATTGTTCCTTTGCCCATCTCTGGTAACTGTTTCCCAAAAGCACTGCATTCTCAGTCTCAGGATGCATAGCAACAATTTTCAGCTTCCCCAGCTAGAAACTGCCTGAGAATCTTACGCCAGCGCTTGCAGCAGCAGTGGTGTTAATGTGCTGAATTGCCACTGGGTAAAAGATAGAGAAGTAAAAGTTTAAACTGGCAAAAACCTGCTGTCAATATGTGAGTTAAGATAAAATATGCTTTACAAGAGCAGTTAAGCAAAGGAATCAGATACTTTGTATTGATTTATTTAATGACTTTAGACAATGGGCTTCCTTTACATCTTTCTGTTTTCCAAGGTCTTAAATTTAAAGCCTTTGAAATGATTGAAAGACTTCCAGGATTTTTTTCTTTTTCTTCACGTAGTAGTGGGAAAAATGACCAAAATGTATCAGCTGTCCTATAGAGTAAGACACAGCCTAAGACTTCTGAAAATACTTTCCAGAAGAAATCAACCAATACTTTGTACTCTATCCCCCCCCCCAAACACTTTGCGCTCTTTTTTTCATTAAAAAAGGTCTTTTGCTTCCTTTTCTCTGCTGTAGAAATATTTTTGTTATCTCTACCCTGTTCTTTACCATACAGCATCAAATTGTAGATGATTTATGACTCAATCTTATTGAAATAGCAATTTATTCCTGATGCTTTCATCCAAGATTGTCCAAAGGATTTTTTTTTCTACTTTAACTGCTCCAAAATATGATTCAGCTACTAAGCAAAAAGAGCAGTGAAGCACTCCCAGTTTGCTTTGAGGACTTTGATGTGGAATATGCATGGCCAATGGAAAATTGAGATTGTGATTGTGGCTTCATGGGGCTGGTGGTTTTCATGTGGGTTTCAAGACTTCTGTCACTTTGCAGACAGGCTGTATCCTTTAAATAAGCCAGAAGGGCAGTGCCAGGCCAACCTTCTCTTCTTGTATGGAAATGATCCTGGCCCTGTGGCTCTAGGAGAGGATCAGGGAGTGCTGGAAGACCTGCTTGCCAGATTTTTCTATCCAGGGATAGAAGGGCATGAAATAAAGGACGACCTCTTGAAAGCAGAAGATAATTAAATTAAAGCAGTTCAGCTACTGTGGAAAACAAGCAGTAATGCTAACACCCATATGTTAAAACCATAATGATTTAGAGACTTTTTACTGTGATCCCATTGACATTTGCAGGTGACAGATCAGGCCTGAAAACAACGATCTCTCATACTGATGTTCAGAAAGACTTAGCAGAGGAGCCCAGCCCATTGTTGGCTTTAATGACAGCCACTTAGGAAAAGCTGAACTCTATTGTACTCTGAAAGAGCCCCATCCAAAGTCCACCGAATTAATTCCTCTCCAGGGAAGACCATTAAGAAAAATATATTCCCTTAGTTTCACTTTTTTGTTGATTTCCTTTTGGGTCTTGGCCTACATGTTGTTCCTTTCAGTAAAGGAATTGAATAGTTTTATAGATTATGTGTGCAGAAGCAGCCTATGGTAAAGCTGACTTTTAATCTGTTGGTCCCTTTTTGCAAATTAGCCCTGAGGGATGGATTTGCAAAGTAGTAAGTGGCTTTTATAGTTTTTAAAGTTGTCATGATAACTGAGAAGGAATTCAAGAAGGAAGAGATGATAGGTTATGATCCTCTGAACATGAGAACAATAATAGCTGGTAACTTCTATGGAGGATCTGGCTAAACAGAGTTTGCTCTACACAGATGATGGCAATGTCTTCAAAGAAGATATTGTATTTTTTTGAATAAAGAGATTCAGCACTAGCATGATTCAGGGAGAAGAAAGATCTTGGAAAACTCATAAAGCTTTTAAAGTTCAACTGCTGAGCCCACTGCTACACAGATGGGCAGACTACATATTTATATATTTATTGCTTGTCTGTTAGAGCTGTGAATCTGCATAAAGGGGAATAAGATTCTGAAAGTGTTGAATGACAGACACTGACTGTAGTCAGGCTTTGATAATGTATACTGAAGGAACAGAAGTTTTCTCAGAAACAATCTGTAGTAGAATTGGAGCATTTATAAAAAAAAGAAAATCTAAGCAAATTAACTTGGTCTTGCAGTGGCAGCATCTTCGTGTAAGCCTTTTACATTGTAGAATGGTTGAAGAATGTGTAAAGGATGCAGGTAAAGCTGATGGCTGTTATGCTCACAGTATATTTTTTCCAGTGGCATACTTAGACACTGCCTCTAGCCTGAACATATAAGCCTTTTTTTCTCTTTTTTGTGTCTACAGAAGTGTGAGTAAAATATAAATCTATAATCTAAATTCCCCTTGAAAAATTCATTTTCTCTTGAGATGTTTATCATCATGTTATTTCACCACTCCACTCCAGTAATATAAAAAAGATTTCTGCCTTAGCACATTATTTGAAAGCACAAAGTTATGTTTTATTGGTAAAAGCAAATTCCTTCCTGCCCTACTGGGAGGAAGAAGTTGTCACCTGCTTTTCCAGCCAAGATCCTTGAACACTCAGTGGATGTTAATATTGCAGTTGCTTTTGCAAGCCAGGTACTGACTGGATGTACAGGAGGTTTCTGCAGGGCTGCAGCAGTACCATGATCTTTACTGCTCCCCAGGAAGGGTGAATTGGGGCAGCAGTGACCTAGCCTGCAGAGGTCTCATGCTGCCTGGGAAGATGTGGGTGCTGTCACTGCTGGTTTTTGTGCTGGTACTGAGCAGCAGTGGTGATCATAGCTGGTGTGGCTGTAGCTGCAGCAAACACTGTTTTGTGGGTACAGAAAGGAATTGATCCTTTCATTTGTTTTGGCCTACTGGAATGCAAAATAATTAATTAATTGTAGTTTAAAAGTGCTGAGCTCTCCTTAGACTCACAGAATTTGCTTTTTCATGTGAATATTTTCCCCTTTAAAGTATCCTTTTCCTGATAGCATACACATTTTTCAACAACTAATATTTTCCTTTGCATAACTATATGTACTCTCCACGTGCTGAAGAAACACGTGCCCAAATGAAACCACACATACCACTTAACTCGAAATACTCTCCTGTGTACATCTGTTTCTCATTAGTTTTCCCTCTGCTATATACATAGACTTTGCTTTAAGAAGTGTCATTACATTAGTTTGCACTACAGTATTATTTTTCACTCAGCTGTGTAACAATATAGTGGCCAAATACTTCCCTTAAAGTTGCATGTATTTTTTGGAGGGCAGAATTTGGCCATTACATTTGTATACAGCATGTATACATGCATATACTTACACATTAAACAAAGCAGCATTTTAAACTCATGTTTTATGCAAATATTGGGAATAAAACAACTGAGACATAATGTGTCTGTGATATGGTTTGTAGTTGTATTTTCTTAGCATGCACGTGAGAATCAAGTACAGTACATTCAAGCTGATGAGACATCTGTGTCTGCCTGAGCTCTACATCTGCTCCCAGGTTCCTCCTCTTAATTATATTTTATTTAAACACTGAAGTTCTCTAAACACCTATACAATTGTGGCCACAAAAGAAACTGTAAGAGAAGCATTTCCTCACCATTCCCAGTATAATAATTTTCTGATATCCCAAATGACTTACCTAGAATGCGAAAAAAAAATTCTTGCATAATAGCAGTGACTTTAGAATGGTGTCCAAAGGACCACCTGGACTAAGAAAATCAGTTTACTATTTGAGATAATACTGTAAATATCAAAATACAGTTTCAGCTTACCAATTCCAAAATATTGCTTAGAGTCTGTAGGTCTTGTATGAAAAAAATAAACCATATTTTGCTTTTATACCTGTATATATTAACATGCAGATCTTCACATCCAATTTTCTTACATTTCCATAAAATCTTATTGATCATCTTTTGCTTATTTCCCCTTCAGATATATTGACCATTTGTACTAAATGCCATCTCGTTAAGTTCTTAACCTGCAAGTTCTGATTTGCATCACAGTGATATAATCTATAATCCTAGATTGCACAAATTCACGTGATAATTTTGACAGAAAAATGCTTGCTGTATTCACTCTTGTACCAAGGTCAGGGAAATGTTAGCCCGATGCTTGTGTTTTTAGCAAACCTTTCACCCTCTGTAGTCCCTGGAATATTCTCTAAATGGCTATGCACTGATTGCCATAGTGGGGAAGAAAGGGTGCTGGGGAGCATAGTGAGTGACTCCTAGCCCTTACTCCTGGGGGCTTCAGCTGCTCAGCAGCTCCCTCTTGGGCTGTGCCACAGTGGGAGAGGAGCTCCCTTGAGTTTACTTCTTAGAGTTTTGGGATCTTTGCATAAAACTCAGCAAGGCATCCATTGCCTGGCTTTGATTTCAAGAAGGTTCTGACCACAGTATGACTCACTCTTTCACAGTCGCAGGAAAGCAGCTCAAGGAAGAGGGGGAGAGCAAGGAAGCTGATCCCCATTTACTGCATCCCTGGCCCATCCCAGATGACAGCAGCAATAACGGGCACACACATGGGTTAAGGACAGTTAGAGCACAGCACGCTAACTTTTCCCACCATGCCTTAGATGTCACAAGACAAGAAAAGAAGTTACAGGTCATAATTATGCTTGCCCTCCAGTCTCCTGGGACATAGTGAAGGAAGTTGTGCTGCTTGAGTAATACAAGAAGAGTGAAAGAAGGCAAAAATAAGCCCCAAGCATGATTATTCAAAGACCCGTGCATTTGTGAAATAATAAATCGACTTTTAAGAAGAAAAGTCAGGAAAGTATTAATTTAAAACTTCACTAAAATTATAATATGGTAAGTAACAGTGTCAGAATGCACAATGGCACGATTAAGACGTGATTAAATTCACCGACTATTGGGTCATCTACATGGTTCATTATAACATTGTAGCTTGTAAATAAACTGAGGAAAAAAAAATCTCTAAGGTAATTCTTTAGGCTTTTCCAAAAACACTAAGGATTTGATCACTGTGTACATTTGGATCTACATTTTCATGAAAGCAGTCTAGTGCAAATTTTGAATGTAGTCCATTTCAGATCTCCCTGATAGGAAGGAAGTAATTTGAACACAAGTTATTTCAGTTCAGTTTGTGGTCTGTTTTCAAAAAGAGAAGAAAAAATTGTATAATGAAATTATTTATTTGGATGGTTTTGCTTAAATCTACTGCAGGTACACATCAACTCAATGTGTTATTTGAGGATTTTCCTCAGAGTTATTAACTGGTTGACAAAGAACATATTTTTACCAAAACAACTGAAGTTTAAAAATACTATTCAATGTTCACTATGTATTTCTGCAAGAAAGTAAATATTTCTTTTAAAAATACAGTAAACTAGGGATGTATTTTCCAGTGTTTTCGTGGTGATTTATCTCTGCCTTCTGCAGAAAAATTTTGCTTGTGAAGGTTAGCATAAAAATTCAAATCAGGATTATTTTTTTCAGTCATCTGAAAAGTTCATCCTTAAGTCAAATAATGTTTTTACAACCACTGGACAGAACAAGCTGTTGAAGATCCAAATGAAATTTCAACATTTAGTTATGGAATTTGCTATGGTCTACATTTTCAAATTGAACACACAAAGCAGCTAGATATTTTTAAACTAATTCTTAAACTGGTTTGCATAATTTTAGTGTTTCAGTAGGTGGTGCCATAAAGCCGTGTACAATTGGCAAAATTCAGTATAGTAAAAACTAATAACTTCTAATCACAGCAATGGCAACATTCAAGCCAAGAATTCATTTTCAGAGTTTTGAGTTGGCTCTTGATATGTAGAAACTGCATAATCTCGTAGGGAAGTAGTCATTAGGCTCCAGCCTAATGTAGTTTTACATAAGTGTTTAGGAATTTTGCTGACTCTGCATGCAAATACTCATTTGTTCTTTTGAGTAAAAACATAAGGTGTCAGAAGATTCAGCATTTGCTTAAAATGTGCTGAGTCAAAAGTCTAAAAGGTTTAAAAAAAAGAACATTCTTTGTTATTAAAAATATATAAGAAGACCACATGGCTTTTTTTTTTTTGGTATGAAAATAGAAGAAAATGATAGTATGGCACTGCTAAAGGAGCAATAAAACTCTGCTTAAAAGGCAGTGAAGATCAACAGGAGAACGGGTGTTCAGGAGAATAGGGTGTTCAGAAACCACAGAGAAAGCAAGATGAATGAAATACATGGATTTCTGTAGACATGTAGTTAGATATGTTGTCAAAAGCTTGAGCTGTCTTCAGTAGAGTCAAAATCTGGTGGGTAAAGATACTTCTTCAGATGCAAGAGATGGTATGCCCATGTTTTGTTTACTCCTGCATTCTACTCCCCTGCATTCTACTAAATCTAACCATCTACCTAGGTACCTATATTAATAGGTAGCTGCAGATATATATGTACATATGCATATATACATAGGTATTTGCTGGGCTGCAAAGCATACCTCTCATACTTGTGGAAGCTAGGTGTGCAGAGAGGAGTGCCTGCATGCTGGAGGGAAAGGGCGAGAGTCAATGTCTGGAAAGGGTTTATTTTAAGGTCAGCTACCCAAGTAGCTACCCAGCACTACTTGGTAGGATTTCTGCATGTGGTCCAAATCGGCATTGGCATTGGCATACCTGTGAGAGTATAAAACAAAGACGTTTAGGGATTTTAAAGTGAGTCCTTCTGAGATGACTTGCAGAAGCTGCAAATCCAATCTGTGTGTTTTGCCACGGCTTTCATTAGTTAATTGAATTGAAAGCTGCTGTGAAGGTCTCACTAGTTCAGTCCCCTGACTAGGCAGGTAGAGAGTGTGCTTGTATCTAGGCCACTTTTCAGCTTCATGATGATATATAAATAAGGGTCTTCCTGAAGACTGGTCCTCATTCTCCTCAGAGGCTAAATCCAATGCGACAGATCCAAAGGCCATTTTTCCACATATTTTTTGTAGGTCCTCTGGGCATGATATAACAGAAAAGAGAGCTCCTGATGTTCCTGTGTATATATATATGTGTGTGTGAATATATGAAAGAGGGTATGTAGAGGTTGTGCAAGACCAGGTATCAGATGCTGGTTGCCAGGGCAACTGATATGGCAGATCAGAACCTTCTTGAGCCTGAAGGCTCAAGAATCCTCCCCAGCAGCTCCTTCTTCCTTCTCCAGTCTTTTCATTTCCCAGAGAGCATTAGGTTCCCAGTGTAGTCACGAACAGTGGAGACAAGCTCTGCATCAAAGACGAGACTGTTCTGCCCAGAAACCAAGTACACAGTGGCCTGGGACACTGTGACACAGGAAAAACATGCCTGACTCATTAGCAATTTTTCAATTTACAGTCAGCTTAGAAATTAATACAAAGGAGCTGTGCCTCGAACAGGTAATTCCTGACACAGGAGAAACAGAGAAGCTTCTTCCTTCCTGCTGTCTTCTGTTTTCTTTTACAGATAATCCCCTGCATGCACATCCTGTCACCATGCAGGAGTCAAGTGCCCAGCTGAAATCTGAAAGAGCTGTCTAAGTGAGGCTGCATGGCACAAAGGGATGAGAGTTATGCAGTTTTGTTCACAGCAGTTTTTAATCTTGGTGATGGGGATGCCTGTCTGTAAGTGGGTTGTGAATGCTAGCTTAAGAGCAACAAGTATCTGAAGGCATCAGCATTATCACCCTGCATTACTGTTCCAGGTGAGTGAATTATTGCTGCTAGACTACCAAACAAATGTTGCAGTAGTGTGGTTGCTTTTCCAGTTGTTGGGCAGTTGGAACAGGCAGAAAACTGTGTATGGCTGTCCCCTTGACCAGAAAGACTGTACTGTGAAAAGCCCCTTGTGCTTGCCTTGGTCACAGATGGGACAGGCAGTAAGTTCTTCTCTGACCCCCATGTTGACAGCAGACTTCTGCAATGAGCTGCATATATGCTGAACAACTGGTACTGCATCTGCTCATGATTTTGAGGGGGACAATGTGCACCTGAATGGCACAGGGCTAGATGGGCTGCTGCAAAAGCACAGTGCAGGGCTGGTCAAACAGGCTGTTTTTTGAGAAAAAAAAAAACAAAACAACAAACCCAAACAAAAACCCAGAGTATTTTATTTTATAAACTTCATTTCTGTTTTGAAGCAATTGCTTATTACGAAACATCTTTTAATTTGATTTAAACAAAAAGTCAATTTTAAAATTGTCAGGATGAAAATGAAACATTTTCTTCAATCCGGAAGTATTAAAAAAGTCCTTTCCTTGGAAATTTTGAAAGTTATTTTTTTTGGTCCTACTGAAAACAATTTTCTTTCTATTTTCTCAGAACTGCCAGTGAATCAAATCAGTGAATCAAAGTATACAAATATGCCAGAGCTTTGTATTTTTAAATAGCGGATACATGCTTGAAACAGAAACAAAATTAGTAGCTAATAAGACTACATGGAAATAAAAATAGCAAAGTAGTAAAATTCAGTGAATACCTGTATGCGTCACAAAATTGTGAGCTTGTGTGCTGGAATGCTATGGGATTAGAGAACAACAGAATTGCATGTCCTGCCATGGCTTTAATGAGAACGGAAAATGTAATATTTCTATTTCCTGTATCTTTTTACATTCTTTATACTGACTTGCATCCCACTCTTCCACTGCATTGTCTAAGGAAAATGAATAAATAAGAAAAAACCAAACACAGCTAGGATAAGCATGAATATACAATGTTCCATCAAATAGAAAACGTTTTTCTCACTAACTACTTGCAGACATATGAAGAAACTGTCAAATCTAAATAGAGCATTTTCAACTTGAGTCATATTCAGAAGCAGTGTAAATGTAGGAACTGATCAGTTGCATATAGATGTCAGTATTGCGGAGTGAGATACTTCCTATGCCTTCATTGCTTAATGTTTTATTTTTCTTAGTGTTTCTTTTTTTATTGCAAAGTTTATTTTTCTGCAAGTAACTTTCAGGAGGAAAGGAAGTAATGAAGAGTTTCCAGTAGAGGGCTACAAAACTGATTAATGAACTGGAACATCACTCTTATGAAGAAAGGCTGGGCCTGTTTAGCCCAGATCTTAAGAGGGGATCTTATCAATGTATGTGAATATTTTAAGGGTGGTGTCAACAGGATGGGGCCAGATCCTTTTCAGTGATGCCCAGCTACAGGATAAAGGGCAGCAAGCAACCTATCTCCAAAGGTCCCTTCCAACTGCAGCTATTCTGAGACTCCATGATTCTGTGACTTTATGGATAAACCAGCTGCCCTTTCATTCAGCACAGCTACTTCCATTTTGTTGCATCCTGACGTTTCTTGAAGCTGTCAGTCACTCTCTTTTCCTGGCAGTTTGAGTTGGTCCTGACAGGGCTGGTTTTGGCTATTAATTCATGAAACAAATATTTTTGATATAAAAGCTTTTCGCTTTTGTGGTAAATGGCAAATGTCTTTCTGATTTCAGTGAAGAAAGTTTGCAGGTTTTTTTTGGGTTTTTTTGTTTTTTTTTTTTTTATAAAGTAAATTGTTAGTGGTGCTCAATCATCATAACTTTTTTAGATAATATTTGAGCTTAAGGACATCTGGAAGAATGGACTTATAATTATGATCCTGAGCTCCAGAGATAGGTATTTAGTTCCTTAATCTGTTGTGTATTTCAGATATGATTTTGCACAAATTATCTGTGTAATTCACCATTGCACTGTGCCACATCAGAAGCACTATAGATTATAATTAATCCAAATCTTCAAATGGCTAAATTATCCTTCTGATTATATCCACTCTGGACTACACTATGCAATGCAAACTTGTTCCTTGCTTGTCATTTCTTATCTGTTAAGTGTGGAGATCACTACTGCTCTCCTCACATGGGCTCCCTAGCAATACCTGTGTGATCACTAGTGTCATGAAACTAAGAATCAGAGAATATCCATCCTACCTGCAATCAATGCAGGGAGCTGGAATCATAAACACCTTTTGAGCTAGGTACTAATAAGAAGATTTTTCTGTTTTGATGGCTCTCAGGTACCCTACCATTCATCGCACCAGAAATGAGACCTGCCCATGGGCTCTGCTACTGGGAGATAGAAGTAGATGAGATAAGAAAGTCATGGAACAGCCTCAGGGAAGTTCCTTTATAGGGCTGCTGGAGGATTAATGTTAATTTAAGAGAAAGAAATGTCTAAAGGCTTGCTTCTTGTGTTGCTATTTGCATTTAAATCTATAATTTTAGCTTGTGTTGCTATTTGCATTTAAATCTATCATTTTAGCTCGGAGTTGGAGAAACACCAGCTTTATGAGACTTTCAAGCATAATGAGGCTGGTTCTTGGCATGGCTGTAAACAAAATTCTCTTTGCTGGTGCTTACTAAGTATATTCTAGTCTGATGCCAGCATTTTGTCCTTTCTGTAATGTGATCTGTACATAGCCATTTTATTACATATGGCAAAAACATGTGTTTTTCTGTTCTAGTAGTACAATCAACATTGTAAGTGTGCTAAAAGTAAGTTGCTTGAATTTGCTTAACCATGGCCTCTGACTCAGTCCAAATATTGACAGTGACAAAGCTGTAATCATTTTCAGGCTTCAGTTCCCAGCAGAGGGAATCTCACTCTTTTGATTCTTAAATATAATGCTATTGGATGCCAGAGAACACAGAGAAAACATGTTACACCCGGTTCTAATGCTGTACAATTACAAGAGCCTGTACCCAAACAGTGGAGCTGAAATGAACATGTTGGGTTGACAGGGAGTCAGGGGGAGAGCCATTCCTTTGTATGCTCATATGGAGGCTCCTTGGCAGCCCTTTACTAGACAGGTAAATAAAGGAAATAATGTTTATGCCAAAAAAATCTAACTCCTCCCTTCCAGTGTAAAAAAAATAATCTTATATATTGCTTCCATGCTGCCACTGAAACAAGAGTAGCACGCTTTGTGTATTAAGCATAAGGAACAAATAGAAGTCTCATTGTTAGCAGACTTTGGCTGATAGGGCACTATTGTGCCATGGCCTGTGCATATCCATGTTTGCATGCAACCTGCTTGTGCAGCCTTGTTGCTAACCAAGTGCCTGGTATTTGCTTATGAAACATTTTCAGAGTTATCTTTGTATGCAGAAATATGATGCAAAACTTTGATCTTTAATAATGAAAAGTGGATGACTTTCCAGTATCTGAAGGGAGCCTACAGGGATGATGGTGAGGGACTATTCATTAGGGACTGTAGTGATAGGACAAGGGGTAATGGGTTGAAACTTAAACAGCAGAGGTTTAGATTGGATACAAGGAAGAAATTCTTTACTGTTAGGGTGGTGAGGTACTGGAATAGGTTGCCCAGGGAGGTAGTGAATGCTCCATCCCTTGCAGTGTTCAAGGCCAGGTTGGATGAGGCCTTGGGTGATATGGTTTAGTGTGAGGTGTCCCTGCCCATGGCAGGGGGGTTGGAACTAGATGATCTTGAGGTCCTTTCTAACCCTAACTATTCTATGATTCTATGATTCCATGACTGATAACTTTTATACTCTGATAGCTGCTGTGAGCACATGTGATAACTGGCATTTCATCACAGGTTTGGATAAAACTGTTACTGTAATTTTCTATAGTTTATGTCTAAACTAGAGCAACAACAATTATCTAGCCTTTCTTCTGACATGAAGAAATATTGCACTAAGCAAAAAAGAAGTATCAAAATACAGTAAATCTTAGGAACTAAGTTTAAGTCAGTTTTATCAGAGGCATAAGACATCTCAAGAAAGCCATT
This sequence comes from Melopsittacus undulatus, assembly GCF_012275295.1. Lineage (NCBI taxonomy): Eukaryota > Metazoa > Chordata > Aves > Psittaciformes > Psittaculidae > Melopsittacus > Melopsittacus undulatus. Next base: position 95,249,801 of record NC_047528.1, read on the forward strand.
TTGAATAAAACTGCTATTTAATCCTGTAAGAAGTTTTGCTTACAAGTAATTGGGGCAATACATGTATACAATTTACTTAAATTTCTGTGACCTTGGGTTAGGATTTTAAAAGAAAGATAGCAAACTTTGACTGCCAACTCCTGTACAATTAGAGTAGAATTTAGGCAACCAGATGGCTTGTTCCCATAGGAAAGCTGAGTAATAACACTCATGTGCAAATGCTTCTGAGTCACTATTCTCCCATCAGCCATAACAGAAAACACTATGTCAGTATTCTTCCTGGCTCAGTAGGCTTCCTGGAAAATGTGGTTAAATTTTCTCCTTTCTGCTTCCTGCCTATTGGGTTGTTCATCCAGGTGTTTTCCTTTCTTCTTCTTCTTTTTCATTTTTGAAAAGTAACTTCAAAAAATGGGGTGGACAGCATGGATTTTGCAAAGCCAGACTTTAGCTGGGAAGTCATTTTACTGTCAAATGAAAGAACCAGGCAATTTTAGAATTTCTCTGATCTCTTTTAGATGTTTACTGCAGGGTGAGAGATGTTGTGTCCTACATTCTTTTGACTGTAATAGTCATCACTGTTTACAAAGGAATCTTAGGCTGTTTGTTCATTTAACCAGTTGAATTTTTCTGGAGGTAACAGCTTAGGGTTTTCCAGTGAATAAGCAGGTTTTGTCTCTAAATCTCAGTACAACATAAGGACTAAACTCCATTTTCCAGTTCACAACAATGTTTTTACAACACAGTTTTTATAAGTGAGGCAAAACCAGGATGATTTCAATAGGTTGTTTATATCAGTCATAATCAGAAAGATTACCCCAAAACAGGTAATTAATTGTTCTTATACAGAAATTCTTAATACCTGATTTCATGTTCTAAAACCAATAATGGTACTCAAGTCTTTGGGGAAGACAGAGAAATTGAAATGAAATTAAAATTCTTTGCTGAATCCCCTGAGGGTCCTAATTTCATCTGGAAGCAAGATATCTGGATCTTTGCTCTTGATGATCTAAATGTTATTGAATCACAGTGACCAATGCGGTCACTGGAAGAAATTTGAAAGCATCCAAATATCCCACATGCCTGGTGGAAAACTAGAAAAGGAAAGGCATTCAAAGCCCATTAAAGGGACTGAGAACAGCCAGTGTACAGGGTCACATGCAAACTTTCTTAAACTGGTTTGTAAACTCTCCTGTTGATGAGACATCATAGGTTTGACAACCACTCCGAGGTATCTGATGTTTCAATGAACTGTAAAAGAACTATTGCTGGACAGAACCTATGCTTGCCAAGCCAATATAGGTTACCTGCATCATAAACAACATCAGGCTGGCTTTTGACAAGTTACATAAACTGTTGAGAGATTCAAGTCTCCTGTAATGGTGAGGTTGTCACCCTGAAGTGAAAAGCAGTTCAGGATATCTTCAGAGGGTGGTCAGAATGCTGTGCCATATAGGACCAGGGAAAGCTAAAAAAAATTCCTCAATTTTGAATAACTGTCGTGCCCACTATTTGTGACTATGGTAGCAACTTATAAGAAAAAACACCTAAGTTTGACCTTAGAGAACAAAATCCTTAGCACACTAATGTGTGATGCAATATCCTTATAGGGATATTGTTTTTAAATGTATATAAACTCTTTTCAACAGGCACAAAAGGCATTCCTGCAAAGCACTCATTAATTGATTTTGTAAGTTTCATCCGAGTTGATTAGTGAACTATACTTCTTGAACATAACAAACATAGGCATGGGAATAAAACCAATTACTGACCATGCAGTAACTATGGTATTTATTGTTCTCTTAAGTTGCTTTCATTGCATACCACTGCATTCCTGTTTTCTCCTTATAAGTATGTCTCTTTTTTAGAGGAACAGCAGTAAACTTGTTTTTTCCACTTGCTGTACTTTAAAGCTCTCTGTGTTTATTAAGAAAGTGTCGTAAGTTTTTTTCTGACTAACACTGTGGTCCCTTGACCTCCTGAAAAGCATAAATAGAACCTTTAGGCCAAATCGTAAATTAGTTAATTTCACCAGAGTTATTATTATAGCACTACTCAGGGTAAGTTATATTTAGTATGTTTGAAAGAGTAGAACTCTATGGTATGGTTGATCCTTGCTTGATCGCCATGGTTGCCAAGTCATGACTTCTACCTCTTTTGACAGTGGAGTTTAGTTAGTCTTACATAATGATAGAATCATAGAATCATAGAATAGTTAAGGTTGGAAAGGACCTTAAGATCATTTAGTTCCAACCCCCCTGCCATGGGCAGGGACACCTCACACTAAACCATATCACCCAAGGCTTCATCCAACCTGGCCTTGAACACTGCCAGGGATGGAGCATTCATTACCTCCCTGGGCAACCCATTCCAGCACCTATGTCAGGGACTGAAGTCGCACAGTGCAAGTGACTGGTTACATACAGGTTTCTTTCTCATTTATTAAATACTTTTCAGTGGACAAAACACTAACTAGATTGAGATAACTATAAAGTACTTGTTACTGACTCAGAGCATAATACTGCTTGGCGCTTAAGTTCTTTTTGAGCGCCTGTCCAGTTGTTTGATGTAGTTGGTGAGACGGAGCTTTGTGGCATGAAAAAGGCAGGTAGATGGACACAAGTACCCACTATTAGATGTATCACTACTCATACAGGAAGAGTTGAAGGAAAACAGTAGGTTTTGCAAGTGCTGCTGATCTTTGATGTTCTAGTAAACTTACAGGGATATTTCCATTTGAGCTGCCATATCTGTAAATTGCAGTTACTTTAAGTTTACTAATTAAATAGGTCTAGTTGTTCTTTCCTTTATGCTTAAGACCTGATGCATTCCTCTGATGAAAGTGTATGCAAGAAAAGGATTAAGCAATGTAATCTGTACACACTTGCAAAAAACCAAACCAAACCAAAAAATAAACCAAATTAATGGATAGTGTACTTCAAGCGAAGCATTAAGACATAATCTTTACTCTGACAAAATTCCATTAGGCTACTCCTTGATTGGCCAACCCTCTTGTCTAATGAGCTGGTACAGATAATTGCTTGGAGCATTTGTATGGTATTGCTCATGTGCATAGTTTCTTTCCAAAGGAAGCAGATGTTTACATTCTAGCATGGAAGGAGGATTACTGTAACTTTTAACCCTTTCCTCTGCAATGGTGCTGCTCTGTTATATAAACACAGAAGGTAAAATATAAGCTAGAAATTCTTGCTTTTTGGCTTTTGGTTTTGATTCTTATTTCACTTTTTCTCTTTATCTCCCAGATCTCAACTTCTTTGAACCTATATCTATCTATCTCTCTCTCTCTCTCTCTCTATATATATATATATCAGCTAAGGTATTAGATATCACTGTGGTGAGAGTTTTTATAATACTGACAACTGAAGCCAGTTTGAAACTCTAAAACAAAACTTTACCAAATTCATTAATTGACAATGTTATTTTTGCTAATGGTTCATTCTTATGCGTGATTGATCATCATTGTTACACATACAAAAAGCTCAGGCTTTAACAGTTATATTTTGAATCAGCTGTAAGTATACAGTACCATAGAGATGACAACCTAAAGCAAGTGCAGGCAACTGCAGTCTTTGGTGTTTCTTTGTCATGGAGGTGCCGGTGATTAAACTTGAGACCTCTCTGATGAGATCCACAGTGGCTGTCTTCTTTCTTCTCTGTCTTTTCTCTTTGAGCTTTAGGTGCTCTTCTGCCTCCCTCCCAAAAACGGTGGTATCCTCTGCTCTTGATACTATATATTTTTTCATCATGCCAGTCATTTTACTTGTGCATTTGGCAGAATATCCTTTTTATTTGCTGTCCCTTGTGCTTATCTTGTCCTTCAGCAACTTTTTGTGTCTCCTGCATGCAGCTGCTCTCATCGTTTGCCCCTTTGGTGGGTGGACTGCTCACATACTTACATGCCATCACAGTGTTATGAAATGCTCCTACGCTGCATCGGTTAAACTATTTTACTATACTTATATTCAGATTCAAGGGTAGCTAATATCAAATATATCCTGACGGGAGCACTTTTAATTTATAAGGGTCACAGGCCTGTGTTTCAGATACCAGCCCCTTTAGCTGTAGGGATGGAGAATCCTGCCTTCTTGCCAAGCAAAAAAACCTGGATATTCACACCCATATCCTCACAGTCCTACTATATTGCTTAAGATAGCTCAAAACACACTGGTCTAATATCAGATCTTCTGTATTGAGTCTTTTATGCTCCTCAGATTACAGAAATTACTTACAGGAAGGGGAAAGACTGAACTCCTTACCTCCAGTGGAGAAGGGATGTGTTGTGAGAGATGCTTAATGGAAAATAGGAGGCAGCCTATTATCACCTTGGTAGATCCTTCTCCTTTCCAAAGCACCTTACAACCCTTCTCCAGGGAGGTGGACATCTTCGCCACTGTTGAACTGAGACTCTGAATCTATCACCTTGCCCAGGGCAGAAGAAGAATGCATGGCTGGGTCAGGAGCAGTTGTCAGATCTCCTAGGTCCCCAGTGCTCCACTATGCAGCCCACACAATACAGCCTCCAGTGGGCTGTGAGATTCTTCCCAGGGTGACATCTACAGATGAACAATTAGGCTGTCTGCAGAAGTTCTGCAAGCACTGTTAGCTGTTGGATGTCTGTCTTTCTACATTGCCACAGACTCCAGTGTTCCCTGCTTACGTACTGCATGTGCATGTGAGAATACCCTGAAGTCACCCTGTCGCAACTAAAACCAGATTTGGTCTGGCATCTTCTGGGAAGTATCCTACCCTGAAATAAATAACAAATTCTCTTCCTGTGGTGCTATTTCCAGACATTGTCTTGACAGGTCTATCTTTTGTGCCAGTTGAAATACTTGACAAGATCAAATACAGTAAGTCAAATGGAGATAAAATTGCAGTTTCTTTATGTAGTTAAATTAAAGCTAGTATGGACAGAAGTTGTGTGCTTTTGAAAACACTGGTGTGGAGGAAGCTTGTTTCTTCCCTGTCATTGCACGCATGCAAGGGTTACTCTGCATGGTGACTCAGAGCTGTCTGGGAGAAGTGATAACAAATGGGACTGCTCTGGTGCTTCAAGTGATGTGTGAGTTCAAATGAGTGGCTGAGTTGGGTTTGAGCACCCACCTGGTGCAAGTGAAAGCATGAAGGTGCCCAGTTTGGGGAAAGAGGCTCAAAATCACCCTGAAAAACATCATGGAGGACTTATTGGAATGCTGCTTCAGTTTCTAGTCAACATACAGTACCTACTTGAACATTTCTCCAAGGCTTTGAAATAGGCTGGCTATTTAGCTCTGTTATCCATCAAATATGAGATCATGACAGATTTTTGCTTATAGAAAGAAAAATAACCCAAGAACTAATTCAGTGCTTGCTAATGCTGTCAAACTGACTGAGAAAGCAATGGCAAAAACAACTTGGGAGGTTTCAATGGTGACCTACAGAGAAAAGTGCTAGAAAAATGCAGATACCTCCTTCTCCCTGCTTCATCAGGAACCTTGATTGCCCGGAGCTGATTTCAAACAAGGCTGTGGCCAGCTACTTTGGCAGGTGACAACACAATTTTATCCTTTCAGGTGAGGCTGGGCAGGAGTCTCAGCTGCAGGCTGGCAGTGTGTCTGTCTCTATCTAGGAGGAAGCTCTGCTGACCATTTGCTTGTCAGTTTCCTTCTTACAGGTTTTGGTTGTTCTGTGACTGTAGACTGAAACATCAGTTAATTTGGTCTCTGGAGCTTTCAGGCATCACATGAACCAGATGAGCTACAACGGAGTCTTATCTTCACAGCCTGCAGTAGTGCTGGGGCTGATCATGTTGCAGCTCTGTCATGAGCCACTTTTAAAAACCAGTGCTTTTATTAATCCCCTTCTCAGACAGGAACAAAAACATTAGATTCCTGGAACATGCAAAGCTAAATAAAATCAATTACATTGCCTATGAGAGACTGTTTATCTCCAAATACTTATGTCTACTATAAATAATCAAACCCATACCAGATAATTTTCAGACTCTTCTACAACTGGCAGGATAACTTTCTAGTGGATAGTAATGGCTAGAAACTGTTATTTCAATCTGTGTTTGCTTTATTTTTTTTACATTAAGACATTTCAGCAAATATTGACACAAAAAAAAGAACATTATTAACATTCCTCTTTAGTCACATAAATCTATCTTGCTGCTCTCCCTGAAATGTATGGCTTCTTAAATTATTCCTGAGACCCAAGTACACTTGATGTAAAAAATTGTTATGTGACGCAGACTATTCACTAACAGAAAACTTTTAAATTATGTTCCAAAATAATTGAAGGTCTGTTGAGAGAAAGACACTTTCTTCTGCAGGGGACGGTAATGACCACTGTGGAACCACAAGACCCTGCTGCATATGCTGAAATATTTTTTAAGGACTTCTGCTTTGGAGTCACCCACTTTCAGTTTCCTCTGCATTTCTTAGATACAAAGTAATAGCATGACTGAGCTGTTTGGCTTCCCTTGAAAGATCTTGCGAAGGCACATGACTGCTGAAGGAAGACTCATTCTCACAGACATCATTAATTCAGCATCTAGGTTTGATTTGTGCCTATTTGAAAATATAAAATGAAAGTAATTCTTTCAGTCTGGGAAATTCAGCAGTTTGATGGCACTGATATAAGGAACAGATGCTCACCCTTTTTCTGCACTTCCTCCTTTGAAAGCTGACCTCATGAAATCAACCTGCATATAAATTACCACGGGACATTTTAATGTCTCACCCTGATACTGTGTTGTTGATACGTGTACACAGTGACTCCAGAGTGGTGCGCCCCCACCTGAGAAGAGTACATGCTGTTCGAAGGGGATTTGCGTGTAGAGAGATGAGGTGGAGGAGTGTATTCAAAGCCGAAGAGGCCCAAAAGTGAGGTGTAACTCTACACTTATACTTCTCAAGTAAAACCAAGCTGAGACAGACTGGTACTACAGGGCCACAGAAGAGATTGAGGTAATCTGAAAAAAGCTTAAAAGCTAGGAAAGAGGATTAGTAAAATGTTTTTCACACACTCAGGTCCTTTTGGTCTCAACCAGCAACATTTTGGATAGCAGAGTCCTCACTCTATGCTGACACATGGCAGGGAACAGGGACACCCCAGGATCATAGTCACCTGGGCTGGCAGTGTTAGTACTTGCTCTCTACCATCTGTAGACATTGTCAGTCACCAGGGCTTGCACACTAATTGAAATGAATCTTTTCCAAATCCCTGAGGAAGACCGCAAGTCATATCTAACCTTCCTAGGTCTAAGCCAGCTAACTTGGCTAGGAACAGGAGTGTTGAGCTCAGCAATATCTGGCCGTATTTTAAACTGGAGGCTGGGTGCCTTTACAAATTGTGCTGTTCTTTGCTGTCTCCTTTCCTCCCTGAACTCGTTTTCAGCCTGCTGGTGAATACTGGGTTGCGTTAGCTTTCTTGCCCTCTTCTTGCTCTGGTGTTTAACCTTGATGGAACAGTGTAGTAGCCTGAGGGAAGATTTTGCAATACCTAGCTTATGGTAGTTTATATTAATTTTTCACATTGAGAGGTTCCCAGCCAATAGGAAATATTTACTAGTTATTGGCCATTCTGTGCAGAGACAAAAGAAAAACCCCAAATAAACCACAAGCCTCATCTCTGACTTTATATTTGATAGATTAAATGTGCTGATATCCATATTTTAGGCCAGTGGCAGCCATAGGCAGTGAAAGTATTTCTGGCAGTGGGAGCAGGTTCAGGTGCATGTATGTCACACCAGGCAGTACCAATATTGCAGCTTTGGCTTGTTCTGTCATCTCCTTTGCATTCCCTAGATTAGTCCATGCCCTTTCACAATTTGCAGGTGGAAAGGAGAACTGGCTTAACAAAATCTGTATGATGAACTGTAGGTAGTTTTGGCACCTCCAGTAAGAGAGCCTACCATTTCCCTCAAGCCCATCCTCTTAATTAAAGAAGCTTAGAAAAAGCTTAAAGGACATATGAGCTTTCTTCTTCAGACAGCGCCAAGATCAGGTAGCCAAGCTTTATGGAAAGGAAAGGATCTGTAAGTAACCCAGCAGAATCTATGCTGTATTCAGCAGCCAAGAAGCTCAGAGATCACAGATGTGTGTTCATACTTTGAACTTCTGCACTTGCTGGGAACTTCACATGGGTTGAGTTTGCAAGAATAGTTTGCATTTTTCTTCTCTAGTCTGATTGCCTATCAAACACCTAATCTGTGTTGTTGCTTCCAGCAATTGCAGATTTACACAGATCTCTAAGGAAGATGAGCAGCTTTCTGACAACAGTCTTGAGCCAAAACTCAGGAAAATAAATACAAAGGGCTTCATTAGCAACACTGGGCTTTGGATCAGACCTACTGTCTACTTATTCAATTACACAGTGTTACTAGGACAAAAATTGCTTCCTGGCCTCCCTAGTAGGTAACATTTAAACCCTACAGCATGAGGTTTTATTGTTCTATTTTACCATAGTTTGCATAGCTTGCCAGAGCTTGCATTACTTTCTATGTTATTGCTTCTCAAGCAATCCAATCCAGTTTTTCAAAACTCCTGCTTAAATAGTAGTGTCCCTGAACTAGTGGCTTCAAGATTATGTAGAGCATAAAGTAATCTTTATTTCAAGTGTATTTAGTATACATTTGCCAAGCGCCTTTGTTCTCATTCTGGAAATAAAAAAAGGAAAAACATCTGTAATTTTTTCATTGTTGTTATAAATCTTTCAAAATTGGAAAAAAACCCAAAACCAAACCAAACCAAAACCAAAACCCAAACCCAAGGCTTAAAACTAATTCACTTGCCTGAATTTTATAAGGTTGAAATCCTGCTTGGTCAAGTAAGCCACATGGCAGTGTTTATTCCCTAAATGCATTTCAGTGACATCACATGTATGAATGTAAAGGATTTTTAAGTTATGTCACTGCAAGTTGCTATGCAGAGGAAAGATTGTTTGGCAAAGCTAAACAAAAACAAAACCAAAAAAAAGCATGTGATATCCTACACGAAAAAGTATGTTATCCTTCAAATCTTGCATCTTAAAATAATAAGTTTGTGGGTTTTTTCCTGTTACTCATTTGCCTGTAGCCAGTTTGAATTCTTTCTGAAAACACAATCTCATAGCAGAACTTGTACAGATGATCCACATGTTCTTTTGATAAATTCCATTACGAGGATGCCACGTATAAATGGATTCCCTATTTTTTCACTTTTTTAAACTTCTTTGCATATGTTTCAATCACATTATGACTATTTGAATAACCATATGAGAGGAAACTTATCTTCTAGCTTAAGAGCTATGGGCTGCCTGACATGCACTTAATGGCTTTCTCAGTTTTGTCCACTGGACAGTGGAAAAGACAGACTGATGGTGTAAGAATAAATATTTCAAAGATAGTATAAATGACAATGACAGATTTGTATGTCCCTATTTGTCCCCCTCCCACATATCCATTAACAACTGCAATCAGTCTGCTGTCTTCTGAGCAGGAAGGAGTCAAAGCAGTGCTCACACAGATGAGATGGAAACAGCCTCAGATTTGTCTGAGGATCTCAGAAGACCTAAAGCAAATCTAGAAAGGGAGGTCTCTCAAAGGGCTATCTCCTGCTGTAGCCACCAGCTCATCCATTGTCCCCATGAGCCTTGTGACTGTATAGCAAAGAAAACCGGAACAATGTGGAGGAGGAAGGTGGGTGCAGGCAGGAAAAGAGTTTTCCCACTTCATCTCATCTTTATTTTTTATTGATAGCTAACTGTTCTGGAAAAATAATTTCTGGAGCTCCTACAGAAGCATGAACCACAAAGGTATTAGCAGTATCATGTCTCCGTTCAAGGACTGGTGTACCGATGACGGTTCTTTGGCGAAACAGAGGACCGCACAGAAACCTACACTGGCAGCTCATATTTTGTGTTACCATGTGTCAATTTTCTGTGGTTTGCAAGTTCTTTTAAAAACTCTCAGCAGAGTATCACTATACTGTAATGTATTATAATATGAAGATCATATGTATTGTTCTGAGCAGAATTTAAAAGCTCAATCCACTAGCACTTTGCATTATTTCCTTACAATAGGTGAATACCTAACAAATTTTAATGGATGTGCAATGTTAGTGGGTACATCTTCAAAGAGAACAAGGGAGATCTGCCAGTTTCCTTCTGGACTCTCTCACCATGGTTTTACACTCACTGTATTTACATTGCTTCACACTCACATGGGAAAGTATTTTCTAAGGCAGCATGGTTTGCTAGTTAGCATTACTATCAGATAAAGCATGGTAGCAACAACAACAAGAGTTAGAGTAGTAGAATAGAATGCAATATCAATGCTGGCATCCTGGTTAATATAGTTTTGGCTTTGCAAACATTCATTTGCCTTGCATTAGAGATATGAGTGAGATGAGAGGTTTGTGTAGCTCACAGTAGTGACTCAAAAAATGGAGTGGATAAATATGGTGATCAATCTGGTAAAAAGAGGAGGGAACTGCAAATAATTTCAAGGACAGCCTGAAAATCAAATTAATTTAGAGCGGTTTTATTTGTTCACACTTACGTACTCTGTGTACATTATAAAATTCTTGCTAATTTAAAATAACATTCCAGAGAACTTGGTGTTACTTTGCCCTGAGGGATCTTAAAAGCCTGTCAGGAACAAATCTGTAGTAAGTTGAAATGTGCATTGGCAAGCTTGCTTTCAGTAAGATTGTAAACGTCAGTTGCTGGTCCAGAACAGGTGGCACTATAAAAACTGGGCTATGGGAAACAAATACTGCATAAAAGAAAAATATCCAATTTCACAGATTGGGAATAAGAGATGTTGCACAGCTGACCTGTGAGCTGGTGGTGCTTGTTAATATGTTTTCCTTAAAATTGTTTTGAGAAGTTCAAGGCTACACATTTTCTCATTACTATTTGTTTCTATCTTTTATTCCATAGTTCAGTATATAAAAGCTTAGAAAGCAAGATCTGAACCATTAAAGAATCTTTATGTGTGCCATCTTGGCACTTGGATCAGTGATGGGAACAGTTTAAAACTGCTATTACCCCATTAAATACAAAGGAGTTCCTGTGCTTTCACAGTGAAGTGAACATGAGTAGGATGGGATCTGAGGTGATGCAGTACCTACAACAAATGGTTTACTGGTTGGTTCACATCACAGATCTCCCCTGGGCTTGTTCTTCCCATTATTTTATGAGTAGTACATGAACAGTAACAGACTGATTACTGAGTTTTATACATCCTCTTCTTCAGCAACAATGTTTTTTCTTCAGTTGGAGAATGTGAATAATAAACTGAAGCTGTGTACTCATGGTGAACTCATAGAAACCGCCCCTTCCAGGAAGTCTTCAGATCTCATAACTGTTTTATTTTTAGTGGCAGTTTACCAACATGGCAATGTTTCATGAAGGTCAAAGAAATGGTGTGTTCCCAGCATGCTGCAGCTGATGCTTCTCCTCTTCTATTACATATTTCAGGCTGTGTAGCACAAAATGTACTCCAGAGGACACAGGTGAGTAAAATAGAAATAAACATATGAACACAACCAATGAGAAAATCATTAATGCTTTTTGCCATTTTTTTACTGCTGTGGAATCATTGAGTTCCTTCTGCCCTAACTCATCCTCTCAGAGCAAGACATGGTTGCCCAGTCAAGATCAGTCTACCTTTGTATCTGTGAAAAATGATAAAAGGTTCACAAGATGACTTAGCATACTGACCACAGATTTCCCTGGCAAAACAGGTCTGTTGTACTTTTCCATTTATGATACAAGTAGTTATTTTCTCAATATGAAGTAGGAGAATTATATGCTTGGATATTTAAATTACTGTCCTCTCCTCTCTTGCCTGGAAAAAAAAAAGTCCTCATTTGGTCACTCAGCCTTATTCACTTGCCACGGCAATTAAGCAGAAAGTGTCTCAGGGTCACAGGAGAAAGCTATTCCTTATGCTATTATGCTATGCCTGTTTCAGTTACACAGAGCTGGCAAGGAGTCTTGTTAATTGAAACAGACTCACGTAGGCTGTTTGGCACCTTCTGTCCCTTCCTTCCCTTCCTTTCTCCATGTCCTCTGAGGGTGAAATGACATTTGGGGTGTGGGTTCCGTGTCACTGCTGCCAGTGTGCTCCAACCTGCGAGCAAGATTTAACCTTTATCAGGTGCTGTGCTCGAGGTTAATAACAATTAAAAATAGCTCCTGCAGGAGGACTGGGAACACATGCATATAATAAACCTCAAAACACCCACAGTGGGCAAAGCTTAGGAAATTCATGACCTTAAAAATTGCCTTCTCAGTTTGTGTAAAGAAAGAAAGAAAAAAAAAATCATTTTCTCCCAGACATTAAAATCAAGATTATTAAATTTAAGAGTAGATTGAGTTCTTTCCTTGCATTCAATTGCTTTTGTTGAGTAGTGATATATTCTGGTTCCTAGCAGCACACCACTGTTTACTCTGGTTACTAAAGGAATAAATTGTTCTAAGGATGCAGATGTCCAAGTAGTTAACGTTACAGCCTACAGCCATTGCCAAGGAAATAGGAAAACCTGAGTTACTCTCCTGCAGAACTACTTTGTTAAGCTATATTTCTTACTTATGTCATCCTTAGTTTTCTCCTTTTATGCAACATCACTATGTGATGTTGATGTGCGCTGAAATATGTGTCCAAAGGTCATGGCTGGTAACAGCTTTTGTATACTATAAGATGTAAGCAGAAGGTCTTGGCTAAAATCTTCAGAAGTGACTGTGCCTATAGAGGCCTTCATTTATATTTGCCCACATTCAGCACCTTAAAAATGGCTAGATTTTAAGTCTATGTACAAATTCAGAAGGTGAAACATGTCCAGCTTAGCACCCAAATCAAAACTTCTGTTGAGAATTACTGATGTTCATAGAAATTGTAGCGTTATACCGCAGGAAGATGGCTTCTCTGTTCCTATGCTTTATTTAAAGGATTCTGAGCTCAATAATTATATATAGTTTAAAGATGATAATATCTGATATTTATGAGCTTTTTAAGCTTTTCAAATGTGTGAATATTACTTTTTTTGTTGTTTATGGAAACAGGCATATGGAAATTGTGAAGACATTTAACAAGATTTTAGTTAACTTCAGAGGATATTTTACTGACTTCTCAGGAAGTCTAGGGGAATAATAACTGAAAGGAGACATAAGAGAGATAAATGTATAATATGAAAAAATATTCAGCTTTTGTGGCTTACACTGTGCCATTTTGTGCAAAGGTCTAGGACATCCTCCATTCAGTTTGTTTGCTGATTGTTTTAAATTAAAATATAAAAGATATTGACGTTATCTAGATTTTTCCAGTGTTAGTTGATCTGTCTAAGAACTCTAGGCACCATCAGTTGTCGATTATTAAAAAGTATTTACACTGGTTTTTCCTTCAAACACTTGCAAGAAGTTTGCAAAAGCCTTTTTTATTATAATTTATTTTGTACATAGGATTTATAACAAGGTGTTTAGCTGATATATATATTGAAACTTAATTCACATTGTCACTCATTATGAGATGTTCCTATGCGTTAGGAAAGTTCCCTTTCCTCTCCTGGTCACTGCAAGTAACACAGTGTCAAAAGCAGAGAAGCATACAGCAGGTAGACTAAAACAAGAAAAAAAATTGACTATTACAAAATACTGGAAAGGCAGGAAATCTAAAGTTGAGTCTAAAGTTAAAACATAAACAATCAGAAAGTTAATATAGGTTTGGATCTCTGTGAAATGTATGCATCATTAGAAATGACTCATGAAAGGAGATTTGATTAGTCTAATTTTTATACTGTCGGAACTAGAACATATATACCATTTTGGTGTAACATTGGCAATGTAACAGGAAAATGGGATGAAAAAGATTAAAAATCCAAAGACTGAGACTATTCAGGGACAGAAAGATGAGTGTACTCAGTGCTTTCCCTGTTGTGGTGAGCTCTCAGCTCACATTCCTTCCCTGTGGAAAACAGGCATTCCTCTGTGCCATCTTCTGGATTCTTCTCATCTCTGGATCTCCCTAGAAGATCAGCTGGGATGAAGGCAAGACTCTTGTACACCCAATTAAGCAGTCCGTCCATTTGACCATAGTCAGCAGCATCTGCCTGTCTTTGGTCTCCTGCTATCTGCCACCCTTGATAACTTGGACTCTGAGGGTGGTTCATATTCAGGGATCCAGAAATTCAAATGAAGAGCTGTAAATCTTTCCCAAGAGATCTTTGCTGTGTGGTATAGAAAGGACTTCCTAATTATTGGATCTCGTGTCCTTTTAAACCAAGATCACCCTTTTTATACAAGGGATTGTCCTGTTGAGTTCAGATCTAGTAATTTGGCATCACTGCACTGAAGTCTTCAAGACCAGCGACAAGACATTTCAAAAGCTTCTCCTACCTGAAAACAACTGCTGTGGTGAAATTCAAGGGAATATTGACTAAATTAACTTCAGAGACATTGTCAGAGGGTTTTCTCTGCCCTTATTCATAGCAGCAACCTGAGGAAGAAGTGTAAGGGATGCTGGAGATGGACTATTCATTAGGGACTGTAGTGATAGGACACGGGGTAACGGGTTCAAACTTAAACAGCAGAGGTTTAGACTGGATATAAGAAAGAAATTCTTTACTGCTAGGGTAGTGAGGTACTGGAATAGGTTGCCCAGGGAGGTTGTGAATGCTCCATCCCTGGCAGTGTTCAAGGCCAAGTTGGATGAGGCCTTGGGTGAGATGGTTTAGTGTGAGGTGTCCCTGCCCATGGCAGGGGGGTTGGAACTAGATGATCTTAAGGTCCTTTCCAACCTTAACTATTCTATGATTCTATGATTCTATGTCTGGACAACCAAACAGTTTGTTCATGTATGTTTTATTCTGTCCACTGGTGTTGATAGATCATGTCTTCCACAGAATTTTTTCTTCACATTCTCCCACAGTTTCCCTGCATTTCCATTTCTTGTGAGGGAAGATTGAGTTGTTATGATTGAAAAAAAAAACCAAACCAATAACCCAAATCTAAAACAAAAAAGCAACTTTGCTGCTACTCATGGACCAAATAATTGCTGTAAACAATGATTTACAAGATTGCTTGTAAAACTTGGATACGTTGTCAGATGCCTGCTCAGACAGATTGTGTATCCTTTCTGCAACAAGATGGGAGAGGTTCAACACTCCTGATTTATGTACCCCTTCCAAATGGGGCTAGGACAGATATAAACAACTGAGTGCTTTTATTGCTTAGAAACAGTCTTTTTTGCCTACTACTGATGAATTTTCTGTTGATGTACATACCAGGTCACATACTCTGTACAGAAGAGCTGTTCAGTAACTGCTATTTCAATGACACTTCATCAATTTCAAAATTAGACAAAGCATAAATCATTTTAGGGAATGAAGGCTGACTGTCGTAGTAGCTAGTTTTGCTGGCTTGGATTTTTGCT
Source organism: Melopsittacus undulatus (assembly GCF_012275295.1). Taxonomy (NCBI): domain Eukaryota; kingdom Metazoa; phylum Chordata; class Aves; order Psittaciformes; family Psittaculidae; genus Melopsittacus; species Melopsittacus undulatus. The sequence goes on from NC_047528.1 coordinate 95,265,216, forward strand.
TGTTCTCCTTATGTTCCTGCTTTAGACTGAGGGTCCTTTTAATACTAGAGTGCAATGGAAGAACTGTGAGTGCTGAAGTATGAAGTGTATGGAGTGACACAGAAATTCTGCTGTTTTGAGGTCATACATCAATAGCATATTCTGGTAGATGCATGCAGACAGCTGTCTCTAGCAACCACAGTTACTATGCCTATGGAGCTATGGATATAATGCCAACAACCCAATACTCTATTATTCTTCACTATTGACTTCAGCTCAAAGTAGCCATTTCCTTGTATTTTATTGCTTTGGGACTAAAATTACTTCATCTCAGACCACATGATAAGAGCACTAACTTCTGACAACTCTTCTGCTGTGAGTAGCTGAAACATGAAGATCCAATGCTTCAAGCCAGGTTTTGTTTTCTGTTGTGCTGGCATGAATGGAACCACTCCAGTTTTAATAAGCATAACTGGGGGTGGAGCACTTGGGCCTTCTCAGAACAAATTTCTGAGTCCTACTGGAAAACAGAGGCCTGTAATTTCTGTCATTCTGCTCCCTATTCTCTTACCTGGGTTTGAATGGCTGAGCCAGAATTTTGAAAAGTCATCATTGGTGATTTTGAAATCATGAACAAAAGGTTCATTTCTAGACTTTGTAAATAGAGGGAAGATTTACATGGTCTTTGTATGGCAGCTTTACCTAGGGTGCTGAGGGTAGTGATGGACATGATAAATCACACTTAATAGGGAAATAATATTACCTCATAGGCTAAATAGAATTAAAAGCTGTAATCCTGCTGAATATTTTAATTGAGGATAAAAGACACTGGCTAACTTTCACCACCCATAATTGATGTACCTTCTGCTGTAGACAACCGGTTTTGAGTTCATTCTCATTAAATAGTAGAGTAGATTTGGGAAGGTCACATAAGGGATATAAGCCCACAGCTTCATGACATAATGTATATGCTGTTGAGAATGCTGACAGAATGGAGCTTGGATTATTCACAAGTCATTTCCCCTTAGGGAAAGATTTTGGAGCTATGACTGTTATTTCAGATCCCTTTTTCCTGGTCATGTGGTTTTGCTCAACACATAGCTCATTTGTTTGGGTAGCACATTGGTTGGCAGAATATATCTTTGAGCAAATGCTGTTTCCAAAGTGGAGGTCATGATCTTGGAAGTGCAAATGGAAATGGGGTCATGGGAAAAGCTGAGAATTGCTGGAATGTGGTGAAAGCGAAAGAATTTATACATGTTTATGTTGACAGCAACCACAAAATTGTTCCTTGAGGAACTCAGATGAAGTTATCACAGGGGGTAACAAGGTAGAATGGACGCAAATAGTTCAAAGTTTGGGCTTGCTGTTCTTAAACAATCTTGAAGTAGTTCAGTTCTCTTAAGGCTAACCCATGTGCTGTGATATGCCATTAATCACAGATATCAGGCTTTGTGGGGAAGTTGCCTTTGAGGGTACATGGAATATCACTGTTTTCAGGCAAACACAAAGCTGCTTTTCCAGAAAAAAAAAAAAAAAAAAAAGAGTTCTTCATATCATGTGCCAAAGACATGATTTTCATCTTAGCTTTTTGGTAAATATTTCCATATATGCATATGTTTGTTTACTTTTCAGATGTTGCAGTGCCCACAGTTTACAGGTGGGAAGACTAAAACTAGAGAGGGAGTTTGTTATCAAAAGAGAAACCATGGGTTTGCCTACCCTGTACAAATTCTTAGACCAGTAGCAAGCTTTTCACAAACACAGGTTTGCAAACTAGGAGTTTACAGCAGTACAAATTGTCTACATCACTGCAGAACTGAGGCTGAGCTGTGTGATTGCCTCGAAATATCTGGCTGCTACAGGCATCTTGGCAACTTGCTTGAACACCTGGGTGCCAGATATTTTTGAAGGCAGCTGCTGTGTTGATCCTTCTGCATTGTATGATGCATAGCAATTACTCTCAAGAAGGACTATTGGAGATCTTAAGGCAAATCCACAGCATCATTATAGTAGTTCTGTATAGCCCTGTTCAGTTTAATATTCTCTTTCCCACATATGGCAGTGATTGTGCTGACTGACTGCATATAGCGGAGCCCTTGGCTCAACTAAGTTGTAACTTTATGGTCATTAATGAATGTCCTAAACACTTGATCAATATTTTGTTCAGCTGGGATGCTTTCCTGAATTAAGCTTAGTATTACTATTTTAATTTTTCTACTTGGGCATCTCCTCAGCCTACTTACATGAATGGTATGAAACTTCTCAAGAAAATATTTGTTCAGTCCACTCAGTAATCAGTCCACTCAGTCCACTCAGTAATGCCAAACAGTAATCCCTGTTTGGCAGATTTTCAATGGATATAATGATTGAACATTAACAGGTAGCAAACAAGTAATACCTAAAATTAGAATTTCAAATTCAGACTGCAATCCTGAAAACAAGCCTGGGTTTCTTGAGTTAGTGAGTCCTTTTGCATATCCTTTTGTGAAGTGAAATAGTTTTATGATTCTGTTAAAGGTGTTGGTGTTTATCATTAAGATAATATAATTTGTAGATAACACCTCTGTTTCATATGAACTACATAGGAGGTAACTCTATACAGGAAACACTTTCCTTACATTTAGAGTATTTTCTTCTGAGGTATCCTCCAGCCTTGCCTTTTAAGTGGAATGAATATTCTGCAGAAGCCAATAACAATTCTCAGATGCTTGTAAAGCCAGAAATTCTCAAAACTTGCTGAAGCTATGTATGGGCGAATTTTAGTGTGTGAAGGTGAGACCCACCAACACTATGTCCTCCTACCTTTGTCTTTATAGTGCCAGGGATGTAATAAATATGGATAGAAACTGGGAAACCCTCAATAGCAATGTAGTGGGGTCCTCCTTCCAAGTTTCAGGGAAAATGTAGCAGAAATGCCACACAGAACTAAGCACCTCAAACCATCATATTCTTGTGTCTGTGTTAATTTTCCTTTGTGCTGTAGAAAACAGGATGATGTCCTTAAAATTACATGCTTCAGAGCAAAGAAGTTGCTGAGCCTCACCGGGGCCCTAAAGTACTCCTGCAGCAGATTCCTCTTACCATATTCTCATCCAGATATTCTTGGTGTGATGCTTCTGGGTGTGGTGAGCAGCATTGCCTGCTGGAGGGCTGGGAGATGATTAGCAATGCAAGGAGGGAAGTAAAGGGCAGCAGTTTGGGGGTTTCAGAGAAGCGTTTCAGGAACAGTGCAATGTTCCCACTGAAGTGATCAGGTAAGGTTAATTATTTAGCTATTAAAATTGCATTATTAACCTACAAAGTTAACATTAGAGAGATTTAAGACATCCTTTTTTTGGTTTGCCTCTGATCACTTTTTTTTTCCAGGTATATTACAGCCCCGTGAGGTAGGAAAGCTGCTTTCAAATTAAAGCTTATTTGACAGACCAGCCATTACTCAGCAAGAGGGGGATTACATGATAGTCCAAATATGTAGATTTTTCCTTTAGCTAGACTATTCTTAAAACCTTCCAGCTAAGAAAAAAACAATGTCTAATAAAAAGGTGCAGTCTTTTTGAAAATAGAAATTAATTCCTTAGTTTTATTACTTTGAAAATGCCTTTATTTTACTTTTGACAGTGTTAAGCAACTAACACAAAAAGCTTTCCTCATGTGTTTCCATTTAGATGTAATGATGTCCACAACAGGCAAAAAGACCCATATTTCCTCTTACATTTTATTTATTTATTTTTTTTCATTCTGATGTGCCAGACTGAAAAATCATCAGGAAGTCAAAAGTGCCTGCCTTAACCAAGTTACCTTGTGCTTTGTAGGACTGGCAAATACACACAGGGCAATGTTTAAACCTTAACCTTTTCTGCAGATTCAACCTTGCAGCCTCAACAGGGAATTAATCAACTGAAACCCAAATCAAACACCCACAAGCCCCAGGAAGTCACATAAGTTGATGTAAGTATCCGAGTGCCTTCATGGATAACATTGCCCTTGCCAGGGCAGGGGTTGTATTTCAATTTTAAGCTGGCTAGCATGTACAGTGATCTGGAAAACAGAATGAGCATAATATATGCAAAGTAAATGCTGTACACTGGTACTATGAGGACACTCAGCCAGCGCTGGCAGGAGTTGTCAGTAATGGGTTCCCATAAACTAAGCTTGTTGGCCTGTGCCTGTGCTAGATGTATCCCTATCTCACATTGTCCAGCAACTGAACTTCACTGGTTCTTGCACTGAATGAAGCTGAAATACAAGCAGTCATTTCCACCAGTATAACAATGCTCATACCTCTATTAAAGACATAAAATACTTGCCAGAGAAGGGCAACTAGTCCGGATTACTCAAGGTTCTGTCCAAGCTGGCCTTGAACACTGCCAGGGATGCAGCATTCACAGCTCCCTTGGGCTACTTGTTCCAGCTCTTCACCACTCTCACAGCAAATAATTTCTTTCTTATATCTAACCTGAACTTCTCTTGTTTAAGTTTTAACCTGTTACCCCTTGCCCTACCACTATGGTCCTTGATGGAGAGTCCCTCTCCAGCATCCTGGTAGACCTCCTTCAGATACTGGAAGGCTGCTATGAGGTCACCATGCAACCTTCTATTCTCCAGGCTGAACAGCTCTAGCTCTCTTAGCCTGCCTTTGTATGGAAGGTGCTTTAGTGCCCTTGTCATCCTTGTGGCCTCCTCTGGACTTGCTCCAACAGTTCCATGTCCTTCTGTTCCATGTCCTGGTACATGCAGCACTCCAGGCGGGGTCTCATGAGAGCAGAGTAGAACAATACGACCGTTCCAATCTGTTTTAGACATTTCTAGGCTATGGAGACCCATTCAGTGGTATATGAACAGGCATATGAGCAGTGTCTGCACTGCTTGAACTGAGGTGGTGACCAAGTTCACAAAGCCTGCCTTCTGCACCAAAGTCAAGAAACACCATACACACAGTCCCAGATCAAGACATGCACTTAAATCCAGATGTAACTTAACTTGTTAAAGCCAGTTCTAAACACCTAGGACTTCACTGAGCTAAGAAGCAAACACCGGAGACAGGCTAGAGGACAGCTCTTGGCTTTGTTCTTTGGATCCAGGCCTGAGTAACTGTGATATGGATTCTCAGAAAACTCTTAAAGGGCAAAAAGAAAAGCCCCAAACCCTGAATGCTTTTTGTTCCTGAAATTTGTGTCCCTTTTTTTTTTTGTTAATAATTTTTTTTTACATTATATTATAAGGCTTATCTCTGTGTATGGCTGACTTTGACCTTTCAGTTACTAATTACATAATTAGGCTTTGAACTTGTGTATAACTTCACAGCTTTTCTCTTTCCCACAAAGGCACTGGTGCTCAGTGGTATTTCCACCACTTCCTACTTTTGTATGCACATTTGTGCCTCCTTGATACAGAATAAATTCAGCCAACACAAGCATACTTTATACCAGCTGATTAGGCTTCAAGCTGAGGCTGAGGAAGTGCTTTGATAAAAGTTCTGATTTTCATCATTTTTAAAATATTTTGTGGGAAGTAAAATTCTTTGTCAGTTTTCCAGTTACACCTTGTGAAAGTATATCTGAAACAAAGTGTTGTGAAACAAAGTAGGATAGTTTTAAATACTAAGGTATTCCATTTAAAGCATGTTTCTTCTTGTTGAGGAGTGTACAGAATAATTCATTCTTAAGGTTAATTGACTTTAGATCAGATATGAATCAGAACCTCTTTTTTGTTTTGTTTTTTTTTGAGAAGAATTCAGTAGAAACAATTATGAATCTTTGTGAAAGAAGGTATATTATCAGCAGAAACTGCTTTCTTATGATTTTTATGAAAAATACAAGGGTATCAGAACAGTGACAGATGCTCAGAATCCTTAGCATCCAGAAAGATAAGACACTGCAGTCTACAAAATGGATGATGATACATAAGATGTGTGCAAGAAAATAACCTGTCCACTGTAACTCATATTTATCTTTTAGATTAGAATATGAAGCTATGACCCTTTCTCATAAAGGTTTGAGCAGTCATATGGGAACAGACAAGGAAAAAGAGAACTAGTTGAACAGTGCATTTTTCAGAGGCCCCACGTCAGGAAAACTTATAAACACATTATTCAGAAAAATTTTAAACATATGTATATACATAGTTGAAAAGAGCCACATGATAAAGGGAAGTTAATGAAGGTTGTTTTTAAGTGTTTTCAGATCTTGCCTAATCATAGAGTCTGCAGCAAAGAGGCTGTTGTTGTCTAGCTATTTTGCAGCTCTCTTTTCTGCATGTCCTAACAGCAACATCCTTGAGAGATCACACAGAAGAGTTGTTTTGTGTTTCTAAGACATGAGAAGACATTTTGTTGAATTTCAGACTTAACCCTTGTCACATGTGTGTGATTTACTTTGGGGGCTGTTTTTGTTTTAGTGGAGGAGGGAGTACCTAGATGACTAGTATGCTATATGAGGTATCACAAGTATTGACAACATACCAAAGAGACAGATGAAGTGGAGATGACACTTGTGAGATTTTGCACCAGTAGCTGCCTTCTAAGAATATCTCATGTAATGTTATCCTTGGAAATATCTGTGTTGGCCCAAAAGGCATAATCTGAGCTGTGCTCTATGGCTGGGGAAAAAAGAAGAGAAATTGTTTTTATTCTTCATAAGAAGGACATACTCCCTGAATCCAGTTTCTTTAGAGTGAGTTCTGAGTGGGTCAGGGGAAACACTGAACTCAGTGTGGTTCTGGGTCTGCTCCATGACTTCACCAAAAACATAATGAGAAAAGAGGAAAATGATACCAAACTGAGAGGTGCTTTTGACTTTTTTGAGGGACAAAAGGCCTTGCACAGCGATCTAGATAGATTGGAGCATTGGGCAACTATCAATGGAATGAAATTTAACAAGTCCAAATGCTGGATCCTGCACCTAGGATGAAGTAATGTCACAAGTGTAAACTAGATGAGTGCCTGGAAACCAGCCCTACAGAAAGGCATCTGGGAGTGCCAGCTGACAGTGGACTCAATAGGACTCAGCAGCATGGTCTGGCAGCCAAGAATGCAAACCCCATCCTGGGGTGCAACAGACACAACATAACCAGCTGGTCAGACAAAGGGATTACCCTGCTGTATTTAGTGTTCCCTTGTGTACGGTGTGAAGCTCTGGGCCCCACAATTTAAGAAGGATGTGAAGGTCCTTGAATGCATCAGAGGAGGGCAGCAAAGCTGGTAAAAGGGCTGCAAGGCATGTCCTGTGAGGAGCGACTAAGGACTTCAGGCTTGTCTAGTTTGGAGAAAAGGAAGCTGAGGGACAAACTTACTGTTCTTTACATCACTCTTGAGGAGGAAAAGTGGAAGGAGAGATGCCGAGCTCTGCACCCTGGGATCCTCTGATAGTATGCATGGGATGGTTCAAAGCGGTACCAGGGGAGTTTTAGACTGGATATTAGGAAGCATTCTTTTACCAAGAGGACAGTCAAACACTGGAACAGACTTTCTAGAGAGGTGGTCCATACTTGAAACCTGTTAGTGTTTAAGAGGCATTTGGACAATGCCCTGAAGAACATGCTTTAACTTTAGGTCGGACCTGAAGTGGTTAGGCAGTGGGACCAGATGGTTGTTGTATGTCCCTTCCTAAAGAAGTAGCCTATTCTAATCTATTCTAAAAGGTCCTTGTTTTCAAGATAGTTTCTGAGTCATTAACAGTATCTTATATACTGTTTCCCTCATGAAAGCATAGCCTTGATTTTACTGACTCTACCCTCTGCTGGAAAAGATGTCTAAATTATTATGAGTGATTTATTCTTTGGGGACAGTAAGTCACCTTCAGGAAAACTTGATCTTGTATTATTTTCAAAATTCTTCATACCTAAGGGATGAAGAATTGAAGATCATTAACAAAATGTATAAAATAAAGGGATCAATCTTCTGTTTCCTTTTTCTCAGGCTACATTTCTGGTGATAGAAACAGAAGAATAGTAGCAGAATTCTGGTTTTGAACAACAAATTGTACAGTTGCATATTACTATACTGATGGCTGTTTTTATTGATTCCTTCTGCCTTTTTTCTTAAAAGAGTATGTCCATTTTTAGCAGTAAATTGTAAAACTAATTGCATGTACTAGACTCCTATGCAAGCAAAGATAAGTACTCTGTATTTTCTAAACTATAAAAATTTTTTGACATTGGTAGCTAAAGCCATACTTAAGGTACCTGACTTTGTGCAACAGAGAACAGTTTCTGATTTGTGGTTTTTGGGGCCTGTTATTTTTGTTTTGTTTTAATTGTTCCCTTATAAGCATTTTTACTTAAGCAAACCAAAATTTCTCCACCTAAACTGTAAAATTCTATATTTAATTACTATAATAACCCACAGTTTCAAACTTGGGGCCTCAAATAGTTTTTCAGGTATGCAACAATTTTTGATGGGCTGAACTAACTGACATTTAGATTTAAATGGCTCTTTCCATATTTTAATACCTTTTAAAATAAAGCTACTTAATTAAGTCATGAAATGTGAAAGAAGGAATCTAAGCTTTAGTACAGAGCCACTTATCTTTCAAGGGATTTAGCTCAGGAGCTGGTTCAGATCAGTCAGTATTTGTAAATTTAACCTCAAAAGCATGATGTGGCTTAAATATAAATAATAAGAATTTCAAAAGAACTTTTCATTCCAATATAGCTAACATCAGAATGATTTTTTTTTGTAGCTTGGTCTTTGAGCCAAAAAATCCTCAGTTTTTCCCTGTTACGTCAGTGATTTCACTGCTTATAACTGTCTTTCATTTGTTACTCTGTAAATAAGTTATTTATTAGTTTCTGTATCAAAATTCATTAATATGTCACATTTGTGGGAAATAAGGGTATCAAAGATACCTGTGGAATGAGTGCTATCATTGTATACTTATTTGTAGCATATGGTTTATCCACCCCATGTTTCCACGGCCTGTGGGATCTCAAGCTTCATGGAAGTCCATTTGCCAAGACAGCTGGGTTTCTTTTATTACTGGCTCCTGATAATTATTCTATATATAGAACATTTGATATATGAACATTTACCATTCTGTTAACAATTCATATTAATTTGGCATTTTTTTTTTCATGAGCACACATGTTAAAACCTGGGCTACAGTTCAGCAAGGTATTTGAATACATGTCTCAGTTAAAGAATGCAAATAACCTCATTTCTGAACTGCCTTAATTAATCAAGACACATATAAAGTACAAGGAAAGTCAGAAACATGAGAACATCCTTTGAGCAAAAAAAGAGTAGGCTTTCATTGGAAGCTACCTACTGTACCTCAAGACAATTTCTGCAGACGGTTGGCAGTCATTTGAAGTATTTAAAACCCAGCAAATTTTCAGTAATGTAATCTTATTTTGGAACACTTTCTTTTAAATTGGCCATATCCCTATCAATAACAGTAAGCAATCTACAAGCATGATTCCAAACTCTCTGGCTTTTTGAGAGCTATGTGCAACATCTTCTCACTTGCTATTGCTTTCTTGTGGTTGTTCAAACTGTGCCTTGACTTAAACAGCTGAGGCAGAATATACTTATTTCACTGGCAGTAAATGCCCTGCAGGCAAATTTCAAATTGCAGTTTTAATGTATAAAAATATGTATAAAGATCAATAATCACCGATATATTTAAAAGTTCACTGTCTAAATCCTTCTTTGGGACCTTATTTGTTGATTAAAAATGAAAAGAACCCCACATTTTTATAGATATGCATCTCTTGCTATAGGTCTAAAATAAAATGTATGTGAAGATATACACACACAAAACTTACTTCTTATTACTTATAGTATAGCATGTGTAGCTGTCTGGATGCATTTATTTATTTATTTTTTTATTTGTTACTGATAGAACATTTGGAGTCAGTATACAGAATTAATCCTCTTTTGTAAGCCACGTCCTCTGCCATATGGGATTATACATAACTATTATATCATACTTATTATATTCAACATGTTGATATATTTGACATAGAATTAAACAGCTGAGTTGTATAAAAGTCAACATTAACTAGAATTACCATGATCATTGAAACGAATATCCAAAATAGACAAAAGGAATATAGAGAAAATAGATGAGACATCTTTAGCAGAATAGTGCTTTCTACTTCCAAGATCATATCATCGCTTACCATGCCCTGGAAACAGATAGGAGGTGGACAGCACAAGGAATATGTCTTAAAGATGTCAGGACTTAGTATAGTGCCAACAGCAGCACAAGAGTTATGTAATCTGACTTCAGGCTCCAAACCAAGCACAAGAGATGGAAGCTGCTTTGCAGTTTCACAGCAAAGACTCATTGTACATCAATGTGCAAAGCTTTCCTTGTTTTCACTTGAAATTAAATACTAGACTGTATAATGCTGCAGTAGAAGACACTACATAATGTTCTGGTATTTGACATTTAAGAACGCAGTGGTGATTCATGATATATTTTACTGAATGTGGTGCCATAGCAAGACTGCCAATTCATGCAATTATCTAAAATAACTTCTTGAATCTTGAACAGCATTTTCATAAATGGAGAGAGCTCACTCTGTCATTGAATAGGACTTTACTTGTATCATGATTCTTATAGAAAGGTGCTAAATAAGCTTCCTATGATTATTTTCTTTAACAGCATTAATGACTTCTCTTAATTATTCTGTTTTGCTGAAAGCAAAATTATTGGCATTTTCTGCTTAAAACATGTTATGTTTCTAGGTAGTGCAAAATTACTAGCAATAATCACAAAATAGTTCCTGAGATCCTGCAAAACATTCTTCCACTTCTATCAAGAAACTGGGAGTTACACAGTGGAAAAAGAAAGAGTCAGGCTTTCCCATTCTCTGAGAGTGAAGTTTCTAATTTTTCTACTTCTAGTTTGATGCTGATATCCAGCAAGCACTGTAATATTGTGCTAAATTAACTCACAATTTTTTTAATGTTGGCAAATTTATGCATAAAATATGCAAGGTACCTTTTAATGTAAAACCGAAATTTACTAAATGATTCTAATTTTTCTAACAAAATTCCAAGTTTTTAATCCATTGTGCAACAGAATATAGTCCATACATCTGTATCTCTTCATGTATATTTTTATAAATTAAAAAATGTACATGAGTGTAAGTATTTCAGTTTGTGTAATCACTACTTATCTAGCCTCCTCCCTTCACCCAGTCCTAACCTGTTTATCTTCTGACTGGGAAATATTTCGTCCTGAACAAGATGCATCAAATTTCTGCTGGTAAGTCTGTTGGCTTCTCTTTTGTTCTCTTTCTATAGAGGAGCCTTTACAATTCTATCCAGCAATATGGTATTTAACTACAAATTAGTAAAATGTTGAAAGTGTCATTAATTTCAATCCTTGTCAAAAAAAGGAGAAAAAGAAAGTTCTTTAACAGAACTTAACATGCACTTCTGTAAAGTCAGTACCTCAGCAGAAAGCATCTTTCTGAGGAAAACATAGTGCCTTTAATAGTTTTAGATAGGCTTATGATGGACAGAAGTCAATATTAAGACTTCCATTAATGAAACACTTAAGCAATAAGAGTGTAACCACTTAAAAATATTTAGAAACTACCCACACTGATAAATTCTATGATTCTCATATAAGACATAAGTAGCTTTTTACCCAATTCCTTATTTTTTTTTTACTTTCTTTAATAAAAAAATAATGCTGAAATACAAACTATCTGTTATCTTAGGTTTACCCATCTTAAACAGTACTATATCTGATTATTGTTATCTTACTGTCAGAGTTATCAGTGCTAAAGACTGTAAGGATAATTCTGACACAGAATGTTTTCCAGTCATGGAACATATGGACAAATTCAACTCCTATTTCACTGCACCATATAATCTAAGAGACAAATGTGCGGCAAAGCAAGATGCTATTGTATAGCTCCCTAGATCAGACCATCAGTAAGTTTCATTAAGTTTTAGTCTCAGTTCAACTTCCTCTGAAGAATGTTTCTTTGCTGTTGCAAAGTTTTTCCTTCAAGTCACAGATTTCATAGAAGCATCTTTTCTAAAGGCTTGGTCAAGAACAGTAGTGCATGAAATTGGTGCATTTGGTACTGTGAAAAACAATCTCCATTCAAAACTGTCCCTACTTATATGACCTAGGGCAGTGGGAAGTTCAGAGGCATTATGTGATGATGGCTTTATTTGGCTCTGAATAGGTTTAGCTGGAAACACTGGTCCCACTTTCTCAGTTTTTTTTTTTTTTTACTACTGGTATTTTAAAGGGCAACTTTTTAAATGGAAACCTATATTGTGTTCAGTCATTTCTGTTTATCTGAAGATTTATTAAGTGACTTTGTGGCACCATGAACATAGTCGATTTTGCTAGAAAGAATGGATGAATTACAGTGCTCCTAAGGCTACTCTAGATTATGCTGGGGAAATAAAAGTGTTTTAAATGTAGTTTAAAGCCACCCCTGCATACAGAACTGTTAACATTTTTTTTGACTTTCCCAAATGGCTCATACAACCTCTGGCTGCCCATTATTTAACCTTAAGTGTCCTGTTAATACAAGTATGTATTAGCAGCAAGCTCAAAGAGACCTCTCTTCCTCTCTCTCTGCTTTCTTCCTGATTACAGAAGTTGAGGTTTATTTTTAATTTTGTCTAAAAAATAAATTAAACATCCATATTAAGAGATGAATCCTCCTCGCCTACAACAGCGTGAGTGGTTGCCCATTCCCAGAAGCAATGGGGCTGCTGAAGTGCCATATGGACAAAGTCTCATTTATGTTTTTGTCTTCCTCGCATAAATCAGGAAGCCAACCCACCCCTCCACATCAAAAGGTTGCTGCCAAAAAGAATAGCAAAGAAACTCCTCCAGACTTGCTGAAAAACATCCAGAAATACAGGAAGGCCTAAGAAGTGACAGTGATGAAATTAGCAGCCTTGTAACTGGGAATATTTTTCTCAATATTGCATTTTCAGATTTTAATGAAATGCTTTCAGTTTCTTGTCCCTTACACTCATTCTTTCCCTATTTAATTTGCTGGCTTCTCCCAGAAGGGAAGCAATGTATGCATGTTATATTCTCGGGCAAGAGGGGACTTCTGTGCATTGTTGCATGCACCAGACCAGAGAACTTCCTCTGATAGTTGTCTGCATGTGCACTAACCATGCTAAACTTGTATAGATACTGAAATAAAGGCCTTGGTATTTTCTTCTTTGTATTTATCAATGTTTGTCTTCTCACGCCAGAAGGCTAGCAAGTTGCCATAAAGTGCATATCTTTGCACTGGGGGGTACCTTTCTTGCTGGGCTGCCAGTCCTGCATGAACCCATGACGCGGGACACACAGAGCAAATGCCCATGCATTGTCATCTAGAGCTCCTCTTACTATGTCAGCCTACACATCCGCATGTGGCAAGTCCCTCAGTTTGATATTTTTGTTTGCAGCAAAGCAGAGAGTGAAACAGTGGTGTCTAGGCTGATATTTGAATCTGGATACTCAATCAAATAGTCCAAGACTTCTATTCAGGGCTATATCTCATCCTAAACCGCATCTCCAAAATATTCCAAACTGCTTTATGGATTTATACCCAGGATGAATTGCTTCACCACAGCTGCTGTTTCAGCAAAATTACATAAGTATTTTTTTAGGAGGCAGAAGGGAAAGAAGGGTGATTTCTTTATGTTTTGTTCCATGTGATACAACCATTAAACAGCAAATTTCTTCCTGTCCCCCTGCAGGAATTCTAATTGAGTGACAGTTTTGAAATCTGCCATGAACTGCAGACATGTACTTACATCTTGAATTCATCACTTGAAAGACTACTTTGACAGTAATGGCAAATGTCATCACAACTCTCCTTAATGCTGAAAGAAGGTGAGGCTGAAGAACACTTGTTTTTAAATTTTTGAAAGAATTTGACAATTACTTCCTATGCTACTACTACATCTCAATAAATATTTTCAAGTCAGTCACAAAGAGCTAAGTGGAGTGAACTTAAAAAACAAGAAAGACTTGAGGTCACATGAAATAAGTACTTTAGTAACAAAAGGTTTCTTCCTAAAATGCGGTGTGGTTGGTAAGTTTAGATTATATGAATCATAAATCTTTGGGAGAAACGTGTGAATCTTTATAGTGATAGTTCACTGTGTATGTCCTAATGAGAAATGAAACTTTGTGGTTTTCAACATCCAGAATAAGAATAATGATTTTTATCATTTTTCAAGTCCTATGTAAGTTCAAGAGTTGTAAGTCATAAGGTATTAATAGAAATAAAATTTTGTAACACTAATGATAAATATTTGATTTTAGCATAGGATTGTGATTTTCAGGTTTGCTATTACAGCTTTGTTTATAATAAGCTTCATAACCTAGGAACAAAACAAAACAAGGCCAAAAACCTCAAACAAAAATGTTTCTTAGCAGTTGAATAATTTGTGAATATTGTCTTTTATAAATACAGTTTACACCTTTTCACTACCAAAAGCAATTGTGGTACCTGGGCTATAGGTTATTGGGCTGTTGCCTGATGTTAGTGGAATGGAAGGATCTTAGGTTAGCATGCTATGCTGGGAGATAGATCCTTGTGCTTCATCTCTCTCCACTATTTCATGTTTGTCTAATCCTACCTCCTAGCAGAGAAATCAAAGAGATGCTAATATGAGGAGACGTAGCACTCATCTCTCTTTTTCACACTGAGGCAGAATCATCATTTGAGACATAGATCAAGTGGGTGAATTGCTCCTCCCTCAGTATGTGCAAGAAGTTGATATGCATGTTAAAGGTAGTTTATAGAGAAAACATTCTTCAATGTATGTGTAAAGTGCTCTTCCGCAGAGAATGGCTCTATACCATAGAAGTGTCCTTGATTTTAGTTTGGGATGGATTTGCCCCTCACATTCATCTAATGATGCTGTAAAATAATTCTATAGGGAATTAATGAAATATAAACCACTTTTAATTGCTATGTGCTCTGTACATTTTTACATGATTTCTCACTATCTCATATTTTTTTTTTCTAGAATCAAAGGTAAAATCAATATTTGAACTGGTATTCTTTCTGTGTGTATCTATCTACCATGTTACACCATTTTGGTGATGATGAAACATGCTATTTGGCAAAACTAATTTGTCACTTGGTTGAACTCTCTGAATCCAGGCTGGATGCCATTCTGAAAAATACCTGTTTGACAAATACAAAATATCAATCTTAAAACAGCCATCACTGGATGAAAGTTTCTGATGTGTGTTAAACAAGAGTTGGACTAACTGAGCTCACAGTCTCCCTGATTCTCCAGGATTAATCTTATCCTCAGCTAGACATCAACACTGCAGATGTCCATGCCTGAGCTAGTTGTCTAGGACCACTTTGTAACTGTTAGGAGATGAATAGGCACCTCTAGGTCACAATTCATCTCACCCTAATGTAGACATCTGAAACGGTGCTTATTTTTTTCCACCAAGTGTAAAAAGAGTCTAGACAAGTGGCTCAGACATAAATCTTGCATTATATACATCTGAACTTAGGCAAAATTAAATGAAACCATAAATCCAGATGTCTTGGTACTATGAATCCAGTGAACAGTCTTTAGAAAATGCTCCAAAAGGCCTCTGGTGAATGTTTTGTGTATACCAACAGCTATGTTTTATGCCTCGTATCTGACAGTTTCTCTGAGACAATGTCTATTGGATCCCAGCTTTCAGTCCTGTGGTCAGGGGAAAATAATAGTTGCTCTGTATCCTAGGGCACTATAACTCTGTGGAAGAAATTCTCCTTGCAGGTGAATGGAGGATTCAGATATTTGCCAGCTTAACACTTGTGTTTCTCTCCTTCTCTGTATTTTTCTGTCTCTTTTTTTTGTATGTGAGACTAAGAATATAGCTTTCTGAATATGTTCAGTTGTTTGGGAAGCAAGGCAAAACCCTGGCAGTGATAGGTCCCTAAACAGGGGACAGATCAATGACAAATGAATTAAAAAAATTGATTTTCTCACATAGCTCTGTTTTCCAGAGACATAATATCTGCCCAGACCAGCAGACCTGAATGTACACCAGCAGGTGTCTTGTCCTTTGTTTCTGTGAAGGCTGCAAGGACAGCTGAACATCCTTGGGAAGTGTTTGAGCTGCCACTGCAGGGAGAAGAAAACTAGATGAGCACGTAGCTTTGAGAATGGCCCTCACCTTCCAGCTGGAGCAGCAGTGTAGCTTTCAGGCTGGAGCCACGGGTTCTCAGTAGTGCAACACTCTTCTCAGGAAGGAAACCTTGGCACTTGCCCAGGGAAACTTGTAGCTCACTACCCCTATGTCCGCTGTTGAGCCCACATGCCCTTTGCTTTAACTGTGTCCTAGCTGCTGTCCTTGGGTCACAGCCTGTGTGTGTATATATATACATGTACTCACTATATACATATATGCACTATGTATAGTTCGTATATACACATATATGGTGTGTATATGTAGAGTATATACATGCACAGTATATATACACATTATGTAGTATATATACACTAGTGCATATACAGTATCTAGTACATATAATATACAACATATATACTGTATATAGTACATACATTATACAGCATGAATACTACACTCATACACTAGGGTATACATACTATCTGTACACGTATACACATTATGTATATGTATATATGCAAACCCATATACATGCATATACTTACAATGTACATATATACGCTATATATAGTATGTATCATATATAGCACTATATATACTAAAGACTGTATATATATAAAATACATTTTGCATGTAAAGAATATTCATCCTATGTACCTTATATATATGTGTACTATCCTGGTGATAACCTGTGGTCCCCAAAGCTCAGGTAAAACTGACTTGCACCTGTGAGGGCCTTTGTGAAAGGAAATTTTCATCACATGTTGTGGATGCTAGATGGCAGTATTGCATTTCTTAAACAGCTTAGTGGAAAATGGAAAGATTAACAGCACTGAAGCTCTGAAGAGCAGAATGCTGCCAGCAATGAAAGCTCAGATAGACTAAGTAGTCATATAATTAAAATACTATGTTTACTAGGGGGTTGCCTGGAACAGAACAGACATTATACTTTCTTCTTGGCGACGTACATCTTTACCACTCATGTGAGTTAACAGTTGATAACAGCACTGCACATATTTTATGGGTCTTCAGGATTAGGCCCATGATGTAAGTCACTTTCTTGTGAATTATAGCACTCATGAGGAGCATCATTCTTGTGAACGGGGTGGGTGAACCTTACCCCACTGACATGGGGATTTAAATCTTCTGCAATTTTATTGCAGCTGAACAAGGCAAACTTGATTATCTGTGTTCACATATTAGTGTCTAAGCATCCACATTGCTGATTTCTTGATCTAGAAAAGCACTTGAACAACTATTTAGCTCTAATCACAAGTAATTCATGGCTTTAGTAAGATTACTTGTATGGTTAAAACTTGACAGACAATTAAGGGCCTTTCTGGATCAAGGCCTAAATCAATCATTGCAGCTTGGCAGTTTTTGCAGGGAGGCCAAAGGCTTAGTAACTTTGGTGGACAAGATGTCCTCTTCTTTGTGTTGTCCATTCTGGCTTTAGGTTAGGACTGATACTGCACAATAACTTGGCAATGCAACCAGATTCTCAGTTTTGTGCTAAGAAACAAATTTTAAAGCTGTGAATACAGTAATTGAGCAAGTTGACCCTGAAAAAGAACCTGAGTTCTCAGGCGAGTCTGGTTAGTGTGAACCCCAAGTGGTGGGACTCAGGCAGAGGGCAGGCAGTCACAGGACCCACCACAAATGGTTTCCAAGCTTTGAAGATAAAGAGTGGTGGAAAAGGAGCTCTCAAGCAAAAGAAACAGATTTTGGCACAGATAGAAGAAAAAGCTGGTTGGTTGCTTGGGGGTAGGTAGCTCAATCTGGTGGGTTTCTCTAGCTGGAGACTGGTGTTAAGTGGTAATTTTGGATCCCAATCCCAGCCCCAGGCACTGGGAAACTGCACATCTGCCTAAACTAACAAAGGGAAACTTCAAAAGGAGCTGAGAGATGCCAAGGGGGTTTGAAATCAATGGAAGATCAAAGTCTGAAGATGGATGAAGGCTGAATTCTCATGGGAGTGTTTGCCTTGAAAGAGAAGACAGTGGGAGAATTGCTGTCTGTGTCTATCAGATTTTATTGCACATTCTGGGCAGATGAACTCTGACAAAAGGTTGAAAGGTGAATCATCCTTGTCCTGTAGAAAGCAAAAGTTCTTGCTGTAGCATAAGGAGGTGTGCTTGGAATGGTGAATGAGAAAGATGTGGAAAGTGCAATAGTAATTTGGCTTATGAGCTTGGTAAATTTTGTTTTCCGCAGGAAGTGTGGTTCCTCTGGGTATTCAATTGAAAGATGTGAGAGGAGTCATAACTTCTTTCAGTTAAAATATAAGATCAACTGATTTTATACAACCTTGTGAGTTTTTATTTTGTGGGTATAAAGAATCAATTTCAACTGTAGGATTTTCCCAGTGCTTTACTGTCTCTTGTTGCAGCAGGAACACACAGGTGAACATAGACTACAGCTGTGATTAACAATTTAAACATACGTAAAGTAGGGAAACCTACATGAATACAGGTTGTTCACATAAGAACAAGAGTGTAAAATCAGGCTTAAAGGTGAAAGTCTAAAGTTCAGTCTTCCCCTATATGGCTAGTGCAGACACAGTTACTTCATGTTACTAAAGTCAGACACTAATCCTGTGACAGTAATGCTGTTTTTACAACCACCTTTAGTGGAAATTAATTTGGAATTGAACCTGTAGTTGGGGGGGAATACTGATATTCTGGTCATCACCAAGTCACTGTTTTATGTTTAGTGTCAAATAAGACTTGATCAGTTCTATTTACAGTTGTTGCAGTAGACTTATAAAGTAAAACTGCATATAATTCTTGTGCATGTCTCATTTTTGGAACAGTTTAATCTCTCATATCATCAGGTGATTGGTACTCAAACTGATCATACATTGTTTGGTCTGGCTTTATTTTAGTTCTCCTTTTTCCCTTACCATGAAATATTTTGACATTTGTTGAAACTCCCCAAGCTTTCAACTTTCTGTGTGGAAACTGATCGAAGCAACATAGTTTATTTTCAGTAGAAACTGAATTTAAGTATGTCAGAATGCATGTTTCAGGGCTGCTCTGATGCCTCATAGGAGTAACTCTTCAGATAACCCTTTCTCCTATTCTTCCATCTGGGCAAGGCTAAGCTGAGCTCTATGTATTTTGAGGGCTTCATGTCCTTCCTGTTGTAGGACTTGACTCATTTACTGAAACTGTTCTATCATATAAAACTTCTTAGGTGCTAAAAATTATTGAGTTTAATTCTTTGATAGCTTTATTTTTCATGTTTTGGGAAGGAAAAAACTTCCAGCAGGAAGCAGACACAGTTTGCAAAAAGCTTCATGAAGTTGAAATTCTAAAACTATTTTGTTAGAAAACAATCCCTTTAAAGCCCAAGATCTTATAAAACTGAATTGAAAAATAGAAACTTACAGTGCAATGCTTGTTTTACAACCAGGTTGTCTTTACTTGTAGTCTTCCAATGGCAAGTTTTGCAATGACATCTTCTCATCGAAAAGTATCGATTAATACTGGAGATGCTTGACTCTATTTTCTATCAACACAATGTCATTAAGACAGTGACTAGTTAGAATAACACTCACACCCAGGGCTACTTCAGTTCATATGCTTTGCCAATCAAGAAAACACTTTTTTTTTTCCACATCCATTTAACATTTTTTGTGTCTAAAATGCAAGTCTGTACAATGCACATCTCCAGTTTCTTTAGCTAGCATGCAAGCACATAACATCCACTGGCATGCCTATGGAAATGTCACCTGAGTTTGCTATCACCAGAATGCAAGGACAGTTTTTAGCTTACCAACTGAAAGAGCTCAGCCAAAAGTCCTTATGTAGTCCATCTGAGGAATGTCTGGAGCTGTGGTTTCAAGTCAATAAGGTAATGGGGGATCAGGGAAAGCCGGCTCTGGCTTTTTCTAGTTATTAGCTTGTTATAGTCTATGTTTGCTGATCATGGATGAAAAGAAGTAAACCACAGAGTATGTAACAGGGTGCTGAACAATCAAGCATAGGACTGTAGGACATGCAAAATATTACAGTCAGTGGAAATTTTTTTTGTGGTGGTTGAAATTACAAGTATGCAGCAGAGGAGCATGAGAGATGCAAGATGCAGAGACTTGAAGACCTGGCAAAACTTGACAGTTTCATCTCCTCTTGTTTGCATAGCTTTGTATGCCAAGAGGGAATGACTGTAATTTTAAATTTCCCAGAGTGGCTTGTGCCTGAGCTGTTAGCATGAGTGTAAGAAGTTGGAAGTCTGTGGGGAAAGTGGAGTTTTAGCTAAAGGAACTCAAGGATTCTTGAGCCAAATGGCAAAACTTTAAAAAGGGAACACTTAAAACTTGTTTCTCTTGCAAAAGCTTTAATATATCTGTAAAATTGCACTATTCACAGGTACTATGCCAAATGGCAAGACTACATTTCACAGTAAAAGTATAAGTTGGATTTTAATTCTGCTTTTAGTGTAAATCTCAGTGCAATCTTAACTACATACCTCAATAGTGTATCAAAACAGTTATAGCTTGTTATTAATAATGCAGTCACACTAAGTCATGGAGGTGGAGGAAGAGATAGGAACATAGTAGTGGGTATTTTTTTTTCCATTAAGTGTTATCTTTCTGGGTGAATAAATTTTTGAAGGCAAATTTATCTCCTTTGTGAAAGTGAGATTTACCTCTGTTCTAAGCCTAAGAGCTCCAATTTATTCAAAGTAGATTCATAGATTTCTAGAGGAATTTTTGGAATAGTTGCTTCTCAAGTCAGCTAAATGACCTATTAATGTAATTCATCACAACATGGTGGTTTTGATTTTGTTTTGGTTTTGTGGGTTTTAATTGGTGAGTTATATGGGAGCCTTTATTACTAAATGCATAGAGTGTGTTTTGCTTCAGGGTACTAAGGGACAGCTGTGATCGTTGAAGAATCTGGTATTTCTTGCAGAATTTAATAAAATTATCTTCTTTCTTTAAATCATATCTGAATCTATTGCATAATTAAGATTGATTAATTGTCCCACATAGGTCATGAAATAGATATATCTCAAATATCAGTCATGTACTAATTGCGTTGTTTGGACTATATTATTATCTTTTGCATTCCACCCAGAGAGAACATCAGGAAACTTTTTTTCTGTGAGGGTGGCTGAGCACTGGCACAGGTTGCCCAGGAAGTTTGTGGAGTCACAATCCTTGGAGATGTTTAAAAGTTGTCTGGACATGGTTCTGGGCAACCTGCTTTACGTGGCCCTGCTTGAGCAAGGGAGTCAGACAAGATGACCTCCAGAGCTTCAATCTCAACCAGGCTGTGGTTCTGTTATCCTATGTGAGTGTGGTACAGAGAGGGAAGAGAAGACAAAGACAAGCTTATGAGAAAGAGGAAAAATAAGAAAGATTTTTTTTATTTTTTCTTTTTAATTTTTTTAATTTCATTAGACTTTTTGCATATTCTGATTGCAAAAACTAGTTAGCAAAAGTAGTGCAATAAACCTTAGAGGTATGCAGTACAGGCCCATTGGGTGTTTGCTAACAGTAATGGAAGATAATTTTCCCAGTTGGACAGATTTAAGATGATGTGTCTTGGGACCTCTATATGAGAACAACTATCAGTGGACTTTCCAACAGTGAGAAAGTTTCTCCAAGATTTGGAAGGCTTACCAAAATCCTATGACTCTCTTGTTTCCCTATAAACACTACTTTCCATCTGTGATTTTATTTTTGGTGGTGCCAGGGGAGTGAAGGGAGAAAGGTTGTCTAATATTTTCTCTGTCTTCCCCCTTCGTTCTTCTTTTCCTTTCGAGAAGTGAATAGGATGACTAATTTCCTACTCTGTGACTTGTTCTGTTGGGCTGTGTTCAGAAAACTGACCACTGTGTCCTGTAGCTTCCTTCAAGCTTCAATGCCCAGGTTTCCTACTTGTAGGTGATGGACATTGTGAGCAACTATTTCTCTCTGTGACAGGGAGTGGGGATGAGGTCAGGGCACCAACATGGGAGAGGAATTTGGGAAACACTCCGGGGTCACAGCTGGATCCCTGCACATTCATTCCTTTCTTCCTACAATATTTCAGAGCTCATATTCCTGGAGTGTCCATGTAGGCAATTCCTCCATTCCCATGCTGCCGCTTGGGTCAAAAAAATCCTTTTATATGTCCTTGGTTGTCATAGGTAGCAAGGTGGTTCCCAATGCCTTTACTTTCTGTATTTTCTTTTTCTTCTTTCTTTTTTTTTTTTTACTGATTGCATGATTATCATTAGATAATCACCGCAGAATCAAGCCGGTGTGTTACCATTGTCAATTTGTCAACTGTCAGCATCCTATCTTGTTATTTTGTTTACTTTGGGGTAGTATGCTTTTTGGATATGTTTGAAACATTATCTTGACTCTAGTTTAAAGCAACCTCAGTGGTCTTTAAAGTATGAGGAATTTCTTAGCTTGAGCTAAGTATGAAAATCAAGGGTCTTCTGCGGTGCACACAAGTGACCTTCTTCCTTCTCCCACTCCCACATCCCATTGTTAATTTTTAATAAAAATTTGTCTGTTGTTCAGATAATCTAGTTCCCTGTTCTCCCCCAAAGCCCTTTTTTTCTTTAATTAACTAAAGCATTATTTTTACTCTACAAACAAAAGATCTTTCAGTAGTTTTTAATCGGACATTAAAAAAAATTAAATATTGAACTATTCTTTCTCTTTTCCTGTTCTACCCCCTAAAACACACTTTCTGGCAAATAAGAATCTGTATGACTTCAATGTAACCCTTGTGTTGAAATGATGCAATGACGCTGTATGATACTGACCCCTGACTATTTTATTTGCACCTATTAGTTCAACTTTTTCACCTTGAATAGAAGGATGTTCTGACTTAAGATTTGAGTTCTAGTTGACATCTGGTTCATTGCTGCTGTCTTTGGTTTGGATTTTGTTTTTCCTTCTTTCTTTTTTTAACTCTTGCTCTTGCCCTGCTTCCCCTTCTCCATGTTTAAATTTATCATTGTTATTAGATTTTGGGTATTTCCTTCAACTGGCTGGTCTCTCTCTTTTTTTCAATTTTTCCTTTCTCTCTTTCCTCCAAGGCTCTGGTGTGACATAAGCCCTCTGAACAGTGCAATATCAGGTTGGATGTGTGTCTGTAAACCCTGATCTTGACATACCAGAAGAGGGCAGCTAGAATAAGCTCATTGCTAAACCATATGGAACGTGTTCTGGAAAAACAAACTGCATTAAGCTGGGGAAAAAGCAGCTGTGCAGCATTTTGGCACATGGAGCACAAATCTTACCTGATGCCAATTCTGCATTGTGTACATACTGTACAAACTGGGAGAAAGCACATAGCACAGTGTATGGTGTGTTGGATTATCACCTCGTTCAGATCTCTAGGCAGACATTCAGTTACATGTACCCTGTCAACTTCGTACCAGGTCATGACCAGCAACAGGATGATACCTTGCTGGAGCCAACTGTCTTATAAACAAAGTCAATTTAATGTGAGCTGAAGCAAGGGGATGGGAGAAACAGTTTAGCCAGTTAAAGCTTTTTAAGTATAATCACTCTGTGGAGACTTCAAGCCTGACTTATGTTGCGGGTTACTGCAACCTATTTATGGCTAAAAGGCTTTCAAAGAGTAGTGTTAGCAAGGACAAAAAAGAGAACATGGGGTCTTCAAAATAAATTGTGACTGCCAACCTAACATGGAAGACTGATATTTTAGAAGAGGACAAACAAAATATTCATAGACTGGGGGGTGAAGGGATTGTGAGCAGCCCTGTGGAGAAGGACTTGGGAATACTAGTGGATAGTAAAGGATGTGAGTGACTTCTGTTTCTCACTGGATCAGTGATAATCTGTAATCACCAGACTGCCAATCTGATTAATAATTTATAGATGTATTCTTCTCCATTTTGTAAAGCCCATTTTAAAATGAATATTGGTTTCAAAACACAAATAAAATGAATGTATAAACTTCTGTCCAAACAAATTCAACTCTATGATTGTCTTTACTTAAATATAAATTACGTATTATTATGGGGGATGTTGTCTATGCTTGAGTGTCGTGTTGGCTCTAGTGCATTTTGGCTGGTGTAAATACCAACAGAAAAGTAAGTAGTATATTCATGCATGCAATGCAAAGGAGGTTTAATAACAGCATGGTACAAAATAGTGGTATCATAGACTCATTGGGTGACTATAAGCTTAATGTATTTAGTTCTACATGTTACAAAACAGAAAGAATGACTGTTATCTGGTAAAAGACCTTGTAACTTTATTTTCCCCTGCTGTGTGTACCCCAGGTGGCCATATATCTGTAGTGGAAAGCATGGGGACTGATGGTGAAATCCCTGCTAAACTCTACCACAGTAGTGCCAGGTACTTCTTGGTCCTATGGCTACTTCCTTTTCCAGTGCATTTTCATAATGCTGGGTGTCGTGGTTTAAATCAAGTCCACACACAGCTCGTTCACTCACTCCCCCCCTCGCTCCCCCAACTCCCGGAGAGTTAGGAAGGAGAATCCAAAGAATGTAGCCCCCACGAGTTGAGATAAGAATGGTTTAATAACTAAGGTATAACATAAATCACTACTGCTACTACTACTACTAATGATAAAGCAAATAACAGGTGAAAAGAATAAAACACCTCACCAGCCACCGACCCATAACTCACCTCACCCTGCCCGACTGAGCACTGACCCATACCTCCTCCATCACCCCAGAGCTCCAGCCCTTCCGGGTCTCTCCCAGTTACATCCTGGGTATGACGTGCTATGGTATGGAATACCTCTTTGGCCAGCCTGGGTCAGGTGTCCTGTCTCTCCTTCCTCCCGGCCTCCCTCCTTCCCTGGCAGAGCATGAGCTCAGAAAAGGCTTTGGACAAAACCAAACATTTGAGCAGTAACTCAAAACATACTTGCTATGAGCAACCGTTCTCAGCCTGAAAGTCAAAACACAGCACTGCACCAGCTACCAAGGAGAAAAATGACTGCTGCTGCTCAAACCAGGACACTGGGCTAGGGTGCCTGTGTGTGCATAGTCCAGGTTTGATGCAAGGGAGGATAAGAAGGTTTTACTAATGAATGTAAAGTTATTGTGGGTATAAACGCCACTAAATCCAAGGTAGGAGGCACCCCTGGTTGTGTGGAAAACCTGGGAGTGATGCAGAATTTCGTACATGCAAAAATATATGTGCTGCACTGTAAGTAATTCTAAGATCAGCGAAATAAAACTGGTAGGAAAAATACTAAATTGCTAAAATAAGTCAAACTTCATGTCATTAGGAAAGACAGTTCACTGGGTGAACTGTTAGATATTCAGATGAATATTCAAGACATGTCTTGTTTTCAGTGCAGATATCTGTGACTGCCACTGTTCACTGTGTCAAATTCTGATTTTAAGATTCTATTTGTATATCCCTGGTTTAGTACTTTTTCATTAGTGCAAATTTTGTGTGTTTCACCATTATAGCTTAAGGCCTAATAATTGAAATGTCAGTTAAAAAAGGATGTATGAAGTAAAATCTGTATTATAAGAAACCTTTTATAGGATGATTAAGATGCTGAATTTTTAAAAGTGTGAATTTTAGTTAAATTACTTGTTAAAAACCAAAGTATGTCCTGCACACGGCACAAATACAAAAAGGATGCTATTTCTGTGAAAAACTAGATTAGCAGTGATTTTTTTTTTTTATAAAGAAATACTTTACATTTACCTATGCTTTTTGTCTCTTAAAATACCATGTAACTCAGCTGGTATGCTGGAGAAACAATGTAAGTCTCAGAAGTATGTGGCAGAACTAAACAAGATGGTGAAAAAAATATCCTATGCTAGCCTATTTTAAGAAGAATAACAAAGCCAACGTTGCTGTGTCTAGTAGTAGAGCAAGTTATTTTGAAGCTGAAGACTTCTAATGGAAAGCTTGACTTTATTGCCTACTATACGGCAACATGAAGAATGAGAAAATAGGGTAAAAAAGTAATGTCAGAAAAGGTAAATTATTTGGTAAGTGACTTTGAGATAAATACATTTCTATTCTGAAAAGACACCTTTTTTTTCCCCTCCAACAAAAAAAAAGAGGAGACACTATGGATATTTTTTTTCCCTTTCAATGTTTCCTCAGCCCTTGCAACCTATTGCTGTGTCCAATTTGGCTTTTTTGCAAGCAGATGTTGATTTACGAAAACAGCCTTGTGTCTTCCTCATGAGACCTAGAAGTTCACCTGAGGTTCTTCACATTATCAACTATAGAAAATATTCTACAGACAAAATTAATTTATAATTCTGAAACCAGTATCAGATGATGAACCCAAATGCTTTTTGTACCTTTATGTAGGCATCTCTGTGAGGATTCCTTATGCCAAATTTTTGCACTTGTGGTTGACGAAGAAATGCAAATATAGCTGGATATTCAGATACTACGTTGAAAGTTGTGGAACAGGCAGTATTTTTAAGATGCTTAGAGAAAGGTGTATAATATAAAGGGAGGGTGTCTGAATTGTTTTTTTCACCTGAGTTAATGCTGTTTGTTTTAGTAGTTTTGTTTGGTGTGTTGGTTTTGTTTTGTTTTGGGTTTTTTTGTTTGTATGGTTTGGTTTGGTTTTATTTTTTTCTGATTTTGATGGCTTCCAGTTTACTCTGGTAGTCACAGGGATAGCTATACCAGTGTAGCAGGCAAAAGTAAAGAGAAAGCATATCTTTTCTTACCTTATGTATTTTGTTTTAAGACACTTCTTATCTCCAGATAGAAATATATCTGCAGACCCTTCAAAGCTGGAGCAAGAAGCATACTCCTCTCCTTTTCACTTTGTTTTTTTTTTCTGAAAAAATATTTTATTTCAGCCTTCAGCTTCTTGAGAAACTAAGGTTTCTGTTCAGA
This sequence comes from Melopsittacus undulatus, assembly GCF_012275295.1. NCBI lineage: Eukaryota > Metazoa > Chordata > Aves > Psittaciformes > Psittaculidae > Melopsittacus > Melopsittacus undulatus. The sequence goes on from NC_047528.1 coordinate 95,292,108, forward strand.
TGTAAACTAGTGTCAGTCCATAAATTCCACATCAATCATCTAATTTCTTACAGTTCTTGCTTGCAGAGACGTGAGAAGCTGCACAACTTTGCATGGCAAGCTTGTTTTTTGTAACGTTTTGCAAAGTCCATTTTAAATGTCATAAGAATTCACTTTCTTATAAAATCTTTATTATGGTTTAGCTCCAATTTCAGTACTGTTCTTGGATTTGAAGTGTACCCCGAGTCATCAGCCAGAATGCCTTTCTCTGGAACACATTTTTTCAATTTCAGAACAGAAACTGCAATAACCTTTTCTTTTCTTTTCTTTTCTTTTCTTTTCTTTTCTTTTCTTTTCTTTTCTTTTCTTTTCTTTTCTTTTCTTTTCTTTTCTTTTCTTTTCTTTTCTTTTCTTTTCTTTTCTTTTCTTTTCTTTTCTTTTCTTTTCTTTTCTTTTCTTTTCTTTTCTTTTCTTTTCCTTTTCTCTTTTCTCTTCTATTTTCTTTTCTCTTTTCTTTTCCTTTCTTTTCCTTTCCTTTCTTTTCTTTTTTTCTTTTTTCTTTTCCTTTATTTTCTTTTTTTTTTCCTTTATTTTCTTTTTTTTTTATTTTATTTTTTTTCTCCTGCAGGTCTGTCTTTGTCTTTTGTTATCAAGTTTCATTGCACAGATACATTCTAGGCTGCATTGGTGTCAAAAGATCTATACATAATACATGTCATTACAAACAAAAAATTATTAGATGCATTTGATTCCAAATAGTTCTCAGTTCATGTATCCTTAATCCATCAATACTGTGTGTTTTGAGCAACTTATTTGGAAGTGAGCCCAGTGTGCTGACTTTATCAGAAGTATTACGTGCATATTTATACTGAGGCACATACAGTCCTCATCCACAGCAAAAAAAAATGATCCTGCACAGCCAAGAGCATCCTATATATTACAGAAGAACTGTCTAGAGCAGCTGGATTTCTGTGTTGGAAATCTGAATGTATGTGGCTCATGCATGGAAATTTCCTGAAGGACGATACCAGGTTTGCTGTACACACAGTGGACACTGCTACAGCTTCAGAGTTGTGGTACATGAGCAGAGTTCAGGGAGCATGCAGCATGGGTGGGTTCACCTTCATGCATGAGATACATTTGCATTGCCAGTGCAGATGAAAATTCTGATGTGCTGTGTGTGCTGGAGCTACTGCTGATGCACATTATAAAAAACACTTATCTAGGACTGCTGAGGAAGCCTAGCTGGAGCTTCTGCTCTGCTCTCCTGTTAGATGCTTGAATATGTGCGGCAAATATACTTCACCAAGCGTTGCAAACACTGTGTTAATGCACATTATTAAATCTACAGCTTTAATCTGTGTGTATCAGTTATACATGAATATTAGGAAGTTTTCAGCCTGGAAAAAGAGAAGCCTCCAGAGACACTTCATAGCAGCCTTCTAGTACCTAAAGGGGGCCTGAAAGAAGTCTGGAAAGGGACTTTTTGCAAGTGCATGTAGTGGTAGGATAAAGGGGAATGGCTTTTAAACTGAAAGAAAATAGATTTAGATTAGATATTAGGATGAAGTTCTTCACTGTGAGGGTGGTGTGAGACACTGGCACAGGTTGCCCAGAGAAGTTGTGGATGTCCCATTCCTGGAAGTGTTCCAGGTCAGTTTGGATGAGGCTTTGAGCAATATGGTCTAGTGGGGAACTGTGGCAGGGGATCTGGAGCTAGATGAGATTTAAGGTCTTTTCCATTCCAACAAGAACCATTCTACGATTCTATAACTTTTTTAAGTGATTCAAAATCCATGTCTTTATTGGATAATGAATCACCTTAAAACATATTTTCTATGTGGGAGAGTGTCAACTTTGTGTTTTTGATTAGTATTAGCTCTCTCTGGCCCCTGACAAATGTCCAGATCTACGTACGTGCTTTAGAGTAATGGGATTTTCTTATTTTGCAGCATGGTGCTGCTATAACTTCATCACTCTCTGCAAATTTGGCTTGAATGTGACCAAAATATTTTTGAGTTCCCTACCTGAGGACAGGTGCTTGCAAATTTAAGGCAATACAGCTATAGTTTAAGATGGGTGATAGAACCTGAAGAAATCTTGTAACACAGTCTGTGTGTATGGAACCTGAACTGATCTCTGTGGTGAAACCTCAGCTGAAAATGTTATTACATGGTACAACTGAGGAAAACTTTTGTAAATGTTTGCCATAAGGAGCAACAGACAGGTGCAGAGGCCTTGAACATGCCTTTCAAATGGACATGTAGTCATACAGAAATAAATTCCATGTGATAACAGAGTACGTGTGAACACATCTGTCGGAGCCTTTGTCTGTATCTCCAAAAGACATCGTCCCACATGCCCTACCTCTGGTGGTATGGCATTTTTATGGTGATTTTTTAAAATCTCCAAATGTAATGCATTAGTGATGTGATTTTTGTTTAGCTGTGCGTGTACTTATCTAGCATTTTGGTCTTCTTATGTCTCTGAGGTTTTGCAAAACTACTGAAGAGAAGAACCTGCAAACTCAAGTGGATATCTGCTTGCATCCTCAGATAATGGTGCTTTGTGAAACTAAATTTTGACCTCAGAGAGGGGAAGATAATTCTATTCCACAGTGTTGCCCTTGTGTAAGGCCCTTTACTTATCAAGTATGGTTTAGATTAAATTACTATCAGGCTTTGTGAACCTGAAGAAACTAATTATATGTGTTTGTGTTACAACGCTTCTGTCTTCTGAGACTGAAAAAAACAAGGCAAGAAACAAGCTTATTGTCAGTTGAATTTTTGTTTGTTTTTTTTTTTTCCTCTGAATTATGATTCATTTCTGGGATATTTGTTGTGTTTGCAACCAACTTGACTGCAGTTGATCATGAGGAAATAATCAGGTAAAAAATGTGGTCTTTGAAAAGGAAGACAAAAGGTTCTCACAAGAAAATACTTCTTTTAGTGAAAATGACCCTACTGATAGGCAAATAGTATTTGCTTGGCTGATAGTAAATGGAGGTTTCTTGCCTTTGAAACCCTGGAATGAAAGTGGAGAGGAAAAAAAAAAACCCTCTCCTTTTTATCAGTATTCTTATTTTAAAGACTAACTGCTTGAGAAGTCATAGTACAACACATAGTTTATATTTCTAATTTACTTTTAGACAGATTTATGATATGCCAAAGGCTCCTCTAGAAATGTTGTCTTGATTGGAGTGAAAACCTTGGTCTCACTGAAGTCTGTGGACAGTGGTGTTAGAGCAGTGCTAGTTAACTAGGTGGACTTGTGTTCAAGATTAGATAAGGTTTTAAATTTCCAAGATTATACTTTGAAGTGGTCCCAGTACAAAGAATTATCTCATTATAGGTGGTTTAACAGGTTTTATATTAACAAACACACAAATTTCCTGTCACTGCAGATCGACATGCTGCTGTCTGCTACAAATGTAGTTATGTTTTTTGCTGTTATACTTTTATAAAAAAATATACTTTTTTACTTTTCAGGCTTTTCACAAGTATTGGTGGATATTCTGATGAAATCTAGTCTCCAGAATGATGGAGAAGGTTGCACTCAAGCAGAGAAGTTGCAGTCCATCAGTGTAGTTATTTGTTTAGTAAGATTCCGGAAAAATTTCCAGCATAATATTTTGAAATAATAGTGATTATGATCCGGAGCTGGCCAAGAATCAAAGAGAAGATTCTTGCATAACCAAAAGAGTTTCTCTTTTTTTTTTTTAATATATATATATATATATATGTATTTCTTTTGTCATGCTCAAAAGAAAAATATTAAGTGTGATGAACCCTTCTCTGTTATGAAGCATGCTTCAATTGAAATATTAGGAATGGTGTCAGCTCTTTAATAATCTTGCTTGTATAAAACAACTTTAAAATCCATTTTAAAGATAATAGTAAACTTTGGTAAAGGAAAACAGGATTTTTTTTCCACAACAGAAACTTTGTGTGAAGGAAAGGGAATCCCTTGAGCACTTTATGTGTAGAAACTTACTTCTGTTGTTCTAGAAGGTATAGATTCATTATGTTCACTTACATCATCTCATCTAAGGCAGAGTTAATGTATTCTTGGTACTTCCTTGGTGGGTCTGTTAAATTTTCTGATCCCCCTTATACCAGGGCAGGCATGAGTCTGGGACTCATGTTGTCTATGTAACCCCCTTATACCAGGGCAGGCATGAGTCTGAGATTCATGTTGTCTATGTTACCCCATGAAGTAGTTTCATAGCATGACTTTAACTCAAAATTAATACATCTTGTGACATGTACTGACTGCCTGGGCATTGTCTCAACACTTCTGAAGGTGGCATTAACCATACTGCAGTCAGTTAGTTTCTTTTTGAAGGCTTTTATTCAAAAGAGAGAATGACTCAAAATCTCTGTCTCCACGAGTTTCAAGATCTGCCTTGCAGTAATTTTGCAGTATTTAGTAAAAGAACATCAAGTTGAGCTCTTTAGCACGCAGGTTGAAGACCTGAAGGAAATCTGAGGAATTCTGATTTACAAGGAGTGTCAATGAGTCCAACCTTATAAGGTCATCTGAAATACTGATATAATTATGCCAAAAAAGGTTCCCAGATCATATGATCTACATATTTTCCTAAGGCTGACGTACTCAGCATGCTGGTGTAGCTCAAGACTACTAGCACAAAGACTAAATCCACTAAAAACCATAGGAGAGTAGGAGAAATCAAGATTTCTGCCTGGAACAATAGAAAAGAATGGGATTTGACCTCATTCTGTGTTGGATGTGTGCTAGTTTTTCTATGATGTACTTTGCTTTAAGCAAGGAACCCCTTTGTCCCTCTCTTCCTCAAAAATATATAGAAACATATTTCCTTTTATATTTTTCTTTTTGCTGTCCTTAGGGTTTCATCTGACACCTGATTCTTGAGGCACTGAATGAGAAACATACTGAAATCAGAGCAAAGATAGCATTTATTTCACTTTAATTTGGCTGAAACAGAACTTTTCAGATTTGTTATTTGTATTACAATTTCTTCCTTTTTTTTTTCACTTCTCAGAGAATATGAATTAATTGTGCCTGCTGGAAGTAACCAGCGGAACAATATCAGTTTTCACTTAAAGAACGTAAGTGGAGCCAAACAGTAAGCTGTTGCAACCTGATGATTCTGCCAAAGTGCTTTGTTACAGTCCTTCAGATTTATTTTGATTCAGATGAATGGATGATGTAGGCAGGAGACCGGTAATTAGAAATGTGTTAAATATTTACATTGACTCTGAGGTCCATCTGAATTGAATAAGATGCTGCTTTAAATATGTAAACTGGAGTCGGTGTTGTTTTGATCAACAGTGAGGTAGGTAGATTGTTACCAGGTGTCTTTGTCAGCCTTCCTGTTTTGTATCCCATGAGACCTGAGGAAAGGAAGACAAGTGAAACCCAGCTTTACAGCATCCCTCAGTGCAAAGAGAAGACGTGAAGTTTGTTTGGTGGCCCTCTGAAAGATGGGAAAAGCAGCCAGCTAATGCTCCTGCAAGGCAAAGGACAGCACAGATAGAAATGGAAGTGTAATGGAGGTCATGAACCCACTCACCTCCTGGAAAGGAATTGGAGGTAATTAGTGACTGCATGGGAAAGGATTTTTCTTTTGAGAAGCAAAATGCTAAACTAAGGAAAGATGAAAAGGTTCATTTATTGTGAATGCACAAATGACAGCTTTCACTACAGATCCATCTGAAATCAGATAGGGATCTCTGCGTTGCTGAGCAGCAAGAATGAATTTAGGTGTATTGATGGGTTAATAATTATCGTTAATAGTTATCAATAGTTAATAGGCTTGAAGGACTCTTGATTGTAGACTGATTCAGACCAGTTAGCTCCAGTCACAAGATATGTTTTCATGGCCAAACCCTAACTTCTTATGAAGTATAATTCACTCAATAAACTATTCTCTGGACTTTATGTCCCTTCTAACACAAACCAATAAACAATCAGTGAGATCATGTTAATCTACTAGGTCTGTGATCTTCCACCAGCTACCAGCTGAATGGGAGGTGCTGCGGCCCTCTGATTCTTGACAAAAGCCCAGCCACTTGTGCAATGACAGTATTAACTCTTTGGAAAAATTGAGTCCATTGTCCAGGATGGCCATCTTTTGTGAATTCAAGAGAAGAAAGGAGTGTGTGAACTTTAACCCCAGTCTAGCTCTTGCATAGCAGACCCATGTCCTTGTGCCTGTGAGATACTGCAACCAGTCACACCTAGCTTGGCTCTGCTTTCTTCCTGGTACAATACCTGTGGCCTTATTCCCAGTTTAGCTGGATCTTCAAGTGGGAACTGCTTTCTAGGTAGGTAGCTGATATTCACCATTGAGAACAAACAGTTTCTAGGATGTCCCTTGATTTAAACTACAGGGATTGTTGAGAAAATGGAGGTTTAGGTAATAATCTAAATCATGATACATGTGTTTATAATGTGGAGGACTACTTGCTTAACTCTTCAAGTTCTGAAGAGAATAATCCATCTCAGAACTGAATTTTCTTCTCACAAAATTTATTTTCACTCTTTAATGCTCTGTCTCATGTAAATTCAGTGGCAGACTTCTTAAAATGTAAGTTGTACTGCAGGTTTAAGCTTGGCATCAAATACTGGGACTGTATGACTTGCTTTAAAGAATTCCCATGACTTTCAAAAGGGCATTTGAGTTTTCAGTATATTGACAAGTCTGTGGCTGGTTTTGACTCTTTCAGTTGCATTGTATTTTTGTAGCCAATAACTGTCATCCTTCAAAACAATTTCCCTGTGCTGTAATTGATCTGGGCAGCTGGTGGCCAATGGAGATTCCTGAAAGTAATTGACTCTCACAGTGTTCATGTATGGTTGTACTTTGGCTAAAAATGACCTACTGTTTATAATTCACCCTCTGAAAACTCTTGAAAACTCTTCCCTGAAGAGCAGTAAGTCCCTTTAAAGTATACTGGGAAGGGGGAGTAGGAGGGGAGAAAAAGAACCAATAATCCATTTCACTAGAACATTTGCGAATAATCATAGATTTTTGTATAATAATCATATAACTCATAATGATTATTTCCCATTCTTTTTCCCAAATGGCTTTATTGTGTCACCTAACTCCTAATTTTCTTTTATCTTACTTATTTTAGTAGTCTTGCAGTAGACACCTCCACAATCTTAACTACATCAAAAGCTTTGTATATAACGCTCATTTTTAATATCTCAATAGGGACCAGAAACAAGACTATCCACTTAAAATGAATGTGATACTGCCCCATCTCCTTTGAGTTTTTCCTCGCTCATGTGGTCTACACATTGGACATTTTGGCAATGAACCTTGTAAGATCACTGGAGACTTCTAAGTTAAAAAGTTTTTTTATATCCTATATTCCCTTATCTGAATTTTAACCAACTCCTTAAATGTTATGTTTCCTATGTGCAATAATGTACCATTCCAGAATGAAAAATTAGTCATACAGAGAAAAACAAAGCATTTGTTACTAGGCTACATCAACTGGTGGAATGTTGACATTCCACTAAAAATGGTGAAGTTATAAATATTTTTTTTAATGTGGGGTACTCTATAAGTTATTTGATCCCTTGTGGTCATATGCATATTTTAATATCAAATATAATGAAGTATTCTAAGGACTATGGGTTCAGGAGTCTGCTGTGCTTGAATGCAGCAACAGTTTTCATGCATTAAAGTGTGTACTCATATATCTGGACACGTGCACTGGATACTCAAGGATATAGGAGCAGCAGGAAGGCTCAAAGAGAACTTTAAAGATCACAAAGATCTATTGCACCTATATAAAAATTAGGACGTGATCTGCAGTCAAAATGCAATTCCAGTGACTGAAGGCAGTACTTCTTTCTCTAAATAGACATGTACATGAGAAAAAGGGTCAAGAGGGTTCTGTTTGCTTTCTAACAACTGGTATATGTAATGTTTCCCAGGATGCCATGATGCTTTACATACAAATATGGCCATAGTCAGCATAAGCTTTATTCTTTGAGTCCTATTTTAAGCTCACTGTTGATTCTAAAATGTACACAGAAGAGCTGTCAGGAATTTCTAACATCTTGAAGACAAACAACCAAAATGACTACTCTGATTCTGCTGTGGGCAGTGATGTATTTCTCTTTTAGTACAGTGCTTTGAAAATAATACCTTATTTTGGCAAATTGTTGTACTTGAAACAGATATTAATATCATAATGGCACATATCTGAAACAAAAATGCACAAACAGCTACTGTGAGAGAGCATATATGTAGTAGTAAAGATGCAATATTTAATTTCTGCAAGTTCTATAAGAAACAGGTACATTTGGTATGTGTTATGGTATGTGTGTACAAAGTTGGTTTTTGTGTGCGAACACATTCTGTGTGTGTGATTATAAGCAATCCTCTGTTGGTGTACTAAGTTACTGAGCAGGGGATTTGAGACAAATTTTAAGAGAGTTTTTTAGCAAAGCAGTCTTCTTTGAAAACAAAGCAAACAAACAAAAAATAATTAAGATCCTAAGAGGCTAAACTAAAAAATATAAACTTTACCTTGCATATGTTTTTATTGGTAATAAAGAAACATTTAAACATGTCATATTACATTGCCCTGATGACACAACTTTTTCCCATAAGATCTACAAATCTAGATGCGATCCTTCTCTGCCAAAAGCTTTCCCTTTCTTGCCAAGAATATTGGGCCATTCACAACATAGTAGATAAACCCAACCACAGGTCAATACTATATTCCCTAACTAAACATCAAAGATGATAATGAGACAGATAGTTTTGACTGATAAATTCCGTGTTTTATTTAAAGAAAATTTCAATCCATTTCTGTTTTAACTGACAGATCACCACAAATTCATCACTTTCGTCAAGGTGTTGTACAATTGATGCTACTTTGCTATGCTGCTCGGTATTTACACTTAATGTTGCCAAACAGCCAGGAGCAGTGACATATTAAGCATAGAACTGACAAAATTAGGCAAGTCACTATTACCACAGTCATCCTCAACACCCAAAATGATGTGGTCTAATACACCGTGGACAAGGTAATCTTTTCACATACCAATTGAAATGGCTTTACGTAAATCCATCTTTCAAGAAAACAGAACTCCAGACAACGTGGAAAGCAAACATTACACTTCAAGCTGGAGATTTGGAAAGACTTAGATATTTTATACAGAGAAATAAGGGCCAGAGACCATTTGCTTTTGGTTTTCTGGAAAGCTCAGTATTGCAAAACCTCTCTAGAGCTGGTGCTTGGAAGCTACAAAACAAAACATTGGTCAGGAAAAGCTGCCCTTTTCCCCCTTTCCACCTTCACGCTGTGATTGAGCAAATAGAGCTCTCTGGAGTTAATCACAAACTTGGAACAAGTAATGCATGTTTTTTGAAATCAGTGCAGAAAGTGAACAGTAGTAGGAAGCAACTCGTGATTTTTATAGTACAGAAAATGAAATCTGATGCAAGAATATGATGATATATATATTTGAAGACAGACATCTTGTAGCATCCTAAAAAGGTGTATGTCTGTTTTATGGACTGGGAGAATTGATTTCAGAGATTAAATAGACCCTGTCAAAGGTCTATTTCCATGCATAGGATTGGCAATGAAACCAGTAGCGCTGATTCTGAGCTCCTGTGTTGTGTGCCAGTGATTACTTAACATTGCCTCCCACATGATGTTCCTTTCTCTTGCCTTTGCATTCAGTGACTCAATAAGTCATCTTCAAAATCAAGAAGAATCTTGTTTAACCAATAAATTCTTATTCCACCACACAGTTACAGATAATGAAACCTGAGCTTTACCAAACACAATGTAAAAAAAAAACACACTGAGCTTGAGGTGTCAAGATCCACAGTTTTCAATTTTGTAAAATTTGCAATGTTTTTCCAAAGCCATACTGTTGCATTAGGCAGTACTGAGAGAGAGACAAGCTTAATTCTACTTATGGACAATGCTGGAGAAAAAAAAAAGCCAACACCTAAATGTATTAGAGCAGCCCTGAGTGTTAGTAAACTGTCTCTTACAAGGATTTTTTTAAACTTAGTGTTGATAGTAGGCTAAAATGATCATGTGGCTGCTTGGGAGTTCAACTGTGGGCAAAATAATTTCTTCTGTGTAAGTACACCTTCCCTTTAAAAAATTCGCCCTGTGGAAGGAGTGTTGGGATGTGAACGAAGAGAGGTATGGGTAACTGCAGGTTTTTAACATGTTAATTAAACTTGCTTTTGGGGAGCTTGATCAAAACAATTAGTGGAAAGCAATATCTCATCTGAATTTTGCTGCTGTGAAACCATAATATCAATAGTTACTATACTTCTGTGCCTTTGTGTTATTATTTTTAAACCCTTAAAAATAGTAACAATTTTCCATTGCAGTTTTGAATTTAGTTTATCATAGATATACGTAACTCATTTCAGCACTTTGCAAAGACACAGAATATATGAATACAAAACTGCGTTTCTAAAATTTTGCATAAAATTATGGATGAAGGAATTTTCAGAGCTGTGAATGGAAAGGTCCTGAGAGTGAATTCAATTAAATTCTATGCTAAGACCAAGAAAACTGATTTGCATGCAGTTTAAAGCCAAAACCAAGTCTTCTCTGAGCATTTACTGACAGCAATGAACTTTGATTGTTTCAGGAGATGAGTTTTCCAAGTTGTGTTAGAGGGCTTTCTATAAGTTGCAACAAATGAAAAAGGAAAAAAAAAATATTAGGAAGAGAAGATTCATGGACTCATATTGAATATCTTTCCTGACACCGTAAGTCCTTAAGCAACAACAACAACAAAAAGCAACAAAAAATATCCAATTCCTCATCATAATTCAATAAAAAAGTGTGTTTCCATGGCATTTTTATTATTCTGATAACAGCAGCTTGACATTTTTGCATTGACTCACTTAAGATTTTCCTATCTATTGCCTGCCGGAAGAGTAAAAGTTCCTTAATTGTCAGCCATCTACTGTAAAGTGTTTCTGTCTGATTATTAATGAATGTGCACACAGGATCATTTAATGTTTTTAATTCTGCATTTTGCTAGACAAAGCAGGATAATAGTACAGATGATGTGCAGAAATTGTAGGTTAGGACAGTAGCAATAACAAAAGGTTATTCTTAATTTCTTTAAGATGAAGTTGTTGGTTGTGCAATGAACTAGAGTGACAACCATGATACATTTTAAAAGTATCTACTAGATTCAGCACAGGCAACAATCCGTGCAAATTCTCACAAATATAAGCCTGCTGCTGACCTGCTGGAGATGGCAAATCTCTACAGCAGGTCCCTGCATGACTCCCCAGGAGTGTTCTGTCCTTTGCATCTTGGACCATGGCATTTCTTATCATATGGTAATTGTGATTATTTACATGTAATGCCATGACAAGTTTATTTTAATCACTTAAATATATTTTTCTTATGACTGGAAAATGGCCTTCAGCCTAATGTGTCTGACTCAGGTTTATCTTAAATCTCACATGCCTGTTATTTTCACATACTCCAAATACTTCAGTAAAGAAACAAAAAACTGGATGTATTTCATAGTGATTGCCATCTGTTTGAATCAGGTTTTGTTTAATTCTCATTAACTCTAGGTTTATTCCTTTTATATGTTCAACTTAGAGGTAGGGCAACTTTCTCCTGTTAAACAATACTATAACCCACCAAATAATAGGAGAAAAGGTTAATTTTGATCCAAACCATTTTTATTGTGTGGTAGCATGAATGTTTGTACCAGTACAAGAGAAAGATGGGACTACTTTTTCCACTCCTGATGTTGGCTTAAATTGATCAGAAGATTGCCGTAGGCACTGGCGAGTTCACACAAAAGGAAAACATTACAATGTTGAGCTGTGGGGAAAAGAGCTCAGGGGAAGCAAGGGTGGGTCAGAAATTTCCATGCATTGAAGCCAATCCATCATCAAACATAAACCAAATATAAAGTAAGCTTCATTAAGCCTGGTTCTTTAGAATAACTTGTCAGAGATAAGGGGTCTTCTAGGTTGAGTTGAAAGCTTCATGGTAGTTCTTACATTATCTAACTGGTTTGTCTAGTTCACCTAACAGCGGCTCCTTTTTGTATGTAACTTACACCTCAGATATGTCATGGTGATGGTACTTTTATCCAACCAGTGACTTCAGTTTGTTTTCAAAAATAAACCAAGAAACCAAGATGTTGTGTTTGTGGTGGTTGGTTTGCCTGGGGGTTTTTGTTGCTTGGGTTTTGGGTTTTTTTTTTTGTGTTTGGTTTTTAGCATTGTAAAAATTTAATCAACTGAAAAGCCAATTTTTGATGACTTGGATGTGAAAATCAGTTAATTCAAAACACCAAAGCTAAACTTGTGAGTTTGCATAGCAGGCTGTGATCATCCTGTCTCAAATAAATGGAAAAAGAAAGGTGGTCATTGTTTTGCAGATTGTTTTCAGGGGAGTGGTAGGCCTGTGAGGCTCAGACTTAGCCAGAGGTGACTGAGGTCAAAGTTCTTTCTTGCAAACCATGACAGTTTTGGGAAGGGAGCCTGTAAAATTAATAATCAGAATATTGCCCTTATCTCAAATCTGTGTGTAATAGATGGGAAGATTCCCTCTCATGACTGAGAGGCATAACAAAAAAACGGTAAACTCACCATTCTTGGCAGTGTTCAAGGCCAGGTTGGATGGAATCTTGAGTGACATGGTTTAATGTGTGGTGTCCCTGCCCATGGCAGGGGGATTGAAACTAGATGGTCTTAAGGTCCTTTCCAACCCTAATTATTCTATGATTCTATGTTTTTTGACACAGTGTATTTGGTGGAGTATATATGTCTATGTTCATCATGACTGTTTGTTGGAAAAAGGCAGGAAAGCATAGGTGTGTAGCTTCTCTATGAACTCCATACTTGGCCACACCAGGGTGCCCGGCCAACTGTCTCGGCATGGGCAACAGAGAGATCATAAGAAACTGTACTGCCGGTTTTTCTAATGGTATAAAAGCAGGACTGTCTTGTGGCCAAATCTGAAGCCTCATCTATGGGTGGACGAACTGTCTAGGAATTTTCCCAGTTACATGAGATTCTTGGCATCAGCTGCAAAGGGGCTTCTGAGCTTAAAGTGTGGGCTTGGATGATGATTCAGAGGTGACTGGTGATGTATTTCTTCTTGATCCCTGTTGTCTCTATGCAGTGATCATGCATTGCTAATTTTCCTCTGTACTTTACTTATACATATATATATGATTTGCTTTATTGTACTTATTTACTAGATATAGAGAGATATATACCTGATTTGCATTAGTATGCTTGCTTGCTTTATTGTGCTTATTCACTTTAGTGTGCTTGTTTAATAAACCATGCATGTTATAAAGCTAGTGCATAGTCATTTTTTTGTTGCATACCCTGCCTGTAAGTAGAACTCTGTGAAACTTGCAATATCTTCTTCAGAAATGAGAAAGAACAATATTATGCTAAGCCTTAGAGGCTGGACAAAAGCCATGCACTATATGCAACACATTAGTTGTGCATGCCTGTGTAGTCACACACAAACTATTCTGTGTACTGGCTGTACAAGGTACAACACTATATTTATCTTTATGTCACTGCAAACTACCCAGACACTATCTCAGTGACTTTTGAGTGGATTCAGACAAATCTCTCCAAGTGACAACGGCTGCAGTACTAGGGACGTGTTCTTCTGCCAGCTACTCTACAGGGACAAGAAATTTTGATAAAAGGTATAGATATCTTTAACTGAGACATCTGTTTGTTTGGTGCACACGAATTGCAGCCTCAATACAATAAACTTGTAAGTTAGTTCAAAATGCTCTTAAGTGAAAAAGTTTTAAGTTAAAGTCCAAAATTTTTAAGTGTCTGTTCTGTCTGATTAAGAAAATTTCTATTCTAGACGTGCTGCAAGGCGAAAGTAGTTGAAACTGACCATATTTTCTTACCTCAGTTGTTAATTTAATTATCAATTTGGGGCTAATCAAGGTTATATAAAAAATGCACATATACATTCTTACGATCCAATCCAGTTGACTTTGATCTGTGAAAGATTAATTGGCCTTTCAGTCTGATTGAATAAACAAATCTAGTACATCTCTGGTACTGAAAGAGATGTACCTTCTTCTTATCCCCTTTTTCTCACCACGCAGACTAGCCTCTTCCTAATTCATGTGAGCCAGTCCAGTTCACTAAACCAGAGAAAGAGCAAGTAGTCCAACATACAAGAAAAAGGTACGTAGCATGAATTTAGTATTTGGATTCTAAGATGAAGTGAAAGATGGTGATTTGATGTAAGCATTTCTGTCTCTCTTTCTTCATTTCCCATAGGCTTTATTCTGCCTTTTGAAGAAACTAACTGTGTGGTAAGAGACACACAGGCTTTTTTGTATCTGAGTTCTATTTGCTTGAGTAAAAGTTACATTACATATGCAGCAGGAGGTTGATCCTCTTTACTGGCTTATATCTCTACATCTATTCTTGATGCACTGCTGGGTATTTTGTAAGTCTGGTGAATCTGTATAAGGAAAAATTATTTTTTTTTTCTTTTACCAAATCTGTTTCTTTTGCATGGGCTGCACTGCTTATGTCAATAGTTCACCTTATGATCTGATGCCAACTTGAGGGTATCATGTGTTTTCAGGTGGCATGCTTTTCCTTGTATCAGATATATGATCTTCCCCCAGCACAATGTCTACCTATACTAGCATGGGCCATTTTCTGCAAAAAGACGAGTAAGATCATAACAGAATGCTCCGGATTTTGAGGATTCTGGGTTGAGAGAAACACAACACAATAAAGAATCATAACTAGTTTATTAATACAGGGAAAATATAGATGTAACAAAAGATACAGTAAAGGATATTTCTGATGTTTGGCTATCTTACCAACCCCAAGGACCCTGTAATGATGATCAGGAAACCAGCTCCAAGAAACATCATTTCAGTGCAAGGTGGCAGGCTCAACATCAGAAAGCATCTCTTCCTGCAGAGACAACGTTGACCTGGGTGGTATGAGGGTCTGTCTCCCCACATCACATGAGACTTGGGCTTTTATACTAATGAAAATGCATACTCATTCTGATGTAGGGGGCCAGCCTACATAGGAAGAAGTGGCCAGCAACATCTAGAAAGGTCTCCAAGAACTGGGATTTTTCCGGGTAGGAGCCAAAGAGGGGCTTTTTGGGGAGGAGCTACCATGCACAGGCAGTACTTTTCTATTTTTGTGTTTTGCACCACAGACCATGATCTAGTGTCACTGCCACACAGAAGAAACAATTGTTTCTCTTTTATGGTTTGATTTGATGATATTATATGTATCTTTCAGCCTTAATGATTCTATGATTCTATTCTTGGCTAAAGGAGTAAGTTTTCCTTCCGTTATCACCTTTTCCCCTTTTCTCCTGTCTTCTATCTTCCTGTCTCCTTTGTGTATCCTGTTTTCATGAGGATTACCTTGGAGATAGAGATAACTGAGTATAGACCCTGCACTGGTAACCTCAGCCCTGTAAACACCTATCAGCTATTCCCTCCTCTACTTTCCTCTAGTAAAAAACCATTGTGTTCTTTTTAACATGTGAATGTCTTTAATTTTCCTTCTTTGTACTGAAGACATACTTTCAAAAGCTTCCTGTAATTCCGAGGTTTAAAACTTTTTAGAAATGAAAGGTGATATTCTTAAGTAAGCATATGCCTTCAGAAAGGGAACAGGAGAAATCTCTCCACTCCTCCAGCTACATACATCCCTTTAATGCTGTTAAGCTTATGATAAGAAGTGATATTAAGTACAGCTTAAAATCACATCATAATTTGGTGCCCTAGACTTGAAATTAGGGTTTGGGAAATCTCCCCTTTCTCTGCTTTTTTACCCTTTCTGACTGTAAGTGGTATTTGAGTAGTTTTGAAAAATGTAGATCACTTGCTGTGATTAGATGTTACCACTTTGGGCCTCTTCAAGACCTTTCATGAAGTGATTTCACACAAATCAATAAACAGTTGACAAGGATAACATAACAGTGCCTTTAGAGAAATATATCCATATAAAAGCCTTGCTAACCTTGCACAGTATCCTGTTATTATTTCCATTACAATTTATTTGCTACTAGAGCCTTCGGCCTAAAGAAGCAATACTTTAGTGTTGACTCTTGTAATTGTCAGTTGGTAAATACAGGATCTTGATATATAGCAACATTTTTTAGAATTGAAGTTAGCAAAACTTAATCTTTATTTTTTTCGGATTCCTGGAGTTGGCAAGGAAATGAGTTTTTCTCCATCCCTGCATTGAAGTAAGGAAACTTTTTTGAAACAGTTGTGCTGTAGAAATATGTAATTATGTGTGGGTAGACTTGGCGTGGTTCTCTTCCCCTTTAGGGATTTGAAGAAAACAAGCCTTTTCAAATACCCTTAATAACATACAGGTAAATAATGAGTTCAGTCCAAATAACTGCTAAATATGAGAAAACCAGCATATTTCTACTCCTACTGCTGACTAGAAAAAGATCAGTGATTACCCATATCCTGCCAGTGATATTTTATA
Organism: Melopsittacus undulatus; assembly: GCF_012275295.1. Lineage (NCBI taxonomy): Eukaryota > Metazoa > Chordata > Aves > Psittaciformes > Psittaculidae > Melopsittacus > Melopsittacus undulatus. The sequence goes on from NC_047528.1 coordinate 95,308,585, forward strand.
CAGACCTCTCTACTGTTTTCAAGTGGGAGATCAGTGCCTAGGCTGATGGCAGGATGTGGACCTTATAAAGTATTTCCTGCTGAAAAGAGCACTTTGGGTTATTGGATAGGCTAAAATGTCACTTAATGAGCTGAACTGTGAAAGATGGACTCCTACACACCAGGAGTAAGTGTAAACTGCCACAAGAGGTCCTGATGTTGCAAAAAAAAAAAGAAAAGAAAAGAAAAGAAAAGAAAGGAAAGGAAAGGAAAGGAAAGGAAAGGAAAGGAAAGGAAAGGAAAGGAAAGGAAAGGAAAGGAAAGGAAAGGAAAGGAAAGGAAAGGAAAGGAAAGGAAAGGGGAAAGGAAAGGAAAGAGGAAAGGAAAGGAAAGGAAAGGAAAGGAAAGGAAAGGAAAGGAAAGGAAAGGAAAGGAAAGGAAAGGAAAGGAAAGGAAAGGAAAGGAAAGGAAAGGAAAGGAAAGAAAAGAAAAGAAAAGAAAAGAAAAGAAAAGAAAAGAAAAGAAAAGAAAAGAAAAGAAAAGAAAAGAAAAGAAAAGAAAAGAAAAGAAAAGAAAAGAAAAGAAAAGAAAAGAAAAGAAAAGAAAAGAAAAGAAAAGAAAAGAAAAGAAAAGAAAAGAAAAGAAAAGAAAAGAAAAGAAAAGAAAAGAAAAGAAAAGAAAAGAAAAGAAAAGAAAAGAAAAATCCTTATAAGGCATGTCCCCAGATCAGTAAGGAATCTCACTAAATTCCAGTGAGATCTTGTCCTGGGTTTAGCAATAGCAGTCAATTTTTCTCCTTAGTAGCTGGTGCAACACTCTGTTTTGACTTTCAGCCTGGGAACAGAGCTGATAGCACCGATGTTTTTAGTTGTTGCTAAGTAATGTTTACTCTGACCAAGGACTTTGTGAGTTTCATGCTATGCCAGGGAGCAGGGGAGGCTGGGAGGAAGCAGAGACAGGACACCTGACCTAAGCTAGCCAAAGAGGTATTCCATACCAGAGCACGTCATGCCTGGGGAGGTAATGGGGGTTACCTGGAAGGGCACGCTCTCTTCTGGATCGAGTTCATTTCAGCAGGTGGTATCGTATTGTCTTCCCTTGTTATTTCCTTTATCATTATTATTACTTGTGACAGCAGCAGTGATTTGTGTTATACCTTAGTTACTGGACTGTTTTTATCCCAGCTTGTGGGAGTTACATTCTTTTGATTCTCCTCCCCATCCCTCCAGGAGCACGGGGGGGTGGGGGTGGGGTGGGGGGTGGAGGGTGAAGGAAAGAAAGGGAGGGGGTTAGAAAGAGACTGTGTGGTTGGGTTTAAACCATGACAAATCTTTACACAAACAGAGTTGGTGGCAAGAAGGATGTGGCTGAAAAAGACAGTACCACAATACCCAAGCCTGTGAATGTGCTTTAACTGCTTATAGAATGGTGACCTATTGCATGGGACCATGCAATAGTATCAGAGCAACAAAATATTTCTCCATAACAAATGTGAAGTAGAACAGGATGGGTTTATGTAGAGATTGTTCCTCTTTTGAAATTAGTACCTGGGACATCAGTAGCTCTGAGGGGATGGCAACTACTGACTACATTTATTTTCTTTTCTTAGGATATCACAGCTGGGTTGCAAAGTGTTTGTATGTATGTGATGCAGAAGGATGCTAATAGCTGTGAGCATGAAATGGGTGGGAAATGTGAGAAATGGGGAAGCCAAGGCTTACCTGTAGTTTATACTGTGTAAAAGGAAGGCAGTAGAAGGCATGAGCAGCTACCATCTAGAGAAAATAGGGATAGGAATTTTAAGCACAGTTTGTTGTACAGTTATGGAGCAAATAAACAAGATTATGCAAAGAGTTATTTGCATTTTAACATCAGTTTCTTAAGTTAATGGTAACAAACCTGTACAGTCTTGAGTAATGTCATGGGGGAAAAAAATCAGATTTATGCATGTGGTTAGTCCAGTTATGCACTGTCTATTCAGATGTCCTGCAAGAAAGCACAAAGAGGTTTGATCTACTTCTCACTCAACTAAGAAGCACTCACTAGGGAATAAAACCTAAACCAGGGGAAGTTTCTCTGAGTGTTGCTGTCAGAACTTTAGGTTCTATGCCCTGTTACTATGGGATAGAACTTATAAAATGAGAGGTTTCTGTGAGTGCTGCTCTGGTCCTCAGTTCTCACTGCAAAGGCTGTATCTGTCTGACCAACCAAGGCATTTTTTTAACACCTACTGACAGCTTAAATTGACAGCAGATGTATATCTTCAGCAAACAGACCTCATGTATTTTAGATGTGTCCTCTAACCTGTAAACTTCTCTCCAATGTTTTTAAATTGAGATGCAGCCACTTTAACTTAGTATTTTTCTCTGTCAGGTTCCTGGCCCCATTATCTCCACTTGACAACATCGAACAAGGGAGTGCAGCAGTCATCTGAGCCATGAAAGCTGATCTTGCTGCCCACACCAAATACAAACACTGAATGTAGGGTAGTATGACATGATACTGGCATGGATAAAATGGATGTAAATGGACTGTAGATTGGATTATTTAGGATACCAAAAATTCCATCTTAGGCCTGCTGTTAAAGGAACATAGAGCAACCTACATTTGGGCTTTTTGTTTGGTTGCCTGTTTTCTTCCCCCATGAATTTCCTAAATGGAAACTGTGCACAAGTGTGCAGTATCTTCATAGCTCTTAAGTGTGCTGCATAGGTCTTACTATACACTACATGTACACAGAAGTGTGGACAATGTATCCCATGTGTCTACGTTTTGTAACATTTAGTGTATAGGTGTGTGAATCCAGAGGCTGTGTACATGCACTAGAGCTATTCTTCATGTGCTCCTATAAGGACATGTCTGGCCTTACTGGACAATGTAGACAAAAGTTCAGAGTGCTTAATTCCTGCTTAGTTAAAATTCCTATGTAGAAGTACAGACTATGTCTGAGAAAGTCCAATCTCACTATAAAAACCTGCCTCTGAAATCACCTGAAGAGACAAGGTCACAGGTACTTACAGAGGTTGCTCCCAGAGAACTGAAAGTACCCTCCTTTCACCTTCTGGTGTTCATTGTAGGCAGAAGACAACTTATAGCCAGGTGGATCTTTTTGTTTGCAATAGTGCCTGTGTCATAAACAAACTGACTGGACTTGAAGAGTAGCAAGATATCAACCTACTATGTTAAATCATCATATCATCTCTGCTTTGTAGAGGAGCAATGATTAAGCTGCTTTGCTTCCTTGTGCTTTAGTACATCTTCCTAATTAAAAGGCAGTGAATGGTTCTGCAGTTCAAGTGGATCTTAGGAAGCAGGCAGCAGCCTCTGTCTTCTCTTGGCTGTATAGTAGCTTTCTATTGGTGAAGGGAAACAAAAAAGCAATCTTTAATGCTTATTTTAAAATGGAAAATATGTGAGCTAGTATAGCTCTCTTTCTATATCTTAATTTCATCTTTATAGCTTCCCAAATGGAACTATATGAGTATTTTAAGAAACAATATCAAGTCTCTGCCCTAGAAGTAATACACTTCAGTTCAGAAGATAGCAGAAACTCTACCTTTGCTGTTTTAAAACTTGACCCTTTACCAGGTTATAAGCCTTTCTTAATTTCTACTGTCTATGGTAGTGGTAATGACTGAAAAATCTAGGTCTAGGGTTTTTTTGTGGGTTTTTTTGTTTGTTTGTTTTGTTTGTTTTTTGTTTTTAGGTTTGGTTTGGGTTTTTTTTTCTGGAATGTTTTGAGCTGCAGATTGTTCCTGTCAAACTCCCATTCACTGTGACCTTTACTGACAGAATTTGCCACACTGCAACCTAACAAAGTACAAGTGGAGGGGAAAGAAAAATGGAAGTGAATGAATTTACTGCTGTAGTCACTGATCTCAGGCAACATGTGACAAGGCATGTTTTCCTAAGCTTTAAGTCTTTGAGGTTAGAAGGTTGCAAAGTGTTCCATAAATTGAGTCTGGTGTGAAATTTGTCCTTTTGTGTTTTGCTATCAAGAAGACTCAATTGTCCCTCCTGTTTTATTTATTTATTTGTGTATATAATCTATGTCGCAAAACTGTTCTTTCATCTCTGTAATAGCAGGACTAAGTAGTTTGCTTGACCTTTAATGGAGGTTTGTGGGAGGGAAAGATGCCAGAACTTCTGCCTCGCCGTTCATAGCTGCAGCTTTATCTCATCTTGTGGCTCAGAAGGCTGCTCAGCTTTCGTCAGAGAGTTACAAGTGAGGCCCCGCAGGGGTATGCTATCTCTGGGCTAGTGAAGGGATGAAAAAAGGGAAAAAAATTATCCTAATGATTGGCTATTCTTCAGCTTCTCAGCTACGGGCATAGTCTGCCTGGATTGAGAATACTTCCTGAACTTTCAACTGAAAAAGAAACCTTTCCTCTGTCTGTCTGTCCCTCTCCCTGTTTTTATTTTCCCTCTAAGTCATTAAAAATAGAATAGTCTGGTATAGGATGCACTATACTGAGAAATTATCTGTTTTTTCAAACGTAGATGGTATTCAGCAATGACATAAAAGATACAGTGCCAGTGTCACCTAAGCAGAAAGCTGTGAGTTGCTTTCACTGAAGGGAAAAGCTAAGATACTGTTTAGGTGTGACAGTGTAAGCTTGTTCATTTTCCTGTGGCTAATACACAGACAGTGAGTAGGAACAATGTAACTCTCCCATTAAGCCAGAAAGCACCAGTGTGCCTGAGATCTAATGCAAGCTAGTACTTGCTAGTATTTACAAGCTAGTAATTGTCTGTGATTTCTGCAGGAAGTCCAGAATGTGCAGCTCGGTTTGAATGGTCAGTGATTGTTACAGTTATCCCTGTGTCATTATCATACAGTTTTTGCCCTGTAGTGTTTTAGAGCTCCAGAAGGTAAGTTTTACTGTGCCTACTATTGCCAGTTGTATATGGGTCAGCTTTGTCTACCCACGCTCAATCTGAACAGTGTCTCACTCCAGCTCTAGGGTGTCATTTGAATAAAGACATCAGGGTGGGTTGGCCTTTTACTCTCCCTTCACACAGTTCTGTCTGGATTTTTTCATTTATGGGTCCACACATTTTATTGCAAGTTCTAATTAATACCTTTTATCTTGCTGTTGATCTTGGGGGAATTCCCACTTCTCTCTGCTGTGGTACTAGTTCTTACATATACTGGTGCTGATCTAGAGGAATAAAGAGTTCAGCAGCAACTACCATCCCACACATTCGTTTTTTCTCTTATGCATACTCAGTTGTTTTCCTTGTCTTGATATGAACTATTTTGTTACTCTGGTGGCTTAGCAAATGCAAAAAAACCCTCTTCTACTCTTTCATCCAGTTTCATCTCCACTTGCTCCCTCATTCTTAATGTGTGCAGGATTGCCCTTGTTCATCAACAGTGGTGTATTATTGCTGCTGCATGACATTACTACCATTTGCTTGGTACTACCAAAGCAATAGTAATAATATCAGCATGCAAAGTGACACTTTCATAACTGCTGATTATTAATCCAGTAATACCTATTATTTGGAGTCTGTTACAGCTTCATAACATTGATTTCTTATTCCATGCTGTATAATTCAGGCATGGCTCAAACTGATATCTATTGGAGGAGACATGGGCTCTCTTTTTTAGAAGACCAGTTTACAGCAGATGGGAAACATGAAAACCTGCTGATTAGGTATGGAGAGTTTGGGTTCAATGTCTAGGGCAAAGTAACATAACAATTCCAGGCAATTATTTTTTAAATAAGGCAAAATTAATTCCCTGAGTAGAGATATTAGGATACCTTATCCTGTAGGCTAATTGATTGCTTTTGTGGCCTTATACTGTATGCTGAAAATAAGAAGCCAATCTTGACCATACTTGAAAAAAACACATTGTGGTGACTCCCATGTCTAACTGTAGTGTAACTGTTAGCAAGACTAGTTAATACAGTCAGTTGCAAATTTTGCATGTTTTTTGGGGCCCACATGAGGCAATTTGATTCACATCATGTAAGCAATACTGCTATTAGAGTAACTCTCTGTTTAGCATGGGTAAGATGGGAGAAGATCTTGAGTACTTAATGTGAAGGTCCTGTTCCTTTGGCCCCTATTTCCTTTTCTTTTAGAGGTCTGTGGGAGTATTTATGTCAAAGAGAACATCCAGGATTAGGCCTAATTTCATTAGGAACATTATCCTCCCAAGTTGTTATCAAATTAAGCTCTGTAGAGCAGCTCTTAGAATTTGCATATCTTTGGAGACAAAATGTCCTCAGATCTAGCAATTCATATGTTTCATTATTTCAAGCTGGTCAAGTATCAGTAACCTTTTATCATCTTGTGTGAATACAAAGAACTGTGCCTGAGATAAATTTGGTACTAGGCCATAAAAACTGTACAGTGTTTGTGTATAGAAGACATTTGTACGTTTCTTAAGTGTTTTGGCAAAAGCCCCACAGCAAGGACAACTAGAGCAATAAGCAGGAAATGTATCATTAAAGTTACGGAATAGGCTGTTCTCTTATGTCTGCATCAAGGGCAGAGGGGAATGTCTGGGACTGAAGTGAGGGACAGAGTCACAGTTCCTACCCAATAAGGACAACCAAATCTGCTTAGGGGAGTTGCTGTTGATCACTTTGTGTATTTTGAATAAACTGTGGATTCGTGGGGAAAATATTGAAGAAGTAAGGTTCATAGATCATGAGAAAATAAAACATTTATCCCTTCCTTATCCTAACAGTGCTTAACACTTCTTTTCTGTACACGTACCCTCTGTTCTTATACCTACTTGACCATGTCAAAACTAAGCAACTAGTGATGGCAAAAATTCAGAACAGCATTTACAGGGGGACTGAGGGAAGAACTAGCAGAGACAGCAGCAGCTCATGCATAATGTTAATAGAACTGCCTGGCTCCACAGGAGTTGCTTGACTATCAATTGCTCTGCATGATTATCAGAGTCTTCTTATGAAAAGTAAACACTGCAAAGTTGTCTTCTTGCTACAAATGAAGAAATACAGCACATTTTCACTTTCTTAAAGTTGTAAGTGCTTTAGGAAAGTGAGGTAGTGTTGGCTGGCTGTATGGAGAATGTAGTCCTTCCTGTGCATTAAACAGGCAAAGTTTCAGTTGCATGGATTAACCTTAGAGTTAAAATATTGGTATCACATCATGGTTGCATATGGAAAATGAAGATTTTTGTGCAGACCTCTGTCCTGCAAGAATGCTACTAGTGAGGTGCAGTATTCCTTGCTCTCATACAGTTGTAGAGAGCCATTTCCCCACTGTGTGGGAGCAGGTTTCTGTATCTCAAGATTTTGCTGATCACTTTTCTAGTCCATTGTACATCCAAGGATTCCAAGAGTGATGCTGGCAAGAGAATATTTATCATGCAACTATCCTCATCCCTCCTCCAATTTGCCCCCCATCTTTCCTCTGCAGTGACCTGGCAGGAGGTCCAGGGTCGTATGGGAAAATACAAACACTGTGTGGCTGTCACTGTCTTGTCCTTCTGTTTTTGAATAGGCTCTGGCACAAAGGGAGGCTTGCATTGCCACAGCAAAGGACCAAAGCCATTAGTCCCGATAGGCAGCAGTAACAATAACTTCTTTTACCTCCAACCTGCTGCCCTATGGAGGCATTTCCCATTCTGCTCCCTGAAGGTACTTCACTTTTTCCACTTAAAAAAGCTGAAAAATGGTTAGGTGTAACATTTCCAGCATCAATAATCTCACTGATCAGGACTTCTAATCACCTACCTGGTTCACCACTGGGACTCAGAAGAGCAATTTAATAACAGCAAAAAGTAGTGGCTGATTTCTGTGTACCAGGACATATAATGCAGCAAAAAAAAGTATTTTAGTCTCTAATCACAGGGTGTTCTTTGCTGGTAAACTACATTGCTTTATACTAACTGTATATAAGCTTATTGGTATTAAAATCTCGTCATCATATAAGGCAAAAATCCTGTTTTTGAGACTTGCCAATAGAATCTCTTCAGGGTGAAACCCATACAGTGTGTGCATACAACTGCACACACTGCACACACTTCCACCACTATTAGGTTAAATTCTTCACAAAGCACTGTACTAGCAAACCATTTCTTTAATCTATGTGTTTATGACATCTATATGAATTTGTCTGCACCTATATTTAACGTAAATATATTTAATGTATTTTTTTTCCATGACATTGCTTTAACGGTAAACTCAAGTATTTTAGTGCTAGTTAGCAATAGGCACATAAACCTGATCAGGAATAATCTGATTAAGGTGCACATTTCTCTGGAGATAAACTGATTTGGTTTGGGCCTTTAGCTATATGGGAAAGAATATGGGCTAAATCCTCTAGGATCCAGTCTTTCAGGCTTTTTTACACTGCACTGCTTGCAGGGTGAAGATTTGTTAGGCCTAAAAACAAGCCATAAAAACATTTACTTCAGAAACTTTATGAACAACACTAGCCAAAGAGAAACTAAAAATCATCTATAAAATGATGACTCTTATCTAAAAATCAAGAGCTAAATAAACAACTTTGTTGGTGACAACTCTCAGTTTAATGATTGGTAATAAAACCAAAAAAGATCTTAGAAGTTTACAGTCCCTGGGTTCTTTCCACATAATTTTTCTTTTACACATGCTGAGAGGAGGCAGATTCACTGGTTTAATATCTGCTAGTGACTTTATGTTTAAATTAATACTAACTGTCTATATAACTTGGAACAAAATGGCTGTTCTGCCAGACAAACATATCTTGAGATGACATCAAAATCAGATGGTCTCTGGTGGAAATCTCAAGTAATGTTCTGTGTTTGCTTTCTCTCAGCACATCAGTTATAGCTAAGTGTCCTCTATTTGTAGGCAAATGTTATTACATGTTGGATTACTGGGTTTGGACTGACTGTTTACTTCCCTCAAATACCATCAACTGTTTTTTTTATAGAGAGTGGCACATTCATTAGTGTGGACTGTGAAATACAAAGGGCGTCTGCCCTATTACCTCTTTAAGTTTCTGGCTTAAAATCCAATTTAATCACCAAAAGATTCTAATTTAAATGTTTTTTATTTCTGTGTAATAAAACTTGAAGGAGAATTATTTTTCCTTGATAAGAATATTCATTGACCTTTTAACTTTTGGTTTAGGTCACAATGTTTCCAAGACATTATTTTATAAAAATACAAAATCAAACCTTGCAAGAAGATACCAATTTTCATCATGTTTCTGAGCATTTAACTTCTATTGACTCTAGCATGGGTTTTCCTGCCTTTCTGAAAATATTTCTAGCTAAAGGAAAGACAACCCTCAAAAGCAGTGCTTTGAGCAATAAACTGCTGCCATATTTCTAGGGAAAAGTGGATAGAAAATTCTGGATATGTTGCTGATTATTATAGCAAGAAAGAGTTAATAAAAATATTTTATTTTATCATGTAGCATTTTACACCACTGGGACCTAATGATTGCAAATTGGCATAATTCCACTGAGAGTTACAGCAGCTGAGGTTTTGGCAGTATTTTCCAATTGTACATTGTATTACAAGTGGCACATTATTTCAGTGTTGAAGTTTTATCATATCTGAGGAATCCCTTTGTACCTGAAGCAGATGGAACATTCTTCCTGATGTGGAAATAAACAAGAAACATTAAGTGTTTGCTGCAGATCACTGTAAATAGTTACCTCAGGTTTATTTTCTTCCCAAGTCTGCTGGTTGCTAGAAGATATGACATATTTTGTGTGCAAGAACAGACAGTGTGTCGCCGTTTCACTGAGTACGTGATTAATAAAGAAGCCTATTTTTAACAGCAAAACAATATGCTATATTTAGAAGTAAGTAAGCGAGGGTATAGGGATTTAACCATATTAAAATGCTGCAGACAACCTTAGGATGGCCAAAGAACTTATTTTTTGTTATATTGAGCATAGTTTTTCTGGCAATTTAGGTTCATGAGGAAGTCAGTGGAAGAAAAACAGTGTATGTTACCTAATTCCCCTTATTTCTTATGTTGCTAGCTAATTATAAACATTTAGGGATAAACATAAAAGCAACTTGAATAAGATTGATTTTAATTAACTTGAATGTGATTTTTAGACATCCTTCTTTACAGCTCTGCAGGATTGAATAATACTGATTTTATAGTTTAGATATTCTTTCATACTTCATTTATACTAAAATTGGCCTTTGATAATTTTCTTGGCCCAAACAAAATGGGTGATGCCTTCTTTTGGGATACATTCTAGAAAATTTAACCACTATTCTTGTGAATGAAAAATATCTGATAAAATATAGCAAGCAGTCAGCTGTAAAGTATCTATTCCTTGTTTAATGTATCTTGTATGCTTTTAGGTGTTATCTTCTTGAGGGAAGAAAGCATTGCATAAGCAACCATTCTTCATGCTCCTTTTGTGGAATTCTGGTATGATAAGTGTTGCTAGATCAAGGCACAGCGATTTTGGTATTTTCTTTTCATACGCAGGCTGAATTCAAGATCATGCAATGGATACAATGTGCGTGCAGCCTTCACAGCTGGTGAGCTTTGCCTTCATGTACTTCATTGCAAGATGGTAGGCCTGAAGCTCACCAATGATTCCTACCCCAAGCCTAACCAAATCCTGGTCCTACAGACTGCTGACCGTGTGGAACCATGCAAGGAGGTTCATTGAAATTCAGTAGGACTGTGTGTGGACATCAACAGAGCAATGCTGTCTCTGTGTGTTGACTAGCAGTATGGAGGCCTTAATTTCTTAGGCTGTACTCTGTGTCAGTGCCATTTAATACAAATTTTAATGCCTCATTTAGGTCATAAATCATTGAAAGGAATAAAAACATAGCATGGTAAGCATTTGTTATTTGTTTTTCTTTTTTTGTGTTTTTTTTTTTAATGCGCATTTTCTTGGCATTTGCTTTCTTTGGCATTGCAGACTTTAAAATCTAATATATTGAAGTAGAAACCATATGTAGAAAAATTACTCACAGCAAACCTGTGAAACTTCCCTTTGGAGTATTATGGCTATAATTCAGGAAAGGAAGAAAACCAATAAGTGGAGCTTTGGGAAAAGGGTGAAAACATAATAAGGCCTTAAGAATTTGGGTTTATTGTTACTGTTTTTGCCGGTTTTGCTGTTGTTGTTATGTTATAAATTCACAAAACAGACTATATAGCATTGAAATAGTGTGCCAAAGACTGAAAGTTTGCAAGACTTCACAGAAAGTCTAAAGAGAATTTATTAATCTTTACTATGATTTGAAAAGCTTTATAAATTTTTTAAATGGTATTTGTATTAGGGGGTTTACACAAATTTTCTTAAATGTCTTAAATAATTATGTTTCATAGTAGATTTAGAACTCTGAAATGTGTGTTTTAGTCAAAAGTTGCAGTTTTTACTTGATAATGGATATCTTATGTTTTTAATGATTACATGAAGGAAGGATGGGAGGAATTTCATAGCAGTATAAGTCAACTCTTTTTTTCGAAATTTTCAGGATTTTTTTGAACACAAAAACCTGAGCCTTTTATTAAAAATTTTAATTAAAGTTTTAAGTAAAATGACTGTGCGTTGTTACAAAACCAGTGAGGTATACAGCAGATAGGAAATATATGAAGTGAGACATTGATTATGCAACTATTCTTTCTTTACACATAAGTATCTATGATGGTCTGAAGTTTTAGTTTTGCTGTGGGTTTTTTGTTTTGTTTTTTTTTTGTGTAGAACATATTTCATAAATCAAGGAGCATTTTGGGATATTTTTGGTTGGGTTTTTTTCCACATTTTTAATCAGAGAATTTAAAATGCACTTAAATACTCCATTGTTCTTAAAGTTTTTGGCAAGTTTAAGACACAGCGCTACACTTGCAGAATTGAATCTTTGACGTGTTAATTTTTCTGTCAAAATAAATGCTGCCTTTTCTCTACTCATTACTGCATTCCAACACCTTTTTCCCTAACCTCACATTCCTGTCTGATAATTAGTTGCATACAATGTCTTTTGAAATATATTGTTTGGCACTGTAGTCTGTAAAGTGATAGCACCATCTACTAAAAGTGATTTTGGAACATTTTTCATTGCAAAACAGGAAATGCTATGAAGCCACAGCCTTTTGAATGACTTGTTAGTATTTTTTGTACCTAGAATGCATCAGTAGGATAGTCTCTAAAGATGAAACTTCTGAAAAACAAAAAGGATTAAAAATTCCCAGGTTTAAGTCACTGTCAGATGTTCACAGTATTTACTTGACCTTAGTGAACATGCTTATCTTTTCTGTTTATCCAAGAATGATGCTTCCAGGACACTACATGGCCTGCATTTTGAATATGACATTAGTCATTGGCCCAGAGCTCAGACAGGAGAATGTAATATATTTCCTTTTCTATTTTGACTAGGTAAGATAAATCGGAAACAAGCTGCAACTTAATTCAAGTATAGCAATGATGACAGTGAATTTGCAGATAGGAATACCAGTTTTAGTTATTTAATATTAGGAATGATAAAGAAATTCATTAGCAATGCAAATCCAGTTTTTAGATCATCCAAGTGCGGCTAAATAACATCAAGGCTCCCATCAGTGGAAAAACTACTGACTTTAAAATGCAAGACATAAATGGCTTCATTTGTGCTTATTTTGCTTTTATATTTGTCTTCCAAACAATTCGAGTCATTTGGAGTTACTAAATGTACTCAGTTGGATCAGTGTGTATTTGGATTTTCTGAATTCTTTTACTTACAAAGAGTCTGAAGACAATGCTAATCTTTCCAATCAGTCTATCAGGAAATAATAATGATTTATTCAAGAATAACATGACAATCCAGCATTAATTTGTGTTTCTAACTAACTCACAGTATCAAAAACATTGGAAAGATATAGCGAAATTGGTAGGCATGATTGTAAGATTACATTTTAGTATCACCACTCAGAAATCTTGAAGTCAGAGATGGGGCAGATAATGGAGTTGATATGAAATACCTGATCATAAAACCTGATCTGCACACTACTCACTGAGGAAACTCTCCTCCCTTGATTCATTGAGCAGTTCCTAAGAGGGGCTAGCCATTTGTGTATTACTCAAACACTTCCTTGATAAACCCTTACTCAGTAACAAGTTTATTGTCTTCTGCAGCCCTATGGAGCTCTCTAATGCTCAGTAAATGCCCTTATCACAGAATCCCAGAATCCCAACGGTTGGAAGGGACCTCAAAAAATCATCTAGTCCAACCCCCCTGCAAGAGCAGGGTAACCTAGAGTACATCACACAGGAACTTGTCCAGGTGGACCTTGAACATCTCCAACGTAGGAGACTCCACAACCCCCCTGGGCAACCTGTTCCAGTGCTCTGTCACTCTTACAGTAAAGGCTGTGTTGGTTTACTACTATACATTATGATTCCAGGGCCATCTATTCATATCTGGTCTTCAGTGGCATTCTCACTGCCTAATGCTGCTCTGTGAAACTATGTTAAAGCCAATGAAGTTCACCCACCAGCCTATTGCATTAGTAGTTGTTAACTGACGGTGTGTAGAACAGAAAGTAGTAATTTGTCTTAACCTGATGTTTTATCCTAAAACTTGGATTTTTAAATGAAGAGTGAAGGATGGTAGTCCTGCAGTGTAGAAATGTAAATTAAAATTCACATACCCAAAGAGGTTAGCATTTACCTCTCTAAACCGCAGTCCTGTTGCTATTCATATGAAGTCACATGAGGGAACAAGACTAAATGGTCTTTATATTTAGTCATACAAAACTTATAACCTTGGGTATCCTCTAACAATAGGATGTGTGGGGAATGCTTATTTCCGGCTTTCAGGTCTCTTTACCAAGAGGACTGATCTTTATTCTTTTTGGAAAGGAATTCAATCATCTAAAATTAAAAAAAAAATAATCTAAAAATCCAATAATGACAAGTTATTTGGAGAATATCCACCAGCTTGTTTAGTTTTCTTGTTAGCAGATCAAAGAAAACTTATGCCACTTTTATATAACATTCATGTATGCATACTTCCTTTCTCAGAAAAAGTGATAACTTTACTTTTCCATGGTTTTGTTTTGTTTAATTTTAATGCTATTGTGTTTAAGAGCCTGTTGTTCCAGCCGGACTTTCTAAATGGCCTCTAGTTGCAAAGTCCATCTTCACATTAACATAAAAACGTTTCTAATCTTGTCATGTGTAACTTGACTTGTGTACAAACATAAATTTTAATATTTGAATGGCTAATATAATTTTAGTGGTAAGATCTGTTTTAAACCTCACTGGGATGAATGGAATTGTTGCCTAGACTACACTTACTTTTCAGTTATCTTTCTAAGCTCTTCTAAAGTCTTTAAAATTGAATTGATACACAAACTTTCCTTTAGTTTGTGTGGATACTTGACCATAACAGCACCTAAAGTACAATATACCACTTAGTATGAACATTTTCACTTTGACTAATATAAAGAACTGGGTTGCCCTTTGTTCTAACTTTTTTTTTTGTTTTATCCTAGGAAAGTTAACAAATTTGAATAAAACTCAGTTTCCTTTGTAAACATGAAAGAAAACCCAGTAATTAATATTCAGAGTATTTTCTGAAAATTATTAAATTTGGTTTGTGCTTATTCCTCTTAACTGCTTTACTTTAAGGCCTGGAGTCTTTTCCAAGTTCTGCCACACTATTTATGCATTTAAATTATATTTCTATATACACTATTCTGAAGCTATCACAACTGAGAGCAATACATCTATGAATAATGAAAATAATACACCTTGTTTACCATTTCACACAGTGTCTCACAAAGTACAGAGAAGTCTCGGGCATTTGTGATGTAAATCTGAATTAGAACAAAGCTTAAAATTGGAAATACAAGCTGCAAGTCAGCACAGTGTGACCAGATTATCCAGACATTATGTACCACTACTTTTAATTCAATATTCAAAATCAGTATTTGCTGGGCTTGAGAAAATACTAATGAATTGTGTTGTGCTGAAAATGCTGCCAAGATTCTATTCCTTGCAGTATTGCTGTCCTTCTTGTGCTAACATGTTAGAAACAAGCAAACACAGAAATTATGAAAAACATTATCCTCCTTCTAGGCGAAATTGTTCACCAAGACTGTTCAGCCAGGCAGTAAAAGCAAAAAAATAAAACACACAAAACCACATCTTTCAGGTTATGGAAGCTTGCACAAGCTGATCCAAATCTTGGAACGTTTTGAGGTCCACTTGTCCCAAAGAAAAAGGTAAATATTGTGGAAAGTGAATATATTATCAGTTGCTTAAGGGAGAAGTCTGCCACACATCAGCTGTTGCAACTCCTGGTTGTCACTGTGAATGGAAGTACTTTTCCAATTCTATTGTACCATCATGCACAAGATCATAGAACAGTTTTGTAAATTCACTCTTGACTATAAAAATGCACATTTGATTTTTTTTCCTGTTTGAAATAGAAATGTCTATATCAATGAAATTTTTCTCTTAAATTTGGGAAACCAAATACTTCCTGTGATTAAAGGTCTGACAGACCTGTATGCCTCTGTAGTGCAAAGTACTGGAAAGAGGGGCAAGAACAGAGCTCTTTATTGTCCACAATAAAGAGGCAGAGCAGCTCAAGGCAAAGGTATTTTTCTGAAAGTCAGCTACGCTTAACACTCAAGAACTTGTTCTTAAAGTGTAGTGTATTGAGGCAAAATGCCCATTCTGAAAATGGTGGTTTCTGCTGGCAAATTCTGCTAAACTTGAGGATGTATAGGACATCATGAAAAAAATCAATGTGCATCACAGGGCCAGGTACTCAGCTGGTGTTACTGCTAATAAAGAGATGTGAATTTTCAACAACTCAGGATCTAGATCGTAAAAATCTGTCAGCCTGCATGACTTAATCTCTGTGAAGTCAATGGCAGTCTTTCACAGGCTTTAGTAGGTGCTGTGGCAAAGCTCAGTCCTGAACTTGCAGTGCTTTCCAGACCATTGAAATGTGGAAAAGAGGATAATTTGCTCATTGAATTGCCAGTTTTGTTGCTAGGAAGCAGAAGTTCTTAATGGCAGATACAAAAGAGCAGGGAGAATTAGAATTTAGCTTAGTAACGAGATTGCTGCTAAGAGAAATTCAATCTGATTTGGATGACAGTCTGAGCCTACAGCCTTTACTTGTGCTGATACCTTCACTGTTGCCATTGCTGGAATGGACACCTGTGACTTCCATTAGCTTGAGGGGGATTTGTATGTGCTTAGCACTTCTTAGGACTTGGACCCTGAAGTTTACACGTTGTATGCCGAATTTGCGGAGTCAGAAATCTGGAAAAAAGAAATTTCAACTATTTAGTCCTTTTGGGTTCTGATCAGGCAGAAATACTGAAAGAGTGACTTTTCCCATGGTATCTCATCACTTCAACTTTTCCTCCAATTCATCTGTATGAAACCCAGCAGCTACAGAAATGAAGAAATATCTTTTAGAACTTATCCTGTCATTCAACCCTAATTCAGATCTGTTGTCCTGTCTTTCTGTGGCTATGAACCCACAGACCTTGCCTTCAGGAGTGGACTGTTCCCAGGTTGATGCTAAACATAACACCAGTGCTCACCCAAGAAATTGTATTTATGACCAACTTGTGAGAAACTGAACATACTGCAAAACTGAAGTTTTGACCTGAAGATTTTTGAGGTCCAGGTTGCTAGTTCCTTCCCCAGGAGGAAACTAGTCAATGTTTTCTTCACAGCCACACAAGAAGTTCATGGAACAGTTCCAAGATCCAAAGTAATGCTGGAATCATAGAACCATTCTTTGGATGAGTATGTGGGGCAATGTCTTCAGCATATTTGAAGCCCCATTATTCAACCACTTCTTTCTATTTTTCTAATAAAATCTACACACATGCTATTTCAGAAGAACTGCAGGGACGTACCCAATAAAAATACCTAGTGGCATGCTAATGAACACTGAACTGGTTATCAAAAATTAAAAGCCTGCCCTCTATAGAGAGCTTAATGTACATAATATAACTTTCATTACATATCTTGTAATGCCAAATTTCTTCAGAGGAGTCATGGTTCTAATTTACTCTTATTTAAAAGCAAACTGCAAGGAAAACCACAAAATTCCACGAACCTCAGTGATGCGCCCCAGGGGGCATTTGGCACATTACCACTTGAAACCTATTTCATTCCCAGCCCCATGAAATTGCATCAACTCCTGTTCCACTGTGAAATATTAGCATTTTCAGCCTGTACATCCTGCTGGAACATTATGAGAATGTACGGATGTGCTAGTAAACTTGTCCCCTTTCCCTGAGACTTACCGAGTCCCCACAGACTAATGCCATTCTGCAACAGTAGATACCTCTCATGCAGAAAAGGTAAAATATGTTGGTTTCAATTCTAGAGGTCTGGAAAACATTACGTTTGAGGTAACCACATGTCAAATACATAGAACTTCAATACATCCCTGTAGGAGACTATTCCATTTACCACTAGACCCTAGTTAGGCAAAATTAGGATGTATGTTGCTAACGCTTTTCTGGTTTTATTGCGTTGGGTTTTAGGACAAAAGACTCGATAAACAATGTGGTTAGTATCTTCCTAATGTTAAATCCTTTTCTGGGTAGAATTTAAGTAAGACTTTTTTGATTGTGTTTTCTTTTACTGATGAACTGAGTTAACCGTAAAAATTAACTATTTTAAACAGTGATATGTTGGATAAAAGAAAAGGTTTACAGGAAAAAAAAATCCATAGAGCAAAAACAGTGTAGTACTTTCACTGACCTTTGATTGGCTATTGATTGGGGGATTTTGCAAGTCTTTTGATCCAAACTTTTAAACTTAGAAACTGAATATCTAACTGGATGTGGAATCTTCAAGTTTTTAGGTACTAGTTGTTCTTTTTATTGGGAAAATACTTAAGTTAGAGACTCTTTTGCACCATTTACGTTGATCAGACCTTTTCTTCTTTGATTTTATATGCAGATGTAAGGCATTTCTGTAATGGAAATCCTCAGAACTGCAAATCTGTGTATGACACCCTTGGGCAAGGCTGGAATTATGAAAACTTTGTTGAAATGAGAAAAAAAAAGAAGGTGTAGGCAGAAATGAGTTTGCATCATTCGATGTACTTAGTGCTGTTTAAATTGTGTTGAACACTAGGGCCAATTTGATAGAATTCAAGTAAAAATGTGACAGACCTGATAAAACACACAGGGTGAGATGGTTAAGATCAAGTATTCTGCTATCAGCTTTAATATTTATGTAGAGAAAGGGTGGGATTTTTGAAGTCTATGATGATGGTGAGAATGGTGTAACAACTCAAGACAGGTTTTAAATTATGATGGTCTCTGTAAATAACATATTAATGCAAAATTTTCATCTGTAGCTTCAGAAAGGCAACAGAAGCATGAAAGGAATTGTAGATTTTGGGTAAGAACTAGGAAATTAAGTTGAAATAAATCATACAGATTAAAATTTATTTTGATTTATTAAATGAGGAGGTAGAATTTGGAGGGAACAACTCCAGGTGGGAGAAAAATTTCCAGGTTACCTCTTTTTCTCACATCAAGCTGACTTTAAACTTAGGAGCAAAAGGGAGATGGAGTGAATGTATTAATTCCTGGCCTTCAGCTTTTATAACAAAAGTCATTAGAGAATTCTGGAGCAACCGGACACTTTGGTCAGAATAGCTGAGGTGTTTTTGGTACATTTTTTTCCAATAATTTAATTTAAAACCTAATCTGAAGAGTTTTTTTGGGGGGGATTTTGAGGGTGTTTCTTAACTAGATCTTTATTAATCTGCCTTTCTGAATCTCAGAAGAAGTCAGGTTTCGGTGTGAAACTTATTGAAAATTGTGTAAAATTAATCAGATATCCACTGAAATTAAATTTCCTCTAGGGGTTCTTAATTTCACAAGCTAATTCTACAAATAAATTTCTCTGTCATGCAGCTTCAAGATTCTTCTACTTCTTGGAAGTTCCCTGAAACAAAATAAAAGGGAAATATATTTTGTTGAGCAATTTTTTTCCCCATTCGTGTTTGATTAATGGCGATTTTCTGCTGCGCATTACGCCGAAGCGCAGCTTTGGTATTTTTTTAATCCTTCATTCTAAATAGTATATTTTCCAGAGCATTGATTACATTATGGTGACAGAGACATACAAAGTGCTTTCTGAGAACCATGTAATTATTCAGTAAAAATGCTTATGTATGCTTGGCAGAGAAGACTTACTCTTTTATGTTGATTAGTTAGAAGTCACTTTAGTGTCCTGTAGTAAATCTGTAATGACTTAAGAATGTGGAAAAGAGAATGCTTATTGATATAGCAGGTCATTATTTTATAAAACTCTTCTCCCCAGTTTAATCACTTCATACATCAAAGAAAAAGTTTATAATGGGAGGTTTACATTTATTTCTTGTGTTTGATTGCAGATCCCTGAAGTTTCTTTAGTCAAATTGCATCTCAGCAGATAGGACATTTCATCTCCAATATTACAAAAGTTTTTACTTTTGGTCTTAGTGTGCTTGTCTGTCTGTTCAGTGATTGGTAAGCAAAGTGAAACTACACAGTGCCTTCCATGTCCTGGCTTCCTGAAAGTCAATCAAGTCAATCCTCTTTGTTATGCTGGGTAAGACCTCTCTCCACTGAAGTACAAAAAAGTATTTATTCCCATAGCAAAGGCCTTTGACTCAGATCATAGCCTGAAATATGTTCACAGCAGATGGCTACCAAGCCATGCTTTAAAGAAAATTATTGTGGATAATATGTGATCTGAAAGATAATTTTAAAAGCATGGGTTTTGTTATTAATGTTTGTTGTGAATACTGGTGCAGCTCTTCCTTGTACCTACTGATCCAACAGTTGCCAGCTCTGCAGGGACAGCAGGTAAGAAGAGTGATTTTGTTCTTTTAATAAACTCAACATTCATCTTCACATGATTTAAAGGTGAACAAAGTCCTAATTTTCTAATACAAAGTCTTTCTTCAAAGTGTCTCCTTTCACTTGGGTCAAGTTGGCTCATATTCTGGATCATGTGGATTTTATGGTTTATATAATCCACGCGTCTTCCTGCGAGCACAGGGTAGAATGATATCTTTTAATTCATTTGTTTGAAAACCAACCAATCCTGAAACAGAGTAGAGTTCTCAGCTTTGTCTGTCTCTTGTGTAATCATTTCTGTATTAATTTTAGTGAGTAGTCAATACTGGCTTTATGCCAAGGGAGCATTCTGAGGTCAATCCAACCAGGAGAAATATTCTTTTTTAACAGGATAAACTAATCTTTACAAAATAAAAGCCAAAGCTAAACACACTTTATGTCATTTATATAGACTGAAACACCCCAGCTATATTCATGACTGGGTAACTGTTTGAAGTTGGATGGTTTGAAGTGCTTGTTCTAGGTTATTTTCCATAACTGCAAGTCCACTACTTTCTGTCTGGGGCAGAAGCTTTTTCCTGTATCTGAGTATAATACTTTTTTTGTAGGTTTGTATGTGGAGCCTCTTAATGTAAAGTTTAAATTAGCACATAAACTCACCAGTGTATCTCATGAAACAATTACTTTGTTCCAGCACTATTGTAATATTTAAGAGCAATTTGATGCCACACTTGCTATTACTAACCTAAAAAAAGTTTTTCTATCTTTTCCTCCAAGATCCTTAGAAAACAGTTGCTTCTTGGTTTTCGTCAATTGGCTTTGGTTAGCCAATAAGATGGTCTTCAGCCAATGTATTGGCAATAAATAGGAATAGCAATAATAATAAGCTGCAGTGATGTTTCCTAAAAGGCTACAGAAGTGCCTGGGTCTCTCTTGCTTGGATACTGCAAGTCAGTACATAAAAAATATGTTTTTGTAGGTGCATTAGAAGTCTAAACTGCTTGTCACAGCCAAATAACACTGAGGTATTTAAAAGCACTAAAGAAGGAAATGCATATGTATACTTCTGGAAAAAAAAAATGAAATGGGTGTACAAACCACTGGTCTCTTTTTAAATCCACATTATGTTTCAAAAGTAGCTTAATCAAAAAGGCTTAATCATAACTTCACTTTATTATGACTTGTTGCAAACTCCAACTATTGCAGCTGGAAAGGAGTGGATTACTTTGGATTTTTCTTTTCATGTACAATTTGTATATCATAACTAAACATAAGGAGGGAGAGTGAGAGGAACAACAAAGGGAACAATAAGGATTTTGTCTGAGGCCAGGTCAACACTTGCCCTAGATAATGGTTGATGACTGAATTGCTCATAGTGGGTTACCTACCAGCACCAGCTGGTTTTCATCATAATGGTAAAGGAAAACATTTCACACAATAAGCATTGAGCCCCTTGTTATGACTTGAAAGCTGCACAACTGCTTTTCATTCCAGGAGAATATGAGTGAAAAATCATCTTAAGAATATGGCAACTCTTGGTATTTTATGCATACATACTTTCAGTAATATATATATATATATATATAATAACATGTTAAGCCAGGGCAGGAAGACATTTTGTACCTCTTTTAACAGGAAACCTAAACCTGTGAATAAAAATTGTTTAGCATAACTACATGGAATTTCCTTGACTGGGTTTATTTTGGCTTCTCTGCTGTCACAGATGTTCATTATTACTGAAAGAAAACACTGTAAACTCAGTAGAGTTTAAACAAGGAAAGGGACAAATCGCAATAAAATTTGAAAGTTTTTTGTTGAATGTGACCTGATGATCAGCTCTAGAAAGTGTGTTAGCAGTCTGCTGTGATTTGGTTTCCTCTGGGGAAAGCAGTGATGTAAATCCACTTACCCCTAATAGGAGCTGTTGAGATTATTGGGTGATTTGGCTAATGGTCAAATGAAAGGGAACACAACAAGGTGGAAAAAACTTTCAAAGGATGTTTTCAGGTTTGAAGGAGATAAGATGGGTTTTGTAGCTCTTTTATCACTTTCTCATGCCAGTGTACCTTAGATGTGTCCAGAGGAATTTGGCCCTTGCAGTTGCAGTCCCTGAATTCACACGGGAATTTTAGCTAACCTTGTCAACTCTGAGAGCAGTGCCTTAGACAGTACAGAGACCCTCCCTAGGTTTTAAGAGCTCTATTAATAGATCTGTGGCATCTAGCCAAACTTTAGTACTGGAGGTGTGAGCTTTTTCACTGTTCTAAAGTTTTGTTTGCATATGTTAGGACTGTACAATGAAGCCTTAAATCTCACAAGATAACAGAGGCATAATCTCCAGCACTCTAGCAGCACTTGACTTTGTTTCTACTTCATTGTTTTTTATTCCATAGCATTTTTATAATTTTCCCAAGCTGTTAATGGTGTTTGAATTTAAAAACCAAATTATAAATCAGTCGCATGTATTCCTGTACCTTACTGTGTGTGCTGTATACTTTGTGTACTAGTGATACAAGTGTATGTATCACTAGTACTGACCTGTTTTCAATTTTTCCTACATCATCAGGGCATTTCCTTGATAATTGGCTTTTGCTATCTTAATGTATGTGTTACCCTTCAGAAAGAAGAGGGACTGGATTTTTCATTCAGTCTTGTAGCTGTGCTGCTGAGCAGTGTATTTCTAATACAGCCATTAGTGTTCAGGGTAGAAAAACTCTCTCCCAGATAAATAACTATTTTATTTATAAATAAGCTATAAATGCATACAACAGACATAGAAGCCTACTAACACTGTTGTAAAAAAATCACATAACTGTTACAGTTGAATTCTCATCTAATTTTTCCATAGATTATGACCTAATATCATCCTAGCTTACTAACAGAGCAGCGTAAGATACTTTAGATGTAAACAGATCATAAGCATTTTATGTTTTCAACTTGAGAAAAAGAAAAATCATGATAGGAAGGAAAGTAGCTATTTCACAGAAAAACATGGAAATGTATTTCTATTAGTAACTGTGCTTCTTTTGAAAATGAGATTTCTTTTTACTGGAAGGGAAACAATGAAGTCTGAAATAATATCAAAAGTTTAATAAAGGATTCAGCTATAAAATAACACATATGCTATAGCAAATGATTTATAGAAAAAAAAGGAGAGGTTTGAAATAATGGCTAGACAGATAGAATTTCATGGTAAAAAGGAAAATTATCCTATAAATTAATTTATTATTTTCATTCATATGACATAACAGTAAGCTTTACCTATTGTTATGTTCCACAAATCTCTTTGTTAAGGTTTCGTGTAATTTTTTAGCATGCTTTAATTAGAAAATAGTAACTAAGATTTTTGTTTTGGTGTGGTGTTAGAAGTAACAATTCTTTGAACTTGCAAGGTCCCTGTCCAGTAAACCTTAGGAATTCTTTGAACATGTCAGTGAAGAGAAAGACCAACCAAAATAAATGAAGGCAGAGGCTATACAGCAATGGATGAAGGAAGGAATAGAATAACGGTGCTTCTTGAGAGAAGAGGCATGGAAGAGCCACATCATAAAATCAAGAACAGATAGCTTTAAGAGCAGTTCTAAAAGTACAAACTCATACTATGCTGACACTTGTACTCTGATATCTAGCTGAAAACTTAATTTTGCAGTCTTAACTTACCTATGTGAAGACATTTGCCTTCTTTCATACCCCTTAAGGCCTCCTTCACACACAGCTATTTTTCAAGCAACAATTCAGCAGAATGCGACTGTACTTTACCCTAGACTCAGCCTACTATAGATCTTAGGAAAATGTTATTTTGTTAGCAGGTGGAGATGGAAAAACATGGACAGAATGAAGTTCCTTGTTTGGTTTGTGATATCACAATAGTTTAGAAAACAGTATTATTTGCATTTATATATGCAGTGTCATTAAATCTTTCCTTTCCTTTCCTTTTTTATCATTTTATCAGAAGATTTTTGCTTCTGGTGACCACAATGTTTCTAATGTAAACAATAATATAATTTCCTTTATGTGAACCAAGTAAAATATAAGAGGAGGAGAGGAAGAGTTTCAGAAATATCTTTCCTACGTTGTTTCTAGATAACTTACATGGTTTTGGGGGCTTTATTGCTTTGTAAAAAAGAAGTGTAAGCAGGTGGAGTAAATTTAGGCTACTAAATCAAAACAAATGTACTAGCAGGTGGTCGACTTTTGAAAGTTTGAGAGCTGGAAGAAGAACAAAAGGTTCAACTTTATTTTTAAAAAGTTACCTTGGATTAGACATCTAGTATAGAAATGTGGAAAGCCAAAGGGCTTTTCTTTAGTGAATTTGAGAACTCACATGTTAATGTTGCATCAGAAATGTGTCTTACTCATGGAGTCAGTCAGTGAGTAACCTTTTCTGGCAGTCATGATTACATTATTCCTTTTGTAAAGATGAAGAAAAATTCCTCCAAATTGATTTTGGTAAGATATTATATATCAAACTTGTATATCAACATAATGAAGACAAAGAAATTCACTAACATAGGCTTGGTATACATAAATAATCTTAAGCTGTTTAGCCAAACCATATGCTGTCACAATTTAGGTATATTTATGGTCTTCATCTTTAACCACCCATAAAGTACTGGGCATCTGATATGACTCTATCAAATGAGTTATTGCTTTCATATAATTTTTTTTCCCAAGTAAAAGGCCATTGTAAATGAAAGCCCCTCCTTTTTTCTTTTTTTGTTTTTAAGTAAAAAAACATTTGTTAAAATAGTGCCACAGATGTTTTGCCCTGTAAAATCAATTGATGTGTTTTGACAAATGGTCCTTTCCCCTGGCAGCCTCCATACAGACAAACAGACAGAGAGTGGGGCCTCTCCAGTCTTCTCAAGCTTCTCAAACATCAGATTAAACCAGCTGAGAATATCCTGGAAACATTTAATGAAAAATATGTGCTTTTTTTTGACTAAATGAAAATGAGGTGAAACAATAGTTGCTTTCCTCAGTTCTTCTTCCACGTACTCCTCCCTGTCCCAAGCTGGAGCTCTGAATAGCTTCATACTCAGTAAACTCAGATAACATTTATCTGCAAGAAAATTCTGTCTCCAGCCATCTTAAGTTTTTACACATAATTTTTTTTGTCAGCATTAGGAAATATTTTTCCCCAACTTATGTATGAGAAAGTGAAGGACACAGATGTTTTTGGATTTTTTTTTCAGTATTTGAAGATATTATCTCATAACCGAATAATTTCTGTGAAGAAAGTGTAGGAAGCTTAAGTGGGCAAGTCACTGATTCTGAGCAACGAGTGTTTCCCTTTTCTTAAATTTGTTTTACTAACCCTTACATCAGGCTGTAATTTAGCTGTGTTCTTGGATTCTTAATCACAGCAAGCTTGAAGGGATGTTCATGCAAACATTACACTCCTTTCTGCTAGGAGTCCTAGCCCAGTCAGGAAGAGAATGACTCAATGTTGCAATGTGTACTTTATCAGTGCACTGGCATGCGCACATACAGTGCTGTCCCTGGGGAGACAACGAGACCATAAATTATACAAGACAGATATTAATGCATTATTGTGAGATTAATAAAGTCACATTGAGTAGCTGTCTTCTGAATCTCCATGAAACACTGGTAAAATTAGGGTCAATTACAGAGAAGTCTAAAGGTTCCAGGCACCATCTTAGATGTAAATGGTAGAAAATCTGTAAGGATGATAAAAAAATCTATAAACCCTGACATCCAAACAGTCCCACTGAAAGTAAAACCCCTGCAAGGTTGTGTGTCTTGAATCTGGTGTGTGTGTAATTATCTGTGTGATTAATAACACCTGTTAATATGTTGTGAGTCCTCTTTTGCTCTCAGGTACATCCATGGAGATTAATCTCACCTCTTTTTATGTTTCGACATAAAGGGTGGTCTAAGTAAAAGGTATTGCCTTTAATGACAAGCTCTGCTATGTCTAAGTCCTTATGCCTACATGGCCACAGCTGCTCTGGTGCTACTCAACAAGGCTTCCACTGTAGTCAAAGACCAGACTGAAAGACAAATATGTGCAAAAGGTAGTTCATCTCATTGAAAGACAAATATCAGCTATGGGGGATGAGTCACCCTCTGGAGATGCTGCTCCCTTTTTTCCTGCTGTAAAGGAACCTGGATGACTGCCTAACATCTGGAGCACTAACTTTAGGTGTGATGGACCCCTCCCAAGGGAGACCAGCAGAAAAGGCCAAACAAGAGTCAGTTCAAATCAATGAGATGACTGAGCATCCAGAGCAAGCAGCAAATGCCAGAAAAAGCTGGAATTTCATATTGTGTGCCACAGCTCTCCAAGCAAACTCTGTAATAATAGCCACTGAGCTGCACTACTTGCAAGACTTATCGGGTCTGCCTGGCTTTTCTTATCAATTAAAGTACAAAATGTTTTGCTGGCAAAAAGCCTTGAGGTTACTGAGCTGTCTCACTTTTAAGGTGTCTTTCTTTTCTCTCCACTGAGGTTTATTAATTCTAAATACTTTTTTAAAAGACACGTTGAAAACTGCTCTTCCTGTTTGCTTCTCTTAAAAATAAAAAAAAAATTTGAAAAATTGAAACAAGGGATTGTGTGACTTATGGTCACAGTTACATGGATATAGTTCTTCTGAAGTTAGGGAAGACATATGCAGTTATGGCTTTCTCTACTGAATGCTGCATTTATTGTTAGTGATGTATGTTTGGTGTATGAAACAGTTATGCAACGGCACATATTTCTTCTTGCTTTTTCTGTTAATCCAGGGAAATTGAATGTGATGAAAGAAATGCAGAGAATCAAATATATTGCATTCACCACTGAGATTGAATCCTAAAGGTGGAAAGACTCTTTTTCCATATGTCAAGCTATGGTCACTGGCAGTAATTGATTTATTCCTTTGCAGAAAGTAATCAGTTGAGGCACAGAAGTATATGGTAAACCTGTAAAGCAAGATGTACAATGTGCTCATTGTCCTGACTGTTGTGTAAATATATTTGAGACTGCACACCAGGGGAGTGCTCTTTTGATTTTTTTTTGTTTGCAATTCTTTTATGGAGATGGACGTATTTTTTTGGCAGTGATAGAGACTAAATCTTTGATAGGCTTGTGGGTTTCTACAATTCTGAAAGTATGTTCCAGAAATTCAGCCTGCCTTTGTACTCACTGATGAAAAAATTTGGCAGCTGAAGGAAGCATATAGTTCAAGATTCTGGATGACCAGAACAAGCTAAAGTAGTTAATACTGTATTGGACAGAAAGTTATCCCTAGTCATTCTTGTTCCACTTCAGATGTTAACAGTTCAGAGAAGCATAGTAAATTTACCCTGTTGATTAGAATAATAACTTGACATTTTCTGCTATTCAGTTATTGTTTCATGTTAATATCATCCAAATTCTTATGGGCCTTTTTTTTGGTGTTATTTGCACTGAAGTTGCATCAGATGATGTTTCTAGGCCTCTGGTAAGAAAAAAAAAGCCACTTATTGTGCTTATTAATTGCTTACATGCAATATAGAAATTCATATACTGCACTAAAATTATTGAAGGATGGCAGCGGAACAGACTGGTTCTTGCTGCTGCTGCTGAAGTGGATGGGCTATAAGGATTGACAGCTTCTCAGTCAGGTTTGTTGTAATTGTATATGCTTCTTGACAATCTGCATCAGCATCATCTGCAGTTTGCAATCACATGCCAGAGGGTTCAAACAAAGAATATACCTTCCTTTTCTCCACTTTCACTGTCTCCTTTGAAGACTTGGAGTGTTCCTTTTTTCTTTTTCATATTCCATCCTAACTCTTTCTTCCTTCTGTTTCTTCTGCCTTAGGATTTCTCCTTCCCTTGTAACCAGGACCCATTATCTCCTCCTGCCAGATGATCTCCATCACATATTCATTATGCATATTCCTTCTTTCCTTACTCCCACTGCCAACTCTCAGACAGCCACTATTACCCCTGCTATAGAGGACAAATCTGTTGTATTATTATTTGTCCAGACAGAAGGTAATTGATATCACCTGTGTTTTTTTGAGCAAGACACTTGAGAAAAATGGTAAAATAATGTGAGTATGGATGTCGGGATGAGCTTTCTGTTAGTAATGGGTATACAAGAAACTGAACATCTTACATACCCTTTAGGAAGGGAGGAATTGCTACTCATATATTGCTACTATATCCTGATAGTGTGGCAAAGTATTATTCTCCAGAATCCTTCCTTCAGCAGTGATCATCAATGCTATCCATCTCAGAGGAGCACAGAAGGAGTATCAGGCCAATGCTGGGTTGCGCTATTTTTGCCCATTTGGCAGTGTTTTTACCCTGGGAGCTAGAGTTGGAGCTAGGGCTTTGGAAGGTCCTTTGAGTCTACCTGTGCACCCCATTCTCTTCAAAAGTGGCAGCAGCAACAGGAACCAGCCTGTTTTTTCAGAGCATCTTCCTGTAAAGCAGCCTTAAATCCTGTTATGCCCAGTTTAGCAATAGCCTGTTGAACAGTTTCTATGTCCCATCACGAGTCAGAGAGTGATTAATGTTCTGTAATACAATATTTTTTAACATTATGTATTATATTAATGTAATATAATATATAAAGTGTAAAATATATATTATATATTTTGCAATATTTTATACTTGATCAATATCATGTTTTACATCCAATAACCTCTTAGTTTCTGTATTATTGTGTTGCACTTAGTTTCACAGATTGTCTACTGAAAAAATATTATTTTATCAGCTTTTAATTTGCTACTTTTTAATATTTTTAAATATTTTTCCTGCTGTTGTACTCTGAGGAGTATATGAGCAAAAGAGACTGTACTAGGAAATAAGAAGCAGGTGTATAGGAGAGAAATATAGCACTGGACAGGAATATGAGCCATCAGAAGTTCCACAATTTTTTTTTTTTTCATTTATTAAATGTTACTCTGGTCAGGGCATATTTGCAACATACTGCATCAAAACAGTCAGAAAAAAATTGTACTATTGTAAAATATGCACTGATTCATATCGTTTATACATTTTTCTCAGTACTGTTGTAACAATTTTAAACTGTGTGTCCAGAGATTTTCCTCATTTAGGCAGACAGGTAGCATATACTGAAATATGTGTCTAATATGTGGGTCTTATTATGCTCTCTGCATATTATTAAAATATTTTAAAATACCTCCAGGTATTTAAAAAAACAATTTCCTGATGGAATCATGCTCCATGCAAGTGTTTAAATGCTGCTAGCATTTTTAAAGGTATAACTTTTTTAAATCAAGGACAGCCTTTGACTTCTGTGTGGCTTGCAAGCAGTTGAAGCATAGATATTGTAGCAGATCTGAGTAATTAGTACACCCATGCAAAGCTGTGCTGGTGTATGTGGCATTAGCTTTAAACAATGTGGATTCCTGGCTGTGGAAGACAATGAATTAGCAGGCATGGCTGAAGGTGACAGTGACAAATGACCTTAGATCTCCGCTGTGTAGCCAGCATAGCCAAGTATTTCTCAGTCCAGTGATGAAACTAGTAAGTTTTCCTCCAGAGGACTGTATTCACAGCAATTTATCCTTGGTTCTTTAAAGCCTAAGGAGTGAGTCTTTTGGCTCACAGACATAGGCAGATATAAGCCTCTCACCCAGGGGAAAGTTAATTGCTTTTGCTTAGAGGAATATCTATTTCTTGTAGATCCTCCCATCACTTGGAGGATGCTTCTGGGGTCCTGGCTTGCACGTGTTTCATTCTTTTAATCTTGCGTTATGATAAAGTTCAGCATCATCTGAGTTAGTAAATGTTTCACCAGTAATTTTGAGAAGCAGGATTTACTGAAAATTGCGTGACAAGGGACAGGTCAGTGTCTTGTGATCAGTGCTTGGCAGTGCTAGGCAACACACAGCTGCTAGTCCAAGGAGGTGGTGGTCAAACCATTTTTGGGATATAATTTTCTATACCACAGGTGTTACAAGGCACTGCAAAAAAAACAGTTTGAAAGTGTGGGAACTACTTTTAACATTAAATTTGCCTCTACTATGGTTTGAATTAATAGAATTGGCTTTTTTGCCTTTTTGGAATCAGATCCTGTTTGAAATAAATCTCTTTGGCTTGTCAGAGAGAAATATTTGAGAAAATATTGTGATAACTGAAAATTTAATTGTTTTCATTCTGTACCTTTCTACAGATTTTTTTTCCAGTGCTGGATATACTTGGCTGTGATAGGGACTGTAGAATGAATGATAACTTTGTTTCCATACTGCTGGAAGGAGTTAGATGTTCAAAGTTCATTAAAATCTTTTTCTATCTTATTGATACACCATATGCAAGTAGGTTGTCGTCTTAGGCTCTTGAGAACTCTTTCTTTCTGTTTTGCCATTCATGTATTACTGAATACGTCCTGTTATATTGGTACCAGGTGTCTTTGGGGTGAAAACTCTCATGTCAGAGATAGAGTCTGGATAAGACTGTGAAGTATAAACTTTAAGCAGTTGTCCAAGACAACTCTTGGCTCTGCCTGACAAGATTCAACTGCAGAGAAGTTATGCTATCTTTTTGTTGCTGTTGCAAAGGCATTTTATTGTTGGCTGTTTTGTAGTTAGATGAAGTGCCAGATCTTAGACAACAGTACTTATCATAAAGATGGGTTATCACAAGTCATCTTCAAAGGCTTGAATATCTGAATCTGTGTCTTTGATGTCTCCCTCCCCCTGAATTCATGGGGGTAACTGTAAACACTGATCCCACAGAGCCAGTGGTCACTCCTGTGTGTTGGTGCATTGGACAGGCAGAATCACTCTGCTTTCCACACAGCCTTCCAGCATGGACACTGCATCCTACCTGCCTATGATTTCCTCAGTGTGCTAAATCATAGCCAGGCTTACTGAGGAAAGTAAGGTATAAAAAAAGTAACTGATTTTTTGACCAAGGGTAGTTAAATTAATAACTGGCAGTTACCATCATATCTCATTGTTAATATAAGTGATACTTGATTGTCTTTGAAACACTTTATAGCATTGTCCCATGACATACGTTTGCATAGAGGTGACTGGCACACTTTTTAGTCCATGATGATGGTAAACAACTCAAGGGAAATGTGGTATCTTCATCCTGTCTTTTGAACATCTCCTTGGAGGCATGCTGTTCCAGTAAGGAGCAATGGAGGGAGAGTGCAGCTTCTACATCTTAATGGACTGAAGAAAGCAGTGCTACTGCTGGCAGCCAAAGGGCAGGCAGTGATTTGGAAACAGGGCTGCAGTAGTTTGTTCCACTCATTATGCCCAGTTCTTTCCAGTCAGTTGGTTATCCATTAGCTTAGGAAGTACAAAAATCACCTGGAGGTATCCCAGCTTTTTTAGTGCACATTTAGAAGATGCATCTCGCTGTTGCTCTTGTGATTATCTCTCCTTCCATTTGTCATCTTTCTCATAAGAGATTATTTGCTAGAGACTTTTCCAGCTCCAGGATTTATAGCAACTGAAGAGGGTGTTTAAGGCAGGGAGAGTCACTGCACTGACCACAAAATCCCAGAAATCTCCAAGAAGTAAATGTATTAAAGGTAATGATGTATCAATGCAATAAACTGTAGATGCACTAAAATGTGCAGATGTTATTGTGCTGAAGCGAAGTGCTTAACATTAAAATGAAGAAAACCCTAAGTAGCTACTGGGACTTCACAGGTCCTAAATATGCTGCTGGAGACACCTGTATCATCCAGTGGCACCTCGTACATCACATTAATTGCATTGCTTGCCAGATAAACCAAACCTTTCAGAAAGCTTTTGTCTCACTTTTGAGACTTTAATGCCAGACTTCAAAACTGGGAGGTAGGAGAATAGGGGAGAAGGGAAGCTGAAACCACTCTGTATTAGTTTATTTGATTTATAGTAGTTTGAATTTCTTTTTCTCGTAATTCCTTTGAATTTAATGGAAGAAAGAAAACTCTCCAGTTCTCTGAGGTTAAAATCTATGGCCTTTATTTCATAAAACACCTATGAGTGTTTCCAAGTCTTCTTTCCTTTTTTAATACATGAGACTTAAGCAGTTGTTTAAGCAGTTTTTTTTGTGCTGACTAGCTTAAGAGCTAATGGTTAATATTATGGGCTAATATTAAGGATGTGCTGAAGGGCTACTGTGGTCAGAGCCCCAGCAACTGGGAGATATGAAGGGAACCAGGGTGCACAAAAATATCAGCTACTGTTGGAAATAACTTTGTCTTTGCCAAAGAGAGTGTGAGGGAAGTGACTGGTACTTTTAGAGGGTCTTACTTTTCAATGTGTTGTGCTTACAATTCAGAGCTGCCATAAATTATCTGTGCTGTTTTATTTCACTAAACAATGAGAATTTGCAGTCCTCATTGTTCAGTTCTCTGTGCTGTGTATAACTAAACCTTTAGTCATCCTCCCATATATTTTGAGACTAAAAATCTATGCAGCTGGAACACGTAGTATTAGTCATGTTTTTTGTCCAACAAAGGCTGAAGGAACACAGAGTTCAAATGAATACATAACATTTTGTTAAATTTCTGGCAAGTTTACATGGACAGACTTCAACAAGCGACAAATTGTACTCGTCAGCATAACAAATTATGTTCTTTGTAATGTACAGTACTTCTGAAAGTGGCTAACAACCTGCCCACAGAGTGCGTATGTGTGTGTGCAGTGTGTCTGGGGAAACTGGGTTAAAGACACGGTAGTGTGAAGTGGTAGTGTGAAGTGAGAAATGGGCTGCTGTTAATGTTTAAGCTGTATCTGCTAATGTGCAAAATCAGAGTTCCTGATCTGTGGCTGACTGTGGTTGGGTAGAGAAGGGAGTGTGGCAGTGTGATCAGCCCAGGGGGATGGTGGTACAAGGATGGTGGTGCAAGAATGGTAGGCACAGTCCATCTCTGTCTGCTGCATGCAGTTGGCACGGCTCTGCTTTTGTGGCTGATGTCACATCTGTCTGGGAGTTGCCAGAGCACAGAGCAAAAAGCTCTCAGGGAGGATATTCCGGAAGACTGCAAGAGGTCCCACCTGTTGTCAAGGGGTATGCTGGGCTCTTTGCAGACTACTGTCCTCCAGAAGTAAGACTGGTTGGACTGTCTACATATTCTTTGCAATACATGAGTTCACTTAACAGAAAGATTTCAAGTACATTTAATGAAGCTTTATAAAACTTATTTTCTCAATTTTGTCATGTCTCCTTTTTCTGAGTCTTAGAAAGAGAAAAAAAAAAGGGTTTGATTGTTGGGTTTTTTTATCCCTTTCTTTCTGTTAGTTGATATTCTGCTTTTGCTGGTGTTTGTTTTAGCTGACAATGAAGGCACTAGTGTTCCAGTTTAGGAATACACTTTGTTATTGAACTGATGATGACTAACTATAGAAATATAATCATCATCTTATAAACAAGCATTTCTCGACATAACTTTTTCTGTAATTTGCCAGTGACAAAACTGGGATTAAACAAAGTATTAAAAAGGAAGTGTGAACCCCATGCTAATGTAACAGTAAAAACTTTATCAGTGATCCTAAACTCCTGTAATTTAAAATATTATTATGATCTGATTGTTTCTTGCAACACTCAACAGTTAAATTTTATACTTAAACATCATATCTTCTTTTACTAGCACATAATCTACCAGTCATGTGTTTTATGATGATGTGAACATGTATCTTAACAGCAAATGTTCTGGCCAACAATAGCATCATTTTTTCAGAAATAGGAGGAAAAATGTTTAAAAATAGCTTTAGATAAACCCAACCAGCCATAAAAGTTTGATTGTTAAAGCAGAAGAAATATGCAACGCAGAAAAATGTCTTTTCTAAGTATGTTCTTTGTGAATACCAAGCCAGAAACTGCCACTAATTTATGCACAGTATTTAATGATTATTCTAAAAATAAAACAGAAAAAAGAATTGTAGAATCAAATTATGTAATTTTGTTAGGCAAGATTGATGCTTTGAATTTATGTGAGGAGAACAGAAAGGTATGTTAATGTATTACATGCTGCTTACACTAAGAAGCTAAATTGAAATTTTAATACATTGTCCTACCATTAGAACCACACAAAATAATCTTCTCTCATAATTTTTTAAAGATTAATCTCAACTGATTGATTTTGGGTTTTACTTTGATGTCTGTATTGAACCATGAAAAATATACAGTGTTCATAAACATTGACTACATAACAGTAAGCCCAATTACCTGTGTAGCTTCACTTTTTGGGAGTTGGTATGTGGCTGAAGCCATTATCATCTGTTGAATTGTCTCACTTCAATAATACAGAAAGTTCATCATTGCCATCATCATGGAAAAAAAAATAACTGCTCTACTTTAACAGTTATAGAAAAAGCTTGTTTCAAATAGAATAGTTTGGGTTTGAGAGGGACCTTAAAACTCATCTAGTTCCAACCCCCCAACACCTTCCACTAGACCAGGTTGCTCAAAGCTTCATCCAGCCTTGCCTTGAACAATTCTAGGGATGTGGCAGCCACAGCTACTCTGCAAATCCTGTTCCGGTATCTCACCAGCCTCATAGTGAAGTCTTAGCAGTTGATAGCTGAGGAAGCACAGTATAATCCTGTAATTGAAAGAAACACACAACACTAATGAAGACTATCCTCATTCTTACTAACAGATAATGCTATTGAAATGTTGGCTGCTTATGCAGTTGGGAGTTCAATATTTTAGTTTGTCAGAGTATTGACTCAAAGGAGAGAAATTTTAGAGAGCAAAATTGACTTTAAAAGATGTTAGTAATTCATTATTACAAAAGCTGATTGCAGTGACAGTCTATATGTATAGGTACCCAGGCTGATAAATCAGTAACAAATATAACAAGCAAAACCAGTAGCTGGGAAGAATTTGCAAAAGTTGTTCAACATCACCATTGTATAAAAAAGGTCAAATTTTTTGCTTTTATCCCTTACAAGTGTAATGAAATAAACCAAATATGAAAGGTAAAGAAAGCAGAAAATGAATAGTTAAACTGACATAAACATACAAGCTTTAACGTGGAGTGCTTGGATATCATGGGGTGCCACCTGTGACAGAGGTGGTTTCTTATTTTTAGCTCATTGTAGTCTCACAGGTTTGGTCACTTTGGACTACAGGCAGAGCAAAATCATACGCACTAGAAGTGTAGACATACTGAGATGTCAATCATTTATCGCACAAATGTAGGGAAGAAGTTGGGTTTCAATTTAGCTCCCAGTTTTGTGACACGGTCCAGCATGACCACAGGTCACCCTGTGGGTCAATTCCCACTTATAAAAGAGGGGTAATGGTAATCTACTGCTTTTTCCTATCCTTTGTTACTGCTGCTGGACTGAACCACCTCTGTGTAATAGCTAGCAAAACCGTAAAGTCTGATTTCGGGCCTCTAAGTTTTCTAAAAATAGGGATAATAAAGTTGCTGTAGGAGCTTTGATGTTGATTATGACTTTTTTTGTGGTTAATATTGTGTTAGAGATGTAATCCATTAGTCATTTTGTCTCTAAGCACTTGGGTATTTGTCAGTGCTCTAAAGCAAATTTTATATATTTATTTTTTTTTCTGCAACATGACATTGAGATGTGGAGAGTCTCAGGTTTCAGTCCCATGAAGACTCCTTGGATGCTGCAAAGCCCATGTTGATCCTTATTCTCTAATTTGCTGCCAAAATGTAATCATTTGTTGTTTGTCAGTGTGCTAGTTGTGTTCTAAAGCAAAAAGGAGAATTTGATAGCCCGACATGTATCTAGCTAAACAAATGCACTGCAAGTTCACTTACTTCCCAAAGAAGCTGCAAATTTGTCTTATATCTAGAGCTTCTGTAACACCCTCTGAAGGGATGGACTGTGATTTGCCATGAATAATGCCTTAATCAACAAAACCTAAAACCCAGAATGCAGTCTTTTCCTTTTAATAGGGGCTATGGTGGCAGTTTATGAATTATGGAGAGAAGGTTATACTTTCCTGCTCAAGTGAACCAGATAAATATGACATGTGAAGAGCAGGAATTTCACAACAGGGCTGTAAGAATATTTAAGTGGCAGATTGTTCTATAAACATGAGCTCTTGGTGAAATATATACCAAATTCAGTAAATCTTTGTTATATTGGAATGGCAGTTGTTTACAGATAGATAATGCACCTTGGTTTCTTTCAGCACAAAGAAAAATTAATATAAAAACAAAATGTGATTCAGTAGGTCTTTCATGAACTTTGTTTCCTGTGGTTTTTCATTTCCTCCTCATTTTGTTCTTGTCGTTGTCACCAGATGTTCTTGTAAAGCACTATGTTTTCAACTTTGGATGTTTAAAACTGGAATTAAGTTATTGATTAGAAAGTTGAGCGGACTAAATGCTTTGTATAGTCCATAAGTAAATATAAAAAAGTAACTATTTATACATTGCAAGTAAAAAAAATTCTTTTGATTTACTTCTGAAATGGATCATGTGAAAAATCTACATTGGTTTCAGTGGCTTTCTGTCTTTAAGTCACAAAAAAGTGCATTACTATAGTGATAAGCTCACATCTTGTGTGCCTACCTTCCATGCCCTTTTAGTAACGTCTTCTTCAAAAGATCCTGTCAGACTAAGAAAAACAGAGACATTTTGGCACAGAGTGTGTTATGAATATGAACACCCCCAAAGAAGTGTTTTTTCATACTTTCTTGTGTTATATGATGCAGTTGCATGGGAAGTTACTTGTATGCCCACTGCATGGATATCCTACAAGTGTGTGCTATTGTTACATGCAAAAAAAATGGTACCACTCAATAAGCAATTTATCATCATAATTACATACATACACGATGATTTATACATCATACATAATGATTTATCTGTACATAACATCTGAGAAAACACACTTAAAATACTTTGAACTGATGAAGAAAGACATCTGGAACCCCTTGTGGATGCATTATACTGTACGTTGTTTCCACCTTAATTTTTCTGATGTGTGAGTCCTCAACAGATTAAGTTGTGGAGAGTGATTCTCCTTGGCTAGCAAAAAAGAAAAAAGAGCCTGCACACTATCAGCAATTATTTAGATTGAAATTATGGCCTATTTTTCCATTCTTCCAGAAATGACTAATATTAGGCAGTGAACTGGCAGTTGCAAGCCAATGAGGTGCAACAGCTAAGGAGTTAGTACTTGTCGGGTAGGTTATGGAAATTGATGACTCTATGCTTGTTCTTTGTTTATCCCATGTGAAATAAGATGTTAGGTTTTACTTGCAGGTGAAAAAGGTAAGAGCTGTGCCTCTGGTTACTTAATAAGCTTTGGTCTTTTTCAGTCACAGGACTAGTCACATAGTGAGAGGGAATGTCGTATAAAGGCTCCATCTTCATATCAGTGTATGTTCTGCTGCCTGGATGTGCACTAACATCAATTACAAAATCATGCTGTCCAAAAGAATACTTTTGTCCTGCATTTGTTTAAAATTTGGCCTTGTGCTCAGAAATGTTTATACTGAAATAAAACATAGAAGATGACATGATTCCTATCCCAAAGCGATCACAAAAAATCAAAACCAAAACTGTGTAAAATAAAACCAGTGGTTGTGTATGGCTTAAACTCTTAACCAGAACTAATCTAGTAGTTATAACACATGGTCAGATATATATCATAATGTAATATGTGTTAGTCTGTTCTTTACCAGTAGTGGCAACTAGGAGAAGAAAAACTATTTTTTATTAAAATAGGTTACAGATATATTCGTACAGAGAGAGATATTAAAATAGGTACATATGCACATACACACAGGCACTGTGTACTTCAGGTATTAATAAAATAGTAAATTACTAATGCACCTGTTAATACTTCAGTGTCCTTTCACTTCACCTTGAAAGCAGTAGGTTACATACTCACTGGGATTGCCCAAACCAGTCATAGTAATCCAGCTGTATTGCCACCATGCAGCTGGGAGTTCCTTAAATCTTTTTTGTTCTTCAGCTGAAATCATATGTAAGGCTTTTTGTCTGCTCTTTGAATTTATGGGTACTACAGGAGCGGAAAAAAATATTATGTTAAGGAAAGAAGTGAAGCATGAAAACTCGCTGCATTTTGTATTTAAAAATGTCTAAGTGAATCTTGGAAAATACAGAATTACTTCCCCCATATCCCCAAATCTCAATTATTAATCTGATTCTATGACTGATAGTGGCATTGTGATGCTTGTGAGTTGCAATTAAAGTATATCATGCTCTTGTTTTCACACTGGATTTGGGCACTCTCTCTGAACCTGTCCTACTTCTCCCAATCTGAATGGAAACAGAAGAACAAGAAGATAATCACGAGAACTGAAAGAATGAATGGGAAAGTATGTGTTCCTGATTTCTAGCCCCAAATCATGCCATCTGGAGCAACTGGCTAGAATATTTTAAACATCTGAACTCCCAGGAATATCCTGAAACAACAGTTCCTGTTGCAAGGAATTTAGAAGTTTCACAGTGCATTTTGATTCTAAAATAGAAAGAAAATGAAATCTTTCAACATTTCAGTATTAAGGAGGGAAAGGAAAGCCACAGCCAATAAAGAAAAAAGTGATAAAGGAGTGCATCTTACAGTGCCCTGAAAAACCTCAGTCCATCCATTGACAATAAAAAGAGCAGAGAAACAATATTTTCTGAATCCTTTAGGCATTTTAAAATTCTCTCTTCTTCATAATGGATTTTTTTATAAGATATATAGCATGCAATTTATATATAGGCTGCACAGGTTTTAAAGACATTACCTTGGTGCACGGATGTAAGTAAAAAAGGAAGATAACTTTGGCATAAACACCAAACTTGAAGGAAAGAGATGAACTTCTTTGTTAAAATTTTTAGAAACCAATGTGGTTTGCAGACTTTACTGTTTTGATTAAATGTTTGTTTTCTGAGAAAGCCTTAGAATGTTTCAAAAATTTCCAGATTCTTATTTCTAGAATATATCTTCTGATCTTTCAGACTGCTGACCTTCTTTCACATAATTGTTCTTTTTGTTTCATATAAAAGGGGAGGAGGGGGAGCAACTGCTTTATAAATATAAGTCAAGCAAACTCAGCCTAATGTATGCTGTTTATAGTAACTTACACAGGTAATGGTTGAAAACAACCAGAATGAACAACCAGAATTCTTATTTTGTATTTTTTTTTGTATTGATTTGACTTTTTTAAAATAATGCTAGTAAGAACTATCTTGTTTGGGGAATTGAGAGATGTTCTTGAGCATACAGAGTATGCAGAGCTCAAGAAAAAAGGTGGTATAAATTTAAAGTCTTTCAGTCTATGCCTGGGTAAATAATAAAAAAAATGAATTAACTTCAAAAACTATTAAGCACACAAAAAATGAGACTCAATAATATTGTTACTTATCTTGAAGCAAATTTTAGAATAACCTTGACTTAGTGTTAAAATCTTGGCCTAGGCATATTTATGAAGACTACTGGAGGAAAACAAACAAACTATAGGAAATGTTTATTTTAATGGATACTAAATCCAGATTGCTTTCTTTTAGAAACTTTCATATAATTTCATGGCTACTTGTTTGTGCATGCTTCCCAGAGAGCACATCCTATAAACCATAAGAGAAATTCAAGAAGCTAATTAAAACAAAACATAAGGTAAAATTTCTCTCTTACAAATACCACATGTACAAATACTGTTGAACTCATATGAAGATATATAGAACATATGTGGATGTTATTTCATATTATTCATGCCAATTTACAGCTACTTGAAAATTCCAATGAGTAAATTATAAGCTGGAGAATGAACTTGTATGAGAGCCTGTGCACTGATAAGTAAAGTTAACATAAAATGGGAAACAAATATAAACCAGCAAGAAGCTTTTATGTAACTGATGGGAAAAGAACTTGTTTATATTTCTTGTCAGTGCATACTTACATGCTTGCCTCTGTGCTTTTTAGAGGAAAAACATTGCCCACTTGGATATAAAACCTTAACTGAATTAGTTTTTGCACAGGAACAATAACTTGAACTTTTATCAGACAGTGAAAGCCAAAGACATATTCTCAAACACTGTTTCAAGCAACAGACATATAACTGACAAAATAATAATTAAAAAGAAAACAAATAAAAAATCCTTTAAATAATTTCACTCTTCAAAAGGTAGAATATACATTAAAAAAATAATGCATCAATATTCCATCCAGCTGTGCACGCAATCAAATAAATGCAGTAAAAGTTAATTATTTACACAAGCAAGCCATTATTGATGCTGAAAGGACTGTATGTAAGGAAAAAGAAAATCAGATTCTACCCTCCAGATATACCATAATCAGCAATAAGACAAACACACATTCACTCTAAGTAAATTCATTTTAGTTATTTATCTAATAGACATTGGTGGAGATATTTATGGTTTTATGAGCGAGGAACAAATTTCTGCAGATATGTGGAGAAGTAGCACACTCACAGTCTTGGGTATTTTAAGGCTATGACTTACATGATACCTGCACTGTGAGACAGGAATCCATGTTTCTTAATCTAAACTGCTGCTTTGTTAAAATAATTATTTATATATTTGGTAAATGACAAGTGCAATAATTTTAAGGCATGCATGAGTAAATGTTACTGGTGCCTTCTTCTCAGGTTCTGCTCCTCCCTAAAGTGCAATGTAGGACGCTGAAGAGCTGCACCCATGTCCCAGACCTCTTTAATGTCTTCATTGAGCACATTGTGCATTCTAGCACAGGATGTGTTCCAGCCTAGGACAGTGTGTTACAGAAATATTATCTTGCTCCAACTCTATGTTTGCATGTAGCCTCCCTGCTAGTGCACTAGGGCAACTGGGGAAACCCTGGGATGGGTTGACATTGGTAAGAGAGCTCAACATTGGCACAGAACAGGACAGCTCTCCAGACACGCTGGGGACCCTGGCTTCCCTAGAGAAGATTAGCTCTTATCTTGACAAGAGCCACATCATCTTCAAGTACATACCAGGATATTTCAGGGGAAGCTTTCTCCCCTGAGGACTATCTAAAAGCCTCCATCATTAAAAGCAGGTGTTATGCCTTTTATAATTAATGGTAGTTTTCACAATGGTATGATTCAGATCCAGGGTATTTCTGGTGTCTTATGGTCCAAGGATAGCTGATTCATATTGCCTTCATATACTTCTTTGGCCTGAAGTTGCTATTTTGGTGTATTACTCAAGCTCAGCTTTTACTTAAGATGTCTCCTGGTGCATTAGACCATGTCAGACACACAGGCACAGCATATTCCTGCTTCAGCAGCAACAAAGCTTCTTCAAACCACAGATGACAGCTCTCATTCACACCCTTTCCATCCTGCCCTTCAAATCTAGTCATTTGTGTTCAGCCATTGCCTCATGCCAAACAAAACTCTGGATATGTCAGTCTCTGGCTTGCATTCCTGAAGCTCCCTCCTGGGTATTGTCCTCTTTGCTTTTCTTTCTCCTCATGAGATGTGTTGGGCGCTGCACCTGATATGTGAACTGCTCAGGGAGCATGCGTAGTAGCAACCTATGTAGTAACCTGCTCCTATGTGAGCTTTCTTCCCATTCTCTCTTCCTTTACCAGGCTTTTCCATACATCCCCATCTTCTTGCTTGAGTGGCTCAGCCTGTTTGATCAGCAGCACCCAGCAGTGAATGTCACCCTGAGCATGCCAGCACTGAGCATAAGGATTCAGCTACCATGCATGTAATGCATGTTAATGGCCCCCAGGAGGTAGCAAAGGTGCGAGGATACTTCCTTTGCTCAGTTTCAGGTGTGTGGAAGTCAGGCATTTTATCTAGGCTTCCTCAGTGGTGGATGGAAAGGGGGTGCTTGCCCTGCAGCACTGACATTCCCTCCTCAGATGGATGTCACAATCCACACTGCTGGAGGGGAACAGAGTGTGTGCTTTGGACTGGCTGCCTGGCTCTGAGAAAGCTAATGCTCTGGGAAGTCCTTGGCGAGCATCTCTGTTTCATCTGATTGCAAAATCAATGACACAAACAGCATGATCTCAAGAAAATGGCTTTTATGTGAAGCTGTCAATGCTATTGCATTTGCTTATTGAATTTCAGGTTGAAATTAGCAAAAATTATAGCAAAACACTATTCACTCTTCCAATACTAAGGTTAAGTATGTATGTACATTGACTAAGAAACAACTCCACAGAAGAAGAGAAAAATAAATCAATGGAGCAACAAGGATTATATTCCTGCAGAATGCAAGGCCATTACAGTGCTGAGTGAAATAGCTTCAGTAAAACTAATATCTATCTTGCAGAGTCCAAGATGGAAGGTTGCCTGCTGAAACTTGTAGACTCTTGGGCTGTAGCCCCCTGCTTCACATGACAGCACTTTCATATGTACAAGCAAGATACACACCTCAAGGAACTGGCAATATGCCAACAAGCCACTTATTTGGATAGGATTTTGCCGACTGTGGTAAATTGATGAGATTGGGAAGAAGGGTGGGCTCACACGTTTGTGTGTGTCAGAAATGCGAGTTCAATAGAGTGGGAAGCCAGGAAACTGTTAACTTTAGTCAACCACAACATCTGAGCAGAGTGCATTGAATTTTTAATACAGCCAAATTGAAGCTTTTTTTGGTATTTGGTGAACTGTGACAGCAAAGCACCTTTTTCTGCTTAGTGTGTAAAGCCTGGTAAAAGCAGAGATTGAGGTAGCTATTCCACTTCAGATCTATGTACCTGTTTACTAAATGATTACTTTATTAATTGATAAAATGTGTGAATAGTAAGAAGTGTCTCTAATAGTATTCCCAAACGCATCTCAATGCTGCAAAATGGTGTCATTGTAAATAGTTTCCCAGTTGCTTCAGAGATCTTAATTAAAATCAAAATGCTAATTACATTCAGCTATCAGTAAAGCATAAAATTCAAATAAGAAAAAAAAAAGACTAAAAACTGAACCATGAAGATTATGACATGACCTGAAAATAACATAAGTGGGTTTTATCCATTTTGTTACCTTATAAAAATGTTAAACGTGATTCATGATACAAAGATGCACATAGTCTTCTTCTAAAAGCTATTCTTGTGTTAGGAGAATGCAGAGCTACTTTCCCAGCAGTTTTTCAAAATGTAGTATGAAAGAAAAAAGATAAGAAGCAATGACAGTATCTCAGTTTTCCATGCAATGAATGTTTGATTGGCTCACTGTGCAGATTGTTGTCTTAACGTACACTCAGAATTGCAACAGTCCCCATCCAAGGATTTTCCACATATGTACGTTTGGGAAACTGCAGGATCAGTGACCTAAGCAGGGAATAATCAAAAGTTATTGAAGCCAGTGTGAGTTTTCTTTACTGGATTTAGTGAGTATGAGATTGAGTCCTATAACCAGATATACAAAACACTGCTCTAAATCCAAATAACATTCTCTTCATTCATTGCCTAAGCAATGAAGTTTAAAACTGAGTTTAAAAGTGACTGTCAGTCCAAATTACCTGGCATATTGTAAGCTAGAAGAACAGGCATTCCTGTCAGACTTTTGCTTTATAAATGTTCTAATAATGGTTTAAAGGTCTGGGAGCACTACAAGCCTTTCTTGAATTGAAGTCAACTTTCAAATGTAAGCAGGAAGTATAAAAGAAATAACAAAATTGCATTTATCCATTTTCACGTTTCTACTGATGTACTGGTATATGGATAGAAACACAGAAAACCAGAAATGGTTTTCATATATAAGCTTCACTACCTTGGTGGCAGGATTGTGTTGTCATTTCTCCCATATATAGCTGTGAATCTAGCTAAACCTGAAATGTCAAAACCTAGGCTTCAGGTAGCTGAAGGCTGGAGAAGAATGCAAGGATATACTAAGTACAAGAATTGTCAAAAATGTAATTCTGGAGGAAAAGCACTTTCATGTTTAATATCAAATCATATTTGCAC
Organism: Melopsittacus undulatus; assembly: GCF_012275295.1. Classification (NCBI taxonomy): domain Eukaryota; kingdom Metazoa; phylum Chordata; class Aves; order Psittaciformes; family Psittaculidae; genus Melopsittacus; species Melopsittacus undulatus. The sequence continues at coordinate 95,352,138 of NC_047528.1, forward strand.
CTTATGCATTAGTTATTATTTTGCTGTTAGTACTCTATCTTTTAGTCTGGGAAAGAATATTCACTGTTGATCATATATCAGTTAAAAAACTATGGAAGATGAAATCAATTAATTGCATTGTTATTACAGCTTAAATGCTGGAACTACTAATATAGACAATAAATTGCAATTATAAGCTTATAAAAATAATAATTATTACATTATCTGTCTAGGCCTCTATCTAGGGTCTATCTTAGGTCTGTAAGATTTGAATTTACTTATTGTGTAAGGCTATTTTAATTTTTAAACCATTTCATAGTTGAGATACAAAGGGAAACTTGTGGGCAGATCTATACACATGAAAGGACAGAATCATTTTTCAATGAAACAATTTTAATCAGAAAAAGAAAAGTTAAGCACAGTTTAACAGTTCTAAGCACACATTTCTGAGTCATCCAAAATAGCTATCACATAAATAATTAGCTGTTAGAATGGTTTCAATTATTCTTTGTGTTTAGTAAATTCATCAGTTCAAAAGCTTTCTGCATAGCAAACCACTCAGCTGGGAACTGAGTCAAATGGCTCTTGTAACATATTTTTTAAAGCATTTTGGTTCTAGATGAAAATGTCTTTCACAAAATAAATGTGGGGTTTTTTTGATAAAAAAGTAAAAAAGGAGTTTATGAGGAAAGTGTCCATAATGATCTGAATGTCAGGGACAGAAATAGAAGGGACACAGATAACTATAATATTATTTCTGCCTTCAGGAGTCAGAAATGAAATATACTATTGTTGTTTTCTTAATACTAAAGCCTCGATGCAAACATGTTAAATTTTAATGTTAACTTAGAGAGCAAATTTATTGAAGCATATTCACAATTTTGCTAAACACCAGCATTTTATCCACATAAAATTTCTTGGTACTTTGCCAGTAGCACAAAGAATCAGTGCAATCAGTAGTGAGCTATTTTATTTTGAAAGGCTGAACTGAGAATGAATAGGAATTAAAAATATCTGTGCTTGTTGGCTAAATGAATATCTGTCATGTAGATTCACAGTATGAATTAGATAGTAATCTCTGAAATAATTATCTGCAATTACCCCATTACCTTAGGGAACTAGAAAGATAAAAGACTGCGAAAGCATAAATTGTGTGTTACAGATCATTTTAGACCTTCCCCTGTTGATTTACACTACACACAGGAAGAACTAGTTTCAGCTTGAGCATTCTCTAATAGCTTTGGGCTACATACACTTGGAAAGAGAACTAGTCCTGCCTGGCTCCTCTGGCTGGATATCCTGTGAGAGATCAGGTTACCCTTCCAAATGGAGCTGTTAGTCGCACACCTGGCTATCCTGTTGGCTGGACACATCAGGCAACAGACCGCCTGTTTTCATTGTTTGTTTGAGAGAGAAGATTTCTGGCGTGCAGCTTCCTTGAACCCTGCAGAGGGTTGGTAGAGAATGCAGGTCTCTCCTTGCCCTGGGGTCTGAGTAGGGCCGTAAAAGAGATGCTCATTCTCTGTTAGCCTAACAGAGTCTGAGGTGACAGGATGCCTGCGCTTACACTTGTTATGTCGTGCTGGAAGTCAATGCCATGAAAAGCAACCTTATTCTGTAGTTCATATTCATATTCTGAATGTTCAACATTATACCCGAAATCCATTTCTTCTCCGTGCTGAAGACATGGCAAGTTCTGAAGGGGCAGCTTTTGATGTAATTCCTCATCCTGCACATAATACAGAGAACCAGGACACTGGCCCACTGACAGTTTTATGAAACAATTAATAGAATGAAGCCCTCTCCTTGTGTCAGAACTTGGTCTTGAGTGCTTTTGCCTTTCATAATTTCAGCAAGTAGAAATGTCTTACCCATCTTCAGCAATTGGTACCATTCTGTTGCTCCCTTAAAACCTATGGTTTTCTTTGTTTCTAAAAGTGCAGAGCTGGACACAATACGTGCCAACTATTAGAGGATGGAAACTGACTTGTAACATTTCATACCTTATATACATCATGAAAATGTGCACTCCCACAATCATTTTGGTTAATTAAGTATTCAGTGTCTGACTTCAGCCAGAGAATGTAAGAGAGATAAGTGTACCAAACCAAACTGCCAGCTCTGCAAGTGATAATAGTGAAATCTACTGGTTTTGGACAAGTTATGTTGCATTTTTGGTTAATGACAGAACTACCATATCTGTCAAACTGACATCAGAATTATTAGAAATGCAAACAGAATTAAAAAAAAACAGTAGGACACAGCTATGGATAAGGGGGCTAGGTTCTACAAATTAGCAGTACTTTGCAGATGTTTCCATACAAAGCCAGATGGAAATTATAGCATTATTTATTTTTTTAGCAGAATACAGAGTCTAAGTTGGAAGATGTATGACTGCAAACATAAAGACACATGTGAGCCTTTTTTAAAAACTAATTGGTTTGATAGCTGGTAGTAGTAAGGTTATAGTCAGTTTAGGTATAAGGAAAAAGTTCTTTACTGTGAAGGTGGTGAGGCACTGCAACTGGTTGCCCAAAGAAGTGGTGAATGCTTCCTGTCAGTGTTCGAAGCCAGGTTGGACAGTTTTGGGCAAGATGGTCTAGTGTGAGCTGTCACTCTTCATAGGAGTTGGAACAGGACGATTTTAACGTCCTTTCTAACCATTGCCATTTTAAGATTCTTTCTATGATAGCAAGTATGGCCATCAACTGCCTAGGACTTTTACAGATGGTCTCGAAGCATAACACATGGTGGCTAATAAGTGAACAGGCTAGTTCAAAGTAAACTTGTCCACACTTTCCTCTCCTCTACTCACACCTCAGCAATGCAGTGTGGATATTGCCTTTCCTAATGTTATGAGAGATACCTACATTAAAAATACAATTAGAGTGCCAGAAGTGTGGGGCTTGTGTTATGAGAAAACTGCATCACCTGTGAATTTCTTTGCCTGACTCCTATTTGTGCAATTAAGAGAATTTTATGTTACATCAAGGGTCAGTGACAGTATGTACATTTGCTCCAGGGAATAATGTACTTTAATAGTGAGAGAAGCTGTGCTTGTATATGGAAGATAATACAAGATACAATAATTAGCACTAAAGTGCTGTTGTCTATGATCCAACCCCATTAACCTTAGCTACCTGTGTGCACGTAGCTTCCCAGCTGGGCTAGATGCTTCCCTGGTTTATTGCTTTTCCCTGTAACCACCTTCTGCCCTTGTAATTCTCCCTAAAATTGCCAGAGGGGAATACTTCTCTTAGCAGCTCTGGCTACAGGCTATTACTAGGTCTGATGCTGATTTGTTGGCTGATGCTGATTTTTGTGCTTCAGCAATGCTTCTGTGTTCAGCTACATCTTTTGTATTTCTGGCTTGAATTTACTAGGCTGTCAGGACAGAAGCATCCAGAGAATATGTTAAATATTTTGTCAGGGCTGGATTAGATGCAGGCACAGGTCTGTGAAAGTGTTCATGTCCAAAACCAGTTTTTTAACTACCTGTGGTCTTTGTGGCATTTCTAGCTTAACATTTCCCTAACATGCTGGGGTAATACTAAAGGTGTATTCTACCACATCTCCAACTTTGCGCATTGGCATAATACCAGTTTTATGATATCGTGATGTCACATAACACACATATGACATATCATCTCTCCCAATGACACGGCTAATTCAGCCATTTCAGCAAGACACATTAGCAGTAAAATTGTGTTGTCAGTTCACAGTGTTAGTGTGTCAGCATGATTTTAACTATCTCCAGAAAGGTTGTACTTCAGTCCCTTGAACATCCTCCAGTGGAGGAAGAGCACTGAATTCATAAATGGTGCAGGTATCTGGTCTTGCCACCATTTACACATTATTTCCTAGGCAGTATTTTCTCCTCAAATGTGTACTGTGTTTCTTTTCCTGTCAATTTGCTTCTCTGTTTGTATGTGAATGCCAGGCTGTGTTCTACACCTCTGGTACAGAAGGGTGGAGATTCATCTCCTGTGATTTCAGATGCCTGTGCTGGAGAGACACAGTTTGGACTGCCTTTAGTGTCAGCTGCAAGAAATGGTTGGTCCTGGGACACAGCAACTCTGAACAAGTCTTGCTACTACCTGCTTAGGAAGGTAAAGTGCTTACCTTAGGACATGGAGAATAAGGCTTTAGAAACACCTAAAGCCAGAAGTCATCTTCAGAGGCCTTCAAGAGGTCTAAATATATCTGAATTTAGTCCCATGAATCTGGCCAAATTTAGAGGCCAAATGTAGACCTATTGAGTAGCTCAAATGACTACTGTTGTTATGATGAGCAAGATACTGCTTATCCTATGTAAGGTAAGTAGAATAGGGTGAATGTACCAAGTAAGTCTTAAATTTGGTTTCTACTTTGGACTTGTCTGAAGCATGGGCCTGACTTGTATGATGACTCATTAAAACCTAGAGAATGGATAGCAAGTGAACTTCTAGCACGGCTTCTCTCAGGAGACAAGTAAGAGTAGAACAGGCATCTGGATATCCAGTGGGGTTTGTTACTTAAAGAGATTATTTTTACTTAAGGTGGGGCAGGTTTACCCCATGTTCTCCTGGAACCATTCATAACTGCAATCAAAAGGGAGATATTGCTGAGGAAATTAGGAACAGACACTCCTCAAGTGCAGTCAAATGATAAGCTACACAAAAGGTTTCAAATTAAAGACATTCAATCTTTGACAGGTAGGAAAAGTATGAAAACAATATAATCTAGAAGTCAGCAAAACCAAATCAAACCAAGCCAAAAAACTTTTAGACATTGGAAGTCCCTGCAAAAATTCTGAAAAAGATTACTATCAGCCTTCACTGCTTCCAGAAAGAAAATAAAGGAAATATATATCGGTAAGGTTCTTTTGTTATTTTTCAGGTATGTGGTATTGTCTTATCTTGTAGCTACAGCTTTCCCTAAACTAAAACAATTAGCAAAAATAAGGCTAGTTTTCTGACATCATTAATTGTACCATGAATGCTATCTGTCATGGTTTGAGCATGTTTTGAGGGTGTTTTTGTTCAAGGTTTTTTCCAGCCAGGTGGAGGAGGGGAGGCCAGGAGGAAGGAGAGACAGGACACCTGACCCAGGCTAGCCAATGAGGTATTCCATACCATAGCACGTGATGCCCAGGATGCATACTGGGAAAGAGAGAGCTGGAGGGGTAGAACTCTGGAGAAAAATGGAGGAAGGAGCACACGGTGCTCAGCCGGGCAGGGTGGAGTGAGTTATGGGTCGGTGGCTGGTGGGGTGTTGTATTCTCTTCACTTGTTGTTTGCTGTATCATTATTGTTTGTAGTAGTAAATGGCAGTAGGGGTTTTGTGTTTTGCCTTAGCAATTAAACTGTTCTTATCTCAATCCGTGGGGGCTACATTCTTTGGATTCTCCTTCCTAACTCTCCGGGAGTAGGGGGACTTGGTTTAAACCACGACACTATCTTAAATGACTGTTTAGGGGATTAGGCTCTGAAAAACTTAATTAGCAAGATCTGCAATTTTATTTAAAGTAGTTACATTTCTGAGAGAATTGTAAGGATAGCTTTGATTGCACATAAAATACTTGTTATTTACAGAAGATCTTTTTTCTTAATTTTAAATAAGGGAAAATAGGATAGCTTCATAATGCTACTTTTCTAATTTGAAGTCTTCTGAACAATATATATATATAAAAGGGAAATACTGCTTTTTTTTCTCTATGCCTCAGAAGTGTTCATTTGTAAGTAACATAAGCATGTGGAGCTGTATACAATGCAGTTGAGTTAGCAAAGATTTCAAAGAGTTTCTCAAGTCAGAGATGTGGCCACATTCATCAAAGTATGTGGCACTTGAATAAAAACCACATTGAATTGTTCTTCTAAGAAATGTTCTTCAGAAATTCTGCATTTCAAAGATAATCCTTTGTTGAATACTTAATCTCTCAACATGAAAAATAGTCTCACAACAATACTTCATTGCAGAGTTTGCTGAAATATGAGGACAGCTAACAGGAGTGATGCATGCATAGATTCTCCTCATAGCAGGTAATTAATCTTTAGATTGAGCTTCATGTCCCTTGCCCTGAATTTTGTGTGGAACTCTTTCTGATGGTCTACCCCAGGAAACTTTCATTTTTTCCAAACACTTCGGGAAAACTGTGGTTAGACAATCAAACCATGTTGTTGATGCGTTAGTGGAACCTAATAAGCCTCATTTTGTTTGCAACTGCTATAAATTGTCCCTTTCCAATCCTTTCTGTGTCTTTGATCTTATAAGGCAACATTGGCTTATTAAAAGGGCAAGCTAAAATGGTCTTTTAACAAAAACCCGTTCTTTAGAACAAACAGGATTTTGTGTGAGATGTGTCTGCAGAAAATACTGATCTGGAAAAACTGTATCGCAGTTTATGGGGGTTGTACATCAGTTGTGTCATAGACTGATGACATCTCTGTGGGTTAGTTCCTTTGTGTGGATTTTGTCTGGCATGATACCTGACCCAGAAAATACTTCTATGTGGCAGTGCTGATTTGACATTTTCTAAAGCAGACATACCTACCTTCCTGTAAAAACTCCACAAGCAGACCACAGGAAAATAAGAAAGGTTTTAGGTGTCATAAAGAAGTAAGAAAAGTCTTAAATTTATTTTCTTTGAAAATCAGTCCTCAAGGCAGATTCCCCTGGGCTAGGTTAGCCCAGTGGAAAGTGTGAGCAGGACTGCAGCCTTCCAGATGTCTGAAAGTTTTCTGTTCTGTGGTACTTTGAGTTAGACATATTGCAAGTAGCACTCAAAAGGTCCCAGAGGTAGTGAAACAGTGACATTTCAAAGGGGTTTTGCCAGCATTGTCACACTAAAAGCATTTTCAAGGCACTCCAGTGAAGGCCCAGGAGCCTGTCACAGCTACGCACAAGTGCCAGAAAACTTCTCTATGTCATCAGAGATTTCCATTTCCGTAGGAATCTCTGTATATCATGGGGCTCTGAGGCAGCCAGCAAGGATTCATCCTGGGTAGCGAATGATAAATGGGAAGCTGCTGCTTCCATGTTTTTTACTGTTTGCCACACATTTTAAGGCTGAATGACAGCTCCAAAATCACACTTTGTTCCTCTCACATCTTGATGAAAAACAAGACAAAAAAAGAACCCGGCTCACTCCCCTGCCAGACATGGAAATATCTGTTCAAAAAGGCAACCACTACTATTTTGAAGGCCAAATGCAAGTTACCAGTAGGCTTGGTGGGTGGAAAGTGCCTGAAGGACTCTGCACCCAGACACCAGGAAGCAGCAGTGGTATTTCAGTATTGCTGCTGCTGATTTATGAGCTGAGACTCTCATAGGCTGTTCAGTAAAGTTCAGAGACAGGAAGAAACTTATGGCCCACTTTTAGTAAGACCCTCAAAAAACTAACAGTTCCCCTCACCTGTCCCCACAGTATGTGGTTTTTTTTTAAGTGTTGGTGACTCCATGCCAGATGATTGAAAGAAGGGTTTGCAAGATGCATTTTAGCATTATTGTGGAGAAACCAAAGCAAGAAGAATAGAGATTGGTTAGACCCTTTTACAGTTACAGTCTGTATACTTGCAGAGGCTACAACAGTAAGGTAAAGGACCAGGCTCCCTTGGCACTGGTCCTAATTAAATCCCACTGAAAACTTAAAGCCTTTTGTATTGCTATGTGAGTTTCTGTACGACTCACATATTAAGATGAAAGAACTGGAAAAATATTTTAAAGGAAGTTACAAATCTTGCATTATTAGAGCTTTATGAAGAAGAGCAGAAAGACTTACTCAGAATCAGTGAAAGTTTTTTGAACAGGTCTGGATAAAAGACTTTGAAATTCCAAAGAGATGTGCATACACTCATGCAAAATGTTTCAGTTTTCTAACCAATGCACCTTCTTATTTGTCATCCCTTTCACTGAGTTGTCAGAAGCTATGTAGAACATCTGTAAGAGGAGTTCATGGAAATAGTTTTTCCTATTATTACATGCTCAAATTCCAACTTTCAGGGCAACAGTAAGTATATTAATTCTACACAGCCTTTTATAAAGGTGTTAAGGGAGAGTCACACTTTCAAACTCCCTTGGACTTTGTAGCAATAAGGAGAAAAAGGGTTCCTCTCTGAAAAGGTATATAAACACAATTTCAGAGCATGTGGCCAGCTTAAACTCTTGTCAAGAAAAAGATGCTATGATTTTAACACAGCTTCTCTACCAGAACCTATTTTGGGAAGAATAATCATGTTATTGCAGGGAAGATACTCAAAGGAATAAAACTCAGTGGTCTTTTGAAACAGAGAGGGAAAGCAATGTGGCTTATCTGACAACAAATATTTCCCTGCAAAGAATCAAATCCAGTGATTAAAAAGTGTGAATCTGTGCTTTAGGCTTCATGTCTAAAATAAATGAGATTCAATTAACAGTCAGACGAGAAGACACTTATACTGGAATTTATTGCTTGTGTTGAAAGCCTGAGAGCAGGAAACAATTATGGCGGTGGTGCAAAAGATGAGTTGTGTCTCTCTGGTAAAGCTTACATGCTGTACAACACCCACACAAACTGCATTGCCTTTTTAACTGCTGTCACAGTTCAACAGTTCTGCTATAATAGTGGCCATGTAAAACTTTGTCATGGCCAGTATTTCACATTTTTACTTTGATTTGACTTCTCTCATTTTTCTCTTGTAGAATGTCCTTTAATACCAAGGTCATTGATTATTAGATGATTTTGTCAAATATATTTTGCAGACATATTTCATGTTTTCCAAGAGATTTTTTAAATTTACTTGTATATATTCTGGGTTCGATCATATAATTGGTGATTTTAACAAACCCAGACATCTCACAATAAACAAATGTACATTTTTCTGCTGCTCTCAGTATAGATTTTCCAATGTGGTTAGAGTTTATTCTCATCTATGTTCCTACGAGCTATACAAAAGGAAGATCATGTCAACTGCTGGAAATTTGGAACAACTTTATGACTGCAATAACAGGGGCAAGCAATAGCTATTTTCCAGCATTAGGAAAATGACACACTTTCAAGATGTCAGATGCTTAGTGGCATCAATAGAGTTGGTTCTATATGTCAGTGTCATGTAAATGAGATTTTCTAAATAAAGTTCTTCCTCCTCCTCACCAGTGAAGGCAAGATAAAGTTATACCCTCTACAGAACTTTGAAGTACCATGGAAGAAATTAAATAAAAGTAGTTGCATGTGAGGCATCCTGGATAAATGGTGATGAAAATATCAATCCTTCAAGAACTAGCAGTTAACCACTAGATATCATCTAACTAGTGGGTTTGAAATGAGTAAGACTAGGTACTTCATTACACCACCAGACTGATTTAGATGATAGAATGAGGCTAGATTGTTTCTTGTTGTAAAAGTTGGAGACTTGGATAACTAAAGGATAACTAAATGTTAGAGCAACTCTTCCATTGCAGCTCAGCTGTTTCTTGAAGCACTGCTTTTATTTTCAGATTTGCTGTTAATATCAGTGAATTCTGGTCTAGAAGAATTTGTGCTACTATTTCAGTAACAGTCAGATCTTGAGTGAATTGCAAAATTGTTCTAGGATATTGTCTCTTTTTGCAGTACTTCTTGCAACAACTTAAAGCAAACAAAATGAAAAGATAAATCTATTTAAAATAAATCTGGGAGTACCCCCATGGAATTAAGTTATATGATGAGGCTAGAGTTCTCTGTGCCAGGCAGTGGGAAGAGAGAGTGCCAAGTAGAGAATGAATGGTGGAAAATTGGCATTTAAATAATTGTAAAGGAAAACAGAGATTGCAATAGGCTATCATTAAAATGTGGGCTTTTGAAATCAAAAGCTGGTTGCAATTTCAACAATTCTAAGTTGGCAGGTGGCTGCAAACGAAATTACACTCTTCATCTTCTATGGAAATGGTAGTTAATAACTCTTAGGCATTTTTGGCCTGTGGAACTCCAAAAACAAATCGGTGTGCCTAGATGAGATAGTAATGGGTGGTTCATGAAAACTGGTGCCAGTATGAACCAATTCAGAGCAGTGTGGTAAGGAAAACTGTAAGTTATATGGAAGAGTTTGTAGATGAAGGAGACTATAGAGGAAGTAAGAAGAAAAGAGAATCCTGGTGAGATCTAGTTAACTGTCATTAGTATATATGGTTCTGTGAAGATGTATTTTTTGTAAGATGCAGTTCTGTCTTTTCTTCGAAAACAAAAAAAAAAGAACAAACAACAAAACAAACAAATAAACAAAAAGCAGGACCTGCAAAGTAAAATTCTATATGTTGCCAGTTTGTAGAAGAAAGAGATGCTCTATCCAGTACCAGTAGCTGCAGCCATACATAGCCCTCCCATGAACATAAGACCTTCTGGGAAGGTCTGAGAGAGAAGAGACAAATTCTGACATCTTTCTGTTAACTCATTGTCACAAAGAGAAGACAAAAATATTGGCTTTTAAGTGAAATGCTGTCATCTCAAAGCCATGGAGAGTAGTGTGTATGTGTTTCTGAAATCATTGCAAAAGTGTTATGTCACTCAACAGATAGCCCTTAATTTTAGATCAAAAATGAAACATGAAATACTAGCCATGTAAGTTATATAGAATCATAGAATAGTTAGGGTTGGAAAGGACCTTAAGATCATCCAGTTCCAACCCCCCTGCCATGGGCAGGGACACCTCACACTAAACCATGCCACCCAAGGCTCTGTTCAACCTGGCCTTGAATACTGCCAGGGATGGAGCATTCACTACCTCCCTGGGCAACCCATTCCAGTACCTCACCAATCTAACAGTAAAGAATTTCTTCCTTATATTCAATCTAAACTTCCCCTATTTAAGTTTGAACCCGTTACCCTTGTCCTGATACATACAATCAAGAAAAAGAGTCTGCGATAAGCCGTATAATCAAATTGACCTACTTGGCAAAATGCCACAGAAAATCATTACAAAAATATGAGTAACAAATTAAATATGTTCCAAACAGACCTGTTAAGGAAGTGCTTGTTTTTATGGAATGCTACACTGTACTGCTCATTAAAAAATTCTCAGCACAGCTATAGTGGAAAATCCATTTTGATTAAAGATGGCATCACAGCAATATTAGAGGAGAATTTGTATAACTATTTGGCATATTTATACTATACATGTATGTAATCATACTGTTGTATTTTTTTACTTTTAGACTGAAAAAAAAACCAAACAAATGTCAAGAGAAAATGCCGTCTTTTCTCATGTTGTCTTATTAAGAGGTAATGTTATTTATGCTGTTAATCTTTTGGTTGAGTTCAAATTTCTAATTCAGTTAATTTATGCTGAAGCCACAGAATTAAATATCAGCTCTTTATGTATATTACAGACGGCAAGAAAAAAAATGCTTGCATGGGAAAAGAGCAGCAGTCAGTGAAAAGCCTCCTGCAGTAGTATTATAGATTTATTAATTCATACTGTACTCTAACAAAGGCTCTTTGGATGCATGTCATCTGGAAATAACTGCCCCTGTGGGGAACAGCAATGTGCTTGGGTATTATCTTCTAAAAATTCATGACTTACCTTGTTTTTTGAAATGCCAACATTAAAATTACCTTAGAAATTAGAAAGACAATCTTGCAAATTCCTGGAGACAGTAACTCCATTACCTCATGCGATACGTAAGTACGAAATTTTACCACTGTTGTGTTAAACTTCATATGCAAAAAAAGTAATAGCATTTGAAATATAACAGGAATTCCTGTGAAAATTTATCTTCCCACATCGGTGCATTCTGATCTCTCCTCCCTCTCTTTCTTTTTTTTTAACAAAACAGATATTTGAAAACTCTCAGTCTTCCACTTGTTTGCTGATTTTTAAATGAATCTGCACATGAAGAGTTCAAATAATTTTAAAGTGTCATCAAAATACTAGATTCTTTTAAAACAGGCTTTAAATATGGTCTTCAAAAACAGATAAGAATAAAGTTAATAGTTACTTCTTATTTCTGTGAAATGGAGCTTTCTTCCCATTTGTGTTAGGATTCATTTAGAAGGTCATTGTTGACCTATGACCTGTAATTTGGGTCACCCCAAGGACCTTCAAAGCATTAAATTCAAACTGTGGCACTCTGAGTTTACACCTGAACTGTAGGATTTTACCCTGGCTGGCGGCTGAGAAAAAAACTCCAAATGTGTTTAATCCTGCTATTTTACCACACGTCTTACCCTTATGGGGCATGATTCCTTCAATAGAAATTGCATGGACAAGAATCTCTAATGCTTTCTAGGTACTTCAGTGTGTCAGGATGTTATCCAGAAACACAATATTCGGTTTGGTTTGATAAAAAAGTAAAAATATTCTATATGTTAATTCCTTTTCATTATAACAAATGCAAATCCAGAAGGACAGAACAGAAACGTCTCAACCCTTTATGCAGGTACTGACAATTAAGAAGCTGCCATTTATCTCTCCCTCACTCTGGCTGGACAGCACTTTGTTTGATGGGAGTGTGTTATTTTCTGTCTACTCTCTTGGTCCTATCTCTGACATAACTGCAGACCCAGATGTAAAGATGAAAGAACAGAGTCTTGCAAAACACAGTTTCCTGCCTGTTTAATTTAAGTTACCTCCAAATTGTCTCATTCATGAAAATTGTTTTGTCTGTTCTGACATGACATTAGATGAAGAAGAGCTATTATTTGCACAATTTTTCTTGCAATTAACATTTGCTCTTGTGGGGGTTTGTATCTGTTATTACTTTCCTTAGTGTAGTGTAGATTAATGAAAGGATTCGTGCTCTTGGGATCAGGAAATACAAAATCACTTCCAAGGTGGAGACCTCAACAACCTTGATACACCTCTCTCTCTGACAATTAACCTTTTTTCCATGTTTTCACCAGAGATTGTGTAAGGCATAATATGGCATCTTATGTGATTTGTTGTAAAGCTGTTATCAGAACTGTCTGCTAATACTACATTCTTATGATGTGTGCCATATTTTTATAGGAGATTGACTTTCAGTATTTATTGCTTATCAGACTCTCCTTGAAATTGTTATCTATAAAGATACATGATTAATTTAGTTCTCATACCTCATATACAGATGTGGTAACAATACAGCAAAGCGGAATTAACCTCCAGTGTCAAGGACGTGTGGTTAAGGAACATCATGTCATCTCATTAGTTCTGACTGGGCTACTGAAATGCTTATGTTCTGTAAGGCTCTGTAGTTAACTTCCTGAAATATGACTAAATATTTCTTACATCATATGTCTCCTTCACTGATATGAACAAAAAAAATCATTAAATGAGGAAAAAGTAGCTTTTTTTTTTCCTTAGTTTAATTGCATCAGCTTTGCACTGAAGTCTACAACGGAAACGTGAAGAGGAAAAGGGTGGAATCAGAGAGGAGGCCTGGTTAGGTTTATTGATAAAACATGAAGAAGAGGAATTATGTCAAGTGTATTCTTGGGTTGTTGATGAGATTTTCTCATGTTGCCCACAGAAAACAGTCAGTGTGAGAAACATGCAGTGTTGACAGAGGAGCAGCATAGAAGCACTTCCCAGTACAACTATCTAGATAGCTGGCCACAGGACAGCTAGGTAAAGCCATCAGAGATGTGTAAGAAAGAAAAGAAAGATGATTTTATAATCAATACATTTATGCTAGTATCTTCTGGTTAAATATGTATTTATGAAGTTACCTTCAAATAGTTTATTAATGTTTTTTTTTCACTGAAAAAAAACTATGTGGGCATAAAAAGCAGATTTCTTGTGTAAGCATCAAACAAATGCAAAAATTCTTGCATTTGACAATGCTGGGAGTAGTAATGGAGGGAGGACCAGGTTAGTGTTCAGCCAAGCAACCCGTCGGAGCACTGAGCTCCAGTTTTTGTCTTAGAGTTAAAAACTGAGAAGGAAAAAAAGCTTAATTCTCTCAGCTTTACCTGTTTCTCTTTGCAGAGCTTAGAAGAGGCCTTTTTGAGTATTTTAGCCTCCTGATGAAGTACTTGCCTTCACAAATTGACATCTAACACAGAGATAATCTAAATCTCTTTTTACTAAATCGGATCCTTGTTTGTGTTTCAGTGCAAGATGGTCAAGATCTTCTCAGGAACAGATCAGTTCCTAGGGGGGAACTATCCCAGGAATTGTTCAGAAAACCTTAAGTAAGTTCCTGTGCTGTCCCAAAAGCTGGGCAGTTTTGCATACATTTCCTGCAACCTGGTAATGCAAAGATGGAAAAAGATCCTTCCAGCTGTGCATGGGAAGTGTTTTTGCCCAGATCTCTTGGCTCCTTGCAGCATCAGCAATGACAGCGTCTCTGCTAGATGGTGGCCACCCTACTGATACAGTCTTGGATCAGTTGCACAGCCCCTTACAGCACTGGCAAGAGGGAAATGTAGACATGGAAGGCAGTGCTGAAAAGCTCTGGGGTTTTTATGGCAGACTGGCTGTCACTGCCTACAGAGCTGGCTTTGAATTGCAGATCCAAGTCCTTAAGTTGATAACAGCAGACCACCCTGGATTATATGACATGAGAGCAAGAAACTTGTTTCTGCCTTGCTGGCAGGCTCTTTCACAGCTCTGCTTATGATTACAGTCTCACTATGTTCTGAATAAGCAATGTATGACTTCTAAGGTACTAGATGAAAACACATGTTTTTTGGGAACGGGGAAAGAGCTGTATTTTGTGAGTACATATTTTGTTTTCCTTTTGTGTCTTTGGTTTGGCAAACTGAAATAGAACTAATGTATAAAGAATGCTGTGGAAATGTGGAATGAAAACAGCTTTACCTTACTCTTGGATGAACTAATTCTGATGTGTCAGTACACTATCTTCATATTCCTCTTGCCCTGTTCAGATAAAGTTTTCCAGTCAAAAACCTCAGTCTGAAAATTTTGCCCAAACTGTGAGTTTAAATCTTGCGCAATACAGCCCTTTCATTGTAACTCTGTTACTGATCAAAACTTTTGCCAAGTTTCAGAATAAGAGCTCATCTTTAGTTAGTGCATGTTTCAAAGGAAAGTATTCAGGCATAGCAAATATCATGCATGAGACTCTGAATTCATGAGGAACAGATGTAATTTGCAGTAAGAAATAAGAGTAAGCACTTATGTTTTGAATTATTTAAGCATATGAAAACAAAGAACAACCAAAAGATTAAAAAGAATTTTTGCTGTGTTAGTCCAAATTGTATATTCTGATAGTCATTTAAAATCATCCTAGGAAAGATTAATAATCGGTTATTTCTGGCAGTAGGTTTTTACATACAGACCCCAAGCACGATTGGAGTCTTGTGTTGGGCTGTTTGCAGATATCTGGTAAGCGTGAGCTCCTGTCCACAGAAATCTGTGATCAAAAGCATGTAGGGAAATGATTATTCACTATGGGTTGCTTACAGGGAGATCCATCCTGGCTTGCCTACTGGATGGTTTTCTGCTTCATCTGAAGCAGCACTGTAAAACGGCAACATCTCAGAAAATACTTCCTTATGACTGTCTGCTCCATACAGGAAGGCAATGATCCCTTCATACTCAAGACACTGCTGCACATATGTTGTCCTCTGTTGTAGGACACTAGTCGTGTGATGACCCTGCCCAGCGTAGTGGGAGTGAAATGGTGCCCACTGCTGCCCTGCATGCAGCCCCATTTCTCTGCAGACTGTGCTGTGATTGCTTTCAGACTTCAGCTGAAGTGATAAACCTCCTAATTTCATAGACAGACTCTCAGTTGTCAGGGACATAGGAACAATATATATGTCTGTCGGCTAAGAACATAGGGCTGTAAGCTAGAGTGTAAAATGAAAAGAGGCATTGGCACTACTGTGACAAAAAAGTCAGCAGGGTCAATCGTCCTGGTCCTACCCAAGTTAGGTGAGTGTTGTGAGTGTTGCTTTCATTAGGGACAAGATTTTTCACCCCAAATTACTTTTTAAGGCAGAGAACACAAACAATAATACTAAGTGACTCAGGATAAGTTTTCAAGATCAATGAACATGTATATATAAAAGCTGAAAAATAACCAAGAAGCTAATAAAATACAAACCAAATAATCTTTCTCCAAACCCCTCTGTACATCATGACCAATGTATAGAAATAACTTCTCACTTTCACCTTCAATAATTTCATAAAGAGTCTTTAGGACATTAATTAAATTTGAAAAGCAAACAAATTCAATCAGCATGTATCTGATCCTATCAAACTCAAATGGAATATTCTCCTCTGTGGTGGTAAGTTTTTTGTAAAAATCCTGATAGTTCTTAATTGGGATTATGTATAAGTAGGAAGTCTTTCTAAAATCAGAAATTAGATTATTTTGTGGTCTTTTTATTCCCAAAATACACATTCTGTTAAAAATAACATTTTATAGAATGATCTAGAAAATTACTAAACATGTAGCAGCTAGAAGGCCAGAAATTTAATAGTTATGCTCCTCTGAGATAAGACTTTTTCAAACTGATTTATACTGGAAAAGTGTGTAGCGTTGTAAATCTATGCTTAATACAATACAACTGTAGTTACTGCAAAAGGAATTTTGTCACATCTTATAATACAAATTATTGAAATTCTGGGAGTGTGAACTATTCAAAGCACTATATTCAGAAAGGAGTTGTTTGCCTCTTTAGTTTTGTATGCAAGATGTAGAGTTAAAAGATAAACAAAGTCAGGAAAATGATAAAGAATATTATGGTTGAGAGTTGCATAAGAAAAGTCCATCTCAGAAGCACAGTACATCTGTTAAGCATAACTCATGAAGCATTTTGTAGCCTTTTTAGGTACATTAATTGCTCATTTGTCAACCCTTGCTTAAATAAAAATAAATCTCACTAACTTTCTTGTGAGCAATACTAATAGAGCTAATGCATATTTTAGGCTGAGATGTAAGCATAGAAAAACATATATTTAATTATCTTGCAGCAGACATTGTTATGTATTTTGTGATCAGCTTTATTTATCTATTAACAAAGTAAAAGATAATCATTCCGGTATACTGAACATCTTTTGAAAATCTCTTTCCATTAATATTTGCAGTATTTAGTTACCAGGAAGATAGATCGTTCTGGCAGTACATTTTATCTGGCATGACAGTTAAAGTGCATATATAGTCAGTGTTTTTGGAGGCAATTTGGATGTTTGTCTAGGCATATATTTGCGTCTAGTGGAATGGGCAGGTGCAGGTGAATGTTCCCTTGCATAAGATCAGGGGTAGCATTCTCAGGGAAACAAACCTGTACAAGGAAATCAAAAGGGAAAATGGAGATGCAGCTTATAAAACTAGAAATTTTAATGAGATTTTTGTCTCAAATGACTGTCATTCTTAACAAAGACTACTCAGAACAGTTGGCATTTTTAAAAATTTGGGCATGTTTTGCTATGTGAGGAAAAAAAAATATATATATATATATACTTTGGGGTTTTGTCCTGATTTGATATCAAGATGAAGTGTTCCACTGGAATTTCCTGTGTGTTGAAAATGCTGGTTGTCTGTCAGCTCTTTAAAAAAAATCATCTGCAGAATCTCCCCAAATAATATATGCAAACAAATGCTGCTGAATTAAAATATGCTGTGCTGGTGTAAGCAACACTGCAGGAAAGTCAGCCCATGACCTACATAATTGCATATACCATGGACTAGAGATAGAAGAACATATTTTTAATATAGAGTTCAATCTCAGTGTTACTAGCCAGAAGAGGAATTTTCTCATGACAGAGTAATAACTTAGAGAATATTTCCAGTAGATACTTGGATTTAATTTACACTCAGTTTCTTTAATTCCCTTTCTTTGTACAACTTGCACTCTGAGCACTACTCTGACACATTTAATGGCTACTAATACTTGATATTTAATTCTTTGTAAATGTGTTGTTTGTTTTATTATTTGCAAGAACTTTGGGATCTTTGGATGAGAAAAAGTCTTGAACTGCGAAATAATACTATTGTGATTTAATAACTTATTACTAATTCAACTCTATTCTGACTGGAAATGAAACAGTATTGAGTAATCAAGATTTTAAACTCATTGGAAAAGATTGATTGGTGATTCATATGGACTTACTCAGAGGAAAACCTAAAGTGATGAGCATCTCTTAGCTATGCTCTTCCATCAATAAGATACCACATGATTTCAGTTTATTTTAACCTATGATCCTGGTAAACAGGTGAATGTAACATGATTTTGAAAGATACCTTCCTCTATTTTATTTTTTAAATTAGTCTCCCTTAGTCCATGTCAGTCAGTTTTAACTAAAAACACTCAGCGAGTTAGCAGGAATTATAAAAACAGCAATCAACTAAAACTGTCAAGTCTGTTGTCTGTTGTAATCTTCATCCTCAATGAAAAACTATTCTTATTACAGACTTCTTTATAAACCAGTGAACTGTAATAATGAAATGGAATTACTTCTATTTCGTACAATATACCCATACCTATTTAAACATTCCCTTACTTTTAGTTTGTTGGTAGTCTTGTTCACTGAGGTCATGAATGTCTGGGAGACACCTCCTTATTTTCAGCCATATGTTAAACTCTTCCTTCTTCTGACCTCCACATTAATTCAATGGTCGTTTTATTGTTCAGTGGTAAATTTGTTGTTCAGTTATTGTGCGAAAGCTAAAATAGTTCTTTATTACAATACACTAACAACATTTTTGTGTCTTTCTGTATCTGTAAAAAAAAAAACAGTTTAGAAAATCTGATCTATGTAATAACAGGGGAAGTAAAATGAGATAATCTTTGGAGATTCCACGAGAATAAAGAAAGTGTATCTAATAACTTTAGGAAAAACAGTAAGAGCAAAACCAGAGTGATATGGTGTTGTCTTTATGTCACTTTTTGAGTTTCTCAGAGGCTGGGTGCAGAGCCTTTCCTGTTGCACACAGTCCACTGTACAGACCTGCTTCATGACCCAAGAAATCATGTTTTAGCAGTGTTAGGCCTGCTACACACAAAGCTAGTATATGGAAACCATTATTCTGTATTCTTCTCTTTGCACAAGACTTTTTTTTGTTGTTGTTGTCTTTTGTCTATGTCAGAATATTTCTATGCAATGCCTATGAAGTGCTGTTCTAAAATAAAACAGTAGTTTGCAGTTTAGACCTAGAAATTCCATCAGTGGTCTAGTTTCCTGGAGGAACACATCCTAATTTCTCTACAGTGCAAAGGTGACTTTGCAAGCTGGTGAATTTTATGTACTAGGAGGTCGTTTGGGAAAATATGGCCAAAGAAAGTAAAGGCAACATGAGATAAATACAGAATGGCTTCTGCAAAAGAATGTGCAAAAAGAAGATTGAGAGGGAGTGGAATGGAGGGATTATGCTTTTTTGCAGTGAAGAGTTGATGTGAAAATTTGCCATTTTTCTTTGAATTAACTTTTAGGATTCTGTTACTTTATTTTTTGTTTGGCTAGAATAAGGATTATTCAATGCTGGCTCATCATGGATAAATAAAAACCTGAAGAATACTGATGGCAGAGGTAGATTTTCTTGTAGGTGGTGTTAAAGGGCATTTGCAGTAAAACCAATCAGCTTTTATTTTCTTCAAGATCTGACATTAATTGTAATTATGATCTCCAGTCTGATCCTCTGCTCATCCATGAAAACCCTTCCCTTTCTTTGAAAGATTTTCTGACTACCATGAAATAGGTGGAAAAAAATATCAAGTGTGCTCACTAAAAATCCATGGCCTGAAGAACAAAAAGAGCTATTTCACAGCTCTCTATATTTTCAAAGACATTCAGTAAAATTGTATTTAACCATTTTTGGCATGACGCTTTTCTGAGTTCCGTCATGAAGAGAAGGAGATATCTATTGTTATCAGTACATGAGAGACAAATACTAAATATCCCAAGTGAAAACAGCTGCTTTTCAGAATGCTTACAAATCCTGTTTTTTCTCATGTTCAGATTAGATTCATATATGCATGATGGCTCACAGCAAAAATGCTTTTGGAGGCTAAGTCTTTAATAATGAAGTACACAATCACAGTGCTTTTTATTTTAACTCACGTATCAGCTTCCATTATTTTTGAGGAATTCCAAAGAGCTTTGTAATGCAATGGTAAAAGCTGAGGTGAATGTGCTCAAAGTTTTAAGAGACATGCTGCAGTCCCAGCAAATTCCCAAAGACACTTATATGTCCTGAATTGGGCATTCTTCCCTGTGCTCTTTACTGTGTGGCTGTATGTTGATACATATCAATATTTATATGTCACTATACATATACACACGAGTATTTGCACACACACTTGTGCACTTGTGTGCATAGGTATCTGTGTATACTTATATACACATATATATGTGCACATACACACATGCATATGCATATATATGTACATGTGCATCTGTGCTTGTCTGTGTGTATACATATCTATCTGTCTATTTCTGAATCTGTCAGCCCATGAGGAATGCTTCCACCTTCATCTGTTGACTTCACATTTAGAAACCTTCTCTGTATATAGCAAGAATAACTACAAAAAGTCTTCGGAGAAAAATGCCAGAGGGAAAAGTGAGGGAGAAAGTTTGGACAACTTTACTCATTGACTTTAAAGAGACAAGAGCAGCATATACATTTGTAGTACAGTGATTTAATGTAAGAGGCAATGAGAAACAGAGAGAGCAAGATTGATCAAGAAAGTTGTTCATGTTCCTTCTGTGTTTCTAATCCCATATCTACTCACCCTTAATTTTCTCTGCTGGTTTCTCCTTACGGTTCATTCACCTTCCAGTGGCTGTGCTTATGCATTTCCATTTATGCTTGCCACAATATTCTGGAGCATGAAAGGCACTACTGAGTCCAGCTTCTACTTACAAAACTCAGGAAAATCACTACTCTACATATCATGTAGATTGCCATCTACTTAGGTGAAGGAGGTGGATAACAAAATGGAAAAATGCTAAATAGCCAAGTTAAAAATAGTCTGATAGTGATCTGACCAGGATATTTATGTCAGGAAAATGTTACATAATATCTTGCTATAGGTAAGTTTGCAGTGGAATATAAGTTTGCTTGAGTGTTTGTAACTACTGTAATTTACTCTTACACTCTCCTCTTAGCATTTGACAGAATAGCCTGAAAGATTAAGATCAGGTAGTAAGAGTTATTTTTCTAATCTTGCTCAAGCCAACATTGACATTTTAGAATTAGAATTGAAATAGACCTTCAGATTGTTCAATGAAAACTGTAAAAATCTTTTGACACTTCTGCAGTTCATAAAGTATTGAAACCAGAAACATTACTATGCCATAGAGAGTTTCAAATGAGTGGTGCTTAGGGTTTCCTTAAGGTTATGCTTCACTTTTTCAGTGGTCAAATTCCTTCTGGAAATTAGGTTGATTAAAGCTGGCATGTAAAAGAGGTATAACCCCCTTTTTTAATGTTTTCAAAACAACCCTGAAATAACAACTTATCATATACACCTTCCTGTGCATGAAGTCATCTTATTTTCAAAGCCAGGTTAGAATTTAATAAATACTTGCTCCTGTTAATAAATAACACATGTTCTTTTATGTGTGTGCTCAATATGTGAAAGGAATTTTCACATCTGTTTTGATAGAAAGCTACAAATCTCTTGTAGAAAATTTAAGGCAGTAAATTAAGATTTTTTTTTCAGAAACAACTGTGAACTCTTTGGATCACTGAAACTGTAAGACTGATACTTAGCACTTACATATTTATATTTCATTTACTCACTATATATGCATTCACATTTATATTTCTTGCCTTTATTAATATATTATAAATTAATACATTTAATAAACTACAACAATCTGTGCCAAAGTTAATAATTAAAATTGGAAATGAAAGTATTTGAAAGCCAGAAAAGTGCTAGCAGCATTGGTGCCTGTTTGGATGGCTGTGTTAAGGTATAGAATGAGATACTGGAATTATCACAAAATCTGAGGAAATCATTAGCTTGACACCAGGATTTTGTTTATAACTATGATGCCTAGATTTTGAGAAGTGCCAGCCAGTAATAGAAAACAAACCACACTAATCTGGTTCAGCATAATAGGATTTGCAAACTTCTTCTTCCTGGAAAGTCTGTATTTTCTCAAAGCTTTTAAGGAGATTAAATTCCTCTTTACTATGTTTTAATTTTGTAGGCCTTAAAATATGAGCAAATTAAATGTGCTTTCAGGTAGAAGAACATGTGAAAGGCTATTGTCCTGAATATTAAATGCTCTAGAATCTGAGTGTTGATTGTTTTTCGCCTCACACATTTTAATTTGCATCCCATGAGGACAATTGGAATGGCCCATTATTTAAGTCTATGCAATTGTTCTTGATGGAGCTAACTTAAATATTGTACTTATGGCACTGTAAGTCGTTACTTTTCCTCAAAGCTAGCAAAATCTGATACTTAACACACAACAGCTGCATTTTAAGGCACGATCACAGTAACACCTGTAGTTTTTTCCCTAAAAGTTTAACTGAAAGAGAAATCTCAAGTTTGCAGTTGATAAGCACAGAATTTTATTTCCATAAAAGCTACCAAAGAAAAATTGCACTCTTGTGCACCCAGTTTTTTGAACATCTGAAAAGAAAAAAGCACATCCAAGCAGAAACTTGTGGAATATATTGAGTTTTAGGACTAGATCTGTATAATGCAAATGTCTAGATCTGGCCCATAGGATATTTCCATTTGACAAGCCACCTTTCTCAGACAAAATGGGAAGTACAGCGTTTACACATGGCTATGAGTTTATTATAATAGTGCCTTAAATGGTTATAGAAGAAACCATAATTCAAGGTCAATCCTTTGACATGGTCATCTTGACATACTTCTTGTGGTAAAACAATTTATCAGTAATAATAAAACTGTTCAGGAAAAAAACACAGACCCATTTTTTCTTTCATTGGTGGCATATAAACTACAGACAAGCTTCTACACTTCTGAGACGGTCAGTAATTTTTCTGCTGTTCAGGATCCCTGAGAATGTTACAACGTAATGCTTCGGAGACGAGTTCCATTCTTGTCATTGATAACTTTCTCCTGTTAAGGATAAGGAGTATATAGTGAGTTCATAACTCCCATTGTAATAATTCTGGGAGTTTTATAAAGAGGTTAGAAATGTACTTTCAGGGTTGTGCATCTTCTGTGAGTCTCATATATGGAAATTTATTTATTATAGTAGTAAATATGGAAATATTATTATAGTAGTAAAGGTACAGAAATACTGCAAAGGTAGTCAAACAGTGGAGTTCTCTATATTTTCTTGTTTTGTCCCATACCAAACAACACTGGGACTTTAAAAAGTAGTATGTTGTTGTGCAAAATTTAGAATGGATAGTAAGTCAAGAATGAAAAATTATACTGTACTTCAATGATGTCACTAAATAACATCTTTGTTTGTGCTGGGAAAAAAAGAAAAGCCAAACTTCATCTTTATTTACATTAATTGACTTTTTGTTCGATAATTGTGTGATTACGTGTGATTGAACATGTACATGCCTTTGTAACTACACACTCTTGTATTTTATACAGCTAAAACTGGCTGGTTGCTAGCAACAGTATCTAGAGCTGATTGCCCTAAGCGCTTTTGATAGCTTCAAATATATTGACTAAGAAATGATACTGAGCCCTACATATTGTACGTTGGAAGGGCTCTCTGAGGCCAAATAATCCTCTGTGCACTAAAGAAAATGCAGATTTATTTCTTAATTTGTGCCCTGTGAGTTAGTAACACTTTAGTTAAATATCCGAATTTCTCATACCTGGACAGTCCATGCCATAAGAGGTGATGAATGCTAAAGTCTGGGAAAAACCCTGTGAGGGATCTTTTCTTGTTAGGATTCAGAGGATTTACACGGGTGAAATGCTGTAGCAGAAGGGCAAATTTTTTCTGGTGGATATAATGCATGTTGAGTGATATGTGGAAACAGGTTAAGAATACATGCAGCTTATGAATTTGGTTTAATATCAGATGTTCTCTATTGTTATCAACACAGTAACATAATGGGGTAATAGGCACAAGAAAAGATAGATGTGCCTGTCTGCTTCTACAGTCGCTTGGCCCTGAACAGGTAAATTTTTAAATCAGGGTTCTTGAAAATTTGGAATAGTTTCATAGTGACAGGAAAGGATGCGTTTACCTTTTGGGGGAATTTTATACTTGGATTTGGGAACTATGTAGTGGAGCTATCATGTCTGATTTCCATATAGGTTTGATAGATGGAGAAGCTGTACCCAAGAAATGCACCAGATCAGTCAAGAAAAGAAGTATATGACTGAACCTCAAGACACATGGAATTAGGACATTGCATATAAATGCAGAAGACTAGGGAATGTCCTCTGGGAGTAAATGGACCAGTACAAGTAACTTATCAAAACTGGAACAAAACTAATGTATTTCTTGTGAGATTAAACATCTTTCCTAGTGTCATGGTTTGAGCATGTTTTGAGGGTGTTTGTTCAAGGTTTTTTCCAGCCAGGTGGAGGAGGGGAGTCCGGGAGGAAGGAGAGACAGGACACCTGACCCAGGCTAGGCAATGAGGTATTCCATACCATAGCACGTGATGCCCAGGATGCATACTGGGAAGGAGAGGGCTGGAGGGGTGGAGCTCTGGAGAGGAAAATGGAGGAGGGAGCACGCGGTGCTCGGCCAGGCAGGGTGGAGTGAGTTATGGGTCGGTGGCTGGTGGGGTGTTGTATTCTCTTCACTTGTTGTTTGCTGTATCATTATTATTTGTAGTAGTAAATGGCAGTAGGGGTTTTGTGTTATGCCTTAGCAATTAAACCGTTCTTATCTCAATCCATGGGGGCTACATTCTTTGGATTCTCCTTCCTAACTCTCCGGGAGTTGGGGGACTTGGTTTAAACCACGACACCTAGTTACCATTTTTATTTACTATTTTCTGTATTACATTGTTTTTTCCTACTGCCTTGTTCAAATCCTTGCACATACCTATTGCAGTGTACCAGCAGAACATGTGAGTTCTGTTTCTATATTCCACTGCATGGATAAAACCAAATCAATTTCCTTACCTTTGTTTTGCTTTTTCATTATGTCTAGCAGAATGACTATGACTTAGACTTTTTTATTTGCTTCAGTTGAGGTTAATAATTCCCAAACTGCAAACTTTGTCAACGTATCCTCATTATTGAAAGTATCACAGCCATTTGGAGAAACACTGCCCTTTCCTGGTGATATGCACCTAAATCACACACTTGAGCTCTACCAGATCTGAAGGACATACCTGTTTTCTGAGAAAAGCACCTGTCTTCAGTTCAAAAGATGTAAGGTGTCCTCCAGCTTTCTACACTAATATTTACACGCTTGCCGAAGGACAAATAAATCACTTTTGTTTCAGTAGTTCTTTCTTGATACTTCTAAGCAAATGAAAATTCAGCGATGTTTCCGTTAATCTCTAATTTTCAATTCAGTGGTGTAATTAGAGACAAACAAGCACATTCACTACTTCTAACCTTGGTATAGAATTTTAGTCAAATATCTAGAGTTTTATGTGTCAAACAAGCTAGAGAATCCAGTGTTGCTGAGTCAGAAAATATATTTTTAGAAAAAATGTGCTGGTGTTGTTCTTTACATTAAATTATCTAAGTATGATCCCAGTCTTCTGTATCACATGACTTCTTTCTGCTGACACTTGCAATAACATAGTAGTGCAGTGAATGGTATAAGCCCAGGATTTATGTCCAAAAGCCTTTGGATAATCTTCAGAAAAGCAGGTATGCACCAAACATGATGTTCTAGGAAATAAAATAATTGCACAACTAAAGAACTGAACTAATGCATGAAAGTAAAGGTTTTCATCAGCTCAACTCAGCAGTGCAATGACTTCCTGCTTATGCCTTTAGAGATGAACAGTCCTGATCTCTTCTTTATTTGGACAAGACTTGTAGACCTCAAACCTCACTATAATTGACGGAAGGACCTACCACAGTATTAAATGCATTTTAATTGCAAACATATTTTCTCTTACTATCCCCTAATTCACTTGCATACCTGATATGTGAAAAATGTAAGAACAGAAAAATAAGGATTTTTTAGCTGGTAATATGAATCTTCTCCTTTTTTTATTGACTGTCATTGAAAAAAAAAAAGAGTTTCTTGATTTGTTCAGTTGCAGAACTGCCTTTACTGGTAAGAGTTTGCAGTTTGCTTCCTCTCTATTTTTGCAGCTCTCTTTCTGGTTTTCTATATATACCCTGCTGGTATGTTCTGTTCTGTGCACAGTCTTGAGAACTTGTGTACAAGGAGAGGCTAATTGTCTCTTCTGTTTTGCCAGTGGCTACCAGTGGCTGCTCCATACAGGATCTCCTCCACAACATGAGGTATGGGAGGGCTTTAGTTGGACATGATCTTGGAGCCTGATATTGACACACTGCACAGCAAATTATTGGTAAAATGCTTTTGTGAGTACACTCATGAGTTATTTCTGAATCTGTTATGATAGTTGTTGCAAAGTGTTCTGTTTAAGTTATGGGGAAAATATGAAAGGAATTGTTTCTGATAACTTTAGTTTTATCCATTTTAAATGGACCTTTAAAAGTTTAAAATTTTCCTAACATTTCCTGTTAGAAGTGCATAGTTCTGGAAGAGGTCAGCTTCCGTTAGGTGAACTTACAATGTTTAAAAATATAACTTTGTGTGTGGCACTTGACGACATAAAATCTCCTGAACATCATAATCAAAACATGTTTCTCATGATATGTCATTTTTTTTACATAACCTAGCCAAGGTGATATTTTGGCATTTGGGTTACTCTGTACCTACTCTTCCTGATGCAGAAACCTGTTTTTTATTACTATGAGTAAAATGTGAGTCAGGCCCTAAACTCGACTCTCTCACATCCCAAACTAGTGACCTAATTTTCAGTATACAGTGGGTGAGCACACTTTCTCTCTCAGCTTTCCCAGCAAAGACTTTGTGGAAACAGAGATGTCTCTGAAAAAGTATTTTGGCTTGGATGAAACAGAATATTTCGATGAAATTTCATTTAATTGAGAATGTTCTGACCCGTTCTAATTACAAGCCTGTGCTATAAGCTGGTTATGGCTTTGCCAAACATCATTAACAGGTTGGGCTGAAACTTTCCATGATTGTTTTCTGCCTTAGGCTGAATGTTTTGATGGCAAAGGTTTAACCATTTCATAGGCCAGAGGAACTTTCCACCACTGTGAAAGTAACACTATGGTACCCTTACTATTTGGGGGAGGGCCTTCAAACTTGACAGGGAGAAAGCCTAGTGCACTAAAGATATCTTTTGCCTTTCTTATGGATATTCTTTCAACTTTAGCCTCTAATGGTCCCTATCTAGCAGTAAGACAGCAGAACTTGTAGAAAGATTTGCTGATGAATTTTTCTGTTTTTTCAGCACTGATCGTACTCTGCCTCCACAGAACTGTCCCAAGCACCAGCTCCACTACATGCCCCCAGTTTTGAGGCTGAAGGCAGAATTTGATGCATTGACCCGTTTTCCTGTGAGAAGGTCAGGGCTTATGTACAGGGCAGTGAGGACTGCCACCACTCACCTTCACTGAGTGGTACAGAAAAAGATTCACCTTGAAATTCTGAAATTGGAAATTCAGTTCAAATTAAGCTATCATGGCTCACTGGCTTGAGGTTCTCCAGACACTCAGTAATGCCTCAGTATAACGGTCTTGAAGAAAGAGCCTTTCTTTCTCCCTTCTCTGTTTTCTGCTGTGAGTAAAACTTTGGGCCCTGTGTGTAGACTGATTACAGGAGTCATTGAAGCCTGTACTGTAGGTACCAATAATATGATTGTAGTACGCTTTGTGCAACAAGGTGATTTTAATCTTCTGCCTACCCCAACCCTTAAGATTATGAAAAAGATATACTGACAATGTGTTTAATGAGGAAGTGTTCCATTTTTAAAATTACTCCTGAACTTAGATTAACAAAAAAAAAAAAGGCAATGGATGCATCCTCAATATTTCTTACAACAAATGACTTTTGTTTCTGAGCACAGGATCAGAAAACTACATTCAGTAAAATGTTTAACTAAGCATTAGCTTCTGACAAGAATGATGTAATTCATTCACAGAAAGCAAAAGAACATTCAGATTTCCCTGTGGCATTGTTTTACCAGTATAAAGGCTGATCTACTAGTATAGCAATATTTGCTTTACTGTGCCATCCTCCAGTCTGGACTTTCATGAATCCACTTCTTAAAGGTAGTATTACACCTGCAGCTCTGAAAGCCTTACAAATGAGCTCCCAGTTCCTGATTTCCCAGAACCACAATAAAATCCTTCTGAGGTAATGACTCATAAAATGCCTTACATCAGCCTCAGCAATAAGTTATTTTTTTACTTTCTCTGCCTACTCGTTTCAGCTTTACAAAACATCTTTTTTGTACTTTGTGCAGGGTGGCCTCGTGAAGTTATGCCACAGAGACTCATGCAGGAGAAATCCCTCCCAGCAGCATCCCACGCTGCTGATGGAGCTGGTGGAGCTCTGTCTGCACTGGAATTTTGCCAGGCTGGCTTTTCATATGAGGGAAGCCACAGGATACAGCTTCTTCCAGCAGGAAAGACTGGTGCTTGAGCAGAGCTCATTAGAACATGACTGGGACTGATGTTGGTCTACTGCTGCCTCTTGACTGTGTGAATGAAAGATGGGTTTGGGGTCACAGAGATGATCTTATTAAGGTGTTTTTGGTCTTGTACAGCAGCTGTACAGGACACTGCAGTATTTACACTGAAGTATCATGACTGGTTTGTATGCTGGTTTCAAAATCAGACCATCTTATAGCTCTCTTGGCTGAAGCATTGTTACAAATCACTTAACATTTGCATTATTGTTATGAGAAGAAAAAGAGATTCACTTTTGAAATAATTTTAGAGCTGAAACTGAAATTAGAGCTGATCTGACATTTTCCATGTATTTTTCCTCATTGAACAGTGTGGTAGTTCAATCAGTAGTATCAGTGAAATTGTATTATTACCTGCAAAAAAAAATCGATTTTATTGTTAGGAAAATTGAAAGACGATATTTGAAACTTTTCGGTTAGCTCCTTAAGTTGAAAGTCAGACTGTCAGTCTGCACCTTCTCATGGTGCTATACCATATGGTAAGAGGTAAAAACAAAAAAAACCTACTATTTTCCCCTGTGCAGTGGATTTCCTTCCTGTAAGAGGTTTTATCTTTTAAAATCTACCTGCAGACATCAGAGAGCAGGCTTATGTCAAATGACATGACTCTGGGTAGTGACAAATGTGAGGAGTTTGTAGTGTTTGAGCATCTTTTCCTCTGTGTAGAGTGGCTTTATAAGCAAGTTAGATACACACAAACTGGCAACACTAAGCAATTATTTACTGGTTAGAATGCAGAGCATATAGCTGTGGTGTTCAGGTCCCACATGAGACACTGATGAAACAGTGGTGGTGGGGAAGTTGGTCACCTGATCCACAGAGGCAGTGAATTGCCTTATTCCATCTACTGGGTTTTTTTTTTTGTTGCTTTTTTTTAACTTGAGGTTTTACACCTTTTTGTGCCAGCATTTCTCCTCTTGAATCCGTAAGCTGCTAACTATCATGATTTCAACAACTACCCTCTGTCTAGGTTTTCACTTTGCTTATCTTGCACAGCTTTGGTTCACATATGTTCTCACACCTTAGCAGCAATTTTCTCAGTAAAACTGTGCCAAGATCACACAGCTGTGCTGTACCAAATAAACAGCGCCTTGGATTACAGACTGCTAAGAGCCCAGGTATAATTCACCCAAAGTAAAGTTCCCATGAGACATTTGATACTGCACACAGTTTCTGAATTAAAATAGGCCCAAAAGTTTTAGACACACATGAAAAAAAAAATGTCATCACCTGTTCTGGTTTTAAATGAAAAGGCTGCACTACCTTTTACAGAATGAAATTTCAGATTTTTCATTTGTCTTTTTTTTCAAACAGTATAACATATTTGTGATTTGTTTTCTCTTAAGATTTTACAGATGCAGACCAATAAAATGAGGATATTTATTGCTCTATTTCACAACTGAAATATATTTTCACATTATGATTTTAGATTTATCTTCTTAAAAGTTGTCTCTATATTACTAAGCATAAATCAATCAAACAACAGTCCATCCCATCAAGGATGTCAAGCAAAAACACCAGGGGGTCTGTACAGAAGAACAAGGAGCTCGTGGCAAAATTCAAAGGTGAGAAGCAGTGTACAGAAAGTGAAAGCAGTGATAGACAACCTGGATTCAGAGATACTGTCTGATCATGCAGAGACAGGGGTTAGAAAGGCAAAGCCTAACTGGGATTGAATGTGATAAGAAATGTCAAAGGGAATAGGAACGGATGCTCAAAGTGCACAGGTGACAAAAGGAAAACTAATGAAAATATATTTCTGCTGCTGAGTAAAATGGAGGACCTGTAGATGCAGGACGTGGAAAAGTCTGAAGTACTGAATGCCTTCTTCACATCAGTCTTTACTAGGAAGACTGACCTTTATGAATCCCAAGCTCCAGAGACCAGGGGGATAATCTGGAGGAATGAAAATTTACCCTTGGTGGGAAAATATTAGGTCAGGAAATATTTAAGCAAACTGGACATACATAAGTCCATGGGCCTTGATGGGATGTACAAGTTTTGAGGGACCTGGCTGGTGTCTGTGTGAGACTGCTCTTGATAATCTTTGAATGATCATCAAAACCTGGAGAGACACTTGAGGACTGGAGGAAAGCAAATGTCACAGTGTTCAGGAAGGGCGAGAAGGACTCAGAAAACAATGGGCTTACCTCAATTTAAGGGAAAGCAACAGAGTAATTTATTCTGGAAACTAATTCGAGGCACATGAATGACAAGCAAGTCATCAGGAGTAGTCAGCGTGGATTTACCAAGGGGATGTCATGCTTGACAAACCTGATAACCTTCTATGATGAAATGTCTGGCTTGGTGTTTTCTCCTTGCTTTTGTCCTCTCCTTCCATTTCCTTTCCATGCATGAACACTTTTCATGCTCACTATATTCCCTGAATCACTTGTTTTCCTACTCTTTCTCCCAGTTACTTATGTTCCTCCAAAGCAAAGTGAATCCTTTGTACCATATTCTTCATCTGTTTTCCACAGCACTGGAATAGTCATTCAAAATGTTCCTTGGCACTTGTTTAACAAATGGAGACTTCTTATCACTCAGATTCTGTAATGATTCAAAATCACCCTAATAAAAGCCACTTTAGTCTTTGCACTGCACCAGACCCTGGCACTGCACTACGCACCAGAAAAGGCTTCTAATCCTCTTAGAGCTGTGTGTCTAAGCTTTACATTTTCTTTTTCTTTTCTTTTTTTTTTTTTTTATTCTATTGTCATTGCAAGGACTTTCACCCCACATCAACACTGTAAAACAGTGCCAGATGACATGCAATTCACCTCTCCATACAGCATAATGCTTTCACTCACCAAACCAAAACAGAGCTAAAGCTTTTATGGAGATGGTCCATGGTATGGATTTGGATGTACTTATATAAGTAGACATGTTGTCCTTCATGTCTCATGTGAGATAACCAGTTCACAGTGCTACATTATTCCAAGAAAATGTGGCAGTGAACATAATAGAAAAACAGAAATCTGGAAATAGCTTTATATAAAATACAACACTGAAATGATGAATTGGTAGCTCATCCTTGGCCAGCTAGCACAAAACTCCTTTTTTTCTTTTTTTTTTGGTTTATTTTTTATAGCAAATGTAGAACCATTAAATAATTCAGGTTGGCAGGGATCTTTGGAGGTTACCTGCTCCCTACTCAAAGCAGGGCCAACTACATCAGGTTGCTGTTGGCATACAGGGAACAAAGTGCTCACTTAGAATATTGACATTCAGTTTGTTACCTAAAGTGTATGCAGAAGTGAGTATTAAAATTATAACATATGTTCTAGGTCCAAAGCCCACTGAAGGTTAGTAAAGCTATTTCCATTTTATTAAAACAAACAGTTCAAGGACACAGAATTTCAGGCACATCTGATCATACAATCTGAGCTTTTAGCACTTTTGATCAGTTCACTTGTCTAAGGTTCGATTTTCTTCATTCACTCCCAGGCTGTCCTTGAAGAAGGAGGGAGAAAGAAGATGCAGCAGCAGAAAGCAATGACTTTTACCAGATCCTGAGTGCCAAAAAAAAGGATGGGGTAGAAAGGGCTGCACTGCCTTCTGACTCTGCAAGGAAAGTGTTTTTATTCTAAGTCTTTCAAGGAGTTGCACTGACAGTGAATCATGATTCATATAGTGAAGTAAGGAAAGGTTCTAGTGGGGTAAAGTATGCTACTTGCCATAAAAAGAAGACCATCATAAATTATCACAAAATTTACTTTTTTCTCAGAAATCTAGAATCATACCATTGATGGCAATTGCTTTATGTCCTTCATGTACAGCTCTAACATTTCTCTAAGATTTTGATATATGTTAACTTCTCTGTTGCTTTGGTAATATCCATCCTCTTCCAAATTCTGTAAGTTTTATCAAAAATGCAAGTTCTCCATTTTTGAAACTTTTTGTCTTTAAAACTACAGGGATGCTGGTACTTTGTTATATCTGGTGTTTCCAGCTTCTTTACAGCACATCACTTTATGAAAAAATTACTTCCTGTATTTTCCATGGAAACCCTTTTTGAAGTGAACATTATAATCTTTTGTCTTTTCTTCACTTGCAATCCTGATATTGTTTCTCATTGCAAGGATACGAGCAGCTATACTAAACTTGGGATATTGAAAAGCAAATGGTCCAAAGAATTACTTGTTTAAGTGGAATGTCTACAGCTTCTATACATAATTTGTGCTTTCATTCCTACTCAAAACCAGTGCTTATAGTTGTTCACCCATGCAAACCTTTACCATGTACTTTTTCATCCCATGCAAAAGATACTGGGGAGTTGTATTTGTCCTGTTTGATAACATGACACACAGATCTGTCAGAGATGCAAAAGACAGTTGGTTTTGATACCTATATTTGTGGAGAACAGTGATATGTATCATAGGTATGTAATATATCTTGAATGAATAAGATAGTATAACCTTAGTGACTTCTTTGTTCCAAGTAAACATGTCTGTTTTGTTTTGTTTTTTAGCTTTCAGTTAGACTTTTCCTGTTTTGTATATTAAGGACATACTCATAAAGGTTAAAACAAGGGAGAATTTATTTAAATGTAAATAGCATCATAAATTTCTAAAATATTTAGTCTAAGCTGATAACACGAACGACAACTGTATAGTATTTCTCTCTGAACCACAAAATTTTTCATAGTCACATAAATGAGTAAAACATTTTCTTCTCTGTTGGAAATAGGGAAGGTGCCATTTTGTCTTGATCTGTTACTCCTTATTCATGAAAAACATTCATGTAGGGTTCACTTGGCAAGTTACTTATTTAGTTGCCTTTTTTCTACCAAAAAAAAGGTATTTAGTATTTGATAGAAAGACAGAGCTCTCTACTTTTTTTGAAATGTTACTATCTCACATAGTAACTTTTCACTCAGCAAGAAAGTATTTTCCGAGAAATTTCACTTTTGTAAGTAATAAAGATTTGCTTTTTTTTGGTACAGATCATTTATATTTCTCTGCACACTGTAATAGAATATTTAAAGTATACTAAAATATTCCTGGCAGCTTAATAAATTATATATAACCAAAGAAGTTAATATTTTCTTGTCCAAGAGAGGCTGAAATTCATTAAGTAATGACACATTTATTTATTCTACTAGTTAAACAGCAAATGAAAAAATATAAAACTCATCAAATGTTTGTACAAACCTGAAGATTTAATACAATCTCAAGGAATAAACTTTTAAACTTTCAAGACATCTGTGTTACAGAGCAAGATAAATTCTGACATTCACAGGACCATCTGGCTCACTCCAGTGTCCGTGTCTTCGGTAACATCTCTGTTTTCACAGGAATAATTTCCACATTTCTCTTTGCAATACAGGTGGACTCAAACGCTGGGGTGTAATAACTGGTTACAAGTTCACCAGTGTAACCACCTGCTATCTTTGATGTAGGACCTGTACACTGAAGTGCAGTGTACAGGGATCCTGGGAAAAATCGAGAAGCGCCCTTGTCTTTAGGCATCCCTAGCTGGGTTTGTTCCGGGTTTGTCTCTTAACTTAACCCCCTGAGGTGTGCTAGCATGATGTGCCTCTGAAAGCACAACCAACCAGTAGTGTTTTCTCATTGTCATCTTATTGTTTCTGCTCTTAAGCTTTTTAACTTGATTCTGGAAATATGTTCAAGTGATTTTGCACCTTGGTGTCTAGATATGTTTCAGTGCCTGGATATGTCTTGTTTGGGAATCAATTTTCCTCCCTACTTGGAGTGCAGAGATAAATTCTCTTTACCTTTAGTGATCATCTACCTTTCCTACTTGAGAACAAGAAGTAGTTGTATGGTTTTGTGGGTCATTTTCTTTTTTTTTATGGGAACAGGTACACATTCGACACCTGGCAGTGACCAAGAATAGAGTTGTATGTGAATTCACATTCTCTTCAAGAAGGAAGACAGGTTATGCCACTCCTGTGTTGTCATCACCAAGAAAGCAAAACAAACCAAAACAAACACAAAGAACCAAAACCAAACCCCCAAAATAACCTGGAAATTTTGTAATCACTATTTTTATAGTAGTGTTTTCTACTTCTTTCTTTGGTAATCGGCAACAAGAATTACAAAGAGTTTGACAAGGAGAGTAGGATTAATATTCTGAGGGACAGGAGGGATGGGAAAAAGCTTACACAGGCCTATTTTTAAGCTTATTAAAACAGAGAGACTGAACTGAAGTTTACATAAAATAAATGTGATTTAATTACGCAGTAGTAAAGAGGGAGAGAAGGTGTTAATTATTTGGGAAACTTTGTTAATTCCTTCAGCCTCTTACAGTTTTTATTGTTAATATTTTGTTTTGTAGTGGGAGTTATTTGGTGGTTCATAAAAACACAAATAAAACCTTTTGCAGGGATAGTTTTATGTATCTATTTATTTTTATATATCTGTATATTTCCATCTTTTTATTGGAACTTTGTGTAATATGAAGTAAGCTAATCTAGGCTGTTAGCACTGCATTTCAGTCTTAACAACTTAAGAAAACAACATCTTTCGTTACCAAGTTTTAATTTACCTAACCTGTTTTTACTTGCCTTTTGAAAAATTTATTCAAGATAACCATGTTAGTTATTGAAATCCTCTTTTATTTTATGAGAGTCATTCTTACAAAGCACTTTGATAGAATTCACCAGGTACGGTGTAAGGAAAGTTGCGTTCACTACAGCCACAGCCATCCTTCTACATGTAAGAAGGAACTTTCTCTGACATAAATCAGCATGTCCACACTTTAAATCAAAGCAGTTTCTAAAAGGAAGAATTTTCTATTAGGGAGCTACAGACATTCCTGTTACAATTTCTCTCTGACACCAGTTTGTGCTGTTGGGTAGTCTGACTGCATGTACCAGGGCTATTGATGCAAAGGATTGCACTGTGGATAAATGTTCCGTGCCTAGACTAGGTCCTGCCTCTCCACATCTGGCGCTTTAATCTGTCTCAACTGGAACTAAACCATTCTTTGAAGTTGTCCTTCTCTTTTCACTGATTACAGAGTGATGGTAGAAGACTAGCTTTTAGGAAAGCTAAAATTAGTTGAGCCCCAGCCTTTCTGCATAATTAGATTCAGTGGTCACAGTAGAATTCTCTGTGGAATAAGATGCAGTTTTGTGTGAAAGGGTTATTAGAACAAGCCATTTTGCTGCAAAATACAGCTGCAGTTCTGTTAGTGGGCCAGTCTGGCCATCAAGAGTAAGACTCCTTTGATCAGTATCATGTCATTTGTCCATAATGTGCCACTTTCATGAATGAAAACAGAAACAAGAAACACTGGGGCAGCAAGTCACACATA
This sequence comes from Melopsittacus undulatus, assembly GCF_012275295.1. NCBI lineage: Eukaryota > Metazoa > Chordata > Aves > Psittaciformes > Psittaculidae > Melopsittacus > Melopsittacus undulatus. Next base: position 95,387,907 of record NC_047528.1, read on the forward strand.
GCACTACAGTGGTTTAAGAAGATGTAGTTCCACACTGAACTCATGGAAATAAAATTGTGTGGGTTTTGTTGGATTATTTTTTTGTAATGGTTCAAATTTTTCAGAACAGTTCTATTAACATTAAACACAGATACAAGTGGGAGAGAGAAGACAAGATGGAAAAAGAGCCTGTGTTGCTCCAGTGCAGTAACAATTGTCAAAATGATGTAATTATCTGTAGCGTGGAAATTCCCTTATTTTTGCAAGACAGCTCTTCTGAAAATCTGGTGTTAACTTTAGTGATGGGTACACACTGCCTTCTTATTTCAAAGTCCTTGTTTGCTTAAAGTGGAATCATAATATTGCATAACTTCATTTTTGTGGTTTAGTAAAATAACCCTTTTATTTCTGCTACTAAAGCTGAGCTATTAACATGAACAAGAAATCCTTTCAAGAGTAGTTGTAGGAATAGAGGCTATTTTTTCAGTATTCTACAAATGTATGTAATCCCAAATGAAAGTGGTTAAATGCAGTGGACCATCAAGGATGCTGCACTGTAATCCCACACGAATCCTGAGGTCACCCTTGGTTTACACTGAACAAAGATCTGTTCCCGTCTGCTTTTTCAGCTTCTCTTAATTTTTCAAGCTCATTGTCCTTTGCCTTTGTATAATTCATCATCAGCTGGTTAAAATTAATCAATTTCTCTGATGCTAGAACATGAAGTGTCTTCAGTGTGAACAAAAAGTAAAATTCCTCAATACACTTTAAAACTTTGTAATAGCCCAGGCAGTCCTCAGGCAGGTCGTGGGAAACACGCATTTATATCAGGATGTAACATTTTGCATATAGCTCATAGGATTTTTGAGCAAGTATTAATTCTGCCCTTTAGAATATTTTATAACCTTCTTTAGTCTTTGTAATATTTTAAAATAATGTAATTACCCATCTGCCAATAATATTGATCTAGTGCTGCTAGAGTGATGGCAGGGGCTGAAATCTCAAGCAACCAGTCAGTCAGATTGTGGTACTCATCCAAGCCTCCTTGCAAGGCAGGTCTTTGCCCCCTGCTATTATCTCATAGAGCAATATTGTACCAATACCGCAAGTTACTGTGCAATAGCAATCATGGCTTTCAATATATCTACCATGTAGTTACCACACACTTAACACGAAGTAGTGCATCTGATTTTGTGGTAATCCAGTAAGCGATTCACACTGCTAGACTGAGCAGAAAACCAGTGCAGTGTATTAGAAGCAGAGATCTCTGATGCTTTTTGTAGGAAAAAAGACAATCCGGTGGGAACAGTATCCTTCGAGAACTGTTCTTTCCTACTTCTGCTGCTTAAAACAGCTATGTCTGCTTTATTTTAAACCTGTTAGCTGTCACACCATCTACCAAATGTACAGTATGTAACTTGTGGGTGCTCAACAAATTTCAAAGGAAGATTGTATAAAGCTAGCAAATTTGTAAGTAAAAAGAGCATTAATTCAGCAGTCAGCTGCCTATGAGTGGAAAAGGTGGATGGATCCACACTTTTTTTTTTCCATGGTTGTTACAATCACCCTGTTTTAATGGTCAGAATAACATTTTTTATTCCAGTAAATTTCACTGTCAGCTTCTTTTCCTGGGCCCAGTGCTGGTCTTCTACGTTTGGGAGCTAAGCAACTTAGGGTAAAAGTTATATGCATGTGCATTTTAACGTAGAAACAAATATTTCTGAAGGTGCTGAATATTGTGTGGAATAATTTTATGAATAATTGTGTGGAATACTTTAAGAGAATACATCTTGGTTATCTGGGGACTTCCTGGAGGTGAGGACCCAAATGAAAGTCATAATCTGTACTTCTTGACAGGCAATGGTGCTGCAATCCCTTTTGTACAGACTAGAGCAGTCAGTGATCCAGTTTGGTGTAAGTGTAATACATGCTTGAGTTGTAATATTTCTCTCTAAAAATAATACAAAACAGCTGTTCTAATGAAAAATTACATATTTGCATTCAACTAAAAAATTCAATCATTTTTATTTTATCACACAGCATAAAGATGTTCTCTAAAATGTCGGGGATCAAGATCTAAACTTTCCTGGGCTAAATTCTGAGTTTATCTAGTAGGACATGCTTGGCCTACAGTGAAGTAGAGCTCACCTCTCAGGAAGCTCGTGGGGTTTCAGGGGAACAGCTAGAGACAGAAGGGAGCTCTTTCTGTGCAGCTCATTCAGCTACACAGGGGACACTGTCAGCTACCTGAGGTCACAGTGATTTCATTGACACCTATAAACACTGTATCGGCATCAGGATGTGAGGATTATCAGCTGCCAACTCATCTTCTAATCATAACGACAAAATTACTTTAGCTACCATCACTGACTCTCATTTTTTACAGATATATTTACATCCAATTCCAGCTACAGGCATTGAAGCCAAGGGATTTTGTGTCTGTATTGGAAAGTAGATTGAGATCCACTGTTTTAAAGTAAACTGATAGCTTCAATTATTAAATGAAGGTACTTGGCCAGGCTTTAGTGAAGGAGGCCATTAAAGTTTCTGAGATCCTTTTTATTTTGGTTACCAAAGCCTGCTTCCAAGAGCCAGTGTCTGAATCCTGTTAAAGCAGGACTTTTCATCATTTTCCATTAAAAGAAAATAATCTGGAATGGGCAGTATTACCACCACACTCAGACTTATGCCAAAGTCTCCTCTTGGAGTGCACAATTGCCTTTAAGACGTATGAAAAGCAAGTCTTTCCCTGGTATATCTGAAACCCTTCCCTTTTCAAGCAAGTCTCATATTTATTTGGGAAAAGTAGCAAGAGAAGCATTAAATATGGAATATTAATATGTAGGACCAGCCTTAAAAAATTACTTAAATGGGGCTTAGTGGAATATAAGACTCCTAAGTACAGCATCAAAATTATCCTTTTCCACCTGTCCATCTCAAACCATGATGCCTTCCTTCATTAAGCTGACAGTTCCTGTGCTGGATATCTGAACAGGATGGCAGAGGATGGTGAGGTGGATCCTGGCTGGGTGGGCATCCTCTGGACATTGCTTGCCCACAGTGATAGTGTCCAACATAAAACGCATTCACCACTGACAATAATTTAAAACACAGAGCAGGTGCAGAGAGCAAAGAATCGGAAGAGGTTGGTCTAATCTAGTCTTCAGCTAGAGAGCATTCAGTGACACTTCTACCCTGAGATCACTGTTTCAGCACCTGCCCTGCTGGCCAAGCTGCGAGGTGGTCCTTCCCTTCCGACAGGTTTGGGCCATGGAGCAAAACAGGGGAAATGACATGAGGGAAGAAAGGGCTGTGACAAGAGCTGCATCCTTCCCCTATTCCAGCACCAGTCTCCCTCCCTTAGGAGACCTGTGTTGAGGGACTAGTCATCTCCAAATGCGATCAGCACTGAAAATATGAAGATTAAACCTGACACCCATAATATTAAAAGACAACAAATGTGGTAAAAAACAGTTTTGAAACCTCTCTGGGGAATTTAACTTGAATGATTGCTTGTAGTCTAAGAGAAAGCTGTGGGCTGAAGCAAACATAATATTGGATAAGTGCAGCAACAGGAACCACTAAGCTCTCTTTGACATTTCCCTTCTTTGTTTCACAAAGCTTTAGACAAATGCATGTTTCCTAAGCACATGGTGGTTAGTGTAACCCTAGCACAGACATTAGAGGAGCTCCATAGATTTAAAATCTCATGTCTGAAGTAGATAGTTTTATTTGTTTAGTCTGAATTTTAGCTACATGATGTCTTCTGTAAGGCAAATCCCAGATACTTTCACACTTGGTCATATCTCTTTTGCCATTCACCTTTTGCTCTGAGAAAAATGCTATTTCCACCTTCTGGAATGTTCAACGGTGTTATTTCCTACCACCAGTGTCTACCTGACAGTCTTCAGCACAATAGTTGCCTAAATGTCTCTAAATGCATATAACAGGAATTCACCCGACTTGGTGACCAAAATGAAAGCTGAGCATGATCAAAAGGAAAGCAAAAGAATACTTGTGCTTCTTGTTTCTGCTTATCCACTTACTGATCACAGTGTGAGCAAAACCAGGGTTGTGTTAGCTGTAGTTCCAGTCCAGGAAAAAAGATAATGCAATTCCAAATTTCCAAGAGAATTGAAAAGAAAGTTCGGTTTCATCATGGAGAATCCTGATTACAAACTGAATAGCTTTTTTCCTTTTTTTTTTCTGAGGTGCTTGGTTTGCCCAGCTAAATACAAACCATATTTTAAACCTGATGAATTTGTTTCAGCTGTCATTTTGTTGATAACTCATAGAACTCAGCTTGATTACTCTGCAAAATTTTGAAATATGTTTTCTTAGTCCTGATGTGGTCTGAAAAAATATGTTATATACCTTAAGCACCCCAGGCAATACAAAAATATGAAAATTATTACAATTACACACTCTCATGTAAAAAGATGTGCCAATAAATTATACTGTTGCCCCTCCTCTTCCACCCTGCCAAGAAAGTTATTGTTGCTGTTGCTAGCGGTAACTATTAAGTGATTTGGTCCAACAGCTTCCATGTGAAACATCTACTTTAGCCAGTTCCTGGGCTGAGTTTTTTGGGCCTTTTTCCTGGATTATGATTTGTCCTTTTTTCATCTGTGATACAGCAGCAATGGAGTGAGGGTGTTGGTGGTGTCTGTTGGCCAGTACCCACATGGAGCTGAGCTGCTGCCAGCATGGTCAGCCTTATGGACATGAGCCCTCAGCTGCAAGCAAAGGTGTAATGTCTGTGCCATCCTCTCTCTTTTTGTACCTGAGTTTTCTGCTGGTGAAATAGAGCAAGCAGCATTACTTCTGTCCTTGATTTCTTCAAAAACTCTGCAAGCTGTTACTGAGCAGTTATGGCCTTTTCATACATGTTTGTGTGCTGTATGTAGTGGCTCAAAGAAGAAAAAATGCTTCAATAAGTGAAATTTGGGGTTGTTTCATATCAGTGAAGTGCCATGATTCTTGCACTCAGTTTTCTATAGAAATTTAAAGTTCTGGTGAAATTCCAACATTTTTCTCCTTGATGGGTATCTACCATCCACAACACAAAGTTTGGCTTGTGAAAGGAAAGAAGCATATGTTTGTGTAACATATATCTTGTTGGAGTCTTAAATTATCTTACTATTATTATTTCTTAAACTATTAGTTCTTGGATTTGTTTTTATTATTTCTTGAATTTAGCGGCTTTTTGCACCCCCTTTTTTTTAATGCTCCTTTTCAGATGATCATTATTATAATACCCTCAATATAACCTAAAATTAGGCTTTAATATTATACTGAGGCTTCTGAATGAAATTGTTTGCCTTTCAATACTGTGAGATGGCTAGCAAAATATCTTGGGATTTGTGAACTGCTAGGACATGGAGGAATTTATCATCATAAATAAGGAATTAGAAGCCTAATTTAAGGTACTTTTATCTTTTTTTCTTCTAAAGCATAAGCTTACGTTTTGCAGAGCAGAAGTCCTAAAGATTATATTTTATTAATATTACTCAGTTATAGCTAAATTTCACTGTCAGGCTATAAAGAAACCTTATGACTTTCCTGTGTGAGTCGTATGTAAACTTGGCTAGTTAGGAAATATTCACACCTTCAGAGTACAGCATGTGTTGTTAAAAGATCTCTATTAAAATCTTCAGTTTATTAAACTGACAAATGGTAGGAAACTTCCAGACCTCTAAAGCTATGAAATAATTTCATTTTAAAATAGCTTTACCAAAATCTCTTAGTGTGAAAATAACTAAAAATGTCTATGTGTCATTGCAGGCAGAAATGCTTCGTCCCCCTAAATGCAGGGCATGAGGGCCACTTGCATGGAGCAGGAGCGGCAATCTTTGGTCCACAATAGTTCAAAGGAGCCATGTCAAGGGGCTGTGCTCGGCTGCAAAGGAAGGCAAAAAAAAAAAACAGGGACACTCGTAAGTCCTCCCTGGGGAAAAAAAAAGCCTTCCTTCCCAAGCTGCAGGACACAAGGGGCCACCTTCGTGGTGCAAGAGCAGCAGCAGTGACCCAGCCACGATGTAGAGCAGAGGAGCCCTGACAAGTGGTCCTGCTCTATGCTCAGAGGAAGGCAAAAAAAGCCTGAGACCTGTGCCAATCTTCCCCTGGGGAAAATTCCTTTCTAACCTCAGCACTGGTGATCAGCTTCTCCCTTGGCATGTGAGCAAGACCTGCTCCTGATTCACAGGCTAGTCACACCTCCCAGGAGATGCTTAAGCCCTACACTCCTTCAAACTGAAGAGGCTTTTGAGAGTGGCCAAAAGCCCCTGGCCTGATTGACTTTTGGAGCAAGAATCCTTCCTACCACTGCAGGGCACCAGTAGCTGCTCCTAAACACCAGTATCCCTGGAAACATCTCTGCCTCCTATTGCTTACAGCCTGCTTCCTCTGTCTCCATGGGGAATGAGGATTGTGAGCTCTGTAGTGGTCCTCAAGAAGACATTCCTATAGTCTGGCCACAGCTAACCAACTGAAAAGGATTGCTGTCCCTCCAATGAGCTAAGAAGCTGGTCCCACCAGGAGCTGGCCTTGCAGCAGAGAAACTCCAGCAGCCTCAACCAGGTGCTGGGCTTCCTCCCTCAGTCCCCAGTAACTGACCCCAACAGCTCAAGGACTTCCTCTTGGATCCTTTCAGGCTGCCTCAGGCCATCTCTGCCAGGGGACGCTGAAGGCTGCTCCCTTTTACCTGCCCTAGCACATTCTGATTGCTGAGTTGGCGGGTGGTGGAATGGAATGGAGAGGCATGGAATGGAATGGAGAGGCATGGACTGGACTGGACTGGAATGCAATGCAATGCAATAAGAATCACTGGGGATGCTGGGCTCTTACTGAACAGGATGTTTAAACAAAGAGTGAGCATGTCTAGAATGTGAAAGTCTTTGAAAGAGACTGGAAACTCAGGAACAGCGATAGGACTGTGGAGGAGTGAGTGAAAAGTCTGTCTGAGTGATGACTATTTTTCAGCATATACATACAAGCTTTCATTAAATGTCATATAAAGTGTTACAGAAAGTACAGAGATAATACTTTAACATAGCATTATTATCACTGCAAGAATTTGTATGCCACTGTCTGTCAAGCATTTTGAGCCAGAGCAGTAATAATTTCATATTTAGCTGCTAGGCAACTATGAAAGAATGTAAGGTTCTTCCTCCAGACTAGCACCACGATTTCACTTCATTTTGGCACACTCACACCATATTTCTACCTATGCACTTTGGAATTATCAACAATTATGTTTTGGTTCCACATTTTTTAATTTCTGTACTGGTTTTGGTTAGGATAGTTTTAATTTTCTGTACAGCAGCTTGTATCATGCTATAGTTTGGATTTGTGATGAAAACAATGTTGATATCATAAGGAATTTTTAATTATTGCTGAGCAGTGCTCACACAGCATCTAGAGCTTTTCTGCTTTTCATGCTATCCCACCACTGAGCTGCCTGGGGCACAAAAGGTTGGAAAGGTTCTCAGCCAAGGTAGCTGACCCCAGCTGACCAAATGGTCATCCTATACCATATGCTTAGATGTTTAAAGCGTCATCTAATTAATACATATTGCTTACCAAGTAACTTAATTCTGCTTTATTTTGTGCTTATGTCGTTCCACTCCTCTTTTGATTCAGTAAAATCTGTACTGTCCCTGCTGGGCTGGTTTAAGGCTCCCGTTCTGCTGTGCATTAGCATATGCTCCCCTTGCTCTCACACACTCATTGTCACTACTCTCACGGTCTGATGGGGAGGAGCAAGGACCCATTGGGCAGTCCCTGCAGGGTGCTGATGATAAGGCAGGCAGGTTGTAGCAGCACATTTTGCATACAGCTACCGTAGTGCAAGAAGTGAGACGAAGACTTGTTTTGCAGAACCTTTCACATCCTTGAGTCAGCCACCAGGAGCATCTGGTGCTATTTTAGGCAGTGTCAGGAAAGATAAAGACGTCTGACATGTAAGCTCCCATGCTGGAGGGTAAGAGAGTTGTACTGATATGCTGTGCCCTTAAGCTTCAACCAGATTATGCAAGGAATCTTAGCCTCACTGTGGCAGGGCTTTTGCCTTGCGCTATGGAACAATTCACACTGTTTGCAAACCCTCTCTGTTGAGAAGGACAGAGGTTAAGCATCACATCTTTGAATATGTTTTGGAGTTTCTTATAGGAAACTAATGTGAAAAAGAAACTTCTTTTGGAAATACCAAGATGAAACATTTTAAGCAAGGAAAATTATTCATTAGTTTTAAAAATGTCTCCCCATGGTTTTTAGCCGAATTGAACTACATGGGCAGCATGACCCAAACTTATGAAATAATTTGTCACCCAAGTCCCCCATATTTTTCTGTTGTTGACCTTACTGTTGCAAAAATATATTTGCCCAATTCACTTTCTCTATGGACAAAAAATAATCCTTCCTACAGATCCAAAAAGCCTGACTGATGACAATTTATAGATACCACTGTGACAGACAGTGTAAGACTAAAAACAGACTAGAACAGGTTGCTGAACTGGTATGTCTGAATTATGTAAGTAAGAGAGCATGGAGAGGCACCTCTTTATGGCTATGAAACATCCTCCTAATCTAATCTATGAAGCATTTAACTATCGTTGCCATGGAAAAAGCATAGGTTTTTTTCAGATAAAAGAGAAGTTAAAAGGGCATCCCACTGGCTTCAGGGGGTAACTTGGTGTGTTCAACAACAACAGGAACATATATGAAATACAGAGGCAATATGAGAGATAGTCCATTGCCTGGCAAACTTGTTAAAGTGCTAGATGGTGCTGCTTGGAAAATATCTTCCATAGCTTAGCTTTACTTGTTTACTTTATACAGAGGAGAAGTGGAATAAGGGGTTAGATTTCTTTCTCTCATCAAGGGAAAAGGCTGTGTGTTTCAAGAAAAATAATACAATTCAAGCCTTTCCCACAAATAAGTACTTCATTCCCGTGTTAAACAGTAAAGAAATGAAGCACAAAATTAAGTATTAAATAAAGGAAATAAGATGTTTGCTCAGTACCGTAGATGGCTTTGGCAGGATTTGTTTGCTCTGGCTTTCACAAATAAGTTTGCAACTTGTATTTATTTGTTTATTTGTACAGATGCCTGTGTTTCCTCGTAACTGCATATATTTCTAGTAGCTATTCACTGACAGAGGTAGCCACAGACAGTCTTTGAAATTATCTTTCTCTGTAACTATTTGATCCTGTAATTGTCTATAAAAGCTTGGATCCAGTGTTGATGCTGGGAATATTTTATTGCTCACCAAGGAGCACTTGTGGCTATGTTTTGATAGCCAGGTTTGTGGTTCTGGAAGAGTTCAGGGATTCCGGGAGGCCATCAGTGTAATAATATTATTATATCATTTTAGTGAGTAAGAGGGAAATACTAGAGGCTAATGAAACAAGCAAAAATGTCATAGATAGTAATTATCAATAATAAAAGAACATCACATGGGTGATTTTATGAAATAAAATTTATAGTGAATAACAGTGAATCTCATCTTTAATTTACTTTCACCTGCTGAAGTTATACAGCTCACATGATGAAATACAGAAATAAGCATAGTATTTGTTTAATTCTAGAACACCTACTGGTTTATATTATCAGCATCATGTATTTTTTTCTCTCTTGCAATGCTGCAGGGAGTCTTCTTATTCTGGATAAGAAACAGAATGAGAGACAGAGGCCACATCTGGAATATTGCATCCAGTTCTGGCCCCTCAGTTCAAGAAGGACAGGGAATTGCTTGAAAGAGTCCAGCGCAGAGCCACAAAGATGATGAAGGGAGTGGAACACCTCCCTTATGAGGAGAGGCTGAGGGAGCTGGGTCTCTTTAGCTTGGAGAAGAGGAGACTGAGGGGTGACCTCATCAGTGTTTACAAATATGTAAAGGGTGGGTGTCAGGATGAGGGAGCTAGGCTTTTTTCAGTGATATCCAGTGATAGGACAAGGGGCAATGGGTGTAAACTGGAGCATAGGAGGTTTCACGTTAACATCAGGAAGAACTTTACTGTAAGAGTGACAGAGCACTGGAACAGGTTGCCCAGGGGGGTTGTGGAGTCTCCTATGTCAGAGATATTCAAAGCCCACCTGGACAAGTTCCTGTGTGATGTACTCGAGGTTACCCTGCTCTTGCAGGGGGGTTGGACTAGATGATCTTTCGAGGTCCCTTCCAACCCTTGGGATTCTGGGATTCTGTGGTTTAAACATTTTTTTTTTTTTACTTTTGTCACCATAGATTTCAAGCTGAATTCTCATCTTGGGACTTCTGGAAAAAAAAAAAAAGGAGTCACATTTCACTGCATTTGACAAATACTGCAACATGATTTAAAAAAACTGGCTTATTTAATATTCAAGCATTTTAATTACCATAATAACTGAGCTTATTCAGAAAATTATCCTTAAATTATTTATGAATTTTCTGATGAAATTATTTATTGGGAGTATCAGAGCATTATTAATTATTATACATTGCTGTAGAAAGAAATGTTACTGAAAATGTAGGAAACTATCTCTGAGGAAGGGAGAACTCCTACCCCCTGAGTTTTTTTTCTAGGTATAATTAAGCTTCCACAGAGTTCCAGTTTTAGACTGATACTACTTTGCTGTGTGTTCCATATTTGGCCATAGCCAGTGCATCTTACACTTCTTTTGTTGCATTATTTTATATTTAATTTTCTTTAATTTGTTGAAGACCACAGTAAAAAATCCTTCATTCACACCCAATTTATACATCTTCTGTTCTGTCTTAATTTGTGCACTACTCTCATCAGTATGGTACTTCAGTGATTCTCAAGTGATATATTTGATAGCCATTATAAGTACCTATCCTCCTAAAAGGAGGATGTGTGTAAAATAGTGATTATTTTGTTTTAATTATAGATGATTGGGCGCCATTTATCATGAGAAAAAGTACAGTTTTCTCTTGTGTAAGACCAAAAAGAAAAATAACTGTGATGTATGATATCATGTTTGGAAGGGGATGATTTTTCTGATGGAAATGGTTTCTAATGTTTCTAACAGTTCCTCATTCCCACCAATCTTTCTTTAATCATTGTGATGTGGACCTTGTAAATTAATGGAGCATAACAGCAGGGGCAGCTCTGCACAACAGATTCCCAATTAACCCACATTTTAAGATGACCAATGGCAAATTGACATTAATCTGGCCACTGTGCTGGGCTACTGAACTCTGAGAGAGAGGAAGGGTATACTGGTCAGGTTTAGCATCACACTGTTACAGATGTGCCACTGATGACTTTTAAATGTATCTACACTATAGATACATATTAATACTGATTTAGTCAAGCTAATGGTTTATGGTTAAGCAAACTAGGCATTATCAAGGATGCTGTATTATGCATTACAGTTTGATATATAATACCTATTCCTAGTTATTGAGAAACAAGCAATCTGTATGATTATTTCTCAGGCAAATGGAGGCTAAAACACTGAAGTTATTATCATTACTATAGTATTCTTTGTGAAATTCAGACTGTGAATCTCAGATGAGTGATGATACAAAAGTAGAGTAAAATTTTCAGTGAAAGCAAACTTTTAACCCCAAATTATACTTGTGTCTGCTCCAAATCTGTTTGTAAATCCTTATTCAGTTCTCCAAATAGTACAGGCTCAAACACCCAATAAGAATCCAGATCTGGATGCCCAACTCATTGACAAATGTCTGTTTACTTGCTATTCTGTGAGTAATGAGAGCTGAAGAAGAGGATCCAGTCTATATGCCCTTTACTAAGCCAAGCTTCTGGTTGATTATCTCCTAATCCATTTCTTTAAAGATACTTCCATGAGCAAATCTATTTTTAAAAGAAGTGATTGTAGAATATGGGGAGTGGGATTGTTTTGTTTTCTTAATCTTTTTTCAACTCTCGAATACATAAGTGGGATCATTAAAACATTTACTTGTCAACCTTTGTTTATAGGGAAGAATTTTAATGTAATTTTTTAATGAAACATGAAGCTTCATGTGTCTTCACAAGCTGTTAGGACACCTATAAAATTATTTTCTTGCTTATAATTTCCTGTTTAAACTGGATTTGTTTTTATTTTTTTCTGGACCATACATTTGTTTTCAACATTCTGCATATGTGTCACTTGTTATACTATAGAATGAGAGAATAACAAAGGTATCATACAAATGAAACTGTTTATAACTTCTGTAGTATAAAACACCTATATCCAAGATGGAGTGTGACCACCCTGACCAGATCCCAGTTTTTCCAGTGTCTTTACCTTGCACACTGCAGTTTGGGAGGATCCATGAATGACAGTAGCAGCTCTTCCCAGGCCATGGCCATGTGTCAGGAGTGCTTCTACACCCTGCTGGTGAAAGACAGAAGGCAGAAGTATTGCCTGGACCTGACTTACAGTGGGTGAATTGGAGGAGGAATTTAGATCATATGTTTGCATAAATCCTATACGATCAGGGATGATAATTGGATTCTAAAGCAGATCTCTCTAGAGAAGTTGGGCAATTCTTTTTGTTACTATAACTCACCACACAATAGAGAGTACAGAAGATGTCCCTGAGGTGGGACTGGGTACATTGTCTTCTGAATATGGCAATGACATTGGCCTAGGACAGCATCTCGGCATGATGTTGCATTGTATCTTGTGCAGCTCACAGCCTGGTCAGAAAAATAAGGACAGTGCTGGCTGCCTAGGGGAAGATGGCTCTTGAGATGGAAAGTCCCAACTTTTTTAGCATCAATTCAAATTTTGACACTTTTCTTGTGGCACTCAGGTAAACATAATCGAACCAGTTACAAAGACTGAAGGGACTGTGTACTACTTCCATAGCAGGCTCTAACCTGCTCGATAACTTCTCTGTTCCTCTCTCTTCAGTCATATGCACTTTTTCTTTCAAAGATTCCGTCCCCCAGGTGTTGTCCTTGTTCTAGTTCTTCTAATGCTGTTGTATGAATCAAAGACACGATCTAGCTGAACTGCAGGAAAACCAGAACAAAAAATGCTATTACTTATTTTTATATTTTTTCAGATCTTATTCAAAAAACCCTTTTTGCATGTGTTAAAAGTTTCCAGCCTCCAGAAAACTCATTCTTCTTGCAGCTAGAGCAACTGATGTGGAAAGATCCTTGTCCCACTTGTTGGTGTGTCTGACTGTACATGGGAGATGCACCATGGAGCCACAGGCACCCAAGAAAGAAACATCAGTTCTTGAAAAATTGTCAAAGTTCTTTTGCCCACAGCTCTTTGTTTCTCTCTGCCAAACTTCTCACCTTTGCACCCCCTCCCCTCGTGTGTACTCAAGCAGATTTTAAAGGACTGGAAGACCTTAAATCTTGCTACTCTACTCCACCAAGGCAACTAGAAAACAACTTTCAAAATCTCCAGCCAGGACATTTTACTCTTACTAGATGAACAGGTAGTTTAAAGGAAATTGAAAGCACAAATGCAGGTGTTTTTGAAGCATTAAGCCTGTGGGTGGACAGTGGAAGGACTGATGGATTTGCGAGAAAGGAATAGTATGAGTATTATGGGTTACCAAGGAGTTGTCACATGCGTTGCCAAGGCACTTCTGATTTGGTAACAATTTCCACTCACAGCTTACATAGATGAAAAGAATGGCAGTCAAGCAGCTGTTCCAAACCCCAGCACCAGCAGGAGATCATGCAACAGGACTGACACATTCACTTTTACTGACTCTGCTCTTGTTACTTCTTTTTCAACATATATATGTAGTGATTTTGAGTTTCAGACATTTTTCAATATAGTGTGCATTCCACAGGCTTTAAAGAAATCTCATAATGTACCTTTCATGCATACAGAACCTGCCTCCTTTCACCAAACTGTTCCTAATGTGTTGCATTACACTACACTTAGATATTTGGTAAGGTATTTTGGAATTATGTCTGCTGATTACTGTTTAAAGTAAAACACATCATAGGAATTGGATGGTGGATTTAAATATATCATCAGTTTGTTGCATACAGAAATCTTAATGACATAATATAGATCTTTCCTTTCCTGCTATGTTGACTTTGTCTCTTCTTTCTGTCCCATGCACTTCAGGGCACCTACTATGATTCAGCCAAAGGCAAGGTTCATTTCTCTAGGACTTGTGCTCCACTTTAATAGTTTAAATACTAAAACCAATAAATTCTTTGGAAGTAATGTTTTGTAAGGAAGTATATAAAAATAGCTACTGAGATTATAAACACTAGTTTTTCATTGAGGATGTAATGTCGATCGGTTATTAGAAAAGAGTTAATGTAACGTAGAGCATAGATTATTACACATGGTACCAATTAGAAAGGTGTTTTTTTAGCTTCTTTCCACATATTGCTGATATGTAATATTCCATAACTTCCCAACTGACTTTTAGCCCCTTTGACAATGACTGTAAGAGACTGGAGCTGTTTCATTTGCTTGTAGACTACTATGTATACTGCATATTACTTTCCTTCAAAATCAGCAAAGCTGAAGGGCTTGCTTGTCTTTTCCCAGCTTCTGTCCTCTGGATCTGGATGACGTGGGGGATCTGAAGGTGCCGTGAGTGCTTAGTGCAGAGCTGGAGGGATGTGGAAAGAGGGAGATCACAGCATAGGCCTGTCTGCACATGTGCATGCCTGTGAGCATGAGCTCACGTTCTGCCTAAGCAGAACCTGAAGGACTGCAGGGAGGCAGAGAGTAGCCATGGCACTGGGCTAAGGAAGGATGAAAAGCAAAGAGCTTTTTTCCTGCAGACCATGTGGCATTGTTGCAGAAACCCACACAAAGTTGCTGGGCTGAGAGCAAGACCAGGAGAAAAGATACTACAAAGAAACAGTCTGAGTCAGTTTACAAATTTTTTTTATTTCACTGAGTTTCTTTGAATAAATAACAAAACCACAACATTCAATTCTAGTTTCTGTGCCCATAAACTCCAGATTTTTTAGATTCTCCCTCCATTTTCTTATTTTGTTGCCATTCTTTTAAGGACAAATCTTATGTTCTTCTCAAAACTACAGCTAATCAAAGTTCTGTCACAATGATTAACTCCCTACCCAAAAGCACAGGTTCTCCATTTCGTTATCTTCAACTTCTTTCCACCATTACTGGACATTTTGCTGGTACATGTAACTGACCAGTGTGCAGCAGCTAAAATTATACTATGATTGTAACTTGCATTTCCCATGGCAACAAGCAATGCTGGGCCCTCCCTTAGGTAAAGCACTGCCTTCTGGTTCCAGTGGCTTGACAGCTCATCTAGATTTGTTTTGGTCTATACAAATGCTGCTGTGGTTTGAACAATCCTTATTGTTCTCTGTCAAGAAAGTAATTTCTGAATGATGCCAGTTTGTGGTAAAGCAAGAAGTAGGCAGAGCAGGACCCTGTACTGAAAGAGACAAGGGAAGGGGCTCCTCAGTGCATCTCCTGCCACCTCCCATCAATGCTGGGATGGAGAATATCCCCTGCTCCTTTTCCTGTTGTTTCTGCCTCTTCCTCCTCACCTATCTCCCAGAAGCTTTCCCCAACAGATACAGCTCAGGCCATCTCCCCCCAAGATTAGGGGGCAAACAGCAGCACAACTGCAAGGCATTGCGCTGAGCTCTCTGCTTCAGCCACAGACCCTTTCAGCTTTCCCTTGTTCTCATTGTTACTATGTATTGCAACACTGGTTTGTCTCTTTTGATTTGTCCTTCTATCTCAATTTCTAAGTGCTTGCTATTGTTTCTGTGAAGTACAGATCACTGACCACATAATATGCATCCCTTGATTAATTCTACTCCCATTCCCCCTGTCTCCACATGGGTGAAAATTTGGAGTAAGACTGTTATGCTGTATGCTATATGGTAATTTATAACAGAATCTAATCTCTTCCCTCTTTGTGGTTCCTGGCTGTACCATGATAATATCTTTTTAAACTCTTTAGACAGGGTGAGTAATCTGTTTGGCTATCTCAATATCTATGTTGCACTGCTCTAAGTCCATATGCTTTTGTTTTCTCCATGTCACATGTATGTCAATTTGTTTGTCTAGATCTGTTTCTTGAAAACTGCCATACTCATTCTTTCCCCAACATTGAAAGCCTTCCAGTGTCCTCTGTCCCACCTTACTGTATCTGCTATCAGCTACTGTAATTCTCCTATCTTTATCTACCTACACTTTTCAGGGTACACAGAAAAGCTCAGCCCAATTGGGAGTGTTCATATGAACCTGAAAAACTGGTGTGGTCTACACAGACACAAGAAAACCTGGTGTCTCTTTCAGGGGCTAGCCTCTCTGTGGTAGCAATCTTCTGTGCATCTGAAGAACATATATGGCCAGCAGATGCAGGTTGAGGCTAGGAGCTGGTTTGGAGCTGAATTCCCTAGTTGCTGTCATGTCACCTGATTTCTAGCTTAGAAGTTCACTGTGGAAGTTTCCCTTAAAAGGGTAACTGAAACTTTGCATGGCATGTCCTACACTGGAAAGTTCACTGGAATAGGGATTTTGTTTTTTTTAAGCTGGTTTTTAAAGGAATATTTGGACCAGAAGACAAGCTATGGTAAGTGGAATCATATCACTGGAATATGCTGATATTTGGGATTAATTTCTGTCCCACAAAAAATAAAGCATGCACTAACATACACTTCCAATGTTTAATCCTCACCCACTGAATTATACTGTTATTGTTCTCAAAGGCTACCTCCTCCTTTGAGGCAGTAGAGGTTTTCTAGATTTCACCTTGTAAACTTTCTTGTTCAACTGACATACAGAACTGGCAACTATAACAAACCCTCTCTCTTCTAGAGAAACGTGCATATTCTCCAAGGTTAAGTAAAAAAAAAACCCATAAAAATTAGGACCTTGTAATGTCATGTTTACAGACCTTTTTACAGAGGAGGATTTAACATATAAGCTTGGTGCCTTCAGCCATTCTCTGACTCTGAAGCTAAGCAGTTGTTTCTGAAATCATATGGTTACAGGCTTTATGTTATTCATACTACCTATTTAAAGTGAGCCATTATTTTCAGAAATTATACTTCTAAAATATAACAGTATTTCAGATCTGATCTGACTTCTTGCAGAAGCTCTGCAGACTCCTTGGGAGGGCTGTCAGGTTAGCAGTACGTGGTGAGTAGAGCCTAGGCTGGATAGGCTATTCTAGCTCTGCAAATAAGGGGAGAATACTTGGTGGAGAAAGTCATTACCCAAGGAATGCAATGACAAAACAACACACTATTCCAGCGTAGCACCGGACATTTTGCAGGGTCATAAAAATCTTGGCTTCCTTTCATCGAGGGACTTTAAGCAGCTGAGCCATCCAACTGCATTCAAGTGCCTAGCAGAACAAGTGTTTTCTTAGTGTTGCATTAGGCTTTGTAAATCTAACATGTAAAAGTACATTTATTAAAAAAAAAAAAAAAAGAGAAAAGAATAAAAATAAAAAAAAAATCGTATTTCTAAACTGTACTCCTCGGTAACTGATAGAATAATCAGGAACTTTACAACTGTGCAAACACTGTCTGGCTTCAGTGAAAGTAACTGTTTCAATGCATAGTGTTAGCATCGAAAGATCTGGAGACTTGGATTGTGAAAATCAGCCTTTTTTGTTTTAACTTAAATGGAAAATAATTCTGCTTTCCAGTTGTAATGAAAAACATTGTGTTTTCTCCAATTATATTTTTTTACAGCTTTTAAAAGTTGGGGCTGATTATTGATGCTGCTCACAGCAAATCTCCATAAAGTATCAAAATCAGTAGGAAATCTGATCTTGTATTTAAGTGCTCTTTGCTCTAATCTGAACATTACCTGGTACTGGAGACACTTGAGTTATAGCACAACAGATGGTTTTCAGTCAATTACTCTAAATTTGAAAAGCAGAATTTGTGAACAGTTTAGTTAGACCAGTTTACTAATCAGTTATGGACGACACCTCCATCTAGTATGAAGTCTAGAGAAACGAATGTGTGCTGGGGTTTTTATTCATATTTAGGATACCAGGTAAGCAGAATTGATTTAGTGTTGGCAAACTAAAAGACAAGAATGTATGCCTGAGCAAGTGGTGTTTCTTGCTTATTCAATCTTTAAGAGGTTCCTTTAAAAATCTTAGTTTGGTAGTTCTGTCACAGTTTCTTCAAAATGGGGGAAGGGTAAGCAAGGTATGAACTTAACGGTATTTACATTTGAACACTAAGCAATTTCTGAAGAGTGTGGTAGGAACTAGTTATTGCAAGAACTATTATTTAGTTTAATTGATCCCAGCTGGGCTTGGAAGAGATTCTGGCCAAAAACATGCAAATGCTTGCCAAGAGCCTGTCATATTTGATAGCTCACACTGCTATGAACTTGGCTAAGAGAGGTCAGTCACATAGCAAAAACTAAGCTCTCCTCCACTGTATCCAGGCTAGCTTAAAAATGCAGATATGTTGCCAGCTGACTAGCAAGCCTTTCTTCTTTCAACCTTGTTTTAAGAGGCCCCTAGTTTCTTGGAAGTGGGGGAGTGCAGAACTGCAAAGTAACAGGAAGATGTTCCACACATGGAGTGATGGGCAGACGCAGCTGCTCTAGGATCTTCTGGGCATCTGTTTTCATTAAAACTTCACTTGTGCATTTGACCTATCAGCTGGATTCAGTACATGTCACTGGTAAAGGTACACAGTGTATGTAACATCACTAATTAATCATCCTTGCTTTAAAAATCTCCTTTCTAGCAGACATACCTTATTCTTCTTTCTCTTTCTCTCCCTTATTTATTGAAAATTAGAAAAGTTTGTATAACATAAGGACATGTATAACATTAGGACAAACTATCACAACAAATACACCGTATTATGGCAATTCCACATTGCTTTTCTTCCTTGATAGCTACCTGAATAATTTAGGACATTTTTTAAAGAAATATGAAACATCTAGTTAAGGACAATTAATTTTCTAACAAACTGTGATATTCCTTTTCAACTTACTTAGTAAGTATAATTATTTATGTTGTTCGAAAGAACGTAGCAGGTACCTCTTTCTATACTGAGATTTATACACTGTGTTTCCTTTGTCTTTTTTCTCTGTTGGACTGTAACCACAGTGGTGAAACTCTCTCAGCCTCTCTAGAGAAGTAGTTCCATTTTGCCTTAATAATTAAATATTCCTTGGATCAGAGGACTGGAACCTCTAAAAAGTGCTTATTTTTTCCCTTCTTTATTCTTTGTTTCCCTCTTACCCGGTGAGTTGCAAAGTGGAAAAGTCCAACAGGACAGATGAAGTCAGGGAAGATCCTCTAGGTCAGGGGAATTGGCTTTTGAGCAACATTATCCCACTGGAGCGAAACAAAATTATCCTTCCATAACTGAAGATCAGGCTCATTTAATCCAAAGCCATGTCATTGTGTTTTACAGAATAAGACTTATAAGAAGCATTCTTATGGCAAAAATTAAACAGCTGCTATGAGCATAACCACTAAATATATAAAATACATGATATATGGGTTCGTTATTATTAAATTTGGTACATGAGGTATAGAAAAGAACACAGCATAACAAAGTGAGTGTTTCACCTATCATACAGAATAAGTAATGGGATATGGATGTTCAAGAAACTACTCAAGGGTAGTGTGAATCATCTAGGCCACCGACTGGTTGCAGCCAAAGCTTGCTGAAGTGCTTACTGAATTAAAAATAAGTGATAAGTCTTTGTCCAGCTCCTGTGAACACAAATATGTAAGAACTTTGTAATTTTTAACTGGTATTTCCAAAGAGACAATCTGAGCAGTTGCAGGAAACACACTGTCTTGTCTTGGTTGTTATCAGAATCCACTGAGAATTCATTGCAATGTGTTATGACACTGTTTCTGCTGCTGTTAATAATGGATTAAGAGTGAGACACAGAACTATGGATTTAGGGAGAGTGAATGGCAGGGTAGGTGCTAAATGCTGTGCTCACAGAATGGAGAAACAGCAAGTACATAAGCAAGAAAAAGCCAACAAATGAGCACCCTATTATTAAACCCTGAAGAATTAGGTTTGTTAAAAAAACCCAAGTAAACCAACAACAAAAAAGGGTCATTACATTTATAAACTCTGTGGTCATTTGACCCATTTAAAAGCTCAAGCTTCTGAAGAGGTCTGCTTCACACTGGCCACATTCAGATGTTAAAACTTTGGACATATGTGACAATTACGCTAACTTTGCACAGGCCATGTAGCATAATCCTCTTGCCAAACCTCTTGTCTTGCAAATCTACCATTCAGGTGTTAATTTTATGAAAACTGAATGATCATGATCACCTTACAGTATTTCCATTTAACAGCATCTAATTAGGTAGAAAGAACATATTTCAAGGAGGAATTATGGTCTGGACACAGACAAAATCAGTACCAGATTTACTGGTAATTTTATTGTTTAAGCAGGGAGAAATAGTGTGAGAGAAACACTGTTAGGTCAAAGCTCAAAACTGGATACTCAAATAGAATGATTTTGGTATTGAGGTGCTAGAAATGGATACTTAGTTGCCAGATGCAGGTGTTTATATTTAAATTGAGTTACACCTATATAGAATATAACACCTTTTTTTTGTATAGGTCATATGTAAAAGAGTGACCCATCTTAATGCAGAAAGGCAAAGCAAGGGCTGGCCTAAGTCTTGGACTAAAATGGTGTGACGGGCATGGCTGGGCAGAATTAGATAAAGATACCACATTGATTATTTCATATTCTCTCATACACTGCAAGACTCGCAATTCTGCCCAATTTAGTCTACTTCAAGCTTTCACTAATCTGAGTCCTGGAGCATTTGCCTGTTTCTCTAGTTTCCTGGGCTGAGGTTGAGCAGGAAAAGCAGTGCAGATCCAGGTCAGACACATAGGCAGAAGCCCATGATGTTGTGGGAAATTTTTGCATGGTGTTAGAGGTAGGAATTCAGTGGACTAGCATCCTGATAGTGTTAGCAATACTCATGGTTGCTTTAGACTACAACAGTAGCTTATACCACCTTCTCTCAGGCACCAAGTAAAAATATAAGTAGATACTTGTCACCACATCCTGTTTAACTTGGGCAGTCCTCTTCTGGCATTTTTGTCTTGGCTCGTAGTCTTGGTTGTAGGCAGAATTATTGCAACTGTTTTAGATGATGAAGAATTCTCACGTAGGGAGAACATTTCATGACAGCAATGTTTAAGGGAAGCTGAAGTTTGTAATAGTGCTTTTTTTAGTACAAAAAAATAAACAGATTTTGGAGAAAAAAAATGAACATTTTTGGAAAGTTCAATTGAATGAGAATTTAGTCTAGCTTTTCAGTGAAAACACAGAAACTACAACTTGTCTTCCAGTTTCTCCTTTAGTTTAGAATCTGATTACAGAAATATCTGTTGAAAATTAATTTTGTCAAGAATATAATTTTGGAAATCAATTACAACCTCCTGTTTTTTCTTCCCATTTTCAAAAATAATGACATTGGAGCAACAGAGATATTAATGAGGTAAATAAATATATAGAATGCCATGCATAGAACTGATACGTAGAACAAATATCTATGTTTTGAATAACACTGATGAAAGCATTGTAATTAATAGAAAGGGGATGTTATGTTTAATTCTCTCCTGCTCTACATATGTTACCAAATTTTTTTTTATTCTTCAGTGCTTGGAAAGATATGCTGTAAAATTGTCATAGTGTAGTAGAGTTAGAATTACAGCTTGTTGAATCCAACCCTGGAAAAAGTCTCGAGAAAACCTTAATCTGTACCTAGACCTGCATGTATATCAAGGATAACACCTTTCTACCTTAGTGAAATCAGGACCGTTCAAAGTAAATATTGTGGTACTTTACACAGAAGGTTCTCCAGCAATAGATTTATTCTTGTACTTCTGAACCATCCAGATACCAGAAACAATATCAAACTTTAGCCAAATGTGCTTCACCTAGAAAGGACTGTGTATGGGCTTTCACATTTACTGAAGAGCAAAATCAATGTAGTGACAGTCTTGACAGTATAAAGAAGAGTGCAAAGAGGCTCCTTTTTCATATATGCCAGTTATCACCTTACACAGAAGAGTACATGATCAATAATAGCAAATTAATTCTTCTTCAGATAGTCAGTAGATTAAAACTATTGAGGAAGATACACTCCAGTAGTTATTGCTTTGGGAAGACAATGTGTCTATTCATTAAGGTCAGTTAGAGAAGGGAGACCACACAATTCTTGGCCTTTAAATTATTCCTTAAAAGTCAGTCCCTTTTTGCTGTAGTCTCTGTATAATAGAGTAAGGGTCAACTGAGGCTTAAAGTATTATGTCAGTGTGCACTACTTAATGGAAAAGAAATCTGTTTTTCTCAAGTATTCTCCATATGTTACAGAATAAGACCATTTTTACTTTTTACTAAAAAAAAAACAAACAAAAAATAAAAACAAAAAACCAAACAAAACTCCAAAGAAACCCCAGACAAACAAACAAACAAAAAAAAAAAACCAAACCCAAGCAAACCCAGAAAATGTCCTTCAGACAGTTGTACTTTAACACCTTCAGAGGTTTTACATATAGCTCTTATCTTCATCACCACACCATGCATGTCTATGTACATATGTAGTGCTCTAAGCATGGTGGAACCAGTGACTTGCTTTTGATGGAACTTGATGATATAGCCAAAACTTGTAGTAATGACTTTACTTCTTAGAAAGGTTTTTACACCTTGCATAACTCCTCAAGAAGTAAGGCTGTGTGCACAGTGTGAATACGGGAGGCAAAACTATCTCCATACTAAGTTGCTGCAGAATTACCCTATCCATTGATTCATATGCTATCGCAAAGGAGAATTTTTTTCATTATTTATATAGCCCTGTCCTCAAATGATAAACACCAATTTTCATTCTTTTGTCTTACCTCAGTTGTCACTGTTAACCACCAACAGTATTTAAATAAAACAAGCCACATTTCATGTGTTGACTGCTGTAAAATCACATTTTACAACACATTAAAAGCAATTATGTAGACTGACAACAAATTAAACTTACCTTATGGATCATATTCTGACCTTTTGTTTTACATAGACAGCAATAGTGTTGTCATTTATGGATTCATTGTCAGATAAAGGAAATGCTTATTGCTTCAAACAGCTCTTTTTATTTGTAAGGACCTACAGTATGGTTTCCTAAAATAAAAGCTGACTTTCCTGTGATATGCTGCTAGAAGTGACTTCAGAAATGAAATTAAAAAGCCTGGTTCCACCTAACAATTGTCTGTGTCTTGCCTCCGCTGCTAAGGGTTTGTCAGCAGAGCCCTTGCTTCTTCCCCAAAGCACAGCCATGAAGTCCAAAGGAAGAACAATGACCTTTGCCATGTGAATTCTACTCAAAAGTCAAAAAGATATATGTATATTTTAACAGGATTTTAAACTACAGTCTTCAAACTGAAAAGGTCAAACCTGAGGAAGCACTAGTCTTATGCAGTGTAAGAAATGGAACTCTTTTTTAATAGCTTGTCATGGTTTGAGCATGTTTTGAGGGTGTTTTTGTTCAAGGTTTTTTCCAGCCAGGTGGAGGAGGGGAGGCCGAGAAGAAGGAGAGACAGGACACCTGACCCAGGCTAGTCAATGAGGTATTCCATACCATAGCACGTGATGCCCAGGATGCATACTGGGAAAGAGAGGGCTGGAGAGGGGGAGCTGGAGAGGAAAATGGAGGAGGGAGCACGCGGTGCTTGGCCAGGCAGGGTGGAGTGAGTTATGGGTCGGTGGCTGGTGGGGTGTTGTATTCTCTTCACTTGCTGTTTGCTGTATCATTATTATTTGTAGTAGTAAATGGCAGTAGGGGTTTTGTGTTTTGCCTTAGCAATTAAACCGTTCTTATCTCAATCCGTGGGGGCTACATTCTTTGGATTCTCCTTCCTAACTCTCTGGGAGTTGGGGGACTTGGTTTAAACCACGACATAGCTATAACACCTAAATGTACTAATTCAGCTGTATAAAGTTTTATTTTCTTGATGGTATGCACTATTATGAACTTCAGCTATGTTACTACTAAATAGGGATATTTTTCACTGTTCAGTCATGGATGTTTAAATTTTTCTATATTTCCAGGAACACAGATGAGCTAATTTATTTATTTTTTTTTTTTATTCTATTGACAATACATTCTGGATCAATTCGTATTGCAAGTTCTGAAATGGTTTGTAAAGTTTTGCTTCATTCTTGAATACCTCCAGGCACTGAAAAAAAGAACATGATTCAGAAAATCCATACTATTTTGTTTCTGAAACTCAGATACGTACATACACTAGTATATGTACTAGTATGTCTTTTTCTTTTAAACTTCTATTTATTTTAAAACTAATTGCACTTTTCATTTAATGATTAGATTCCTCTTTAACAATCAGAAGCTTTTTTTTTTCTGTTGCTGGACAAGAAGGAAAAACTGACAACACCACAAGGTTGTAGTAAAGTAAAAGTTGAAAAGTACTTCCTTCTAGCTGTACTTTCCCCCTTTAGTCTTACTGATCCTCCTTTCTGCTCCTTCAGGTGTTCAGATAACTAGTGATGTTTTCGAATGCTTCTTTTATCAGCAGGAATAATCTTTGTGCATCAGCTTTGCAGCTTTCCATTTAGCCCAAAGACATGTTTGCCTCAAATATAAACAAACACTAATTTTGTAGTATGCTTTGTCCACACTAAATGATATAGCTTTTTGGATAGGTATGATACCACTGCAGACCAGCACTGTTAGTACCAGAGCATTTCTTAATCTTTTCCAACTCTATCTCCTGACATTTTAGTTGATGTATAATATTTGTGCTGCCACTTTGAAGTCCTCATAATACAAAGCCATATCTATCTTGCACAATTTGTCTAATATGCCTTATCCACAAGGGAAAAATAGCCTTATACTGCTCAAGAGCAATTTGTGGCAGACTTTTCAGCTGCTGCTGGCTCACCAGCTCATGATCAGTTCTGCAGCTCTAATGGTGCTGAGACTGTTGAGGAGTTCTTATATGGAAATGAGGTAAGAAGCCCAGTGGTGATGGTGAGCCTGACCACATTAGGAGTGGGCTGCCTATCCATAGCAAGGTGGGATGCCTGGGACATTCCTGCTGCCACCTGCTTGCTGTAACCTATTCCCTAAGCTCCTGAAATGACAATGGGCTTTGTTGTCTCTGTCTATAGGCAGCTCTTGCAAAGAGTCCTAAAGCTGTCCAAGACACCACTATGAAAGCTAAGGGTGAATCTCCATTTAAAGAAGTTCAGGTGAACGCTCCTGTTAACTAGTAATCAGAAGCCAGGCTTTCCAGAAATCTTTGGGGTTTTTTACCTTTGTAAAGACCTGAAGTTGCCAATTTTAAGTGCAAAGCAAATATCCACTCAGAACAGTGGATGTTTCCTTATTAAGTCTAAGCTGTTTGCAATTATAAGAAAGTAAATACTGAATTTATAAAATACACACAGCTATTTTCCACCTGCATCTGATTTGGCTGTGTGCCAAATACCTGGGTTTCAGCACCTACATGTTTCCAGGATGTTTTTCTGAAGGCAAATGAAAATTAATTTTAAATACTTTATAAAAACAACAGGTGTATGGGTTTTTTTTCATTTATGTCCATGCCACTACTGCAGGATGAATAAAAGGAGGTTGGTGAGAAAAGCATATGGACAGCAATCAGGGAAAAAGGGGTAAAGTTTTTATGAACTTTATTATCACAGCAACATTATGCTTAGTGAGAGGTTTAGTCATGTCTATAAATATTTAATAATATAATAAATTTTAATAATACATCATGTATGAAAGTTTTTCTTTAGTCAAATTTGGACTGAGAATTTAATAATAAAGACATGAAGTCTACTTGTACCTTATGCCACACTTTTTTTGTACAATTAGGTTTCCTGTAGTTGCTATTAACATGACACATGTGTCTAATACCATAAATGGGCTTACTTTCCTGTTTGGAAAGTCAAATGCCATTTTTTTTTTCTCAGAAGGTATCAAGTGTGGCTCTTGTAATGGTGTTTCTTACAGGTGTTCAAAAGAAGCATGGAAAATTTTGCTGGAAGATATTCAAGTGTTTTCTATCAGACTAGAAATATGATGCAGTACTCCATCATACTTTAACATAATAGGAGGGAAAAGAGTAGAGAGGGTGCTATGAAGACAAGAAGGAGGAAGAGAGAGGCAATCAGAAGAAAGAGAGAGAAATGGGAAGAAAAAGTAGTTGCTTTAATGTATGCTTTTGGACTAATGTCTATTTTACAAGGAAGGAGGCCACACAACTCAACCCTCCTGCTCTGAAAAGAAATGCAGGGTGGGTGGTGGGTGTTTGGATATCCTTGCTCCTGGTTATTAGCTACCTGTGTTTCATCCTAATGGGAGATCTTCTGCTGCATGCAATAGAACTGGTTAAAGGGTGACTGCTATGGTATGTGTAGAAAAACTCATGAGAATTTAGTCAAATTTTTGAAAAAAAATTAGTAATGACGTCTAATGACAAGTGAAAGTCTGCATAGAAGGGAAGAGAAAATCTCATTGGAAATGTGTGATTTTCATAATGGCAAGACACATAAGAGTTGTGAAGACACACTGAACATGTTCCTTTTGTATAATGTTTTGTATCTTGAATTTGGAGCTTACTGTATTATATGACTTGCAGGTTTAATGTTATCTGGCCTTTTTATCATTTTACTCTCTAGAACTGAGCTAAGAACTCTTGTTTTATAAGCCAAGCATATGCGGAACTTAATTGTGTTAAAAATACTTATTCTTCTTGAGGTTTAAATCAACAGTCCTTCTCACCAAGTGCAATGATGTAGCATGAACCTCTGACAGAAATGCTATATTTGACAGCCTTCTCTATCTACACACAATTTTATCAAATGTAAGAACAGTTGTACAATCAGAGTATGTTAGCCAACTGAAACATAGTAGGGACTTGAGTCTTGTTGTCATTTAGCATATAACCATACTATAAAGGCAGTTCCTAATTCCTATTGATTAAACAATAGGCTTTCAGAGTGACAGTCATCCGTGTGTCTTGCTTTCATACTGGTGCACTGACACTGCATCTATACTGCCTTCTTTAGTCATGCCTTGGGCGTTTGAGTTCAGAGAAAAAGTTATTCTGTGTTGGTAGGCAACTGAGTTTGATTATACAACAATTTGTGCACGTAATCAAAGCAGAAAGTCACTATAAACCTGAGTTTCCTTGATAAACAAATAACTCATCCCAGCATTGAGCCAAAAATCATGTCAATGTAAATGTGGAAACCAGGGACTGGAGAATGAGCTTGATCTTTAGTGTCTGTGCAGATATCTGTGTGAAGTGTGACAGTACTATAGTAAATAGGTTAAAGTACCAAATACTCAAAAAACAGAGCATAACAGTCCATTACCAGTTACAGAGCAATACAAATTGATGTGCAGTATTAAAATGCAAATGGTTACACTCTGCTAAGATATAGCACCTCTACTTTTTATCAGAATAAAAGAGGGAAACTCAAGATCCAATTGACTTTATTCCAAGGCATTTTAACATTTCAAGACAGTACTCATTTTATGCAAGTCTTTCCAAAGAAACTTGTATCTGATGGTAAGAGGAAATGAAAAGCCTTCATTTTTGAGCCAAATTCTCCTCTCTTTTACCATCTTACCTCATAGAAGAATGCACAGCTCTGGGAAACTCAGCTCAGAAAAATCTTCCTATTGCTTTGGCTTGTTGTTACTGAAGATTACAGGATATTATGACCTTCTTGTATGATTTAATTCATTGTTTGCAGTGAGAAAAGGGAATTTTCAGTAGTACAAACTACAGCTGAAACAAGAAGTAACACAGCTCTCTAAGGGGACTGACACTGAAATTGTAATCAGATTATCAGATAGCAGAGGATGCATTTGAGTCCCTTCTGCCTTAAATAAATGTTTTGGATTTTGTCTTCTTCTTACAGGTTCACATTTCCTGTAGGCCATCAGCAGTACAGTTCAAAATTCTTGGTCTGTTTTGGAGTTCAGTGCTGACAGATGAGAACAAAGCTGTGTTTTTTTAAAGCTTAAAGCTGATGCAAAGAAGACGGTATGTAATGAAGAGAAAGTAATTTTTTGATCCATACCTTTGTGTCCTTAGCTGCATAGAATAAATGGTGAGAGACATTAATGAATGAGAGAGGATTCTAAGATTATAAAATAATAATTAGACATGCTACATAGATTGAGTAAGTAGCCCACACTGTAGATGAGACAACAGCCAGTGCTCCCAGTTCAGGTGCTATATGGGTGGCCATACACCACTGTAAGGTTACTGTCATCACTGACAATGATGGAAATGACCAAAGCAACCTCTTACCTGTGTACTGCAGAAAATCGCTTCTATTTTGAGTAGCATGAAGAAAACGCCCTAGAAACCCCAGCTGGTAGGCAGATATAAAACAACTTTAAAGTTGTTCTAACTTGTGGAAGAGAATGAGTTTTACACAGCTGTAAGAATCTAGAGAAAATAAAAGTAGCAAAAAGCTTTATTTCTCTTCCCTAATTATACACAGTACCTAAGGGAATATTTGGCCAGTCACACATATCACTGTCTAGGATTTAAATTTGGGAAATTACATAAGCAGATGTTTACCTCATATTCCTCATTCCCTTATATTAAATTTGAGCTGAACCTTCCATTTTGACAAATTTTCATTCAGGTGTTATAAAGAGAAATTCGAATTAAGTATTTCCTGCGAGATTAACCCTCATGCATTTGAATGTTCACTTGAAACATAATTTACTTCTCAAAGTTATTCAGCTTAAAAAAAATTTTAGAGGCACAATCTTAGTTTAACAGGTATGCATGCATGTGGAAGATGCATGTGTATGCAAAAGTATTTAACTCATAACTCTTCTACAACTTTTGTGTGTCCAAAAGGCAGTATTTATTAGAATATCTGGTTCTGTATTTGCTTTTCTTACACACAGATGTTTTTTAAAGAAACCTTATGGTTTTTAAATCCAACTTGCTCCTCAAGACAGAAGCATTGCAAAAGTGATGAAATTGTCATGGCAAGAACATCACACTGAAGAAGAGAGAATGATACTATCTCAAGCAGCTGCTGTTTGAAGATAATGCAGTGCATGAATACTGATATGAATCATCATTCAGTGTTGGAAGCCTGACCAAAGAATGTAGTACCATTCACTACTATAACTATTAATACGGAAGCATTATGTCAGAGGAGACAGTCCTCACCTCCAGACTAAGTTGGAGGCTGCTGGCAACTACTGAGCTCACACATAATGTCTTTTACTTAAAATTATTGATACCTTATTTTCAGTACACTAAAATTCTGTAGAATCTGTAAAGCATGAGAAGTGTATGGTGTAGAATTTGTTGGTCACATGACATTGTCTGGGCAGCTTTTGTTCTGATTTCAATAGTGTGTGTCAGAGAGGGAACTGCGTAAAGATAACAGAAGGAACACATATTCTAAAATAGACCTCAGTGCACAGAATACTGCTGTAGCTACATGTGAGCTTTATTCTTAGTGATGTTATTCTATTGTAAAAGCCAATAGGGAAAGCATCAGAGAAAACAGATATTTCTTAGTTACACTTGAGCTTCCAGCTACATATCAACGTGTTGCATTATGGGTAGCTGGAAGCAGACAGGATGGTAAATCCTAAGTCAAAGAAATTTATTTGGTTAGTTACAAGCAGGAAAGTATGGTGAAGTCTTGCTATCCCTTTTTTTGGTTTGGGCTTTTCCCTTGTTTATATTGTTGGTTTGGGTCATTTTCTTGTTTGATACTTTTTTTCATTTTTCCCTCAGGTTTTTGGGACCTATGTTTTTTGACCCTCAGTTTTCAAAGAAAGCCCTTCCTGTAAATGCAAGGGATGTTAATGCAAGTAAGATATTTTAGAATATTCTATCAATGATTGGTTAGTGTGTATCAGAGACATTTTGCAGACTTTGATATATGTGAAGGCCTGACCTATGATTATTATGCAGCCAATTTCCAGTAGTGTCCCAGTTTAAAAGTATCTTAGAGATGGATCATTAACCCTTACTCCTCAGTGTTACTTAATATGACTGAAGAAACTTTGCTATTTCTGGAGGAAAAGACAAACAAACAAAAAACTGGAATGAGAATAAAGTTCTGACTTTTTACATCTTAAATAAAACGCTGTACTCATGCAACATAACAAGTATCTAGAGATTGAAAAGAAACCTCGTGCTTTCACCTACTTAAATTTCTCTAACTGTGACTTTAATATAGCTCTGTTTCAATGGGTACTGTCTATATTGAAAAAAAACAACAAAAAATCCAGACAAAAACCATCTTGGTATGTAGTCAGAGCTACTACTAGCAAAAGACAACACAGACGACAGGAAGGAAAAAGGTTACAATTGAAAAGACTTGCAGGCAGGAACAAAGGTATGAACGTATGCTTTGAACCTGGGAGTCTAACAAGCCTCCCTGCCAGATTATCCCAGGTGTAGGCCACATGAGCTGGGGAAAGAATGCGACTCTGAGGAGCGTGATGACAGGTCCAAGTCTGTTCTGCATTCATCCCAGCATGCACCACTGCATCTGTTATGCATTTACAAAAGGTTTGACTTCTTCTTGCTCTATTTTTTCCTTGCTGAGGTTATTTAAACAAATGTAAGTGAATATTGAAACCATTATTACAACAGCAGCACAGAATTTCTGAAAGAAGGAGGTGTAGTCTTGGCCATAAAGTGGTAACACAAACTATGCCTTGGACCTGCTGTCATGGCACTGCCCTGCTATCTGTGTGACTCTTCAGCTTTCAAGCAAGATCAGTAACAGAGCAATGACTTGACAGCTTGCTTGTCTGTGCTAAGATATGCTCTCCTGAGAAAAGCTGTTTCAATGGCTCTGACAATGTATTGATGGAGCTGCAAGGTGCTTGCAAGCTGGCTGAGGGCAGGAAGTGTATACTCAGCAGGTTCCTTGAAGGCTGAGGTCCATCACAGCTTCCTCCCAGTGATACACCTCAGTTTTCCTCCAGGGCACATTAGGCTGTGTGGGATGATAGTGTAGCTCCAAAACTTGTCCTGATGGGTAGTCAAAATTAGGCCAGACCTCCCACCCAAGATCCATAACTCGGTACATCTGCCATACCATTTAGACACTAACCTTTAGAGCCAGACAGAAAATATAAGGTTACAACCTGTATATGTGGGTGTGTTTTACATCCATTTTCATCTAGCAAGAAATCTTTCTAGTTTTATTAAACAAGAATAGCAAGCAATATTATTTATGATAGCATCTTCAACCTCCTAGATATCTGGCAAATTGTTGGTGAGGCCTGGGTCCTGACGCAGAATGTTACTGTGGTTAAGAGAAAAAGCTAGACATGGGATATAAAAATCACAGGATCATAGAATCTGTTAGGTTAGAAAAGACCTTTATGACATCGAGTTGAACCATAAACTCTGTAAAGTCACCATTAAAAAAAATAGATATATATTATTTTCACCTCTGTAATGAAGAACACGGGCATGCAGGAATGCATGTCAATAAGAAACAGTGAGAAAGATGGAAGAAGAAATAAGAAAGAAAACACGAGCTTGCTTAGACTTTGCTGACTATTTTATTTTAGAGAGTCTAGTTAGTCTACAGAAATGAAGCGCTGTGACCCTAAAAGGTTGATAAAACCATCTTTCCAAATTCCACATAAGTGTGAAAGTTTTTGCAATTTTAAAAAGAAACAAAAAATTAGTAACTCCAAAATCTAGGACTTGCTCAAAACAATGCAGAGTCCAAATGGAGGGCTCTTTATGCAGCTGGCTGAGGGCAATATTATTAGTAACCTGCCAAGGTCCATGTTCCTTGCACTGAAACAAGGGATATCTGTTATTCGGGTCACTATAGAACATGATGTATCCTGAGTTGGAATCTAAAGCATCATGGGAACACAGGAAGACTTTTTTTTTTTTTTTTTTTGAGAGGAATATCATGCTGCAACAACACTGCCTGCTGCATATCCTGCAAAAATATGAGGTTCTGAATGCTCTTCAGCAAGTTTTTTATTCCTTTATGATCTTCAGAAATCTATGCAGCCAAAGCAGAGAGGGGCCAGGTTCAGATTTATGCAATTGCCAATGTTATGTTCTTTGCCTTATATACCATGGCTGAAGGGAATCATCTGCTCCTCAGATGCTTTTATTTATTATTTTGTGCAATAAGATTCCAAGTTAATCTGCAGTAATAACAGAGTTTTTTTACAAGCGTGATAAATTTCTTTTAAAAGTCTAAGTGATTGTTGAATGGCTTTGGTTCAATAAACTATTGGATGTTTTTGGACTTTGAGTCTCAGCATCTATCTCGTGAAGGCAGAAGTTTCTGAATTTAGGATTACACCAAAGTAAAAAAGAAACTGAAAAATAAACACATGTATGACTAGATATCAGGCAGGGTGGTCCACAACCTTGTTGGTCTAAGTGTTTCTCTTTTGCTGAGGAAAGCAAGGTAGGCAATGTTACTGATTGCCCTAGAGTGGAAGGGCTCCAGTTGTTGAGTCTGGGGGCCTTGAAGTTGGCCACCAGCCAAAGTATAGCAGAGGAAAAATGGTTTCTAGAAGGGAAGAGGAGAGGGGCCTATGGAAAGAAGCAGCACATAGGTGAGCCAGCCAGCAATGCAGCTCTTTGATTTTCTGTTTTTATTGTTGAAATGCATACTATTGTTGCATCTTTGAAGAAAGGCCTGATTTGGAAATCACACCTATCACTCGATTCTGATGGTAGGGGCTGAGCCTCCTGTTCCTCTCAATCCACAGGATACAGAAGGTCAGGTCTATCATAGAGACCTTTTTTCTGTTCTTTTCTGCTCTGTCTATACCTACATGACCATGATTATGTGGCTTCTAGTAGTAAAAAGCTGCAGGAAATGGTGGAACTTCACAGTCTACCTGTGTGAAACCATTTTGAGTAATCTGACTATCTTTAATTTTTCTCTGATAGCAAAACCATAGCAAATAGTAAACGCAAAGCCATTTGCTTCTAAAGTTGGTAAGATGAACTCTAGGTGAAAATATCTGGAATGTGGTGTTCATAAAAAATCTCTCCTACTTGTTGAGAAGTGGAGATCAAACAAAGCGAGCATTCCTTGCCCTTTAACTA
Organism: Melopsittacus undulatus; assembly: GCF_012275295.1. Taxonomy (NCBI): domain Eukaryota; kingdom Metazoa; phylum Chordata; class Aves; order Psittaciformes; family Psittaculidae; genus Melopsittacus; species Melopsittacus undulatus. Next base: position 95,420,924 of record NC_047528.1, read on the forward strand.
AAAACAAACAAAAAAGCCAACAAAACCCCCAAAACACCAAACCAAAATCTCACACAACAAAACCTCAGACTGCACTGAAGCAAAAATTTCTGTCTTCTCTCCTCATCTTCTCTTTCAACAACCTGGAATTATTCATAGTCCCAGTTCTATACTGGACTAATTTTTCTTTTTTATGTGCTTTAAAAAATAAATATAAGCCAGAGGCTTTTTACTTAAGAAAGGGAGAATAATTCCCCTCATAAAAGTATCATTATGGATTTTTCCTTTCAAAAAACATCCATCTTCTCCATTAGGATGATTAAAATCATTTTAATGTAGTGCCAACTAGGGGATTGTTGCCTTCCCTCAAAGAACTATTATAAACACATAATCTCCTTTGTTTATATTATTCTCATGTAGATGGCTGCTTTCTGTCTCTGGACCTGCTAAACCTTTAGAGATATATCTGCTCTTTCATCTTTTTCCAGTGCTTGTTTTAGAAAGGGTTTAGATCTGACCGTGAGTAGGATAGGACTTGCTACACAAATGCTAAGGTTATCAGACTCCTAGCCCTTTGCCATGCCATCACTTACTTTCACCTTGTTAAGTCAAGTTGCTTTTAGTGTTTTTTCTGTTCTCTTTTCATCCTCTGATACAGTAGTCAAAACAAAGACTCTTAGAAAACTTTACAAGTGATCTCTAGTATAAAAGCAACCCTCCCCCTAGCTTTTGAAAGCCCACCTTTATCATACAACCGAATGGGTTGCTTTAACATCATCACTTCAATGCTTCCCTCCCATGTCTTCCCCCCCCCGCCTCATTCTCCTGCTACCATAGCTTAAGCATGATCTACCCAAGGCCAGAGAGGTAAAGCAAACAGGAACTTAAAAAAAGTTGGTACCAGAAAAGGATAGCTCCACATCCTGTGAAGCTAATACCAGCTTTCTGACAGTGCTTGGCCTTTCAGGGGAAATCACATTTTGCCTGGTGCTTAGCATCTTCTAATGGCAATGATTCCACTCACATCTCTTCATTCACTCATCAGCCATGATTGGATTCAAATACATTTCAGGTTTATAATATGTGTTCTGTATAATTTCAGCATCCTTATTACTTGTCTTATCCTGAGGTTTCAGTCTTTAGCTGTAGTGGGTTTATAACCTATCTAGTTAAAATATTAGCTTTACCATTATGAGACAGTAAAATTGCTCATTTCTTTAGCAATATGTTTTTGAGCTGACAGAGCAGCACATTGGCTGAGTCTGCAAGTACAAGGTAATTCATCCCACAGATAGGCTGAGACTGAGGGGAAAACTGACTTACGACTAGTGGAGCCAAGAGTCTACTAAGGCAGAATAATATATGATATTTGATAACCCTTGAGGTCTCTGCTTTTATTTAGTATGTCCTCCTATGAAATTCTCCTGCACAGGTTTATAAGTGTCATAAGTAAATTACTTAAGATATTATTTCTTTGATTTTTAAATATTTTATATGCCATGTGCCATATCACCAGTCTCATTAAGTTTACTTTGTGCAGCACAGAATACTTAGTTAATTGACCCTTTTGCTGTTACAATCACCATATTTTTCCATTGAAATCAATTCTAATTGGATTGAATTTCAGTGATAAAAGCCAAATTTAAAGTTGTTTACTTGTTGCTAGAGAAAACGTGCTCTAGTCAGTAAATCTGGTTGCACACAGATGAAATTATTGAAATAGATAATCCTCTACAGATGCATTAATTTCATAATCTAAAAATCCTTTCTAAAGTATTTATACAGCAACAAATGAAGACCAGCTGATGACACCGCTTACATGAACAACTGTAAATTAAACAAATTCTAGTGCAAGTCCACAATTGCAAAGTGTTTAGGGAACTAGCTTCTTCCACTTGATCAAAAATTTTAAACACATTTTTTTTTCCTATAGATTTTCTCTCTATCCATGTTTATAAATCCAGTTAACAGAATTGTGGCTTGCCTTTAGGTGCTCCCATTTCCGATCAAACCTTATAAGACCTGCAGCAAATTTTGTTTGCTTGACACTTGGAGTAGCTGGCATTATCCCTGGTTCTCTAATGTTTTATTGCCAAAGGAAAAAAATATGACATGCATTGTAAAATTTGTGCTGCTTTCTTTGGCATTCCACTTTCAGGGCCTGTGTCCATGTGGTGATTCTGCTTTGTTTTTTCTAATTACTAGCAGCTGAGAGAGTTTGTGTCCAGGGGAAAGAACTTTAAGCAACTCCAACAGGTGCTCCAAGGCCAAAGCTTTTATGCAATAACAAGTGTAAAATGAGATGTTCACTGCACCTGATCCACTAGAGATAAAATGAAATAAACATTGGACAAGAAAGTAGAAGACTGTTTTGTCTAAATACCTACATTTTCCAAAGCACCATGCTGAAGAGGTGTAAAAGAGTACCTACCTTTCTTTAAGAACTCCATTCTGTGTTTTTTCCAAAGTCTCTGAATAAATGAGTTGAATTCTTTTATCTGTCATGGGCATTTCCAACACACTCTAAACTTTTCAGTATTCTGGAGAACATGTGTACCTTTCCTGAAATGCATCCTTTATTGGCTCTTCAGATATTCCTGGGATCATGCAAGTGGGAAGCTTTACCTAATGTTCCTGAAAACTACTTGTGAGCCCTTTTCCTTTGGAAAAATTTACATTAACATCACTTGTTATGCAATGAAAAATGTTTGGAAACAACTGAAATGTTTATAACAGATGATAGGAAGTAGAGATTTTCTGTGCTTCTACTGCAGTCAGCAACACCTATGTGAATCTGAGATTATTTATTTTATAGTTTGCTATGAGCAAGGTCTTGACAGTACACTCAGGAGTTATTTTCAGTTTACTCATTGTAAGTTATCCATAAAGAGGAACATGTAAATCATAATACCTGCAGTTAAGTCTACCCTGCAGGGCCTTTGTCTATCCATGCTGTGTTTCGAGCCATATGTGTGCAATATTTTCATGACTGGACGTATGGATCCAGCCTTTGACATGATGGTTTGGATGGAGTGACCTTGATATGACTTTTTCATCAAGAATCTTCACAAGCCCTGACTTTTTCTATCTTCTTGGTAGAAATATATATCTGTACCCTGTGGCTTACCCTCCTCCTGGCAGTAAGAGCTGGTGTGGTGCCTGCTTTGTGTCGTGGGTCTGTAACTTCTTTCTCTAGGGCTGCCCTGAAGATGCCAGCACCACTGAATGAGGAAGTCTGAAGTAAGCTACAGCAGTCTGGATTTGGTTTCTCCCTTTGCAGTAAATTTGTGCTGTATTTGGGGAAGAAGGCAAATGACATCCTAGGGTGCATTAGAAAGGGTGTGGTTAGTAGGGTAAGAGAGGTTCTCCTCCCCCTCTACTCTGCTTTGGTGAGGCCGTATCTGGAATATTGCGTCCAGTTCTGGCCCCTCAGTTCAAGAAGGACAGGGAATTGCTTGAAAGAGTCCAGCACAGAGCCACAAAGATGATGAAGGGAGTGGAACATCTCCCTTATGAGGAGAGGCTGAGGGAGCTGGGTCTCTTTAGCTTGGAGGAGAGGAGACTGAGGGGTGACGTCATCAGTGTTTACAAATATGTAAAGGGTGGGTGTCAGGATGATGGAGCTAGGCTTTTTTCAGTGATATCCAGTGATAGGACAAGGGGCAATGGGTGTAAACTGGAGCATAGGAGGTTCCATGTGATCATCAGGAAGAACTTCTTTACTGTAAGAGTGACAGAGCACTGGAACAGGTTGCCCAGGGGAGTTGTGGAGTCTCCTACATTGGAGATATTCAATGCCCGCCTGGACAAGTTCCTGTGTGATGTATTCGAGGTTACCCTGCTCTTGCAGGGGGTTGGACTAGATGATCTTTTGAGGTCCCTTCCAACCCTTGGGATTCTGGGATTCTGTGAATGTACAGAGGATGATGGAGAGCAAATCAGTGCAGAAGTAGGCAACAGAGACTGTGAGTGGTGGGAAGGAGCTGGCTATTCTATGCTTATACAATATGTTTGTGTATACTGCCTTGTTCATACATGCTGATGCCTGTTCATAGCTGTGAGATTTAGAGCCATGAATTGCTGAGCCTGGAAATTGAGTTGTAGTGTAAGTTAGACTAAATTATAGCAATAAACAGTAAATTCACTGAAAAGAATGTGATTTTTTTCATATTCTGTAATTTTTTGGCAATGTTTTCTCCTTTTGTATTAAGATATTAAACTACTTACCTAACAGAAGAGGTTCAGAGGACTTGAATTCTAACCTTTCATCCAGCTTTTAAAATCTGAACTCAGTTCTGGTGCTAGAGAACTCAGATATTTGCCTCTGACCATGCTCACTGCTCAGGCAAAAAATGTGAGAAGAGATAGTGGGGGCTGCTGGGAGAATGAAGCAGAAAATAAGTGATTTCTATTTTGTGGCAAGGTATGTGGAAAGGGGTGGAAATGATGAGGATATGCTCAAGCATAAAATAGGTTTAGCAAATAGCTACAAATCTAATATATCAAGAAGTTTCAGAGAGTCGTGTTATCTGTAACACATTGAAGAGATAGGGCAAGAGTTGGCTCAAGTTTTGCTAGCAGTGCTATGATGCTGTTCACCACTTCAGCTTTTTTGAGTCTCCAAAAGCCAGAAAGAAGTTATTTTCCAGTGAGATCCTATCTGTCGCCTAAACTGTGGAACCTGCTCTGTTCTGTCAGCCCTCCTTGCTCACACTGCACGTGCTCAGTATTTGGCAATTTATATGGGGTTTTGATGATTTTTGTATGGAAGCTCTGTCACATAGCTGACTAGGTACCTGTTTTTTTGTCTAGCAAGGTGATGTGCAGTTCCTTGACTGAACATAGTTTACTGCCACACAAATATTAATTAGCCTTGCTGTTGTTGCAATAGCTATTAAATGTTATTAAAACCAAACCAGAATATCTACATAGAAATCACTGTCAGGTTTCTCTCAGCAAAAATGCCGACTTAGTTAAAATGATAAAAAAAATAGTGATGCTTCAGACAAGGGCAGAATGCCACTGTTGTCCCTGCTGGAGGCAATTAGAGTCAACGAGAAAAAATGCTAGGTAGCCATACCACAAAAACCACTGAGGTACTTTGTGGTCACAGATTTTGCTGGTCCCCCTGGGTGACACTAAGTCTTTGAGAGCAGTTTACACTGCAAAGTGAGCACCTGTATGGATGTCTTAAATACAGCTTATCTGCTCTTGGCATACAGAGGTACTGTAGGCTGGCGCAGGACTAACTCATTTAGGTGATATATTCTTCATCTTGCAGGGTATCATCTTAAGTTAATGGTGAATCCATGCTCCATCTAATCTCTATCTAACCCAAAGGTAAAAGATTACCTAGCTTAGGTGAAGTTTCTGGAGGATGGAATCAGAGAAGTGGGGAAAAAGTGAAGACTTAGGAGCACTGCACTAGGAAGTTTAATCTGCACGGCACAAGTGGTTCTTGTTCGATTCTGCTTTGAAAATGATGTGTATTAACCTTTGGGAAAGCACGGTCATGTGTCACATCTGGCAGATCAGAGAGGAGTGTGCTCCCTTCCTTACACCCTTTGCGACCCTGTTTCACCATAAAGGTCAAGAATTAGTCATTCATGCTGGTATATTCAGAGACAAGAATTACAGTAGATGTGCTTTAAAAAGAAATCAAAACCATTCATGTAAAAGTAACTCATGATAGGCTATGTCCCATAAATAATGGTTGAAATGAAAATGTCTGGAACACCAACATGAGTAAACAAAGTAAATGAAAAATAAAAAGCAAATGCACATGAACTCCGACTGACAGAAACCAAATACTCTTACTTCCTGTCTTGCCCTAAAACTTATTAGTCTTTTGCTGCAGCAAGCAAACAAGGTAAAATACTTGCAAAGGGAAGTTATTGTACTGAAAATCTACACAGTAAGAATATTCAAAGCAGGATATTACATAAACTTGTAACTTCAACTGTGACTGCACTGCAGTAAGAAAGCATGCCATCGCTTGCTCTTATGTACTTTTATTGGTATATATTATTGCTTATTCCTGTTTACCGTTACTTGGGATTGGGAGCCATTAGGCACAAGAGTGTGGCTCATGAAAGGGGATCATGCAAAGAAAAGTTGTCCTGAAGCACTGGTTAAAAAACAGAAACACAGGAACTGTGAATTGTTAGAAGGCATTTGCTATGTCTGTGTTAGTATTTCAGAGCAAGAGGAGCAGACCAGTAGATCAAGTGAGGCTGAGGTCTGTCCCCTACATCTGACCTGTATGTGGCTCATGTTATAATTTGGGTTTGACTGAGACCATTCATTTTGACTGACTGTCTGCACTGTGCATTATGGTTTGGAGTCTCCTGAAAGATCAATTGCTGTCTTGCATCTTCATGTCTTAGTCTGCAGCATTTTTTGTGCAAACACAGGACAGGTCTTCTAGAACATGCCAGGCCTACATTAGCAATTATTGTGGTCCTGCAGGAGCACATTGATAGAGCAAACAGCTGGATTAAACCTATACTAGATCTGACAGTGTGTGCCACTTTGTCTTAGATTTGTTCTGGTTCTGAGAACTAAATGCTGTTTGGTAGGTAAGTATAAAGGGTGTGTTCTGGGAGCACATCTTACCACGTGCTTTCATCTGAAAGGAATACAACTCATGTTGTCACACATCAGACCCTCTGCAAAGTGAACCAAAGCATGGTAACTGGTAATATTTAGGATACCCTCTTCAAAACCATGCTTCTGAACCAGCTGAAACTCTAATGTATCTGTACCCCTTAGTCTTCTCTGGCAGGAATGACATGAACCAAAACTGCTCAGTGAGCCAAACCAGCATGTGGTAAATGGAGGCTATCAGGGGGGTTCTTACAGAATTGCACTGCAGCTGAGAAATTAATGATAATATGGACAAACACAATGAGAGAAACCTTAAAGCAAAGGAGAAACCCAGAAAAAAAAAACATTGGCTTGTAGGCAGGATTGCTAGTGTTCTGGCAAAGATGAACACAGAAATGACTCTACTGGGGAAAAAATAGGGAACATTTGGAAGGGAAAGTACAATAACTGGGGAAAATTGGCAGCAAATACCAATCCTAAATTAACTGTAACCTTGTGTTAAGTTTTCTGTTTTGTTGGTTCTCACTTCACATTTATGTGATCACCTGAGAAACTTCTTAGTTTCTAAATAAAGAATTTTCATACATTAAAATAATATAAACCAGAAAAATATGTTATTCTGTTGTTACAAACAAGATATATAGAGGGACCCGAAGTGTGTTTTGTGTATTGTATTTTCAGAGTTTAATGACAAATATGCTTCATACCTGTTAGCTACTAAAAACTCTGTTAAGCAGGATACTGTGTGTTCTCCTTTATAGAGTACAAACAAATAAATAGTACAAAGAAACTGGAGAGACATCAATTTGATAGATGGACTACTTGGTGGATAAAGAACTGGCTGAATGTCCACATGCAAAGAGTGGTGGTCAATGGCTCAAACTCGAGCTGGAGACCAGTAACAAGTGGTGTCCCTCAGGGATAGGGGTTGGGACTGGTCTTGTTCAACATCTTTGTTGGTGATAATGGACAGTGGGATTGAGTGTGCCCTCAGCAAGTTTGCTGATGACACCAAGCTGTGTGGTTCGGTTAATATGCTGGAGGGAAGGAATGTCATTCAGAGGGACCTTGACACACTTGTGAGGTGGGCTGATGCCAATATCATGAAGTTTAACCAACCCAAGTACAAGGTCCTAAACCTGGGTCGGAGCAATCCCAGGCACAGTTACAGGTTGGGCAGAGAAGAGATTCAGAGCAGCCCTGCAGAGAAGGACTTGGGGGTGTTGGTCAATAAGAAAATGAACATGAGCCAGCAGTGTGCACTCACAGCCCAGAAAGCCAACTGTATCCTGGGCTGCATCAAAAGGCGCGTGACCAGCAGGTCCAAGGAGGTGATCCTGCCCCTCTACTCTGCTCTTGTGAGACCTCACTGGGAGTATTGTGTGCAGTTCTGGTGTCCTCAACACCAAAAGGACATGGAACTGTTGGAACAAGTCCAAAGGAGGGCCATGAGGATGATCAGGGGACTGGAGCACCTCCCATATGAAGACAGGCTGAGAAAGTTGGGGCTGTTCAGCCTGGAGAAGAGAAGGCTGCGTGGAGACCTCATAGCAGCCTTCCAGTATCTGAAGGGGGACTACAGGGATGCTGGGGAGGGACTATTCATTAGGGACTGTAGTGACAGGACATGGGATAACAGGTTGAAACCTAGCAGCAGAGGTTTAGACTGGATCTAAGGAAGAAATTCTTTACTGTTAGGGTGGTGAGGTACTGGAATGTGTTGCCCAGGGAGGTAGTGAATGCTCCATCCCTGGCAGTGTTCAAGACCAGGTTGGATGAAGCCTTGGATGATATGGTTTAGTGTGAGGTGTCCCTGCTCATGGCAGGGGGTTTGGAACTAGATGATCTTGAGGTCCTTTCCAACCCTAACTGTTCTATGATTCTATGAAAAATCTGACTACAAATTTGCAAATGGATTTAAGAAAGAGTCAAGTAGCTAATAAGGAATAAAATAGTGCTCTTAAAACATTCATGTAGTATGTTTATGTACTGCAAATAAAAAGTGTACATAAAGCAGAGAGTACTAGAGTCAAGATCTATGGCATTCTTTTCACCTTAAAACAAAAAGCTTAGTGAGCAGTAGAAAGTACTGTTCCCCCATAGTTTCCTTCCACACTTTTGTATAATAACTGATAAGTTAGCACTTGCCTCAGAGGTGGCATTAATAGACTCTTTCCTAGTCACTGTCCTATTTTCCTTATCTGGTAAGAACTTAGTATTTTGTCAGACTTCTGTTTGAGACCCTTCACACTTGATTGAAATTAGAAAACTGTAGTTAAGATGAAACTCCTCACATACATAAACATACACTGACCTCAATTGCAGGGATTTCTTACTGGATCTGGTTCAAGTGTTGTTCTAAATTGCTTGCATTTATAGAAACTTGGAAAGGCTTACGTACCTTACTGGTGTCCTACTTTACTGTGCCAGGCATTCTGGTTTTCTCTTAAAATTTGCCATGTGTGTCAGAATACCAATTCCTTTTACATGTAAGAGCTTCTGAATTCTCTGCTAAAGTTTATCTTCATGGTGTGCTGGCACTCTTAAAAGGTGGCAGAAAAAGTTTAGTGATGATGGCTCACTAGATTACATCTTCTACCATAGGCATTGTTATGAGCAACTCACATTTTAGAAATCCAGTTTACGAGAGTGACTTAGTGATAATGTCAATAGTGAGAAGTCTGTGATCATCTGCTAGGTATAGTCATATAATCAGGTGGTAGGTGATTATAAAGGAACAGAAGAGCCTTTTTTTCAGGAGATGTTTCTCCTGTTTAAAGTTGTAGGAGCTATTGCAAAGTCATGGTAAGGTGTGGAGGGGATCTGCTGCCCTGTCTCTTCTGCAGGACAGGCCCTGCATCCACCATATCAAGAGATGAGCTTGAAAACCTGAGGATATGGGAGTCAGGCTCTCTTGACTATTCTTGAGTCCCTACCTTGACTATAATAAACACCATGTATTAGCTAAAATGTCCTCAGTAAAAGCTCTTCACATCTCCAGATCCATGTAAAAGCTCATGCCTACTTTTACCCAGTTTAAGCCTATCTCACCCACAGAAAGGCTGTGCTTCATTTCAGTCAAGTGATAAAAATGAAGTAATATAGGTTTCTACTCAATAGCTTCCATGTCCTGCAGAATTTCTGTTTGGTTCTAGGTCACCTGTGATGCTTCTGTTGTTTTGAAACATACCCTGCAGCTGTGTTATTAAAATCCTAGAGTACCATCAAGCCTCTAAGTACTACTGTTCTCTCAGCAGAGAAAGTGTTCCTCTAAAGCCCATATCTGACTTCTCTTTGGTGTGCTGAAAGACAAAATATGGGGAGGGAGAGGAGGAGTGGAAAAGTGTATTTCTTTTTTTTTTCCCTGTTTCTTTAAAGAAACAGACCTATTGGCCAGCACATTAAGTTATTCCTTTCACATAAGGCATGTTTTCTGTGGAGGCCTGCCATGTTTGTTTCATATGAAGAGAATCACACTATTATTTTTTTGTTCAGTCTAACGCAGGAAATGTTTGATCTTCCTAAACTTTCCTCCCACAATAGTGATTGATCACTCCCTTTGAAGTGCTTATATTTTTGCAGTTAGAAGGAAAGTATTGATAAATGATTGTTTCAGTTCTTCAAACACTGCATACATGACTATGACATGTAAGTAATTACTTTGGTTTTAATTAGACTTGCCTGTAATTTGTACTAAAGTAACTGAGTACTTGGAGATTGATGTTATTTTTTTGAGTTTGGAGCCATTTCAATCAACATCATAGAAGACCCATATATTCTATGTACATTTGATGAAGAAATGCTTCCAGCTTTCCCCCAAAAGCTGGGGCCTGTGTACCTCCATTAATACTTGTTGAATTTTCCAGTATTTAAATGTTACTGTAACCTGGCTTTTCTTATATGAGTGATTTTTTTCTCTGTTAGTCTTCTTAATTAGAAGAAAGTCCCGAGACTATCCTGTAGAGTATGAGCTACAAGTGTCTCAAATTCTGTAATAAAGGGTAATTCAGGAAGGATCATGCCTCAAGCACTCCCTATGGAAAGAAATGTCTCACCTTCCAGTTTTCTTCATCAGCACTTTGGAATTTCAAGTTGCTGAATTAAAATGGTGTTAAGAATTCAATGTTTCTTTCTAAAATTTCAGGTGTGGCAGTTAAAGTATCTAGCACTCTCTTAGCACCCTACACTGAAACAATAAAAGCCTTCAGAAACAAATTACTGATATCACTGTATATTACTAGTCTTCTGTCTTTAGCATTGAGTGGCCCAGATTTTTTCTGTGGCCTTTCTCTGGCGGGATAGTTGAAGGGTGTACACCACATGACATCCCATACAATTTACAAATGTTTATGTACATTGCTTGAAACATTATACAAATACAAATTAACTCCACAGCATTTTCATAATTTATAAAACATGTACTGGGGTTTAGAAGACTATTTTGAAGCTTTGTGTAACTGCACAGTTTATAGTACAGTACAAAATGGGACTAGAATAGAGTTTGATTTGTGCTACTCCTGATCAACTACAGGCTAACTGCTGTGCAAGAAAATAAAGCAGCTGCCCTGTACTCAGAGTAGCAAACCAGCTCAGAGTCAAAACCTTGCTGTTATGAAGCTAAGCTTCATGCTTCCCCTTTTCAGCTCCACCACCCTATATCAGGAGGCAGTGTAGCACAAGATGAATATTACTGTTTTAACTTGTTATCTTAGTCCAAGCTATCAAAGAGAGATACCAGTAAAACTGGGAGGGAGCTAAGTTATCAAGTCACAAACATTGTTTCCTGCAGCACCCTGGCTTTTTTCTTGGTGGTCTCCTGTTCCGGCTCAAAACAGGCTGTAGATGAATCTTTCTGTCAGTTTGTTTATGTCCTGCTACTGCTCACATAGATAGTGCAAGCACTTCTAATATGCATTACTTTTAATGAGATTTAAAGAAATGTAATTATAGAGGTTAGTTTGTAGAGTCAGAAAGGACAGATGAAAGACAACATAAACAGATGTTTAACGAATGGTCCACTCAGTGCATGGAGATTTGTATGGCAATGGGGCATGTTTTTGTCCAGGTACCCTGAAACTCTTTGCATAGTCTCAATGTGAAAAACAATGAAGAGGCTTACTAACATTATCCTACCACTCAGCTGTATGTAGTGCAAGGCAAACATTAGACAAGTTCTTTGGCACCCTGATGTTACTGTTCCATGGACACAGAATGAGGCAAATTTAAAGACTTCATCTTACTGGTGAAGAAAACAGATAGACTACACAGGAACTGGTGAATTATCCTTGCGTAGCTTTCCTTAAGACTGACTGGACTAAAAACTGTGCTGCAAGTCTTTGCTATGTGACTTCATGCATAGCCAGAATCTGGCCATTTCATATTTTGTTGAATTTCACTCTGGATAGCTCATACTGTGATTTGATGCTCTGATCATTTGAACGCTAATTTTTTCCCCCCTTCTTGACAAATCACACTTCGTAGTTTTTGAATTTTGCAATGGTTGTGAGAAAATAAATGTATCCAGGGCCAGATACGTTAGGAACTGGCAGAGCTCCAATGACTTGCTAGGGTTATGCCGTCCCAGCATTCTTAAAGGTCAGACGGTTACAGACCAGTGAGAGCAATACAACACTTTAGGATTTGACTATATTCCAGATTCATGTGGTCAGCTTTGCTTTTTTTCAGAATTTGGGGTTTATTGGCTTCAATCTAATTCCCACTTGCAAATATTCAAAGTAATCTTTTAAAATGTGACCTACTTAGGCAGCAAACCAGAACACTCAGCTTACCAAAATGTGTCTGTGCCTTAGTCTTATAACACAATGACTTTGTATGGAGTCCTTCCTCAATGATTGTGCACACATAGCTTTTATAGTGTGCTGTATTGTGAATACTATCTTCAAAATATGTGAGTGACATGGAGGGCCTGCCTCTAAAATCAACAGTTGTTGTGCCAGTAGGATGCTTGTGAACCATCACCCAGGTTAACTAATCAAGAGTGCAAAAGAAATGAAGAAAAACATTCAGAGCAATATTTTTACGGCTTCTCGGATAGTCAGTGACAGTTCTGAGACTGCAGATGAATATTTTCTTCAACTTAATCTGAGATTACAGAGAGAGAGAGAGAGTTAGGATGTTGTGACATTCTACAGGACAGTACAACCTCTCTTATGTGCCATATTTTCTTGTACATGAGATCAAAATTATTTGGATTAAATTTAGCTTATCATAAGTATCAGAGTGGCTCATTCTTCCACAGTTTCATTCATCTTCCAGGGTAAAACAGCTTTTGGATTCAGCAGCTGATAGGAAACAAAACTAATGATGATTATTTGTGTGATCTAAAAGCACTTTCTCCTCCTTTCATTTGGGAACACTTGCTCTCTCTCTCTCAATCTATGTCCCCGAGTTCAGCTGAATAGCAGCCAAACTGCATCACTCAGTTATCTCATTAGTCTTTTATAAAGGGCAAGACAAACAAGTGAGCAATGTAGAAGTATGAACGGCTTCATTTCAGGGAAGGAAAAAGAGTTTCTGTGTGCTCTGAGATAGAGTTGGAAAAACTAAACTTTAATTTAAGAAGCACAAGGAAAAAAAAAAGAGACAATTTTCCTGACTATAACATGAACACGAACAGAAAAAGAAATAGATTAATTTTTAGTCTTCAGAGCTATATTAATAGTGTGAAGCTTTCTCAAGTAACATCTATGTCTAAACCCATAACTTCTGACTTTTTGCTCATAGACTCTGTATGATATAACTAGATAGTGAGATCTCAAAAAATATAAATATCTATCTCTTCATAGTTCCAAATTTAAATACAGATACAAATATTACTATTTCAGGAGTTTTGTTTTAGGAATCTTATTAGAAATACAGGAGCAAACCTGATACTATTTTTCCTGTTCATTTTTTCTCAGCCTCTTTTTCTTATACCTCAAGGAAAAAGAAATAACACATTGTCGTGGTTTAAAACCAAACCACAGTCTCATTCACTCACTCCCCCCCCCTTGCTCCCCCAACTCTTGGAGACTTAGGAAGGAGAATCCAAAGAATGTAGCCCCCACTGGTTGAGATAAGAACAGTTTAATAACTAAGGTATAACACAAATCACTCCTGCTACTACTACTAATAATAATAATGATAAAGCCAATAACAAGTGAAGAGAATACAACACCTCACCAGCCACCGACCCATAACTCACCCCACCCTGCCCGACCAAGCACCGACCCATACCTCCTCCATCCCCCCAGAGCTCCAGCCCTTCCGGCTCTCTCCCAGTTGCCTCCTGGGTATGACGTGCTATGGTATGGAATACCTCATTGGCTAGCCTGGGTCAGGTGTCCTGTCTCTCCTTCCTCCTGGCCTCCCTCCTTCCCTGGCAGAGCATGAGCTCAGAAAAGGCCTTGGACAAACCAAGCATTTGAGCAGTAACTCAAAACATACTTGCTATCAGGAACCGTTCTCAGCCCGAAAGTCAAAACACAGCACTGCACCAGCTACCAAGAAGGAGAAAAATGACTGCTACTGCTCAAACCAGGACACACATAAACAACCCAAATACAACCCAGCATGATTCACATTGAAATAACAACTCAAAAACACACTTTCTTTCAGATTATTTTGGGTAAAGTTCTGCTGCTGCATCTTTGGTTGATCCCAAATAGTTTCAGCTATAGTGCAGATCTTCTTGTAAAGGCATCTAGTTTACATCCCGGTTTTGTGTCCAGTCTCAGAAGAATTGCTAAAAGACTTCCAGTTGTAGTGTAAATAGAGCAGGTGGGTCCTGTAATCATGAAAGTATAAAAATGTGAAGGATGAAAAATATTTGTTATAATTGTCTGTATCTTGTGCTCTGTTAATGAAAGTCTTTATTTTTGCCTATTAGACATAAAGATCAATTTCACTTATGTGTTTTGAAGAATATGCATTTTATTTTAAAAGGAAAAAAAACAACAGTTGCTAACCCTTACATGATGTTGTGTGCCTGCTTCAAATGGAGATGGGCAAATGATGAATTACAGCAGTCTCAAACACCTCAGGATGGAGCCTGATACTTGTTTTGATTTTCTAGTTCAGTAAAGCAGTCACTAATGAGAAGCAGGCCATACATTACATTGCATCATTACAGAAAACTGTAACAGGGATCCTGAGTCCTGAAATACATGAAATATTGAAGTAAAAGCATAAATGGTGAATGAAATGAAACTTTCAAAATTTGTGTGCTATCAGCTCACTGTTTAGTCTTTTACTCATCTGTATATTGTAGCTTGGCATGAGAGGCAGGAAAAAACAACTCAGCAGAGATTTTCCATATGAATTAGTGTTTGACGTCGCTGGAAGTAGCGCTGTTTCCACTTATGATGCAAGAGTAGGTTTTTTGAACCTATAGTATTCTCCACTTGGAGTTTAAGCTAGAACTTATTTATGTGATCTTTACTCTGGAAAGATACAGAAAGGGCAAGTTTATGTAACATAATATATTAGTAATAGAGCAAACTGCTTGCTCTATTTACACTATAACTGTCTTCTTGTTGCGTAATATGTTGCATGCACTATACAAATAACATTTGTATAGTAGTGTGCCTAAGGACACAGTACGGAAACTGCAAAGTGGTTTTGCTAGTCTGCATGTTCACTAAAAATATGAAAAAAAATAGAACTTGCCATCATTTTTTTTTTTCAGCTACTGTTGGAACCCTTTGCTGGGTCCTAGTGTGTTGGTAGCTTGCCTGAGTAGTTACCAGCGGCACATCTGCAGCCGATCTTGCTCTCTGCTGCCGCCTGCTGACCCCACAACCCAGCCTACTTCCTGGGGCGATGTGGCAGGATATTGGTTTGGTGCCAACTTGTCAGTAAAGAAGGCAAAACCAAATGTGATTACCTAAAGACAAAAAGCCAAACTCGGGCTTCTCCTGTAATAGGAAGCAGAGGAGAAGGAAATGAGCCAAGCGTGTAGAAGGGAACAAAAAATTAGACCTAGAAATTAAGGCTTGAATATCCTGCTGCAAGTGGAGAAGTGTGAGGGCTTGGACACCCACCACTGCTCCTAAATGAGCTGGCTTTGCTCCCTAAAAATAACTTGTCATCTTTGACTGCCCTAAGCAGCAGGGAGAGCAGCCAGCCCCCTTCCCAAGGCTCAGCATAGTCAGCAGAGGTTAAAAGTAAAGCGGCATTTCCCCCACCCGGCCAAGGTACACACTCCCAATGTACCTGCCTACTTTCCCTGCCTCCTCCCAGTAATAGCGAACAACATTCAGTGGTGATAATGGAGCTGAAACCTTGAGGAACCACACCGGGGAAGAGGGGGAAACAGCCACAGTTCCTTGCAAAGTGTGCTAAGTGATTAAATGTCTGCTTTTGCAATTTCCCACTGAAGTTAAGCAAATAGGGCTGAACTGTGGTGTGGATCAGTGCTCTGCTTTTACCATAAAGATTGATAATGCCTTTAGGTTTTCTGTTTAATTTTTATTTATTTTTTTTCCCCTAATCATTTATCCTTATTGTTCCTCAGCAATATGCTGTGTATCCACACCCATCGTTCATCAAGTCTTCTGTACTGCCAGGAGGCTCTTCTCCGTTATCCTTTTGCCAGATTGTTTCAACACAGATGTGTTTCAGAGGTTCTGGTATGAAAGCCTCCACACTTTTTTTTTGTTTGAGCCTGACAGAGCTGTGAATGGCAGTGATGACATCACTGATGTCAGCATCACCCTACAGGATATATAATGATGGTGTAGTCAGCTGTGTTACCTCTGGGGATCTCTGCATTTTGTGTCTCTGCAGACATCAGATTGCACGGAGGAAAAGAAGGATTGCTTTTGCTCTCTCTCCTCACCCCACCCCCCACCCCCAAACTGGTTACCTATCACCAGTGGTAGGTGTCCACCAATGCTTGCCCAGTGCCTCCCCTAACAAGGAAAGCAAATGCTGCCTGTGCCTGGCCATGGTGGAAGGAGGAGTGCTGCAGATTGAACTTTTAAGATGCTTGTTTATCAGAGGCTTGGAAATGAGCTGGGGGTCAGAATAACTCTGTTTTTTCTGCTTGTTAGTATCCAGCTCTGTTTAGTATCAAAGACAGCTGTGATGCTTGCACAAGGCAGAATGTTAGCTGATCAGCTATCTTACTTTACCATGCAGGAAAAGGCCAGTGAGGGTATTTTTTTACATGGAAGTGTACTTCTACACTATATAAACAAAACTTAGTCAGAAATCTTGAACAATAATCACATTGTAAGCTGTTTCTTTGTCTTGGGGTTTTTTTCAGGGTTTTTTGTATCCTTTTTAGTGGAGGGGTTGTTAATGTCTGGTACTATGGGCCAAGAAAAAAGGAATGAGCCTGGAAAAAACCACATCCTCTCCTAGGACTAGATTCTTCTTTTGGTTGTGATTCCTATTGACTTTACTAGATATTGTCCAAGTGAAGCTAATTACAGAACTTGACCTGCTGATTTTGCAAGCCTAAGTTTCATATGTGTTCTTACCCAGTTAAGCAAACAACATTTTCTACTTCAAGATAAATGCTCTCCACTGAGATGTCTTGAGCCTGTACTTGGCTGCTGTAGCTTTTCTTCCGTTTCCCATAAAACCCTCTCTGTTTTACCACTGGGTGTCAGTGAAAGACTGTGAAGTAAAGTTCTGTAATGAAATATACTTGAGTTTCTCCCAGGCTCTGTGGGTGTTCTTTAGTTAAGGTGGTCTGGGCAATTTTAAGAAAGGTGACTGACACATATATCAGGAGCATATAATAATTAGGAAAACCAGCTTAGATCGGTAGGTTGTTTCTGCATCACTTCATTATTCTATACAAAAAAACCCTACACACCAATGTGTAGCTGGGCTTCTCTGTCCTGAAAGATGCAGACCTCATGTGAAGTGGTCTGAAGGAAAATGTCCTTATAAATGTATGAGAATTTAGGGTGCTCTGCACCCTAAAATCAAACCTAGTTTTGAGTCTCTGCTCACTTTCACCAAAGGGAAAATATTCTGCCGTGGATGCTTCTGCAGACTGGCCTCAAAAGATGTGAATATCTGATATAAGATAAGACACATAGCTAAAGTCAGTGACAGCTCTTTTTAAAAAACTGAGGGGGAAAAAAAGTTTGACAGAATGGGTAAATACATGTATCCACATAATAGCATCTGTAGTTGCATATCACATACATTTTCTATTGAAATTTATTCAAATTTTCAATATGTTGCAGCATTGAACAGGCTGTTGGAAGGAATCTTCAGAGTTTTGGAAACTTGGCAGGAAACAAGCGGCCTTTAGGAATGGGCAGGTGTTGCAAGCATTTGGGTTTATGTAATAGGCACATTAATTGTACACTGCTGTGAAAATGATCTCCTGTCAAATAACTGAGAGTTTCAATGTCAGTCTGGTCCTCCTTCTTTAGGCTTCGGAATCCTCTGGCCAGTGAAATAAGATAAACAGTCAAATTCCCGTGATTCCCTGCTCCATAATACTGACATGTTCAGGAGTGTACTGCTGCCTTTGCACAAACTCTACCCTTATTTTAAGGACAGTTTGCAGAACTGAAGCATGTAAGGGCTTATTTTAGGATAATCTGTTTTGATGGTTATTCCTTAAGAAAGAAAGAAAACAAAAATATATCTGCAGCAAATTCTCTGGACATACAGAAAAAAAAAATAAATTGGCTTCTCTTTAGTGTCTAGCTATAAGGCAATAAAACAAGATTTGGGCAAAAACGTTGTCTAAATGAGGCAAAAGTAAAAGCTGAATTTCTGATTGTCCCCCTATGCTGTACACAGCATCCTGCTCACTGCTCTGACAGAAACCTTTGCCGCTAGAGGCCCTTGTGTGCTGACGGATGCGGGGAGACGTTTCACAGCTGTTACACCAGCGGCTGTGGGCTGAAGCTGTGCTCATGGAAAAGAGTTACAAAGTTTCCATTCTTTTCATTGATGTAACAGCAGGTCTGTAGGTCAAAGACAAAGTATCTAGGCAACCAAAAACAAGAATCAATGTTGTTTTATATATACTGAAAAAAGAGCATTTCTGCTTTAGACTCTATAGCTGAAGTGCTCAACAGAACACCTCTTTAGGTGTTCTAGTGCTGCATGCTTCAATTAGAAGAGTTTCAGTGCTATTTAAACATGCTTAAGTGCTACTTGAAAAGTCATGCTGTTCTGACTGGAGTGCTAATATTGGGGGGTGAGGGGAAGTTTTTATTTTGGCAATGAAATTTAAGGATTCTTTCCTGTTCTGTTGCTATTTATAGCAGTTAGAACATTACTTTTCTGCTTTAATAGGTTATAGTATTGAGAGTGATCTGTGCTTAACATACTTTCAAATGTTTCACGTCAAAGTCTATGAATTTAATGTCTTTCAACATTAAGGATTATAGATAAGCTGGAGCCACTGTGCATTTACAAAAGTGATTTTATTAGACCTAAACAGATTGCATCACAAATTAGATTTGTACAGTGGCATAGTACCAGCACTATGTCAAATGTGCATATTAAAGACCTGAAAGCTAATACAATTAAAAAAAAAAAAGCTGCCATCTAGAGCTAATATTTCTTCAGATATGTTAAATCTGGTTAATTTTAAATTAAATGTGATTGATTTAATGTGATTAAATTTAATGTGATTAATTTAAAAGTTGTTCAGTAGCATCATAATTTAGAATTGTTGTGCATTACCTCAACGTATTACCTCTACAATGACTTCAGAGATGAGCTACTAAGCAAATGAAATAAATAAAGTTCCATGAGTATCATAATTATGTTTATGGGAAATTTGAATAGGAGGAAATCTCAATAGGCTTTTCACCTGTGAAATGACACCGTACACACTTAGCATTCTGTCCTAATTTATTAATTTTTAATGAAAGACACCAAAACAAAGGTGGAGGGAAACCTGTGGACTCTCAAGCTAAAACCGCAGTTTGAGAGAGCTTGTCCAGCTTTAACTTTGTGCTGATGAGGAATCAGTTTGAAGACCAGTTGTATGAATCATTAGGACCTTGGAAGCAGCAGAGACTGTCTGTGGGAGCATCTGTCCTCGCTCCATTACCCAGCCTGTTCTCCCCAGCACACAGGGACCTAGGCAGGGTGGCTGCAAGACAGTTGTGAGAGCAGCTTCTCCGAGTTTTGCACCATTACATCTATCTTTTGTTGCTGGCGTCACAGCAATGTTGCTTTGTGGAAGCCAAGGGCCATGCTGCCCTCTCCCCAGTGCCAGGATCAGGGAAATACAGCTTTGTTGACACTGCCTTCTGACTCTTTGCATATCTCCTCATTTGCAGGGAATGTGGGCGCCTGCTACGTGCTGTTCTAGTATGGTCTGGTAAGATGAGCTTGCAACCTGTTCCAGGCCTCCAAGGCACCATGTTCCCACAAATGGGGGAAAATATAGCAAAAGAAGGGAGCACTAAGACAATTACCAACAGAGCATTAGCTGGATTGTCATGGTTCCTGACTATGCAAAAAGGAGAGCTACCCAAATCAGAAAAGTAGTGCTACTTGCAGTCACCGTGCATGCCTGCATGAACACCTTGTAGGAACTTCTGAGGTTACATCTGTGTCTGTGAGAGAGCAAGTGTATTGCTGTAAGCATGATTCTGTGGTAAAGCTGTTGACCACATGGAGAACAGCATTTACAAATGAGAAAAGAAATTTTTTTCTCTCTGAATTCATAGGATTATAATTTTTTTCAGTAGAATTCTGTCAGATTATATGAGATTTTTCAGGAAGAATCTATTGTTTCCAGAGAATAAATCAGCTCACATTGTTTTAGACATCTGTGAATTAAGAAATTTATTGTACATTTTATACTGAGGTCAACCATATAAAAAAGTCAGTTTACAAATGACTCATGGATTTTCACAATGAAGTCAATTAATCACTGGGCTACCCTGACACGCGTTGTGGTGGATTTTTCATCACTAGAATTTTTCTATCAAAGTATAATGTTTTTGTAAAAGACATGCACTTATTCCAACAAGAATTAATTCGTGAATATCCTATGACTTGTGCTGTACAGGAGATGACAGTCTTAATTACTACAGTGGTCTTTTCATACAATCGTGTGATTAATGAATGTATATATATGTATTTATTTGCCTCAGTAGTTTTTTAAAACGTTTAATGTTTGTATTGTCAGTGTTTTCTTTCATAAAATTAAACCTTTTGTGATGGTGGCACAAGTCATGTTTCCCCAAATGCAAACAACATTGAAATAATTATTGTCATTAGCTAATTTGAGGCTACATGAATATACTTTTTAATTAAATCTAAAGGATTAGTGAATTTAAAAGGGAACAAGAACAACCATACGAGTAATTAAAAAAGATTAGAAATACAGCCAGCTAACTTAAAAACATAATATTTACGAAGGCCAAAGAAGTGGCTTAAGTTTTAAAAAGTGCAAGCTAAACAAACAACAAAATAGCTCCCAACAAATTTTCAGTATTGAATTAATTAAACATTTTTAATTATGCCATGAAACTCAGGGAATACTGGAATCTGACAGAAGCTGTAGTCTATTTCAAATGATACTTTGTTGTTTAATATAAGTAGTGGTGATTTAAATGTGGTTTATCATAAATATATACGTATATACACATAAAGAATCACCTTAGAAAAAAAGTAAGTTTATCTCCTAAGAGGTAATCTGATAACTTCCAAAGTAAACTTAATGTTAATTAAAAAAAAAAAAACAACAAAAAAAACAAACTAAATTTCTAGAAATGTAAATTTCATAAATCTGAAAATGAGTGCAGACAGCCTGTGGCTGTTTTGAACACTAAGAGTAGAGATGGCAAACAAAAGCTGGGAGCAGTCCATAACTGTCTTTTGGTTCAGATGCCCTACCCCCTGAGGCAGGAAGGGCAACACATCTCTGGGATGCAACATATCCATCATCTCTCTCTCCTCAACTAACAGGGTGATTGTAAAACAGATAGCATCAGGCTCATCTGCCACTGCTGATCTTGGTAAACCAAACCTCCCATGGGAAGTGCCACGTGTTTTCAAAGCATGTGGTGCAGTGCCCTGACCTCTGGATCACACACATATATTTGCAGAAGCACTACATGGAAACCCATGGAGTGGCAGGGGTTCTCTCCTTTCACTTGGTTTCTGGCAGAGCCTGACCAGGGAGTATCCTGCCACTGCTGCTTGTCAAAAGCAGAGACCTGCTGACAAGGGTTTTAGTCAGAAACTGCCTGCCAGACTTGGAAGCAGATGCTCAGCTGGTGTAAGATGGGACATTGATTTCTGGCTGCCTGAGGTTCTGCCTACCACTCAGGAGCACTCAAGAGCTTTCTGAGACATTTATCAATCTCCCTTACCCTTTAAGTGAAGAAAGTTTTTGGCAGTAGGGTGCAGGTCAAGCTTTCAAACTGCTCTTCAGGCATTCAGTATTCTGTCTTAATGGAATGGATTAGGTAGGCCGTAGTTAATACCACTATATTTACTGATGAGGTGTGGATTGATGTGTAGGGACATAAGGAAGCTCTGTTTTGGTTTTCTTTGTTTGTTTGCTACCTCTCCATTATTTATTTTCACTTAAAAGATTAGTGGTAGTTCAGTTCAACCACTAAGGTTTGAAGTTCCTGCTTCTCTAATTACAGTTGAGGAGTGAATGGAGTAAATAAGTAATTGTGTAGATTTGGAAAACAAATAGTAATCTTCCTGCAAAAGATCTTTACCCTGAACACTGTCCTGGCCACTAATGATTACTATTAAATGTGCCAATAAGAAAATGAAAATTAATATTTGTATCTCAGTATAATCTACTGGAATAATACTTTTTCATTTGAAGGTTTTAACTGAAGCTTGTTTATTTCCAGTGGATATACTTATTTATTTCAGTGGACATAACATACTCTTAAAGCGAATATTTGACTAGTAATACAGTCCTGCCTCTGAGAGCAAATCCTCTGAAGGAGTTGGGGAGTTGCAAACCATAACACCCAGGCAGGCAGCTGCACACAGAAGAGTTATTTTCTTGGGCTTTCTTTTACCTTTTTAATCCTCTTATTCTGTTCTTTGCAAACTAGTGAGTTTTTCTACAGCTACAGAATGGTCTTTTCTTTATGGGATATATGATTACTTCTTGAAAAAGAATGCTATGCCTGCAAGTTGTTTGGGCAATGTGTGTTTAGAACCTTACATCTGATTTGGTAGAATTAGTCTTATCAGGCCACCTGAAAATGGGTTAGTTAATTGGCAGAACTGTTTCCACAGCCTTATTATACCCAATGGGGCTGCTGCTCCTCTCTGCTGAAGTAGTTAACGCAGATCTGAAGGAATATAGTGGTCAGCTGTACTTTTTTTGTGAGATGCGCAGGTGTACAGACAATGGGAATTGCTTTGACTGACTTTCCCGAATGCTAGATAGGGAGCCTAGGCGCATTAGTTAAATTTAACGTATCAGTAGTAGCTTTAATTTGCTCAATCATAGGTAATTGAAGTATTTGTTTCAGTGTTTGGCACTGCGATTCTAAAACCTCTTATTTTCTTGTTTTATCTTACTCATACAACTACATCAGTTCTTTAAGTCTATTCCCGTTGGTTTCATGGTCATAAGCTCTGAAACTAAATTCTGTGTGACAACATGGGTGACATTCAGATACCTGAACACCAAAGTGACTTTAGGTGTTCACTGGTAACACTAGACCCCTTCATTCTAAGTAATTCAGTAACTACCTAGGATAAAATATTAGAATACATTATTTTTATTCAAATTCTAATTTCTGGGATAGTATATCCAAGCAAACAAAGCAACAAACAAGCCCCAAAGCAATATCATTAGTCCAGTCTCAATCAAGTGTAACTGAAAAACAGAAACACATCATAGAACAAGGTTGTCAGACTTATGTGGAAACTACACAGAAGCTACCAGGAAATCTGAAATTAATGATGCCCTGTTGAAAAGTCTCTTTTCTTAGAGTGCACTTATGGAACAACTCATCAGCCTGGAAAATAATAAAACAAGAAGGCAACATGATAGCCAAATCTATTCAACCGTGGGATGATTTACAGAATACTTTAAATTCACACTTTATCTGACACTTCTTATTTTTTATCTCTGTCTTTGTACATTAACCCTTTTTGGGCAGTCATTCATGCACATTTGGATATTGAATAAGACAATGAATATATATTTCCAGATTTAAAAGCAATCCATATCATCTCATTAGGGATGTAATTTTCAGCAGAGATTAGCTTACTTCATTCTAAAATTAATTTTATTTGAATTGTGCTGGACACTGCAGCAGTGATATCCTGAAACTAAAGATTAAGGTTTGAATAACTCACTAAATCTATTCTTTCTTCTTGCAAAAGCAGAGAAATCTATATTAAGTATCCCCCAGTCACTGCTGGACTTTCTGGTGAAAGCTCCCTAGACTCTCTCCCTTTAAGCTAGTAAAACTAAGACATCTTTCTTCATTTCAATTAAAATGAGATTAATCATCTTAAACTCATTACTTTCTTATGCCAATTAGCCAAAAAAAAAAGCTGCCATTAACTTCATAAACAAAGTAGCTTCTATATCAGGTTTCCTTGACCTTTTCCACAGTCAAGATGGAGCTGGGAGAGACAGACAATTGCTAGGATTTTTCATCAGGATATGGAAACTGTGAATTGCTGACTAGAACAAAGAGTGTCCCTAAGGCAGGCTTGTTTTCTGCTTCA
This sequence comes from Melopsittacus undulatus, assembly GCF_012275295.1. Classification (NCBI taxonomy): domain Eukaryota; kingdom Metazoa; phylum Chordata; class Aves; order Psittaciformes; family Psittaculidae; genus Melopsittacus; species Melopsittacus undulatus. The sequence goes on from NC_047528.1 coordinate 95,445,176, forward strand.
GTGTAGCTAATATTCATCAAAACCAGTGCTTGGAAAAACATAAATATTGCTCAGGGTGGAAAATAGCTCTTCTAAAAAAGTCAGAAGTCACCTCACAGAGCTTCAGCTGAAATCCTATCCTGCACTGTAGGTGAGATTTCCAGTGCAGTCTCATCCTCTATGTATTGGATGCCCTCCAATGCAGTTTATTTGGTCATAACAAAATACAGAGCTGGTCATTTAAACTGGAATTATAATAATAATAAAAATCTTGCTCCACAAATCCCGTTGCTGTATGTCTCACTTGTAAAATGCTTCCCATTGCTGTATGTCCCACTTGTAAAGTGATGGCTTTCTTTTTGAGAGCAGAGATGTCAGTGGACACTGGTCTTGGGAGTGGTGGTTCCCAGCCTGGGTTCAGTCAATGAGTTACTCTGAAATGGCTTGTGACATCTGTGCAACAGTTGTTCTTTTCTTCTTTTCCATTATGATGGTGCAAATATTTACCAAGATCTTTCTGGAAAGAGTCAATACAAGCTGTAGTGAGAGAAGAGTGGAAAGAAGCCCCTTTACACAATGACATTTGCCAGGCCAGCTTGAAATTATACTTACCGAAAAGAGTCAATTTTTCTTCTAGCCTGGCAATAAAATTACACATTTCAAACAAAATTAAGTTGTCCAGAGGTTGACTTATTTGAAATTTATGGAAAACTGAGGTGGTTCTTTTGTCAAAAGTGAAAATATTTCCCTGTTAGGAGGCCACTTGCACAAGTTTTGCTTATTCCTTGGTGACCCAGAGCCTAGCTAAGTGCTGTTTTGGTAGGGGCAGAAATATACTGACAAAGCTCTTACCTCCTGCTTCTGTCTCACATGGCATGCATTAACTATGTCCCTGATATCTGCATAGAACCACTCACTTTCCAAAAGCTGGGCTTTGTCATGTGCCAGTCTCCATCTGCAATCATTGCAGTAGCACAGGGCAATGCTGAAGGGGAATGAGTGTAAAGATCTTTAGCCTTTTGCTAATGTGAGTCAATTTACCTATACAGTGCAGTCTTGTGCTGTGCATAGGTGCTTACATGGGCCTGGTGTCAAGAGTCAGACTGAATCTTCAGTAAGGGAAAGTAAGCCTTCCAGTTCACATGGCCTGGGTGGGTTTCTTCAGCCATCCCTCTGCACTTTCAGAGCTAATTCAGATTGTACGTATCTTCTTAATCCCTCATTTCACTTAATATTTCAGCATTTTTTGATCACTTTCTTTTGAAAAAAAAAAATAGATTGCTAAAGAGTTTCTATTAGGTTTGCACTCATAATTGCTATGGGGTTATTTCTTTATTAGTAAAATGGGGCAACGCCATTTAGTCATGATCCCATACTGCTTTATAGTCTGGAAATATGAAACGTTAAACATGCACGGAGCAGAATTAACCTTGTAAGCTCATCCGGGCAAGAATTACATCCAGCTCTGTTTATTCTAAAAATAACATTTTTCTTAAAAGGGATTAAAGTTCCTTGAGTGCCATCCTTTCCTGCCAAAGCAAACCCATAAAAACAGAGAGATGTCAAGCCATGGGACATTTCTTACTGATATCCTCTCATGGCATATTTTCCTTGACAATGACAGATTACATCTTTTTAAGGAATTTTTGCCTTCTTCAGATAAAGCAACAGAGCACCCTGAACATGTTAATCACTTTTGCTGGCTATTACAACCCTGCCGTAAAACCTCAAAAATGCCAGTGAATACTAAGTCCTGACACATAGCTGGAGGCTGTGTGCAGTGTGTTTATTAGGGGATGAAGTATGAAGTCTTACATATGTGTGTGTGTTTGTGATGTAACTTCACTGGGTTTTCTCACTCACCCTTCAAACATCAGATTATTGAGTGATAAACAAAGTAGAATAGGGGATTTGCCTGGCTGTTTTCATTAAAATCATGTCCCATTCACTATTATTGCATCAATTTTTTTCTTTGTGGGTTGCTGTGTTCTGAACTCAAGCTGAAATACGTCAACACAGAGATTGTTTTAGATGCAAAAAAGGAGACTCCAAACAGGATTTAGGTGTTCAGTGTACACAACAAACTGTTAGAAATCTGTGAAGCCACTAAAGCAGTTAAGGCTTGCTTCTGTTCATGGCTGCTAAAGGTCTGTATGCCTATTCTCCTAAAAGGTGGAATACTGAGGAAATCTACAACTGCATTTAAAATATATTTTGTCAATATATACACTTTGAACTATCATATCAGGGCATAAACAGAGCACTGAATGGGACTGCCAAAAAAAAGAGCTGCTTTTTATTAAACACTAATGACTGCCAAACCAGAAGTCATGATCATATGAGAGAACTTCAGCTCTCCTTCTGTAAATTTATAGTGATTTTCTTTTTAGGCTTTTATTTCTATGAGCTTGTAGCACAGATTACAGCACTTCTGTGATTCTGTATGTTATACTATGGATCTTACTTTAACAAGAAATGAGAAGAAATTCCAGATTTTACTGTGAGAGGACTTGGAATACTCTCTCCTGTCCACATCCTTGCCTTTGAAATGATTGATATCTCTGTGGTTTCAAGCTGTGAAATAGTCACTTAGGGAGAAAAATGGGCTCTGTCTAAAGTAGCATGGTCTGAAATGATCAGGGTGTAAATAATACTGTGTTTGCCATCGAATGTAACTGGAAAAAAGTCACTTTATGCCAAGACTTACTGTAAATTGTTAGGGAACAGGATGGGTTTGGATTTACAGATGGCAAGTTTGACAAGGCTTGGAAAATTAAGGCTGGGAAACCACCCTTAGGGTGCACAGGTGAGGGGTGGCACAGAATAGTGATAAAGATTTTCTCCTGATCAGAAATATTTCTGTAAAAGTAAGTTTTTGTTCTCTTGTGGAAAAAAATGTATTATGTTCTCATTTGAAACAACAGCAAAGTTACTATTATGAGGGATAATTAAAATGGATGTCAGTGTGACTACTGAAATATTTCCCTGTGGAAGGTGGGTATGTCTTGTAGTGGTGAATATTAACCTTCTTCAGACAATGTACTAGTCTTGTTTTGTTCTGTGCTTGTAGTTGCATATTCTCTGAATGGTGACACGTAGCATTGTGCATCTGTTGTCATCCTGTGGAGTGAAGTATTAGTGACAGAATTAAAACCCTGTTGACTAATGTAGAAACTTCTTACATGCATGCTGAAAATACAACCCACTGCAGGATGTTGAAGAATGGTTACAGGGCATTACCACATATTTCCATCACTGGCTCACTTTTCTAAGCATGAGAAGAATACCACTGCACTCAAACAATAAAGTTTCACACAGTATTTAAACACTTTGTTAAAAATATATATATTACGGACTGTTGTATGGAGGCATAAGAGAAGTGTTGATAAAATCGCCTAAAAAAGACTTATGTGTTTTATTAGTTTTTTATTTTGACCAGTAAGAGGATAATTGTTAGATAAGTACCTTGAGATACCTGGTAGATTTTATGAGAAGTTGTAACGTCATGTACTGGCAATGCAGGTGACCTGTGGTTTCACTGTGCAAAATAGTAGAGAAAGGGACTAGACCTATACTCAGAATAGATGCAAAGACTTGCCTATATCAAATCACAATTAATTTTGTTACTCTTCAAACTGTCTTATCACCTAAGTACCTCTGAAGCTATCAAATATTATGTAACTGTGGTGAGCAGAACACACAGTGAAAATTGCCTTTATTTGTATTTAGAAAGTTGTCCCCTAATTGAGCCTTCTAATAAACTGGGAATTGGGCTCATTGTAAATACAACACTAAAACCAGAGACAATCCAGTTCATTAGAGATATTTAGCTTTTATAAGACTGGAGTACTCTGACTTGTAGTTCAGGAGTTACTGCTAAATTTGCATTAAAACCTAAAGAATATATTAGGCCAACTATTTCAAAACATTAATGCTCCCAACAATTTGAGAAAGATCAATGAAATATAGTCTTTAGGTTGTTTACCCTGCATCGAAGGAGGGACTAAGGGTAGAAAAAATGAAACTATGAAGCACATTTCTTTCAAAATCCATTAGAGTTAATTAAGATTTACACCACCTTCATTAGTTGTAGTATCAGCCATTAAGACAGAATGAAATTCAATTGTTTAATTAGTATAATGCAAGAAAAAAGTTAGTTACACAAGTTTAACACTAAAGCTATAAAATACAGAAGTATATAGTCACTACTCAATGACCACCATTTCAGCTTTATTAGTGTTTGCTGCATATGATTATATAAACCCTTCTTTTACATTTATTTTGGGAATGCTTGACTTCTATTTATGCTTTTTAATCTTTATATGGCCTGTACAAAGCTCAAAAATAACCATGTTAACAATGAGTTTTCACCTTTCAGATATAATGTGCAGATGCTTATCTCCTCATGAGGCTTGTGGAATACACAAGCAGTAGTGTTACCTGTCAAAACATAAAAATAGTGGGTGATCAAGGTTTGTGTTAAGTGCCATACAACCAGCCCATGTGTTTACACAGTACTAGTTCAGGGGAAATGTGACACAAAATGCGTGAGAAAACTCTTTGCACTGCTGGACTTGATCAAAAACTCTTTGCACTGCTGGACTTGATCAAACTGTTTTAGCAAAAGATGTGCTCACATTGGAAATAGTTGTGTTGAGATCTCTTTATCTTTAGTTGATGAAGCAGGCACTTTTAAACCTGCAAGCCTGGCTCACCTTCATGGTCAACATGATTCGGCTAGAAAGGGAGTTCTGTAGACAGTCAAATGCAAATGCTTCTTGATTATCTCAGTTCCTTCCTCTAAAGGAAAATTCATATCTCTACCGGTACTGTGAGCTGTCTGCATCTCACAGTGTGTTCCACATTGCAGATTCACTCATTGTTCTCTTTAGAGAGTACATACAGCTCCTTATACACCCGTGTTCCTGCTCTGAAAATTTGAGAAAAAGGGAAAATGAAAGAAACAAAGAAAGAAAGTAGCAAGGAAGGAAGAAAAGGAGGAAAGAGAGGCCAGATGGTGTGACGCTGCTTGCTCAGGTCTCCTCTTCGCTGGCCTTACAATGTAAACGTAATTTCTGGAAATAGCTGAATGGTGAACCTGAGTTAGTCATAAGGCTGGAAAACTGTAGCCATAGTAAACTATGGACTATTGCCAGAAAGAAGCCTTCCCTTGCTTTTTTAGGTTAGGGGGTGCAAATCTGGTGACTCTAGACTGCATGAAGAATTTTGCATGCAGCTCAGAGGATCAGGGAATCTGTCCACTCCGCCTCTTGTAAGGCGTTGTAATCAATGGAAGTTTTGCTTGGAAGTCAGAAGCAGAGTTTGAGCCAACCTAAGACTGTGAATGAAAATGTCTTCCAAAGTATCTCAGACATTCTGATTGCTGAAAATGCACTTTTTGGGTTTTTTTGTTGTTTTTTTTTTTTTTTTGTAAACACAATGCATACAGCTACGTTCTAAATATTCAAGAAATTGGAGTTTATTATTACTATTTTAAATGACTATCACAGTTTCTTTGAAGTTACCTTTTTTAGGAACTGTTTTTTAAGGATTCAGCTTGAATCGAAAACATCTTCTTCTTGGGAATACCAACCCTGAGGCCAATGGGTCATGAAGAACCCGGTTTAGACTGTGAGGCATCTTAATGGCATTTCCCAAGTAACAAATCTTCACTCTTGATCTGATGTGCTCAGGTTTTACTGTGAAACAATCATTTTCCTTAGAGAAGCCAGGCTCTTTTTCTCAATAAAAATTTCCCCAGGGTTATTTGTTCTTAGGAAAATTTTGGTCAGTCAAGACTTTAGTGGAAAAGACTTTCTGCTGGAAAAGACTGTCTATTTAAGAAACTCAGACAACATTTTTCAGCACAGAAAGGCTCACTAAAATATTTTGGTTTAATAATGACATGATTTTTTTATATTTTATATTCATCTGTAGCACTTAGAGAAAATTGCATATATTTCCATGCTTTCAGTTTTCATGAAATCACTTATTTGGCCTAGTGTAACTTTAAGACTTTCCAGCTTTCATGGATAAAGAAATCATTACAAATTTTTTTCCATTGGTTTGGAAAATATTTTATTAATTTAAAAAATAAAAAAAAAAGAAAAGAAAGTCTTCGTTTTACAATAGTAAAGATTTTGGGGTTTTGCAGCTCTGAAATCTCTCTCACTAACCAGTTTTATTCTCTTCACCTTTGTAAAATTTTCCCAATTAGCATGGACAATTTACCATCCAAGTTGCCTACCCAATTGTATAGTAATCTACTTTTCCCTTTCATCTGTTCATAGAGATAGCTTGCTTCCCCAGTGAAATCCCAGATTCCACACAATTCCTGTTAGAGATATTCTCTAGTTTGCAAACTTTTGCAAAAAAAATCCTCTTTTGCTCAATAATAGAATGTCTTTTCTTTTTTAGCAGAAATATGAGTGTTTCACACTCACAATGACAACAGACATAAATGCAGATCAGCGTTTCATTTTCATTAGCTTGTAATCCTTTTCCTTCTCTGACAGTGATTTCACCATACTTAACCCAGTGATAAAGCCCCTATCTAGCCAAGGGGCATAGGCAGACTTGAAGATTCTAACTTCCTTTTCAGCAAGTGTGGAGGTTTGGCTCATTTCTTATTACAGAATATGATATGCTAGAGCCCAGTTAAAAGAAGCTTAGTAAATTAAATAGCATTTTTTCCATAAACTTTTCTAGGTTTTGCACCAGTATTCACAGAAAATCATTTAATAAATTATAGAATAATTGATAGTTGATGACAGGAGTTTCAAATGCAGGCTCACCACATTGCTGCCAGCACTGCCTTGAAGAGATAGGAGCTGTATAAATCTAGGAATGATGAAATTATCAATTTTTTCCAGAGACAAATGCAATCCAGAATTGAAGCTGTGAAATCACATCTGTTGCTTGACAAAGGCAATATTAACATGCATATGTTTCCAACTATAGGGGTATTTCTCGAATATATGTTCTTATTCTTGCCTATCAAGCAGCTTTTTTCAAACCCAGCTTTTCCAAGTGAAGCAATGCACTGCACTGCACTGCACAGGTGAGAACAAGATGATGTAAATATGTTTGTGGTCATTCATGCAGCCAAATACTAAGGCTTTGCTGATTTCATGTGTCTCTCTGAATTTCAGTGATCCCAGAGGCAGAATATAAATGTTATACTGCTTATACTACTTTGTTCATCACTTTTTGTCATTTTGAGTCATTGCATTTGTGATAACTGTTTTTCTGGAGTTCACTACTTTTTGTGGGGTTGCTTTTTTATCTTCTCAAAATTTTCATTATTAAGAAAATACTCTGAAAATTCAAGTATTTGTGGTTGCATATAGCAGCATATTACACAGAGAACAAAAGTCTGACAGCATCACAGAATTGCATAAACTGTTTATAGTGAAAAATCTTGTTTTGGGGATCAGAGTTGTCACTTTTATACACAAGAATTCATGCAAAAAAATATGGATAAATGAAAATTTGAAAAATTTAAACCCAAAAGGTTAAGTGTACACTTTTGCATTAGATTTCATGGAGCAATTATGTTTTTTGTGCTTAGTTACTTTGATCTTGAAATGGTTGCTCATATTTACAAAATATGTTGACGCAATCAGGACTTCTGCCTGAGAAAAAAGTAAAATTGTCCTTGGAAGAGTTAAAAAGAAATTACCATACTTCAGTTTTGGCTTGTAATGGTGCACAGGCACACATTGTGTCATATTACAGATATAGTGTGGAATTTGGGGATTTTATTATCATTTATATCCTTATTTCTTGAAAACTTCTGCTCTGCATCAACTCAGAGAGGGTGGATTCTATTACACTGTACTGCCATTACACACAGGTATGTATTTCATCATTTAGTAAGTGAAAAAAAGAATAAAAAGTACACAGGACCGATATGAACATTGTAAAGCCTTTTAATTTTGATTTTCTATAGATATTTTTGTTTGAGAATGGAAAGTTTATCAATAATGAAATAAAGAGGTTCTTTCACAAGTGAAATACAGGGCTTTATTTATAGCTTATTCCCCTTTTATTCTTTTCTCCTTTTTTTTTTCCTCTCTGTAAACAGTTATTTATTTTGATTAAATTATCCAAAATTCCATCTGGAGAAAAAAAGATGGTCAAATCTTCCGCTACTAAGTACGACAGCCTCACAGATTTCTGTTCTCACAAAGAAAAGGGCAAGAGGTTTTAAAGTAACCATGAAGAAGGTGGGAGGAAATGCATAACTGAACCACATACAGACACTGGATGGTGCACCAATAGAAAGAATGCAAAAATTGCTGTTTTGTCATCATAAGTGTGTGTAAGCCGAGCACTATGACACAAACAAAAAATTACATCCTATTTACTTGCTTAACTTGTTTGTATGGTCTGTAAATTTTATTTCTGTGTAAAATACAGTATAAATGCCCTGAAGCACTTCAGAAGGAGATTAAGTCCATGCTTAACTGAAAATGCTTTTGTGAATTTTAGTCAGGCCTTATAATATATGCGATTGTAAGTTATTTTACTTACTATATGATTATTACAGATTTCTAAAAGAGACCCATCTTTAAGAAAATTAAATGAAAAGGTTATTTTTTTAGTCAGTGGCAGACATTCAAAATCTGCTTGTAAATGAGTATATTTTAAAAACCAAACACAAAGGATCCCTTTAAGTATATGTTTTCTTACCTTGAGGCTTAGACTGAAGTTTTTGTGTATGATTTGTTGATACAAAGGTTAGATCTGGCTTCAAAAATGGCAAAGTATCTTTACGTAAAGTCCAAATACGTCAGTGTTCATACACTACTCCTTTTCTAAGACCCTGTAGAACCCAAATCAAAATGTTTATTTAAACCTGTTCCCTCACTTCAGAAAGCCAAAAAAAGAAATACAACAAAATTCAAGCTGCAGCACCCAAGATGGATCTTTTTCCATGATGGTCAAACAAAAAGCTGTTTCTAACATTTTCACGAGAAAACAGAACTCTTAGCTTATCTTGGTACATGGTATATTTCCATGAAAACTTCAGCCTCTGTAAATTTTGGTTTATATGTATGCTTTCTTTTTGTGTATAACTTCACATAGACTGTGTGAAATATAATGCAGGTACATTGTATGGGAGGTGTGTGTGAATGCTTGAATTTTGACCAAACGCTCATCATGGCATAGATAAGGTTAATAAGATAAAATATCCAGCTGATTGAATTTTTCAAAATATGTTATTAGAGTTTTAAAAGCAACAGAAAAAAAAAGCTTAGCTAAACAATTTAAAATTCTTCCTCAATTATTATCAGTTTAATTGTATACATTCCAGCTCTCCTAGTGCTGCAAGAAATGGTTGAAAGAAACATTATCTAGGTTATTAATTATTTCTTCAGTTCAAGCTGTAAATGCAGGATCTGTGATACTGCAACACCTTTTATTGCAAAGTACTATTTTTTAAGAAAGGGATTTTTTTTCTATGCAATTCCCCTAAAAGGAATGGAAAATTAGATAACAAAAATATGCAGCTCTGGATCAGTTATTCTATCTAACAGATTAGATCCAAGGCCTAAGAAGCAGTAAAATCAAGCATCATCCTATATTCACCTGCCAATAACAGTATTTCACCAATAGCAACTTTCACATCCTGTATCAAAACTTTGCTAGGAGGATTACCTATTCTTCAGTAATCTGCTGAAATCCAGAGCACAGCACATACAACTAAACACAAGGGATGTTGTATTGGACATCCGCTATTTGTAATGTAGTTAAATAGGAGTAAACTGTATTTTTCCATTACTTTTGAAGCAAAGGGTTTTTATATCTTCACAAAATAGACTTTTTTGAGGGGACAGGTGGTTGGGTTTTTCCAGGTGATTGTAGTGATGCATTTTTTATATTGATTTTTGGATGCTGACCCTGGTTTAGTCAGAAGAAAAACAAACAAACAAACAAAAAAACACATTAAAAAAAGCACTCAATAGATCTAGATCTCATATTTAGATTTCAAAATGCTGAATGTAGGTATATTTTGCTTTGATTTGGACCTGGCTTTATTACTTTCAGGGAGTGTAAAATGTTTCTACTTTAAGGTAATTACTAACTCCTTCCAGAATTCATTTACATAAATAACTTATATCCTCCCTTCCCTGGTTTTCCTGGCTGCCTCTACTCTGTTGGTGTTTTAATTCAGAGTGTACACTCTTCACTGCAGGAACTGTTTGCTTGCTGGATTTGGTAGAGTCCGTAATCAACAGAATCATACTCAGACCCGGCCTCTCAACACTGCTATAATTCAGTGATAAAAGCGAATAAGGTACTAACCCAGGACCTCAGAATCTTTAAACTGTTAATATATACCTCATAGTTAGAACATCATGAAAGTACCTAGTCTTATAATCTTATCTGGATTTGTTTTACCTAACAATTTGTTTCACCTGTGTCCCTAACCTCTGAGCTTATGAGAATGGGTTCTCTTTTTCTTTACAGTTTGAATTGAACATCATCCTGCAAGAAGTCACTATCTCTGTGAAAATGTCAGCTAAACTGCTAAAGTGGGCACTGCTTAACCCTTCTTAGTCAAAATCAGCCATTTTGGTCTTAAACAACTGAGATACTTTATCTTTTCAATCTCAGCTATTGACTGATGTCTGTTCAATAACTACTAATACTGGGTAACTCGAGATTCCTCAGAAGATGACAGTCTTGGTCAGACACTCTCTGATTGCCTAAGCACCCTTTTCAAACTAGATTTGTATATCCCACTCACCCTTGGTCATCCTGCTTGAAGTAAGCATGGTTAAGCCCGTCCCAAATTCTTCGCTTGGGAAGCCAAGCCATCAACTGCTACTACAGATTGCTACTTCACTGAGTACTGGGGGTGCTCACCTGAGCTGGGGATGCTCATGTCTTTTGGTGGGACAGCAAAAGACGAAAGAGATAATGGGTCTGTGTTCTGACACGTATTCAAGTAAATGCCCTTATGGTACCCAATGGCTAGCTTCTCTGCTGATACAGAAGGATAAGCTGTGAAAATCAATACACTTTTGCCCATTTAAACATTTTAAAATTTGGCCTGAGGTTTTCCAAAAACTGCTGATCTACCAAATGACATTGTCCTCACATTGGATTTTTACTGTTATATCTTGAAGACTGTGTGCCTTATGTTTTAAAGTAGGTGAAGTTTCTTTTATTGAAAAGAATGTTTATGGTGTATAGTGAAAGCATTTGGCTTCTGACTTCTGGCTTTCATTCCACCAGTTCAATCATGAAGTGGTTAAGTGTTGTTTATAGCTCTTAGACATTCTTTAAAGGTGAACACATCTACTGAAAAAATAAGCAGTCTTGGTAATTTATAGCAATTTTAAAGTTAGGAGAAAACTGTGATCTCATACTACAGGCTAAAATCCTGCCCATTTATTACCACATGGTGATGGAATTTGGTTGTGAAGTTGACATAATCTGAGGAAGCTGAGATTCACAGCATCCAGGTACAACTGAGCAGGGAAAGGCTCAGTTACGTGTCCTAAGGGATTGCATAACTTTTCTTTCTCCCATTCTCTAACACTAGCCACAAACAGAAGATCAAAAAGAACTTTTTTTTAAATTATTATTTTAGTACACTCCATATATTCTTTAATTTAATCTAAAAAATTAATTCCATCAGTTTTGAAATACGTCAGTTTACAGAAAGCAGAAATTCAGAAGGTTTTTTTTTTAGTAAACTGTGTTTATGATTTTAAATCATAAGCTGTAGGGTCAGAAGATTTATGTATATATATATGTACATATATATATATACACCACAATTCATTAGCTGTAATTTAAGTACGTCTTTACGTCATTTTGAATGCACAATGAAATTCAGTCTTGGACTAACATCATTAAAAGACAGAGGATCTGTTGCCTCTATTATAAAGTTGTTTCATTGCTGAAATGTTCCTTGCCTCTGTTTCAAGGTCAGGCTGCAGTGCACAGGTACTGGTTTTAATTAGACCTTTCCATACTGCATTAAAAAGCTTTTTAGTAATTTCTTCAGATAGATACTCATTGCAAGTCATCTTCTTGTTTATAAAATAATGAGTGAGCTTCTCACTTTCTCATTGTAAGGCATCTTTTCCAACCCTCAATTTCCTTTTCTGGGTTTTGAGCTTCTATTAGGTTTGGACTTGCTGATTTTTGCTTGGTTGATTGATTGGCTAGTTTGGGCTTGGTTTTTTAAAGCTAAAATTGTTATTCAATATTTTTTCACATATGGACAAAAAACAGCAGAATTTGTCTAATGATTGCTGTATGCAGAGTGAATTAATCCTTATTTTCTATTTCTTCTCCTCGTGTTGCCAGGGATTGCCTTCACTCATTGTGCTTCTTTCCCTTGCAGTGTTAGAAAACCACAGCTCTTCCACACAGATGGGCAAGCAAGGAGTTTATCACTTCTAACCTGCTTTGTCCTTAAAACATGTTTCCTTGGAGCCACAACTCGGTCAGTGGCCAAGATTGTAAAATTTTGCCATTGGCCATTCCCTTATTTTGTAGGCAGGAGAGATCCATTCACTGCTAATGGCACTTTGATTGCTTTTTCCACACTTTTGGAGCCATTTCCTACACTCAAGGCTTCTATGAGCAAATAAAGGGTCTAATTCACATTGCCTTTTAAATAAATAAAACATCCATAAAATTAAATGGAATTATTAACCAAACGTGCATTCCTGAAACTGTTAGCTCCCTCAGATTGATTTGTCTGTCCCTATCCACCTCCCCTCCCAGTTTATGTCCTCTCTGAAGAAATTCAAAAGTCTGTTCACTTTGCTGTATCATATTTCCTCTCTTTAGTGCTTGGTGGATTTATCAAGCAAGGTTGACAGAGTTTGTTGAGAGATAGCTTGATTTCAAACAAACAAATATTCTGAGTGGTAGTCTAAATAAAGACATACATAGATACAATTTATTTTGAAATAAAACAATCTGAAAGAAAAGCTTCCAATTTAGTCACAATCCAGAAAAACACCTAAGCACATGTATAACTTTTTTTGGAGGAGGGGGAAATTTTATTTGCTTTAGCAGATTACATATACTTTAAACTAAGTACAGACTTCCATGTTTTATGTTGAATAATGCTGCATTCTAACCTGAACTATTATTATTCAATAGTTATTATTCAATAACTATTTCAGGATTTTTACAATTACTTTCAACTTACAGTGATTGTGTGACTACAAACCACAGAGCAAACCTTTCTTCATTAACCTTTTTTCCTATATTTAATGATCTAAAAATTAAAACTGTATTCCAAGAGTTTTCTTTATCAAGTTTGGCCTTTTTGATTTTTTTTTTTATATCTCAGATGGTGAACTGTAATCAGGCAGTACCTTACTTATGAAGCAAAACAATTAAAGAACAAGTAAAGAGCATTTTCATTCTGCAGTGAGATTTGTTTGCATGTCTGGGGTTATAAATCTTATACAGTTTAACTTGAGTCACTTTCTGATTTTTTTATGCAGAGGTTTTAGCATAATGAGGTCTTGTTCTAGCTAGAGTCTCTAAATACTATTTTAATACAAATGATAATAAAATATAGGCTTGGATCCTGTGCTCATGTATGGCTATGGGACTCTTATGTTGTGCAAAATACACACCAGCCACTTAGAGAAGTTTTCTCACAAATGTGTGCAGAGCCTGAGCAGAGGTGTTCTGACCAAGGCTGAAATTTTCCAGTGTGTTGATTGTGTTTTCAGTAAGACATTGGCAATTATGGCTTAGATACAGTAGACATATGGTCATTATAGCAGACAAATAAATTCCAGAGCAGATCATGTCTCTAAACTGAGAGAGGTGCTTGTCAAAACAGTGCTTAGGAATACCCAAAGTGCATGTCTAACCATGTGCAATTTAGCCAGACATTTTCTCTGCTCTCTTAGCTGAAAAGAAGGGTGATGAAACACCTGCCTGGAGGAAGCTGTGACTTTCTTTGGTTATCTGTTTGATTTTTACATCCATATATAAACTGATATCAGTACTCAAAGGAACCCAGCATCAGTTCCTTGTTACTGAGACCCAGGTTCCTGCTCTGGATGAAGTCATATTCCATATAAAAACAATATGTAGACAAAAGAGGAATGTCCTCTGCTGGGGATGGGCTGAGCTAACAGTGATTTCAGTAAGGTAGCACCTCAGTCATGGGTGATGGCATGAATTACCTGGAAAAGATGCTTGTAGAACATTGTCTTGTAAAAGCACCAGTCAGACTAGAATAGGCGTGGGTTCCATCAGTTAGAATAAACTCAGCAGGTTAACAATCAGTTATTCAGAAAATACCTAATCACAGTTTATTTGAGAAACAAGATGCTAAATGGTATGAAAAGTGCTGAGGAACTGACTCATGTGAGGAGAACATCCATTTTAAATTATGCTTAACTCAGTGATGGTTTTCTTGACTGATAACTATAAATAAGAACATAGTATAAGTATGCACATGCCAGAACAACTCAGCAATCCATGTAAACTAGTATATTGCCTCTGGAAATGATGCATACCTAAATGTTTACAGAAAAATGATATAGAGACATAATTATAATAATTATCCATATAAGACTGAATTCTGCCATTGTAGATTATAGTGAACAGAAACATACCTCTGTGAATAGTCTGTCTCATTCTAAATATGTAGTGCTGTGCGATGCATTTGCAGGGGAGGGAAATGAAATACCTTTATGACTTCATATTATCTGTTTATACTCTGAGTCATTAAAATGATTGCTTCTTATAAAAGTTATCTTTGCTAGTAGAGGAATATGTGGGCAAATACTCTGACAATCAGTGTGCTTTGGATCAGACTCAAAACATACATATTATTCAAACTTAACTTTCCTTGACTCTCTCTGAATTATTTGTCCCCAAAAGAAAACATCAGACTCTCCATAAAACTGCAGTCAATGATGAAATTCCTGTCAAGTACTGCAGATCCAGTATGCTCCTCACGTTAATTGTAAATTATCCTGTAATGTGCTATGCAAAAATAAGACTCTGTACCAGTAGTTTTTAACCTGTGGCCCACCAGTGAACAAGGAACAAGAGTCTATTTTCAGTAGATCAGATTACACAGTGTCCCTTCCATCAATGGAAAAAAATAAGGTTTTTCCAAAACAAAAAAATATTCAACAACACTCCACTGTTTCCAAACATATAGCATCTAAACAAGTTGTCTTTCTGCTTGCCAGTTTTCATTATAGAGTAACTTTATTGTTGAACATTTAAGTTATTTTCTGTAAGTGTTAAGGGACTCACTAAGAGAAAATGAAGAGGAATGGAACAGAATTATGAAGAACAGATGAATTTCATAAAGCTGCAGTTCACTTCATATGCACATGTGTAGGTTTCCTTTCTATGGAAATGAAGTTACAGTAAAGGGATGATTCATAACAGGGTCTTGTTCAGATGTGGCAGTAGGGATGTGGCAGTATTCTTTGATCAAGGAAACAGGAATTGTTCCCAGTTCTGTAATTTAGATTTAGAAGAAAAGGCATCTTGCTATTACAGTTAGGACAGTAAACTCCATCAGTTCATCCACTTTAATCCAGTTTTATTCAAATACTCTGGTGGTTAATCTTATTCAAACAGTGTGTCATTCTATTTCTCAATAATTTTATTTCAGTTAACCACAGTTTGCAAGTTGGTATTTGTTTTTGCAACCATAGTGATAAAATATGTTTATTGGCTAAAGACACAAAAATTCTAAGCAGGTGTCTAGCTTTGTCAAATTTCAGTAATTCAGAACATCTCCTGTCCACACTCATAATAACAGAAATTTAAACAATATAACCCTATGTTTCTATAATATCAAATCATAACTCTCAATTTGGAATTGGCCAAGAAGATAGAACACTATTTATCTACAGTTCAATATCACTCCCAGTATTTTGCTATTAATTTTTTCTGGTTTCTTAGAGGATTGTTGTAATTTAATAAGTAACTGTAGTTTTCCTCTGTTGGTCATATCTCCATTCGCTTTGATGTCTTTTGGTATAGGATGGTATCAGTGTAATCTGTTGTGAGAGTGATGTCTGATATTTAGTGACACTGACAACTGATAAATGGAAAACATTTGTTGGCTAATTATTGAGCTAGTATTGTCCTTCAGTTGAAAATATCCTTATAATCAAAGTGTTCTCGGATTCAGAGTTGGTTACATTAATCACAAAACCCAATTATCCCCACTCTTGTGTTCCAGAAGAGGTTAAAAAAACCCCACCTATTTGGTTTTTATTTTTTATTTTGAAGACATTATTTTTCCTATTTTTTTTTTTTAGAACTCTTCTTACTTTCCTTATTTTTTTCACAAGTATTCATGGACTCATGAAAATTGGTTAATTTTTACATTTGTCTTAGCCATTTTAGTGCTGCACAATGGTATAAAATACACTCTTTAAAAACCTGATAAAGAACTGCACTGACTTTAAACTGTTGCAGAGGAGCATAAAGCATATTGCTCCATTCTTACACAGATACCTAATCTAACCACCCACAAAGTACTTAGACAGAGGGAATACTCATAAACTCACCATAATTATCTTCCTGAATCCATTCTTATTCCTATAATGTACACTGGAAGTGTTTGGATCAAAAGGAAATAATTTAAGGAACAATAATTTTTTAAAAAATTATCAGAACTGCATTGCATAATTCCCTTTTTTATTTTTTTTCAACATGCAGATTAATATTTTGTTTGTCCTTTTGATTCTGGCAGAGAATGAGCTGGTTATTTGACTTAGGTGCCCATTGATGTTTTGGACTACTTTCTTCTTAAAATACTAAGTATGTTTTATTAATATTTATTTAATAAATAAGTACATTTATTTAATAAATATTTATTTAATAGACTTCTCACATGTATTTACATTACTCGTAGCTCACCTTATCAACTATTTACCCAAAGTGTTGTGTTTACTAGTATTAGACTCATACTTACGCCAGCCTGCAGAGTTTTGCTAGTAAACACTGTCATGATGGTGATCACGTTTTTTAAATCTCTATTAGCATATCAAATTACATTTGTGCCTGTGTTGGAGCTTGGAACACCTCCATTCTAAACTCTTTCCATTTTGAAAGCTGGATATTTATTTGTGCTCTGTTTTTCATATGACTTAATCAGCTTTTAATCTGTAACAGCATTCCACCCCATGGCTACAAATATTTTGAACTGCCTCAAGTGGAAATGTCCATATAATCAAAATTCTAGATATTTAATATCTTTCTTGCCTTCAGCAGACTTTTTCAGCATTCCTGCTGACAGAAAGTTGGACTAAGACCAGAAGTAGATACTGACTTCTCAGAAGGAAGTCTGCCAATTTTTGGCAGCTAAATCTGAAGACTTTTGGAAACCTCAAAAAAAAATATATATACAAGGCAGGCTACTAAAACATTAGTCAGCTGGGAAATATCCCCTCTTGCCAACCGCATAGAATGGAATAATGAATAACATGGACACAACTATCAGTGATGTAAATTTTTGTCACTGCATCAAAGTTGATGATTTAAATTTATGATCTGAACCATTGTTCCTCTCAGTTTCCCATAAGTAGATTTAATTAATTAATCAAATAGATTTATTAAAATTAATTAATTAATTTAAAACATAATTAATATCTTTATTAACAACCTTGTTAGAGGATATTGGGTTCAAAATAGGAATTACATGTGCCCATGGAATTAACTGTAACATATTGAAGGGACTCCATGAAATTAAAATTTGCATTGGAAAGATAAGATGCCAGTAAAATGACTGGAAGAATGTAATTTTCTTTCTCCACAGAATTATTATGAAATACTTATAGCATAGCAGTCCACTTGGTAGATTTCTAAAGGATAATTTCCTTTCTCTGTCTCTGTAGTTATATCCATTCCAAATACTGCATTCTTCTTTTATTTATTTTCCTTTTATACCATAAAACTTAACTGTCACTAGTTATGTTTTGTTAGGATACAAAATAGCCCATTCAGCAATTGTTTTGCATTTACACCTTGCGTTTCAAAAGAGGAAAAAAAAGTTACAGAGGAAAGTGCAGCTGAGGACAGGCAATATAATCTGTCTTACTTGTATTTCACTCTATGGAAAGTAACTGGCACTATTAATGAAGTAAGCTGCATTTCATCCTAAGTAAAGATGGCAGAATTTGAGTACTTTTAAGACAGAGAGAAATGAAACTGGATAGATTTTACTTGTGAACACAGCATTTGGAAGGCCGAGGCTAAAGTAGATTTTCCTCTAGTTTTGAAAAATATTTAGCCTGGAAAATACAATAGATACTTAATTTCCTATTTCAGGGAGTGCTACCCTTAAGGCATGCTGAAAACCCTCTCCAGTGCTTATCTCCTTGAATCTTAAAGAAGATCGTCATTACATATAGAAAGTGTTAAGAGATCAAAACTCAAAATCCTTACGTCATTTATATCTAAAACACATATTTCCTTTATCTAAAGTAAAGTCTTATACACCTTTTTAATTTTCCACTGAATAGTTACCAAGAAATTCTTTATTTATTGCATTGACTTAAAGGAATAATAGCAAGATTTTTATTGACAGGTTCCTACCAACTGTTGGCTGTTTTCAGAAACCACCAAAAATACAAAGTATACAAATAATAATAAAAGTTGATGGGGGGGTGGGGGTGGGGTTATAGGACACAATGATTCTAGTCATCTGTAATTGCGTAACTTCCAGAACCTCCAGAAAATTGCTGGAGGGGACAACAGCCTGAATTTGTGCTAAGGTGACAGACTCAAGTACTTACGGCATTCAGAGTAGGGGCCCAGAAGTGTGAACATCTCATACAACTATCCTGTTTCTGCTAGTGACTAATAAAATGAACACAGACCAGTCATTTGATCTTTCAAACTCAATTTGCATTGACACAAAATAAGGCAAATGTATGTGTGCATAGTTACGGATATAGATATACTTCTGAAGTTGAAAGGCTTTAGCTCCTTGGTGGTTTTGTTTTTTGGAGGAGAGAGAAAAACTCCTTAAAATCTTTTGTAATCAGGCTTACAATTATTGTGTAGAATGGATGAGTAGACTGTAAGGTGGATTGAGAACTGGCTGAATGGCAGAGCTCAGAGGATTGTGATCAGTGGCACAGAGTCCAGGTGGATACCTGTAACTAGTGGTGTCCCCTAAGGGTCAGTACTGGGTCCAGTATTGTTTAATTACTCATTAGTGATTTGGTTGAAAGGACAGGGTGTGTCTTCAGCAAGTTTGCTAATGATACAAAACTGGGAGAAGTGGCTAGTACCCCAGGTGCTATGCTGCTATTCAGAAAGGTCTACACAGGCTGGAGAGATGGGCAGAGAGGAACCTTTTGTCATTCAACGAAAGCAAGTGAAGGGTCCTGCACCTGTGCTGGAATAACCACATGCACTAGTACAGGCTGGGGGCTGATCTGCTGGAAGGCAGCTCTGTGGGGAACTACCTGGGATCCTTGTGGACAGCAAGCTGTCCATGAGGCAGCCATGTGCTCTTGTGTCCAAGAAGGCCCATGATGCCCTGGGCCGTGTTAGGAAGAATATTGCCAGCAGCTCAATAGAGGTAATAGTCCCTCTCTACTCAGCCCTGGTGAGGCCTAATCTGGAGTACTCTGTCCAGCTTTGTGCTGCACACTGCAAGAGAGACATGGAGCGTGTGGAGCAAGCCCAGTGAAGGGCTACTAGAATGATTAAGGGTCTGGAGCATCTGCCCTGTGAGGAAAGGCTGATGGAGATGTGCAGCCTAGAGGATTTACATATTTTTATATTATTGGGCAGTACACCACCTTCCATCAGGAAATATTTAGGATAACTCATAGGATGAAGAAGCCCTAAGGCGGAAGCCTCATCCACATCCCCAATTACATCAGCACCAGCAAGCAGAGTTGGTCTCTCTGTACAGCAATCAGCTGGCAGAGGCTGAGAGACAGTGCTGGGAATGAGCCTTATACCAACATCTCTAATGGGACCACAGCATGCATGTGATGCGGGCTGTCAGGAAGATGCAAATGGGTGGTGCTGCCCATGATGCTGAGATATAAAACATGCTGGTGTGGACCTTATGTTGCCACACTCCTGCTGATGTCCACTGCTAGCCCACCACCCGCAGGCTAGAGCATTCTTCTAGGTCAACTAGAAGCATATAATATGAGATAAAAAGTGCATTTCTTCCTGCTCTGCAACTGGTTCCTGAAACCAGTTCCTGCCATCAGCAGAGGTGTTATCTGTCACATGAGAGTCACTTAATCTACCTAATTTTACTTGTCTGTATTTGTTTACACCACCACCACTGCATGGAGGACTTAGAATCTATTCAGTAACAATGCTTGCAGTCTGTTCTGCATGTGTATAGGTAGAATCTATATGTCTTCAAGCTTTCCAATGCTACATAAGGAGCCTTACATTCTCTATTCTCTTTCAGCATCTAATTTTCCCTCTTTGTTTCACCTTTAACATTAAACTCCATTCTTTATGACAAATTTCTATATTTTGGACACCTACCATCTGTCTTAATCTGAATTGCAGCTTCATCTTGACATTGTTTAATGTAATAGCAATCTATTTTTTTGATCCTTCTTGGCAGGAACAGCTGTTCTTTATTATACAAAGAGGAGCAATAATTCAAATTCTATCATTGATTTGTAGTTTTGTTTTAGTGGTGCTTCATTCACCTTGTTAGTTGACTTGCTCCTAATTAATTAATCTGTTATAATTATCAACAAAGTATTTACCTTATTAATATATCTGTGATTTATGGACAGTATTAATGCTATCACAATCATAGATGTAAAGGATTACATCTGTTTTCTATGGACATTTAGTTTGCCTCATCCATTTTACCAGCAGATTTTATCTTTATTCTCAGCTGGACTGCAAGCATGATAGCATAATGGAATAGATGACTCCACACACACTCTAGTGCCTCTAGTAATTTCTTATTAGTCTAAGTTGGTATCTTCTATTTGAGCAAAACTTAAAGAGCTGCAGCTTGCTTTGTTTAAGCAAATTCTGTAATGTTGAATTGGTAAAAAATGTAACTTGAAAATGTATTCTCATAAGAATTCGGGATTTAGTGATGTTCTGTGATGAATTCAACAGCAGTAGTATAGTTAGGAGTGGATAAATGCTCTAACAAGTTTGCTGAAGAAAGATGAATTTGTCCTTTTTATGCACAAACATTATGTACTATTTTGATTACCGATATTGTATATGTTTTGTACGTTATTATTTTAATTCTTGTTCACTAGGAGGAAAAAATGAAAACATATTGCCTTCTACTTCCACTTGAGCTCCTTGCTAGCGGTTGGATTATGATCCTTACAGCTACAATTGTAGATAAAGAAACTTTTATCACCCATAATATATGTTTATATATACATTAATTATGATTTGCTGTTATATGTGTTTATTCTCAAAAAATTAAGAAAACTTGCAGGGGTGGATCACAAATTATAAATGATCTGCTAAGGAGATTCTTTGCACGTTAAAAATAATTATCATGAATGAGTGGATGGAGGAAATGTACTATGCCTGTATGTGTGAATCAGTGCAAAGGTTTTTTAAACAGGTTAGGTGTTCTCAATACCCTGCAGTGCATTACCAACAGAATGTGGCATGACTGCATCCACTTATGTAAAAGAAGGATGCATCCATACAATATGTGACTAGTCAAGAAGATAACAAGTTCTCAAAGAACATTGTAAGTAATGTAAACAGCATTTTCACATACACATTTTCACAGTATTTTTGTTTCTTATATCTTTATGTCAGCATTAACAATGAAACCTATATTGTAATAAACCAACAGAATTAGTTTTAATCAATAGTCTTCAAAATTTAACATTAAATAGTATGTTAAAATAAAGTGAAACTGTGGAGGAGTAGAGGCTTGAATTAGAAGCTACATTTAAAATTTGATGTGTTCTTATGTCAGCCTCAAGAGAACTGTGGTCTGTAGAAGACGCTGCATTTTAAATACGAGTTTTGTTTTACCCATTGCAACTGAAGTCTTGCTTATGTTAGAGTGGAAAAGTAGTATATGCAAATTTTAAAACTATAAATAAAATAACAGCTTCAGTGCCAGATCAGAATTCATAAAGCCCCACTCTTGTGTTTGGTCTGCTTCCAACTGACATCACTTGGCCTGTGTGGAGGTAAATGAGGTGGTGCAACACTGGAGCTTAACTGGGAAGCTAGACCTAACTCAACCATACATTAATAATGCTCGTATTGAAAAAAAATGAAGTGTGATTTTTCAATGCTGAACAATTGTTTACAACAGGATAATCTTTGGGGTTTCTTTGCAATGTTTTCTTTTTCAACAGTGTATTAAAAATCATTCCAAGTGAGAATGGTAGTTTGGTGAACAGATAACAGAATCTTTGTTTTCTCTCTTCTGCATTAGGAAATATAAGGTGAATTGTAATTACTGAACTGAAAGAGTTCATTAATGTGAATAAAAGCACAGCTTTTACCAAGGTTCAGAAATTTTTGTAGAAACTATGATGACATTTTTTACCCATATATAAATATCATCATTTGGAAGGTGATTATTTTACGGAAAAAATTAGTTAGAAGCATCTGCAATATGTTGCCATAGCACCTTGATCAATTAAAATAATTTTCTGATCACAAAGAGCAAAACAAACAGGAAAAACTTGAGTCATACCTTTTCTACAATTTCCAGGTTTATCAGGCAGCTTGTGTGTACAGTGATCATTGGTTTTTCTGTGCTCACCATTCAAACTTAAGAGGAAAGCATTTAGAATTTTTAAATCTTATTCATTACAATAATTAATATGAATGCATAATGCAATGGTAATGACTTGTTACTGGCTTTTAATGGATTAAAAGGTTGGAAACTTCAGGTCCTTCAAATAATTCAGTATTTGCAGAAACATCTTTATCTGCATAACAAAAACATTATTTTTTTCTTGTGAAAAAAATAAAGTGTAAAAAGCCATATATATATTGTTCATAAACACCAGACACTTGAGTTCTGAAGCCATATGCTTGTTCAGATCTAGAAATGGCAGTCATACATGGATTAGCAGCCTCAGAAGTGTGTTAATTCATATAAAACATGGGGGGGGGGGAAATTTATCTATTATATTTGCTGTTATATGCCCTCCTGACAAATTCATCAGCATTACAACTGGTCTGAAATTACAAATAAAATAATACAATCACCTTTCACCCCTTTCCCACCCTAACTTCTTGAGTGATGAGAAAAAAAATAGTCTATCAAAATGTTCGAGAAACAGGGTGGGGAAAAGAATATGACATGCAGGCATCTGTTCTAAGTACATGTTTTGACCAAACATAGGATCCCATATGGCAGAAAAACAGGTCACAAAATCTTCCTCAGGCATGTAGTTTGCTCTTCAAGGCAAGATTTATGATTTTGTTGCCTGCTTCTCTAACAAGATAAGTCCTGTCAATATATTGTTTGTGGATGAAGCAAAATCAAATACTCTGCTCTTGTGCCAGATGATCTGATATGACTGGTAGAGGGCTGATCCTAGGGGCATGGCTTCTCTGAAAGATGTGTGCATATACATGCTGCTCCAGCAAAATCAGTATCAAAACAAACCATAGTCACAGTGGACATGGCTGTGTCCCCTATTTTTTATAAATTTATATACTAGCATTTAGCAACATTAAGCTCATAATGTAAAAATTGCTCTCCAGCAACCGTGTAGTTCACTTCTCTTGAAGTTGTTACTCCAGATAATTCTCACTGTGCCTATTTAAGTAATCTCTGTCCACTACACTACCTTGCTAAAGATTGATTCCTCCCACTGTAGAGGTTGCAAACAAAAATGCAAAATAGATCATTTATACCATGGATAAAGACAGTTTGGTGCTGAAATATCCAGCTGTAATCTGCAGCAGTCAAAATGCAGAAGCTTGGTCTCTGGGTTGGACCCGCACTTGATTTGCAAGGCTGGATTAAAACTACTGTCTAGGTGAGAGACCAACATCTCGTGAGACCTCACTTGTGTGCAGTTCTGGTGTCCTCAACAACAAAAGGACATGGAACTGTTGGGACAAGTCCACAGGAGGGCCACGAGGATGATCAGGGGACTAGAGCACCTCCCATATGAAGACAGGCTGAGAAAGTTGGGTCTGTTCAGCCTGGAGAAGAGAAGGCTGCGTGGAGACCTCATAGCAGCCTTCCAGTGTCTGAAGGGGGCTATAGGGATGATGGAGAGGGACTCTTCACTAGGGACTGTAGTGATAGGCCAATGGGTAACAGTTTGAAACTTAAACAGGGGAAGTTTAGATTGGATATAAGGAAGAAGTTCTTTACTGTGAGGGTGGTGAGGCACTGGAATGGGTTGCCCATTCATTCATTGCTGTGAATGCTCCATCCCTGGTGGTGTTCAGGCCCAGGTTGCATCGAGTCTTGAGTGACATGGTTTAGTGTGAGGTGTCCCTGCCCATTGCAGGGGCATTGGAACTAGGTGATCTTAAGGTCCTTTCCAACCCTAACTATTCTATGATTCTAGGGCCTGAGAGAAAGCCTGCTTCTCCTGCCTGATTGGAAACATGGGCAAGACAGCATCTTCTGCTGGGACAGCCAGGGCTGGATCTTTACAATTCTGCCAAGACTGGAGTCTTATAATATCTACAACATTTTTTAGGAGAGTGTGCCAGACCCACATTTTTAAGCCTTCCTCATATGCAAAAAAAGTTACAATAGCAAACTTTTTTAACGTTAAAATATTTTAAAGGTAAAAGTTAATGAATTACCAATCTTCGTATATATATATATATAAACACATGCATATATGTGTATATGTACACATATAACTCAATTTCTGAAGCATGCCATCCATACTGCATTACTAGCAAGCAGCAATTAAAGTGTATCCTGCTCATAATGGGTTTGTTTTTCTATCTTTACACATGAATAATTTATATTCTAACAATGTGAGACCTTTGTCACCTTTGTGTGTGAGGAAACGGTAAGAGGCTTACTCCAGAGATTCAAATATGGTGTTTTATAGCTTTAGCAGTCATGGAAGAATACAACATGCCTACCGATACTGGTCAGTACCATGCTAAAGACTAATTACATATTCAGCAGCTCTTATTTTGCCCATGTTTATATGCTTTTCAAATTGTGGAAAAGAAATAGTGTTAAACTGTATTGACCTGAACATGTTCAGATAGGTATTTTAACCTCACATGCTTGATTGTTTCTCCTCTTGTTCACACTCCCCTCCATTCTGATATCCTTTTCTTTGAAATATTACTTAAAATCTAATAATATTTGGTCATGAGTATCAGATAAGATTACTACAAAGTTTCAATGGGGGAAAGTATTTCAATTAATTTTGATTTTCACTTTACCTATTATATTACACTTTAGAAAATTAATTAAAACCTTCTTTCAAGGGCAAAGTGGCTTTCTCTTGTTCTATTTATATTTTCCAAAAATTCAAATTGTTTGAATGCACTCCAAAGCTTTCTTTAAATGGGACATGATGCTAATTAAATCCCTACAATGATGCTTAATAACATTAATTTCACTACTGATTATAACAAAATAAACTCATTTTGAAGTAAGCTTGCCAATAAATCTAAGTAGATCAGGAAAGAAAAAGAACACACACTTTCCTGGACATTTTAATTATTTTAATCCATAAATATTTATGCTTTTTACCTCCAATATGACCTCTCCCTTAATATCAGGTTGCCCCTCCACACTGAAGATAGCAATTATCTACCTGTTATTGACTTCGTATCAGTACATCATCAGCTTTTGCCAATCAATTCAGCAGAATTATTTTTATGTAGGGGTTTCAACAAGATAATAAAGGCTAGATCCCGAGAGAGGCTTAGTGTTTGGCATTACAGGAATGAACCTCTAACTGCTTAGCACTGGTACTGAATTCAGAAAACGTGTTGGTTTCTCAGGATCTTTACCCCTGTGGAGAGGAATCAGATGTCTCAAGCAGGAATGAAATGACTCATAAGTGGAAAAAAAAACCATGCAGAATTTACCCATAGGGCATGCTGAGTCCAGCAGAGACAGTGCACATCTCCACAGATTAGGTGCTGTACCTCATGTCACAGGGAATACAGAACTGTACCTGTAGGGTAGAGTTATAGGTCACCTTTTTAAAAAATTATGTTACTTTTTACTTTTAAGACATCATTGGAGAAAGAGATATCTCTGCTTATTAGCATGGCTGGTCATTTTTATACATCAGCCAAATAACTGAAGAACATTAGGTGGCAAGAAAAACTAAGGCATATATGTTTCATTACTTTACTCGAAAACAATACTTATTATTGTGTTCTGGGAAGAACCTAGTTTCAAAGTGTTCAATGCCTGTGAGAACACTTAATAAGCACAGAAATGGGAAACATAGGAAAAAATAAATTCAAATAATTTTTCAGCAAAATACTTGATTTCCCTAGGTGATTTATCAGCTCTGAAAAATGTAACTTTCCCAAAAATTTGGACATTCTATATATGTACTAAATTTTAGGTATAATTTGTCATTTTAGAACAATATTATAATTGCACAGCTTTTTTTAATAGACAGTTGTATCAAAAGTGCATTAACTATTGTTCCTGGATGAATTCACCTTTGACGAGATTTTGAGCTCATCTGATTCTTTCTCACATGACTAGATGAATTTAATCTTGTGCTAAGCCTTGGACCAAACATGTCATTCACAATGGATCAGAGCCAATGGCTTATGAGAAAAGGTTCATTAGACAGGAGATGGACTAATTTACAGTAAAGAGGTGTGAGGAAGAGACGGGTGGAAAAAATTTTGCAGGATTGGAGGTCAGAGAGAAGAATGTGTTTGGGTCCTTCCTGGGTTATTGCCTTGTGAAGGTGATATTCTGAAGCTGATGACTTTTGAGAATGAGAGAGGCTAGAATTGAATCTGCTAGGGGATGTTAGTATGGGAGTGAGACTGTGGTGAAAAACAGGATAAATCAGGATTAGAAGGTAATATTCAGGTTAGTTTTCTGCTTTGTGTTTTGCTCATAAAATTATCCACAGGTAAGAAGTATTAGCAAAGGACTGACAGTAGATCTCTTCCCTAGTCCTTTCAACAGCTTTATGTTTTGTGGTAAGGAAGATATAATGTTTTTCTTAGTTTGTCATAAAATATTTTTTTTCTCAGTAGCTGTGAATATGGGCCAAAACCAGGGAAACTGAGGTAGCAAGTGATGATCAATCTAGGTAGGTGGGTTGCTGTTGTGAGTTGCAATTAAGTTTCTCAAAACAGTCTTCTGATGCATGTAGCTGCTTATTCAATTTTTAGTGGTAAATGAGGCTACCCCTTTACTGTATGGGTAATGACGCTCATTTTGATGAACCTGTGACAGAGTTTAGAATAGGACCAAGGGAATGTGGCTTCTATTTTACTATTCTCTGTAAACATTTAAGTGGCAGAAAGTTTAATGAAGTCATAATGTTAATATCTTTAAACCATCCCTTGAGAAAATGAAAGATTAATTTAACAAGGTAAACTGACAGGGTGTTTTATCAAGTGATATGTATAGCTGAAACTATCCACCTCTTAAGCAGAAGGAAAAGCTGACTGAATAACAGTATGTCTTCCAAAATAGCATAAAACCTGCATGTTGAGGCTCAGACTGTTCTGTTGTAAGTAACAAACCCCAGAAACCATGAGCTACAACTGAATATGATAGGCCAGAGTGTGATAATTTTAGTCACAAACTACGTTTTTTTTTTCCTTAGATATAAAAAAGTAGTGTGTTTTTTAAAAAAAAATATAGTATTTTGGAATATGTTGGTGTAGAAATTTAACTGAACTCTAATAGCAGTCACAGGTAAAAGAAAGAGTATAATAGATATTTTGTATTCCTGAAAAATATCCCCAGATTAACCTTTGTGTGGAAGTTCTAGGGTTCATGATCTACAACATTGTCTTTTAAATGGTTGTTGAAGCTGATCTTGCCAAATTCTCAAAGATGTAGATAACAGATTTTTGAGTGTCAATCTAATGTCTTTGAATTTATTTTACTTGTGTCTTGGTATTCTTATTGTAAACTGTAACATGGGCTTTCTAGGAATCTTAGCTAATCAGTAGACATGCAATGAATTCACTGACCTTAAATATCTGCAAAAAGAATTATTTATATCATCACTCCTACTAAAAATTTCTTTGGAATTTTGATTATATGCTGCCTGTTAGAGGAATTCTTGTGAATAACAAGATTTCTAATGGCAATGCTCCAGTGCACATCAATGAGAGAAAACCCATGTGGTCAGTTTGAAAAAGCGTAGTGTACTTTAAGAGAAAATACTCAGGACTTCAGAACTATGCATGTTCTCATGCATTTGTTGCAAAAAGCAAATAGAAACACTTGGAAGTAAAACATCCTGATTGTACAGGATAGCTTCAATGGATGTCTTGGCCACTTTCCTCTTCCCAGTGCAGTGACATCAAGGAAATAGCATTGCTCTTGGAAAGTCTCTGTTCTCTGAAGAGTCTGTGGCCTGGAACAAAGTTGTGTACTCAAGTGATAACTAACAACTGTAAGTGACGAAAAAGTTTTACATAACTTAAAAACAAATGGAATTGCAAAAGGGTATGAACAGATGATGCAGAGAAGAGGGTGGAGAAAAGGAAATTGTGTAGACAAAAATTAAGACTTACATAAGAGTTCAGTACTAGGTCAGACTAAAGGTCTATCTAGTTCAGCCCTGGCTAGTACTAAATTCTTAAGAAATTATATATAAACCCAGATTGTTGAGAGTATTTAATGTATAGATTTTTTTCCTCAACTTTAAACAGCTTATTAGCTGTGTAAGACCTTTATGAATGAGAAGTTGTATTTGGACTAAAATACTCAGTAGCTCCTGATGCACTCATCCTACCAGTCTAAACTTTTGAATCTTTTTATACTCTTTGCTACAACATGTTGTGAAAGCCATGAGTTCCCCAAATTAATTATATGCTTATGTGAAAGATGATTAATTCAAAGCTTTTAATAAAGACAATGAGGCAAACTCCTTGACAATTCAGGTCTGCCATCAACTGTTTAAGACAGTGCTACATGGCTGCTTCAAAAGCATTAACAGAATTTTGAGTTACAATTCCAGCATTACTGCCAGAAGGATATATATTTTTTTTAATCCAGTTTACATAGACCCAGTTATAAATAATTCACTAATAATATTGCATTTCTGTATAACATCTACTTGTTTGCCTAGGAATGTCAAGGTTTTGAGACTATTGTTGCACTTGCTTCCTTTTATTATTTTGGTAATAACTCAGGTTTGTGTGTGTGTTTTTTGAGGTGCTAGACTAAATGCTTCTGTCCCACACTTTCTGGCTTTTGTGGTATTTTATTTGGGAAAATCTGTAATGTTCCATAAGTGCTTTTGCTTTTAAATTTCAAAATACATATTCATTATTTAAGGAAATTATAATGCAGTCAGTTATTTGAAAATGCTTTTATTGGTCTTGAACACCAAGCCTACTGAGGAAAATAGAGTTGATGGTACTTTACCATGCAAAATACTTACATTCACAATTTGTGATCCTTCTTGTCAACCCGACTGAGCTGGACTTTGTTCAGTATTTAGGGACTGTATGGAAGGACTGGTCCCTTCTTTGTTCTGAGCCCTTCTTTTGATGATGTAGCAATGCAGATTTATAAGCTAGGATTTTCTTCCTCATTTTTCTAGAGTTTGTTTTTAGAAATGTTATATCACGTTAGTCCTCATTGGGACAAATAAAAGAAGGCAGGCTGGCTGGGGACTTTTTTATTGTTGATGGACTATTTCAAGACTGATTAATCAGAGAACTAATTTTCTGTTCTTTCTTTCAGATGAAGAATCTGTTGTGACAACTGAAGGTGATTACTATTAGCAGTGATGCCACTGCAACCTCCACAGGAAAAAAAAATGTTGCAGAATCTTAACAAACTCCTGATTCAAAATTTTTTGCTGTTCTCTTATTTTCATCTTCCATGAAAGTATCTTCATCAAAGTAAGACTTTTTCGGAAGCAAGAGCCCTTTTGAGAGGTCTCACTGTAGGCCCTGCAAGGTGTTATCCAGTTTCTAGTATTATACTCTTTCACAGCTGACTTGGAAGTTTAGAAACTTCTTCTCACTGATAACGAGTAGGATGTGACTTACAAAATATTTGATGCCTGTGTTGCATGATTTTAATGAAAAATATACTACTAGGCACCCAAAATGTATTAAAATATCAGCTATGCTTCTGAAAATAGTTTCCTTTCATTCTTGGGCATTAATCTTTATGTATTATGTTTAAGAAGTTAATGCTTCTTATAGAAATCCTCAGCTACTCCCTAGTTCCCTTAGGAAGCATTAATTTGGAAGCAGCCCACCTGAGAAAGAAAGCCATCTCTGTGCCAGAAACTGTTTTGGCACTGACAAGGCTGACTTACTCCTCTCTTGCAACATTTCCTTCCTAAATGCCAGCTGCAGACTCTGGGGTGCTTTTATTGTAAGCAGTGCTCTCTCTCAAGTTCTCTTGTGCATTGTTAGCACCTTGGATCTTTGGAGGAATGGTTGAAGCACTGCTGTCCTCTTGCCAAGAAGCACAGTTGTCCTCTTGCCAAAGCTATGGATGAACCTGACTGAATTGTGCACTGAATCCTGAGCCTATTCCGTCACATTTGCTGCTGCTTTGAAAGAGGCCTCAAGTTTACAGATGTTAGGGAGAACATCAGCATTCATAAAACCACAAACAGAAGACCAAATTGTGTCCTGATGTGTAGGTATTTTCTCTGTCTTTATGAGTCACCATTATGAGATGAAAACCATTGCGTACAAGTGTAATGATAAGATGAAGACAAATAGCAGGAAAAACTGCCGAAAGATTCAATACCTCAGACCACACAATGGTGTGCAATCAAAAGGAACACAGAAGTCCTGCATATTATATTTTAATCATCCTCTGAGAGCTTAGTTGTTTATCTTTTGTGTCCTTGTTTTTTTTTTCCCAAGCTACAAGGTCTCCCTACCTAACTGTGGATCAATGTTTTCCCTCCAGAGCAAAGAAAGAATCTGTTCTTAACCTAATGTAGCTGTGATTATGTACAGGTCTGCCAGACACAGTCCTCTCCCTTTGTGCTGCTTGTAGCTGGTGTGTACAATTCTGTGTTATATGGTATGGTTGTGAGCCTTCAGCTATGCAGCCCTTCTGTCACATCACTTCTGTGTTTGCCCTTTGTTGTTCCATCCTCCCCAGCCTTAAATCTGTAAACGAATGGGCCTGCTCTTTGTCTGTAGCTGAGAAAAAAAAACTTTGGAGTAGATATTATGATTGATTCACCAAGAATGACACCACAAACATCAGCAACAAATTGCTGAATTTCATGAATGATCAGGTAAAGTATGCTTGCATGTAAAATCAAAAGCTTGATGTTGCATAACTTGATACAGTTTCTTAGCTGATGTACACATGTACTTGGAGAAAGGAGAGGGCAAGGTGGTTTTCAAGATATCCAGAGATGAAGTTTAAACAGTTCTTGGAAAAGACAAACAATCTACAACTGATGGCTGAATAGATTATTAATTGTTAAGCACATGCAAAAGACATACAACAAGATTAAGGTATAAAATAATCACAAAAGACCTTTTAACTGACTGTGTACAGTTCAGGTAATTTTTTTCACATTTATCTGAAAAAAAGAATTCTTCTAACAACTCTGTTGGCTTTGAAGGTGATTAGAAGTTTTAAAATACTCTAAAAACATGTCACTTGCATAAAAACAGCAGTTCCAGTCCTGTCCTAAACAGTAGGACTAAAAACCATATCAGAAAGTCTGTTTTCTTTTTATCTCCAGACCCTCTTTGCAGACCAACAATATGTTTATATGCCTTAGTTAGGATAAGATATAGATAAGAATCCATTTTGAGGTATTTCTTCCAACACAACTGGTATGTTTTGCAATTTGCCTGTTATTGAAGTGCTTTGCATGAAGATCAAAAAAGGAAGCTTTTTTTTTGTGTACAAACGTAATGTTTCTGGCTTTTTTTCTTATGTAATATATTTTTTTTTAAATGAAGTCTCTAGAACTCTCTTCTGAATGAACCAGAAACTATTGTATTTTTTTTAATGTTTCCAAAATTAAAGGCAAGCCAGGCGCTTATGCTGGTGCTATGTTTGCACTCTGTTTATAAACAGTGTTGAGGGTAATCCATCATCTGTCCTGAACTTCAAAATGACAACATCTGGTCTACATCCTCACAATGGTGTAGCACCGACACTTCAAACAAACTCAGAAAGGGTAAAAAAAACCCAAACCAACCCAATACTTACAACCATAATCATCTGTGTGCAAACAAAAGACTAAAAGACTCGTTTTTGCTGGAAACATTTGAAGTTTCTTTTTTTTTCCCTCTTCCCATTTCCTG
This sequence comes from Melopsittacus undulatus, assembly GCF_012275295.1. Lineage (NCBI taxonomy): Eukaryota > Metazoa > Chordata > Aves > Psittaciformes > Psittaculidae > Melopsittacus > Melopsittacus undulatus. Next base: position 95,477,555 of record NC_047528.1, read on the forward strand.
GCTTTAACTTATTGAACTTTTTAGTTAAGGCAGCCTGAAGGCATTAAATTACAGATGGTGCTCACTCATACTAAAATTGAAAACTTCCTCTTTCAAAAGGCAATTGTTTCCAGTTGATACGTGCAACATGAAGTGGGTAAGTCAATCATTTCTAGAATGAAAATAGCTCCTATATTCCTGAGAAGGGAAACTCCCTGTAAAGGTCTCTCTGTCCTAAGAAAAGCGATTGCACATTCTTTCCTTCACATATGATCTAACCTACCCACAGTAGCTTTGGCAGGAACAAGTAAAAGTAGCAAGTGTTCCTTATTATTTATAGTCTATGGATGCAAAAATAAAAATGGAAAAAAGGAGATTATATATTTTAAAAATTTAATGTTCCATCTTAATATTTTAAAACTTTCTTATAATGTCTGTTCTTAGAGATCTAGAGCCTGTATCTCTTTTGAAACTGGGAGTATTTTGAACAGTGGATCATGTAGTAACTACAAGAATATTTAAACAGATTATACCATTTTATGGTGCACTTAGTTATATATCTAACTCACACTGAAGAAAAACATCCTGAATAATAACATCTATTTAAATAAACACTATTATTGCCAGAAGAAACATAAGTAAGTTAGGTTTGCTCTATAACTATTGATAAGCTGCTTGAAGGCACACACACTATTCAGCAACTCCAGATCTAGAGGAGGAAACTCTGCTTTTTGTCTTAACTGTTCAACACAGATGTTAGCACAGACCTTAAAGGAAAGTGAACCATGCCTTTTGTCACTGAGTTTCATAAATACATGCTGATAGTGAAGGCATGCTGAACTTCAGGAGTCCTGCATTTTATTTCAGCTCTGAAGAAAATGTGCTTTAGAGTTACAAATTATTCTGCCTTTGAACAACCCCTGGTTCAGTTTCCTGCTGTCACTGGCTTCTTCCAGACTCTGTCCTGGTCTTTGAGTTTCTTGTCTCTGTTTGTCCTCTTGTAAACAAAACAAAACAAAACAAAATGATATTAACAACTTATATTCATGTCTTTAAAATGACTTTGATATATTTCAGAGCTCTCTTCTTACAAGTAGAAAAGCTGCCATAAATGCATACTTGCAAGTAATATAAGTAGTGTTGCACACAAACTCTCGGGATAGTTTCTGTCTGTGTTTCTGTAACTGAGGTATGAACATCAAGGCCTGAATACCTGGTGTTTTATCTGAGTTATCAAAGTGAGCTAAGCTCAGTTAGTAGCAGAGTTTCTTTCTTCAGAAACAAACATACTCCAGTTTATTCTTGCTCCAGTGAAAACAAAGTTATTTCCTAATGTCTGCACCTTTATTTACTTCAGCTGGATCAGACAGGAATTACAGTTCAAGATATGTGAGATTAGCAAGAGGTCCCTAAATTTTTTGTTCCACATGGTTGGCTTGCCTCTTTCAGGGAAACCATGTTGGCCTATGCTTGTATGTTCCCCTGATGACTCATTTTTTTTCAAGGGGGCAAGGAGAAATGAGTTCTATTGTGTACACAGACTGGTTCCACGTACAGCTTTGTAAAATTCAGTATAACATGTTCAAGGTAAGACATAAGATCTGTCCCTCCAGCTGTGGAAAGGGAGAAAAAATCCTCTGTCATCATAAAAAAAACCCCAACAAATAACAAGACAAAACCAAGAAAACAAAACAAAAAATCCAAACCCCAAAGCCTCCAACCCTGCTGCAAGGCAGGTTTTCCTTAAGAAAGCATAGCTCCTGAGCAGCACAAGTCCTCAGTGCTCCCTGGTGGTTTCTTACTGGCCTTCCTGGCAGCTTGCTGCCTACTGCATATCCTGCTCACAGAGTAGGGGAGAAGGTCTATGGCTGTGGCTGCTGAACACACAAAGCCCCAAGTGCACAGAACATCTGTGAGCTCCCTAGGTATTAACATCTTAATGCTTGACTTAATAAAACTCAACTGAACAATCCCTTTTACTTTGCAAGACTCCTGCTCCTGTTTCAGAAAGGAAGGGTTTGCATGCTGAAAAACTGAAATTAAGCCATTTTTTTTTACTCCAGCTGTGCCATCCAGTCTAGAAGAAGTTAATATGTCTTGCAAATCTTGCTTCTCAGAAAGAATAGTACATGCATGGTCTTCGGTTTTGCTTTTTTCTTACCTTCCGGACAGATGGATACAACTAAAAATATGGTTTCTCTTTTGACTGATCTCTAAGGAATATTAAAACATTTATAAATCTCCCTCTTTTCTAAAAAATAAACTGACAGACTGAAAGTTAAGGTGGAAGAGGACACTTTAAAGTAAAAAAGAAAAAAGAAGAAAAAAAAACACAGCATGTGCTTAAGTATTTTGCTGACAATGATGAAATCAAGCATACACTTAAATGAAAAAGGACAGTAACATCCTCTTTCCCCCTGCTGGAAGGTGGCTGCTCTTAGGGGAGTGGGGTTGTCAGGGGAAGGTTTTTAAACAAAGCCATGTCAAGTGAGTAATACTGGTTCCCAGGCACAATCTGTTTATCATGCAGGGAGCCTGGCCCGTGTTAGCTGTACTACAGAATAACTTTTCTGAATTCTTTCAAGTTTCCACTGTCAACCCTTATGAAGAATATCAATTAAGCCTGTAAGTATTAAGAAATTGCATGTAGCTGTCATTGTATGTCTTCCTAATATAATTAGAAGTATTTATTTTCTCTTAATTCAGGATTTTTGCTGCTGAAACTAAAACCATAATGTTTACAGTGTGCTGTAGTCATGGATGCATCATATGGTGTTTAAAAGGCTCTCTATTGGTATTTTTAAAGGCTATCCTTTAAAAAGTGATTACTGAAATGTTACTTTCTCTGTTCTGGCTATTGTTAAAGACAGAATAAGTGGAAGTAAGAATGCATTGCTTGTTCTTTATGAAAACTGGTGGTTCCAAATGAACACAGGTAGTAGCTAGATAGCATAATTAGGCAGTATATAGCAACTTGGCTGTAATTTACAATATCATAGAATCATAGAATCACAGAATAGTTCAGGTTGGAAAAAAATGTCAAGCCTGGCCTTGAACACTGAAAGGGATGGACCATTTACCACTTCTCTGGGAAACCTGTTCCAGTGCCGCACTGTCCTTACAGTAAAGAACTTCTTCCTTATATCTAACCTGAACTTCCCCTGTTTAAAACCCATTACCCCTTGTCCTATCACTACAGTCCCTGATGAAGAGTCCCACTCCAGTATCCTTATAGGCCCCCTTCAGATACTGGAAGGCTGCTATGAGGTCTCCATGCAGCCTTCTCTTCTCCAGGCTGAACAGCCCCAACTTTCTCAGAATGTCTTCATATGGGAGGTGCTCCAGTCCTCTGATCATCCTCATGGCCCAAAAATAGTTGTAAAGAGATTGAAAATCAGTTTCAGGTAAATCAGTTTAAAAGCTGTGGTAATAATGGTACCTTGGCACTTAGTGTGTGTGAAAGGTAGATCTTTCTCAACACATATTTTTCTTCCATGTTTGCTTTATGGGAAAAAAAAAATGCTTGGAGAAAGGCAAAAAAGCCTCCTTTCTGTTGTTTTTTTTTTTTTTTTTTGGGGGGGGGTTGTTTTCTGTAACTTCCAAGGTGCATCCAAGAAAAGTTAATCATTTGTCAAGATACAAATATTAAAAGCTTTTAAAAAATGTAATTCTATTTAGTTCTTATACAGTTCTTGTGCTGAGAAGGAGTTCTGAGGAAAATAGCAACAGAAATCAGTCTGGTAGATTAAAAAAGAAGCCCAATTCAAGGCATTGGGGGTGGTGAAGGGGAAGAAGAGAAGGCAATCTCATTAATAAAACAAAGCATGGAGTGTCTATAAAGAAAGATGTATTATGTTGGGAATCAAGTGAAGGATGCACTTGAAAGGAAAAGGTGCAGCTTGGATATTTGACCGTAGTTCTTTGAGACAAAGCTTGATTAAAAAATTGAGAGAACAGTCAATCCTCCATAAATGCATAATTGTATGCTGCTGCTTCCCTTACAATGGTTCCTTTATGGGCTGCCTCCTGTTCTCTGCTCTGTACTAAGCACCAGCTCTGACAGTACAGGTATGACTTGGAGTCTTGAAGATTTTGAATGTTGGGTTTTTTTTTTTTAAGCAGACTTCAGATCTTCTAAGCAACACAAAGGCCTGGTTTGTTCTGATCCTAGGTTTCTAAAATTCCCCTCAAGTATAAAGAGGAAAAATTAGTACTTTACTACCTGAAAACAAATAAAACATTCTTTGACTACAATTACCGAACTCCAGCAAAATATTATTTTAAGCTGGGTATACCAATGCTAGTTCCATGCTAAACAGCAGTCAAGTCCTACAATAGTAATGTGGAAACTTGCTGGCTGAAGGGGGTTGTGTGTGAGGGGGAATTGCTGCTTATGATAAAAGCAAAGGAATGCAGCCAAGCAGCAAGTAAGGAAAGCATTAAATTAATGGTTTTCCCTTGTTGTTTTAATGAAGCCTATTTATAGTGGAAGAAAGGACTTCGTATTAGTAAATCTCATTCCTGGATTAGAAAAATGTCTCCATCATATCCACCAACTTTTCCCAAAATGTTAAATATAAAGAAAAAACTGTAATTTTCTCTTTGGTTTATCCTCTTCTACTGCTAAAGAACTATTGTCTTAAGTGAAATATTATTAAAAAATTTCCGTGGCAGTAAGAAAAAGTTTGCTGTGAGAAGCTGAAAGGTTACCGTGAACTAGCAGCTTTGGTATCTGCCAGACACTTAAATAATCTAACTGATATTGTCTTATGTGATGCTTGTACTTGCAGCATATCTCTCCTAGTCTCTCCCTGCAGATATTGGGTAGAGGTTGGTTGGGGTGGTTGGTTTCAGCTGGTTGAGTGGCTGCACAGTACTTTGTTGCTGGCTGGGTTTAAACCAGAACAAGGTCCCTCACCTGCTGAAGTCACCAGCTCTCCATGTTAGTGCAAGTTCTGCTTGCTGTGCATCTAATGAAAATTGCTCTTTCTATGCATTTTGTAGAAGCAGTCGAATCAGCTCAAAGTTTAAAGGGCTTGTTGGTTTTCTCATCCAATGTTACATCTCACTCAATGAATAAAGAATCATGGGTGTGTTGCACTTCCATCCTTCGTCACCTTTGCCACTTGCCAATTTAGGAACTTCAAATTTACAGTTACAACACTGAGCCAGGGCTCTTGGCTTAGGAAATAAAAATGTTTTAAAGGGAAGCTTAATAGCTGCATCTATGATCTTGGTTGAATACATCATTAAGAGCTTAGTGTGATCTACATTAAAAACATAGAAAATTTTTCATTCTGCAAATGAAAAGAGGGCTCTACCACTAAGAAAAAGCACATGCAAATTTCTCTCTAAATACTGGGATAGACAGAAATAACAATGTAAGAGTTATTGTGGGACTCACTATTACTTGTTTCGTCATGTTATGTGGCAGTGTAGAATTCAGTGTTTGCTTTTTTGCCAAGTATGGAAACCTTAGATTGAGCTAAGCAGAAAATTTGATTTGTTCTAATAAGTTTCCTGAATGCCACTAAATTAAAGGCCACTTCTAATGATATATAAATATTAATTGCTAAGTAATACAGGTAAAAGACAGCTGTTAAATTATTAGCAAAGTTTGTCAAGAGATTTTTTCTAATGCTTCTATTTTTTTCTAATGAATCAGATAGTACCATCTTTTAAGCAGACATGGACTTCCTATTGCAGTCTGAATAAACTATGATGATTAGATTCCTGATGCATACATAAAATACAAATATATGATTTTTAATTAGTGTTATTAACTATGTCTTTGTTTTCTCAAATAGGTGAGTAAAAATTATAAAGAAAATTGTCATCCAAGACACTCATTATGATACTTCATGCGAATATCTTGTCTCTTTTGTGTGCTCCAAGAAGAAGGAAGTCAGGAATTAGGAGAATAAAATTTTGTCTGTCATGTATAATTTGACTATTACATAAACAATAAGCCTAAACCAGTTTTTACACACACACACTCGTGCACATGTGCTTCTTTTTTCTCTGCTTTAAAGCACGTAGGGAAATAGCCTCATTTAAGTGAATGACTAGCTTAAGTTTTATAATCCAGTTTTTATAAGCCCCATAAAATGTATTTGCTTATTCAAATTACATTGCTACTGCACTGATAGCACTCAGCCAAGCTTCAGAATGTTGTTCTGCTGCCACACACAGTGGCTTAAAAGTTATTTGTGTAAAAGCTGAATCTCAAAGGAAAGGGCTGGAGTGCTTAGGGGGCTGCAAAATTGTTAGCTGGCAAGGTGCAGAGTTAATGATTGCCTCAAAATGGCTGAGGCTGCTCTGCTGAAGCCAATAAAACCCTGTGTGAATCTCGCAGGCTACTTGCAATATCTGACAGTCTACTTTTCCCCTCCTGATCATGTTTGGCTTTAAACACTGAAAAGACATCCATTTTGATCTAGAAATAAGCTTTTTCGCCAAGATTTTTCTTCAGCCAGGTTTTAAGCCTTAATTTCTTTCATTGTCTTCCAAATTAGTGCAACAAGTGGCAACACCAGTGGCACAAACTAGGAAAGATCAGTTAAAGCATTGCTCAGATTTAAGGAGAAAGAGGGAGGGGAGAAAGCAATACTTGATTTTAATTTTCATCTAATTAAAACCCCATGTGTTGGTAACTGGCATTTTGTAACAACTGAGGAGGAATTATTCATGAAGACTAGGGGGTTTATTTTTACTTGTTTGTTTTGGTGGGGCTCTGAAGCTGAGCTGAGGATCCAGCACTCTAGCAAAAACAAACAAGCTGACAAACAGAGGAATTCTCTGACATGATCATCTTTCCTGGCATTAATATTAAAGGGTCACACCAGGTTTTATAGTCACAATGTCCGGATTTGGAGGAATATATTCATGAGCAAGAGAAAGGATGACGCTGCCAGGAAATGTATAAGATTTCCTAGTTTCTAAATATACACCTTGAACACAGAAGACCAGTTTCCAAATGCACAGTGATGGAGTTTCAGACAGTTTAAACTTACTGCAAGCACAAATCTACTTATATTTGCAAGCCATTCCTCCAGCCTGCGTCAAGACAGGAGCTTATTCCTCCACATGAGAAAGCCCAGGAAGTATCAGTCTGCAGTGCTTTTTCTGTCTCATTATTTTTTAGTGTCTTATGTGATCACTTTCCTGTGTACTTGTGCTGTTTTGTTCATACAGGAGTCTCTCCTCCTGGTATCTGCTAGTGTGTTTGTTTTTCTGGTTATGTTACAAATGATCAGCTCAAAATTCAGTAGATCTTTTTTTCAGTAGGTCAAAGTCTGAGAGATGAAGGTCTGAATTTGAGTCCAAACACTGAAACTGTGTGTGGAGCTCTCCTCCTCACCTTGGCAGGATGCCCTGACTGCAAACTAGAATTAAAGATGAGAAATAGAGACACTGTAAAAGCAAATGAACTGGGGTTTGGAAGGTTGGATCAAAGTTAAGCTGTTTAAAGCCAGGCAAGTGCACTCTGATCCAAACAAAAGAGTCTTTCCCCTCCCTTCCTCTCTATCCCTTTCGAGATAAATTTCCTTTCTTTACGGCAACCCTGTTTGGAAGGCTGCAGCACTGTGCTAACACTTTTTTTTTTCTAACACAGTTCTCTGATAACATTTCAAACCCTGGTCGATTAAGTCAGAAATAAGGTAAGCTCAGTTCCTTAAAACAATGCAAGTCTTTGTGCCTAAATAAAAAGGGCTACATCTAAATCCCTATGGTTTATGTTTAGTTCACTTTTAGATGTTTGGCATGATATTTTCAGTTTACTGCACATACCTCCAATGCTGCATCAATTAAAGAAGAAATATTGCTTTTCATATTTGTCAGTGGAAAACTCTACATGGTACGATTATAGTAAGCTACAGTGAGTAAAGCAAGAAGGTTTTATAATATGTGTGCACATGTGCCAGAGACTTGGAAGATGAACTTAGAACAGGTACAAGTCTTCTTTCCCCTGATCCTGGACCTAGAATTGAAACCCCAAGCCACTGATATTTTTGGTTTACAGTTGCCCTGCAGGCCTGACTGGGAAAATAAATTATTAAAGACCCTTAGTCTACAATCAGATCTGAGTAGACATAACTTTATGCTTCACAGAGTTCTAGCTAGGCTTGGGGGGAAAGGAGGTGTCTGTGCAGATATAAAAACAGCACTGAGTCCCTAGCTATCCTCTCTAAAGAAGACTTGGCAAACTGAAGACCCTACCAGTTCAGAGTCTGATGTCATCTGACAGCCTGCAGTTTTAGTGAAAGGACTGCTGATGTATTTGGATTATGTGTAGGATTATAAAGCAGACTTGATTCTGTGTTTTCCCATGAATTATTCAAAGATGAACAAGACTACATTAAACATATTCAGACTAGTTGCTGTTTCACAGCCATACAACTGATATGCTTAGTGGGATTTGTTAAGAACTGCTTGTCAATTTTCTCAAAATTAAGGATCTCTTTGGAAAACTTTCTTTCCAAACTCTGAGGTACTTACCCACATAGCATGTTTAGTCTGAGACAACACATATAAATAACAGCTCTGAAAACAGCTTTCACTTTGACACAGAAGCGTAATACAAAATATCACACCACAGCCCATTTACATACGAAATGTCACTCTGAAACTTCAGGTGTGTAGGGGAGTGATTTGTGAGTTCATCATGAAAATATTGACCTTATCACTGAAATAAATTCCATTATTTTCAGAAATTATTATATTTTCAGAATGTTCTAGTGAATGCAGCCCAAGCAACAAGAAGCATGAGAACAACTCCAGCAAGCACTATAAAGAGTAATGTATCTGTTATCATGTTTAAGTGCATTCCATAACACACCCACTCCAATTTTCTTAAAACTACATCTTCATCCTAGAAGGGATATGTAGAAGGGAATATCCAAAATTAAAATAGAATAAAATCTGTGAACTTTTTGTACTGATGTTTAGATTTGCAGTTGGTGTTTGTACCATATTACAAGAGAAGGAAGGAGTGACAGTACTGATATAAACCCAAAGTCAGGCTGGGACTATTGGAACTCATATGGGAAGCAGTGGGCTGCAACCAGCTGAGCGCAAAACTGTTTGGATAGATCCAGCCAAATTTCATATGGTACAAAATGTGAGATGGAAGGACAAAACTGACTGAACACTGCCTTTAGTATCCTGGCATACTCTACCCCAGCATACTTTTGTATAGGCTCAGGCCTGCTTCAATTTGCATCCAGTTGCAAAAGCCCTCCTTTAAGCCATTTTAATAACTGAATCTCTACAACAGCACTCAACGTACTTTTTTTTTTCACTTAGCTGTGCCTTAAAAGCAGCTTCTGAACTGCAAATATGGGGGTAAACCTGGAGAGATGCTTGTTTGTCCAGGGTACCAGAGAGCCAGAGACTCTTTCAAACAAGGGAAATTTCAGGCACTACCAAAACGTTCTTTGAAGTGTCTTTGTACTTGCAATCTGGCATGAAGCAGCTTCCACAAAGGAAGCCAAAATTTGAGCCTTTTCTCTGGCATGCATGCACATTGGAAATAAGAGCACACTGTTTACTTCAGTCACTGCTGATGCCCTTAGGGAGAATTAAATAAGGAAAGTGCCAGAGCTGGTGAGTTCCATATAAAACAGCAGGGAAAGGATGGGAGGTTGCAGAGGAAGCACCAGTCGGAAGTGGGATGGCCCAAACCTACCAAGATAATGCTTCCTGAAGTGTAATCGCTGTGTGATACGCAAATGCATGAGTACTCCACCTCTTATTTCTTTGACAAGAATACATTGTTTGCACTGATGGGCTAGTAAATCCCATTAACACTTTCAAGCTTAAAAGGAGTTTTTCTTTTACATCTTCTAAAATCTATTACACCTATCCTAGTTAAAAAACATACCTTATCCATCTTAATATATTAATGAATACTGTTTATGACTCTTTATGGACACTGTTGGGGGCTGACCTTACAAAACAGCAGCTGATGTGAAATCCAAGTAGGTTCTCTTTTACATTCAAAAAACCTGGATGTTCCAGTCTTCTGTTCCCTTCTTTATTCAAATTAGTAGGGAGAGAAAAAAAGGAAAAAACATCTGAACTGGATAAAGCCTTTAAAGTGGATTCTGTTCTGCTTTATGATTGGTTTAATGATCTTTGTGAACTGAACTTGCACTTTGGGTCTAATCTTTACTAGGTTATCTAAGTCTGGTTGGCACCTATTGAATGCAAAGGCATGTCAGTGGCTATATGGGCAGAGGGAGGGGAACAAATTAGTTTCACTTGAGAGTCTTGTATTTCTTGGCCTGATTTACAATGTTCAGGTACTGAATGGATCTACCCAGCCCAGTTACACAAATCTCATTTCAGCAGCACCAAAGGGAAAACAGTGGTTTAGGCCGCAAAATAACAATTGCTCTGTATCTGTAATGTATACTTCAGTAGCAACCATTATTTCAGTGTTATTGGAGTTGCTGGAATTCTGTAACTTATTGACTGAAGGATATTTTTGAGTCATGAACTTTAAGAAGGTATAAACTGAACAAATGGATGTCTGTATAAACTACATGAATTACATCACACTTATGGCTAATTCACATAACTAATTTTCTTTAGAGAAAGGTCAAAGATATTGGAAAGCAAAGTGACTACATGAACCATTTATTTATATATAAGGATACAAAGTTAGCTGGGTGTGTACTTAGCCTGAAGAAGGAATGATCTATCAAACAAGGAAAAAAGGTAGGACAAAACCTTGAGAGCACTTGATTGTATTTGCACCTTACAAACAAAAAGAAAATTAAAAAGTACTGAAAATTAAACAGAGGTTACCAAGGAGAGATACCTTAATGTGATCTTTGCTTACTATTATTTTTTATAATAATTATAAAATTATAATGAATACTAATTTATTTTTGACATCATAAAGTTGTCATATAGGCTTTATTCTGCAGGTGATTAAAACACCTGTACGATCAGTTCCCAGTGTTTTTTCTTCAGGTTAAAATAAAAGAAGATCTGAGCAGCAGTCTGTCAGCTGGGACCTTTCCCAACTGTAAAGGTACATATTGCTTTTAAAAAAAAAATTATAGCCAAGATAAATAAGTATTTGCTTTTCAGTTTCGTATTTCTAGACTTTTCTTGTATAACATATGATTAAAATGGTGAATTATTCCTTGTAAAGGTTTTCAGGGGAAATCAGCATGTTTCCAAAGACAGACTATGACTATCCTAACAGACCTCATAGCAGCCTTCCACTATCTGAACCTTCTAGTATCTGAAGGGGGCCTATAAGGATGCTGGGGACGGACACTTCATTAGGGACTGTAGTGATAGGACAAGGGGTAATGAGCTAAAATTCCAACAGGGGAAGTTTAGATTGGATATAAGGAAGAAGTTCTGTAGTGTGAGGGTGGTGAGGTACTGGAATGAGGTGCCCAGGCTGTGAATGCTCCATCACTCGCGACTTTCAAGGCCAGGTTGGACAGAGCCTTGGGTGACATGGTCTAGTGTGAGGTGTTCCTTCACATGGTGGAGGGATTGGAACTTGATGATATTAATGTCCTCTCCAACAGTAACTATTCTATGATTCTATGACTCTGCATGTAAGAGTACTAGTCTGGGTACTTTTAGTTGTCTATTATACTAATACTCTTGAAAATTAAATTAATATATTAATTTTAATATATTCATAGAAGGCCCCTCAGGACAGTAAATTATATTACTGTACATTTAGGCAGGGAAAACATGTAATTTAACTACATTTCTGGAAATAACTCCTTTCCTATATGTATAGGGAAAAACTGTGTGATGGAATAGTTATCAGCGTAAACAAATGCCCTGTAATTAACCTAGAGGTGAGTAGGTGTCTGTGGCTGACAAAAGGGACACTGGCATTTATATACATATCTAGTTTACAATTAGATGTTTATTTTCAGCATGTATTTAGTGTGACTGCTTGTCTGAATAATAACAGGACAACACATTTTCTAGCCTACTCATCTCATGGTCCTTATTTACTTCTCTTGTCTACCAGCCAGCTAATTCTGATGGTCAGAGTTGCTGATGCACTTAACAAATTCCCACTCTCTGGAGAAAATAAGGAATGTCTCTAATTCTAGCTGAATTTTCCAAGGAAACTTTCAGAACTCTCTATTTTCTAGTTTCTCCTTGACCAAACACAGTTACAAACCTTCTTAACTCCTTCAAAGGGGAAGCGAGCTTTATTTTAATTTGGTTTTTTTTTTCCTTCCCTCCCCCACCCATGCTCCCCCTATAACCATGCAGTGAATAACTTGATTAGCAGGAAAAGTTATTATTTAGTCACAAAGTTTGATGTCTCAGGTTGATGCTTTCCAAGGATCTGTGTCAACTCTCTTGTGAATGTCATTTTTTTTCAGTAGGGTTCATAAAGAATGCTATTAAAATAGCCTACCATAATTACTCTGGCTTTTATGTTGGATATCTGTGAGCCTCCCACCATGAGATGAGATCAGACTTTCCCATAATATCACCCATGGGCAAGCACATGCCAAACGAATGCTATTAGATATCTATAAGTTCTTGGGGCAAGCGCAGCAGTGCAAAGGTGCTTTACCCTTGTAAACACCCCATCAGATATTCCAGAAAAATAATATTCAACTACGTAGCTGTCCTGAAAAGCCCTCACAATGGAGATAATAGTTTTATCAGGGATAGGACGTGGTTTCATCTGCTTCTGTCAGGCTGATTTACAGAACTGGAAATGTTTCCATTCTTTTATTTTTCCTCTCAGAGATCACCACACCTATTAATGAAATGTACATTTCTGTGCATTTTTTCCTTATTGTCCAAGGTTAACAAAACAACATGAAAGCATAGTTACTTTGTTAAATTTCCAGTACATTCTGAACATTCACTGCTCCAGAAAGAAGACATTACCTTTTTCTTTTTCCATAAGTCATGCAAAGACTGAGATTCATCATAACCCTCTGATAAATTGTAATGAGACAACACTTAACAGAAAAAATATGAAAAAGACAACAATGAACTCAGGACAGGAATCTCTCTTCTTTGGTACTACTTATTTCATTATTAAACAGATTCTAACACCTGTTTCAAAAGTGTTTTAGTCAAAATAGTTATAAAAGCAAAATACCATCAAGATTTGTCATGTGAACCTGGGGAACAGGACTTCAGAATTTTGCATAGAAAAAAAAATCAGAAAATCTGAGAACATAAAACCAAACACAGAATAAATGTAATTATAGGATACTGTCAGTAGATCTGCAGATAACTTTACACAATCATTCACTGAACTTGACTTTTGAAGATACAGACACTTAAATTAGATGCCTGTGTTTTAGACAAGTGCTGCTTCAAGATATAGAACAGTGGCAGCCAATATTCCTGTTACGGAAATTTGGTTCCAGGAAACACATGAAGGCTGGTTGTTGAATAGAATTTCTTGCCAGTTAAAGATATAATATAGACATGTAAATTGCATTATTTCCCTCTTCTTTTGTAACCAGCCATTGTAATAGTTATAACAATTTCAGGCTGCTGGGGATGTGAAAAGCCTGTATACCCAGAAATCATATTTTTATTTTTATTCACTGTTCTGTTGCAACTTAGCAAATTAAGATGCTATAGTCTGAAGAATATATATGAAGTTATGAACATTTTTACATGTTTATGGCATAAAACTGCAAATGTACAGTTCCTTATTCTTCTTGGCTCTGGAAGAATTCTTTGAATCTCAGAGGGTTTTTTTGTGGGGTTTTTTTGGTGTTGTTTTTTTTTTTATGAATGGGTTTGTATAGCTTCTTTGGCCCTCATTTTTTTGGTACTTCCTATAGGTTTAGTCTGGCCAAGAAAACCCACCTGTAAAACATCAGATAAGTACACAAGTTAACTGTCAAATTCAGAATTCTGTTCTTCCTACTAGGCATTGTCATCCAGTTTCCATGTTTTGTTTTCATATTCTGTCAAATCTCCTCTGAAATGCAAACTTTACTACCAGAATTCCCTGACGATGCACCATATGACTGGATCCTTATTATTGCCTGTTCACATGCTGCCTACCTGAGAATGTCTTTAGAAGAATGGGCTATCATGCCTTTGATTAAGCCTGTCTGCATGAACACAAAATACACCTTGGCAAAGGAAGAATGCTGCACATAGAAAAGTGTTCCAGCCATGTGGGGGGAAAAATAAAGCATACTTAATGCTGACTACTGTCCTCTCCAATATTCACCTAGAGTGACCATTTTCCAAGACATGAAAACAGTACAGTTTGTCTTTCACAGTGAAACTTCAGGCTGGTGTATAATTTTCCAATAGGACAATTCAGTTCTCTGTAGTAGTGTTCTGAGGCACATCTACAGTTGGCCATTTTTTCTCCCTTTCTGTGAAGCCTCCAGCAAGCTTTGCTGTTGGAAAAATGGTTTGGATGTGATGGGCAACAATTATATTCCATTAGGGATTGTGCTCAGTAACAGGAGATTACTCTGTAACAGGCAATTACACTGCAGTAGGAGGATGCCTGTTGTGAACTCACATGCAGTAGATTCTTTGCTAGCTGGGAATGGTATTCAAATAAAAATAACTCTCCTTCCCTTACCCCCACCTTCTCATTTGTATACTCCATGAGTAGTTCTCTAGGGACATCAGTATTTCACTATGTTAAAAAAACATTAAATCCGTTCTCTTTTGAGGACTGATTATAACAGAATAAAATGGGAGACACAGAAAGAACAGGTAAAATATTAATAGAGAAAAAAAATCAAAACCAAAAGCAGCAACCAAAAAACTCCAACATTTTAACATGACAAGCCACCCCCCCCAGTTCCTCATTTGCTTTGCCTTTGCTTGGCTATTTGTCCTGTCAAAGATCTTATGATCCATCTTTGTGGAGCTGAACCCAACTTTAAGAATGTTGTGAGGAAAAATATCACATTTTCAACATCAGGAGGCACCACATAGTCATGCCTTATGCTGTACCCCTTTATATATTCTTTGTTTCAGTCTAGTTTGAAAGAGGTATATAAGCTGCCATTCAGGAATTGTTCCAGTAAGTCTTCAAATGATGTCATCTTCTTACAAACTAAGTAAAGAAATCTGAAAATCCAGTATCAGCAGTATTCTTTTGGATATTAAACTTGCAGTTGGTTACAGGCCATTTAACTTCCCTGAAATAATTCAGGCTGCTTCCAAGCCTATTTATAAGCCAACTGTTTCACATATTAGGTGCAATAATTTTTCTTTGCTTACTTTCAGCTGGCATGATTGTTTTTATTAAAGAAAAAACAAACCCCCAAAAGCCTTAAAGCACTACTCTATTGCTCTCTTAGTTTTATAAAAGATTGCTGTCATAAGAGACATTAGGTTCAAAAAGGCAAAGAGATTGTTTTTCATCAGCATCATGACAGCTGGTAGGAAAAAAGAAATGCAGAGGAAAGATTTATGGAAAAGAAGAAAAGCACAATTTTATCACTGAATTTTGTTTACAAGCTGATAAACAGAACTGTTATCTAGCCATTGGAATCTCTCACTCTGTTTAGTGGAGAATGAGCACACTTCCAGTCTCTGCTGCAGATATTGAAGGTCTGCACATAAATGGGGTCACGTACACAAGAAAACACTCCTGTTTTTTTCTTTTTGTAGTGGATACTGAAGTTGACACAGATGGTAGTAATAAGAAGGGAAACTCCAAGGCTGCCAACTGCATCAGTCCTAGGTCTTTCAACACACCTCATCTGAAATGATAACTATGATTCCTCTTCCATTATGTAGTACCACTGTGCCACACATCTTTTAAAAATATTAAGAAAATTATTCAGACTTACTGTACTGAAGCACTATTTAAAGAAAAACCCCAAACACTATATACGACAATTGAACTTTCCAATTGAGGCTGTCTTAGAGTTTTAATGCTTCCCAGCAATGATCTCTTTTCAAAGTTGAATCAAAAGTTGTACTCGTTTTTATATCTTCGCTGATTCTCCCACAGTGGCTTATTCTATCTAAGTGTCAGCTGTTCAGCCCTTCAGTGCAGCACAGCAACAAAAAAAAGCAGGAGCGAATGATGTGTTCCAGGTGTATACTCTCCGGATAAGAGTAAATGGGAATCTGCTCAGTGTAGAGAAACTACTCCCTTTCACGTTTGAAATTAAAATATGCTAGATAAGCATAAAATTATCTGGAAAAAAAAGTTTGGGTTATGACTTTTTAGTTACCCTCCAAGGTTTTAATAGAACTGTGGTTGGGTAAAAGTATTGAAAAGCCTTGGCATCATTAGGAATGTATAGAGAAACCAGCAGCTGAATTAAAATTGGACTCTTCCTTTAGTGTCAACAGCGGTCACTTGCAACATTTTCCTTAATGTTGGGATTGTACTGACTCAGGGCATACTTGGTGTCACTGGTTTAAATCACATCTGTGCTTTATTTTATATTTTTTCTTTGGGTTTTATATTATGGTTTGCTGGGACTAATGAGAACCACGTCTTTAGAGCTGGTGTGAAAGAGCTGTTTGTAGGCATGGAAGAAAGCCTTAATTTTTTTTTTTTTTTTCAAATATTTTCTTAATCCTGTTCACTAAGATGCATTTCTGGTCCCTCCAAAATAGGTCTGCTCTCAGTCTTTTCTTTCCCACCTCATATGTAACAAGTTATATATGTTGCATATACATATTTATAAATACATAGAGACATATATATGGATACACCCCACACCTCACAACCCACACCCCCCCCCCCCCCAATATAAGCTGTGCATAAGACATGGCTGTAATTGATTCCTATCAAAAACATGACCGGCCCTGGAGCTCTGGCAGCAGACTGAATCCTTCCATGCAACCCAGAGTCCCCTGCTGGGATGCTGTCTTGCAGAGCAGGTGGCAAAGATTGAAATCTTCCTTGCAGAAGGAAAAGTGGGTTCTGATGTCTCTCTTTGGGGATGCCATGTTTTTTGCTGTACATAAAATGAGGGATGCCCCGATACTACTATACTACTATATTTTCTGCTAACTGTGATTAAGAGAAGGTGACGGTTGCACAGGGAGACCTGCTTTAGTGAAAGATGTATATGTTAGGAGTGTTTTGAAGGTACTCATCTGGTTGATCGCCTGAGCTGGAGAAATGACCTGGAGTTTGGTTAGGTTGACACATCCATCAGGTCCCAAGGCTCTCAGACTGATGGAGGCCAAGTACATCTGGATCTGTGTGGGACAGTGGAGCAATATTGTTCAAATCAGAATTTTGGACCCTGTCACATCAGTTCTAAATGCATGATAGGTACTTATTGTATTTTAGATTTAGCCTCTTGTTCTTTATGAAATGTTTAATACACGCTGGAGAAAACCAAAATGAAGCTCTTTACTTTCTTTCTAGTTACCTCAGTGAACTCTGTTAATTTAGGACACAATGTACTGAACTTCAATAAGCTGAGAAAATGTTATCTTCAATGGAATAACATCCTTTCACTGACTTTTGCTTTCATGGTATTCACTTCTAATCTTGCACCTGATCATGAAAGGATTACTGACGAAACAAGCAAATCAAGAGCTTTCACATTCATGTCTGCTTTGTATAAAGTGTGTAAAATATCTTCAAACACTTTTTAATTTCCCTGTGCAATTATTTAACTTTCTCCTTCTCTGTTCTGTTTCTTTTCTGATGAAGGGTAACTCATAAAGGTGCTTAAGCCTGAGCTCAGCTTTAAGTCTGTTGATATTCCTAATCACTGTGTAAAGTACATAATTACTAAACTGAAGCTTGAAAGACAAGAGTTTTATTATTTCATTACTCCAAAGTGCATCAACAGCAATGTGCACTGTGCAGTGAAAATCTTCTTAGAGAGAACTGGGATGTGTGAACTGTTTAGGAAGTAGTTTTAACCACCAACAACATAATGTATTGTTTGTTACATGTTTGCTAATGTCATACTGCCCTTATCAGTGTAGCATTTATTTTTTATTTTTTAAGAGCTAGTGACCAAATGCTGGAAATTTTTTTCTTTGTACCTATATGTGCCTTGAAATTGTTCGCCTTCACCCTGCATATCACCCCCACCTTTTCTTTTTTTTTCTCAATTTTCCTGTATATAAGGAATGACTTTAATGAAATTATACTTTCTGTTAATACTAGAAATTGAGCTAATATAATTTCAAATATAAAAATAAAATGCAAAAGCAAGGTTTTAGATGTCAGTCTTCCAGAAAAGAGATGACAGTGGTGGTTAGGAAATGTGTCTTTTATTTGGACTTAAAGTGAGAGTCCTTTACCTGATGCACTGAGAGGTTTTCCAATATAAAGAATCCAAATCAAAGCTCTTTCCAGTAGAATAAGGTGAAAAACCTTGCAGACCTTAGTGTTGAATATAAAGAGCATTCACTGTAGGAATTAAATGATCAGATGCATTAGATTCCTGCAGCTGTAAGCATCAATCTAGCAGAAACTACCCTTGGTTATTTTTGTCCTTGATTTTTATTTCTAGCAGGTATCCCCTTCTTGTAATAGTGAGGGACTCTGAAAGACAGAGTGGAAATAACGAGTGTATGAATACTCCTCCAGGTCTTTTAAAATTAAATAGACATTTCTGAAGCTCAAAATATCCTTTAAGTGTGCACTTACAATTTGATTTAAAGGAAGAAGCTGCTTGTCAGGAGCTCTGTTTGCTATGACTAGATTGACAAACTACTGCTAACAATCGATGTTTCAAGACCTAATCAACAGACTGGTTTTGAGGAAGACAGGTATTACAACTCACACAATTTTGTAAAATATTAGTTTGGTAGTCTACCATATATGATTGTTATGTATTTCCCACACCATCTTAAAATAAATAATTTTCCTCAGGAGGGTGCAGTGGCAAAGTGTCCCATTTAAAAACAAACAAACCAAACCCCACAAAAACCTCAGCCATGAAAATGTTAGCCTAGTCTAACCCTAAGCGTCAGCCTCATGCAAAGTTGAGGCAAGCATATGGGAGATAATCCACATAAGACAAAGGACATCCAAAGACTTCAGGGGAGGTCATGGGAAAAGTCACCTACCTTGAACTTGATTATAATCGGTTTTAATTGTTACAAGGCTCATGTTATTTTTAAAGAATGCAGTAAGAGAATTTCAGCTTCCTGGAACCTTGTACCAAATGTTGCATTTAATATGAGAAGACTCTTTCCTTTAATATTTTGTTGATTTTATAGTAAATGTGACTTGTCATCTTTCAAATAGTTGTCTGCACAAGACATTACTGGAATGTTTAATGTTGTTACTAAAAAGAAGATAAAAGTTGCTTTCTCCTTAGGCAAAATAAAAAAACTAGTTTATTATATCATAGGTTTCAATTTTTTAGAAAATAATTTCCTTTTTCTTTGTCACTTTCCATGATCATTATTGCTATTATTATTTTTTACAAGTTTTAGCACTAAAAATGCATTTTACTTGTTACAGCGTTCAACTCATAACAGCTACATGGTATGTGACAGCCCACAGGAACTCTTCCAAACATGCTGCACTTGGTATACTGGGCCAGATTCTGAGCTCCAATGAATTCCTTTGAGACACTCAAAGTGCCCATGAATGTTATTTTTCTGAACTAGTTTCTTGACTTCTCTTTTTTGCAGTCCATCCTGGTATATGGGACAGTAAGGGGGGCAGATGGGTTTGCAGAATCTTATGTAAGAAATATGGTTCAGAAAATCTGTATATTTTTAAATCCTCCTACAAAATAAAGCTCATAGAGAATTATGCATCTCTATTACAGAATTTATAACTAGACTTGAAATACCCTAGAAAGGTGAACATTCCCTCATTGCTTCTAATAAGTTTTTACACAAGAAGGTATATACAGGATTTTGTCCCATAGGCAGAATGCACCTATGACCTCATTATGTTCCTACTATCAAACTCCAAGACAGAAGTGGTTGTCACACTCATACAATTTTCTCATTTTTAAGATGGGTCTTAACTTCTAGTCCCACCTTGACTTTCAGTTTCCCAGGATGTAGGATGTGTTAGCATCCTACAGTTCTCTTCCCCAGCCGAACAGAAGACTTGAGATCAGAGGGCAAAATGCTATTTACCACAAAGTACATGGTTGGACTTGATGATCTTAAAGGTCTTTTCCAACCTAACTGTTTCAATGGTTCTGTGATTCTATAACTCATTCAAACAACCATTTAAGAGAAACTGAAAATAGCAAGCCAGACATACCCCCCATGCCCACCCTTCCTGGGTCTGAGTAGGCCTAAGGAGACACTTCATTCTTTTAAAAGAAAATGTATCTCTTTCTGTTGCTGTCTCACACTTGTCATAATCTTCCCCAAACAACTTCTCAAAGGTAATTCTCTTCTTTTGAGAAACTTGTAATAGGTCATTATTGCATTTTGTTCTGCAAATCCAGAGCCTGACAGAACATACTTGTGTCTTGTTTCTGAAGGTCATTGATCTGTTCATTGTCTTCCAAGTACAGTTGGATGTGTTGTTCAGGAATTCTCTTTTTGTGTGTGTATGTGTTGGGTTTTTGTTTGTTTACTTGTTTGTTTTTTTCCATTGCATAATAGGACATTACTGACATTTTAGGAGCATTTATAAATATTGATTTTTATAAATGTTTCCATTTATAAATAGCATCTACATTATATCACCTGTGCTAGTTTCACACTAGTCCAAATAGCACTGTGTGATCTACAGTCACAGCATGGACTGTAGGGATAAACATGAGGTCTTAGTAGCTTTATTGTAACTGAATATTAGCACTGTTAAGTATCAGCACAATCCATGTGTTGACACAATGTGTTTTCTTGGAAGTATGCCATGGAATATACTGCTTGGGCCCTATTGCAGTGGAGTTACCTTAGACCTTTCTAAAGTATCAAAGGAGCCCATTCCCACCTCCCCTTTCATTCACAATTTGATTAAAAATAATAAAAAAAAAGTGTGTTGTGCATTTCTGTGATAAGATGAAATGGAAATGTTATTGTTTTATTTATACATTCTTCATTTTCCTGGATGTGGTAAATTTAATAGTTGTTTATTGGCCCCTGGGTTCCATTGATCAGCATTCCTCCTTCTCACAGCCATGAAGGGTCCCACGCCTGCAAAGCCCTTGTTTTAAATTTGTGCACCTAAGGAGTCCATTAGTCATGGTTTCGATTCTCTCTAGAATGAAGGCCAAAGTGCAACTAACCATATGTGTCTGGTCGATCTGGTCACTTGGCAAAACTATATAGTTGCATTTGCTGTATTTTTATAATGGTTGCCATGTGTCCTTACTTTTCACTATATACCTTAGAAGTCATAGTTATAACTTTAAAGATTTTAATATAGCAGTATAAAGGCTACCAATGGTGACTGCAACAAAGAATAACACTGACCACAGTCTAGCTGTTAGAAATGGCCTAGAAAAAGGGAATTTGTCAAGATAAAAACATTGTTCAGCTGAAAAGCCATGAGCTCATGAAAGAAATTTTCAGCGTGGCTAGTACAAAGGCTGGCATGAAAATCATAGTGCTACCTAATTTTTTTATCACTTTGTCTCTTACCCTGATTGTCTTGCTTTGCACAGTGTGCTCATCTGAGGGTTCAAGATGCATGTGGCAAAGGATCTCTTGACCTTCTGGATGCTTTGGTTTGTTCTGCTTTAAAGCAGCCTGTTAAAATCAGCTCAGACCAGTGGCAGTGGAATTGAGAGCTGCATCGATGAGGAGTCATGTCTGCTGCCAAAATGTTTCCAGGAACTGGAATTAAAAACGGATGGCAAAAGACTTCTACAGCTGGAGAAGATGATTTTTACTTTAGAGGTATTTGTTATGGATCATAAAAGTGGGATCAATGTTGAGAATCTGCTACTGGCAAGGAGAAGGCAGAGGGAGAAGATTTTAATTACAAACATATTTATTAATGAGTGCAGAGACATGATAGGGAGAAAGAGAGTTTTTATTTTTAACACATGTGTATTATTAATCATGAATGATACTAGGGTTACAAACGGGAATCTGCTTGAAGGCAGATGGCAGAAGAGATTGTTTTTATTATACATATTGAGCCAATTTCTGTCCTCTGATATAGGTACACAGCTTCTATTGAACTCCATGGGAGGCCTACACTTGTATTGCAGGCATAAGAAGTTCTTTAGTGTGAGGGTGGTGAGGTACTGGAACAGGTTGCCCAAAGAAGTGGTAAATGCAGTGTTCAAGGCCAGGTTGGATGGAGTCTTGGGAGACAACATTTAGTGTGAGGCATCCCTACACATGGCAGGGGTTGGAGCTAGGTGATCTCAAGGTCTTTTCCAACCCTAATCAGTTTATGATTCTATGATTTTATAATCGTGTTCTGCATGTTCCATACATAGGGCATAGTGATCACAAAATTATAGAATTTTTGATTCTCAGAGAAGTAAGGAAGGGGTCAATAGAACTGCTACATTGGACTTCTGGAGGGCAGACTTTGGCCTGTTTAGGAGCCTGGTTGACAGGGTTCCTTGGGAGGCAGTCCTGAAGGTCAGAGTCCAGGACGGCTGGACATTCTCCAAGGAGGAAACATTAAAAGCACAGGAGCAGGCCATCCCCATGTGCCTAAAGAGGAGCTGGCGTGGAAGAAGACTGGACTGGCTGAACAGAGAGCTTTGGCTAGAACTCAGGAAAAAAAAAGGAGAGTTTATGACCTTTGGAAGAAGTGGCAAGCAATTCAGGTTGGCCTCAAGGATGTCATGAGGTTATATGTGAAGAAAATTAGAAGGGCCAAAGCCCAACTAGAGCTTAATCTGGCTGTTGCTGTGAAAGACAATAAAAATATTTCTACAAATATATTGGCAACAAAAAGAGGGTAAAGGAGAATCTCCATCATTTATTTGATGCAAGGAGAAACACAGTGACAAAGGAAGAGGAAAAGGCTGAGGTACTCAATAACTTCTTTGTCTCAGTCTTTAATAATAAGACAAGTTGCTCTCCAGGTATCCAGCCCATTGAGCTGGAAGACAGGGACGGGGAGCAGAATGAAGTCCCCATAATCTAAAGGGGGAATGGTCAACAATCTCCTATACCACTTAGACACACACAAGTCTGGATGGCATCCACTTTCCATCATTTATCAGCAGTCCCGGTTAATCGGGGAGGTCCTGGTTCAGTGGAAGTTAGTAAATGTGATGCCCATCTATAAGAAAGGCTGGAAGAATACCAGGGTAACTACAGGCCTGTCAGTCTGACCTCTGTGCCAGGGAAAGCTATGGAGCAGCTCATTCTGAACTCTTGTAGGTAGAAAACACTCAGATTACAAGGAAAAAGAGTAAAAGCATTAGCTGGTTGTTGTGGTTTAAACCAAGTCTGCACAGCTCGTTCACTCACTCCCCCCCTTGCTCCCCCTACTCCCAGAGAGTTAGGAAGGAGAAACCAAAGAACGTAGCCCCCACTGGTTGAGATAAGAACAGTTTAATAGCTAAGGTATAACATAAATCACTACTGCTATGACTACTACAGACAATAATGATAAAGCAAATAACAAGTGAAGAGAATACAACACCTCACCAGCCACCGACCCATAACTCACCCCACCCTGCCTGACTGAGCACCGACCGATACCTCCTCCATCCCCCCAGAGCTCCAGCCCTTCCAGGTCTCTTCCGGTTACCTCCTGGGTATGACGTGCTATGGTATGGAATACCTCTTTGGCTAGCCTGGGTCAGGTGTCCTGTCTCTCCTTCCTCCTGGCCTCCCTCCTTCCCTGGCAGAGCATGAGCTCAGAAAAGGCCTTGGACAAACCAAGCATTTGAGCAGTAACTCAAAACATACTTGCTATCAGGAACCGTTCTCAGCCCGAAAGTCAAAACACAGCACTGCACCAGCTACCAAGAAGGAGAAAAATGACTGCTACTGCTGAACCCATGACACTGGTTTGTAAGCAACTGATGCATGTTATAAACAAGGCAAAGCAGCCAAAAAAAGAATTGCAATCAAAACATCAGGACATACCTTTGACAAGAGACTATGTTATATCTGTACTGGATAGAGACTTTAATAAAGCAACTCATTTTTGTGAGGGGACAATTTAAACTTGGAGAGGAAGTGGAATCAGAAACTGTCATGATACTTCCCTTCAACACCTGGCCCTCACTCACTAGCAATTTCTATTCATGTTACAAACCTTCATAGATGATACTAAATTGTAAAATGCAGGTAAAACTATAGCTCTGTTTGATGTCTACATCAGAAAGAATTATTTGTTAATTTCTAATTAGCATAGATTGCAGCTGCTGCATCATTTGATGTGAAAGACTAGTGTCAAGATAGAGGCACATTTTTTCCCTTGTAGGAAAAATAACAGGATATATACTTTATTTTAATAAAGACACTACAATATTTTAAAGGCTTATTTATTTGCCCTTTAACAATAACTGCATTTATGCAAATGAAACTTAAAATGCTAATTTAACTCTATAAGTCTATTTTTTCAGGTCTTGCTATGGTTACACAATCTTGAGATTCCTATAGTGACTCAACTGGAGAGCACGAAGTGGTCATGGATGTCCCTTGTCTATTTTCCCTCTGGTCTCTCTTCCCATGTTTTAGGATCAGTTGTTCAAGGAGAATTTCTGACTATATGGGTATGTAATACTGAATGTTTTGACTTCCCTTGCATTCTTACATGTATGTACATCATTATGTATTTAGCCTATCTAAATTTGGTCATAAGGTACCTAGTTGCTTTTTAAGGCTTCTTCACTCCCACTCAGGCTTACCCTTAATTTTCTAGCAATTAGGCAGACACCACTCTTCCTTCTGCTGCTTTTCCTTTCCTTTTGACTCTTTCAATCCTGGCTGTCAAAGAGCTCACACAGGTGACCTGAGTGTGGAGCTAGTGCATTTGCTGCAGCAGGTGACAGGTGGGTTGAAGCCCCTAGACTGCAGGGAGCTGAAAGACCAGTTCTCCTGCTTTCTTAACATCTGCAAGCATTGCTTGGTGGAAGAGAAATACTTGTGTTGTCATCAGTGCAGTAGCTGTTCTGCTGGCTGGTGCACTGAATTGCCAGCAAGAAGAACACAGACTACTGGTGTAGTCAACAGAGAGGATTTCAGGGTTATTGCTGCATGGTTTATGTGACAAAAAGTCTGGATCATTCTAAAAGGCAAGTGACTTGGTTTTTAGAACTTTGGATACCCGATGTAGTGGTTTGCTTATGACTATCTCATTGAATATGAACAGATTTTTTTCCTAAGCGAAATTTTCAGCTAATGAAGATTATAAGTGACCAGTAGAGTTCCTTCTAAACACTGAATAATGTGACTTTGCCTTGAATCAAGTTTTTTGTCTTGTTTCTGGATCCACAATAACTTATAGAGGTAATCCAGTAATGAAGTCAGGGAAACTGTATATTTAAACAAGAATACTTGCAGGGTTCAGATCTGTAATCTAGCATGTTTAGTTATGATTTTTTTGTTTGACAGATAATGAGTATATAAACTCCTTGGTAATAGTATTAGCAGATAACTCAGTGGGCATATCCAGATGCTTATTTAATTAATAGATAATGCCATACTATGTAGAAATTTATTTATCAATCATTTAAATAAAAGCCATTAGAGAAAATAGATAAAAACACCTATTTTGAAAGGCCTATCTAGGTATTTCAAAATGTATTTTTTGTCATAAAGAACATAGGAAATTAGCATGTATTATCTGGATTGTGCTTGCACTTAAGTTGTTTTCCCACTTTCTGTAATGTTCTTTCAGGACATTAAAAATAAGGTTAAACTACATTAATTCATTCACCATATGGATATTAGAAGTATTAACCCAGAATGCTTCTGAGTCATATTTGGCATGAAAATCAGTTTTCTTCAAAGTTACTCTCAGTTGCTACTGAAAACCTTCATGTGTAAACAACTTGAAATTCTCATGCTAGATTGAAAATCCATACTTTACCATAGTACTTGTTCACTGACCAAGAGGATTTCAATACTTCCCGGGGATTAACTCAAATGTTTTATGAATTAAAATTGAGAAGTTATACATTTTTAAAAATTTAAATTTACCCAGTTTTGACATTTGTAAGACATTATCAAAAAATGTTAATTTCTTTTAGCCAATATGCATTAGAAATAAGATGAAGTTGCAAGAATAAGAAATCACAGTGTTTAGTTTAAATATTGTTAACCAGTAAGTGTAAAGGTAATATGAACAGCTTCAACATGAATTCTGAAGTGTTTGATATTTACAATTGAAATATACTTAGAAGTCTTAAATAAGTATATTTTAAACCTTTTATATAACTGCAATGATCATTTCATAATATCAAGTGGCAACATTTTTGCTGATAAGGGTACAATACAGCTGACTTTCAGAAGTAATAGAAGGTCTTTATAATTTTTCACCGAGCAAATCTCAGGTGATGGTGCTAGTATACACAGGATGTTTGGAAAGCGGTGTTGTCTATCCTGAACTTACCTTCGTGGGTCTGTAAATTTCAAGAATGGAAATATTTATGATAACTCTTTCTGAAAATTTAAACTAGTTAGACTTTCTTAGACTTTCACATGAAGACCTGGGGAACAGTCCCCAATTGTTTGAAGAAAGATGAAAATTCATGGTTTGCCATATAGAAATTAGACCAAAATTATTTGCTCTAAATTCTCTTTAAGAAAAGATTTAGATAAGATTGCAACAGGCAGTTTAAAAACCCCTGTATATCTCTATTGACATGAGGGAACACCACACATTACCATTAACTGAGGCAGACATCTTTAACCTAGTCTGACTCAAGTCTGACTGCCAGCTCCATGTGTATCTAAACACATAATTAACACTCATATGATTATTCCACAAAGTTTTAATTTTGAAACAGAAGGGTATGCATAGTTACGTGAAATAGATGTTTGTTCATGTATTTGAATGGTAGAAACCTTGGGTTGTAATACTGCAAATAATTATGCTTATTGTTAACTGCATTGATCTGTATTCGTGCTGTGCTCAGCAAGCTTGAGCATTTAAAGATAGACATATGCGTGCCTCTGAAGTGAGCAGAGTCCAGGAAATGAAAAGTTAGAAACAGAAGTGTTCACGCATAAAATGGATAATGTGCTTTGGGAACTACTGGTGACTAAATGAAGAGAAGACTGTTTAAGAAGCAGATGTTTAGAAAGAAGTGGGTGGAGGAAACAGGCATTCTCTGGGTAAAGCACAGAGTTATCTGACTATCAGCATAAAAAATGGAGAGAGAGAATGAGAGAGCCAGAAGTGGAGAGGGAAGAGGTGTATGTCATCTACACACACATTTGCAATATGTCCCTCCTATTCCTTTTCTCTATCCAAAACAATATATCCACCAGACATTTCACAAACTTGCAGGAATCCATAACCTATCTGAGAGTAATATCTGCAGATATTTTTGAAGATTCATCTATAACTGTGTTACACATAAATGGTTTAATGGTGATTATTTGTTTAGATAGGGCTGTAAAAAAATTGTCATATTCAACAGGAGGGTAAAAGAAAATTGTATCAGCTTTCAAATCTTGACCCTTCTTCGGGTTTTCATGTGCATATCTTACCATTCTGTCTAAAAATCATGGTGTTATGCTTTCCATCAGAAGTGCATATTTAGTTGTTACAGTAAAATCAAGGGATTGAGTATATACACAAAAAATGTTATAGTTAATTTTCCAAGTAGTTCACTGCAAAGTGAAAATGTCTATGTCAGATGGGATGAGAGAGAGAAGCAGTGAAGGTTTTTCAGCTTTAAAATCTATTTTTATAAGAATCCTGCACCCAGCAGTTCTATTACATAGAAAATTAGTAAACAGATTTAAAAAACAAATAGAGATAGTATGTAATTATGTGTAGGCTTCACAATTGATGTAATACTGCATTATAGTTTCACCATTCTGCCCTAGACAGTTATGGGATATTGGCTAAAATCCTGGCTTCACTTTAGTCAGTTCCAAAGCCCCAACTGTTATTTCTGTGAAGTGGAGAGTTATATGAAAGGAAGCATTTACAAGTGACCAGAGGTCTTCACTTGGGCTATTTGTAAGAATTTAAAGTGGCACAGAAGAAATTGTTGACATTTTTGCAACTTTTCCAACCTAAGGCAGTAGCTTTTAGTTTAAACTCCTATATGCCTGCATTTTTTATACCATATTTTGAGAAAGAATATTTACTTTGAGGAAAGCAAAATCAAATAGAAATAATAGGAAAACTTTTCTTTTTATTCCTGTAGCATATATTTTCACTTCCTCTTCAATTTTTAACTTCACACTTCTGATCATGATGAATGGTCATACTGAAAACACCGTTTGATTGCATGAAACTGTTCCCAAATGCAGCTGGGAAGCAGACATTGATCTTAAAGATCTGAAATAAAACTAGAATAAAAGAAAAAAAATCTATGATTAAATAAAATTATTTCAAGTTATTTATAATAAAAGCAGAAAAGCTCTGGCATTGTTCAGTGCAAATTACTGATGGGCATTTTCTGTGCTTTACATGACCTACTTTTAAAACCGCAAGCCTTTAAAATGTCAGAATAAGTAAATTTATCTTAGTATTTTCTATTATTGAGGCAATACAGAAGATAAAAATCTCCTCTATCTGCACTAATTTGTCCCCAAACCAAATCTACAGAATAGATAAGGCAATGCAAAATTCTAATTCCTAAGGGTTGTTGTTCTTAAACTTTATATATAGGATAATAATTTTGTAATGCAGTTAATCAGTATAATTCATCTTCTGTCTTCCTGTGTTAAAACTACTTTTGGATACCTGTTACCACAGAAGAATCTGATCTTTAGGAAAGAACTTGAGTTATAAAATATGGACTGGTAGCAGTACTCCACTTTCGTACATGCACAGCAGAATCTCTTTTCAGAGTCAGTTTAAAGTGAAGCTTCAACCTCTGAGCATTGTAAGAAGATAAAATGTCTTAAATTTCATGGATAGAGACTGAATAAGAATGTAACTGTTAGTCTGTCTCAAAATAATTATTTTCCATATTATGTGTCAAAAAACAGGACCCTTAAGAAAGATCTTTTTTTTCCTGAGCCTTCTATTTATTTTTCAAATATTGCAGATAATTAAAAATCCCATTTAGTTCTGAATCATTTTGGGAGGAATATTTGAAGAGTGAAGAGTTGATGTGTTTTCCCTGCCTGTTTTTTGGAACTGGAACAACTGGCTTTCCTTTTCTATTGCCGTTTCATAAAACCTTGTCATGTGAAAGGTAACTTCAGTCTTCCATAGCTCTCAGTAACTGGAGCCCTAATAGAAATCCACCAGGATTTCTCTACAGCCCTTGTTTATAAGGCTTGTCGTAAATCAACATAATATGTTAAAATAAATGACAAATAATTTAAATGTGGCACATTTTTTGTCTTGGGAGAATAAAGAGATATTGTAAAAATATCCTCATGTTCTGCATCCCCGAATAGGAAGTCTGAAGAAATAGAAACACTATAATGCACAAGGATAATACTCTGAGTGTACCTATGTTACCAGCAACTTGGTACTCAGTGCACTCAATATTTCAGCACAAATCTCCATCACTTGAGGTAATGAAGAAAAGTCTAACTTGTGGTAAGTGACCACTAAAAAGGAATGTTATGTGCATAACTGTTTTCAAGTAGGGGTACCTTCCTTAAGGATCAAAGCACATCTTTCCAAGTCCCTCACTTAAAGGGCTGCTCTGTTGCCGAGACAATCATTGGAGACAGGATACCTGCATATAACTGTTTCATGCATTCCTACATACCAATGACAAAGGTTAGCCTTTGGTCTGCAAGTAGGGAGTTGTGCCTCCCCAACAGAACTGAGACTAGATTGCTAAGAGCAAACCACATGGGTGCTAGAGGAAAGTGGGAAAGACAGCATCCTTGATCAGACTTCATGATCACATAAGTGAAGTCTTGTTCACAAGTAGTGGTTACAGTATTATTGATATTGTTAAGATGGGAAAAAAGTAATGTTTGCTTGGATGATCTTTGCTGCTCCTTCTGCGTTTCTGCTAAGTTGCTAGCTTGAGAAGCTGGTCTCCTATGCTAATTCAATGTTCAGAACTGTACTTTTGGAGTTTTTTTTAAACAAAACAAGCTATACAAATAAAACTTGTAGCACAGACATAATCTGGGAAATAATCTTTTCTGAAGTCAGAATCTATCTGTGAATGCTGATAAATCCCAGTGTTGCAAAAAAGCCTGGAAACACATAGCTTGAAGTCTCAAAGTGGGAAATTTTCCGAAAGACAGTTAAGTTTCCCACTTTGAGATTTGTTACATGGTAATGCTGGTTCTCAAAGTTTTGTTCAGTTACTCATTGCTCTTTTTGTAAATATTTGCCAAAAGCAAAAATGAGAGGAGAATCAAAGAAGTATGAATGGTAGGTAAGTGACCTTGAGGCTGAAGTTTCTCAAAATTAGGGATATATGAAGTATACATCATTGATTTTTTTAATATTGTGAATGAGGTACTTGTCACAGTTTTAATAGCACAACACTGATTCTATTGCAATACATTTTTTTCTGTAAAATTAGCCATTCTTACATGTGCCATTGCAGAAAATAATGACAAAGTTCAAGATAACTATGAATTACAGGACTGTATAAACTCCTGCTAGGAAGTCACACAAATTATACAGTTCTGATGCACAAGAGAACTGTTACTTCAGTGAAACAATTCTCATCTGAAACCAGAATGTAATTAGGGGTGTGAGCCAAAGCAAACACTAATTACATCATAGAATTAAATATCCAGAAGAAGGATTAGATCTTATAACATAAAATTCAAAGGATATAATAGACTAGGAAGGCAAGTTGTGAAATTTCTGTCCTTTTTTTCTAACATTCTTCTTTTTTTTCTTTTTTTTTTTTTTATTAGATTATTCAAAGTGGATCAGAAGCTTCAGCTTAAACACAGGTTTGTCTTTCTTTCTCTTTCTCACCCTTTGGCAATGCTGGACTTTTTTCCAGAAGTGTAACTGGAGGTCATGTTGGCATTAGCTTTAACAGCCTTTTGTGACACTTAAGACACAATGATCACAGGGGCCTTAAATTTGTCTATACATGTCTATCTGGGGCTAAGCTATTCAGTAAATGAAACACTTATTGTTGCTGCATCTATACAGCTGTAAGCATTTAGGTAAGGTAGTTCGAACCTAGTTTAAACATGATTATAGGACCTGCGATCCTTTAGATGTAAACACATCTCTCAATGTCATTTTTTTATATGCTTCTTGAGTATGTCTCATAACAGTATAGAAGAAATATCATGGACTCATTGTCTTCCAGTCTGACTTGTTACTGTACATAGTGGTCTTATGAAAAAAATCTTAGGGTATAACTAGATAAATCAAAATAATCCTAGTTTACAAAAATTTATTAATGTAGCAAATGTAAAGAAATCATAGCTGTTGGCTGGTATGCCTGCAGCAGAAAAGGATGTTTGCAGCTTCTTACAAGTTTGAGATGAAGCCTGTGCGACTTCATTTATTTCACTGATGTAGGAAGCAGTGGATGCAATGATTAAAAAGAAGGCACATGGAATTAGAACAGGTAATGAAAACCAGAATCCCTAGACCTTATTCCTCAGCTTTAACAGCCAAGTAGCAATCTTCTCTACCAAGCAACCAAAGCTTTGAGAAGGTGAATGTAGGAATTTGCCAACTAAATCCTTTTCTGCCACAAGGGACTACAGTGCTGGCTATTCTCTTGATTGTCCTTGCTCATTCCTGTAATACGTGACTCTAGTGGCTCTTGACCTTCTGGTCTTAAGTGTATTATCAGATGTTGAATAGCCTTCTGGGTTCTGTGCCAAAAGAATATGAGTAGTGTAAGTACTGGTCTGGTCTAGAAAATCTCTACAGAGCAGAACAAAGGTCTATGTCCTGTAACAGCATTTTTGATCAGATGAACCTTCTCATGTTTATGTTCAGGTGAAATAGGGAGAAAAATGCATATACAAACCAGCAAAAAATGGCCCTCAATGTAAAATACAGGTATGGATTTCAGTGGCTATACAAATCCAAGCTGACTGCAAAATAATAAAAAATAAATCTCTAAGCTAACCTACTCTACCTATAAAATTTCAGTTGATTTGACTCAGAGTTATAGAGGTATGCAGAGTTTCAATGACTTGTATATAAACCAGAAAACCTACCAGCAGAGATTTTATAGCCCAGGTTTACATCCCAAATTCCAGAGTCTTGTCTTTTCTTTGGCTAAATTAGCCGACGTTTTCTTTTACCGTATAAGAGCTTTTGTTTTGTGCTGAAAAAATTCTTCTTAGATTATGTAAATTTTCAGATTGGTTTTTTTGGCTTAATAAAGAAAAAAACCCATAATTCTTATTATCTCTTTGTAAATATGGTCTTTCAAATTTGACCTTAGGTCATTAATAAGATGATTTTCCTATTCCAAAAACAAACAAACAAAAAAACCCAACAAAACAAAACTAACAAAAAAAAACCCAACAAAATAAACAAAGCAGCAGGAAGTGCCATATCCTTTTTCACAGAAAAAAAACAATAGTCCAAAACCTCCTTTATACTTTGTCTGAAATATCCATGATTTAAGCTTGAAAGAATGAGGTGTTACTCTTTGTGCATCAGCAGTTTGTTTTAGTTTGATAAAATCCTTTTCCTACTATAAAGTGATCAAGTCCTCAACAGTGCAGGTCAGCTTTTGATTATTGTGTGTGATACCAAAACTTGAAGGTAATCATTAGCTGAATTATAAACTCTACCCATACTGTGACACAAATCCTAGTGGGACCAGGGCCTATAGTCCTATCATTGCTGTAAGAAGGTAAAATGCATACACAGAGCACACAGGGTACAGGCTTTTTATTTTCTGACTTTATCCTTCTGCTCTCTTCATTAATACATAGATTCCTTTTTCCTGGACTACAGAGCAAAACATGCTATATCAGCAACCAATAAAAGCTTCAAATAGGAATGTTTCCAAGGAGACACTACCAGCTTGGCTCTGGCATGACTTTTATTCTTATGAAAGCTAATTCCCTGCACTGAATAAAAGAACTGCTTCAAAGTGTAACTTATAATTGCAGTTAAAGGTTTTCCATATGTTAATACAAATTAATAAAAATATCTAAAATAATGGAGAATATTCTTGTAATTCCATGGCTCAGCTCTTGAGTTTCTCACATTCTCACTGGGACTGCTAGTACAAGAGACCTGATTTCAAATGCCTCCCCCTCTCCTGGAATGTGAGGGGGATGATGGTAACTAAGGCCAATGCCAGCTGCAGCAGACAGACAAGAGAGCAAAATTTTAACTGCACCACAGGCAAACTTCACCTGCATAAGGAGTCTCTCTTAACTTTGTTCTTGGCTCGCTTTTTAATTTTGGAGACAGTCTGACAGCCTTGCTGAGAAAGGACACCTGTGGCACCGGAGCAGAGCCGGGGGAGATTAGCGTCCAGAAGCCTCACCACAGAGCGACAAGAGCCACTGAGGAGGGAGCCTCAAGTCCTCGACAGGACTTGCAAAGAGCTCAGCTACTGCGAGGAGGTGACTCACCGGAGGCGGAGACAGGAGGAGTGGCACCAACTGTGAGTGGTTAAAAATCTACCCAGGGAGCACGGCGACCAGGAGCGCGGCGACCAGAGCAGTAAACAGAGCGGGTCGAGGCAGTTTGCGTGGCAGTTTGCGCGGTCAGGCGAGCGGGATGGTGAGCACTTGCCATACGACCAGGGTCCGGTCTGGGAGCTCTGCCCCGGCCACTCCGGTGGTGGCCAGTGTAGACACCCAGACAGGGCCGGTAAGTGGGGAGGTTGCGGTGCAGAGTGTAGAGAGTGCCTGCACTGGTCTGGTGAGGGAAAGGTGCAGAATGGGCAGGGCTGCGCTCGCTGCTCCCTGATGGAGGTCCTCCTCCAGCAGGTGGCTGAGCTACGGCATGCTGTCAGTAAGCTGCAAGATGTCAGGGAAGCTGAGAGGAAGCAGGACTGCTTGCTCCAGGACCAAACAGCACAGGGGCCTCAAGATTCCCCTCTAACTCATGGAGGAAAGAAGGAGGCTGTTGATCAGGGAAGCTGGGAGTTAGTAACAAAAAAAAAAACAACCAAAGGAGGAAGAGAGCAATTAAAAGCAAGGGGCTTCCTCCTAAATCTGCTGTACCCACCCAGAACCGCTTTGCTGTCCTGCAGGGGGCTGATGAGGAAATGCACTTGCATCAGAACACAGTCGGCTGGTGCACTGGTACAGAAGATCTCTACTGGTGCCGCCAGGAAAAAGCGACGGGTTGTAGTAGTAGGGGACTCTGCCTTGAAAGGGACAGAAGCGCTCATCTGTCAGCCTGACCCGGTCGCAAGGGAGGTGTGTTGCCTACCTGGGGCACGGATCAGGGATGTTGCGGAGAGGCTGCCTGCTCTAGTAAGTCCCACGGACTATTACCCGCTTCTAGTGATACATGTGGGTGCTAAGGATATAGATAGTAGTAGCCTGAGGAGTATAAAGAAGGACTACAGAGCTCTGGGAGAGGTGGTCAGGGGTTCTGGAGCTCAGACTGTCTTTTCAACAGTTCTCCAAGACACAGGGGAGGGCCTTCCAAAGGCAAGGAGGATTGGACAGGTTAATAAATGGTTAAAAGGCTGGTGTCATAGTCAAGGGTTTGGGTGTCTTGGACATGGGGCCCACATTTGTAGGCCAGGCCTACTGGCGGCTGGTGGAACTGCTGTGATAAAGAAAGGGAAGAGTGGCTTTGCTGGGAGGCTTGCCAGACTTGTCAAGGGTGCTTTAAACTAGTTGTGTTGGGGGAGGGGAGCATCATTCCATCCCAACACACCCAGTCAGTTGCCAGCACCTATAATAAATACTCTGAGCAATGTAGTAATATTCTAGCCGCTCCAGCCACTGAGCTGGCTTCATTTGGAGCTCGGATCAGATGCCTCTATACAAATGTCCGTAGCATGGGGAATAAACAAGAGGAATTAGAGATGTGAGCACACCTACAGGGTTATGATATAATAGACATCACCGAAACATGGTGGGATGGCTCCTTTGACTGGAGTGTTGGAATGGAAGGTTATAGGCTTTTTAGAAAAGACAGGCCCAGTAGGAGGGGAGGGGGAGTTGCCCTTTATGTTAGGGATAGGCTGGAGAGTATGGAACTCTGTCTGGGGACAGGTGAGCAGTTAACAGAAAGTTTGTGGGTCAGGGTTAAGGGGAAATCAGTGATGGGGCACATTACTGTGGGGATATGTTAAGGACCGCCTGATCAAGAGGAACCTGTGGATGAAGAACTCTACAGACAAATAGGAAAAGCCTCATGCTCACAGGCCCTTGTTCTCATGGGGGACTTCAACCACCCTGACATCTGTTGGGGCAATGGTACGGCCTGGCACAAGCAATCCAGGAGGTTTCTCGATTGTGTGGAAGACAACTTCCTTCTGCAAGCAATAAAGGAGCTGACGAGGAGGGGTGCCCTGCTTGACCTCGTGCTCACCAACAGGGAAGGGCTCGTTGGAAATGTGACTCTCCAGGGAAGTCTTGGATGCAGTGATCATGAGATGGTCGAATTTGAGGTCCTCAAGACAGTGAGAAGAGTGTGCAGTAAGCTCACTGCCCTGGACTTCAAGAGAGCAGACTTTGGGCTCTTCAGGAACCTGCTTAGCAAGGTTCCATAGGATATAGCCCTAGAGGGCAAGGGGGCCCAAGACTCCTGGTTAACATTCAAAGATCACCTGCTACAAGCTCAGGAGTGTTGCATCCCAACTAGAAGGAAGTGCAGCAGGAGGGGCAGGAGACCTCCTTGGATGGATAAGGAGCTGCTGAGAAAAAATCACAGGAAAAAAATAGGCTTATAAAAGGTGGAAACAAGGACAGGTGGCCTGGGATGAATACAGGGTTGTTGTCAGGGTAGTTAGGGACTAAGTTAGAAAAGCTAAGGCCCAATTGGAGCTAAACTTGGCAAGGGAGGTTAAAGATAACAGGAAGGGATTTTATAGGTATGTAGCGGCTAAAAAACAGACTAAGGACAATGTAGCCCCCCTCCGGAAACTTTCAGGAGAACTGGCTACACAGGACTTGGAGAAGGCTGAGGTTCTGAATGGCTTCTTTGCCTCGGTCTTCACTGGCAAAGGCTCTGACCGCAGCACTCGAATCTTGGAAGGCGGAAGCAGAGACTGTGAAAACATAGACCTTGGGCCCACTGTAGGAGAGGACCTGGTTCGAGACCATCTTAAGGACCTGAATGTACACAAGTCCATGGGACCTGATGAAATCCATCCACAGGTCCTGAAGCAGCTGGCGAATGAAGTTGCAAAGCCACTGGCCAACATATTTGAAAAATCATGGCAGTCAGGTGAAGTTCCTGATGACTGGAAAAAGGGAAATATAACCCCCATTTTCAAGAAGGGGAAAATGGATGACCTGAGGATTACAGACCAGTCAGTCTCACCTCTGTGCCTGGCAAAATCTGGGAGCAGATTCTCCTGGAAAGCATGCTAAGGCACATGAAAAACAACAAGGTGATTGCTGACAGCCAGCATGGCTTTACTAGGGGAAAATCCTGCCTCACCAATTTGGTGGCCTTCTATGACGGGGCTACAAAAGTGATGGACAGGGGTGGAGCAGTTGACCATCTACCTGGACTTGTGCAAAGCATTTGACACTGTCACACATGACATCCTTGTCTCTAAACTGGAGTGTCATCAATTTGATAGGTGGACCA
This sequence comes from Melopsittacus undulatus, assembly GCF_012275295.1. Taxonomy (NCBI): domain Eukaryota; kingdom Metazoa; phylum Chordata; class Aves; order Psittaciformes; family Psittaculidae; genus Melopsittacus; species Melopsittacus undulatus. The sequence goes on from NC_047528.1 coordinate 95,514,165, forward strand.
CTCAGTGGATAAAGAACTGGCTGGATGGTCACACTCAAAGAGCTGTGCTCAATGGGTCAGTGTCCAGCTGGAGATCAGTAACAAGTGGTGTCCCTCAGGGATCGGTGTTGGGACCGGTCTTGTTTAATATCTTTGTGGCTGACATGGACAATGGAATTGAGTGTGCCCTCAGCAAGCTTGCCAATGGCACCAAGCTGTGTGGTTCAGTTGACACGCTGGAGGGAAGGAGTGCCATTCAGAGGGACCTTGACACACTTGCAAGGTGTGCTGATGCCAACCTCATGATGTTTAACCACAACAAGTACATGGTCCTACACGTGGTTGGGAGCAATCCCAGGCACAGCTACAGGTTGGGCAAAAAGGAAATTCATGGTAGTCCTGCGGAGAAGGACTTGGGGGTGTTAGTCAATGAGAAAATGAACATGAGCCAGCAGTGTGCACTCACAGGCCAGAAAGCCAACCGTATCCTGGGCTGCACCAAAAGGAGCGTGACCAGCAGGTTGAAGGAGGTGATCCTGCCCCTCTACTCTGCTCTCATGAGACCTCACCTGGAGTATTGTGTGCAGTTCTGGTGTCCTCAACATAAAAAGGACATGGAACTGATGGAACAAGTCCAAAGGAGGGCCACGAGGATGATGAGGGGACTGGAGCACCTCCCATATGAAGACAGGCTGAGAAAGTTGGGGCTGTTCAGGCTGGAGAAGAGAAGGCTGTGTGGAGATCACATAGCAACCTTCAAGTATCTGAAGGGGGCCTACAGGGATGCTGGGGAGGGACTATTCATTAGGGACTGTAGTGATAGGACAAGGGGTAAGGGTTTGAAACTTAAACAGCAGAGGTTTAGACTGGATATAAGGAAGAAATTCTTTACTGTGAGGGTGGTGAGGTACTGGAATGGGTTGCCCAGGGAGGCAGTGAATGCTCCATCCCTGGCAGTGTTCAAGACCAGGTTGGACAGAGCCTTGGGTGAGATGGTTTAGTGTGAGGTGTCCCTGCCCACAGTAGTGGGGTTGGAACTAGATGATCTTGAGTTCCTCTCCAATCCTAACTATTCTATGATTTTATGATTCTAATCATACAGAAGCAAGTGGAAGTACCCTTTTTAGTGGAGCTGGGTTGGATATACTGATGGGTAACAAAGCAGGGATAACAAAAAGCCAGTGGGAGGGGAGGGCTTCCTTCCATTTTCGTTCTTTTTTGATAATCTTTCTATACCCCTGGTTAAAATGACCTTTTATCCTCATGCATTCAAAGTGATTTTTCACCCAGTCCGTTGCTGACACATTGTGACTGAGGGAGCCTTCAGCTGTTTTTTATCCTCTACTCCCTTTGCTTGCCTTGGGAAATACTTTCCTGGTTGGTGTCACAAAATGGAGGGTAACAGAGAGGAACCAAGAGGAAGCATTTCTGGAGGATGGAGGAGAGAGCTGGATTTCCCAGGACATATGGGCACAGGAGGCATGAATACAAAGGGAAATATATGCAAGAAGATAGCTGAGACAGTTGCTGAGGAACTGGAAGTCTCTAGCACAGTTTTCATGTTATCCTCAGATTTTTTCTGTATTCATAATAAGTATGAAAGGCAGAATATGGGTATATATATGGGTAGTAAATTTTAATACATTATTGTGTAAGTATTTTGTTACTGCACCGGTCTGCATAATAGGAATTGGATTATTTTTTAGTTGAACATGACAAACTGAAATAGAATGCGAATAGACTTTTTTTTTAATTAGATAATTTCATCATAATAACTAAAATGGGCAAATCTGCATTTAAAAATGTTTACTTTTTACTCAGAGAACAATATGCAGATAAAATAAAATCAGTGACCACAGGAAACTTTGTTGATTGTAGATATCTGTGAGGTTAATATAAACTACAGGCACAAAAGTTGTTAACTTAGCACTTGCAACATACTGTTTAAGTTAAACTCAAAATAAAAGGAACCCTCAAGGAATTATATTTAAACAATGTTGTTTTTTAACATTATTTATGAATTACAATTTACCTCAGTTATTTGTGGGCCTTTTTGCTTCAAAGTGAAAGGTGTTTTGTTTTGGTTTTAAGCCATTAGTTGATTAACTATCCCCTTCTTCCTAAGCTACTTAAAGGAAGAAAAACAAAACAATAAAAAAAACAAAACAAAAAAACCAACAGCCTGCTTTCTATGGGAACCAAGAATATTAAATTCCAAAGAAAGGTTACAGATTAAGAAAGGGACAACTGAAGCCAGTGATTAGCCATGCTTTGCTGGTGTCTGGGAAGCCTTATTTTTGCCCTCAGCTGGTCTCCAAGCATTTTGAAAGTACGTGCTGACTCACCATCCCGGTATCTTAATCACATAAGACTGCATTTGTCAACAAATATCAGATACCTTATTATAGACTGATGTTATGTGACAATGCTTTCTTTGTTAACTTTGCTTTGTGAAACCCAACAAAAAATGGCTTCTTTTTGTTAAAATTTTTCATGTCTTTTTTTTTTTTACTTAACTGCAGCCTTCATTATGCCCTTTCCATGTCTAAAGTATCTTTCATGTTGCCAGTGCATAGAAGCTTAAACTTTCTAGAGATGGCAATAGTGTGAGCTCACTCTCAGTGTGCAAATGAAGTGGTGATGGAGTGCCAATATTCTGTTTCCACAAACAGGAGTGAAATATCTTTTTTATCAAAATAAAAATGAATACTATGCATTTAAGTCTGTTTATAATTGTTGCTGTACTTAGAAAACAAAACAAAGCAAAATTCTATGATTATGTGTATCTTAATCTGTATAGATAGAGGACTGACATTCTTATACAAGCCCTAGAAATTATGTCAAGTGCTATAAAACAACCTTGAAAAGTTGCTTCCCAAGACAGACAGTAACTAAGCTAACTGATTAAATTTTGGACTTAAACTCAGCTCCCTTTCCAAGTGCCTAAACCCCATTCTGGATCTACCTCTTGGTCACTAATATTGTATTTGGTAGTGGCTATTAATGCAGAGCACTACTCCAGAGAAGCCACGAAGGAGCTGAGCACACAAGGAAACATTGCTCCCTTTCAAACCAGTGTAGAGTTTTGATCAGTTTCAGTAAAAGTTTGATTTTACTCCATGTTCATCGGTTTTTCTTGACAAATAGAACAAAGCTATAAATTCAGCCTTGTAAGCAACATTATGACTGGCCTCAAGTATCATCACATTCAAGATCATGCATAAAGGCCATTTTTGGGGCTTTCTGCAAAAGAACCCCAAATGTTTTCATACTTTAAAATATGCATAAAATATCTCTGCTTAATTGAGATGGGGATGAATTTTTTTTCACATAGTTTATTTATATACATGTTTTCTAAAAGCTTACTTGTTCATCATAAACTCCTGTACAAACAGACAAAAATAAAAACCTTAAATTCATGTGTTTTACCCCCACCGAAGCAAGGTATAAACTGGCATTCCCTTATAGCCAGCTTTTCCTCCTACATGGGAAGAAAAATTGGCAATTTCCCATGCTTCTTCTCAGCTGATGGAATTCCTGAAATCTGGTTCCAGGAATATTTTGTGAAATGTTGTGGTGACCTATAGTTGCAAGGGCAGACTTTCTGCTTCTATTTATTTACATTTTTAAAGTGTGTAAAAGATGTTTGAATAACAATTCACAAATTTTCTTCCTTTTGTTTCTGCAATTAGTGGTAAGAGAAAAAAGTCCATGAGAAACTACAAGTGTACAAGGAGAAATTAGAACCACTTGCTGATTGCACAGTTTACTTCCAGGTGTTCTACTGCATCTCTTGTCTGCAGAAAAAAACCCTCAAATCCCAAGAATTTTATATTTTCCACATAGGGCAACAATAACTACATTAATTATAAGATCTATTTTGTCTTTTGATTGTTAACTTATTGAAGAGGGCTTTATACAGTGTAATAACATTTATCATTAATATAATGCAGTGCACAAGTACTTTGTGTGTGTAATTCTTCGATATTCACAGCTACTCAAATGGAATAAAATCCTATCTCTGACAGGTATGTCCTACTCATATAAATGTAGAAAAGGCCAAATCTACCACATAAGTATCTCACCTATTTTTTTCTGTACAGGTAAATGGACTTGGTATTGTCAACTTTTATCTAAGTGCATTAATTTAGACCTTTCTGGTGAGTATCATAAATTGACTAAGCTCCTTTTAAGCCTAAAATTTGTGATCATAATTAATTACATACTTTTGCGTATTCAAGCCAAAAACTATTGACAGGGAATTGCTGATATGGCAGGTAGCACTTTTTGCAATGCTGAAACAAGACCACATTGTTCTCTTTCTAATGTGCTGGTGGATACTTAAATAAATCCTTTAGTTTGTTTTTCAATTTATATTGCCTTAAATATATGCATGTTGTCATAAAGCATGACTAAATACTTCTGAGGAGGAAAAATGATTACTTTTTTTTCCTAGCAAAACTATTTAAGAGCTGTGTGGATAGTGCTAAAGTTTCATTTGATTAATTTAATGGTTTGGAACACGCAAAAGATTCCTTTGTAGAAATGTTCATAGCTCTTTATTACTTCTGTAAAAAGATTGGGCTACAGCTACAGCTGAGGCTGAGAACTGAGTCTATACCTGACTGAAACAGCCGCCTCTTAACTAGTGCTGTGAAAAAATACATTAAATCATATTTTAGAGGAAGCACTTATTTACAAAACCAAACCAACTGTAAACAAAAACCACAGGCATGTTGAATGGAACTTCTAAAGGAGGAACTTCTGGAGAAGATAAGGCTGTGTGGAGACCTCATAGCAGCCTTCCAGTATCTGAAGGGGGCCTATAATGATGCTGAAGTATGACTCTTCACTAGGGACTGTAGTGATAGGACAAGGGGTAAGGGGTTCAGACTTCAGCAGGGGAAGTTTAGATTGGATATAAGGAAGAAATTCTTTACTATGAGGGTGGTGAGGCACTGGAATGGGTTGCCCAAGGAAGTTGTGACTGCTCCATCCCTGGCAGTGTTCAAGGCCAGGATGGAAGGATCCTTGGGTGAAAAGGTTTAGTGTGAGGTGTCCCTGCCCATGGCAGCGGGGCTGGAACCAGGCGATCTTGAGGTCCTTTCCAACCCTAACTATTCTATGATTCTATATGCATAACATAGCAAAGTTTTCTGTTGCGTTCTGTTCACTTCCATTCCACTCTCTTCTGTTCTATTCCATTATATTTTATGGTGTTCCATTCCCTGCACTCACAAGTTGTAAAAAGAGAAGATCCTTATTTACCTGAAATGCCAAGGCAATTTCAGCACCAAAAACCCTTCCAAAGACACAAATCAGAATGGTTACAGGTGGAAAGAGCATTTTATTTATTTCTATATAAAGTTATTTGATTTAGTTTAGCTTAGTTAATTTTAGTCTAGTTTAGTTTAGACCCTTCAGTTTAGCTGGAAAAACCCTCCCCTGCAGCCTGACAAAGGCAAGGCAGGGCAGGAGCGGTGCTGTGGTGATGTGAGAGCAGTGCAAGAAGAACCCAGCCAGAAAGGGCCGGGGAAGACCTGACGAGGGGTGGTGCTCAGTACTCCAGAGGACAGCAGCAAGTCCCGGGGCCACACTGGGGCCACTGTGGGAGTGCAGAAGGCTGCCTCCCCCTGGATGCAGGGCACGAGGGCCACCTGCGTGGAGCATGAGCTGCTGCCTCTGGGACACAGTGACCCAAAGGAGCCCCATGAAGGAGCTGTGCTCGGCTGCAGAGGAAGGCAAAAACCCCAGGGACACTTGCTAGTCCAGCCTGGGGGGAAAAAGCCTTCCCCCCCCAGCTGCAGGACACGAGGGGCCACCTTCGTGGAGCACGAGCACCAGGTGATAACGCAGCCAGAATGGACCGAGGAGCCCTGACAAGTGGTCATGCTCAGTGCTCAGAGGAAGGCAAAAAACCCCCGGGGACCGGTGCCAATCTGCCCCGGGGGAAAATTCCTTCCTGACCCCAGTGCTGGCGATCGGCTGCTCCCTGAGCATGTGAGCAAGACCTGCTCCTGGTCCACACGCTGGTTACACCTCTGAGGGGACAAGGGGACACTGGCACTGCTTTTTCTGCTTCCACCTGAAGCCATCTCAGGGGCTTCCAACAAAAGCAAAATGCCATTGGCCTGATGAATCCTTGGAGCACGAATCCTTCCTGTGCTTGGCAGTGGGAGCTCAAGAGCACTGGGGGAGGGCACTGAGCCACCTGTGCACCCTTTTTCTTCTGGCTACTGCCACTCTCTCCCCAGGAGGTAAGGACGACGAGCTCCCCGACAACTAAAGCAGGATCCCTCGATGATGCTTTGAGCGTAGCCCCTCCAGAAGCTGGAACTGCAGCACAGAACCTCCTGCAGCTTCCTGCAGCTCCAAGTGCTTGCTCCCTCCACCCCTCATGCAAGCAATTCCTCGGTGCCCAGCAGATGAGGACAGCGAGCTCCCCGATGACTGAAGCAGGAGCTCCATCCACCCATCCATCCAATGAGCTTAGAGAGTGGTCCCTCCAGGAGCTGGAACTGCAGCAGACAACCTCTCGCACCTTCGTGCAGCTTCAAGCGTTCCCCCCATCAACCCCCTCCCCCCTCCCAGGAATTCCCCCAATGCTTCAAGGGCTTCCTCTCGGATGCCCTCAGGCTGCCAGCTCTGTCCTGGTGACAGCACCAGGCACTCTGGCAGTGGGACAGGGCAGGGCACTGGACTCATACTGCCCCAGAGCATTGTGATGCTGCATTGCCGGGTGCTGGCACTATGACACAGGGGTGATGGGGCCCCTGCAGCCCTGCCCACCGCAGCCCTGCTGCTGCTGCTGCCCCTTCTCCCAGCATCCCTTGGAGAAAGGCCTTTGGGCTGCTGGCCCTGAGGCAGTGCCTGTGCCCAGGAGGCCAAGGGGGATGTCCCTGCCCATGGTGGCCACACATTGGGTATCACTGAGGGGTGTCCCTGTAAATAAATCTGTATGTTCAGACTGCATCAGTAAAGGCTTTGATACCACATACAGTCATTTGACTGTGGCCATCCCAAAGGTGAAAGAAAAGGGGTTTGGGTTCAATCTACATGAACTTTGCAGAAACGTACTGTGAGGGTGATGAGGCACTGAAATGGGTTGCCCAAGGAAGCTGTGACTGCTCCACCCCTGGCAGTGTTCAAGGCCAGGATGGGAGGGTCCTTGGGTGACATGGTTTGGTGTGAGGTGTCCCTGCCCATGGCATGGGGGTTGGAACTAGATGATCTTAAGGTCCTTTCCAACCTTAACTATTCTATGATTCTATGATTCTAACATCTAGAAGCATTGTAGAAAGTAACCCTTCTGTTTATTCTGAAAAAAATTGTCTGAGTCATGTACCTGAATGCAACTCCATCATTATGGTTTGATTTGCTGTTGGCAAATGTACTACTGGGAAAGCATAGTGAACTATCAGAGATTAACTGTATCCTTACTCACTTGCATCAGCCTACTAGCTTCAAACTGGATAAATGGAGCTGGGCTCAGGATGGTTTTGAAAAGTTCCTTCATATCTTTTGATTACCATAGTCGAATTCAGTTGTAAAAAAATATTTTATATAATAATATAAAGGTAAATTTTGAATAGAATTCTTTAAAAATAGGCAAAATATAGTGATTGGGCAATAAACCATGACTGCTTAGCTTCCTGTTAGGCAGTTACTTCCATTCTTTAGAACCGTGAAATAAATCTAGACAAAATTAAGTTTTAGATTATTACTGATTCCAGCTTGAGGCAAATAGTACACAATGAATTTTGAGACAGCCCAGTCACATTTGAAGAGAACCTGGCCAATCTATTTTTTTTTAGATGGTGATAGCTGGAATCCTTAGAGGGCTTAATTTACAGCTGCATAAAAATTTGGCAGTCTTCATTATGCTTCACTGTGAGTCTTGGTGCTTATTCAACCCAGAACTAAAAGTTAAACACAGAACTTACGAACTTTTATGAAAACAAGCTTAGAAAACATAAAAGAAGATCCCAGTGCTTTGAGATGGTGCTTAAGAGATAGCAGCATTTCTCATTACTTATTTCCTTTTGTCTTTTCTCCATTTTGTACTCAGTGCAAACACCCCATGAGGCAGCTGCAGTAAAACTTCTCAAGTTTTTCATAATGAAGAGGTTTAAGTCAAAGTCATATGTGGTTTGAGTTGTTAATATAGCTGATTAGAAGAATAATTGTGGGGGATTTTAACTTCTGAAAACCAGCTACTATTTCCAGGTCTTAGTTATCTGCCCTTTCCCATTTCTATCTCCTTTTCCCTTTTCTTCCCCTCTGCCCTTTTTGTTACCAGTAAGGAAAGAAGGAGAAAAGAAAAGAGGAAGACACACAAGCTCTCAGATCTCACAATTCCAATAAAAGAAATATTTCTTTACAACAGCTTCAGTCAGCTTCAGGCTTTTTGGGAGTGAACTTGAGATTTCAACAGTGTTTTCAATCATCAAATAAGTGTCAAATCTTCTCTTCAAGGGCTGGCAAACACATGGGAATAGGACTTCAAGCATGAGAGTATTTGTAAATGGACAATGTAACTGTTTATAGTGAACCTACAGTATGATGGAGAGATGATGACAGAAATCTTAAGCCAAACAAAAGAAAATAAAATATATATGGGAGGCTGCCAAAGCATAATAGAACTGTTCCTCTATTTCACAAAATTTATGTGAAGATAGCCTTAAAGAATAGACTAACTTGAAATACAGAAGTTTAAAATGAGAGTACTTTTCAGTGTTTTTCTTGGTTGCAGTTAGAAAAGGTGATAAATTTAATGCCAATGAGTGGCTTTCTCTTCTCAACAATCTTGTTTGGTTTCTTGGTGTTGAAATATAACAGCATGAAGATAAGATTAAGCTACCAGCTGAATCTCTGGCTGATGCCAAAAATGCAATGTCAGAGTGTATTTTTGCGGGTTTTTTACCAAGGAAATTTTTGAAGTCTCAGCTTTTCTGAAGAGGTGTATGGATGGCCCATGCAGTGGCACTTGCTCCTGAACACCTCACTGTGCCTGCTGCTGTGTGATCCAGATGGGGGTTTAAAGCAAGTCTTCACTCTAGACTAAGAGGGAAGCTTCCACGAGACCGTGGCAGGCTTTGCTTGAGATAAAATGATTCATTGAGCCTAATATAGCTCTGACATCACAACCCAGGCCTGGTCTGACAATCCTAGTTTTCCATCAGTTGTGGCTAAAATACAGTGGCCTACAGAGTACACTTGAGCTTCACGCTCTGAACTCCCTTTTCATAGCACATTACGCACCACGCTCAGCCAGCAGGTCTTCATACCAGAGAGGGCTGCCAGTATAAACACTCACACAGCTTTGATGAATAGTGAGGAAACCTCCCTGACTGTGTTCTGAAAAGAAGTTATTATGGAGAGGCAGCACTCTGGTCAGTTTTATAGGTCTCCACTGCGAGTCCCTGATAAATACCTGACTGCTAACCAACACCTGAACTGGGAAGATTGCACACAAATCACTTTTCTGGTGAACTGCAAGCCTGAACTAATAACGTGTAGTAGGACAGAAATGAAGAGCTTAACTATTTCAGGAATGAAATAACCTGTGTATTTTCCAATGTAAATCTGTAAAGAATGTTCTTGTCTCTTTCTCAATGAATGGCAAGTCAATATGTGCAACATCAAAGTATGGAATGGAATGCTATATGGTGGTAGTAACTGTTTGAGAGTTATTGTTTGTCCATGCATGCTAAAAAGTTGGTAAATACACAGATTTGTCAGGAGAAATAGCATAATTACATTTTGAAATGAGGTGTTTGATTATCCACAGAGGGAGTGTTCTTATCACTAATGAAATACTAGATAGAGAATGTGAGTGTAGTTCTAATTGATAGAATATTACTTCTATGCAAACATTGCTGTTAGTTTTTCTGCTTAGTGCTGTGAAAAAATTCGCTCGGATAAAAAGAACTGGCATGATATACCAAATATCACTCATCACTTTTGAAAGTTGAAAATGCATTCAGCAGACCAATCTGCTGTGTAGAAATACTTACAAGCTAATAAAAAAAGTGTTGCAAGTTTCTACTCTTTAATGCTCCTATTCTTTTGGAGGCCATGGCTGGCCCTTCTGCAGGAGAGGAATCCTGGAACAGTGCAAACCTCAGGAGATTATCAGAATGCACAAAACTGACAGTACCACACAAACAGATCATTCATTCTCAATTATATAGTTACTCAAAATATTGCAGGCCTCTAAAGTCTATTCACTTTCTCTCCTTATTTCTGAAGGTATTGTTACTCCATTTGCCGAAAAATGTTCCAGAGTTAGAAAAGCAGCTCCACTGAACAAGTATACAGAGTCCTTTATTAAAAAAAGTAAATTCAGTATTAATCAACCATATGTTGCACCAACTTTCTTTTCTCTTAAGATAACTTAGTAATTTTTTCTCTTAAGTTAATGTATTATTAATTTTTAATTCAGAACATATTAATGGGCTTTGAGGGTTTTGACTTTGGTCAAAAGGAATCCCTTCTAAGAAGGAATCCCTTCTTACCTCCATGAATTCATAAGCTTGCCCTGTTGCTGTCTACTTTGCCATTATGCTACCACTAATAATTATTTTTGCTGGTTCCCTTTGGTTTATGCAAACTAGGGTAGAAAACAATACTGCTGCTGCCAAGCAAAAGATGCATATCTGTTATCCAGCGAATTGCACTTACAGGTAACCATGGCATGGTGAAGCAGTTATTATTCTCTTCATATATTTTGGTCAGGGTTTTCAATAATAAAAAAAAATTCTAATGAAGCTTTTTTTTTTTTTCAACTTAAATGCAATGAAATCAATTTGAAGTACTCTTAATGAAACCACAATAGCTTCCTATGCTTCCTATACCTCCTTGTTAAGGTAGGTAATGATGCTAGTCCCTGCTGCCATCCAGGTTTCCAAATACTTTCTTCTATTAAACTGTTTGCAATTATCTGCTGTTTGGCCAGACTATTTGTGCTGGTACTTCTCCTTTCAGAAGGCAAATTTCAGTTAGAATGCTCAACTGTTTCAAAAAAGACAAGAAAAAATTAAATATTGTGCTAACAGCGAAAGTTTGAAATTTGGCTGGAATGTTCTTAATGTGAAGAACATATTTTTTTTCTCATTACAGGATCTGTATGTAAGAGATCCATCCAAGAGCTGTAATATACAACGTGTACATGTATGCATCAAACAAATTATGCAGTATCAGATATCTGTGAGCATTATTTGTTTAAGCTATGGTGGATTGACTGGTGAAAGTAGAAGGAACCAAAAAGTGCAGTGAGATCCAACTGTCTATATCAGCCACGACCATCAGAAGCAGATCTCTATTTTCATCTTCCCTGAATAATGGAAAGATGACTTTTGGCAAATTTTTCATAATTACTTGTATATTATAATATTGGTGTCCTACAATAAAAACGCAATTATTTACTACTTTAGTTCTTACAGACAAGAAGTTCCTTTCTCTGGTATTTCAGTGGTTTTCATTGCTACTATGGTGGATTTAATCTTTTATTTTAATCCATGATCTTTAAATCAGAAGTACTGCATATGCATAACTGTTACCTGCTTTTAAAAATAAACGGCCTGAATTCTTGTTTTGATTACAGTAGTATTTGTTCACTGTAACTCTTGTTTGAAGTGGGTGGAAATTAAATCACTTCAGCCACCAATTCCTGAAGTATCACAAAAAAATCTTTGCTTGGGTTCTCTCATTATGCATGAGACCGCAATCTGACTTTGAACTGATATGAATCGACAAATATATGCTAAATTTCTTTATTTTATTAATTTAATAATATTTATGATAATTAATTACATAAATAATATTTATTTATGAAAGTAATAAAACATTATTTAATTAATGTTATTTAGTACATAGATAAATTTAATAATTTAATTTAACAACAACTTGATTTATTCCTTTAATTTTGAATTCCTTTAATACGTAAATGCAAAGTGAATTCATGTAAGCTTATAATTTCTCCTAGTAGTCTCAGTAAATCTATTTTTTCTTAGCTTTGAAGTATTCGTAAACAGATACATTTTTAAAAACAAGGCTTTCTGCTTGATTATTTTTCTAGTATCTACATTTTGTCATCAACAGAGTTGTATATATTGTAAAAGCAGTTAGAAGCATTATAGCATGGTAAGTTTAGGTTGTCATTGAAAAGCTTAGACTACATGCATATCTGTATCTTTACAGAAATAACCAATCAAGCATTTTATAATATTATCATTATATTCTCTGTTTAAACAAAGAGAAAAACCTAGGCCTCTGCCCATGTTATTCTGCTTGGTTTTTTTTTCTCTGCTGTATACGAATAGGAACAATATCCATTAAAAACTGTAACCAAAATAACTGTTACTTGCAAACACTTTCAGCAGTTAATATCCTTAGTTCGCAACTCATTTGCTTAAAGATTATCAGTGCAGGATAATGCATGTGATCTGCTTAACAGTTCCTTTATTAAAATTTTCCTTGCTTAGTTTGTTAAGCCTTTTTTTTTTTTTTGTTAAAAATTTAACTTCTTTGTGAGAAAATCTTTCCCCAGAAAAACTAAGGAGGTCATTTCATTTAGTTTACTGCACAGATCATGCTGAGTGTTATGGAGAAATTATTTCAGAATTCTTTCACCAGAATAAATGAGTTGGAGTTTGACTTCTGATTTTCTCAATGTAATACAGGGACTGAGCCAGTAAAACAGTTTCTGTGAGAATGAACCTTTATGAACTTCCACTACCTGAAATACAGTACTGTTCAGCCCTCTTTTCTTTTTTAAAATAAGACTAAATATCAAACAAAAAAAAGGTGCAATTTACTATCAGCTAATGTTAAGTACCAAATAATATTACATATAAAGGTGATGATTATTGATATTAAGGTTAGATGATGATTCTAGTGGAAATAATATTCCGATTTTTCTAGGCCCAAACATGTACTGCAAACCAACCTCTGTTCTGACAAAGTTCAAATGATCCTGCACGTCGGGTTTTAAAAACCTTTGTGTGCCTTCAGTTAAAATCACAATCCTGCAGAAGCATATGCCTTTACTAAATCCCCAGCACTGTAATCACTTCTGCTCAAAACTGGTAAAGGTGGGAGGAGAATCAAGGGAAATTATTTATCCTGTGCCTCAAAGCTGATTAATGTTGACATGGAAATACATTCTAGCATTTCTGAGGCCTTTTCCACTTCAATGTTTTGGCTGCTAAAAAATGCTGCATTGATAAACGTCATCGATCAATTGTTATCATGCAATCTTTCTTTTAGTATGTTATTTTCTTAATATTTTAAACTGTGTTTCTTTTTTTTTTACTCACTCTCATTGTGAAATGCTGGGCAAATGCATTTCTTTAGGGCTTAATGCTTCAAGATACTGAGAGAGAATAGTTCCTGTTGGTATCAGTAATGTCTCCTCGAAATACAGCAAGGTCTTTGATTCTTTTTACTGATCATTGTTTACCCTGATCATATGTATAAACATTTTAACTTGTCAGATATTCGTAAAGGTGTTTGGAACATATTCATGTTTGTGTCAAATGCTTTTAACTGAAAAAAAAAATCTTCACATTTGAGATTTGGTAGGAACTAAGATGCCATTATTTGATTTTTAAGAAGCTCTGGAATAGTTTGTGCACTCTTAGGTAAATGATTAATCTGTCTTTATGGGGACAACTCATTAGCAACCTTCCCCCAAATTATAATGCTTCAATTAGCTCTCACCATCCTGCATGGAACTATAGTTCTCAAGTATAAGCAGTAACCACAGTCAGCTAATGATGGTAACAACTTGGTGGTTTGGTTACTAAGCTACTTCTCTTGCAGTTTCAAGCTTGAGGTTTGCCACAGTCTTCCATTTTATAAGACCACTCAAATTCTAATGGCACTGCTATGAAAGGACCTTTATGCTACCAGCAGTATCTTTTAATCAGTCAGTCACTTCCTAAGGTGTTATTCAAATGCTCCTAAATAAACAAACTTCCAGTTATTGAACAAAATTATAACATTAACAATTATAAGCCACTATATTGCACACAGCCTGTCTAGAGAAATACGATAACCTAAAACACACCTTTTATAAAAACCAAACAATAAAACAAGCAAACAATGAGAAGTCCAGAAAGCTTCCTGCAACATGGGAAAGACTGCCATATGTCAGGATTTTTCCAGGCCTCTGCAAGATCTAAAAGTCTATCAGGTTTTCTGAAGAAAAGGGGATGAAAAGAATCTAGGACAACACTACAGTGAAGAGACAGAGCTGGAAAAAAACCCCTATTCAGTTATTTAGCCAATGTTTGCAAACAGAAATTATTTTCACATGGTCTTAACACAAAATTGGAAAAACTGATCAGGTACCTTCATTAATTCTTTATAATTTATATCTTCAAAAGTGCTGCCATACTTCTTTCCTTTTTGTTTGTTTTTGTAGAATTTTTTTTGATCCTTTCCTGGATAATAAGGCTGAATATAGATTTCTGCATTCAGACTATGAAGACTTGAACACCAGCTAGATTCACTGACTGAGTGGCTTGAGAGGCTGGTTAGAAAAATAAAAATATAATTAAGACCCTGGTTATGATAAATTAAAATAATTAATAATGAAACAAAAAGTTAATTCATCAAAATGGTGATAAAGAGATCTTTGATAGACTTTTCCTGTATGCATTTAAACCTTGTATAAGAAGGCATAAGGAAATGTTGACAAAGATCTACCTGTACTAAGACTCACAGAAAAATATTTATTTAACCTTGCTTTAATTTATGGAAGAGGGAGGGAGAGCAGGAAAAGGAAGAGAGCAGACTTGACACCTTGGATCAATCTTTGTTTCTTCAGGGGTGGCCCAACAAAGCAATAAATGAATAAATGCTGACATTTTCAGTGGGAAAAAAAAAAAATAGACTTCTGTGTAAGTGGAAGACAAGTGGGAGGAAATGAGAGCTAAAAAAAAAAAAAAGAAGCACTTGGAATACTCTCATGGGACTGAATGAATTGAAAGAAGCCATTCAGGTGGTTATGGTTATGGATGTGAATTCAGATGAGCTCTCTTCTGTTTGTGAACTCTAACATGACTAAAGAAAACAAAATAAAAGCTAATATCAAACATTAATTTTTCACATAATAGTTACATCCACAAGCAACATCAGCTTTTAAAGATCAAAAAGGATTATACAGTACAAATAGCTTACACATATGAAAGCAAGCATGAAAACATTGCTTCCTACCATTGGTGCTCTGAGACAGATGAGCTTATCCAGCCCCAAAATGGAAAAACACCTATTTAATTTTCAGAAAGATTTTGGTATCATAAAAATGCGTTCATCACCTGCCTATTTCTAAATTTACAGTTGCATCATTTATATTGAATATTCACTATTAAAACTATGGTTTTATTTACCAGTAGTGAATACTTGAAATCTGGAGATTTGAACTTAGCTTCTTGCTTAATTGTGAAATTCTTCATGTGCAGAAACCTTTTCCAAATCTCCTGATCTAGTCCATATTTACTCTTCTAGTTCTGAAGCATATTTAGGAGCTCAAGGAAGGCAAAAGAGAAGAATATAAGAATATAATATTTCTGAGTTGCAAAATTTATTGAGATTCACATGCTGTATGGATGAGTTGGAGGAATTGTCTCATACCAAAATGTCATTTGAACAGGAGTGACTGAAAAAAATAGTAGATGATACAAAAAGTAGGAAGTGGACAAAAACGAATTATTATCAGCCAATCAGACTAAATGTAATCAACTGCAAAAATGTTAATCTATTTTGCAATATAACTTGTCATTTCAGTTTGCCTGAAAAGCAAAGAAGTGGAAAATTGGGCCTGTTGCAATAGGAGAAGAGGTAATGGCTTTAAAATAAAAAAGGGTAGATTTAAACTAGATGTAATGAAGTCATTTTTTACAATGAAGGTGATGAAACACTGGCACGGGTTGTCCAGAGTGGTGATAGATTTCCCTTCCATGGAGAAACTGAAGGTTAGGCTGGACTTGTTTCTGAGCAACCTGGTTTGTTGAAGATGTCCCCGCTCATTGCAGGGTGTTGGACTAGATGACCTTTAAAAGTCCCTTGAACCCAAACCATTCTATGGTTCTATGTTTCTATGATTCTATGATCATTCCTTGTAGAACACAAATATTTTTTATCTTGAGCAACTAGTACACCAAAATACTGAAAATCTGCATTAGTGAGAAAGGCCATTAGCAGCAACATGTTGGATTTTCTAGTGCAAGTTAACCTATGGGAATTTAATTTTTTTTTCAAAGGAAGGCATTCTACACTACACTAGGAAATACAAACAAGAAGATACACCATTGCTTGAATTACGTTTATGTAGAATTTGACTACAGAGGCTGATATGATACTTCTATGAAGAAAAAATACATTTCATTCAACATGCCTTTGAAATGAGAAGTTTTTCAGTTAATACTCAACAGTATGGTAACTTTTGTTTGCATAGTTGAACCTAAATATCTATGGCGCAGTAACATCAGGAGAGATCAAGGATACTCTGAGCAACCAGTTTTGCTGTCATTTGTATCCCTCAGAGTGTCTCTCAGCAGCAGTCTCATTTAAGGTTTGTTAGAACTGCTCTGTCACAATGCCAGGAGTGGTGGGTACCATCTTCTCACACCACTGAAACAGTACTGCTGGTTTCATGTAGCACATCAGCAGCCTGAAATGATTGCTCAGAAAGACAGTGCAGTTAATGGAGGTTTAAACAGGTGCTGACACTTTTTATTTGAGTGCACTAGTTAATTAAATGTGAAATGAAAGCACACACTGCAGCAATAATCTGACAGAAGACATGGCATTAGGCAGTCTGCCAGCTCCTGACCAGAGGAATGATATGCCTGAGGTTATACGGGAAGTATTAGATTTCAAAGACAAATTTTAAACTCAACTCCTAAAGAATATGCATCTCCATTGGATACGTTATTTTATACATTGCAATATTGAAGATCATTTGTCCCATTCCTCCATTTCTGTACCTGTGGAACAAATAAAATTAAACGAAGTTTGTGGTGGAGAGATGACAGGATTGTAGCCTTATCTGCCTTCAAGGCGTTAGTGGTTACTGATATCATGAGAAGACTTCTTTTATTGTGTTGCATTTCACAACTCAGTTGTCCTTAATAATTGTAATATTTAACTATATGTGCCCATTCATTCTTGTTTCTAAAACAACAAGGAAGACCCTCTATTCTGATATAACACTGTCCTTTAACATACGGACCAAGGTCCTATCAAGGATCCCAATGACTGATTTTCTGAAGTACATGAGTTAAGTCACATTGCCTGAGACCTGGGTCCCTGGATGGGTGACTTAAGTAATTATTGTCTGCAACCAACAGGAGAATCTCTGATTTTAATAGCATCCTGGAACTGTTCCTTTGCCTATGGTATGGGCTTCGATACAAAAAAAAAATAGAGTTGGAACACTGGATTTAAACTGTAAAATTAGTGTTAAATATATTTGAGGTTAACCATATGTTAATGACATTAAATGAAAGATTGAGTAAGTCAAATAAATGTAAATGATAGTTCTTGGAAGCATTTAACCTGTTTGTAATCGTGACAAGAAAGTGAAAATTCTTAAGACCATTTTTGGATTCTGTATATAAATTAGTTGAGTTTAATTGAAATCTTTTAGAACTTGACTTTAGCATAGTTCACTGCTTTTACCTTCAGTTTATTGAATTTTTATATCTTCCATATTCTATGCATTTAGTTTTCCAGTAAATGGCCACAGTACAGTAGTTTCCCAGCAGTGATGTAATACTACAGAAATAGTCCAAGCCGAGTTAACTTCAAAGTGTTACATTTTTGTTCTTATTTCTTGCCTTTTATTTATTTTTTCCTGCAGAAAAGGATTCCAGTCTGTTTAAAGTTTCTATACTAGGAAATATATACAGAATATTACTGTTTATAAACAGCAGTAACTGAGTAAGTGATCCAATACCTTACTCATTGGGTGTGATTGTAAAACCATCGGTATCCCTGCAGTTTTTTTAATATAATCAGGCATTTTGACTAAGTTTTTCTGGTCCTCATTTTAAATGAAGGCCTAGATAAAAACTAATTGCTTGAAACTCCCCAGTAAGACAAAAAACAACACACAGATATCTTTTTCAACAAGAAATGAGCACACTGAGTAAGCTCAAGGTTTTGTGTCTGCTTGGAAACCAGCGGAAAACACTTGTGCTATTACTTAGAGCAAGACTATGTAGTTAAATTAAGGTACAAGAATAACACATCTTTATTTTGCCAGAGTTCTATTTCACTTTCTGCTGGACTCTGCTTAAAGGACAGAAGTTATCTGCATTTATATTTCAATTGAACAGAATTATCTCAGTATTTTAAGAAGTGACCTTCACTGGATTTTTCTCAGCCATAACCCGTCCTCCTCTAAACCACCCCTCACATTGCACCTTGCCTGTATCTTTTACAGAGAGTTGAGTAAATAGTTAATGTTTGTTTTTTTGTTTTTGTGTAAAATTATAAACTGAACCCTGTTTATTGCAAAACTTCCTCTGAAATGGGCAGAAATAGTTGTATCTAATGCCAAGAAAATGCCTGCTTTGGCTCAAGACTTTATTGTAAGTTATTCTTGAGCCAAGGACATTTTGAGGACTAGATCCAAGTCGGTATGGAGATGGCAGTGTATAATATTTTGTCAAAGATGGAAACTTAAGAGTTGAATTCACTTCACAATTATTTAGTGCATATGCCTTGTCAATGTGTTAGGCTTCATTTTCATTTAAAAAATGCCCCAACAGGAGAGGGAGGGAAGAAAGAATCAGAAATACTGTGAATGACCTTCTATTATATACCTGAAAAAATATTTGTAATGCCAGTTACCAGCTTATACTCTTTTTTATAATAACTGATTTGCTCTCATTTTCAGAAATGCATTTTCATCCCCAAAAGCGGAGTTTCACCAAAAAAAGTAAAATATTTCTTCACTGAGTCTTCTAGTAATGATAAATTATGCTGTAGAATAGCTCTCGTCATTTCTTATTTTTTTTCTTGAAATTATTTAGAATGCAAGTGGACTTGTTAAGTTTTATATTTTCTTTTTTAATAGGAGAACAAAATACAGATAACTAAGAAAAGAGCTCACATGCAAATCTCATTATTTTGGGTTTAAGTAGAAAGATTTTAATTACTGCTCTTTTGCAGTACTGTCCTTTATGTATTATTGTAAGTTTAAATTCATGCTATAATTTGGCCATTGTACCACGAATTTGGAAGAAGTTCTGTATTGTTTCTCACTAGGAATCAAATTAAAGTCTTAGTTTTATTGTGCTTAATCCAAAGTGGAAGAGATGACTTTTGGTTTCAGTCTATTTTCTAAGGCCACTGACATGAGAATTCCGATCTGGAAATCTGATACTGACTCATCTAACCCGTCTGCCTTTTTACCTGTAGAAATATACATAGGTACAATTCTAATACAGTGAGTCAAAGAAGTATACCTATCTGCAAGTATAAAATGTATATACATTATCTGTCATTCCTAGGCCTCCTTTTCATGCCTTATGAGTTTTTCTGCTAGATGTCAGCTGTTTCTTTTCCTGCGTTTGAATCTGGTAATCTCACAATCTGGAGTTTTCTGCAATTGTTCTAATAGCTTTTGTGTTCCTATTAATCAAATACACTTGGGAAGTACATTCATTTATCATGTATGAGTGGCCCTAAAGAGTAAGAACCATATCTGTCATATGACAATAATTATAAAATCTTAAAATATTCTCTCACTGTTTTTGAGATAAACACCACACACATTACCAAAACCTATGGAATGGAAATAATGTCACCTCCACATTGAACCCTACCATTTTTTCGTGGTATATGATGGCTTTTATCTAGTTTCTGGCTATCTATCTCAGCAACATGTATGTTTCTTTTATGAGGTATCCAAATACGAGGATTTTTATGCAGTTGAATACTATACTGTGTAAGGAACTCAGCACTGTCAATATGTATTCACATCTTAAAGCTAGTTTTCTCTGACTACTTTACAGTAGCAACCACTAGTTAGTGCAAAGTAGTTGTAGTGTCCATAAAAACATTTATATGCATTTATGAGTATGTTTTATCCTGTCTTCCTAAAATGTGACTCTGTACCTGCATGAACATGCTTTTATGATGCTTTTAAAATACCTGTTGGAAGCCAAATGGAGCTAGATATACTACTTGAGTTTTATATGAAATAACAGAACATGTTATAAAAAAAAATAAAAAAATAAAAAATTAAAATAGCCCCAGCATTTGTTTCATTACATAATTTTGCTTTTTATCAAATTGTTAAATTACAGCTAATGAAATGATAGCATGTGCTACCTCAAATTAAGTGTGAAAATAGTCAGCTGAGTAGTATATTTATACATGCGTCTCCTTTCAGGTTAATTATGCTACGTTTAGGACGTTAAAAATCATTAAAACAACCTGTTTTACAATATCGTTAGCATCCTTTCCCTATTGTGTTCAGGAATAAAAGGACATAGAAACATGCTATTTTGCAAGTTATCTAGTTGGCTTTAAAGTAAGTTCCTAGTTAAGGTTTTTCTAGAGCTCTGGAAAGTATTGAACTCGTTAGTGTAATAAAAATAAACACTTTTACATTATTTAAAAAAAGTTTGTTTAACATGATCTGTCCTATGCACTGTGAAATAATTTAAGATCATGAGAAGTTAAAATTTATCTCAGAGAAGAATCACATGGAACACCTTTCAGTAGATTGGTCAATTGACCTTTGCTAAAAATACGAGAGCTCTCTTTGTGTTCTATTGCTTTTCATATATAAATCTTTAGTGACCTGCATAAAATACAGTTGTCAGTTCTTTTATACACAAGGTTATCAACATTTAGAAATTTTTGTCTTTTAACTCAGTTGAGATGGGCTGATGAAACTACCTGAAGTTGAGCATAATAATGACTGTCTGTTGTTTACACAAACCAGTGGTGTGGAGGAAATGTTAACCCAATAGAAAAAGAATGGTTTACATATTGTATTAGCTTTTCCCAGCACTTCATTTTCTGGTCAGAAAGAAAGTTGATACAGTAAGTAATTCTCAGTCTTTTATTTCCTTTTTTCAGCTTTTTTTTTTTTTTCTCATATCCAAACCAATGTTTTCTAAAAATATCCTGATTGATATTTGAATTTTCTTATTGTGTACATGGGAGGTATCAGAGACATCCCAAGCAGTACATTTTCACTCTTGTATTGAATGCAAAAAGAATATAGCTATTCTAAGAGGATTTACTGTTTAGCTCCTTTCATCTTAAAATGGTTAACTCAATTCTGATTTCAGCTGAAATAAAAATTTCAAGAAAACCAGAAATTTTGAAATTAAAGAACTAGAGTACATCAGTGAAACAAATGTATTCCTATATTTCATTTTGTCACAAATATGAGCAAGATTTGTTCATTGTCAGTTTAATATCACATAAGGTGAATAATCTACCAGCACACCAATTCAAGCTAATGGAAATGTTTATGCACTATCCTATTTCAATGAACTATCTACGTATTAATAGGCATTAATGCGGTGTAAAATTTATCAGAAAGCATGTGGTTTTACCAGAAGTTCTCAATTTATTTTATTTGTAATATGATTCTTTTCTACAAGTAAATTATAAATTAATTATTTGACAGCATACTAAGAGAGAGAAAGTATTTTTGTTTTGTTACATTTAGGTAGGATATCTAGAAGTTCATGTCAACCTTGTTCCTGTTTGTACATTCCTATGGCTAGCACAGTCTATGCCCTCGGAAATACAAATTGAACTATACCATTAAGACTCAACAAACAGAAACAGCATTATCCCTGGCTACAAAAAATTACCTTTCTGTGAATGGGTAATTTCTTACTCAAATGTTGATGATGACAAGGAATCACAAAACAAAAAGCCAAATCTCCAGCAAAGCCGCAGGACACCTCCTAATACAGAAGCAAACACAACTAGAAGGGTATATAACACATATGAGAGAGCACACAGTATTATGATTTCAACACCCAACTTTATGTTTAATGTCGTCATGACATATGTTTTAGCTAGTAGAAAACCATTTATAAACAGCAGAAATATACTCTAATGCAATATATAAAAAGACAAAGTGGGTTCTCAACTATGAAACTGCCAACTAAAAACAATTATGATAAATAACCTGAGAAAAAGTCCTGGAGTGAACTTTTGGCCCGGGTCTCAGACAGTGGCAGAACTCCCATTGACGTCAGTAGGGAATGATTTTGCCTCTGCTTTTTGGCCTGCCTGATGGGAGGAGCATCACCAGATGCAACTTTCAGTTGTCATATCACATGTCACTTAAAACATCTGTAACAAGTGTTTTATGCGTGATTAATTTCAAAAGAGATCTGATGTGGAGTACTAAGAGTTCTCCTGTCATCTGGTATAGGTTTCCCTTTGGTGACAGATTTCTTTCTTGGGGAGTACTGAAATGCTTCATATTTGCTGGAATAAATTCCTGCCCCATGATTATCCATTCACATTCCAGTTCTTTTGCCAAAATATGATTTATTTGGGATTTGTGGGAGCAGGAATCCTGAGGAATTTTAGAGCTGCTGTCTCACAATCAAATCTCATGCTCACCTCACTGGTCTCAGGCAATCATTGCCTCCTGCACATAATATTCTATTTCTTCCAAGATTTCTGGAAGCATGGAAAGCCAGACAAAGCAGGCAGCTGCCAAACATAAAAACACTCTGACACCTTTCCCTAAGGAAAGCAGTTTTTTAAAGACTATGCCAAGACAGTTTACACAAAGGATTCTGGGAAGATCTTTTACATACTCACCTTTTAACTACTCTCCTCTCTTTTTCCACTTTTGATTAACAAATCTTGCATTCACAGACATTCTTTTCCTACCTTTTGTCTTACTACTCATTGTATTATTTTGTATTTACCTTCACCTTTTTAATACATTCGTTCCCTTTTCTGACTTTTTATGTTTTGCGGTTGACCTCTGTCAGGCCTCTGACAGTCATGGTGAAAGCCCAGAAAAGCTTTAGTCTTTGGATAAGGAAACTGACTGGAATAAGGCAGAAGTAAGGCATCTTAGTTTTCTTTAAATGTTCAGCTCCTTTAACCTGTCAACTTTAAGAACAGGAATTTTATCTAAAATGTAAAAAGCATTCTTTTTATAGCTACAAGCAAAAAAATTTTCCCTAAGGAAGTAGGATATGCACAGTGGGACAATGCCTGATTTTAATAACAACTTCAAAAAGGGAATGTGATTATTTTAAATTATATTTTATGCCTTTGATGTCAAAATGAAATACAATTATGTTTTATTTTGCAAAAGCAGATGCTACAGAGATTTATTTTTACTGTGTTTTTATGCCTGTGGTAATGCTGTATGTCTAAACTGAATTGTTTTAGCATGTGAAGGATTTATTCACACCCTGAGTGGATCTGCTTGGTTCTCATTAAGTTAATCATTAGGTGTTACAGGATACTCTACCCCAGTGCCTCAGTATCTTCCTTTTCACAGCCTGGAAATTCAACATCTTCACATAGCAGGCTGGCTGATATTCTTTTTTTGTTTCATCCAAAAGATGCTTTCAAGAGAACAGCTTGAGAAAAACCTCGTGTAGATATTTGGAGAAAAACCTTGAAGATAGACTGTCCAGCCAATAAAAGGATTTGGTTTTGTTGTTTGTTTAACTAGACTCTTACCTGTGTCTGAAGATGGCCAGATGCTCTTAATTCAAAATACGAGGTGCCTTTTACAGAATATAAAGAAGCTCTATTAAAATGGCTTTTTTTTAAGTCTAGTATGCTCAAGTAGCGTACTAGAAACTTCAAATTTTTCTATTTCTAGTGGGTTTGAGGAAGATTTTGCACTCATTTTTCATGTGAACAAGTGCTGAAATAAATAAAACCCTAGGCCAACATCTTGATAAGAACATCAGTTATTTAGAAAGAGATGACACAGCTAGCATTCCTCAACGTTTAAACTAGGGGTTATACTATGCATTTGCACACATTATGTAATGCACACAGGCAATGCATGATCCAGTACAATGAGGTCAAAACACAAAATTGTTTTAATCATCAATTTTAGTGGTATTATTGAATGAAATGTATCTTACATGGGAATCAAAACATACTAAAAATACTTTCTGGGGAAAACAAGATTAACAAAACCTCCCAAACAAAGCACTAAAAATTCTGTAACAATAACCATCTTTTCCAAGTTCCCTTATAGTGTATTTTTGAAAGAGCTTCACCTTCAGAGTTTTCATGTGTTGCCAGTTACAGCTCTAACAGTATGTCCCTTCAAAGGATCCCCATTTCAGGTCTGAGCAGAAATACATGGATTTTATAAATGCATAAGTGTTTAGGTTTGACTTTTATATGTGTATTGGGCTATGAAATATTCCCTGCAATTCACAGCATTCAAAAATGTAACCCAGTGACTCACCACATGCTAGAAACTTACTGTTACATACCATAAGCTGTCTACATGGCATGGGTGGCTAAAATGGGAACTGATCCATTATGCTTAGAAGACAGTGTAAAGGGTGCTGTAGAGCAAGCACAAACTCTCGTTTATAGTTTCACTACATCCTTATATTAGGAAGAGAACCATAGAGTCACTCTAGTGGGAAAAGTCTTCAGGTGATCTCCGGCTCTACCTTCTACCCAAACCAAAGCCAACTCTGGGATCAAGCAACTGATCAGGCTGTTTAGGATTTTCTCCAGTCACATATTTAATATCTTGAAGAACAGAGTCTGCATAACATTAATGGGCAACTTGCTCCATTACTTTATTATTCTGGCTGGGATGGATCTGTTTTCCTCATATCCAAGCTATATGATACCTTGTTGGTATGCAAGTAGCTTAACAGTAGTTTGAGTAAAAGCAATTAAAATAAAAAAGTGGAAAAAAGTGTAATCATTCACAGTGCATCAGACAGCCAAGTAAATTGCAGATGTTTAAAACAAATACTGGAAGGACTCTGTCAACAAACACATCCATTCGAAACCATACATTGCAATCCTTAGGAATGATCCTACAACTGCAACTTCTGATGTCTGCCTTTCTTCAGAATTAGGTGGTACTTCATATAACCTCTTTCCTCTCTGAAGTCTCACAACATGTTTGGAATTTGAAACTAATCTAATTTACTAATTTGAAGGGGCTTCTCCCTCGGTTAGTCTTTGACTTGTTAGTGAGCAGCTATCTCCTTGATGCAGTGGTCCTCTGTCCTTTGGTGGTTCACTGGAAAGATTCTGTACTGCATTTTATTCTGTTATCAACCTGTGTTTTGGTAAATACTTGATGGAATCAGCTAAATAGGAGTAATACTTTTTTCTCAGCCTCTTATATAAGATGACACATAATGGTAACTCAGCTCATTAGAGTAAGTATTTTCCAGCCCCTTTCTCCAGTACATATTATAATCAAAACAATAGTTTTCAAAGATGTGTTGAGGATGTGGTATATTTGTAAGTACTAATACAGCATAGTTATGCTTAGTAATGTATTCTTTCATATTTCATAGATACAAATGAATTTGGCCCCTTTGGAGAAAAGAGTTCAGTAAATATGATTCCACTAGAAGTTTAACCATGCCAAAGTACATGGTCCTACACCTGGGTCAGAGCAATCCCAGGCACAGCTACAGGTTGAGCAGAGAAGAGATTCAGAGCAGCCCTGCGAAGACGGATTTGGGGGTATTGGTTGATGAGAAAATGAACATGAGCTGTCAGTGTGTGCTCACAGGCTAGCAAGCCAACTGTATCCTGCACTGCATAAAAAGAAGCGTGACCAGCAGGTTGAAGGAGGTGATCCTGTCCCTCTACTCTGCTCTCGTGAGACCTCACTTGGAGATACTGTGTGCAGTTCTGGTGTCCTCAACATCAAAAGGACATGGAACTGTTGGAACAAGTCCAGAGGAGGGCCATGAGGATGATCAGGGGACTGGAGCACCTTCTGTATGAAGACAGGCTGAGAAAGTTGGAGCCGTTCAGGCTGGAGAAGAGAAGGCTGCCTGGAGACCTCATAGCAGCCTTCAAGTATCTGAAGGGGGCCTATAAGGATACTGAGGAGGGACTGTTCACTAGGGACTGCAGTGACAGGACAAGGGGTAATGGGTTAAAACTTCAACAGTGGAAGTTTAGATTGGATATAAGGAGGGAGTTCTTTACTGTTAGGGTGATGAGGCACTGGAATGGGTTGCCCAGGGAAGTTGTGACTGCTCCATCCCTGGCAGTGTTCAAGGCCAGGATGGAAGGATCCTTGGGTGAAAAGGTTTAGTGTGAGGTGTCCCTGCCCATGGCAGCGGGGCTGAAACCAGGCGATCTTGAGGTCCTTTCCAACCCTAACTATTCTATGATTCTATGATTTATTTAAACATTAAGTACAAACCTATGAATATAAAACATAGAAGTACTGTTATTGTTAAAGTCATGTTATTTTATTCAGTAAAAGCAATATTTTATTTCTGGAAAAACTTAACATAAAATGAACTGTGTTTCCCACCAGGAAAAATAATTGACGAAGAGAAAATTACAGGATGACATTTAAAGAGTTTGCGTGAGTTCAGAAAAACATAACAAACCTGATTTTTACAAGGATGCCAAATTGTCAAAAAAATCAGTAGTTGTGCTAAAATATTGTTCTGTCAGCATTTTCGTTATAAATTTTGTCTTTCTAGGTTTTATAGGTCACATATGAGGGCTCACTGACAGTTAAATGGAGTCCAGGCTCTTTATCACATGACTAATGAAAAGGAATTGTCATTGGCTTTGACAGCTTTAAGGCATAATACCTCAGATATAGCTTCATGTTTAAAAAAATTCCAAGGGAGATCTGTTCTGTGAATTTGCAAATCAAGGTGCTCGCTGATTTTTTTGTTATAGGGGTTTCACCTCTGAAATGTGTTAGTCCAGACCTAAATACATACAGGACTGAAAAATTACACTCATGGGCTTTAAAAAAAGTGTACCTGTATCATAAGGATCAAGTTGTGGATCCACTCCTTTCCTTAGAACTTAGTTTCTGAGGAAGATTTTAAGGTATTTTTTAACCTTGATAGGCTTTACAACTGGTTACTGGCAGTAAAGGGATTAACAGATATGGGACATTTTGTTGAACATTTGAGCATTTCTGCTCTTTGAAAAAAACTGCCATGCTGAAAAATGGCATTTTCTCTATCTCAGAATAATGGGAGAAATCTGGAGAAATATAATTTTTCTAAAATTGAAATGGTTTGTTTGGTATAACTTTTAGGTCAAACCTAGGAGTTTGTACTTGGTGGCTTCCAGCTCTTCATTAGTCTGTATGACAGACAGACGAGAGCCTAGAAGAACTCAAGGTCCAGTTCAGGAGCTGTGGAACTTCTGACTAGAGTCTTATCACCTTCCATGCAGACTTGGGAGTGTTGGGATCTAATCAAGCTCCAAGTAAGTTTTCAACTGCTGGTCTCCAAAGAAGTAAGTCTAAATCCCTGAGTTCCTAGCTCACAGGGAAATTCTCAGCCTTCTCTCTGGGTGATTCAAATCCAAATTCTAGAGAAAATATGTTCTTTATCCTAAAAGTTCCAAAAGATTTTCTCAAGACTATATGCCATTTCTACAAAATAAAAGGAAAATTCTTTGCAGCCCAATTTTGGATAAGAGTGCAAGAAATTGTATTGAAGTATTGAAGTTGGAAACATGCTGCAAAATTCAGCAAGTCCGAGTGGCATTATTAGATAGGGGTAACACTTCATTTTGGGGATATTTTTTTTTTTGAGAAATACTTAAACGTAACTGAAAGTGAAAACCTGTTTAATATCCTAAAATAATGAAAGTTCAATGAGAATAATCTCTAAAGCAGAATGGCCACCTTTAAATTATCCTCCTTATACAGCTGCACTGACAGTAATATAGTAGCTTCAGGTTTACATTAATGTAAATTTAAACTTTGTGGGTTTTTTTTTATTTTTTTTTAATATGCATTGACAAATTCTATAATCAACGGGGGGGGAAAAACACTGTAAGGAAAGGATATTTTTGCCACTATGGTTTTAGTATCTCATTTGTAGTCAATGTGCTCTTTTCTTATTATGTTTAGGTATTACCTTTATCTATAATGTCTAGAAGACTAGAATCTATGGCTAGAAGATGCCAAATGTGAAGTTATTATTGTTTTTCTACCTCTCAGGAAGAGAGAAAACCCAGGGGGAAAAACAAACAAAAACAGAACAAAACCAAACAAAAACCACAAACAAGCAAAAGCAAAAAACCAACCAACCAAAACCAGAAACAAAACCAAAACATTCTTAGAATCACTGTTTTTGTCTCAAGGTAGCAAATGCCTCTGGTACCTCCTTCCAATCTTGTTGCCAGCTTGGTTCTGAAGAGCAAGCTGTGAGGATGGAATTGTTAAGTCTCCAGTTATTTTATATATATACAGTAGTTTGGTCGTTTAAAATCTGAATTGTGAACTACATTGCTTTCTCCTGGAAGATCTCTCAGGAATGGAGAAGATATTCTAGTGACAACATGAGTGCAAATTTATATGGATTATAAGAGGACCCAAAAGTCTTCATTTAGATTTTATTATCAGAACTGTCTGTAGGAAACTAAACACTTCCTTGGTATGCCCCTGAATCTTGGCACTGGGGTGAACGTATAAAGTTTAGTTATTCATACTCATCTGAACATCACATTACTTACTTTGCTCTCCCATCATTGCTCAATACAGTTTTAACTCCTCCCAACCAAATTAAAAGCAGCTACTTTGAGTGACACCATATTTTATATGTAGCTTTCCACTAAAATCAGTACACTAGCCATGGAGTACAAAACACATAGGCAGATTAATACTACACTTTATACAAGTATATGTATAAACCACAGAGGAAGAATTAATAAAGCAGTATCTACATTAATATTGTGGTCAGTTTGCTGATTCCACTGTCTACTCAGCATTTGGTCTCTTCCTATCCTAGACCTAAGTTGTACCAACAAACTATTTTCAGAGTGCCAAGCCAGTGATGATTGCTAGCTATTTTCTCATCTGTTCCTGTTCAGAGGTTGGAGG
Source organism: Melopsittacus undulatus (assembly GCF_012275295.1). Lineage (NCBI taxonomy): Eukaryota > Metazoa > Chordata > Aves > Psittaciformes > Psittaculidae > Melopsittacus > Melopsittacus undulatus. Next base: position 95,543,209 of record NC_047528.1, read on the forward strand.
CATTTGTATGCATTTGTCCCTTCCTTTATTCCTCTTCCAGAGCTATCAGAGAGGGTTGCCTATGCAGTTCTGAAATAAAGCCCAGGGCAGAAGAGGACAATACTCCAATTCCTGGTATAGATGTAAGGGAGGAACCGAATAACTGGTTAAACAGTAATTTGCTAGTTTCAGAATCATCAAAGATTTCTGATTTCAGTGGTGAGGAGAGCAACCAAATACATTTGGCTTTTAGGAGAGTGGAAAGTCTACTTTTATGCCAAAGCTAGCCCATAAATGTCTGGATCAAATCCCAGCTTTGTTGGCCCATTATAAGCACTTTTATTTGACCTTTTTATTAATGTCAGCGTTGTTCCGAGCACACACATGTGTTAGATTCTCAAACAGCAAGAAAATTAAGAGATGGTTTTGTAAGAACAAAATATACGTTAAGTAGCACTGTCCTAAAGTACTAGCTTGTCCAAAACTAGTGAAAAAGAGGTAATTTCGTGTGTTAATTGTGAAACTTGCAGCTTAGGTGCTAAGCAAAGAGAAAAGGTTGTAGCTTGTTTAAAGTGTTTGCAAGAAATCACAGTATATGATGTAAATATAAAATCTTGCTTTGGAATTATTTATGTCTGTATTATAGTCTTATTTAAACATGCAGTTCTGTTGTTTCTGGTAGCACTATACTTATATCTCTCAGTTTACAAAAACAAGCCTTTTGTGTTTTTTGAAAATATTATATACAGGATACAGTGGACTGTTTAATAAACACAGGGTGACAATGAAAATTTAAGTGTTTATATGATAACTATATGAAAATGTATATAATTTTTAATAGCTCTACTGGGAGAGGTCTTTATGTGCATGAAAAAGGATCAAGTTATAAAGGTGAATGTTCAGATGTATGTGAGATGAACAAATAAATTCAGTTTGGAATTTCTTGACACCTGGGAAGTAGCCAACATGAAGTGAATTATGTAGCATGCATAGATTAAATGAGCAGAACGACACATAAAACACTCTATTCGTTTAATTTTTCATCCATAGGTCCAAGTCATCAATAGATGGACAAGCAAAAAGGACCTCCATCTTGGAAATTTTTTACTGCAGAAAAGGGTGACTCAGGGATTTGTAGTGGATAGAGTTCAAGCTATTTAGTGAGATCTGGACCAAGCTGGTAGTGACTGCAAGTCAGTACTGGCTGTTGTGTGTATGTATCTGGGGGGCTGAGGGGCATGAATACATATGTGATAGGACTTGGTAGCTGGATGGCAGCTATTAGTGGGCAACGACCTATATAATGCAAAGTAACCTCACACAACCCTCTCCTTGGCAGTCCCAGCCAAAAGGCCAAACATAGAATGGGCACCAAGCTAAACTTTCCACCCCGTGTAGCAGTTGCTTAAAACACACATTTCAGTAGGGCGGGTAGTGAGAACAGTGCTTTATTGCTGCCATCCGCGTTGTACTGGGTCTGTGGAAAAACTGAAGAATGGAGCTTCCAGCAGGGCCAGCCTGGTACTTCTCATAAACCTCTTTTACATTCCACGACCGTATTTGCATTTTGCTGGAAAATGTTAATCACCACTATCAGCTTGCACCTTTGCCATGTTTGACAGGGGTTTCTCATCTGAGCACAGCTTTGACATCTACTTTCCTTGGAAACTGGTCAGAGCTAGAGTTAAGTGCTGCTTAGCATGAGATGCCACTGTTCAGATGAGAGAGTAAATCAACACTGTTTTATTCAATGCCTGATAATTTCTCTGTTAAATATCCAGTTAAATGAGACTGTCACGGGCTGAGGGCTGGAGAGGGGTCAGCAGACCTGTGCCCACCAGCCCCAGCCAACTCCATCCCTCAGCCCTCAGCAAGGCATGCTGCGATGGGACAAGGATGGTGATGAGAGTCAGCCACAGCCTGACCATTGCAAGACACCACCACAGACCCCAGGCCTTGCCAGAAAGTACAGATATAGTAACCAACATCTTCCAGATTCACATGGAAAATCATGGTAGTCATCCCATGGACCAAAGTCCTGGTATGGATTGGTGAGGCACAGCTTGGTCAGGAACCGGGAATGAGAGGGCAAATGTCAGCTCAGCAGTAGCCCTAGGTGAAGAAGAAGAAGCCACTTGCTTCTGGCTCTGTACTTCAAGGCCACCAGCTGCACTGCTTCTAAGCTGACACTGAGCCCAGGAAGCCAAACCCCAGGTGCTTGTTGATATTCAGGGTTCTGTCAGTGCTGGGGTATCTTAGTGAACTTGCAGGACCGAAACAGGTTTGTTTATTGGGCTTTTGTGTTTTAGTCAATTAAAGCTACAAGCATTGATGTCATCTTAAAAGGACTTGTAACTTTTTCAGATGTTCCCAGAAGGAAACTCTACTCCACAAACAGTGCTGCTATACATGTGATTTAAGGATGTAGGATGTACAAAACCAGTTTGATTTCCTAGTTTTGATTTTCTAATTTTGATTTGGTTCTAACCAGCATAACCCATGGCATTTCTTGGTAAACAGCAGTCTATGATTTACACCTTCAGTAATACAATCCCTGGGACTTTTGCAAGCCATCAATTCTCTTGGCCCAGAGGTTCTGGGGTGTATAATGTTCTGATCAAAATCATGGTTCAAATGGGAAAAGCTTTATTTATTTCAGAACTCAGTGATCCAGATGGAGATAGTTAGGAAACAGTATTACTGAGACTTCAGTCTGCATAATATATGCAGACCAGTGGCAACTTTTCAGACAGACTGGCATAGATTCCCTCTTTTTTTTTTTTTTAATAATTAAATGAACTCTGTCCCAACATGCACAGACTGGTGAATCATGACTTTAGCAAAGTTGTTGTGTTCCTCTTGACTGTAACTTCTGACTTCAAAATGTAATTTATCTTTTTTTATTAACAGAAATGTCTCCAAAGTTACCAGAGAACACTGGAAATTGAACCTGCTAGTCAGTTGACTTTATCTTCAGACACCAGCACTATGCTCCTTCTTCAACAACCTCCTGTTCCACTTGAAATCTCTATGAGATTTTTCTTTTCTTCTATGGATTTCAGGCAGAAGATTTCAGTATAGGTTTTCTTCTGAAATGAACCTATGATAATAATAAACAATTTCATTTGAAGGTGTTATAATGTAACTGATATCTACCATTCGTAGCTTCTTCCTTTTTCTAACATTTTCATTGATTTTCATAAAAAAAAACAGACAAGAAGGTCTTACATAACAAACAGGAAGTAGTGAAAAAGTTACGCAATACTGAAGAAATACACAACATGGTAGTGGTAGTTAAGAACCAAAGTGTGTAAACTTTAATTTGGCTTAGATTACCACCAAAAGTTCTGGTCCCTATTAAAAGCTGCTATTTAGACAAGAAATTGGATCACATATCTTTCAATAACAGACTGTCTGGTTAGAATTACAGCATGTCCTGTTTCTTGTCACACTGAAAATGTCACAGTATTAGTTTTCCATATAGAGAATTTCTCCTTCCAGCTCCCGTGTGATCTTTGTAGGATAACAGGATGCTGACTGAGATTGCATGTCAGTGGATGTGTATACACGAGGCAGGCAAGTGTACAGAACATGAATAAAAAGGGTTCATCACCAGTGAATGAACAACAGAAAAGTAGATCTAAGTGCCATGAATTTATGTCACTGCACACCCTGACAGCAGAGTTCATCTCATCATTTCCAGGCAAAGGATAAGTAGTGGTGCAGGAGTAGTAAAACACTGGTATAAAGTTTAGCATTCTGCAGAAAAGTTTTGACAGAATGTGTAAGATCTAATTTTCAGGTGTCCCACAGACATCACAATGTAATTGGAATAGCTTTTTGAAGTTAAATCCACCTGAAAATGAAGATTATAAATACGTGTTAGAAGAAAATTTCAGAGGTTAGTCTTACTCATTGGTAGATATCCCAATCTTAGGAATTACTCCAAGGTGAAAGTATTGGTACTGACTTTATGCAGATTTCTTTCTCAAGATGCCAAATCTTTCCCGCACCTTGCTGGGTCCAAGCCTCTGAGCCAGCCTTATTGTACCAAGAGGTACAAGATTCTGAGCTAAGCCACGTCAAGCCATGTGGTGTAGTCCATCACAAGTCCCAGACATGCACCCAGGTAGCCCATTGACCCTCCACTTACTTAGCAATACCTTATCACTCTTTGGCTGCCCCCATGCTAACCAAGGCCTCCATGGCAGTCTTTCCTGAACCAGCATTGGCAAAGCAGCTGTTGGAGCTGCTCCCTGGCCATAGCCATAGACTTCACTCTCACACTTCTATTGCAAAGCTATGACTTTAAAATAAACATATTAGGGGCTGCCAGGATCTCTCTGAACCCAAAGGACAGCCTATGGAGATCTCTCCTCCTTTCTCCAATTCTGTCCTTTTCTGACCTGCTCATAGAATCATAGAATGATTTGGGTTGAAAGGGACATTAGAGATAATTTAGGTCCAACCCCCCCTGCCATGGACAGGGACACCTTCCAGTAGACCACGTTGCTCAAAGCCCTGTCCAACCTGGTCTTAAACACTGACAGGGGTGGGGCATCCAGGACTTCTCTTGGCAACCTGTTTCAGTGTCTCACTACGCTCACAGTATAGAATTACTTATATCTAATCTAAATCTACCTTCCTTTAGTTCAAATCCATTGCCCCTTGTCTTGTCACTACATGCCGTTGTGAATTGTCTTGTGATGCTCCACAAGCAACTGTCACCAGTCACATTCCCCGATGCCAGAGAAGGAGGGACAGAGTAATCTTCCAGGATAAGGGATTGTTTCTGCTCTGTTAACCCACACCTCCACCCACATGAGAGTATATTACACATAGCCCAGCTCCTTTGCCTTGCCACTTGCAAGCTGGAGTCCTGCCCCCTGGGCTACAGTGGCAGGGACTTACTGAAGAACATCCTCCTTGCCAGCAGACCTGCAAACCCAATGTGTCACAGCCCAGCTGGGGCTCACAAATACTTCCCTGTCCAAGTTGCACAGCTTCATCCTGAATGCTTGCAAGTGCCTTTTGACCTTCAGAGTAAGACTGCATTGGTATCTGCTTATTCACAGCCTCGGTCTTCTGCAGATGCCAGGCTGGCTGTCCCCCAGCCTGCCTAAGGACACAGTGCCAAGCAGCACCCATTCCTCACAAGGCATCACAGAGAATACCAAACTACTCAGTTCTCTTGGTCTTCTAGTGGAAATACACGTCCCTCACCACCCCAGACCTCATGGCCATGCAACATCTAGCCTCTTTCCACGTATTTCCATCCCACTTGCCCCTTTTCCCCACACCCCCATCTGATTCAAATATGGGAAAGGAAGCTTCAGAAGGCTGTCTGTCTCTTTTCTTTCTCTCATTCATCCTTGGCAAGGACATACTGGAAAATGCAGTGTTGACAAATGAAGATTTACAGATATGTGACTTGGCCAAACAAATGTTTCTGCCTTCCCTACCATGCAGAGAACACGCAGAGGGGTTTCCTCCTCCTCCTCCTGCATGTTTGCCTTGCATCTCTGCTCTTTATTTCTTCAGTGGGTACTGCAGGAGAGGAAAAGAGCCATAAGGTTCCTGACAAAAAAATCTCCATGTCTCTCCCTTGCCACTGTCTGGCAACTGAAACAGGACATATAAACATTCTCCAGATCCTCAAATACAGCAGAAAAAAGTACTTTTTATCATTGAATAGCCTAGGGCAGTAGACCATGCCTTTCTCTGAGCTGTAATCCCAGTTCACCACAGGCAACAAACTCCTCACCATCAAGGCAACCATTAAAGAGGCCCTCTACATAGTCAGCAGCTGCATAACCTGTGAAAGACCAGGCACAGAGACTACCTCTATTTCAAGTGAGTCCTACAAGCCTGAGCTTCATGCCTTTTTGGGAGACAGCCACCTGCTTCAGCAGCTGAAGCTGGAATTTCCCTGGCAGGACAAGTAGTCCCACTGAGAAGATGAGCCAAGGCAAGTGGAAGCATGGCTGAGCCATCTAAAAAGCTGGCAGGAGCCTTTTGTGATGCATGGAGGAGTGGGAGTGAACCCCACTGCTGCCAAGGAAGGATCCTTGAGATAACAAGTGGCCCTCTTTGAATTCCATCTCAATTAAAGTTTTCCTTGATGTACACAAGTAAAATTTATAATCTCAAACCATTTATTTTTTAATACAATAGAATTTATGCTGCAGCAGACATGACCTGATCTTAGCCATAATCCACTTCTACCATTAAAACTCTAAAATTATGGTAAGTCTACCAGAACCTAGCATAAAGCCATTTTTGCTCTTCTTTTTCTCCTTATTTTTCCCGTCATATACAGTTTTGCTCTAGATTTGATCCCTGAAGATCTTTGCTCATCTTGTGACAGAGGTATCACAGTGAAAGCTATAGAGAGCTCTCAAATATTTCCTTCTTCTACTGCAATAATTTAGACTCAAAAGCCTGCATTATTTTCTCTTGAATGTCTAGCAACATGCAATCATAACAAGATTTAGGATCCCAGATTACATGCAGCTCTCACAGAGTTTCCATTTTCTTTTGTATAACTCAAACACTTTTAAATATATCAAGATAATTTGTGTTGCTAGGTGAATTCTTTAACAAAAGGGGAAACACAGTAAATGTTTATAGTCTCAGAACATGGAAATGACATGAAATTCTAACACAGGGCTCACCAAATCTGAACAAGGTTGTAGCTCACAGTTTGTATATTAATTTAGACACAATAGGCTTAATTTAGTTGCCTAGAGATAAGCATTACCTATCTTTTTTGAAATACTCTATTACATTCCTCCTGGCCTTCAAATGTTACTCCAGGAAGGATTAAATAGCTTCTGTAGCCTCTGTACCTGTACCCTCCTGATAGGCTCTATGTCTATATGTCTACATGTAGGCAACTAACTGAAGTTCCATACTTCTACTGATTTTAAGCCAGCACATATCAAGATATACTGACTGTTAGGTACATGAAAATCTGAAATTGCCTTCAAATAAGGGAATGTTAAGACTGAGAAAGCAGATCAAATTATTTTTCATCTTTTTATTATATAGCGAGAATTGGAAGCTACTTATGTGTTGAACAAAAGAGAAGATGTGGTACAGATATGCAAAATTCAAGGGAAAGAAAGAGAAATCCCCAAAACCCAGTTAGATATCTTGTGGGTTTTTTTTTTCTTTTTTTTTTCTTTTTTTTTTTTTTCTTTTATCAAGTATATGTCATGTGATAAAGGTTATCCATGAAAAATGAGTCATACAATAACATCTGATTTGTCTTGGGAAGGTGGGGTCTTCCTGTTGGAACTGTGAACTTCCTACTACTCAAACAAAAGGGAGTGGAGCATCCTGAGCCAAAAAGCGAGACAGGAAGGGTCTGCTGAGATAGGATGAAATCATAAATGGAAGATAACCTAGAGCTTAACAGAAGAGGTATTATGTAGGCTTTTGCAAAGCAATGTAAAGATGGAATATTTTAGTAAGCTTGAGATATATTCAACTTTTTTATAAGCATTCAGGTTTGAAAATGTTTGATGAGCTATAAGCCAGCTGTAAATTATTAAAAGTGCCATATTCTTTTTTTCTTGAATGTACTTGTACTTTATTGCAGAATGAGAACACTTTTTTACACTCTTTTGTTGAGGAAGAAGATTTCATTGACGTAAAGCAAATAGAAAGCAACTCCAAAACATGACATATTTTTTGCTGTATCTAAGAGCAATCAGTAGCTAGTGTTCAGCCAATATTTGAAATAATGCAGTCTAGCTGTCCTCTAGTAAAAATTGTAAATTTCGTAATACATGAAACTGTTCATTTCCCACCTTATCTGTGAACGCACATTTCAGTCCAAGAGCTCCTTCCTTGCCAGGTAAACTTTAAACGTATCATTGCTTAGGGCCCTTTCTACTTTCAGAGGAATGTGGATTGGGAAATGTTGAGAGAGAAAGAAAGATTAGGCAAACAGAAAGTTCTAGGTTGATTAAATGAATCTTTTTTTTTTCCCAAAACAAATAAAAAAAATTGAATGGATAACTCTATTCTTCTGTATTTTCAATGATAAAATATGTGTTCTTAAATCATCTTGAAAATTGTATTGATCCATGCCCTTACACATTTGCAGAGTGAATAATTTATAAAGGGATATTCTGAACCATAACAAAACTAGAAATTTATAAGTGTTTAATACTGATTTTCTGTATCAGTCCATTCTGACAGCAAAATACCGGCTGTTCAGCTTGTAGCCCACAGTCTGAATCTAACCACTGATACTCAAGGAAACTTATAAATCTTTTCTGACTTCAGGAGGAGAGGAGGACTATACAGGATGCAGACCTGCAGCTGTTTTTAGATTTGAACTGAGAGGTAAATTGGGCAGTGCAGACAGTAAATACTGCTAGTGGATAAAAGTAGCCTAATAGGATACAAATACATGGTTTGAGTGTGAATCACCCTCATAGCTTACTAGAAGCTGGTAAGGTGTTACTTGGTAAGGGGCGGGAGCAGGTAAGAAGGGAGGATAATTCTTGCTAAACTCAATAGGAAGGATAGAAATCAGTGCTGTAGAAAGAATAATGAAGATCAGAAACAGTGGGGGGGTTGTTGGGGATTCTTTCCCCCTAGCTCCTTTTGTTTGCTAATTGCTCCCACAGAACTTTCCTACTAATTTCCTTTCACTCATATGTGAGCAGTGCAACTCTGTCTGGTTAATATGCCTTTGTGAATGAAGAAAATTAAAACCAAGGATGTTATTTATCTTTATGGGCTGGTTGGGTCCCAAACCATCTTATTTTCTGTCCCCCACTTCCTTTTTTTTCACAATGGGCTTCTGTGATGAATAAGCAAGAGACTTTGGTGGTCTAAAACTCCCCTCTGGGTTTCTCTTCATGCCCAGCCCTTGCTCAGGGAATGGCCCTTCCCTCCCACATGCACTCTGGGTAGTCTTTTTGCCCCCATGGCTAGTAATACCTCCTCTTCGTGGATTGTGCAATTTAGCATGGAGGATGTAGAGATAGAAACCTTGGAAACTACATGCAAATGAGAACAGCTGTAGGCAGGGCTGCCTTTCTCTTGCCCAGTCCCTGGGACAGCATAGTCACATGCTTGAGAAGCATGCCCAGCAGCCCTAGTCTCAGTGAGGTATGCTGGGTACAGGAGCTGTGGCAGTGCTTGTGGCAACCAGGGAAGGGAGACAAAGAAACCACAAGTAGTGTTCCAAGTCCTATTTCTGATCTGCTGCAAAATATTTAACTGTTAAACCCTATGAGAATCTAAATAATGGTGATATTATCTACTTATGCAGTAAAAATGGAAAGTTGTATTTTGGAGTGAGAGAAGTTCACATCATAGGGGTAATTAGAAATTCAGCTCTCAAACTCAACAGGAGTTGAGTATGCCTCATTGTGTTCCAGGCCACTGGACAAATACCTCTAAACATTTGCGACTTACTAAATTATTCTGGTTTCTGAGATGGTAGAACTATGGTTATACCACAGGTATTCTTGTAGCTACAGAAAAAAATTTACTGTTCCTACGTCTTTCTTCAAACTGATACAACAAGACAATGGAAACTGTTTGCTGAGGAACTGTACAATTTATTCTGTGTAAATTCTTCTTCTGAAGTGCTAAACATGCTGGTACTGAAACAATATTTTTATTCTGAGAAAATGAGATCTGAAGTTAAGGAAAATAATTTGCAAGATATGAATGGCTAAGCAGTTTGATTGTTTTTCTCAGTGGTTGCAATTCACAGCTTGGCACAGAAACTTGTGCAGACAGTTGCAAGCTGTTCACGTCAATACCCTGAGCAGTGAAGTGAGATCTCCCCTTGTGCCAGGATGACAGTGACCTCTGGCAGAAATGTGAGGTAGATGTGCTAATCACATCATCAAAAAGGGCCAAAGTTCATCTGTCAGTGCCTGAGGGCCCATCTTCAGTTTGGGTATCATATATCACATAATTTACAAACACAGAAAAACAGACAGCCTCTGTCTTGAATAGATTATTATTTTAAATAGATGGGACAGAAGGCAAGGAGAAGAAATATTACATGCAAGCACAACAATAGCAGTAATTTTATTTTGGAGTCTGCTGTTAAGAGGGGGAATAAAGAAATTGGACATATGGAGGAGGGCTTAGAGTAAGTAGTCAACCAGTAGGAAGGAGATATCATCTAACAAAACCTGTACAAAATGCTGATGAAAACATCTTTCTCCAAATGTCTCTGCTTTGGCTGTTTCAACTTGAATCCCTGTCTGGCTCCACTGCAAAATTACTGAACACAGTTCTTCAAAGAGCATGATGGAAAATATTGATTTCAAAATATTTCTTTCAGATAAGTGTTTTGCAAACTCCATTTCAAAACCCTATCACTTCTTTTGGTGTATATTTTAAGTTGTGTCTGCAGCAGAGAACCATACCATGTGTGATTGAGGTGTTTAAATATACAAGTTTGGACTAGCAGTGAAAGTGCTCATCGTTTACTTGGGAGACTCAAAATAGGTTCCCATTTCTACTATAAATCCTATGGGTGAGCTTTGAGAAATCACTTCCCCTTGCCATGACTTCATTACAGATAGGAAAATTGGTTTTTTCAAAGCACCTTGAGATACAAGAATTAAACTGCCAGAAAGGAAGCAAGTACTGTTGGTAATTAAAACCATGAATGAAGAGTGGGAAAGGCAGTTCCTCAGTTGCTGGACTGTTCTGTGCATCCCCACCACTGCTCTGGCTATAGCTATGCTAATAGCTAAGTGGGAGCACTTTCTGATACAAATTCCATAAGCCCATGTTGCCTAATTAAGGGACATGTAATTTGGTGTTGTGACCGTTGAAGTCTGAGGGCAGGTGGTGTCTAAATTTCCAACAGATCTCATCAGCTCATTGTATAATGACCCCAGAAGAGATGTTTGTAGCCGACTTCTCTGTGCATTGGCTCTGTGTTCAACATGAGAGGGTAAAACACAACTTATGGAGGCAGACCTCAAGCTCAGATCTGCCCAGCTTGCTTTATGGTCACTTGGCTTTTTGAGATATGATCATTTATTGAGGTGCAGGTTTTCTCCTTCCTTAAAGTGATGGAGCTAAAACTTCAAGCAGTGATGCATGCAGATCCCGTATTACATGTTTAAAGCTGATTTAAGTCAGCTTTTGTGAATGTAGCTAGGTGTTGGTCTAGATTAAAATATGAAAAAAACCCCCAAAACAATAGTTTTATGAAATCAGCAAGAAAGTATTAGAGATTTCATATGCAGAGTTTGCAAGATTGAGAGGTGTGGCAGAAATCACTGGCAGATACTTAATAGTCAAGTGGTTTGCTGCTACAATATCATTATTTCCAGTTATGTCAGCCAGATATATGGTTGAGAATCACAGCAACATTACACTTTTGCTGGAAACAGAGCATATTGTAGATGGAGAGCTTAAGGTTTTAAAGAACAAAATATTTTTAAAGCATCAAAAGTTTGAAAATAGAGAGAAAGGATTCTAGTTCTTCATAGTTATTCTAAAACACCTATGTGCTGATAAACGGATCCTGTGTTCTTTCCTTAGTCAAATGTCTACAAGTTACACAGAAAAAGTATAAAAATAAAAAAAAATAAAAGTAATGGAGTAATCCAACTGTGTAAATAAAGGTTGTAATAATTGCAAATGGTAGTACATAATAAGTTATTCTGTTCAGATACCTTGATGTACATACATGCTTTCAGTAAAGCCTCATGCAGCGAATGCTGATCTGCCACAGTAAGATTCACAAATGAATGTTGAGATATCACGGCAGTGTTCATTTCTATCTTTAGACTTCCCATGCCAGCTTTTCCTGACTCACCTTGCCTTAGGTAAACCAGAGTTAGTGTTTATTATTAGCAGCATGTTAACAAATGTGTTATGGCTAAGTCTGTCGGCTGCGGTGGAGGCTGTGGTTGCCAGGGTGCTTTGTAGTGGAGACACACATCCCACCTTGTTCTGAAAATACCTTTTCTGTATTAAATGCCTTGAGCTCTGGAGGTGGAAAAGGTAGCATCACAGTGCTGTGGAGTCTTTAAACTGTTTTGCTGTTATAGCTCTTCAGAAAAATGGTGATAAAGAACTTAGAAAAGCAGCTATATAACAATTACAGAGATTTGACGTGCTCATGTTGCCTGTATTTTCTTCTGTACAAGTAAGAAGGCTGTACACAAGCACTGGAAAAGAGCAGTTTTTCTCTTCCCCCTGCCCCCTTCTTCTGAGGTAAACCGTCAGGCTTTCTCTTTCTCTCTCTACCAAAAGGACCATGTGGTAAAGTGCTTGCTTTAAAGACACTGGCCTTTTCTTTTTGTGGAAAAAAGGAGCTCCTGTTTTATGGTGGCCTGGAGGATGAAGAACCTCCTGCTGCCAGGGCTGCTACTCTAATGGTTTCAGCAATCAGCCTGGCTCCAGCTGAGAGGCAAAGTGGTCAAGCCTCTGCTTACCCTCTGTTTACTCTGTAACCGGGAGCAGCTCCTCTCCCCTTCTCCCACCCACCCTGAGCTCTGGGCTTGTGCTCGTAAACCTGAGCACAGCATCAGCACAAAAATCATTAGAAAGAACCGTCCATCTGCCTGCACAAAACGATGTGCTGAGTTTCTCTCTTGAAGAATGAGCCTTTGCTTCACTTTTATTTCCAGCTGCTGGGAAAATGTCAAGATTAGATGAGTCACACGGCAGATCAGATCTGAGTAAGAGCTTTTTTCACTTGTTCAAGACTGTAGGAGCAAGTTTAGTGCTGACCCCAATGCTCAATCAGAGAGAGGTTTTAATGTTTCAGCAGATTTTTGAGAATTAATTGTTGACATCTGGAATATCACAGAAACTGTTAATAAACTTTTTTTTTTCTTAATGTTCTATAGCAAAAAAAAAAAAACCACCCCCTACCCACACCTCCCCAAGACATTCCTGGCTACCTTGGGTACTCATTTGTATTTTATTAGCCTTTTTTTGCTATTAGGCAGTAAAGTGCTTGAAAACATACTTGACAAAATGAACCTTAAGGGCCATTTTAGGAAATAAGTGCCAGGTAGGCCTTAAGAAGTTGATTATTAGCTTATGCCAGCAGAACTGTTACCCTGCTGTTGTGCTTGTTAAGCCTATAGTAGGCAGTATGGTTGGCAGGCTTGCATGCCTCAGCAGCAGAGCATTGCACTAAGCTGCTGATAAATAGATGATGTTTGCTTTTGCACCAGACCCTCCTAAAAGATAGTTTCACACTAGGGTCAAATGTTAAAACACAGGTGAATGAACAATGGTGCACTGACTCTTGTTTGTTCTTCTGTAATCAGAAGCTGATATTCATGGACTGATTAATGTCAAGAGTTTCCACATTGTTTTATACATGGGTATTTTATCTCTTCACAAGCCATGTAAGATTGTGGAAAGTCATGTCTGTTTTGCTTAAAGTCCTGGTCTCTACAATTGTAATGAGAGAATAATGTTTAGGAATCATAAACATAGGATATGTGCCAGGTTGGACCCGGTTTAGCAGAATGTGTTCCTGCTCATGGCAGGGTGGTTGAAGCTAGATAATCTTCTGGTCTTTTCCAATCCTGACCATTCTATGATTCTATAATTTTATGAGCTTATAGGCAGAAAAGATTGTAAAACTCATCCTCCATTTCCCTCCAAAGATTCTTTCTTAATAGTGACATTAGTGGGTTTAGAAATCTCCTCTCTACATACCTAAAGCCAAATTGAATCTGTGATCTTGACAATTTTCTTCTGTGAGTCGACTGAAAGATGTTTTATGTCTATCACTTCTTAAGCCGGGAAGTACCATGCTGGCAGACCAGAACTACTCTACTGTGAGGAGTGGTAAATGTTAAGTAGCTGCATGTGTTATTTTTCCTATACACTGAAGGCCTTTTTATTTCCAAGGCCTCCCCATAATTAAATATCATTCAATTACCTATTCAAGTTTACATGTAGTACTTGAGGACTAATTATTGGTCATCTACACAGTATAGACAGGTCCGTGTATTCAAGTTGGATTTTTAGCTGCTTTCTAACTTCAGGAACAAGAAAATGTCCTGTGAAGGCATTAAGGAAAGGTCAGACTCTAGAAGCTATGCTTAATATGGAAAGTTATCAGCTACATAAAATCTTTTATTTTTGTCTGCAGCACAAAACCCTGGCCCAAAGAATTGTGCTGTAGAAAGGATTTTAGCAAAATATTTCGGCTAGTTACAAAACTGAGACAAATTTTCTTAGTCCTTTTTTGTCTTCTTGTGTAGTAATGTTGAATGCCAACACAGTCTGAATAACCAGGGATGCAGTCAGTTCTGCATGTCACTACCTGGGTGTACTAGGATTGGTAAAATAGTTTAAAATAAATTCTGCTGCATATATAAAGATGCACTTGACTTGGTGCTGGAGCTGCTGGGCAGCTGGCAATCCCCTGGCCAGCTACTGGCCAGGGCAATCCCCTCTAAAACAGTGTATCTTCAGTTCTTTTCCAACAAAATTATTCAGTTTTGCAAAAACTAAATGTCAAATTTTACTTGCCATATTTTAGTTGCAATCCTCATCTCTCTTTTCTCAATGCCAATATGAAAAATGGGCAAAAATCAGACCCTAAACAGAATAGATGATGTTCAGAAGCTTTAAAACTGGAAATGCTTTTTTTCATGAACACTGGGAAACAGTTTCATATTTCTAAGCGTAAATTTTTCAGTACATTGGTTTTTCTTCCTGAAAGTTTCCCAAAACATATTAGTTGGTTTTCAACTAACACTTATGTCCTATTCAATCAAGACAGAGAGAAGACACCAGTTTTATCCCCTCCTCCTTCCCTCCCTCTGAAGGTGAGGATTAATTTGACAGGCTTCTGTACAAATTAGATGAGTTTTTTCTCCTGTGCTTCTCATTTGGACACTTATAATTCAAATGTGCTTGTGCATATTTCCCTGTTTTCTTCTGTACCAGATTCTGTCGCTGTCAACTGTCCTGAATTTCTGTCCTTTGGCTTCTGTGCCTGTGACTCTGTTACTTGATGAAGTCTAGACATTGGCTGGCTTAATGCTTTGTTAACCTGGAGGAATTGAATTGAATTTATTGCCTTAGGTTAATCCCTCTGCATTTCACCTTCCTTTTTGGA
Source organism: Melopsittacus undulatus (assembly GCF_012275295.1). Taxonomy (NCBI): domain Eukaryota; kingdom Metazoa; phylum Chordata; class Aves; order Psittaciformes; family Psittaculidae; genus Melopsittacus; species Melopsittacus undulatus. The sequence continues at coordinate 95,558,285 of NC_047528.1, forward strand.
TAATATGCATTGCACTGTGTGAAATACATGACTAATCCAGTACTGGTTACATTAACAGTGGGATCCTGCTTGGGGAAATGGCTGAGGATGTAACGTCCTTGTAGCTCCAGATATTTGTTTTGGTAATTGTGCATATACTTTCTGCCTGCTGTTTTGATCCTGCTGTTGCTATTGTTTGCTGGAGACTCATGCTGCTGCGTCCTGCTCTCTGCCCAGCCTAAATTCCATTGTACCCACCCCACAGGCCTTTTGTGTAATGCCAAGCTAGCAAAAATCCTGGCACCAGACTCTTTTGTTGCCCAAGGGAGGTATGTGGGAAAAGCAGTTCACTATGCTCACTCAGGACAGCAACTTGGCACACACCACACAGCAGTTTCTACTAAATGTCTCTTATTCTGGGAGACAATTTTGCTTCAGGTGCACATGCATCCACTTTCTGTGTTTGGAATTGAGTTTCATTTGCCAGAACAGCAAAGCAATGCAGCTGTTAGGATTTTATGCTATGGTTTTCACACTCCAAGCATGTTGTACTAATGCGTTATTTGTATTACAGTAGTCCCTGCGGGCCTTCTACCACATCTGAATCCCATTGTTCTCTCAACATAAAAAGACAGTCAAAACCAGACCCAAACACAGAAAACTTATATTAATTTACAGTGACTAAAGGGGGATTTAGGAGAACCTTAGTGTCCAAGTCTCTGAGAATGACTGAGACCACCCCATTTTCAAGCACCACCTGACTCCTGAAAGGACAGGGACAGGGAAGAAATCACAAAGAGTCATTTAAATAAACAGAAACCATGTCTAACCCAAGGCTTCTTCACAAGCTCAGGAGTACCTTGAATATAGAAGCAGGAGGTAGTTCCACATGTTAGTGGCGGCTCGACCACAGCTTGCTGTGGCAGAAGGTGTGTGACCACAACAGTTTGGTAGCACTTGCCTCCTCAGCTTTGAGATGGGTTTTGAACTTAGAACAGGCATCTTTTAGAATAATCCCCACCCAGGTTCTGGGGTTATATCTGGTACAGCCCATCATGGCAACCAGGAACATATTCGTTTTCAGGGCAGGTGCTCTAGTATAGTAAGCAAAGAGAGATAGGGCTTGCTTCATATATTGGTGGCTTTAAATACATTTGACATGAGGCAAGGACTGTACAAAATCAGAACGGAGCCAGAGAGAAGATATTGCAACTTCAGCCACAAGTCTCTGGGCTAGGAGGGATCTCTGGCTGGAGGTGACAGAAAGCTTTAAATGCCACAGACAGACAAGATTTGATATATTTTGAGATGAGTACTAATTTCAGGGCAAAGAAATAAACAAAAAATTCTTCACGCCCCTGCTACATGTCTGAGGCAGAGAAGCATTCAGGTTTGACAGAGGTAGGAACAGCCACAGAGAAAAACAAAATAGCTGTGAAAGAATAGGGGACTCGAAAGGAAAAAGTTATTGGTTCTGGTTGCAGGCACACGTACTGTGAGTCAGTACATATCTGTGCTGAATAGGTTTCCTTTTTTAAACTGCTTGTTATCACTTCTTCTTAAAGGTTGCAGTCCTTCCTGGGCTGTTGGCATAGTGGCTAGTGTAATCATGCCCAAAACCATTTCATTCAAAGAGGGGTGATCTGGCAACAAGCTTCTTCTCAAGCTGTTCAAGGCAGCCCAGATTGCTTTTGCTGAAACAGGTTGGGGGGTGCTTGCACAAGGAGCAGAGATGGCAGATCAAAAAGGATGGTGGTTTCTGGCACACTCAAAGACCGTAAATTTCAACTGTCTTCACTGAATGTTCTGTATTACTCTCCTCATGACTATCAATATCAATGACATTTTTCTGTGTGACAGTTTCTTTTCCTGACTCACACAAAAGACAGGCCACACAGGATGACTTCCGTCTAAGATTTTGCTATTTAGTTGCCTCCTTTCCCATCTTGTTTTCTTTTCCAGTTTTTGTGCTTTTGATTTTAGCAGGGTGTTAAAGGGTGATGATTTCTTTCTGGAGAAAAGGTATTAAATAACTAAAGGCTTCTCATAAGCTGGGTCTTTCAGATACCAGCTGCTGTGCTGGTAGTCTTGGTTCCTGCTTTTCTGACCCATGTCTCTGTTAGCAAATCCCTGTGGCGCACTGAGTCTTCCATTTTTTACTTGGGATACTGTCACATTTCTGTCAAACAGAGAAAGAGAGTCCTGTTTCCACCCTTTGATTTAGGGAGATCAACAGCAGGGGCCAGCCCTATTGAGAGTTCATTTTCTTTCCCATCTGTGGATTTTAAGAGCCTTGAGACAGCTGCCTGGTCTGGCCAATGTGAAACCAAGTCTGTCACATAGCTGGAAGGCAAAAATGGGTTCCCTTGACTTTGGAAAAATAGTCTTGTTTTGTTTTTCTGTTATGTTACTTTTTGCATAAGTTTCAAGTCAACATTTACTGTTGGACTATGTTGTCCATTAAGTCCTGATAGGGGGACAACTGCAGCTTGGAGCCTGCTGACAAGATCCTCAGTTCAGGAACATTCTGTTGGCATCAGAGGTACTTGAGCTTTGCCAAAACGAAATGCAAGAAGGAGACTCTATCTGAGATAGGTCACACACTGTGTTTTGGATTCGATTCCCTCCATCTGTTTGCCATAACTATTCATCCCTGGTCCAGGAAAAAACTTTTCTGGAGCATGTCATCTTTCTCTTCTCTCCTAGTCAAATGCTTAGATTCACCCTGCAATCTCTGTGCTGTTAGTTGGTCAGTGCAGCAGCAGTTGCTAAGGATAAGTGATGAGGTCACCACTGAGAAAAGGGTAGCAACATATTCCAAAACAAACCAAAGATGTTAAGACGTATAAAATGTTCACGTACAGTTGCCTGTGTTGAGACTTGTGGATGTTAAATTTTGAAGTGTTCTTTTTCTGCCTTTTTGTCTTTTTTTTTTTTTTGGTTGGTGTTTGCTTGTTTGGGGTTTTTGTTTTAAGGTATTATTTTTCTTTAGCTGAAAGCCTTAGGGAGAGTTATATTAAATAACATCCTAATCCTTCAATGACAATGGCCTAGCTGAGCCCTATTTGGGACCTTCCCCTCCCTGTCCCCCCCAAAGCAAAAGATATAATTTCATCTTTTGATCTTTCATGTGAGCTTACTGACAATACCAGGTTTGGGTTTTTTTCAGGTATCCTCATGTGGTTTTCCTGCAAGACCAGCAAAAAAGATAAAATTACTGACTTCACAGAGGTCACAATACAGGACACAATGTGAACGTGGCTGGAGTGAAACCAAGGTTTGTGGAACTGTAGGAACAAAATTATCCAGGTCATAAGAATTTAAGAGGAGTCTGAAGGAGTAAATGAAAGCCTTGTCTGTGTTGAATTCTCAACTAGATGAAAGTTGTGGTTTTTCATCTGTTTCACCATGACAGATTCAAACAGTTCAATAAAATCTGTCAAGGAAAAATATGGTAAAGCCTATTTTTGTGCTACAAGATGCCTTCTTATTAGCACTACTTGAGGGCAGATGATAGTAGAATGACACTATGGTGGAGAAAGCCTAACAAAAATGTAGGAAATTACATGGGTTTATCCTGATCTCATCTGTGTAATTTTTGCTGATTTCAGATATTGGTGTCTTCCAGGAAGTGAAAGTCTGTTTGTGATCTAGGTTCTATACCCTAGCTTCAAAATGCTCTGAAGGGTAGCAATCACTCCTGAAACTCTAGAACAAACTGCTCACTGGCAGAATCCAGGGCAACAGAGTTGTAATGACTGTTCATTTTTGTTGTATATTAAATCATAGTCATTATTTGTCTTCCTTTTATGACACCTGCATACCTTGTGCTGCCTTCCTGATCTGAGGCTGGGTTCTATAATGTGGCTATTCTTGCTTGTATTTCCGTTTCCCTGGGCATGTGTATACATTGTTATACTTTTTTTGCTACTGATTGCTTTTCCACTAGTTTCTCTGCTTTTATTTTTCCAGGGCTGAATACCCAAAGTTTATATACTCTAGAAGAGCAGACTTCTAAGTCAGAGCTTAACTTTGCAATAGCTTGATGTCTTCTATTTCTTTGCTTTTTTTTCTCTCTTCTTTTGGCAATGCCTCAAAGTCTGTGTGCCAAACATTGTATAAATAGGAGTAGTCATGATGGAGCCCTAAGCAGCTTACAGTTTAATTAAAGACAGGAAAACAAGAACTAATTGTAAAACAATAGGAAAGAGACTGAGGGCAATAGTAAAAATGTCATGTGTTTAAATAAGCTGAAACATGCACAGTTTGTGCACAGCTCCAGATCAGAAGTCCAATGGGTTTGACACATGCTTTCCATGAAAATAAGTGGCTCCTCAACATTTTCTCTGTCATCCCTTCTCCCCTTTGCCACTCATGGAGAAGCTGCTCTGCTATTTGCCTGCACAATGCCCTGTCCCTACTGCATTCATTATTCTGCCACCTAGAAATGTTAAGAACCATGTGGCACTGCTATCCAGATAGTCGTATAGGCAGATTAGAGTATGTAGAAAAGCCATATTAGCTGCAGTCAGGAGGGAATGTCCTGAAGTATTGACTCCTCTTCAAGTCTGGAGATTTTTTTCAAGCAAAGAGTATTCTCATTTCACGTATTTCCTGCCACTCAGCTCAAGCTATCTGAACGGATGTCCCATCACCTACTGACTGGAGAAAGGAAGCCTGAGGGCCCCATTAAGCTGCAGTTAAGACATCTTTGCCTTTGAGCTCCAGTGTGGCACTGAGCCATGGTTTATATTCTCCCCCCACTTGAATTCATTGGTGATTTCTGCTCTGTGGCGTTTTGATGCTGGAGTAAAGCTGTACCACCCACAAGCTTGATTTCCAAGTCAGCAGCTTCCACTTCTAGACAAGTACATAAAGGCTGGTGTTCCAACCCCCAAAGGGCATCCTGGAATGTGGGGGCTTTGTGCTTGATACAGCAAAGAGGAAACACTGCATGTATTAACAGACTGATAGTTCAGACCCACTTCAGTATTTATTTTCTGTGCAGGTGCAGCAGAGCTTACTTCATCCCATCTGTTTTGTCTATTTCATGTGGGTAGGTTTACTGCGAGTACCTGAGTAACCTGGTACTCACAGTAACTTTCCATGTAATGATTCTCTCAGGGCAGAGGTGACGGTAGGTATTTTTCCTACATGAGTAGGATGAGTGGGCTGAAACTCTAATGCTCGAGATGTCTTAGCATGGCATCTCTGCATTGCATATTGCCATACTGTAATGGCTTAGTAGGGTTCGGACAAGTTAACATTCCTCTTTACTCACTGCTACTGTTGGAAGTGTTACAGGGATCACCCTATTCGTTTCATTTTAAGATACAATAAGATTTCCCAGCCTGACTCATCTGCTGTCTCAGACTAGACAGACTGAGGTATAAACAGGTGTCACTATTTTAGCAGGAGATTAATGCCGGCATGAGTATCAGGGGTTGGAGGGGAAGAAGAGAGGAAGATAAGACAGAGGTCATACTATTCAGAGGAGGAAAATAGTTTGAAAGGCTATGTGAGGCACTGTCCATGCTTGTCAGTGGTGCAAATCCTTAAGGCAGTGCTTGTATCAGTGCTGACATGGTTCTTCACAAAGGTCTATTTCACAATAGCCTTCAGGTGAGGAAGCCCCCTCTCATCTACTCATCTATAAAGGATGTTCCAGATGAAGGTCACTGGGGAGAGATTTATGCTGTATGTGTTCTCTTCACTGGGGTAAACGTTACCCTGCACTCCACTGACTTCTGCCAGCCCCAGAATAAGAACAATAGAGGCATCCAGGCTGGGATGCCTGTAGGGTAGTTTGCTGGCTAATCTAAGACCATGGAGCTGTGCTTTGCCTTCCCATTATCTCATTCGCATTAGGGAAGGGAAAGATGAAAACCATGAAAACTAAAAAGAAATAAAAATGCTCCATTTAAAGAAGGGCTTTTATATATCAACAGCAGGTTTTATTCCGAGGAAATTTATGTTTGATCACTTCTATGACCTCTTTTTTAATTATTTTCAGATATGTCCTGTGTCTTTAGAAGTTCTTTGCCTGAGGTGTGATGGTGTCTTTTCCAAATTGCATTGAGATTGATTTCCAATGTAGCATGTTTTCAATTGTTATGCAGTACCTTCCCTCTAAATGTTCCTCTCTTCTTTCTTAACCAAAACAAACTTACATCTTTTGATATATATGAGAACTAGTTCCTGTATGAAGAATAGAGGCTTGAGCTATTTTGAAGATTGTAACAGAGGAAATAAAAGGCCGAAGAAAAAACTATTTTATTACTGTCCTTAGAAGTGCACTCATCTTACCATTTTAAGAGCTAGACTAAAATACCACAGGTTTTGTTTCAATAGTATATGTAAGATATGCACAGATCCTTTTACTTATAGTGGTAATCAAAATATTTTTATTTCTTTCCTCTGCTTAGTGGAAAAGTTTGTCAGTTCTAGCATACTGTCCCCTTTCTCATATGCTGCCCCATACGAGAATATCTGGCAATGAAGTCTTAGAGAATGACCTACTGAATTTAAAGGTTTCCTTAGTTCTATGTTATACCTAATAACCTAAAATTTCTAATTAAAAACCTTTAAAATGTATTTAATAAAATGTCTTAATAATGTCCTACTGATAGTAAAAAGATGTGAGATTGCAAAAGATTTGTAGTTTGGGTTGTTCTGTGCAAGTGTCTTAAGTGTCTTACATTGTCATTGTAAACTCTGGTAAAACAGGAGTGAGTGCTGACAGTGCTAGAGCCCTAGAAACATCCATCTTTTTGGTGTGATCTTGCACAAACAAAATCTGTCTTATGTTCAGTGGAAACTTTGATCTTGCACTAGGTTAAAGTGTTTGTACTTGTCAGGAACCACGTAAATTTAGCTCAAATTAAAGTAAAACTTATAAAGACTGAAGTTGGCAATTTATTTCTTCTCATAAGAAAACCATAATGTCTTCTATTTCTTTTAGAGCCAATGTAGGAAATGAGTCATACCATTAGCATAAGGAAAACTAAGGAACATTCTGGAAACAAGAAATTTTTTATTTGCATCCTTTTGAAATAATCATAGAATCATAGAATAGTTAGGGTTGGAAAGGACCTTAAGGTCATCTAGTTCCAACCCTCCTGCCATGGGCAGGGACACTTCACACTAAACTATGCCACCCAAGGCTTCATCCAGCCTGGCCTTGAACACTGCCAGCGATGGAGCATTCACAACCCCCCTGGGCAACCCATTCCAGTGCCTCATCACCCTAACAGTAAAGAATTTCTTCCTTATATCCAATCTAAACCTCTGCTGTTTAAGTTTCAACCCGTTACCCCTTGTCCTATCACTATAGTCCCTAATGAACAGTCCCTGACTAGCATCCCTGTAGGCCCCCTTCAGACACTGGAAGGCTGCTATGAAGTCTCCATGCAGTCTTCTCTTTTCCAGGCTGAACAGCCCCAACTTTCTTCATTATGGCAGCTGCTCCAGTCCCATGATCATCCTTGTGGCCTTCCTCTGGACTTGTTCTAACAGTTCCATGTCCTTTTTATGTTGAGGGCACCAGAACTGCACACAATACTCCAAGTGAGGTCTCAGAAGAGCAGAGTAGAGGGGCAGGATCACCTCCTTCGACATGCTGGTCAAGCTTCTTTTGATGCAGCCTGAATATGGTTGGCTTAATGCCTTCAGTCCTGCTTAGTACCTTGTTTAAAATCTTTAAATTGCTAACTAATTTATCTTAGAATAATATTTCCTAGCCAGCTTTAGCATTGTTCCATGTAAATCTGAATTTAAATGCTTCATTTGCAATATACCTGATGTTCAGAAGAGAAACAGAGAAGGAAATACTTCGTTATGGTGGGGCAAACACATATTGTCTAGCAAGCAGATGGAGCTCAAGATATATGAAAAAACTCTTCAGAAAAAAAATATCTTTTCAGTGAAGTGTTCTTCAGTCTACACTTATGCAAGCGCTTTCTGTGGTTTTAATATTGTTGGTTAAGTTGATAAGGAATTTTAACCCCACCATTGTGAAGATAAAGTGTGGCTATGAAACAGTTACTACTGCAAGGAAAGGAATAGGCCTTGCTTGCCTTTACGTGGTGGCACATACATTTTTACTATGATTAATACAGGTGTGTGTTTTCAAGTGAAACCAAGGTAAGCAATATCAATGTGTATTTTCGACATGGTTCAGATACTGTAGTATCAGTTCTTATAATCATAACGGTGGTGAAGGATGATAACACTGGCACAGAGAAAAGAGACTGAGCAGATGCAGGTTATTGTAGGTATCTCAGCACATTAAGTTCATTTGTCATGAGCTTCATAGAATCAGAGAATCGACTAGGGTGCAAAAGACCTTTAAGATTATCCGGTTCAACCCTTCAACCTGGGACAGCCAAATCCACCACTAAACCGTGTCAGTAAGGGCCTCATCTACACATTTTTAAACACTTCTAGGGATTATGATTCCACCACTTCCCTGTTCCAGTGCCTGATCATCCTCTCAGTGAAGAAATTTTTCCTAGTATCCAATCTAAACCTCCCCTGGTGCATCTTGAGGCCATATCCACTTGTCTTATCACTTGTTACTTGGGAGAAGAGAATAGCCATCTCCTCCCTCCATCTTCCTTTCAGGTAGTAGTAGAGAACATAGAAGTGCCATATTATTCTCCATTTTAACGAGTAGCAAAACGTAGTGTGATGTGTCTAAATAACATCCCATTTGGGTAATTAGGGTTGAAGAAGAGACAGACAACAGAAAAGTCTGGCTCAATAACTGGTCTCAGTTGTTTCTGTTGATGAAATGATGGATGAAGAGAGATGACAATCCAAGTGACAATATTTGTTTAAAGCAGTCAGGAAGTCAAGAAATTACCAAGTGTTGTAAACAATTAAACCTGTGTGCTCATCCTTTCTGACTGATGTGAATTTTTCTGTCTGGAGAGTGAAGATAAAGCAAATCCCTGGATTAAGACAAATAGTTATAACAATTTTTCACAGCTTTTTTAGCAGAAAAGAAAAACACAACAAACCAGCAGAGTAAGTATTTAATTTTTTTGCAAGTCTGAAAGTTTTTTGAAATGGGAACTGGTTTAGTTCATAATACAGTTGTACAACTCCTAGATTCACAGAGCTAGTGATAATTATACAGACATACAAATCAGAAATAATAATTCCTATTTTGTATCTTAGATTTTACTATTGATTTAGAACTAATAGATTTAATTTTAAATGAACTTAGTAATGACCTAGATTCTATTTCAGAATTATATTAAATACATGCAGAATACAGTTTGTCTTGCCTAGGATTTTTAGAAGACAAATACTTCCTTTAATAAGGTGGATTATTAGTCAATTCAAACCTTGTGTCCTAGTTTATTAAAAAAGATAAAGTTCATGACTAAATAGAAGATTACAGTATCATGGTCTATACATGGTAACCACATATATCAATAAAAAAAACAAAAGAAATAAGATTCTAATGTTCCTGAGGAAATAGTGAGATAACTACCTCTTTCTTAGCTCTACTGTGGTGTGCCCATATTGATTACAGAATAAAACTTTTGTTAGCAGATTTGCACCTTTCATTTAAGTTATTGCTGTCTCCTGGTTAGTTTGGTTTCAGCTCAATGATACACATGCCTTTTATATTCAAAATAAATTTAACAGAATTTGCAAGTGAGAGAATATATTTTATTTGATGACATCTACTGTTATGAAAAATCTTTTTTTAGGAAGGAGCAATTGGAGTCTGGACCCTTTCCAGCCTGTCCACTTCTTTGTATGTCAGGGTCCAAAAGTGAACACAGTATTTCAGGTGTGGCCTGATGAGCACCAAGTAGAGTGGATAATGACTTCTTTACCTCTACTTGTGATGCCCTTGTTGATGTAACCCTGCATCCTGTTGGCTTTCTTTGTCACAGCAGAACACTGTTCACTCTTGCAGAGCTTGTCATCCACCAGGACCTCCAGGTCCCTTAAAACAGAGCTATTCTCCAACAAAATAGATCCCCACCTGTGCTGCATTCTTGGATTATGTTTTCTCAAAGTCCTTACATTTATCCTTGCTGAACTTCATGAGTTTCTTGTTATTCCACTCTTCCAGCCTATCCAGGTCTTCCTGCAGGACGGTTCTCCCTTCTGAAGTATCCACTTCCTCACTCAGTTTGATATCATTGGCACACTTCATCAGGGTACATTTGATCCCATCACCCAGATGACTTATAAAGGTATTGAACAGCCCAATACCAATCCCAGGGGGGACCCCACTTGTGTCAGGTTGCCAGATTGAAAAGGACCCTCTGGGTGCAGTCTGTCAACTACTTCCCCAACCACTACACAGATCACTTGTCAAGACCACAATGTGTCAGTTTCTCTAGAAGAAAGCTGTGGGAAACTGTACTGAAAGCCTTGGAGAAATCCAATAGACATGTCCATTGGTCACCTCACATCAACTGAGAATTTTCTCTGTCATAGAAGGCTATCAGGTTTGTCATGCACAATTTGCCCTTCTTGAATCCATGCTGGCTTTTTACAGTCACATGCTTAATTTGACTTGTGATAACCCCCAGGAGGATTCATCCCATAACTTTCCCAGGGACTGAAATAAGACAGATGGGCCTATAATTTCCTGCATCCTCCTTTAAGATCTTGTTGTTGATGGGGGATGACATTAACCTTCTTCCAGTCTTATGGGATGTCTGCTAATCTCCAATGCTTCTCAAAGATTATGGAGAGTGGCCTTGCAATGAAATCAGCCAGCTCTCTTAACACCCTCTCTTAATATTGTCAGAGCCCATCAATTTTTAGGGGTCAAGCTCCTGTAATTGTTCACATACCAACCCTTCAAGGACCTAAAAATTTAAAATTGTATTGTCAAAAACAGGAAAGTGAAAATATACAAAGGATAGGATTCTATAATTGGTATGGTTAGATAGATTGTTTGGGGATTTATTAGCCATTTTTATTATGCTTATAATCTTTCTTAGAAAATAAAGATTTGTTTCACACTTTTCACTGGTACACGAATTATGGAAAACATAAAACTAAAAATGAGACAAATTGATGGTGATATAGCCCAAGAGTTTGTGTCATTTTCAAAAGCAAAAGCAGTATAAATCTTACTTCTCAAAAAAAATCTGTTTACAAATATTTAATAAAAACTTTCTCAACTTTTCTGCTTATGATACTGTCTGATGCTTTCCATTCTACTCAAAGTAGATTATAGGTCATTTCACCATCACGAACCAGACAACTGTGGTGAAAAACTGTTCATCAATATACGGACAGGATTTAACATATTTTTAAAAATAAATATTAAAACTTAAAACTATTTTTAATCTTATCTATTTGTTTTCCACAGGACAGAATAATTGGGAACTTGAAAAATGGCATGCTAACTGGCCTTAAAAGCATCTCATAGGGAGAAATCACTTTCTCCATTCTCTTGGCTTTCTCTCTCTGAAAATAAGCAACTACCCCCTAAACAGCTTTTTCCTTGTTTCCTCCTACTACCAAGGTTTATTACAGAGATAAAGCAGAGGTCTAGACACAAAAAAAAAATCTGACTTTTGTTCCCAGTTCAACCACAGCCTTTTATATGACCTTGGACAACTCATTTATCTCAACTTCAAAGGCACTAGGGAGGATAAAATTAATCACTGTGATGCCCTCAGATGCTGGAATGGAAGTGTCACTCTATGCTGCTAACTACTTTTAGCAGCGTACTAATTTCTCTGGGGGAGAAAACAGACTAGAAATATGTTGACATTAATGAAAACAAGCTATTCCTTAGTTTGCCCTGCCTCTGTCATCTATAGAGTTGCCACGCAAAGCACAGTAACTAACCTGATCTATAAAATCTTATCAATTAAAGATGTTACTAGATTTTAGTGGTTGGGGAGAATGACCTCTTTCTAGAAATCCTTATTGTGAAGCCTCTTAGATACTGTAGAAAAATGTAAGTCATATTTTCCAGGAGAATGTTCTTGTATTACATGTGTGTGCTTTACCTAGCTGTTTTACCCTGCAAGCTCAAGCTACTGCTCACAGAATGTAATACTATTCTCAGAATGTCACCTCAGTTTTTCATTGGAAGCTTTCCTCAATAACATAGCAGAGAAAGTGTACCTTTATCTAAACCACACCTGGATCTTACGAAAGCAAGACATTTTAAGTTAAGTTAGACATCTGTACAGCTCTTTCTCTGCAATACAGCCTTTTAGTGGAAAAGAAAATATTTTCAATGTATGTTGAAGGCAAATTTCTATTAAACTCAGATCTGTACTGCAAAAGACACAGATTCCAGAGTAATTTTTTGGCCACACTGGGTAATGGTGCTAACAGGAAAAAAAAGGCACATGATCCTAGCAGGGTACTAAAATCCACAATGAAGTCGCTTTTCATCAGCTGATCTGGGGCAACCAAATGCGTATGAATGTACCTCATGCCAATGCAGAGTACTGTAATATAGGTTGCCATCCTTTCCATGCCCAGTTAAGCAAGCTCCAACTGTACCTGCTACTAAGGCTAGTCGCACAGCCATTAAAGTCAACTGTAGTACATAACTTGTTCAGAGAGCTCCTTCCTAGAGACTCTGCTCTCCTGCTGTTGTAAATCTGGGTTAATCCCTCTGAGTTCAAGCGAACTTCAGTGGAATTTCTTTCCAGCTGGTGTAACTTTTTTAGCTGAAGAGAAAACTACTCCTTTTCCTTTTATTCTTTTTAGGTACCATGTCTGACTTACCTAAATTAAACAACTTCCTAAACCAGACATTTAGTTCAATGCTCTCAGTATTAAGAATTGCTTAATTTCTGTGGTCTGCATTTTTCAAGAAGAGCTTGCTAAATCAAGGATCCTATGACCCCAAAATCTCTAAAGCAGACTTATGAAATTTGCAGCTTTTTATGGTTTATGCTGAATAGAATGGAAGTCAGAAATGTATTTTGCGGTGTGCAACAATTAAAGTGTGATGGAGGGAGAAGGGAGCCTATAATTACTGTTCTCTGGGATTTGTTCTGTAGTGTATGAACAGAGCCTTCTGAGTGCTCTTACCTGACTCCTTAAGAAGTCTGGCAGTCTATTAGCATGGATGTTTGTTCATTGACTGAATATCAGCATACCTTTTATGAGTATAAACTCACTACCCATCTCTGTGCTATACCCAGTTGAGAAACAGGATGTTAACAGAGGTGAGGTGAGGTGAAGTTTTCATTTCCTTTTCTGGAGCTCTGGAATGAAAGGGAGCAGTAAGGAGAGAGCTGTTGTGGAGATCCCCGATGGTCACCTTCAGCCATGTGATGAAGTGACTACACTGCTTGCACTGTAGTGCAACTGTGACAAGAAAAATTACTTTCAGACAGAAAATGACACTGATCAGGGTGAGAGGAATTTTAGAGCTCAGAAAGCAGAAGTCTATGTGCCAGTGCTAACAGGGGTATTTTATGCTTCTCTGCCTCTATATTAATTTTGCTGACTCAAGCCATCTCAGATTCTGTTGATCTTTTCCATTGAAAAGGGATGACTGATTTCTTAATACTCTGATGAAATTGTGTGAAAGTATACCAAGACTACTCGATGGATCAAATGGCTTATTTTCTGAGATGTTACATTTTGGCAAGGATGCCTGTCTCTTGGTCTCTGTCAAAAGAGACATCACTTGCTTCCTGACTTGCTGCTTGTCTCTACCCTGTCTGTCAAAAGTGTTGCTAGCACAACATTTTTTGCCCTTACTTTACTGAGGCTTCTTGTTTTTCTAATCTGATATTTCATGCACTTTCTGTGAAGGTAATTACGAAGCTCTTTTGGTGAATGTGATGACCACTAGCAAGCTCCTAAAATTAACATGTTATGGCAGGATCTGTGATGTCATCTCTTGATGGTAATTTTGTTACTAATTTCTAGATTTTTGATCTATGAAAAGACTTGCTATGGACAATTTATCTTAGATTCATGGGTGTAAAATGATTTTGATAAATAAAAATAATGGACTGTTATATGCACTGATCAAAGGTGTAAAATTCTATACAACTCCATTGGTTAGACTGAAGCTACAAAACATTCTATTTAAATTTATGAGTTTACAAAATAAAGTTATAAATATTCAGCAAAGTTCTATGCAATGCCAATTGTTAAAAAAATAACTATTATATACAAGAGCACCAAGAATGTCACTCTTCTACTTTCTACTACACAGAGAAAGTGTACCCAATAGAAAATGTCTATAAAAAAACCTTTCCACTTTAGTGGGAACTGAAAAAGTATCGAGTGCGGTGTTTATATTTAGCACCTAGAAGTAAAATTCAAAAGAAACTACAGAATTTAACTGTCTGAAGACATGAGCATTAGCCAGTCATCAACTTAAGTTCAGCTACACAAGTCTTTGGTTCGATGTCTTCCTTAAACCTTTTTTCTTCCTTGCTTAAAATTCCTGTCTCTGATATTCATCTGATGCTTGCATGTATGAAGACTTTGCAATGCTCATTTTAATCCTTTTTAGAACACAACATTTCTAAATGTCTTTTTATGTTGTTCCTTCGATGCTCCGTGGGGTCATCATCTTGACTTTTCAAGCAATGAAACGTGGTCAAAAAAAGATTTAAAGAAACACAGTTGCCTTTTAGTGGTATAGTGAGGAATGTGTTATGACTATGGAAAGGACCCGGTAACCCAAGGGTTTTTTTTTTGTTTATAGGCATCAATTTTAAAGGTCCATTGTAATAAATGAAAGATATTGAAATTTTACTGCTAGTATTCCTGCCCATCTGCACAGTCACTTACAGTCAGCAGAGGGCTAAAAAATTAAAGATCAAGCCTACAAGAGAAAATGTGCCATTTTGCTAAGCAGACTCTGAGCACAGGGAACCAGCTGCTCCGGGGACTGGAGGCCACAGCTGATTTTTTTGCTGTTGTTGCTCCTGGCCCAAAACAAGTTTATGCACAACCCAAAGCATTCAGAATTAAATACTCTTTCTTCATGTCAAAATAAATGTACACATGACCCATTAGAGAGTTTCTTAAATTGTATTTATTTCTTCGTGTCATTTTACCTGGTATGTTCACTAGAAAAAGTAACTTCTTTTTGTTTGATCAGCCCTTTCCAGGCAAGCTGTTAAGTCTAAAGGAAAGATTTCCAGCAAACTGGTTTCTTACCAATGTGTTGAAGCTCCTGTCACTGCAAAATACATTTTAGCATCTGGGCACTGCCACTGCCAAGCATGTGCTGCTGCCTTTGGGGATCAGCTCAGGTGTTGGCTCTGGTAACTGCAGCATATCAAATGTAAGGACTAAAAAAGAGCATTGTCAGTAAGGCTAGTGACAGAATTACTGATAAGTGAATATTCACACTGCTGTGCAGACAAGCATTGATTCTATCTTTTGATTTTCTGAATGAAGCTGTCTCTAAATCCAATCTGTTTATTTTATCAGTGTAAGTCTAGAAGTAAGTTATATGTAAGCATAAAGATCTCAGTTTCTCTTTCACATCACCCTGATGCAAACATGGAGAAGGTGGAGGTAAATTAAGGTTGCTTTTACATACTTTGTTATGGGATCTGGCTCAGGCTCAACTAACACCCAGTGTGTCACCAGAGCAGGACCTACTATGACCTACCTAATGCTTTCTTCATCTCTCTGCCCCTCTCTCCCACTAGCCTTTGATGGCTGAAAATGAGGGAGCAGTACAAATTTCTCTGTTTGATATACTCCCCCTGTGAGAACTGGGGAAGACTGCTGAGACGTCTCTTTCCATTAGTTATATATTTTTCAGAGAGGCCAGGGAGCTGACTACATCCTTTTAAGGTCTCTAAAGTCTCATGAGATGGCACATAGAAACCTTGGAATAACTGGGAATAGAACTGAAGAGAAGGAAGCCACAAGAATAGGTACTGACTGAATTTTTGGTCAGGCCACATTTGTTTCAGAGTATCCTTTGTTAATGAAGGACAGAAAAGACTCGTTATATGTTCTTTAATTGTATTAAAATGTTTATATTAACACAAACACGGAACTGTGATATTGATGATAAGTTTGCTCTTCTAAACTTACACACAAGCTAGTTACTGCTTTTGTGCTAAGCAGCTAGGCATCACTAGAACCAGGCTTTTGCTGGTTGTGAAACTCCACATGAAGCAGCACCAGCCACTGCCTTATATAAACTCTGTGCCTGGTACAATGGACTGCTGCCACTGCTGTGTTTGTAGTAGAAAGATTTCCTTTATGACCTACTTTTCTGCTGTATGCACTGGGCCTGGCCCTCCAGAGCAGGAGATCATTTTATATCTTTCCCATGCCACAAAGCTGCCCTGAAACCACCTGAAGCAGCCAAGGAAGGATGCTATTAGCTTAGAGGGATTCACAAACTACTTAACAACTCTGTTGTCTTTTTTCTTGCTGTAGCCAGCACAGCAGATGTATTTAGTGTGCTCTAAAAAAGACAATATTTCCTTAGATGGATAGGTATTCCTTAGACCTCTTCTCATGGGTCAATAATCTAGCAGTCAAAGACAAAGAATATGAGAATGGTACTCACAGGTCTATGCTGAGCATATCTTGGGCATAATTGCCCAGAGCAAACATATATGAAGAGAAGTAATATTGGCCAGACATTGAAGGAATAACCTCAGAGATAATGAATCAAAATGAAATTTCATTAACCTTTAAGTAATTGTTGAATCTTAAGTGTGCAGCTTTTAATTATACAGAAGTCTTTATAAGAGCTGGATATAGCAACTCTGTTAACAAAATCTGTGTCTGTGAAGAATTTCATGGAGGAAGAAAGGGTAAGGACGGGACCCAGTTGTAGATCTGTATCTGGGTCTAGGTAGATATGTAGGGTGACGAAGGTCTGTGATCAAGCCTTGCCTTCCCCCTTTCAGAGCTGTGAAGTCAGTGCTTCTTTCTTTCTGTCTCCCTCTTAGAGCTGTTCTAGACAGCACATATACCAGTATCTGAGTCTTCTTAATAGTGCTTAACAGAAAACATCAATTCTGTACCATAGAGAGTATAATTTCCTATAGGTTCTGCTTTATAGTATATATATATTTACAGTCATCATGTTAAATTTCTATATTTATTAGAGCCAAAATTTCATGCTTTGTCATGCAGGATTGATGCTAGTGCCTAATAAATATGCCACCATATTGTAACATAAGATTAGATACAAGGTATATTTAGTTACTTCACAGGAGAGTCAGAGTCTAATTGTCATGCTGCAAATAGGTTCCTGTGATTGCTAATCTGAGGACAATACTTGGCATTTGCCAAGTTTTTGTCCTGCTTGTTCCCGTCCTTGCTCAAACCTGCCCTCCCCTGAATTACCCTGCATACCCCTACCACAATATCCTCAGGTGTGTTTACACCCAGTCTGGTGAGAGCCCTGGCAGCCTTTTTACAGCTGAGACTTCTAAATATTGTAATTGTAATTTGCACTGTAATTTGTGTGTAGCAAGTGATGACTGTGTTGTCCACCCTGCCTGGATCAGACAAGCTGTCAGCTCAGGAGGATTGTGCCATAAGTGCTCAGAGATCATGATGCTGATGGGGGTGCCTGGGTGGGAAAATTAGCTTCACCAGGCTCCTCCACACAGAGGAGAGAGCAGAGAATGGGAACTCTCCTAGCAGAGCAACAGGGACATGGTTTCCTTGCCAAGGGATTCCTGTTTGACTGAGAGGAAGAAAACAACAGCAGGGGAGAGGGTCTCAGCCAGAGGTGGACTTGAGGGCAGCTGATCTTAGGCACATCCTGCAGTGATGAGAGAAACAGGGAAAAGAAAGCATGCAGGTGATCAATCATGTTTTGCCTACACCTCTTCCATGAGTGCTATTTAGCTTAAAGAGTGCCTGGGTTAAGAAAACCTCCTATAACACTCACCATATGTTCTTATATATGTCCTAGGCTGTTGAGTGTTCAAAAAGCTGGAACTTGGCAACAGAAGCAGTCTCTTCTGGTGGCTGAGCAGGTTTTTGCTGCCCAGAGTGAACTATTACCCCATTTCTGAAAAATGCCATTGAAAGTCTGTACCTTAGGAGTCAAAGAAATAGATGGTTTTGCAATGTACACAGATTATGGAAATCTAAAGAGTTCACAGACCCAATGTGGTATGACCTAAGCATAAGGCCTCACAGCTAGATCCTTACCAGGCTGTTGTCTTGGCTATGGAAGCTACTTGGCTCGACCATTGTTACTCTGGCACATCTGTGCAAGTCTGGATCTGATTTAGACATTATGATCAGACAGATTTGAAACAGAAATGAAAGTTAAGGAGTTAAAATCAGACATGTAAGACATCCATGAAAAAAGTTAACAAGATGTTTCATGTTCCTAAAAGTTTGAAAACTTTGCCACTTCTGACAAAATATTATTTTTTTTTGTGACTCTAAAGCTGATCAGAATACCAAGGGATATTTTATTTTGCCTCTATAATATATTTTTTTCACACATATATGAATGGTCTGCACCTCAGAACATCATAACTTCCACACCCAGGACTGTCTTCAGATTTTCTGGTTATGATTTTGACATTGTTAATATGAAAGCCAGATATACTCTGCTACTGTTATCCTAAGTGTCAAAAATGTCCCTGTAGCAGATTCCTATGCTGAGAGCCTTGTTGAAAGTGAGCCCAAAGACCCACAAGTCACTGGACCTACATGCAGGCATATGGTGCTCCAAGGAATGTGCGTATTGCCTGACATAAATGTAAGGTGTGATTATATGGACCTTTTGATAGCTGCAAGGGTAAGCCTGGATGCTTATGTCTGATCTTGCAGCACAGTTTAACACTCACTTATTCGTTTGTGGGGATGCACTGCAAACCAGCTCACTGAAATTATCAGAACTGGAAAAAAGAAAGCAATCTGCTCTCCATTTCCCAGTTTATGGTTTTTCCCTGTGCTAGGTGTGTGTGCATGTATGTGATCTTTTTCCTTCCCCTCAAATTTGAATAATTTCAGTAATATGAATGACTATGACCTCAAATGTTAGGATGGGCTGTTAAAGTTCAGGAGGGCAGGAATGTGCAGATGCTGGAGGGAGGGAGAAAGAAAACTTCATAAATTGCTTTTTTTCCAAGGGAGCAACATTCATGTGACAACCTTTCCATGATTTCTGTGAGTATCTGCTAACAGAGGGTGTCCTGTTGAACAAGGTCAAAGAAAACCATTATTGCAGATGACCAGAGCATTAGCTTCTAAACCCTGGAGTTTGTTTTCCCTCTCACACTGGTAGCACCAAACTTTCTTGTGACAAAAATCAAAACCTTGTTTGTTAAGCAACCTATTGCCACTGTTCAAACCAGCCCAGAAGGGTATTGTATGGAAGAAGGACAAGCTGTGCACCCCATGGCTAGGTGATGATTAGACTAGCTGCATAACTGCTGGAATACAAAAGGTTATGCAAACTACTCAGGGGAACCAAATACTTTCTACTTTGCGATTCCTTTCAATTTTCCTGTAAAGACAATATTGCCTATCCACTTATAACCTAGATGCTTATTCAATCACAAATCCCATTAAAAAGAAAAGACTTGTGGAGGTAAAGTTCACAAGATTTGTCCATAAGTACTTGCATTTATGACAGCTGAATAGAGTTTACATTACTTGTTGGATTTGTCAAAGAATATGTAACCTGAACCTTGGATATTGAAGGGCAATGTGGTATAATGATGTTATATAAAATAACTGACCGTTAATACACTTAGAATCATAGAATCACAGAATCAGCTAGGTTGGAAAAAACCTTTAAGATCATCAGGTCCAACCATCACTCTGGGACTGCCAAGTCCCCCTCTAAACCTTATTACTGAGGGCCTCATCTACACAGTTTTTGAACACGTCCAGGCACAGTGATTCCAGCACTTCCCTGGGCAGCCTGTTCCAATACCTGATCACCCTCTCAGTAAAGGAAGTTTTCCTAATATCCAATCTAAACCTCCCTTTGCACCTCCTTGGTGCTGCTTGAGGCAGTTTCCTCTTGTCCTACCACTTGTTACTTGAGAGAAGAAACCAGCCACCTCCTCGCTCCTTCTTTCAGCCAGTTGTATAGAGGGATAAGGTCCCCCTGAGCCTTCTCTTCTCCAGACTAAACATCCCCAGTTCCTTCAGCCATTCCACATAAGACTTGTGCTCCAGACCGTTTACCATCTTCACTGCCCTTCTGTGGACTCAGTCCAGCAACTCAATATCTCTCTTGCAGTGAGCAGCCCAGAACTGAACACAGCTCCAATCCTCTGGGACCTGTCCACTTAGACATATGCTGCCAATCCTGTACCAGGCTTACTTAGACAATTAAATACCGTTCAGGACAAGCTTAGATAACCCAAAGGAAGTTTCACAATGTCGTGGCTTAAAACCAAACTTCACAGCTCGTCAATTCACTCCCCCCTTTTGCTCCCCAAGTCCTGGAGAGTTAGGAAGGAGAATCCAAAGAGTGTAGCCCCCACGGGTTGAGATAAGAACACTTTAATAGCTAAGGCATAACATAAATCACTACTGCTGCTACTACTACAAACAGTAATGATAAAGCAAATAACCAGTGAAGAGAATACAACATCTCACCAGCCACCGACCCATAACTCACCTCACTCTGCCCGACTGAGCACTGACCCATACCTCCTCCATCCCCCCAGAGCTCCAGCCCTTCCGGGTAACTCCCGGTTACCTCCTGGGTATGATGTGCTATGGTATGGAATACCTCTTTGGACAGCCTGGGTCAGGTGTCCTGTCTCTCCTTCCTCCCGGCCTCCCTCCTTCCCTGGCAGACCATGAGCTCAGAAAAGGCCTCGGACAAACCAAACATTTGAGCAGTAACTCAAAACATACTTGCTATTCAGGAACCGTTCTCAGCCCGAAAGTCAAAACACAGCACTGCACCAGCTACCAAGGAGAAAAATGACTGCTACTGCTCAAACCAGGACACACAATAATATGTGTTTCTCCCTTCATTCTATATCCCAAGTTGAACCTTATATTTGTCTCCTGTTTTTCTGGCTGTGAGCCCTTCCTGTAGTGATCTCATTAACTCATGGAAGACTTCAGAATGGTCAGAATCAATAATCTCTCTGCAGGGCATTTTGAATGCACGACTTTGTCGACAGGCTGTAAGGTGTCCTCACAGGGGTTGCTTAGTCCACTGGCAAAATACCCCATAGCAAGAGAACTGTGAGGGCAGCCAAATGGTCCTGGGGAGCAGGTTTCCACAAAAAAAAAAAAAAAAAGAAAAAGAAGTATTTTGCTATGTCAATATTTCTTACCTCTGTTCTTATTTACAATTTACTTACTGGCATTGACTTTAAAACTATACCTGGAAAAACTGACTTTGTAAATAAAATTGGTGGGAACTTCACAGTTCAATTTGGAAAGCAGTGACATTTTAGCCCTCAGTAATATACATCTTATCATTTACCTGGA
The DNA here is from genome assembly GCF_012275295.1 of Melopsittacus undulatus. NCBI lineage: Eukaryota > Metazoa > Chordata > Aves > Psittaciformes > Psittaculidae > Melopsittacus > Melopsittacus undulatus. The sequence goes on from NC_047528.1 coordinate 95,579,657, forward strand.
CTTCTGTAAGGCCTTTGATATGGTCCCCCACAACATTCTTGTTGCTAAATCAGAGAGATATTGGTTTGAAGGATGGACTGTTAGAAGGATAAGACACTGGCTGGATGGCTATGTTCAAAGAATTGCAGTCAATACCTTAATGTCCAAATGGAAACCAGTAACAAGTGGTTTCCCTCAAGGGTAAGTACTGGGACCAATATTACTTAATGAATCAATGAAATAGTGGGATTGAGTGGACCCTCAGCAGGTTTGTGAGTAATATCAAGCTAAGTGATGTAGCTGATACACTAGAGGGAAGGGATGCTGTCCAGAGAGACCTTCACAGGCTTGAAGAGTAGGCCCATGTGAAACTCTGTGATTTTATGTGATATTGGCTTTGTTATTAAATTATTAGAAGTTTTCAGATCGTTTAAGAGGTTTTTCTCTTCCTCTATTTCTTTGGGGGTTTTTTTGCATATCTGTTTGGCTTGTGAACCAGAGAACAAAAAATAATGTTCTAACTGAGAGCTTCAAGTACTTTTATCACTCATTAGGTAAGCAAAAATAAATAATAAAAAAGCTATACCTTTTTCAAAAGGACAATCAGTGAGCCAACTACAAGTTCTTGGTGATTGCTGCATTCAGCTCATATTATTAAAGGAAATCAAATGTTTTTGATACTGCCCCATCTAGTCTAGCTGATAGACTTACACAGTGCACCAAAAAGCAAATAACAATAATGTAGACTTGAATGGAGACAGAACCTGAATGACTTTGTCTTTAAAAATTCTGATTAACATTTTTTTTTATTATTATTATATTTTTAACCTTTTAGCACACTTTTTTTTTCGTTAAACTTTTTTTCATTTGTTTGCTTGGTTGGGTTTTTTTTTTTTTTTGTTTAGTTGGTTGGTTGTTTTCTTTTTGCCAGTTGACAGGTTCTTACGAAGGTTGAATCTTAGGGTTATGAAGTGCAACAGAGACTAGTGTCATAGACTGGGCCACCAACCTCAGGTATCCCATTGCATCTCCTTTGCATGTATTTCTTTTTATAGTTACTGATCATTTGGATGGTAGTGACTTTAAGAGAACCAATTTCTATGCTTATTCATGCATAGCTCCTGATGTGTTCTCAGCTGAAGAACTGAAGACCAACCATAAGTTCAAGTACAGTATCAAGTATCAGTAGGGCTAAGGTTGTGCATAGCTCACTTGCATCTGAAGTTACTGTGATGAACTTCGAGATCCCTAGGGAAAACAGTGCATATCTCTATCCTTATGTACTATTTTAAGCATGATATTTACCCTGAGAAGCAAGTATGTTTCTCTAAATTACTCGCTTTTACTTACAGATCTCAAAAGGAATACAAAATGGATGTGTTTTTGGTTTGGTTTTTTTTTTGTCTGATCATTATTTGTAAGTTGAACAAAGTAATGTTTTCATCACACAAATTAACACTGCAGAATGATGTTTTTTAAAGTAGGAATGTCCACAATGAAAGCCACTAGCTCATGCCTTTGCTAAAGTGAAAAGCCTGTAGAAAATTCACATCTTTTAGAGCTGAATAAAAAAATTCTTAAAATTGGATAAAACTGTAATATGGTCTTATAAAAATAAATAAGAAAATGTCTTGCTGCAGTGCTATGGAAAAAATAAACTGAAGGAGTAAGCAGAAGCTAGGAGTCTAGAGCAAGATGAAAACTGCAGAACACCTTTGCTTTTTAGTGTTTTGGGGAGGTTTTCTGAGCATTACATCTGATTTTCTGTGAAATAATTACACTGATGGGTCTGGTTTCTAATTTACAGTACATAAATCTGCAAAAGCTATTGGGCAAAATCTGCTGAGTCTTTCACCTCAAATCAGCAGCCCTCAGATCATTAATCATGCATTATAAGCTTTAATAGACTGTTTTAAAGACATCTGCTGAGTCTCAAAGGACTAAGTGCAGACACTGCATTTAAGAGATTTCTATATTAGAGCAGTAATAATGTTGAGAGAAAAAAGACACAACAAAAGAGCTTTGCCTCTCCCCCAGGTTCCAGAGAGACCTGCCAAGCGGCAAGACAGGATGGTCATGCACTTTGCTTATAGTTTGAGATTGAGGAAGTTAACCTCACCAAGTATTAACATGTCTTCTTAGATACAGTGATTGTCACCATCATTATTACTTGCTCAGGCAGTGAGCATATAAAGAAAGGTCTGTTTCACACTAATTGAATGTGAGAACAAAATAGTTTTGTCCCAATGTGTCATGCATGCCTGAAAATCACTAAGGTAACTGGCCTTTTGCTTATTTATTTTGTCTGATTTAGTCACTCAAACATATAGTTCAATGAAGGTCGGGTTTGAACGTTTTGCACAAAAGAGATAAAACTACTTAGGTTTTTCTCACATTTTAAGGAGTACTATGCCAGACTTGGAAGCTGACTCTGAGTTATGTGAGTCAGAAATATTGGTCTGTAAATACATCTTTGCACTAGTTACCTGTTCGCTTGTAGTTATTTTTTCCACTGAATACATTACCGTGGAGTAGTAGTTCTCAGATTGTACAAGGAAACACTTTCATAGTGGAAAGGGAGCACAGAGGTAAAAGAGAGCATGAGGGCATGCAGGCTGTTAGATATGGCTACAGATTTGTGTCCAAACAGACAGTAATGGGAAATGGCAGGCTACAGAGTCATAGCATGCTTTTCCACATGTTGTGCTATGGATGAACCCTTCCTGACAGTGACAGTACTTGAGCTGAATACTTGCCCTCTGACTCCTGTATTTACTTCTCAGCATAGAGGGTGCAGTCTGGCAGTTCAGAACCTGATATACCCTAATGCAACAGTATCTTAGTTGCTTGAAAGCTTTACCTAAAATGTGTGAAATCCAGTCTTTTCCCACACTTTCTTAGGAAGCACCCCAATTACCAGGCTATGTAACATTACTGCAATGTGAGTTCATTTTGTAAAAGTAGAAATGCAGCAGCTGAAAACTGGGTGTCCTTGCCATGAAGTTAAGGAGTCACTTCTGTCCAAGTGATATTTAAGATGGTCATCAAGGGTGGAGGCAGCTGGAGAGCCAGCTTTGAAAACCCTCCATTCTGTTGTAATGGGCTAAGATGCACACCAGCTGTAAATCTATTCTCTTCTGATATGGAGCAGTGACTAGTGATAAGAAACTTTTCCCACCTTGATTATAAATTGATGGGGCTTGGTACTCAGCTCCAAACCTCTTTGTTACTGCAGCAATTCCACATCTGTGCTGTGATTCTTTACTAGTGAAAGCAGAGGAGAAGGGCTCTGTAGCATGGTAGGGTAGGTGCATGGGTGTGAGATGCCACTGGTGCCCTCAGGCAGAAAAGGGGCTTGGACCTGGCACTCCCATGTGAGTGCTCTGGTAAGTGAGCATGGGGGAAAATGTCAGCTGCAGGGTTACTGCTCATTTCCTGTGTTTTTCTTACAATACTTGAACAAAAAAAAATGTAGCGGCTAAAAAGCAGACTAAGGACAATGTAGGCCCCCTCCGGAAACTTTCAGGAGAACTGGCTACACAGGACTTGGAGAAGGCTGAGGTTCTGAATGGCTTCTTTGCCTCGGTCTTCACTGGCAAAGGCTCTGACCGCAGCACCCAAGTCTTGGAAGGCGGACGCAGGGACTGTGAAAACATAGACCTTGGGCCCACTGTACATGAGGATCTGGTTCGAGACCATCTTAAGAACCTGAATGTACACAAGTCCATGGGACCTGATGAAATCCATCCACGGGTCCTGAAGGAGCTGGCGAATGAAGTTGCAAAGCCACTGGCCAACGTATTTGAAAAATCATGGCAGTCAGGTGAAGTTCCTGATGACTGCAAAAAGGGAAATATAACCCCCATTTTCAAGAAGGGGAAAATGGATGACCCGGGGAATTACAGACCAGTCAGTCTCACCTCTGTGCCTGGCAAAATCTGGGAGCAGATTCTCCTGGAAGGCATGCTAGGGCACATGAAAAACAACAAGGTGATTGCTGACAGCCAGCATGGCTTCACTAAGGGGAAATCCTGCCTGACCAATTTGGTGGCCTTCTATGACGGGGCTACAAAAGTGATGGACAGGGGTGGAGCAGTTGATTTCATCTACCTGGACTTGTGCAAAGCGTTCGACACTGTCCCACATGACATCCTTGTCTCTAAATTGGAGTGTCATCAATTTGATAGGTGGACCACTCAGTGGATAAAGAACTGGCTGGATGGTCGCACTCAAAGAGCTGTCGTCAACGGTTCAGTGTCCGGTTGGAGATCAGTAACGAGTGGTGTCCCTCAGGGATCGGTGTTGGGACCGGTCTTGTTTAATATTTTTGTCGCTGACATGGACAGTGGAATTGAGTGTGCCCTCAGCAAGTTTGCTGATGACACCAAGCTGTGTGGTTCAGTTGACATGCTGGAGGGAAGGAATGCCATTCAGAGGGACCTTGACACACCTGTGAGGTGGGCTGATGCCAACCTCATGAAGTTTAACCATGACAAGTGCATGGTCCTACACGTGGTTGGGAGCAATCCCAGGCACAGCTACAGGTTGGGCAAAAAGGAAATTCATGGTAGTCCTGCGGAGAAGGACTTGGGGGTGTTAGTCAATGAGAAAATGAACATGAGCCAGCTTCAGTGTGCACTCACAGGCCAGAAAGCCAACCGTATCCTGGGCTGCACCAAAAGGAGCATGACCAGCAGGTTGAAGGAGGTGATCCTGCCCCTCTACTCTGCTCTCGTGAGACCTCACTTGGAGATACTGTGTGCAGTTCTGGTGTCCTCAACATAAAAAGGACATGGAACTGTTGGAACAAGTCCAGAGGAGGGTCTCGAGGATGATCAGGGGACTGGAGCACCTCCCATATGAAGACAGGCTGAGAAAGTTGGGGCTGTTCATCCTGGAGAAGAGAAGGCTGCATGGAGACCTCATAGCAGCCTTCAAGTATCTGAAGGGGGCTTATAAGGATGCTGGTGAGGTACTCTTTGCTAGGGACTGTAGTGATAGGACAAGGGGTAATGGGTTGAAACTTAAACAGCAGAGGTTTAGACTGGATCTAAGGAAGAAATTCTTTACTGTTAGGGTGATGAGGCACTGGAATGGGTTGCCCAGGGGGGTTGTGAATGCTCCATCCCTGGCAGTGTTCAAGGCCAGGCTGGATAGAGCCTTGGGTGATATGGTTTAGTGTGAGGTGTCCCTGCCCATGGCAGGGGGTTGGAACTAGATGATCTTGAGGTCCTTTCCAATCCTAACTATTCTATGATTCTATGAAAATCTCTCATGCTGAGTCAAATTTTTCAGATGAATTTTCTTCCTAGCTTCTTTTATTGGTTAGAAAAAAAAGGTAATAAAATAAATAATTAAGAAATTTGTACAGAATCCAGACCAATTTCCCCTTTCCTCCCCCTCCCTGGGTTTCCAAGTTTGGTATCTAAGACATCGATTACTCTTCCAGCCCTTGGCCTACAGCTTGGACTACAGTCAAGAAAATTAATGAAAAGGTAAACAGAGGTAAAGAAAAATAGAGATACATGATCAGGATACGGCGTGCTGTGGTGTGGAATACCCATTTGGCTAGTTTGGGTCAGGTGTCCTGTCTCTGCTTCCTCCCAGCTTCCTGTGCACCCTCCTCACTGGCAGAGCATTAAGCTGAAAAGTCCTTGATAGAAGTAAACATTACTTATCAACAACCAAAAACATCGGTGTTATCAGCACTGTTCTCAGGCTAAAGTCAAAAACACAGCACTGCACCAGCTACTAAGAAAGAGAAAAATAACTGTTACAAGTGAACTCAGAACAGTGACTAACAGCACTTGCCCTGGGTGGGCAAGGTGATAGGGGTGTCCTTCCTCCTGATCCCTGAAGGCCGACCCAACCCGCACCAGGTACATGGCCATGGTGGGTGCTGGTGGGGGGCTCAGCACAGTCCCAGAACCCCAATGAGCTGGTGCACCCATTGCAGATGCTGGACTAGGAGCTGCTGCAGCAGTGGGGGCTCTCTCCGCAGCAGTCCCCATTTCTCTGGCACCTCCTGCTCCACGTCCACCCAGGAGCTAATGCTGCTACATGGCCTGCTCCGTGCCCCCCCCCCCCCCCCCCCCCCCCCCCACCTCCCTTCCAGCACCCCCTGCAGCGCCTGGGGCTGCCTGGGCACCTGGAGCTGTAGGGGAACCCCAGCCTGCTACCTTCTGGCTCCATTAAATCCTCACCTCACACCCGGGTGTCTTAGTACCCATTTCTTCTCCTGGGGACACATCACCCTGTCACCAGTGACAGCAGCACCTGACCTGGTTCCCAGTGCCAGGGTGCAGCGGTGTCATCACCACCATAGCTTTGTCTGGCAGACGTGACCTCAGACAGTAGCTAGGGTGGCTTTTCTGCCCCAGTTCTCACCACATCCTCCCACTCCACAAAGTTGCAGAGCCAGCCAATGCATTTCAAAACCATGTTTCATAGCCCCCATGGCATGTGGGATGGGTGTCCTTGTGCAGTGATGGGTCCTGGCTAAGGTAAGGAGGAAGTGGCTGCCACCATGTTGCCCCACTTCTGGTAGGCAGGACTCTGTCCCCTCCTTCATGGCCTTTAACATCACAGCTTTTCTGCCTGACCCTGGGCACTGCTGTGTGCCCCCTTCCTGCAGCAGAGCTCTGCTGCCCAGGGCATGCAGGTAGGGTGGGTCTGTGGCTGGTTGAATGGGTGCCACTGGCCTCAAGCTGGGGCAGAGCAACCTGAGCCCACTGGAGCAGTTCTCTCTGGGGTGTCGTGCCCCACAAAATCTGTTTCTCAAGGCCCAGGATAGTGTTCCGGGCAGTGGCATGGGGCACAGCAGATGTTCCCAGCCATCCAGTGGTTGCTTCCACCATGGTAAGCCCATGGCGCTTGCCTTGGCAGGTTGGTGGGGGTGTGATGTAATCAATCTACCCATGTTTGTACTTCAGCCATGGTCCTCCATACCAAAGAGGCTTTAACCACTTGGCTTGATTTATTGCAGTACTTTTCATGCTCATAAATAACCTGGGCAATAGTGTCCATTGTTAAATCCACCCCTCGATCACGAGGCCATTTGTATGTTGCATCTCTGCCCTGATGGCCTGAAGTGCCATGGACCCACCCAGCCAAAAATAATTCACCTTTATGTTGCCAATCTAAGTCCATCTGAGCCACTTCAGTCTTAGCAGCTTTATCCATTTTTTGGTTGTTCTGGTGTTCCTCAGTGGCCTGACTCTTTGGTACATGAGCATCTACATGGCGTACCCTCACCACCAGCTTCTGCATCTGGGCAGTGATATCTTGCCACAGTGCAGCAGCCCAGATGAGTTTACTTCTGCATTGCCAGGTGCTCTGCTTCCATTGCTGCAATCACCCCCACAGGGCATTTGCCACCATTCATGAGTCAGTATAAAGTACTGGCCACTTTTCTCATTCAGCAATGTCCAAGGCCAGCTGGATGGCTTTCAGCTCGCAAACTGACTCGATTCACAATCTCCTTCAGGAGTTTCTGCAACTTGTCGTCTAGGGCTCCATGCAGCTGCCTTCCATCTCCAATGCCTTCACACAATATGGTAGGACCCACCAATAAACAAAGGCATACTGCTTTTCACTTTCTGACATCTTATTACATGGTGAGGCCTCTTCAGCACTCATCACCTCTTCCTCTGGTGACATTCCAAAATCTTTGCCCTCTGGCCAGTCCATGATGACTTCTAGAATTCCTGGATGACTGAGATCTCCTATTTGAGCTTGTTATGTCATCAGTGCAGCCCACTTACTCCTACCCCTGGCAAAATGTGGAGCTGAGTCCTCTCACTTTCTGCAGATTCCAGGCTTTCCTTTAAAGGGAAACTGAAGGAAATAGGTCAACTCAAATGATATTAAATCCTGCTGTATGAAAACATATTCTACTCATCTCTAAGCTGTGAGATGACACACAAGTTTTAAATCTAGTTTTACTGATGAATATCTGTGAAGTGCGAGGAGGGTCCCTGGGATGTGAGTAGAGCTCCCTGCTTGGTGATGGTTTCTCTAACAGCTTTCTCACCATATCTGCTCTCAGTTGTTCTATTCCTCTTTTTTTTTAAAAAAAAAAAGAAAAAGGAAACTTGAGTCATTGCCACTTTTTACCCTCTACTCACTGCTTTATTGAGATCTTTCTTCTCTTCCTGCTTTTCCATTTTATGAGAATTTTATTCTCACCTTCTCTCACAAGTAAAGAAAATTAAAGCCTTATGCTATAGCATTCTGAAATGAAACTTTAGAGTAACTTCTGTTTCAAATGCTCCTGGGGAAAGAGGAAGGCAGCACTTTTTTATTTCTTTGTTTTTTTGTTTTTTTTTTTTTTTTTCCATAGGTGGTTCACAGTCCTGCTCTTGAGTTCTGACATCATGCAGGGTACCCTAGACAAATATTTATTTCACATTCTTTGCTAGGTCTTTGATAAACAGCAAATGTGTTTCCTAACAACTTCATGCAACAGCATCTTTTACAGGAGGAGCCCTGGGAAAGGTGGTAGAGGTCAGCTGACTGACAGAAAGGTGAGAGGGAATTGAATTAGTTCTTAGAGAAGTGATCATGGAAGGCAGGTATAAGACAGAACAAAATACTACTGTTTACTTTCTGAAACTAGTCTGTAGATAAATATGTTATAGACTCCCACAAGAAAAACTGGTTTCAGCAGGCAGCAAATTTGCTCCAGACAAAAAGTGAAGTTTTCCATTTCTTCTGGGCTACTTTGTCCATTTATACTGATAGTCTGAAATAGATCAGAGAGTGCTATTAACAAAGTAATAGAAAATGGAAAAAAAACACAGAATATTCCTAGAAATCTGAAACTGATACCCATTTAAAGCTAAATGTTAAACCTACTCTAATATAATATTACTTGTTACTAACTACTGTGCTGTTGAGCTCTCAGCATTAGTTTAGTTTGCATTATTCTAGTGTTGACACACATGCTAGGGATAAATAACTTTGCTGTAATGTTTTACACAGTTGATAAATCCAGGTCTGATTTTACCTTCCCCACATGCCATGATTGAACAGAATATGACTTTAACAGAATATGCCTTGAATGGAATATGACTTTTAATTCCTCCCAGGTTTAGCACAAGGGAGTTATGGCCATATTCCGGTCTGTTGTGCTTCCTGGAAGCAGCTTTTGGCAGCATTGGGCTATTTCTTGCAGGTTCCTGTAATTCTCTGCTCCCCTCTCCCACTCCCTCTACCCTCCTATCGCTGGGCTCCCAGCTGAGTACCAAGCTCCTCTGTGCACTGTTGGCAGCCCCACTGGGCTGTTACCAGCCTTAGAGAAGAGGTGGCAGGAGGATGCAAGAGGGACTAATGCATGGTCTGAAGGCCCTTCACCTCCTTGGTGAATTAGGGCCTGAAGTCCCTCGCTGGGGATCCTGGGTGTGTCTGAAAAAGGAGTAATTAGTGATAAGCAGCCTGCCCTACTCTCTAACCCCAGGGGGAAGGGTTCCCTCAGACGGTGGACAGATGGCACTGTGATAGTGCCAGTACCCACAGCTGTAAAACTGTGTTATGTCCATCAGTTCGTTTTTGATGTAGCTTGGTAAGTCTGATGGCAATCTACAGTCCACAAAAACAGAGAGTAAAGAGAAGCAGTAGCAGTAATAACAGAATTTGATCTGCCCCTGCAGAATAATACTGGCACAGACAGTGAAGATTTTTTCCAGGTAAAATTATAACAAATATGGTTTGGATCTCATGCGAGGTTTTTGTGGTCCTGTTCTGAGAGCACTTTTAAATTTTGATGCTGATTGTCTTAGTGCATGAAGACCTGTTTGATATCTGAGCTACAAAAACAGTGATGCAACTTCTGTTTCTGCAGTAGCAGGTAGGGAGGTCAGTTGTCCACATGGCTAAAAGTTTCCTTAAATGTGAAGTAGATTTATCATCTTTCTTATGAGATGGCAATTCTAATACGCTGAATCCTGGAATAAGTTTTATTCCCTGGCACTGCTTAACAGAATATTTTTCCAGTTAACGTATGTTGTTTACTGCAACTCCAGTTCTTAAAAGCGTTCGAAGAGGGCGCTGGTATGAAGCGGTTTGACTCACTGGCTCCAGCAGCAGGAAAATGGTCACCAGGTGGCACCCATCGACCGCTAAACCCCGCCGCTGGCTGCTGCTAGGCTAAGGTAGGTGAGGTGTGCGGTTTCCAGCACGGGGTCACTTGGTTTAACGGCTCCAGCACCACTACCTTTTCTGGGTAACACATTTAATGCCTGGCATAAAATAAACGATATTTATCCTCACTATCAGCATTTACACCATTAAATATGCCCACAAATCTTGTCTACTCCCTTAACAGCTATGTTAAACACTTCATCCTTCAGTATGGTACATAGATTAACTATTTGAAGCTATGCCTGCTTTTTTATGTCTTCTCAACTAGCAAACAATGGAGTGGAAAAACAGTTATAGTGGAAGTGTGTTTCAGAGGCATCCAGCTTGCCCAACCACCTTCCCCTTATCCTTGAAAAAAAAATCCAAAACCCCCAGACTGCCGAGCTACACCTCTGGCTTAGTTTGAGAAATACATTCTGGAAATGAAAAGTTAAGGGAGACATTTTTTTCCCCAGTTGCCACATAATCCTTCATCATTCATTCTTTCTTAATCCAGCTCACATCACCTTCTCATCTTGGATTTTATTTTTTTAATTTTTTGTCCTGCACTGAACATAAGTTGTTGGATACAGACAATTTTATGTATTGTTTTGCTAGTGTTTGTAAAGATTTTAAAAGGCATATAGTCCCAGAGTGCACTCTGCTAGGTCAGAGTTTTCTAAGCTTTCTCACAGTGTATTGATGGCCTAAAGAATATCTGTATGAATACAAAAAAAAGGCTTTGCCTGGTGGAATTAACTGTGCACTAATTTTGTACATTTAAATGCTACTAATGTAAATGTGCATTGATTTGTATAACTAACCGCAGTGATTACAGTTTGTAGGAGTTAACATTTCCTGGTTATTTCACTGTTAGGTTTGGGAAGAGATTTTTCTAAGCAGTAAAAATTTTGTAATCTGAATATTACAGTTGCACAGGTACAGGTTTTGAACCAGTAGAACCAAAGACTGGTTGGGAGGGTCACCAAGCCTTCTGCTTCTTCATCTTTGGGTTCCTGCCATGACAAGGCAGTGGGGCCAGCATCAGCACAGGGCTCCCTCTTTCCAGTCTAGGAGTTGGGCTGGGGCAGCAGCTTGGCTCTGCAATTGCAGCATTGGACACAGTCCCACTGATGTCCCACTATTTGGTTTCTATACTGAGCACATTTCCAGCCAGGTGTTGGCAGTGCCTGCCAGTCTGATCAGCCCATGGTGGTACCACAGTACACCTGTCCACAAGTTTCAGGTGCCATTGTCTTGTCCACTGTTGATGAGCAGCCTACACCAAGGTTTATCATGCCCTCTTCTTGTCTGCATTGTTGAGTTTGCCATGGCTCACCATGCTTAATCCTGTTGCCACCGTGCTCCACACATGACTAAGGCAAGATCTTGATGCTCCCATTCACCAGCTTAATGAAGCAAAGTACATTTGAAGCAGTAAGTCACAGCACAGCTAAGTTTAGAAAATACGTTCTAACACTGAAGTACTTCAAGTACACCAAAAACTTTTTTTCTTTTTTGAGGTATTAATTTTCTTATACTGAAGTGATACTATAGTGATGAATTCTGTAGTGATAGGACAAGGGGAACGGGTTGAAACTTAAACAGGGGAAGTTTAGATTGGATATAAGGAAAAAGTTCTTTACTATAAGGGTGGTGAGGCACTGGAATTGGTTGCCCAAGGAAGTTGTGAATGGTCCATCCCTGGCAATGTTCAAGGCCAGGTTGGACAGAGTCTTGAGTGACATGGTTTAGTGTGAGGTGTCCCTGCCCATGGCAGGGGGGTTGGAACTTGATGATCTTAAGGTCCTTTCTAACCCTAACTATTCTATGATTCTTTTTTTAATGTACTTTTTCTAGGCTACTGTATGAATATGACTTATGATGTATGTGGAAAAGAGGGGAAGATCCATTTCTTTACAGAAGTTTGTATAGGTGTACCTTTAGCAGGGGAACCTTTACTGCAGGACAGAAAGAGTAAAGATTAGCTTACCCATTCATGCTAGTATGTGGTTTAGCCAGGGAAGAAGTAGAAATCAACAGGCAAACACTAAGAAAAAACCCCAAACCAACCCAGCCTTAATATGAATACAAAACTTAAAATCACAGCTAAGGCTATTCATTTCTTCATGTTTTTGAGAAGGCAATATACAAGTGATTTTGCTGAACAATTCACTTGGCACTTCAGCTCCACTCTTGAATTCTTTCTCACAACATATTTGCATTTTTGGCCCATGCTCATGAGCTTAAACCTCAACAGTCATGAAGATCTCATTCAACAGGTATAGTATGAACTTGGGACTTTATTAATGAATTTGCTAATTCTAATACATGGAAAATGTTACAAGTTAAAATTTCTTGATATTGTTTTGATAGTCAGGAGTGTGAAGAGACCGTAATCCTGGCTGTTTCATAAATTGTCCAAGCAGCCAAGGATCAGGTTAGGAAACCTAAAGCCCTGACCTAATTAAATCAGGCCAGGATTGTCAAGGGCAACAAGAAAAGTTTCTACAGATAGGTCAGAGTGTGATGGTCAAGAGATCCTTTTTGTGCGTATCTCAAAACAAAAGACAAGGGACCTGACAGCTTGTTACCGCTTGAGCAGATGGCCCAGGGAGGGGCAGAGCAGGGATCCTGCTCCACCAAGGTGGGGGATGCTTCCTGTGCTGTCTGCCCTGAGGCCTTGAAAGTCAACTGCCCGGACCATGAACTGCCCGGAGGGCAGCGCCACAGTGTGGCGCCTGGCAGGGCACAGCATGAGCTGAATCTGGGGATCACCAGATCCTCTGCGAGTGAGTCTGATCCGTGGGAGGGGTCCCAGAGAGTCGAGCCCTGTAAAAAACCACTGTCCTGCAGCCATGTGGTGCACCCTGGCACTTGGACCCCAGTGGGGTCACAGACTAGAAGGACCAAAAGGATCACAAGGACTACAGTGAAAAGGACTACAACTGAAAGAATTTCAGCTCACTGACTGAGAAGATGTCTCTGGATCCATGGGATGGGTGGTGATCTTATTTCTCTGTTTGCTTTCCTTCTTTCTTTCCTTTTGCAGAAGGAAATGGGAGACCTGGTTACCCTGAATGTAGAGAAGGCTGTGATAATCAATGATTTTTTTTGCCTCAGTCTTCACTGGCAAGTACTCCAGCCATGTTACTGAAATTGCAGCAGGAAAAGGTAGTGACTCAAAAAATGAATAATTGTCTGCTGTAGGAGAAGATCAGTTTCAAGACCATATAAGGAATCTGAAGGTGCATGAGTCTATGGGACCTGAGGAGATGCATCCTCAGGTCCTGAGAGAACTGGCAGATTAAGTGGTATAGACACTATCCATCATGTTTGAGAAGTCATGCCACTCCAGAGAAGTTCCCACTGACTGGAAAAGGGGAAATATGACCCTCATTTTTAAAAATTAAAAAAAAAAAAAAAGGAAGAGCCAGGGAACTACAGGCCAGTCACTCTCATCTCTGTGCCAGCCAAGATCATGGATCCAATCCTTCTGAAATTACACTAAGACACATATAAAGTAAGGAGGTGATTGCTGACAGCCAGCACGGTTTCAGTAAGGGTAAACTGTGCCTGACAAATTTGGTGGTCTTCTGTGATAGGGTTACAGTGTTGGTGGATAAAGGAAGAGGAAGTGGCTCAATCTACCTGAACTTGTACAAAGCTTTTGACACTATCCTGCACAACATCCTTGTCTCTGAAGTGGATAGACATGGATTTGATGAATGGACCACTTGCTGGATAAAGAGTTCGCTGGATGGTCACACTCAAACAGTTTCAGTCAACAGCTCAATGTCTAAGTGGAAACCAATGATGAGTGGTGTTACTCAGGGGTTGCTACTGGGACAGGTGCTGTTTAACATCTTTGTTGGTGACACGGACAGTGGGATTGAGGCACCACCTTCAGCAAGTTCACCTATGACACCAAGCTGTGTGGTGTGGTCAACAGGCTGGAGGAACCTTGCTGGACAGGCTTGATAGGTGGGCTCATGCGAGCCTCATAAAGTTCAAGAAGGTCAAGTACAAGGTTATGCACCTGAGGTGGAGTAACCCCAAGCACAAATATAGGCTGAGCAGAGGCTGGATTGAGAGCAGTCCTGAGGAGAAGGATTTGAGTGTGTTGGTTAATGAGAAATTCAACAGCAGTTAGCAATGTTTTGAGTTTGAGAACTGGAAAAAGGGTAATATAACCCCCATTTTCAAGAAGGGGAAAATGGATGACCCAGGGAACTACAGACCAGTCAGTCTCACCTCTGTGCCTGGCAAAATCTGGGAGCAGATTCTTCTGGAAGGCATGCTAAAGCACATGAAAAACAACAAGGTGATTGGTGACAGCCAGAATGGCTTCACTAAGGGGAAATCCTGCCTGACCAATTCAGTGACCTTCTATGATGGGGCTACAAAACTGATGGACAGGGGTAGAGCAGTTGATATCATCTACCTGGACTTGTGCAAAGCATTTGACACTGTCCCGCAGGACATCCTTTTCTCTAAATTGGAGAAACATCAATTTGATAGGTGGACCACTCACTGGATAAAGAACTGTCTGGATGGCCACACTCAAGGAGCTGTGGTCAATGGCTCAATGTCTGGCTGGAGACCAGTAACAAGTGGTGTCCCTCAGGGATCGGTGTTGGGACCACTCTTGTTCAACATCTTTGTCACTGACATGGACAGTGGGATTGAGTGTGCCCTCAGCAAGTTTGCTGATGACACCAAGCTGTGTGGTTCAGTTGACATGTTGGAGGGAAGGAATGCCATCCAGAGGGACCTTGACACGCTTGTGAGGTGGGCTGATGCCAACCTTATAAAGTTTAACCAATCCAAGTACAAGGTCCTACACCTGGGTCAGAGCAATCCCAGGCACAGCTACAGGTTGGGCAGAGACAAGATCCAGAGCAGCCCTGTAGAGAAGGACCTGGGGGTGTTGGTTGATGAGAAAATGAACATGAGCCAGCAGTGTGCACTCACAGCCCAGAAAGCCAACCGTATCCTGGGCTTCATCAAAAGAAGCTTGACCAGCAGGTTGAAGGAGGTGATCCTGCCCCTCTACTCTGCTCTGCTCTCATGAGACCTCACTTGGAGTATTGTGTGCAGTTCTGGTGTCCTCAACATAAAAAGGACATGGAACTGTTGGAAGAAGTCCAAAGGAGGGCCACGA
Organism: Melopsittacus undulatus; assembly: GCF_012275295.1. NCBI lineage: Eukaryota > Metazoa > Chordata > Aves > Psittaciformes > Psittaculidae > Melopsittacus > Melopsittacus undulatus. Next base: position 95,594,919 of record NC_047528.1, read on the forward strand.
GGATGATGAGGGGACTGGAGCACCTTCTGTATGAAGACAGACTGAGAAAGTTGGGGCCGTTCAGGCTGGAGAAGAGAAGGCTGCATGGAGACCTCATAGCAGCCTTCCAGTATCTGAAGGGGGCTTATAAGGATGCTGGTGAGGTACTCTTTGCTAGGGACTGTAGTGATAGGACAAGGGGTAACGGGTTAGAACTTAAACAGAGAAAGTTTAGTTTGGTTATAAGGAAGAAGTTCTTTACTGTGAGGGTGATGAGGCACTGGAATGGGTTGCCCAGGGAGGTTGTGAATGCTCCATCTCTGGCAGTGTTCAAGGCCAGGTTGGACAAATTCTTTGGTGACATGGTTTAATGTGAGGTGTTCCTGCCCCTGGCAGGGGGGTTGGGACTAAATGATCTTGAGGTCCTTTCCAACCCTAACTATTCTATGATTCTATGTGCACTTGCACCCAGAAAACCAACCATGTCTTGGGCTGCATCAGAAAGAGTAGGACCAGCAGATTGAGGGAGGTGATTATCCCCCTGTACTGTGTTCCTGTGAGACCCTACCTGAAGTATTATGTTCAGCTCTGGGGCCCCTAATGCAAGAACGGTGTGAGCCTGTTTGAGTGAATCCTGGGGATAGCCTCATAGATGCTCAGAGGGTGGAAAACTTCTCCTATAAAAAAGGCTGAGAGAGCTGTGTTTGTTCACCCTGGAGAACACTTGGGGAGATCTTACAGCAGCCTTTTAATAGCAAAGTGGGCCTATAAGAAATCTGGAAAGGGACATTTTGCAAGGCATGTAGTGATAAGACAAGGGGGGATAGTTTTAAACTGAAAGAAGGTAGATTTAGATTAGACGTTGGGAAAAAATTTTTTGCTATGAGGATGGTAAGACACTGGAACAGATTGCCCAGAGAAGCTGTGCCCACCCCATCTCTGGAAGCATTTAAGGACAGGTTGGATGGGGCTTTTAGCAAGCTGGTCTACTAGAAGCTGTCGCTGCACATGGCAGAGGGGTTGTAACTAGATAATCTTTAAGGTCCCTTCCAAACCTAACCATTCTATGACACTATAACACGATTCAGAGAAAACAGGATGTTTTTTTCATCATGGCTATATGTAGGCTGTGACATTGAACCACCAGATTGCTAACTGAAGGCAGATGCTATTTGCTTCTGTTTTTCAAGGATTTTTGCTTTCAAATGTTAAGCATTCTATAGTTTGTTTATATGAAGAAATGATAATCAAACATTTGTGTTTTGAGTAAACTTGTTGCTGGGAAATACCTAGCTCGCTGGCAGGCAGGAGACAGACATTTATCTGGTTTCATGGTTGCATTACCATAATCTCTAAAGGTATTTGAGGTGGTCAAGCTTAAATTAGGGATCAAAATAAGCTAAGCATTTTCATCATGTCCTTAAGAAGAAAACAACATGTCTTGTGACATTGAATCCTCACATATTGGTGAGAGGATGTGGCCTGCTCTGAGTAATTTGGTAGAGAATAAAATTTAATTTTCAAGAAAACTGGGAAGAGGAGTTACTCATACATAGCAGGGAAGAATACTTCACTTTCTATCCCCTCAGGGTTTTTCCAACAAAATGCCTCCTGATCCACTGAATCTCTGTTCTATGAAGCACACAAACATCACTGGTGAAGTAATATAAAACCTGAGGTTAGCTCCATTTATGACTCAGTAACAGTTCAATACAAAATAGCAAAATGCTCAGCATATGAGACTGTGAGACTTACCTAGTCTTGAAGAAATGCTGTACAGGAGTAAAAGGCTCACTCTGCATTCCCTTTAGTGTATGCTTATACATCACAAGCCCAAAGCACATGGTAACACCAGTGCATCTTCTTCCTCTGGTTGGGCTGGAGGTTCCTTTAGTAGCACAGACTTCCTCGGGCTGCAGCTTATCCCTGAAGTGCATTAGAGGTCAAACAAAGATGACACCATCCAGGAGCAGACCTTCAGGGTAACTGATTTTCTGCCATTTGTTAGAAATTTTGAAAATTACAAACGATAAAACAGAAAGCATTTCTGTTCAGTTAAAAAATCTTAGGTGTAAACAGTTACCTTCAGAAGGTCATTATAAAATTTGGTTAACCTTTTCTCTCAATGTATGAAAACAATCCTTACTCCATTTCTTTGTGCCTTTTTTCCCCCTCCCTGGATCCCTCACTGCTTTCATTAATCATTTCTCTGAACAACCCCTTGTAACTGAACCACCACCATTCTAACTTACTTATAATTTCTCCTCTGTTTCTTATTCTTTTTTCTTTCCAGTACTCAGTTTCCAGTCCCCCTCCCTTTGTTCCTACTCTTTTGCCCTTCTTTGCTCATATTAAAGGCCTGCTGAGAGATGTTGTGGATTCAGGCAGTCTAGAGTGTGCCATTCTTTTTTCTTCATTCAGCTCTAGATTGATGTTTACTAATGATAAAGAACATCTATGCAAAGAAAGTGTAAATAAAGAACATGTAGCAGAAGCAAAAAATAAAAAACTTCCACTTAACCCCTTAAAAATTTCTTTTCACTTACTCTACTGGGACTTAAGTCATACTTTGTAGGAAAAAAATAAAAGTCTTTATTTTACTTTTTTTTTTTAATTTGCTTCTGTTTCCCTATGGTCTTCCATGTAGATAAACTAAAACTAGATTTTTTTTTCTTTATTGCTTTGTTTTATCTACTTTTTGCCTTAAATTATACATAATAGAAAATTACTAGTAAAGTATCAGATTAGGAGAGTGTAACTGTGTGACTTCTGGAGACCCAGAACACAGGCCAGTAATGTGTAAGGATCCACAAAGGATCAGGTTGCATCAACCTGATCCAGTATATTGAACTGCTTGGATAAACCCTTTACAGGTGCCTTGAGATTGCCTTGGTCGTGAGAGATGCAAAGCATATTTAACTATGATGAAGGACTGGTGTCATTGATGGGGACTTGAGAAGAAGGAAAGAATGTAACTTAGGCATAATTACGTCATTCCACAGGAACATCAGATTTGGCACATTTGGCCATATGACTTGTTCTTAGCAGTGATTCTCAGGATCGAGTGCTACTGAATGCAATCTTTTTCCGTAATGCATATGGACCATTATACAAGTCCAGCAGAAGAGTTAGGAGTCTTTGGAAGGGATTCTAATTGATGATTATGAAAAGCACATGCATTTCTGCTGCCCAGTGGGTGAATGCACGTATTTCAATAGGCCCATCAAAGAAAGCGGGCATACACACATCACACTGATGTTGACACACCTTATTTAGGAAACACTGCTTTCTCATGTCTGACCAGTTGTCTTCTCACCTTATGTCCTATCCTGGGGAAATAACTTCAGTGTAGAAGTAAAACACTGCTGTCCTTTTCAGATGACAACCATGTTTTCAAGAGATGGAAGTAGAACTGTTAAATAATATCTTAGTGGAATCACAAAATGAACATATTTAAAGCCAATATAAGGTTGCAAAGGTTATATTCAGCAAAGCTTGCTTTAAGCTTATTGTCAGTGGTAGTGCCAGGGATAGAAAGTTGAACCAAGATGCCAAGTAATTAATTTTAATTTATATGGTATTATAAAACAAGAGGACACTATAAGGCTGCCAAGATGTAAAACTGCCAAAGATTAAAACATATGCCTTTGCACATTTTTGGGGTGTCAGGAAAAGAAGTTGTTTTTCTTTTTCCTTGAATTTAGATATAACTCTATGAAGGTAATAATTCAGTCATTTAAAAAATAAGGGCATACCATATAAGCTTTTAATTTACATGGCTTTAGGGAATCTAAATAATTTTTCAGCGGCAAATAAAATAGGAGGAAATACTGTTTGCTTGTGAAATGGTTCTAGAGGCTTTTCTTCTGCAAAGATGACAAATAAGCATGCTGTTTGTGGAAACAGGCAACAGTTTCCAGGACAGTTATGAACATGAAGAAACAAAAAAGGGCTTGCTATGATTTCTTGGAATATGCATAGCACCTTATTTAGGCAAATTCCGGTTAGTCTATTATGCCTTGACTGAATAAAGTATGAGTGAATGTGTATATCCCTCACCTGATGTAAGGAAAAAGACATACATACTAGACAAGATTTAATCAGTTCCGGCTTCACTTTTACTTAGCACATAACTATTTTTTTCCGCAGTGGGATGTACATATTTTTTTCGTGAGTCATTGGGCGATTCACCTTTTTTGAAAATACTATTATCTGTACCAAAGCTCAAAGACCACTACAGCAGTTTCAGAAGTCTGAATTTTAAAACTATTTAAGCTAATACACATACATAATAAATATATTGTACCTTTACTCAGAGATGCACAAGCCAATTTAAAGTATTACCATCAGCAAAACAACATCTATTTAGAATTTATCCTGTCTACCATGTTTGTACATCCTGATTAGAATGAAGTGTTTGCTATAGACACTTCTGAATACAACTGAGCCATCAAAAACATGCTTTGAAAAAACAAATTTGAAAGAACTATGAGGCATTGTAGAATGTAATGCTTTGACTATTTCTTCTTTCAGGTGAATTATCATACTGCTATGTTTAAAATAAGGAAGTAAAAATTTTTATAGGGCAAATTAATGACAACTTTGTATGAGTTGGCACTGCTCATAGGCACTCATTGATTCTTTGAAGTCATGAAAGCAGGTTTCTCAGTCCTCCTCAGGCTGAGAAAAAAACTGTTGTGAGATAAGTTTTTTTATGAGATTAAAGAGTTGATTCCTGAAGACAATGAAAACTGTGACTTAAAAAAATTAACCAATCTCTGAAATAGCCCTCAGACCTTACTGGAACCACATCCTAAAAAGGACAAAGTGTGCTTGTAGAAACTGAAACATTTCTTTTTCAGGCATCCAAGCTCATCATTTCAACATTGAAAAGTCCTTGTCTTCATTCCCAAGTGTTTCAACCTATGTTTGGTAACAAATCCCAGCTATTGCAGTGGTTCAGAAAGTAGGCCTAATTTGTGCTGTCAGCTCTCTCAGTTGTTTTGTAGCCTTTGCTGATTTAAGTGGATTCGTTTTCAGGCTCAAAAAGGCATTACACAGAGCCAGATGAAAGACTAAGAGTGTTCAGATTTGTGCAAGCCATTCATCGCACAGATTGCTGGCAACTCTGGAGAAAAGAAAAATTGCTTGTTTCTTCTGAATCTCTTTTAGGACCTGCAAAGTCACAAAATTTAAGTATTTCACCAAAATAATATATGAGCATTTTCTGAGATGCTGTATTTGAAACCAAGATATATGGGTATTTCAAAATGAATAACTGTTTCAAATAATATCAAAGGATTTAAAATTGAAGATTTAATGGATGAAATTGGCAAAATACTCAAATTAAAAGTTTTAGTTCCATTTCATCTTCATTATTTATTGTCTGGAACAGATTTAACCAAAAAAACTTCCTGTCTGCTTGAAATACCATTGTCCCATTTTGGCAGCAGCTTTTTGTTATGCCCTAACAAAAAAATACGCTTTATAATTCAGTTCCTCAAGGGTATTAAAATCAGTGAAATGAAGCCTGCATCTACCTCAGTTGTAAGCTCTTTTATTTCACTTCATATTACTTTTCTGCTGTAGGGTAATTGAGCTGCATTTAAAGTGTTATCAATATCCAAAGCTTTCAGAAATCTCAACATGACACTGTTGCCTCTTGGATACAAAGTGAATCTAAGAGCAAACTTCTTGCAGTTGTTTTTTTACTATATTGTTATAAAACCATGCACCCAGTAAACCTACTGAAGATGCACCATCTTCACTATAGTGAATCTTACAAATAAATAAATAAATGAAATTTCACAACAAAAAAACAGGGGTTTGTTTGGGGCTTTTTTTAGTTTGTTTAGTTTTTCCTCTGTTTTTCTGGCTGCTTACATTGTTATCCTTCATACTTCTTTTATAATTAAGTATTTAAACTTGAAATAAGGGTTTCTGTAGGTGTGTAAATTACCTCATCTGATAATGATAATTAATAAACTCATGTTGCTTATATTACTCATTTCACAGTCATGCATCTATACTGACAGACATGTAAAACTGCAATTTCCATGTGTGGAAAAGTCTAAATCAGAATTTATTCTTTTTTGTTTGTTTTTTTTGTTTGTTTTTTTGTTTTTGTAAAGCAGGTTTGCAGGCTTATAACAATGAAGACCATGTTTTCTTCTAGTGCTGCATGAAATTTCTTACAATGGAACAGGCTGTGGCTTGGGATCTGAAAACTTTTGAAAAGAAATATGTTGTGTTGAAGGCCAAAATAGATTTTAATGTTGAAAATTCTACAGATAAAGCTAGATACAATTTGTATGTCTGTATATAGACATATAAATTAGATCTACGAGTTGATGCTATGGCAAAATATAAGAAAATAAATGAATCCTGAATTTTTTTCTTTTTTGTTTAAAAAACAAAACAAACAGAAATCCTCAGTTAATTGCACACTACTTAAGTACAAATTGTTAATTCTCATTTATAGGAAACTATCTACTAAAGCTACTGAAAAACCCCACAATGTTAATTTTCATTCTCCATAAAAATTCAACCAGAATTCCTTGCCAGTTCCTTGAAAGAAGGCCAATCCTTTCCCAAATGGAATCACCAGAAAATTTCTTAAGACAACTTGGACTTTGGATGTGTTCTTTCCCAGGGAATTATATTGGTTTAAATGCAGGAAAGATTCCTTGGAACTTTCCAAGTCTCTGCTAACATTATGAGTCAGAAGTTTGCAGGTTGTGTTGTGCCAGATTTGACGTCAAAGGATAATCCAATGGGGTTTTCCAATAGGCCTCATAATGGAGATTCAATGGGATTTTACGGCATAAAATAACCGGATTTTTTTCTGAATCACCAAGGTTAGCAATAAAAATCTGATTTTGTTAACTGGTTTGTTAAAACACATTTTTTAAGGCTCAAAATGTTGCAAAAAAAAAAAGGAAGATCTTAAGCCTGAGTATACAACAATATTAATTCTGAACTGTTTCATAACTTAGTAAAATGTTACTGCAGCACAAAGTCACTGTTATGGTTAGTTTTTGTGGTGACGGCAAGCACCAATTACTCCTCTCTTTAAAACTGAGTATGTCTGCTCTCCAAGACTGGGGCATGCTGTTGCAAGTACAGTTGTTATTGCTGGTTGGAAATTTACTTAGGAAGCAAGAAAGTGTTGCCTCATGGCTGGTTTTGGCAGGTCCTCCCTGCATTTGGGGTCCCAGGGAGATCTATGGCCTTGGCAATGGGTGGCCTATTAACAAGTCTGCCCTAGCATCCTTGGGTGACCTCTCCAATTGTTACATGAAACTTATATTTTTGTCGGGTTTACTTAGTTACTAAAAGATTCAGGGAGCTTCCAGCTCTTGAGGATTTTTGGTTTTGTTGTATTTATTTTTTCTTTATATTATTTTTGTCCTATTTTGGCTGAAACCAATTTCAGGAAATCTCATTTTCCCACAGACTGGGAATTCAGCTTCTTTGGCTAGCCACAGTTGTTCTCTAACCTGTCTCCCACACTGCTATACATTCTTGAGCAAAGCTGTTGTCTTCAGCTGAGGTGAAGAAATGTGTGTGTAGACACATGAGTTTGGCTCTGGCACATTCCCCTTTTTGCCAATTTTTCAGCAACTAAAATTTTCAAATACATGAAATTGAGCTCATGCTTGCAAGTTTACTAAGTGCTATCCCAGAAGTCTGTGCCAACTTGTCCTTAATCCTTCTGCTCCATGTTCTTGGAGGGACTAGACTTTGAGGTGTCTGGTTAATAAGTTATGCAATCAGTAGGCTTCTTTCAGAAAGCAGAAAACATGTGACTTCTGTGCCTAGATAAGACCTCCTCAGAAAAGCTCACTGTAGTATGCAGACTTTGACCCATATTCAGGGAACATGTCAAATGGTCTCTAGATGAGAAATGGCCAGAGCAAGTCCATCAAGTCTTCATCTACCTGTTCATACTAGGCTGAGATTGACCAGTGCAGATGAAACCAAGGAAAGTTAGTATTTTGAAGACCTGAACAAAATTAGCAGAGGAGCAGCTTAGAAGAATACTGGAAGTCCACGGTTACGTGAAATAGTGAAAGCTTTAAGTCTGTTATTCAAAGATCTTTTTAGGATGGACTTAGAAAATTGTCTGAAGAGTGAGAAATTCAGCAGTAGATCTCAAAATAGTAGCTGAATAGTTGATAGCTGCTACATTTAGCCCAATCCTGTGGAAAACAGTAAAGTAATGGGACCATGGATTTTTAAGTCATGGCTAATATGATGTCATGCCTACAATATGGAGATTGATATTACATTAGAGGAGTACATTTTTTATCATTTGGGACCCAGAGAAAATTCATGGTTTCTGTCTTTGCCACATTGGTCTGAAAAATCATCTCAGACAGCTTCTGTTAAATGTTGCTGTCTGTTTTACAGGGGCTAATCTGTAGATCTCAGTAACTGGCCTCTTGCTTCTGCCCATCTACAGCACTCTGACATGCCCAGACAAGAAAACAAGTGGTTTATATGTTGACACCAACTCCTTTTTTCCAGATAAGGGAACAATCACCCAGCTTTTGTTGATGGCATTCTTGGCAGATGATAGTTGAGAATTTTTTATAAAAAGAAGATGAAAATGGTCTTGGGGGTTACTGGGTGAAGAAATTTCCAATGTCTGCCTTAGCAACTCACCATCTCCCTCCTTTTCTTGATAAGCCTTTCAATTATAAACAATATAAATAGATCCTTTGTTTCAAGCCACAGTTGCAAGATAAACACAGTGGAGCACAAAAGTGAGGTGAAGTCAGTGAAATTCTTCATGGCATGAATCATGTTGAATTTGGCTTGCTCCCAAATGTACATATTAAAAGAGAAGCCTGTTACCTGAATGAGGTTAAATCATGCTGGAATATGTGGTAGCAAGCGAAGCGGTATAGAAGCAGTATGTTGTACATAAAGTGTATTTTCACGTGGTTGTGGTTTGTTTTGGTGTGAGTCACATTGTCAATGATCTCTTTAGGTAATCTGCTGGGGAGCAGTGATAGGTAGAACTGCTGTCTCCTGCCGTGCGCCCACTTGAGCAATTGCTGAGTGAAAAGACAGGCATGGTGCAAATTGATGTGTCTGCTTATAAATTTATGTTCCTAGAAATTTAGGGGAATGTGGGCAACAGCAGGAAGGATGAGTACAGATTCAGTTTCTCTGTGTATCAGTTGTCCAAAAGAACCTTTAGATAGAGACACTGACAACATCTACATTTAAGAAAATTAGGACAGTTGCAGTAGTTCAGTACTGGAGTTCATCCAGCTCTTCCTCCTGTGCTCTGCATGTGCCTGTGCATCTATTGCTCTCTTACTGCTCCACTGTTGAGTGTGTGGATAGATAAATGGCTGTTACAGGACTTAGGGGACCAAGACACTGGGGAAGATCATAATACATCCCAGAAAAGAAGCAATGTCTGTCACCTGTTTCCAAGGTTCACTGGATTATCTGTTATAATTCAGCCTTGGTTCTCCCTGCAAAATGCAGGTTAACAGAATAGCTCTGCTTAAAAGGGTTACATGAAGGTAAATGCATTCAAAGTTTATGAACCACACAGATGGCACAGTATGGAAATCATGCAATTGACACTGTTAAACTCTAAGCAAAAATTCTTAAAGAAAATGGCCTTTTATACACATTCAAACATGTACACACAGACACGTACATATGCATACATACTTCTATATAAGTTTAACATAAGGAGGACCAAAGAGAAGAAAAAGTAATAATTTACCAGTAGAAGGCATGATACCAAATGAAAATTAAAATCCCACATGATCTGTTGCCTTTGTACCCTGAAAGCTCCAGAAAATGATTCTGACATAATAAAGTTTATGTCAGAAAACACTGCAGAAAATTGCATAGATGATCCCCTTGGATCCTAAATGTATGAGTAAATTCAGCTCGTAAAGTTGTATGTTCTATTCCGTTTTTATGCTAAGTCGTAATGCTTCAGTAGAAAGATAGTGTCCTCAGAAACATCTTTATTTATGGCCTGTTCTGTCATGTTTAGGGCTCATCTTTTAATTATACACCAGCATACTCCTCTAGCTGGTAGAAGGAAAGTTTCAGGAAATAGGAAAACCACCTTTGTAGTTCTTCTATTTTATTTCCACATTTTAAATGCTATTCTTGTAGAAAAGGGAAGAAAATGGAAATTCTGCTACATTCCCAGGATTATATAAATTGTTCCCATGTACTTAGTCTTGCCTTTTTTATTGAGAGGAAATGGGCACACAGCATGGCTGCATGAGTCACAAACATCTGTATTTGAGTGTGTCCTATTTGATTAATAGAAGTTTACAGCCATTTCAGCCTTTCTTCAGACTACGGCCCCCAAACAGCATGAGTAATTTTGTATTTCATAGGTTGCCTGGAGGTGAAAACTTTTTCCCACTTTTGCTGTATCCAGAAGTGTTTATCTTTAAAGCATGAAATTCAGGAAGCCACTATTTTTTTTTTTTTTTTTTTGCTTGCAGATATAATTAAAGTCTGCCTTTTGATGGTTAACGTGGTCTTAGAAAACTTATGAGCATAATAGAAATGGAAGCAAGAGACAGAAGCTCTGGCTTTCGCTTGATACTTTTTCCCCATGGTTTAGTCATACATTCTAAAAAAAACTTTTAGCTCTTCATTACTTGGATAACTGAAAATCAGTAGCAGACACCTTTAATTCTTCTGTGTTCTGAGTAATAGACCTTTTCAAGGAATAGATTTAGTTAATTGAAAGACACAGATTATTCCTGATGTGCCAGATTATAAGTGTCAAAGCTGGGCAGGGTGCTGTTTGCTCTGTTGTGTCCTTCTTCACTGTCATCATTGTAAAATTAATAAGGATGATTTTGGTCCCTGTTGTAGTTCTGATTGGCTAAGGAGTATTATGGTTTTTGTTTGGGTTTTTTCCATTTAAAATTATCTCCACCTAGTATAGCATCAACAAGGTTTATTTTATTGCTGGAAGCCTCTCCAGCACTGTATTTCCTGAACTTGCCTCCCTTTGCCCGCTGTACTCTGTGGTCAGCATACACTGATTGATAGTAAAATGTTGCTATCTGGGTGTAAGCCCAGAGAGAAACCTTTAATTATCTATACAAGTAAAGCGGAAGCCAGAAGATGGTCTTTGTGGTAGGGGAAGAAGTATTGTATATTCCTTGCTTACTAGAGTAAGTCCCAGATTGAGAGAGTAGAAAGCACCAAGGAACATGATGAGCTCTATCTTAGAGCAGGCCCTTCTCAACCTTGTTTTCTTTTTTTTATTTTTTGAAAACAATGGGTTGAAGTTAGGAAACTTAATTGTGTCCCTGCAAAGACAACGGGTCTTGTCCAACTTCTTGTAGAATAATATTGGCTCTGAATGAAATCTGAAAATATGTCTTGTCTCACAGTCTGTAGCTGGTATCTCTTGAGTTGTTTTCCCTGTATTAAGACCAGAAAAAAAAATTACTGACTATTCACAAAGCGAGTTTTGAATTTCCCCATCAATAATATATATATCAAAGATCAAATAAATTGATTTATATAATATTTCCACAATGGGTAATTTAACACCATCAAATATCCTGTGCTCTCTTTTACTTGGAGGTATGACAATTAAGATACAAAAGCATGTTTATTTGCACAGAGAAACCTGTTAATGACTGTCACCATCAGTGACCTGATGTAGACAGGAGTTGGTGTGGGAAAAAAAAAGCAAATATAATGGCAAATGAGATGTTTCCAACCATTTACACAGGTGGATTAAGTCTTGAATGCTTCTTGATACATGTTTCATTGTATTCAGTGTGTTCTTAGTCTCAAATTTTACTTTTTGTTACTCATATATTAGCACAACATAACAAGGAAACATTTAATTTAATCTACCTCTTTCAGTTATTCTAGATCCTGACTAGTGAAAATCATATTGACCTGTTCTCCACTAATCTATACTAACTGGTACCATGATGCAGCATTATCCACCTGACTTCTTTTCAGTTTAGTTTTGTGAAAACTCTCTTACTGAGTCTTTAGAGATTTGTTTTTTAAAACCATAATTCCAGGCTCAAACAGGATAGGAGGTAAAAGGAAGACACTGGCGGTGTCTCTGTGATGTGGATGATTGTGTGAATCTGTCAAAGCCCTGAAACCAGGGCTACACATGTTAATTGAGTCTCATATGGTAGGCTAATGAGTGGAGCCCCGGTGCAGACCTGCTACGCCTCAAGAGGTTTTTGTTCTGCAAAAATGCACGTATGCTTGTACATGCACACAGGCATAAGCATACATATTCCTCGCCTCCGAATAAACATGAAATCAGAGTAGAAATTATTTCCAGTTGCACTCTCAGGATTAATTGAAAATAACTTTGTTAATGGGCCTTCCAAAAAAATGCTTGGGAAATGTTGAGAAGTATGACTTTCTTTTCCCAAATAAATTGCTTTTTCAGCAGTGCTCTGTCAATTACCTGGCAAAGAGGCTTAATTCATCAAATCTTCTCAGTGACCATGCAATTTGCTGAAAAATAAACATTTTGACTAAGAGCAAAGATTTGGCCATTGATCCAACATTGTAACTAAGGTCATAGCTAAGCATTAAAAAAGCATGTGTTCCCGATAAAAAGAGTAGTTTCTACAGAACACAAAATAATGGCTGCATGCTTGCAATAACAAATGAGCTTCTAATTTCTTCAGGCATCAGAATTAGAAAATAAGAACTGTTACTTAGATATTTTCATTATGTTTGCTCCAAATTGTCAACAGGGGGTTCACTGGGCTCCTGAAGACCTGTAGTAGACATCCAGTCTGTTACCAGTGATGATATCCAAAGGGGGATTGTGCCAAAATGGCTTGCCAAAAAGCAGTTTCTGTAAATCACATGAAGGTGAAGGAAATTTTTCCCTCTCCCCTTTATGAAAATATTAGTATTTGTTTAATAACTTTCAACTTCTTTCAACTTCTGCTTTATTTGATTTATTACAAAATTTAACAAAGCATAGGTCCAAGGCAACTGAATTGTCGCAATTAGAAAAATAGGGTGGTAACAGGAATGAAAAGAAAAAAATGTATTTTTTAATCAGTAGTGTTTAAAGGGCAAAAACCTGGCAGCTATATTGAAGCTATTTCTTAAGTGGTGTATATTTACAAAAGACATTACTTTTGGCAGTGGGAAGTATAAATTATATTTTTTTTCCTCCATTTTTTCCCAAATCTATATTGGAATATCTTGCTTCAAGTGAAGGTACCATCTTCTGTGGATACATGTTATCTTATATTTAGAGGAACTGTCTGCTGAAAATCAGTCATTTTGATTTCATGTGGGTATCCAAAAAGCAGGACCTCAAATCTCACTAGCCCCTTCTGAAGATATTGGAGGTTAATGGTTTTAGAGAAATATTACTTAAAATATAAAAAAAAAACAAAGCCTTTCAGACTGAAAGTTCTTAGTTCCAATTTTTCTTTTTTTTTGCTTTGTCAGATAAAACCCACGCTAAGACTGACAGCACTGCTGGCTAGACAAATCTGCCAGTATCATTGGCAGAGAGAGCACTTGGCTTTCTCTGTGAAGTGCCTTGTTGTTTCTCTGTCTGCTGCCAGGACACACACAGGCACTGACACATTCTCTGGCTGGCCTCTTCTCACTCACTTCCCCTCCATGTCTTCTTCTCCCAAACAGTCCCTCTTCAGCACTCCTACCTTAAACTTGCTCCTCTTTTCCCCCTCTTCCTGCTGGTGAGATTCACTGGAGCACCTCCCATATGAAGACAGACTGAGAAAGTTGGGGCTGTTCAGCCTGGAGAAGAGAAGGCTGAGTGGAGACCTCATAGCAGCCTTCCAGTATCTGAAGGGGGCCTACAGGGATGCTGGGGAGGGACTGTTCATTAGGGACTGTAGTGATAGGACAAGGGGTAACGGTTTGAAACTTAAGCAGCAGAGGTTTAGGTTGGATATAAGGAAGAAATTCTTTACTGTTAGGGTGGTGAGGTACTGGAATGGGTTGCCCAGGGAGGTTGTGAATGCTCCATCCCTGGCAGTGTTCAAGGCCAGGCTGGATGAAGCCTTGGGTGATATGGTTTAGTGTGAGGTGTCCCTGCCCATGGCAGGGGGTTGGAACTAGATGATCTTGAGGTCCTTTCCAACCCTAACTATTCTATGATTCTATGAGTCTATGTTTGACAGGCAGGTGCTCACCCTTTTACCTGAGAAGAAAGGCAGTCTTGATGCTTGAGTACCATAATGGCCACAGCAAAGAGGCTTTCTCGCCTCTCTCTCACCTATTTCTCATCTATCTCCCCTTTCTCACCTATCCCTGCTTGGCTGCACTGAATGTCCTTCATCGAAATATATCTGAAATACATATCCTGTGAGAGATCTTTCGTATTTTTTTTCAGTGCTAGACCTTAGCTGGTATTTGCATTCAGAGTGTGTTTATTACTAGACCAGTATTAATACACTCTACAAGCAGAAAACTGCTAAATTCTTGTAGCCATATAGAAGTCTCCAAAGAGATTGATATCTAGTCCACAGGATCAACAAGGGCACAATTTATTAACAATGTTTGCACATACATTTTACCAAGTCTAACCATCTCCTGAGAATCCTCTATTATTTTTTCCCCCGTATAGAAGACAAGAGACAAGGACGATCAAGGAATGCAGGATTTTAAGGCAGTTCCTGTTTATTTTCTGTATTCTGCTTTTTTTAGTGGGTGGGTTTTTTGTTTGGTTGGTTTTATTTTGGTGTGTTTGTTGGGTGTTTTTGGGGGGGGCGGTGGGGGGAGGAAATGCATTTTATTTGTTTTGGACATCAGCTGCACGGTGTCTGGAAGAGCAGTTTTTCCGCCTGACCTAGTAGCCTTATGGGGTGTAAGTGTTCTGGATACGCTGGCAGTGCTGGGCAGGCTGCTCTCACTGAGGATTTGAGCTGAGGGTGAGGTCAGAGACCAAATGCTCTATGAGCCTGAGAAAGTTTTGGATGAGTTAGCAAAAAAAAAAGGAAAGGATTATAGACGATATACCACTGGGGGTTGCCTTGCTAGCCACATAATGAAAATGCTTGTCTCTCTCCTTCGAAAGGGGGGACAGTGACTGCACTAAAAACTGCATCCAATGAGAGAGTGGGCCAGAGTTTTAAAAAGACTGCAGTACAGAAGGCAGTAAAAATGGAGAAAACAAATGAGTGCTTGAACTTTTGTTTTGTAAGATTTCTGATATCTCCCAAGATTCAGTCTGTGCTTGCTTGATTGTTGAAATTATGTAGATATAATGCAAAATCAGAAAAAGTGTCATTTGAAATGTCATATGAACTTAGATCTGCAATTTAATAACTTTGTTATGGTTGTGATGCTTTGAATGACATAATTGTATTTTTGTGGTCTGTGTTGACTTCTTTGAAATTGGTTGTGAACATTAATTATACACTTCTAATGAAAAATATGCATTTTCCAAGGCTTTAGAGGAAAGAAGCTGGTATCTGAGCATTAAATGTCTTACAGAAAAAAATGGCATATCCAATAGACTGTAAATAACCTAGCGGCATTTCCAGTGGACTGGTTAGAAGAGTAAGCGGGTAAAATAAATAGGACAGTGTAAAGGAATCTAGTTTTTCCCTTCTCTGGCCAATGTTCTTGAAAGTTTCCATTTCAGAGATGCAATCTCACGTGTAAAACTCTTGCTTTAGAGGTACATTACTTGATGGTCTAGACAGACTATATCCTGTGTCTGTAACTAGAATCAAAGCCACATTTTTTGCTATTGTGTATTTGAACACCACAGACATGCAAGTTAATTACATGAAGCACACCATTTATTTAAAAGATTGAATTAATTTCTTATGTGAATGCAGTGGCTAATCTATGACTATGAAAATGAAAAGAAAAAAGAAAAGAATCTTTAAGAATGTTACCTTTTTTCTGTGAGATAACATAGTAACATAACTATAATCTGGTGAACCTTTACATTATTATTAGCATGTAAATCCATTTTCAGTGGAAATATTGGCTCTGACATTGGCTTACACTGTACATGTATGTGCATCATTCCTTATCCTCTTTATGTATCCAGGCAAGCTGTCAACTTGCTTCTTGTGTAATCAGAAATCTTTATCTCTGAAACCTAAAGTGTATGGCAGTTAATATTAGACATACTACCCTCAAATGCATTAGCTCAAGTGGAGTACTCATACCAACTGATGTCTGCTTGTTTGGGGCTTTAAAAAACTTCCTGATGAAGCAAATGTCCAGTGTGATGCATTTTCTGAAAACAAAAACAAATAAAAAAATTAAATTCTTGAAGTGGGAAATTTATTAATTATATATATATATCTACTAAAATTTGCAAACAGTGTCTCTACATTGCACCCCTGACTACAACACAACGTGCAGTGTGTAATGTGTTGCCATTCTGGCTGTATTGGCATCAGTATGAGCATTACTATTCCTCTATTACTGTTTGGCTTTCCTTGACAATTTTCATCTTCAAAAAGAGCATTTTGTGCTTTGCTCATTCTTAAGCAGTATGTCAGTTTCATTCCCCCCCTCCCCATTCCACTGAGAAATGAAATTAAATACTGCACTCTCTGGCTTCAATTATCATAGTCTAAATTATCAATTTGGAGAGAAATTTTTGATATGTGAGGGTAGCAATATGATAATCAGAACATTTGAAAATGTTACAGGTGGGGTTTATTTGTGTTGTTAAAAGCTATGCCTGAGTCCTCTTCTGGTTTTTGTCCTTGTAGAAAGCCTGGCCTTTCTCCAGAGACCATTTTTGTTCAAGAGACTAGAAAGAGAGATTCATAAAGAAATGGTTCTCAGTTTGGAAAGTGAGCAGAAAAGGAGTGCTCAATTGCCTGCATTGTGAGTTAAGAATATAACTTGAAAGGGTAACAGAGAATGGGAAATATGGTTTAAGAGAAGGTAGGCTAAAATTGCCAATGGTTGATGCCTAAATAAAACAGTAGATAATGATAAATTTATTAATGCTATTAAATACTAAGGATAAGACCTAGCACACACAAAATTCACTGACAGACTGGAAAATAGCCAGGCTGAAGAAGCTACCAAAAGACTTCTTATCTATTAAAAAAGTCATAGAAAGTTACCAGAAAGTAACTAATATAATGCAGAGCATTTAAATATGAATGAATTGTCGCATGTATGCTTATGAGACACTATTTAAATAATTGTGCTTAATGGAATTACATATCTCTGTTAAAATACATGTAAAAAGATTAATGTGGTTTTAATAGTATTTAAAGAATTAATGGAAATCATTGCTTCAGTTTGTAAATGTCATTTCAGTGAAACATGGTGGTTGCAACAGAAAGTCACTCTCTTGATGATCAATGGGGAACAACCATGGCATGTCCAAATTGAACTATTTTTATTTGAAACATAAGTGTGTCCAGTTTTTAACTGAATTCCTTGGCCTCAGATTTTACCAGATTTTCTGGTATATAACCAATAATCCCTCAGAAAATCACTTCCCAGTTAATAAATACTGATATTTGCTGAAATGGGTAACATGAATGATTCATTTGAGGATCTGTGCAGAGGCAGCCAAAGTGCTGCTGAAATCCCCTCTCCACTTCCATGTCTGTGGCTTAAAAAATAACTCTGAGCCTTCATATGTGCTAAAAGTCCTTTTCAACTTCTTGTGGATAAAACTACTGTACACTTCTTGCTGCAAGCATTAATAACTCCTTGAGAAAAAATGACCTTTGCTTTAATGAAACAGTAAACAGTGTTAGTGATCAAAGAGCCAGATGTGTGGCATTTTACCTCTTTGAGGTATTAAGCAAGCGGTTCTGTACAGTTAAGTTACTTGGAATTTGCATTATTAAGTGCTCTTTTTGTTTCCTCACACTAGGTATTTGCAAAAATACTTCTTGTTCTTCTTTTCATTTACATATTTTTAGCGTGTCTTTTCCATGACTGTAATAAAAAGGTAGTATTTTTAAAAAAGCATTGCATTACTCTCATTTTGCCTGAAACTTCATAAAAGTTCCAAGAAGATGCCTGATAGCTGGAAGATGGCATTTGTTCTAGTTACAAGTAGCCTAGAACTTATTTTTCTGTGATTCTGAAGGTTCTTTACCTTATGTGTCTGAAAGGGACCACATACAATTCTGAAATAATTACTGGAATAAAAGAAAAACCTCATCACTGAACTCAAGAGAGCAACTCAGGATAAATGCTCTCTTGGTCCCTAGCAGAAAGACAGGAGAGGGAGACTCCTGCAGTGATAGGAACAAGACAAATTTTTAGGGGGCTGTTTTCCAGCTGCTTCCAGCTTCCTAGGAATGAAATGGATAAACAGGGTACAAGTATAAACCAATGCTGTTTTGAGACTACTTTAATTTACACTTGATACCAGGGTGGCTTCTGGCTGGAAAGCCTCAGCTATTTAACACTACAGAATTGAGAAACAGATTCCCTCCTCCCATTGGGATTTCAGAGCAACAATGAAAGCTAAGTAGTTGGAGGGTGTCCATCCAAACCTACAGACTGAGAACAAGGAGGAGTTCTCATTCTTTCTGAAAGAAAAAAAGCAGTGGACAAAACATAGGCCAATGTAGATTATAATGGTTGCAGATAGTCTTTATGATGACTTGATCACTTCCCCATTTTTGCTTTTCTCCAAGATAAGACAGATAGAATTCTCAGATCTTGTTTTTATTTCTTTTTTATTCTTTTTCTTCTTCTGATATGTGTGTTCACTAGCCATTTCCCAGAATACAGTTGTTGGTTTCTCTTTCACCACAGTATTTTTATTATTTTTTAATTCAGTCCAAAGTTAAGTATTGGCAAGATGAATAATTTTTTTGCTGTTCCAGAAACCATAAACTCCACAAAAAATATAGTCTTGAGGCTGTTCAGGAAAATAAGATCAAATCTTCAATACAGTATTTGGCCCATATTGTGGGGCTGGGCACTAAGCATCCTTATGGAGACTTGTGGCAGCAGTGGTCCCTCACTGATCTCCAAACACCTGTGAAGCCGATACCTAAAGCAGTTTTCTTCACATGTTTTCAGTTACTCCATCAGGGTTAAGAAAGAAGAGAAACAGGAGAGCAGAGGGAGAGCTAAAGCATTCACCACTCATCAGCATTCTCTAACTGTACCCTACTATTACACCCAGGTAAATGATGCAAAAAAAAACCAACCAAAATACAAAAAAAACCCACCAAACCTTCAAAAGGGCTAAACATTTCTTCCACAATCTCTTTCCACCTCACCTTTTTCCCCTAGCCTCCACCCACACCATAAACAAGGGTGCTTAAAGATCAAGGCTGGGGCATACACATGTGTTTTGCCACAAAGACCATATGTGGATTTCCATAAAAATTGTCCACAAGACCAAACTAACTAAAAATTTTCCATCAGAAGTATTATTGCTGGTTTGTATCTTTTAATTTTTTTTTTTCTATTTTTTTTATTTTGGTTTTAATGGATTAAAAAAATATCTTGCTAATAGCATTAGTTATTTTCCCGAACAGACAGTGAAAGCATGAGACAGGTTAGGCAGAGCCTTCTTACAAAGACAGAACTACCACAGTTTTTGAAAACCAAAACAATGACCATCTTTTCTCAGAACTTGCATCCTTGCTCTCCTTTTGCATGTTCTGTGATCATCCTTGGGAATGGTAATCCAAGGAAAACACCAATATTTCTGCTACCTGGCCCTTACTTAAGCCCTAAAAAGGAATAAACTTGAGTTGGCAATGCTGGTACTCCTTTCCTTTTCACAAATAATTTAGAAATTTTGCATAGTTTACAATCAAATGTAAAATACTAGAATACTTTGTGAAGCAGAACTAATATTTCCATCCAGCTCATATAAATAATTTATATCAATTCCTTTTCATGTCTGTTCAGTGACCAATCTTTCATTGAAATGTTGATTAATATGGGAAATAAGTACTTCAGTCTTGTCTTCAGTTAACTGTGCTTTTGTGGCTGCTATTTATCTTTGTAACCATAGTGACGAAATCTATTTGTTGGCTGCAGTCATAGCAATTCTAAACATGTATTTTGTTTATTTCATGTCTAGAAACCTGAACATTATATTAACACAATTATGGTATAAGTTTGAGGAACATATCCTTAAAACCCTCCTATATCAGTTTACTTGTGATGCATCAAATATTTTTAAGTTTGGGACACTTTAAGAAGTTATGGTTGTCTTTCATTTTTTTCCATGAATTTTGTGCAATACTGAAAAGCAATCTAAGCTTTTTCTGATTTTTTTTGATATCTAGCTTCAAATAGCTTATAGAGACCAGTACAGTCCCAGCTAGATGTGGTTGGTGTGGCATAGTTATTCAAATGCCTGAAGACCCATCTAGAATATGTCTTGCTTCCTGCTTTTGCTTTATTTTTTGTGCCATCCAAAAAGCAATGGATGGACCCTCCACCTCAGACATGGAGGTTCTCCAGAGCTCAGGGCACAGCACCTAACAGTTGTTTGCCCTTGCCAAGACTCAAAGATTGGCTGTTGTTCAAAGGACCATAGGTACCTGTTGGAAACTTAACATGTCAGAAAGCACATACCTCAAAAAACTTGCCATTATCTGTCTGGCAATGTTAATACTGATGTTTCCTCACCTTCTGTTAGATTTTTTAAAAAGTAATGCAGAAGTAGCTAGTCCTGCTCAAGTGTCTAGAAGCCCTGATCCCTAATTATTAGTTTCTGCTAGTGGTGCAAAAATAGAGGAGAAACCAACCCCAAACAAAAAAACCTTGTGTTCTGTGAAAGTTTTCAACCAAATTATACAAATAGTGATTGAAAAATATACTGAGCCAAGGGCATAGAAGGAGGCTAATCCTCAGCAGTGCTCTTGGTGCATCAACCAAGATAAGGTGAAATTTTTGTAGCTGATGGATTCTGCATGAACTTCTGAGGAATATTTGGGCAAGTATATCAAACTTTGAAGAAAATGCTTCCCAATCGCAAAGGAGGAGAGGCATGAAGGTGTTTGTTGGATATGGACAGACTGAACATAGAATCTGTTCACAGAGTTATCCTTCAATGGGTATGGAGTATTGAAAAGCATTTCTGATGGTTAATTTTTTTTTTTTTGCAGGCAAATATTACCTATGTCTTTTCTTTGTCTTGAGTTTGAAGGATTTCTTTTATCATACCCAAAACAGATGCAAAATTCAAGTCTACAGCTGCCTTAAGATTACTGATTAAAGTAAGCTTTGTTTCATGTCCTTAGACACACAAATTCTTCTCTATTCTATTTACAGGCCCTCAAAGGAATCTTGTTTAAATACTGGAAGTAGTGCATTTTTTAATATTCAGATCAATATAGAGTATAATGACCATTGCAAAAAAAACTTCACAATAAAATGTGTTAACACCTATTTTTGGGTTACTTACGTAGAGTGGGGAAGAATAGTTTTACCTCTGCAACACGGTTAATTAGCTGTTTCAGTAAAGGAGACGATAGTTGGTCTGACAGAGCGATATTCTGCATAGATAAGGAAACAAAGCAAGGCTAATTGAAATTAGGAAAAACTGCATAAAAGGAAGCAGAATGATTTCCAGGTTAAAATTGCAACTCTGCCTGAATTCTCTAGAGAAAAATCAGTTAAAGGTGTGAATAGGCTTCACCTAGGTGTGAGGTTATTTGATAGTTTCTTTAATGAGTGCAATCTGAGGGGAAGGTATATATGAAAACTGAATGTTTGATGTCTGTCTTGTCAGGATTGCAAATGAGGTGAACAAGAGACATTTCCAACATAATTCAATGTAAGTTGATTAAGCCTGTTTTTGTCTTACTCTTTTCACTTGTCTATTATAAATTATTATGAATTTATGTAGGTATTCTCTATACAGAAATGGGTTTTATTTGTATTAAATATGATCTGAATAAGTGTGATTCAAGGTGACTGGATCTCCAGCTACCTTGTTATGATTGGGTATTGCTGTTTTACAGGTCTTAGTAATCTGTGGATTTGTAGGACCTTAGGTCCTACCTTCAGAGGTGCTTTTTATGCAAACCATTCTGTAAAGTATCCAAAGGGAAGTTGCACGTTACCTATGTGGAGAACTGGCATTGTAGTTAGAGAGAGATGTGTCCTGTATAGACAAGCGAGAACCAAGAAGTCTCTTTAGTATGCAGCCAGTTATTGAAGTCTTAAATCCTAAGGGTCTCAGGAAAACAAGCAACAAGCATACAAAGAGTTAATATACAGTTCCTGCATAGGAGTATACAGATTGAGATTTCTGAATTGCCCATAAAAATGTTTCTGATAACTGAGTGCATTTCTAATTGCAGTATGAGCATTAGCAAGGTTAACAGTGTGCTAGCTAAATTGTGAGAAGGTTGAAGAAGTTTCCAGTTTAACAAATGTGAAGAGAGAATGTATTAACGAGCATAGAAACTGTTATAAATTGGGAAAAACTGTGTCCATACCAGTGCTAGAAAAGGAAGCAATTGTCAGTTCACTTTCTTTTCTAGTGCATAGCTATTCTCCATAGCATAAATGATCTTTAAAAAACACCTAAGAATAAATTCCAAGCAAAAAGGTAACCAGAATTTCTCCAGACATTCTCCAGACTGTTGAATGGTCTCTTAGTTTCCAAATTAAGATGTGTTTTAAATACTTTCTTTGCTTTATTTGCTGTGTATGTTGTGATCTACGACACTCATGTACTTCTTTTCCATAGTGCACTGTGCCTCTCTCCACAGACAACACAGGGGCAGAATCTGTACTACCTCAAGGTTTTCATGAATGGGAACACTTGTTGGATGGTGCTGCTCCCATGTCAGCGGAGCCACACAGGATCAGTAAGTTTATATCCTAATTGGAGTATATGTGTAGTCTTACTGTCTGAGAATAATTGCATTTTATGGCTTTCTTAGGGAAACAGTTATGGTCTATGCTGCATGAAGAGTTTAGTGAGCTGTCCATATTTCTTCTTCTAGGGAGTACCAGGAGTCTGAATGCACAGTCCTTCCTCCCAGACTGCCATTGTGAGGAAATGGCCACACATGTTTGCAAAGAGCTGGATTTGTAATTGCATTAATATGATCTGTCTTTTCTGTTAGTGTTCACACAGCTTTCTGAAGATGTGATGAGGATTGCTTATAAGATTTGGATTTTGGATTTGGAGAAGGCTGAGGTTCTTAATAGGCTTTGGCTCAGTCTTCACTGTCAAATGCTCTGACCACACCACCCAAGCCTTAGAAGGCAGACGCAGGAGCTGTGAGACCTTAGGCCCACTGTAGGAGAGGACTTCGTTTGACACTATCTTCAGAAACCGAACCTGGGACCTGATGAAACCCATCTGCAAGTATTGAAGGAGCTGGCAAATGAAGTTGCTAAGCAACCATCCATCATATTTGAAAAATCATGGCAGTCAGGTGAAGTTCCCGATGACTGCAAAAAGGGAAATATAACCCCCATTTTCAAGGGGAAAATGGATGAAAAAGGGAACTACGGACCAGTTACTCTCACCTCTGTGCCTGGCAAAATCTGGGAGCAGATTCTCCTGGGAGGCATGATAGGGCACATGAAACATAAAAAGGACATGGAACTGTTGGAAGAAGTCCAGAGGAGGGCCATGAGGATGATCAGGGGCCTGGAGCACTTCTTGTATGAAAATAGGCTGAGAAAGTTGGGGCTGTTCAGCCTGGAGAAGAGAAGGCTGCGTAGAGACCTCATAGCAGCCTTCCAGTGTCTAAAGAGGGCTTATAAGAATGCTGGTGAGGGACTCTTCACTAGGGACAGTAGTGATAGGCCAATGGGTAACAGTTTGAAACTTAAACAGGGGAAGTTTAGATTGGATATAAGGAGGAAGTTCTTTACTGTTAGGGTGGTGAAGCACTGGAATGAGTTGCTCAAGGAAGCTGTGACTGCTCCATCCATGGTGGTGTCCATGGCCAGGTTGGACAAATATTTTGGTGACATTGTTTGCTGTGAGGTGTCCCTGCCCATGGCAGTGTGATTGGAACTAGATGATCTTGACATCCTGTTTAACCCTAACTGTTCTATGGTTCTATGATTCTGTTGTGTGTTATCTTCCAAATTTAATTGCATTTCAGGCCAGTCACTATAGGGAGTGGGGTATGGGAGCAAATTTATTCTGCCATCTCTCTTTTGTTTCTGATTGCTTGTATTCCCTTATCTGGACAGGGACTTAGGATGCTCAGTGTAAGATTTAGGCACAATTTGAAATCTTTTACCTTACTCAGAGGACAATAATGCTGTACATGTCCATACAAATATATATAGGGGTTTTTTTTATTTCTTCTTATATACTTTTCTAAAATGAGTTATGAGTGGATCATGTGGGAATCAAATAATGAGGACATGTGCTTTCCATGTAGGCATTTTTTGTGTAGAACTGCCCTTGTTTTTTATTGAAGCAGGGCAGAAATTGGAGCATTCATTAACTGTAATTTAAGAGGTCTTATGAGCTAATTTAAACATATTTTTTGAATGATTCTTGCAGTTCCATTCTCTTTATGTCCAAAAAATAAAGTTATTTGGATAACATCTGCTTCTCTTGCTGCCTTGAAGTCAATCAGTTCTTCTTTGCAAGAGCCTGTGAATGTAAATCTCACAGCAAGAATGTGACTTAGCTCAGTGGAAAGTAGCTGAGAAAGAAGATGGAAACCTTATGCAAAATCTCAGTTTAGCTTGTGTTTCTTTTTTGTGAGATGTTGAAATTGTGCTTTGGTAGATATTTTGAAAGAAGATATCACAAATGAGCTTCATTTTTTGCTAAGCTTTTCTTTACTAGTGGCAGTTAAGGCACACCATAGAATAAGTCTTCCTAAAAGAGAAAGATTTAAAATTATAGCATTCATTAAACTGTTGGCAAAATAAATTAACTATCTTGAGAATTAAGATAATCTGAAGAGAAATAATGCATTTAATAATAATGAAATTATTAATTAATTTAGGAATTATTGCTAAATTTCATTGGTATGATTTTTCTGTATTTTGCTTTTGCAGGAGATTGTCATCTGAAGAGATGGGTTTTTTTTCTTCTGTATTTTATTTTTATACCCTGTTTCAATTTATTTTTTAATGTGCTGAATAGATATTAAAAGATAAAAATTGTGGCTAGTTGAGGGGGTAAAAATTTGAGTGAAAAATCATAACAGGTTATTAAACTTCTTAATCATTGATACATGCGGCACCTGAAGATTGGTATGTGTTACTGTTTTGAAATGCAGAATTATGACCCCACTTATTAGGGTACTGGATTCTACCTTATGGTAACTTCTGTGGATGAGCAGCTGAAGAGTAGTGCTGGTTCTTTGGGCTAGGCCACCTTTAATCCAAGCAGTGATTAAAGCTTTTTATTTAGCAGTATATTTTTGCATAAATTTTACCTTTTCATTTCATTCATACAACCAAAAAAGTAACTTCCATTGTTGGGAATAAGACGTAGAGCTTACTTACTCAATGCTCACCTATAGAATCACTGCAGAGTTTCATGGATACATATAGAATTCTATTATTTCTGGGCTTCAACCAGTCAAGAACAGAAAAAGAAGATCTGAAATCATTTTGCTGTAACAATTTAGAATTTAAAAAAAAAAAATCACAAATTAAATGTTACCTTCACAGCAGCTACTAGAACCAAAATTTCCATGACTGCAAACAAAGAGGTAAAAGATATGTGAAAATTAATTTTTTCTTATTGTTCCATTCCTGATCTAAATAGTAAGAATTCTAGCTAGCAGAGCATTGTAGAGATATCCAGTGTTAACCTAATAAGATCTGATCAGCCCTGGCAGGCACTAGTGGAATCTGGAAAAACTAGCCCATGAAGACTGAGCATAACAATCATCATTCTCCTTTATCAAACTCTAGCTCTTTCATCATCCTCTCCTCTCTTCATACCTACGGTTTTGGATATACAGCTAAAAAAGCATGCCTAACATGGCTTTGGATTCAAATTAGCATGAGAAATGCATATTTGGAGGAACAACTCTATCAGTCTATAGTAAGTTTTGACTGTAGCTATGCTAGGGTAACAAAGTAGGAGATTAAGAATGTCCAGAAATTTCTCCTGGGAAAAGTGTCTGATGGAAAAAACAAATCAGCTCTGTCCTCAGGTGTTTAGCTATGCAACTTGAGTTGGTCTTTGCATGCCAGAAAAGAAAATTGTCTATTAATTTTATGCACTCTATTGAAAAATTAAACCAGACATATTATTCTAACTTGCAAAGGATTAACTTTATTTAGCAAACGTTTAATCATTGAGGGAAGTGTCCTATTCAAGATAGTTTTTAAGTACCTACATAAAACAAAGTAGATGTTCAAGGACCTTCTTGAATAAGGGCTTAAAATTAGAAGATGCAAATCTTTTTAATGTAAAACCTAAATAAACACTAACTAAAATTGAAGCAGAACTTCATTAATACTAAGTGATAATGATCTCTACAACCATATAGACTCCAAAAGAACACTTATTTCCCATAAGAAATTCAAAGAAAATAAATCAATATGCTCCTATTCTCTGTAATCATGAGTGCAATATGTATAAGAGTCTTCAAGACCTACCTGTGTGCTAGTGCTGCTCTGACTGTTTTTTTGGAACTTTTCAAAACATAGCTCTTGGAGAAGCTGAAGTACTGAAACACATCCTCACACAATATCATTAAATTTTCAATAGCTGAATGGATAAGATTGTGGAAATGGTGCACAGAGATCTCTCTTGTTTTGCTCTTGTATTTATGTTTTGTAAAGATGATTGTTTCTGCTGAACTTGTTATTGAAGAAACTGAATTATCAAGTTAGATAGGAAACTGGAGGCGAGGGTCTGGATTTGGATTTGGACTCTGAGGGGGAACTATATATAGGTGAGGATTTTAAAGTGGCATAGAAGAGACTTGCACTGTCAAAACTACCCCTAGTATTCTACAGAGTTCATATTTGAGGTCCTTAGTGGAAAATCACCAATTATGGAATATGGAATATGAATATGGAATGCTTTTTTGTCTGTAGAAAACAAACTAATTTAACAAATAAATACATGGAGAAGTAAAAGTACCTAAGTGAAAAAATAAATTTTGGAAATGCATGACTTAAACTTGAAGATTTATAATTAAACTGCTTCCTATATAGACTGAGTATACCAGAAACTGGTGACTTGATGAGATGAGCTCTAATTCACCAGTCTTTATTTTAGTCATGTAGAAACCCCCACTGAGAAAAAGGGAATTTTGTTAGTGGTGTATGAACAGGGTGCCTATAATCTTAGAACAGAGTAAAACTCCAGGAAGCAGTACAAAAATATTTCAAACAATAGTTGTCCATTATTAATAAGAGAATTGAAAGAGGTTGAGTTCTTTTTAGATATAAATCATCAAAAGCAAGAAGGAGATTCTTTAAAGAAAGTTATTAAAGGAAAATGATACATATCCCTCACTGTAGCCAAGACTGATCATCAGCAAATTATTCATCTTCTCCAGACTACACCCTATTTTTTCTATAGATAAAAGCATATTTTGCCTACACTTACAAGTTGAGAATTGAACATCGGGATCCTGATGAAGAAAGGAATAAGAACATATATGTACTAAATTAAGACTTTATGATTATCTCTTTGAGCATCAGTGATCCAGTCAAAAATGTTGGTTACACGGGTATACAGAATAGCAATAACCTTATCAGAAACTGGAACTGCTGTCAACAGAATTATTTTCAAGGTGAAAATAATTATATTTCTTCCAGTGCAGAGCTTTTGGTAGTCTATAGTAAAATGTCATGTACAGTACGGCTCATCTGGAGTGCTGTGTCTTATTCTGGGTCCCCAGGATAATAAGTCACTGACATAATGGAGTAAGTTTAGCAGAGCCACAAAGGTATTTAAAGGGGTAGTTCAGCTTTCTTAAGAGAATCTGCAAGATCTGTAAGTATTCAGCCTGAAGCAGAGAGGGCTCAGGGTGACATTAGGCATGTGTATAGACGGTGCTATAAAAAGAAGACAGTGCCAGACTTCTCAATAGTGCCAGAAACAGAACAAGAGGCAATGGACACAAAGAAAAGCACATGAAATTTCTTCTAAACACAAACACTTCCTTATAGTGAGGATGAACAACACTGGAAGAGGTTTCCCAGTAAAGTCTGCATTCATGGAGATATTCAAAACTAAACTAGACTCAGCTCTAGGCATCCTGCTCTGGCTGACCCTGCTTGAACAGGTTGGTGAGAAAAGATGACGATCAGAGGTGCCTTTCAACCTCAACACTTATGCAGTTCTGTGAAATAATTGAATTGCAATCAATCTTCAAATTTAGTCTTTTTTTTTTAATGATTATAGTGATTTTTCCATCGAGAGAGATCTATTTGAGATCAGTTTTGCCATAAAAGTAGAAGACTCAAAATAATAAATATCTGAGTTAAAACTTTGAACCTCTATGGAAGTTTGAATGAAAAGGGAATAGAATTAATATCTACTTGGAATTCATGCATATTAAAAGTACAAACTGACAAGTGTATTATGTCCATAAATTTAGATATGGAAAGGTCAAACTTTGTATGGATGACAATAGAGAAAATCCTTAAGACAGCAACATGAACACATCATTTTCTTAAAAAAAACCCAATTGCTGCTATCAGCTCCTAAGTCTGTGTCTGGCCCACAGGAAGTCTATTTAACAATACAAGCAGTATCAAAAAATCCCACCTCTTCATTTTCCATCAATTCATGGCTTGCAGCCAGGAGTAATAAATCACAGCTACAGCAGAAACCAAAATAATAGTCCCAACAATTGGATAGAATAGCAGTGATGGAAACATAAGGGCATCTAAAATCAAACATAAGTGGGAGGAGACGAAAACAGAGCATAGTAATTCTGTAGCCCAACAAACTAGCTCTCAACTGTAAACTGGGGAGACACAAGTCTTAACTATGGCAATAAAAAGATTATTGGCTTATGAATGTGTTTCCTGCATCCATCTGGTTTGAGATAGAATTTTTGGCTGTAAGAGGTGCATTGTATTTTCCATTTTTCACCTTATAAATCTGTTTGTCCATAGAGTGCTTGGAAGAGGTTCCTGGATGCATCAAATATTATGTGGCCATTTTATATAAGCCCTTACTTTTTAAAGTCTAGTGAGATGAATAACAAACGTTCTGTCCATGATTATAAGCAATATAATGGCAATAGTTTAAGTAAATGTTACTAAGCATAAATAATATTATAGTAGGAAGACAGCAAGAATAAAAAAAAAACAATTAAAAAAGAGCTATTTAAATTAACTGGTTAAACACTCCAGAACTGGTTGGAGTATCATGAAAATAACCAAAGGTATTTTAAATAATAGAGAATTCTTTCACCCCAAGAACACTATCCCCAGAAGTAGCAAATCAATAATCCACCAGGAAACTTTCCCTATAGAAACCACCTTGTCTCATTCCTAAAACTATATACTGTGCTATATGTTTAAGCAGGACTTTTTGCATAGTTTTAGGAAACAAATTACTTGTGTGAGTTTCGCACTGTCTCTCCCTGTGTTTAATGTTAGTCTTGTCATGAAGGGAGAGATTTGCATGCATATCTGTGCCTGTTGAACTGTCTGGCACCAATTCCTTTTGATGAGTGTTAAGTGGCCTCATTGGTCCTTCACACTGAATTTACATTTTCCAGTCTTTTGGAAAGATTTAAACCCCGCATGCCTGGTAAATTTGGTAGATCTGTCTGATAGCTACTTAAAGTTCAACATGCCTGCTACATATCTTTTATGCACAATTTTCAGCAAGTGTACTCTGTCACCCTTGCTGAGATACTGAATTATTATATGAAATTGTTAAGATTCAAAGCAAAAGCTATCAGGAAAGACAGATAGCCATAGGATTAAAGCATTTCACTGAGATATAGCAAACTTGGTGGGTAGGCATGGTCCTAGTACTGCTCCTCAGCAGCTTCAATAGTTATTTACCATGAAATTTTAGTATATACTGGGACTTGCCTAGGCATTTTCCCTGACATATGTGGAATTAGGATTGTAAACACTGAATCCTGAGATGTACTCTGTATATTTTGTACAAATGATAGCTTTCCCAATATTCCTAATTTGATAAAGAAGCAACCAAAGTACAATGAGGGAAGCTCAGCTTGCTTTACTGCAAGTCCAGTTCTAGGAGCAAGTATTGAAAAGGTATGTGTTCTTTGGAGCTCCCTATACAAATGCTGTTGATAGCACATGTATATTACCTCATTAATTCCTTCTCTTGATGCCAATACAGATTTCCTGAGAGAGAGAGATCCAGATCTCCAAAGCCAGGAGATTAGTGTTCATTTAAGGGGAAAAACTCTCATGTTCCATAGGCTCTCTCTAACCCACTATAAATTGTCATTGTCTGAAAGTTTGGGAATGCTGAATAATCTGTTTCATACTTTGATAGGCATCCATCATTAACTTTTGTCTTTTGGAGAACTGAGATAATCTGAGAGGTATCATACTTTGCTAAACTTGCATTTTTCTCTACATTATAGGAAAGTAGGACATTTGGTATGCACTGTGACAATATGTGGAATATCGTCTCCTGATAAGCTCTGGACAGTTATTAATTACATGTCAACAGAGTATTAAAGCAATTTTTTCAATTACTATTGCTATTTGCCTTACCTGTATTAAAACAAATATCTTTACAGCCATTCCTAGGACAGTGGTCTAAATAGCCCAATGTTCTAATTCCCATTATACACCAGTATAATCTTTTTATCCTGTCTAAGCCTTGACCAGGAGTCATCTGGGAGAGTGCTAACTGCCATAGGCCGAAAGCCACTGACTGCTCTTGTAGTTTACATACACATCATATTACTAGTGCCTAATAATATGCCCTGGCATGGTTTAATTTCTAAGTATAGATGTAGCCTTTACTAACTCTGGTATTTTGTATGAATGGAGGATATCAGATGTAAGTACAGCATAATGAGGGCTCTCAGGATTGAAAGGATGTTCCTTTTCCTGAGATAGAACAAAATCTCCTTGGGAAAAGCTGCATGATCACCAATTTTTAGAAGCTCAAGTTCTATAAGGAAGTGTTACCAAATACAACATGTCCCTGAGAGCAGTATCACTGCACATCTCAAATGCAAACCCAGGGTCAAGGGCTGCTCAACCTTTTTCTTAGAAGCTGATCAAAAATCTTTAGTGTTTTCCCTGATTTCCCCTTCCCTAGTTTGTTTGAACCCCAGCTCTCTTATTCTCTTGCAGGGTAAATAAAGGTGTCATAAAGGATGTTGTGGCAATGCTCATGACTGGGTAACTCTTCACCTAGAGGTCACTGTTTACGCAGTTTTGCCTTGAAGCATGTGAATGAAGCTCATCAACAAGAAAGTCAGCAGATTTCTGTGTGAACCGGATTCAGATGGACTTACACAGCTGTATCCACTATTGTGGGTATTTCCATAGTTAGCTTCACCATGTAATTGCCCACAAAGTCCTTTAGGAAAAAGATGCTCAGCCAAGAGCTTTTAAAAAGTGCCAGTTCTATTTTTTCAATTTGTGTCACTCTCCTATGTTTGAAAAACACATTTTTATTTTATGTGACTTACAACACAACCTGAAGGTGGCTGCACTGTTAAATGTATTGTTTCAGCAAGGAGTAACCAGCCAGGACAGGTGGAGAAAGAAGGCAGAGCCTACTCTTTCCCCTAACACCTGTTTGTAATCTTGGCTTCTATGAGAGCTGCTCTGTGCCAGACTGGGGTATAATCTGCTTCATTTTCTCGGAAGAGATTGCTCTTTATTGTAGATATGCCCAGTGGGGCACTAAGTTACTGCATAAGCCATCCACAAATGGGCTGTCTTACTTTCCCAGCTGAATTACTGACTCCTGCATAAGTCACCTGCAGATCCAATACAGTTGCTTCCTTCTCTCTCACAGGCACAGGAATCGCTGGAGGCAAGACAGTAAAAGAATCACAAAGCTGGCAACAGTTTAGAAATGTTTTAATAAGGGAATTATTCAGCACAATGATTCATACTCACCAGTTTTCCAGAGGAGATGGTCACAGAACTTTTTTCCACTGGGAGGAGGGAGACAAAGGGTAGACAGGCAAAGTTGATTCCCAAGGTTTGGCTCCATGCTCAAGAGAAATGAATGTGAATTTTATCATCTTTCTTTCAATATTTTCTCAGCTCCTGGATGTGTGGGAGGAAAAGGAAGTTATTCAGAATCAATTATGACTTTCCACTACATTGCAGCATTTTGGATTATTGTTTGTCTTATGTCTACAGCCCATTGTCTCTTGCATGAACTGATTTCTACTTCTCCATTCTGTTATCTCTAGATTGCAATGGTGTGAAACCAGTTTCAAGGCAACTGAAATTACCTGTAAAGAGACTACTCAGGTATGCTTTTCAGGTCTGGCTAAAAAAATTCCTTTAAATACACAGAAAGTTTTCAAAAGTTTAAAGCTGGTTTTGGATTGGGCTATGGTATGAAAACCATACTTGGGAAATCTCTGGGTTTTAAGCTCTGATATCCATTCAGGAGCCATAAGAAATGACTAATAGGAGCCAGCCTTACTCATAAAATTTAGGTAAGAGCAAGTGAGAACTGTAACCCTGCTTGGGAAGCGGAAGAATACCCACATAATTTTTTAAAATCCCAGTTTGAATTTAGTGTAGTTTCTTGGGGATCCTCCTGAAAAAAATGTCCTGATGGTTCCTTACATGTTTAAATCTTCTTACTTTATTGATACAGAGAGAATTCCCCAAACCCCTAAACTCAGTACATAACAAGAAAGATGTATCCTATTAATAAAGCTAGATTGTCAAATGTATTCCCTATTCCAGATAAGGTTTTTCACACAGTTTTCTTGAAGAAATAGGACTTCTTTTCACAGAATGGAAACATAAATGCTTATTAATCTTTCTCAGGTGTGTAAAAGCAAATAAAAAGGCTACAGTTTAACCTATTTCAACATTTAAAGAACAATCTTGCTGCAGATAAATGTATGCTCTGGTGCTGACCATTAAATGATCCATTTTCAAGGTGTGTGGCCTTATTAAGTTGGAAATTCATATACAGCTCACACATTCATGCCTCTGTTTCTAGTAGCAAGGGTATTTTGATACGTACCAAACACCACAGCCTAGAACTGACATCATTCTTTGGCAGACATGTGAATATTTTTTATTGTACTCGCTGGCTTGTATGTCAGTACACTCTCGCTGTCTATTAAACAGAACGGCATACTTGTGCTTGTTTTTTTCTGCCAATCTTTTCTATTGGCTAAGCAAATAAAGGTTTTTATCACCAGCTAAAGGGCAGGGCTTAGTTTATGTGTACAAGACAGGGGTGGCTAGGTCTCTGTATTTAAGATGCAAAAACAACTAAAAAATTACATGAACACTTACTTGAACAGTGTATTTTTGCTTCCGTATTTACATGTTTTCAATGAACACTCCTAAGTGAACTGTTTCTCAAGTTAGGGTCTACTGGGGGTCATAAATAGGGTGAAGAAGACTGTCTGCAGATAATAATCCTCATTTACAGCTAAATTGGGGGTGGGGGGGTGTCCCAGACACATTCTGTTGTGAACAAAAGACCTTACACATGGAAAAATGTTGACAATCATTGCCATGTAGTGAACAATGGTTTTGGCAGCAATATTAAAATATTTTAATTTCAGTATTTAGGAAACATTCAGATAAGGTGAATTTTTATTCCTCCTATGAAAGAAATTTCAGCCTCATTCTGGAGGGGTTTTTTTAATAGAAAGAGCTTCAAAATTACTTTATAAGGAGGATGAACACTACTTGAATTTTTTGCTATGACTGCAGTACATATTAGTGAGCCAGACCAATAGACACATGGCTTACAAGCAGTTTAATTGAAAAAAGGTGAATCTTTTCAGCAAGCAGAAACCGGTTTTACTGCAGAAATAATTTGCTTTTATTCACTCTGACTCACTTAACACTGATATAGACATATAAATCACTATCTCAAAATTCTGTTGATGGATGCTTTAATTCTTGTTTGTCTAGAATTCCCTCAAATTATCTCATAATTTGATATTAATATTTTTTCTCTGTTTTCTGGATACTGCCGTTTACTGGTAAAATATGTCAGCACTGAAGTGTTCACTGCAAATTTTCCAGTTGTGCAAAGCAAAATGCATCTAATAAGCAATATCATATATAAAAAATACCATTTCCAGACATAGAGTAATAAGAAATAGTTTCCCTCACGCCCAAAAAAAGAGTAGCTTGATATTGAGTGCAAATTAAAGTCCCAAACATCTTAAATTGACACTTTATTTCATCTCTACAGCAAAAAGCAAAAGTGCTATCAGGAGACTTATAAAGTTAGTACCACTGATAAAAAGCAGTCTTTCAGTATCAAATAGGTAAGGAACAGGTAAGAGAACACTTAGACAAATCTGCTGATTTAAGGTTAATTGACCCTTATAATTTTCCTCTTGAGAATTTACAGGCACAGTGGTTGATGTCTTCAGTCTTATTTTTGTGGAGAGTGGTAGAGGTGCTAAAAAAGAGCAAAGAGGACAAGCCTAACAGTGGATGGAGAACTTTCTTATGAGAAGTGAAAGTAGGACCAAACTGGGAGAGGCTGCTAGCACATTAGAAGATACAGAGTTCAAAATGATCCTTAAAACATTGGGCAATGTTCTGAAGATGAAAAGGTCATTATTCATTAAAAATAAGGCCAGTATACAATGCAGAAAAAGGAATAATCAATAAGTTGCCTGATACTTCTGTGGGTCTGTAGTATTTCTACAGAAAGAATCTGGAAGTTGTAGAAAATCATTAGCTTAGCCTAAAAAAGGGTGTCAATGTTGTTGCAAAGTAAAACAGGTTGAGATGTGAACAAAAATATGAACAACAAGAGGTCTGTGTGGCATACAATGTAGTAGAGTGCTGAAGGATAGAACACCAAAAGCTGTTGTGCAAACCATTCCCTTTCGCTGAGGCAGAAACAGCTTCATCTAAACAATTTCTGACTTAACTGGATGTCTTTAAACTCAAATTAAAATCAAGGTTTCTCTAAAACTGCTTCCCCAGGTAACTTAAACATTTTAATTTTGCCCCAGCATCCTGTAATGTGGATTTTTGGGCTGAAATTTCAGTGAAGTCAGAAGGTCCTAAACTATTGCTGTTAATACTGGGAGATGACCCATATGCCTGAATGTGGTGTAATAAAAATAACTTCAGAATGCTGAAGGTGATTAATTTTTTTATTTTCTTCTCCCCAAAACCATGCATTCTTTCAAAATATAAGTCCCAGGAGTAGATTCCAAGGTTTTCCAAGAGTGACAACTGTGCTTTGGTGCTTCCCACATCCATTGACTCAATTGCTTTCTTCAAAGTTCACTTAAAATGCAGGCTAGAAATATTTCCCAAGCTGTTATCTAGAGGGAGCTCTTGCCTTTGAATGGAAGTTGTGTGTTTCATCACAGAAAAGCATATAAACTTGTTTGATTATTCTTTGGTTTAGATGTTTAAATAGAATTGTCATTTGAAGGAATACTCAATTATTATGTAAAATCAGATCTGATTTGTTTCATGTACACATACATATATAGCAGGCTGAGGTTCTAACCTTTCTAAACCTTGGAAGTATTAACACCCAGTCCTTAAACAGATATTGATTAGTTCTTTTTTTAAAAAAATAGAAGCTACATATCAATAAAAAGTCTTTGAAACACATTCTATAACACAAGATCACTCTCTTTATCACTCATAATTTAAGTACATATTATGTATATGATTTAAAAAATATTGACATCGATGAGCAACCTGCATGCACACATGCAATACTTTTTTCCTTTATTTGTATTGTTTCTTCTACACTCTGTTAGGGCCCTGTGGTGAGAGTTTATACAGGAATGAATGTATGATGGTCTAATAAGTATGCAGAGCCTTACAGATGTGTAAGAAATGTCCCAGCACTGAGACTCTGGGAGACAAGAGATGTTAGAACCTTTCTAGAACTAGAGAAAATACCCCTGTGAAGGCAGGAAAAAAAAAACTACAAAAAAAACCCCACAAAAAAAACCAACCAAAAAACCCCCAAACCAACAGTAACAAGGATTTATTTGTTCTGTATTCACAGTCCTTAGCTCATGCTGGAATAATCTGGTGAAACTTCCCTGGCTACCCTGTGATGTAGCTGCATCACTGAAGGCAAGATTATATGATGCGGAATGATGCTTTATTTAATTGTGCTCTCAGGCAGCTTGCTATCAACTTTAAACTCTTCAGCTCTCAGCTCCATGAAGTGATTATGCACAGACACTGAAGATTTGCTGTTATTAAAAAGATATGAGCCAGAGTTATATTATAATGTTTCAAGTTTATATGTGCGTCTTACAGTGACCTTCCATATTTTCATGGAATCAAAGATCTCTTCACTAAAACAACCTCTGTGATAAAATATAATCTGTTACCCTGAGTTGAAATCAGTATTATGTATATATCTAAAGACTGTTTTCTGTAATATAAATTTGAAAAAAAGAAAAGCAGATCACTCGGCAGGTTATTTTTTAGTTGAACTGAGACAGCTCTTGATTGCCAAGTTGAAATGTGCCTAACAGCCTGGACCAAATAAGAATATGTTGTTTAGATTCTAACAACGGAAACGATCAATTATCAGTTGAAAAACTTCATCTTCCAAGTTCATTTGAAGGGATAATTTATTTATTTTAGTGAGGGGAGACACTGTGCTCTCTCATCAGCCCCATGCTACTGTCTCTGTGTCTGAACACACTGGATCTGATTAGATTTCAAAATACAGGGGAGCAGAACTATCAGAAGTTCTGGCATGTCTTATTTTGGACAGTCTTCAGGCCCAGGTGGGCCTCACTTCAGTCAACTTTTTCTTCTTACGCATAGAGGCTAAAAAATTCCTATGATGCTGAATGATAGCTGGCACTCTGGGCTTTTCATGCTACCTCCACAATTGATGCCTGTGTCATGTTTCTGGGCTTGCAGAGATCAGCAAGGCCAGAGCTGCACATTTTCTCAGGGACAAAGAGTCTTCCATGAACTTTGCAAGATGATGTTATCTGAATGAAAGAAAACTCATACGGATGTTCTATTCTGGAGCAAATTTCTAAGCACAGGGAAAATGGAGCAGGTACCACCAAAGCTGGTGTCCCACACGGAGCCAGCCTGGGCTACAAGGCTCTTCTGGGCTGTACAGGGCTGCAGTCACCCTCTTAGACACATCCTTCTGATGCTAGAGGTCCTGGCCTGTGGCATCCAGAACAGATTCCATTCCAAAATGAGGATTGTCACACTGCCCTGCAGTCATAGTGCCTTTCGTAGGCAGGAGGATCCAGTGCCGTATTCCTACACAGAGTGCTTTCCCAGGTTTTTTGGCTTCACCCTACACCCTTGCCTGGCTTAGCAAAATGGCAAAGACCAGTTCTGCCCCATAAAATTGATCTTGGACAAGATTTGCATCACATTAAGAGAAAAACAAATAGGACGAGTTCTCTGGTTTAAATATCTGGGTATGTTTCCCTTTACTTGGATTCAGCTAGGATCTCTAAAATGTTTCCCCAACTGTTGGAGCTCTGGGTAAATAGCAAGCCTTGCTTTGCAGTACCTTCAAGCCTTCCCTAGGGTCATGGTGAGGGAGTGGAATATCAATGTTTGCACCATTAATAAATCTTTCCAGTGTCAGTTGTGGGGTTCATCATGGTAATCATCTCCCTTCTCCTCCCCCTTCACAATCAATACACCATGGTGTACTGTTATGTAAATGGTATCCTGCTCTTCCTAGATTTGTGCAGCTGGGGCCTGAATGATGCTGTGTTTGATCTTAGACTGCCTGACAGTTGTCTGCTGCTTTGTATAGTCTCAGCTGTTCACATCTGCGATTGATGCTGTCTTTATACATACAACGATACTGGTTGTACATGCATTCCGTGTAACTTGGGGATTTCAGTCACATTACCATATTTCCATGTGCTTTTTAGTTAACTAAATAATGTGATAGAATTGACAACTAGGTACTGGGCTTCTTCCTAAGGTTTCTATTAGTTACACTGGATCTGGTTTCTCTGTGCTAATAATTGTGTATTAAGTAACAGACAAATTATTTTTTTTAAAGATTTTTAATTGAACTGTAATCTTATTGCATTGAGCTAAAAATAATACGGAAATCATGTGAATCAACTGTAGAGCCAATATATGTGTCCTGCCTTTTCAAGGAGAGGAAAATTTTAGAATGGAACTTATACAATGTCTTTTTATATAGATTTTACCGTTTGCTGTTTAGTTCCATCTTTGTTTTTTTTTTTTTAGCTTTCCATAACTTGTATATATCAGAACAAATATCTTCTTATTATCAAGAAGATTTTAAGGAGTTTCTCTAGGTCGTTTGGTTGGTTGGTTGTTTTTTTTTTTGTTTGCTTTCTGTTGTTGTTTTTTAAGAAAAGAAAAAAAAGGAAAAGCACCTACTGATATAATCTCATCATAATGACATTCTCAGTCACCCTCATGTTTGTAAAATCAATTTTTCCCATATTCCAGTCAAGGCTTCCTAACAGTACATGAGCAGTACAGTTCAGGTTGTACTGACAGCTGCTTGTGATGGATATGAAAGTATGTGGTAATGTGATGCTTGTCATATAAACTAAAGCTATCTTAGAGCAGTTGAGAATTTGGGTCTGCTTTTATAGAAAATATTTATGGTATTTTAGACAAGCATAACATGAAGGACAATAGCTTCTGGCTTTGTGGCAGGATTAACTATGGTCAACTGTAGAAAGTCAAAATGCAGATGTAGGTTCAGAAATGAAGTGTGTTATAAATATGAGCTATATCCCTCCATAGCTCTATATAGTATGGATGTGTATAGAACCAAGTGCAATAGCACTGTGAGTGGGCAGACATTTCTTTACTACCATGAGCTTAGGGGTGCATATTGCAGTGGGTAGGTTGATGAAGTCAAGGGCTAAAGTGCTTCTGCCTATGTGTGTTCATTTAAACTGTATTTATGCACCACTTCATTTCCTTACAGTGTCTACATCTGTAAAAGTCATGTAATAACACATTTGATTTGGAGAAGAGAATGATGTTGTCAATTGCCTGAAATTCACTTTATCAAGATTGATGTGAAGCTGAGGTTCTTAGTGAGGAAGCAGGGTAAGGATGCTTTTCCTCAGCTTGAAATCAGTTCAGCTGAGCATCCTCTCCCTCTCTTTGCTTGCTTTAGAAGCACCTTTTCTTTTGGTATTGCCCATCTGAGGACAAATCTAGGGTGGTCCTCTAGGCTCACTAATTCAAGTTTCCTCTATGAAACAAAGTCAGAAAGGGTACTCCGAAATCAACTGTTTTCTTTGTATTGTTCCCTGCCCAGGTGTTGTGAATGAGATGGATTCCAAGCTGCACAGAATTCACCAGTAAGCAATTTGATTTCTGAGTGATTTCTAAGGTTTTATTTTCTCTCTATGAACTTTTCCTTAGAAAGACAAAGTTCTGCTGCACAATTACTGAGCTGCAGGGATTCTGGGGTTTTTGCAATTCTTCATATTATTGTGATATTAAGTGGCAAGTAGGTTCCAGATAATAGGTTTATTTTTGTTTCGCATTGACTGTTTTTTGCAGAATATGTGTGGTCAAAACACCAGTCAACAGAATTATTGTTCAGTATATGTGGTAATCAGCAACTTCCAGAGGCTGCAAGTCCTCTTTAGTCCTGTTTATCAGGACAAAGAAAGGCCTAAGCCAAAATAGTTATTAAGTGCTTAAAACAGGAGTGTGCAAGGACTTCAGTATTGTGAAGGTTTCATTGTTTTTCCACAAAACAATGTCTGTTTCTCAGAAAACACAGAATATCAAAGGGTTGAGATTACTCAGGGTCTAGAGGTGCTGCTTCTTTAACTTTAGCCTATCTCAGTTAAAGTGCTGAATAGACTTCACACCTGAGTATTCACTGATAAAAACATTTTGTGGATTTTAAAATGGAAAAGGCTAAAGAAAGGAAGTGGAAATACTTTTAACTGGATTTTAAGTGTATCTTAAGTTGATCTTAAGTGGATTTTTGATATTTGTGCATTCTGTCAATTACACAGATACAATCCTTACATGTCTCTTATGCTCATAAACAAGATATTTGAAGTATTCAAGGTTATGTTAAAGAAATATGATTGTATACTGTTTAATACAATAAAACTTGTCAACAAAGTAAGTGAAAAATGTTTTGGACAGTTTATTCATCCCCTCAGTGTTGAGAGTAGACCATTTCACTGTAAAATGTGTGGGACAAAAAGCAGAAAATTTCAGGATACTGCCTATTGCTTTACATAATTGCTGAATGGTTTTAGTCTTGGATGGTGACATTTATCAGTAAAAGGAAATGCATTTACTATACCACAAAGTATAATCTGTTAAAATATCCATAATATTATGGAATCTTTATGCCCCCTTCCCCCGCCCTCTCCCCCCCCGAAGTACAATGCAATGCAAATTAACACTTCTATTTTCTTTCCACTGAAGAAAGAAGAATTACACATCCAAGCACAGGCTTTGCACAGAATGGATATTGGAGTCCTGTGCATAGTGAGCTATGTTATGCTGCAATGAATGCTGGAAGGCCTTTTGTTTTAGAGGACAGAGAGGTTGTTAGACGTGTTGGCAATTTCTTTCTGCAATTTCAGCTCAGGTGTTGAAGAAACTCTGTCTCCTGGCAGGGGTCTGCTACATTGTGGTGCTGTTCCTAGGAAACCTGGCCTTGGCAGAAGATCAAACTCT
Organism: Melopsittacus undulatus; assembly: GCF_012275295.1. NCBI lineage: Eukaryota > Metazoa > Chordata > Aves > Psittaciformes > Psittaculidae > Melopsittacus > Melopsittacus undulatus. The sequence goes on from NC_047528.1 coordinate 95,635,599, forward strand.
ATGGAAAGGGATTTACCCTTAAAAAACAAAGTGATGTGCCTGATGAGTATTATTAGATGTGCATGCAACTAAGCACAAGTCATTTTTCAATGTGCAGCAGAGCATGCTCTTCAAGTGGAAAAGGCAGAAAATACTACACATGACACTAAGAGCTTAGTATCAATGACAAATCTAAAAGTGGTTTTTAACTACAAAATTCAGTTTACATAAGGTGGTCTTCCTTTATCATCTGCATCATGACTGTAAGCTTTCCAAAGCTATTTTCTCCTCCCCAGCAGCTGCTTTTCTCAGGTTTAGCTTTGTCTGGTATCTTAGTTCCTCATCTGGACTGTTCCAGACATGGAGTAGTCCTGAAGCCCAGGTCCTGTTTTTAAACATGTGCTGCTTAATATGCATATTTCATTCCACATCTTCATAGATCATTTGCAAATTTCCTGCAAATAGATTTTTGAACAGGACCAGAGAAAGAGGCATTACTTTTCTAGTATTCTTAAAGGAACATTTTAGCACATTTTCTCAGATTTCTGCCTCTTATATGTTTAAACACACCCCCCTCATTTTTTTTTTTTGCTACTGAACATTTCACTGAATAGTAAGAGTGTTTCTAGAATGTGTTCACAATGTGGTTTTATCTTAAAACAAAGAAACAAACAAATATTTTCCAAATTGATCTGGTTAAATGTGTTGAAAATCAGATGAAACTGAGACTCCAGAGATTTATTCTCAGTTGTCTTGTGCTTTCTACTAGTCATGGCTCCAATTAAACTTACCTTTGGAAACTCAGCAAGAAAGGGAACTGGACTCTAGCAATGTAATTCTGTACAGCACAACCACATACTGTGGGGCCAGGATGACATTTTGAAACCCAAGACATAACTGTTATTATGTCTCAACTTCTATTTCCTCATTCAAGTCTGCGATGTACAATGTCCTGCAAGAACTGTTAATGTAGGATGCAGTGGTACCAAAATGTATGGGTCCAAGTTGTCTTTTCTGACATGTATCTAGTTGGCTCCATAAACAAACATTTCATAGTGTAAAATGCTGGTGCTTTAATATTAATATTAATTTCTGACAGATTGATTTCTAAGTTGCATCTTAAAACATTGCTTATAGCTGCAAAGTTTTGCAGAATCAGTTGTATCTAGATATCAAGGCCTGCATCTGTTCTGGGGACTAAATCCTGATTTTTTAATTTCTTTATAGAATAACACACTGTTATTCAAAGAATTTGTCATATGATTCAGTCCCATAGAGTAGAACAAATGTGGTAAGAGTCATAAAACCTTGTTAAGTGTGTGAAGCACTGACAAGCTGGAGGGCCTTTGCTAACTACAGTTTTCCAGATGCCTGCTCTTACTTTTTTTCCAAGATAGAGTAAATATTTGCAAAGTTTATTAGACCCATATCTTCCAGATGCATTCATTAGCCAAGATCCTTCCTGCCTGGAAGGGTGTTCCCAGTAAATGTAGTTTGGCTTGCAATTGCTGTGACCTGATTCAGAACAGGAAACTTGAGAGCATTATCCCCTCCTCTGACAGCATTTGAACTGTTCAAGAAGAGAGATGATCTCACATAATTATTAATGTCCTCTAGTTCTTTACTTGTATGCCTTACAGTTTTAGAGTGGTTCTCTGTGGTTTCTGCAAGTCCAATTTTTATTAAAATGTTGGATAAGCAATGCAATAATCAATCTTAGCTATTTGGTTTTAATTTTGGAGGAAAGCATGATTAGCCATGAGTTAATAGCTATAGACACACTTCACATGATTCATAATATCAATATATGAGGCAAGGATGAGATAAACCCTAAACCACAGTACTTTTCTATAGAAGAATTAAAAAAAAAAAAAAACAAAAAAAACAAGTAGATAAATAAAATGCCCAGATTTCTACTAGAAATTAATGTGTGGAAAGGGCTTTTGAAAGGATCTTTTAAGAGAGGACTAACAAAGCTAACTGTGAATAGATGGGTCAGGGAAATGAAATCTGTATTCTATAATACTAAGGTCACTGGCTCAAGACTAAGGCCAGTGATTCCACAGCCACACAAGTTGGGCAGAACTGACATCCAAATCCCCAAACCTGCAGCACATAAAGGAGCACATTATTTTCTAGACACGAATTTAGCATCCTAGCAGAAATCATGAAAAATAAATAATTGTGAGAATGGTTAATCTTTGATTGTTATGATACAGTTCATTATGAGAAATTTAGCATGAATTTTTTAAGAAGAATTAATGCCTGATCAACCTGATAACTCACAACAAAGAAATTACTAGTTTGCTAGATGAAGGGGAAGCAGTGAATGTTGTTTATTCTGACCTCTGCCAGGCTTTCAACACTCTCTCCCACAACATCCTCACTGACAAACTAATGAAGTATGGGCTAGATAAATGGACCTGAAAGTGAACTGAAAACCAGGTGAACTTCCAAGTTTGAAGGGCTGTTAACTGCAACACAATGCTTATCTGGAGGCCAGTCATTAGAGGTGTACCGTAAGGGTTCATACTAGGTCCAATACTCCTTAATGTCTCCATTACTTGTTTAGACAATAGGACACAGTGCACCCTCAAAAAGTTTGCATATGACCCAAAAATGAAAGGAGTGTCTCACACACCGATGGCTGTGTCAGAGGGACTTCAGCAGGCTGGAGAAATGTTTTAACAATAATCTTTTGAAATTCAAAAATGATGTACCCAGATCTGCCCATGGGAGGACTGACCTCATGCTCCAGTACAGGCTCAGGAGCAACTTGAGCAGTTGCTGAAAAGTAGCTGAAAAGTAATTTAATAGAGAAAGTCCTATGGGTCTTGGTGAGCACCATATTGAACATGAACCAGGAATGCATCCTTGCAGCAAAGAACGTGAGCAGCATCCTGGGTTACATTAAGTAACCAGCAGGTCAAAGAGGGTGATCCTTCCACTCTGCTCAGCACTGGTGAGACATATGTGGAGGGCTTCTCGGTATAAGAGATGGGGAAGTACTACAGTATGTCCAGAGAAGGTCCACAAAGGTGATGAAGGGATTGGAGTATCTCTCCTATTGGGAAAGGCTGATAGAGCTGGGACTGCCCATTCATGAACAGAGGAGGGTCACTGAGATCTTATACATATGTATAAATGTCTGACTGGGAGAGTAAAGAACATGGAGACAGGCTCTCCTCAATGGTGTTTGTGGGAAATGAATAACCAAAAAAAGAAGAGGAAAAATGACAGTGAATGCATAGGGATTCATTACAGAAGTAACATCAGTTTACCACGGCAGGAGCATCTCACCCTGTTCTGCAACAAGCCTTCTTGTTGCAGAAGAAGTACAACCCCATGCACTAATATATGCAAAAAAAAAAAAAATCCAGACACAGTCCTGGGCAATTGGCTCTAGATGGCCCTCCTTGACAGGAAGGGGGTTGGACAAGATGACCTCCAGAGTTTCCATCTAACTTCAATTATTCTGTGATTAAAGCTATCAAGGTATGTTAGGATGATAGGAGAGTATAAGAAAAATAGGAGTAAGAAATTATTCTGAAGGGATTCAGCGAGGCCCTTTTGACACCCACAATAAAACAATAAAATGATCTGTAGGTACTTAAAAGTTTCTACAATTTACTGAATAAAGGTGGATAGATAAGCAAGCTAGCTTTCTATAAACAAGAACGGGTATGAGAGATGCAAAGGGCAATTTCATTCTTTCCTTCCTACAGAAACAATAGGGATATTATATATTCTCCTGAGACAACTGAATACTGATATTTTCTCAGTGCTAAGGATGATTTTGATCTGATTTTGTTCTACTGCTTCTTGCTGCAGAACGTCTCTCTTAGGCTAAAATGTTTGAGAGAATCAGCTGATTGAAACAGCATTTCTATTATACTTTGGTCTTATACAGCCTACACACACAAGGGAATAGGGAAGAATTGTTTTATGACACCTTCTTAAGAACTTAAAAATCTGAAGAGAAAGAGCAGAAGGACTAGGTCAAATGGAAAGCTTTTTAATGCTCTTTATAGCCCTGCCGACAGATCCTGCAACCTATAGGAAAATAGCCCATGACTGACAGCTCTCATGAGGAACCCAAGTACTCATCCTAGTGGGTTGGATACTTTTAATGCAGAGAACAGGGACCAGTTGTCACCGGAGCTATGTTAGCAGCAGATCTCAGATCAACACCAGCTGTGAGGGATTCTGCATTCTTCTTAAGGTTATTAAAGCACAATGGTCAAGTGAGTGGAGGGTCTGCACATGGACATCATATCAATGGATATCAGTGTTATTAATAATGCAGTGCCATTTCGGTAATAAGGTGTCCAAGGCAGAGTAATTAATATTTACAAGTTTTCAACATCATTTACAAAAACATTGCAGAAGTATGACACAGCCAAAGGCTTCAGTGTGCAACTGTTTCAGGTGCTTTATCCAGAAGACAGGCAGCTCCTCAGACACTGCAGATTCTGCCCAATTATTTTCATGTAACAAAAGATTTACTGCTTTGCTGCTCTAAGGGATAAATGAAAAATCTACATTTTACAAGAGTCCAGATATATTGTATCTCAGTCAACAGATACAGGCTTTTTTTATATGCAAGAATACTTAGATGTATCTGACACAACATTTTTTTTTGCTATTTGTCCTGAAGGAAAATAAATTTATCTGATTTCTTATTCTGACTCATTTTTGCTGTTTTCCTCACCAAAAAGGAGCATAATAGATCGATCTTAATAATAGGAGTCATTGTCTAGATTGGTAGGCTGTGATGGTACATCTTAGATTGTTGGCAAAGCCAGTATATCTCAGTGGAGCACCTGTGTGCACATACATAGCTTATCTTTCTTTGTGTAGAGCTAGTATGAACTATGACGTGGAACTCAACTTCAATCATTGCCATGTTTGTTATGTTTGGAATAGTGCAAAGACATGACTAACCAAAGGTTTAGTCTTCCACTCTGCTCTTCTATCAAATCATCTTCTGTGATGCTAAAAGGCATATATAAAGCATCCATATATAAAGCAATAAAACCCTTTGCTGGATTTTATATGCAAGCACAAAATAACAAATATGTATATATATGTTATATATATATAAAACAAACATATATGTTTGTACAAAGAGCAATCAATACAGCAGGTAAAGAGACGCAACACATCCTTATTCCATTTTACCTTGGTTCTGTGTTATTTTGTTATTCTTTGGTTGCCTGGTGACTGCTAAGTTTGAATTAAATCTCTTTCCTTCCCCTACAACCCTCACTTACTTGACAAGGTGATCAACAGGAATATTGGGTTTGTAATTTATGTTTCCAACTCAGAAGCTGCCCCAGTAAAAATAAAGTGTCTTGGCATGGGACAAGAAAACACTGCATTCACAGAAAAGGGCAGTGCCACCCTTCCCCTCATACCCACCAGGGGTCAATGAAATTCAAATAAATATCATGACTCATTCTTTGCTCTGAGTTTCTTCTTTCAGTAAATCATAGATTTATTTACCAAGTGATGTATTAAAGAAGGTTTGGAGTTTAGTGACATACATAAGCAGGTGTACAATGGGAGCTGAATTTAACCAGTGCTGATTTACTAACATGTAACAATTTAATGTTTTCACTCTTTTTTTTTTCCCCACAGAAGTGTGTATTCTTATGTCAATATGTGGTTTTGACACAACAAGGACGGTGTCCACTAAATTTTTATACATCCTCTGTGTACCCTTTTCACTTTAAAATCAGAATTTATGAGCTGAAAATGAATTCCATACTTCATCTGTACCTTGCTTTTTATTTTTATGCAGTCCCTACAATGCCATCATGGCTTCCTAGTAGAAGGAAGTTTTATTTTGTGTTTCTATGCCTATAATGCATTTCACTGGATTAGGCAAGTTGAAAAGATGAAGGGGTGAACACACTTTCTGTCACTGTTTCAATGCATCAGATGGCTACTGAAGAAAGTGCCACTGGTATATCTTGTGCAGGAACATGGAGACTAGAAAGTATTTTTAAAAAGCTGGATTCAAAGTAGTATTTGTGTCTGTGTGCTCAATCTACCACAAACATCAGATCTCCCTGCTTCGAAGTCAGGGATGGGAGGTGGTGAGGGAAGTGTGTTCCATCTTTCGTGCACCCAACTATATTACTCTCTTAATTAATATCACAAGTGTGCTTTTAAGGAGATTCTCTAGATCACCTTCACTTAACGTGTTTTGGTTTGTATTCATGGAGCAGTCTCAAGTGCATGATCAGGATGCCTTTTAAATAAAATTAAGCTGAAAGTGCACATTCCAGATGTGGACAGGTATGCAGTACATGTAAACAGATTTGAGCTAGTGCAAACCATAATCTTCTGAAGTGTGTGTACATGTGAATATCAGCTCCTCAGCAACAGTTCTTTCACTTTACAAATCCATTACTCTGGAATGTAGACAGAGACTAGCAGTCCAAAATGTAGGTCTGTGGTAGACTGGATGTGCTTTGAACTGAACCTGAATGTAGGGGGAGGACGATTCTGGATTCTGATGTTCAGCAACTTCTGCCATTTAAAAACTTTCAAAAGGCACCAGAGCCTGAGTGCACTACACACAGGAAACCTGATTCTTGACATGACACATCTCTGTACATACACCCCTGGCTTGTCTCCAGGCCCTTGCTCCGCTGATTCACTCTGAATAGGGCAGAAATGAACCTCAGAAACTTAGATGTCTTTTGACAAAATGCAGATGAAACCAGTACATTTCAAAGGAAACTTAATTTGCAGAAAATATACCAGCTAGTTCTTCAGGGCTTCTGAAGGGATGGACAATTTAGGAATACAGGAATCTTTTTTTTTTTTCATAGGTGTGACTTTGATGGCTAAGGAAATTTTCCTTTCCTTAACAAATATTTCAGTCTCGATCTTTTTCACCCCATTGAGAAGTAGATTTAAGAAAGATTGGAATGTGAACAGGATGTTTTCTTCTTGTTTTATAACCATTTTATAAACTTAAATGAAAATGAAAATATGCAGTCAATCAATAATGTGGCTGGAAAGGTTGAAAAACCCCAAAGAAAGAATAACCAAAGATTAGCTCAGATTGAAACATCTGTTGACATTAACTAGTGTTGTTCTCAAAGAATTCTCAAGGCTGAAAGAAATAGAGGAATGAGCATGGAAACATTGAAAATATGCATTATTGGCTGCCAAATGCCCAAATGAGGTTTAGTTGCTCTGGTTGGCCTAACCTGGGGCCCCTACCCAGGCCCTCTCTGCTAATAAGCCAGGAACTCCATCTAAGCTGAGGTTCAGGCAAATAGTTTTGACTAGTTATACTGGAGTTAGCTGGTCTGCTGCTTCTGGCTTATGGGTGGCCTTTGCACTTATGTTGTTTCCAGCCTTGTGTCCTGAATTATAGGCAGCCATTGCTTTGCTTTGTCTGGACTTACAGAACTGCCTGCTGCCACCATCCCAGGGTCCTGGATGAAGTCCTTCCTGCCTTGATACCTTTGTGGAGCCCTGCTCTCACTGCTTCATTGCAGCTGCCAATGCTCAAATCCATTTTCAGTCTCTCCATCTCCTTGAAAAGCATCTCCAGAACCTCCCCTCGCTTCTTCACTGTCACATTGAAACCTGAAGGGTGCGATAAGGTCTAGGTAAAGAATATGATGGGCATGTGTAATTTCCAGTGGATTGGATGTTCTGGTTTAGGCTAGGATAATTTTCTTCCTAGCTGCTGGTATGATGCTCTGGTTTGTATTGAAGGTGAGAATAATGTGGACAACACAATGATGTTTTAGTTGTTTCATAGCAGTGTTTACATGAAGTCAAGGACTTTTCATCTTCTCACCCCATCCCACCAACTAGTAGGCTGGGGGTACAAGAAGCTGGGAAGGGGACACAGCTGTGACAGCTGACCCCAACTGTCCAAATGGGTATTCCATATGACATCACACTTGGTATATAAACAAGGGGGGAACCTGGCCAGGGGTACTGCTCAGAAACTGGCTTGACATTGGTCACTGGGTGGGTGGTAAGCAGTTGTATTGTTTTGTAGATTCTCATTTTGTTATTATCAGTATTATTATTATTATCCCTACAGCTTCTGTCTTACTAAATTGTCTTCATCTCAACCCACAAGTTTCCATTTTTTTTTTCAAATTCTTTTTCCCATCCCACTGGAGCAGGGGAGTGAAGAAGCAACTGTGCAGTGTTTAGCTAACTGCTGATTTAAATCACTACAATATATCCTTGCATCATGAAAACCACGTCCCTGCAGTGGAGTTCTGAGATATATGATACAATCTACATTAACAAAGCAGTAGGAACTTTTAATTTAACAAGCTTATCCTTCAAGGGAAGGGACATGAATGTTTGGTGATACACCCTATTTCCTTGTGCTCTGCATTTCTTCTTTATAAAGGCTGAAATCTTGGCCTTGATTGTACCTCTGAACTCCCAAAGTTGAGTGAAGTCACATGTTCAAACAAAGCAGAAATTATGTCAACTACTGGCACACAGAAGAAAATACAGTAAAGAATTCTGGGTCTGTAGGTCCACTTGATTTGACACCTTTATAAGCAAAGCAAATTCACAGGACATCCTAAAATCCTTCCTATTTAAAAGAATTTTGGTAAAAAATAAAGTACAGTAATAGAAATATTTGACTGGGTATGCACTTTAAAATGAGGTTACCATAACACTTGATCAGTGCTGTTTGAGTCCTACTCCAATTGAAGTACATATACAAACTGTTCTAAGGTTTATTGTGCAGTTAAAGTCTCATTAGAGAGATGTGTGGATATTCAGTGCCATGTGAGTCTCCTTTTAGCTCCAGGCTAGCTTTATAATCCTGTTCTGTACTCTTTTTGGAAGCCTGGAAATCCAGATACTTGCTTCTAACATAATTTAGGACAGTTGGATATTAGTGGTCAATTTAATATTTTTTTAAGAAAGTAGCAATTTAATGGTCTTAAAATTAGAAAAAGGGAAAAAAAAGCTTTTAAGTTCCTAATTTTTAGTACCTACCCTTGTTCAATTATGCTGTTTGTAAAATAGGTTTTACATGTTCTTTCCTGAAATCATAGAATCAAATTTAATTAATCTAAACTTTGCCACAAGGCTAAGGCCAAGCTCAGACTAATAAATTAATTAGTAGTTTTGGTTTGTAATACTATTGGTTTCTCCATGACTCATATTTAATAGGAGTATACAGGTTTTTACCTTTTTTTGAAGCAGAGTTTGTTGGCAATTTATAGACTTTACACGTTACGGTGAATGTCACGTCACATTCTTATCCCTATATTTCCTATGAGAAGCCTTTTCCAGTGTCAGATGAATCCTCATCTTCTAGGAATGTGGATGAGTTACAACCCTTGTGGAGCAATTTGTAATGGAGGCTTATGATCACCATTTCCTACAAAGCAATCACTCAAATTTAAGGCCAGGGTGCCTGCATCTTGGTATAACTTCCCATATTTTACCCTCTGCTGAGAGCAGACAGTGTCAGCTACACAAGTCAGTGAGCTACACAAAGTTATTTCACGACTGAAGCAACTTGCTGATTTTAATTAAATTTTTAGGTGAATGACAGTTCAAGTCCTATAAGTTTCTTGAAAACAAGCAGTCAGATAAAGGACACTAAGGTAAAATATGCTCTGGATTATGGTTACTGGAGTGTTCACCTGTCTTCTAAATATGGCAAAAAATTTTACAGGACTTCACATGTTCTTGGCTACCAGCCACCAGTTTTGCATTAATAGGCAAACTAGGTTTTTCTTTCTCATTTATGGATTTACTTGGTGGTAGCTTCCAGTCAGGACTTTATCTACAGGTAGTTCTAATTTATAAAGAAATTGGCTAAATGTTCATAATACTCCGCTAAGTTTGACCAAGAAAAGAAATATTTCACTGAATATTTTTAGATCTATGATATGCTCCCCATGAAGACTCCTCCCTCTTCTTTCCTACCTCTTTTGTTTTTATACAGTCTTCAGTAACACAGAAAAAGAGGTTTGTGGAGGGAGAGATTGGTGAAGCACAGGGGTCAGAGAATTTTAGCTGAGAGGCATTGAGCAGGGGAAGAAAATAACACAAGGCTAATCACCTTTATCAAGGAAAATTATTTCTCCAAGTTCACCCTCATCCCTTGTTCTTTCAAACTTTGGAACCATATAAGCAGCTTTTTCCAAGACCTTCCTCTGATACCTCCAAGATTAATAGAAACCAAATGTTACACTATTCCTGTCAGCTGCTGTCACCAATAGAGAATAGTTTATGCCAGCCTGATGTGAGGGTTTTTTGTGCAATACTAATGTTTTCAGACCTGACAGCCACTTCGTTGATGTTTACAACTGAATTGAAAACATAGCTAAAGCAGTTTTCTAATTCTTGGAACCAGTATTTCAGCTTCTCGAGGAGCAGTTAGACAAGACGTGTTTCTTATTCTCTGTATTATCTTTACTTAAGTGTCATGGTCAACTGCAAAGTGGTTGTAAAAAACATAAAGTCCTTTACCACTGAGCCTAAGGATACCAGTGTATAAAGTCTCTGGTGTGCTCATCTGCTGTCAGGAACACTTTTCTCTACTTTTATTTATGTACTCCCTCTGGTTTTGTCTGTAAAGTTCATACACATTGAATACTTCCTGGAAATAAGAATAGACTGTAAAGCTTTTGTAGTTATAGCATTTAGTTATTTAATTAATAATCTATGTATTTATTCTTGGCAATAGATCTACGGACTTTTCTGCTTTGAAATGTTAAATAAACCACTTTTTTTAATTATATCAATTTAAATCCTGAAGTCAATTATTCTTTTTCTGAAAAAAAAAGTAAAATTACTGAAGAGAAAAAGAATCTACCTTATTCCTGCACACCTTCCCCAGTGTCGCACACACCACACTCCCCATTTACCACAAAAGCTTTCATACTTCAGCTATCTGTATGGGTCATCTTTAAAACTTTTTCCAACTTGTACTTAGGTTTACATGAGAAAATATTTACATATTATGTGAGTTAAAATCATCAGTGTTCTGTTTTTTTTTTTTTTATCATATTAATAGCAGCACTCTAGAATATCTATTCCATAAAATATGTTTGTACATAAAGTATATTACCTTTTGCCCTTGCACTCTCCAACCATATTTTTAAATTAGCTCTAATCTGAACTTCCAAATGTGACAACATTTTAGAAAACATAAAGTTTATGGAATACTCTGTCAAATGTTTCCAGTAGCCAAAGAATTATATTTGATCAAGAAATTAACAGTCATGTAGACAAAAGTCAAAGCAAAGTTATTTTAGAAAACTTTTCTATTTTGATGGGTTTTTAATGAAAGATTATATTTCTGATTACATCTGAAAGGAGAAAAGGAAAAAGAGAATCATCGATTCAGGAAGAAATCACATCCTGAAGAATTAAAATGTCTTCAGGAAGTTCTTTCTTTTGCCTTCATTATCTAATAGCTGTACAAATGTCTAATCACCTTATTTATTAAGAAAGAGGACATCTAACAATACAGATGGCATTTGCTTTTCTATATGTGGTCTAGTACTTATCTTGATTGAAAACTGAGAACTGAGCTTAATTTCATGCTTTTGAAAGGTAAACTATTCAGAAATGCTAGAGAGCACTGGGACAGAGTTAGATCTGTTCTTTACTATATGAAAGCAAGACTGCACCCTACACAGCAGTGTTCTGTGTGTCTTTTTTATATTTTTGGAAAAAGTAGATTTGTACTCCAATAATTGAAATTCTTAAATCATAAGAATATTTGAAGTACTTCTCAAAAAGGAAGAAAACTTATTGTGTCTTTGTAAGCCAAAAATAAACAGTGGATTCCTAACTAAGTTTTGTAAATTTTATAGAATTTTCTGTCTACAGTGAAATTCATTCATCTGATGCCTATAAACATTCTGAATAGCGGTTCTTGTTACTACAAGAATGTCCAATAGAAATGTGGCAATGTTAAACCAGGTGAAATAACTGAAAATGACTAGATATTCTGCAGAAGTTATAACAAATATTGGATGTCCCTTGCCATACATAAGTCCTTTAATACCAAAAAGGAGCTAAGTATTTTCAGTGCTGACAAGTCCCCTTGTTTCCAAATCTCAAGAATAAGCCGCACTACAAATTTGCCTTCAAAAGTCATTGCCATAAACCAGGATTCTGGGAATGTCGCCACACCAGTACAGTTCTCAGTGGCCTTTCCTGATAATGACCAGTGCTAATGTATAAGACTCATGTGTTAGCATTTTCAGTGGAATTTCCCAGCCTGCCTTGCTGGTATGTATCATAGTTCCATGGAGTGGGGCATTGAGGAGGAGGGGGTGGGGGAAAAAGCATTCTACAATTTCCTTTCAGCACATTTACAACTATTTTTTCAAGCTCAGCATGTGTGTTTTGGAGGCAGGAGAAGGCAAGGGCACTCAGATTGTTGTCTTAAATGAAATTCCAATCAGTCTAAAGGCTGGCTCTCTAGACAGCCATTAACTTGCAGGTGTGCCGGACTAAAACATGCAACGTGTTTAAACAAATGAAAGCCAGGCTATGAATGTGCAGCCATGAAATGATTTTTAACAGGAGGACAAAGAAATATATCTATGCAAACATATTTTGAGGTACACACTTAAAATTAAAAGAGAAATGACAAGGCTTTTGGCCAGAGCATTTTCAAATCTGGAATGACTACTGTACTTAAATGAACATATATCTGGAGACCTTACTTACGCAGCAGAATCTGACACTCACAGAAACTTTGACTATAAAATCCCTGTAAAGTACTGTGTTTGACACTACTCACTCACAGCATCCCACTGGTGGAACACTCATTTAGAACTGATTTAATATCCTGGCTTTGTTTGTTAGCTAGCCCTAAATTTTAATTACTTTGAAAAGATGTTTATTTCTGAGACTTCAATGAGAATTCTTGAATTCTTGTATGCATTGCATACTAAGTGGCCTTGGGTGGCCGACACTGAGTACAAACTCAGTCTCAAAATACCTACACCCTTTCAAATGAACAAAGAGATCCATTAAGAGTACAGAAGCTTTTACTTATTAGAAGCATATTTCCCAATCTAGGACAACATTACTAGTCCCAGAGCTGGAGTTCAGCCCTGAGATCTCCTGCAGCAATATGCAACACAGCTGGACCACTGCTGAAGATAAGAACAGTATTTTGGTGAGGTAATGCTCATTACAGGATGTCTTTCTCTTGTTTTTACTTGCCATCTGGTTACAAATGGTTGTGTTTTCTCAATGCACGTGTTATTTCAAATATTTGCCAGAAGAATGCTGATTCATAGCTTATTGCAGTATGTTGTTTCTGTCTGCTATCTGATTAAAAGTAATAAACAAAACAGTTTGGTTCAGTTTCCATATTAGATTGGATGTCAATAATCAGCACAAGACTTACAGGAATTTGAGAAGAATTTCTTGAAAACTTAACATAAAAATTGCTGAAAATAAGCACATTCCACATGATGATGAGAGTAGGGATACTGCTTTTCATCTAGGGATGTGTGTGATGCCTACAATTGGAAGTGAAGCCATCCTGACAAAATCACATCCCAACAAAACCACAGGAAAACAAAGATTACCTCCATTTTTCAGATTAAGAAAGTGAGATGTGAACTGTACAATTTCATGCAGGATGCATGCAGCAGAGCCAAGAACTGAACCAGAAACTGAGTTTCAGACAAGTGCCTTAGTCACAGCACATCCATAATCAGAACAGTCTGTTTCAAAGACCTTTGTATTTATTTCTCTTCTTCACATCAGTCTGCTTGTCATCAAAAATGATACAAGAAGGAAATAAATGCAAAAGGAAATACTGAGGTGGATTTTTTACAGTAAACTCAGATGTCTTTATAATACATTAAAAAACTATAACAGATTATTAGAGGAATGAAATAGTTACATCAAAAATAACTGATTTTAACCTACAGTGTAATAATTGGATGTTTTGATACACTCTTGCCAGTTCTCATATGATGGAAAATGAGGTCAATACAAAGTGTTCTTAAATATACTTTTGGGTTTTACTACACATCAGCCAACTGACACAGTGGATTTCCTCCCCTACACTATGGTTGACTGGTCTTTTCCCGCAATCAGGAAAAACATTATTTTCCCATCAGACTTTTAAGTAAGCATACATAAGGTTCATATTTACTTTACTAACTACACAAATGTGAGACAAGACCAAATATTCTCAGTCTGTGTGATAACTGATAGTAAAAGCTTTTGTTGGGACCTTTGTGTTTGTTCCCTAGGCAGAAGTTTGGGAAGGCATATTATGTGCCCAGGAAATATATTTTTCAAAGCCAGCTTTAAAATATAGATTTATAATTAGCAAGTAGCAGTTGGACATATCATTTTAAAGTAGAATATTTATAATCCCTTCATAATATTCGGCAAAAATTTACCCAAATGGAAACATTTTTTTTGTCTGAACATTGAACCAATGAAACACCTTTTCTGGAACAACATCTGTGAGAAGAAGACTCATTGACCTTTTCTTGGCATCTGAGTAATTTGCATTTAGACCCATACTCTGTAGTGAGGCTGTGGCTTCAAACCATTGCACACGTCAAAGAGTGGAAGAGTCCGTCACAGAGAAAAATTGTAATAACAGCTCCTGGAGGTGAAAGCCTGAGTCTCTGTGCACTGCCCTTAATCACTGCCAGCTGTGCAGCTTCCTTTCTGGCATGCTAAAGCCTCAGGCTGGGGGCAGTGCTGACCAGTGGCTGGGGCCAAGATGGCCAAACTCACACTCTGGCTCTACCTGCTGCTGACTTTATGGCCTTGAGAAAGTGCTTCCCTTTTGCTTAACTTTCATTTTCTTCACGTAGTTCTTGTGTTTTTAGCTTTTGTTATGATGTTTATGAGATCACTTTTTGAACCAATCATAAGTAACAGGTTTGTAATTCATAGATCATATAGTTTAGGTTGGAAAAGACCTTTAAGATCATTGAGTTCTGCTAGGCTTTCATTAAAGAAGAAATAATGGCCATCAAAATTAACATTCCCGTTTTGCATATCACATGGCAGAAACTCAGAGTTTATATTTACTTATCAAAAGCACATTAGAGGTTGCCCAATGAGGCAGAAATTTAATACAGATTGCCATGACCTAACCTAGTTCCTTGGAGAAAATAATCGAAAAAGAAATACTGCTGGCTTTTGTCTCTTGTCTATTCATCTTCTCTCATCTGACAGGTCTATTTCCCAATCAGTTTGTCCTTTTCAATCTTAATACCACTTTAGAGATTTACTAGGGGGCAAGTGACAACAGACTAGTTCACTGGTCTGCTTCTCCTACAGCTTTGAGGTACAGTTCTTCCTGTATGTAATAGCAAGAAAGGAGAGTGGATGATTTTATGCAGAGAAAAAACTTTTAAGTGTGACCATAATGTGTATTTGAACCAGTATTTCCTTTTCTTGTCGAATTTATCATGCAAAAGAATACAAACCACATAAAGATTGGATATGGAGAAAAGGTGAGGGGAAAAAGATAATGCACACAGTAAGCGAAGAAGCATGTGGAATATAGGAGGAATCTAAAGCATTGTTCTGGTATGTCTTAGAAATGAGATCCATTGCTGAAAGTAGTCATAGGGCACTTCTTCCTATCTAGTTGTATCTAAACAAGCACTAAGAGTAAACAGGCACAGGTTGAAATCTGAAAGACAAAAAGAATATGTCAAAAATTTCTCTTTTCTTACATAGCAATTTAACAAGTGAGTGAAAATAAAGACTTGGGGAACAAAGCAGAAGGTAATCTTCCAGAATCAGAATGACAGAATTCTGATGCAGAAGCAATGACTTAGGAAGGAGAATATTAAATTTCTGTTGTTTGACATCACAGACTCACAGAATGGTTGAGATTTGAAGGGACCCCTGGAAGACATCTAGTCCAAACTTTAGTCCTGCTCAAGTAGGGTCATCTACAGCACATTGCTCAGGATTGCGTCCTGAATATTTCCAGGGAAGAAGGCTCCATGACCTTTCTAGGCAACCTATTCCAAAGTTCAGTCACCCTCACAGTAAAGTTCTTCATGTTCAGGTGGAGCTTCCTGTGGTTTAGTTTATGCCCATTGCCTCTCATTTTATCACCTGGCACCACCAAGATGAGTCTGGCCCTATCTTCTTGATGATGCATACATTGATCAGATACTCCCTGATCCTTCTCTTCTCTAGGCTGAACAGGCCTAACTCCCTTAGCTTTTCCTCATAGGAAAGACGTTCCAGACCCTTAGTCATTCTAGTAGCCCTCCTCTGGGCTTGATCCAGGAGCTCTATGTGTCTCTTGAACCAGGGAGACCAGAACTGGACACACAGTACTTCAGTGAGGCTTCACCAGGGCTGAGTGGAGGCTGAAGATTACCTCTCTCCATCTTCTGGCAGTGCTCTTCCTATTACAGCCCAGGGTACCATGTGTCTTCTTGACTTCAAGGGCAAATGGCTGGCTTAGAGGCTTGTTGTTGCAAGGACTCCCAAGTCCTTCTCCCCAGAGCTACCTTCCAGCAGGTCAGCCCCCAGCCTGTACTACTGTATGCAGTTATTCCTCCCCAGGTGTAAGACCCTGCACTTGCCTTTGTTGAATTTTAAAAGGTTCCTCTCTGCCCATCTCTCCAGCCTGTCTAGATACTTCTGAATGACAGCACAGCATTCTAGGGTGTCAGTCATTCCACCCAGTTTTGTATCATCAGTAAACTTGCTGAGAAGGCATCCTGTCCCTTCATCCAAGTCATTGATAAGTTAAACAATACAGGACCCAGTATTAATCCTTAGGGGACACCACTATTTACAGGTCTCCAGCTAGACTCTGTGCCACCAACCATAACCCTCTGAGCTCTGCCATTCAGCCAGTTAACAATGCAGCTCATCGTCCACTCATCCAGACTGCACTTCCTGAATTTGCCTATGAGGATGTCATGGGAGACAGTGTTGAATGACTTGCTGATGTCTAGGTGGCAACATGCACTGCTCTCCCCTCATCTATACAAAGAGATGTCCCATCATAGAAAGCAATTAGTTTGATAAAGCATGATGACACCCTGTGCATCTAGGAGCTGCTAAATCTGAGACACTTGTTTTCATTTCGAGAACTACATGGCTTCAACTGGAAACAAACACATCTCATTGTATTTGGCATAATTTCAAATGAAGAAATTCTTGTTAGTAATTTTGATTTCTTAATGTTTCTAGAAAATGTTGGTCATCTGTTTTGAAAACTTAGCTAGACTATTCCTGACCCATTTTTTCAAGGCACAGTGGAAAATTTGTTTGTGCTTTTTATGTCCTCACAGTAAAACTAGGGTAATTTTAAATGGCTGATCCCATGACCCTCTGGTTCTCAAGTGTGTTTGTTTCATCCATAGCTTTGCATCCAAGTCTTCTGAGTCATTCCAACAGCACAAAATCTTATCATTTTCTAGGTGTTCTTATTTCTTTCTTTACATTTCAGTTCTGAGGGATCTTTTTTTAACATGATGCAAAAGTTTCAGATGAGAGAAGAGAGGGAGTGATCTCAAATATTTTGATGCTATGGTAAAATAATTTCCTACTTGTATCCAGACAGGATGTAGATTTCTCACAGGTGCCTTCATTGAACACACCAGTAAGTTAGAAAAACAACAGTGAAAGTTGTGTTTACCTTATTTCCTCCACCTGTGCTGAACAGCCGCAGTCTATAATATTGAATAAACCAGGAAAGAGATTGCTGGGAAAGTGGTGTAATCTTGTATACACATCATTATAGGGTGAGTTAAGATACTGGACTTCAAATCACTTTATAACCTAGGTAGAAAATAAACTTTCTCTTCTGGGTTGGCAATTGCATGAAATGTAGCCCTTTTTGTGCAGAGTTTTTTCCTCCTGAAAGATTTATTCTCTGTTTCTTTTTCATAAGTCCCAGATGAAACTTTTAAATCCAAGCTAGTTTCTTAAGATTTTTCTTAAGATTTGCTCTAGCAGTTTATTTGCACTGAACACAGAAGTTTGAGGCAAGAATGACTGCAGACTAGAATGTGCCATAGGTCTATGCCAGAAGCTTTGAACTCAGGTACAAGTGAATCATTTCCAAGTAATCTGGCCCACACAATGGAATATTTCCTGTCTAGATGAATTATATGCTGCCTGGGTGGGCTTGTGAATCATGAGAAAAAAAAAACCCAAAGACTGAAAAATCACTGCTCTACTTAAACAGGGTAAGTAACCTGGTAAGGATGTCCGAAATGCTAAGGACTGCTATAAATGTTTTGGGTTTGGCCTGCCATGGGCTGATCAATGTATGTGTAAAAGGCTGCAGCATGTTTTGCTTTAGCAAACAAACACCCTTATTATCTCCTATTTCGTAAAAGATATACCAAAGCAATCATTTTGTCTTGTCCTGTCAGTGGTAGATTGAAAATAAACAGGATGGGAAGGGGAACCAATAACTTGTGGCTATTTACTATCTTCACATTTCTGGACTTAGGGTAATTGCCACATGAAGATAGTTAGAAAAAAGTCTCCCTGGATTTGGTTCTCCAGATGCCAACCTCTGTTGGGTGTGTGATGTTTAGCTTCAACTAGCCAGGGCAACCTTTTGCTGTAGAGCATCTTCAAACTGCTCTGTCACAGAGCCTGTAACCTTCCAAAGAGCGAACCATCTAAGAAATTATTCATCCCATTGGGTGGATTTCTGGAAGTATGGCTGCAGGAGGAAAATCTTGATTTTGCATAAAGTGCAATAAGTCTTCCTTAGTGCTAAAAGTGAATTTTCATGAACCACTTTCAGTGTTTGCTCTGGTGGAAAGTTGAAGTTTCTCGGCAATCTGCTGCCACCCAGCAAACCTAATTTATTCCTAACACCGTGAAGGTTAATGATGGGCAATCGTCACACCCTAGAACATGCATATGAGCATTCAGAAACCTGTATGTCTCATTCAGACAGCTGTTCTATCAGTCATCTTCCTGTGATAACTGTCTGTGCCTTCCCAAAAGAACCTTATGTTTTGGATCACCTTCCCACGGTGGGGACATGTCGTTAGTCAGTCATCACTGGGAGAACAAGGGTTGAATATGCTGAAGTCAATTTGTTTAATCTATGAACTAAGTTTACAGAAGAGCTCATGTCTTTGAGGAATCAGGCCTGTGGGTCCTAAGGCTCCAAGACATAATGTTGTCTTTCTGCATTTGTTAGTTTTGAGCTAAAATTCGATGTAACTCAATAGCTTTGTCCAAGATTAACAAAAAACAATCCCTCATGTAACTCCACTAAGTTCTCTTGAGTTGCACCAAGTATGACTTTGGCCCATTATATGTTTTCTCTGAAGATGTAAATCATCTTCACTTATACAACTTCACTGATTTAATATTTTGGACAATAGATTGATACAAACAATTCTACAAAATCCCAGAAGCCATCTTCAAAAATTCACATAACCATTTTTTTCAAAACCACATAAATGTCTTGCAATTGTGCAGAATGAAACATCAACCCCAGAACTTATACAGCAAATTCATAAATATCTGATTTTAAGGCATCACTTAGAACTGAGGTTTCTGGCAATGGTTTTCCTCTGAAATAAAAAGGCTGCTGTTCCTACATCTTACTATTGTGACTTTGAATGTGATCTAACAGGTCCTCTGTCTAAATCATTTTCCTTCTGTACAATTTTGGTACTGAATGTGGTTTACACTGTGAATAGGACCTTGTTTAGTCTGATTTCCCAGAAGCAACGGCTGCATTTAAAATATAAGATGTTGTGCTACCACATAAATTCCACTTTCTGGTGTAAGAAATTTGAAGCTTTTTTGTTCTAATGCATCAGTCAAGTTTTCTGAGTCTAAACAGATTTCCAGTTGTTTTCTTATAGAAATATCAAAATGCTTGAATTCAGTTTCCATTGACAGTTATCATCAGGTTTTGTTCTGATATGTGGATATTACAATAAGGGGGCTGTTTCTGCTGTAAATATTTAATTATTACCTTTGCTGGGGGTTGTACTCAAGTTAGTCTTCTCAACAGTGATTAAAGTTGGAAAGACATTTACCCACCAAAATCTTGAGAACTTTCTTTTAGTAATGCTGAAATGTATACTTGTTTTATCTGTTCTTTGAAACAAAACTCCCTGCCTGACATCAGAATCTTTTTTCTTTCAGAGGCATTTTTCTATATGCTCATTCTTTGAATGTCTCTCTTCCTTGGAAGAACATTGTTAAATTGATAAAATGTGGACACTGAAGTCTCAACCTCACCCAAGACCCATTGTAACGGTCTTTATATGGTGCATAGGCTGCAATACATAGCGGTTTTTTTTAAGCATTTCATTTTTGCTAGCTGTCGTTCTGCCTCATAAACTGTAACAAACAGCCAAGACATATATTCAGAAATATAATTGTATAGAAAGAGTAAACTCACTTTTCATTAAGTTTTAGCCTGCCTGGATTTAAAATTTAACTGCTACTGTTTAGATGCATCGCCATTATCATAATCCTCCAAATAGTACATTAGGATTTCAAGTCAAAGATTCAGAATTCAGTAATCACTAAAAACAAGATTAGTTGCCTGGGGCTGTTTCACCTTTGCTTCATTTTCCTTTTTCCACCTTCCAGTCTACTCTCCCTTTTCTCAGTATCCTCCTTCCAGCAAAAAAAACTCATGTATCTCTTTGGCCCATTGACTTTTCTATCTCCTTTTGCTAAATTGACTATGAACACAACAAGGAAGCATCTGAAGCAGAGGACATTCCTGCTTATGTTCTCAGTTTGTGCATCTCTGCTGTTACAGTGTCTCACACAGCTGAGGGACTATCCCAAGATATTCAGAAAAAAAAATACAACAAATAAAACTCAACCCAAAACAAGTATTTCCCTATAGAGTTATATATTTGGGGGAATATGAGGCATTGCAGTTTTCTCAGTGTAATTTCTTGGATTAAAATTTTTTAGCAAATACACTATTTTTAGCAAATAGGCAAAATGGAACTGCCTCCAGAATCTTTCCTGTTTTGCTGGAAGGCTGGAATATACTCCCCCTTTTTCAAGTCATCAGGTCTGCAGAACATCCTTTGAGGGCTATAGCTTCAGATCCCCACTTGGAGCTTCATTCTTTATTCAGCAAAGATTTCTATCTGATGTCTGCATTTCTGTGGCCTGAGAAACATTCTGACCTAGTCTCTGAAGGCTTAGGTGAAGTGAATGCCAAGGTATGTTACAATGCCTACTGCCAATCTAGATGACCTCTTGAGGTTCTTTAGAGCTCTTTGAGGCGTCAGCACTGAGATGAACCCACACAGATACTGAGGCTGCACTTGTCATAGCAGCTTTTCATACACCAGAAGGAGTGGGGAGTGGGATAAAAGTGCACTTTTCATCCACTTACATTAGCAGAATGAAGCATACTGGGGAGATCACAGTCCTTGCTAGCAGCCAGCAAGAATTGCTATCTCGTTAGACATGGAAGGTGCTAGATCTCCTTGAACTATAATTACAGCCACAGCTTTTACTTGTAACAGTTTGCTGAAGCCTACACCCAGCCCTCTGTGTAACCTCTCTGGGATGCAAATGTGATGGGAATTTCTGAACTTCAGTAATGCTCCAAAAACATGAAGATAGGTGGTAATGCATAACTGGGGTCCACTGAGAAACATTTGACTACTTTTGCTAAAAAAACAATGGTCCAGAGGGGCCTGTTATAATGATATTCATCAGTTGTTAAAGGAATTACATCAGAAGGGAAGATGGTTGTAACACTAGCACTCAATCTGTTGCCAGTCCAACCGGATTTGCAGCAGCTGCAAGCTAAATGTTCTTCACACCATTCAGGCCTTGAAGCTTTTCAGATATGTCAAATTTTCCAGTCCTTAAAAGCCAGTTCTTCTGCCATTTGGTTCCTGATTTACACTGGAGACAGTTTGACTCATCACTAAATTATCTTCAGGCTGTAATACTAAGGGGATTATCTATAACTCCCTTTATAACTTATGGCATTGCATGCTGTGCTATTTCTCTTTCTCAGATATATATATTTTACTTCTAAAAATCC
This sequence comes from Melopsittacus undulatus, assembly GCF_012275295.1. Taxonomy (NCBI): domain Eukaryota; kingdom Metazoa; phylum Chordata; class Aves; order Psittaciformes; family Psittaculidae; genus Melopsittacus; species Melopsittacus undulatus. The sequence goes on from NC_047528.1 coordinate 95,657,599, forward strand.
CATAGATCAGCAGAAAATATGGATGTCGAAACAGATGTATACTGTACTTGTGGACAGCTCCATGGATTTTATAAGTCAGCATAACTGTAATTAAATAACCTGAATTAAATTTCATTCTCATTTTACTAAACAGAATGCAGTTTTGGATCTGGCAGATACATCTGGATTAACCTGAAATTCCCCTGACACTGTAATTTTTAACCATTTATTTCTAATACGATAATACTCAGAGAGGAATTTTTCTTTTTTCCTTATGTTTCTACAGTTGTGATGAATTTTGATGATATTAGTTGAACAAAATGTATTTAAAGGAAAGATGATCTATCAGAAAACCGGGTTTATTTGATCTACTGGTGTTTAGTATCTTGCAATAACTTACAGCTTAATGCTATTTTATATACTGAATTGAAAACGTGAATTTTTCACAACTGTATTTAACCAGCACTTTACACTAAGAGGGTTTTACAATGCATTTGCAGGTTATTGGTCATCTTGAAAAAAAACTGAAACATCTGTCTTGCTAGGAAGCTAGTAAGCCAATTTCAGTCTAAAAGAACTCTGAAAGCTAAGTTAAAAGAAGGTAATGTACAATAGAACAAAAGACACTTAGAACAATGGTCTTAAAATTGACCTACATTGTTTCCATACAACAAATCAGACTCTATTTTCTATTTGCTTCACTGATGACACAGCCTGATTCATAAAGTGTGGCTTTTATTCTGTCCGTATTTGACACTGATGGAGCATCTACTGGTACTGCATGTTTGATTTCATTCCCCAAATATAGGCACTTCATGTCCTTAGCTATCCCTTCTGTATCTTAGCTGCTGCTTTAAAGGGCAGAGATTTTTCTGCAGGTCCACTACTGCATCTGCCAGCCCCAGGTTGCCTCAGGCAGTCCAGAGCATCTTAAAGAAAGTTAAATACCATGTTTAGGCAATGAATAGATCTCCTTGATTCAGTACAGCATCTTTCCCTCTGTAGTACTTGTTCCTTCTTTTTGTAATGTCCGTGAACTTACTTTAGTTTCAAAAACCCAGTGCTGATTACGATAGGCAAGATTTAAGAAAAAGATAGTTTAGTGGAGCTGTGAAACCCTGAAGAAATTCCATTTTAAAGCATACTAAGACAAGCAAACTTTGTAGTCCACAGGTATACTCAGCTGTCAGGACTGGCAAACCTGTGGAAATACACTGTGACTTCCTTGTAGAGGAACCTGGGGGCATGCAGCAGAATGAGCACCAGCCCCGTCTCCTCCAGACACTGCCAGTGGGAGTGTGGGGGCATACCAGGGAGCACATCTGTTCTGCAGTGTAAATACAGATTAAAGGCTTTCTCAGAAATACATAAATAAATCAACAAATAAATAATCCCATATTCTTTAAAACCTTCAGCAGTTATGGGGCTTTGCTAAGCAGCCCAGAAAACATGCCACTGATTGTGAATTAAGAAGTGGAATTTCACAGAAATTCCCTGTAAACATGCTTAGGATTGATAAGCAGTGTGGCTCAAATAAGCTATATTGTGAGCTGGAGTGCAAAAGTGCAGATAAATTGTATCTTTTGTAAAGATTCACAGGTAAGTTTTTGAAAAAACTTAGTCCTGTGATATCCATACTCTCAGTTTTGAAACCTGTGAGCTTCATATGACTTCCACATGAAAGAAGCTACTGTTCCACAAAGAGTAAAACTCAACCAAAGTTAAAGAAACCAGAAATAAACAGTTTTAAGAGAACAGGAATGTTTGATAAGAGAGGAATCGAATTTGGTACAGAAATAGTGAAATATTAGTACTTTAAGCAATATCATTAGAATAGATGCTGAATTTTTTCAGTTCTCTTTGGAGTGATGTAATAATAATGTAAAATGACTAAAGAAGTAGTGGAGAAAAGGTGGAGACCAATACAAAAAAATAATCTTTAAAGTAGTAACTAAATAATTTTCCAAGTAGTCACTAAATAATTTTCCAAGGTGATAAATTTCAAATGTTAAAAATGCTTTTTATATATTTAAGTACAGCTTGTATTACCCGAACCACAATGTTTAAGTTCTTACAATTTTTGTAGTATTACCTGTTTATAAAATTACAATTAAGGTCATATTTTTATGCCCCTTAACCAACTTTCTTTACTGTTGAACTGGGAGAGTGTTTTATAGTTGAGGTACAAGACTGAAAATATATAAATGGGGGTGTTTTTTTTCACTTTGGCAAAGTCTTTCTGGTTTTGTGTAGTCATTTGGACTAAGGATACCAACAGATAAACTAGCTGTTTGCAGAATAGTTTGGGCCCAGATATTTAAAAATTCTAAGCATACAGTATGGGGCTCAGACTAAGCAATCTGAGCAAAGATGATAGGCAGGAGGCAGTTTCTTAACTTAGAGCGTACAGCGTAATTCTGTAAATGACACCATGACTGTTCATTATCTGACCTGAGGTCACCAAGGTCTTGCTGTAACATCCAGCCTCACTATCTCACCTTGCCATCAGGCAAAGTTCTCTTCATCTACCTCCATCATACAGTTTTTATCAGCTCATACCTCAAGTGTCAGTATAGGATTTAGGCATAACCACCGAGATCTTTCAACTAGTGATGTATAGACTATTTAAAGGAAGGACCCTGCAATTTTGTGATCCTAATATGCATCACAGGTGGATAGCAACTTTAATTTATGTGCACAAGTGCTTTGGGAAGTAAAATAATATTTTGAATCATGCAAGAATTACTATAGCAATATAGGCATCAATAAGAAGCCTAAAAAGAAATGCTGAGCTACTGAAAACAGGAAAGCATTTCATTTTGCCAACAAAGAACAGTTTCATTGGTTCTACTAATTTATACATACACAGCTTCATTCAAATTATCTGAACAAGTCATGGTATTTTCTACTGATAATTCCATTTTCTTTGAGAGCTAGCTTTTCAGTCTTTTAAATCATCTAGTTTTATAGCTTTCTGCTTGGCAATTCAAAATTTTATAAACGTGAGAGTCATCCTCAGATCTTGTCTCAATATAAATTCAGAATATTTTAAAACTTTCGTGTGAGAACATTCTAAACCAGACATGATTTACTCCTTCCTTCATTAAATGAATAATATGTCTTCATTCAGAAGACAAGGTCAAGCATGAAGTAATCAACTAACTATTGCATACTGACCAGAAAGTTTCTAGACTTTTTTTTTAACTTTTAGCATTTTATGATACTAGGTTGTAAATCACAGGGACAATAAACAGCAGAAGTAACATTGCCTTTTAACTGGGGGGTAAATCATTCTAATTATTAAATCTGAATCAGCCAGTGGATGAATAGCATTATTATATGAGCAACCTCCAACATGAAGATTGCAAAGAGGTTTGGGAGGGCTGGTTGAGGGAAAGTAGTATTCCGTGAGACAAAGCATGTACTGTTAGGTCCAGCTGACATAATCTGTTCTCTCTAATCATGAAATGGTTACCTCTTTGACTGAAGAAAAGAGCAATTTGCAATTATTAAGTGAGATATTCTCATAATGCTCTGCTTGAAAAGATTAACGGTAATGCTTGGATTTATAAGAATTACAGAATGACTATAGATGAGGTTGATTACAAACAATAGATTAAATCATGCCTGTCACAAAGCTCAATGTTGCCACATTGGTGCATTGATTAATGGTATTTGGCAACTCTCTTAATGGCCATTTGCCATTCATTCATGGGTGCCCTCTGGAGTACACTATGAGAGTGACCTTTTGGGAAAAAGATTTTTTTTTCTGTGTTCATTGTTTCTACTCTAGTAACAGAGAAATACTGGCAATGGGTGAAGTCAAGACTTTCAGTTAGCTATTTCTTAGTGTATATAAATTGAGAAGGGCGAAATTAAGGAAAAATTGGTTGCTGTCAAGAAAGTACAATGTGGTAGTTTAAATTATTATTCTAGATAGATGACCCAACTGTTTCTTTCACAGCACTGTATATGTTGCATGATTAAAAATTATTGGGGCATTGATAATTTATTTTGGTACAGATACATAAATTTCTGATGGATTTTTTTTTTCACATTATTTTCCTTTTCTATTTCAATCTTTCTTTCAGAAACTTTGAGTTCTATGGGAAAGATCACATCAGTTCACGTCACAGCTTGGAGTGGTGGGGGAAATACTATCTGCCTCTTTTTCTTCCCACTTGTCTCAGCAGCAACGATTTGCATGAACTTTTACAAGCAGAGAATTATTGATTCAATAATATAACATGCTTTAAAAGAAAATTTACATATCTTGACCTGAAATATAATTTTATCTCTGAATATCAGACCTCATTTTACATTTATTTTCTTTTTCAAGCTTTTGCCTTAAGTAAAATAATTACACTCCAGCCAAGACTGAGACTATACATCTCTTATTTGAGTTGTGTTCAGATGACCTTCAGAGGATATTTCATACATGTTAGGTTTTTTGAGCAACTGGAGTTAAAAACTCAAGCCATTTGGAATCACAATTCCTTAGAAGTCTGTATCCAACACTGAAGAATTGTGTCATGATATGGGCACTTTGAAGGATGAAAAAAGAGGATTAGTTAATAGCATTATTTCTTCTTATTCCTTGCAGTTCTCCTGGTCTCCTCATTTTGTTGAGAGTTATTTATTAATTTTTTCATTCATTTATTATCACTGTCCATAGATATTTCACTTATTAATTCTCACTTTCTATAATTCCCAGGACTAGTTATTGGTTCCAAGGCATGCTTAAGCCAATATACATCTAACAACTAGGGTTACTCAACTGAGATGCTGAAATGGAGAAGTAACACTACGGGCCTCCAGTGTTGAGGCATAACGTTGCTTTCCGTTAATGTGCTGATAGTTAATTACCTCTGTTACTTATGTCAGTTTCTTACTTTCTGGAGGAAGTCTCTTTCACAGACACCCCTTGTAGTGAGGAAAGAGCTTGCGTGCCCTTGTGAGGTTGGGAGCTATGCTGATGGTGGCATATGCCTCTGGTAGGGTCTCCCATGCCAGACAGGTCTCAATTGAAGGCTCAGACAAAGTGTGTCCATGGGCAGGATGGGCTCGTTAGCCTTCAGGCAACCATCCTAGAAGGACAACTCTTAACTTCAAACCCAGGCAGATGGAGCTCGCTTAGCTCTGTAAGGCCATCCATGTAAGAGAAGGATACTGTAACCAAACCTAGGACCTGAGGACTTTGCTGTCACCATCCAAGCTCCCTAGGCCCTGGGAGATAAACCTCAGGTGTAAAAGGTGGGGCCCATTCTGTGCACTCTGTGCCTCACCTAAACAATCCACTGTGCAGGCCCGAAGGGTTTACCCACACCTGCAAAGCCCTGTAGGGACAGGCAAGGGACGAAGTACAAAGATTAGTGTCTATAGAGCCATTGTACTGTCTACTCTTTTATATGGGTCTGAATCATGAGTTATCTACCGCCATCACCTGTGACTCCTCGAAAGCTTTCATCAGCGCTGCCTCCTTACAATTCTAAACATCATTGGATTGACTATGTGTCAAATGTTGCTGTCCTTGAACAGGCAGGGGTCACCAGTATTGAGGCCATATTGCTGAAATCGCAGCTGCTCTGCACAGGGCACGTCTCTAAGATGAAGGATCCCCTCAGACTGTGTTTTACAGTGAACTTGACACCAGTTGCCGCAAGAGAAGTGCCCCAAAGAAGAGATATAAGGACTCCCTGAAACAATGCCTCAGCCTTGGCCATACTGACTATCATCAGTGGTCCAAGTTGGCCTTCAGTCAGGAGACTTGGGGACACACCTTACAAAATGCTATTGTCTCCTTTGAGAACACACACAGAGCTAGTCTTGAGGAGAAAAGGCAGCATAGAAAGAATCGCGCCCCACCCATACCACTCAAGGAGACCTTTTACTGTGCTTTTTTGCAACCGGGTTTGCCTATCCCACATTGGCCTTTTCAGTCAACAGCATGCTTGTAGTAAGCATGAGTAAAGCTCTTCCCAACTCTTCATTCACAAAGTCAAACCATGAAGAAGGAGAAGTCCAGCATAGCAGTGTTTTCTGTGTATTACTTGGGAATCCCAACGACTTTTCCAGTAATCTAAAAATCTTTACACTGCTGTCTCAAAGTTACTTTTAAAACCTTTTTTTTCTCACATTGATAAACACTTCCTTTCCATTCAAAGCACAATAATTGGTGTTGAAAGGTGACAACCATATCCTTCTTTATTTTTTTCCTATATTGTATTTCTTACCAATAAATTTTGGCAAAGTCCATACAGGACCTGTTTGGCTTGCAGATTATCTCCATAGGCTTTCATACAATAAGTTTTTTTCAAAGCAGTTCCATACTTGTTCTCTGTTTTTGAAGGGCTTCAGAATCCATATACTTTATAATGCAATAGAGCTACTTGTTAAAGACAAATGCATTTGAAAATACAACTGTGTTTTGAAATGTTTTCTTGATAAATCTAGACATACTATTTTCTCAGAATCTAAACTTAATAATATTTTTTATTAACCTGTTGGTTTTGGGGTTTTATAATCACAAGAAATCTGTAACTCATGTAAGAGAAAAACCAATTCCACATGAGAGGCTGGCTTTTCAACTGAATGTATTGGCATTTGAAGTGAAAGCTACAAACTTACTGCAACATTATACAGAGCAAGGGCACTGAAGAAAAGGGTGAGAATACATGAGAGAAACAGCTCTGCAGACCTCACTGTCCATGAGGAAGGAGAGGAGGTGCTCCAGGCACCAGAACAAGGATTTCTCTGCAGCCCATGGAGGTCCATGGTGGAGCAGATATCACCTGCAGCACATGGAGGACCCCATGCCAGAGCAGAGGGATGCTAAAGGAGTCTATGACTCCATGGGAAGCCTGTGCTGTAGCAGGCTCCCAGCAGGACCTGTGGCCCTATGGAGAAAGGAGCTGACACTGGAGTAGGTTTGCTGCAGGCATGGTGATCCCGCAGGGATCCATATTGGAGCAGTCTGTTCCTGAAGGGCTGCACTCCATGAAAGGGACCCGTGCTGGAGAAGTTCATGAAGAACTGCAGCCCATGTGAAGGACTCACATTGGAGAAGTCCATGGAAGACTGTGGGAGGGACCCCATGCTGGAGGAGCATGAGAAGTTCTCTCTGCCTGAGGGGAAGTAGTGCCAGAGACAATAAACTGACCATAACCCCCATACTCTATCCCCCTGCATTGCTGTGCAGGAGGAAATATAGAGAATTTAGGAGAGAACCTGTGAAGATTGAAGGAGTGGGGGGAAGGTGTTTTAAGATTTGTTTTTGTTTCTTATTACCCTACTCTGATTTGACTGGTAATAAATTGAGCTACTTTCTCCATGCCAAGTCTGTTTTGCCCATAGCGATAGCTGGTGAGTGAGCTGTCCCTGTCCTTACTTTGACACACCAGACTCTGATTCATTTTCTCTCCCCTGTCCAGCTAAGGAGGGGAGTGATAAAGCAGCTTTGTTGGACACCCAGTGTCCAGCCACAGTCAGTTCAGGGCAGTCCTCACTAAGAAAGATACAGTTTCTCTTCCTATGGACAAATAACACCTGTTGTGTTGATGACTCGTTGCCAGAGTTGAGCTCCCAAGAATTTAAACATTAAGCACTGGGTGGGGGGCAAGTGGAGAGAAATTGAAGTAAAAAGAAGAAAAAATCCTACAGCTTCACAAATTCATAGATTACTCCTGTAAAGGTAGCATTTCACTTGTTAATAATTTGCTGGCACTCTTTTGCAATTCATAGGAAGTTGACAGGTATCCAGATTATTATGTACATTTATAGACACTGGGTCTTCAAAGCAATCTTTGCTGACTGGCTTAGAGATCAGCACCAAGTTTTTAATTCACTCCAGTTCCTCTGGGATAACACTGACCACTGACATGAATTGTTTTACAAGATCTGGACAGAAAAATTGGACCCAGTAGAAAGCAGCAATGAAAATTTGAAATATGAGCCAATTAATCTAAAAATATGCAGCTGAGATAACTGTACCTAGCTTTTGGTAGCACAGTGGTGTAACTCACATCTCCCTAAAAGAATGTGGGCCTAGGAATTTGTCGTCCACAAAATGTCTGATAGAAAGTGCAGCATTTAGGATGAAAGAACTAAGCAGTCTGGACCTAAGCTGTCTTTTAACAATTTGATCATATTGATGAGAAAGCTCCAGAAGATACTGTAATGGCACTCTTATTTATTAGTATAGATGCAACTAGACTCCACAGGAATTTTACTTTCAAGGTGGTGGTACAACAGTATTGGGCCGGTACACTTGTAAGCTTCCTCTGGTGAATAAGTTGTCTATCCCAGACTTACCACCAGTACAAAAAGGGAACATACTGCCTCCTAGATGAGCTGTCAAAATTAACTATTTAGTGAAACATTTAAATTCAGATAAAAAAAGAACAGAAAACATGATCTTCCAAATAGCAAGAACATCTTTAGGTAGTATCATTAAATAAATACAGGTATTAAAAATATAGAATTTTGGATGACTAAATCATATTTTAAATTTGAATGGCATTAAGAACGGAGAGGAATGTTCCCTGGTTTGAAGAACTTGTCATCATTTACAATGATTTTTTTTTCAGGAAGTACATGTATTCCTTCTCTAAGTACTTTGTGTTTCTCCAGACTTTCAGAGCAATAGTCCTATGAGCTATCTTTCATCTGTAAAACTCCTCAAATATTGGCCATATTTTTCATATGATGTGTTCACAAGACCCTACAGGGAAGTTTGTGGCTTCTGCTTTTTAATATAGCTTTGAGGAGTGTGATCTATAGATACTCCTAGAAGTTGGGAGACACATACTGAATTATAAGCTTTGTTATGGATGTAGGCAATCACCTAGAACTTTATCCAAATCCCTCAGAAGTCAATTCTTCACAAAACAAAAAAAGAATGGTGATGAGAAGTATCTTTTCCTTATCATCTGAGAATGAACTCTGCAAACCATGAGGCAAAGACTATCTAATTCTCAGTACACAGAATGTATTGTAATGGGACACTGATTGTGGCTGGAGACTGTAGACGATGCGGTAATAAGAAATATTTTATCCCATTAAAATCAAATGGACGTTATTAGAAACCTGCTCTGTCTATGGCAGCATGCATAATTATAATATTAATTCTACAGAGTTCAACTATTTTCATGGGACAGAGTCCCAGAAAGCATTCCATCTTCTTGAAAGATAACTATATTGAAGCATTTAAGATTTGCACCTCTCTGCTGAGTAGATTTTTTTCATTTTACGATTTCCAGGCCTGGCTATATCCAAATCCATTTGTTTCCAAATGAGTTTAATTTCCAGGAGAAGGAAACTTCCTATGATATTTTCTTGTCCAATAAAAGTGAAAATAATGTTTTTCAAACTACACTATTTAAACTGGCATGCACATGTGGCTAAAAAGTTTAATTTGATTTAAATAAAAATGTACACTGTCTGGAAGTACTATGAAAACTGATATTCCAAAAGGGGTAAAATATTAAATATTCAGTGTAAATGTAGCTTTTAAATTGTCCTTTTCATCAATCATCTTTTCCAGTTTAGATATTTTTCCTAACCAAGTATATTTCCAAGTATGAATTAAGAATAGAAATATGAATTCATAGCCTCAGTTCAGAGAAGAATTTACTATGTTGTTACATTGATTACCCAATATAAACTCATCTCTCCAGTTTTGATGTGCTGTTCTCCCTCTTTTCATTCTCATGATCTAGTTACTTTATTTATATAGCCAATTGGCTATAACATGGCTGACAGATGAGTTTTGAAGACTTAAAGTACTTGACAACACTGTGGTACAGGAAAGCTGTGTTCCCCCCTCATTTATAAATGAGAAACTGAACTACAAACGCATTTGAGTTCACAAAGATGATCAAGTCATGTCAAGTCTCCCTGAGTAAAAATGCTTGCTTCAGACTGCCTTGCAAATGAATCTACATCAACTGTAACTCAGAAATGTAATCTTATGTCGAACAGAAACACATTTTAAAGGGAATAGGAAAAACTCTCTGTACAGAATTCCCACATTCTGTCTATGGAGTGAATACCTCAGAATTTAATCAGTTGACTTTGTCTTAACACTTATTCTGACAGAAGGACAAATTAAAACCATACTTAAGGAATGAAGCAGGCTCCTTCAACAAAGCAGACCCCCACTGAAAGTAAAAACTAAATCATCCCAAACCTTGAGCATAATATAAGCATCTTTTTTAATCAAAGAACAAATCATATGCACCAAATATAAGAATCTCATTATTGCTCTTGTCCTGATTTAAATAATTTAGTTCCATAACCCTGACAGCTTACTTTTTTTACATATATACAGGAGAAGAAAAAAAATAGCTGAAGAAAACCAAGTCTTCCAAACATATTTTGTCATTGGAAAGGACCCTAGATGAGTTTTACATGGAAGCAGGGAAAATTAAGTGCCTAATATGCTCAAATGAGAAATAAAAAAGGAGAAAATTGCTAAATGACAAAAAAGAAAACATTTCTCTTAAGTTGTTGATGTGCAACTCAGTATTAAGCCCTTCTTATATTGATTATAGTGGCTTAAACATGTAGTTTTTCTCTTGTTCTAGGTGGACTGAGGCCTGTTTGGTATAACTAGGAGGTGGTGGGGTTCAGCTCTTGTAAATCACTGCAAGTTTATTTCTGAAGAAGAGTCTTTATGAAACACCTGAAGCACCTCTCTTGGTAATGGGAATCATCAGCTCCATAAGATAAAAGCAAATTACTGTATGTCTCTGGTTTGGTCTTTCTGGAGTATCTTGCTTTCTGTACCCTGCCTTCTGTAAGTGCATTTCTCTTCAGAGACACACCATTACTTAAAATTAAATATCATCCTTTTTTTGTGTGTTAACATATATGATGTCTGTAGATTACCTTCATATTAAATAACTATGTCAACTTGCTCATTTTGGCTGTATTTTGAGGGATTAGAAGCTCTGAAGGAAAAAAAACCTCTGTGGTATTTAGTTAGTGTGGCTTGAAATCCTGTAAGATTCTTCCACTGGCCAAATGGATCAAAATGGTTTTTCATCCCACTTTTCTGGATGATGCATGAAAAAGTTAGGAAATGCTTTTCCATTTTGTTACAATATATTTTAATTAACACTTAAATGAAAAGTACCATTTAAACATTGAAATCTCTGATGCAGTAATAAATATATCTGGTTTTCATTCAGAAGAAGGTGATTTACCCCTCCCTTTTACAAAAGAGCATAAAAACTTTGTTTGGGGAAAATTCTAGGTTTTTATATCCCATATTACCACTCAATGCTCTTTGTCTTTTGGTTAGTCCTATGACACAGTCATCTCAGACCTATGAGTTTCTAGATCTCAGCATCAGAATTTGAAGATAAAAAATAAAGTCTGATGGCTGCTGAAAAGTAAGGACCTGATTTAATATTAGTAAAACCTTTACCAGCTCTCTCTTCTTGCTAGCAACCAGTTAACTTTATGTAGCACTACAAGATACTGATCTTTTTGACCATTCTGAAGCAGGAAATATTTAGATTTTCATTGCATTTCTAGTCCAAATAATGGCTGTCTATTTTATTTAACTGTATTATTTCAGACTGCATTACTGTGCACATTTGTATATTTACTGTGGTGTCCCTGAATCATCCATGACCAAGAGTTCTGATGTCAGTGGTTGTAAAAATATTTGGTTTGAACAGAGCTGGCAGCTAAGGAAATCTTTTCCTGTGCTTTATTTGCTATTTAAGTAGTTTCTGTTTATTTTTTGTGCTTAATAAATACTGTACTTGACCTCATTGCTGATAATAACATGCAAGTTGGCAGAGACATGTTTGCAGTGATAACATTTTCATTCAATCTGTACATGTACTTAAAAGATTCCTTTTCTCTTCAAATACAAACAGTATTATTAAGGCTGATACATATTGTACTCACGATTTCAAAATACTGCGTAAAGGCTCATTCTCTGTGTAAGTGGGATGTTACTTGTGAAACATACAACAATGTTAGAATCCAGCAGCAGTATCCCCATATATACACATTCATATTGACTAAGAATATTATATATCCTGAACATCCAAAGAAGCTTTGCTTTAAAGGCAAAAATTTGCATTCTTTAAAATTGAAGGAAGAATAGCATTGAACAGATTTTATCTTCACTACTTCTGATGTGAGGTATTTGAACCCACCACAGAGAAGTGGATTTTTTTTTTATTTATATTTTTTAAACTCTAGTAGTTGGTAATTGAATCAATTCTGCTCAATTTGCTCAATTATAGCCGTGTTTCGTTAGGACAGATATTCTAGTTAAAACCAGAAATTTCCAAACATGGTCAAAAAGTCAACTACCTGGGGTAGAAGTAACTTCCTATTTCACACAATAAGTCAATCTTGGTAGCATATGGAAATCAATGAAAAAAATCCTGCATATGTCTCTGGGGACAGCATTTGACACAGAAAAACTGTCTACAGCTACTTGTACTTTCAAGAACTGTTTGTATTTACAGTTCCTGTCACTTTTTTTTTTCTGTTTTGTTTTGGGTTTGTTTGTTTGTTTGTTTTTGTGGTTTTGGTGGGTATTTTTGTTGGGTTTGGCTTGGGTTGGGTTTTTTTTTGCGGGGAGGGGTGTTTGCTTTCGGTTTTGTTTTTTCTTAGAAGTAACTCAAGGAATCAATCTAGTTCCAAAAAAATCCAAAACAAAGCCATTTACGTTCATGCATCACATGGACATCGAATGCTGCATATGCTGTATTCTTTGAAAAACACCACTGTAGAAGAAGCTATTGTGTTTCCATTGAACACTAATTAGCGTAGAAATATCAGAAGCTAGCCACTCTAAGAGTCCTAGCACTCTGTTAGTGCATGTCATTGGCCTCAGCACAATAAATGGTTATTGTTCCAGCTGTCCCCTTGGGGAATTTTTTAAAGTGCTGACCAGAAAGTGTTGAGTTTATGCTGTGGGTGGCAGTGGTCTTATGAACTGTCCATAGTACAAGGAATACAAGAATATTACAGGAAGCTTTGGCCCCCTTGTCGTAGTCTCTTAGAGCTTCCCTACATGTGATGGACTTGGAAAAATTTGAAAAATAGGTTTTGAAGACAGGGTGAAAAAGGATACATCCTGTCTGCACAGTGTATTAATTCTGTGGGTTATGTTAAAGTTATTTTATCTATAAGATTGTTTATCTGGAACCTTTTATTAAACTAAAACCAAAGAAAACTTCATAAAATTTATGGGGCTTTTACTTTTTTTTGTCTCTTCAATGGCATGCATAACATCTTGCAAGGTGAATGTAATTCCTATCTAACTTAACACGTACAATTGCGTCTTCCACTCCATCACCAAAGCACACTTATTAAATAAGCATCCTATTAGCATATAATGCTGTAATATAACACAGGGAGCTGTCATTAGTCTATATTTTCACACTTTGAGATACAGAAACTCCTTCAGCAGGGAATGAGAAATTCACAAAACGTTATCCTGTAAACAAAACTGAATCAAGAACAGATTTAGAAATAATGTGGAGAAGCTTCTGAGGTTTGTCTCTCACCCAGTATTGGCAGATTGGAAATAAGGATTTTGTTACAAACTGTAACAAATATTATGTATAAATCTGCCAGTTGAGAATAATGCTAACTCCTCCAAAGTTAAGAATCACTGTAGAAAAATGTTCAGTGTGCTTTATTGGCATATATGTATTTGCCTATCATCACCTCTTTAACATCTAAATTGCAAACTAAATTGTTTTTTCAACCCCTGTTTAGTAACAAGTTTTCCTCAACTCAGTCAGTGAATTTTATAGCCAAACTGAGATCACTGGCAAAGTAGAAAGAAAATCATTATTAAAAAGCTTGGCCTCCACCTTTAACCTGACATAGCCCCAAAATGTTATGATTAGGTGTCTTCATGGTAGGATATGGAGTAGTACCCTTGAAACTGGGGACAATTTACAGCAGCTGTGTTGAATCACACCAGTGAGGATTTGGTCTTACTTCCATGTGTTCCTCATCTTATGCTGATAAAACACTTATGCAAACCTTCATTAGAACTGTCTTAACTACAGAAAAAGCAAAATATAAAATGCGTCCAGTAATTAGGAACATTAATGGTCAATTGCTGTGTGTTGATGCTTAGAGACTTGGGGCACACTGGAAGAGTCTGAAATAAATGTGAGATTTGGAGCTAGTGTCTATAGGGCAGCTACCTTAAAAGATTATGCCACTTTTAAGACCTACAAAGAGCAAAATGTTTCAAGTGTGTGTGTGATAGAGCACTAGGTGTCAGTGAAGTTCCCAGGTCTCCTTGTCTAAGGGACTGAGTAAGCTGTGTTTCTGCAGAGGTTGACTTAGCAATTACCTCCCAAGCAGTCCTATCCTAACAATGTTGTAAAGTCTCTGCAGTTTCCTAGAAAAACCGTTGTCTTTTTGGCACAACAGCAAAACTTCTACCAAGTAAGCTCCGTACTGCAGTGTCAATTTTACATCTTGGCTTGACTTCTAGTAGTAGCACAGGGGGAATTAGTGATGCTGGGGCTACACCCTTGACTCCACATCAGGGTGTGGGTCCCTGGCCCATCCCATTCAGTGTATTGGTTTTCCTTTTACATAACCTTACAGCAAATGGGTAAGTTGCCAATCTGAGTAAGAGCTTATGGCCAAGCTGTTATATCCTTCTGCATGTTATTTCAGATACAGTCTGTATGGTCACAGATTTTTTTCTGTGGAGACTGTAGCATCGGTTGTTATATCAAAAGGTTCTTACAGGAGCTGCAATAAAATATGGAGAGTTTTGTAAGAACATATGCTGCCCTTGTTTCCTTTTTTGCTATGATGGATCTGTACTTCAACAAAATATAAGTATAGAATCATAGAATAGTTAGGATTGGAAAGGACCTAACTATGTAGTTACTGGAATGGGAACCACAGAGATTTTTAAAAGTGTTCATATCTGGTGTTCTGTTTCAGGCTTAACACAAAGTTTCTTTTAAAATATTTATGCAATTGCAGTTGGTATCAAACGACGTAATAAATGTAGCTCATGTTTTAAAAATATTTATTAAGGGACTGAAAGAAATAGCTAAGAGAAACAGGACTGTAAATACAAACACCAAAAGCTGAAATACGT
The DNA here is from genome assembly GCF_012275295.1 of Melopsittacus undulatus. Taxonomy (NCBI): domain Eukaryota; kingdom Metazoa; phylum Chordata; class Aves; order Psittaciformes; family Psittaculidae; genus Melopsittacus; species Melopsittacus undulatus. The sequence goes on from NC_047528.1 coordinate 95,672,690, forward strand.
TTTCAAGTATTACCCTTAACAACATTAATTGATGCTAAAGCTCTAAATTAAGTAATTCTCTACCATATGTCCTGAAAGCACAAAATGCAAAATATTCAAAGTATCTTAGAAATGGTCTGTGTTGGTAGAATATTAATAACTGCTTCAAGATAACCAGATGGTGGCACATTCACTAATTCACACAGTAACTATGATGCCTTCAGAATACCTTGGCTATTACTGGTGTTTTGTGAAAAGCAATGCTTCCAGTGCAGTTTTTACAATATTTTAAAATATAGGTTCCCAATAACAGCTGGGGCTCCAGAATGGTCGAAGAGTGGAGTAGAACTTACCTTCCTTGACTTAGAGGTTTTGGTGTAAAGCTAAGAGCAGAGCCATATATTTTCAGTTTACTCATTGGCTAGTGCAGTGAAAAAGTCACTGACTGCATGAGTCTGTAGCATCTATACACAGGTGCATGATCAGATCCTTTCTAAGCAGGTTCTGAAGGAGAAGAGATGGCAGAAACAGTTAGAATTGGAAACCATTATCTAAATTATTTTGTTGGTTTTTTTTTTTATTGTTTGTTTGTTTGTTTGTTTTTTTACACAAGGAAACAAATATCATCTCCAGTGCAGAAGGAGAGCAAGGCTCTTTTTACTGTGACCATGCCTTCACTCAAAATCAGCTGTAAAATTGCTGTAGGTTTTGTCTTCCCTAAACAGACACTAGGGAGGAAAGATCAAGTAATTTTGTCCATTCCCTTGCCTTTGGTTACTTAGGGGAAGCATAGGAAATACTAGGAAAAATATTTATGGGCAAAATAATTGCTCTCTTAAACAATCTTGTAGGCTGTGTTTCACCCAAAGCCCTTGCACGAAACTTTTTGGGACACTGTAGCATCCAATCAAATTCTGAGCCATGGCATGGGACCATGAAGAAAGCAATCTGTGCTAGTGTACACCAGTGATCATGCAACTGCTAGAACTGATGGGTAATACCGTAACTTCTGTTTTCATTCAATTTTTCCTACTTGTAGATAGTAAATTGTGAATAACAGGAAGCTTGTAGTAGGTGGAGTACAGTAGGCACTACAGGAGCACTTCTGTGTCAAAGGGTACGTTTGTTCATTCCTGATTTATCCATCTGTACTAAACTGTAAGGAAAATCCAACCCATATTTAGTATATAAGGAGAATTTTACTTTATATAAAAAATTGGAACTGTTCATATCCACTCTTTCTGCGATCCATTTCTACACAATTCATCTGTATTTAGCTTGGACACAATAAGAGTGTGAAACTTTTTGCAAGCTGCATATAATCATGACATCATCCAAGATTTTATTTTGGGTCAAATGCAGCACTGCTATGTTCTCTTTGGAGCCGGGGTAGGTTGAATACAATTGACTATATGACTGAGTGTCTGCTGTTTAATGCTGCAAGGCTTGTCATAGAATCATAGAATAGTTAGGATTGGAAAGGACCTCAAGATCATCTAGTTCCAACCCCCCTGCCATGGGCAGGGACACCTCATACTTAACCATGCCACCCAAGGCTTCATCCAACCTGGTCTTGAACACTGCCAGGGATAGAGCATTCACAACCTCCCTGGGCAACCCATTCCAGTACCTCACCACCCTAACAGTAAAGAATTTCTTCCTTATATCCAGTCTAAACCTCTGCTGTTTAAGTTTCAATCCATTACCCGTTGTACTGTCACTACAGTCCCTAATGAATAGTCCCTCCCCAGCATCCCTGTAGGCCCCTTTCAGATACTGGAAGGCTGCTATGGGGTCTCCATGCAGCCTTCTCTTCTCCAGGCTGAACAGCCCCAACTTTCTCAGCCTGTCTTCATATGGGAGGTGCTCCAGTCCCCTGATCATCCTCGTGCACAGTCAAATGCACATGCTGTCTGGGAAGGCTTTGGTTGTGTACACAAATAAATGTTTTATGAGATTAGGCTTTTCTTCCTTCTGAATGATGGATTAGTAGGTCAGGGTTTGGTCCTGTGGTAGCACTAGTGAGGATCTGAATGTTCCGTTTTCTCCCCTGATCTGGCAGAATAGCAATACAGACCTTATCTAGTCCAAGCAATGACACATGGTTCACTAGGGAATAGTGAATACAATTTCATTTGTGCATCATTATGAGGACAGAACACATTAAATATGAAGAAATCAGTTTTTTTACCAGTTCTGACAATATATCAACAAAACTAAAGCAGCAGTGTTTTTTTAAAAGTGACTGTACACAATTTTATACATTTGTTTTTGTAGAAGCAAAATGTGCAATGTGGACTCTAATTTAAAGTATGTATAGCTTTTCTGAACATATAGCATAAATATTTTTACACTCTCATTTGTTGTCCATAACAGCTCTACCACATGCCTTTGCTACCACTATCCTGCACAGAGGCTATATGGCAGCTCTAGTTTTGAAATAGTAGCACATCATATAAGCACTTAATTCAGGAAGGTGGTCCCTACTTCTCTGTGATCACCAGTACAGAAAGAGAAAAGCAGATGGGTTAATTGGGTTCAAGTATTTGATGGCAGAACAATTCAGGTCAACTGTAAAAAGCTCTGAGAAGACACTTCATAAACAGGTACAATCATAGTATTTTCTAGCTACTTTGTCTCCTTTCACAACAGGAGTTGATTAGCAATGTAGGAGGTGTGCTGGTTCTCAGAGACAGTCTTTTATGCCTGGTAGACCAGCATAGTTTAGCCTCACTCTGAGATTGAGCCAGAGTTACTGGTCGTGTTGTTATAAACAAGTCTGTAACAGAATATTTTATACTATTAATCATCTTCAGAAAGTAAAATTACTGAATTTTACTGAATTTACTGAAAAATACTGAATTGTATTGTTAAAGAAGGTAGAACTAAACTGTTGGCCAAGATTTAAAAACACTAGTTGTGAAAGAAGCTCTTCCTCCAAAGAGTGTCGAGCTGGAGACAGTAAGAAGGACCATACTGTGAAAAGTTTTCTCAGAGTTTTAGAAAAATGAAGGTTTATTACTTGTCTTTGTCTCAAATTTGAAACAAGGGCATTAAAAAAAAAGCTGAAGCGTATCTGAATTTTTTGTTCCTTTTACTGAAATAATTTGAATATTCTGCATAAATATTACATCTCGAAAGCAAACACAGTAAATACAGTAATTCACACCATAGAACCCATGACTTCAGAATATTGTCTGAATTGTGTTTCTAATAATGATGTTTTGCACTTCTAGATTATTTTTAGGAAATTCTCAGTCAGGCATTTAGGTAGATTTGAGGGAATCTTCTCAGACTCAGTAAACATTTATTACACTTTTGTATTAGTTTAAATTTTATTTACATTTTTTTTATTTTGCTATTTTTAAAATTTGTTTTGGAAGGAGCTGGATTTCTGAACACAAATATAGCTGGTATTCATAATTAGGGCCAAATAAAAGTGCATTTCTGATGTTAGCACTTAACATATTCCTATCATGAGCCGGTTCTCTAAATATGGAGATGAATTGAGGTTCTGAACCAACAAGCAGCTTGACTTCGTACATACAAGGATTCAGTTAACTTCAGTGTGATGAGCACTGTGGCCACTGCTGATCAGAATTATGACAATACATGATACAAGGACCTAACATACCATTTTTCATATCAAAATATTATTTATGAGAATGAAAAAATGGAAAATAAAATTGCACAGACTACAGGAAGTTGGAGTTTCACACACAAAACCCCACATGGCCAGAAAAAAAACACTACTACAAACCGTCTACTTGCCTTTTTCTACTTTATATTAACCTCACAGCAATGGCAAAAAATTATGATAGATCCCCTTCAGTCTTCAGCCCAAAACTATGTGCACATTTACAGAAAAAAACATTTGTTTATTGTAGGGATATATGGTTGCATCATGGTATAATTTAAATCTGTGCATTGTTTCCATTATAAACTTTTATTTACAGGAGCATTCAAAAGCAGATGTAAAAATTTAACTGTCAGTTGAAATTTGCTGAAGAGCTGCATGTCCAAAAAAGGCACTTTTTCCTATATAATAGCTTTTAAAGTTTTTGATGTTGTTGTTTTAAATATCATGCTCAAGTTCTGCAGCACTTTTGCCGAAATGAATTTTAATGGCCTGGGTAATGAATGCCTTTCTGCTCTATTCCTCGACTTCCCTTGGTGCTGGTCTTGAATCCTGTCAGTAATTTTTCCATACAAGAAGAACAGTGTGAAAGTATGTGAAGCCTAATCTCCTACTGCGTGCTTAAATATAACACAATTTGCATGCTTCCACTTTACATGAATAAATTTCACCCAAAGCAAGTAAGGATTTTAATGGTGCTCATATACATTACATGCATGTGGCAAATTACAGAATTTTCCATAAAAGCATCAAGTGGCTTCTGTACTTCATGTGACCATACAAGTCCCATAAACCCGTTGCTGGGGGTCTTGCCCAGCAGGCATCCACAGCACACAGCCTCACTGCAGTTTCCCCTATTAAACTGCTGCCTTCTGTAATTGCTGGCCCAGAGCATGTATATTTGCTAATGACATAAGTGAAGAAAACATGCAGTGTTTTATATGCAGAACAAACAAACAAACAGTAGTGATTCCTGCTGTGAAAACTAAACCAGGGAGGTGTAACTTGGTGAGACAACACCACACACACACATATGAGAGCAGGAGAGAAAGAACTGAAGAATTAAATCATCTGAATGGGATTCTTTTGTAACAACTGTGCTGCTGCACATGTCTGTGTGCACAACATAGTCCTTTACAAAGGCATTCTTGGCCTCTCCTCCAACAGCACTGGTGCTTTGTATAGGCCTTGGTGGTTTTTATTGGATGAAAAGGTATTTGTGTTCCACACTCTGCCTTGGCAACTTCAGACTGTCTTTTTTGTGTTGGGTAAAATCTGTGCAAAGATAAAGTGACAGTCACAATCCTAACACTCTTGGGAGCTTAGGGAGTCTGTCTCTTGTACCAGTTGCCCTTTCTTGTTTTCTCAAACCTTGGTTAGGATGTTGTGCCAGATCGTTATCAGTCCACACTTCTAAATCTTGCAGGTGTATCTGAGAGCCTGCTTACACCACATTAACAGATGATGTTGTTTGTTCCTTTGACCTGGGCATAAGGGAAGACTGGGTTTGGATAATCAGTCCCTACTGGAGTGCCAGAAGAACCCATCATGTGACAAAATGAACTGACCTTTTGTTTGTCTTTGAAGACAGCCCTGGCACACTACATCTGGAGCTGGTGGGGCAGACAGTGCTGCTGAGAGACCCTGGTTTCCCTGCATGTCTTTGAAGCTTCAGGGGCAGAGTCCCACAGAGACTGCAAAACAGAGCCAGAGTGGGAAGAAAAGAGGTGTTGCTCTGTGCTGGACTTGGACACCACTATGGAAATTAAATCTGGAAGTTGTATTATTTCCCTCTGTGTCCCGTTAATGACTTACTAGGCAGCTGCAGTGGGACCCAGCCAGTGTGGAGGCAGTTCCCACAGAAACCCCACATGACTTTTAAACTGGACCATATGCAATCTGTTAGCACCAGAGGGGAAAAAGGCTCCTAACTGAAGGCAGCCATGCTGAACTCCAGCTGGATCTGCGGTTTTGCTCAGAGTTGATGGAGACTGTAATGGGAATATTGACAGATGCTTTATTTAAACTGGGGTAATCAAGAGCTACTGGGGCACATGAGCAGTCATACCACAGCACTTCAGATGGGTGGTGTGGTGTAAATAATAACAAGGCCTATAAAATCCCATGTTTTGTCTTAGCTTTTTCAAGTTCTCTTTCTTGCATACTTCTAAACCTCTATACCTTGAGATCTTTTTACATGATGATCTTAAATTGGAAAAGGTTACATCAGTACCCACAGTAATCTCTTCTCTCAACTTGAAGCAATTTCAAGAAAGTTGTAAATAACATGCATTGTTGTCTATTAATGATCTTGATAATTGAAATGTATATGTAAATGGATTATTTGCTATTTCTCTTCCATGTTGTTGCTCCGTAGTGATTATTTCAGGCTTTTTTATTGTTATTACCCTTTTAAACAAATGTATCAAGCCAAACAAAATCTGAAATACAGTCTTTGCCAAAAGCTACCCACTTGTTATTTTCCTACAGATTTCCTGCAGATTCTCAGACAGCTGTTAACACTCTATATTCTTCTGGAGGAACATGTATTCATGCCACCATTTACATCCCTTTTGGCCCTGACACTTGTTTTCCTTCACTGTATCCTGCAGGGAAGATCATCATGAATCCCTCTGTGAAACTGCTCTACAAAACACATCTCTCTGCCTGAAAGCCAAGGAAAGCAGTTTGCCCACTGGATTCCCAGCTATATACAGAGTTGCTACATTTTTGTTTGCCTATTCACACCACTGGAGCTAATTCTGCATTCTTGAAAATGATGAAACAGCAGCTACCTGCTAGGAATGCAAAGGGGATCTATAGTATACCTAATAGTATAGCTAGCTCAAAACTTTAGAGAGAACCTAAAAGCAATGTGATTTCTTAATTCTGGGTCTGGTGGATAGCGAGAAATAGCGAGAAATGCATCTTCTCTTCAGTATTGCTTATTGGTCTACTTAGGTGTCCTTTCTTAACTGTGGAGCCCATTTCAAAGCACCTAATTCCCCTCATTCATTCTTCATAAAACATTAAGATGCTTGGAAAGGCTTTTTGAAATCCACACTGGAGATGTGGGTCCCAGGAAGGTGAAACTCCTCTCATTTAGATGGTCTACCCACTCCCTTATTCCCTGTTGAATAACTTGCATTAGGTAGGGGCAAGGCAAAGATGCTACTTGTGATTCTGAAGGTTACTTCTGCTCCTTTACTGCATTTCTGTGTCACCTGAATTCTTGGATTGGATGTAAAATGACAGGAAAATTAAAGAAACTCTCCATGACTGGGATTATCCCAAGTAAAATGTTTGGCTTGAGCTGTAAGAACACTGAAATTTGTATTTCATGCTTTCTGTTAGTTAAAAGTTGTGATAGCACTATTTTTTTGTATTTTATATCCGCTTCTTTCCAGGCTTACTTGCAATAACTGCACGCTTCTTCTGGTATATCACAGTACCCTGCCACCAGCTACATAGTTAAGACAATTTCCAGCTCTGAGGAGACCAAAAAACCAATTGAAATCAGAAATCCTATTGTGAAATACATTTCTAATTAGTGAGCTAAAATAGCAAGAAAGAAATTAGTTAAGTGGGTATGCATGTATCGATTTTTACAAACAAAATACAAATCCTGAAAAAGATTTAACTGTATGTACATATATATATATCAGCTTTCAGTTATGATTCATTTGCTGCAAATCTGTCATTGATTTCTTAGATGCTCCTTTCCATTAAGACCCATTAATCTTTGAACTGTTTTTAGCCTCTCCCACCCTTCATTCCCAGCATAGTCTTCCTCAAAGAGAAAACGAGGGATGATTTTCTGCATTATTTTCATTAGATCACTTTTTAGTATATTGATTAGGGAAGCACCTACCATATATGAGAAATGCATTTCATCTGAAAGAGATTTATGTAGCATAATAACATTAGTGTGATGGCAATGAGCTGTGAGATGGAATAAAGTTGACACCATATGTATCATTATATGTTGAGTAGAGTATCCTAGCACCAGAGTGTTAAAAAGAGTAGTTCTCAGGGACTGTAACAGATCCAGGCATTCATTAATAACATAACATAACATCTGTGCCTTGTAGTTGATATCAAAGCCAAAGTAAATAAAAATGTGTGACTCTAGATGCTAAGGGCAACATTTTAAGAAATTTTTGCTCTATTTTCCAGTGATGAGTTTCACCATTTTTTGGTTCAATAGCTGCATTTTTTTTTTTATTTTAGCCATAATTTTAGTGTATTCATCTACTTCCATCTTGCTTTGCTTCAGTTGGTAAAAGTGGCTTCATGTTAACTGCAAAAACATACCTTTGCTAGACTTTGCCAGCCTTCCCCCACACACACCCCAAAAGAAAAAGTTAAAAGAATGTTCACAACCTTAGAGCTACTGTGATCTGCAAGTGACACTTCCACATACAATAATCCCTTTTTTTGCATAGATACATATACACAAAGTCCTGTTTTAAAGGTAGGGATAGTAAAGTGATATTTTATGCCTATGAATAGTCAGCAGTCAGCTGTTCTTGCTCCTGAACCAGAAAAGATTCCTACAACCTCATAGAAGCTTTTCCATGGGTGGGGAGAACAGCGTGCGCAAAAGCTGAAAGTGGCAGAGCTGAAGAGAAAACAAAGGAGTAACAAAAGATAAGCAAGTCCTGGTAAACATAAAATTGTAGCTGCATAAATATCAACTCATGTAAAACAAAAATATAAAAATACTGTGATGCATACCTTAGCTGCCATCATAGTTTGGTTTTCTATAAATATATTATGTGTTAACTCTGTCCCAGCACTGCCTGTATGAGTAAGATGAAGTGTGGAAGCATCAATAAAAATTTATTTTAAATACATTGTTTTACCTGTTTAAAATCTTTATGACCAGAATACTGATAGAGCAAGCTATAGAATGAACACATTATAATAGTCACAGTGTTTATTCTATAAAACAAAATTAATGGTGTCTTCTGTTTTAGAACATATGGTAGTTGGATGTGAGGGTACAAATGTACTCCATGGCACAAAGACTGCCCATCAAAAAACTTTCGCTGAAGACTGTTCAGAACATTCTAACAAAACAGTGAAAAAGATAAAAACAAACAAATCACTGCCCTAAGCTTAGCTAAAAAAAATAAATAAAATCCAAACCCTTTTTGCTCACATCTGCATTTCATGATTTGAATCAAAAGTAGGAGCAAAAGTGTTGAAATAATATATGAGTGGCTGTCTGTTAGAAGGAGAAAGACTCATTTCCACTATGTGCAGATCTTGGGGCTAAACCAAATATTCTTGAGCTTCTCTTTGCTGGTATGGCTCTGTGTGTCAGATGAGACGGCTCTCATTGGTTACTGTTCCATCAAGAGAGCTGGTGTCCATCACAGAATATAGGTCAGCAACACCACAAGCTGTAGCAGATGCGACATGACATCCTTACCTTGCTGCTATCTGTAGGGAAAATAATTTCACCTCTGGGTTCACAAACAGCTGGACTCTATTCATTTTTATTCTGCTGTTTAATTTACTACGTACTGCTGTGGCAAGCAAAGCAACAAAACCAGCAGAAAGCTCTTTGGTTTAGCAAATCCCCATATGAAAATACATGTGATGAAGGTGAAATGTCCTTCAGAAAGGCTGTGTGCCTGCACTTAATTTTATCTGCAATCTGCAGTTCAACAGATGTGTCAGGTTCTGCTGTGAGGGGGTTTGGGATACTGTGACTTATGCTACGGATGAGTCTAGTTTTCACAAAATGCATGTACAAGTGCACATCAAGGAGTGTGAACATGTCTAAGTGTTCAGGTACAAAGTCAAAGCTAGTCTGATTGAGTAAAAGTATATTTTCCAGTTCACATTCTAACCTGGATATACAACTAGCAGGAATGAGAGAACTGGTGGTGTGGACTTTGGTTAAAGGACCTTGTTGGTTAAACAGTTCTGCAACACATAGTTTATTAAAAGTAGGTAAAGCCTTGGTACTGGAAATAGTGGTGTGTAACAGATTATCTATTTTTTGTAATTTTTATGATTTATTATGATTATTAATTCTTATGACTTATTCTTTTGTTTTGCCACTAATTATGTCTCTGAGGTGATAATGACTATGTATGCAATAATTAATAATTAAGTTTCACAGGCACTGAAAAATACCTGGATTTTTAACCTGTATGTTAAAGTGAGGAATATGGAGGTCTGGAAGAACAGAATCATGTGATGACTCCTAAAATAATACTATAATATATCTGATCTCCTATTCATTCAATTACCAGCACCTTTTACTTGCATTTAGTTGCTGCTTTTGCATTTCCCATTCTCCAGCTTACAACTCTGCTACCTACAGTGGCTTTCCATTCTAACACCTCACATCTAGTAGTGGTATCTCAGAGATCTTTATCATCTCTCGAAGTATGTGTAAGTTTCCAGTGACTAACTAGCTGAACTTCAGACTTAGATCTTTCTTAATTTTTTTATTTGAATCTAAAGCCTATGAACTCAGGATGCTGTCCAATCTGTGGATTTGAAAAATACTGAGGTGGAAAAAACATGTTGTTTCAGTTGTCTCTCTGGTGAGTTTTGTTTGGGGTTTTAGTGGTGGGGGTTTTGTTTAGGTTGTTTTGTTGGGATTTTTTTTTTTCCTTAATTTATTTTGTGGTCAAAAGAGAAAAAGAAGTTGAAAGTATTTCCTTTTTCAGTTTTGGTGTCCATACTTAAAACTTATGCCTCTTGCTTTCAGCAAGTGCATGCAAGAGAGCCCTAGCCCTTTCATAGTGGTCCTTTAATACAGCAAAGACCTGACAGTATAACATTCTTTGCAGAGTCAGGTCTGTACTTTCAATGGAGAAGTAAATGTCTGCAGAAAAGATATTGGAATGAAAGGAAAGACAGTGGAACGCTTCTTACGTGTGTCAAGGGAACATGGCATCAGAGTTAATCATATGGCCATCTGTCATTTTGGAATGAATGTACATGTCTAATTACATAACTTGGAGTTGCATAAAGTTGTAAATAGTGCTGCAATGGTTCCTAACGTCAGTAAAGCAGAGATTTTGGGAAGACAACTTGTTTTTAAGAAGAGCTGCAAATGTTAAATCTCCCATTGCATTCCCTCCTGCTCAGTTTTGTAGCCTAAATGCATCAGAAGCATTGTGAAATTAAATTAACTAAATCAGATATAGCAATGGTAAGTAAAAGCATCAATCTCAAGGAAAAAAAAAACAACCAACCAACCAATTAAATAATCCTACCTTCAAAATACATGAGCTTTTATTGAGTTTTCTTAGCTGATAGAAAGAATAAGCTGACCTGTTTGATTGCTTAAGAAGGAATTATGTACATAGCTGGGGATCATTTGGAGCGTGTAGGTAGTTTCCCTCAGAGCAGACACAGGCAGAAAGAAGAGTTCTCTAGGTGTAAATGCAGGGCAGAGGAAGGAGGGTTATTCCTTTCCAGCCCTAGCTATTCCATGATTCTATGATTCATAGGACACAAAGATTACCAAAGTAAGACCTCTTGTCCTTACTGAATCAGGTCTCATACAGTAAACCAGCTGCTCCATTAACTACATTAGCCATTTATAGCCAGCCATATTCTACAATCAGTGTGGTAGAAACTAGAGAAAGGAACACACTGAATGCTGAAATCCTGTGTTGTGAACAGCTTTACTTATCCATTTGAGTCTGTGGTGGAAGAACAGTGAAAATGTGGTTATTATTTGGTTTCCTTTTTGTACAAGTTTCGTCACAGTATATTTTGTTCATGGTCTGTTTCAGGTTTGAGTTTTAAATTTTCATTGTTTTGGTTTTGAACACTCAAAGTATATGTTTTTAAATTTAAAAGAACTGTTTTCTCTGGACTCCATTGAGGTCCTGTGAAATTATCTCCCCTAGTGTTTAATTCAAGTAAGGCTTACTTTTTTTGAAAATTAAACATCCGACTAATTTAAATTAGCAGCATTCACTAAATACATATCCAAAACATTGTAAAAGATTACCTCCCACATGAGATAGCCTTTCTGTACTTGGAAGTCTCCCATATGCTATGTGTCCCCTCAGTAGAACTGGAGTATGGATAGCATGAAGCAGCTAAAACACTAACATGGGCATTTAGAAGCGTCTCTGTGATTTCTTTCTCTTTTTGATAAGTATTCAGCTCATATATTCACATGGCCCACAGGGCCATGTTATGCTTATGTGCTCATGTGGCAATTCTACCATATAATCGTTCTGTTAAGAAGGCTCATTTTACTAGTCGCCTTGACCCAACTCAGCATCATAAAAGACCTTTCCAAAAGCACTAGATTGCTCAGGTGGAGGCTGGAGCCCTTACAAGAATCAGTAACTGATGCTTACAGATATACAAAGAGCATGGCTGCAGAGTGAGGACTTGGAAACACTGTTGTGAGACTGCCTCAGGCAAGCATCCTGTCATCAAGGGCTACATGTCCAGTTGTATTCCAAATTAAAGATACAAGTGAGCAGGCTGTGAATTGAGTTGTGTGTGTTAACATCTGAAAGTTTTAGAGAACTTCTACACATTTGTTGGAGCGGTGCCAGTGGACAAATTAGAATGATGAGTATGTATTTTAGGTATATTTTATAGTTAATTATACAGAAGACTATAAAAAACAATATAAATTGCCATCAAAACTTTTTGAAGTAGAAGTGACAGCTGGCTAGGGGTGCTTATTGTTGTGTTTTGTTTTTTTTATAATTCACACATAAATGAAAAATATTCACATTCATTTGAATGGAAATGTGTTTGAAATTTGCAACTTTGAACACGTGCTTTTGATGAAAAAATAAAAATTTTTCAAGAACTTAGATCCAGATAATGCAATACCTGTACCTGTAGCTTAATAAGGTTTCAGAGATTTTAAAAAACATTGATTATTGGTATAGTGTTACTGTGAACCTTCAAATATACAACTCATTCTTCTCAGGCAGAATCCATGGCTTCTCTGTGTTTTACTGTAAGATCCCAGAGGAAACATTTCAATCATATAGGAAATATTTGCATCCTTGTTAGCCTTTTCCCCGCTTACCTTCTCGGGCAGGAATAAGATGCAACTTGCATCAACCTTCCTATGTCTCAGGATGATCTTGAATCACAACTGTTTTTATCTGTCATGCACACATGAGTAAAGAACATCTGCCTGACATTTATGTTTAAACACAAACACACCCCATAAAAGTATGTAAATAGACAAACGCGAAAGAGTCTTTCACCACCTATGTATGCAAGTAATATGTACCTTATTCAAATGTGAACAATCTAATGTTGCTTCTAGTGGAACCCATCACACGTGACCTGTCTGGATATTAGTATCACTCACCTTTCAAGCAGAAGCACATGTCCATAAATTTGCCATTTGTCTTCCTAGGTCACAAAAATTATCAATGGGGAGTGCATGTACTTTTTTTGAATACAGCTTTGTTTATGTGCTCATGTAGTAATTCTACCATGAAATTATTAAGGAGGCTTTAAGGACATACCACTCTTCCAAGAATCTTAGCCCAATTAGAGCCTTATTTCCATGCAGTAGCTGAACTTCGCATTCTGACTTTCACAGAACAACAAAGCTGAGCTAGCCATTGCTGTTCCAGATCATTGTTCCCCAAGCATTTTGTAACCAAGACTGAATACCATTGCAAGCAATTTTTTCTACGCTTAGATTTGTTCCAAGGATGAGGGAACAAAGCAAAACAAAGTGCTATACAAAAACATAATTCCCTCTAGTGTCACCCACAATAGCAGGTTGAACTTGGTAGACTTGTCTGCAATTAAGGTTACATGAAACTTTCATTATAAACTCCATTCCTTTTTATTTTGCCAGATTTTACTGGTAAGGCTGAATTTTCCATGCTTGCTGTTTACTTCAAGTGGAATTTTGGGTGGAAGTTTCAGTGAAAACCACTCTGCCATTTCCAAAAGGGAGATTAGAGAAAAATAGGGTGATTTCCCAATATTAAAATATATTTCTTTGAAGAGCTGTAGTGCCTCCATGTGTTACAGCACCAGCTGGTTCTTTTTCATCTCAGTGAGAATCTACTCATGTTCAGCCAAACTGTAAAACTTTCAAAATTGTTGTTTTAATATGCTCAGTAAGCTTCAGTAAGACTTTAAGCTTCATTTTCTGATAGCTTCTGAGAAGCTCACTCTATCCTAGTGCCAATGAACTTACTGTACTACAGACTTACAGACCTGGAGAACTAAACATCAATAAGAACATTAAATTCCCTTTTGGCCTGAAAGGTATGTCAGACTGTGAGTGAAGAGGAGACTGGGTGTTTTCTCTGAGCTCTTTTATTAGCTGGCTTCATTTTGTGGACATGTGAATAACTTTTGTATGCTTGTTCTCAAAGTTTCTTAATGGGATGAATCTAATTTAATCTAACTTCAAATATGTAAGCATAGTGCATCACATAGATGTCCAGTTTACTCTTGTAGTCTGTAGTGACAAATAGGTACACTAAAAAGCCTTTCTTCTCATCAGTCATAGGTACATAAGTTTGAGAAAAGATGTTCCCTGGTATCTTGCTTTCCTTCCACTGACTACGAGGAAAGATAAACAACTAGCTGAGCTAAATTTCCCAGCTTTGGTTGTCAAAATTAGGTCATATTAATGCCACCCAAACAGCAAATCAGCAACACAGGTTGAGGGGCGCTGGGGGAATGAAGGGGAAGGTACTAGGAGACTACATAGTTACAGCTAATAGTAACAGTATTTAGCCATTGGAAAGCCTAACAACAGACATGGTAGATGGTGTGTGACTTGATATCTTCAAGAGGAACAACTTACAAAAATACAGGAGGTTAAGTAGGAGAAACTGATACAGTGCAAAAATTCAAGATGTGGACCCAGAGACCACAGTACACAGCACAATCAAATGATCATGTTACCTTGCAGATTTTGAATCTTAACACGTAATCCTTTCCTGTTACAAGATCACAGACTCTTGACAATTCCAATTTGACTACAGTGCTAAATATTAACAATGGGGGAAAAACAGACTGCTTTGAATTTTCTCTTTAGGAACTGAAGGCAAGCTATTTCATTTTTCTATATAATAAATGTGTGTATTATAAATATAGAGGTAGAAAGACTGAAACAGTAAGATGCACTGCAGTCTGAATCTTCATTTAAATTTATGGTTATACTATTACACTTTTATAGAGAATTTCTTTTATGAAGTGTCTGCTGAAAGAAAAACTATTTTAATGCACTGCACATTAGTAGATTTCTATGTGTTTTAAATGAAATACAATATCTATAGTAGCTCAATCCCCCAGCCATAAAGAAAATTTAGAATGCCTTTGTATTCTGTAGAATGTGTTCCTTTACTTACAAGCTATCTTGAATAATTTTATTCATTTAAAAAAAAAAATTCTGTTATTTTAAAAAGCAGTGTTAGAGTGTTTGGGGCTATTTTTACTGTTAAAACATCAATTGCTGATCTTTTAAAATAAAGAATACATAGTAAGATTCTCCTAATTATTTGATATAATCGTGGAATACTTTCAATTGGAAAGAAACTTAAGATCATCTAGCTCCAATCCCCCTGTCATGGGCAGGGACACCTCATATTAAACCATGTCACCAAAGGAGCCTTCCATTCTGGCCTTCAGCACAGCCAGGGATAGAGCACTCACAGCTTCCTCGGGCAACCCATTCCAGTGTCTCACCACCCTAACAGTAAAGAACTTCCTCTTATATCCAATCTAAACCTCTGCTGTTTAAGTTTTAACCCATTACCCCTTGTCCTATCACTACAGTTCCTTGTGAAGAGTCCCTCCTCAGCATCCCTGCAGGCCCCCTTCAGATACTGGAAGGCTGCTATGAGGTCTCCACGCAGCCTTCTCTTCTCCAGGCTGAACAGCCCCAACTTTCTCAGCCTGTCTTCATACAGGAAGTGCTCCAGTCCCCTCATCATCCTCATGGCCCTCCTCTGGACTTCTTCCAACAGTTCCATGTCCTTTTGCTGTTGAAGACACCAGAACTGCACACAATACTCCAAGTGAAGTCTCACAAGAGCAGAGGGGCAGGATCACCTCCTTCAACCTGCTGGTCACGTTCTTTTTGATGCAGCCCAGGATACGGTTGGCTTTCTGGGCTGTGAGTGCACACTGCTGGCTCATGTTCATTTTCTCATCAACCAACACCCCCAAGTCCTTCTCCGCAGGGCAGCTCTGAATCTCTTCTCTGCCCAACCTGTAGCTATGCCTGTGATTGCTCCGACCCAGGTGCAGGACCTTGAATTTGGCATGGTTAAACTTCATGAGGCTTTCATCAGCCCACCTTACAAGCATGTCAAGGTCCCTCTGGATGGCATTCCTTCCCTCCAGTGTATCAACTGAACCACACAGCTTGGTGTCATCAGCAAACTTGCTGAGGGCGCACTCAAACCCACTGTCCATGTCACTGACAGAGATGTTGAACAAGAGTGGTCCCAACACCGATCTCTGAGGGACACCACTTGTTACTGTGCGGGCAGCCATCCAGACAGTTCTTTATCCAGTGAGTGGTCCACCTATCAAACTGATGTTTCTCCAATTTAGAGACAAGGGTGTCCTGCGGGACAGTGTTGAATGCTTTGCACTAGTCCAGGTAGATGATATCAACTGCTCTTCCCCTGTCCATCACTTTTGTAGCCCCATCATAGAAGGCCACCAGATTGGTCAGGCAGGATTTCCTCTTAGTGAAGTCGTGCTGGCCGTCACCAACCACCTTGCTGTTTTCATGTGCCTTAGCATGCCTTCCAGAAGAATCTGCTCCCAGATTTTGCCAGGCACAGAGGTGAGACTGACTGGTCTGTAATTCCCCGGGTCATCCATTTTCCCATTCTTGAAAATGGGGGCTATATTTCCCTTTTTGCAGTCATCAGGAACTTCAGCTGACTGCCATGATTTTTCAAACATGATGGCCAGTGGCTTAGCAGCTTCAACCACCAGTTCTTTCAGGACCTGTGGATGGATTTCATCAGGTCCCATGGATTTTTTTTACTTGAAGTGATATAATTAAGGTAGCTTGCGATCTAACACTGTCATTTTTTACATAAAGTTTTTCAGTGTCAGTGCTTAATTGTCCAATGATCCTTGATGTTTAGTACTCGCAATTGTGAAGCTTCGATTGTATGTTATGAAACATTTATTCAGTGAAAATCGTTGTCAAGCATTGGAACAGGCTGATCAGGGAAGTGGTTGTGTCATCTTCCTTGAAGGTAATTAGAAGATGTGTAGATGTGGCATTTAGTTACAGAGTTTAGTGGTGGACTCAGCAGTGCTAGGTTAACAGTTGGGCTTGATGACCTTACAGGTCTTTTCCTACGTAAACAGATTCTCTGATTCTATGATTCTATAAGCTGCCTGAGGCAGCAGGCTGCCCCTTTGAATTCAGGGAATAAAATGCTCAAGTTTGAGGTGGTTCTTACCACATTAGTGCCTCATTGCATAGTTCTGATTGCTTCCCTAAAAGTCATTACTTCTAAATCATTGAGCCTGAGTTTCATTGTACATTTCTACTGTGTCAGAGAAATAAGAGATTATTATAGTACGCTCAAGACATTAAATACCTTAAAACTAAGGACCAAGACACTGAAACAGAGTTGAAATTTTGTAGAAATGCAACAAAGACCAGTCTGAGGTCTTTCTTTGTAGCATTGTGAGCAAACTAACACCTGAGTTCTTAAATTGTGCCTATTCCATGAAAGAGTTAAACAGAGAATATTAAAGACTGACATTGACTGAGAAAGGTAAATCTGAGAGACATGTCTGCATTCTTTCACCATAGTTGAAACTGAGAGAGAAAGAAGAATGAAAATTAGAAATTTGTATTCAAACAGAATATATACTATTTTTTTCTTTCATGGAACATTTATGTAAATGAAAATAGTATGTGTGGAGATAAGTGAATTCATGATGACCAAAGGATTCTGTTTCCGAGAAAAAAAAAAAAAAAAATCCACTTTCTGTTAAAATGAGCACATCTATTAAAAAAAAAAAAAAACAAAACCAAAAAACCGCAAACCCAAATACAAAACCGAAACAAGAACAAAGCTCCAAACCAAATCATTTCCTTTTCTTGTTCTAGTGACGGTGACCACAAATTTTAAAACCACGCTTCCTTTCAGCAGCAGCTGAGAGGAGTTTATTTGGAAAAGTTTCTAAGCCTTGCTGAGTTGTGAGGTAATGTTTGCAGGTTTTAATGTAGTTATTTTTTGGCATTTATGAGAAATAGTGCCAGCATTACTTACTGGACAGTGTCTTTCAGCAAGGAAACTTTAGAAACCTTGAAATTTCCCAGTACTCTGTTGAAGTAGCAAGTAATATTTTGCTTTGTTTTCTTCCTTTGGAAAAAATGGAAGTCACACTGAGTTTGGGATCCAAATATAACAAATCTACATTACTCAGAGAGAAAAAAACAAAATGCAGTTACTATATCCATGAAATAAGAATTTCTCCCCATCAGGGTATTTTGAACTATTTGTGCATTAATATGATTTAAGTGATAAACAGTTCATATTATGATTAATGAACAGTTCATATTATGATTACTTGACCACATAGGTTTAAACCTTGGTTTTGTTGTTTTTTTTTTATTAGCTTAAATAACATCCTGTGCCTGTGGCAGCCATCTCTCTTGTGTTAGACATTTAACAGTCTCAGGGTTTAGGTATCCATACGGTGGTACATTTCCTTCTACTCGCAAACACAAGAAAGTTTGTGATTTTGGCTTGTTGACTGATGTGGTGACCTTCTGCATTATCCAGACACACCTTGACCAATTGGTATTTATCAATTCCGATGAGTGATTTTGCTTTTGTCTAAACCAAGTTAAACTCTACTAATCCCATGACAATTAATCTTATAAAACACAGACTAAAATGGTGGCCCCCCTGAATTCAGTGGCAAAACTGCAAGTGAAACCAACAGCTGAAAAAGCTGAAAAAAAAAACAAACCCAAAAAAGTCCCCGAAATCAAATCAAAACCACAACAAACAAACCAACAAAACATCTCATTAGTTGGAAACATTTAACATTTGGATACAACCTGACTGTTCTCCAGGGAAATCCCGCAGTGCTGGCTAGTTAACTTAAGTATTTGGAAATGCTGGGGTCACAAGCTTGCATTCCAAGTCCTGTGTCAGAGTGTCAGAGAAGGGGGGAGTTGGTCCCACAGCTCTGTGGCAGTTAGAATGGGTGCCCTGGAGCAACTGGGTTGCTGTGGAGCCATAGGCCCTGGAAAACCCAGGGAACCACTCCAGACCTAAGTATCACACAAGTGCTCATAGTGATGCATGAGGAACTGTCCTGGTTTGAGCAGTAGCAGTCATTTTTCTCCTTCTTGGTAGCTGGTGCAGTGCTGTGTTTTGACTTTCGGGCTGAGAACGGTTGCTGATAGCAAGTATGTTTTGAGTTACTGCTTGGGTGTTTGGTTTGTTCAAGGCCTTTTTCTGAGCTCATGCTCTGCCAGGGAGGAGGGGAAGCCGGGAGGAAGGAGAGACAGGACACCTGACCCAGGCTAGCCAATGAGGTATTCCATACCATAGCACATCATGCCCAGGATGTAACCGGGAGAGACCCGGAAGGGCTGGAGCTCTGGGGGGATGGAGGAGGTATTGGTCAGTGCTCGGTCGGGCAGGGTGGGGTGAGTTATGGGTCGGTGGCTGGTGAGATGTTGTATTCTCTTCACTTGTAATTGGCTTTATCATTATTATTTGTAGTAGTAGTGGCAGTAGTGATTTATGTTATGCCTTAGCTATTAAACTGTGCTTATCTCAACCCGTGGGGGCTACATGCTTTGGATTCTTCTTCCTAACTCTCTGGTAGTTGGGGGAGCAAGGGGGGGAGTGAGTAACGAGCTGTGCGGACTTGGTTTAAACCACGACAGGAACCACAGCAGCTTTCCAGAAATATATACAAAGCTTCCTGAACATTCGCACTTACCTAATGTTCCTGTGTGATGTACTCTAGGTTACCCTGCTCTTGCAGGTGGGTTGGACTAGATGATCTTTTGAGGTCCCTTCCAACCCCTGGGGTCTGTGATTCTGCGAATGTGTTCACTTCAGATGGCAAGTCAGCATGTTTCAATATAATCCTGTTTCACTAAAGAGAGCATGAAGCATCTCATACTCTCAATAGTTTAACTGTTTTTGACACAGTTCAAAATCTTTGTTTATGTTGCTTTATGCAAATTAATATCCCAAGCAGCATTTACTTTTATAACTTTTAAAGACTTTCCACCACAAATAGAACAAAAATGTTTATGGTACAACTTCAAGTGAAGAGCAATGGCACTTTATAAATATCTTGTAGCTAATTATTCAATTAACACATCATGGAAATTGATTCCTTTCTTTAAAAGTTCCAATTTAATTAAACTTACACTGTCTTAGAATATTATTTTCATTTAATTAAAAAAACACACTTGTTTTTTGTTTTTTTTTTCTTCATTTGCACTTGCTTCAGGCATGGTATGAAATGAAAACTGGATACTTCATCCAAATGCAGCTGCTAACAGGAAGCCCTTGAAATTTTGTCCAAATCTGCTCTAGTGAGATGTGACATTGCACAGAAAAAAAACCAAAAAAACGACTCAGATATTAGTGTAATGGAATTTTGTATGCTTGTACCCATTTAAACAAAAAGGTGGGTATGTTCCTCAACACGACAAAATAGTTTACCTCTTAGTCAGGTAAGACTGCTTCATTTCTCAGTCATAATGGTGGAGATCTTGAAAGAAGCCAAGAAAATAAGAAGACTTGAATACTCAGAAAGAAATTTAGAACTCAGGTCAGTGCCACAATTATTTCTGAGCAATGCAGTGTACTGAATAGCTTTTGTATTGACTTGAAGAGACAGCTCAAGCATTTTTTAAAAGACAATATGTAACACCATGCAATGCATATTCCAGTGAAGAACTAAGTGTACCTGTATTCTTTTCAGCTTTTGGTATACCCTCTACCTAAGTAAAATATTATTTTTGTTCCTGATTTCATCTGCTTTTAAGAGAAAAAGGATTAGAAAATTTATGTGCCTTCAAAGAAAATAAAGGACACTTCGCTTGAAACCCAATATAGCAACAGATGAAATAATCTGGATACCTTAGCAATCACAAAAGCAAAAAGAAAGAAAGAAAAGATTACCATAATCAAATCATTATTTATCAAGATAAAGCTTTTGTCTCACCTCCTATAGTTAACTGGGACACTAACAGAGAAGTATGTGACTTTGCTGAATTACTCAGAGTCCTGTGCCAGTTGTGCCAGCTCACTTTCTGTTGTCACTGCAAAGAAAGACACCAGACTTTGGCGAGCATAAGGAGATGCAAGAAACGATCTATCATTTATTCCTTCTTTGGTGAACATGGGAACAAATTCTTTGCCAAACCAGCGACTGTTTATAACACAAATATGGAAAGAAACTGATTTTTGTGCAGTTGAGTTTTCACAGAATCATAGAATGATTAGGATTGGAAGGGATCTTAGAAATTGTTTAGTTCCAACCCCCCTGCTATAGAAAGAGACACCTTCCACTAGACCAGGTTGTTCAAAGCCCCAGGCATTACGGGCATTTAAAAAATATTAAAAGAAATACCTGTGGATTCTTTTATTCCATTTGAATGTATCCCTCCATAAGTTCACTTTTATGAATATAAGAATTATGATCATAATTCACCAAGTTGCAAAATGTAAGTAAATGAAGAAACGTAATTTACTTAAAAATGGAAACGTTCATTGGGCTTAAGAGACTTCTGAAAGTTCATACATTTCCACAATTTTGACTAAAGCTTCTAGATAGTTTGAAATTTATTTCAGTTTGAAATGTCAGTCATTTTTAGCCTTACATAGTATCTATTACATAACCTACCCTTAAGCTTCACTCACGTTTATAATTCAAGTTACTATTTTTAATGGTAGGTGATTGCTGAATCTTAATTAAAAATTTCCAATACAGAGTCCAAATAACCTTCTCTGGAAGAAAAAGAGAGATCCTAAAACACAATGAAAACTGAAAACAAGAGAACAAATGCTAACATATTGGAAAGGCTGAAACCTTGGAAAGAATCTTGGAGTCTTCATGAAGCTTCATATATATATAGTAAATGAGCTCTTTGAAAAGGGAAGGAGTAACTTCACTATCTACTATATATTTTTGCTCACCTTTGGAAACTGTAATTTATGATAACACTTTGACATTGATTGCATGTTACAACTAGGGGTTATATAGTATCCAAGGTGTGACACTGAAGAATTTCTTAAATGTCTCCCATCTCATTTACAGAGTCAATTCTCTGTGGTCATTTTCCAAGTTTCATGAGACAAATATGTACTTTTCCTTTTACTTATATTACAACAATGAATGAAACTTACCAAACCCAAATGGCTAATCCCTTCAAAGGCATACATGCTGAAAGTCCCAAACTCTGCTAAGTCCTTGAATGTGCTTTACTTCCATCAGAAAAAAAAAAAAAAAAAAAAAAAGAGCTCTGTATTTTTGACTTGATTATTTATAGAATGTTGTTTTCTAGTCAGTCTGGAAGTTGCAACAGAAATGTTCTTAAGACTGTGACTCACTGGGGTTTGTTGAGTCACAGGAAATAAACAGGATACTGAGGATACTGAGGATACTGCTAATATTGTACAACATTTACTCTTAAAGTAATATTTTAAAAAGCAGAGTTTTCGTCCTTTCTGAGAAAAGAGATTGACATGTTCAAAGAAAGAAGCAACAGTCCCAGTGGAGTCACGTTTTTTTTCTGCTGTGTTGATAATGATTTGAAAATCTCCATGTCTCTAAGCACACTGAAGACAATTTTGGTAGATGTGGCCACAGGCTACTTGAGCAGTCATAATCATTGCTCCTTAACAGTGATTATTTTGGAGTTCTTAATTGCTTTTTTAGAGAAGTAGTTTCAAGATTTACCTAAAATTGAAAAATAAAGCAAATGTTATGACAAAAGCTTAAATATAGTTTGCATTTTGAACTATAAAATCCAACCTTCCACAGAGACTTCGTACATCAACTGTGATTTGTACTGTGATGGTGGTGAGGAAGTGGCAGAGGTTGCCCAGAGAAGCTGTGGCTGCCTCATCCCTGGCAGTGTTCAAAGCCAGGTTGGACAGGGCTTTGAGCAACCTGGTCTAGTGGAAGGCATCCCTGCTAGTGGCAGGAGGGCTGGAACTAGGTGATCTTTAAGGTTCCTTCCAACCCAAACCGTTCTATGATTCTATGATGATCAAACTAGCCTATGATTGTTACTATTGCATACCCATGAAAAGTGTTATGAGTAAGGTAGTAAGTAGTGTTTATTGAAGTTTTAAATCATGTGTTCAGACATTTCCACTTCCTCCTTCTCAGAGGATGTACTGGATATTACACAACAATTTCTCAGAACTATCGACTTTTCTTAGAGGAGAACAGTTCTATAAAGTAATAAGATTTGACTATTTTCTGAATATTCCTTGGGTAGAAGAGTAACTTCAGAGTTAGATGGGAGGATAGAAGTAAATTAATCTGTATAATTCAGAGTTGTCATGTATGTATGAAAAGCCTTATTATTGCTCAAACTATATTTCAGAGATTATATGACTGTGTATAGACCCCTAAATATGAATCTTGGCTAGTTTATTGTTCACCTGTCACCTGTAACTACAGTATCATGCTTTATATTCACATTCTGAAATAACTGCATCCCTTTAAATTCTGTAGGTGTTTTCACAGTGAGAGAATTTTCCTTCTTTTGTCCATTCTAGATTTTTAATAATGCTTTATTAGGATTGATCAATAATTCCATAATGTGCCTAAGAAAAATCCTTACTTATTTCCAGCCATTTTAGCCTACAAGACAGCAAAATTATGGGAGCTTATGGCAGGTGTATCATGCTTCAGCTTCCCCAAAAGCAAACTCTGCTATAGCTACACACATAGGTTTTCCCAAATTCCTTTGGTATTTTTCCTAAACTACATAATGCACTCGCCATATCTTCTACTAAACCCAGCTTTTTAGCTTCACCATTTTCAAATCCTAACTGGCATATCTTTTAATATAAATAGAACTAGGGCAATTAAGTCTCTAAAGGCTATGTATTGCATTTGTAGATAGTAGAAGAGACAGGCACCCCAAATGTCACCAGACTTACTGCAACCAAAAAAAAGTCAAAACTCTAGAGCCATAAAAGCCATGACATTGTTAGTAGTTGTCCCACCAGGGCACATGCTGCCTTTGCTTTGGAGAGGGCAGCTGTCATCTTTTTTCCTTAAATGTGGAGGGTAGCTATTTGACAGTCATCTGAGATAACAAGCAATAGGGTTCCCCACTGTAAAAAGTAACAATTAGGGTTTTTTTTTAATTCTACACAGCTTTTTCAAGTGGTTCAAAGTACATACAGGTAAAAGAACAGAAAGAGAATACAAAGCTTAGACCCATTGCTATATTCCACAGCCCACCGTCATTTTCCACTTCAGAATGGAGAATGTGCTTGGCCTATGCTTTGGCAAAGAAAGCAGAAGACAGAGGTTTTCATTACCTCTGTGCATACTTACAATGGGGTTGTAGTGCACTAGCTAGCATTTATGGCCTCCAAAGAGGCTAGTCTGAATATCCAGAGAATATTCAGAACATATTTTTTAGCTGTTGACATGCACACACACCAAGAGTGCACAATTCATCTCAGAATGATGGTCACAGAATCACAGAATCCCAAGGGTTGGAAGGGACCTCAAAAGATCATCTAGTCCAACCCCCCTGCAAGAGCAGGGTAACCTAGAGTACATCACACAGGAACTTGTCCAGGCCGGCCTTGAATATCTCCAACGTAGGAGACTCCACAACCCCCCTGGGCAACCTGTTCCAGTGCTCTGTCACTCTTACAGTAAAGAAGTTCTTCCTGATGTTAACGTGGAACCTCCTATGCTCCAGTTTACACCCATTGCCCCTTGTCCTATCACTGGATATCACTGAAAAAAGCCTAGCTCCCTCATCCTGACACCCACCCTTTACATATTTGTAAACACTGATGAGGTCACCCCTCAGTCTCCTCTTCTCCAAGCTAAAGAGACCCAGCTCCCTCAGCCTCTCCTCATAAGGGAGGTGTTCCACCCCCTTCATCATCTTTGTGGCTCTGCACTGGACTCTTTCAAGCAATTCCCTGTCCTTCTTGAACTGAGGGGCCCAGAACTGGATGCAGTATTCCAGATGCGGCCTCACCAAGGCAGAGTAGAGGGGGAGGAGAACCTCTCTTGCCCTACTAACCACACCCTTTCTTATGCACCCTAGGATGCCATTTGCCTTCTTGGCCACAAGGGCACATTGCTGGCTCATGATCATCCTCCTATCCACCAGGACCCCCAGGTCACAGTAAGGTGAATAAGTTTCTTTTAATACTATGTAATGTCATATAAGTCTCAAATCTGATTTCACTTATACTATCATAACTTGATTCTGGAATGATATCAGATTTTGATCCAAAATCCAGTAGACTGCAGTCATTCTATCAGAGATGAAAATTGAAACCCACAAGCTATAGATACATAAAGTACAGATCTCAGCTATCTTCTAGATGCTTGTATTTGTATGTATGTTTTAGCCTTTGATAGAAAGGTAAGAAAATTATTTGTCTAAACTTTGAGGTCACATGTAGGACACAATTTCCTTCTGCTTGAGTGGATCAGTATACAAATAAGAAAAATGTGAAGGGATCAGGAGGAAAACCTCTGTGCGGTTTCTGCACTGAGATGTATGAGTACACTACTTTTAAACCTCAGGAAATTGTGACAGGAGAGGAGGCAGCGCAAAAGAGAGTGGCTTTATCTATTTGTTTCAATGCTAAACTGTGTAAATGCTTTCCAGAGTACAGAGACTAAAAGCTGTAAAACAACTTTTGCTCAGATACTAGTGCTTAAAACCAGCAAGAGAATCATAGAATCAACCAGGTTGGAAAAGACTTTTAAGATCATTTACTAAAGATAAAAATTACATGTTTGTTCTTAAATTTTTAAAAGATAATCTGGTAATAGAAGTATCCATAGATTCCTTAAATGACAGCCTTTTAAGTTGGAACATAGTCTTCATTCGACTGTTTTATAACCTAAGGTTACTATTTCTTGGGTTTGCCAGGAGCTGCCAAACATTTATCTTGAAATAGGATAATCCACATCACGTTCAGAATTTCAGTATGGCCAGATGTATGGTTTTGCTTGTATCATGCATGAGTTGGCTACAAAATTTACAGCTAATTTCATAACCCGAAACCTACACATTGACTAAGAATATTTGGCCTTGAGTTATTTTTTTTCGTTTCTAGTTATTCTCTTCTATGAATACATATATATTTATACTGGTGACTGAGAAGTGTTTTAACTTATTCCAGTAACATATGAACAAAAATCACGAAGAACAGTAGTATATTAAGATTATTTCCTTATAAAAATTATTTACTTGTGTAGGTGCATTTTTAAATTGCTTTTACATTTTGCATATCCGAAGACCCAACAAATGATTACGTGTATAATACATTACAGAAAAAAAATCACATGCAATTCAGAAATTAAAGTGTATGACTGAGATGCAAAGGCAGGCCCAAGTATGTCAAAGCATAAGATTTATTTTATCATTCAGTTCTTAGGGAAGACTGATCTGAGACATCTACTGAGAGACGTTTAATTAATGCAGAACTTAAGTGAAAAAGAGGTTATGTGAAGGATATGCATTTTCCATTCTTAAAAGGCAAGAGAAGCACCATCAAGTGCACTGAAAATCACTGAATTGGAGTGCAAGAAGGGATTCAAGGTACCTTCTGGTCCATCCCATTGCCTACAGGCAGGGTAAAGAGGCATCTAGTTTTCCATTGCCTACAGGCAGGGTAAAGAGGCATCTAGTTTCTACTTAAAGATATTTTATGACACAGACATTACAACCTCTCCAGTGAATCTTCTCAATTTCTTCATAATAATCAGTTTGAAAATGCTGGCATTTTATCTTTTCTCCCTGTTATGTCTATATAAAATATCTCTTGCTACAATTTATGTCTATTACCCCAAATCCTATTTCCTTCAGACATGGAGGACATCTTACCCTCTGTCTTCTTACAATGCCATTTTACATACTTAAAAAACAGTCTTTTTTCATGCACAATGTTCTTGGTCTCTGCATGTCACTGTGTCTTTCGCAGAATCATTAGACCTTTCCATGCTGTTGTCATCAGTAATAATGAAAAGCATAATTTATATTTCATTGATCGCCTATAACTTCTTTACAGCATATACATACTCCCATATAGCTGGTAGACAAAAGGAAAGTAGTAAAATATAACTGTTCAAAATACTCCTCTTCTGTGACCCATGGGCTCATCAGGTTTAATTACAAGTGTTTGCACAAATACATGTATAGCAGAGTGGTCGGGTTCTTTAAGAATCTGAAGCTCTCTTCAAAGAGCTTTTACTGTGAGTACCATTTTTTCCAGAAATCTCTAGACAGCTTATACTACAACAGATCCCTTTGGCATGCCTCTGCTGCACAGCATTTCAGCTTTGACTGCCAACTTTATTCCACTTTTGGAGTCTTACACATGAAGATCATATTGGGAAACCCCAACTAAACAATTGGCATTTAATTTTCTTGGCAGTCAGGAGCTCTATAATTTGGGACAGCCTTAACTACTTTATTGAAGACAGTGAACTGTCCTTTATTGGAAATGTAATGCTAATACTAGCCTGCAAAATTCTGTTCAGATAGTACATAAAATATTTGTTCATTTCATTTCAGTGAATGAGAATGTTGGAAGGAGAGAGCTGTCTTCCGGTTTTATGTGAGAATCTGTGTTGGAGAGAATGGCTTACTATAGACTTTATCCCAGCTGAAAGGCAAGTGGAGTTTGCTCTTCTATTCCTTCATTGGTATAGCATATTGTAATCTCTACAATATTTCTGAAATTTGTGGAAAAGGGTTTTGCAAATTTAGTTGTGTTGGCAGCTGAGCCTATGAAGTGAGCAGTAAAACCAGCCCATCATGGATATTTTCATAGTTACACAGAACTTCAATTATTTTATTATTCTCATTCCACAGAGTTATCTTTTTCTTTTTTTTTTTTTTCCCAGCATACAATTATGTAATAAGTAGAGAGTCAGTGGCACAAGAGCCATAGTATGTCACTAAATTCTGTTAGTGGATTTGGATTCATTTCAGCAAAAAATATGTCCATTCAAAAGCCATAAAGATGCAAGACAGCATTTTTGCTCCTTTCAGTGGTTATCTGACGTTCAACATTTCTATCTATGTAGACAGTATTTCCCTTTCTTATAATCTCCTCCCTTAAAACTAATTAATGGACTAGCCCATAATTATATGTGCTTCCTATTCCAGTAAAAAGGAAGGAAACTTCCAAATCAGATGGACGTCAATTGGGTTGCAACTTCTGTTGAATAAATGTGTATGTACAGCAGGAAAATCTCTTCTATTGCCAAAACATGGATAGGAACTGGTCTTCCTCTCCTTAATGGGCAATCTAAAGGTCAAGAGCCTGACTGGAGACAAATGGTGACATTAAGCCTGATGATTACTTTGTTGATTTGCAAATGTAATACAGGAAGTCCCTGAAATCTGCCTTCAAGCTGTTACTATTCCATTGCTCCCCGTCAATAAAAATCAACAATATATAAATTTATCTGCCTGGAAAAAAAAAAAAGTTATAATGAAAAGGTTCTAAGGTACAATATTCCCACACATTGTGATGGAAAGATTAGTTTTCTTTCCATACAGAATTATAAATAAATCCATAAAGATTTAGAGTAGATGACAATCAGAAAATTTTAAAATTTACAAGTATGTCTGAATTACGCTCATGTAGGTCAAGAGCAGATGAAGTGATCATACTGGTTTGAATAATAAAAAAAAATTAAAAATCTGAAGGGTTTCCTTGAGAGGAAATGTTGTAGATGACAATTATACACACAGTGTTTAAATACAGTTTAGTTTAAAATAAAGAAAAAAAAAGATAATTTTATATTCAGTTCTTTCCATGCTTCATCTATATTTAGTTGATCCCTAGGCTGTACTAAGATTTTCTATGAATTAGCCCCATCAATTTCATTCCTGCTACACAGAGTAGCACTGCATAAATTCTTGCAGGATTTTCACATCTGCATTAGTTTTACTAGCTCACTGGGGAGCTCCTGGAGTTTCAACATTGCTTCGGGGGAACGCTAGTGTCAATAATTAATGACTTTTTACTTGATGATTCTCTCCTTCATAACCTCCTCTTATGCCTGAAGAATACTTCACAATTTCCATGATTTCCTAACTTCCTATTCTAATCATGTCCAGTTCTCTATTCAGGATGTCAGGAACAAGTCTGAAAAAGTGTTTCCAAGAGTTTTTGACCTCTTATACATCATTAAGGTTGAGCTGGAACTGCACTGTCATTCACATCAGGAAAACTAAGTACTGTAAGAAAGAAATTCTGATAAAATCTAAAGCTCCTGCCATTTGTCCCAGTAGCACCTTTTATTAAGGGAGTAGTTGCCTTTGTGAACACAAACAAACCAGAAGACCTATGTGTAAGATTATCACAGGTGAATTAAGCTTCATCACCAAGGACAGACTCCTGCTCTTGGATAACATTAGCACCACTTCTGTGCCCACTTGCCTCTGGTCAAGTTTTGAAAATGAGCGAAACCAATCTTGATTTGAGTGGATGACAAAACATAAATAAGATGCACATGTAACTCATCTGAATCCTGATCTTTCCATCCAAATTAAAAGCCAGGTATTCAATTACTTAGTAATTAACATGATGGTTCCATAAGATGAATCCTCTTACATGACAAGCTTGGCAAAAACTCTCATGTACAAACAACTGCTATGTCTCCATCACCCCAAATTAGCAATGTATTTTTAGTTTCAATTCAGCAAGGATGAATCTTTGTGTTTAAAATACAAACTCCAGTCTTACAAAACAGAAAAGTTGGAGAAATTTGCATATTTTCTGTCTAATTATCTCATAATAATGTACTAGGTTTTATTAATTTTAGATGTGTAGGTTAGATGTGTTTATAAATTCTTCTCTGTTTTTAAATATATGTAATTAAAAAAGTAAATATGTATAATAAAATGGGTCATACAGCTGTGAGACCTCCCACCTTCACTTTGAGTTCACTTAGCTCTTCAATTAAGTCTGATAATAAGCCCAGATGATAAGCAAAAACTTGGCACAAAGGGACATACTTCTGTACTCTGAAAGTAGAGGTAGACTTTGGACTGCAAGAAAATGCAGTTTCATTCTCAGGGAAGGGTAGAAATGGGACAAGTCTTTTTTTGTAGTTGAAATCTCAACATACCTGTATTCTTTAAGGATGTGTTTTGTGTTCTCATGAGCTGGCTACTTGACAGGGCTATGTGAGTTAGAATCACAGCACAGTGAGAAAAAAGGCAATCACTACACAGTACTCCCTGGAAGTGAAAATTCAAGAGACTAGAAATTTGTAAGGTATTGATCTATTTAGCATAAATGCCAGCAGGCTAAAAATTTCCCCATAACAGAGCATTAGCTCTCAAGGTTCATATTATGGCCAATCATGAAAGGCCAACAGTTTTCAGAGAGAAAAAACAGTTAATAAATCCACTGCCTACATTTGTCTTTCAGAGCATTTCACAGCCTCTCAAACTACTTGTCTCCTTCCCTGCATGTATTATGCACTGGGAACTTACACAGTCCCAAGTATTGGGTCTGGCTGAGTGCCCTGGCCTCTCCTCTGAAAGACAGCTCTGTCTGGAGGGCAGAGGGCAATGTAGCACAGCCACAGGAGTGTTTTTAACAACTGGGCAATGTTTTCCTGCTCCTTCTCTATCCAGTGAGCAGTCACATCTGGGGGTGTGTGAAATACAGATTGCAATTATAGTCAGATGCAATTTCCCACGATTTGGGGTTTCATGAACATTCATCATTTTGCATACTTGTTTGGCACCGATGAGCAGTTAATCAAAGGTGAACTTTTAGTGGTGATGCTTTCAGGCAATCTTGACATTATAAACAAATGCTTATGCTTTAACACCTGTGCACTCACAACCCACCACCTGTTAGTGTCCGTGCAGTGTGATTTATGGCCCCAGTTACAGGATCCTGAGGACTTTCTGTGGCTCCCAGCTGGTGGCGTGTGTGCACTCCAGTGTGCACCGCAGTGCTGAGACCCCGTTTGCCCTTGGGCAGAGCAACTAGAGATCCCAAAGAGACCCGGGTGGACCCTGCACCTGAGACCCACCTCTCTTAACAGCAGTTTGCCACCCCTCTGGAGCTGTCTGTGCTTTGGGGGGAAGCTTGACAGTGCCCTGCATCACAGAGCCAAAGGAGGGGTTTGAAAGCACTGATCAGGGTGTGTGATGCCAGAGCGAAGCTTGTTTGCTGAACCTGACCTGGCAGGCCTGCTCTAAGGCAAGAGGCCACCACAAGAGGGGATCAGAAGCTTCCAGAAAGCCCCACTATGGATGGATATGAGCTTCCAGAAAACCCCACCGTGGGTATGAGTGAGAGGTTTCCCCTAAGCTCTGCACTTTCCTCCCATCAGTGAATTTGATGTAGCTTGCACCTGACTGTACTACTCTGGGTATCATATGATGGGGTGCTTTGAAATAGCTATCAAATAAATTCATGTCAGGCTAGCCAATGTGCAGTGAGCTATGTTCTTAAAGGTTAGATGTTATTCCGCAAAGAGCTTGTTTTGCATGTATAAACAGAGTGGCACATCCAAACTTGAGACTATATTCCTCAAAGATGTTTAGGCATCCAGCATGTGCCCATGCACCTGCCTCTGTAGTCTGAGCCCCAGCTCAGTTAAAACATAGTGTTTTGAGATATTCTGAAAATCTTGATACAGAATCATGTAAATTTAGTTTGCAATTTGTGATACTTAACATGGCAATTTTGTGAATGAGGCAATTAATTAAGGTTGATTAATTAGTTAATAAGATATTTTGCTACCTGAGAATACATGCAGCTAGGCATTTCTCCTCAGCTACATTTGAATGATAGAGTCACGTTGGCAACTGTTTGTAGCCTTGTTTTTGTGAGAACTGGGTGTAAAAGATCTGATCTTTGTCATTTGAGCACGCTACAAAGCTCTTAATCATTAATCCTTTGGGGGGGTTATTATTTATTTAATCAACCACTGATTTTATTTGGCATTATCGCTATTCAGTAATCAGAACTGGGTGTGTGGTAGCTTCTAATTTCAACACCCAGAATTTTTCTTCATTTGCTGTTGTGACTCGGTAAAGAGAGTATTAAAAAAATCTTTGTAATTTCTAAGGAGTTATAAGATTTGCTGTGTTTTATTATGTAGTGTCTACTAATCATACTCATTTCAGCAAAACCTGACAAATGTTTATATAGCTTCTTTTTCTTGTTTTATCTAATTACAATTGCTACTAAGGAAACAATACTTGAGTGACATTAGTATCTACCTGGACTGTCCACTACAAGCTGTTCAGAACAGCTGGAGGGAAGCTTGGTTTTGAATTTTTTTTTTTTTTGAGGATTTTTTGTTTTTTGTTTTTCCCCTAACTTTCCCTGTAAAGTTTGTATGAGTCATTCTTTCTAAGCCAGTAACCTTCTGGTTTAGAATCAAAAAGACAATCTGTCTCTTCTTACCAAAATTAAAAAATACAGTGGAGAATTCCAAGTCAAAGCAATTCTGGTAAGATTAATAAATGTAACAGCTGGTAAAGCTGATTTAAACTCTCAAACTAAAAGTTCAGTTAAATGTCACTGAAGATAGTTAAAAGAGAAGTTGTCTAACATAATTCAGGCATCCAAAGTATCAACAAATTCCTCTTCAAAACAAATGATTGTATTTAGTAGTTTCCCTGCTTAGATAACTTGATTTTCTATGATCCAGCACTGATATTCCAGTTAATAGTGCATCTTCAACCAAGGGATGAAGATAGGAAACTGTCTGTGTTCTAGCACTGGACACACAATCAGTCTCAGCCTAAATGGAGAATTCATTGCAACTGTGCTATCACTAGAAGAGAGGGAACTGCCAGTCAGCTCTACAACTCTGACTAGCTGAAAACTGTTCCTAGGAAGTACTACCTGCCTTTCATGCTCATTCTGGGGAGACATCATGTCTCTGAGGAAAGATCCTTCCAAGATTCTCTGCTTCAGAAGCAGCACAGAAGTCTGCAGGGTAGGTTAAATGATACCAGCCAAAAGGCTGAACTAAAAAACTCATGTAGACTGCAGCTGAATAAAAACAGCTCATGTTTATGCTAGCAAAGTTTCATCTTATCCAAACAGAGTGGCTACATACAGACTGCTGGGTGGGAATGGTCCTTGCCATTAACTATCAAACTCTGTACAAAACCTAATTGATTTTTACCAGCATACAAGCATGCACTGCAATCTTGTTCCAGTTCCCAGGCAGATTGCCAGACACTCCTGAATTTACTGGCCATTGTGAGCAGTGGGAATAGAGGACATGGGGGAAGGGAGGATGAATCTGTGAGATTTAGGAATGTAGGACTGGTTTAGTAAGTTAGTATAGACAGGAAATTCCCATTTTTCACATTTCAGTATACTCTATTCTAGTATTTATATACTGGAAAAGTTATCCAAATGGGCTTTATGAAGGTCAGATAGACGTTTTAGTGAATCCAAATAGCTGGAGTTTTGGATGAGAAAGTGCTTGCACAGTCCAGTTGCAGAGTAACTATGTTAGAGAATACCAATCAATCCATGTGACAGCTGTCTGCTTTTGGGATCAAAAAGGTTAGGCCTGGAGAATTTTTTTTCCAAACTTTAAAAAACCTGAAGAGAAACAGAACAGCTTGTTTCCTGAGATGAAAAGTTCAGTGTTCAGTTTTCTAGTTTTTTACCAGTGAAGATACTTGAAATGCCTGCATACCAGTACTTTGACCCTTAAGAAAGATCATTAGCTTGGAAAACCTAATGCTGAGTCTGCTACCTCCAGAATTTTTCCTTTAGAGTTTTGGGGGGGTTCAGGGTACAAATATAAGAACTATGTAATATATATATAAATATATAAAATATGTGTATAACATCTATAACTTCAAGAAGCATCTGGACAATGCTCTCTAGTCATATGATTTAGTTCTAGGTAGTCCTGAGAGGAGCAGGGTGTTGGCCTTGAGGATTCTTGTCCCTTCGCTATGATTCTAACTGATGGGCATCTATTTCCTTTTCCAAGTGCAATACAAAAAATGCAATCATACTTAAAAGAGTGTGAATATATTCCAAAAGTGAAGAGAGAGGACTAAATGAAATGCATTAATAGATACATAATATGATTGTTTTCATCTTTGTAAAGTATCTGGCTGAATGGTTTTTCACCATCAAAATCACGTCATTGGCTAGGAAGTCTGTCCTTTCCTATTTGGACATATTTTCATCAAGTCAACATGATTTGATCACTCAGAAAAATAATCTTAATTTTTTGCTATGCACTTATTGATTTCCAAGTTTTAAAATATCTGGGGGAAAATGACAGCAGGGAAGGGTGGGGGGAGGGAAGCAATGGGCAAGAGATAAAATAATTGTTCCCATTTCACAGTATTCAAGAATACTATTTGTTTTTCTTTTTTTCCATTAATCCATGGTAAAGTCTTATTTTCAGTTGAAGACTCTACAAAATAGCTTCTAGTCCACTGGGGATGTGATAGAGCAGCTGCTGTCACTGCGTGAGGAAACAATACACAGGTGCCAGGAAGGATTTTGGCTTCCCTCACCTTTACCCCTTTTTTTAGTAAATGGTTTTTGTGTGTTAGGTGATGTTTGTTGGATTTATGTAAGCTACAGCCTGACAAAAAAGTTCATTGTGGAAGCTAGCAGGTGGTGATGAGCTCAATCTAAAGGTCCCATCTCTGTTTAGCACAGCCTGTATTATGTGTACTTTAGATCACTTGCTGGCTTATTCAATCATCTAGTAAAACACTGAAAAAGGGCAGGAAAGGGTCAACTACAAGATGCAAGTGTGACTTAATTGCATTTCCTACAGATGAGACTGCAAAAATTAAAGAAAATACTGGCATCGCCAACATTAACATCCTGAATAACCTCAGCTCATTTGAGCTACCAACTAAACATAATACCAAAACACACTCAGATTAGGGAAGGAAGCTTTATCTATTTCACAGCATGTCTCTATTCAGTTCTAGTGTAGAAACACTAACACATTTCAGTGTCTTAGAAGTCAGTCAGTAAACTCATTTCCAGTTTCAGGTACTGGATATAATCTTATTACTAGATATATATTTGCAATGTTACTTTCATCTTAGAAAGTATGAGGTTGATACCAAGATTTTATATATGGCTATTTGTTAATTTGGGTCCATTTCTTACTGTACAGAAATTCTATAATTTCTTTTTTGATGCTCTGTGAACAATTTTATTTTTCTCCTGTGTAGAACAATCCCAAATGACAGCAATTTGAACAAAGTATTTAAGTGTACATGACTACCCATTGAAATCAGTAACTGCTCAGATAGTTAAGCTCAAGGAAACGTTTTCAGACTTAATTTTTTCGGCATTCAGTTCAATTCTCTTTGATTTTAGTGAAATTATCAAGAATATTCCAAGCATGGGGAAGAAGGTGAAGGAGGGCCTAGAGTTAGGAGAACAGAGAAATGAAAGAGGAGTCAGAATTCCTAACAGTGGAGCAATGAAAATGGATAAAGCAAATTCCAAAGTGAGGGGTTTTTTGTGTTTTTTTTTTCTCCTCTAATATTTTTATTAGCTGGAATTTTCTGGATAAAGGCAAAATACTAAACTGAATACTATTTTCTAGCTTATTTTCTGTTATCTATGAGAACCTTACGCTTCAAGAAAAAATGTTATATCATGATATTAGTGATAGTTCAGAGCTTGGCATATAACTGGATTGCAGCATGTCAGGGCTTTGTCTGTGAATTCGTATCTAAGCAATCTTGCAGCTTGCATACTGTAACTTGAATGGGACCTGTAGTGCTGTCAGTAGAAAAAAAATACTGATTGCTGTTATATATATGTATATAATTTAGTATCTTTTTCAGCATAAGCATGATTTAACGGATGAGACAAGAAGCAGAATCTCGTCTGGTCTGAACAGATTCTACCACTTTTGTATGACCTTTATCTAGGTAATTCTTAAACTTCTGTGCAAAGTACATTGAACTGTAATAAACAATATCCTTTCTATATTAGTGCAGAACACTACCCTTACCAACACTGTAACTTCTGGTAATTACCACGACATCTAAAGTTGATTTTCAGTTTGATTTTAGAAAACTGTAATTCTAATTCTAATTATACATTCTATAATTGCTCTCTGGCCAGGAGTAGAATCAGAAGGTTGTGATTCTGAAATACAGATTTTTAATTTTGAGTTGAAAAATATTTCCCACTTTGGCTACTAATTAATCCAGTGTAGTTTCCAGGTTGGAAAAAAAAAAATGTGGTTTGAGGTTAAAATCCACCATATTACAGAAGTGTGCCTTTGAACATTAAAAATATGACTTTTTCTTCTTCATTTTTATAAATGCCTGCCTAAACATACATAGTAAGTATACACAGCTTGATAAGTAAATATGCATTTTTTCATAGTAGGTAACAGTTACATGTTTGTAAGTTTCTTCTTGAAATGTTGAGGTCTCTGGTATTTCCACTACGCTGTCTTTCTGCATGTAATGGAAAAGTGTGCAAATATATACAACTGAAATAGTAAACCTCTTCCTTACCTTTTGCATCTTGCTGTGTTGGATAATAAAAGTGTTTTCCAAAATGATATTTTTTGATCTTTGCCATTATTTAGATTTATAGATGGCAAGATTATGACTTTTCTCCCTATAATCTAATCTCACCACTTGATTAGTATTGTTCAGACATGCCGAGCAGAGAGACCATAATATAATTTGTGTCCCATAAATTACCAAGTGGACCTGTGGAAAGAGATAATAGCGTATTTTATTTTTATTTTAGTAAATTCACATTTAATTTCCATTCCATGGTAGCACTTACAACCTGGAGCAATTAATATCCATGATGTTTTAAAGAAATTAATTGATTTTTCTCTCTTTCACTCTTCTGTCTTACTCTCTTTCTCTTCTCTCTCTCTCTCCCTCTCTTTTCTTGTTTACTATCATGTGGTCTTTTGTCAGAAACAGCTAGTTTGCTGAAAAATGATGACTGACCATTTTCTTGCCATTGAAATAATTTAGCGTTCCAACTAGATGTCATGTGTAGAAGTATCTTTGCAGAGTGTTAATAACCATAAGAAGAATCATTTCAGGCACAAATACTGAATAATAATGATGAAAAAAATACTATTTTGCACAGACTGTATAAAGTACAAATGTAAACAATAGCCAGGGTAAACAACTATACAGCTTAAGTGCTCAGTATCTTCCCTTTCTGTAGAGTTTAAACCAGGTGTATGATCTTGCCTTATTATGTACAGAAATAGTATCTACAAACATCCTTGAAATTAGTTTAAAACTGTCATATTCATGATGAGCTTGTATGAAGCAGGAGTTTGAACTCAATGACTCCCAGAAGTCCTTTTAAACCTAAACTACCCCATGATCCTAAATCTGGCTTATTAGAGGGCTAGGAATCAGAATAAGCCTGTATCTATTTACTTGCCCTTCCAGGTGATAGGCGTTCAAAGGCTTTTGGTTTGTTTTCCTTTTTTTTTTTTTGTTTAATATTAATTGAGTGAGTTCACTGCACTTTTAGTAGGATGAAGGAGTAACTGAACAGTGTTATTCTTCCAAGGTTAAGTCTTTAATAACAGTAGAAGAGTCAGAGCTCTCCTACGGACAAAGCTAGAAATATCAAGTAGAAAATAGTGTGGGAGCACTTAAAAAGAGGTGACAAACTTTTTTCCCTCTGTTGGAAGACAGACTACAGTTGAACAAGCCACATAGGAATTACTGGCCTCAGAATCAGCCTGAAGATGTAATGTGTTGCTGTTGAATGATTTTTCTATATATAGACTTATTTACTCAGAAAGGGTATGTAACATGATAAATATTGGTAGTACAGTTAAGTCACTAGGGAGTATCACAACTCACATGCTCAAATAAAAGTTGTAGCACTTCAATCTGAAAGAGAATAAACAGGTTTGTAATCCTGTGTGCCAAAGTAATCTTGTTACTTCCTCTTCGAACTTCAAGCCTTATTTTTATATAGGAAAAATCTGTAATTCCCTGGCTAAAAAATGACAACCTCATTTCCAGCACCTATCCAAATCTTAACTAAGTCTTTGTTAGGTTTGATATTCCAAAAAATTCTTTGCTGTGAACTAAGAAGGCCTTAAGGGGATGAGATACCAAGAAATGTCTCATTATCTGCCTTAAATTACTGATGTAAGATATGACAAAGATTATATCCTGCTGTTCTGGATGCTTTTCATGTGATTAAGAACAGTAATGAAATGAAATGAAGCTAGTGCCAAGTCCGCAAGTACAGGCTCTGGCAATATTTTCTCTTCGGTTCCAGTTTGCATGATACTTTGTAATGATGCAATAGTTCATTGGCAATACAGCAGTGCCCAGCTTGCTTATATACATTATCTTGCACTGTTAGGTTTGCCTTTACAGTATGTAATTCATCTATGACTGATAGTGCTTTTACCTTTAATGTTTAAATTAGGTCATAATTAGGTCTACAGTAATTAGGTATGCAACACTGTTAGACAAATTAGCTTTACCTTTGATAGAAATTTTAGTTCTGGTTTTTGTTGTAACAATTCTGGTCTAGCTATTGCTATTACCAAAAGCTATTCAGGTTCTAAAGTGGTTGTTATTTCTGCAAATTCCTACGGTTTTGTGAGAAGCATCATGTAAGAATTCTGATCTAATTGTATAATCTTGTCTTATGAGAAAAGTTGAAAGACTGTCACAGCAATTTTTTTGTAGCCCTAATTCAGACCAAATAAAATAAATTCGTTTAGTTTCATACTTTCATTTTCTGTATAAGTAGAATGTCAACAAAATTCTGCTAGCAGAACAAAAGTAAAACACATAATTTGTAATCTTGAAGTTAGCTTGTGTTCTTTTATGCTCATTAATGCGCAAAGGCTGCTAGCCACACACGTGCCTCCTCTTTTTCATCTAAACTGAAGCTGGAACCCTGGAAGCAGTATGTTATAGAATATGCCCTGGAGGTTCTCAGGTGTAGAACGAATAAATTGCATGGTGGTAAAATCTAATTTTACCTCACATCACCCTACCCACAAAGAGAAACAAACAAACAAAAAGCACTATGGAAAGAAATCCATATCCATACACTGAAAGATAAAGATCTGTAGATTGCAAAGTTGTGAGAAATTATGTCAATATAATAATTTTTTAATCCCTCCTGCAGGCCAAACAAATGAATATAGGAAGGCCTATAACTGTACTTCCTGAGGTCCCTATCTGTGATGTTCAAGGGTATAAATTAGTTGAAATCAAGGAACATATATTAGTGCTATTACATTGAAAGGTGTAGTGCATTGTCCCCTAACTATGTATTTTCCTTTTAAAGGCTATACAAACACAGCCTGCGTCTTCACAAACAAAATGCAGTTCTGGTGTCTTCTAGTGATAAATGTGGGGTATCACCTGTTGCTGCCCTGTATTTCATCACAGCAAAGACTAGTCACTAAGGTGATATAACTTTAACTGCTAGTGTACTCGTGCCACACTCCAAAATGCATAATCCTGAACTTACTAACATTTTGCTCTAACGTTGAGATTTCTTTCTTATTTTTATCTTATCACCCATGTTTTGTTATGCTCTTTAAAAGCTCTACCATGGAACAGGTTAGGGTTAGGGACAGAATCTTTGACTGGTCTTCCAGGAAAAAAGTAAGGCTCTTCAAATAACTTGTTAATAATAAAATTGTAAAAGTCTATTTCATCTAGGCTTGCAAACCCCTTTACTGTCACTGAATTAATAGTGACACATGAGTAAACACAATGCTGAAAGTAAGGAACTGATAGTTTCCTCTTTAAGGTGGAATTTGTGGATTTGTGCCACTTTACACAAATGTGTGTTCATGCACTTGCATATATATTACGTATGTGTATGTAGAAGAGTATCAGAGTCTTGGCCAGGTGGAATGAAGGATGCCTTAGGACATTAACTCCTGATAAGAAAGTCAGTAGCAGAATCGGTCACTTTCTTTGAGATTACAATATACTACTCTGTCTTAAGTCAGTCTTTCAAAACCAGCCCCCGGATACAAGTCTAGGTAGTTTATTAATAGAACTCTTTGGAAAAATGCTGATTCAATATCATCAAAACACTCTGTGGGGACAACTTGGGTTTTCTTAGTTACTCTTGACAGAAACTAAGCAGGTTTCTATGGAAACTTGCCTACCTCACTGAGAGTTTGTCTCTCTGAAGCCAGATTTCCAGCCACGAGATGAGTCTAAGTTGCTTGGCTGCTGGGGCTGTCATGGTTCAGTGAGCTTATGGAATGTCATCTTGAGCTTGTGAAAAGCCAAGCAAAAGTACTGTGTCAGTTTGTGTAAACAACATTTGAGAATTCTTATCCTAAGAGATGTTGGAGTCTTTTTCCGGTAAGCAACTATTTTCCCCCTCTCAGATATTCACTCAGAAAAGGAACTTAATGCCCTGATTACCAGTTTCTTGAAAAGCTACCATGTCTCATACTTCAGGTATGGACCTGCAAAACTTTCCCACTGCTTTTACGAAAATGACAAGCTAGGAAAAGTTAGTCCTAATACTTGTCTGAGATGAATTGTAAGTCATTGACATGGCATGTTTTCAAAGTTGTCAGTGTAGGAGGAACACTGACTTGTGGTAAGACAGGTGTGAAGGCAGTTATTGCTTAATAAAAGTGTATGTTATTTTTTGTAAGTGCTGTTATTGGTGTGCTGTGAAAGAAAACTAGTCCTCCAAAAGGCTTTTAAAATCTACGTGAAGACCATTTTTTCCTGAAAATCAGACAGTTAAAATTTTCAAGAGACAAGTCTCTACTGCAATGTCTTACTTTGTTCTAAGTTTAGATTTATTATAATATTTAAAAAATAAATGTAAGGTAGCTTTTTCAAACATGAAAGGAGGTACTGGAATGCTGAACTACATGTTAAGAGATGCAGACAAAATCACTCTAAAAACCCCTTGAAACAAAGTCTTTAAAAAAAGATAATCCCATTTGACAGCTAAAATTTCTCTCATCTTGGCCAAGGTAACTTTTATGCTCTTCGTTTAAGAGTTCCGTAGGAGGAATGTTTTCATCATGTTCTTCCAGATATAGTCTTTCTTACACTTCCAATTGCAAAGAGCTGTTGTCACCATTTTACTCACCCTTCTGTTTTGTAAGCTGGGTGTTTACAGCGGTAAGAATATTAAAACCATCATCTGTGCAGCAAAAACCTAATGGAAAAATCGTACTTGCAGCTGTGGAGGAAGCCGATCCTGTCTGAACTTAAATATTTGAATCCCTAAGTAACAGCAGAGCGTTGCACATCCTTGTGATGCACACAGTGTCAGATGGGAGAGGCAGCAACTGTTTGTTTGGTTTTGTTTTGTATTGTTTCTTTTTTTTTCCAGGAACTTTCTGGTGCAGTTAGATAGAACTTTGCCATTAGGCAAGGGTCAAAGTCCCTCAGACATTTTACCTGAAGAACCTGCACAGGTAACTTTTCTTCAGGTGGTGACCTGTGACTTTCCTTCTAATTTTTTCACATTAATGTTTCCTTTCTGTCTTCTCTCTTTTGATCTGTTTATTTCCTTATTGTGTGCTGAGCAATAAGATTGAGTTTCTTGGGGCCAGGAAATATTTTCTGTTTCTTTTACCACATCTGACACAAACCCTTTTCCCAAGCCTTTTAACATCTAATATAGTCTGGTACCTGACTAAGAGTCTAAACTCTTGTATGTTATCTTAAAATTTAGTTTATTCATTTAGAAGAGTTTACCCACAGGGGAAGATAAAACAGGCAGCCTCTTCTTAGTTGTCTAGGATCTATGTGTGTGGAAAAGTTTGGACATTCAAAATACTGGTTATAAAACAGGGCTGCCTTTGACAAATGAAGTGCCAATGCCCTCAGGAAAACACAAGATGGAATAATATGTCAGTTATTAGCTGGCAGAAAATCTGAGGTACATTTTTATACTCTCTGTTATTTAACTGTGGATGCAGTCACTGCATGTATAGCGGGCCAGATTATTTCATGTTTTTGCCTGTTTGAAATACTCTGGGGTGGTATCGGGAAACCAGATCTATCCAGCAGACTATTCCCTAGATACCTGACATAGGTTCACACACTGTTGCCAAAGGATTGGGGCATTTTTAGAACTATGTCATACTCCTACCTCCAGCTGACTTCTCTCTTTTCTGGGTGTTTGCTGTCAGATACAGGTTAGAAATATTCAGGATCCTTATTCCATGCCATTGTGCAGGTCCTTGCTAATACTTTTAGATCTATGAACAGTTTCCTCATGATTCCTACCCTTTGCACTATGCATGTACAGGGGTTCTGTCGGTTGTTTTTACAAAAAAAAAAGGAAAAAAAATGCATTGGCCTGTAAGATGTGTGAATATTACATGCTGAAAGATGTGAGAATATGCGAAGCAGGGAGAAAA
The DNA here is from genome assembly GCF_012275295.1 of Melopsittacus undulatus. Lineage (NCBI taxonomy): Eukaryota > Metazoa > Chordata > Aves > Psittaciformes > Psittaculidae > Melopsittacus > Melopsittacus undulatus. The sequence goes on from NC_047528.1 coordinate 95,714,889, forward strand.
TCATTGTTCCATGGAAGAAACTGAATTAACTAGTAAAGATTTATTAATGATGGTAGGGATAGCTCTTTTACAGTTCTACTTCCTTGAAAAACCTATCTGACCCAGAGGAAAATTATTGTTGCAATATTCACAGTCATGCAAATAATTTTCAGCTATTAAAAATCACACCATGATACAAGTTCGCCTTTTTATTCTGGTAGAATTTCTAGCCCTGCAACTATACAAATGAAATAAAGTAGGCATAAAGGCCCTTACCATATGTCTTATTTTGACTTAGAAGATTGAACCTAACATCTAATCAGCATTTGATAGCCAGTTTGTCAGAGATGCAATTTGGTTTAATTTTGACCTATTCAGTTTATGATAATGCCTCATACAAGAATCAGTTTACTCTTTTAGCACTTACTGGATTATCAAGTCCTTCACATTAACAAATCTACAGTTCAAAAAGCTGAGTCAAGAAACAGTTAAGGAAAACTTAGAGTGTATCGTATAGAAAGCTAAAGTGAGCAACTAATTTGTCAGTAAATCAGACATGGGGAAGAAGTTAAGGAGAGGAACAAACACACAAATACCTCCAAACAATAAAACCCAAAAGCAAACCAAACCAAACAAACAAAAAATCACACACAAAAAGTCCTAATTATCTAATATCAGAGCAAAGCAACAGCTTTATTTTCTATCAAGAAGTTACACAGACAAATGAGCCGAATTTAAGAATCTTGTATGTAGTGGCTGGGAAAGGAAACAAAACTGTGGGCATTGCTGCTAGCTAACTTTGAATATTAGTTCTATTGCTTGTGACAAATACCGAAAAGCCACAAATACAGATGTGTAAGCATTTAACACTTTTGTTAGTGAAATCTCTTCTACAGATCTGTACAACTATATTTAGAAAACAAAATATTTGGTGTGCTCCATAATTTCTTTCTTACAATGTGTGTGTTTTCCTGGCTGTGCAATAGGAAGCAATATAAAATTAAAATTTTAGAGAAAATATTCAGCTGAATATGGGTGTAAGCTTACACCTCAAATAGTCCAAAATGTAGTTATCTTCACTATATGATCCAATTTTAAATCAGCTTCAGAATTCATCTACAGTGGATTTGATTGACTGTTATGTGATTAATGCTGTAGTTTTGCAGATGTTGACTGAGATTGATTGATTGACAGGCTGACACATTTTTGTTCATTGTTTTTTGTGTCTTTCTCTGCGTCTGTGTTAAAAGCTATCACACCATTTTGATGCTAAAAATTAAGTTTTCTTTTGAAACTTGTGGTTTCTAATGCTGTTAAGTCCTGTTTAGTCTAGACCTTCCTAAACTACTGCAGAGGGTGCAGGTAGGTTGGAATGTTGTTAAGACATAGTTTCAGGTCTGCAACCTGATGTACAGGAGGTTGCTAATGCTGACAAAAACTGTATCTCAACAGTGTGAATATGTATCTATTATTATTATGGGAGTGACTGCATTGTTTTCCTTCTTTCAGGCAGTATTAATCTTTGTGAATCTTTGAAAATATTCACTTCAGTATCATTGGTTCACTTTCGTATAAGGTAATTATCTCTTGGGGAGGACAGAGAGAATGCTGAATGAAGGCAGGAAACAGATTTAAAGATTGGAACTGCTGTAAAAAAAGGAGAGAGTAGACCAAGCAATTAGGATTAGAAAAAGAGACTGGAAATTGAAAGAGAGATACTAACATGCCCAAATGTAGTGTTATCCACAATTTATAGAATTGGTTATTTCTTCAGGTAGAATTAGAACGAACATAGTTATAGTAACTTTTGAAGGAGACAGTCTAAACAGAGAAGGAGTTTTAACTACTCAAGTTAGTTTTGGCAGTCCCACCATAGTAGAAGTATGTGATGATTTTTTAACTCAATTCTTTGCAAATGTGGTCATTGAACTGATTGATTGTTTTTTTAGGGCTCTTTTGAGCATTTTGTTAACAACAATGGTTCTAAACCAGGTGAAGAATATTTGCACAGACTCGCTGCTTTCTCATTAGAATTGTCTGTCATGTTAGTCTCTTTTAAAACAATGTTTGTTCATTATATTTTTTGATTATTTGATATTATAGTGGCTTTGATTTAGCAGCATTTTTTATCTGGTCCTGGAACATATAGATCATGTCACTGAGTGTCTGTTCCCTGATCTGGTTTAGGTAGCACCACACAAATATTTGGACTGGCATAAGAGAAAAGGTGGTGTTTGCTGGGGAGTGGGATAGGAAAGAAAAAATTGGACCAAGCAGCTCTTAAATTGAAACTACTTCTGAAACAAATGTATGTGATATATTGGGTGTTGGGGACCTGGAATTGATTCTTCTGTCACAGACATCCCTTCTAACTCTTTGGTGACTTATTTAGGCTCAGATTGACAGTTATTTTAGTACCTACTTACTAGAGATTTTTATAGGCATTAGAAGACCAAATTCTAATGTGAGTCTGGACTTAGACCCTTGTGTCTTTGTTAGGGATCTCTAAACATTTTCAGAATAAAGACAAATGAAATAAAAATTATGAAGGGCTTAGATGTTAGGAATATGGGAACACTGTCAAATAAAAGATCTCTTTTTCATGTAACTAAGATATATTCATATGTACCTGAATAGGACAATTGCTAATATGGCCTTTAATAGGGTCTGGGGATTGTAATTTATCTTCTCTGAGGCAGTACGACAAGTCAGGATCTGATCTTTTTGGCAAAGGAAATTTTAATGGGTAAAACCTGCTTTGCCTTTTCCTTTGGAATAAAAAAACTTCCTAGTAAATAATGCTGGTGGATCCTTTGCCAAGTTCCTTCAGAAAAGACTAAATGAGCCAGCAAGCAAGGTTTTTGAATGACACTGCCTCAAAAGAGTGCTGGAGATGAATGAGTTATGTAAAGCTTTGTCTAGCATGTTCAGACTTAGCACTCCCTTTCCCTGAAATAGTAGCAGAGATGAATAATTTTGCCTGTGTAAAGTTTATTGTTTGAGACCTGCTTCTCACCTTAGAAAAATGCCCCTTCCCTCTCCTCCCCCCTAAAAAGCAGAAGTTTCCATGTCCGATTTTGTTCTGACACGCCTTCTGAAATAATAAGCGGAAGTCACAGCTCTTTAACACTGCTTTCGTCATAAAAAGGTCTACAGAAGCCTGGGAAAATAAAAGTGAGCAAGTAGCAATGTGTGCTAAAGTTCAATGGGTGGGTTTCATTTAACGCTGGTATCTTTCGCATGTTAGCAGAATGCTGTTCATTGATCAAATTAGATCAGTGAGTGATCAAAGCATGCATCTTCTGCAAGGCAGGCTCAGTTAATATTAAGTATGGGAAAATGGTGAGAATGTGAACTGAATCAGAAGAGGCAGATAATTTTCAGTTATTAAATGGGGACTTGAGAGGATGGTGGGCTGCCTTTTGACTGTGTGGGAGAGCTTGAAAACATATTTACAAATATTAGAATTAGCATAGCATAAGTACGTAGCTCTTTTTGTAAAGAAGAAGTGTTTTTTTCTGATCATAGCAAAACTTGATGCTTGAATAATGCCACACTTGGTTTGTATGTACCCTGGGCCTCTGGAACTGTTTTTATTGTGGAATCGATTTTTCCCCTTTGCTACCTAGAATCTGTTCACAGTATATATGTAACAACATTTTTGGTAAGTATCCAAAGTAATTTCAACAAAATAAATAAATTATTTGATGTTTGAGTGTTCAGCATACTACTTTTTATCCCAGTTATAGGTGTATTCATTATCATCTACTCAGTTCCTGATAACAACTTACTATCACATCTTTGAGAATTTATCACACTTTCCACTCTAAAGTGTAAGTAGTTTAATACAAGAAAGTACTTTTGAGTTTCATAATAGGTGGTGGGGGTGGTGAGGAACACATGTTAAAGAAATTTACTGTACTGAGTTTCTTGTAGAAGATTTCACAATGGCTAGAATTAGGTGTATTTTACAGGAAAATACTGTTGAATGTACAGAGCAAGCAAAGAATTAGATGTAAGGAACTACATACATGCTACAAAGTGCCTGTTCAAAGGAAGGCAGGAATGGAGCTTGTTCCTTAGCAATAGGAAGAAAACAATATGCAGTTTCCATAGAGAATGTGTCTATTCTACAATTCAAATCACACATAATTTCACTATCAAAATATGTTGATTATATTTAAAAAGTATTAGCTTTAGACAATTGAATATTACATTGGCATTCCCTCCAGTACATTTGTGACAACTCTATAATCTGAGGACAAACCAGCAAACCATTTCAACAGCAACTCCTATGAATTTTATATGATCTAATTTATTTTCCATCTTTGGAATCAATATGAGAGAGGCTAGTGATAAATCCCAAATGGAAATAGGTGGAGTCCCTTTTGTCCATATGAAAATACACAATACACCCTTCTATGTTTTATGGTGGATAGTTAGTATTTGATTATTTTGTCATGCAAAAAGCTCTGTATTGTACAGTTTGCATGCAGCCTGACTGTACAACTAATGATTCCCTCTGAATAACAGGAACAAACAGGCAGATCTTAATTCAAAGCATGAAGAAGGAATAATCTCACAATAAACTGACCTCAATGAGGGACAAAAGCGATGCTTATTTATAGTTACTGTATATAATATGCCTAACTATTTCTCACAGAAATCAAAGATTTATAGTCAGATGTCAAAGGTGGAGTTTATCCATGTGCTTGTTAAATGGCACTTTTAGTAGAGGGCTTGATTTTAAGTACTTTTTTTTCACTTGCCCTGTGTGAAAAGACTGATATTGAAAAGCAGGGAGTTTTTTTATGTGATTCAGAAGGGTGTGAGGAACAATAACAACCCACACTTCTTGGGATGGGAAAACTCTTCTCTTCCCTAGTGAGCAAGGAAGTCTATCCACACCCAGTATTTTCCAGAGGCCATTCACCACCAGAAGAGAGTAAAAGAGGGCAGGGGAAACTGAATTCAGTGTAGTGTAGGGATAAGATAAAGGGTGATAAAACAGATGAAGTAATGTTTCTATAGGTATGTTTCTAACTTGTCAGGATCTGTTTTAAATATATACTCACTTGTGATACTTTGTCAAGGCCCAGTATTGTATGAGTAAGAATATAAAATAATTTTTCTCTTAATATATTTTGACTATAGTATATCTATATATGTGTATTTTTATGTTATGACTGAAAATATGGAATCAAGAAAAGTGTGAAGAAAGAAGGGTAAGCTAGAAAAGGAGTATTACTGCAAATTGCCATAGTTTCTCTGTTCAACTGAGCTGCTTAGAGTCTCATAGTCTTATCTAAAAATATTTTTAAAACCCCAATTCCTCACTGCCCCAAACATAATTTATATCAATAGTCATAAGGTGCGATCAAGACCATGATATCAAATTCTTACTTCAAGGTTCTGAGCAACCCCACTGACATCTAGGTGGTGTACCCTAAGAATATTATTTTACAGGATGCTTCAACTAGCTTTGAACTACTTATATCAGATACTTTTGAAGTGGTAGTTAAATCAGATTTCCCAAACAAAAACATCACCTGAATGATTTAAAGTTCTTGGCATTCTCAAGATTTTACTCTTTCCTTCCATTGAGTAGGCAAACAAAGTCAGGCAGTCTACAAAGCACACATTATCTTGACAGATGAAGTCAAGGTCTTCCTAGGAAATATACCAGGCTGTTTTGTCTGCTAGATATGCATCCAATACAGGAGCTGCAGTGGAAAACAGGCTAACAGAAAGCTGTTGGATTGGGTAGCAAGAAAGACATTCAAGTTCTGGAAAAGCATAGGTTTTTCCCAGGAAGACTAGCTAGCTTACCCAAGCAAGCTCTGAAACTATTCAGCAAACAGTATATACAAGTGGTAAATTTGACCTGAAATCCACTCGTGAGTCAATGGCTGCATATCAGTATACATGCATCTAGAGACAACAACTAAGAACTGTGGGATTGCTAATTGTGGACATCTGTTTTGAATGTCTGCCACTGACTGGTGATCACACATGGAATACATAGAAAAGAAAATATTTTTCCATAGACAGGAGCCTTGTGAAATCTCTCTGGATAGTCTCTCATAACTTGCTAATGGCTCAAATTTGTTTTTGTTTCAGTTGGCACAGTGAAAGCATAAAACATTTTTAACCTTCTGTCTTCAAAAATCAGTTCAGAAGGGTAAAAAATGTGACTGAAATGTGAGGTGAAAGAAATACCATGTTTTATTTGTATTTCTGCGGAGATTGGATCCCCTTAAAGACAAAATAAAACACTTCAGATATCAGCATTTTAAGATCTTATTCCAACTGTGGCCAAAACAAACAGACAAACAAACAGCTTAGCAGTAAGGAAACATGAGGCACATATGTTAAACATCAGTCTTGATTCCTGTAAAACCTATGGGGACCCACACTCTGTAATCTCATTTACTTACCTGTGACTCATCTCACAGGGTTTCCAGGATGAGATTTAGGGGTCAGGTTGCACCTTTCTTCATTCACAAAAGGTACTAAAAACTCTCTTCCAATTACGTTATTTCAGAGAAATAGGTACATTCAAGTGGCTGATCATCCAGGGAATACTTCCACAAATCATGTGGTTTTGAGCAACATAGAAGCACTAAATTTTAAACAAAAGTTGATTCAAACATGATTTTTGTCCTGAGTACCTGCCTGTTGAACTGAGCAGTCAAATAAAAAAAGCAAACAAACAAAACAAACAGAAACTCCAGTCATGTTAACAATTGCTAAACTTTATTCTTCCAAAAGTTAAAATATTTCCCCAAATGTTAAGTGTGAGGTATGTTCATGTGTTTGCTAGTTTTGAAGCCTAAGGAAGTAGTGAGAATCCCAGCCTTGGACTATTTCCCACTTTCAGTTTTCAGTAGAAATACAAAAGACAAACGTAGGTTGTTCTGTTATGTTGTTTTTTCCCCTCTTCATTCAAAAGAAGTAAAATCAGCTTTTGTTTTAGTCAATAGGAATGCAGATATCTCAAATGGAGAGTGGGCAATGCTTTTTACAGATGTGATCCTGAATCATATGGAGGCTTTTCTCCTTGTTAAATGTAACTTTTGATGAAATGGAGGGGAGGTGTTTAAATATATTTTTTATGTATATCTATATATATATCTTTTTTTTCAGCAAATAGAGTTAAAAACTAAGCAAGGTAAAAAAATACTAATGTTTTGAGGAAATTTAGCTCATCTTTATGTTGCTAGGAGGCAACTAATTCTAGAGCATAGGATTTTGGATGTGAATACTTCCCACTGAAATGCCATTCCTGTTAACATCTGTCATCAATAAATAGTTTGTTGTGCTATTGAGGCCAGTGAAAATAAATAAGGTGGTCTAACATTTCCCAGAACTGAATATGGTCTAGTAATAATATATTTGATGTTGAGGTATATGCTTTGGGGGGTTAGTATTTTTTCTAGGCTAATTTCACTGCTACTCCTATAAACAGTCGCATTTGAACTAGACTATGAAGTACGAGTTTAGCAACTTCTGTAAAAAATAACTTGAAGACATAATCTCACCTTTAGCTGGTATTCTATAAAACACTGAACTGCCTAGAATAGTGATAACAAAGAACTGGTCAATGTTTTTTACATTTTAAAGAAAATTGCTGCTGCTTTATATGAAGAGATTTTCTGATTATCCAGATTCAGCGATTCATATGCCACATACTTTCTCAATACAATTTTCCTAAGTGATGGCTCTGTCTAGCTTAAGTTATTTTTTTAAAAAAGAAATTATTTTATAGGCCTTCCCTTTAAGATTCACTGGAATACTTAAAGAACATAGGGCAAAAAGACTAGTTTATAACATTCAGATTTTTAAATAGTTCCTCAAGAAGGGATTTCTAGGCATGATGAACAGGTCCTCTTTCATTGATGTTTCTCTAAAAATGTCTTCTGATATTTCCTTCTTGTCTGAGGAATTATTTTTTTAATTGCATTTTGTACTTGTATATAAATGCATTTCACAGCCTTTCAGACAGCTGGTTAGTTACCCTAAGGATAGCAGAATATTTTAGAAGCATTGCTTGGCTTCTTCATGCTTCTTTTCTTTTTTACCAAATTAAGACAGACATGATGAAGCCTTGGGTGATATGGTTTAGTGTGAGGTGTCCCTGCCCATTGCAGGGGGGTTGGAACTTGATGATCTTAAGGTCCTTTCCAACCCTAACTATTCTACGATTCTATGGTAAACAAAATAGTAAAAGTAGCATGAAGTTTTCTTCTTGTTCATGATTTGGAGGACACTTCACTATTTCCTTTAAAACCCATGAGGAGCTACAGTTGAAACTCTATGAATCCTTGCATGTGAGTAACACATGCCTATTGAATTTGGGATTATGCCTTTATACCTAAAGGAACCATCCACCTCCTTCCTAAACTTTGGTTTGTGGAGCTTTCTAACCAAGGCGCCTCTGTGACATATTGTGTGGTAATAATAGTGAGACTATTATAATTTTATTAGTGTTTTAATATAACTTTTAAATTTGAGAAACTTATTTTGCATCTCATTAAGACAGGATTTGTTTTGTGATGTTACGACTTGCATAAGAAACAGATTTTAAAATAATTGTTCCATAACCATGGTAGAAACATTGACCTCTTTGGGTGTAGAAGATAGTATTTCAAATTCTGCCACATATACTTCACCCTCCACCTGATCATGTGCTTTCTGTGCTTTGTAAAAAAAATTCTCTTCTGCATTTATGTGCATGAAATCTGTACTGTCGTGGTTTAAACCAATCTGCACAGCTTGCGTGGTTTAAAACCCCACCCTCCCCCCTCCCCGCTCCCGGAGGGATGGGGAGGAGAACCGAAGGAATGTAACTCCCACGGGCTGAGATAAGAATAGTCCAGTAACTAAGGTATAACACAAATTACTACTGCTACCACTAACAGAAACAATGATAGAGGAAATAAACAGGAGAGAGAATACGATACCACCCGCCAAAACGAGCCCAACCCGGAAGAGATCCAGCTCCCTCCCTTCCGGCCAACTTCCAGTTACCTCCCCAAGCATGATGTGTTGTGGTAAGGAATACCTCTTTGGCTAGCCTGGGTCAGGTGTCCTATCTCTCCTTCCTCCTTGGCAGGGCATGAGGCTCCGAAAAGGCCCTGGACAAACCAAACATTTGAGCAGTAACTCAAAACATACTTGCTATCAGCAACCGTTCCCAGCCCAAAAGTCAAAACACAGCACTACACCAGCTACCAAGAAGGAAAAAAAATGACTGCTACTGCTGAACACAGGACAGTACTTATTGAAAAAAATAATCATGAGCCCTAGAGGATGAAAGTCTATGAGCCACGAGGGAAATCAAGCTGAATACCTTGCACTAGAACTCACCTGTATCAAATTATGTTTAAACACAAGGAGTGCTTTCCTCCCATGCTTGGTGTAACAAGTTTCATTAAAATAAACTACAAAAAAATAAACTGAAATATCTTTTTTTTTTTTTCTCAGAGTTAAGTAAAGCTAAGAACATCAGAATGACTTCAGATAGTTTGAGGGAAATAGAAATGTCTATTTTGCTGGTCATGTTTTTCTCCATCTAACACATCAGTATTCTCTTCAAAGATTTTATTAGCATTTTGATATGAGGTGACTGGAACTACTACAGCATTGGTGCAGTACATTTAAGAGAAACTTCCTACAGTGCTCATTTTGGTGAGTTAGAAATTTAGATATATGATACTAATGTTGACATGAATCATGCTCATATAATGCATTTGACAGGTAAATTGAAGCTAACCTGATACCAATTAATTTGGAATGAGTAACTTCAAATTAATAAATTTCTTAATATATGCAAATAACAGATTGCATGAATTTTAAACTGTTTTTTTCTGAACTTGCTGAAATATGCTAGAAGAGTACAAGAGCTTTTCTTGATTACCAGTGTTTCTGGTAGTTGAATGAATCCTGAAAGTATGAATCCCGAAAGTTTGCAGCAGCCTGAAATCCTGCTTCATATTTCAAGACAATATCCTAGAGTACAAAAGAGACGGTTGGACATTGTGCCCACACCCTTGTTTCATTCAGGAGACGTAATTTGTTTTCTGTTACAGAAGACCTATTTATTGATGCCCATTTGAACATTGAATTAATTTGTCAAAAATCTGTTTCCAAAACTGAGTTGCTTTATAGGTTTTAAGCTGTCTTTTTACAAATAAGTGGATTCTCCGGTTCATAAAAGGCTTGTTACGGATTGTTAAGTCATTACAAGAAATATTTTCTTTGCTCCACAAGATGACTGAACGGTTTTAATTTTACTTTTTTCTTTTCCCTGTGGCTGGTGCTGAAGCTACTGACTCAGAATTTTACACTCATTTCATAGATTAGAAATGAAGGCAACATAGTATATTTAATTGCCTTTTTCCTGCTGTACTGCCCCAAAAGTGACATAAATCAAATTAATATACTTTTCAAACTCAAAGAGTGATGTCTCGAATCAAATACAAGCAAAAGGCAGCATTATGTTTAGAGCTCTTAGCTTCTGCCTGAAGACAATCCTCTTAGTTCCCCACTTGCACTGAATACAGTAACTAAGAAACTGGTAGGAAGAAGGTAAAGACATCAGATTTGATAATATGTTGACATATTGAAGGACTTTCTTAAAGCTATGTGAGCATCAGGAAAGTTAGGAACCTTTCTACCATAAGCCTTTATTTGCACTATATTTGAATGTAGGAAGGACAACTTCAGCTGTCTATGTAGACAATTTTGAGGTGGTTTTAATTTTCACTATTGTGACTATTATCTTTATTTTGGAGCTGTTGCAAAGGTGTACAAATATCTTTCTAAGGAAATTTTTACTGCAGCAAAGTGTTAGGTGAAATTCTGTACTCTCACTGAATGCAGTAGGTCATTAAATTCTGCAAATTCCTGTACATGTAACTTTCAATGCTAGTAAAGGAAGCTGTGGTTTGGAATTGTTACAGAAAGACAGCTCACTTGATGAGTGATAAAATTTTATCAATTTTTCATTTTTTTTGCCAAGGACCACAAATTTCTCTTATAGTGCCTGCAATATATATCTACACACTGTATCATTATATACAGATATATAACTACATATAAATATTCATGATATATAATAGTTTATTTAACTCAAGCAAATGTATCCTTAGATTGAATATAAAAAACATTTCTGCACAAGGCTTGGTAGTTCATGTTCTCATAAAATAAAAAGTGTTACAAAGCAGGAAAAGCAAACAGCTAGAATTCCAGTAAATTTGGGTAGAGGACTGGAAGTAATTTTGAAACAAACATTCCCAACTTTTGTAACAGTCAAGCTGATTAAAGCAGCTGTGTCATCTGTCTAGATAGCCATAGTGTGAAGCAGGTACACATTACGATCACATATGTAAAGCCTCTCTCACATCACATAGAATCATAGAATGATAGAATACTTAAGGTTGGAAAGGACCTTAAGATCATCTAGTTCCAACCCCCCTGCCATGGGCAGGGACACCTCACACTAAACCATATCACCCAAGGCCTCATCCAACCTGGCCTTGAACACTGCCAGGGATGGAGCATTCACTACCTCCCTGGGCAACCCATTCCAGTGCCTCACCACCCTAACAGTAAAGAATTTCTTCCTTATATCCAATCTAAACCTCTGCTGTTTAAGTTTCAATCAGTTATGCCTTGTCCTGTCACTGCAGTCATATGGTGCTTCTTCATACAATTACATGTAACTGCATGCATAATCAAAAGACAGGCAAACAACTTTAACATTACTCTAGTGTAGTTGGATAATATGTTTATCAACTTCTTTAAGCAGAATTTTTTTGATCTTAAGACCTGAAAGGGAGAAAGTTGTTAATGTCCCTGCAGAAATGTTTTCCAGTGTCTTTCAGTGGTATTTATTAATCTGGTCACTTACTCATTTTCTTCAAAAACATTTTGTGTGACTTCATTTTCCCATTTGAGATTACATCATGCATAACAATGTAATGACAATTGCTACTCTAATTGTGAAATGTATTTAAGCACATGGAAATCAAAAATATCTCCAGATTCACTTGTCATATGTATTTATTCTGTCATTTGAAATATCTTTGGTATGTTATACAAATATTTTGTTTTAACCTTAACTGTAAGAGATTAAAACAGATCATGAAATACCCAAACAAAATTGTTCCCCTCCCTTTGCAATACACAACAGCCTCAACAATTTGTAACTCATACACATTTTTTTTCACCATGAATTTCTTTCTCCAAGTCCAAATCAAAATGGTTAGATTTATAGGATTATAGTATAACCCAACTAATCAAACAGACTTAATTCTGTGGTGTTATTATTTTGGTTTCCTTGTTTTCTTTTTTTATTGCTCCAGAAATCTCAACAAAAGAAAAAAGATTAATGCAATCAAATACTGTTGTCTTTTTAAGTGATTCCCTTTTTTTGCCTGAAGAAACAAGCAAACAAACAAAATTACATTTATCCAGCAATGTGGCTACGATTTGGGATTTAACTGTTGAATAGTTTGGCATTCTATTCCTCAGATTTTTCTCGAAGTCCTTAATATTCCTGAGACCACTGATAGCTGCAATTCCTTTTACTTTCAACTCAGATTCTTGGAAACACATAAACATGTCTTTTGTTGCAGATACATTCCAGGTAACATGAAGGATTGGCAAACTTAAGGACATGTCTAAATTTAGGCATGTATCTATTCAAGAGTATCTGAAATGGAAGTCCATACAATCCTAGATAGAATGTATGTAACACTGTGTTGAGATATGTTTATTTTCAGAGATTTCTAGAATAATCATGTTTGGATTGTGAATAGAGCCACACCTTGTACACTGCCAGAAATATGTCTTAATTTGCTGGTTTTTTGATCATATGTAAATTTGAATTTATTTTGCATGAACGAGTTGCTTACTGACACCCTTGGAGACTGAAATTCCCTGCCCCAGACAGGTGTGCCTCAGATGGGATCCAGCATACCTGCTGCTTGGTTTCCTTTTGGAGAGGGATTTGCCCTTTATCACTGCTCCTTTGCTGAGCTCACCAAGAACAGCAGCTTTTGTACTTCACTAGTTGCCCACAGGCAGCTGAGTGGTAACCACTTGCCTCAGCTCTAAACTGTGACATTCAGTTATCAGCAAGTTACATGGCCATTGCTGATCCAAGGTAATTTTGAAGACTTTAAGCCTCTGTTAATCAAAAAGCTTTTCACTACATCATGGACTCTATGTGTGAAAAAGGAATGAAAAGCAGGAAATGGTCTTGCTCCTTACCAGAGGAAAAAAAAAAAACATTTTTGCATCAAATGTTGAAAGGACAGTTTGCATGGACAGATATTTGTAGAGGTCACACTGAAAACTTAAATACTTTTAGAGCTGGGAAATAAGTTTTCCTTTAAATGAAGCCTGTAGCAATAAAAAGATGTGACCGAAAGATGTGTCTTGATACACTAAGTTTTGCAACACCATGGAACTAATTTAAGATTTCTATATATTTTGGAATTAAAATCACCTGCTAAAGGGGGATTAAACAAATAAAAAATAAATAAAGCCGGGCTATTACTACAGAGAAATAGGAAGCTTACTGTGTGACTAAGATGTGGGTTGTGCAGAACCTTAAAGCATGAGAAAATTCAGTATTGTGCTTAAGATTAAGTATTGTGCTCAACTAAAAACATAGAAGATTTTATCACAGCATTAGTAGTTGGTGTTAATGTACATCCATGTATATTGTACATCCTTACTGAAAAATATGCTATGCTTCTTCTTAGAAAGCCTCTCTCTTGATATCTTTCTACATCAGTACTTTTAACACTCTTTCATATTGTGCACAAAGCGCAGAGTGCATAAAGACCAGAACCACAATGCCGTGACTTTAAAACAGTAACACATGTAAGAATAACAAGGCTGTGATAGGATATGCCAATGTTACTAATACAAGAAATATTAAATGATGGCAAGAAAAAATCCAGTCTTACTGCTTCTCCTGTGACCTTTTTTATTTTTTTTTTCCTAATTTAGAAAAGGTAGAGAGGAAATTGTTCACATGGAAGCAAAAATCACTGAAATCAACACTTGAAGGGTAACTGTAACTTCATTTTCAGTCTTGTAAAAGCCCAAATGTTCACTTAACACAACTGTAAGTTCATTTATCAATGAAACTTTGGATTCTAGGGTCTGTTGTAACAGCAATCATTTCAGAGACACGGCATGGATGAAGTTCAGCATTGAATGGCAGCGATTCAAATTGAGAATGGGAGGGAAACCAGTGTAAACACAGGGGGGAAGGAATATACATTCTACCTTTGAAGGCTACTCAAAAGTTAATATTACGATGTTTCTTGTGCTCAGCATTTTTAAATCTATGAATAACTCCTTCTATTAAGTGTGATGTATACAATAACTTTACATAGTTATTCACCTAAGGAAAAATATGTGACTCCTACTTGGATTACCTCAGTTAAAATACCTCTTGCTTTAGAGTAATATTTCTAACACAAAGAGTGCTCTCTGAAATACGTTATTTGATACCAATAGATTTTCACTATTTTTGTATTTAATGATATTTTAGTTTGCCTGCACTAGTGGGGCTTTCTTATCACTGATTTTCCTCCATTAGTACATATTTAGATGCTTTTAAAAATAGTCAGATATCTCTCCCTTACCACTTCCTGCACTTCTGGGAAACACTGAGCTAAACCCATTGAGTTTCAGGATTCTTGAATGCCACTGGGAAGTGTTCACTGTCAGTGTTGGGAGGTCCATGCTTCTGAAATTACCTGTTGGACATGTCAGTGTTTATGACTGAATTTGTGTCTCTTGAAAATCACAGAAGAGTACCATAAAGTAATCTTACAGCATAAAAGCCGCATATCAAGTCACTATGATATATGACCTTTTTGTTGTTGTTTTTGGTTTATTTTTTTGAATATATTATTGCAAACAAAGATAGATTTTTCTTTATGGAGAGAGTAATGAGCTGTATAGGCATTCATCCCACTAAGACTGTATTTCCTTTCAGAACAGTGATGCCCATCTTATACACAAGTAGTTCTGTTCTGTTGTTATCACATATAGAAATGCACATTTTAGCATGAATAGCCTGAGAATACAGCCAAGTGTTTCATTACTATGTGATCTTGTATGGCTCCTTGTATTAAACCACTCTGTATACCTGACCATCAGGATATATTCCCTGAAACCATATTAACGTGGCTAGGCCATGTTCAGGAACTCATCAGGAAGGTGATGGCTGATTTTGATAACATTTGAGTATTATGTGTCTAGAATTGATAATGAGTTTATTGCCATGGAATGTATACAAAGTATGATCAAATTCTGGCAAAAAAGTGTCAATCGTCCCTTATAAAAAAATAAAAAAAGCAAAACCGTAGGAGCTTGCAAGAGTAGGAGCTCACAGATGGTTCAGTAAACTAACAAAGTGAATATTTTAATAAGTTTCAAGCAATACAGAACATACGGACCTATGAAAACTTACACTGTCTACGTTGCTATGGAAGGCAGTAGTGTGGAAGGCTGATTTTGTTTTCCTGTTCAAAATGTAAGTTACCTAAATGAAGTAGCACTCTACTGATGTATAGTAGATGTTGCTTGAATATATTCATACCTTTTAAAGGACTTCTTACCTATTTCAGGCAGATTGCAGAGATGCTCTCTAGCATATTATAGCTCAGAAAAACATTGTGTGTGTAGCCCCAGAACTGTATGTCTGCAATTGTTCACGTGATGGTGATGGTAAGTCTGGCTAACAGACCAGCAAGAAGAGTAATAAATAAATGTTCCTGTGGCTGAGATATAGGATGCTTATATGAATTATCCTGTATATGTCCCCTGCTCTGTGTGCTTTTTCCTCAAGGTGTGCAGCTCCAGACAAAGAAAACAATATTGTTTTTATCAGAAGACTATAAAATGATGGATTTCTTTGAACTGTATCAGACTACTTTTTCTCCTGAAAAGGCTGAAAGACTTACTAATGTTGTTTGTGATTCATTGGCTGTGATTCATGAGTTGTGGATAACACAGATTAGATAACACAGACTGACTGTGTGGATAACACAGATGGGGGGGCAGCAGGGATTCTGAAGAGATCCAAGTGGTAACTGGTGAAATAACATGTGAGTGAACAATCTTATAGGCCAACAGTGAAATGAGGATCTGGGTTGGAAACACCAATCTTCTGATTGTATGGCATTTATGACCATTTGTTTGGAAAAAGCAAAATAAGAAGAGTCCTTGCCTGAATTCGTGCTTACTCTTTGACATTCCCATTCTAAGTAAGTATGTGACTAGTGGTAAACTGCACTAAAACCTCAGAGGATAAAACTTTTCACAATCATCATGATAAAGTGCTTATACTGGAAAATGGATGGACTTCACATGACAAAATTGGGGTTTATAGCATGATTAATATGACTAAGTACATGTGCTGTAGTGGTGTAGAGTATACATTTGCTGACTCTGATTCTATGATGCTTTAGCTCAGATTATATTCCTTTTGAACATTAGCCCAGATCACTGGCTTATTTATACTCAGTGACTATCTCAGCAATTCTCCAGTTTACAGTGCGGCTCCAGTGGATAGGTGCAATCCAAAGGGTAAAAATAAACTTGAACACTGCTCAAGATTCAACTCTCTCTTCCCTCAGCCATAGCTGGTATACAGATATTCTGACATTACACTTTCTAGAACATTTTATCAGTTCTAAAAGCAGTTTCCTTATTCTTTATATCTTTCCAGTGGGGTAACACTAGGAAGAGCTATAAAGAGGCAAAAAAAAAACCCCAAGCAACCTGAACCCCCCCCCAAAAAAAAAAAAAAAATCCAAACAACCCCACAAAAATTAAGAAAACAGTACAAAAGTATCTTTTTTGACTTAATAGAATGCCTCAAGTTTATAATACAGCACTGTCTTAGTCCAGCTGCCTGAAAGATCTATATGACGTGAGCAAGCATCTCAGCTTAGCACAGTAACAGGAAGAAAACATGCTGGGTTTTGTTTGGTTTAGGTTATTATCTTTATTGTAGAGTTACAATCAGTTCATATAAGAGACAATCCAGTGAACAGTTCAAAAGTAAACGTAAAAATGTAAGAGAAGCCTTAGCTATCAAAATCACTGACAATAAAGCTAAACAGCTTGTTTATGTCAGTGGTTGGAGAAATTCATGATATCAGGCTGAAACTGAATGTCCATTGTAAGCCAAAATATCTCTTGTTTCTGGGTACAGGCTACAGTGAAAATTAAGGATCACTTTCTTGTTCATATGTCTGATGTACAGAATATTTCAATCTAGTAGGCTTTGAAAGTATTCTCTTAAAATATTCCTGTGACACTGATAATGTAAAATCGACTTCTTAGAAGTTGACTGTTCCTGCTAATTTTGAATTAGTATCTCTCTATATACGTAAACTTACAAGAATGCATAATGAAAGGATAATCCAGTGGAAATAAGACTCAGTTTCTCATTGCATTGCCTTGATGTATCTTTCTTTTTAAGCAAACCAAGCATACAGACAGCTTCATAAATGTCTAACTAGGATTTGGTCATAGTTTAACCCTAGCTGGCAACTAAGTACCACACAGCCATTTGCTCACTTCCCCCCCACTCCATGATGGGACAGGGATGAGTATCAGAGAAAAAAAAAACAACATAAAACCCATGGGTTGAGATAAGAACAGTTTAACAATTAAAATAAAGTACAATTAATACTACTGCTAATAATAAGGAAATGGAAAAAACAAGACTAGAGATAGAAGACTAAAAGGTGAAAAAAACAAAAAATAAAGAGCACTGATGCACAATACAATTACTCACCACCTACTAGACAAATGCCTAGCCAATCCCTGAGCAGCCATTGGCCCCTTCTGGGTAACTCCTCCTGGTTTATATACTGGGCATAATTTGGCTAGTTTGGGTCAGGTGTTCTGTGTCTCTGCTCCCTCCCAGCTTCTTGTGCCCCTCCTCACTGGCAGAGCATGAGAGACTGAAAAGTCTTTGATGAGGCTAAATAATACTTAGCAACAACTGAAACACTGGTGTGTTATAAGCATTGTTTTCAGACTAATACCTAAACACAGCATTCTGAAATTCTCAGACTGAATTCTAGGCATCTGATTGACTTCTTAGTATAGACAGAGAAAATCACACTCTGTAATTCTAGCTGTCTGTGGTTGAACATACTCTTCCACAGGAACTGTGAAACACCATTTCCTTTATCAGGAGGGTTTACTTCCTGAAACCTGTACTTCAGAAAGACTAGGAATTCTGAAAATGAGGAGTGGAAAACAACCCTGCAACTTTGCAATGAGGGTAGATGAACATGTTGCTTTTTGTGTATGTAGTCTGCTATAATGATTCTTTCTATAAAGCAGCATGTAATCTCAAAATACTAGGGAGTAGCAGTTACTACTTTAGAAAACATTAAACACAGTTCTTCCCCAGTCCTTAACAGTCTGATAAAGACAACTGTGATTTTAGACATGTAATGAAAAGCAACCTGGAACTTTGTTCATGTACAATAGTTAATAAAGCCAAGGGAACTGATATATGTCTTGTGTAACACAAAAGCTAGCACTATATTAAAGAAGCATTTGTTTGGATAGCTGTAAACTTATCCATTTTTGGGTTAGCTTAGCCAGGCTGGGGTTATAGTAGCAGACATTCAGATATTTCAGAGACAGCCATGCAAAACCACAGATCTGTCTGTATTTTTTAGTTATATTGCATAGCTAATATACAAAGTTCCTGTCAGAATTTTTAGTAAGCAGATTTTGGCACGATGTTTTGAGTTCTGACTTCATCACAGGACATAGATTCTGGTCTTGTCAGATACACATGTATTATGAATGTTCTTTGAAGGGTTTTTGATTTGGAAGTGTGGTCTGAATGCTGCTAAGAGGTGCCTGAGAAATATAACTGTTGGTTTCAGTTTAGCCCTGTCTTGTGCATGAAGCACAATACACTTTCTAGACTACTGCTCTGTTCAGACACTTTCCATGAGCATCTTACAAATGTGTTAGATAGTACACTTTCTAGGCCACAAATTCACAGATCCATAGACATGGCCAAATCTAATGAATCTTTTCTGTAGGGTCTGTAAGGAAAGAAGAGCAGGTATTTCTAACATGAAGAACAGCTGTTAAAAGATACTCCAGCCTCACCTATCTTTTCCACAGCATCAAATAACCATGTGCTTTTGATAGTTTACAAGTACAAAGCTGCTTTTATCACAGATAACAAATACTCCCCACACACCTGCGGGTGTTGGGAGCACCTGTCTTCATGTTGTTGTCATTATTACATGAATAAAAATCATTCTGTGCTAAGCATTATGTAGATGCACTATATAATTTACCTGAAAGATTGCCCAAAACTAATCTACACATGAACCAAATAAACTAGTTTGCAGAGTATAGGAGTCCATATGGAGGAGATGAGGAGAAACACTAAAGTATTAAGTCTAGTTTAGAAATACCTGACACCTGGGGCCCCATCCCCTGATAACAGAAATTTGGATCAAAAAGTCGTTACATATCCGTCAGGATCCTGCATTAAAAGATGGGCATGTGTCATGTTTAATTCTACAGGTGTAGAGGATGGAAAGGCTAAGCCTATTCATGTCTTTTTGACTACCCCTAGTTGTACACAAAATAAAAACTCAAGAACTATCTCATAGAATCATAGAATCATTTGGGTTGAAAGGGACCTCAAAGATCATCTAGTTCCAACACCCTGCCATGAGCAGGGACACCTTCCACTAGACCAGGTTTTTCAAAGACCCATCCAGCCTGGCGTTGAACACTGCCAAGGATGTGCCAGCAGCCACAGCTTCTCTGGGCAGCCTGTGCCAGTGTCTTACCCCTCTCATAGTGAAGATTTTTTCCTGATATCTAGCCTAAATTTACACTCTTCCAGTTTAAAGCCATTCTCTCTTGTCCTACCCCTACATGCCTTTGTAAAAAGTCCTCACAGATTTCCTGTGGGCCCCATCCTTTGAGCCTCTTACTTGGGTCAAAGTCAATTTTGGTAAGCAAATAAAGTTCACAGTATGCCCACCAGATGGGATTTTGCTGTCCCTACTTTCGTCTCTGCTTTCTAACCTGCAGTAGACATCCTACAAAAGGTAGTTACTAGCGCATATCACACTTTGACCTCATATTTCTCAGACGTTTCCTATAAAAGATTTTAGAAAACAACTGAAAACAGGATAATACTGCTGTTGCTGTTTAAAGTAGTGTTTGTTGTTGTCGTGGTTTAAACTAAATCTGCACAGTTCCCCCTTTTGTTTCCCCTCCCTCCCCCCCCTCACCTTCCCACTCCTGGAGGGATGGGAAGGAGAGCCAGAGGAATACAACTCCCACGGATTGAGGTAAAATCAGTCCAGCAATTAAGGCATAACAGAAATAACTACCGGTACCAATAACAAATCAATGTTAGAGGAGACAAACAGGGAGAGAGAATAGGATACCACCCACTTCCACGAGGCCAGCCCCGGAAGAGAGAGAGAGCTTCCCCCCTCCCCTCCTGGCCAGCTTCCAGTTGCCTCCCCGAGCCCAGCCCGGCGTGTTAACCCCTTCCCTCCCGGCCAGCTTCCAGTCCCCTCCCCGAGCAGGACGTGCTGTGGTATGGAATACCTCCCCGACTAGCCCAGACCAGGCGCCCTATCTCTCCCTCCTCCCTGGCAGAGCATGAGCTACTGCTGAACCCATGACAGTTGTCAAAGAAAATGAAAATGAGTTGGTAATACAACACTTACCACACATGCTTTTCTGGGTGTGAGGTTGTTTTCAGTGTTGCAGAATTATTCCTACCAAATGCAGAGCTTTGTACTTGCCTTTGTTGAACTGCATGAAGTTCCAGTTGGCCCATTTCTCCAGCTTGTCAAGGTTCCTCTGGATGGCAGCATGACCATCTGGCGTATCAGCCAGTCCTCCCAGTTTGAAGTTATCAGCAAACTGTCTGAGGGTATACTTTGCCTATTCATCCAGATCATTAATGAAGGTGCTGAACAGGGTTGAACCCTATATTGACCCCTGTGGTAAACCACTAGTTATTGTCCTCCAACTAGACTTCATGCCCTTGAATACAATATTGAGCTCAACTGCTCAGCCAGATCTCACACCATCTCACTGTCTGCTCAGCTAGCCCATACTTTATCAGCTTCTCTATGAAGAAATGGGAGACAATGCCATCATGCCTTACTGAGCTCAGAGTAGACAATATCTATGACCTCCCGTCATTTATCAAGCCGGGCATTTCAACATAGAAAGTTGTCAGGTTGGTCAAACATGACTTCTCTTCTTTGAATCCACACTTATTATTTCAAATCACCTTCTTGTCCTTCATGTTTGTCCTGCATGTGACTTTTCTCCAGCTCCATCTGTTGTTTAATTCAGACTCCAGCTGTGAGCAGGAACTTTTCTAGCTCCTGATTGCTGCCCTTTAAGGGCACATACTGTTGCCTAGTAAGTACTTCTTTGCATCTGAACTCCATTTGCTATGACCATATTTTCTGCTTGCCCAGCTGAAACCACTGGAAGTGGCCATTCAGATCATGACAGGGAGTAAGTTAAATATACCAACATTTTTTGACAACAATGAGAAGTATTTTTGTTGAAACAGAGGTCACCTTTGGCTGTGATAGTAGCAGCATGTCACATGTAATTCATTTAATCCAGCTTTTAAATTAAACAAGCTGTGGCCTGGCAAGTCTACTAAGGAATAAGAACTATTTTTGTTTCATTTTGCAAGACATTCTGATACTTAGAAACTTTTTAACGTCTTAAGATGGGACAAAATATATATTTAAATAGCTGAATCTACATGAAAGAAGATCACATCTTCATGTGTCAAAAAAATAAAAGCATCAGGCATATTTTAAACACACAATTTTTAAACCCTTAGAACTCCAGGCACATACTTAGTTTTGTATTATCAAAGACATTTACACCAAACATCTACTTGAGTAAGAAAATTTAAATATTTGCTCTTAGTAGTTGACACATTCAGATAACATTTCAATCATTCAAACTTTTTTAAATGTTCAACTGAAAAACAAGTAATTTATCAAAATATTTTAAGTTAAATTTTAACTCAAATGGAAAATGTCAGTGCTAGTCAAAATTTATTAACATATCTTTTTAACATAGACTACATCTTTGTTAATTAATCTTTGCACCAAAAAGCCACACAAAAATTACAAAATTTATTAACATATCTTTTTAACATAGACTACATCTTTGCTAATTAATCTTTGCACCAAAAAGCCACACAAAAATTACCTCTGATACTATTAAATTGAAATGCAAGATCAGGTGCCCTTTAACAGGTCACAAGTATGGGTTTTCATTCTGAAAGCTGTCCTCTATCTATGAATGGTATAAGCAGATAGTGATTGGTGCTTTCCTTTTTTAAAAAGCAGGGAGTGGTCATGGTAAAGAATAACCTAGAGTCAAAGGCTAATGAGGACTTGTGCTTGTATTAAAATCTTCTATTTGTGTGTGTGTGACATTTTTTGCCTGCAGACCTACTGCAATCATTCTGGGTTTACCTAGGATTTTCTCAACTTTGAGAAGATGACAAAATAATCTACATTTTTAACGCAGAAAATAAGCAAAACGAAATGTTGTTTGTCATGTGCAAACACTACTAATTGTTAGTTTATTATGTATTAATTATTAAGAAGCTTTTTTGTTATCATATCACAGTATTGTCATCATTCTGCTTTCATGCTGAATTTAGTATGAAAAAGACTAAAAACTTAAACTTTATGTACTGATAGATCTTCATGACTTATTATAGTGTTATTGAGTTTGCATGAAATAAAAATAATACAAAGAAAAAATAGTGAAAATAAATTTATTGAATAAAGTTGAATAAAAATTTATTAAAAATAAATTTTGATGTTAAATTTTAGTTGAGCTTTTGGTATACAAGAACATAAGTGTAGCTGATGAGATAACTGTTTAGAGTTATTATTCTTGACTCATAGAAACAATGACCTCCAAAAAAGCTATAGTTATCTATGGCACAGATGTTTCTTGCTCCATCAGACAGGAAAGTAATGAAAGCAAGGGATAATTCTGTTCTATCACTTGGCATGCCATTAGTTGTTGTGCTCATTCTTCTGAAGTATATATCATGGTTTTCAAAACTTGAAAGACAACAGCTATCTAGGAAGAAAACACTAACTCGGCAATGAAGCTTTCAAATAAAAAATTAAATATCTGGAGTTAGGACAAGCACCATGCAGTTTCCTGCCTTGGAAGTGCATACCTCACCAGAAAGCCTCTCCTCTCTGAGATGGTGTGGTTTGATCTTCACTGCTCTAAGCTTCTCCTAAGAAGGCTAATTTGCATCTGCATTTTCCCTTATAAAATATAAGAATGATCAAGGTTCTTCCTGTCAGACAATCCATACATACCCATGTGAATGAAAAAATCCATGATGAAGCTTTTGCTTGAATCATGAAACACAAAAATTGATTGGTATAGTGTTGCTAGGTAGATCACCTGAACATTTGTTATGTTACTGCATCCTCTCTAGAGTTATAAAGGCTGATTCAGCTGGTTTATTGACATGTAGATTATCGTTAATTTGTTATTTATTAAGCTTTAGGAGAACTTTTTGGCAAGTCCACTTGGCTTGCAATAAGGAAATCTGTGCTACAAGTGCTTAAACAATATTTATCTTACTTATAGTACAGTAACATCATTACCTGTGTTGCCAGGGTCTTGTTCCAGAGATTTACATGTGGGGCAGTGACATCACTGTGGTTGTTTAACATTCACACCTCATCTGCTGAATCATTCTGGAATAAGAAATGTATTTTTAATGTAAAACTCTCAATTACATGTAATTTGCCTCACCATATTAGAAGAAAGAAGTCATCTTCAAGGATTGTTCATGATGATCTCCATGGAATCTTTATAACACTTCACACTGTAAGACATCATTTCCATAGCACTTCATTATCATGGTGTTTTCACTCAATCATCAGTATTAATGATTGTTTAAGAAGACCAACTCTGTTGGAGCTGATGAGAGGTCTAGAACTTTAAAGTTCTAAAATTGCATTAGCCACAGAATGTCATTAATTACTAATTAGAAAGGTACAGAGGGGAATTAAAGTTTTGTATTTGTGATATATGCAGCCTAGCAACATTTCAATTTCAGTATTATTTATGTCAGTTGTAAAGGGTATTGAGTGTGTAATGAATCCATGATAATGCATTTGACATGGATTAATCTTCTTCTTTATGTACAATGTATTCATTTCAGAGAACAACACTTGGAATGGTGGCTAATTATAGGCTGAACTTTTGTCCCACTTCTAATATGGTCATTAAAGTAAAGGACTGAGAAATTTGGGTGGGGGAGGGTTGTGGTAGATTACATAATCACTATTCACTTCAAAGGAATTTGTTCTGGTTAGAACTATTTTAACTGGTTTGAAATATTTCTTCTTAGTTTCAGCAATCTATATGAAATAATATTTCTCAATAGAATGAAACTGTTAAATGCATCCATCTGAGATGCTTGCTGTATAAAACAGGCTTTTCTCCCTTAAGACTTAGCCTGGAAGGAAGTGACAGAATGCACTTTTGCTTCTGACCCTTTCTGGGTGTGTGCTGGTAAAGTCTCTATAAAAATTAGTGACCACTCTGCTTTTCATGAAAACAAAGATTCTCCCCACACTGCAACAAGCATGAGCACAAGCATCATTTTCTCTTGCTTTCCTTTAACAAATATTTTTGAGAAATCTTCAGATATGCAAAATGCAGAGCTGGCTTTATGGATCCAAAGGTTCTTTTTAGTGTTTGCAAGTAGTACTTTAGGAGATCATCTTTCATTTATTGAGAAGGGCATTGTTACATTAAATAAGTGATTAATTTCTGTATCTCTTTTCCCATTTCTTATTAATCAAACTATGTTGCTTGAAGCTTTAGACTTCACAAAGATCAAAGGCACACAAAAAGCAAACAGGCTGGATTATGTTTCTGGTGGGAAGGGCTTGGTACCCTTAACTGTGTTTTACAGGGATAACAAACACATAAACTACGTAGGACTGGAGGACATTCAGGTTTGGAAGAGGTGGTTCAAAACTGGTATACTTTTGGCCTGGAACACGTTTCTTTCTCATACGCAAATTCTTGATTTCTTTGGTTTGATTATTTATTTTGGGCTTTTTGTTCTGTTTTGTTTTGTTTTTTGTTTGTTGTTGGTTTTTGTGTGTGTGTGTGTGGTGGGATTATTTTGTTTTTTTGGGTTTTTTTTTCTTGCTGGAGATAAACTCACTACATTCACATTATGTTAAGGATTATGGATTCTTGCCAACAGAAGTACAATGCACCACAGCTACTGTACTTTCAAATTAAGAACAACAGAGAAGCAGACTAAATGTCAGAGACTTGAAACAGTAATAATGATTACATCTGGAGACAAACTTTGAACACAAACAGAAAAGGTATTTTCTCTTCTGTAGTTTCTAACATGTAAACATCTCTGAATCTTGGCCAGTTATGTTATTGCCAGTGTCATTTGGGGTGCTAGAAGGATAGTTACATTTTATCAGCCACTTCTAGGCAAATTTTAAAAACCTGTATCAGTAACCATAAGGAATAGGTGACAGAGCCATAAAATTACACCAACCTCATAAACAGGAAAATATGTTTAAAACCAGTCTTTAACAGTTGTTGTCTCTTCTGCTTGCATAGTTCTGGCCCTAATATCATGGGGGGCTGGGGGGAAGGAAAATGGTGGGGGGGAGGTCTCAGGTAAAGAAATTCTTCTCGTCTGACCTTCAGCTTCAAGACTCAGTCCTCACAGCTTTATGCTTTTCCTGAGACAGGTGTAATTGAAAATGCTGCACCAGCCCAGGTGGCTGGGTAAAAAGTTTCTGGGTGTAATTCCAACCTTTATCTCTGTGACATACCAATATCCACCTAATCTAAAGCCTTCTGATCACTTACCTGTGTCTCTGGAGTCTCCTACGTTGAAAATATTCAAGGCCCACCTGGACAAGTTCCTGTGTGATGTACTCTAGGTTACCCTGCTCTTGCAGGGGGGTTGGACTAGATGATCTTTTGAGGTCCCTTCCAACACTTGGGATTCTGTGATTCTGTGATTCCCAAAGAAATAAAGGTGTTCATTGAGGAACAGGGAATGTGAACTACTTGGTAGCTGAAACAGGTGCTGCTGAGCCAAGTAAAATGCATAGAGTCAGATATAACAGATTTGTTGTACCACCCAAAATCTAATGTGGTACAATCAAAGCACTACAATATAAACTGGTTAAGTTTTCATTTATTCAGGACTTACATTTTGCTTTTCTACCATATGGTATGTTGTTGCATATAGTTTTCTTCAGCCAAAAAATGCCCTTTAGTCACTTTGATTTGCTTAATCATTGAGAATCCAATCAATTTTTTTTTTAAATATTGAAAAATTATAGATTTCAAATCCTCATTCCTTTGAATGCCAAAAAATTAGTTTTCCTCAAGTCTACCCGGTGTTACCTAGTTTCACATCCAAGCAGTGCAAAACCGCAGATTTTTGTTTTTTTGATACAAAACCATAAGCTAGTTCACATTCATTTGGGACCAAGAACATCTGGTATTAAAAGATGACCAAAACTTGCCAAAAATCCTTTCTGTTATAAGAGGTTTATGACTTTCAGTGCCTATACACAGAAACTTCTAACAGCAAATGATCATATGATTTGGTCTGTAAAATCCACAGGTCTCATTCTGGTTTCAATTTTAGGGGTGTAACTCAAAGCAATTCCTGGGATTTCAATGGGATTAATCCCAAGGAAGAAAGTGAATGAGAACAGACTGTGAGCGATACTGTTAGAAATCTGATGTTTAATGACTAACTCTTCTACTTCCAATATAACTGGATCATTTCCAGTTAGCTTCTCTTTCTTTAAAAAAGGGGTGTGGAGAGGAAAAGCTGGGGCCGAGTGGTTAGATCAGAATCAAAGGCCTATCAGGACCAATGAATCCTGGATCTACCAATGAATATTAAAAGAAAAAAGGTGGATCCACTGCTTGCAGCTTAGTCTAGCAAACAGAAAGAGAAATACAATTTTTTATATGAGATACATCTGTAGGTTTTTTGAGTTTTTTTGCTGGTTCTTTTTTCTTCCATGTATATCAATACACAATAACAGAGTTTTGTTTATTTTTTTCTGGATTTTTTTTTTTAGGACCTTCAGATCTGCTGTGCTACTATCCCATTGAATTTTTAATATGAGAAAAAGCAGCAATTTACGCCTGTCAACAGTTTTCTAATTCTTAAGCAAAAGCTAATACATATAATATTTTTTCTGATTATAAGTCTATAGTCAGATAACATATCAAACTCTTCTATTACATCGTTTTGTAGTTAAAACTTGAAATGCAACACACCATATTGTAGTCTGTATTCAGTTATGCAATGAACGCCCATGTGAATTGTGAACAAGGTTTTTTTCAGATTAGTTTGGTTACTATGAAACTCAACAAATAAAACTCTGTTGTAATAATAAAACCATCTCTTCTCTTTAGTCTTGTTGACAAGGTTATGTCCTTTTTCTCACTAATCAGAAGATAGACTAGCACTAAGAAGCATTCCAGTTGACTCCCACTATCTTTATTTGATCCAATAGCTTAAAATTTGATGCAGATAGGAATAACATTTTATATTTGTGCTGGTGCAGATATATTTCTTTTATTTCTTACTCTTAATTATGAAAAGATAGAAGTCAGTCTTCATCTGGTAACTTCATTGTAAACAGGCTTGGATCAGTTAGTCCTTTCTCAGCATTCTCTTTGAGCTGCTGGACAGCATTGTACTGAAAAAATGCCACATGTATGTAGAGAAAAAGCCTATTAATCATAGAATCATGGAATAGTTAGGGTAATGATTGCTTTCTTAATAGACTCAGGGTTTGAAGCTTGTTAGCCCATTCCTGATGGAGTTACAAGAGTGTAGAAGTCAGAATGCTCTGCTTCAAGCACTAGTGTTTGTTAAATAATTTGGTTTTATTATTTTTCTCATTCTGAAAGGCCCAGTCAGATGGTCTTTTTCAGTATTTTCCTTTCAGGACTATGTAAAGAGTGTGATATTTAGAAACCATGAAACTATGAAATACAAGGATGTACTGAAAACAAAATCCAATTCTATCATTAAATCAGATAGTAAATGTGTTTCTAGTGGGTTGTTTACTGTCTGGAATAGCCACAGTCATAACTATCCTCTGAATTCAGCACTGCCTAGGGGACATGCCAAAATGTACCTCCCAATTAAATACTCAGCATGGATATATGCGTGGTCTTCCTTGATACAAAGGTCCTCTGTCATTCTTCAATTGAATTGGCAGTCCAAATCTCAGTTATTGTTTCCACATTGGTTTTATCACAGGTATAAGGAGCAAAGTAAATTCTTTGGCACCTGCAGTTTACTCACTAGGTGCAAAACACCCCATGTGTATTTTTTTGGGCTTCAGCTATGCTAACAGATATCAAAATGTAGCTCCTTTTCACCATAAATTGTTTGCGCTTTGATTCAACTACTTATAACTCATTCATTACTTTTGTTTCTGACCCACTACTAGTTTTTGCAGGAATTAACTTAGAATGTTTTCTGAAGACATATCCATACAGCAGTTTATGAAGATAGTATGAATGATTGTGCTTGTGACTTTAATTTACCTCATAAAATGGCATGAAACAAAAAAAAATTAGTCAGGTGTACTACAGTAAAGGGGCTAATGCTTGGTGTATTTTGATGATTACTGTAAAACAATCAGTGATGAAGACAACAAAACCATGTAAACTTAACACTGCCCACAAAGTATAATGTAGGGACTATTCGGGCAGGAAAAGGCACATCAGTACTTTCCAAGGGATTAGAGGCCTCTTTCCCTTATGTTGCCCTCCTATCTTCTGTTGCTTCCAGAAAGTGGAAAGGTTCAGAATCAATGCAAATTGAAGGTCCTTATCTGGATGCTATTGTTTTAGTGTGATCTTCATAAAACTCCATGTCCCTTCATTTTCAAATGTATCTTCAAATTGCTTCTTCATTTTTCCATTTTTACAATGTTGTCTCCCTGCAGTCAGAGAACACTATGGCTAGATTTTTTTTCTACCAAATACATTTACAAAATACTAATTTGCAGTTGAAAATAAAGGGAGGGAAGCAGTTATTGAAGAAAAATGACATGTAAACCATGACCTTCTTTGTAAGTCTGTATTTCCAGAAGAAATATCATGAGAGGAAACTACTAAGTCAGCCAGTATAAATTGAATTGGGCAAGCTCCAGTGGAACAATCTGGAAAAAAAGACAACACAGGCAAGAATGTGTTTAATCTGGATGTATCCCAGGTTTACGTAAGTATTCAGAAAACTGCTGTATGAGGGGAACAGGATAATTGATGTCACAGTGATATAAAGTACATCCTTGACTTTCTGCATATTTGGCTATATTTACCCAAGTTATTTTACAACGCAATGTCTTTTCATTAAACAAATGCAAACCACTGCAAGAGAGCACATTGTTGTGTTTCACTCCTGTCTTCAGTGCAGAGCTTTCAACAACCAAAGATGTTCTGGCAGAATCATAGTACCACTCTATCTATTGCTGTGATGACCCAATCTATTTTAAAGGTACATAAATCTTCTATTAAAAAATTAAAGAGAGTGGATCAATACAATGTCCTGAGAGCTGTTGAAAGCTAATAAAATTTGCATGAACCCATTCAGTTGCCGTCTTCACAAAACATGGTTCGTGCAGTGAAAGCTGTCTTATCTTTGACTCCAGTGTACTAGTGCTGCTTAACTCAGTGGAGGACAGCTGGATATTTTCACAGAATTCAGAAGCATACTGTATAGTGTCTTACACAGAATCCAGGAGGTGTATTTTTTCCCTTAGGAACCTACATCCAAAGGGCTGGTCTAGACTGTGGAGCATAGCTGTGTCTGGGTTTCTATATGTGCAAACACAGAGACCAGACAAGAGGCTGAGAGGCCAAATTCTACCATCCTCTGGGAATTTTTCCAGCAACCACAACCACTGGGATTTATAATCCCAGACAGTGCAGAATCGTAAAAAGAGGTCTAAGCATGTATCAATGTGACCAAAACACAAAAAATGGTAAATGCCAGAATTGCCTGTCAGACTGCTAAGTCTCTAAGCTTGATCTTATCTTTAATCTAGTCCTACATTTGGTAAATATGAACTGTTAGCTGCTTCCACTAACTCTTTGCCTAATCATCTGTGTGTCTTTAGTGCCAATGGGAATGTGGAGGGAAAAAGAAGTTATTTTCACTCTCATCAGAAGGCCAAACTGTTCTCATCATATCTGCCATGATCAGGAAAACAAGATGGGAAAAGATATACAAGTTCTCTGGGTCCAGGTCTTGAAATTCCTTCTTTTGGCTTCTCTGGTCCATCACCTAATAATAAAGACTTAATTCATATAGATACATATGTCAAGTGTGCCCTCTGGATTTGTTCTAGTACTGATTTACTTGACTTTGACATCTATTTCTCCAACGGAGAATACCATCCTAAGGCCTACCTTCTGATGCAATGGAAAGCATGATGCATGAAAGCATGTCAGATTTCTTTATGATGGTGAAGAAGGTCCTAGACTCGCCATTCAGGATTTATTTTACAGTAAACTGTAGTAAAGCGCTTAACACACTCCTTCCCTTTGTCAGTAGTCCAGCTGCTCTATTTGTCTGCCAATACATTGAAAAATGAAAGCTTTTGTGTGGTGCTCCTTCCAAAACTTTGGGGCTCCCTTGACTGTGGGGGTAATCAGAACACTGATACACTTAGCAGTTGGTTATTGTTGAAAACGACAGAGCTTTCTGGTGCCTGTCATCTATAAAAGAACAGTTAACTTCCTAGAGATTTCATAGAATGCTGGCTGGATAAAGGAAAGAGACTCCCCACAAGGCCTGGACTGCAGCAAAGACCACAGTCTGTGGTGACATCTCTTGCTGTAGAAAATCAGAAAAGTTGAGAAGTGAGAGGACTCCTCTAGTGTGGCCACCAGAAAAGTTTTAGGTAGAACTTCCATGGTAGGTAAACTGTAAGAATAATTTCAGAGATAAGCTTGGTTTCCAGAGATTCCTAATCTTGATTTTCCCTCTGTCTTTAGCGAGTACTTTGCCACTTCAAGAAAAATTGATGCTTCTACAACAAAGAAGAGCTGTGATACATAATATTTTCACAAAGATAATTAGAAAGAGAGAAATCTTACACTAGTTTCATCTACTACAAAAAAGTCAGTAAGTGCAATTATGTCTATGTTCAAGCTCTAGATACTAAGAGACTCCCACGTCTGTGAGAATTAGGCTCATGAGAAATTTTGAAAAATAAAACCACATTTTTTCAGATGTTCCGATTAGTTTTAGTTGGCTATCTTTAAGTGAAGGAGAGCAACTTTGTTGTGGACTTTTGATGTTGGAATTGACTTGCCACAGTGAGAAAACTGAACTATTATGGTACAGATGTGGACTCCTGCTCCTCTCCATAAAGCAAAGCCTGCATTTATAGTACTTGCTTCTGTTGAAAAATGATGAATGGCATTTTATGATATAAAGTAATTTCATCTGAGGTGTTTTTCTAGCCAGCTGCCTGAGGGCTCTGTTATGCTACAGAATACAGTTCTAACCAGGATACTTCGCTGGAATATTGTTATTTCTTTCTGGACACTACAAAGGTACATGAAGTATCCCTTTGCCTTATCATCTGAGAGGATGCAACAATTCACATCACGTGACAGCCTAAAAACATCTTTTGGAGAAGGCTGTAAGAAAGCTTTTGTTTGAGCAGGGGGTACATTCTTATTACCTTGTAGGTAAGGATGTTTCTGTGCAACAATACTGGAGGATCAGAATTTTCTGGGTGCATACTCTCCATTAACCCAGCTGACAGCTATGTATAATTAACCCCAGTTCAGCTGTGCTGTTCAATTGTGTACTGGCCAAGACAGCTAAGACATCAGCCAAAGAAGGGGAAGAGAAATATCTGTCTTTTCTAGAAGCAGATTTATGTGTCAATGGGAAAGGAAGTATTGAAAATATCAGGTGCACTTATGAGTTGTGTGTCTGCCAAAGGGTGGATCTGCATAAACTGTCCCATAACCAGCATTATTACATCAGTACTTGCAAGCCTTAGTTTTGCAATTACAATCTTTAAAATCGAATGAGCATTTGGAAAAATGTGCACCATACATGCATAAATAAATGCATACACCCATAGATACTATAATGTCTCAGGAAAGATTAAATCAGATACAGATTTACCCAGTCCATAGAGTTCTCACTGTGTTAAACAAGAAATAATATTTAATTAAAAGTCTCAAATTGCTGTAGCACATCACAAAATACGTGCAGAGATACAGAACCTATCTTTGCTGCTTCTGCTGTCTTATGGTAGCTGCAGAAATAAGAATTTCCTTTTCCCTGTTATTCTTTTCTGTTTGGTATTGCAGCAAGAGAAGACTTAAAAACAGAGATACTGTATACATTTTTAGGATTTGAATAAGCTTGGCTGAGAAAACCTGAAGATTACTCATATTTTCATGGTCTTGTAACTGGTTGACAAGCAATAGCTGGAATGATGTGATCATGTGACCAATAATAGAAAAAAATCAGATCAGCATTTAATCTTGAAAACTAAAGGGAATTTAAACAGTTCATTTAAACCTGTAGCAAAGGACCCTGATTCTTATACAGTGGTCCCTCAAGCTCCCTCCAGCAGTTTTCAGTAGATTGTAAAGCTCTATGCGCACTGTTGACCCCTAAGAATAGAAACAAAAGCTAGGATATGAGAATGAGCAGATGAGGGAGCAGAAAAACCTTGGTGGGTTCCTCGTAACACAACCAGGTGGTCAGGTGCATAGTGAGGGAGCTCAGTACAGTGTTTTTGGTGTATCTCTTAGCTGAAGCCAACCCTGCTATCAAATGGATAAAAATGCAAGAATAATTACCCTGCTAAGCTCCTCAGTTTGATCCCTCTGATGCTTCAGGCATTATCTTGGCTTTGCTAACTAGGACACATAAACAAAGTCAATTGTGTATAAATAATAAGTTGGTCTGAGGGTGTTTAGTTTTAGAAAGGTAGTGTTTAAACTAGGGTCCTCTCAGTTTACCAGCACACAAAGGCTGGAAATTTGGCATTTCAGGCAAGGCTGCTGAGCCAACCCTGCTGCACAGTGGATCTGTCACTATTATCAGGAATGTTTCTGTAATGTGTATGACTTATTTCACATTAGTAAATCTGTTCAAGTGCTATTGTAATCTTTCTTGATTTCCAGGCCAGATTGGTATTTTTCTCTATGATACAGATGTTTTAGTTTGTTTTTCAGATGAGATATATTAGTTGTGAAAGAGTTGTTTATAGTTTTTAAAAAATCCCCTAACTTAGATTAACATTTAAATCTGACCCTGACATATTTCTTTCTTCTGTCTTCCAGGGCTAGATCTTAATATTTTGTAAAATGCATAGCTCTAAGGATTCCATTATAATTCATTTGAATAATAAATCTTTTCCATGTCTATTTTTGCTTCCAAATAGCATCTGCCAGTATAGAAAAACAGCATGAGATAGCTTATAACCTACATCCCAATAGACTGAGCTATAAATTCTGTCTCTGCAGATACCAGGAGAAGAGGAACAGAGACAATAGAAAAGATGCTTCTGCCTTTTGAGCATATGAATTATGTAGAAACCAGTAGCAGAGATACCCCTCCTTTTCTTTCCCTGTTAAAAAAAAAACAATCTTAAGAATGCTGTGGGGTAAATGAGATATGAGATGAGATGGGATGATGAGATGAGATGAGATGAGACAGATGAGATGAGATAGATGACAACATGGGAAAACACAGACAATCTGCCCCTTTACCTATATCTTCATAGGCAGCCTATTCAATTGATGTTAATACTTCAGCTAGGCCAATTAAATCACTTCCCTGTTTAAACTAAATAGCTTTTCTTTCATGCCACAATGTAGCAGGATAAACATGACTAAAATCAGCTGTAGGAAATATGTGCCTCTACTATAATGATAGAAAATTTCATCTTCAATTTTCTTTTTTATTATCATTATTATGAAAGACTTACTTATTGAAATTCCAACCTTAAAATTTTTCGTGTTCATAATTTATTTATAAAATCAAGAGAAACATGAACAGCAACAATGGTGTCTCAGAGAAAATGTTAATTTCAAATGTACTTAAACTATTTTTAATTGCATCATACCATGTTTACAATGCAAACATGACACAAACATAGCTAGTGAACTACAGTATAATGGTATCAGTCAACACAAATGTTGTCAAGGAGAGCATACAAATTTTGAAAAAAATGGAGTATGACATAAAGATGCAAACTATGGATTTCTTTTTTTTTTTTTTTGCAGGTACCTTGTATGAGTTACAAATGAGCATTAGCAAGTGCACTTGTACAGTTTTTGGAGTAATGGCTTAAAAAAAAATCATATGCATGTTAAAGTTAGTTTATTGCTTTCTTAGATAGGCAACTTTCTAGAGGAGATAATACTTTCTTCTACATCTGCTCAGGCCTCAAGAGACTTTACACTGCAAAGTCTTCTTTATCATAAACAATATTTTGCAAATGAAATCAATAACATTTAGATAAAGAGGAAGACTAGTCTGAGACACACAACACTTCCCATGTACTTTATTTTATGTAAACAGACTTTTTCTTGAGTTGGGCTGACCTTTTATTTGGACAGACGAATAGGTATTTTGGGTTTTTTTCATTCAGTGATATTCTCCTATTCCTGTGGCTCCCTTGAGAAGCAGCTTGGGACTTCACTTTTCAATATGTTTTTTTATTTACCCAAAATTCCATAATATTTCCTTGTGTTTTTATGTTATATAATTATATTGATACTTGATTCTGTTCATGAAAATCAATGCCAACTTCTGGTAACTAACTTTTTTTACATTTTAATGTTTAACTGAATTTCTTGAAAATTCTGATTAGAAAAAATGGGCCAAACCAGCTCTACAGGAATCAGAAGAAACTCTACCTTTTAACTTTAGAGCTACATAAGTTTTTATGTTTTTTGTTAAATTAAGCAGATGAAAAGCCCCAGATTCTTACAAGGAAATGTCATTTGCTTAGATATATTTATTGGCTGGTAAATTAGCCAATATAGCACCTATAAAAATACTTTTCCAGCTGGTAAAAACTGATATTTCCTACAGAAACGTGACTCCTTAAAAGTCATTCTTATTTTCAGAAAAGCGAGTTATTGTTGCATTAGATACTTACATTTCTGCATGTTACAGATTTGAAGAAAAATTGCAGAGGAACAAAAAGAGGTTACTTCTCATAATATTTGGATTTAAAACAAAACCTAAAAGTCCTGCTAAGTCAGATATTCTCTGCTGTGATTAATATAAACATTTTTTTTAACTAAATCTTGTTTCATCTCAGTGAGTAATCTTTGGCTGTGGTCTGCTTCTAAACATACTGAAAAGCCAGATTCATTGGAAAATTTGAAGCAGTGCTGTCTTGCTGGTCATTAAATGTACTATCATCAGTCCTTGTTAACAAAATGTAAGTGCTAATCTGCAGCAGAAAATGCAAGACAAAGGGATGATTTAATTTAATTTTCACTAACACAGCATATACTGCAGTATGTCTGAATCTACTTCATACTCAAGATGGAAAAATGCTGGTGCCTTCAGTGAGAATGGAATCAGAAATGCAAATAATTTTTTGTTTAAATATGATATTTTCTCTAAACAAGACAACACAAGGAGTATCATTAGACACTACTGAGTCCTGAT
Source organism: Melopsittacus undulatus (assembly GCF_012275295.1). Taxonomy (NCBI): domain Eukaryota; kingdom Metazoa; phylum Chordata; class Aves; order Psittaciformes; family Psittaculidae; genus Melopsittacus; species Melopsittacus undulatus. The sequence continues at coordinate 95,750,713 of NC_047528.1, forward strand.
ATTAAATACACAATCTGAGTGAACTGAGGATGTAATTACTGTTTATTTATGTGTAAACTGACTTCTTTTTTAATTTTTTATGCAGTTGTTGATGGCAAGACCTGCACAACTGTAGCATGTTTTTCTGTTCTATGGTCACCATACCATCTTGTTTACTAGTAAGGCAGCTGTTTTGACAAAGTGACAGTCACCACAGGATACACACCCTTCTTGATGATCTGATCTGTTCTGTTGCTTTTAATCACTATTTAGCAAGATACTTCAAAATACTTCTTCAGTGTCATGGTTTAAACCCAGCCGGTAACACAGAACCACACAGCCGTTTGCTCACTTCCCCTTCTTCCCCCTTCCTCAGGGCAGGATGGGGAGGAGAACTGAAAGAATGTAAACCCCACGGGTTGAGATAAGAACAGTCCGATAACTAAAGTATAATACAATACTACTTCTAGTAATATTAATGAAGTAAGGAGATAGACCATAAAAATAAAAGGAAAAAGAAAAAAAAAACAAAAAACAAAAAACACAAGTGATCGACAATATAATTTCTCACCACCTGCTGACTGACTCCCAGCCTGTCTCCAAGCAGTATTCTGCCACTCCTGGCCAACTCCCCCCAGTTTGTATAATGGGCATGCTGTGGTATGGAATACCCCTTTGGCTAGTTTGGGTCAGGTGTCCTGTCTCTGCTTCCTCCCGTCTTCTTGAGCCCCTCCTCACTGGCAGAGCATGAGATTGAAAAGTCCTTGATCAGGGTAAGTGCTACTTAGCAACAACTAAAACATCACTGTGTTATCATCATTGTTCTCAGACTAAAGCCAATACACAGAACTGCACTAGCTACTAGGAAGGAGAAAAACAACTGTTACACCTGAAACCAGGATATCTGGTAGCCTGCGATCTGGCCCTGCCTATTTAATATACTCTTAATCACTCTGCTAATAGTGGCAATCACATATATATTTTTACCTCTAAGGTTCTTGTGGATTGTTGCTGACTGAAAACTGAAAACAATCAGATTTGTAGTGGCAATTTGCCGAACAGCCAGAGTTTTAAGCAATAAACATAACTTTCATACTGTAATTATGAAAAATCTATGTAGACTTGAATATAGTGCCAAAGGAGCTTATGTACTGAAAATACAAAATTCTTACTTCATCTTCAGGATTGCTTTGTAAGCAAACACAAATTTTAGTGGGTTTCTTTGGTTCATTTGTTCTTCTTTTAGTGTACTAAGAAAGGTTGTGATCTGATTATAAGATTAGGGAAAAGGGAAAAGAATACCAAAGTAGTTTTGTGGATCTGAGTCATAGACAAAAAGGACACTGCAGGATTTTGTACAATGTTCTTTCAGAAATCTAAACCAAACTGCAGGATCAGCTTAAAATCAGTTGTTGTCACCAGTCTGTTATCAGCACTGTGGTTTTAAGAAATTTCTGATAACTGTGCAGAAACTGAAAGGACAGAGTTTTCACAACAATGTTTGCCTGAATCTGCAGGAATTAAGCAGATCTGTGATACATGCAGTTTACTGTGATCATCTTTTTCTAATGTGTAAACAAATGGATTATTACTTAAGGGCCAGGCTTGTCTTTTTTAGGGTCTTGATAGATACATTTCCATTTTTAATCTGGTTAACAAGATGATCATGTTGATTTTTACTTCCTGTTAATTTTATTTTATTGTTATACAGAATATTAATAATTTAGAATATAATTAATATTCTAATAAGCAGGAGATGAAAAAACCCTAACAAACAAACACCACCAAAAAACCAAAGTCAAAATATCCAAGCAAGTTATTAATATATTTCAGATTGAATTTATCTTTGATGTAGGTTCAGTAAAATTCACAGCTTTTCCTTTTCTAATAGATTTAATATGATACCATTAATACCATGCTTTGATTGGTCTTTCAACTGTTGCTTCTCCAGTATTTTTCCTGAGTTTCTGAAAAATCCACATTTAGTCCTTAACCATCAAGATTCTAAATAGAAAATAAATCTAAATCAGTTTAAGTCTTTGCCATATCATTACCCTTTCAACGTGAAAGGCAAAAAAAAATTCTTCCTTTACATTTATAACCAAAACATTCCTCAGGTTTTAAGCATTCCAGAAGCCTTGCAAGAAACCAGGTCTTAGAAAAAAAATGAGATAATAGAGTGCTACCTTGGTATTCTTTCTCCCATCTTGATTCTCAGTGAGTTTCTAAGGATGAGAGGCAGCACGCAGCAGGAGCACAGATGGCAAAAATAGGACCTGACCTACATTAATGTGAAGAGGCAGTAGTGGTTTTGAGAAAAAATTAACCTCATTGAGCCTTTTTGGTCCAGACATAAGTGGTATTAGTGCCTCACCAAATAAGCAGTCAGCTGTGATTTCTAAAGGAAAACAAACATTCACTGAGCAGAGGTCTTGATGATGGAAGTGATTCATTCTCTTCCTCCAGCTGGAAATATCAGTTTTCTCTAGAAGTACCTATGCTAGCAGTGAAATATACTGAGAAGCTGACAGACAGCTGAAAAAGTATTGCCTTGAAAATATCTGAACTGCTTGCAGGAAAGCTCTCAAAGCCATTTCATAGTGCTAAGTTAAGGAGGAGACCAAACATTTTGGTTCTTCTCTCCATGCAATACTAAATTATCTCTAGTATTTTTCTGATATAACAGCACCTGTTTGATAAATGCCAGTACAAATGTGACTACTCATAAGGTAAACTGTGAAAGGACTATGTAATTTAAGAAGAAACTGAAGATCTGAGATCTGCATGGCAGAGATCTATCAAACAATATTTCTTCCTGGTCCCCCTGTTTTTGTAGTGGGGAAATTCACTATTCACAGGAACTTTGGGGTGCCTGTGAAACAACAGTTGTAGTTTGAAATCATAGTCTATGTCTGTGAAATACCTGACTGTGAGTAGGGAAGGAATAATAAAAATAAAGAGCTTATACTTGGCTTTTTTCCTGACAAATTTCCTTGAATATATGTGTTTTCTTCCAAGGTTTGAATTGTATTTTCAGTTCAGACTTTTACTTTTCTGGAAGCTCCTTAAGCACACAGTTTGACCTTGCATGCAATATTTTAGTGTCACCATGTGCTCTTCTAATGACAGTCACAAAGCTGACTTTTGCAGTTGAAACAAAATGTGCAGGTGATGGTAGTTAAAAAGACTACTGACATAAAATATGGGATTATTGAGTGTGTATTAGGCAATTCAATACTAGCTTGAATATTAATTGTAGAAATCGGTACAGGGAATTGGTACAGTGTTAGAGTTCCAGATGTTCCTCCTACTACTACTCTTGCATTCAGTTTGTTTTTACTTTTTTTTGCCTATAAGAGAAATTTGATTTAGGTTTGGAGAATATTGGATATATGATATTGACAAATATTTTGCCCTTTCTTGTGATTGCTTCTGTGTTTAGAACTCTCCTCATGGAATTATCTTACTTTTTATGACTTAATTCCTGTAAGCACAGGAGAAGCAGTTTTCTTTAGGTTTTTGTATTTTTTTCTGTTCTTTTCCTTGTGGTTATAAATAAAATATTCCATTTTCTTATATTAATGTCACAGATTTGGTGTACCTTGATAAAATCTTCAAGAAATACACTGGCTAGTTTCTGTCTCTTGTATTTTCAGAGTAACACAAGTCTAGACAATTGTAGGTACCTATTTCATATCTGTGATTGGGTTAATTTGGTGGGCTTTGGGTTTACACTTTTTTTTTTCCTCTAAGCGAAAAAATATTTCACAACTGATTTTCCAGTCTAAGTTGGTATGGAGCAAGTTGTGTACAGCCATATGAAGTATTTGAAAGTTGCTGTTTTAAAACTGTCTTTAAAATATTGATCCTTCAAGTATCTTAACTTACTTTACCAATTTCAACATTGTTCTTTTCTTTACTATTGCACCAATTGTCTCCTAAATTAATTTCAACTTCTAATTTCCTTTATTGTTTCTAGTTTCCATTTCTTCTACCTGTGCAATTTATAAAAAGAGCCTGGACCCTATAACATGGATATAGCTGTATCTGTCTCTACAACTTTCAGTCTCAGTTGAATTTGCTATACTTTCACTGAAGTGAATGGAAGTACAGCTTATATACTTCATGCTTTACAAAACAGCTGTTTTTAGGCCTCATTCAAGTAGCTGATAAAATAATGAATACATAGTTTGTGAGAAATCTTAGTTCAGAAACACATTTTTAACCACATTTAGTTAAACAGGCTGTCTCTTCTTGATACACTTTGTATTCTATTTTTTGAAAACATTTTTGGGAGTTTAAGGTGAATCTTTTTTTATTACACATTTTGTGGTACAGACTGGGAGATCCCTGAGGCTTCAGTTATCTACAGACATTAAGCAGCCTTGAAAATAATATTTGTGAAGAGAATTCAGACCTGTAAGCAATACCGTATGTCTTATAATGCGATTTAGATGCTGAAATAAAGAGTATCTTGCAATTATTTCTAAAAGTATTCTGGTGCATGGGGGAAGGGATGAGAGGGAGAAATGAAAACAGAGGGTGTTGAAAGGAATAGCATGGGTGTCTTTATATGTAGCATCAGGTTTGTTCCCTTCTCCACTCCTTTGGATTTCCAGCCTTTTCAAATAACTTCTAAGAATATTGGCTTCTAACAAAAATATGTTTTGGTTTAATATGTGAGGAATTCAGGTCACTAAGCATTGCTCATTTTTGTCTAGCCCTAGAATTAGAGGAGGCTTCTAATAGCCACTGTAGCTAATGAAAGTTGTTTCTGATTTTATACCAACTTACAGAGAAAGAAATGCCAGGAAAAATATGCATGATTGTTGGTTGCTGATAGTTGCCAAAAAGAAGGAAAACATCTTGCTATCTGATAGCAAGAGTGTTGTTCTACCAAGAGATAAAAATTACCAGGCATATAAAACATTGATTGGTTGATTGATTGATTGATTGAGAGTAGATTCTTATGTCCAGAAAACAGATGTAGAATTCTTCATGTTTATCATTTTGTTCTCACATGTTAAAGTAGGAGAATGTAGTCTAACAAAGTTGTTACATTTTTTGGTCTAACTAGGCAGGACCTGTCTTTCAGTGGCCAGGTATGTGGAGTTGGTATACTGAAATATAGATCTTCAACCAAGCAGGTAGCTTAACAGCAGTCATGTTAGCACAATCTTTGTCATAACTGTAACGTCTGGAAGGATTACAACTGCATGTTCTTTCTGTTTTTAACCAGTTACGAAGACCAAAGTTCCGTACATACATTAAGGAGTAATTCTCTGGAATGTCTCTGGATATATATGTTGAGGGTCATCAGTAGTCATGGAATCATTCTCTAAGTCATAGCATGTAGTTGGGAAACACTTGTGTAGATCACTGAACAGAAACTGTTGTTCAGAGCAGATTCTCTGTCAGTCTAGATGTCCTTATGCTGATGAGTGGAAAAGGCACCATGTTAACAGAGCCAGTTCTCTCTCAACTTGTGCTGAGTCTAATGTAGATTACTTAAGCAAAATCAAGAGTGTAAAAATCAATATTGTTCCAACACAAATAAACAGCCTTCAAAAGACCCTCATAATGTAACTTAAACCCAGATGGTTGTAATTCAGAAACTTTCTATAATATAGTTTAAAATGAAAATGTTGATTTGGTGAAGTAGTTGCATCTTCCAGTGGAAGCTGACATAATGCAATTCTGACATTAAATATGACCAGTTGTTAGTTTGTTCCCCTGTAAATGATGTTGTTCACAAGTAATGGGAAAAGTACAAAAAATTAAAGTCAGATCTTGATTAAATAGGAATCATAGAAACAGAAGTTCTCTGCATAAACTCAGTTTCTGCTCCGCATATGCACTGTTAGATCTTTTTTCTCTCTTCCCCTTGCAAGATTTCTGTATAATTCTGTGCACAGACTGGACAGATTAGGATAGCTCTATTTGGTTTAATTAGCAACTGTTCAATATTTTTTCCTTGCTACTCCTTGTGTGGCCCAATTACTGCATACTAGTCAAACCCACATCTGAAAACAATGTTACTCATTTTCTCTGAAGATTTATTATGGGATATGTCAATGCAGAACAAACACTTCACAAACATTTCATTTTCACAGTGGACTATTATAGTCATTCCCACAGTGCAAATTGCCAACTACAGTACAGACATGAAGGCTGGACTGGCATTAATTTTAGGTGCCAAATTTAATCCAGGCAGTACCTGGATTTTTTTCAGGTAGCTTTTGATAGACATGGAACGTTCAAAGTACAGTCTCTACCACCTTCAATTGTCATTGTGTGGGTCCATTCTTTTTTTTTTATGGGTCACATCCAGGAATGGAAATCTAGAAAACCAGAAAATGAAGAACAGCCCATTAGCATCTGACCTAGGAAAAGTTCAGCTTCAGGGAGTTGTCTAGCACCACACTGAAAGCCTGGAGCATGTTATTGTCTCATGCCTTTCGCCAAGGCAGGACTCATGAGACTGAAACTTGGAGAAACTTTTGACATCAAAAGGATTCTTAAGATTATATCTTTTTTTTTTTTTTTCTCCAAGGTCTTTGCTCAGAACATGGGGAAAAGCAGAATAGTGTTTCAATATTTAGCAACACGTATTGTTAGATGTGTTTGGATTTAAGCATTTCATTTTTTTCTTAATTATTTTTGTAGTGATGAGCTTTTTAAAATATCTTTCATCTTCTTTAAATAATATCTAACAGAATAAAAAAGGCAAAAGGGTTGTAATTGTCTTCCTTTTATGAAGGATATTGTGAATATATTTGAAACCAGAACTGGGAAAAACCAAAATAAAACAAGAAAACTGTCAGGTTTTGAGGTTATAACCAGTTTTCTGGAGGTTCTGCCTTATTCCCCTTTTCATTTCTGTAGGTAACCCTGTCTTTATGTCATGACTCTTATTTTTCCATCAGGTCCATTCTTGGTTCAAAGTGACCCAGCAGTTCTATAAACTGTATCCTAAAATCTGTGCACAAAAGGCTGAACTAAGATTACATGGTAAACCATAACTGCACTATTTCCCAACTTTCATCTGCATGTCTTGTCAGATTAAATTCTACCCTCTCTGTGTATGAGTGCACGTGTGTATATGCAGAAGGGAAACAAAGTGCCACAAAAAAAGCAGGTGAGGCCTTCAAGAAACAATGTGTGACAGCCTAATGGTTCTAGTCTATCGTAGTCACTATTGTAGTGACATGAAGGAAAATCAGCATTGTGAAACTGCAGATTCCAGAGCACAAAGCTCTACTGCTCATTCTAGAAGTGGAGCAGGAAGCCTGACAGCAATGAGCTGCCCCACTCTACAGAGAATAGGACTACTGGGGAATAGTTTCTCAGTTGAACTAGTAACAGTTGTTATGCAGATATGAATCACAAGACAATATAATTTAGGCTTTCTTGCAAGCTCTAGGAAGGAGATGATATAGAAGTGTGGGACTTACTGCTCACATACCTGATCTGTGTTGCATTGTCTCCCACAGATCTTTTTTTTGCATGACTCAGTTGTCTGCTGTCCTAGCATTTTCATCATTCACCTCACTCCTTCAAACTTCATTTTCTCCTTCTCTCAGTCTGTTTGCTTAGTTAGTACCAGTTCTTCCTAATTTACAATCCTTCTATTTTTCTCTGTCTTATTGGCATATGAACAGCCTTCCAGCTACATGTGCATTCTCCATTCCCACTGTCTCCAGCTGTTAGTTACCCTCCTAGGCTTCTTGTTTGATATTTGTGTCCCACCCTTGTCATGCTACAGTTCACAAGAACCCAGAGGTCTCTCAGTTTTCTGCAATTCTGGGCTTTTCATGGGCAGTACAAACAGGATGCTCACACAGTCTGAAGTGCTTATTCTCTTTTGCTGGGAGGGAAACTCTACCACATGCACAAATCTGTTGGTCATGTTGAGCTGTATTTCTAAGTCTTGGCTGAATTTGGCTGCATCTTACTGGGAATGACAAAACCAGACACATCTGGAGTTTCAGTGGTGTTCTTGTGAAACTGCTTTCCAGCAGTGGCTTCTCTCAGTCTTTTTAATCTGTTTTGTTTTCTTTTTTTCAATCATTATTATTATTATTACTACTATTAATGTGGGTAAACCAACACATTTTCTCTTCTCAGAAATGGTTTACTTTTCTCAGCTGAAATGTAAAACAATGAATCAACCTGAGGGTGGCATGAAAAATATCAGCCTATATCTTACAGGCTGGTAAAGTCTAAGCATCTGAAAAGGGGCTTTTCTAACAGAAGCATCAGGCAACCTTCATAAGCAGTCAGAAGTCATTGTGCCATGCATTAGCGAAATTAATTCTAGATTATTCTACCATATCCAGAAGAATAAGGCAAAACATAAAAGCCATTAATGTGCAAAGTTTCAAATCCTAGAATTTGGACGTGTGGCAATTTCAAAAACTGAATGAGATTTAATCAGTTTTTATGTGTCTATAATACCGACTATTAATGATTTATTATATTTTCATTACTTTTATGATGCAGTACCTTTGGTAAGTACAGGGCATTAGTAAGTAAATATCATGCACAGTAGCATGCTGGAAAGTGTCAAAGAGTAGGGAAAGTTTTCATTCTCTCCTGCCCCTTTTTTTGTATTTGCTTTGGGCTGGTTTCAATGAACTTAGAATTAGTTTAACTTTTAAGGTTTTAACCTATTTATGAACTTTGTAAACATGTCTCCACAAATTCCACATGGCTGTCATGTTTCCCAGGACTGCTGGAGTTTTTGTTAGGTTGTGACAAATACTTTCTTACAGCAATAAGTTTGCAGCCTGTTAATCTGGAATACAGCAAAAAAAAAATTAAATTTGATAGCTTTTAGTTTCCAAAACTCTTTAAATAATTTGAGCAATGTATCACTTTTTTATCTTTCATTTCTATAAAAAGTATGGCTATGTTAAATTTATTTTGACACTCTGGGATTTTCTTCTAGTAAAAAAATAGATATCTTAATGCTAAAACACATACCATTGCTCTAAAGAATAACTCCCTGTTTTACAAATCTCTTTGAATGAAATCTTTACTAAAATACCATTATGATTTTAAACATGTGATGTTGGTCTTCTGACCTCATGCACTTTACATGGATACTAAGGCACTGCAAAATTTAATGAAGGAGTTCTTTATGGCTTTGTTGAAAACATGCTTGCTTAGCAGAATATTTCTTTTCACCTCTACTGTTATATTTCAGGCTGCCCAAAGTGAATTAATCCTTTCTTTGTGTTTACCATGACAAAGAGGAAGTCAAGGGTACACTTTTGAACTTCTAGGTGAACATTTGAGAATCTAATTTGAGGGCTTCTGCAGTCAAATACTAACTCAAGGGCATTTTACAAATTTGGAGATCTACTTAGTGTTAAAAATCTCTAATTGCATCTGCTATTTAGGGGAAATTTACACACTGCCTTCAGTGACTGGCCCTTCACAACTACTTTTACTGGAAGGCGGGTTAGTGTGAAGAAACTCATCCCTTTCAATGCTTAGCAAAAACATTGGCTCAAGAAACACAAAGGGCAACTCTCTTAGATCTCTTCAGCTGTTTTTTTACTATTTTAAAGTACCTTTATCAGTTTTCCTGAATTACAGATCCAGATTAGTTTTTGGAGACAGCTTCTCACACTGTTCAATACAAATGCTGAACAAATCAAACTATTAGTGTGTCCAGAAGAGAGTGACCAAGATGGTAAAACATATTGAGGGCAAGATTTATGAGGAGTGGCCAAGATCCTTTGGTTAGAAACATGAGGGGTGATCTCTCCACAGTCCACAGCTTCCCAAAGGGGGGTAACAGAGAGGGTAAGTGCTGATCGTCTTTCTCTAATGACCAGTGATAGGACACAAGAAATGTGATGAAGCTGTTGCAGGGGAAGTTCAGATTGGACACTGGGAAAAGATTCTTCACGGAGAGGGTCACTGGAACAGGCTCCACATGGAAGTGGTCACAGCACCAATCCTGTTAGAGTTCAGTGTCTGGACAATATTCTTAGGTTAGTGTTAGGTACTCCTGTGAGGAGCAGGGAGTTGGACTCAATAACCTTTAAGGGTCCCTTCCAATTTGAGTTATTCTATGATCCTACGATACTATAAAATAGTTACAAATCCAGCAAGACTAGAGTTCACTATTTGAAAATTCTGAATCAGTTGACCTGCATGTTCACACTGAAGCAGTAATAAAGAAGTTTCCAAGTCCTTTCTTAGGCAGCTAGATAAAAAAGGATTGCAGGTTCAGTGCACTGTGTAGTAGAGTTTAAATTTAGCATGTTCACTACTCAGCACTTAGACTCATCAGAAAATATTTTGGACATTTTTTCCCCTGTAAAAAAAGGTAAAACATTCTTCATTTCTGGCAATGAAGAACCAAAGAACATTGACTAAAAAGGAAAATATTTGGATATAAGTAGCAGAAGTTGAAAGAAGGTTTCTAGGAGAATATTTTTGTTAAAGTCTATGTGAAGTGCTAGAGTTTTCCAAGAGAAATTTGAATAGTAATAAAACAATTCTGGTGAAAACATTCGGCAATCTTACTAACATGACTGAAAATCAGTTACTCATTTACCTAAAAAATGGTTTATTTTCCTGATTTTATATGTCTCACTGCAGAGGAAAGATCATCAACAGTTAGCTGACCGACTTGAGAAAATCCAGGGATTGGATGGGTAATGCTTACGAAAAATACAGTTTGTGAATTAACTTCTCTATCACAGTACCAAAAAAAAATCTCTAATTTTATAATCCATTAGAACAAACAAATTTTCTAATTTCCTCTTAGTATCCTCAGCCATTTCACATTAGCCTTTTTTTTCCCTTTAAAAGGTCATTTAAAAATTATTTTATAGTTTCTTTTTCATGTATATCCATTTTGTAAGTATTTATTACTGAAGTTTTGTGTTAACCAGGCTTTATTTACTTATCATCCTCCGTTAACTTCAGGTTCAAATTAGTGTAATAGGGAATTATAATTAAAGTTGCTTTTAAAAGCTCTTTGGGAAAAATACCTTCTTCAGTTTTGTTCCACAGCTGGGATTTATTCTGTGGCTAAAAAAACCTGTTAATGAAACTCAAAAAGTATTTTATTTATGAAACTAAAAATGTATTTACCATTGCATATAGATGGCTACACTGAAGATATTATCTGTGGAGTCTAAACTGAAATAAATTCAATACTTGCTCCTGCTTGCAAAGCAATAAATTTCTTGTGGAGTTAGGAGAAGAAGGCATAGAGAGTCTGACAAGGATGAGTAGTGTGAAGGCTTGGGTCTTATGAGTGTCTGAGTTTTTCTGATACCAAACCACCATGTAGTAGCCTTATTTTATTGTCTCAGTAAAGTCTTTTCTTAAAGCTTGTTTCAGGACATTTCTGCTCTTGAAGGTTTGGTTTGCCTGGACTGTTAACACATTTTAGGCTCTGACTGATATCATAATTTTTAAAGTTTACTGTGTTTCATTTTGACTTTCACAACATTAGGGAGTTTGCATTGATACACCTTGTTCTATATATGATTACTCATGGGCCTTTGCATGTTTCACATAGAAACATAGAATAGCTTGGGTTGGAAGGGACCTTAAATGTCATCTACTTTCAACCCCCCTGCCATTTTCAGAGAAACCTTCCACTGGACAAGGTTGTTCAAAGCCCCATCCAACCTGGCCTGGAGCACTGCCAGGGATGCGGCATCCACGACTTCTCTGGATCTGTTCCAGCGTCTCACTACCCTCATAGTAAAGAATTTCTTCCTAATATCTCATCTATATCTACCCTCTTTCAGTTTAAAGACATTCTTCTTTGTCCTATCACTGCATGCTCTTGTAAAAACTCCCTCTTCAGATTTCTTGTAGGCCCCTCTTAGGGACATACCTGTGATTTTTTTTTTAATTATTATTTTTCTTTTATTTTTAACCATTCAATATATACATCAGTTGACAAAACAACAGGATTAAAATCCTCATCTTCCTTACTAGCTAACCAATTTTTCTAGAATACATTCAAGATTAAATGTTAATAAAGTAAAAGATTTTACACTGGGAAAAACGAAACTGGTCAGTCTGAAAAGTACATGGGCTTTTTGCTAAAATTTCATTATCTGAGGAGACTAAGAAATTGCTAGTTCTTTTGGGTCATAAAAGGATTAGTTCTATGGGATTCTTAATAAAACACAGTAGAGTAGTGACTGTTTTTGAGGTAGCAGTTTTATTGCTATATTCTACACCTGCCAAACGTTCATTAATGAGTTATTTTTGCAATTGTTCTGTCATTAATTACTTATATATCTATAAATTACAGATTAAATTATGTGCAAAATGCCCCAGAAACAAAGAGGAGTAAAAAGGATTACAACATCCAGCAGCCAAAATTGCACAATATTAGTCACAGATTTTACTACCCTCTTATTTTTTCCCATGTAATTAAGTTTACAAATAACACTAGTATTGTGTCTAAAGAAATCAATTTCTTTTCCCATCTCACTGTCCAACTTATGTATTCTCCTCTCCAACACATTTTGAGAAAGGTATCTGTAAATGAGCAAATGTTACTGATACACAAAACAGCTTCAGTTAACCTTTGTTATGTGTGCATTAAAAAAACAAGGCTTATGAAGTAACATCTCTAAACATTTTGGCTTCGCTAACCCAAATATAGAAGTTTTCCAGTGCATTAAGTCATTAAGGTGATCCTGGAAAAATGAGTAACAAAGCCGGGTTGGAGAGTTCAGATGCCTGTTTTCATGGATTCATAAAATAGTTAGGGTTGGAAAGTACCTTAAGATTATCTAGTTTCACCACCCCAACCCACCCCCCATGGGCAGGGACACCTCACACTAAAGCATGCCATGCAAGGCTTTGTCCAACCCGGCCTTGAACACTGCCAGGGGTGGAGCACTCACAACCTCCCTGGGTAACCCATTCCAGTACCTCATCACCTGTACAGTAAAGAATTTCTTCCTTATATCCAATCTAAACATTCCCTGTTTAAGTTTTAACCCATTATCCCTTGTCTTATCACTACAGTCCCTAATGAAGAGTCCCTCCCTAGCATCCCTATAGGCCCCCTTCAGATACTGGAAGGCTGCTATGAGGTCTCCACACAGACTTCTCCAGGCTAAACAGCCCCTACTTTTAACAGCACTTATTTCCTGTTGCTAGATCAGTCTTGATGTAGTATTTTATGATGTTTATTGTATGCAGTGTTGGCTCGTACCATGAGGCTTGTCCCCACCAGAACTTTATAATCCTCAGTGAAATCTTTGTGAGTCTTATTTCTCTTTTGCAAAAAAAGTGTGAATAGAGCATATGCTAGTAGCAAGGATGCTATTGGGCTGGTACAGTACTATACCCGGTCAGACAATGCACTGCACCTGCACAGAAGCAAGCCTTCATCCAGCAGTTCCTTTACTTCTCCCAAAACCATAGAGATGGGCATGTAGGAAGTCAGGCTGACATGAAAGTGACAGATAGAAAAAAGTTAGAAGCTCCTGATGCTCTGATTTTCCTATGATTTCATTCAGGAGGTGAGTAGTGGTAATTTCTCCATAACACTGTGCTTGAAACTTCTTTTTCCATGGAGATGACTTAAGCAGATTATTTTGATTAAAAGTTAGTTCAATAAATGTTTTGAAATTCTCATGTGTTCATGTGTCTGCACAGCAGCATTTATCAGGCATTTAATTGCTTTTCTCCAAGGGGAGAGATGGGCATGTGAGTGATCAGCCTGAGCATGTTAAGAAGCACACAGAATCCTAAGATCCTTTACAAGATAATGGTCACTTTGTCTATTTCTAACATACAACAGTTATTATTGTCTTAGTAGTGTTACTGCAATACTGCAAAATCTATACTGATCAAATTTGAAACTATCCTGTTTCTATTGTTTTCTTAAAGTTCTAAGTGTAGCCATGCATGCATACACATACAAACGTGCAAGTGTACATACCCACACACATGTGTATGTGCATATACCCATATACTTATATGCACACATGCCCTGCAAAGCTTTCTTCAGAACTCCGCACCAGTTAAAAAGCATTAAAAACACAATGTATTTTTTTACCTACCTTGCCTTTGGGAAAAATTTCGCAGTGTTGATAAGGCAGTATTTTGTTCTTTTAAAATGGCTGCCTTTGAAAGGACATCTGGTAAGTGCTTTGTCACTTATATAAAAAAAAAATCATTTATCAGTTGTGGTCTGAGCTACTCTCCAAACTTGTTTGGAAAATCAGTAACTCAGTAAGCCAGGTGCTATGAATCCACAAAGGGAGATGGTTCTCTGGAGTGTAAGGGATATGAGAGGAAAATAGGCTTCATTGATGAGCAGTCACTAATTTGTGGTACTTGCCTTGTAAAGGCTAAATAAGTCAGCACAGTGGTTAAAGTATGGCTTTCTTCTTCATTCAAAACCCACTATTTTTAACCACTGCTACTCCACTGGGGATTTTTGACAATAAATTGGTAGTGGGAGGGTAGTAATTTTGCCAGTTATGTAACAGATTTCTGTTCTAGTTCAAGCTTATATTAACGATACTGAACTCCTTCAATACATTTACTGAGAGAAATGTCATTATTATTGCTGCTGTTTGTGTATTTGCAAGGGGAAAAAAGAGATACTACATGCTTGGAACAGAGACGTTTGGTGTGATAGTTGTAAAGCATGTATCAGCAAAACCAGACTGAAGTGCTGAACTGTTTCTCTGATAACGCTGATATGTCCGGAATCAACATGGAAATGAGTCAGTTTAATGGTTTGAGAAAGAGTGAGCCTGTTTCTACCCATGAACTGAAAGAGTAGTGTGTCAGTCTTAACAGAACTTGATTAAAGACATATGCCAAGGCAGAACAAAAAATATGCATATTGACATTAAGTTGTACTTGTATTTATTTTAATTATAAAAGATACAGTGTATTTTGAAACATTGTTTTCTCAGTCACTAGGGAATAGCAAAAACCAGCTTTTTAGAATTATATGTGACATATACTGTTGCTTTTGCCGGCTTCAATGGTGGGAGGATGGGGGCAAAATAAACAGATAAACAGAGGGCTAAATGATAAGATTTTTTAGCTGGACATTTGGCAGACAGCTAGGAGTTGTAAAAGGAATTGATGAAAAATGTTATAGAGCACTGTAGTGAGCCTTGTGTTTTAGCAATTTCAAGTGGTGAACTCGTGTGTGAATGCCAAAAGTATTTCAGAGGTGCCAGCAAAACAAAAACCAGCTTAATGAAAAGCATTTAATGGCTTGTTTTATAAAAACGTGTATTTTTTTTTCAGTGTAGTTCATCAGTTTCAAGATCTATGGAGTTAGGCATGTGCTTTTCTTATTTTATTAATATATTTTTTAATATATTAATAGTTGCATAAGCCCATGCTTCCAAGGACTTAACAAAATTTTTAATCAATTCACAAACATCTCTCCTTTCCAGTGGGAGAACTATTGTACAAAAAGAGCTATAGCACTCATTCAGGGTGAACTCAAAGGAAGACTATCTACTTCTAGGAAAACGTGGCCTCCAGTCTGTTACATTTTCTTGATGGTGCTTAATTCTTTCAGATTGGCATAAAGGATCCTGCACTTACATGGGAACAACATTCATTCTATGTGACCTCTTTGAGGCAACTGTTGCAGAGGAGATGCAAGAAAGAACCCTGAAAATTCCTGCACTAGTCTTAGGCTTTTCCTCCTCCCCTTGATTATCTAGTGATTTTGAGCTCTACCTATCAGCATGGTCTATGGAGCATTTTGTCTTTGGTGCTCTCACAGTGCCAGCTCATTTTTTCATCCTGTTGGAGTGGAGTCTAGGGAAAGTGTGACACCACTGGACAAGGCTTCTCTCAAGGTATGTAACTTTTCAGAGCTTTGGTGGTAAGACAAGAAAACCTTCAGAAGAGATGTTTTTGGGGCTTCTTACTCCTCTCCAGCACTGAAGAACAAGAAAAGAAATACATTGGTGGTATATATATTGCAGCAGAGCCACTGTTCCTCCCTGTGGCAAAAGCCTGAAATTTTTCTTCATGAGGAGAATGATTTGTCCAAGGTCACTTAAGTGAAAAGCCGAGCTGGATAAACTCTAAGTTTAAAGGCAATGATAACTTCCCTTGCCTCTTACTCCTTTTTGCTCACACCTTCCTTTCACCCTTACTTTTATTTTTAAGACACCTTTCTTATTTAACTTTTTTGTTTGTTTGTTTGTAAATTTTGTTATAATTAAATCTGAGAAAACATTCAAGTGTCTCCAAGTATTCAATAATCAAAAGTAGGGTGAAGTGCAGCAAGGCCGCACAGACTATGAAGATGTTTTTTTCCCTTCTTTGAGGGCAGCCCTATCCTTTTGGCTTTGAAAAGTGATTGTTTTTGTAGCTTGGTATGGGAGATTATTTCGATTATGTCATGTTCTATGCACTTAAAGAGGCCCTTCAAAATGAATTGTAACTATTTGTCCTTGATCATGAGATAATCTTTCTCTAAAACACAGTGAATTCATACAATGTCTGTAGCTGTAGCTATTTGTAATGACTGCACATTAATTAATGTTGTCAATACAGAAGTAAAACTAATTTCATCTAGTCTAGGCCATCAGTCATAAGTATGTCTTCACTAGATTTGACATTGTTTGTCAAATGCATATCATGTACTTTGTAATTTTTGCTTCCTCAGGAGCTGTTGAAATTCAGCATACAGCTGGAGGGATATATCTTGATTAAGGAAATTGTTTTTTGGATCCTTTGTTTATTTGCTCAGCAATGTGCATGAGTAGAGGGCAAGTTAAAGGCCAATGTCTTTGAACCATGGAAAGGAGCATAAAGTGCTAAATAAATCACCAGTGTAATGGAAGGCCTGCTGAGAATGCATAAGCTGTGCACACATCAAGTACTATATTTATCCCTTCAAAAATGTTATCTCCCAAAGCAATAACAAAAACACATCGTGAATGTTTTATTTTGCCAGCTAAAATTTATTTAAATCAGATGATTCTGTCTCTAATGGACTATAGGTTCATACGATGAATATTACCTTTCCAGGGTAATGCAGAAATTTAATGGAATGTGAACAGAAAGAATGGGAAATTATATTAGTATCTGTGTATCTATTCTTCACCTTCACTTCTCAAGTTAGCAGTGTGTAACCCTCCTCAGTCAGATGCTACTGAAGTTTTTGAAAGCTGATAACACTTGTGCTTACCTCTAGATTTACAAGGGCCAAAGCTCCAGGTGTCTCAAGTACACTTTTAGATATATGGTCTTCAAAGAGGGGAACACAGTATGTGTTAAAGCCACATAATCCTTGAGTCTACACATAATGAGTAGTCCCCAAACTTAATGACTTATTTAGCAGTTTTTCAAGTATAATATATCTGGTTTTTGTTAAATGGATAAACTATTCTGTATAGTCAAGACTTTTCTAATTAAAAATGACACTGGAAACATTTTAGCTGTACATATTTTTGGTTTTCACTGAATAGCTGTTTGAATCTTTCAGCCGCATGGCTTCTAACACGTACGCATGTCTAGCAGAAGTTACTCTTCACCTCATCCTACTTCATTATCCACTCTGTCAAAGAAACATTATCCCAGTAGCTATGAAAAAGCCACACACAACATCTACTGTATGTTATTGTTGGCATCCTGAATTGGCATGTCTGCTACAATTAAACAGAAGTTCTAAAAGATTCCTAGTCCAGGGTTCTTTGTAAAGACTTTGACACTGGGAAAGAGTATAGCGTGTTCATGAGAAAGAGAGTAATAATACTTACATACTCTGTGGTGCAGACTAAGTACATTGACTGGGAAGAGAACACCCCATGGGGAAATACAGAGGAGAAAGAATATTTTATAAAAAAAAAAAATTCCAACAAAATTAGATTTCCTGCTAGTGAAGTATATGATGAAACTGGAATGAAAGCTTGTTGATATGATCTTGAGGATTTTGCAAATTATAACTTCAGCAATAATAAAGGGTAATTTACTATATGATTTTTTTCATTTCTCAAAAAAACCCAAAGCATAAATAAAATCACATAGTTTAGGATTCTTGTTTGCAAAAAGCTCTAGAGTTTTCTTCATCATATTATGCACACATTTTTTAATCCTTCAGCTTCTTAATAAGAAAAAGAAAATGTTGCTTAAATATGTTGTAAGGCTACATCGAAATGTATTTCTGAAGCTGAAAATGTAGAGTTTCTAATGTTTTTTGAGCTTAAAAGGTGAAGTTTGGAACTACAAATGTGGTAATTCTTTTATAATTCAATCTTTTAAAACCAATTAGAAATAACTTGCATTGAAAATAAAAATGTGGTATTCAAGAACCTTTCCAGTACACTTTATTAATGATTTTTTCTTTATTTTTAAACATTTCTAGATGTAAGCATGCCTCAAAGCATGAACATGATTAAGATTAAAGGATGTTATTGGACTTTCACTCTGAGAGCTAAGGTGCTTGCAGTATAATGAAATTAGTCCCAGGTAGATCCTACATGTCAAGTTGTCTTTTTCCGTACCTAAGTAAATCTAACTTTTATGATTAGCTCCTTCTTCTTGAGGTCTAACATCTGCCAAATTGCTCTTTATTACTTGGTAGCATCTCAAAAACTGTTGCTGCAAACCTTGTGCAGGTCATCATCATCAGTGACAAGTTTGATGTGGTATTTTCAATAGTGCTGTGCAATAAGTAGTGTAAGCTGCCTTGTCCACAGCTCAGGATGCCCAGTCAAAGAAACTGGTCACTGGTATCTTCATGTTGTCTGTCATCATGGCTGACATGACTGAGCCACACATTTAGTCTCATTCAGTGTAAACCAGTCCATGAGTTATAGTATTAGAGTGTGGTTTGAAGTGCTCAACTATACGGTTTTGGCCCATTGATCAACCACACCAAAGCACCTCTTCCAGTGTGGATTCTGCTTTGTTCTGGATACAAGTCTGATTCTGAATTCAACAGGCTAGCTGGCAGGATGGGGAAGTCTGACACTGGGTGATGTAAAATCAAGATGTTGGAATGGAATATCACAAAAACATTTCAGGTGTCACAGTGTGGGCATGTACATTCTGAAAAATGCACTTTTGTCTACATCAGCTTTTATCTTCTTTTAAAGACTTACAAAATGTGCTGCAATTTGCAGCAAATGGCCAAGAAAAACACAATAAATAATAATTATTTACCTTATTTCATGTATTCACGTCTCTATTTTGAGCATTACCTATAGAAATCAAGAAGACTAACAAAATCAGACTCTACTATATAATGAAAACCTTTGCATCTACTCAAAAGGCAGTATGGTTTTATTATGTCTCTGCAAGTGTCACAAGATGAGAAATTGGTGGAGGAGGTAAAAGGAGAAGGGCAACCAAAAGTGAAAAAAATTAATTTAAGGGATTATCACAAGAATAAAGTTTTCATGAAAGTAATAATTACATATTAGTTAAGTTTCAAAGAAAAATCTCAACCATATCAGCTCAGTCTAGGTTCATGGTATTCCCAATGTAATTCCCACTCATTCAGCTAAATGATTTTAAATACTGTCTGTAGAGTGTCAAGGAGAGGAATGTGTACGTGTCATAACCAAAATGCTAAGTCAGCATTTGCACAGAGCTGCGCCTGTAGGACTATGCAGATTAAAACTGACTCTTGTAGTGTCAGTGCTCCTCCACAGTTATACAGCACATTTGCATGGAAGTAGAAGTCTCACTAACATCTGTGGAAGAGAGCAAAGCTATTTTTGAAATGTTGCATTTGAACAGTTTCCTGTTTCTGGGAAGATGGTATATGAGTTTATCCATGTAACATTTGTTGTCTTTACCTTGTAGGGTGTTGGAGGCCTTTGCCTCATAAATCAGAACTGAATTCAACTAGGTAATACATCTGTACCATACATCTGTCCTGTGTGCAGGCTAATGTAAAAGGTTACGTAGAACAGGCAGCATCATTTTTCTAAGCCTTCTTGGAAGTTTTGTCATCTTTTCAATGTTCTGTGGGTCAGTTTAATATGTATTTTTTAACTCTAATTTGCCATTATGTTCAAGGAACTAAGATCATCAGAGTGGAGGGAACCTCATTTTCTTTTATAGAAGATTTCTGATCTGCAATATGGCCTTGGAGTCATATTTGTGTAAGAATTCTCTATACCCTTCCATTCAACATTGGGAGAAATGGTGAAGCCAAGTCTGTCCTGAAGTCATTAGGATCATAAGGATGACTCTTTACATGAATAAATATTTGTTAAAGCTGAACAATGACAGAAAGATAGTGATTTACATCAATTATTCAATTAATAAAATGAGATAAAGCAGGAAATGTTTAAAAAGTGCCTAAAATCCATTTAAAAATTATATATTTAGAATCTAAACTTTATGGTGAGTATATATGACTTAACTTTCTAAGGAGCATGGTCCTTCTAACAACGATGCTTAACCTAAGGCCTCTTCAAGTCTTCAGACACTTTGATTTTACCTAAATATAACCCAAGTAAATGCTTTTTTGCTTTGTTTATTTGTTTTAACTCTGAGGACTCTGTAACACTTATGTATCACTGACTGACAAATTTAAAACGGAATTATATTTATCAATTACCAAACAGCACTCTGCAGGATATCTCAGCTGAGCAGGTCTCTCTGCAAAGGAAAACAGCTAGAACTACAGAAATTACCTTTGCCACAACAGCAATGGACAAGTCAGAATTCTTTCATGATAACAAAGAATTGGAACAGGGTCATGACTGAGGAATTTGCAGATATGAAGAGCTGGCTATCTTCTTCTGTGCCTCTGCTATGCGTAGACGGAAAATACTTGCCATCAGTGATGTGGTAGAATTTATAGATTACATTGAAATTCACAATGCAAGAACCTTTCTAGGTCAGAAAATCTATCTGACCCTCTCATGGTCTGAATAAACTGTAGCTTCAACTCACAAGGAATTTTTGGCATTGATTGTATTGGCATATTCTTCTGCCTAGACATATTACAAAGAGCAGGTTAATATGCTTTAACTGGCAGGATATTAATTTATTTCAAAATGTTCATTTGGTATTCAGCTGAGTATGGCATGAGGTAATGAGCAGTGTGAGTCCCTTGAGTATTCATTCCCTGAAAGTGTATCCCAAACAATGGTTATTGTCTTCCAGGAAATTTTTTCACAGTTAACTCCCAGCAGGGTGTAGCAATAAAAGCTCTGTCTATAAAAGAAGTTTATACAATATAGTGTTTGCTTTATTTGAGTGAATATTCTGTAAAGAGATTTTACAAACAAGGTAATACACAACAACATGTTTTGTTAAATATAAGGCCCTCCTCCCAACATGCAATTTGAAGATGCGCATTAGAACATTTACAGTCCAGCAGCTAGAAATACTATAGTTTTAAAAAGTGTAATGGATGAAATAAGACAATTACATAAGCCAATATTAGAAAACAAATTGAGGTATAAAGAACAGATGAATATAAAACCATAATTCTGTTTCAGGTTTTTGAGAAGTTATGAATATATTTTAATAATTTACTGATAAATTTTAGAATTATTAGATGAGCTACTACAATCTTAACGTAGAATGAATTATTTGACAAAAGTGAGTTACTAAGGAACCACGCAAGTTAATGCATATGGTCATGCATATTTTACTTTTTATGTTATATGAATATCTGTGATATTCTCCAAAATCTAACGTGTCCCTGATGTTGGCATGCAGGCAGCATTTTCAGAAAAATAACTGTGAAGACTTTACAGTCATGTTAACCAATGCTATTGACAATGTTGTTTCACAATGATTTAAACTCAGCTGGGATTAAAAACAATGGTTTTCATCACTGACATTAAATCTTTGTAACACCTGTAGATCACCATTGATATGAGAGGACTGTTTAATGTGAATCTTCTAACTGAAACAAAAGCATAGAAACATTTCCCCATTTAAACACATAGCTAGATGAAGTGAGAGGAATTTTTATTTGTATTTATTTTTTTTTATTTTAAAAGAACTGAAACATATGTAAAATGATTTGCCTCAAATGTCCAACCAGTAATTTGTCCCACAGAATTCCACTCTCAACAGTCCAAGCCTTGTGCAAATGTAACATTCCCATGGAACTTCACAGGAATGCTTTTAAAACTTTTTTTTGTAATTAAAAAAAACCAAAAATATGAAGAAGAAATTTAACTTTGTTTTTTTTTTTAGCTGATCAGCAGATTTGAGATGGAATCAGGGGTAAAACTTACCTTGACTTATCTAAATATACTGTAAAACATCCAGCTTGGGTCTCTCCTATCAGTAAGGAGACAGCTGGGAAGAGAGCAGTAGACTGTTCTAATAGTAAAGTCGCCGTCTGCCACCCCACCCTTCAATGCATGAGTTTAAACAACTACGCTAACATATCCACCCATTGTTTTCTTTAAAAATCCTCAGATAACATTATGGCTATTCTCTCAGTGACCAGAGTACACCACCAGATGCCATTTTATTCAGTGGGGTGGAAATAGCCTACACAGCCACAGTCATTATACTCTCTGCCCTATGTATGTACACCAGTGTTTAGTTTTGAGTTGTACCCTAAATGTTTTGATTGGCTAAACAGGAGCTGTCCTGATTGCTTGGTGCCCCAGGTAGAGGTGTGTTTTGAATATCAAAGGCCAAAGCTGCTGTCTGGCTACCACAAGCTTGTGATCAGCCACAGGACCACGATACTCAAACAAAACTTTTTTACCTTGAGTATTGTCTGTAGGATAGGTGACACAAAGTTCTCCAGGTTTTATACTGTGTTGATATTCCCATTTCTGCAGCTGCTAATTCCATTGCAATGTGCAAGCAGCATGAAAGATATAGCTAAATTATTTTTCAGTTATATATTTTCTGGTGTTTCAGTAGTAATTGGCAAACAGATGCTGATTTCCAAAATGATTGATCTTTCCTGCTGGTAGCAGATTTTAGACTGCAAACAGAAAATGCCATTGCACTGTTTTTACTTCTTGTGAATTGCTAGCAGGTTTGGAATAGCATTCTGGTGGCCTCAAGGGCTGAATAAAGATGAGGTTCCTAAAGTCTCTTAGCTGACTCTCAATCGGCTTTGTGGTTAAAGCTGTCTGCCAAAGGACTTTACACTACCCTGCCATTCCTCTGAATGTATCTCCAGAACAACCCTTTTATGAAAGCATATAAATATAATAGACCTCCAAATGATGCTCTTGAATACAATCTGATGCACATTTAGACATTTAAAATTGGTGATGAGTGTCTACAATGTATTCTCATTTTTTTTGCCAGTGATTTAATGCAACAAATACTGTCATGAGCAAAACAGTACTCAGCATGTTCATTTTTTAGAGTTCCTCTTCTGAAATTTTTTCATTGTGCTATCACTCAGCATTTCCATAGTTACAGAAACAGAATACTTGGGGAGCTCAGCTATATGTACCTTTTAAGTTTATTTTTCTATGGAAATATGCTAATATGACCAACATAACTGTAGCAATTCTCCCTCAGTCTTCAGAACACATTGATTTAAAGCTGGCATAGACATAAATGTCCTCATAGTTCTTGGAAACAGGTAGCTGAGTAGAGATACTTTTTCAAAGTAAGAAAATAGAGACAAAATTACATATGCTCAAACCACTGGACAGCATCAGAATTCACATCTCACACCACAGTGTTATCACGAGACTGTTTCTTAAACTACTGTGTTCTTCATTCTGATATTCCAATCCAGGTGTAATAAGGCTGTAAATAAAGATGATAAGCAATCATAAACAAAAGAACATTTTCTGGTGCAACATCAAGAACCAAACAGTTTAGCCAGAAAAAGAAGGTAAAGGGCACAATCAACAGAATTCACCCTGGCATGCTGCTCTGCACTCAACCAAGACTGTGTTCCAATGTGACTGTTTCATTGATCTAAAAGTAGTGGGGAGCACCTGCCTGTTCTGCCTAGACACTCAGGGCTCAATAACTGTTACACCAACAATTACAGTTGCCAACAACAGTAAGTAAAATTCCAGACCATATCAGTCAGAGAACACCCTGATCTACTGATTGATACAGCAAAGTAATTAATTAATCCAAGCTACACACTGGATAAACAGATTGAAGTCTGTAACCTGCCTGGGCACATTCTACTTACAGATGCAGAGGATTTCTTTTAGCTTGTAAGCAGTTCTTCAGTCTTTTCTTCCCACCTTGCTTCTGCTCAGTTCCTAGTGATGTGTGTTTGTTTCCAAATGATAACGTTATTAATATGCGATTGATTAAGTTCATGATGCCTAAGAAAGCAAAGTAAATTGGTTTCTTTTAAAATCTTAGTTTTTTAAACTTATTTTCTGACAAAACTCTATGTATGTGATAGCTTGTCTCTTGTTTATCACAGTATCACTCCTGCCTTTTTTTTGCCATTGTCTCACATCTGTTTGCTTACAGAATTCCATCCTTCGCAATCTGACTGGTTTTACATTTCTTATTACTGGTGTGGGAGGAAGCATGAAAGAGATGGAGAGAATGCAGTGTTTAATTGTTTCCTTTAAGTAAAATCATATATGCAAACAGTTTTTTTGGCTATGGGCAAACTCAGTGAAATTGGGCAAGAAATTCCTTAAGTGTGGCATTTGTGCTCTTTTGACTGCGTGGCAAGGCCACAAATAGAGGATAAGGTAACAACAGCAACAGATGTGAAGTACTCAGGATGACTTCTTCTCATGCAGGTTGGATGACATGTGAGCATACTTTAGTCCTTGCTGAATGTAAAATATTGCTGATACCATTTATATGATGAAAAAAAGAAACCAGAGCAGAAGTTCAACATAGAATTTCCTATCTGAAATTCAAGGAATCTTGTGAATAAGCACTGTGAAGATAACCTTCGTAATAGATTCCTGTGTGTTACTTGCTGATATGTGCTAGTGTTAAAGTAAGTATTATAGCGCTGTATATATGTCCTTGTATAGGTGTAACTAAACTTACTACTTTCTTGCTAAATAATTAACACTGGCTTTACTACACTGGACACATGATATGCAAAGAGGAGGAGAATAATTGTAAGTCTTACTTTTTTATTGGCCTGTGCTTGTTCTGAAAGTAAAAATGATAATTTTCTGAAAGTTATAAGGAAATAAACAGTAGTTTCTCACTTAGTTAACTGTAGTGCACAGTACAGAAATGAGCTTGGTTCAAAACCAACAGCTAGTACTTTTAACCATATTGTCACACAGATTCATCTTTATAACAAATTTTAGCTGGTTTTCAAAGATATTTTTCCATCTTGGCAGAAAAAAAACCTCTGTTCAGTTTGAAATGTAACTATGCTCCCCTAGTTATGTCCTAATCAGATCATTTTAAACCACATATTTAATAACAAATATACGATTAAGATAAAGACAACCTGGCTTGCACTTTAAAGGTCAAGGTCCTAACTGCTAAATGAAACAAACTGTACTTATTATGAAATATTAATGCTAAGCTATTATTCTTGGTTTTTCATAGTAGATATGATCAAAACCATATGCCCTTTTTTGAAAGTTAGTTGAAATAACAGCATCAGCAAATTAAAAAAAAAAAAAAAAAAAAAAAACAAAAAAAACCCAACAGTTTAAAGTATTTGATACTTTACTAGTGAGCCAGATACATTATACTCCACTTTTTGGTAGCATTTATCTAAGGTGCTTTGTGAGGAAGTCAGCTGCAAAGAACTTGGCATTTATTTTTGAGTCTGGAAACAGACATGGTTTGCACTTTCATACAAAAACAATACACATAACAATGTGATATTATCATTACATAACTATAATAAAGGAATAGATGTATAGAAGAATTCATGTTCTGTAAACCTATTTACAAAGGTATACATGCATGAAGGAGTTGTAGCCACATAGCTGAAACAAACATGTCAGTGATTCTTATGCAGAAGCTAATTTTTTTTGCACCATTTAAGCAAAAGGAAAAATTTCCCCTGACTTCAATACAGCCAGAGTTTTCCTCCAAACATCAGGAAGTGAAAAAAGCATCCAGTGTTCCACTGAATTTGCTCCTTTTCTCAAAGGTATATTTTGCCACATAATAAAATTGTCATTGATTAATATTGCAAATCGGATTTACAAATAGAACTCAAATATATATATAAATTATGATAGGGTAAAATTAATTTTTGCACACATATGATTCACAGCAAATATCCTTGCAAAATTCTTTTGCTTCACAAAAAATACTATCATATTTAGGTTAGTTAGCCTACAAAAAAAGAAGGTTGTGTGGATGTAAGTGTAGGAATTACACTGATTGCAGACCAGCTGACAGATGAAAACTCATTTCAGCTAATGCATATTAATCTTACTGCTCTCTTGATGTAGTAGAGTATTTATGCTTCTGAAGTGCCATCCACTAAAAATACCTCTGAAGTACTGCAAGCTTAGCAGTATAAAAAAATTGGAATTAAACGAATACATGTGAATATTACATTCCTATTGGCCAATATTACAGTGTTTTCCAGCTGTCTTTGGGTTGTCATGTCTCATCAGAGCTGAACGGCTGTTTTCATCCACTGATATGTTGACTTTTTATCTGGATGATTTTCTCTGATGTGGAAGTTGTAAGTAATCAAGAAAAGGCATGTTATGCTTGCTTTATATCTCTCTTAAGTATGTAAGACGGTTTTCTGACTGTTTAGTATGATTTCTGGAACAATGAAAAAGCTGGCAAGGGCTGAGAAGTTGATTTGTTAAATTTACAACAATTTTGCAACTTTCTCTTTACCAGATGTGAGGGTATATCTAATTTTTTGTGTACTGTGGCTTACTTCATTTTTGTCAGAAGTGTTTTGAGCAATGCAGTTTTTCCTGTGGGATATTTGCAAAATTAAAGACTTCTTTTTGCCTGAAATTCTTGAAGCAGAGTTGTCTCACATTTTATTTTTGCTAATCTGGCAGAGATGATGTGTTCACGCACACCTCCTGTACAAATCAGAAGCCTTATTTTCTAATATAACCATACAGCTCATTCTTATGACTTTGAGAATATTAGTGTTTTCAAAATGCATTCAAACGGTTTTAGTAGTGTCCAAACACAGACAACTAATTGTTTTTTTGGATAATTAAGAAAAAGGAAAACAAGTTTCTCATATGAAAGGCTTTTTCAGTCAGTGTTTTTAATTGGAAAAAAAAGACCTCTAATGAAGATGTAGATATTCTAGTAATGCCTTACATTTCTTATACAAAAACAGTAGCATGGTATGATAGTCAAGTTCAATTAATCAAAGCTTGAATATTATTCTAAAATTAAGAATAACTAGATTTTTAAAACAATATGTTTGATTATTCCTAACTCGTGATTTCAGCTTGTGTGATAATAAAATGTCATGTGCTACCTGACCTAAGGTAAGAGCATAATCTTTATCAGATAATACTGCATTGAGTCATCCTGGCAAGAATCCTGTCTTCTTGTAAGTCAGTGGCAGAGCTTCATCAACTTCACTTGAGTCAGAATTTCATTAAATGAATATTTGGGTAATGAGGGATGAATCATGAGACTCCTGGCATTCATTCTTAATGATCACAAATAAGATCCATGAAAATCCTACTGCAGTTAAGTGGAAGATTAATGTTGCTTTAAGTAGAATTTAGTTCAGGCTTTTTATTTTGCACACAGGCACTTGTGTAATTTTTTCAGTACTTTTTTAAGACTTCTGGATTCTCTATGGCATTTTCCCATCTACAGAATTCCCACAATATTCCGTCTTCTGGATCTACAAAGTAGACAGTATTGAGTCACTTGTATTTCTTAAATTATATAAGTCTGCTATTAGATGAGAAAATGAACATGAGCTGGCTTCAGTATGTGCTCGCAGTCCAGAAAGCCAACCATATCCTGGGCTGCATCAAAAAGAACATGACCAGCAGGTGGAAGGAGGTGATCCTGCCCCTCTACTCTGCTCTCGTGAGACCTCACTTGGAGTATTGTGTGCAGTTCTGGTGTCCTCAACATAAAAAGGACATGGGACTGTTGGAACAAGTCCAGAGAAGGGCCACGAGGATGATCAGGGGACTGCAGCGCCTCCCATATGAAGACAGGCTGAGAAAGTTGGGGCTGTTCAGCCTGGAGAGGAGAAGGCTGCGTGGAGACCTCAGAGCAGCCTTCCAGTATCTGAAGGGGGACAGCAGGGATGCCAGGGAGGTACTCTTCATTAGTGATAGGACAAGGGGTAATGGGTTCAATCTTCAACAGGGGAAGTTTAGATTGGATATAAGGAAGAAATTATTTACTGTTAGGGTGGTGAGGCACTTGAATGGGCTGGATGAGGAAGTTGTGAATGCTCCACCTCTGGCAGTGTTCAAGGCCAGGATGGAAGGATCCTTGGGTGACATGGTTAAGTGTAAGATGTCCCTGCCCATGACAGGGGGGTTGGAACTAGATGATCTTGAGGTCCTTTCCAACCCTAACTTCTATATACATAACATCGTAGAGCTTTCTGTTGTATTCTGTTCAGTTTCATTTCACTCTCTTCTATTAAATTCCATTTTATGGCGTTCCATTCCCTGCACTCACAAGTTGTAAAGAGGAGATCCTTATTTACCTTAAATGCCAAGGGAATTTCAGCACTAAAAAACCCTTTCAAAGACACAAATCAGAATGGTTATGGGTGGAAAGAGCATCTTATTTATTTCTAAACAAATTTATTTGATTTAGTTTAGCTTAGTTAATTAATCCATAAATTAAAAGAACAAGTGAGATGGTTGTTTTCTGATGCAAATTTTCCTCCTCTAGATCTGCTTAGTACAACGTTTAGTAAATTTTCATTCTCTCCTCTCCTATTACTCAATAATTAATTTGGTCTTCAAGTTACTTCTGCTTATCCCCCACATTTCTCATCATAACTTTTTTACAGTATAACTGTAATACCTCCCTCATTCAATCTTACTGATAATTTGTCCACTTCTTTCATTGTAGGTCAGTTTAGCATTCTAAGACAGGAGGTAACTGAGCTCTGGAGTCAGACCAAAAGCAGAAGGCAAGCATGGTCTTCCCGTGAGCTAGAACTTTGTTTATAAAGACCGTTTTAATGGGTTATTTTTATACCTAAATATGCTATATGATCTCTCTATGTTAGCTTTCATAAATCTCTGTATCAATTATTTTAGGTGTGTACAGTGAACGATCTCATAGTCACTATGTCTGTGAAAGAAACCTTCACTGTGAATTTCTGAACCAGAAGGAGAATGATGATCCAAAGTTACTCTTAGAAGATGATTTAGAAAATATTTTTAAAATCTGGAATTTCCTATGTTTCAGAAACTGATAATTTCTGTTTCCAATTTTATAATCTCATCAGATTGCTTCATGGATGAGGAAGTTAGACGGGCTATCTGCAATCCCAGAAAGTAATAAAAAAGGGTTTTTCCTGTTTTCAGGGACATTTTGTAAAATACATATTTGCTCCTTAATGCCAATATGCCAATAGTGAGATTTTTGAAGTCCATTCTTTATACATTTATGTGGCTTTCCTTCTATAATAATTGGATATTAAAATTATTATTTATTTGACTAGGGTCATGCAAAGAAGTCTTGCTTCCGTTCTTCCCCTTCCAATAGGAATTAAAGAAGTTTCTAGGTAGGTGAAAAGCATAGAGAATATTGCATGTGTGCAAGCTTTAGAGCCGCAATCAGTAGTGTACATGCACAATACAGTTATGTTGCTTCAAGTACTTACAGTAAGGTTTCTGTGTGGACCTTTTCCATCGGCTACAATAGTTAACATGTGTTTTGTATTTTGGTGGGTTGACCCTGGCTTCGAATAAGGCACTTGCCCACCCATGCACTTAGTCACTCCTCTACTACTCCAACAGGAGACGGGAGAGAATAGAACTAGCAAATGTAAGAAATCTTGTTGGTTGAGATAAAGAAGTTTAATAACTAGAAGATAAAAGGGGGGGGGGGGTGGTGGAAATAAAACCAGGTGGTTCTATTTCCTCTCCTTCATTCTGTGTCTTCCTATCTCATTGTTTACAGGACTATCTCACAGTGCTATACAGTTACAGGCAAGAATAACTTGACAGAAGTTGGGGATTTTTTAGTAAAACAGCAGCAAATATTTATGCCTTGATTTGATTTATGTTTACACAATAATTCAGTAATGTAAACAGACACAACTCCATGTAAACATTGTATTAGATAAAGCAATACTACTGGATAAGAAACTTCTTTGGAAATTAGAAGAACTGAGAATCTGCCACTGTATGAGAAAATTATTACATCATATTGGGGTTTCGTTAAGGAAAGCAATTAAATGTGGTTTGGATTAACTACCATCAATATAATTATTTCTTAATTATTTGTCTCAGAATACTTGTATATTCTTGAAAGAATTCCTCAGCTTGCTGATTCAACAGCACAGAAATATCTATATATCTCTTTCACCAACATTTTTGAAGAATAGGAAATCCGTGAGTTCAATTTTAGATTTTTTCTGTCGTGTGTGGAGTTTACACAGAATGTCTGTATGGTTCATTTTTATTTCTTATTTTACAGTGCAGTTACAGGTCATGATTAAGTATAAAAATCTAGACAGTAGTGAGCCAGACTGATACTTAGAGCTTGCTCTAAAGTGCAAGCAAAAAATGTTTCCTGCAAAATGGTGTCGTGGTTTAAAAAAGTCCCCCAACTCCTGGAGAGTTAGGAAGGAGAATCCAAAGAATGTAGCCCCCACGGATTGAGATAAGAATGGTTTAATAGCTAAGGCATAACACAATAATAATGATAAAGCCAATAACAAGCGAAAAGAATACAACACCCTACCAGCCACAGACCCATAACTCACTCCACCCTGCCCGGCCGAGCACCGCCTGCTCCTTCCTCAGTTTTCCTCCAGAGCTCCCCCCTCCTGCTCTCTCTCTCCCAGTTGCATCCTGGGCATCACGTGCTATGGTATGGAATACCTCATTGGCTAGCCTGGGTCAGGTGTCCTGTCTCTCCTTCCTCCCGGCCTCCCCTCCTCCACCTGGCTGGAGCAGGTGCTCAGAAAAAGCCCTGAACAAAAACACCCTCAAAACATGCTCACTATCAAGCAACTATTCCCAGCCCAGAAGTCAAAACACAGCACTGCACCAGCTACAAGAAGGAGAAAAATGACTGCCATGGCTGAACCCATGACAAATGGCTTTTAAGGTCACCTTCTAATATTTCACTGCTCAGGAAACCTCACTTTTTTCTGAGTAAATAGATTTCTATGGATGTCTCATCCAGAGATTTGTGATTTCATCTTCATAGAAAAGATGCAAGGAAAGGCAGCTATGTCTGGATCATGCCAGGTATTTTACATTCTTGTTTTATGTGTTACATCCAAAGGGGGTCTGCAAGGATACCAGAGAGAGACTCTTCATCAGAGACTGTAGTGACAGGGCAAGGGGAAATGAGTTCAAACTTCAACAGGGGAAGTTCAGGTTAGATATAAGGAAGAAGTTCTTTACTGTAAGGGTAGTGAGGCACTGGAATGGGTTGGCCAAAGAAGTAGTAAATGCTCCATCCCTGGTAGTGTCCAAGGTCAGGCTGGACAGAGATTTGGGTGACATGGTCTAGGGTGTGGCATTCCTGCCCATGTCAGGGGAGTTGGAATTAGTTTATTAGTGTCCTTTCCCTAACCATTCTATGATTTTATATACAGTTAGGATTCTAAGTCTATTTTTAATTGATCATTAGTATTAATGGTCTCCATTTTACAACCAAAAGAAATAACAGAAAATTATGGGAAACATTGTAAGCTTTTCATTCAAATGTCTTTATATGGGCAGCTTTAATGGAAAGGCTACCATTAGCTTCTGGTAAACCAAAATCTTTGGTTGCAGAGCCAAGCTAAACTTGGCATTAGAAGCCAAAACATAGACTTGAGCCTCTAGAGCTGACTGCAGATACAGGAAAAGGAAAATAAGTAATACTCATATACAGCATTCCTGTAGCAAAATACTTTATTTCCTGCCTATTCTCAAGTTCTTATAGGTTCCTACTACTTTACTATAACATTGTTAGCCAGAACTATGAAAACAAAATTTTGAAATGTGTAAACAATCTGCTGTCTTAAAGGTACAGTATAGCAAAAATATTGCAATGTGATATGATACAGTTCCTTGAAATACCCATGTTACCAGTCAGTTTTATCAAATAAGGATCTGTGATATTTTCAGTCAGATTTATCCCAGCATATGTAATTTTTTGTCCATATGCTTTTCCACGTTGTTCTGCTTCATTGCTAATCCTCTGCTCTTCAACACACATGTTTTTCAGTGTTGTTTTACATATATGTACACACACAGAGAAGTAAGAGACGCTATTACAACATACTGAGGTACTGGAAGCTTAGTTGCTGTAGGGTGGCTGGGGCAGAGCAGTAAATACAGCTGGAAAGAGATGGCCATGGCAAGCTTAAAGGCAGGACCAGCAAGAGAACTTCCTTAGTTTTGTCCCTTGCTTTTTCCTACTGCTCTTCAGCCTGCACTTTCTTGCAGCACTGTCCCATACCCAGCATTACCACCAGCAACACCCCATTGGAGAAGCTCTGTATTTACTGCAATATCTGTATCACAATATGATGTTTGAAGAACTACTGCTGTAGTTGTTTTAATGGTTGGAAATGCATGAGTTTTTACATGAGAAGATCAATGACAAGAGCATCAAATGGAAAAGAGAAGGTGATAATGTAACATTAGACACTTATAAAAAAAAAAAGCCTCAACTTATTTTTCCTAGAATAAGATCTGCCATCATTTTAGTTTCTAATATTTTGTGGTTAGCCAGAGCTAGAAAAATAATGTTCTGATCCTACATACTGCTGTTGATTGCCTTGTACCTAATAGTTAAAGATGGTGACAATTGGGTTTCCTCGGTATATGATTTTCTGGTACTAGCTTTAGTTTGTTTTTTGTTTTGAGGTTTGGGTTCTTTTCCTTCCCCTAATATGTAATCCTCAACTCTGAGTTTTCCTTCTCACTGTCTAAAGTATTTGCAAGTACCGTGCTAGAAAGTGAGTGATAGCAAAGATTTACGTTTTGCATGAAAGTTTACCATCTCCCTGAATGGGGATCCTAACTATGGAGGACCTTATACAGAAGAGTAACTTCTGTCAGACTGGGCAAAATAGTAGCAGTATTAAGATAAATAATGTAGTAATTCATGGAAGTAAGTTGAGAGAACTTTTTTTCTTTATAAAAAGGGCCTTTAATCATCCTTAAACATTAAAAATGTGGGTAACAAGTCAGCGATTATTATGACATGGAAAGTATAGACTGACCTCTTTTTCAAGAAAGAATTTCTATCTATTTGGAATTGAAAAAGTTTATTTCTGTGTCTTGAAAGCCATATATAAAATTATACTTTAACCCATAAATAGATCAAATTAAATGAAATATTAAAAAAGAAAAAAACCCCAGGATTAAAATTCTTAATGAGGACAGTCTGCAGTCCCTTTTTTGTCATAGCAGTTGTATTTGTCTCCTATGTGTGTAAAAAAATCCTTACATTTAAAGACACAACCATAACCACATGTTTATGATACTTACAAGCTAAACTCACATTGACATGTCTTTTGTCAAGCACATAAATGAAGCATACTTTAGAAATCCATTCTGGTATGTAGACATTATAAGAAAGAAAAAAGGATGAAACTGTTTTATAATTCTAGATTGCTAAGGAACAGATAAAGGTTGTGATGCTGTCTTTAGTGTGAGCAGTTCAGACCCACAAATTTCAATTCACTACCAGAATTAATGGTGTTGCTAAAATTACAGGAAGCAATTTGTCATGTGCTTTGCAAGTTTGCACATTTTTAGAAAAATCAGGAACTATGAGGTTAATTATGAGAAAAGTATTAAAATTAGTAGACTCTTACTTTTCAAAGAGAAATATTACCTGAAATAATTATTTCAATTGCTGCATTATCATTTTCAATTACTTCCCCTCGTAATGTACTAACATTGCTTTTTAACAAGGAAGGCTTAAAAAATCTAATTTTAGTTTTCTGTTCACACTGTAACTGTGATTTTGTATTACTGAAAAACAAAAAGAACTTTTAAGAACTAATTCATATATGGTACCTATAGCCAATAAGTGTCTGAAGATCATGAAAATACAAAGATTAATAGTCATCCTTTTATAAAAGAAATTAATACATTAAATTCTTAATCTGTAGTTGAACAGAAAACAGATTACTTCATTCAAAGTCTCAAGCAGGCAGCAATCTCTTTAAAATCAGAAGCACATATCTAACACTGTTGACCTTCTATTCAATGGTAAGAGGTTACAGAGTTTAAGCCAAAGATAGAGTATGTCTTGCCCATACTGTGTTGATCTATCTATCTTCATTTTGCAGTTAATCTGGAGTAAATGTTTTAGAAGGCTTGTCTAGCTGGATGGAGAAGTTAGAAAGCACTGAGGTTTGGAAATAATTTTTACAATCTGAAGGCATGCTTTCAATTGTCACAGGTTCTTTCCAAATTTAATAAAATCATGATGTTATGTTTCAAAATTAGTAGAACATCAAAGAGTATATAAGAATACTGGTGAAAAAGAAGATTAAACAAAAAATATTAAATTAGATCCCATGTCTTCCTTCCACGATAATTATTTAGCAATAGCAGAACACAACATATTTTGTCTATAGTAACATTATAGGAAAGAGCTCAGTGAGTCTTAATGATTGACCTTTTTTAGAATTTCTTATAACTTCTTATCATAAATAACATGCCTGATGCCTGCAGTGTCCCCATTTTCTGTTGTTAACTGTAACTCTTACTATCACTGAAGTTTCCTGTTGTAATAGAACTTTTGAATGTAGAGAAATCAGGTCATGGGATAAACTTACATCCTCAAAGATCTATTCAAGATTATTCTGTTTATATGTGTGTATATATATACTGCGTATACATAGCCTATTTATGCAGATAGAACATTTTTGTCATGGGAAAAATGTTTGGAATGCACTTTGCTTTAGAAAGAAATTATCACTACAATTCATCAATCTCTTTTTACTTTTGGAAAATGAATCTCATATGAGTTACATTTTGCAGAGTTCATAATCCAAACAAAAGCAGTCACCATGAAAGGGGACATTCCAAATATCTTCAATCAAAGCAAGCTTATTAAAAAAAAAAAAAAATGATTAAACAAAATTCACGTGTTCCCGAAAGTATTAGGATAAAAGCTACTTGAATGTAAAAGCACAGTAAAACAAGTTTGAAATAGGAAGGAATATGGCCATGTAAATTTAGGAGAAAGATTGTTGACCTATTAGCTTCATGTAATATTTCTACAAATGGAGAAAATCCCCAGTAGAATTTAAAAATCTTTAAATTCTCATTAAAATATTGCTGTTTAGGAAAGTATTCTTCTTAGAGACATGGAATTAAATGTTGTTTTAAAACTCAACTCTGTATTTTTGTTGTTGCTTTATCACATTAGAATGCATTTAAACATAAAGTTGTGATTCACTTGGGACCAATGTATTCCTTCTTTCAGATGAGGAACAAGAGAAAATTCCAATAATTTCTGCAAAAGAAACTTTTAATTTCCATTATCTTTCAAACAGATTATTTGTTCTGTAGAATTTAACATTTAAGTTTCTACTACTTATATTCAGTATTCATATATAACTTCCCCATATTGTTTTAGATTTACAGCAATGGAAAGAACTGGGCTCAGAAGTCCTGTGGGCTTCCTTGCTTGGAGCCCAGATTGTGAACAGAGTCCACAGAGCATCTCACCTTCAGCTGTGAAATCCAAGAGCCTACTCACAGAGATTCTTTGACTGTGTTGGCTTGACATAGCCACATAGACACAGAGAGAGGCTTTATGTACCCCGTTTTGCTGTTCTTCTGTGTCATCAAGATCATTCTCATTCTTACTATCAGAGGATGAGAAATGAGATCTAATGTAAAAACTAAAGATTGCTTCATTCACTCTTTCCTATGATAAACATAACCTCAATTATATAATTATATACTTGGATACAGAGCAAAACAAAAAGAAGGAACACCACCTAAAAATGTCAAGATAATGAAAATCTCTAATGTATTCCACTGGTTTACCTTTTAGGCAGCATGGATGAAAACATAAATTGATTGGCAAATATAACGCGTGGGAGACAGATGTTTACCAGAATTGGAAGTACATGCATATGTGACAATGAGGAATTGCTCAGGAAAGTATGGTAGTGGACAGGAAGCTTTGAGGGGTTTGCTTTTGTAATAAGGGAGAAATTGTAGTCACAGTTGACAGCTAAAGATACTGATTCAGTTAACCATGTTCTTTCTTCTGTGAAGATCCAAGTAATAATAAAGTGTATTCCAGAAATGAATTCCACAGATACCTTCCTCCCTTTAGATATTTTCCTTAGGAACAGAAAACTAAAATAAATATAAAACAGGAGAATTAATTCACTGTTAAAAATAATATTTGGTTAAGAAAGGATCTGAAGTGAAACAATCTAACCAACTTAGTTGTGAAAGCTGAAATTCTGAGCTGTTAAGTATTAAGGCTGGCTGCTCTTGCCATTCCTAAAAATTTATAAAAAAGCCTCTTTTACCATTCTCTAGGAACAATATTGTAGGAAGTCTAGTTGTACAGTATCCAGCCCTCTTCCTGTTCTTTTTACTGTAGTATTTAATGGCAGGTAGCCAGCATCATTAAGTAATTTGCTGTAGTATTTCCATGTTAGTGACCTCCTGTTTCAAATAACTTTCAAAACAAATAGTTACTTATTTAAACAAAGTTCCATACTAAGAAAATATTTAGCTAAGTCTTTACTTTATCAAGTATATATATGAGACAGCTATTTATTTTAAGATATGCATCAATGTACCAAAATAGTAATTAGCAAACACTGAATAAAGTCTTTAAGTTTAAATTGTCCCAGCCATCTTTTATTAATAGTTTTATGGTCATCTTATGCTCTAGCTTTCTTTAATCTGTGAGGTTTTCCTATGGATTACAAGACAGGGAAACAAATAATGCAGAAGTGCAATGAGCACTTTTTTGGAATGAGAGTAAATTATTTACCTGTTAAGCTGCTAATAGGTTTGGAAAATCCAATGTTCTTTTTGTCTCAGAATAGAAATGATCAAACATAGCACAGCACATTTGGAAGACCATGTAGTATCTCAGAAACTAGTCTTAGCTGGAGATTCAAGCATCTGACATGCTTTGTATTCTACTTGAATTTATTTATCTTTATTAAGTTGGATTTTTCTCACAATGAATGAGTTTCATAAAATATTTTGCAATTTGAATTTATTTCAGACATCCAACACCCAAAGAGACAAATCATGTAGTGGAGGTATTTTTTCAGTCATTTTTGCAGTGATTACCAACACTAAGGGAGTAATGGGAAGAGGATAATTGGGACAAGTGGAAGAAGAGTGAGGAGGAGGAGGAGTGGTGGAGTACTGTAAGTCTGGAAGTGCTGCCCCTAACAAACCTGTGGAGGCTACTCAATGCTGTTTGTAAAATGGGAGAGAGATTTACTCAGCAGCATCTTGGGGCTTTTATGCTAAACTAAAAGTCGTTGCTTATTCTGATAATTTATAGTTTATGCTGCCTCCAGTAAAATCCCAAGGAATGGGTGTTTTGAAGGGAAGGTCCTTCATCAAAATATCAGATGTCATGTCACCAAAATTGTTTTCAAACAGTTTTGAAACACCACAGACTTATTAACTTAAAATATGGAGCAGATAATTTATTCATGAAAGAGGTTCATTTCTACTTTTGGGAGAAAAAAATATGCAATATCTGGATGGGAATTCCTACATTTTATCTTAATATCTCTTATCCTCCAGTTTATTTATCTGGACTTGTGGAACAAGGTAAGACGGGAAGGGGCTTAGACTGCGATAAACAATTCTAGTAATTCATTAGTTTGTTTTGTCTTGCCTGTCCAATTAGATCTTGGTAGAAAGCACCATGACAGCTGGTCTCTAGAGAGCACCATTCTGATATGGTTTCATGAAACCAGTAAAACAGATTACTCAAGGTATTCTAAGGTCAGTTAGAAAAGATCTGTAACCACCTACTGAGGAATGCATGAACCAATTTATGTAAACTGGAAGTTTACAGAATGTTTCTTCTCACATTCTTCTGGTGTGACCAAACTCAGAGATTTAGTGTATTGAATTAATGGAGGTTTTCTAAGTTTCTCAAAGATCAGAGGAAGATTATTTCTTTTAAGATTTTCCTTCAGTGAAGAAGATAATTCTTCAGTGACATGGGTTATGTCATTTCTGAAAGATGATTGATACTGTATCTGGCCACTTGTGATTTCAAACTTTGAATTCATTTACTCTTTACTTCCTTTGAAATCAAATGGGAAACACATAACCCTTAATATGCATTGCTCAGTGTTATCTAATTTCAATATACAAGTAGCTCATCAAGATTTTAATCTAATCTCCAAAATCTTTTTCAATAACTAACCATCTAGCTTTATTTGTCTCTCTGGTTTCAGCAATAGAAAACACTCATCAAGTTAAATGACAGCAGAGATGAAAACTTATTATGTCCTTTCCTGGTTTATCATTGCATGACACAAAAAAACATGAGGACAGTAAACAGTCAGAATTGGGTACCAAATGCTTGTATTTACTGACAGTACACAGACATGGAAAAGACAACTATATACCTTTGCTCTGATAGTTTCTAAAACATAGAAAGGAGTTAATAATAATGAAGGGCCTACAAACACATAACTATTTTTAATGTTAATATAATAATAAAAAAAATACATTCTAAACTGTAAATAGTCTTCAATATCAAAGTTATCTTCTTGAAGCTTTTCTGTCAATAAACTTTACTGTTAGGAAATTAAAGAACAAAAACAAAGGAGACATAGGAAACAAGTAAATGACTACTAATAAATGATATTTTGCAACATCTGCCCAGCATTATTTCTGTACCACACTTAGAAATTGTCATCTCAGTACCCCATTGCTACATCATAAATTCTCATGGATAAAAACCTAGCAATGTGTTCTTTACAAAAATATTATGTAATAAGGAAAAAAACCTCCCTCAGTTGCACCCTATCCTAGGACAATAGTTATTTTCAGGACAGGATATTGATTACATTGTCCAAAAGTCAGTTAGCCCTTACTTTTTGCACATATAGACCGCAGAACTTGTCTATTCAGGTTGGATGTGATCTCATCTTCTCCTTGGATCCTGGTTGAGCAAAAATTCTCTAAAAACATTTAAGAAATGTTTCAAATGTAAAAAAAAAATACCTACAGGCAGAATTCTTTGTTATTTGTCTAATATTGTTGTATGATATTTAAACATAATTGCTTAAGGCACTTCTGGTATCTCTAAAAAAACAGAGATTGGTGATAAAAGCCATATAAATATTAGGAAAAGTTATTTGTCATGAAAAGACTCTTTTATTTAAGCTGTAAAGAATATATCTTGTTTGACCTTACTTGAGTGTCTAGTGGTTAGTTCTGAGTCACTGGGAGAACACGGCTTGGAATTTAATTTGGATTGAAAAGTGGTCTTCTACTGAAAAGAGCTGAGGAAGCAACACCCCATACGAACAAGCTGGTTAGTGGGTTTGGTTGTGATGATTAGGATAATCAAGATGCAGAGCAGATTAGATGGTTGCACAAGTACTCCAGTCAGGTTAGGGCACAAAAAGGTCCTCTGCCTGCTTCTAAAGAGCATTCAGACACTGGTGTCTTGTTGGAGCTATAAGGTGTGCTGACAGTAGGAGGGGACTGAGAAGGCCAAGTTCAATCTGAAGCTTTCCAAACACAGCAGTTTCTTTGTACTCCTCTTCCTAGGATCACTGCTGATGCACAGTGTAACTGCCAGCAAATGAAGAGTGATGATGTTGATTTGGCATTGAGAAAGAAGGCATTTCTCTACAGAAATTAGTGTGCATTTAATATCATGGAGGGACTTCTTGCCTATGTGGCTGATATGATGTGGTGGACTTTATTTCAGCAGAACAGTTTTAACGAAGTATCCACCTCCAGTTCTCCTTCCACAGGAAACCATTATGAAATGTGCTGAAGTAAGCGATCACGTCCCAGGACAGTCTTCTACAAATGTGTGAGTTTGTAACAGAAATAAATTCCTCTGGGTGCAAGAAAGGTTTGATGAGAGCAATGCTGATAGCATCTTTATATACTAATTGATTAGGGGTTGTCATGGTTTGAGCATGTTTTGAGGTTGTTTTTGTTCAAGGTTTTTTCCAGCC
This sequence comes from Melopsittacus undulatus, assembly GCF_012275295.1. NCBI lineage: Eukaryota > Metazoa > Chordata > Aves > Psittaciformes > Psittaculidae > Melopsittacus > Melopsittacus undulatus. Next base: position 95,790,881 of record NC_047528.1, read on the forward strand.
AGGTGGAGGAGGGGAGGCTGGGAGGAAGGAGAGACAGGACACCTGAGCCAGGCTAGCCAATGAGGTATTCCATACCATAGCACGTGATGCCCAGGATGCATACTGGGAAAGAGAAGGCTGGAGGGGTGAAGCTCTAGAGGAAAATTGAGGAGGGAGCACGCGGTGCTCGGCTGGGCAGGGTGGCGTGAGTTATGGGTCGGTGGCTGGTGGGGTGTTGTATTCTCTTCACTTCTTGTTTGCTGTATCATTATTATTTGTAGTGGTAATGGCAATGGTGATTCTGTGTTATGCCTTAGCTATTAAACTGTTCTTATCTCAATCCGTGGGGACTACATTCTTTGGATTCTCCTTCGTAACTCTCTGGGAGTTGGGGGACTTGGTTTAAACCACGACAGGGGTACATTTTCTTACATCTCGAGATTTGATACAGCAAGTAGCAATCTTGGAGGACTGGAAGACATTTGAGAGGAGCAGACAGAGAAGAAGTATTTTTTTAATATGCATTTGTGTAAGCAGGTTGGTTTGTCTCTGCTTGCAGCTTTGCTGTATTATTTTTCAGTATTTTAAAGGGGAAAAAATTCATCACGTTAAGGAGTTATGGAATCTTTGTGCTTTGCTTGGCAGGCTTTCATACAGCAACTTGAGCCCACCTAACTTCAGTCTATCTTTAACATAAATCACCCAAAGGGCTTCAGAAAGACATAAGCTATTGAAAATACACAAAGTGCTCTTTTCCCACCAAACTTCAAACATAACAGCTGTTCTTTGTTTTTTTAATTCTTCTGAGAATGCAGTGATTTGACAAGTTGCAATATGGATTTATTTAGTTCATATTTTGTTTTTTAACAATCGTTTCAATAACTATAGATAATACTTGGTTTTACACTTTGCACTTTCCCACTCAACTGCATAAAGAAAAATCGTGATCTGTAATACCATTGTCTGAGAGTATTTCATAAGAAACTGAAAAATATGGTCTGCCTACCATAGTTTTGAATGTTTTTTAAAGGAAAATTAATATTTAACAACAATTTATATCTAGATTGCCCAGAGAAAACAGAAATTAAAGGCACTATTTTCTATGCTTGTTAATGTATAAAACTAGTTTATGTAATTAATGGCATTATCAAATATCTGAAATACAAGAGGAGCTAGAGTTGATGTTCAATTGACTTCTGTGGAAAGTTGGTTTTTTTTTTCTGATTTTTTCTTCCTGACTAATTGCAGGAAAAGATTGACTTTAGTTTAAAGGTGGGTCATTCATCTGCCCTTCTTCCAAAAGGATCATCACATAATTTCTGACATGAAATGCCAGACATTCACCGTTAGACTACAGAAGACATTTATGGTGTCCTTTACAGCAGCTAAAATTGCTTCAGTTACTATTTCCTATGCTAAGTATAGGGAAGGCTACATACACTACAGCCAAGGTAAGCACATGCCTAGGATATGGTAGACATCCAATTTTAATGGAACCCATTTTGGCAAAAGAAGTTATTTGCTTTTAGAGGGAGGTCAGCTTTCTGTAGTTCCATTGTGGTTAGTTGTCTGTATTTCCCACAGGCTTACTTAGAATAGGTCCTGCAGGAGTATGTATGGGTGTGTAGCATAGTGTGAGATCTTTTCCAGCTGTGGGCTCAATTTCAGAGGCAAATGAGATACAAAAAAGAAGAGAGCAAAAGTAACAAATACAAATATATAGAAAGCCACTTCCTTGGAACAATTAAAGCTTATGTTATTTCTAACACCAAGGTACAATAAGAATTTGTGTTCTGCCTTCTTAACAAGTTTAAATTCAGTGACTTGCCTTTACACAGCTAATGTAAAATATTGGAGAACATGAACACCTCTTAACATAAACATAGACATTAGAATTGTACTCCTGGGGGAAAAAATAATAATAAAAAAAGTCTTTGGAGAATAGATTAATTTGACTTCACATTATGCTTCTAATCCATCAGTTCTGTTGTGGCAATGAAAGATCCAGAAGTTAATTAGCACTTATGAGTATTCCTACTGCCATTTGATCTTTCCCTGAGAAACAGCATTGGGAAGATTTGAATACATAGTCCTTACAGGCATCCTCAAAAAGACACTTTTGAAAATCAAACTTGTGGGTACAATTTTAGTGATGAATTGGCTCAAAAAGCCTCTCTAAATTAGGGATAAGGTTATATACCCTTCATATTTAATACATAAACAGGAACAAATTCTTTGCAGTTCATGCCATCTCTTGAAAGAGGATCAGGAAAGTGGACAGAGTTGTTGTTTGATACTGCTTGTGCTCTCCCCATGAGTAACTTGTGACAGAGTTTCTGGTTCAGTATCAAATCCTTCCGAAGCCTTGCAACTATTATGTGCTAACTCTGTAGCAGGAGTAACATTGATAAAAACAGGTCCACATGTATGTCATTGATAAAAACAGGTCATCATGTATTAAGAGTGCTGTGTAAAATAAAAATGCAGTGTGGGGCAAGTGCTAGAAAACCTGCTTGGGAATGGTATGTGGGCCTGTACAGTTTCTGGTGCTCTGGAGGATGCTTCAGGCAGATGCAGCATGGAAGTATCTCATGGAATGTGGGTCTGGTGACTGGATTTACACAGGTGTTTTCTTAGTGAGGACAACCCTCACAACCAACAATGCCTGACAGAGTAGTGCAACTTAAACAAGTCTATACTTAAGCTGAAAAATATAATAGGAAAGAAAGTCAGTGGAGGCTTTAATTGTTTTACATTTATTGCTGCTGTTGTTGTTGTCGTTGTTGTTACTTATCCCCTTACAAAATTTCCTGAAAGCAAACATAAATGTAAGCATCTTCTGTAGTTTGTATAATCATATCTATAAACAGGCATCTATCAAGTACATGTTTTTATATAAATGTGTGTGTGCATGTGTATTTTTGCATGTGTGTATATATACACAAAGCATCTTGATATATATTACAGTATCAAGAAACAGATTGTTGTTTGTTTATTGTAATAGTAATATAATATTATCACATATCTCAGTTATAGTTAAAACATTTTAAAAACCTTTAAGATACATATAGACTCAATCATGACAATAGTGCAACTTATAAAACGAAAGGGAAAAGATGAGAGAAACAACTGCAATGTGAAGTTCAGAGTAAGGTGTATTCATTAAGTTTTTTGTGCAATTGTTGAACAAGATGTGGGTATCTATTTACAGAATGTATTCATTGGCCTTTTCTAGAAAATGCAAATCATGCTTGTTTGATTTTCAGTACTTAACAACATTGTTTTTAAAATTGGCTAGAATATACAGCTAGCATATTCCTGAAATCAAATGATTAAAAATTGATACTGAAATACCAAAAGGATACTCTGTCATTCTTAGCATGAGTATAATGCTTATTAATTCTTCTTCTCTGATCCAGTGTAGAATTTCAGCACATGTAATCTAGCCTTCAAAATAGAGCTTAGAAGACTGACAAGCAGGGTCATTAAAATCTAATCGCTTTAATGGACCTTCCAAATGAGGGCAAAGTGCTTCCACAGCTTTGAGAATTTGCCCACAATGCTGTTTTCAACTTCATGCATGCCTTAAACTTCACATATGAAGATTACATTCCTTGTGTAGGAAACAGGTCTCTTCAAACAAGACTCTCATCCCACATTAATTCATGTGCTTTATTTTATGCAACTGCAAGTAGTTTTGCTGATTTCAGCAGAACAGTGCAGAGGCTTAGATTTATGTGGTCTTTATAAGGTCAAGCACAATGTAAATAAAACACAGAACATAAAGAATGTGCAATCTTAGGAGGGGGAAAGAAGTTAAATGACTTGAACATGCCAAAAAATTATCCTAAAGCCCTCTTCTTGAAACAGTATGCATCATAAACCACCTGGGATGGGAATGGTCTCCTGACTGCCATTTATAAAGATATAGTGCTTTGGGAATTTCAAGCATTTTTATCCTTTTTTATATTTTAATTTAACATTTTCTTTTTTCTAAATTTATAATAAACAGAATTAAAAGTTTGGACAGTATTATTGAGTGGAACAATCTGTGTTGGACTCAGTAGAACCCAATACAGAAAAAAAATAATCTGATTTAAGTACATAGGAGAGTATCTTTAGGATTAGAAGTGTTCACAGCACCTGTAGTAAAATTGGTGCTCTAACAATATATTTCCCAAAATATCTGCAAACAAATTGAAATTTGCAGGCTTGTAAGAGAAATTTTAATCTATGGTCCTGCTGGTGACTGTTATGTTTCAGTTTCAAGGCTGGATGACATGAGATGCAATAATAGACTTCACTGAAAAACCAATATACTTTGAACACATACTTCAGTAGTACAGGTATCAGTTCAGAAATACTGATTAATGATTAACAAGATACTTCTTTATTCTTTTAATAAAAAAGTTATCAAAATAACTCATGGAGTTACTGAGAAAATTAAAATAATAAGATTTTCTATTATCAGTAAAGTTCCAAAAATTAATTTGATACTTTGTGTATGTTGTCTCATGTATGCAAAGTTCTATGCATGTATTGACATTGACTAAATAAGTAGTACCGGTAATAAGAGTGCTAAACATCTACATGATCTTTCCTGATTTTGAATTTCAAGCTATTCATGCACTATGTTTATTTTACTTGCCTTAAATAATGAATATTTACTAACATCACCAACAAAGTCAAGGACAAGCATTTGCAAGATCAGAAGTTAAAAATCTAGGTTTCTTGTGAAATTCACTGCCCTTTGAAACAATCTGCTGCATTTTAATTATTATTCTTAAGGGGAACTGTTCCTTTCATTTTTTTTTTTAAAGAAATCTTGCTTGCTGCTTGCTTTGTACCAGTAACAATTACAGCGCCTCGTATCACTTTCAGGCACATTAGTGTGTTGTTTGCCTCTTTTTTCTCCATCTTTAGTTTTATTATAATAAAAATGGATTAAAAAAAAAATTTTACTAATTCAACAAACTAATATCAGCCACTCCCTTACTGTCTTTTGTTGTTAGGTGTCTCCTGCAGCCTTAGGCAAGTACTTTTGTATTCATAATAGGTCTTACCTAACTATTTACTTAAGGAACATTTATATGGCATCTGTTAGGCTGGAATGTTCAAATGTACTTCTGAAAGAAGTGCCAACTCTTATTTAATGACCCTAGGGAATCTGTATCTTTCTCTTTGCGGCACTTTTGAACATACCACTTGTGGATGCCATTTCCTGATGCTTAGCTGTATGCACTGTACAGGTAAACACTTATATATCTTTTATTCTGACAGTCAGCTTTTAAAATTTCTTTCTTATTAGTCTCCCAAGATTAGATCTGGCTATGTCACTAAGTATGAGCCAAGCTTTACATTTACTTCAACAATACTACCTTATGCTTAAACTTCTTCATGAATTAGCACACTTTCCAATATTGGAAATTCAATTCTGTTAATTTCATTAGATTAGACGTTAGAGAAGCAGGCACAAGAGAAATTTGCTAATAAAATATTTTCAGTAGAACTTTTAAGTGGTGAGTGCAAGTAACAGCATTAAGTCAAATTTTTCTCCTATGGGCAGCATAACAAAGTACATTCCCTGGATTTAGAATTTGTGTACTATTTATTTGACATCAGACATGCTGAAAATAAAGCAATAAATGGCAAAGTGTGATATGAAAAGAAAAAGACTTTACCATATTTCCTAATATTAGGGAACACAACTATAATTCCAAATATTAAATTTAAATCAAATCTAGACACTGAAAGAAATATCAGTGCTAATAAATTTAATAAGTCAATATTTGCTAAAGTCAGCAATGCTGTAGTCTTACAAACACAGAGCTTAAAAATATTCACACTTTATTCTTTCTTATATTCTAGATAGCAGCATGCTGTACTCCATGACAGCTGTTTGAAGTGCTAATGGAGCTTATTCCAAAAAGAGCTCAGCACTCTGCTTCTTCTTCATTAAACTTCACTCAGATCAATTTTAATGCAGTATGAAGACTGAAAGAATGGTATTATGTCTGATAGAGAAGACAGAAAAGCAAAAGGAAGAGAAACGGACTGCTACATGACATTTAAAAAAGTAAAGTTTTGTATAGAGAAGGTGACACCCAGAAACATTCTGGGATAAAAAGTAAAAGAGGAGACTTGTACTGGAGAGTACAGAACAGGGAGACAGAAATTTGTAGAGGCTTGGCTTTTGAAAAATATCTATAAAATACCAGTAATCAAATTAAAAAGTCAGTAACAGTGAAGGTTTTTTTAAGGGTTTGCCTTATGCAACTGGAAAATGCATTTAACAAATTCTGTAAATCTTCTGACTTTTTAGTCCTATGCAACTGCTAACTCCACAAAATGTAACTATAGTCAGTATAAATCAAAGAAGGATCAAATTATTTGTTTGCTTCAAATCACATATAAAGAATTTTGTGGATCCACCATTTATCTGTAGCAGTGTTATATTATCAAAATGTAAAAAGTGCAAATATTTCAGTTCTTTGAGCAGGTTTATACATTTGTTTTGTTTTGTTTTGTTTTTAACCAGGACAATTTTAATAATTTCTGAGTAATAAAAGTACTTCATTGAGATACTTTGAGTCAGTTCATATCCAAATAGTGTAAGAACAACTATTAATTTTTCATATTTAAAAATTTGCTGTTACATGTTCAAAATGTAGAGTTTTAGAACATTATTGCATCATAAATAATGTTTGTAGAAAATTGGATAACCTTGGCTATCTTAGTATTTTCTACTCTGTGGTAACAGCATAAACTTATCTTTTTGTTTGCTACTTATTTATTCTCCATAGCATCCTGACACTGTTCAAACAGAAAAACCTTAAAACTGATGAAATCTTTTTCGTTCAAAGATGGCACTGTTTATGCTGCATTACGCATAATTTTCAATTGGTTCCTGTTCAATTCTTCAACTCTGTATCAAAGCCAAAACCTGTCAGAGAAACAAGAAAAGAAAATGTCAAAAGTCTTGCACTTGGAGATTAACAATAATTTTACTGTTATACACAATAAAATCAGTCACACTGCGGTTTTGTGTCCTAGTGAATTACTAAACATGGTCTTGGCACAATGTCACAACAGTTTTCCACAGCAAACAGGGAAAATTTTTTTGTTGTTTACTTGTCTTTCAGGAGATGGAAGGACCTTGACTTCCTAAATGCAATGAAGAATACACACCCCTCAAGAAAGTATGGACATTTTACCCATATAGTAGAATGTAGCCAGCACCATCATGCATTCTTGTGAAGCTTTGAGAAACAACGTCAGAGTTGCACTAAATTTGAAGTAGAGGAAAAAGTATAGGAGCCTATATAATATCTCTAAAAACAGGGAACTAAACAGTTTGGTGCTGCTGACAGCTAACAGGAAACTTCCCATTTGATTTAATGTTTGAAATTCAGCATGATGTTACTTGTAAATGGAGTAACAGTCAAAAAGATGCCTCTTCAAATCACTTGTTGACTTGTTCTTCCAACATGCACATTATGTCAGGATGTTTAGTACATCCACCCTAAACAGGGACAGTATTATAATTATAGGACATTGCTTGGCAGACAGAGAATGTTAGAGAGGCTCTTCAGTGACCAGCTGAGCTGACAGTGTGCCCTGGATGATAATATTAGTATACCTGCCGTACAAATATTTCTATATTGTTCACATTGAGGAGACATTGCCTGAATACAGTCCAATGAGAAAATGTTTTTCTTGGCCTACTGCAAACATCCCGCATGAGATCAAACTTTGCTATCCTTAAGTATACCTTGGTATATTTTAGATTACCCTAATATTCATTCTAATACAGTCTTCTATTACACTCTTCACTTTCAAAAGTGACCAAATTAGACCCTTGCCTTTAGAAAGCCAGATTACAGCCCTTCTAGAGCCATGTGCATCTATTTTATATGAGTCTACTTTATATGGATTTAAAATGCTGAAATGATGTGGGTTCACAAGAGGATACAGAAACAGGTTTTTGCGCTGGCTTTAATTTACCTGGAATTTCACCAGGTTTGCCTTAAGTGCAGGGTTCAAAGAAAATTTCAGTGATGCCTTCCAAATTTGGCTTGGGTGATATCCAAAACCGTAAATCCTTCACCCTTTGCACACACGTATTAGAGGACTCTCCTATGCTCTGCAAGGTGGTACACTCAGAACTCAGCCCAGGTCTTTTGAACATTTGTTTGAAGCAAGGCCAAAATTTGAGGCTGTAATTAAATCATAATTGAGGCAGATTTAGCCATAATCTGCATTCAGTTGCAAATGATTTGCAGAATCCTGGGAGGTGGTATTAGCTCGTACTTACCATTAGCAAGATGTGTGAAGGAGGAAGTCACTTTGGTCTGATTCTGGTAGATGTAAATGCACTTTCTCCCAGGCATCTATGCGATGTTCTTAGTGAACTCTGTTTAGGGGAAAGGTTAGTCTTATACAGAAAATATATAAACTTAGTTTCATTTGCTTTTGAATTTAATAATGGATATCAGAATGTGAGCTAAGATAAAATCCTGCAAATAAAGAACACATTTCAATGACTTGCTGTCTATATTCCCTACCTTTTTGATTTTTGTTACAACAATAAAATTCAATATTTTTTTTAATATATAAAAATATATTTTTCATTTTAGGACACATTTTTGACCATCTCAGAATTAACATTTTTCTTTACTCTGTACTATGAGCTGTCTTTTTTTGTCTGTGGTTAGTACTTTTATTATATAATTAACAACAATGAAAGAAAAGAGATAATTTTTTTCTGAGATGTTTGTCTTTTAGTGCTAGATTCTGCCATTTATTACTGAAAAACTTTAGCAAATTGGTGTTCTTTTTTGGACTAGGGCCTTTCACTGAAATAAATTAGATGACATTCAGATGAAGAGTAGAATTTCATGTGCCATATTCTTCTTCAACAAGTATCGATTTACCACATTTTAATTTCAGCACCAGACAAGCATGCACAGGTTTGGTTTTTTGTCCTGTATTTGATTTTAATTCTGATATATCCAGTTTAAATCAATAGGTATCTAGTATTTTTTCCAGAACACTGATCCACATGCATGTTTTCTGTCTTAGTTTGTCTGAGCTTTCCATCTTGAGAACTTTCCATGGCAACTCAGTGTATGCAAACAGATGTGAGGTCACATAGAGCTTATGGGATGAAACCTGAAGACAATGGAAAAAACTTTTTCAAGTTTGGCACTTTGGCAATTTTCTCAGTTTCACAAATAAAAAAAGCTTTAAATATGTTTAGAGAAAAGTTCAGTACAGTTAAATAATCACTAAAAGATTCAGTGTGTGAAAAGATAGAATTTCAGAGTACACTCTTCCTTCTTACCTTCCATTCTTCTTCCTCTCCCTGAGATCCTTTGTTTCCAACTCATTTAGAAATCTTCTTGGAATGACTTGTTTAGGAAAACTGAAATGTTGGCTACAGAAAATTGTCTCCACTTAAAAAGAAATGACTAAAAGTTTCAGAAGCAGGTAAGTCTTATTGACTATCAAAGAGATAACAGACCTCAAATTACATAAGACTCTTTTCTAAAGAAGCTGTTAATTCCTTCATCACACAGGTACTTTGAAGGTCTCACTGCAAGATCTGCTGTTGTTCAGAATATTCAAAATGTAAAATGGGGTTTAATGTTACTGCTCATTAAGTCTGTGAGTCATCTTTCAGAAGCTAGTTTATAACATACATAGATTCTTTGCAACTGGCCAAAAAATCTCACTCCCGCTTACAGCACTGCTGAATTTACTAAAACTTCATTTTTTACACATTGGTAATCTGAGTTTAAATTTACATTTTAGTTTCATGTGCATTCTTTTATTTGCATGTCAAATTGCCTGTACAGAAAAGATTTACCTATCTGTAGTTTCAAAATAGATATCAGTGGGTTTATATTTTTTGTGGGCTTCTTTGATACATTCTGAGGCTTTTTTTTCACCTGAGGTCACAGGTGTGTTTACATAATACTCGCCTGTTTAGCAACTTTAAAAAGTTTTAGTCAAAACTAGACACCTGCCTTGTTTTACAGATAAAAAGACTATTAGGTCAGTAAGGAAGTAGTATTTGGATCTAGATGGAATTTATGTGGTGCAAAAAGACTGGGAAAAGTCTTTAAACTATTGCAAGACCTCTTCTAAACTGAGCAGAAGTTATTTCTGTTAATTCTGAAGCACTAACAGAATATTAAGTGTAAAGGAATAGCAGGGACAGCGTCACTGGAAAATTGTATATTGTCTCAGATGTGAAAACAATATAACCATAAAGGTGCAAAAGGTATCAATATTTAGTCTGTATCATTCATGTCAGGGTCACTCAGTTTGTCTCAAGAGAGACCTGAATGTGCAAATTTAACATGCTTATGATCCAGTCTGTGGCCTTGCCAAAGCTCGTAAATATTCTGTCCCCACAAAGGATGATTTCCTTTTTGCTAATATTCCAATAGTGGGAAATTGTTGTCAGATTTAATGTAGCCGCAAGCAATAATGAAATGTTGCCATTCTCATCTTCAAAAAGGAATGCAGGACAAGGGCAGGACAAGGGCAAGACAAGGACAGGACAAGGGGTAACAGGTTCAAACTTAAACAGGGGAAGTTTAGAATGGATTTAAGGAAGAAATTCTTTACCGTTAGGGTGGTGAGGTGCTGGAATGGGTTGCCCAGGGTAGTTGTGAATGCTCCACCCCTGGCAGCATACAAGATCAGGTTGGACGAAGCCTTGGGTGAGATGGTTTAGTTTGAGGTGTCCCTGCCCATGGCAGGGGGTTTGGAACTAGATGATCTTAAGGTCCTTTCCAACCCTAACTATTCTATGATTCTATGCAGAATTGTGCTGATAACGCTCAGGATCTTTTCTTTTGCAACTGTCCTGTTTCAGGAGGTTACTACTAATCTTGTGCACATAACCACTATCACCAATGCAGAAGTATAGGACTGTATACAGGTGACTTTGCACCTCCTCGTCTCCTAAGCTTTCAAATATGCCATAAATAAAAGAGTTTCAGTGTATTACGAAGGCTGGCATGATGTGTTTGGGCTACTTATCCAGCCCAGGGACAACCACAAAGGGGTGATCCAGCTTTTGGCTCCTGTTTTCACAAGTGAAAGATTATACTTCAAGAGCCCTCAGAAAAGCCCGGAGCTAAAGGAAATCAGTGATGAGCAAGTTAAAAACATTTAAAAGAAATGTTGCTAATATAGATATAAGGTAAGTATGTAAAACCAGACCAAATATTCTCAAGGTTTTGTCCATTTTTGGAGCAAACTGGGATACACTGATTTTTGAACTAGCGTTTCCACATAGAAACTGTTCCTGTAACCCATCAGTATTTGAACCATCTTAAAGTCTAGGGAAACCTGGTGAAATAGTGTCTTAGAGAATTTCTGAGCGTCTAGAAAATAAGTGGGCATAAAACCCAGACAAACACATTTTCTGGTCAACTGTCCAATCACTTTCTTTGTATCTTTCCGCATATAGCAAGAAGTATTTTACCTTGACAGCATATGAAGAACACTAAGAATACCCTTCTGAATGACTTCCCAATGGCATACCAGAAACAGTTTGACAAATTATCATTTGTTGCAAATTGTAAGTAAATAATGATCCCCACGACTTGCAATCTAAGGAACATCTTCAGGTGATTTAGAAATAAATAAAACAAAGCTGTTCCCCTTGTGCTTGCCTCCACATTTCAACAGGAGTTATTATCTCTAGAAAGATACTGTCTGTTCTGCATGTCACAGGGATGTTAGGCTTTCTAGAAAAGTCCTTTTTTCCCCTTCACGATTTATCATGAGCACAGTTGCAAATTGATATACCAAGGAGAGTGTGAGTTAATGAAAAGGAACAATTTATTTTCTAAAAATGTAAAGCTTCTGTTCTAAGCCTATCTTGAGCCTCAGAAGCCGCTAAATTAGCTGCTGTTCCAGAAATATGTACATAATTTTGTCAGTCTCTAAAGCTTATGAATAGACTTCCTAAATTCTCAGCTGTTTATAGTTTTCCTAAATGGTGAGCAAATGTGCAACTGTGTAACACTGAGATCTAGGTTAAGTCTCCAGACTGAGCTAAGCTGCTCAAGATGTCATGTGTAATGAGTTGCGTGGGAAAGACATGAAAATCCTGGGCATAGATGGAGACATTCACTTCCTTGCAGAAGAGACCTCAAAATATGAAGAACAGTGTAAGCAAGATTCAGAAGATTTTAAGTGTTCAGTGCAACAGGTTGGGAACACACAACTCTTAGTCTGCATCATCTGCAGAGAACTAAGGGAAAAACTTCAAAAAACAGGATTGTATTTAGGAATACATTTTATCAACAGTCAGAACAAAGAAATTAAGTTTCAGTCTTTAAGGAGTGTGGGGAGCTGAATGTAGGTTTCTCAGTACTGGAGCACTAGAGTTTAAACAGAAAAAAATAAAAAGTTTTGCTTTTTCAAACCTTGAGCTGCACTCCTTTCTCTTCTCTTTGAAGAGATCCTGTAGACATCCTTGTAACCACTAGACCTGATAGTGCTACGTGATGCTGAAATTGCCCTTTGCTTCGACTGTAAAACTTCTTTCTTCAACCATCATGATTTTGTTGAGATTGTTCAGATATCTATATAAAACTTGATTTATTTGTTTCACAACATTGATTTGTGGGGGAACACAGACAAAAGGGCAATGCCTAGGATACATTTGCTGGAACAAGGTAAAGAAAGTATCTCCTGAGCTTAAAATTGTGCTAGCATATTTTTCACTGAGAAATAGCCATTTATTATTTAAGAATAGGAACTTCAAGTTTTTCAGAGATAGACTACCTCTACAAGAGTGTTTTGATGGCTGATTGGTACTTTGGTTGGTTGGCTGATTTTGCAATGGCATGTGCATGAAAATCCTATTTCTTACTACATTCTTAGTTCTAAGAAATAGATGAGAAAAGGATGTACCTATTGTCTATAAATCATTAGATCATCAAAAAGAGAGCTTTGTCAGTTTATAGACTCAGCTAGCCTAACAAAGATGGTCTATACTGAGACTGAACCCATTTTGCCAAAAAAAATAAAAAAATTGCTAACCCATCTAATGTGGTCAAATTTTGTCAACAAAAATCATGAAATATAAACACAGTCTGCTATAAAATAGAAAGAAGAAACACACTTACCATTCTTGGGAGGTTACCAGTGTACTTACTTCATCAACCCTCGCTCTGGGACAAGAGAGCACCAACTGATGCAGTGGAAGCTTTGGGGGAAAAAAATTTGAAAATTATCATTCACCTTGCACAAATGCAATAAAAACACAAGCAGAGGAACCTCTCCCACCATAAAGGTAGGAGAGCTATTTTCTCCTATGCTTCCTGTGGTTATCTTAGGATAGGGAAAGGAGGATAATGCCTTGGAGTGCAGTTCTGATACATTCCTGTCAGACTAGGTGAAGTGATGGTGGGGTTTAAATGGGCCACGGGACAGGGAGCACAGAAGAAACGAGAATGAAAATGCTTACAAAGATGCTTGGTTATTTACTAGTGTGAGGCTTCTTTGTGGAAAGGGTGATGCTGAAAGGAGCCTGGATTTTGTTTTACATCCTTTTGCATTTACTTCATCAGAGACTGTCAATTGGAATCAGTTGGGAGGCATTGGTTTCTGAACCAGAATTTCCATCTGTACACTGGCTCAAGATGCTGCCTTGTACCTATGTTTGGGAGTGCTGTCACAGACGTCAAGGGACAGACCAGGCTGGCTATCCCCCTAAGTGTATGAAAATCTCTTCTGTGAGCTGTGCAGATAAATATGAACACACACTGCAAGGTGTGCAGTGACTTGCACCTCTGGTGTGTGACAGCCAAGACTTGTGTAAGCTTGAGATGAAGGAATCCCTGACATCAAGAAGTCAATTCTCTTTAATTTGAATCTACCCTTTACCAATTGAACTTCTTTAGACCTGAGCAAATCAAACTGCCATTTTCCTGTCTGCAAGGCTGGGAAGCATCAACAACAACCTGATTATCTCAAACTCCTCACAGAAGTATTTGACAGCTCTACTCAATGGAAGGAGATTTTGGAGAAAGTGTCGCATAAACTCTTAAGTGTAGCACAGCGAGTAACATGTCTTAAACAGCATTTTAAGTATACATGTTGTAAATGTCCGTTGGAGGAAGCACATCCAAAGTATACAACATTATGTGAGACAAGCAATTTGCATTTATACATTTTTATGAGCCTTCTCAATACATCCATCAAAAAGAAGTGAGGAATGTTTGCAAATTGTTTTTCTCCCCTTCAGTTCATTCTACCTCTTCAGTATTTTGTAACATAGCCAGTTGTTCCTACAGTTAGGGATTGTAAGGCTTAGATGTTTGCTTGGGTTTTTTTCCATGAAGCTTAAGAATCTTCAATCAAGTGAGTAGATATGAAAATACAGCAATAAAATCAAGTGAAACTATAGCACAGTATTTTGTTTCTTAACCTACTTGTGCTCACAGCTCTTTTGTTGTGCTACATTTATATTTTAAGGTGTTACTCTAGAAGTACTGGTGTCCCTGACACATAAAGGCTTTTCATTCTTTGTTTTCATGACACCTAGACTGTGATGGTGACTCCTAGCCATTATATTAAAACAAATACAGAGTTTAGTTGTTTGTTGATGGGTTTTTAGTGGCAAAAACACACAACTGAATTGACACTGCAAGGGACTTCAAACTTTGAAGTAAAATGAAAAGATGCATTTTTTTTTTTTTTGTTTTTGTGAAATAAATAAAATAAAATAAAAACTTTTATTTTTGTGAAAGTGTGTATTCAATCAGTAGAGATTCACAACAGTGCTCACAAAACAAAACATTTTCCCTTACCCTTCCATATGTATTGCCTCTATTATTCAGTTTTATTGAATGATCTTGCTTATATGATGAAAAGGCTGGGAAAGGACTTCTAATACTATTAATACATTTTGTCACTGATTTAAAGGTTTTGTACTTGAAATGGTGAGTCAGATGTAAAATATTTGTCTGCCCTGACACCAAATATCTGCTCTGGAAGGCAAGCAGGCAACAGTTCAGAACATCTACTCCTTGTGTCATTAGTTTTGTTTCTGAATTCTTCTTTGCCATGCAAATTTTTTCACAGCTCTTGCTTATAAAATTGGTTTGGATAATACTCAATTCAGAGAAATGATATTTCACAACAATTTATAATTCTTTCATCTTCAGAACACAATGGATTTATCTGTGTTTAGACTGGGCTATTTTACTAATAATCTATGGCCCTAAGCAAAGGTAGGATTCCTGGCAGTGCCTGTGAGAATTTTTTTCAATATATATATATACAGAGTTTTCATCTGTTCTACTTATCAGTAAATTACCTAATTATTGGAGAGTTCATACTTTCCATATTCCTTCTTTTCTATTTTGTTTCCATCATGCAAAATTCAATATACCCAGGCTAACTCACCCATGTTAATCCCCATCATGCTAATTCAACATGAATATAGTTTTGATTTATGATGTCATGAATGTTAGAATTGCAAATGTATGGCACTTCTTATAGGTAATAAAGAGTCATGCTACTTATGATTTTTTTACCTTTTGTTCCTTTTAGCTTCTTCAGTGTATCAATAGTCAGCAAAAAATCAGAAACTATGAAAATGGCAAAAAGAAGTATGTAATTTTGAGGTTGCATTGCTGAATCAAATCGTAGCATATAAAAAAATTGAATAAAATTCTGACATTTTGCATAATCTCAGGAGAGTTTTCCAGTAGAAATTGTTTTGCCTTTAATAATAACTGAAATACAGTAATGAGACTGTAAAAACTTGGATTATTTATCTGCAGAAGGAAAATGGCTGAAGGGAATCTATCTAAGTTAACTTCTGGAAATTACAGTGTCAGAGAAAGTGATAAGGGGCAATGGGTTTAAACTGAAACAGGGGAAGATCAGGTTAGGTATAAGGAAGAAGTTCTCTACTGTGAGGGTGGTGAGGCACTGGCACAGGTTGCTCAGTGGAGCTGTGCCTGCCCCGCTCCTGGCAATGTTTAAGGCCAGTTTTGACAGAGCCTTGGGAGACATGGTCTAGTGTGAGGCATCCTTGACCACAGCAGGGGGGGTTAGAACTAGATAACTAGATGATCTTAAGATCCTATTGTATTCCAACCTGTTATAACCTATCAACTATTGTATGAGTCTATGATAAAACTTTCTATTTTCTTTTGTACCACAAACAAAAAAAAATTCTATGAAGCCAAGGGTCAACATATTTATTAGCAAAATAAGTCAGCAGAATTGTAACTGTGTAATTCACTACTGGTTTCATTACTTCAAAAGATGACTGAGGGAAATTGTTCTGCTTAAATCCTTGCAGTGAGCTTGAACTAGGCCTGTGTAAAAGCCTAACTGTGCAAAGTACATTCACAATCTCACACTCTGGGAAAACTGTCATGGTTTAAGTAATGTTTTGTTGCGGTTACTTACCACTTGTGCCCAGGGACAAAGTGCCTCTGCTCTTACAGATGCCAGTATAAAGCAGCATTACAGAGTTAGTCAAGAGAAAGATACAGCTCTTTTAGCCAGGCACTTAAGACTGTTAGCTCTTAATAAATCAATACAGCACCTGGAAAATAATGAAAGGCACATAGTAATAATAAATGCTCTTATTTTTAAATAAATATCTGAAGAGAGTTTCAATGTAAGTGTAGCACCATGAGAGTCTTGAAGGTTTAAGTTGCTCAGCAATAGGGTGCTCCAACAGCTACTTTGGTAGGTTTGAATAGGCCTAAAG
The DNA here is from genome assembly GCF_012275295.1 of Melopsittacus undulatus. Taxonomy (NCBI): domain Eukaryota; kingdom Metazoa; phylum Chordata; class Aves; order Psittaciformes; family Psittaculidae; genus Melopsittacus; species Melopsittacus undulatus. Next base: position 95,807,622 of record NC_047528.1, read on the forward strand.
AAATCCTTAATATACCGTCCTGTGGTTACCAAATGCTGTCTTTAAGATCTGTTAATTCCAGTCTGTCAGAGAGTCAGGACCAGCTTTTATCTTCACTACAGGCATTTGTTTAGGGTGCCCATACTTAGGAACACTTTATTGAGTAGGTTCCTATTCAAGCACAGTCCTTCTCTGACAATGTATTGGATTTTTATTGCTTGCTTGTTTTGTGGGTTCTGAAGCATAATTTTTAGATTAAAATTTGACATTCTTGCTGCAAATTCTGTCATTATGACAGTTCACATAAAAAAAATATTTTTTATAAGGTTAAGAAGAACAAAACACTGATACATAGGAGACTATTATCATGAGAACTGATCTTATGAAAGGAAAACAGTAAAGAGTGGAGAAGTATGAAAGACATAAATGTGAAAGCTTGTGATATTTGCAGTGGTAGACTGTAAGAAAGCAAAGACACTTGAACACGTGGTAACACTTTGAATGATTATTTTTTCTTGTTCCAAACAAACAGAAGGATGTAACGATGGTGCATGTTTGGCACAGTATCCCCTACCCTATGATTTTGTTGGCAAGCTGGTTGCTGCGGCTAACAACAGTGGCAGGTCAGAAGAGTAGCACCTGAACTGTGGGAGTCCACCCAGCAGTAAGAACACAGACATTTCTAGTTTAAAAGTAGCATACCGCTCGTTTTCCACAGAAAACCTTACAGTAAGTGACTTATTAGATCATTGTTGGGGTTTGTGTCATCATTCACAACTTGAAAGGCTAATGACCATTATACTTTAGTGTGGTATGCTATATTGCTGGGAACAGAAATTTAATTCCCCTAAGAACATTTTAAATATTGTAACAGAAACACACAAATAAAAAGGGAACTGCTATCTTATGTTTACAAAAAGTTTGCAAGAAAGTCTTTCTGGACTTGCATTTCTGAAGAAATCAAAGCAAATAAACAAACAGCTCCCACACACATGTACACTTCATTCTTCTCTTTTCTACCATTGTAATGCACTATTTACAACACAGTTGTGGTGGCATATTTGGTTTTAGCTGGTATTTCCTAGGTCCATATTCACACAGTAAGAGAATCAGAGTAGACTTGTGAGTAAATATGAAATAAACCCTTATCATATGACTCACATGAAAGTTTACAATCTTTGAAACAAAGAAACGAAATATGGCAAATTATGTCTGCTGTATTAACACCTGAAACAGATAATATACTTCTTTTACATTTAGAGATCAGTGAAGTAAAAGATGTAGCAATGTTACACATTCTACTATCCAGAGAACTAGGTCACTGCTAGCAAAAAATTGATGCACTGCTACATTTGGATGGCTGGCAGGAGTCATAAAAGTTCCACTGCTAATGTAAACAGGTTGTTTTGGTTGGGGCTTTTTTCAAAACTATTATGTAGTGTTCCTAGAAACATTTTAGTTTAAAACCTACTGTCTTAAAACAGTGAATGAGACTTTCGTGTTTGCATCCATGATGCAGTCAAAGCTGTTTGTTTCTTATGAATCAGAGTCACTGAGGAGGTCAGGACTCAGGAGCCAGCCCCCGCAGCACCTGCCATGTTCTGGCAGGCCACCAGTCACCTGCAGAACACAAAGTGAGTGACAGTGATTCAGAGAAGGCTTGCCCATTTTTAAAATAGCTTTCCTGAGTATTGCTAGATCAGGAAACCCTTGGTACGATCAGTGTTATTTACACTATTAACTCCAAATAATGTGACTGGCACATGGCAAGGGAGGTAAAAGGCCAGCCTCAGGGGATGTTGGCAGGAAGTGTCCAGGTGGCATCAGCAAACAAACGTATTCAACATGATATCTATCAAGGGCCTAATTTGAGACACAGTGCAGTCAGGTACATTAAAGAAGTACTTGAACTCTCATTTTCACTGAAAATGAGTATAAATTGACTTACCCAAGCCATGAAATAATGAGACAAAGAGGAGGGAGAAGAAAAAAGGGTATTATAGATGCCAACTATTCTCTTGTGATCTGATAAAACCGGTGTTTTCCATGCAAAATTACATTGTCTTGGAAAAGAAGTATGGTATATTACAATTGCATCTGCAGTCACAATCAGATGAGACTTGAGTGTCAAATTGCACAAGTGTCATGGTCCTGCAGTTGCAAAGCTGAAAAAAAAAATTAAAGCATTGTAGCTGGTCATCAGGGTGCAAGTGGTAGAGTTATGGCTAAGAAAACAAAAAGGCAGCTTAATTGATACCTGAACCACAACACCTTTAGTCTCTGGCATCTTTACAGTGAACTGATGCTTTGATTCAAGTAAGTGGCTGCTGCTGCTTTTTACATCCTTAGTGTATTATTGTGCATTGTGTATTTTATACACAAAGCTAAGAAAGCTGCAGTAACTCATCTGACAGGTATGAAAATTACATTAGCATTCCTTCCCTACATGCCCTCAGTCTCTGTCCTCTGTTTTTTTTTTACTAGGAAAACCAATGTTTTACTAACAAAGGCATTCTGAGGTTACAGGTCAATGATTTAACTGTCTCCAAATCACTCCCATGGTGATCTGCATGACTTGTTTCCCGTTCACATGAGACAGCTTAGAACCGTAAGTTAAATTTTAATGAAACACCTCTAACTTGGTATTTGACCTCAAATTTATGATATACTGCTTCTGTGGGAATAAAGTCAAGTGTCATCTGAAGCTTCATCTTCATTCTTGATAAAAGCTGCAGACAAATAGATGTATTTTTAAATAGCCATGGAATACCATGAATGTCCCTATCATTAAACAGTCACAGCTTCCTCGGAGTTCACAGAAGAAAAAAATATCTTTGTGCAACTAAATGAAACTAAAATAATTTATGGCTCATCATCTCTTTCTGCATCCTGTGACTGTGTGCAGAGATAGAGATGGAGTTGTAGTGAATGCAGAAACCAAGAAAAATCTTTGTTTTGCCTGACGTAAGTGCATGTAGAGATTTCATAGTTTGCACTTAGAGATGAAACTAGGGGAGAAGTATACTATGTCACTGTTCTGCTGGTCTAAGAAAGAATGTTTACCTCTCAGTTTCCCTTGATTTTTCATTTGTGTGAGAAGAGTAGTCTCTGAAGTAGTAACTATTTAACTACAGCTTGAATTGATGGTGGCCTGAGATATATATATGTTCAAAAAATGGATGCATGCAGCCAAAATAGAGCTAGGCATTCAAGAGCACTACAGCGTTTGTAACTTGTTCTTGCCAGTAATTCAGTTATGGGGATGCAATGAAGCTACTGTTTAAAAATATCAGAGAAAGAAAACACTCTGCCTATGTATATAACTAGTAGGGCTCCTGACTGTGGTATCTGTATTTAAATACAGAAGAAAATCATCATCATTATTAAGAACTGGAAAAACTAGGAAAATACCTCATAGCTAATAATTTTAAGAGATACTTTTAGCACTGCTTTTGACTGGGAATCATAGAACCATAGAACTTCCAATGTGTGAAGAATGAGGCTTCTGCAGTGTACATACTCTTGAAATTATTTGTCAAATACATCATGCAAATTTATTTTGGTCAATTTGAGAGAAATGTAAGGGTTTACAACTGAGTATGAATCAGTTGTTGTTGCTTCTATTTCTTGATTGGTTTGGAATTATTTTAACATTGAAATTCTCAGAACCAGTTCCAAGAAGCTATATATTAAAATGTGAAAATGTGACCCATCATTTTGGTAAAATGTCTGGGGATAAATTTTTGACTAATGTCAATAGCACAAAATTATAGGTGGTTTCCCGAAGTTTAACATCTAACCATTGAAATATAACTGAGTTACCCAACTTGTTTGGGTTATTAACCTAATAGAATGACTTTAACCTATTAGAAGCTGGTTTATATGACTTGCATGCAGCCTTTTGATCTGTCTTCTGCAGTCTCTGTAACTCCCAGAAAACAGTCATAAAGTCTTAGAATTAAGTCTTAGAATTCTTTAATGAATTCTGCAGTCCTTTCTTCAGATCTGAAGTAACTTTCATAATCAGGTGTGTAATCAAGCAGAAAGCTCAGGTGCTGGGATGACTGCGAAAAGGAAATTCTTGTTATCCAGACTCCACTCCTCCAGTTATTGGGTTGAACTTTTCAAGCAGTGTTCTGCCATACTCTGCCTGTTTACCAGAATCCTAACGTGTGATGGAAACCTGCCTATCCTGAAGTGGTGGTGCTCTAAGAATTACAGCTTCACAGTTTTTGCCTTGTGGACTGTTGCATGAAGATCTTCCCCTTGCTTCCTGCCAGCTCTTCAACAAGCCACAAACTACTTACTAGTGTTTCCTGAAATCTCAGGGTTTTGTTTCCCTGGCCAAACCAGAAGTGAGGCTTACAGGACTGTTGTAGTATCAGGGCATTGAAAAAATTACCCATAGAAATTTTAAAATGTATTTTACAATACCATACAATTAGATATTTTGAAGCAAATTGGATTCAGACAAAAGTCATTCCAGAATCTAAGATGTAAACATTTTTCTTACAGTCTCATAGCCTGAAAAATCCTAGACTAACCAATCATAGACCTAATTTACTAACCCCAGCTCTTAGTTACCTTTCTCTTGTTTTAAATCTTTGATATATAGCTCATTTGTTCCCTGTTCCCAAATTTGTTCTCAGTTTAAGTATTCTTGAATCTCAGCTTCTCCCAATACACTGTTATTTGCCCACATCCCAGTTTCTGTCTCCATTACAAGCTCCGTTTTCTATTTTATCTATTACTAGTAAGCCTGGTTTTTTTTTTCCCCTCCTTAATGTCAACTCTTACTTCTGGTCTTTTCACACCATATCCTATCTGCTGTTCCAGGTCTTCTAAAAAAATTCTCGTCTCTCTAAAATTCATTTAATATCACCCTGTAAAAACAAGTGATAGAGAAAATTGAAAAATGGATGAGCCTATACTTCAGTTGTGGTTCAGTGCCCAAACACCACACAGAACAGCAGTGAAAAACTCTAAGAAGCTTTTCCTAAGCATGAAAAAACTAAAAAATACATATGTCTTTACTATGGTGTGGGCATTTTTAGGGGCTAGTAGAATGTATGTGTTTTTGACAAATAGCTTATCTTCATCTTTTCACAATTCTATTACAAAGCCATGAGGAGTTTGAGCTTTCAGGAAAGCGGGTGGATTAACAAGGGAGAAACACAATGTATTTCTTACAAAAATTTGAATCCTATGGTGTGCATTTCCCAGGGCATTCAGAAACCTACTATGGAAATGTCTTTTCAAATGATTTGGTATGATTCTTTAGATGAAAGTGGTATGTTTTGTTGAGTAGTGTCAGATGACGTTAAAAAGAAGAGTTGACACTAGCTTCACCTACAATTAGTCAGTGGAAGGTTTTAATTATGAACTCACTTGTCATAATTTGTCTTTAACAGAATGCTACAGTGGAATTGTTACCCCACTATTTGTGGTAAACTACATGATTGTCTTTCTTTGAAACTATCATCTCCCTCTACACATGCATAAAAACCCAGGATAGCTCAGAAATTCAAGATCAAACATCTGTGGAACAGATTTCATGCTGCATTCTCTTAACTTGTGCTTTATTCTATCATTAACTACACCACATGAACTCAATGTTATGTAACCTCATAAAAATGCAAGAAATAACACATATCATCCATGTATAAGTTGTGGTAAGCATCAGTTAAATCTCTGTTTAATTGATGTTCAAATCATTATGCTAGCTGTTAAGAATCTGGACTGTATTACATCATTTACTTAGTGACAATAAATTAGGTTGGCTGCAAGGTGACATTTTTGAAGGTTTATTAGATCATTCTTCAGATATGCATTTCAATTTGGTCTTAAATAACTCATATTAATGCTCATCAGGCTAGTGAAACAAATAGGCTTTCCTCATTGGCCAACTTCCGGTTTTATATTCCTTTCTTCCTTTGAATGTTCTGAAATATGTCTTAGACTGAGAGAAAGATTTTTATGACAGGATGCCAAGAGTAACTATGAAAGAAGGCAATAGGCTGTTTTTTATATGGCTACTGAAGAGAAAGGGCAAGGGTGTTGTTATTTCCACAAAAATATTTGCCAAAGAGCAATGAGGTTAGGATTAAAAATTGAACTAGCTAGTGTTGTTGGAAATCCTCTTAACTGCAACGAAATATTTCAATTTTCATTTACTTTTACTGACAGATATGATGCATAATTATGGGTATCATGTCAGCTGAATATGACTACATTCCAAGAAGCTGATGCAGGTGCAGGGAGTGACACATTCACAGCAGCAAAGACTATAATGTGGCCAGTGGGTTTAATTTGTGTAATAGATGGAATTTACAAGGATGAACTGGCACCTGGACTAAATATCTCTGACAAAATAATATAAGAAAAAGGATAAGTTTGAGAGCTTTGAGAAGTATCTAGAAAAAAAAATAAAATAAAGCACACAGCCATGTCTCTATGTTACATTAATGAGCTCCTTCATTTGTTGGTGGAATTACACATGGGGACATGTCTGTGTAAAATGGTTATTATCTTTTTAATTGTTGCCACAGTTAGGGGAAAAATCCACAAACTATGCGAGGAATGCAATGAAGGAGAAAAAACTGTTTTGACTATTATTTTTTACTTTGTTAAGAAATATATTAATGACTTTGAGTCACCAAGAATGTCATCCTCTTGTTTTGAAAGGCTAGAAGAGACCACTTCCTATAACTGATTTATTTTTTATGGTCTTTGTACTTCAAAAAGACTTAAAAAATATGATACACAAATTAATTGAATAAATGCACTTAAAGCAATCTATCACTAGAGAGGCTAGAAAGGAATCACAGGAGGCAGACCAGTAGCATCCTTATGTCTAGTGGCAGTAGCACAAGTCTTTTCAGTGTCTGAAGTTGCTAGATATGGCTGAATCAGAACAGGTGACAAGAAGCCTCAAAAGGCACACAGCAGCACATCCATTCAGAGAGATGGCTGAGTGAATTTGTCCATGTCAGCTGCGAGAGGAAACTCCTCCTACCCACAAATGAGTTATATTAAACTTTTCCTACGCTTTGGCAGGAGGAAAGTGGAGGTAGCCTTTGTCTCAGGACTACGGATGTATCTCCATGTCTCAAATTTTCAGGGACTTCTGAAAGGCAATCTACCCACTTAAATACCTTACTGTACAGATATTGTCCTTGAATTGCAAATACCTAATGGTTGTTTGTATAGATGCTGGTTAGGAAACAGACATCAGGAGCTCTATTTTTTTCAGGATATTGCTTGCAGCTCTTTCAAATAAAGAGGAATTTCACTAGAAAAGTGACCTTGGAGATATATAAACGAAACACACAAATTTTGTTGGAAATTTTTCCTGAAAATAAGTTTATGTGTGCTAAGTAGTAAAGGGAATTACCTGTCTCCCCCCTAAATAGAGAACTGTGCAAATATTTGAGATCTCTGCCCAAAGGAAAGAAAGGGTAAATGGTTAGAGGTATAGCAAAGCAGAGAGAACAGAAGAAAGAATGCAAAGGGAGAGAGGGCATAAACAGATATATGAAGGGAAGAAAGATAAATATATAAGAAGATAAGGAAAAGATTTATGGACATTGCAAGAGCAAGGAGTAACATAGGCTTGATCCAGAGTAATAATAACATGTCTGGGTAAATAATGCATGATATCCAATCAAAAGAAAAAGAATGACTGAAAGAGTTAAAGGTGCATGAAGAGGAAATTAAGAATTTCTTGGCTTAAGTGTCAGTGAAACATGCCTGAAACAGGATAAAACCCCCTAAGATTTATCACTTTTAAGCAGCAGCAGTATGCCTATCATACTTCATGTGATGGTAATGAAAATTCCAAGTGATAAAGTTGATTTGTATATTTGGTTTCCTGAACTGTCAGCCAATTAAGGTTTTCTAACTTTTGGCACAACTCAGCTGACTTGTTTTCTCTGATTATATGCACTGCATGCTAACTTGAAATTATATCTACCCTGAAACATGCAAAAAAAGGCATGTTTTTTCAGTTATAACATATGTCCTCATATAGCTGTTGGCATTTATTTACTTCAGTAAATACACTTAATAATTCCCAAAAGCAAAAGAAAAACCCAGTATTGTATTTTAAAAAATATGTGATATCCTCTTTTCATCATGATGGATTGCTTTATTTTCAGAAATACAGGTTTGATTCCTAATCAACGTTAATTGCACATTATTTGCGGGCTTATTCTACTTTCTCAAAGTATACTTCAGTCAACTTTGCCTTTCACAGTGTATTTATGGCACGTTACTAATGTATTTGTAATTAATAGTCTGTGCACATGTAAGACTAACATGGAGAATACTTGGCTTCTATAAAATAAACCAATGTAATATTAAGTCAAATCACAGCTTATTCCCCTAGTCTTTCAGACTTTAATAATGCAGAAATTAGGGTCTTCCCTACATTCTTTGTTGCTTTTATACTTCCAGGCAGACTCTTGAAGATACTCTTTTCCTTTAGTGGCCTGCCTTACCTAGTAACACTTGACCTGCTCTCCTGAAAAGTCTAGATTTTCTTATTAACATTAATGTCATTCTGTTGGTATTAATTACAATAATTTAATTTCTCCCCCACCTACAGTAATCACACTTTCAATAAAACTACTCAAAAAAAAAAACAGATCTGGGGAGTCAACTATGTATATAATATCCTACGCTAGAAGCTTTTCAAACTACACATACTTAAATGCTTAGATAATACTTCCTCTGGAGCAAAATTTCTACTCCTAAGAAAACTACAATGAATAAAACTGAGTTACCTACGGACATTTCAGTATTAGGTGGTTCTGGGTTGAGAAATTTAAATATTTAGTATGTAGAATTATACAAATAGTTAAGCTGGAAGGGACCTCAAAAAGTGTCTCATTCAAACTCCTGTCCAAAGCAGGCTCAAACTGAATTGAAACTCAGGATGTTGTCAGTCAAGCCTTGAAAATTTCTAAAAACAGAGTCTGCATAAACTATCAGCAGGGAAAATAACTTTCTGATGTTTTTTTTTTCTTTATAACCTTTGGAATTCCCCTTTTCAATTTATGACCTGTGTCTGACATTGTCCCACCATGCACCACTGTGAAGAACTCCATCTCTTTGGTCAACTCCCTGTAAGTGCTGAGAGAATGGCTAGTGGGTTCCCCTGAAGCAATCTCTTCTTCAGGCTAGCAAGCCTTTCTGCACTGAACAAGTGCTGCAGTCCTGACTATCTTGGTGGCTCTCTGTTGAGCTTGCTCCAATTTATTGGTATGTTCATATATAGGGGAGTGAACACAAAACTGAATTCCACATTAAAGAGGAATAATCATATTCCTTGATCTGCTGGCTATGCTCCTCTTAATACAGCCCAGGCTGCTGTTGGCTGTCTTTGCAAATGCTGCACAGCTAATTCATGTCTAGCTTCGTGTTCACAGGGACCCTATTTGTGCCTTTTCAGACTCTACCCAGTCCCTGGCCTGTACCATTGTAGGGGTTTATACTGCCTCAGGTGCAGGACTTTGCATTTGTCCTGGCTGAATTTTATAAAGTTCGTCTTGGCCCATTCTTCCAGCTTACCAGAGTTCCCCGGCCCTGTTCTTGGAGCATATAATCTATTACCCCCAGCTTGGAGTTGTCAACCAACTTTATGGTGGCACATGCCTTTGCCTCTTCTGTATCACTAGCAAAGGTATTAAGCAGAACATGTCCCATGACTGATCCTTGAGGAACTCCAGATTTAATGAGCCTCCAGTTGAAGGACTAGTCTTTAATCCATTATGCTTTGAGAACAATAAAATTTTCATCTCCAGAACATGTTATTAGGTTTGTATTTGTGAAAAACAGAACAAAACAGAAACAAAGAGCAACAAAACCAAACAAAAAAGACAAAAAAAAAGTAAAACTGGAAATTATTTCTGGATTAACTGTGTTTTGGAGAGGATACCAGCTGCACAGTACTGATAAATTGCGTGAAAGAAATGCAATATAATGAATTTAATGTTATGAATAAAATGAAGATAGTGCATGACTTCAAATATCCACTCTCAAAAGAGGAGTCATTTTATTCCTTGTTACACTTCCCTGGTAAAATGTAGTATTTCATTACTACTATATCTACAGTTTTACAAGAACAATTCTATTAAGATTTAAGATTTAGCAGTTTGACAACAGTTTGGGCGATGAAGAGATAATGTTCTTTTAATGAGTTTTGCTTACCTAGGAGGAAATCTTACAGAGATACACAAACAAAACTACAAAATGTAGGAAATCCAGATGTGATATCAGCACATCCAGTTTTGGTCAAGTAGAAGCCAGATGTGCCTAAGCATCCAGTGGCCAGGTACACTTAGATTTACCTGTGTTTTGTGGTTTCACCCATAGCACAGGTATTTATAGGGTTACTGAGATTAAAGGGTCATCATGTGAAAAGAAAAACAGTACTCTCTACTGTTGAGACTTTAGTCTCACACAATAGTCTTGCACAATATCAGTGCTTAGCTCCAGGAGTTGAGATGTTTTCTGAAGATCCCAGTTTTCAGTTTAATAGAAAGAATGGGCAAAAAAAACACACTTATGCTTCCAATCTGTATAGTGGCACCCAAAAAAAAAGAAATCTAAAATAATGACTAGATGGTACTCTATAATCTCAGAAATAGCCATGCAAAAAAAAAGAGAGACTGCAACACACCTTTTGAAAATTTTGTTTATCTTTTTAACACATGAGATTTTTAAGCCAGGATTTTGATTATTTTGAGGCTTCACTTGTGATTTTCAGTGTTTATTGTTGTCAATTTTTGTGAAATGATTGAAGATGGTAAAAGAAAACCTGGATATAAAGTCAAATATGAATATAGATTAACAACACCATTGTCAAAATTTAGTGATGGTTGAGTAAGTTCTGATGAACATGATCTTTGTTCCACGTATCAAACATGAAATTAACCTTTTGTGGAGGAATTATACTGCAATGTTTGGTTGTCTTTTTTATTATTAAAATCATATTCATTTACATTTTCCACTAAGAGCCAGGTCAGAAGAAGAATTGCCAAAATACATAAAAATAAAGGTTCTTATGGTATTTTTGGCCTCATTTGTCCTATTTTGGCACTTTAGATTGGTTGTAATGGATTTATATTTCTGTCCTTTAACATTTCTGTGGTTTTACTCCCAATTTGCAATTCTTCTACAGATGCATTTTGGACCGCTTGTACTCTCTCAGTATTTGTCGATTTCTGATTGGCTTACTTGCCACAGTATCTCACGTTACATATGGCATGAGCATATAATAAATATTAATTCATTATAAAAATATACACAGAGGGAAAAAATCATTTTTGCCATAGTTTCCTGACTTCTCTATCCTGTGTCCTCTTCATGACTCTCACCTCCTCAGCAGCTCGAACCTGATGAAGCATTTTCACAGAAGTATTCCTTTTAAATCCCAGCTGTTTATTTTGGCACATTGCAGAAACAGGAATCTGGTTCTTAGGAGAGGAAAGACTAACCACATCACAGAACCGATCAGAAGGACAGCCATCTTCACTATGTGGCAGGCCTGTAAGCAATCCCCAGGCTTGCCTTCACTTGTGAACACAAATTACCTGAAAACTCTCTTGGAGGTAAGGTTGAGGAAAAGCATTAAGAAGATAAGAAAAAGAGCAAAAGGAATAATAGCTTCTTATAAATGATATACTGATGATTTTATGAAAGACTGAGAAAGAATGCTTTTCGAAAGTTCTGTACTTTAAGTGATTTCAACTCAAAATCAAAAGACTTCCCAGTCTGGTCTATGCTGAAGCACCTTGGTAGGTCAGCACACTAGGTTTTTTATTTTTCATATAAAAGAAGAAATTTTATTTTTTATTAATTTGATAGTAAACTTTAGAATTTCAAGACAATGAAAGGGAAGAAGGCAGTGGAAGTGTTGTTAATTTTGTTCTTTCAAACTCTCCACATTTTCAATTTGTAGCATATAAGGCTGCTAACAAATCAGATACACATATACATACACAGACACAAAGTACTCCTTATGCTGACTGGAAAGAAAAAAATAGGTAAAAAAAATAAGAATGTTTTTTGGAAGCACTCCTGAGAGTAGCCTGGATCTTGTAAATTATTCAGATGATAATTTTGAGGCAAAGGCCTTTGCTGCAAAATTGCAAGTGCCTCAAACCCCTTACAGCGTATGACACCAATCTGATTATCCAGTTTGGGGTATGACCAATGATACCATGAAGCAAGCATTAGAAGTACTTTCATAGAAATACAATTGATCTTGAAACACAATTGAAGGTTACTTTTTCTTTCTTTTTTTTTTTTTTTGCTTCAGCAACTCCAGCAGTACTGCTGTATTTAAATAAAATTATCCCAGGTAGACAGAAGTTTTTTGATTCAGTGCCTTTTCCGCAGTCTTCCATATTTATTTACCTCACACCACATGTTACACTTGCCAGGGCAAACAAGGAAACAGGTGTAATCATAGAAGTTTTCTACTCCATTTGCAAACAATAACTGGGGTACAGTCTGGAAGCTTGTTTTATTCTTTTACAGATCTGATCTTTCCATAAAAACCAATGTCATTCATTTAGATCTTGATAACTCCATTTCCAATTGCACTTGTGCAATGATAACCTAAAAGAGAGAGATACAGATCATTGCCTGCCACAATTTGCCACCTTGAGTAAAGTGTAGATGTTTAATGCACTCAACCCAGACATGCAATCTAAAAAGAAGCTCTAAACTTGAGTGGACAAATGCACTCTTGGCATTTGGATACAGCTAACCAAAACAACTCAGAGATATATTCTGGCAAGTGAGAGATTTTGTTTGGGATCTTTTCTAAACACACTTTGCTGGATTCTATTAATTTTAAGTAGTGAAACTCCGTAGTTTATTTAGGAATTTCTGTTATCCTTGTACTACATGTTCATATAAAGTTTAGGCAGCAGTACTGCATTTCATTTTAACAGCCAACTGTTTTTCTAGGTCTTAACGTACATGGCATACTCACACAATTATTCATTGCCTTGCTGCTTTCTCAGTAAGGGAGACTGGTTCTCTGAGACTTTGCACATTATTGTATCTGGTTTTATGACATACAAGGAAGAGACTTCTGACAGTTTTGAACCCAGAGGAATCCTGACTTTGCAGCCTTAACGATGCTATTACTCAGCTGGCTGTGTCATGCACTACCACAATTGCAACAAAAACAAATACCCTTCCTGTTATGGACAATAGCTGACATAAGAAACACTTTGCAGAGATTTTAATTAGGTAAAACTAGAAAGACCTTGCCTTTGTCAAATCTATGAAGATATCTATATGAAATTAAGGCTTTTTATCACTGAACTTTTTTTATTTCTGAAATTGATTTTTTTATTTATATCAATATTCTTGTGTGACTGCACCTTGTTGACTGGGGATTTGTGTCAAATTCAGACTTTTAGCTGAACTAATTAAGAAACAAATATCAAAGTAATCTTTAACAGCCTCATAAAGTGCTGCTTAAGTGAGGTGAGTAGGCAGAAATGAGTAGGGAATGTTGTCAGAGGTGAGGGAAGAGAAACATTGCTAGCCTGTTATTCCAGCTTCTGAAAGATGGTTGGAAGCATGCAAATCAGGGTTTTGGGGACCAGAAATGGAAATATTGCCATTGATTACTGACAGGCTGTTGACAAAAGCATATCTTATTTAAATATTATAGCCAATCAGCAGGATCATTAAAGTTCTTGTGAACTGTGACATTTTGCATCTGAGAGGTACCTATGCACATGGTATCTAGCACCAAGTGCTCAAACTTCTTAAGACATGGAGCACTTCCAGGAAAACAATGTAAGATGAGTCTAGCCAATGGAAGAATCATGCTTCCCTGATCAACCATCTCAAAGTATCCCAGGTACAAGCAGTGTTACTAAAGATGAAGAAATACCTCATCGAGGCATTCTAAATTCCTCAGAAATACTATTCAAAGGATTGTGCTAATGATTTAACTGTAGTTCTGATTGGTAGTCATCCTACATGGTGATGCATTAGGTAAATTATATACATATATGCTTTAATTAAATAAAACTTTTGTAGAATAGTAAGTCTATTTCCTGTGCTCTAAAATGATAACAAAACTCTGTCACATATTCTAAAACGTTTATCTACTTATACAGTCTACAGATTTTTGGTTTACCCAGCTTGTTCTCACTCCAAGGGAGACAGGCATTTATAGGTCTAGTTGTGGTGAACAGGAAAATAACAAATAGATACACACATTCACATGCATGCAACACACATCAATGACACAAAAAAATCCATGCATATATTATTATTGAGAATCTTCACTTTACTGTGGTCATGGATATCTTTGCTTAACCGTGAAGTTTGTAATTCTTAGATTTTGTAGGAAACAGAGGGTTAGAGAAAGAAGTAGAGGAAGAAGATAAGAGTCAAGGCTGCCAAGTTACAAAACTGGGAATTCCAGTGTAAAAATGGAACATGACTGATAGCTGGGGAGATAGAGGTTTTATTTTGCTGTGCTCTTGACTCTAATCAGAAATAACTCAAAAAACACTCCTTTGCATATATCTGTTCTCTAACCTCTCCTTCCTAATTTGAAGTATTCTTTCAATTAGCAACAGAAACGAATTTTATTTCCATTGTTTTCCTATGGTAACAAAATGTCTACTTCCAGGCCTACAACTTTAGAAAATACTAATGTGACTCAAATGACAAATCGCAAATTTTACTGCCATGAAATATTCAACAACAAACATACAGATCAGACCACATAACTACCTACTTTCTTGTCTAGTTTTCTGAGACTTTTTAAGTTTTGACTTATTTGGAATAAGTAGGTGGTTAGCTAGGCACTGTATATTCCGTGTAGGACTATGTTCTGGAAGTAGTAGTATTTCTAACTCTGAGGACCAATTTAGTTCAAAAATAATGTTATGTAAAATTAACAAAAAACTTTCACTTGTTTCTGATGTTAACAACTAAACCTATTGTACAAACTGTTGGTGAAAGCTGTTGTCAGGTATGCTAACTATTGTCCCTTGTCTGTAAACTCTGTGTATGTATTCAGTTGCTGCCTATCTTCTTTTTCTAAATTTTAAGGAACTTTGGATCGCCTTTTCAATTTTACTTTTAACAGCACCTAGCACAAAGGGGCCTAAGTCCATAACTAGACTTCGTGGGCACCTTGATAATTCAAGTGGTAATAATAATAACAGATTACATTTTTCAATGTTGGTGAAAAAATAGCTAACATAAGGAGAGCATATGTGTTCCAGACCATAGCAAAATGTTTAATAAATAGCTATTATAAATCCCAGAAGTGATCAATTTATGAGAAATGTTTGCACATGAGCAGTGCTGCCATGCCACTGAAATGTAACACAATGATTCAGTATTCACACAGATCTGCAGTGGACAAATGCATACAGATTTGTTCCGTGCTGTACAGGCATTTTTACACAAATGGTCTTAATTGCTAACAGAAATAACACCGTCTACTGTAGCTGGATTTTCTTTAACTAAGTTCCTCATGTCAGTAACACATTTGCAGCACCAGACCTCATCCAAGTTCTTGCCTTGTCGATTTTTGATCCCTGGAATTTATTCTGACAATGCTCCTAGCCTGAGTGTTTTCTTTTGCAGAAAACAAAGTAATCAGATTTCATGAGAGTTCGGTTATTGCACACTTGTATGTAGCTTTTGGAGGAAGCTCCTAAAGGAAATAGAAGTCTGTAACCTGCTCCAAATTCCCTTCAGGGCCCCTGGTTCTTTGATTTAATCTTGAAACAGTCAAGACTTCTAGCCATTCTTGAGACACAAATAGGCTGTGGCATCAAATTCACTTCAAGGAAGTACATTGTAACTTTGTTCTGATGTCTGGTATAACTAAATATATTTTCTCCCACCTTTTATAAGCTTCCTCCCATATCATCAGTACCGAAAATTTAATTTAACAGAAGTGATAGCTGATACTTTTTGGAAATTGGAGGAATAATCTAAATTAAATACTACACTCTCAATGAGGCATTTTATTCTTAACCTTCCTATGTTTGAGATTTACTTTTACAGGCTAAAATGGAAGAAACCTGTTGGTAACTTGGCCTGTTTGGTAATTTTTGTTTATTGATTAAGTAGAATATGTTTTCTAGAGATAATGAAAAATTTCTATTTTGCTTTTAAAACAAACATCTCCTCCTTGCAAATTCCCAAGAACAAAATGCTGGCATTTTTTCATTATGCAGAAGGAAGTTACATTAAATTCAAGCCACATTTTTTTCTGAAAAATTCAAATCAATAATTTTTTATTTTAAGAACAGTTCCTCAACATTTGTGTGTTATGTAAGTTTCATATATCCTTAAAAACTGTTCCCCGGAGGTTACTCATGGGACGCGCTTTTCAATAGTTCCCAGGATTGCTTAGTTAAAGGAAAGAATACTTTTTCCTCCTACCTCCAGGCTGTGTAGATAGGAACCTTAAACAGGGCACATTTAGATTATAATATTCATGAAATATGCTTGAGATGTGTGTTTGCATGTATGCATGTAGGTATATTTTCCAGAAGACTGAGCTTATACACAAGACCAGGTTTCACATAAAAGTGTTTTTTTCCTTCAGGCAACATCATTGTGATAAACGTGTCAAATTAAAACATTATGTCATGCTCCACACTACTAAAAGCATTCCTGCTATCCTCAGTACTCACAGTTGGTAACCTCACAGTGGGGAGAGCTAGAGATGGTTTCCCTTCGCTGCAGAAAACTCACATTAAAATGATTTAATGATGTGCTTTCCTGAGCCTGAACTTCAGAAGATGAAAGAAGAGCTAGAAAGATTCGTGTTCTAACACCTATCAGGTAGTTAAAGGTTTTTCTTAAATGAAGTGTCTATAACCAGGATGTCATTAAGTATCAACTGGTTTTAATACAGGGAAAGACATTTGTATTTATGTTCTTATTCTCTTATTTTTATTCTCTTTCAGGATGTTTCCACTTATACAGATATACACTTTCACCATCTTGTTTGTATGTTACCTGCAAATTCTCACATTCAGTTGTTTCAAGACAGTCTGACCCTATTTATGGATTGCTTGCAAATGACTTGCTTCAGATGTTCTAAGTAATTGTGGGTTTATGTAGGTCATGTGGCATAAGACTATTCCCTAAATAGGTAATGACTGGGTCACTACAGAATATGACAGGGAAGATGAAAATGTCATAGTGGAAGAAATACAATAAGGTAAGAGAATAATGACTGAGGGCTCTTCGCAAGCACTCATCTTTGAAATATTCTTTTCTTCTTTTTTTTTGACATTTTTGATGTGCTCAGCTCTAACCACAAAACTTGGCTGTTATGCTCACAAATAGGATGTTTGCGGCTGCCTGTGGTAGATACATATATCTTTCTGAAGATGTATTCTTTATGTACTTTAGAATACCTATGACCAGGTTCATGTTAACATTAGGCCAGGAGCCATAGGATCTGATGTAAAGTCCATCAAAATTAGAAGGAGTTTGTTGTTTAATCTTAATGACCTTTGATTGAGGGTCCCAGGTTCCCTTGAACTCTGAGAGCCACAAATCATTCCAGAAAGTTGGTTTTTAACAAAGTACATATATTTAAGATTTTAGCTTTTGGAATCTCAGAAGTGAAGCCTGAAACATTGATTCATACAGGTGGCTTCTGCAGAGAATACAGGAATATACTGGAAAATTACTATCTAGTGTTCTGGAGACATGGTGGTTCAGTATTCTGAAACTGTACCATATACAGTTTGTAAAATGGGACAGATGGGGAAGATGGAGGGGTAGTATATGTGATTTCTGAGAAGGGGCATGAGAAAGCTTGCGACTTCAGGACACTTAATTTAAATCTGCATGTACTCAGAAGGAGCTATCCATTAGTAAATGGCACATTGGGAAAGTCTAGAGGATGAACTGTCAGTTTCTTATTCTAAGAGTTTCATTTGTGTGAATACAGTGAAGAAATTAATTATTACGAATCTGAGATAAGGGCACTTCTTGAAGCTTTGCATATCATCTTGTTTAAAGGCACAACTCAAATTCCAGTGAAGTTGTGAGATTCTTACTGTGGTTTGCTTGAGGCATTAAGGAGCATTCTAATCTCAGTTGGAGATTCCCAGCTGTTAAATTTGTCAGAACAGAAATTACTCCTATTGCTCTGTGGAAGTGTCGTGGTTTAAACCAAGTCCACACACAGCTCGTTCACTCACTCCCCCCCTCGCTCCCCCAACTCCCGGAGAGTTAGGAAGGAGAATCCAAAGAATGTAGCCCCCACGGATTGAGATAAGCACGGTTTAATAACTAAGGTATAACACAAATCACTCCTGCTACTACTACTAATAATAATAATGATAAAGCAAATAACAAGTGAAGAGAATACAACACCTCACCAGCCACCGACCCATAACTCACCCCACCCTGCCCGACCGAGCACCGACCGATACCTCCTCCATCCCCCCAGAGCTCTAGCCCTTCCGGGTCTCTCCCGGTTACATCCTGGGTATGACGTGCTATGGTATGGAATACCTCTTTGGCTAGCCTGCGTCAGGTGTCCTGTCTCTCCTTCCTCCCGGCTTCCCCTCCTCCCTGGCAGAGCATGAGCTCAGAAAAGGCCTTGGAGAAACCAAACATTTGAGCAGTAACTCAAAACATACTTGCTATCAGCAACCGTTCTCAGCCCGAAAGTCAAAACACAGCACTGCACCAGCTACCCAAAAGGAGAAAAATGACTGCTACTGCTCAAACCAGGACAGGAAAACATTCAGTAGATTTATCACTGACTCATCAGATCTCCTCTGTGTTTTTGGAGATTTTGGTTTTTTTTTTTATTTTGTTTTAAACCACATTGATAAGTTTGTGTTTTTCTAAATTGTAAGACAAAAAATATTCAAGGTCCAACAGGTGGGACAATCTTTGATGTTTATATTTATTTTAACTGACAGCATCATTAAAGGTAAGATTATGCATAGTTCAGAGGGCAAAGCTGTTCATCTTGTTACTAAAATATCAATGAAGTGGTTTTTTGAAATCACTGCTTCCTTCTGCAAAGGTGGGATTAAAAAAAAAAAAAAGAGGAGAAATGTTTTTAATGGATGGAAAAATTGGCATGCCTTACTCAGTTTTTATTAGGAACATATGTTGCAAGTAAAAGTAAGACAGAAAAGTGTCATGCATCTTCTATTTCTTTATATAAAAGGTACTTCTTTCCAAATCAACACTTCTCCTGGTTAAAGGAAATAATCTGCAAGTAAACTATCAGAAAACACATGCATATTATTACTGCACAGTGCCAGGAGTTGCTTAACCTGGATGATTTTCAATTTTTTCAGAATACATACATCAAACAATTTTACAAAAAGCTGTGTTTTTAAATCATTCATAACAGAAACCCCTAAATACATTTGGATAGACATACCTAATGCGTGTTTATATGTGCAATGTAAACACTGGTGCTTAATCAAATGTGGTTTATAAAAGATCTTTACAAGGGCACATAACGCTAAGAAGAGGATGAATGGCTTTAAAATAGAAGAGGGTAGATTTAGATGAGATGTAGGGAGAAGTTTTTTACTATAATGATGGTGAGGTAGTGGAACAGGCTGCACAGAGAAGTTACAGCTGCCCCATCCCTGTCAGTGTTCAAGGCCAGGTTGAACGGGGCTTTCAGCAACGTGATCTAGTTGAATGTTTCCTTGTTCATGGCAGAGAAGGTAGAACTAGACGATCATTAAGGTCTCTTCCAATGCAAAGTGTTCTAGGATGCTATGATTCTGTCTTCAGAATTTCCACATCCATAAATACTTGGTTAAAAACAGGTGGATGAGTTTGCTTCTTCTGAAGTCTTTGCATACAGTGTGCATGTAACAAATAGAAGCACATTACTTTCCACTCTGTTTTATTTATATATGTATATAAATAAGACTATATATTTGCTTCATGTATCTCATATATACCTATATGGAAGATTATCTATGATAATCCTCTGTCAGTTGCTGAGAACCTTACATTCCTTGTACTTTACAAGAATACTTTGCTATCTTTATGTCTCTTTACATCTCTTTAGGTGTCTAAGTGACAGATTTTTTAATTTACTTAAGCAAAGTAGCCCTAGCAATGAAACAGAAGACTGTTTTTTCAATATTCGAAGTAATTCGGGTCATAGCACTGGTTGATCACAGCTCAAATTGACCATAAACCCAGGAACTCAGGAATCATGGAAAATGAAGATATAGCAATCTGTAGTGAAACTAATAAAACCCGTAAATTATATATTGTTTAAAACAGCTTATTTTAAAACATTTTACTGCTCCTATGATCAAACTCACCAAAATATTTTATCTCAGCTAACTGAATAAAAAAGATGAAACAGATAAGGTGAGCAGATACGCCAGATGTCAAAGAGTAAAATTTGCCATCAGGCATACCTAATACTATACTAAAACAAATTAGAAGTTCACAAAAGAAGATAAATATTTTTATTCTCCTGATTTACCAGATTTTGGGGTTCAATTGCTGCTGTAAAATATAGAAGTATTTTATCTCTTCTATATAAATTCAAACTCAGGTTTTTATCCTCAAACAACTTCTCAAAGTCTTTTTTTTAAAAAAAAACAGAACAAATATATATACTCTAATAATATCTGTCAAAATCAAGTATGTTTTGTGGGAAGATATTCATAACACATTTCTGTGATGATCAATTCATCATATTGTAGAGGTCCAAATGCAGACCATATTGGTTTATATATGCCAAAACTTTAACTTGGATATACATTTCTGGATTTTTTTGTAGTTCCTGTAAGTATATTCACAGTCATTACCAACTGTGAGTTTTCATTTCAAGGTTCAGCAGAAAAAGTCAAAGTCCAAGTCAGAGAGAGAAACGAGCTCTCTTAGGAATTATTCTCTCTAAGCAAGCAGAGCTGGCGACCTCAGTCCTTGATCACAATTATCACTGCATTTTGACCTTAGTATAGTCCCAGGAGCTGAACTCAGTAAGCAAGTGTTTGTTTCTGTGTTCTGAAGCCAAATAAAATGTTTCGGGCTAAAGTTTTCTGAAGTGAGTGTCTGGGAAACTTTAGTTTTTGAATTCTGCTTGAAAGAAAGCACCCACTTTTGATGCCAGTACCAGCTCTCTTGCTAGGTACTGAAGGCACTAAAACACATCCCAAACAATTATGGTGTTAACCGTAACATTTTGTTCTTAGTTTTCTTTTATTGTTTTCACATTTGGCAGTATGTTCAGAACTGATTAAATACATACTGTTTGTAAGGTCTGTTTGGTAGCACTTGCAAAGAATTAAAAGAACAGGTACCTGTAATTTATGGCCCAAGAGGTAATCTATAATTTATACTTGTTTAGCACCATGAATCTCAATCAGTAAACACTATTACATTTTACTATAAAAATAAAATTTTCTGATTTGGGAAATCTCTTTTACATTTCTCAGAGGCAAAGCACAGAATTATAACTTATAAGACAGGGAGGCTTACATGTTTTTAAGTCCTCTTTCCACTTCTAACACTTTGTGGGTGTTGGAAACTGTGTCTACTGCTGAAAAAAAAAATCTCTTCTCCACTGAAGATCCTTCCTCACAGACTGCAGAACACCCATCCCACAGTCTCCAGCAACTGCGGATTCATGGAAGCAGTTCATGGTCTATTCACAACTTTACCTCTCTCCAGACCTTGCTTCCTAACAAGGCAGAAACTCCCCTTTTGTTGCAATGCTGAAAAGAATTCAAGCCACTGCATCATAACTGTTCCTCCACTTCCCTTTCTATACCATGAAGGCAGATCTAGGAGTACTGGAACAATATAATGTTGAAATTTTGAAGCACTGAACTAGGTGGGATACTCTTGATCTTAATTTTTCTGGTGCATAAAAGAATTGCTTACCAAAATTCACTGCATAATAAAAACCAACATGCCACGTTACAAAGCAGTTTTGGTCTTAATGTACATGTAAAGCTCTTCAGCATCATGTGTTTTAGTTAAAAACTTGTCTAAAATCCTATAATTCAGACATTTCCACACCACATGTTCTAACAAAATCTTTCTAAAGTATTGTCAATACAAATGTTTCTTATAAGGGAATTATTCTCACAGTATTTCTAGGCAAGAGCTTTGTTGCTTGATAAGTAAGAGCTTTTTATTTCATTCATTTAGTTTTCTTTTAGTACTGCAAATGGGCATGAGCCTATCAAAACCTAAATATCTGTTTAGCTTCACCTTAGGAGTGTCTTACTAAGGTCCATGGAACCAAACAGCTATCTGTGTCTCAAATACAAATATAGTTATGTGATTTGTTGGACAAGGAAATGTTAAGGTCATGAAGTCAATGACTGATGATTGTGCACTTCCTTTCAGAGAGTATTAGACAATGTTGGATTAGGCCTTTATGTATGTAGTGACATTCCTTTATAAGAGTGAGCTCTGTGTGATTAATAATTCATTTTTTACACATAGAGTCTGCTTTTCTTCACCCAGTACCTGTGGACAGGTTGTGATTTCCTCAGATTAATTTCATATTATTTTGTTTAAGTTTTTGAAATGCAATGGACTGAACTTGAATCCCTTTTTCAACAATTAATAAGAATTATGTTGGTAGACAAGTATACAAACTTCATATTCATTGGAGAAATTAAGCAGTATTTTTATATGAATACTTTTGTGTGTAAACATAAAAGTGTTAACTATTAGTAAATAAGCCACCAGTATAGAATTATTTTCCACATCCATTCATGACAGTAAGACGAGATCATTGCTAACTTTGCAATAATTAAATGCACTATGTAATTGAAACATTTAATTCCAACCAATGTATCTGTAGAATATATTTTTAACTTTTGAATTAGTCAGCAGTTTTATTAATTTTGCAGTGGAAGTGAGTTCAAGGCTTTCATTTCAGTGAAGTGCTATTTTTCATTCAAAAAGAAGAGTCATTGAACCTAGACTGTTGGAAAGAAGTACATGCAAATGATGAATTTAACACCTGAAACACCTGGAGATCAAAAATCAAGGAAAAGAGAGATCTCTTCAAGAACTATCTCACTTAACATCACATAAAAATTTTTCTATACTTTCCAAAAGGTCAAAGCTATGAAAACATTCACATATTGTATGTTGAATTCTACTTAATTTTCACAACATTTGTTATTTAATGTTTGTTAAGGTTTAATTGAATATGTCTAGGAAAGCTCATTCCTCACAGTAGATCCAATTTTTGGTTTACCCATGCTGAAACAAAAAAGCAGGACAGAAAAACCTTTATTTCTTCTTTTCTTTTGGTAGTGTACAATAGCTTTGGGCAAAGGCTCAAGAAAGCTGGTGAACAGACTTTGCATTTTTAAACTGTGAGTGCTAATATAACTGCAAAACAATGCACTATACAAGTAACTAAATAGGACACAGACATTGGAATACACAAACTGCCCAAAAAGGGAACCAAGCAGATCAGAAATGAATTTTTGCAGATGACTCTGGAAGGGAAATTAAGTATTTTAGTAAGATGAAAATAGAACAGAATAAACCTTTGGAAATAGTGAAACTACTACAGTATTTGCTTGCAATTTCCCTGCAGAGCTTTCATGAAGTGGATAGACATTTGTCTTTCTGTTTCTTCTGAACCACTGCATGCAACTGGCTCTTCCAGCTTGTAAATGTGCACATCAAGTGAGACCAACTTCAGGTGTTTTCTCACATAGCATATGTGGTGGTTTAAAACCAAACTGCACAGCTCGTTCACTCACTCCCCCCCTCGCTCCCCCAACTCCCGGAGAGTTAGGAAGGAGAATCCAAAGAATGTAGCCCCCACGGATTGAGATAAGCACGGTTTAATAACTAAGGTATAACACAAATCACTCCTGCTACTACTACTACTAATAATAATGATAAAGCAAATAACAAGTGAAGAGAATACAACACCTCACCAGCCACCGACCCATAACTCACCCCACCCTGCCCGACCGAGCACCGACCGATACCTCCTCCATCCCCCCAGAGCTCCAGCCCTTCCGGGTATCTCCCAGTTACATCCTGGGCATGACGTGCTATGGTATGGAATACCTCTTTGGCTAGCCTGCGTCAGGTGTCCTGTCCCTCCTTCCACCCGGCCTCCCCTCCTCCCTGGCAGAGCATGAGCTCAGAAAAGGCCTTGGAGAAACCAAACATTTGAGCAGTAACTCAAAACATACTTGCTATCAGCAACCGTTCTCAGCCCGAAAGTCAAAACACAGCACTGCACCAGCTACCCAAAAGGAGAAAAATGACTGCTACTGCTCAAACCAGAACAGCATAGAATATGCATTGCTCTTGGGTGTTATATTTATGAAACCTGTGAGATTGTAAGAACCCAGAAACTAGTCCTTTCCTTTGATTTAGGTTTCAGCATGTTCTAAGTTTTATGTTTATATGTACCTACCAATGGTGATGTAAAGGTAGAAATAGCAAATGATAAAACTGGGCTTGGTATCTGTGGATCAGATTATAGACCATACAGGTTTTTTTCATATAAAGTACCCAATACGTGGACTGATTTTCTTAGGACACTAATAATAAGGAGAAGACTTTGACAGCTAGGTGACTACAGTTCAGGTGTGAGCCAAATACATGGATTACCATTTTTTTATGGTGACTGTTGAAATTAGATGTCTGCTAGGGGCTCAACAGAATGAATAGACAGCTAAGAAGAACTTTGCATTCCAAAAAAAATTATCCAGATATGAATTAGCAGTTAAATCAAGAAGGTATGAGAAAACAGGGAAATTATTTGTGGAACTTCTTAAGCACATACTTAAAATCATAAAATGGAAATTTAAGATTATTTTGAGAATATGCAACAAAGCTTAGAAATTTAATCATTGGTCTATTTTAATGATCTTACAATGAGTAATTATAGAAGCTCTAGGTCTATTAGTCACCTTTACCTGGATATATATTTTTTTCATTTCAAGTCATGTCAGCATGCATTGAATAGCTGTAGTCAGTCATATGTAAAATTCATTTGTGCTTTCTTGTATATGCAGAATGATGAGACAAAAAAGTAAATATCTGAATTTAAAAAAAAAAGTCATAAAAAAATAGAAAAGCATAAAATTAAATTCTGCATTACACTAAACATTTACAAAATTAAGAGATTATACTCTGTTGGAATATAGAAAAGGAACAGCACAGGAAACGGATGCTGGCAGGATGTTTTAAATGGCATTTCATTTATCCACATTCTCTTAACTGTGAGTTTTAAGATGGATTTAAGTTTAATTTTAGAAATCAAATGCTATAACTAGAAGCACCCGAGAGCTGGAGGAAAGAGGGCTGTGGAAGAAGCGGTTGGGGGTGGGGGGGAGACGAAGAGGGAATTGCTCCTTGAGTGCCCTGCAAATAGCTTGTGAATCAACAGTATGGTAACAATTAGACAGTGGTCCTGTTTTCATTTTTGCTGCATTTTGGAAATCATAAAAATAGGTTATGAATAAGCCTCATGTGAGCCAAAAGTTACATTGCAACAGCTGCATTATCTTACTAATACATACTAATTTTATCAGATCTATTCACAACTTGCTACTAATATCTCACAGGTGGTAAAAACACATCTCAGATTCCTCCTTTAGGGATGAATTTTTCTATAATATTTTCAGCTTCCACTTCTTATTTATTTCCCACATTTACATCGTAATGGCAGGAAAGCTGTATGGAAGCAATTCATTTAACAAAGCAATAAATTAAGGCCTAGTACACATACGGTTTCCCTTATTGTTTCAAGATACATGAAGCTTTCATAGACCTTTGAAAACAAAGCCTTCATCATGGGATTTTCTTAGGAATTTTTGATTTGTTACACAGTTGTAAGCAGTACAACTTTCCTACCAAAAACAACCACCAATGCTTACATACTTTTATGAAATGTGTCTTTGACAGTCGCATCCTTGTAACTTTCACAACTGTGCTCCTTTTAAACAATGCTAACAGATACAGTGTTCATTACTGGCTTAAAGAAACAGCACCTAATCTACCTACATGTTAGTTACTTAGTGTTCAACAATAGTATAATGTCCGACCCCTCATCAGATTTGGAATTTTTGTGGTTTGGGTTTTTTTTTCATTTAGTAAGCCTGGTTTATACTCAGTGTATATTTTTGATGTAAAATAAAAGCCTATGGAAACAATTTTAAATGCTAAATAGCAGAATGGAATTAATGTTTGGAATGTTAAAGAAGTTTAAGGTATTTCATTTGATGTATGTTGGGATAAAATTACTTTTCTTAATAACAATTTGGAAAACAAAATGTCTCTTAAAATATTGGTTTTGGTTGGGTTTTTTTTTTTGAGATGGCATAATTTGCTTTAAGTAGCATATAATCTAAGCCAAGTCCTTCCATTTTCCATTTTCTTTCTATTTCCATTTTCTTCTTATTAAATTCAGTCATTGAAATTCAATTGTTCTGTATCAAGTTCCTCTTTAGATTAATCTCGTACTTGGAATTTTGTCATGGAGACCTTTTTGTTGCCTAGATTAAAATGCCTAGTCTATTCCAAATAAGGCACTGTAAAGCTGAACTAAAAACAGAATAGAAATTATTTTAAATAAAAAAAATATTATTGGAAAGTATAAGTAGTTTCAAATAAGTTTTCTCAGTGCACAAAGAGCAATGTATAACCCAAAAGAACCTTATTCTCCAGTTGTGGCTCAATTTTTGTTATGCTGCAGAGTAGTAAAAGGCCATTCTTTAGACAGATAGACATCTTGCAACATGTGAGTGCTGCCTTGAAGGACAGAAACATTGACAGGGGTTACTGCCTGTGTTGGTAGCTCGGTTTAGAAAGGCCAAAGTACACAGTCTGTCCTTTCAAAAATAGAAACATAGAATCATACAATGATAATTTCTTGAGGAGCCAAAACTTATAAAACACTGTTAAAATTCAGGAAGTTTGAAAATTATTCCTTTTCAACTTGGACATGTAAAAAATATGATACACAGAGCCTCAGACATTGCACATTTTGCAGCTACATGAGTCTTACAAGAAAATAAATATATTATTTTTTCTACACTTTACCAAGTCTTCTGAGCGCCTAACACTAGATGCTAGAATCCCAAGTTCATAAATGTGACATGGGTATTCTTCCACGTACTTCTAATTGAAGTAGCAGGGAGATTGATCTAATTAATACTGTGGTCAGGTTTGGGTTTAGTTGGGTTTTTTTTGGGGGAGAGATGGTGAGTGTTTTCTCTCCTTTCCTAAGGAACTGTGGGAACAACATGGTTTTTACATATTCTTCTCTTTTAATAGAAAGGAGTTTTATTGAAGGATATGGTTGGTACCTGCAATTCCAGCTCAAGCAGTTTGTCAAGGTTCCAAAATTCTTGATGAGTTGCAAATGGGAAAGGGAACCCTTGAAACAGATCTGTGGCCTGAGATATAATTGACTCAAGACAGTATTCTGGAAACTTTTTTTGTTGTTCCTACTCAGCTGTTTCATAAGCACACTGGCCAAACTTTTTTTAATGGAAGACATTTACCAGTGAGTAGGTCATTTTAATATGGATCATCTTTTATAAGGACAAGTCTTGCATTACGTCATTGTCAAAGTAACAAACCTGGGTATAGCTGAAACCCTTAAAAGAACAAATATTCAAAAGCATGTATCCAAGGAGAGAGCAGAAGAATTTTCTGGCTTCTGGGGAAATATATGACTGATGAAAAATTATGTCCAGATAGTTGCCCTGTGTTTAAGTGGTGAGGACATCTATGCTGTGTAGACAGATGCTTGAAAGGATGTGAAGAGCATCCCACCTGTGACAGTTATCAGAAACAGTGCATCAGAGTCTGCCTGCATTCTCAGGGCAGACTTCTCGAGCACCCAAACACAAGTCTCTGTCAGAGCTGAGTCCTTGCTACAGTTGTTTATGGTAAATTTTATTAACATGGGTTAATTATTATGCAATTGTTACTTTATAAACAACCTTCAGCAGCAAAATAAGAATGATTACACTGAAACAATTCAGTGTCTCCTTGTGGCAAATATAATTGCTTTCTTTAGTTTAGCCAGATTTACTAGTATCATATCTGTTGTGAGGACAGGGCTGCTGAGGGATCTGGTTAAGCCTTTGTTTCTTTTTGAATATACTGATGTTTTTAATTTTTATCACATAGCCACTCACTTTCTCCCCTCTCTATTCTTGTTGTGAGGATCCAGTAAATGAGGTTCTGGCTAGAATTTTATTTCTCCAGGCAGAGCTTCTATACTGAGTGTTGTGTATCCAAACCTTTGTTGTTCACAGGCTCAGATTTTCAGTACAATATGTTAAGTACCTCTATGAGGAAATCAGGCAATGTGAATAGTCAGTTGAACCTCAATTACAGAGAAATCAGAGCCCCGTGAAGCCTTCTTTGATGATACACGCAGCTTTTTCTTCTTATTAAAGAAGCCAGAAGTGCCAGTCTCAGTTTTCCCTGCTGTCTTAGAGAAATTATTTCTAATTGTCTAAGGCTTGTAAGGTAGTTTAATGAAATCTAACACAAAGTCCATATGATAGTGCCACCTTAACAGAAGTCTTTGTGAACTTGGATGAGAGTTACTTGTTTGCTTTCTTTATGGAAGGCGTAAAAAATCTTAATTTTATGTCATCCACAAAGCTATTGGGTCTGTAAAAGTAATAAATGTCTGGCATTTCTCTATATCCAGCCACCCTAGAAGATAGCAGTCTTGCCATTCACTCAGGTGAGAAAAGAGAAATAATGTTGACTCCAGTAACTGCCTTGGACCTTAGACATCAAGTTTATATAATATTGTCTTCAAGGTAGCTTATGCATAAACTAGGAAAGGAACAGGTCTGACCAGACAACGAATTTGTGCAGACACATTATAAAGCAAGACCTGGTGCTGATGGATGAGCACAACCCCTTAAATTTTGAGGTAGCTGCACAGTTTTTCAGGAATTGGTTCAAGGGCTTTGTGGAGGGACATGGAGATGGGATTTATACTCTATTACTTTGTTACAGATATTGGTGAATTACCTCATATTCATATTGGGTACTCATTTTTTGAAGATTTTGGTTGCTTTTTTAAAGAAACAAAACAGAACAAAGCTTTACAGCTTGCTAAGCTGAATAACTAACATATGGACAAAAATTCTCCATTGAAAACTGTGTATCAGTTGAATTAAATCAGAGTGTTTTGACTCTCAAGACCTGTGTTTGCTTTCTGGAAAAATAATTTTTGTACATGAAGAAATATGTACCAGCCTCATGTGTATCATTGCCATTGAAAAACCATTGAGTGATATACAAATACCAGTGAGCATAAATGTCTGCTGAAGTTCTAGAAAGAACTAAGTCTTTGCTACACTGAACACCAGAAGGAGCTTTTCCTTCTCACAGCTTTTACAGTTGCTTGCTCTGTCTTGCATTCTTTCCCATTTTAAAGAGTTTTTTTCTTTGTCATTTCTGATGTGTTACAGTTTCCAGATTCTATTCAAAACACCATTTGCACATTTAAATCTATTTCAACAACTGCTCAGAGACAGGCTGAAAGAAAGAGTGCAACAGGAAAAACAATCCATTCTGTCATCAGAAAACCTTTCCAAAATGGTGAGAAACAGCAGAGATCTTACTGGAAACAAAGGTGCTCTACTTGAAATGTAATCAGTCTTCCCCTTCAGCTTTTAATTTTTACATTTTACATTTGGGTTTAGTTTTACCTCCACTGCACCTTCATACACCACTTAGTCTGTATTAGATTAATTCATTCTCTTCTAATGGATTTGTACAAAACCAGAAAGAGAAAAACATGGAAAGAGGAAGGCAAAATTTAGCCAATGGAGTCTGTTAAGATTCTGAAGCACTGTAGTTATTTTCATCTGCTGAATCCTCCCAGCCACTCCAATCTGCTCAGACTTGATTTGACCTGCAATAGCAGGCTAGTAGGCTTGTACTTCACCTGCTGCAATCAGGGGTGAAAAACTATACATATAGGTGCATATAAACTCCACCTTGAACATAAAGAATGAGTATCTCCAGTAGTGGAGATTAGGTTTGGGAAAATTAGACTTAAGAAAAGAAATCCCACAGCAGTCAGAATATATATGAATTTGCATCTCTTCCCATGCTGAAGTCGATATGCTTCTACAACTTTTTCGAGATTCAGAAGGCAATAGGATTTAAAAGGACACTCAGTAGACAGAAGTACTCATGTCACAATGTCAAACTGGCCTACAAACACAAGGATTAACCTGTTTCTGAGTATGGAAACTTGAAGGTCAAAATTGAAAACTCACTTCAATTTACCTATGTTATAAAACTTGAAAGAATTCAGTTTGAGTAAGATCTTAAGAGAAATATCTGTTCTATCTATACAGGCTTTTGTAGGCAAATTGAAATCACATCATCATGTCGGGTGATACCATCTCTAAGGTAGTGTACTCTCAAGACAATTTCTTAGCTTAGAATCAGCATGGAGTTAATTACAGCTACATGGCTTTTGGCTGGCTCAGAATATGGGCAGAACACGTTTGCAATGGCCTGTAAAAATCCTGTAAGCATGCCTTTCAAAGTAGAGGCTTATATATAGTGAGGATATTAAAACTTTGAGGAGGACTATTCATGACATTGATGTGACATGTCAGTCTACAATGTTTGGTAGAGGAAATGATAGGAGGTTCCTTCCCTCTGGGAAGCTTACATGTCTGCATCACTCCAAGAGGGGAAGAGTGAAGGAGTTGTGCATGCACATCAGAGAAGTGCCATTTCTGCTTTTGATGTCAAGTGTGTCTCTTGGTAGAAGGTCCTAACAAAGGAAGGGACCTGACACCAGTAGGTGATATGAGGCTGGCAGCATGCTCCAGCAAGAGTCTGGAGATGTGATGCATCTAATGTTTTCTGGTGACTGAGCTCTAGGTTTTAACTTTTAACACTTAGTAAATCAAGGTTTCTGCCTTTAATCATAGATATGCTGGTGTACAAGGAAACAGAGGTCCATACTTCATCACACAGCTCCAAATCAAACATAAATTCTCACTTTTTACAGTCTCCTTTCTTTCACCATTAACTTATTTGCTCTTCAGGGACTTCTCTTCATGAAAACTTTTTCACTCACCTGGAATGACTTAGCAACTACACAGCCTCATTCACAAAAACTCTTTGTGGAGCACTCTGACTTTTCTAAAATAACCCTGTTGTAAGGGAATTTCTATGCTTATGGGACAGAGAGTCAGTCCTGTGAGGTTGTAAAAGACTTTGATAATTTTTTCTGTACAAGAGTTTTACAAGGCTCAAAGGTTTTTGGGGGTCTTATTTTTTAGTACTTTGCTCTTTTTGAGGTTGATTTGAGAGTTCAGGCAGAAGAGTTGTATACAACAAAAGTGTAAATGGAGAAAGGCTTCTGGCTGACCTTAAAACAAGGAACTGAATTATGTCATTTATAGTAAAGACTAACCCAGATAACCAACCTTAGAGATTAGGCTAAAGGCATAGATACTCTTTTTCTTTGTAAACTATTCCCTGTTAACTTTTCATGTCTAATGTGAAAGGCTAAGAACATAAAGACAGTGCGACTGATCTGTATCTGTCCCTGGTTACTCACATCCTAGAGAAAATGTATTCTGACTGCAGAACACAATATTTCAGCTTTAGGTTGGATATTTTAAAAGAAGCAAAGTCTAACATTACCCTGGGAAAAAAAATCTCTGTATTTCACTTAGGTTTTTTGCTGACAGGCCATAGAAGCTGACAAGTTTATTTTCTCTCTGGACTTTCACGGTGAGCCAGCCTTTCTGCTGAATGAACTAATCACTTGAACATTTATTGTCTGCAAGATAGGATACTACAGATATTTTTTAACCCACTGAAAAATCATACCCAGAAGAAACTATGCAAGTGATATCAAGTTTGCTCCCTAACACTGAGTGAAATTAAGTTTCAGTGCAATATCATTCTAATATATTTTTTCACTGTTAAATAAAGTCATTTACATGAAACGAATTTTTCAGATCTTTATGGGGATTTTTATGGTTTTAATGTCTTGTACAAAACATGACATAAAATCTAACAAGGGGAACAGACTACTTATTACTATATTTTCATTTTCATTTATTGGTAGTCTAACATTGATTTTTACTTATTTTGTGTAACAAAAATAGCAGTTTTCTACAGTAGAGTCAAAATCTAGTGACTTTCTGCAACATCTGAATCCATTTCACAGTAATGGATTCAAATGTCACAAAGTCAAAAGTTCCCACATAAAAGAGGGAAATTATAAATATCAAGTGCAAGTCTGTCACTTCTCTTATCTACATTAGCATTCCAGAAGACTTCTCAAACTTAAGCATCTGCTAGCAAGAGCTTTTTCTTTTCTCCCTTTCTAAAAGCACCACTCTGTATCTTCAATTACACTAAACATTAAAAAAACTCTCTACTCTGAAATGTCCCACTGGGTTGATGGCTGGAGTTTTTCACTGACTTGATGTGGGAAAGCAAAATAGGATTTTCCTTTTTTTTTTTTCTTTTCACTTTTCCCACATGAATATTATTTTCTTTTTAATTCTTGGTGCTTTAAATTTAAAAAAAAAGTTAATGGTCTGAATGAAAGCTTACAGCAGTCATGAGCTCCACTTATTTTGTTATAGCTAAATCCTTACAGTTAACTCATCTCATTGTACTTGAACTTGGCTCTAATAATCAAGTGTTTAGATGCTGAATATCTCTGTGGCTGCTAGTAATTCAGGAAGATTAGTGTAGAGCCCATGTGTCCTGGGCTCAGCTGTAGCAGTCATTTTTCTCCTTAGTAGCTGGTGCAGTGCTGTGTTTTTGACTTTGGTCTGAGAACAGTGCTGATAACACACCTATGTTTTTATTTGTTGCTAAGTAATGTTTACTCCAATCAAGGACTTATTCAGTCTCATGCCAGGTTGGATGAAGCCTTGGGTGATATGGTTTAGTGTGAGGTGTCCCTGCCCATGGCAGGGGGTTTGGAACTAAATGATCTTAAGGTCCTTTCCAACCCTAACTGTTCTATGATTCTATGATTCTATGCTCTATCAGTGAGTAGGGGCATGGGAAACTGGGAGGAAGCAGAGACAGGACACCTGACCCAAACAAGCCAAAGGTGTATTCCATACCACATGCATTACCTACAGTGCATCATGCCCAGTATATAAACTGGGGGGAGTTACCTGAAAGGCCCAGATCACTGCTTGGGTCTGGCTGGGTATCGGTTGGTGGATGGTGCACAATTGTATTGTGTATCACTTGTCTTTACTGTTGTTTTTTTTCCTTTTCCCCTTTTATTTTTATATTCTCTCCCCTTGTTATTTCCCTTATCACTATTATTATTGTAGTATTATACCTTAGTTACTGGACTGTTCTTATCTCAGCCCATGGAGTTATATTCTTTTGATTCCCTTCCCAGTCCCTCCAGGAGCAGGGGGGGGAAAGGGGAAAAGTGAGTGAGCAACTGTGTGGTTCTGAATTACCTGCTGGGTTTAAACCACAACACAGAGAAATAGTTGATTTAGCATATAAAGACATGTCTCCGTTATATGCAGATCTCCATATGCAGACATGTTGCAATGCCAGTCAAACCTCAGAGCAAATTATCTCATTGTTGAGCACATGAACTTTCAGGTTTCCTTATTACAATGCTTGTCCAAGTTCAGTTTGCATCATCAGTATCTGTTTTCAGAAGACAGGAAACATAATGGTAAGACCACCTCAAAATCATCTTCAGCTAAAACATCAAACCATTTTTTCTTCCTTTTCCTCCTCTCTCTTATCATGTATTGTAATATTGCTTGTTTATCAATAGCAATGTAAAGGATCATGAACCTTGGCGACTCTGCCAGACATCTGAAAAATATAATTCCACTGAAGACAAAGTATTACCAATATTCAACAGAAGAGAAACCAGTCCTTTAAAAAGTCAACAATTCATGTCTTGCATTAGAATTATCCTTTTGGAAACCAATTTGAATTTCCATAATCCCTCACTGTTGCCCTGAAGGGACTTCTTCTTCAGATGTCTACCTGGAGTGAGAGGTTTTACAAAATGCCTTCAAAACTGACACATTTTTAAACCACTATATAACAGTATATTACATTTTGTATGATGTTTAAAGTTAGTAGCTTGAATTAAAAAACTCTTGTTGGGAATTCCTTTAATGTTGTATAGCATAACTCATACCTCATAACTAAGTCCTCCCATTGAATTAGGCTTTGATATTCAAGTGTTTAATTCCTCCATATCTCCACATGGTTACCATCATGACAGCAGAATTTGTATAATGGCAAGTGATACTTTGACTATGATATTATAAAGATTCACATTAAATTTTCTAAGAAATATTGACTGTCCTATTTTGGAATATTTTTTTAAAAATTATAAGTGGTCCTTCCAGTTCTGGGTACAACTTTGATGTTACCAGGTTTTTCTGGTTAGCAATGCTGCAACATTTTGTGTTCTTACATTATGATTTCTCAGTATAATTCTGGCATGTTTAAAGCTGTGCTGGACAAATGCTACAGAAACTAGGGAATTATCACAACAGAAGAAGTGGGAGTTTCCCTACATATTTGAAAGGTCCTTACTGATATAATTTTATTCTTTCTAACATTTCATTGCAGAAACAGGCTCAATGAACACAGGCAATTTGATTGAAAATAAGGCCTCAGGAAGAACACTTTGTGTTCTCAGGGACACATTCATTTTCTGAACTGGTCAATGCTTTGCTAAAGTAGAGCACATGTCAGCAAGTGAGCAGCAGACTTACAGCATAAAAATGGAAAAATATATATTCTTCCTTAGTGTCTGCATTTTCTAAATCATACACCATACTAGCAATGTCTGAAGACTGTTCTTAGCAAAATAAGGAGAGGAGAAAGAAGTCTCTATTAAATAGTCACTTTTGCTGTAAATTAAGAATATGTTGTGAGCTGTAATTTGTTTAGTTTCACTGAAGACAAATTACAGCTTCTCAAAACCAGATAATTTGGATCACCTTTAAATATTGGTTAGAATTCAGCATGTTTTCTCATAGATAATTTCTTTGTTGATATATAGTCAAACAATAGACTTTCTTTGCATTCAAGAATTCAAATCTCAAACAATGAATTTGGTGGAATGTCTTCTTGCATTCATAGTATTGTATAATAAAGCATTCTGTCAGAATCATGAACTAAGAACTCAAATTCCCCCATTACATTTAATATCTTGTTTGCCATCTCTTTATAATCCAATTATACTTTATATGAGAGTCTTTGCTTGAACTCATTTTTTATTTTTTTCCTAGATAGTTATTTTGTCTGTAACTACACCTGAAACGAATGTTTATCAGTAAGCTTTTTATTTTAAATAAGTATGGAAAGCAAACATTGGTTTATAAAGATATACAGATTTAAAACATGTGTGGTTTGTGTTCTCTGGTCACTGACAACCATGTAACTCTGAACATTTGAAGTGCATACTGCATCAGATTTTTTATTACCCACAGTGACTTCAAGTAGTTGATGGTTGTGGTAAAACCCTGTTAGCTACAAACTGGAGTCCAGTGATTGAGTCAAGAATGAGGTACCAGTTTCTGCTGGTGGTGCTCAGTGATATGGAACATTTCACTGTTCAAGCAGATGCAAGAACCTGGGAGGCTGGGAATTGCCCAGATGGTCACACTTCAGTTGATCCTTCAGCTATTCTTGGGTAGATTTCTTTATTATTCCAAATACTGAGAAGTAATCCCAAATTGTAGTTTTCAATCCTGTCTGAAAATGTGAACTAATTGGTATTTTCTAGGGGAAGGCTAACCTCAATATATATTTTTTTTAAATTAAACTATCAGGTAGAGCTGTTGTAGATATACATTGAAATTGCACACTTCCATTCAATGAATGCTCTCACTGTAATAAATAATACTCTTCAACATGAGTTTAAGATATTTAAAGCTCTTGTATATTTAGCAGTCATTGAAAATCATTGCTGTCTTGTATAACACATATATGTTTGTAATTCCAGTATAATTTATTAATGAACAAGATGAAGTGATAGACAATGAGACTTTTGCAGTTCTCAGTGGACTTTTAAAGGTAATTACATGTTCAATTCTCATTTATGCTCCTTCTAAGGTAAAGGACACATCAGGTGTGTCTGTGAACTAATTTTGCAATACTTTCAGTGTAGGATTCGTAGTCTATGCTTAGCTGCAATGTCAGCTAAATACTAACAGTTTTCCATCTCGATTATGCTTCACCCATAACTGAGAGGTGAAATTAATGTTATCCTGGGCTTGCAATTCTACTTACATGACAATTAGATATTTGCACGTACAGTAGACACGCCTATTGCTTCCGTATAATTAGGAATGACTCAGCACAGAACCTGGAGTTTAAGCAATGATCAGGTGAAGTAAAGAAGAATCATAAAAGTATTGTATAGTATACTAGTTAATGTTGATCTCTAAATTATTTGCCAGGTTAACTGATGAGGGGAGCTATTGACCTGTTTTACTATCATGATGGTTATGTTTCTTCATCCAGTGTAAATTATAGATTTTTAAGAGGCTTAAGAGTCTATGTGATTCAGTAATTAGTACCAGTTTGCTACATAATTATTAAATAATGCAGAAAATACAGAATTGCAGACCACAGAATATTTTCATCTATGAAGATCTAGGGTGAAATCTGGAAAAGGAGCTTTTCATTGAGGCTGCCCTGTTGCTGCATGACAAGTCTATATATTTAGACAGTTTCAGTGTGAGGTCTTGCTTTTGGAAGAGTGATCTGTGAAGAAAATTTTGGCTTTATCTGTATGCAACCAGTGATGTCTTTAAATACTTGAGTCAAGAACCATGCCTTAACTTGTTCCTTTGCACTCCATGTGTCAAAGTCTATAAAACAAACCTGGGGAGAAAGACCAGACAAGAACTGGGGTATGCTCCACTCAGAACCTAAACTTGACCAGTAGGGAACAGAACTTGGTGACTCCTTACTCCTTGGTTCAGAGCCAGCCTTTGAGAATCCCTTATGTGGAAAGCACTTCTGAGCACAGTGTTATTCTATAGAAGTCTTCATCTGTGATGGGTTTTGACAGAAAAAAAAAAAAAAGAGTAAATCCCTATAAAGTTTCTTATTTGACTTCCTTTACAGTGTTCAGTTTGGGGCAGAGCAGAAGCTGCCTTGGCAAACAGTAAGTTCCATTCAGGGACTTGGATAGAGTGACTCAGAAGCAGATGGATTTCTTTACTGATGATGGTAACATTGAATTAAAATAACATTGAATTGATAATACTGAATTAAAATAACTTAGTGCTTTGGATGGATTGAATGAACTGATTTATTATTTTCCTAATTTAAAGGACAAATACTTTGCTGATGTTGCCCAAGCATAAGAACTAGTGGCTATTATTTATAAAACCCAAAGCATGAAAAAGCATGAACACCCCATTAAAGCTGAAAAGAGGAGGAGAAAGAAAAGGCTGCATCTTTTTCTTGTACAGTATTTGTTTTATCTAACTAATGCAAGATGACTGAGCTCACCAAGTAACCAAATCCTAGCTGCTGAGTGCTGATATCCTAATAGTTCTCTGCTGCCTAGTCGCAGAGAGTCTATCACTCTTTTCACACACCTTCTGTCAAAAAGTGAAGTTATAAATTGTAACTAAGCCCCAGGAGAAAAAAGCAGATAGCTGGCCAGTATCTGCAGCTGTATTTATCCTTTCGGTGGGAATACATGTGTGGGGTCAGGGAAACACATACCCAAGAGGACTAATTTCAGAATCATGGTGGGAAAAGTACAGACTAAGACGAGATCACCAAAGAGGCTACCAGGTAGCAGATGGACTGCAGTTTGCTTTGTATATCTTCCTTGCCTCGAATCTGAATTACTCCACAGGTCCCAAGTCAAAGACTATACTTTCTACCCATATAGTCCCTGCAGAAAATGTATTTTCCTGTAAAGACTGAGTGACCACAGCATCTGGCTGAGTTCATGTTACAAACCACAAGATTACAACATTGTCATGTATACTGACTACTGCCTGAGTCTGCTTTGATGTTTTTGCTCTCAATAGGTAAGCTCACAAAACACTAGGCAGTGCTGTAAAGATACCAAAACTGGGTCTGTTATGAAACTGTAGCCCTAGCAATTTAAATTGTGATCTTCTTTACAAACATTATTGCATTGAAGATTGTCAAAATCTGTTGCAACAGAGCCACCACTTATTAGGGAGATTCTGACTAATAGGCAGGCAGCCATCACCAGCACCCCAGCTAGCCACTAACAGTATTAAAACTGAACATATTTTTTCTTAACTGGATGGTGAAAGATTCATAATGCAGCAGAACTTTATCTACATAGAACAGGTTTTGCCAGACACCCCTTATCGTGCAAATGCAAAGCCAGCTGCCTAGAAATGACATGAAATTAAATGACATAATGGAACACTCTTTTCCTTTAAATTTCCATATTCAGCCAGAAGAAATGGCTGTACAATTCATCACCTACCTGTCTTTTGAACATATGCCTGCTCCAAAACTGCATGGTTTAAAGAACAGAAACCATCTTTACTCAAATACGCAACTTGATACTAGCTCCATTCCAAGAGTGAATTACCACATCTGCTAATCTCTCTGCCTTATGCAGCAGCTCCATCCCAGTGAGTATCTCTCCACAGGGCTGGACATTCCAGGCATGACATCACTGGAAATGGTGCCAGATTAAATTACATATGGGCAGATGGATAATACAGTACTCAGCAGATTCTTGACATGAACAAACTATTTGTTTTTTGCAACTATGTATTTAAAACTACATTTTCAACTGAATTCACAAACAGTTACTCTCACGTTCAAGAAATCTTCCATTTAGGGGTGCATATTTACCAGAGGAAAAGATAGAGAGTCAAGAACTGTCTATTTCAGATCAGGGGCACATCCATCATTAACTCTGTATGCAAACACAGCTCCTAAAATGTTTGCTACATTTTTCTTCTCTTTTAGGAGCATATGTCTTCTTCATCCTCTGACCTAGGGGTCTTTTTTGCTCCCCTGTAAGCAACGGCATCAAGAAAGTCAGTAAAAAGTGTTTCATGACAATCTGTTTTTCTAATATTGCTTTCAATCAAATTTTCAGCGAAGTTTAGACTTCTAGTAACACTTTGGGCTTCATTCTTAGGCAGTGTTAGGGAAAGAGAGGTGACAGAGAGGATTCTTGTGGCAGTAAAGTGCCTGAAAGAATGATTTTCAAAATTACAAGTAACTTCACAATGAGATTCTGCTTGTATTAACTTGTAAAATGTTAAACCATATGGTCAATCTCTCCTAACAGAACTAGCCAGCACACAGGCACAGGCATAACTGTACCTCCACCCAGCTGCTCCCCACATTGGAAGATTAAGGCTGGTGCTAAACTGGAGCAGATGATCATTTCTAGGGGAGCAAAGAATGTGATCCTAGTTAGCACTTTCACAAGGCAATACGATTCAGAAAAACACTTCTGCCCTGCAGAAGTACCCAAATGGGACCTGACAACATATGGCCTAAAGCTCTGAAAGTGAACAGTTTTGGGTTGTTTTTTTTTCTTTTTTCTCCTTTTTAAAAAAATAAAATCTACACATATTCAAACAACTAGAGAGAAGCAGCTGGGCATCCAGCCAATGTAAGAGCCCAGTAGAAAAATAATTGTGGAGCTACCACATTATCCTTGTAGAGTGCCGATGATGAGAAACCTGTGATTCAGAACTGTTATTTCTTCCAGAAAAAAAAAAAAAAGATCAGTTTTTCACTGTTAGCTTTCTTAGCAATAAAGTGAAGCAAAATATATGAGCAAGATTGCTAATTATGCTACGTCAAGCAAGTCCTATCACTTAATAACTCCACTGGAATGGTATGTCAAAACAAAACCTTGTAGACGTGTGTTGCATATTCTGTGCCTGTTGATATTGCTGCTACGATAAATGTAAACATTTATGGAACAGCTGAGCACTTTGACAAATATAAATCAGCTTTTCTGAAGAGATAAAGTGCTATGTGCTGACCATAAATAACAGCTCTGCATCATGAAGTTGGGTCTTCAGAGCTGAGAAATGCTGATGAGAGTCATGACAGAATACTCTATTGGATAAAGTTTAATTGCCTTCATCTCTGTGCGAGGACTTCAGTACAACAATAATTCTGTTAACAAGGAAATAGATTCAATTTCTCCCGTGAAACTGATGACACATAATATCGGAAATGCTGTTCCTGGTGATCTTGGAAGAAAAGATGGGGACAAAAAGTAACTTAGCTTCCTACAACTCCCATGCCCTTAAAAACCAGATACTAAGCAGCCAGTTGGCAAAAATCTTTCATAGAAAGTTTTGCAACCAGCCTTGAGAATGCTGTCTGATAGTGCTTACAAAAAAATTTACAAATCAACCATTTGTGCTGCAGGAGTAATCACAACTTAATACTAAATGCGGTAAGAGTCATTCTAAGACTCTATATAAGCTGAACTGACAAATTTTTGGTCCTTAATATATTGCAGAAAAAAAGAACAACCAACAAACCAACCAAACAAAAGAAAATCCCCACCTGTCTCAAAATGTAATTAGCAAGTACTTAATATTTTTGGCTTGATCACTGTCATGAGAGAAAGTTTTGCCACAAAAGCAACTTCTTTGGATTTCTTTAAATGTAGTTGTCAGTGTGGAAATGCAATTAGGTAAAAGAATCCAGAATATTAGAAAACTTTGGCTAGAATTTTTAAGTCCAAGTTAAAAGCAACTGAATATATCTTTCCTCTTCCTTCCAGCCCAGATTTAATTTAGAAATAACAAATAAGGGTGAACCTAGTGCAAGTTAAGTAACTCAAATGTTGTTTCCTTACCTCATGTTGACTTTACTTTCCTATCCCCATCCAGATTCGGATTTCTAAATAAGTTTTTAAAATAATCCAGGAGAGCTTGGTGGTTTGGCAATAGACAGAAAGATGGTGAAGAAAGACTGCTTTACTCCAGCAGTAGACCTCATTTTGCTCTATGGTAACTCATTTAGTTTAGAAAGGTGTGAGTATAACTGTTAAAACAAAGCAAAGGTTTCCAGACATTATCTAAGCTGTAGTTTGCATGCCTTTATGGATAATTCCTACTCTGAAACTCACAAATAAGTAAAGAATAATAGTTAAAAGAGTAATAGTAAGAGTGCAGTGTAATCTGCAAGAAATGCTAAGAGCTAGCAGTGGTCTTATGGGCCGAGAAAAAGTTTTAAAAACACTAAAGTGAAGTAACTTACAGGACACTCTAGACAATAATTCCTAGGGTAGTGTAAAAGGTTAATCTCCATTAAGAAAGGAGGATTTCTTTCTGTTTATGTTTGCTTCTCTGGCTTCAGGTCGGTTTAAGCTTAAGGTGTAGCAACATACCTAGAATAGTCAGGGGTTTTGTCTTTCTCCTATCTGAAGCTTTTGCTTTCCCCATAGCCAAATACAAATCTATCTAGACAGATTTTCAGTATTCTGTCATGGTATTTCGTAGCCACAGATGTTACCAAAAAAACTTTCCCAGTTGCTTTCCACACTCACACTTTCATGACTGGACACAGCTTTGCATTTTCACCTCTCACTGTCTCTTAAGACGAATTTTTACAGTGAGAAATCTATCACTCCAGCCAGATTTTTCTGACCTGTCAAAAGCAATATAGCTGCCATCTTCAGAATATTTTATCTGTCTCCAAAGGTAGCCTTGAAAGGTATTAGGTTCTGTCATTTTCTCTCATGTTTGTTGGTAGTCTCTGTTTCCTATGGCAGGAGAAAAGCTTCTAGCTGACTCAATTTATTTACTTTTTAAGTCGTAAATCAGTTCAATTGCAAATCTCTGCTTAATATGTGCTGACAAAATTCTTTACATCTCTAAAATTTTTTTCTATCACACATCCCTTAGCTGTCAGTTATCCAGGTAATTAAATAATAAATTTGACATATGTATAAGAATACTTTTTTCAAAGTTAACCAGGAATCATATCGCTCTTCTGTTCTTTCTATTAAAGGAGGCCAATGAAGTCAGTTGAGTCAAGAGTGGGGTCCACAGAATGATGCTTCTAAGTGGCAAGTTTCAAATGCAAGTAGGATATGAACAAGAAACTGCTATTTCAGCTTTGGAGTGAACCAGAGAATAGTATGCCACAACTGGTTACATCTATGAGAAAGAATATTCT
This sequence comes from Melopsittacus undulatus, assembly GCF_012275295.1. Lineage (NCBI taxonomy): Eukaryota > Metazoa > Chordata > Aves > Psittaciformes > Psittaculidae > Melopsittacus > Melopsittacus undulatus. The sequence goes on from NC_047528.1 coordinate 95,849,787, forward strand.
GGTGGGGCTTTCCCTTTTTTCTTAATTTATCACTCTGCTCCTGTTCAGTTCTGTGCATCTTAAGTATGTCATTACTTCTTTAACTGAGTTAATCCCTCAGTTCTCTCTTTCTCTCTTACCCCCCCCCCCCCCCCCCCCCCCCCCCCCCGCCCCCTGAAATCTGTTTGCTTGCCTTATCCCAAAAATAAAAATTCCAGGAATGAGCCCACTGTTTTCAGGAGAGGCTTTCAGCAGATGTGAACTTATATGGGTCTATAAAAGCCTATAGCGATTTCCTCTGCTGAACATCAACACTCAAATATGGCAACACTGCTTATTGAAGGAACTTAGTGAGTTCACAATTCTGCTTTATGATTTTGTTGCAAGAGTAGTCTAGTCTTGTTGGTCCTTTTCAGTTGCTATTTTGTTTTGCTTGCTAATGAGTAAGTTGCTTTTTATGTCTGAAGACCTTTTTAACATTCAGTTTTCTGTTCCTGTTCAGTTGTGTGTGTTTTAGATTATGCTAACACATAGCACTGTCTCATTTTAGCTGAATATAAAATTGAATCAGCCTGACTGGGAAATACGGGTTTTAATTAAAGGAAAAATATTTCACAAGTTAAAACAAGTTTTGTGATCCCTAAAGAAGCTCCCAAGTTTCACAAGCATTTAACCACATTGGATTCGACTTGCCTTTGATACTGAACTGAACTATTGTGAGATATATTAGGAATATTTTGATGTCTTTGAAGGCAGAAGACCTAATGCTACTCATACCATATGGAAGAATGAAAGACAGGAACACCAGCCCAGTGTTGTGCTGTCTTACTTTCGCTGAAGCATCACGTCTTGGTTTTTACATGGCAATGTCTGCAGATTCAAGGCACAGCCATGCCAGTTTCCAAGGAAGCAGCATTCTGCAGAAGTGAAATGATGCATCTCAAGTCACTTAGGTTTCCTGTCTCACAGCTGTAAGACCTGTGGGAAGATCATCCAGTACCTAACCATTCTTGCAGGTGTTAAAACACAGTAAGTACATTTGATAGCCATATAATACATATCATAGAAGGGAAATTTGAATTTGTGGAGTATGTAACTAGAAACTAACTTAAAATGAAAGCTATTAGAGCATAGTTCCTCAGGGCTATCTTTTTGCTTTTGTCTGGCAGGTTAAAGTTTCCTTTTCCATTTAGTGAGCACTTCATTTTGCAGTCTGGCTTCAGCAAGCCTGCAAGTAATGAATCCCCTTCTAAATACTGCTCAATAGGACTGCTTGCTGTCCTCACTGCTGCTAACAGTTTCCAGATCTGCCAAATCTAGATGAGTAAAGGAATTCCACAGAGTAGGAAGTTGAGCCTACCAAGAAAAATTTTCATCCCTGTTTTTACAATCCACTCCAAATATTTTAGAGTTAGCTTCAATGGCCTCATGTAAACACTTGGGAGGACAAGTTAAACATCAAGGAGTCCTACAGGTTTCACAATAAGTTAAAAAGAAGGGACAGTTACTAAAAGAACAGATGTTTGAAGGTAGGTATATGTCACTAATATGACTTCCAATGGAAGCGTATGTGACCTACAGGTATATCTGATTTTCATTTGACTTACACATCTTGGGTTTCCAGGTATTACTAATAACCTAAAAGGCTTATGTCAATATATAAACAATGCACAGGTAAGTCCCCACAAATTTAGCATAGAATTTAGTAACACAAGGTTATTTTCCCATAAAACTTCTTCATGGAGCTAATATTTAGTTTAAAGTCCAAATCTACAAAACAAAGCAAGTATAGAATTAACCCCACTAAGAAATTGACATGAACAGTATCTAAAATGAAAACTCAATTATTCTGTATGCAATCATGTTGTTATTTCATAATCAGCAAGCATATTTAGAATGAAACAATTAGGAAGTGGGAAGATGGCAGAAAAACACCCAAATTTATATGAAGTAAAACACAGAATTCAGTGCTGAGGTTGTTATGGCCTTCTTTTTAAAACAAGCAAAAATCTCAATGAAAGATGTTTCTGCTGTATCAGAAAAGGGCACTGCTGTCAAAAATCGGACTTTATCCATACTTGTTTACCACCAAATTTTTTTCCTATATGGAGAAATATATCATTCATTTTCATTCTGATTTTTATTTAGTGAAATAGCAGTATTGAAAAGCAATCTATTTTTTCCATATCTCTCAATGTATGCTCTAAGGATAACCCATTAAAACACAGTTCTTCACCTGGTTTATCCTATTCATATCATAAATAGAGCTAGCAGAACAAGTTGCCTTTGAAAACTATAATTACAAAAGATATGATTTTCTGTTTCTGCCTGTTTCAATGTCACATCAGTTGCTGATATTTTTCAGGTTAAAGCAGATTTTAATTTTCCCGTATCTTTATGCTTACTCAACTGATGAAGATGGCAAGAAGATCTGTCAAATGGAAAAAATTAAATTAATGTAGTTTTGAAAGACTATATCCAGCATCATCTGCAAAAGTGTCCTGTATTGTTAAACACTGATTTTTATTTGATTACTGCAAATGAGGGTTTGAAGTTATTCTCCTAAATAGTCTGATATTTGTAATTTTAAATTTATACCATCCAAATATTATTTTTGTGTCTTATGGTAATAGAGCAGTGCCTGCTTTTTTGTGGTTGAAGCCAAAGTAGTTCTGATTGACAGAGGTCATTAAAAACAGGAATGTTTGACAAATATTTATTCTTAAGAACTCTTATATGAATCATAGAATCATAGAATAGTTAGGGTTGGAAAGGACCTTAAGATCATCTAGTTCCAACCCCCTGCCATGGGCAGGGACACCTCACACTAAACCATATCACCCAAGGCTTCATTCAACCTGGCCTTGAACACTGCCAGGGATGGAGCATTCATTACCTCCCTGGGCAACCCATTCCAGTGCCTCACCACCCTAACAGTAAAGAATTTCTTCCTTATATCCAACCTAAACCTCTGCTGCTTAAGTTTCAACCCGTTACCCCTTGTCCTGTTACTACAGTCCCTAATGAATAGTCCCTCCCCAGCATCCCTGTAGGCCCCCTTCAGATACTGGAAGGCTGCTGTGAGGTCTCCATGCAGCCTTCTCTTCTCCAGGCTGAACAGCTCCAACTTTCTCAGCTTGTCTTCATATGAGAGGTGCTCCAGTCCCCTCATCATCCTCGTGGCCCTCCTCTGGACTTGTTCCAACAGTTCCATGTCCTTTTGCTGTTGCAGACACCAGAACTGCACACAATACTCCAAGTGAGGTCTCACAAGAGCAGAGTAGAGGGGAAGGATCACTTCCTTCAACCTTCTGGTCATGCTCCTTTTGATGCAGCCCAGGATACAGTTGGCTTTCTGGGCTGTGAGCACACACTGAAGCTGGCTCATGTTCATTTTCTCATCGACCAACACCCCCAAGTCCTTCTTCGTGGGACTACCATGAATTTCCTTTTTTGCCCAACCTGTAGCTGTGCCTGGGATTGCTCTGACCCAGGCGTAGGACCTTGCACTTGTCATGGTTAAACTTCATGAGGTTGGCATCAGCCCACCTCACAAGTGTGTCAAGGTCCCTCTGAATGGCATTCCTTCCCTCTAGCATATATGAAATTCATCCTCCTTGGCTTAGGTAGAACTGCCCCTGGTGTTGCAACTTGTTGTACATAAAGGTTTATGTCCTTTGGCTTTAATTCTCTAATAAGTTCAGCATAGAGGAAAGCATGTTCCCACACAAAAAAAAAAAAAAAAAAAAGTCCCTCCAGTTTCACTAGGGTTATTTGATGTGCGTAAGAAGGCCAGCATTTATTCCAAGATGACCATCCTTAAGCAACTTTTCTTCAGTTAAACCCCACCTCAGAAGATTATTGTGAAAAGTATTAATTGACTGTACTTCTTTGGTGAGTGACTAGTGGGTCTTAGTGGCTTTGATGGTGTCAGCAACGTCTAGTAGGTAGTCAGCCACCAGAAATCCCACCAAGCACAAGTGGTATTTGCACTGTTTTTCTCCCACTGCCTTAAAAAGCAAATTCTCTCCACATCAAAAGTGTCTCTATTGAGCAATTACCGTGTGTCAGCACTCTTCAGTCATAAACTGTTTGCTGGTTTCTGAAACATGAAAACCAGAAGATATCACAAAATGAAAACAGTGTCTGTTTCCATTCTGTTGATTTAGGAGGCAAAGCAAAGAAATAAAACAAACATGCTCCAAAACCCTAAGAGTGCAATCAGGATAACTGAAGAAGGAACTACACATTTTGGTATTTGGTTCCTCTGAAACCTTTGCCTTGTTCACATAACTTATTCTATCAGATTAGCAAGATAGGCAGCGAAGTCACAGCTATTACCAAGTCAGGAACATATCTTCGTAACTTAAGTAGGATAATGAACCTGAGATGCCACCAAGTAATTTCAGTTATGCAGAGATAGATAAGCCCTTACAGGGGAAATGCAATGATGAATGAGTTCCATTTCTTCTAATCACTGTGAAAGATCCCCTTGCATTTCTCAGTTTCCTGCAATTGTGCAGCCTGTGATCTTTCCATATTTCCTATTAATCTTCTGTGATGATTAAGTATGTGACTGCAATACTTCCTATCTTCTCTTCCTAGTTCAAAATGACTTTCTTTTCAGCATGTTTCTCATCTTAAAGCTTGGTATGCTTATAGAGCCAATGACTAATGGAAGGTTGGTATGAGTTTGACCAAAAAGGTCAATTTAACTGGAGTTCAGTGTGAGACTTGCAGCTTTCTAAGCAACTTTTTGGAATTTGCCAAATGCCACATGGATCATGACAGAAGTGTTGTCACCAGAAATAAAAAAAAAAAACATGCCATGTTTTGTGTATTGCTTCTCTTTCTTGTGATAAACAAAATACTAAGAATGTTTTGAGTGGTTTAAACCACTGAGGCAGTTAGCCAAACTGAAGCAACAACTTTCTGTATTAGCAAAAGCAGACAGATGCATGTTATTAAATGTTACTTGTCACAAATTTGAACTCTGCATATCTACACAGAAAAGCAAGAGAAAAGCCAGGAACATGATGAACTGACCTAAGAACACTAAAATCATGTCTGTAAATCACTTGGTTTTCCATTTTCCAGACTTCAGGTCCTCAAAATTCACAACACGTTGAACAAAAGAGTGCAGTATGTCTTTATATATAATATAATAAAAGGAGAAAATTAAAAAAAAAAAAATTAACAAAAAAATACTAAACAATTTTCTTAAAATCTGTTTTTCCCTTCTCATTCATGTGTATCCTTCTGTTACTAATGTTTATATTAGTCTCTTTTTCATATAAACACAGATTTTGAATATCCAATTGAAAACATATATAAACATTTAATGCAGAATTCTCTGTATTTAAGCATTAAAATGATATTGCAAATACAGAGGAAAAACAAAAACAAAACTAGGCCAAAGTAATTTCAGGAATAGTTCTTTATTTTTCAGTATAACTTTACTGCTCATAATTACATAAACTGTTCTTAATAGAAATTAAATTTTATTAAGTTAATCATGCTCTTCTGTTTCTGAAAACCAAGCAACTGTAATTTAACATTATTGTAAAAGTGTTTTCCAAAAAGCAACATTTGGCTAAAGACAATGGACAAAATTTGCGCAGAGCAGTTTTGCAAATATGACTAAATTTTCAATGAAGTTAATACCTTGTCAAATCTGAAACACTCACCACTGCTTCCCTGTACACTCCTTTTAAGTGAATAAGAAACATGCACTCCCTTTAAGTGAGTAAGAAACATGCAATGCAGTCTGGCTCCTACGAGGTCAACTGCACTGCAGGACACACTTGAAATGGTAGCACAGCTGTGACTTTGCAGCTAGTTTCCAGAGCCTAGATGAGATAAGCTTGATTCAGTACAACAACTGGTTATCAATCAGCCTAATTTAAGAAGTGAAAATAAATGATGGAAGAATGAGATTTTGCTTAGAGTCAGCCTATTTGAGAAGACAGCTATGATGAAAGAGAACCTTGCTTCAGTTTAATCAAAGCAGGAGCTGTGCCTGATTGAACCTGAACAACAGCCAAGAACCTATACAGCCACTCACTCACTCCTCTTCTGTGTCCCAGTGAAAAGGTGGACAAAATAGAAATACTGAAAGTGAGAAATCCATGGGTCAAGATAAAGACACTTTAATAAGTGAAGCAAAAGCTGAGCACATAAGCAAAGAGGAATTAATTCGCTGCTTCCCATTGGCAGGTGGATGTTTATTGGCTTTCCAGAAAGCAGGGCCCCAGCACACACCCCTGCTTCTTTTTCCTTTGCTTGTTTGTTTCTGAGCATGATACCATACAGTATGGAACATCTCTTTGGTCAGTTAAGGTGGGCTTATGTCTGCTACCAACCTCTTTTTCCATTCCCAAACTACAGTCCACTGACTGCAAAAGCAGAGTGGGAGAGAAATTGTTAATACTGTGCAAGCACTGCTCAGTCATAGCCAAAACACTGGTGTGTTATCAACACTATTTTAGTCACAAATCCAAACCAGAGCATCATACAGACTGTTATGAAGGAAGTGAATTCTATCCCTGCCAAATCTAGTACAAGATTTAGCCTACTTTGTGTGTTATCCAGCAGCACTGACCACGCAGACATCATGATCCATATCTCAGACCCTAATAGTAGAGATTTCTAAATTTGCAAAATATTCTCTGTTTTCTCATATTGTTCAGGTGCTTACAGATCACATTTCAAAAGGTTTCTGCCTCCCTGCTCAACCAAGAGGAAGGGAACATTTCTTTTAAAAAAGCTATGATTCACATCAGCTTGGCAATTAAGGAAGCAGTCAAATTTTGAAAACTAAATAACATGAGTAAAAACACTGAAAAGAACATCCCAGAAAGGTGGTTCTATTTGCAGTGCATTATCTGGATGAACTGAGGAGGAATTAGATTTTCTAGAATTAGGTTGATCAGGGACTAACAGAGAATTCATTCCTCAATTTGATTAAGGGATAACACACATAGGAATTCATGTTTTGAGTGAAAAAGTATCCTGTTTGCTTAGCCTTAGTCTAACCTTCCTCATGAACTGCCAGGGGTATCCCTTTTTCCTGTACTTACGCACAAGTTTTTTCCATACCAGGTGTATTTGTTTTTATTTTGGGCAAGACAGATTAAAAATGAAGTGCACTGAAAAAACAAGGCAACCTTTTAGTGAGGAAAAAGTTATATGGAAATGGGCAACACATATTACTACCTGTTTTTTGGAAATAGAATCTAGATGGCCCAGAACTTCTACTCCTCTCTGATTTCTTCAGGATAGTTTTGTGAAAAACATGGAGAGAAAAAGGAAGTTTTGTGAAAAACATGGAGAGACTTTGTCTTCTTATAGATAGGAATGCAAACCCAAAGGATTTAAATGCAAGCAAATTTTCTGAAAGATTAGGAAAGTTGCATGGGTTTAGACTTTCTTTCCCTTCATAGGTTTTAAAAAAAACAACACCAACAAAAAAATTAAAACAAACAAGCAAAGAACAAACCCGCAAAAAAACCAACCAAACAACAACAAAGAAAAAAGACACAGATTCTTCAACCTTTCTACTGATTAATAAGCAATGAACATAAATGATCCACATGCCCCCTAGGCCTTCACTTCTGGAGACTGAGGGTTTTATTAGGTTTCTTAATACTAATAAAAAAAATATTAATTCTTAATAAAAAAATAAGTTTCTTAATAAGCAAACCAGATTTCTAAATTGTAAAGTGGACTGCAGAGTGTCCTGGGTTCAGCAGTAGCAGTTACTTTTTCTCCTTCTTAGTAGCTGGTGCAGTGCTGTGGTTTTGACTTTCGGCCTGGAACAATGTTTTTAGTTATTGCTCAAATGTTTAGTCTAAACAAGGACTTTCTGAGTTTCATGCTCTGCCAGGGAGGAGGGGAAGCCAGGAGGAAGCAGAGGTAGGACACCTGACCCAAACTAGTCAAAGAGGTATTCTGTACTACAGCATGTCATGCCCAGTATATAAACTGGGGGCAGTTACCTGGAAGGGCTAGATCACTGCTGGGTGGGTTGAGGCATCAGTTTGCCGGTGGTGAGGTGTTGTATTCTCTTCCCTTGTTATTTCTTTTATTATTATTATTATTATTAGTGGTAGCCATAGTGATTTGTGTTATACCTTAGTTACTAAACTGTTCTTATCTCAACCTGTGGGAGTTACATTCTTTTTGCTTCTCCTTCCCATCCCTTGGAACAGGGGGAAGAAAGGGCCGGGGTTGGGGAGTAGACTGTGTGGCTCTGATTTACAGCCTGGGCTTAAACCACTACAAGAATATATCCAAATTACCTTTTGGTTTTAAGTTTTTAGTTAGAAAGTGTATTCTACAGAAAGCTGTGAAGACAACCAGCTAAAATTATATTTAGATACTTGTGTATTTTTAAAGAAAATTATATTTAAACCCACAAAAATCTTAAAAACAGGAATGCCAAAGAATGTGATCTTTGATCCAAAAAAGGTGATAAACTCAGTTAATGTGATCTGGATGGTATGTTTAGCACATGAATGTTGGATGAGCTGCAGCACACCTTTCAGAAATTTATCTTAATTTTAAGACTTCAAGTAAGACAAAATGAGCTATGTCCTTAGTAATATTGCTCTAATGAATTAATTGCCCTCATGACTGAAAAGCACAAATCACTTCCTTGGGGTTGGATGAGTGGGTTTTTTTGTCTATTAATTCAGTAGTAATGTTTCTTACACCTTTCTTCCCCAGAGATTTTTCTCACCTCATTTTTTTCATTTGAAGGCATTCAGTAGGAATTCTACTTAGCTTATGATTACAAAAGATATGCACAAACATTCAGGCCTACACCCTATAAATTTTTGTTAATGAGTTTTTAACCTTGTGTTTAAAACATTGAATCAGGAAAAGAAGGGGAAATGTCAAGTAAGTAGTGCTGATGTGGTTAAACAGATTTCTTTGACCAAAATTTGAAGAACACAGGTTTTCCTACAGCTGCAAAGCCCTGGCAATTTAAGGGTCTTGCCTGTGGTAGCAAATTAACTTGTGTGTAGCTCGTGTTAGAGACTATTTGAACTACTTCACATACAGCTCAGTAGAGAAACATTCTCTGCTTTCAAAACAAATAGCAGTTGTAAATATCCACCTGTGATTCAAGGAAAATACATCTGAGGCAAAAGAGTAACTGTTTTCCAAGAGGTGAACTGCAGTTAACTGGGCTCAAGTTGAAACATTCTTTATTGTGTGCATTTTTTTTTTCTGTGAGGCTATTCTCTGAACATCCAATTGTAGTAATTAATGTATTTTTTGGAAGAACTCAAGTACTCCTTTTCTGTTTCACAGGAATAGTAAATATTTTGCACAGGGTTGAAAAAAAAAGGGCTTATTGTAATGTTAAATTGAAGCCACAACTAAAAAAATTTTTGAGTGATCAATAGTTATAGATGATGCACTACTCTCTTATTGTAATTGTATAAGATTTTGTGTAGAATCACTGCATGGAAGGATCTGCACCAGGATTTGACTATCATCTTCTTCAACAGTCAGCTGCTCCTTTATATAACTTGCCACTGTTCTAAATCTCTCTTGGAGTTAATTATGTTAAAACAGATTAGATTCAGAGAAGGGTGTGCAGAAAATAAAATAAGAGGGAGGAATACCTTATTATATATTGTGATCAAAAATTAGGTGTCAATATTTAATCAGAACTACAAAAAGTTGGAAAACCACAGAAAATGTTTGTGCTCCAAAAGGGATTTTGGATGATAGCAAAATGCTCCTCCATTTTAGGGAAGAAAGAAGTGGTTTCATGGATCTACAAAAAAAATCATGGAAGCAAAGATGATTCTGTGACTTTGATGTGACAACCACTGAACAATATTATCTGCCTGGAGTCTACAAAGAATTTATATTGAAATTTTATAGGGTGTTATTTTTATTTTCATGTGATGAAATCTATTGTCATCACCAATTTAATTTCCTTTTTATATGTTTGTACCATAAGTTTCTCTAAAAAGGAATAACTGACTCTGGTATTTGAAATTTAGCTTAAAGTATCAGTTAGCTGATATTTCTTTACTTATCTTTACCTCTTTCATAGATGGCCAGAAAAGTTCCCACAATATTTACTCTAAAAGCCATGATCTTAACTGCTCATGAATAAACAATAGCATGCGTCGAGAACTTGAACATATTTTGCTGATGTATTTTAGTGAAATGCTACAGTTAAGAACTAAAGTGAACTATTCCTAGAGCTTCAGTTGTAGCTGGAGGTCAGTCTAAAATATTCCTGGACATAAACAACAGCAAGGAAGACTCAAAGCTTCAGTATCAAAATAGTACAACATAAGCCCAAGAGCAGGAGCCAGTCACTAGAAAGTTGTACTTCATAATTCCTAAAGAGCCAAAGTAAGAAAGATTAATGCTTCTGTTAGAGAGAGAGAAAAAAATATTTAACAGCATATAAATATTGTGTTTCTAAGGTGTACAGTCACTTTTTCCAGTGTATAGAAAAAGTGGCCATCCTTGGCCCCCTGCTGGTTACCACAGCTGGTCATTTGCTACCAGGGCAATTTTATAGTGTCAGAATAAAACTGGGTCAGACGCTGGTCCACATATTAAAAAATGTTATCCTTTCAACAAATGCTTTTTACTTTATTTCACTAAGTACATAAGATATCAATACAAGGTATGTCTCTCCTAATTCATAGATAGGCAAATAGCACACAGGTACATCTCTTAGGAAGAGCGTGCTTTCACTAAAACTCTAGGGCATGTGCATGCCTGAGTAGTTTCAATCATAGCTACAGCCCCTGTTGTGCTCTTCAAGGATCCTCTGAATTCTCTCAACATTCTCATTGGCCCTGAATGGTTCCTGACACAGTATTGAAAGAGGGAAAAACTATTCCTAATGTCAATAGGTTAACAACTGGTCTGCTCTAGCTAACATCACTATGCACTTCTCTCAAAGGAGCAGATGTTACAAGCACCCGCCATCATGGCTAGCCAGTCACTGTACATTGTGTGTACGAAGTGTACACATCATTTTGAATCACATGAGAGGAGGAAGATAAAGAAGTGACTGCAGACTCTAAAGAAGCAGTGACTGCAGTCTCTAAAGAAGCAATGACTGCTTCCTGTTTTACTTCAGAATGCTGAAAAAAGCAGAGATTGTGGCCTACATATCCATCTATGTTGATTGCCTGTACACAACTGAGGAAAGATCTCAGAAAAGAAACCAACAACTCATTTTACAAGCTGTCAGTAAATGTAACTATGTACACAAGAAAGGCACCAGCACTCTTGCCTCTTTAGGATGATTTTAAAATATAAAGATAATGCTTTTCTTCCAAGCCTGCAAAGATTTGATTATGTTAACCTATTACTGGTCACCACTTTAGCAAGAGAATCCCAAGGCTCACTTAGCATCATTAAGTATGTCTGTTGCAGGTGTGTTTCATTAGCTGTCGATGGAAAAGTCAGTTATAACACAGTGGTGAGGATGTCAAGATTTAAAATAAAAGATTATACTCAAATGGGCTTCTATGATATAAAGAGCACAAGAGTAAAAAGAAAGCTGACTTCAGAACAGACATGGGTAGATAAGACACCAGGAATTTTGAATGGTCAAGAAACCATAGACAAAGCGGGTTCTGAAAACAGTCTCACGTCATGTAAAAAATGCTTTTCTACACCTCTACCTTCTTGTAGCACGTTTTGGAAATTTATCAGCTAATATACCAGTAATGAAGCTAAAGAGCTTTTAAATGTTCCTAAAATACTTGGTCTTTTCCCCTCCTATTTTATTTCAGATCAGCTATTGCTCTTATGAATGACCGAATAACCATCTGACTCTTTTAAAGTTCATAAAAAGAATAATGGCAAGTTTAGTCACGGAAAAGGGATGATCATTTTGACTTTCTGTGGTAAAAAACATTTCACAGAGAGCACAGACATTTAAGGAGATATAGTAAAAATTACTTATTATATAGTTCAGATGGTAAACATGTTTAATAGATATAGCCTAAAAATGTTTAAATCTACTAATTATTTTTTTTTTTTCACTATCCAGGAAGCATTTAATTTCATTCATTGGGAAGGCAGGAATGATTTGTCAAATCACCTGTTAATACAAACATTTCTTGAAGGAGTCCAAAGTTCTGAGAATCACAAAAAAGAAAGGGGAGATTGGGCGTGGGGGAGGGAGAAGAAAGAAAGAGTTACCAGTTCTTTATTACACCTCCAGAGTTTGATTCATGTCTCCATTTTGAAAGCAAGAAAAGGCTATGGAAGGGTGGTTAGCTAATTTGAAACAAGGAGCTCACTGTAGATACCCTGCTCCTTTTGAAAGTGTCACTAAAATTTACAAAGACTGGAGACTCATCATAATGCTTTACCCATCAATTATGGATGATGATTTGTTCCAAAAATGTTATCCTCTGTGGCCCTATGTTCTCCAGCTGATGACACCAATCATTATTAAATCTTATGTAATATTCTTCAGAGTTGTAGAAGCATTTTGAGAAAAACAGTATTTGTCTATTAAGGTAAAGTACATAGTAAATCAGATTGATGTAAATTTTACTTTTTTTTTACTTTGCTCAGATAAATATCTCAGAACATATCCTCAAGATTTATGAAAGACTTTTTCTTGGATGTCTTCTATTTTACATGACCAAATCTCACTGTGTAGCTTTTCATTTGGACTGCTGTGTGTTACTGAATGAATAACAAATACATGGAGTAGAAAGTAGTCTTGCCTATGAAGAGCTGTATCTGCTATTTTGCAACAGCATTTATAGCTTTCCATTACTTCATAGAACATATAAAATAATATGTATTATTATGTAAAATTTTAATGGACAGCTGTTTAAACCTCCTTGCTTTGATTCTGAATAAATTATGGGTTTTTTTTCTGCAAGGCATCAGAGGCATCATCATCTTCCAAACCAGATTTCCATTTATTGACATTTAGACTGTCTTGTGTATATCATGTCTATACTATGTGTAAGACAGAGCTGAAATTTAGCTAGCTTTAACATATCAAGCCTATTCAAACCAGTGCAGTCAAGAATTCAGGTAGAAGATTTGTAGATCCATCAAAACTGAAGATGTACCCTCTCTTCATGTTCCAATTGCACACTATTATTTTATACTGCTTCCTAAATTTCAGTTTGCTTTTTTCTTCCTTTACACTTCTGTAATGTTTTTTTTTATTATAAATATTTTCATTTTCTAATTGGTACTTGTGAGTGGGTTCAACCTACAATAATTCTTAGCCACAAAATGACACTAAATATTTTCTAGACTGCACGGAATCATACTTTATTTAACTATCTCCGTGAGAATCCTCTGAAGTGTGCTGCTCAGCTTAAGCTCAAGTTTGCACTCAGATGAAACATGTCAATAAAGCAGTATATTTGTGTTCATTATATGCATGGTGGGAATGGTGTTTAATGACTTAAATTAGCTATTAAGAGATTCTTTGTGGTTTCAGTTCAAAAATTATTCTTCCTTTTCATGCTATTGCAACTGTAATTATTACTTTGCTCCTCTTTCCCATTGAGTTCTTGAGGTACTTGTCCATAACATACAATGGCACATGGCGCAGAAATGCTGCAACTGGTGCCAGCTTTAAATGATATATTAACTCAGCTTGGCAGAGCACTGCGTAAAAGTAGCAGAGCAAGCTCTGGCAGCAACATAAAGCACCACTGCAGAGCTATACCCATGCCAATAAGCCCTTTTCTTCAGTGAATCTCACCCTTACAGCTTTGTGTGACCAAAACTGCAGGTGATCAACTCTGTGTATGTGGGGCAAACTACAAAACAGAAGTTTTCAGATGTATGTTAAATTTCTTTGTGTTGTGCTACTCTTTGTTTCCATTATCCATTTATACATAAAAGTAAACTACATACAATACTGCAGAAATTAGGTTCCATCAAAGAAAATAATAATAATCCATGTTGAGAATATTCAGTAAAGCTAAGCTATTTTGTATTGTTTGCATTATTTAAAGTAAGTTTGTGCCTAACCCTCTTATAGGTAAAAGAGACATTATTCAGGCCAGTGAAACACATGGTATGATTTTTGTCATGTTTGAAGGTTTTGATATAACTATTGTCTTAACCTTCAAAAACTTAATAAAGCTTGTCTCCATACACAGTGCTCTTAAATCAATAACTTTAAAGTCCTTTTCAGAAAGAGAAGTACTTTGTTTCATTTCCAGATGAGGTAAATTTGAAACTAATTAATATTCCCAACTCCTCATAAAGTAGGAAATAATAATAATCTCATTTTGCTGATCAGATAGCTAAGGTACAAGGAGAATAATTTATTTGTAGAAAATCACTCAGGATTCAATAGGAAATAGGAGAATAAATAACAGACCTTTTTTCCTCAAAAAAACAGTGTTCTAACCACAAGATACTCCCTTTTTACTCCATAATAAAGTTAAATATGTGAAATAAAATAATGAAATTGTTCTACAGATTAAATTCACAGTAATAACAGATGTTCCAACAGTTTTTAATTTCTCTTTGAGTAATGTAGTCTGTGTACTGCCTGAAGCAGGATTTCATTTGTCTCGTTGTGTTATCAGACAACTAAGCTGCTGTCAAAACAGGCAGATCAGGAATTAATGAAAACATTTCTTCTATGCAGTTCCATGATTATACTATAGACAGCTGTATTTTAATTTCCAAGCACTTAAGTTTCACATCCATAGATTTCAGTCTGAAACTAAAATCAGATAAGAATACAGGGTAAAGCTCATTTCATATCTGAAAAATCTGATCTTCTCATTAGGAATGAATCTACACACAGACCCATACAAATACTCATTAATAATCACATTTCCAAAAACCCCTATCACAATTGACACTAACTGAGACATTTTTTCGTTGACTAGTTTCAACAGCCAGCCCAGGGATATACAAGAAAAGATTTTACGATCCATGGAGGAATACTTGAAAAACACATTTATGCTAGAGGATTAGTTAGCTGCCTAAACCTTGCTACTATATTTACAAGAATTTGTATGACCTTGACTAAGCTACCATCTTGCCTATCTTTTATTGTAGGTCTATGCCCTTTTAGTATTGTACAGTACTCAAATAAGCAAACTGCACTTGGGGAAAAGAAGAGCATAAATGTTCTTTAGGGCATTTTACTACCATCATGAACAGGAACAAACTTGTAGTCTGGATTTACTTGGTTCCATTTAGGAACCTAATTTAGGAACAGTGTCAAAGTCCAGTGAATTTCGTTCACAAAATGTAAACCCTTTAAATACATACCCTTTAATAAGTAACTACAGGAGATGGTTTGAACCTCAGGTCCTCAAAATCAGCTTTTGAGAGTTGCCTCTATATATTCAGTACAGAGAGAACCAGAAGCATTTTGATTATGCTCTTACAAAGGGGGAAACTTTGTCTTTATTCTTCAGACCTGTGTGTAATAGCTGATAGCTGTCAAGCTTCATGAAGACATGCAGCCAGCCATACTTACTGGAACAGATTTTAGGTTTGGGGTGGTTTTTTTTTAATTGTAACACTGTTTCTTCTCTACTCCAAGGTATAAGTGTTAGTACTGGGATCTGTAAAGCCTTTACTGACCTGATTTTTTTTCTAGCTCTTGAACTCCTGTTTAAGTAATCTCCCCTTATTTCAGCCACCTATCATTTCCTGCATTATCCCTTAGCTTATTCTTCAGCAAATGCTTGTACCAATACACAAAGGGATGTAATAGGAATCTGATCTGACTAAAATATAGCTCAATCTATCACTTCTTCTATTCCTGCACAGAAAAAAAAAGAAATTATTATGCTGGCATAACATAGATAGCAAGAGTTAGAGAAATAACGTTGTACATGCCCATTCTGTTACCAAAAATGCTTGTTCAATAACTGCCTCGGCCTGCTTGTGACAAAGCTCATTTCAATCTACCCTTAATATAGTACTTGTGGACCTGCTGATCAGCTACTTATTGTAAAAAAGTGCACTGATCTCTGTTCCATTTCAGTTTTTCATTGTGTTCTGATAGCTTCAAAATTTTCAGTGTTTCACTTACATTTAATGATATTAGGATATTAAGAATTAGAGGTTACATTCTGACGCAAGTATACTTCCCATATATATTACTTCCAAGGAGGACAACAGAAACAAGAATGCCATGTAGCTAACCTAAAGAGACATTTAATTGCCTCCACCTAATGTGGTTAAAACAATATATTGTATTTAGGAGATGAAGAAACACGGATGTTGCGTTTTTCTTTTATTGCAATATGGAAAGAGGCTGAAAATAACCCAAGAAAGAATGGCAGGTTACAGAGTATATAAGAATTAAAGATTTGTTTCACAGTGAGGGGTTTTTTTGTTAATTATAAAAAAAAAAAAACAACCAAGCAAAAAACCTAGACTTTTTGTGTGAGTGTTCTCCAACTCTGTTTGGCATTTTCCTTGGAAGGAAATTAATTCGTAAACTGAAACATTTAATTATACTGAAGTTAGAACTTCCTATTCACTTTCAGAAATTTGCTTAGTTCACAGTGTCTCCCTTTCCTCCCCATGTATGTAAAAATAAAAACATATTTTAATTGTTTATTTATACCATACCTATACTGGAAGAAACAGTATTAAAATCATTATTATTCCTTTATTTGAAGACATATTGAGTCCATGTGTTTATCCAGTTCCAGACAGATGTTTAGAAATTTAACTGGCTGGCTGCTGACCAAAGTAAATGGAATGTCCTTGCTATAACATCCCTGTAAAATTTGTAGTCATGCACCAAAATCGATAAATCTTCAGGAGAAATGAAGAACTGAGCTTCAGGGTTACAAGACATCTCAGAAAACATGTCCTCTGGTTTTTGCCCTTCCTCCAATCTTAGAATTTAATATATGTGTTGGCTCCAAGTAGCTAGAATATTCACTTTAACTCCAAAGGTCACAGCAGTGTGGCTTGATAACATACCACTCTTGATTGCTGCTTGAACAAAACAAAAAATGCTGTCTGGCATAGTCAGAAGTAGAAAACCAAAATTATAGACCACAATAAACTCTGCCTGTAATAACCTACAGTCTTTAAGAAGAGAGAAAACATATGCTGTGATTTCAGTATTCTCAGCTTCATTGGGTTGCACCAGCAAACCACATTTCTCTTCTTTTACTTTTCAGTCCAGACATTTTATTAATATTTAATTATAAACCTGCAAATCTAAAACACAGCAGTTGCTTTTTAACCTTTCCAGATAGTCTGGATGCTGCAGCAACATCATACAGCTTTACTGGGCTTTTCACCACCCACTGCAATGCCCCTGCCTTCAGGCACTCAGCCATCTCAGAGGGAGTGGATGAGATAATAACCATGACCAAAACCTATAGTCCTCCTAGGATGTAGTTCCGTGTGAAAATCCTGAGAAACACTTTCAGCAAAGAAATTCAGTCAGATAGACTAGGAGCAGCCCTGAAACTGCTACAATTATTCAAATTGTATTACAAAAATAATAGGAAAATGACAGAACTAAGGAAAACTTTACCATCCTGTGAGCAAGGTACAACTATTCTGAGATTAAAATAAACCTGTTTACAAAAAGTTTCAGCTTTCTCCCAAACAGTTCTCTTTGAGACACTGAGACACTTTCAGTGTGACTAGCAGACATCCCACCTCTGCATGTCAATCCAAAGCAGTTTTTATGGCAAAAAGCTAATTTATAATGGAAATGATAAGGGTTCCCTTTCACTGCAGAACAGTCGCAGAGTGGGTGATACTGCAGCCATTGAATTCTTCCATGCAGAAGGCTGACATAATCAGAAAACAGTACTAAAGCTTTTAAAATCCCTCACTGTCTACCATTTCAATGCAGTATCCTGAGACATTTGGTTTCTGGATGCTCTAATATATCTTCTCACTAAACTGTTGTTTACTTTTAAATCACTGCACACCATACAAATTATGGAATATTTCCAGATATAAAATATGAATTATTGGTGAGGCTGGGTGAGGCACAAAGTTGTGTGCAGTGGGAGATGGCAACCATGCAGAAGCTTCCAGTGGAAAGACTGAGGTAGTGATTTTGGCCCTGCTAATTAACTCCCGGTGGTATTAAGGAATAGTTTTCTCCTCCCTGCAGTCAATAAAATAATGAGAATATGGTTATACAAGTCCTTCACAGCTGACATACCGCAGAGCTTAACAGATCAAGGAGATGCATTACAGTGGTCCAAATCCTTTTTCTACGCCCATCTGATAGTCTTTAAATACTTAGCAAAAGCTCATGGATGTCTTTGGACACCACTGAAGGGTCTCTGAGTTGCAGAAGGCAATTTACCCGTAGTACCCATGTGAGCCGTAGTGACTGTGAAACTTAAGCCAGAGTTCGGAATGCCTGCTGCAGTTGCTTCCAATCCCCTCCCCTAAAGCCAGACCTGCACACTTTGAAGCTCGTGCACCTAGGATCCACTTACTGACACATCCACTGCAATAACACAGATCTTTCTGTCCCCTGGACTACCTTTATAAGCAGTTATGAAACCCACGTGCCTAAGCTGTGGCCTTTCCAATAACCAAGAGAAAGCAATCAAAGAGAATGGCTACATTGGTAAAGCAGTAGCAGATTGGCCAGATTTGGTGCCCTCTGACTTACATAGAGCCAGACTTCCCAAATTCCTCAGCAGCATCTACAACCTGTATTTTGCATATACTGACAATGTAGATTTTCAAATAAAAAGGCTCTCTGCTGACTGGGAAAATCAGGGCTCACCTGTAGACACCTCCTTGCTTAAATCTTAGCACACACTGCAATGGCTGACAGATGCACAGCATGTGCTGGAAGGAGCACTGTAAGGATTTGTTGCAAAGAGGGAAATAGAATATTTCGGCAGATTTTGCTGTTGTAACATCAAAGCTGTACTACAAATTTTTCTGGTTTATGATCTTTATATTTACTTCCCTAAAGCTTTAGAAGCTGAGCTCATTAATATGATGACTCCCTTCAACTGCTGCTGGGAAAGCAATGTAACACATAACTGATGGTGGCCAAGTCACCTTTTCAAGATACAAACATTGCATGTTAAGGTCATTAAAGATAACAGGTTAAGTAAACCATACCTATTAAATATTTTAAAGCCTGCTTTGCTGTGTATGGGTAGGCCTCTGCATTACAGAAGGAATCTTTCCTGATGAAACTGCAGTCTGTGTGAGTAAGAAGGGATATTTCTTACCAACCAGCATTTGGTATTCTTCAAACATCCTGTCCTGGACTGTTTTCGATGAATTAGAGAAGTTTTGAATAACTGCATTTTTATGTGTAACATGTGGAAGTATGCTCATAGAATCATACAATCATACAGTCATGTAATAGTTTGGGTCAGAAGGGACCTTAAAGATCACCTAGTTCCACACCCCCTGCCATGGGCAGGGACACCTTCCACCAGACCAGGTTGTTCAAAGCCCTGTCCAACTGGGACTTGAACACTTCCAGGGACTGTGCATCCACAGCTTCTCAGGGAAACCTCTTCGAGTGTTTCACCACTGCCACAGTAAGGAACTTCTCCCCAGTAGCTAATCTAAATCTACCTCCTTTCAATTCAAAGCCATTCCCCTTTGTTTTACTCCTACCTGCCCTTGTAAAAGCTCTCTCTCCAGATTTCTTGTAGGCTCCCTTTAGGTACTGGAAGCTGCTCTAAGGTCTCCCCAGAGCCTTCTCTTCTCCAGGCTGAGCAACCCCAACTGTCCATAGGAAAGGAGCTCCAGTCCCCTGACCATCTTCATGGTCCTCATCTGGATTTGCTTCAACAGGTCCACATCCCTCTTGGGGGTCCAGAGCTGAATGCAGTACTGCAAGTGGGGTTTCACAAGAGGTGAAAAGGGGGGAGAATCACCTCCCTTGACCTGCTGGTCACGCTTCTTTTGATACAGCCCAGCATACTGGGCTACAAGCCCACACTGCCGGGTCATGTCAAGCTTTTCACTGTCCAACATCCCCAAGTTCTTCTCCTCAGGACTGCTCTAAATCCATTCTCCACCCAGCCTATGTTCTCAACATTCTCCAAACCCAGATTAAGATCAGCAAAGCCAGATTTTTTTAATTAATTGTGAACGTATTTTATGGACAACTTTTACATGTAGACAAAGACAAAATGTTTTGAAAGCAATATTAGTAGTAAATTGCTTTTCTGCCAGCCTGTTCAGTGCTGTCCTTCTGTGCAAAGCCTGGAAGCGTGGAGCAGAGCATGCTTCCCTCCCTGAGAGAGGACAGCAGGGATGGGAAATGATCCATCCCCCTGGAAGCTCATCCCCACCCCAGGCTCTCCAGACACATCAGCTAATGGGAGGAGAACACCAAGTCCCATCTATCGACCTGACCTGGCCCCGAAGCAAAAGGAGCATTTCAGTACTTGACAAACCATGGTCCAGCTCACAAGCAGTGAAGTTTCACTTACTGACCTTCTAGGCTTCCCTTGGAAAACATGTCTTTCTGAGCTGGAGAATATTTTGGGCTTAGGGTGTTTTTTAAAGCTGTTTATGTTTTTATAAGGCTAGAAGCTATGGGGTCTGAAGTCACCTGCCACCCTAGCCATGTGTATGCCTGTGGCCTGGGACATGTTTGCTGAAGTCAGAGCTTGGGAAAACAAATCTGAAAACACCAACCAAGAAACACACATGGTACCTTCTCCTTCATTATAGACAATTCAAACAATACATAATAATTTAATTTTATATATTAAATAAATAATAGTTATTTTAAATAACTTTAATAAATAATAGCTATTTTAATGGCATTGTTTTTAATCACAGTGGTAGAGGTAGAAAGGAAGAGTATGTTGTTCTGAAAGGAGTCAAATACATATGTATAAACTACTGGCCTGATAAATAGTGGTTCTACTGCTGGGATTAGACAGTGGATTTTCTCCAAAATATAACTCAGTTTTGAAAAATGTATTATAGTTCCCTTCTATGCTATCTGAGTTATAGGTCAGCTACTTATGATAAATAGGTGGTGCTTATCTATATAAATAGCCTGCATTTTCTAATAGGACAGCTTTCTTACAAAAAACGACAGATTCCAACAGGCTGGTTGTACACTGGTATGAGTTGTAACTATTAACTTTAATTCACAAAGGGACTGAATTCCTTATCACTGATTCTCTTCCCTTATGAGTCCCTACTGTCCAAAAATTTAAGCCTTTAGCTTTCCAACAATGTACTCTACATTTACTGGGATTGCTCAAGCCGTGTCTTGGAAATGTCTCTTTTGGTTTTTCTTCAATAATTTGTTTAAAGTACTATTGTGTTTAACCCTAATGTAGCAAAATATTTTAGCATATGGTTAAAATCAATTCTACCTAAGGAAAAAAAAAATGAGAATGTGCTAAATCAGCTTTTCTGAATGGAAGTGGGAAAGGAGAAAGTACAATATACACGGCTGAAAAATTTCAGGAATGTGATTTATTTAAAATGAGAAAGCAAGGATCTGAGTTGGGGTTCTTAGCTCATCTATTTGACCTTTTCAGTGTCAGGGCAAACTGTCCTGATTTGATCTTCCACATCTGTGTTTCTCTGGTTTAAACAATTATAAAGAAACAAGATCGAAGACAGTATCCATGGCAGTTTTTTTCTTTTAATGATAAAAATATTTGTTTCCAAAACACTGCTTAAGCAGTGGAGCAGTACAGTCTCTTCACAAAAGATCTGTAGGAATAATGTGTATGATGGATTGTCATTTTGCTCATAAATACCCTACAGCTTCACTGAACTTTCACTGAAATACACAGGCAAGTTTCTTATGATATGAAAAACTCAAGACCTAGCACTAGGTATTTCAACCTTCGTCTTTTGCCAGAAGAAACAGCTTTTTGCAAGTAAGGTAACCTTGGTGACTGAAGTTCCATTGATTTCCTGCTCCCTTAACCTCCTAGAAACTCAGCATTTCCTGCCTTGGAATATTTTCTTTTTCCTCCATCAAAACCTGTAAAATTTAAATTATTAAAAATGACTTTATTTTTTTCACTTCAATGAAGCTATCTAATGTAACAATGGGATAGTAAACAATGTGTAACAAATTACGCTGAAGTTCTGTAACTCATATTGTTTCATTTACAATTTTATGATCCATAAAATGTTTTAGCATGTTAACTTACTTTTTGAAGCTACCATCTTTAAATAAACCTGACTTTTCTTTGTAAGAAGTCTTGATACTATTTGCTGTCTCATCTCATGCATTTGGCAGCTTCAGTGATAACGGAAACCCAATGCTGCAGATGCAAACATTATACTACTTTCTAACCTTCAAGAGGATTTGGCCTTCATTTCATATGCATCAATATAAAATAAAATTATCTATTATCTTTTTTCTTTCTCGACATATTTAAGCTGCATGGTTCCTATGTTAATAATGGGTGTTGATCTTCCTGTGATTTACCCTACATAACCACATATTTAATAGGTATCATAAGGAGTAGTATTTATCTAATTATTGTTTGGCTTGTAGTTAAGATTATTTTATTTTATTTTTTTTACCTTACTATCTATTTTTATTTTTACTATCAATTAATTTTAACCCTTTGGTGGAAGAGTAGTCATGTGTTTCCTTGTCACCGAATCTGACTGGCAAGACACCAACAGTAACAATGCTTTCCATTCAGTAGTTTGTATTTCTTATGTAATATTCACTACAATCTCGTAAAATGAGATTTCTTCCTATTGTATTAGGCATACTTCCAGCCTCAAACTGCAAAAAAAAAATTGTTTAAAAAAAAACAAAACCAGTATTTTATATTTATATCTCAGCTTTAGGCATGCTAATCATCCCTCTCACATCAGTGAAGTTTCTTAAGCAAACTAAGATTTAGGGTATGTATATCCTTAGAAGATTAAAACCTGGGAATATAGATCTTCAGCTGTACCTCTGGTCTTGCTAACTACCTTTACATGTGCTTTCCTGTGCTCAGAGAATTGTCTGCAGGAATGAAAACTTTGTGCTGATACACAAAAGCATAGCTGATGTAGCTGACTTGCTAATGAAAAATATTTTCATGAAGAGAGATCCTGTCCTTTGAGTTACATTGAGCCAGCACTCAATTCCCAGATCAAGCTACATACAGGGAAATGCTTCTTGTACTTTTTTACTTAAGCAGCTTTCTCTTATTAGATGTCATTTCCAACAAAACTACAGGTTTCTTTTTATTAGGAGAATGTGACCGCTGGCTCCCCAGAAGGAAAAGGCTTGTTTCCATATTGCTTTCCAGACCACTCCCTTCACTGGGAATTAGGTTGCTTGCTTGCAACAGTAAAATAATTTTGAGCTCATGTGAAAAACCCATTTGCATCTTGGATGGCTTTCACAAAAATTTAGTTCATTGGGTAATAACCAGATTAAACAGGCTACTCTGCAACTCATGAGGCATGACATAATAGACCCCATATTTTTTAACCATCATCTGCATCTTGTCTTATTGTCATGTCAATTAGACAAAATGCAGTTAAAATTGAAATGAATAAATATGTTGATTTAATAAATATATGTGAATAGCCGTCATTTTATTGACAAAATCATGTACTTTAGTTAGCTGCATTGACAACACAGTTGTCTTTCTAGATCTGTTACTTTGTAAGTACTCATCCAACACACTGACTTGTTTGGGTAGACATATGTATCTTTTGATGCTTTCTAGATATGTTGCCCTTGATAATTGTTACATGCCCTTGAAGCACATAAATAATTTTATGTAGAGTTAATCAAAACATTTCAATGTTTTTGTTCAAAAAGTCTTCCTGTACATTTCTAATGTGTCTGTCTTCCTTTTCATATTTCTATAAACAAATAATAAGTATCTAGTTAGATTCAAACAAAAAGAATTTTTTTTTCCAGTTTTTGTCCTTTTTTTTATTGCTGGCTTCTTCCCCTTTTTTCCTACTGAAAAAAATAAAATAAAATAAAATAAACCTCAGGAGAAAATTACAAGTATCCTAATGAAATGAAAGCTGAAACTTTTCAATCAAACTTTTAATATTTCTTCCCAGAAAACTAATGTCTTTTGCCTTTTTTTTTTTAAATTTCCCTACAGAATATGCTCTCCTTCATTAATTAAAGCAATTCAGCATACAATAGTGGTGTTCATTTGCAGGGATTTTGAGGCTATGATTGCGTTGAGGAAGTCTGATTAAAAGGTACAAAGGCAATAAATACCCAAACTTGTATAAGTCAGTGTTACAAATTCTACACCAAACAAAACAGAAAATCACTTTTACTCAGTGAAATATATTTAATAATATTTTGGCTATGCTAAGTGCATGGGCAAAACTTTTCACCTGTGTACTAGTATTAATTTATAAGCTCACAGCACCAGCACACCTTTTGGGTAACATCTGAAGTCATATCTGTCATCAAACTTCAAACAGTCAACCATATAGGCATATAGAAGACTTCCTGCCAGAGAAAGTTTCTTTAATTTTATTTAGATTGATGAGAGTCTTCTTATATTAAACCCAGCAAGCAATCTCAGACAACCACTGGGTATAATATGTTTGATACATCTGGGTCTGATACATATGAGTTTAACTTCTAAGGAAGATGGTAGAGATGAATGCACAGCATCCCCTCAAATTCCCTCCCCAGGAACACAACACAGCTGATATTGGAGGCAAGGAGAGCTGGAGGCTGAGCTGTCTTTGATTGTAGCAGCTGAGAGCCCTTGGTGACTGAGTTCCCCAGGGCTCCTTCTGAGAGCAAGGAGAGTCACTCGGTGGCTCCTGCTTTGCCAAAGGAGAATCCACAGTTGAGTCAATAGCACTGGGCTGAAACAAAAGGTCAAGGTAAGGCCAAGCAGTACCATCAAAACACTTTGGTCTCTCTTGTCCCCAGGGAGATTATAGATGAAGGCAAGTAACGCTGTTTCCGTGCTCTGCCCCAGTCTGTGGTCTGACTGATTGGGGTCCAAGGAATTTGAGGATATAAAACCTTGTTCCAAGAAAAGGTAGGTGAGATGCCGGGTAGGAGTTGGCAAGTACATTAATGCACAGAGTTCCTGGTTAGGGTTAGACCACAATGTGTTTTAAGGTTTCTACCTTCCTTACCTCTCTGTGGGGGTATTGCCAGAGTATACTAGGCACAAAAATACATTTAAAGTCCTTAAACAAAAATAGGAGTGTAAATGTTTTAATAAGAGCATAAATGTTTTAAACTGGGTAGTTTCTAAACTGTAGCCAACTCCTTCCCCATAGTTCCTTCCTTCTCTCTGAAATCTGATCATTTCATTTTTGTAATCCTGTTTATCCCTATCCACCTGTGGCTTTTCTGTTTTACAGTGCAAACTGAAGTGCTGTGCATTATCATTAATTTTTCTTCTAGAAAAACACCACCACCAAAAATAATATCCAACAAACCCAAAAGCATCGTCTGCTTATATTGTTGTTCTTCTCCTACAGGTATGTCTAAGCCTCTGGAGAACATTAAAAAAAAAATGCTTAAATATTTTCCTCACAGTCAACCTGACTGTGATTCTTCAGATCAAATCCCTAGCTATCCACTGTGGTACCTTTTCCCCCTTTTAGGTCTCTGGTTTAAATGCAACAACTTTTGAATCATGTGTTCTTTGTGCTACCATTTGGGTGATTCCTTGGTTTTGAGAAAAAGAAATGGTACAGACCAATTCTCATTAGAGGTTTACATTACAGAAAACACCAGCATAACTTGTACTAGCTATGACCATACACAATTTTTTTCAGGCTTAATTAAAGAGGTCTGGAGGTGGAATGGGATTAGCCACAGCCTTTGAGGAAGACTTGTGAGTTGATGTTGAAGCACTTTTGTAGGGTATTGGAGAAAAAAATCCCCTGCATTCCTCTGCCTTGTGGTGTATTTGATCTGCGGGCAAAACAAGGACTATAATTTCATTTTACAGTGTGCTGTGATATTTTTCTGAAGGGCGTGATGTGTGCGCCATTTGAGGTTATTTCTCCCTTTCCTAGGCTGTCAGTCTAACACCTTTCTGAAGGACTAAATGGCCAGTTAAAATGTGGAAAGCAAGGTACAGGCAATAACATCCAGATAACAAGCTCTGTCAGACAAGAATTGAGAAGAGGTTGTGCTATTCAGATATATTATCAACATTACTGCATCCCCGTTCCTTACCTTATATTATTCAAAACATCTGTTAAAAAACAATTTGGATTCTTTTTTTTTGTTTGTTTCTTTCTTTCTGAAAGTTGTGTTTTTCAGGGAAATCTTAATGTAAACAAGGTGAAATATTGTCCAAAGACTGCTAGCACTTCTTTTTTGCTGACTGAATTCTGCTCTGCTCGGCCACCATCTCTTTCTTGCTGAAACATATTAGAGTAGGATGAGAGTGATGAAAAGCCTTTTACAAGCTTGTAGAAGTAGGTAGTATCCATCCTTGAAGAAGACATAAAAAGATAAAGCATTTTTATGTACTTCTTGACCACGTTTGATAAATGAATGTCAAAATCAGCGTGCAGACTTAAGAAGAGATATGTAATTTTTAGAAGAATTTTAATAAAACCAACTCACCAAGTGTATGGAAAACATTTGAGCACAAACAATTTGTGTCAAAGTGTTGGTGCCTTTGCTGTCACAGAGTAAGAGGTTCTTCAGCACAGACTCATAACATTTCCAGAAGTAGTTCCACCCTTAAATTAGTGGGTTAGGAATTAAGTGTTCTCAGTGCAAGAATGTTTTGCCAGTTCCACTTATGACACAATCTGCAAAGATTCTGCTTGATGCAGGGGAAAAAAGCAAAATGAAAAAAAGGCTATTTCTGCATAACCAAAAAAAAACCCCAAAACCAAAAAACACCACACAAAAAACATGAAAGAATAAACAGATATAATCAGGAAATATTGGAGAGCTAATCAAAATATTATGTACTTTAAAGGAAAAAGAATACAGTAAGACATGATGGAGGGCCAGAAATGCTAAACAGTGCCTGATCTTTAGTGTTGAATACCTTAGAATATTTATGTTGTAACTGTGAAAATTGCTACTCTTTAGCAGATAGAGACTGTAAATTTCAAGCATGTTCAATATTAGACATTTTCAGATATTCTTTAGTAGTTTTTCTTTTTATTCCTACATGGCATATTTCAGGACAAAGTGCTAAAATATGTAACACACGTGAAGCTGGAAGAAAATACATATTGCTTGCTTACATTGCAAAAGGTGTTTATTTCATTGTTTTCACACTCTGAAAAATGAAAACATATTATCCTGAAAGCAAGCCCTATACCCCTGTTCACAACAAGCCCTTATACACACACTTACACACACATGCACAAATTCTCATTAATACATTGGATGAATTTACTATTTCACAAATATTTAATTCAAAATTTTATTGATATTTCTCATTGAAATAACTTTTTATTAAATGACGTGGGATTACATTATTCTGGAAAAAAATAAAAAACTTGGTCAAAATTTTCCAGAGTATTTACTGAAATTGTATAATCAGTTAAGAAAGTTTCTCTTCTACTCCACTTCAGAATTAACAGTTGCTTCTGAGCTAAAAATTTTGATCAGATGCATGTTTTCTTATTTGTTAACTCCGTGGCTGTAAAAAACAAAATTGTAAGGTTACACCATTGCATGTGAACTTTAAATCAGCATACCCAACATTTCCAAACCAAGATGGAATCATGTGTTCGACAGTACTTGCCTTCCTAATTCTTTGATCCTTTGATAGTTAGATCAACTTCTGTACAACAGCCTGTCATGTCATAGATCCACACACATTTTGCTGTCTTCAAACTACAGATTACTGGGCAATTAATGACATATATTAGTCTTCTTCCTATGCATAATGCTTTCATACAGCTTGGAGACAAACTTTTAAAGCCTCTTTCC
Organism: Melopsittacus undulatus; assembly: GCF_012275295.1. Lineage (NCBI taxonomy): Eukaryota > Metazoa > Chordata > Aves > Psittaciformes > Psittaculidae > Melopsittacus > Melopsittacus undulatus. The sequence continues at coordinate 95,877,604 of NC_047528.1, forward strand.
AGGTCTCTAGCATGGAGATACCTAAAGGAACAAGATCTGATTTAATGTTTATCAAAAAGATTGCTGTTATGGTTGCTTCATGTGATTATAAAGACAGAACAAACAAAACAGAAAACAAGCCACCCACCTAACAAATGTTACACTGTCTTTTTCACTTAGATTGATACTTCAGAACAGGTTGTTAGAGTTGAAACAATACCTTAGTGCAGAGATTGCTTCCCACTAATGATCAGGTAGCATCCTTCAGGGAGACCTCCACCGTAAGTACAATATTAGGGAAGCGATTCATGTATTTTTCAGGCCAAATGGTCCATTCTTACAGTTGGAAACAAGGAAAAGCCAGCATCATATTTCACTAGCAAGTTCTGTGAAGACTTTCAACAAGGGGCCTGGGGACATGTATGCATCTATAGGCCAAATACCCCAAATCTGCCTATTTTCATCAACAATATCTTACGTTTAAGGTGCAAAAAACCAACAGTCATCAGAACTTCAGAAAGTCCCTTAAAGCACTGCAAGCTTTTTGAACAGCCTGGACATTGTCAGCTGCTTCTTTGAGCTCACCCCAAAGGCTGCACTTTCTTTCTTCCTCTAACTAATGGTCAGTCAAATTGCTGTAATCTCTTGTTCTGTTCATACTCCCCCTTCGCTTCCCACAGTTCTGGTTTGAACAGTGCATATAAAGTACCCTTGTTATTCTTTCTGGAAAAGGAACAGCTTCTTTGGTCTTATCCTTGCAAACCTATCAACTTGGGTTTTTGTTTGTCCCTTGCAAAGATCACCACCTTTGCATCAGAACTGGAGTCCATTGACAAAAGTATTTAAAGCTTCCTCACTTAGGCTGGTGGGTCAGAGATCACAGTTCCCACCCTGTCAAAAAAAAAATTAAAATATCTTTTTCTATAATTAAGAAAAGCAGAAGACTATCTGACTAAGAGGGAGCACACAGTGGTAAAAGTAGCAAGAAGCATAGCAAGCTCTCTCTCCAATAGAGAGACAAATGTGGTACATATGACTTTGTTGCTTCTGCAGCTGATAAAGCCTGAAGTAACTCAGTCTTTTCCCAAGTAACAAGTGATAGGTCAAGTGGAAATGGCCTCAAGCTGTGCCAGGGGAGGTTTAGATTGGGTATTAGGAATAATTTATTCACTGAGAGGGTGATCAGGAATTGGAACAGGCTGCCCAAGGAAGTGGTGGAATTACCGTACCTGGAAGTGTTCAAAAACTATGTACACAAGGCCCTTAGTAACATCGTTTAGTGTTGGACTTGGTTGTTCAGAGGTAATGGTTGGATTTGATGATCTTAAAGGTCTTTTCCAACCTAGCTGATTCCATGATTCTGTGATTTCTGATATAACCATAACTGAATAGAAAATGCCAGTTCCATATTAGTGGCTGGATGTAGTCTCCCCTCATCAACCTGCTGAGCCACGTCAATGCCCAATGTTTGCTAAATCTCCTCTTATCTCTACAACTTGGTGGTTAAAATGCTGGAGTTAATTTTATTAAGCTTCTCCTTCCATGAAGAACTTAAGGAAACAAAATTATTTCTAAACATTATTTCCAAATCAGTAGCAAAGTCTGATCTTTGTATATTTCCAAGAAATATATTATTATTATTGTAGCCAGCTTTAATGTAAACAAAAAATAATCTTTAAGGGAACCTTTCCAGGGGCCAGATATGGGTTTTTTGAAAGGCTGAGGCATCTGTGTGTTGTGTCAGTTAGAAAACAGTCTGAGTAATCTCAGTGCTTTATTCCTAGAGTTCCTACCATGTCTGTTTTTCCATTCCACTGGCAGATCATTTTCATATTTCATTTCACATGCACCCCATATGCACAACGATAACTTGTGCACCTTTCAGCTGATTTTATGGAGTGAACTGATTTAACTTTTCCTCAGGAAAAGCCATCATAAAAGTAGGTGTTGGTATGCCGTGTCCAAGTGTTTTTCCCCAGAGCAAGCTATAGCTGTTCCTGCAGGCATCAGAGTCTGATAAGAATGGAGCTAAGATTCATTTCAGATTTAACCTAGAGAAATTTATTTTCTTCCACAGAATTTGTTCTGCACAGCATTGAGCCCCGGCTAGCTCTTTCAGCACTTTGCACACCTAAAATAATCTAGTATGGTTGTTAGGTAAATATTTATCTAATATACTATGAGCACTGTTTGTTTCCTGTAACAGTCCAACATTCTTTCTGGTTTTGATTGCTGTTAATGAATAATTAGGCTTTTGTAAATTTTATGCTAGACCCACAACAAATATTGAATGCAAAATTTGATGTTTCTGGTTAGCAGTGGAACCTTTACAATTAGGTGAAAATACAGACTAACAAAAGACTGGCTTTTCAAGCAAGAGCTGTTTATACTGTAAGACATTCCTTTCTTGTCAAAATGCTAGGGCTTGGGGGTTTGGTTTTGTTTCAATTTAGAATAGTTGGAAAGGTCTTGAAAACAATTTGGAAAGATGTGCTTTTTTAAGAGAAGCTGTCAGGTATAAAGGAACTTCTTAATCTCTTCCGTCTTGAATGTTGTTTTGATATGGATTTCGTGATTCAGATTAATGATTCAGTACAACAGCTTAATTACTTCTACTAACAAAGTGGTGTGTTTGTTGTTTACAAAAAAAAAAAAAAAAGAGAACTCAAGCATTTTTCTACTTCCTTTGCTGCTTTTTCCTGTTCATCAAACATATTTACCTAACATGATGTAAAGCTGAATATCAGGTAATCTTTCCAGCATTACACAGTAAAGAACTTGAAAAATACTCTGAGGTGATGCAACTGCAAGTTGCTGGACTCCTGAGCATCTCATACCTGCAAGCATGAAGTTAATGGTCTCCTGTTACCTTTTATACATACGTTTGATTCAAAAAAACAGCCAACTATAAATGGATTAAGGGCAGCACAGGGATATACTTGTGTGTCAAGTCAATAAAAGTCTACATTGAAAGGACTGTAAATCTATGAAATATTTACTGACATGTTAATGTTATCCCCACTATTTCCAAGCACACTTGGAGCATTTCCTGTGATGTTAATTAAATATTTCTCATTCTGTTTGCGCCAGTTAGTCCAGGTGGATGTTAAATCAATCAAAACACGAGGCTGTGAAGGGGAAGCTGCAGTGTAAGCGGTTGCCCCCCTTGTTACAGTTCATGTGTATGGAGGTGAATCTCCTGAAAACAGACATTGATCCACATCTGGAATAAACAGTCAAGGGTGCATTAACTTCAAGGAGCTCTCCCACTTTATACCACTTGAGGCTCTTGCCCCATTGACCTTCGAGTAAAAGCCTTTTTTCAGAAAGGTTTTCCCACTCTGGTTTAAATTTGAACTAATTTTTATTGCCATTACCCAAAATCCTTCCTTTATTTATTTTATTTTTTTTTAATCAGCATTACATAGTTTTGTTTTGTTGTTCTTAAGAAGAAAAGTAGTTTTCTTTTCTCCTTTACTGCATTTTATTTGAAAATGTGGTTTCCAGGGCCAGAAGCCAACTCAGCAATTGCCTCTTAGAGTAGAGATTTGACTGGGATTTATGGAAGAAATATAGGTGTGAGGCCTGCAAGCAAGCTCTAGCTGGGCCTGCATTTATAACAGACCCCTTTTTCTTGTCTACCATGGAAGTTGGGCATGTAAATGCATGTAAATGAGATCGTTGTGATAGGAGAGAACCTGGAGGTATTTAAGCACAGAGAAAGCCAGAAGAAATGGGACCCTTGGATATGACTTTTATATGTGCAGGCAGGGCAGCCCTATTAAGCCCTCTAAATCTATTAATGCCTCTGTTAGCTAGAAAGGAGCCCTCTTTGCACTAGGGCTGGTGGCAATTTCACCTTGCTCTAGAGAAAGAATATCCCAGATACCTATTTGTTCTCTAGAAATGAGAAACCTTCACATACAGTGGAAGAAATTGCACAGTATTTTAACTTAATTTTTCTATGTGGATTTTGGTCTCACTTGTGCTTGTGTTGGAGGTGCATAAGGGTCGTACCAGTTCTGCTAAACAAGTGCCCATAAAAACACGGTGCAACTGCTCTTTAGTTTGGTTTCATTTACAAATGTGCTGAAGATGTGGTGACATATGGATATGGGCAAAATCCACCTCCTCTGTTTTGATAGATGATACAGTTTGATGGCACTTTAAGACAGCTCTTCACAGATCTTTAAGACAGTAGTGGAGTTTGATGCCTGTCTACCTCAGAGCCAAGACCACAGCAGCTGCTGCTGTAGGATCAGAGTTGTCATTTACTCCTTCTCTCTGCCTACTTTTTTCTGCTGAACAGATTTCAAAGCAGGAGAGAATTCAGACAGACCTGACAGCACCTCAGTTTAGCGACTGCTCCTCTGCAAGCCATTTACAAGGGAAGATCAGGAGCTTGCTGCTGAGCTGACAGGCTGGTGGGAGTTACTCAGCATGATGAACTCTGCCACAGAAACAGCATATTTACACTAAGGGTAAAAAATCAGCATCCAAAGACTTATCCCTTAGTTAGTTCATGGCTCAGGCTCAAGCACAAAAGCTGACCTCTCATGCCTCCATTCATACTCTCAACTCTCCCTATCTTAGAGCAAGCCAAGAAGCTACCACTCTTTTAAGCATTGTCTCCATTATGTTGGTGATTATATATATATATATCACACTGTCCTCTTTTCCTACATAGAATAGATACAGCCATATTAGTCAGAGTGGGAAATAGGGAACTGGCACTCACGTTTCTGTGCCTCATTATAAATGTCAGTATATATATTGCCAGGGTATGCAAGACTATATGACTAGAAACTCGTCATTTAATGTTTGGATTCTCTATTTGTGGTGTAGCTTACAGCTTTTCTTGATTTTTGCTGTAAATTGTATTTTGAATTTACTATAGCTTTGGTTTCCCATTTACGCTTACCAGTATTTTAAAATTATTAGACAGCTTTGATGTAGTCCTTCTGTATCCTCTGCTGCTCTTTGAAAACCAGCCTGGAATTAATGAAAATGATGTAAACAGTTATGTGCCCTCCAACTGCTCTGCCACCACAGTGAGCCTGTGTCTCACTTAGTGGTGTGACATGGACCTAAAGACAAATGTGTATGCACTCTTTTTGTGTTTGACAAGGAAGATGTGGTTCTAGCCTTGGTGGGAGGCATCTTTATATAAAGAAGATGTTTGTAATGTGGGTTTCCAATCAAAACAAAGTGACAGAAAACTTTATGAATCTAGCTGAAGTGTGTTGTAATGTGTACTTGTTGGAATTTTAACATTGGAAAAAAGATGCAATTCCAGGGGAGAAAGAGACAATGAAGATCAGCAACAAAAAGTGCAGAAAAGTCCATAAGTCACATGCACGTTCATACAGCCTTACTGGCTGAGTCTGAATCTTCAGGCACTTCTTTTCCTATTCAAGTGTTACCACAATTTCCCATTTATGCTATTTCATATTTAATGCCAGTCTTTTACTCAGAATTTTGACTACCCTTCTCCAAATCAGTTTCCTTTTTCTTCAGTCTTCTCTTTTTTCCCCACAGTAGGACCTGTCCCCTCTTCCTCACCCACTTGTTTCCTTAACTTTACTGCCTCCATGTATTCTTCCTTTTATATGAACAGTACTAGCCATATAATTAAAATCTTGTTATACAGCTATTCAGATATCTGTAGCCCTGGCTAGTAACACAGCTGAAATCATAGCCCCAAGTGGGACAGGAAGGAACATGGTCAAATTTTGTCTGCTACCAATTTTAACTAGGGAAAACATCATCCTGAACTGAATTTCCCTGTTCTGAGAGAATGCGAAGGGTTCTGGAGATGCACTCAAGTTGGTGGTTTAACCCTACCTACACATATAAGAGAAGCAATGGTTTTGAGAACAAATAACTACAATACGGCTGGAACTATTTGAAAAGAAATGTCTGAACAGTAGTCTCATCTGGAAAGATTTACAGGTCCAACATTTAAATGTGACTCAGTTTAGAGAAAGTTAGAAGTGCCACGATATACATCAGTAGATGATAGAAAACTTCATCTTCTTACAAGAAACTGATAACAAAGAAATAGTAGTCCAAGGTATAGGTACCCACTAGTGTTGTTATTTTAAATCTGGAAAAGTAGGCATAAAAGTACAAAAAAAATTGAATTTTCCTTTCACAGGATGAAGAAAATAACATTTATTGCAGCTGAGATAATCTCAGGAATGATGAAGTGCTGGGCGTGGTACACTATGTACTTAAAATTAGCTAATACTGGAGGTGGCATCACAGAGTGCCCTGTCTGGTGACAAAGGAACTTCTGAGTGACTAAATAGTACAGAACTATTACTGCCAGTTATTCTTCCTGACCATATCATAAGATATTAATGTAAAGTTTGTCTACAGGACCTTTTATTTTTACATATACTTGGATTTTTCAAAGCACTTCTGTCCCTTAAATTTAGCATATGACTAATTCTCTTATTGGTTGTTATCATATCCTTATATGTCTGAGTACCTTCAAAGCAAGGCTGAGTCTGTCTCCACCCCCATGCATTAATTTCTTCAGACCTCAATGTCTCATACTCGATCTATATTCAGAAAATATACTTTTTATTTTGCAGAAAGTATCTTGTTACAGAACAGAGCTCCTTTAAAATTAATCTCAAGCCAGACAATTGCTGTTCATCTAGTGCTGTCTTTATACTTTTAATGTAAGTTAATGTGAATCCTATTAAGTTGGCCTGTTCAGTGTATCCAGTGCTCTCAAGCCTTGTCAAAGCCACTGCATTCAGTCTCATTTACATCAATACAGGCTGGGGCATGCTGTAACTTATAAATTGGTTCAGTCAGAAATACAGCTCTTGACAAGCGCTAAATGCATCTTATGTCTAACAGCATTTGTCAAATGCCTTTTCTCATTAAGTTCAATTTGGGTCTTATAAGTAGTTCCCTTGGAGATGGTAGCTGTTTTCATCTTGCGCCATTAGTAAAGAGTATAATAGTCTTTTAATTGCTCCCTGGTGAATTGCAAATGTGCAAAATTGCTAATTCCTTGACTGGGTTTTTCCAGGGACATGAGATCTTCTATAAATATAATCTATCTGATGAACAGCACATTTTAAACATACTGTTTGTTTCTGTGCTCCTGTTCTATTTGGCCCAAAGGAAGAAAATTAGTTAAGAGAGCAGGGATTTTTGTTCTGCACTTGTACAAGGAGAAGAGTAAAAGATTGAGCAACCCTGGGATCTAAGAATACACAGAAATCAATCAACATAGTAAGTTGGGAGTGTTTGCTTTTTTTCCTGTACCTACTGTTATCTTCCTCACCCATCTCTGGTCCACTCTCATGCTACCCACATTGCTCTGGCTTGTGCCTGGTTCTGGGTCCCGTTGGCCCACAAGACAATTTCCATCATCACATGGCATGATGTGGCATGGTGCAGTGCATTGGCAAATACAATCATTCCCACAATGGGTGTTGGGCCAAAAAAGACATGACACTCCTGACTACTTCCAAATAGGTTTTCTGGGGTAATGTGTCCCCTTCTAGCTCTTTTTCACCCCTATTAATAGACTGGGGGCAGGAAAGGAGGTGGTAGGGATCTAATCCAAACTACTTAGCAGCAGCAAAAATACCTTTTTTTCTAGATCTTCCAATTATAGCATATACCACTTGCTATCTCGCCTACTGCCTACAGTGGGTGCACTGTGATGCACAATGCTTCTTTATTTAGAACTTATTTGATAGTTCCTCTTTCAAAGCTGCTTAGGAACTATGCACATCGTGTTAAAACTAATGAGACATTAAGTTTCACAATACTTTCTGAAAAATTCTTGCACCTAGCCTGTGTGTCAGGAAAGAGTTAACCAGGGATACACAAAGGGAAAGAGAATACATAAAGCTGTCCCCACCTTTCCTTTTGCACTAACAAAACACAGAATTCATTAAGGGGAAACTTGAGAAAGTACTTCAAAATCTGTTCTTTCATACCATATTGGTACCTTACATATTACATTCTACAGGTCTCATTGTGAAATGTCCCACTCTCTTAACAATTTTTATACCAAACTGAGGATATAAAAGGTCCTTCTGGATTCCCTCCAGCTTTTTCTTCTACCATTATTCAGTCTCTGTTTCTTCCATCTTTGCTAAGCTGATGGAACGTGCCCTAAAATGTCACTAATAGGACTTTCATATTCTACCCTGAAAAATAATGGAATAGAGTTTGTAATACACATACTGCCACTAACAGGTGTTTGCTGAGGCTCAATTTAGAAGCTGTAAATGGTTACAGAAACGTAAATTCCTATTTCATTAATGTTGTGACACACTTAAATGGGGAAAAAAAAAACCACCCAACCCACAGCTTTCTAGAGCAGCTACCTGGATTTTCCTTTTTATAAAGATGCAGTCATGGATGACCATGCTTCTTCTACCTGTGGCACTTAAAACTCTGGGTGAAAATACAGCTTCTTGGCTTTTTACTTGAACTGTAGATTCTTGAGTGAAATTTAGCATTTTTACTTTCATATATTAGTATGTCTTATGAAATCTGGCACAACTGTAATTCAGTAGAGACAGTTATTTCTAATGACTTTCAGATTATTTTCCCTTACTAAATCATATTTTCTCTTTGAGACATCACAATGTGTCTCAAGATACAAGAAAGCCAAGCTCTAGCAGAGCAGAGGATAGAGGCAACTTTAAAGAAGAAATACACTATAGATCCTCTGTCCAGTATGTTAGGGGGTTGTGCCAAGCATAGAGCTATTTTGTACTTATGTTGATGCCTCCACAGATAGATACTTACTAAGGTGTGGGGAAAATACACATCTGCCTTTCTTCTAATTTGTAGTTAAAACAGCAGTTCAGAAAGGGGTACTCTTTCACTTCCTTGCGCACTTTTGTATACCAAAGGCTTGCCCAACACCTCCCAGGTTGCATGGGTGATCTGCATAAATTACCCATCATTTGTATCTCTTTCTGTTGAGTCGCACCCATTTCCTGTCAGAAGTAGTTTTCTCTCATGACTCAGTCTTCTTTCTGAGGCTGAAGATCAGAATGGAACAATCATCTCTGTGCATTCTCAAATGCAAGTCTTACACTTTTCTGTTCCTACCCTTTTCCTCACTGTACATGGCAATAACATATTTATTTAGTGCAAAATCATACTGCTCAGCATTAGAAAGTTAAAGATTAGTAGACTCATTTTTTGCACAAGGTCCAATGTGGAACAAGAAAAGCTTGATACTACATAAAATGCAGTATGTTCAAGCTACATTTTCTGCAACCAAGAAACAAGTTGGTGATGGTGAATTGAAGCCTTTGTGCAAGTTGTGCATGCTATATAATTTCATCTGAGAGAGAGCTGTTGTAGCATATTTATGAGAAGGAGAAAAAAAGTTATTCACCAGTCTGAGACAAAATTCAGCAACAGCCCAATAGGCACCATATACTGTAGGTTTTATATTAGCAGCGGTCTCCAAAAATCCTGCTTGCTATTTGACTTATATCCCTCTTTATTGTTCTACACAATTAATATTAAGTTTGAGATTAGGGTAAGATATTAAGAAGAAAATGTGTATGTTATTGCCAGGAGACACTGTTCCCTTTCAAAATGAGGGGAAAGAGAAGGGAAGTATTTGGTTTGTATATTTTTCAAGCAGTAGATTTTACAGATTCACAAGAATCAGTCTGCTGAAAAGTGTAGTTATTTGTAAAAGAAATAATATTATTCATTACAGTTCATGTCCAACACTCAAGAGAGTTCGCCCGCAGGACTTCTTGTTCACTGGTGCTGCATTCTGTTCTGTAAGGCCATCATTTGAAAAGTAACTTGAAATTGAGGGTTAGCTCTGCTTCTGCAAAAAATTAAAAACATCCAAGAGGGAATGAATCAGTACACCAGCTCCCAGCTGATGACTGATGTAAAGATAATGAATACTATAGACAGGATGCTTAAAATTTTGGTTGTTCTGTAGGTATTTTACTTTTCATTTATCTCAATTTTTGATTGCCTGATTTAAAAAAGCTGTAGAGTAGCCTGAAATCATTTATGGCTAAGGGCATACTTAAGTAAACTGAAACAGGCAGTCCTGAGCACTGAACTGGGTGGCAGAAACTAACTTAGGTATAGAGATGTACTAATTTCATAGAAACTTGCCCCTAAGCAAGATCTCTAGAGTCTGACTGCTTGAAGTGATAAGATTCACTTCTGAAAATCCTTATGTGAGTTAGATGTCTTTCAACAACACCTTTCTTCATCCATTGATATGGAATATCCTATAAGCTAGAAATTATTATTAAAATAATAATTCAACATACTAATTAATCAGGAAGTTCTCTGGCTGCAGGGAAATGGAAGTCTGTAGTCTGGTACTAGGAAATGTATAAGCAAATTCTTTACTCTTGCTCAGAAAACAGCAGAAACCTTATTAAAGGTGTCCTACAATCCAAAGATAAGAAAATGCAAGATGGTTTTATCCCTGTTTTAGGAAAAAGAAGAAAAATAGAAAAAGTAGTAACAACTTTAAAAAGATATCAAGGATGCATAATCTAGCCCCTTTAGCCAAATTTTATATTAAATAGCATGTTGACGTAAGATTTCTACATATATTTATTATCTGGGAGGTAGTGATACAGGGCATAGTACAGAATAACTTTTGCCATATAGTTACATTAGTGAGGAGCTAAAAAATCAAAGGTCTTCGTGGGTAAGGTAATCCTTTTTCTTCTTTCTTCTGTTTTCAGGGCTTCGTTCAAAGAAAAACAGAAGTCATGAGCCTTTTTCTTAGCACGCGAAAAAACGTAAGGCTGAACAAGTTGGCCTGTCTAGATGTAAACATAGGGAACACTAAAGCCTTACCTCTTCTTCAGGAAGGGGGGAAAGAGGGTGTGTATGTGTGCAGAATCATAATAGTTACTGCCAGCCAGGAAATGTCAAAAGCAAATTACACATACCGAGAGTCCGTCTGGAGAGGACCAGCCATGGAGCCAGTCCACCAAGATGAGTATTTATAGCTGTCCTTAAGGGAAGCTCCTGCTCCCACTGTCTGCATATCCTCCCTCCCCCCAAAAAAAAATCTTCATTCCACAAAATGGGTTCTGGGTGTTCTAGACTTATACAATAAAGTGGCATCTGTACAGCTCCTCCTTTCATCCCAAGCATTTCAGCACAAAATCCAGCTGCAGCAAACACCAGTGAAGTCAACGCTTCTGACTAACAAAGAGTGCTGGTTACAGCCTGGAGAGGGCTTCTTCAAACTAATCATAGACTCAACTATGTTGAAAAAGACCTGTAAGATCATCAACATGAATTTGACAGGAAGAATTTAAGACAGTGACCACATTTAAAGTTCCATTTTCCTGAACTGTGTGGAAAAGAAAATCACTTACAGTCATCCTGTACCAGCTATATAACAAAATCACCCTATGGGGCAGATGTTTGAAACTTGGCTGTGATGTCATTGAGTATTAACACTGAACAAGCTTAAATAGTAGTATCTTCTCAAGATAGTTTTGTAGTCTTAAATGACTGCATGCCACAAGACCTGAGAGGCACCTTGTTGGAGGAGATGCCTTGGAGAATTTCTCCAGTGAAAGTTTTTAAATGCCTCCTCTGCTTGGCATATGCCTAGGAAGCATTTTATAAGTCTACCAAGGAAATCAGTGTGGCATGGACAAAATCATCCTCATCAGGTAGCAGCCCTCCTGTTATAAGTAAGTTTCTTTGAAACCCTTTTCAAAATGGCTATTTCTTGTTTCAGTACCTCTTTGCCCTCCTCTACCAGACCAAAAAACAAAGTCAAAATTGTGCTTGTTATCCTGAATGTTTTAGTCAAAATATCCTGATATTCACCCACTGTGCATATATTTATGATAAAGGATTGCTTAAAGGATAGCAGTAGTAAAAGTAAATGAAGATATTGAGTGGTACAAAAGCATTGGAACATCATTAAAATATTATACATGGTGCAGTAAAGACAAGTGAGCCAATTTTGTTTGTGAGTTTTCCAAAGTAGCTGTGTTTGTTATTGCAGCAAAGTATTTTGTGCTTACTAAACTACTACCTTTGTCATTATATGAAGACAGGCTGAGAAAGTTGGGGCTGTTCAGCCTGGAGAAGAGAAGGCTGCATGGAGACCTCATAGCGGCCTTCCACTATCTGAAGGGGGCCTATAAGGATGCTCAGGAGGGACTCTTCATTAAGGACTGTAGTGACAGAAGAAGGAATAACAGGTTCAAACTTAAACAGGGGAAGTTTAGATTGGATATAAGGAGAAGGTTCTTTACTGTGAGGGTGGTGAGGCACTGGAATGGGTTGCCCGGGGAAGTTGTGAATGCTCCATCCCTGGCAGTGTTCAAGGCCAGGTTGGACAGAGCCTTGGGTAATATGGTTTAGTGTGAGGTATCCCCGCCCGTGCCAGGGGAGTTGGAACTGGATGATCTTAAGGTCTTTTCCAATCCTAACTATTCTATGATTCTATGGAATAATGAGAAGGACATCACTTGTTATGTAATCATGTACCATAATATTTAAAGCTAACTATCTGAGGGTGTTTCAGAATAGTGTTACCATTGTGGGCGACACTGAATCTGTCAAAAATTGAGCAAATCTAACTCTCTCTGAAACTATGAGAATGTGAGACATTGCCATACTGTGTACTGCACCAAAGATGGCAAAACGATCAGAGCACACTGGGAAAAAATCATGGAAGGGGAAGGCAGGTTATGTGAATATTGTTTTCAGGCAGCCTGCACAGGTTTTGAAAAACTGTATTCAGGAGTAACTGTGTGATTTTACTGCTGGTTATCTTTTCAAATAAGTTGGCTTTGCTGTCAACTGTGATCCCCCAAAGAAGTGAGAATGAGAACAGTGATTCCAGGAATGCCACTGTGGCACAGTCACACGAGCTGACTCTTTTGTTGGTGTTGTGTTGGTTAATGATACTTTCAGGCATGATAGCAGAGAACAGAAATGTTTTTGGCTTGTTCAAATAAACAGCAGGTAATGAATGACAACTCCAGAAATAATGGCACTGTGTTGTGAAGTAATAAATATCTGAGATGTGAGCAAATGGCTAGTGAATAATCTCTACTGGGAACATAACATTAGAAGGAACATTCACTCCTGTAACCTTTTCATTAGGTAGAAAACAGTATTAGAAGTGCAGATACTACCCTCAAGAGGGACTTATGTACATTTACTTGCAACTGGGTTCATTGCCTAGCTTAAAGTTTTGAAAGGCAGGCAGCTAACCAAAGCCAAAGGGTAGTTCGTCCTATCACAAAAGCGTTTTAGGTGCTGTGAGTCATAACTCACTTCAGTTACATCGGTATAAAACCAACATCTGTGAGATGAGAGTTTGGGTACAAAGTTCTGAGTGCAAAAACCAAGACTTGAAGCATGTCTGCTGCTAAGACATTCACAACCTAGGCTGAGGGCAGCAAAGCTATATGTGACACAGAGAGGCTTTTGACTGCTTATGTCACAGCAGCACGTAAGGATGTCTTTTGCAGCAGCAAAGGGATAGTAGGAAACTACAGCAGACTGAAGCAAGGTGGCTGCTTGTCCTGTCACAGCCTATTTTGAAGGCATGCACTGAATAAGCCATTGCAGTGACTAAGGAATAGAGAAGACAGATGATTTTATCATCTATGGAACTGTAGTGATAGGATTGGGACTGTAGGGATAGGACAAGGGGTAATGGGTTCAAATTTCAACAGGGGAAGTTTAGATTGGATATAAGGAGGAAGTTCTTTACCGTGAGGGAGGTGAGGCACTGGAATGGGTTGCCCAGGGAAGTTGTGAATGCTCCATCCCTGGCGGTGTTCAAGACCAGGCTGAGCAGAGCCTTGGGTGACATGGTTTAGTGTAAGGTGTCCCTGCCAATGGCAGGGGGGTTGGAACTGGATGATCTTAAGGTCCTTTCCAACCCTAACTATTCTATGATTCTATGATTCTGAGGCTAAAGGTCTTAGACCTGTCCTCTAAAGAGAAAAAAAGAATGAGCCTGTAATAACAGCAGAGCAGCCAATGTGCTTCGCTCCAACATCAGACACAAGAAGTGATACAAAGATGCTTTTTTCATGGCTTTCTTAAGGTTCCTACTTACAGATAGCTGATGAGCTTGTGAAACTGCAAACTTGTGTTGTACAATTTATAAAACACTGCTTTATTTTAGACCAGAACTGTTCACCTGTTAAACTCTGTAACAGAAGTAAGAAAGTAGACAGTTCCTTTGATATCCTGCATGTGAGCTTTGCATGACCATTTTGTGTACAGGGCTCGGTTCAGCAAAATTCTTTCAAGTCCTTTCTCTCTCCCACACACATTCAAGCAACAGGATTCTATTGTTTTAAAATAAATTTTAGAAGACTTTTTTTCTGCATGAAGGATACGATTCTTACCATACTCATATTGTCAGACAAACACATGGAAAGTCTTGAGTTGTGAGAAACATGTGGTTTTATGGCACAGCCTAGCCACAGGGACACTTTTCTACAGAGCTGATTCTTCATATAAGGAGGATCTGCTTCAGGTAGCACACTAAAGCTAAGATTCTTGCTGTGGGAAGTGCATTTTTCATACTACATGGTTTACATTTACTTAGTAGAGAGTACATGTAGAGAGTAAAATTGTTTCTCATGAATGTTCTTCTATATGTTCCTAAATATACTAAACTTTTGTTGCGGGGGTGGTGAGGAAGGGGCAGAGAGTTAACTTCAGGACATGTGGACCCCACTCAGTAAGAACATCTGGGCTGATTTGCTTTACAACATGTTTCAGATACTGCATATGAGGCAGTCTGCAATACTGATACACACACACAGCTTCAGCTTCCTTGCTTCCTTATTGGCATGGCTTTGTTTTAAATATGCAGTAAAAAAAAAGGCTTCAGATTTGACTGTATAAATTGTTGGCAAATTGAGAGGTAAGGATATTGCCAGGTGGCTGTGTTAAGATAGGCAATGCCCAGTGACTGATATGTTGAGAAAGCAGGTTTTAAAAGCTGAGGAGAAAATAAAGGTATTGATCACAATTGCAGTGTGGAACTCAATGGTCTTGGCGTTACAGACAGCCGAGATATTTTCCTAAGTAATATATTTGAAAGAAAATATATTTTTGATAAAAATTGCAATTTTCACGAAAACAATATGCACCTCATATCAAATCCATGTATTTCATACGAAAACTTTAAAGATAATCAACATGAAAAATATCACCTCTCAATCATCTTAGTAATGGTTAAAATAGATATACTACTTGAATATTTGATTAACAAATTCTACCCCAGACAGTTTTCCTTTCATTTTTCATTCCCTTCTCTCTCACTACCAGCAGAATGATCACCACAACCAGCACAGTTTTCCATCCAAAGAAAGGAAGAGTGCTGGGGACTAAAATGCTTAAGGTATTTCCTCTATATATACTCTATATATTTCTTATACTTCAAAGAAACCCTTTAATTCTTGACTATTTTGTACCTTTCTCCTGTTTCAGTGCCTTCCACAGCAACTTCTGCAAGTAAAGATTAGAAAATGTGATCTAGATTTTTTTCCATCACACTTTCTTGTGATTAGAAAATGGGAACAGACAATATAATCTGATTAATACCCTATCCCCAGTGATTAATTATCATGTTTCTCTTAATATCTTGGTGTCTGTGCAGGCTCCTTACTCCTGAAGAGGAAGGACAGGCTTTCATGAGATTGTTTTACCACTCCTTAAAATTTAACCTGTAGCTAATAATGTACTCCTATGAGACACCACAAAAAATTAGCCTCTATGGTGGGATGAAACTGAAACCAGTTTTGAGTTTCAAAGTTATCAATGAATCAAGAAGAGTGAGAAAATACATTTGAGGCACTATTTCCTTCAAGTCTTATTCTTGCACAGAAACTAGGTTTCTTACAATTTATCTGCAAACTTCACTCCCTTCATAAAATTAATCAAAGCTTGTCACAGAAGAATTTTTCATGCATTTATAGGCTGGGGGTTTGTTGAATGCAACTTTTAGTTGGAAAAAGGGGGAGAATAAATTTGCCTCAAAACCTCACAAACTTTTTATTAATATAATGTTTATTAAAATTTCTGAGTATAATTTTTAACTAAAACAGTATCTTCCAGAAACATCTGTGGCAATGGATTCAGTTTAAAACCAACAGACAGAAAAGTGTTTTAACATATTTTGCTAGCATCTCTAGTTCTGTGTGCACTTCAGGAGCTTGCATTGGCTTAAGTACTGCTGTGTTGTCTGAGCCTTACTTAATACATGTGTTTCTTTTCCAAAGGGGTTTTGAGTTGGTCTTACTGTTGGGATTATTGATAAAGGAATATAATTTTTTTTGTGCAACAGTTGATGCTGGACTATGTTGATAGGAAGTCTTTTCATAAGGGCAATATAAGATGAAGTTGGAAGGGTTTTGGGATTGATTTCAGCTCTTTTAACTGTTTCTTACCCAGTTTCTTCAACGATAAGGCTTAGTTCATTCTGATTCCCCAAAAAAAGACACATTTTTGTCCAAACTTCTCTTTGTTCAGCAGCACAGAACAGCTGCTGGGAATTCTAACCCAGAATAAAAGTGGCTTGCGCTCTCTCCCTTATTCCTCCAAGAAGAACTGCTTTGCTTTGGAAGCATACTTACTATTTTGGAATAAAGTAATACCCCCATTCTATGATATAGTGTTCCCATGGGGCAGGGGTATATTGAAGTTATTACTGAAGAATACTGCTACGGTTACTGTAGTTAGTTTTCCTATCCAACTTTACTTGCTTTGGAAACAAATCCTTTACCTCTTCCTTTTAGAGAAGAAAATAATTATGCACAGGTGAAGAGGGAGAAAATGGGTGTCCTCCAATTTAACAAGAAGTCCAGCAGTTTCATGAATTACATCTCATAAAAGTGGGAGTTACGATTTTGTGTCAATCATGAAGTTGAATATTATTTTTCTTTTCTCAAGAAATATCATCTTATGACAGACCAAGTGCAAGAGTGAGGAAATTAGTTGACCAGGTGAACTGTTGGTCCAGAGAGCAAGCTTTAAAATAGTTCTAAGGAAAGAAGTCCTCTATGAAGCCTTGATCTTTTCACAACTTTTGATTCCTTTTATGAGCATGAGTACAAACTATCTTTTTTACATTATTTTCACCATTCCATATCCTAAGGCTGATCCAAAAGAGTGGAATAAGCTTCATAAATAGCATAATATTGTTTACTGACAAAACCGTTAAGCTTAGAGGACACTTATCCTGCAGAATTGAACCTATGTAAGACTTCACAAATCACATGCTTAAGCTGACATGAGGCCAATGCTTTTGAATTCTAACTGCAAACCAATGGCAAGTAGCACATGCATCCTCTGAACAGCATAGCAGAATTATTCATAAATAAAAGATGAATGTGTGATAACATAAATAAATGGAACGACGGCTCAGATGGCTGAGAGAAAAATTACAACCATATTTTTTAATAGTTATAATGAACCTTTTGTTATTTTGAAACATATTAGAGCTTTTATGCATAGAAACCATGAGATATAGCATTAATAAGGGTGTAGGTTAGACCCAGTTTTAAATTCAGAGTAGTTGTTACCTGTTTGGTTTTTCAAGGACTCATGGTACAGCTTTTGTGCCATGACAGCACTAAAAGGTTTGGAGATGCCAGCACCACAAGATGGTGCTGATGGCTGGTTGTCTGGACATGTTATTTGGCTATGACGGAGATCAGACATGAGGACTTCTTATGGAGTCAGGCATGCAAACTATGCATAATCAAGAAGAGATCAGCCAGAGGCCTTTAATGCCTATGAGACTACATGAGTGAAGAGGAGAAATTGCCAGGCAGACTTTGGGAGGAGAACTATAACCCATAATTTGATGAGTCTAGAAGATCCTAAGCATTGGCTCCAACTCAGGTAAGAAGAAGGAACATATTAAAAGGCCTGCCAGTTACCAGAAACAGAAGACTGTTTAATTACTCCCATTTGGGGCTGGATTTTGATCACGCTGTTGTGATTCTACTGATCTCCATAAATTTGTTTCTTTCTATTTTCCCCAGCCCTCCATAAACTGGATTAAAGGCTAGTATGATTGATACATTCAAAAGATTGAATTCATCAAACACCAGATTGGGGTCAGAAGGAATTTTCATTAAAGGCAAAATGGAAATAACCTAAGGAAGCCTGGAGGAGGAGCCGAGGGGAAAAGAAGAGGGAGCTGAATGAAATATTTCTCCAGAGCATTTGGAATAGATCACTCTAATAGTCAAACTACTAACAAATGATTTTGACATTGCAATTTGGAAGAGTTTATTCCAATACAGTTTCTGAGGTACTCTGGTATTCTTTCTTGAGACACGTAATATAGCATGAAGAGGCTATAATTTCAGATCTTATTTTGCTGCAGGAAAAAAAATTGTCAGGAACTAGAAATGTGCAGGGGGAATTAAAACAGAAGGCACCTATGTTTTATCCAATTCTATAGGAAGTAGAACACTCCAACCGTACTTTTTATTGGAGGGTGAAGGAGGGAAGGATTTGGTTTTCCTTTTTTTATCATTATTATTTTCATGTTTTGTTTTTAATGGTTTCCTGTAATGTTTCACAGCTAAGTAATTTACAAACATCCCTCTAACTATAGCCTTTAATTGCAATATGAACATGACACAATATGATTATATGGCACATTCATTAGAAAGAGTAACTCACAATCCCATCAAAGTTAATTCATTGCTTTAATTTCTTTCACAGAAACAGTGCCTTAGAGAGGAGATATTTGGAGAGAGATACTGGATCATACGCCGAGCTGACCTAAACTAACACCACTAATATAGTGCACACTACATTAGCATCAAGATGCTAATCAGATAAGAAACCAGCCATCAAATATGACTAAAACATTGTCAGCACCCTTTTCAATTCTCTATATTCATCCTTACACCAATTTCATGGCAAACTAGCAAATCAGCCAAGAAAGAGATTTCCCAGTATTGTGATCTGATGTGGTCAGTGTGGTTTAGTATCTGGAAAGGCAGAACACAGCTGAGAATATAGTGTACATGAGAACAAAAAGGCTCTGTTAAGGCTACTAAGGGAAAGAAAACTATGAAGTTCTTGGCATGGTTCACTTTAAATCATAACCAGAAAACACTGATAATGGTGGGTTGTGGGGTTTTTTTTCCATTGCCTTTTCCATTGTCACTGGGGAATTTCAGCTAGGGTGCTTCCTAGATATTCCAGGGACAAGGTTTTGCCAAAATGTGTATTCTATATTGCACAATACATGGCAAACACTTCTTATGAATGGCCGTTTGAATCTATAGCATATGGAAGCAGGGGTTAGAGACAAGTTAATACTTGTTTGATATTATCATTTGTGTTATCACCATCTGGTGTACAGTTAAGAAAGTACCTAAAATTATTCTCTGTTACCACCTGGCATTTTCTGGCAGAGTAAAATGTTGAAGTTGGCCAATACAAGAAATGAACACAGAGAGCTTAAACATATTCTGAGACTCCAAGAATGCTGCACTGTCTAAAATGTATTTGGTACTATATATGCATCACAAGTAGAAAACTGGGGGGATTGAGGAGGGGGTAAGGGAGTAGAAATTTTGAAGAAATAAATTAAGAACTTCAAAGATGATTATTACTGGTTTTAATTTTTCTGCAGATGGGGTTAAGTAAACAGAAACATAGTAAAAGTAAGAACTGAAAAAGATGCAGTACATTAAAATCAAGCATTATCAAACACTGGCTGTTTTTTCTCAAAAATGCAATAAATCAGTGACTGATGAAACCAAAAAGCTCAGTTTACAGATCAGATTAAGCAGTCAGTACAAATTTATTGCTTTTGGATTAAAAGTAATCACGCAACATGTGTAATCAGCAGAAGAAAATGTGATTGTTGTAACCAGGAAGGAGCTGAATTAATTGTTACATATGTTTACGCACCTTCAGTGAAACTGGTCATTCCTGACAGACAGGTATCAGGTCACAGATCTTATTTTTTTCCCAGTATTTCTACTCCCTTACCCATTTTTTGTTTTAAAATGAAAAAAAAAAAAAATCCATTCTGTTCAAGTTAGTATTGAAGAGAAAAAACATAATGTTTCATTTTAAAGTCTGATAGGAAGCCAGTTTAGGGACATGACTGCAGCACATTATGCCGTGAACTTGGAGACCTCAGCTGTGGAATGAATCAATCTGCATTCTTCAGCCCCCTACTCAGCAGTGGGGAAGGGTGGGACCTCCATTGCTTCACTTTCAGCATCCCTGGCAAAGAGCTCCTGGAGCAGCCTTCCTTTTGGCTCTTGGGAAAAGGCCCTAGCACTGTCAGCCTTCAGAGATGAGGAGCAGTGCTCATCAAAATGCATAAGTTAAATAATCAAGCTAATGAGAAGCAGAACTAAAGAGGGAGATGATGGCACAAGAAAGTGCTTATGCTATGTATCTTACATACAAGGAAACAATGTGTATCTTCATGGAGAGAAGCTTTCAAGGAGATTTACAGTCCTATACATTGCTTTCCTAAGTCAATAGGTGTGATATTTTTTATGTTCCTTGCTCGTCCTCTGTTGATAGAGAGATATGTTGTGTAATAAATGGTGGTTAAATTTAGAAGGGGGGAATTCATTTGTGTTTGTTTAGCTAAAAACAAAGGGTAGTGAATGAGGGAATAAGATTATGTTGATGCTGTATTCATATTAACTTTTTTCCCCTGAGAGAGTAGCAGACATAAACAAATGAGTTCTGCCTGAAATAAAATTCAGCAGGTGACTATTAGAGTTCAGATTTTCCTATTGCATTGCAACTTCTGTTATGAAAATTGAGAACATAAATGCATAACTACTCCAGAATTCATGAATCTTATTTAACTCTCCGTGATTTATTAAGAGCTGGAAACTGAAAAAATTCTGCTGGCTAGCTTATTTTGATTGAAGGTATGAAATTCCTTCCCTGGGTTTAAAAGTATTCGAAAAATGTAGGGTAGAGAAAGAATAGCTCAAGTTTGACAGGAAGAAGCCCATTGAATTGTGATTGCGTACTGATAAATTTAGGATACGCATAAAAAGCACCAAGTGAGTTACCTTTTAAAATCTATTTAGTGTGTGAGAAAATGTCATTGTCCTGAGCTACATGTCCAGATCACTGGGGTCTGAGAGAAAACGCTTATTTGAAATGTTTTCACTGAGGAGGATTACAGATAGCTTGGAGGAAATGATCTAGTGTGGGTTTTGTTTTTTGGGGGGTTTGTTGTTTTGTTTTGGTTTTTTTTTGTTTTTTTTTGCTTTTAAACCCTTCTGTTTCAATTGAAATCTCTGTGTTTCTTCACAAGGAATAGTAAAAACTCCAGAAAACTCTCCTGTGGAATATAGGATAACTTTTTAGTTTGGCTTGGTTACTAAACATATACAACTAATACTGCTAGGAAGGAATTATGACCCCTGTACAGAACCATGATAGAGGATTTAAAGAAAAATTGAAGCCTGATACTTGGCTATGAACCAGATCCTGTAACTCAAGTTACAGAATTTTCCTGTGGACTGAGGCTAGCTTCATGATTCAGCAAAGTCCTGGGACTCCCCCTCTAAAAAAAACAAGATGGTCCTCTCTGTACCCCAGGACTTCAGCAGGCACTTGCAAAACAGCAAAAACAGGCATTATGTTGAAGTTCTGAAAACAGAAAAGTTACTGAAAAGATGTTTAAAAGAACAGCAAAGTGATAGACATGTTTTGTTGTTTCCTTTTATCAGATAATGTCACAGAAATTGTTTTCAACTGATTTACGGGAGTTTACTGACACAGGACAGAACAGTTAAGATAAATATGGACTTAAGAAGTATTACTGTTCATTCATTCCTTGGCCTCAAGTTTTCTGCCTGTTAATGGGCCCTTCACTTGGAGATGGACAGTCTTTGGGTCTTGCAACTCTCAAACTACAGAGCTGGATTCTGCTACTGAAGCAGCACTCTGAAAAAAAGCAGATAATGTAACATATATATAATATATATATATATATATACAAACTATCACATAAAATAATCCAGATCAAAACAGATGCAAGAAATCAGCACATACATGTCAATTGTTACATGTCTGCTGGCATGGAAGTTAAATGAAAGAACTGACCATATTTACATTGGCACCAAGGTACTTGTATCAGCAGACATAAAAGAAAAATAAGCTTGGTTTGATTAATATACTGATTACACGAAAAAACAGCATTTATATGTGTTAGTACACAGAGACCCAGGCAGCTCCTACAATGGATGATGTTCTGCCATTCTAGGAGCTGCATAAACACTTACTGAAAGTCCCCAAAAGATCTATTTGGAAACATGTGTTTTGGGTTATGTGGCTTTTCACCACAGTTTGTTTCAGAAAATGGAGAGAAGGCTGGAGCCCACTTCATTTTTATGTGCTGTAACAGCCAAAAATACTTTTGGAGATGTGCTGTTTCAAGTGCATTGGTAAGGTTAAGACAGCTCAATTTGCTTGTATAGAGAAGCCCAAGCCCAGTCTTGACTCTACAGGCTTAGCAAACTAACGGAACAAGATGGAAATGGGTGGGACAAAATGAACAAGTTGTATCCACGGCTAACAGAGGAGAGCTGAGAAAACATGACCTAGGCTTTCACATTTTTCCAGCTTACAATCTGAACTGTTGACATTTTGGGACTGCTCAAAGATTTACATAGGTGACTTCAGGAATGGGGCCTGAGCTATCTACTCAGCATCATGGAGGAAAACGGTAGCAGTGCTGTGAATTGAACCCAGATTTACTGAACTTCCACTCAGCCCCTCAACCAGATGACTAGGCCTTCTCCTCTTTAAAACAGATCCAGAATTTATGTTATTAATCTTATATCAAGAATATTTCAAAAATTTGATGAACCACAGTTCTTTCTTATGGACACTTCTACACTACTTTCCACCAGTTTCTATGCTACTTTCCACCAACAGAACACTTCTTTAACCATACAGTTGTGTGGTTTCTGACCTAACATAACAAGAGGCAACACTGCTTGAAAATCTTTCATTAGTGGCTAGGGAGCAATGGCTTGCAACTTTCAATCTTCTTGAAGAACTACATTCAAGCAAGCTAACAAATACAGTGAACAAACAAGGGAAACATTTTGAAAGATAAAATATTTCAAATACTAGCAGATGAAACACTTATTGTGAAAAAACAAGAAAAAAATTAGGAATTAAAAAAATCATCCAGTTTGTTATTATCATAATTATATTATAGCCTTGGAACAATCTATCTATTTTCTTTCTGAGAATATTTTCAAGCAGTTGTTTTTGAGCAATTTTCCTCATATGAATAATCAGTCTTTTGAAGCATGACTCCAGTGTAAGGTCAAAGTTGTTTTTTATATTCTCCAAGCAGCTGAATTGCTCTCTGCTTATGTAATACAGATGTCAAGCTGCTTGAAATACTTGTGCACTTCTGTGACTGCTAAGAAAAAGAAGCAAGTACTCTCTACAGAATTTGATTTTGTAGATTTGAAATTTCCTTCCTCTTTTAAAATTAATTTTCAGCTCTCACCAAACTCATGCTTCTGCAAAACCAGCCTTCCTTACAAATAGAATGCAGTAATTGTTAGGCTGTTAACAATGACTTTTTTCCAGGATTTAACTGTGCTCACAGTGGAGTGACAACATTCCTTTTAGCAAATTTCAGGCAACTTGGGATCTTAGCTGGAACACTTTTGAGTCTGACAGGCAACTAAAGGTTTGTTGTTTGCCTTTTACATGTACAGATAATTCTGATCAGAGAGAACAAACTTTTGGTCCCACTGAGCCTGTGTAGGTTCTGTACCATTGAGGTTATGTAGGTTTTGTCTTTTAAAAGAAATGATGATAACATTGACAATATTAGGAGCAACAAGGATAATGTGTATCATGTTTCAGCTGGAGCAGGTGGTGCTATAACTACAGACTTTGTGTAAGCTTTGGAGTTCTCCTATAATAGACCAAGACCAAATTTACAGCACAGATTGAGAGGTGGGCTTGTATAGCCCATGTATGCTGGGGCAATACAATGTCTATATGACTGAAAAGCTTAATCTAAAATAATCATCACCATTGTGAGAGGGTCCAGACCCAGCCTCTGGCAAATTGCCATTTAATAGTGGTTAGACTGCTCCCAGTCACACAGGGCTATTCAGTAGATCACACAGAATTAGTGGCTCAGATTTCCCGCAGCATAAGGATCTTTGCACAGTTGTCTGCTGTTCTGCATAGATACTTCTAATTTTTGCAGCAAAACAGTAAAAATTCCCCCTTCCCAAGTAATGAAGTCCTAGAAAAACAGAACTAGAAGTTTTCCATAATCTCCTGGATATCACTGGTTAGAGGTGGGAATAGAAAACCAGTTTGTTGGCACAGCCACAGAGATTTCAGATATACAAAAAAATTAGAGAGTTCCTTATTTTTCATTACTAGACTATGCAGTATGCTGTGTGAACCTTAAATCCACATTAACAGCACCTTTACCTGTTTTGATAGTAATAATTTGATCTAAACAATGTAACTGCAAATTACACCTTCTCAGGAAGACCTAAGAGTCACTATTTGGGAGGGATCTGTACATTTAACCTTATCAACAATCACAGAAATTGAAGTTGGTTTGGTAATCTGTTTTCTTCATCTTTGCCTTATCTTCCTCCTACCACAAGTTTTACTTAGACAAGAAACTAAGGAATTCTAATTAGAAACTGCTGCTGCCAGATTTCTCAGTGTTGTAATTTGGGTGGTTCCTGTCCTCTTTCTAGTTAATATTCAAGCCAAAATGCATCTTCAATAGTACAAAAAAAAGCCCTTTTAATCTGAGAAGTAATGCATTAGAAGAGTTTAATTTCATCACAAAGAATCTTATTTAGCAAGGTGTACGCTCACAAAAAAATTACACATTTAGTAGCTGAGTTGGAATTAAATCAGAATATCTGAACCATCTATCCCTACTTTGGACAAATTACAATCTTTCACATTTTCTTTAAAGAACACTTATTTGGAAAGCATGTTTCTTCATAAACTGACCTTTCCTATCAAAAGTGTGCAGCTCCTACACTAAATCTGTTTTTATAGCAGGCTAAAATATGGCTCATTGTTTAGAAGATGATGTACAGAAGGCAGTATCTGTCCACTCTGGGAAGTCCAAAGAAATGAATCTGCCATATCTGAATGTAGCCTTCAGGTTGTAGAAGGAAACTAACTTAAGGAATAGAAAATGGACCCAACAGGGGCAATGATAGAATTTAAACCTTGAAATGAGATGTGCCCACATTTAAGACCCTGAATACTGTATATGTCAAATACAAGGAACATTGAAATTGGCTGCCTAGGTAGTTACCTAAATAAGACTAAATATACAATTACAGAATCATATTATGATTTGAGTTGGAATATAGCATGAAGTATCTCTGAAAATGGGTGACTCTGCCTGTGAGAAAGAAACATACTTATTCAATCAGCACTTACAGGCTGATCACATATATTTTGTAATGTTATTCAGATACTATAATCATTGCATCTATGAAGGGAATCAGCAGAAGAATACACTAAATTAAATTGGCCAATCAGGAAAGAATAGATGAAAATTAAGAAGATGGAAATGAAAAAGAATACATATTCAAGAGATTTAAAGGCAATAAAAATGACAGTTTAGGTGCTGTTTTGAGAATTGTTGGGTGTAAGAAAGCCATTTGGCTATATGAAGTGAGAAAGCAGACTCTGATGTTGCCAGAAAAAAAGCACAGAGAGAACAAAAATATTTAGGAGGGTAAAATACAGGATGATGTTTGAGGCAAACATCTGATTAAAAGAAGAATATTGGAAGGGGAATGGAAACACAGAGAGGAATGTGTGTGTCTGCTCAGAGCAAACAAAAAGTTAATACAATATAAAGGAATAAAAAAAATACGCTGAAGAAAGGCCAAAATTTTAAAGGGAACTTATGCTCCCATATTTATGAGATTGTATCATGATTACAATTTGAGCAGGAATATTTCCCACTAAACCCAAAACTTTAAATGATAGTTCTTCAAAATGTTTTCCAGTGCTTTATGTTTCCTATGATGGAAAATGTTATCCTTCATTAAAGGCCAGCTAGACTGTGAGTATTTTCCATCATCGTCTATTTTCTACTAAGTCTATATTATAATTTAACAACATTCTTAATCTTCATTTTCCCATCAGTCCTGAAGAACTATACCAATTTTCTCTTGTATGTTTTCATCAGTATAGAAACGACTCCTTGTCTCTGTTTGGAGTCCAAACACAGAATATTTGCCAAAAATTCAAAGAAGTAAAAAAAGGAGAGGTAAGGAATAGACATGAATCTTCCACGCTCTTAACCCCACTCAAGTCAAACTTACAATAGAAACATATGTCTTTCTGATGTTTTCCCCTAAAGGTCTGTAGCTGTGACTATCATGTATTTTCTTACTGCTCATTAATCCTTGTAAAGCATCATCTCATAAGCCTTGGTTCATGCAATTTCTTTATTCAGTGGAGTGCTAAGAGGCACTTGCTTTGAGAAAGTCCCTTCAGCCAGTTTTATGGAAGCCAGAGATTGAATGAAAGATTAACAGTGACTTAGATTCCCAGGAATTACAGTATGTATGTTGCCTCACAGAACCAGTCTTCATGCTTCAACTACATTAACTCCGAGCACAACACACTGCATTCAGCATATGTGTTCTTCTGTAAACTGTTACTTCTTATGGTACCTTGGCTGCTCAGCCACTGCACATCATCCACATAAGCATTTCTTTTTCCTTTGACACACATAGAAAATGCATAGGACATAAGAATCACTCTACCGGTCCTTAGAATACAGAATGTTACACACAAGTGGTAAATTACTCTGGCTGTTACACTGGCTCCGTGACATAAGCATCTAGCTTGTATCTCACTTCTGGGCATGAAGCAAAGCAGCAGTTCTGAATTAAAGTCATTAAACTATCAACAGAGTTGCCTTTTGAAGACATTAAGTAGAAAATTCTGCTTGCTTAAGTTTAGGCACCTGTTGTAAGAAGATTGACCTAAATTAACAGGTGGTAGATTCAAATACTGTCCTGGTTTAAAACCAAGTCCGCCCAGCTCGTTACTCACGCCCCCACCCTTGCTCCCGCAAATCCCGGAGAGTTAGGAAGGAGAATCCAAAGAATGTAGCCCCCACGGATTGAGATAAGAACGGCTTAATAGCTAAGGCACAACACAAATCACTACTGCCACTACTACTACAAACAATAATGATAAAGCAAATAACAAGTGAAGAGAATACAACACCTCACCAGCCACCGACCCATAACTCACCCCACCCTGCCCAACCAAGCACCGACCGATACCTCTTCCATCCCCCCAGAGCTCCAGGCCTTCCAGCTCTCTCCCGGTTACATCCTGGGCATGACGTGCTATGGTATGGAATACCTCTTTGGCTAGCCTGGGTCAGGTGTCCTGTCTCTCCTTCCTCCCAGCCTCCCCTCCTCCCTGGCAGAGCATGAGCTCAGAAAAGGCCTTGGACAAAACCAAACATTTGAGCAGTAACTCAAAACATACTTGCTATCAGCAACCGTTCTCAGCCCGAAAGTCAAAACACAGCACTGCACCAGCTACCAAGAAGGAGAAAAAATGACTGCTCCTGCTCAAACCAGGACAAATACAAAGCAAACCATAGCAAAACAAAGTGAAATAATATGAAAGGAAATGAAGCCAAATGAAACAAAAACTATTATATTTCTTAATATATTACCTATCTGAGCTGTGGAATTTTCTGTGGATTTTAAGTATTTATATGTGTTCAGAGAGCAACTGAGAAAAGCCCTAGAATAAAAAACCCACTGGAAGCCATTAAGCATACTGAAGTCTTAGGCAATCTCTCAGTTGCAAATCACCAGAGGCTGAAAGAGAGTCCTGGAGGGAAGAAGTATAACTACACATCTGTTCTTATGCTCTTTACTAGATATTGGGCATAATAAGCGGAAGAATTTTGGACAATGATTTGCTGATATCTAGGAAGGCAATTGTTATGCAAGAGAACTTCTCCGAACAGTGAAAATTTGCATGAAGAAAAAATGTCTAAACCAAGTAAACTGACTGCCTTCCTATCCTCTACTACATGTTATAATTGGTTGATTTCACAATGTTCAATTTCCTAATACAGTTCCTTTAAAGTAATAAACAGCTCTTTTGGTAACAGAGGCAATGAACTGAAAATCGCATGGGATTCCTTGTTTCTAAGTTGGTATTTAAATGAGCCTTATAGTGATACTAACACGAGGCAGAACTGTGACATCTGCTACTCTGACCAGCTTTCCTTTTCACAGTCTAGTCTGTCACTTGTTCCTGATGCAGTCAAATGCCTATAAGCAAGCTGTCTAAGTGAGTGCAAGTGAGCACAATGGGGTATAAAAACACAAGTGACACAATCAGAGAGAAAAGTACTATCAGCTCAGGAGAGAAGGCAATGGTAGAGAGTCTCATAATTCAGGGTTTTTTTTTTTTCTCTTTCACTCATAGTATCTATAGCTAATGCTTGAAACAGGAATAAAATTCACCTCTGTTGCATATTCCCTTCACTTCATTCCTAAATTAGCTCAATCATTTAATATATTATTCACACAGTTAATTGCAGTCGTTTGCAAAACTTAGCTAGATTAGTCACCTGTGTTTGTGTGATTGGTTGTCTTGTTTACAGCTTTTATTTAGGTTTTACATAGCAAGATAAAAAACCAAAATTAATATTATTAAGCATATTCCAGGAGCTAAAAATAGGCTACAGCATGTATTCAGTTAGAAGAACACTTCCATGGTGTTACAAGATTTCTGTAAGTTGACAAACATTGAGTGTTTGTCCTTTTGTCTTCTAGAGAGTTAACACAATTAAGCTTTTTATCTGGCATGCCTTTTCACTATTAAAGCTACATTAAACCTCCTGAAATTCTCTTTATGCCTTTCCAAAAAATAATACGAGCTTTTTTAACATGGTCTTTTTTATTGCCTGAAATGTGTTTTATTTCTCTAAGTGCTTTTTCAAGGTTGCAATTCATTAACTAAGAAGGTTTTGATTACAAATGCAAATCTCAAGAAATGAACTGAAGTGAGCAGTACGTCCATGTATGGCATAGCCTCTTGAAAACAGGTTTTTCTAACCAGCTTCATTTTAGGTGCTGTTTCTGAATCCTATAATGTGAACTTCTTCCCCTTGGAGAAGTTAAACTGACAAATGATGTCACTGAAATGAAACTCCAGCATGTGTAAACATGTAATTTCTATTACTGCCCCCTTTAACTCAAAGGGGTTTTTTTGCAGCTCCACCAGAAATTGACCCACACACAGTACAAGAGAAAGGTGAAACTGTATGTTCTGGATTTTTTCCCATGAGCCCTTTTGTGAATGAATTTTTGTGATTAAAGATCAAATAGAGAATCCATGTGCAAACTGGATAAGCTGATCTTTAGTACACACAAGTGTCTCCTCTCTTGAAGAGTGGCCTGTGACAGCTGGCAATAGGGGAACCATGTAGGAAGAAACTGGGAATCCATACTGTAAGACCAGGGCACACCTTGTTGCCCTGCTGTTATGTGATCAGTCTAATCTCAGCTGTGCATGGACTCATCCCACAGATCCTTTACTGTTGCAGAGACATCAGAGGAAAAATATGTGACTGTACTCCTCCTTGCACGTACCTACACATACCCAGTTTACAGTCTAGGATATTCATTTTCAGCAGTGGTAAAGATGGGTTTTTCAGATAGAGGTAGTGGGCAGATATCTGGGGAAGCAGAAGGCCTTAACCTCTTACAGCTCTTTGAATTGCTGAATTCAGGGTGGGTTCTTGAGCTTTTTGTTCCTCCGCTATAAGTACCCATCCAGCTTACAAAAGCAATAACTGAAGCAGCATTTGCTTTGAAGTGTTTGCACAGCAAACTTCTTTGTGGAACTTGGAAATCTTATTGTCAAGGACTAAGCTGAAATTCAAAATTCTGTTAGAGGAACAAGGAAAAAAAGCTCTCAGTTTGCTAGTAAATATGTTCCCACTAAAGCAAAGTTGAGCTACACAGCCACTAGGGAAAAGGAAAGCTTAAACCAAGAACAGTGCCTTTAGGTCAAACTGAAGAGAATATTCAGCCACCCTCCTGGTAAAGTGCTGTCTGAACACGCCCAGTACATTATAATACCGAATACACTATATATTCTAAAAGAATACCCTAAAGCTAGTCTATGCATTCAAATGTTTGCTGCACTTTTTATCTTTGCATAGTTTTGAAGAACACAAGCATTAATGCATTTCAGTAGCGAATTTAGACACAGCTTATCAGTCCATTGTGCGGTAAGCTTGGTGTTTAAAATCTTTAAGTGTGACAGTCTAATTTTGGCAGTTAATTTTCTTCTCTAGTGCATTTTTTACAATTTCTTTTCAAACCAGCTCTCCAGATAGACAAGTTCCCTAAGTGCTACTTCCAATGTAACTTATCAGCTTTTCCTCACTTAGGCGCTGGAGACCAAACTTTGCAAAACAGCCCTACATAAAAGAAAGAGAAATAAAGCTCTGGGAGCTGCAGAAAAAAAGTGTTTAAACTTTATGTCTTAGCAGCATATTGAGGTTAAGCAAGAAAATATTTCTGGAAACTTTCTTTGTTTGGAAATGGAAAGAAATTGTCAGTTCAGTAATACCTCGGGGGGGAAGAGGAAAGTTTCTTTCAAATATTTCTTTGGAAATTAGAAAATGCTCTTTTCAACCTGTTTCTTACTGTTCTCTAATATCCAGAGGAGACAACTTATATGCTGTACTCTAAAATTGTTTTCCCTTCTTTTGGTGTCTAGAAATAATTCCTGTAGAATCAACATGCCAGAATTCTCCATTAAAGCATCTTGGTGGAAATGGCCATTTTCTTATAAACATGGGTGAAATGCCCCATATGAGATACAGGAGGATATAAAAGGAAGTCACATTGTCCATAGAGATCCTTTGGACCCAAAAGAACGTCTTCTCATATCCTTGTTTCTTTGGAGCAAATAAGGAACATGTGTGTTTAGAGGAGATGATCATTGTTCAATTAGTTCAAATATCTGGGGGGGGGGGGGGGTATTTATCTTCCACCCTTTCTAGATGTCAATAATAACATACAGATGACACAGTGATTGTATAGTAATTCAGCTAAGGTGTAAACAATTAGAAACACACTGTATTTAGCAATATCCTGGTGTTTATCATGGAATACTGTTACTCTGCTGGAATCACTCTGGGGTAAAATAAAATTTAAAAATACAGAAACTGTAATATATTTCCCTTCTTGGAGTATTTTTTTGTCCTCCCCCCACAAAAAAAAAATCCTCTCAGATTTACAGTTTATTATTCCACTTAATAAGGTTAATTGAAACTCAGACTGTAAGTCCTCTGCTACTTGGAGAACTGACACAAGCATATATCCAGTACCTGAAAAATCTCAGACTTTGTCAGATCTCAAAGTTATTTGTCAGGAAACATTATTTTTAGCTATCTAGAATACTTAATTCAGGGGCTTGATTCAGTCACCCAGTGCCATTTGAGATCTGTACAGCATCCATCAGCACTGGGCAAGCAGATGACATACAGGGTTTGCAGGAGACATCTGTCCTCAAGCACAACAGAATGCCATGAAGGATATCCTCCCGTACTGAGTACCCACCTGTAGGAAACGGAGTGAAACTCAGGACATTCTTATTTATTAGTAACTTGCAGAGTTGTAAACATATACAGTCAGGTGTGAGATTACCCTGTCCAAGCCAAACTAACCAGACATAAACACTCTGGTTTCTTCTTTGCCTCATAGCTGAGACAATTTTCTGCCATCTGTACAAACACAGAGGCCATTCAAAACAGGCAAATATAATTGGGTCAAGAAATCTAAGCCCTAACACAGGATTTAGGCCCAAGGCAAAAGGAAGTTTGGCTTCAGTCTGCCATCATAATGCCATTGCCTTTTCAAATTGTAGCACAACTGTCATACAATCATAGAATGATAGAATATTTAGAGCTGGAAAGGACCTTAAGATCACCTAGTTCCAACCCAGGGGCACCACACACTAAACCATGTCACCAATTTATTATTGTATTGATTGGAGTTTTAATGTTTAGAAACAGTTGTATACATACAGAAATACCAGATGAAGCATCCTATTCTAAAAAAAAAAAACAATACAGCTGAAATTGCCAATCTTCAGAGTCTTGGTACTACTCAAATATGTGTTCAATTAAAACAGAAGAAGTTGAAGTAAGCTAAGGAGAATCCGTCCAGTTCTATAATCTACACTTTACAGGGGAGCAGGGTTGCAAGGGGCCTGAGAAAGAGGTCTGGAAGTAGCTTTCTCAAGGAGATAGATGAGGTTGGTCTTCCCCAGTAGGTTTTTTATGTTGTGGGTTTTGAAGGCTGTTACAGCTTTTGCACAGCCTCTGAGCCTGTGTGTTTTCTACAAGGATAAAGTTAACTCCTATTCTTTCCATGTAAGGATCATCTTGTCAAGTGTTCATCTCATGTTTTTAGGCCTCGTGAATTTAATTCCCATGCTCAGTGTGGGTCATCTGTTACATGATTCAGATCTCTTCTTTGAGGAAAGCAGGCGCAGTGTCTGACCTTGTTTGCAGTACTCTGGTTGATCAACTGTTCCTAATTTCCCAAAACTGTTCCTTTTTCTAGACCCTTTTTCCTTTGTTCTGTAATTAGGCCCATATGTTCCTATTTTTAACTCCTATTTTCCTCAGGCCCAAAACATGTTTCTGATTGTAGATGCTGCCCTTCTTTGAACTTTTGTCTCCCTGACTCAGCTGCTGAGTATCTGAACACTGAACTCCCCGGTGCCATCAGTAGCTTTTACTCTATGAGCCAAATTCACTGGTTTCATGCTTTGAACATCTTAAAATACCAGCACAGCCAGCAGGAGAGGACAATGTACGTAGGAGGGACTGCAGTGACGGAGGCCACTGTGCCCAACTGTCCATCATTTTTATTTCCTCAGTAGTTATCCCAGGTCTGATTTGAGCCAGGACCTTCTCAGTAAGAGCATAGATTCAGCTGGTTTAAATCCTCTGACTCTATGTAGCATGCAAGTAGTTGCTAGTATGTTGCTGTGTGTAGCCATGAAAAGTGAATTCTAAAACAAATGGAGGTATTACAGGGCAACTTGGGGAAAAGAAGCACCACCTGACAGAAATGAAGTGAGGATAACTGAAAAGAGGGAATAGGAGGAACTGCAGATGAGGTGAATGAATAAAGCAAATGAATAAAGCAAAAGGGAAGTAAAAAGAGAATGCAGGAAAAAGTATAATGAGGGGAAGAGAGGAAAGTGCAGAGGGATAGAAGCACTACAGTGAGCAAGTAATAAATTGATACTGGGAAGAGAAAGAAAAGAGGAAAAAAATTATACAATGGAGGAAAACAAGTAAAGAAAGAAAACAAGTGAAGAAAAAAATTAAGAGAAAATTGATATAAAATGAGTGAAACAAACCACCCTGCACCTTTTCTTTGGAGGAGACAAAATGACTGAAAGGTTTTCAGGCTGCTTACAAGGTTTTCCTAACACTGTTAGCAGCACCCTCACTGTCTCTGATACCCCTCCAGAGGTGCAGTCCCAACCATGATCACAGGTTAGGTACGTCCTCGTGCTGGAGCATCTGGCTCAATAGCAGCTGGTTTAGGAACCAGCAAATATCAATTGCATGGGAAGGATTTAAATATATGATCAGAAGAAGGAAAATTAAAACAAAAGGGAAAGCAGAAAAGGAAACCCACAAGAGTTAATTTAGTCTCAGAAGCTGCATGGGCCCTTGCTTAGCGTTACTCATCAGACTGTGGGAGGAATGCTGGAGCTATATTTTTGTGCAAGAGGCTATTGGTTGGCAATATTGTCACTCCTGTGAGGAGGCTGTGCATGTGGGAAGCACGGCCTTGGGCCAGACCATCCTGTCTCATCCCATTCCATTCCTGCTGCTCATCCAGCTGCTGTGATCTTCCTCGTAAACAACCTGATTATTTGTTTTGGGTTAGAGGTTTTTTTTTTTCCTCTTGCTTGCTTCCAGATCCCCAGTTTCTTAAATATAACAGGAAGGATATCAGACACCTTCAAGATTTGCATTTTTTCCAGTTAACATGGTGTTTTTCCTACTTATTTTTCATAGAAGGAATAGGGAAGAAAATTTTCCAATTGCTTTTTCCTATTTCTTTTCATTAGGTACTATGTCATTGCCTGCCTATAGCTGTCCATTACAGTCACATTACATGTCTCCAGAAGAGTATAAATAGTCTCTGTTTACCTAGTTCTACTTTTGTTCTTACTTAAACATTTCCAGTAACCTGAGGGATGTCTGCATTTCTTTGTGTTGTAAAGATTACTAACGAAAGACCACATAAAAAGAGTAATTTTTGTCTCCTTCTTTTAGTGGTGTTCTGTGAGCAATTCCCTCATTTCTATCTTTCTGAGATGAGACAGAATATTTGTCCTGAATACATGACAGAGACAGAAAGAACTGATACATTTTTCAGTGGGAGACTGTTTACAGAATATTGTCTATAGCATGCATCTTTGCATTTAGCAAGTCAGGCATAAGCTTGAAAATTTCTTTTAGGAAAAAATCAAATTATAAAATAACTAGAACTGTAGAAATTCATTAAAAGACAAAGTAAATGGTAGTGGAGTATTTCAAGAGAGAAACTACAGGAATATACTACCAGAAGACAACTGTGAGGATCTCCATGGTATCTGCATTTTCCATACACAACATATACCCGTTTAGGTTCTACACATAGGAAGAAAACCAAGTGTTTGCTTATGGCAAGATGCAGGGTATTTTTTTGCAATTGATTAATAGGATAAAAATACATTTAATTTGCCATCATATCCAGCTTTTTATTTCAAATTAAGATCATATGGTACTGATGTAATAATTGACCAGAGGACAAAACTTTTGTACCATGTGCCTTGCATCATGATGCAGCATTGTCATATCATGAAACCTAAAACACAATTCAGGAGGCTAATTTGAATTCAAGAGTTAGAAAATTTTTGTAAGAATTATAGAAAGGCTCAAAGGCCACTCTACCACTAATGATGGACACAGAACCACTCAAAGAGGATCTTAACCAGGGAAATAAGATTTCCAAAAAGAGAAATGGCTAACAGTTGTATGAATTCCAGTGCATTTCATTAATCATTTTTTCCCTTCAAAAATGTTCCTGACTGGATTCTGGAAAGGTACTGTTCTTCTAAAGGAATATACAAATGCTCTTGTTAAGCACATTTTTCTCTGAGGTATGCATAGAATAATTTTTGCATTTGTACTCCTGGTGTCCTTGTGAAGTAGGAAAAACCCTATGTAAAAAAAAGTGCTGTTTCACTGTCTATAAATCCAGAGTAAAAAATACATCTGTGGAACGTCATGCAAAGAGAGAAAAAATTAGATGTTCATGCAATGGTTTACTCAGAGTATACAGATATTATCCCCAAAGACAGTCATTGCTTAAAAGTTTAAAACCTGTCTTGGGTTCTCATACTTAGGCATAGTTGTCTACTCAAGTTTTCTGATAATAAGCTTACTCTAGTATGGAGAAGAAATGGGCCTATGTATGAAATGCTAAATGCAAGCATCCACCATCCTTTCTCTGATTGTGAACGAATGAACAAATAGAGTATAAGATTTTAAGTGGAGAAACACTAGCAGGATAGAAATATCATTCAAAATTCATCCCCTTATCTTTAAAAGTGACTTACAGAGAAGACAGAATTAAACTCTTCAAGGTTCACAGTGAAAGAATTAGTTATGACTTGCAATGAAATAACTTCTAGGTAGACATAAGAACAGACTGCTTCACTATGAATATGGCCAGCACTGGCACAGGATCCCAGGGAGGCTGTGGGGTCTCCATCCTCAAAGATTTTAATAATTCAACTGGACAAAGCCCTGCTTAAGCCTGCAATTAGCCTTACTTTATCCGGAGTGTGGGCTATAGAGCCTCCAGAGGCCACTTCCAACCTAATTTTTTCTATGTTTTCATGATTCTGGAATATCTCACTAAAAGCAGTTCCTGAAGAATTCAAAATAGCAGTAGTTACAAGTTAAATCCAAAACTGGGATTTAACTGGGTGTGCTATCCTCACACTCCAACAGTGCCGTGTAATGGAGGGAGGGCAAGGAAGGTTAGTATTTCACTGCCAGCAGCTGGCATTGTATAAAAATGGTGAAAGTGAATGGTTACATTAGTTTGCCTAAATAAGCTGTTGGCGTATGCAATTGCCCACTTTTAAAAATAGATGTATTTTGTGGGCACAATTTAACATTCATCTTATTCCACGGCTGTGTGTAATATTCTCATGGTCATGCTGTCACTGAAAAATCCTTTAATGTTGGCAATCTGAAATGCAGTATGGATACCACAGAGGGTCAGGGTCCTTCCTCACCCAGTTCAGGAGGGAACCACTTTCCAGTGACAGTTGTGCTCTGCAGGGGCCCTCATGTTTCCATCTCAGCTCACTGGGACTACTGAGCATTTGCTTCACAGATGGCCTGCACATGCATGACAAATCTAATGTATTCTGAGTGTACTGTGCACATGCAGCAGCCATTTGTCCTGGACTTCTTGGTGTCAGGCAACCTGGTTCAGCTATTGCCCCAGCTGTCCTGCCTGCCATCTGGATAGCCCGACACACAGCCAGACTCTTTTCCCTATTTTCCCTATGCCCCTGCTCCTTCCCTGCTCACCCTCTTTTGCTTAGCTGTGCACTGAGGAAGCTTTGAAGGGGTGAGCTCTTCAATTCCAGAGCATGAAGAGCCCATGATCTTGGCACACACAGGAACTGAGCAAGGTTAAGGAAACAGCTCCAAACACCATTTCCTGCAAGTAACAGCTGTATAAAGACTGGGCAAAACTTACTTCTGCACCACCACTTAAAATAAGCAGTAGGCTGCTAGAGCAGGTGTTGTTTTTTAAAGGTGTGATGTGGTTCAACTGTAAGCAGATGACTCTTTCTTGAAGAGCAGTGTTTTCCCAAAGACAGGAGCTTATCACTAATAAACTGGTATGGGTAAACAGTCCATTTTAAATTAATGGCTTCCTTACAGCAAATCATCCTAGTCACACAGTCTCATGAACATTTTCTGATCTTTTTGCACTAAGCAAAGATCAAGCTTGGATCTTTATAGTTCTTGACCCTCAAGCTAACAGTTACTCTATGATTATACCATTTAATGTAAAATATTGATGACTGAAGAAAGGTTCATTATCAAACCAAGGTCTATGTTGTCTTCTGTCAGCATGTACTCTGGCAAAGATCCCAGAGTCAATGTGAATTTTGTGCAATTATATCCAAAAGTGGCTAAATCCTAACATGTGGTGCCTTCTCAGCTTTTCTGTTGAGAAGAAGAGACAGAGAGAGGGGTTAAATTTCAAATCCCCAAATTTTAGGATAAAAAACACAGGAATCCTCTGATTGACTGTGTTCCATTTCTGGGGTCTTCTGGCAGCAGGCATAATTTACAGTGCCCTCTGAACTCATCAATGGAAAATTGGCGTGTCTGCCATGTACCCTTGTGCATCTGTTATTCCATTTCTTTTGAGATCACTAACCACCATTAGGAATATGGAATAAACGTGTACCTAAGCAAAGAAATAAGAAAAATGAGTTACCAAGTCCTGACTGCTACTTGGAAACTTTTGCAAATGTAACTAGAGAGAATATTACAAAATGATCATGGTTTTACAGATTTCAGAAGTGAAGAAAACGCTTGAGTCACCACCAAGTAAAGAAAAACAACCCAAGAGGAAAAGACCACCTACAACTGATGAGGGGCCAGACACCTGCCTTTAATTGAGTGCCTAAAGAAAACAGTATATGGCCACCCTTTAATTTGTAATGAGTTCTGACTTGCTTTGACACAAGTTACGTGAACTGCTCTGTGTGCTGTTAGTTGACAGTAAGAAGGAAATTTTGATGCTGGATCATGTGATGTATCTCTGCAGACCTGAAGTGTGGTCCAAAATGTGAAAATGAGCATAAAATCCCACCTGGCTGAACATTAAATTTGAAGATGTGCAGTACAGGATACACTGGACAGGTATACTAATCCTACTGATTGAAGGGTAACTAAGTTCCTGTCACAGACCTGCTCATTCTTTCTACTACTTCCTAAAACTAATGAGGGAGAAGATAGTGATTTTATGGTCTAATGTGGAAAAATTCATTACTTTGTGTTGAAGCAAAGAGAGATGCAAGAATAGACAAGGTCAACCTTAGCCTTGATTTTTTTTTTATTTTTTTTTAACTCAGGCTGCCTCCCTTCATTATTTCCTACATCACTATTTCAGACACTTTTCCTGAAGAGCTTATCCTAAATATATCATGGCCATGATCCTACCCAGCTTTGTGTTTCTACCTTTCTATAACTGCTAGAAATATTACTGCCTTTCTATACCTCTGAATTAGAAAAAAAGCTAACATCTGTGACTGCTTTCTCCATCACCCCACACTTCCTGCTCTTCCCTGCTCTCCTTTCAAGCTATTTTCAAGACCTTGCTCCACTGCTCAAACAGCCTTTTTCTCTTTCTTCATCTCTCCCCATCACAGCTTTCTCTCTTCTTTTTAAATGCACGAATGCACGTGCACTTTCTGCCAAAATCGTCTTCATAGCTGCTCATTCTGTCTGTCTGTCAAATCTGCCTCCTCAGGCCCTTCATTGCCTTTCCCTTCACTACCTAATCTGCTCAAGCTCTTATTGAAAGTCAGGAAGTCCTCTCAGTTCTGCCTTCCTGATCTGCTCCCACAGATTGTCCCCTTGCCAGCTGTGAAAACTGCCCTTTTAGCTACCTCTTGTATTGGCTCACTGGTTGCATTAAAAATGTGCTCCTACACAAGGAATAATGTTTTTATACTACTGTACAAGAGCCACGTTCTTCTCCTTCTCTAAAGGGAATAAATAGTGGATTGATGAGTACTGCCAGTATTTGGTTTATTATTTAAATCATAGAATCATAGAATAGTTAGGGTTGGAAAGGGCCTTAAGATCATCAAGTTCCAACCCCCCTGACATGGGCAGGGACACCTCACATTTAACCATCTCACCCAAGGCTTCATCCAACCTGGCCTTGAACGCTGCCAGGGATAGAGCACTCACACCTTCCCTGGGCAACCCGTTCCAGTGCCTCACCACCCTAACAGTAAAGAACATTTTCCTTATATCTAATCTAAACTTCCCCTGTTTAAGTTTTAACCCATTACCCCTTGGCCTGTCACTACAGTCCCTAATGAAGAGTCCCTCACCAACATCCCTATAGGCCCCCTTCAGATACTGGAAGGCTGCTATGAGGTCTCCACTCAGCCTTGTCTTCTCCAGCCTGAACAGCTCCAACTTTCTCACCCTGTCTTCATACAGGAAGTGCTCCAGTCCCCTCATCATCCTCGTGTCCTCCTCTGGATTTGTTCTAACAGTTCCGTGTCCTTTTGATCTTGAGGACACCAGAACTGCACACAATACTCCAAGTGAGGTGTCACAAGAGCAGAGTAGAGGGGCAGGATCACCTCCTTCAACCTGCTGGTCACGCTCCTTTTGATGCAGCCCAGGATCCAGTTGACTTTCTGGGCTGTAAGCGCACAGTGAAGCCGGCTCATGTTCATTTTCTCATTGATCAACACCCCCAAATCCTTCTCTGCAGGGCTGCTCTGAATCTCTTCTCTGCCCAACCTGTAGCTGTGCCTCGGATTGCTCCGACCCAGGTGTAGTACGTTGCACTTGTCATGGTTAAACTTCATGAGGTTGGCATCAGCTCACCTTACAAGCATACGGTTTGAAGACTACACTACTTTAATGCCAGCATCATCAAATAATTCAGAAAGTGAACTTACGAATTCACATTAACACCATTACTTCACTCATGGACCTTTTCCAGCCCTCCTCTCTGTTGTTGCTGCATCTTTGGCATCTCAGTCTTGAGAATGATTTCCTTTTATTTCTCTGTTGCAGTTATTGTGCAGTACCCACTACAGGTAGGCTATATTGCGACAAAGAAGAAAGATGACATTTTTGAGAGAAAATCACAAAGTTTTCTTTAGAGTGAACACAGCTTGGACAGGAAATTTCCATCAGTTAATTGACTTTAGGACGGGTATAGATTTATTTCCTTTGCAGTTTATTTTGTAAATCCAAAATCCCTGAAAGACTACAAGCTTTGATGTGATACAAGGGTTTTTCAACACTTGCAGTGGTGTCACTTTACCATAATTTATGCTTACAGACTTGTGTTAAATTGCTTTGGACTTACTTCAGAGAACAAATAATGTCAGCTGTTCATTGTACATTTTGCCTTAACATAAGAAAGGTCTTGGCTAACTGCTGTCATGACATTTCTGGTCTAAAACTGCTCTTCCTTTAAATCAGAATCCATCACATCATAGTAGTATAGGATCAGGATGAGCAACAAAAGTAGCCCTAGTTATGTGTAATTTAAATCTATAACAGTCAACAGATGACTCACTAGCATGTTGACATTGCTGAGCTGACAAATAAAGCCCACAGCTTTTCAATTACATCTGTTTGGGAAGATCCCTAGGATTGTACAGAGTTGCAGTGGAGCTGGAGAAGTTATTCTTGGTATATATTTAGGTGTAAATTAAAGCTTAGTTCATTTAAGGCTAAGGTTTGTATTTCCGTATGAAGCGAGAAATATGAGCCTAGGTTTTTAGAGTGCTTTGTATTTGCAGGCTGCTCTCATAAAGGTAATTAGTTTGCGAGAGATCTCCAGTGTGCTTGATATGAGACACAAACAGGTCTTTCATCATGCTCATTACACAAGAGTAATTTTTGTATCAAGTACCAACTGATAATGTTAAAAGCTATGATAAAACACAGTACAATGAGAAGTGCCTTCCAACAAACTACAGTAAAGCATGCAAAGCAATTTACTTAAAAGGGCTATTCTGAATCCTTTCATTATAGTTTTACAAAGCAACATCGTTGCAAGTTGGCTTTTGTAGTAACTGCAGTGCAGGAGGCCTTCAGAAGGAGGAAAATTGGGCTTTGCATTCTGCTAGACGAAAACTGCTTAATCTTCCCAGCCATGGGCAGAGATATCATTTTACAATTGCTATTATAGAAGAACAAATGCAAAGGCTTTTAGATAGACCTCTGTGTGGCAGTGATGCCAGATACTATTTTCTTCTCATCTTACAGCATTAGAAGATGATGTAAAACAGGATGTAAATGATCTTGAATATTCTGAACATACTAGAAGGTAAATTTATTTAAAGAGAAAGCATTATTTTAAAAAACAAATGATAGATTCCTAAGAGTTACATTCAAGACTGGTCTAATTGAGAGATAGGGAAAATATATTTAGGTTATCTTTAGTCTGATTCTTTGATAAATTTCACAAAAGGTCCAGGGAGTCACTGTGAGAAGGATTTACATGCTTTAATGCCTAATAACCTGTGTTTTCTTCAAATGCACCTGAAATCTACCAGAAAACCACCAAATATATCAATTACATGTATTCTCATAAAGAGCAGTAGTCATTAATAGTTACCAGGAATGAATTACAGTGCATTTTTTTTCCTCAGATGACAGTGTTGTTCCTTACCAAAAAAGCTGAGTACTGTATCAAGAAAAGCTAAAAATGAAATGGACCCTTCTCAGAAAATTCTAATGCAGTTACCTTGCTGCTGGAAGCCAGATGTTCTTCTGCAGAGAAGAGAGCTGTGATTGGTGACTAGCACTGCCAGACTGGCTACCTCTGCACTGTGGGGTCTGCTGGACACTTTAACTTGAATTTTCAGTGAAAGCAGCTGTAAATATGATACTTGCAGGGAAAAGAAGAAAATCAAGACAGCTAAAGCACGCTTCCAGACATTTTCTGGCTTTCCACTTTAACTGAGCTGACTGCCTTACCAACTACCATTCTCCCAGATTTCTGCTTTGAACATGTGCCTTAGTCAGTGTTAGACTGTTATGGTTAATTACATGTGGAAAGCCTAAAACATCAACTTTGAGAAACAGATGAAGTTTGTACCTGACTGAATCAAAGTATCTATTCTAAGCAGAGCTGAATTAAAATCAAGGAAAATGCATACATCAACTCTGAACTACTCACCTAGCCAACAGAGTATCACTGTTTTCACAATTACACAGCACCAGAGTTAGGCTTGTCTGCCATAGCCAATATGTAGACAGTAATATTTTTCTTTCAACCGTGCTGTGCTACATGAAGTGTGTGTAAAATAACTCAGAGATGCAACAGCAAGATGAGACAATACCCTGCAAAACGTGAGTAATGGAGTTTTAAAATAGCATACTAAGTAGGGTCTCCACCACCTTTAACAAATTTCTTATATGTTAGCTTTAGAACAATGCTCCTAAGCCTAAGAACAATGCTCCTAAGCTCCTAAGAACAATGCTCCTCTGTCTATGCTGAAGGCAAGTGACGTATGTGTGAAGAGCAAGACCATGCAGATACAAAGATTTATCTTTTTTTACAGTAGTCAGAAATGTGATTCAGCAGTAGCAAGAGCAATGAGATAGTAATGTTACTGCCCTCCTCAACCCACTGTGTTTATGAGATCCCACACTGTACACTAAGTAAAATTTCTCTTTGCTAGTGCTCCCCAGCCATCTGTGGAAAGCAGCACAATCAAAATGAAAAATATCTTTTGCAATAGAAAAGCTGACAACAGTTCACTGAAAAGTAAGGCAACTCTGATAACTTTATCTCTTCTTGGATTCAGCCAGTACCTAACCAGGCAGGTCGGCAACCTGAGAAATTAATTTTAATGAAAGTCATATTTTAAATAGAAAATAACATTTTAACAGAAGATAGATTCTGATCATTATGTAGTCTGTTTTGCTATTAGTTTTAAATAGATTTTTTGGTGCCTATTTAATTTTCTCATTATTTGATGAATAATTCTCATCTTCCCTGCAACTGAAAACACTCTTTCAGAGATTAGGTTACCAACAAGTGACCTTTCTTTGTCAGGGCCACCTGCCTGGTAAAATGGTTTCTTGCTACAGGCACTGGTAGCAAGTCAGAAGTTATAAAGCAAGGGAGTTACTGGGCCTCATTGCCTAACCCTCTGCAGTTTCCATACAGCCTGTAAGTCATTCAGTTTTCAGGGTTACTAATTCTTATTGCTCTTGCTGTCCTCCAAAAGGCATTAATCCAAGATCTAACCAAACAGCAGGGGTTCTCAAACTTAAAAAACAAAGTGACTCCTTTTGAGAGCTAGAATAGCTGCATCTAGGAAACACCTTTCATTGCCACAAAAGATACACAAGTTAAAGCTTGTTCATTTACTCTGCTCCTTTCAATCAATTAAAATCATACAAGAAAGTAGATGGAATGATGAAGGTTTTATCAACAAACAATCATTAATAGCTTTTTAATATTTTTCCTCACTGAAAGAAAACCCACTCTTTCAGATTTTTGACATTCTGTTTTTCTGACTTAGCAGCTTCATGAATATCCTTCATACTTCTGTCACAGAGGTAGTAAATTCAAAGCCAAAAGTGGATGCTACCAGTCCAAGACTTCTGCAAATTATTCTGCATCTTCTTGAAATAATCTAA
Organism: Melopsittacus undulatus; assembly: GCF_012275295.1. Lineage (NCBI taxonomy): Eukaryota > Metazoa > Chordata > Aves > Psittaciformes > Psittaculidae > Melopsittacus > Melopsittacus undulatus. The sequence continues at coordinate 95,921,159 of NC_047528.1, forward strand.
TCAGAATCAGAAGTCATGCTTAATTAGGCCTCCTTTCACTGCATTAGTCACTTATTTACACTTCACTAACAGTGAATAAATAAAACATTTATTTTGATAAATATAAAAATTACAATAAAACCTGCAACGTATACAGGATATAAAGTTTTTGTGAAAGCTCCCATAAAACATGCAAACTTCCTAGAAAACCATATTCTAACACATCGGTTCTTCTAAGTCTCAAGCTATACAAAGTCACATTTAATAAGTATAGCACTGGTAGATCCAGTGTTGCAAAAACTTTGAGGGTTTTTTTTTATGTTTTATATTACACTTTTGGAATTCTTCTTTCTTAAACTTCTATCTCCTAAACCCATGTATGTCTTGGAACATCAACAGTGAAAAAAGAATAGTTTTCAGATTTCTGAGTATATATATATAGAGGGAGAGGGAAACTGAAAAAACAGTAAGAATGTCTTAAGTGATTAGCAACAAAATTAGAACAAGACAGTGAGTAGCTTTTACAAAGTATAAAGATTTCACAGAAGAAAAGAATTTGATTTATGTGTTCAAAAATCTGGTGAGACATATACATGGTTTACCTATGCATTTTTTAAAGTAATTCTTTTTAGCCTGTGGACTTGAAAAACTGGTTCTTATCTCATTAACTCTATCAGGAGTGGTATCAGTGTAAGTTTAATCAGAATCATGCCTCCTGGAATGGGAGTGCTGCATTTCAGTACTGATTCAGTTGCCAAAACACAGGTGTTCAGGGACATTTGAGAGGCCCTCAGGATCCCACCTGGCCTCTAACTGCTGATCTAGAAGGACACAAATTTCCCACAGGACCTTTGCCAGGGCTGCCAACCTTGTGTGGATGTCACAGCTACCCCAAAGCTTTTCCAGAGACACAGCATGCTTCAGCTTAGGCAACTGGATCCTGCTGTTCTATACTGCCTCCGCACAGCACAAAGCCTTACGAGTTGTTGCTGTAATTATCAAGTTAGAGTGGGGTTGCTTTTAGCATTTCTTCCTTTTGAGCCTGGAGGTTTTCTTTATGTAGATCACCTGCCTGTTCAACTACAAATAAAAATGTCTCAGTGACCTTGAATGATGAAAAATAATTAAGACAAAATCTTTAAAATGAAGAAATGTGCAAGCCAACAAAAGATCCTTAAAGTGTGATACATGCTGCATGCAACCCCATTTATGATGATACACATGAGGAAAAAACATACAAATGTTTTGGTATTGTATAGGTGAGGAAGGAAGTGGTTTAAGATGCTTGACTCCGCACCCTTAAATTAAGTCAGAAAAACACAGCTGATCTGTCTTAAAAGAGAAAACCAGCTTCATTTTATTGACATTTCTGAGAGTTTTTCATTAACTCCTCTGGAAAACATAGAAGCAGAAGCTTTGCACAGTGACTGCATGCCTCAGGAGCTGAGGCAGGTACTTCTTCCTAAATGGGGTTGGGGTGTTTTGTTTGTTGCTTTGAATGTCCTTGATTGGTGTGCAAATTAAAATAGTGATGAGCATAAACTTCCAGATGTTTATTCTTCAAGCTTATATGTTTTTCTAAGGAACACCTACTTCTGTGAGAAACAAAAGCTTGGAAGGAGCTATGTATGACCTTGCTTCACTAAGCCAATAAATGTCACTGGGGCAGTGGCTAATGTTGGCCACTCTCCATCACCAGGAGGTTTACAATGACATTATAGACTTTTTACTTCACTGTTGGAGGGTGTAACTATGTAGAAATCCATAGAAGGAAAAGAAGGAAAAAACAAGGAATAACAAGACAAAAAAATTTGGAGCTGGAAAGGGTGGTGAAAGGAAAAGCTTCCAGAAGATAGAGAGGCAAAGTTGGAATAAATAATCCTTAGGCTAATCTGGAAGGCATGAAGCAGAGCAAAGCTTCCCTCTCAGTCATTAGATACCTGGTGCCACACAACTGTGTTGAGAAAATATGCTAATGAATTTAATGCAGTGAACAGAAGCAAGGTGAATACATACTAAAATGCACCTGTTGACAAGTACTTTGGTTATGACTGAAAGTGATTTATAGGGTAATAACCGTTCAGCAACAAACTTAAAAATAAAACAGGTGTAATAATAGCAATCATGTCACTGTTATTAAAAGGTTTAGCATGATCTAAAATGAAAGCTTAAGCTCCAAAGCAGAGAAAAAAATTGTTTGGCCAATTCTGCAAATATGTGTTTAACACTTGCTGGCTGTTTTATATTAGTTTGTCACTGTAAGGAAAGATGGCGCTCAGTCCCCAACATGTCCACTGCATGCAACACAGTGGTTTTCCCTTGGACTAAATTTAGTCTGTGTTGCTGGAAAGACCACCCTTATCATATCTGAATCTGCTGAAAGGATGCTTTGTTGCTCTGGATTATTGTTATTGTTCATAGAATCATAGAATAGTTAGGGTTGGAAAAGACCTTAAGATCATCAAGTTCCAGCCCCCCCTGCCATGGGCAGGGACACCTCACATTTAACCATCTCACCCAAGGCTTCATCCAACCTGGCCTTGAACACTGCCAGGGATGGAGCATTCACAACTTCCCTGGGCAACCCATTCCAGTGCCTCACCACCCTAACAGTAAAGAACATTTTCCTTATATCTAATCTAAACTTCCCCTTTTTAAGTTTCAACCCATTACCCCTTGTCCTGTCACTACAGTCCCTAATGAAGAGTCCCTCACCAACATCCCTGTAGGCCCCCTTCAGATACAGGAAGGCTGCTATGAGGTCTCCACGCAGCCTTCTCTTCTCCAGGCTGAACAGCCCCAACTTTCTCAGCCTGTCTTCATACAGGAAGTGCTCCAGTCCCCTCATCATCCTCGTGTCCTCCTCTGGATTTGTTCTAACAGTTCCGTGTCCTTTTTATGTTGAGGGCACCAGAACTGCACACAATACTCCAAGTGAGGTGTCACAAGAGCAGAGTAGAGGGGCGGGATCACCTCCTTTGACCTTCTGGTCATGCTCCTTTTGATGCAGCCCAGGATACGGTTGGCTTTCTGGGCTGTAAGTGCACACTGAAGCCAGCTCATGTTCATTTTCTCATTGACCAACACCCCCAAATCCTTCTCCACAGGGCTGCACTGAATCTCTTCTCTGCCCAACCTGTAGCTGTGCCTGGGATTGCTCCGACTCAGGTGTAGGACCTTGCACTTGTCATGGTTAAACATCATGAGGCTGGCGTAACCCCACCTCACAAGTGTGTCAAGGTCCCTCTGAATGGCATTCCTTCCCTCTAGTGTATCAACAGAACCACACAGCTTGGTGTCATCGGCAAACTTGCTGAGGGCACACTCAATTCCATTGTCCATGTCACCAACAAAGATATTAAACAAGACCGGTCCCAACACCAATCCCTGAGGGACACCACTCATTACTGGCCTCCAGATGGACATTGAGCCATTGACCACAAATCCTTGAGTGTGGCCATTTAGCCAGTTCTTTATCCAGTGAGTGTTCCACCTATCAAAATGATGTCTCTCTAATTTAGCGACAAGGATGTCATGTGGGACAGAGTTGAATGCTTTGCACAAGTCCAGGTAGATGACATCAACTGCTCTACCCCTGTCCATCAGTTCCTTAGCCCCATCATAGAAGGCCACTGAATTGGTCAGGAAGGATTTCCCCTTAGTGAAGCCATGCTGGCTGTCACCAAGCACCTTGTTGTTTTTCATGTGCCTTAGCATGCCTTCCAGGAGAATCTGCTCCAAGATTTTGCCAGGCACAGAAGTGAGACTGATTGGCATGCTGGGATGCATTTGGTGTGCAACTGAAACAGACCGTCTGCCTTAAGTGCCTCTGGAATGAAACCTGTTCACAGGTACTGAAACCACTCTGAGAACAGAAATGAGGTGCAGAAAGTGAGGATAACCAGGGGAGTTTGCTTTGAAGCCATACTACTGATCTGGAGCAAAACAGAGCTGTTGAAAACCCTTTGCTCCTTTTCTTTGCTAATAATCTCAAAGTCTGAGTGTGACCCACTTTAGATTACAAATGATATGGGGAAAAAGCCATGAAATCATGACAGTTTAGAATAGTATAGTACCATAAGATATTCAGGATAACGGTTCTGTCTTTTTGCCTTGCGGAAGGGGCAGGACCTGATAGAGCTCTGCTCTTCCACTGGTTGTAGGTGCAAATAAAGTTGTGTGTGGAAATAAAGGTGTGATAGTAATCAAAAGGACAGGAAAGCCATGAGGTGACAGAATCTTCAGAGGGGCTGGATGAGAAGCTGGGATGTGGCAAAGTCATTCTTGATGGACTGATTCTGATTCTCATGTATTTATCCTTATTTTTCCCTTTCTCTTTCCACTGGGAGGGAGAACAATAAATGTGACCAGGGCAGGAAAGAAAACTTTTACCCTCTGCTGAAAGCTACTGAAGTTTACAAGAAAAATAAATTGCAAATATTATTTTTTATTATAAAATCAAATTTAAGCTTTGAAAAAGAAATAAAAACAAGATGCTGGCAGCCATAGAGAAAACATCAGCAGTTTAAATCTTTTGAACCATGGGAAAAAATCAGTTCTCAGCTGAAGTCTTTGGTTTTTTTCAAGTAAGATTTTGTTATCCTTTTAAAAGGAAAGTGCATGTTCACAGAGTCTGGGTGTGTTCTGTGAAAACTCCCAACTTTCTGTAGGGATGGAGGTATGGGAAACCAAAACCAAAAAGATGCACCGGTAAATCTTAAGAAATTTCTCAGTGACCTATGTAAATATTATCTTATGCAGTTTTGTGACTCCATTAGATGCTTTTGCTACATTTTTTTCCCCCAAAAAATACATGAGGAAGTAATTTCCAAGTCAGATTAAGTGTTGGGACTTATTCTTTGGTCTTGTGCAGCCTCTTTCAAAGGCAACAGGTTTGTTTGCAACCCACTGCAATGACCGGAAATTTGGAGGGTAAATTTGAGCAATACATGCTTATGTCTGTTTCCATTTAAATTTAAAGACATATTTCTGTGCTTGTTCTTACCCAATAATGTGACTTCAAGTGGTTCTCCTGTTTACAGATGTCAGGAGTTAATTGATGCATTGGGATATTTGTGATGTTCACCTTTAAAGAGTTGGATTCTGGGCTGCACCAAAAGGAGCATGATCAGCAGGTCGAAGGAGGTGATCCTGCCCCTCTACTCTGCTCTCATGAGACCTCACTTTGGAGTACTGTGTGCAGTTCTGGTGCCCTCAACATCAAAAGGACATGGAACTGTTGGAACAAGTCCAGAGGAGGACACGAGGATGATGAGGGGACTGGAGCACCTTTCATATGAAGACAGGGTGAGAAAGTTGGGGCTGTTCAGCCTGGAGAAGAGAAGGCTGCGTGGAGACCTCATAGCAGCCTTCCTGTATCTGAAGGGGGCCTACAGGGATGTTGGTGAGGGACTCTTCATTAGGGACTGTAGTGACAGGACAAGGGGTAATGGGTTGAAACTTAAAAAGGGGAAGTTTAGATTAGATATAAGGAAAATGTTCTTTACTGTTAGGGTGGTGAGGCACTGGAATGGGTTGCCCAGGGAGGTAGTGAATGCTCCATCCCTGGCAGTGTTCAAGGCCAGGTTGGATGAAGCCTTGGGTGAGATGGTTAAATGTGAGGTGTCCCTGCCCATGGCAGGGGGGGCTGGAACTTGATGATCTTAAGGTCCTTTCCAACCCTAACTATTCTACAGTTCTATGATTCCAGTGATCTCCCAGAACTTCAAGCAGCGTCACAGCTTCACAGGCACTGCTGCTCCAGCAGATGTCAGAAAGCTGTGTGCCTGTTGGGTACCATACAGACACTCCCAGAAGGGGCTGAGCGCTCTCAGCTTTATTGCCTTCTAAGAGTTTCAGGTCACTGAGGACCATGCAAAACTGAACCCTTCAGAAGATTTATTAATGATACTCTTTTTTTTTTGTTTGGTTTGGTTTAGTTTTTGTTTAATAATAAAGCCAAAAGAAGTAGCAATATATGTGCTACGTGCTGGTTCCAATGTTTCCATTTCAATCCAGCCCAGTTTCTGAGGATATTAGGAGTGTGGCTTTTTTTGGACTTTGGAATTAAAAAGAGTATCTGAATAAAGCTTCCTTTTATTTGAGAAGAGAAGCATCCTTTTGAAACTATCTCAAATGTCATACTTGGCTGCCAGCACGTTTTGGGAAAGACAGGTGAGAAGTGAAGCACATTCTTTCCATTATGCCTTTTGCCACAGTGTCCAGCTTTGTCATCTGGGCAATTACATGTTGGTGAAAAAAAGCTCAAATACCGTCACAGTTTTAGCTTAAACTAAGACAGAAGAAAAAGATGTTTGAAGCTTATTATGTTAAAACTTTACCTCTGCTTCATTTTAGTAGGTCTAGAATAGTATTTAAGGGAAGCAGCACATATTTTATCACTTTATGAGGCCTTATCTATTCTTAGACCATGGGATGACTCTTAACACACCATAACTTCAGTAAAAAAGGATGAGAGATGGGAGCAGTTTGTGGGGTTGGTTGAAGGCTGTTTCAAGTGTAAATAATTCCTTCAAATGTATGAGTTAATTTCAACTTCATTTTGCATGTCAAAGAATCTATCTTCTCTCGTTATTAAAAGTATGCAATAGATGCATGTGTAAAAGCTCTACATCGGAACATCTTTGGAACGATCTGGGCATACAGTTATTTTCCTTAGCTGTTTACAGCAGTATCCTATACTAAGTGCTCAGGTACCATAGTAATAGATGATTTCTGAAATGGCAGTAAACCACTGTGCTCAGGGAATACTACACATCATCATAACTGCTGCATATACCTGGTCTGATTTTCTTTTCATACATCTAACAGATATTTTTCTTCAACAGCTATACATAGTTTTTAATAACTACCTAAATGAATAGTCTCTGTATGAAGTGTCATGTGCACAAAAAGCATTAAAGGGTCAAGCCTGCCTTTGCAGCAGTCTTGCAGTCATACTGTTGAAGATAGAGAGGGTCTTTAAGAGCAACGGGATCACTCCTGCTATTCCACCTCACACATTTTCACTGGAGCTTTTTCGCATTTGCTAGGTTTCACTATCTGTAAGTATTTCCTTAGTCCTGTGCATGCTTCAATTACCCTGTTTATGGCGTTCATGCTGTTCATGGTTCTCAGAGTCACTGCAGGGATAAACAGGCTCTTCAGGAGGGTGTTTCTGTAAGGGAAGCAGACACAGGATTGTTATATGCTGGTTGAAAAATGCTTATATTGCATGCCAGCTGTTCCCCAGGTTTTGCAAAGAGCTTATACCAATCTTAAACCCCACTTAAGCACTACTTTGATTTTTTTTTTGCCTAGATCTCCAGCTAGGGAAAATAGACAGTGACATCTCTACAATAGCTGAGGAGCTGGTCACCTGATCTGAGAAATGTTAATACCTGTATAAGAAATGGACTTTTTAAGAGGCTGGGAAAGAAATGTAACGACCTCTGGGACACTGAAGTTAAGAACTGGTGTTATTATAAGTTGTTTTTTTTTTCAAAGCAGCCCTACTGAACAAAATGCAAATCATCTCCTTCCCTCTTATTTTTGCTAGTCCCCCCTCCACTTACATTTGCTGCTCTCCTGATTATATTCGACCTCTGCCAGTGACAGGAATTTCTTGACTGCATTTCTGTAATTGCCAATTCATACCATGAGAAGACTCATCTTTTCTGGGAAAAGCTTTTTCTTGAATAACAAATGAGTCTGTGGTGTGGAGTATCTGCTGCTTTTATAGACCTACCCTATAGAGTTGTTTGCAAAACCAAGTCCTGAACTCAGCAACAGAGTCAACATGACACAAGATTGGTGATTATAGTTATTGTAGTAAAATCCAGTGAATGAGTGTCAGTGCACTATATTTTTTATTTTCAAGACAAATAGTAACACTTTTTAAAGTTGTAGCTGTGCTAAGCACATGCTGGCTTTTCACAAGCTCTTCCCTCCCATCTACACTGGGGCACCTAATTGTAGCTGAAACCAAGAAGATGAGAGGCTTAGGGGAGGCTGGGGCTATCAGGTTCTTTCCATTTGGCTGAGTTTTTATTTCCATTTACAGTTACTCAGAAAAGCAATCAGACACATGCTTAAGGCCTGCCTTTTCTTGAATCAGAACTTTAAAAACATAATGTTCCTTTGATCTATAATTAACTGTGTCTTCTCTAACTGAACTTTACCAAAGTTCTGTGAATAATTTTGGAGGATCAGACCCTGGATCTGTAGGATTTCTCCTGATTGTTGACAGATAGTCTTGGTATAGTGTAATAATATCTCCAAGAATTTTCAAACCTCTACATCTTTATGTCTGTCAGCAAGTAGCTTGTGCACAAAAGCCCTTTGGCACATGCAAACTTATAAAGAAATAGGGAGTTTGAATGCCTGACTTTCAGTCACGCCTGTGTATGCAGCTGTGTTCGTTATGTCTGTAGACAATGCAAGAAAAACCTGGAAAAAATCACCATAAAAGGGAAAAAAGTTTCCCTAACAGATTCAATTTAAGGTGAGAACGACTGAGAACAAATGGCAATTCTACATTAGTTATGCAGTAGTTATTTTTGCCATTATAATAATTTAAAACACAAAGTGAAAAAAGATATGGTAGAGATAATATTGACTTCTGGGTGCTTGACCAAATTTGATGTCGACATTTTTCATTAATGTATTGCTTGCACTTCTATGTGAAGTATACAGGTGTATATACCTTGTGAGTTTTGGTAATAAGAAGAAAACTAGTGTGACATTTTCGATAGGGAATTCCTAGCTTTTTTTTTTTCCAGTTTCTTTTGACAGTCATATGGTTTAGTTTTAGGTAGTCCTGCAAGGAGCAGACAGTTGGGCTTGATGATCCTTATGGGTCCCTTCCAACTTGAGATATTTTATGATTCTATGCCAGGCTGGATACAAAGAGATAGTGTTATTTCAGCAAAGTATAGCACAGCCACATAGCTGGATAGTAGACAGATAACAGAGGAGGAGGGGAAATTCAACTTTTGCTGAATTTTAGCAGTATACAGGAGACCTTACTTCTTGTGCAATTAACTGAAAGAATATTCTCTTGCACATACATAGAGTCTCAGCTCAACACAGGCAGCCTTGAAAGAGAATCCTCTTGAAGGGACTTTGCTTAGAAGAGTTTACATTAGTTCCCACTTGAACTGAAAGCTCTTCCACCTGCTATCTGGCGGAAAGGCAACATGCATAATTAAAAGCAGACATTTCAAAAGCTATGAGTACCCACCAGGGGGTTGAATAGTGAGAGGAGTGAAGGGTTCTACCTAATCTACACACTGTTTCCACCCTTTAAGGACTCTGAAGAAATTAACTAACAATATTTGGTTATTAATAATCTTTTTTACAATGGAAAGGGCATGGAAAAAAATTTTGGTGCAAAGAATCTGTAATTTCCAGTAATTCACTAAAAGGCTTTGACAATGCGAGCCCTCCCTACTTAAAGCTTCTACAGTGTAATTTATTCCAGAGACTGGATAAGCAATGGTGAGATGGTGAAGATTCTGTGTTTCAGTGTTCAGTTTAGTGAGAGTGGGAAACTGCTTTTCTTTCCAGGCTCAGACTAGGGAAAAGGTTTTACTGATATCAGAGACAAATTTGTATTTAAGGTTACTAATCCCAAAGTATTTTTCTTCAACAAAGACATTATTAGATACTAAGAATTTGCAGCTATTTCATCCCAAATGTAGTGTGTGCTTGCTCATAAATTATCTGCTCTGAATAACTGATAACATTGCTGAGTGAGTCTAACTTTTTAATAGAATAAGTAGTAGAAATTAAATGCAAATGAAAATATAATTGCCTACCCCCTATAAGTTTTCCATACTAGGATATGCAGTCAACAAAAATTACTTTTGGTTCAGAATGGAAAAGCATTTTATACATTAAAAAAGAACCAAAAAGTATTCAAAGAAATCAAGTGCTTATGACATTCCTTATTAACCATATAGTAACACAACTGTCTTCTAATAATGTAAGAGCTAATCACCAACTAGTAAAAGTTTATTTTATATTAACAAACTTAACAAAAAGAAAAGAAAAAACAAATTTTTTCTTTATTTTTTTATAGAATCATAGTACGGTTTGGGTTGGAAGGGACCTAAAAGGTGTCTGTCCTCCACAGACACATGGACTAGGTGATCAATTCACACCTCTCCAAGGCTTATTTTTTGCCTCTAAATTAAAGTGAACAATTTTCTAAAGTGTTCTCCTCTCACCTTAGAAATACTGTATTTGTACTGTTTTCCTCATATAAGAGAAATACATACATAGTTTCATATTCAGTCATTTGAGCATAAGGAATACTCTGCTGCCGTGATTATTTTGTCTGCAAAACAATATTGCCTTTCTCTCAGAAAGTCTGATTCTGAAATGTACAAACAGTGTAATAAAATACTGATTTTAAACAGTTTAAACAGTTATTTATATGAACATATGTATTTTCATATGAATAACTGTTTAAAATGAATATTTTCATATGAACAGGGTTGTAGAATCAGGTCAGAAACATGCAAGCCACCACGTAAGAATGGATTATAGGATTGGAGATGGATAACTGTATGAACCTGTAAACTGCATTGTATTCTTGATTGCATTTTGAATCTCCTTTTGTACTAAAGGTTTACAAGTTATAAAGATGCCCTATGAGACTTGCCAGACAGTGCTTTAATAAACATAGATCCTGCCTGAGCAAACCTTCTACACACACATAAATCCAGTTCATTTCCTCTAGTATCTGATTTCAGCTGAAGTTGAAACCTGTCAGTACAAAGAACTACTAGCAAGGAACTCTACAAACAGGACAAGAACAATGAAACAGATCTCAGTTCTGTAAAAGAATAAATATACCTATACAGATAACAACAGCAGATTAAATGGGTGACATACAAGAATGGGATTTCCCTATTTTATCCCTTATCTCTTCACCATCCTAAGTCACTTTCTACTACAACCTTGGTTTTGTCCATATGGCCAACTTGGAAATCTCACATTCCTGAATATTCCCCAAAAAGCAGCACCACTTTAAAACTTGCAGTGGTTCATTCCCTGCTCAAATATTAGGGAGCTATGTAAGATTAGTCGATGGAGAGAGGACAGTTTATCCTGGAGATTCATGGTTGCAGTGAACACTGTAACCACTTGCAGAGACTCTCCAACCTTGTTACTTCTGCTGCATGGTGCGCCAGTGCAGGCAATCACCAGGCAGAGTAACCTTCGGCAGCCTAAGTGCTCTTAGACATACGCAAATGAGGCACAAAATTTATGTAGTTGCACAAGTGGAGAGAATCCTGATGTTTCTTTTATGGAGCACTTTAAATGCTGGGACTTACTGCAAGAGTGTTCTATGTCTTTAGGTATGTGAATAGTAGATTAGTTGTTTGTAAATGGTAGTCAAAAGTAGGCGGCTGGCTAACAGAAGAGTTCCTAAGCTTTATGAGGTCTATAAAACTTGTTGTTGTACAGGGTACTTGGCTTTCGCTAGCAGTTTCTTACATCAGCTTTAATCAGGTTTCTCCTTGCATCATTGTGGGGGTGCAGTACTACGATTTTGTTCAGTGGCTATTACAAAAGGCCCAATCTAATTCCAGTCTTAGTAGCCCACTGGAGTGGACAGGGCTTATGGATGCACTTGAGTGCTTTGCTAAACAGGCGCCAGCATGGGTGACAATATCTCACCAAGGAGCCAGGCACCCAGTCTCAGTTTCTTTGGAGATATTTCCATGGTGTGAGTTTGGGGTTTGGGTTTTTTTCCCCTTTAATTTGTTTGTTTTGTTGTTTGGGTTTTTTCAAGCAGGAATAGGCTCTCCAGAATGAAAATGTGTGATATCCTCTCTTGTATATGGAAAACTTCATAAACAAGAACAGATGCTTCTGATGCAGAGGTATTAAAAAGGCATTTATTTTGAAAAGAGCAGTTACAGACTCTTCATAACTCCCCTCTGTTTCTTGGATGATGAAATGGTTGAGCACTGAGACCTGAGGTGGGAAGGCTCACTAACCAGATCCTTCCTCTGTAAAATAGACACTAAAGAGGAATTTGATTCAGATCCTCTCTTCTGCACATTCCACCACACACCTTGGGTCTGAGCTCGAAACCACTGAGGTCAGCTGGATGACTACTCAGCAATTCAAGGAGTATTGTATCTGGTGTAGACTTGGAAAATGTCAAGGAAGCATTCCTGGTATTGCTAAGGACGTGGGCTGCCCTCATTTATCATGGCCTTAGAAACAGACAATCAGTGCTACATTTAAACTAAAAATTTAGAGAAAACTAGAAAAGAAGGTCTGAATCAACAATTGTCTCATTTGCATTCAGATCACATTTTTCACATCAACAAAATATAAAGCAGGGCCTAGGAGGAAGAAAGACCTAGTGCTGGCTTCCTTCTAACAAAGCCGTGACTAACAGACTAATGGCATTATACCTTTTTATTTTTTAAACTGAAGCTAAAGTGAGGGAAGAGGATGAAAAATAATCCTTGCAAATAGAGCTTACATTATGCTCATGGCCTCTCAAGAAGCCTGCACAAGGGGTGCCTCCCTTAGCCCTTTCTCCTATAGAATGGATCTCCTCCAGTTTCCCTGGTTGCTTGTTGTTAAAACAAAGGCTGCTGTGTAAAACGTGTACAGTGTGTATGTTTTCCCTGATGAGATTGTATTTTTGCATTATTGGGAACCTGGATACAAGATCACACCTCCAGCAAAACAAACAAACATTAAAAAACCCCACAAAGCTCATTTTTCAATGTCAGCCTAGATAAAAACCCTTTGGAGACATTTTACTCATCCTTTTACTCTGAACAAAATCAGCAGAATGAAGTTCTGAGCAAGCTGATCATACACCAGTGCCATTTTCATTGGGTTTGGGGTTTTGTTGATAGGAAGCAAAATGAGTTTATTTAGTGCATTACAAAGCAGAGCTTAGTTCAAAGAGTGAATATAGGAAATTACCTCCTTTTCACCAAAAGCAGAACTTCTGATTTGAAGTATGTGAAAAATTCTTCTTTTTAATGGCATATGGCTCTTTAAATTACCTTATTTATCTGTATAAAAACTGTTTTAGTTGAAACCCTGGCTTAGGTGAGCCAGTAAATATTTGTGCAACTAACATCAGTAAAGGAAAAATTATTCAAGGCAAGTTTACTTTTGTTTAGGCAAACAGAATGACAAAAATAAAATTGTGTCCTGTAAAATGAATACTTAGTGACACCTTACTTTTTCAAGTACTGTTATTACGCAACACTCTGGAACTGTCAGCATAGGCCTAATATCAAATGCATGAACCTTTTCCATATCATAGCAATAATATTACTAGATTCAAGAGGCACATACTTTCAGACACGTACTTTCATATGTAAGAAAACTGCTCTTGGATTGGCTGGGTACCAAATAGTTCTTTTGTTCCAAGATTTGAGAACAAATTCAGGTAGAGATGCAGGCAAAGAAGACAGAATATGCTAGCTGAGGTCTTCTAGGACAACTAAAAAGACTCGCCTTTTCACAGGTTTTCCATAATCATCTCTGATTTGGAATGATAAATCCACATTGCTGGGATTTTCCAAAGCATACCATTTCAAGGGATTACTAAAAGTATTCCTAAATTATTTGGGGTTTTAGATAACTCCATAGTAATTACTCAGTGACTTTGAATGGCATCTAGGATTTCCAGAAAGACCTCAGGCACTTATCTGGAATGTAAGAACCTGTGGAAAAGTTTTTTGCTGCTGTTTCCAAAAAACTCTCAGTTTGGTAATTTGTTGGTAGTCCAAAACTAAGTCATTGCAAGTTTGGATGCTTATGAAATTCAGATAAGGGTCTGCCATTTTCAACATATCCTGGATAAGCCCAAGAACTGAAACAAAAGGAAAGAAAGTCTTCGTTCTGAAAGATTCCTCATTTCTGTCAGTTTTGAGGTCTCTCAGAGTACCATGGTTCAACCAGGATGTCCAGCTGACATGACATCAGTCTGCCTGTTCATTTTCTTGTCTGTGCTTTGATCACCTGTGAATCTTCAAGCTGAAGAGCTGAAAATGAGACTCCAAACACTGTAAAAAAAAATAAGTACAAAGATCTGAGAAGTATGAAGTAATGAGGGGGGGGATAATGAGGAGGCCAGAACAAAGGCAGGGTCTGTGTAGTGAGTGAGGTGACTGACTGGAGGTGGGGGAGGGGCCAAGGCAGCTCCTTGACAGCCCCAGCCTCAGGGATATCACTCCTGGCTGTTGCACCTGCTATGTCCAGGACTGCAGCCCAGTCTTCTCCTGTTTTACAGGCCATCACTATGTCTCAGAGGAAACAATTTCTTATAATGAGGGTCACTGTGTTCCCAGGTCATCTAATATATCTGTCAACATGGAGGTGACTTTCTGTCCCTGTTGAAATGAAAACAGCTTCGTTACTGGGCTTGTCCGGGCTCTTGGGCTTTGTTCCTCCAGCTCAAGCTCCCCATGTGTCTGTGGCCACAACACCTGATGTTGTTACCTTATCAGCTTTTTTCAGCTGTTTGACTTAAGAAGAGTAAGACAAACTTCTCTGTGCTGCCGTGCCATGCAACAAATTGCTGTGAGAGTCTCGGATCCTCTGACACAGAGGACCTTGGAGAAATCGATTGTGTAAATGCTCCTTGCCTGGTTTAAGTCCCTTTATAAAGAATTTCAACTGTTATTATCCTGATTGCACATTTACTACTGCATCTGCATAGCTTCCTGCTGTGACTACTTGGTGGCCAGAGGAGCAGAGAAATTTTCAATAAAAAACATAGCAGTGGCAGGGTATAAAAAACTAGCTTTGAAAATGCTTATTTCCCAAGCATACTGCTAGAACCAGAATGTCTACAGTTTTTTAAGCATATACAAGAGGCACTAGATATTTCAATATCACTTTGCTGTGGGCCTTTGGCTTGGAGAGTTGTCTGGTTTCCAGAAAACTTCAGATCAAAAGTTGCAATCTCTTAAATCTATGAAAGCAGAAATCGGGCTTTCCAAGTACCAAATCTGTATTTATCTTTAATTACGAGCTTTTAGTATTGGCTTGCTAAACAACAAGAAAAGGTCCCAGCCCTTAAAAAAAAACAAACAAATAGCCTGTAGCCGTTAAGCTGAAGACAGCTTCTTTATTTTGTGAAGTTGTTTTTCAGCAATTGGTCTGCTTTCCAACATACCCTATCTTATCCCTACTCCCTCCACGAATCCGTGGCAGTGGAGAGTTTCCAGGTAGAGCAACAAGACAAACACGTCCTTCCCTGAGGGATGCTGCTGAAGGCAAACAGCCTCTTAGGCATCAAGATGAGCTGGAAAAGCTGGCCCACACAGCCAGGGCAGCAGGAGGCCACGTTACCTGTGCTTCCTGAGAAGATGGCACTATGCCTACAATGGGAGAAAAAAGAATCCAGAGACAGCACCTAGTAGTGACATTTGAAGAAATCAGTTGCCAGGTAGAGATAGGAGAGCTGGAAACAGCAGAGCGTAAATGAATACACTGAAGGGTCACAAAGATCTCCCACCCTTCTTGCAAAGGTTTTGCAAAAAGATCTGCCACCGTTTCAGAAGGGTTTCCCTGCCTTCTTTAGTGGAGGCAGACAGAGACAAAACAGGTTGAACATTCACAGTCACTAGATACTGCTGACAATCATTAAGCTCTGCTGCCTGAGTCAGTAAAATACCAGTTGTCTCAGCCCCAGATTAAAACACTACCCAACAACCTTTTGGAGTACACCCTTCTATACAAGAGAAGTTTCATTATTTCTGCTTTCATTTTGGGGTGTGTTTTTCAAAGATACAGACAGTATCAACATCGGTGAAAGACACGGTCATCCTTCTGTCTGACTTTAAAAAAACAACAAAAGCAGAACTGTTATTTTGCACTGTTTTTTAAGTGTAACAAAATTTCCTTAATCATTCGGCAAACCTGCTTTAGAAAGACTTCCCACTACCACTTTCCTCCTACTTCTGCTAAAGTGGTGTGAAAAAATGCTGGTAAATGATAACTTCAAATTGCACTTCAGTAAGGTAAGTAGGCTGCCAACAAGAAGGAAATCAGATACCTAAAGTATCTGAGCAAAATGGAGCCTATCTTATCTCCACATCAATTTACATGCTGTAATCCAGAGTGCTTCCATGTTTCATTTTGTTTGAAGAAGTGAAGAAAGATTTTACAGGAATTTCCCTTATTTTAAAATGATCTAATTAGTCCCAAAGTTTGCATAGATTTCAAACAAAACATCAAGTGCAGTGAGACATAGCCATTCCTTGCTTTGTTTGCCCATCTGTTTCTCTGCATTTGGAGCACAGAGGAAATGTGGCAGAACTATTTAATGCAAATGGTACTGAGAATATGGAACAAGTTACCAGTGTTGGAGCTAGTGAAGAACATACATGTGTTCAAATTACCAGAGATTTGTTTCTCTGGTAGGGAGGATTGAGGGATGAAAATACAAAACCATGGATTCAGCTAAACTAAACAAAGGGATTGATACTGTATTTTGGACAGGATGCCTTTTTCCTGAAAAGATTTTGCTTCGAAAGGATTCAGGTGCAAACTTCTTGTCTGCCGAGACTGAGAGCCAAGAGCCCTTGATATTGCTTGTATGTGTGACACGTGAATGCAGGCAGGAGGTTTCTGGTTGTTTTTCTTCTGATGCAACTCTCACTTTTTTATCTGTAAAGTATGTGTACTATGAAAGGAGTCCTACAGGATTCAGCTGAGGACTGGATTTTGGCCAGCCCTGAGTGGGTACAAAGGGAGGGAAAGAAAGATGGGCCAGGGTTGGGGCATTATTATGGAGCTGCTTCATGTTCAACAGGGAGGCTGTATGGTGCAAGGAGCCTCCCTGAAACTAGCTGTAAACTAAGCACCAGTTCAGTAGAAAAATCTGTTGGGCAAGAGCAATGGTAATGCCACACAAATAACAAAAAGCAGAAAAACATGTACTCCCTTACATGTTTTTCTGCTGAGGCAAAATTCCTCTGATATCCACAGAGGCAACACAACTCTGAATCACCTGAGGACTGAGGTTTACCCACAAGGCATCATCTCAACCCAGGTGATTGCAAGGGCTTTGATACTAACTCAGACACAGAACTGAGCTAACATGTCTGCAGGACTTCTAAATTAGAGCTGGCTCAGGTCCAGGTAGTTCGAAGCGTAAGCAAAGGAGCCTCAGGTCTGTCTGAAATGTCTGTATAGATGAATTCTCAGATAGGATGCTCTGAAGTGTTGCCTCTTGTGGTTACAGTTAGTGTGTGGGTGGCTGAGTTCTCTGAATCACACATTGTAAAAACAGCAGTTTGACAGTTCCATTAACACTATAGATGGGTTGGGTTTCAGTATGAAACCCCTTCTTTTTGGAATTCCCCAGATCTGAGGAACCGGTTGAAGGAAAAAAAGAATCTGTTTCAGAACTTGAAAGGAATTCATGTCCTTCCCACAACATTTACTACTGGGAAACATTACTAACTTTTACTATAAAAGCTATTGACCAATAAGTCTTCTAGTGTTTCCCTGGTAGCTCAACAAAGTGCAAGTAAAGAGGCTGGACAGTGTGAGTGCTTTGCTTTCCAACATTAAAAAATAAAGTAAAATCCCCACCTTGTGCAGGCAAATACACATGAATAGAGAGTGCCCTCAGATCTGCAGAAAGAGTCTGAAACTCAACATAATGGCAAAACTTACCAAAATTCATCAGGCTATGTGAACGCGGGGTATTCACACCACAACATAATGAAAGCCATCAGAGCTCCAAATTCATGTGGCTTTCACAGACCCACAGCATCTGCTTGCTTTGTTTTGGAATTTTGCCTCTGCCCCATGCAAGTCAGTGCTTCGAGAGAAATATGTAAAGGAGTCACTCTGGGTTTACAGAGCAGGAACAGCAGGAACTTCTGAGCTGAACCATTCCAGGTGCTTGTTAAAACAGGTTTAGCCAAATGAGAAAGGAGAAAGATCCACGAGGGTTATACTGCAGGGAAGAGACAGTCTGATATGCCACTGCCTTACATTTTTGCAGTCATTAATTTCCACATGTGCAAACTGGGAGGCTCTGCTGCATCATAGACTCTGCTGCATCATAATTCCTTGGCTAGTTATAATGGGAACTACTCCACAACCCCGTAAATGAACATGCAGATTAAAAACCAACCAACCAAGCAAGCAACACAACAGAATATGGGGACTCACTCAACCTTTACTTCCAAGGAAAAGTACAGTTTATGCACAATGATATGCATTAAGGCTTTTTGTCAAGTATATGCAGATCTTCTTCACACACTAAATATCTTCCCCTGAATACTTAAAACCCAACAGTGAGAATGCTGCATTGCTTTTCACTGGAAATTGGTCTGAAATGGGACAATGAGTTGAGTCATCAGTTAAAGATCACAAGAAAATGTAGACAGATGTTCTAAGTAAGACAAAAAGCCTGCAGTGAGAATTTACCAAGAAGAGTTCTTCAGAAGATGCAAACAGGAAAGGACAGGGGGTTTTATGTCTCAGTGAAGTACAGGAGTGAGGTGCTATCTGAGCACTGTAAGTAGAAAAGTATATGAGCAGACAAAACAGAGCTGGAGTGAGGTCACATCTTTGTCAGCGCCACTCAGGAAGCCTGACTTCACTCTGTGCGACCCCAACAACAATGTTCTAGACAGCAGCCCTGGGCCTGCATGACGAACACTCCAGCAGACAGAAAATAAGAAGGAAGTGACTATACAGCACAGAACTATTATTCAGCCTTATTACACTGCAGTTGCTCAGTGTGGTTCGTGTGGATTTGCTTAGGCATAGAAAATATGAAGCAAACATTGACTACATTGGAAACTGATAGACCTCAACGTGTGATTGTAAAGATGCGTGTATTATCAACCAAGACTTCTGCTGCATACCAAACACAATTCTTGGCACAACACAATTTAGTATTTTTATCAGTGACCTGGAAATAGTCATAAAATCATAAAATAAGTTTGCGGGGGGCAGTCTAAGCTTTAAAATAGGCTGGACACTGACATGAAGAATTTAGGATCCCGAATAAATATTGAGCTGAGCAGTACATCTGGAAACAAAGACTGTAAGCCATGACCTTAGAAGAGGAACATTTTCTCCAGAGAAACAGGGAGTCTGCAAAAGCAAAAGGAGAAGCTCTTGCTGTTTATCAGGTAATGTAAGTTCCTGGTGTGGTGCTCTGTGAAGCAGAGTTCTGGCAGCTCAAGTATGTAGAATCATAGAATGGTCTGGGTGGGAAGGGACCTTAAAGATCATCCAATTCCAATCCCTCTGCCATGGGTAGGGACACCTTTCACTAGACCAGGTTGCACAAAGCCCCATCGAGCCTGATCTCAGACACTTACACAGGCATGAGCAGCATTGAGCAGGATTGTGTTGTCCAGCTGTGATATCCACAGCTCAGAGAGAATTCCAATAAATTGAAGGAGGCTAAGTCTAAGACCCTGAGAATTACTGAAATATTAAAAAATAGATCTTTGTATAGGCACAAGGCCCTTATTGCATTTTAGCCTCCCAAAGAAAATGTTAGAGTGACATGGCTATTATCTATAATTTTACTAACCAGGAAAAACAAATAGCAGATTCTTTGCACTAGTAGACAAAAGTTTCACAAGGTTTTGCTGGCTAGGCAGTATGGTTAAATGAATTTAGATTAGAAGCTGGACACCATTTTTTAACAGTTAAAGTTAATAAGTATTGGAACACCTTAACAAAGGCTGTCATTTCTTCTTGGAAATATTAAAAACCTTAATTTTAATGAGTCAAGTGGGACAAGCTGAGTATTTTGGATGTGAATAAATGGCTCTTCTCAAGCCCAAACATACATGGACTCCAAACTTTATGTGCATGCTCCTACACATACACCTGGAAGCTCAGGTTTGGGAGCTTCCCAGCTGCAACAGGGGAAGAGGCTCCAGCACAAACTACTCTTAATGTCTTCTGCCTTCCCCCTGCTTTTTCAGCGACCAAAGAAGGTTGCAAGGCTGACAGTGGGCTGACTTACAGCTACCAAACACACAGTGCTAACACTCATCCTTCCTCACACAACTGGAGCTGGAACCTTGTGGTAGACCAGGTGATTGCACTGGTCAGTTTTCCAGGATGAGAAGGGTGGGGTTTTGTTGGGAAGGGTCATGGGTGGGACATTGTTTTGTTATGTTTTCTTTTAAAACATGTCACCATATGTTTTCCGTGTTTTGAAGTAGTGAACCCCTGCTCTGTGCAGAGGAGAATGGTTTTCCTACCCAGGGGATGGGTGAGTTTTTATGAACCATGGAAAGTCATGCTGTTCGTTGGCAAGGGCTTGAGTACACACATTTTTCAGTTCATATTGGAGAACATAAAACTCAGTAAACATCAGGGAGGAAAGAAGGCTGCCTGGTGTGGTTACGATCTGGACCATGACATGCACATTTCAAAATGTCCTTTTGGGAGAAAAAATCTGAAAATATTGCAGACAAGGGAGCATAGAAGCGGAAGGGTTCTGAGAGAGAGTAGGTAATTTGGGAAACAGCCTTGAGGCTATGATGAAATCTCTGTACTTAGACCACATAGGAGAGCAAAAGCTTGTGTTTATTTAGAGATTTCTTGCCCTGTTCTCCTAATGCCTTGAAAGGCAGGCTGCCTCCATAGGTGTGTATGTTTTGTATACTGCTTTGTAAATCTATTGAAGATCACAAGATGCAGGAGTGCTATTTTGTAGCATGATGTATAGTGGAGGTGGTGGTGTTGTCTAGTGGACCTGCTCTGGTTTTTTTTCTCCTGCTGAAGATCATGATAAATGGATTTTGAAAGGACCAGTTTTTCAGATCAACTTAAGATCAAGATATTCTCTGTTATGTCCATATGTTATGTCTTCTAGGCACTTCATTTGTTTATTGCTTTGCAAATTTCTTTGCAACATGGTTGCTGAGGATTTTCAAGACCCGTATTTGACAATATTCTGGGTGTCCAGTAAAGAGGGAAATAATTTCCTGTGGTACACTGCAGTGTCGTGTAATAGAGCTCCAGGGAAATTTACCCATTCCTTTCTAACACACCTCCTCCCGGAACAATGGTGAAAATGGAGTCATGATACTTAGAGATTTCCACCATTTAACTTCCTGAAATGAAAACCATAATGAAATACCATGCACGCTATAGTACTGTATAGTCAGGAAAACTAGACAAAGTCTTCCATTGTACCAGTCTGGTTGTTATGGGAGAGGATCTGCCTACTTTGGTGTAACAGGATGTACTGCATATTTTGTAGTTTTGCCCAGTGCTCCGATCCCTGTGGGCTAAACCTTTTCAACAACAGCAATAAAAGAAGAAAAAGACTGAGGCCCTTCTCTTATACCACTTTTATTTTAGGGGGATATTAAATACAAAGAGCTTCACTCTTGGTGGAAATTGTCCAACTGACTCCAGGATACTGTGTAATCATTAGGAACTGGAAAAACTCAAACTGCCTGTCTGTAGTGGCTTGGATAAGACCTGCTGGGTGAATTCCAGAAATGAATATTGCAGCTGTGATGAGACTTATGCTTGGTTTCTCCTTCCAGAGTGAATTGTGCCCTTATGCCCAAGGCCAGCATAAGCCTATGCACCATTTGAGACCCATTTAAACCCTTAAAATAGAACTAACGCAGCATTTAAATGTTACATGGACCTACTGTCCCTTTTGACGGAAGTGTATGCATTACACAATATGTGCTAATCATTACAATGTATGCTATCCACTGTTAAAGACAGTAAAATATATTCAGAAATATACCTCCGTATCTTACATATGCATTCTCTTACCATTTCTTCATACAGCATTCCAGCCTGCAAAAGTGTCTAAAACATTTGCATCTGAAAAGGAATCCTGTGTAGCCCTCAACTGATACTGCAGCCTGTTTGTGTCCTTCTGCTGTTTAGTAGTAGGAGAAAGTAGTGCAGCTCAATAGGAGGAGACCTGGAAAGCAGAACAGTTGGTGTTAAGGATGTGGCATATACTCAGTATACCTTTAAGTGGATTTATTTAGTCTAGTTTAGTCCTGGGCCCATGGGAATGTATCTTCTGGTTAAATTTCATCCCAAAGGAATCTTGTTTGTGTGCTCCATGACCCATACCTGGTGCAAACCAAAGCACAGCAAGTTGAGATGACAGGGAGAGGAGAGTCACTCCAAAAGGACATTCATGATCCAATGTTAAATGCATTCTGGTGTGCCTTCTTAGACAACTTACAAGACAAAGAAGCACTTACAAAATGATCCTACTGGTGGATTAATGTTACAGAAGTACCTGTGGGGAGAGCAAGTTGCATGGTCTCCATGTTTCATAGCAAAGATTTCTATTTCAGGTGAGGACAAGCCAGGTGAAGTTTTGTGCCAGGCAGTGGTACTACCTGAGAGAGTGCCCCCCCACCAAGGATGGCATTCCTGGCTTTTGAACATGCCATGTCCAGGACTGCATGGACTGCAGTCCCCCCACTCCAGGCTCCTGCTTCAGAGGACCTGCAAAGTTCTCTCTCCCTGAGTTTCAGGGCAACCAGGATTCAGACAGAAAAATCTGACTGCACACAGCAATCAGAACTTGGTATCTGAAGTGGTGCAGTATGTGTATTAATGCCAGGTGAGATCTGGCAAGGGACTGTCTGTTTTAAATCTCTCTTTAATCACTCTTACAGTTTTAACTTTGAAGTCTAAGGAAGTACATATTCTGGTTTATGCCTCAGATGACATGGAAAAAGATATTCCACCTACAGTACTGGAATATCATTTATAGATGTGTAAATTCACAAAGCTATGCCTCTAAGAGTTTGCCCACATGCAACTAGCCCAATTTGCATCAACTCAGAACTTTCCTGAAAAAAAGAGACATTTCTTTTATTATAATTGCCCCCGTAATTCAGATCCAGCTATTTTAGAATATATGAAAGAACTTATATCCAGGCTGTGCGCAAAAATGAAAGAACAAGATTTGGGTAGAAGTGGGCCTGTTAAATCAGTATTGAAATAGATTTTGTTTAGACATGGCTCATTAAAAATTCTAATGCACATAGCTGATTGAAAGGGTAAATTCACGAATGGTGCTGAAAGGACAGGGAGAAGCCGAACATACAAATCTTTGGAAAAAATATTTAAAGAAATAATGATAAAAAGCAGTAAAATTTAGAGGGGTACAAGAATACTCATATTTATTCAAGTTCTGGTTTTCTACTACAGATGTTCTGCTAACTAGAGCAAAGATGTTCAGAGACCACATATTGGCTGTAAAATTCTAGGACTGAGACTAATTAAATGTCTGTTGCTCCTCATACAAACTAGACTCCGGAGTTTTTCAGGCTTTCAAGTCTTCTAAAAGAACAGCTGTAGAATACATCATGTGCATATCTTGCACTCTCAAAATGTATTTTTATAACAAGTGTCATTTTTTTATAAGCAAAGTTTAACATCTTACCCTTCCTCTGATTATCGTGCCTCTGTTCAGAAGAAATAAAAAAAAGGGGCTGATACTTGCTATACTAACATCTGATACTTCCTGCAGGGCACTGCGTCCACCCAACATGTGTTTTTAAACAAAACTCAGAGTAGTTTCAATGGTCACAATTATTCACTTATCTTCCGGTTTCCATGAGTTCATTTCTTGCAACAGCTGTAGGAAGGTGAGGACCCCATTCTGGTCTACTGTCTAGATCAATACCTAGGAAATATAATTTTTCATTTGTGTCTGCTTTTTCTCCTGACTGGAAAATGTCATAGCTTCTTCTGATCAATAAACTCACCTCTCCTCTGGATCCTGCTATGCAGGCAAGAGATACACTTTTATTACGTGATGTATTTTTCTATATGACTAATCTTTCAGAAATCTCTTCCTCCTCCACAAGTGGATACCCTAACAAATTGATTGCTAGCCAGGCCTCAGAAAGCTTTCTATTTTAATTTTATATGGTACCTACCAATTCATAATATTCTTATCTTGTTACACTAAAATGATACAGCTATTTAAATGGTGCCCAACCCAACTTTAGCACTATACTCCTTAAAACTGCCTCCTTCGCTCTTACAGAAACATAAAGCTGATGTCAGATGTAAAATTTTCAGCCTGCTGGAACTGCTATATACTTGATACATTACTTACACATGCCACTTATAAAAACATAAACCCCAAGCCAAAGGCGTCTTCTTTGCTCACACATGGCTGTAGTTGAAGAAGATGTCATTGACCATAAAGAAGCAAGTAAAACATTTTGCCTTAAAGCTACAGTGCTTCACACCAAAAAGATTTACATTTCTTACCAAATATGACTGGTTTAAGTTCTTGTAACTGAATACATTTTTGTTCTAAACCTGGCCAATTACAACAAGTGCAGGTGGTGGTCATATGCAATGGTGGCTTGCGATGATCACAAAGGTACAACCTAATGCCCTTCAAGAACACATACTGTGGAACATCAGCTTGTGTCTTCATTGTGAAAATACTTTTTAGTTGTTTTCCTGAGGCAGACATTACTTGACCTTTAAATAAATAATTTAGGGTCTACAGAAACTGACCTCCTTAGAAATACCAGCTGTGTGTAGAGGAAATGCCAGCCATGGAAACGAGAGAACATGCAGCCCACAGCAAACTTACCACTATTGCCTTTGCCACATGCAATATGAGAAGGATGAAGAAGTTAGCTCACTCTCCAGAAGCACTCAGTTCCCAGCACATCTGGTAAGACTCGCAGGAAGGATAAACCAAAAATGGTGATGTTGGCTTATTTATCAACCACAAACCCATTTCAGTATCAAGAAGTCAAAACAATGGCTAGGAGGTCTCCATCTGAATGGGTTTCCATAGCATTCAAAGATGTAAAGACACATAGTCCAAATAAGGGACAATGTTAACTATGCTGCTGTCCTAGGGTGGGGGTCAAAGGCTGCATAATTTATTCCAAATGTCAGTATACCTAGCCCTTTCCAGAACACTAACCAAAAATATTCATCTTTAGGGGTTCTTTGCAAAATTACTCATAATGAGTATTTTATTTAAAAATGAGCACTTTAGAAATTTCTTCAGTGGTTTCAATGCATCACCATAGGAAAGCTTTAAAATTAATAGACTTGAACATTATAATCATAATGTTTGGACTGTTAAAACTGCTGACAAGACTAATAAACCTGGATTTGAGAGGTATCACTGTCAGATTTGAGCAGAGTATCACTGATATATTTCTGCTGGATAAAGAGTCTAAAAGCCTCCGGTTGCAGGCAAGCGTGATCTTGGTGATATGCTTATTTAAAATGTCCTATAAAGTTAACAGAAGCTTTCAGTTCTCAGGAGGAACAAAGCTGCCCCATGTTAAGAACCACGTTGCTACAGGTAGATTCTTGGATAAAAACATACCCAAACCTGGGTCCAGTTCCCAGGTATGGGCCTGTGTTTATCGCAAGTCTGTCAAATGTTGTTTGGTTGATATTACTTTGAATATGCTGAACTGGCAATTTTCTTGGGTTCGATTGGATGTTCCTATAATTTTATCCAATATCCAATTATCTCCAGTAGTAAAATGCTGTATCCCCTGTGCAATTACATAGCAATATCAAACACTCCTAACAACAGAAAAATAAAAGCTGAACAGATTTTTGTTTTATTTAAGTTAAGTTAATGGGGAAAGACAGGCAGTGTTGGATAGGGCATCTCTGCTAGGCCTTGACTATCAAGAGACTGTAGGCAGCACAGGACTAATCTGTTGACACTTCAGGTTTGTGGTTTTCTGCCCCTGGCAATGTGATTAAGAACTTAAACAGACATGATGTAGAAGGGGACCCTTCTACAAGACTGAAGGACATGTGGATAAAATTATTGGCAACTTTGTCGGTATGTAATGTAATGTCTCTCAAGCTATTCCTTCCTACACGTTTTTGTGATGTTTACAGCAGTATTTCTTATGTGTCTTAAAGACTATATAATCAGGAATCCCCAGTTACTGAGGCTGCCACTTGGAGAATCCTAAAGGGTTTCATGGACAATCTCTGAACGAAAGAAGCTTGCAGCTCTGAGAGACTCAAAAAGACTGCATCTTTTTACATCAGAATTTAATATTGTCCAAACTGTACAAAATTTGTGTTGTGCCTTAGAGCTAGCTGAGGATTTGTGACTATTTCACAGTTTGGAAAGGCAAGCTTTGAGGTTTCCAGGTCAGAATTGTTTGACAAGGGTTTAGTGTCATCCACAACTTGGGACATGTTAACAGGCTTTCTTGTTTAAAGGCAAGGCTGTAACCGTAAAAAGAGGCTACAAGGGTAAAACTGGGAGGAAAAAGATGATTCGCTCAAGTGATTTATCCTCACACTTCAAGACTCTCAGACTAGCAGAGTTCCTCTTGTTGCATGAGGCATGACTGACCTGTCTTTCCATTATTGCACTGCTGAGTTATTACAGTTTTGAAATGTAAACAGGAAAGACTTCATAACCTATGGGGTAATCTGCACAGGCTAATTTGTACCTTCCTGGAAAGCTTACATCCTTGCTCAGTGAAACAGGGCATTGTGGAATCTTAGCCAACTTTTCCTGTCATTTGGGAAATCAAAGACAACACAACAGACAAGCAGAGAGAGAGACCATTTAATTACTACTAACCCTTCCAAGCATTCCTGGTTTTCTTAGTCATGTAGCTGGACAGTTGGAATTATGCTGTAGCATGGGAGAACATTACACTAGCCTCTTGTGCACCATAAGCCTTTTCATTGACAAACTAACACTTTTTTAATGAGAGTTTCTGAAGTTGTTATCCAAACTACATTCCTTATCCCGGATCTCATCTTTAGTACCTCTCCCAGAGGTATCTGGGAGTTTGGATCCAGATATATATGTGAATCCAGGCTTTGACCAGGTCCCAGTGAAGTCACTAAAAATATTGTTGGTGCTGAATGGATATCTACTAGGCTCAAATGAAAAGTAAAAGCCATCCAAGGAAAAGTGGGAGACAAACTACAGGCTCTTTTTAAAATCAAAATATACCTCATTTTTCTCTCTCACTTGCAGCCTTCAATTACTTTTTTTAACTGTCTTAACTTTCTAAGTAGTTTAAAGTAATTGAGAAAATGTTTAAATTTAAAAATGATGAATAGTCCTGGACTAATGCCCTAAAAATGTCATGTGACCTTCCTGATATATACTCTTAATTTTGAAAGTTACTGACTCCAGTCAAGAATTTTTGGTGATGATAAAATACTGACACATAGAAACAGAAATACCAGGAGGCTGAGAAGTGAACTTTTGTTTGCAGGTATCACCATTTCTGGAAAAATGGAATAAGAAGAAAGAGCACCTGCAAAACTTTGGTGTGTTACATATTTCATAAGCATAACCTCAGGGTGGTGTTAATGTAATCATTTACATTGGGATATTAATTTTTGCAACGTTTGTGGCACTAGTTAACCTGTTCTTTACAGAAGTGTTAGACTCCTGAAGCAGCCTCTGCAAGCTACAGAGGCAGGTGCTGGCCTGCCATTCTCTGCCCACCTCAACACCACGCCCCTGATTCTGCGAAGTGTTACAGATGTGCATGCCATTCCCTCGCAGATCAGAGTGCTGAGGCTGAGATGCTGTCTGCAGGCTAGGACAAGACTGGAGAGCTGTATTCCCATTGGAGTCCCACAGCTAGAGAGCACCTGCTCCTGGCGCCCACCTTGGGACGTGGAGAAGAAACATGAGCTAATAAGCACTTCTGTTTCCCATCCATGTGTGCGTAACTTTGTGGAAAACAAGGCACCTGGTGACGCTGGGTCCTCAACAAGAGGAAAGCCGGTGGACTCTGATACCTCCGGTGTCTTGTTCCCCTCACCTTCCCTAAGCCCAGGCTGCCTTCCAGCCCTTGATCCCCGCAGAGTGAGCCGTTTGCCAGTCTTCACTCACTCTGTAGGCAACGTTAAGGTGGAAAGGGCAGATGAAGAAGTAGATGCAGACATCTGCCCTTTGTGGTGTCCCTGTCGGATCACGAAGCAGGGGAAGGAAGATGAGGGGACAGGGTGAATGGATGTGTGTGTCAGTCAGCGGTGGGATGATCTAAGTATCTGAAGTCATTCGAAAGGTCAAAGCAAGTATTAGCTTTTCCCCGCCTCCCCCCTCTTCGGGGGCTCGGAGGAAATCACAGTCCGCCCAAACTAGATGACAGCTTGCTGGGACTTAATGACAGGCTCGGGGCAGACGAGTCGCGGCCGCCCAGACAAAGGGAGGAAGTTCGGAGCTGCCGCCGACCCGCGAAGGGGCAGGAGCAAGGGCAGGGGCCGAGCCTTGACAGGGGGTCAGCAGCAGCCGCTCCTCTCCCCCCGGCCTCCCCACGGGACCCCGCATCACCCCCTACCGCTTCTCTCCCGAGATCCCGCCGTAAACCTGCCCCCCCGCCAAGCACTGCAACATGAAGTCTGTCAGGCAGGAGAGACGGGGAGCGGGCAGGACGCGAGGTAAGCGCAGCTCCGCCGTCCGCGGCCGGCGGGGACACGTCCAGCCCCGGGTGACTCTGTGGCTTTAAGCGATTCGAGAGAAACCTCGCGGTTTTCACACACATTTTTTTCCCCTGCCGGTCTCTCTCCCCTCCCCGGTTTCCTCCCGCTCTTCCCCTCTCCTGCCGCCCTCTCTCCCGCTCCCTCTCTCCTCCCCTCGCAGCCTCCCCCCCGCCCCCCCTTCTCCCTCCCCTCAAGTTTCTCCCTCTGATTAAATGAGAAGGAAGTGTGGGAGTGGTGGTTTTGAAGCTCTCCCTTTAAGAGGCAGCCTGAGTGACGAATTGTTGAAATTGCCATTGCAGGATGGCATTCCGCTATAAATTCATTGTTCCACCTCCTCTCATCTTCACATTTCTCTCCCTTCTCCTCTTGTTCACATCGACAGACTGGGGATAACAACAACAACAACAGAAAAGATACAGGGAGGGGGTTTTTACAAAAATCCGTGACGGTTTCCGCTTCTTGGGTTTTTCTTTTTTTTTTTTTCTTTTTTAAACCATCTCACCGGAGACGAACGAGGCGATTTGTGCTGCCTGAATTTCTTCTCTCCCCTTCTCCTCCTCTTCAAAACAAAAGGGGGCAAAAGAAGGAAAGAGAGCCCACCGGAGCCCGAGAAAGTGCCGAGTCGCAGCAGACCTGCCCCCTGCCCCTGCTGCTGCTGGCGATGATCCGGTGACTACAGCAGAGAAGTGGAAGAGGAGTGGGAAATGCTCAAACTTCCCTACTTGCCGGCTCCGAGCCTCCTCTCCTCCTTTTTCTCTCTCCCCGCCTTTCCCCCCCAGCAGCAGTGATTTGGGATTTTTTTGCCTCTCTCCTTCCATGTGCTCCCGGCTCTTCCTTGCAGAGAAACACAAAGTTCACAAGCGAGCGGCTTTTGTTGACATTTTTTTCTCTCTCACTCACACTTGACTCGAGTTTGGGAGGGAGAACTTTTTTCTTTTTTTGATTTTTTCCCTTTATTCCCCCCCCCCCCCCCTTCCTATCCGCTTCCCTACTTCCCTTAACGACGCTGCCGCACTCCGCGGACCGGTTCTTTTCCACCCCTCTCCCCAACTCCTGTTATTATCATTACTACTATTAATTACCACCAACACCGCGGCTGCTCCTGACGGCGAGGCAAGCATGCTCCTGAGGCTGCTCTCCCTGCTGCTGGCCGCCGAGCTGCACCGCGCTCTGGCCCAGCCGCCGGCACCTGCCGCCGCCGTAGCGCCGCCGCCCCCGGCCGCCTCCCCGCACCCGCAGCCCCGGCCTCGGCCCGGCCCTCCCCCCGGGCCGCCCCACGGGGCCAGCGGCGTCGTGCAGCGCCTCGACCCGACCTACGCGGGGGGCGGCAAGGCAGGATACGTCCTCTACGCGGGGGGTCAGCGCTTCCTCCTCGACCTGGAGCGCGACGGGGCGGTGGGGCCTCGGGACGGCGCGCCTCCGCGCTGCTACTACCGCGGCACGGTGGACGGCAGCCCGCGCTCCCTGGCCGTCTTCAACCTCTGCGGCGGCCTCGACGGCTTCTTCGCTGTGGGCCGCTCCCGCTACACAGTGAAGCCGGCACGGCGCGGCCGGCAGGCGCCCGGCCCGCACATCTACGGGGAGGGTCCGGCCCGTGCCCCGCACCTCTTCCGCAGGGAGCGCTTCAGCTTCGAGACGGTGCCGGCCCGCACCAGCTGCGAGACCCGGGACCCGGCCGGGACGGCGCTGTCGGAGAACGGGCAACGGCGGCGGAGGAGGCGTCGCTCCGTCTCCCGGGCCCGGCAGGTGGAGCTGCTGCTGGTGGCCGACGCTTCCATGGTCCGCAAGTACGGGAAGGGGCTGCAGCACTACCTGCTCACCTTGGCCTCCATCGCCTCCCGGCTCTACGCCCATGCCAGCCTGGAGAACCATGTCCGCCTGGCGGTGGTGAAGGTGGTGGCCCTCGGCGAGAAGGAGAAGGGGCTGGAGGTCAACAGGAATGCTGCCACCACTCTGAAGAACTTCTGCAAGTGGCAGCACCAGCACAACCGCCTCGATGATGACCATGATGAGCACTATGATGCAGCCATCCTCTTCACCCGCGAGGTAGGCATCTTCCGAACTGTCAGCGACTTGGTGTCCCTTGAACCATGTGTTGTAGGGTAGTTGGGCCACAGCAAGGCCAGCCTGGTGGCACTGCAGCCATGCTGACCAGCTCTGCCCAGTGGTTGCTTGTCTGTTCACATCTTCAACCTTTCCGGTGGGTTGCAATGCATTTTGGGGATCGGTTCCCATATGCACAACTGCCAGGGATGGAAGAGGGGTTCAAAAGCCGACAAACTGTGTATGCATTTGTGTGATGTCTTCCCCGGCAAGGTCATCCCCACTGTGGGTACGCAGCCATTCATGCCAGGGCAATGCAGGGACTCCTGCCAGGGTGGAGAGGTGGTAATTTGCCAAATTGGGGAATTTGGCTGAGGCCACCTAACTTATCTGTGCTTGAGAGATGATGTTGATCCATCTTTCCCAGTGAGATGTTTCACATGCAGTCCCTTTCTCTCTGGGAAGGGGCTGGGCAAAAAGGGCTGATAACACTCCCTAACCTAAATTAGTCCCTAAAAAACCTGCTAGTGAAAATGGGGGAGAACACCTTAAAAGTACATGCAGCTTCCTTGTTGAGTGCATTTAGATGCTATTTCCAGCAAGAATAGCTCCACCGCACTGGAAGGCAGCAGCACTTGTGGTTCAAGGGTAGGACGTAAATGCAAACCGCAGGTAAACAGAGCTGCAGAAGTTGAGTGAGTTGGCTGGTGGCAAGGGGATGAAGTCTCTTTCTCAAAGTGAAAAATGGGTGTCCTGATCATCTGTGGGTCGGATCTGGCTGGAATTACCCATGCAGAGTTGAACCTTGCTCCGTGCCCAGCTGTTAATTAATTACATTGCCAGAGGTCGTTAAGGGACATTGCTCTAGTAGACTTGTGGCCAAGTTTATGCAATGAAGTTCTTCTGTAAGAATATCCCTTCAGCGGTTTGGGTTTGGTGTTTTCTTCCTTTCCCCAAGTGTGAAAAAAATAACTGCATGACTTTCCGTTCGTTTGAGTTCTCCTGCTTTTCTACATCATATGAGCCTGCCAAAAAGGATGCTTTGGATGGTTTGTGGAAGGAGTTGCTCCAGAATGGGAAAAAAAAAAGCGCCTGGCTTGCTTTTATAGCTGTAAATAGTTGAAACATTAGGTTCTGTGTCAGTCAGGCATCACTTGTAAAGGGGGAGCCTTTTTTAGCAGTTTAAATCCCATCGGTCCAATTTGCAAGCTTTCATTTTTTTATCGTTATAATCTGAATGAAAGCAGGCTACCTAGGCTGGGTCAGAATGCTCTAGCTTTTTGCTGTAAACATCCTTTCTAATGGCTTATTAGTTAATCCTGTGCCAGAATCCATCATTTCACCAAAGTGATTTTCTCTGACAGCATTCCCATTTATTTCTCTGGGATTTATTACAATTCAGAAACTTTTAGGGTGGAAGACTGTGAATGTTAATATCAATTGCCAATTTGGATTGAGATAGGATGGGAATTTAAAGAGCACTTGCTTTACAGATGCTTATGTGTAATTATTTGTATGGATGCCCTGCTGCCAGAGTAAGGGTGTGCTGCTAATCAGTAATCCACTTTCAAAGACACCTGAGGAAAGCATCTTCCATGCCTAGAGTTAACTCTTTTGGATGTAAGTAGTCCCTAAACTAAACAAAATGTCACAGTTCCTGTGATCTCCTTCCACTCTTAAGATGCAAATATTGCTTGTACTGTTACTTAGGGATGTAAATGATTTGCAAGAAAAAAGCACAGGCTACTGTTTTCTTGGTTTACATTTTAACAGGTTTAACTATGGGATTAGCTCCTCAGTGCAGTTCAGTATAACTTAATCTGCTTTAACGATTTGCTGTGTGCACACACACGTTGTTTGGCATTATGTTTCAGTGTCTGACTCAATAAGAACAAGAGCATAGTTTCTTGCTACATGTGTTCACAATGTTATTAGCAGGGAGTATGCGTGAGTCCACAGGATTTTTATATGCTTACGCTTGAAATGTCAACATGAATCTATTTGCTCCTCCTGGCATGTAAATACAAAAAGGGTTAAAGGATGAAAAAGCAGTAGAGATGTTTCCTGGAGAAAACAGCCCCACTTTGAACTAAAGAGAGATTTTTTCCAGTTTAGCTTTTCAATGAGAGTGGCAGCAATTGGCAGGAGAATCCAACTTTTACAACTATGTTTTGAATGTATGAAATACGTTGCTTAGCTACTAGACGCCAAGCCATGGCTGCATGTTTTGATGGGCTCTGAACATCGTCATGCTAATTTTTGAGCATCCAGATGTCTTCTTCTAAATGGCTTGTTTTTTAGGCATGGAGTAAATGTGTGAGGTACATTTTCCATCTTTGTTTACTAACTGAGGCCACCATGAACTTCATGTCTCTGTCAACAGAATAATATTTGCAAATCATTTGTCAGCTGAACGCATGTCCTCAGCTGTATGTAACTGTTTACATGTAGTTAGAATCTAAATGCTTGTTGTCATACAAGTCTCTAATATACTAATTATCCTCATTCTGGAGTGACATTTACTTGGATGCTATTTCTGACTCCAAACAAGGCTCTGAAAAGATACCAGCTTTACTTGAGTTTCTTATAAAGGAAAAATCCCATCAGAATTCAGCACCATCACTTCCTCCTCTTCTGTTGTCATTGCTTGTTTAAAGGTAAAATAATAACCACTGACAGATTAAGAGTGTGCTGGCAGCTTTCCCTCATTACAAAGTTAGTACTGGTAGCTCAAATTATGATCAACATCATCATTCATACTAGGATGTACTTCCTATGTGAAAAGATTTTTAGAAGGAGATTTAGTGATTCTGCATTAAAATATCCACTCACTTTCAGTCATAATCTGTATTTAATTTGGTAAGGGCTTTAAAGCAATAGTGCTGCAGAGCATAGTAAATAGTAAATAAATATGAGCGTGAGTTCAGTTTTGGATGATACATGCAACATGTTAAAGCTATTTTAAGGTTCTGTATTGCATATCGGTAGTGGCAAGGGCCATGTAGCTATCCATTAGCTGCACCGAATCCTATGTTTACTCTGTAGCTGCAAGGAAAACTACAGTAACGTGTCTGGTTGTTATAGTCACCTGGGCAGGAGGCTGGGAAAACCTTCAATGGGCACAGAAATTATCTATCACTAAGTATCACAGATACTTATTTGGTTTCCACAGTGATTGGTTAAGTTCCCAAAATCTAATAAGGAGAGGTGTATTTTCCCAGTGGTCTCAAAATCCCATTTTTACCCATGGTGGCCAGCACCAATCTTGACAGAGGTCTGACTTGTCGGTACCAACAGGTGATCATTTTCTTATAAAACCAAAGAGAGCTCTCTAAAGTGGCTTGGCCTTTACAACCTTAGAGGATACATGGGTCCCCTGCTGTTTAACTACTTTCTGGCTGAATCCTTGACAGCAGCTGTAAATTTTTGGGCCTCGTGCATCCTCAGAGCATCTTCCATGGAATATGGTGATCATCTGATGGCCAGGTGAGTCCTTTGCACTGTGAGGCAGTGGAGAAGCATCTGTTTGGTGGGGAGGAGGAAGATGTTGTAAAGTCTTTTTCCCCTGCTTTGTTCCCTATGGCAGTGAAGTCAACAGCAAATTTAGAATTTGGTCCTTTTCAGGCTTTTTGTTTGTGAACAGTTCTCAGAAGTTGGAAACAGGTTATCTACAGTCTTCAGGTTTTTATGGGTGCAACAAAATACTTGGTAGATTGTCACAGTAGAAAAACATGTTGAACATGACTTGCAAACTGCACTTGAACTCAGACTGTTCTTTTGCAAGGTCTAGCCTGCTCTGTAATTATCCTCTAGAATTCATCCAGTCTATTTCATTAGTGACCCTTAGTTAAATTTCAAGTGAACTATTGAATGCATTTGGACATAATCCAGTTCTCTTGCCTTCCTTTTCCCCCAATTCTGAATCATGTGAAAATTTAAACAGATATTTCTCACAGTAGATACAGGCAACAAGAGCAAGAAAGAAATACTTTCTGAAGTGCTTGTTAGCATCATCCGTGATAGCGCCATCATGCCTGGCTTTAACAAAAAGTTCATGCTCAAGCCAAAGGCTTCTGTCCTGCTTTTTTCTACACAGTAATTACATGGCTCTTGTGTGTATGATTTAGTTTAACTGTCAATCTGATAGTGCTGTTGAAATTTAACAGCAAGCTTTTGATTATCTCAGCTCTACAGATGATAATTTCATTGCATGGAGCACGTACTTTCTTTGGCTCTAGTTCTTTCTTTTTTTTTTTTGTCTTTTTTATATTATCATCTTCCCACAATTATTATCCCATATTAGTAAAACAGGTCACTGTATCAGCACTCAATAGAATCATATATTTCATAAATGTTTATTACTCTGAAGAAGTGATAATCTGATGTGTCTACCAGTTTCATAGTGTTTTTACCAATTTTGTTGCAAATCTAATATTTAGATAATGTCCCTTAGGAAAATAAAGTGGGACCTAATTTGTGCAGAAGTAGCATGGTTCGCACTAACCTACAGAGATGCTCTGGATTTTTCCCACATAGGAACAATGGGTTGGGCATGTTAAGTTTCGCATTTTAACTTGTTCTCCAGTTACCAGTTTCAGTACTGAAAGTTTGTTTGCCCTTCTCCTCCTGATACAGAGTCCAAATGCTTTGCATGCATTTTGTCAGTAGTTTTAAATAATCTGTGGTTTACATTGTGCTGCTGTGTTTTCTTTCTATGCTTTAGGGGAAAAAAAAAAAACCCCGACGACAACAACAACAACAACAAAAAAATCAAACAAAAAAACCCCCAAACTTTATAAATCTCTCTTCAAAGCATAAAAACTTAATCCAGTTTAGGCTCTATTTCTAGTACTTTGTTGCAGTGTCCTTGGATGAGGAGTGTCTGGGGTCCCCTGTACCATATAAGGGAAGAGAAAGAACATCCAGTTTGGTGAGGAGGTAGTTTCTGAAGCCAGCAAGTGTAGCATGCATGTGCTGAACTGAGCCCAACAAGGCATCACGCATACATTGTGTTTTCTTGAATGTCACTTTACTTAGAATTCAGAAAGCCTGCTCTGTATATTTGATATTTAAATGCCCCAAACTGAGGTCTGTATTTATCATATTAACCTGAAAGGAAGGTTGTTGCCTGTCTGAAAGAGAGCTCTTGAAACACACTCTGGTGCAAGAGGAAACATTGTTTATTCTGCTCATTTCCACAAATCAAGCACACCTCATGCGGATTATTCCTTACATTAATCCTCAAAAGTTCCAAGGTAGTACACTCCCAGTTACAATGATTGGTCAGTAATATGCAATCATTGGCTCTTGCATTCTCTCATCTCTGTTGGAAGACACAGTATAGATTTATTTCACTACGAATATGCTGTAAGGGTCTCTGTGGGAAAGGGTCTCTTACCTCAGGGGGATGTGATTTTTAGTATTATAATGAAGGCAGTTCCCTTCTGCACACCTTAAAAGTTAGTTTCATTGCCAGATTCTCACTAATGAGGTATGTGTCCTTCATCTGAGAATTTTACCCTCCTCCTCTGGAGCCACTTGGCTTCCATTCAGACATCATCTACCCAAAACAAGACAGTTCTTCTAAACCTTGACAGATATTCCCATAGTTTATTCTGGCGTAAGTTTTGATCTTCCTGCTGCAAACCTAGCATCAAGTTGACCTCATTTTTTAAGTTAAACTACTGGAGGAAAATACATGATTTTTGGTTTGGTAGATATGGAAGGTATCACCGTTCTCATTTTCCTCAAAAGGTAACCAGGCTTCAGTCATCCTCTCAAAATATGGCCGCAGGAGAAGGACAAAGCATTGTCCCAGTGAATCTGGCAGGAGTCCTTCCTTGCTTCACAGTAGTGGCCAGGCTCTCCTGTGCCCTTACATGGACATTCCCATGAGCAAGAGCACCAGTGTCTCAGGAGGATGGCTTTTCACCAGGGATGAAAGTGAAGCCATCAACCTCATGGCTTCCTCCAGGGCAGCATTTCACAATTTTGGCTTATAAAGCCTCTCTTTCAAGTGTCATGATATTGCCTGAGGGGTAAAATAGACCATGCCCTAACTAGTTTTTTTAACAGTTAGCTCTTATTTCCAGTGTACCTTCTGCTGTCTGTCAACTTCAGTGTCATGCTCCTTTTGCCTTCCAGGCACCATGCACTCCTTGGGTGATGCCCGTAATCCTTTCTGTTTGGGTGAACTTTACTTTCCTCCACACGTGCCATTCAGTATTCCTATTACACTAGTAAACTTTCACCCACTTTGCAGAGGGGCATGCAGGAGGGTGAATGTGTGGGTCCTGAATACTGCCTGTTCCCACCCTGCCTTTACAGGGCTGCGGTAAGAGTACTGCTGCAGGAAGTCGGAAAGTCACATTTAATTCCTTCCTCTGCTTGAGGGATTTTAGGTCTGTATTGCCCACCTCCCAGGAGAGGTCCTTAACCAGTAGGTTGTAAGCTGTTCCAGGTGTTAAGGAAACTTTCCACCCCTCTGACCAAAGCTATGTCACTGTTTAGCAAGTAATTCAAGATTCATATGGTGAGAAGGAGAGAAATCGTGACCTGAAGCCACTGACTGGAGCGCACCACTTAGAGCAAGGCAGTCTGGGTTCCCAGGCTGTTTCTGTAATTTACTGCAGGACTGTTCAGTGTAAAAATACAGAAGCAGGCTGAGGAACGGGGACCAAAAATTAGGTCGCTTCACAAAGTAAGCACTAACTGCAGCTTGGGCTAGGGAAACTTTTGGCACATGGAGCCACAACTCCCTGCGTGCACTGGCATGTGCAGACCTTCATTGTAGGTCACAGCCTGGTGTGTACCATAGGGCACTCTCCTAAGAAGAAGGCTCCTAAGTATACTTATCTTGGAAAGGAATTTGAAGCTGTATCACCTTCTTATTGGGCAAAGGCTTTAACTGGTGAGCCATTGTAAAGAAACCAGACAGAAAGCAAAGAAACACACAGATATGAAAGCTGTTTGCTATGCTTTAAAAGAAGGTGATGTGCAGCTGTGTGGCCTAATCATCTTGGTTTCTCATACATCTTATCTAAGAACATCTGTAGTCTTAGCTTCCCCAGGGGCAAAGATGGAGAAACATTAAGCATCTCAACGCCAATCAAGCTTTAGTAAAAGCTAGGAGCTAAACTACTCAGGACTGTAAAACTCTGACACTTTGGGGCCCATAAGGTCACAAAATGAACACCCTGTGAAAGGCAGGTAACTCAAAGACCAGAGGACACGTAAGCCAATTTTGTTGTTAAATTCCACCAAACTGTCCATGTTGGTGCTTAAATCCCATTTTGGATCAGGTCCCTGGTCTCTGGCCTGGCTTCACTAACCAGTTTATTCTTAGTTTTAAGCCTACTGCACAAATCAAAGGGTTTCAGGTAAAATAAATAAACTGCTCCAGCAGGGTGCCACAACAGTTATCTTCATTCAGAACAATGCCATGCATACATGGCAAACAGCCAGCGGCTCTTGATGCACTTATGAATGACAAGAAAACCTGGCCTTTAATAAGCCATCTAATTAACTATTAGTCTTATGATGTACAGCTCAGTTTTCCTAAGTCATTCATTTGCCAAAGCTTAAGTCTTAACATCTATTGCTGCCTGTGTAGCAAATGCATTCTTCTATTTTGAAACTACTGTAATGCAGATCTGTAATGCAGATCAACGGCCAGACTCTGTGTTTCTTCTTTAGAAGTATCAACACTTATTCTTCGAAACTCTGCCGCTATGTGGAGGCAATTACATGAGTATACAGATCTGAGTAAGTGATTCACTTTTTTAATAGAAGCCACACACCAGAGTGAAATAATCATTGGAAACTGGTTTTAAGTATCATGTGAGTCCCTGCTTTCTTAGTGCTTTAGCTGCAATATGAAAAGTTGAGGAGACCCGCACAGATTTTGTTAGATTGCATCATTACATCAAAGCCTGTTTTAACAACAACAACCAAAAAAAAAAGATTTTCAAGGGAAATAAAATATTTTACTTCAATTGAGTCTGAGACTGCTTTCCCTGCCCAGGGAGACTAACAGTATAACTATTGATGCTGGTAACAAATAATGCATGGCAAGCACAGCTACACGAGGCATAAGGCAAAAGAAATTTTGCCATAAAGTTTCAATCAGTGGAAGAGTAAGCAGGCATGACTTTCAATAACATCACTCAAAATCATGCTGTTGGCAAGGACCAGGTAGCTAGGGAATGGTGACTTGCACTGATAGCAAACTTTTTGGAATATTTGTCTCAGAGATACCACTGAATAGGCTTCAATTATATGTATAGTATATGCTATGTGATGTTATGAATAGAAATACGTTAAAGTTCAAAAAGTGGAGCAAGAGAAACGAAGAATGAGACTATGAGTTGCAAACATAATGGAGTCTTACGTAGTGTGCTTAAGTGATAATTGACAATATCAGCATTAGCTTAAAAAAGTCATCCTCATGTAGTCAGTGAGGATTAAAGTCTGCAAGGAAAATCAGAAGGCTCAGGACATACTCCCTATTCACAGCATAGCCAACGCATACCCTGCTCTGCAGGCAACCCATAGACATCCCTATCCAATAAGAACTTCATACATAGAATCATAGAACAGTTGGGGTTGGAAAGGACCTTAAGATTATCTAGTTCCAACTCCCCTGCCATGGGCAGGGACACCTCACATTTAACCATATTACCCAAGGCTTAGTTCAACCTGGCCTTGAACACCTCCAGGGATGGAGCATTCACAACTTCCCTGGGCAACCCATTCCAGTGCCTCACCACCCTAACAGTAAAGAATTTCTTCCTTATATCCAATCTAAACCTCTGCTGTTTAAGTTTTAACCCGTTACCCCTTGTCCTATCACTACAGTCCCTAATGAATAGTCCCTCCCCAGCATCCCTGTAGGCCCCCTTCAGATACTGGAAGGCTGCTATGAGGTCTCCACACAGCCTTCTCTTCTCCAGCCTGAACAGCCCCAACTTTCTCAGCCTGTCTTCATATAGGAGGTGCTCCAGTCCCCTGATCATCCTCGTGGCCCTCCTCTGGACATGTTCTAACAGCACCATGTCCTTTTTATGTTGAGGACACCATAACTGCACACAATACTCCAAGTGAGGTCACAAAAGAGCAGACCAGAGGGGCAGGATCATCTCCTTTGACCTGCTGGTCATGCTCCTTTTGATGCAGCCCAGGATACGGTTGGCTTTCTGGGCTGTGAGTGCACACTGAAGCTGGCTCATGTTCATTTTCTCATTGACCAACACCCCCAAATCCTTCTCCACAGGGCTGCTCTGAGTTTCCTTTTTGCCCAACCTGTACCTGTGCCTGGGATTGCTCGTACCCAGGAGTAGAACCTTGCACTTGTCATGGTTAAACTTCATGAGGTTGGCATCAACCCACCTCACAAGCGTGTCAAGGTCCCTCTGAATGGCATTCCTTCCCTCCAGCGTATCAACTGAAACACACAGCTTGGTGTCATCGACAAACTTGCTGAGGGCGCACTCAATCCCACTGTCCATGTCAGTGACAAAGATGTTGAACAAGACCGATCCCAGCACCGATCCCTGAGGGACACCACTACAAAGAAGCTAACCACAGAAAATATTTCCTTTCCTTATTTTTCAAGATCCTTTATAGGCCTCATCTACCACTTCCCAGCTGGGATTCAGTAGGTGGCTGTAGGGCTCCTCACGCAGCCTTGCTCAGACTGCTGGGGAGGCAGTGCAAATGTGGTCAGGGAACTGGCTAAAGGAAATGTGGCTTTCCTGTATCACTGTCCACTGCTTTCTGACCACAAAGTGGTCTCTCCTCTCTTCTCCTTTATGGGGATCGTTGGTCCCATGCCATCTGAGGACAGCTGTATTGCAGCTGCCTCTGAGGTGTTGGAGGAGCTAGATAATTTTAAACATAAGCAGTTCTCAGAATCACTTATTTGCTGCTGTGGGATTTCCTAGGAGCAGCCTTTAACTAATACAGCCCTTCAAGAAATTCATGTTATCTGACCCAAAGTTAAAGTATTTAATAAATAAAGAACAAAGTCTGTTCTGTTTTGTCTAGACAACTATTATGCAATGCTTTGAAAGTTATTAGTGGGATGCTGAGATGTGTGGATATGTATCATGCTTGGGAAGTGATGGAAATGGAGGGAGAGTAGTTTGATGAAGTGACTGGATTTCTAAGGAAAACCTAGGCAGGCAGGTGGTGCAATGTCAGTAACACATAGCATATGAAAAAGAACCAAACATTGCTAGGTCTGCAAGTGCTTGCGTTTATACTTAGCTATTTATTTATATCTAATGAAGGTGGTGTAATGCAATCCTGTGAATAGCTTTCAAAATTCTGAGGGATTACTAACTAGCCAAGAGTCAAAAGGACTGCTTACAGTTATCATCCCTGATGTGATTTTTCATACTTCACACATCCCTTCAGAATTCTAAGGAATTAGTTTATGCTTAGAAAAGACTGTATTCTTTTAATTAGACTTGTGTCATCAAATCCAGAGGTCTGGTTGCGTTTGCTAGTATAGCTTCATAGTCATATCAGTGGCATAGCTTCTTTTTTGTATATGAATGGAAACATTGCATGCACTGGCATAAGACATCTGTGCACTGATATAATTGTGCCCACACTGGGAGCAGTGCTGATGTAAGTATCTACGTAATAATGACACCCAAATACAAGAAAAGACCATATGACACAGAATCTGCACGCAGAGACAAGGCCTGAATTAATGTATTTTATACTATTATTGGCACTGTCAACCTGAAAGTAATTTAGACCTACTCCAGTAAGCTGCTTTCTGTCTGATTTATGTTCTTTGATACTTGTGTAAGAATTTCCATTAAATTGCTTGTATAGATTCAGTTCAAATTATCCTAGTATAAAGGTAGCTTACTTCCTATACAGCTTACACTCATTAGACTGATTATATCACCATGAAAAGGTATTTATTGGTACTATGCACATGCATTTTTCTGAGTCTTGTTACTCATGCTGCTGTAAGTAAGCCACTTACAGATACATTTACATAGAGTTTGCTCTCTGTAAACTTGATATGTAGCTTACTTTACTTTATGTAAAATATACCCTTAGATTGAAAAGGACAGAT
Source organism: Melopsittacus undulatus (assembly GCF_012275295.1). NCBI lineage: Eukaryota > Metazoa > Chordata > Aves > Psittaciformes > Psittaculidae > Melopsittacus > Melopsittacus undulatus. The sequence goes on from NC_047528.1 coordinate 95,962,740, forward strand.
TCAGAAGTGATACATAAAGGGCTAAATGGATATGGACCCAAGCAAAAGTAATAGGAGTTTCAAGGATTGTCTCTGTCTTCCTTGTTGAATACGCCCCAGATGTTTGAGGCTATAACAACATGACCTCACTTAGGGCTTCTTCCAACTTTGGTCCAGAGATGCTGAAAATCATATGAAGTTTATTTGACAAAATAAAACTGGAAAAATTGTATTTCATTTAAAGTATTTGAAAATGGGCATCCTTATTCTGTACCTTCCCATAAGTCAGGAGCAAAGTCTGGGGAGCTGACTGGATAGCAAGGGTGGGAGCCAGTGGGGTTCAAGAAAAAACTGTGTATTATCTGTGTTGCTACAGAATGGAAGTTTTTCCTAAACTGTAGGTTATACCTGTGAAAATTTGTGAATTGAAATACTTTTGAGCCTTACTCCTTCTCTTCTTGTGGTGCTGTGACCTTTTAATCTTGATGTTAAGTAGCACCAAGAGTGAACGTACAGAAAAGAGTTCCCAGACACCTGGAAGTCAGAACTGATCAGAAAATTCTAGCTCCATATATGCAATACTGCTATGTAATTTTAGCTTGAAAATTTCTTTATTTCATCTTGGTGAGGAAAAACCCCACTTTTTTTGGTAAAGAGATGCTTTGTCACAGTATCTGTGAACTTTCTTTGACTTCAGTGGGATTTGAATCCTGTGCATTTTCAAGTTTGCCTAAATTTGAAACTTACCAGTGGATATTGTTGACCTGGAGCCTTATATAGGATATCTGTTATTCAGATGGATTCATTATAAAAGGCTTTGTGAAGGAAAGCCATTACAAAAGGAGATCTGAAAGGAAAAAGTCTTAGAAATGAAGGGGGAAAAGCTACTCTTTGATAATTTTGATAATACTTGATAATCCTGTCATACCTTGAAAATGACAATTTCATTCAACCACAGTGAACTGCTGAAGCTCCAAAATGACATGATACCAAGGCACCTACTTTTCTTTGTCAGCCAAAAGAGCATATATATGTGCATTCAGACTACTATTCCTCCCTTTTCTTCAGATACAACACTCAAAAGTTACTGCTGATGATTAAAACACTATATCTGACCAAAGCTGCCTTCATTGTTATTACCGTTTTGGAACAGAAACTAAAAAACCTAATGCTACCTGCATGGTTTTTGGAGACATCCTGTATCTACAAGTAGAAAACATGATCCAATTGTTGCATTAGTAAGACTGGAAATCAAGGGGTTTTACACTGTCATATCACTGACTCTTTAAGCAACCTCTGAGACTTGCTTAAATACTTGGTATGTTAGGTAATACATTATTGATCATTGTACTACTTCATAGATGTGACATGAGGTTTAATATATAGCAATATAGTTTCTTTAAGTGCAAATGTGAGACTTGCTTTTGGAAAAGAAGGGTGATCTCTGGTTCAGGGACTGATCAGGAATCTGAAACTTTCTCCCTGTGCCTTGATTCACTTTCTGTAAATAAAGAGAATATTCTATTTTTATAGTCAGTGAAGAAATGGTTCTGTGGTATGTATTTAGAACACCTCCATGCAAGTTTGGGCCTCTCCTATGCATTGCAGAAATACAAATTTAACTAACAAGAATTAGTTACAGAACATATCCAAATGCTGTTAAAGTCAATGGAAACATTGCCACTGACTTTACTAGGGAGGGGGTGGGGGGGAGATTGAGTCATTGTATCATACTTTTCAACTGTATTAGATGGAAGCTTTTTTGATGTTTTTATCCAGTTTCTGCTGTTTGCAAAGGGTTGGTGACTTTAACCTATTGTTACCTATGGATGTAAACATTTATTTTAACAATTTTTTTATTTTTTCCTTCCTGGGCAGGATTTATGTGGGCATCATTCATGTGATACTCTGGGAATGGCAGACGTTGGGACCATATGCTCTCCTGAGCGCAGCTGTGCAGTGATTGAAGATGACGGCCTCCATGCAGCTTTTACAGTGGCTCACGAAATTGGTATGCAGTGCCTTTTCTGTTCACTTGCCAAATCAAACACTTGTAACAGCTGCATTAGTAACCAGAATACTTCGCAATTAATTCCAGATTTCCCCTGGTCCAGATACTCACTTGGGGATTAAGGCTGTATATATACGCACTTCAGGGTTAACTAATAAGGGATCAGAAGGCAAGTGAAGGCGCACAGTAGGTGTTTCCTTTCTGACAGTGTCATTTCTAAGCAGTAGTTGAAGTGAAAATTCAAAGTCTGCTGCTACTGTCCAAAGATGTCGATACATGTGTCTCCTGAGAAAGCATTTGGCCCGTCTGTTGTAATTCGCATACGTTTGGTGCACACACCATGGAAAATAACTCACCTTTTTGAAGTCCATGCATGCTCTACTGTCATGAAACATTATTCTGGGACAGTGCATTAACTGCACCTTGGAAAAAACAGAATTCGAATCTTTTTCTAAGTGTATGGAAATTCCACCTTTACGGTAAAATATGGTACTACTGTAAATCTTGAAATAAGTTAATTATTACTTAGGTGGTAAAGATTTGGTCAAAAAAAACTGTTCAGGTTTGTTTCCGTTTCCACCTCTGGATAGCAACACAATGTAAAGATTTAAAATAGAATTAGTGACAGAAGTAAGTTCATATTCTGTGACATTCCATCTGTTGTGACATTCCTTCAGAGAGACTGCTGCCATTTTGGTATTTTTAATTTACTAATGTTTTGTGAGCTGTGTTCACTGGAAATGAATGGCTATTCGCCTTGGTGAGTGAACAACGATTTAAAAGTGGAGAACATATTTTTTAACATTCTTGGAAGGAAATAGCAAGGAAAAGAGAACTTGCAGAGAGAGCCAACTGCTGAATTGGCTTGTACCTTATGCCAAACCAAAGTAAAGTTTGCTTTGGGAGTATCATTGCAGTAGTTCAGTTTTCAAGTAGCTAGCAGGTAGAACCCAAGAGGTGCGTGCCTTATATACACAACTGGCTCAGCAACCAGAGGTCACCAAGTATGAAAAAGCAGCTAGCATGCCACTGACCTGACCCTTCAATGTTTGGGGAAACTAACCCTGCTGCTCTTGTGGTGCTACAGTGAAGTGATACCAGTAGTGGCTGCAGAGTGATCATGTGTTGCATGAAAATATAAAATATTTGTGGCAGAATTAGTCCCCAAAGCAGAAATCTTGTTTTAATAAACAAGACTATAAATATGAAAGAAAAAGCGCTTTGAAATCATTGCTTCAGAGTAATTGGAGATAAGTGCAGCAATACATCAAATACAACTTCACACCAGAAAAGTTTAGTGGCATCAAACCTGAATGCTGTGAAATCAAGGACCTTTCATAAACCTTGTCTAGAACTGGGACAAGTAGATTGGCAGACTTCACCTATCACTCAAAGGCCAGTCTGCTAGAGAGTGCTTGTGTGCTTTTTCATCCAGAAACAATGCTCACTGGTGAAGGTTGGCACGCATTGGCAAGGTCAGATGAGGGACCTTCTTGCAATATGTCAACCAGTGTTGATATATCTGGTGTGTGAAGAGGTGACTAATGTGTCTCGACTACCAGTTTATCAGCAATAAATACATGACTAGATAGATTAAAAGTGACAGAACATACATCAGTAAAGACAGGGGTGAGCATAAATATGCATGTTACTGCCTTGAATTTCACACAAAGAAAGTGTAAACAAAATTAAATATTTTTAGTGATCTCAAAGCACCTTTCTTAAAAAAAAGATGTTTTCATACCTAGACATTTATAGGAATCAGTAGAAACTATAATTTTCAGTGTAAAAAAGGTATGAATTGAAATTAATAAATAAGTACCCTGATGGACAAAAAAAAAAAGCCTCTAGTTTTGAGGCTGTTTAAAATAACATCCTTTTTTTTTGTCCTTACCATAAGATTTTAAGAAAGAAGGGGTGTCAAGTCGCAGAATGATCTTTGTGTGTGTGGCCTGAAGTGGGAGAAGCTGAGAGGAAAACACTAAAGTTGCTTAAATACTTATATTAAATTAAAGGTAAAAAAGGATGAAAAATAGAAGTGTGGTGTGGATACCCTTTAGTTAAGCACTTTGGGGGAAACCTTGCTTTATTTTATTTGGAGACCAAATTTCTTCCTGTGATTCAGGCATCTTAAACTTCCCCCTATCCTGTGGGTAGGGTGTAGCTTTAATTTTACAGTGGCTTAGTTATTCAGTGGAATTCACCTGGCTACATAAGAGGTGCCCTGCGAGACTAAGGGGATGCTAAGAGCTCTAAGCCTAAAATACTTCTTTCTGTCAGTAGGAATAGCAAGGTGAGCTGCTAAGTGAATCAGAGTCACCGTCTGCAGTTTTTTAAGTAACCCTGCTACATGTGCATGGGTAGCAGATGCATCATCATTAACATGGACTTGATCTGGGGAACGGCTGTGTGTCCTCACTAACTTCCACGGGGATCTGAATGCTCTTGTTTCCTCCCTGAGGGATCCAGCAGCATTTTTCAGGATCAGATTCTTTCTCTGGAAGGCAACCAAAGTAAATGGAACTGCAGCTCAAACGGGGAGGTGCACAGCCCAGGGCCTGAGGTTGGATACATGCATAGGAAGCAAAAAGTTGCCAGGGTTTCTACTACTTATATGTTAGATGTTTATTTTGTTTCTTTCAGATAAAATCCAGGAGTTTTGACCAGTGGTTTTTGAGGGGAAGAGTAGGAATGAGCAGCAGTAACAGGCAAAATCTCCAAAGAGCTATAAACGAGAACACAGAAAGAAATAGGTGCAACCAAATTCTTAGTACAACTGATTAGCTGACAGTAAGAGGTGGAGATCCATATACCAAGACTAACAAGGTTGGACATGAATCTTGTGCTACTTATATGTAGAAAAATCAGGAATAATTTGTCTTTGATGTCAAATGCAGAAAATTAGGATAATGCAGAAGAAAAACTGGAGGAAAGTTTATAACTTTGAATGTGATAATCCAGTTTAACCTCCAAATAAAAGGAAGCTGTGCTAATAGCATAAATGTTACTTTTAAATCATAGCCTGTCAAGACATCCAGCTGTACTAGTAAATCCATATATGGTTATTTTCTAACAGGGGACATGCTGCTGTCAGTTTGGACAGTAGCAGTTTTGCAATCACAAAACCAGTCTTCTGGATTCTTGCATGAAATAATCTGAGATCCATGTTGCGGCATATGGATGGTTTTTTGACTTTAAGCATCTCCTTTAGCTATGCCTCCATAGCTTTCCAGGGATATCTGAGCTACCTTAGGCACAGTATGTAGACATTTTCCAGGTCTTTGTTATTGTCTGTAAAAAAATTATGTTTCCTTATTTTATGCACTTCCCTGCTTCACGGAGACATCTGGAGAAAAGTGTTAAAGAGCCTATGACTGCACATAATTTCAACATTTATTTAAAGGTTTTCATAGGTCAGCGCTAGTATTTTTCTTCTCCGTATATCCCTTACTAAAATAACCATCAGGAAACAAAAATAACTAGATTCTCACTCTAAGACTCTGGACTTTTGGGTTGAAGATTTGTTGTATTTACTATTGAATTATAAGCCAACCTATGCATCCTATGAAGATAAGCAGGATCCAACATCATCAACAGACACAGTCAATTTGAAGTTACATTTAGCATCTCTTGTGATGGGATATATCTAGTGGATGACAATGCCTTGTTTAGTAGTCTGGTGTTGCATCTCGTAATACAGTCATGGTCAGAAGTTTCAGGTGACTTTGGCTCCTCTTATGCTGGAGTCCCCTATGCTTCAGTACAGATAGCCCACCATCCTAAAGGGTTTGTTATCTACTAAAACAGAATAAGAGGAGTTCAAGAGAAAATGGAGCTACTGCTCATTTTATCAATAGGTAATTTCTCAAAATCACAAGGAAGTTTCAAGAAAAGCCAAGGATTAAAGTTGTCTCTTGAGTTTTGATCTAGTCCTTAAATACAAAAACATCCTTCCTGCACTCTTTAAGCAGTCAAAGCTCCATTTTAGTTCAGGAAGAGTTACATGGGTCTAATAAATTATATGTATCTTTTTTCTTTCCATCAATCTTGAAGAACTTTTTTTATTTTTTTTAGAGGAGATACAGAGAAAGCCGCTGCCTTTTTGCTCAGTGGTAATGTTCATTTGACCTTTTGCAAAGTTCCTGTTTCTCTATTAAGCAACCACGCTGACATGTTATTACTCCTTCTATCCTCCTGAGTAATATGGTTTACTGATGTTCTTTCCAAGTATTTTATTTTTAGGATATAGCTTTTAAATTCCTACATGGAACTAATTAAACCCGTGTTCATTAGTTTTCTTTGACTTGTGACTTTAAAGAAGGGAAACCAAAAGGGACATAAAAGCGATGTTCAAATATATTAAAAAAATAATTGCAAAAATTTGCATCATAGATCATTCTCCATGTCCACCTGGGGCAGAACAAGGGGTAATGGCCTTAAATTGCAACAGGGGAAATTTACTTTAAGCTTTAGCCAAAATCATCTAACCAGAAAGACAGTTAAGGACCAGGAATAAATTGCTGGGGGAGGCTGTGAAATCTCCATTACTGGAGGTTCACAGGAGCCGGATAGCTAAAACAGCTGTGGTTTAGGGGACACTGATCCTACCCTGCAGTGGAGGGATGCACAAGATGGCTTTTCAAGTTCTCCTCTCAACCTCACTTTATATGATTACATGAGATTCTCACAGCTTCCTCCACAGCTATACTGTGTAACACCTAAAATCAAGTACAGAAACTAAAACCAGAAAATGATGTGTTTAATACCGCATCTTTTTGATCATGCTGTCATTTTGTGGCATCTGCCACCACTGAGGAAATCACAAGCTCTGTCAACAACATGTTGTGCTTTATTATTATGTAAAGAAGCCATTTTAGAAGTGAGGTATCACTCCTGGGGTCCTCACTCAGGTGATTCACTGAAATGAACCAAAATATCATTTGGTGAATTCTGAGTAGATTAAATTTATTCAGAGCCTTAGTGTGTATTTGAGTTGTAGATCTCTGTAGAAGGAGGGCCATGACTACCATGTCTAACCAGCATAACCTTTACAGCAAACTCTATGATTCTGACCCTTCTTCAGAAAAAAATTAAGCCAAGAACAATCTATGTGGTATTTAAGTGGTAGTCTTGATTTTGATGTCCATAGAAGAGTAAAAAAAATGTTCTTATTCCATATTTTACTTCATGCTCATTTTGTACACACTCAAAACTAAATACAGTCATCTTTTCTACTGCTGAACATGTAGCCCTTTGATTTCAGGGCTGTTAAGATAGAGCTGATAAAGGTAAGTTTCAGACTTGACAGGTACAAATCTGTTGTGGCCTTCCATTTCAAGGGGGATAGATTGCCGAGGGCACAGAATCTCACAGGCATATGAAAAAATGGTGAAGGTTGTCTAACTTTTGTATTATGTTTCCTTCATGATGAATGAAGTTAGGCAAGTATCCAGGTAATCATAATTAGGCAGATTTGCTTTCTTAACGTAACAAAAAAGAGAGAGTACAGTCATCCAAGTCTTCTCTGATGACATACATCAGGAAAATTGCTGATTCCTTCTCTTTCTTTGAAAGTTTTTCAAAGTTCCATCTAAAATTCTGCTTGCAAAACCTCTTGAATTAAGCCCTCACAAACATAATCCCCTTTGATTAAGAGAAAAGATGGGCAGTCAAAGCTAAGCCGTCACAAGAGGTGAAGAGTGGAACAGAAAATTTAACTGATGCTTCAAAATGCAAACATCAGCCGTATAAAAGGTTGCTAGTTAAAATTTGGGGTAAAAATTCTTGGCTTGTTCAACAATATTTTAATTAACTTATATTGTTATATGGAATATATAATTGTTCCACTGCAGCACACATGGTGCTTAAAACAAACCTTTTTCAGTAAAACTGAGAAAGTTTGTATGGAAAAGCAGAGAGATGGAAAGGGGAAATTGGTATGCTGTAGGGAAAATGAATTCTCAGGTTCTGAATATACTTGAGCTTTTCTTTATTTAGCACATACTTTTAAGGCTGAGTAGGTTGGGAATCTTTGTCTTCTTAATGTCTGTGAAGTGATTCTGTCAGAGCAGTGAGGAGATGGGGGGCAAGTTCTCAACCAGAGACCTCAGGAACTGACTCAGACACAGCATTACCATTGCCCAAGTTTCCAGAAGTTTTCTGTAGTTGTGCTGTTCCTTGAGTACGTACAACCTCACGAAGAACTACATGAAACAGGTGCTATGCTTTTAACAGCTGATACGGACCCTGAATTATCATAACTCAAAGCCAAGTACATAGAATGAAATGACAGTATTTTTGCAATCATAGGGAAATTGAGAATTAAATTGCATTTTGCCTAATGTTTCAGAGCAGTCAATATCAAAAATTATTTTAGGGACATAGTTTAGTGGTGGACCTGGCAGTGTTAGGTTTATGTTTGGACTCAATCTGAAGGGTCTTTTCCAACTTAAATTATTCTAAAAGAAGTCCACTTCACCTGTGTTTGCCTGCACCCGCAGTCTTCCACAATACGGGAGAAAGTAAGGATTACTTTCCTCCTTGGCATGTACTATAGATATACCTATGTACTTTTTTGTGTGGAAAGTGCTTATAGTATAGAAAGGAAGGCAGATTTACCAAATAAACAGGCATCAAGCAATGCCGTTTTTAGATTCTTGTGCTATCTACTCTCCCATAATTCATTCATTTACCATGAGCTGTCATGATTTATATTCTTTGCAAGTTGAGTTGGAGAAATGTGAAGTGGATGTCAGCATCTCCCACTTTTTCATTAAAATTAATATTTATCTTCTACATGCCCTGTTAGTTATCATAGTAGATGTGGCATGGACCTCCAAGACCACATTCTTTTAATGATTATTTGAGTCTATGTGGATTATAGTGGTTCCTGATTGCGTAGTCTGCCTTGCATAGACAGAATCTTGCCTACAGATTGTCTGAAGGTGGTGATGTATCTTTATCTTTTGTATATCAGAAGTCTGTTATAACAAGTGATTTCACCAGAAGTTTGTTTTGTGTAAAGTCTGCAGGCCTGGTCTATGAATGTCTGATTGTGGCACTTTTTTTTTTATGTCTGGTTCTGAAAAGAAACTGCATTTCAGACTATTGTTTCATTCAGTCTGAAGAACTCTTTTAAGTAGGAAATATTAGAAATTACCTCTGGGTGGGAGATGTAAAAGAGTGATTTTTTTAAATTTTTCTTTCATAAATGATGGATAGCAGTCAAAGAATAGAAAAATTGAAAGCAAATTCAAGTATAAGGAAAGAGGAATAGCCAGTATTCTATTCTGTGCATGTTTTTTGCAATCTTGTGTAATTCAACACAATTCTGTTTTATTAAAGAAAAACAACCCAACTTTATTGTTATTGCTTGTGTGTATCATTTTTTATGCAAAATTCCCATTACTTCAGGAGTTCTGAGTAATATCAGTGTGCAGTTCTTAATGAGGAGGCAAGTACTTGCACATGTTAGAAAAACAGTGCACGCTGAAAGAAATGGTTTTATATTAAAAGAGCTACCTCTTGCAATCTTTGTTTACCACAGGAAGTAGCAGTCAGCTCTCTTGTGCAGAAGGTATGGGGCTGGTGATTAGACTAAGGAATGTTGAGTCAGGAGCTTCCTGAATCCTGATCCCATGAAGGCCAGTGACTCACTGAGTAACCTTGGGCAAATCACTTGACCTTCTTTTGTACCCCAGACATCCCCACTGAAAATTAGGTGAAAGGTATGACCTCACTGAAAAACATATGCTTCATCAGAGCTGAGCTTCTCTAAGAAAACAAATTACAGTGCCTGCAGCATTTTTTAGCATGCTGTGTCACTTTGCATGTGTTCTGTGGTCAAATTCTCCAAGACAAGTGGAATTGAAGTGCAAGAGCTGTACTTCACCATGCTGTTCAGTTCAAGCACTAGAGATCTTTATATGTCTATAAACAAGTTTATTGGGGTTTTTTTCAGATGAGCCACCGCGATTTGTGTTTCAGCAAAAGCTGGGTTTTGGTTGCTGTACACTGGGGATTCTTTTTTATTCTCTTTATTTCTGTGCTTGAGGTACCAATGGAAAAACAAATGAGATTACTGTAATTTTTTGCATGTAATTTTTGCGTGCTGTTCACTCAGAGGATGTCTACAGATAGTCTGGTTTAAGAAAATTTGGAAATGTCCAGGCTTATGTTTTGCTTCACAGCACTCTTGGGAAGAAGATAGATGCAGTGTAATGTGCTTCACCACACATCCAATATAGCTGTCATGCACCCCTCATTACCCACACAGCTTTTTGTGCTCTGATATTTAGAGAGGATGTAAGTTTTAGGTGACTTGCCATAATTGTATTGGAGCGTTCCCACCTTATGTTACACCCTATTCCTACAAGTTGTACGAATTCTTTTTAATCCACTGGGGGTATTGTTTCCTGTTGGGCTGCAATGGGTGTCTGCCTTCAATAGTTGTAAGGAAATTTGTGCAGATCAAGGTCCACTATCAGGAATGCAGACAGTGCAGGTGAGCTGGGATCCAGGGGCTGCTGACTGCTGCTGACTCCTTCATTTCTTGCTTCAGGATATAAACAGACTGAGCTATGCCAAGAGCCCCTTGCCCATGATGTTCCAAAATATACGAGGGTCCAAAGTCTGCAGGTTGCTTTCATACTGCTTTCAACAGTTTACTGATGTAGTCACACTTTGTCTCGCTTCAAGGGGAGAAAGAAGGCTGTGTGGAAAGGCTGTCAGTCCATTTAGGTGGTTGGTCTTTTTGCTGTATGGGAAGGAACAAGTTTACAAGAAGGCTGGCTCCTCTTCACTTGCATGAGGGTAAACCCTGCCTCCTCGCCATCTGTTTCTTTTACCATTTTCTGCATTCCTACAGCATAACTTAACTAAACACCATCCTGCTGGTAAAATTATATTATGTCATTTTCACTCAGCGGGAACTGTCAACACCAGTAAGATGCTTCATTAAGTACAAAACATCAGATGATCTACTAACCCATTCTCAATCAGTCATCATTTTGCACAGCTGCTGGAAGCCTATTTCTTCTTTTTTCAATAGCCTGGTTTTAAGTTCATAGTAGTGCAAAATGGTGTGGTGCTAAAATTGGCATTTTTTTAAAAAGTCTTCTTTACATGATTTGCCTAAAGTCTTCATTTTTGCCCAGAGCTTTCTCTGTAATTATGCTTACATGCAGGGTCACTTGAAGGGTCACCTGTAACCTTTTCATTTTGGTTCTTCCCACTAGTAAATGCCAGAAACCACCCTAATGTCCTGAGAAATACGTGATAATGCCAGTGTGTTCATGCATGCAAGGGGAGGGATGGGAGAGACTTTTCAAGGAGGAAGGGAAGTGTTTCTTCTTTAATTCTTGGATGCAAAAGGATGAAGGGCACAGGTGCAGAAGTATTTGAAGTTGTTCTCAGTCCTGTACTCAAGAGAGCATACTTAGCTAAGCAGTATGTAGAGGTTGCAGATCGCTGTGAGATTTTTAATTTTGATTATTTTTAATGAAATGTAAAAACAATTTTAAGAATCACTGGAAGTTTGTCATATGCTTTAATCTAGTTTAAATGTGCTCAAAATGCCTTCAAAGGCAAAGTTAGAACAGAGAGAGATTTAGGTTGTGACAAGAATTATGAATTTTAGTTCCATAAAATTCCTCCAGAATTTCATTTGCAGTGTTTGAAAGCGTGCATACAAAGTACATTGGCAAATTGGTATGGAGACCTAGAATCCGTATATTTAATGCTATAAACAGCTGTTATCTTTAGTAACATCACTGGTGGATGGTAGAAGTTCAAATACTGACAATCAGGGTTATATCTTTTGCAAACGATTCACTGCCTGCTACTTCTTTCCTTGTAATGATTTTCTAAAATTATTTTTGAATAATTAAATTATTTTAAGGGAGATTCGTAAATACTTTGTGAAGCTTCTCAAAAAGCTGCAGTCTGTCACATAAGTGACTTAGTTTGCATCATGCATTAGAGCCATGGCCTAAATTTAGATGAGAAAGTGGGCACTGTTAATGAGGTATGTCCTCAGTTCACCCCATTTTTCACTGTTAAGTATATATGTTATGCTGCACTCTAATTAAAGGTGAAGCCAGTAGCTTGACACTTTCCAGAAGATGACCCTGTTTCAGTTTCCTGTGCTTGTGCCAAAATATTTGGGATGAAATGTTCTGTGCTGAATAGTTGCCTGAGAAACATTTCATTTAATTCCATTTTAGTTATTTACTCTGAACTTCTCCACAGAGACTAATCTGCAATCATTTCATGGAAAGAGCTTAAAATTGGCCTGCAAGCTTCCTCATATCTGAAGGATACTTTTTTGGTCTGTATGAAGGAGGAAAAAGAAAGGGAGAACAATTTCAGCTCACAGTTCAGCGGTTATTCTCTGCAGTCAGTACATCTCTCAGAGTAAACAGGGAAGGAAACTACACCATCTTTAGGCACAGAAGCCAGGAGCAAGCATGATATACTTCCTGGCCTTCTCCAGGGACATTCACATTGCTTGGCTGTAGGATTTACATAGTTTAATGTAGTGTGACCACATTGGTCTGACAGTAGGTAGTCTAAGCTGAGGTTGCTTGCATATTGCCCTGCAGAAGGAGCTGGGGCTGAAAAAGGCACATAAGAAAGAGAGAGAGGTCTTTCCAGAGCCAGGTCCGATGAAGCTGGTGCAAGGAGGAACTTACGCACACAAAACGATGTTAGAGGAATGTCATAGGTAGGAGACAAACTCAGAGATGTCCAAATTGCACATTGAAAATCATCAGCGTTAACGGGACTATATCTGCATATCTGCAGTGCATATCTGCACTGTATTAAGTCTTTTATTGTATGCTCATGTGGGATGTCTGTCACAAGAGAGCAAAAGTTACGAAAGGTGAATACAGTTATGCAAGAAGGGATTTGTATAGAGAGCAAAGTTGTATCTCAAATGGGTGGAGTGTTGCAGAGTGTTATCAGAGGTTGTTAAGGTTAAGTAACTTGAATTCCCCTCTACAAACTGAACCCTTGATATCACAGAGTTTTGGGTAGTTCTGAATGGTGCTATAAAATGGTGAGCACTCTGAAAAATTCTCAAGTTGGTGGCTTGCTCCCAACAATTATTCATCCCCTACACTCAACATGCATTTTGTGCCACGTGGTGTTATTCAGCAGAGCTTTTTAGAACACTTCTCCAGCTTTTCTTATTCACCCAGAGCTGTTTAGTACAGAGTCCAATGACTTAGGAATGAAACTACTTTTCAGCTGACAGAACCTCATTACCTTATTTCACAAGCATGCTGCTGTGAAGTAATTTCTACAACTATGAGCACTCTTGGGGCATTAAATACAAAATCATTCTCTCTGCAACCTTTAAGCATACAAGTTAGAGAAGATTGCTATAGCAGGGCTTAGGTCTAACCAACATAGTGTTTTCTTGATTGCTGGTTTATTTATTTGTGTGTTTAATTGTTGGTAGTATTTGTATATTCAAGTGCATGGATTCAAGTAAACTATAAGAAGCTGGCTCAAACTCCTGACCAGCTCTGCAAAGCAGAGTGTGTGTGGTCCTGATTTAAATGATGAGCTGTGCTGTGTATTGAGGGGTCTGTCAACAAAAGCCAGAGGATAGGCCTAAAGCCCTCTCTAGTAAATGTCTACTTAAGTTAACAGAACACTGGTGAAATATGCTACAAGGAGTTACTTGATGTCAGCAGAAAATGGTTCTAGTTATATTACTGCTAAGCATGTGTTGAGGTTCATTAACCTGTCAGCTCTGCTCATAGTTTTCAGACATGAGGTGTGACCTGATGCCATTTAGTGCATTACCATAAATACAAACTTAGCGATAATACTGTATAGAACGGCAGCCAAAAATAACATCATCTTCGCATTTCCTGACAACCCACGTTATTGGTGTCTGGAACTTTGGCAAAGTCAGAGGTAGTCCTCATTGGCACAGTAGCTGCTGATTCATTAAACACTTAGCCTGTGACAATTCCAAAGAATTTGCTCTATAGCTTAGCAGTGATGCACTGATTATTTGGTTATTCTGTCAGAGTAATGCATCTGTTTGAAATCATATTTTTTGTTCAACACTAGCATTTGATTTAAATAAAACAAAGATGTCCTCTCTTCAAAGCAAGTATTTATATAGTGCTATATCAGATTGAAACTTTATGTGTACCTACTGATACTCAGCCATGCCTCAGTGCAGAATAGGAATAGCATTATCTGTCCTGCATAATAATAAGTATTGCCAAAGGAAAGTTTTTACCCATCATAAATAAATAAGCTCAAATCTCAAAACCCACCCCTAATTAGGTATGTATACAGTATGACAGTTTAATTCATTATGTTTTTGCAGCAATGTACTTCATTGCAATAGCAATTAGCAACAGAAGTAGCAGGGAAGGGAGTACTGACTCTCATCATTGTTAACCCAGGTTCCTTGAATAAATTCTTGCTAGCATTTATAATACTACAGGGCTTTTTATTCAAATAGTATCTGTATTTGAATTTTGTAAATGTGTGCATGTTAGAGGAAGAGAGAAAAAAAGATAAATGTTCCCTTCATTTTCCTTCCTACCTCACCTCCAGTGGGGAGGCAATAGCTGCAGAGAACAGACTGGCTGTTCTGTCATCACTGGTAGATCAGTGTCCTCTTGTCACTTTTCCAGTAACTCCAGGTCAGGAGCCCAGCATGGGAGTAAGGCTGACAGATGATACCTTGTCTTTTCTTACAGTCTTCTGGTCAGATAGCTGCTTTCCTAATCTGAAATACTTCTCAGCTGTGAGTGCTGCCTCCATTTCTTTCCTCTTGGCTGCTCCCCCAAAGCAGGTGAAAAAAAACAAACCAGCAAGTTTATGTAAGGCAGATAGGTAAAATTGACTGGTATTCTTCTTTCTCAGCCCGTATTGTAGATAATGTTATTACTATTGTCATGCCTGTTACTATGGATATCAGAATATGATATCCTGCCATCAGTGTCTCTACTTGTGTCACCTTACAGCTAGTCTACAGCAGTTATAAAAAACATGGAGCTGATAATATGTAGAAGGCTTTTAGTTACTGCAGAATAATGCATCTCTTCAGCTGCTACTTGAGGGCATCAGATTTATTTCTCTGTAGTGGCTTTGATGGGTGGTCTTTTTCCTTATTATTACAGCACTTTTAGTTTAGCCCTGGTGTCTTATTAATCATCTCCTGGCCTAGGTTGAAGACTGTGTTAGATTCAGGCTTGAACTCCCTGCAGCTTTGGTTCCCATTCAGTCTTCTACCTCTTGGATAGTAACTTGGCTGTGAAATAATGCAGTTGTGAGCATAGAAATTAAAGTTAAGCCTGATTTTTAGAGAGGGAACAGTGTGTTGCCTGCGATCTATTGTCACTCAGAGACTAGAGAAGAGGGAGATCATTGATAAGTTGCAGTCACACTTAGAAAAACTGATCTAGCACTGGTCTGAACTCTCCTGAGCATTAAGGGGTTTTGCACAGTCTATCGTGTTCTGCTTGGCATGCAAATTATTTTGTGTTCTGGAGTATAAATATTAAATACCATATACATTTAAAAATAAAACCCACCAAAACTAAAAACCTAACCTAAGCAATACTAGAAAGCATCTTCTTACAAAACAAGACTCTACATGGAAGAGACAATTTGAAATTATTATTCACACTGTTTGATGTAGAGGGTACTCAAGACTTCAGCAAGGAGTTTACTTCAACAGTTTACATACAGTTTGTTTAGTTGCTCCATAAATATTAACATTTTTGACCCTTTAAACAGATGCTATAGCACCTTTTTATACAGTTGCAGAACATGTTTATAGTGAAGTATTAGTTTCAAGTGACCTGCTTTGGGTTGCTGCTCAGAATTTGAGAATTAATTATACAGTTCACTTGACCTTGACTGTGAGCTCCAGCTGGTAAACTCTTTTATGGATAGTCATATCATTTTATTTATTTGTTTCATTTCTGCAGGGCACTTGCTTGGGCTTTCCCATGATGACTCCAAATTTTGTGAGGAGAACTTTGGCTCCATGGAAGATAAGCGTCTGATGTCCTCCATTCTGACTAGCATCGATGCCTCAAAACCCTGGTCCAAATGCACTTCAGCAACTATAACAGAGTTTTTTGATGATGGTCATGGTATGTATTATCACACTGTGTGTCAACTACATGTTATTTTTTATTGTGTACTATTTTTTTAATAAGAAAATTGTTCATCCCTTGCTCATCCTCAGGACTGTCTTGGAAGTGCTTGCAAAACAAGGCAAAGGTCTAAAAGGCTGGCAGAGTCTCACCCTCCCTTTGCATGGTTCAAGTGCAAGAGAAAAGAAAGAGTTGGTGGAATGTGTGTTGGCAATTATTTGGTTTGGAACATGGAGAAGTTTTTTTAAAAGTATGAAATTAGTTTTGTCATCCCAGATGCCACAGATATGAGCTCAGAGAGTATTTTAAACAGAGGATACAAGCTTTTTCCTCACAGAAATTAAATTGGGGGATATGGTCTACTTAGTGTTAGACTACAGATATGAGCAGAGTATATGTGTTCTTGTTGTTATTACGGACATATATTACATTTATAATGCCACTATATTTATTATATTTCTATAGAAGGGCTGTAAGCAAGAATTAAGACTCCTCCGTGCTGTATATGGTAAAAGATTACTTCTGCTCCAGGAGCTTACCTTCCAAGTCATGTAACTAATATTTGTTAAATATGTCATTTACCTTTTAGAGAGTAAGTGCAAAATTTTCATTTTCAAAAGGTAGTAATAGAAAGCATAATATTCACTTTTTAATGATTTTTAGTCTTCATTGTGCTCCCAAAGCAACTGCAGTTCTTAAACAAACCATTCAAATTCCAAAATGCTGAGATAAAAATGACATAATTGAGTGAATGGATCAAGTTGTTATAGTAACCAAAATGCTTATGGATAAAAAGTATGGTATGTCTGGTGAATGTAAACGTTTTCTTGCTTTTAAGCATTTTGTCGCCTCATTTCAGTGCTCTCTGAAATATTTTCTCCCATTTTCCTCTCTTGGAGAATGACTTCATTTTTTCTCACAATTTTATTAGGTCCATTAATCTGTACTGTCCTGGTTTATGGTCCATATTGCTTTGGCATTGACTTAATGTTACCAAGTCAGTTTTCACATATGAAGAGAACTTTCCCTTTGGAGGTTAGTTACTGAGGTACAGCTCAGTTCACTGGGGTAAAAAAAAAGGGACCTCCCTCGCCATCCCTTTTAGCACAAAGGACTCTGAACTGTATTTCCTCTTCTGTTCCTCTCCTGCTGCAGGTGAGCAGAAAGGTAATTCTCATATTTTTGCTTTTTTATGTGACCTGATTCTTCTCTTTACTATGCATCCAGCTAGTTACTTTCTCCAACAAACAAGAAAACAGAGAGCATTTTTCCCACCACCTCACCTTTGGCTTGTTTGTCGCTGGGTGGATGCTTTTAATTTGGACCCTTGTCCATGAGCTGGAGCCAGCCTCAGTGTGAAGGGAGGGTAGAGGGGGCTGTAACAATCAGTCCTACACATCTCTGCCAGTTTTTTTTCAGTAAATGTAGATAGGAGCTTCACATCTTTCAAAGCTGCATTATGGTGTCCTTGTTCATCATGAGTGCTGACTTCCTCCTGCACGAGAAGTTAGACAGTACTCAGCTGCTGACACTTCACAAAGTCACATATTCTTTGCTGCGTGTAAAGGGTTTAGGATCTGTCAGTCTCTTAACGGATGGGTTAGGGTACATTGCCCTTTCTAATACTCATGAGTAGTTTGCACTCAGGCATGTCGTCTGAAAGACTTTTTATTAGACATTATTATAAAGACATTATTATTATTCCCTTATCATATATTATTATACTATGAAATAATTCATAGAACCCCTTGTCAAATAGAGGTCCATAGTCCTCTGAGAATTAATTTTATTACTGATGCTATTGGTATGATTTCAAGTATACAGCAGTCATGGAATCTCTTCACTTGATGAATCAAGGTTTCAGGGACCTTATCGAATTAATAGTCTTCCTTTTCTGTTGAACTTTATAATATTTCAAGTATTATTTTAAATCAAAGATTTGTCTTAACAGAATACAGACACTATCTGTGAAGTAAAAATGGTAATCAGTGATTTAAATTCCAGTTTCTTCAAATTATTGTGCTGAAAAGACATACGTTATTTTAGGAAGGGAATTTCTGGTTTTATTTTCTTCTTCCAGCCAGTGAATGAGCCATAGCTCCATAATTCCCAGTTGTAGTGTACGCTGAGCGTACCAGAAACCACAGGATCCTAGCAGAGCGTGACGCTGCCTTTCAGACTGCTTTGACCTGAGAAAAAAAATGTGCAAAAGTGCTGTATTTACACGTTTCTTTCAGAATAAGGAATGTCTCTGCTTTTTCGGTTGCTCATCTTTTTCCTCAGCTGAGGCAGGTGTACTGTCATACAGTTGCAGTGTCTTCCTTCCCTTTTTGTTTTCAAGAAGGAGCTCCCCTGAAGTCTTCTCATAGAAAGAAGAAAATCCTATCTCTCAAGTGCCACTAGGTAGAGGGAAAAAAAACCTTAACCATTCAGGTGTAATTTTGATGAGGACTGCAGGCACAGTGTAGGTAAGGAAGGCAGAAAAAAAGCAGTTGCAACAAAAGGATACCAGGCTTTCTTTTAGGATGTTTGTGAGTGAATTTTGCATAGTCACGGGAACCTTATGTGGGAAATCCTGAACAAGAGAAGACTCCCATTCTTTGGTAGGCAGAGTAAGCAGTTTGCACTGGGCTTTTGGTCTGAATTGGCATGATCTTTTGAACTATGTGCCATGACAAACAGGGCATGGCAGCATTTGTGTGAGGAAATAAAGTGCTTTATCTGCTCCTCCTTCTGGGTAAGCATACTGAAATGTGGATGAAGTCCAGAAGTTTGGATCTGTGAGCAGTATTCCATTACAAAAAAACAGTCAATGTCTTATCAAAGCCTTGAATAAGTTTCCCAGATAGATTTTTCACTGCGTACTGTTGTAGCAGAAAATATTCTTGACTCTCAAATTCCTTAACATCACTTTATCAAGTACTGATGTTCCAATTTTTTATATTTGGAATGCTGGGGAGTGGACTCATCTTATAGAATGTATTTACTGTGTATATAGTTACTCCTAAACTAGGTATGTAAGTTCCCACCTTAGTGTGGAGGGATCTGATCAATGGCATCAGTGGTTTGACTGATCTCATCAGCTGCATTAGTGGTGCATAACTAGTGGTGTATAACTGACACCATAAACTAGTTTGCCTGAGTAGTGAAACATTTGACAGCTGGTTAAGTTGCACGCACCAGCATTACATACAGTTAAAGTCAGCTAAATAAATCCCAATATAAATGTGTAGTCCAAGGTCAACCAGGGGATCTGGGGATAATCAAGGTGCCTGATTCCCTGTCTCCTGAGACTCACTTTGAGAACTATAAACATTGCTATCATGATATCACAATTTGTTTTACACTCATGAGAAGATCCCAGGCAGCAGTTTGACATTTAAGGAGA
This sequence comes from Melopsittacus undulatus, assembly GCF_012275295.1. Lineage (NCBI taxonomy): Eukaryota > Metazoa > Chordata > Aves > Psittaciformes > Psittaculidae > Melopsittacus > Melopsittacus undulatus. The sequence goes on from NC_047528.1 coordinate 95,982,256, forward strand.
AAAGGCTCAGATAGTGTCCAGAAGACAGTTACATTTATTTCCATTTGCTTTTAGCCAGTCCTCTCCTAAGGTACTAATTGCCTTTATTATCATGCCCCCCACTGTGCTGTGGTACGATTGTTGTGATTTATTGTGTTTATTCAGAGTGCTCAGTGCTCTGTGCAACCTCTGTGCAAGGACTATTTCTATGTTAATCAATTTATATCTTGGTTATCTGCTTTGCACAGATCTTAGGCTGCCTTTTTCCTCCCCCCCAGGATACATTGTACACAACATTGAGGAGAGATAAAGAGATGGCTTAATTAACACTGTCATCAGCCAACAATGTTGCTCAATTGCAGGGCACACAGATGTTCTTTCATACTCAGGACAAAAAATGGGAATAGTAGTCTATACGTGTTCTGCATGCTGCAGTCTAACATGGTGAATTGAAGCCCTTTCTGCCCTCTCAACCTGAGGGGGGGGCAGGGTAAACCATTCTCCAACTTCTTAACTGTGTCTTTTCTTACCATTACAAGTAGGAGGTTGGACAAGTTGGTGGTAAAAACACCTTCACTTCATTGCAAACTGTATAAACATAGACACTGCTTCTATCTATAATGTATAAATGTAAAGACCTGTTTGGCAGGGTTTTTTTCCCTGCGGGGAATCCTTAAGGACTGTTGTCATCTTCAGTTTTGAATTTATCATGTGAGTTCAGCTGGAACTTGGTAGAAATTGCACGTTTCCTCAGAGCAGTATTGGTTGGTTAAGGAGAAGTTTGGATCTCATTCCCTTATGTTCTGTTTGTTATTCACATGTGAAAGGCATTCAAATGGCTGTTAACTAAAACAACTGACAGATCAAGTATGTGTAAGGATATGACTCTTTTTTTCTTTCTTTTCTAAACGTATATGTCTAGTCCTGTCAGTTGTGGTAGACCTCAGTGATGGGCAGCCGTGCTGTCATGGTGAAATTAGGTGTTATTACAATGTTTCAAAATACCAAAAAACAGTTCTGGTTGGGAGTTTGGCAAACTGCAGTATATATACAATAGTAGTGCACACTGCTAAATGGTACATCCTAGTGTTTTCCGTAATGCTGTACTAACTTTCTCCCTCATCACAAGATATATGAAGTTGGACTTCCACTGTTACTTACTTTTCCAAAGTGTATTTTTGACAGCAACTTTTGCTAATTAAGTCCTTTTTAGAAACTCCAGAAAGAAAATCTGTGTTTCCTCACTCCTCACTATGTCTCTAATACTTGCGCTACAACATAATTTGAACGCTAAGGTACTTTTAATTATCTTTATCTCATGGCACTCAGCTTATCAGTTAGCATAGGCACACCTTGTCTGCATTAAAAAATCATCATAATCCAAATTAAAGGTAAGGTTAGTGTAAATCAGGGTCAGCAAGGGACAAATTAAACAGGTTTAGCAGAACAGAGAGTTTTTTGGTAGTAAGTGTTGATGAAGAAAGAATTTTTGACTGATTTGGCTAATTGGCCTTAGTCTTTAGAGCTGAAAAAGAGCAATTGCAGTGTATTCTAGAGGGGAAAAACCCAAGCCATTGAGAGGTGAGGCATTTTATTTGTTTAAATTCACTTACATAGCTTGATATTCTATTCCTTTTCCTGTAAATACTGTGGGGCTTATGGCCTTTCTTTCACCCTTGATCTAACTGAAAAATACTGGTGTAGATTCCAAAGTGAGGTAAATTGTGGTAAGTCATTTTGGCCAAGGATAAGTGAAGCTTGTCCAGACCACATATCCCTTTCATGAAGTGTAGAAGAGGTTACACTGAATAAATAGTTCAACATGTTAATAAGTGAGCTTTTCAACAGAAAAAGAAAAAACAATAAAAATCTGTTGGTGATCATCTAGAGCACAAATGTAAATTTTCATTTTTAGAATGTGCCAGACAAATCTTGACCTCTGCAATACCTCAAAACAAGTATACAATTCTTTGTTTATTTTATTTTTTCTTCTTTTTTCTCTTTTTTATGTATTTTTGTATAAAATGGATAGTCTTCTTCAACCCTAATCACAGAAGCAATCAAGTACCATTCCTTACAAGAACAGCCCAGTCCAGATTTACCACCAACATTAGTTTTGATACACAGCTTATATTTTTCCTTTGATCCATTTGAAGTCCTTTCCTTCCCTTCCCTTTCCTTTTCCTCCTTTCCTGCTCTCCTTTTTCCTTTGCTTTGTTTTTCATTAGTTTGCTTTGCTTTGATTTTTTTTAAACTGTCTAGTACCTCATTGGCCATTGTCTACAGGTCTATTTTTTGTGATTTTTCTGACATCCATTTAGAAGCTTTACCATTTCTAACGTTCTCTCTCAAAATTCAAATTACAGCTTTACTTACTTTGCCCTGAGTCTTGATCATTCTTTAAATCGCAAACAGATAAATAGAATGGAATGTGTTCAGAGTCAACTGAAATAAAGGAAACCAGAATGAAAAGCCAAAGGAACCTGAATAATTCTCATTTACACCCTCAGACTAGAAATAGGCAGCCCCACACCTGGTGTACTGCTGGGTGACACCACAGTTGCAATAGCATGACTAGGAAATGAGTAATGATATGTTGGTTTGCTCTTTTAGGTAACTGTTTGCTGGACCAGCCAAGAAAGCACATTGTGGGCCCTGAGGAGCTGCCAGGACAAACCTATGATGCCATTCGTCAGTGCAAACTGGCGTTTGGACCCGAATACACAGTGTGTCCCGGTATGGATGTCTGCTCTCGCCTCTGGTGTGCAGTTGTGCGCCAGGGTCAGATGGTTTGTCTGACCAAGAAGCTGCCTGCTGTGGAGGGAACACCATGTGGCAAAGGGAGGATCTGCCTACAGGGAAAATGTGTTGACAAAACCAAGAAGAAATACTACTCAGTAAGTTACCAGCTGTGACCCTAGGGAATTTTATAAGGCATAATCCTCAAAGGCGCTGATTTTTGTGGGAGTGAAAAGGACTTTATGGAAGTCAGATTGAAAGCTGTCTTATTTTTTTGCATGTAATTGGAGTGGTATTGGTGAGAAATACAGGAAATACACTGCATGTTTTCTTCTTGAAGTCTGAAAGCCTTCATTCCTGGAAAACTGGGTGAATCCCTTCAGAGTAGAGGATTTGCCCGTTCAATAAGTCAAGTCTCAGGACATACAGAAAAATTGTCAAGGACCTTTTCTTAGCTTCCTGCCTTCTTGGCAACAGAACATAAGATTAATCTATAAATTCAATTTACAGCCCTTATCTGGAAGCCCTCAGGGCCCTAAACTACTGAAGAGAAAGGTGGATGAGATTCATTTAGAATGTAATTTCTGGAGCAGAAAAGTTTGTACCTCCAGTGACAGAGTTCTGTAAACTGTTCATATCAAGCTATAGCCCTTACAACACCCTTTTTTATGGAATTATATACTTCTACCTGGTGTTGCAATACTCTTTCTAGATAGCCAGTTTTTTAGCAGAGTTGCAAACAATATTTGACAACTCCATCTCTTGCCAGTAATGCAGAGTAATACCTACACATCCCAATAATTGCATTTAATTAATCATAGATTAGCCTTATGAACACATTCTGCAAGTGGAATCATTTGGAGATAGTTTAAGGGGCCCTACTGGTAGGAAGAGAAAAAAAAATAAGAGAGCAGCACATGAGACTGGGTGCTATTTCTGGTGCATGTGTGTCTTCCATGAAACATTCTGAAGGTGACTGTGCAGAGCAAAACCTAGTTTTGCATTTGCATACATAGTGCCAAATGAGATGTCTTCGATTTGCAGCTAAAAGACAGAAATTTGCTCTGCTGGGAGAAAGAAGGCTCCTAAGATGTCTTAAGTCTGATTAAAATGATCAAGGGATTGCCTTCAATTCAGGAAACATTAGCAGTGACTTTGAGATGTAGCACCTTTATTCACACTTGGATGATATCCTTACCTCCCACTGTTCCACATGTTTCAGGCTTCAAGCCATGGTAACTGGGGGTCCTGGGGACCTTGGGGACAGTGTTCTCGTACCTGTGGTGGAGGAGTTCAGTTTGCTTATCGTCACTGCAATAACCCAGCTCCTAGAAACAACGGCCGGTACTGCACTGGCAAGAGGGCCATCTACAGATCCTGCAACGTCACACCCTGCCCAGCAAATGGTAAGTGCCTTCATGCCAAAGTGTCTTCATTTCCCAGCTTCTGTGCTCATACATAGTAAATGTTGAACGTCTGCTGCGAAAGAAAACGACAAAGGTCCATTGTAGTTTCTCCAAAATATATTTACCAAGGCAACACATTCATCATTAATACAATACTGTAATTCTTCCCCCATCCCCACCCTGGCGCCATACAGAAAGAACACTTGAGTGAAAGAAATTTCAGTCCTGGAAAATGAACTGTAATGAAAACTTTAGTTCTTTAATGCTTATTAAGTCATGGGAAGATTTCCAAGCTAAAACAGTTGAAGAATTTGAAGGCCTTTTCTAAGTAAAGAGATGAAGTGATGTAACTTAAAAATCATGTGAAAATGAAATTGGAATAATAGATGGGCATAATGATATTTGCAATGTGGTCTGAAATAGTCACTAATGATGTGAATAATTCTACAGCTAAATCTTTTCGACAAGAGCAGTGTGAAGCAAGGAATGGCTATCAGTCTGATGCAAAGGGAGTCAAGACGTTTGTTGAATGGGTCCCCAAGTACGCTGGAGTACTTCCCGGAGACGTCTGCAAGCTCACCTGCCGAGCCAAGGGAACTGGATATTATGTGGTATTTTCTCAGAAGGTAATGGCATCTCCAGTCATGATTTCATGCTCCAGTTTAGAAGTATCCTGTGTCTTAAAAATTTTTCCCTACAACAAGGGAAAAGAAGTTAATCATATGATTCAAAGATACAACTGTGTGATTAGATGTAATAGTTTGATCCACTGGTTATACATTAGGACCAGAACTGGCCTCTAAGATGAGGTAAGTTTTTCCACTTCTTAGTATGTGGATACATGAAAAATATGGGCGTTTTTGTGCGCTCTACAGTAGTTTGTTTTCAGTAGTGGATAAAGAGGTTTCTGCCTGGAGAGTCATCTGTCATTATGGGATTTTCTGGGGGAGAAAGAGTACTAATAGTAAAACACTAAGTTTTACCCTGAATTATGTTAAGAGAGTTCAAAGTAACTCTACAGAGCCAATTAATATAGAATAATTATCCAATTAATGTAGATGTGAACTTGTGGTCAGTTTGTTATTTTGAACTGAAATGTCTCCCACACTTGCAGTTTTCTGCCTCTAAATATTATGACAGTAACATTTAGATGTAGATAGCCCAAATGCAAGGCTATCTATAAGTACTGTTATTGTTATTATTAATAAGCTGTGAGATCATCATGAAAGCCAAGGTCATATTAGCATCGTACAGTGGAGTTATCTGTCATTGCTTTCAGCCCTTTGCTAAATTTTATCTGCTTTTGTGCTGGGGATGTTAGAGAAACTCAGTCTGGACTGTCAGGATGGGCACTCTGTTCTGAGTAGGTGACAGAAATAAGTAAGTGGGTCTTGCCAGTCAGATTCACAAAAGCAAATCTTTTCCATGGTAGTTTTAACTAGCTGTCATTTGATTGCCTAGGTAACTGATGGTACTGAATGTCGACCATACAGTAATTCAATCTGTGTCCGGGGAAAATGCATCCGAACTGGTTGCGATGGCATCATCGGTTCAAAGCTCCAGTACGACAAATGTGGTGTGTGTGGTGGAGACAATTCCAGCTGCACAAAAATCATGGGAACCTTTACCAAAAAGAGGTATTGATCTTGAGTGTTAGTAAATGTATTTTGTTGTGCAAATAGTAACTATGCTATGTATTTCTTTCTACCTCTAAATGCAATTTACTTTCATATGAAGATTAAGCAAAACCAGTACCTTGCCTGTGCTTTATTGCACTTTCCAGATATTTACAGGTGGCATCTTAACATTACCCTGAAAGTGGCAAATAATCACTGGCAAAACACTGTACCCAGTTCATTTCCGGCACAAAGTGCCAATGGTAGAGGTGAGCACCCCATTAATAGGAAGTTTGTGTGGAATAAGACATGGTAATCTCACTGCATTAGATGGCTTGTGAATCAGGAAGTTGGGGTCAGAATAATCTGGGTATCTCTGAAACTCTTCATTTCCCATATGATTCTGGGTTACGAAGTGTCATGGTTTAAGCCCAGCCGTAACTCAGAGCCACGCAGCCGCTCTCTCACTCCCCGCCTTTTTCCCCCCCCACTTCCAGAGGGATGGGGAGGAGAATCAAAAAAACGTAACTCCCAAGGGTTGAGATAAGAGCAGTCCAGTAACTAAGGTATAACACAAACCACTGCTGCTAAGACCAATAGTAATAATGATAAGCGAAATAACAAGGGAAGAGAATACAACCGCTCACCACCCGTTGACCAATACCCAGCCCAACCCCAGCAGTGGTGTAACCCTTCTGGGTAACTGCCCCCAGTTTACATCCTGGGCATGATGTGCTGTGGTATGGAATACCTCTTTGGTTAGTTTGGGTCAGGTGTCTTGTTTCTGCTTCCTCCCAGCTTCCCCTCCTCCCTGGCAGAACGTGAGACTCAGAAAGTCCTTGGTCAGAGTAAACATTACTGAGTAGCAACTAAAAACATTGGTGTTATCAGTGCTGTTCCCAGGCTGAAAGTCAAAACCACAACACTGCACCAGCTACTGAGAAGGAGAAAAAATGACTGCTACTTCTGAACCCAGGACATCAAGTTACATGCTGAGAACGTGTTTCATCTCCTCTAACCATGAATGACAATGAGAATATCCTACCTGATTCAGTGTCATGATTTCCTTGTATAGCTAGTGGAGAGGAGCAGAAGCATTAGGGCACAGCTGTTCCTTAAACGCTGAGAAGCTGAGAGGAATTATACCCTAAAAATACCTTTTCATACTGCTAAGTATATATGGAGCTTAGATGACTAGATCAAATGTGAGAAGCAAACAGGCTCAAGCGCGGTACTTGCTCTATCCCTTCATGTCCATTGGGATATCAATCTCCAGATACAGTTCCGTTTAAGCCAAAATGTTTATAGCAGTTATCCATAAGACACTGTCCTGTCAGAGTTTAGCTTTTAACTGTAAGAAAGCTTAATAAAAGTAAAAGAAAAGGAACTGCCCCTATGGTTTTCCGTGACCACATTAAGGGCAGCAGGAAGCTTTGTACTGAGATACCAGTGTCAAGGAAGTCTGCTTTCCCTCTGAACTCTTGTTTCCCTCCCTCTTCAAGTCTTAAGATGCATAGAAAAATAGGATTTTTAATTATCATTTATATAGGTTCCAAGGTCTCAAAGGACTGCTGTAGTGATCTACTCTTAGAAACTTGTACTTAACAATTTCTACTCAACATCTGGGACGGCATTAGTGTGAAGTCTTGTATGATGTTCATAAACTTGATTTTGGTTTGTATCTTCCAAATTCTTACACGGCATATCAAAAGCTATGAAAAGTTGAAATCTGACCCCAGAAATTGCTTTTTATTTCTATACCTTTTGAAATACTGATTAATAACTGTCAAAAATGACTTTGAAAGTCAATTTAATCTAAAATAAACATACCTAACCTTCCTCCTGGTAAACCAATGATTACTCACCTAAGAATGCCAAAACACCTCTGCCAAAAAGAATAACTTTCCATCCAAATTTGTAATTATATAAACCAAATCTTTTCCATTTTGTAAATATTGAAATATCTGGGATGTATAAATGAAGAAGACAGTCTGAAATATATTTCATGGGATTCAGTAATGATTCATCTGCTGGAATCCAACCTCCAGTAAAAATGTTAAATGGACTCCATGAATTTCAGTGAGGCCAGATTTGTAGCATAGATATACCTGGAGAAATTATATTATAATTATTCCTATGAAATTACCATCTTACTCCTCAAATTATGCCATTAACTGAGAGTGGTCAGAGAGTAAAATATTGATTCAATCTCAATGCATTAAAGAAGTTGCCCCACTTAGAAAGCAATAGTCAACCTGTAAGTGTCAAGTATGTTCTTACTTGACCTTGATTGAATTTCGGAATAACAAGAATTTAGTTTTTGGAAATACTGTTTGAGACAATTCCCTTATGTGAGTATGGAAGTGTTTAAGGCCAGGCTGGATGGGGCTTTTGAGCCTGGCCTAGTGGAAGGTGTCCCTGCATATGGTAGGGAGGTTGGAGCTGCATGGTCTTTAAAGTCCCTTCCAACCCAAACCATTCTGTGATTCTGTGATTTTCTGAGCAAGTGACTTTAAAATGAAACCCTTTAAAATAAAACCCTCATTAAAATAGTGAAATCTTAATTGTCTGTAAGCTGTTTTTACATATGAAAGGGCAGTAGCTGTTGTAAAATTCTCTTTTCTCCACTAAAAAGTAGCAGTTCCTGCATTTCTGTCTATTATAAACCAAACTATAGCATTCTGTACATTCAGTGTAGAGGGAAACTATTAAATGTACAAGGGGAAACTAGTATTTCCCATTGCAGGCAATTGTCATAACAATATTTGTACTTTTTTTCTTTTAAAGCAACCAAAGCATAATCTTCTGGAAAACTGCTTCCTAAGAACTTTTTTTAAAAGGTTGTAAAGCCAAATTGACAGAAGTTGGAAAAGTGATAATTAAAGCTGTATGTGTTTCTTTGTGCACATGGAGTGTTACAGTTCTTTGTGCAGATTACTTGAATTCTACATCACTGCTTTTAGTTTTTGAACAAATGTAACTTTGTAACTTTAATATATGTTTAAACAGTTATCTTGGCAACTGTTATGAAAAAATATTAGCAGAAGGCTGTAGACCAGGGTATCCCCAGCCTTTTCTTTTTTACATCATATTCTTTCAGCTGTATGGAGGTGCTAAATCAGTGGAGTTTTAGTCATTGTCCCATAGCTGCTGGAAACAGCGGGGGAATAGCACAAGTGTTTAATCTGTGCAGTCTTTACTTGTGCAGCCAAAAATTCTCAAAATTAGCAGTCTGTTCTTTAAACATTCCCAAAGGAGCCCCCTTCACTTTTATATCATTTTAGTATACTTTATCATTCCTTTTTTCTTACAAGTTTCAGCACTAAACTTTTCAGATTTGAAATACTTGCAAAATGGTTTTGTCACAGGTTTAGAATTGATAATACATGTCTCCGAAGTCCGTCTGGTAGCTTATGGCTATGTATAGTCTTTAGATTTTTTCTGTATAGCAGTAAAGTTAAATAATATACTTGAGATAGTGTTAAGTTCCAGCACATTGAAGATTTTGATTGCTTGTCACTTTTGGTAGAGTAGTTAAGTATCTTTTTGCAAATCTGTATTAAGGTTCTCCATGAGTAGCAACAGAGAGAACTCTGTGATGGTACAAATAAACCATTTGGGTGCACCTCATATTAGACACGTGACGATCAGTACTTGGCTTTATGTATTTCAAAGTAAACAAATTTTTTCTCGCTGATCAAGATTATTTTTGAAAGTTCCCAAGGTACCTCTACCCAGCTGTTACTCTGCTCATACTTTCCTTAATCATCATTATAGCAAAGACAGCAAGAAACAGCTGTAACCAATGCATATCTCATTATCTTTTTCTTGGCAGGAAAAGCATGCATCATATTTCATATCTCCCACCCTTTGCTGAAATATATAAGCTATCTGTTATTTTTCATTCCTGTTGTATCTGACTCAAGTAAAATTGTTGCTAAAGGTTAAGCAATTTGAAAAAAGTGCAGTAGAAATTTCCTTAAGAACATAAAGAGCAATACAATAGACAAACAGTGGAACCTGGTTAAATTAATCTTAAATGAGCCTCAAGCCAGATGGGTTCAGGACTTGAACTAAAATGAAGCAAGATGTGTCATGCCAGTGACTTAATTAGGTGTTGCAGTAAGACTTGAGGCTTATTTCATGATAGCTACTGAATACTCTTTTTTTCCCCTCATTCAGCAAGGGCTACACAGATGTAGTGAAAATCCCGGAAGGGGCTACCCACATCAAAGTTCGGCAGTTCAAGACTAAGGACCAGAGCAGGTTCACTGCCTACCTGGCCCTGAAAAAGAAAAATGGTGAGTACCTTGTCAATGGAAAATACATGATCTCCACTTCAGAAACAATCATTGACATCAACGGGACTGTCATGAACTACAGTGGCTGGAGTCACAAAGATGATTTCTTGCACACAATGGGACACTCTGCAACAAAAGAGATTCTTATCGTGCAGATACTTGCGACTGATCCAACTCAACACGTGGATGTCCGTTACAGTTTCTTCGTGCCAAAGAAGCAAGGGCAAATGACTAATTCTGTCACCAGCAGTGGCAGCAGCAGCAGCAAAGTACCTCCACAGCTCATGCAACCCCGCTGGGTTACGGGGCCGTGGCTTTCTTGTTCTCGAACATGTGACACAGGATGGCACACCAGGACTGTCCAGTGCAAAGATGGGCATGGAAAATTAGCTAAGGGATGTCTTCTCTCCCAGAGACCATCAGCATTTAAACAGTGCTTGTTGAAAAAGTGTTAACCTGTGGTTGTGATCTTCTTTACAAGAGGTTTGATTAAGCCACTGTTGACATATTGGTATTAGGTCTGCCCAGACAGAGAGAAGCAAAGGCTTCAATGTACTCACATGCAGTCTCAAATTATGGGCAGAATCTGCCTATTTGGACCAAATGAAGATGTGCACTGCTTTAAATAATAGTAGGGTTATCTTAATATGTCAAAAAACTAAGTATCAAAGTTGTTACAAGCCCTCTGTGTCTGCAAAAATCCAAAATAAAATAATGCGAAAGAAGAAAAACTAGTGAATGGAGGATCCTGGGATATTTGAAGGTTACAGAATCATCTCCCCTTTTTCACCTACCTCTAATACAGTTTATCGTTAGAAAATGTCACATGTACCCATGATACAACAGTAGCTTATTTTATACTGTTTTGTAAATATCTTTCATTTGGTATGTCACTTTATATCACTTGGTTCTTTTAAAAGATCAAAAGACAATAAGCAAAGTAACTGACCAAAGTATATCTGCAGCCCTTGAGGACTTGGTCCATTCTTCAGAAAGGGCTGCAGATGTTTTACTGGAAAATGGAGAGCTTGCTACTGGTTTTAAAAAGTTACACTTTTTGTTTTTGACAAAAGGAGACACATTTTCATGCTAGGAATTTCCTGGCACCAGATCATTATTCTGTGACAAATACTGTGTTTCCACCAACAAATTCTCAGAAGGAGCACTGCAGCAGCTTGCAGACCAGGGATCCCCACATGTACATTGCTCCTATACCAGCACCATCAGCAACTCCTCACCCTGTGTATGTCAGACACACAGAGGAAGAGGATTTGGCTGCTAGGGGGGATTGTGTACACTTTGCTTGTACACCTTGCACTGGTTCTGGCTGTGTCACTGCTTGGGGTCCTTGTCAATGAACAATAGCTGCTGGTTTCTTCTTTCCATAAAACAAAGGCATACTGTATTTTGTAGAAACTAGTTAGAGAACCAAAAATTACAGGTAAAATAATTAAGTGTCTTCTAACTCAGATATTCTGAGGCTGTGTTCGACTGCTTTCTCTGTTATTTTCACTATGGCTTCCACCTTGAATCTAACAATGTGTAACATACCTACATCTTTTTAAGAGGCTATAAAGGTCAGAAAAAACACAGCAAGCAGTTAATATTTTATCACTGTTTTGTCCATCATGTCTAACTCTGGTATTCATCTTACCAGCACAAGTTTTTAACTATTTGTCTTTTTGATTGTTTTGTGTGTGTTTGGGATTTTTTTAAAGCTATAGAAGGCATTCATGTTTTGTATATCTACCACATTTGAGAGCAAAAGGGGTCACTAGGAAGTCAAACCACATCAGGATGTGGAGGACTTGCCCAATATCAATAAAACTGTTTCCACAGTACAGGCAGTAGCAGGTAATAGTTTTCATTGGCAGTAACTTCTGAATCCCATTATTGTCTTGTAGAAGTTCTGTGACTGAGGATGGGCATTTCACTGTATTCAGGTAGCAGGAGGAGGCCCAGTAGCAATCCTGCTAAAATTAACTTACTTTTCTATCAGCAGGCTTTGAATTAAGCCCTAGAATTATGGTACCAAGACAAGTGCTTCGAATATGCTGATGAAAATAGAATTCCGTCTTTTATTTCTTTGATCATCCGCACAGGATAGTATGAGACTGCAGGAGGATTGTCAGACAAGCCTTACAGCTGTAAGTCACCTGTACTTGAGCACTGAAATACCCCAGGGTCTTCTGAAAATCTCAGTCATGAATTCAGGAGAGAAAACGTTGGCTGCTGTAGCAAGAAGGGCAGGTCTGACTCAGGCTGACACAAACATGTTTTTGTAACAGCGGCATGTTTTTATGAACTCTTAGAAAGCATGTGATGATTTCGAAACATCATTGCTACATCTACAAGTGTGAAACCAGGAGAAGCATTTATTTTTGTACCCTGCTCTAAATAAACAATAATAGGGGCAGGGCCTCTTCCTCTGTCAAAATGAATTACCAACAAACGCTACTAGTCATCTTCAGCTTTCAGAAGTGCTTTGGCCTTCTTTTTAGGAGTAGTCCTATGGAAAACAGTGGATCTTGAGGAAATTTCCCCACTTAATCTCTGATCCCATCCTAAGAACTGAGATCAAGGCTCTACAGAAGTATTTGCAGAGATATGGAAGGATTAAGATTTATGCCTTCTAAACTCCCTTTGAAGTGTCTTGTTTTCCTTTCCAGTAATCTAATTTTTATATCTGTATAACATGTGTTCTAGCACCTCTCAAAAAGGCTTATAACAAATAGAAACCATCATTATAGGAAAAATAAGGACACTTCACATGTCTCGGCATAGACTTAACATTTGTCTCGATGTACAGCTGCAGTATTAAGTGGCATTTGTTTTTCCTGTGTTTTATCATAATGTGCAAGAGACAGAATGTGCAAGCATTTGTGTTTGCATCATAGTAATAATTTATTTGATACTCAACAGGATGAGTAAAGCTTTTGGATGCTATTCAGGCTCCAGAAGAGCAATACCAGATGCGGGTATAAATTTAAAGCTTCCTTAGATCAAGGATATCTTTTTCATAGAAATAGTTTATTTATAAAAAAATAGGTAAGTATGAGAACAAACCACTATAGTGACTTTTCCCTTTTCACCAGCCTAGTAATGAAGCAAATTAACATGAGCAAAAAGCAGCTGCCTTTATATGGTGAGAGGGCAAAGGAGACAGACCAAGGAAGCAAGTTTAAAAGTGTAAGATAAGCTAGGTCAGCCTGCTCTAGTTAGCGCTTGATTTTTAGCTGTTCTTTCTAATCAGACTCCAATTCCAAACCTTGCTTTTGTCGGTCATAGCTATCTCATATAACTGATGATTGGAAAATAGGTGCAAGGTATGTATGTGACTTTGTCATTTCAGGTTCTGTTCTCAGCTAAATTCTTTGTCACTCACACTGTTATGTCACTGTTTACATTACTACCAAGTGTTGCCAAATGCAAAATGCATCTAGAGTATTGAAACCCAGACTACTGTTTTTTTGCATAGAAAGAGATGATCCTCAGTGTTAAATTCACTGCTGACTCTTCGGAACATGTCTCCAGTGCCCTTAGGTTGAATTGGACCTCTAAGCATTAGTGGGTTTTAGAGCATCTGCTTTTTAAATAAGAGATTCACATTAGGGAAAAGCCTATCATTGGTTTGACAAGATGTATACAAGAAATTAAATTTAGCTGCCCTCCTGTGGAAACAGTTTTATCACAAGGGGGAGAGGGAATAATCTTGTGAATTAATCATAAATGTTTAAAAAAAAAAAAAGCAACACAGCACTGAAAAAAAATAAAATAATTTATTGTTTTTACAACTGGTATGTGAATGGATGTAATGAATTTATTTATTCTTATTTAACAAAAATACCAATTTTGCAAATTCTATATTTAAAATGTTTTGCTATTGTCTCTGTCTCTCTCTTTCATGCTCTCTTTTAATTTATGCTTCAAATTTGTGTTGAAAGTACGCCTTGTGAGTTTACATAATATATGGCACTGGTTATTTTTTGTATGTTTTTATTTAGAAAGTTTTCTGCATGGAACAGGAATATATGTGTATACATGTGTGCACACAGTATAGATGTATATTCTTTTTCTGCTACCATCTTTTTCTTAGAGAAGTGATAGATTTGTAATTTTGTGCACCTCAAGCTCAAAGCTCCTTGTTACACTTCACTCAACTAGCAAGTCAAGAGAAAAACCCGTATCAGCTCCTAAAGAAGTCAGACAACAGACTTGCTTCACATAGGCAGATGTAATTCATGCTGCATGCCTCACTGATTTACCACAAAGCTGGTGCTCAATGGAAGCAAGTTCAGGCTTCTAGTAAATTGTAATCCTGTATATGTGAATGAAGTTTATCTGGGTTGTCCGGGTGGCAAATGAGTCTTCTCTCATGCTTCTTATGTTTAAGTGAAAACACTACAGAGAAACTCATGTGTGCCTGTTTAAAAACAGAGCTGAAACAATGTATGATTCGGATTATGAGGACTGAACCATTAAGAAAGCTACTTTTCTGGTCTTTTCACCATTTGTATACATATAGAAATATGTATATATGACTATAAAAAGTCAAAAGCCTAATTTGGAAGGATTTGCAATGTTTAACTTCATTGTATTCCAGCTCTTTGCACCACATCAGGCATAGTTAGATGCAGAAAAGCCAGCAAAACTTGTGTTTTCAGTGTTTCCTTAAAAATAACAGTATGTTTGCTTCCACTTTTCATCCAGTCCAATTACTGCTGAACTCAAGAGAACAGTGTAAGAGAAAAAATGTAAGCAAACCTACAGCTTTTCTATAGTCAATTTATTTAACAAAACAAATTATTACTGTGGCCACTTTGCTGTAAGAGCAGTACTACAGGCGGCAATCTATTTCAAACTGTTGAAAGTTATCTTGCTAATCAGTGCCCACATTCACATCAGTAAAATTCCAGCTCAGCCCCTCTGCTCAGTGTCTGCTGCCATGCGGGTACTACCAAGGCTTTAGATGAATCTGTGATGGCCAGAGGGTGACACTTACCCACTTAAGGCCCACTCCAGAATCCCAGGGGAATGACTATAAGCCTTGGCTTTGATGATCTATAGGGCAGGCTTTAAAGTGGATTTGTAAGGATGGACCATTAATAATTGTGGGTTTTCGGCAATATGTTTAGGCGAGTGTTCCTCCTCATTCTGATGCATACCATGCTGTTCTTTGCCACTGAGAAAGATGGAGTCTATAGCAAGAGCCAAAATTAAATTGTTGGAGTATGGGCTGCAGTTTTCAAAAAAAAAAAAAAAGTTGCTAGTTTGAAGGGGTTTGGTCTTTTTTTTAATGAAGTGATTGGTTTTTATAGGTTGCCAGAATACATCATTGAGTTCACACTTGTCGTTTGTATCATTTTCAAGAGGTTTTTCTATTGTGGGTACACTGGCACTAGGTTGTATCGTACAGCTACTTCAACATACTTGTTCTGAATAAGGTTGTATATGCAGGTATTTCTGATTTGTCGTCTGTACCAGTAAAGATTCTTAATGTAAAATAAATTATTAGGTCCTCACTGGCTCCACAAAATGTAGCTTTGGGGTTTACAAGACATTACTACAAGTGCAAGTTTTCAGTGATAGCAGGGTGTTCCAAACACAAAATTTGGAACACCCCAAACATACTCTTAGTGTTCCAGGTGAGTGGTGTAAGATCTTCTCTTCAGACACACTATACTGAGCATTTTGATACCGTCCAAAAACAAACTCACAATGTCATTTGCCCTGAAAATTGTCTGCAGAGGCTCACGGTCGCTGTAAGGACTCTAAAACCATTTCCACATACATTAACCTTGCCTAGTCCACTTGAAAGACATATGGGCACATGTAGAACTTTACTGTGGCTAAATGCAAATGCCTGGGTTTTGTGTGTCCATGTGTATAGATATATGTATATACACAAATGAGTATTTGGGTCTCCATTACTCTCACTCACAGGGCAAAATAGTTAAACTGGTTTTAGGTATACTTACGTAAATTCAGAGTAACTTCATTACATCATTTGGCTTTGCAGAAGCTGCTTCAGACTTATACCACTTTAAGTGACAGCATAGTTTGTCTTTTAACTTATAGGAACTGGTTTACACAATTAATCATATGAACTGTGAAATTTTCAGATAGTTTATTGTACAAAACATACTCACTGACAGTCAAGCATATATAAATTGTTAAAATCCCATCCAATAGAGGAAATAATATACTGAATTCAAGTATGTTGGAGACAGTGTATACTCCTGTTTAGCAATAAATCCATTTGATTTGTATTCCCAGGTCATCTGCCTAATAACAGATAAGATAAAACAGGAGAGGTACTCTCGGGAAGACTTACAGGAAAGCACACATTTAGTTTAGCTTAGATTATTTCATGCACCTCTTTATTCCGTCTTTTGGTGTCAGTATTTCTGGGAAGTGTCACTTTGTGCATTAGAGATAATTTGGCTGAAGTTCCAGTACCCTTTGAAAAAAACAAGATGTGTCACAAAACTTTTTCATCCTAATACGTGTCTAATGGAAGAGTTAACATCTTTAGAGCACTACTATGTCAGCCCATTTACATTATAAATAATGTTATGCAAAATACAAATTCATTTGAACTGAATTGTACAAGGTCTACACTGTACTATGACACATTGAAGGCCAATATTTTGTTTTGTAAACTACTACATATGTATAATTTACCAGTTGTAATCTTAACACATTTGATTCTGTGATTTCAGTAAAAGTAATAAACTGTATCATAGGTCCAAAATATTTGATCTATATGGTATATTTGAAGGCTACTCTTTGCTGTTCATGCCCTGCTAGAGATAGATGTGCATTAAGATTGAGCTAATTCCTATATTATAGCATAAATATTCTTTCTATATGTAAACACTGTACTCCAGTTGTGATGAAGTGGAATTCTGTCAAAGTGGCTTTTTGAGTCATGAAATGTAACAGGAAAGTACAGAAGGTGGCATTTGGTGCCCTTCCAGAGCCTTTGACAAAGCCTGTAATTCAGAAAGATGGTATATACCTATGATCTCCTGAGCCTCCCCAAGCCCCCATGAAATGCATGGGATCTGTCCAAAAAGCAGCATCCCACAGTTAGTGGATTAGGTACTCAGAATTAGATGCATAATTAGCCATATAAACCAATCTAAGAGTAGCAAAACCCTGCTGGAACAGGTAATGGTGTTGTACAATGCATGCAGAAGTGGTGGCACAGTCTATGTGTCAAAGGAAAGGTAGGAGCAGTGATTATGGGATTGGGCTGGTGTGACACAGTTGTATAAACACTCCAGTTGAAGCATAGCTCTTAAGATGCATTATTAACAAGATTTACTTTTCTAATATAACCATATTATTATGCATTATAATTCAATTTTCATGCTGATTTCTTGATTATCCCTTCTCATTCCACAACATCATATTGGAGGTTTTTTTTGTTCCCAAAAATGATGTTTTCTTCACAAAAGCAAAAGCAAACTTATCCTTTCTAAATCTTATCCCACACGTGTGTCTAATCTGTTGATTGCTGGTATTCTCATGAATTGTGGATTTTGCTTTCATTAATGTGGTTTTGCTTTATTGTGTTTTACAAGTTGTAATACAGAAACAATTTCAATAGGACAAGGAGTAGCTTTTCTTCCTCGATTTTTCAAACAAGGGCAGCAAAGATTTACAGAAGTGCCAGTACCTATAGGGAGGCCCAAGGTCTTCAGAAAAAAATGTCTGATAATCTGTTACACTGTATACAAATCTTCTTGAACCACATAACAAGAGTTATCCTGCTAGTGTTTGGTACAGTATATACATATGCACAATATTACATATTTGTAATATCACTACTACATAGTCTGTATATATATTAAGATGTTTCAGAAAATCTTGCTTATACATTTACACTAGATGGTTATAAGACTGGTCACTGCCCATGAGAAAGCATTCAGTGGTCAACATCAGCAAAGGGTGCAGTGAAGAGTCTGTGCTAGAAGGCAGTACCACTTATGCTGCCTAAAGGATTTAGGGAGATGAGTCATCAGCTATACTCTTCAGTAAAATTGACTGCAGGTTTTCATTCCTCCCTGCACCTTTCCTCAGCCAGGATTCTGGAGCAGAGCAAAATCCACACTAACTCCTTGTCTCCTCCCGCCCACCTGCAAGTAGAAATAACAGACATGTAAAGTATGCCACAACTTGGTCCTCTACATTTAGACAATCTGATTTTTTGTCTCTTGGGAACTCAACAAGTATTACCATCTCAGAGCTATATCAATACCTCCTCCAAATTTTTGACTGCATAGCAGGCTGTGATTTCACAGAGTGAATATAGCAGGTCCTATCTTCCCAAAATTCTGGTTTTATTTCCCGTTTTAGAGTTTGCAGTAGCTCAGAGAAAGCCATCACTGGGAATGGAAATCCATTTGTATACAAATCAAATAGAGCAGACAGAGCAGTATAGATTTTCTCAAATGTCCAATGCTGTCATAATCCCATTACTATGAAGGGACTGCTCTGTATCAGGAAGATGAACTCATTCTCTCTTAATGTATTTTCCATCTCTTCATAATGTTGACATTTGGCCTCTTCAGAAACTATACATAATTACATGTGAGGAGGGAGACTTCTATTTCCAAGATTCTGAACTTGGAGACCCAAATCTCAGTTTTAGGTGGGAATGCAAGAAGGATGTGATCCAGTTTCAGTCCTCTAGCCAAACTGATCCTTTTTAAAAAAAAAACACAAGTCCTGGAAACCTCGAAATATATCCAATAATTAAACTACATAACCTTCAAGTCTTTCCACGTTGCTTACATTGTTAGCTCACTCTCCTTAAGCTGTGCTTTGCAAAGCCTACAAAATTCATCATACTCAGACCACTCTGCATTCTCAGCTGACCCAAGGATAGGGTTGAGGAGTAAATGTGTGGGGAAAATAATTTTATAAAGGCCAAGGAAAAATTATTACTTTCCATGTTTGGAGGACCCAGGGTGGCAATCTCATTGCTTTCCCTTGATTGTTCTGGGGAAAGCATGTCAAAGTGAAGGCGTATGGTTGTTTTCTTAAGCAGCTGCTCAAGAAAGCTTCATTGTAGCAGTTGTGTGCAACCTATGGATGAGCTTATTAAAACAGCCATTGCAGCCACTGCCACTCATAGTCTCACTGCTCTGAGTGTTGCTAAACAAATACAGTAAGACAGGATAGATGAAATTCTGGAGAACACATGCACATTTAGGTATGTGGAGAGAGAGGTGGGTGTATCAGAAAGTGTAAGGCATAAGAAGTGTTGCATCCTATAATTTGTATTAGCTTTGATACATTTTGCCCCAGGAAGCTCATATTCATGTATTTTTGCCTACCTGTAATTGGGTTCACTGGAACACCACTATTTTATTTCTTCCATCTCTTCCTCCATCTCCATGAGACTTTACCTAAAGGACCTAAATCTGTAAAATTAAAGCCAGATTCTCCTGCACATCTCTGACTGCATAAGCCTGAGTTCTGCTAAACAGACTGACATGAGCAGCAACACTTCCCAGTAAATTGTGGCTTCTACCAGTTGGGTGGTAGGAGAGTGATATCCCTTGTCCTTGCAGATTCCAGGAAAAGATGAGGGTCAAGGGAAGAGCCTGGCACTGCCAAACATGAGCCATGCTGGCATCAGCTCTCAGAGTGTCGTAGAATCATAGAATCATGGAATGGTTTGGGTTGGAAGGGACCTTAAAGCTCATCCAGTTCCAACCCCCCTGCCATGGATAGGAACACCTTCTACTAGACAAGGCTGATCAAAGCCCCATCCAACCTGGCCTTGAACGCTGAGAGGGATGGGGCAGCCACAATTTCTCTGTGCAGTCTGTGCCAGTGCCTCACCACTCTCATCACTTGTCTCAAGGGCTGAAGCTGTCTGAACTTTCAGATCCTGCATATGTAATGACATGCTTATCTCTAGCTCATCTGAGTGCTTTGCACAGGTGTGCATCAGAAATTCTTTTTACAGTTCTAGCTGTGCCAGTTGCCTTTTTCCCTCTGCCACATTTGTAGTGTTATTTTGAGAGAGTGCAGTCCAAATGGATTTTGCAGTTTTTGCTCTGGAGGCACTGAGGCACATATTCCCTTCAAGCTTTAAGTTGCTGTAGTAGCAGGTGGTGTGCCTGGGCTCTCCGCTGATGGCACCTGGGTGTTCCCATGGCCACTGACAATTTGGTTACCTATCTGCTATGATAGTTGAAGGCCATATGCCCTGGGGAGGTTTGCAGACATAAATTCTTCTTCAGCCATATTGGTAACCACAAAAAAGCTGCACACATGTGTTAACGCATATAAAGTGCACATCCTTGCAAAAATATGTGCAAATTGCACTCAACTGGCATTCCAGCAGAGAGGTCCGTTGGAAACCTGCCCTGTGCAGCCATAAAGATGTGAAGGTACCACAGAGAAACATCTGCTTGGTAAGCAGGAAGGCACCAGCACAGTGAACATCGCTACGGCCATATAGAGCCTGAGAGCATCAGGTAACTCACATCTTGAAATAGTTGAAAGCTGGCAGCAGGCCACATAGGCAATTGCTTAGATGGAAGCTACCCAACGGGTTGGCAAACAAGCTTAGTTACCTAGTAAAGGTGGTCTTTAACTAAAGGGTAACGAAAATTATACTGGAAACTTTCAGAGCACTTTAAAGTGGTCAATTTAAGACAGGGCCCTGCCCACTGGAAGTGGTCCTTTGCTGAAGGCCTTGCTGTATTAGGGCTGGTTTTGTCCAGAAAAAACAGTGTTAGAGGCATTCTGTGTGGGCTGGGAGGAATGTTTTCACACTGATATTTATGTGGCATGCAAAGATCTGACAGCCATCCAGAGGGGTTTTGGCCAATATTTCATTTTAAATATACACTGCACACAACTGAATAAAAGCACATGAAATGGCATTGCTTCTGAAGGGTAAACTGAATGGTGGAGCAGCCACAGATAACGGAGAGAGACTCCATATGGTAAACCAGCGGCTATGGAGATACAGGTTCTTTCAACAGGAATTTGAGCTATGAGAGGATTTAGGGGGAAATTACCAACCAGTCTGGCACTCAAATGCCAAAATACACAGTCAGACTCTTGGCCGTATAGGCACGCTGTAATGCACTTCAGCTTCACTTCAAAGGGAGAAGGGAAGTTACAGGACTTCTCTGTAAACCTCAGCCTCTTCATGTATGCAGGAAATCACCATTAAAACTCTTGCCCTTCTTCATGTTTAAATGAAATGGGGAACTGAGGAATTACATATGAAGAACATTTCCTTCAGAGGAGAACAAACCAAAGGATATTTTGTTTCCCTCTCCTTCAGAATAATTATTATGTTGGGATGAGTTAATTGTGTATTTTTGGCTTTTTTTTCCAAAAATAATTTCGTAAAGCAAGGCAGAGACACAGCCAGAACCTAAGACAAGTTGTGAGGTTACTGTGGAACAGTTTTGCCTCCAAAAGGTTTTGGCCTGCCTCAGCCTTGCTAAAGCCCTTTCCAGGATGGCTTGTCTCTGGTTCCTGTTCCCCAGAGCCTGCACCTTCTGCCCCAAAGGTGCAAAGCCATTTCCTTTGGCTGCATTCATAATGCTTATTTAAATCATCACCTGGTTTATTTTCAGAGATAGTCAGGTTTCTAGAAATATGTAAAGGAGGATGTTAACGACGTAGTGGGGGGGCAGGGAGAGAACCCAAAACATTGACAAAAAAATTAGGAGACATAGTTGTTCTCATTTATAACTACAAAAGAAAAAAGAGGGGGGAAAGATTCAAGAAGGAACAATACCTAGGAACAGTGCCTCTTCTGTCTTGAATCTGGACACAAGCCATAACAAGGCAAACTTTGGAAAACTTGGGGAGTTAGTTTAGATCTCATAGAAATCCATATCTTGGGGTAAGCTTTAAAATATAAAGCAAACAGCTAAAATATGAGAATGGAGTAGCAACAGAGCAAAAAATGCTTAAATGTTCAGTTAAATACAGTGAGGGATAAGAAGTAACCGAGAAGGGAGTTTGGACAGTTTGGGATAATTTCAGATGAGATTAAATTTATCAGATAAATGTAAGGGACAAAAATTTTTAATAGTATAACAATAAATATGGATTTCCATTAGAAGTAGTAGCTGAAGGCTTCATAGCCCAATTATTGAAAAAATTAAAATCGCAGCCCAGATGGGTTTATCATTTTAAGTGCTTTCAAGACTTTAAATAAAGTCTTAGTTGATTTATTTAAGTATATGTGCCAGGAGGTTTCTTCTCTTGCATGAACACAATTGTAGCTGTAACATACATTAAAACTCACAAGGAGGGGCCAGAGACTAGCTCAGGCTACTAAGATGTACCATAGGAAACATACCTCACGGACAAGGGATTCAGGCTTCAGCTTCATTTACAAATTCCCCACAGGGTTCTTGGTTCAGTTGCACAAGAGCAAGCTGCTGGCTGAATGAAACAGGAACATGGGAGCACTTCTCATCTCTGTGGGACCAGACTAGGAGTCCCAGCTGAAAGCACAACATGACCATGGGTTGCAAAGGATCACTGAGGGACAGTTTCATAGGTGTTAAGCTCAGAAATTTGTGAGAATGAAGGGGTAAATCCTACCTGGGAGCCAGAGTTTACACAGAGGTATGGGTCCAATTCACCTGACTAGTTCAGTGAAGGGTCCCATGATAAAAAATAAATAGATTGGTCATTTGGGATATAGAATCATAGAATCATAGAATAGTTAGGGTTGGAAAGGACCTTAAGATCATCCAGTTCCAACACCCCTGCCATGGGCAGGGACACCTCACACTAAACCATATTATCCAAGGCTCTATCCAAGCTGGCCCTGAACACTGCCAGGGACGGAGCATTCACAACTTCCCTGGGCAACCCATTCCAGTGCCTCACCACCCTAACGGTAAAGAATTTCTTCCTTTTATCCAGTCTAAACCTCTGCTGTTTAAGTTTCAACCCGTTACCCCTTGTCCTATCACTACAGTCCCTAATGAAGAGTCCCTCACCAACATCCCTATAGGCCCCCTTCAGATACTGGAAGGCTGCTATGAGGTCTCCACGCAGCCTTCTCTTCTCCAGGCTGAACAGCCCCAACTTTCTCAGCCTGTCTTCATATGGGAGGTGCTCCAGTCCCCTGATCATCCTTGTGGCCCTCCTCTGGACTAGTTCTAACAGTGCCATGTCCTTTTTATATTGAGGACCCCAGAACTGCACACAATACTCCAAGTGAGGTCTCACGAGAGCAGAGCAGAGGGGCAGGATCACCTCCTTTGACCTGCTGGTCATGCTCCTTTTGATGCAGCCCAGGATACAGTTGGCTTTCTGGGCTGTGAGCGCACACTGAAGCCAGCTCATGTTCATTTTATCATTGACCAACACCCCCAAGTCCTTCTCCACAGGGCTGCACTGAGTTTCCTTTTTGCCCAACCTGTAGCTGTGCCTGGGATTGCTCCGACCCAGGTGTACGACCTTACACTTGGCATGGTTAAACTTCATGAGGTTGGCATCAGCCCACCTCACAAGAGTGTCAAGGTCCCTCTGAATGGCATTCCTTCCCTCTAGTGTATCAACAGAACCACACAGCTTGGTGTCATTGGCAAACTTGCTGAGAGCACACTCAATCCCACTGTCCATGTCAGCGACAAAGATGTTAAACAAGACCGGTCCCAACACCGATCCCTGAGGGACACCACTTGTTACAGGTTTCCAGCTGGACATTGAACCGTTGACCACAACTCTTTGCGTGCGGCCATTCAGCCAGTTCTTCATCCACCGAGTGGTCCACCTATCAAATTGATGACACTCCAATTTAGAGACAAGGATGTCATGTGGGACAGTGTTGAATGCTTTGTACAAGTCCAGGTAGATGACAGCAACTGCTCTACCCCTGTCCATCATTTCTATAGCCCCGTCATAGAAGGCCACCAAATTGGTCAGGCAGGATTTCCCCCTAGTGAAGCCATGCTGGCCGTCACCAAACACCTTGTTGTTTTTCATGTGCCTTAGCATGCCTTCCAGGAGAATCTGCTGCAAGATATGTCTCAAAGCACTGCAAGAAGGTAGCTAAAGGACCAAAAAATCTACATTGGTTTCTCTATGGCAATAGAGAGAGGTTGCTTTAGCAGTGTGAAATGTTTTCTGATTTCAATACCACACCAAAAAAAGTGCCAAAACAACTTGCCAGTGACAATAATGTGTGGTGTAATGTTGAGGATGAAAAACCTTCAGCTGGGTTTGACCCAGTATAAACCATCCCTGAGACCACTCCAGTAATATTCAGTGTTAGCCACCTGGGCTTTTTATCTGAATAATATCTGTCACTTGAATATAGATAAATATTAAATTCTCTCTATGGTTAATGGTGAGTCCTTAGTGTCAACTTAAAATGCAACTCATGTTTCTAAATCATTTCAGTGAATTTGTAAATTCCATCCTCAGGTTTTTTGAAAAACATATATTATTATTTTTCAGTCTGCTATTTAACACCATAGTATGATTCTAGCCAAACCCTGAAATCCCACGCAAGGCAGATTATGTTCAGTTCTCTGGCTGTCTACATATTTTCCTCCACTATGTAGCTTACAAGCCAATGCCTCAATATAGCCCTAAAAGCATATCCTTAGCATACACTCAAGAGACCACATTCAGTATCCTGTCACCCTTCATATTGAACTGATTGATTCTACCAGGATTGTTAATAAAAGCATAATTTCAAAGTATCTTTTTACTTCAAGCCTTTTATATATTTTTTTTATTATTGTTTTTAATGGTATAGTAGTTATGGCAACTGCTTCCTGCCACCTCTGCTGCCAAAAGCCACAGTCCCTCCATGAAAAAGAGCTCCTCCATCCAAACACATTTTTCAGTGGACAGCAGCATTCCCTGGCTGGAGCACACTCTTCCTTTCCCTTCTGGCAAACTGGAAGCCAAACAAAATCTGTAACAAATGTGAGCTTAGAGTGAGGAATTAACTGAACTTCTTACAAATGACTTTGTATTTTTACACGTATGTGCAAGAAAAAAGAAAAATATAAAATCTCAGGTTGGGGCAGGAGAGAAGAAAAAGCCAGCCACCCCCCAGGACTGTGCAGTGAAAGAAAATGCTTTCCTGTGTTAGAATGCACATTTGGGATTCAAGCTCTCTTAAAAGTCATGGCATAATAGTAATGAAACAATTTGCGAGTTATTTCCCCTTCTCTTTTAGTTTTATTCTACCATAGAGGTCAGTGTCAGGATTTCTTCAGTCTAGTGCATTTCCTGCAGGATGATCAAAGTTGGATTTATGATTTTGAAAAAAAAATGTTCCTATTCTTTGCTAGTACCAAAATCTCTACTTCTGTGAGCAGGCCTTTATGGTCTTAACACAAAATAATTCTTAAGTAAGTTTCCTGTCAAACAACATGGAAAAGCTTTTAGGAAAGCTTTACATTTATTTTCATAGACTGTATTTAAAATATTATTTTCCCTCCCTAAGCATAATTCCAATGCACAGTGATGCAGAACTCACTTGTCTTTCCCTTGCCCTGTTGGCTATGACCTTTTACCCATTCAGAAAATAATTAGTACATTTTCCAGCAGATAGCTGGATGATTTCATGCTCTCTTATTGTGACAAAACATTGTAACAGACCACTTGAGCAAACGGTTTAATGTGCTGCTCTTTCAAGCTCCTGTGTAGTGAATAAATACAATTGTACGAGAATGTAAAAAAAATTGAATGAATCAAGAATTATGATAACAATGAGATGAACAGCCACATATAAAGCAGGAATTCTTTTCCAGACTGAATTTGGAAGTTTGATTAAAATGCAACACAACCATCATCAAGTCACTTTGAGATTTTTGGCTGCATGTGAGAAGAAGATAATGCTTGAGCTCCAGTACTAATTAGACATTGCCCACATTGTGATCATTAATAATTTCCACCACAGTAGCTTCAGTTTACAAGCCATTTTGCAAACAAGTTGCAGAAACATGATGCATAAAGTCTAAGAACCCAGAAGCACATTCAGTAAATAAGCCTGGAATTATGAAAAATAGAGAGGAAGGAAAACTAACAGCAGAGGTCCAGTCCAAAATTGTGAAGCCAATATTACTATGGTTTTGCTTTCAAGCTCAGCAATGGGTTGGATTGCCCAGTATTCTGTGTTAATGTAGTTCTCACTGGTTAAAACCCTTTTTCTCCATATGAATTTTGCCTTCAAAATAATTTTCACTGCCTTCATGCAACTCACGTATTATACAGCTATGTAAGTCATTTTAGCTTCCTTTGTACAATAAACAGAGAGAGACATTGCAGTAGGTCTTCAGAGCATTTAAAAATCCCTTCCCACTGGTTAGCCTAATGTCAAGAGTCATCAAGTGGCCCCCACACACATGTTCTTACTGTGCAAGTGAATTGTTTGGCTGATGGTGGAGTTACACAAGCCCTTTCTGCAGAATAGTTCCAAAAATGAAGAAGGCTGTACACCAACAGGGATGTCTGCTCCCCTCTTCAGTCTTCAGTTCCCAAACTTGAGCCAGCATGCACTGCAGCAACAGGAGAATGAAAAGAATGAGAAGAAAAAGCAAAGCATATATATATATATGCCACAAAATAAAATGAAGTTTATACCTCCAAGGATTCACTGATTAATCCATTGCTTGGATTTTCTCCCAGATAAATTATGCTGCATTGATCCAGGACTAATCTAGCTAAAAAGAAAGTGTCACCATTCAAAGCATAATCCTAATCAAATATCCACAAGTTTCCCTTAACTGTAAAGTTGAGCTGAAAGGTTTTAGAATTTGCCTGTTCTTACACAGGTCAAATGAAGTGGTGACAAAAAAAAAGAGGTACCAGAAGATATTCCTACCCGTTTCCCAGCTGAAGCAACTGGAAGAGATAAAAGTCATAATTATCCTGTTTTAAGTCACACAGTGAGCATAAGTACAGCCAGAAACGTACCATGGCTTATAGGTTCCAAAACAGTGATATAAAACAACTGTTTCTTTTTACCAGGATTTTTTACATCTGTTTTCAGCATCAGGTTGACATTCTCGGTAATTTTTTTTCATTCAAGTCCCCTCTTGCAGCTGCATCCACAGAAGCAGTTCCCCACTGCAGACAAGAGCACTGGTCCTGCCTGCAGGATCTCTCGAGGCACCTTTAGTCAACCCAGGCACCTTTGCTAATTGACAGAAGTGGGCACCTGAAAGGTACAAGACTTGTAGCTTTTGCCACAGGACAAGATGAGGTCAGGAGATGCCCCACAGGCTCTTGTTTCTCTCCATTGGTCTACATTATTGGATGTGGAGAAGGCTTCCACTCTTGACCAGACAAATCCATCCCTGGCCTCAAACTGCTTTACAGATTGACATCTATGCAAGTCGGTCAATGAAGACAAACACTGCTGTCATAAATTATTCCAGTGTCATGTTGTCTGCCAATAGTGTATTACTCTGTTCCTCTTATTATTTTTTTACAGTCTAAATACATAAAGTTGTAGCAACTGCTTCATAGTCTTTCAAATATGTAAAAAGAAATATTTTTACACTGGTGAGGGTTTCCTCTTATGGACTTTCTGATCTGCATCTGAAACAGTGTTTATAGGTGCCTTTTAGATTCAAAAGAGAGAAAATGTGCACTTCATGTCACCCTACAGTAAACGTCCATAATAGTTTCGATGAATTGCCCATTGCAAATGTGTATTTCTTTCCAGTGACAAAGGGACACAGGGTTCAGATGTAGACAGCTACAGTGCAGATGTCTGAAGCTGAGTGAGATGAAATCTCATTCCAGGTCTCAAAAGGGCTGAAAGTGCTTGGGAGCAGTATCTTGTTTCCAAAGAGTTTTCAAGTGAAAACTCAGTTCCAAGTGGCTATAATTCTTTCCAAAAATTGACTGGATGAAGGCAGGTTTGTTCTGTAGCATTTTTTTTCACTGAGCTACCATTGTGAGAATTAGTAATGTTCCAGTTCAGATTCTCTCCCTCCCTGACATCCCTCCCCCTTACATTCTCCAGCTCTTACTTCATTGCAAAGTTATCTTAAAGCATGTGCAAGAAACTGTACATTCTCTTTGGTACAGAAAATATCAGCAGTGTGATTCAAAACCCCTCAGAATGTGAAGGCTATACGTATTGCAATAACTGTCAGAAAAATGCTTTGCTTCCCTCCTAAAATATATCCTTGTGGAGAGATCTATTTTTTATGCTAAGTTTTATTCGTAGCTTTTCTTACTAATACAAAGTTGTTTAAAGTTAAATTATGAAGGCCTTGAAAGATGACAATGTATTTGTTTCTATTAGCCTTGATATACACTATTAAAATGCATGTTACTACCAAGCTTTTAAAGTAAATTATTGAATTATATATGACTACCGGTTATGACAAGTCAGTATCCCTATTACACATGATATATACACAGTATATTGGTAAGCCTTCAGGTTCAACAAGCTGTAACAATGAGATCCAAAATGTAACCATGAAATAGATGGTGGCTTTGAATGATATCCCTTGTGCAGAATCTCTCAGTGAGTAGATCTCATTGCTGTGCTGCAAGCACAAAGAGAACTCAGCTCCTCACCCATTCACTGTGTGTATACTTCCACTATCTTTTCTTTTTTGGCTTCTTTACCCCATGGTGAATAAATGTAATAAAGCCAGCTGCTGCTTTCATGTCTGTGCACAGTTTTTCCACAGGTGCCACTAAATGCTCTTGAATACACTCCAGCTCATTCCCTGAAGAAAACCTCAGCATCTAATTTTCTTTTTTTTTATTGTAATCAAATAATGGTTATAATTTAACCATATTATAACCAAATAATTATACAAGCTAAAAGCCTTACCTGAGCTATCAAAAAAAAAAAAAAGAAGAAAAAACATGCTCCCCAAATGTAAAATCTTGGCTCCCTTTTCTGACCTTATGCAGTTGATTTAAATGCTTTACTGAGTTCTCAGAGTTTATAAATATGAAAGAAATTTTTTTCCTCCTTCAAATAATCCACCATAAAATGGAAGGTCACTAGCAGAAACATGTCTTGTTCTTCCCATCCCCCAAAAAACTAAGCTAATTTAAAAATCAGAATAATCTGCCCTAACTTTTAAGAAGGCAATTGACAACAGGCCAGAGCTTTCTTTTGCTAATGCTTGTCATTCCATGTAGCTCTGTGGGCACTGATGGAATTGCTCCGCATCGCACCCATATAAAAACACTTTTGGCCAAATAACCACCACAGATTTACAAAGGTCTATGTAGAGCAAAGACACCAGTAGCTTCTAGAGAAACAAATATTTTAAGTGTGGTGCCTAACCCCTGAGTAATTTTAACACATTTGCACTGCTCACCAAATGTCACAGTCCTGTTTACAAAAATATGAACACTTTCATGTGGGTCTAGAAAAGCAGTATTTACAGTACAAAGTTTATCTGCTTATATAAAAGTATCCTCAATTTTCCTGTTGGTCCAACATAGAATTATCTAAGTTGACTTCTCCTTTTGCACACAAAATTACAGAATTCAGCTAGTGAAACATTTCTCTACTATTAGCAAATTTCATGTGTGTGTATGTGTGTGACTGAAGGTTGTTTAGTGCCATCTTTTGGGTGGTCCTAATACTACAGAATAGCTTAACCAGATCAATTACACAATTGCCATCATTCACGTGGCTAGGAAGCCACATGTTATTAGCTCCCTAAACTTGTTTCTAGAGAGTTTGTGGGGTGTTTATCCTTGATTTCATCTCTCTGTAAGGTTTTGCTTTCTATCGTGCATGAGCTCTCTAAAGAAAAAATGGGCAGCAATGAAGGAGGCTGTGGGCTGTGCTAGTCAGGGGTGCAGGAGCAGGGACACTGTTTTCCACAATGGGACCAACCTGGCAGAATCAGTAAATCGAAGGTAAGACGGTACCACTGGTCACAGCAGCTGTAATTACACCATATAGACACACTGATGATCAACAGCTGTTTAAGAAAATAGGTGCTTAGGCCACTTGCTTGCTGCTGGGGATGGGAAGTGTCTGTAGCAATCTTTATGGAATCATAGAATAGTTTGTGTTGGAAGGGACCTTTGAAGCTCATCTAATCAAACCCCCTGCAATGAGCGGGGACATCTTCAACTAGATCTTACCCAGAACCACATCTAACCTGGCTGTGAATGGCTCCAGGGATGGTGCATCTACCACCTCTCTGGCCAACCTGTGCCAGTATTGTACCACCCTCATTTGTACCTACTTTGAGAACTGAAGGAAAAATGTGTCAGAGGAGTCTCACCCCGAAGTAGCTCTTTGACACAAGACAGATAGTGCAGTTTCTACAAGCTCCTTTAGGGCACTCCTATGGTGCAGTAGTATTGGAACTTGATGATCTTAGGGTCCTTTCCAACCCTAAGTATTCTATGATTCTATGATTCTATGATTTGCACCCTTGTAAAATCATTCAGATTTCACACTCTGCTTACCCTGTTCAGTTCATGATAACTGCAAATTCTCTTGGTAGGCAGCAGACACCTATGGAACAGCTCAACTCTCCTGCATATTTTCTATTTTATTTTTTTTTTAATTTTCAGGGGAAATTTTTTAAAAAGGTATGTACCTTTAATTATGAGATTTCTTTCTTGTCCCAGCATCAAAATGCTTCCAGCGCTCCCCACAGCCACAGTTGAGTGAAGGCTGAGTGGCAGCAGTCAGATGACAAAGAAACTCAATGTAAGGATGAATTGCTGGAAGTGTTTCCATGATGCATAAAGAAATCCCCTAGCACTTTCTTAGCACACAAATCCCCAAATCCCCAGCAGCAAAATATTTTTCTATTTAGAAACACTGGCTTTTTTCTAACTTTGGCCACTGTTCATGCTATTTTATAAGATAATTATCTATGTATCCTGGTCACACCCCATATCACCACATTTCTTTCTTCTGACTCCTAAAGTAAGAGAGTAAGAGCAGCAGTAAACTCATTAATTGTTTATATTTCATCTTTATGCCATATTCCTTGCTAGTTCTCAAAATAGATCACATGCCAAAGCCCTAAAAATTAAGAAAAGATAAAAAAAAAAACCCTAAGCATCCAAAAATCCAACTTAACACCTACACTGATGCCATAGAATTAACAGTGTACATGAAACATGTCCATGGTACCTGGTACATGATAACTAATAACCAAATCTAGCCATAAACCCCTGCCATTTTCACTGATGGTCTAAAATAGGATTAGATGACAATGTCCCTTTGAAAAGGTCAACTGGTGGTCAACTGGTTTTATCTTAGGCAAGAACAAATTCTGTGTGGTGAAGCAGGTAATACTTTCAGAAGGGTTTCCTTTTTCTTTAATGGGATGAGAGGCTCTTCTACCCCTTATCCCATTCTACCCTGGGACAACAAGCTACTTCCCATAACAAAGCCTAATTTCACATGTGAGAGGATGAGTACAAGGCTTGGAAGTAGCTGGGCTTTGGATATTCCCTTGCCAGCAGTGTAGGCCCACAAAGAGCAGGTCAAGGTTCACACTGTGGTCCCCGACTTATGATCCCAGAGACAGCATAGACAGAGCCAAAGTAATTACTCTTGTGTGATCTTGTGTGAAACAGTATTTATTGTATATATTTACAGCATTTGGCCTTGGAGTCCAGAGCACCAGCTGATCCTTTTTTTCTAGCTGTTAGGGTTGAAATGAGATATGCACACAGAGCAAAATTTTGGACAAGGCAGCCTCCCCAACAAAATGCTGATGTCTGCAATTAAATTTATCTCTGTGTGGAAATGTTCCCCAGGCACTGCTTCCTAGTCCAAGTGCTTTTTGAAGGCTTTTTGGAGGTGTCAGAAGGTTTGCATTCTACTCTTGGATAATCAAACACTGGTCACAAGCTTGTTTGGATGTTGAAATAAGCCCAAGCAGGGAGTTTATGCATGTATAGTCTGTAGCATTTTAGGGACATTTTCCCTTGCCCATGGCAGGGGTTTTGTAACTAGATGATCTTTAAGGTGCCTTGCAACCCAAACCATTCCATGTTTCTATGAGTATGGAAAGTACTTCCTTCATTGGTATATCCCATCCTGTGCTGCGGTAGGAAATAAATATGTGTAATTAAGTTTAGAAATTCAACAAGTTTAATTTTACCACCATTGTGCTCTTTGTCTCCACCCCTCGTCCTGGAAAGCAGGTCTACCCATGTGCACCTACTGCACCCATAAGAGGCCACATTAGCTATGGATGAAGCAGTCTCCAACATCAATAATCCAGTCTCTTTCACTGGCACTAGTAGTTAGATGTCTGCCTTGGGAACAACCACCACTTACACTGCTCACAGTAAGAACTTCTGGTACTTCCCACAGCATAACTGTACAATCAAATGACCTAATGGGAGTTAAAATAATGCACAATATATTTCCATAGTTCTTTGCAGACTTGCACTAGTCAAAAGGAATAGCTTTGTGCTAAGGAAGTGGCGGAAGTGTGCCGGGACACTGCTGTAGACAGAAGCTAAGAAGAGACTTCCAGCCACACAGATCAAAGCCCTCAAATGCAAAAGAGTTGCTCAAATGACATGAACTCAATGGGCCTCTGTTCAAGCGCAGCTGTCCTACGATATGTGAAAAATACTGTGGGATTGGGGCCACAGAGATTAACATAAAGCAACAAACGCTGGCAGTTTTAGCAGCGGACATCCTCACCGTAATTGACTTTTGCTTCTGCCCTTCCTGAAGCAAACAGTGTGAGTTAGTGTTGTCACTTCTTACAGTTTCTGGGCTTTTAGTCTTATGTCATAGCTTGAGTGTTTATAGTTTTTTAGTTTGCTTTCAATACTATGTTTCAGTTTGAATTCTTTTGAAAAGGTAAGAAAAGCACATTTTTCTTGGAAAACTTTGAAATCCAAATTAATAAAGCTGGCAGGGCCCTTTCAGTTAAATTTGGATTCACTTTTGTCTTATTAGCAATTTCTTTACACGGCCTATTTTAGCAAATGTATTTACCATATAAAGCAATGACAGTGCAGTTTGCCTCACTGGAAATATATAAATGTATGGTTTTATAAGGTGGAGGGTTTTTACCTCTCTGCTAAAATATCTGATGATGCCTTGGTTTTAAAAGGTGTGTTATATGTGACAGCTGTGCATATTTGCACTGTAGCTAGGATTTTTATACTACACCCAGTACATAAATATTATTTATATGAGAGTTTCAATCACGAAAGAAAGAGCTGGTGAGAGAAGCAGCACAGAACAACACTGATTTTCTTCCTTACTGATAATTAGGAATCATGCTGTTCTACTTTCTAAGTGTAAGAACAAGTCCAGGCTCAGAGGGAGCCCTCCTATGGGACTTTGAAGGTCTCAGGCAAAGAGGTTGCCCTGTCTGCTTTCACTGATGCCTCTGAAGCCACATAATACATAATCAGGCTATGCTTCCCCTTAGGATGTCAACCTCAGAATCCCCAAAAGTCTCCTCCAGTCCATGAACCTCATTAACTCCCATGGGATCATTCCGGGCTGGCCCTGGACCAGCCCAGCACCACCCTGCTCCTGCCAACTCACTGCTGAAGAGCAGTTCATCAGCAGCCACATCACGTCAGTCAGCAGCTCTACCGAGCCCGAAATAGCCTGAAGTGGCCATGAGCAGCTGGAGGACACTCTTGGACCTCTTCACCCACTTGCATTTCGCAAAGGGCACGCAGATGTCCCTCTGTCCAGGCTTCATTGTGCAGCTGAGGCACACAGACACGACTGCAATGCAAAGAATTTGGGGTTGCCTCAGCTGTATTCCCCATGGATCCTAGGGACTGGGTGACCAAACTAGGCATCACACCCAGGCCTCTTTCACAACAAGAGAGGGAACTGCCAGTGGGTAAGGGTACATGATGCCTGCCTTCCAGTTAGGCCCAGCTAATGACGAGAAATGACTGCTGAGTCAAGCAATAGAATTAATTACTCTGCTAAAAAAAAAAATCCAAGTGAAACTATGAGGCATCTTTCTGCCTGCAATATTTTAACCACATATTTAAATATACTTTTAATTTTTTCTTTTAAACTTATAATCTTCTAAATCAACAGAAGGTAGAACTCAACAATAAGCAAATGAGTCAAAATGCTGAGATTAATTGGTAGATACAACAATATTGGGAAAAGCTTCACCATGCCTACTTTACCCCTTCCCTCTCTTCTTAGGCGCACATATTTCTAGAAGACTTGAGACATTTCAAAACCTGTAATTTTTCAGCTTGATCAATTCTAATCCTATACCCAAACCTCTACTTTTGCCTTAAGTATAGCTTTTAACTTCAAAGTATGCATCTGGCAATCTCAACCTTTCAGTCAAATATGCTGTGACTTCCCAATGGCATTCATGGGGAAATAAGACTGAACAAAAAGGTGCCATGAACATCCCATGCTCCCCGACTTTAGTTCTTTGTCACCCAAAAAAATAGCATATAATGTGCCATCAAGTGCAAAAAAGAGGTGGTGGCATAGTGAAGGTAGCACATCAACAGGGGTCACAAGTATCTCTTGCAAATGTGTTCATATGCTTAGATATATATCCACTGGAAATCAAAGAGCCTACCTACAGCACAACAGCAAAGGTTTTGTACAAGGGTTTGTGCAGGAAAGCCAAGAGGAGAAATTTAGTGATGCTAAATGGAAGTTAAGAGTTTTGTTGACTGGGGTTTTGGTGTTTGGACTCAGGTAGGGATGATGCTTTTCCAGCAGACCTATCAGTAACAAGAGTGAAAATACAAATACAGATTTTAGTTTACTAGCGTCTGTTTATTTCTTGCTGTGCTCTCTTACAGTGTCTATAGTATAAACCGACACAGAGGATGGATGGAAGGGTGTATTGTTTTAAAAGCTTCACCTCTTGTACAAGACATTGCTCATGCTTCCTCTTGATATCATTTGTAAACAGAATATTTTAGCCAACATTACATTAAGTTTTCAGTCCTGCAAGCACTCAGGGGGTTAGCAAAATGCTACAAGTTAAGCCTAACTTAATATAAATATTTCCAGAATTGGGGCCTACGTGTCTGCTCAGTTCTCTTTGTTAACATTATGTGATTGAGCTACGTGTTGCATCGCTGCAGCGAGGACTGCAAAGTGTATTAATAGGCTTAATATGTGGTTGTGCAAGCAGGGTTATGTTCCAGAAGTGGCTCACATGAGCTGCTCCAGATCAGCTAGGGAGATAGCAAGCATGACTCTGCAGGGAACTATGACAGCAATTCAAAAACTTCCAAAAACTGGAGGGAGCAGGAAAGGAATGGGGGCCCACTGTGTCCCCATGATAACACTCTTCCCGTTAACAGCTACCAGTCTGATCCAGCCCCCGGATGGAGGAAAGAAGCAGGTGAATATGCATGGAGGGAAGCAGAGGGCACCCAGAGGCTGCCTCACCTCACCTGCCGGCCCCAGAGAGCAGCAGAGGAACTGTCACCATGGGACAGCCAAAACTGGGGTATCTTCAGTCCAAGCCTGGTGAAAATTGTTTGATCTGTTTTGTCAAGCATTTCATTCCCGATCAGGAAGCCTGGTATTAGGGTTTTTGCATGGCTTGGGAGAATCTCACAGTGTGATTAGGCAGATGAGAAAAGCTGAGGATATTGATTTCCGTGACACCCGCAAACATGACACCACTGCGGTGGTCTGCCTCCCTGCTCCCGCTGCCCCTGGTGCCCTGGGCTAGAAGGGGACTTGTCAGAGGGAAAAGGCAAAGAGGAATGGTGATAGTGACACTGTGAGCTGGGCAAAAAGACAATGGGTTAGAAAGTGAGAACTACATCATATCATTCTGCATCACCTTCTGCAGTGTTTTCAATCAGAGCACCTGTACAGGGCACAGGTGCCCAGGCTCTGTTGGGGGCTGCATGGGCCTCTGTGGGGAGTGACCGGGGCTACCCTGTACCAGACACAGCCGGTTTCAGCCAGATCCAACAGACCCACCTCAGGGCACGGCTGAGCCCCACAGACATGATGGTGATGGCGGTGCCTGGGGAAAGCCTGGGGGAGGAAGGGAAAAACCCTGCCTGGATGTGGGAGGACAAGTGTCAGAAACAGCCCTGAAAGCACCGAGGGGAGAAGGAGAGGAGAGAAGGAGGTGCTTCAAACACCTGAGCAGCAATCCCCTGCAGCCTATGGGAAGGACCCAGGCTGAGGCAGGTTTGCTTTGGAGGATGGCAGCCCACAGAGAGGTCCCACACTGGAGCAGAGGCAATATCTGAGGAGGAAAAAGTAGAACTGCCATAGACTTATCATAACCCTTTACTCCCCATTAAAGAAGAGGAAAGAAGCAACCTGAATTTCCAGCCTAACATTAGAAAACAAGGGGATTTTGAAAGCTGAAAAAAATAAGAGGTCCTGTTCAAAATGTGGATAAAACCATCAAGAAGTAAGAACAGATTTAGCAACATCATCAGCCCTGTCCTGAAATAGCTGAAACAAGTTATGGCAGAGCTAGAGGTTCTGCAACTGCCTATAAATTGCATTGATGTAACAAAGGTATTTTGTCTTCTTGCTAATAAATTGCTGAATCCCTTTGTACTTCAACTTTCTACCTCTTAAATAAGGATAATCCTTGCTAGGGGCTTTCAAGGAGATAGTCCTTAATGACTGTGAGTTGCTCATTTGAGATGAAGGAGTAAAAAATACAATACTTAGAATGAGGCACTTGATTAGGGCTCCTGAAAGCCAACAATATATTAAAACACAGAGTTGACCCAGCTACTGGATTCAGTAACTGATTTTTATGTATTTATGGCTGTTGATGGATCTAAGCCTTGGTGATAAACTCCTCATCTCAAAAGGAGCCGGTAGCACAGCTAGGTCTCCCAAAAGCTACAATGACATCTGACCCTGTTTTCATATACGGCAAATATTGAAGAAAGAACCATAGAACTGTACTTAAAACCATGACTTTGCATTATAATCGTTTGCAGTGTTTCTGAAATGCATGCTTAGGTCACAGAAAAAAAATGATGAATGCACAGATTAAAGCATCTAAACAAAGATTCTGATGCAAATCCATAAACTTGCTGTTAAGTAAAGCTGCTTTTTAAGGTTCTCTCTCTTAGGGTATGTATTGCTGAGGGGTTTACTTGCTTACATGCTATTTCCATCAGTTCTGGATAAAAGATATACAGGCAAAAGTATTTCACGCTTGGCTGGCTAGCACTTTCTTCACTTGTGATACAGGTCCAGCTAGGCAGAAAGATAAAAACTAAGATGATCTCCATCACAACGGCTGGCAGGTAGTGCGAGATTTGTGAAAACACTGGGACTAGCAACTCTCTTGGATTTAAAAAAGTAGCACTGACATATCAAATCCCCTCTCTTTACAAGAGGAAAGATCAGAGCTGCTGAGGCTTAATATTCAATCACTCTATGCAGAAATGTGTAACTGTTGCTCAGTTCTATGCCCTTTTTCCCCCTAAAGTTTCACTGGGCTTTCTGAGTAATAAGGGCGTTTCCCCATTTATTTCTCAAACAGTTACTGTTGCATGTTGGTTTGAAGCCTCAGACTTCAGAGGAAGAATCCCAGCAGTAAGCTGAGAAGACTAGAAATGCTGTTTCCCATTTGTGATGCAAGCCTCACAGAAGTCAGTGGCTGCCCAGCCAATATAATCTCTTATTTAAAATCAAAGCAGGATTTAAGATGGCACACCAACCATGACCTGGTGCATTAGAGTAGGCACTAAAATAGATGTTAAAAAAGTTAAGACTGCTCATAATATTCACCTTTGTGTCAGTGCTGACAGAAAGAGTAGCATATTCTGGTCCCACACAGCCTACAAATATTCTATTCTTAGCAATCCAGATATCAGACCAGAGAAACATAAAGATGTCATTTCATCAGAAGGCAAAGGTAGCAAGGTCAGTGCCACAGCATACTGAGGACCACAGAGGTGGCTCATGTATTTGAAATGATAGAAATCCTTCTTTTTCATCCTCTCTAGAGGTGGTGGAGGGCTCCTGGCCTGCTTGTATAGCAAGATATACCCTTGGCTGTAATGAGCAAGGCTTTACGTGTGTCCCTGCCCATGGCAGGGGGGTTGGAACTAGATGATCTTGAGGTCCTTTCCAATCCTAACTATTCTATGATTCTATGATTCTATAACTATGTGCACACACCAATGTGTCACAAGTTGGGGATTATTTAGTATCAGCAAAGGTGACAGAGTGATCTAAATCATTTAGATGTTAAAATTCAAGCTCTCTAACTTTTATAGAGGATACTAAATACACCCAGGACTGGTATCTGTGGAATTCCCTTTCATTATAGTTAAGCACAGACAAACATTTCACAAGGTGAAAACATTTCACATGTTGAAAGAAAAATTGGAAAAACAGCAATCTAACGTTTTGAACACTACCTTGATTATTGCAATTAGTATATCTCTGTCATAAGTGATGGAGAACCTGATGATGAATACAAGTCTGTACTTCAAACTGTGTTTTTAAGTAACCTCAAGTATCATGTTTGACTATAACAGACAGCAGACAATACACTAACCCCTCTTACATGAATTCATAACCACATTTTAAAAGTGTCTTTCTTCCCTAGATGTCATGGTTATCCAAGAAGCAAAAAGAAAGTTTTCACATGAATACTATAACAAACACCATTTATCCAGCAGCAGCCACCTTCAGACACATATAGGAAATGTGAGGCTTTTTGGAAAGGAAGAAGGAAGAAAAGAGGAACCCTCTCAGAACAAGTACACAAACTGAGACACAGAGGAACCTGGAGTTCAAGAGGGTCAGCCTCACCCCTGCAAAAACAGAGGAAAACCCATCTAATTCAGCTTTTAGCAAACCATGAATTAGATGAGTCTAAACATGTATATAAATTGTTTGGGGAGTGGAGAGTGGTTAATCACGTTCCTTAATGGTTTTTGCCTTTTGTTAAACACACTTACTGCCAACTTGTGATTATTCAGCTTAACAGGGAGGAAGGGTGGGGTATGAGAAGATGAAACAAAAACATGGATAAGGTGAAGCATGTAAATGAGTCTATTAAAATCATATAGGGAGAATGTGAGAAGAAAATGGTTAGTAAAATGGATCCTCATATTAGTACACCCTCATGCATGTTACGTTCAATAGAATATGTTGTGTACGTGGCAGTTTAGGTCTGGAAGCATTATTGCAGTGAGCTAATAGACCCAGTAATGGTAGGACAACACCACCAGCTCAGAGGGTTTCCTGCCCTTCCCCTGCCTGCCAGGCTGAGCTGCTCATTTCCACCACTTGCTGCGATGCATCACAGTTTCTGCTAAGCCAACACAATTGTTTTCATGGCTGTGCTAGAACCGGGGTGAGGAAACAGCCCAGCTTGGAATTTAACTCCACCAAAAATGTTTGCTGTTTATGTTCAAATTTCTTCACACTTTTATAAAGAGCATGTACCTTTATAAAAAGGAGTACCTGCATTGTGACCATAGGCTATGGTCACAACGAATGACCAGCACTCCAGACAGAGCAGAAGAGCAACAAGCAGGGCATGATCTAGCAAGATAGAAATCTCTTTGGAATCAATGTAATACACATCTGCTAAGTGATGATAATTGTCTCCTGCATCAATCACACAGATGTCTCCAAGGTAAAATCTCATTAAAAGGAACAGCGATGAGTTTTCATTATGAGGATGTTCATGGAAACTGTAACGCTTCTTGCAGTACTTGTGAAATCCTCTGTCCAAAGTACATGAAGAAAGCATAGTATCTGTTGAAATTGCAGTGTGATAAAAATATCAAAATGTCAGTGGAGCTCAGGGTATGCATGAATGTGCTCCTTGCCAGTTGCTGAGGGACTTTGCAGCCAATATTACGGTTATATTTAACTTCTGAAACACTTTTGCAGACATACTATAATGCAACGTTTCGTTTTGCCTGATTGCTTTTATTTGATCCCTTCTTTCCAGGGAGATTTTTTCTTGTATATTTGACACTGGCAGTTGGTTTCACCATGAAAATTTGGATTTAGGTCAGCTGTTCGCAAGAAATTTAGATGGTGACACAAATTCTTCAGTAGGAATGCTTCTACCACCAGAAAGCGAGTTACACATATTGGATCTCAACAGTCTTTTAAACCACTTGCCTGTGGCTTTATGTGTGATACAGTCATGTCTGAATTTATATTCTTATGCAGACTTCCCTCTTCAGACTTACTGTGCTGTGATAGCAGACTTTTACTATGGTATATGACTGATAATAGCTGGACAGAGAGGTTAACATAAAACTAAATGCTAGGCCATCCCCTTGGTGTTGATCTAGCCAGAAAACTAGCATTAAATATATGCACAGCTTTGCCTCTACCACCTTTAAAACATATCACTTAAAACGCATTAGCTTACAGGTTCTAACAAGCACATCAGTTAACAAACAGCCAGGAGGTACTAAACAGCCTTTGATGTTTCAGAGCAGATAGGGATACTACAGTAGACAGTTATACATGTGGTTATGAACGCAACCAACTCCAGGTCACAACCAAGGCCTGCTCTTTGCCACAGAGCTGATTCAGCTCAGACACATCCACCAATGAGGACCATTAGCAATGATACCCTGCCATCTTCCTCTGGGCACAGTTTCAGAAGGAAAGTCACTCCTCATCAGTCCCAGTGCAACCCACATCATCTTTTTCCCCACTGGAGCTGACCTAATATTAGAATCAGGAGAAGACTATGTCTTGTGGCTATAACTCAACAAGGACATTGAGCACCACAGGAGCCTGGGGAGGTTTTACAGCTGCCTGATAAACAGTAAGGCAACAGTAAGACCCATGGAGGCAGTTCCTATGCTATGTTGACTTTTGCCTTCCTGGTTTTTTATTTCCCTTCACTCCAATGATGAAATCATGGACCCATAGAATGGATTGGGTTGGAAGGGGCCTTAAAGATCATCTAGTTCCAACCTCCCTGCCATGGGCAGGGACATCTTCCACTAGACCAGTTTGCTCAATAAATGGTTCTAAATATTTTATCATAGACAAAACTCAATACATTTTTCACCATGCTTATTTCAGGAGCAAACACACAAACCAGATATAAAAACTTGTATGAAAAAGCCACAAGAAAAATTCAGTGAAAAGATAGTTTGACAACTGGTAACACGGTCTTTAGGAGATGTGTTAGGGTGACCTGGATAAATATGCTCCTACCTGTGCTCAGTAAAAAATTGTTAAAGAGATAAATTATGCTATCAGTTATAGTGCCTATATTCAAATCATAGAAGTGGCATTATGTTACTCAGTATAAAGCATCTACAAAAAAAAATCTTTGTGAT
Organism: Melopsittacus undulatus; assembly: GCF_012275295.1. Lineage (NCBI taxonomy): Eukaryota > Metazoa > Chordata > Aves > Psittaciformes > Psittaculidae > Melopsittacus > Melopsittacus undulatus. Next base: position 96,023,539 of record NC_047528.1, read on the forward strand.
CTAAATAGGGACTGGCACCAAATAAATGGATTCTTATTTATACAAATTCTGCTGAGTTTAAATGAAGACTCCTGCCTGCCCTTACCTTTGTAAACTGAACTAACCTAAATCCTGAACCCCAGAGTTTGGTACATTAGATTTGCTGAATAATAAAATGTTTGACTGACACAGCCAGCAGTAAACCAAGTTCCCACTGAATCCAATTTTGTTAAAATTTTACTAATGGACAGTAGAAAGAATTGGTAGGGGTTCACTTTGAGTGTATACATGCCTACATAGGCTATTTAGGGATAAAAATTTGGGGATACCAAAATTTCTGCATCTATTTTTTGCAGTGTCTTTGATAATTAGCTCATGAAAAAGTCAGAATTACAGGGAAACAGATAACTATGTGAGTTAAATCCGATTAAGTCCTCTCCTCCTCCAAAATAAACATGTATACTTCTTTTTAAAGGCATGGTGGACACTGTTTTTCTTTTTCCCAGTACTGATGATTATCAAAACACCCAGGCAAAATTTGAGGATTTCTCTTTTATCCCTGTTATTCTGCTTAAAAAAGCCCCAACTATTAATGACATCCAAATCAACAATTAACAGCAAAGATACTAAGCTAATCATGCCTATCACAAAAGACATCACAGAGAAATAATCTCTATAAATAATCCTGTTCGGTACAGTCATTCACCCAAGGTGACAACGGGGGCACAGAGTGCTTAGAGTAGAAGTGTTGCTTGTGGGTGAACCTTTCAGTAGCCCACTGGAAAAAAAAAAAAAAAAAAAAGAAAGAAAGAAAAGAAAAAAGGCTGAAGGTTATTGGAAGTGTTCTCCTGAGGTTTTGTGGGGTTTTCTAGCAGCAGCAGGTCTTTAATCCCCTATTCAGTGGGCCTAATGTGCCATCTGCTGTTTTAATTCTACATGGCAAGTTTCGGAAGGGAGCAATTGTTCTGCAGCATCTAAACAAACAGGCTAAAAAAGTGTAGGTTTGGCTTTTTTAACATTAGAAAAAGTAGTTTATGCAAACACTGGCAAAGAAATCAAAGCTTCACTATCGTTAATACTGCTTAAGTACTGGTAACATTTATGTGTAAGCTCTTAAAAACCCGTTCATGCTCTGTAGGCTAAAATCCGATGATCCATTAGCTCCATCTGGTGGCTTCCCTTGCGTTGTAATTTTGTGTATCTTAGTTTTTTTCCCAAGCAGAGATAGTAACTTATTAGAAAGACAAGCAGTATGCCTTTTCTAGGGTTTATCTCGCTAAGTGAAATCCTGCAAAAGTTCAGTACGTCCAACTTTCCAAATTTTAATTTACACAAAATGAGATTGGAGTTGATATGGATTAGATATGATACAGATTGTAAATACGAATACACATGCTTTCTTGTCTTGAATAATTCAGCAAAACCCACTGGGTCTACTCACGGAGAGCAATTTCAGCGCTTACAGGGCTGTACAATATGCAAGTGGCGTGTGGTGACATTGGACATTTGTCAGGTAGCAAACCTTTTGTAAACGCTTTTCCACAAGGTGAGTGGTGTTCACGCAGTGCAGAGCATTGATGTGCCTGCCTGCGCACAGCAGCACGCACATCTGGCAACACGGGGAAAACGAGGCAATTGCCCAGATCTTTACTAAGACACTTGCTTAGACACTATATAAAGTGCTGGACAAGTTTTGCCTAAGCACTGTTAAGAACAGTGTTTACATGTAACCACCCGAGTGCAGCTCGAAACCTGAGAGATGAACCGTGATAAGCTCTCCAACGAAAATTTTTTATAGACGAGTGCCACCTGGTGGAACAAGGCGAACACGTTTCACACCAAAAAAAACCAACAAAAAACCCAACTGTTGTTTTAAGGTGGTCAGGGAGTTTTCAAATCGCAGATTTTACGCTAAAAAATAACACCAGAATACTACCAGAGAGGGGCACCGGCAGCTGGGTAGCCTTGCCCGTGGTGGACACCAAGGTGGACCGGTTCTAGTCCACTCCCAATCAAGGCATTACACTGCCCGCCCTGCCGGACTGGGAGTTGGCATCATTTTAATGAGTAGCTTTGCAAGTATAGCTACTTTGAATTAATATAAGTTAAAAAACACATTATAAAAATGCTTTACTTTCAATTCTGCATTTCATAGACAATATGTATACACTTTTAAACCAATAACTCTGTAGGTGTTTAAAACCCATACAACTGCTAGGTATGTATCACGTACAACACAAAATTAACTGCATGAATGAGCTCTGCCTCCGTTGGCAGTTTTCTATCCTAGGAAAAGCATGACTGAGTTGGGTATGAAGATAAGGGTAGAGACTGGCATCTCCTACCCAAGCGAGAAATTAAGCCCAAGTTGTAACTGAATGGATATTTCCACCCCTTATGTATCAATGAGCAGCAGCTGCAGTCTCCCCACACCAGAAGTCTGCTCAGAACCCTGTATGTTGTGCTGTGTGCCAAGGAAAATCTCTCCTTCGAGGTCCAGTTCTGGTTCTGCTCATCACTACATGGGACAATGCTGCTTTTGCAGAATAAGTAACTGTGAAACAGGGTTCATCCTATCATATGGGTTTTTCTTCACAGCTTCAAAAAAAGTGTGTTCCTAAACTCGCATGATTTACAGAACACCATGGGAAACATACGTATTATTGGGAGTTAGCAGGCAATCATACTGCAATTGACACAGAAGTGCGGCTCCAGGTTTAAGTGGCATGGAGCTTTAAATCAGGAAGAAAACCCTTTGGTTTAAATTTAGTGGCCTCCACGTGAAAAGAACAGTGGATACGTAAAAATTTAGAACTGTTCATTCTGTCATAAGGATAATGTATTCCACCACTTCTGGTTTCAGCCGCTTGTGTAAAACGTAGTGTCAGCTGTCACCAAAGCATCCTGGCGAATTCATAGGGTAGGAGCTGCCACCAGCAGGTACTCTGCTGCTTCTGTTTTCATTCACCCATTTGCTCACCACTTCATAGAGTCACAGAATAGCAGAATGGTTTGGGTTGGAAGAGACTTTAAAGATCATCCAGTTCTAAATCTCTTGCCCTGCTTTGCCCCCATCCTCTAAAAAGGCCTCAACAAGAAGAAGGAAGTATTCTTGGGGCTGAGCACATCACATGCAAGCTACATATAAAGAATTAAGTGGATTAGTCGTACCGCTACGGTTGGTTATGGCTTCAAAGGAAAATATTGGCTCTATCTACGTAAATGTCTGTGTTTAAATGATTTAAAAGGGACCATTTCCCAGAAGTACAGGTGCATGACTGACTGAAACTATTAGGGCTGTGAAAGGGCAAGAATTGCTTAAAAGAAAAAAAAATGAGGGAAGGGAAGGTAAAAGGAAAAGTGGGGGAAGGAAAAAGGAAAAGGGGAAAGGGAATAGGAAAAAGGAAAGGCGGGGGAAAGAAAAAGGAAAAGGGAAACAGTAAAATTGGGAAAGGAAAGGCCACACATACAAACACGGATCTCCCTCCCCAGTCAGGAGCTCCAGTATGTCCACCTGCTGCTCCCCAGCCCGGGGCGTACGGGGGGAAGGTGGGCCGGTGGCTGTCCAAAGCCCATCCAGGTGCTCAAGCGAGGGGCATGCACCCCACGGAGCAAAAAGCGGGTTGACGGGATTGGGGGTGGGGAGGAAGCTGCGCCCCCCTCCTGCCCCTCACAGACCCCGGGTCGAGCCGTCGGGGGCCGGGACACACATGGAGGCCCCAGCCGTCGGGCGGCCCCGGAGGGGAGCGCAGCGGGGCGGGTGCAGGGGTAGGGCAGAGCGCAGCCGCCCCCCACCCGGCAGCCGAGGACCGACCCCTGGCTCTGCCCGCCGCGCCGCGCCCCGTCCCGCCCCGTCGGGGGCTGCGGGGGGGCACGGGAGGCGGGGGCCGCCCGCGGCCGCGTTACGCACGCAGTGAGCTCAGCGGCGCGGGAGAGGGGCGGCGCGGCGGGGGGCGGTGGGGCGCGCCGGGGTGGGGGTGGCCCGGGCAAACCCCATAAAGGGCGGTGGCGGCGACTGCTGCTGCACTCACCCCGCACGGCGGAGGCGCCGGGAGCGCAGCGGAGGGGCGCGGAGTGCTGGGGGTGCTGTACGCTCTGTTCTCCGCAAGCACGGGAGGCTTCTCGGCGCTCGCCTCCTCCCCGCCACGCAGGGCCGTGGAAGTGTCGGCGGGCCCGTCCCGGGGCTGCCGGAGGGGCGAGCGGAGACTCGCCGGAGCGGAGCTGACTCCCCGCCCGCTGTTGCTGGGGAGAGCTGAGAAGGCGGCGGGAAGGAGAAAAGGCAGCGAGAGGAAGAGGACCGAGAGACGGACGGAGCGGACCGGCCGCTCCCCTCGCAGACCCTCGCTCCCCCGCCGCCGCGCTCCAGCCATGGGGATGCCGACACCGCCTTTGCAGTGACCGCGGGACCCTTCCCACTGCTTCACCGGCAGAAAGAAACTAAAGAGACCCCCAAATCCTGAAAGCAAAAAAAATCCTAAATATATCTATCTATAAAACCAAATAAAGCAATATAAAGGGCTCTGTCAAGCCGGCGGCTGCAGCAGCAAGCCTTGCCCGTCCCGAGCTCGGCGGCCGCAATGAGGACCGCGGGGCGCCTGCAGGCGCCCGTGCTGGTGCTGGTGCCGGTGCTGTCGGCGCTGCTGGGGTTGTGCAGCGCGGAGCGGCAGGCGCTGGTGGTGCCGCGGCGCCTGGGCGCTGCCGGCGGCCGGGAGCGCTTCCGCCTGGAGGCCTTCGGGGAGCGGCTGACGCTGGAGCTGGAGCCCGACAGCAGCTTCCTGGCCCCGGACTTCACCCTGCAGTACCTGGGCGGGCCGCCGCCGCCGCCGGAGGACGATCTCTCCCGCTGCTTCTATTCCGGCACCGTCAACCGGGACCCCAGCTCCGCCGCAGCCCTCAGCCTATGCGCGGGGATGCGCGGCGCCTTCTCCCTTCGGGGCCGCCAGTACCTCATACAGCCTGCCCCCGGCACCGCGCACAGCCGCGGCGCCCACCTCCTCCGCCTGCGCGGGGCCCGCCGCGCTGCCCCCGCTGCCCGCTGCGCCGTGGCTGAGGCTGAGGCCGAGAAGGGGACGGGAACGGAGACGGAGGCTGCGGGCTCGGAGCCCGCAGGGCACGCAGGTACCGTCGGGGCGCCCCGCTGCCCTACGCGGGGAGGGGAAGAAAGGAAAGGGGGACTCTGCCTCGCCCTGCGCCCCCGCCCCACAGGGGCCTGGCGGTGGGGCCAGGCCAGTGCTTCCTCTTCGTCCCCACCCCGAGGGGCGGTGGAGTGTACGCCCACCGTGGCGCGGGTATCGCCCCTCTGCCCGGCGGCTGTAAGAGGTGGGGTTATTCAGCCGTCACTGCCGAAATCTGGGGGTGGGAGACGGGCGCGGGCCGTGGGGTATATATCCTTGTGATGCAAATCTTGAGTATTGGTGGGATTTGGGTCCCTTAAGGTTGTCTCGAAACGACATTTCTTTTGTTGTGCTCACCTGCACTTTCCTGCTCTCTCCCTCTCCTTTTTTAATGCAGAAACGGGAAGCAGAAGGAAGAAAAGGTTCGTGTCCAGCCCCCGCTACGTGGAGACCATGCTGGTAGCCGACCAGTCCATGGCCGAGTTCCACGGCAGCGGGCTGAAGCACTATCTCCTGACGCTGCTCTCTGTGGCAGCCAAGTTGTACAAGCACCCCAGCATCCGCAACTCCATCAGCCTCGTGGTGGTGAAAATCATGGTCATTTATGAGGAGCGGAAGGGACCTGATATCTCTTCCAACGCAGCCCTTACTTTGAGAAACTTCTGCAGCTGGCAGAAGCAGCACAACCCACCCAGCGATCGGCATGCAGAGCACTACGACACAGCAATCCTTTTCACCAGGCAGGTGAGGGACACATAGGTCAAATCCATCCCCACACCCATTGCTCCGGACCCCCAGAGGTTCCCTGTACCAGGAGACCTCTGAAAAAGTGTTCAGGGGCAGTCCTGTGTCATCACAGCTTCAGCAGAGCAGACTGAAAATGAAATTAGCTGATTTTCATTTAGTTGCTTATTTTGCTGTTTGCACCATCTCAGGTGAAACTCACAGTATGTGCAGTGTGTTTCTGCCTCATATATTTTTAGCAGATTTAGTATGGAAATTATGCATTTTATTTCTACGTGTAACCCTTGTGTATGTTCCAAAGACAGATTTTTGCCATCATACCCATTGAAGTACTGAATATTTAAGCTCTTTCCATAAGTAAAGGCAGACTGCCAGGGCTGGATGTTTCTTGCCAAGGTTAAGTCTCTGATCTGATTAATAATGAAACTGCCTTTTTTTTACAGGACCTCTGCGGTGCCAAGACATGTGATACTCTTGGGATGGCTGATGTGGGAACGGTTTGTGATCTAAACCGCAGTTGCTCTATCATAGAAGATGATGGTTTACAGGCTGCCTTTACAACAGCCCACGAACTAGGTACTTGAAGCTTTGAAGGGTGATTTCACGTGATTAATTGAAACCAGCTCAATGCCGTAAAGCAGTGAGCTGCCCAGCCCACACTGTGGGCTCGCCCCTTCACTCCCCAGAGCAGGCAGGAGGAGGCCAAGCTTTGCCTCGTAGTAGGGTTGAACTGTGGAAAACAAATCCTGTCTGCACAGCACTGACTGCAAGAGCTGTGTATCTGATGGATAGCAGGAAAAAAAGCATGAGGGGGCTGTGAGCGGAGCTAAGATACGGTACCATCTGCTTAAAATTTGGCAGGATTCAGGTTCAGGTTATTATTTAAAGCCCAGGCTGTGAGCAGCTCAGAGCAGTACTTAGAACAGTATCGGTAATGCATAGGACAGACTTCCTAAAATCACAAACTTTCCTTTTTTTTTTTTTTTGGAAGGCCACGTGTTTAACATGCCTCATGACGATGCAAAGCAGTGTGCTGGTATTAATGGAATAAGCCGGGATTTCCACATGATGGCATCTATGCTTTCCAATCTGGACCGCAGCCAGCCGTGGTCTCCGTGTAGTGCCTACATGATTACAACATTTTTGGATAATGGTCATGGTAAGATTATTAAGCTTTCCATTGATGTGGTGTTTAAGCTCTTGTGATTTAGTAGCCTTTCCTCTTTTCCTTTCTTTTCTTTGCTTTGCTTTTATTTTGCTTTTCTTTATTTTTTCCCTTTTCTTTCTTTTTTTCTTTTTCCTTTCTTTTTCCTTTCTTTTCCTTTCTTTTCCTTTCTTTTCCTTTCTTTTCCTTTCTTTTCCTTTCTTTTCCTTTCTTTTCCTTTCTTTTCCTTTCTTTTCCTTTCTTTTCCTTTCTTTTCCTTTCTTTTCCTTTCTTTTCCTTTCTTTTCCTTTCTTTTCCTTTCTTTTCCTTTCTTTTCCTTTCTTTTCCTTTCTTTTCCTTTCTTTTCCTTTCTTTTCCTTTCTTTTCCTTTCTTTTCCTTTCTTTTCCTTTCTTTTCCTTTCTTTTCCTTTCTTTTCCTTTCTTTTCCTTTCATTTTTTCCTTTCTTTTCATTTCATTTTTTCCTTTCTTTTCCTTTCATTTTTTCCTTTCTTTTCCTTTCATTTTTTCCTTTCTTTTCCTTTCATTTTTTCCTTTCTTTTCCTTTCATTTTTTCCTTTCTTTTCCTTTCATTTTTTCCTTTCTTTTCCTTTCATTTTTTCCTTTCTTTTCCTTTCATTTTTTCATTTCTTTTCCTTTCATTTTTCCTTTCTTTTCCTTTCATTTTTCCTTTCTTTTCCTTTCATTTTTTCCCTTCTTTTCCTTTCATTTTTTCCCTTCTTTTCCTTTCATTTTTTCCTTTCTTTTCCTTTCATTTCTTCCTTCCTTTTCCTTTCATTTCTTCCTTCCTTTTCCTTTCATTTCTTTTCCTTTCTTTTCCTTTCATTTCTTTTCCTTTCTTTTCCTTTCATTTCTTTTCCTTTCTTTTCCTTTCATTTCTTTTCCTTTCTTTCTTTTATATCCTTTCCATTTTCCTTTTTCCACTTTTCTTTCCACTTTTTCCCCTTTTTTCCCTTTCTTTTCCCCCTTCCCTCCTTCCTCTCTTTCTTCCTTCTTTCCATTCATCCCAGTGCTTTCTGCTGCAGCATAGAGTTAACCCTTTACATGATGCCAGTAAATTTAGAAGACAACAATGATGCACAAATTGGTTCAGAGATTTACATTACAAAGTGAATGCAGTTCCCTTTTGAAACTGAATTCACTTACACAATTGTCTGTCATTTTGTTTCTTTACTATTTTTCTTTTTTCTTCCTTTTCAGGTGAATGTCTGTTGGACAAGCCCCACAAACCAATCCAGCTTCCTTCTGACTTGCCTGGCACGTTGTACGATGCAAACAGACAGTGCCAGTTTACATTTGGAGATGAGTCCAAGCACTGCCCTGATGCAGCCAGTACGTGTACGACGCTGTGGTGTACTGGCACTTCTGGGGGACTGCTTGTGTGCCAAACCAAACACTTCCCTTGGGCAGACGGCACCAGTTGTGGGGAAGGGAAGTGGTGCATGAATGGCAAGTGTGTGAATAAAACTGAGAAGAAGCATTATGATGTAAGTATTAAAAATAAATGGGAATATATCTTGGGGTGCACAACAGCATGCATAATGCTTCAGTGGGAGTAATCAGTTAAAAGGGCTTGAATAAACGGAGTCAGATAACAGATAAAACAAACAGCTTTTTTTCTACAACTGGCTTAGGTAGAAATGAGCATGATTGTGGGTTTTGTGGTTTGCTTTTGTTTTGCTTTTACTGCATTAACTTTTTCTTTCTGCTTTTGCTTGTCCTTCCAGACACCGGTGCATGGGAGCTGGGGCTCCTGGGGGGCATGGGGAGAGTGCTCCCGGACCTGTGGTGGTGGAGTACAGTATTCTTTCAGGGAGTGCGACAACCCTGTCCCGAGGAATGGGGGAAAATACTGTGAAGGGAAGCGGGTGCAATACAGATCATGTAACATAGAGGACTGTCCGGACAATGATGGTAATCTTTTCCCCATTTCTGAGGCAGAGGAAGGGTATCTTATGGAGGAAGAGCACGTACAGAAGATGAGCTTATGTCCACCTGTCTTTCCTCTGCCTGCAGGCAAAACCTTTAGGGAGGAACAATGCGAAAAGCACAATGAGTTTTCCAAGTCTCCCTTTGGAAGTGGACCTGCAGTGGAGTGGACACCCAAGTTTGCCGGTGTGTCTCCAAAGGACAGATGCAAGCTGGTCTGCCGAGCAAAAGGAACGGGATACTTCTTTGTTTTACAGCCAAAGGTATGTCAAAACCTTACCTCATCCATCTAATCATGAATAGGATATTTATTTCCTCTAATCTTTATGTGAAGTTAAGAGTCAAGCAGTTTAGAAACCTGCAGTCTTGTCTTTCTCGTGTTTCAGCTAGATTATTCCTTTTCCTCTTCCCACATGTACAGCTTGATCAGTGCAAACATGCTTTAAATATTCTGGCGCAGTCTTTCCAGTTACTTCACACGTACTGCCTCCTCTACCCCCTCCACCCTAGTTTCCTTTCCTTTCCTAACACCAATGCAACTACATTGAGATATGTTTGGAAAACTGTGGTGGCTCTTTGCCAAAACATTGGTGCTTTCTCATACCAGTTACTAATATGTTGACAGCTTAAAATGAACAATAGGAAAAATGTTCATCATGCATAGCTACTTGAATTCGCGGTCATACGATGGTGAGAGCCAATAACTACCAGGGTGATGACATAGAAGTTTTTTTGTAGGGCAGTGCTCCTAGAAGTAAAGGGTACATTGAGCACCATTAAAAGCAATTTTGGTCCTGTCCTTCGAGAACATGACTACCTTCTAGGGATATTAGAAAACAAAGCTCTTTCTTTACATGAAATCAGTAAAACAGTTCTGTGGGGTAAGGTTTTTGGGGGGAAGGGCATTAAAAGAAATTGTTTTCTCCTGTCAATATGGCATCATTGTTGCAAGTGGGATGAAAATAGCATGCATATCTCCAACTGTCTGTGGGCTGCTTTGAATTTAGTTTAGAAAGCCCTGAAAATAGGGGTGCTGCAGGTCTTCCACCTGTCCATATTTTGCATTTGGTATGTTTCTGTATTGAGCAATTTCAGAGTAACGTGCCTCTTAAAATCAAATGCCCTACTGCTTGTTTCCTGCAAAGGTTGTGGATGGTACCCTGTGTAGCCCCGATTCCACCTCTGTCTGCGTCCAGGGGCAGTGCGTAAAGGCTGGCTGTGACCGTATGATAGGGTCCAATAAGAAGTTTGACAAATGTGGTATCTGCGGTGGCAATGGATCCACTTGCAAGAAAGTGTCTGGCACACTTGTTAGAGCAAAGTGAGTATGGAACTGCTGCTTTTATTTTATTCTGGTTAATGTTTCGTTGCTGTAAGTTTTGGGTTTCCAAGTTTTGAGTTTCCAAGGTGAGACGTTGTTGCAGTTTATGTTTGGAACTGAGATTTGATCTCAGAGCCACCTGACTAAGGATAGCTTACAGTGAGATAGATCCCAGTGAAAGAAGCCCCTTACAAGCTCTTCTGTAGCAATAATTTGGGATGTGATTTTGCAAATCCCTTAAACCATTAATTTGACTAGGTTGGTAGCTCAGGAGTTTAATGCTTCATCTTCAAATGAAATTTAGTTTTGTGCTGGGCAGCTTCTTCCCTTTCTCAGGGAAGAGCAGAGGATTCAGTCTCTCTCTTTTCTCTTGGTCAGACCTGGCTACCATGATGTTGTCACCATCCCAGCTGGGGCGACGAACATTGAGGTGAAGCAGCGAAACCACAGGGGCACAAGGCATGATGGCAGCTTCCTTGCCATCAAAGCTGCAGATGGCACCTACATTCTCAATGGTGATTACACCCTCTCAACGCTGGAGCAGGACATCACCTACAAAGGCAGTGTGCTGAGGTACAGCGGCTCCTCCGCTGCCTTGGAGAGGATCCGCAGTTTCAGCCCTCTGAAAGAGCCCCTGACCATCCAGGTCCTCACAGTGGGAGACCTGCCACAGCCCAAGATCAAGTACACCTATTTTGTGAAGAAGCCTGCACAGCCTGGGTCAGAGAAAGTGCCCACTAGAAAGAAAGAGTCCTTCAATGCCATCAGGGAGATCATCTCCTCCGAGTGGGTCATCGAGGACTGGGGCGAGTGCTCCAAGTCGTGTGGCTCAGGCTGGCAGCGGCGGGCAGTAGAGTGCCGGGATCCCCAGGGGCGGCTGGCCGCTGACTGTGCCCGGGAGCTGAAGCCCAGCGATGTGCGTCCCTGTGCCGACGTGCCCTGCCCGCAGTGGCAGCTGGGGGACTGGTCGCCCTGCTCTAAGACGTGCGGGAAAGGTTTCAAGAAGAGGTTGCTGAAATGTATTTCTTACGATGGCAGCGTGCTGCCACAAGAAAGCTGTGAGCCTTCCAAGAAACCAAAACACCTAATAGACTTCTGCAACGTTACGGACTGCAGTGAAATTGTATAAGTTGGGAAAGCTAACATCTTTTATTATTATTTTATTTTCCTTCAGAAAAATGCACTGAAAAAAAAAGAGGGCTAGAGGCAGCGCATATGTTTTTGCATACAAAATTGATGGTGAGGATCCATTGAGATGGCACAGTGCAAATAGCTTTGGTTGACATTGCATCCTAAAAATACCCTGCCAACTGAAAGTTTGATAGGATAGCAAACCCATGTCACTCATTCGTCTTCAGCAGATAAGGCCCAAGGGCATTATAACTGCCTTTTTTTAAGTCTGTTACAAATTAAACAAAACATGAGCAGTGCCTGAAACCCGTTTAAGCAAGCATTTTGGGGTTTGGTTATTTCTCCCTTCTTTTGGATTTACATTGTGGTACTGATCAAGTCCCCATGTGTAGGAAGGGGAGGGAAAGGAGAGTGGAAAAGATAGTTTAAAATAATTGGTTAGGGCTTACCTACCTCATGAAGGGCAAAAAACAGGATTGGAAAAGGAGCTTTAACTATGTCATTCATGGCTGCTATTGTTTCAGAGAATAGTTTTATATAAAAATAAAGCCATATTCTCTATCTGGAAAGAGTAAGAAGTACCAAGAACAGTCAGTCAACTCTACAGCTAATTAGAATGTCACTTTTTCTAAAGTATCTTTATGTCATCCCAATGTGCCTGTCCATTTCTCTCATCCACTCCCAACACCACTGTGGTGACATGTAGTGCAGAGGCTAGAAAAAGTGGAAATCATGGAACACATAGTGTCATGGTCTTTTGTGCCTTCTGCATACTTTCCATAGGCTTGTCTGATTGGAGCTCGGTCCTACCATCCTGTCAAACAGACTGATGGCACTTGTGAGCATCTAGTCATGCTTTCACATTCAAATCTTTTACCTTATCCCAGCCAATGGAAATTATTTGCATTTGAGTTAAACAAGCAATCCCGCTATGAATGGGAACCTCTCCTATGTGGCCTCTGATCGGTTTGTAGTGCTCAAATCACTGATAGGCGGGAAGACAAAGCTGAAGGATAGCAGGTCCATCCACAGCAATACGCCAATATTCGCATAAAAAAATGTTTGTGCCAGTCCATAGACAATGAGAGAATATGGCTTTCCATATGTATATAGTAAAATATATTACTATAGATTTTATATACTTCATAAGTATTTTATATTTCTTTCCCTTCTGGGAAGGGTTATAATTTGTAATAATTGCATATAATGAGCGTATTTATTTTTATACTTCTTGTCTAATGTGATCTTCTAAGTTATCGCTTTTTTAAAAGGACATATAACAAGGATAGAGTATTTATACAGTATAATATGTTACTAGAGGTAATAAATGAATCTTATAAGTTTTGGAAATGGAGCATCTTTATTTCACTGGAGTAAAACTAGTTCATTGAGTGGAAAGAACTTGGGATCTAAGGCAAATGTGATGAAAAAAAGCTAAACCACATAGTTCAAAACGACTGGTAGCTTAGGCTACTAATTGACTGTTTTAGTGAAGGGCTTTGGAAAACTCTACCCATAATGTCATATACCACGGTAAAAGGGGTAATTTTCTAGTTTATTACTCAACCACTAACAGGGTGCTCAGCACTGTTTCATCTTCTGAAAAAATGAAGTGCAACTGGACTGGTGCCACTGGTTTTACTAACAGCTTACAGAGGAAGTATTGCTGTCAGTAGTGTTTATAACCAACAAAATATGTACAAAAGTAGCAGTTTTACCTGCTCCACTTAACCTTATCCTACTGGGAAAGAATCATTCAAAATTCGAAACCATTAACTGGCAGTCAGAGGTTTCCCCTCAGATTTCTGGAGGGCCTCCTGATCATGCTTTTCTAATTAGAAGTACTGCATGAGTGAGCTGTTCTAACGCTGTTGGTTACACGTTTTATAATGTTAAAATACATACTAAGCATCAAGAAGCTGATTTTTGCTCTCTCATTTCTGATCTCATGACCACTGCAGTCGGGGGAAAATCTCTGTTGGACTTGGTAGGATTTTTGCCATGGAATTTGAGACATCAGTAATTTATGAATACTTTTGGCTTTGTGTAATGTAAAAATCTATTAAAACTTCCTTTGCCAGTGTTTGGACTCTGTCTTGCAGAAATAGTTCCCACTTTATTCCACGGATAAAATCCTGGCCCTTCTAAAGCACATAGAAAAATTCTCATCACGTCACACTTCATCGAGCATTACTTTGCTTTTGACATACAAAAATACTGGGGAACATTTTACTTCTAACATTATTTATGAGGAAGCCAATCACTTTCTGGCTTTATAAATACTTTAAAGTATTTTATACATCATATTTTTATTATATAATACAAAGTATAATACTTAAAATATTTATAAATACAACAAAATTATTTGCATTCATGTATATATATATACATGTATATTTTACTACATCAGGTTAAAACTAGGAATATATACTTTTTAAAGAGAAAAAAAATATGTATTTTTATTTTCTGCTGCTCTTCTTACTTCTTGTAGACTTCATGGCAGAACATATAGCTGTTAGTTGGTGTTGCCTGGAAACACTCTCCTTGTAAGAGCCCAGGGAGCTACTATCCTGAAACTGCAAGAAAGACCCTATGGTATCTACAGAACTGGGGAGATCCCACAGCTGCTGGGTGATGGTGGATGCCCAAGTTTGCCCTCATCAACCTAGAAGAAACTTTCAAGGCAAGGCTAAGAAAGTCCTGTAGAGGAAACAGCTTCTCCCAGACCTCTCCTTATCAGTTAAAGCAAGCCCAAGGTGCTGGCATACTCTTGCCTCTTGCAGTAGTGCTTTGGGATGCCCTTGAGAGAAAAGAATGGTGTTTCACAGGCACTTCTTTTCACACTGAAGAGAATTTGGATCCAATCAAATGCAGCAAATTCCTTCACTTTTAACAAAAGGTGCTGATGTGTTCTGCCCTTCTAAATGCTTCAGCACGTGATATCTAGATTAGATCACACAGTCCCATGGTTAACTAGAGCTAAATGAGGCATCAGAGAGGGGATGAGGGAAATCAAACGTGTTTGGTGTTTTACAATGATAAATGGCAATAAAAACACCTTTTTTTAACACTCTTACAAAGGACTGCATAATTACATGGAAGATGACCTAGTAAAAAGTTCTGGTACCATTTCAACCCATTTGCTATGGTGGCATTCATTTCTTTAGAGCATAAACACAGCTGCAGAAGGTCAACTCATCACCCACAACTGTAGCACAGCTGACCAAGACTGCCTTTCCACGTCATAGTTTACTGACTACGTATTTTTTCTTCAACTAGATTATGAATTCTCAGCACTTGCACCTGTTACACAGTACGATAGTTCATGAAGTTATATCTTGTTTTTAATAGATCTGGATTAAAGAGAAGGTGCTCCAAATAGTTTATTAATTAAGCAATGCAATCAAATACCTTCTCCCTTCCAAAGTGGCCTTCAGTTACAAGAAAGTCTGCTGCTCTGGGTGATACAGCAAAGGGAAACAAGGAAAAACGATATAGTTCAGCTGTGTAGCAATCAACATCACAATTAAATACATCCCCTGCACGAAGAGTCTGGCAATTTATAGCTTTTATTGCAAAGGAGTGGATAGTTCAGTGCTTTTTGTGTGCATGTTCATTACTGTGAGTGGGGGAATGGCAACACTTTATTCCTGACTCATAAGGAACACTCACAGGAGCAGAAGTGGCACTGAAGCTTGGGTTAGGGTGAGTGTAAGAAAGAGCTTGTGCTTTCTGCAAGCCCTGGCTCTCTCTCCTTGGGTCAGGACCACTGCTTCCACTGACACTCAAATGGGCTTCAGATGTGAGACAAAGATTGGTTTTTACAACCAGGATGTCTCAGGTGTCCAGTTTGACAAGTTGGGTGGGAGGTGTCCAGTGCCCAGCATTGCAGCTGAGGACAACCTCACACCAGTTTAAGAGCCAAATTTCTCTAGCTTCCTCCTAGGTTCAGCAGGCCACATACTGTAGTCTGGGGGCTTTACATTTTCAGTGTTGTAAGGTAAATGACTTTAGCTGAGTAGATGAAATCTCTAAGTATTTCAGAGATGTGGGGAAAGGCGTGTGTCTTAATGACTGAAATGTGTCTTCCTTTATCATCCTTGTTTTTATGGCTTTCAATGCTGAGCAATCTTCCAGTTCTCAGTAAGGTTGAAGTCTCTCTGTTGCGAGACTGGGGCAAATGAAAGCAACATAGTGCGCAGTTCTTTGCCACTTCAGGCATCATGAGACAGGGAAAACTCTTTCCAGCCTTTCAGCTTTAAAGAGGTATGCACTGGGACAGAGGTCCAGTTTGAGGGCTGGAACCCAATCTTCAGACTTCACCAACTTAGAAACTAACTGGAAGTTAGAAGAGGCAAACTGGTACACTAGAGAATTACCTTCCAGTAGGACCAGATATAAAACTGTGGTATCTATGCTGGCTAAGCACTGTAAATGGTACTACTAGACAATCTGCAGTAGCTGTTCTCCTGTGGCACTCTAAAATCATAAATACTATTATTTGCTGCTTGAAATTGTATTAACAGTAAATAGGAAAAAAATATCAATAGTATGTGATAGGGTACTTAAGCTGCTGCATCCCGCTTTCTTTAGTCCAATAGCTGTTTTAAAAAGAGATGTTGGTGTTTCCCAAATAACTATTTTGCCACTGATTGTAATATATGTTGTTTCATAGCAGAGAAAGGTTGGTTGCTATTAAAAAGCTGGTTCTGTTTGAGCTTTCAGAGTAAAGAAATAATCCTATATTTCTGGTATGGAAAAATCCTGAAATTGTCTAGAGCTGATACACACTTTAGCAGCTGATACCTGCATTTCAGAGCCAGCAGTTACCCAAGTATTTTAGTATAAGAACATTGACCTAGAGCATAAAAGCCCCAGAGTTATGTATATGAGCAACACTGATTTGCCAGGTACTAGCAAAAGTGGCATTTCACTTTCTGAAATGCAGCTCCATATAGCTTGTAATGTGGCAACTGGATTCCTCTGTTTGTAGTTTCGTAGTAGCTTTTATTCAAATCAACGTC
The DNA here is from genome assembly GCF_012275295.1 of Melopsittacus undulatus. Classification (NCBI taxonomy): domain Eukaryota; kingdom Metazoa; phylum Chordata; class Aves; order Psittaciformes; family Psittaculidae; genus Melopsittacus; species Melopsittacus undulatus. The sequence continues at coordinate 96,039,944 of NC_047528.1, forward strand.
TCAAAGCAATGTATGTTTCTGTAAAGTCTGGCAGACCTTATACGGAAAAACAAGTAAGAGCTTTGCTTTTATCATTGCCACATCAAAAGTTGCAAAATAATGTGATTTGTTTAATGCTGTAGGATAGATGATATAGTCTAGGTGTTGGGGGGAAATGTTACTCAAAATATCTTAACCCACTAGCTAGATTAGGGAATGGAGAGGAAAATATTCCTAAAGAAATTTGGAAAGGCAGCTTCAGAATAATAGGTCAGAGTCCTCAGCAAACCCTCTACCATAATGTCCATCTTCTGCTCATCAGCTGGCTATGAAATTGCATTGCTTCAACAGTGACGTTATTCTGGGCTTCATAAACCTAGAAAAGCTTTTCATCCCATGCAATTGCAAACATGACTACCAACCACTATTTGGATCAAAGATCAAATCCTGTCTGATATGGTCATGACTGCCTAGTCCTCAAGGCAAAGAGGGTATAATTAGGTGAAAAGCTTTCCCTAGCAAAGGTCACAAAATACAGCAAACTGATCTCCCACCCCATACCCCCTAAACCAGAGGTGAATCCCTAGGACATGTCTAGACTGCAACAGGAGTGTAAATAAGCATTCAGCAATAGCCCTCATTTTGCATGAACATTTGCATTTTGCCCCATTTTACACAAACAGGGTGTACTGTTGTAACATGTGCAGGCAGACAAAGACCAGACCAGGAGATTGCCACCTCTCCTAGCAGTGCCTGCCTGATAGCTCTTCCATGGCAGCACCAAACCTTGGTGCTTTCTTAGTAAAGCAGCAGCTATCAACATGCATTCATGCTTGATATTCCCCCTCAGAATACAAAGTAACCTATATTGACAGAAGGGGAGTCAAAACATAGTTATCAAGTTCACAAGCTGTGCTATGAGCATGGTGTTTTAATAAATGCTTGTGCTCCCAAAGCCTGGGGCAGACTGATTATTGCTGGAGATGAAAGTAGCATTGTTTGGACTCGCAGATCTATTTTATGGTACTCGACAGTGTAAGAGGTTCTTGTGCAAAAGAGATTTAATGCTGGGCAGTAGAACTACAGCTTCATACAGTACCTTTGCTTGTAAGCTGGCTAGTTGTGCTTTCAGTGTGGTAAAGGGTAGACCTTTGTCATAGTGCAGCCTATAGCCATAAGCTAATGAGATTCCATTTAAGCATCTCAAATCTAAGTTGAACCATTGAAAACCTGTGGTCTTTAATATACTGTACTTTTGTGCAAGAATGCTACAAAACTAATTAGAGTTTCTATCAGTTCATGATTCTTCACAGGTATTCCAGATATTCCATGTGAAAATATTTTCTCCAATATTAGTTGCACTCAACTATGTTTTCTTACAAGCATGAAGAGGAGCTGCTTGTTCCAGTATAGTGGAAACAATTGGAGCTAAGGGAAGAGGAAAGTCATATGGTAGGGATTATAATCAGGCAAGCTGAAAGCAGTGGCCATTTTAATTGTGCACCAATATATTTTTCAGTATAACTAAGACAATATGCCTGTCTTCTCCCAGTAAATTTAAGTATATATTGCCACTTTGTAAGTTTTTTTTTGTGTACAAAACTGGAGACAAAATTATGGATAGGGAAGAAAACTGAAATTCAATTATTTGGATTAAACATTTCTCTGTCAAACAACATATGTTAACAGGGAATCTTCTCTAATTTTTCATCCTAATTAAAAACAAATGCCTTCAAAAACAAAAAAAGAAGCTTTAAAACAATTCACTTATTTTTCTTAGTCTGTTCTCTTCAATTTTCTGACATCCAGACTGGCAATAAAAATGGATGCTGCAATACCAAGAAAGAGGGATGCTCAAAGACATATGCTGAAGGCCCAGCTAAGTACAAAGAAGTGGGTCATTCCACAACATCTGGCAGATGGTCAGTGGGTAAGTGTGACATCACCAAGGCATAATTTATATTAGAAATGGCTTCAGAGTTGCACATGTATCAACCACATCCTCCTGAAGTCTGTACTACTTACGTTTCTCACACGTATGATCCACTTTTGCCTACCGAGAGCTTTGAAGAATTAGTTTAAACAGCAAAACTGTCAAGTTCTCTTTAAACTGAAACACAAATCTGGCCTTGTCTGTAGCTACTTTAATAAAATTAAAGATGTCCTTTGGGTGCAGCTCTGATTCAATACGGCACTTAAGTGCATGCATACATCCATGATGATTTAGGACAGCACTGGTTAAACCTGAGAGAGGCAAAAGAAAAGCTTAACTTCTTTTGCTTTAACCTCAATCTTAATCTTGAATTAACTTCAGAGGCCAGACATTGATGATAAGTTTTTCATAGATGTAAAACTCTGTGAGGGAAGGGAAGGGAATGAAAGAGAAAGAAAGGAAAAGAAAGGGAATTGTTAATCGTGGAAATTTTTGAAATGTACTTTGAAAATTAGATTTCACAGTCAGGCCTGGACAGATTTAGAAGTGAATTAAATGCAGTGTAATGCTCATCTCCTTTTTCCCTCCCAGTGGACCAATACACACATTTGAGTATATGCTAAAATAATGAAGGCCAATGTTTCCCATTCCTCATTATTCTCTTGCTGGAACAAGTGTACACAACATGGAAGCACTAGAGGGACTCAGCGGCCTTTGATGAATAATAATAAAAGATTAAAATTACCCCTCTGCACATGTCTCCTCTGGATTATTTTAATTTATAGTTTTATTTATTTGCACTTTTAAAGGAATTATAGTTGATATCAGAAAGCGGAGCCCCAGAGTGACATCTGAATTCAGGTTCAGCTGGAGCAGAACCAAAGGGACACCAAACAGCTGCCTGGCAGACAAGAAGGTCAGAGGAATTAAAGAATATAAATGTTAAAATCCTGCATAAAGTAATTCTGAATCTGATATAAGCTAGCAAAAGCCAGGCCATTCAGAGCTAATGCTTCCATTTGCACAGGGACAAAAATCTGTATCAGTCTGTTTTCCAAAGCTCAGTCTGAAGTAATGGATATTACCCACATAAGGACACTGGCTTTAGTGAGGCTAAGTCATAGACTTACAACTTTATTCCAGGTTTTAAATTAGATTCCTGTGGGTCTGACTTTTAAAATCAGCAGATTGATATTATTTAAGTCTGCGCCACAGATGTTCTCAGCACTGCATGGACAGCTTTAACTGCAAGGAATGAATGAGAGAGCTTCTGCCTTTCGGGTGTAGTGCAGAGGAGGAGGAGGCAGAGACTGACATTGTCCTGCTGCAGACACCCCCAGTGCTGGGAGGGCAGAGAGGGGCTTTACAGCTGGACTCTCCTACTGGGAGAGGGGCTCTTGAGAGTTTTGGAATGAAGGTTCACGGACAACACTGACAGAATATTTGTTGGGAATTTGGCAGGTATGTGAGTGCTTGAAACAGTCTCTGGGTTGCTTACAGCAGTATGGAATTTTCACTTTCTACTGGTGAGAGGGACATGTAAAGACTTAAAGGAGAAGATAAGGATATTGGCAACACCAGCTAGTTTAAAGTAAGCTAGTGACATTGTCTTTGTGCAAAGCAGTCTTTCTTGCCAGGTTCCCCTTCCCAAGCTCCAAGTATTGGCATTTCCCTTGGGCTCCAGGGTGGCTGCTGAGCCACAGACCTATTGAAACCCACTCCACCATGGGGCCGAGCACAATCATACACAGCCCACAGCCAGGCTGGACTGATCTCAGCTCAGAGCTACTGAAATAACTTGCATGTTTGCTTGTATGATTGATTTCACACATCACTGGTTTCTCTCAAGGCATGTGTTCTTATTAGTAGCATGCAAATTATTTGTTCAAAGAACAAAATATAAAGCCACTGTTTGCATACCATGTTTCCTAAAGATGCTGGGAGAGAGTTTCCCATCAGAAATAGTTGATCTGGTGACTGCAGATTACCTAGTGTGGAGCAACTAAGCTTGTAAAGATGAGTAGGGCATAACTTCCAAGAACAGAGAAAGCAGGTCCCAAGAGTTCAGCTCAGTTTTGCAGTGGCAATATGCAAAGGACCTTGTTAAATCAGGAGGGGATAAGTCTCCAGCGGAGACTTGTTTCAGTGAGCTGTCCTGAAGAGGAACACAGTGTCAGAGGACAGAAAATGAAGCTGCATCATGTTACTGTACTTACTGTCCAGGGGGTTTCAGCTGTCTGTTCTGGGGAAGAATCGCTTTTCTTTTTGACGCCAGTGACGATGGAGGGTCCTAGGACAGAACTGGGTAGAAGAGTGAGGTTTGACCTGGTGTCATCCAGATGGCCACAGCTCTGTATCCCTGAAAACCTGGCCTGCTGTGGAGGAGTTCTGGGAGCAATGTAGTGGAAAACAAGAAGATGATGGATTTTTTCAGTGCCAGGAAAATGGATCCTACAATTTGCATTTGATTTCAGTTGGATGCCAGGAAAGTGCTTCAAAGAATGGAAATAATTTGTTACTCAAGACATGAACTACTAAAAGATAAGTGTTTGGCACATACATTTTTGTGACTCCAGAGGAGAATTTTTAACTTGCAGGCATGCTGCTTAGCTGCTTTTTGCCACAATTCACATGGCCATGGGTTTTTCCATCTACCTGAGTATCTGACATCCTGAATGTCAAGTGGCCTAAATCTACTTCATGGTGTCCTTCAGTGGAGCCTACTGTATATTATAGCCAGCCACCTCTCTTGCTTCGGGTCTGCCTACGCATTTGACTAGTGAGAGTTTGTTTGCCTTTCCTAGGGTTGTTTGACAGACTCGTGAAAGACCTGCCTAAGTAAGGCTTGCTTTTAAAAGCATTGCTGGCATAGTAGTGTCATTAGAGAACATGAAAAAGAAAAACACAACCCAATTTGTTATAGCTCTAACAGCAAAAAATCCTAATGAAGATGCATTTATACTGGCCCAAGTCCTTTATTCTATTCTGAGAACTGATCTAAGCTACACCAACGAGGAAATTTCATTCCCTGATCTAAATTAGGTTTGCACTTTCACATGTACAGAAATAGCTCCACTGGTTAAAGTCATGTTGGCAAATCCAGTTACATACAGGCAAGCATTAAATAGCTTTCTCTCTTGCATGCTTTAGGAATTGAGTCTTTCTCTTCCCATTGGTTTTCATGTTGGGTGGGAGGAAAAGGGAAGCGATAACTCTGTTCTCTCTACTGCCTCTCCTTGCTGCTCAAAGATGCAGGAAATCACAAGGCCAGCACTTCTGCTTGTCTCCCTCATTTCAAATTAGTGTGGTGGGGCTGTGAAGAAAATTGAGTGTCATGCATCTCCTTTTACATGTCCCCACACCCCTGCTGATTGCCCACTACCTTTAAATATTTAGACCATCAGAAACCTGGGGAGAGATTTCATAGAATCATAGAATAGTTAGGATTGGAAAGGACCTTAAGATCATCAAGTTCCAATCCCCCTGCCATGGGCAGGGACACCTCACACTAAACCATATCACCCAGGGCTCTGTCCAACCTGGCCTTGAACACCACCAGGGATGGAGCAGTCACAACTTCCCTGGGCAACCCATTCCAGTGCCTCACCACCCTTACAGTAAAGAACTTCCTCCTTATATCCAATCTAAACTTCCCCTGTTTAAGTTTTAACCCATTACCCCTTGCCCTATCGTTACAGTCCCTATTTCATAATATTTCAGGAATTGTGTACCATGAGATTTACTGATACCTCCACCAAAACCATCTTAATGGACATAACTGTACACAAATAGGCACGAGGAGAGTGAAAATTTCACTTCACTTGTCATTTCAGCTAGCTGAAGGTAATAAAACCCACCCCATATGCTTCTCAGCAGGGACTGTGATAGAAAAGCTGACAAACCTCGGAAGATAAAGCACAGTCAGCAGCACTTTAAACTCTGAGAATGGCAGCACTATTTTTGGAAACAATAAATGTTATTTTTAAACAATTTAATATTACAATCCTTTGAAATCCAAATCTGTAGGCAGTGTCACGCAGAAGCAACAGTTACCGCAGTCTTGTTTCAGCTTAAATTCAACATCAAAATAGTCATTACAGGCGAACTTTGTTCCCTAGCAATAAGATGTCTGCACATTACAGATGCACAGCTTCTTCAAAGAACTGCCAGATTATGGGATTGCTCTAAGGAAACTTTTGCAATGGCGTTTGATTCCTTCCTGATGAAGTGATTTTCCACAACACTTTGCTCTTATACCATATTGACAGATGAAGAGAGAGTAGGGAATGAAATGCATTTGCTAGTGCTACACAGTAACAATAAATGCAAACATCAGTGTCTTGATTAAAGAGTCCAACCCTATGGATATGTGTACAACAGTGGAGCCACATGAAGTCAATACAATTCCCTTTATAAGCAGAAGATTGGTCTGTTCCTTTTAGCAAAATCACAGAAGGGAGGTTTGGACCCAGAACTCTTAAAATCACAATTACAACTGGAAGCACTTATCAAGTAGAGTTTGGAATATTCCAGACTCCCCAGTCTGTCCAAACTGTGTAGAGAGCAAGGATGGCACACCATAGAGAAAAAGCAGGAAAATGCAGAGCTATACTGCTTTCCTCCATCACAGGCAAATTAAGGCAAGTAGCTAGGTGGCCTCCACTACAGGAGAGCTGTTCAGGTAGGCTTCTTCCATGCCAGGACCATGATCATCTTCACTGACAAAGTTCTCCATATCACCAGAGGGTGGGAAGTCCTTGGATAGAGGAAAAGAAGATCCAGCAATTTCAGACTCCTCATTCTACCAAAGGAAAGGAAACAATAGCAACAAGGGGCAGCATTTGGCCCATCTATTAGCTTTAATAGTATTTGCTAGCATTTAATCATTAGCTATTTCAGCTGAGCAGGACCACAGATTCAGACAAGGCTTTTGAGTCAGAAAGTCTTCTTATGGGGTAGCTTTCAACAAGAAAGACACAGGTGAGAGTGGTGGTCTCCAAAGAGTTCTTAGCACTGACATTTTCTTTGCAGTCAGTATGGGTCAGAGCCTTTTTTTGCTCCTGTTTCATAAACCCAAGGGCTGTTTCCGAGGTAATGACATGGAATGACCATGTCCTTCTCCCCAGCCAGCCAGGAAAGCCAAGCACAAGACTGAGGTGCTCCAAGCTAGGAGGTCACCTTCACCTTCCCTACTCTGCTCATGCGGATTAGTTTAATCTGGCCCAGGTGGCAGATGCAATAAATATGCCTTGGAAGAAAAGACTGAGTGGGACATGTTGGCTGCAGCCTTTGAATTAGCTGCAGCTGGTTGAATGTGGGGCAGTGGCTTTGTGCTACAGTGCTGCAGTAATAGAGGTAATTATAGGCCAATGTTTGCTGTAAGGGATGGAGGTTAAGATGTATTGTGATGCAGTCTTTAATTACTAAATTTCCTGCCTTTCTGGTACTTATCTTTACAGCCTGTGTGTTCTTTTATGTGTGTAATAAGTGGTGAAATGATGCTGTGGGCAAGTTTAAGATCAAGAGGTACGGAATTATCTTAAGTGGCTTTATCAGAAATAACTATTTTTGAGTGCAGGAAGTGTTCGTTTTTCGTTTGAAATATAAATATTGTGCAATGGTGAATATGTTGCAAATGTTAGAAAGAAATTCTGAAAAGCTGTTAGCAGGTGTTATAAAAAAGAATGAATGGCCTATTTGTTATGGCTGGAGTAGAATAAAGGTAATTAAGCCCTTATTGTTTATATTAGTCTGTAACTTTGTTCATCTTGATAGTTGCACAAAAAAGCACTCTATTTTTATTGTTTGTGTTTTTTTTAATTTTAAATTGGATAGGATTATTTGTTATTTGCCAAAGGCTGAGTAGGTCTTTCAAATGTGATGGGATCTGCATTAACAAATGTCCAAGTGTTATTGAAGCACGACAACAGAGCCTAGATTCCTGCCTCTGTGTGTTGTACAATAAGCAGCTATAGTTATCTGGACCATATGGTCCTCTCTTCCTCCTCCATTCTCTTTCTGCATTGAAAAGCTTGCTTGCTTTGTATCTTTTTTGTTTTCTCCCACCCATGAAATGTGTATTTTTCTTAGGCACACAGAGTGTTAAAATAAAAGGAGAGCAAGTTTATTTATAGGGTGAGATAATGTGGTAGCTGTTTTGAAGCAAAATTCAAACACTCTGTTGAAATTAAGGATGAGCTTCACTTCAAAATCAGTGTGATACCCTCAGTCCCTGAAGCCCTCTAGGTGAAGTAAGCTTGTTTTTTAACCCTCCTTCTTCACCACCACCTGCACTAAATGATCAGATAGGCTTCACCAGCCCTCTCCCTTGCTCAGCAGGTGACAGAGGGACTCAGGGACAAGGTTGGCAGGGCACTTACTGGGGTTTGTGGTCACAGGCCCTTTAATGCCCAGCCCAGGGAGGAATGGACACCACACCTGTGGGTGCTGGTATCCCAGAGGAACCTCTGCAGCCACACTGGCCCATTCTCCCCTCCCCTTGCCTCAGAGGCCTCCGCTGATTTGCAGCCCCTTTGATCTGAGGTGAGGGCTGGGACACTAACCTGCTGAGCTGCTTTCCCTCTGTCTGCTGTGAGGTAATTTATCTCTGCCCTTATCTTGGCTTCCTCTAGATGAAGAGGGTAGACCATCTGGTTTGCTATTAACTTTGTAGATTCAGGAAGGACAATGTCAACCAAGTAAACAGAGATGTGAATGACACAAAGGGAACCCAAATGGCAATACTTGCCCCTGGATAATCTCACCATCAGCCAGCCTAGGGTGGATCCCCGTTTGCAAGCAGATGCAGATGCACTATATCTGATAGAATCATAGAATGGCTTGGGTTGGAATGGACCTTAAAGATCATCTGGTTCCAACCCCTTTGCCATGGGCAGGGACACCTTCCACTTAGACTGGGCCTGTCCAGCCTGGCCTTGAACGCTGCCAGCAGTGAGGCATCCACAGCTTCTCTGGGCAACCTGTGTCAATATCTCACCACTCCCTAGTGAAGAATTTCTTCCTAATGTCTAATCTAAATCTCTCCTCTTTCAGCTTAAAGCCATTCCCCCTTGTCCTGTTGCTACATGCCCTTGTAAAAAGCTCCTCTCCGGTTTTCTTGTAGGCCCTCTTTAGTTACTGGAACACTGCTGTAAGGTCTCCTCCTGAGAGGAGGCTCCTGTTCTTCACACAAGCCCTGAAGGGAGGTGTGGAATAGAAGATGCTTTTGGGTAAGCCTGTATATACATTCAGGATTATAGGACAGACTAGGCATTAATGTGCTGTTTTTCTGTCCGAGTTGTTGGCATTATTATAGTTTCCTACTAACAGAATCTCCTGTGTGGAGAAAAGCCTTGTTTACTGTGAATATACTTTGCTTTTTCAGTCTGCATTTTGCACTATCCAGATGGCTACTGGTCAACACATCTCAGACCTCTTGCAAACACATCTTTACGCCTCCAGTTCTCTGCCACATGGCATGTATAGTAAGTTCATTTAAACTTGTTACATGATATTGCCATGTCTCATGTTACCTCTGCCAATCTGTATGTTGCTGTAGTGACATACCTACCATGGTTTTGAGTGGTGTGCTGAGCACACTGACAACTTGCACGACTGTCATAAAATAAATGCTCCATTTAATCGAGTCCAGCCTGAGCAGTGCTGGCAGATCTTGTTGCCCTTAGATCAAATGGCAGACAGGTCTTTGGGGTCAGAAAGTCCTTTCCTGTGATGGTATGGCAGTTAGCACGGTCCCACAGCTGGGACATTCATGCCTTAGCAAAGTACAATTACCCAGGAGCATGAAAATTAAGGTAAAATGTTTGTTGCTGCTGAGCACCCATTATGACTGCCCCATGACAGGTAAAGCTAAGATGAATTAAACACAAAGCTAATTGAAATAGGAGCAAATCATAGAATAGTTAGGGTTGGAAAGGACCTCAGGATCATCTAGTTCCAACCCCTCTGCCATGGGCAGGGACACCTCACACTAAACCATGTCACCCAATGCTTCGTCCAACCTGGCCTTGAACACTGCCGGGGATGGAGCATTCACAACCTCCCTGGGCAACCCATTCCAGTGCCTCACCACCCTAACAGTGAAGAATTTCTTCCTTATATCCAATTTAAACCTCCCCTGTTTAACACGTTACCCCTTGTCCTATCACTACAGTCCCTAATGAACAGCCCCTCTCCAGCATCCCTCTAGCCCTCCTTCAGATACTGGAAGGCTGCTATGAGGTCTCCACGCAGCCTTCTCTTCTCCAGGCTGAACAGACCCAACTTTCTCAGCCTGTCCTCATACGGGAGGTGCTCCAGTCCCCTGATCATCCTCGTGGCCCTCCTCTGGACTTATTCCATCAGTTCCATGTCCTTTTGATGCTGAGGACACCAGAACTGCACACAATACTCCAAGTGAGGTCACACAAGAGCAGAGTAGAGGGGAATGATCACCTCCTTCAACCTGCTGGTCATGCTTCTTTTCACGCAGCCCAGGATACAGTTGGCTTTCTGGGCTGCAAGCACACACTGAAGCCGGCTCATGTTCATTTTCTCATCAACCAACACCCCCAAGTCCTTCTCCACATGGCTGCTCTGAATCTCTTCTCTGCCCAATCTGTAGTTGTGCCTGGGATCGTTTCAACCCAGGTGTAGGACGTTACACTTGGCATGAATAAACTTCATGAGGTTGGCATCAGCCCACCTCACAAGTGTGTCAAGGTCCCTCTGGATGGCATTCCTTCCCTCCAGCATATCAACCGAACCACACAGCTTGGTGTCATCGGCAAACTTGCTGAGGGCAAACTCAATTCCATTGTCCATGTCAGCGACAAAGATATTAAACAAGACCAGTCCCAGCACCAGTCCCTGAGGCACACCACTTGTTACTGGTCTCCAGCCAGACATTGAACCGTTGACCACAACTCTTTGAGTGTGACCATCCAGCCAGTTCTTTATCCACTGAGTAGTCCATCTCTCAAACTGATGTCTCTCCAATTTAGAGACAAGGATGTCTTGCGGGACAGTGTCAAAAGCTTTGCACAAGTCCAGGTAGATGACATCAACTGCTCTACCCCTGTCATCACTTCCGTAGCCCCGTCATAGAAGGCCACCAAATTGGTCAGGCAGGATTTCCCCTTAGTGAAGTCGTACCGGCTGTCACCAAGCACCTTGTTGTTTTTCATGTGCCTTAGCATGGCTTCCAGGAGAATCTGCTGCAAGATTTTGCCAGGCACAGAGGTGAGACTGACTGGTCTGTAATTCCCTGGGTTATCCATTTTCCCCTTCTTGAAAATGGGGGTTATATTTCCCTTTTTCCAGTCATCGGGAACTTCACCTGACTGCCATGATTTTTCAAATATGATGGTCAGTGGCTTTGCAACTTCATTCACCAGCTCCTTCAGAACCTGCAGATGGATTTCATCAGGGCCCATGGACTTGTGTACGTTCAGGTTTTTAAGAAGATCTCGAACCAGATCCTTTCCTACAGTGGGCCCAAGGTCTTCATTCTCACAGTCCCTGCATCTGCCTTCCAAGACTTGGGTGGTGTGGTCAGAGCCTTTGCCAGTGAAGACTGAGGCAAAGAAGTCATTCAGAACCTCAACCTTCTCCAAATCCAGGGTAGCCAGTTGTCCTGATAGCTTTCAGAGGGGGCTTATGTTGTCCCTAGTCTGTTTTTTACTGCTACATGCCTATAGAATCCCTTCCTGTTATCTTTAACATCCCTAGCCAAGCTTAATTCTAACTGGGCCTTAGCTTTCCTAACCTAGTCTCTAGCTTCCTGGACAACATCCCTGTATTCATCCCAGGCTGCCTGTCCTTGCTTCCGCCTTTTATAAGCCTCTTTTTTCCTTTGAATTTTCCTCAGCAGCTCCTTATCCATCCAAGGAGGTCTCCTGGCCCTCCTGCTGCACTTCCCTCTAGTTGGGATGCAACATTCCTGAGCCTGTAGCAGGTGACCCTTGAATAACAACCAACAGTCCTTTCACAGTGAAGGGTCAAACCTTGGGGTCTCCATGACATTGACCACATTCTTCTGTCCTGCTGACATTAAAGGTATGGTCTCAGAAGCAAGTGAGGGAGAAATATGACATTTTAGAGTCTGAGAGCAGACTTAGGCCATAGTGTCTTCAGTTTCCCTTCCCTAATTCTACTTCCTTCAAAGACATAAAAGGCAAAATTCTTTTGTAAAGAACTGCAAAAAGGAATGATTTTGCATCAACACATGAAAGCCAAGCTATAAAATTCAGGCCCCAGAACCTCACTCAAAATAATATGTCTCTTCCAACGATTAACCACAGTTCTCTTTCTGGTGGTAGTGAGGAAGGTAGGGGCAAATACTGAGTACTTGGGCAAGTAGTGGGGATTGCACTGCATGTATGGCTAGACAGGCTTTGATTTTCCAGCATTAGTTTCTTTTTCCAGTAAATACTTTAAATTTATAATATGTTACTATTTGTGAAAAGAAACCTGTAAATGACATGGGAATCTACAAAATAATGTCTCCTCGGAAAAGGAAATTAAAATTATTCTTCACAGGTTGCATAACTTGGTCTAACTTGTGACATGTCACATCAGCTCACTAAACAGTATTAAGCCTATAATTTTAACTGTAAAAACTATTACATGTGACTTCTTTTTTTTTTTTTAGCTAAGTAAACTAAGTAAAAAGTGAAGGACTTACAGACATGAATAAACAACCTCTGAGGTAAAATTACAGATACATCAGTTATTGACCTAGACTTCATTAATAGTATATTTGTTTGATTTTAAGCAATACTGTTCCCATATTTTAGATTTAGCTAAGCAGCATGAAACCTACAACATAGGCCAAGTCAGATGTAAAGACAACAAAAGCCCTTTAATGGTTCTCATGAAATCTTTTGACTTGCAGTCTCTGTGGTGGTTTTTTTCCTTAAAAGTTATTGGTTTTTCTAGTTACAAAGGTTTTTGGAGGGTATGCAGGGAGCTTAGTTACATAATTATTCTCCCCTTACTAGTGCTTGTATGAAATTCTAGTTATTTTCTTCATCTTGGTCTTGGTCTTGCACATTTTTCCAGTGCATTCAGTTTCAAATAAGCTTCTATCCAGGCAGTATGGCAAACTGATTTTGCAAATCTGTATAGAAACTCAGAAAAGTTCAGGGCCACAACATTTATTAATAATTTATTAAAATTTTGCTTGGGAGGCTAAAATACATGAATAGAAATGAATCTTCTCAATATCAAGCATGTCCTAAGGCAGCAGCTTGCAGAATAATGTTAACCAGGTCACTGGTTCTAATTTTAGGTAATTGAGTACTTATTTGACAGTACTCTTCCTCTTGGGGCACATGTAACAGAGAGTCCTTGTAACTTCTTATTCCTTGTCTAAATCCCTTCTCCTACTTGGATGTCTCTGAGGAAGCAAACAAGGTTCTGCCATCCCTGCCCATGGTGGCTCCACTTTGCAATTCCTGTGTGTTGGGAAGCCATGTAAGTTTTTCCTCCTGCTGTTTTATTGACAGTTTCTGAGCATCTTTCATGTGCTCCTCCAGCTTCTGCAGTGACCAACAGATTATGCCAGAAGTTTTGGATATATTCTGTGTTTCAGACAGCAATTTCTGTCTCCCAATAAGACTACTAATAAGCAACTTTTAGAAGAGAAAAACGGTCATAACAGCAAAGAAACAGCGGAATGGTTTAAGTTAATATAAGGATGTTGATTCAGTTATATTCTGCTTTTACCTGAAGTGTATGAGCAGTCTGTGAGGCACAAGTGTCAAGAGACAGTGTAATTTCTAATTATTGAAAAGAATTATGCAGAATATGGCATTCTTCTTTCACATCTTTTATACAGCTTAAAATTGTTTAGTTTCCCCCGGTATGTTTCTATTCATCGCTGACCATTTCTTGCTGACCTCAGTGTGCCAACTGGTGTGAAGAAGGGATAGGGAAAGGTGAACTCTGGAGGTCATACGTCTTTGTGGATCTCCTCACTCCCTTTCCTCCTTTGCCCCTTTCTCCATCAGTGACATAGAGTTGTTAAATGATATCTTTGCTTTTACAAAACTTCTGGAAAGAAGATTTGGGGCAATTGAAACTCCTACAGATTCTCTAATTTCCATGTAGAAGATGGGTCTATTATAAACTTCACTGAGAGAACAACTTCTCATTTACAAACTAACATTCATAGCAAGTATCTATAGTCTGAAGTGCTATTTTTATTATGGTTTGAAGATAGTAGTTGCCAGTCAGAAAATCTGACAAGTTTCCACAGATTGTATTTCATGTTTAATCAGAGGAAATACACCCCACTTCTGTGATTGCATTTTTCTTTAACTTTTGTGGTATGTAGGAGAGATTCCTTGAACATTCCCCATTACCTTTCCATAATCTCATCACTTCTCATGTCCAGCTGTACTTCTGAATGTATGTTTATATTTTGTGATATAATGTGAGAATAGTTGTGGTCATTACCCAGCCTTGGTGACTTTCATAGTAATTAATGTTTTGGGTTTTTGTTTTTAAAAGACAAGATGCCTTAGGTGTCATATCTATTTATAAGATTCCCTCCCCTCCCTCCCCCCAAGCTTCCTAAAATTATTATTGTGTGGAAAAGTGCTTTGCTTTTGATGAAATAGCCATCTGCATTAGGAGGAAAGGTTTGTATTTCTGCTTTCACATCCAGTTCTTGGATACGCTATGGGTGTTGTGAAAAATATATATTTTTCCCCCTTTTTAAAGGACAGAGGGAGTAGAAGCCTTCACTGTTAGTTACCCCTGGAAATAATCTTGCACAAGATACAAGGAAAAGAAATAATCTTCAGTCCAGAAATCAACATGCTCAAATTATTCACTCATTGGACTCATATATGTAAAACCTACTGCTATAAATTATTCATCTCCAGAGAGCACCATTCTTGGACGGATTGCAAGAGTGGGCTTGCAGTGGCTGATACTTTTTATTCACCTCATTCTTAATTTCTTCTAGATAAAAAGTGTGTAAAGTAGCATGCAGGTGGCACTAAAAGTACTAGAGAAATGCATTTGGCTTGGTGGAAGAGAGACTTGTATAAGGTCAGTATTATTTTGCTGTACTTGAATGCAACATTTTTGAGCATACTGACTGCTAGAATTCTAGTGCTAAGAATGCAACCAATTTCAGGGCTAAAATTAAAAAAAAAAAAAAAAACAAAAACAAAAACCAACAACAAAACCAGACCAACAAACAACAGGTATGAGGCTTGTAAGGCTTATGAAGTGGAATGAGCACTCAACATAATACTTTGCTAGATATATAAATGTGTTGTAGAGATTTTTTATTTTTGTACCTCTTATGGTGTTTCTAGTCAAAGAGCAGAAGATAATAGTTCCCATAATATCTGCCTAACAAATTTAATCTCAGCTAGCCAGAAGTCCTATCTTGTTTATGACTATAGACAAGTCATATTAGGCAAGGTTGGTAGTGGCATCCTCAGAACAAACATGCCATTGGAAGGCTATTTGGTACTATAGCAGGCTGTATGGTTTACTGCAACAAAAAGTCAACCCACCCTTAGGGGCTACTTACAACTGTAGCTGAAAACTGAAAAATCTCATGTATTGTCTAGGAAGTGAGCGGAAAAGCTGACTAGGGCATATATTAAAAGATAAATGGCATTCAATGATATTTCCAAAATAAATAGAGTCAGAGGACACCTCTATGTAAGCTGCCTGCCAAAAAATATTCACTCTTAAAATAAACAACAGATTCCAAATAAGCTATGGCACAATGGTCTGTACTACAGTAATGTGGTATCTCAGTTCATCATTCTCAAGAGAACCATACTTATTTCTAAAGACCCTGTCTTACTAACATTGTGATCTTTCAGTAGTAAAACATGGCATCTGTAGTATATTATTCTTTCATTCTTACAGCACAATCAATACTCTAATCTGTTATGGTACTTTCAAATTAGTGTTAGTTATTTCAGAATAAGCAAATAGCAAAAATGGAGAGAAAATGGAGGAAGAGAAGTGTTCCACAGAGAAAAACATTTCACAAACAGCAGTGGTTCATCCAAGCATGCTCTCTGCTGTGCTTCAGGAAAACAAGTCATTTACCAGATGTTTCAAATTGTGTGTAAAATATAAAAGAGCATATTGGGGAAAATGTACTTAATGCTAGAACACTCGTCTGTCTATTGTAAGAATACCAAATGTGAACCATAAACTAGATTAAAAATATTAAAATGCATCTTATTTTACCCTTGCAATCTTTCTCAAATTACTTTCTTTGCTGTCAGAATCTGAGGAGAGTTGTAGGCTTGCTACATTTTTCTATCTGTCAAAAATGAGCTGATTCCTCTTTTTCTCTTTATCTCTCCCTTTATTGATGTTTTCCCCCCCTATTATTTCACTTTTTTTTCTTATGATGACTCTTTTAAGCAACATAGAGATGTGGACACATACAATAAATTCTTGGGTAAATGTCAAAAGGCAGAGGTCATAGAATCATAGAGTGGTTTGGGTTGGAAGGGACCTTAAAGATCTCCTAATTCCAACCCCCTGTCACAGGCAGAAACACTTTACACTAGACCAGGTTGCTCCAAGCCCCATCCAACCTGTCCTTGAACACTACCAGGAATGGGGCAGCTACAGCTTTTCTATACCAGCATGCCAAAATGGAGAAGAGTCCAAACTGTGGAGATTACAGACAGGGTGGCTGCTACACAGAGTCTGATAGAAGCAAGTGTATTTTAAGGTTGGCCAATCAAAAAAAATATTTTTAGTGGCACCTCATTACTACAAGAGGGGAGAAATACGGGCTAGTATGAAACTGCCAAAGTAAGAATGTTGTCTTGCAGTGCAAATTAGTACTTGGAGCACTGGCTTGTGGTTCTGTGATAACTGAACACAAAGTTTGTTGTTTCCAGACTTGGTTGAAATAGAGGTTGCAGTCCTGAGCCCACCTAGCACCACTGATCACATTTCCAAAGTACCAAGTAAGTTATAGCAGTGCATAGCAAAACCTCCAAAGTCCATTTTTCGTATAGATTTATGTCTTGAAGAAGAGCTGCTGTGTATCCTCTGACATTTGATAAAGAGAACTAGAAATTCACAGTGGTTTTCTATATATTATGCATACTACAAGAGTGTGAAGAGCAAAGGAGAGAAAGATAATATTATCGTGCTTCTCAACATGCCAAAATGATTGCATTAAGATGTTCACAGTGTTCCCCCTCAGCGAAGCATCAAACCCTATCCGTGAAGTACATGGGCATGGCAGGGCTCTGCATGCAAAGAGGCTCAAAGCATGGCATAGCCCTCATTCTCCACAGTCACTTGTGAAGTGACATTGTAGTGACATCAGTATATACGTGCTGAGGAGAGGCTTGAGCATAAAGGAAGCCTATATGACTGCTGCAGATGTATGCTGAAAGAGCTGTGCTGAAAGTGCGGAGACAGACAATACGTGGTAACAGTCCTGACATGAAGGCGCCTCACCCTGCCTGGGAAAGATGTAGCTCCAATTGAAACTGGGGGAGAGGAAAAGAGTGGTAGCAGAGCAGCTGGAGGCATTACCAAGTAACTTCTAATAAAACTGTGCCAGCTGAGTTCTCTTTTTCCTTAATCTTTTATAAGCCTTTCCTGAAAAGACATTGCTCAAAATATGGCTAACATCTCTTGAAGTCATAAACTTTCCTTTTGGCTATATAACTGAGCCACAGCATTTGGGGTTTGTAAATTTTCAATAACTGGATGATTTGCATAGGCGTGTTATTTCTTATAAGTGGAGCTGGCAGTGCTGCCAATAGTTACATTTGGCCAACAATTTCCCTTGTAAAATCCTGCTTCTGCTGGGGTAAATTATTTTTCAGTGCTCTGAAATGTCTTATGCCAGGCCTCTGTCTCAGGGTGAATGCTTGCACTTTTATTTTACAGTTACTGGTGGGTTTTTTCAACATTTCTGCCCAAAAAAAAAAAAAAAGAGAGAGAGAAAAAGTCATCTGTTCTCAAGATAATTGTGGAATGATTAATTTTCCCATGTCCCTGAGTTCTCAAAAGTGTTCCACTGGGACAGGACAAGATCTTCAAGCTTTGTAGCATCAAGTTGATTTCTGGACAGGAGAGCTGTGTGTGTCTCCATGGAAAAACTGCTTTGCTCATGAAATTTTCTCCAAATGTGGTTAAATACAGAAGCCTTTGAAGCATCTCTCTTCTATTATGCTAATTTGAAACTCACTAGGGTTTCTTGGCGAATGCTCTGATGCTCCATCTCCATGGGTTCAGAGTTGAGTGCAAGATTGCATTCAGCAGTTTTCAGGGCTGATGCTGCAGCAGAGCCAGGACTGAAGCTGCTGGTGGCTCTCCTGGGTCTCACAATCCCTCCATCAGTGCTGGGGCCATCCGGCCTCCACATGGGGAACAAAGGCATGGACTGGATCAGTGAGTTCTAGAGGATAAAATGGATGAAGCTGATTTGATCTGGGGTGGAAGCTTAGGTTTCTGTAGCTCTCATCCAGAGAGTTCTACTTTTTCTGTCTCAAACAGAAGCCCAGTGGCTTTGAAAAGATCTAGAATTTAAGAAAAGCTCTGCAATTGAAGCAAATTAGGATAAACCCATAAATTTTTCAAACCCATCTGCAAAGACTAGTTTTAAAAACTGGGCTCTGAAAGGATGGCTCAGTTACAGCCCCAGAAATGAAGTGCACTGCTTAAACTCATGCCAGTTCCCCCCTGCCTGCCCAAGAAAAGTTGGTTTGGGTTTTTTTCTAAATGCAAGTATTGGAAAGATTGGTTTACAATGTTTTCTGTCTAATCAAGTTCAGTAAATCAGTAAATTCAATTATATTTATCATGGTTGCAGGGCAACCGATTGTAAAGGACCCATACGGCTTTAGGGTGAAGGATGGAAGTAAGAATACTCAAGGCAATTGTCCAAGTCTACAGAGCTGCTAATAAATTCTTGTGGGGTTGTTCAAGACTTCTGTCCTCACACAGGTATGGTAGGGGAAGAAAATTGTCTGTCTGAGGTAAACATAAATCATTAAAGAGAGAGCAGTTTTTCAATGTGTTGCAAAGATATACATCAGAAAACATATCTCATTACATTAGAGAGAAGTAAGTCATACATTCAGAGACATTCATAGGCCTAATGGAGAATTTGTCCAATCAAATATTTTACCATTACCATGGATTAATACCCATGGTCCTTGTGTTCCCAGAAAAAAAACTAATGATTTATGTCTGAGGTATTTTTGCACATGAAACAAGTGGAGTGGTACTTCTAACAAATGATGAATATATGAGACGATAGAGTCCAATTGCTTTGGGAAGGAAACACAGATGGATTTAATATCTGTTTTGTTGGGTTTGATTTTTAATAGGGCAGCAAAAAGACCACAACATTAGAAGGCTTCTGGGGAACAAAAATGCTTGTATCAGGGAACTGACAGTATGGTTAGCAGAGATAGGACCTGGGCTGTCAGAAACCCCTGGTGTTTGCCCCAGGTCTGTTCAACTGGTCACCTTGGACAGTGCCACCATCTGCCCTGTGACCCTTTCCATTCTCACAGACAGCATTGGTCCCAGTGAGAAATGGGTATAAATCAGTGTCCTCCAAAAGAGGCTAATGCAAGAAAACAGGCTTCAGGCATGAATTAGTTTTAATTTAGCTGTTGCAACCCATTGTTTCAGAGAACACTAGAACTGCTGTGTTATGTAGAGACCTGATCTATTCTGATCACAGCCTGACTGTATAACTCACACTGATAAATAGCTTCTTTTATACTAAACATCTGTGGGAAAGGCTGCTTCCCATGCTGGCCATATGCCTGCTAAATAAAACCCAGAGGAAATTGGCCAGGCAGTTCTGCATGCCATTCTGAGAGAGGTTAAGGTTTAGCAATGACCTCTGGTTTGTTGCCCCTTGAACTGATGGGGCTAGATGCACCATGAAGTTGGCACACTAAGTCTTTGCTTTGCTATAGAAGTGCCTCGACCAGTTAGGTTAGTCTTTAAAAGGATTAGCTGTCACAATATAGGAAATGTGTTTTTGGTGGCCAGAGTCCTGCTTTTCCTTCTCCATCAAAAACAGAGGTTGCAAAAATGCAGAGTAAAAAAAAAAAAAAAAAGAAAACAAACAAAAAAAACAACCAAACAAAAATATTAGAAATGTTAAAATGCAGAAACTAGGCTGAAATATTTCTTCAAGCTGGTTGATTTGTGGAAGGGAGTTTTATTAATAGTAACTTACCAGTTACATAATTGGTTGCATGCAGAAATCTGTAAAATTATAGACCAATACGTTCTTTTAATAAATGTATTCATCTCCATAAAATAACCAATGATCAGCTGTGAAGCAAATACTAACTGTGCTCTAAAGACAGATGTCAGTGATGAATGATCCAATTAGCCAAACTACAGAACTCTTTTAAAACCCTTTTTTCCACTCTTGGTGAAATATCTTGGTGCTTTCACAGTGTGTCCTATAAACCTATGAAAGGGACTGCAAATAGAAAAGTCACATTGCAGTATGATTTTGCAGTTCAGTGTTTGATGATGGAGAACAATGCGTGCTCAGACACATTGAGTGTGCCAGGGAGGATAGAAAGAATTTCAAAGAAGGACTTAAGTAAGTCTCTTGTGGACTTAGTAGCAACTCAGACCTCTGATTCTTTAAGTGCTTTGGGACCCATTCACCTTTACACACAATAAAACCCGCTGAAGACAAACATGCAGTAGCTGAAGCAAAGCTTTTGTATAAATTTTGAGATGATTTAGTGTATATCTTTATGTGGTTTCTCCTGAAGCTGGGTACTTAGAAGTATTAAGTGAGAAATTCTGTTTAATTCAACTTGAAAAATTAAAATCGAATCTAATAACTTACAGATCTTCAAAGAAAGGAGGTCAAAAATTGAGAAAGGGAGTGCCTTGTTTAAACACAGAGATTTGCTTTGTCTGCCGTTGTGTAAATTTTCCTTAATGCTTGATATTATCAAATTGTTTTTCCTTCAGAGAAGTGCAAAGAAACAGAAAATTTTAAAGAGGTTATTTGTGGAAAGTAAATATTGAAATCCTTAGTACAAGAGCTTGTGAGATGCCTAATTTTAAATGTCACTTGGGTCTTAAAAGAAAAGAAAAAGCCTGCTTTATATGTCAGCCTAAATACAAAGCAAAGAGGGTTAAGGATGCAAAACACTTATTAGTGTATAGATTATATACATGAGTTATTGCAAGTAACCTAGTAAGATAGGTTTATGTATAATAACTAGGTTAGAACTAGGCTTATGTAACCTAGTAAGAAATAAGATTATGTATAATTATTGATAAATTTTATCTATATATGTAAAAAGTGATGTTATTTTATGCAAAAAAAATTAACTTGAGCAATTGCAGATCATCAGTTGTTCAGATTTAAGTGTAATGCTTCATTCAGCAATGTTATCCAGCCCATAAGAGATCAAAGAATGTACAGAAATTGGAGTTCTTGTCCTTTTCTGCCTGTACTTGCTTTTGTGAGTATTAGTCAGACCTTAAACAATGTTTGTGTTTTTCATCAGAGATAAGCTCTCGGACAAACAGGAAGAGGGTGTAGTAAAAAGTGGACATAAACCATATACTTGAACTGCTGGCATACAGAGATTTTATTGGCCTTTTTTATTATGCCTGTATCTGCAATATACCTACCGCTTTCTCTTTCATTGCTGTCTCTTGGCACTAGTAAATACTACATAACACAGGGTATCTTCATGTCCAGACTGAAAATTGTTATGCAGCAGTTCTTTTATTTGTGTGTCCTTTATGAGTTTGCACAGTTTGTCAGATACAGCTCACTTGCAAGTGATGGCTTCAGGAGAGCAAATATCACAAGGAAAACCCAGTCTTTTTCTGCATTCACCCAGCCAAGTAGCAACAAAATGTATCCAAAATGTGTGTTTCAGGTACATTCTTGAAGTAAAAAGCTCTACAGTTAACATGTGTGATCTGAGGATATGGAAGCAAATCAGCTGATACAAAAGCAACCATTCCAACTTCAAAAAACCTCACTGATCTGCAGAAGCATTCATCGAATCCCTCAGCGAGGAAGCTTTTAACTGTGGCTTTCTCATACAGCATATGGATACTGTAGTGCAGACCAAATCCCCCCAGAGGCTAGAAATAATTCAGCCCTCTGAAGAATTCGCTTGGGTAATAGAGACATTCAGCACTTTGCCATCTCTTAATTTGTCTCTAATTTTGGCTCACACTTTTTCTGTGAACAAAACTATGCAGTCTCCTGGAAGCTTTTTGATTTAGATGCAAGAAAGGCTCTGTCACAGTCTCTTTTCTCTGAAGATGAAGCCTTATTTGTAATACTTTTTTTGTCTGTCTGGTTTGTTCAGACTTACCATTCATACTAGCATTTTTTTTAGCACAGTAGCTCCTCAGGCTTAGTTGAATCCAGCATATAGCATTGTCGTATATACAGAGTCTTGCTTCTTCATCTGCATAGTGCAATTGCAAACAACCTGATTTAAGCAGCGCTGGAACTTGGTTGAGTTAATAAATCATATTTAAAAGTTGCCATAAAATATTGCCTGCTTTAGTTGGCTGAAAGCTGTCTTCCTGTCCAGTTTTACATGTGGCCTTTTTACCTCAGTGGCAATTGCACCCTCAGACAAATGGCACTCAAAAATGTCTGGAGTGATTTACCTTGATTTTGTTGTGCTGAAGATGATTTTACTCTCCAGGCATAAGATACTTGCAGGGCAACAGAGCCACAGTAGGGTAAGTCCTGAGGTCAGACCTTGCGTTACCCTTCGTTTTCTAGCAGATGCTTTGTTGTTTTCTTGAGGTTGTTGCTACCACTTTAAAAACAAGCATCCCAGGAATTTACTTTTGAAACAGGCTTCCCCTCTCAAAATCCAATTATACTACTTCAGCTGGGTCATTTTCAACCCCTGCTGCATTTTTTGGTTCTTTTACAGAGTTTATTAGAAAACATTGCTCTGCCGTGGGGAAAGCAAGGGGAGTTTTCACCAGTCTGACTCATGGCTCTGCTCCAGCGACCCTCGTGGCTCAGGAGTCTGGTGGGTTCCCTTTCGAAACTATGGGCAGGAGAGACAGACGCAGCCCCACAGGGGCCAGAAGAAGGCAACAGCTCTCCTTGGCCAGCCAAGGGCTGTCCACGCAGCATGAAGATTGAGCTGGACAGGCTTCAGCTACCCAGGGATGGAAGGGAGAGGTAGTGTCCAGGAAATCCCCCATTGTCCATCAAGCAGAGCCAAGATCATGCTTCCTGGTGCATGGCTGCATAACCCACCAGGATGCTGCCAGGGGTGAAGAGAGGCAGGAATGAGCTCCAACTGCTAGATTTGCCATCCATGACTCTGGCAGCACCTGAGCCCAGGCTGTGTTCTGCATGGGGATAACAGCTGGAAGGACTTGACATAGTGGAGGTGGAGAGGGTTGCAATAGAACAAAGAAAAAGGATGGAGGATGTGGAAGTGGGAAACCAAACTTTATCATTCATGTTAGTTTAGGTAATAGAGTAAGATTTAGTTTAGCCACAGGAGAAAAAAACAGCACACCAGGTGCCCTGTAACATTGCTACTATCCCACCCTCGAAATCATTATATTAGCAAAAGCAATTTGGAATTAAGGTTGACAACTAGTATTAAAGGTGTCTTTGATCACTTTTGCACCATATTTGAGGGGAGGGCATGGTGTTAGTGCAGAATCCTTGGTGTCACAGACGCCACGGGACATGCCCCACAAGCAGTGTGACTGTAAAATGGCATGCCTGTTTGGTTGAGGAGCAAGTTCCACCAGAACTGTCAACTGAATTCCATAAGAAATCATTTCAGTTTAAAATGAATAAATATAGAAGACTTAATCAAAAAAGAAGCCGTGAAGCACTTACATACAATTTGTCCCTCTGGCAGTGTTACTCTCAAGCGTCAATTAACATTTGTGTTGTAACCATGTATAAAGACCCTCTTGTTACAGGCAGTAACAAGAACAGTAATGGACCATGTTGCCTTCATCAGAAAAGTGGTCTTCTGTTCTTAGAAGACTTTAGGAAGTTTTCAAATATGGTGGAGTTAAATGCATTCTCTAGCTTCAAAATAAAGTGCAACATAGTTTTGGGCAATCTGTATTTCTGCTGTCTGCAGAATCTGGGTTTAAATTGGGATTATTTAACATAGATTTTTTAGTGTTTTTTTTTTTTAATGGAAGTCTTATATTTCTCTTTCAAATACTTCTGGGTCTTTCCTAATTTAATCCTAACAGTGGATGTTAGTGGGGCGTTTCATGCCACAGGTCCCTGCCTAGCTCCTTGTCTGCTCCCAGCTATGCAGGGTGACAATGGGCACTGCACAGGCTGAGGTACTGTGGGAGCCTTTTGGGAAGCCCGGAGGTACCAGCTGGCTCCAGCAGAAGGACTCACAATTTGGGAAGGTGCCATTTCTCTACTTTTTTGTCAGAGCACTCAGCAAATGATTTGTTGTGTAACGTTTTGCATTACAGCACGGCTTTGCAGTCAGCACTGTGCTAGTCGGCAGAAACAGTGAAACAAATCAAGTGGAGAGGCTTTTGGACCCAAAACACGCATTCGTTTCTGTTGTGAAATCCCATATAAATTTCCTTAGCCATTGTGCCACACACAGTGAGGGACAGTGAAGATGTTTCTGACAGCTGTCGTTGTTTCTTGCTTCAGCACAGTGTTTTATCTCTACAGCTGGAAGAGGCTCGAAGTTTATAAAATGCCTGACTCTGGGCCAGGAAATATTTCTGCTTATTGCAAGTCAATTTCCCCATGCGATGTGTGCTGGAGGTGTTAAGAGCAAGATGTTGCTGTACAACTGCTGAGGCATTGCTCTCACATCTGATAATGACCTCTTTGGAGGCTGAGAAGAATACTCTGGGGCAAAATTGCCGGACGGGCAAGCAGCCCCCTAATAACTAATACTTTCCTGTGCTCCTGCTGTCATGTACGTGTTAGCCTGAAGGAAAAGAACAGGCATCACAAATGCGTATATCTGCAGGGGCAGCTACCAGCACACAGGAGGGGAGAGGGACATGCAGGACACTTGGTGTGTGACCAATACATCAGTCATGGCCAAGGTTTCCTGGCATCCCATTTCACTGATCCCCTTTCTTCCTCTCACACCATCACATCACACAGCAGCATGGTAAGGTCCTCACCCCAGTAATGTTAATTCTTACACCACAGGAAGACAGATTTGACCTGACCCGTTGCAAATCCTGAAAAACGGCGTGTTAAATAGGCCCATCTGGGGACTGGGATTGTGGGAAGGAAATATGGACTCTGCTGCAGCTTGTGTGTCTTAGAAACACCTTCCAGGTTATAAACCCTTTCCCTTAGGGAGTCTGGCACTTTCATTGTGAGGGAAGATGCTCACAGTTTCATCCCCTGAGCTGTGGGGAATAATCCCTGGCAGTTTCTCCTGCTGTTTTCCCAGGGAAAACCAAGAGGAAGTTTTGCATTTGTGTTTCTCTAGAGCATTTAGTCTTCTCTAGACCTCACCAGTTTTGGAGGTGGTACAGACGTTCAATGAGGGAGAAGTTCACAATTCAAGAGGAGTAAAGTTTGCCCCTGCCTCTGTGTTCCTAGTTTTGGGTTTGTGCTGGGCTTAACAGAGCCATCCTCAATTTTGTTCCATGGAAGCAGATGTTACTACGTACAGTATTTACAGTTTCATCAGCCCTGTAGTACAGCTCTTACTCTCCATCCCACACTCTTTCCCTCTCGAAACAAAACCTCTGAGGTTTGTTCTTATTGTCCCAATCAGCATTTTCTGTTCCTATCCTAAAGGCAGCTATATTTCCCTTCTGCATGAGCTACATGTTTTTATATCTGTTCATTTTTAACATCATTTATCTCTTGAGATTAAAAATACACCAGAAATCAAGATTTGTAATGTTGTTGTGATTGTTTTCCATTTTACAAATTGCAAACAGTAAATCACTTACTCTCATTCAATAAATCATGTCATCCAATCTATTTTGTTTATGCTGTCTCTTAGTTCACCTTGGCTCCCTTTCGATTCCAATCATATGAAAATGCTCAAAATCATATACTGGCTTGAAAGTGGGACATTTTTCAAAAAGAAATCTTTATTGCTGAGTCTAACAAGATACTGCTGCATATGGGTGTTTGGTTGCACGTATATTAGAACACCATGTAGAAACAGATATTTTGAACATAAGGGAGTTATGAGCTGATGTTGACAAATATTTTACTTTTTTAAAATTGTTATTATTAAAGACAAATTGTATTTTAAAAAGCTGTGGCATGGAAATGCAAGGAATCTGGTTTTTTTTCACTGTTTTTTTTTTATTTCTCCCCCTCTCTTAGGTATGGTCACACAAAATCTGACTTTGGCTCAATCCCCTTCACTGATCTAGTGAGATTAAAAATATAACGCAGGTTACCAGTGCAAGCAAGAAAGCTGTACCTCAGAACACTCAAAAGACAGTCAGAATGCTCTCTGGGATATGGAAAACTCAGATGACAAATGCGAGGACAGTGGAGCCCACCAGCTGCCCTGCTCTAGGTTGTGGAAGGTTGCCTGCTATTTTGTGAGTGGAACATGAACTGTATCCATGTGTCTGAGTGTCTGTATCAGGGCTTTTGTTTGTGAGCTTGGTCACTGTTTCCATTTCAGAAGAAATAAGATAAATCCTTTTGATATAGCTCTTTCTTTTCTTGGCTGTAACTCATGGTGAATACTTCAGATTTGGCAAAGAGTTTTGTCTGCCCTAAAACTACATTTCTCAACAAATAAACTATTTGCTGGTAGAAGTCTGCCAACTCAGGACTGCAAAGGTTTCTGCACATTTCAAACCTGAATAAAAGCCTGTGTGGATTTTTTCCAGGTCTCTGTTGTTCTAGTAAAAGATATGTTCTCTCTTAACAAGCTCTCCCTACCATCATGGTTCTGTATCTGCATAGAAGTAAAAATATGCATGCCTTTATTTCTGTAATGTAACAAAAATGTTTATCATATGCTTTGCTTCAGCAGTTTAGAAAAGGGTTTATATATATATATATATATATATTTAAGTTTTAAGGAATAAACAGATGATAGTTTATTACCATAATCTGCTAGCCTTGGTAAGCAAATAGCTCTTGAAAAATCATTCCTCTAGGCTGCATATGCATTTTATGGTTTTCTGCATGCTTCAGAAAGTTAATGTGAGAGTTGCTCTTTGCATCATTAACAAGTTGGGGCAGGACCATCCACTTGCCACTGTTAAAACATTCTACTTTGTGCAGCAAATTCTTTAGGGGGAGTAGATCTGTGTTACTGATTTCTCATACTTTTTTTTATTCATTCTTTTTGGAATTCTCATCCCTTGACAAATACAACATTTTCCACTTCCATTCTCTGTGAGGTCAAACACATTACGCATGTGATGGGAGTAAGCTTTCAGAGGCTTTGTCAGATATGCAAAGGTGAGGAATCTATGCAGAACAGTGATGTATTCTGTGCTAGCTGAGAAAAGACAGAGGCTGACTTTTTTGTGCCAAACCATGTCATGTAGTAGGCAGTAGGATAGGAAGGAACATGATGGAAGCAGCACAGCACCCAGAGACATATCTTTCATGGGTTTCAAAGGAATGTCATAATTTCTTCTTTAAATTGTGACAGACTAATGTCTTGCTTGCTGTAATTACAGTAGACTACAGTAGAGTTTTGAAAAGGGACGACTATGAGCCTGTTTGTGAAGACATATAAACCCTGACAAACCAACCAAACAAAGAGAACTGGAAGAGAAGAAGAAAAGAAGAAAGTAAAAAAGCTGAAGTGCTGACTCTTTGTATCTGTTGAGTAATATCCACACACCCACTCATTTTCGTTTGCTGTTTCCTTTCTCATGCAGTAACAGGCTTCTTCCAGAACAGACAGTTTGCTGAGATTGCATCCAGGAGTTTCTTCTGTTGCCTGAGAAACCTGGGCTCAACAGTAGCAGAAACTCTTAAAGGAATGTCAGGTACAGGTTCTTAATTAGGTTGTCTGAGGTTTGGGTTGTGGGCTTGTGGGGTGGTGGTGGTGGTGGTTTTAAGTACCTCTTAAAAGGATTCTAACTTTTACAGTAAGAGCCTTAAGAAATATGTTTCATCTGAAAGGCAAAAATGCATCTGTAGAAACCTGACTAGTGTTTTATTAGACTTCTCTTCACACTTACCTGCAGCCAATAACAACATTGTGTATATTATTTTGGATGTGAACATCAAGAGCTCTGAAAAAACAGAATAGGACATTGCAAGTGCACTGAATGACCTGTGAGGATTTGGTTGTTGGTTTGGTTTTTTTTACTGGGGACAGAAAACTGAGCAGATGCTCTGAGTTCTTAATTTTGCACATGTAGATATTTATACGTCAAAGAAAACTAAAATCAGACCTGTTCTTTCCAAGAGAGAAGGAAGAAGGGTGGAGACCAAGGGCTGTGGCAGTCCTTGTTATCTCAGTGCTTTTGCTCAGTGACATCCGTTGGCCACCTTAGTGGGCAGTGAGCAGCAATGGAGGCAGCAATACCTCTAGTAGAGAAAAGCCCAGCTGGCATAAAATGATTTATTCACTGACTAATGGAAACTGGGGTGTGAGTTCTTCACCCAGATCAGACTGCTGAAACATCTGTGAATTGCAGATAAGCAGCTTGCAAGTCCCTAAAGTCATAGGTGACTTTTCATTCAGGTGTGAGACAGGGAATGAATGCCTTTCCTTTCCTTTATGGCTTCAAAGGACTTCTCAGAAAAAGTGTAAACAACTGTCCAGAAATTAGATTAATGCACAGGGGTTTTTTGGATTAACCTTCAGGCCAAGTGTACATTTATCACTCACAATGAACTTTGGCAGTGGCTTGAGCTCATTACTCAAAAGCAGGTTGAACAAATTAGAATTTGTTGGTTTCCCTTCAGCAAAACCTGGACAGCAAAACCCAGACAGCAAAACCCTCCTTGACTAGTCAATCAAAGTGCAGCATGGCCATCATTATCTGCATATGTATAGCACCTAATTCAGTGGCACCTGGGTCCTGGGTGCAGGCAATAATGGTTCCAGCCCAATGGTTTGGGCTGGAAGGGACATTAAAGATCATTTAGTTCCAGTCCCTTGCCATAGGCAGGCACCTTCCACCAGAGCAAGTTGCTCAAAGCCCCATCCAGCCTTTTTTTTTTTTTTTTACCAGCAACCAATCTGTTTTATTTTTTTTTTAGGTTTGTTTTTTTTTTACCAGCAGCAAAAGAGTGCATATATAACGTGTTTATGTTCCAAAAAGAAGCTGCTGTAGGAGCAGACTCTTCGTTCAAAGCTGTGGCACAGACGTGCTTGGCTCCGCAAGTGCTCCGTTAAAACCCACATCGAGCTGTCAGTCAAATTAAAAGCTACTGCATGAACTCGCAATGGGAAGGTGTGAGACCCCTGAGGACGCCTGCAGAGGAGGAGAAGGGCAAAGGACCCTGCTTCCCGAATGGGCCCGGCTGCTAGGAGGGAGCACTGCAGCCGGAGTCGGCGCTGCGACCAGCAGCCGCTAGGTGGCAGGCAGTTCACGCTTCCAGCAGCCTCCGGTGCCGGTCCCGGCGGCCGCCTCCGCCGCCGGGGAGGAGGAGCTGGGAGCCGCGCCGTGTGGTGCAGAGTGAACGGTATACGGTGTAAACCGTCTCTAACGTGACAAACCTGATCTGCCTCTCAGAAGCCTTTGGAAAGAAAGCTGCGAGGGATTTTTAGCTCACCTTGTGTTGACAACCGTGATAAACGTCACATGCGTTGAGTAAATTTAAATGCACGTTTGCAATGGTAAGTAAATCAATGTTCAGTTGCAATGAAACATTTAATTTACTTGATAGGAGGACAGTTCATTCATATATCTTTCATTAAATCTAAGAATCTGTCATTCAATATCTTACTTGGCTACATGTTTGGGTGTGATAATGAAGTCCAGTTTTATGTTACCACATACCTGAACAGGAATGAGTTAGACCTGTTTTGTTGGTGGTTGCCTGATACGAGCCCACTGCCTGCCTTTGCTGGAGCGGCTGTGGGGCCCCGGCTGTAGGTCCAGCCTGGTCTCCGTGTCCCTGTGGCCTCCGTGGCCATGAGCCCTGTGCTGTTAAAGAGGTGAATCTCAGCCCCACTGGGTGGGCAGAGGAGGCATCACTGAGCCAAATCCAGGATTGATGTCCACTGCCTCAGACAGGCAACCCCTGCCTTCAACAATGCGCTTGAGCAAGGGATAAGGGCCAAAGGAGCTGGGAGCTTACATTTTCCTGTTGGGAATGTGGTCTGGAGGGCTCAGTGACTCAGCGTGTGGCAGGGCCAGGTGGCTGCTGGCCATCCTATTGGCTTCTTGGGAACACCTGCCTGGCCCGTCACAGGAGCACTGAGCTAACATGGAAGTGTTTGGGAGTGGCAGTGTCATGGCGAGAGTCCTGGTTCATGCCCTGGTGACTTTCCTCCCTTTGGCCATCCTTCTGTACCACTTAGTGACCCTTGCGGTGGGGGCTGCCTGTCTCCATAGCAGCCAGGCATGTCCATACTGTGCTTGCATCAACAGAAACCCACCAGGCTGTGGCTTCAAAGAAATGGTTCAAGGAAAATGTTAAAAGTAGAATAATAATGCTAAATTTTGAGGTATAAGGATTTAAGATAGATTCAGAGATATGCATTTTTAATATCAATGAGGACTTCCTTGGTGAAATAACATGGCCTCCAGTTTAACACGGTCACTGAATTCCCCTGAACTAATTTGTGCTTCAAGTTCAAAATGAAGCATAATGAGCTATAAAAGTGCATAATTAGATGGCCCATTTCATCTTAGATAAACTGGTCATATCAGCCTCCTTATCCCTGCTTAGTGAATTAGATAATTAAGAATAATAGGTGATCGGCAGGCTTGGACTTTTGGGGGTTTAGTTTACTTACTCCATATGGTAATGCATAGTAAAAACTGAGCTATTCCATGCTTTTTTCAGTATTTTTGTTTTCTAAATACTAAAGGTATTGCTGCTGGAGAAAAGAGAAGGTTTTTAAAGAATATCTGAGTAAAACATGTAGCAGTAGCCTTCTGGGAGATCCAAAAGTTGAATGTGAACTTTGAAGGGGCTCCTATCTTAAGTGCTGGGACTGCTTGATGTAATGTGGATGCTTAGGAAAGCTGAGGGACAGCTTTTTCCCCTCTCAGTTTTAGAGTAGGTTATGGGTGTTTGTATTTATTTGGGGTGTGTACACTGCAAAATAATGCATGGTTGCATATCCTATGGTAATTACAGTTCTGTGGAAAGTTATGCCATTCTGCCAGTTTATGTACACTTTTCCCAGGCTTGCATTTCAGGAATAGCAGGCAGCAAAAAATATTTCCATTAGGATTTTTCCATGGGGGAATTATATTCTAAAGCCTTATGTACTCCATTACTTTACCTATATTTCCCGATCTAGTGAAAGGAGTCCCTGTCCATGCCAGTGGGTTTGAGCTAAAGGATCTTTAAAGGTCACTTCCAATCCAAACCACTCTATGATTCTATGATTTTTTTTTTTCCTTTTTTAAAATTATTTTTATTCTTAACTACTATTTTTGAAAATGTGCTTTTCCTGCTCTTTTAGAGTCAGTTGCCATTTCTGCTAAGTTCTTATTTCATATGAGCCTGCTATATTGCATATAGGCTAAAGAAGTAACCAGATGTTTGATAGCCATACTCTATGCTTGTCAGCAGTTCAGCATTACCCTTTCAATCCATTCCAAGAAGTGACAGAAATCCTGTGACATCATAGTCAGCTTCCAAACACAGTTCATGACCATCCTGGATGCCACTGCATTTGTTTTAACTGAAATTTTGAGTACCGAGACTACTCCTTTACTCAAAAACGTTCCTGCAGAACAGCAGTCATGCTTTTTGTTCTTGGGTCGTCTCATCCTCTGTCTGTCCCTAGCTAATGTGTAAGGTAGCTTTTGAACTATTCGTTATTGTCAGGATCAAGACGAGCTGATTAAAAAATATATATATCATTGTGTAGCAAATTTCTCCTGTGCCCTACCTCACCAAAAGTATTTTATGGAGACTTCAAATATTTCTGAATGCAAAGGTTGAAACAAAAAACTTCTCATAATTTGCTTTGATAAACTAAAAATATTTTGACTTTCCAATTTGAAACAATATTTGGTAAAATAACCTCAGAATGTGTTATTTTCACCTTCCCACCTTCATTGAAGGTCTGGTAAGGCTGCCCACCAGTCAGTCCCCACCTTTCTTCCTCAGCATCTATTCTTGTCTGCAGATGATTTTCTTTGGAGTTGTAGGGAAAGTGACTGAGTGATAGATGAAACCTACTCTCATGCTGGAGTAGTGATTTCTTCCATACAAAGACATTCAGGAATAATTTAATGTTGGACTAAACAACTAATCCATCAAACTCCTGTTCATCAATCTACATAAGGGCTGCCAGGACTATTGCCATGAAGGTGCTATCAGCTTTGACAGAAGGGAAACTTGCTGAAATACAGACTTTGTCAACAGAGCTGGCTCTCCTTGATACATACCCAGCAGCAGTAATATTCAGAGGATTAATGTATTCATTCTGCAGTGCTACAGAAATCTTCAGAAAGAAAAAGTTAGCATTAGGGAGGATGGCAGTGAAACACCTGGAAGTGTTAGTGGTCTGTTGGGAGGCACCTTTCCCCTGTCCACCTCTCTTCGCTGCTAAGAGCAACACTAGTATTAGTTAGCAGTTACAAGAAAATCATGTAATGAATTTAATAATAATAATAGTTTTATAAACATTTGATAATTATAGCATCCATCTCCAAGCTTATTACATAGGAGAAGTGGCTGCAGAAATAAACTGTGTAATAACTTACATGGGACTATATTGAGAGGCACATGTTAAAGACCTGGGAGTACAAAGATATTTACTTACTTACCACCCAGTCAAGAAAGTCTGGTTGTGTACTCTCAAATGCTTGGTCCAGTCTGTACTGGGATGACTCTGGTAATGTGTCTGCCTCTTCTTTTTCAGAAACAAGTCTACAGTTCAATAAGATGCCTTAAGTTTTCTTATAATAATTGCTTTCCTCTTCTTGGCACTCCAGCTGTTTACATCAGCAGAGCTGAGAGAAGTCCTTCTGAATGTTTTTATAACTTGGCAAGTGCAGAGAGGCAGCTTTGTTCCAAACTGGGAGGAGAAATAAATGCATTGCTTAACCAAAAAATCACTTCACTCAAGAAAGAAATTGATGGTTTGAAACTGTCAGGTCACATCTAGTCCCATGCAGTATTTCAGAGGGTTGCTTAAATGACTGACTTCTAAACAAATGGACATGTAAGACTCCCAGTATAAAATTCTGATGGATGAGAACAGATCATTTTAGACATAATGAGACAGATGCTAAAAGCAAAAATATTTTTGAAAGAGAATTTTATAGGGTTGTGGAGAAGAGAAAGTTAAAACTAATTAATTTGATTTGACTAATACTGAAAATGAACGTAAGTATATTTTGTTTGTCAGTAAATGGCTGATCGATTTCATCAAAAAGGAAAGCTTAGGGACAGAAAGAAAATGGGAAAAGTAGGATATATTTCCGGGGGTACATTCTCAAAGACAGATGTTTCTTATGGAAAATCCTGCAAAACTCACTTGTTCATTTCTGAAAACCTTCCTTTCTCATAGTTTCAGATGAAGGTTGACTTTGCTGTCTTGAAGCATACACACATACAGAATGATCCTTGTATTACAGGAAGGTTATTTTTATAAGCTGAACTGCTCTCTCATATTCGGCTGATCACAAGAGCTGCCATGCCAAGCCCCACGACCTCCCTTGCATAATGTTTAATATCTGCAACTGCTTTCTTCTGGCAGAGAAAAATACAGTGGGAACTGTGGATTTCAAGCTTGCTGAGACTAGCAAAAACCTTCCCACTGATCTGGGACTAAGGAGGAGGCTCTAAATTAGTTAAATGCATTAAAAATGAACCACATTAGCAAGTTAATATGGTAAATTTCATGCCATATCAGTGGAGATAAATAAAATCTGGTCTCTTTAATTTCATCAGCTTTCCTTCCTGAAGAGTATACCTTTTCCAGCTTCACTGCAGCAAGGCTGATCTGCTATATTCAGTGTATTGCACACACCAGTGGATCCATGTATTTGAGCATTAAGGCCACAATGTTCAAACTTGGCTGAATGCGATGAAACAGCAATACCATGCCATCCTCAGGATGAGACCTGTTGCCGCAGTGATCAGTAGAGCATTCAATACCACCTCTTACTACAGTAAATGCCAAATAAATATCACAGTCCAGTGCAACCACAACTGGTAAATATTGACCACTGAACACCTTCAGATGAAATGTCTGATCTGAGAGGCTGTCTTAATGATGGGATCTCTGTCAGTGGTGAGGGGAAACAGCCTGATGAATAGATCAGAAATGAGCAGAGTAGAGAGCAGAGCTCTGCTGAGCACTGAGTGTGGGTACGGAAGCAGCGTACATGTGCAGTGTGTGCCTGGGCTGCATGACCGGTGTGGGCACAGCTCAGAACAGAGGCAGGGATGCTGCAGACAGATTTCACACTTGCCTTCCATGCCTAATCAGTGGTTATGAGGTGGAGGTAGGAATGCCTCACTTTTCAGTGTCAAGCTAAGTAGGAAATAGCTTCAAGGCTCTGATGTTTGTAGGTGTTTGCCTTCACTTCTGGGATGCGTTAATGACAGTCATTAACAGCCTTATATGAGCAGTAGCAAAGTAGGCCTGCCTGCCTCAGCCATGTTAGCATTTGTGCACAGGCAGTCTGCAGACACAGCTTCATCTCATTTCTCTGTCCTGCCTTGTGAGACAGATTCGTATTTAAGCTGGCAGAGCTCTATTATCAGTATTTCTACTGCTATTAGTTTCTCTCTTTTAAAATGATTTTTTATGAAATTATTGTAATTTGAAAATCATCGGATTGGTACTATTAATAAGTACTAACATATGTTTGGATTTGGATACTGACTGCATTAAACAACATTTTATATTCTGTTGATTGTTTCTGAATATGCAGCTATCGTTAAAGCTATTTCTTTAAAAGTGAGTTTCTTTGTAGTCACCTCATACAAATATTTAATAGTAAATGATACCTTAAAATTAAACATGTGTCAGTTTGTGCACTAATTACTGGTATATAGCAAAGACTTTCATAACATTACTAATGCAAAAATCATACAGTTACAAAATGGAGTCTGTATAAAATGTGAAGACACTCCCCTACTGAAATAGTGCTCTACTGAAAGAATGCTCAGTGTGTCCTAGCATCATGGTACAGTGGGAAGGTACTGGATACTTCAGAGAGACTGGTATTTGTCCAGGATTTAACGCTTTTGAAATGCTTAATAAGAAAAAACTTAGCCCATTTACAGCTCATACTTTAGAGAAGGGATGAGCTAGAATCAAGTTAGATCCACTTGTTTTAAGCACATACCATTGTACTCATGTATTTATACCTCTCCTATTGTGTATGTATTGGTGGAGTTGCTTCATTTTCCACCTGCTTCACTTTATTTATGTTGAATGTCATCTACCCTGATGATTTTTTTTTAATAATCTCTTGATCTTAATATCAGTACAGTTCTCCTGGGTGACTGATGATATTAAACCAGATGATCAGGGCACTAGAGGGTAGTCCTGGCAATCAGTGCCATGTAATAAGGTAGCTATGAGCAGAGTACTGCTCCACATGTTCTGCAGAGATTCCTTCCAACACAGATTATTCTATGCTTGAATGATTCTGTGTTGATTTGCCCCATGGGCAAGTTTTATTTTGAGCTCTGAGTTTAGATTTTTGTTTGGATTTAGGCATTGCAATGATTAGACACTGTATTTCTTGCTCAGTATTGCTGATTTTCTGCATTTGAAGAGAATATAAATTAATTCCACAGATAGATAAAATTGACATCTTAAATGTAGATTCTATTAATAAGAAAAAATTTCATTCTTGACATAAACTGTAGCAAACTACAGCTGAAAAGTTCCTACTTTGGCTCTCAAGTCAGAGACTTCTTTGTACTCTGTTGTGTTATGGAAAATAAAATTTTTTTCAGCATACAGAGTAATTTTTACAAGTCGGATAGGTTATACAGGCACAATGACTGTCCTTGTTTCTTAACAAAAGGTATCTGATGCTGATACCCATTGAGACTAGAAGTATCTGAAAATTTGCCCTGGCAAACACTGGGAATTTTGTGCCAAGTTTTTCCTTCCCTCCTGCTTGGAAAGGTGAAACTACCTCCAGCAATCACTGAGGAATTTTTGTGCAGTCTGCTGCTATATTGCCTGAGAAGGGAGACAGCATGGAGCTAGTCTTTCTAGCTAGGAAAAACAGCTATGAGAAAGATATCCCAACTATTATTCATTTACTGGATCTCTGGTGGGTTGTTTCAGGGTCCTTTTCTTTCTCTACACCTTCTCTCCCAGGACTATTGAAGGATGGGTGCATGAGGCTGATGACCCACCAACCAGAGCGCACTGCCTGGGCAGGTAGATGATCCTTCTGACATGGGACTGTTGGTGCGTGTTCAGAGGAGGACCACAAAGATCGCTGTGGAGCGATAGCACCTCTGCTATGAAGACAGGCTGAGAGAGTTGGGCTTGTTCAGCCTGGAGAAGAAAAGGCTCTGAGGAAACCTTATCGCAGCCTTTCAGAACCTAAAGGGGGTCTAAAAGAAATCTGGACAAGGACTTTTTGCAAGGGCAAGTAGTGACAGGACAAGGGAGAATGGCTTTAAACTGAAAGAGGTGAAATTTTATTAGATATTAGGAATAAATTCTTTACTATGAGACTGGTGATGCCCTGGAACAGGTTGCCCCTTCCCTGGCGGTCTTCAAGGCAGGGTTGGATGGTTTTCAATAACTTGGTCTAGTGGAAGGTGTCCCTGCCCATGGCAGGGGGTTGGAACTGGATGAGCTTTAAGGTCACTTCCAACCCAAACCATTCTATGATTCAATTTCTTCTGTGGTCTCTTACATCTATGTTGAAATTCACAGTCTCTACATCCGTGCTTGCTCAGTTCTGCTGGCTACCTGAAGGGTAAGGAAATGTTTTATTAAATCTACACTGAAGAACAACCTTTCTTGCCCTTCTTTATCTGAGTTTGGCAACTTCATATTTGAAGTGAAGTCAAGCATCGTCATCTGCAGAAGTTTTGAATATTTGGTAATGGGAAGGGAGGTATTTGTTGCATGTTGCTCCTTGAGTTTCGTTGAAACCAGCCCTCCAGTCACAAGAGGACCCATGGTCCTTGAACTGCCTCTCCCATTACTGTCCGACCCATGCTGGTCTGCACCTTCCTCCCTCCGTACCTGCAGCTTCCAGGCCCAATGAGTTCAGCTGGTCCAGCCTCAGCTACAGGTCCTCCCTTTGGAGCTATGACAATTGGCCAGGTGGCACAGGCATCTTCTTCAACACAAAACACAACAAAATCATCATGAAGTGAAAGTCCAAGGTTAATAATTTCTTTTCCCTGAGCTGAGCTCCATAGCAACAGCTGAGGCAGGTTTGTTTTGTCCCACCTCTGCCTCCAAGCTTGCCAATGTTTCCCCTTGCAAAACCTCTGCAAGCCTTCTGGATTATAACTCCTCTTTTGTGCAGAGCCAGTTTTTAACAGATCATTTAGATCTTTGTTCTCTTAAGTATATCAGGAGTCATAGGCAAGATGGAGGGCTTCTCTGTGGTTAACAACATGGAGGGGAACACTCCTTGCGGAGTCCATGGCTTTCCCTTCCCTTGGGGTGCACTTAGGTAATCCTGTACAGCAGCCTTTTGTTTTGACAAAGGGTTCTGCAACACTTAGGAGTGCAATCAGACCAAACACATTATTCCTAAAAGCAGCAGAGATTTATAACACACTTTTTTGGTTCAGCCCAGTGCATATGGGAAATTTCACTACTTAGTTTTGTAAGCATATCTGCTATTTGATTGACAGTACTGTGATTAACTCCACCAATTTTACTGAGTTTTAATGGCTGCACATTTTGCTTTGTTATCATAATCTCCTGGATCATGTGGATATGATAATCTCATTTACAAAAATAAAAATTTCCAAACCTCCTGAGTCGGGAAGGAAACTGGAAAGTAAGAATACATTTCAATGTGTGAAGGGAAACAGAAAAAACAGAAAGGTACTAATATACTTAAAGTAATCACATTTTCCTTTTAAAGGCGATAAGGGCATGTGGCCATAGGAATGTACAAATTCATAGCTTGGAATTAGCAAGACTGAAAAAAAGGTGTTTCTTAGAGCTGGATGTTTGGCTTCATTTGTCTGTTCAGAAGACAAAAAGAAAGCAAGATATTTGCCAACACAAAGCTCTAGTATGAGAGGGATTTTGCCATGGGTTTTTTTTACAGTGTATGTCAGCTTTTTGCAGGCAGCCCAAGATGAATTAAACATAGGATTTTTTTTTCTTTTTATTTAGTGAGAGATGTATCTGAGGAAAGTGAAAAAAGAAATACCTCAGGAGGCTATAGAAAGAGGGCATTGCAATGTCTATTGATTGATAACCAGTCCAGAAAGTAATTGCATTGAATGCTCGTAAACCTCCTCAAAATATCACTAGAACAGAGAGAAGAGACAATAATGATGAATATCTGGTTGTCCAGTCTACAATTTCAGTGTGGCTTCTTCATTATTTTCTCAATAGGTCTTACCTGTATTGGCTTAGGTTAAAGTATTGAAAATGTTTCAGATATGCAACATATGACTTCTGCTAAAGGAAAATTGACTCTGTTATTTGAAGGTTCCTTCCTATGGCTTTTTTACCACTCATTAAAGAAGAATACAGGCAGATTAACATGAAGAAAAATACTTAGGACTACAGCTCCAGAATACATAATTGAATCTAAATGCTTAAATGAACAGAATTAGATGTCATGAACTCCCTTTTATCTGAATTTCTTTATAACAAATAGCCCCTCAAACTGTATTCAAACCCTATCCTTTTTTATAAACATTTTGTTATGGATTTTTTAAAAATTATTGTGTTAGCCCTGCAATGTAATGAAGTGCAGAAATATGTGCAGATTATCAAAGACCTTTCATAACTGGGCATAAATAGAGCTTTTGGAGAAAGTGAATGGAGTCACAGCCATGTCAGAATTCACTGGTCTATCTCTTAATTTTATCTTAAAAATCAATTTTATAGACAATAAGAAAATCCTTGCAGCATACATTTGTAAGTAGTACGTGCACTGTACTAGAGGCAAAAGCTAGCCTCTAGTCTTGCAGTAGGACAGTGTCAGAAGTATTGTTTGATTTTTCGTAAATGTCTCTGTATATCATCCCTTGATGTCTATTCTAATATAGTCATTTATGGCATTGCACACTTTTTCCAGGAAATACTCTTCCTGCAGGGAACTCTCTCTGGCATTATAAAGCAATGATGGATTAACCATCTTCCATAGTGTTTCTGCAAGTAGCAGTCAATGTAGTTTCAAATATGGAGAACTGATATTATTCAACCTTCCCCTTGTCAATTCGGGGATTTTTTTTGTTGCTTTTTTATGAAGACTTGCATAATCAGGGTGAAAAGGAAAAGAATAGAGTATCTGTGTGGATGCAAAGCAGCAACAGGAAGTATTAGGTTTTCACTGGAGTCCACCTATGAAATGGTGCACAACAAAGGGGTACTCATGTTTTAGTTCGTGATCAAGGTTTTTATATGCCATGGCATTGGCAATTTCTCTAAATAGATATGTATATACATCCTGTATTTCAGATAACAGTCACTTTTTGAAATTTGGAGGGAAGGAGATGACTGTTTCTCTGCCATTTCTTCTTGGTTATTTGGGGGTTTTTTGCCACACTTTTTTTTTTGTTTTGCTATGGAAGTGAAGAGAAAGTGAGGTAGAAGGAAAACAATAAAAATTGACTTATGCATAGCTGGTAGAAAAAGCTTGGTAATTCATTCTGTGGGAGTATTTGCCTCCGAAAAATGTTCAGGAAGATTAGATTTAAAGGGGTTTATTTAGAAAACAATAAAAGTTTGGCGATCTTAGTTCTGGCTACTGTGGTGTGGAGTATTGATATTATGAACTTGCTCCAGATGCTGACTTTTCATTCCCAGGTTTTTCTCAGCCCTTTCTGGAGGGGGCTGACAAACATTTCTTAACAATACACTGCAATCAAATACACAAATCTGTTCAGAAGAGGAGGAAGGACACAACTTATGTGACATTTTTAGAGTTCCATTGCCCTCCTCCCTTTGCGATTCACTGCCACTAAACAAAGAAAGATTCAGTGGGTGATTTTGAGTTTCAAGCCACTGATGTCCACATCTTTTTACCCATTCCCTTCACAGGTCTAGTGTGGAGACATACCAGAAATCATAAAAAGACCTGAATGAACCTATGGACCCATTTATCAGCCCCCAGAGCTGTGTGGCAACTCTTGATATGCTCCAGATCTTCATCTGCCGCATTACTGGTGTCCATGTTGGTGAGAACCCTGTAATAGCAATGTGCAAGTCTCAACAACATCCCAGATCAGCAGCAAACCTGCCAAAGCAGCAAGCCAGGTCAGTAAATGAGTGCCTACTACTAACTCACATGACTGAAAATGTAAAGTTCCCAGAGCTTTTATAAAAATATGGAAAGAGAAAGGCAGCATGTCTAGACACTTACTTATTAGGAGTCCAGAAGGGAAAGAAAGTTTCCTTATACCACAAGGACTTAATTTCTAATTTTTGCTCTCATTATTTTTAAGATAGCCCCAAAACTGGGACAGTTACACAAAGCAAAACTACACAAGGCCACCACAACAAAGATAGAAAGAGTAAGGCAGTCACAGAAAATTACTTTTTTATCAGATTATTCTTTTTTCCTCAGCTGGGTCTGCTGATAAATTTTACTTGAACCTGAAATGCTCTTTAAACAACTTAAGAAAGTTAGTAGGCCTTGGACACAGCTAGGTCGAGAAATCTCTAATGAGAGGTTAATATGTCATTGCTAGCTCATAGATGAGACTTGATCTCAGACAGAAGTATTCCTCCATTCATGCAGAATATTTCATACTGGTCCAATAGCACTTCAGTGAAAATCAGTTCTTCCTCTTCTTAGGTGTTTTTCCATCCTAAAAGCAAGGCCATGTTTTCTTTTCAAGTTCTGCCATTTTGCACTTCTAAGTGGCATAGTTTCAAGAAAAAACCATCATGTTTCACTTTACAGCCTGTCTAAGCAGACTCACCAGTGCTTGAGGAAAAAGAGGGATTGATTTCAAGTTTACAGGTAGCAAGTACTTAAAAACAGAACTAAAGGCTGATTTGAAGCTTTCAATCCAGTTAACTAGGAAGAGATACCTTAAGCGAATGCCAATTGGCTTTCAGGAGTTGCTGATAAAATCTGTAAATCACTGATTACAAATATATGGGGAGGTTATTCTTTATATCTGCAATTCATGCTCAGAAATTTTCATTCTGTCTCTGCCAGAGGAAATGTCTTTCTCCCATCTAAAATATTATTAAGAGATGACACCAAGCTGTGTGGTTCAGTTGATACTCTGGAGGAAAGGAATGCCATCCAGAGGGACCTTGACACGCTTGTAAGGTGGGCTGATGCCAACCTCATGAAGTTTAACCATGACAAGTGCAAGGTCCTACACATGGGTCAGAGCAATCCCAGGCACAGCTACAGGTTGGGCAGAGAAGAGATCCAGAGCAGCCCTGCAGAGAAGGACTTGGGGGTGTTGGTTGATGAGAAACTGAACATGAGCCGGCTTCAGTGTGCGCTCGCAGCCCAGAAAGCCAACCGTATCCTGGGCTGCATCAAAAGGAGCGTGACCAGCAGGTCAAAGGAGGTGATCCTGCCCCTCTACTCTGCTCTCGTGAGACCTCACTTAGAGTATTGTGTGCAGTTCTGGTGTCCTCAGCATCAAAAGGACATGGAACTGTTGGAACAAGTCCAGAGGAGGGCCACGAGGATGATCAGGGGACTGGAGCACCTTGTGTATTAAGACAGGCTAAGGAAGTTGGGTCTGTTCAGCCTGGAGAAGAGAAGGCTGCGTGGAGACCTCATAGCAGCCTTGCAGTATCTGAAGGGGGCCTACAAGGATGCTGGAGAAGTTGTCTTCATTAGAGACTGTAATGATAGGACAAAGGGTAATGGGTTCAAACTTTAAATTGATCGTAAGGAAGAAGCTCTTTACTGTGAGGGTGATGAGGCACTGGAATGGGTTGCCCAGGGAAGTTGTGACTGCTCCATCCCTGGTGGAGTTCAAGGCCAGGTTGGACAGAGCCTTGGGTGACATGGTTTAGTGTGAGGTGTCCCTGCCCATGGCAGAGGGGTTGGAACTAGATGATCTTAAGGTCCTTTCCAACCTTAACTATTCTATGATTCTATGATTCTGTGTTATAGAGCATAATTTCTCTTCTGTTCCTCCCAGTCCAAAAAACAGAGGGAAAAAAATAAAAAGACAAAGATACAATAATCACATCAAATGCCATAGAAAGTGAAAGAAAAAAAGATGTTCTGAAGAGGGAATGGTGACCCTAATGTGAAACCACATGCAGCTGAGGCAATTTACAAACATAGAACAAGCAAACAGAAGGATCAGTTGAGTGCCATTTAAAGTAAACCAACCTGGTTTCTCATTGCTCAATATGGTGCCTTTTGCTTTGGATTTTGTTTATCCAGCCTTATTTAAATAGCTCTTGTGTTCTGTTTGAATTGTCTAGGATTCTTGTTTTACGTTTTCTTTCATCAAGAACTTTTAATTTAGGTCATTTAGCATAGCTTGTACAGAAAAAAAATAAAGATGCTAGGAAATAAAATGCTTTATTGCTGTAGGCTAGTGCTTGCTGTGTGATATTTTCTGAAATTAGTACCATAATTATTATTTGTGGCATCATGCCATGTTCAACAAATGAATGTGCTTTAAAGCTTCATTGTCTGCACGACAGTGGCATTAAGTAAGTATCAGGCACTGTGTTCTTTTATGACTTAACGTGAATACAGCAGAAGGGTAATGAGTATAAGCAGGGAAGAAAAGACACAGATCTCAGGCTGCAGCATTACAGTGTTTCTTCTTTTTTCCTTTTTATGTCTGTATCACTGTGGCGGAATTTGCAGCTCCAGCAGACACTCACATAGCTATTTAGCCTATGAAAGGCCAAACTGTAGGTTAGACACAATTTTGCCTATGGCCTTTATGAGAAATAAAATCTAGTTGCTTATGTCAAGT
This sequence comes from Melopsittacus undulatus, assembly GCF_012275295.1. Classification (NCBI taxonomy): domain Eukaryota; kingdom Metazoa; phylum Chordata; class Aves; order Psittaciformes; family Psittaculidae; genus Melopsittacus; species Melopsittacus undulatus. The sequence goes on from NC_047528.1 coordinate 96,083,032, forward strand.
CTGTGAAAATCTCTAACTCTGAAGAAATAGCTTGGCTTAGCAAAAAAGACTAATAAATAGGCATTATTATTTTATTCCCTGAACCAAAAATGGTCCAAAGGGAAAGCAGTGCTAAGCAACCTCCTGCTGTTCCTGCAGTATCTTCCTCAGAAGTCATTCCTTTCACTTTTCTTTCTTTCCCCTGCTGTCCTTCCTTACCCCTGTGCTATTACCTTTTTCTATTGTTCTCTCTTTGTCTTACAGCAGCCACCCATGGGCTCTAATTGGTGGTAGGACCTACTGTGCTGGGCACAATATGAATACAGGTGGAGAGAACTAACAAGTTAGTCCTTGAACTGAAAAACTTCCAGTGTGCAGAACAATCTGTTCTCTATTTCTCTTCCTGACTTCATTCACTTCTTTAAGAATAAAAGTGGTAGGCTGTTAAAGGTATGTGAGATGAGTTCAGCCCCCTATCAGCTGTAAGAGGTTTTTGAAATTTCTAATACGCTGCTAGAACTCTCCTATGAACACAAGAGTAAAAATAGACTTTTAAAGCAGCCTTCATTTTAGAGGAAATCATCATAATCTGCACCATCTTCTGCATCTTCTTTCATACACTTTGCTTTTTCTAAGGCAGTCATCCCCATTTTTATTTCTATCTGATATGGCTGTAAAGTTTCAAGGTATGTTTAGCACGACTGTGTAGGGAGCTGTGTGAGGTGCTTTGCTTATGTAGCATGAAACAGATACTTGCTAGTAATAAAGTTCATGGCATTATCTATGGTCAAAAAGAGCTAGCTTGAGAATTTTCACAGCAACCATATAAAAAAAAACAGTTAAAAAAAGGTTTTGTCACAGCATGTTTTAAAAATTTGTAGTCAGGCAGTAGTAAATGTGTGTGGAAGGCAGGCATGGCCAAAAGTGTGACTTCTTCACTCTCCAACTCCACAGTCTAAAAGTCAGTCAGAGGGGAAAAACACTCCTCTCACAGGGAAGATCACACAGGAAAAGAGTCCTTGTCTGTATCTCCCTGCACTCAGCCTGTGGTTATTTCAGATACATAAAGCACCACAAGGGCCTCACCGAGCCAGCAGTTAGGAAAGCAAATAGAATCATAAAATCATAGAATAGTTAGGGTTGGAAAGGACCATAAGATCATCTAGTTCCAACCCCTCTGCCAAGGGCAGGGACACCTCACACTAAACCATGTCATCCAAGGCTCTGTCCAACCTGGCCTTGAACTCCACCAGGGATGGAGCAGTCACAACTTCCCTGGGCAACCCATTCCAGTGCCTCATCACCCTCACAGTAAAGAGCTTCTTCCTTACGATCAATTTAAAGTTCCCCTGTTTAAGTTTTAACCCATTACTCCTTGTCCTATCATTACAATCTCTAATGAAGAGTCCCTCCCCAGCATCCTTGTAGGCCCCCTTCAGATACTGCAAGGCTGCTATGAGGTCTCCACGCAGCCTTCTCTTCTCCAGGCTGAACAGCCCCAACTTCCTTAGCCTGTCTTAATACACGAGGTGCTCCAGTCCCCTGATCATCCTCATGGCCCTCCTCTGGACTTGTTCCAACAGGTCCTTGTCCTTTTTATGTTGAGGACACCAGAACTGCACACTATACTCCAAGTGAGGTCTCACGAGAGCAGAGTAGACGGGCAGGATCACCTCCTTCGACCTGCTGGTCATGCTTCTTTTCATGCGGCCCAGGATACGGTTGGCTTTCTGGGCTGTGAGCACACACTGAAGCCGGCTCATGTTCATTTTCTCATTGACCAACACCCCCAAGTCCTTCTCTGCAGGGCTGCTCTGAATCTCTTCTCTGCCCAATCTGTAGTTGTGCCTGGGATCGTTTCAACCCAGGTGTAGGACGTTACACTTGGCATGGTTAAACTTCATGAGGTTGGCATCAGCCCACCTCACAAGTGTGTCAAGGTCCCTCTGGATGGCATTCCTTCCCTCCAGCATATCAACCGAACCACACAGCTTGGTGTCATCGGCAAACTTGCTGAGGGCACACTCAATCCCACTGTCCATGTCACTGACAAAGATGTTGAACAAGATCGGTCTCAACACCGATCCCTGAGGGATGCCACTCTTTTACTGGTCTCCAGCTGGACATTGAACCATTGACCACAACTCCTTGCATGTGGCCATCCAGACAGTTCTTTATCCACTGAGTGGTCCATCTCTCAAACTGATGTCTCTCCAATTTAAAGACAAGTATGTCCTGCGGGACAGTGTCAAATGCTTTGCACAAGTCCAGATAGATGACATCAACTGCTCTACCCCTGACCATCACTTCCGTAGCCCCATCATAGAAGGCCACCAAATTGGTCAGGCAGGATTTCCCCTTAGTGAAGCCATGCTGGCTGTCACCAACCACCTTGTTGTTTTTCATGTGCCCTAGCATGCCTTCCAGGAGAAACTGCTCCAAGATTTTGCCAGGCACAGAGGTGAGACTGACTGCTCTGTAATTCCCTGGGTCATCCATTTTCCCCTTCTTGAAAATGGGGGTTATATTTCCCTTTTTCCAGTCAACAGGAACTTCACCTGACTGCCATGATTTTTCAAATATGATGGACATTGGCTTAGCAACTTCATTCACCAGCTCCTTCAGGACCCGTGGATAATGTCAAATGGTTAAAAGTAATTCTAGCTGTGCCTGATACCCCAGCTGAGAACAATGTTCCCATTGTGGCTGGTTTTAGACCACTATGTGGCAAATAACCAGGACTCAGACATGTACCCACAATGACATTTTCTGGCATTTGTAATCTGTTGACATGGTGGCCATGGATAATTTCCTATAGATACTCTCTGGTCAGGTGTTTTACACAGCACAGGTATTCTGGGATCACTTTCCTCTGGCTGGGCTCATGCAGCTGAGATAAGTGCCAAAGCTCCCAGCTGAGCTTGCCTTCACGCAGCCTCACCTTTGGCCATGAATGGCCAGGACTCCTCTCAGGCAGCGATCACAGCAAAAGTACATGAAAGTGTGCTTAACTAATGCTACATTTTGGTTTCCTTTTCTTAACCAACCCCTTCTACCTGAATGACCTTCTTGCCACAGAAGATCAGGCAGACACCCTTGTGTTCAGGCACTGGCTCACCCACACAAAAGCCTCCCTTGGCCAGGGCTGTTAGCATCTGTAGAGTTACTTGCACTTCCTCCTCAGCTGTGTATGCCTCAGGGATGTTGACTGTTTCAGATTTGCTTTCTTCCCAGATAATCAAACTTTAAAGTAACTTGCACAAAATGTCACACAGAACCAAAGAAATTTGACCATTATAAATCTGAGACAGAGGAAGTGAACAAAATTAAGGGGTAGGGATATGAGAGAAGATACCATGGCAACAATGGGAATGTGTTAATCAGCAAGAATAGGTATGGGCAGAAAGTGACACTCCCTCCATCTGAGCCCAAAGGAAGATCTACTTGGAGCCATGCTTTCGGAATGCTACAGGACCAGCTCATGTCTGCATCACTCTAAGGTTAGAGACATTCTGTTCCAAGCTATCCCAAGCTATTACGTAGGATTTTTAAAGATACTTTCATATTTTACCTCTTGTGTTTCCTAGATAGCTATTAAAGTTCCTATAACAGAGTTAATGAGAAAAGAAGTCATCAACTTTAATGCTTGGGTACAAAATGTTGACTTTACTTTTGTCTCTCCCAGTGCTGCGCAGTGGAATGACTGGCTCAGTTTAGTTTGTAGAAAGCACTACTTTCCAGTGATAGGGAGAGATTAGTTAGTGGCAATAGACTGGGACCTTCTGGGATGAATGATAAGGTTAAAATAAAACATTGTGAGAGATGCACAGCACAATTCTTAAACAGTAGATACGGTTGCTAATGATTTTATCAGATTTATCATTGATGTCATGGAGGGAAGCGATGTAAAGGCAAGAGAAGATATATTTGTAAGCTAAATCTTATTTTGGAAAAAGGTATCAGTACTCAACACTCTTGTGTTACAAGGTCTGCAGTAAAGATTGTGCCAGACTAGAAGTCATTACACATAGCTGACAATGACAGACAATTAAAAAGAGAAAAAATTTAGTCAACTTTACAATTTTTCTCAGTCAGAAACACCTTAGGATACATTCAGTTCTTTAATTTGGGGGCAAAGGGTGTGAGAATAGGTTTGAAAGCAAAAGTCATCCTAGCACTGACTGCCTGACTGGTACTCAGTTTCATTTCAGGAAACATAGTGAGCCTGTGGGAGAAGAGATAAAGTCAGGTATGACTAATTTGAATGTCTAGAGATAATGACACGTCCCTAGTTAGAGGGGTGCACATTATCCCATCCTGCCTACATGATGTTTCTACGTCCATCATTGCAATTTATTGTTATTATGCTTTTTTATGTCTAGAAATGTATATGGCACCTTACACTATTAAACCTCTAAGTTGCTATTTCTTGCCAATTCAGCTGTGAAACAAAGCAATAATATCAGTGATATAAAAATTATATTTTCTACAGTCTATTTATATGGAAGAACAAAAATCATCATATAAAGTATTACACTCTGTTCCTTCAAAAGGCAATGAGGATTCCTAGCAAGAGGTAGGAACTTGCATTAATCAAACAGGAGAAAGAGATTATTATGAAGATTTACTATTTTAGCAGTCTAATTTAGCTATTTTTGAAGTAAGAGAAAGGAAACAAGATATTGAAAATGGAAGTTAGAACTGAGTCATAACTCTTGAATTGGTTAATATAGCTTTTAGATGTTTTTAATGAGTTTGCACCTTTGGAGATAGGCCTCTGTCTTTCTTCCTTCCCTCACATCCCCCACATCCATAGGCATCGGCATTTCTAGCAGCTGAGGCCCTTCCTTGCATAACAGCAGTGCACCCATCTGAGTGTGGTGCAGGCCTGGAGCCTTGCCCAGCAAAAGTATGTAAGGAAAAGAAGGGATAAGAGGCATTTACTCACCACCTTCAGCTGGAAAGTTCAAATTCAAATGAGGGATGCAAAACTCTTGTGTAGATTAACAGCAAAAAGCCACTGATTGATCACTTACGTTAGTTTGCCCATCTGTGGGATACCAAACATTTTAGCATTTATTCATTGACAAGTGAATTTTAAAAATGAAATGTCTTTACCTGCATTCAGATATTTGCAGCCTTGAATATTCTAGCAACTGCATTTACAAGTGGGAACAGTCACTGCAGCATTACAATTATATGCAGTTATAGAAGATATCCACAAAATGATGTTTGAATTCATAAAATCAGTAAAAACTCGAAAAATTACACTTATCAAACACATAAAGAGCAAAGAGCCCCTGAGGATACGCATCCAGTCTGGACCAAGCTTTGCATGCCTTGATCTGCATTCAAGTCTCTGGCCACAAATATTCACCCAAGTGGTTTCAACAGTGAGAACCAGCACAACTGATTGAATTTTGATTGTAAGGGAGTCACAAGAGACTGCTTATAAACTGTCTGAGGGAAAGCTGAATAATGAACAGATTCAAGCAAATAGCATGCTGCTCTTCAGAAAATGAACCACTGCCTCCAAGCTAAGATACCCTTGTGGCCAGTGTTGCTTTCATTGGCTCTGCAGAGAAAAAAAAAGAAGGAGCTAGCCACAGACGTTAATTAGTTAAATCCCTCCGTGTTATTTTTACAGTACATTACAAATACCTTTTATTATTTCACAGGCATTGGTATGTTTCTGAAACAATAAGACTCTTTCTTTTATCGTGTTCTTGAAAACTTCCCTATTGTCCCCCCTGATGTAACTCCAGCGAAATCATCATTGATTGCAGAGTAAGTCTCTGTAAGATCCTACACATTTGGTTTTTATTACTTAGGGTTTAATCTGTGGTCTTAGAAATAAATATGTTCATTTGCCCTTCAGGTTATTAGCATCACAGATTGAAAGTTGAAAGTCAGTTTGAAGATACCATAAGTAGATGCATTTAACAGTGTGATTACCAAGCTGTTACATGTGACATACCAGAACCTGAAACTTTATAACATATGCGTGATTCATAGCTTTGTCTACACTTGAAGACAGATATGTGCTATTTCATACCGATATGACACCCAACGATACTGCAGGCTTCTGGTGTCATAACTGTGAAAAGTGTATTATCTGGTTGTTCAGACGCAAAAAATGAAACAAATTAATGCAGCATTTGATCATTTGCCATTTTAGTGCTTCCTTCAGCAATGAAGAAGTGTCAGGGTGTTGGGTATTTTGTTTTTTTCTTTTTTGTTAGGCATAGCCATGCATGCAAACTGATTAAGAAAACAGGTTATGATGGAAATGTGTAACAAGTATATGACCCACTCTGAACTATCAATATGGAAGTGTTTCTGGCAGCCTGAAGTGAGCACACCTGAGCCATGTTTTCCAGTTGTACTCAAGAGTCCTGTGCATTAAGGATGCACTCCCAGTCTGAAGGAAGAGAAAAAATGCCAGATGATAAATATAGCTGGCCCTGTCTCTCTTGCCAGCTTCACTCCAGGCCATGAGTCTCGCCTGACTGGCAAGGGGGATACGGCAAAATAAAGGTTCTTACTTCTGATTCTGATCCTGCAGGAATGCTGCAGCAGAATAAAGAAAGCAAGCGTTATAAATGTAGTGGACTTTAACAAAAAGCTCCCTGTGATCCTAGGATGAAAATTGTCAAACAGCCTACAAAAAAAGGCTAGATTGCCACTAATGCTTCTGGTCTATGCCCTGACCCAATCCTGTTCTTCATTTTGAGATACTGAGAATCAAATCCTGTACACACACTATCATCTGGTTCAATGTACAGTAAGGAAAGGGTTAGTTTGATTTCTATTCAAAACCTTTATCATAACACTGTATTTCATGTTTCTGTGCTTTGTATTTCTCAGAGCACTTGATCTGGCTCTTCCCATGATAAATATATTGCTGGGCATCCAGTTGAGCAAGAGGCCTTGATGCCCAAAGTTACTGAATGTGATCCAGTTCTAAGCAGATGTTTTTATTTGCTGCTTGGCTCAGTTAAAGTGCCACATTGCACCTTAATTATCACTCTTTAACACCACAATGGTACACTTGTAATACCTTCATAGCTTATATGAGCTGCTAACTGTTCTTAAAAGTAGGTGTGTTTTAAAGGGCAGTATTTGGGTATGAGAAGAAATAGGGTGGAAATTATGCTGGTGTAGGCTTTCGAAGTAAAGGAAGCAAACATTCTAAAATGTTTATATTATGTTATTTTAGTCACAGAGAGAAAACCTACAAGCAACAAGGCCTTACTGTCCCCAGTGTCCTGCTGCCTGCCAGTTGTGATAGCCACTCAATAGGAACTGTGTGAGATGCATACAGTGAAGCAGTTTTTTAGAAAAGATAGATTATGATTTTTTGGTTCATTAGGTGGCATGTGCCTTCGAGGCAAAAGAAAACATTAAACTGAAAAAGTGTCTGCAATGGCAGCAATAGAAGAATTCTCACTGCAATAAGGAAATGTCAGAATTCTTTATTCCTGACTGTCCTTATTCAGCTAAGCTAGTTGATTTAACAGTTTATAGGTAAGCTTGTAGGCCTGGGGCAGCTTTATGCACTCATAGTGTAGAGAAGACAATGAAGGGCACTCTTTCTGCCATGGCTATTACAAAACCTCCCCTGTCTCAGTTACAGTCTTCAAACATAACCTAAAGATCACAGTAAGCTTAGCTGAACTGATGCCTGCAAATGATATCTGCTCAGAGTGTCAGCAACTGTTCTCAGGGATGGGCCCACCCCAGAATGTCTCCTGTTCCACTTGTAGCACCCTTAGTTCAAGGGCCTCCTTCTGCATTAGCCTGAGATTTGTAGCCTCTGCCCACAGGCCCTGGGAGAAGATGCTGGTGTTGGCGGGTAGGGTTGCCCCTCTTGGTCAAGCAGAACCAACATCTGACTACAGCAGAGCAGCATTTCCTTGTCTAATGCCACCTATTTCCTTTCAACTCCTAAAGGAGAGTTAATATGGCATGACCATACTGAAAACCAAATAATTCTCAATAGTTATTCTGAGAAGGGCATTAAAAATATAATGTAAATAGACTGAGCACAGAGAAACACAATGAATGAGGCAGACAACTTAGTATTTATATTTTTTAAATGGTCAGTCCTAGATGGTTACATTACAAACCAGCCCAAGTTTAATCCTAGGATGGAGAGATCTGTGAGCTCTTGTCCCAAGGCATTAGTTGCAGATCACTTCCCTTTGAATGCGCCCAAAGGCACTTTTTATAGGGACAGACCAGCAGAGCTCTTGCACTCTCTGATGGCTGGGTTCTATACTGTTCACTTATTCCAGTAGTCCCTGGGGTGGATCAGGCTTTAAACATTTTGCTTCAGCTGAAGGTTCATTGAGCACCTAAAAGACACATTAAATGACTAATGTGTGCCCTTCTCCTCATGTCTTAAGGGTAGCAGTGCAGAATGTTATCAAGGGCCTCTTTGAGTATATCTTATTAGCATGTGTTTGTAATATTAAGTATAGTTTTGATGGACTTGCACCATTAACATTTACTGTAATTTTGTAAGCACTTTATTAGCTTCTATACATGAGGGTGACAGGGCCTTTTTGTACCCAGGTCAACATGTTTAACTCACTATTTCCCATCTTTTTGTGTCACTCTTTGACCTTGTAAGCACAAGTAATATATGGAGACCTCAGCTGTGAAAAACAAATGAAGTATCAACAGCTTCAGCAGGAGAGTGGCATTTTGTTGGACAGTTTGTTTCTTTCATTCCATAATATAAACTGTTCAGCTTGGCAGATTTGGATTTGTAGTCACAAACAAAAGAGAAGAGAGGAAAAAAGCCCAGACATGCTGGTAGGCAATGCATTTGTGTTAAAAAGCAGGTGGGAGGTCTTGGGAAGCCTTGAATTTCTTTCATGTTATAGCTTTTTTATTCTTTACTGCAGGCAAGGGCAAGCAGGGGTTATAAAAAGCTGTATTTTGTTTTCTTATTGTAAATTTTAACAATAAGAATCTCGAAAGTGAAAGCAACATGTTGCATCAGAAAACCCTGTATTGGAAGTGGCAGCTGAAAAGAAGACTCACCTGGCAGCTGGAGTTTCAAGAAGGGAAGATTAGTTCATTTCAAAGATGAGGCACAAAACAATTTCACCTTTTAACCTTTGCTCCCCTTCCTCTTTTTTCAGTGAAGAATAAAGAAGAAAATAGGAGGAGGCAGAGAAAACAGATTAATAACATTTCTTTTTACATTGCTCTTGGAGCTAGATAGAAGAGAGGAGCACTGGAAGTACATACTTTCTATGCTCGCTGTGTTTGCTCCCTGGTTTTCAAGCAGAGTGTGCTGCACACAATTTCTGTCATAATTCACGTGACAGGAATGTATGCAGCTGCGACAAGCAATGAGAAAGACTGTGCTGTATTACCATTCCTCCCCATGCTCAGTGTTAGTTCTGTCTTTCCACCAAGGCCTTTCTGTTCCTTAATTCACGTGACTACTTTATTTTAGCTTCTTCTTTTTTTTTTCTTTATTTTATGAACACAATTTTTTTCAGAGTGACATTTGATGCCTGGATGGTAGAAAGAGAAAGCCAGGAGGTGAATAAAAGTAACACTATATTCATTTTATTTCTAAACTCTTATTTTCTTATAGAGGTATGTTTATGATGCCTGAATAATTGGGCTGGCAAAAGCAAGAAAATTCCAGTGGTTGTGAATTCTAGTCTATTGCCTCTAGCCTGCATTTCCAAGCACTCTTTACTTTCCAGGTACAAGCTATATGGCAAAAGTTTGCAAGACTGAACCATGACCTGACGTTTGGTATGACCTGCTATTTCAAATAGAAATGTACGCAGGTGAATTGTGCAGTATTCTTTGGGACGCTTTTTCTCGGTCAGCCCTATATAAGGTAGCAATTAAAATCCATGTTGAACCACGTGGACTCTTCAGGCATGATCCATTCCCTCCACTCTCATGGCTGACACTAAGGGAGTTGATAGTCTTCATTTCCTGGTATTAACCTCCTGAGAAGTGGTTAGGATTGATCCATAAGAATCCTAGTGCCCCATCCACACACTGATCTGCTTTAGTGAATTGCACCCTCCACTTCTGGTCTCATCAACAAGTTCTTCCTTTCTCCTCTCCTTCCCAGCCCTTCCTCAGTTTTAATTGCAAGTTCTTTCTGTGTCAGTCTTTCTCATTTCTAACCTAGATTTTTATGGGTCATTAGGCAGGTGTGTGTTCTGGGGATCAGGGTGAGGATCACTGAGAGCACAGGACAAACACATAAGTAGCCTTCAAGTTGCAGTGCATAATCCACAGCAGATGGAATAAACAGAGCTTAACAGCTACCAGATACTCTGATGAGCAGTATGAACTGAAGTTTGCAAATGCACAAAATTTGCCCAATTTGGGTAAGAGTTTGTGGAGACAGCGTTCTCACAGAGAATGGATATTTGGTACATGAGATCTGAATAACTCTGAAAGATACAGCAAGGCTGTGAGAGGCCTGAGGAAGCTTAAGCAAGCAAGATAAGAAGAAGCTGTAATTCACTGACTTATGAGAACTGTGGACTGTTGGCAAGCGTTCAAGGTCAAGTTCTCACACCTGTGCTTAAGCAATTATATGTTAGTCACTAAGGGTCTTCAAGACAAGTATCCAATCATGATATGCCAAATTGCTGTAGGTGTGTGTAAGCAATAGTATATAAGGAGTTAATGCTTTGCAATAAATGGCTTTTTGTCTGATCATATTGATCTCTGACTGAGTCCATTCCATGGCAAGAGTTTGCAGGGGGCAACCCACAGTGTATGTCTCTCTCTTGTAACATTTGAACTTTTATCTCCAAAACCCACTAGTTTTCTAGCCGTATTCTAAAGGAAATCTTCAGTATAAGCCAGGCAACATGTTTAGTTTTAATCTCCTTACAAATAACTGAGTGATTCTAAATGGTCAGGTGTAGGGGACAGGTAGACGGCACAGCATGTTTCAGCCCAGGGGGGTTAATATGGCAATACTGTGATGCAGTATTAAATTAAAAATCTACCTACCTCCAGCACTTGAACTACTGAATTCAAGTTTTTAATTGCAAACTTTATCTACAGAGTCTACAGATAAAAAATATTAATGTTTAAGAAGTTGATCCAGTCCGTTGGTGTTCCCTGGGGGGTGATCCATCTGTTCAACTGTCTAGGAGTTAGGCATTGATTCTCAGTTAATCAAGGGAGAAACAGGGAGACAGGCATCCTCTAGAAGTCTGTTATGTCTCTACAGGCAGCATGTTTGTCACATGAAGTAAATCATTCTTTAGTGCTGCACGCATCTATCAACTGACCACAGTGGGAATTTGTGCAGTGGGTATAGTTAGACATCTAATGTGTAAGTATCTGAAGTGAGTTGAGATAAACCCTGGCAGGGAAGCTTTATATTAACAAATCAGAGTTGGAACCAACATTATAACACATTCTGGCTTTTCATATAAGCTTATAATACTTCAAATTTCAGCCTCATAACCAACCACAGTAAAACTCAAAGCAGATTTTAAGAGAAGGGTGGAGGAGGGAGCCTTTCTCAGGCACCCAGAAGATGCCTGATACCATCTTGTTTGATGATAAACCCATGCCAAAATCTGCATCATTCTTGAGGGTTTGGCAGGGATAAGTGTGGAGAGGATATAGAAGCCTGTTTGTCACTCTTCCACTGAAGAAGCTAGTGTGGCTGAATCACAGGATCATAGAATGGTTAAGGCTGGAAAGGACCTTCAGATCATCTAGTTCCAACCACCCTGCTATGGACAGGGATGACCAAGGCTCTGTCCAACCTGGCCTTGAACACTGCCAGCCCTTGCTGGTGATCACAGTACAGGATAATCTCAGAAGACCTGTGGTAGTGTACAAAATCCTACTTTATGAATTAGCATTATTTCTTATGATAGATGGCCACTACTATAAATAGTGAATTGTTTTACTCAATTATGTATACCTAAGGAGACTTTAAGCTGCAAAAGAAAAAGAGAGTTAAAGATGGAGTGAATTAAGAGTTGAGAGAAAGCTGCTCACAGTCAACACAAAAGCTACTTAGTACTCTTAATTTGCAGAGTGCTAGTAGCCATCACTCAGGAATAGGAGGGATACAGGCTCAAAGGCAACAACACTAAGTCACTTCTTTTCATAGTATATGTAGATCCCTGAAGATGATGGTTACAGCTTTCTCTTGGTATAGGACCAGAGCAAATTACCTGTCCTCAAGCAAGTGAGAAAGCAATAAATGTAGTTTAGGATTAGTTCCACGAAGAAAGTCACTACCCTTCCCACACAATTGTCACTGTGGAAAAAGTGCTGGTGTCTAGGACTTTAGGACTCAGGCACAATCACTATGCTAAGAAGAAGACCTAATAGGTTGGCATATACACTGGGTAAACTATAATATCCTACTTCTCATAGAGTTGTTTTGTTTGTTTTTTTTTTTTTATTTTGGGTTTTAATCTATTTTTGAAGTTCAGGACATTATGAAAGGACATTAATTGAGTCTGGAATACTTAGATCTCTGCAGGAGGGTATATGAGTCATGTTTCTTTCCAGCTAAAAGAGGCTTAGTCTCACTATGACCATTCAGCAGAATGTTTCTTTCCTTTAGGTTTATTATAATTTGAGAATTACAGGCTATAAGCCATTGACTGCTCATGTGCAACAGGCTGAATGTCTTCCTGGTGTTCAGTGTCAGACAGTATCTTCAAACAGTAAAACATGGTGACATCAATATTACTGTGACATAGTTGACTGGGCTGAGCACTTGAGCAGTGCAAGCTAAAATCAAGGACACACAGTTTTCATTAGAGCAAGGTCAGTTATCACTAATAATCTTTCCTAGAGGTTTAAGTGTTATAGCTGTTTCATAGGGATATTATGAACTATTTCCTAGGGTGTAGATCAGAAAAATACAGTATTGCTATCCTGAGATTTTAATTTTTTTTTAAGGTAAGAAGCTAAAATCAGTGTTTTGAGTATTTTCTGCTGTGCACGTGTGTACATGGCTATAAAGCAAGTGTAAATTGTGCCTTTGCTGCAGTAGTGATACTAAGTAAGGTAAAAGGACTGGCTGGAGTACGGGAGCTGTACACTATCCTTCACTGCCTGTGGGGGGTAATCTCCAAAGCAATATATTTTTGGCCACACTCTGGGTGTACAACAGCAAGGAAGTTCTGCATAGGCCTATAACGATTCTAATCCTGTTCTCTAGAGGAGCTTTGAGGAGTATGTTGAAAAGGAGAGGGTTGCTGTCCTTCCTGAGACTCTTCTGTGCATTTAAGTAGATAGTTTAAATTCTTCCCTGAGAAGGAAAGAAATAGTAGTTACTAGTAATTAGTTCATTTTTTCTGTGTGTATCACTAACTGGGTATAGGAAGGTTATATTTTATTTGGGTTTTGGTTTCATTTTTGTTTAATGCATGTATTAAGTTCTTCTAAATTCCAAAATTTTGCTTTATTTTGGAGGCCGCACTGGTTCATCTTTTCCCTGCTGTGATATTTCAGACCCTGTCTGAATGGATTTTTTGAATTTTGAACATCTTTACATTTAAAATGTATGAACTTAGCACTTAATCATTTATTTTACTGTTTTGCAAGAAAATACACAATTTTGAAGGCAAGTGGTGTGACTTCTCTCAGTTTTCAATGGAAGATTTAGAATATCCTACATTCACAGTATTAATACAGTAATATTATGGGCAGTTTTCAGTAAGTTGGTTCAGGTTCTGGAAGCAGGCATCCATGGTAGCATAGAGGTCCATGTGTTTCAGTTTGGTTGCTACTTGTTTAAAAACAGCTAGTATATCTTCACTTCCTCTGGCATCTGAACGCCTTGCTAGACTTGTGTATCTCACAATCAGAACAGTTGTTTTTTGTGCAAAACACCTATCAGGACCAAATGTGGGGTGATGTTCACTTTGATTGCTTTTTGCCCCAAATTTTGAAAGAGATCTGAGCAAACAATTCCATTTTAGAGAGTGTGTTGAGAAAGCAACATTGGAAGTTAAAACCCCTGGGTTCTGTTTCTAGATCTGTTATTGATTTTGCTTATTATCTCATGTCATGTAATAGTTAGTGCTTCCATTTTTCTGATACTTACTTGAGATATTAAAACATAACTCAGAAAGGTAGTATAAGGTTAGAGTATTTTGAGGTCCCTGCCTAGAAAGTGCTGAGAATCTTGTAGCTATTGTTAAGGCCCATTGGTCTATTCTTGCTTCATTACTGAGATGCTATCAATTCCCCATCTGTTCTTTTGTGATCTAATCTGTTGTTATAGTGAAGGTATATAATAATTCTTTTGAACCTGTAGGGGTGTGTTTACCATTGTGTAGCTGCTGTTTCAGCCTCTGAGTAATCAAACAGAAAAAGCAGGAAAAGTATCTACACTATTTTCTTCCTGTGGTCCATACACTACTGTCCATGTGCTCAGATTCAAAGGCGAACAAGCCTCTCTGGCCTCCTAGGGAGGAGTCATTTGGATCCAGGATACTAGGCTACTACTGTTTGGTTTCCACCAACACAGCCCATCAGGCATCTTCTCTTATGTGCATTTCCATATTTTCTCCTCATCTCTGTTTACTATGAAAAAGTCTTTCAGAATTATTGTGTCTACTACCTCACCAAAGGCAAAGGCTCTGGTGGCAAGAGCTGTATAATGTAGAGACAAGCTAACACTGACTTCTGATGCTTGCTTGCAATATCCACAGTAAAAATTAAAATATCTTAAAAGGATTAAAAAAATCATAATTCAATACTGCAATTCAATATTATGGTCAATATTATTGACCATAATAATACGTTCTGCATGTTGGTTATTTACAGTACATCAATGGCTCCTCGTGCTATGCGCTATCTTGCTAGTTCAAAATTCTATCTGAGTAGAGGCCACGATTATACACAGAATGAATGACTAAATGAGCTGACACATTTGTCCACAAAGTTTCTGATAAGACTGTTGTGAGGTTTCTTTTGGTTTTCTCTTTTGCTCACAAGGCAGACTGGCTGTCCTTATGCCAGCTGCCTCACAGTCAGCTTTTGCCTCCTTGTTCAAACATAACAGCTTCTTCCTATTGATAATTTCACTTCAGCTTCCCTTTCATATCTGAATAGCCTTGCATGCTTGTGGGTTTTTTCTCTCTTTTCCTACAGATCTTCCATTTTTTGCCATCCTTGTTGATGTGCTTCATGACAGCTTTTTATAGCCATAATAGAGTCTGATTCCTTATTATAACTATTGGAATTTGTTTAATGGCTTCATAATTTTTCCTTTAATCAGTGAGGAATTGATTCCTTGTTCCCTGAAACACAGTATATTAAGAAGATAGTAAGAAACTCATTAATGTGGAGTCCAAAAGTTGCTATTTATTTCCTCTCTGGAACCACCCCAAAAGATGCAGGGGGTGATGGAGATGTGGGTGTTTCCTGTCTAACAGAAGGAATCCACCATGGGGAAAAAGGGCACCATGATGAGCTTTCAAACTAATCAGGCAGCATATGTGTTTGTAATGTGGAAGCTCTGTTAGGCATTTTCCTCCCCAAAGTAGCTTATTCTGTGCCAACCACACAATGAGTAAACAAAGAAAGTATGATTTAGCATTGCACTAAAATCATGCAGTGCTCCCATAAGTGACTTTTCCTATGTTACAGGACTGACCTGTGTGGAGAAATGTATTGCAGTGTAGCAAATACTCTTTCCGTTTACATGCCTAGGCTTTGCTTTATGATATTCTTGATTATAACAATTGTAGTTGCTTTTCTCACTGAGATATCTATGCTTCACTGTGTTTTTTGTTTTTCATCCAGCTGAAGTTACACATCATTGACCTCAAGTTCACTGTTAGGTCTTTTACTACATGGATGCTTGTCACTTAATTTACCCATTGCAGAACCATCTTCCAGACAATACTTTCCTCATGCAAAGTCTTCCCTTAAACAGTTGTACACTTATTTGATCCATGGAAAGATTAATAAATAAAGTAAGAAATTGCTTAGCTATTGAAATGTACCCTATGAAAACCATTTCCTTCTCTCCAAGGAACTATAACTCTATGGGGAATGGTGAAGTTATTCCTGAAAGGGGTTAACCCTTATGAAGATTAATATTTTAATAAGAGGACACTGTCTATATAATCACAACTGTTCTGCAAGAGGTTTTCTTTTATTTATGTGTCTCTGCCCTACTGTCAAAGAATTTTATTGGGGAATACTTCTTGTTGTTGGTTTTGACTGGGGGAAAAAGGATCCCTCTCACATTGCTCTGCAGCAGGGATTCCAGGCTGTGCCTGCTGTTACCACACTCATGCATGAGCACACACATCTCAATGATGAAGCGCAAACTTCTGTTTATGTGTTTACCTCATGTGAAACATTAGATTTCTCCTACCATATGCTGTGTTTCCATGATCCATCCAGAATAAGCATGCTTATTAAGACACTGAAAACCAGCCTAGTTGCAATTTCCCTAGACTGTTTGAAGACTTAGAGAGACTATTTCTTTTTCCATATTTATGGTTTCAACAGTTGAATGATGATGAAAATTCTTCTGCAAATCTTTCTTAACCTTGAAATCTGAGACTCTGACCAAAAATTGCTTTTAAGATAGAGATTTTATTCAGAAAATTGACCCTGGGCCTACATTGCCCAGGCTCTGCCTGGGTCATCAGCTTCTTGGGAATGAGGATACTGGCAATGGCAGGGGCTTCCCTGGGATGACAAGGCCCATTGTCCTTCCCAGCTGGGGCATGGGACAGTTCCAGACCTGGTCATTGGTCATCTTCTGGGGATGGGTAAGCCCAGGTTGGGGGACCCATGGCTGCAGCATCACTGGGGCAGGGGCCGATGGCCCTGGGGGCCTGGGATGCGGTCTTGAGCCGTGGGCAGGTGGTTGAGCCTCAGGGAAACTGGGCAGGGACATCAGTCCTATTAGTGCCCTCAGGAACCAGACATAAACTTGGTGATCACCAATGTCACTTACCCAGTACCTCTTTTGGATTTGAGTTGGAGTGCTTTTAAATAGCAGAACTGTGAGTGGGTTGGCTGAAGGCTTCTACCTGCAGCAGGCAAGATTCTGAATCACATTAAGTAAGCTAGTCCAAAACACTGTTGTATCTAACCTATATTAAATAGACAGACGTGATCACGGCAATTCCAGTTGCTTTTAAACTTTCATCAGGAGAATGGATTTCTTTTCCATCATTGCAGTATGACTCAGTTTGCTGCATTTCATGTGCTCTGGAGTTGTTTCAAACATATTTTACTCCCACTAAAAATAGAATTAAGGGGCTTTCTCAGTGTTGTTATTCTCACGATTCTCCTTTGACACATGCTGATACTGTATTTGATATGACAACAGCTTTGTGATAAAAGAACTTAGTATTAGCCATAAAATTGCATTTCTTCAGCAGTGTATCACGCAGCTAAAGCCATAGTGGGAAGACCTTTCAGCAGGAGGAAGTAGTCATAGCTCCTCTCACTGGCAATTAACCCAAACTGAAAACTTGATTCTGAGGTTTTAGAAAAAAATGGGGAAAAAACCCATCAGCTTTCTTCTTCTGTAGGAACACATTAACATCCTGCTTATCTCTGCTGGTACTGACTTACGGTATCTTATCAGCTTACGGGTTGATGAGGAACTGAACATTAGCCGGCAGTGTGCACTCGCAGCCCAGAAACCAGTGGTGTGCTGGGCTGCAATCAAAAGGAGCGTGACCAGCAGGCTGAAGGAGGTGATCCTGCCCCTCTACTCTGCTCTTGTGAGACCCCATCTGAAATACTGTGTGCAGTTCTGGTGTCCCCAACATAAGAAGAATGTGGGCCTGCTTGAGAAAGTCCAGAGGAAGGCCATGAAGACAATCCAAGGGCTGGAGCACCTCTCCTATGAAGACAGGCTGAGACAGTTGGGCTTGTTCATCCTGGAGAAGAGAAGGCTCCGGGAAGACCTTATAGCAGCTCCCAGTACCTAAAGGGGGCCTACATGGGACCTGGAGAGGGACTTTTTATAAGGGCAGGTAGGGATAGGGCAAGGGGGAATGGCTTCAAACTGAAAGTGGAGAAATTTAGATGTAAGGAAAAAATTCCTCACTGTGAGTGCGGTGATGCACTGGCACAGGTTGCCCAGAGAAGCTATTGATGCCTCATCCCTGAAAGTGTTGAAAGCCAGGTTGGATGGGGCTTTGAGCAACATGGTCTAGGGCAAGATTTCCCTGCCCATGGAAGGGAGTTGGAACTGGATGATCTTTAAGGTTCCTTCCAACCCAAACCATTCTGTGATTCTGTGATTTTATGATTTTATGATTCTATGATTCAATGAAAGGTGCTGAAAGGTTTTCAGACCTATTTGGAAGTGAGGTGTTATAGAGCAGATGTCTTTGATGGGTTTTCTTAACTTGGTTGTTGGAGCCCCTCTCTGCTCAGCACTCTGCCAGCAAGAGAGGCAGTGTGTGTATCTTACTTGCACAGCTTGCAAAACAAGGCACAGATACAGTCAGTGAAGTCCCCAAAGTCTCCAGAGCTGGTGAAAACCAGTTAGAAAATCCAAATCTGCATCCAAGACTACTGTTTCAAGCACCCAGATGCAAGACAAGAGCATGTTGTTACAGTAAGAACTGTGCTTTCTTCATCCCAACCCCCATTTCCACAACTGTGGGAGAATCACATTAAGAAAATGATTGTGATTGCTTTTTAATTATGCCTGGGTGCTGAGCAGCAGCAATAAAACAAAACAGAAACTCTGTGGTCTGATAGCCTAATTATATAGGTAGAGGGATTTGTGTCTGGCTGTCCTGTGCTATCAGCATGAAGGAAAGTTTTCATATATCTCAGTCTGTGACCCATAAGATACTACAAGATAATGCATTACAAGAGGATAACAGCAGCTGTCAGAATTGAACTGCCTGTTAAAAATAATTTTGGAATAAGCATTGTACATTCTTTGTATTTAATAGAAATAAGGGGAGAAGAGAACTTAAAAAAGATTTCTCTGGGAACATTTGAAATGCAGCTCTGATCCTTCTGGGTCTGTGGATGACTTGGAACAGCCTAAAGTGTATTTAGCAGTGTGTGTTTTCACTGTTCTTATGCCAGTCAAATCAAATATACTGAAACTCAATTAACAATATTTTCTGCTATTGCTTCGTCATTTCACAGTTTTGCACTACCCAGCAGCTGCTCAAAGTAGTTCTACCTTGAACCTTGGAATAAGACCTTCCCATGCCACAGGGAATTGACTGATATTAGTTGGATCCAGAACTCTCCTTCATCCTCAGCATTAGACTGCACAACTGGATCCAAGCAATGGCATCAATTACACACATTTCTGCAGACACCTGCAATGAAAGCAATCCTGTTTATTTCAGTGAGAGTATTTACCAAAGCAGAGAAATTAAGATCAGGACCCTGTTGGGGCAGACACCTTTCTCAACACTTCTCAGTCATTTACTCTGTGAACAGTCTGTTGCACTCTACTAAAATGACAACTTACTTCCTAGAAAATAAAAAGATCTCATTGGCAAAGAAAGCATCAGTTAATGGGGAAATTCATGGTGAGAAGAGTGAACATCAAGAGTAAACTCATCTCATTTTTCATTGTGGAAGTTCCTCATTTTAGAGCCATAAAATGCAGTGCATAGGTTTGGGAAAACCTAAGATTCATATTGCATTTGTGTCTGCCTGACAGCATTGTTACTACTATAAACTGATTTTATCATTATAATATTTCTCATAATAGTTGTTTCTGCCACAGTGAGTGCTTTACTCCTGTCTTTTGAAAATATTTTGATGATGTAGAAGAAATCAGGCAGCACTGGGAAATTCACACTGTTACTGATTTAAAGCACACGTCATATAAGCTTCAGCAGATCATCTCAGAAGTGTTCCTCAGCTGGGGGTGGGGGTAGAAGCAGAAAAAATCAGAAGCTTGAGGTTTTCTTAAGAATTGACCCATCAAGAAAGATAACATGTTATAACTGTGATAATACAGGTCACTTCTACTTGTTGTTGGGAAGGTAACTGGCTATTACTGTCATGTACTTTCAAAACAATATATACTTTTAAACACCATATGCATTCATATACTTCTGCTGTTTAGAATTGGATCCTGTTACTTTTTCTTGCATTAAATGTGCTCTTAATCTGTGAATTCCCCATGAATTCAAGTAAATGCTTGATGAGTAAATATCTGAATGTGACTGAAGATAGCAGAATTGGAATTATACTTTCTGAAAAGCAAAACCAAAATATCCTAGATCTTTCTAACAGTCCCATGCTTGGAAGCTTATTATAGGCATATACCACAAAGTGATACTGGACAAAATACAGATTCCTCAGTAGGAATACTGTTTTTAACCCATACCAGAAAAACGTGGTGTATGTTATGTCTCTTTGAAGCTGTGACATAGCACACTAGCCTACACATACCTCTTTATTAAAAAAAAATTATTTTAGGTCATTATAAATATTGTTAATAAATGGAACATACGGATGCAATGTATTTTGGCTTATGCAGTTTGTCTGAGCAAACACTATTCTGTGTTTTGGACAAGAAATCTGAATAATTCAAAATCAACTTGGTACTCACTAAAGGATCTAAACTGGCTTAAGTGACATTATCTCAAAATATAATTGTCAAAAATGACAGGCCGTGGGGTTGCTGGCTCTCTCTGAAGATTTTTCTATATCTGGCTTTGTTTTTGTGCTATTTAACATCTGAATTGTGTTCTATAAGACTCTATAAAATCATTGCTAACAAAGTTCACATGAACACAAAGAGGCAAAACATCAGCCAGTAGGAGAAAGGATGAAGTCACTGATTCAGAGTCATCCAGATAAGTGGGAGGCAAGCTAGCAAGCCATCTTCCTCTCAATACAGCATGGTGTAGCCACACATCTGGGAGGTCACACTGGAGCAAGAGCCCATGGTAGCAGGCGGTCAGCAGAACCACACATGCGATCACACAACTGATGTAGCCAGTGCAATCTTTGACTATCAGTGGGGGTAAAGAGGAGCAGAAGATACACCTGATATGGCGGTTTTGCTTTAATGCTCAGTGTTGGTATCAATGATGACTGCAAATCTGAGGTACTGCTTCCTGATTAGAAATAAGAAAGCCAGGCTTTGCAGTCAGAGAGCCAAATATCTTGTGGTTTAATCAGATTCTAAAAGGAAAAAGCAATGGGTAATTTAAATACCTCAGTCAATTCTTGCATGGAGAAGAAGGGGGATGTGAGGTCATCAGGGAAGTGTGGTGCCCTCTTTCTCTAGTCAGGTCCCATCCCACAGGCCCCATCAGGGCAAGCCCATCCTTGCTGGAACACCCATATTCCCAAGGACAGAACTGACAAATGCTAACAGCACGCAAAGGCAGGTATTTTTCACTGCAATGGCTAGCAATATTCCCAGCTTTCTAAAAGAAGTGTGTGCCAGCATAAGGAATCATGCAGGAGAACTCGCTGAGGATCAGACTGATAGCAGAGTGGAGTTAGGTGTCACACACATAACATAAACCACATAGGGAACAAAGCAGTGCTTCAGGCAAGCCATGGTCTTTCTGCATTCCCACCTGATACTGACATCTCACAGCAGCCAGCATGGCAGTTCTGGTTTCTTGCTCACTAAACAAAATTTGGCTGCTAAATATGAGCTTCCTTTTAAAGTGCATTAGTGTTACCTAGGCATTTGCAGTATAATTGTCAACAGGCTACTTTGCACACTGGCACAGTAATATGCTTGCCAAGGAGCAATGGTAAGCTGAAACTCTTGTTTCTCCTTTCCTTTCAACTGTGAACCAGAAATAGCACAGAACAAATTATACCACATAATAATCTCTGTGCCTCAAATTGAGCTCACCACCTGCAATGTTTGGACAACAAATGCTGTTAATAACCTTTCCGTCTACACATATGTCAGGAAGATCTGCTTCTATTGACAACATTTTTCTGTAAGTGAAAACAAAATCTTAAAACTCTTGTCAGTAAAATACCCTCAAACAGGAAAGTTGATCCTATTTCTTAATCTATATGGGTCACTGTAATTCACTAGAGATGTCAGGTATTCCGTGGCTGGCTCTGCTTGTTTACCAGATCATTTTGTAATCACTTTCAATGGAATTCTTAAAATTAAGACAGAAGGACCCTTAGAAATAAACCTAAAGGTGAAATGAAAATACAGGTGCATACATTTTCTATAACAGCTGTTTTGCAGGAGGCTGTGGACAGGCTCCAGAAATTGGAATCTGATGGTTTAAGTTTCTTAATGGCTACACCAAAAGAACATCAATGGCAGACACAAGCTCTATGTCTGTTGTTACCTCAATGACATTCTAGTCACCTCAACAGCATTCTAGTCATGCATGCAGAGACACTGCCCCTCTCCCTCTCTGTGTGTCTTTCTCTTGCTTAATACCATATTATCCCATGGAGAATGTAGCTATATTAGAGCCCAACACACCTAATACAGCCCTTTATGGAGAGGTCTGACAGCTCCCAACTCCTAGGAAGGCTTGTTTCCAGCCTTTCCATGCTCTTCCCTTTCCGTTGATGAAGCCAATGTAGGGTCCCACTCAGATAGCATGGGGCATCCTTTGGGCCCACCTGGCTCATATCAACTATTATGAGGACAAAGAGCAGTGTGCCAGCTGCATCACCTGTGGGTACATCTCATCCACTAATTTATCCATATTACATGAGTGCAAGTTTTCAGTTAAATAAGGTGTTCAGTATGGTACGAATAAAGGATTACTCTTTCTGTCTTAAAAGACAGGATGAACAAGAGGCTGAAAGGAGAAAGATGAGAAAAGACTTGCTGATGGACAGGGAACTCCAGCCCAGTGTCTTCAAAGTCTTTGGGCATGTCTGTTCACTGCACATCAGATCCTTTAAAACCCCTTGAGTACATGGTTCCCAAGAAGCTGGTGAGGGAGACAGAAATTGAGATCACATCCTCTGTTTTCCAGTCCAGTCCCTGTTCAAAGGGCTTCCGTTTAAGGGACAACTATTGCAGGGGGCAGGAGTGATAAGTCCTCTGAAAGTCTGGTTTTATCAATAGCCATTGGTTGTGCTCTGCCCAGCTACAGTGCTGCTGCTTGGTCTGGCCTCTCTTACGTGTATGCTAGGAGAGAGAGATTGCTGCTCCTGGAGTCTGTTTCATTTTGAGTCTACTTGACAATTTCATTGGTAGATGTAAAACCAGTCCATGTGCTGAAGGGAAAGCTGAGGTCTGCTTACCTCAATTAGTCTCGCAAAAATAAAGTCACAAGGACCAAGTTGCATGGCTTTTATCATTGGCTATTTCTCCTGCATTTCCACTTCAAAACTAGCAGAGAGGGTGGAAGTATACAGGTGAAAAATGAAATTTTGTGACTGCTGGAAGCTCTACCGAATATCAGATGGGATATCAAAGAGTCTGAAAGGTGATGTTTTCTATGCTTTTTACAGTTTTCCTTAAATTTTACCTGATTTGTAACTTAGTTTATGTCTCCATGAGGGAAAAAAAAGACCATTAAGTAAGTTCAGCATGAGAGACTGTCTTTCAGCATTTGATCTGAGTTAATTAACATGACTTGTGAACATATATTACTTTCTACTGACAGCATACTCTGGAATATATAAAACCATAAATAACATGTTGGTGGGTTTTTTTTCTTTTCTGTCGGGAGACAGTCTAATGGTTGTTTATTTCCAATTCTGAAGGGAAACTCTGGGGGTGTAGAAATTTTAACAGAATCCTGCTGATTTATACAGAGTATGAGGTGCTGAAGTTAAATAGGTGCTAACAAAAGCAAACTAGTACTTTCAAACAGTTGTGCTGAAATCCTGTTTCTTTGTAATAGATCATTTTCTCGTCTTTCATGCAGTCATGGTTTTGGTAGTTCTGCAGTGAAAAGAATCATCCAGCCCAGGCAAGATCCAAATCCCTAATGATAGACAGGATAGAAGGACAGGACAAAGAGGTCTTAATATATAAGGTAGCCCAACTTTAGTCCAGCCTTGGATATCATCCCAAATGTAAATAAAAAATTACACAGAATTGCAGGAGAATCTTTTCTCTCACTTAAAGCCAACATCCCTTTCTTCATCCAACAGCTCTTAAATATACAGATTCTTTTCTTTTTTTTTTTCAAAGCATTACATTTTCAATGCAACTTGTTGCTTTTGGTGATACTCTCCAAAAACCACCACATTTACTTCTGCAGTGTCAGGTAAAGGAAAATTTCCAGGTCATATTTTTGTAGGTTGGGTTACTACTAACAACAACAACGAGGGTTTGGTTGAAGTGGTGATGGTCAATGGCAGCCTTGGCTGCAGTGACCATGAGATGGTGGAGTTTAGGATCCTGTGTGGGAGGAATAGAATACCTAGCAAGGCCACAGTTCTGGATTTCCGAAGGGCCAACTTTGGCCTCTTCAATCAACTGCTAAGGGAAGTCCCATGGGAAAGGGTACTAGGCGGTAAAGGGGCTCAAGATAGTTGGTCATCATTCAAGGACCACTTATTCCAAGCTCAGGATCAGAGCGTCCCAATGGGTAGGAAATCAAGTAAGGGATCTAGGAGACCAGTGTGGTTAAACAAGGAGCTGCTGGGCAAACTCATGTGGAAAAGGAGAATCTATGGATTATGGAAAGAGGGGCTGGCCACTTGGGAGGAATATAGGACAGTTGTTAGAGGATGTAGGGAGGCAATTAGAACAGCTAAGGCCTCCTTGGAACTTAATCTTGCAAGTCAGATTAAGGACAATAGAAAGGGTTTCTTCAAATACATAGCAAATAAAACTAACACAAGAGGCAGTATAGGCCCACTGCTGAATGAGGTGGGTGCCCTGGAGACAGAGGATACAAAGAAGGCAGAGGTGCTGAATGCTTTCTTTGCCTCTGTCTTTACTCCTGCAGACTCTCCCCGGGGGCCCCAGATTCCTATAGCCCCAGAAGGAGTCAAGACATAGGAGGAGTTTGCTTTGGTAGATGAGGATTGGGTTAGGGATCAGCTATGCAATCTGGACATCTATAAATCGATGGGCCTGGATGGAATGCACCCACGGGTGCTGAGGGAGCTGGCAGAGGTCATTGCTGGGCCACTCTCCATCATCTTTGGTAAGTCGTGGGAAACAGGAGAGGTGCCTGAGGATTGGAAGATGGCAAATGTCACACCAGTCTATAAGAAAGGCAAGAAGGAGGACCCGGGTAATTATAGACCGGTCAGCCTTACCTCTGTCCCTGGAAAGGCGATGGAACAACTTATTCTTGACTCCATCTCTAGGCATATCAAGGATGAGGGGGTCATTAAGAAGAGCCAACATGGTTTTATGAGGGGGAAGTCATGTTTGACCAACCTTATAGCCTTCTATGAGGAAGTGACTAGGTGGAGGGATGATGGTAGAGTGGTAGATGTGGTTTTTCTTGATTTCAGTAAGGCATTTGATACTGTCTCCCACAGCATTCTCACAGAGCCACAAATATGATTAAGGGAGTGGAACACCTCCCTTATGAGTAGAGGCTGAGGGAACTGGGTCTCTTTAGCTTGGAGAAGAGGAGACTGAGGGGTGACCTCATCAGTGTTTATAAATATGTAAAGGGTGGGTGTCAGGATGATGGAGCTAGGCTTTTTTCAGTGATATCCAGTGGTAGGACAAGGGGCAATGGGTGTAAACTGGAGCATAGGAGGTTCCACGTTAACATCAGGAAGAACTTCTTTACTGTAAGAGTGACAGAGCACTGGAACAGGTTGCCCAGGGAGGTTGTGGAGTCTCCTACATTGGAGATATTCAAGGTCTGCCTGGACAAGTTCCTGTGTGATGTACTCTAGGTTACTCTGCTCTTGCAGGGGGTTGGACTAGATGGTCTTTCGAGGTCCCTTCCAACCCTTGAGATTCTGTGATTCTGTGATAAGCTCTCAATGAATTAATTAAAGAGATATTTCCATCTCATACGTGACAAATTATTACTGGTACTCAAGGAAGAGGAGTATCAGAGGGTAGCTGCCATTTTGTGATTCATCATGTTTCCAGCTTTCCTCCTGTTCTGTATGCATCCTACTGCAAGTAGCTGCTATTGTGTTGTTACTGATGCATTTTTCACACAGTCTGTAATCACAGTCTGCTTGCAGCAGCAACCATTGTATTTATATATTTTCTGCATTATTTCTGAGGTCAGAAGGCTGCAGATTTACCTGCTTTGCTCTATGACACAAAACATCCATATTCAATAGGAAAAAAAGTCAACAAAAAAGAAGACTGTCTTGTAACTTTCATGCAGATAAAAGGAGCTGAATTATTCTATGTTAATTACATCAGTACAGAGGATGAGAAGTCTCCATGGCAACCTTATTGTCATATGGCACGCATAAAGCTCCAACTATCCTATGAAACTACTATTTACCTTTTTAAAATACTGAAGGACAAGCTAAAAGACATATTAAGGTGGGCTTCAGTAAACATCAACACATAGCTGTGTCCATAAATAACCAGATCAAATCTGAGGTCTTTACTGGTGGGATTTTTAAATCAGTCTTTGCACGTGTAAAGCTTTAATTCAAGAGAATGCTGTTCAGGATCTGCATGAGGAGTCCAAGGTCAGCCATGTCCTTGCATGAGGAGCCTTGTCATTCTTCTCATTAACTGCACCTCAGATTATCATTGTAAGGGGAGAATAGCTATTGTAGCAGCCTACTATACTCTATAACAGGGAGTATATCTACTGGGATAGAGAATTCACCAGAGATGAGTCAGAGCAGCAAACAAAACATGGATACTTCCTTTCCCCAACAACTTTTAGCAGCATCAGTTTTGTTATTTTTTCCTTTCATACTGGAAAATTAAGACCTGTAGGCCTGATATCAGTGTAAGGCATCCTGACAGAAGCTGCACTATAAAAACAAATTCATAAATGCAGAGACAAATATGGCATTGGCAAAGATCACATTATTTCACATTATGTTTCTGTAAAGGCAAATCCTGCCTCACAAATACACATTAATCCTCTGAAGTGGATTGAGTGGACTAAGCACACACACAGGCATTGCAGGATTATGGTCTACTTCACCTCCTGAAGGCTTTCAGCAAGACTTCCTTGAAGAGGAGCAGAAATCTCTTCAAGAGTCTCAGTTGCTCCAGACTAAAAGGAGAAAGTCCTCACATGGATTAGTACTTGACTAAAAGGCATGAAACAAAAGGTAGGAATAAATGGCATCTTTGCCAAAGGAGAGAGGTTGCAGAAACTGATGCTAGAAACTATACCATCTAACATCTCTAAATGATCTACAAATGAGAGTGCAGGGTCAATTTGCAGATGCTACTAAATTTTTCAGGGCAGTGGTCAAGAGAAAAGGAACACGTCAACTGTGACAGGCTGCAGGAGGTTTTTAGAAGAATGATGGGTGACTAAAACAGCATATGAATTTTACTGTTTGTGAGGTGATTCACAAGAGGAAAAACAACCCCCACTTTGCTTATAGAATGATGGGCTGTGAACTAGCAATTACCATTCAGAAAAGAGAACTTGGAATTATAATAAACGGTTCTGTGAAAATGTCAGCTTGAAGCTTGGCAGTGGTCAAAAAAGCAAACAGAACACATAACAAAAGAACAAACATCACTAGGCTGCTGTATAGATCTATATGGTAACTGCATCCTCGGTAGGATGCATAACCTTCACACACCCCCATCTAAAGAGAGTACAGTACTATTAAAAAAGGTGCACAAACGGTAACAAAGGTGCACAAAAATGGTAACAAAAGTGCACAAAATATAACACAGATGGTTAAGGTGTGGAGCTTCCATACAAGAAGAAATTAAGCAGACTAGAACCCTTCAGCCTGGAAGATAAATTACCTTTATGATATCTACAAACTCCTGATAATGCAGAGGTAAATAAAGGATGATTATTCACTGCTTCCTAGGATAAGGACAAAGGGTTCATCAAATGAATCATAAAAGCAATAGGCTCAAAGCAATCAAAAGAAGTCACCTTTTTATGCAATCCATAGCTCATGTGTGGAGTTCCTGACTGCTAGAGGCTGAGTGCCATAAGCTTTCTCAGGGGTTCAGACAGAAATTCAGACACATTCACATAAAAAAGGTCCTTCAAGGGGTACCAAACAAAAGAACTCTAAGTCTCAGACTGAAGAAGCATTGCAGAGTGGTTTTTGTGGTTTTAGGGATTTGTTGTTTTGTGTGGCTATGCATCCCTTCTAAGTCACCATCACAGACATAGTACTGAATCAAGTAGGTATCCACTGTGTCCTGGACCAGGAATTCTTATGTTAAACCATTATTATTTCATCACATTAGAAGTATGATAATCACACATCCAGCAAGTTTCCCTATGTGGCATGGATCTGTGCTTTCTATAGAGACAGGCCATCCTTATCTCAGTTCTGTATGTGTTTGCTCTTAAAAGCTATTAGCCTTCCCTGAAGAGTCTTGATCTTACAAATCCACCCTATTACCTTTCTGACCATTGAAGGATATCCCTGAGCTCTTGGTGAAATTATTGATCAAAACAAGAGAAGAACTCCTTTCAACTTCAAATTATCAGTGGCTCAGTTGTGGGTGGAGAAGCCAATCCTTCATCCACTGAAGCTACTTTCAGCGTTGTACCTGCCATTCCATAGCAAGCTCTTAGGAAAAATATGCTTAAAAGCCAGCTGCAAATATACTCCTTGTATTGTGTATCTTAGACATGGCGCAATACAGATTTGGACCAGAAGAGGGATTAAGAATCTTCCTGATGATGACGGAGGGCCATTTTTGTCATTCTGAGCTTCTGTGCAGGAACTCACACTCTTGGTCATGCAGTACTGTAGTTTTTCATCAGAAAAATGACATATGGTCAAGGGTGTGCACTTACATAGAGAAATGTACTGAATGCATAGGGAGGATAGCAAGCTGCATTCTGCAATTATGGATTGCTACAAGGATCATTTCTTTCTCTCTTTTTCCATTCAGCATCTATATGAAGTCATGGTATGGACTAAAAGTGATAAAGTAAAAAAAACCAATCCCTTTATCTCTCATGCTTGTAGCCAATTTGAAGAGCATGAACTGGATGGGTGGACTGTAAAATGGGTGAAGAGCTGACAAAAGCATCGGTCTCAAACAACAATAGAGGTTCAAAATCTAGCTAGCAGTTGATTAATGACAGCATTCCTCACAGCTGAGTACTAAGCCCAGGTGTTTGACATTTTCACCTGTGGCCTGAGCAATGTGACAGGATTCAGCCTCATGGATAATTCCAAACCAAGGGTAAGTGATTGACAAGGCAGAGCATATACCTGTGCACAGAGAGACCCCAGCAGCCAGAGAAATGGGCTGAAAAAAATCCTCCTCAAGTTCAACAAAGACAAGTGCAGTTTTTCACCTCGCATTGAACAGTGCTGTTGAAGCAGCAGAGGCTGGGACCTGGCTGGTTAGGAGGCAGCTTTATAGAGAAGGAGCTGGGGTGCTGGTGACTGACAGATTGAACGTGAGCAGCAGTGCACCGTTGCAGCAATGCAAGCCCACCACAAATACTGGGTAGAGTGTAACCAGGAGGTCAAAGGAAGTGATGCTTCTATATGCAGCTCTTCTCAACCTCAGCTGGAGTACTGGCAAAAGAAAGACTAACACGCTGGAGCAAGTCTTCAGACAGATCACTAGGATACTAAGGGGCTGGTACATGTGGTGTGCAAATAGAGGCTGAGGAGTTTGTTCACACAGGAGAAGAAATGGCTTCTGGGTGGCCAGGGGACTAATTGTCTCTTTCAGCTATCTTCTGGGGTTTCTAGAAAAGACAGACTCAGAATGCTTGGAGGTATGCAGCAAAAGGACAGGAGGCAATATTCATGACAATTCCAACTGTAAGGTGAAAGATCACAATTATGGTGTTTAACCACTGGCTTCAGTTCCCCAGAGAATTTTCAGAACCTCTGTCCTTGGAAATATTTGAAACTGTGACTGTACAAAGACTGACCAACCTACTCTGGCTTCGATGTTAGCCCTGCTTAGAGCAGCATGTTGAATTAGACTTACAGCACATACCTGTTCTGGGATGCACAGGGATGCCAGCATTTCTCAAGCACATCCAAAGAGAACAGGGTGCACCTGTTCATGTGTGCTGAACAGGCTGGTGTGGAGCTGCTTATGCAGCCCCTCAGACCACCTGGAAGGACTCTCCTCAAGGTCTCTCTTGATGTCTATCAAGCCCCACAGAACACAAATATCTCCCAGCTGGCATGCCCCTGTATTCTCTATAGCACAATTTGTCCTGCAAAGAGGGAAATTATTATATGGCTGTTGGCATTTTAAAGATGTAGGAGAAGTTTCCTTCTCACCTGCAGGTATTTATAGCTGGAACAGTATCTGGGAAGAGACTGGAAAAGTGTTGCTTTAATGCTTTGTTGTCCGTGAAATCTTTTTCATGTGTTTATTTTTACACAGTTGTTCTAGTAGGTATGAATACCTTATTTTGCCCTTTTTCTGGTTTTGGGTTTCTGTTAATTATTATTCTTTCATATCTGGGTAGAAATCAAAAATTCTGTACCTTTCATTCAGGAGACTAGGAAGGCTCCATCTTGGGTAAATACATATTTATTCATACTTAATAGAGCAAAATTGTTCCCACCGGAGCTATTAGTCTATCAGCTAAGTATGTAATTAAGCTTTTTTTAAAGCATATTATGTACTCAGCAGACCAGAATGACAATACAGGAGTTACTCTAGTCTATCTGGTAAATAGGCAATTGCACCTTTTATTCAAATTTTATTTACCATTTAAGAGAGAGTCATTCAAATCCACTAAATTTTCTACAGACAGTACTCTTGCTCATCTGTGTATATAATAACGTTTCATTTATTCAACTGAAAATATACTTTGAGTTGTTAGTGACGCGTGCATGAAGGAATATATGTTATCCAACATGTCAGGGAAGTCTCAGTCATATAAAAAAATTGCATCTAGAGTGCATCACTTACCTTCTCCCTGTTGCTGCCTCTCACAAGGCTTCTCCAAGCCTCCTAAATCCGTATCATGAAGCATGTATCAGCATTTGAGATTTATAAAAATCTGCCACCACAAAAATAATTTGCCTTACCATGAGAATGATATATAAATATATAGTACTGCTGTCCTGACTAATGACAGAATAAACATGCAGGAAAGCTAATGGTAGCAAGACTATTTACGAATCAAACTCATCCTTGTTTAGCAAATACTTACACGTTTTCTTCCTGTGAAGTGAATCAAAATTAAGGATGGATATGAGAAGGTTCTCACTGAGAGTGATCTTTTAAATAATTTCTGGAGACCTCTAACATTTTTATTATACTTTAATACATTATGTATGCAATTAAAAATGCCTTAAAATGACACTTTAATACTGCAATTTTCAATAAAATATGCAGGATCGTCACTGTAAACGGATTACTCCATGAGCACTGATCTTCAAAAGTAAGTGATCTGGTAAAAGTTACAAATTTTCCCGTGTTGATCCATCAATGCTTTTAAATGCAAGCTTAACTTTACCAAACGGGTAGTCCTATGCTGGCGAAGTAATGAGACCATTCCTAGAAACAGTAAAAATTAGGTTTTTCATCTTTTTAGTTTTGCACAGAAGAAGAATATGCCCAAACTGATAAATGCCCACATTCCTCATATCCTAGATACCTGTAAATGGCTTACAGCAATTACACAAGTTGTTTACTGTCAGAAGGAAGAAATGCGGATATTTTTGCCAAACAATTTAAATACTATTGTAGATTTCTAATACTCTCCTCTGCCATCATCATCAACTGCACTTTTACAGAGATTTTAAAAAGGTTTTTGTGGAATTCTGTGGACACAGAACTTAGACAAAAAGTATTTTTGAAACTAGGAAGAGGGTGGTGGTGGTCTTTGTCATAGAATTTGAAGAAGAGACTGAGCAGGAATTCCTGTGTTCAAAAGCAGCTCTTGTAAGAAACAGACTTTAAAATACAAGCCTATTAAAAACTGTAAAATTACCTCTGTTCTGGAAAATGTGGATGATGCTGGTTCTCTTTCTTCCTCCAAATAACATAGAGCTTTGGATATGTTCAGCTACATTCTGGTCTTCAGATGTGGATGCTACCACAGACTGTGCATTCATTTGCAGAGCATATCAGTAAAGACTTCTTTTATCCTGGTATGATAACAAACACAAATAAGAAAAGTTTTTAAAGCCTCGTTTTTATATTCTCTGTTGGCAAAGGACCAAGATTTTTCTTCTCTGAAGTTTGGTTATGATCATTTCACAAAATCAACTAGGTTGGAAAAGACCTTTGAGATCATTAAGTCCAGCCTTTACCCCACTACTAACCCATGGCACTGAGGGCCTCATCTACACCATGTGTGAACACTTCCAGGGACGGTGACTCCAGCACTGCCCTGGGCAGCCTGTTCCAATGCCTGAGCACCCTTTGGGGAAGGAATTGTTCCTCATCTCCATCTAAACCTCCCCTGGTGCAGCTTGAGGCAATTTCCTCTTGTCCCATCCCTTGTTCCTTGGGAGCAGAGCCCAGCCCCCTCCTGGCTCCATTCTCCTGTCAGACAGTTATAGGGAGCAATGAAGTCCCCCCCTGAGCCTTCTCTTCTTCAGAAGAGAATTTGGGTTGGAAGGGACCCCTTGAGAGAATCATGTTTACCCTCTGTAAATAGATATAGTGGTCACAAACCTGTCATACCTTCCAACCTGTTTCCTCACACACCTCAGCAGAGTGCTACTGGAGAAAGACTCTGGGAACTCTGTGGTTTCAGAAGTGTTAGGTCTTTTTTATCCCCTTGGTCCAAAGCTGACTGATACCTTCAGGTCTTCAACTGAGACCTTATTTTGATGTTTCTTACTGTCGCACAAGTTCACCAGCAGTCTGTGGGTTATCAAAAAAGTCCTTCTTTCTGCTACTGTCATGCTGACAATACAAAAAAGCGTTACACATTTCAATTTATTACTTATTGTTACACCTGTTATTACTTATTATTACACCTTATTATTAGAATTTGAACCATAAGATATAACTTATGTTCTGTCGCAGATTCTGTTGGTGGTTTTCAATGTATCTCACAAAACAATTAAGGTAGCTGTCATACAGCTGTTATTGTAGGTAGCTGTGGATAGCTGTTATTGTCCAATTTAATTTATGGTTTGATAAACAAGGAATACAAAGGCTAGGGAGCAAATCCTTGCCACTTCTGAAAGTACTCTCATTTTTTGTTTTCAGCCCTCTGTTCCTATTATTCTGTTTCCCATTGTGGCTTCCAAAAAGTAATTGGGATTTGATCCTGTGGTTTAATACCTTTGCAGTTTATGAGTATGCATTTAAAAAACATGCATTTATGTTTTCCTGCAGTTTGCGCCTTCTACAAGCTTTGTGAATAAACATAATGAGCCAGGTTCCAGGTTCTTATTTGCTGCAGTCTGGTGTAACTGCTCAGATTTCAGTGGGTCTACTGCAGTTTACAACAGCAAAGGCTTTAGTCACGAATTCCAGACATAAATGGCATGTTTCAAATATCTGCCGTGAATTTAGTGGGGGTTTTTAATCTGAATGCTAACACAGGATTTACCTAATCCTCAAGAACACTGGGGTTTTTTTATAGGCTTTTTTTTCTTTTTTATATTATCACAGGTGCCATCATGCTTCTGTCAAAGAGAAGTTAGAATATCACTGTTTCCTGAAGAGGTCACTCCTTGACTGATTGTCATATGGACACATAATATTGACCAATAGTATTGCCTTTAGGAAGCCAAAATGGTGTTTCTTTGAGAGTTATGTTAATGAACACGTATGTATTATATGTGCCAACTTTTTTTTAATGTTTTAGTAAAGCTGCATGTGGTTATAATTAAGACATCAACAATTTTATAGGTAGAAATATCTTCTGTTCTGAATAGAGAAAATATCAGTCACTGTGGGACAACTGCAACTCCTAATTTTCATTGACAATCACTTTATTGTAATGAATGACATGTAAGCTTACGCACAGGCTGTGAGACATCTTTGAGATTATTTCTATTCTTTACTTCTTTTCTTTTTTAATCAGTATTGCATTCCTGGCTGGGTAAACAAGCAGAAGTAAGAGACCTATTCTCTTTCAGCAGAGAAATTGATTAAAAATGACCTCTCATAGCTTCCGTTTTCCAGCTGATTTCCCTGAAGTGACCCTCGTTGGTCATCAACCAGTTACAATAATAACCCCTGATCACTGTAAACAGGTGATTGGAATCCTAAACTCATGCTTTATCACAGGAATGTCTGACAGAAAGAGAAATAATGAATACAATGTAGAAGGCTGGTATCTTAGCCTGACAGAGACTCCAGATAGAACAAAAGATATGGGAAAGATATACTGAGTACATATGTTGTGCCTTGCATAGCAATTTGGCCTAATTCTGCTCTCCAAAATTCACCCAATCAGAAAAGTTTATTAAAAAAAATAAAAAAAGAAGCAACGGTTATCCCAGAGCAGTTTCCAAGTCCTCCTCACCAGGCAATGCCACCAGTTCCCAAGTCAGAACAAGAGAAGGGGATACCAGGTGCAGAATGGGAGCATGGGTGCATAATGAGGTGACTTCTTTTGAAGTAAGCTGTTAAGGTGTTTGGAGGACTAAGCTTAGTTAAAGCTGTCCATACTGACATAATGCCATTGTTTTTCATGGGAATTGCTCCAAGACGGTAGGAGAGTCTAGGCAGCTATTCTGTAAGTTAATTGCATGATTGCATTGGTGTGTTCTTCGTAAAAATCCATACCTATCAAATTTGACACACAGACGAGCTAGGTGCTGGAAAACTGTAGAGACACAATTTTCCAACAGAACAGAGTTTTAGCCACTCAGAATCCATGCATGGCTATAGAGTTCCCCTATGTCCCTTCTTCCTCCATTGCCCACCTTCCTGGGACCCAAAGTCAGTCTGCCACAGAGTGCTGCTTTCATGACATGGTAAGAGCCATGTCCCATGCTGCAGCAGTTTTCAGAAGCTGACCCATTCTCATATCTAAATAGGAGCTTCAGAGAGAATGTCCCTATGGGTGAGGGCTGAAGTACTTGATAAAATATTGCCCCTACTGCATCCAGTGCACGTGGATTAATACAGCAGAGGAAAGCTCACTTTTTCCCTACCCTTTATAAAAACACTTACTAATTGTGTATTGGGTAATCTATTGTGTGATGCATTGCAACAGGATAATTCTGGATAGATGCAATTAAATGTAAATGTACACGGAGATACCTTCTCTTCTGATTAAGTTAGTAATCTCTTGGCTTAACTCCTACAGTCCAATTTACCAAGTCTTTCATCACTCTGAAAAGATAGCTCTTTCAGTTCCAAAACGGAATGTATATGGCTTGATTATAATAGGCCCCCGTTATGATTATATGCCTGTGCTGTTCCAGCCCTTTGCTTTTCAGTTCCCTATCTTGTGTCACCACATGACGAACTCTGTGGAATACAATTAACAGCTGCTGTGCTGCTGGCAAGGGTGACATTGCATGCGAGCTGCCTCCCAATTCAAAAGAAAAAACTTAAAAAGATGCTAACAGATTGAAAACCTTCCACCCCAAAGCTAAGGCATACCATGAAAAGTGGGCCATTGCTTGAAAATAGATCACCTGAACTGTTACAGTAGCTGACCATGAAATCTCTTGAAAATATTTTCTTCTTCAAAAGTTATTCCTTAAACAAAAGCCTCTGAGCCTTGATCTCTGTCAGAGGGAGCAGCACCTCCAAAGGACCAAGTGTCTGGAAAGAAAAAGAGGGTGACTTTGTTACTTGTTAGACTGTCATTGTTAACAGTATTTATTTGTTTTAACAGCTCCTTTATTCCAGTAAGTCCTTCTTATGAAATAGAAGTCATTGCGAGATGTCTGTGGGGTATTTCTCAGAAGCGTGAGCTTTAATCTTCCACTTACTAGTCCTTGGCACTGACTTTTGAATCCCTGTGGTTTTCTCTGTCTGTAGCCCAGGACTTGAAGACTGTCAAGTACGTGAGGTCTCAGGATCTGATGAGGAAGCCTGTGGCTGCTTCACATAAGGGCCAGAACACAGTGCCACCACAGAAGAGCATGAGGGGAGTCTCTGACACCTACAGTTTCCTCCTCTGAATCCAGTACCTTCTATGGACACTGCCTGTTAACCTTAGCCAGAAGCACTGAGTCCACAAGGAGCATCTTGTGCTGCTCTTGTACCCAGAGGCCAGACTGCCAAGAACCAGAACAAACAGCACTGGTGTTTCTTGCTGCCTACTACAGATGAGACTTACCACTACTCACTTTTCTGCTGTAACATCTTGTGAGACTTGGAAGTGAGCAGAAAGGCTTGGGATTACCCACCATCTAGCTAACAGAACAGCAGCAATGTTAAGAGGATACCATTAGGCTGTGTCCCTTGTCCTCCTGCAGCATCCAACCACTCTTCTTTACAACATGAGTGATACACACGAATTCTGCACTGCACTTCAGCTTCTTTCCCCCAGCTTCACTAAACTTCCAAATGGCTGGAGACTTTTGTGTGCTTGTTTATCAGAACTCGGGCTCATTGCCTATTTATACACATACAGGTATTTATGTGTCTGTGCATATGTACATATGCATGTAAAAATATATTTATATATATGCATGTGTATGTGCATTTAGTGTATTACTAGGGGGAACATGTTTATAGCTTTTAGATGGGGTTAGACAACCTCTGCATTTTGAACCAGAGCAGAGCCATAGTTCTTGAAGCAGATTTTCACATTAATGCATGTGACCAGAGTGTGACGGCAAGATATGCCAGCTTTGTCTTAACTTTTTCAACAGAACCTGTTCACAAAACCACTCTACTTAATATTTCTAGACCTGCATTCAGGCTGTCATTCATGGCTGCACATGAAGGAAGAGCCTAGGATCATTTAGATTCAAATCTTGGTTCTGTCACTGACTTTTCATAGTGGATTAGAAAAGCCATGTAGTCTCTCCACATTTCCTTACAGACCAGGAAGCAGAACACCACTGTAAGAACACTGACAATGTATTTATTCTAACATTCTCTACTTCATGGGGATTAATACATAGACACTTGAATAAAACACTGAAAATAGTAGACACAATTTGTTCAGCTGAGCTTTTTTGGGAAGCTGAAAAACATCAAGCAATTGTGAAGATGTGGTTTTTTTTCGCAGTTTATTAATACAAATCACTTGTTTCTATTGCCAATTCTAATGAACTAGCAAGCTGCCAGGTGCTAATGAGCATACAGTCTGAATAGTAATTCCAGTGCCACTGGCCATGATGATTAGGAACATTACTGAATATAAGTGGTGCTGTCTTGACCCTTCTCTCTGCCTCCAACTTGAATGAGTTCTACCATGGTCCAAAACATTTGTCATCTTCTTTAACTGAGAAGTTTAGAACATTTTGTTTTGTTTTTCAATGAAGGTACACTGCCACTTCTGAAAGCATCCTAATATAAAGCAGAAATAGCCAAAAATTTGTTTCCACCGCCTTAAGTTGCTCAAGGAAGAGCCACCTCATTTTGACTATAGCAATTCTAATACTGAAGCTAATAAAAGTGGCCACATTAAGATGTAGCTTTGAGCCATCTCACAGTTGTAAAATTGTGATTATAGTAGTTGGGTTTCTTTCTCTTCCCTGTCTGACCACCTCCTCATCTACCAGTGCTGTGCCTCATATCACTTTATATATGAATTCGAGGTGTAGACATTCAGGTCAAAAGAATTTTGACTCAAGGGACTGAGTCCAGCTAACAGGGATTGGATTCTTTCATGTTACCAAAGAGCACCCTCCTGTTTCAATCCACAGAAACAGGATACTGAAGGGGATAAGCAGGGCCTATTAGCATAGGGTATCCCCTGAGCTAACAACATTCCACCAACATTTGCATGATCATAGGTGCTAAATAACAAAGGCAAACTGAGATAATACATGATGTGTTGGAATGACAGAAGATAGGCCATACTTTGGAAGAGAAAATGTACCATACCAGACAGATCTGTTCATTGGACTCTTAACACATCCTTCACCAGCAACTGCTGATTCAATGAAGCTTTCATCTACCTATCCCAAACCATAAGCTTTAAAAATACCACTCAGCATTGAACGGTGGAGGCATTGTGCCTGTGCTCTGAATGATTCTGTTTAAAAAAGCATTCTGTTCAGAGCAGAAACTTGAAGTTCACAAATTTCACTGCTTTTTAAGAGGGGGCATTCATCTGCTTCTTGTAAATAATTCTGCAATGTTAGCCTCTGCCATGTCTTCAGAGGTCTTGCTTTGTTTACACTGAATGTGACAGAGGCCAGCAGTTCCTATGAAGCTTACAGCACAGTAGTACATACTTGTAAACTATCAACTTCATTAAAGATAATATTTAGTATTTTCTAAATATCTTCTACAAGCATTTTTGATAATTTAAATATTCCATCCAAATTCTTAGGTGTAGCATCCTGCATCAATGTGAGAGAGAGCTTTAGATCATGTTAATGGTTCCCTGAATCCTGGGCTGCTGGATTTTTCCTAAAGAACAAGACTAAGTATCAGAATAATGCTAAATCTTGCCTGCTGGTAATAGCCACTGACAGACTACAGGGATTTATTGCTTTCTGGGATACATCATATTTCCTGGCACTGAGATAATTTGGTACAGAGTTCTCCATATTATTTCAATGCTTTCCAACACAGTTGAAGGTTTGGCTGAATTTAAAATGTTCTGTAAAAGGAATGCAAAAAGTAACAGTTACCAGGACATTGATACCACGTTTTAGCTTGGTAATCTCCCTCTTGTTGCTCATCCCCTTCCATACCTTCCTGACCGATTGTCATTCTGAAAAAGGATGCTGTTCACAAAAACTTGCCATTGTCCCTTAAAACCATGTGCAGGATAAAATTTTCACAATAAAGCCCCTGAAAAGAGGATTATGAGTCAGATGATAAACTAGCTCTCCTAGCTGCACCTTCTACTTTGATAGTTAACTCACTTCAACCATGAGTTTTATGTCACAAGTGTCTAATGACTAATGCTTTGTTTCAAATGGAAATAGAAGTCTAGTATAGATTAAGTTCTTACATTTTTGATTTTGATCCATACATCCTCAAAAGCAATACAGATATTTAAGAAAGACCATTTCATTACTTAGATTCTGAATTCTCATTCTGAATTATTGTTCCAGAGTTTGGGGATTCTAGGTTGAGAGAAATGAAACACTATAGAGAAATCACAACTAGTTTATTAATACAGGGAGAATATAGAGATAATAGAAGATACAGTCAAGGATATTGCTGATGTCTGTTTATCTTACCAATCCCAAAGACTATGTGATGATGATCAGGAAACCAGCTTCGAGAAACATCATTGCAATGCAAGGTGGCAGGCTCAACCTTAGCAGGTGCCCCAACGGAGGCAATGTTTGACCTTTGTGGTATGAGGGTCTGCCTCCCCACATTGCATGAGGCTCGGGCTTTTATACTAGTGAAAATGCACACTCATTCTCCTGTAGGCGGCCAGCCTGCATCAGAAGAAGTGGCCAGCTATGGATTACAAAAAGGGTCTCTGGGGGTCGGGGACTTTTTGGGGATTTCCAAAGCAGAACTTTCCAGGGAGGAGCCACCAGGGACGATTACCTCATGTGTCTTACAACTGGTATAAGGCTCCCTTTTGCTAACAATGGTGTTAAATCCCCTATTTTCAAGGTTATGTTCCCACAACCAGTGCCAAACAGTACTGTTCTATTTTTGTGCGTTTCACCACGGACCATTACCTAGTGTCACTGACACAATTATGAAAAAAAATAACTGTCTGAGAAGGGTGTGATTTGGAGGAGAGAAAACGTCAATGCTAATGCCTAAACCCAAGACTTGTGTGGATTTTCTCCAGATGTTGTTCCCATTTGCTAAGCTTCACCAAGCACTACTGATCAGTTTATTTAATAAATGTTTCATTAAGGAAGCCAATAAAGCACACAAGTGCCTGTATTTTTAAATTGTGTTAATAAAATCTGAATGAAATTCAGCCTTTTAGCAGGTTCCTACAGTCACCATAGGTTTATAAATCACTATCTGCTGCTCTACCAGAAAGGATACAGCATTTTTGAGACACTTCTTGCTCTTAACAGAAGTAATGCCAAAGGTGTTCCACTGTTTCCCTTCCTGTAGGCAAATGCATGAAGATGGTATGAATGGAAAAATGTCTGCCTTACACATGATTAAAAAGGAAAATATCCACCTATCTTCTCTGCTGCCTTGATCTTTTCTGGAGGCAAAACGTAGGTAAAGATTTCACTAGCTTTTACACAAGTCACCAAAAATAATGTATTTCTATCTTTAGAATTAGAATAATTCTGACAAATAAAACAACTATACTGTAGAGATTACATCTACTTTAACACGGTAGATATAAATGAAGGGCCTATATGAGATGTTGTTTGCTGCCTATGGCATTCCTGCACTATGCTTTTTGCAAGCTTTACACAGCAACAGGCAGGAGTGTTGAGTACATTCCTCATTTGACAGAGACCAGCAGGATGTGCGGGAAGAATAAGAATGTCTCGTAGCCTTCTAGGTTCTCTGTGATAAATCTCCATTGTCAAAGCTGCTCTCAGAAGTCAGAAACCCTAAAGGAGATAATAAAGTGGCTTGCGTGTAGATAAGTAGCTATATAATCGTAGACAATGTTTTTGAAAAAGAAAGCAAGCATGTATTTTTTTTGTGTTATAGCCATTAATAGTGTAGTGTAACTATATGCCAATACTACAATAGACTTAATGCATGCTAATGGAGTGGTCAGGAAAAGACATGGCACTCTGTCAAAGGAGGACAGAGCTTGATATTGAAAATCCATTTTAAATATTGTATTTAGTATTTGTCATCAGCAAAAGATTTAGCAGAAAGTGCATCCCAAAGTGGCAATCAAACTGATTAGTGTGAAAAGATTTCAATATGAAGGAGTAGAAAAGATTAAGCCTTTTTGACTAGTGGGTAGGTAAATAAAGGGAGACATAAGGGAATCAGAAATTAAAAGCCCAGTTCAGCTAAGAGTGGAGTCATTGGGAAGCCTTTCACTAGCTTCAGCAGAAGCTGTAGTAGGTCCTCTGTCAGTTAATCCTGGTTGTTATTTCATGGTGTAGGAAAAGGGAAAGCACAAAATGAAATGTACAATGAAATTATATTTGTCAAGTGAAGTAGTGTATCTATTTTACTCCCTACCACTGGACATTGCCAAGGAACACAAGGAAAACAAGGGTGATATTTACACTTCTCCCAGGTACCAGAGCAGATCCAGGCACTGCTTCTGAGAAACTGCACCTGAATCTTTCAGACCCAGGAGGAGAAAGTGGTGCTCAGGGGTCACTAGAGCTCAAAGGATGAGACTACCTCTCCATGCCATTACAGAATAGCATGGGGCAGAGCTGAAGAAACATCTTCCCAGCCACCCCTTTTTCCAGAACCAGGGGTTTGCCCAACTCAACAGCTCCCCTGCTGCTGCAAAGGGTGTCCCGGTTCTTGTGGAGATGCTCAGAAGTTTGTCAGCTTGCTACATGCTGGAAAACATGTAGAAGACTTACTATCCCTCATGTGGATCCAGTTAGCAGCTTGAGTTCAACAAGAGCCATCTTTAGTATGCATACAAGGTATCCTGTTAATCGTTTTGAAGTGATTTCTCTAGGGGTAGTCTAGAGGTAAAGAAGTTTAAATGCTTGTCCTAAGTATGTGCCTTCTCCTCTATTAAGGTTCCTCTAGTGCTCTACGTGTGATAATGACTGTTTCTAAACTGCTAATTAAGCTTCTAGAGACAGAGATGCCTGATTATAGTGAGTTTCAAAACACTAGTGCACTGGGAGTAGGATTTTCTCCTTGAACTGTGCCTGAAGATCAGCACTTCAGGGCTTGTACACTTAACATAATGTTATCAATCCTGCATGCTTTTCAAAACTGTTTCTCAAGAAACACTTCTGATGAGATGATTTTGCCATCATGTGATGCTGATATGGAGTTTTATAACGAGTATCGTTGTGACTAGGCCTTTAGTGCTAATCTATTGTTGTTCTTCACTATGAATTAGTCTACCTTTAAAATCTCTTTCTGAGAGCATGAAACAGTTTTTGGTCCCAGAAGGCCCTCACCTCACCCCAGTATAACCAGATGATACCACCCTCACATTGTTCTCCTTCTTCTCAGCCTTTTACAAATGCGCTCCATGATGCTGGGGGCAGTGGAAAGAGGACAGAGTAGGAGACAAGTTGAGCATGCTTTCCAGCAGATTTCTTCATTTTCAGAGCAGACAGCAGAGCCTGAACGACAAGCAAGCCCAAGGCTATGGTCCTTCTTCTGGATGCCCTTCTCACTCACGCAGGGGTCTGCCAGGAGCAGGGTGATGACCTGTAACAGAAGCAGCACCAAGCTGCCCCCAGCTCTTTTACCCTGGCTCACTTGCAGGAGAGGTTTAAAGGCTGATAATACGGTGGCAGTGGATGAATTTTGTGATTTTCCCCACATATACCCTACTCTCTTCCAAGGAAAAGAAAAATCCACTGGAGTAAGCAGGTAAAATCTTGGATTGATTTTTTTTTCATGGATTATTTTCAACATTAATTTGAAGATACATTTCCTCATGTATCATGGGCCTTTTAATCGTTTATCAAAAAGACAGTACTTGGGAAGTAATAATTAGGGCTGGGGAGTGTGAGAGAGGTTCAAAGGACTTGAACCCTCCTGACAGAATAAAGTAACAGCTACAGAAGGCCCATAAATCAGTACTGAAGTCAAGCATGCTACACTGACTTACAGCTATGGGCCATTTTACCCAACTTTTGGGGAAAATACTTACACGTGACTTGCCAAGAGAGCTGTGAAGGGGAGGGCACTGCAAAGGAAGGAATGAACAACAAACATGGAAGGAGAGAAAAAATAAATACCAACAAAAGATTTTTTATCCAAGACAGACTGGCATGGTGATTGAAGGTGATTAATTAAAATCTGGGTTTCTGGGAGTTTCTACCAGATCTGAGCCTCTTTTATCTGATAAATTCTTTTCCTTTACTACTGATGCTGTCTATTGGCAAAACCCTATTATTTTTCAAGCTTTTGTTCAGGGACAAACTGTGACCTGTTGACCAGTCAAAGCCACAGGGAGAAGACGCAATTCCTTTGAAATTGAGCAACCCACCTGGTCTGAGTTTTACTCTCAGCAGCTAACATATAACTGAAATTTCCTTTCATACATTAAACTCAGCCTGTTGCATAAACTAAGAGACACACACCGCAGGGTACTTAAAAACACGGAAAGTTGTTCTTTTTTTGTTGACAGTCAGGTTCTGGGGTACAGTTGGAAAAACAGCTGTGCATTGATCAACAACACAATGACGTGGTGGTTTGGGGTTTTGTTGCTGTCACAGGTGTGGAATCACTGACTCCTTTAAAAAATATATTTCATTATGTGTTTCTGTGTCAGCCT
Source organism: Melopsittacus undulatus (assembly GCF_012275295.1). Taxonomy (NCBI): domain Eukaryota; kingdom Metazoa; phylum Chordata; class Aves; order Psittaciformes; family Psittaculidae; genus Melopsittacus; species Melopsittacus undulatus. Next base: position 96,126,423 of record NC_047528.1, read on the forward strand.
TTCCCTCTAAGCTGCCGGCAGCAGGAAGCCCTTTATGAGCAGAAACACCTGTGGATGTTTCTCATTTTTGTGTGCATACTTCAACATTTCAAAGGGCATTCCTTGGCTTGCAGCTCTTCATGCAAAGTCAAAGCTCACCCGCTTGGTTTGTGAGACCATGGGGTAAACATTTTGGCTTGGGGGCCCTGTCTGTGGGAACTGTCGCACAGGGTTAGCTGCAGCTGCATTTAAACAGCTATAAAAAACGACTCCTGAAGAAACACTTCAGACGGAGAATGGTTCTGGCCTGGTCATGGAAAACTGTTAATACCGAGCAGCAGAGAACTGTGCCCGGGGTTTCTGGACAGTGGTGGGGTGAGGCTGCAAGCAGCACAGGACGGGCACAGCCTGCCATGCTGGAAGCACTCAGGTGTTACCAACATCACAGTCGCCAGCATCACCTTCACCGGAGCGAGTCCCACACACCGGTTCTGCTCTGGGGCTTACAAACCAGCCGCGGTTGTGATCCCAGTTCACAGACAACCGCGACTGTGATCCCAACAGAAAACCCCTCGTACGCAGCACCTGACCGAGGCGCCGGGAGGACGATGGGCGCAGCCTTCCACAGGGCTCCCCCCGCAGCCAGCCCCGGCCGAGCGGGACCGAGGCGGACAAAGCCGGCAGGAGGCGGGGAAGAGTGAAGGGCCGGGCCGCGACGGGGCGGCCCCACCGCCGCCACATACGGCGCCTTCGGGCCAGCCCGGGGGCGGCCCCGGCACTGCTGGGGTCAGCGGGCCCGGCCCGGCCCCGACGGCACCGCCCGCCACCCTCCCCACCCCGGCCCGCCTTCGCGCTGGGGCGGTCGGCGGCTCCACGCCCGCCGCCGGCATGGAGGCAGCGGGGCGGCGCGGCCCTGCCGGGGGGCGCCCCGTCTGGGGGGTGCTGCACCCCCCGCTCCTCCTCCTCCTCCTTCTCTTGGCAGGTCAGCGGCCCCGGGCGGGTGCGTGGGGCAGGGGAAGACGCGATGCCGCAGGCAAAGGGTGCGAGCGGTGCTGGGAGGGCTGCGAGGGCCGGGGCACGGCGGGTTAAGGCGGGTTAAGGCAGGCGCAGGGGCTTTTCCTGGTTCCCGGAGGTGGAAGTGGCAGCAGAAGTGGGTGTCCCAGCAGAGCTCTCTCGGGCAGAGAGTGCTGTGTGCGAGTCCTCGGGCTGCAGGGAGGTTAAATGCGTGTCCTGCGGGAGAGACGCGGTGTGGTGTCCTGCCCCCACCCCTGGGCAGGTGAGAGCACCCCTCGGTAGCGCTGGGTGTTGCGAGGGAGCAGGAGCCACAGGAGGCGGCTCCCCTCACATTTGGCCCAGTAGCTGTGCTTTCCGGGCATGTTGTGGGCACAGCTGTAGGTGCTTGTGCCAAAAAGTGGGTAATGGTGCAAAAGGCCGAAGCTGGTGTCATGAAGGTCCTGAGGGCTAACAGTGTGAAGGCCATGGCCATGGAGTATCCCTCATTCGGGCATGGTGGTTACCTCACAGTAGAGCCCATGCCAGTCGCTGTCTTCCTCTCTCCTCTTTGTAGAAACAAAAGTCTCTCTGGCTGCCCCAGTTCACTTGACTGAGGGGCTGGTCTTCAGCTGATGGATCACTTGTTCCATGTTTTGTGCTTGTGAGTTTCCTCAACACAAGGGTACAGGCTGAGGGCACAGCTGCATGAGCTGACCCTTGTGATGTGTTGGGTAGCCTTCTCCAGCCCTCACCTTGGTGCTTGTTTTCAAGCAGAGACCAAGCATGAGCAGGTTCGGAGAGCTGACCTGTGGAAATGTAGCAAGCAGGATTAAGATTTTGGGATGGATCAGCAGCATGAGCCATTCACTGCGCACTCAGTGCACAAAGGAGCCTTGGTGCAAGGTGGGAACTTGCGGACAGAGGTAGGACCGGAACAGGACTGTGTCAGCAGCTGATGTGAGGCAGGGTTGCCCACATCCCAGTACGTGGAAAGTTTGGTCAGCAAGTATGAAAGACAGTAATGGGAGAGTGGGAACCATTTAGCATGATCTGCTGCCTAGGGAACAGGAGCCATGGAGTGTCAGGAATGCTTCCACATTGTTTGCCATCTTCATTTTTCAGGTCTGTGCTCTGGCAGTGTGTGACCGAAGAGGTCACCAAGGGCGGTGGTGTGTGGGGCAGGGAGTCCGTTTGGATTCATCCAGGCTGCAGCTGAGGGCCTGGCAGTGGGGAAGAAGATCTGCGAAGCACAGGATCCCTGAGGGTTTTACAGTGCAGTGTCAGTACCCAGAGACTGTAGGGTGTTATTTACCTGACTTAGGGCTTTGAAAACACTGAATTGCAACAGCACAGGATGCCGATAGCTTTAAAATAGCTTCTCACAGCAATAAAAGGATACGTGTTCTTCCACATTTCTTAATTGTGATGAGCTCTCTGTTGTGTCACAGTGTGCGGTGGTCCTCAGTCTGACAGAGGCTTACTGCTGGAAACGTTTGCAGCCCTGTCTGGGCAGGACACTGCCTTTGGCAGTGGGGCTGATGGGCACCACCGTGTAGTGCTGGCCATGACCATGGAGAGAGGGGATTGCCACCATCCGGCAGGGGTGAGGGAGCCCCAGGCAGCTCTAACTTGCACCCCAGGCTAGGGCTGGGCAGGGACTGGGAGAGGTAGCCAGTTCCCAGGCAGATTCCTTCTCCTCTTCTGCTACCCTGCAGCTGAGCAAGACAGGCAGCTTGGCCTCAGGTTTCCCTCTAGACTCCTTGCTGGAATGAAAGGAGGTGATCTGTGGTGTCCCTATGTTTAAAAATGCTTTTTTAAAAATTTATTTTGAAGTATTAAGCACGAGAAGGAACTGATATGGCCAGCTATAAAATACCCATGCACAAAGCACCTGAAAAGCAGAATGAGTGGGAATGGGCTGCCACTAGGATTACAGGGTCAGATTGTGCCTCAAGTGAAGTCCCGTGATTGTATAAAACTGTTAGACTGCATTTCTTCAAAGCTGAGCTGTACAGCATTTTGTTGTTGCTGCTGTTTGACCGCATGAATGTTATTTTTATTCAGCAGAAGATTGTCTGGCTCAGTGTGATAATGACTGCAAAGCTTACTGCTGTGATGGGACTACTCCCTACTGCTGTTCATATTATGCCTACATTGGGAATGTCCTTTCGTAAGTATATCTGCACTTTGAAAAGGAATTATGTGCTGTGTTCATGAACACTAAACTTGGGGTGCAGGAAACTGTTTTGGCAGTAAACGGCATCAGGGTTTGGGGCTATTGGATTTTGGTTTGGTGTGTTATTTTTCTTGCTGGTAACAAACACTGGTACTCCTCTGAAGTCTCATGTTACATATACTTTTGAAGCATACCAGAAAGTATGCTAAAATTGAGGGTTATGTATTTAGCCTGCGTACAATAATATAATTTGTGGGCGTAAGTTTTAGAGGTAGTGAGAACTCTTCAGATGAAAAGGACTGTGAATAGAAATCTCGTGGGTTTTGTTGAAATACTTTGTTACACTACCTGAGTCAAACCAGTTGGATTTGAGACCTTTTGCTTTGAGTAATAACCCCCTTTTCTTTTTAATGACTTGTTTGTTTTTATTAAGTGGTGTTTTGGCTTTTTCTGGAATTTATTGAATAGATTCTAGGTGAGGGTAATCTAACCTTTTAACACTGTGGTATGAATATCATGTTTCACAGTGCTTAAAAAAGACCACAGCAGGTGAAATGGGGTGGTTGTGAATATTTCTTATCTAGAGAAAAATATAGGAAAAAAAATAGGAAAAAATATTGTTGATTAAAACATAAGCTCTAGTGAAGCTGTTTAGCTATACATCAATGAGGAAGAAAAGAAGTTTGCATGCTAGTGAACCTGATTCTAGGCTTTGGGCTTAATTTAGGTGAAAAGCCTTAAATATTATGTTCTTGTGCAAAGACAAACCTAAATGAAACATAAAATCATAGTCACAGAGTGATTTGGGTTGAAAGGGACCTTAAAGATCATCTAGTTCCAACCCCCTTGAACACTGCCAGGGATAGGGTATCCATAGCTTCTGGTGTAATCTGTTCTGCTGACTCACCACCCTCATAGTGAAGAATGCCTAATCTAAATCTGTTGTTCTTCAGGATAGGGCATCTTTCTGTTTCATCAACCCCACCTTCAGGGTAGGGCATCTTACCTTCTCTTTCATCAACCCCACCAGTAATCTTCTTAACTTTTAACATGTGTTCTGTAATGTATTTTTGGCTTATATTCTTGACTAAACCAGGAAAGGAAAAGGAGGCTCGTCATACGGACTACTTGGTGCTTTGGGAGGAGTGAGTGGGAAGGTGATAGTTGCTTTCTCTAAAAAGACTCCTCTCTTGCAGTTTTTGTTTCAGCCATGGTACCTGGGGAGTATGCCAGTGTTCCTTCCCTTCAGCATATTTTACAGCACTTTGAAGGAGTAGGCAGAGTGATGGTGTTTTAATACAGACTCAATCCACAGTTTTTAAAGCAGATCAGACACTTCCTGGACTCAAGTAAATAAAATTATAGAGCACTAGAATCCTTCATTGCTCTGGAAGTCAAAAACCATGTACTTAAGATTGATTACTGTTGGGGAATGACAACAAATCTTTTTTCCTGCTTACCTAGGGAATGTCTGCTTTAATTTTATTTTTTTTTCTTTTCTCATTCCAAAACTGCTTTCCCATTTATATGTGTGGAAGGAGGTGCTGGTTTTGAGTACCTATTCTAGCTCGTGTATGGTTAAGATACAATGGACACAGTAGCCTAGGATATCACATTATAAGAAGGAGGCATCTCATAGAGTGCATGGATTTCATCTCCCACTTCCATGTGAACATCAGTGGCATTTGTCCAGCCTAATGACAGAGCTGTGCTTTGGGAAGGATCGACCAGGGAATTCTTTAGAGTGACTGCTGAAATGTTCAAACCGTGCCTTCAGCACCAGGCTGACACAGAATTTTTTGTACGTTTATTTAACAAATGTAAACAGCTATTAAATTAGAGCTGAGTGCCAGAGGCTTTGACACACTGGAAGGGTTTGTGTGTGTTTGGATGGGTTTAAATACTGGAGGGGCTCTTAAAAGTGCCATTTGCCACATCTCTCAAAGGAGACATTTGATTCTTCTAATTTTTTATGGTTAAGCACTCCAATTCATAGACTGGAAGACCAGGAGTCATTACACTCTTCTGAGCTGACATTTTGTGTGATTGAGCATAGATTATTTTTTGTGCCCCCTAAAATCTGTTTTGGGGGTATCTTCTTTAAATGCCTGTAATCTCACTTTGAAGACTTCAGGCGTTAATGAGTTGACCATCTCTCCTGGGAGACTGTTCTGTAGTTCATTTACTAACATTGCTGAGAAAATTTGCTGGGAAATAAATGTTGGAATCCTACTGTCAAATCTTAACTCACTTGCAAATTTGAAATGTGGCCCTAAGTAGTCATCATGACAGCTCTCAACCTTATCACTGAGACGGGTGAACTCTGTCAGCCTCACGTGTAAGATTTGCTTTGTTTTGCTTTGCCCTGCTCTGGGGTCAGTTCTTTGGCCTTCCTTTGAGCTCCCTCTAGTATTTGTTGAAGCATGGCTAGTAAGGCTGAGCGCAGGCTTTTGACAAAAGCCTTGCCAGGATTATTTTTTCCTGTATCTTTCTTTGAGTACCTATTCTGAAGCAGCTGTCTGTGATCATCACAGAAGACATACCCCAGCTTTAAGTCTTTAAGCCATGGTCTTCAAAGTATGTTTACTGCTTTAAGCCTGCAAACTGTTCTTTGCTAGGCTTACTACCTTGCAAAAGACGTTATTGTGACTTTTAGCTATGATCCGTAAGAATAACCTTCCCTTTTCATTATTTGGCATTATATTGGTCTTTTACATGCAAACTTTTCACACAGAAGTTTCATGTTGCCTCACCCTCAAATGACAAACCAATGAAATTGCATTAGAAGAAGACACAATCCCTGGAACTGGAAAATGGCCACTAGCTCCTTACCTGCATATGTCTTTCTGTTAACAATTGTGTATTGAAATCTTTTAAAGAATGATTTTTAATCCAACAAATTATGTGTCTTGCTAGTTCTCTGTAATACTGTTCTTTAAATATTCTTCTCTTCCTATGTCACCATTTTTGATCCTACTGTCTACACCAAACAATGCATTTGATCTGCATGGGTGCCTTCAGAAGTGTCTTTTTACTGTCTTAAACACCATTAGTAGTCCTCAGGGTTGTTTTGGCTCCTCTCCTTCTTTAGAGGTTGTCTGTTCTTCATGTGTTTACCACTAATTTCTGTGCTCTGTCCATTCATTATAAATCTGTATGTCTTTCTGAAGTTTCTGTTCTTTATCTTTTCTGGGTTGTTTTTTATTTCACAAGCATAACTCTCTGTTGCTGTTTTGGAAAAGCCTTTTGGCATGCAATAGGTTCTTTTTAAACAATTTTCTGTTTTGTTTCATGCTTCTCACTCTTCTTTTTCTAGACCCATATGCCAGCAATTGTGCAGACAAGCTATAAACACCAGGCAGTGATGTATATACTGATTTTAAAACAAAATCGGTGTGACTAGATCGTGCTCATTGATACTTAAGTTGCTTGTAGCTTTTAGGTAATTAATTAACTCTCTTCACTCATTAAAATGAGATCAACACTGAATTATTCCATGTAGGGATTTAGAATTTTCTGGTTTAGGAAATCGTCATCTTTTTAGGACACCAGGGAATTTTTTTTCTTCAGTCAGATGAAGTTTGCAGCAAACATCCTCCCGGCTGTGTGCATCTCTGATTAGCCTGTTTTTCTTTCCACACATGAAGAACAGATGCAGAGTTATCAGCTCACTCTAGTATTAGGATTTCAAGGCCTGTAAGAGAAGTTCCAATAACTCCATCTTTAGTTGGACTACAGGTATAATCTGTAAGCATTCAAGGTCTGTGACTGAGTCATCTGTAGTCCCATGAGCATCTCTAACGTAAAGTAATGCATCCTTCCTCCTCTGCCTGCTTCATGATGCCCTTTTGGAGCAAGTTGTCACAGCATTAATGTTCCAGCTATATTTCCCTTCCTACTAGTTTTCAATAGCTACAGCCTGTCATTATTTCCTCTGATGCATATGCATTTCCTCCTGTTTATTTGCTTGGCATGTACTGCTTAATAGTTAGCCCTTCTAAAAATTGTTTGGGGTTTTTTTTACAGATTTATGTTTGAATTTGTGCAACATAACAGAGCTGTGTGTAGGATGAAGGAAAGGTGCAGGGAACCTTGAGTGCTCAAACTGTTCCTCCTGCCCACCTTTTCATTCCCCACCAGAAGAAAGTTTGGAGGCATCCTTCCCAGCCTTCAGCATCATCGCAGATCTTTGAGTCAGGAAACTGAGACTGCCCTCCAGAAGGTAGTTTCTAAGCAATTGGACTCATTTGTGACTGACCTTTTATCAGTGTCACTTTGCTCCATCTGCTTCTGCAGCTCACTACCAGGCTAGGGACTGTGACAACTGTAGTGTTATCTCTTGTGACGGATGCTCCAGGTTTGCCCACAACAGTATCTTCCTAACTGTCAAATCAGCAGCATTTTGACTGAGGAACTGGAGACATCTGGTTATTGCCTTCAGCTCCAGCCTCAAACCCCAGTGCTCCTCAGAGGTGGGAGTTGGTATGAAAGCGGTTTCTTCTGCAGAACCCAAATTTAAGTGTGTGCTTCTGACAACACTTTTTGTATTTGCTTCTGAGAGGTCCCAGATTGTCTGGCCCTCATGGATTTTCTGTCAGCTCTTTTCCAACTTTTTTTATTTTCTCCATGTTGTGCCTTGTATTTATCACTGCTCATAGGTAACTTCTGAGCCACAGAGAGCTCTCTGGGCAGAGATGCCAGTAGATGTATGCTGTCAGGAGTGGTTCTGGATGCTATCTTTGCTCTTGCACAGCACTTTGGGACCAGCAGCTGTGAGTTGATGTGAAATAAACCCAGATTGCAAGTTAAATAGTGGAGCAAAGAGGACAGAAACTCCAGCTATTCTTTCAAATGAATGCTTCTTGGACAGTTGAATATTCAGTGGGAAGTGAAAGGAATTGCACCCAGATTTGGTCCACAGTATTTAAGAAAACTCATTGATAAAATACTCAGCCCTGGTGAATGGTCTGTATTTTCCTGCTTAAGCCTTTAAGGGGAGTAAACTGGACTACTGGCTTAAGCAGAAGAAAGCTAAGATGCAGTGATGCTACCTTACATTGTAAAGTATATGAATTTTCTTGGTAAATGTCTTCAGAATGACTTACTGTAAGGCAACTTTTATTTAGAAAAATAAAGTAAAACACATGATTCCAAGGACTTCAAAAGTAACTGGAGGAAAAAAAGTAAAAATTTTAGAGAACTGTGATCCCATTGCAGTTAGTGGATGATTATTTGCAAGAGAGTAGGTGGAAAAGTCTTACCAGAGGTAAAGAGCATGCAACAGCCTGTGTAGTTACCACTGAAATATCAGGTGTTATTTACATGACCATAATCTGTGTTGGAAGGGCTGAGGTTTTTGGGTGTATTTTTGTTTTCTTTTAAGTCTAGAGGTTGCACAATGTGGCCAGGAAGGAAGGCAGACAGAATGGGAGGAAAAGAGGCAGAGAGTACATTTAACAAAAATTGTGTGCGTGCCTCAGCCTGCATAACCGAAGAAAAAGCCGTGAGTAGTGTATTTAAGTGTGGCATCTGACATGAAGTGTTTTATAACCAGTAGTACTTTCGAGAAAAGCAGCTGGCCTCAGAAAATGTCCCTTAAGCTGATTCATTTGATATGAGTATATGGGATGGAGGGTGGATACACAGCTGGAGTGCACCAAAGGACAGAATTAACAGAGTTAGGAATATTGACATGTAACCTCTGGAGTTTATAGTGAATAAAAAAAAATCAGGAAGCTTGGTATTCACTGTAGATTCCAAATAATTAAAATTAGACACTCTCAGGCATCCCACAGTAAATATGTGAAGCAGCATATGGGTTGGGGATGGTTCTGTGTCTGCATGACAGTTGTATGGTACTTTGCTTAAAATAAAATTGCATTCCTCTTCATCAACGCAATGTTCACAAATTCCCACGACTGAAGTACTTTGAGCTGATACATAAAGGTGCAAACTGTATTTACCTGGTAGTTGTCATTTCATGCCTCTGGCTCTGAGACTCCTGATACAATGCCAGAGGTGTGCCAAAGGCCTGGCTCAAGTGTGCCAAAGGCCTGGCTCAATAATTATGTTTTCCACATGGCTTGAGTTGCAGCTTCTGATCAGGAGAGTCTTATTGTGTGAGCACACACAGTAAAGCCTGAAGATGCTTGTGCTGAGAGCTTGGGGTGGCTTTAAACATGTCATCAGTAAGGGCAAGACTGATAACCATTTCCCTTTTCTAAGAGGTGAATAACAGTTCAGCCTTTCAATCCTTGGTCTTCAATATCTATGGAAGCATGCTATCTGTGCTTCAGCATAGGAAAACCTCCACAAAAGAGGTATCCAACTCTCTCTCTGTGCAGGGGTTGATTAACCACAGCTTAGAAAAAGATCCAGGACCACATTTGCATTGTAAGATCTGCTGGAGAGTAAACTGGTATTCAAAATGTGACCTTTGTGAAGTGTTTGAACTTCCAGTTGTTTTTTGTTCCATGCCTATTGTCCCAGTTCATATCCTTTAGCAGGGAATGTGTGATCAGATTTATGACCAGAGCACTGTCTGCTCTTGATGACGGCTGCAGAGGAAACCCTTGTCAGCACCAGAATTAAAACACAGGGTGCCTCTTCTTTGACCCTTTGTGTTTTCATTTCTGACCCTGTGTTGTGACAGGCAGCTCAAAATGGGGAAAAAAATGTTTTGCTTGCCAGAGCAGCTCTCAAAAGATAGCTCCCACTTCAAGTTTCCCACCTCTTTTTTTGGGGGAGTGTCTAACTGTTTTGAAATGTTTGGGACTATGTTTGATAGGTTTTGAGAGTTTAGGGGTTTTTATATTAATAGGTAGCCATAAGGACTAGAGTATTCTTTTCAGTGAAAACTGGAAGCCTTTGTAAATATGGAAATTCAGTTGTTAGAAGAAAAAAGGCTAGCACTGTTTCGTGCTAAAATTTGAGTTGTTGACATCCCTGTGGATCATCTGGTTTTCATCATTTGGAGGATTGTTAGGATCTGGCCTGAAAGTGGAACCATTAAGGTATAAATCACTGAAATGCTCTCTGTGGCTTAGAGAAAACTCTGAGGGGGAAAAACAAACATTCATAAGGAATTCAGTGAAATTAACTTGCTTATACTGTACTACTTTAAAAATATGTTTTCAGTGAAAAGGAGAGATAATTTTGTGTTTATCACTTGCAGTGGTCTGTTTTGGAAGCCTGCAGGATTTTCCCATAAGGTTGGGTCATGCAAAAGATAAATGTTTTCTTAACACTTGGTAGGGCTGATGTAAAGACTGAGCCTGGGGATTATGCTGATCACAAGAGGATTGTCCTTTCTTTGTGAGAATTTTACCCTCTGTCATTTTATGCCCCCTCACACATCTTTACCTTTTTCAAATGGTGGAAAGGTCCACCTCCAAATTTTGTAAGAATCTGTAACTTTGTTTAGTCATCTGTACATCCAAAACTTCAACAGAATTCAGATAGTCTGATAGTCACCAGCTCAGCGAAGTAGTTAAATGCATCTGTAACTTCAGGGTGGTGAGTGGATGCAGTGGAGAAAGACTTCATGCTATTGAAATCAATAAGCTAATTAGTTCAGCGGGGATTTCATGCACTTGGCTCTAATGGGACAAGGTGTAAGCCGAAGTACCTCATTGTATCCAAGTGTCATAAAACCACATCTTTTCTTTCTTTTTTTTGCTTTTAATAACCATGATACCTTCCACATTCACTGTCACTTCACGCTCTCTTGTTCCCAGTCCAAGTACTGCTTAAGGAGGTGTGTCGCTCCTGGAGGGTGAGGAGGTACACAGGACAAATCCCACCTCATCTGATCCATCTGTTCCCTGCACATGCAATACATATATGCGTCCCCTACCCCCAGCTGGAGAATTTCTGTTTTATTGGCTAATTCTGAGATTTCACTGAGTTTGATTCTCAGAGGATTAGTCTGTTATGTTTTCTACTGGTTGCTCTGTAGTAAGTAATATCACACCAACTCGGAGCAGAGTTATTTATGAAGATACTTCTGGGTCAAAAGCTACGCATGAGGGCCATTTGATGCAGTGCAGTGTAATTGCAGCCAATCCAAATAAAACTAGGCACAGTAATTCAATATTTGGACAATATTGTCCTAGAAAGATAAACTCATTCTAATCTTAATATGCCTCTTTAAGGCACAGAAACAAAGTTTGATATATATATAAGTGAGTTATTAAAAATTAAAGGAAATGAACTATTAATTCACAGGGCAGCCAACAAGTTCCTTTGAGATTTATCACAACTGGATAGAAATTCCATAGTTAATATAATCCTTAGAAATTCAATTAAGTTTTCTCAATTCTTTTTCTCTATTTAAAAAAGGAAAAAGTTTTGACTTTTACCTTCAGCATCACTTCCACTGTCATTAAATCCTTCCTTTTTTTTCTCTCTCTCTTTTTTCCCCCCTGTAATTAATTATTTTTGTGAAATATTTCTGCTGAGACTTACTCCATACATAAATATTTAGTATGGGATGGAGAAATGCACATCTCACAAACTGGGCAGGCATATTTCATCATCTTGTCTCCCTCTGTTGGCTCATCCACACAGATAAGAGATTTTTACTGCTACCATTAAATGCAGTTACTCCTTTTGTTCACAAGGGAGGCATGGTTGGCTGCTGAATGTTCCAGCTTCTTTGTCTTTATTGAGACCCATGGTACAGTTTGGCACAAGCACAAGAGGTACTAAGGATCTACAACTGTTGTTGAAACATCTGTTCAATAGCCAAGATTCAGTGAACCTTATTTTTAGGTGCCTTGTGGACTTGCTACACTGCTATTGAAGCATAAAGGGACTGCACAAACTATCTCTACTCCAGTCCTTTGTATAGTCTGTGATCAGGATGATCTAATGAAGGTGTAATTTGGATACTGCTATCCTGTAGCTATTTGCAGCTGCTGAGCAGACAATAGGGCACCAGTGTTAGTAAACTAGGAATAACATACAAAATGCAGTTCCAAATGTGTGTGCTTATGCTATCACCTTAACTGCAGGCTTGATCTCTGGTACCATATACTGCTTATTCCCGTTGCTCTTGTGCATTTCACTTTTCCCTTCCAATGTCACGGTAAGAGAGGCCCTGGATGTAAGCATGTCCCTTCCTTTTCTTCCTTTCCCTTTCGTCCCCTCATCACTGCTGCTCCCTCCTCATCCCCACTAAAAGGAACAGAATAGAAATAACGCTTCTGGGACAGGAGGGAATCAGTTAGCCTTGGAGAGTGGCATGTCCCTTCATGGAGGAGGAGGCAGCACCTTCAGCAGCAGATGTCTTGTGCTTCAGAGGACAGAGCCCCCAAGAAGCAGTTTGCAACCCTCCAGGGAAGGTAACATAAACTGGGGGGAACAGGAAGGTTGTCAAGGAGAGGACAGGGGACTGCAGCTGCTGCCTGTTACCTTTCATACATAACATGTATATGCATGCGTATAACACAGTTGCTATCTTACAATGTATTTACTTCTGAAATTCTACTTTACCGATTTCCTACAACACTACAACTATCTAGAGTACTAGCTGCGTTATAATACTATTCTGGTATCTGTGTTGAAGCACCACATTAGTGGTGCCCATCAACATGAGTCAGTGTTCAGTGTTTAAGGTGCTGTGGTGTCAGGAGCACTCCAGGTTGGACAGCCTCTGTGATTTTGGCAGGAGTGGTGAACAGGGAGGAGGGAGCAGCACTGCAGAGCACTTGTTCCCATGTCATGATGCCAATGCAGTAGACTGGTGGAGAGAAAGAGAAGCAGAAATACTGTGGTAAGAGACTGAGGAGGATTTCAGAAATGGAAGATAAGCAGTAGAGAGACCCAAAATTAATTGCTTACATATAAGTAGCACTTGTAATATAATGGTGCTTAAATGGTGGATGACAGCAGCTCTTAAAATTCTTTTGTTTGGATCAAATCCTTCAAGCCCCTGAGTTTGTGTCCTCTCCTTGTCTGCTGCTTTGAAAATGTAAACCAAGAGAAGAGAAAATAAGCAGCCAGCATAAATTTAACACTTCACATTTCACTGTTGGCATTAAAGCAACTCTAAAAGTATTTTGTGCAAGACCTTGTTTTTTAATTACATCTCTTGGAATCTTCTCAGTTTTCTGGGTAGAGTAGCAAGAATTTTGTTAGTGCAATATTTTTTATAACAAATACAGAATTTTTTGTAATTATCTTTGCTTTCCACTTGTGTAGGATATTATCTTCCAAGGGTTTCAGAATACTTAAAATTGTTGTTTCAGTCTTATTCTCACAATATCCTGTCTGCCATTCACATAGAGTTGTGCTTCTGCTGATGATGGAACTCCTCGGTTCTAAAAGCAGTGTAAACTACTACAAATACAGATTGTTTGGATTGTAGGCAGAATTTTGATTACTTAGAGCCAAAGTTTGATGTCTGAATATAGGCATTGAAAATGCCATCGATAAACATATTCAGATGAAAACCTCTTGGGATGGAGAATGACTTTGCATGTGAGGAGTCCTTGTGTGCCATGTCCAGCACAAAAGTGCTGTCAGCTGTGAGTGAGAAGCGTTGATGTTAATCTAATCAAAGTAAGTAGTAACCTTCCCACAAACCTGTTTTGTCATGTGCAAATGTTGTGTTCTTTTAAGATGAGTTATTTTCATCTCCCTCTCTGTTTGTCGAGATCTCTGCTGTGGGGCACAGCTTCTCCCACACTGCAGCGTGATGAGTGCTTGCTGTGCTGCGTGGTCGTGGTCCCCAAAGACCTTGGTGAGGCTGTGTCTGATGATGGCTAATGTATTTACGTGGCTGTAAGCTAATACTGTTCTTTCAGTCCATGGCAGTAACCCTGTGTTTGGCTTGGAAATAGATGGCCTATTTACATAAACTGAAATTATGAAAATGGATGACAGGATCACCAGTCTGCTTAGCTTGCACTGCTTTCCTCCAGTGGCTCCTTGGTGGATAATTTGATACTAAATTCCAGTGGAGAGCAAAAGAATAGAGCTTCAAGGGGATGGGGAATGGATTAAAAGTTACTGCCCCCTTTCTCCATTTTCAGCAACATTTAAAATTGTCTGAAGTAAAGCACAATGCATCTTTGTTCCTGAGCCTTCATGGCTGAAACCTAATTATTGAATTAGCATATTTCCAGAAATGTAATAAAATGTCAGCTTGAAAATAATGCTTTCAAAATTACTGTGTGACAGGGATGCTGTAAACATAGTGGCATGTCTGCTGTATGTTTTGTATAATATGCTACATTAAGATAATGTGCTGAGATTAAGAGAGAAACTGGGATTTAACATCTGTATTTGGTAAGCTTACATTGTCGCTATCTTCTGACATAATTTGTTTTGCATTAAAATTCCTTAGCATTTTCCTGCTTGTTCCTCTCATCTCTCCCCAGTCATCCTTTCTTCTGAAGTAGGTGAGGATGAAATAGCCTTTGGCATGGCTGCCTGTGCTAGCAGGGGATGGATTTGCTGATCTGGGAAGTCTTTTCACATTGGGCACAGAAAGAAGAATTTGTTCTGGTTTGGAACTGGGCTGATCAGACATTCTGAAGCTCTCAGCAAGCTGGCAGGTACAGGGTCTCTCTCCCACATTCCTCTGCAGCCCTGAGCTGACAGCAGCTGCTTACAAGCTGACCTCCAGACTGGTGTTTGCACAGCAGACAGTGATTGGTATTGTTTAGCCAGCAGGGATGGTCACCTCTGCTTGTGAACTAGCCTGTGCTCTGCTGGGGAAACAGCCTTGGTTTATATCACTCCAGTTCAGCAAGTTTATTTGGTTCTGAGCTGTAGGTCCTTGTTTAAAGCAGGGAGGGTCTTCTTTTTACCTCTAGTGAGAGAGGGTTTGTTCTGCATATCTGTGAGTAGTTACCAAGAAGGGTGCCCCAGTAGGCACCTGAAGAAACCTGCAATCCCTCCAAAGGGCTGCGAAACCTTGCTGGGGGTTCCACTAAGGCAGGTGAGCTGTGGGGAGGGCTGGTGTGCTTGCTAGCCCAGGACTTCTCCCTGGGCTCTTTTCTGAGTGTCCACTAGATCATTGGATATGTTTAGGAGTGCATAAAAATAATGCCTGACATTTGAGATCTATCAGGTACAGGTATAGTCAGGTGCCCTTGAGACAGTATTAGTTACTCTTCTGTATACTTCTGGTTTATTTTCCCAGGAACTTACAACAGATAGATTATACTCCCATTAAAGGTTGACTCATCTCTCCTGTGAAGAAGCTGCATTACTTGGAAGTTCTTGTTGCTTAAAAGCTGGGAAGGTTACTCCCCAGGGAAGAGTCTGGCTGGCTTACCCAGAAAATCAACAGGGTTCCTGAGGAGCAGGACTGAGTCAAAATGGAAAACTGCTGCTTGGTACTCACTATGCCTTGTCCTACACTGGGGTTTAAAGGTTCATGACATTTGTGCTCCAGAATTGAAGGAGAAGAGCAGGTTATACCTCAGTAGCTATGAGCTCTTTCCCCAAGTGTGGTCACTCAGCGGGTGCCTGACCCTGCTGCCTGTCATCTGCCCATCAACGCAGATGCAGTTGCAGAGAGCTGCATCTTGTCCTCCCTGACTCTGCCCATGGTGCCATGCCCTGGGGAGGCCACAGTTTCAGGCATTTTGGTCCAGCCTGGTTCTCATCCTTTGCCTAGCAAGCAGAGGGTGACCAGAGGCCCTGGGAGAGGCTGGATCCTCCACAGGGAGGATATGGAGGCCTTGTGGGTGATGAGGATGTGCTGCATGGGTGCCCGCTTGCACCTTCCCGGTAGGCTCCCAGAGCCACCCCATCAGGATACAGCATTGAGGGAAAATGCAGTACCTCTTTTAACTAATATAAAAGCAATTACTGCTTTGCTAGACTGGCAACTGGAAAGCAACTTACTAGTTAGCAGCTGCTGTTTTAAATCTGTTTGCACCCTCAAGTGAGGGTTTTCACTTAGGCTTCGTTATGGTTAATAATTTAATACATGTTGCAGTTCCTGATAGAGCTTTGTAATGAGATGCTGTTGTTTTTCTGTGCTCACAGAAAACACTGAATGTGTGGATATGAGAAACAAGTCAGCTAATTTATTACTGTTATCTGTCACTTGCGTTGAATGATTTTAATAACTGCCAGAACTAACAGCTCCTTCATAACCACCAGTAGCATTGCTATAGCTGTTGCCATATTTTTATCACTGTCATTGTTTTTTCAGCTTGTGTCACAAGATACAAACTGTCAATTAACTGGGCCAAATCCTCAAGTCACTTGATATGCACTGACTGAAAATATGGTTCAGCATGAGAAGAGCTATGAGATTTTGGGCTGTCTCTGGTCTGTCCAGAAGAGCAGCTCCACTGTAAGGATCCCCTGTTCTCTCTGACCATGCTGAGGTGTGGAAAGTTCCTTATTCCTTTGTCTTGACAACAAAATCCTCATATTGGCTTCACAAGAGCAACGCGAACCTTTTTGTCCAAATGCCTGTGCTGTAAAATAGGGATTGGAGGTTTCTTCCCCTGTGAATGCAAATCTTCAGCTTTGGGTTTTGTGCTCTGACCTACTTAAGAAGTTGCTTGAGGCTCAGCTTCAATCTGGCCCCCTGTTTTGTAGCCACGTGTTTCCAGTCCTATTTTATTCTTATGGGTTTTAGCTGCTTATTCATCAGAAAATGATGTTACTTTCTGTCTGTGTCCCACCTGCCTGGCCTGCCGGTGGTCTTGGAAAGCCCTCATGGTGGCTGCAGGACACAAAAGCCTCACCCACGAGCATGTCGCTTGGAAAAGCTCCCCTCGCCAAGCATTTGCTTTTCTGCTGCAGCAGCTCCAAAGGCTGGGAGCCAAAATAAAACCAGTTTGGACTAGAAAGTGTGGCTTATCTGCTGCAGGACTGTGACAGTTCAGAGAAAAAAGCTTTCTTTTCTCTTGTTCGCATAAGCTCAGCGTCATCACTGCCATTCCCTAGGGGACAATGCTGTGCCTCTCGTGCTGTAGGGATGAGTGGAGGCATGGACCAGCCATCCCGAAGGAGGTCAGGCCGCAGCCTGTGGGTGGGAGTTGTCACTGCCTCTGCCCAGGGAGCCGAGCTGCAAGAAGGACATCTCTTCAGAGGAAGTTAAGCATTCCAGCAGTGTAAGTCCTCAGCCCTAAATGCCTGCTGCTGCAGGGTGGGAGCCCCATCCTCTCAGAGATGTCTGTCCCTGTGGGCAGGATCCTAGCCCTTGTCTCTAAGTCATGTGCCAGGGAAGCACTCTCAAGGAAGAGATCAGTGATCTTCCACAGGACGCCACTGTTGTGTAACTACTACTTCACTAAGAAGTTAAAAGGATTAAGAACTGGATGACATGTCAAAAAGTGGAAGCAGCAAAGAATTATTGTGTAATGAGGGTTGTTTGTAGTGAGGTTCTTTAGGGATTAGTACTAGCGCTGAAAATTTTCCAATGCCAGTCAGGACCTAGGATGTAAATGGAAATCCCTGGTTGTAAATGTGTGTGTGAGAAAGATACATTTTAAATGAACACACTTTGGAATTTCTCAGATGGCAGATTTAAGGGTATTTCTGTGACTTTAATTTGTTCTTCTTTTGTATACTTTTGTGGTGCAGCCTTCCATTACATGGTTTTAACAGAGCAGTGGAATTCTAATATATGTCTTCCATGGAGATGTCTTAAATTCATAAGGGTAACAGATTTAAACTTGGCCCCTTAATGCCCATTGCATGTAGTAGTGCAGAAGCTCCTCTCTGGTCTTGATGCAGAAGATTTCAGACCTGTAAGTGGCTCGGGCCTTTGATGGCCAAAAATCTTTACCAGCTCATGTGAAATATGTTTCTGGCCTTATTCCGGATGTTGCTCATTAAAACTAAAATTCATCACAGCTGATGCCAGGCAAAATATTAGTTGGGTAGCTCAGAAGGTCAAGGGCCAGAGAACTGAGTGTGCTTCCTCCTTGGAGAGTCAGTACCTTCTGGCCAAGACAAGCAACAACTAGCAAGGCAGTGCAGGGATGCTTTGTTCTTGTTTTCTGTGGAGTAACTTATCTGAACACAAACAAGATGTGTTCTTCTGTGATGTTAGCGCATTAAGGAAAGACAATAGAAATTTCAGCATACTAGTTGTCATTTTTATAGTTGTGTTTCAGGAATTTACTGACAATACAACTGATCTATGCAACCTAATTAAAAAAACATAACAGTGTGCTTTCCAGCCCCTATGTTTAAAGTGTTTAGCATCCCAGGTCCCATTTTCATCTACCCAGGAAGACACTTACTTCCAGAGCAAAGGTTCTGGGAGGCATCAAAAGGCTCAGACTTTCTGCAGGTGGTCTCCTGTGGAGTCACCCCTGGCTTTTGGAGCATTTTCTTTCTGTGACTAACATTTTACCGACTGTCCTGGAAAACTGCATGCCTTTGTGTATGTTAACTTCAGTGCTTCCTGACTTTTTAGTCTCAGCAATGTGGCTTTTTCCTGTTTTTTTTTTTTCTTTTTTAAAAAAAGAAGACAAAACCTCCATGCATGGACACCTCAAAAAGTCTTTGTGTTCTCTGCATACTCAGTTACTCTTGAGCCTCCCATACTTTCACTACCATCTTTACATTATTTCTATGAAACCATGAAATATAATAAATAAACTCTTAATCAGATGTGACTGCATTCCTGGTTTTGAAAGCTCTCCAAGATGGTGAATTAAATGAGGGAGGGAAAGCTTGGATTCTTTTGTGATCTCTGATCATTTGATATAGGTTGAAAACTCTTCTGAATTAGTGACATGAGATGTAATACAAAATATCTAGAGTTTTAGGACATCTGCTCATATAAAGGTCAAGAAGAGAGTAAAAATAAGCTCTATCCCGTTTGAAATAGATTTCAGTAGCAATATATTTTTTCTCTTCAGCTACTTAGCATATTTTTTGTAGCTAGGAAATAGCTATGAAAATAGTGTTATATTTAATCTATAAAATGGGATTTTTTAGGTGTATATTTAACAAGGTATTTTCAAGACTCTCTTTTAAGAAGAATCTAAAATCTGCCTTTTGATGTTTTTCTCGGGTTCTGTGTCTACAGTCTGAAAACAGATTTCCAATGGTCATCAAAATACTAACTTTATCTTGAAGTCAACAGGAATCTTGTTGAAGCTGTAGAACTGGCCTGGTAATGAATGTCTCTAGTCCACCTGCATAGTGATGGTTGATGCATGGTTCATGTGTGCCATTTTAATCTCTGAAATAAAATGTATGGAAATGATGATTGGAGCCCAGTCAGCTTTAGCAATGATTATTCGTGTAGAATCTTTGTGGCATTCTTCCATCTCTTTGTGAACCAGCATGTGTGCCACCCAAATTCATACAGTAAATGGATTCTAGAAATTTCCTCAGAGACTGTCTGCTGAAGGGCACTACCTTCCCTATGGTTTACTGCACAGATCTAGCAACTTTAAGAAGGTATCTCTTGCAAATTACAATGATGTCTGAATCTAAGTGACCTGTCCAACATGGTACAAGTTTCTGAAAGCCTTTGTATTTAGTGGGAACCAGAATCGTTTTGTGTTGTTTAAAATACTGTTTATTGTGTAAGTATAAGTGGTTGTGCCCAGAGTGCATGGATTTGTTGTAACTCATGTAGATGGTTTCTTTTTTTGTTTATTTTCTTTGTAATAAACTGTTAACATCTGCTTGGTTTGTAACCTGGGTCCTAGTTCAGCTCCCAGGGAATCAGCGGGAAGTTTCACACTGTATTTTATGGGCTATGGTGAGAGAGAATAGAGGACTGTCACCTTCCTGTGGTAATACTACCCTCTCCTCCCCATCTGAGCAGAAACAGTATTTGCTTTTCAGTCCTACTGCTGCCTTCACCAGTCAGCCTCATGACTGGTGCCAGTTATGATGGCTTAATAGCCAGTTATGGTTGTTGGAAGCTGGGTCCCTTTCAGTTCAAAAAGTGGACTGAAGCTATCAAATCATTTCACTGCTGATCTTACAGCAGTATTTCTGAACTGATCACATGGATATAAATTTTATTACAGCTACCCTGGATGTCTCATGCTCTGAAGCAGCACATTTAAAAATCAGTGTAATCTCCATTTAGAACCTGAAGCAAAGCCATATACTTAACACAGGACTGCAGTCTGACTCCAAGAGAGGTGCTTTGATGTAAAGCCAATGCATTTTGAATCTATTCATTTAATGCCAGAAAGCAGAACAGTGAATATTGCAATGTATAGTCCATGCCTGGCAGTTTCCAGTGAATTAGTTATATTGCCACGAAGAAGGTGATGTGTGACACAGACATTACCTGCAAAAATAGCTAATGTGCTGTCAGCTTTAGGGCTCCATTTAAAAGGCAGGGTGATAATGGAAGCACATACTGTTGTTCAGACGTGAATATCTACTGCTATGGTCTGCAGGTCATGCTGTAACTGCTCTCTAAATTTAAGTAGGTACTTACTGTGTGCATCTGCACCAGATGGCATAGGTTTAGCACAGCCTGTGCTGCACTGAGTGAAATTGAGCCTTTTTTGTTGGTGCTGGTAAGGATATGTTCAGCAAGATAGAAATAGATTAAGTACAGAGTTTTCTTCCCCACATAGTACCTTTAACTGCACTATCTGCTAGTGGAACAGACGATGCTCTGTAGGAATGAATGACCAAAGGAGAGTGATGACCCCAGGTAGAAGAGTTATTGGCTTAAGCAAATGGCTGATTTCCTGGAAGTTTGTACTGATTAAGTGGTTAAAGCCATACCAGCTACCCTTCATAAAGTAGCAGCATAATCTTTTTAGCAACTCACTTTATTACTCTTCTTTTGCCACTTTAGTAAGGGGATGCAAATTACTTATTTCAGAGGACTAACTTAGCTATGGTGCATCTGTCCTGATGTTTAAACAGTGCAGCTTCCAAACCAGGAATTTGGAATTCCACAGATAATCCAATTTATAACTAGTTCTTAGTGTTCTGTCACTGGACATACCTTTGTGTGTGTGTGCATGTGGTCTGTTTAAACCAGGATGCTTAGGAATTGCCCATTCCCCCTGAAAGCTGAGCTCCCCTTAGCTGGCAGATGCTCATGGGCACGCTCAGCTGCTCAGCTCCATGCCCATCTCTTGGCTCTCTGAGCTGGATTCACAGTGGTTCTGGTATTTATAAGTGTCTCTGCACATGCAGTACCTTCACAGAAATCTATTCATAATACAGGCTTGAATGAAACATAAATTAAGGTGTACACTAGCAGGTAACAAAGATAGGACATGTTTCAGGGCTGAATGGAAGGCAGGTCAGTTACCCTTTGTTTTGCCAAATAGGAAATGCAAAAAAGTGTACATGAAATTACTCCATGTTTCATGAAAAATAAAAGTAATTAGTTATTCTGTAATCAAATTACTTCAGAAATGCTAGGTACTAACAATTGCTTCATTCCTTTTTGTGAGGTGCTACGCATCTGGAATTGTTTTCCTGATGTTTCGAAGGAAGTAGAATTGGGTTTGTTCTCCTGAGAGTCAATTAGTTCTCTCCTGGTAAATATTTCTAAATCTGTAGGTGAAAAAAAGAGCAAAGCTTCATCAGTGCTACAGAGAACAGGTCAATTGTGTAACTGCTTCTGCAGAATTCATTAGCAGAGTTACATGTCAAAGCGGAAGATTAATTTGCAGAGATTTGTGCTCTTTGGCCACAGGTCTCCCAAGCTGTAAGACAAGACTGCTGCACTCACTTGAGGGCCCCAGTGCCCGCAGAGGACCAATTTACCTGCAGCTTTTTTGAAGTTCCACCTTCTGGTTTGCAGCTGAAACAGGAGCTGTGTTTTATAGCTCTAATCAGGTAGAGCGAGGGAATCTTACCCGCCAACTGCTTTGTATTATGGAAATACTGGTTTGGCCCTGAAGTTGTCAGATTTAGCAGTGGCTTTCGAAGGGCCAGTTCTGTGACAGTGTGTCACTGTAGACTGTGACCACTGCTTTAATTTCAGAACACAAACTGCTGCCAGGGGAGAGATAATGATGATACAAATACTGTGAATTTTTTTTTTATTTTCTACAGAAAAAGTACACAGGTGTGGTCTTGAGAGCTAATGTAAAGAAAAACAAAACTAGCCCTAGGATGTTAAAATACCTGCTTGGTCTTGGTTTTAAAGAGAAACCAGTTGCAAGGTGAAATCTTGGCTCCTTTTATATAGAAGAGGAGTGGGGACCGGGCTGTTAAACCCAGGGTGTCAAACAAGTTGCAGATTCTTGTGCTCCTACATTGAAAAAAAAATTTCATTGCACTCTTTAAAGAAAGAGCCTGCCCCTGTTCTCCAGTTTATAAATATTTCATGCTGAAATAATGCATGAGGTAGCAGAGCTCACACCACGCTGCAGGGCTGGAATTGCTCTTTTCAGATTCGGATTGTAGTGGATCACTGGGGAACTGCGCATATGCTGAAGCCAGGGTACCCAAATCTGCCACCGCAGGGTTTGCTTCTCAGCAGAAGTGTAACAGGGAAGCCATTTGGCTGGCGGGGACGTGATTTGTGTTGCTTGCTTTTTAGGCTGGTACAGCTTTAAGAAAACAGGAATAAAAGATGCTGTTGTGTCTAATGTTAGTCTGTGATGCAATGACAAATGCATTGCCTGCTTCACCAGGTATTGGGTAAGTGAAATCAGTGTATGACTCAAAAGATGCCCTTTTTTTCCCTTCTGTTTTCTTTTTTTTCCCTCATTTTCTGGCCCAGAGGTTCAGATTTTGGGCTGCTGGTGGTTAAGTAGGGTAATTAAAGAGTTAGTCTCAGGAGGCAGTTATGGGAAAGAAGGATAAAAACTCCTTTCCTTTTTGTGGTTTTGAGGTGAAAATGTAGACTCCCTGAGCAACAAGTTGAGAGTGCTTCATGGAAATGGGGTTGGGCTGCAGCAGTGTGTGGTGGTTGAAACCACAGACAGGTGAGCTGCCCCCACCCTGATGGCTGTGCTCCCTTTGGAGGGTTACCCCAAACCTCTGGGAAGCAGTGTCTCCTCTAAGCAGAACGTGGGGAGAGGCAAAATGAATTCTGGGGAAAATGTGCAAGGAGTGTATGAATGCCCATTACAGCTCGTCATTCATCATGGAAATGAGGTGTACAGGGCATGCTATATAACCTAATTTAGTACTATTTGTATTCCCCAAGTCATCTCATTTTATCTACATAAACACTTAATTTCCTGTGCTCCATCTCCCTCAATACTTGGTTTTGTCATGAACCCCACAGAATGTGGGGATTCCTGGAGGTCATATGTTTCTAGTTAATCTGAGAGAGAAAATGTAAAAGAACTGGAGCAGAAATAAACACTCTATCAATTAAAATGTTATATGCTTCCTTTTCTGAACCACTAGCAATTTGCATGAACTGGTGAGAACTACTGAGAAAAAGCCCTTGGAGAAATATTACAAAATGCCCAGATGATTTGCATATTTAAACAATTTATTCAGCAATCTATTAAATCGTAAACAGTCTGTCGAAGCAAAATATAAATCACCCAATATTTTAGTACAAATGAGGTTTCTTCATCAGGAGATAAATCTTAATTGTCCATTGTGCTGTTCTGCTAGCAGGATATTTTATCCTGTTAAACCTTAATAAGGTCAGTAATTAATTGTTTAACCAAACCAGTGGTTTGTTGGGGATTATCTGCATCATCCCTGTTTCTGATGTGTGGGAGAGAAATGCATGTTTCAGGCAGACTGTAGGTTTTGTGATTCACCAGAATCAGCTAATCCTGGGATTTCCTCCCTCTTGGTTAACTTTGTGAAAGTATCAAGGAAACAATTAGGTTGAAGTGCTGGATAAGGACTAGTGAAAGTCACAGGTAAATTCTTGGCTCTGGCACTGATGTCCCAGGCAGCCTTGGGCAAGCTGTGATCAGCTCAGCCTATAAGCACGTTAAAGGATTCCCCAATCTGTGAGAATGTGTATACAGTCTTTTCTGTTTTCTTTTTTCTTCCTAGCTGAGTAGGTTCATAGTCTTGGTTGAAGCCCTGTGGTACTGTTAGTCATAATAAAGAATATTCCCTGTTTACTGGATGCACTTTGACAGAATTTAAGAGAGAAATTAAATCAGAATTGCCTCCACATTTTATACTGCTCCGCAATCCCAAAGCTGCTAGGAACCAGACACTGCTTTACAGCTCTGTTTGGAAGTAGCAGAAAATCATTTCTTCCCTCCCTCTCCCCCTGTGTTTGCAGTGAGGGACCATGAGATGCAGTGAGTTGTCTAAACATTTTAAATGAGCAAGGGATGGAATTATATCACCACTCACAAGCTGTTTCTCCTGATACCCGGTCCCTTGCTCCACTAACTGCAAATCTTTACCAGATGCAGATGGCAGGGCCTGGCATAGCTAATGGACTCAGTCCCTGATCTTACCCTTGGAATCTGGTTTCTTTAAAAGTCGTTTTCATTATTTGAAAAGAAGCAAACTGTTCTAGCTGCTGACACCAGAGTCTTAGAAACTGATTGGCAAATTTGAATGCAGAAAACAGACTCTGGTTAAAGTCCAAGTGCATATGTGATACCAGTTGTTTTTAATGCTACTGTAATCAACTTGGCCAATTTCTTGTGGATAATTAAGTACTTGGAGTTCTTTCGTCTTGCATTAGCTGTTTCAAACATCAGGAACAGGGTGGTGGTTGTTTTTCTCTAAAATATAAACTCATGATTAGGTTAACAAGTGAAAGTATTGACAGGCTGGCAAGGAAGAATGGTGAAACATGGTACTTTAGTCATGGGAAAAGAATATGATGGGTGCTGCTACCGCTGCAGCCTGAATTGTGCCAGCACCTCTGTTTTTGTGGTGGGTTGACTTTGGCTGGCTGATGGGCACCCACCCAACCCGTCTCACTGCCACTCTTCAGCAGAGGGACAAAGTGGAAGAGAAAGATGACAAAGATTGTCATCATGAGACATTATGAGTGTCAGCATTAGGACAAGGAGGTCATTTGCCAGTTACCAAAAGGGGCAACACAGACTTGACCTGTGTGAAATTAATTCAATTTAGTGCCAGTTAGAATAGAATCAGATGGTGACAGACGAGGTTAAAAACTACACCACCTTAGCTCCACCACCTCCCTTTTCCCCAGGCTCAACTTCACTCCTTCATCACCAACTCCTCCTCTTCCCTCCTCCTTTGGACAGTGCAAGCCGATTTTAGGAGATGGCGGGGTTGCAGTTGGTCCATAAGCATCTCCTCTCTGCCCCTTCTTCCTCTACCCACTTTTTTGCTGCTTCAGTGTGGGCTTTCAATGGGCTACATTCCTTCAGGACAAACCTGCTCCAAGGTGGGTCCTTCCCATGGGCTGCAGCTTCCTTCAGGGCATACTGTGCTCCAGTGTGGGTTGTCCATGGCTGCAGTGTGGATACTTACTGCAGCATGGTCTCTCCAGGGGCTGCTGGGGATGCCTCTATCACATCCCCTCCTTGTCTTCCTCTCCCTTCGGGGCTCGCAGGGCTGTTTCTGACCCTTTTCCACTCACTGCTGGGCAATGTTTTTCCCTTCCTCACCCAGGCTTTCCCCAGGTGCCAACTCTGTATGGAGTGGCCCTGACCCAAACAGAGGTAGATGCAGAAGGGAGGTGCATGAAAGTCAAAGCATCAGGAAGTGGAATTGTGTTCATAAGGAAGCAGAATTGTGTTCATCACGCTGGAGACAGCCATGCTCTGCAAACAGCTGTCCCAAACTGTGGGTTGATCACCCACCAGATTCTTTTCTTTCCTTATATTTGCTGCCCTGGATGAGCTGGGAGAGGAGACACAGCTGGGTCCAAAGGAGGAGGTGGTTTCCTGTCTGCCTCTCTGGGGCTAAGAGCTCTGGCTGTTTCCCAGCTGTGGCTCATGAGAGGTAGCAATGAGCAAAGAAGGTACTGAGAAAAAAGTCAAGGACGTCTGTGTCATCAGTGTTTCTTCTTCTTCTGCAGCACCCATCAGGCTGGAAGCCATGCTCCTTGTCTCCCCTGCCCCTATGGTAGGCAGCTGAGGCTTTTTCTAGATGACCTTGCTCAATGGCAGGGCACCTTTGCTATTCCAGTGGCTGTTACTGATGAGAATGTGACACAGTTCAAAATTTGTTGGGCAGGGGTTGCCTGATTTTTAATCATGACATTAAAATTACATTAATTGGATTTGCCACACAAAAATCCTCAAAAGCTTTTATAAGTCAGAAATTAGATTTACAAATCCTTCCCTGCCTTTACAGTACAAATCCTGCCAATAAATCCTAAATACTCTTTCAAATATAAATCCTTTCTTTACCCTTGGGAAGGAAATCACTGATTCATGAATCAGAAAGGTAAAAATCCTGAAGTTCTATCAGGTCTACAAATTGTGGTATAATTTTTAAATGGAAAATTCTGGTCTTGTATTTCTGAGTTTGTGTCACTTTATCACTGGAAAAACAGTGCATGGTCCGCATCTGCTTCTACACGTGCTGGCAAGGTTCTGGTGGTTTATTTCAGTCTTGGTTGTCAGTAGGAAGTGTCCTGCTGGACACAGTAGGAAGGAGAGGGTTTTTCTTTCTCTGGAGCCTTTAAATGGTTACATGTGAGAGGCAATGGAGTGTGATTTGTTGCTGTCCCTTCTTGGCAATAGCATGGCTGCCTTTGTTTGCTGTATATAGAGGTCAGCTTCTCCCAGGGCTGACTGTCTGAGGTAGTACTGGTGGAGATGCTGTGAGAATCAGATGTGGGGAGAGCTTTGTAGTACCCTTGGCAGGAGATCAGCCTGGCCAAGTGTGGAAACCAGCAGGATGAAAATAATCTTGAACGGCTGCTCAGAAGGAAAAGTCACTTTTGCCAAAACGGTAGCAGAGACTGTCACATATTTAAAGTGATTTTTCATACAAGACTAAATTTACTTCTGAATAGAATGGAAAATAACTTTAGCATGTAAGAAGTTCTTTTTTCCTCTTCTGGCAGTCATATTTGTGTCTTTCTGCAGACTGTCGTGCTGTCCATCTTCTCCACTGTTTTTCTTCATCCTTGTTCCCCAAGACAGGTTGAGTAAACACACCTATATAGGGATATAAACCAGGAGGTAGGAGGTATAATAAAACAATCTTGAACAGCACAACAAGGGAATCTTTGAGCCCTGTCATTTGAGATTCTGAAGTGAAAGCAGACTGGATTTGAACAATTATTCTGTTTAAAAAAACCTCACAGTAGTGAGATGGTAGAATGAAATACTTCCCTCCATCAGTGTGCATATTGTCACTGATGAAAAGCTGACCTAAAGTCCTCTTAGCTCAATTTCCTTATTTTGAAACTTCCAAGAAATTACCATGTATTATTTTGCATAATTTGCTACTACAAATGTTGTCATTGTACTCCCACTATCATTGTACTCCATATAATCCTTGAAAGAAATACTGACTTGGATGTGATTAACAGTGGGGGGAGAACCCAATACACTTAGGTCAGAGACTTGAATGTTTGTAGGTACATGCTACCAGCTGCTGCCAGCGTGACTTCTGCTCCAGAGTTTAATTCTGCATATCTATCCTCCTCACAGGAACAAAGCTGAGAGTTTAAATCGCACTGAATTCCTCAAAAACACCTTCTTGGAGACACCTTAAAAATAACTTTGATCAGGTGAACAGTTACACTCCCAAATGGCCAGTGGCACAACTCAGAAGGACATGGTTACAGGCTGTCTTTATTTATCTCGGGGGCTGAGTCTCTTTTCCATTTGATGCACTGCTAGTCCCTAGAAATTATTTGAATGGTTTTAAACTAAAAGAGGGTAGATTCAAGCTAAATAAAAGAGAAGATTTTTTTTACCATGAATGAGTGTGGTGAAACACAGAACAGGTTGCCCAGAGACATGGTAGATACCCCATCCCTGGAAACATTCAAGATCAGGTTAGATGGGGCCTTCAGCAACCTGACCTCGTTGAAAACATCCCTGGTTGTAAAAGGCAGGTTGAACTAGATGAGCTTTAAAGGTCCATTCCAACCCAAACCTTTCTATGATTCTGTGATTATGTAATCTGTCAAATCCATCTCTGGCTAATCTGTCATGCTCATAGAAGTGTGAGCGAGGGATGGGCCTTCTTAGTGCTGTGTCCTGGGACTTCCCGTAACCAGGATTTCCTTTGCAAACACCCCAGGTAAGACCATCTGTGCCCAAAGGAAAGAACTATACACAGTAAGGCCAAAGTTTCCATAGCTGGCAAACCTTATGAGCAGGCATTATACCATTGACACTGAGACAGTTCGCCTGGCATGGTTTTAAGTTTTTTTTCCTGAATATCTGCAATCCTCTTGTGTGCAGGATGCACTGCCCACACATATGCAACACAATAAATACACACATATTTTTTCCCAAGAACAAGTATTTGTTTTGAGGGTGGTTAATGAGAAGCTTAGGTTCAAAAAGATGATATAGCAGAGCTCAAATGTGGCACTGACTTGCCTTATGAAAGTGTGAAGAATATTAGCAGAATGTAGACTTGCAGCTTTCAGAGGAAAATTACAGGCTTAACCTTGGAGTTGCTTCATTTTTTATTTTGTAACAGCTAGAATTACCCCAAGAATGACTGATACATACCTTCTTTATAACACATGCTGTTACTTGTACTGTGACTATGCTTGTTGTAAAAGCATGCTCCTTATTATTGTCATTTTGAGGGTAGCTTATGAACAATGCGAACAAATTCAAAACTTTATGACAAGGAAGAGCAGGAGTCACTCTTATACTGATGCTAAACTTTGAGTCAGTGCTCAGAAATGGTTGAGAGGTCTTTCCTTATAAAGGATGTGAGATTTTTCTTTTTTTTTTTTTTTTCCGTTTGCCAGGAACGCAGAGTTTTCACAACAAAGGAAATAGGGAGTAATATAACGTCAGTAATCTTGTGTCGTGCTCCAAGATATGTATTATGCATGAATAGTTTCGCCTGGCAGGCAATGAATTGCAAAAAAGGTTGGATTTACACCACATAGATAACACTGAAAGAATTATGTTGCCAGTGTCATTGTGGCTTCCAAACCACTTCATGTGTATGCAGACTCAAAAATAACTGTTTACAATCACCAAGTCCTAAGCTAAGAACCTGCCTAGTTCCTGAAATGAAAGAAAATGCATTAATAGTTCCTGGTTTATTTGAAACATGGGAAAGTTGACACAGATTAAAAGACCTGAAATGTTGAAAAGGGGAAACACATTGTGGGGATTTTGACCAGACTTGTTCTACAAAAACTCATTTATATTTTATTACATATCTTCTTGACTTTTCTGAATGGTTCAAAAGTGCACAGCAGTGCCATTAGGATTTCCAGGGGAATGGGTACCGTCTTCTTGTGTTACATTCATGCCACCATTTCACTCCTGGTTTTTAAGGTCTGAGCATGTATTAATGGTCTGAGAAATGCATGTTGCTTGTCAAATAACTCACCAGTCGTGTGAAAGAAGGAGTATCATAGGGATTGATGGGGGCTTCAGGCCATGGACTTCATACCCGTAGGGCATGACAGTGTCCCAAGCATTGTCTCAGTGTTATGCTTAAAAAGCTCTTCCACAGTCTGCCATGAGGATTTAATGGAAGCATTACAATCTTTTTCCTACCTCTTCTATTGTGAGTACATGCACCATTTACTTTCTTCCTCCCTCCACTGCTTTTCATCTTGCATGGTAATGTAGGAACACTGTTTGAACTCCTGCCTTTCTAATTTGCAGACTTTTTACCATCATTTTGCGTGAATGTAAAAGGCCACATGAAGTGCAAGACACTATGAAGAATGGGATGTGCTACCAGACTTTTCCCCTGTTTATTAACAAATAAAAAAAGGGAAATCACATTTCTCCCAGGGAGTGACTCCGTCCCACCCAGCTTCTTGCCCTATGACTTAGTGCCAAGTAAAAGAAGTATTCTGTATTTACATGGACCTCAAGAAAGCTGGAGACCTTTTCCTCTGGTTTCACACAAGCAAACCAGCAATGGAAGTCTGCTTTGGATTCACCCTTTCCATTCATCCTCCAGTCAAAGTGGGAGAAAAATATCTAATGGTTACTCTACAAAAGAGGGGAAAGGCTTAAAGTTTACTGCTGCCAGCAGCTACATGCAGCTTATCTGCAGCCCTCAGTGCTTATGTATTGAGCACATCAAGGGTTAGTGTTTCAGTAAGCTTCCCGTTTGCCAGGGCGCCTGAGGCAGGAGAAGCACCCAGTAAACCCAAAGTCTGTTTTTTGACTAGAGATGCCTGAATGAAATTTAAACTGTCTGTAGTACCTTCTGGGGCTGGACTTTCCCATTTATTGCCAGTGTTGCTTGTACATCAGTGCCCTTGACCCATCACTTCTTTGGTTTCAGTTCATATTCAGCCCAGATCCAAACTGACGGATCATGGAAATTTGCTGGTAGCCACAAGCTGCTGTACATTTATTTATGTCTGCCAGCCTCTCTGGGTGAGAACTCCTTGCAAATAGTGAAGGAAAACCAAGCCTCGAGTCAGATTGAATCACTGAAGGGCTCTTCAGAGCAGAACCATTTTCTGAAGCACATTCTTTATATGTTAGACCTTCTGAATGCATATGCTAAGGGAAGGGAAAAGATCCTACAGCCTGCATAAGACCCTGCATTTCTTTGCAGACCTTTGTGCTCCAACTGTTGAGGAAGCCTCTAGCATTGCTTTTTCAGTCTCTTCACATCAATGCAGTGAAACACTTGGAAATTATAAAGCTTCATTTTGCAATGGGGAGATGGATGCCTGTGGGAAGCAGCTGATACACGTGAGGATGGGAAATCCTCGGTTCTTTGTCAGTAACTGCTGCAGTTCAACCTCTTGTGCCTACTTTTATAAAACAGGGTTATTGTTTATTTACCTTACAGGAGTGCTTTTATAAAGAGAATTTGCTGTCCTAAACAAGATTGTAAAACCCAGTTAGGGACACCAGCATCAACTTCCACAACTTAGAAAATGTGGTTTCTAGTGCTTATCTTGGCAAAGCAAATCTGCTACATAGGAGTGAATGTTTAAAGAATCCATCTGTCTTTTCAGATTTCACTATCTTAAGACAGGCACTGGAGGCAAAATCCATCCTGTGACCTCTAGTTACCATAGACAAGCTATCCCTTCCAGTATAACATCTCCATTTTATTTGATTGCTTCAGTCAAACTTACTCAGATCCTGTTGCTAGGAGTGGAGACTGGTAGGGGGAGAAAGGACTAAATATCACCAACTTCTCCCTGTTAGCCTCGGGACAGCCGTGAGTATGCTTTCTGCCACCACTGTAACTTCTAGGCTATGATTTTCTTGGCTGCATTTCCCAGCTTTACCCTTCTAGCACTCGCTAATTTCTTTGCAGCTCCACATAACAGGATGCTGCATACATACCAAAAAAAGCACCTAAAGTTTCCCTGTGGGAGGTTGGTGGGCACAGGTATTTGCAAGAGGTGTGATCCAGCTTTATCTTCATAAATCTAGATGATACACAGGTGTTCGCTGAGTTTATCCTTAAAGATGAAAATGTGTTTCCTCTACTTTTGTAGTGTAGGGGTTGTCTTTATTTTTCTCTTTCCACATTCAGCCATGAAGATTTGGGGGTTTTCTGGAAATGATGGTTAACCAGCTACTGTCAAGTCTTTTAAATGTTATTGGACTGCTACATAGGGAATTTTTCTGCCCCTCAATTCTGTTTTTTCTTTCCATTTAAACTATTGTCACTTATCTCTAGTGTTTCGGTAAAACATTTTAATGAATGGCCTATTCCCTCAGCTCGGTTCACAAAAGCTGTTCTATCTCTGGTTTTATGTCATGTCAGCTTGAGACCAGAATAGGTGAGCTTCACCTCTGAGCACCTGCATGTTACATTTTTAAATATGTATTCTTTGCCTGTCTGTGACAGTTCTGGTATCTCTATAGTGAATTGCTTTGTATTTGCCTGCACCAAGCAGAAAATTTTGGAAGAGGCAGACCTTTCTACTGCCCTGACCTGGAGGTCACATTAACATTGCCAAAACAAAAGCCCAGACATTCAATGAAAAGATGTGCTGCCTCCCCTAAAATGGCAGCCAAGCTTCAGACAGTTACAGTAAATTCAGTCCAGGTTTGTGTTCTCTTAATACATCAGGCTGTAATTTGTGGCAGTTTAGTAAGTAATTAGCAGAAACCTGAGCGGTACCTGCAGTGTGGATGGGAATATCTGGGCAGCTAAGGACTAGTCCTATGGGTTTCTAAGATAGATTCTCCCTTCTACTCAAGTAAAAATCTGAGTCCTGCTGGTATAGGTGCTGGTTACTTGGATTTTTTGGAACATCTCTCTCTGAGAGCCTGAATCATTGAAGAATATTAGATTTAGGGTTTTAGATTATGTATCTGCTTGTGGTGGTTTGACCTTCTATGGTTGTCAAATGCCTTCCCAGCCCCTTGATCACTTCTCCTCCTGAGCATGACAGGGAAAGTAAATAAGATAGCAAATGCTGTGGGTTGAGATGAGGACAAGGAGGTCATTTACCAACTGCCTTCATGGACAAAACAGACTCAACCAGTGGAAAATGAATTTAATTTATTTTTCAGTTAAATACAGATTTGGATGGTGAGAAATGGGACAGTAACTAAAAGTCCTTCCCTTTACCTCCTTCCTCCAGGCTTTATTGCAGGTTCAACTTCACTCCTTCATCCCCAGCTCCTCTGCCTCCCCACCATGACCAGCACAGGGTGGGATGGGGAATGAGAGGTGCGGTGTGTCCATTAAAGCTTGGCTTTGCTGCTCCTCACACCTTTTGCCTGCTCCAGCTTGCTCTCCTTACTGGGCTGCACTGTGGGTACCTGCTCAATACAGTGCTGTAGGAGTTGGAGAAACTATTTCTTCTGTCATTGACCATATACAGGGAGGAAGTACAAGTACCATGAGGGTCATTTGAATGCTACCAAGGAGAAATTATTCTGAAACCCTCTGGGCTAGGTCCTTGGCTGGCAAGTATCTGCATTAATATTTGTCAGCTTTCATAGACCTATGTTCTCTCCAGCCAGCTGGGGATCTGAAACAACTTTTTTGTCCTCTGGAAAGAAAGGAGAAGCTATTTTCCATATTGTGAATATTGTCACACATGCATGGTGTTGATTAATTAAAAAGAGGTGAAGCTCTTTAGGAAGCTGGGAAGGAGATCTCTCTCCTGACCGCCTGCTTTTCCTCACCTTGAGACAGCTTGTTCACCTGAGGCTTAAGGTTGAGCAGTGGGACCAGAAGCACTGTGCAAAACACCAGTTAAAGGCAATCAGAAACCTTGTCTTGGTGTGCACCTCTGGAAATTCAGCACAGCTGAAGGCTAGGAAAAGAAGTGTATTTCATAATGACTTTTGTATTGGATATGCATTTAAACTCTCACTTCACATCAGACCTAACTGCTTGCTGGTAGTCTAAACTGTCAATTATTGAGCATTATTTACATTTTGGTTTTGTAGAGCTTAATTCTGTAAGGAACTAAATAAGCTAAATGAAACGGATTTCTGTGCAATTAGTAAATGAGGAAAAGGCAAAATTAAAACATGGCTGTTCCCTTTGACAATTAAATAGGAAGAAAGGCACACACAAATTATACAAGCTTTAAGCTAAGCCTCTGATTAGTACTGAAAACCTTTTTCTCTGAAATCTCGTGAACCCTGCTTTTGAGGGGTAAAAAAAAAAATAAAAAGGAAAAAGCACTTTGTCAAATTGCTGTTTTGAAATGGAAGGATTGGCTTCCCAAAAGTTAGTTTTTACAACAGGATCTCCAGACTATCCATAGTCTGGTAATGGGTCTAGCACAACCTTCAGTCTCTAAACAGATGTTTATCTGAGCATTATCTGTTCCCCTGTGGTGGGAGGGTCTGTTCATAATCCCCAAAGCCATTAAAGAAATGAGGGGGTTGTAAAAACATTTTTAAATAGATGAAACACCTTTCAAGATAAGTTGCTGACAAAAGGAAGCAAAAGCACAGGGGGACTGAAATGATTCCTTGGATACTTCATGCTACTTTCTTGACAGCTGCAATATTTATATCTTACTATGGTGACTGTGCTATGAGGCATGTACTGAACAGTAGTTCCAACATAAATATCTTAGATGTTAGAAATACAGAGACTGCTTTTTATTTTATTTTCTTATATTCACTTTAAAAAATGAAAATAGCTTCTTTAAAATAATGTTGTCACAGTCCTGTCATAAGCTTTGTCTTCTTTGGTGAGTGCAGGAGATGAAGGTTGAAAAGCAAGTGATATCCTAATGTTTGAAATTAAGGTCTTAGAAAGCAAGCAAGCATGTATGTTACTTTATCCACATGAGGTCTTTGATCTGAAAAAAAAAAAAAGAAGCTGTAAATCTCTTTCTTTGTAATTGTCTGTGTGATAAAGCAGGGTAGATACACAGTGGGGAAAAAAGGATTATTAAATTATTCCTAAGCAAAACCAAACTACAAAAACATTACAGTAATTAAGTAGCTAGAAGATAGCATACTTCATTACTCACAAGCTGGCAGGTCATAAGGCAGGCACAAGTGCATTTTTATGGCAGGAAATACGTCCAATAAATTACACCATTAAGTCCCATACACCGGTCATTCTATTCTCTTGCTTTATGGGTTTCGTATCGACTTTACATTCTCTTCAGTGTTGTAGACATGAGGGCAGTGTTAAAGACTGGCAGATAAAAATGCATTTATGTGATTGTTAAGTCATGGTTTTTGTTCAGGCAGACATACATAGCTGAAGTATGAAACAGTGAAACTGAAAAAAATGACTCAGAATGTAAACTATCTCTTGCAAAAGCCTGAAAATGAAAACCATATGATAAAACACCTTCATGCTTTTTCCTGCGTTCTCTAGTTTCTTCAACCTACAGAGTCATGTTTTGCTTTTCTCCTTTTTTTGAAGTCTTAAAATTTTTCTTAAATCTTAAAATTTTCAGTGTTCCTGGTGATGCTTTGCTTTTGGGCAGTGCTTGAATTTCCTCCATTTCCTACAAGAGTGGCTCATTTGCTAATTAACACAGCTGACACCTTACTCAACTGCTGTTCTCATTCTCCATCACCTCTTTTTGCAGTTTGTGCCTGTGCAATTTCATCATGTGGACAAAATGTTGTGGCTTCTCATGATGGACTCTCATTCTGTGATGGGCTTACGTGTGTGCCAGGTGATATAGCTGTAGATTTCTGGTGCATTTCTGCTACTCCTGCATGCTCCCACGTCTTGCATCCAGAATTTAGATATTCTCATCACCCCAACCCTCACTCACTCCCACACTGTGTGTGCCATTGCTGTCCTCTTCCTAAAGTGTGCTTATCCCAAACATTGAGGCTGGTTGAAATGTTCACTATTCACATAAAGGGTGAGAAGTGGCATTTGTGCCATAGAGAGGCACAACCCAAAGGTATAGCACCACTGCTTATGAAACTCTGATTTAGAGAATCAGCATGCCTCATTAACTTCACTTAACTTCAGGATTAGACCTTCTCAGTTGTTATATCATCTAGGCTGTTGGTACTTAAAACCCTGTTAATTCTTAACTCTGTTCACAGCCTCCCTCCATTCCAGCTCTTGTCACGTATTAGATGCAGCGTGTTCCACTGCTTCTGCCAGCTCCAACATACTGCCACTTATTTTGTGTTCCTGCTTTCTTCATTCCCCTTATGCACTGGAGTCCCAGTGCCACAAAGCATTTAAACATATGTTCCACTCTAAGTGATGAAGTGTTTTGTTGAGTCAGGACCTTTGCGTTCAGCTCGGCCTGTCTGAGTACAAGTAGCCTTTGAAGTTTGAGGGGCACAAGGAGAGATCCTCAGCAGCACAGAGAGGACCAATTAATTCTTCCTTTTATTGGTCTCTTTGGTTCTTCAATGGAGTTGCTCTCAGATTTCCATTTTTACTTTCTTCGCCTTATTGTGCCATCTGCCTTTCTGCTTCACATCATTCTGTGCTTCTTTAATTTCCCACTTGTCTTCCCCAGAGTTGGGAAGCATAATTCTACTTTGTGCCTCAGAAAATTTGCTGCACAGTACAATTTAACTGAGTTGTCAGTTCAGATTGGCTGGGCTATAACATGCTTCTGGTACCATCAGGCAAGTGACCATGAGATCTGTCCGAGGATACTACCTCACCTCCATTTTTCCGGACATGATAAAAAAATCCATGCTAGAGCAGATGTTTGCTGAATACAAGAGTGTTCCTGTGTTTGTATGAGAACAGTGGGTACATGCAGCTGCTTCAGAAAGAAGAGAATCGAAAATGCAGAGAGGTTTGGAATGGAGGCTGCTAATTAGGTCCCTCCCTCAATCTCTGAGCCCAGAGCTTGCCCAGAGCTTTGGTGACTTCACAGTGACTCAGAGACATGAGTCCTTTTGATGTCTTTGTATATTTTTTTTTTGCACCTACTGCAGCTTAGCTCAGAATTCAGAACTTCTGCTTGCATTGCACTCCTGGGTCATTGCAACTGGGTTCCTGCTATCGCAGGCAACGCATCACACAATTGCTTTCATAAATGTGCCGAGCTCAATATTCACACCTCTCAAGTAGCTAACCCCTGCCACATCTACTGGAAAGCTGTTCCACAGCCATATTCTTCTCATCATTGAAAATACTCTTTTACTATCTGATTATTGAAAATTTCCTTTTCAAGCTTTCTCTACAAATGTGTTAGTTTCAGTAATACATCTCTGGATTGACCCTGCATATGCCATTTTGATATAAAACTGTGAAATAGCGTTTTCAATCCCTTCTTAATGATGGGTGTTTCCAGACTAGAGTTGTTTTGAGGAGCTGCTGTGTAGCAGAGTATGTGTCCTTGTGTATATCACAGTGTTCCTCTTCAGTACATTAGTTGACTGTGTAGGCTAAAGTGCATTTCTTGTTTCAAGAGTGTAATTCCTGTTTAATCAGTCATGCACATGATACACCAAGGGACATAATTCAGTCTGTTTTCCTGGGGAAACATTTTTCTGTGTTACTTTACCATGCTGTTGGCCGACCTGTCTGATCTTTCCAACAGCTACAGTCTGAAATGACGGTAATGGACTGGGACAGTTGGGAAAAATAAATGACCCTGTGAACATATATCTTAATGAAAACTGTATTAATATGTTGCGAATGCTTTTGATGTTGGATACTTTGCAAGTCATATAATGGCATTCAGTCACTTCCTTCACACTGTACAAAATGGTGTGAAGTCCAGATTAGTAACAGGTCATGACATAGCAGCAGTACTTAAAGCCTTAAGGAACACTTTGCAAAATGTTATGTTTACAGATCGTTCTGTCAAAATAACTCAGATTGTTGCTACATCTCTTTTTGCTGCCAGAGATATTTGCATGGATATGAGCCATACTGGCTGGTGGATGCCGTTGTTTTTTCGTGAAGCTATGACAAACACTTAGCCCTGTTAAAGAGCATGAACTTACTAGAGCATACAGTATGGCAAAGGACACCTGAAGGTTGGCTGCACTTTGGTGTTCCCAGTTGTGCTTAACTATTGTCAGATGTGATAATCACAGCATGGGAGAGCCTTCTGCCAGGCTTCCTCCCTTTTCCAAAAGGAGGGAACAGAGCATTTCCTTTCAAATAGTCGATCAAGCATCAAAGCTGTTACCTTAGGCAAAACTCACATGGAAGGATAGCATTTTAATTGTCTAACAGACAGTGGATTTAGGCTTTTATTCATCAAAGCACACAAAGTCTGTTGGCTTCATTGGAAGTGTGATATTTAAGCCTAAGCATATGTTTAAGTTCATTCTGGAGATCAGTAACAAGTGGTGTCCCTCATGGATCGGTGTTGGGACCAGTCTTGTTCAACATCTTCGTCGGTGACATGGACAGTGGGATTGAGTGCGCCCTCAGCAAGTTTGCCAATGACACCAAGCTGTGTGGTTCGGTTGATACGCTGGAGCCTTGGGTGGCATGGTTTAGTGTGAGGTGTCCCTGCCCATGGCAGGGGGGTTGGAACTAGATGATCTTAAGGTCCTTTCTAACCCTAACTATTCTGTGATTCTGTGATTCCTGAGGTTTCCAAGTGATGCATTTTTGGAAAAAGCGCTTCTCACCTGGCATGAGAGGGAAAAAGGCATTGGGCTGTGTGCCCAAAGAAATCAGGGCTCTTTACTTGCTACAACTTATTAGCATAAAAATCAAGGTAAAGTGACACCAAAACTGTGAGGAAGGGACCAGCACAAAGGGGTATCTCTTGTGCACAGCTCTACAGGAATAAGCAATGTCCCATCTCCTGGGACAGGGGAGGAAGGGGCTGGGTGTTCAGTCCGCTCTCTCTTGCTGCTCTATGGGATTTCCCTGTCCTTCATCCAGGCCACACAAATGAGCCAGGCTTTCATGTACTTCTGAGGGAAGTTACTGCTGATTCATCAGTAACTGGCTCTTCTCCAGCTCCCAAACAGCTCCTGAAGTGGAAGAGGTCAAATCTAGCTCAATGCTACTTAATGTAGCATGTGCACACATTTTTATCATGTGGTGACTTCTGCATCCTCAGCATAGCTGCCTTCAGATAAAACAACTTTCATCATTTTATGGAATCTGTAAGAGCCACAGCATGTTTTTGTAACTGCAGTTTAACTTTCTTTTTTTTTTAGTTTTCTGACTCATAGTCCTTTCTCCAGAAGCATAAAATGATTCATATACCCAAGCACTTAACTCCTTTTACATTTGTAAATGGCACTTCATGCATGCTTAATGAGGGTATTCCAAACCACTAAAACCATAATTTACTTATGCTACATAATAAGGTTTGAATCCTGCAAAGATTTATGTAAATATTTTCAAGCTCATTGTAGGTTTTTGAAAATGGTGATTTACAGCCAGAATGTCCACTGGCTTAGACTCAGTGGGGCTTTGTGGTCCTTGTAAGCTCTGACATAGCACCTGGGAAGAGAGAATGAGAAAGAAAAATGTAATTGGTGTCATAAATCTGATGCAGAAAAGAATGCAGAAGAGGCTCTTTTATTGCTTTCACAGGGGTAAGAGTTGAATATTAAAATACATTAGAAAAGGGAGATGGAAAGAGAAGATGAAAAGCATTTTTTTTTCTTTCACTCCACTCCAGTATTTCTAAAACTAAACTCTCAGTGTCTTAATATTTTTATTGGAAGATACAAGGGAAAAATCCCTATGCTGGATAATTCAAAACCCAGCTAGATTTATTTCAACTCAAAATATACAGTGCTAGCTAGAGCTGCCTTTTTAAAAAGCTATTGCACTGTTACTCAGGCAATGCACTTAATTTATTTTCTTTTTAAAATGGAAACATAATTTATGGCACTGGGGTTTTAATCTTTTAATCCAGACTTTTTCTCCCAGATCCTCCAGAAACCACTTCAGATTAGTCAGTGGAAATAAAAAATAAAAAATCCTACATCTTTTTCATTTGTCTAACAGGCAGAATTCTAAACGCAGTAAAATCTTCCAATTGGGGTTGATATTTAATAAATCATAAATGCGTTTTGGAGCTACAGTTTGATGTTCTGAGAATCGGATTTCTCAAAAAGTCAAAACCTTTTTTTTCAGGTCCATAAAGCAGTGTTGTTTGCAGTTCATTTTCAGGTATTATATTGCCTTGTCTTATTCTCTGTTATTTTTATGTTGTTGTTGTAAAAAAGGATTTTTGGTTCCAATCCTCCTCTTCTTGCATAAAACGGCGACATTCTTCCTCTATATCATTAAAAAAAGAGCTAATAAGCTTCTGCTCCAGGAGTAATTTATAGCTCACTAATGTCAGAGTACAACTGAAACATCAGTATTAGTTAGGAAAGGATCACGAATCGCTTATGATGTGCAATGAACTCTGCAGGGACTGGAAGGGGCTTGGCTTTTCACTGTCAAAGCTGGTTTGCAGTTGCAGATGTAGTCACCAGGTAACCAGCACCAGCCTTAACATTGTCTCAGCAAGTGGGTCACTGTGCTCATGGTGCTGGTGTCCACATGACTTTCCATTACAAAGGAGCAGGAGCATTTGCTGGGCTTTCCTGAAGGTGGGGGGGAGGAGGGGGGGGGTGTGTGGTGTGTGTGGAGCCAAGGCCTCCAATCTGATTATGCTCTTGGGATGATTTTCTAGTGATGTGGACAAATACAGTCTGCATTCCTGGCATTGCTTTGTTCAGGTGTCTCCTGATCTCTCCTAAGACAGAGCTTGTTTCTGAGAGGCAATTTATGAAGAAACAGTGTGTTCCTGAAAAGAAGTTACTCCAGATGATCTGGGGTCCCATGCACCTTTTCAATAGATGATGAGGATATATTCGAGGATGCCAGAGGTAGAATGATGGACTCCTGAAAAATGGACTTTATGAGCAGGGAGTATTTATGGGATGAGGGTCACTACGATGCTTTTCCAGTTCAGTTTGCACAACAAAACTGCAATTGGTTTTGTAGTATCTGGTCTGTGGCATTTGCTTGTTGGTTTCTCCCTCTGCACTCTGTGGTCTTCATTCCTCTGAAAGTTCTGATTTGGCTTGTGCTGTCCCCGTCAGGAGCTGATACTGCACTTCTTTGCAGTGATTCATCCAGTGTTTTTAGGGGCTACATTGCATCTAGGCAGAAATCTTTCAATATTAAAAATACATCTTACTTAGCAATCCACATAAGCTACTAGGTTGGCATTGAGGCTACTTCTGTCTTCAGAACTGACTACCAAAAAGGAAATAAATGTTTCTCTTGGCATCAACTTTTCCATAATTGGGAAGGAGTTCTTGAGTCAGCCATATGCAATTTTATATGAAGCATGCACTGAATGCAAGATACCAAGTTTGGGCTTTTGCCTCCATTAGTGTATTTTAAACCTTAATGCTTGAACTGTGGCCTCTTTGAGAGCCTCTGTGGAAACTTAGAACGTCCAAAGTTGCAGCCTAGAAGAGCCTCACTTACATAATACAAACAGGTTTCTCATTAGCAAACGAAACAATAAAATTGTCTTAGAGTTATATTCAGTGGCATTTGCATCTCAAGGACAGCCCTGTCCTGGGAAATATTTAACTGGCAGGAAAATAATGTGTTTCTACCTTGTTTTGTATGAGTTTCAGTCAGGGGTATACACGGTCAGTTGAGTTTGGTATGAGCTTGTGCTGCCTCAAGCAATGGGGAAGTCTTTTCCAGTGCTGCCGTCCTGAGCCACCCAGCCCTGGTCTCTGCTGTGCCAGCAGGAGCACTTCTGTGAAATGCCTGGAGGATGCCTTATCCAGCAGTCAGGTTCCAGCTTTTAACAGCTAAGGAAAGTCACCCTGATGCCTTGCACCCTCCCACCCAAAAGGCACACTGAGAGTGCTACTACTATTTTTGTTGTTGGTTTTGTTGCCATTTTTCACAAACTACACTCAGAATGTGTGATTGTCATGTTAAGAAGTAGAGGGGGTTTTGCCAAAAAACAGTTCATTCTGTTTCACTGGTTTCTTAGTTCCAGTTAAAGGAAGTGTGGTCATTAGCTCACAGCTCTGCCAGCAGCTACACTCATGCCACAGCACATGTGGTAGTGGCTAGCTGGTACACAGAAGGCTGTTGAGGAGACAGTCTTATGTGGAAAATACTGAACACAGTAAGGAACAGCCTTCACTGTGCAAAACTGTGCAAGTGAAGTTGACAGGAATGGGCTTAGTGGCATGAAACTGTGAAGACAGACATGAAGGTCAACAGCAAGAAAGTGAAGGGAGGACCCAGAAGATGTCCTGGAGTGTGGCAGAGCTCTCCTTTGGTTTCTGTATCTAGCATTAACTTCTCTGTTTAGTCCATTGCCTTGGAAATTGTGAGAAAATGCTCCTTTTAATTACAGCCATTATAGTTCTTTCTCTTTTGAAATGAATCAGTCTGCGGGTCACCTCCACCCTGCCTCCCAGAGCAAAAGTTAAGAGCCCCATCTGTTGGCATTTTCCCTTAGTGTGTCTACACACTTGTTTCACTGAGCAAAAAACAGCCCTGTGCAGGGTTTTCCCTGGCACATCAAAAACACATCACGCGTGTCTGGCTGTGAGATTTGCTACAGGCACAAAGCAGGTAGCAGCCATAATAAAAGGTGCGGAACTGTCAACCTTTCTGGCAAGGCTGGGTAAAAATATGCCTGGGTAGAATTAGGCAGGTTTGACTGTCGATAGCTCAGAGGCGTGACAGGCAAGAGGTCACAATAGTAAGTCAGGCCTCTACAGCAAGAGCTTCCCAGAAGGGAGCTGCAGGATTCTCCTGTGTTGAACTCACGGGGTGTGCACAACCAAGCATTCATAGAAGCTGATGTAAATAAAATCACTGTCAGAAAGAGTATGTTAAGAATTACCAGAAAGACAGTATTCCTGGGATTCTCCTGAGTGTTTATACTCAGTTACCTGACTGCCAGAA
This sequence comes from Melopsittacus undulatus, assembly GCF_012275295.1. Taxonomy (NCBI): domain Eukaryota; kingdom Metazoa; phylum Chordata; class Aves; order Psittaciformes; family Psittaculidae; genus Melopsittacus; species Melopsittacus undulatus. The sequence goes on from NC_047528.1 coordinate 96,168,805, forward strand.
ATGAGCTATTACTAGGGGTTACTAACCTTGTGGTCTTCTTGGAAGCCGAGCGTATTTTCCAGGCCTTGTCCTTCAATGCTTAAAAGGCTGGAAGTTGGGCAGCAATTTCAGCCTTTCCCATTGCTGTTGATTCAGAAAGTGTTTTAAATGGAAGGCTCAGCCAGCAATGCAAGCTGCAAGCATAAAAATAATAAAATCCCCTAAATTAAAGCAAAGGCTACATTAGGTACATTTGTGCTGTAACTTTCTATTTAAGTCAACATCAGGTTGGCTTTGGATTCGGGAGCACAATGAGGAACATTTTGGAAAGTGGAAATTGCATTATGGCTTCTGTTTCCTTTCCAGGGAAGCATGTAAAGCACATTACAGAGCAAGGGAAGGTCATGACTGCAGGGAGCAGCACAGGATGTCTGAGAGGGAAAGGTGGGGCAAGAGGAGCTGCTGCAAAACAAGGACAGAGAAGCAGGAGGAGAGCATGAGGGTGGAAAGTGGCAACTGGAAACCTTGCAGTATTTTAATCAGAATTCTTTCACATGAAAGGTCAGAAAAACCCCAAAACCAGCTTGCCCCCATTCCGTATTTCTCACCTGTTTGAAATCTCATTTCAATTTAAAAATTCATTGTAGGGTTTGAGGTTTTTTTTTCACATTCTGGTAATGTGCTGAATTTTTTTAACTGTCAGACAGACTCAAGTGTTTCAAAACCAGCATCCACGTGTGTACATGGTATTAGTCTGGTGAAAATGCTGGGCAGGCTGGGACTGATAAGAATATATTTGCTTAGCCATGCTCAGTTGATAACACCACTGCATATTAGGTGTTGTGCTTGCTATATTGAGGCATGAACCTCCCAGGTATATTTCATGCATCATTTCCTCTGTCCATAAAAGTATTTCTGAGCCAGCTGTGCGCTAAGTCTTAAGCAGGGTGGGAGCAATGCTATCTCTCGCTCTCCCTGCTCTGTCTAGGGCAGCAGAAGGATCTCAGCCTTGTATGTAGGTGGGAAAGGCAGTTTGGGAACCAGCTAGAGGAAGAGCTCACTTCTCTACTCTCCCTCTACTGGAGGAGCAACGTTGACCTTTCCAAGATCACTTCATTTGAAGCACTTTGCAGCACTAGTGGCCAAGCAGCATCTGAGCAATGTGATGGGGAGAAAAGCATATGGTTTAGCATAAAGGAAGTAAGCACAAAATGTCTGTGTATTTCTCAGAAGGCAAATTGGCTGAAAAGCCTGTCTGCCGATAGCCCAAACCAGAGCAAGCTGTAATTACATATCCTTTTGGTTTGCAGTTTATATGATTTTTCTCTCTGGTTTTGCAAGTGTGCCACAGTTACACTTCAGTGGCTCAGCAGCCTTCTAACAAGCTGTAGAAGATACCCTATTGCTCAGGCACTGGCAATACTAAAAGGCAGAAAGTACTGTCTTTTAACTCTTTGTAGGGTTATGTATCTTAACAATATGGAGCAGTCTCAAAGTGCTGACCTGTTCACAAGGAACTGGGAGGAGGGAGGTCAGGAATTGGGATGATTACCTACTACCTTTTCATTGTACAGGTGGTACTCAGGATGTTTTGGTGCTTGAGTTAATAATCCTGCAAATATAACAAGGTAGAGAGGGAACAGCAAAGGGGAAACTACTTAGAAGGAATTAAACATTAACAACACACCTTAAATACAACTGAGTAGGAGGAAAAGAAGGGAAGTACTGTCCAAGTACAGTCTGTACCCAGTTTTAACAGACAGGAGGGATTTGTTTACGAAAGCAGACAATAATCTCCTTCCTCCTTGCAGTAAAAAGTGTATCTAAAGGAAGTACTAGTTGGAATTTTGTCTAAGTGCAACGTGCAAAGGAACGCCTCGAATACAAGCCCTATCCATGTGAGTTACTGCTCTGTAAAGTGAGTATTTAATTCTAAACAGGAGGCAGCAGCTAGCTGACTATTTAACTGATTCTTGGCTTGGATAGCTTTTCAGTCCATGCTACCCTGGTATCTGCGTTCCAGGGCTGTAAGACTGGTGAGAAGACTGCTGGTTCAGCTCTGGAGCACCACAGCTGATTCAGGCACTCCTTCATCAGATTTTGACATGGGGTTCTCAAGGTACCTCAGCTTTACAGCCAAAATGCTCTGGACAGTCACTATCATTTTCAGATCATTCACAATGTGTTTTCTTTCTTATGAAAACAAAGGGACAATCCCCCAGAATGGGTCTGCCTGCTCCCTCAGAGGCAGAGGAAACGGTGCATGACCCTGCTGACTTCTGCTGTCAGTCCAAGTAAAATAGGGCTTGCCAACCAAATTAAATAAATAGCCCAACACCTCCTCCTTCCAAGTAACATCAAGTGTGATGAAGAGTCCAAAGAGTATGTTTTCCAAAATGTCAGTGTCTGGATCAGATCATCAAAGCTCATTGATTTTTTAAATTTTGTTGTATCTCAGAGAATGAGTTTAAAAAAAAATCCCTTACCAGCTTCTTTTTGAATGCCCAGAAAGGGGAAAATTAAGGGGTATTTATTAGTATTAGCAGTAGTATTCCAAAATGTGTTGCATGCATTATTAATATGATTCTAGAGATGCAGTGCCAGCAAATCACAGATACAGAGAGTTGGCAGTAAATTAACTGGAGAAATAAAAACTACTGGAAATTAGAAAAGACGATGAGGTAGAAGAGATCAGCTGAGCAAAGTGAAGACTGAGAATGGCATGGCTTCCTTGCACTAATATGATAATGAAATATAGCACAGGCACAGTGGGAACACTGATCTTTATATGCTTGTAACAACTTCTTGCCATACTCAATCAGATTGCTGTAAAATTGCTGACGTGAGCTATTACAGGATGAAAAGACCTTTATGCCAATGTACACACATCTCTGGTGTGGAGCTCTGTTAGTTCTGCAATTCTAGTTTCTAAGTTGATCATAGAATCATAGAATAGTTAGGGTTGGAAAGGCCCTTAAGATCATCTAGTTCCAACCCGCCTGCCATGAGGAACACCTCACACTAAACCATATCACCCAAGGCTTCATCCAACCTGGCCTTGAACACTGCCAGGGATGGAGCATTCACAACCTCCCTGGGCAACCCATTCCAGTGCCTCACCACCCTAACAGTAAAGAATTTCTTCCTTAGATCCAATCTAAACCTCTGCTGTTTAAGTTTCAACCCATTACCCCTTGACCTATCACTACAGTCCCTAATGAAGAGTCCCTCCCCAGCATCCCTGTAGGCCCCTTCAGATACTGGAAGGCTGCTATGAGGTCTCCACGCAGCCTTCTCTTCTCCAGGCTGAACAGCCCCAACTTTCTCAGCCTGTCTTCATATGGGAGGTGCTCCAGTCCCCTGATCATCCTCGTGGCCCTCCTCTGGACTTCTTCCAACAGTTCCATATCCTTTTGATGTTGAGGACACCAGAACTGCACACAATACTCCAAGTGAGGTCTCACGAGAGCAGTCTTACAGAGTGAGCTGGGCTCTGGAAAAGATGGTGGCTTAAGTTCACCTGTGCTAGCTTTAGCCTGTGTCCTCTGGTAGAGGTATGAGTCACCAAGACACGGCCTATAAATGTTACATAATGCATACAGGGAAAAACAACCCAAACTCCCACATGAACCAATGGGCTCTCTCTCAGAAATGAGGCTTGGTATTATGGTAAATAGTGCCATAAAACCTGAGTTCCAACTGTGTGACAGTCAAGCAGAAACGGATCTAATACCGTGGGTTATTTGAGAAGAAAACAGAGAACAGTGAACATTACTGTGCCTCTGTGTTGTTATATGTGCTTCTGCTGCAGCTCTCAGAAAACAACAGAAGAGGATGAGAAAAAGTACAAGGAGGACTGGCTGGGGTGATTAGAGTCATGAAGCATTCCCTGTACACAGAACAGCCAAATAGGACTGAGGCTGCTGCCGGGTGTGATGCTAAAGGTCTGTAAAATCACATTCAGTTCAGGATAGACCAGAGAAGACAGTTCTTCAGACATGTAATTAAGCTGGGAGCTCTTTGCCCCATGAGGCTGTAGATGCTAAAATTTACATGAGCTCAGGATGCGGCAGGGCAGGTTTGCAGAGGAGAAATCCACTGAGTGATACAGTTACAAACCAAACCAACCTGTCTGGGTCAGAAAGTTGCTGAGCTGTGATCATTTTAGGAGGCCAGGAAAGTTTCCTTTTGCTCTTACCAAGGTATCTTTGGACTACATGCCCCTAGTAGCTTCTCCAGCCTTTAAAGGTGTTTCAGAGAGGGGAAAGGCTAAAGAAAAGTAGGAATCAAGAGAATCTGCTTGTGAAGGACTGCAAATGTAGAAAGGGCAGGGGTGAGGGTCATGCAAAGCTGAGGAGTCAGGGGTTTGGGGACAGCCAGCCAGGCAGCATGGGCTCCCTGCAAGGCACCCATGGGCAAGGGGTGCTGCCAGATGGGGATACAGGAGGATGTGCAAATCGTAACTGTCCCCATGGCTTCCTCGGAGGAGAACAGTGCCAGCAGCTGGGGCTGGCCCGGCACACTGAGTAGGTACAAGTGTGGAGGAATGAGTGCAAGCATTAAGGAAGGAGGGCATTCCAAGCTTCAGCAGGAGGGGTTTGAGTGGAGATTGAAGCAGCATTGGGATGCAAGCATGTGGCTGGAGGTCTGTGATGCAACTTGGCTGGGCTGGTGAGCATCTGCTCCTCTGTGCTTCACCTGGTTTGCCCTGACCCGTAACTGGAGCCAGTCCTGAGCCCACTTCAGAGGCAGGAGAAGGCCAGAGGTACATCCTACACAGCATTCCTTGGCTGCAGTGATGGGGGGGTTTGGGACATGCACTTTGCTGAAGATCCCTGGGTGGAAAGCAGGGGCAGATAGGAAGCCTTAGGAGGGACATTCTCAGTGGCAATGGGGCTTATCACATTTTGCAATGCAGTCTGTGTGCTTTCTGGAAAAGCTGTCTGAAAGGTTTTTTCTTTTCTTTGTAGTTTTTTCTGTACTAATAAACCAGGCTCCATGGCAAAGTTTCATGCTCCACATATGAAGTTAAGGCAGAACCCGAGAAGGAAAAACAGAGGCCAGTAAACTACAAAGTCCCTGCTATACAGCAGTGCCTGCCATATATGCCTGGCTCACAAATGTTGGCAATGCATTTGAAAGTTGCCTACCCAGTAATCATTCTTCCTTCAGGAAACACTATCCTATTGAGCCATAAGATTTTTAGGCCCCTGGGATCCATTGTTTCCAAAGTGCAGAAGACCATGGAAGTAGTATTCATCTTGGGCACGTTTGCCATCCACTTTGCTTACTCCCAGAGTAGCAGCCTTATGGAGGTGAAAGGGGCACTGAATGAGCTCCATTCCTACTCAAAGCCTGAAGGATCAGGGCTGCTCTTCAGTCTCTCACCTTCTCTCCAGCTATCTCAACTCCATCACAGGTGGACACTTCTGCCACTTGTTTAGAACACCCAGGTTACTAGATCCCCCAAGTGATGGGTTATCTGACCCCAAGCACCTCAGCTGCACTAAGTCTAGGAGCAGTGGGAGCCCTGCCCTGCTCCAGCATTGTCAGGACCTTGGTGCCACCCAGCAAAAGGCCTGATCCCCTGCGCTGGGTTCTGCTGTGCCAGAAATGTTAAACTGTGAATGAGATTTATATTCTCTCCAGCAGGAAGTTGCTAAAAGCCAGTTGAAAGCTGCTGCTTTGAATATCTGATTTTTACCTTGACAGTGTCTCTTGACACTTCCACAACTTTAAAATGACTTCTGCCCCTCTCCATCTTTACTTTTCTCTGCATCATTTTTTTCTGTAGCAGTCTTTTTCCCTTCATTGGCTTTGTTTCTGTAAAAGACTTTGCATAATGTTTTCCTTCAGGTTGCTCCATTTCAAAGTTTATCCTTTATTTCTAACTTCCTAGTTGCTATGTGACTCTGCTGTGTGGTTTCTAGGTCTTCTTTTGCTTTATAGTGTCCTTTTTCTCTTAGGCACTTTTCCTTGAACAACTCTGTGGTGGTGATAGCGTAAAAAATCTCTGTATCCTCTGTGTCTCTATGCAAAGGTATAAAATGTCAGTGAGAGAGAGGCAAAGCAAGCATCTTTTAATATAAACCATGGAACACATAGTTAATAGGGTATTTATTTTCAAGAATTACCCACTAGCATGAAGAGAAATTTCACCATTTTGTAAACAATGCGTGCTTGTTTTTCTCCATACCTTCTAGTCAAACCATCGGCTTTCCACAGAAAGAACAAGATTTATTTTTGTGCTGTGTGCCCACAACAGGTATTGTGTGACCATTGGGCTGCCGGGATTTAGTGCTGAGGAGGTGCAGCCTGACGTTTAGAGGCAGAGTGCTCGTGGTTTTATTGAGGGCCATTGTGAGTGGCAAGAGCTGCAGGTCTCTGAATTAGGTTGAGTTTATGCTTTAACTCACTCTCAGAGAGCGACACAGCATTTTATATATTTGGGAGAGTACATCTCCTGAAGTCCTCTCAAACAGATCCTTTTCAACTCAAACACTTGATTCCTGGAACAATGTCATGTGTGTGGCATTAGGTCTGATCTGAAGCCCACCGAGACCAGCAAGCGCCTTTCTGCTGGTACTCAGGCTGTAAATGAACTTAAAAAGTGACCTACATCTTCTGCTCCGTATCTCAGGCTGTCCTTGCGTAACCATCCATAGGGGGTCTAAATTTACCACTGCAGTGTGAAAACCTGAATCCACAAGCAGCGGTGGGTCTGGCTATTTAAACCACTTTTTGTCCTGATTTCAGAGCTGTGAGCAAGACTTGCACTTACCAGTTTTGTCAGCAAAGCTGAGCTGGTGAATATTTTCCTCAGTGACCATTTTTGTTTCTGGTTCATGGCTATACTAGCAGGAACTGCAGAGGGGATCAGCAAAGAATCCTTTAGTGGATATTCCGTATTTTGCTTACTGACCTAGATTTGCTTTCCAGTGTGGTTGCGTCTAGTCTGAGAGGCCTTTTCCAACTTGGAAGTTTTGCCAGTGAACCCAGCCCCCTTTTGACTTTCAGGTACAGAGGAGCTTTCTACAGCTCTGACTTGCTTTGCCACTGCTTCTTTGCAGAGACAGCACAGCGCCAAGGGGTCAGTAGGAAAAACTGTAGGACTGCAAGTGAGTCCTCAGATCTTATCATCATTACCCAAAGCAAGCTGGCATGTCTATAATTATCTGCTTAATATCTCAGGAAAGCTGGAACCTTCTTTTGAAGATGGTATCAGATCTTTTGTAATCTTTTTTTCCCTTTCCTTATGAATACTTCTTATGTAAAGTATCACAGAATCATTATTTAAACTAGTGGAGCAATATTGCTTTGGAGCTGTTGCTGTTCATATAGAAGGGTAAAGTGGGCTTAGGTGTGAGGCTGAGGTGTCTGGTAGGCACTGGCACAGGAAGGGTGCAACCCATCGCTCAGGGCAGATGACCAAATGACATCTGGCTGACCACTTCTGGAATGAATGGGATACTTTTGCTGAGATAAACTCTATTTAAACTGTGTTTAAAATGGGCTTTATTCATATAGAAGTTGTAAGCAGTGGAAAGGTAACACATGTTGTCAGCCCTTAGGATGAAGGTTGGGTTTTCCTCAGGGTACAGCTGGTCAGAAGTGCAAGAAACAGTTGTGGTTTCTGGATTTGAGCAGATTGCACAGGCAGAATGTACTTGGGATGCAGGAGCTGGTCAGCACTGGACCATGTACAAAGCAGAAATGTAATGCAGGGCTTGAGGCCAGTAGTCAACAATGGCTGGTTCTGCTTCTTCTAACTGGGAGAAAGATTATTTCAGTGTAACAGTTCCCTGCAGCTCTGTAATGCAGTGCTGCCAGCACTCAGGGATGTAGCAAAGGCAGTAGTGGTTCACTGTTGTTAATACTAGGGGTCCTGTGCATTATGTCTGATTTTTTAAATCATGATATTGTAAGAAAACTTTCTGGAATGAAGAGTATTGTGTTAAAGTGCCTCCTGAATTGACCTGTTTTCTCATACAGTAGTTTTCTCTCACAGTAGTGATAATGTTCCCAACAAGAGCAGGATGGAGAAAATTAAGGCACTTTGGTGCCTCTCTTCCAGGAGCATCAGGCAGTGGGTTTGTTAGAAGCAAACTGATGGGGATATGAAGGGGTCAGGGAGGAGTTTCTCTGTTACTCACAGTGGTTAATAGCAAAGCACTCGGTCACATCAGTGTTTTGAGCCACTGGTTTTATGGCCAGGTGCTTGCTGCCATGACAAAGGGTTTTGTAAATTAGGCCTTTATATATTCTGCAAAATATTAACAGGTTTGCTCTCCCTGCACACTCCTTATTCATTGCTACATAACAGCATAGAGCAGTTTAGCTCCCTTACAGTGTATTTTAGTAAGACAGCAAATTGTCTGTGTTTGTTTATGCTATGTAATTCCATAATCATACTGCAAATCTTGGCCAAATTCCTGAATGGAGTTGGGGCCTAAAAACAAGCTCTTAAACTCATATTTAGGTTCCTGAGCAGAAGGTCTGATTTTTCAAATATTGAGTCCACCCTGACCCTTGCTGACTTTGTGGCAGCCAGTGCGGTGTAAGTCAGCAGTTTGAAACTCAGGCCTGCTATGTGTTCTCGCACTTCTATTGGGAAGTGCTTCCTGGTGGAGCTTATGCATGTTAACAGACTACCAGTTTGGATTAATTAAAATGTCCAATAAAAAAGGTGCCAGCAAGGTTGCTATTTGAAATCTTTGCTGGAAGATGAAGAGATGTACAGAGCAAGAATATTCTGGCAAGTCACTGGGTGTTTTTTTTTCATATAAGGGTAGGCTGTAAATACCATCTTTCATATAATTTAGCTTTGTTGTCAGGTATAGGCAGTGAAGCATGAGTGAACTAGGGTTCATCAGAAAGGCTGATTTTGCCCTTAGTATTATTGGGAGCTCTTCAGTGCCTCTTGGTGAGGTTTTTCTCCCATGTATCCTTGCAATAAGGCTTTCTTTCCTTTCTCTATATAATTTCAAGGAAGGTCTGATTCATTACTTCAGGGGATGAGCTAAATTCTTTCCTCTGGACCATTTTAAAAGAAATCGTTTAAGCCTCAAATACTTGTGCCAGCTGCAGCAGCAGATGTGTGGAAGAGCAGGCATTTGCTTTGCTTCTTGCTGCTCATCCTAAAGAAGAGGAGGCTCTCCTTAATGTGCAGGCTCAGAAGCACAGCAGAAGGACTTTTTGACCTAAGATAAAACAATGACAAAAGCTTTCCTGTGGAAGCACAGCATACAGGCACTTTAGGATGCTTCTGGAATATATTACTGGAGATAACTTACTCTCTTTTCAAAAGAAAATCATACCAATGCTTTTAGGGAGAAAAAAAAGGAATTCTTGTGCGATGAGGGGAAAGGGAAGAAATTATTCTTGGTAATATTTAAAAGTTGTTAAATTCAGATAGCCCTGGAATGGGAGGATTTAATATATGGTAAATCAGCAGAGTGAGCTGGCACAATTGCAAAGCCAACTTTGACAGAGTTTGTCAATTTGGTCTCAAAGATCTTTCTTCTGTGCAGATGCTGTGAGGATCAGAATTTGCAGCACTTCCAGTAATCAATATGCACTTCTTTTCTCAACTGGGGGCTGCTCCTGGGAGAGAATTTTGTTTTGTAAACATTAGTTGTCTGACTGCATGTTTTCATTCTCCTTGCAGAGGCACTGCGATAGCTGGAATCGTTTTCGGTATTGTATTTATAATGGGAGTGATTGCTGGGATTGCCATCTGTATCTGCATGTGCATGAAGAACAGCCGCGGGACTCGAGTAGGGGTCATCCGAGCTACACACATCAACACTATCAGCACATACCCAGGTAAGGAAGCAAAATGACACACCTCCAAGAGTGTCTGTGTTCATGATAGTGTATCTTTGGATAGTTATGGCTCCACAGTAAACAGGGGATGTGAATACAGCAGGAGGCTCTTCTCAGTCTGGAGGGGAATGGCATGACTCCTTGCTGAGAAACGCAAGACAGCTCAGCATGCACAGTGTTCATCAGTGCAGCATTCTGCCTGGGCGAATTTATTCAGCTACTCAGTGGGCTAATGAGGTCTGGCCAGGTGCCATACTCACGCAGCTGTATGGCTTGAGGTGTCTGCAGTAGCATGGTGGAACTTCACTCAGGGCAGTGCTGCACTGTGCAGATAGACCTTCTCCTGTGCCAGAGGCTCTCTGGCAATGGATCAGTTGTTCTTTTGTATTCCGGTTCTTGTATTTGCTCAAGTCCATGTGCAGTCAGCTCTCTTTCATTGCCCAATGTAACAGGTTCCCAGCATACCACAACAAGAGAAAAACCTGGACAATAAGGTCTGTGGATTGTAGCACAAAGGCTTCAAGTGGTGCTGTGTGAAGTCTAATGCAGCCCAAGCTTGCTGGTATTTGGCCAGAGCTCACCAGCCCTGCTGGGTGATGCAGGATGCCAGATGAGTTCTCCAGAGGCACACAGGCATCTTTGCAGGATGTTCTCTGCTGTGAGTCCCAGGAGGGACTGCTGCCTGGCATGCACTGCTGCATCCCAGTTAACTCTGCATCAGCCTTGTACCACGCCTGGACTGATAGGAACTTGTAGCATGGTGCAGAGATGTCCATTGTACCTTGGTCAAAGTTATCTGAGTATCGAATATGCTCAGTGCAGACTTGTCTGTGGATTAAAATTGTTTTGGTGTAATGTTTTTTAGGTGCAGGGCAGCATCACGCACAATTTTAGGCTCTGCACTGAGCTAGTCAGCTGCCACAGGCCCTAGAGCACCCCGGGGCAGAATAAGGGCCCCTCATGCATCTGCTGCAGTACAGTTGTGCCCATAGTGAGTGGGGACTGGTACATCACACTGTACCCGAGGTAGCTCTGTGCAAAGCCACTTTCTGCACCACGCTTGTCAGCTTGAATCAGTCTATGACTGGGGTACAGGAGCACTAAATGTGGATCTGCACTGAGCCAACTGGGATCTTGCAAGGCTCATTTGTCTGGACTCCCCACCATGTGAAAGTGGCCACATTGCTGAAGAGCAGAGCTGACCCTGGAAGCAGCCTAGCAATGTTTATACAATACAGCTGTGCCTCTGCTTCAGTGGCATTGTTAATTACAAATCCAGGAATGATTGCCTTGGGATAATTTGAGTTCACTGTAATAAAAGGCAATGGTGTTTCATGGATGAAGTTCCCTTATCCCACTCAGAGATCCCCGCCTTTATATTCCCTCGTGTTGCAAAGGTTGCAGCAAATCCCAGTTGCATTATGGATGCTTATAGGCAAGCTATGCAATATTTATTATGAGTTCCTTTATCACATTCACTGCTGTCAGTGTCAGTTTGCTCCCTCATGTTCTTACTTTCCAGTTAAACTCAAACCATCTATAATCATCCTTATCATTGCAACACTGTTTTGCATAGAGATGAGTAATGAAAGAAAACTGCAATATTCTCAACCATGAATTGCTGAAGAGCTACTTCAGAAAATAATAGTTGCTACAAGCTGTAAGAACAAGAGCAAAATGAAGATTCCAGGGCTGTAGCCTTTTCCTCCCCAAGTCTGCTTCTGCAATGACTCACCCCAGTCTCCACCTCCAGGCAGTTTGACTCTGCATGCTCCTGGTTCCTGCTGCAAACAGTTTGAGCAGTTTTTCCTATCAGCAGCAGCAACAGTTTTTAGAGGATGGGGAAGCTCTGAAATGATTTCTGTGTTCCCTGCTGCCATGAACATTCTGGAGTAATGACTGACCTGGCTTTTGCTGCAGGATTTGTGACAAATCCTCCCCACTGCCATTACCTGTTTTGGATGGGAGCAGCCAAGTGGATGCCCTTCCTTTGGCCTCAGCCACAGCAAAAGCTGGGTTTTCAGAAGGCTGGGAGTGCTTTCCATGGCACAATGGGATTTGTGTCTCTTCCCCTCATCATATACATCTTAGGTTTCTGCTTCCTCACTACTCAAGTGCTATTTCAATGCCAGTCTGCTTGAGGCATCTTGGAAGGGGATATATCTCCATCTGTGGAGACATGAGCAGACTCTGGACCTTAACATTTGTAGAGACTAACAGAGTCTTGATATGGAGCCTTCAGTTCGTACCACGCTATCATTCTGCAGCATTTACTGTGCAGTAACAAATCCTTCTTCTCTATTTTCAGTAGAAGTAGTTGAGAAAATGTTTTCAGCTGTTTGTGAAATATTTTTGTTGTTTCTTAACAAAACTGCCTGACCCAGTTTACAAACACTGGGTCCCCTCAGATGTCTCTTTTAGGGTGAACAATGCAAAAACTTTGTTTTAACTCAGCCTCAGCCCTGGGAAGATGTCCAGCATTTGCTCTGGGAAGTGTGATGCTGTTATGTTTGGCATGATATGGCATGTCACACATCTCCTGGGGATCTAGAGGGTGTTTGAGAGGTCTGTGGAAATCAGCAAAAAATATGTTGTCATATTGAGACAACATAAATCCATGTTGCTGCTGAAGGGGGTGGAATGGAATGGATCTGATAAAAACCTAACCTTCCTCCCCTAAAAAAGTTTAGCTCTGACACATCATCCTGGTGTCACCTGCTGTATGGCCACTCAAACACTGTTACCAGCACAGCATGCTGGTGAGCACACAGCTAAGCAGGACTTGCATTGACATAAAGTGGCTGTATTATAATGACAGTCTGAAAACAAAGAAAGTGCATTGCTAGGAGACTTTACATCTGTTGTAAGGAAGTCTCAATGTCATTTAGAAAATATCTGGGGCCCTGCATCTGAATAAAAAGATTTGTAACTATGTCTTCTTCTTTCTCCCATTCCAGTGGCTCCACCACCATACAGTTATGAATATGAAATGGAGTACCCAGTTGACCTACCTCCTCCTTATACTCCAACCCCACAGACTTCAATACAGTATCCCCCACCCCCTCCATACCCTGGATATTCAGGGAAATAACTACATGGCTTCACATGGATATAAACTGCCTGTTGAAACATCCAGCACCATTAGGACAAATATTACCAGCTCAGGGACAGATATGATGGGGTCTGCATCAACACATATGGCTAGATGTTGAAATAACCTGGGTGGGTCACCACGGCTCAGGATGGAGAAGAATACTGATCACTCTGGACCTTCCATGTCTCATGATGAAACAACGCGTAACCAAAGAAACAGTTCCTGCAAGTTAGTGCCTGATGAGTGGTGCTTAGCATCAGTGCTTAGCTTCAGCTGCGGCCCCTTGCAGCACACAGGAGTGGGGGCTTCCCAAGAAAGAACATGCAAGTGCTACAGATGGTTCAACAAGCTGTTTCAAAAGCACAAGAGGCAGCTGCTGGGGCTTATTCTGGGGGAATGTCCAACTGTTTTCAAGTATGTGTTACGCCTTTCCTTAAAATGAGGAGAATAAGGAAGAACAAGGAAGACTGAAGCTATTTTCAATTTCTACTTCAGACTGATAATATCCAGTGATCAGCTGTGTGTATTGGTCTGATAAACACATTACAGGGAGAAGTGCTGTCAGAGTTATTCAGTAACCAAAAATGACGGGTATTATTTTTTGGCCAAGTGCAGGTTTTTTAAGTGCCTACTTTTAAATAGTGTGAGACTAGTTTGTGGTCTGAAAGGTAAAACATAAAGAGCATTTTTATATGTGAAACACTAATTTATAGCTGATTTCTCTGTTCTTAAAAACTTTATACATTAGAAATACTCTGCAATGCCTTTTTATCAGCAAATGATACTTTGATTTTTTACTATATGAAGTACAGACCCTTATTAAAATGTTCCATATACTTACGGGGTTAACTGTAATTCAGAGGCAGCTGTTTGACTTCAGAAGAGAGTATCTTATAACCTAAAGCATCATCCTTTAATGGTAAGACTAACATTTTTCTCAGTTTTATATGCAAACCACAAAGACAGGGGTTCTGTTTCAGGATTTAAAAGTGCTGAACACCCTTAGCTTAAGTTGGGTGGCTGGGCAGTTTGAGAATGCTACAGCCAAAACAGTGAAAGGTGAGTCCTAGAGTCCAGGACAGCTGTGGCATGAGATCCATTTCAGAGGGAGAGACTGCAGGTTATTACTGATTCCCAAAGATCAGAACGCATTTAGATGTTTTCCAGTGTAGCCCTCATCTTCTCTTCAGGTGTATCAGTGTATTAATGAATAAGAAAGCAGCTTCCAAAAGGTGGTGCGCTATCTCAGTGAAGTCAGCTGACAACCTAAGTCTGGTATTTTTGGCATTCAGTCCTGGTTCCAGGAAGCACTCAAGCAACTTTATAACTTTGAACATAGAAGTTATTCAGAGGCTTTCTTGTAAACAATACCTTATTGAGTGTTCTTGCTCAGATTTTGTAGTGGTATTTGTCCTTTCCAGGCTGACTAACCTTATCATCTTGAAACCCCACTTGAAAGCACAAATGGCCTTGGTCTTCACCAGTGTAAGTTCAGAAGATCTGATGTGACCCTTGGCTAAACTGAGCCTTGAGTCAGAGGCCCACTGGCTACCTAGGCATTTGTAACCCAGTCAGTGAACTGAGCTGCATCACAGGTTTTGGTAGCTGCTGGTTCCTTGAAGAAGACTCCAAGGAAGTAATTTCTCTTTTGCTGCTCAGATGTGACAAGTCCTAAACTAGGTTACCCTTACATCTACTTCTGCTCTGCTGCTGTGGGCTATGTCCTGTGACATTTCAGCTGGTACCCTTGACCTCTCAAGAGATGGATGTTCCTCAGTTGAAATCCTCCCATGAAGGGCAACCTTCTGCATGTGGTGTGCTTTGAGGCCCTACTGAAAACCATCTGCTGGGGTATTGATGTGCCTGCCAACATGGTGGCCAGCATGAAGAACAGAATAAGCATAATTTTCTCTGTGGGAAATCCTGTTCCTACCATATCCCTCTGTGCTCATACCTCAGCACTTTCCAGTTGATCACACCAGATGCTATTTCTATGCCAAAATGTTACCTGTAGATAAAGAGTATTGTCATTGTTCCCATTCTTGTACTTCATTTCTTTGTGCTGAACATGCAGACACACAAATCAAAGAGCAGTTTGTGTTTGATGAATCCAGTGTCCTGAAAAATACAGAGAAAGAAAACTCCTATAGATCATAAATCTTCCCTTAGTGGAAAAATTTTTCCAGCTGTGACATTTGTCAGAACAAGTTATGAAGCAGATTTCTTAAATAAAAAGGCATTTCTGGAAAAGAACTAGAAGTATTTGATCATGAAGTCCTCTGTTTTCAGCTTTACGAAAGCCTCTGATGGTATTGCGGGTCAGTGATAGTATATAAAGGTCAGTGACTGAAGTACATACGATGTATACATGGCTTATTTCATGGGAAAATTATGGAAATAGGAAATTCAGAATTTCATAGTGATAGAGAACTGTTTGTTTGCTATGAAAACATTAGTGAGGATGTTGAATTTAGTAGGTCAATTAATGCTCTGCAGATCTCCATATATGGAGCTATACCAGGCAGTGATTTTAGTTCCCAACGACACATCTCTTGTCCTTGCTAAGGGCATAAAACATAAAGGTGTTTTATATTACATGAAAGGGTATTGCCCTTTCAGCAAACCAGGTAGAACTAGTACAGAGTAGCCTATTTTCAGAAAGAGGTGGTGATTTTGTATTAAAAATAAGTAAAACTGAGAGAGCCAGAGAAGAGGAAGGAGTCTGAAAGATTTATAAAAGTGAAAGAACAAAAGTTGTTGCATAAACAAGTGGAAGCATTTGCTAATACTGAAGTTATATTAGTTGAGTTTAGTTGAAAAAGTTGGAGTTTTATTATACCTTAAGTGTTATTTTCTTTGTGTGGAAACATGTAATTTATTTAACACCTACATATTCAAAGTTCCTGCAGTGCAGGTACTGCTGGCCAGTAGTCATTTATTCTGTGTCACATGAATAGCTTGCAGATGAGTGGGTTAGCACAAACAGTTTTTACTTAGTCACACTGAATTGTTTCAGTCTAATGCTCTACATCATATTGTAAGAACAAAAAAATGGGAAAATGTAATTTTATGGCTGAGAAAGGCCAAAGTTTTCCTTTTCTCACTTGGCAGTGGCTGTTACCACAAATTTGGTCAGTGAGTGTAGTGTATCCTGGGCCAAATGCTGCTGATTTCTGGTGGTCTGAGGTTGCTCTGCCTTTGGTTCACAGTTTCTAGGCTGAGCTGGGGAGGCAGAGAGGGAAGGTGACCATGCCAGAAGCACAGGACCTGGTCTCTTGAACCTTTCTCCTCGATTTCCTGGTTTAGCACATTAAGTGACTGCTTGGTTGCAAGATTGCTTGTTAAGGATCGGAAGCAGCAGGAGTTGCAGGTGCTTACAAGGGCACATATGCTTGCACACATTCTGATGCCAGTCCTCTTTTGTGGGGGGTGGGGGAAATGTGTGATGTCTTAGTTAATCGTGTTCCAAGGATATTTCAAGCCATGATGCATTTCACAAACTTAATTTAATCTGGCGTTTCTTTTACCTTTTTTTTTTTTCCTCCCAGAAATAGCTACTTTGAAACCAGTTACGTCTCTGACAGCCTACTGTTTCCACGGTATATACCAAACAGCAGGAGAAATCTATTTAAGAGCTAATGACCCATTTGGGAGACTTTACAAATTAGGTAATAATCAGTTGGAGGAGTTAGAAGGCCAAGGCGAAGCCAAGGGAAGTTAATGTGTTAGGCTGCCATTACCTAAATGACACACTCTGATGAAAGGATCATTAATACTATTGTAAGCCTTTTTTAATTAATGAAAAATGTAACAATTTGCTTTTTTAATGTTGGTAACTTTGAGAGATGCAATTTTACCAGTGCACTAGACCAGATTTTCAATAGTGCCACAATGAAAAGATTAGATTGCTCCATAGAGCACCTGGATCAATATTAACAGTGTTCTTGGTATAGCAGAAATAGAGTATTTCAATTTAAAGCAAATGTTCTCAAGACTCTTTGTGAAATCACAGTGGTTTTTTTGGATTAGATGGGATAGTTCATGGAGAACTGATGGCAGTCTATTCGAATAGTAAATGTTTGGCATTCCTGTATTCACTTTCATCCTGGAAGCTCTCCAAATGCTTTAGTAACTCAAAAAATAATTATTTGAGTCACCTTGGAATAAAACACAACAGGTACTTAGGAGCACACAGTAATAGTGTGTAACACCCTGAGGCAGAAATTGCAGAAAAGAATTAAGTGAAATTAAATGTATTTCTTCAGCTTCAGTGAAATGTCAGTGCTTCCACAAAATACCTTGAGAAAATGACCAGGAACTTTCATCAGGTGGTCTCTATTATTACTTTCCAATGGGTACACCCAGTCTAGTGCTGGTTTTTATACTGCAGCAATGTTGATTGATAGGAAGCTCAACATGAGCCAGCAATGTGCACTTACAGGCCACAAAGCCAACTATATACTGGGCCGCACCAAAAGAAGCATCACCAGCAGGTAAAGGGAGGTGATTCTCCTCCTGTACTCTGCTCTCATGAGATCCCACCTGCAGTGCTGCATTCAGTTCTGGGGCCCCCAGTACAAGAAGGATGTGGACCTGCTGGAGTGAGTCCCAGAGGAGGCCATGAAGATCAGAGCACCCCTCCTATGAAGACAGGCTGAGAGAGTTGGGCTTGTTCAGCCTGGGGAAGAGAAGGCTCAGGGGAGACCATATAGCAGCCTGCCAGAGCCTAAAGGAGTCTCCAGGAAATCCAGAGAAGGATGCCTTACAAAGGCATGTAGTGACAGGACATGGGGGAATGGTTTTAAACTGAAAGAGGTTTAGGTCAGATAGATTTAGGTCAAATATCAGGAAGAAATTCTTCATTGTGAGGGTGGTGACACACTGGAACAAGTTGTCCACAGAAATTGTGGCTGCCCCATACCTGGAAGTGTTCAAGGACAGGGGTTTGAGCAAGGTGGCCTAGTGGAAGGTGTCCCTGCCCATGGCAGGGGATTGGAACTGGATGAGCTTTTAAGGTCCCTTCCTGCCCAAGGCATTCTGTAGTTCTAGGAATCCATGAATGTCTGAGGTCCAAAAGGCAGAGCCCCTGTCCAAGCCTGGATCGTAGGGCATCCATGTAAAAGCACTCCTCCAGCTTTGTCATGATTTTGGTGTCCAGCCAAAAGAGATGAACAAACAGAGAACTAAAGAAATGCAAGGTGGTAGCCCCTCACTTTACAAAAGGGAAAGACATGGGGAAAAACAAAATAGTCAAAAAATTGTGTGATTTTTATGACCTACAGAGGGCTGGTGCTGGTGCCCGTGACTGTCACTGTGGGAAGAGCTAAAGCAATGAGCACACTGTGCTGAAGAGCTGTCACTCAACTGGGAGAACAGCCCAGAGAAGGATACAGGGAGCTCTGGCCTGGGAATCGTGTAAGTCAAGGTGCTGGAGGCAGTAACTGGAGCAGAAACATTTGTCTGTCCGGTTTGCTGTGAAGATTAGATGGTCAATATTTACACAGCACTTGAATTGAAAAATGTCCATTATTTCTGTTGCCCCATTAGTATTTTGCATCCTTATTGCAAAGTAGGAAAGGAGAGGCTTTGAATACCATTGCTATCACAGTGGTGACTAAGAATGGACTAAAGCCAACAGAAACAAAAGGAAAGCCAAAGACTTAGGTGTTTCTGAAGAAAGTGAGGGGTTTTGTCAGCCCAGCATATGGAGCTGGTTCCCTCGTGGAGGCGAGCCGGCCTGCTGCCAGGGAATGCAGCTGATTTTAAGCAGCTGAAGCCTGCAGGAGGTAGGCTGAAGTGGGAACTGCACAATGATGGTTTTCCCCGGGCCTGAGACTTCACCTGACCCCTCTGCTCACTCGCAGGAAGCCTGCTGGGGCCGGGGGAGACTTCAAAGCAGCCCTTCTTTCTTGTGCACTAGTGCCAAGTTGGCCATTTGAACTCAACCCCCACAGCACATCTGCAGTACATTCGTTTTCAGGAACACAGGCAAAACCATCTTTTCATGGCTGGCAAGCAATCCTCAAATTTCCCTCAATAGATCCCATGTTGCATTGATGGGAAGTTGCCCATTACAGGAACTGTTCTGAAGACAGTACCACCTTTCACCAGTTTATCCAGATTGCCCCCTATTTTTTATACCACAGCTCATTCACCACTGACGCATCTCACTGCCCTTATTTTACATGCTCTCTCAAGATCCCTTAGGGCTGCATCCTTATTTTACCGCTGCTTTCCAGAGAACTTCACCAAAGAGCTTTCAGAAGAGAGCTGATCTCAGGAAAACCTTTTCCAAGCAGAGCCTTTCCCCTGCCCCGCTGCATCACCACTGCTAGGGGCTGCCTGGGGAGGCTGGGCTCTGCAAGAGCCATTCCTGCCCTGGTGAGAAACATCACTTCTTCTGCAGGGCAGAAAGGCCAGCCGTCCAGCACCTATCCTGAGATCACCCCTGGACCCAGCTTCGCTTGTGGTGAAGCTCCACTGTCTTGCTCTCTTTTCCCAAAAATCAAACTGTGGTAAGTTTAGAAAGAGGAAAGGGAAATGAAAAAGAAGTCATGGCCACATCTGTAATTCTGGCTTAGCTCAGGTCTGAGGGATGTCTTGTTTTTTCCCTGTGTGTTTCCAGCTACCAAGCTGATAGCATGTCTCCTCTTTTCTGAAGGTTTCTGTTCTCCTTCACTGAGAGCATCTTTAACAGGGGGGGAGGATGTGTTACAGGCATCTGTGCAACAGCAAAGCCCATGGGCTGCCTTGTGATTTCAGTACCTGTACCCCCCTGCTTTGCATTTGGACCTGTATGAACAACCACTCAACTGGGAAATTGTTTTTACCCTTTTTGATGAAATATAATATACTTCTTGGCTTAATTTTTAGATACCTGATGTCCCTTGGTCTTACACAGGTGGTAACTTGCTGAGGAATAGGCTGTGCTTATTTAAACAAAACTATAATCTATGCCTGGGAGTCTAGTGAACCATGTAGTGGAGTTCAAGCTCTTCCAATAAGCCCTGAAACTTGAATAACAGCAGATTATATAGATTGTACAGTGTTATATGCAGAACATAAATATGGAATAAGTCTGTATACTTGCAAGCAGCCCTTGTTTGAGGCTGAGTATCAGTGCAGTGAGATGCTTTGTTATGGTAATCGGCTTGGGGTGGTTTATTACTTGCCAATGCATAAAAGTGATATGAGGTTACCTGCCATTTATTGACAGCTAAGAGATAAGGTTGCTTCTGAACCTGCTACCTCACATAGCAAGAATTCATGAAATCATCTGAGGCTGCCCTTGTCAATTATCATCACCATTATTTCTGTGTTTAAAAACAAGACAGTTCTTGTGGACCTTCATCAATGAAGTGCTGTCATAGCATGCACTCCACTGCTGTGCCTCAGCTGAGACCTCATCAGGTAAATTCTTGAGATTTAGAAATTAAAATAGATTTATATGTTCTGCATGTTCCTCATTTGTTAGTGTTCTTGTTCTGAGGTGGAGGCTGGGGCATCAGCCATCAGCCATCTGATTTAGGGTTGGCAATCAGCTGATACATGTGTGTGCACATAGTGATGAACTTGGAGATAAACCATCCCTGCTGCATGATAGATTTGTGCTCCTTACAGACAGACTGTGAACCTATGTTTAAGAGGTCTGCCACAGGCATGCTAATACTGTGTATCCATCTTCAAGGAGTCATGGGATCAATCAGGTTGGAAAAGACCTTCAAGATCATCAGGTCCAACCATTCCAATCTACGAGAGACTAAAGCAACGTGTAGTGGTTGCTGACACATCTGAGAGTCTGGCAGAGCAAAAGAAAGTTTCCACCAGCTCTCAGTATGAGATACAATCAAACTAGGGAAGTTTTATCTCCCCGGGCTCCTTCTCCCCAGCCGTGAGCTCTCACGCCCCATTGTACTTACTTGCATTGAAAACTCTATCATTCAAATCCACGTTTCCTTCACGTTGCTGGTGTTTATTGCTGATTATAATTTCTGGCCAGCTTCTGTGAGTGACATAGAGGACAAGCTGTAACTAAGGATGTGATGCAGAGAGGGGATGCTGTATGTCTCAAGGATTGCAGTCCTGCGGAAAGTTAAGATTGACCTGATAATCAAGAAGCCTGGAAAAAGTCACAACATAAGCATGGAGGTTCACTGATGCTGACCTTTGAAGCCAGAAGAGTGGCATCCTGATGCTCCTATCCCTTCCACACCTGTCATATCCATGTAAAGAAAGATCTGGAGCCAACATATGTTACTTCTCTAGCTGCTGAGACCTAAGCCTAATCTTACTCAGCAGTAGGCTTGGACAGTGGTCCAAGGAATAAGGATAATAAAAGGGACTGATTCAGATCTTAAGTCTTGGCTTATGGGAATTCAGGGAAAACAAAGCATCCCACTAGTTGAAGCTCAAGATTCACTGACATTTTAAAGCACTTCTCCATCCATAGATAATAGACTTGTTTTGATCATGATAATCAAGGTGCCTGATGAGAGTTTTCGTAAATGAAATATGACAATAGTGATAAGTTCTGTCTGCGATGGAAGAATATTCTGATCTAGACAGAACAAGGTGTCTGGTTTCCTTGTGCCCTGTTCAACATGACCCTCACGTAAGACTGGCGTGCATGATGAAGTTGGATTAAGCAAAGTGTGACCTACATCCAGAAATACACTTACCCATTTTGTGTCAATCTGATGAGCTGGTATTTTCAACTTTTGCAATTGAAAAGGGTAATTAGGTCTCCACCATTTGTTTCTTTCACACCCCAGGAGTAAGAAAGAGTACATGCTGACCCCTGGCAGTAGCTACACCTATCCTTGCCCTCCTGCAGAGCCTGGTGGCAGTGCAGACAGGGCTGGAGGGAATGGACACAGCTCTGAGCACCTGCACCCAGCCTTGGGAACAGTTAGACATCTATACAGCTCACTTTGCAATATTTAGAGCGTTGTTTTTTGAGGCAGTGTACCCTAACTATTCTATGATTCGAAGTTGTCCACATCTGGGCACCTAACCAAGAGCTGAGGATATTTTGTTTCACTTCCCAGCTCCTGAAAAGGAAGTCCTGCACCTGCATGAATCATAAATTGCTGTGAAAGGCCAATGCCAGTGGATATAAGGGCTAAAGTAATAAAATGATAAATCTTCCCTGGGCTTCACCTGAACACTTCCACACTTCAGGTAATTAGCTCCAGTCCACCCTGGAAAATGGGGCTGGAAAATGACAGCCAAGGATTTCTGCTATGGGGAATTTCTCATGCTGGGCAGCGGGAGTGACTTTGATGCTTCTTCTGTAAAATATGCAGAATGCAATCTGTGATTTGGAAATATTTCATTTATCCTGGTTATGAAAATGAAAGAGAACAACAGGAGGTAAGGGAGATGTTCAAGTGCAGATAAATCTTTCTGTTCTTCATATCTTGGAGGTCAGTGCTTAAAAGTAAGCAGCTGTAGGTAAAGATCCTCAGCAATTTTCAGTCTTCTCTTGCCTATATATTTCCCAAGGGGCTGTCAAGTGTTATTTCTTCCTGGTGTTGTCAGATTCTATTGCCTGGTACATGATATATATTTTAATTGACAGCCAGTAACAGCTATTCCAATCATAGTGAAAATGATATTTTATAGCTAGTGTGGATGGAAGTTGGAACTTGAGGATGTGTCAGTTAGTTGTTGGAAATATGAATAATTGAAAATGAACATAATACCTTTTTACAATCTCTATTTATTAGAGACAACACAATCACTAAATAGCTTTCTATTTTCTTAATGGTTTCCTTACATATGATTTGCTGGTCTGTGTAATTCAGGAATAAAATTACTCAGCATCTAGTTAGGGTTTGAGTGAAGAACTGAACTTAGCAATGTAATCGGTCATGACAAAATACTCAGGTTTTCCCACAGGAATACTGAATACAAGTTAAAGTGTCTTACCAGCATCATTCATTGAAATGCACCAGCAAGTCTTCAGGCTAGGTCTGTGTGGCAATGTGGAAGTGTGATTCTCACACACTGTACACCCGGGTGGGCAGCAGAGAGGGTGCAACAGTCAGACCTGCAATGGGGAGCTACACAGAGGCTCTGCAGAGCCTGCACCACACACCAAGACCACGGCTGTAAGCCCCTTGCTCCATGTGTTTGCTGCTGCCATTTCCCCTGTTGTTGCTGGTGAATTTGAGTCAGGTGAATTGAGTTCAGTGAGATCTGTTATCCCACCAAAGGCAGCATGAGTACCATAGGAGAGGGAATGTCTTTTAAAGAAACCTTTTGGTCTGAGCATCCATTCACATGGAAGATGAAGCTCCCATGGTGCATTTGGCTTCACTGGTGATTAACATGTGTTCTGTTACTGGTATGGTATTTGTGAGCTTGACTAAGGCTCACCACTGGCTCTGCCACTGATCTTGACATTTATCTTTTCCTGGGCTGGAGTGTGATGCAGACACTTGACCATCTAAACCTGAGACCATGCCACCGACATCAGTTCTTGTGACTGCAGGCCACCAAACCTGCCCTTAAGCCTCTTAGTGGGAAGAAGCATCATGACCCTTGTGCACACTGCAGTGGTGTCAAGACCAGAAGGAATTTAAAACCATTGAAGTGAGTTGGGAAGCATCCCATTTTAAAGCTTCATACCTGATGGTGAAGGTTTTCAATGGAGACAGACTACAAGAAGGTTCTCTTTAATGAAGGGTGAATTCCAGTTGGATAGGATGGGGTTTTTTACACTGAAATTAACAGCTGACCTGGGATTTTAGGAAAAGGGAAGGGGAAAGGGAGGATGTGTCCCTCTGTTTTCCATAACTGTTGAATGCTGAATAACATCAAGACCTAGAGGTGATGAAATTACTGTAATAGAGGAAAGCTTTCCAGCTACTCTGGTTTTATAGCCTGCTTGGGCTAAGATGACCTCATCTCCAAGTTTTCATGGGGTTTTCATGTGTCTGTCTTGTTCACCCAGAGGGTTTTCCTTGGCAGATTTAGAGGATTACGCAGCACACCCATTGAGGCCACCATGCAAGAGTCAGAGGCAGGGAGGCTGCAGCCTGTCCCACGGCTGCCTGCATGCCCCACAGGTCTGATGGGTCTTAGAAGGGGCAGAGAGGTTTCTCCACTCAGATGCTGCTGATCGCCAGCTCTTTGTGGTAAATTAGTGTTCTCTTTGAAAGAGATTTACTGCATCTTCTCAGACCTTTCCAGAAAATTCAGATTTATTGTTCATGCATTCATATTTCTATGCAGGAAATTGACAGGCTTAAATAAAGGAAGAAAAGGAAAGGTGTTTTACCACAGGCTAAGCTAATAACCAGCCCTAGTTACCTTATTGCAAAAACAAGTGGAAATAAAAGTCAAGAGTTGTTTGTTTTAATATTGACAGCAACTTTACCTCTCCTCAATCATATGCTGCAAACAGAAGTCACTGCTAACCCTCATTCTCAGTGAGATAATCAGGTATCTCACAGCTTAAAAAAAACTAGGCAAAACCCATCTTTCACATGGGGAAGATACAGTTGTTTAAAACCCTCAGCTGAGCTGAAGAAGGGAAGAGCTCCCTTCACATTTAAACCTGAACTGAATCTGTAAGTTCAATTCTTATGCACCAGGTGGGATGGATTGTGATGGCTGCCCTGTTGCCACAAGGCACAGCACCACAGGGCCTCGCTTTCTGTGATGGTGCCATTGGCATCTGCGGTTGGTGGGGACCCTGGGCAGCGAGGGCTCCGGAGCAGCGGGAGGTGGTGGAGCTGGTCTGCACTGCTGCTGCTCAGCCATGGGGTGGGCTGGGTGCCCCTGCCTGCCCCTCTCCTTGGGCTGCCCCCATCCCTGGTGGCTGGCACCTCCTGTCCAGCTGGGATATGCCAGCTTCTTCACACATCCTTGCTGGAAATGTGAGTTTAATGAGACTGAAGTCAGCAGGTAGTTTGGCAAATTATCTTTTTATGTCCCTAGGTGATTTTCACACATCAGTTCCCTCTCCCTTTCCTTTGAAAGCCACCTGTAGAGCAAGAATATATGAGTAAAAGTCTCTTGCCCCAAACTCTTCTGATCTGAGTGCAATTCCTCCTCTCAGTAGGATGAGTCCTTTTCATTACTCTATAAGGCAGAGCACTTTCCTCTTTTGGGGACCAATGACACTAGGCTGTGTGGTGCAGTAGACATGCTGGAGGGAGGAGATGCCATCTTGAGGGACCTGTATAGGCTCAAGAGATGGGCCAATGCCAACATCATGAAGTTCAACAAGGACAAGTGCAAGGTCCAGCAACTGGGTTGGGGCAATCCCAAGCACAAATACAGGCTGGGTGGAGAAGTGATTCAGAGCAGCCCTGGGACTGACTGCCTGCCTGCCTTCTAGTGCTCTCCACATGGCACCCCATCCTTTGAGAGCACACTGTGGAGTGGTTCTCCATCTCTCCCCAACACCAGCAGGCCTTCAGGACCTCCAGCTTATGTAGGATATGTCTCAGCAACATGGACTCCTCGGGACCCCTCTGAGGATCCCTTATCCATTCCTTGCTCTGCTCAGCAGGCTGAATAAGAGCATTAAGTCAAGGTTGAAACATTCAAAGGCACGAAGCTGGGGTAACCACAAGGTTGCTGATGACTTCATGAGGGCTTGGGAAGACCCATGCAGAATGGCAGGCTCCAGCACCATGGACATTAGTTTTCTTGCCACCATGTCAGAAAGCAGAGCTTTCTTTAGAGACAGCCTGCAACAGATTCCTACAGAGACCAGGGCCTTCACAAACCTTGCTTCCAAAGGGGGTGAAATGTGTATACATTAAGTAGAGAACCAGCTCCTAAAAGACAGTGTTAGCCAAAGAGCAGGAGAATGGCACAACCTGCGTAACATTGCGTTGTGGAGCCCCTGGGAGCTGTGCTATGGAGGGCTCTATCCTGGTCTGCAGAGGACAATGGCTGAGTCCACCAAAATCAGTGGGAGTATTCTCACTGCAACATGTAAAGCACTTACCTTGGTCTTCCATGTATGAGAACCTGTGGTTGTTACATTGCTTTCTGGATGGCAATCTTATTTTAGTGCAATTATTGAAATGCATTATTCCTCCAGCAGTAATGCACAAAGTCCTTTCTTTTCTGTGTGCCATTTCTCATAGTTTCAGATCAAAAAGCTTTTGCGATAAGCAATTATTTGTTACTTGTACATTACATGCTGATGTGAAGCCTAATTTCACTGCAGCGCAGAGAAGAGGTGGAATAGTTAATATCCCCTCACTCTGAGAAAGGCTGCAGAATAATAGCATGGGAAGCTGAAATAATCATTCTGCCCTCAGTTGTTGTCTCCTGGGCCTGCCCACAAGAAGTCATATGGAGAGCTGTTAGAGGCAAGCATCACTGAAGATTGCCTGCTAATTTTACTCTCTGTAATATAATCTGTTTATTCAGAAGAGGCACTCTATCTTCTCTGCTGTTATTCAGAAGAATGTTAATCTGATGTGATTTCTTTCATTCTCTCTCCTTAGTAATTAATATTGCTGCACGAATCCTGAGGCTTGCTCTTTATTGTGAGCAATATATTATGGAGTGATTCTTTTTTTTTTCTAAATAAAACATAATCTCCACTTTATTATTAACTCTAAATCTGCTTTTCTTTTATAATAATAGTGTTGTCTTGGGAGATGGAGCTGAATGTCTAGATTTTTAGTTTTATTGCAAAAAATGCCCCTAGATTAAAATGGGAGCAGGAATAGTCTAGGAAAGTTTAGTTTATGTAATTACTTAAATACAGCCTTTGTTTGAGTTTCAAACTGCTTCCCAAAGGTGAGTATCTGTTGATAACCCCATTTATGAGATACCCAAGGGACGGTGGCTGGAGCTCACTTTGTAGAGTGGCTGGTTTTCCTTTTCTTATCTTTATTTTCTTTCTTTCTATGCTCCAATTGAGTTTGGCCTCAGTTTCTGAAACTTGAGCACCTGAAGCTCTGTGCCATTTCCTCAGAACAGAGATCTGGCTCCAAGTGCCTCAGTTTTAATCAGCAGTACCTGGAGCTGCATATGCTTGCAGTGTTTAGAAGCAGCTGGCCGCTGCTCAGTGTTTAACCTATTTACAGAACATGTTCTCTAACCACTTACCAGAGATTTTCTTCTCACTGTTCTGCTTTTCTATTTTCTGCTTTCCCCAGGGGTCCTGGGTCAAAGCAGATATTGCTCCCTCATCCAGTGGCCCTTGTCGTTCCCATACATCCCACACTCGCAGCAGCAGTAAATGAAATATGAAAACTTGCCCCAAATGCCATTTTAGGTATGTGACAGGGGACACTTTCAAGCACTCAAAATGAGCAATTGCCTGATTACGCAGTAAAATCAGTTGGTAATGAATCTCTCGTTCTTATGGTTCTTTTGTTTCTATTAATATCTTTTTCCTTCATTATTTTACCCTCATTTTCCTCTCCAAATATGTAACTGTTAATAGGATAGTTGAATGAATAGGACACTCACCTAGAAAGTACTTTGCTTTTCTCATAACTCTGCTACAGCTGTGATTTTCAACATCTAAGATCTGCTGTGCTTCAGTTCCCTGTGTGTAAGGTAGGGATGGCATTTCTCTGTAACACAGGGGCATGGTGAAACAGAATCGCTTAGAGTCATGAAGTGCTTCAGGTACGGTTCTCGTGAGGAGGCCCTTAAAAAACTTGAATAACTAATGGACTGGTGTGCCCTGTCTGCTAGCCATAAAGCTTTTAGGAGACTGCCACTCACATCATCTGTACTACCTGCAACAGCCATGAAAAAGGGGCAGTGAAGGGGTTTGTGTGTATTCACAAAAGACAATGCAGAGGTCTTTGCAAAATAGAAAAGACCTGTGTCTTTAACCATATTAGTGGATAGCCCTCTGCAGAAATCTGCCTGTGGGTATGGATGAAAACAGAATGATCCTGGCAGGTTTTGCAAGATGCTTTTGACAAAAAAGTAATCATGAATTCCTCGGACTTGGCTCACAGGTGGTGGAAAGGGTGTGCAGAGGAAATAATGTTCCCTGGCAAAAACTGACTGACACTCTGCAAGCTTCCTGAAGCTCTCTCAAAGCCCTCTCTTGCCTCAAGATGCTCCCTCAGGATGGACCTTTCTCACCCAAAGGAGTGCTAGAAGGTCAGGAGGGCCTAAAAAGGGTTGCGTAGGCTGCCCGCATGGGGAGTAAAATGGATGACTTGATTGTCAGTGTTGGAAGAAATAACTCAAGACTCACCCATTGAAAAACTGAGTTGAGCTCATAGCCCAAGGAAACTCATCACCAGCAAGGCTGATTCATGGGTCAGTTCACTGGGCGAGTTAAGTCCCTGTCCCAGTGAGCTGTACCCCACTTCACTAGTGATCCATACAGCAGTGTGCTTCCTCAGAAAACCCTTCTCTCCTTCCCAGCACCTCTGACACGTATAGCTGCACACACAGGCAGCTGTTCTATATCTGCAGTGTGTTCTGCCTAAACACTGTGGCAACAGCAGGGACTTAATATTTCAGCCAGCCCAGGAATAAATTACCATTCAGGACTATAAAAAGGTCAAAGATAGGTGATTTAACAAAAGACGGGGCCTTCTGGGAGAATCACTTGGAGGGTAACCAGAGATATCCTTGTTTAGCTTGACATTTAGAGTCCTACTGGGGCAATTTTTTTTCTTGTTTTCCTTAGGTCTTTGTCATTGTTTTAATTTTCATATTTTCCTTAATTTCCTTTTTCTTTATTTTCCTTCTAAACCAAAGCATTCTGCATAAATGATGAAGGGCAAATAATGATAAAATTGTATTTTGTGGGACATGCACCCTCATGAGGTGGGGATTGCTCTGTAACTGTGTATTAGCACTGTAAAATGGTTTGCCGCATGGATGTGTTGTCTTAAATCACCCAAACAGTCCGAGGAAACAAACAGTGGGGAAAAAGGCCTCTAGATTCTGGTTTGTCTCCCTTTGGACCTGCAGGAACTCATTCCTTAAAGCTCCAGAGAACAGAAACAGGGAAGGATATGGGGGCTTTGACAGATGCTAAAAATTAATCTTCCCTCAAGTAAGGTGACAAGCTAAGGGCCCAGACTGATGCATCATCTGATGGTGAGCTTCTAAATGTAAGAGAATGATTCATGTGGATGGTTTGTTCTCAAGCCTTTTCTCCATGTATTACAATGGGTTGATCCTGTTTTTCAAAATAATTCTTCTCATTATACCACACAGGGATTACTTAAGGAAAGACCAGGAGATGCCTGGATTCATGCAGATCCATTGGATCAGCACAGTGGATGTGCATCACACTTGCATCAAGAGCATGGCCAAAGTGGTAGCAAGCGTAAGGTTGCTCCAGGAGTAACCAGTTTGGTGCAGAGTGAAGTAACTCTGTGGAACTCACAGCCATGCCACATGGGTCACTTGGCTGTGCAGCTTCACATAACTCCTATGGGATCTCTTTTCCAAGATGAGTGTTCTCAACAAGAGCTCTGTATTTTAAGGAGGGCAGGCAGAACTGGTGTAACCAGCTGAAGTCCTAGAAATCATGAATGAGCATTCATGCAAAGATGTTTTCATTGTTCAGCTTGGCCAAAACCTTCCTCTGACTTTGTTGCTCTCCTTGTTGAGGGAAATGGGCTGCAGTAAGCACAGCTGTTCAGACTGCAGTTTCTTACATTTGTGTCACTCTTTGGACTTTAAATAGTGAAGAGACAAAGGAGACTTGGCAGGCAGTCACAGTCACAGCAATCTAATGTCATATGGGTTCTCTGGAAGAAAAATGCTCTGAAACAGGTGAGACAATGTGCTTAACTTTGAAAAAAAAAGCCACTAAGCAGTCTCTGGACAAAGACTCTCAACATTTTATCATCGGTACAAGAAAATCAATACTTCTAAAACATCTGACTGTGCAATGGCAGCTGAAGGTCCATGTTGACATCAAACCAGATTTTTGCAGTGCAGTTTTGAGTTTTCAAGGGCCACTGTTTTAATGTTTCTCTCCAACCAAATCAGGTTAAAAGACGTGGGAGGTTGGCTTGCAGACACCTCTTGAACAGTGAACTCCTTTAATGCAGTGATAAATAAGTTTTTCCATGTTTCCCTAGCTTTTGGTGGAAGGCCATCGTTTCTTCATCTATTACGATTATTGAAAGAATCTCCAATAAACTGTGCAAACAGAACTGCAATAATCATATCTGTCTTGGTAAAAACACAGTGTTGGCATCTCTCTTCCCCAGAGGAAGGGATACACTCGGTGTTTTCCTAGAAGCTTTTCATTATTACATATCCGTGTACCCCTGACCTCCCGTTTGCCTACGGTTGAAGATGAGACTGAAAGAATTAATGAATAAATACAGGTTTTTAAAAGGTTTGTAACTGCTTGAAATGCTCATGCCATGAACAGCCCCAGGTAAAACACTGCAACAGGGAAGTTCTCCCTTACAGTCTATTCCATTTAATTGGTGTAATTCTCCACACAGCTTAATCATAACAATAACTCCAGAATAACTCCAGAAGTTGATTCAAAGTAAAACGTGACTCATAGTTGCATAAAACGTGCTTCCCTGGGATTCAACAAGTTTGTGTTCGTGCCTTTCTCAGGAATGTTTTCACTCCAAAAAAAAAGTGTTTCATCACTCCTGACTGCAGGAACCGGAGTCTGACCTGCACAACCACACACAGCCCAACTGACATCCCTTAGAGCTAAATGCCTTTCCAGTCAAGATCTGACCCATCCTGTCCATGTTAAAGGCTACCTTCCAGGTAACACTAGGAAAGATGCCAATTTCTTCCTTCTCTTTTAGATCCTCACTAACCTGAACATAATGACTTGTGTGTTTATGCT
Source organism: Melopsittacus undulatus (assembly GCF_012275295.1). NCBI lineage: Eukaryota > Metazoa > Chordata > Aves > Psittaciformes > Psittaculidae > Melopsittacus > Melopsittacus undulatus. The sequence continues at coordinate 96,199,494 of NC_047528.1, forward strand.
GTGTGAAAGTTAAACCACTAAAAACCCAGCTGAATAGGACATTGTTTACACTGAAGCTACTTTTTAATGCAACTTTTTAGTGACTATAATATCAATTTCTTGGGTTTGCAACATTAATTAATACAGCTGCTGCTAATGGAAGTGGATATAGTTAATAATGTTCCTCGTGGGTTTTTTCTCATTATCAACCTTAAGGTCTTTTGTTTCTCTTTACATTACAGAAATTTCATATCTGAACTCTCTGAAATCACATCAGGCTGAACCCTGCACTATAACTTGTCATGAAGAGCAGGTTGCTTCTTTGGGGAAGCAGAGATAGCCATGGCTCTTGACCTCTCTACTGAAAGGCAGGCAGACAAGATAGTAGCTCATACTGAACAAGAGACAAAAGCCAGGTCTCGTATTTATCTCTGTGGATCCAGAGGATATGGAACTTGTTAGCACAACTCAGCAGCCTTGACTCTAACAGTCTTCAATCTCTGTACAACGTCCCTGCTAGAGCTGACGTACTGTGTGAGCTATTTTCTCATAAACCAAATCTAAATTTGAGCTTCTTATACCCTATCATTTAAACTGCTGCCTGAAGAGAAGACAGTGTTTGTGTGACATCTGTCCTGTGCAATAAATTAAAACAACACAAAACTCAATTCCTGCAGCCAAAATGACACTCAGTATTTGTTGTACTCAGCAGTAAAGAAAACTTTATTTTCTCATTTTCTCCCCTCTCCACTGATTCAGTAAAATCCATTTCAGAAGCTAATCATATTTAAGTAGCTTAACTTATTATAGTCATGATGGCGGGCAAGCACACTTGAGTCTAATATCCAAATTATTCTCAGGGAGACAATCCATTGTGTCAGCTATGATCAAAGTGTCCATTTATATTCACAATGCTATATACAAAATGATTTAGTTTCAGGATCTAATTTTTTTTTTAGCCATAAATGATTATGTGATAAACAAATCATTTTGAACATAAGAGAGTGCTATCATGGTAAACATTTCTCTGTGTCTCAGCTTACTTACTAAAGTATGTAACAAATCTGAAACACTGATCTGAAATGGTTCCCTCAGCTCCAGAGGATACAGGATATCTTTACTACATTTGCAAAGGCACATATAAAGAGGGAATACCATTAGAAGTGATCCTGCTGTTCTCTGTCCTCCCTGAAGTTGTACTCCAAACATAGGTATTTTTATGTTCTTGCTTTATCTGTAAGCCTTGTTTTAAATAAGCAGCCCAAGAAACCAAGAGCTCTTATGGTGAGTCTTTGCTTTGTATTGCCTCTCTAAATAAATAAGTGGGCCTCTTTTCTGAATGAGATTTCACATTTATAGCAAAAGAAGGCGTTCTCTTCATGGGAAACTGCAGAATTGATTGATGTTTTGGAAGTAAAGAAGTTTCTGTGAGTTCTTGGATAAAGTATTGTAAAATAACACTGGCTCTTTGTTAGCCATTTCTTGGTTAAATAAAACTTCATCTCTGTCAAATACTTACAGCACATCTTTAGTCTAATAGTCAGCATTTATCCCCAGATTCCAGCCTCAGTTAGGAAAAGATCAGTTGGTATAGCTCACACATATGAAAACCTTTTGTGGGCTTAGATTAGTATCGTTGTGTTCAGGTCAGCAAGAGTTGAACATCCTTGGGATTATTAATGTTAAACCAGAGAAGCAGCTATAGAAAGACTCATGAAAAGTGTTTAAACAACCCAAGGTGTCTTTGAGATCCTAGGATTTCTAGAAAACACTGAAGAGAAAAGAGGGTCTTTCTTCAGCCCAGTTCACAGATTTCATGCAAAACTTCATCTGCTTTATCTCATTTGTCATCTCTGAACAGTATCTGTGGTCTTTTTTTGCTGGCTTCCTTTCAGCTGTAGCCAAAGCTGCATGTCTGAATACTGGTGCAGGTGTTGGATAACACCCAGTTGAGTCTCAGGATGTGGAGAACCCCTGTTTCCCCAGCATACAGCTCTCTACCATTTTCACAACTGAATCTTTGCCTTCCTCAGGAAAATCTCGACACTATTTTCAGATGCTCGTGCAACAGCTCCCTTGTACCTGCTGTGGATGCCTGGCTCTTCTGGGGAGCAGCCCTGCCAGCAGCAAGGCTCAGTGCTTGTGCTTTGGATCCTCTTCACCTCCTCAGTCTTTCCTTCAGCATGGTGGCCAGAGGGGCGCTGAGCCTCACAGCAGCCCCAGTGAAGAGTTCCTGGGTACAACGATCAGATGCAGCATGGACCAGGGAGCCCACAGACAGCCTGCCCGCAGCCAGGCTGTGTGAGGGAGCTGGCTTCACAGTGCTCCATGGCTCCTGTCCCCAGAGCCAGGGGACAGTCATGGATAGATTTGATTTAGTAGTACACCACCAACATATGCATATTGGCTTTGATTTCAAAAATTGCCATAGAATTTGGGTCCGTGGCAGGTCCTTTCTCTGGTATGTTAATACATATATTTATATATGTTATGCACCTGGCAAACAAGTATTTTTGTTTCTTTGCTTTGTTTGAAATTCTCAAAAACTGTTGAGGTTTAAGTACCCAGGGATGCATGGTACCAAAAATACCATTTGATATTTAGTAGCAGAACGATTGGTTCCTGTCTTTGTTCTGGCCACTGTCAATTTACATCCCTGTTGGGTTTTTTTTCAAAGGCCAATGACATGGCCTTCATCCAGCAGCATGTCACCCTGATGCCATTAAAGTAAACAAGAAAACAAATAAAAGCTACATCTGTCATGTTGCCTAAGCTATATTGATGAGAAGGGAAACCAGACCATAGAAGTGATTATGTGTATTGGATATCTGACAGCCTACTCCATCATTGATCTCTGGCTTAAATACTTTGCTAGAAAGAGGACAACGCTGCCTATAAAAAAGAAGGATTATCTGAAAAGGAAGCATACCCTGCTTCTTGAGGGTCTGGGCTTTTTTTACTCAGGCTTTTTTTTTTCCTCCTTTACCTCCTCCTTTGCTTTAAGGTAGATAAACATGAAATTTACAGACTCTCAGAGCAAGTGTTAGCATATCTCTTTTAAAATATGCCTTGTTTAGGCTATCTGAGACTCTGAGCTCCTGAAGAAAAATCTGCCTATTACAGAGTAGCTGTTAGATAACTGTTAAGCTAAATTAATCACCTACTAAAAACACCTTATTCTCCTCATTGCCTGCAGGTGGATCCTCAAGAAAATGTGTAGTCTAAACAGCTGGGGTGGGCTTCAATTGGTTAAATACCAGTCCTCAGGGTGCTTTAGCTTCTTCAGGTTGCTTGGAAGGGCAGTGTAGGGCTGGCAGAGATGACCTGGGAGTGGTGAAGCCATGCATCTTCTGAAGTAGCAGGTAGGTTAGGCTGAGGGTACCCAAATGGTATTGCATGCTTGTGGCTTTGTTATTGATCTATACCTACAACACTATGGTTAGCAGAGAGGAGTAGTGCCCTGGTTTCCCCCTGCATGTTAGTGGGGTATATGCCTTGATGAAAGATCTGCAGCTCTTGAAATTTCAACTGAGAGACAAGAAAAGCAGTGTAAATCTCTTGGCTGTTTCAATGCAGACAAAAGCTTTAAGCCCTAAGGAATTACAGCAAATTCAGGAGTTGTTCTTAGCACGCCCTATAGCTCTGGGTAACATCCATTGAGCTCTACTGTTGTGACAGCAATGAGATCAGTTGGCGGTGGGGGGGTGCATGTATCTATAAATCGTGCTCATTCTCTGGCATCACAGTAACTGCATGAGCTCCAGACTGGTGGAGTTCTCGAGTGTCCAACTCCTGTTTCAAGAAAGCAAGAACTGCTTTTTAAATCTGACCCTTTGTTGAGACACAGCTCACATCCTGATGGTAATTCTGTTCCTGGGGCTCCCCGGCATGCACTTTGTGGTATCCACTAAGACTTCTTTTTTACACGGTGGTATGCAAGCCATTCATTTCATTTCAGAACAATAACTGCTTGCCAGCTTTTGTTTTCTGAGGCATGATAGAATTGTTTGCTTTAGTGACACAGAAACAAGACCTGCTCTGTGTGTAAGCATGTATTTACACATAGAACCATAGAATAGTTAGGGTTGGAAAGGATACATATATGCATATGAGCAAACATGTACCTTTGTATATGAGTGTGTAAAAATCCTGGAAGGGGGAAGGGAAAATGCATCACAGCAGCACAGTAATTCCAATGGACAGGAAAATCCCCACTGAGGTGAATCACTTGCCAGCACACTCCTCTGCCTGTAAGACCCAGAAGGTAATATAAAGTCTGCTCCCTCCCCAGTATTTATGGGGAATGTGTTGTTCAAGAATAGGAAAACTGAAGGGTTTTATTGTCAATACCATTTTCCGTGACTCCATTTTCATGCTTTAGTATTTCTGATATAAACAAAGCTAGTGATAAAAACGAGAGTGAACTAAATCAGAAGGAGGGATAACAGTGGAACAAATCCAGTAGTGCCTCTCAAAACATGTGACAAGAAGATTTCTTAGTTCTTAATGCCCAGTATTGCCCATAAACAGCCTTAGTAAAGTCACAACTCATTTTTTGTAAGTCAACACCTACCCTGTGGCACAATTCTGCAGAGCATCTGTGCTATATCCCTATTGCAGCCAGCTTCGTGGGCTGTAGCAGGGAGCTGCACCCCTAAACAGGGCTGAATCTTCAGCCATTGCCAGCTTCTGCCTTATGGATCTTTGAAGTGCTGGGTAGTTCAGTTCCTGGTCTGATAATGATATAACTTCTTAATTATACCATGAATATGTGAGGGAACTGCTCGCTCTGAAGAGCGTGGATATTAAAATTAACACTGTCTCAGTTTTCTCTGTTGCTGTGGGGGTGTCAGTTCAACAAACTAATATGGAGCAGACAACTATCAACTGAGATGTCAAAAAAGGCAGTCATTAAAGCAGCTGGAAAGGCTGCTATTGACTTCATTGCTGAAGGAAATGTTTGCTTAGTCTGTGTCTGCAGGTAACAATGAATCTACTAAAATAAACTCTGGATTCATTTCCTGGCACTTCATTTCTTGAATGCTTGATCTCTCCATAATAAAAGGAATTGTTGTTTGGCTTTAAAGGATGAAACACGAACAGGTCTCTGAAGTCACGTATTTTAAATACCATATTTATTAAGAGTAGCAGTTCCTAGGGAACCCTTGCCTCTTCCATTTATTATTCTTCTGATCAGCCAGGAGCTGATATAAGGATTTCAAATCTGCCATGTTTCAAAAAGCCAGTTTTTGCATGATGGCTCCTGTTTTGTGTTGCTGCTGCTATGTATTAGATTAAAGAGGGACAGCCAATTCTTGGGTTTAATCCTCAACCTTATAGTTCTGGAGGCAATAGCATGTTAATTCAAGTGGAAAAGGTGTTGATAATAACTTTATTCACTCCGGAGGAAAAACTGCTGTTTCATAGTGAGGCTTACCCATGAACAAGAAAAAGAGCAATACAGGAAAAGTCTGTATTTTGGGGCATTGCCCCTAAAGGCAAATAAGCATCCTTGTGTCAACTGGCATTTATCACAATGAATTTAATTTATGTTTATTGGTTAGTGGTTTGAACTTTATTTCATGTAAGAATGAGATCTAATTATAAGATCAGTTAGGAGAAATACCAAGTATTTCATTAAACATGCCGGATGCTCTCAATGTAAATTGTTTTATAAACAGCCAAACATCAGCCTTCAAGTATCTGAAGGGGGCCTACAGGGATGCTGGTGAGGGACTATTCATTAGGGACTGTACTGACAGGGCAAGGGGTAACGGGTTAAAATTTAAATAGCAGGGGTTTAGACTGGATATAAGGAAGAAATTCTTTACTGTGAGGGTGGTGAGGCACTGGAATGGGTTGCCCAGGGAAGTTGTGAGTGCTCTATCCCTGGCAGTGTTCAAGGCCAGGTTGGATGAAGTCTTGGGTGATATGGTTTAGTGCGAGGTGTCCCTGCCCATGGCAGGGGGTTGGAACTAGATGATCTTGGGGTCCTTTCCAATCCTAACTATTCTATGATTCTGCCTTACTGCTGAAACACCTCAAAAGTACCAGACTGCACTTGCTACAGTGTACTGTGAGACTGTATCTTTCCTCTCCTTCTTGAGAAACGGCTCTTGGTCCAAAGAGTTCTGTAAATGACTACTGGAATATATGGGTTTGGGGTGTAGCTCATATTAACGGGAGGTAAATCTTCCAGAGACATGAAATCCACACTGGCTGACGTTTCTGTACTTGTCGGGAGCAAGTGGCTGTGCTGGAAAATGTGTGAGCAGCCAACAGAATTCATCTTATTACTGTCAAAGCGCTGCCAGCACATGCAAGTACAGAGGTGCAGGAGGAGGATGAGGCAATGGCAGCCCCCGTGGAGGCACCCTGACTCACAAGAGCCCTGTTAGGAGTGATCCCTGCTGCCTGCTGGAGAAGCAGCAAGAAATGTGACTCAGGTCCTGCAGGGCTTCTTCGCTGGCTGCGTCTTCTGCCTCTCTGTCAGGGCTGCTGCCATTCTCTGGCATCAGCCCTGGCTGCCTGCTGCTTCCCCAGCACGTGGGGGTAGCAGGCGATGGGCAAAATGATTCATCACTTACCTGGCTGTCCGGAACTGCTGAATGCAGTCTCTGTGCTCTCTGAGGTGCCTCTGCTGCTTTCTGGTCATTATTTTGGGATGCTTTCTGGTTCAAGGTGGCTTTTTACTTCCATGCAAGTGTGGTGAGCATGTCCCTTTCAGCCCTGGCTAATGGCGTTTCTTGGGTACTAAATTGACAGAGAAAGACTGGATTAGTTCTAATGTATTTCTTTCTAATCAGAAATAATCTTGAAAAGGGATCGGGTGTGCAGACCATTAACCAGCTTTAATCATGAGTCCAGTCCAGCTTCTTACTTGCTGTGGGATGTCTTGAGATTTAACCCCAACTGTCAACTAAGGCCCACACAGCTGCTCATCCACTCCCTCTCTCCCCCCAGCAGGAACAGGGAGAGAATTGGAAGGATAAAAGTGAGAAAACTTGTGAGTTGAAATAAAGGCAGTTTAATAGATAAAGCAAAAACAAAACAATGAATTCTTTCACCACTCCCCATCAGCAGGTGCTCAGCCATCTCCAGGACAGCAAGGCTCCATCACGTGAAATGGTTACTTGGGAAGACAAATGCCATCACTCCAAATGTTTTCCCCTTCTTCTTCCCCAGCTTTACATGCTGAGCATGGTGCCACGTGGTGTGGAATATGTCTTGGGTCAGTTGGGAGAGGACAGGGTCACAGTTGTGTCCCTCCCTGTTTCCTGTGCACCCCCAGACTACTCACTGATGGGGTGCGGTGAGAAGCAGAAAAGGTCTTGGCTCTGTGTAAGCACTGCTCAGCAATAGCTAAAACATTCCTGTGTTATCAACACTGTTTCCAGCACATATCCAAAACACAGCCCCATACCAGATACTATGAAGAAGATTAACTCTATCCCAGCCAAACACAATACATTAGCATAAAATACATAACTGCAGATATTTCACTTCTAACAATTGTCAATCAATACCGTGTGACTCAATGGAAAAGGCAAAAAAAATATTGCGATGCAAATGCCCATTGGAGTACTTAAATAAATGGGGATAAACTCTTTACATGCCTTCTGTGCACAGTGCTGATAATTATAGCTAGATTTAAAAATATGTGTATTGTGATTCTCAATTCTGTCCTAGAATAAAAGCTAAGGATTCTTCTCTATAGCTGGAGGAAAAACTGTTCTTCTCTAAAAAGTCATTTCCAACATTACAACTTTGTGCTGAATAAGTGTATAGCATCACAGGTTTTTTTGGGGGGAGGGGGATGTGAGTGCATGGTGGTTGTTATCCCAGACACTGGTTAAAGAAGTCTTGTCACATGGCTCTGGCTCTCAGTGCATGCAAAGGATGGTTTCAAGAAGACTTTCTAAGTGCAAAGCTTGTATGATGTTTTTATCAAATGTGCTTCCTGACATGTTGTCTTGGAAGGGGAAGAGAAGTAGCCGGTATGCTGGCTCGAGGGACTTGACTACAAAAGGTTCTGAGCTATTGTCTACAGAGAAACAGACTTTAAGGAGACTTGGGCATCTACTCCAAGTACATGCTTGGATTCTGACCTAGCACTGCGGAATTCTTTCCTAACTTTTTTCACCTCCAACCATAAGACTTTGAATCTGAACTTGAAGTTTATCCTTCCAGTGCCAATGAGGCTTTTGAAAAAGAGAAAATACTGGGTTAAGCTGAAAGCACCATTAAATATTGAAGAATACTCACAATGGCAAGTGTCTAGAGGAAACACCAACCCCTTAGTAGAACAGTCATTAAAGGAAATGACAGGTTACATGCAAGATAAGAAATTACTCAAAATAATCTTAGAGGCTGGATCTTCTAGAAGCAGATTAAAAGCAGTTTAATTTAGGCAGTCTGAGTCCATCTTAGAGGACAGATATATTTCTGGAGATAAAAGTCTGCCTTTGAATACTCCCAAGATCAAGTTTGGCAACACTGTTCGTATTCCTTCACCTTGGTATGACTTTTCACTCAGGAATTAATGCTGCTGCCTTGTTTGCTGCCAGACTTCAGTAGCTGGAAAGGAGATGGTGAGGTTTGCTACTGTAATGTCTGGATTCTGAGTTGAAGTAATTCAACAAATGGGGCAGAAATTGAGCATGGCATATGTGATGCTCATTTTGGTATACTGTTGAGCTGTTACTCCAGGCTTCGACTGATGCTAGATGGTGTCTTCAGGAATGATAAAAGATGGCTAGTTAATGGCTAATCTGCATTCTCTTTCATTGTGTGTAGCACAGTGTTACATTAAATGTACTTCTATTTCATGTTAATCCATGTGAGATATTCTTGTTGTATGCAAAAGCTTGCTTCTGTCTCTCCAGCATAAGACCTTGTCCTATTTTATTTTGGTAAACATATTGTGTGGGAGGTGATAGGAGGAGGAGATTCAGTGACTTTGATGTGTTGTTATGTTTTTAACTAGAGGCAGATTTAAACTGTATTGATATGGTGGTACAGCTGTGCTCTGTGGTTCACCCTCAAGCCTTAATCCCCAAGCAAAATGGGGATTGGGGAGAGGTGAGTGAGCACTGAGGGGTTGTCCTTGTCCTCATGGACAGACAAAAACTCTACTCAGTGATCTGTGCTGAAGTCTAACACACAATGAACATGGGATGTAGGTGGGGTGTGCACTACAGTTCAGCAGATGCTTCTGGTCCCTCCAACTTGGATGTAGTTCCAGCTGGTAGGGCTTGTAGATTGATGGGTTCAAGAGGGCTCACACGCCTTTAAGTGTATTTAATACTTTTTCAAGACATTCTTCCCTTAATATGTAGAATTATCATCTCCCCACTGTTGGGTCACAGTTTTATGGTGTCCCACACAGACTATGTGTGTGATATTAAAAGGCACAAAATACAGATAATGCACTTGGATAATTTCAAGCACAAATGATTTGTTCTTAATTGTCAGTTTGACTTTATAAAGCAAATTGGTGAATCCTTACTTCTTACCTTAGGTGGTTTTTGGCCTCTCTACAATCTCAGAGGGATCGTTACATCTGTTTATGGTATTCCTTTTTAAGTTTAACTTCATACCATATATACCATAAATGTAACTTAAAATAAAAGCCAGCTTGTATACTTGACTGTATTCCTTTGGCAACAAGCAAAATGGATTTTGTGGTAAATTTTACAAGCAACAAGTCTCATGATAACAGGAACTGAATATAGTGTCACCCCATACCTGGCAACAGCAGTGTCTTAGTGGAGAACAAAAAGGATGGGATACATAAACTTTGAAGATCAAATCAGTTTCAGCTATAGAGGTTTAATTTACAGGCAGGGGAAGAGGCAGAGCTGCTGGGTTTAATCCATCCCTAAAAGATACAATGAAGTAAATGTAAAATAGGGGTGACTAGACAACTGTAAGGAGAATAATGTGTAAATGTTGAAATACAGTAAGTACTGGGGCAAAACAGACTGAATCTTAGGAATAAATCCAGAACACCACTGTATTTTTATGATCTTCCAGGGAATCCTAAATCAGTCCAGCTCTTGGTGATTTTTGCCCTGCATCCAAATGAATTCCTCTGTGTGTGTCCAAGTCCTGCCAAGTGGAAATGCAGGATTGCTAGTAACAGCCTGTAAAGCTCCCCATCGCCTCCCTTTCATGGGTCACTTGAAATGTTGTGCTACATGTTTGCTGCTGTCCCCTTGGCTAATACCATGAGGAGCAGCTCTAGTGAAACAGGCATAAACAACTACAAATTGACTTTCAAGTGGCTGTCAGGCACCTAGAAACCCACAGCTTCTGTTTAATGGAAACACAAAGCCAACTCTGCGAAACCCTAAAGGCAGCCAGAGTTACAAATGTGACTGGTGTAGTATTCCATTGAGATACAAAAACACCGTATTCAGAGCCAGGCTTGCCATCAAGCTCGCAGCAGAGCTCAGTGTTTCCAAGATGTAATTCAAAGGATTTAATCCTTCTGAAGGAATATCTGTATGATTGCAGAGAAGGGACCTTCTTACCTTCATTATAAGATGTTATAAATAGCTCTCCAGAAAAATGAGCCTCTGCTACATCCATGAGATCTAATAAATGTATTACTTTAGTGTTTCTGACACAGTATGACTTCAGCCACTGATTAGATCTGTCTTGCGTATGCATGGATAGAGCGCAGTGATAGAGATGGATGTGCTTTCTCAGTTGAAATAATAGCAAGTTTTCTTAATACTGAGTTCTTTATTTTAAGCATATGGTGCAATAAGCTTTTATTTGGTTTATCTTAGTAGTTACACCAAATATACAAAATACGGGCTGATATCTTACCTTATTCCTCTTTAGAAAACATACATCTCTCAGAACATTAATCTTCCCAGTGACCATGCCTACAGCTTTCCTCCTGTGCTCAGCAGGAAAGTGAGATGCCTGCTGAAGGCCTTGCAGCGTCCAAAACTGCACGTTTTGAAAACGTTAGCTTTACTGAGGGCTTTCTGTCATGAATTCTCATTGCAGATAAAGCGATTCTGGGGGAAAGGGGAAACACTGAGGGAGTGGAAAAGAATAAAATCATAATCCAGCTTTTCTCATAACTCAGCAACGCTCATAAAACTCAAGAGAGGAGGAAGCCTATAAAACAACACCTAAAAGAAGTGTTTGATTTCTGTGTTAACCCTTCTTATATTTTAATCTACTGGATTTTCCCAGACACCATAATGTAAATAAAGGCTCAGAATGCTAAACAGTCTTGCACAATCTCATGTGATTTTGCATACCACTTTACACCTAATGTGCTGCAGAGAAAACCCTCTTTATAAATCCAAGGAACTGTTTTGCATTTGGCATTTCTGATTCGTTAATATCTCCTTGCTATGGAGCACAGACTTAAAAAAACCCTTCAGTTCAGAATGAGGGCGAATTATATGTAGCCTTTTCACTAGCCTGGCTGGACTGTTTTCAAATCCTACTTTAGTTTGATCCATAGCAATTTGCTTTCATAGCCTGAGATACCAGCTATTTCTAGAAGTCATCAGGCAAGAATGTTTTCTTTGGGAAGGCATTGTACTTAATGGTCTGAAAATTATTCCTTCAAATATGTACACTCAGGCTCCTAAGGAGTGTGTTAAAGGATGTAATGTAGCCATAATAGTGTTGTTCTTTCTTTGTGTTTGTTTCTCTTGGCTTAACTATTAACTCTTTGCAAGCTGCATCAAATTAAAATCTGATCTGCATGGAATTAGGGCTGACACTTGCTGGGTACTTTTGAGGGAGGAAAAAGCCATGTCACCCATTTTCAGCTTGCATGATTTAACTCGCCAACACACGTAGTGGAACCAGTGTGGTTCTGAGACCAGAACATGCCTGACAAAATCAGGTCTAATTTTGCCATGTGCTTGTGAGGTGGTGATTCTTGGCAGCTGTAGTGAGGAAAGCTGAAGAACCAAAGGGGACATCTGTGACTTGATGTTCCTGGAAATCTGTACGAGTCAGTGGTTGAAAGGAGGATCTCCAGACTTGTAATCCTGTACCTCAAGAGAAACCTGACTGAACTTCTGTGAGTGCCACTTCAGGGATCTTGTGGCACTCCTGTGCAATATTTTGCTTTCTAGTCAGGTCTGCAGGATGTTCCTATTTATGTGATGTTTGCATAGGACAGCCCTGTATTAATATATGCCTACGGAGTTAGGCTGGCTTTGGTGCTGTCCTAGTCTATACTAACAGATGTACAAAGTGGGGTAAAACCATGGCTGTCCAAAGAACTCCTACTCAGTTCTACAGCTTTCACTGACTTTGCTGGAGTCAGATATTTCACTCCATTTCCATGCCCAATAAACTGTTAATCTATCTGTAGGAGGGCATAAGGCTTCCAAAATCCATAGGTGTTCTAAGTAGTAACAATGATTAGATAATCTCAATTTACTGTGCTGTAAAGAAGTATGGAATCCACACTATTCCTTGATATGTAAATGCTCAGCCTAGTTTTACTGTCAATGAGCCAAGGAAACATTGCTCACGTCTTTAATTCTGTAACTTCTCCCATGCCTAAGAAACAGGAGTCATTAAAAAACTCAACTATAAATCATGCTATAATTTTGCAAGGAAATTTGATGCAATAGCAGACCTCTCCCACATTTTGAGAGCCAGACCTAACTCTCACATCAATGAGCTGTTGGAAGATCTACCTAAATGAAATCCCAGGTAAAATGGGTTATTGAGGAATGTTGCTTTCTGACAATAGCAAAGCTTCTTCAACATGTGGACAGATAGAAGCAAGAAGTGAGGAGAGAACTGTGAAAGAGTCAGAGAACTGGGCTTTGGGGGTGGGGGAAAGGAAAGCCTAAGCCCATGATAAAGCTGACCTAGAACAGAAGTGTATCATAGCAGTGTGTAATCTCTGCCATATACTGTGTTCTTTTACCTATAAATTTTATCACTTGCCCTGAAAGAGGAGGATGTGAACAGTGTCCCTGATGAAGTGCTATCAGGGATGGCTAGAAGAAGCTTCAGCCTTTCCCCTTACCCTGCAGAGCCTTGGCTTCCTCTGAAAACCAGAGGTCTGCAGACTCAAGGGTATAACTTTGGTCAGTCTCTGTCTGGAACACAGAGATCCTTCACACCTCCCACCTGCTGCTCACAGGGACCTGCTTCATGGCCTGTCAGTGTGTTCATAAGAGACTTTATGGTATTTTACACACCATCTATTTTCTGACTAGATGTGTCTGGAGCTTCACTGGATCTCCCAAAGATGCTGCCACGCTGCCAAATATAAGACGAAGCCAGAAGAATGCTGATAGCTCGTCATAAACAAGGAAAGATGGACTCTGCGAATTGCTGGAGGGAGAGCTCCTGGCTGCTGACACGTTCCTTGCCGAGGGAAGCTTTGTCACAAGCTTCATCTGCTCTGTCTGGGAAATACTCAGGTTGTGCTTGCCCTGGGATACTGCTCTGCCATGTTGCAGGGCATTGATGCTTGGTCTGCCACCACCCTGCAGCAACTGTGGTTAATCCATCAGTTGAAGCTGGGCATGAAAACCCAGTGGAGTCCACAGATACAGAGAACCTGCAAGATCAGCCTCCCTGAGTTGGCTTTGAGGGCCTGGTTTTTATATCTCCTGAGATAGCAGCTGATCTTTGACAGATACATACTGGAAATAGATGTATGATTAAGGAGACAGGATGTAGCCTGTTGATAAAGGGCTTTATTTACTTCTCATCAGGCTTTATTTCATGAAGATTTTAATCTCTTAAAATAGATATTAAAAAAATGAGAAAACCAGCCTACCTACAGCCTACAAATTTAAAAGTACTATAAGGAGTAATACTACATTAACATAACTATAAGGACTAACAGGGCTATAATCTTATTGGCATCATGGAGATGTGGTGGGACACATCCTGTGACTGGAGTGCTGCGAAGGATACAGGCTTTTTAGGAAGGACAGGCAGGGAACAAGAAGGGGGTGTCACCCTCTGTGTCAATAGCTGGCTGGAGCTTATGAAACTCTGCCGGGGGATGGATGAGGAGCTGACTGTGAGACTGTGGGTCAGCACTAAAGGGAAAACAGGGACAGGGAATATTATAGTGGGAGTCTGCTACAGGCTGCCCAGCCAGGAAGCCCGAGCAGATGAGGCCCTCTATAGACAGATAGGAGCGGCCTCATGTTCACAAGCCCTGGTCTTCATGGGGGACTTCAACCACTCCAGTATCTGCTGGAAGGACAACACAGCAGGGCACCAACAATCCAGGAGGTTCCTGGAACTTACTGATGATAACTTCCTTCTTCAACTGATAGAGGAGCCAATTAGGAGAGGGGCTATACTGGACCTTGTTCTCACCAACAGATAGAGGCTGGTGGGGAGTGTGAAGGTCAAGGGCAGCCTTGGATGGAGAAACCACGAAATAATGGAGTTCAAGATCCTTAAGGCAGTGAGGAAGGTGCACAGCAAGCTCACTACCCTGGACCTCAGGAGAGCAGGCTTTGGCCTCTTGAGGGATCTGCTTGGTAGAGCAGCATGGGAAGAGGGGCCCAAGAGAGCTGGTAAAAGATATCACCTCCCACAAGCTCAGGAGTGAGGCAGGAATGCCAGGAGGCCTGCATGAATGAACAGGTCTCTCCTGGGCAAACTCAAATACAAAAAGGAAGCCTACAGAGGGTGGCAGCAAGGACAGGATGTCTGGGAGGAATACAGAGACATTACCTGAGCAGCCAGAAATCAGGTTAGGAAAGCTAAATCTCACACAGAATGTAATCTGGCCAGGGATGTCAAGGGCAACAAGAAAAGGTCCTATAGGTACACCGGTGATAAAAGGAAGACTAGGGAAAATGCAGGTCCTCTCTGGCCATATGGGAGGCCTAGTTATCTGAACATGCAGAAGGATGAGGTACTTGATATTTTTTGCCTTGGTCTTCCTTGGGAATTGCTCCAGCCATGCTGACCAAGTTGTAGAAGGCAAAGGTGGGGACTGGGAGGAAGAACTGCCCACTGTAGGAGAAGATCAGATTTGAGACCGTCTAAGAAACTTAAAGGAGCACAAGTCCATGAGACCTGATGATGCATCCACGGGTCCTGAGGGAAACGGCAGATGAAGTTGCCAAGCCACTATCCATCATATTTGAGAAGTTGTGTCAATCCAGTGAAGTTCCCACTGATTGGAAGACGGAAAATGAAATCTCAATATTTGAAAAGGACAGAAGAGAAGACCCAGGGATCTATAGGCTGGTCAGTCTCCCCTTGGTACCTGGCAAGATCATGAAGGAGATCCTCCTGGAAATGACCCAGCACTGTGTGCTTGCAGCCCAGAAAGCCACCGTATGCTGGGCCACATCAAAGGAAGTGTGACCAACAGGTTGAGGGAGGTGATTCTGCCCTCTGCTCTGGTAAGACGTCACCTGCAGTGCTGTGTTCAGCTCTGGAAACCCCAACACAAGAAGGATTTGGACCTGTTGGAGCAAGTCCAGAGGAGGCCATGAAGATGCTCAGGGGGACTGGAGCACCTCTCCTATGGAGACAAGCTGAGAGATCTGGGCTTGTTCAGCCTGGAGAAGGCTCTGGGGAGATCTCAGAGCAGCTTCCAGCATCTAAAGGGGGCCTATAAGAAATCTGGAGAAGGACTTTTACAAGGGACATGTAGTGAGAGGACAAGGGGGGAGATTTAGAATAGATATTAGGAAGAAATCCTTCACTGTGAGGGTGGCGACACACTGGCACAGGTTGCCCAGAGAAGCTGTGGCTGCCCCATCCCTGGCAGTGTTCAAGGCCAGGTTGAACACGGGCTTGGAACAACCTGATCTAGTGGAAGATGTCCCTTCCCATGGCAGGAGGGTGGAACTGAATGAGCTTTAAGGGCCCTTCCAACCCAAACCATTCTGTGATTCTATGATTTATTATTTTTTTAGCAGCACTTTTCCCCTGCTACCCTTCAGCTCCTGGTGCTCACTTCTCTCACGCTGAAATCTCAAGGAGATTTCTAGCTGAAGGTTGTGATCGTATTTCCTTAAGTGCCCTTTGCTAATCAAAGGTAATTGCAAAGTCAGGAGGGTTTCACTTATAATCAGTTAAATGTGTTTGCAGTCAGTTGGTGTTCTGCAGGCTCATTCTCATGAGCTTGGAGGAAGCTCACTAAAAATGGAATACCAGCCTTTTCGCAAAGTTTATTTGGGGTTTTTTGTTGCTTGGTTTTTTGTTTTGGTTTGGTTTTTTTTCCCTAAAAACAATTTCTCCTAATCCCAGAGCAAAAAACCCAACTCTTATGCAGAAGGAAGGTAATTTATGTTGAACCTTTGATGCTCAGTAATCATGTTGTTGATGTTTGATGATGGGCTCATGTACCAAGGGTATTTCCAAGTTAGAGCAGGCAATTTTCAAGTAATGAATCTCCTTTTCTTCTTTCAGCTAACGCTTTTGTCATAGATGTGACTTCTAATATATTTGACTGCACAAAGGAACGAGGACTCTTCCACAACTGTTTTAGTTGATTATTTAAACCAGGTAAGAAGGTTTAATCAGAGTTCACTGAGATAAACAGAGAAATTGCAAGGTTATGACATTTGCACATATTCTTGGCTTAACATATACAGTTCTGAGAGATTTGTTTGCGATTTCTCAATTTTTGTTAAAACCACTGCTTTGAGCATTTTAAGAAATGGCAGCACAAGGAAGAAGTTGAAGAGGGTGTGTTTTGTTATTGTATAATGATCTAGCATGCTTTTAACTTTTGGAAAAGAATTGGGAAAAAAAGCAAAATCCCTTTGAAATTCACCTTTAAAACACCAAGCTGCTAAGGTTTTTCCTGGGATGAATGTTACTGGGACAGCAGAACAGTGACACTGGCCTAAGGCAGTATTTGACATCAGAGGCCACCTATGAAGATACAGTACACTTGGCTTCATGATGTGCAAGTCACAGTTACTTAAGTGAAGCTCATTAAATCGTGGTTTTCCCTTTTTTTTTTAAGAAACATCAGCATTACAAATGTTTTCAAAGAAACTGTTTGACTGAATGAATCCAAGTGAACTGTTTTTCCTGTTTTAATTTTAGCCAGTGCTTGCAGACCTCAGGCTCCTGGGGACTGCTGTTCAGGGCTTTAAACTTGAGCTCAGGAGGTTAGCTACCATTGATCTCAAACCTCCCACCCCCCTTGCTTCCTGACTGACCAGACAATGCTGGTTTGTTTCTTTTGCCAGCTGCTTGAGTAGTGACTCCTGTAACTGCAATGAGGGTGCTGCTGCTGTGTTTCTGTCAGGGAGAGTATCAGATGATTAGGAATTGAAAACCCCTGCCTTTGGGCTCCCCCAGTTCTTGTTTCTGTGCAGGTTGGGCTGCTTTAAGACTTCTTGGTTCTGGTGCAAGCTTAACATGTAAGCAGATAAAGATCTTGGTTATGTGTTCATGGGTGCCTGGGAGAAGCCCCCAGCTGCTTCAGGGTGCTGCTGTGGGGCTTTGGCAGAAGGCCTGGGCTGAGTGGTCCTCCACAGCCACAGGTCCTCCCTGCTGCTCAAGTCTGGCTTTCGCAAGCATAATAGGCAATGGATTCATAACACAACCAAGCACTTTGCACTGTTCAGAGGAGGGGAATCAGTAGGGGAGAATCAGCAAAAAGTCACCTATATGCAGATGCTCAAACGTGATTGTTCAGGAGTTAAAGCCTGCCAGGAATAGCTGGCAAAGATTTTCTCACATATCTGAACAAAAATATGCTTCAACAGAGATATGTGTCCAAAACTACATATGATATTGAGGTTATACCAACTAGAGTAAGTGCACTGTTGATCATCTATTCATACATGATACAGTGAGGTGAAGACAGAGTATTGAGCACAGGGATTTACTCTTACAGCACAGTCATGAGTCTGTCACTACAGAAACTCCCAGGCACAAATGTGATCCTCCATCTCTGGGACACAGGATACCAAGTACTGAAGTCACAACAGTGTAACAAGGACGAGGAAAGCACAACTTTCAGTGCCAGGTTTGTGCTCTGAAACCCAGTAAATTGTTTCTGTCTTCTCAGAACAGGCTTTTGTCCTGCAGAAACTTTGATTTAAATGAAGGAAAACTGACACTGTGGTTTTCTGACAGGTAAAGCACAAAGCATAGCATATCATATCAGTCAGCAAGCTTTGAGTATTTCTGTTTTACCACAGAAAACGGTTGTCTCAACTTCAGTTGATCTTGGTGATCTTTGCCTGTATATCTGCAAGTTTGTAGGTTTGGGAAACCATTTTGTAAGGCATGTTATATCTTAATGCTACCAAGATTTTCTGCAAGTACATTAAACACTGACATGGTTTTTAAGTCCTTATTGTGAAGTTGTGACTGGTTTTTGTTTTGGGCTGTTTTGATAGCCCTGTGTTTTTTTAGAATGAACACTCAATGGAATTGAAGAACAAATAAAAATAAGCATCACACATCAAGCATTCTCATAAAACCACCTTGTTCTGCCTGCTAACCAAACAGACTAAGGGGCGTCTCAGTTACTTCCTCCTAATGTATTAGAGTTTTTGCTGTAGGCTTTGCCCTTCTTATTCTACCCTCACACAGACATGGATTATTGAGTTTTATTCCAAGATGTATTGATTTGCAAAGCAGAGCTGTGGCCTGTCCACATCTGAGCTGCCACCCCTTGAAAAATTGCTGTATATCATAGAATGGTAGCAGTCAGTGGTAAGAAATTTAGAGGGAGAAAAAGCCACGTGAACAACACCTCACAAACTTGTTATATAGAGTTACAGCTTCCAGTTTCATTAATATTGTTAGACATTACTGACCTTGTCCATAGTCTCCAGCTATTCAGCTGAGGAAGCTGTGTGTGTACAACAGCACAGCTAAGGTCAGAATGCAGTCTTACATTGATGCAACCTCATTGATTTAACTAGATATGATTGAGAATAGCATGTGGCCAGCTAGATGACTTAGAAGATAGGCCAGGCCCATTCTTTCAGTGGATAATTGTAGACCTCTCACTTCAGAAGCTGCTTGTAACACCAGAGTGTTAGAAGAGAGAGAGAAACCTCCCTCTAGTCACAATTGAGTGATATGAAATTCAGAGGGGGACAGGATTTGGACACACAAAGGTTTTCAGTTCTGATCTTTAGACCACATTTAGGCTCTGGAAAGCTAACAGGGCATTTTATATTGGGCCAGAAGATGATGCATGTACCCTCCCATCATGGAGACTATGCTGCCCTGAAGCAGCTCCTGTGAAGGTTTTGTCTGAACACATCATGTTGGCAGCTGCAGTAGAGAAAGTTCAAAGGCTGTTCAAAAGTCCTTTGCTGTAGGAAGAAAAAGTGAAAAGCTATAAGAGAAGGGTGCTGTGGGCAGTGGAGGCACTCAGGTCACCCTCCACTGCCACATGAGATAATCAGTACTTGCAAGGCAGGGCTGCCTTCTCCCATTGGTAGATTTAGTGTTTAGCTCTGGATCCTATTCCGGATGATTAGTTCCCAAAATTTGTGTATATGGACATAGACACTGAGTTTAATCAGTGATAGATGACTTAAAAAAGGCAATATAGGCCAGTAGTCTGTTAGGGACAGAGATTTCTGCACCTATAGCTGGGATAATAGAATAGCTTGTAAAATAATACAATTACTACCTGAGTTTTACAGAGCGGGGAAAACATTGTTGGCTTAGAGGGAAAACCTGTCGGTGTTGAAAACCAGATATTTTCATATATATAAGTGTACAGGTACAGAATGGAATATGCAAAGGTTGCATGTGCAAATTTGTTTGCAGCACTGTGCTATTCATAAACCTGCTTGGGTTCCTGGTTTAAGCCTTGCAAGTTAAAGATGCCACAGTGCTTGTAAAAGACGTGCTGTTTTGTATTATCATTTATGGTGGTGGATTTTCTTCCATCTCTAGACTGCAATTAAATGTTCCCACCATCCTGTAAATTAGCCTTTCTCTTTTTCTCTCTCAGATTTGCAACACTATGTTCATATAATCCTGTAATTATGTAACTATTTTCATTTCAGCACTGATTCAGCAATGTACTTCAGCATATGAATAATCTCTTTGAACCCAATGGGACTCCTCACATGCTTAAAATTAGGCATGGTTTAATTACTTCGCTAAATCAGCAGCTATACTGGTATCCAGAAATGGGTATAAAGGGAGGAGGCTTGCATATACAGTAAACACAATTACTGAACTGGACATTTCTAAACTCTAATTTTACCTTCCTACTCTATATGTTTTCAGCTGAATCATAGCATTGGAGACACAATATATGAGGTGCCGAGACTGAATTATGTCTTCTAAAACTACATCTTCTCCAGGGGCAAAGCAGTTTTAAGAGGCTTAAGACCCTCACTTGCCCTGCGTGCTCTCTTTGACTGCCCTTTCAGGCATGCCATTGCAACTGATGCAGGCCAGCACCAGAGAGGGCACTTTTTTAATGTAAAAAGAGAATTGCTGTGCTTATCAGGATTAGACCATAATCTCATATTGCATAGATATATCTCAGATGGTGATAAACCACCATGTACAAGCAGGAGCTGACAGTGGAGATGGAAAGACTTGAGGCCACCTCAGTCCACTACTGAAAAAAAGCTATGTATTTATCTACATCCTGAGAAATGTCTCCTGTGGACTGTTATCCTAAAATTGTGTATTGTCTAGAACCTGTAACTCTAACAGCTTTAAGCAAGGCATATTCAAGAGGTCTCTAACTTTTCCCTTATGCTATGTGAACTAGGAAACTCAAAGCATAGCCACTTATTTGGAATTACAGCTCTTCTATATTCAGATGGAACAGGACAGCAAGAAGTACTCTTGAAGAAAATGGGAACAGAAAAGAATAAAATGAAGCATCTCAGACTGCATTTAGTAGCAGAATATGAAAGTCTGTACAAAGTATCGCCAATTTTCACACTAGGAAATGGAAGCAAACAGGCCGAGTTCTTCAAGTTAAGTACAAATGAATGATTCCTGAGGCCCAGCATTTTGATAATTTTAAAGAATTTTCCTTACTGTCATAATGTCTCATCCTAACGTAAAAGAAGTTTCAGGGAGCAATGGTCTTACCTTGAATCAAACAGGACTGCGAGCTTTGATGTCTTTGGTACTTACACAGTGATGGTTTTACAAAGATATTAAGACACAAAATTCTCTGCAAGGGCAGGCAAGGACACAATTCTGTCCCAAAGTCAGAATTTAATCGTAGCACACCAAAAGCACCAAGAAAAGTGTCAAATTATGCTTAAAGACTATTAAAGGCTATTTTAGAGGCACAAAATCCATACAGCAGTTCCTGTTTGTGGCTTAATATCCACTAATAAAGATGAACTTACCTGAAGCTGTGAATAAAGAGAGGCTGCCCAGACAAACGTTTATGGAACAAGGTGGCCGTCTGCAGGGAGCCTGGTTCTCAATTAAAAATCCAGTACATGGGCCCATAAGAAAAAAGAGGACAAAAGGTAAAGAGGAATGATATTTTTACTCCTTGGCTAGGAGATCTGTTTGGAGATGTTCATGGAGTGAATGGGAACAGACCCCTTATGAGGAAAAGAGGCTTTAGAAAGGATCAAATAAGAGGGAATTTGATCTATTTGTTTCACAGATTAGGTTCTGAAAAACAGATCAGTCTGTTAAGAAAAGGCCTGACTATTGGTTTCTATTGAAGTTCTGTTTCATGTGGGTTTTAATGGTAGTGGCCCAGTGGTGGTAGCACTGCTGCTAGCAAAATGACTAATGCCCTGGAAGGCATTACAGCAATAATTTGCCATTTTGCAGAGCTCTGTCCATAACTTCATAAAATGGTTTATTTTGCATCAAACCCTTACTTTCTGCCTGAACAGTTTCTAAACAGTTAATGTTGATTTACAGATTCATTGGATAGAGAATAAATACCCTTCATCAAGTGAGATGTGGTTTCTTTGCCTGAATTTCTCTAGCTTTATCTATTATACATCATATGAGTCAGTTAAATAGGTCTTTTTATATTTCATTCCACCAAAAACATCACTAAGGAACTATATATTATATAGAAAAAATGCTTTACCTTCTGATGTTCTAACAGCAGTCACCTTTGACTCCAGACCTAGGCTACTGCAGCTCAGGGAATCCAATTAAACAGGCTTTGTATAAGAAAAACATAGCAATATTTGGCACTTCAGAATGTAATTTAACTACCTAAAAGCTATTTTATGCAACCTAAAATTAGGATTATAAATTTTCCGTTCCTACTTACCCATGCAGTTTTGCATAAAAGCCTCACTTTTGCAAAAGATAAGAAGGAACACAGGTTGGTTTTTTGTTTATTTGATCTTTGTTTTGTTGTCAAGCAGTGGGACTGCAGTGTTCCCACAATTTGGATGCTGCTACAGTGAATTCCTAGGCACTTGGCCTAAGTGGAGCAGTGATATGTATTAGCTTCTCACAAGCTGCAGTGGGAATAGCCGAGTACCACAGAAGGGATTCAGAAACTATACAGCTTGTCAGTTTATATTCTGTTTAAATGTAATCTTAAAGAATATGAGGATAAGGGCATATCATAAATTCTGCCTTTTTAGGGCTCTGTATTTTACCTGTGGCTCCATGTCTTTCTCCAGTTCGGATCCCAAGTCAGTACCTGTGCTTAATACTTTTGTTTCCTTGCAAGAATAGATCAAGGATTATTTTCTCTTCTAAAGCATCACTCAAGAAGTTTTTGTGTCTTTTGTTGCAAGTACTAACTGCTGAGTGTGGCAAGTCTTTGGTAATATACACTGGAACAGGGAAGGGGGTGTCCTCATTTTCTCTGCAAGGACTATTTTGGACATTTAGGTACTCATATGATTTGCCTTCTCAGATCTTTCACAGTTGCAGCAAAAGGGATAGGATTTATGGCTCCTTGCTCCTGTGCTTCCTTTTCATGGAATCCCTTGAGTGGGAAGAGTACTCAGAAAGTATCTGGCTCAAGCTCCTGCTCAAAGCAGGATGAGCTTTGGGATCAGGCCAGGCTGCTCAGGGCTTTCTGCATTTGGGTCTTGAAAATCACTATGGATGGAGATTTCTTCTCCCATGGATGACAGCCATTATCCTGGTGATAAGACCATTCTCTTGAAGTAAACAGGCTGAACAGGCCACAGCAGAATGGGAGTTTTGGTGTTTTATATAACAAAGGATAGCAGCAGCATCCTTCTACCAAGGATGCAGCCACTACTATAGTCTCTTTAACATGTGCTTGTCAGGTGCTTTCTGAGAGTGTATGTTGGAGTATGGGTTTCAGGAGGTGCTAGTAAGGATTGACTTTATGGTTAATTTAATGGCAGTAAAATGGCAGTTAAAATGGAATTTAACTCTATGATTTCTTTATATACATAGGGACTAATCTTCTCTAATGTACTCTTCCCTCATCAGTGGTATTTTCTTGCTTCAGCTCCTTGATATTCTCAAAATGTCCTTCAAAAATTGTACTCAAGTTGTGTTGTGGACAAACTATTAAAATTAAATGACAAAAGGTTCATTAATATTGATGAATAATTAATCATAAGATGTTGCCCTTAGATAAACCAGCTATAAACATTAATACAAGTGACCATTTAATGTAAATACAAGTATGATGTTATAATTTATTTTCTGTTTCCGGCTGTTTGCTAATTCATTGATGTATTAAATTGCTTAACTGGAAAAAAGACTTTGCAAATAACAATTTCATTTGATACTTATGAATTGTTAATACTAATAGTTTAGGAATTGAAGAGTGGAGGTCAATTGGAATGATGCTACCACGTGTGACACATGGTTTTCCCAGCTTGCCCTTATCTTCCTGTTGCTCAAGATTTGGATCAGCATGGGTTTCCTCATAATCTCTGATTTGTGTGTACTCTATCTGTACAGGACAAGGATTAAACAGCTCACAAGAGCCTCCTACCTACCATGTGTCCTACAGTCTATGTAAGTAACCAGTAACCAATTGAAGGAAAACACATCTGTCCCCATGTATGCTCTCCTGCACTAGCAGGTGGGTTGAGACATAATAGCTTTGTTGGATTCTTACTAGTATTGCTCTGATTTCTCACTGCTTATTAAGAAATTATTCACACTTATGATGAGCATCATACAATGATAAGTCATACAATAGCTTTTCTATGCTACATCTTTCCAGCATTCATGAAGCTGTTTGGTTTTGCTTTAAGAAGGGAAAGTGAGTCTGAGTAGCTGCTCAGCTCCTCCCTCTCTGACTTCACTTTTATTTTCTCATGACTTAAGTTTTCAGATGTTGGGCATAGAATTATGATGTAGTTCATGATCAGTAATTCATGATCACATTACTGAAATGATTCATTATGGATTGTAACATTTTACATTAGGACGGTGGTTTCTAGCTGAGTACCTTCAGTGCAGCTAGACTGCAAGCAAACACCTCTGTTTAGTTTTGATCACGGGTTACACTGGAGTGGAGAAACTGCATAGCAAGAGCTCATCAAGGATCCTTTGGATCTGTGAAGCATAAACAAGCAGGTTGTATCGTGACCAGCTCCCAGAATTAATCTGTTTCCTGTTCATTCAATAAAAAAAGAATATGCTTTTCTCACTCTAAAACTGTTCATTCACTATTTTGGAGAGCCAAAAACCCTTCGGTTTAAAAAAAAAAAAAAAAGAAAAGAAAAGAAAAGGAGGCACCTAATTTTTCCTCATAATTTTTGTTAAACTGCCCCATTCATGGTAAGACTCAGTTGATCTTTGTTCTATCATTAATGCATTTGATCCGGTGAGTTTTAAAGCAGTAGACTTTTCTCCTACATGTGTTTGTTTAATTGCTACTACCTTACAACTTACCAGGTGGTAACATTCCTGTTTTGTATTATACATGGGTATTGTCTTCATGGGCTTGAGGATGGTTTCTTTACCACATCCTAATAAACACCATGATTACCATGGGGCCCTGATTATAACCCATAGGCAGTACATTCTCTTCCATCTTCTGAGTAAGAATCCTCTTAAATTTCACAATACTATTCAGCAAACAAAACCAAGAAGGTAGATGTTATTTCACTTCGTATTTTGTCTTGTTGGCAGTCATTGTGCCTGCTCTGTGGTCAGTACAGTGTGCTGCAAGGGATTTATGACATGGTTATATCTGTCTTAACAATTAGAGCCCAGAACTGCCTTAATGTCTTTTGGGAAAATACCTTCCAGGGGCCCAAATAAGCTTTTGGATTTGATAGTCCCCATGTTGATATTCTCAGTGAAAGCTGATGAGTGCTTGCAGCAGGAGCAGCCTTGTGCTGAGATGTACCAAGTATTTGTCATGTATACTATAAAAATATTGGTGTTTTCCTACAGGTAGTCTGGTGAAGATTTAGTATCCTCAGTGTTTTGTTTTTATAAAGCTTAGAAATGTAGTTAAAAAGGGACAATGGAGGATTCTGGAAGAAGCTTGCAAGCAAAACAACCCTGAAACTGCTCTTAGGGATATTTTGTTGTGGACACTTGTTCAGCATCATGTGAAATGGTAAAGGCAGAAGTATGTTTCTGGGATGTTAGTGTATAACTAGGAGGAACCAAAAAAAATCTTCATCATCAAAAGGAGCGTGATCAGCAGGTCAAGGGAAGTGATCCTGCACCTCTGCTCTGCTCTCATGAGACCACACCTGCAGTGCTGCATTCAGCTCTAGGGCCCCAGACACAAGAGGGAAGTGGACCTGTTTGAATGAGCCCAAAGATGCTCCGAGGGCTGGAGCACCTCTCCTCTGAAGACAGGCTGAGAGAGCTGGGCTTGTGCAGCCTGGAGAAGAGAAGGCTCCAGGGAGACATTAGAGCAGCTTTCAGTGCCTAAAGGGGGCCTACAAGAAAGTTGAAGAGGGTCTTTTTATAAGGGCAGATAGGGACAGGATAAGGGGTACTGGTTTTAAACTGGAAGAGGGTGGTGAGGTGCTGGCACAGGTTGCCCAGAGAAGCTGTGGCTGCCCCATCCCTGGCAGTGTTCAAGGCCAGGTTGGATGGGGTGTTGAGCGACCTTTTCTAGTGGAAGATGTCCCTTCCAGTGGCAGGGGGTTGGAATGAGATGAGTTTTAAGGTCCCTTCCAACCCAAGCCGTTCTATGGAAAGAGCAGAAGAATTAATTTCATACTGCTTACATGAGACTAGAATGTCCCAGTCATTTATATAAATGCACTGATACGTAAAATTAAGAAAAATGTGACTGTTGACTTTTGTTCTTAAGTGCGTTTTTGATTCTCAACCCAAGAAAAACTTCTGGAAAAATCAATGCTTGTTAGCAGCTGCAAAATTTACTTTTCTACTCAAGATTTTGTTTTAGTAAATTGAAACTTGCCTTTACAATAGTATAGCTGCTGCTCAGGCCTTGGAGGTAACTTTCTATTTATTGTCAGTTCAAAACTGCTGCCTTGTAGCAGTCACAGAACTTGAAGTTTTCAGACTAGGTCTGCCATACATTTTCCATGAAAAATAATGAAGGTCAGTGTTTCTCATCTAGAAACCCTTAGCCAGGACATCATCCATTTCATGGATTTACTTGGCAAAGCATTCTAGGAATGTAATCATTTGAGATGTCTCACAGATAAGAGATAAGTGCTGTTATATGGAGGTGTGTTGCTAATATTGACGGGCAGAAAGTAATTGCTTTGTGGTTACTGGTAGTGTGATGTATACTTGGATACACACCCAAAGAGCAGAAAACAGGGAATGATGGATTTAGAAAGATAGCTTTGATAACATCTTTGCTGTTCTTTTAAATCATTCAAGGCTATTGAATGTCTCCAAGCAGAGACTTGGATCCTGAGGTCCCTGCTCTTGTCTTTGCCAGACTGTGGTCCCCAAGTGCTGGCTCGTAGCCATTTAAAGCCTTGTATCCCATCAGGATGGGGGTCAGAAAGGATGTAAGGCAGCACCAGGAAAGCCTCTCCTGGTAACCCTGAGGTAACCGTGGTTCCCACTCCAGCACAGCACAGCTGTGGAGTTGTTGGACCATGCTGCCACTGTGTGTTGAGGTCCCATCTGAGCAGGATGGCCACCTCTGTCACTGCCACACTGTGGGATGATGAGGAGACTCAGGCTGCCAGGGGAGAAGCCTGGAGCTGCTGCATCTGTTTTCTGTTCAGCCCAGGTGACAAACAGGAATGAGGCAGTGCAGGCAGGAATACCCTGGGGAGAGATGTTCAGAAACAGTGAAGGTGGAGCTGCCCAACAGCCCTGTGGGCAGCATTTGCCCTTCCTGTGCAGACTGTCTCCAGAAAGACTGTGCTGAGCTCCTGGGGCAAACTGCTGTCGGAATTGGAGTCATCAAAACTGTTGTGAACCTCCTTAAAATTGTATGGCTGATGCTCTCCCTGGGCATGGGATTGCATAAATTTGTGCTGTTTCTTTCTCTGTTGCTTCCTGTTTTTGTTTTGCTCTAGCCAGTATTGGGAACACAAACTGAGGCATATGCTGCATTTGCCATCTCCTAATCTTTAAGCTGACCTGCAGCATTAAAATGAGGGCATTTAGTATTTCTGCTTCTGCATCTGAGCATTATTCCATGCTGAGTCTGACAAGGAGGCCCCTCTTGGCACATTGCTCTCCACGAGGTGCTGGATGTTTTTCAGTAAGGAGTAAGTCTGATGAAATACCTGGGTTTTGTTATCTCAAATGAGCTGTGTGTTATAGACAAATCAAAATAGTTTGCTTGGGGCAGGATAAAGGAGGGGTAGAAATGGAAAACTGAGGAGCTAAACTCACAAATCTGGAAGTAATAGTAGTGTTGCCTTTGCCTCCAGAGCCTTTAATTTCTCTCTGAATGCTCTAACCCTGTGCTTCTGGGTAATACAGAGTCAGGGGGACCACCCCTGTCAGTCTAAGAATTCAAATGGAGTCAAGTTGCGTGTTTTGAATGAGATGAAATGTACTCTGGAAGATTCTAATTCCGTAAAGAACCAAAGATCTGAAAATTTATCTGAACTATATGTGCATGTAACCTTTTGCTTCTCTCACTGTTCAATGAAAATAAACCTAGTTTTGCACATCTTTGTTATGGACCAAATAGAAGAGATGGTGCTAGAAAGGCTTTATATCCTCAGACACTTCCAGTAAATGATTTTACAATACCAGACTCGTGGCCTGCCTCTTCATGCAAATATTTATGAAGTGCCCAATGTATATCTCAAAGGCATAGCAGGGACAGATGTAGTTCTTTGAGTACAACATCATTAGGTCCCCTATAACTGTTTGAAAAAGTCTTGTTGAAAATGGTTGCCTTCAAGCAGTATCCTGGGTGTCCTTCTGCATGTAAGAGAATTGAACAAGAAGATCACAGTGGAAAAAAAACCAGAAAATTCTAGTACAAACACAGAGTTGTTGAGATCAGGATGAAAGCACCAAGAAGGCATTTTTATGGTGAATTTTGTGAGCCTTATGCTAGAACTTTCATAAAATATAAAATATAAAATCACTTTCTTTCTGGTTAGGTTCTGTCCAAAAGAAAAGAGGATTTAGTTTGTTCTTTGTAAAATAAATAAAAAACATTAGTCAGATGTCCTGTCAGTAAGGATGGGTATAAACTGTGTTCACTGGGTGCCACACAGATGAGAGCAAGTTTTCCCCTATTCTAAAAGCGTGAAGATTTGGAGAAGGCTTCAGTGTTAGCCTTCTCTGCTTCTATGAAAACAAGTGTGTGGCTTTAATTTGCAAACCACAGTTATAGAAATAAACCCCCAATTGTGGTAAAACTGAGTAACTTTTATTTGAATGTCAATATTATTCTAAAGCCTGAGCCAAATTTAGGAGTACAAATTCTGCCATCCCATTTAACCACAGCATAAAATGAGCCCTCTTCCTTAAATAAATGGTTATGATCATTGCAGGTGCTACCTGTTCCTAAATGTTGTGCCTTACTACCTCTCTAACCTAAACCTGAAGCTCTGGAGAGCAGGCAGCAGCAGGAGACCAAATGTTGTGCCTGTTTCTAAATATATACATGCAAATGTGCTAGGGCTGAGTTGGCTGAAAATGTTGTTTCTCTATGTGGAACACTGAGGGAGAAGAGATTGCTTTTCGCATGGATTTCTTTTCTCCTTTGGGATCATTCTAACAAATTGTTTTCTGTTTGGGTGGAAAAATCTATCTGCCCTTCATTCCAGTTGATTTTAATTCCCCCATCACCTGTGCTGCTAGGAAAGCAGCAGATAGGGCCAGGTGAGGAACAGGAAGCAGAGGGCAAGGAAAACACTGATTTTTATCCAATACTACAGTTGTTTCCCTACCCCTGTGCTTGTGTATGGATGGTTGGTTTGGAAGGCATACCGTAGGGAAAACAAATCAATAAAAGGTGCTCTCACAAGTTTGGAATTAAACATCTATAAAGCACGGACAGAAAGCAGGTTTTGTGGTCACATTCTTTTCCCCTAGCCAAAATTCAGTGGAAATTTTCATGAGACTTTTTTCAGTTTATAACAAAATTTTGGGGGTTTTTAATTTCTTTATGGTTCTAGATGCGACTTTTGTAATTGGCCAGTGAATTTCACTGGGGAAAGATTCTGATGTGACTTCTGGGTAACTGTTAAGGAATTATGAATTCCCATATTGTGAAGCTCCAGATTTTTATTCTTGTCACAAGGCAGATAATCTGGCAACTGGTCTTACTAAAGGATAGAAAAAATAATGCAGTCAGTATAGCCTTGGGATCTGTTTCCTTTAATATTTATCAAATGCCAATTAAAATCTTTTCATTAATGCAGTAAACTCTCTCTTTTCATCTAAACTGTACTAAATCTACTCTTGATTGACTTAAATATGTTCATTAACTAGAAATCTGAGGGGCTGCAGAAAAGAGTTATTTCATAAACTATCCTTTGAGTCAACCCATATTATTCTACTGGCAAAAAATGTTGTAAACCAGCAAGAAACAAACAAATGTCTAAAAGCCAAAGGCATGAATAATGTTGTAATTATATTTATTAAATCTGGATAAAGGGCCAGTTCCACAACTGCCTTAGGTCTCTACTGTGGCTCACTTCTGTGTGACACAAAGAGAGAGGCATAACTTTAGGCAACCTTGCCACATGTCAGAATAACTTCCCTAAACCAGAACAAATTACAAAGTCAGGCATGTGAGGATGACACCAGCTCTCAGGGTGTGAGCTGCAAGCGGAACAGGACAAGGTTCGTACCATGCATGTGTTTGGAAAGCAGTAACTCTTCTGAAGGGAATGCTTTGCTCTGGGCACTAAGGCCCCTCATGTTACATGGGTGCTTCATAGTGATGTGCGGTGTCGAGTTCCCTGATTTGGTCTGAGCAAGAAAGCTGTGGGAGATGAACTGCCCCAAACCCCAGAGAGACAGGGCACCATGTTCTCCAACTGCCCTTGCTCTCCTTTCCCAAAGCCTGGTATCTGTGTGCTGTGTTGTGTGTTTCTGTTGCTCTTAGCACTTGCCACTCTTAGCTGATCATCTGCTTAGGGTTTCTGCAAACCAGCGAGGCATGAGGGGAAAAGCACTGATAAGAGAAGTGAAGGAAGAAGGGTGTGCTTCAGAGATGCTGCCTACCGAATACACAAAGAAAGCATCCAGAATCAGACAAAAGGCTGTACAGCATAAATTGCTCTTGTCATCCAATGTACTCCTCACAGCCTCAAGGAGAGGAGTTGTTTTTGTTTTGTTCCTGTTTTAC
This sequence comes from Melopsittacus undulatus, assembly GCF_012275295.1. NCBI lineage: Eukaryota > Metazoa > Chordata > Aves > Psittaciformes > Psittaculidae > Melopsittacus > Melopsittacus undulatus. The sequence goes on from NC_047528.1 coordinate 96,230,080, forward strand.
AGAAAACAAGGTGTTCAGTATGCCCAGCTGAACTTGGGAGAATTCGGGCTAACTTGTTTTGTCAAAAAAAATCCCTCCGATATTTTTTGTTGAAGTTGAAATATCACTCTTCTGAGAAGAACTGGCTGAAGAATAAGCATCTGGAAAGGGGATATTCTAAGGCTGTCTTAACAAAAAAAAAATGTCTTCAGGACAGAAATGCATCTTGTTTTCAAGAAAGATATTCTAAATGTATGGTACCTGCATATCATGTTTTAAGCCCAGCTGGTAACTCAGAACCACACAGCCAAGTGCTCACTCCCTGCTTCTTCCTCCCCCTCCTCCTGGAGAGATGGGAAGAAGAATTGAAAGAACTTAACTCCCATGGGTTGAGATAAGAACACTAAGGTGTAACACAAACCACCACTGCTACCACCAATAATAGTAATGATAAGGGATATAACAAGGGAAAAGAATACAATCGCTCACCACCTGTCAACCAATATCCAGCCCGACCAGAGCAGTGATCTCGCCCTCCCGGGTAACTGCCCCCAGTTTATACCATGGACATGACATGCTGTTGTATGGAATACCTCTTTGGCTGGTTTGGGTCAGGTGTCCTGTCTCTGCTTCCTCCTGGCTTCCCTCCTCCCTGGCAGAGCATGAGACTCACAAAGTTCTTGGTCAGACTGAACATTACTGAGCAGCAACTAAAAACATTGATGTTACCAGCACTGTTCCCAGTCTGAAAGTCAAAACCACAGCACTGCACCTGCTACTAAGGAGAAAAATGATTGCTACTGCTGAAACCAGGACAGTGTCCACTCCTTATTCCATACCATTCATATCATGCTGAGATCCCACACTTTTCAATATACCATCACTCTTGTCTGATATGTATACGTATACATACACACACAGAGAGATATCATTCCTTAGAGCATGGACCAGTCCCTATAAAGCTGCTGAGTCTGTTTGGTCCATGATGTCAGGCTCCGTCTCTTGTAACAGCCTTTCAGAGCAGGAGAGGTGGTGTGTAGTGTTGGATTGTTGCTTGCTGGTGATACTGCAGAACTTGTCGGGTCACTGCTGAGCTCATCTGGTTTCGTCAAAGCTCATTCTTTGTTGGGAAGATGGCCAGAGGGAAGTCAGGGCCAGTTGCTGGTGACCTGAAGATATCTAGTTGATGGGCTATAGAAGTGCTACATAGCAGGCAACAGCATACAGTTGAGTTCATTGGCCATTTTCCCCTAAAATCAAATCCCCTTGAGGTATACATCGGACTTCCCCATCTTCCTGCATTACCCACCAAGTATATCTGGGTCCCTGAGCAAAAGCAGGAATAACCCGGACTGTCTTCCCCAGCAAAATCTTTATGTGCACCACAGGAACTTTCTCCCCTTCTACAGTATGTAACAGTTCTGACTGGGCTGGGCCAGCCCTGTTGGCAGATCCTCTGGTGTTGACCAACCAGGTGGCCTTTGGTAAGTGTGTATCCCAATGCTTGAAAGTTCCCCCAGCCATTGCTCTCAGTGTAGTTTTTAACAGCCCATTGTACCATTCAATTTTCCCAGAGGCTGGTGCCTGGTAGGGGGTGTGATATACCCACTCAATGCCATGTTCTTTGGCCCAAGTGTCTATAAGGGTGTTCCAAAAATTAGTCCCATTGTCTGACTCAGTTCTCTCTGGGGTGCTGTGTCCCCACAAAATCTGGTTCTCAAGGCCCAGGATAGTGTTCCGGGCAGTGGCGTGGGGCACAGTGTATGTTCCCAGCCATCCAGTGGTTGTTTCCACCATGGTAAGCACATGGCGCTTGCCAGGGCGGGTTGATGGGAGTGTGATATAACTAATCTGCCAGGCCTCCCCATGTTTGTACTTCAGCCATCGTCCTCCATACCAGAGAGGCTCTAACCGCTTGGCTTGCTTTATTGCAGCACATGTTTCACACTCATGAATAACCTGGGCAATAGTGTCCATTGTTAAATCCACCCCTCGACCACAAGCCCATTTGTATGTTGCATCTCTTCCCTGATGGCCTGAAGTGTCATGGACCCACCCAGCCAAAAATAATTCACCTTTATGTTGCCAATCTAAGTCCATCTGAGCCACTTCAGTCTTAGCAGCTTTATCCACTTGTTGGTTGTTCTGGTGTTCCTCAGTGGCCCAACTCTTGGGTACATGAGCATCTACATGGCGCACCTTCACCACCAGCTTCTGCACCCAGGCAGCGATATCTTGCCACAGTGCAGCAGCCCAGATGGGTTTACCTCTGCATTGCCAGGTGCTCTGCTTCCATTGCTGTAACCACCCCCACAGGGCATTTGCCACCATCCATGAGTCAAGATAGAGATAAAATACTGGCCACTTTTCTCATTCAGCAGGGTAACTGAAGTACTTGGTGTAAGATCTTGGATAGCTTATCCATTGATTTTAATGCAAAACAAGTGTAACATTTTATTCTATTCTCTTTATCCCAGCTGAAGAACTGATCTCTTGACCTTGCAAAGTGGATATGAATATATATTTGCACAGCAGCAATGCTTTAGATTTTATTTTGACAACAGAATTTAGAAGTCACATCAGCATCAGGATGAAAAGCACTCTACCCAGACTTGTTGATATAAATCATTGGGTACTAAAGTAAAAGATGAATCCCTGAGGCATCCGGTTACACATAAGAAGATAATGTCCTGTGACTTAATTCCTTGGACTTTCAAATACGCACTCAGGTAAAAAGCATACCCAAATTTACTTTCACTGTCTGCTGCTCTGATGTTCTGACAGTAACAGTGTATATGCATTCTTCTAAATACTGTGTCTCCCTGTTTAAAATTCAGCCCTGGATTTGGATGCATACAGGTTGAAATTGTCTTAAATCTATGATACAGAAAACAGCTGTGGTAACTGATCTATTACATTGTCTAAAGATAAACTGCATAGACAAGTGAGGAAGGGCATAGAAGATGAAGGGTTAAGTGATGATGTGAGCAGAAACTGAGCTCGAAATTGGAGCTGTTCTAAATTGAGAAAACAACATAGCTCCAAGGTGTTTTATGACTTGAAAAGCTATTCATTCTTTACATAACATTACCATTAGTTACCTATGTAGGTTGTATTATAATAAAGCTGAGAGTTAACCGAACCTTACATTTTATAGGTGCACGTTTAATTAAATTGTATGCTTTATCTGTAGTAATAAAATACGAGACTCATCTGAGTTAACACACAGTTTTACAGTTTTAAGGTCTGAAACATCTCCAGCATCTCCATTCAGGGCTCTTTGCTATATGAGCCATAACATCCATCGGGGGAAAGTGCTAATCTCTGAACCTTTTCATTTGCAGCTAGAAAGCTATCCTGCTCATTGTGCTGATGCTGTATTAAGCAAGTAAATAAACCAGCTTCCTGTTCTGGAATGAAGTGAACCTACAGACTCAAAGGAAAATTCTCCTAATCATCATAGAGCATTCAGTTTTGCATACGATTTAAATCTAAAAGCACCATCACAGGATAGTATAATGAAAATGTATTTTCAAGCCATGCTGAAGAACACACAACTGTTTCCTGTTGATACTGGAGGACAGAAGAGGACACTTTTACATAAGACTGCATTACATGAGAAACTCTTACTTAACCATCTGCTCTGTGCTTGCAGTGTTTTGTTTCTAGCCTTTGTTGATTGAGAATAACCTTTGATATTTCTCCCTGTTGCAACAGGCTTAAAAGCACTTTATTCCAGGTATAGCCCAGGAAAAGGCCTGATTCAGTATGTCCTGCTACTTGAATTTTGTCACCAGAAGAACTGAATTTGTTTGATGTATACTTCTAGACTATGACTTTGCAAACTGAATTTCCATTTTTTTTTCCAAGGAAAACCAATGATCTGATCTGTCACTGCTCCGTTATTTTAGCACAGTCACTTGTCATAGAATCATGGAATGGTTTGGATTGGAGGGGACCTTAAAAGTAATATAGTTCCAACCCCCTGCCATGGGTAAGGACACCTTCTACTAGACCAAGTTGCTCAGAACCCCATCCAGCCTGGCCTTGAACACTGACAGGTATAGGGCATCCACACCTTTACTTTTTGTCCTTTACTTTTTTTGGAAACTAAAAAAGCTTCAACCCAGTTCCCCCTCAAATCAGCATAGAACCCCCTCTTTTTGCTGATGAAGTTGTCTCCATTTGGCAAAGCTCTGCATTCAGCTCTGCAAGCAGTCCAGTTGCATCATCATGCTTAAAAGGAGGCTGGGAAGTTGTGTGTGATCATCCAGCACGGTGGAGGAGCCTGAGCTGGGCAGGTACCTGCCAGACCCTGTCTACGGTTCCTGTGGCTGCAGCTCAGGCACAGCTCATGCTCCCAGCTCCAGGAAAGGTTTTAATCTAGAATATCCACTGGTAGGCAGTTATATTATGTTAAAGCCAGTGCTATGCCTCAACTGTCCAGACTGCATGACAGAGAGCTGGGGTGAACCAAGTGTACTGAATGTCTCCGTTTTCAGAACATGCTGGAGTTTGGCATATTGCTGTTTATGTATAAATGAATCAAGGCTATGAATGGATTCAGATTGCTTTCAGTCCATCCTGACATCTCCTGAGCTCTAACAACAGAGACAGTATGATATGAAACTTTTAAGTTAGAATTAGGTGTGGTTGAAAGTCATGGAACTTCAACTTAGCCAAATTTGTGTGAATAAGGAACAATCTGAACAAAAAACAGACCAGGAAATGTTTCTTCTGAAACTGGATACAAAATTTCTTTGCAGTACTCTAGTGTCCATGAAAACTCAAAGATTTTCATGTCCACTTCTGTTGTTAAGGTCCAAGATAATTTTTAGAGATAAGTTATCTGATACCAATCTATTTCATTTTCTCTAAAGGGTTTGCTGACTGAGCTGGAAGAGAAGGAAAGAAATAACCTTTTTTGCTGTTGTTGTTTTATTGCTGTCTTACATTAATTTTCCAGCTACAATGGATTTGCAGTGGATTCTCAGTGCTCATGTAGCTGCTGAGTTCTCTATAAGCCAGTGGAGCCAATGACAACCTCTAGAAAAAGAAATCACTACTTGTACTCTGAGGATCATCCTTGATTAGTAATGGTAATGATTTGTATTCATCAGAGGGCAGAACACATCTATCTTACAGATTAACAATCTCTTTCTCTCTAAAACACTGCTAGTAGGTGTGAGAGTGTTGAAGATTCTGTGTTTTGGAAGGCATGGGCAAGCATCTCTAGCTGAAGCTGAAGCCTTAGTCTCCCAAATACAAGTTTCTGTTGTCTAACAATGTTTACCATGTAGTAATGCAAAAACGTGTAACACTATACCCTTGATTTTGACACACAGTGGAAATGTAGCTTTTGATAATTCCCTCTGAGGTTTTTAGCTCTGTGAATTCTTAGATAAACAAAATCATAAGCTGAGTATTAAACAACTACCTTTTATTAGAAACCAATGCCTTGAACAGTCATTCCCAAGAGAAATAGTATTACACTGGTAATGGGAAATCATGAGTCATTTATGTTAAAGTTTGGTCTTTGAGTGTAAATTCTCTTTGAGCAAAGATAGTATTCTTTCATCTCTCTGTAACAGCACCCAGGGTTTGAATTTGAGACTTTGGGTGTTGCAGTAATGTGTACATAATAATGCATTCCATGCACATTTACTGCACAGATTTGCATGTTATTCTTTTCAGTTTGCACCCCAGAAGAAGAGAGGAACCAAAGATTATTTGAAGAAGAAATATTTTGTTATCATGCCTGACCAGCCTTCCTGCTCTCTGTGATGAGATCACTGGCTGTGCGATGAAAGGGAGAGCAGTGGGTGAGAGGGTGTTCTATACCTTGACTTTAGCAAGGCCTTTGACACTATTTCCTGCAGTATTCTTGGTGCCAAATTGGTGAGATCTGGACTGAATAAGTGGGCAATAAAGTAGGTAGAAATTTGGCTACACTGCTGGGCTTGAAGGGTGGTAATCAGCAGCACAAAGGCCAGCTGGCAGCTGATTACTAGTAGCATGCCTCAGGGGTCAATACCATGGCCAAGACTCTTAATGGCTTTATTTACAATGTGGACAATTCAACTGAGTGTGTGCTCAACATGTCCCTTCCAGCGTAAATTATTCCATGGTTATTTTCATTTGGGAACTCACCAAATAGGTAGGGTTGAACACAAGCAGATGTAAATGAATTCACTCAGTGAATGTGCTAGCTCTCCTTGCTTTTAAGGAGCACTTATTTCAGAAGAGTGCTTGACAAAGTGTGGATGCAGTAACACACTGACTTCATCTACAGCGTAACACAAAGAAAGTGGCATAGGACCAGGATGGACAAATCTGTCCTGAACTGTATACTCCTGTTGGCTGAGGTACTACTCCTGGGACTGACTCTTGTGTGAAAAAACAATCAGTAAATAATGGTCTTTGGTCTAATGGTCTAATCTGAAGTGGTAAGAGCAAACAAGTTGGATAGCAGATGCTGTTTTCCTGTGGTTCAGCATCACCGTCAGAGATCTGCCTACTCTTTCACTGGCTAATACATATTTATTTAATGACCTGCCCTAAAACCTAGATCTGCCGTTTTTTCTCAGAACAAAAGTGATATAAATACCGCTGTTGTGGGCATTTGTATGAGAAAGAAGTATTGCCCTATAGTAGACAAGAAATGTGGTATTTGCCTGGAAAAGAAAATCTTCCATGTCCAGGAGAGAGGTAGCAGCCAGTTTGGTTTTAATGGTTTGAGGTCTGGAAATTTTTATTGGTGGGTTTTGTGGCCCTCTGTACCAAAATAGTTGTATTTTATCCTTGAAGCAATATGTGATTTGAGAAAAAAAAAAAAAAAGAAAATCCTTTGGCGTTATATCCATTGGCTAGTTATTTCTAGACACCTATTCCCACCTGCTGTTTTATAAACTACAGATTTAAAACACTTCAAATAGAGCACAAGACACTCCTTTTTCTGTTCCCATCTTCTGTTTTCAGTGTGCCTGATGTACATGATATGAGTCATCCCTGTTACTTTTATATTTCCTGACTACCAGTAGTTTGGGATAAAGCTTTTTTTTTTCCTTCTCAGCTGACATTTTCTTCGGGAGCAAAGGGCAGGGAAATATTTTAAAGTATATTTAGTGTTTGAGAATGTTGCTAAAATAGCATGGGAACTTCTTTCCTCAGTGAAACCTGAAAAAGGCACAAATTTCATCAATTTTTTTGCCAGTATTCTTCTATCCTAACCTGAAAGGAAAGCCTTAAGGAAAAAGAGGTCTTTTAGTTTTCCATACCATCTGGATTTCTCCACCCCACGTTTTGCTTGCCTTTGCCCTTCCAGTTTTTATTCCTGCTGTTTCTATTTTTTTATTTCTTCTCATTTATTCCTCCCACCTATTCTGTCTCTCTTCTGTGCTTTCCCCCATCTGCATTTCATTTTCCATCTCAATTTCTCAACTTCCTTCTGATTTCAACCTTCTGCTTTCTCCTAATTGTTTTCTGTCTTTCTTGGGTATGAAGGATCTAAATTATATGCCAAAAGTAGGCAAATATATTATAAAACCAAATTGGCCTTAATGGCTACTGACAAAAAAAACCCAACAACCCAAAACCACAATACTCAAATGTTCTGTCAGTACTCAAATCTTTTCAATACTCAAATACTCTCTTTCACTCAAATATTCTCTTTCAGTTGGAATACTTTTTCCTCTAGGTACTTCCCATATTTTTGGTTATACAGATGGAAGCAAGAAAAAGTGAAAAAATAGAATCTACTATATTAAAAGACAAATGCTTCCACTAATGTAAAATGCTACTGCCTCAAACTTACAAATCTGCAGAGTCAAAACTTAACTTCTTATTATTTTTTTCTTGCTCATTTTCAAGTACAGCTGCTACTGAGATGAGACTGGTACAAAAACCCATAGCAAGGAACAGACACAATTCATCTTAAAACACTATGTGACTGCCATACTTGTAAATCCTTATGACAGACTTTTTTTACATTATAAAATGTAAAATACACATTTTATTGCTCCATACTTATTCAGCCATTTTTTTCATTTCCAAAGTCACAGTTGATTATGATGTTTATGATTATCACTTGTGTGATGTCAGAGAAACAGCGAACACATTAAGCACAAACTCTTAGCATCTACCTACAGCAAATGATATCGTAAGTAGATTTGGTTTGCCATATCTGATAATGTCAAAGTCTTCCACAGGCAAGTTAAGAAATGCACAGTGTTATTTCAGAGCAACACTTCTTTCTGTAAAAAGCACTTGCACCATTATTTCCTTTCCCATTCTCATTTTAACATATATCCATTTTTAAAAAGAGCAAGACTGGGGATTTCTTTCTTTCATAAAGCCATGATTTGTATTCTCAGGTTGGGAGGGTGTTTTTGTGTCATTTCTTCTTGTGGAGGCAGAAAATCAATAATTGCCTTCAAAAAGAGTACATGTCAGAACCTGACAGAGTGAAAGGTATTGCTGCCATCATGCATATGACTCCAGTAGACTCCACAACTCTACTTCTGTCCCTTGTAACCTTAAAAAACCCCTCTTAATATTGGACTTTGGATGTACTTTGAAGTCAGCAATTCATTAGGTGTGTCATTCAGGTACTGAATCAACCTATAAAACATTTACATTCTTTAGAAGAATTTATCATATACTGACAGGAACAATGAAACAGGCCCATTTTTAGAATGCCCTAAAAGATCACTTTCCACTTCAACACTCAACCACAGCAAAGTTTTATGGTACAGATGGTGTTTCTTCAAAAAAGGACTTGCCAAATAGACAAAGATCTATGACCAGACTGGATGAAAACCATCCACCCACAATTTCCATTTGCCAGGACAGTAACCTCAGGTTTTCAGCTGGACTTTGCAATTGATGCTGAAGACTCTGCGGGATCATTTCAGTGATGCTGCTGGTATAAATAAACCCAGTAACTTGATCAGCTGTGCAGCTTTAACATTTTTATCAGAAGAGTTCCTTATAAAAATTTCAAAAATGTTACCCCTGGTTTATTAACTGCAGGGGCTTAGGGGAACTTTTACTAAAACAGTTGCATTTTTACACGCTTTGGAAGGGGAAGAAGGATTTAACTGCTCTCCTCCAACATACAGTCTTACTGAGCCCAGTAAAGCTCTTTGTTTCATTGCTCACAGATAGACACCTACTTGTGAGCAGATGCTGTTCTTTTCAGTGGGTTTATTCAAGTGCTTGGAGTTGTACACTTCCTTAATTGCTTTCCTGAATCAAAACTCTGAGATGACATTCTTTTGGTTGACTCAGTCATTTCCTATTTGGCTGCACTTCTCCTCACAAAAATGATTGTGTTTGCTGTCCAGTGTCTCAACAAGCAGTCAGAAATATCTCCACAAATCTTTGGATGCCAATACCAATGGCAAAACAAAGGTACTCCATAGCACTTTAGATTTGGCATTTTCACTTTTATTGATAAAACCCCATTTTTTTTCATCAACTGCATTTGTCTTTTCTGATTTATTTTTATATGCACAACTTTTAGAATCACAGCACAATATGATTTACAGAGTTATATCCAACTGACTGTAAGGGGGAATATCTAGAAAGCAGGAGCACTGTTCAAAGCACTGATTTTTAAATTCATTAGTTGTGAAATATATTCATGCTTCTTGGCTTGTTCCTGGTTTTCCATTCACTTCTGTTATTTAGCTCAACACAGCACTTGCTTTATTGTGAACTCAGTCTGCTCCAAAGGAAAAAAAAAATCAGATCACTCTAAATCATATCTCAGTAACAGTAAGAGATAATATCTTCTGTTTGTTATGCCTGCAAAAATATGCCTGGGCCAACAGGACTGCCAAGGCCCATAAAACTCTTGCATCACTAACAATTTATTGGCATGACTCTATCATACCTTCCTTTGATGTTTACTGGCTCATGCCAGCATTAAGTTCCTTTGATTTTAACTCTGTGTGTGTGCTTAGGCACCTCTTTTTGTAGTGGATATTTTTGGCTTGTTACATTTATGTCTGTTTTTTTTCTAAGGAAATTGATGTACAAGATTATCTTCAAATACGATGCTCTGAAAAAGGGAGGGTCTGCTCAGTTTGATAAGCTCTTTTCTTTTTGAATATTGAAATTAATGTGGACTTGAGTCTAAAAAGATATGCTCCAATATTTTCTTACTTGACAAATAATTTTTAAAGGTCATTACTTCAGATAGTCTTTTTTTTTTTTCCTTAAAAGGCGTTGAATCTCCTGCTATGATGAGACACAGCTCTTTATAGGAGACAACATAATCAGCCACTTTCATTATTATATTGTATGACAGTATGACTTCATTCCTAATGCAATTTACTTGAATATTTTGGCAGATGTGTGCATGAGACTAGAGGAGCTGAACTTCTATTAAATCACATCCTGAAACAACAACAGATTGTGTTGTAGATCTAGCTATGCAGAAGTTTCCAGCTCTGCTCATAACTTACTGCACATTAAGGGAGATATAAGGAAAGTACACCCTCCAAAACACTGAAAACCACTCTATGATATGACGAGAAATGACATGCATAGATAAGCAATCTCTGATTAAGAGGTGTACGTAGCACTGTTACCTAGTCAACAGAGGTCAGTAAATGTGTCCACTTGTGATTCCAGTGACAGCAATTAGAAGAAACAAAGCCTTCTTTTGTGAATGACACCTTTTTCTTCTACATTTATGTGCTTATATACTGCTTTTTTTAGAATAAGCGACAATACCAAAATGTGATTCTTTCTGCAGGCTGCAAACTGTGCCAGCACTGTAGGATTTTAGGAATGTGTGTGCAAATGTGTTACTGGTTGCTATACAGTAAGGAGGACAGGTCAGAGAAATTTTCCTAGCACTTGGAATGAAGTCTCATGAGTGTCTGAATAATCTCCATTAACAAATTCAGAGCAGCCTCTGAGATCTGTGTCTTTGCCTAAACATAGGGGTACTCAAATGGCAGAAGGCTGCTGAGGATGAAGCAGGATTGTCAAACACAGGCTTCAACTCCAACCTCAAGAAGCACTGAGGTAACTTTTAAGATATGTTGGGTTCAGGGGCAAGTTCTAGAACTTGATAAAATGTTCTGTGGAAAATCAGAGTGACTAAAATCTGCATCAATATACTTACTTCATCCTTGTACTTTTTTTTGCATCTTTTCATTGGTGTTATCTGTTCTAGATCTAACCTCTTTGACTAGGATAGTTTCAACTTGAATTAAGTCAACTTTAATCACAAGGCAGAAATATTCTATGCGAAGCATTAGATGTAAAGCTTTCTGTACTTTGGTTGTAGAGAACAATTATCAGCACAAACCTGAAAGCATTATTAGTTCTCTACAGCATCTAAAATAACAAAGGAAAAATAATGACCAAACTAATTCCATTCTGCAGACCTTATATTTGAATGAGCTTCTCTAATATGCTGAGATTAAAAATACAAGCCAGTATGCTCAAAATGTGGGATCATCGAGCTCTGAGTGCCATGGGAAGATAAGCTTATCTCATCTTTAGTACTATTTCCTCTTTTCTTGACTTCCTGAGATCTTGACTTAAAGATCTATTTAAAGAAAAGAGGAAAAACAGATCAAAACATAATACTGGTGGTGCCACCTGGGTCGGCAAATCAGTAAAAGACATACTTAGATCTGAATTGGGTAATATAACAAAGTACACCAACGATTTCAAACTTCTGACCAGAAAAAAAACCCCAACTCTTAAAACATGCCAGACTTTCATGACTTTGAATAATCTTGTGTTTAAATTCATGTTTGAATGCATGAACTCAGAGTTACACAGGGCAAAAAACTACCCCAAGTAAAATCAGAAAATGTCTTACCAAAATTTGAGTAGGAATATGCATCCCAAATATAAACAGAGACAATATTACTTTTGTAAGTAGCTGACTGTTGGTCTACAACACATTAAAAAGTAGCTGCAAAAGCAATAGACAATAACAATTGGATTTTGGGTGGAGTAGAGACCCAGTTTGATCTTCCATGCCTCAAATGTCATTGAGTATCTTTCTTCTACCATCAAGTTCTAACAAAAACTTACGGATAGACTCTCAGTCTCCAGACTTTTATTTGCAAAAGATGAACTTCAACAGACACTTCCCACTGAAGAAAAAACAACCAAGAAATAACAACAAAAAACCAAGCCAAACACCGAAACAAAACCAAAGCAATACTTAAATGTAAAGCTATGATTGAAAAAAAAAGTAAAAGATAAAGAAAAAAACAAAAGGTGTTATTTCCTCTATTGCCTGGTGTATTTTAAGATTAAGAATCAGAAATCAGGATGCAGTGACTGTACTTGGCTTTTGTTACTTAGGTGTTACTGAGATTTCCTGGGTCTATCTGGCACTGCCTTTGGGGTCTTTGATTTGGAGTTTACTGCTTTTCCTACTTAGAACTTGAAAGCAAGAGAAACTAGTGTTGGTTGCAGAGCTGCTTCAAGCTGTCTCAGCCCCTAAACAAGATAAAGAACCACCTCCCTTAGACACAGTTTCTTCTCACTACTTTCTGAGGGCAGTATTGCACAGGTACTCTGCACCTCACCACTTCAGAACTGAGCCTTCAAGACTTCCAAGAGCCTCACCACAGTCAACAGGATTATTCATATGTTAAATGTTGACTACAGTAAACGTTGTAATGGCTCTGTGCCAACAGCTATTTGTCACAAAGAGATATTCTTTTACTGAAAACAACCATATTCAGCAGCAAAAGAAAAGGACCACTTTGAGAAAATGGGAAGTAGAAATTTACCTGAACATAGAAAAGAGTGGGGTTGACTGCCTTGGCTGATACAATTTCTTTTAGGGACGGGCTGACTACCCAGGACTAACTTCTAGATGGCTCTGTTAGAGTCCTCATCTGCCCACTGGAAGCATGAAAGGCCATTAGTAGAGAGTCAATGGTGTCTAACGAGCTCAGAAATCCTGGGGCTGTGTCACCAGGGCAGTGGACCTGTTTGACATCCTTTCCTTCAATTCTTTCTATTAATGAGAGCAAAAAATATTAAAGTTTGACTTATGTTTCTTGTGTTTTAGTTTCTAGTGTAGTAACCTATATTTAACTTTAACTTTCAAAATTAAAAGCCTGATATTTTCAGTTCTTATTTCTACTATTCATTTAAATAAATATACAGATGGAAAGCTATTTTCAGAACTGCTCAATGTTGGCTTCTATTCTGTGGAAGTCAGCAAAAAAACTCCTACTGATTTTTACTTGGGAGTAGAACTATGTCAACTCTGAACAGTCTTGAAAAGCACAACTTTAGCATCATTTTGACTAAATGCTGCCCATGTATAATCCTGATGAAATTAATTCAAAACATTTAATTAAAATATATCACTGTATTTTCAGTCCACATTTTCTCCTTAACATGGGTGCCTTGTCTGCACAGGCAGCGATACCACAGAGTAAGTCAGATACTTCATACGGATGTTCCTGCTTAATTCAAGCTGCTGTTATGACATATTTATGTAGCTCTCAAAGTTTACCTAAAATGTGTTGGAAGCACACCAGCCATTTGTATCCTTGCTGCTACACATAAGTCCTTGCCTTTTTTCATTTTTTAATGCAGGTATCTGAAGGAATTTAGGTAATTTATATTTGAACTTGAGCAACATACCATTAACATCCAACCTAAACACAGTAGCTGATGCACTTCTGCAAGAACAGAAAGAAGCATCGTTACTCATAGTAATTCTTATTTATGCCTATATATCTATATTCATAGGTATGTACATGTACACGGACGTACATTTTTCGTAATGTAAGCACACTGATCTTTAGTGTCTCTTTCACACTAGATTCAGGATATTTCCTGAAGAATGAACCTGTAGTTCCAATGATAGTTTAAGCCTATGTAGGCTGAGATGACTGCACAAACAAATCTCACAAAAAAAACCCAAACTGTGTGTTTCAGCCAAATCAGTTCTGAACGGACTCATTACCTACATACTGGTGCTGGAGTAAGACAGAAGGTGGAAAAGCCAGATTGAAAGCAGGGATAAATCATCCTCACACAGGCTGGTTTAAAGAGCTGTGGAATTGCATCAGAGTATCTTCAGTATTTTTTTTACATGATCTGGAGACTGTAGGATTGTTTTCTCCAAATTCTATCTGGTATCTGCTAGTTAATAAAAAGGTTTTTGTTGATCATTATGAGACCTGGGTCAGCCTCCCAGCATGTAGTAAGTACAAGAAATGTCCTGCTTTCTTAAACATTTTTCATGAGATTAAGTGATCAGTGACGACTCAGTTCTGAATGTCGCCAACACTGCAGCAAGGCTAATGTGTTGCTGCCAGCAGCCCACATGATTAATGGGTGTCAGGGTTGCTTTTCTCATCTAGATGTACAGATCTAGATCAATAACTACCTTAACAGATCTGTAGCTAAAAAATACACCATAGTGAGTGTATTATATTATAAATATTATGATATATATATTTAATATGCTTATGTATAGAAATAATTTCTGGGCAGAGATATAATGTTTAAGCCAGGAGGAGGGTGAAGGACATAGTGTGACAGTAACAGCTCTACTGCATTTGGTGTAAAAAGCATACGTCAAATGGAACAAATTAACTATTGGACCCATTAATGTTTGATTTATCTGCTTAATTACCTGCAAATATATATTTTTTTAATTTGAGACTCTAGAGGCTGCACATCAGTACTTATATCTGTTTATTATTTTCAATATATTTAGGTTTATAGCCATGGTTTAGTAGATATATTGTACAGCTATTACGGTAGAAATACTTGCACATTATGTTTTGCTAATCTGTTAATTCTAGTAGAATTTTTTCATTTATTTACTCTGCCATAAGAATTTCTCTTCTGTCTCTGGAAATTGAATTTGTATGAGGTTTCCTGAATGTATTATGTTCAAAACTCAGAGCAAATGACAGCTATATTTGCCACCTCAGCTGTGCTGTGCAACTGCCCGACACCTTTTAAAACATGAGGTTTTGTTTTTTAATTGGAAAAACAATTGAGGCTCCACCTGGGGCAATGAATGTGTAAGTAAAATATGTCAGGAGATTTATTTGAAATAACCTCAGTGATTTTAGAGTAATTTCTCACGTTTTCAAAAGTGGCTTTAAATTAAATGAAGTCAACTTCGAACTAAGTGCTTCTGAAAATAGAACGTAGTGAGCTTTAACTGGATTTTAGCTTTTACAGCTTAACCTGATTCCCTCTATGATTGCATAGTGCAGTAACTCACAGTAAACTGAACCCAGAGTTAGTTTGTGGGGAGGTCTTTCTTTTATGTACAAAGACAGGCTTTCAGACATAGGTGTCAGAATCTGTTCTCTCTTCTGTTCTGTGTTGCTATCATGAAAAAAATAGATGGTTCTTGAAATGCCTAACATTACACTGATCTTCTTTAACTCTGTGTTTCCATGCTAATATAAAAGCCGCCACATCACTTTCAATGCTTCACTAGTAGCTCATTAAAAAAACCGCAAAGAATAATGTCAGCATCTCTGTTACAATGAATATTTTGACGTTCACACCTCTGCCGATGGGTGCATGAACAATCACATTGTGTGAGCTGCTTAGGTGCCGGGTCCTGGGCCTCAGCCCGAAGGGAGGGAAAGGGCAGCTCTGCAGCCCTCCAACCCTGCTGGCCACTGAGGCAGAAGGCACAGTGTGTACAAGCCCTCTGCATCCAGCATGAGCAGGTTGGGATACTGTGTTAACAGCTGATGAGAAGAACCTTGCTTTATCTTGCCAGTACACAAAGTCTAGTTTTATAGCCTTTTTCAATGGAACCAGTGAATGCCTGTCACAAATTCTGCTTTGGAGAAAGAAATTTCATCTACTGTCCTACTCCCAGTATGTTTTTGTGTCTTGGCTGTAAGTCAGGAAAAGATATATCCTCTTTTCGTTATTATTTTGTGTGTGTGCATAAAGGAATAAGGCAGATGTATGCCAAATCAACTTGTAGAAATATTTTTAAATCCTTTTACTGAGAGAAATTGCAGGGTGATTACAAAATGCAGAATATCTAAGAATGGCATTATTCTTGTATACAGAACAGTCTGCAGTTCTTCACTGCAATTGCCCCCCGCCTCCTTCTTCAGCACAAAACCATCCATTACAAAGCTCCTGCAGTCACTGATTTATGGGCTGGTGATCAAACTTTCATGCTTCTAATACTGTGAGTATTTTATAAAAGATGGTTGCAATTCCTAGATGGACTGAGCATGTCTATTCCTGTACTGTTGTGCAGCTGCATTATTATGCTCCTGGCCTCTCATCAGTGATTTTGGTCTTACTATGAGACTCTACAGAAACTAATCTCTCGGAAGAATTCATTTATATTTTGATGATCACCTAATCTGCATAGCTGCACTGCGCAATATGCTTTGTAATAACAGTTTGTGATACCAATGTGCTGATAGCCACCCTACAGCCAATTTTCAAGGCCATGTGAGATGATACTGGTCCTTGTCCCAACGATATCAACTGTCTCACCAAGTAATCTGATCATGTGTGCATATTAGCCTAGCCACATTATTTTGAGCACCAGCTAATATATGAGAAAATGCCTCAGTGCAAATTTCTGAGGACACTGAGTCAGCTTGCCTGGCAAATGTGAATTACAGCTGCAGGGAGGGTCCATAACAGGACTCAGCAAAGGATGTAATATTTTGAAGCTTCCTTCTCTTCCCCCTTCTTGGCATTTTATTCTGCAAAATAAATTCACCTCTGGATGATAACGATAGGAGGCATGAACAATCTCTGCAGCATGTAATAATACAGGCAGCCAACAAGAAGCATTACTTTTAATTTAAAGCACTTTTTCCCTTCATTTTCAGTCCTACAATTTGGCTTGAACTGCAGATCTTGAAAAATCTACCAGATTTTTTTAATAGGAATGGAGTTGTCTTTTTTTCTGCACGAGCTATTCCACAACACTCTTTCACAGTCTCCTAATATGAATTTCCAAACGGTGAGTTACAGATGCACACTTTAGCCTCTGCCTCCCACTCCTCCTACCGCAAATGCTGCTACAGCATAGCACTGAGAATGCAAACATATTGGTGCTGTGGAGGGTGATGCCATTTGTCAGAGTGAAAGTCCCAGTTGTTTACAGAGAGAGCATCTGGGGCTACAGCAGCATCACTGTTGTTTATAGCTCCCATTTCCATCCCTCCAGCTGGAGCCACAGTCTTTCAGGTGATGCTTTTTGTTTCTCAAATGGCTGTATAGGGAATGAACTGACAGAAACCTGTGGCACATACACACCCAGCTACTGCTGAAATCATTGTACCCATGTAAGAGTTTCTTGGATTGGGTGTTTTCTGTCCACATTTGAAGTGCAGGCTTATGGCTGCACGGACTTACCACCTGCTGAATATCGGTGGAGTTGTGTTCCAGCTATATTTGTCATTTTATAACGTAAAGGCCTCAGACTTCACTTCCCCTGAACAGCCTCTCTTGACTGCTTCAGCTTTTCACAGCCTTAAGAAAACCTAGTATATCTTTTTTCTTCAGGAAGAGTCGAGGAAAGGCTAGTTCATGTGGTGACTTAAGCCTCCTATAAGCAAGTTGAGGAATAAGGATGCTTCTGTTGAAATTTCTTGACAAACAGATGCTCTGAATTAAGTTGGGTCAACTACTGTTCTGAAATTTATTGGTTTTAATTTCACCACTGCAAACCAGCTGACACCTCCAAAATTGAATTGAGCATTGTCTTTGGGTCTTTGAGCATCTCAACCTGCTGTGTTAGCAATTAGCTGGTATTTTAAGATCTGGGGCAGTATGCTGAAAGAACCAAAATAACAATGTATTTTCTCATTCTGTACAAATGTCTTCAGTTAACTGAACTTAGAAGATGTATTTTATGTGTATGTATATATATATATACACATACACCATCTGCTGAATTTCCTGTTTGTTTTTTATTTCAGTTCCAAGACAGTGTTGAAACAAAGCACCGTGTCTAACTGTACAGACAGCTCCTTTTCTCCAGCTAGCAACCTCTTTCTTTACCTTGGGATCCATTCAAATAACCTTGTTATTTGAGGCTTGTGTGGCCTGGAATTCAAAAATACCAAGACTTTTGTTTAGTAACTTCACTACTGTGCAGTTGGTTGATTTATCAGCCACACCTGTATTTCATGTACAAAGTCTGTAAGGGAAATAAGGTGTGTGTTAATATGGTCAATCTCATACTGTGGAAGAGGAGGTAACAAGAACCCAAAAGCTGGGAGGAGTGTTCAGGAATTCCTGGTCTTTGGGAAGGGCTGGACACATGTAAGAGAGCAGGACAGCTCTGAGCAAAGTTGCAGAAGATCTAGATCCCATGGAGAAGAACCAGTGGACAAAGCTCTAGAGCTGTGTCTGTGGAGAGATGGGCAAAGCACTAGGTAAACCTAGGAGGGAATAAAAATACTAAGCAAATCTTTAACAGAGAAAAAAAATATTTAATGACTTCTGAATAGTGCTTAAAAAGCTTAGTAGTGCACTCAGATATTGAGAGAAATCAAATACATCCTGTTAGTTGCCTCTACTTTTGTGAAATATTAATGATTTGGGATATTCACACCACAAACTGCAATGTTGTTTTATCTGGGAATACAAATCACAGTAGAACAAGCTGCTGAAAAGAGGCTGAGAGCACCATACCCATTTCATCTCATGGCCTTCATAACATGCAAAAAGCACATTGTAACTTTCAGTTACAGGGTTGCAAATAGCTAACTATCATTTGCATAGTTGCTCTGGAGCTCCTGTGGAGTTAGATGCTCTCAAGGGCCTGCTTTAGCCTTTCAGAAATGCTGATTGTCCTCTGAGCAGTGCTAAACAAGACTTGCCTGAAAAAAAATTGGCCTGTTGTACTGTAGGGTGACTTTTTTATTTGTTGGGAAAAGCATGTTAGTATTGAGTTGTTTGCATATAGGACGGTGAGGAAAAACACCACCAGAAAGCCTGCACCTGCAATACTTTACTGGTAAATTGACCACGAGGCATGAGGCCAAAAATATCTAGGAAGTTTCAGTGCATGAAGTGGTGAACACAAAAAAGGAATGTTAAATGTATAACCCTGATTCTGCTAGGAATATCTGCATTACATAGTAATTGGGTGCACAACATCAGGGGTACAGAATCAAATGAAAAAGCAGCCATTCTGAAGATCTCTTCTTTACCGACACCATCAGCAAGCAAGAGCAGCTTCTGTCAATGAAGGGAGAAGCTGTAATAATACTGTATGTGTTTGGTAAGGGGTGATGGCCATGTATGCTCACATCCTAATCAGTGGAGCAATTACTGTTGTTTGTATCTCCATTTCATTTCCTCAGCTGAGCACTCCTGGGATTCTGGACTGTGATTTCATTAGTCACTTGGCTCTGTAATTTATATTGTGTACCTGCTCCAGTAGATACCATCTACTCTTAATACTTCAGTGCTACGCAGAACAAATCATTTGCATTTGAGTAGGTCGCTATGGCTACTGCCTACCTAACTGTGTACTGCACCGGTAAAAGCCAAAAACTGACAGTGCTTTGCAGAATTCAGACAAAGATCAACTGTTCACTATTTGAAATCATATCCACATCTATTGTCATTGCCATTGCTAACAGTGTGTACTTGTGTAGGGTTGATTAGGCAGAATCTTTCTCTTCCTATTTGAGATTAATATTTAGAGAGTCTCTTTCTCAGGGCTGCAGACTGTCTCCAAAGGAATAAAATGTCTCTAGAGGACACTTGCATGACAGTGAGCAGGTTAATTATACCTGCAGTGGTTCAAGGTGTAGCACAATACCTAAAGGTTTCTCACTAAAATTAATTCCATACTATTTGAAAATACAAATTCCTTCTGGAGTTGTCTGAAATAAATCTAGCAATTTATGCTGTAGTAGTTTTCAGAGTACAGAAAACCTCCTTAACTGGGACTAATACATAAGGCACCACCTCAGTAGGAACCAAGCATTTAACCTGCAGAGGTTCTCTCAGAAACACTAACCCTAGTGCTTTGTTCTGCTTCTTCTATGAATCACAAAGGCAGGGAAACTGTGTTATCCCCAGCAAAGAAAATGGTGAGCACTGAAGTGAAGCAACTCCAGAAGGAGACAGTGAGTCAGCATCAAAGTCTGAATCAAAACTCAAGTTTGCCAACTTGGAGCCCTCTCCTTAGAGTTGAGAGCAAATGGAGAAATCTCCATTAAAGCACTGGCTGTAGCATTGTACTGAAAGAATCTGTCTGAGAAGTCATCCTTACTAAGAAAAAATACAGCTGAGAATTGGACTAATAACACTCATTTTGTTGATGTGCATTAAATAAGCATCCACCATCAGAAATTCAGTGAACATTGGTAAATTATATGTACTCTACAAAACCACTTGCACTTACTTGCATATCTGACAATGCTGTCATTGTGTCCATGCCACAGGCTGCCTGTCCCCCTTCAGAGAACATGCATGAGTCCTTCCATTACAACTCTCTGCTGGGAGATCCATGGAAGCATCAAGGGCAGGTTTATTGCTTAAAAGTAACTGAAGCATATTCCATGGGTTGTGATACTGCTTTTGTTTCCCCCAGAAACACCTTCAATGAGATACTATTTTGGGAGGGGGGCTGGAGAATTTAAAAATTTCTCTCTCTCCACCAAAAGAAAGAACTCTTTTCAGGACAAAATATACATCTGACCTGACAACGTGCTGCTTTGGTGAGTGTAGCAACAAAACATAGGTGAAATGCCTCTTCCCTTATTTACCGCTGGAATTTATTAGGTTATGAAGCAGGCTGGTGTTTTATTGCCTGTTGTAGAGTAATATCAGCATTTGTGGATAAGGTCCACTTGCTTCATGAGTGTTCAATGAGAAAACTGTATGGCTGAACAATATTTCCATACAGGTAATATATTAAAATGGAAAGGCTGTAAAATAATATTACATGTCATTTGCACATACACAGGCAGAGCACAGAGGTGGTCAAACAATGAAACTTGACACGCATGCTTGCTCATCCCTTTGAAAGTTATCAGATTAAAACCAAATAACAAAGCTCAGCAATTGCATCTGACCAAAGTTTGGGATTACACGCTGAAAGCATTTTATTAGATGCAAAAGTCCCATCACGCTGTGATCCAACCTGTGTTGCTCTCATCCTCGGAAAGACCATTTCCATTGTTCATCCTGTTGTGAGGTGGTAGCTGGCTTTGTTGGATGCCAGCTGGGACAGCTTCCAAGGCCTGGTAAGACTGAATTTCTAATACAGAGATGACAAGTAGGGAAAGCAAGAAAAAAAAAGCATATTGGACCTTCTGTAGAGATCCTGAAAAGAGAGCATGGAAAATAGGACACAATCTCTGCTTTGTGTCCTATCAGCAGGTCATCTCCAAATTTTGTACACCTTACAAACAGCTTTCAGAAGAGTCTTTACTTATGACCTTTAAGCATCATGAAATCTTAGCAAATATTGTCACTGGATTTTGGTTATTGTCACTGGTTTTTACTGGCTGTAAATGGAAACACCTATCTTACAGATGTCTTTCAGTACATTTGCCTTTCCCTACCTTTTCATTTGAATTTCCCTGCTCTCCCCCAAGGTGTGCAATCCCACTTGTCTGCCCCACTCCTAGCCACCGAGGAGAAAGGACTTCCAGTCTGCCCATTGTGAGGAAAGAATCAGGCTTGGCTCATCCAGAGAAGCAGCAGTGGAAATAATGTTTGATTTTAGCACTAGGAGGAAGTGACTACAAAGACCTACCAAGCCAACTTACAACAAAAGGGCTATATGAATCTATTTTGGTCTTCCATCTATCCCATTTGATAGCCTAATTTTTTATTTTTATATTTCCCCCCCTCCAGAATTTGCAGAAGGCGTCCTTCTGATTGCCTCCATTGTTTCTGGAAAGAATTGGTTTTGAATCACCTCCATCAACTTCAGCAGGATGTTGGTTATTTGCAACCATGGCACTGCCTTTCCAATGGCTGAGTGTAGAAGCCAACCAGTTAGAAACATGTGCACAGCAAATCCTTCCCTAACCCCTCAAAGCCATGTGATCATTATCCCAAGAAGCAGAACAGTATTATGTTATTACAGATAAACCTGCCACTGTTGCCATTTAACTCATTTTAATTTATATGTTGTGTCATTGATGTGTGTTTCTTAAAAGCACCTACCAATTGCACTTACTGGATATATTTCAGATCTGTATATCTGGAGGGGAGGGAGGAGCCTCATCTGTTATCTGCCTGTCAGAGATCTCTCAAATTCAGTAAGCATGACAAGCAGTTCCTCAAAGCCTTCATACATTGCTGGTTTGTTCACGTGGATGAGAAGATTCACACTGGTCTAAGAACAGTCTTCTAACTGTATAGGGCCTGGTTATGGGGACAAAACATAGTGTGCTAGGGTCTCTCTCAGCATGTTGCAGCCTGCCTGCACACAGCAACTCAGGTTGCTCTCCCCTGGTATGTGAGCATCCAGTGCAGCTTTGGCCAAGAGCCTCAGTGGATTTCAGTTCTGATTGCAACAGAAGATGAACGTGAGAATGGCAGTGACAACAACAGAGCCCAGGCTTCTGATCTGAGCCATATGCTGGGAAGATGCCCACCTCCTGCTGCTTACGTTGCCTGGGTGCAGGCCCCTATTACAGGGTGGGTCCACTACCTGCCGCCTTTGGAGCCCTGGTGGGAGCAGAGATGCTGCCATGGAGTCCACCAGTCAGAGGCAGAATGGGTTAGGTGGTGTCACACTGAACTTCGGATACAGTAGCAGCTGTTTCAACATGAAACTCTCCTAATACTAATTTTCAGCTCTCCTTACAGGTTTACTATACCACTACTTGAGAAGCTAAGAAAGTAGTTTGCTTCGCCTCTTGATTACAAGCTGTCTGACAAAAGCCCTACATTTTAGTTTTATTTCTTTCTCCTTCAAGTGCAATAAATCTCTGCTCTGCTGATGCTCCCATGCGCCTTTGTTACCGATAGCAGTCTCACAAATTTCACATTGATTTTGCAA
Organism: Melopsittacus undulatus; assembly: GCF_012275295.1. Classification (NCBI taxonomy): domain Eukaryota; kingdom Metazoa; phylum Chordata; class Aves; order Psittaciformes; family Psittaculidae; genus Melopsittacus; species Melopsittacus undulatus. Next base: position 96,253,058 of record NC_047528.1, read on the forward strand.
GTAGCAGTGGGCAAAGGAATACCATGGGGACCACAGCTGCCTCCCTACACTGATGAACACGAGGCTAACACAGGCTTCCGGCACTTCGGGTACAGCCTGCCTGTACTTGCTCATCACCTCTTCCTGGACAGCAGCTGAAGATCCCAGGCTGGTGTGTGGCCTTGCCAGGAAAGGCAGAACTTGTTCAATAGCCTCTAAATCTTCTAGGTGTTTGGATTTGGTGTTTTTTTTTGTGGACACCCTGCAACCACAGCAGTTGCATTCCTGTAGACAACACTGCAGAGGGGTGATGGTGCACCGAAGCCATAGGACTCGTGCAGGGGCCCTCCTGCAGCACCAGCGGGCAGGGTTGTGTGGCAGCTTTAAAACAGTTATCGATGGTACCCAAACAGCCAAGGACAAGGATTCTGCAGTTACAAACTACCGCTACGAGGTCAACCCCTCCGATGCTTTAAGGCTAGCCTGGGAGATAGCCGCAGGTCACACTGAGCCGCCCGGGCCAGCCCTGAGGAGCCGCCTCGCTGCTCAGGCCTCACCCCACGGCAGCCAGGCACAGGGGCCGCTGTGCCGTGGGCCCGGGGAGCACAGGTGGGGCCGCGCCCGGCCAGCCGGCTCCGAGGACCGCCAGCCGGCTCTGAGGGCCTCCCGCCGGCGCTGCTCCTCCAGGGCGCCGCCGCTAGGGGTCTCCGCGGGGCGGGGAGAGCGGGGCCGGGCCGGGCCGGGCCGCACCGCCCGCTCGGGGGCGGTCCGGGCCATCAGCTGACCGGCCCCGCCGCGCCGCCCGGCTGGTGCCGCCGCAGCTCAGTCGCTCTCCCCGGCAGCGGCGCGGCCCCGCGGATTTACAGCCGGACCCTGCCGTCTCTCGCCGGCCGGCCTCCCTCTTTCCCTTCCTTCCCCCCCTCCCGGCCGCCGCGATGCTGCCCCACTTAGCCCTCCTGCTGCTGGCCTCCGGCGCCGCTCGGGCTCTCGAGGTAAGCGGGGCAGGGGGCGGACGGGCGGGGGCTTCCCCGCCGTCCTCCTCCGCTTCTCCGACGCTTTGTCTGCCCGCAGCCGCCTCTGCGCCGGGGGCTCGGCCGCCGCGGGGCGGAGCGGGCTATGTTCGCCGGCACCTTCAGGCAGCCGGGCTGCGGGGGGCTTCTTTTCTGGCTGCCGTCGCCCTCCTGCTACCGAACAATAGGGTTGCTCCCGCCGAGCGGGGCGGCGAGGAGGAAGTGGGCTGGGAGTGCCCGGGACTGGCACCAGCCGCCCCCACTACGCGTGTCCGCGGCGGGCTGCGAGCGGCCGGCTCCGTCTGTGCTGCCGGGGCCGGCTCCCTTCGTTGTCCGGCTGCCGGGCGCTTCCCCGTGGAGCCGCTGGGCGCGGGGGTTAGGGCGTCGGCGCCAGCCGACGGGCAGGGTGGGGGAAGGGGCGAGCTCCCCCCGCGGGGACACCGGCTCCGCCGAGAGGCTTCCTCCGCCGGGGGCTGGGAAGGGAAACTTTCCCTGCGTGTGGGAGCGCTGCGGGCGGGGCACATGGAGCATCCCCTTGCGGGGCAGGAGGCGGGGGACGCGGAGCCAGGATGTGGGGGTGCTGCCGGGGAGGGCAGGGCAGCACCTCCCCCATGGCGCACCCACAGGCAGGTGTGCGCGGCGGCAGCGGGGAGGTCCCCGGGGGCTGGCGCAGGGCCCTGCCGGTGCGGCCGCGGGGCTGCGTGGGAAGGGGGCGGCGGCCGGGGCCGTGTTCCTCTTCTTCCCCTCTGCTCCTCCTCCTCCCCCCGTGGGCCGGTACCGGGCGGCGCGGAGCCGCGAGAAGATGGCGCCTCTGCAGTGCAGCAGAGAGGCGCCGCCGTGCGCGCTGCGGCCGCCAGCAGCCCGCGCCCCTCCGCGGCCGCCCCTGCCCGCCCTGCGCTGCCTCTGCCCGCCGACCGGGGCCCCTCTGTGTGGGGCTGGCGGTGGGAGGGGCCTGCAGTACCGGCCGGGGGTGCCAGCGCATCGCGGTTCCTGCGGGGGAAAGGGGAGCCGGGAGCATCCTGGTGAGGTGCGCAAGTCGCGACCTCAGAACAGGAGTCGTTATGGGTGGTGTCGGTGCTCCCCCACACAGAAAGGTGTGGGAGAGGAGAGTTATTTTCTCGTCTCTCTTGGTCCCTGATTGTCAGCCTTAAGACCTCAGGTTTTGCCCTTTTCTAGTATTAATCCCTGCTTCTGCATCTAGGGGCTCAAGGGGATAGGGGAAGTGTGGTGAATGCCAACCCTGAGACAGGAAAAGAAGCCTGACGCTTATGCTGTCCCGTGGGGGGGAGATGCAGCCCTGCGGCTCAGGTGCCCTTCCCAGGAGGGACCCTGGTACCTGACACACAAGAGGACTCCATCCTGGCTCTCTATCCGCGGTGCCAAGGCTGCCAGCCACAGGCTCTCGCTTCAGTGAGTGTTCTTGCCAATGCTGAGCAGCGTTTATCAAGCTGAGCAGTTGTAAAGATGCTCAGAGGTTTAAAGCTGCCAGTTCCAAAACTCATTTGGGTTTTATCAGCTTGATGCAACCATTTGTTGTCTGAGTGCAACAGAATCAAATCTCTGCCTTGGGTGCACAGCTGAAGTAAAAAATGTGGGTTTACTGTTGAGACTGTGTGTCAGGATAGACCACGGAGGGATGGGTGTTTCTTTTGGGTCCCTGTCACCCTGGCCTTAGAGATAGATATATAGGCATTGTCACTGTAAAGGTGCTCACAGAAAGGGGGCTTGGATTTTGCACCAAAACCGTTCAAAGGAGAGTCTGTACTTGGAGACCTCCGCAATGGTGTCAGCCTCAGTGATAATCCAGAATATTCAGACATCTTTTGCATTGAAGTGCATTTGCTTCAGTGTGCACTGATGTTTTTGCAACAGCTTTCAGTCTGGTTTTGTCATTCCACATGAAACATCTGAAGCTTTGCATTTATCTTTGTTTGTTTGGGTTTTTTTTAATGTTTGATAGCTGGGTAGGTTTTAACATCTATTTATCTTGTGACCAGCATTTGTCAGTTTTCATACTCGGAGGTTGACGTCTTGAAAAGTGTTTTTGTAATAAAAAAGTATTTCATAATAGGAATTGTGTATGTACATTTACTGCACTGCAACTGTCTTCTTATACTAAAGTGTGAGACTGGTGTTTGAGTTAGATTCTCTTTAGATCTTCTGAAATGAAACATTTTTCCCCTGCCATTTTAACAAATGCTTTGCGGAAAGCAGGAAAGAACCTGCACTTTGCTTTTACAGTTATGTGGAATGGTATAAGGAGGAGGGAAAGCAGGAACAAAACAAATTCTTTCTATATTACACATGAAGAATTCCTTTCTAAAATTGCAGGTAGATTAGTATTTATGCAGCTTTAAATGAAATACTCCTTAGTGATGCTGTGGTGATGTCGTGATTGCTTAGCATGCTGCTTCTGCCACTCAGGTGAATCATACTTACTGGGGTTAGGAAATCCATTAGCCAAGAGCTCTCATAATTTTCAAAACTTGGATTTTTCAGTAGCTGGTTTTCCGTTTAGTATTTTTCCATTTATTGCCTGATTTCAGTAGATAAATTGACAGTAATTATCCATGTGAATTTACATGAATGATCCAGGTTCTTCTAATCAGCACACTGAGGTTATCAGGAGTTATGCCATGCCTGTTCTGCTCCCTGCTCTAGCTTCATGTTTGTGAGATTCTTCTACCAGCTGACTGAAATCAAGTTAACACATTGATATCATGCAGGCTGGCTCTCAGAAGGTTAGTTGACAAAAATTACATGGCCTGACAGTTTTTTTTTTTAATGGATAATGTGGTGCTTTATAGGTTCTATTTTTTTTCTTCAATTTTTTTCTTTAAGTGGAAGACCCCAAATACTTCTTTCTTCATTGTTTAGTTTTTAAGCAGACCTTCAGAAATTATTTTGTAACATGGGAAGGGGAATGAAGTCTTTCCTTGGCTTCTATCACAGTCTTTTGGTTTCTCTTCCCATTGGTTCTGTTCCCGAATTCCCCTGGCAAAGTCTTTGCCTTTGTTGGAAGGACCCTTTTTGCACTGCCTGTTTAAAATGCTGCTGTGCTGGGGTGCGTGGCTGCATGCATCAATGGGGCAGGGCAGGCGCTGTGGATTCTGATGCACCATCAGGACCCTCAGTGGTCAGGTAACTAAATGAGGTGAATGAAGAATGCAGCATCTCCTTTGCTCCCTCATTTGCCTTTTGTTTGATTAACAAGCAACAGATGATTTTGAGACTTGCTTTCTCTTCAAATGCGTTTTCGGGGTGGGTGATCAGCTGTTGTGCTGCTTCACAAAATGGGTATGAAAACATAAGGGAGCTGACAGATTCTTATTTCCATTTTTTCCCATGAGCCATTTATATGACAGATGCAAGCGATCTTTCTTAATCAGTTATAATTGATTGGAGTTGCATTGTGTGGCAAACCTACAAGAAGTATAGATCATCTTTGATGGCTTTTCATTACTTTTCTTTGCATATATTTAATAAACTGTAAAGGATAATAAACAGTTTGGTTTGTAAGTTGTATGAAGAAAAGGGATGACAATTTCTTTTAATTGGCAGTTCTTCAGCTGTTTTGCTAAGCTTTGTATTGGAAAAGAACATTGTAACTTCATGTAACTGCTTGGTGAATTGGCAGCTGTTTTTCTGAGCACAATAATTGCTTTTGTTTGTTTTGGGGGTTTTTTGTTGTTTTTTTTTTTTTTTTAGTTAGTAAAGTAATTAACACAAGATGTTGGGTGTGGAGACTTGATTAAGAAATTACTAGATAGGATCACAGGATCCTTCAGAAGGTCTCTGGTCTGAACCCCTGCCCAAAGCAGGACCAGCTCTGGAATCAGACCAGGCTGCTCAGGGCTTTCTGCAGTTGAGTCTTGAAAATGGACCTCCAAGAACAGTCTGTGCAAGCTTGCTGGGCACCCTGCCTCATCCGCATTTGATTTGGGTGGTTCACCTCTGCATTTAGACATGTCTCCAAGCTGTTACTTGTTTATTTTTAACGCAGTGTCTCTAGGCTTAATTTACATCCTTAATTCTTTGAGCAAGTGTTGTTTTGACATGTCGCATCTTCCAAAAAATGTATGTAATATCCAGGAGTCAAAAAAATTGTATTTGGGTTTAATAAACAAGTATTTGTATCTCTCAAATATCTGTGTATATGTATACCTATGTATGCATACACATACTGCATTAAAATCACGTCTATCTAGTGTATGAAAATGTAAATTGAAATCCCCGATATATTTGCACAATTAATGTATGACATTAAAATCACTGTATATGTACATTTGTGTATATACATTATATTAGTGTATAGGATGTATTCAACCAGTAGTTACTTACAGATCTCCTTATATCCAGATAATGCAGATATGAAGTTCTAGACTGCTGCTGATAAAAATATAATTGGATCTGTATACGGTAATAGGTTCCCTGAAGTTAGGTGAGCTATCTGGTGTGGTTTTAGCGCGTAAGTCTAGAGCTGTGTGTTATTGGATTTAAAGTCTGGGGATTTTGAGAAAAAAATCCTGTGGTGTAAGAAGATTAGAAGTAAAGCAAATTGAAAAAAATACTGAATGACTTCCTGTAAGCTTGGTTAACTGTTATACTCTTGCGATGAGAGTTCACAACAGTTGCTGCCAGGCTGAGGATTGCCAAGAGCAGTGTTGGTAACAAGCTTGAGCCTGGAATAATTTGGAGACAAGGGACTCCTCTTAATAGAAGTTAAACTTTCACCCTGACCTGCTTTTTGGTTTTGTTTATAACTGAATGAAGTCTTTTGATGAGGCCTTGTTCCCACAACTTGATCTAGAATCTGCCCTCTTTCCCTGATTGTCCTTTAGAAACACCTACAGTTAATGTTTGAAAACAAATTTTCCATCCCTTTTGGTGATACCAGGCCAGCTGAGAATATCAGCCAGTAATGGCTGGTATGTGGTTTTGAGTCTTCAGCTCTAAATAAGTCACGTTTCTGCTCTTAATTATAGTGTGACATTGGTTCTGAAACCTGAATATTTGTAATCTTTTTTCATTAAATTTCATTTAAAAATAACGTTTAGGGACCAACCTGATTATTAAATTTTGGTCTGCTCTGCTGTGGATTCCAGAAGCTCTGGAGATGCCTCCAGTATACGAAAAACAGCTTCCTTTCCTTGTGAGAATTTAGTCATATAACAAAAGAGAAATGAAATAAAGGGGGATAATAATCTCTTTTCAGGGGTATCGATTGTAAAGACAGTCAATTAGTATGTGTATATATATGAGTGTTTAGTAAAAAAATAATGCCATACCTCAAGCTCCTTGCTATGTGGAGGATATAGGCTTGTTTTGACACACTGCATGTTGTGAACACATGCCTGACAATGATTCAAATAAGTATAAATCCAAATTTCACTTGTGGGTAAGGGGCAATACATTCTGCATTTTAATGTAATTAGTTAAATGTAATTAATTAATGCAATTAATGCCATTATCTTGCAGTGGCTCAGAAAACATGCTTTCCAGATGATAAGCATGAATGCAAAGGTATTAGAATAAGTGATGCTTTTTAGAAAGGGGGAAAACCTTAAATCAGCTACTGATGATAAGGATACTGCTGTTCTACAGTTGTGTGTTTTAGGCTTTTCGCCCTGCTTTGATTAATAGAAACAGGAGAGCGATAGATACAGGTATTGCTTGTTTCTTTACTGTAGCTCCCAGTTGTATATATACAGCTTTATAAGTGCTTTGATTTCTTCTGAGAAGCAGGACTCTGGCTTTTGATTTCTTGATGGTCCTCCCACAATAAGTTCAGGAGAACTTGATCTTGAGGACTTAAAAGGTAGGTGTAGATTGCAATGATTTACAAGGCTGTCTAAAAGAAGCAAACGTTCTAGTAAACTACGGCATTCCATGGACTGTGGGACAGCTGAACTTTAAACATAGGAGGATATGAACCAGGATGGTTTTTTTATTACCTGGTCGCTCCTTTCAAGTGGTAGTTAAACACTTCTGTTCAGCTGCCAGCCTTCCTAGCTCTGGAGGTGGCTGCTGAAAGCTTCTCTTCCTGCTTTCACCAATGGCCACCACTGTGTAAGCTCAGCCTTTTCAGTGCTCTTTGACCCATCTCTAGGCTGGTTTTATTTTATGTCATGTTATGCCACATTGAAATAAATAAAAGCTGTACTTTCTTTGGTAGATGCCATCTTCTGACAAATACTTCAGAGACCCAAGCTGGAAAATGGGCACAAGCTGTAAGAGCAAGGAGCTGCTCTGGGGAAGAGTGTGAACCTCTAAAACCATGTTTGCTGAAGTCTGTGTAATAGCATTTAATTAAGGTGTTAGTCCACTAGCTTCCCTAATGTAACCTGCAGCAGGGTATGAGCTGCTAACCCATCTTTAGTGCCAGATTGCTGAAAGTTAGCATCAAGACACTGGAAAAGGTGGAAATCCCTAAGGGGATTCATTCAGGGATGGGTAACTATTCAGTTTCCACTGACCCATTTTCAGCTAATCCAGATAGGAATTCTCAAATTGTCCTTTTCTAGTCTGTCTTCCCCAGAGCAGAGCAGCTTATCTATTCAACCACAGTAGATAGCGTGACAGGAATGGGGCAAACCTGGTTGTACCTGTTAGTAAAGGCATTTAGAAATTGCTCCTTTTCAGAGCAGCTACCAGTGTGATCCAGTGTGACAGTTTGTGTGCTTTACGTAATTTCTGTTTGGAATTGCAATCAGTAGAACAAAGTGCATGTTTAATAGGAGTTCCAGATGGGTTCAGGGGGCAGAGTGAGAGCAAAACCCTGCGTTGTTTGGGAACAGTATTAATACTGGACTTCAAGATTTTTCAAGCTATGAAGGAGGAGTTTACAGATACACAGCTCCAATTTAGGTAATGCAGTTATTTGGTGCTAAGAGATTTGAAATACACAATTAATTTTTTTTTTTTTGATAGTGAAGGTGGAAGTTGTCTCCTCTTTTGTCTTCAGAATTTAGTAGTGGTATCCAGTGGACACACATAGAAAAACAAAACAAAAAAGTAGAGATGGGTCAGGATTTTGGAGTTATTCCCAGTCTCCTGGTTATGCTGTCACATTGTCTTTGTTCCTGCAGTAAACCTTCTACCTTATCAGCACATTTTTGAAGTAGAGATTGCTTATTCTGAGCTCTGGCCCTTACAACATTGTGGTGTTTTTTTTTTCTCTAAATTATGATTTCTGCAAAGGGCTGATATCCTCCCTCCCCCCCTTGCTTTGTCAGATAACATAATTCAGTTTTGAGACAAACGGCTAACTCGTTCTTCTTTCTATGCTTAGTTGAGTAAACTTATTTGTAGTTTTAGCTTTGGATCTCAAATAGAAATTACTGAGCTGATACAGTAGTTTTACAGCATTCTTTTTCATCATTTGAAAGGTAGCATGGATACAGGGACATTTGTTCCCTATGTCTTACCTGAAAACACAGAGGGAGGAATTTTTTGGATGTATAATTGTTAAAGGTTTGATTCTGTTGTAGTTAATTTTCAAAGGTCCTTGTAAACGAAGTCATGACTTCCCGTTTGTTTTTCCTTGGAAAAAAGACCCCCTCTTTTTAATATGCATCCCATAAAATTTGCCTGTAAATTTGTTCTCATAAACATTGAAAAATACAGCATTATCTAGGGGAAGATAATCTGGGGAAAAGAAGAAAACTGTTAATTCAGCTAAAAGGTAGTGGCTTTAAAATTGCATTTGTTAGTTTGGGTTTGTTTGTTAATAAATGTTGTCAACCTAAATGTACTAAATGTTGATTGGTGATAATTTAATTGTTGAGTACAGAAATAAGGGGTTTTGTCCATGCATAGCATTGGCAAGCATCTAGACATGTAGCATGTGTTATGCTGTTGGGTTGTTTCGAAGCTTTTTTGGTATTCTTCTGCAGCTCTGGAATTATAAAGCCTGAAAAGTCAAAGACCAAATAAGGGACCCAGAGTACATGGAGTGTTTGAGGGAGTTTTAAAGACTTCTGAAGGTCCCCAAGGGGACCTGGACAGTGGCAGTCTCGTGCGCTTTTATTTAGATTAGTTTCTACTTTGGCATTGTGTTCTTTTGTTTCTCATAGTGGTGATATAAGTTGTGGGGATCTTGTTTTCCTTTTCCTGCTAGTGTTAATGCCTGAAAAATCAGTTGTCATATGCAAAGTGTTCTTCATAGCTGTGACCACATCTCTGAGCTATTGAAGTGTTTCACCTACTGCTCTAGCTTGTCATGCCTGTATTTGAATCTAGGCTGAGGTGACATCTCTGATAAAAACTGTAACTTGCCTGGTTCAGTTGCAAGCTGTTTTATTTTGGTGAATAGCCAAGATGAGATGGGTCATCATGAGAAGGGTAGGTGCCCATTATGGGCAGTTCCTGCTGTGTGTTCAGGGAGCGAGGGTTATGGTACCCATGTGTGTGTTGGCCTCGTGATCAGCTCCTGGCTCCCCGTAGCTGACAGGCTTTGTTAAGTCCTTAACAAATTAAAGGGGAGCTTTCCTTTGGACAGAGGAGCTAATGCCTTTCTGAAGGTGTTTACAGGAAAATCCAATAAACAGCTGAGGTCAGAGAGAAAATGTAATCTCTGATGAACAGAAATCACAATTTAAACTATTTCTGAAAATGTATTTAAATGAGATTTGTCAAACAGCTTTAGATTAATATATAGTTACAATACAAATTCTAAATTATTAAGTTCCTATTTAAATTAACAGAACTTCTGTGGGTGATGGGCAGAAATACTGAAGGTCAAGACCCAGGCTTTGCAGACTGAAGCTTACATATGCTACTTGGCTCACTGGACCATCCTCTTCTGTTTGCGTGGGGCTGCACATGCTTGAATATAAATACACGCATGCATGTTTGTAATGTGTTTTAATGAAATTGTATCTCTTAACTGATAGGAGTAAGAAAGCTTTAATTAAATCTGTCATTTAAAAGAAAACTTCTGAGTAACGAAAGGCTGTTATGTACTCCTTTTAAAGTAGAAAGGCAAAATGTGACTTAAATGGAGCAGTTGACTTATGGGACTTGACAGTAGCTGGTAGGAGTCTTCTGTTCTTGTAAAACCAGTGTTTGACATCAAGGCTAGTAATTCAGCAGCAGTCTCATTTTAATGAGAAATGTTGAGGCCTGGAGCCTGTAAGAAAAATCGGCCATGGGAAGAATTAGTGTTGGGTGAAGCCGGCAGTGCTTCCTGCTGTTCCCCCTGCCTTGGGCTCCTCTGCCTGCATCTCCTGCCCCCTTGCCACCCTGCAACTGAGCAGCAGGCTTTCCTGTGGGCCAAGTTTAGATAAAATCAGTATAGATTTGATGTTACCCTGCTGTGTGCTAGATGTGGGTTTGGGGAGCAGAGCCCATCCTCTCTAAGAAGGGCTGAAGAAAGAAAAGGCTGGGACAGGAATTACTCTGTTGCTCTGATGACAGGTAAAGGTAATAACCAGGGGGAGGGAGGAGTTTTTAAATTTCATCTTTGGAGGTAAAACCAGATGAGAAAAAGGATCTGTAATTTGTCAGAAGGAAGACTGAACAGTGCTTTAGTTGCTTCCACAAAAAGGAGGTATCGGGCAAGGAAAGGCATGCCATGTACTGCTGTCTTGAAGACACTTAGATAGGAAACTGGGGACCTGTTTTTGACAGTCTGGGCTTGGGGCAAGCTGAGAAGGGAAACACATGTTTTTGGCTCCAGATGTGAATACTGTGCAACTAATTATTACCAAAGAAGTAAATACAAGATGTTGGGCTTAATCATGGTGAACACAAGAAATGTAATAGCTTGGGATGTGCAGGAGGTCAGATCAGATGTTCTCTGTTCCAATTATGGGATTTAAATTCCATACCTACGGGGAGCTTCCAGTAAGTACATGCTCCAAGGGGCATACAGCAGTGTCCAGTCTAACAAGATTTTGTAGACAGTAACACTGTTTGCAAATACAGCATAAGTTACTTGCTTGTTGATTTTATGATAAGAGTTTTGGTGTTATCAAAATCTAATTATAAGCATTAAACTTGATTTACTTATTTTATTTAAACCTGTTGTGAGCTGCTTAGTATGGTTTCTGTTTCACAGGTAAGTGCCTTACTGTTTGCAGAACTATTCAAAGAAACAATTGGAAAGTGTCTGTTCTTAGTGTTAAGTTGTGATAAAAGGTAAGTGATAAGCTTTCTGAGCCCTTTGAAAGCTATAGGGATTTTATCAGTCCTTCTGAAACAAAAGATATTGAAGCTGAACATCAGCAGGCTGGGCTGGTTGGGGCTATTTCTCATGCTGCTGGGTAGTGCCAAGCAAGTTTGTATTGTATCTGCTTACGTCTTTGCTTCGTGCATTAGCCTAGCTCTGTGGCTTTCCAAACCAAAAATTTTAAAAGAAACAATTTTTAAGGAGTTGGCTTGAGTTGTAAGTTACCTTAACAGACAAGGAAAACTTTAATGCATTTTCAAGCCTTCTCATTTTTTAAATGGCTGAGCCTGCAAAAGGCAAAAACCTTGGGAGGATGATCACTAAATAATGTATCTTAGGTGTGATAGCTCCCCAGTGTTTCTGTGACAGCTGAGGCTGATGTAAAATGCCATGTGAGCCCTTGGGAATGCTACATTTAAGCCAGAGTTCAGACTTTGATTTTGTCCATTACTTAGTGCTTTTTAGTTACAGAGAATAATTTGGGTAAGGAATTAAGCACATCAGAAATCTACAAGTTAATTTTCAGTATGACACCCCTGCCGAAAGTGCCAGCAGCTTTCCCTGGAGTTAGGCTTCTGGCAAGGTATGAGCTCGTCCAGGGAGATGAAGGAAATTGAAATGACTGTAGGTGTCTCTGCTTATCTCGCCACTGCGTCAGAGTACCGTTTGTTTTGTTCAGCCTGTGCTTGTCTGAAGTCTTAAGATTTGCTTTGAATTCTTGCCTTTACTTTGCCCATTCCAGAAGAGTATGTAGAGACGCCTCTTAGGTTCTCCCTCCCCTTGCCCAGCGCTGCAGTTCTGGGGCTGCTCCTCTGCAGTTCTGCCCATCTTGGCTGATGGATGGGTGTTGTCAGGAGTGTTCCCTCCAGGGCTTTTGGGTGTCTTCCACACACGTGAAAATTCCTGTTCTTATTTATTGTGCCATCAAGAAGTGCTTTTGTACTTCATGTTAAATATGTCGTTGGGTCAGTGTTGTGTTAGTCAGGTCTTTTTTGGTATGCAGCTGCTTTTGTCTTGCTCTAACAGTTTTAATTCTTGTTTCAGGAGAAACAGTGCAGTATAAGGTTTATCTAGGAAGAAAAAAAAAATCAACAAAACCCAGTAAAAAACACCCCAAAGAAACGCCACCCCCAGCTGTCACTCTGGCTGTCTTATTTCAAGAACCGTAATGGTGTCACTGGTTTCCTAATTCAAAGGCTGCTTTTAATTACGTCAGCAGCCAAATTGTTGGTCTGCCTGAAGGTGATCTGCAAAGGAGGAAAACTGGGAAGGCCTAGTATGCTGCCCTGTGGTTTGTGACTTAATAGTTTTCCTGAGTTAATGGGAAGAGGCAATAAACAACTTAAAGAGTGTTTTTTGAGAGCTAGTGAATCTCTTACAAGAATCAAGTGCAAGAGTAGGGAGAAAGCTTTACAATTACTAATAAATCTTCAGGTGGTTTAGCACTTAATTAAAATGCCTATAGATTTTGTTAATGTATAATGTGCACATTCAATCTTCTACTGCTTTGTTTGAATTAACAATGTATGTTGTAGGATACCAGGTTCCTTTGCTAAACCAAGTGGTACAAAAATCCAGAATGGATGGGGACTTTTTTTTTAATCAAAATGTTCAGAAAAGGAAGGGGCTGTTTTTTTCAGCCAGCCATTCCCATGGCTCCAATTACATGTTATGAAAAAGCACATAAAAATTCCTCTGGGAAGTGCCTCTGCGTTTTCAGCCCTATGTAGTTGAATCACTTATGGCATCTAAATTGGTACAGTGTTGAGAACATTGAAGGTTTTGAATTGTGTGTACTGCATCCCCTTTGTTCTGCTGTGCTTTGAAAGGAGAAAATGCATCTGAGGCAGGAAAGGTACACATGTTTTGGGTAGCCTGCCTACCTTGTTGGGATGTGGCTCTTCAGATCCATAAAAGATGCTTTGCTGTGTGCAATTTTTACGTTTCCTTTAGGACACTGGAGAGGACACAGCTTTCTGAAGAACTTCCTGTAAAATTATGGGTTTTGTTATTGGAAATGTTACTTTGGAAACTTTGTTTAAATTGGAGGTTGGGTAATGGGTGGGTTTCACTGATTGCAAGTCTGGTATTCTGGTTATACACTCATGTCTTTCAGAGAGGGTTTATCTCTACGGTAGAAATGTTGAGTATCAAGAGCAGAAGATGCAGAGAGTGTAGAAATGCAATAGGGATTGAACACATATAGAGTTAAACTGAGACTTTCTATGTCTTTTTAAACATATTTGTACAAATCTGTGCTACTGGTTTTAGTCTGCTTAGAAACTTACCCTCCCCTCTGTCTTTTCCTCTTGGACCTGAGATGATGCTTCAAAAATTTCTTAGTAAAAAAAAAAAAAAAAAACAACAAAAAACCAACCAAAGCAAATGATTTTGTTTTTTTTTGTTTGTTTGCTTTTTGGTGTTCTTTTAGAGTGCGTTTTTGGTGTGTGTTTTTTGCCAGAGGGGTAGCTCTCCCTCTGACACACTTTATTTTTGAAATTTCCCAGACTGATTCTGCCCAGAATAGTAAATACTGGTCTTTTCGGTTTTGGTCTTAAGCCAGGTTTATGTACAGTATGTGGTGTTAGTTATGTGCAATGCCTAGATTTGGTTTAAGTGTGCAAGCAAGCTGTATTCCCTTACAAGTAACAGTAATGGGCAGGTGGCTTGTAAACCAACACTTGACAAGTTAATTACATGAGTTTCAGTACACCTTAAAAAAAAGAACAATCCCCCCACCCCCAAAATGGTATAATGGCTTTGTTTTCAGAGGCAGCATACTGGTTATGAATTTATGCTTGCAGAATAAATAATGCAGCTCTACAGCTTGCATTGTTTTGATTAGGTGTTCAGAAATGCTTATCATAATTGCTGGATTGTTGGCACTTGCAACAGGCAGCAGGGAATTTTTGAGAAATTGCTCACTTGTGGAAAAATGAAGTTTTATTTAAACATAGCTAAAAATGCAGTATTGATGAAGGAGAGGTTCTTATGTGGAATGAAAATGCCTCATCTCAGCAAGCCTGTACTGTCCCCTCAATAATCAGTAAAGTTTTAATTTTGTAGTTGGTTTCCATGCTAATGCAAGCGATATTATGACTTGTATAAAGAAATATGCTGGTTTAATTTTGTAGACATGGGTTGGTTGCCTGAAACTGTAATATATAGCCCAGTTGTACTTGAAGGTACACACAGAGCAAATACTGTGTTAATGCTGGTTTAGTGGACACACCTGTATCTCAGGGTGGATTTCTCTCTCTCTTCCTGGTTCTTAATGATGGGAGGAGATGGGAAAGATGCATGGATTATTACAAGCAAAGCTTGTGATTTTATCACCAGGAAAGGTAATGCTCAGTGCATGCCTCTGTTGGCTTTGGTGCTGGAAAGTTTTACTAACTTGTGTTTTTGTCTGCTTGGCATGACCGTGCTGTCTCTGCTGTGCTTTCCACCTCTGCTCCATGGTCTCTGCCTCCCTTCTTCAGTCCTCATCCTCAGAGCCATGGTGTGAGCCACAGGCTTAGCTTTATGCTATGACAGAAGCACCTCTATTGAGTCCTGTGCAGGGATGGAGTTTCTGCCTTCTGCTGCAGATTTTGGTTTACGGTAGCGAGTGGGTGTGCTTGTCTCGGATTGTTGTTTTCCCTTCTCTGTGTGCGAGCACATACAGTTCCCACACAGATAATTTTTCTGAGGTGTCAGAAGGAAACAATTTTCTCTCAATGAAAATTAGCTCTTAAAATGATGTTCTTTAGAAGTGGGGGTGGGTGAGTATCTACTGATTCCCTTCTCCTGGGGAATTGATGCAGGACCAAACTGTAGGCTTTAGCAGGGTACTACAGCTCCCCTACTGGCTGCATCTTTTTGTCAGCTTTGCCCATACCTTTAGGAGCTGAGGCACTCCTGATAGTTGACAGCTGTTACAGCTTTGAGGAGACTGCCTCCCTGCCCCTACCAGTTCTGAATGAGTTTATACGACATGGCACTGGTTGTCAGTTTGCCAGCAGGTCTGATTGGTGTCTCAGCTATTTCTAATAACTTTGTCAAAGTAAGTGAAGAAAAAAGACCAGCATCCAGAAGCCTAGCTATTTCGGACTAGGATGTGCATTTTGTGCCCCTGTGTTAGAGCCTCTTGGGGGGTGGAAGCAATCATGGTGAGCCTTGTTTGGCTATTTAACATGTGCTGCTATCAGTTGAGAAACTCCATTGAAAAGGCATGGTAAGCCTTGAAGGAGAAGGTACCACAGCAAGCATAGAGAATGGAATAGGTTTGTGTTAAGATATAGGGTGAGTCGGTGCAGCACTTTGGCTTCAAGAAATTTGGTGAGTCTGATTTTGGTGTTCCCTTTTGATTAAAGTTGGTGGCTTTATTCTGTGCCTATATTAGCATTTATGTTCAAATCACAACCATGAGAAAGATGGGGCTGATGGGTTGCCTTGCTGGGCTTGGTGCTGTGCTGCAGCGTGACCTTGGAGCATGCTGGCTTCTTCATGGTGGAACCCAACCAGAAGATATTCTCCAGGAACAGGCCTGAAATGTGGTGGCCCCTCATGGGTGCCTGTGCCACATGGCTGGACTGGGTGTGATTAGAAGGGAAATGCACTGAGGACTGGTAGAAGCACAGCTGTTTTGCTTTGCAGGTACTTTCTGTGTCTAATGTAGTCTCAGCTGCAGCAGTGGTGAGAGGGACAATGTCTTCTAGCCATGGCAGCTTGTAGGGACGCTTAGTTTGTCTTAGGGTAGTGTAGTCACTGAACCATAGTCAAATGCAACAGCACATGGTAAAAAGTGTCAAACTTCTTTGGAAATTTCCTTGTGACTGGTGATTGTAATGCAAGGAATTGATGACTCTTGTGTCACTCATCTAATATAAAGGCAGTGGGGTCGCCATGTCTGTTGGCCAGAAGTTGTGAGTACACATCACTGTCCACATCACTGTCCTTCTGCTAAGGCTCCTAATGAAGGGGATGAAGGGGTCTTAAATAGTGTTTGTAAACAAAAGTTCAGCTTGCAGATGATGATTTTTTTTTCCATCTCTCCCCTTTTTATAAGGGGGAAAAAATGTGCCCATTTGGGAAAGACCGGTTAAAACAATCCGTATCTCTTCCAAAGCACTTCAGTGACTCCTTCGTGTAATCTACAAGCACATTCCTGTGAGGGCAGCAAGGGCGCTGTCACATCCGCTGTTGCAAATGCATTGGCACTGAGGAAATGTGCTGAGCCGGCATGTGGCTGGGACCCAGGCTCCTCAGGCATCCCTTCCTAGCCTCAAGGGGTTTGTTGTGTTCATCATTTAAAGGAGCAGTGCAAGAGCAAGAAACAGTTTCCTGCCTCCTTTGCAGTAGCTGAATGCTTTCTTTCTGGCTGTGAAGTGGATGTTTTAAGAATGTTTTGATGTGGTTTGTATGTTATGTTTGTATCTAGGCTAAAGCTGGCAGAGCTGGATGCCCAACCTGTAGGGGGGTGTGTGGTTTTGGTTGGCTTTTTTTCTAAGTACTGACTATCTGGAATCTCTAATAAAATTAAAAGAAATTATTGCTCACTTAAAATGCAAAGGCTAGCTTAGGTTTTCTTGTTTTTTTTGTCCCATGGCAAGTTGTCTCCTGTGTTGTTACCTATTTGGTGTAAAGATGTTAACAGCTTCAGAGATGTGAAAATAAGACGACCCTTGCTAAATGGGGTGATGACCATGGGGTGGAAATAAAAAGCCTATGGTAGGTGACATTGAAACAGTCTGAGGTGGCACTGCAGGCTGTTGGGGTTGCGAACAGTGTTTGTGCTTGTGTGTTGATGTGTATGCATACAAAAGATAACTAATGCTAATTATGGCCAGCTGTAGAGCACCTATCTGAGGAGAGGGTCAGATGCACAGGGCTCATTGGTATCTCTGAATTTGTATCCGCTCACTTGAGCGGAAAATGTATGCTTGAGGTTGTCTAACACACCTCCCCTTAATAAAAAGTACATTAGGTTCAGCCTGCTAATAGTATCCTAAAGTTGACCTTTGCAGTAATAAAGTCAAAGGTGAAGTGTAGCAGCTCAGATAATACTGGGATGTACTTGCAGCAACTGAATGTGTATGGCATGTAAGCATCTCTAGGCTGATTTGCACTGATTTGCAGTGTCTTCCGCCATCATTGTTATTGCTGGAAGAGATGTTCTGTCTTACCTATAATTGTAAATGAATTGGGCTGACATAGATGCTGCAAGGCTGGGCTCTGCTGTGTGTCAGGGCTTTAGAAAGGAGATAAGATTGGAGCTGTAAGAATATGAAGATGAACAGCTGCATATGGCAGCTTGCATCTGAGTGTTAGGCTTTTCTTTTGCAGAAAGAAAGCAGTATTTTTCAGAAGTCTAATAAGCCTTAAGGGATGCAGTAATGTTCTCACCTAAGCGTTACTTTTACTTGTGGTTTTCAGATGTTTGCTGAAGTTGCTGTTGCAGTGTGTTAACTTGGCAGCAGAGGGGAAATGCATGGAGGTGGCTGACAAAAGCAAATGTCAAGTTACCATTCTTGAATGAGGATGAGACAAAAAGTCAAATGTTCTGCCTGTCTTAGAGGGAGATGTCTTAACTCTTTAATGCTGAAAGCAGCCAAGCCCCTGGCTGGATCCCTGAGGGGTCAGGCAGGGTGGTATCATGTTGTAAAGGGACACAGAGGTTAGCTTGCTTTGTTGCCTTGGCTTTTGCCTCAGTTTTCAGATTCTGAACTATTTCAGGGTTGTGTTTTCAGTGTGTGAAGCATACTTGTTTGTTCTTGTAAGTGTTGTCCTCACTGCAAGTTGGTGTTAATTAGGACACTGCTATATGTAGTTTTTGCTGACAGATGGGCTTTGCACAGACTTGTGCAGTGTGTTGGTCTGCTGTGGCTGCTCAGTCTCATGTACTGCCAGCTTGGGCGCTTGCAGATGCCTCTTAATCGATTTGGTCTTGGTGCGACCAGATCCAATGGTGCTCTGCGTGATCTTGTTACATTCGCATCCTGTGGCTTGCACTGAGTGTTTTGATGCCTGCCTGACCGCAGACAAGTTTATTTTCTGCCTTTTGTAATTTGTTTTTGATAAATTGAATGGAGAATTAGAAAGTGGGATAACGTTTCTGTAATAAAAAGATCCAGGTGATCCATGCATACAGCCTTGCTGTGGTAGCTCAGAAAGGGTTGACTCAGCCCTTCATGTGCTGGTAGCAGAAGAAGAAGCTCCCTGACTGGGTTTGTGGTCCAGTTCATCACCATCCTGACTTAAGAAGCTAATGTTCCCTGGGATTGTCTAACAGGTAACATTGTTCTTCAAAACAAGACGTCAACAGGAAATCTGATTGGAATTGGTCTGTCTTAAGACGAGTGTTTTGGTTTATAGGTGGTTTCTGTAGCTTCAGTGGCAGCTAGTTTTGCTAGTAAGCATTGTTCTGCTCCAGGGAAGTGAGGGATACTCCACACCAGTGTGTTGATCTGGTTGGGCAAGGAGTATTTTGCACTTTGCCTGTGGGTTTGTTTGGGACACTGTCCTGAGGTTACTGTTTGTTTTGTTTGTGAGAAAATAATTCCACCTTTTTAACTTGTGTCCTTGGCAAACTGGCTAGAGGTCTGTATTGTCCAGTGGATTTAGCTAGTGTATGAGGTGGGGTTGGTGTTGCTGTGCTGTTGTGTATATTCCAGTAGTCTTGGTTGTGAAGAAAAATAAAAGCCTGTCTATTTTAATTTTCCTTTTTGTCTGCCTGGTTTCCTTCCCTCATTTCCTTCCCTCATTTCCTTCCCTCAAAGGTCAGAGATGGGTATTCTAGGCAGCATGTGTACCAGTTTTTCTAAGGAGTAATATTGCCTTTAATTCTTCAGGGTTGTTATTATTTAATAATAATGAAATAACAGGTTGTTTAATAATAACAAGGGTTTTATTATTTGTTTGGAGTACTGTGTTCAGCTCTGGAGCCCTCAACATAAGAAGGACAGGTATTTGCTGAAGCAAGTCCAGAGGAGGGCTACAAAGATGCTCAGAGGGCTGAAACACCTGTCCTGTGAAGACCAAATGAGAGAGTTGGGCTTGTTCAGCCTGGAGAAGACTCCACAAAGACTTTCTAGCAGTTTTCCAGTACCTAAAGGGAGGCCTACAAAAAAGGTGGAGACTCTTACAAGGGCCTGTAGTGACAGAACAAGGGAAATGGCTTTAAACTGATGGAGGAGAGATTTAGGTCACATATTAAGAAGAAATTGTTCCTTGTGAGAGTGGTGAGACACTGGCAGAGGTTGCCCAGAGAAGCTGTGGCTGCCCCATCCCTGGCAGTGTTCAAGGCCAGGTTGGATGGGGCTTTGAGCAACCTGGTCTAGTGGAAGGTGTCCCTACCTGTGTTGTTGGGGGTGGAACCAGGTGATTTTTAATGTCCCTTCCAACCCAAACCATTCTGTGATTCTATTGTTGTTAAAGTAACTAACTTTCTTTTATCAGGTAAGGGTGATGTGGAAGGAGACTGCAGATCCAAGAAATAAATTAATATTTTAAATAATTTTTTTATGGATGTTTTGGGTGAGATATGCCTTTTCTTTAAAGCTTAAAGCAAGGATTTAATTGCTGGCAATTTCAAACTGGGTTTAGTTTCATGGCCTCAATGAATTTGTGAAAACACGATGATATGTTTAGGAAGGAAATTATTTTGGTTAATTGTATTAAGGTCAGCTTTGATAGTTGAATTAATACAGAAGTATGTCTGTATTGATGAAAATGTGATATTTCTCTCTGATCTCTTGATTGTGAAGGTTGTTGTGGAAAAAAGAAAATTGAATAGAATGTAAATGAGTTATTTTTGTCATGGAGTCCAATTACAGTTCCTGAAACTGGGTCTTGACAGCCAACTTCATTCCAGGTTCTGCACTTATTTTGGTATTCCTTGAAGCTTGGTGGACATTTAAATTGATACCATCATTGTGTTTGCTCTGCCTCAGTCTGTTTGTCCATAACAGATGTTTTCCAAAGCTGAATGGAGTATTGCAGACTGACTAGTAGTAAATACTTTCTGTGATGCTGTAATCTTACATTTCCACTGTTAAAGATTCAACAGAACTGCCTGGGAAAGCCTTGAAAGTAGAGTGGACTAAAAGGAGAAAATAAGTGGGCATCTTTTCTCTTCCTCTCCTCTGACATCCCCTCAGTCATATCCCCCTTCTCCTTATTGCATTTCCTCTCCAAGGAAAGCCTGTAGTGGTTTCTTCTGAGGGGAACTGTAGGGAGTATTTTTATTACAGCTGATCCCATTTTACTAATGGCAAGAGAAGACAAATCTTGTGGTAGCAGACTCTACTTTCTGTCCCTTGTAAACTGTGCTGTGCAAAGAGAGAGGAAGAACTTACGTTTGCTTTGCACATGGGCTTTTGTATTATATGATGAAGTAGTAAAGAAATTACATGTGCAGGTTCAGAATGAAAACATCAGCCATGTAACACTGATCCATTCCAAAAATGAATGCTTGTGTTGATTTGTGTTGCGCTGGAGACCTGGGATTTGTGAAAGTCTGAATGGCAGCTGGAACAATGCAGGTTTTGTAGCCATGTGCTGTTTTCAGCAGAATAAATAATGAGGGAAAGAGTACTTGAATGGTGGTCTGGAGAAGCTATTTGGTAAATAAAATTGATTTGGGTTGTTTGCTTTTATAGTAGTTTGCTGTTAACTCTCCGGTCTGCATCACATAAAATTTTTGTAATAGTAATTTGCATCTTTGTCTTTCTGAAAAGACTTTGCAAACAGTTTGATATACAGATAGTTCAGTAGAAGTAGTTCCATATTCCCAAATGTAGATTTACAGAAACAAGTTTTTAGGATTTTTCAACCCATCCGGATAAAGTTTTGTGCTGTGTTTGAGTCAATCAGTGCCACCTTTGGGCAAGTCACAGTGGGGCGAGGGCACTGGTAATTTTTAACAAGCTTGCCACCTTAATGGAGAAAGCAGAGTAATGTGCTTACTGTACTGTGAAATACCATCTGAGAGTTAATGCATTCTGCTGGTGTAGCTGCATCCCCGAGGGATGTTCCTCCTTGGAGGGTAGGGTGAGCCCTGCATGGCTGTGTGCCTTGCAGGCACTATGTACTGTCTGCTGCTGCGCTGTCTTCTCCAGTGATCCTGACACTTGGTGTTATCTGGACTTCTAAAAATGGGTACTAATTTACCAATGTATTTAATAAAATACAGTGTTGTTTTGGGGGAGTGGGAAAGACATCCTTTGAGGGGATCTTACTGTAGGAATGTTTCTAAGGTATGTCCACCTTGCAGCTCTGACCCAGATTTTCAGCATAGTTGGGGTGGTACAACACAACCACAAAAAGTGTGGTCTAAACCCTTGTAGATCTTTAATTCAGTCTCCTCTTCAATGGCAGTGGTGGCTTTTCAATGGTTCAGATGGTTGTTTGAATATCTCTTACTAAAGCATCTTCCATTTACCTTGATGCAAAAGTACTTTGCTGGTGATCTGAACGGTCCTGAATGTAGAAGAGAAACTCAGTGGTGGTTTTCTTCCTCCTTTACAGCTGCCTCTGAAAACATCTTCATATTGCTGTTTCTGTACCTTGTTTTTACATGCAAGCCCTGGTGTAGGTGATCAGTCAGCTTTTTCATGCTTCAGATGCTGCTGTATGTGTAATCATATGCATCTGTTGTGTGGTTGTTGAAATGGATTTATAGTGTCTGCTTTTTCAGGCTAGTCGCTTTTGACAGATTTTAGTGAAAAGTTGCCGATCAAGAGTGGGTAGATGCATGTTTGGACAGCTTGTGTCTAAGAAGTGAGAAGGTTGCCTGAGCTAGACATAGAACATAGTATTTGTATGAAGAAGAGAGCTTTCCAAGTCCTGTAAAAACAGGCCAAAAAGGCCTGATGACACGACCGCCCTGAAACCTTGCAAACATCAGAAAAAAATGGTATAAAATCCCTACTTGTTTGGAAGCGTTTAGGAACCGATGGCATGACATTTGAAACAAACCTTCATTTAATTTATTCTGCTATACAGTGTGGGAAGAAGTGTGTGTTGTAGACTCTGAACTTAACAGGCAAACAATTTGAAGATTTGCTGAGATGTTGAAAAGTATGGGTATGGAATTCAGCTCACTACAAATATGTAAGGACACACCTGGTGAAAACAATAACTCTTCCTGTTGAAAGCTGAGAAATTGTTGTAGAAGAACTAAAATTTTCACAGTAGGTTGCATTTGGAACTTGATAAAGTGAACGGGTGTTTGCCAAGTTCAGGAAATGGCGAGGGAAGGAAAAATCCCTGTGTGATAATTTACCGATACCTAGTGATCTTTGGAGCCAGGGATGAGTTCATTGATGTAATTTATTTCTGAAATGTAGCAAACGTTATTTTTATTGTGATTTGACACAACTGAGTTCACTTTTCAAAGCATTTGTGTTATATTGGTTTGAATTAAAACACTGGAGTTATGTCTATATCATGTGATGAATTACTTTGCATGCTTTTCATGTTTGAAAATAATGGGATGCTTTATATAAAAATAAGTGCATTTTTAAAAGGGAAATAAGCTTTACAGGTGCCCTCAGTAGGCACTGAGCCTGCCCTCAGAAATCTGATCTGTTCAGAGATCAGTGCATGAGACCGAGAGACTGCTTGAGGTCTGTGCTGAAGATCTGCAGTGAGTGCACCTAAAGGAAGTACAGACTGGTTATTCTTATGGCTTGTCTGAAACACTAGTACTCTTTGAGTATTACTGTACTGCCTCTTAACCTCATTTTGTTAGTTTGGATTTGATGCTTATTTTCTGCCTTTATGTAACAAAATATAAGTAAGTATATCTAAAAATAAACTTCTGATGATATTATTGGTTACCTTGAAACAACTTCAGCTTTCCTCGTGTTTATAACAATACAAGTAAAAAACCAATGCTAGTGTTAATGGATGATAGTCTCTGTTACATTAGCAGAGGGAAGAACCATGTAATGTACATTGGCTGACCCCAGAAAGCAAGGGTGAAAGACATTGGTGACCATGTCAGCAAAAGGGAAAACTATGCTTTTGGTTGGAATGACTTGAGGGGCTCTTAAAAATTACTCAGTTTCCAAAGTAATGTGGTTGTTGCTGATTTTGCCAATACAGAGCTATACCATGAATGCCTGTTGGTATTGGTATGCATGTATGTCCTGGGAACGTAATACTTGGAATCGCTGTTATTTTCAGTAAATCTTCTGTTTCAGGTCATGCATTGTGTGGGGTACCTAATCATTGTGGACTGAAGGTGATGATGAATGCTTGGCTAAGCCTGGGCTGGGCACAAGTAGGAGGGCCACTGTATCCTCTCCTGAGTGTTGCCAGGATTTCTGTGTCTGAACACTATGCTGCTGTGCTGTGTTAAGCTGAACTCTCCTGACATCTCAGCAAACACTGGGAAGTCATGCCTGTCTTCCTGAGCTCATGGGTGGGAAGGGGAGAGGTGTGGGAAGGCTGCTTGCCTGTAGCTCACTGTTGAGCTTCTCTTGCTGGAAAAGGTGGTGGTTACTGCTGAGAAGGAGAAGGATCCTAAGCTCCAGTGCAAGTCTGACCTTTTCAGCTAGTTTGAATTGCAAGCACTGAGCAATTCTTGGTGGCCTACTGTATGAAGGTAGTGCTTGAGATAGTGTCAAGCCTAACATGAAGCTGGAAAACTACCTACTTGGACATTTCAGCTCTGTGATGCACTCCCTGCCCATGACAGTGCAGCTGGAACTAGATGATCTTTAAAATTCCGTCCAACCCAAACCATTCTTTGGTCGTTTTACTCTTTTCTTACTTTCTGATTGGTGTTTTCAAGCAATTCTACCAGCAGCTCGTATTCTGAGCTGCTGCTTGTTTCAGCAGCTGAATGGGGCTGGAGGTGGGAAGGAGATCGTGAAGGGAGTCTTCTGAAGATGGGAAATAGGAAGGCAGCTGTTGGCTGCTCTAGAGTATCTTAACCTTTACATGGAATGAGAACAGAGTTTTGAGATGATACCTGATGTCAGCTGTATTTTGTGCTGTATTGTTAGTGGTACAGTTTCTTTCAACCTCTCAGCATGACAAGCGAAACCCAGCTGTAAAAGACATACCAGATTTAAAGGTTTCTTGCTCTGAGATTGTTTTCACACACTCAAGTGTGTGCAGCTTTCAGAGCGCATATTGTTCAGAAGAGGAAAAAACATCTAGACTGTGTTGCAGCTTGGGGCAACTGTTTTGTCAGTGTAGGTCATAAAGAATTTTTAATATCTGCAAATAAATCTGTGGGGAGGACTGGGGAGGAAATAATCTGTTATGTGTTGCCACACTGCAGATCATGGATAGCTTGTGTGGATCTAGTGCTCTGGTCAAATTCCTGATGAGGCATCAGCATCCCTACTTAAGAGTCCGTAAGCATTGCAGCAAATGAAGTAAAATAAACACTATTTCTGCTTTCACTGCACATTGTGACCTAGCTAGACTTAAATAAAAGTTGACAGCCACCTTGCTTGTTTCTCTGTTAGTGAGTAGAAATAAGGTTGCCTATACTTCCCTTACAAGGCATCATAAGTGTTCAGGAGGACTTCTATTTGGTTACAGAGCCTGGAGCTCTACTGCAGAAAAATTTTTCTTCCCCTCTTCAATGGAGAGTGTGTGACATCTTTCCCACACTCTATTGTATCTCAATAAAAACTTGGTATATCTCAGTAAAACAGTGGGAGTTGGGAAAATGTATCATCCTGATAATAATCGTCACAAAGAAACAATGCTACATCTGATGAGTTTTACGAAGCAAGATGCTGTATTAATCTTCCAGATTATTTGTTTAAAAGACTGACAAAAAATCCAGACTCTTCGAAGGATTTGTGTTCAAAATAGCAGGAATATAATGGCAGTATTGAAAAATGAGCATTTTTGTCTTGAAGTATGTGGTTTCAACATGGTTAAAGAAACTGGAGATTATTTTTTTTATTCCCTTAGGAAAGGGCTAATGCTTTGGGGGTTTTATACTTAATGATATATAGTAATTTTAGTCAGCTTATTTGTGAGGAAACAGCACTTCATCTTTACGTTTTCTTTGGATCAGTTCTCTCATCTGATAACAATAATTAACAATGAATAATCTCATTTGCATTATTTGATGATCTGAAAGGGCCTCAGAGTTGATCTTGACCTCTTCTATACAACTGCTTAAATTCAGTTACTATGAACATCTTTAAGGATGTTCATAAGCCTTCAAATCAAATGGCTGTGAGAATCTCTCTCCTGTTCTCACTGTTGTCAAGATTGAGAGCAGTTGCTATGAGTGAGCAGACCTAGCAGCAGACTCTTGGAGTCTTTAGTATAGTTAAAAACCCCCAGAAACTCCCATTTTTGAATTTTGGCATCTAGTTCACCTCTTCCATCAGTTACTTTCTCTGTCCTTGCCTGCATGTGAAATATTTGTGTGAGCTTCTGTTAAGCATAACAGCGTGTCCTCTCATGTAAGAGTGAGAGCTGTCTGGCACAATTTTTCTCATGTTTCAAAGTTTTGCATAGCTAAGCTTGTATGAGAATACCTACTGTTGCATTATCAGAAAGTTGTTATAATAACTGGAAGAAAGTCCTTGAATTTAGAGGATCTAGTCCTTTCCCCAAAACCTAAGCAGCAGTCTGGGTACTGCCATGTGGTCATGGCACTGTAGTGCTCAGTAAGATCAGAGATCTGGAGCCCATGATGGTGATACATATTGTGAATAGGAAAGAGAGAGAACATCAGAATGCTTTCTTTTCTGTGAAATCAGAAAGGTTTTTTGTAAAGACCATCCACGGAAGAATTCAGATGAAGGCTGTGTCTTTAAATGTACATTTTTTTAGGCCCAAAGAACAGGTGCTCTGAAGATACCCCACAAGTAGGGTTTGAAAATTTAAATGCATGAATCGGAAAAACTCACGTGCTTCTGGAGGCATTTGCCTTCATGTGTGGGGCAGTTGGTTCCTGTTGTGTAGTGCTTCCTGCAGGTTAGTGTATTGAGGGCTGTTTTGATTTTTATTTTTTTGTCAACTTGAGTTGCATAATGGATTTTAGAAAGTTGTAGACTTACCAGAATTATCTGGTTCTCTTTCCAGTTCTCGTGTCATTGGAAAGTGATTTAAGTCTGACTGAATTCCCGTAAGTCTGATTTTGGGTTGTTTCACTTAGTTCTTCAAGCTGAGGAGTTGTGTTTTATAGAACAACTGGCTTGCATGATCAAGCCAATAACTCCTTTGGCTTATCATTTCCAATAAGATTAAGACTCCTGGCTCATGGGTGCTGGTGTTTGTTTAATTCTTTTATTTTTTATTTAGTAATGGGTGACTCAGGTACCCTGAAAACAGATCCAGGGCAGGATTTGTTTCAGCATAGCATGTCTAGTAATGCTGTATTCATTACCTTATCACTATTGCAGTTGTGAGGAGGTAGAATTTCATACATTTTTGTGGAGGAAGGGTTGAAGGACTCACCTTCAATTCAGAATGAATCAAAATCTGTCAACCGTCTGTTTGACTCTGCCATGTAGCAAATACAGGCTTCTGTACGTGTTTGGAAAGTAATCCAGGTAATTCACTATGTTGTTTAATCCTAGTGTTGACGTATTAGTTCCTTTTGGCTTGCTCACACTGGTATTTTTGTGAGCTAAAAAAGGTTTGTCTAATTAGAGATGTGCTGGCCTCTTGGGCAGGGTAAATAATACCTTAGGAAGGTTCTTATGGACGTGCTCTTCCTTGTAGCAGAGAGTCCTCAGCTTGCTAAACACTAGTGGTTAAAGTCAGCAAATGCCAGAAATACCTTGTTAATTCATCTCCACATTGCTTGTGGAATGAAATTGGTAATAGTAATAGTAGTAAGCCATCCAGTGGGACAACTTTCAGAGAAGACTGTGACTCACAGGCTTGATGCCTGGGCAAAGAATAGCTCTGCATCAGATGAAGATGAGAGGGACCTTTGGTATATGTATGGAGTGCTGTTAACAGTGCAAAATAACTGAAACGCTTCATGTTAAAACCAGTGACTTGCATCAGACTTCTCACATGGGTCCGTTCAGATGTTTGCAGTTCAGCCAAATGGCAGCAGAGGAGGATGCCATTCTGCATAGTTCGAAGAATAATATAAGCAATGTGGCCTGCTAAACTAAGCAGTTAATTTAGCAACGTAGGTTGTGCCTCTGTGCTGAGGGCAGATAATGATCTGTATGGAAAATAAATAATGACAGTGGAGTGTCAACCTCAGAGCTTCCTTTGAAATTCAGTTGATGAAGGGTGGAGGTCCTATTTCACAAACAAAACGTCAGCTCTGCTGGTCGCGGTGGATTTCTGCTCGGGTAGATAAGGGTTTGTTCAGTCAGTCTGTAACACCAGAAAAATCTGCTGAGCAGATGGGTTTCAGCTTCTGTTCCTTGGAGGAGCTTACAAAGTGCGCTGTATATTTCCTCCACTGCAGTAATAATTCTGCGGGTTTAGAGTAATTAGTTCAGTATTTCATTGTTGTCTTTCTGCAGCAGGAAAATGATGTAAGTCTGCAGGATTTTCCAAATCTGGAAAAATCTGGTATCTCGTAAGGAGGTTTTTCAGGAAAACTTGGGTGCCTTGTGTACTTTAACTCACTTTGTCTAATTACTATAGTGTCAAAAATACAGGATGTTTTTTATTACTGTGTAATAAATTAGTCACAGAAGAGTCATGTTTGGAAGTGTAATTTGAGTACTGTGGTTTTCATACTGGGCATTTTTTTTAAAGTTTATTATTATTTATTTAGAAAGTTACAAGGCCAAGCGTTTAAACAGAGCCCTTTGAAATGGGGCTGGGCTGGAAACAAAGTCTGCTGATTTGTCCTGATGGCTTCCCATATAGAACCTGAAAAGAATAAAAACAGTGCTGAAGGAGTAACTTAAATAACTTATTTCCTTTCTTCCTTCTTCAAAATCCTTCTAAATGAAAGATACGATTCTGTGGCAGGTTGAGTACTAACAAATTTTATGAAATGGTGATAAGATGTAAGTATCCCTCAAATGGAATAGCATCCTCTTTACAAAATATTCTTTTGCAGACTAGTTTTAGCAGGAAAAGTTGACAAAATAAATAGTGTAAAAAAGCAGCAAAGATGTTATATGGAAGAATTATCTCTCCTTGAGATGTTTAAGTGAATGAGGAACTGGAAATGTGATGAATGAGATGTGAAGCCATCTGAAAGTCAACAGCTACTTTGCATGAATTCCTGAAAAGTGAAGAGTGCTATTCTGTTTAAAAATAAGTCAGTAATTTAGATAGCACTGACATTTGAGTGATGTGGTTAATTTGAGAAGCTGACTTGTTCAAATGTTGACTTATCAAATTTCTTGAACTAGAATTGTTCCTCAATTTTCGACCTGGCAGATATAACTTAAATTTGTTTCATGGGTTGGAGTCTGACTCTGTTTATGGTTAATTTTCCATTTCACATAATTCACTCTTTTGTAAGAAAAAAGGTGCTTTAATATAAACGAAAATTAGACCTTGTTTAGATCTCTCGTGTACTTGCTGTTGCCATGTAGTTTCAATTTTATGTGAGTGAGTTTCATGGGTATAATAGGATCCCAAAAGCTATTACTGAGGTTGGAATAGTTCTGTAGCCTGTTGCATTGCTGTGAAATATACTTACTTTTTCTTATACTTGACACGTTTATTTAAGATAAAGTGATAGTGGCTCTGAGTTTTGGAGTGGAGAATAAAATGCTGGAATTACATGGTTTGTACTGAATTATTTCAGTTGAAAACCTCAGTTCGGTTCTGTAAAACAAATTCTTGCATTTGTTTTGGGGTAATGGCAGGCTTTCAGGTGATGACATTTAAAGGCAGTATCGTAACATTTCTGCATTGCTGGACATACCAAAAGAAATCATAACACTCATCATATATTTATTGGTGTTATTAAAACACTTCTGTCAAAGTTGTACACTTGATGGATTCCATTTTTTTCCTTCATTTTTTTTCCAAGTTAGATGATGGAGGATATTTAATTCTGACAGGAATTGGTGTGTTTTCTAATTTTGTGTGAGTTTTGTTTGGTTTTGTTAGTGGTATTTTGTTTGTTGTTTACCCTGCTGCTATTAGTCAACACATTATATAGCCATGTAAATAACTAAAGATTGCTTCAGCCTCTTAACTGAGGGGCTTTGTGTTTAAAAAAAAAACAAAACAAACCCAAAACCAAAAACCCAACCAAAAAACCTTCTTAATACACTCTTAATTTTCCTTGTAAAATCTTGATTTCCCCCCCCCCCCCCGTTGATACTTTCCTCACATATATGACCGTGTTCAGAGATGCTGGGTTTTGTAGCTGAATTTTAGTTTTTCAAAGTCCTCTCAGGAGCATGGAAACGTTTGCATGGTGAAGCTGGACAGGCTCTGCAGGGGCCTAAGCTGGGGAAATCCTGCCTCTCTTGGGTGTGTGCTTGCACTTATATGCAGGTCTGTTCTTCGTTACTGATATGATAGCAAAATTGCTGCTTAAGTCTTACAAGTATCTCTTGTAAACACTTGGTTTCTGGATTGCTCAGCCCTTTGGGGAGGGGAGCACTCTACCTCCCAGTTGCTCCATGAGGTATCTTTGAATGCTCAGCCCTTAGTCCTGGCTTATTTTTGGTTTGGCTTTGGTACTTGTTTTGATTCCAGGGTAGACCGATGCCTGAGCCCTTGGTTCAGGTAGCATGGTACCAGTACTTGGAATGTGACCTGAGGGAAGTATTAAAACTGGGACGCATGGAATATATACAGCATATGTAAATGGTATGGGTTGGGGCAGTGATCATCTGCCAGAAGATAGTTTTGATAAAACTATTGCTTTCTCTGCAGCCTTGGAGATAGATTTGCTTTTAATATATTTGTAGAGCAGGCAATCCTTGAGCTGCTGTGGAGAAGTGGGCAGTGCGCTGTTCTGATGCTCTTTTAGCATCATCATTGGATTCATAGCATGCCAGGAGGACTACACACAGGTATTTACACTTGGGTTAAATAGGTTATAGTCAGGGCAAACAAACATCTCTTAATTTTCCAGGAGCTTTTCAATGGAGGTTTTTTGTTTCTCAACCAAATTCCAGGTGCTTCTTAGTTTACAGAGTGCTTAAGCTTCTTCAAATCTGGTGGCAGATTGAATCCTTTTGTAAAGGAGATCTGGGTCTTCCGAGGGATTTCTATAGTTTAGGGACATTACTGTTTGCCAGAAACATTTGTCTTCAGAAGGGAGCAACTGTACTGAGCAACCAGTAAAATGTTTTTTTTTGGCCTATTTAAGTAGGTTGTTGACAACAATAATTGCTGCTGCTGTTTGTATATTAGCATTATACAATAAAACCCTATTTCTGAATTATTCATGTTGATTTTGACAACCTCTTGCGACGCAGTTCGTCTCCAAGGAGAAGTAGAGTGATGGAAATTTTTTCTTGGGTTTGAGACAGCCATCTTAAAATTGTGGGGAGACAATAATTCAATATTTCCTCCTTTTCTGAGTGCTTTATTTTGATTTTTTTCCTTTTTTTTTTGTTCTGGTTGCATTTATAAGTAAAGAAGAGGTTTTTTTTTCTTTATTTATGTATGTGAGCAGGTTTTTAAATATAAATAGACTTTAAAGCATTTGTGTTCTATGTACCTAATAAAACTAGGTGGAGAACTAGTATTTTATAGCTTAAATTGGAAGGCTGGCGGTCTGTATTCTCTTACCTTCTACTCTAAAGTGAATGGTTAACCAGTGGGCAGGAAGCCCTGGATTTGTGTCTGGTGACAGGAGCCTATATTAGTATGATATTTGCCTGCTTTGAGCTGTAGACTTCTGGAATTGAGAAGTGATCTTCACTTGTAGGGTACAGCAGACCAGATATAGTCCAGTGGAAGAAACTTGGTCTTCACACTGGGGATAGCAGGATTATCTCCCGTTTTCCTCACGGAGTGTGTGAGGCCAAGCAGAGTCCTTTTAACGCTCAGTACCTTTAGTTTTAGCACTGTTCTTTATGTGAGAAAATAGCTATGAGCAGCTCCACTTCAAAGATAGAATTCTGTTAACAGCCATAGAGGAGGCAAACTGCACGCAAATTGCTGCTGCAGTTAGTGAGAAACCTCAGATTTCAACATGAATGTGGTATAAGAGTTTGGACGAAGTACAGGCATGGTTTGGAAAGGTGGCATGTTACTTGAGTATGCTTAATGCTACACAAATTTTGAGCCTGTGTTTGATTTTTATTGTTAGCAGAAGTTATTAAACCTTAAAATTGTAGTCACTGACTTCTTGGTTGAATGTTTGGAGCTGGTGTTAGCACTAAAAGTTTCTTTCACTTTCTAAAATAAGTCACTTTCTAAAATAAGGAGGACATTTGAGTATGGAGGTTGTTATAGATTGTCCTCTCCTTGAAAGTAATTGCAAATGAAACAATTAATACAGATTAAATACGCTTTGAAGGCTTATGAAAGTAGCTTCAGGTTAGCGTTTGCAGAATAAAACAACCTAAATCATGATAGCTGTCTTAGGGACCTCTGCAGAATGTTTTTTATGTTTCAGTGTTTAATAATAGCCCATACAAGGTCTGGTGCTGATTTTCATATTATGTTGTAGTCCTTAATTATAAGTTAATAGTGGAGCTATCTGGAGTGAAGTTGTGTTACTTTAGTCTCAAAGGAAAAGCTCTTGAGGGTAAAACCTTGCAGCCTGTGTTTTCTGAGTATAGTCCTAGTTGTGAAAGAAGCCAATGCTTGTTGTTGAAATAGGGATTATGAAAAGCTATTAGTGAATACACTAATTACTTTTGTAACTGCAGGAAGCTGTGACACAGAGAGTGGATAGAGGGAGGGCTATGCTTTCTGTCTGAAATAATGGTGTTTGATAGGAAAAAGCCCTTTGATGTTAAAATTAATTGGTAATGAGTTAAAAAAATTCTCACACTTTGATAAGGTAGACAATTCCTTTTTAAATTTTGTAATTAGATAAACTTCTTTCAGTCCTCTGTATTCTGCTACCAAAATCCTTTTTGAGTGTCTCAGAAACTGTGTAAGTGGTATCCAGCATGCCTTATGGATGTGGAGTGCATGGATGTACTAAGGACCCTTCACACCTCTCCTCAAATGTCTTAAATTACCAGGGCTGAAGATGGGAAAGCAGTGATACCTCTGTACTATGATTTAGCATGGGAAGGAAACAGATTCCCTACATACTAATCTCTTAATGCTTGCATGATGGGTTTTTTTATATGTGGTTTGATAGTTTGATATCAAACAAGTACTTGGAATGATTGTTTTCGCTCTCAAAAGAATCAGAAAAATACCGTGAAAGTTTTGTTTTCAAAGATGTTCTCCAGTAATTAAACAAGGTCATTCAGGTGTATTTTCCAGGACTTAACCTTCTTTTGTTCTAAACTATTTATGTGACACAGTCTGTTGGGAAAACAGCTGGATTATGTCCATCTTCTTTCCTTACTCAAAGCAGTTATAACCAATAAGCAGTTATATATCTGATGGGCTTTCTCTTGTGGTGTTGTCTTCCAATCCCAGTCTTCAATGTCGATTAGATTTCCTTTTTTTAATTACCGCACCAATAAGATGAGTTCTTACTATGCTTCCTCTTTGAGAGTAGGCAAAATGCTAAGAACCTATACATGAAAGGTATTTTAGTTTTCATTACTGTCAAATAATATTTTAAATGCTTCAGCATGTAGCTGCTCATAAGAAGGAAATGTGGCAGAAGAGCACACAGGCTGTGCACAACTGGAGGTGAAATGAGTCCATCAGCTGAACGACAGGCCCCTGTGATGCTGAAACTCTTTAAGGGAGAGCCTGCTGTCAGCACTGAGCATTAGCACGGCTGTGGATCCTTTCTTTCCCAACATGTACCCTTGCTACACCTTTGAAAGTTAATAATTAAAAGATGTATAACAACTTAATAATTTTGTTTCCTCTGTAAAAAATGTCAAGCTGGTACCTGAACTTCTTGTGACCTACTAGACTAGTGTATTTATACAGAGCTCTAAATAGTGTACAATTGATTGAGGTAATCTTTCAGAATGCATTAGTTGCCAGTTTTAAAATTCAGGTAGTTCCCATTTTAGAAATAGATCTGTGATCCAGATGTTGTGTAGAAGCAATGAGTAGTGTTTTATTTGCAAACTGGATATACTGTGAAAACCAAAGCGTAACTTTGGGGTTACTGTGAGCTGACATGCTAATTGGTCCTACTGTTATTTAATGATTTGCTAAGAGGCATGGAAAAAGCACATGCTACTTCTTCAAGGTCATATGCAAAATAGACAAAAATAATATGTGATTACAGTTCCGTTAATAAGCTTGGAGATTTTTACTTTTGCAGAATACTAATAAAGCAAATAGTTGCTGTTAATGTTATTTGTGTGGCATGAGTTATTCTTTGGGAGACTAATCTGCCCAAGAGCTTTAGGATTAGTCAAGGAGAGATTTGCCACTACAGGCGTTATTGTAACAAACTGGACTGTAGCTTTATGCTGTTCAGCATTGCTGGATAAAAGCTGCTTATCTTTGTAGATCAGTGCTCTAGATTATTTAATTGCATTGTAATGCAGATGATTTTTCTTGTCAGGAAATGAATGTAAATGAATTAAACCACTGGCTGTGAAGAAAATGTGAATGATACATAAAATACTTCACCAAGTCACTTATTTAAACTGGATATGCCTTTTGATGTGACCAGTGATTCATGAATTTGTGTGTTTAAGAATGTTATGGCAGCATGTATGGGACAAATTACCACATTTAGTTTTATCTTACTCTCCTGCCATTTGTTGAGTTGTTAATTTATCTTTTGAAGTGCATGTGTTCTTAAAAAAAGTGCTATTTCCTCCCCCCATCTCCCAAAATACTGTTGTTCAGTCGTCTTTATGTGATAAAACTGCTATTGGATCTCTCTGTTAAAGTCAGTAATAATTTATTAGGTTTTACCATCTCAATAACTTATGCAGACTAGATACCTCTCTTGAAATCAGCTAAGTTTAATCTTTTATTTTTGGCTTTTGGTTTGGTTTAACTTGGCTGTGTTAGGTTTACTGTTGGAGTCGATGATCTCAGAGGTCCTTTGCAACCTAAATCATCCGGTGATCTAAATGTTTAGTTCTGTTGACAGTGTGTATTAATTGCTCCAATATTTCTTTATGATTAGAAACATTTAGCTGTCCTAATCAATATAAAGAAGTGCTATGCAGAACAGTTCATCAGTGTGGCCCTGCCAGCTCAAAATACAGAAAGCTACATGTGATCATGACTTGCTCTGGTAATGTCATTAAGCTGGGAGATGTTATGTAATTTTCGAAGGGAATGAGATTGTAAGTAGACAGTCACAGGTCATATTGTTAGAGCTAAATTGATAGCACTCTTAAGTAAATGGTCCCTTTGTTTTCTACCACTTTTAGCTGCCTTCTTAGCTTCCTTAGGTAAGGCAGAAAAAAACAAAAGCGCCCTATTACAAAGCCACTAGACGAGGTCTCCATGAAATTACAACTTAAGATTTTGAGTGAAAAAAGATAAGTAGATCTCCTACTGCATTATTAATTTAATAGAGCTCTCAGGTGGAGGAGCTGACTGTGAGTAGATTTCACATTCACACATGTCACCTGTGGAATGACTCGCTTCTATTTTTACTGAAGTTTTGATAGGGTTGTGGTGCATCTATAAAGAAAGTCATTAATTTGGAGGATTTTTTTTTGCAAGTATTTGATACAGTTGTGTCAAGTTTGAGATGTTCTCCAGTTTCTGAAGATGCTAGAGGGAGTAAGCCTGTGATAGTTTCACTAATCAAAGCAAGCCAGACCAGGTGGCATCCTGGTTACTGGAAAATTCTCTAATTACCCAGTGGAAGGACAGTGATGGTTGACTGTTAAATCATACAGTGCTTACTCCTTCCACTGGAGAAGAGAAAATTGAGATAGTAAAGGGAAATCTGTGCCAATAAAAGTGTTCCTGAGGGCAGGAAAATTAATGTTGTTTTCTAAAAAAAAAAATAAAATAATCTAAAAATACCCCACCCCAAAAACAAAACCCCAACTCAATTGTGGCATTTTAACTAACAATGCTAAGCTAATATCTTAGGGTAGTTAGATGTTGACTCTGTGATGTTTCTTGGTGTGATTTTATTATTCATGAAGCTGTTTTGTGTTTGTTTAAATAAAGAGTAGGGAAACTGAAGATACAGGGTTTGCATACTTTGTGTGAGGCAGTAATTCTGTTTCTTCAGTTTTTCATTAATTTTTAAACTGTTTCTAATTTTCCCCTTGAGAAGCCTTCTAGCTAAAGATTAAAAGTTAAAAATAGATATTTAAGCCTAATTGCATACTCTGCTGTACCTCAAGTGCTACATGCTTGCCTTTGGGGCATATGGGGCAATGGAGAGCCATGCACTCCTCTCTTGAGGAGTTTAGCTTGAAGAGGAGATTTATGTTTGTGTTGTGTTTTCTCAGATGGTAAAACTGAAGCGAGTACTTTCAGCTTATACCTTCTGAGGCTGGCTACATGGGAGAGCAGAAGGCTGAAAGAAAGAACTCTTGACTTGTTTGCTTTAGTGCTGCAGTGCCATGGGAGGGATTTAAACCAGTGTTGAGGTTTGTGGGGGAGGAGTGTTAAGGTGGTTTATAAATACATATAATGAAGTGGGAAGCTCACAGATACTCCAGAAGTGCATGTAATTGGGGAGAAGTTGAGGGCACCTCTGATGTTTGGCTCTATACCCCAGAAGATGGGGCACTTAAAGGGGGGAGGCAGCAGGGTGGTGCTGAGTCAGGATGTTGTGGGGAACGTGCCCACAGGAGGTGAGGAAGAGCACTTAGGGTGGCCTGTCATCAAACTGGGTGTTCTAATGTTTGTTTGGGTAGATGCTAGTCTGTAATAGTTCACTAGACTTTTAGCAGTCCCATTTTGATACCATCCCAGGCACTGCATGTTAAGTTTCAGTTGAGGCAAGTCTTACTTGGAAACTGCTGCTTTTAACCCACAGTCTTTATAAGGCACAATAAGATAGGGCCTGTGTGCTAAGCATTGGAAAAAAGATACATTGTGGGGTTTTTTAGGAAGCTCTTGGGGAAAACTTGTTCTATTTTTGTCAGTTGTTAGTGAACTCTTCCCCTCAGTACACTGAGTATCTGTGGAAAATAAAATTCTGTAATCCTGCTTCAAAAATGATCATCGTTGTGTGTTAAACCGAGTTGATAAGGTGGCTCTATTCGGGCAACAGTTTGGTTACAGCCTTAAAATCTGTGTTATGCTATTATCTTCTGGATTCCTATGAAGACTGCATTGACACTTTTCAAATCTGTTTAAATCAAACAGTTTCAGCCTTTGCTGCCATGGGGTGGATAAGCCTAGGGTCTGGTTCAGTCTTGCTTGAGCTCTTCCTGCTTTTGGATGGACTGAAATGTCAGGCGTGGAACTAAACCTTTTTTTTGTTGTTTCTTCTTCTTCTTGCAGGTGCCAGCTGATGGAAACGCTGGGCTGCTGGCAGAGCCCCAGATCGCCATGTTCTGTGGGAAACTCAACATGCACATGAACGTGCAGAACGGAAAGTGGGAGTCGGACCCCGCTGGCACCAAGACCTGCATTGGGACAAAGGAAGGGATTCTCCAGTACTGCCAGGAAGTAAGTCCCATCCTCGGGAACATCTACGGTGGTTCTTCTCCTGAAGCACTAAGCTGCAGCGATGTGCTGGAGAGCCGAGTCTGCAGGGACATTCCCTGTCTATTTTTCTCTTTCTCTCCTGCTCTGTTGTCTTTTTGTCCTTTTTAAAGAGGCTTTTTCTAGAGCCTGTTAAACAGCTTCAGAAGTTAGTTCCTGGGGGAATTACAGGGACTGTTATGGGACAATTATGTCCCTGTGTCTTCTACCCATGGGGCATAATTTTTGTATAGTATATGCAGAGTGAGCTTCTTAAAAAGTATTTTGAATAAAGCTGAGGTGACAGTTTATTCTTTAAAATGCCTTTGTTCTTTCTGGGCTGATCTTGAAAGCATCAGCTGTAACATGTCTTCTGTCATCCTGCTGTGTCACTGAAATACACTGGGGCAGTCCAGAGTTACTGGTCTCTGCTGCACACTGAACTATTCAGCTTTTCTTAATAGATAAAGCTTGCCCTACAGATGAAGTCGCAATGACTGATTTCATATTTCAGAGCAGAATATTACCACTCCCTTATGTCCTAAGAACAGATTGTGGATCTAATTTTGTTTTGTCTCCATGCTGTGATACTGTGATAACCTCGTACCAGTGTGTGACAATGTGAAAAGAAATTGCGGGTTTCATGCCATGAAACAAAAGGGCATGACTTGAGTTGCTTTAGTCCTTATGCCTTTCTGTACCACCTCTGCTTTTATTATATTTTCTTTTAAAGCAGGGGCTATTGCTTATTGCCATGGCAGTAACTGCGTTGCTTCCTAAATGTCAAATCAATTCCTGTGAAAATACCTCTTTAGAAGGCAAGATAATTCATACTTCAGATCTCTGATCTCTTAGCATCTTTATTCCTGTCTTTTTCCCCATTGATTGTTCCTTCTGTTTCTTGCAATGTTTTATTCAGGTTTTTTCCTGGGTTTGGGCTTTATGGTCTAGAACATTCATTTTAATGTTGTATTGTAATGGTTACTAAAACTGTTTTTCACCAGTAGCTTTGTCTTTTTACTGAGTATTATTTTGTGAAATTAATATTTTTGTTTACCACTGACAAAAATACCAAAGGTAACCTACTAGTAAGGTTTTGGAGGTTTCTGCAGGCCTTCTGTTGTCTGATTTATATAAGGTTGATTAATGCATGGTGAAATTACTGAAGGTGAGGAAAAGAGTAAGAAGATGGAAGTAGAGAAACAGTTAATAAATGTCCATAGGTAATAAGTCTCTATTTAAGGTTGCAGAAAGAAATACATAAATTTACAGGAATTAAGAGTAGGAAGTTTGGGAGGTTTTAAGGCATGAATAGCTCAGTAAGTTGGCAAATCAGTTACAAATACTGCTGGTAGGGAAGGGCTCCAGAATGAGGCCTTGGAACTGTAAATCTCAGCTGGGTATCAGATCATTTTGGAATTGTAGGTGGCATTTAAAAAAAAACCCAAACAAAAAAACCCTCCCACACCCAAACAGACTCAGAAATCCCTCTCAAAACAAAGGGAAGAGGAGAGCAGAAGCAGTCAGAAGGTAGCAGCCTCACACTGTTAGATTGCAAAGGGAGTAAGAAGGAAAATATTTTTTTAACTGCATGTGAGGAAAAATGTCTTTGCCATGAGAGTGGCCATGTGGTGGCACAGGCACCCAAGCAGGCTTAGAGTCCCCATCCTTGGAGACGAGAAGAGCTGAACTGGGCAAGGGCCTGAGCAAACTGGGCTGGCTTAGATGTAAGCCCTGCCTGGAGCAGAGGAAGGTCTGGATGACCTCTCTAGGTCCTTTAGCCTGATTTTTATTTTTTTTTTTTTGCCAATCTGAATTTTTCTCCTGACTTAACAGAGACGTTTGTTATGTGTGTTTTTAAGGGTAAATATTGAAACTGTTGGGCTGGTAGCCTCGATTTGGGTACTCAAGAGTTCTTCTTGAGCATATTGTTAGGTGATCATGTTACAACTGAAGAGATTCTCTTTAGCTACAGTTAAAAGCACAGCTTAGGGGGTTCTGTTCTGTTGCTGGGCAAGGTGCTGGCAGGTTTACTTCCTAAAAGTGGGTTGGGCATCTTACACATAATCAT
This sequence comes from Melopsittacus undulatus, assembly GCF_012275295.1. Lineage (NCBI taxonomy): Eukaryota > Metazoa > Chordata > Aves > Psittaciformes > Psittaculidae > Melopsittacus > Melopsittacus undulatus. Next base: position 96,291,876 of record NC_047528.1, read on the forward strand.
ATAGATTAGCTAAAATCAGTGTGTGATAAAGCAGTGTACTTTCATTAACCTGAAGTGATCAACTCTGCTGTGGTGTGCTAAACCACAGGAATCTGGCTAAAAAACCCTTTCCTTGCTCTGCTTACCAGTATGCTTCCTGCTTCTTGGTGGGAAACTGCTGGTGTCCAGGCTCTTCTGCCCTGTCCTTCCCCCATGCATGCCAGCAGCTGGCTGTAGGACGCAAGGCCAGATGCCTGGGTGGTGGGCAGAGCACTGGGCTGGAAGGTGCATAGAGTACAGAAGGACTTAAATTTCCCTTGCGGAGATGTACCAGGAGCCTTGTATTTTTTCTTGAGGTTGCCTTCATTGCCTCTCCTCTTCCATTGCCAGTGTAGGTGGATTTTGAAGTCTTGATGTAGAAAGTAGCAGTTGAGGAGCATTGCAAGGGCAGAAAGGAAGGAATGGGGAATAAGCAGAACCACCTACATGTTTTAAGGGTTTATATGGCTTGTTGTTGCTTCTCTTCATTTTGAGTGGGAGCTCAGTGCAGCACAGGAACTGTCTGAATTTATATTTGGACAAAACATCACACAGTTTAAAGATGATAAGGCTCAGACTGTATGTTACTAATTTGAAAGGAAATGGAGATACTTGAATGCTGCCTTCTAACTTCTTTGACCCCAGTTAAACTCTGCTACTGAATAAGTGGTTGTGGAAGCACAGTACATCCATCTCCTCTGTCTTCAGACCTGCACATTCTCCAGAGCTCAGCCAAAGCTGATGACTTTTCTTCTTTTTTCTTTAAATACAAGCTAATCAAGCTTTCTTGGATGGAATGAGGTGCTGGTTACAGAAGTACTGTTTACTAGTGTTTTTTCTAATGTCAAACTAGCTAGCATTCCTTTATATTAATTGTACCTGTGCTGAAAAGTAAAATGGCATGGGTTGCTGCAGGACTTGAATTTGATAGCTGCTTGCAGATCATGCCCATGCAACATTGCTTTAGCGTAAAGGGAGTGGTTACACCTGCATGTGTGCCAAAATCATTAATGTGGTGTGAGTGTAGCTGACACTTCACATCAAGCCCTCAGTCAGTCTAGTCCTGCTGCTGACATTACAGTACCAGCTGTTCTGGAGGTTTGTTGGAAAAACCTTGCCATATGCATTGCTGGATAACCAGCCCCTTGGGGAAGGGTTTTTTCCTCACAGCCCCTGATGGGTGATCAGCTGATGTGGTAAAATAGGTAGGACCACAGCACTTGGAGTGTGCCCTTTCTTGTTTTGTGGAAGAAGCCAGTTGCCTCCACCCATACATATTCAAGCACTGGAGTGGAATGTTAGGATTGAAGGAAGGTGCATTTCAAGGCCCATCAGCTTCTTGTCTTGCTAAACAGTTTTCATAAAACTGATCTGGAGCTTGCCCTTTGGCAAAGTTTGTGTTTTCAGAGTCATGTGAATATGCAGAGTAGGAGGTTAATTTAGGTGTGCCCATTTCCCTGTTAAACAGAGTGAGTGCTCAGAAGGAACAAACTGGTGTATGTTTTATTATATTAGCAGTTTTGAACTCCTATGCTCTAAATTTTATGTCTAGCAATTAGGATACATTATATGAGTTCCTTGAAGGACTGAAATTATTTCACCATCTGTGCTGAGCTTGGTGTCCAAAATGAATTGTAAAAACAATACAGCTGGCAAAAAAATCATTTTGTCTAATACATGTTTTTTCCCTACTCAGTTTAATTTGGAGGTGCTCATTTCCATTTTAAGCATGCATGGAGCTGTTCCATTTTGGGTTGGTCTTAGGTTTATTTAATGCTTAGAATAACTTACAGATGTAGGGTGTATGTTTGCTCTGGCAGGTGTTACACCTGGCATCTCTAAAACCGTATCATGACTGCTTGATTTCTTTTGTCCACTTTCTTTCTAAATGCCATTGAGATCCACAAGCATTTTTTCACTGAATGTGTATTTATTAAAGTCCTCCCAGAAAGGAAAAAGAAAAGAATTAATAATGCACACTGCTATGCTGCTAATTGCCTCTTTGTGTTATGTAGAGCAGAAAATAGTAGGGTAAATTCAGATAACAGGTAATTCATTATAGCTGTTGACAAAACAGTGTTGACATTTTTAATCTCTAAGCATAATACTTTTTAGAATTACCTTCTTGTCATTTTTATCAAATATTCTGTGTTTATGCCATGGGTTTCACCAGCAACTTTGCCTTAACATGAAGCCACTTCTTAGCCAGATCCAGTACAAGCTGGAATGGGACCATAATAAGGCCTTGAAACTCACCCCACAACCCCCAGCTTCAAAGCAGTCCTCAAGTCCCCTGTTTTGTAGGTGGGTTGAAAAGGCCATCAAATGACTTCCCTATCTTCATTTTTACTTACTTGCTTGGCTCCCTGCCGCCACCATTTTCAATAATCCTTTTACTTTTGTTGCCCTGGGTTGGTGTCAGACAGAATCAGGCAGGACTGATGGCAGCAGTTCTCTCCTTCTCCAGTCTTTGTCCTTTTTGAGATCTTCTGCAGGTTTGTTAAAGGCTTGTTGAACTGCCAGGGATGCTGATGTTTTAAAAAGGACAAAAAATAGTTTGGTCTTTTCTTCCAAGAAGAGAATTTGAGATGTGATGAAAATGGTCTTACTGCTTTGATAATAGTTTCTCTCCATGTTACCTTGTCATTTTCATCCTAATATGTTGTTTTTATCTAGGCTGCATAATGTGCTCTTTCTAGTTTCTCAAACCAAATAGCCATTGTATTGAAGAACAAAATCAATTGTAAACCTGTACCACTCTAAATTCAGCAGCCTGAAAAGCCATACATTTTGCTCTGAGGAAAATGATCCATTTAATGAAACCTCATGAAAAACATACAGATTTTTGGCAGCACAGATTGTCCTTAAAAACAAATGACATTTTCAAGAGAAATGTGTGTTGGCATATTCTGAGACGTGTACAGTCATGCTTAAAAGTTCAGGTGAACAGTATATTAGCACTCTCGGCATTGATTATTGAGGTCTTTTTTTTTACTTAGCTTTTGGTCCACAGCACAAGTTGAATTAGTACATTCTGTCTGCCACTGCTTAACTCTCATTTACTTCAATGGAGGCTTAGATTTCGGAAATGCAGGGTCGGCTTCTTGGTGGCATATTTACCCTTAGTATGCTCACCATAGAACCCTCTTGAAAAAGAAGGCTGGGCTTTTTAGCCCAGACTGTAGTGTAGCATTTAAATATATTTCAAATCAAGTGGCTAATGAAACTTAGAGCGTATGTTACAAGATAATGCCTGCCTTTCATGAATGAAATAAAAAGGGTCCCCTCTCATTTTCTCCCTATGCAGACCTTTTTTTGCATGTCTCAAAGAAATAAAAATTATAAAGATCTTAGTATGTTCCTGCTTTTATGATTAGTTTTCCAGCTCATTTTGAAGCAGCACTTTTTTCTTGTGGAAGGAGGCTGCTTCTGCTTTGAGGCTGAGGGAGGAAGAAGGGTGAAAATAGACAAGGATTACATAAATATATATTTAAGCAAGCGTGTGCTGCAGTGTTTAATGAAGCTGTGATGCTGCATTTTCCCCTAGATTAAATTTGAATTTTGCAGATATGATGGACTAGATGAATGGTTCAACTTAATCTGCCGGTTCCACCAGCACAGCGTTTGTGCCAGGAATGCAATTACTCCTGTCCTCTAAAATACATGAATGTAAAGGCTGTACGCAGGGTAGTACTATTGCCTTTTTAGGTTCATAGTTGAACTAGCAGACAATCATATAGCATGTGATGAAGATGTCAAAAGAAATCTGCTAAACTGGAGATAAAAAAGACAAGAAGAAAATGTTTCATGTTTTCATCAGCATGCTGTGCTCTGTGCTTGTGGCTTTGCTCCTCAAGGTTACAGAAGGAGCAGCTAACCGTTCTTGCACAAGTCTCTCTGCATGCAAAGGGAAGGGAGTGAAGCTCAACTGGTCCAATGCTTGGCCTTACTGGAGCACAAGAAACTTCTGAGAGGGCTGTGTAGCTTTGGATGAGGTCTGTAGAGTTGTTACCTTTCCTGCCCCTGGTGGGGACAACACAGCAGATCTTTACTGCTGTGTTTCACCATTCTTTTTTCCCTCTGACACACACAGTTACAGTAGTAAGTTGTCTGCTGTTTCCTTTACAGATACATGGAGGAAATGTCCTTGCTGATCTACTTTCTTTTCCTCTACCTTTTTAGACCATGCTTGCATGGTTTGGCACAAATCTATCCCACTTTTGCTAAAGGCCATTCTGGGACCTCTTTAATAACTCTTGGCAGCTTCCACTATGATGTAGTTTTTATTCTTAGGGGATTGGTTTCAGAGGTAGGTCAGTTTCTTGATCCAGCTTCTGTATTGGCACTGGCTCATGGAGAGGTGTTAGCAGTAAGTGGATAAAAGAGGAAGGAATTGTGCTCTGGTGATATCAGGCTTGTGTCCATTTAAGGGCACTGAAACAGTAGCCCTAACATATGCAAGTGTACCTCTCCAGATGCATGGGAGCAAGTGTGACTCCTCCTAGTGGATGGTGGTCCTGAGAGCTGAGAGGCTGCGTGCAGGGTTTGGAGGTCTGCATGGTTTTGAGTGGTTAAAGGGATTTCAGCTCTTTCTGGTCTTCATACAGAAGACCAGAAAGAGCTGAAACAGAGAGATGCAAAAAGTCTCTGTGCAGGATTGTGTGTGTGTGTGTGTCAATAAGGAGCATACTTTGTGGCTTACTGCTTTTTCTTCTGGTGTTGTGGTGTTAGTGCTACTTGATTCTGGGGGTTTTCTTTCTCTTTTTTGTGGGGGAAGAAGCAGGCAGGTTACTTTTTTCTCCCTTTTTCCCCCAACCCCTTGCTTTTTTTAGCTCTCCCGTTTCACCTGTGTCCATGTACTTTGAAATATATGGAAATCAGAAATACTGACTACAGATGAGTTGATTTAATTGTAACAGTGCATGTGAAGCTTATTAGTGGCAGTCAGTGGGCTGATGTGTCCAGGTTGGTCACACAGAATAGGTTCATGTTCAGAAGTCTGTTCTTGCAGGTAAAAGGACATTACACACATAGATTCAGTTGCCAGTTCTGTAGGCAAAAATAAAAAAGACACCTTCTTGTGCTGTGTAGCTTTGAAGCTATCCAGAAGGTGGTGCTTGCTTGAATTCATAGCAGGGCAGTGCTGCTAGGTTGGATGGGAGAAATACTTCTTGATTTCTAGAACATTCATTTTTTTTCCCAAGTAGCTTGTTACCACCACTTTGTAATTTGTACGGCAGCATAATCATCTGGTCAGCTTTTATCCAATTAAAATTATTATGTAGTGCTGTATGGAGTGCCTGCTTTAATCTTCCAAAGACTGAATACCTCTGGCTAAAAAATTCCACTGATATTCTGTTCTTACAGATTTATAGAAAACTGTTCTAGGTGGTTATGGATTAATTTTAATTATAATTATGAAGACGTTTCTGAATATCTGGCCAACTATTGATGGCTTCATCCACCTTTTTCCATTTTATATAAATATAACGTGGAGTTTTTTTACTAGTTTAAACAGGATTTTAGCCTGTATTTTTTTATTTGAGGAGGGTGAGACCTTAGGGTAAACCCTTGCTAGGGGAATCATAGAATCATAGAATAGTTAGGGTTGGAAAGAACCTTAAGATCATCTAGTTCCAACCTCCCTGCCATGGGCAGGGACACCCCACACTAAGCCATATCACCCAAGGCTTCATCCAACCTGGCCTTGAACACTGCAAGGGATGGAGCATTCACAACCTCCCTGGGCAACCCATTCCAGTACCTCACCACCCTAACAGTAAAGAATTTCTTCCTTATATCCAGTCTAAACCTCTGCTGTTTAAGTTTCAACCCATTACCCCTTGTCCTATCACTACAGTCCCTAATGAATAGTCCCTCCCCAGCATCCCTGTAGGCCCCCTTCAGATACTGGAAGGCTGCTATGAGGTCTCCACGCAGCCTTCTCTTCTCCAGGCTGAACAGCCCCAACTTTCTCAGCCTGTCTTCATATGGGAGGTGCTCCAGTCCCCTGATCATCCTCATGGCCCTCCTCTGGACTTGTTCCAACAGTTCCATGTCCTTTTTATGTTGAGGACACCAGAACTGCACACAATACTCCAAGTGAGGTCTCAGGAGAGCAGAGTAGAGGGGCAGGATCACCTCCTTTGACCTGCTGGTCATGCTCCTTTTGATGCAGCCCAGGATACAGTTGGCTTTCTGGGCTGTAAGCGCACACTGAAGCTGGCTCATGTTCTTTTTCTCATCAATCAATACCCCTAAGTCCTTCTCTTCAGGGCTGCACTGAATTTCCTTATTGCCCAACCTGTAGCTGTGCCTGGGATTGCTCCAACCCAGGTGTAGGACCTTGCACTTGTCATGGTTAAACTTCATGAGGTTGGCATCAGCCCATCTCACAAGCGTGTCAAGGTCCCCCTGAATTGGCATTCATTCCCCCCAGTGTATCAACCGAACCACACAGCTTGGTGTCATCAGCAAACTTGCTGAGGGCACACTCAATCCCACTGTCCATGTCAGTGACAAAGTTATTAAACAAGACCGGTCCCAACACCGATCCCTGCAGGACACCACTCGTTACTGATCTCCAGACAGACATTGAACCATTGACCACAACTCTTTGAGTGCGACCATCCAGCCAGTTCTTTATCCACCGATGGTCCACCTATCAAACTGATGTCTCTCCAATTTAGAGACAAGGATGGCATGTGGGACAAGACTCCTTCTCTTTAGCTAAGACAGGAGTTTCTGCTAGAAAGATGCTGTGTAGTGTTTAGAGGATGCATCACCATATCTGTTAAAACGTCAGCTGTGTGGGTACTGATAACTGTTGCATATATTAAGAGGGGAGAAAAAAAGAAAATTACTTGTATGTTAATGACAATACCATGTTTAATTTTTTTCTTCTGTTAATCTAGATACGAGAAAATACGATCTGATACACATTTTTTTCTTGCTAGCTTAGTTTCTTTTTCTATAAATATCAGTGTAGGTCAGAAGAGCACTGACCCCATGGAAATGTAATGATGTGCAAGATGTCGCAATTCCAGCAGTTTGAAGAAACTGCACAAGGTTTCCATTAGAATACAAACCAAGGCAATTTAATTTGGTTCTTGTCCTAAGTCATATGTCTTCATAAGCATTTATAAAACATCTCACGTTCTCCATTCATTATTACTTCCTTCTTCCATTTGGCCTGGAAAAAGAGCTCTGCCAGAGGGTTGTGGTCAATAAATGACTTATTCGTAAATTTAACTTTGGGTTGCATATGGAAAACTATAATTTTTTGAGGCAGTATCAAGATCCTTTAGTACTATTTTGCTTTTCCTTCTTTGAGCCAATTACAGACTTTTTTAAAAAAAAATAATTAAAGGAAATTATTTTGATGAGCATGTCTTTAAACATCTGTGAAGTGTTGCAGCTGTCATTGGTTTTCCAAGTTCCCACACAGCTTGGCAAGTCAGTATACACCATCAAAGAGGAATAAAAACTCAGAAAGGATCATCCAAGAAGTAACATTTATGCTTCTAAACAAGGAACCTAAGAGGATAGAATAAGACTGATCTTATTAAGGATGAAGTTGTAATATTTTGTAAGTTAATATGTGTATACTTTTTTTAGTGTTTTAGAGGGGATTGTCATAGAAATTTGCATTTTGAGCTACTGCTGAGAACACATTAGTGGATATGCTAATAAGTGATTACTTGCTGAAGTCTGGGAGATGGCTTTTAAGATTCTGGTGCCGGTATGGATCAGAGCCTTCCTGTTGAGCAGCGGTGTGATGTGCTCCTATCATGGTTTTATTTCTTTACCCCAGGCATTTCACACAAAGAGCACTGCTCTGGTTTGGGGTTCAGAGCAACGTGGAAGACTAAGAAGTCTTCCATATTCAGCCGGTTTTGAATTTCCTCAGTGTCCTCACTTTTGCATACTTTCAGCTTCAGCATCCTGAGCTGTTGTAGCTTAAGATCTAGCAAGAGCAGTCTCTCTTGAGACAATCGTATTATGTGAGCTAATTTTAGAGTTTCTTACCAAGCTAAGAGGAGTGCTGCTACAGAGCTGTTTAGCAGAAGTGTTGAGTTTAAGCAGTACATGCTGTTGCAGAAAGAGTCAGTTTTTTTCCTTCTTCCTCCTCATTTCTGCTCTGCCAGATTTTAGCATATGTCTGATCTTGCAGTGAGGAAATTTAGGGAGCTGAACTGCACTATGCTAAACCCCGCAAACAAACAGAAAAAAACATGAGTTTCTCTCTCAACCTGGCTTACCGAAGGAGGTGGAAGGGGAAAGCAGGACTTCTTATAACAGCTGACCAGAGGATGGCTTTGCTGTAGTGTTTGAACAGCCGGAGAAGGAGAAGCTTTTTAGATATTTTTGAAGGCACTGCATCTTTCTGCCTGTTGGCTTTATGTGTTTTCAGAAGAACACATCCAGTTAATCCCCAGATTTCCCCAGCAAGTTTTCTCTGGCAATAAGACAAAGACAACAGGAGCAATTTAAATGGGGGAGGGGGGAAAGGGTGTTATTAGATCTATAAGACAGATGTCAAATCAAGCCTGTAATGAAGAATAGGCCACATGTTAGAGATGCAAATGTGGCTCCATGACTTAATTTTGGGCAGCAGTAGGGCCATTAGTGGAGAACAAACAGGTTCAAAATACCAGAATGTGTGCAGAAAAGGAGAGAAAAGAAGGCAAGTGAAAATGAAGAAATGTGAACAAGGCTGGTATTTTTAGTCAGGGTGATGACAGCAGGAAGCATAGAAAATTGATGGATGAATGAAAGACTGAGTGATTTGACATATGCAATGTCCTTGTGGTGATTATCTGATGTGAAATGGAGTTTTCTTGGATCCCATGATAAACTGTACTTCCACAAGTATTTTGACAAAAAGGATATGGACCCTCCATATCAAATGCAGAGTCCTAACTGCTGCTTGTTTTGTTTTTGCTTCTGACGTGGTTTTGCAGCTGGAGGTGGAGTGGGCTGTTCTCAGGAGAATCAGTCTTGTGCTGCTTTTTAAGACTAGGGTTCTTTGTTGCTTTTTAGCAAACATAAATCTTGTCTTAAATGTAATGTAGAAGTGGATTAGATATTTGCAAATTAATGGGATGTATTTATCACACTGTTGCCATGTCATAGAAGAGGGAGAAGCTGTGGGCTGACTTACAGGGTGTTAGAGGGTCAGTGTGGTGGCTGCCACAGGGCTGTGGCAATAGGTTGATGCAAAACTGCTTGCACTGCACTAGGAGTTCAATACAGAGCTATTTGAAATCTATGTAAATCCTTACATTGACTTTGCTACTTAAATTAGTCATTGGAGAAAGAACTTCAGTTTAGTTTAATGTCTCACTTCCATGAGTACCAAAGAAATTAATGCTTATCTCTGAAGCAGTTACACTGCTGAACAACAGAAACTGCTAAGCCACAGAGCGCAGTAATAAAGTAGATTGCATCATAACATAATCCTGAAGATAAGAGCATTTAAAGCTTTGATCTGCTTTTTTTTCATTTCCTAAAGTTTCAGCAGAAGCGTAGGTGCAGTTCTGCAAGGTGAGAAGTAATCTCTCTCACAGAATGAGCCAATGCAGTACAGAGTGTTAAGGTTTTTTTTGTTTCTTCATCAACTTGAAAATCCTTTTCATCAAGTATTTGATGGAAAGGTCAAACTTGGTTTACTTATTTTTACTTGGTCCAATTCACTGAACTTAGCCTGTTGGAGAAAGGGTACCAAAGATTTAATTAATTTAATTTAGCTTAATGTATTGTTTGCCAGTCTTGCTCTGAAACAAAAGTGAAAGAAGAGGCATATGATAAATTACCATACTTGCTTTCACTATTAAAGTGTTTTTTTGATTTTAAGGAATTGGCAAGTTGGAGGATCATGTAGGAACAAAAATTGCCTGATTGTGTTGCTGCTGCCTGAGTTGGGATTACCCTGATGACTCCAGATAGAATTGTACATGTAGCAATTAATATTAAGAATAAATACATTTTTCTACTGAGCTGCTGTTCATGGTGCCAATCATAAGAAACATTTTTGATGATGAAGATCAAGTTGGTTTGATGTCAAAGGTTGAGTTTGATAGTACTTTTCTATGGTCATGTCTTTGTATTTCTTTGGAGATTGTGCCTCTGTGAGAATGGGATACAGGCTTCAACTGAAATTAAATCCTATTGCACACCTCATTGCTGTCCCCTTCAAAAGCAAAGTCTCCTATAAGTTTGAGGTATATGAAGTTCAGAAAGTTGGTGCTAAGCTCTTATAAATGGTAGTAGTATTTACTTATTCCACCCTCATGTACTTTGAGATGATAGAAGCTGCTTTTGTATCATGCTTTAGGATCACCTTACTTGAGGTAGTGTGGTTCAGATTCCTAGTAACAGAGCAGTTCACCCAGGGTAGGAGTTACAGCCTGGCAAATAGCTGCGTCACGCTCTCAGTAACCTGTTGACACTGTTACTCACGTGAAGTAGACATCACTTTTTAAATTCCATGTTTCATATAGTACATGCTTGAGCTAGTATAGCTTGATTCACATCGTGCGTGGACTGAGATTTGCCCTTTTGACTTCATGACAGTATCTGGCTGAGATGGTTGCTCTCTGCTCTTGGATGCTCACCCGTGGTGTGAGAGGGTTGGGAGATCTGCTGGCGAGAGGCATGGCACAGAAGGACATGCATGGGCATGTTCCAGCTGTGCAGTATTTTGGATTGGAAAACAGATGCAGGGTTACACCCCTTCCTACTCTGTCCTGAAAAAAATCAGGATCAGTGCGTCTCGGGGATTCATAATCAACTTGGATTTCTTAAGTATGAACATAATGCTCCCTTTACCCATCTTGCTTTTGAGCACCTTCAAATGCACATCCCATTTCTGCTGGAGAATAAGGTCTTACATGTATTGGTGTGGAAGTTTTGTTGGATCTGATTGGACTTAATGTGTTATGCCACAGCAGTGTTGTTCTCTAGGGATTAACATCACTGTGGTCAATTGAGTCATTGGGAGCAATTTGAAGTGCTTCTGGTTTCTCCATTTGGCAACCTTCCTAATCCTGTTGAGACTGTTCTTTTGTAGGAGAAGGAAAGCAAAAGAATAAAAAAAGCGTTTCGCTTTTCACTTTTATGGCTTTCTTTGAGTTGGTGGATTCAATCTTTCTGTTAGAGAAGTCGGTGTCAGGGTTCCCATTGACTTCAGTGGAGCATGCAGTGCAAGGCCTCAAAGAACGATTTGCCATCTGTATGGGAACAGACTGCAGAAAGAAGAAGGCTGGCAAGAAAATGTTTAGCTTCTTTTTCGGTGGGGGATGGAGCACTAAGACAGTTTGTTCTTTGGTTTGCACACTTCTGAGCTGCTTCTGTTAAAGGCACAGATGCCTGTAGACAGCCCAATGACTGGGAGTGTTGTGTACATCTAGACTTGGTGCTTATATACATACTTAAGATTTGTCAGCTTTTGTCAGAACCATTCCCATATCTGTGAGGTTCAATAGCCAGCTCTGCAGCAATGTTTGTTACCTGTTAATTGAAAAGATTACTCAAAAGCTTTGGTCCCTATTCTCTCCTCTGCTGTTGGAAGAAGTTGGAGCCTGTGAGTAGTGGGGCTTGCCGTAAATACACAGTGGTGGAGTGTGGGTCTGAGGGGCGCTAAGTTCCACCTCCTGTGTTCTTGCTGCTGGAAAATAAACCAGGTCAGGTGGGTCTGTTGTGGTAATGCATCAACAGAGTGGGGGTTTCTGCTACATTGGTTTTCAGTCTGAAGAAACAGTCATACAATGCTGTGATTTTCCTAACAAAGAGTGCAAACTGAATGTTCTTCATTGCGATTCTGAATTGCCCTGGAAGACGATGCATGTTTCCTTCTATTTCAGATCCAAGACTAACTCAGTCTGTCACTACCAGTGTTGCTCCAGTGTGTGCATGCTGTCCGACAGATTGGAAGTCTGTTGGAGAAGAAGGATGGTAGGGCTTCACTGTATGTTAAAGCACAGATGATGAAGCATGCTTCATTTCTTGCTTTGCTTTCAAACAGGCAATTACCTGTAGACTCCAGGGCACAACTTCATCTGAAGGATAATTGGCTGAAAACTCTTGTTCTCAAAAGGGGAGATGGTTGAGAGGTTCTCCTGTTAAATACACACATGGACATCCTCCATGGACTCAGGATGGCAGCTTATTTCTTCAGCAGCTACAGTTTTTAGCAGAAAATTTGGATTAGTTTGTTTTTCAGTCCAAGTTAGCAGCTGGAAATGAAGCACCAACCAGTCCAAGTTTTGTTACAAAGACATTTGCAGGTGGCAGTTTTTACATGCCTCTCCCTTCTTCTCTTCTGTCATGTGCAGCTTATGACTAAAAGTGAATTCTAGCAGATCTGAAGAGCCATAGTACTTCTAATGGCTAATGAAAATTTCCTAATATCCTATTGGACATTAAGTAATGCTCCGTGTGTGTTACCAAAGACATGAGCAGTAGATCCTGTTCCATATAGAGCAGAATTTGCACCATGTATGTATGAGCTGCTTTCTCAGCAGATTTTCTTCTTTGTGTCACCTGCTGAGGTTTCCATTGCTTTCACACTGGAAAATTGTTCCAGATTAATAATGCAAGTGTAAACTAAAATACTGAATAAGTCCATGTGGATCTAATCAGGCTGAAGTACATGCATGCAGCCTATTCAACATTCAGATTGCAGTACTGAAATATATTGTCTGAGTTTTGGAACATTGTTATTTTACAGTCTCTTATTTGAAACAGACACATGTGAAATGTTAAAGACTAAATTAATTTCTGTCTTGGTAGTGGCTCCAAATTGTGGGTCCCTTGAGTAGATAAGGCTTCAGAAAATGCCTAAGAGACCGTTTCTATAGATGAGTTTTGACTGTGAACTTCATTTAACCTGATATATAGTTAATATTGCTAATGGAAGTAAGAAATACCTGATTTATCTTCAGACATGTATACTCCAGATTGCTGTCCTAAGAGAGCAGTTTGCAGGCAGAATTAACTGTATCTGTGCAAGACAGTGGTGAGGCAGTTGACTACTGTGGGCCAACTGTTCAGAGAAAGAACTCAGATGCTAAATATACTGTGTTTGTATTTTAAAGCTGTAGTCTATATAATGTGTATTTCATGCACAAGCACAAGAATTATTGAAAGACATTGCTGCTTGATTTAAGAGGAAAAAAAAGGTGCAGTGTCATCCTAGAGCTACTCACATAATCACTGTAGGTATCCTGTTTTGAAGAACCAAGGCAGGGAAGTATAAAACTGAATGTGCATTCCTCTGCCATTCACAAACAAGAAATGTGACTGATCTGAATGTTTTCTACAGGTGTGCTCCCTTTAGCTTCATTCTTCATGTTCAACTTCTATTCTCTTTATTATTATTTTTAAGGTGAAGTTATATTTCAGAGCATCAGGTAGTCTGTTTCTAACTTGCAGATTTCCCAGACTTTTTCTGTATTCCTTTCACTACAGTACTAAACCGTGCATGGTTTCCATGTATTCTGGATAATGGAGTACAACAGCAGTTTTGGAATACGACCTTACATTACCACTTCACATTCTTTGTACTAGAGCCTGAAGCTGATTTCATGAAAAGGGAACTCACAGCCGCGTTTGTCTCGTGGGGCATGCATACAACTGAATAGGCTCTTAGACTAATAAATTACCCTTTGGCTATTTCCCCAGTAAACTCAACAATGCATAAATTAATTAGATTATTAAAAGTGAGTTCCCAGGCCTGTTACTTTGTGACAGTCCTTGCATGGCTCCGAAGACAACTTTGACGTAAAGTAGGTAATTTTGGAAGCAGTGGAAGTTGGAAATTATTGAATAGAGGACAATTATTTTTTCCACATGTAGTTTTATAGATTTTATACTACTGCTTAGGTATATTTTGTACTGTGATGTACTCGAAGATCATAACTAACAACTTATTTAGAGTCACATACGTTCCTGATTGACAGACAGATGGGAGGTTTCTTTAGGTGAAACTCTTGGAACTAGTTCAGGTAGATAATTTGATGATTTAAAATGTGTATTGTAGCCCATATTTTTTATTATTTCTTTCAAAACCCAGGGAAATGGAAATTGTAGCTTTCAACATGTAGCAATATTCAAAAAGCTACTAAATTTATTATTTCATACCTTTAGAATTGTACCCCAGGTTTAGGCAGAAATTGCTGGTATTAGATCTGTTTATTTCCCTGCTGGCCCTTGAAACACTGTCATGCCTGATGTGACATGGTGTTTCATCTTCATAGTGAAAATACAATGACAGGTCAGACTGTTATTTGTTTGGGGTTTTTGTTATTTCTTGTGGTGGTATTTATTGTTTGGTTTGTTGTATTTTTGTTGGTGGTGGTGGTGGTGGTTTTTGTTCTTTGTTTTTTTTTAATGCTTGCTTTTTTAGAAGAATAGTCCTACAAAGGACTGCTTCTCCAACATCAGGTAGCTGGGCCTTTATTGCAGTCCCTTGGATGCTGGTACTGCTAGCACAGTTTTGTTTAAACACCTGAATAAAACTGTGTATCAGTTGTCTTGAACAGATCACTGTCAGTTTGTATATTAATGTCAATGTGTATTGATGCCAGCTCCTTCCTTGTGCCTTACCTTCCTCCCACTGACGTGTGCTATTGGAGAGATGGCAGCCTGCAGGAGAATCTGGAAATACTGACCCAAGCTCTCTAGCTGCTTACACTGTCCCATCTTCCTTGGTAAGGGGGACCCAGTGCTTCAGACAACCCTTAAGTCCATAAAGGGGGAAGGGAGTGGATGAAATCTTACATCATGACTGAAAGAGGAGGTTTTTATTTATTTAATTATCTGTCTATCTGTCTGTCTATTTGTCTATCTGTCTATCAGTATATCAGTCTTTAATCCTGATTGCCTATTATTTCCCTCTTGGGAAAACAGGAGTCCATATCCTTTGTACATGATAAAAATGTCCTGTTAACTTCATTAGATATTATCCCATCTCACTGCTCTAATACTTAATCTTATTCCTGCAGAACTTTAATTAAGAAATATGAACGTACAAGCAAACAAAAAAGAACAAAATAGAGCCCTCCAAACCCCAAACTCTTAATTGCTTCTGGTGATGCCACAGAGTAACAGGCAGATGTAATCTCATCTTCTTTCTTTGTGCTCAAGTGGAGTAAAATTGTGAACAGGCTTATGGTGGCAAGACAAAGCAGGCCTTGCTGTCTCCCTGTGAGTAAAAATTTGTGCTACAAAGATCTAGAAGTGCTCATTGCATTTAAACCAGTGAGTGCTTAAGGTGGACAGGGAAGCAAGCAGTTTAGAAGAGGCCATAAGTCCATGTGTTTACTCTGAGGTTTTACAGTATGAGGAGCTGGATATGCTTCATAATTACACAAGAGAGACTTTAGACACCTGATGTGGTAAGCGGAATTCGCCTGGCAGAGCTAAGATTTTTGGTTTGGTGTCCTTATTGCATGCAAACATACTTGTGTTATATAAAATGAAAGACTTGAAATGTGGTTGACCATGCAGCTTTACTTGTGCTTTCATAGACCTCTGTCTTCCTGCGTGCAGAGGAAAGCACTCAGAGAAAGCCAGTGTGCAAATGTTCAGTTAAGTCTGAGTTAAGTCACGGGGCTCTGTGCATGAATTAGGTTGAGTAGGCTATCACACGTCTGGCAGATTTTCTGAACGCTTTAATTACAAGGTAAGTGGCAGTCTTCCATGAAATTCCAGGTTAAGGCACATGAGGGATTTTTAAGAGATTGTGTACACGTGAAGCTTTGTGTGGGTGAACCAACCCAACTGGCCACTGTACTAAAACCAGCTCACGTTTCTACCGCTGTCAGTGCCACAGTGTCCTGGGGCTCAGCTGCAGCAGTTATTTTTAGGTTTTTTCTCCTTCCTAGCAGCTGGTGCAGTGCTGTGTTTTGGCTTTAGTCTGAGGACAGTGCTGATAATGCACCCATGTGCTAGTTGTAAACTTTGATCAAGGACCACACGTAGCATGGGGGTTTTTTGTGTTGGTGTGTCAAAATCTTGCTAAACGTTGCATGACTTCCACTCTCCACCTTGCTTGGCAGTGTGGCACTGGAAAGGGTTGCCTGGGGAAGTTGTGAATGCTCCATCCCTGGTGGTGCTCAAGGCCAGGTTGGGCAGAGCCTTGGGTGACATGGTTTAGTGTGAGGTGTCCCTGCCCATGGCAGGGTGGTTGGAACTAGATGATCTTAAGGTCCTTTCCAACCCTAACTATTCTATGATTCTGTGATTCTGTAATTCAGTGCAGGAGTTATGCCTGTGTTTCTAACATCTCTGTGTTTGTGCAAGAGGACTGCAGAGCTGATGTACCAGAGTTTACAGTGCTTTAGTACTACAGTGGCTGCTGTTTCACCTGGTTAGCCTGCAGGCTTAACCAAGAGTTATGGCTAGAGCAGATACACAGGAAGCAAGGGTAAAAATCATACCTGGGGCCAGCAGTTGCTGAAGAAACAGGCAAAAAATTCAGATAGCTGGTTGAAATGGGAGGGATCATAAAGGTAATAAGCATCCATTGCCTGTATTGTGTGCTGCATGTGTTATGTGTGTGCAATACAGTGATTGATTTTTCTTTATTTACAAGTAAGAGAGCTTAAGGGAGAGCATTTCCACACGACTTTGTGAGGCTCATGTTCTTTTTCTCATGGAGGTTTTTAGTTTGACATAACTTTTAGTCTTTAAATTACATGACTTTGCAGCACTAGGTAACAACAATAACAACGGAAACAACACAAAACCCAACCAAGCAAACACCAACAACAGCAAAACAAATCCCAAACAAAATCCCAAACCACCACTCTTTAAAAATTCTTGCTTCCCAAGTCCCAATTGGAATTTAAATCATATTGAATAAGCACTGAGAACGGGGCATTTCATTCAGGGTTGGCAATGCTTGTCGTTGCTGCTCCTGTGGTACCCCAACTGCTGCAGCTGATCCGGAACAGCTCCACAGCGTCACTGCTCCCAAAGTCATGGATTGGAAAGCTTGAAGAGACACTGTGCATGGACCCACAGGAACAATTACTGTGTTCTTTGTGTGGACATGCCAAATACTTGAAAATGAGTGCAGCGTGTCTGCTTGCTGCTGCTCTTCTGTAGCATACCAATGCAAAACACTGGGAAGGAGCTGTTCTTCTGTTTCTTTCCGTGTTTTGAACATGTAGGTTGCTTTCTGCCCTTTGACAGGAAAATCCTCCAGAAGGATTTTATTTATTTACTTGAAGATGCACTCTAGAAAGAAATAGTTTTGATTCAGCTACAGTTTATTAATCTGAAACTGAAGGCTTTTTTGCATAGTTGAAACATTATTTAGCTGTCCTTCAGATGTGCTCACTGTCAAAGGACATTTTCCACAAACCATTTTATGACCACAGTCTTCCTAAGCACTCGTGGTTACTTTGTGCTCACAGTAGCTGTTCGCAGATTCCTTCACTGAAGTGATAAAGAAAAATCAAAGCACAGAGATAAATGGTTACCTGTGTCACATCTGTGACTTTGGTTTATTGTTTTAAAAAGTGACTCTTCTGAGAATTTCTGTGAACAATTCTCAATGTTAAAATAACATGGATAGTGTAAGTATAGAATATTTGTAGTAGAAAGTTGCATAGTCCAGTTGGAAATAAACTTGCTCACAGACCAACTTGTTTGGTTGGGGTTTTTTCCTTTCTTGGAGGAATGTAGGGGACAGGAGTAGGCAGGGAGAGTCTGGATGTAATCCAAAGTGTATCCTAGTTTGATTATCTTCCTCTTTCTTTAAGTAAATCAAGTCATTCAGATGAATCAAGTTGTTAAACATGCAACTGCTAAAGCCACCCTAATTAGCTTCTATTTGCAACAATAATTTCTTCTTCATTTATTTTATCTGTATGAATATTCCTATCTAGTCAGTCTTGCGTTTCATTTTTAATACAGATACTGTCACTGACTGTCTGAGACAGGTTTCAAGCAGAATGGCAGCTCATAAATACCTGTCAGCTCTGGGGTGCATTAGCACCAGTTCTTCAATGGCACATGGCAGAGTGACTGGACATCATGCTTGCTGAGAGACTGGCAGACTCTTGTCATTGGGAGAGTAGGAGTTGAGCATTACAATTGAATTCAGGCTATCTTCAAAGTCTTGCTGTGCCAGGTGCTGAAGCTGAGGGTCAAAGGAGATCTAGAAACCAAATGTGTGATCTAATTTAAGCCAGGATACCATGGGTAGGTACAGCAAACAACTGAAGGATATGGAAAAGAGGGTAGAAGGAAATTATAGTAGGAAAATATGTCCACTTCAGAGTGATACAGGATTTGGTGCAGTTAAACTAAAACACATCTCTGCTCTGGAGCAGCATTTAAACTGATGTGGGATGCACTTTGGAGAAAAAATGAAGGTGTTTAAATGAAAAATGGCAATTCATTACATGTTAATTTTGCACCTTAATTTTAAACATTTTTTTTTGCCTTTTGCCCGGGTTCTCTGCCATTCCAAATTGATGGCAAAGATGGACACCAGTTCCTGATTATGCCTTACATCTTTACTGTAAAATAATGTTTCTTTCTTTTTTTTTTTTTAATTCGTGTTAACTGTAACACTACCCTGTATTTTACAAGGAGCGCGTGTACTGTGTATTTGCAAGCGCGTGGATGTGTGTCTTTCATACTCCATTAGTAACCCAGATCATTTGTTGTTCTGAAGCTGAATCTGGATCTATTCCCTAGGATGGTTCTGCTTTTGGAATACAGAGGAAAAGATCCTTAAGTTCAAGCAGAAATAAGAATAAATCTGTATCACTGATTCCAACCATATACATTAGAGTAGTAGTGCATGTTTTGTATTTACTTATTTCTATTGTTATTCCAATTGTGTAATAAAAAAATGTATCAGTAAATTGAAATAGCTCCACTAAATGCCTAGTCATCAGCTAACCTTGTAAACCTTTCAAAAATTTATTTGAAAATATGATAAAAGAAGCAATATTCTGAATGGTCGTAGTTACTCTAGATGATGAGAGGCGTAATGAATAATAACCAAGAGGTGAAATACTATGATTTTGAATGTAAATGTCATTTAGTATCCGAGATGACTGTGCCTCATGATTATGCTCAAGGATCACATCAAGTTGTACAGAGTTCATTTGCTGTGTGTTTATGAGTGTGTAGAGAAAAGCCTACTTATATAATTATATATGGGGGATTGATTGATTAAAAAAAAAAAGAAGTGTTGCTCAGAGATTTTAGTTGTGTTTAATGCTGATGTTTGAGCCCTGGCAAAGGATTACCCTGAGAGGCTGTGGAGTCTCCATCCTGGAGATACATAAGAGCTGTCTGGACACAGTCCTGGGCAACCAGCTCAAGCAGAGGAGTAGGGCCAGAAGACCTCCAGAGCTCCCACCCTCAAGCAAGTGTAGTAAATCAAGACATTCACAAGTTTTAAATACATGAAGGTGGTTGTAAGCTTCAGCCAAGCTTGGCCATACTAAATGGACTGTTTGTGGAGTTGGGTACTTCTGCGCAGGATATGTCATCTCCTCGCTGCTCTTCAACTCTTCATCCAAGTCCCCCTGAGCTGTTTCCCCCACCACTGGGCCTGGTATTCCAGGAGGGCCTCACTTCCCCATGCACTGGGGAGCAATGTCTGCCTCTTGCCCATAGTGACTGTCATACCCTGGCCAAGCTGGCCATTCCTGAAATGGTCTCCCCACCCCATGTGTGTGCCTGGCATTCCCCATGTGTGCACCTGGCTGTGCCAGCAGGCCTCCTGACTGGTCTTCCTTCTGCAGGTGATGGGGGTGGCTGTGGTGGTGGCTGCATATACCCTGCTTTGTTTGAATGTTTTCCTCCATTGTATCTTTTTGGTTTTCCTAGATTTGTTTCAAAATAATCCCTATTCTCCTCTTAGGTAACACATGCTCGACTAGTTTATTGTAGCACTGTCACCACTCTATCAACACCTTTGTATGCAGATTAAAATGCCCTTTCTTTCCTTAAGCACGTCTACACTTGAGTCCTAAATCCATTTGTCACCAGGCTTGGTAGTGGTAAATGAGGATGTAAACAAGATTACACTAAATTCTAAGTAGCCTGAGTGCAGAGGCTTTTTAGATGTTTGTTTCTGAAGTTGGTGTAATAGGGGAAGCTTAGTAATGAAAATGGAAGTAAATTAAGATCTAGGTATAATTTGATTGACAGTTAAAATTTTTAGATTATGTTGACCTCTTTCTTCCAGTCTCTCTTGAAATATACTAAAGGAATTGCTCTGCAAGCAAGTTACAATAACATTGGAAGTTTGGATCTCCTGTAACTTCCTATTCCTGCTTACCCTGACTCTCTAGAAGGAGCAGTGGCTCATTAGAGACACTAAAAATAAATGTGAGGCTCATTTTTCTGTGCCACTAAGTAGGTTCCACTTCAATTCAGAGCGAATACCTTATATAAGTCTAGTGAATGGAACTTTCCTCAGTGCGTGCACACTGCTGGCATTAACCTATTGATAACGAAATCCAGAGCCTGTTTTCTCTTGTGAAGAGTGGATGGAGCGTTGTGTGACCTGTCAAAAGAAATTAGGAGTTTAGTAACTGATGTAGAAACAGAAGAGGAGGGTTCTTTGTATTTCTTCGCCCTTGTATGCTCTTGACACATTCTGTTATGTACTTAGGATTTGGTCCACTGTACTAACCAGAGCCTAAAAAGGTGGGTTTGGCAAACATAAAAAATGAAATATTAATTTTCCCCTCTCCCCATCCTATTGTTTCAGTAAGTGGTAGTTCTCCTTAGAAAGCAACAAGTGTGTTTTTATTTTCACAGATCAGAATTCTATTTTCTGTCATTTTTAAGCTACCTACATGTTCCTGTGGATGCATAAATAGCTTTGAGGTTTTTTTTTCCCTTAATTTCTTTTTTTTTAACATTCAAGTCAAAGCTTTGTGAGATTCTTTTTTTCTTTTTGGTCATCTTCACATAAGGCATTTACTTCCTCTGTACGTGACAAGTGCTGCTTAACCCCAAGCAATGTTCAAATGTCTCTGATGGGAACATCTCGGTGACACAGGGATACATCAAGTGCATGGTTTGTGACAGCATGCAGCATTACGTAGCTGTGGGCTGTAATTACCCAGATGTGATGTCTGCAGGCATAAGAACTTGGAAGAGTGCAGCATGATGATGCTAAAGGCATCAGAAAAAGATCTGATTTTCTTGCATCTTGGCTTTTTAGCTCTTCAGGCAGCCATGATTCCCTGTGCTGTAATATTTATGCAGTAGCTGAGGTGTGAAATTTCCCCATCATGGTGACCTCCTGATCCATTTTGGTAGTGCTGTGTCAGGAGCATGAGCATGTTTGATGGAGCTGAGGGGACCCAAGAGAAAAGAGGTTGAAGAGGAAAGGGGAACTTTCCTTGAATTTGGAGCCTTGCTGTTCCAGTTCAGAGTTCAGTATTTGAAGCACTGATGGAGCAGAGGAAGCAGCAAGTTCCTGTGCTTTATACAAGTACTGTAAAAACGGTGATATATTTGTAATGTGGACAATGACCATCAGCCCTGGTCACCTGCTGACAAAAAGAACAAAGCAAAGCTGCAGTCTTCTGAGTGCATGAAACTTTCACTCTTAAGTTCTGAGTTCTACTCTGTGGGCTTTCTTAAAGTGAACTGTGTCTTGTGTGCTGGGTTAATGTAGAAGGTTGCTGTCTGAAGCCTTTGCACACATTTTAATTGTAGTGAACTGAGCATGCTGTTAAAGCTGGCAAAAAAACATATCAGGTGGTTTCTGTGAAGTGCTTATGCAAAGCAAGAGGTATCTGATTAAAAAATGCTGTTTTGTAACACAAGTCAAGGTTGGCATTCAGTCTCTTTAGCATAAAGTGCATTGTTTCATAGTGTTTCTTTCTATAGTAATTTTCTTGGCACTGTTACTGTGCCTGGCCTTGTTTTGTCTATTAAGCTGTTAATATAGTTCAATTTTATATTTATTTTAGTGCCTTCCTGTCTCTTAATGGAAGTAAGAAGTTTGACCCAAGTATTTCAAATTATGCTATGATTACTTTCTGTTGTTACCATGCCTGTGACCCAGTCCATGTTCATTCAAAGACTGCTGATCTCAAATCTTTGGTCAGGGGAGTGCCCACTGGGATGCTGTGATCTTGGGGGGATAGATGATTGAGATAAATCCTTTTTCCCCCGGGCACTGCTCCTGTTTCTCAGGGTGATTTTCCAAGCACTGAGTTTAGACTCCCAAAATTCACCAAACCTCAGCCCAGCTCTCTTTAGCTGGAGTCATGTTCCTTTTCTGCAGGGTGTTTTTGGACCATCTCCAATTACTTATTTTCCTCAGGCTTGTTTCTGTTTCTGTCTGTCTTTTCCACTGATAGGTATAAGTAGACTGTAGTTTTTAGTCCACCTAAATCCTCAGATCTGACATACTTGGAAATTGGTAAGGATTGCTTGAGGAAAGGCAAAGGAAAGATAGTACCTTCTGAGTATGATGTTAGGGCAGATAGACTGCCAATTTGAAAACTCAAAAGTGAGAGCCATAGGCTGTGCTTGCAACTGCTGTGGTGCAGTGAGAGTCGGGAGTGAAGCAGCAGGGGGTGAGCATCCATGCTGGGTGCACTGTGCAGGCTTCGTTTTGGTTAGCTCTAGCCTGCTGTGGCATGGACTAACTGTCTGCTAGGTGTACTCCAGGAGCACATATTCCCATTAAGTTTTATCCATAAAGAATGCATTTTGCATGCTCTGAAATTCTTCACAGCATGAACCACAGTTTAGTGTTCAGCCAATCTCTCAATGGACCAAAATGCATATGTAGAAGGTGACAGGGAGGTGGGTCTGTGCAAAAGGTTAGTATCTCAGACCTCTTCTTGACAAAAGAGGCCAGATAAGCCCTTACTGACAGTAAAACTAGAAAAGGGATAAAGGGACTGAGGGACATAAAAAAACCAAATACGTGGCTTGATCGAAGCTGTGGCTTGCCAATAAATATGCCATCCAGTTTGCTGGAGGCATGGTTGTGGGCATAGAAGAGCATTGCAGTGTTAAAAGCAGACAGGATTTTGATCTGAGCATTTTAAGGAAGTTTGGGATAGGTTTATATAGGTGATGTAAACGTAAATACGAAAAGCTTATTCAACAGACTGTTAATTGTACGCAGACTGCAGTAGGATAGTATTATGATACTTGCTAAAATTATTGTAGTAACATAAAAATGTGCTATTAATTTTAGATGCATGGAGATCAGGCATAGTATATGGAGTTTTCCAAGGAGAGCAACAGCCTAGACATGGAGGAGAGGGTATCCTAGTCAACTGTAAAACCTGTTTAGCTGATCTCTAGCTTAAGCAAGTGTGATCTCTAGCTTAAGCAAGCTCTGTTTTGACAGCCAGCTGTTGACCACCATGGTATTCTGAGCTGGCAGCTCAGATGATGAACAGACACACCAGTTTTCCAGGTAAGTGCACATACTCATACCATGAAGTAAAAAGATTACTTAGCAGAAGAGGGAGACGATAGGAAAAGAGAGTAATGTATTGTAATATCCATGTTACAAACGTGTAACAGTATTGCATGACCCAGAGTGCATACCTGTGATAACATTTGTCTTTTTTACACTTCTAATGCTAGGTTTACCCTGAATTACAAATTACCAACGTTGTTGAAGCCAACCAGCCTGTTACAATCCAGAACTGGTGCAAGAGGGGATGGAAGCAGTGCAATGGTCACCCACATATTGTGGTTCCCTACAGGTGTTTGGGTGAGTGACTTGAGTTTCAGCCTATCTTGCTCTGTGTGTTTTTTTTTCCTTTTTGATCTGCTCATGAAAAAGATAGAGAATCTACATAACTAGCTTTTATACCTCTGTGCTGTCATCTTCTCTGAGGTGGGTTTCGCCCAGTTGTTCAGTCCTTTGGAACTGAACTAACTGGAGATAAAATGAGCCTGCTCTTCCTGATACTATATTCATGAATGACTGCAAAACATGTTTCTGCTTACTACCCAATGTTTGTCTTTTCCCCTCTTTTTTTTTCAGTAAAGACATGCATGTGTGCACCTAGTTTACTTTCTTTTTGCTTATAAACCATTACCATTTCCCTAACTAAATACCTTCCTCCCCTCCCCACCCACATTATCTTTTGAACATCTAGTAATTGGTCTCTGTTGTGGTTTACCCCCAACCAGCAACTAAGCCCCGCACAGCCACTTGCTTACTCCCCTCACAGTGGGATATGGGAGAGAATCAGAACGATAAAAGTGGGAAGACTTAGGTTGAAATAAAGTAAGAAAAGTGGGTTGAAATAAAGGCAATTTAATAGGAAAACTAAAAGCTGTGCATGTGAGCAAAGCAAAACAGAGAATTCATTCACTACTTCCCACTGGTAGGAAGGTGCTCAGCCATTTCCAGGACAGCAGGGCTCTATCACATGTTAACAGTTACTTGGGAAGATAAATGCCATCACTCCATGCATTTTCACCTTCCTCTTTCTTTGCCCAGCTTTACAGGCTGAGCATGATATCATATGATATGGATTATTCCTTTGTCAGTTGGGGTCAGCTGTCCTGGCTGTGTCCCCTCCCAACAACTTGTGCACCCCCAGCCTACCCACTAGTGAGGTGGGGTGAGAAGCAGAAAAGGCCTTGACTCTGTGTAAGCACTGGTCAGCAATAGCTAAAACATTCCTATGTTACTGATGCTGTTTCTAGCACAAATACAAAACACAGCCCCATACCAGGTACTGTGGAGAGTAATACCATTATCCCAGCTAAAATCAGCTGGGTTGACTGTGAATGTCAATGGCAATCTGTTTTTATTGAAAGTAAGCAAAAATTAGATTATAAATTCCTGTGTTTTTTTCTGCAACTTTATTTTGTAACAGTTACTTGCTATTGTCTCCTGTGTCCTGATGCTTTGAAGTGATTCACCAGTTTAAAAGGGAGGTTCATTCCTTCATTTTTGTTTTGTTAAACTTCTGTCAGCATTCAGAAAACAGTGATATTTGCTGTTTTCACTAACATGCTAGGCACAACATTTTCTTGAGATTATTCCATGAGCTATTTAAATATGCAGATTTATCACTGCCATTTAAATTGTGATGAATTGGCTGCTTAGTTTCATGTTTAAATGCTGGAGTTCAGAGTTGGAATTTGCCCTTCTCCTAAACCAGGACAGCTAAAATGTATGGAAAGCAGTTCAGGCCAGTTATTGCATGCATTAGGTAATGAAAGAAACTGAGAAAATGCAAAATCTTTCTCAATTTTTTGTTCATTTTTGTGGAATGGGCAAAACACATGGCATGTTCTGCCTGATGCCCAGGTAGTGAGGGTGCCAACCTAACAAAGGTAGGACTGCAGAGTAGCTTACAAACATGCTGCTGCTATGGTCAGAGGTGCCAAAAGAGCAGGTGTGCAAAATCTGTACTAATTATCAGGGAAACTGTATTGTTCAGTAAAGTGTCTAGATCTCCTGTTTGTATGGATACAAAATAGGTCTTTCTAAACCTTGAGTGTATCATTTTTGACGTTACTGGAGGTAAGAATGGGAAGGAACCTGCTGCTTTCTGAGTATTTTCCAGACTTCTGTGAGAGGCAAGTGGGTCACTTCCACCAAAAGTTTCAATGCTAAAAGGGATTCAATGCTTCTACCCTTTTGTTGCAGTGTTTTCTTTAGTTTTTCATAGGACAGAACTGCAGTCTTACCTAGCTTCATCACAGTATGTTTGATCAGGTTCCATGTGAGTGCAATTGCACTAATCAGAGGTGTGGCAAAAGATCATCAGTCTAGTGGAACTATAAAAACTAAATTTTATTATTTATTGCATTGTCATCATAAGTAAAGCTCTGAATTATGATCAGGGAACTATTATGCTCCGGACTCTGTACTTACGTAGACTTGGTCAGTGCCCTGGAGAACTTAGCATCTAATTTAAGATGAAAGACAATGTAATTAAGAGCAAATGAATATAAATTGCCCATGAATAAATTTAATCTGGAAATTAAAAGGAAGTTTAGGCAAGAGTAAGGTGCTCCAGCAATTGTCTTGTAAAAGGAATAAGAAGTCTAGTAATGTAGAAGGAAGTTCATAAATTTATGATAGTCCTCTATGTGCAGTTCCCTGCAGGAATGAGGAGCTGGACTTGTCTTTCCTGAGTTGTGGTTTTGAATGAAAAGCTATTCGGAGTTCAATGTCATGTCTGCTGTCTTAGGTAGCAAGGTAGGCTTTGCTGGAGGCAGAATTTTTAAAGACATTTAAGCAGCTCATGTGCATTAATGCTTTGCCTTTATCTCCTGTTTGCTATTTTAACCACCCTCCCCCCCTATTTTTTTGTCTAATTTCCTCATAATTGAGCTTGTGCAGTTGTGCCTGCCTGTTTGTGCTTGTCATCCTTCTATGCTGCCATTCATCTCTTGACCATGACTGCAGTAAAACAGAAACAAAAGCGTTAGATACCGATGTTTCCCAAGAGTTTTCTGGGGTGGAAAAGTGGCCACATAATTACTTCCACTGGAGGAACAATGGTGAACAGGCTGTTATCTGTCAAGTTTCCATCAACCAACCAGCCCTCTGCTTGTTGTGTATGGTTAAAGTTGGACTTCCTTGCATGTGGTGAAAGTGCATTAGAGGAGGAGGCTGGAGGAGTGGGTCATTTTCCCACATGTGAGGTTGGAAGTACAGCCCATCATGGGAAGTCAGGCTTGCTCATTATGCAGCAGTGGGTGCTCAGCCTTTGCTAGCAGCCAGTGTTCTCCTGTTGGCTTAATGCTTTCATAGTGGTGAAGGTGGTCATGAAGTGAATAGATCCTCTGGAAAGAGCAGAAATCTTGGAGGATGGGGAAAAAAAGTGTTGTTTGGGGTTTTTAATGAAGACTGCTCATTTAATTTTCCTGTTGGACAGTTACTCTTTTGATTTATTACTTCGATTTTTCTGTAGTCTGAAAGTTGTGGTCAGATACCTTAAATGCTCTGAGTCCCTTGTACATCAGGGGACCTGGACTATTCAGGGTATTTGACAGATTATCTTTTTAGTAATTTTACACAATATTATGTTGAGGTTTTTTGGGGGAGGGGGGTAACTAATCTTATAGCCTGCGCTAACAGCTCAGTAGGAGGATACTGCTTATATTAATTATCACCATAAGCAGTACTATGTCTGCCTTGGAATATTTTTCCTAAATTTTATGTGTTACAGAGTTAAGGAGTTCTGAGAGCTTTTTTTTTTTTGTTTTTTGTTTTTTTTTAAATATCTGTCTCCTGTTAGTACTTCTCTTCAGTGTTAAAAGATACATTTTCAAGAAGTTTAATGTTGATGTCAGTGCTGTGTGTAGCAGCTGCTAGTGGGCAATTTCAGAAGTCAGGCACTAGCAGTGCCCATCCCTCAGTAATTTTAGTGCAAGCAGCCCCCTCATGCCAGACTACCATTAAATCCATGGACTCTGGTCAGAATTAAGATGCTGGTAGGGAGTTTGGCAGTGGGCAGCTCATTGCAGGGTTGAGGCTTATAAATTTCACTTGGCTGTGACAATCGCTTCCAGGATCTGGAGTCAGCTTATAGTTTTATCTGTCTTGACATTTGCTTTCCACAGAGGTGAGGAACAGCGAGCGACAGAAATGTGTCTGCTTTCAGGCCAGAGCACTTCACAGTCCATTTGCATCCCAGTCTTCAGCTGAGGCTTTCTGAGACATGTAGAGAGCATATTGCTACAGCACTCAGCTGCTTCATGAATATTTTTGTCTGAGACTTGTGCATGATGGTAGTTACTGCAGCTGTTTGTAGGAGTATACTTTAGTAATATTGATCAGATTTATTAGATTACACAGCTTCATATTTTAGTTTCGTAAGTGTGTGCAACTAAAGCATAAAACCAGTAATTTAAACAGATCATAGAATCACAGAATGATTTGGGTTGGAAAGGACCTTAAGATCATCTGGTTCCAACCCGTGTGCCATGGGCAGGGACACCTCACACTAAACCATCTCACCCAAGGCTCTGTGCAGCCTGGCCTTGAGCACCACCAGGGATGGAGCATTCACAACTTCCTTGGGCAACCCATCCCAGGGCCTCACCACCCTCACAGGAATAAGGCAGAATGAAAGCCTCATATTTGAGTCAGCCATGGGTCTTTGCAGTGACCATATAAAAACACCCCTAAAAATATTCTAATTGAACCCAAAGAAGAAAAGCATCTGGTTTAATTTATTTTGAAGATAAGATTTGGTGCCTTTGTGCATGGCTTTGAAATGTTCTTAAAACTGTAAGCTTCTAGAAAATGTTCTGTTCAATAAATATGATTTACTGATATATTCACTGCATGCTTCCAAGGACACGGGGGATTACTGCACAGTTTCAGCTCATTGAAGAGGGAAAGCTTCTTGTGAAAAGAAAACTGTTGGGTAAATTTTACTTACCTTTCTGAACACACTGAAGGCATTTGGCTTAAAACTGTATTTTTATCTTCCTGATTTCAGAAAATGACATCTTCCAGTGTGTGCTTGTTATGACTCAAAGCTCTGTTAGCCATCTTATGATAGAAATGGGAATCTAGGTGGAAATTTGGTCTCTTGAATGATGGTGTCAGACTGCTGTCTTCAGGGGAACAAAAAATCTGGGTTTTGAGGTTGGTTTGGTTTTTTTTGGAGGTGTAGGATGTGTTTACTAATATGAAGAGTAAAGGGTTAAATTATTCTATTTGAGTGAGGAGTGTGCTGTTTGACCTACAGTCACAAATGTGTTTTGGTGCTCAGGCAACGATGACGAGCCATGAGATGTACTGGTGGAAGAGTGAAGATCTGCAGCACTTCCTTGGCATGGTGTTAAGCACGTGCGCTGGCATCCTCACATCCTCAGTATGCAAAAAGCAGGTGCTTTTAAGATAACCCCTCCAAAATAGTGACAGTAAGCTTGCTGTGGGGCACAGCTGCAGGGTTTCATCAGGTAGTGCCAAGAAGTCCAGGATTTCCACTTTGTTGTATGGAAACTGGCCTTGAAAAATGTCCTGGCTGCAAACCTGGTCTTGTTAATGTTGGAGGGAGATCTATCACCAGTTGCAGCAGGGGGGCAGGATTTCTGCCTGTGTTGGGGCAGTGTGGGCAAAAAGCAGTTCTAGTTTGATCTTTCCTTCCTTTCCTTCTTGCCTGAGGAAAAGCAGCTGGCGAATTTGTGCAGTGTGGGCTGTGAAATGAGGTAATTCACTCTGTTCCTGGCTGGCAGAGGGAGCAGGCATCTTTCTCCCAGTGTTTTGATTCTTTGAATGCCTTGGATAAATGTATGGCTACATTTCTGAATAGGTGGGTTTCATTTACTGCTGGTGAAATACACCCAAGCCTAGCTGCTCACTGTGCACTGGAACCCTGGAGAGAGGAAAAGCTAAGTTATGCAGATGTCTGCAGATCGGTCTGTGAGCATGCGGAACAAACAACTGCGAGTTGGGGGTAAAGGGAAGTTACAGGGGCACTGATTAACTGGACTGTGTAAAGTGCTTGCTTGTATGCTCACATGTGACTCTCATTATCCTGTTAATGTATGCTGCTAAGCACTGTATTCAGGCAGTGTTTGAAGGATCCAGATGTATTGGAATATCATTATGTATGTAGCCTCTGTCAATCAAAACGTGATTACTTGCAGTCATTTGTTCATGAACAAGTGGATTAGGTTATATGACAAGTATATTTTGCTGTTCATTTATGCAGTGAAAAGCTGGCTTCTGTTTCCTAGTTTTAACAAAGACATTGAAAATATTTATTAACTTGTCAGGCTTTATTACTCTTAACAGCTTGTAAAGTTAACCACTTGTTGATGTCAGAACGAAGAGCATCCTAAAGTTTTGATACGCATTCCTAGCCAATACTACTAAAGAAAACACTGAGGTTATGCCTGGAATTATTTAAATAGAGAAATAGAGATATATGTAATTTTCAGTTCTTTTGGTTTGTCTTGTAGGTCACTTGGCATTTGAACGGGGATTTTTTCACATAAGCATGTGAAATGCTGTTTTCTTCTACTACATGACATTACTTGCCTGTTTTTCATTCAGTTGCCCTCTCAGTGCAGTGCACCTGTTTCTGCCTGCAGTGGCAGAGCTTCTCTTCTGGGTACTTCGGCTTTTCTGTGCAGTCCCTAATCAACAGAATGACATTTAATAATTGTTTTGGAGTTCTCCTGTCCCTGCTAGTTTAGCTGCCTGCCTTCAGCTTGCCTCAGTCTCTGCTCAGCCATGTCAGTGGTGCAGACAGGCCTCACACCACACTCTTCCTAAAATACAGAAGCGCAGTTAGTTTCAGCCTACACAACTGCATTGTGTCTGGTTCTTCTGACAATGGTATCTGACGGGAAGGAAAGATCTCCAAAAATACTGACAACCTGAATTACTTTGTGGGTATGGCACAGGTAGAGAAATCCTAGGCACAGTGCAGCTGTTCATTGGGAAAAGTGTTCCATCTCTCTTTGCTCCCTCACAGACAATGTTCCTGCCTACTACTGGTATTTTTGGTACAGTGCTGGCGGGCAGATAAGAAAGCCTTGCCTGCACAGGCTAGGCACACATCTTTGTGAAACTGAAGCGCTGCAGGGATAATGAGGTCTGCTGACACACTGTCTTCCTTCCACTGCTGCAAAGCCTTGGCAGATGCTCCCTAGCCAGGTCCCTGCCCAGCTCCAAACCCATGCTTGGCTGCAGGCTGGTAGCTCTTTGCTGTTGTGTCAACAATAGGGATTTTTCCTGTTTCTGCATTCTCATGGCTGAGATAACTGGGGAAAGCTCTTAGGGCCTCAGTTCTTTAAGTGTGTTCTTAAGTGTGCTTATGTGCAGCACTGTAATTAAGAGCATGCCCCAATATGCTTCATTAAATAGAAAGTTTTCTATTATACCTGAACGCTGGCTCAAGTTTTATGGTCAGCTTCTGTAATAGAGAAGAAAGTGGCTGTTAAGCATCAGTTGGGTTACTGATGATGCATAAACTCACTATTGTTTGTATCTTTTTATTGTAGCTCTAAGCAGCTGTGTTGCCTCATGGTTTATAACTGAGTCTTTTCAACTACCTTCTCTGCAGAGCAGGACTGTATGAACTGTTAAAGTGGCCTTTTGCATGTTTAAGGGGGCAAAATATCATCCGCTTGGAGGAAGAGGTGGGGAGTGGGCAGTGAAATCTTGAATGAGATCACCTATCAGGAGCACAAAAACTTCCTCAGGTAGACATGGATCTGTTTCTGGAGTTTTTCACCTCCTCATTGGAGCCAAACATCAGCTCAGCTATTGGTTTAGCCAAATCCTAGCTGAAGGCATAGAAACCCTGAAGTGAAGAAATACAGCAAAATTAACATTCTGGTGGTGGCCAGAATATGCCTTTATATATGATTAAGGGTAAATATAAAACATTTTTGTGTAAGCCCATAAAAAGAAATAAATCTAAACTTATGTGTTTCTGTGCATTTATAGGGTTTATGTTTTACTTGTTTGGTGACTGCAGTAAGGTTTTAATAAGAAAAGCATTTGTGGAACTGGTCACAACACAAACACTTTTTGAGATCTTGAATGTGACAGGTCTGCCAAGCTACTCATAAAGTGATAAAAAAATTCCTTATAGGTACACACTGAAAATGAGGAGTATGCTTGTCCCTTACAGTGGACAAATGAAGCCAGGTGTATACACTTCAGTGCTTTATATAAAATCAGTTAAGCACAAAAAGTAGGACCTAAGAGTGTTAGTAAGGTTAAAAAAAGCTCAAAACTTAGGAAAGGAGGGAAGCTAAGGTTGCCTCCTAACTGTATTTTGACCCTTCCTGTGCAAGAGGTACCAGGGAGGCTGCAGTTTTGGGGTAGCCACATCTGCCTGTCCTGTTTGACTGTGTGCACATGAATGGGCCATGAGGTATTCCCTTCTGACCTTCTGCTTGGCCTCTCCTGCAGCCTTAGTTATTGCTCACCACCTGAATCCTGCCTGAAGGCAAAAGTAATTTTCCTTTTAGAAATTTCTCTAACCTTACCCAAGGACTTTGGAAACACAGGCTTAGTTTTATAATCCTTATGAGGATGAGGAGCATCATCCCTAGTTTGTAGTTGAAAGGCTGGGGAGAAGCTTCAAAATCAAAAGTATTGATAGGCTCCAAATTGTGAAGCGTTTGAAACAGCATTCATGTGTATGTGCACATATGCACAGGATTCTTTATGAAGCACACCAGGTGTGTTTGTTTCTGATAGATATGTGCATTCACAGGCATACAGCCTGTAAGTAACACGTGAAAGCACTGCATGAATCTCATAGCTTGTTCATTGTATGCATCCATCTTTTGGAACAGACAAACCAGGAACTTTCAATCTGAGTGGCTTGGAGGTGTCACAGAGCTGATTAATCTTTTTTTGTTGGTGTTTCCTTCAACTGACAGTACTTAATTTTGCAATGGGAGGATTCTGCTAATTAAAGCATGTTATTTGCTTACCCTTCTAGGAAGGAAATATGGGGAGAGGGAGAGAAAGGAAGTGTATGTATTACCAGATGTCATTAAATTGGTTTGCATTTGAAGCATCTTCCCACAGATTTCTATCACCTAACTGAGAGCAGTGGTAAGATCTCATGCTAAATATGTTCTGGTCTCCAAGGAGGATTGAATGTTTCAAACAGATTTATAGTTTTTAACTTCAAAGGAAGAGTCAGCAGTGGGAATCACTGGGTATTTCTAAAAGGTGCTGGAGAAGAGCCGGGAAATGCCTTTCAATAACCTTCTTTGGAGGGTGTGTGGGTGGTTTTGAAGTGCAGGAATAGGCATAGGGATACTGGACTTGTCAGGGGGTATGATGCTGTGCAAGAGGCTCTTTCAGTTTCGGGGTTTTTTTTAAAGGAGTAAGCAAATGGATAGTGTGTCTACTTTGATTTTCCGAAAGAAATTTAGCAAGGTCCATTACCAGAAGCTATTAAAGAAATTAATCTACCATGGAATAGAAAACTCTTATGTGGCTAAATAAGAAGAAAGATTAAAAAAAGGCAGGAATTAATGGTCTGTCTTCAAGGTCGAGAAAGGTCACCAGTAGAATCTCAAGAGATCAGTTCTTGTGCCTATGACATTTAAAGTCTTTGTGATTTAGAAAAGAGGGTAAACAAGTAGCCAGTTTAATGATGACACTAAGTTACTCAAGTTAGAATTAATAAAGGCAAAGTATGAAGAATTTCAGATGAATCTTTGACTGAAGGTAAAATGGCAGGTGAAAACTGATGTGGTAAAGGCAGTGTACATGGATGAAGCACAAAATAAGTTTATCTCATCTTAGTGTGTACAGTGATACTGTGATTAGCCTCTAACTTCTCAAGACTGATACCTTGGGTATTAATATCTCTGTGAAAACATGAGTTCGTTGATGCCAAAAAACAGTGATAAGGATTATTAGGAAAGGGATGGGAAACAAGATGTAGAACATAACTGTACCGCTGGGTCAGTTACAGACTTTCCTGTGTTTGTGAACACTGTGTGCAGTTCTGGCTTTCTCATAAGTGTATAGTAGAAGCTGAAGAATTCAAGAGTGATGGTGAGTGCTTGAAGAATGACATGGTCCTGTAGAAGAAATAGTCTTTCTAGCATAGAAATGAAGATGTCTGGAGGCTCTGAAATGGCTTTGTGAAGTCGTGAGTAGCTTGGAGAGGATGGATGAGTAATGGTCATTCACCATATGAGACCTCAGGTTATCAGATGAGACCAGCAGGCTTCAGGCCCCTGGCAAACAGAAGTCATTGCATAGTTGTAGATTTTGTTGCACAGTGTGTATAGAAACTGCTCATCTTCCTGCCACAGTGTCTGGTGCATACTGTGAGCCTATGAAGGTTCAAAGCCCAACAGGACAGTTCACTGCAGGCTCACTCATGAGGTGTTAGGAGCCTTAGTCTTGAGTTGGTGGAGAGACATTGTCTTGAGGAAATACTCTTGCCTGCTCCTCACTATTTTACACCCTTTATTGATGTTGTGTTGAGGGTACCTGCTGTGGGCCATTTGAGCTAAAAATTTGTGGTTTTTTGAAGTGAGATACTTATTCTTGTAATTATGTGGGTTCGTTTCCTGTGTGAGTGCTGCTTACCTCCATCCTTTCTAACCTGCTCTTCTGTTTTTCTGCATCTCAGAGGGCTGCTTTTGTCCTTGTGTCGCTCTTGTTGCCAAGTCTCTCTCTCACTCCAGGTTTTCCAGCCTTGCTTCTTCTTTGGCTGACCAGGCACTACTGTCTTGTCGTTACCATTCCACTCAGGTCTCCTCACCTCGGGCACTGATGTTTCTGTACCTCTCCTTCCAAGTAATCCTTTTCCTAGCTAGGCATCTGTCTCCTCAGTGTCTCCTCTTCCACTTCCTCTCAGCATCCATATACAAGTTAGTCTTACTTGCATCCCCTTCCCTGTTCTTCATCAGCTCTGCCATGCATCTCCTATTGTCTCATTTCAAATGTCACTTTGATGCTACCCAAGCCAGGCAGATAGTGGGACCCTGGGATCCTTCCTGGGATCAGTGAGATCAGTCTGGTGTAGCACAAAGGCAAGGTAGGACTCTCCCGGTTTTGGCTGGGATAGAGTTAATTTTCTTCCTAGTAGCTGGTACAGTGTTGTGGTCTGGATTTATTATGAGAATCATGTTGATAATACACTGATGTTTTAGTTGTTTAGTCCTAAATCAAGGACTTTTCTGTTTCTCACCCCACCCCACCAGCATGCAGGCAGGGGTCCACAAGGAGTTGGGAGGGGAAATAGCTGGGACAGCTGACCCCAAATGGTGTCATGCTTGGCGTATAAACAAGGGGCAAAGCTGGCTGGGGAGCGCTACTTGGGAACTGGCAGGGCATCACTTGGCAGGTGATGAGCAACTGCATTTTGCATCACTTGAATACTCTAGTTCTTTTATTATTACTAGTGGTAGTATTTTCCCTTCTGTTCCTGTCCTATTAAACCATCTTTATCTCAATGCTCAAATTTTGCTATCCCACTCCCCTCCCCCACAGTTCTCTCCCTATCCCACTGCAGGGGGGGTGAGGGAGCAGCTGTGTGTGATGTTCAGCTGACTGTGAGTTGAACCATGACAAGCACTTAAGAGGAGAAAAATCCGCTCTTGTCACAGCAAAAACATGCTCTGGGTTCTGAGCAGTAAGGTGTTTGTGCACACCTGCCAGGGCTTCATCAGATGTAAATAAAGGGGTAATTGCCTCAACTTCCCTTCTGTTTTATATTTTGTTTTCAGTGGATTGCAATAAGATTTACCTTACTGAAGTCTTCTCAATTACAACTATTACAGACAGGCTGGCAGTTGTTTCGGATATTGCTTCATTTGTGTTGTAGGAAGATCCTATTGCTTTATTAGATGACCTACCTGCTGTGAGATATTCTACTTAAAGCTAGCTAAACTAAGATGACTTTGTATAACAAAAATAGTCACTGGTTTCCCATTTTGTGGTATCTGATTAATATTGTAAATGGTCTTTTATTTACCCTTTACAGTGAAAAATACAGGTCTGTGATTCCATATTTTCTTACAGCTACATTGAATTCTTATTTTTTTAAACAAAAACCGCACCACCACCACCACCCCCACACACACCCCACACCCCCCTTAAATCCTTAAAATATTTTTTTCCCTCTCCACTATTTCTATCCCATGTGTGGCTGTCAACACAGGATCAGTTGAAGATTTCTTCTGTCTTTATTTGAAGTTCGTTATCTTGTAGGCAGGATGGGAGAACATTGTTATCTAGCATTGTTGTTCTTCCAGTGCATCAAACCCAACATTATAACTGAATAAAATGGGTTTTGAAATCCAAAGGAGAAAAAGCTGTGTAGGAGTGGGCAGAATTTTAGGGAAAGAGCCTTTTTGTTCTGAGCGATGCTGTTGAAACCACAGTTCCAAAATCTTGTTGGAGAAGTGGATTAGGCTTGTGACATGCTTTTAAAATACACATTTCTTGACTGAGGCTGCACTGTTCTCTCTCCCATGTAGGCACAAAATAGCAAGCAAGGTAGCCACTTGACCATTCCTTTGTGCAGAAGCAAATTATTTAATTCTTTGGGAATGCTGGGCACAATGCCTTGGGGTTTTTGTCATTGAATATGTCACTGCTTCTAGCATGCCCTCAGGTCTGGGAACAGCTGAACCACCTCTCATTGCATGGAACATAAATAGGCTATGCTTCCAGGGTACCAGCAGCCTCTCTACAATGCACCTTGAGTTGTATGTTGTGTCCATGTTGTTTCTTTCATTACTTTCAACAGTATTATTGTGCCCATGTAATTTAGAGGTGACCTTGCATTTAAGCTCTACCATTTTAATTTAAGTTCTAAAGTGATTTCTAGATTTGGTATTTTTTTGGTCACAATACTTCCATCAAGACATCAGAATTACTGTTCAAGAAAAATGTGGGGGTTTTAAGTAGCACAGTAAAATGGTTCTTGTTTTTTTAATCACAGCAACAACAACAAAAACATGTGCTATAACCAACAGTATGTATATATATTAGGTTTTCGTTGTCAGAGTGCTGGTATAAATTAATGTCCATATTTGTCTCTTCAATTTAGACAGGAAAACCCCTGTATTTAATGATTGAAGTGGCTTTCTGTGACAAGTATTTTGTTGCTCTTTGGAAGACCTTAAACATCTGTTTATAAATATGCCCTGACATTCTCATCCTGAGTGGATAGCCTGCCATTGCGAGGAAGCTTGTGTCAGAAAGTTCATCTGTAGCCTTGGAAAAGTGTACGCAAAATGACTTTCAGTAAGTGTGGGGGAATACTTCAGCAAAGTATTTCTCATTTAGGGCACTTTGCCCTTCAGGTAAAGAGGACCAATAAACCTAGTACTTACGATGTGACAGCGCAGTGCCACAGCATTTATCTGCCCTCAAAGGATAAACTGTCCATAACTGGCAAGGGAGAGGAGGCATGGCAGCATTATAGGGCTGTGCTTCAACTGCTGGAAGTTGTTCAGTTCATTCACCAGACGTCATCTCTGACAGCCTTGGGGTGAAGGAGAAATACAGCCTTGTGTTGGACCCAGCAGTTTTCCCAGGAAATGGCAAGCTGGTATTCAAGGGCTACAGGGTTGTGTCCACAGAGCTATGCTGGGATGACACCAGCCGTATTCCCACTTGATGGATTGCTGAGCTCAGAGTGTGTCTCTAGGGAAGAGTTAGAGCACTTCATGCTTGTGTAAACATCCAAAGTCTTCACAAGATGAACATGCTGACATTTGAAGGTCAAACATGCTTCAGCACTTCCAGTCCCTTATGCACAAGCACAGGCATCTTTATCATGCAAGCAGAAATTCCCTTTGGGCTCCATTCTCCCTCACATGAAACCTTGTACTTGTGATAAGTGTTAAAAACTACAGTGTAACAGGAGACATTTTGTGGTGAATGTGGGGGTTTGTTTTCTTACAATTTGTGAGAATGAAGCATCCATTTGCCGTCTAGGAATTCAGGTTTTGATGGATCCATGTAGACAGCAGATTCTCTTTGAAACTGGAAAAGCAAGCTATTTTTAGTATGCCTTGTTGTGGGGTAAGTAGCAACAGAAACTCAAGAACTTTCTCATGTACTTGCATTTGGTGTTTTGTTGTTTTTAACAGAACTGTCCTGAATTCTTTCAATTCTTGCTTTTGATGAGTTTAATGAAGAGATAGGGATAGGGGATATTGTTTAGTTTGCTTTGTGTGTGTTGGTTTTGTTGGTGGGATTTTTTTGGTGTTTTTTTAAAGTTTGCTTTTCTTGAAGCTCTTCAAATTTGGACACATGGTTTGTCAACAGCCCCAAAACCCAGGAGCTGATTAGACTACAACTAGCAGCCCTCCATCCCACCCCTCTTCCAAAAGAAGTGGAATAGCAGTGCATGTTTTTTTAGAAACCATTTTGACTGTGTAAGATTTTTTTGTGCTCTGAAAGCACAAAAGCTGAGGCAGCAGGGGTAAGTGGTCAAGATGAGTTGGGTGATTCAAGGAACCCACCAGCTCAGCCTCTGGAAGGCAGGGGCTGCTGCTGATGGGAAGGTACTCTGTCCCCTCCAAAGCGACGTGTTACTTCCTACCATCATCTCCCTGCCTTCCAGTCTTCTCTGGCCTGTTGGTATAGGGTGTATCACGAGTTTCTATGGTTTACTCAAGTCTGTTGTTACAGGAAGTTAAGGGAAGAACAGCTACAGTACTCAGGAGTAGGAATGCACTGGCACTCACCAAAGCAAGCATCTGATGGTATTGTCTGGATATTTGGGACCTTTTCATCCTATGCTTACATTTATTCATTTCCTCTCCATGAGACTGCTTGCACTGATTTTATTTCAGTGGGACTGTACTTTGCTCTTCTCCACTTGCACCTTTGTTGATCTAAAACTGAAGAAACAAGCCAGCGTAGGGGAGTTACAAAGTGATGGAAGTGAAAACTGGCTCTGCAAAGTGGTTGTGCATGGCCAGTTTGGTTTTTAAACTTCTTGATCTGCTTATGTGTAGAACATACCAGCATAATACTTAGTAATAGCCACAACCTCCTTGTTAGCAGAAGTAAAGCTAATAGCTTTAATACTCCATTAGCTTAAAGAATTGGTGCTGGGTTACTGATTGCAGTATAGTCTTTCCTCGTGAGTGGTTTCATCTGTATTAGTGAATGTATGAGCAGTTCTGCATTTTGCTCTCACTGTGGATTTAAACTGTATTCAGACATTTTGAGCTTTCTTGCTGACCTTCAGCTTGATATACAGTATGTTTTTAAAGAATGTTCAGAATCACTTGGAAATTATTAATGATCACCAAGGGAACTTAAAGGGCAATTTGCTCCAGTTAAGTATGTGAACCTGGAGCTAATGCAGAGTACTTCAGTTTTACTAGAACATAATGAATATGCTTAAAAAATATATGTATTTACCATCGTAACTTTTCTTCTTAATCCACTGAATTTTTGTTGTTGTTTTCCACCCAGGAATTTTTTGTGTGTGCCTAAAAGCTGCAGGCTTGATAGGAAGGAGTTGTATCTTAGTTCTGTACTCAACCCTGGCTATTAAATATGCTTCCTAATTGTTTAGTTTGAAATATCAGAAGATAGCAAAAACTTGTACTAGGGATAATGAATGACAGTTATGATTATTGGAAGTTATTTACTTTCTGCATTAATATGTTTGATCTTTAAGTCCCAATGGCTTTGTCAGCAAGTTCTTGATGTGCAGAATATTTTAAATTACCCCATTTTTCCCTATTAGATCTTTGCAACTAGGTCAACTGAAAATTGAATTATAACAATTTGATATCAAAGTTAATTTTGGTAACACAAATTAATTTTGGCTCTGTAATAATACTGGCTTCTATTACTTTTTCCAGAAGGTACTCGGGTGAATATATTAGCAGTTTCTGCTCCTTAGGAACTCTGATCCTCTGTACTTTGGAGGAGACTGGCTTTTATTTTCCCTGGGTTGTTGAGTTTGTCTTATATATGGTGTGGTTTTATACCTTTATATTGCAGCTTAGCCTAGGACACGATTTCTGAATAGACTGTATTTTGTCAAGTCATTCCCTTCCCCTCATGACTGTTCCTAATCTGTTAGGAAATGATTGATTATTTACAATCTGCTCCCTGTGACTACAGCTGTTTGGAACCAGTCCACCCAACAGAGATTACAAACCCTTTGGGAAAAAGGCTATCTTACCATGTTTATGATACTTAACACAGAGGAACATCCTACACTGTTGGTGGAAAGCCTGTAATTTTACCTTTCAGTACAAATGAAAAATGATCAACAGCATGCATGTGAGCTTACAGCCAGAACTGTTTCCTTTACCTGTTCTCTTTGATTTGTTTATTCAGTCTGTTCTAAATATGGGATAGGCAAGATCGTTCCCTTTGCATAATGTGGACTTTTTTGTGTGTGCAGTTTTCTTTTTGGAGAACAACCTTCAGGAATGTGTCCTTTTTACAGTGAAATCCTTCGTAAGCTCTGTAATCAACCTCATATTCAGCTCCCTGCCTACCAGGCAATTTTTTTACATCTGTTTTATAACCTCACTGAGCTTGAATTGAATTACATACATTTTCTTTAGTCTGGGAAGAAATGAAGTCTTTTGGTCAGGGTTTCCATCTCATGGTACCTGCACCACCTTAGGGAGGCCAATGGCTGTCTGTGAGAGCATAGAGCCACCCTTTTTTTGAGAGAAACAGTGACCTGGGTTGGCCTAAGCCAGTATAAAGTAGCATTTATACTATACACAGTCTTTGGAAAATGCAAACTCCTGTACTTATGAATGGCTGTTTAGCTACAAACGGTGGTTTTCTGTAGTTGTGTTGTGTTTAATACTCTTATATACAGAGTTGACACTAAAAATAGAAAACACAGCATGTTTGAATCAGTCATTGGTGTATTGTTGAGAGCACTGATGTGATCAAACTTTAATGTTTCTTTTCACGTTTCAAATTTTGGGCATGGGGAAGGTAGCCTTCAGTCTGGTTACAGTGTGAACTTCCTCTCCACATGCCCTTTTGCTCCATTCTGTAAATCATAACCATTTTAATGTGTCGCTTTGTCAGTCAGTCTGAGAAGCAAGGCTTTTAGATTAAAACCTGATTGAATCTTAAGCTAACATTTTTTTCATGTAGCTTACCAAGAACCTTTTCAGTACTTCATTTGTTCTCCTTCATTAGCCAACAGTGATCTCCCAAGTCGATCTGGCATATCATAAAGGAGTAATACTGAAGTCTCATATACCTTTCCTTTTGTTAAGCTTTAAAATGGTAGGCAGCTGCAAATTTTTATTTCAATTTTCAGTTAATGTAACTGCTCTCAAAATTTATAAAATGTCTCCTGTGTCAAGGTGTTTCATGAGTAACTTAAATTCTAATAAAAATTGAAGCTGTAATTTTAACTCTAATGCCATTTTTATTATGTATGAGCAGTTGGCTGCTTACAATTACTGTTATTTGGTCTGTTACAACAGAATCAATTTACAGCAGGTTTTTGTACATTATTATTCTTAAGAAAAGTGTGCTCCAAAATAGCATGCACTCTGCTGAGTCTGGCTAAGTTTAGTTATGGGCATCCAAGAAGTAGGAGGATGCCTTTCTGAGCCTCCTGAGTGCGCTGAGGTCCCCCTCCCCTCTTCCAGTGATATGCAAAGTGTCTCTGATGTTGCTCACTGCCCAGAAGTCCTCTAGTTGTCACTTGCAAGTCTGCAGGAAAAAGTATGAATGATGTCTTCGCTGTGTTTTGGCCTGTGTGCCACACCAGTCGTGACCAAACACTCCTCTTTGGTGCTGGTTATGAGTTGATAATATCTGTTTGGAACACTGGTGCCTAGAAACACCTTCCTCCCCATCCTCCTCCCAACTCCTGAGTGTGGGCCTCTCATTTTGTCTGCCCATGAAGCTGGCTCTATCACCCTTGTTTGGGATAGATAACAGGAGAACAAACCATTCAGTTAAACTTACATGACCATACAGAGTGTGTGAAGGTGCCTGTGAACTAGGCAAGGCACCACTTTCTTGATGATACTGTAGTTTGCAACAACTTCAAAAACCCAAGCAGTAGGTCACACGATGGGTGCAGAAATAATGATGTTTTGAAGGCCAGTGTGACTGAAATGAAGTCAAGGATTTTTGCTACTTTGATTTGTTGCTAGCATAAGGGGAGATTTAAGGTAGGAATAGAATCATGGGGTCATTTATGATGGAAGTGGCCTCTGGACTTTCTGAGTCCAATTTACTGCTGAAGGCAGGGCTGATACTGAATTTTAACCAGTTACTCAAGGCTTTGTCTGGTGTGATCTTGAAAACCTGCAAGAAGAGATTCTGCAACCTCTCTTGGCAGCTTTTTCCCTATGTTTAGTTATACTTGTGGTTATTCCTCCACGAGTTTATCTGTTGGGGAATTCTCCCATTTCAAACTATGGCCACTCTCTCTTCCTGAAGTGCAGTGCTGTGAAGCAGCCCATGATGTCTTCATGGGTATGATCAGGCAGATACTAGCTCCCTTGAAGCTATTTCTTCTGCAGGGTGGACAAGCCCTATTCCGTCAGTCTCTTCTCATAGATCAAGTTTTCTGGTCTCCTCAGTAATCCCCTGTTGAACTCACTCCAGTATCTTTCTTGTACTGGGATATCCTGAAGTGGATACAGTATCCTAGATGCAGTCTAAGGAGTGCAAAGTGCAAGGGGTTAACCACTTCCCTCAATCCCTCAATTATATGCTTCTGTTTGTACAGCCCAGGGCTGTCAGAACATCCTTGTGCTCCACTTGCTCTTGCACCCAGCTGAGACTTTTCTACGGAACTCCTCCCCAGCCTGTATCATTCCCAGGGCTTATTCCTTCTCAGGGGCAGGACTTGTTGAGTTTCCTGTCAGCTCACTCCTCCAGCCTTTCTGAATGGCAGTTCTGCTGGTAAGTGTGTTGACTGGTAATACAGCAAAGTCCTTCGCCCACAAGTGGTGACAATTTGAGTGGAAGCTTGGCCTTGGCAAATAGAATATTTAGGGCTCAGCAGTATTATGGAAAGTGATTGCTTAGGTGGTTAATAATCAGCAAGGTATTTTTGCTAAGGTGATCTTCAGCTGCTATTTATGGAGGTATTTATTCACTCAACAGAGCCTTTGCACAAGATGGTATTGTAGAAACAATTACTGCCTGAACTCGATTTCACAGTGATTTCTGTTCTTTGCCAGAAGAGAGTGAGCGAGCAAGCAACAACTGAATTACATTACTGCTGAAGTAAAAATAGTGGTTTTTTAGTAAAGAAATGTGCAGTGTGAAGGTGTCTGGGAGGAAGGATGGATGGACAACTGACCTACCAAAAAAATAAACCAGACCTGAAATCTTACTGAAGTAAGATTTTCTTGTTTGAAGTGTTTTATTTTAACAACATTCCCTTGTTTAAAACGTTTTATATTCCTCATTGGAATCGTAGCATTTGAAATGGCCAGACCTTCAAGGCATCTGTAGGATTTTCATTCTTTCTACCTATCTATAAGGCTATGGTCATTACTCCCTCTTAGACATCAGTGACTAGTGGGACCTTGCTAGCCTTACTCCTGATTCCTTATGCTTTACCACGATTACTGAGAATTGCCCAAGATCACATTGAATAATAATGCAAAGCACAGTGGGATTACTGGTCTCAGTTGTGCTGAATTGTTTCCAAGCATCATAACCTTTATTCCATTTTACTGTTTGATAGGTGTCTTTAGCAAGCCACTAATATGCATACATAAGTTATTAATGAATTAATCCAATTACTTCTTCCTGTATGCTGT
Organism: Melopsittacus undulatus; assembly: GCF_012275295.1. Classification (NCBI taxonomy): domain Eukaryota; kingdom Metazoa; phylum Chordata; class Aves; order Psittaciformes; family Psittaculidae; genus Melopsittacus; species Melopsittacus undulatus. The sequence continues at coordinate 96,335,097 of NC_047528.1, forward strand.
TTCCGTATCAGAGCCTGTTTTCCAAGCATGTCTTGCATAATGAAGTGTCACTTCAGCCAGAAGGGAGGCACAAGTTTAAACTGCTTAGAGATTTGCACTTTCAGATCTTGGTGCAAAACATATCTGCTGCCTGCTGTGAGAGAGCAGAAACAGTGACAACTGACGTGCAGCTTGTCATGCATCTCAGCGGCAGCAAAACGTGATGTTAATAGCTGGAGTGTTAAAATTCATTACTTTGGTAGCATTTATAAAGCATAATCTGTTTGCAATTCACCCATCTTATAGCTTGGAAAAAACTCAAGACAGATGGGGGAAAAATAAGATTCATGAAGATTATGATTGCTTAAGATTTGGAATGTTAAATCTAATTTTGAGAAATATTAAGTTATACTTGGTATTTATAGCTAAATGTAAGGGAGAGTATTAAAATGGGACCCGCAGTATCTGTCATCTTTATTTATCAAATCATGGTATGCAGTTTTGCTAATAATTTCTGAAAAGGTTCTTAATAATGTTTTTAGTTTTTAAGAGCCACTAGCTTTTTCTTCTCCTTTGATATTTTTGGAAAACCAGCTTCATTAAAATCTTCCTGAGTACAGAGGAGACGGAATGTTGCCTTGAATAGACCTGGGAATGGTTGACAACTTTCCTACTTGAGAGAAATCATTTAGCATACAGATTGAAAATAGTTAAAACCAATGCTGCTTTTTACCAAGGAAATCTTACCTTACTAAAAGAAGCATTTGCAAATCTGGGGAGGCTCTTCTGCTGCATCATTCTGGTAATAGGTCCTCAGCATGAGGTGGGGGGCAGAAATCTTTGATTTTCCTTTCTTTCATTTCCTATTCCTTGCACCCCACACATTGGTTTTGGTACTTGACAAGGATGTGTGTGCTTCAGTGTGGAAGAGAAAAAAATCAACTGTTTTGGAGGAGAAATGTTTATGAAGAAAACATTTTAGGTGTCGTTTTCCATGCAAATTTTAGAGGGCATGGGTAGTCAGGATACTGTTATCTTTTGCCCCCGCAGTTCCTTTCCAGACTGAGTTGGTCCGTCTTTGAGGAACAACATTTCTGTGTTTGTTTCGTTGCAGCTTGCTGTAAAAAGCTACACAGAGACAGGATGTTTGCCAAACAGAATGGCAGCTGGCATGTAATGGCAGGCATATAACTGCATCTTTCCGACAGTTCTGCATAAACAGCCTGCACATACTTCCTGTGGAGTAAAAGTGCTGTTGTCATTGAAGGCATCACTGTCCTATTTCCCTCCTGATTTTTTTTTTCTCCTTACTTGGTTGTGGCCCAGGATACTTGAAATAATGTTCACTGTCCCAGGATTCTTGTCAGAATCTCACTAATTGTTCACAAACTCTCTAATTAAGCCTTTCACATTTCAAATTTGTTCCTTGGAGTTTTTCAGGACTCTTTTCTCAGGATTATTCATTTCTTTGAATTTTACATACTGTTGTCTGTACATCAAGCAATTTCCAATCAATTCTTGGGTTATTCTTTCCCTCCTGTTTGAGGAGCCCAGTAGTGTTCCCTCTGTTATGCTGTACATAGAATCAGTCTTGTCTGACTTACCTTGGCTTCCAGCACCTTCCAGATTTTCATTGCCTGTTCTTTTTATAGCACTGCGGAAAATCTGTTTTAGCTAGGTATACTGCTGTTAGTTTAGACTGGGACCTTGAATTCCCCCCACATAACCCCTCTGCTCCAAAAAACACTGAAATACCCCAGCAAATTACCCTGTGGCAAGCACCTGCAGGTGACAACCTTCACTTTATAATCTTGTTTTTCCCACTGTAAGCAGCAAGATTCCTGTCCCCAGTGCATTCACTAGCTTTCCAGAGCAGCTGACCATGTCCTGATACAGATGTATCGAGCAGGCCTACTGCAATGATGGAGTCAAAAGTAAAAAGTCAATCTGAAAAGTCTGTTGGGGCTGTAGAGAAGAGAGGGTAAGGAAGCAATAAGCAGTTAAGCACGGTGCAGGAGGAGAAGTGTATTTGGGCAGTATCACTTAGGAGCTCTGTGACTAAGGCAGGATGGAGTCAAGCTATCCAGAATGACATTTCTAGGCTTTATTCATGCTGTTTCCTAACTATTTCCAAGAAATTAGGGAGGATTGTCTAATTGGAAGGGAGGGAGCTATGTATATAGCAAGTACTCTAACTTGTGGCAGAAGCTTTGCAGATATAACCAGTGCACTGAGGAACTGGGAGGGAGAGCAGCTCAATCCTGAATTTTCTCAACTTCCCGAGCTCAACTTTGTAGCCTGCTTTTGGGCCCATTTCTCAGTAAAACATCATCAAGAGGCAGCATTCTGATTTGTGGTGTGGAGAAAAAAGTTTGCTAGTGTGAGTGGTTGGTGCCTAGCGAAAGCAAACTGAAGGGAAAAACCCTTCAGATAGTCTGTTTTGGGGGACCTTTCCTGCTGATCACACTAGTAAATTCTGGGTGGGTGTTTTTTTACTTTCTGGGCTTTTTAGGAAGATGGGGCAGGAGGAAGAACCCTGGCATAACCCATGATGCTTGGGTAATGGGCTTTAAGCACAGTTCTGTTATATTGCATTAATGAGTAAGAGAGGGACAGAAAAGGCATCTTACTGTACTCTCAGCAAGATTGTTCCTTGAAGATAGGAATGACAAGTGGAAAAAGGAGAGAAGTAAATGAAATTCATGCTTCAGTGACCCACTTAGGTGCGGCAGACCATTGAGGAATGTTTATATGCTTTGTCTATAAAGATGCCAAAATGTGTGATGATGTGTATTTGAATCTTATTGCGTGTAAACAGATGTATCTGTTGTTGACATAATGCATCAAATCTGAATGATGCTTGTATTCTTGCCTGGAAAGTAAGACAGAAAATTCTGTCAGGCAAAGAAGTAACGAAGTGAGCAGAAAGTCCATTTATGTCTATGATTGAAGAGCTACAAAGGAAGGAAGAGAAAGGTTTGAAATAGCCCTTTTCTATGTATAGTGCCTTATGAAAATGAAGACATAATAAACACCATGAAATACATGTTTATTTCTTGGTATATAGTTCATTATTTTCATCCAGACAAGTATACGTAAGGTATTTTAGCCCTTCAACTCCAGAATTTTGTGTGATTTGGGCTTTCCAATAATCATAGTAGAGCATATGATATATCAACAGTAGCACTCCATGTCAATGAGCTCATTATAGTGGCTTTTCTTTTACCTTGATCTTACATCCCAAGTAAGGTCATATGTTTGTGAAAAGTACTGTAATTGTTTTCTCAAAATGACTCTAGGAGCATCAAGGTGCTAAGATGTAGTACAGCTAGAACTGCCATTCAGTTTTTAATCTAATAGAAGAGCTTTGGTCAGTCCAAATAGTTGGCTTTTGTAGCCTAAAAAATGGCTAAACGTTGTCAATAGTAAAGGTGGTTTACTTGAGAGTGCTTGCATCAGAGTGTATTTGTCTCTATGTTTGCCAAATAACAGAACAATAAACCACTTTTTAGAGGGTGTACTCTCTTTACCTTTTCAAGTTTCTTTGCAAGCAGGAATACAAGGGTATTCAAGGGCTACTTTGAAGCAGAAAAATATAAAAGCAATAGGCGCTTGCTTTGATGCTGCAAAAATGTCTGTTGGACAACCATCGGCCTTATTTTTAGATGTTTAAAACATAGTGGATGGTTTTGCTCCAAAAATAATAAAAACCCCAGCTATAGTTATGGAAAATAAGTTCTTGGAACTTTAGGAAGATGAAAGGTTTGATACAGAGACATATTAATGGGCCTGGTATTGGTTTCAGCTGAGTCTCTGGAAGATAGAAGAGCTGCTGTTCCAGCCAGAGGTGGCTGTACAGATTGTGCTATCACTTGAGCCTCCTGCCCTTCAAATGGGAGTCTGCGTTGCTGTCCATCTGCCATGCCATGGGTCTCTTACTGAAATTCATGCTATAGGTTTCAGGTAGAACAGTGAAGTAGGGACAGTTTTCTTACAGGGCTCTCTTTTGGGCACAGTCTTATGGGCAAGAGTGAAGTAATTTACTCACCAGAAAATATAGATGATCCAAGCTGCCAGCACAGATCCATGTTTTATCAACACCACCTTGCCTTTCTCTTGGCTGATGGATGGCATCTAGGTAGAGGCCTCTAACTTTGGTGTTTGGGATGGGGTCGAGGAAGGTGGTTTTGAGCTTTTAAGGCTAGCAGGGTTTTGGTGCAAAACCAGGCTCTCCACTTCCGTGCTGGTGTGCCCATGTGCAAGCTCCCTTGAAGTGTGACTTTCTCTAGTGAGTACCTGGGGTGGGGTTCAGCACTGTTCGACGCTGCTCTCCATGCTTGTAAATTACTGGGGAATGACTTAAACTAGGGTGGTATTTGATACCGGAGTCGGTACTGGTATTAATACTGGCAGCTCTTCATAGGTCACCATATAGGTAGAAAATATCTTTTGTGGGTGCTTTTACATACTTCCTGAACACTGCTTCTTTTGAACTTTCATTTCAAATTAAATTTGAAATTGCAGAAATCTACAAAGCCATTGTTGAGGCTGCTAAAATCCTGTAAACTAGATTGAAGATCTTTAACATAAGATCCAGCTTAACGTATCTCATGCCCAAGTTCAGAGGAAAGCAATGCCGTGAGCCAGGGCAGGTATCTATGCCTGGGGGTTTGGAATGGCAGCAAACCCTCATTCAGACCAGGTTTTGACAGGCACAGCCTTTCCGTCTTAATCTGTAGATAACAAGTCTAAAATAGTGAAGTACACCAAGACTGGTTCTGTATGTCACTAGATAATTGTGCTTACTGAATCATTTTACTGAAAAATGAAAAACATAAAGCATCTATGGGTGCTTTGCATCTTCTCAGCTTTTCTGTACTTCTAAAGAAAAGAAAAAGAATTTTTTAATGTCTCTTCTTTGCCCTGGAAGCCAATGTATTTGGCTTGCACTCTGATGCAGATTGCAGTGAACTTTTAATTACCAATGTAATAAATAGAAGAAAGCATCATACAGAAAGACTTATATAAATATCACCCTTAATAAAAGTACTAAAGCTGTATGGCTGCTTACATAAATGTAATAATATTTGTGTAACATAGTATGTAATAACTAAATGTTACTACATTTGTATAACTAAATGTTGGGTAGGCACAAGGACTAGCAGAGGTGTTGTGGGGAGCTGAACTTTGGCACCTGGGGAGCAGAGCAGAGCAAAGCCAGGGACAGGAAAAAGTGCAGGGCTGACCTGCTCCGTGCTGCACTGTGCTGAGTGCATGATGACTCGGGGTAATCTGTGCAGAGTCACAGTGAAAAGACACATCTCTGAATATTCTCAAATATGCGTGGTGCAAGCACTTAAGCTTTTATGTGCATTTTAGCAAGGGCCTTGTTCTTATTGTTGACACAGAAATTGAAGCCTTGAGTCCTAGAGCCTCAGCATGTGTGCTGCCTCCTCATGCAAAATTTAGCACAGGCTTTGTTTGAAAGTATTCCTCGGAACATAATTTGCACATGGTTGTTTGTAGTCTGGGATCCTAACCATCTGCATCCATCCAATGTCATGGATTTTGGTTTATTTACCTTTATTATCTAACCTTTTTCTGTGCAGTGGTGGATGGATTCTCGCATCCCATCTGGTTTATGTAGTGCATGGAAAGTCTGATGATCAGGACTGTCTCTCAGGATATAGTATTTTTATATTTAATTACTTTTAATAATTGATTACTTTTCACTGATAATGTACCTGCCATTAAACAGGTTAAGTTAGTCATCTTATGAGTGAGCCTTTTTCTTCCTAGAGAAGATTTAAAAGAGTGTATGATCAGTTGCCTTCACTATAATCTTACTTCTTACTAGAGGTTGAGTCTTGATGTAACGCTTTTCTTCGTCTCTACTGTGTTGAAAAATGAAATTTCTGAACCAGAACTTCTGGTCTTACGGCCTGAAACCTGTTGTTGTTTCGAGAGTATTTTTCAGAGAATAGGATGTACTTGACCAAAATAAAATTATTTAATAGTAAAATGTGGCATCATAACCTTTGGCAAAACTGTCTGAAAAATGTGAACTGCTGCTCTGTTGTAATACACCAGGATGGGGTGATAGGAAGAAGTATGCTACAAATGTAATGGAGAATTGGGGATCAGGAAGGGGATTGCTAACATTAGGAAGCAAATAATGAGAATTATAAAATGAAATTAAACTGTGACGTACTGTGTTAGCACAATTCATGTTCTACTGCTGTGCAGTAAAAGAAAGTGCGGGTTTGAGTTAGCAACTAGCAACTTATCAAAAGGGCAGGCAGTGGATTGTCAGCCTTCAGCTAAATGAATGGTAGGCACAGGATGGTGTTTTTTAATGTGGTGAAGTTATCTCTGCCCAGAATTCCCCTTTGGGACTGTTTGTGCCAGACTGGTTAGAAACCCACAAACCAGAGAAGTCTGGTTTTGTCCAGCCCTTCCCTGCAAGAGTGGGTAAACAGGTACTGGAAAACAAGAAGTTCTTACACTAGTGTATTGGATCGCTTGAGGGAGTTTATTGATTTATGAGTTCACCACAAGTCAAATTGTGCCGTGGTGGTTTATTATTGGAGTACCTCAGCAGAGCACAGATGTACAGCTGTAATCAAATACAAGAGATGCTGAAGAAGGCAGAAGAGTACAGGAAGAAGTGGTAAATACAAGACCAACAGAAGTAGTGCCAGTGGTGGTGGGTAATTCGTGGTGTGGATTTGTTACAAATTCTGTAGACCCTTCCATCCCTGGCATGGTTGTGGTTTAGCCATGATGTACTGGTGGCTTGATAGGGCAGTGGTGGTAAGGTGCTGGTAAGGACCAGGAGACAGTGTGGGGCCAGGGAGGCTTTTAAGGCAATGCCAGTACCTAGGGAAATGCTCATCCAACTTGAGCCTCACAGGCAGGGTGTGAAGGACTGTGTGGTGGGGTACAAGTTGGTATGTTGCTGTACTGGAAGAAAAAATAATACTGGAGTTGTATTATGTACTGATCTCAGCACCTGACAGTGCAAGTTACAACCAGTGCTGGGCTGGGATGATCCCTCAACCAAGAAAAATGCAGTTACCTCAGTCATGGCTTATACTGGCAAACAGAAGTATTACTGTAAATCTTACTTATTTTTAGAGCCATGCACATTGGCCCCCTCTTTCAGGAGGCAAAGGATTGGTTGTTCCCCCTGCGTATGGTGTGGGTTACTTGTTGAAGAAAGTAAAGAATCTCCAAAGTCTTAGAATTCAGCAGCATTCAAAGTTAAATATGCACTGGAATGACACAGGTAGAAGCTTCTATACAAATCAGAAGTGTTTGACGTGCTTCTTTCTGATGCATTTGTGTTTCTATTAGACTAGCCCAGGCAAAATAAATGTTGCTGTTGTCAAGTGGATTCAGTTTAGTTCATCAAACTGCCACTTGAACATTAATTTATTTAAAGCAATGACCAAAATAGAACAAAAGTTCAAAGCTTTGCATTAACCTTTAGTAACAATTATAATGAAATTAATGCATAAAGTTTCCAGTGCATGAACTCTTTGCATTTGTAAATAATGGGCAGAATTAGATTTTATTTGTAATAAAAAATTGAATTGAAGGCAGAAGGTATCGCATGCAAAGTTGCAAGTGATTGCTGCTGCCCAGATGTTCACAACCCTGAATAATTTATTAGATTTCTGTATAATGAAGTGGGTAGATTAAACAACCACCCTTCTCTCCAGCTCATTCTTTCCTTCTGAAAACCGTAGGGGAGCTTGTTCCAATGGATTGTTTATTTCTCTGAAATTCAGAAAGTGGCTGCAAAATGGAGTCTCATTTGAAATGAGAATTTGGGTTGCTGTGGGGATTCTGTTACCTTATTTTCAAGGAATCTGATTTTATAAAGCAGATGCACATTTTGTGTATAAAAGTCAAATCTAATACTCTACATTCAATTATATCCAAATGTCTTGTGTGTCTTTAGTGTGCAGCCATTCAAGAAAGTGGGAAGTTTTCATTGTTTAGGTGGTTTGGGGATTTTTTTATTTCTTTTTTTTATTTTTGTGAGGGTTTTTGTTTGTTTTGTTTCTAAATTTACATACACACTCATGCATACTGTTAATGACACCGCAGCCCAGGCTGCCTTGCCCAGAACTTTGGACGTGCAGCTTTCCATCTTGCACTTGGCGGCTGTAACTCGGTGGTACATCCGTATTCATTACTTTGGCCAAAATGACATGGGGTTATTTTTGTCAGTGGTGAGGGATACCATTAATTGCATTCTAACTTCAGGCACACAATATTCTGATGATACTGCAGGGAGTTAAGGTCAATGGAATAGCTTCATTCAGAGGTTATCTGGTGAATGTGTACACATTTGGACTTATGTGCTGTGCGTGTCAAAGTCAGACAGGTGATGCCAGCTCACACACATGCTTATGTGCGCAGCCTCTGAAATTGGATGTAGTTTGCTGGAGTAAAACACACTCTAGGAGTTTGTTTTGTTTGTTTTATAGAGATGTTTGCCTTAAAGACTGAATGTTTTGCATGCTTGAACAGCCAGAAAAGTGTAGCTGCAGTTCTGTATGCAGTCTTCTGTCCCAGGAGAGCAAAGTCAACGTGCTCTGTGAGTCTTCAGCAAAGCATCCATGTGCTTGCTTAGTGCTCAGGTACTTGACTAAATTGAAGCAGTAGCAATTGCCAGTTACTTACGTGCTGAGTGACTTTGGGTATGTGGCAGGATGGTCCCCTGCAAAGACAAGTACAGCTAAAAAAGCCTTGCAGATTTATTCAAATTTCAGGGCAAGATTTGGGTGTGATATCACTGGCAGCAGACACTTTGTTAACAGAAGCTGCAGATTTTGTATTTTGGGTTACAGAAAAGTGTTTTAACCCCCTACTTTTGCAAGTTTATTTTGGAACCTTTAGAAGCCATTTCTGTTAATAATTTGCAGCCATTACTTGTCACTGGAGGATAAAGTTTGCAAAATCCTTTGTATCCTGATAAACTAACTGACTGGCTTTTAAATGCTTCAGATCAAAAGCACTGAACTATAGAAAGGAATTCCATGTGAAATACACATCTCGGTGATTCGCAAAGGTGTATACAAATGCTTGCTGAACTCTGCTTTGTTCCAGTGCATTGGGTATTGGTTGTTTTTTAAACTTTGTACACCTCAAAGGCGACTTCATCAGCTTCCTGAGATGACCCACTGCAGAAACAATGAACTCGTAGTCATCTTACTTTGATTGATTAACCTTTACTGCATCCATGCAGCCACTGGCCACCTTGGTTCATCCATTTAACACACAGAGGCTACAGTTTTTTGGAGGTTATGGACAAAATGTGCTTCAGGGAGCTGATGACTTCTGCCAGCTGAGTCATCTGCTTTCACAATCCAGTGTCCATTCAGTGTATCGATGTCTTCAAAGTATTCGGTAATTTTTCATTTAAAAGAAAAAGAAAAATCTTCAAAGGTGTTGCAGGTTATTCCATTGCAATGCCAGAATTATGCAGAATTATGGTGACTTTAGTCCAGTAAATTGTGTTACTTATCAGCTGAGTTTCTTCTTACTTGTTAGTACTAAAGCTGTGAGCATTGTATTTTTCATTAGTGTACAGATTTTTGTTCTACTGCTGAAGACTGCACAATCTCTTTAGTCAGTCATGTCCTTGGTAAGAGCCTTTTCCCCCCATTTCAACCTGTCCAGTTATTCAGGTGATCCATGTATCACCTTGTTTTCTGGCTAATGAGCTCGACTTGCTCATCAGCCTTCTAGGCTAACCTTTGTCTGGCTGATGAAATGAGATTGCAATAAAGAGGCTGCATCAACTCAAATAGTTAAGTGGACTGTACTGCTGTTCATGCTGTAATTTAGTAGAAATACTCTCAACTTGTTTAAAATATGTGTTGGTATCATATTCATTTTGTGTAGAAAAACTAAATATTTCAAAACACTTAAAGCCCTCTCCCTGCTGCTACTCAGCTGCAAAATGTATTTGTCTCTCCCTGTCCCCGCGCTCCCCTTCCAGTAACTGGATCCATCAGGACCTAACTTCATGTTGCAGCACATACATGCCTTCGATGGGTCCTGCAAGTTTCCAACTGGATATGGTAAAGTTTTCATCATATAATACATCACTGAGATCAAAGGCAGGAGCTACTTTGAAATGGAAGGTTTAAAGAAGAGAGTAGCAGAAGCACCATTTAGAAATTGTTCCATTCTCTGCTAACAGACACTGCCCCTTGTTCATGGAAGCTGCCCTATGTCTGGCTAAAGGTTTAACAGGATGAGGTACTGGAAACAAAATTAACATTTTGGGGTTTGTTTTTCTTTCAGTGGGCGAGTTTGTGAGTGACGCTCTTCTGGTACCAGACAAGTGCAAGTTCCTTCACCAGGAAAGGATGGATGTGTGTGAAACTCACCTGCACTGGCATACTGTTGCAAAAGAGGTATATTCATCTGTTTTAATATTTCCCACCTTCCTTCTTTAAAGCTGTATCACTCTTCTGAGGATGAGTTTAAAAACTGCAATGAATGTTTGAGCAAATGGTATTTTGTTCTGCTTTGTAAGGGAGTCTCCAGAACACACCAGTCCACTGTTGGATATTTAACTCTGACTCTTGGAACACTGACCCTGTTTCATAGCACTGGATTTTTTTTCTTCACATCCACTCACACACCCACCATGTTTTCTGCCTCCTTTGGCTTCTTGTGTTAGTGCTGCTCTGGAGCTGAAAACTGATTACTAATGCGTAGGCTTTGCCTTTATCGTTGTCCTCAGTATGGATATTGGTATGCCAGGTGCTTCACGGAGATCAAACAGGCTTTAAAGAATGTGGTATATGAAATTCAGTGTAAAAGAGTAAGAGAGCTGATAACACATAGGACTAGCTGAATGCATTTTGCAGCCAAGCACAGAGTTTTTACAAATCACCAGTGATTTACTGAAAATAGAAATAAACCTAATATTATTGCTAATGCGCTTGGACATTCTTTCTGTCCTTATGTAGAGAGGTTTTAGGAGTAAGAATGGAGATGAGCTGCAAGATTTCTGGCTGCTCTCAATTGGAGCCTCTTAGTTTGTATGTTATCCCACCTTCTGGAGGTCAAAATTGAAATGTGCTCAGCAGCTTTTCAGATTTTCTGTTTTTGCTTGAATCATACTGTTGTTCTTCAAATGAAGCTTTGAAGACACCAAACTTCATGCAGGCAAATCCTAGTCTATTTTAAGTATATGTAAACTTAGAATGGCGTAGCCCTGAAGAACACTATCACTGTGCACCATTGAACTATTTTCCTTTTTTCATCTGTCCTGTGTCACTACATCTTTATGTCCTACATTGCTATTTCTTTAAGGTGTAATTATGCATTACTGTTTTCCAAACAAGGCTAGAAGCTGTCAGAGCAGATAAAGTGTGTTTCCAGTATGATAGGTATTTTAAATGTTAATCTGTCTTGCAGTGAACTCTTCAATAGCATTAATACATCAGGATCAGGATTAATACATCAAATTAAACAATATTCTGCCTTCAAGTTTGCTGTTTATGGGGCAGAGCCTGTGAGGATTTTACACAAGAGGATGCTGAATTGTCTTGTGTATGGGAGGAGACGAGTCTTTCTGTAATGGGAATGATTAAAGGGCAGGGAAAGGGAGAGCTTGTTGCTTACAGTGGTCATGTGGACAAAGGTAGGAAGCTACTTACCATGCAGGTAATGAATGCATACATGGCTATCCTGAATTGTCTCTCAAAATCCAGAGACCATGCAGTTCACCAGCTTCCAACTCCTAAGGCAGAACACAGACCCTTATATTTTCTTAAGATCTGTGATATTTTTTCTAGCCTCCTCCATGACAAAATTGTTGCTGTTTTCTTTCTATTTTCTATAGTCCTGTAGTGAGAAGAGTATGAATCTGCATGACTATGGCATGCTGCTGCCCTGTGGAATTGACAAGTTTCGTGGTGTGGAGTTTGTTTGCTGCCCATTGGCAGAGGAAAGCGACAATCTTGATTCAGCTGATGCCGAAGATGATGATTCAGATGTCTGGTGGGGAGGTGCCGATGCAGACTATGCAGATGGAAGGTTAGAGTGACTTTCTGTCCTTCAACTTGTTATCATCATATTAAAATGCCAAAAATCTGTCTAAAAGACCTCAGTGTGTAAGAGTCACTGCTACTTGTAAGTGAACTGGCAAGTACAGTGGTAGAAAACATCAATGTTCTCATCTATTTTTTACTTGATACAGACCAGCTTTTTGTTAATAAGCGTTTTGTTAATATCATTCTTGTGCTTTTGATGCCCTCATCATTTCTGCAGTGAGAAATATTGCCATATTAATAACAAAAATGCTTAAGTACATACTTTCTGACAACTAAATGATAAATGCTGTACTCTTAAGATGCTTCATTTGCAGTCCAGGGTACTGCAGCAGATACTCAGCCAACATAACTGTTGGAGGTTTTGAAACATCTTCATTCATAATAGGTATTAACCATGTGCCATTATTACTGTAAGAATGTTTTTCTGCTGACAATTACTTTCTAAATGTGATTTAAAAGAAAATCTGTTTTAATATCTAGCTTCTGACAGATTCACTAATAGCTGCTGTGAAGATGGAGTATGGAGTTTTCCTTTTCAAGTTGGATGGGAAGTGGATGGGAGAATACCATGCTTGTCTTTACCTTTTAACATCCCCCATGCACATAGGCTAATTTTGAGCCATACACAGGTTATGACTGTGTTTAACTGAGTGGTCTGGTGCTGTCAAAGTCTTTTCATAAAACTCTTTGGAGCTAACGCACTTACAAGAACAGAATATAGTGTTATGTTCTTGCAGCTGAATTCAAACAGCTCTTAAGATGCTTTCTTCATAAAACTAAGATCTACATTCAAATTCTGTTTATGCTCCCTAGACTTGTATCACTTCATACTGTGCTAATGCAGTATTTCTACTTCCTTGTTTATGATACTGCATCTTGTGCAAACAATATGCAAAATCCAGAACTTCAGGCTGATTACTAGTGGTTTCAAGGAGAGCCCTGAAAATACATTGGAGACTGAATCAAGTGAATAATGTGGAAAGTTAATAGATAATCCAGATGGAAACAAGTTTGGGAACAGTGTAGAGATGAAGGACAGAGATTGAATTGCTGTAACTTGGTGCAAATAGATGGCATTAAAACAGTGAAAAATTAGAAACCGTGTCCTGGTGGGCATCTAAGTCTCTCCTGACAAAGCATTACCAGTTGTTGCAGGGAAGAGTTCTTTGTGGATAACGGAATAAATTTAATTAAAATACGTATTTTCACATTGTAATTTCCAGTTTTCTCTCATAAATTGGAGTGGATGGTCAGGAATGCTTGATGCAAGAAACCGGCATCCAGCAACATTGCATCTTCCACCTTGACACCTTGAGACTTTTTTCTGACTTGTGCTTCCAGCACCTGTCAAAGTGTCGCAATGCATAACCCTTTCACAGCCTGTGGACTGTTGCTGTGTCACTTCTGTATATTTCATTTAGATATTGATTGGAACAGGTTCTCTTAAAGTAAGAACTGAGTGCAGACCTTGTTCTAATTGAGGCAAATTTGCCTTTTTTTCATCTCATATATATGTATGTGTATGTATATATTTATGCATGTATGTATATGTATGTATTGTATATATGCATATGTGTGTATATATACACATATACAAGATAGTATCTTATATACCTTATCTACATATATTTATAGCAGTATGTAAAATACATAGATAAAAAGCTTTTCTTTCATATATTTGATCAAAAATTCCTGAACTATTTTAACTAAGAGTTCACAAGGGTATATATAGAATATCTCTGTTTGTATGGCAGCCCATTTCTGGTTTTTTCATATTTGTCACTGAACGTTTAATTTACTACTCTAGCCCATTTTATTCCTCATAAAGCAGTTTAGTATCTGAAGTGATGAGTTCAAGAATAACTTCATAAATTTTGTATCCTCTAGGAATAGAAGCTGTAATTGCATTTGAATCTATTTCTGAAGCTCCAAGCAAATACTGATTTTTTTTATTATTTTTATTTTTTCTCCTCCCATAGAAGTGAGTGCAAAAGGAAAATTAAAAGATCCTTTTATAGGGCACTTCAGCTGCAGATGAAGAGCCAAGCAATTTGCAGTTCTTTTACACCGACTAACTCATATTTCTTGCTGCCTTTTCAGCCTCCCAAGTGCATTTTAACCATGTGTACTGGTGCCAGAAATACTCTTGAAATGTAGTCATATGGAAAAAAAAAGAAATTACTCATTTTTTATGCTGCAGTGGGTGGTAGTTAAGATTTTGTGTGTGTATATTCATATATGCATGACCATATGTTTGTGTGAATGTAAATATATATATGCCTTAGTCCTAAGCTGATTGTGAGGGAGAAAGGAAGTGAGAAGTAGGGGCATACTTGCCTAAATGTTAAATTCACAATATGCTGTGCACCTCTGTTTCAAGTGCTTACTAAAGTCCATATTTTTCACCTTGCATGGGTTATCTCACACTGATGATGTTTGCTTTGTTTTGAAGCCTTCAAAGAGTTCAACATCCCTTTCTGTGTAAATACATCCTCAGTGTGACACTGTATGAAGGGAAGAGAAGGTGCTGGTAGCTTCTGCACTGGCTAAAGCCAGTGCCACTGCTTAGCAGCTCTGAACAAAACCCTGTCAGATGAGTTTAGGTTCTTTATGAAGCCTCTGAGCAGGGAAGGGTATGTTGTTAGTACATCAGTCGGGTAAAACACCATCAAAGTATTTTCCTCATTCAGCAGTAGCTTCTACTTGGGTTAGATCAGCAAGGTGGAAGTTGTCAGTGTCTTCCAGTTGACGGCTTTTAAAATACACTGGGAGCATTCCAAATCATGCTGTGTGTTTTAGGGAGGGGGGCGCTCACCAGTCCTGGGGAGTACTTGTGTTCGCTTTGCCATTTTTGTGACCACTGCTGAAAGTGCTGGAAAACACTTCTATTTGTGCAAATATGTGAAAATTAGAAGATACCAGCTCGTCTTTAGGAGAAGGATTTCATGCTGTTAATCTGCCACAGGTTTGTGGTGGGAATTCCACAGCATTTCTGTTGCAGCAGTTACAGGATTGACCATTTTTGGCCATTTCTAACCAGAAGGCACTTTTTCTGGCTAAAATTATTTGTCAATACCATGTGAGTACTTCAGTAATTACCTTTCTATTTTTTTTTCTGTTTCATTAAAATCCAGGTTTGGTTCTATTGTACAAATAGGGCCTTATAGATGCTTTTGTCATGCATATCTCCATGTCTTCGGTATATAGAATTGCCAGGTGGGCCAGCTGGAACATAACCCACTTCTTGCACATAAGTAGAAACAAGTCTTCTATAAATTACCTCAGCTGCAAGATTCCATATTCCTTGTTTCTCACATCTGGCTGTGGAGAAGGCTTCACAGCCAGATGTGATTTGTCTTTCACCTTGCCCTTGCCCAATAGTACTCCCAGGGAGTGAAACCTCCAGGCTGGCTGCTTCATGCTCCCCTCTCTGTCAAACAACACTGGAAAACACTGTGCACAAACCACCTCCCCATCAGTGGGTAGCAGCAGGGTGACTGCTATGTGCCTTGTTGTGTGGGCCTTCAAAGGGCTGTGGCTGCTTTGAGATGCCCAAGTCAAAGTGAAGGTGTTTGAAGTAGAGATGCCAACGTGAAAAGCAATTTATTATGTCCTTGTTTCTCAAAAGTCCTGTTGTGGCAAAGCAGAAGTTGACAAATGTAGGTGATGTATTTGAAGTGACTTTGTATCTCAAACTATTCATATCTGAATTTTAAATGTTTACATTTAAGATTCTGACTATCTAGAGAAAACCACACTGCAGCCTTTATTTTGCAAATGCCTTTTTCCAGACTGTTTTGTTTTTTACCTCCAACACTTGTCTCTGGAGCACTGTGTTTTCTTTTTTGTTTTGTCATGGGTATTTCCTTCTGCACAGGCAGAAGCAAAGCTCAGCAGCACCTTATATCTGTGCCATCAGGGGCCTATAGGGATGCTGGTGAGGGACTATTCATTAGGGACTGTAGTGACAGGACAAGGGGTAACGGGTTGAAACTTAAATGGGGGAGGTTTAGATTGGATATAAGGAAGAAATTCTTTACTGTTAGGGTGGTGAGACTGGAATGGGTTGTCCAGGGAAGTTGTGACTGCTCGATCCCTGGCAGTGTTCAAGGCCAGGTTGGATGAAGTCTTGGGTGACATGGTTTAGTGTGACGTGTCCCTGCCCATGGCAGGGGGGTTGGAACTAGATGATCTGAAGGTCCTTTCCAACCCTAACTATTCTATGATTCTATCAGGAGCAGGTGAAGGGAGCTTGGGCTGCGGTGCTGTCATAGGCAGACATTCTTCTTACCTGGTGTCTGACCACCACCTTGGTCTGGGTGTAAAAGGATATGGCTTGCCTCGTGGTGTGGCTTGTTCC
Organism: Melopsittacus undulatus; assembly: GCF_012275295.1. Classification (NCBI taxonomy): domain Eukaryota; kingdom Metazoa; phylum Chordata; class Aves; order Psittaciformes; family Psittaculidae; genus Melopsittacus; species Melopsittacus undulatus. The sequence goes on from NC_047528.1 coordinate 96,351,522, forward strand.
TAGCACCTGGGGGAAGGAGGGAGGCTGTATTTTGGTGACGGTGTAATATACCCCTTTTTTGTTCCTGAGACCAACAGGCAAAATCTGTCCATGCTTTTGAAATTGCATCATGTCATGCTTGTCCTGAAATAGCATTAACTGACTAAGAGGTCACGAGTACTTTTCAGCAGTGGTGTTCTTTATTGTTACCCACACCTTTAATTAAAATTTACCTTGAAGACTGCCTGAGGGGCAGCCAGACACAGGTGCTGGTTTCAATATAGCTGCAGATCTCTCCCTGCATAGCTACAGCTCAGTCAAGTGACCTGTAAGCTCTGGCTGTCCTTGAGACTCGGCAGAGCCTGGTGGCCCTCCTGCCTGGACATGGGCACTTGCTGGAAGCTTTGGTGTCCTTGGTGTCCAAGGTTGAACATCTTTAGGAGTGATGGCCAAGCTGGAAATTTCCAGGGTTTGTCTACATCTGTCTCAAACGTGTGTGTCCTCTCACTCTGTCAGAGACCTCCCAGGCTTTCCTTACCACTGGGGAAACAGGCTGTGGTCATTTTCCTTCTTTCACAGCAGGAAAACTGAGGCATGATAAGTCTTACTGTTGAGGGTTATATCAAGTCCCATGGCTCAGGAGCAGAAAGAAAATAATGTGTTAACTTCAGCCGAATCTCATTTTCCTAGACAATCTGAACGTATTTTCAAGGTCTGAAATAGGAGATTTCAGTTCTCATTGTTGCTCCCTCAGCAGGTTAGGCCAAATTAATTTTGTCTGTTTGTGATATAAAATGTATGTTGAGGCTGATGTTACAATTGGGCAGTGTTGTAAATGTCGCGTTACAGGGAGCAGTGTATTTTATAAGGGTTTGGTTTACAGTTCCTCATAAACTTCTGCCAAGTGATTTTTTTATAGGATAGTTAATATGGTAGTTTTTTTACTACAATAAATAATACAAAAGGGTGCAGTCACTTTGTGCTTATAATTAGGCATCTTGTGAAGTAAAACTAAAATAAATCTGTGCTGCATAGCATGGTAATCATGTTGTCCTCTGGTTTTGCAGCCCTGTACCAGACTCAGTTTAAGGATGAGTGTTCATCTCCCAGATGTTATAAAAAAAAAAAAAGGTAGTTAAAGTGCTGCATGGTTTCTGACTGCATAAAGAGTTTGGGTTTTTTGTCAATGGTGCCTGGGAAGACTTACTTTTTTCTTAATTTCCTCCTCCAACTCTAATCAGAGAAATCCTGAAAGGCTTTTAAAACTTGTCAGCTCTTTCTAATGGTGAAAGCAGTGTTGTATGTGTGCCTGTTATACTGAATTATTTCCAGGTGTATCCCTATGCTCTTGATTATCAGCCTTGTTCTAGTGTTTGGGGAAGAGGAGTCACAGGGGCCCAACAGAATTGCTTTGTTGAGTAATTTGTTGAAGATCCTCACTTGACATGCAGGAAACATGCAACTCATTTCTTTCACTCTCTAGCTCTTTTTCTGTTCTTATCTGTGCCTTCAGTGGTGTAAACATGTCAACACACATTTTGCCTAGTGTTTTCACTTCAAGAATGTCTGTAAGTGAACCTCAACATCAAATTAGTTACAACTGGAATTCCCCAGAGTGTGTCATTAAATCAGGCTGTCATGAGGTGTGTTTAAATTGGCCATGGTCAGTGCCCTGATCTGATAAAGCAGCACACCGAGTCCGTGTGGCGTGTCACACTACTGCCGTGACACAAAGTAGGCAGACAGGCAGTTGGGATGTCTGCCTGTGGAGTGTATTTATGAAAAATGCTGAAGTCTAAATTGTGACGCATAAGCAAATATATTTGGTAGTACACAAGAGTCAGTATAAGAATTTTGAAAGCCAACTTTAATGGGGTTTAGTAATTTCTATACATGGGAAATTCTCTTTCCTTTTGTAAGTGTAGCTGTGACTACCTACTGCTTAATTCTCTTTGGGTTCCTGCATGCCAGAGCAGTGAGGATTTAATGTAGGCAAGAGTCAGAGACCTGCTGATGTTTTAATTGTGAATGTGGGTAAAGCAGGCAAATGGTAAACCCAGCATGGTCATTCTTCAGTGTTCATCAAAAAAGGGCTATCCCAAACATGAAACCCTCTTGCTCCATTTCTCCTGATTACATCTCCCTGTGTTCCTCTCACCCTTCTTTTTACCATACTTACCTCTTGGAATGTATTTGGAAATACAGCATGAAAGAAAAGTCTTTCAGGAATTGTTTGACTCAGGTGTATTTTTGGCCATTGCATATTAACTAAACAGAGAGATTAAGAGAACGAAACAAAATGCTGTAATCTTCCTTATCTATTGCTCTGATGGGAAATCTGGTCTCTTTGGTGTTTGAGCTACAAAGAAGAAAGAAAGGCAGCTTGAACATGGAGGGAAAAAGTGAGGAAGAGTAGGAGGATGAGGGTATGTATTGTATAATGTTGGTATGTATTATCTCTTCCCATTTTAAAGATAGGTTTCTGTGTTGCATCCCCAGATGGGATGGACATCCCATCTGAATGGACAGACTTTTGACCATATGATTTGTGATGGCTGTCAGGAGTTGGGGGTCATTTTCTTAATTACACCTGCAGGGAGGTTGCATTTCTGACACCTGGAGTAAACCCCTGCTTTGGCCATGTGGATCTTGGGGTGTCAGTCCCCATGCTGTGGGGAAGCTCTACACTGCTGAGGAAGAGTCAGGCCCTGAGTGTTGTCACGATATGGAGTGGTGGTGTTGAAAAAATGAGGCAGGGGGCACATCTTTCTGAGGTTCTCACAACTTCAGTCCTTCAATTTTTGTTTATTTCCTCATACTTGCATCTAGTATGTAGTGGCATTGTGTTTCTTGACCATTCCCTCCTCCTCTTCTATTGTTCTTACTGTTAATATTGTCTTGCCAGCACTGAGTCAAAAATCCAGGCCTTAATTAGAAGCCCAGCTCTGAGCCCAGAAGATTTGTCCAAAAAAAGTAGAAATGGGATGTCTGGAGTCCTTTTGATGTTTTGGCTATTCTAAAGCTAAAAAAAGAGTTACTGATGAAGAAAAAAGGAAGGTGCTGAGGCTCAGTTCTTCATTGGGAACATGCTCAGTGGAGCAAAAAGGATATTAAAATTTTGTCTCTGTAGGAGCATTCATCTGTTTTCAAGCCATCTTGTTACTCATCTTTAACAACGAGTTCTTGTTGATGTAAGCTTTTTCATTAATTTGGAAAGTCACTTTCTAATATTTCAATGAGAAATGCTCCAGTGGGAATCTCCTAAATGATTTTTTAAAAACATAAATAAATCCACCCCCTGCTTCCCAGCACTTGAGCCGTTAAAGCTGAACCAGACAGGAAGCTGGACAAAGAGTTTGTACTGCAGGTTCTGACTTAGAAGCAGGAAATGGCTTGCATTTGGATGGCTAAAATGATTGTACTTTTCCCATGCTATGCTGACTGAGCTGCAGTCTGTTCATAACCCCTGGAAATGTAAGGAAAACTGAACCTTGTGCCAGTAATGGTAAGCTATTGCAGTGGTTCATGGACTGCTTGGTGGAGAGCTAGGTCATCCGTGACACAGGAGCAGGAAGGGGTGCAGCCAGGGGCAGTGTTCTCATCAGCTGTCCTAATACAAATTGTTCCTAATTGGGAGCCAGTGCCCTCAAATGAACACCAGGAATTACAAACTTGATAAGTTTTTCTTGCTTTTTTTCCCTCCTCTGCAGTTTGCCATCAGTATAGGTTAGCACCAGTTACTGGAATAGGTGAATTTTTCAGTACAAGATTTGCACTAAATTGGTTTGTTAGAGAAACTGAATTCTTAAGTATTTAATGCTAAAGCCTAATTGCTTTTCTTTATAAATTAAACGAAGTCATCAGCAAATGTAGGAATAATGTTACTTCTGTTGAATAACTCCAAGTATTCTGTCTTATTCACATCTTTTACATGTTATTAGAATATTGTGTCTCATATTCTTACATTAATTGGGTTTGTGTCTCATGTTGGCTGTTACTTAATACTCAGTTCATCATGTATTTTTAATAACATTTTTTAACCTTTTTTAATGTGGAGGTTATGATAGAAACACCAGAGCATTAATGATTTTAGAAAGACCAAAGTGTTGGATTTCTTCTTGGGACAAGTAAAGTTAGAATGGAATTGATGAAATCGCATTGCTCTGAGAGGTAATTACAGCAGTGCTGAGCCGGCAAATCCAATCACCATTTGAGTATAAAGCATTAACTGAAGTGATGGATGAGGTTATGGGTGGAGAGAATTAATGTAATTGAGGAGGTGATGAGCAGAAGATAGCCAGGCTTTCGTGACCCCTGGTGAAAGCAGTTTGCTAGCTGTGCAGGCTACTCACATGACTCCAGTGAATGTTAAGCTGGTTTCAGGAGGTTAATGGCATCAAACTTGCACATTTAGTAGAAGGGTAACTCACAGGGAAGGGTTCCTTTTTTTTGACCTCACAAAAGAGGCATCAGCTGCCGTGTTTTCCTTAAGTGACAGGCAAAAATTTTATAAGCAGAAGTTCTGAGTTGTTGCTTGCAGTGATTTGTGCCAACTGAAATATAGGAAAGGGTTGTGTAGTAATCAGCTCAAGAAACTCTTCAGATCTGTCTGCGAGATGTTCTAAGAAGTTCTTGTGACATCAGGATATATATCAGCCCATTACAAGCACTATACTACTTACAAGGCATAGAAAAAAAAAAGGAAGTGAGAAATTTACAGTTGGGTTTTTCAACACATACTGTCACGTCAGCGTGACTGTTCACTGGTGGATGTATTCTGGGTAACCCCTCCATGAAGTTAACCAGCAGTTCCTGCTGTTGTTTTATATTCCAGTGATATTCGTGTTCTGTACTAGAAATAAGAGCTCAGCATTGGGGTGGTTTGTGGAAATCCAAATTATTCCACCTCTTGTGATGCTGTGCTATTAACAGCATAGTGTAGTAAAAAAACCCGTGTTCTGTAGTAAGTAGGTTTTTTCCTCTGCCTTCTAATTAAGGCTGCACACTTTGAATGCGTGGAAGAGCAAAACCATACAGATTTGTTGAGTTTTTTTCTTTTCCTGATAGAAAAGGTTTCAGCTCTTGAACGCAAGTATTTTGGCTTTGGTTACATAATAAAAAGCCATTTCTTCAAATGGGATCTCTATTTTGATCACTGCTGATGAAAGAGAATAACATTCATTTGTGACCTAAGTGAATATTAAAAGGTTAAAACAGTAAAATGTTGACCTGGAGAACTGGATCTATGCTTGCTTCTGTCATGAAAGTCTTCTACTAGGCTTAGCATGCTGTGGCTGCCATAAAGCACTTGGGACAAAAGATGCCTCTCATGGCTGCTTGAGTGGACATGATCTGCTCTGTAGAAGTCCTGGCCTCCAACAGCTGCTGGCAGCTGTATTTAAAAAGTTGAAGATAGCACATTCTCTGAAAAATGTTATTCAGTGTCTTGAATACCCAGAGTTACTGCTTGCTTCTGGTATGTCTTTTGTTTGCTTTCCCAACTGCAAAACAAAGTTGTTATTCCAGTTTTAGCCAGTCATCATTGTGTGAGCATACCAAGATGATGAATTCCGCAAACAGGGAAAGTACTTGGTTTTTATAGAGTTCACACTGACTGCCTCAGATGAGCTGTAGGATAGCAGGTTAGACAAAGAGGCACTGAATACTCCGTTCCAAACACAGTTGACGTTTTGTGAAATAAGCATATTGTAGCAGAGCTTTTTCTGCTGATTCTTAAGCTGGTTGAAATAGAGCTGCACAAGTGACCTTTACTCCACCCTCTTCCATCACATTCAGTCTTAATGCGTGTCTGATGTTGGGATTTTGACTGTAATATTTATTCAGTGTCACCAGGTTCACAGAGAGTGATTTTATGTGTGGGTGTGTTTGTGTGCGGGTATTTTATTTGCAGGTGTGTTTACTTTCATAGTTTTTAAGTTTATTGTCAGCAAAAATAATTGAAGTGAAAAAGAGCATGAGTTAAGTATATTATTACCCTGTCCTTCTCCAAAACTGACACACCTCTTGCTGAATCCTTCATCTTCCAAAGACAGTTGTCAGGGCAGTGGCGCCAGCAAGGACTTTGCTTCCAAGAGAAAACTATGTCAGTTTTGAAAAAGTATTCCTGCGTATCAGGCAGCAGGTACCTTGTGTGAAACATGAGATCAAGTGTTACACACCACCCTGTACACTCATCTTTTTAAGCAGGTTAGCTGTGGAAGTTTCTGATGGTGTAAAGTACACCTGCTTGTTTAAGTGTGGGAACTAAAAATAACTGTACCTGTTAGAGGCTGTAGGATGAGGAACGCATGTTTGTTTTTTATAAATGTTCTATTTAAAAATTGAATTGAAAGATTGTTAGTGCAACTTTTCTTGTTTTCTGTCAATGTTAATGAAACCAGGCACTTTTTTTTTGTATTTTTTCTGTATGAAAGGTTAAATACTGTAAAAGCAGAGAGGTAGTCCGAAGCACATCATTCAGTTGTTTGATAAGGTCTAAGAACTGAAAAGCAGCCTATGTAGTGCTTTTTGAAATAGGTTATTTGCTTTTTCTATTAGGAAATGTGGAAATAAACATATTTTCAACCTCCCCAGGGAAGGAAGAGAAATAGGAAAATAATTAGAAGTGACAAAATGAATGTATGAAAAATACTAGGCAACATGAATTGCTTGTCCTGACTGGCTGTGCAATGGAGGGTGCTGTGTGAGTTCTTAAAAGTTTGACTGTCTCTTAGGAGGTGTTTATGTGTGTCTGAATATCACATAATTTCTTGTTGTGAGATACCTGATTTACTAACCTAGTATAATCCAGCCCTAATGAAAATAACCAAGGCAGTTCTTAAGCAATTTGTGCTTTTGTAGTTGCTTAACACACAGACCAGAAGCAGATGAGGTATCTTGTGGGTCAGGCTTTTTCAGTTCTGTAGATCACTGTAATCTTCCGGACTTTGATGCCAATGGGCCGTTTGAAAGATCAGTTACATAGACTGGAAGTCTGGCACAACACTTTTCTTTCCTGGCTCTGTGCCTAATCTCACAAAACCAAGTCAACTTTAGTTTGACTTCCTTTCCTCTTTCTATGCCATGCAAAATTACTTTGTTAGCTCTTGTTTACATTATGCAATTTCACGTAGCTAGTATACTCAGCTTTGTCTTGAAGTGGGCTGCTGTGCCAAAGTTAAATAGCAGAAAGTACAGTGAGGTGAGTGCTCATGTGCCATAAAGTGTACTGTTGGCTTAGGTTTTAGCTTTAAGTAGTTCCTGTGTTGACTCATATGTTTAGTTAGGGACACCATTCAGAGGAGTGCGGTGCTGGGATCAGACCAGGTTCTGGAGAAATCTCATCCTTTGGTCAGAACTTTTTCTAGCATGCAAGGTTTGGAAAAATGTTAGGTGGAAAATAACCAGGCCTCCAATGTGCAGAGTTGTTGAGGGAGAATTTGGTTACTTGCCTGTTAGCTTTCTGATTTGCCCTTCATCAGAAGCCTGGTAATGAGGCTATCTCAAATGCATTAATCTTCTTGTTTGGATTCCAAGCATGTGTCCTGCTCTTGTATTTTGCTTTGCGTTTTTGTTTTTTTCTTTAAGGTATTTGTTCTTAAGGCATATAGAGGTTCACAGTTGGGTCTGCCTATTTCCAGTCCCACAGTTAAAGAACTTTGTGCCCTGGAGTTTTACTGTAAATGGGGAATAATATATATACCTGTGCTCATCATTAATCATCTTCTGGAAGCAAAGCTAGACCTGGGCTGCATACTTGGCAAGCCAGGCCCATCACAGGTTTCCTGGAGTTCGTTATGAGATGCTATAGAGGCTATTGAGGGGTGGGGGGTTTTGTGCCTTTGGGAATCTGAAGCAAGAGAGACTGGAAACCTGCAGTAGTAAAGGTTATGGATGTATAAATTACCATCAGTTCGGCCTGTTAGAGCTACAAGTTATGTGCAGCAATTGCTTCTACACTGTTAATTCCCCTAGCTGTCTAGAGCCACTGTATGTGGCTTTGCTCTCTGTAGGCAGACACCAGCTTGTTGCTACTGTTGATTTGGTTCCTCTCTTGGAATTAGCTTTCCCCCAACTATTTGCTCAGGCTTGGTGGTTGGTAAAAACCACAGTCCAGATGGAATCTTATTTGTGATAAAATACAGTTTCAAAGTATAGGGAATGCTAATTTTTCCAGATATTAAAACATCTGTCTGGAGCACCTTTTTCACCCAGTGGTGAAGTATATGTTTTTCTCGTCACTTGGCAAAATCACAGTTTAAATACATCCAAATGGATGAGTGTTTATTGTAGAAAAATGTGATCTGCTTCCCAATAAAAGTAATTCGTCCATAGTTATGTTTTACCCTAAATTGGAAGCTTTTCCATGTTTTTGTCTGAAGTTAATAGCTGAAGACATAAACCTCTTCTTAAAATGTAGCTCATGCTGTGGCTCTATGAGTTCTGAAACACCATTAGAAAGAAGACTCATCCTTCTTGTCATTTGTGTGCTGCCCATCTCTATTCCAAGTTACTGGAATACCAAAGGGAAACTTTAATTTACTAACGTTTTCTTACTTCTTGAACAGCAAGTGGTAGTACAGTTTGCTTTTCTTCACTTTATCTCTCCTTCACCTTTACCTATACAAAGTAGCTGTACAGCCTTACGTGTTTTAAAACCAGAAATACACCCGTTGGAGTGGTCAGTTTTTCCTGTTGAAGTCAGTGGAATCAGTGACTTCTTAAGGCTGCCTGAAACCCCAGGATGTCTGTGGCATCAGATGTAGAATCATAAAATGGTTTGGACTGAAAGGGACCTTAAAGCTTATCCAGTTCCAACCCACTGCCATGGGCAGGGGCACCTTCCACTAGAGCAGTTTGCTCCAAGCCTTGTCAAACCCGGCCTTGAACACTGCCAGGGATGGGGCAGCCACAGCTTCTCTGGGCACCCTGTGCCAGGGCCCTGTGAGTCCCTGCTCGCCTCAGCGGAGCTGCTGGCTACTGGGCAAGGCCTGGCGAGGGCTCGAGGCTCCCTTAGTGGCTCTCACCCCTCGGAACTGAGGCTCCTGGATGCGGGGTTTCCCCTTGCTCTGGGGCTGAAGGCTCCCCCCTGGAGCTGCTCACCTCGGGAAATGACTAATTGGCACTTTCAGATGGTGATAATACAGCTTTTACTTGTCAGCGTATCAAGTATTTTTTTGAGCAGCCTTTGAACAATCCTGTCACTGGCACCACTATGTGAAGGCAAGATGTCAACAGTTTCTTGTGAACGAGACACTGCAGTCTGTGGTGCTAATAAAACCCTGGCTGGGACAGTGTCAAGGGAATATATAGAAAAAGCTGTCAAGGTGTCATGGTTCCAGGAGGAACCAGACCGAGTCATACTTGTTTACTGAAGAAGGGAAAATGTAATTATAATAACAGGAAGTAAGCACATCGGCTGCGTGTATTAAATAAAACTCTGAGACTTCTAAGGGAAATACCGTATCCATATTCATTTGGTAGTAAGTGTTTGTTTGAAATGATGGATTTAAACTGGTTAGCGAGGTGAAAGGTGTGCAGAAGTTAGATGTGTTGTCTGGGAAACAGCATGGTGATGGTGCAAATTGAGTAATGTGAATGGTACCTGAGCATTTAGCACAACAGGGAGAAACAGCCCTGCAGACTGTGCAGCAGGGAAGAATTTTGTCCCCATTTGAAAAGCTGATGCTTTATTCTGGATCTTGTAGTAAAAGTTCATTCCCTCTTTGTTCTCTGTCATCCCTCTCACGTGTGCTCTGTGAAGATGAGCTGAGATGATAACAGTGGTTAAATCCAAGGAAGCAAAACCAAGCATATTTTTCCATGTTTCTTACAAGACGTTAGTACCTTTGAGAACACTAAAAATATGTGATATTTACCCACTGTCTTTGTTTGCAACAGAGACACATCAATATGTAGTATTGCTTATATTAAACCTGCACCAAGCTTGAGTCTCAGAGTCCCCTGATTACAGACAAATGCTGGGGGACCTGCTCCTTTCCCATGGCCTGAGGAACACTGCAAAGGGACTACTTGGCATTGTTGGTTTTCTCATACCTGCCATAACCATGGCCTCTTGAGAAGATGTGGTCATCTTCTGTTTGCACTGCAGAGCATGGTTGCTGATTGACTTAGGAGCGTGTGACTTCGTGGGTAGCCTTGATATCTAGTATGAAGTTGTTTTTGTTGTTACTGTCAGGCCTTGCTAGGGTACATCCCTGACTTGTATATTCATGCTCTTTGGTCTGTTGCACTGTGCAGTATAGCTGAGCATGATTAAACCATCAGAATAATGCTAGTCTGGTTAGTTCCTGGTATTCAAGAAGAAACGTGCTAAGAGAGCATAAAGCACATCATCTCCCTGTCCCCTTCTCTTTGGAAGACACTGCTAGTAGGGGAAGAGAGTAACTCATCTTTGTATAAATAAAAATAAAGTAGTCAGCTGGAAAAATAATTATTTTTAGAGAAAGCGTGGAGTGCTTCTTTAGAAGCTGAATATGGCTTCACACTTCGGTACAATGAGATTCTGAAAAAAAACTGTTAAATAGGAAAATGACCTTCTAAAGCCTAATTTCAGGCATCTTAATTCTCTAAGTATATAGCAAGTCTTTCACTTCCATTTAGGTACCTAAATCTGAGGCAAAACCACTTGTTTTTATTGTTTCTTTTTTTTTAAGCTTTTTTTAAGCTACTACTCTTTTGATGGAGTCTTGCAGAATATGTTGCTAGCAGAAATAGTTTTTCTAGGAGTGATCAAAATAGTAGAAAGAATATTCTAGTGCATTTTTGTGCTGGCTTTTTAGAATATTTTGAGGAGCCTGATCCCGTAAACTGCTGTAGTCTTGAATCACTTTTGGGGCTTTCTATGTTCTCAGATGTCTAGCTCTTCAGCAAGCAGCAAGTCATAGAGAGGATGCAGGTGGGGGCTGCCCCTTAAGCGTTTACTTCTTGTAAGTTACTGGAGAGGAAACCAGGGACTGCTATAATGGCAGGCACAGCCAGCCAGTGCATACAGAGATTTGTCATCTTTCATGCTGCCCCTTTCACCATGACACTCCCAAACAAATAGTGAAAAAAGGGAAAGGACAAAATAAAATCTTAGCCTTGATGCTGAGAATTTCCCAGCAAAACGCTTTGGACTGACATAGCCGAGTTGATTGCTTTTGCGTATCTAAAAGCAGATGGATATTTGATGCATGCATACTAATTACTTTTGGAGTGGCTTTCCATGTGACTAATTGACTTTCCTTTGTTTGTTTCATTATGTTGTTTTTGTTGTTCCTTTTTAACTTTTATGAGCTTGGCCAATATTCACGTGAAAGGAAGAGGAAAAATAATTGTGCTTTTTCTTAAAGCATACTGTGTTTGTGAGAGAAGTACAGAGAGCAGCTTTCTTTAATGTTGAAAGGCATATAGTCTCTGATGCTCTTGATCAAAATCTGGATATCATACGCTCCGTATGCCTAGTTTAGTTGTCTGTAATTAGCCAAGACTAGAAGCCTGGAGATCAGAAACAGCTACTGGACATTGCAAATCCACCTCATTCTTGCAGTTGAGAGGTGATGGTGTACATATAGTGTTTATGTCATACTCATAAAAAGGTGAAATACTTTATAAGAAACATAAAAACTTCGTCAACTTCAGTATTCCTCCTTTCATCCAAGACCAGTTAAAGTCCTGGGAATTTTAGGTGAATATATGAGTTTGAAGCACTGTGATGGATAATATCATTTAGCTCAGTAAAATTTGGGGTTTCCTTGTAGTGGTGCATGTGTTGCCATCATAATACAGGTTAGTACCATGGGTCTTTTATGGAGGCCTTACGCATCAACACGGTGTTGTGAGTGCAGAGATCTGAGCTGCTCATGCTGAAGACAAAACCTCAGAGATGAGAACTATCAACAGTCGGCTAAGTATCAGTTGCATCACATGTCCCCTGTCTCTGTCCTGTCCTTTGTGAAGACACACAGCTCTGTACACAATACCAGTTCTTTGTGTGTAGGAATTACATAGTGTGTCCTGTGTGCTTTTCCATTCACACGTAACACTTTTAGGATAGAACAGAAACTCAACAGTCAGTGTGGACAATTTCAGGTTGTTTCAACACTTGGTAGTCCTCCGTGAAAGAGATACAAAGTAGTCCACAGTGAGCTTCTGGGTAAGATGGCTCCTGTTTGAGAGTCCTGAGGAGCTCTTGTTTCTCTGTGCATTTGAACTTGAGTGCATTTTGAGCTAATGTGAGCATCTTTCAAAATATGTGAAAGAAGCTGGAGTGTTACTTAGCTGTCAAAATACAGTGTTGCTGATGGGGATTATTTTCCTATCCCTGTGCAAAAGGAGGAGCTCAAGTTTGCTGTCTTCCTAATTTTCTCACTGCATTGCTTATGATGACTTTTGGGGGATTTTTAGCATCTGTGATTTCTTACTTGTTGGGATATTCCAGAGTCCCTGATTCTTTCTTTTTCATTTAAAGAGAAGGATGGACAAACACCTAACTTCTTGTCCTTGGCAGAGTTTCTGAATAAAATGTTGAAATAATTTTGTCACTGACACATTGTTATCTTTTTCTTCATTTAGTGATGATAAGGTAGCAGAAGAACAAGGAGCAGAGGAAGATGAGGAGCTAACTGTTGTGGAAGATGAGGATGCTGATGATGACGATGATGATGGTGATGAAATCGAAGAAGAGACGGAGGAAGAGTACGAGGAGGCAACTGAAAGAACTACCAGTATTGCGACTACTACCACCACAACTACAGAGTCTGTGGAAGAAGTTGTCAGAGGTAAATTCGTGGGCATTTTGCTTGGGACTGGAAAACTGATCCTGCTGCTTTGCATGTTTGCCCTTTATGACAAAAAATGTTCCAAACAGCAAAATATCCTAAGTTGTAGCATTGTTATTATGCTTTGTCTTCTGTAATTTGCACATTGAATCCCCTCCCCTTTCCCATTACAGATATTCTTTAGAGGTGTCTGTCTATGAAGTGTGGCTGTTGTGTATGATGTGCATGGAAGCAGAAGAGTTGGTTTTGTTTAAGAATAACGTTAAATAAAACTTGACTGCCGTATGTAGCAAACACAGGGAAAGTATGTGTGTGGGTTATCATGTGCATGGGTTGCAGAAGGATGGGGAGTGTCAGCTCAAAGCAGGAGGTAGCACTATCTGGTTTGGTCTCTTACATGAACAGCAGTGGTTAGTCATTTCGTGTGATTTCTTTTATTCGATACCTATTTCCAGTATTTCTCTATGAACTAGTAATGCAGTAAATTTACAGGAATTTAGAAATAATTATGCAGAAATGTGAACCTGACTAATGAGCTGTAGTGGGTGGGGGAGGAGGAAATAGGAATGTGTTACCAAAAACAGGAAAACGTGAAGTGAGGGAGAGCTCTTTATTTCTAAAATTGTTTTTATTATATTTTGTAGTTAACTGCGTTTTAAATTTTGAATTTTACTGTAGTCCATAGACAATACAGCAACATAATATTTTTAAATGCCACATTTCTTCTATGTTACATATTTGAATGAATTATCCCGATGTTTCAATTTTAGTAACTACAATTTGATAGGATATAAATCTTGGTGAGATATATGCCAGTTTTTCTACCAATCAGTGCTGGAGATAATGGCAGAAAATGAGATGAAAGGCTACAGCTGAAAAGAAAGGAGTTGGGATATGCAGAAGGGAGAGGAAAAATGACAGTGATTGGGGCAGTCATGAAAGGAGGCAGAAAACGTCTGGCTTGGCTCCTTTCCTCTCCCTTTGCTTTTGCATCCCTTGCCTCTAGGGATGCTTGGGACTGAAGTGCCAGAAGGGTCCCCCATTTTATGTGTGGCAGTGTCCTTTTCTCTTGAATCCTGGTGCCAGTATATGGCAGAACAGGTATGGAGCAGAGGACTGATGGCTACAATTCATCACACATGCTGGGGACAGCAGGGTGCCATAGGAGTGCTTTGGAAAAAGCAGCATTATGTCCTTTAGTTTCTTCTGTTCAAGTCTCTGTGCAGATAAGCTTGCTAATCAAAAGCCTTAATGCTTTGCTAAAATCAGTTGCAACTGTTTCTTTCTAAGTGCAATAACCTAGTCTTCTGTGTTTCTGCCTTATATAACAGTATTGAGTGCTTTGCTCAGTTGTTGGAGAGCCATTTCAGTGAGGAGGGGGCGGGAGGAGATTATGTTTAAATCTTTAAACCAATTAAATATATTTCCATATGTGAGCTTTCACCACCTGGGGATAAAATGCCCTGTTCTCACTGCATATTGAGAGGGGAGGAAAAAAAAAGAAGTACACTTGACGTTAATGGGATTTTGGATGAGTGGAAATGAGGACGAATTAGGTAGTACATGTTCTTTACTGAGGTTGACATTTCAAACAGGTTAAGATGTTTAGCCTTCAGGAAAGTAGTGTGTAATAATAGGAATGTAAAATACAAAAGAGATGAGGCTAGTATTGAAGCCACCCTTTAAAAATCCTTTAGAAACATATACACCCGCAAGCTGATAGTGAAATGCTATTGCCCTGTTTTTCCCAAGTCTAAAATTTCCCATGTTATTTCCCACCTTGCATGACTGAGTGGAATACATGTTGCTGCAAGTGAGGTGAGGGCAGCCTGTTACCAGCACAAGTTTTTGGTGCAATTGTGTCACAGACCTTTGGGCTTTCTAACCTCCAGCCTTCCTGGAGAGTGGCATTGCAGAGACTGTCCCTGGGTGTGTAATTAGTGTCTGACAGAGTTGCACTATTACAAAATGTTTGTTTATTTGTAAATGTAAAAGTGTCCAAATAACATAGGGCCTTGGCCCTTGCTTTTGCTTCCCTTGCTGCACTTCAGAGACAGCTTCCTACAGGGTCCTGTCCTCCTCATGTAGCCAGCAGATCCAGCATAGGAACTTCTGTGGTGAACATCTGCTGTTGTCCTGCTGTTGCACACAGAAAAGTTTGTCACAATCAGCACAGATGAAAGAGGCAGAGATACCTTGTAGGTGATACACATACTATGAAGTGGTCCATACTATGGAGACACCTTGAAAGCCTCTTCAGATGGGTTTACGTGTTGGACTTTCATTCTTGTGGACATGAGCTTCATTCAGGCTACTTTTCCCCATCATTAGTCAGTGCAGTTCATAAAATATAGCCTAGGATGCTCTTCACAGATGCTTTACAGCCAGTTTTATATAATGCTTTATGAAGCTGTAACTAACATTGTCATTAGCATTAAAGAGCTCAGACAGTGGGTTTGCCTACTTTGAGAGGAGTTGGTTTTCATATGTGAAATCAACAAGGAACAACTGTTCTAAACCAAAACATAAATTAGGATCTAATTGTGAACTGTACTGAGCGCTTTCTCCCCCAGATTGGTGGAATGATTGCCCTCAACCATAAATAATTGGAAAACATAAATGTAATGTTATGCTTTAAAGACACTTGAGCTATTGAAGAATCAATTTGTCAGGCAGTTTTATTTCCTTGCATATTTTAATGAATTGTGATTAAAATAGCAATAGTAGAACGACTTGCAAACTTATTTTCAGTGAAAAGGAAGTTAGTCTTGCCTGGAGAATGAGAGAGGTCATTTTCAGGAAGATAGTTTCTTCAGCAACCATATTTCTGTGAACTGTAGTGTTTATCAAAAATGTGAATATACTTTCCATAGGACAGTATTTGCCAGTATGCACTTTTCTACCTTTTGTGGGAGACCATCTTTACTTTCTGGTTCATATGGAGTTTAAACTTTCAGATATGCTCCTGCTGGGCTTCAGATGTTAAATGCAGCCAATTGTGGATCCAGGGATCCAGACAATGGAATGAATGTCAAATGTACGTTTTCACCTTAGTCACTGGGAGATGTTACCACTGAATTTGTGAAATTGTGCCACTAATTGTGACTCATTTATGAAGCCCTGCAGGAAAGCCGTGGCTTTTGACTTTTGTCTCCATGTGGAGCAAGGGAAGTGACTCTCTGCTGGCTAGGATTTAAGCAAGAGAGCGGTTTGATGCCTGCTGTCACTGCTGCAGTGTCACGGGTGTTGCAGAGCTGCTCCTGAAGCATCCAGGCTCCAGGTGGTGGTTCTAGCATGTGACCAAAGCAAGCAGGAGCACTGCTCTTCCGTCATCTGCAATTGTTTGTGATGTTGTTTCTGCTCTCCTTCAGCACAGTAGGTGACAAGAAAAATCAGTCTCTCCTGGCATACAACAAAGAAAAAGTGATTTCAGCTTAGTTCTTCCTGTCAACATAGCAGTCAATCAGGTCTCGTTTAAAGGAGAGCAGCAGGGCCAGGGCAGCAGCCTGGCAGAAAACAATTGGCAGCTTCTTTGCATACCTGTCAGCAGGTGTAGGGGTATTCAGCAGCATGAGCCAAACCTGCCTCACATAGCATATAGTGTTGTTTTTTAGCAGTTGGTTTTGCTTTCTCTAATTCGGCTGGGTTTCTTTAAACAGTTAAGCAAAAATTTAAGCAGTGCTGCTTGATGTGACATTTTAACGGTTTACAATCTGGAGTTGCAAGCAACAGACGATATGCTAGTTTCCTAGCAAGAGAAAAGCAGCCTGAGGTTTGTATGGTAGCTCTTAGCTTTATTGATCTTGCATGGAGTTTTTTAGCTGAAGACTTTTAGGTCTAAAAGACTTTAAATCCGTTAGTGGCAGCGACCATCTATTCTAAAGAATCAGGTTAACCCTGATTACTAGACCTATTAACTGTAAATTTGGGGATAATATTAGTAACATATGCTAGATTAATTGGGCTTTTTTTCACCTCTGTAACTTTGCCCCACTTTCTTTTTTGAAAGGTTATAATCTTTCTTTTAAAGTAGTAGTTCCTTCTTGTTCTTCATTTGCTTCAAGGCTATGCAGTACTCTGTAGTTGAAAGTGATAATGTGTGATTGTATTCCATATTATGAAGACATCAGTAGGTTGTTATATGGCCAGTACACACTATGACAACTCTACTGTGTTTTATTAGATCTTCGTTGAGAATGATAATCTACTGTAACATATGGACAAGAGCTGATAAAGTTAACCTAATGGATTTGCATTAAAATAACTGATAGCTTTTAATTAGGCATTATAAATTAAAGCTCCCCTGTTCCACCATAATATAGTACTTCAAGATATATTGCAATTTGAAGAATTTCCTTTTATGAGCTACTAATCTTGTTGATGGACAGCAATGTAGTACTACTACTTTGGGTCAAGGGCAGAGTACTGAAGTACTAAACACAGTAATAGTGTTGTTTTACATAAGCTTGGAGAATGCTTTCATTTGAAATATATCCTGCCAGAAGAGATCCCCCAAGAATCTGTATCCCTAGAGAAAACTCCATTTTAGTGTACTGAACGTATTGGTTTGCTGTGGAAAAAAGACTGGAATGCACTTTTGGGCCAATCGTCATATTCACTGTCTTGCCACGTTAACATAATCATGATATGTAGGAATGATACCTTTTCTAAAATACACACAAATTCATGACATTTTATTGGCCTATATTTAAAATCAAGCTGGGCTTTTGTTGGTGTTCCGACCATCAATGATAACTACATTTTGTTTAAAATATAGTTGTGTTGTGCACAAGTAAATAAGAAAATGTATTTTCATGTATTTGTTCCACTTCAAAATTACAAGGCTTTGTATTCTAGCCAAGTATACAATTATTTTTTTTTGTATTTCAAATATTCCCCTCCAGTAGCTGAAGAATAAACATCAGACAAAGAAACTGAATCTTAATTGCACAGGATGGAAATTACAATTTTAGGGTATTTAACAGTTTTGGAAGAGCTGTTCTTCAGTGTTGCATTTAAAAGTCATCATTTTGCTTTTTTAACTTTCTGTGTAGAAAGTATTTTAGCAGTTGTGTAGCTTGTGCACCAACTTTATTCCTACAGTATATGCCAGCTTCACAGCTGTCTTCTCCTAATTCCAGAAACCCCATCTGAAATTAGCTTTTGTCTTTGAATACTGAAACTAAAATTTGGCTGCCTCTTCTAACCATATATTCAAAATGAGGAAGCTTTGTTTCAGTGCAATTATCTTTAAATATTTCCTTTTGATTAATTCATTGAGGAAAACATTATTGTGCCTTTTTGGAACATGAACAGTATAACTAAAATTAAAGGAGTGCATTTACTGATGTCTCATTTTCCTCAGTTTGTTAGAAAATGGAGACTAATACAGATACATGTGTATTAATATCCCCAAACTATAGCTCTCTGTTCCTGAAGACACGGAAGCCAGAATTACTCTGGTGGTAATATTATATATAATTACTGTGGCTAAATTAAAGAACTTGTAATATTTATAAGCCCGCATGATGGTATCTTTCTACTGTAGTGTTAAGGTAAAGAGGATTTTCAGAGGTATAAACTAAACATAGGACCCAACTTCCAGGACAGGTGAGACCTGGTAGTCTGTCTCTTCCTGTTTGTCCTTTTTTCCTTAAATCTCTTCAAATTTAATTTAAGGTTTAAGTTTTGGGACTACTTGTCCCAGCATTTAAATGAGCTTAGTTCTCATCATCATGTAAATAAATTCAAATCCTAAAGAATATACTGAACAACCCTGATGTTTACAGTGATAGAAGTATGTAAATGTAGCTTTAATTCTCCCCCTCACCTCTTTCCCCCCATTAGAAGTTTAACTTTTATTTAAGATTCCTCCATTGAAAATGTTAATGTTCACAGAGTGTTAATCTCATGAGGGGAAAAGAGCATGGAGCTGAGATTTTGGAATAAAGCAATTATAATTTCACTTTGATTTAAAATTGGTTTTCTTCAAGGAACAGTAAAAAAAAAATCAACCCAAACAATTTGTATGGTAATGAAAACCTCTAAAATGCCACTCAGAACCATATTTTATGTCTGCCTTTGTAAAAATTGATCATCAAAAGTATCTAAAGTGTTTGCACATAAATTCCAATTAAGTCTACTTACAGCATTTTGGTAAATGAGTTTTTATGGAAGTACTTTGTATATAGGCACTGTAAATCAATGGCCACATACTTTAAGACTGTGTTTCCTGGAGTGCTTAAGACTGGGCTTTACAAAGAAAAAATAACACAGTCAGTACCAATGTTTAGTGTAACTCATTCATTTTCAGTTTATCATTTTAGCTGTTAATTTGAAAGTAAATCAAAAAGCTTTGCAACAGCACTGTCATTCAGGGAATGATCTACCTGCTTGGTTAGAGACAACTCCTTTTTGTGTCAAGAGGCTGGTGTAAGTACAAGAAGCTTGGAATGAGGAAAGTTGAATTATACTTTCCTGATACCTCAGAAATAATATGCCATATCTGGGGTTTCCGAGAAGGAAGGTATCAACAACTGTAATCTTCAGTTTGTGGCACAGAGAAGATGAGGGAAATTTTACTGTTAAAGAAGGATGGTTTTAAAACTGGGTCTGAAAACAGAATTTAGACTACTTATGAACTTGGGTTATGGCAAAGTCTTGTTGTCTTTAATTTCATCCAGTTTCAGGGATCCAAAAGCAAAAATGCACCTTTGAAGGGGGAAGAGTGAACAAGTTCCTTAAACAAAGCAGAACTCTCACCTTTAATGCTGTACTGCATGCAAATTTTTTGTGGTATCAAAATACCCTAAGTAAAACTGAATTACACAGGGGCAAAAAGTAACTCACATTTTAATCAGTTTTCAGCAACAAGAGTAATGTATGAAGCAATGACAGCTTTTAACTTTTTGATTAATCATTTAGCAATATATGCTGCCTGCCTGCTGCTAATACCTGTGAAAATACTGTAGCTCATCCTTCATAAGCATTAGTTGCTACACTTGGTGGCAGTGGAAGAGGAAATGATACTTGGTTGAATAGCCAAAAAAAAAAGTTGAATTTTCCATCTCTACACATTGTTTGCCCATCTTCTCAGATGACATGGTACAGGTGACGATTAATGTTGTAGTTTTCTTCTGTAAGGACAGGTGATGTGGAGGCGATGTAGTGGCATGGGAGGAGCACCTGGCCCACCAACAGGAACAATGGGGCCTGGTCCCAGGCATGGAATCTGGTTTAAAAATGTACCTTCACCCCAAAGCATGGGTGAAGGAATGCCTCTCTGCGCTGTCCACAGAGAGCAGGCAGATGGTGGTGGTGACACTGGGAAATGGATAACAGCAGCAAGAAGTTTCCTAGACTGGGCCAGCAATATTCCATCAAACAGAGCAATCAGGAAACAGTAACCCAGAGCATTTTTCCCATCTTTTGTTTAATCTTCATTTAGATCATAAACTGTTTATGGCAGTAGACCATTTCTCTCTGTGATTAAATAATAACCATTTAGGTCTCACCAGTATCATATGATTGGTTGTCTGTGTCAGCTGGAGGGGAAGAAAGTCCCTCCACTGCCCTGCACTGTCACCACCAGCCTGGTGGGAGGTAGAGGTAGGTCCCTGGCCACAGCACTGGGCTGCAGTGCTTCAGGCTTGCTCTTTTTACCCTGTTGCCAGAAACACTTGTTCAAGTGCATCTTCATGTGTATAAATTACTGCAGTTTCCAAAGAGACAACTCTTTGTTATCACTAGCATCTGTTACTTGACACACAATTAACTTTGCTTTTGCTCATACAAAAAATACCTGTGCTGCTCTGTGAGAGAGATACCTATAGGAAATTTCAGATTAAATCTGTGAACTGTTAACATATTGATAACACTGAACAGTCTAGAATGAAATAAACAAGTCTTTATAGCAGAACTGGTATTCTGGGGAAACCTAGAAGGCACTTACAGTGTGAGTAGAACTCAGCCGATGCTCAGTATTAGCTGAGAAAGACTAGGTTGTTGAGACCTTTATGGTTTTTAAGATGACATTTCCTGTCAGCAAAAATTCTCCTGTTTATACCCATCTCTTCAATGTCAAGAGTCACTATTCATTTTTAATTGACATGTGGCAGCTCTTCCAAGGCTGTGCAAAGTTAGCTTTGTGTCAAGATTTGACAGTATAATAGGACAGCAAGGATGGATTTGATTTAAAATAAATAGGAAGAAACACTTGTATACTAAGTTTGCTGTATAGTTAATCATGTGGTAGTATTCAACTAATTGTAATTAGTGTCATCTACAAGTAAATATTCTTCTTATGTTTTTTCTTAAAGAAAAAAGAATAGTACCTTCACCCTCTGCTGTTCTTCCCCCCTAATTACTTGGTCCAGAATTGCTATGTTTGTAGCACATTTTTGATGGTTGCATACACTTGGTTATGTTTCTCTTAGACCAAATGCATGCTCTCTGAAATTGATTCTTGACATTATTTATGGATATGATATGTGAATATGTTAAACACGTGTCAAATTACACCTTTATTATTTGTTCAAGGAACTATAAGTATACACTAACTGCCCATGACAATTGAACATAAAATGCATTTATAAATAGCAGTACTCCTGGGGACAGTGAAGATGTATCAGGACAGACTCTGAAAAGCATGATTCTTTGTAGCCAACATCTAAGAGGTGGTGAGCATGCAGGGGATTTTCAGTGCTAATGCACTGATATTTCTTCATACCTTTCAACCCTTAGGGGTCTGCCTTCCACAAAACTCAAATAGATGCAGGGAATTTAGAAGCCTGTAGCTGAACGTACCGGTTTGTCTGCCGATGCAGTGCATGGGATGAAAGCAAATGAGGGATGTGCGGGTGTCGAACGTTATGTAGACTGGAAACAACTTATGCAGCAGGTTGAAAGATTAAAATGGTTTTGTCTGTTTGGAACATTATTGGTAAAGGGCTATACGTTTATTTGTGTAATTGGCTGAATTCCAAATTACAGGCAGGATTTGCTTTATCTTCCTTTAATTTATGTGGTTTGGTTCTTCCCTCAGGTTTTCTTGTGTTGTAGGATATAGGCAGAGGCTGTGGCAGCTCACAGTCAACACAGGCCATTTTAATTTTTTACCCAGTATATATTTACTGGGGATGAGATTTCCTATGGTGGATGAGTTAAAGCTATGGCAGCAATTTTATATATGTGAGCACTTGAACTGTGAATTAAAAACCCTGTGAAGGCAGCTTGCAAGAGGGAGTTTTTTCAGCAATGACTGGATATAAATAGGTGTCTGAAGAGAATTTATTTTCCTCTATAACTCATAAATATTTGGGGTTTGTTTTTCCTTTTGTATAAGGTAGGAAACTTCTCAGGCTGGGCAGGGAGGGACTATGTAGCTAGAAAACAACAAATGAAAATATGGCTTCTTGTGCTTTCAGGTGTTCCCCTTCCAGACAGGTGACACCCTTCTAGCACCGAGTGTGCTGCTTGGGTATGAATCTGCCTGAGGCCATAGGCAGACCCCAGGAACAGGCAGTGTTTGTACCCCTCTGGCCTGGAAGCAGATGAAACTTCACAGTTGTACCATTGCTACCATTCTGGAGCTTGTTTCAGGGCAACACCCCTCACTGCATGCAGATGAAGTAGCTAAAAACATAAAAGTATAGGCAATCTAAGGTGACCTAGTAACACCAGTCTGAGTCAGTTCACAATTGTCTCTAAGGTGGTTTTCTTGGGAAGGATTTGCTGTTCCCCAGAACACCTCCTTGGTGCATCTCCTTCCTCGCTTGCGTGCGTGGACATTGAAAGGTACCTAATTAAGAAACCAAACCAATACCATTCACATGCTAAATGTGGTTCCTCCGGGTCTCCTGTGACTAGAGGTGTGCTCTGAGCAAGCCAAGACTGGTCCCTGCCGCGCGATGATCTCCCGCTGGTACTTTGACGTGGCCGAAGGAAAGTGTGCACCCTTCCTTTACGGTGGCTGCGGTGGGAACCGGAACAACTTTGACTCGGAGGAGTACTGCATGGCGGTCTGTGGCAGCGTCAGTAAGTGCTCTCTCCGTGCCTCCCCTGCTCCTGCTGTGCAGGAGTGGGCCTGGACTCACACTAACCCCTGGCTGCGGTCTGTCCAAAGCCTCTGTAGATCCTCACTAGCCTCTTGCTAACCCGGCATGGTAGTGGGTGTCTTCTTGGTGCTGTAGATGGGGGTTTGCAAGTAGTTAGCTAAAAGCTTAACACTTCCTTAGTCAAGACCTTCGCACTCACCTTCTCTTAATTTTCTGTCAAAGCGTACTGACATTTTGTGTATGTCTGTGTGGGCATGTGCAGTGCATGTGCAGGAAGCAACAGAAATGTTAGATAAGCTTCAGGTAAGTTTAAAAATAGCCCATAGTTTTTACAGTGTATTTCCATGTATTAACACTGACCTTTTTTAATCAAAGCTAAATCGTTAAAATCGTTTTTTCATTCCAGTTTGATTGAATACTTTGTGTGTGTTTGCAGCAAGAACGGGAAAAATAACATTGATTTTTTTAGGTTTCCCTGAGGATGCACATGGATCTGAATCACCTCCCACTTACTTTAATACACCATATATTTTAATGATCATTTTCCCTGAAGAAAGAGTGTTTGCACTGTGAATTTTGGTTTGAGAAGGATGGTTTTCTCCATCACAGAGTATTGAAGCTGATGAATCAGATGCTGAATGTATCAGCTGGGTTTTTGTTTGGGAACCACTGGTACCACTCCCCTGCTGTGTGCCTTAGCAGCATGTACTCCTGGGAGGAGAGTATTGGCTGCAATTTACATCCGACACATGCAATAGTGAGTTTGTATCTCACTGCCCTGCTGGCTCACAGGGCATAGAGGAGCAGAGCAGAAGTTCCATGTTGGGGCTCCTTTTAGCAAAATATTTTCTGATCTATGCCTAGGAATGTTTGCAGTAAGTAGAAGACATAAAAATGCAGACAAACACATGCAGTGCCCTAGCGAGGTGTACTGTGTGTGTGCTCAGCAAAGGAGCCAACCTGTATTTTATTAGAGCAGGAGTAGACATCATGGAGGCAGAATAGCTGCTCTGGTGATCCAGCTGCATTTCATCTTGGCATCTTTTTAAAGCTGTTCTTTGCACAGCTCCATGGAGGGACATAAAGAAAAACTACCACAGTGTGAGTAAAGGGGATGCCTCCTAGACAGTGATCAGATTTTGCAACGAGACAGAAGATGTGGTGGAGAAGGAACTTTGCAGTAGATTGGAGTGAACTCTGTAATATATTTGCTGAAAGAATGAAATTTTGAACCATTAGGTTTCTGTGGTAGGTGAGACATTGCCAGCTGCAAAATGTGGTTTGTATCTGATTGCATGCCCTATGACAGGCAAGAAAAACTGGGGCTTCGTAACAAATAAGGGCAGTAGTAGAAAAAAAAAAGAGAATTTTAAAGAAACAATATTTTTGCCATGAAAGATGTAAGGTATGTGATATTGATGAGCAGTTGATATTGTAGATGTGGAAGGAGGAAAGAAAAATAAACTGAAAATAGCTGGCTGATGCAGATTGGAAGCATAGGAAGAGCTCTGTGGCGAGAGAGATGTTGAACAATAAGCCTAGACTATCCACTTCAGCTCTTGTACATTTAGTTTCAGGTAGCCAAGCTGAGGCTGTGTTTATTCCTTACTGTTACGGCCAACAGAGAATTTGTAAAGGACAGTTACTTTTTTCAGTCACACATGGGTGAGTATCATGTGTAAGTGGTGACTAGATCCAGACATGATGATGACTGTCAAAACTAATAATGGACAACAACTGAGAAACAGAACCTTTTGCTGCTTTGCATCTGGAAGTAGTCTCATTTAGCAGGGGAGGAATGACAGGACTGAACATGATTTACTTGCACAGAGGTGCTTGCCTCGGTCTGTATGAGGCACATGAACGTCACCTATCTCTGATAGTACTCCTCTTGTGACAGTGCCTGTTCCTTTCCCCAGAAATATGGGAAAAAAAGGCGGGGGAGGGGGGAGGCCTTCCGCCTTGTATTTCATGTCCAACAAGGTAAGACTAAAAAAGTCAGCCTTTTCACATACCTGGTAGGAATTAGGAATTACTACTGCCTTTGTTAGCGTTACTAAAACACATATTTTTCTGAATGCTGGACAACGGCATAAATAAGGACTTGTAGATCTGGACTCTTGCAAGATTGCAATTTTGTTGAACATCCAGTTTTTACAGCATGTTTTGTCTTCTGCCCTTAAAGCTGAGCCATGTGAATGCATCTCCTTCTCCACATTCTGCAGTGGGACTGTATGCAGACTCAAAGATCTCCAAATATCGTGCATCTTGCATACAGAGCTGTAGTTACTCACTCAGAACTTCAAATCTGAGAGTTTCATTTCTGGCTTGTGTAGTGCTGCAGAGGTGTTGCACATAGAGAAGGGTGTTGCTGACTAAAAGAGCAGTCACATTACAAAACAGACTTCATGAGAATTATACTTACACAGTAAAACTTGGAGGGGTGAGATTCCAGTTTGTCACTTTGATAATGCAATGGTGTTGCCTTTCATACACAGGTTGGAGGTGAAGTCATAGCACTGACTGCTTGTTAATAGCAAGCCAGCAGAGTTTATTGTGTTACACTTCCAATCAACCTAGTGCAGCTTTTGCAGGAAATACTCTGCTAAAAAGGGTGACCTCAGCCATGATCTTAAAGAAGAGTATTATGGATTAAATGAAAGTTGGAAATTAGATTGTCTTCCTTCTTCAGACCTGTCTCTTGGCAGCAGCAGTTGTTCGGTTTGTGCTGTTTGGGAAGAGAAATGTTCTTCTCTTCTAAAACTGGCAATTCTTGTGCAGTGTGTGGAACCAGAAATTCTGAATTTGCTATGTATCATATTCATTAGGATACGGAGATAAGCCGTGAAGATTCCTCTCTATCTCATGGAAGTTTGTTTTGTTTCATTTTGATTTTCCTTACGTTCAGTTCAATGAAATAATGCCAAGAACATTCCCATTTGTATTCTTTGCATAGTTATCTTGGTTTACTTTGGGGTTCCCAATTTTTGGTCTGAGTTATTTTCTCTTTAGGGAGAATGGAGTTAGGTTGAGTACTTGAGCTGCTTGGCTTCATTTGTGCAACTGCCTTTGAGGAAAGGTAGAGTTGGTCTTGCCTTTTAAAATAGATCTCCCAGAGGGCTTTTTCCTGGTTCCGGTTTGTTATTTTTTTGTTCCTTTACCAGTTTCTCAAACTTTTGCTTCTATAGGGTACATTTTCCTAGCTACTTTAGTTACATTTTTGTTCCTGTATTTTCATGATATTTCAGTCTCTTCTGTACCTTGTACACACCTGTTATTTTTATCATTGGAAAAGAAGAAAATAAGAGTAACTTTGTTTTCTTCTGGTTTCATTTACTTCTTAGTATCACCATGATGTTCCTCCTTATTCTTCATCGTTTTGCTGGATACAAATGGTAATGAAAGTAATTAAAG
This sequence comes from Melopsittacus undulatus, assembly GCF_012275295.1. Lineage (NCBI taxonomy): Eukaryota > Metazoa > Chordata > Aves > Psittaciformes > Psittaculidae > Melopsittacus > Melopsittacus undulatus. The sequence goes on from NC_047528.1 coordinate 96,377,752, forward strand.
TGCTGAATACTATATATTTTAGCACTTCATTGACATCCTGTGTTTGGTACTGGTCAAATATTGCTGAAAGAGATTTACTCATGTGGCTGTAGCACAGACACCACCCTCACCCCAATCATGCAGAAGAAGAGAAAAATGGTGGAGAAGAGTTTCCATCTAGGCCACCACTGTTCTGTCACCCTTCACCCTTAATCTTTCTATTTGATCTTTGTGCCTTCCTCCCATTCATGCTTACTTATTTACTCTGTTCTTTATTCCTTTTTTCTCCAGTATTCACATTATTGTTGCTCCCTTGTGTGCTATAAAAAAAAAGGAGTCTCTCTTAAGCAGGAGACAAGATGGATGCTAAAAGCATGTCTTTCCTTTGTCTAGCTGTAGTTTGCAGGAAAAGCTCGGTAGATTTTACATAGAGTAATACAAAGTAGTGGATAGCAGTTGGGATTCTTTTGAATAGTGGGCAGAGGATGAAAGGGTGGGATGTGATTTTGTTTTTCATGTAATGCATTGAAATTGGTCCGAACCAAGCCCTGAGGATGTTCTGTTGTTAGAAATACTCATATACTCTGAACACTGAATACTAATATCCTGAGCACACTGTCAACAGAAAAGAAAAAATATGTTTTATTCTGCTTTCTTACTGAAGTCTCTTTGCCTTGATCTGAAGGGGTGGGTCTGTCCTGTCACTCTAAGCCTTAAAGTGTCTACACTGTAAATGAATTTTCCAGTTCTCTGAGGTCTGACAAAAATCATGTCTGTTGGGTAGGAGCTACTACTGTCAAATTTTTCCATTCATCACCCAGCTACATGGGAATTGAAATATAATTGCCCTAGAAGTAGAAGGCTCTAAGGAGCTTGTTACTGATTCCTTCAGCCTGCCAGACCACATGCTCGCTCTGTATTGATTTTTAATAAGGATATTCAATACTATCTGCAGTTTCTATTCAATATAAGGACTCAAACCTACTGTGTGACTGGCCATAATGACTTCTTTGAAATCATTAGGATCTGTCAGGCAGTTAATTTGAATTTAATGATCTCAGAATGGATAAATACTGACAAGAATAAGCAGAAGATGATAAATTGATGTGTCCTGGTTTCGGATGGGTTAGTTTGTTTTTTTTCTTAGTAGCTGGTGCAGAGCTGTGTTTTGGTTCTCGTCTGAGAACACTGCTGATAACACACCAATGTTTTTAGTTGTTGCTAAGTATCACCCTGATCAAGGACTTTCCAGTCTCACGCCCTGCCAGTGAGGTGGGGCACAAGAAGCCAGGAGGGAGCAGAGACAGGACACCTGACCCAAGCTATCCAAAGGCGTATTCCATACCACAACATGTCATGCCCAGCGTATAAACTGGGGGGGTCACCTGGAAGCAACCAGTCACTGCCTGGTTTGGGCTGGGTATCAGCTGGCAGGTGGGGAGCAGTAGTGCATCATTTGTCTTTCTTGGGTTTTATTCTTCTTTCTCCTGTTACCATTCTTTCTATAATTATTATATTTTACTTTACAATTATTAAATTGTTCTTATCTCAACCTGCAGGTTTTACCTTACTCTGATTCTGCTCCCCATCTCATGGGGAAGGGGAAGGGGGAGCAAGCAAGCAGCTGTGTGGTACTCAGTTGCCAACTGGAAGTAAACCACAACATGTTGTTGTTGAAGGAATGATTTCTGTCTTATTGTCACACTAAGAAGTACTCTGTTGTAAGACTTGTTTCTCTTGTCTCTTAATTGTTGCTTGTGAAACATCCTTAAAACTATAGAAAGAGCTAAAAAAGACCAGATTTTTTTAGTAAGCACTATTTTGAAATTACATTGATGTTCAAGTCTTAACTTGGGGCACAAGAAACTTCCAAGCTGAGATCATTCATTCTCTTAAATGTGCTTCATTAGTCAGCTGTTGCATAGGAGAAAGCTCTCCCAGCAGGTCCTACAGGTCCCAGGGTGCATTCAGAGCAGAGTGGAATGAATTCGTGACACTGAGTTTTCATTTGTTTTGCATCTGAAGTGGGAGTGAACTGTACTCTGGTGGCACAGTCAATTTTTGTAAACTTTGATGTATCATTAAAATGACTTTTTATAAAATAGGGGGGTTTATCATTGTACGGAATTCCTATGGCCATCCAAAGAGGGAACTGACAGGATTCAGTGTTGTCTGTTCCCTCCTTCCTTGAGTAAACCCTGTAAACCTAATAGTAAGCTTAAATGTTAACAGGCTTTATTTTATCTTTGATCATTTTGGAGCACTGTCACAGATCTTTGAGTGAATTTAGGTAGAACAGTCTTTCTTCTCTAGGCTAAATGTTGTAAACGTACAAACTTGCTATATCTCTTGGTGACTTTTAAGTGTCAGATACTTTATTTCAATTTCAGATGGAAGAAACACAAAAGCTACAATTTCATAATATAGGTAAAATTTCACAGCAACTTAAATATGGATTAAAATTGTGCACAAGACTTAGACTAATAGGGAAAATACACTCTTAATGCTTTTCATACAGTCTTAACTTCAGCTTCCCTACAGGTTAGTATCCGTCCATCCATGATAATTGCTGAGATTAGTCTTAATTTGTTTCCAGATCATGCTCTTAAGTGGGGGGGAAAATTCATGACCTAGCATTTTGCAACATCCAGTTTAATTTCTCTTCAGAGGGAAGGCAAATGATCTGTACCTTTTAAATGCAGCAGCTTATGAGATGATACTCCCATTGTCAATAATTTGCTTTATCCATTTGTTACTTGTTAGGGATCTTGACATCTCCCCAGTTAGCAAGAAGTGTTTTGGCAGCTAAACTTGCATGTCAACTTCCAGAGTGTGTCTAACACATTAAAGAACAGCAGTGCATTCCTGTAGGCAGAATGGTAAAGTATACCAAATTTATAGTTAGGTAGCACATTTTAATCCTTAGTCTTACTTACTGGGTGATTATTCATTTTATCTGTACAACCATAGAGCCAGCTTGAGCTGGAGGTCAGGTAGGAGTCTCAGAGACAGAAACCAGGCCACGTCTAGAGTATGTTCATCCAGACAGAGTTTTTCGACAGCACACTTAGTGCTGGAAAATATTCATTGCAGTAAATAGCTACAATACTAACTTGTCTGGGAGATACTACAGGAGACATAATTTAAAATACAGAATTCTAGTGATAGCGTTTCAGAGCCTGAACGTCTGCCTTCGTAAGTAGTGATATTGCAAGGAAACACTTTGCATAAGAACTATGAATTTGAATGAATTAAAACCCCCAAGTTATTACACATTCACCAAAGCCAGTCACATTAGAACAACCTGTTGTTTCATCACAAAGGCTCTTTATATTCAGTTGTCCTACTGTTTCCCAAATTTGCAGTAAGGGGCATTACCTCTCAAGACTTGACTTGAATGTATCCCTCTTGCATTATCTCTAGCATGAATTGCCAGTATTTGCTGGGTTTAATTTTCTCTAGCATAAAAGCTCAGCTGAATGATACATTTTGATAAAGTTGAGGCCAGTTTCAAATAGTGCAGATGAAATCTTAAGAAAAGCATTTTTCCAGTTCTTCACTCATTGTGAGTGCTGGACAAATCATTCAGTGCCTAGGACATGAAATGGGATGAGTTCTAATATCTACTGAAATTGTCAATTTTTACTACCATCTTTTGTGAAAGCAAATGACTAATTTCTGTTTCAGCAGTTTCTTCATCTGTATAGATTTGCGCTTACATTTCACCCTTGAACCACATATGGAGACAGTGTTGGACTGGGCCTATTTAAAAAGCAATTGGGTAAATTTTAAGGCTCAACAGGGAAATGATGCAAATGTTTTCATATACAAGATTTAGACTACTGATAATTTCAAGCACTAGGAATTTTATTAACTTATTATTGTAGACACTTTTTTCACTGTACTTGTTTTGTCGAGCCTAACCACAGTTGGGTTTTTTTTACTCTGTGGAACCTGATGACATGTTTGCAACATTGGCAGAAAGCATGTTCAGGAAGATACTTCTATCGGCTCTATGTTCTCATTTGATGTAATAGGTGAAGAATTTAATGGGGTTTTTCCCTCATAAATATTTAAGTTTACATTTACAAATCAAGAATGACCTTGAAGCAGTGTATTGCGAAGATGCTTTAGTGTATGCTTTGGGGACTTCCTCCCAAGCACAAAATGGATCGAAGAACTCAGATGGGGGTGAGCTGAGCAATTAATGGTCAAGATGAGTGTCAAATGAGCATGAGCAAGGCAGAATTGCATTTGTCAGGGCTAGGAAAAAGGAAGTTGTATTCATGGAGATGCAATGAAAGCAGGAGTGCCAAGACTTAGCTGTGCATGGATAGGAAATATGTCTTGCAGGTCATACATGGAAGGGTTCTTATATGAGAAAATTTAACATAAACCTAGTTTAGGTGGCAAGTATCAACATTAGTCAAGGCAGTGGGTGATGAATAATATCAGCAGAGTATGTTTTGTTGGTTGGTTTTTTTGCTTTCCAAGAAGAATCTGAGGGATTTCACTATAACATATCAAAGAAAAATAGGATCAGTCTTTGCAAAGTGAAGTTCAAGAAGGAATATAACTCTTAAAATATGATTTCTCTATCTCAGTGCCCTTAATTATATTTTCAGGCTGAGGTTGCTGCATTGACCTGAAATTATTCTTTGAATGCTAATGCAAATTATAAAACATTACAGAAACTATACACAGTCTTTTATGACAAAGTAGTTTAGCACTGATGGGTAATAAAAACAATGAGATAACCCAGCTATGAAGAAAGGAAAGAGCATCCCTCTGGAACACTGGGTTCTCTTTCATGTGTTAACTCTCTTCATGTCACCTGTGTCTGCAATCTCTTTCAATTAAACTAGTGGACATTTTTAAACAATGTGCTTTCTAATCTGCTGTAGGAACATTCATCTAATTTATCAGAATTTTGGAAGCTAAGAGGCAGCTTGAAATTGAAGGTGGAAAAGTCAAGTCTTAGAACTGGTGATTCTTTTTGCTGCTTCAGACGTGATCCTCAGCCAATGCTGTTACAGGGGATGTTTTTTCTCAAGTCAGTACCAATGTGCATGTATCTTTTTTCTGACAGAAGAATGTATTTGGTTTTATCTGGCCTTTTAGTCCATGTTTTGTGCTTTCAGGGTCCCTACCATTGTAGTCAGAATTCTTCAGTTTTTATGTTGAAGACTTTATTTTCAAAGACTTTTTTGAGTGTCTTAAAACAATTATCAAAATATGAGGATAAAGTAAATGTGGAGGATAAATAAAACCCAGCTGAGCGGCTGTGTGGTCAGGTTGAGTGATAAATATGTAATTGAAATGGATGAGCCTTAATATCTTAAGTAACTTAAAGGGAATTCACATTATTGAGCATCTTTGCTGAAAATTAGAATATGGGCATCTGGAGTTGAGTGGCTGAAGGACAGGAGTACCATCTCTGATCTTTATAAGCACAGTTCACTGCTATGCAGTTAGCTTCCAGGCAGAGAGGTGTGCTGGTGAGTCATGAGGTGAAAGATCTGGCTCCCAGAATTCCTGCCAACCCAGGTGGGTGATGCCAAACCTTGGAGCACAGCAGTGCTGTCTATTTGGTCACCAAAACCCAAAAAGAAACAAGCAGCAGTAACCTGCTACTTATAGGTAAAATGGTAAAACTTGCAACGTGTCTGATTTTCATTCTCACACGGTCTCCTTGGTACTGTTGACCCTGGGAGGAACTCTGTCCTCCCATTTATTCTTCAGTTTTAGACAGGGTTCAGAAAGTAGTCTTGGTGGAAGCACGTAGGAAAAGAAAGTAATTAAAAGTGAAAAGGAGTGGCAGTTAGCCTGCTGGTCCTGCAGCTGACAGTGCTAGGAATGAGAGTAGTTGTCTCCCTAATGCAGTGGATTATATGTAGTACATGAATACACTTACTGTTCTGTGCTACAGTATTGATTTCTACTAGAAGGCATACCGGTTGGGCACACATCTTTCTCCAAGTAATTAAATTATCTTAAACTTTAAAGCTTCCTATGTAAAAACTGTGCTGTAAAAAAATTTCCCTACGTTTAAAATTGTGGTAATTTAGAATCATAGAATAGTTAGGGTTGGAAAGGACCTTAAGATCATCTAGTTCCAACCTCCCCTGCCATGGGCAGGGACACCTCACACTAAACCATATCACCCAAGGCTTTGTGCAGCCTGGCCTTGAACACTGCCAGGGATGGAGCATTCACAACTTCCTGGGCAACCCATTCCAGTGCCTCATCACCCTTACAGTAAAGAACTTCCTCCTTATATCCAATCTAAACTTCCCATTTAATTTTGAACCCATTACCCCTAGTCCTGTCACTACAGTCACAAATGAACAGCCCCTCCCCAACATCCCTGTAGCCCCCCTTCAAGTACTGGAAGGCTGCTATGAGGTCTCCATGCATCCTTCTCCAGGCTGAACAGCCCCAACTTTCTCAGCCTGTCTTCATACAGGAGGTGCTCCAGTCCCCTGATCATCCTCGTGGCCCTCCTCTGGACTTGTTCCAGCAGTTCCATGTCCTTTTTATGCTGAGGACACCAGAACTGCACACAATGCTCCAAGTGAGGTCTGATGAGAGCAGAGTAGAGGGGCAGGATCACCTCCTTTGACCTGCTGGTCACACTTCTTTTGATGCAGCCCAGGATACGGTTGGCTTTCTGGGCTGCAAGAGCACACTGAAGCCGGCTCATGTCCATTTTCTCATTGACCAACACCCCCAAGTCCTTCTCCACAGGACTGCTCTGGATCTCTTCTCTCCCCCACCTGTAGCTGTGCCTGGGATTGCTCCGACAATTTGCTACAATCTTACATAGACCTTTTCCAGCCTTCGTTTGTCTTGCATCATTCAGCTGGTAGCTTGTCTGTTTTGTAATAAAAAGGTAATAGTTATTTTCATTTCCCATTGTTTAGATTCTGTTCACTCATTTTTCACCCTGCTGTAAGCAGAGTAGCTTATTCATAAAAGAATGGGGATACCATCTTGTAAAAACAGCTTATTTCATAAGGTAGCAGTAGCAATAATAGAAGTCCTTCTTGCTAAAGATACTCCATATGCACTTGTGATTGCCAGAAGTGTTATAATTAGCTGCAATCTTAGTCAACAACTGAAAGCTTTGATCTTATTCCTTCATTAATGAGGCAGTTGTATATGTGGAATTCAGAGGCAGTGAATGCATCCACTGAATACTAAACTGTAGTTGGGTAATGCTCTCATTTCAAATGGTTTCCGATCTTCTATGCTACAGCCAGTCTCATTCAGAAAAAGGACATCTACTGATCCTTTTACTTTGTATGAGATTGGTGGAAGACCATTGATATTGTGGGGGTTTTTTCCCACTGGAGATGCTGATACGGATTATTTATTTTTATGCAAAATCATAAAAGAGGATCTGGGGACATATTGTTGGATTTTTCTTCCTTTTTACTTTTTCCCTGGTCTTCTGATAATTAAAAATTGTTGTTAAATAGTGAAAAATGTGTAAAGTATGATTTGGCCGTATTATTGAATCTGTGTCTCCAGGAAGGTTAGGATTTTAAAGCTTAATAAAAACTAAAAAACCCCACAAGCCAACCCACCCACAACTGTTTGGGAATTGACAAAATGAATGCAAGTGTAAAGAAAATGTCATCTGATACTGCATTTCTTCCACACCTGTTAAAACACACTTTTTTATCAGTTATCATGCGGTGCTAGAATGACTTACCTAATAAAACAAGCAATGCATAGAAAATTAAACCTCCTTCTAAGAGCTGATGGGGTCATAAAACGAGATCAGGCTGCAGATTCTTGTGAGCAGCAAGCAGGCTGGGAGAAAGCACCTTTTACTCTTTGCTTTCCTACCTGTTCATTGGCTAGGTTTTGGAAGGAGATGCTGAAACAGGATGTTTTCAAGGATGCTTTTGGGCAAATGGGCATATATTTGCATAAGTTGTTCAAATACTTAATTGCATGTACTACTAAAGTGGGTGGGTTATTTCTGGTCTGGTTTGCCAGCTTATTTCCTACTTAGCTTTGGTTTCCGACCATCAGACCTTGGTTGCTTCTTTCTGATAAAGCTATTGTCAGAAATCTTTTCTCAGCAGAGATTTTCTAAATCAAACTAGTAGCATGCTCCCTGGTGGGTGAGTGTAACTGATTGAGCTTCTTACCGTGAGGCAGGTTCCCCAAGCTCCCATGAACCCACATGCCTGTTTCCAAGCCTTCTTTCTCTTTGAGAGCATATAGTGGAGAGCCACATGTGGCATTACACTAGCCATTTGCACCAGGTCAGGGGTAGCAGCTTTCTCTGCCTGTGCAGTATTGCTCTTCGTTAGCATTCCTCTCTTCAGCTTGGCTTGAGAGAGTAGTTTGAAGTCAGATATCAGTGTACTGGCTGCATCCTTTCCCATGATCCTGGGCACAGCCTGGCTGCTTTCGGCACCCAGGTCTGTGGCCTTTAATGCCTAGTCACTGGTTGATACGGGTTTGCACAGCTTTTGAAGGGGCCTCAGTGCTCTGCCATCATCGGCACCAGGCACTGAAATAAGGTTTTCCGGTTCTCAGCACCCACTACTCTCACCCATTCAGAAATGCAGCAGCAAGTATCCCTGTGGGAAGAAATGGAACTGTCTGAAAACCTAGCTGTAAAGGCCGTGTGTGTGAGAAGGGAGCTTTGGAAAATCAGACCTTAAATGTACAGGTGGCTTAACTGATCTCAGTGCAAATGCTGGTGACCTTTTTTCCAGTACAATAAATTAAAGGTTAAATTTGCATAATTTATTGGACACTTATTTAGATCACCACTTCTTTCCACTCACATTTGTACAGGCTTAAGTTTAAAAAAAAATAAACTGTAAAAGGTGGTGGAGAACAGCAGATGCACTAGAGCTCTCCCCCATTCCATCTTACCATGATAAACCCTGCTGTGTCCTGCAGAGGTAGCGCCGGGAAGGTGCAGGCAGAGAGGAGCGCTCCTCACATTGAGCTGATTAAACTGTGGAACTCATTGACACACTGTATTGTGAATGTTAAATCTCATGCAAGTTTCAGGGAGGTGTGGAGGGATTGGGGGATAAAATTAAGAGTCATGGAAGGAAAATGCCAGCAAGGTCAGTTAAACATTGCAGAAGAGTATTCACTGCTCTTGCCTGGGGGTGTTTGGTGAACCCCTAGCAGGAAACAGGAGCTTGTAGGGGATGGCGTTTGCTCAGTCTAACACTTAAATTTCTTTCTCCTTTGAAATAAATTTTCATTTTCTAAACAGAATTAAAATGGACTACACTTAACTGTAAATATTCATTAATAATAAAGATTCATTTGGTGCTTCAGAGATTAAAAGGCAAGCATATACGGGAATACTTCTGAGCATTACAGAAGTATTTTCACTTTTAGTCCAAAGTTTGGGTGGTTTGGTTTTGGGATCTGCTGTCACTGGATGTAGCCTTTCTGCAGGCAGCACTACACCCCAGCACAAACCACATTATCATTGTAGATGGGTTGTTATCATTAAATGTGTACAAAGAAAGAAAATTTTTATGCTTTTAACTGTATCAGAGACTTCAAATTGTCTGAAGTTGTAAGAGAAACCACTGAAAACATGCAGAGCTGCATTCCATTGTTGTCATTTTTGTGACTTGTCGGGAAGCTCAGTTGTTCCTGCTTGATTGTTACATTACTTCAGTGACAAAGTTTACAATATGTAAGTTTGATATTAAATATTTATGAAACAAATCTGAAAATGGGGGGGGGGGGGAGAAGTGAAATTTTGCGCTGTCTGAGACTTGTGAATTGGATTTATGTTGATTGCTGGTAGATTCTTGTTTATTTTGAGATAAATAGGCCCTTTCCTCTTGATCCAGTGAGTAACTTCCAAAATCCATTGTGCAGTCTGTACCAACAGCAGACAAAACCATTCATGCCTATTGCAGAGAACACGCAGAAATACCTCAAATGCAGCCAAAGGCTTACTGTTCATTTTGAGGCTATTTTGTTTTGCTTTTGGGGTCGTACTTCTCAAGTAAAATTGGAGGAAAAGTATGGATTTTGGGTTAAGTTTTTCTTAAAATTTGAGGATGTATTTCATTGGGACTAACATGTACTTCTAACCTGATTTTTTAATTTCTCATTAAGTAATTTAGCATTTGTGTGTTTATATTTTGGCTTGTTTAAAGGAAAGTAGTCACAAGTAAATACTGGTTGTTATTACTCAGTCCGACCTTCAAATCAAAGTTTGCTTTTGCTGAAGACATTGAGAAATATTCGAGGTGTGGGAGAGTTCTGGGTTTTCTCTACCTGTATTGGTCTATTTACTAAAATGTAAAGTTAACCATAGTACATAAAGTAAAATGTATTTAAAAATAAAAGTCCTACACGGCTATCTGTACAGCCTTTGTTTGTCAGACTTTTTAGACTAACGTTATGGTTATTGAAGTAAATGTGACCAGGGATTTCAAATTAATTATATAATAAAATATTTAGGAGCAGTCTAGTTCACATGAAACAGCCAGAGAGTTTTTTAAAATGGCTGTTATGGCCCTAGCACAGAACTCTTACTCTAGTTAATGCAGGGGTCATTGGATGTCACTGTGTAGTGAGGGAACTGTTGCTCACTTTGCTTGAATTACCCCCAAACACAAATCTTTCCACTAACAGTGTGATTGGTATTGCCTAATTATCCGACAGGAAAGGCTGGCAGTTAATGCAAGATTGCTGATAATTGCCAGTATCCATGAGGGGCTTTCTTAATCAAATTTGTTACAAATAAATATCTGTGAGACTAAACTGTCACTAAGGGAAGGATTTGAGGCATTTCATTACAGTACCATGGGGTCCATAGGTGCTTTAAACATATTTGCATTGCATTCCGTGTGTGTTATTGCAGTTTATCCTTTAAAAATAAACTAATATACAAAGCATGTAGCTTTGCAAAGGGCTTTTTGATGACTTATGTACTTGTCATTGACAGTCTTTTTTTCCTTGGTATTTTGGCATTGGCTGCAGTTTCTGACCTGTTCTCCGTGGAGTTTCTCCTGGTATATACAACAGGGCGGGTGATTTCCTTGTATATTTATATATATTTGCTATGTGTAACGTATCCACTTAAACCACATTTTCATATCTTCCTCTGCGGTTAAAGGAATGGATTTATTCTGAGGAAATTAGAACAGATGTTTCATGATTGGTCCAAGTAAAGTTTTACCTGTACTAAAGTAGAAATTCTGCTTTTCTTTCCCCCTCCCTTCCCTCTCCCTGCCTCAAAATTCCACCTCAGTCCCTACCACAGCTGCTAGCACTCCTGATGCTGTCGACAAATACTTGGAGGCACCTGGGGATGAGAATGAACATGCCCATTTTCAGAAAGCCAAGGAGAGACTCGAAGCTAAGCATCGTGAAAGGATGTCTCAGGTAAGGGGAGATTTCTTCCTAAATGTGAGAGTTTTGTCTGTCAAGTCGTAAAATGCTTGCAATCCTTCATCTTCTTACTTCCCAAGGCGTCAGCCAGCTGCCCTGCTTATTTGCAATGCTGTAAATACACCATTTACTGCTTTTCTGACCCTTACCTAAGAATTCAGCTGCCTGGGACACACACATTTGTGGTTGAATGGCGGCTGTGATCATAAATCACCGCAGTTATTTGTGCTGGTAAAAAGGGAAGAAAAGTCTGATAAAAATTGTTATCATCTTTGTGGAAGACTGGTTTGTGAGATGATTCTTGTGTCTAAGTGAAGAACTTGACCATTTTATTAGTCATCTTTGCTGCAGCTCAAGTAGATTGCTTATTATTAGGTTCATTCTCTGTGTGTATGCATACATGGTGAGGCCCTGGGGTAACTTAAGATCGCATATGTTCATCTAATGGTGTTGAGCCTCAGGGTAACATGAAATGCATCTAAAGCCAAAGAAAAGAGGACAAAGTAGTTCTTTTGAACTGAATTAAAATCCAGCTGAATCAACCCTTTTCTTTTATTGAACCAAAAAGATTTGTGTAGCCTGAAACTGTACAGTTTTTAATCCTATTGAACACTTAAGAGATGAGCTATCCACTCTGAGAAATAATAGCAATGGCAATAAAAAAATTTCACAGTTCTGCTCTAATAACAACAAAGAAAAAATATAAGAGGCTTAAAGGAAAGCCTGTGGTGCATATATTTTGAGGATGGAACAAGCACCAAAATAAATGCAGTAAAATTCAGATGTGCTGCATATATCTGTGTAGGTATTTTACTATAGTTTTTCATTGTAACTTTGTTTCCCTGTTGCATTTTCAGTGTTTGTGACACATTAACCTTTAGCTCTGTGCTAAAATGTTAGAGTAAGCCTGAAATTAAGCTCTTAGTATAAGTCCCACTCTATTGGCATTACAGCTATGCTTGGCATTTTTCTAATAAATAGGGCAGGGCATCTTACCTGAAGCAGTCATATGGTCAGCAAAATCACATACTGAGAATATGACACTTAAGAGAAAGGAAGATATGTGCTTCTCGTCTGCCTCCACTTGGGAAATGTTGTAGCAAAAAAAAAAAGCTGTCTCCTTAAAGAAAATAGAATCATAGAATGGTTTTGGTTGGAAAGGCCCTTAAAGTTCTAACCCTCCTGCCATGGGCAGGGACATCTTCCACTAGACCAGGTTGCTCAAAGCCCCGTCCAACCTGGCCTTGAACACTGCCAGGGATGGGGCAGCCACAGCTTCTCTGGGCAACCTGTGCCAGTGTCTCACCACCTGCATGGTAAAGAATTCCTTCCTAATAACTAATCTAAATCTACCCTCTGTCAGTTTACAGCCATTCCCCCTTGTTCTGTCACCTTTGTAAAATCTCCATCACCAGCTTTCTTGTTAGGCCCCCTTTAGGTACTGGAAAGCTGCTGGAAGGTCTCCCCTGAGCCTTCTGTTCTCCAGCCTGAACAGCCTAAGTCAGCATTAATGTGCTATCATTTCTTTTCCCCTGGATGATTGAAGAACTTCATTAAAACAACCAATGGCCAAGGTGCAAGTGTTGCCAAGTGTGGGTGCATGCAGCACCCAGCTCGGAGCCGGCCTGAAGCCACGAGGTGAATGTGGAGGGAGTTGAGCATGGTGAGCCATGGTTTGCAAGGTAGCTGCTCTCTCAGGGAGCACGTCATTCCAGTCCTCTTTGTAACAAGCTTCTGTGTGCCTGTAGTTTGAGATTAAGCTGGGAATCAGGAGGATAAAAAAAGCAGGCATCCTGCCTGGCAGAGAGGCTAGGCATGCAGAGGGTTGGCAGGTAATGCAGTCATCACCCTGTTATTGCATCTCCTTGAAATAGCCCTTTTCAAAGACACTGTAGGGGTGGGTGGCTTGAAAGCAAAGGACAAGTCAATGCAAAAGGCAGGTTTCCCTGTAACAGTCCTCAGTTTCTCACCACAGTTTCAGGTTTGTCTCCAAAATCCCAATATGTAAAGGCCCAGGTGAGTAATTAAGGGCAGTGTTTGGGTGAACCACGTATTTTCTGTTTTCTGCAGAGATGGTGGCCTGTGAAAAATAGCTAACCAAGTGCCCGGGCACCCAGAAATTATCATGCAGAGAGACCACACAGCATCAGTGCTTGAGACCATAAGAATAAACCAGGAAAAGCACTGAGCCATAGCCTCAGAAAACTCATGGGTAAATGCACTGCACATTTTACCACAGAAATGAAGGCTGTGGTTCAGGGGTTTGACTGAAGATCACGTTGGTGCTGCCTGTGCTCTGCCCTTGTTATCACGTTCCCAGCCATCCTTTCTGTCAGTGCTAATGAGCGTGCAGCTGCAGGGTGAGGTAGGTCAGCTCTCTCATCTCACTGCAGTGCTGCTCTTCCGAAAACCAAGTAAAATAACCAACTGTGGCCACTTCAGCACGATGCTAGGAAGCAGCAGCACCACAGGGACATCAAGAAGGAAAGACCTTTGATCTTTAATTTGCTTATGCTGCTTATGAAATCACATCTTAAAGTACGTATGTCTTGAAATACACAGAACCCCTGCAGAGCTTTGTAGGGGAGATTTAGCTGAAGTTTTTAAAAGTTAGTTTTCCCTTCCATGAATAATGTTTTGTGTAGTGCCAAACTAGCTCTCCTGGTTAACGTTTCAAATGTTTAAAAAATGTAAGACCTTATGGGGAAGTAGAAAAGTCAACTAGTTTACATTTCAGTGTTTCTGCACATGAACTGGTATCGCTGTGTCCCATATCACTGGTGTCCTTTTCTAGCAATTTACTTTAAAAATAGCTTTTTATATTTTCTTTAAAATCAGGTATGTTTTTAATATATATTTAATGAAAAATTAATCTGATGCTGTGCCTTGCTATGTTAAAAACAGAGAAACAGTGCTAAGTAAATTAAGATCAGTCAGTTTTGCTGTCAGTGTTTTGCCTTAAAAAAAAAAAAAACCAAACCCTAAACATAACAAGTGAGAGTCAGTATCAAGTGCTCCAGCTGCGCTGAGTATTTGTTTTATTTTATTTTTAGCTCAAAGTCCAGTTCTTTCAGCACTGGGAAATGGGGGTGTATGAAGTAGCAACAATGTCCATTTTTCTCCTGTTAAAAAGAGAGGAAATAATTTGTGGTTTTAGGAAAATGATCAAGTCAATCTTTCATATTGATAAATGTAATAATCTGAAATAAATTGGTTTGTTCATGAAATACAGGTATTTCTTTAATAAATCAGCTAGTTTTAAAACAGTATTTGATTTAATGCACACTTTACTTTGCAACAGCCAATTAATAAAAAAGAAATCAGATGCATTCTAGTTCACATATAAAATGTAATCACCTAAGAAGCAGGGAATTTTATCACTGAAAAAATAAATCAAAACTAAATATTTTAACCTAAACATGTCACCAGGACAAACGCAGATACTCTGTATATTCTCTGTCTGAGATTTCCCTTTGTTTACCATGAAATTCAGACAACTTGTATTTCTTTTTCTCCTGCATTAAGATATTCACACAGGCAGGGGAGTCTCTGCTGTTTTTATACAATGACCTGATGCTCTTCTGGTTCAGTCTGGTTTAATCCCTTCTGCTCTTACATTTCTGTCCCTTTGGACTACAGACCATGAAAGTTTTTCTGCCTTTATAACTACACTGCACCTGAGCAACAAGGCTCATAAACTTTTCTAGGCAGAGAGTTGTACTAGCATAAACTTTAAGCTTTCCCAAGGAATTATTAATGCAGCTCCAGATAACAGCAAAGCTACATTCCCATGCAAACAACATAGCCATTCAGCCATGCATGTGTAACCTTTAAATGTACATGTCAGAGAATAGCAAACAAGGAAGAAATTATGCTAACTGATTGAAGGATGCTGTTGTTCTTGTTTCTATTTTTGGTGTGATTCCCCTTTTCCTCTTTCTAGTCTGTTAAGTCCCGTACAGCTCCCTCACTTAAATAGCCTGGTGGAACCAGGTACTGAACTTTGGTTACAGGAGCAGTATCATTTATCCATTTCTCTCCTTAAACATTTTGTGACTAAAGGAGATGTCTTAAATTTATCTCATGTCTTAAATTTACTCAGCCTCTGTCTGTTTACAATATTTTAGGAATCATAGCAAGTACAGTACTTATTATAGGAATTTAATGATGCCTTGTCTCCTAGAATAGTCTTGCTTCTTGGAAGATCATTTCCAAAGCATGAGTCTGCAAATACTACAATTGCCAGCCAGCCTCAGGTGGGCCGATGTTAAATCCAAGACTTTTTTTGGATCATTGCATGCCACTAGTTCAACATCCCAGAGAGGTCTTCAGCTGTTTTTTAGTGTCAGTGGCACCATAGAATCACAGAATAGTTTGAGTTGGAAGGGACCTTTTAAGATCATCTAGTTCCAACCTCCCTGCCATGAGCAGGGACACTTTCCAGGTTGTGCAAAGCTGCGTCCAGCCTGGTCTGGAACACTGCCAGGGATGGGACAACCACAGCTTCTAATAGATAATCTGAATCTCCCCTCTGTCAGTTTAAAGCCATTCCCCCTTGTCCTGTCACTTCATGCCCTTGTAGAAAGTCCCTCTTCAGATTTCCTGTAGGCCCTTTTTAGGCCCTGGAAGCTGCTGTAAGATCTCCCTGGAGACTTTTCCTCTACAGGCTCAACAAACCCAACTCTCTCAGCCTGTTTCTGTAGGAGAGGTGCTCTGAGCATCTTTGTGGCCTTCTCTTGACTTGTTCAAGCAGGTCCACATTCTTCTTGTGTTGGATGCCCCAGAGCTGAACACAGCTCTGCAGGTGGGGTCTCATGAGAGCAGGGTAGAGGGGAAGAATCACCTCACCGGACTTGCTGGTCATGCTTCTTTTGATGCAGCCCAGCATATAGCTGGCTTTCTGGGCTGCAAGCACACACTGCTGTCTCATATTCTGATTTTCATCCACCAGCCCCCTTAGGACCTTCTCCTCAGGGCTGCTCTCAATCCACTCATTACCCAGCCTGTATTTGTGCCTGGGATTGCCCTGACCCAGGGGCAGGGCCTTGCATTTGGCCTTGTTGAACTTGAGGTTTGTACAGGCTCACATCTCAAGTCTGTTCAGGTTTCTCTGAATGATCTTCCTTCTGTCTAAAGTATCAACCACATCACTCCGATTGGTGTCATCCACAGGGTATATGCAATCCCACTGTTTATGTCCCTGACAAATATGTTAAATAATACTGGTCCTTGCATTCCCCAGATCCCACCATGTCTATTACTGTTTGCGGAAGGGCTCTTTCCTTCCTTAAAATCTTCAGGTTAGTAGGAGGGCTCTTTGGAGAGGTTTAATGATGCTATTACCAGAAAAAAAAGGGGCAAGACTTAAGTGTGGAACAGAAGCCCTTGACAAATGTAAGCATCTTACTGGCATGACTTTGACCTTCTAACTAAGCAAACCTTCAGGCAAGCTCCTCTGCTGGTCTGATTGCTGTAACCCAAGTGTCTGTCATAAATTCTTCTCTTGCAGATATGCTTCTGTGGGAGTAAGTTCTGCTGTTTTCAATATAATGAGATTTGTGTACTTAGCATCTCTTTTAATAATGAATGACATTTTTCATGCTCCCTTTTTGCCTCTTGCTGTCCTCTACAGCCCAATTTCAAAAGGATGTCTGCCAGGCAGTAAGTCCTGAGTTCTGAATAAGTTTGACTTTGAAATGGCTTGCTTCTTAAATCTCAACCAGAAGTTGTCATTTTCCCCACGCAAATCCGCCAGGCCTTGAAGAGCCATAAATCTGTATGGCTTGATGGGTCTGTGCTGTCAATGAAGGAGAATAGGTTTATAAGTGCATAGAGGCCAAGCTCAGCCTCTTTCTGCACATGCATATCTGGGGATTTTTTTTACCTTTCTTGTTCTTTGTATTCCTGGAGTGCTATGGCATATTTCTTAGTCACTCAGAATTCTTTAAAGCTATGACCTTCAGTGAGGGCAGACTTTTTTTCTGGGTGGTAGCTTGGCTACCCATAGATAACTGTAGGGAAGCTGTACCTTCAGTTACTCTAGCATAGCAGAGATGCTTTCAACTGCTGAAGTCTTCTCAGTTGCAAAAATCGGCACTCAAAGAACAGCAGTCTTTACACTGAATATTGTTTCAAGAGCCATGTTGTCCTGTATTTTTCACAAGCCATTCACTCTCGTTGTACCAGAGCTGAACTCTGAACTCATAATCTACATCCCTCCCAACTAGCTGTGTATGCTGTCAGTTTATCATCCTGCCTTCCACGCCTTAAAAAGTTTAGAGAAGTAAAATGGGCAGAGACACCTGATCTAGGTCTCCTTATCGCATTACCCACAGTACTTGTTTTCACAGTATGGATTAGCAGAGGGTTAGTCTGGGGGATAAAGATGGCAAGGGAACTTTTGTTCTGAAAACCCATCAATTGCTCTTTCAGAGTGAAAAAGATCATTAGGCAGATGTCATAGATGTGATTTGAAGACATGAAAGGAGAAGAGGGAGAAGAAAGTCAGAAAGTTGCTAACTTAGGCCAATACTTCTGTCGCTGTAGTTTGTTGAATTAATGCCATAATTTCTGGATCTTCTCTAATGCTCACATCTTGGCACCAGTGACATGTCAGCTCTCAGCAACCACAGTCATATGGCCTAAGCATATATATAAAGAGGTGAATACCTAACTTAATATTATCACTTATGCTTAGAGTGCTGCTGTGTATTTAATAACCTTTTTCCAGAACACAGCCAAGTCTCTGAATTATGCCAGTTCTTGTCCTTAAGTACTGCTTTGTTGAGGAAGCAGTGAAATCTCCTGTGCCCAAGTACTGGGAAAGTAACTGCTGGTAGGGCGATCTGTAACTTCAGTGCGCTGTACATTGTGTTCTCTGTCCTCAACTCAGCTGCTTGCTACAAGCCCTTGCAAATGAATTTTCATGTCCCCTTGTAAACTTTGGTTTCCTAGCTCCTTAAAGCTTGGCTGCAATTTGCACATCAATGTGTGTTTGTCTGATGAAAAGATAATATAATTTGAAGAGGTACTTGTAGGCTGCCAGTTTATATAGGTTGCAGTGTGATTCTTGGGACTTAAGTTTCAGTTTACAGTTCCCAGTAAAAGGCTGGTGTCAAAACATTACTTCAGGTCTTTGTGCTCACAACTGCTGTGTAACTATTCCCTCCTGGAGACCAGAAGCAGGAAAACAATTTCTCACTTTAAACTTTTCAGCATCCCATTAAAATCCCAAAATATGTGTCTCCCCTCTCTTGGGCAGTTACTGAGGCCAGAATCTCTTATGGATAAATAATTTCACTGACATTGAGTTGATCTGTTTTTATTATAACTGATTTATTGCTGTCTTGAAATACATGGCAGGGTCAACAGAAAGATGAAAACTTGACAACAAAATCCCATACATTGAGTCAGTCTTGAGTGTAGGTGTCTGTATGCTGGTTAATCTACATAAGACTGAGAGGAGATTGTATTTCAAGGACTGGGACTTGTAAAAGTCTTCTTTGAGCCCAGGCTTGGTTGTTTGTTTTCTAAGGCACAGGCTCAACCAGATACCCTGAGGCACCATCAGTGCTCTCCAGTCTGTCCCTCAAGGAACCTGATCAGCAGTGTGTAGTATGTGGGAGAACTGGAGAGCCTGAGACAGGAGAGTCAAGTGATAGAGGCTCAACTTGCACGTATGAGAGACAGCAGGTCTGACTTGCCCTGCCTCTGATATTAATCTTGGTAAAATTTCAGTCATGCATGCAGACTTAGTTTTTCCAAAATCCACTTTAGAAAGTGTGCATTTGACTATTTCTAGTGAACAGTATGAAAGTGTGGGATTTGTGACAAAGAAGGAAAATGCACATTCTGAGTTATTGCTTCTATATTTCTTCTGTCATCTCTTGACATTGTGCTGATCCTGCAAATAAACAAGTCACTTGTGTGCATTGCATTTGGTGAGAGCAATTGTTCCTGCATAAAATGTGTTGTCTGAGGAGATTGCTGTTTAGGTGTGAAATGAGTAAAGTCCCTAAGAAAGACCAGAGAAAGTTTCAGATGTCATGGACAGCAAGTTAATATCTCATTCCCTGACTATTGAAATACTGCCCTATGTTACTGGAGGATGTGGCCTCCCGCATTGCTGAAAAGAATGGTACTGAAAGTTCTCCTACATCATTTTTCTGTCAGTGTTGTACCCGAGATATAAATATATTCAGTTCCTGAAATGTAGGACACCTGTTTCTGGACAGACTAGCACAAATTGCATGTAATTCTTGATCTGTCCTACTCAAAGACCAATGTGGTCTGAATAAATCTTAAGCATTTTTGTGGTACCAAAAACACATCTTTTAGGACAAGTTGATATGCACTCATTTTGACCAAGGATGTACAGTAGATGGATGTGGTTTCCTTTCAGTCTGAGATGAAAAGGGGTTTGTATATTCATCAATAGTCATCTCTATTTCCCTTGCTTGAGGAGTGGCTGTTTCACATTGGAGTTGTGAGAGCTCAGCACGATGTTCAGACGCAGAAGTGCCATCTTTGTTTAGTTTAATAAAAGGATCATAGCTTTGTTAAATGTGGTAACCACTTTTTGTAGAGATAAAAGGAGGAGAGGAATATAAAAAGATGACTGTTGAGCTGCTGTACTTGGCTGTTGCTAAGCCCTGAGACAAGAGAGGAAAATGGGAAAGTCACACTTCTTGTTTTGTTCGTTAGGTCATGAGAGAGTGGGAAGAGGCAGAACGCCAAGCTAAGAACTTGCCAAAGGCTGACAAGAAAGCTGTTATTCAGGTAAAGGAAAATGCACCACAACCTTATCAGTTGGGGCCACAGTTAAAATACAGGTGGTGCTGGGTGTGATACGACTCTAAAACCTATTTTAAACCTATGAGGATTTGATGTTTTTCTCTGCTCTTGCTGCTGCTATTTTTGTTTCAAGCTGTTAGTGGCTGCTGGGTGCCTTTCACTTTACAGCCAGTTCCTGGAACAGCAGTGCAGGGCATAGCTTAACTGCAAGAAGGGGTAAATTTCTCTTGAATTCAGATTTGCTTTCAGTGAGAACTGAAAAGTCAGTTCCTATGGGCCCCTTTCAGAATTTAGTCCATGACAAACTCTTATAAGCTGCAGGACCTAAGCTTAAAGCAGAGATGGAAAATGTAACTTAAGGAAGGAATCACCATCAGTTTTATCTGAAAGAAACCCTCAGCCAAGAAGTACTTTACCCAAAATGATGCTATAAATCAAAAATTCTGGCAAGCCAGATACTCCTTGAATCTCACAGTGCCTATGTTACTCAGTACTGCTAGAATGATTTCAATGCAAAACTATAAAAAGTGGTGTTCAGAACCAGATTGCTTCACACATTAGATCCCACAGTTTGGCTCTCTGTGCATTTTACCCAGTCAGTCTTTTTCTTTATTGGAATAAGTTTCAACTCAATTTTATTTCCTTGTAGCCAAACTCCACCCTCTAGGCACAATTCTCTAGTGCTGAATCATTGTCTTGGAGGTATGGGGCAAATGAAGGATTCACTGGTGGTTGTGCTGAACATGTCAGGATTATTTTATTAGAGTAATAAAATATGGCCAGGTGTTAGGAAACAGAGCACATTAGCAGTTCCCCTGAAATCAGTAAAAAGTGCCTTCAGTGGAGAGTTCTTGGGAGCCAAGCTAAACTGACATGGGGAAAGATTTTGGTCATTTGCAGATGGAGGTGTTCATGCCCGCTATTCTCTCCTGATGTCTTCGCTGTTCCTGTTGTGATGGATGTTTTTTTTAGCATTTCCAGGAGAAAGTGGAATCACTGGAACAAGAAGCAGCAAACGAAAGACAGCAGCTGGTGGAGACTCATATGGCACGGGTGGAAGCCATGCTGAATGACCGTCGCCGCATTGCTCTGGAGAACTATATCACAGCCCTGCAGACTGTCCCACCCAGGGTAAGTGCAATGCCACACGCTGTGTCAGCTGTGTCAAAATCCCTGTAGTCATCCTGGGGAAAAATGAGATGTGCCCAAGTACAGTCCAGCTGTGGAGCAGTGAGTGTGTGTTCCCCGTGCAAGAGCTACTACAGCAGTCAGCTAGTTTGAAAGTTCAGACTGTGTTCATAAATGTAGGCACAAGCACACACACCCCTATATGCCTATAGGTAGATAGATACATCCATAAATACACTAAAGCAGATAATGTTGAAGTGATTTGGTTGTCAGAAATTGTAGCTGTTCAGAGATCCTGCAGAAGGATGATGAAGCATCCCTCCAGGTGATGCCCAAGTAGGATACTTCATCATGTCAAGATGGAGCTTAAGGGTGAGGGTGGTTGTCATTCTCTGTTTTGTTTGTTGAACTGTTGAAATGTGTGTGATGAGAGATCGTTTGAAGATTGTTGGATGGCACGAAGATAGCACAGTTTCAATTCAGGATTGTCTGTGTTGGATACATGTAAACACCAAGCTGAGAATGTGAACTGAGTAGAATCTCCATTGAGTAGTGTCTCCATATCTGTAATGTTTGTATTCAGTACCAGAATAACTGATCTGTGACCTCCAGAAGAGAATCTGCACAAATACGTGGGAAGACAAGTCGAATGTTTTATATACCTCTTGCCTCTTGAGTACTTCCTAGGTGGAAAAACAACCATGTTACTAAAAGGCTTTGGGGTCAGCAGTGTAAGATGTAGTCATTAGATCCTGAATTTGGCCTCACAGGGCGTTACTTAAACATGGTTAACCTGGTAAAATTACATGTTTTAAATTAATTTCCTTCTGCAGAGAAACCTGCATATTTAGTGAGCATGGAAAAGTGATCATCACCTTGATTCTTTGTCGTCATCAAACTCTTTTCTCCACCCCATAGTGCAAAACTCTTGGTTTTACTATGTGTGCCAAATAAAAGAAAAATCTTTTACTTAGGTGTAAGTGTCATGGGGAGACTTCAGAGCAGTTGTGTTATGAGCTAATCTGTATTTTGCAATACTATAATCTGTGGAAAACTAAGCTAGTCTATTAAGTTGTTAGAAGAGGATGTTTGCTCTGAGTACAAGATGCATATTGTAAACTCTGCCTGTGGGAAAAGTAGTGAAGGGTTTGGGCTCACTAGCAGACAGCTTAGAGTTACAGGCTGGGGTGCAGCTTCCTTCAGGAAACTGGAGCCTGTGGCTCAGAGCTGGAGTGAGATGAGGTGAGTGCATAGGCTGACTGCCAGTCGTGTTTGGTCTCTTGCAGTGTGGTTTTGGGTAGTTCAGCTGAGGTAGGATTTCACATTTGGCTTTAGCCATCAGCTGTTGCTGTGACATTGAACCTTATGCAAATGTAATCCTGCCTGAAATGTATCCTGGGCAAAGTTGGGTGTGGATCAGGCTGACAGCTTGGTTCTGCAGGTATCTGAGGTTGTGGAAGGGGAAGATGGGGACCGCCTATAACAGCAGAAGCATGGTAGTAACATCAGCTGGTGTTGCTACCAAATGGGGACTTATCTCAGGACTAATGGGGGTGAAAAGTTTAAATGATAATGTCTTTAAACGGTTCTTTTGCCAGTCGTGTTGATGGTACTGTCCTTGCCTCAGCATTTTTTGGTTGTGTGCTCTGTAGTTACTGACAGTGCAGGCACGTGCCTCTGAACTGCTGGTCAGATGTGTGCCAAAGCACAGGAAAAAACCTGACCTTGAATTCAGCAGGAGGATTTGTCTGGACTTATTGTGGGGCAGAGGTTGAAACCTGAACAGTGATCGATGATAGCTGAACAGCCTAATGAATGAATCCACTCTACTGACTGCTTTGCAGGATACGGAGCCAGAAATGTGAATACACTGTGAATCCAAACTTTGGCTGCCTAGACAAAGAGAAAATGGAGAGTAATGGAAAATTCAACTCTGATATTATAGCTGAATTTCTCTCTGGCAGCTCCCTAGTAAACTAAAAGTACATCTGATACAACGGTGTTGTCTTTGGAAGAGTAAATCATAACTTACTGGTGACTTTTTAAGTAATCTTACAAAAGGGAGGTTTTTCTGGAGTTTCCCCAAATATATTTAAAAGCCTGCTTCAAATTACATGTTTTGCTATTAGTATGTTTACTACAAAACTAGATTCTGCATATTTAAAGCCATGGAGTCTCTTCCTCAGATGTTGTAAGGACAGGATTTGGGTTTAAATTGAAAAATAAGTTAGACTTCTTTATTGAAGTGCATGTCTTCTGCACACAGCTAGTGAGTGTATCTGTATACACCTGAAGTCTGATGTATATAAATACACATATAGATGTGTGTGTGCAAAAAGTATTTTCCATGTGCTGTTTAATCACTTGGACATATTGCCTTGTACTTGAATTTAAATATTTCCCAAGGTTTTTTTGGACTTCTGGCAGGCCACTTAAAGCAGCATGATTTCATTTTACTCTTGGATGTGTAGTAATCTGTGACCAGTCTCTGCTTGCAGATCAGTTACGTTAGGAGTACAGTGAGTCTGGCACTCCTGGTGTCATCAGACTGATCATGGAATGTGATGCACAGTTCTCTGTGAGTGGTGACATCCTGATCTGCTGGGAATGCTGTGTTCTGCATGTATACAGATTATGTGGTACTTCTGTTCAAAGGGTGGGCTCCCAGGGGAGCTGAAGGGAAACTTCCTCTTCCTTGGAAGGTCCTGAGCTATGGACAGGGAGGCTGTCTGTGTGAGAAGCAGTATCATCATTTACTTGCTCCTTTGGATGAGGCTTTCCTTGTAGAATAGCAAGGTATGGAACTAGGCGAACCTTTGCTCTGAGTCAGTATGGTAGTCATGTTCTTGTACACACCTAGAAAACCAGCTGTTTTCAGTGCCATCCTACCTGAAACTACAGAAGTGTGGGAATCCATAGCTTATGTATCAGACCAAAAACTTCCACTGCAGGTTTTTGTCTCATGTTAAGCAGATGATTGCCAAATGCTGGTGTTGGAGGCATGTTTCAGAGTACCGCTCTGGGCATCAAGGGAAACAAGGAGCATGCAGAGATGAAATTCCATAGCTCCAAAGTCTACTAGGACATAAATTTGAGCACAACCAAGTATTTGCACTGTTACTCTATTCTCAGAGCACTCTCATGGGGGCTGCCCAGAAAACTCACATTTGATCCTCATCTGTGACTCCTGATGCAGCTTAGCTGTGCTGCTGTGTTGTGTTGCCTTTGAAAATGGGGTGCAGCTGTTAACTATCCAGTGTCAAAATACTGCATTATTTCATCCTACTCCGTGGTCTTACTACAGAAAAGGAGGATTAGTGGCAGCTGGAACCAATATGCCTGTAGTTTTTAAAACAGTTGGAAATTCTCCCCTTCATTTTGCAAGTTAAATAGAGGAATTCAGATGCATCATTCTCTGTGAGTGGATTGATTCTGTAATTTGCTGCTATTCCCACTTTCACGTGTGTGTCAAATTTTGCTGGATTTACGTTTCCCTGCTTAATCTTCATTGGTAAGAGAGGCACATTCTCTGTGGGAACCCGTGGCAGGGGGCAAAGAGAAGCAGAAAAGAAATCCCGCTCCTAGTGGTGAAGTAAAGGGTTTCAGAGCAAGGAAATATACAGGAAAACTCTGACAAGTAATTAATTAACCTACTTACTTTGCACATAGATCAAAGAGAGCATATATCATTAAAATCACTTTTAAAAGCTTTTCTTCTAATTTGGCACTATTTTACTGGAATAACTAAACTACATTTCAGTAATTTACATTACCAAAATGTAATTTGTTGCTGAGCAGAGCAGGATCATTAAGGTCAACCTTAGCATGTGCATCAACCCCTTTTTAATTTTTTGTTGCAGTTTTTTTTCCCCTGTTGTTGATGTCTTCAGAATTCATTCTGGTACCTTTTGTGCTATGGAAGCAGTGTTTGTTCATTTGAAGAGAGCACAGTGCAGGCTGAAGCTAGTCCAGGTTGGCTATTTGGCCATGAAAGAGGAATCTCCGGAGGGGCCCATAGTGCCTCTGTGTTTGGGAAGTTTGAAGCCTTTCCTGAGTCCAACGAGGTTGCTGTGGAAATATGCAGTTGGAGGCAGGCCAAAGTGTTACTGCTGATCTAGCGATAAATATCCTGTGCAGTAGGAAAGAGCTTTCCAGCTCTAATACTCCACCCTCTAACTCTGCTTCTCCAAACCCATAAACTTACAGCTGTGGAATTTCTCACATACACTTATTTTTGTAGGTTTTTGTGAAATAGCATGGATTTCAGTTCTGCTCTTAAACCATGGCAGAATTCAAGAAACATAGTCATCTAACTCTGTTTTCCAGCAGCTTCTGAGGCTTTGATGTGAATAAAATCAGTGCCATGTTTTCTCCCCAGTCTGTGGGCTGGAGCAAATGGTATGGTCATACACCTAAGCTTGCCAGTAATTTTTATGTACAAGAGAGTTGAAGACAAAAGAGATTATTTCATATCTGTATTAAATTCTGCAAAATTCTGGCAGGTTCGTTGTGTTTAAAACGCAAAGGTTTAAAAGGATGAGCAGGAACAAAATCTGTCCGTAATTTGTCCAAGTTGAGTAAGTTTAAATCCTGAAAAGCAAATAATGAGATTGAATCAAGTACTGTTTTAATTCTATTCTGCCCCAAGAAAAGTCCTTGGGAAGGTAGGCAAAGGGAAGTTTTGAGTACCACTGTAGCCATGTGTTTGTCTTGTGTGGGGTAACGCGTTTTGTTACAAATTAGCAAAAATTGTAGAAGACATCTTTAACTCCACATGAAAAAGAGCTGGATGGGGGCTTGGTTTTGTTTCACCCATGTGTAAAAGTCCTGCATTCATCCTAGTTAGTCTTTCTTGAATGTTCCTAAAATGAACTACTACTCCTGTGTCAACCATGACCTGCAAGTTAATATCACAGCAGATAAGATCTATACCTAATACGGTATACAAGGTATTCCTAATAAATGAATGAAAAGAAGCAGTTGTTGCACATTTCAGGAGCAGCAGTCATAAAGGGTTGGTGATTGATTTTTCTCTAAAGGCAAGATTAAATAGCACAATACAGCATTGTGGAACTTTCCCATTTAGAGAGATTTTTGAGCAAAATGACAAGCCAGCTCAGAATTTCCCATGGAAGTTCCCTGGCACAGAGCCGGGAAGTTGTATTTTAAATACACCGAAGTGTTTTAATATGATTTTTGTGCTGTTTCTCCAAAGTAAGTCTTTTGGATTTCCATGAGGAGAGTGTAAGTTAGATTTGTAGTAATCCGAACTACATCTGATGTTTCTGTTTTCTGAGCCCAGTGAAATTGCACTTTCATCACTCCCTTAATCTGAAACAGTAGACTAGGATCACAGTAGAGTTTGGGGAGGGGGGATGACAGACACACTATATGCATGCATATATATTCATATTTGTATGTTTATAATATTTGATTTAATCTGGGTTTGGGGCAGTTTAGGTCTCATATATGATTCCTTTATGGGGGTGACTTTATCTTGATGCTGATACCACCCAAAATAAAAGCACTGGGTGACAAGAGTCAGTGGGGCTGAACACACCCCCAGGTAGCCAAGAGCTGTCATTGCTTTCTGCTTTGTTTGGGCTCATGCCTTGTACAGCTGGAAATGTGTTAGCCAGCTCTCTTGACTGTCTGGTTAAGCTTTCAAACCAGCGGGCTGCAGTACAGGTCCTTAACTCTGCCCTGATGCATATAATACGCATATGTATGTGTGTGTATGTGGATGGATAGATAGATAATTTAGTTAATTAGTTACAGAAAATACTGTCTTCCAAACAAGAGACAAGGTATACTGTCTACAGAATTAGGTAGAAAGTTAGCTTTTTAATGCTGCATTGTCAGCCTAGGTAGTCTATGGAGACCACAGGTGAAGACTGTGGACCTGTCTACTTTGTACCAAATGTATTGAATACATTCTAGTCCCAACATGCTCTCAAAAACTGTAACAAATAATACTTTGAAAACATTCTCTAGTATAAACAGGATTTTAAATTAACAACTAAAATACCCACAGACACCAGTACATCTGTTGGCCTGTCACAATAGCTTATAAAAGGGCTATGATTGATCTGTATTTAGTTTGAGATTAAAAAAACCCAACAGGTGTTTGAATCGGCTGAGAAACAGGAGTTTTGGAATGAGTTTCATGGAAGCAAATGGCTTTAGAGCGTATGCTTGAAATAGTCAGAAGCAGCATGTAATGGTAGCATTTCCACTGCTTCACCTTGCGTTGCCCACTGCACACCTTACTAGATGGATCAGCCAAGGTAACTAAAAACATGGACATAGCAGGAGTTGTGTTGGGAGTATAGTGTCTGTTTTCAGAGGAAGACTGAAAAAAAGCCAGCAAAACAAGTACAGAAAACTGAAAGTAGTGGAATTATTTCATGAGGCTTAGGTAGCCCCTGGTGGCTGATACAAGTTAGTTATTCTGTGACGTGGTTCTTAGTAAGGGGACTACTGAAATGAACACAGCAAGTTTTCCCTGGCAAAACATGCAGCAGAATTTCAAGTACTAAACCCAGAATTTTATAATGGAGTTTGGAGATTGGTACATGATTTATGAAGAGCAAGAGGTGCCAAGCTGGCCCTGGGATGTGTCAGTCATTTGTTCTTCTGCCACAGACAGTGTCAGAGCTGAGACCTTGGGAACGTAATTTAGCTGATAATAGCATCATTTTCAGTTATAGTTTAATATGAAGGTTCCTGCCTAGGGTTGAAGTAATAGATGGCTGTGAATAGAATAGCTTCAGATCAAGGGTCTGTCTTCATCTCAGCCTGTGGAGCTTTTCCTGACCTTTGTGTCTCACTGTGGCTTCTCTGCTCTACCATCACAAGAGTTCATATCACTGTTCAGTGTAACCAGATCTGGGGGTGAATTGTGCTTTTAAGTGTCTCTGCAAAAACTGCCAGCATGGGTGGCTTTTCAGAACCAGTTCATTCAGTAATGACATTTAAAAGAAAATGTGTATGAAATAAAATACAGAGGTGGGACTTGGGTTCTTTCGCTGATCCAAAAATCTGTTAAAACTCTGCAAGCAGTAGGTCTGCAGTTCTAGGCATTGAGGAGAAAATGATCAATTAATTTACTATTGAGGTTTTTTACTACTTAAGTTGCATTCAGTGTAGAGTTTGGTCCTTGTTTGATCATCCACACTCAGGTATGCAAAGCCCAGTGGAGAGCTCTTGCTGGCCATCACCAGCTCTGGCAATTTCACCTTCAGCCAGAGCCCTGAAGCCATGTAGCAGCAACAGTGCAAAGTTGTTGAAAAGGTTGGAGGTATGACCTGATCCAGTGTGAACAGGACTTCCAGCAAGGAAGCAGAGCTGGTGTAGTGTATGTCAGGAGTTCAGGGATTACCACCACCTTTTGAGGTTTTTTGATCAGTATAGGAATGACCTTATAATAAGAATTATATTATGTAGTATAATATAGTATCTAATATACTATATATAAAGTATAATATTACGTTAACAATGGAGGCAGGGCATGTTTCTTAAAGGTCACTTTAAAGACACTTCTGGTGGTAACAAGTCTGTATGCTAATACTTAAAATCCATTTCAGCTTCCACTTCAGAGGAGCCTGATCTGTACCTCATGTCTCAATACTGTGTTCATGGAATACTGTTGTTTCCATAGATGCCTATTCATCCACCCTAGGAATCTGGCATGTAGTGCAGTGTCTTGCTGATGGGGAAAGCCTTGTGCATCTGTGTAGGGTGACTGAATGCTTCACGAGGACTTCCTAGCTTTGAATCACTTGCTGTTAATGTCACAAGCTTTTAGGCAATGTGAGATCGCTAGACCAATAGTTACCATCAGGGTTAAAATGTGCATATGGCTAGTTTTAAAAACAAAATGCTGAAACTCCCTAGGCTTGTATACCTGCATGCAGGGAGTTTCTAATGTTTGATTGTGGGTTTTTTGCTTGAGAAAAAACAAAGTCTATCCCTGTAAGGAAACATCTTGCATTTAATATTCTTTCTGCATTGTCCTAAATTTGAATTACAGTTTTTGCTGCCGTCACAGGGAGATTTTTTTGAGCAGACATGCTAGAGGCATGCACATCCATTTCTTCTTTATAGCAGTAAGTCTGGGACATTTCTCAATGTTAGAAAAGGCACTGAAGGTAGGTTGCAAATTTACCCAAGTAATTACTTTTTTTTTGCTACTTTTAGTGGTATTTGAGAGGTATTTTCAAGGTTATTATCCTATTAACATGTCTACTTGTGACTCTGAATGTCAAAGGTTCATTGACATTACAGTGAATGCAAACACACCAAAGGAAAACAAAAATAGTGCCCTTTTGGTGTTAGACGTTACACTTGAAATACCTCATGAAGAAACAGAAATTAATCCATTCTCTCTAATCTGCCTTAACCTGGTGTGTTTGGGGGCAAGGAATTGTCAGGAAAGGTAACAACATTTCCTGCCTTCAGAATTTTATTGTTAAAACTTTCTGGTCTTCTGTCCTTGATTCCTGTAAAGATCTGTGGTTGGCACTTTAGTTTGGCCATTACCCAGTGTTGTGAGGGTTACTTGCCTTCCAACATTTCTCCACCGTTCCTTGCAGGTTGCTTGTCTCTGGGGACTTGGCGTTACATTCCTTGTGAATGAGTTTTCAGTCATGGAGCCACTAAGTTTAATCCTCTGGCAAGGAATAACTTCACATCTCTCTATTTCTGTCTGACAGATATTCTTCAAATAACCTCTGCTTTACTTTTCTTTACATTTTAAAATCTCTTGCTTATCTTAGCTGAAATGATTCTTAAATCTTTGAGCTCTGTAGCTTAGTATTCATCTCTTGTGTAAATGCTAAATTTATTTAGGCTCTATATTTGTCAATAAGTTTTCTTAAAACCTCAACTTCGCCCACGATCCTTCCTGCTTCAGAATGCTGTGCACAGAGCCTGTGATGCTTGTCACTTCCCCACCCTTTTCCCTGTGTCCCTGCCAGTGCCCAAACCAGCTGTTCACCACTTCTGCTCATTCTTGAGTCTGCTGCACAGTAAGGTCACATTTCCCTTCCTTCTCACCTGCCTGAGATTCGTGCTTTTCACTGCTCAGCAGCTCCAGGTAGGATATGCAAGCACAACAGCACAAGCCAGGGGGGAAGAATATCCAGAATCCATCATAAACACTCAGTTAAAAAATTAATGTCTTAGCTGGATGCTAGAGAATACTTACCTGTTTTGGCACTGTATTGTTGTATGGAGTAGGAAAGTAAGGAAAAATACACATTTCTTAGTCTTCACCATTCCATTATCATTCTGTGTATATTTTCAAGTTCCCTTCAGCTACAGACCTTTCCTATGTTTGTGTTCAATTGTATGCCTTAAGGCATATTTTTAATAGCTTTTGCTAGAAAAATCACCTGCAATGTATACATAATACTAAGATTTTTACAAAATCTGTCACCCAAACTGAGTATGTGCAGAAGAACCAAGTAGGTGCCCCCTTTTTGTTGCAGCTTTTCAACTGGTTGTGTATTCTGGATGTGTACTTTCTGTACCTCAGCTAAATGGTCCCTTTCCTCTTTTTTTAACCCCTGGTGTCATGTGAATAGTGACAGGACAGGAGTGTCTTCAGTTGGTTTTGGGAGGGGGGGGGTTGGGGTTTGGCTTTGATCGATTTTATGGTTTGTTTTTATGTTTTGCAGTCAAGTCTGATAATTATCCTTTGGCTTAGGTAGAGCAGTGCTTTTCACATGGTCTTCTGTACAGCTGTTGGGCAGGTTGCTTTCTGTACTTGAATCTCTATGGGTGCATTCAGTTTACTGTTGGTAAAATTTACCAGTTGTGATCTTTTTTAGTTGCCAAAGTCAACTCTAGTTGACAGATGTTGATACTGGTTGAGTGTTTAACATAGTAGAGCATATATGGTGAATCTTTGAAATGCTTCAAATGGAGTGTCCAGATTTTGGGGTATCTTCAGGGAGGGATTTTCCTGGTGGTGTTGAAGGTTGTGAAACTGTGTGCTTGAATCGTGGGGGCTTCCAGGGTTGGGGGAGAGGAGAAATAAAGTCTGATGGAGAGAATGGGAGCAAAGCCCAAAAGAAATTGATCTTGGGTGTCCATTGCATATCATGCTAGGATGGCACTTGTTGTCTTGTTAGGCTGATAGTGTAGCAGTTACACAAGATGATAGCACAGCCAAACTTCTTACGGCTGGGGAGGAAATCTGAACGCTCTCCCCAGGGACCTTATCTACTTACCTACAACTACTATTTAATGGTGCCTTCTGCTGAATGTGCTGAGTGAATGTTCCATATGGTAAGAATGTTCCTTATACATTCAGAAGATTAACTGCAGGCATCACTGGCTGCAAAGTGGTTTTGCTGTGGGATACATTTCTAATGCAAGGGACTAAAACGTGTTGCTTTAAACTGATTTTTCCCCACCTATTTTTTCCCTGTAGCCTCGTCATGTATTCAACATGCTGAAGAAGTATGTGCGTGCTGAGCAGAAGGACAGACAGCATACTCTCAAACACTTTGAACATGTCCGCATGGTAGATCCAAAGAAAGCTGCCCAAATCAGATCTCAGGTAATCCCCACTGAGGGTTAATGGGGTTATATTTCTTCATAACCATTGTGAAGTTTCTGACAACCTATGTAAAAAAACAAAACCAGACAAACCTGAGTCCGTTCTGTGCACAGCTTTACATGCAGTAATAATCTGCTTTCTGGCAGAAGATTAGGGCAAAGTGATGTAAGAGTAGGGGGGGTATAATATGTCTTCTGAGAAGAACTGAAAAACAGTTTTTTTGTCTACCCAGACAATTAGTCAATTGTGAACATTTCCTGAGGAGCCCTCGAGAGCATTAGTGCCCAGAGCCTTTATTAGTGCTCTGGGAAATGTCAGTAATAGATTTAGTGACCACACATGGTTATGCTTCCTTCAGCTGAAGTGGCAGAACTAGAAGTGGTGTAGCCATCTTACTGCAACCAACTTTTCTATAGTCATTGCAGAGGTACTTGTAGTGTCTATAAATGTGATTACTACAATGCACTGGAGTTTAATGTGTTCTTTTAAAATAGACACTCTAGTTCATGGCATTTTTACTGCTGAATGTTACTGCTGTCCTCAGTGTGTATGTTTTGGAACAGTTTTTATGTTGCCTTTATAAATCATGGAGGATGAGAAGGTAGAAGAAAAAAGAAAGAAATTGATGTAGGTGAATTTCAAAACAGCTATTAAAATTGTAGGCACAATGGATAATCTGATCAAAAAGTGCAGTCTGCTGAATCTGCTGCTGTTCCTTCTGCAGGATGCAGTGGGAAGCACTGATCCAGCCACAGTTCTTGAACTGACTGGTATTGCCAAAAACCAAATGTAAACCATATGCCTCCCTGAATGGCACAATTTGCATGTTAGACTTTTCAAACATCTAATCTAGCCAGACCTGTACACTGAGATTGTGCTGTCCTGAAATTTCTAGAGTTAGAAATGCACACCTCAAGGTCCTTCCCAACCCTAACTATTCTATGATTCTTCTGCAGTGATGGTTATCTTTCCCTTGTCTTAAACATTAATGCATGTCCTTTCACATCTAACATGACTTTTTAGTTTCTGTAACTCTAGACTACTTTGTAACAAAACACAGTGAAATTTTGCAGACTACAGATTGTGTGGCAGCGCAGGTGAAGATGAGAAGCTGATATTTAAGTGCAGTGTATAGCTTAGTATGTTGTCATAGGAATGAGTATAGTGTCTTTGCCTCCAGAATTGGTCAGAAGACTGGGGGAATTTAGACTGAAGGATCTCTTTGTGAAAATTGTTTTCAGTGGAACATGGAAAAAAAATATTTTGTTCAAAAGCATAAATACTGTATTTGGATTTGAAGAAATCCTGCCATTGTTTCATTAAAATTGCTGTCTGCAACCCATTTTCCTTTTTAGGCTTACTTGCCTTGTCAGTCTTCTAAGATGCACCTCAGTTTCCCTTTCTACTGAAGAGAGGTGATACTTGTGGAGAGTACTCTGGGGGTCCATGTATCATGGGATGTTACGACTCAACTCATAGCAGTGTGCGGGAAACCTGAGGCAATAGAGTTGTAATCACAGGATAATGCAGTAATGCTGGGTGAAAATATTTTTGTTTTCAGCTGAAAAAGCTTGCAAATGTTTTTACCAAGAAAATTGAAGGTTTTTTGAGAGTTGTTTCTTTCTGCAATATTAGGATAAAGGGAGGAAAAACCCAAATAGCTGAAACATTTTGATGCAGCAATCATTGTACCTCACTTGGTTTGCATGTTATGTGAAAACTTACAGGTATGGGCAAATATAAATGTTGTTGAAAGGTAAATGAGGTTGTGGATTTCTGCCACAATAGCTGCTTGTGTACATGCTCTTCCTCACAGCAGCTATAGACCCCTAGTTTAAATAACTGCATTCCCATGGGGTTTCAGATAGTTGCTATGGAAGAGGATCTAGAGCACTATTTTTGTAGCAGCTGCAGGAGAGGTGAATTTTGCAATGGATTTGACAGTTTCGGTACATAGAGCATACTACAATCTTATACCTTACACAAGTGAAAATTGTCTTGTTCTCTATAACCTTTGCAATCTGCAATAATGTCAAATTAACAGTAGTATTCCCTTTCTTAAAATACTTTTATTTCCATAGGTCATGACACACCTACGTGTGATATATGAACGCATGAACCAGTCTCTCTCCTTCCTCTACAACGTGCCTGCTGTGGCAGAAGAGATCCAGGATGAAGTCGGTATGCAGATTATTAATGTAGAAAAAGGAAAAATTTTTCTGTGATGGGAACTTATCACCAAAAGCTAAAATACAGCATAGAATCATAGAATACTTCTTGCTTTTCATAGTAATACATTGTCTCAGCTGACAAAGAGGACAGTAAACTTGGCAATGTTCTTAAATTATAATGTAAATGATAATGAATACTTGGAAGACATATCCTTTATAACCTGTGCAGCGGCGTCATCATATTGTTGTAAATGTCTTCCCTGAAATATGGTAATTTACATTTGGAACCTCCATGCTAAAGGGACACAGCTGTTGACAGTGAGATTTAGCAAATCCTGGGTTTGGATATTTAATTTACATGGCAAGTATTTACATTATCTGATGTAGATGTTTTGGAAATCCCTCAACAAAAAAAAATCAGTTGCAGACCCAGGCATCTGAGAAAAGTGCAAGTATCAACTGGAAGTTGCTAAGTGCAACTTGGCAGTATCTTACTGGTCATCCATTTAGTTCTTGCTTTGTTGGTCAAATGGTTCTCTTTTCCCTTGTTTTAGCAGCACACGGGCTAGGCTGTGGACTAGCCAGGTTAGCAACAGTCCCATGGCTGCATCTTCCTCCAGTGCTGTCACAGCAGATTAACTGTGAGGGAGAATGGTCTTTCCTACCACTCACAGCTCCTGGCTTTGAGTACCTGAAATGGAGGTACCTCTGTCACAGCATTTGGCCTTTGCTGTGTGCTGCTGTTGCACCAAGGCGACTTCACTTAGCTTGTATTAATTTCAGGTACAGCCACAGCTCTGGACATCATGTTGCTAATGGGCTTCTGTAAAAAAAATAATACATAGCTGAATGCAAAGGCAGGAAATAGGATGGTCATTGTCTTTGAAACAGGTTTGTTTTGCAAGACGTAATACTCTGCCAAATGGCAGTTAATGGATTAGTTTCACATATAACCAGCTTGGGCTGACTAAATAAATAATTGATTTCTTTAAAACACAAGGGAAGTAGGCAGGCATGCCATTGCAATAAGGATTAGGATGCATTGAGGATGCAGGGAGGGAATGGAAAGGGAATAGTGGTAGTAGTCATTTGCACTAAGCACAGTTTAGGAAGAAATAGGCTTCTACTTGAGAGGGCTGGTAATGAGATCAGGAAGTTGGGGAAGGGGCTGGGAGGAAACAAAAAGATGAATTACTAATTAATCTTCACCATGTGTTTCTATGCTCCACAATTAGAAGGTGCAATCAACAGTGTCAGTCTGTAGTTGTGCAGAAAAAACACTTTATTGATCATTTGAAAAGATATCATTTCTGTAGCGAAGGAGATGCTGGTACTGTTAGGTCCTGGAGATGTCAGTTTGCTATTGTTCCCTTGGGTTTTTTATTTGAAGTTTGGTTTTCATCTGTTCTTAGTAATGGTAATGTTTGTTGGTGAGGATACTCTAAATTTTCTTCTCCCTCCTAAATACTGAAATGAAATGGGAATTCCAGAGGCTTTGAAGTGACATGGGAGAAAAAGTCTGCTAAGCAGTTTAGAAAAATCTTACTCCAAATCTCAAATGTAATACTGATTTTCGGGGAGGGGGGAAGAGAGAGAAGAGCCTAAAGTTAGTGGGATATTATTTCCTAATTGGATGACAGAAAGTAAGATATCTCAAAGAAAAAATCTGTCACAGTCTCTTGAGTACTTTTTCTCTACTTTAAGGTTGCTTATTTGTGGAGGAGTTTTTACGTTTTTTTGTATACTAAATTCTTCAAAGCATTGCAGGGTTTGAAGCAATGAAAATTAAGTTCTCATACTGGGAGCAGCAAAAATTAAAGAAAGCACTATCAGATCTGAGCTGTACTAGATAAAACAGTTTTCAGTAATGAGAGGAAAGCCTGTTTTCTTTCGGTATCAACGTTCTTGATGATGGCATTGCCTGTGTACTTGGGTTTACACGCTGGTTTTGGTGAAAGTTTGTTGAAGTCATTGCCATCTGTTAAAGGAGACAGTGTCTTCCTAGCTTTGAGCACTGATCTCTTTCAAATTCTGTTCTGAAATGATTGATTTTTTTTTTTTGCTTCTGTACTCTTCCTAAACCCATGGCAAAGCAAACCTCTTACAGCTGCAGAATCTGTGGAGGAGTAAAAAACTGTTAAAATTGCACTTCGTAGCATTCCCAAGAAAAACTATAACTTCCATTAAAACGCGTTTTGTTAGATCCTTTGACTTGGAAAGTCTGAATAAGTGGAGAAGCTGAAAAATGACCTAGATAAGAACATCTCACACACATAATGTCTGAATTAAAAATTATGTATAAGGAAGCATTGTTGGAAATAGCTATTCTCTTAGGCTGGGATGCAAGTTAGATGGCTAATGGTTTAGTTCAAGGTTTTTGTTCATTATTCTTTCAGTTTGTAGTTCCATGCTTTACTGCAGAGTTCTTCATGAACAGTTTTCACCTCGAGGAATTAACAGTCTTTGGTTTAGAAGACACAGCTCTGACATAATTATTCCCTTAATTGAACAAGTAGTTCTGCGAACAGAAAACTAAATGACATCTAGTTCCCTGTGAATTTGTACGTGGGTTTAATCCTGTTATATCTAATAAAATCCTGGGTTTTTACTAGATTTTCTTAGTGCTAGAAATACTACATCCTATTTTGCAGTTTCTCCATTATTAGCTGTTGAAAATTTTGAATCTCAGGTCTTGGGATTTAGTTATTCTTTTTAGAAACTGTACTAGAAATATGTCCCTTATGTCTTCCTGACAGTCCCCTTCCGAAGGTTCATCTGTGAGAAATAGGTGGTGTTCTGTCATTGGAAGATACATGGGCCTGGGGATAGGGTAATTGTAATTTCTGTCTGCTATTTTTGGAGACTGGCTATTTTCAGAACTTCCATAGAGATGATGGCAGGAAGTTAGGGTAGAATTTAAAAGGGTGGTAGTCTTTCCCTGCAGCTCATCTGTAGTCCTCATCACCAGCTGATGTCCATTTGCTTAAACAGAAGATGTCTTGGGATTAGTGTACAGATACAGAAGAAGACTCACAGCACTCCCAAGGGTAGAAAGCAGCACTTCCATGAAGTGAGGATGTTTTGTAAAGCATTCACCCAGTGTGTGATATACAAATGCCCCATTAGGGTAACAGGCACGTGTTGTAGCAGCATATTCCAGATGTGTAAGGAAGAAGACTGCTGGCTGTCTATTGTTCATGCTAGAACAGAAGTGGAATCAGTGTATTGAGGCACAGAAAGAGGTTTTTCTTACTATGACTGTTATGACAAGCCTTGGAAGGCATAAGCAGGTCATTTGTGTAGGAGATCATTTGCCATTGTGGCTTCAAATACGTTTTCAAGGGGCAGTGGTGCAAATGTGCTACACACAAGGTCACTCTTGGGCAACCGATGTAGTTCTTGGGTTAAAATAGTGTTTCTCATGGGCAGCGATATGCCTCTTTGATAGGAGAATTGCACAAAAAAATCTAAGAGATACTAATTTGCACACTGCAGGTAGGCAGATTATTTGGTTACCTAGGTATTTGTAGTCACCTTTTCTCTCTGATGATTCTCATACACTATTTAGTATGTACAGTAGCTCAGAGTGAGCAATGCAGGCTTTAAGGGAAATCAGTTCCTTTGAGCACATCCTGCTTTAAATCCTTATTTGATCAGACCACTTACCCGTGTATGTAAAAAGTAATTTATTGTTGGGAGTGGCACAGTTTCTAAATCACAAGCAACGTCAGAGCTTTGTGTATCAGTCACATGGGCAGGCAGTGATCTGAATTTCTAATTCTGTCTTTGCTGCTCTGTTTCCATATTGAAGTCCTCAGCTCCATGTTTTCTAGCCCCACCAATGAAATATTCAGCATTGTGTACATGCAGCAGTATCCTAACTAAGCTCTGAAACATTCAGTGATGAGCAGTAAGTAAGAGAATATGATTTCATCCATCCCTTGACAAATAAAATCAAGCTGTTGTTAACTTACTGTTCTGTTCCACTGTGTCTATCCAGTTCTTCTCCAGCATGATCTGCATACCACACTGGGAAAAAGGCCAAACATAAGCAGACCCCAGATCACTGCTTGCATTCAGATGCATACGGTGTGCCGTGGATCATGTGTTATTTCAAGTGTTTTTGTGCTCCAGCTTATCATGACGAGGTTTGAGCAAAAGAGATTTGCCTCTTGACATTTGGTTCACAACTTCTGCAAAGATTTTTTTTAAGTATTTGGAAAAGAAGTGTAAATATAGGATAAGCTGCAGACTAAAGATGTCCAAAGACTTGCTTCCTTTTAACCTTTCCTTTTGAACCATTAGGTCCCTATACCTACCAGTCCACATCTGTGGAGGGCAAAGTTAGTGCTACCTTAGCTGGTTCCAGCCTTTCAGCATTTATAAGAATGATTGTTGATTTCTTGTTTCTAGCTGATAATTTTGACGTCTAGCCAATCCACAGCCTTGCTGCATTTGTTGCCAAGAGTTGAATTAGGGTGCTGTTCTCCATTCATTCTGTGGTATCCTTCTTAAGAAGTTTTGAGGGCATTAACTGCTTGCCACGGGCTGACAGTCCAGAGCAACAGCTATTGTGGTTTGAGGATTTATGTTCCAAAACTGAAATACACCCTTGGGGGCTTTGCAAAACAAATTCTCTGTCTGTCCTGTTTGGTGCCATTTCTTTTGTGATTTTTTCTTCATCCTCTCCCTTGAAATGCTATGAGTATGTAATTAATAATGTCTTTCAGACTGTAATGGGACTTCTCAGTGTCTCATTTTTCTCTAACTCTTCCTTATACTTTCTGTCTTAAGTTTTAGTTGAAGGGAAAAGATCTACCTTTAAAAAATATTTAAAATCAGGAAGTGATGCTTAGGATTTCTGCACCTTTATTGAAGTTGGATTGCCATATTGAGGTGTCAGGATAACAAAATTGATGTACGTTAAACATGTCAGTAGCATGTTACAAGGATATTGTAAGGTTACCAAGGGTATTGGAATGGCATCAACAGTACGGTATAGTTTATATCAAGTAGGAACAGTAGTTATGACTCAATTTCAGTACATTACACTGTAAAATTCCTCAAATTGCTTGTTGGTCATGGAAGTGGCAGTTCTAGTCTGCTTCCTGCGAAGCAGTTCTAGTCTTCTTCCTAGACTAGAGGCAAAAGTCCTGGTAGCAGTCATTTAATGCAATTAATGTCATGTATCAAAGTGGCTATAATGCCTTAATTTTTACTTTTTTTCTGGTGAAGGAAAACAGAGATGTTGAAGTGTGGGTAAATGAATAAGGACTCTAGGACCTCTCTGTACTGGGAAAGACCAAGTTTAGTGAACTGGCATAGAGAAAGATGAGGAATTGTCATCAGCAGTGTTCATCCTCAGGACAGTTGGGTTGTTTTTGCACCAGTTGACAAACCTGGTTAATCTAGTCAATGTAAATCCTCCTGGTTCTGTCTGCAGTGGCATTTTGGCTCACATGGGAGTAGAGTTTGGTAACAGATGTCTCTGTTGTCCCTATTTACTGTGTTCTACTTCACAGCTTGCTAGTATAAGCATAGGCTTTGACTGTTCTTGAGAACAGACACTGGGGGGGGTCCACTTGATTGCTAAATAAAGGCACTTCCTAGCATTAGATGGAGGTGCAGACAAGCACACTAAGGACTGGAAAACTAGATACTTTTCCTTCTGAAGAAAAGCAATTCCTCTCTGGTTTTGGTTATCCATACTTTCCAGTTGATACTTCCTTTTATAAAGGAGTCAGATGGAATTGAGCTTTTTGCCCAGGGTAAGGTAAACAGACACAGTTCCAGTGTGCAGTAGTTACAAAAGAGCTCTACCTGAGAAAGTTTAGACAACTCCTATTAAGTTTTCTGGAAATCAACAGAATTGTTTCTAAATTGCCACAGGCACTAGGCTGGTATTTGAGAGGGAGCATCTTCAATTTTGGACACAAGGGAATGTCATCTTTGCCAAACCAGAAGTGCTGACTTTCCGCCTTTGTTGCTTTAAAAACAACACATTTTTCCAGGCAGAAGTTCTTCCATCCAGATTTGATGGGTATATCTGTACCATACAGAAAAACCTCAGTAAACTTTAAATAGTTTACATTTTCTGGAAGTAGCACAGTTATTTGCAGGTCTTACCCTAAGGTACTGTAAAACCTACATTCTTGTTTTCAAGAGACTCTTTGGTGTGTCTGTGTTGTATCATACAGACTTCCCATTCCTCCCATTCTGCTCTGCCCTTTTTGCCCATAAGGATAACAATGCAACTGGAACAAGCAGTCAAAAGCAGCCTTCAGCCAAAGTATATTTGCACAGGTACCCAGGAGTGACTTCCAGCACTAACTACGCCTGTGCTTTTTCCCCACAGTTAAATAGGTGATTTGTTAGAACTCTACAGAAAAATGTATTGCAGTGTCACTGATTAAAAATAGTAGGAGGTTCTCCCACAAAAGCAAATGAATTCTGTGTTGAGCATCACACAGCAGAATTTACATAGAATTTTGTGTGCTGACATAGCGTGGGCCAGGTGGACTACCTGGTAAGCAATGAAGACCTCTTCCACCAAGGACATTTTTAAGTATTTGGCTTGTTAATATATATACACACACCTCAGCCTTTTTTTCAGTTGAGTTTTTTTTTTTAATCATCACAAGCTTATGGTCTTTACTAAGCCATCAGTTTAACCACTTTGTTACCTCTATAAAATATTTTTATGATTATTCAAATGCCATAAATAACTCAGTAAAATACCATTGAGCTATTTGTTGGAGCAAGGTGATGTATTCTGTTCACATGGGGAACCAGCTGATGTCACAGAATCAGAGAATGGCTGAGGCTGAAAGGGACTTGCAGGTGGTACAATACTGACACAGGATGCCCAGAAAGGTGGTAGATTCACTGTGCCTGGAGACATTTAAGGCCAGGCTGGATGTGGTTCTGGGCAACATGATCTAGTTGAAGATGTCCCTGTTCATTGCAGGGGGGCTGAACTAGATGAGCTTTGAAGAGCCCTTCCAACACAAACTATTCTATGATTCTGTGACTTCTGGAAGCCATGTGGTGCAAGCCACCTGCTCAAGCAAGGCCACCCAGAGTCAGTTGCCAGTCTTCAGTCACCCTCACAGGGAGAGGGTGTTTCCGGATGTTCAGAGGAAACCTGTGTTTCAGTTCCTGCCAGTTGCTGCCACTGGGCACCACTGAAGAGAGCCTGGCTGTGTCCTCTTTGCGCCTTCTTTTCAGGTATTCATATACATTGGTAACATCCCCCTGAGCCTTCTCCAGGCAGAACAGCCCCAGTTCTCCCAGTCTTCCTCTTAGGAGAGATGACCCAGTCCCTCTGTGGACTGTCTCTAGCATGTCCAAGTCTCTGTTGTAGTGGGGAACCCAGAACTGGGCACCGCACTCAAGGCATGGCCTCACCAGTACTGAGCAGAGGGGGAAGAATCCCTTCTCTTCTGCTGGCAGTGCTTTGGATACCATTAATCATCTTTGCAGCAAGGGCGTGTTAATGGGTTGTGTTCAACTTGGTGTCCACAAGGACCCCCAGGTTCTTTTGTGCTGAGCTGATTTCCAGCACTTATTGGTGCATGGGATGGTTATTCTCCAGGTACTGGAGCAGGACCTAGCACTTTTTATGCAACTAACTTACTGTACTCCTTTAGTGTGCTGTATTTTAATAGACAAACATAGTTGCCAGATGGAAGGACAGTTCCACGTTGCTTTGTAAATTCCGAACAGCATTCGGGATCTTGGAAGAGCTGAAGAACCTCAGTTACTTTTCCAGATTGAAAACTCTACGTCCTTTGCTGCAGCATAGGAGATAAGAAAAAAAAATGGAAATAGATACAATGTTTTCCTCTTCTAAGCATCTCTTATTTTCTGTCCAGATTATTTAACTGTCATAGAAAAATAGGCAGAAAATAGTACATGATTAAAATAGATATAAATGTACTTCATTGACGTTGATGTTCTCAAATGCTTTCATTAGCAGCATTCTGTATCCGCCTCATCTTTTGTAGCTAAATGGTCTATTGTGTCTTGTCATGGGCACTAATGTTCTTTGGAAAAGATATGAATCCTGAGGTTTGTGCACACAAGCCCTCTTTTAATCTCACAAATATTGTGAGCATGACTTCAGTCAGTAAAAGAGCTAGCTTCCTCCAATCTTACAGATATTGTGAAAAGGATAAATGGCTTCACATGACTTTGGATTGGAGTGGCTTTTCATCAGGGAAGGAGATGGGACATCTTGTTTTCCATCCACTCTTCAGAAATTTCGTCAGAATAAAAAGGTGTTATGAAGTTTATTATTTTTTCCTCTGTTTGAAAAACACTGTTCTGTTTATTTGCACCTGTAAGAAAATTTCATGATCCAAGTGTCAGACAAAACCCAGGAACTTCTGATAATATTGGTGGACTCATAGATTATAAACAAAATTGTTTTTAATTTCTAGACATCTGCTATTTCAATGGCTATTTAAATCTTTTATTCTAAATAATCCATCCTTTAGCAGGGGAGGTTTCAAGGTGTTGCCTTGGTTTTCTTCAGGAGCTGATAGCTAAAACACTGTCCTGTATTGGTAGATCCTTCTTGAAGTCTGTTCTGCATCCTTTCTGTTACTCTAGCCTGAAGTACCTTTTCATAGACACTTCTCTTTAAATAGAAAGTTATCTTGCTGTTTAAGGTCCCACAGGAAGTCAAAGACCAAAAGACGACTCTGAGCTCACAGTGGCAGCTGGTTGAAGAGTATTATTTCCACTGGTAGAGAGGTTACAGTTGTATGAAAAGTTGAATATAGGAGTGTGTGTATTATTTTAAATCAGTATACTGGATTTGTTTCATTTTTAAAAGCATCGTAGGTCAGGATTACCTCATAGTCAGATTTGTTCGTAAACAGAATTTTAGCTGATTTCCTGCTCTACTGCATCT
This sequence comes from Melopsittacus undulatus, assembly GCF_012275295.1. Classification (NCBI taxonomy): domain Eukaryota; kingdom Metazoa; phylum Chordata; class Aves; order Psittaciformes; family Psittaculidae; genus Melopsittacus; species Melopsittacus undulatus. The sequence goes on from NC_047528.1 coordinate 96,420,710, forward strand.
TCGGTGTAAGTGTAAAGAAAAGCTGGAGCACTCATAAAGTCTGATTTTACTGTTTTATATGGGGGGATGGCTTCTCTCAGCCTTTCTCATTTGTATTTCCTGATAACTGCTTCTACCATTATGTTTTAAGAAACTAGTAAATTAGTTCATTATGTTCCAAATTTAAGATGTCATTCTTTTATTGGATGGATGACAGAAGTCTGAAAACATCTTGCAGTTGTCCAGCTTGCATGTATGATCTGAGAGCAGGTTAGCTCAGATGAGCTTGACTTTCTGAATGCATAGCTTCCATTCAGACGGGGAGGCACTGGCTTGGTGAGACATAGCCCACTTACAGAAACATCATTGCGCTTTAGTTACTGAAAATCTTCTTGGTGCACTGAATATATGTGTAATGTAACTCATAAATATGTCATCTTCTCATCATCTTAAACCAAGTTAATGGTGTCAGTGTCCACTCTTACTGAAACAGCCCAGAATCATTGGAGCGCAGACACACCTACAGCAGCTTTCACTTTACTGTTGAATAATAGATTTTCTTTTCCCAATTACTTGGTTTGGAAACACAGTTGTGTCATTCTCTGTGAGTCACTAAGAGATCAGATTTCTAATAGTGAGTGCTGGATTGTGAAAGAAGCAAAGTAATCATCTTAATTCTTACATGCCAGCAGATTCTAAGTGTCCAGTGAGAACCAGTTAGACTGCACAAGCTATATATTATAGCTTTATATATTATATATTTCAGAGCTAGCGTGTCAGTTGTCATTCCCACAGCAGCTTCTGGAATTGTTGTTTGGGGGAATTCAGACACTGAAGTCTGAAATGCATCACTATGGGCAAGTATCTGAGGTGGGAGCGCTGAGTATGCCAATGATGTACTAAGGTTTGTTTTACTCAAGCACGACTTCCTCTTCAGAAGAGCAGAGTGAAAATTCACAGGTGCTTATAATGGCCAAGAGTATCTGACATAGTCTTGCTAGGCAAACTGTTACTATCAGGATAAAAAGGGAAAAGAATTACTGAGGATATGTGATTTTCCAGAACAGCTGGATTGATGGACATGTTGCAGTAACCTCCTGACAACTAGTTCCCATGCATGTGGGATTATAAATGAAGCAATCTTGCATCAGCACAGCTTTTTCCTGCTGTGTGAATCTCATATGCCCAATTTAATTGGAAAATTTGTTTTCCTGAATAGTGCTACCTAGCTGGGATTCCAGTCCTTTCACTGTTCTGTTTCCTTCTATTAGATCATGCATATGAAAGCAGCATAAAAGCCATCAAAACAGTCTATATCCCGCTTAATGGATATGTTTGTTAAATTAAATAAATTCATCTCTTCAGAATTCTCTGACAATCAGGATACATTTGGCCTATCAAGTGCTAAAACTGCACTTAATAAATAGGCAAAATATATTTTATCTGGATCAGATGCTGCACAATTCAGTGTTGGTAAATTCTGATTTAAACTATTATAAGTGACTCAAGTTGAAAATGCTCTCTGGGTTGCTCAGGTGCAACAAATTAATGTTTAGATTTTTATATTTGTATGGACTGTTTAATGATTCACCAGGTGCCTCCAAGTTCAGTAAACATCAAAAATTGCTGTGGGATTCATACCTTTAGAAATTTTTATAAGAAATTATGGGTAATGGACATTTTTTCAGGGGTTAGAAAGTGGTAGAATTTTAGGTTCTTCTGCAGGTTTGAGTTTTACTGTGTAGTACAAGGTTGGCAAATCTGATCATTTGAATCGGTAAATAAAGCTGATAAGTAATTTATGAGTAAATTAAGTATATTTTTCAGAAAATAAGGTAATAAAATTCCATAGCAGTTTTTCATATAAATGCTTTTTTGAAGGACATTTTCATTTACAAGCCCTGTAACCTCCTTATTTAGGATGGAAATATACTTGGCTTTTTCTAATTCATACAAGAGACTGAGGGGGAATAATGAATGCTGATTCATCTGGCAGAAATGTTAGTGATGATTGGGGGGGAGCTGTTTATTTCTTTTAATCTAGACTCCTCAGCCTATTTTAAAGCACTTAATTATATGTTAATTCAGAATTAAATGAGTTAAATTTAAACCTTGTGAATTTGTTACAGTGCCTAATGTGGATCAGAATGATGACATACAATATATATCCTTGTGTATGGTATAGAGTTTCAACAGGGTCTTTAATTGGCACAAGCTTGTGGTTTTGGACTTAACTTTATCCCACAAACTTGCTTTAACACTCCCTGCTTTGAACTGAGGGGGAAATGCAGTCATTAATCAGAAGATTGGCCATTAAATGTTTTTAAAAATCGTAAATGTGCACACATCTGTAGCCATGTATTGATTTTAAATTGTAGTTAATAACTGATTTAGGTAGCTGTCAGGTAGCTGAAGGTCTGTAGTCATTCTGATACTCTTTCACTGAAGGCAAAGAGTGTCATAGCTGCCTTCTTACAAAATTAAACAAAATATCGAGACCTTGAGTTTCATGCAGCATGCTGTAAACATGAGAGAGGGTGACTGTGGTTCTTCCTTGATGAAGTGGTGTGGAAATTTTCGTGAACCTCTGCTCAAAGCTCTCTGCAATTGAATATCCCTCTACAAAACTAAATTTGCATTAAAGTCCATCCCTAATGAGAAAGACACCTAGGTCATATTGAAATTAATTGTTACATGGTAAAAAATGTACTCCTGAATTGGATCATCGAAGCTTTGAACACTGTTTAATATCAGAAAATTGCTTATATCACAGTCTATCTGCAGGACAGTTGCTATGTATAGAAGTTAAACATCTTTGGGGTTTTTTGTAATTTGAGACATAGTCTGCAAGGCAAATCCAACTGAAACATTATTACATGTACCTGCTTACAGAGGCGATTCAACTTGGGTTGCTTTTACAATGCGATTTGGGAGACATTGAAATGCACATATCCCAGAATCAGAAAAGCAGCAAGAAGTGGGAAAGAAATGAAAGGGATCAATTTGTGATCTTTTTAAAAATATCAGAAGCATGTTCTTTTCAGTATGGTTCTAAATACGGCACCTATTCTTAAGTTCAGAGGTGTCGTTCTTCTGAAGTTCGGTTCTTGGGTAGCAGAGTATTGTGTAAGGCTATGGGATGAATATTCTCTTACTAACTTTAGGGAAAATTTCTTAGGTGAGCTGCTTCATAATACCTTAAATGTTTATTTCCTGAGGAGCTGAAAAAGGAAAAGTCTTTTCACCTTATTGAACAAGATTTTGAGGCATATAAGAAATTTCCGAAATCTGCAAAACTGCTGCTGCTACTTGCTCTTGCCCTGATGGTGAAGTTTCTAAAGGACAGAAAGTAAGAACTGTGAAATACTGTTTTCCATCATTCTTGCTCTTTCAGTCTCAGTTTAACCCAGAGAGACATACTGCACTGTAAAAGTTTCCAGATAAGACAACCTGTGGCGTAATTGCAGAGGCTAGGCAGGAGAAGAGAAGGGCTAAATCTGAAGGGGTGGTCACGTTTCTCTGTCAGTATGGATCTGAGCATTGCAGGTTAGGCTCATTTCCAGTATTTCACAGTAATTATCTAGCATACCGCTCTTCTGTCATCGTCATCAAAGAGTGCAGGCAGCAAAACCACTTGCACCTTCCAGTAGGCTGGTCACTTTCAATAAAGGTGTCATGAGAGTTGCTCTCTAAATTATATTTGACTTGTACTGTATAAATGAATGAGTTCAACAGTGAATGCCACATAATTGTGTTTTGCAGCTAGATAATGTTATAATTATGACACCCAGTAGTATGTAACATTATGAATTTACATGCTTGATTGAGCAAAACATGTTAAAATTACAATATGCTTGAAACTCAGTGGAGCTTAACTCTCTGCAGTAAGGCACAGACTTCAGTGCGATTAAATTTAAGCACATGCTTGAAATTCCCTCTAACTTGGGCAGAAGCTGGAGGAAATACCCATGGTATTTTCAGGTATATTCTCTCCTTTGACCTCAGAGAAGGAACTCTAGCTTGATGCAGAAAGATATATATGAAACCCACAGGATTTACAAGTGACCTAACTACCTTTCTGACTGTAGAATTTGCATTCATCACAGGTACAGAAAGTCCTTTGAACCTTAAGTGTTACTTCTCTAAAATGCCTTACTTGCACTACTAATACTTTGTATTTTGGAGTTCCCTACATAAACTGTGTATTTACAACACGCCTCCATAGAAATGACTTGTGGGAAAATAAAAGTGCTTTCTGAATGTGAAATACATCTGTTCATTTGGAAGTGCAGCCACATAGGTGTGTTACAGGTATGCTGTCAGATTATGTAAGAGCTCTAATGTAAATGCAGATGTAAATAATGTTTGGGGTTTGTTTTTAAGTATTCACTAAGGCTTTTAAGTATTCACTTTCAAGGAGGCTTTGTTTTCAAATTTACCAGTTTACCATTTAAGGCCAGGCTGGATGTGGTTCTGGGCAACATGATCTAGTTGAAGATGTCCCTGTTCATTGCAGGGGGGCTGAACTAGATGAGCTTTGAAGAGCCCTTCCAACACAAACTATTCTATGATTCTGTGACTTCTGGAAGCCATGTGGTGCAAGCCACCTGCTCAAGCAAGGCCACCCAGAGTCAGTTGCCAGTCTTCAGTCACCCTCACAGGGAGAGGGTGTTTCCGGATGTTCAGAGGAAACCTGTGTTTCAGTTCCTGCCAGTTGCTGCCACTGGGCACCACTGAAGAGAGCCTGGCTGTGTCCTCTTTGCGCCTTCTTTTCAGGTATTCATATACATTGGTAACATCCCCCTGAGCCTTCTCCAGGCAGAACAGCCCCAGTTCTCCCAGTCTTCCTCTTAGGAGAGATGACCCAGTCCCTCTGTGGACTGTCTCTAGCATGTCCAAGTCTCTGTTGTAGTGGGGAACCCAGAACTGGGCACCGCACTCAAGGCATGGCCTCACCAGTACTGAGCAGAGGGGGAAGAATCCCTTCTCTTCTGCTGGCAGTGCTTTGGATACCATTAATCATCTTTGCAGCAAGGGCGTGTTAATGGGTTGTGTTCAACTTGGTGTCCACAAGGACCCCCAGGTTCTTTTGTGCTGAGCTGATTTCCAGCACTTATTGGTGCATGGGATGGTTATTCTCCAGGTACTGGAGCAGGACCTAGCACTTTTTATGCAACTAACTTACTGTACTCCTTTAGTGTGCTGTATTTTAATAGACAAACATAGTTGCCAGATGGAAGGACAGTTCCACGTTGCTTTGTAAATTCCGAACAGCATTCGGGATCTTGGAAGAGCTGAAGAACCTCAGTTACTTTTCCAGATTGAAAACTCTACGTCCTTTGCTGCAGCATAGGAGATAAGAAAAAAAAATGGAAATAGATACAATGTTTTCCTCTTCTAAGCATCTCTTATTTTCTGTCCAGATTATTTAACTGTCATAGAAAAATAGGCAGAAAATAGTACATGATTAAAATAGATATAAATGTACTTCATTGACGTTGATGTTCTCAAATGCTTTCATTAGCAGCATTCTGTATCCGCCTCATCTTTTGTAGCTAAATGGTCTATTGTGTCTTGTCATGGGCACTAATGTTCTTTGGAAAAGATATGAATCCTGAGGTTTGTGCACACAAGCCCTCTTTTAATCTCACAAATATTGTGAGCATGACTTCAGTCAGTAAAAGAGCTAGCTTCCTCCAATCTTACAGATATTGTGAAAAGGATAAATGGCTTCACATGACTTTGGATTGGAGTGGCTTTTCATCAGGGAAGGAGATGGGACATCTTGTTTTCCATCCACTCTTCAGAAATTTCGTCAGAATAAAAAGGTGTTATGAAGTTTATTATTTTTTCCTCTGTTTGAAAAACACTGTTCTGTTTATTTGCACCTGTAAGAAAATTTCATGATCCAAGTGTCAGACAAAACCCAGGAACTTCTGATAATATTGGTGGACTCATAGATTATAAACAAAATTGTTTTTAATTTCTAGACATCTGCTATTTCAATGGCTATTTAAATCTTTTATTCTAAATAATCCATCCTTTAGCAGGGGAGGTTTCAAGGTGTTGCCTTGGTTTTCTTCAGGAGCTGATAGCTAAAACACTGTCCTGTATTGGTAGATCCTTCTTGAAGTCTGTTCTGCATCCTTTCTGTTACTCTAGCCTGAAGTACCTTTTCATAGACACTTCTCTTTAAATAGAAAGTTATCTTGCTGTTTAAGGTCCCACAGGAAGTCAAAGACCAAAAGACGACTCTGAGCTCACAGTGGCAGCTGGTTGAAGAGTATTATTTCCACTGGTAGAGAGGTTACAGTTGTATGAAAAGTTGAATATAGGAGTGTGTGTATTATTTTAAATCAGTATACTGGATTTGTTTCATTTTTAAAAGCATCGTAGGTCAGGATTACCTCATAGTCAGATTTGTTCGTAAACAGAATTTTAGCTGATTTCCTGCTCTACTGCATCTTCGGTGTAAGTGTAAAGAAAAGCTGGAGCACTCATAAAGTCTGATTTTACTGTTTTATATGGGGGGATGGCTTCTCTCAGCCTTTCTCATTTGTATTTCCTGATAACTGCTTCTACCATTATGTTTTAAGAAACTAGTAAATTAGTTCATTATGTTCCAAATTTAAGATGTCATTCTTTTATTGGATGGATGACAGAAGTCTGAAAACATCTTGCAGTTGTCCAGCTTGCATGTATGATCTGAGAGCAGGTTAGCTCAGATGAGCTTGACTTTCTGAATGCATAGCTTCCATTCAGACGGGGAGGCACTGGCTTGGTGAGACATAGCCCACTTACAGAAACATCATTGCGCTTTAGTTACTGAAAATCTTCTTGGTGCACTGAATATATGTGTAATGTAACTCATAAATATGTCATCTTCTCATCATCTTAAACCAAGTTAATGGTGTCAGTGTCCACTCTTACTGAAACAGCCCAGAATCATTGGAGCGCAGACACACCTACAGCAGCTTTCACTTTACTGTTGAATAATAGATTTTCTTTTCCCAATTACTTGGTTTGGAAACACAGTTGTGTCATTCTCTGTGAGTCACTAAGAGATCAGATTTCTAATAGTGAGTGCTGGATTGTGAAAGAAGCAAAGTAATCATCTTAATTCTTACATGCCAGCAGATTCTAAGTGTCCAGTGAGAACCAGTTAGACTGCACAAGCTATATATTATAGCTTTATATATTATATATTTCAGAGCTAGCGTGTCAGTTGTCATTCCCACAGCAGCTTCTGGAATTGTTGTTTGGGGGAATTCAGACACTGAAGTCTGAAATGCATCACTATGGGCAAGTATCTGAGGTGGGAGCGCTGAGTATGCCAATGATGTACTAAGGTTTGTTTTACTCAAGCACGACTTCCTCTTCAGAAGAGCAGAGTGAAAATTCACAGGTGCTTATAATGGCCAAGAGTATCTGACATAGTCTTGCTAGGCAAACTGTTACTATCAGGATAAAAAGGGAAAAGAATTACTGAGGATATGTGATTTTCCAGAACAGCTGGATTGATGGACATGTTGCAGTAACCTCCTGACAACTAGTTCCCATGCATGTGGGATTATAAATGAAGCAATCTTGCATCAGCACAGCTTTTTCCTGCTGTGTGAATCTCATATGCCCAATTTAATTGGAAAATTTGTTTTCCTGAATAGTGCTACCTAGCTGGGATTCCAGTCCTTTCACTGTTCTGTTTCCTTCTATTAGATCATGCATATGAAAGCAGCATAAAAGCCATCAAAACAGTCTATATCCCGCTTAATGGATATGTTTGTTAAATTAAATAAATTCATCTCTTCAGAATTCTCTGACAATCAGGATACATTTGGCCTATCAAGTGCTAAAACTGCACTTAATAAATAGGCAAAATATATTTTATCTGGATCAGATGCTGCACAATTCAGTGTTGGTAAATTCTGATTTAAACTATTATAAGTGACTCAAGTTGAAAATGCTCTCTGGGTTGCTCAGGTGCAACAAATTAATGTTTAGATTTTTATATTTGTATGGACTGTTTAATGATTCACCAGGTGCCTCCAAGTTCAGTAAACATCAAAAATTGCTGTGGGATTCATACCTTTAGAAATTTTTATAAGAAATTATGGGTAATGGACATTTTTTCAGGGGTTAGAAAGTGGTAGAATTTTAGGTTCTTCTGCAGGTTTGAGTTTTACTGTGTAGTACAAGGTTGGCAAATCTGATCATTTGAATCGGTAAATAAAGCTGATAAGTAATTTATGAGTAAATTAAGTATATTTTTCAGAAAATAAGGTAATAAAATTCCATAGCAGTTTTTCATATAAATGCTTTTTTGAAGGACATTTTCATTTACAAGCCCTGTAACCTCCTTATTTAGGATGGAAATATACTTGGCTTTTTCTAATTCATACAAGAGACTGAGGGGGAATAATGAATGCTGATTCATCTGGCAGAAATGTTAGTGATGATTGGGGGGGAGCTGTTTATTTCTTTTAATCTAGACTCCTCAGCCTATTTTAAAGCACTTAATTATATGTTAATTCAGAATTAAATGAGTTAAATTTAAACCTTGTGAATTTGTTACAGTGCCTAATGTGGATCAGAATGATGACATACAATATATATCCTTGTGTATGGTATAGAGTTTCAACAGGGTCTTTAATTGGCACAAGCTTGTGGTTTTGGACTTAACTTTATCCCACAAACTTGCTTTAACACTCCCTGCTTTGAACTGAGGGGGAAATGCAGTCATTAATCAGAAGATTGGCCATTAAATGTTTTTAAAAATCGTAAATGTGCACACATCTGTAGCCATGTATTGATTTTAAATTGTAGTTAATAACTGATTTAGGTAGCTGTCAGGTAGCTGAAGGTCTGTAGTCATTCTGATACTCTTTCACTGAAGGCAAAGAGTGTCATAGCTGCCTTCTTACAAAATTAAACAAAATATCGAGACCTTGAGTTTCATGCAGCATGCTGTAAACATGAGAGAGGGTGACTGTGGTTCTTCCTTGATGAAGTGGTGTGGAAATTTTCGTGAACCTCTGCTCAAAGCTCTCTGCAATTGAATATCCCTCTACAAAACTAAATTTGCATTAAAGTCCATCCCTAATGAGAAAGACACCTAGGTCATATTGAAATTAATTGTTACATGGTAAAAAATGTACTCCTGAATTGGATCATCGAAGCTTTGAACACTGTTTAATATCAGAAAATTGCTTATATCACAGTCTATCTGCAGGACAGTTGCTATGTATAGAAGTTAAACATCTTTGGGGTTTTTTGTAATTTGAGACATAGTCTGCAAGGCAAATCCAACTGAAACATTATTACATGTACCTGCTTACAGAGGCGATTCAACTTGGGTTGCTTTTACAATGCGATTTGGGAGACATTGAAATGCACATATCCCAGAATCAGAAAAGCAGCAAGAAGTGGGAAAGAAATGAAAGGGATCAATTTGTGATCTTTTTAAAAATATCAGAAGCATGTTCTTTTCAGTATGGTTCTAAATACGGCACCTATTCTTAAGTTCAGAGGTGTCGTTCTTCTGAAGTTCGGTTCTTGGGTAGCAGAGTATTGTGTAAGGCTATGGGATGAATATTCTCTTACTAACTTTAGGGAAAATTTCTTAGGTGAGCTGCTTCATAATACCTTAAATGTTTATTTCCTGAGGAGCTGAAAAAGGAAAAGTCTTTTCACCTTATTGAACAAGATTTTGAGGCATATAAGAAATTTCCGAAATCTGCAAAACTGCTGCTGCTACTTGCTCTTGCCCTGATGGTGAAGTTTCTAAAGGACAGAAAGTAAGAACTGTGAAATACTGTTTTCCATCATTCTTGCTCTTTCAGTCTCAGTTTAACCCAGAGAGACATACTGCACTGTAAAAGTTTCCAGATAAGACAACCTGTGGCGTAATTGCAGAGGCTAGGCAGGAGAAGAGAAGGGCTAAATCTGAAGGGGTGGTCACGTTTCTCTGTCAGTATGGATCTGAGCATTGCAGGTTAGGCTCATTTCCAGTATTTCACAGTAATTATCTAGCATACCGCTCTTCTGTCATCGTCATCAAAGAGTGCAGGCAGCAAAACCACTTGCACCTTCCAGTAGGCTGGTCACTTTCAATAAAGGTGTCATGAGAGTTGCTCTCTAAATTATATTTGACTTGTACTGTATAAATGAATGAGTTCAACAGTGAATGCCACATAATTGTGTTTTGCAGCTAGATAATGTTATAATTATGACACCCAGTAGTATGTAACATTATGAATTTACATGCTTGATTGAGCAAAACATGTTAAAATTACAATATGCTTGAAACTCAGTGGAGCTTAACTCTCTGCAGTAAGGCACAGACTTCAGTGCGATTAAATTTAAGCACATGCTTGAAATTCCCTCTAACTTGGGCAGAAGCTGGAGGAAATACCCATGGTATTTTCAGGTATATTCTCTCCTTTGACCTCAGAGAAGGAACTCTAGCTTGATGCAGAAAGATATATATGAAACCCACAGGATTTACAAGTGACCTAACTACCTTTCTGACTGTAGAATTTGCATTCATCACAGGTACAGAAAGTCCTTTGAACCTTAAGTGTTACTTCTCTAAAATGCCTTACTTGCACTACTAATACTTTGTATTTTGGAGTTCCCTACATAAACTGTGTATTTACAACACGCCTCCATAGAAATGACTTGTGGGAAAATAAAAGTGCTTTCTGAATGTGAAATACATCTGTTCATTTGGAAGTGCAGCCACATAGGTGTGTTACAGGTATGCTGTCAGATTATGTAAGAGCTCTAATGTAAATGCAGATGTAAATAATGTTTGGGGTTTGTTTTTAAGTATTCACTAAGGCTTTTAAGTATTCACTTTCAAGGAGGCTTTGTTTTCAAATTTACCAGTTTGTGGGGAGTTTTGATTCCTACAGCTGATAAGATGCAGATGTTCAAATTTAGTTAAAACCTGACTGCATTACATCAGTGCAACTCCTTTAGGCACATGATTGTGTTGAAGATTGAGCTGTGACATGTTGAATTACCTCATAAAGTAGGCATCATGAAAGCTGCATCTAAATATGTTACCTCTCATCACATGCACCACAATAAATGATTGTGTAAATGTTCTTGGTGAATCCTAGTTGTAATATACATTACTTGCATGATTTAAACTGTCTTCAAACTGGTATAAGATAATATGTGCACACCTGCAAATTAAGCCAGCACTATGACCCAGGCACTTGTTAATTTCTGATGTTAAGAATAGTGAGGTTGCTGATACTTAAATTTTGTCTTTTTGAAAGCACATGTTCAAAAGCAACCATAACTTTGGGAAGAACACGTGTTCAGTTCAGACTGAACGATTACTGATAAGATGGTGCATATGAGGCAGTAAGACTCTGCATTTGTACCAGTTTGAAATGGTTCTCAAACCTGTCTTTGTTGAATCAATATGTATTCTGTCATGTAGATATTGTTTTACAAAGGAATTTGGCTGTTGGGTCAAAGCTATGTCATGTAATTTGACAGTGTCTTAATTAGATGTGTTTGGGGGGCACTTCGTTTAGTCTGGTTAAGATGTTAAATTGCTTTATAGAGCTTCCAGAATTACAGTTGCCAATTTTAAAGCTGATTTTCAAGTAAATTCAAGATTCGTACACACAGCAGTTATTGCAGAGCTTTCCATCTAGTAAACAGGTCCCTTGTAAAGAAAACACAGATAAATGGAGCTGTTCTAGGTGAAATTTCTGTCATTATAGCTATGCCACTTAAGGGCTGGGGTAAGTATGCCCTAGAGTCCAGCACTGGAAACAGTGTTGTATGCCAGTAAAAAGTATGTAAACTTATAAAATAGCATGGGTTTTGCCATTCCAAGACTCCTGTCACCTCTGTTAGGATTCATCATGGTACGTTTGCTAGTATAGTGGTCTTTGCAGAGCTCTATGAGTAAGAGTGTGGTCTAGGGCCATTGTGGAATACTGGCTTGTAACAGCCCAGTGTCCACCAGAAGATTCTATAATAAGTTTTCTTTCTTTTCCTCTACTCCTTTGCTTTTAGAATCATAAAACAGTTAGGGTTGGAAAGGACCTCAAGATCATCTAGTTCCAACCCCCCTGCCATGGGCAGGGACACCTCACACTAAACCAGATCACCCAAGGCTTCATCCAACCTGGTCTTGAACACTGCCAGGGATGGAGCATTCACTACCTCCCTGGGCAACCCAGTCCAGTGCCTCACCACCCTCACAGTAAAGAATTTCTTCCTTATATCCAGTCTAAACCTCTGCTGTTTAAGTTTCAACCCATTACCCCTTGTCCTATCACTACAGTCCCTAATGAGTAGTCCCTCCCCAGCATCCCTGTAAGCCCCCTTCAGATACCGGAAGGCCGCTATGAGGTCTCCACGCAGCCTTCTCTTCTCCAGGCTGAACAGCCCCAACTTTCTCAGCCTGTCTTCATATGGGAGGTGCTCCAGTCCCCTGATCATCCTCGTGGCCCTCCTCTGGACTTGTTCTAACAATTCCATGTCCTTTTGATGCTGAGGACACCAGAACTGCACACAATACTCCAAGTGAGGTCTGATGAGAGCAGAGTAGAGGGGCAGGATCACCTCCTTGGACCTGCTGGTCGCACTTCTCTTGATGCAGCCCAGGATACAGTTGGCTTTCTGGGCTGTGAGTGCACACTGAAGCTGGCTCATGTTCATTTTCTCATTGACCAACACCCCCAAGTCCTTCTCCGCAGTACTACAATGAATTTCCTTTTTGCCCAACCTGTAGCTGTGCCTGGGATTGCTCCGACCCAGGTGTAGGACCTTGCACTTGTCATGGTTAAACTTCATGAGGTTGGCATCAGCCCACCTTACAAGTGTGTCAAGGTCCCTCTGAATGGCATTCCTTCCCTCTAGTGTATCAACAGAATCACACAGCTTGGTGTCATCGGCAAACTTGCTGAGGGCACACTCAATTCCATTGACCATGTCAGCGACAAAAATATGGCTCTGTGTGTGTCTCTGTGGAATAAGAGAGTAGTCTTGAAAGGAGCTTGCAGTGGTATTGCCCGTCTGTCTAGTTCACCACATGTATTTTACTTCAGTTTTTCTAGATGCTTGTTGAGTTGTGATGACTCATGGGGAAATGCCTGCAGTGAGAACCAAGAACGAGGTTTGAGGTCCCAAAGGTTTTTCCCCAGGTCATGGCAGCTTTTGAGCACCTGCTCTCAGAGGGACAAAAAGTTTCAGCATCCTCCTTTTTCTTCTCCATGGCAGGACATGTAGGACATAGTAGGACAATACAAGGAGATAATAAGCCAGGCAACAAAAAGTTTATTGTAGCACAATTGTCATGAAGTTTTTGTCCTATTGATTTGATGGGAGATGAAATTTTGAAGAGCAGGCCCAGAATCTCTGTTTTCAGCACCTAACCATGAAGATACTCACCACACAAAGAAAACTCCTGAAACAGTCTTGAATGCACGTCCTAGCCTGCAGCTGTGTCTGTACCTCTGCTTGTTTAGAGAATTGTCTTTTGCAGGGTTGGGGGAATTCAAGTTGGCAAGTGTGAAAAGGAGAGCGAATACTGTATAGCTGTGTAACAGGCAGGCTGTATGGCTTTCCATTAGTGTAACCGATGATTGAAGTAGCTGTCAATACTTGGAACAAAATCAACACTGAAAAACTGGTCTTGGACTTTGCCAGCTGGTGTGGATAACCAGACACCCTAGGGCAAACTTTTTTAGCAGCAGTTCGGAGATTGAAACAATTGTTTGCAAATGATTTACTTAGTGCAGACACAGCTGCCTCAGTCTGATGGACTCCAGCGTGGTTTCTAAGCCAGGCATTTCCAGTTTCACACTGTCATTCAGTGTCTGATTCATCACATCAGATGGGCTCGTTCATTTTGGCCATTGTTTCCCTGCTTGTAAAATGGATGCAATCATAATCTGCTGGTTGTACTATCTGTCCACCTCACTTGAGCTATTGTGTGGGTCCGTTAATGTCTGTGCTCTGTGCCACAGCTGAATGGGAGACAATGGAGCCTGCAAGTGCTGGCAGTGACATCCTCCCAGTTGGGTAGCATTGAGAGAGAGACTGTGTATGCATCCCTCCAAGCCTTCTGGGACTTGGATATAATCACGGTGTCATGATGGGGGTTGAGTACCTCCCTCTGTCAGGCACGTCTGTACCATAGCATTCAAAAGATTTTACTGAGGGGTCTAAAAGATCTGGCATGTACAGAAATTTAGATGCTCTTTGTCACTTTTGATACTGGGAAATAAGTGGTCCTATACAGAGTGACAGAAGGGGTTTAGCACTAGCCTGGCAATTCCTGTCCCTGCATTGCTACAGAGTTCAGATGGGGTGTGAAGCGGTGACAGTCAGGGGACCCTTAGGCAAGTGAAGAGAAGCCATTCTTAGTAAAAGCTCTTGTACCATCAGCTGTCATGGATGTGCTTATGTGTGCAAGCACTTAAACCCTATTAATGTAACCTTTAGAGTCTTTGATTCTGAACTATTTAGCTCTGTAACATCTTCTTACTAATTACCTTGGTGCATTATTAGCAGTTATGTATCTCCATTGTGGTTGCTTGCTTACTTGAACATGCTGTTGTGCACCGAGTTCCCTCAGAGTACTTCCAAATAGTGTGTTGTTCCTACAAAAAACTGTCAGTGAAGAGGGAGATGGAGAGTAGATGAACTTTGGTATGAGAAGGGAGTTGGAATAATGAAGCACACACTGCCTCCAAGCTTATGAGTTGGACAGCCTATCCTGTACACCTGATGGAGCCAAAAGTGCTTTGATCTCATCTTGTTTCAAATTATAAAACACACAACCTAAATAGTACTGCTCTGCTTTAGGTCCTGGTTTCTTGTAAAATAATTTGCCTACTGATGTCTATTACTACTAAAGATTTTTATCAAAGAACTACTTCAGTATTTTCGCAAAGTTATATATGTTAAAAGAGTACCTGCTTCTTTAGATTCAGTGTGTTGTTGTAAGCCAAATTTAATATAGTAACTTCCACAGTGATTTAGGATTTAAGAGCTTTGATAGAGAGCATGTAAGAGGAAGGGGAAATAACAAAGACATTGTTTCCTGTGGGCTTTTCTGACTTAAAGCAACGTGTTGAGTTAAAGGGAATTGATTTGTGCTTCCTTTAAAAGTGGTGGGGAAGAGTTCAGGGACTCACAAAGCACAGACGTGTGATCTCTGGTGGAAATGGGGGTGGGAAACAGTATTGAACAATTCTGGTTCATGTTGCAAAAAAAAATGCCTTGCTTAGCTGCAGTGCTTATCACATAGTTTTGACTATTGTAAGCCTTTATGGTTTTTTTTTATCATAAGAAAACAGAATCTTGTAACAGTAAATTATTGCTTCAATAGCATTGGAAATGCGTCCTCAGAAATGCAGGCTCTTTCAGATAATTTCTGTGTTGAAATTCCTTTCCTTTGCAGATGAATTACTTCAGAAAGAGCAAAACTATTCTGATGATGTTTTGGCCAATATGATCAGTGAACCCAGAATCAGCTATGGAAACGATGCTCTCATGCCTTCGCTGACAGAAACTAAGACTACAGTTGAACTTCTGCCAGTGGATGGAGAATTCAGCCTAGATGACCTTCAGCCATGGCATCCATTTGGTGTTGATTCTGTTCCAGCCAATACTGAAAATGAAGGTATGTACAGTAAGGGGAGGAACCACAGAGCATTCTGAGTTGAGCTTTGTGGTTTCTCTTCACATTGTTCCCTGAAAATTGACGTCTTTCTGATGTAAGCAGGATAGAGTTCCTCAGATATAAGTTCAGAACTTGTCTACTGTGTCCCTTTGATGGACACAGTAGAATTTAGACACGCAATAGCTTTCAGTGTTGAGCTTACTTTCCTTGAAAAGCAAATCAAAATAAATTACCACAGATTATGAGTGACTCTCTTAGAAAATACATGGCAATTAGCTAAGGTAGCTCAGGAAGTTGTTAGATTTGTGCCATGATGAGATCAGTGTTTTAGTTAAGGAAAAGCTTTGTGTTTGCTGGTATAATAATTATTACACATCCTTCACAATCCTAGCATGAGAGTTTATTTTATTTCCACACACACACTGGTTGTCTGGACTGTACTGCAGCAGTATTCCTGCATAGTCGCAAATGCAGCTAGTTAGTGAAAACTTTTTTTTCTGAGTATTTCATGTTGCTCATGGACTAATTTATTGAAGTGGCTGCATACTTCTTTAATAATTTATGCATAATCTGGAATTGGTAGTTAACTTAGGTGCCAGAGCCAATTAATCAGAAACCTGAGGGACTTGAATCCTGTCGTTAAGGTTTCTCCCATTGTGTTTGTTTTCATTTATCAGTTCAACTCTGCTGTCGTTAGTGCTAAATTAATCACATAAGTGAAAGTTTGTTACTGCAAAGCAGCAGATTCACAGAGGCTGGAACTGCAGAAGTCCTTTTTCAGGCAAATTTATAATTCCTAACTGAACTGCACAGACATTAACCTCCCTCAGAAATCTCTGAAACCACTGGCTTAGCCTGTACCTGCTCTCAGAATGAGTTCTGGTACCAGCCTTAGTTGGCAGTTAGTCTCACTTAGCACAACATATGACTGTTGGCAACTGGGTTCTTGAGAGATGAAACATGGGATGTTGATTTGCCAGGTCTCAGGTTGATGCCAGATGAAATCAGTGGAGTCAGAACCAGTTCTGTTGTCAAAGTGGATCGTCCCTAGGAGTCAGAGAAGGCCAAGATGAAATGAATGAGTATCTGAGCAAAGGTCAACAAGTCAGTGAAGCAAAATTTGAGGGGAAGAGGAGAGGCTGGTCAGGAGTGGGGCTAAAATCAGACTGCCAGGGGGTCAACACTACAGATAGGAAGCAAGTGAAAGTGCAGAAGGAGAGGTAGTGCAAACTAAAAGGACTGGCCAGCAGCAAGAACCAGAAGGCAGGAGATGATGACAAGGACTCCAGATATGTCTGCAGGGCACTTGCAGTCAAGTGATGTGCTGAGTCTCTGAGAGCAGCTGGCTGGATTGCATCAGATGCTGGTGAGTAGTACAGATGGCTGACCAGGCTGGCCGCTGGTGTCTGTCCTGCAGGAGTATTCCAGTACAGCTCTGGCTGCTGCTTCTCCGATAGCTGAAGCATGCAGGGCATCAGTTTCTATACCCACTGACTGCTTTCATGAAACTTTGTGAGAGTTAATTACTTTTGAAGTCTGTCCTCCCAGCTTTCAAAATTTAACTGATTTCAGTCACCAAGTTCATAAGTTATTGGGTAGACAGGTGAACCCAGACATACCCACAGTATAATCCTTCAGAAACCTGGGAAGCCCAGAGTTTAATAATGAAAAGTACATACTTTAGTGTGGCACTGAATTCCCAGAGGTAAATACATTGAGTACGGTTCTTTCAAAATGTATGACATCAAATAAGAAACAAAACCTCTCCTGCCTTGAATAAGATACTGTTTAATTATTAATCCTGTGTATTTTAATGCACTGCGTGGTTTCTTGCAGCACTTCTTAATGTTTACTGTGGGAACATCTTTTAACTTTCATACCTTTTAAGTTGTTGGGGTTTCAGGTTGGGGTTTATTTTTGATGTCAGGGTTGTATTTGTCATAAAATTAGGGCAGCAAACAATTCTGTTGGGCCAGCCATTATCAGCGTTTAAGTCTGCATAGCTAGAAATTATTTAAAGACTTAAACCTCTTCAAGTCCTTCTTGTTTCCCGTTGCTCTTCTCTTTCAACTACCCAGACCACAATGTCGTTAATGTGCTCATGCCTACAATATCTTTTTTTCCTCTCTTTAGATACCCTCTCTACACCCTTGCCCATAGTATTAAAGGGAAATTTCACAGCCTTGTCTTTTTCCTTTGTCTTTGTCTGTCATCTCTTTGTTCCAGAAACCCAGGACTAAATGTGCCATTTGTCCTTGCTTCCCATACCTGTTTTCTTCTGTGGCCATGGTCTAATCGCAGGCTTTGTCTAAATTGCTTCCAAAAACATGTCTGTCCTGTTATAATATTTGGAAGTAGCAAGAAGGAAATAACAATTGTCACAATTTTCTCCTTTTTTTTTCTCCTTTCCCTCTCCACTGAAGGTCTTTTTGCATAGTTTGTTTTTCACACAGTAAGTTCCCCTTACGCAGTGAGGTTTTTGTATTTTATGAAGTCATTCAGAGCAAGTCATTCCTATTTCTTAACAAGTAACAGTTCATCAAAAAAGGCATAAGTTCAAAAACAATGTACTAGGGAAACCTCAAATACAGGAATGTGACTAACTGTTGCAGTATTAGTGATAATCTCTTGCTGCTGGGAGATGCTGAGCATGCCATCACAGGTAAGAAGAGAACTGAACATCTCGGCTCCCATTTACTTGGATGAGGGCTGAGGGTGCTCAGCACTGTCAAGAAAATCACAGCATGTTCCACACAGACAACATGGTACCTGGGAAATCTGCTGAGCAGTTGGTCCAGCAGATGTCAGAGACCACCAGAGGAATTTCAGATGTCAAACAAGTTACCAGTTCATTTGTTAATACTGTTTTGGTCTAGTTTGAAAGCTGAAGTCAACTTTGTTTTAAACTCTGCTGAACAGAAATCCAGAGTGCTAACATCTAATCATGCAGATAGGTTTCTAGGTAGAATGAGAGCCTCAGCTTCCTCACTGCAAAGAGCTGCTGCACTGGATAAGCAGTATTTCTTCAGTCCTGAGCAGGCACACCAAGTAAATCGTTCACCTCACTGCAAATTTGCATTACTGTCAAAACAAATTTCTGATGGGACCACTGACATGTGAGAGGCAACTAAACAAATCCTGGAGCTGGCTGGATTAGGACCTGGGATCCCACCCCGTTCGGCACAGTCACAGCGCCAGGCCTTGTTTTTAAGGAGCCGTTCAAGAAATGCTTATACCAAAACGTGGAAGGAAATGCAGCCATTAAGTCTTAGTTTCAGAGTATCCAGTGTTCTGCATACAAGTGATGAAGTTAAAATACTACAAAAAATACCTTAGGTTTGTCATTAGTTCTCATGCCTGTTTTCTGCCATGGCCGTGATCTAATCCCAGCTTCCAGCCAGAGATATTGATAGTGTATTGGATTGGTACATTGCCATATAATCTCATGGCTTCATAACTCAATTTGAAATTTTCCAGTCTAAACTGCATGTTTAGGTAAAAGGATGGGGTTTATGCAGTTTACTGAAATTGCTTTTTCTGATGAATGAGTGCAAAATAGTGTAAAATTCAAAAGACCTTGAAAGTATAGGTAGCTCAGTATTTTCTGAAAGAATTTCCTTCCTTGTATTTTCCCTGTAAATGTCCACAGGGATGAATCCAAAGCACTACACCATACACAACACAGCTTGCGTGGCTGAGCATATGTCTAGCGTGTTGCAGTACAAATCAGGCTAACAAAAAACGCTGTCTGAGGGCACTGCAGAAGGCACCACCAAACTGTCAGGAAACTGTCTTAACAATGAAAAATGCACTTTCAGCAGTGGGGGCAAAACCCCAATAGCTGTGAAGCTCTAACAAGGCTTGTGATCATTTTGCCAGTGGGTACCTGGGTATTGTGTTTTACCCTTTGTATTTTACAAGTTATAGTTAGCTTTAGTGATAAATTACTCATCTGAAGTGAGATTTTTTTGTGAATGTACTGTCTTTGTCTTTAAGACCGGGCCAGTTACTCCCCTCAACACTTTTCTTGGTGGGTGAATATCATATACCTCTTCTCACCTGCCGGTTTGTACTAAATTTGAGCTTTTTGATTCACCTTGATTTTACTTTCGGAAAGAGAAGCAACGATGGTCTCTCTTTCTCTTGAGATGCATTAGCATTAGATACATGGTGGGTTGTAGAGCCTGTATGAAACCTGCATAGTCAGTGTAAGCAGATATCTACCAATTGTGAGGCTATTTGGAAAATTTTCAGTCTTAATTCTGTGTATTTCTGTGCACATGGAAGTGTGTTGAAGATAAATACGATTCTGGAGCATCAAAATGAATGCATAATAAGAGATCACATCTTACAGCTGCAATTGTTAATGAAAGCTGTAGTAGGTTTAAACTTCTCCCCTCTATATCAGCTGTTGAGAGGTACTGTGATCCAGCAGGGGAGGCAGTGAGGAAACCCACAGACAAGACTTTCAGAGTTAACTGCCCATTAGTACTGGGGCAAGAGCTAGCAGGTTTTGAAATGCAGCTGTAATCCAAAAGGTGGCAGCTCTCCAGAAACCAGCCTTTCTTTGTATCGTGCTGCTTGAGGCACGCTGTACTTCAGTGCCTGGAATCACGATCTGCTCTGGAAGACCTTTTGCTCTGATCTTTTGCCTTCAGTTTTTTCCCTGCAGCTGGTTTGTGACCTCGAGAAGGTTGATTTAGGTTTTGTGTCAGTTAAGAAGTGTGCCAGTGATGTTTGCCTTTTCCTTGGCAGACTGCTTCCAAAACTATAGGTGGCAAGAAGAATTATTATTAATACTTTCACTAGACTCCACAAATACTGCATTACACTGAGGTCAGGTCCGTGCTACTGTACAACAGAAATTTCCTCCATCCTCTTCTGCTTTCACCTTCTCCCATTTTAATTGCTACCTACAAGCTGCTGTCTCAGTTTTCCATAGCTATGGGCATGTAGGGTTACAGCGTGAGAGGGAAATAAGACCCCTTAGCTTTCTAGGGAGGAGGCAGACACCAGAGCAACAGAGGGTTCTTCAGGAGCAGTTTGAGTAATGTTGGACCTTGGTTATTTCTTCCATTCAGACCTTTCCACTGAAGATTTACAGCTGACCTACCTGAGGGTTGGTGCTGACAATATTGGAAAACCTAGCAGAAGACTGAAATAGGAAAGTAACTAAAAAATGTAGTTTTTATTTAAGGATGGAAATTGGTTTTTGTACAGCAGTGTGTAAGGAAAGCAATTACATGGTCTGCTAGTGCCACTCTGAACTGCTGTGAAGAACAGTGGTTTGATGGCTTGTCTCTGCAGCACCAGACCAGCAAGCCTTAAGAAAATTTTGCCCTTCTGGAAACAGAAGCAAGTCAGATACAAGGATGCACTTCTAGTCTGCAGCTACTATAAAGCTTACTGTTTTTTTCCCAGAGGCAGGAGCTATTGCAGTCGTGTCCTGTGTACAAAGGACATGTGTGCCACATAGGCATAGTAGGTTATTTGTCAAACTCATAGGAACACTAAACAAGTGACACAGACTTCCTGAGAAGATGGGCAGTCCTGTTACTTAAATGAGCAGTATCATCAGGTTTGTGTGATTTCCTGATGCCAAATGCAGGTGAGCAGTTCTTAGTGATTGAAAACTGTGGGTCTGTCAGTTTTCTTGTGTTATTGTGGCTCATTACTGCTGATTAGAAGGTTCATATTTGAATCCAAGAATTCAAATGAGTGAGAATACCTTATTCTGAAAATTATGAATTCTAAGGTACAGCATAATATTTTATTTCTTGAGTTTAAGTTTCGTTCTGACACCAGCATTTGGGTAGATGAAGAAGGCAGCAGTATTGGAGCAAAAGAGAGAAACAACAAAAAAAGAGGGGGGAAATCTGAATGTTTTAATTAGTTTCTTCAGTATGCTTGAACTTTACTGAGGTACTAGGTAATGACTTAAACAGCTCCTAAGTTTTGCAAATCCTGTTTTTCTGTTAGTGCCAGTAGGTTCCATCAACCTTAAGTTTCAGCTGATAAAGCCTTAGTACTGTAATACAAGAGTTTTGTAAAACTATGTATGGCACACAGTTGGGAAGAAAATAGTGGTTTCCTTTTGCTTCCCTTTAAAAAACTGGAAGACAAATATGCTGTCTGCAAATCTGAGCACATTGCAATGGAGTATTGATCGTATTTTCAAAATGCGCTTTACTTTTTTCAGACCCTATAGCTAGTGCTATAAGAATCCCCATTGAAAGGAAAAAGGAATTGAGGTTCAGTGGGTTTATAAGTCAGCATCAATCAACAGTAGCTTCAAGAACTCATCGTGTGCATTCTTGCTGCCTGATCTGATCATCAGTTGGAAAAAGTTTGCACATCATGAATATAGGTTCCGTCTGCAGACAGAAATTTTTGATCTTGGAAGTTTTTTCACTTTAAGCAGTAACCAGAATATGATGTAAAATTGACACATCAGCTGTGAATCTTTCCTTTTGAAGTCGTGTCCATCCCTTCCTTTTATTTCCAGGTTTAACTGAAGCTGTTGCTTTGGTAACTTTGTTTATGCAGTGTCTCCTGCACTGTCCCAACAGAAGAGCAGTTGACTTTATCATTTTGGGGGATTTTGTTTATTTTTTGTTTGCTTTTCTGTTTCTTTTCTGCACATGCCCAGTTGAGCCAGTTGATGCCCGCCCAGCTGCAGACAGAGGACTCACCACACGACCAGGTATACAACTTGCATGGCTTTTACCTAACCTTTGTTTTCCCCGCATGCATGTGGTCTGCTTGTGCTGAAATGATTACCTTTGCTTTTGTATAACCCTCTCTTAAAATGTAATGCTGTGCAAGAACCAGGGAAGCATTCCCACACAAAACCCGTGAACCTGTGTGAGTGCTGTCTGTATTAGGTGTGTTCCAGATGTGTACTTGCAGAGAGAGTGGGACCCAGAGACCCAGAACTGATACTGGCATAAAGTTGTCATCCCTTCTAGCAATAATGCATTGGCAAGTGCAGAAGGTGGTAGAAATGGCACCCCCTAATGCAGAGAGTACTTTTAATTTGGGAATGTGTGATAGAAATGTTGAATCCTTTGTTTAGAGCATACAGTTTCTTGAAGTTGGGGCTAATAAAGAACTTGTGCGTATCTTCATGCAGGGGCATCAATGGTTTTTGCTGTGATATTTTTCTTGGCTAACCAGGTATCTAAACATTGATACATATATGCTCCCTCTGGATCCTCTCAGGACACCATTCTAGGATGGAGAAGGGTGGTTATTTGCCCTCTCTCATACCTGTATCTTCCTCTTGATTTCAGAGTAATAGCAGAAGACTAGTTTGGTGTGTCAGGCTGCAAACATTTGGAGAAAGTAAATGGGACAAATCCAATTTTCAAAGTAAAAGAGTGCTTTTCATACTAACTTCTTTTGCTTTTTAGGTTGATTTTCCTCTTGTATTTGTTTAGGATTATTTTGAAATGGCAGATTCCATTGAAAGCAAGCAGACGTTCATTTCGGAAGAGCTCTCCAACGCATAGTGAGATGAGATCAGTATATTTTAGGGTCAGAATTATTTTAGTGTCACAGCATCGTTATGTTGTTTTCTTCAGATCAGATCAAACTGATCAGTCTTCTTTTTTTTTTCATATTTTCCTCACAAATGTCCATTAGATAGCGTATGGACAGCACCCTCCCAGTGCCTTTCTGAACACTCACCTGTATCAAGGTTTGCCAGGTGATGTGCTCCTAGCACTATTTAGGAGTCTGACATCTTGTGTTCAGAGTCTTAGCTCATTCCATGAAGAGAGCCTGGAAACAGGTATGGAGTTAGCTGTCCAACGGTGTCAACAATCATGGGATCAGGGAACATCTCTCCCTTCTGAATTAGATTTCTTCCCCAAGAGATAAATATCATCACAAATGAAACCGAGTGTGTTTAATCTGAATTTTGTAGTATTAGTTCAGTCTAGGAATTTTCTTGTAATAGTGAAGTTTGAGACTGTTAATTATTTTAATTTCCAGTCTTGAAGAATCTCCTGTTAGGAGGCTCTTATTTATTGCTAAAGATTATTCCTTCTGCCCTTCTATTCCCTCACACATACACACCTGTGACAGAAGCCTTTGGTGTCCCTTCTCTAGAGAATGGGTTTTCTCACACTGCCGCTCTCTAGTTTCAGAGTGAAATTGTGTGTTCTAGTCTGCTCTGTCAGAGCACTTTGTTGTTTGGGGTAATATAAATAATACTGAAAGTATGGCTAGCATAGGGCATGAGATGTAAAAAGTATTTCAGCATGTGACCATTATGGCTTTAAGTTTCCAGCAGATACAGTAACTTCTGCACTATGAAAACCACATGGGTTGTTTCTTCAATTCTCTGCTCAAGTGCAAAAGCAGTACTGTCCAGGGGCCTGTGCTGCCTTTATCACTTTTAACACAGATTTTAGGTGCTGTGAAGGCCCATTCTCTGCTTTTGGCACAGAATGAACCCCTCCAGTCTGGCAAGGATGTGTGCTACATTCCTCTGCAGAGAGATGATGCTTGCTTCCCTGAGAGACTGGAATCTCTCACTGCTGTGCCTGCATTCCAAATTTAACAGCATAAAGTGTATTACATGGGCTTGTGAAATGGGGATTTTGCCTCTTTACAGTAGTGCTACATGTAACAATAAGCAAATGTTTTTCACTGTTGGTAGACCTTAAGTTCCTATGCCTTTAGTCACCATGTCCAGATTTCTACAAATTTGTCCTTACTGATACAAATTCTGGCAATAAATGTCCACCTGATTCTGTCTCCCTGGAGCCTTCTCTTCCCCAGGCTGAACCAGCCCAACTCTCTCAGTCTGTCTTCATAGGAGAGGTGCTCCTTGGAGTGTCCTTGTGGCCTCTTATGGACTCACTCCAGCAGGTCCATATACTTGTGTTGGGGTCCCCAGGGCTGGATGCAGTACTGCAAGTGAGGTCTCAAACTGTGAAAAGGGATTCTGACAGTTTAAAACTGTGCTTTAAATTCGTTTTACTTGCTAATTATAGATAAAACTTATATGTTACAGGTTAAAAGGGAGAAGAGATACTGGGGGTTTTGCAGTCGCTGTATCTGTTCTTATGGTTTGAGGCTAATTTAAAAAAAAAAGAAGAAAGAAAAATGAGCATATTACTTTACAATGAAAAAGCATTAACGAGGGACCTGGAGGCAGATTAATGCATGCAGCTGCTTGTGACTTTTTAATTGCCTAGATTCTTGTTGTTTTTCTGAAAGGTTTGCCCTTTTCGTAGTCCGGACTTTCCAGTTTGTGCTTCTAATTGATTTGCTCAAGTGAACAGGCTGGTGATCTGATTCTTTAGGATGAAGAAACAGGTATCATGTCAACCTGCAACAGCCCAAGACTGGAAATAAGAACAAGTGAATATTCTGTAGGTTTTCAGAACCCTTGAAGAAAGTCAGCTCTGAGAGGACTGTAGCAAACATAGAAAAAAGCACCCTTTTTAATCTTTACCATTTTCATTTTCCCACTTTTCACCCATACAGCATTCTTACAATGATTAGTACATTTTTCTTACTAATAGATCAAAATCTTTCAGATGACCTTTGTGCATTTCCCACAGGAGAGATAATTGGGTCACAGTACAGAAAAGAAGAGCATACTTAGTTCTCAGTAGTGTTTGTGATAACTAGGATCTTGTTATTTCACCACATGATTCTCCTTCAGAAAATCAAATCTGTGAGTAAAGTCAGGAAAGGCAGAGCTGTGCAGTCCATAAAGCAGAAAAGCTTATGAGTAAGGGCCAAGTGTATAGGATTTACTAAAATCTAAGGCCAGTTGTCCCAACCTCTACCTCTGTTGCACTCCACCTTGGCTGGCAGCAGTCAGAGACTGAATTTGAATCTGGTCTACATCAGTCCCAGGAAGAAAGTACTGTCAGGGGGACCTGCATTTCCTAGCATAGATACAACATCTATATGATTCACACCACTGTTTGAAAAAGAGGCTAGTGCTTCAACATACTGGCCTTCTACTTTTTAATACACAAATAGGGAAACAAAAATAAGAATTATGCTTAAATCCCTTTCTTGTCCTTTTCCTGAAAAAGGTCAAAGGCAAGGAAAATAGATGTACTAAGCTGTCATCACTGAGCTGGTTTTTAATATAGCACAAAATAAAAGCTTTATGATGTTTCTTGCTCTTTATAAACTGCTGTGTGCAGGGAGACATTAGAAGGCCTCAGTCCAGCCTGAGGACTTCCACAGGAAGAGCTTCAAATAGAAATACCTCTTTCCTTGATAGCCTAACTCTGACAGCTTTTTCAATAGTGTTTCCTTCTTGCCTGTGCCCCAGAGGTTGCTTTTTCAGAACAAACATTTAATTTCTTGCAGCTGAATTCCGGGTTTAATAGTAACTTTTCTCTCTTTATGTGTACATAGAGAGATTATTTTATACATATATTTATGTATATACACACGTAAAGATACATACAGAAACATCTTTAAATACTCATAAGCAAGATCCTTTTTACTCATGTTAATTCCTCAGGTCTGATCTCTGGAAACTGAGTGAAGAACCTGCATCAAACTGGATGCATCAGCATATTTTCTGAAATTCAAGATGATGAAGCAACCAACCAGTGCTTTGTTCAGGGTTGATCATATTATCATCTGCTGCACCGCTGCAATTGTAATTATACCACTAGCAGCTGTAATGGTATCACTCTCAGGATGACCATTATTGACAATGCAAGGATTTTCTTATATTAACTGTGTTACTTTCTTCCATGTAGTATAGTTTGGGGGTTGGTTTACATTCTCCCAGCTCTGTCAGTTGATTGTTTCTGCGGTCAGTCAACAGTTTCGAGGAGACATTGCACATAAAGCTGCTTCTGTGTCTCTTGCCCTTCTGCTGATAAATCATTACATGTCCATCTTTACTGCATTATATAGAAAGCTGAGGGTGTTTTTTTCATATGTGGTTGCAGAGGCTCTGAGCCCAATAGCTGTTCTGCAGAATCATTAGCACATCTGCTGCAATCTGTATGAGGAGAGGGCATAGAGCAGCTTAGTGAATTATTTATGATTTTCTTGACAGAAATGGCCAGGGTGTTTTTCCTCTCTTAGTGATATGGGTTCGATACAGTTAACTTAAACCAATTGTCTGCAGCTACCAAGTAAAAATCATTAATGGATTTTTTCCATTAGATTGTTTTGTTTTATAAATCAGAGTTATTAACTGTGAATGCAGTTATCTGTGCATATGCATAGCATCTACATTGACATGCCAGAAAGATTACCAAATTTTACTTATTTGGATTATTCATTTTTACACACATTTAAAATAATCTCTGGTATTTTTAGAAAGGATGTCTCATATTAAGTTCCAATGAGATTCTTTTTTTTTAAAAAAGATAACATTACTAATTGACAGCAATAGAATTAAGTGCCATCATAGCTTATTTTGCTGGATTTTACTAGATGCTTTTAAGGCTGTGTTTTTGATGACTAAATAGTTTTGTCAGTTTTTCTGAGGAGCTGCAAGTTAATATGGTTGCCAGCTGAATTGTAGCATTTTAAAATTGAAGTCATTAGGAGCACAATTCCCTAAAGGTAGTATGTAATTCATGAGGAAAAGCACTAATAATTATCATTATTCATTAGGCTGTTGCTCTCGGTTTTCCTGCTTTACATTGGCTTTTGTGTTTGGGTACTTTAGACTTGCTAGTGAAAAAAAATTATTTTGTGTCAGAATTAAAGTTCTTATAGTTAACTTTTCTTTTGTATGCTTGTCTTCAGCACAAGAGTAGGGTGGTATAAGTAGAAGCCCTTAGCTGTTTGCATCTTAATCTGATTCACACACCTCTGATGAGGGTTCCTTCTTCAGTAACTACCTTTGAAAACTCTTTGATTTTACCATGTAGGTCTAAATATGTAGTCACCAGGACAAGAAAGTTAATTAATTGGAAATATAGAGAAGGCTGTTAAATAAAAAGTCTAAATTCTGTAAAGTAACGTGGTAGAAAAGCATTTATAGCCCCAGATACATATTTTTTGTTTCATACCAGGTACTTAATAGATTCCAGTACAGTCCTGCTTCTCTTACTGTGTAATCAGTTATTTTCAGGAGACTGCTGGTTTACCCTAGTCATACTTCTAAAAGTTGTTTTCCTCAGCTCAAAGGGAGATAGGAGGAAGGAAAAAATTGCCATCAGGTTTGTTAGTGCAGTAGAAGATTTTTCTGCCTCTGACCTTCTGCCTGTGCTAGCTACCAAAACTAAGTTTTAATTAGTCATTAACTTCCTAATAGCAGCTCCTACTTTGTGTTTAGATCTCCTGGCGGTTTTATGGATTGATAAGGCCAGGTAGGCCACCAGACCTTGGTCACCTGGCCCAAAGCAAAATATTTCTGCCTGATAGCAAGACAAAAGATCATTTAACCCACTGCATGCTGAAGTACAGCTCAAACGCTGCTGTTAGATGGGAGACAGGAAGAGGGGCAAGCCAGCCCTCAAAGAGTTGTGGCTTTAGGGAAGCCTGAGCCTGCACTTTTCCAGTAGCTGAAACTACTGATGAATTTATCCTCTGTCACACACTCATTGATGTGAAGGCTCCTGACCTGTTCTGCCCCCTGAAATGGTGCTGTAACTCCTGCCTATGGCTCTACTTAATGGAAGCTAACAAAGACACATGGTCTGAGCTATTGTAGCTTGTTTTTAGTAAAAGTGGTCAGATCCCAAGAGCAGAAGTACCCAAGTTCATTATCCTGCCTCTAGCAGTGGTGCATACAGGATACTTACAGACTTCATGTCTGCTTTATGCTCCTGGTACATCCACTGAGCCTTTGGCAGCCAGCATTTGATAGGTTCTAGGACTGGAAATGGTATTGTCATTGTTGTTCTTAGTAACCGTGGATGGAGCATTCTTTTTTGCTTGTGTTCCTTTGTATTTTGAACATCCTTGTGATTTGTGCCAATGAGTTCCACAGTCCAATTTTGCATTATGCCAATATATACTTTCATTAATTTTTAATCTGCTCTGTCACAGCCATGTTAATGACCTGTCATTTCTTAGAAGGAATAATGAATGACCATTTGTGTAGACTTTCTCCTTGTTCACAGTCATGTAGGCCTCTCTAGTGCTACCTCTGGGTTGTCTGTTCCAGTCTGAAGACTCACAATTTGTCTAGTCCTTCATGTACCAAAACCATTCCATACCAGTGATTGTCTGTGTCTCCCTGCATTGTTCTCTTTCCTAGTTCTGCCTTCGTTTGAGGTGGGTTGGCCAGAATGGATGGCCAGATGTAAAATGAGGCTACATCATTTATACAGCACTGTAACAATGTTTTCTGTTTTCTCTGTTCCCTCACAATTACACCCGTCTTTCTCTTTGCCTTTCTGACTGCTACTGAGCCAACTGCCCACAGAGAGTTACCCACAGTGACTGCAAGGTCTCTGTCCTGAGTGGAACAGGGATAATTTAGAGCCTATTGCTGTGTATGTATTAGGGCTGTGTGTCCCTGCGAGCACCACTTTACATTATATCCCTTTTATTGTGCACTCAGAATTTGTAATATCCTTCTGTGGTTCTTTGCAGCTGGTTTTACTTTGACTATCCTCTGTTTTTCTTTTTTGTCAATAAACTTTGTCACATCACTATTCACTCCCTTATCCAGATCACTTTACAAACAGCACAGCACAGATCCTTATGGGACCCTGCTGGTAACCTTCCTCCATTGTTTAAAATGACTGTGTATTTACACTTCATTTCCTGTCTTTTAATCAATTATAGAAAGTCATGTAGGACTTTCCCTTTTAATCTTTGTCATCCAAGCCGAATCACTGTTTCCCATGTGCTTCCTAACTCTTCCAGTGACCTCTAGAAGGTTTGGGAGGCAGGACTTCCCTCAACAAAAGACAACTTGATTCTTCACTGATTTTTGTTGTATATGTATGGATATGTTCTAGTCAATGTTTATAGCTTCAATGACTTTGCCAGTTGTAGCAGGAGTGTTGTGCAATTCCCCAGGCCCTTGCCTTGGAGAAGTTTCCATGTGGTGCTTTTGCCAGCGTGTCAAAGGTGCAGCAAGTGTGGCTATGCACGATGGCAAGCAGCTGGGAGTTGGCCGCCTCATCAGCCACTACAGCTCTGGGCAGTGAACCAAATCCTGGGAAAGCCCTTTCACCCAGCTGTTTAACTGGTGCAAGACACTGCTATTGTGCTGTTGGGTTTTTCCCCATCCCCTTTGATCCTAAAAATGAAAAGGGTTGAAGAGGCGTACAGCCAGATACACATTTTCATTTTCTTCATTTCCCACTGATGCAGGTGTAGAGGCTATTTTGAAACGATGTGCAAAGGAGAGTAAATTTTATTCCTATTTTAATCTGGAAAACCATAGCTGCTTCAAGGATAGAATGTTAAAAACTCTTTTCAGGTACCACCTGGGCTTTATTTTCTTCACCTCTCTATCCCCCTGCATTTCATTGACAGAACGTGATAGTTTGTTTTCAAACTGCAACTCCTCAAGTACTTTACGGTTCTTACATTTAGAAATGTTCTCATTTATAAATGTTAAAATATACTTGTGTCAGTACAGTAATGTGGCATCAAAAATCAGATGCTTAATAAAGAAATTGGAGATCTTTATGTGCTTTTTTCCTTAAAAAAGGGGAAAAAAAGACATTTATAAGATAGAATTTCTGGGCTGTCAGACTGCTCAGGAAAATAACCATAAATACTTCACTGCGTGAAGATGAGTCTTGTTCTCTCCTTTGCATGGTTTATTCTGAAAACAAAGATCAGAACTTTTGAATTAAATTGTCTGTACAGGCCAGAGAAGTTCTTGGAAAGGTCTGCTCTTGCTGACTCATAATACACAAATAAATCAGCATTTAATGAAAAAGAAATTGCACATTCAGAGGCAATAAAAGGGCAGTAATTCTTGCTTGGAGTGCTACTTCAGACTGTGGAGCTCATTGGCACATGGAAGTATTCAAGAATTTATTGAGAGTCCAGAAACACAGTGGAGCACAAGAGCCGTCAGTAATGTTGAGAGTTTTAAAAAGAGGCTCTTCCTCTGCATCAGAGCCTAAGGTCAGCCCAAAATACTAAGAAGGAAGGCTTGGGGAGAGGAGGCGGGGTGCTAAAATGCTAAAATAAATATAGACGAGGAATTAAAGGCAGTTTGTTCTTATTACATTAGATAGGGTGAGGAAATAACATCTCATAAACACCATGCTTCTGCAGTGTTTGTACCTCCAAGAAATACAAATGTCAATCAGTTGGTACTGAGCAGGAGAATAACCAGCTACATGAATACCCATATGTTCTTTATAAGCCAGAGCCAGCTTTTCAGGACAAAACATTCATTCAGGACACACATACAGGATGTACTGCTTAGCTGTTTTAAGGCTGGCTCATTCTCCTCAGGCTGTTTTCTAGGAGAAAATCTTGGTCTTCTTTCCAGTTAGACAGCTGTAGCATCTCCCCTTTACACCAATAAGGGGAGAATGGACTGCAAAATATCTACAATTAAAATGGCTGCAAGCTTTGCTTGCCTTATGGTGTGCTTCTAATCAGGGACAGTGACCATGCCTCAGACAGAAGTCAAGACTAGAATCATATTAATTCTGAACTAAAATACAAAAACAAGTAAGAACTGTGTAGCTTGAACATTTTAATAACCCTTATTTGTGCATGATTACATAAAAGGTACAGACCCACAGGAAGCATGAAAATACCATATCTGGGGTTCCCACCTTACACCATGGCTGTGTGCTTTTTTTTCCTTACATCAGCCTGAGTTCAGGGAGGAGGAAGATTTCAGCCTAAATACCAAATTTTCTTGACATTGTTAAAGAGGCTGTCAGAGCAGATCTGTCTGCATCCTGTGGGCCAATTCAGGAGACTTTTATTGGTCCCTTGCAGCTTAGTTCTTGCATTGTTTCATGCTGAAAGACTTTGATGTTTGTACCAATATAGCTGTGGTGGATTAAGGAACATTCAACAGAGGAGAAATTTTACCAGCTCATTCTGTGTCACCTCAGTGGGTCTGAAACATCCAATGTACCTCACTTTCCTCCCTGTTCCCTCTCACACTGCATCACACCTCCTCCGCGTGAATGATTGCCGTCTGCTCTTGTAATGGTGGAGGTGAGCAAAATGTAATTGAGTCGATGACTTTAATGAATTATCATTGTGGTGCAATGCAGGTTCTGGGTTGACCAATGTTAAAACAGAAGAGATCTCTGAAGTGAAGATGGATGCAGAGTTCCGACATGACTCAGGATATGAAGTTCATCATCAAAAGTTGGTGAGTGAACGGTGCTTTCCACTTGTCCATTTTGAGTTGCCAATTCAGTCTTGAACTAAGGTTCAGTTATGGCCATGTTTCACCTGAGTAATGTGGATGCTGAAAGATTTCATGTGAACAGATGATGATTTTTCTGGTTCTCATTTAAATGAGTGTAAATTTGGAATATTGTCAGCAGAGAGGACGGAAAGCCATTAAGTCTCAAGAGAGAGGAAATTCTGATAGTGCCTTCATTGCACTGCCATGTGACTGTATGTAGTCATGTGGACAATGCTTGTCAAACCCTCCATCCATCATGGTCTCGTAACTAAAGAGAAGGTATACAGAGGCAAGAGAATGGTAAGTAAGTTTAAAAGAGAACAGAAGAAAAGTGCTGTGGAGACCCACAGTATGATGCAGCAAGAAATAGAGTGACACTGTTTCAGGAATAGATTCCCTTACTGTCAAAACAGATGGTGGTGGTGCATGAAGGAGGCTGAACTCCCTGGAACATAACTTTTCGCAATATTGCCTGCTTAGGATAAGAGTTGATTCTCTACTGGCCTTAATTATACTTGGATTTATCTGTGTGTTTTGTTCCTTAAGGTATATTAAATTACTAACAGGTGAATGGCAGGTAGGAGCAAAATGTTGTCCATTCGAACTGTGCTTTTTAGGAGCACAAAAGTAGCAACCAAAAATAATGTAAGTTAGAGCAAGCATTTCCTAAAAGCTTTTTTCAGTCCCTTAGTAAGTAATGAAGAACACATACAGCAATGTTGACTACCAACCTTTCCTGCTTCCTCTTTTTTAAAGGCACATTACATGATGAGATTTCAGTTGTATGACTTTTGTTATCCAGATATTAAACTTGAAAGCTTTTTTTCTTAAAGCTTAAGTGCTGCTGAAAATTAAAATTAACGTGGGACTCAAATTTGCATTTGAACTAGGCAATCACTGTGTGAACAGATATTCTGCAATCTCTTTGATGCTGAGAACTGAGAATTCCCAGTTTGATGAGCTAATCCAAAATGCATTAGCACTAATTTGGGAAATTCTGACATGCTTGCTCAGATGGGTTAAACATCCTGATGGAGTAAACCTGTGCAGTTTACTGAAGGGAAGGCACATGCAGGAATGTATTTCAGACACAGTAGTTATAGATCCTGTGTCATATGCACTTCCCAGCAGTAACCTTTAATGTTTAAGTGGTTTGATGAGCAGTTTGATGCTGGAAACAACCCTTAACCATAGAGGCTGATAGGGAATGAGTTGTAATCCCTGCACTTGGGTAATTTGTGTTATGCTTAAAATGGGATCTTCCCAGCTTTTTAAAGCATTTTATGCCATAATTCTTACTCATAGGTACAGCTGTTATTTAAATATTGGCAAGCTGTCCTCTAGGTTGTCTTTTCGGTTGAAACTGAGCAGAGAGACTGGTATTGCTGAGAAAGTAGTGAGTGATGCCTTACACAGTATTGCTTGCCTACCGCATGCCATATACTAACCAATGCCCTTCTCCATTAGCTTTAATTCAAAAGCATTAAACAGAAAATACTTTTTCATCTATGTTTTCTTCCTCTGTGCCCTGGTAGGATTTATTGAAATGGTCTCCTTAGGATATAGCTTTGAATTCAGCTGCACATTGTATTTTGCACACAAACTTCTGAATTGAGCAGAAATTGCGGTGATTTTCTCCTTTATGGTTGTTCATGTTTTAACTGTACATTAAGTTGGTATTCATGGCTCAAAGTGCTTAAGGCTTTCCTCTGTTGCACGTGTATATTAGCTGGGACATTTCAACAGTGCTCCTACATAGTATGGTAACAGAATTTCAGTCCTGGGCAGGTAAAATTGTCAGAAGAAATTGCTACTTCATTTCAGCTTATGCCAACACTTTCCATTGTGTGTATGTACTAGTGAATCCTTAATCTTGTTCAAACACATTTTTTGCTGATGACTAGGAACAATATAAATATTTATACTGCATGCTTTAATACCTCTTTGAGGAAGGTTGTGTTTCTTAAAATACAAATGTTACACAGCTGATTATAATTCTCAGCTGGTTTCCTGCTTCCTTCTGCATTTTTGTTAAATACTTGTCAAAGTATTTAGTCTTTCAGAGTGAGGTAGTCTTACAATTCTGTGAATGTAATCCTTTTTGCCCATTTTAGTTAAAATAATAATAGCAAAAGGCTGCTGTTGACAAGCAGATAAAAGGTTTGTAAAATATGCATAGATATGAAGTAATCTAGCATATTGCTTGAATGCGAAACAGGACAGTGAAAACAAGCACCACTTTTAATACCTGCTCCTGTTGCTGAAAGCCATTCTTACTGAATGCATGGTAAAGAATCTTGCTGTCCTTGTTGTCATCAGTATGTATAATCAGGTGATCTGTGTTTTCACACAAGTGTTACCTCATCTAGGTCTCACATGAGCATTGTCATCACCCATCTCCCTTTATCCTGCAAAATGTAGAAGCATCCTTTGATGATCACTTGAATCAGCATGGTTGGCTTCTGTCTCTTTGGTGTAAGAATCTTCTTCCAACCTCAACCACATGCAAGTTCCACTGTTGTCCTACAGTTCTTCACTACTCTTTGATAAAAGAAATGCATCATGGTCCAAACAAGCCACATAGATGTAGATTTGCGAGCCCTTTAATGATTAGCATTCTAAAAGTTAAAAATCTGTATGCTTTGTGGTTACTCCTCTACATGCTCATCAGCCATTTTGCAATTATATTGACTTGCTTACCCAAGGAAAAAAGCAGCTGCTACCATAAGACCCATGTGAAGCAGAAACACAGAGATGAGTCTTCCATTTAGCCACCGCACTGCTACACCAAAGGCAATCCGGATTTCACAGATTGCTCTTCTCCAGCTGTGAGAGCACTGTGGTATAGCTATACAGTTTTGAATTATTGGAATAATAATATATAATATATATCATTGGAATAATAATATATAATATATATAAAAATGTATAGTGTTTAGTTACCGATACTTCAACAAGCTTTCTATTGCTGGACAGGTTAACCAAATATTCAGTGAGATTTTTATTAGCCACTTTCCTTTATTTTTCTTTTTAGGTGTTCTTTGCTGAAGATGTGGGTTCGAATAAAGGTGCCATCATCGGACTTATGGTGGGAGGTGTTGTCATAGCAACAGTCATTGTCATTACTTTGGTGATGCTGAAGAAGAAGCAGTACACATCTATTCACCATGGAGTTGTGGAGGTAAGAAAAGACTACCAAGAACAACTGGTGTAACGTGTACAACAGTCAACACACTGCTCTCTCTATAAATGCATTTACAAATGAAGAAACCATGGTTTTGGCAAGCCTTGTGTTCAGAGTTGGAGTAGTTGCGTCTAGCAGAGTGGATTCAAATTGCCTTACTTAGTAAATGCAGGCACAATATAAATCATATTAAGTTGGGTGTAAAACCACAAATATCTCTTCTGGAATTATCCCAGACCAATTACCACATAATGTGAAGGTTCATTTTATAAGAAATTTAAGTAGGCAATGAACAGATACTGCACAAGAGGAAAAATCTGGGTTTACTGTTGTTGGGAGCTCACACACAGAGAATTCTTTATTTAGCTTGCAAATAAACATTTGAGGCAGCTCTTCTGTGGATTGTGCTGTACATGACAAGGATTTTCCCTATCCAGATACTTTATTACTTTTTGTTCTATAAACAAAATTTCCTTTTGCCACTAACAGCTTTTGATTTATGGCTAATCTGAAACTCATAGATTTGAGAAACAAATAATACATCGACTCTTATATGAGGTTTTCAAAGTGAAAACCCTTGTGTCTTCCCAATGTACCAAGTAAAGTTTTGGTCAGTTTGCAGCAACTTAAAATGCTTCATTTGTTTCTTGGATTTAAGACAAGATCTCTGTAAGCAGAAAAATTTAATTATGAGAACTGGAAGGGGGTTCATATAACTTTTTTTTCCCTCTTGCATATTGATGCATAGTTTACTGTGTGTCTCTTTTGTGGATAGTATTTGTGCTAGCAAGGACTAGAAACACGTGTTTTCCCTTCCAGGTTTTGTTATATTGGTTTCACCTGGAGGTAAATGAACCTAGGTCTTGCTACAGACATACATGCTTCCTGATGCATGTATTCCATTGTCTGGGGCAATGAAGGGTCTTAAAAGTATTTCTTAAAAATACTTCAGTAAGCCTTTGCACAGTGCTTGTGCATCCCTGCATCCATGCTGTGGTTGCCCATGTGGTTTGAAAGCTTCCAAAGAGACATGGTCAGAAGAGCGCCAACTCTTTGGGGTGAGATTTCAGCAGACAGCAGAATATTGGACCAAGAGACAGGAAATAGCAAACAAGAATTTAAGCTTTAACTTTCCATATGAAAGCTTCCAGCTCATTTTGTAGCAAATTGTAACAGGTTTTAATTTTAAACCACAAAGTTGATAGCTGCTGCCCACAGTTGCACATCAGACCCTTCTTTGGCTGAATTAGGCCAGGAGGCTTGCTAGGCCAAAGGCCTGAATCAGACATTGGATGTAGACAGACCATTACTGCAGTAACACCTTAAAACTTCAGGTGAGCTTCACCTGGTAGAACAGCATGGCAAAGACAATCATGGATTCCTACAGACTTTCTTCAGTGACAGTGAATTTGGAAATGTTGGACTAGAAATAACACGCGCAAGCTGAATAAGTAATTCATATCAAAATGACATTATCACTTAGGGGATAAAAAACAATTTACAGATAAAACCATAAAGCCATAGCATGTGGATGTACAAAGATATTCGATTTATAGTACCACACTGTAGATGGTTTTGCCTTGTAGATTTGCTGCATTGTATCTGGCATTGGCAGGCAGGATTCCTCATTCTGCCAGACTTGCTCTGTGGTCTTGGCAGACTGCATAACCTCACTGTCTGAGCTTCTCGCCTGCAAGAAAGGCATAACATCTATATTTTCCTAGGTTGGTGAAAATTTTGTAGCACTTATTTGGGAGGAAGGGAATCCATCCAAAGTTCCATATACAGTTGATGTTTAATCATAAAATGTTTTCAAAATTAAGCTGTTCCATTCTAGACAGGATGAATCTATTTAGCAGCAGCACACCTTTAATGTGCTATGCACAAAAAGCATGAAAGGGCAAAATCACTTGATGTAAAAATAACTGTACATGAGAGCTGGGTTGGCTGAGTGTATGGTAACAAATTGTGCAACCTATTTGTTGCATGTCAGAAGTTACTGTGAGAATTTAACTCTGTGATAATGGATGAAAGATCAGGAAAGAGGTCCTATTCCACCTGTATGCTTATCTTCCAGAAAGTCATTTCTGTAGTACAACTTCTCATTTCACTATGATTTCTGTAACAATAGATGTTATTAAAAATCCTGTTAGTCTTTTTTGAAGCTCTAAGGAAGAATATACTTGTCCTGTTTTGAAAAAGTGTCCTAATGATTTTCTCCCACATCTGAGAATCAAAATGTTTCAGCTTCCTCAGGAAAAAGACTTCCACAGCTAAGTAAATAACCAGCTGAGGAATTGAACATTACCTGTTATGTGTGCACATAGGAGCTGTCTGCAGGAGGTTACTTCCTCCATGAAACAGGTGGCAAAAGAGAGATTCTCACCTCTCCTGTGCTCTGGACAGTGGCTGACTGTCTCAGCTTGTCTTCTGTGAGAATCTTCTCTTTGAAGCTCATTTGTTATGGAGGCAGCACCTCCAGCAGGAGTATGTGGGGAGAGGTGACAATGGGAGGGCTCACAGCAGTAGCAGAGTTGACATTAAAATTGCTGTAGTACTCTCCAAAGCCCATCTCTCAAGAGTCTGATCTGCAGGTGTATATTAGGCACCATCCATTTACCATTGTGTTCAGTGAATCTCTGAGAGCCACCAGCATCTCCTGCCTGGGTTACTGATCTGCCCCATGTGTGTAGAGGCAACATGTGAATTTTTCTGCAGCATTGCCATCTCCCTGACTCAACATTAAGATTTTCTTTGTGAAAGATCCATATCCATAGGTTGATGGAGCAGAGGGGAATAGATGGACAAACAGTCTCAACAGAGGTTATCTACCCATCTGAGCTGTTTTCGCAAGAGGCATCATGTTGTAGAAAAGAGAAGTCTCAAGACTGCTTCGCAGCAGCACCAGATTACTCACACCTCTTAGGTGCTGCGTTAAAGTTCTGTCACCTCCATAATGGGTGCAAAAAGCTTCTTATGATAAAGGGCTTTAGGGATTTGCTGACAAGGAAGTAATCTGGTTCGGGGCATGTTGTTTGGCAGAGCAATACCTAGGACAGAGATTGTAAGGAACATGAGGAAGAGTTTGGCAGAGTCAAAATGGGTAAAAGGGAGTAGAAAAGGCGACATTGAGGATGAGCAATAGTGCACGTAGGTTGGCAGCTGGATGGATTATCCTGCAGCAGACAGCTACAGGAAGGAGAGGCAGTACCAGCACTAGTCATTTTGAAGGCTAAAGGGGAAATTTTAAGAAAAAAATTGACTTCAGGTAGAAGCCTCAGTAAATCCCTTTCATCTATAAATGCTGCATTTTAGAGGTTATTGGACTTTCACTACAAACTGGTTTTATCAAAGTGAGACTCTTAACATACGGAATATTGTGCAAGGGCATTAAAAATTCAGTCTGATTTTACTGGCCTTCATCATATTTTTTCCTAATCTCTTTCTCCTCCCTGATTTTCTTCCAAGTTTCTCTAGTTTCTCGTAGATTCTTTAGCCTCTTCTGCTTTGCACTTTCTTTGATTCTCTTTTATTTATGTTGTTGTCTTAGCCCATTTCTTTCCCACAAGCAGGTTATGCTGTGTGCTTATCACATCTTCTAGTCCTTGAATAAGAAGTGCTGAGTGGGAGGCTTAAGCTAAACTGGGTACAGAGTTCAATACAGTGTTGTTTGGAGCTTAAATGTGAAGTACAGCACAGGTTCTGGCATACTCCTTCTCTGCATCCCATCCTAGTGGGAGAACCTCACAGAAAGAAAGATGCTCCCAGGCATGTATCAATACAGAGTTTCTTGATTCTTCAACCCCAGAGCTTCATACTGCGCTTTAATTTAATGCTAGAAGAGAATCCGTCAGTGGGTTTATTTGTGAATAGTGGCAGTCTTGCTTCTTGATTTGGAGAAGCAGTAGATGCTTCTGTAGCATGGTATTGTGCTGAATTGATGCTGCAGCAGCCCCTTCAAGAATGAAAGGAAGTGTGGCTTTTCCTGTGCACTTGCTTTGTATTCTTATTTTCTGTAAGCGCTGAAAAAGGCTACACGGACGTTTGCTGTTTTCCCTGCTTTGTTCTTCTCTTTTCAGCCACCTTAGTGACAACTCCAGCAGCAGCAGATGGCATATGGCAACATTGTCACAACGGAAGTAGTTAACGCTGTTAAATTTGCATGATCCTCAGGGCAGGGATTAGTCGTTTTGTTAGGACCTACTGCTGTTAGACTGATGACATACATTGAAAACAAGTGCTCTGCCTAACAGCAATAGCATTTCTCACTACCTCTCACCCTGCCCCACAACTGCCTTCTCTTCTGGGCATAGACAAGGCTTCAGAGGCAGACATGGACAAGTCTTTAAAATGCGAGTGCACTGCTGAGCACCTTGTTGTACAGGAATGTCTTGGGGATTTGGGTGTTGTAGAGGTTGAAGAGGAGAAGGGCTGTGAAATTCCCTGGGGTTCTCTTGTCCTTGATGGATCAAAATGATTGTTGACAGCCAGGCTGAGCACTTCACCATTCATGTGGGCTGGCTGGAAGAGCTTGCATCCTTCAGGAAAATAAGTTTCTTTTGTTACTTTTGGAGAGGGAGGGAGCAGGAAAAGAAAAACAGGCTCCCTCCTGCGCACCCCCCCCCCAAATGTCAAAAAAAGGGAAATCTGTGAAGAGCAGCTTAAAGAGTGACTTCCCTCTATAAACAGGATCTCACTGCCTAAGAGCATGTTACAGAAGGTGAAGAAATAGATGGATTTGGGACTTGTTGCATAAGACAATTACTCCACACAAATGCAACTTGAAAAGAAAAGGGGGAGGGAGGGGGGAAGACAGCCTTTAATGGCAATATTTTAACAACAGAAAAGGTCAAGTTACATTGCAGGATCAGAAACACAGGCAGTACCTGTCAGCCTAGGCCAGTGATCTGTTGTGTCTGACGTCCCACCCTCTGCCGGCAAGAGTCAGGGGCTTGCTGGAAAGCTCAGGACTCGCAGCTAGAGTTTCACAGCAGCTTGCAAGCAAAAGCAGTATGTGGCCCTTAAAGCTGGGCATTTCACAAAAATGTGTAATTATTGTGTGAGAGATTTGATGGAAGATAGTGTTGGTTGAAAATGCAGTTTGAGAGTTGAAACATGGGCAGGGAAACATGAAACATGGAAGGGACACCAATACGAAAATGGATCAGATTTGGGGTTAGCAGTTCCTCTGAGCAGTCCAGTACATGTGCCACACAGAGCCATTTCTTCAGAAACAGACAAAAGACCATCAGGACAGAAGATGGCTCTGAGAGGAGCCGCTTTCTGGTGGTACTTGTGAGAATGGTGTTAGTGTGGTATAACCAGCCTCAGTAAGCTGAACAGCCTGCATTTGTCCCAGTCACAGAAGGACATAACCTTAATCTCTCTCCAGGGAATCAGGAAACAATTTACCAAAGGTCATAGGTCTGTCCTCACTAAGCTCTTTCCAATATTGTAGAGTAGATTTTAAATGAGTGTCAGACATAGGTACTTCTCTTTTGCTTTTTTATTTAAAGATTGGAGTAAGTTAGACTGCTGTGTAAGGCTTCTTGAGGTAATACACTTTCCATTATCTAAAAGGCTATTTTCATGCTAAACGTAAATGGATGTTTTTCCTAAAGGTCACTACTTAATCGGAATCCAAAGGAAAATGTGCATACCTAGAGTTTTAGGCACTTCCCTGATGTTAAATTTTAACAAGGTAAAATTGGCTTTTTATCTTCTCTCTTAAGAGCTGTCAAACACTGGGGGTACC
Source organism: Melopsittacus undulatus (assembly GCF_012275295.1). Classification (NCBI taxonomy): domain Eukaryota; kingdom Metazoa; phylum Chordata; class Aves; order Psittaciformes; family Psittaculidae; genus Melopsittacus; species Melopsittacus undulatus. The sequence continues at coordinate 96,461,589 of NC_047528.1, forward strand.
AGATAGCAAGTGAAATAGCTGACAAGGAGGCTTGCTTTCATAGGTGGTTAGCAAGATAGCCAGGGTATGGTAGATTTTGAATACACAACAGCTATTGAGCTTGTAAGGCAGAGGTAAAATACCTCATTAACATTTAGAGCCTGTTCTTGCCCTCTCTAATTTGATGGAGTTTTGTATTACTGTAATGTTCAGTGAAGGAAGAAAATAATTTGTGGAGCCACCGCAGCTGTTCAGTGGAGTAGTCTTGACTGAGCTGTCTTTATGCCTGCATTCCAAGTAATCAAGAAAGGTCAATTTTTGTTACGTAGAAATACTTAAACCAGTACAGACTCATCAAGCTTTTTGTCACTAAACCAAACCAAGCTCAGCCTTGGAGCCAGAGGATTTCTATTTCCATGAGTGCAATGGGATCTTTTGCTCACCTTGTGCCTGGCTACTTTTGGCATTTCCTTGTGACCCTCATTTTTCCTAATTAATTTTTCTTTTTTGGTCTTGAGACCACAGCACCTGCCACATATCTGAGAGCACAACAGAGACAGAAGGCAGCTTCAAGCCACTTCCTTCAGCTACTTAGCAAGCTTTTTCTTTTCATTTGAGGTGCAGTTGGTTCTAAGTATAGATACCGATATATATCCAAGGGGGGAGAGAAACCTAATAATGAGGGACTAGTGGAGAGATGCAAAATGTAGTCCTTTTTTGTTGGTGTAGTTGTATGCTTCCTGAGCCAGACAACAGAAACCAAAGCTGGCATTGATGAGTTGGTCAGCTGGTTTTGAAGTCATGCAGAATTGTTCCTTTTGCCTTATCTTCTCCTGCGTGTTACTCTGTCCGAAAAGTGAACCTGACTGTCCAAGCTGGAAAGGACACCTCTTGCTCTTCAGAGCTGTTTGCTGGTTTCTCATTTGTTGCTGGGTGCAGAGCCTTCTGTTGATTTTGTCATGATGCTGCTCACAGTCCTGTGTAACTTGGAGAGAAGAGCCTTCAGAGACAGTTGTCTCTTCAGACAAATCAAGGGCCTCCAGATTTTAGGTTTAGTACTCAGTTTAGTGGAGAAGTATCACTATCACTTGCCAGCCACCTTTATTTTACACTTTTATTTAAACTTTCTTGTGAGATTTGGGCTGAACTGGCTCAGGACCTAACTTACTTTCGGGCAAGAAAGAACCTGTCAAACTCTGTCTTGTGTTTCATACAGTGACTTCTGCCCAAATGTACAGGGGAGGGTATGAAGTACATTGGGTGTCTGTGAAGTGGGGAAATGTGGGGTATGCTGTGAATGAAGCAAGAATCTGATGGTGGTGGTTTCCTTTCACGACAGGTGGATGCTGCAGTGACACCAGAGGAGCGCCACCTTTCCAAGATGCAGCAAAATGGCTATGAAAATCCCACCTACAAGTTCTTTGAACAGATGCAGAACTAGGACACCACAGCAGCCTCACGAGTTGGACAGCAGAATGATTGCTTCACTGCCCATCGGTGTTCAGTTATAGAATAATGTGGAAAGAAAGAAAAACACTCTGTTTTATTATTTACTCATTCTCGCCTTTTGACAGCTGTGCTGTAACACAAGTAGATGCCTGAACTTGAATTAATAAAATCAGTAATGTATTTTCTCTCTCTTTCTCTTTACATTTCAGTCTTTACACTACATTATTAATGAATGTTTTTTGTGTACTGTAAAGAGGTTAGCTGTATTTAACTAGTGCATGGATAGATTCTCTTTCCCAATTATTTATCATGTAGCTCCTTAGCCAGTTGTATATTATTCTTGTGATTTGTGATAAAATTAAGTCCTAATTGAAATATGCTTTAAGAATTGATGGGGGATGCTTTCTGTGTCTGGGGGGGTTTAGCTGCTTCTCTTCGCTGAGCATTTTTTTCTGATCACTATGCATTTTAAAGTAAACCAACATTTTTTAAAAAGTATTCCAGATGAGTTACTGAAATTCCTTTTCTCTGCAGCTGCATTTTATTGTACAGATTGTTGCCTCTGCTGTATTAGTGATGTAGGAATCATGGGAATACACATTCATTTCTTTGTGCCTGTTTTATGTGCACACTTTAGGCATTGAAAGGTAAACTTTATTTTCTTTTCCATGTATCTTTTTGATCTTCAAAAAAATACTAAAAAGAATCCCTGTTAATTGTGAGCACTTCTGGGGGGGTGGGGAAAGTGCCTGCTGGTCGAAAATTAACAGGGATCCTCTGCAGGATGATTGTACAGAACCATTGCGTATGAATTGATAGCTTTCTACACTGTGTTACATAAATAAATTAAGAAAAAAAGTTTGGGCAAGAGTTTTCTTTGGAGGCAGAAAATTATTCTGAAAGCCACTTAAACAGGAAGCGAGGATGTTCACATTGAGGGGGTTGGGAAGGGGTTTTCCTACAAGGATTGCGGCACTCACAGTCAGACCAGAGCAGAAGGAAGGTGGCAGCAAGATGGGGTGGGGACTGAGGGGCGCTGACTTCAGCACTCCTGCCCCACTAAAGGTGTTGTCTCTCTTTTTTTTCTTTTCCTCTCTTTCAGTTTGTATAATAGTCTTTTAATGTAAATAAATACACTCCTGGAGGAGCCCTGTTGTGGTGGTGTGTTTCTGTGCTGACCAGCCACCCTTGCTCGTGCAGGAGCGTGGTGTGAATGACTAACGTGCCTCCCCATCCATTCCCAGCAGCGACTTGCCAGCAAGTTCCACCCCACTGCTGCTGCTCTGCTGCTGCCAGCTTGCCCTGCAATGTGCCTGATAGGTGAACACATGGAGGAGAGCCTCCTAGGCAGCACGACCATCCAGCCCCAGGTACTGTGCCACAACTGCAGATGCCCAGGGAGGGTAAAACAGCACCACCATTAGTTTGTCTCAAAAGCTGCAGGAAGAGGGCAAAGCCAATGGTGAGCTGTGGTGCATAAATTCCAGCCTGGCACCTTCTGCTCATTGCTGGTTGGAAGCATAGCTGAGAGCTTCCTTCAGTGCTTGGCCCTCTAGGAGAGGGAGAGCACAGCAACCTGTGCCACAGGGCTTGTCTGCTGAGAGGTGAGACTGTGGTGTGTGAGAAAATCAACAGGTTGTTGATTTCCAAGGTGGCCTCTACCCCTCAGGTCGAGCTTGGAGATCAGCTAACAGAGCTACAGGCTGGGTCATGAAACAAAACTGGAGATGCGTGTTGCATGAGAAAGCAAGTCAATTATTCTTTCTGTGCAGCAAATGAGTTAGATAAAGCAGGACTGAGAAAAGAGTTAGGAGTAAAGATAGCAGTATCTATCCAGGGAAAGACTCTTGTTAACTCAGTTTGTCTGCAAGCTGTGGCAGCCTCTTCTCCAGCATTGCCTGCAGCTTTTGTCTTCACAAGAGGATGAAGTGTGGCAGCTGGGGGGCTGCACAGCTCAGGTGAGCAGCTGAGTCTCGGCTAAGAGAAATCTGCAGTTTCCAGCCCTGTTGCACTGACTACATTCCCCATCCATGTCCTCCCACAAAACTCTGCTGACCTGCGACATAGCTGTGCTGGCCGGCTGAGCAGGAGGAATGGCCATTGAGCAAGGAGACAGCCAGGGCAGGTAGCTTCACTAGCCATCTGCGAGGACGCAGGATGATCAAGAGGCACTTCCTACTCTGAACCAGTAGCAGGAACAACTTCAGTGCCTGTCACCAGTCGAGTGTTTATTCCCTCTGCTCTCCCATCCCCACTGTATCAAGGGGAAGTCAGTGCAAGGGATCAGAGCTCTGGAATACCAGTGTCCCCAGAGAATTTACCATCTCTGGTTTTAAAGCTGGGCTTTTTAGGCCAGAATAATGGGTGATGGTGAGCAGAGGTCCCAAATTGATCCAGAACAACCAAATTATTGGGTTTTAATTTACAAATAGTTAGAGCTAGGCCCGTGTCTGTCTGTGTAGGTCTTGTTGTACAGGTCATGCATACCCCTAGAAAGGAATACATAAGACTCTTCTCTGTGTGCACATCCAGTATCATGTTAAAATCCCACTTTGAGCGGAAGACAGGACATAATTCAATTTAGCATGGTCTCATTAAAGGAGCTTTATGAAAATTCCTTCTAGGAGAGCTGTAATCCATAAAATACAGAGGGCCACTGGCCTTTAGAGCAAATCCTATTGATAATACCATAATCTCATGCAATCCCAGATATAGAAAATGCTATTGCTTTGAACAAAAATTCCCAGACACCAAGCTTCCTGGTGTGGGGTTATTTGTCCAGTGAGACAGTGGTGCTGCTCTTGCTACTCGTGGATGACCTGTTAATTAATCACTCAGTTTTATGCACTGATTAATAATCCGTTGTTATGATTCCCTCTGCAAAGGCACTTTCCTGACAGAAAGGCAATGAATGCACACTGTGACATGCACATAAAGCACAGTGGGGAGCAAGGATCCTGAAATTTCAAGAGAAACACTCCCATGGCTGCTGCAACCCCGAAAGCTGACTAGCAGTTATCACAGCTCCCAGGTAATAGCAGCAGCCTCCTCTAGCCATGCAAGCTCCTTATTGTGAGAAGATTGTATTAGAAGTGAATAAAAAACAGTTTGACAGGTTCATAAGGTAGAAAAGCAGACAGAGGACAGTCACTAAGCACCTCACTTCCAAGTGTGGGATTGATTGGATATCACCCACTTCAGCAATAAACCAAGCAGGGTGGTTGTGTGCAGCTATGGGCTGGAAACAAAACTCCCCTCTCCAGCCCCAAGGAAATTACTCTGGATGGGGAATAAATAAAATGAAAGCATCTCTGGCTGTTGAGTTGATACATTTAATGGGAAAAGTTGTTTCAGCAGAATAGGGTTAGGGAGTGCTAACACTGCAGGTCTGTCAGCAGAGCTGGTGAGGGTGACCCTGGAAAGGGAGAGTGGTGCTGGGTGGGGATGAGGACCACCTTCACTCTCCTTAGCCACTCACACCCCTGCTGGCTTTTGAAGATGCTGGCTGTCCCACTCATGGTTGGTTTGCCTAGACCCACTCAGATCAATGAGTACCAGATCCAAGGTGAAGCTTCAGATGTTATCCGTCACCTACTAAAGGAGTCACACCAAAAAACACCCTAGCCCTAAACTACTTGCAGTGCTCTGCATTCAGTAGCTGACTGTTGCTAAACTTGGTTCTCCAGCTATGGGGTAGTATAATAGAAGCAAAGTGAGGCCTGGTGTTACCCTTGCAGAGAACAGCTCACGATCACTCTGTTTTCCATTACGTCTGTCACGATCCTCGCATAGCTCCAAAATCTCCATCCTCATTATATCTGCACTTTCCAGGCCAATTTTAGGGCCATCGCTGTCTGACCGAAGGACTCATTTTTATTGTTTGAACTAATGGATTTTGTGGGTGGTGGGGAAGCTGCTGTTAAAATGTCTCCAGGCAGCAAGATTGAAAACACCCTAATGACATATGAGAAGAGGTTACAAATGATGCTGTGTGCAGCATCCAGGCTGCATTCCTTTGCAATTTTTCCACCTCTTGAAAATGAAGGTCTCGATTTGGTCAGGCCAGGATGGGTCCTCTCTCTCACTGCTACCCAGTAATTCTCTCTTCCACCTCCTTCCTAGAAGCAGCAAGCTGTAAATCTTCCCTGCAACTTCCTACATTCCTGTGAAATTTATCTGGCTGACTACACAGAAAAATCTTTAAATGTTCCAAATGTAAGCATTGTAATTTATATAGAAGTAATAAAATATTCTGGCTTTAATGGGATTCTTAGTTAAAGCTGAATTTGGACACTGAATTACAGAACTAGTCTCCTCAGCCAGAGCTTCCAGTGTTTGTAACCCTGTTTGTCTAAGGTAGCTCAATGGATAAAGCATCCACCCCGGTTTCAGGGAGGATATCACCTGGCTCAGAAGGAAAACTTCACTCTATGTAAATGCTGCTAATAAGTAAATAACAAAAATAAACGAGAGAAAACTACCTGGCCCAGCGCAGACACTGCCCAGCAGGGCCCGACCAGCACCTGCAGGAAGCAGATCCTTGAAATAGCTGCAGCTCTGCTGCTGATCCAAAACAGGACGTGGTAATTATGGCTATTTTGAGTCCCTGATCACCACGCTGAGTCCATCTAACTGTGCCTAAGATACAGCTCTGGGGAGCATTTCAAGTGTGGCATATTTTTCCACTGAATTAGGTTGAGGCAAAACCCTGTCTACTCCATGTGCTGCTCCTCTGAAAAGGGGTTGTGGAGTGAGCTCTGCACCCCTCCAGCCCTGCCAGAGATGGGAGCAACCGAGACCTATGGCCAGCAGTGGCCCCTGCCAGGCTGTCAGGAGAGGGATGAGCTCCAGCAACGTAATTTGATGTTTAGAACCCCTTGGAAACAAATGAGGAAAAAAACCCCACAACCTAGAGCAAACAAACACTGAATCAGGTGAGTCTGTTCTCCTCTGAACAGCCTGGTCCTCCAACCTGCTTTATAAAACATTAGGTTTATTTTTATGGTTACCTTGTTATGTGAAGGAGCTGGCTGGCCCCCGGGGAGGAGGAGGCCGGACCTGCTGCAGGTTGTGCTGGTCACCCCAGGGCAGCAGCCACGGAGGCCCTTGGGCTGGTGGCTCTGGCACATGGCTGGCATAATGGCTTATCACGGTGTCACCGGAGCAACCAGATAGCATGAACTGGTAGCCCAGGGTGCCCCTCGAGGTCTGCCTGGAGGCTGTGTGCGGAGCATTGTGCCTTGGCCTGCCATGCTGCTGTGCCTGCGCCATGTTCAACATGCTGCTCCTTCACAGGCTGCTAATGCCCCAGGGGCCCAGCTGGGCTATCTGCAATGTGCAGGCATTTTAGGCTACACAGGATCCACCCCAGTCGAGCTTGCTGGTCATGCTTCTTTTCATGCAGCCAGGAATATGGTTGGCTTTCTGGGCATCAATGTATTGCCAGCAGGTCAAGAGAGGTGATTCTCCCCCTCTACTCTGCTCTCATGAGACCCCACCTGCAGTGCTGCGTTCAGCAGTGCTGCATTCAATTCTGGGGCACCCAACACAAGAGGGACATGGATCTGTTGGAGTGAGTCCAGAGGAGGCCATGAAGATGCTCCGAGGGCTGGAGCACCTCTCCTCTGAAGACAGGCTGACAGAGCTGGCCTTGTGCAGCCTGGAGAAGGCTCGGGGAGACCTTAGAGCAGCTTTCGGTGCCTAAGGGGGGTCTACAGGAAATCTGGAGAGGGACTTTTTACAAGGGCAGGTAGGGACAGGAAAAAGGGTAAGGTTTTAAACTGACAGAGGGCAGATTTAGATTAGATATTAGGAAGAAATTCTTCCCTGTGAGGGTGGTGAGGCACTGGCAGAGGTTGCCCAGAGAAGTTGTGGTTGCCCCATCCCTGGCAGTGTTCAAGGCCAGATTGGATGGGGCTTGGAGCAACGTAGTCTAGTGGAAGGTGCCCCTGCCCATGGCAGGGGGTTGGAACTGGATGAACTTTGAGGTTCCTTCCAACACAAAGTGTTCTGTGATTCTATGAAAATCATATCACTAGTGGTGGCTAAAATCCTACTCCATGCCATACATGTGTGGTGCCTCATGGCCACCTGCAGGGACTCTGCTTATCGGCACTGTGAGGGCTGGATCTGGGGAGATGAACCACAGCCAAACTGACTTTAGCTTGTGGGGAGTTATCACAGAGCCCCTGGTCTGCTGCCAGTACTCTCTGACACAGCACTACAGAAGATGACCATCACCTGCTTTGCAGATAGGACCATCAGAAACCCCTTATGTGTAACAAAGTCTCCCCAGAACTGATATAAGCAATGAGCAACAGAAGACTGAGCTGCAATTATCCCAGTCTTTTTTAAAATATCATTTGTGCCCATTACTGACTTAGGGAGTAATTATAATACAGTTTGTCTTTTGTTTTCTTATGGCACAGAAAACCTGCAGTGCCAAGGCACTTGGCTGGTTGTGGCAACTGAGTTGCTAGAAAATCTGCTATGAAAGTATGTGGGCAGCGTAAATTCATTAACCAAAATAGTTTAGCAGTCAATAGCCTGTGTTTTATAAAGCCTAAATTTTACATGGTTGACATTAAAAGGGTATATAAAAACTAGATACAGAGAATGAAGCTCTCTATTCGATGCCCCAGGATAGGTGTTATCCTTAAAAGACCCCATAAATGAAGGGGAATTCAGGATGAGCAAGCTGACAACAGGCAGCAAATAGGAGCTGTTCCCCTGAAGGAGAGCTGGCCAAGCTTCCCTTTCCTGCTTGCCAAGGACAACCCTGAAGCTGCAGCTCTGGCTGACCTGGTCCAGAGAGGGTGTCAGGCTGTCCTCTCTCAAATCTGTTGATGCTGGTGCACACTAGAGGTTCATGTGCCTACAGAGAATGGAACAACTCAGCCTCTTGTGAGAGAAGGAAACACCTGGAGCCACAGAAAGATTTTCTCCATGATCCCAATCCCACTTTATGATCTGTGGTTTATCCAGAAAACAACCACATCCGCACCCTGACTCTGCCCATTGCATAATCAGTGCACTAAGCAGGGACCAGAGGACACCTTCTCAAGTGTGTAGGACCTACCAGTGGAGGCTCAAAACAGAGAGAGAAAAGTCTAATTTGCACTGTATTGGCATGACCAAGGCTGTCCTAAGCCCACCCAGAGGATAACAGAAAGAATAAGGAGTAGCAGAAGCACACAAATGGATATTCAGTTTCAGAGCAAAGGTCCACCTAAACCCAGCATCCTGCTGGTGACCAAAACCAGAAGGCTGGGGAAGGGGTGTAAGAGATTCCTAGATATCTACCATACATCTCACTGTGTCAGGACTCCTTGAAAGATGCTAGTGACTGAGTGTACGGTAACCAGTGTAAACCTTGGAGAACATGTAACATCCACAGTGCCTGGTCCAGATGGGCACATCTGGAACACAGCAGTGTGAGGTGGAGCTTTGATGGGATGTGAGCATATTGGCTCATTTTATAATACAAATATCACAACAGAGTGTGTCTAGCCAAGACAACTGTTACTGCCTTGGCTTATATTGGCATTTTAAAGCAGAATCACATTTGTGATATAGAATCGTTAGAATAAAACCCAGCACTTTTAGTCAAACAACATGTCTGAGAAAAAACTCGCTTTAATTTGGCAGAACATACACCAGTCCCACCAAAGGACTGAATCATCATTCTGAGCATGACATTGATCAAAAAATGTAATGCTTAAACATAATGGTTAAATAACACAATGCAAATCAGAATTATAATTTTGCGGTTTCCTCAGAACTCCCACCTTCTCTAGCCTTCTGGCAATATTAGGGAATTGGGATTTGGTATGATTCTAGCTGAAGTTGCAACTCAGCTCATGGCTAAGCTAAACAATATAAATGCAGATTGAAGGTGGTTTCAAGCTTTCAAATTTGAACTCCAGACAGAAAAGTAGTCTCAGTACTGTGGCAGGTGGGTAAGTGGCATTTTAGGCTTCTTTCTGAAATGTGATGTTAAAACACTATGCACTATTAGAAATCTACGGGATGGCTGACAATAGAACAGCTTATGTATACTTAAGCCCCAGTCACTGGTCGAGGCTCAAGACACTTGCATTCAGAGAGCTTCCATGCCTCACTCACTCATATTTTCCTTATATTTTTTAATATAAAACAAACATGGGGCAAAAACCTCAGCTGTATTTTATGAGCAGAAGAATAAAACCTTGAACAGTTTCTGAAAGGAAGAGACAAACAAACCTACTTTCTGGGAAGGATTTATTGCCCTACTTCAGCAGGAAGCAGAGACAGAGCTCTGAAGCCTGAAGGATACAGAATAAAAACCCACATCCTCAGTCTTTCTTGCTGGTTTGCTGTAGAGGGCTTTCCAGTGATTATCCTGACTGTGAAATCTCATCTAAGGTTGAGAACCAAACAATAAAAAAAATATCCCAACAACACAGCTTTTATCTACATCAGCCTTCTATTTTTCTGCCTAGGTTCATGAGCCCTGGCATATGGCTTTCATAGCCACATGTGAGAGCTGTAACAAGTTTAGTTGAAAGGAGTGTTCTGCAGCATTAGCAGTACTATGCATTCAAAACACGTGCTTGAGCAATGCAAGATCCTGAGTCTTGAATATATTATGCATTCTTATCTGCCTCCTGATTTCAGGGCCTTGAAGGCATACTCGCATCTCACTTCTAAGCGCTTGGCTGCATTCACACGGACCACAGACTGTTTGGGATGCTGTGGTTAAAGCACAAGATGAGATGCTTCTGAGATCAGTTCAGTCCATCATCAGCCCAAATTAAATCCCTAATGCTGCTGAGACTGACACAGAGCAGAAGATTATATTGCCCTTTTGTGACTATAAAATTGCCCTTAAAAAAAGGGGGGGACATGCTTGCGAAAGCAAGCAGTTTTGTGTCAGGAAATCTTACCAAGTTAGCATACCTAAAATACATACCTGCTCAAAATGCAGTGCCTGTATGCAAGGCAAGGCACCAAGAGTCAGGGTTTTAGACTCAGAAGTAAGCTTGAAGATTCACTTTTTCCCCAGTAAACTCTCCTTCTTAGCCCAATAGTACATGGCAATACAAACACAGCTAATAATGAATCAATCCATTTCTCTTGCTTGCTGAGAAGAAAACCAGAAAGTGCTATTTTGAAGTAACTGGGAGCCCTTTGAGGTCCACAGTTCTGTAGCTTTATAAAATGCACAAGATTCTATTAAACATGGACTTTTATATTTAAAAGTTCAAATTAAAATATGCAACTCAGGAAGTGTTCTAAAGTCAAAGGCCTCTATCACATAGTCAACTACACTAAGCATACACATATGTAGATGCATCTCTGTGAACCTCTAATTATAATGAACATTAAATATACACAGAGTGTTGTCAAGTCGGTACTAGCCAAATGGCATTTTAAATGCCTCCATATGCTTTTGACTGAACTACTTTGTAAGTGTACACAATAAATTCCTCAACATTTTGCTACTGCATAATGTTTCTCTTAGTTTTACAGTGCTGCAAACTATTACGCAACTCAAGAACAGACTCTGGCTCCATTAACACAAAACCAGGGGTTTGTGTATAAATCTGCTCAGATGATTTTCCTCCATCCTGGCTGCAGACTGCCTGAATTGTAAACTCTTCAAAAGTGTCCTTTTTTAATCTCCTTTGATGGCACTTGGCTGAAGGAAACTCTGGTCCAAAACTGGTGTTTCTTCAATAATTAATAACTAGACCTCAATAAGCACTGTTAGCATTTTCTTTTCTGTAAGCAAAAGTCATAATTATAAGTCTTAAAACAGGCAAGGTATTGTCTCTGTAAACAAGTAACATACTTCATTTTGTATCTCTTACAGCCTGGGAGCATTCAGCTCTGGCTTCATGAAAATGGGAAGTGTTTGGGTCTCAGTATTGCAAAATAAATGCAAGTTCTTCCAGGGCTGAATTAGACAGAGCTGTTGAAGCAACTGGAAAGGAGAGCAAGGGAACCATGAAATATAAAAGCTGTGCTGCAGGAAATGAGTGCTGAGACGCATAGGAAACTTCATACAGCTGCTGCTTTTGATGAAGAGAAAGCTGGTGTGACATCTGGCTCAGCCTACCTTAGCAGTTAATGCAGTGTAATAAGTGTGGATCTGCTGATCAAAGCATTTGGTCCTGAGGCATCTCACGTCCCCATTACAACCTAAATTCAAGGTGTTTATTTCAGAGTATCTATAATCCTGCCTTCAGGGCTAAACAATTCAACTACACGTACAGTCTGGCACTTGCAGGAGCCAAGTGATCCCACCAAACCCTATCTCCCTCACTTGCCATTCCTTCTAGAAAGAACCACACTCCCTTCATCTGTCTTCTGTCAATGTGTCACTGCCCACATCAGTTTGTACTCACATCACTTCCCTTGTAAGGCTTGGTGCCAGCAAATCTCTCTTTCCTGGTGCAGCTCCTGACAAGCTCCAAGCCAGCTTCTCCATCTGCCTCCCAGATCATATTTGGACAGTGTGATCTGCGAGGGGCTGTGGGCCAAGGGAGTCTAGACCTGAGGCAGTACTGGGAGGACACCTGATATCTGTTGTCCTGAGATGTTTTTTCCCAAAGGATGAGGATGGCAGGATTTCCTCCTGAGTGGCCACTGTCCTTGAGTATGACCAGGGCCTTAAGGACACATGGGGCCGCATCACCCTTGGGCAGCCTGGCAAACATCCAGCATCTTGGTATAAGTGGCCACAGTCAAGGCCATCAGCTGTGAGTGGAATCCAGTGCTCCATCTCACCTTTTGGGAGCTTATCCCTGGGATCAGAAGTGGAGCTACTGCCCTGTGGCATTTCACCATGCAAGTCCTGCCAGTCAACCATTACCCAGTTTGGGGTGGACAAGACCGCCAGGGTTTGTGAGACAACCCTCCAGAGGGAGAGGCTGCCAAAATAATGTAACCCTCCTGGCCTTTGCTCCCCATGAGAGCCATCACAGTTGGACCTGCTGGTTGTTTTCACCTTTCCATCTCAAGCCTAGCTCAAGGGAGGCTCTCACTGTTCTGTGAGAGGCTGTTCCTTGCCAGAAGGAGATCCCTGTGTGACTGATGGGGAACCAGTCCTCCCATAGTATCCAGCACATGGAGCTGATAGCCGTTATTGTTGAAATCCACAAACACACTGATCACCAGGAGTAGATTGCATGACAGAGCATAGGAATATGTTTAATCACTCATGCTTTTGTCATTATAGTTAATGTAATGTCAATACAAAGAGACTCCGCATGTTTGTCTCTGTGATCTTTCCCCACTGCCCATCCTTACAGGAGGTTTATTCTTGCCTTCTGACATCCTTCTCTAAGATTAGGCTGCTCCACTCTCTTACTCTTGAGTAACATTCAGTCTACAAGCACAAAGCAAACAGGGTCCCTTGCGTTACACCTTCTCTGATCTTCTGTTATTTGGGCCCTTACATCTCTGTCAGGCATTGGTGCACTTTTGAAATAGATTTTGCAGTCTCATGTCCTCTGTAAGGGTTATATATTATATGAACCAAAACCCCTCTGAGAAACAGACATGTCCATGGGGAAATGGATGCTCTCAGGGGGGTTGTTGCAAACCTGCACACAACAGTTCCTAACCATACCACTGGAGTCAACACAATGCCTCTTTTTCAGGTGAGACAGTCAGTCTTTCCTGTCTTCCTCTCTCTTTCCACCCCTCCTCCCCACTTGGAAAGAAATGTTAACTATACCCTCAAAATGCCAAGTGATTTTTCAGCTATTCCTGTCTTGAATCTGGAACAACCTAAAAGTAGTTGAACCCAAGTCAGCTCAGCAGGAACATAGACTTGCTTTCGCCTAACAATTATAGATAGTTTTTTTCCTTTTGGACTTGCCTCGAGTTTGCTCATTGTAGTTAATGTGATGATAACTACTTTCCCCATCTAACAAGCATACAGGGCCAACCTCTGAATTCACCAGACATACCACCAAAAAGCAAAAGCTGCATTAGGTCTTCATACTGCTATCCAGTCATGTGAATCCAGGCTACAGAGTCTCAATCCTTTTATGCTTTTACACTATACATTAAGGTCAGTGGTGTCAAGCAAATTATTCATCTCAACCCAAAATTTATACATGTATTCACAGGAATTGCATGCTAAACTAGATCACCACTGACTGAAATAAGAGAGGAGACAGCCAGCACGGTAGGATGTGGGGGGCTGTAGCTGTTACAGACATGTCTCGTGGCAGTACAAATGGTAAAGATCCCAGTCAGGGAACTATAACCTTGGCCTGAATGGGAGAAAATCATCTCTCTCTGTTCTCTGGGCTCCTCCTGCTTGCTTTTATCCATCTGAAGTGTAGGCATCTGCTTCTGTGTGGCCTTTTCATTGACTATCACGGCTCTTTGGGACTCACCCTGTAACTGTTATAGCTACATGATAGAGTTTTAAAATGAGGCAAGATGAAGTGGAGTAATTAAGAGTGATAACTGAAGGGGTTACTAGCTTTACAACAAGGACTCTGGTTCAAAACTGGGGGCAAGAGTACCAAATTAGATCACAGCAGCTAGCAAAACCATAGGCTTGGTGAAACAATGGTTAATGTATTATTTATTCACCAGTTGGCCAAAAAGGAATGCCAGTAGGTAAATTTATTGACAGAAAAGTCATTTCAAGGGAAGAAGAAAGCAGGAATTCCTACAGGTACCACTTAAAGGCTTTTGCTCAAAATACCTGGACAGTGAGGACTTTTTAAAGCTTTTTTGATGGCTGCCTCAGAAATCTTCACTTGACAATAATAGCTATTGGTGCAAAGCTGCAACACTTTCCTCTTTTCCATTCTGACTGTAAGACACCACCTTCACCTCTATGCCTACAAACGATTAGTTCGACAGCTGGTGTGTGGATGCTGCTAGTCACACCGGAGGAGCAATGGCAGCGCACACAGTTTGGGGTGTGAGTTACAAAGCCAGCTGTCCCACACTCCCTCCATGGGCAAGGAGACAGAGCTTCTGGGAAGGCAGTCTCAAATGCCCCCCAGCATTCAGGGCTGGGTGCCACAGAGGAGATTAGAGCCAAAACTGTCCCAAGCAGGCACAGCTTCTGCTCTGTGGCTCACTCAGAAATAACCCAGTTGTACCTGCATTTTAGAAATGAGGGAAGAGAAGTACTGGCTTTTGCAGAATAAGTGCAAAGTGGTCATCTTTCTTTATATAAGGATTGAAAATGGTAAGGCAGAAAGAAGGGGCAATCAGAATAAAAACTGAGAGTTGGAGATTGCTAACAGTGTACTGCTGAAAGTGCCAGAAAGGGTTTTCCTCCTTCACAGGGAACTCTAATTGTAGCTTTGTGGAGAGAAACACAAGCAGAGAAGAAACTACTGAGACTGACTTGCCATTCCCAAGACATCCCAGCTAGCTGATGATCCACAACAATTTTACCTTGTACTACAAAAAGTTTTTGCCTGCTGGTACCTGTCCCTGAATGAGCCACAGGCAAACCCTACACCCAGCAGTGTGATGCACAGATGGGGAGACAGGGATGGAGAGAAGTTCTTTTTCATTTGAGCAGATCAAGACACAACTGGCAAATAAAGTCTGTCTAAAACACCCACATTTGACCTTCCAGTTCATTAGAGGAAGAGTTTCAGACTAAGGCACTGTTACTCAACATTAATCATAGCATCGTCATAGAATACCAGGTCGGAAAGGACTTCAAAGATCACCTCCTCCAACCTTTCTTTTCAAAAACACAGTATAGACAAGATAGCCCGACACCCTGGGCTATTAATTATGGAACTAAGCCATAAATAGCCACGTGGCAACTTACAGAAACCTCATTAAGGAGACAGACAAAAGAAAAGGTGATAACATGTACAACTTACTTAAGATACCACCATTTCAGGAACCTGTTTTTAACCTCTTAAAAAATGCATTTACACATCCCACACATTAGCTACATAATCTCTTCCTAACACTAACAAGCCAACAACCTTCTCTATCAAATGAAATATAAAAAGCTCATCAACTGCCTGGAAATAAAGCAAAGCAGGCACCATTTGGAGAGGCCTTGGGGCAGGGTGTGGCTCAAGATCTCTGAAGCTGGGATGCCCGATGCAGAACTGTTATCCACCACCTCATGCATGGCCATGGTTTTGGAGGCACCTGCAGAACCTCACAGTCCCAGGCAGGGGAAAGTAAGTGCATCTTTCCAGCAGAGGCAGTCAGTTTTCATCCACTGCCTCAGGAGCTCGAGGGGCAGACAGGATCATCAGGTGCAAGAGAGGGCTAGAAAAATCCTTCAAGAACAGGTCCATAAACAAACCCCAAAGGGGCCAGGCAAGGATGTTCCCTCTAACAGCTCAAATACAGTGCCCGGGAATGTACGGAGAGTGAGAAGGAAGGACTGCCACTGGTAGCCAGGCTCACATGTTCACTTTAAATGGCATCTCCCGCTGGTCCTGTCAGAGTTAAGATGCCGGGCGGCTGCGATGCCCCATTAGTCTGATTCAGGAGCACATTTGTCATGTTACAAATAACCTTCAGGGGGAGAAAAAATAAAAAGCCTTTCCACGTGACTGCAGAGAGTGAAGAGGCAAAGAGAGCATTTGCACTCCCGGGAGCTTCAGCAGTGCTGGCTACCTCGGGAGCTGCTTAATTACACTGTTAAACCCATTTCCCTCAGGGGCTCTGCAGCCAGCTAGCACTGGAGAAGCAGTGGGGGTAATATTTCAGATGGACTGACAGCAGAGATCACTGGCAGGGTCATTTTGCTGCTCTCTTTTCCTTCTCTATGTGCATTAGAAAATTAACATGAAAATTCAAAAGGTGGCAATTCTGGAGCAGGAATGGGTAGTGATACAGAAGAATAACACCACAGTGCTGACACAGGATAAACTCTGACCTGGGAGAAGTTAGGGGTATGCATGGTTGGTGTTCCCTTCACTGATCAAATTTAAATCAAACAGTGCAGGGAGTGAGGAAAGTTCAGGAGAATATCTAATGCTGACATGAGGGTCCAATGCTTCAGACATTGCTGAGCTAATGGTTTGCTTTTCGTCTCTATGCACAGCTAGTCCATGCCATGCAGTCTCAGCTCATCACTGCAGTAGCCCAGACGTGTATCACTGGGAACAGAGACACAGACCCAGGGAGGCAGATGGGTAAGCTGCTGTGGCCTGGATCACATGGCCACCACACAGTGCAGGGAAGACTGATCTCTGTTGGTGCTGAAGTGGATGGGTGTAAAGTGGAGGTGTCTGTGAAGGTACAATAAGAAAGCTTGCACCATGCTGTAGCACTGAAGTTTGAGGACCAGCTGCTGAATTCAGCTTTCACACATGGGTTTGTGATGCTATAGTCTAGACCAGAGATTAACAGACCTGTCTTCAAGTAACCATCAGGGATGTGGCAGAGCAGACCTCATTTCTTTGCTTGCACCATTCCTGTTGAGCACTCACCTGTGTGATAAGGCTACCTATACTGTCACTTTTGCTTCATACCTGTGTTTGTATGTGTACATGCTTTCTCCCTATCAGCAGGTGCCTTCTTGCAGTGAAGGGCCTTTAAATGCAGGGTTACCTTTTTTACACCATCATTAAGGTAAGCATTCAAATCCCAGTTAGGACCTCCATGCTCTAATAAGATTTATAGTCCTCAGGACTAAGGCAGATTTATAAAAAGAGCATAAAAAAATAACTTACTCCTTTTGATAGCCACAGTTATTTTTGCTGGTTCTACCTAAAGGCAGTGGAATGCTACCTGCAGTTATCTGGCAAGAGTCGGGACTTATCTTCTGTTAGGGCTTTACCCAGTGGATTTGTCAGGGGAAGCTTTCCAGTCTTGAGAGGAGATAGGCAGGCTGGAAGCCTCAGGGAAGCACAGGAAGGCTCAAGAAGCCTACAGATGATAAATTCCACACTAGTCTTTTGGATTTCTCTCCTTTCCATGTCTCCACAAGGTCACATTGTTGAGAATGCTAGAGCTGTAGGCTCAGACTGTGCCAGTGAGAGGCAGGCACCAAAACAAGCTTGCCAGACTACCTGAAATACCTCTTTCTTTCTGAAAAACAAACAAAACAAAACCGACCAAAAAAGGCTTGATCATTACTGAGAAACTCACTTAAAATTCTGTAACCAAACCGTATGACTCAGCACAGTAAATATCCTTTAACCTTTCCTCTGAGAAAGATGATAGATGCTAAACTGGGCTGTTTACCCCTCTCTTTTGTCCTGTGCTTTCTGCTCGCCTCCCTCTGTGCTGGGCACTATGGCCATGCAGCCAGCACTCACTCCTACCTCGCTTACAGGGAGAGCCCAGCCTCCCCTGGGTTTAATTTATTCATCCCTTTTGGCTTCTATGGTGCTGAAATGAAACTGTAAAAAATGTGAAAATTATCATTTTTGTAATGCTGTGATGGAGAGGTTGTGCACAAAAACAAGGGAGAAAAGGAACAGAAAAGCTTAGCCTTGCATCCTGTCTCCAGAGAACATCATTGCCTCTGCCTGCTGGGGAAGGAACAGCCTGTGTGTGAGGATAAACATCAGGGAACTTACAAAGGTACTGGTGATGTACAGCCTCTCTACTTCCAACTAGGATCCAGCCACCCCTTTTTCCCAGCCCTTGGAGGTGTGAGCTTCTCCCACAGGCAGGCATCTGTGTGTGCAGTTACAGCTCCATCTCACAGAGAGCCAGAGACCCTGCTGCCACCGTCTAGGAGAGGAAGGTGACATTTGTGCATGCCTTTTCTGTCAGCACCTTTTATAACACTCCCTATGAATTGCTTTATCAGCGGTTATCAGTGTTACAAAACCCCTCCACGTGTGGGGCAGGGAGGGAGGAGGCAGATGGCAGATTGTTGTGTTGTGTGTGGAAAGACGCAGCTCTGCCATTACTACTTATGCAAGGACTGTGGTTTGCTATGAGTGGTTAAAAACATTATGGTACCTTCTATGCTTTTCTGAAAGAAAATCCTCCAGAGCAGCCCATAGCCTTGAAGGCTCTGCCTTGGGCTGCCCCATGACTGCTTTAAAGGCAGCCCCTGTGGGCACTGCTCACCAAACTCACACCCCTGGACAGCTGGGGTCTGCTGGCTCTGGTGGTCACAACTGCACTGCACTTGAGACCATGACAGCAGGCTTGGAGCAGAAAAGGCAGGCTGCTTGGTCTGGAGAACCATCACTGAGCTGCCCTTAACAGAAAGTACTGGCACAGTAGACTGCTTTTCACGCATCATGCAGTGTGGGGAGTTCTGGGGTCAGGTGAACATTACTGTCTCTGTTACAGCTGGCAGGCTGGGTACGCAAGTGCACTAGCAGTGCCCACCACACCATCTGAGCCATCCTTACAGGGAGCCTGCAGGAACCTCCACCTGGAAATACAACATCAAGGGGGATTTCCTTTCCACAGTGCAAGGGTGTTTTCCCTCTGTTAAGTCTTCTCAGCAGGACTGCCCATGGCAGGCAGGGTGGCTGGCAGTGTACCTGTGCCGTGGGTTGCCCTTGCCTGGATGCCAGGTGCTCACTAAAACTGCTCCATCACTCCCCTCCTCAGCTGGACAGAAAACATAATGAAAGGCTTGTGGGTCGAGATAAGGGTAGGAAGATCACTCAGCAGTTACCATCATGAGCAAAACAGACCTGACTTGGGGAAAATTAATTTATTATCAATCAAATCAGCATAGGATAATAAGAAATAAAAACTAAAACTTAAAATTTCTTACCTCCAACCCTCTCTTCTTCCCAGGCTCAATTTCGCTCCTGAATTATCTAGCACCTCCCCGCTAGTGCAGGGGATGAGAAACGTGGGGTGCAGTCAGTTCATCACATGTTGTCTTTGCTGCTCCTTTCTCATTGAGGGGACACTCCTCACATTCTTCCCCTGCTCCAGCCTGGGGTCTCTCATACGGCACACAGCCCTCCATGAACTTCTCCAGTGTGAGTGCTTCCCATGGGCTACAGTTCTTCACAGACTGCTCCAGAGTGGGCCCACAGCAGGGTTACCAGTCCTGCAGCAAACCTGCTCTTCTCTCCATGGTGCCACAGGCTCCAGCACAGGCTTCCCATGGGGTCACAGCCTCCTTTGGGCACCCCTATGCTCCAGTGTGGACCTCCACCAACTGCAGGGGAATCTGTGCTCCAGCACCTGGATCATGTCCTCCCCTCCCTCTGTACTGACCCTGCTGTGTGCAGAGCTGTTTCTCTCACATATTCTCACTCCTCTCTCTGGCTGCAATTGCTCCTGTGCAGTAACTTCCCCTTACTTAAATACTTTATCCCAGAGGCACTACCACAATTGCTGATGGGCTTGGCCTTGGCCAGCAGCAGGCCCATCTTGGAGCTATCTGGCATTGGCTCTGACACAGGGGAAGCTTCTGGCAGCTTCTCACAGAAGGTGCCATTCCTGTTGCACCCCTCCTACCAAAACCTTGCCATGCAAACCCAGTGAAGCCTGTTGTCTGTTACCCTCCCCTGTAGGGAGGATAGCACAGTATCCTCAAGCAAACAGAACCTTAACATGGTTTAGGTTTTAGTTTAGAAAAACAGGAGTATCAGTCAGCTCAGGCTGGAGGGAGCTCAGGAGCAGTGGGTGATGCTCTGACTAAAGAAAGGCAGCAGGTCAAGGAGAACATGTGGGCTGCAATGCATGATAGCTTTCACTGATCCCAGGGTCAGGATGACTCACTATGAGACCGCGTGAGGACAGACCTGCAGAGGGCTGATGTACCTATTAGGTAAGCAGGGAGCACCTGAAAATAGAGTTTTTACTAACCTGCTTTGGAGAGACAGCTTCCAGCAATCAATCACACACAAAGGAAATAGAGACACAGAGGAGTAACTGCCACTGACAGGAGTCAGCCCTCCTACACCCTGTTTCTCTCCAGCTTTACATGGTGATCTCTAGAGTCAAATATCACAAGTCTTACTGAAGAAGGAAGCTTTGCACTGAATTCCCACCTCTCTCTCTGTGTTCCAGGAGGTAAACAAGCGCATGTGTTTGTACCCTGTGGAACACACCTTGCTGGACAGACACTGAGTATGAACAAGTGCTGGCAGCATCACTTGGTGTGTGAAATTGTGCATGGTGGGAGCTTCCAGGTACAGTGAAAGCACACACAGCAATGCTCAGGCTGAACAGCTGTAGTCTATCCCCTGGTACTTAACAGAGGGTTCACTTTGGTGTGAAATAGCCTCACGGTTTCTCCTGCATGGGAGCAGCATTAGCGAGGCACTCAGAATAATTGGGTTTTAGTGGAATTTTATCATTTGAGGAATGCTGATCCCTGTGACAACTGAAGGGGTGGGCAGAGCAGAGTGTGTGACTGCAGAAGCTGCTTATGGGGACATGGGATCGAGCCTGAGGTATCATCTAACTAACTGCTACCTCTGATACTGAGTGATGCATATTATCTCCTTATATCTTACAGCACCCCAGAAAGGTGGAAAAGCTATAGCAGAGTTAGAGATAAGCCTCAGCAGAGCAAGCAAAGGCCTGAGGGAGGCAGGGGAACTGCCTATGTGAGTACTGTTTCTGATCTTCTTTCCATGATCGTATGACACTAAAGCAACAAAGAAAAAAAAGATTCTTCTTTTGCTATGGCAGAATATGGTGACATATAATTCAGGCCCACTGGTTTTGGCTTTGCAGCAAGGGGATGCATTTATGCAGACTGGAAAGAAAATAAATCCCTCCAAAGAATAAGCTTCAGAAAATACCTCCCTGGTAATCCACACAACACTTCTAATAAACTGGGGATGCAGTATCAGGTGTTGTCTTCCTCTGGGAAAAATATTCCTCCAACATAGCATAACACTGGAGGCAAGCAAAAGAACTTGTCCGAGTTTCACTGGAGATGGTCCCACACCCCAGACCTTGGAACCCAGGGCTTACTTCTGGCTATGTTACACATGTGTTTCAGTTATATATGTGACAAACCCCTCCCATGTCCTGCTGGCCTCTCAGCCCTTGATCGTATTTCCCATCTCCACATATTGCCTGCTCTTTCTGCTTAGACAAGACACAATTAAAAAATCCCATGGACAAGCTCAGCAGGCACAGCTCTTGGCACAGACAAAGCTGCAAGCATCCAAGCAGCTGTAGGCCAGGTCCTACTGCATGGTGCTGTTGCAAGAACCAAGATCTTCCTCTCATCCTCTGGACAAAGGAACTCAGTGGTGCCCATGTTGTGAGGGCTCTGAGCTGCCTTTTGTATCAGCAGCATCCTTTCCAGCCTGGCTGCTGCAGAGTGGGTTTAGGAGCAGGAGAGGTGAGCCCAAGATAACTTTCCCTCTCCAGCAATGACTCACATAGGTGGGAGACGTCTTTTCCTCCACTGAGAAGTCTGGATGAAGGTTTTTCAGGCAAAATATTTCCATTTTTGGAAAATACAAAGTGTCCCACAGAGGTATCAGTGGAAAATCAGACAAGTCCAAACCCATGTGTTATCTTCAGAGAACAAAAGTTCAGTTATCAAAAACCTTAATCTGGCTGAAACCTCCACCAGCACTGATGCTAACATGGAAACGTTTCTTCTTTCCTTTTTGGTCCTGTCCTTTTATCCTTTAACTCAGAAAAATGAGGTATAGGATGTCTCTTGCACTCTAAAAGCCTGAATAAATTCAACCAGACAGATGTATAATGAGGTTTATTTAACAGACCCCTTTACACTTCATGTCTTTCCACAGACAAGTGTGCATGTGGAATCATGCGTTTCACAGCAAGCCCATAATGCCCTCACACTAAAGAAAAAATTGCACTGTACCTTAATAACTGGAGGGGACTTTGGAGGTCATGAACATGGGGAGACAAGTGGATGTATTATCAGGCATCAATTCCCTTTCACAAGGTCTAGCAGCACATGGCAGTCCTTGACCTGTCACAGTTCAGTGCTGATGTTGCAGACCTGAATGGGCCTTTTGTGACCAGAAACCAGCAATTGTAAAACACTGCATTAATAAAATTAATGGAACAAACACCCATTGGAGGCTGCTGTTGTCATAAACAACACTCCAACATCTTTGGTCAAATCCCATGCATAGCACCAGCAGACATTTAAATGGTAATTGAAAGTTCAACACACTATAAGGGTTACCTGTATAGCTGCCAAGTTTCACATCAGAATGAGGAACAGAGAGAAAAGCAGCAGCCAGCACAAGGTAGGACATCCATGAATTGCTTTGGTTTTCCTGATAGCATCATTTTATTTACAAAACTACTGATTTGCTTTCCTCAATGCCGATAATGGAATGGCAGGACAGAGGTTTCACAGAGCTCCCAGTCACAAAAGCAGCCAATGGTGTCTGTGTTGCCCAGGTGTCTCCTTAGGCTGAGGGTTGCTGCAGCCATGTGTTTTGGTGCTGCCTGAAAACCTGTTTGCAGCCTTCAGTACCTTTCCCCAGTCACGTTTCCAGGCTGCTGCCAGAGAGCATTTTAGGCTCAGAAAGGCTTTAGGGGGCTTGCTGACTCATTTATGTATCAAACTTGTCAGAAATAATAGACTTGTAGGAAATCAGGATAACCTTGACTGGATATTGCCTCCCCTTTCAGGTTTGAGTAGGGCAGTGATTTATACCTGCATGTCACCACATGCAAAAAACCCACCCAAACACAAAAGATACCACAAGGATCTATTAGCTCCCTGTGAGAGGAGGCCAGCATTTTACACCAGTTTACTGCCTTAGTGGCTGCCTGTAGCCAGTCAGAGTTGAAGGGGAATGAGCTTCACCTTGACACAAGCAGCTCAAATGTACAGATGCTGTGAGAACTCGCCTAGTATCAGTTTCTCTGCCCCATGCTGCCTTCATGCATGGCTCAGTCTGTTGGTGTTGCTTGACACCGAAGCCTCAAGCAGACTGCTGACATGAGCCACCAGAAAGCAGCAGTGTCAGGAGCACACACACTCATCTGTTCGGGTTTGCTGGCCTTGCTTGTCTCAAAAGAAAGGATTCTTGAATATCCATTGTTTGTTCTTGGGGTTCAGCATGATTGCAGACACCAGTAGGAGGTCTCTGAAAATTAAGAATATCATTGCTTTAGCAGGAGAGAGGACTAATATGGTGGTTGAAGGAAGGGGGGGATCTTCTATCTTGCTAAACTACAATGGTTACAAATGTGAGACTCCTGTGTCTCTAAATTACTGCTTACTGAGGCACTTCAGTGCATCAATCTCTGCAAATAGCTATCCCATTTTAACTCCTCTCTAGGTATCCACTAACCCAGCCTCCTGCTCTGACTCTGAATTCAAGTGTCTGCCACTGGCTACTGAATTATAGGCTCTGGCACCATCACAGTGACATTTTATAACAACAAAAAATAGCAGGGGTTTAAAATGGAGGGGAAAAAACAATAGCAGGAGAAAGCATCTGAGGGGAGAAAGATGGTTTTTTCCTTCCAAATGCTGTACATGCCACAGGATGGCATCCTCTAAGACAACATGAGCAAGGCTTGGTGCCAACACACTAAGAACGAGCCGCCTACCACTTCTCATGAAACTACAGGCGAGAAGGATCCCCTCTGATTGTCTAGCAACATCACTAGGCCAGTTACTGGAGTCCAAGTGTAATTTTAGCAGCTGCTGGCACTCGGGAGATGCGGGCAGTTGTATGTTGTGCATGCTGACAGCTTACAACGGTGTGGCTGATCCTTCATTTCTCTATAAAAATAGCACGTGCAGTAAACTGATGAAGCAAGATTTTAGGGATCAGGGTTGGGAGCACCTCGCAGCATCAGCCCTGTGCCACCTCTCATCCCAGGGACATTGCTGCCAGTGCCTGAGCACATGCAGGTACATGTCTCTATGCCTGTGCAGTCTTCTCTATTGAGTCCATACAACAGCTCACAGGGACTCCTCAGTGACAGCATCACTGAACTGATCAAGCTGAATAATAACCCTAACAGAACAGGCTGCTGGAGGTTGAAGGGCTGTGCCCATGCACTTTGCAAGGGCCTTGTCTTGCTCAGGAAGGGGTGCTCCACCAGGCCAGGGGGTCTCTTCTGCTGTGTGCGCTGCAGCCCCAGAGTAGTCCCTTGCTTCTACCACCACTTCCCATTTCTTGGTTCTAAACCATTAAGGAGTTGTACAATAGCATAATGGAAATGATTTTTTAATAAAAAAGGCTCTGCTTTGAAGCCGGAGGTAAAAAGATCATAAATCCTTAGAAACAGCTCATTAAAAAACTGGAATTATGCAGAAGTGAGTAGGAATGTTAAAGATGATGTTCTAATTTTTTCATTCAAATTATTGATACTGCAGTCGTCTATTAATTTCCCTATAATTTGTGTATGCACTTCAGAGAACATATACTCTCTATCCATCTTGTCAGGCACAAACACCCAGGATTTTACCAGCAGGAGACTGAGAGATCAAGCCCAGGCTGTTAGAGAGAAAGCTGCAGCAACACCCACTGTCACAGGGAAATCAGAGTGCCTCTCCAGCAACTACATCAACATAGAGTTCTGTTACACAGGAGGCAGACAGGCCCTATAGCTTCACACCTTTTCTTTCCCCCCCTTCTGCACAGCTTCAGTTGAACTTCTTCAAGCACGCTACAGAAAATGTCAGAGAACAAATCAATATCATTGAGAGGAGAGTGTTGTTGATGCAATCACCATATCACGTGAAGAGAGGGACAGCACTCGTGTCTGTCTGCAGTGGTTTTGCTGGTATGAATGCTACTGCCTGACATACTGTCCCTAGGGAAGGGAGAGGTGTTGAGATTTTAGTCGTATTTCAGGAACCACCCTCACTCTAATTGAGCTCCAAGCTCAGACACCATGACAAACCATCTGCAGGGTGTGTCATAGCAGACAGCCAAAGTGCTGCTTCAGAAAGATGGGAGTAATTTTTGTATGTGTGGAAAAAGCCTGGGTTGAAAATAACCATTTTGCAGCTGATTCATTGCATTTGCTACCTGCTGCCTCAGAGGACACGTCTCGCCTGCAGTGGGGAAGGCAAAAGCTCTGTGCTGACAGCCAGCAGAAGGTGGTGGTGGGGAGGAGGAGGGATGTGCATCCACCCTGGGTAGGTGCACCCCAACCAGGCAGCCTCAGAAGGGCAAAGGTGCAGCAGCAGCAAATGTGACAAAGTGGTGTGAAGCACATCAAACAAACCCGGTGAAAACAAGTGGTTCATACCAGAACCTGCAAATTCAGGCCAGGAGCCCTGAGAGTGCTTTGTCACTGCAGCCCCCATCTCCTTGATGCTGTTTAGGCACCCAGTTAAGGGATTAACCAGCGCAAACTTCTTCCTCGTGGGGAGAAAAAGGAGGCTATCTTCACAGAGAACTTTGCCATGTGACATGGTCTTATTTTGGTAACATAAGAGAGACTTCTGACAACAGTTATGGAAGATGAAGTGTTTTTTTCCCCTTTTTAAACATCCTGCTGCTTGCCATTACTTGGCAATCTTCTGTTACGCTTACCTCACGTGCTAAGCCTACCCATTTTTAATCGCTTCCTTGCTTTTGACTTTATACATCTTTTCCACTTGCTTTCCATTTTTTTATGTTCCTTTGTGCATTTGTACATAATCTTCCTAGATTTTTCCGGGCTTTGTTCTGATGTGAAATACAAGCAAGATACATGCAAATCCTTGGAGCGTATTCATCATTAGTTGCTTTCTGGATTAAATTTCCCCACACCCTTGACAGCATTATTCATGTATTTCTTGGCTGCAGATAGTGTACTTGGGATACAAGTGCCTGATGACTCTACTGAGATCTGAACAAGAAGGAACTTCCCCTGCCAAGCTGCCAAGCACCAGCCGCAACCACAGGCTGCCCCTCCTGTTCCTTGCAGGAAGGACATAGCTGCCAGGCTGCTGGGGGATGTAGTCTCTGCCCAGCCCCAGCCCTGCAGGGGTGAGGGCCAGGCTGCCACATGGCACTGTGAGCCAGGGACCCAGTGAGGGCAGAGCCCCAGGTGGTGGCTGCATCACCCTGGGAATGCCCCAGGCCATTTCCCTTGGCCAGGCTGCAGCTGCAGAGTAACACAGTGGGGCTCAGCTGGCCACTGGTGCCCACGCTGTGCTGGTGCCCACGCTGAGTCTTCAGCTCCAGCAAGAGTGTTAATACATCTCCTTCCTACACCCCCAGGATGAGTGCCCTCTCTGTTCAGGAGCATCATTTGACTGCATGAAGAGTGCTGGTTTTTTTTGTCTGGTGTTCTTGAATTCATTGTCAGAGTGACATCAGCTGGGAAAAGCTGGTACTGGAGCAAAGCTTCATTTTAAAGAAGTTTCTGGCCATCTGGAAGCAATTTTGACCCGTTCTGCACAGGAGAACACCTCAGTTCTTCTGAAATCCAGGAATCCCAGCCAAATTGTAACTTCCCATAACCTGAAAGCCACTAATGACCTCCCTCTTCAAGAGCATTACCCAATTAATGTAAAACAAAGTTGTACTTTAATTAGTAACTGGAAATTCTGCATACATTAAATGAGGAAGAGGAAACTGGAGTGTGATGATGCAGGCAGCCTCGCTGAAGGACAGAGTTGCATGCAGCAGGGCATTCTTTTTCAGTTATACAGGACTGAAGCTTTAGCATCAGCTGTTGTGGGGGCCAGAGGTGGCAATCGCCATACTGAAGGGCTGGCTGCTTGATGTGTTTGGGGATTTTTTGTCTTTCTGATAGCAGTAATTGTACTTTAGAACCACAGAATGGTTTGGGTTGGAAGGGACCTTAAAGACCAATTTCCAATCCCCTGCCATGGGCAGGGGCACCTTCCACTAGACCAGTGGAACCCCATCCAACCTGGCCTTGACCACTGACAGGGATGGAGCAGCCACAGTTTAGCTAGGCAACCTGTGCCAGCATCTCAGCATCCTCATAGTGAAAAACTTCCTGACATCTCATCTAAATCTCCCTTCTATAAAGACATTCCCCCTTGCTGTGTCACTTCATGCCCTTGTAAAAAGTCCCTCTCCAGATTTCCTGTAGGCCCCCTTTAGGCACCGGAAACTGCTCTAAGGTCTCCCCCAGCCTTCTGTTCTCCAGGCTGCACAAGCCCAGCTCTCTCAGCCTGTCTTCATAGCAGAGGTGCTCCAGCCCTTGGAGCATCTTTTGTGGCCTCCTCTGGACTCGCTCCAACAGATCCACACCCCTCTTGTGCTGGAGGTCCAGAGCTGAATGCAGCACTGCAGGTGTGGTCTCACGAGAGCAGAGCAGAGGGGCAGGATCACCTCCTTTGACCATGCTCCTTTTGATGCAGCCCAGCACACACTTGGCTTTCTGGGCTGGGAGCGCACACGGCCTGCTCATGTTGAGCTTCTCATCAATCAACACCCCCATGTCCTCCTCAGGGCTGATCCCAATTCAGTCTGTTATATTAAGAATACAGGCTTCTCATTAAAAGGCAAGGCAGTTGCAACACAATACTGTGATTCAACACACATTCATAATCATTTCTGCTTCTGACTGGCAACACATATTACTACTCAAGAACCTAATGTGTTTCATATGATCCCAGCATAAATCAGGACTATGTTTCCTTCTGAAAGGTATCAACGATTGCTGTAAAGTACTTTGGACAACTCTGGCATACACAGATGATCAGGAAATACATCAAGATTTCTTTTCTTTGGCAAGAAAGCATGCATACTTTATTTCTGAATATGTGATAGGTGAGATGGGAGAAATCCTTCTCAAAGAGGAAGATGTGTAAAGAAATCCTTGGAAATTCAGGACAGCATTGAAAAAAGATGGCTTTTTCTTGGGGCAGGAGCCTAATATTTACTGGATTTTCTCAGCCTAAAATCTGATAAGCTGAGCTCATCTTTTGAGAAAAGAAGCTGTATGAGCTCCTACTCAGTAATACCTGTGTTGTTTGCTGCTCTCAAATCTGTTATTGATTTGCTGAACCACCACAACCTTGACAGCAGGTCTTGATTATGATTTTGCTTAGTGACTGTAGCTTTGTTGTTCCAGTCATTTTTCACCAAGGTAAGCCTTGAAAAGGGAAGTTGTCCTTTTTCATATGGAAAACTGGTTGCCCTGAAGGTCACTGGAAAGAAACCCCAACTTTCTAGACACAGTTAATTTAAGAGACACCTGAAATACCCTGTGAAAACCAGTCCACACACAGCATGCCCTTTGGGAGAGGGGAAAAAGCTGAGTGTCCTGGGAGCACATTACTCTTGGGCTTGTTCTGGTACCAATGCCCTTTGATACAAAGACAGGTGCTGAGCTAGCACACTCCCTGCGACTGCTGCCAGGAAAAAGGAATACTTTTGCCTTTATTTATGCCTTTTCATGGAAGAGTTTCCAAGGTGATACAAGGAAAGGGAAGGCGCACAAAGCTTACCAGAGTAAATAGCTCCACTAATTCCCAAATCAGTTATGAAAGTCAGGTTGATTTGGTATGAAGTCTGTGACTTTCTCTGCAGTGAACAGCACCCGGCCAAACTGTAATTTGTTGCTGGTGAAAAGAGAATTGTAATCAGTAGCTCAAGCAATGGAACACTGCAAGAAGTCCAGAGCATTACAGCAGCTTCTCTCTACCACCACAGGGCTAAATACCATTTAAAAAGATGAAACACAACATTGCCCAGTATGTAGAGGCTTCAGGATTGAAGTCTTTAAATGGGTCATTTAAAATGCCTCACTGAATAACACTGTAATACAGCAACCTGTTGGAAGATGCCTGCTCCCCGGGGTCACTGCTCACTGGACATATCTGTTAGCTGATAGTGAAAGTAATTCTGCACAGGACGCCTGGAGTGTCATTAGAGCAGGTTTTTCCAAACCCTTCACTGGAACCCAGATAATGAGAGGAGAAATGTTCCCAGGTGCACACTGCTGAAAATGAAAGATGAAAACCTGCCTTTATCTGTTTACAGCTCCTGGCCCCAGGGGATAATCAATGCCACTTGCTTTGGTCAGCAGCTAGCAAGGATGTAATCAAGAACTACCTT
This sequence comes from Melopsittacus undulatus, assembly GCF_012275295.1. Lineage (NCBI taxonomy): Eukaryota > Metazoa > Chordata > Aves > Psittaciformes > Psittaculidae > Melopsittacus > Melopsittacus undulatus. Next base: position 96,490,898 of record NC_047528.1, read on the forward strand.
AACGCCATCTGGTTTAGTTACAGAGGCTCTCTGAGATATGGAGCCAGCAGGAGACAGTCCCTTGGCATTCAGTACCAGGCTGCTCCCTGCCAGCGAGCAGCAGCTATGGCTGTCACAGCCTTTCTCTCAGCTGTTTCAGCTGAGTCAGAAGTTTCTTTGCTTCCCTGCACTTTTGATCTTCAATGATGGCTCTGTCTCCTCTCCTTCTGGCTTGCCTGCCCCTTCAGCCAACACCACTGCTTTACCTACATTTATATTCAGTCTATTAAGTAACACATACAGCCTCCCAGCTGACATTTCTGAGCAGCTTTGCACCTCTAAGGAAGGAGTTCTTGTTCCTTCCCTCCATTTGTCTCTTCAGTCTGTCTTAAAAGCACTCATCTGTTTCGGCTTTGTCTACTGCACAGCACAGTCAAAGGGCACAATACTATCTGACCAAGCAAAACTAGAGGGCTATCCACCCCCCATATATATATATATATATATATATATACAATAAATGTATACACATTTATGAGCTTGCATAGCACTTTTGTGTCAGGACATGTTCAGTCTCTCAACCAGTTTTACTCCAGTCCTGTGCAAAGCCCCTTTGATTACCTCGGTAGAACATCCACACAAAGACCATCTCTGTACCTGCCAGCTTGGTCTAGCTGCCCTTCTGCTCTGGAGAAAAACATCTCTATCGCCACTTGTCTGGTTTCATAGGCTTCTTGCAACTGCTTTCAGAAATTAATCGATATTGCTGTTTTTCAGTTTAGGGTCCTAAAGCAGCCATTGGCATGGTGCTGTGCTCTAGGTCATTACTGCCTCTCCTTGAAGAAATAGCCTCCTTTTGACAAAATATTTCAGGAACAACAATGGAAATAATTATTGAACCCTGTTTCTGGGAAATCACTGAGGTCTTTCTGCCCCCACACACACATGCCCACAAATAGCAGCTCTCAGATTTTCTCTTGCTTTTCCAGCTGAGCAAAATTCAGCAAGTGGCCAGTGGACAGAGCATAGTGGATTGCAGAAAGGCTAAATCACGCTTTATTTTCCTACCTGGCCACAGTAACTTGAGCATGTTCACACTTTTTTAGATCTTCCTTTATTGTTTGCAGTTGTTTAGATGCAACTGGCCCATGGGTTGAAAAGTTGGCAGAGCAGGAAAGACAAACTCTTATCCCTAAAAACCTTGCTACACTAAAAGCATTCCAGAGGTGACTTTCCCCCCACGTTCTTAGAGCTCACTTCAGGCCTGGTGAATTATTCCTGAGGACAAGTTCAAGCTCCCATTACAGCTCTAGTTCCTTGCAGGGTACAGTTCAGGTCATCTTATTAATTCATGGTTGTTAGCCAGACAGCTTCCCCATCAGCTCTGCCTCCCTCAGCTGCTTTTAGCACACAAGAGCCAGAAGAGGCTGCAGTTGCAGAGCGACTTTTGTGTGCTCATCAACTCAAACCCTCTTCTCTTTCTCAATGGGAAAATGGAAGTTGTGAAGTTGGTATTATGGATTCCTTCCATGGGGCATAAGGCGGTTTCTGTGAAGCCAAGCACATCAGAGTGCCTTAGGAGGCAGGGTGTGTGCTCCATTTTGGTAGTAACACTGCTTTGAGTTCCTGCAATAATGCATTCCCTTCATGGGGGAGAAAAATACTCAATACCTATTCTGTCCTAAGCATGAGGTTTAAAGCACTGCACCCTGCAGGTGTATTTCCTCCTAGTTAATCTCATTAAATCTTGCATTCTCACCTTTGCAGGTTCGTTGTTTCCATGCATGCTCTTTCCAGCTTTCACTCTTACAAGTTTATTTTTAAACCTTCTGGTTTCTCATCGTCATCTGAAGCTGAAGCTTTCTGCAAACTCAGTTACTATGAAGCTGCTCCTGCAGAGCCCTTGAAACTGAGACTCTTGAAACCCCTAAGCTTACTGGGATGAACGGGAAGCAGCTAACTAACATTTTTCATCCCAAAATACCTAACTGGGAGGAATGTAGTGCTATCCATGCTTGCTTCAATTATAATCTATAATTGATGTGTATTACATAGTCTTGCATTACAATATATATAGCTTACGTGATTTGTTATTTGTCTGAGATGGGGGTATTTGACTTTGATTAGGGAATTCTGATACACAGCCCACATAGGACTCCTAAATGCTAATTTCTTTCATTTAGGTAGGTCACAAGGCAGGTTGCAAAGGTAAGGAACAAAAAAAAGGTGCCTTAAGATATCAGATCTATTATGGATAATGGTGCTTCTTAATACTAAAGACTCCCAGCTCATTTAGATAATTTGTAGCAAATACTTGAAGCAATTCAATAAACAAAATGTTTCCACACTCACCAAAGCTGTGATAAACTAAACAAGCATTTTTTTCTGCTTGTTTTGGAACAATCACTTCAACCTGAAAATGACTGTGGATTTTTATTCCTACTGGGTGTCCAGCCGTTCTGTAAGTCATGACCTGTCAGACAATTGAAAACTAGTGCACTGCAGGCTGTTTCTGGTAACATGAGACAACTATTTACATGAGGGTTCCAACTGCTTCTGAATGCTATCTCTCCTTTTAAACTGACTTTATTAAGTAACTGCGTAAGTTGCTTACAATTATTATTAATAATTAATTAACTTCGTATTCTTTCTTTCCCATCACAGCCAAAGAACTTACTTGGATGTTATGTGTCACAAATCACAAACACAACCAATTCCTGGTTTTCCAGGTAAATAAGAGCTGTTTTATAGGTCACAGATGTATCTTCTGATGACACTCACCATTAGCACCATTTAATTCTGGTTTCTAGAAGAACAGTTCCATGAGTAAAGAACAATTTTAATTAAAGGTAGACACTCAGTATTTGTTTCTCCATTCTCAGCATTTTTTAACCTTTGTTTCAAATTATTAATGGCTGAGATGCCAATACTCTAAATTAGAAGAAGATAAAATTTCAGTTTGGTGCCAGGTTAGATGCTGTGGGCTCTAATCCTGAAATAACGATACAAAACGTAATTGAGTCATGTCTGATGTATTGGCTTCCACATTACAACTCTCAAAACCAATCATTCATCTCCTTTAATTGTTAAGTAATCTTCTCTTCACCATCAACCATGTTAAGAATTGCTTTTTCCAAAGAAAACGTATTTATACAGTATCAAACCAAACATACTGTGAAGTCCTGATACAGCTATATTAAACCCACAACCTTTAAGAGTGTGTATCATCTTGAAAAACACTCCCCATAAGCTAGCACAAATGCACCTTGTATCATGCTGCTTTTGTTTTCAGGCAATGGAGTCCCAAGTCAGTTTGTTTTGCTTCAAACTGTTAATTGCAAGCTGTTAGTTTGAAATTCCCTGTATTGTTCCAATAAAAATTTCAGTCCGAGAACAGGAATCCCAAAATAAACTCACACTGGCATAAATATACTAATAACCATAAACACAAATAAAAGGTCCTCCATTAATAAGCTACTGAATGGTTGCAAGTGCACTTTAAATGAAGGCCAACAAATTACTGAAGTGTTCTGAAAAATTATTTTCAGTCCATTACATCTTGTTGCTGCTGAGCTAAACATAAACATTTTGAAATCAAGTGATCTGGTAGGTTTAAAGATGACAAAATATTTCAGTCTTGAGTTTGGCAGTCCAGATGGAGGAGTTCAGAGTTATAATGAGAATACTTCTATTGAGACAGGATTTCAATAAAAGGTAATAACAGTATAATAAGAATTTTATCTTCTTAACATGGCAAGTACCAGCAACTGAGTTATTTGGCCACATGATGTAAGTGGAGCTATTTGCAAGAATGAAACAAAAAGTCCAAATTTTACAGCTCAATGTGAACCTTTCCAATTTAAACACCACTAAAAGCATAAACCTATTTTACGGGACAACATTTGCGCCTGCTGTTTTTATCATTACTTTTATCAAAGCACCATTCTGAGAGTTACAATTAAGATGTTCAAGAAAGCTGCTACAGTAATGAAGGGCACAGAGTCACAGTTTAAAAGTAGAAACATAGAGCCAAGTATTGTGTCAATGAAGAGGCATCTTCAGAAAAGTCTGCCTTCATCCTCCAAGTACCTTGTGATCTTAAGTGTAATGAGAATGAAGTGCATGTATTTATTCTGAAACTGGTTCCACCTGAATGACACTGCTAATGGCTTTCTGAAAAATTAAGTCAATAGGCATTAGCTGTATAACATTTTTATTTTACTATATTGACATTTTATGCACAAATATTTTATCAGAGTAAAAATAGAAAATAATTGTTTCATGTAAAATTACCAAAAAAATGCAAAACACAAAAGAAATACATAATTATTAGCAGAGTATAAGTGTTTTTATTTAAAGAGTAAAAATTATGCAAAAATCCTTCTGTTTTACAAAAAATTGGGAATATTCTTTCTATGTTTTCCTTCTGGCAGCAACAGAACCACCTTTGACAATATATTCTACATCTTTTATTTTATTGAAGACATCAAGTTAGTCACAGATTTCTCCCTTGGCTACAGAGAATGTGACAGTGATTTTATACCATTTGAAAGATTCCTTCTTTGCTAATTAGAACACGGTGGAAAAGGAGGTGATCCCACAATGAAGAACCCGAAGGACTGTCACACCTACTGAAAAGCTGCAAATAGCCAGGTGTATTTACAAAGAAAAGGTGATATACCAGACGATTCCCCTAGAGGGCTTACCATGTAACAAGACCGTTCAGGGAAATAAAGTATTGATACCAGATTTCAATTTCGCTGCTTGTTAATCCTCCCATAGCCCAGTTTGATCCAGAAAGCTGATATTTTAAGCTTCTCTTCTTTTTATACTGTATTTTAACTAAAAAGGCCTCCCATGAACTCTCCTAAACTACTAGTGACTTGTATCAAACTTGTAACAGCAGTGTTATACACATCATTGCTGCACTGAACTGTTGGCTACATCTTAAATCTTTGATTTAAGTGAACCTGCATCTATTTGCCTAAGTCAAACACTTGCCAACTGGTGGAGTCAGGCTACTGTAACAGTAATGCATGGATTGATAGATGGATCTGTCACAAGAAGTCAGCCATCTATTTTGCTCAGGGCTTAAGATTTTTCTCAAATACAAAATAATTCCAGCATACTCCATAGGTGAAGTGCTTTAAGAGCTCAAGAATGAAAACGGTATCAAGTTACTGAAAGAACCTGGCAAAAAAAAATCAGAATCATGGTGATCATGATAAAAGTAGGCCAGAACTACATGCAAGATTTCTTGTTAAACAAAAGCTATCTGCAGATGAACATCCACCTATAAACAAAGTTTTGTCCTCAATGCATCTTTAAAATACACAAGTCTTCTGTGTACTTTGACCTCTGCCTGCAAGCATGACCAGTCCTTTCCAGATCAAGAGCAACAGTCCAGTGTTCTCACTACTCAGTATAAACACGTTTAGAACCTCACTGTACAAGCACTTTTGATACAAGGTTTAAGAGTATCTAGATCCCTCACAGAATTAAAAGGTTTCCCTTACACATTTGCATTTTGTTACCAGAGGGGGTTTACTTACAGGAAGTTGGAAAAAATGCATTGGTGACATAATACTTATACTGTTTAAGAACATGAAGAGGCAAAACCAAACCTAAAATCACATCATTTTCAGCCACCAAAAGAAACAGCCTGATAGCCATCAGTACAGAAGCTCAAAAGCTGCAGCCTACTTTTTACTGCATGTGAAAGTTTGCACAAAGTACTCTCCGTAGTGCAGAATTCAGGATACATTCCAACTATTTCTATTAATCATCCAGACTTCAAGTTGCACCCAGCTCTGATGCATGCATTTGGCTTGTGAAGCTTCCAAAAACACCACCTGAAGTTCAGAAAGAAACTGATTTTAAATAAAACACACATCTTTCTATTTCAATATATGTCAGACTGTACAATAATGTGGAAATCAAACTTCAGTTCTCTGTAAAACTATTTCCAACTTGCATTTTGTTTCTAAACAGGGACTACTGACTGTGATTAACGGAAGTCTTCAGTTACTAAGGTTGACTACCGAGCAGGTATAAGCACCTTGCAGAACAGAGCGTTTAATACCCCCCCCCCCCAAACCAAACTACTCTTTGGGTGAGGGCAACTTTTTCAAGTTTTCAAATCACTTGATGGGGGTGGCAGTGGGAAGAGGTCTGTCTTCACTTTTTTGCTAAATGGCTAGCCTTAACAGTGTTTTTCAAAACAGGGAAGTACTTGCCCTCATATATGCATGTTATCTACATATTACAATGAAATACTCATAACTGGCTTTTCACCCAAGCCAGATCTAAATCTAGATCTCCTTCTTCAGCACTGATCTCCAGTTCTGTCTACTCTTAGTTTCCCTTGCTTATAAACACAGAAGCTATTTCAAGAACCTGATGCTTTGTAACGTTTAATGAGACTTTTGGTTCTGCTTGATTAAATGCGAATAATGAACATGTTTAACTTTGAAAGTATCGGACGCCATTTGGTAGCTCAGCAGAGAACAAAAGACTGGAAAGGACCGAGTTCACACAACTGATCAGCCTGCCTTCTGCAGGTACTCCATTTTTGTAAAAAGTGCTGCAAGAATTATTTTGTACAGCTGCGGACACAGAGCGCTGGCTAGTTCAACCTTCCTCACCCATTTCAGATGGCATACCATAGAGGCCCTGGCTTAAAGCTGCAGAAGCTGTGGTGATCCCTTAACTTATACTGAAATATATGCTGTTAAAGGATCCAAATTTATGCAAGTCCCAGTTCTTTATAGAAAATCATGCTCTATTTCTTTGTACTGTCAAGAAACAAAAGTAGTTTCTAATTCTGACAAAGAGCACCACCTGCTCTGGTTATATAGGAAAGGCCTCAGGTTCCCACTTTCAGTTCCTAGTGCTTAATTATCTTTCTCTGTTTGCAGGGATGCTGTAGCTAGTGCCACTGCTGTAACTGGCTGTGCAATGCCATGGAGCTGCATCTTGGCGAGCTTCTTCTGCTCACATTCCGTGACCAACCGATTCAACTCCCCTGCGCTGTATCCAATGAGAGTTTTCAAGTCGCAGACAAATTTGTACACAAATCTCTTGCCTTGCACTTTGCAGATCATGTCTCCATCATAGTAATACCTGCAATAAATAAATAATAAAATCAGTGTATATTTTTAACATCTGTAACTTCCATACACATTGGTTAGTTACTTAGGGTCACACAGAAATCAAAATATGAAATCTATTCTCATTAAGATTACCATATAATTTCATGCACCAAGGTACTATTTAGGCATTTTATTACATGAGAAAAGGGAAGAAGGCTGAAAATTGTCCTGCAACTTGATACATTAAAGAGAAACAAACCACAGTAATTATTCTATAGGTAGTCTGGAAGCACCAGAAATGAAGGTCTTAGAGCAGTTTAAAAACAGACTGGGGGGAGAACAAGCTTTATTTAGTGTTTGCCTTAATCACAAAATGTCGTCTCCCCCCTCATTAGTCCTTTGCTTTCTTTACCTGTCTTTGCTTTCCTGAAGAAAAAAATCATGTTGGAAACAGTTTGACAGTTAGCACTGTAGTACCTATGATACTGAAGCAGCTGTTCTCTCCCTACTGTTTTCAAAGATGGAAGTAAAACTATAAAAGCATGTTTGTTTATAGCTCATATACTGGCAAAACTACATCCTTCATCTTCATTTACAACTAAAAGTAACTTCTCTAACTATGAATACTTTTTACATTGTGCCACAAAAGAATCATCAGACTAGGCAGAAATGAAGAAAAGATAACAAAGTCTGTATGACCCACTGTATTCCAGAGACATTATAAAACTTTAAGTGATACCAGTAAGACAGAAGTTCAAATTTTACAGTTTTGTTGCTGCTCTTGTCTCACTGCAGGCAGTAATAGGATGTATGTCACTTATCTCATTAAGAAAACCTAAATGCCTGGGACATTACTTGGACTTGATGAGCTTAACAAGCTTGTGATAAATTTGAAAAAATCAAAACCAACCAATAAAAAAAAAACCCAAACCACATAACCCCCCCACCCCCCAATTTAATTTCCTCAAAACCATCATCCAAATGTAGTACAAATCAGCCCAGATTTCCTGACTGTCTAAACTGAGTCCCCTGAATGCCATGCTTGTTAAGCAAAGATGGTCATTCACCACCAAAATAAGTCAATTAAAAGACTAACTTCTGTCTCTCAGCTCTAGTGGCAAAGGTAAGTTACTAAAGAATCCAATCAAATTTTCTCAGGCACCTCAAATTCTGGGAAAAAAAAAATCCAAACAAAAAAAAAAGCCACAAAAAAAAGCCTTTTAATTTCTTACTTTTGGGGGTCAGGATCCAAGCAACAGGACCAAAGCAAAGACAGGATGAGAGAGAGGCTATACAGAAAAAATACAGAGAAGCCTGCTCGTTGCTGATGTCATGCAAGAAGCCACAGAGGTCTGTTACAGAGTACAAGAATCGTCAAATCAGCTCTGCTATACCTCTGCCGGTAAAGTTTGGTCTGTTTGTCAAAGCTCACCTTCACCTTCCTCCTGAATGACATATAGTTATTTAAAAGTTTCCTCTTCAGTCCTCCTCTTCACTATACCTCCCCCAAGCTACCACCTGTGCCTCCCTCAACTCCTCTCTGTTCTCTTCTCCACATCATTATGCTTGCTCTTAACTGCTACCACATTCTCACTCAGCACTTCTCTGCACCAGCCCCAGCCTCCAAAGCACCCTCTTCGCAACACCTGAAGGACCTGCTGTTGTATGGTGTCCACCACATCAGCCTCCTAGCAAGGCAAAGAGGATTAGTCGTAAGGGGTTAAATGAACCCTGCAACCTCAAGGGTGGGAGGATGACTTATGCTCAGTTTTGAAGTACAGTCTTGCAGTACTGGGCAGATATGAGGAAAGATGTGTGATATCCTGGTGTATCCCTTGTGTATGAAATACAGTATAGATTAGAGTGTCGGAACACTGGGCAGGCATTCATATTCAATGTGATAGGTACTGGGCACCAAGAAATTGGGGAACTGGGAGCTGTGCTCACCTGTATCAATACAAAGAAAAGCAGAGTGCAAAATGTGGCCATGGCACATTTGCACATATGCCAAGTGCCAGTGGACCATTTTAAGCTATTTAACTCTGTACAAACATTCACATTTACATTGCACTATAACACCTGTGCCAAAATAATGCTGTAGAAAAAATGCTTTATATAACTGAATAAATGTCTTTAAACGATCAAGTCTGCGTTACTGATATGACCAGAAACAAAAAGGACAAGAAGAAATTAGTTTGCCCAAAACCATGCAAGATTCCCACATCTTGTGCTAGAAACTTTCAAGCTAAAATTGAGGCAATGTAGGCAGAGCAATTTTTCAATATTAATTTGAATGGATTTCTGATTACAGCATTTGCTTATTCAAAAGTATAGAAAGAATAAATGCCCACACATGTTTACAAAATCTTAGTTACTGGAATGTTGTGAGTCACATGAAAACTTCAGAGTAATACAGGGGACACAGTATTTTTCTTCAAGTCTCACTTCCCTACTGGATAACTAAACAAATGGTGATTTTAGAAAATTTACCATGGTGTATGTATGTAACAAAAAAAGCTTCTCTTCGGTTTTTTTACCCTGCTCAGGTTTCCATACTGCCTGGTTTTCCTACAGCTGGGCAGAAGAGCTAGCATATTTCTCAATAATATCAACATAATTTTCTGTATTAATCAACAATTGACACAGTAATTTCAGTACATTAGTAAACTAAACATATTAACATTTAAGAAAAATTTAGCTCGGCAACGGTGTTTCTCATGTGAGTAGCAAGAGACATTAAATATCCCTTCAGACATTCAAGTGTCAGAAAACACATCAATATTGACACAGCTGCCAAAATGGAAACATTCTGAGGAATGATTTCTGTAATTCTCTGACTAAAATATAAATGCAAAACTTCTCTAATAGTCATTTATGCAAATTACTGTGCAGACATCTGGTTAATATCCCAGTGATAACATTATTCTAAAGTTCTTTAGCTGCCTTTGAGATCTTCTGCATAGTTTACTGACAACCCCCCCCCCCGCAAAATTAGCATAATTTACATCATTTTTATGTTCCAGGAAGTTTTCACATATATCTTCAGTACACAAAGGCATAGATTCACAAAACCAGGTTGGAAATCTGGGAAGGGTATTGCAACAATACAGGCTGGGGAGCAGCTCCACTGGGAAGGCCCTGCACCCATGGGATTCTGTGATCCTCCAAAAAATGTAACATCCTAATATATAAATAATGCAAGAGCCATACAAGACCAGACTAAAGATCTATCTAGAACAGCACAGACTCCAACAGATCAAAAGAGGACACATAAGAAAAAGTGTGAAACTAGAGTAGGCATCTATCGATGCTCTTCCTTGCTCTCGGTGATTTGGGGCTCAGGAACTCATGGGAAGTTGCGTCTTTCCGTACCTAATATCCTTTGGAGTATTTATTTGTTGTTAATTTGTCCACTTACCTCTCAAACTCATAAAATAATTTTGGCATCCACAATACTTTAAAGAAGTTAGAAGACAAACAGAAGGATATAATTTAGTTCTGTATTTGGTGCCTGCCAGTTTCTTCTGATGCCTCCTGTTCATGTACAGGCAGCTGCTCTTTACTGACTATGCCATTCATGGTTTTCCAGACTTGGGTCCTCCCCAGTGAAAGTACTCATTCACCCTTATGCATATTGATTTTATTTAAATCCTCCCTAAAAGACTAAAGGAAGCCAGATCATGGTAACTTTACCATAATTTCTCACACAAGTAGTTTTAAATAGAAGTTGATTTTTTTTTAGACAGTGTTAGATGAGTTTACTTCCTTTAAAAAAAATAATGTAGCCAAATGTGAAAATGCTGAACAGTAAATCATAGATCTCAGACTAACTTCACTCATATAAAGAGAGCTCCTAAAACTGCTTAAGTAATTTAGGCAATACATATATTTCTTTAAAAATAAGTCGGCAATTCTGAGTATTCACATATCTTGCTTCTTTAAGGAAAAAAAACAAACCAAAACCCAACAGAAAAACCCAAGAACTCAAACAAATACCTCACCCCTAAGACTAGTACGATCTGATGGGAAGGAGCAGCTTCAGAGGATCTGAGAGGATCTGTTTATGCCTTTATTAAAAAAGCTGCAAGTCTTGCACTATGACAGTTAAAATTGCAAATGTAGAAGCAGATCACTTCATACCTGAGCAGTTCCTAAAGTTTCTTACCTCAAAGCTCGACTAAGCTTCTCATAGTTCATAGTGGGTTTGTTTTTGCGCTGTCCCCATTTTTGTGCAACCAATTCTGGTTGATTCAGTTTAAACTCTCCTTCATCACCAACCCAAGAAATACAGTCCCGAGCATCTTTGTCAGTGAGAAGTTCTAACAAAAACTGCCACAACTGGATCTGGCCATTGTTTCCTGTTGAAATGGGAATAACAAGATCCACTTAAATTAGTCCTTTTTGTAGACCCTTCATATCTAAAATTTTCAGCCAACATATTAAAGCAGACCAGCATAGACTATATGATGGAAAAAATATTCGCACTTAGTTAATTTCTTCTAATTATTCTCTTGCAAAAGTTTTCTTGCAAAGTCATCAGAATTAATCTCTTAAAAAGAAACTGAGGAATACAGAAAAAATAAACACATAAAAGATTTCTCACAGATCTGCTCCTAGGACTTCAGGAAAAAAAAAAAACCAGCACACCATTATGTAACATTAAACACAGTCATTTAGACATATATCTGTCCCTAAAACAAAACAGATGTAGAGCTGCTTGTTCCTCTTCAGGCACTCAAATACACATACAAAATAGAAGCTGATGTTTGAAAAAAAAACGTTTAGTCTCCATTTTCCCCACTGATATCAGCTGATAAAATCTTGACCTAAGAATCTTAAATGACATCAGAACAAGCTTTTATGGAGAGTTTAAAACAAATAAAACTTCAAGGGCAAGGAGAGGATTTAACAGAAAAATTCAGAACAGTGGAGAGAACCCAAAGCAAAATTGTCCATAGGAAGGCCATGAAGATGCTCTGAGGGCTGGAGCACCTTTCCTATGAAGACAGGCTGAGAGAGGTGGGCTTGTGCAGCCTGGAGAAGACGCAGGGGAGATGACAGAGCAGCTTCCAGTGCCTTAAGGGAGCCTACATGGAAGCTGGAGAGGGACTTTTTCAAGGTTAAACTGAAAGACAGAAGATTTAGATGAGATATTAAAAAGAAGTTTTTTACTATGAGGGTGGTGAGCCACTGGCAGAGGTTGCCCAGAGAAGCTGTGGCTGCCCTATCCCTGGCAGTGTTCAAGGCCAGGTTGGATGGGACTTTGAGCAACCTGGTCTAGTGGAAGGTGTCCCTGCCTGTGGCAGGGGCATTGGAAACACATAATTTTTAATATTCCTTCCAACCTATTCTGTGATTCTATGAAAAATCACAGCAAGAAGAATAAGATCAAGAAATTGAGCTATCAATAATCAAAGAGAAATATATAAGAATAACAGTAATTCCAAAAATAAACTGAAGATTCAGCATGTAGTTTTCCTGAAGGTGCATTCATTTAACAAAACAAGAAATCCAAGACTTGTTAAATTCTCCAGTCACCAAAGGAGAGGTGTGGAAACAAGTATAGTCTAGGATTCCACAACATGTAGTTTATTTTCTCCCCTTTCTGTAAATGGAAAGTGAAAAGAAGTTAAGAGCTTGAATAAATGCTATGCAGTGGTTTGAGAGGACAGTTAAGTTATAGAAACAATCTTAGGCATTTTATTTGCTGGAAGACTCAAAAGCTGCAGCACCACACAGTGCCTCCATGAGGTAACCAACCTGCCAGGCCTGCAAGTGCTTGATATATTTGGTAGTTCCAGTCCTCTTCATACTACATGTACTTCTACAAACATCACATTTAGAGTGACAAAGATGTGTTCTACAAAACTGTAATTCAAATTACTGAGTGTTTACTGCACTTACATTAAAAAATAATGGAGACAATACCTGTTCTGTTCCCAGGGGAACTTCTGTCTTCCCCAGAGATCCTTGGAGCTCTCTGTACTTTAGCTGCCTTTGCACTGCTGTTTATTACTTTAATGGTGGTTGGGGTAGCAGGCTGTACAGATGCTGGAATAATCTGCACAGCTGTAAAGCAGAGAACATTGCAGAACATCAATTGTAAATTGTTGGCACAGAAATAGACATGTATTATTTATTATCTGCATTATCTTATAGTCTAGGAGCTAGTTTTTTTCCTTTGCTAAAAAGATATACTGTGTCACACTGCTAAGAATAATTTACAGACTTTTTTACTTCTTACAATGGAAACTGTTGTTCTAGACTCATAGTAGAGGTGCTACAACACAGATGAAACACCAGCTTTAATTTACTATCATATGTATTATATGTTTCCATTAAAAAAACCCAAAAACAAAAGAAACCCAAAACAGACCCTCTCATGCCTTTGTTTTCATCTTTATGTTGTTCCCTGTATGATCTACCCTAATGCATTTTCCTCAGTGGTCACTGTACAGCCCTACATACCTGCTGTTTCAAACAGCAATTAAACATCCTTCTACTGCAATGATATAAGAAGATGCAAATGCTCCACTATAGGTGGCTTTAACTAGACACAAACCCAGGATATACTGCATGGTCTATTTAAGCCGCTTAGAAGTAAGCTGAAAATTGATTCATTTCAATAATTGATGACACTGCTTCAGCTGGAAGAATGAGTGTCAGATAACTGCAAAGTTACTTTAACATATTTTTTCTAATATTGGTTTCTAAGCAAGTCCTCTTTTCCACATCTCCCTTCAGTTTTTAGAGACACTTTCCTTTGAAATCATAGTATTTTAATACACCCATTCATTAATCCAATATATCATAGACACAGGATAGTTAGGATTGGAGAGGACCTTAACATCATCTAGGTTAGAACAAAAAGGGGGATTCCAACCCTCCAGCCATGGGCAGGGACACCACACACTAGACCATGTCACCCAACACTCTGTCCACCCTGGCCTTGAACACTGACAGGAATGGAGCATTCATCACTTCTTTGGGGAATCTGTTCCAGTGCCCCACCACCATCACAGTAAAGAACTCCCTTATATCTAAGCCAAACTTCCCCTGTTTAATTTTGAACCTGTAAACATATAATATAAAACTATAACCTAAAAAACCAGAACTATTCAAGACCTCAAATATGTATCCTAGACAGCTTATTTCAAGAGTGGAAAACTGACCAAAAGTAAAAGCTGAAAACTCTCATAGTTCAGGACATACACCACCTTTCTGACAGTAACAAAATATCGAGAAATCAAACATTTTGCTCTGAAGTTTAAAATATGCCCTCCTCCCCTCACCAAGTAATGTGCCACTCCTCCCCTCTCTCTTTTTTAAGATTAAATTAAGAGAGTGATTTTTTTATGTGCTGCACTATTATGGTGCTGAACCAAAGTGCTAAAACCACTAACAGTTAATTGTGTGAATTAACTGCTGACACAAGTACTTACGCTGATCAATAGTAACAGTTGCTATTTCGCCAGAGTGTTCTTGGCTAGCCAACACATCTGCAAATTAAGAAAAAAACACCAAGGTTTATTTAACCACAAACTGCAAATCACCTGAAGAACAAGAACTTTAAGATTTCATATTAGAACAATTCAAAATGTGGTATAAGTTTTAAAGAGACACACATAGCTCATGGTCTTATGAATAGAGATATTTAATGTCTGCCATTCAATTTTTAGAAATAAGGATGTATATGGTGAATTTCAAGGTATTTATGCATTCTCCATCACCTAGAAGGCTTAGCTAATTCATACAAATGAAGATGAAAATAGTTTTTAGTCTGCCAAGTTACATTCAAGCATGGCAAATCTGAAATGAGCATATGTATTATTGTATTATGAATATAAACATATCACTTTATCAGTTGCGTACTAAGGATTTCATTGCCTATGCTTAATAATTTTCACTTCTATATGTCATAGAGATGTACATTAAAAATCTCAATCAATATTTAATTATAAAACTATCAAATTTGGGAGATGCACAAACTAAAAATCTTATTAAAAACAAAGGAGGAATTATCAGTCATTATTTCCTATTATGAAGTTTAATAAAAGACAGGAAAAAGTGTTTAGTATGCAGACATGCTTCATAACAGTAGACACTTTCAATAATAACTCCTCTCATCCTGTACTGATAACCTCATTTTTACTGCCAATATTACAATCATAGAAGCATAGAACAGTTAGGGTTGGAAAGGACCTTAAGATCATTAAGTTCCAACCCCCCTGCCATGGGCAGGGACACCTCACACTAAACCAGATCACCCAAGGCTTCATCCAACCTGGTCTTGAACACTGCCAGGGATGGAGCATTCACAGCTTCCCTGGGCAACCTATTCCAGTGCCTCACCACCCTCACAGTAAAGAACTTCCTCCTTATATCCAATCTAAACTTCCCCTGTTTAAGTTTGAACCCGTTACCCCTTGTCCTGTCACTACAGTCCCTAATAAACAGTCCCTCCCCAGCATCCTTATAAGCCCCCTTCAGATACTGGAAGGCTGCTATGAGGTCTCCACACAGCCTTCTCTTCTCCAGGCTGAACAGCCTCAACTTTCTCAGCCTGTCTTCATATGAGAGGTGCTCCAGTCCCCTCATCATCCTCGTGGCCCTCCTCTGGACTTGTTCCAACAGTTCCATGTCCTTTTGATGTTGAGGACACCAGAACTGAACACAATACTCCAAGTGAGGTCTCACGAGAGCAGAGTAGAGGGGCAGGATCACCTCCTTCGACCTGCTGGTCATGCTCCTTTTGATGCAGCCCAGGATACGGTTGGCTTTCTGGGCTGTGAGCGCACACTGAATCCGGCTCATGTTGTCTCTCATTGACCAACAACCCCAAGTCCTTCTCCACAGGGCTGCTCTGAATCTCTTCTCTGCCCAACCTGTAGCTGTGCTTGGGATTGCTCTGACCCAGGTGTAGGACCTTGAACTTGGCATAGCTAAACTTCATAAGGTTGGCATCAGCCCATATTAAGTAGAGGAAAAAACAACTGCTCACAATTGTTTTCACCTTGAAAGAAACAAAGGAAGAAAGAAAAGAAAAAAGGAAGGGGGGAATAAGTGAAACCAGTTACAGAAAAATCTCCCATACACTTTCGAAGAAGCTCCAAATGGCTCCACAAGATCTCTCCCCGTGGGACACGCTGAAAAAAGTCTTCCTGACTAAGGCTGCAGAGCTCCCGACCAGGAATGCCGAGTGCATTAAGGTCAATGTCAGTCATACTGAACTCCTTCATCACCCACACCACCCAGTGGAGCACCTGATCTGTTGACCACTGCACAGGGTCTGGGAAAAGAGAGAAAAAATCGAAAATAATACTATATATTGCAAGATTCCTCTATAATTGCATAATAACTTCTGTAAAAGTAAATACAGAACATCAAGAAGCTCACTGTCGTGGTTTAAGCCCAGCCAGTAACTCAGAACCACGCAGCTGCTTGCTCACACCCTCTGCTCCCAGAGAAGAATCAAAAGAATGTAAATCCCATGGGTTGAAATAAGAGCAGTCCAGTAACTAAGGTGTAACACAAACCCACTACTGGTACCACCAATAATAATAATGATGATAAGGAAAATAACAAGGAGAGAGAATACAAAACTAAAAGGGGAAAAGGAAAAAAAACAATAAACACAAGTGATGCACAATACAATTGCTCACCACCCGCTGACTGATACCCAGCCTGACTTGAGCAGCTATCCTGGCCTTCCCAGTAACTTCCCCCAATTTATATACTGGCATGATGTGCTGTGGTACAAAATACCCTTTTGGCTAGTTTGGGTTGGGTGTCCTGTCTGCTTCCTCCCAGCTTCCCATGACCCTCCTCTCTGGCAGATCATGAGAATTCCCCTGGCACAGCTTGAGCTGTGACCTCTTGTAACATTCTTTATTCATTTTACATTCTTTATTCACAGAAAATTTTGACTGTACCATAAGGTAAAACATAGAGGTGTCTTATTTCAACTCAAGGCCCTGCAACATCAAATCAGATAACATTCAAAGTTTTATTCTGGGAAGACAGTTTAGCACATTTTTCTGGTATCAAGATAACACTGTTATTAATAGAGATCTCTGCCATCATGAACTGATTTTCCTGGAAAATCTGTACTCCCATGACACAAAAAACATTAAGCTTTTAAAGTCACAAGTTGTTCTTAAAGCAGCATTATTAAAGTTTATTAACAATATCATTCAACATAATAATAACATAGGTTTAAGTAATGCTCTTGTTATATTAATGGGAGAGGATAATAAAAGGTATTAGTCTGCTCCTGATAAGACCTCACCTTCCTCCTGCCTCCCCCAGACCATTCTGCATCAAACCCCTGATTATCCACAGACATAGCATGATGAAAACTATTTTGGAAGTGCTTGCTGCCAACAACAACCACCAAAAGGCACGAAAAAGCCATTGTTTTAGTTATCAAAAAATACATTTAAGATGTGTCAGTATCTTAATACTGACCTGTGCAAAGACCTATGATTTCACTGGAATTCTTAAACATTTCCAAGTATCCTACTTGCTAGATACATTCCAGTTTTGCAGGTCTGCTTAGATACTACAGCTTTTTGTGGTGAACATGCCTTGACAGTATGTTTCTGCATGTCAAAACAAGCAATTAATCTGGATAATCTCCTGAATGTGATGCAGGTCTAAAACTCAAGTTTCAGTTCAATTGTAAACAGGCATTCACAAATGCTTTTTCTAAGCTAACATTAAATTGGCAGCCTGCTGCATAAAAATATTAATTCCAAAGAGATGATAAGCTACCAGGATACTTATATTCAGTTCTGAAACACCTTTTTCCAGTATATAGAAGCACAGCTTTCCATGCAACATCTGATTTAACACCATACTCTGCACTTTACCATCTATGAACAACTTGTTTCAGTGCTTTTAAAAGTCAAATCCCACCAACTACTGAGCCTGCTTCAAATTCAGACACATGAGAAAAAGAGCTTTATCGCTAACATTCATAATTTTAAAGAGGGAAGGAAGAAGAACACTGCTTTCTAAAAACTGCAATGACAAGAAGCTTGTAGAGCATAAAGCACTATTTTAACAGAAATATCACAAGCACTGATTCTCTTTAGTCTCTTCTTATGCAGGTATTTGATTCATACTTACCCATATCAAAGGAGCTTCTGAGGTATTGGAGCATTTTAATTATATAGCCAAAATTAGTTATCATTGATGAAAACAAACAAACTAAAAAACCCATCAACTCCCACCCCAAAACAAAACCCCACACAATCCCCCAAATGAACAAGAGAACCCAGCCCCACTTAAACAAAACAGAGTCATGTATTATTACCGTAGGGTATTCCAAGGCGCTCCTGCTCCTTGCGGTAGCCTTCCAATGCTGCAGCCCATCTTGTCACTTGTTCAGAGGTTTCGTCTGAAATTGTTGTAATATGTTTTGTTCCATCCAAGGTTATCACTTGAGCTTCCTCAACAAGGTGAGCTTCAGCCTCTCCATGATGAGCATCTGGATCAATCACTACCTCCACAGTCTCCACAGGCTTTACAATTTCAAGGATGTTTAATTTGGGCTCTAACCCTGGGTACAGAAAGAACAAACACAAAACTTAAAAGACAGCATAGCAAATATAATTAAAAAGTTGTTTTAAAGCTTTCTGATTAACAGGTGTTAGCATACTTCAGAAAGAAACATGACACAAAAGCATCATCAATTTTCTGCAAGTGTCCTAAATTAGAATGACATATTCTATTATACAGAATATACTTCAGTAAATACAATACAAAACTGACCCTTTATAATACAAAGAACAGAAAATTGCCCCTTTTCCCTCTCCATTATTAGAGCTTCTTGATCTGTCTAGGTGATCCATTTCACAAATCTTGAACAGAATGTTCAGCATGGGGCATAAAGAACAAGTATTTTGACCTGTAAGAAATATATTGAACCAAAGGTGGGGGAGTGGTAGGAAAGCAAACCCCAAAACAGAACAAGCAACCACCTCTTTCCCCCAGACAAGAGGCATTTCTGCCTTTACAATATTTCCCTGCTATCTCTGTAATCTACACACAGGAGTTAGTATCTTCTTTCAGTACTCTGCAAGAGGCAATGTGTTCAACATCAAGTTAAAAGAAAACTAGAAAGTTCTTCATGCTTTAAGATATCTTTGTATGAAACACTACAAAAGAACTACAATGGACTATACTTCAGCTGGTGTTTATTCCTTTGAATTTACAGGTAGCTAATAAAAATTTTGTAAGTCGCTTAAGAGTCAAGTGTCATGGCCTGAATAACAATACAGAAGATAACTTGAAGTTATACACAAGTATTTAATACTAAGGTGTTTCTTTCTTTTAAGGCAAGGTTGAAAGCAACTCCTGTGCTACACAGTCACACCCCCCAGTTTTACATTCAAAAAGAAAGAAAAACAAACCAAACCTCAGGAAGGATATGGAAGATAATAGTGAAGATATTTCTTACCCGCATCCTTTTGAAACTGGAAGGCTGAGCACTGTATGCTACAAGTTACTGGGCATGAATTAAGAACATTCTAGTTCCCTGAAGGGTATCTGTGCTCTGTATTTAATACCAGAAAGGTAGTCCAGTCCCCACTGCGCATAGGGAACTGGGGATTCAACCTAGCACTAGTCACCTGACACTCAGCATTAAATACAAATCAGTTTTACTTAATACTGTTAATACAAACCAGAAAGGCTTTCTTCTAAATACACTGAAGCCACAATAAAACAGAATGTGCTCCCCAAACTTTGCTGATCTACTTTGATGACCTAAGTGAAAACAGTGATTAGAATACAAACTACTTCAGTAGGACCTTGTCACTGTTTGTTTGACAATATGGCAATAAACATCTGTAGCTCCTCCCAGAGCATAACATGAATATTGTCTTCAGTGAGTGGTGGCACAATGGTTTACTGTTGACTTCTCATCTGAAGAAAAAACAAATAGAGATCCCAGCCTTTCAAACAGATTTTGAGTTAACTACATATACTCTCATAATCTAATAATTCGCAAAGCACACAGGCTCACCTCACAAAGATGAAGCTGTCACCTACCTAGAAATAAAAAAATCTTTTGCCTGCTTAGATACTCATTCTGGTATGAGTAACTACTGACTGTTAATGAAAGCCTCATACTGTAACTGTCACTATGTGGTCCAGGTTTGCTCGAGTCTGGGGGCAGGGGCTGTTGGGTTTTTGGATTTTTTAACTTAGAAATTGATACAATGTTACTATAAAAAAACATTTCAAATAGCATCAATCTATGAAATTTATTTTAATTACACAGCACACAATGGAAGAGACTTTCTGAAGCTATGTGACCATTCAGTGATATTCTCCATTTTACAGCTAGGAATAGTAAGTAGGGCATTCAGTTTACTCACAAGTACTCCTACAATATTAATTTGTCTGTACAACAGACAAACATAACTACTTACCTTGCCTAGATATTACTTGCACGCTGAGTTGCACTGTTCCATCTGTTTTTACTCCTTGATCAAAAAGACTTCGATCTGGGTCCAGCTTGATAAAAGCAAAATAAACATTACAAATATGTATTAGTCTCACAGTTACAAGGAACTTAGTCTCCTTTAAACTTCAGAAACACCTAGTGCCTGCAGCAAATTTTCTGAAGAAGCACGCACGTATTTTTAGCACTACGTAGACAAAGAATTTGATTGGAATTTGAAATTTGACACTCTGTTCTGTTTAAAGTAGTTTCAGTTACAGGGACATTTAACCTTAAAAAAAGGCAATGCAATACCTGGAAGTACCTTCACTTTGTGAAAAGTATCCACAATTCCCCATCATTTTTTAACACTTTCATAAATATTCTTGTCCTTAAAGCAGTATTCTCCCTGTTGTTTCTGGAGAAGCCACAGATGTCCGATTATAACTACAAATAGAATATGCAGGTACACATGATGCAAAAAAATTATACTGTCTAACATGTGGTGATGCCTGTAAACATAGGGGGGCATTTATTGAGTAATATTTTGCTATCTATGCACCTGAAGAGTATAAAAACCTTGCTTTATGCAGATTCAAAACAAGATTAGACTTGCAGAAGTTCAGGCAACACAAATTATGTAGCTGCCCTGGGTTCAGTTGTAATAGTTATTTTTCTCCTTCTTAGTAGCTGGTGCAATGCAGTGGTTTCAACTTTAGTTTGAGAACAATGTTGATAACACACTGATGGTTTTGGCTGTTGTTAAATAATGTTTATCCCAATCAAGGACTTTTCAGTCTCGTGCTCTGCCAGTGAGGAGGGTCACGGGAAGCCAGGAGGAAGCAGACAGGACACCTGATCCAAAATAGCCAAAGGGGTACTCCAAACCTCAGCAGTTATATGGGCTGGGGGAGTTACCCAGAAGGCCCAGACTGGTGCTCTGGTTGGTCTGGGTATTGGTCGGCAAGTGGTGAGCAACTGTACTGTGCCGCACTTGTGTTTATTGTTTTCTTTTCCTTTTCCCCTTTTAGTTCCATATTCTCTCCCCTTATTTTACCCCGATCATTATTATTATTGGTGGTAGCAGTAGTGGTTTGTGTTATACCTTAGTTACTGGACTGCTCTTATCTCAACCCATGCAATTTACATTCTTTCGATTCTTCTCCCCATCTCTTCAGGAGCAGAGGGGAGGGAAAAAAGTGGCGAAGTGAGCGGGCGGCTGCATGGTTCAATTACCAGCTGGTCTTAAATCACGACAGTGAGCTACTTCAAGAAAAGTCAGTGCTGTTGTTGCTCTCATTCTTCTTTCACCTGCAAGGTGGTAATTTTTTCCTTTCTTACCCCCATGCCAGGAACCCCAGAAGTACTCTGATTTTATTAACACTGAATTAGTATGTACATATTAAATGGTCTGACGATAACAAACCTAACATAAGATCTTATTTGTAATTATTGTATCAAATAAAGCATGAATTCCTTAAACAATGGAAGGCGACAAAGTATGCAAAATGCTTCTCCATTAAGAGGTTATGTCTTTCATAGCCTTTTGGTTTACCTGGATATCTTGCAAGCAAATTTCATGTGTATCCAAGGAGCACTGCAGTCTGGGTTCCAGCAACTTCCTAAGATTTCCAATTGGTTCATTGATGTCAATTGCTTGACTCACAAATTCTGCTGTGGTAAAGGTTTGCTCAACGATGCTTAAATACCAAATTAATATAACAAATAATTACTTACATGTTAATATAGTGGTGTAAGAAATCTTTATAAAAGTTAGACGTGAACTACAGAAAAGGTAATACTGGCTCTGAAATCTTAATACCATGCAGAAAATCTCTTAGCTTGAGTAGAGCATGAATTACTAAGTTTGGTCCCATTGATTTTACAGTCATGCAACTTTCCTTTTACACTGCTGCCATTAAAAAGTTATGTTAAATACCGAGATTATTTTCAGATCACCATTTTCAAGAGATTGTCATAATCACTATATTAACTTGCATGTAAACTGATTTTATTTGCCTTGCCTATACTACACTTAAAAGCTATTAAAGTTAAAAACAAACACAGAAACTTAAGACGGGGTGAAAAGGAAGAAAACACATCCACTCTCACACAGAGTAATTGTCTATGCCTTTTCACCAGTCAGCCCAAGGATTAAGCTTAATGCATACAAGAGACAACCAGAAATAACAGCAGCAACATGGAGCCTTGAATGAAACATTAGTCATGTGCCATGGTTGTCCTGCACTTAAAATAATGACAGCATTGGTATAGGCATTCAGAAACATCAATGTTATATGACCGGTGTCTTAACCTTAGACATGTTGCTGGTCTTTCCAGATTTACACAGAAGGAAATCAGAAAGTATACACAAATAGTCAGTTTATAAGTACTAAAAATTTACAAGGAGCTCAGAGTAAGAAGTATGTGGGTTTGAATCAGTTCTCCAAACCAGATTCTTAAGAAGCAGGTGACTTGCCAGCCTCAGCTATTTCTACCGAACACATTAACTGCCTCTCTGTGCTTTGAAAAACAGTTGTAAAAATAATGAGGGGAGCATTAGGAAGGAAAAAAAAAAAAAGCCAAACCCAAGAACAAGGTTGAGGTAATTAAGTCAAAGGATATCTGACTTGAGAATCTACTGTTTCAAGGACCCTAATCAACAATATAGTCAACAGATACAGAATATAATTTCTGCTCTGTTAAAAACAAATGACCCTGTGTAACAGTAAAATAATGGACTGAGAGGTTCACCTCAATTACAGAAGGATACACTGAAGCTGGAAGGTTTGCAGCATGTACATGTAGACATATTCCTACACACATGAAAGTAGGGGAAGAGAACTACTAAGGATGTGACAAGAGATAAACAAATCAGTTTGGGATTTAAGCAATTAAGACTGAAGAACACTGATAGTACTCTACTGGTTTCCAATAGTGGCTACAGCTCCACTTCAAGAAAACCACCACTGGATAAGAAACAGAATAACTGAAGTTTGCACAAGCAAAATTAAGAACTCTCTATCCAGCAAGGAAGTTGAAAAACTGTGGAAACAACCAACAGCAGGGTTACAGAGATCATACTGTGCCAGACACTTCTGCCAGTTTGAAGTTACTTCTTTTGCCTAGCTAGAAAACACTTGTACTTATTTCATAACCATGGCCATCTCTGAAGTATTACACAATACCCAATAATAAATCTGCATAACCAGACTTAGTGTGTGTAGCCACAAATCTGAAACCAATTAAAGAAAGCAAATAATTGAATCAGCTGCAGCCTAAGGACCCCAAAAAGCAAACACAGTACCTACCTTTCTTCAGTGCATTCCTGTTTTTCAGTTCCATCGATTTCTATTTCTATCAGCTCTTCTGCTTCTCTCTTACTCATGGCTAAAATGTCTTAAGAACAGGGCTGTGAACAGAAAATAATGTTTTTGGTAAGTCATAGACCAACAAAACTAGATGATAAGTTGTGTCCTATCAAACATTTTTTAAACTAAACACTAAAAATAAATATGCAGTGTCACTACAGATTTGTATGCCCTGTAAAATACTGGAGTCTGTTGGAACATAAGGGGGAAAGAAAGGATTAAAGCATTTGGTCTGTAAAGACATAGTTTGTATATTACTATGTTTCACTGATCATCCAATACATCGTAAGTATGAAATACATACGTTAAAGAACTCATCCGAATTATTTTAAAAGTTCACAATAAATAACATCACCAACTCACAGGAAAAGTAGTAGGACGTAGGAGAACAGAGTAAAAAAAAAATAAAAATCACAGCAGAAAAAGCAAAACATGTTACTATTTAAATACCCACAAAAGATTAGCACGATTTCCATCCTGGAATCATTCCTTCCCAGGGACTACTCTATGCCAAACCCAACTGTTCATAAGAGAATTTATTAAAGACAAGCTAGTAAAGGAACCTGAAAACTTCTCAAAAGGAACAGTGACCACCTACGTTATACCACTGTTACATAAAAGGTTTAAAGAAATCCAAACCACTCATTATCTCCTTCAAAAACTATTATGTAAAATCAGTTTCAAATAAATCAAATGCCGCCATGTGATATCAAGCTATAAGAAGCTACCATGGCTAGACAGAAGGTAAACAGCACTTCATTAATAACTTACCACTAGAAGCAGAACCCGAATTTGTTCCGCTCACAGATTTGACTCTGAAAATCCCCTAGCTGCTGGGCAGGACCCACTGAACTGGCATAGTGGTGTACACTGAAAAGGGCCTGGTAGTCCAATTCCCAGATCACTTAATCTTAAATCATCTTCATGATAAATGGGGAAGAATGAAGCACCACTTATAAAGAATGCAGACAAGCTTAAATAAACAACTGAAACAACTGACACTTGCATGGCTACAAGTGATCTGGTTGACTCTTAAAATATTTGAGCAGTCACTTAATGAAAATTCCCAAAGAATCTAACTGGTATCATAGAAGAGTGGAGAAATTCATTCCTGTATCAGCAATCAAATCAAACTCCTAAAAAACAAGAGTTATGATTTTTCTTGTGATGTAGCTTACCAGAAAGGTCACAAAAGGTTTTAAGCTAGGATTTCTGTTCCTTCACATATTCACAAGTTATTTATTGAGAAAACTGTGCAGACCTGTCAAAAGATCATCTGCAGGTGTCATCTTTTCAATCTTTGAATGATTTCTGGCAGAAAATTTTCAATATTGGTAAATGCAAAGCAATGCACAGTGAGTAAACATTATAACAGTGTAGTAACTGTATTGAATTAGGTAAGATATTATGAAGTCCCTATGGACTGGACTTCAAACTGGCAGCTAGACTAATAACTTCACTCACTCTTCAAAGGCAGCTTGCAGCTGCATCTCACAGGCTCTACTACATCTCTGGTTACCATGTGGAGTTAGGAGAAGGGAGCACCGGCATGGAGAGCAGGTACACAAAGAGGGAGAAAGATGGTTCCACTGAGCACAGATGTGAGAAAGGGAGATGATGAGGGGAATCAGCTTAACCATTATGAAAACATGTAAAGTCATTAATAGATCAGAGAAACCTAATGGGGAAAATTACACAGTCTTTCTCATGCTAGAACAGACTTCTAATTCTATAAATCATCTCACAGAAAGTCCATCGAAATTTTTTACTCCAGGAAGATGCAGAGATTGGAAGAGTACATAGGTTCAAATGGGACTAAGCTTCCCGAGCCTTCCCTGAAGGCTACCAAGAGACAAGCAAATTCAAACAGCTTGGCTTGCTAGGAGACTCAATATGGTAGCAATACTACAACAGCAGCATTTGTTTGGAGGAACATAGAAAATGGTGTTTGATTTGGGGAAGGTTCAGCCAACTGATCTCTGGTTTTATTTTTCCTTCAACCTAAAATGCCCCAAGACTCACCTGCTATCCAAGAAGGTATCTGACCATAACACCTGACAGACCTCCATTAACATAAAAGAAGGCACCTGTCAACAGAGCCTTTTTTTTTTTTTTTCCTTCATCCCTGCATGACAGCTCACTGCTACTCCAGCATCTTTCACTGTTTGGCTTTTGCAGCCAGGGGAGAAGTCCCAATGTTCTGTTAAGAGCTATCTTTTCCTTAGAACACAAGCAATTAAGCAAGTAACACACCCATGATAATAAGGGCACAAACTCTGATAGCAGAATTACTGTTTGCTATCCTACCAAATATCTGTGAAATGGGGGATAACTACTGGAGCCCACCTGCATTATCATCTTACACTGAAGCCAAATCACTGGGGATATTTGTGCCTCTGAGAAACTTTGGAGTTCACGGATGATTTGGTGCTATCAACCCCTATTATTAATAGAACTGTAACACCAACACCAAATAGGTAACACAGAAGACAACCTATTCTTTACAGATCGATCAGGTTTAGCAAGTTATCAGCCGGTATGTATTTCAGACAGCGGACCACTAAACGGGGTGGAGTCATACCAAGTTTCAAGTGTTCTGCTTCCTTATCCTCAGTCAGGAGTTAAAAAATAAACCCGATCTAGGAGAAGTGGTTGTGCAGCCCGTATCTGCCCGAACACCAGGAAACAAACTATTAAAGCTGCCAAATACCCTTCTAGGTTTTCACCCAAAGTATGTTTTACAGAGGCAAGTTTCAGGCCCCAGAGAGGTCCGCGGGCCTCGGTCCGGGCTGCCCGACCTGGGACCCGAGCGGCAGGGTTGCACGCTCCTCTCGCGGGCCGGCAACGCCGCGACGCCCGACGAGAGGCCCCTCTCCGAGCTCCGCCGCCGCCTCCATTTCCCTCTCGCGGTACCCGACCGGCGGCGCCGAGGCCCCTGGGGACAGGGCACCTCAGAGCCGCCACCACGGGCCCTCCTGCGGGCTGGCGGGGGGCAGGCGGCGCCGCATCCAAGCCAGTGCATTCCAGCCTCCGGGTAGGGCCGCTCCTCCCCGCAGACCCCGGTTCTCCCACCACCACCCCGCCCGCTTCCCCCTCCCCCTCCTCTCGCAGCGCCTCGTCGTTGTTTGAACCCGAAACGGAAATGAGACTTGCGGCGCCGGGGAGAAACGGAAACAAAACACGGGCCGTGCCGCCAGGCCGCGCCGCAGCTCACTCACCCTCCGCCGCTGTCCGGTCGCCGAGCGGAGCGGCCGCACCACAGCTGCCGCCGGCCGCGGCTCCCACAGCTCCCGTGGGTCCCGCCGCCACCGCCCTGAGGGGGCCGTCGCGCGCTCGGGATTGGGCAGCGCGGCCCAGCGCGGGCCCGGGCGGGGAGGGCGCGCGCCGACACCGCCACCCCCCGCGCGGGAGAGGGAACTACAGCTCCCGTCGGCCCCCGCGCGCCGCCAATCCGCGTGTGGGCGCGGGGCCGCCGGGGGCTGTTACTCTGAACCGCTTCTCTTCACCCGGAAGCGCATCGCCGGCTTCCGACGGTAACGGTGCGTGCGGGGGGTTTCCGTGCTCGCTCTCCCCGTACTCCGGCCGGCCGTGGAGCGGGGCCTCCCGGTGGGGCGCGCACCGCCCCCTTCTGTCCGGGTACCCCGCGTGCAAGGGCGCGGGGGTCGGTGGCGTGGCGGCGGGCTGGGCCGGGTTCCCGGCGTGCACTGCGCGGAGAGGCGGGGCAGCGGTAGCTGTGGTGACTCCTGTCCCAAGGTGACTGGAGCTGGGCCGGTGTGGTGCCGCCGAGCCCCGAACCCTTCGTCCCGCGGTGCCGGTGGGTGCCTGGGGGGTGGCTCCTCGTCCGCCGCCCTTGCCTTGCGTTTGGGTCATTCGGGGCCTGCGGGTAACGGCGATTCCCGGCCCCGTCGTCGGCTGGGGGCACCCGGGGCGGGTGGTCCAGAGATCCCCACTCGGGGAGCCGTGGTGCCGCGGCCGCTGCTGGGTTGGGTTGGAGTTGTTACTTTAAGCGAGGCAAAACCTGACATTCTGTGTTTGTCCCGGTGGCGGTGCGGACAGAGCTGTCGTGATCCGTGCTCCTCGGGTTCAGCGGCTGCTCGAGTTGCCTCCCCAGATTGCTGCCTGCTTTAAGTGTTCGTTATGGTCTAAAGCTTACCTTTGAACTAAATATGTTGCTTTTTTGCACATTGTGGAAAGAGCTAATTCTGTGGTCCTGTTTTGGGGTTCTGTTTTTTAGCTGAAACACTGGTGTCATCATGATTTTGAACCAGATTTTGCGACTCTCGTCCATTTTTCGTGCTGCTGTCTCCAGTCACTTGCGCAGAAACATAGGGCTTTCTGCTGTTGTCTTTAATAAGGCAAAAGAGCTCGATCCAGTTCAGAAACTCTTCTTGGACAAGATCAGAGAATACAACACAAAGAGCAAGTAAGTAGAGGAAATTATTTTGAGGGTGATGGCAAAAGGGGGATTAATGTTTCTGACAGATGCTGAAATATGCTAGGTTTGTGGGTTAGTCTGTAAATGCTCAAGTTGTTCTTTCCTGAAACACTTGATGGTAGTGTCACAAATAAGAAGGCTTGTTCTTGCTTACCTAAGAGACAGTGTCCATTTTTTCCCCCATTAGGTTTAAAAAAAAAAGGTAAACCTGATGTCAGTCTTCATGGGGAGTTAGGGCACTCAGTACACGCTACATGAACGTACCCATATATGTGCTCTGTAAATAGGAAAAAAATAAGAACACCACACCCCTTTTTTTGGTCAGGGGAAAGCAGCTGTTCTTCAGTCCTCCTTCCAGAAGCGGAATGGAAATAGTCTCCAAAAGCAATTGAGAATTAATGGAACTGTGAAGCTGATTCATTAAACATCTCAAGTTAGTAGGCAGTTAATTCAAATGGAATTTTAGATTCATGTAATGCTTGGATGAACTACTTAATAGGAAATTAAAGCTCTAGCAATTTTGTGTCATTTGCTTTGGGGAAGGAAATCGGCCATTTCTTCATTCTAGCAATTCTGTGTGATTTATTTTTTGGGAAGGAAAGCAGCCATTTCTTAGTTCTATTGTTTCTTAGGTCTGTTAGTTTCCACACCTACAATCTAGCCTGCTTATGGAGGTGTATTTTTGGTGACTTTACCAATCACAAGTGTGATGGCTTAGCTGAGCACTGGTAATCTAGAAAGTTTCTATTTTAACTGGTTTACCTTTGTACCCCAATCTGATTCTATGAATGCAAGGTGCCCTGCCTTGTCTCTTGGGTCATTGCTTGTTTAGTACTCAACACATGTTCTCTTCACAAGAACAGTTAAGCTTTGCTAGCTAAGATCACTAATTCAGAAACAGCAGAGGTACAGATCACAGTTTTGTAAGGAAATCCCACCTGGAACAACTGAAACTAAGAATTCTGAAAGCCTGGATACTCCTTGTAGCTTTATGTCTCAAAAGGCTACCTCAATCACTTGGATTTTCATCATTGATAGCAGAAAGCCTGTACTTCACTCCAAGAGCCTTGTTCATGTGGAAGACCAAAGGTGTCTCATATATTGACTTTTGGAAATACTTGAAATGGCTTTAGTTGGTTGTCAGAAGGGTTCTACATTCATAAATGGCCATGAAAATGTAGAGCTTCCACATGAAACTTCAGGACTGAAGTGTTACTCAGAACTTTCAATGGTTCTTTTGGTCTTTGTTTCTTCTGTAGGCAAGCTGGAGGGCCTGTTGATGCAGGACCTGAATTTCAGAAGGAAATGACTGAATCGCTTGCTAGACTTCAACGGGCATATGGTGGGGGAGATCTAACCAAGTTTCCAGAATTTAAATTTGAGGGTGAGTTAACAATCTAACTTTATTTCTAATTGCAAGTAAGGGCATGTTCACTGACTGGTTTTCTTAAGTAATTCTCATTTAGTTTTTATTTGGTCTGTTAGTTTCATGTAAGATGCCCTTGGTCTATGTCCTTACTTTTGCAGACTTCACATCTGATTCCATCTGGCTCCTTTTTTTGATTACTTGTCTTTTCCAGTAGAGGTGTGGACTTACTTATCCTGATGCTTTACAAAACTTACAGTCAGATCAGGCTATCTTAAACTACCCTTCAGAGACCCTAAAGAAATACCCCGTGTCCTATTGTTTTGGGGCTTTTTGGTGTGGCTTTTTGTTTGTTTCTTCTTCTCATCCTTCCAAAGATACCATCAAACTAATTTCAAAACTAGTTTTCCATGTCATCCAAAGTGCAATCTGTAGACTTTGTAAGCTCATCCATAAGGTCAGTGATTTCAGAAAATGAACCCAGAACTTAACTTTACTCCTTATGACTACTTTGTGACTAAATTGCATTAAACTTTTTTCTTTGGTTATTTGGGTATGGCTTCTGTTTAACTGCCCTAAGTTTGTGTCAGCATGTTTCCATATTACTCCAAGTGATTATGACAAGAAGAATGCTTGTGACAATTCTTTATCAAGAATATAGAGAAACTGCACAGACTCTGTCTGCCTTGGGACATAAAGGCAACTACATTTCTGTAGTTCTTTTTCCTTCACTTGCTTATGTAGGTACAGCTCAGAGTCTGCATTGTTCACAAACGGTTTTAGCTTACCCCACAAAACTTGGCTTTAGCTGTCTTTCTAGTAAACTGTAAGTAGCTGGGATTCAGCAGTGTTTCTGGATGTGCCAGTGTATTTGGTTTATGTGGCAAGGTTTTGGTAGTAGGGGCCTGCAGGGTGACCTCTGTCAGAAGGTGTGTGTCCATGCATCAGACTAGTTTCATTTGGCTTCAAAATGGACCCACTGCAATTTGTAGCTGAGCTAGTCAGTGTTGCTAGTGCCACCTCTGTGACAACAGAGTATTTAAGGGGTGAAAAACACAGCCTTTATTTGTAACCCTCCTGGAGAGGGAGGTAGGGGAAAGAGCAAGAGAGCAAAAGGGTGGGTATATACCTCGCATCTAGCCAAGATCAAGCCATCATAGGCAGACTAACTGGAAACTGATACAGACTAGAAGCACATCTAAAAATATTTTGTGTTTCTGTGGTATTTCAGTTAGATTAAAAAAGGATTTAGTGTCAGATTGTTACTGGTGCAAATAAAACAGAGCATCTGTAAAGCAGGATCTAAGGCATTTATTTTCCTGAGTTTTAGGGATGCAGTTTCTTTATATTCAGCTTTATTTTATGTATTATGTGGAACAATGCATTAGTATTTCTTTGTAAACAAAACATAGGAACAACACAAAGGAAGGGGGAGTTTTTGCTTTTACCGCTGTTGCCTATCCTTAACTGAATTCAAACAAGTTTTCAAAATTAAGTGCCTAATGAGTAGAAACATATTTTTTATCTTAGTGAAGATTACTCTAAGATGAGCCTTACCTCTCAGATTCCTTGTAGCAAGGAGAACAGGTGTTAATAGCCCCCCTGTCAAAAGCCTTAACCTTTCTGAGTTTGTACCTTTGACATCAAAAACTCCTTCATCTGTGTTTGTATGTGGAGAGTATCTTTTGCTGAGTGGAACTGGAATTGTGTGCTCCATTCTGTTAATCAGCTGTAAGACACTAATCAAGGAGAAAGAAGAACTTTGTTACTTGTTCTTCTACCTGAGCTATGCTGGAAATATTAGTGTCAAGTGCAGTAAGTTCTGGTTGATGACTTCATCTTCTCTGTGCCTTCTCCCCTTCTCCAGGTGATGCTAAAGCTGTTTATGTAGAAATGTTAGTAAGGTGCATGTCTGTCTTAAACTTTATGCCTGACTCCTTTAAGATGGAAAAGACCTGTTGCCAGCATAGTTTTATTTTTTAGTGCTGCCCCCATTCAGTGATACCCCGATACAAATTAAGTGGTGGTGTACAAGACTGCAATTGCTTTAGCTTGTCAACTTAATGTTTAGCATTCTTTAAATAACAAATGAATCATGCTATTCAAGGCTGGACTAAAAAGAAGCTAATATGGCTTCTCTCTCCCTTTCCTCCTCTAGAGCCCAACTTTGAGGATACTCCAAAGTGATCTCTGCAGGTTGCAAGCCAAACAGCAGCGTACATCAGTGGAGTTGCTGAACATGGCACCAGTTGTAACTTAATAAATGCAGTGTTGAAGTTTGATTTCAGAAGCGTGAATAATTTCTTAACTGTACTGTAAGTGCAGTTGGCTGTGATCTTCAGATGACTGAGGCAGCTGAGTATTTCTTAGTATTAACTGCAAAACTGTGTTGTAGTGCTGAAAAGTTCTAACATTGTTAATGATACATCAAGAAGGAGCTACTTGTTTTTCTGAGTTGATCACATACAGAAAGCTTCTGCAGAAAAAAAACCCGTGACCCCTAAATGGAATGGACCTGCAGAGCCAAAACTGTAGGCACAAGGTCTACTAATTTTACAGGTGAAGTGTTATTCTTACAAAAGCAGCTGACACCTGTTAATGAGGTTGTGATATTTTAATAATTTAACTATTGACACAAACACTTCAGGTTCAGAGCAACTATTTATTTGTGACACTTCAACAACTAGGATCCAGATACTACAGCCTGAGTTATACTGGCATGATTTTTCTTCAGAATGAAATTACGTATGCAGTCTACAGCGAAAGTGAGAGACTGCTTTGTGGAAGAGAAGCTGTAGGCATTTTGTATTAGACAATGAACCACTGGTTCAGACTAAATTACAGGATGCTTTATTCTGTCAGGATAGTGAGTTTAAAGTCTGCACAACTATTTACAGTCTTATAGATGATTTTGGCAAACCCAGTACAATGTCAAGGTAGTAAGTTATCAGAATTGCAGGAGAGTTTGAGCCCTTGACAATGATGGAGAGACAGGTAGTAGAAGTAGTGGTAGCAGGATCACCAGTGAAAGTTATTTGAGTAGACTGTTGCAAGCTGTAAGAGGGAATCCAATATTGCTGCGTGTATACATGAACAAAATGAGAATCGTAGAATGGTTTGGCAGGGAAGAGACCTTATTGATCACCTATTTCTACTCCCCCTTCCACTAGATCAGGTTGCTCAAGAAGTCTTCACATGTGTTGACTTGTATATTAAATTTAATTCTGTCTTTAAGTTAAGGGGGTTTGGTGGTCTTGGGAGTGGGAGGCCTGTGCAGTTTGGGGTTTCTTTTTGCTCCTGAAAAGCAATCACAATTACGTTGATTGGATCTAAACATTGGCAGTTTCTATTTTCAGCATGTAGTACATGGAAACTATTTACAGAGTAGAGGTCAAAAGATCCCTTTGATACTTTTGTATAACAAGTAGTCATTTGATGTCCCTCACAGAGGCAGAAATCTTCTAAATAACAAAGGACTTGGTATGCTTGAAATCCTAAATGAAGCAAACAAGTTAACATAAGTAATAGTTCAAGGATTTTAACCAGATTAACATTGAGTGTACATTTCAGATTAAACTAAGGCATTAAGTTTGAAAAGAAGCATGCCCAAAGCACTGTTAGTTAACATGAAAGGGAAGTCTGCACAATGCACTACTACACAGAAGTAATTTATTAAAAACTGCAAGTATCAAACAGCTCTGTTGAGCATCTTCTGATTCCTAAGTGCTGCATTAATACCAGTAAAGAGATACTACAGTTCTTAAAAGTTTACTCTTCTCACTCAGAGCAACCAGGCAGCTGGCCTCAGGAAGTTTCATATATATTAGGTGAAGGAATAGGTTTATGCTGGTTTGTATGTTCTGTTTTGATTAAAGAAATGGGTGTTGTTCAAGGAGCTTTTAAGGCTATTAATGTAACCTTAAATTACAGATAATAAAACTAAGTTGTTCCAGTTGAAGTTTATTATTTGGAGCTCCATTCTTGCACCAGTCTGAAAAGCTGGAGCAGTTAATGTGCAGTTTCTCTCAATGAGAAAGGGGTGTGGGGGGGAAGTTGTAAGTTTAGCTTCCATATTCAGTCAAGCCTTAGAGGAACTATGGCCAAACGTTTCCTTCACTGCCGATTTGGACTCCAAAGTTAATTTCCTTGTTTGACTGAATGGACAAAAGCAAGGCATAGTGGACGTTTTCGCAAGAAATAGCATCATTAAGTGATGTTTAGAGGTGATACTGCCAAATAGTGTAAGGGTGTTTGTTACTTTTTAGTTTATCTGATAGCTGGAAAATAATCCAGAACATCTGAAAGAATAAAAGAAGCAAATAGAACAGAGAGAAAAAAAATTGGAAACTATAAATGCAAACAGAAAGTGTCTTCATATACTGGTGATGTGTACAGTTTGTGAAGGGCAAGGCCCTATGTGCAAACCCATCAGAGATGAGTAAATTTTGAAGATGTCTAAAGTTCAAACTAAACACAAAATACTTGCCTTTTCACTTGTAGATTGATAGTTGGTCTTCTTCCTGTTAATAGAGCAGGAAAGGAGCACAAGTTAAGTAGTGAGTTTTCTGGTGTTAGTTTTAATCCTTTGAGGGTCTTATTTATGAGCAAATCCATTGAATGCTTTTAGGTAGCTGCCGTTGTCTCATGAACCACTGTCAAGTTACCTTCCCTAGCTTGTCTTTTTAAGGGCTTCCAGAAATGGTTTTTATGTAGTTCATGGCCAGTATAAATAACAGAGTATTTTGAAGTAATGGGTTTAAACTTAATCAGGGGGGAAGTTCAGATTAGTTTGAAAAGGAGACACATACCTGTAGCTGAGTTAGGGGTTTAAACTGTAACTGTAAAAAGCCACATCTCTGCACACTGATTACAGTACTAATGCTTATTTGTTTTATGACCAACACACTGGTTGTAATAAGGGAACCAGCTGGTGTGTAGGATCAGAGGTTTATTTCAGTGTTCAAAAAGGCCACTATACAAGAGTCCTGTGAGAAAGGCCTTAATCATCCTGGATTACTAAATCAGAAATGTATGTGAAGTTTGTAGTGATTTGTGTACTACCTTGCATCAGGATACTTACTGGGAAGAGCTTTCCTCTGAAAAAGCAGAAGAAGAAAAACAATTAGCACAAGAGCAGTTTCCCTGGCTGATTTACAGTCTTTTGAAACAGTTATTCTGAGCTTATTCAGCTCTTCAGTTTCTAGGAGTTCATGAACCAATTGTCTCTTCTGGTGTGAGTTTAAACAGAAAAAATATTAAATTGCTTTCAAAGGTAAATAAACCTCCAGGTGAACATGAACTGTAACAGCAGCTCCGTTAGCTTGTTACTTTCAGGCAGCGGACCTTCTCAGACCCCGACATTTGGCATCCCTTCTGCACAAAGGTAAACCCCAAGGAGAGGGTAACTTGGTGCCGAGCTTTTAGCAGTAAGCTTTAAAAGCAAACTCTCCACGCGCACTTTCACCACAACCCAGAAGAGGGAGCCAGTTAACTTAGTTTCCCCTTCGTCGGAAGTCAGCCGCTCACACCTAGTGTGAAAGTGAACTTTGACTGCTTGTTTTTATGTTGCCTTTGCCATCCCCTCCCAAATCTAGAGCAGAGGCTCCAGGACATAGGGTTCGGCCCCTTGCTCTCCCTAGATTGCCGTGTGGTGCCTTATGCAACTGCACAAACGTCTCCATGTCTTTAAGTATCTTTTACAGTAGAGATCAGCAGAAAAAAAATGTTGGCACCAGAGAGTCACTGTTGTAATGCTTTTTAGTACTATGGAGTTAGAGCCTTCATGAATAGGAGAATGCATTACTGTGCAGAACCACAGACTTTTTTTTTTTCCTTTTGACATAAGAGTGATTTTAATTTACTTACTTGTAAAGTAGCCCTTTTTCTGGGCATAATATACTCCAAGGCCACATGATGCCATTACCAGAGCCACAAATACTACTGCAGTGATGATACCACTTACATTGAGGTCATCTGTAATTACAAGACAGAAGTCCAATGCTGTAAGCTGTAAAAGTTTCCATTGGCTGTATTTGTTTTCCCCCTAATTACTACAGGCACCATTTGTAGCTATTGGAGGTCTTTGGCCCAAGCTGTGTAAGTCAACTGGTAACACTTGGATGTAGATAAGCAGTCCAAAAGCACTACAGTATCACAGCCACATTGACAGGAGTGCTAGACATACTTCAAGTGCTTAGCTCTGGTCAAAATTAGGAACGACTA
Source organism: Melopsittacus undulatus (assembly GCF_012275295.1). Taxonomy (NCBI): domain Eukaryota; kingdom Metazoa; phylum Chordata; class Aves; order Psittaciformes; family Psittaculidae; genus Melopsittacus; species Melopsittacus undulatus. Next base: position 96,526,812 of record NC_047528.1, read on the forward strand.
TGAGGCTTCAAGGGATACATACTACTTATTAAACCTATCCCAAATAAGCATTCAAGTAGTATGTCTCTAGTGGAAAATAACTCAAAATCTTTAGAAGTCTTAAAACAAGCATTTTCCTATCATTAGCTTGCCTAAAATAACTGAAACAGCTGATGGCAAGTCCCAGTCCTGAAGAACTCTTCAGGCCAGTTATTTAAAATTCAGTGCTTTTTTATTTTTAGACAGCAAGTCTTTTAAAATTCAGTACAATAAAGGCCAACAAATACTTTAGCCCAGATGTAACTATTCTGTGAGCCTATGTCTGAAGTTGAACTCAACACTGGGCTACCAGAACACCTAGCCATTTTTATTTTGAAGGGGATGACTCGTGCCCATTTTGTGATGTAATCCCCAAGAGGTTCAGGCAATCATCTATTTCTGCCAGTTTATGCTTCTTTCTCCTGAAACGTTTTCACAAGTTTTTGTTGTATGTCCAATTACCAATTCAGACTGTGACTTTAAGCATACATTAATATTTGGTTGGGAATTTTATTCCCAAAGTTATAAATATTTGTTCATTGATTGACAGCAATTTAGGACTTCTGTTTCTACAGCAGAGGGATTTTATTTACGTAGCTTGTGAGACACCTGACCAGGATAATTGACCAGGAATGTATTAAAAGTCATGATATAGTGACTTTCAGCTAAGTTCTAAGAAAGCACTGGATAATTGCTTTATGGAATACTTGGACATGAAATTCTGTCCAGTATTTGTTATGCTTTGTTACTATCTGCTTTCCTATCCCATCTGCAAGACTAATTTTATATTTTGTCAAAACACTCTCACGTTTTGGGTTATTACAGACATCAACTTTGCCTCTCCAGCCCTTGCTAAATTCTTCATTAGCTAACCAATGTATTACTTCACCTGCTACACTGTGCACTTAGAAAAGAAATTAGCAGCGTGGGGTTTTGGGGGGGGTTTGTTTGGTTTTTAAGATACACCGATTTCTTCAGTGTTCCTCTGGCAGATATAAATGAGTCATTCAGTTAAATGTCTGATCTGTTACAGTAAGATACTTTAAGATGTTATATGAATGCATTTGAAAAGGGAGGCTTTTCATAAAGAAAATAACTGAGTGGACTGGCACAGCATCCTCTACTCCTTCCACAAAAGCAATCTGAATTATTAAGACTTTCACATGGGTACTGCTATTCTGAAGGTCAGTGTTTAGCAACCTAAAGGCTGGTTATTGCGACAAAGTACTTAATTAGCTGCTTTTCTGTGAAATGCAGTGAGATACGTTTGTGCTGTATGAAAGGAGTGCTTTAAGTAGCCACAGCATCTACATAGAAGGAATTCATATTATTATTCCTCCCCCCAGATGCCATAATCAAACAAAAAGATGTAATTCTTAGCTTCTCAGTTGCACCACACAATAGAATAATTCCTATTGCAAGGCTGGCTTCCTCCCTTATTTTGTTTGACACATACCAACTTGCATTCGCTTCACTGAGCATTTCTGAGATAATCCAATCCCATTGGAGGCTTCACAAAAATACTCTCCAGTGTCATTCTTTGTAACTGTGTTAAACAGCTGTTAAGAAAGAGTCCAAAACCATTATCAGAATGGAGAAAAAAAATAAAAATCAGACTTTCCTGTGGGAGAGACATTTTGACATGTCAACAGGGGTTTGTTTATTTGTTTGTTCAGCTCCCTCATCACACTGCCTGTCCTTAAGCCTCTGGTCTAAGAGGGACTTCTTGATGAACATTTTAACTAGATGAAGTGGATCTGCGAGGAGATTCTTTTTCAGTGGATCAGTAGTTTCCAATAAAGTGCATTTTCTTAGGCACTCTAAGTTCAGAATCCCTGAAATCAGACTATTTTGTTCATTTTAACAAATAAATGATAATCATGTACTATAAAAATGTGACTGATGAACTTCCTGTGGGAAATGCATCTGTCCCTGTCCATTCGTGTCATCCCTTCCCCTTGCCCCCTAATGGCACCTTCTCTCTTCTTCCAATGGAGAAATGTTAAACTGCACTATTTATCAAATACTTTTCACTGGCAAGTACTCTAGCCATGCCACTCAAGTCTTAGAAGGCAAATGTAGGGACTGCAAGAATGAAGAGCTTAGATCCCCTGTAGGGGAGGATCAGGTTCACCCTTAGTGCAGCACTCCCACTAAGTGCATGAAGTTGCTATTCCAGATTTTAAGGTGCTACCACCAATAGAACTCTGTTGACATACTGGGAGATCATCCTCACCTGGCACTAGGTAGTTATTTGGCAAGGTGAAATTTGTCATATATTTTCTATATTCTGCTCATTTTTCATTACTGGAGCCTTGTAACTCACTCAATTTGTCTGTATCACTCTATGTCTATGGCTTGTCATTAGTCCAAGGCAGAAACCACTTTCTATATTTGTTAACTCATATTTCAGCATGACACTGATCTCCAACAAAGACCTTGTGCATTTCTGGGTTAAGACTCCTGTGTGTCATTGTATTAAACAGTAAATTTGGTCTTCTTGATAGCTGGTTATGACAGAGTTGGTTATTACACTTACCAGAGTGCCAGACTTCTTATTCATGGTGTAAGTTACATTTGCTGCTCTAGCATTGCCTGTTGCTGTCTTTTCCAGTAAGGCAACACCGTTCTTGTACCACTGGTACTCAGATGGAGGAGACCCTTCTGTCTCCTTACAGCTCAGTTGCACTACTGTTCCTGTCATTGCAGAGCTGGGTACCTCACACACGGGAGTAGTTGGAGCAACTGGACAATGAAATTGCACTTGTTACACAGTTTTATCAGTACTGTCTGTAAGACAACAGTTTGACAGTTCCTGGTGAGGAGGTGAGCACTTGCATGCATACTTAGAAACTAGCACGTTAATGAAAGAAAGTGATGGAGAAGGGGTTGAAGGCGGAGTCCTGCCACTGGAGAGCACAGCAAAATTTGGGAGTTGCTAAAAAAAGATGCCTGCTTCCAGCTTCCACCACCATCTGATGTGTCATCCTGTCTCCAATCTGTGCACCCTCATGCAACCCCAGAGAGTTGTACCTTACTTCTTGTATGGGGCCTCTTGCTCACACAGAGGCAAGAGAAGGGAATCCATAGTCCAGCAATTCCGCCCTTCCCTGCTCCAGTACTTAAAAACAGAAGTGAGGAAGGTGTCTTTTTATTTAAAAGAAGTTCTGAAAAACGTCTATCAGAAAGAATTACCAAGACTGGCCACCACCATAGCCATTGTGTAATTACCAAGGAACAGAACTAATTGGATACTAGATTTCAGTATAAATTAAACACTCCCACACACAGATGCAGGAGAAGTGATCATTCCATCTGCCATGGAGATAAACATCTCTTTGCCTGTTTTTAGTACAAAAATAGAAAAGGAACTTAGCCTTTGTTTTGTTTTTTTTTTTTTGTAAAAGGAATCTATATAGAAGAAAACTAAGAGTGAAGAGGCATGTATGGAACATGAAAAACACAGGTGACACCTTAATAAGTGTTCATATTTTTTCCTTGACTGATTTTAAAATCAGAAGCAAAAATAAAGAAAACCAAGTGAAATACTAACTAATCCACATTAACTTTAAAAAAAGGTTTGTGAGCAACACACACACATTCTTCTTTGGACTCTAAGATTTCAACTTTAAATTAAGAAAGTATGTTTAAAAGGGGAAGGCTGTTGAGATAACAGAAGAAAGGAGGAATAAGTGGGGGTTTTAGTAGCTTGTTGGAACTGATCAGAAGTTCAAGAATTTCTCATCCTTTATGAAGGCGAGACTTATAACTTTGAAAGATCAATTATTTTTTATAGAAAAAACTTTACAGCAATACCATATAGAAACTGCAAAAGCAAATATTTTCTTTTCTGCTTATACAGAGAAAAGAAGAAATCCACCAACCGCTACCACTCATCTATGGGGAAAAATACCAGGAACAATATAAGAAGAATGTGTTCTCTTCCCTGCATTCCCCAATGGGGAAAGGAAACTAAGAGAAAACCCATGAAGAACAACCATCTCCCCAAAGCCAACACCATCTCTTCTGTAAATAAAGACCACAGATTGCTTGCTCGCTGGCTGGCACTGCACAGACACTGCAGCAGTTTCTCCTTCCAAAAAACAGGAGGAGACTGTAGCATATTGAAATGAACTGCTGCTGAGGAATATTTGATAAGTGTTGACAGATGCTTACTTTCCAGTGCCAAACACCATGATCATTTTATCCAGATTCTCAGCCACTGAGTGACTTCAATTTTAGTAGAAATGGAAGTTTCAGCAATACACAGATCAGCATACTTGCTAAGTTTCAAGAAGTGAAACCCACACTTATAGCAACAAAACCCTAGTTATATTTCTTTTCAACACAAGTGTGCATTTGGCAAAACTCTTTTGTGAGTACCTTGTAAGATGTGCATATGTACATGTGTTTATAAACCCATCCTAAAGACCACCCAAAAACCCAGCAGCCACACACCATACAGACAACCCTACCATCCATACTCCTTGCTATCATTCAATTCAGTTACAGAAGCCCGAGTAAAAAAGTTTGTACCCAATACTGTGAGGGTAATAGTAGCCTCTCCCAGGCGTTGCCCTTCTTCACTCTTTGCACTGATTTCACAGCGGTAGGTCCCGGAATCCCTTCTAGTTACATTTCTAATACGGATTCCTGTATTCAGCATTTCCGCTCGGCCTCGAAGATCACCTTTAAGGGAGAACAGAGAGAAGTTTCTGCTCTTTGCTTATAGCAAATGTCTGTGTCTCATTGGCTTGTTCTGAAATCACATGCAATTTATAAACTCATGTGTTCAGAGTTAGCTATCTATCACCAAGGAACAGCATGTAATCCCCTTCACAAGACAGTAAGAACTGTCCACAACTTGCCCATTTGGTCTAAACAACAGCCGCAAACCAAACAAAAAAACCTCCTACATCTGTCATATTTTCTAGTTGAAAGGAGGAATGTTTTTGTTTTCCTGCAGATATTTAAAGAAAACACATATAGCAGCAGCCAGGTTACAAAAAAAGACATGATCTTCCATGAGAGGGACAGCAATCACTAACTTAACTACTTCTCAGAAAGAACTGTGAGTGAGACCACAGCAAAGTATTTGACATAATAACTTGGCAAGAAAAAAATGAATGCATTTAGCAAAGATACTGCCAGACTTCCTACAACAGGGTTTTTTCATTGTATAGGTTGTTATGAAAGTAAATTTACATGCACACACAGAACCATGAGTTCCAGTGTTTCTTTAAACTAAATATATATGCAGAAAAAAAAAAACCAAACCCCACGTTCATCAACAGGACCAGTACATCTTGCAAGCTCTACAAACCAACAGAATCACTGTGCTTTTATTTTACTTCTCAACCTTCATTTATTGTCTACAAGGCACCAGAGACCCATATGAAGCTGAGGTAAGTCCTTTTTAGAACATATAAGCAGAAATTCTACTTCTGAAAAGAATACAAATTATTTAAAATATACAGCCAAGTTTATATTTTATGTATATAAAAACTGCTGCATTATTCATACATAAGCCTCCAGCTCTACAGGAGGCTTCAGAAACCCCTTTGTAGCATAGGAGTGCAGAGCTTGCAGTAGTTTTGGGGAGTTTATATCCAAATGTAATTTCATTTTTGAAAAATGACAAGGAATGTCATTTTCCTTACATCTGAGTCTTACTATATCCAACTTCATTAAAAAATAACTAATAATTGGTGATTATATTAGTTGTTTCCCCTCTCCGCCCCTCAGGGAAGAGTTCTTTTCCTCAAAAAGACAGCTGTTCAGTTCCTAATGTTATTCCCCAAAGAAAGAGTCGGTACCTATGCTGCAGAATTACATGTTAAACTATCAGTCTAAGTTTGTAGTACTATACCTGTAAATTCACTGTTGTAGTAGACAAATGAGACTCCTTGTGACTGAATTTTCTTCCATTCTATTCTTAAGCTCACACTTTTGGAAAACTTGTGCTTACAACTAAGAATAGCCTCTAGAGGGGAAAAAAAAGAAATACATAAAATAATGCAAAGAGGACTTTAGCATTGTGTTTGGTACATGTTCACACTCCATAAAGTTAATATTCTATCTTCAAAAGAATCTGAGCAGTCAGTAAGGGTCATATCTACTTCTCAAGGTGATGGTATCAGGCCTTCTCCAGATTTACACAAACAGAATCTATTAATTTTTCCATATTTCAGTGGACTTCAGATCAAACTTTAGTTGCTGGGGACCATGTTGAATGAGCGCAGATTCTGTATTGCTACCCTCATTTTAGGTTTAAATATTTTTATCAGTGAGCAGAACACCATTAAAAAAAAAGGACTCTGATTCTGTAAATGATATTATATGAATTACCATTCTGAATTCAGCATCAGTAGTTTAACTGTTGAAATGTAAAGTTAATGCAGGTGGACAAAATGCTAGTAAGATGGTTAAACATTCTCCTAAGTAATTTGTATATTTAGTTACAATTTCACATTAGTTATTGTAAGGGTATGTGGAAGGTGAGAGTCTGCTTCATGAAGGCTTCCCAATCAAGGACCTATTCAATGCGAAAGGAGTAACAAGTAAAAAGGGCTGCAACAAACGAAACCAGACACACAGACATGACAGATAGGAACTAACAGAGATGATGATAAAGACCATCAGTATTTACTGGGATAAATTCAGTGTTTCAGTAGTTCTATTCTTTGTGGAAAAGAATCCTGAAATATACATTCCCCCCCCCCCCCCCCCAATAACTCTTAAGGTATTAATACAAATTGTTGGGAGACATCAGATGAAAGAATTTATCCACACCTCTGACTGGCTCCAAATCTATTAATACAGTAAAATTTAGCACCTCCCAGAAACTTCTGTAAAAGAAACAAATACAGTATTGACCTTGCCACCTCTAGGCTTCTTCCAACATAGGCCAGAGTATCAAGGATCAAAAGCCTTTATAGTTTTGACAATGCTTGTCTAGCTTTTCAGGGGGCACTGCTCAAACACACAGTCAATCTGCATTAACTGGCACCCTCATTTCCAGTCTAAGCAAACACAGCTGAAGGGCAATTAAGAGCTACCAACTGACCTACCCACTCACCCTTTAGAGTCTGACTTCCAGATCTGTTGTGTAGAAAAGCACAAAGCTTCCAAGGAGCCAGACTGGTAGCCTTGGTGATCTTTCATAGGGGGAAAAAGTGTCTAGACAGACTTGAAAGAAAGAGTGAGGCAGGAGGGCATTCTGTGCCAGAAACACATTACACATGCACTGGCCGCTCCAAAAAACATGCAGTGCACTCAGGAAGCCTGAGGTTCCTGACTTTAGGTTGAGTGGATGGGTGGAGGCTTCCTGAATCTTAAGATTTGCTAAAGTTTCCTTTCAATTTTGTTTTTGTATCCTTTTAACAAAGAAAAGCCATCATTCAAACGCAGCTTGCTCTTGCAACTGACCTTGTGACAGTTGGCTGGTCTCATGAGCAAGTCTGTATTAGCTGACATAAAGGCAGCTCAGCTGAAGAGTTCTTAGCTGAACAAGTCACCTCTGTCTTGAATGAGCTGCCCCTTTCTTGCATACCACATTTTTTTGTTTCAGGAAAAGCTAGCACTGATGATCTCCCACTAATGTTATACAGAGAAGGGGAATGGCATGGAAGAAAGGGAGCACACACAAGCAAGACAAAACATGATAAAACCCTCCTTACAGTTCCCTTCTACTACTCCTCCCATACTAACAGAGTCAGCAAGAGGTATTTCCAGAACAGGTCTACTTGACTTGCATTATGGTAGGTCCACAGGATGCAGTGCATTAGCACAGGCTCTGCCAGACCTGGAAAAGCCATCTAAGATCTTGGACTGGTCTGGGCAATGTTTAACTTGGATTTACATCTAGTCTGAAGGCTATCAGACTTCAGTCCAATGCTCTGCTTCCTTGCAAGAATACTTAAGACTAAACTATATGTCTAACATTGTTGTCCAGATGCTCCTTGAACTCTGAAAGGCTTAGTGCTGTGACCACTTCCCTGGGGAGCCTGTTCCAGTGATTGACCACCCTCCTCTACAAGAACAGGAGTTAGAGAAGAAAAATGCATTTCAGATAAGCTGTATCCAACTGAATACCTCTGTCTATCAGCCCCCACCATTCCCTTAGTGCTGCTACACAAAAGGAACCTGGCATGGCACCTGACTTATGTTAAACTGAACTCACTTTACTATAAAAAGAGTGAAAGAACAAAATGTAAGCTATACATCATATAAAAAAGACAGAACCTAATCAAGCTTTAATATTACCTGAAAAGCTTCTCTCTCTTACGTGTCCTGAGCTCTAAATGTATTAAGTTTTACTCCCCCAAAAAGTGACAAGAATACTTGACAGAAACCTAGCTGACAGCTTTGGATACCTCCAAAATACTTGATCATTACCTCAGAACAGATGAATGAAGCCTAAAGCTCAGCAAACAGTTATTGTAAGTCTCAAATTCCTATATCTCTCCATTCCAACCAAATGTAAAAAACCAATCAAACAAGAACCCCCCTCACAACCCACAAACCTCACATACACACCATTAGGATCCCTTTCTCACCTACCCAGAAAACATCAGGTTTTCCTCCCTGCCTCCTTAACTTCTCTAGCACATTAGTGGAAGTAATTTTTCATGACATACACATATATAAATATGTAAATAGCCATTATAGCTACTGAAAATTAACTGGCCATTTTTCTCTCCCTAGTCCCTCACTTCTCTGTCATGCAAGATAATTAGTGCTTCTCCTTTCTATCAGTTCCCTGGAATGAAACCAGGCAGAAGTTAGAGTGATTGATAAAGGACTGAGAAACAAGTCATAGAATCACAGAATAGGTAAGTTTGAAAAGGACCTCTAGGGAGCATCTAGCCCAACCCCACATCAAGCAGGAGAAATGGGGACAAGACCAAGTCAATGCGCAGTCAATGCAGATTGTAAGAGCTGGACTGCTCAGGAAAAAGAAAGACAATCTTAACAGCTACACAGCTTCTCTATACATAGTTTGCATGTATTGTATTTATACTAAAAATATTCACAGCAATGTCCATACTGTACCCTTAAACTCCTCTGCTTTTACGTTTTTGTTATCTGTTTCAATGGAAATTCCAGACACTTTACGATCTGCAAAAAGAAAAAAACAGACACAGTTCACAGTAAGTACTTGTAATTTCATATGTGCATAAGCAGATACAAACAGTAATTTCAAGACCTCCTTACACTGGGCAGATTAGATATTGTTTGCTAAAGAAAGCATGGGACTAAGAGCTAGACCAGGGCTGGGCATGTGGGTGGCCTTGAACAATTCATCTTTTCTTCTCCATGCCTTGGCACCTGTAAAAAATAGTAATATTTCTCTCTTACAATAGCATGCTAACATTTACATGTGAGAAGTTCTATATAAACAGTAGGCATTGTTTTATACTGGGGTAATGTCTCTACTCTGTTTCTAATGGGGGAGAACTGCATTAATCCATACGTGTATTTTCCATTGTATCCCTGTTATAAGGCAGGTGTTTACTGAAGAATACCATATACAGCTCCTACAGCATAAAATGTGCACAGTAATTGGCAGTTACCTCATTCTTTTTCAAGTGAGGTAGAAATACTGACTAATGTTTTCCACAGTTTAATATAAAAAAAACCAAACCAAAAACTCTATACATTTTTGGATCTCTCTTGTATCAAGAACACCAAAACTCCAGAGAACACGTGAAATACCCACTACCCCTACAGCAATCCCCACCCAGCTACCTACTCCCCCACTGGGCCTCACTATACACCCTCTCTTAAGAGCTGCTCTCCTCACAGGAAACAGCTCCACTTCATTCCCTCATGATTCAGAAGCATTCCTGCAAAACCCAAGAATTAGTCAGTTATTCCAATTACTCCATGACAAGTCTACCAAGTGCTTAAGAACAACTAAATACAGCTCCTGACACAAGCTTACATTAACTTTTTTTCTTCCCCCAAAAAGCACCTTTCTGAGGTGAGCAGCTTTTCATCCAACAGTACCCCCAGTTCCTCCTCAGCAGGGCTGATCTCAATGCCTTCATCCCCCACCCTGTATTGATAATGGGAGTTGTCCTGATCCAGCTGCAAGACCTTGCAGTTGGCCTTGTTGAACCTCCTGAAGGCCATAGGCCTTCTTCTCAAGTTTCATAGGCCCACTTCTCAAGCTTGTCCAGGTCCTTCTGGATGGAATCCTGTCCCCCAGGCATGTCAACTGTACCACTCAGCTTGCTGTCATCTGCAAACTCGCTGAGGGTGCACTCGATCTCGTTGTCCCTGTCATTTGTGAAGATACTAAACCGTACAGATCTTGCACACCATCATGCTTTTCTTCTCGATTAAGATAATTTCTTATTGTTCAAATGTGGCATTAGAGGGAATTCTCCATCCAAGAAAAACCAAAACCAAACCAACTACAGATTGTAGCTCTATCAGTATCTACAGCCATTGCCTCTGAATCATGGAGAAAGAACCAGAACAGGTATTTGAGTGCCCGGCACTGTAGCAAAAGTTCATTGGCTCATTCACTGCACCCTGGTGTGGTGGGTTGACCTTGGCCAGCTGCTGCATACCCACCCAGCCACTTCCTCACTCCTCCTCCTCAGCATGAGAGGGGAGAAAAAACTGAGAAGTTCATGGTTCAGAAGAAGACAGGAGATGGCTTAGAAGTTATCACCAACCCCAAACCGGGCTCAGCTCAGAGAAAACAAACTAGTTCTACTTCCAGTTAAAACCAGCAGGGGTTGTGTAGTCAGTCCGTAACAGCTCCTCTGATGCTCCTTTCTCTGCACATTTTCCCTCTCCTCTCCACGGGCTGCAGTTACTGTCAGGAGGCTGTTCCAACATGGATCCTCCACGCACTTCAGGTTCCTTCAAACTATACCCACTTGCTCCAGCATGGGACCCCCTATTGGATGCAGTGTGCATATCCTGCTCCAGCATGGTCCTCCACAGGCTGCAGAGCAATACCTGCTCCACCATAGTTTCTCCATGGGCTGAAGAGGATCCTCCTTCTCTCCCCTCGGTGTTCTCAGGGCTGTTTCTGTCACTTTTCCCCTCACATCCAGGCAGGGTTTTCCACTTCCACCCCCAGGAGCTGCCATTATGGCTGCAGGACTCAGCCGTGTCCTGCGGTGGGTCCATTGGATCTAGCAGCTTCTCACAGAGGCCTCTGCAGCTCCCTGACAGCCCCTGTACACCTACACACCATATCCCTGTATTAATCTTCAGAGTTGCAACTTGCTACGTATATCACCATCCCCTTCCCAATATATGTCCAACATCTCTTGTTTCTAAGAGAATACAGCTTCACACCTGGCAATGTAAAGTGAATTTTCCTATGTGCACATTACCAAAAGATCAAAATTAGTGTGTAACTCTCCAGTCCTTCATATGTGTTAATGTTATCATCACATTTGTGGCACCTCAAAATAGTTACAGCATAAGTTTGATATGAAAATAAACAGGAAGTGAAGAAAACAATTCCAGCAATGCCATTTACATAGCCTTGGAATACTGAAATAGCAAAAATATATTTGCATTACAAATAGTGCTCAGAAATTTTTTCCACCCCATCAGGAAAGGAAACTTTCCTGTTGGACTTTAGAAATAAATACGCAGAATGACCCCAAACACACCCTGTTGAAACCAGAGAATGGGGGGCCACTTCTCCAGCATCTCCCAAAGTAACCATTAGTCCTGCACGTCCACCCAGAGCCAATCTCCTTGGTTTTGTCTAGAATAAAGCCTGATGTCATTAAGCCATTTTCCTTTTTACCTATTAACCCCTTTTAGATATATAGAAAAAAAAAGCTTTTGACTTTTACCAAACCATGTTTTTCTTAGAATAACACCACCACATATCCTATATGGCAATAGATAGCAAATCATGTTTACTAATTGAACGAACATCTTCTTTCATGTCTTCATGAAGAGGAAAAGCCTTTTGTTCTGAGGCTCTGTGAACAGCTAATAGGTAAGAAGCATTTCTAGGACTCCAGCATGTGTGTAAAGTCATTTATAAATTACTGACACATCAACCTTTGCTGGCTAAGTACAAGCATCTCAAACACATGCAGTTCACACTGTATTACATTCACTGTTTCATGGGCCTGGAAACTTTTCTCCTCCTCTAATACAGATATCACATCACTCACTGTCATGGTTTAAGTATTTATAAGCTAGAAGTCACATAAAATCCGTTTTATGACTTCTGGGGCAGGACCATGGTACTTCTCTCTATGGAAGTTATCACAACATTACCCTGTGTACTTTGTACTGGGAGCTTGCAATTGCACAAAGTCTCCATATTTCCCCTTGCATCAAGGGATTTATAGAATATATGAAGATCCTGTTATACAACACAGTAAGTGCAGAATAGTTCAACATTCACACAGCCCTCCTCTACACACACACAAACCACGAATATACATGACACTGTTCAAGAAGCAGTAGAGTCCAGAACAGTAACTTAAGGTGGTGCAAAGACAGCTGACCAAATTAAAACCATTCTATGTTTTGATCAAGCAGAAAGACAGAAGAGCTCATTTAAGCTAGAGCATCTCTTCCTTAAAAATGTTATTTTGAGAAATGTCTCTGCCAACTACTCTGAACCCAAGATTTAAACTCTGGGTTTCAATTCACCATATAAAGGGCAAGAGTGGAAAGATGACATATTACTGTACCAATAAACTTTTTCTTAATAATATACTTTTATACAGACTGAAAGAAACCCCTATGATGTGTCAGCAACCTTATTTGTTCAGAAGCAAACCCCAGAAATACACACTTTCCATTTGATAATCACTCACACAGCTGTAAAATGATACTACTAGCTGGAGGACTCATTAAGGAAAAGCATATTAGTCAAACCAAATCAAAGGAAATAGTTTGCCTGGAGGAAATTACATGAGGACAGAATCAAAACAAAGTTATAAGTACAAGAGAAGAAGCCAGCCTGCAGTATTTGTTTTGCCAAGTTCTAAATAGCAGGTGGCCTATAGCAAAGCTTAACAAAGGATTTCAGAGGATACTGTAGACTTAGGAAGTTGGATGTCCCAAGAATAAAGCAATAATGAAGCCACTTCTCTTTCTGAAATGCTTGAAAGGAAATAGGAAAGCAGACATCTGTTTGGTGTTAGCATCTCTCAGACATGTGAGCACCTCAGGATAAGCCATCAGGAACATGCCTAGATGCTGGTGCAGATTTCTCAGCTGTGTAACTACTACCCTGAGGTACTCAAACAGCAGAGTTTTGTCACAATCACACGGCTCAGATTTTTCTTGGTAGTCTTAGGTGCAGTTGCTACAGCTGAAAGGCTACCAACCCTGCTCATGGTGGTGTTGGCAGGCTAGACTATGATAACTCAGACACTTAAAAATAGGCAGCCAGGGCTCAGACCCACCACTCTTCACAGTCATGCTGCTGTCAGCGGTCAGTGTCTAAGCAGACTTCATCTTCCATCAGTTCTGCCTGGTGAATGCTAACCTCCACCAAACACACTGGAGAGAGATCAGGAGTATTCGCAGCCTCTGCAGGGGTCTCCTGTGTTGGCCAGAGTACTTAAGCAGTCTCTGAAACTGGTGGTTTAAACACCAAATGTAGCCTAAAACAACTGGAGTAAATCCAGCTTCATTCAGTAAACAACATGAATATGTTATTAAGACTACAAATTTTGGACAAGGGCCAGAAGAAGTTATCCAACATCATGGAGTGGGAAAAAGTTAAGAAGCTCAACTTCAGTCTTTCAGTTATCTTGGGCTACTTAATTTCTTGAATCTTAAATAATATTTATAGGACAGGATTTACTTGGGAGAGAGTTTATCCAATTCACAAAAATCCCCAGCCTTGTATATCTTCAGCCACAGAAAATAAAGGAGTAAATTGAAGGGGGGGGGGGGGGGGGGGGGGGGAGTCTGCAGGGTGGGAATAAGCATCTAAGGCCAGATGTGGGGGACAAGTTTGTATTTTAATCAGCATGGTGTGACCACATAAAGGACAGTAATTTGAGAGAAGGCACTTTTTCTGGCTGAGCAGCTAAAGGGATCTAAAACACAAAAGGAGCTTAAAGAGCTTCTTAGCCACCCCTTCACTTAGGTGGTAGCTGTCAGCAGTGCTTCTCTTGCGCTTTGGAAATTGCTAGAATAAAACACAGCAAGTTCTACACAATCAAACCCAGAGCTGCTGCAACTCTTAGACCAGTGGTAACACACACAGCTCTTCAGAGTAGCTTAACATGCTGTGAAACACCTGGCATGATTTTCAGTGCTCCTACTGGCTAATTAGGACATAGACCTCACAATTGTTTTTAATCAAGGAAGAAAACGTAGGGATCCTACGCTATTACACATGTGCTATCCCTATGTCAGTGGCAAACAAGAGAAGTTTCTCTAGCCTCTTGAAGAAACTGCTTTTAACAAAGTTCACTTTATAGCCCTTAACAGCTATAAGGAAAAAGGTTCCTCAATACAAACATATGCAGTGCTGGTTTTTGTGCACTACAAATAAGTTCTAGTGTGTTTGTGCTAGCAGTGTTTCAAGCATCAGGGGGAAGTAAATGGCTAGTTACTGTATTCCTTAGACAGTACTCAAAATGCAGTATCTTGGTCTTGACTCTAGGGAATGATATAGCAGAAGCAGCAGGTGTTTAGATACTCAGAAGGTTCAAAGAACAGGGGCTACAGGGAATAAAAGCTCACTGGTAGGATAGCACAACTTCTTTGTTGTAGGCAGTGCCTTTTCGATCAGAAGATTTATTAACAACCTCATTAAAAGCCTTGTAATGAACCACAATTTGAATGCACTGATACCTGTCAGCTTTCCCTCCCCTTCGATTATACAAGCTCCCTCCTAACTCCTGACATTTTTTCAATTTGTGGAGAAATGGACCAGGTTTTTGGAGCAAGGAAAGAGCAGGGCAGTGGGAAGGAAAGAGCCAAATCCAGTATTTGCTTTGGCTTCTCCTTTGGAAGAACAGCTATTACAGAATTAAAATTCCATCTCTACAGCTGATTATCTCACCTCCCCCTCACCTCTAGCGAAACCAAAAACGTTTCCTCAAAACCCAAAGGCGTTTTCCCCTTTCCAGCCCAGGCTCAGAGCCATTGTGCAATGGAGTAACCCTCCATTCCATTTGCTTTCCTGAGCAGAGTTATACATTTGAAGCTGATAAGGCCAGAATCCAGACACTAGGTCAGTTAGATATCTAAGACACACATTGTCTTATATAGATATAAAAGGAATATAAGTTTTGCTGGGAAGTCAGCAGATACCCTCTTCACCTTTTTTTTTATTGAAATATCTCAAATCAAGAGCAAAAGCAGTTAAATTAAAAAAAAATATATCTACAGATACTTGGGTAAGAAAGCAATCAAATTTTAAGGTATCCTGCCTGCAGGACCTCTACTGAGATAAAGCAAGGTCCTCCAGACAGAGGAACCTGACAAGTAGTAGGTTGTTTCAGTAGGTTTCTCAAAACTTGGACTAAAATGGCAGAGCTTAAATGGACAAGCTGCTCAGGTTCAGTTTTTGTCTACTGCAACATACACTCCTTGGCAACTGGGTAAAATCTCTGTAGCACTGTTTTCCCTCCCTTTTCCCACTTAAAAAAGTGGCTAAGAATTTGAATGCTGCTGGAAAGCTAACAACAACTGTGTGTGGATTTACTACCTATTACATGTCCATAAGTCTAGAGCCTCATACAAAAAAAGAGTATTATTTTACTTAGATGTAGCATAAAAGTAAAAGCAGTCCTTCACACTCTTCTGTTACAGAAAGTAGGATTTAATTTCCTTCGGTAACTTTGTCTTGATAATGGAACGCACTTGAGAAACAGAATGTAGAACTACATTGTCATCCCACAAGGATTTTTTAAACAGGAGAAAAAAAGCTTAGGCAGAAAGTGAAAAACAGCAGGATTTTTACCTGTATTTACAGCTGGTATTGGATGATCTGAGCAGCCTGCAATCCCACAAAGGAAAGAAGTTTCTGTGTTAAATGCCTCAACTACAGAGCAGACTAGCAAAGAGGTTTTCATTTATAATGCCAGCCTAAGAATGAGTTAATCCTCTGCTTTGTGTGTACTGTTTAGTGCAATCTGGAGGGCTAGCACACCAGTGGATAGTGCCTTTATTTTTAACTTTCAAGTAAAGCAGAAAGAAAATAATCTTGAAAGTAATAAGAGACTGAAGTTTTCAGAGCCAATTATCTAAAGTTACCAGTAGTAGTCCTAAGAGTTTAAGATCATGTTAATAATTCATTTCAGAGCAGAGCCCCAAGGACAGTCAGCCCTGGAAACACAAACCTGGAAGACCCTGTAGAGGAGAAAGTAGGGAATAAAAATTAAGTGGCACAGAACAAGAACGGAAGAGATTATTTAGGTCAGCCTTTCTAAAGGAACTGAACTCAAAGCACAGCAATTCCCCTTAAACTGAACAGCCTCCTAAGTGCTTTCAGCAGTCCCAACACTGAAAGATTACTACATGAGATGGTGTGGAAAATTCAGGGAGGGAGGAGAACTTATATATAATTAATGATAGAATTTTAAAACTCATTTTTTCCTTCCTCTTTTTCTAGTCGCACAGAAGAGGGGAATGGTTTGAATTCACAGCTTGCAGAGAGGTTCAATGTAGCATGGAGTTTATTCCAACAGAGAGACAATCCAGAAAGCATATGCCATTAACCAAATAAATATTTATAGATCTCAGTTTTACAAGACTCAAACCTCTGCTACTCTTCTTGTCTCCATGGAAATTCAGAGGGAGCTTCTGAAAATGGGGGATGGGGTTTTAAACTAGTTGGGCCCTCACAAAAAAGCCCATTTTCCAGCCCTCTCCCAGTCATTCCCAACATCAGTTTCCACAGCAACTCATCAGTGGCAGCAAACAGCTTGCAGGGACAGTGCAAGCCTATAGCTGCTTCAGCTGCAGCTTATTTTAAGATGCATCAGGATGATGATGTCTAGTACCCTCATGTTTCCAAAGACCAAAAGAATAGGCTACAGGAGTAGAAGTCCCTTGCCACTGTCGTCCTGCCCACCTCGTACCACACACTGCAGCAGTGATATGAACAGATTTCCAGTTGCATGACTACGTGTAACAATTCAACAAAACACTGGTCTGTGCCTAGGGAACAGGGAACCTAGGGAAACTGTAGAACTATTAAATTTACAAGACAACACTAGGTACCCAGTGCAAACTGTCATGTTCCCCTGAACAACAGGCAATAGTACTAGACAGATTTATATCAACTGTAAAATGTCTTGAAACACAGAGAGGTGGGAAACCAGAAGAAACATGACACACACACCCCAAAACCCACACAAACAGTCTGGCCCACAATTCAAGATAAAGATCTCTGAAATCTCCTATAACTTATAAGTGACTTTTGCTGTAACTGCCAATCAATTTGAAAAGGATAAACACTTTCAAGAACTCATGTTATTTTTATACCTGCAGATACACACATTACTTATAAAAAAATCCCCTGAAAACAAATTTAGTTTATTTTCCTACTGTGTCAACCAGCATTAGTCACAGTTCCAGTGAACACCATATGAAACTGGAGTCCCTGCAGTCAGTCATTCATTCACTGCAGGATCATGTTTCCAGATGCTAGGAAGAACATCAAGATGCTACAATTTTAAAATGCTCTAAGTAACTACATTGCTATAGTGAAGAAATGTCTCTTCCCATTGTTAGTCTTACACATTTAAGCTGGAACCCAATTGCCTGTGCATCCTCAGTCCCTTCTCAAGATCATAGCAGTTTTTCCCCAGTAGGTCTTCTCAACCCCTTTTGATTAATCTAAGCATTTTACAAAGCACTTTCACTGCAGAGGATGAGTATGTATGAGTATGTATTAAATTCTGGCTTCTAAAACTATAGGAGTAGTTAACTAACCAGAACTGTGCCTGGCAAACAGATTCTAAGTAGCAGGTAAGATACGTCATTTGACCAGCTGCACAAAAAACGTCTCATTTTCAGCAGTGTAATAATCAAAGCTATTTTCACCTTATGTCCCTTACTGAACGGCATGATACCTCTGAATACATGGATTTAAAAAAAAAAACCTCAAAAGTCCTCTCTCAAGAAGATGTTGACCTAGAATATACTTCTATGCTAATATTCAAAGGATGTAAGAAATGGAGTTTTTTAAAAAAGGGCTTTACACAGGCTTTCTCCATTTGATTTTTGCTGCCTGTGGGACATACTGTGACTTCATTCTAGCTAGCATGTCCATGAAAAAAAGTCAAAGTCTTTCCAAAACCAGTAGGATTCTCTTTAAATACAAATATTCAGCAAAAGCCTTGTGCAATGCTTTGTGAATTTGGGGTTACTGAGGAGATGTTTTCAATAGCTGGGGGTATTTTCACTTGAGCAAATTTCACTCAAACCTTGAATTTTATTACTGTATCCTATGAGTGATAAGCAGCACTAAAGTTAGAAAGCTAACTTTTTTGCTCCAGACTACAGACCAGATTATTTACTCGTATGAGATGAAAACATACTGTCCACTTCTCTCCTGGCCAAAAGAATTTGGTGAATCTTTCCTAATAATCCAAATACAATTGCCAAATTAGCTCATACCATTTTCATTCACACATCTCTTACACTGCCAAGTTTGCTCAATAGTCTCTTCTTGCCAGAAGCAGTTAACAGTCATGTTTGATGACTATTACTTTTAATCAACATTGTAGTTCACAGTACAAATGCATATCTTTAGCTTTAATTCTACAGGCCTTTAATAGATAGGTTAGTCCTTTAATAACAAGTTTTATAGAAGCACCCTCCAGCACATTTGAACAAGACTGAAGTCACTCCTTCAATTCAATTAGGGCTGATATAGGGCAAGAGGACCTAGAACAAACAGATGATGTTTGGCATGCTTAAAGGAGAAGGGTAGTTAGAAGAAATCCTCCGGAAGGTAGAGCTAAGAACAATAGGTCAGTATAATAGATGCCAAGTTTTCCTCTAGAGGGATGAAGAGGACAAAAACAAACAAGAAAACCAACCAACAAACAAAAACTGTAGAAAACCCACCAAAAAAAAGCCCCCAAGACGAACAAACCACTATAGTCTTCTTCCCATTAAAAGCTACACAAGCAAAATAACATATGGGCATTCAGATTAGAAAGCATGAGACTAACAACACTGGGAAGTTACACAGGAAGCAGGAATAAACATAGAGTAACTCTGTGCTTTATTTATTTTTAAATCAAGCATAAATGTTAACTTGGCAATCAATACAGCTTTTCAACAGACGAGATGTGTTAGAAGCCACATCCTTGAGAATATTTGGGTAAGGTTCAGTAATGAAACACACTGCTGTTTTGCGTCAGAAGAAGGGAAATCTCAGTATGGGAGCTAACATTCACAATCCACTGGTTTTCTGCTCCGTGTAATAAGGTTTGATGAACTTGTCTGCAGGTGCTTAAACTAAGAAAGCAGCAGCTGTTTCACTGTTGCAAAAGTGAAACAAAAAAAAAAAAAAGATGTCAGCAATTCTGTAATGCTGTAAAACAAAAAATAATTCAGGACACAGAATGAGTTGTATGGAAAACAAATAACCTTGTCAGAATGAGCCAATCAGGTCAGAGACAGAAGTAATTCCAGGAATATAGAGCTGGGAATCTTGCAATTAAATTTTTTTAAAAGCCATTAGAATTGTTTATTTGTTGTTTTTTCAGAATAAACCATAACTGGTTAAGGATTCAACCCCCCGAGTCTCTACCTTCTCAACCACAACTTAGTGCTTAAACATCTGGTGGTTAAAATGGCTATATCTGACATCCTCCAGAATTCAAGTGGTAAAAGCTAAACCTGGAATGTAAAGAACACGCAAGATATATCATCAAAACCCACATGTTACACTTCTAGAGTACTTACTACAGTCAAGAGACAAACACATTTCATGAAACAATGACTCCCAGATAGGCATATATGCTTTAAACTACTGTTTTGCCATCTGCTTTGCCTTCTTCTGCACATATTCCCTTTATAACCAACTGTTCATGAGATATTGAAGCTATAGAAACTATTACTGCATAAACTAAATTTTACTTTAAAAATAAGACTAAAAAAATGCCACTGTGAAGGTGCTTGTGCTCCTTCAACTTAGGTCAGCTAATTTCCATTTAAGGATCTCTTTTTGAGAAAGATATTTGAAGAACAGGCCAAAGACTACACTGGCAAGCAGATTACACAGGCAGACACACACTGGCGTAATCACATGGAACACAAACAGACAATAAGGTTTCCAGAGTTCATCTCTGGATTCACAGAACAATAAGTTTTAGTAAGATGATGATCTGGGCATGTTTACATATTTATTCCCACTGTTGTTGCAGGGCTGAGGCTCTTGCTGTGAGCCTTTCTGCTACAAAGCTATGAGTGGTTAAGAAATCTAGAAAGGATTAAAAAAGTAGTTCAATGAAGTTAAAACCAGTTGTGTTCAGTTTAATCAAATGCTAAACTGATTCTAAATACTTATTACCTGCTTTCCAAAGCACAGTGTAAAACAGCCTTCTCGGTTTAGTAGATTCTTATATAGATACTGCCTTTCTCTTACATTTTCTGATGCTGTACTGCAATACTGAGATACTGATTTTCTCCTCAGGATCCTTTCAAGTGGTTATGACATTACTGTGTACCAGTGAATTACGTTACACCAGGGAGGACCGTTGTGCTGGTGAACAGCAGGCATCAGCAGCATTCATTGCAAGATACAAAGAATACTCAAATACTGACTAAATCATAGAATCATAAAATAGTTAGGGTTGGAAAGGACCTTAAGATCACCCAATTCCAACTCCCCTGCCATCGTCAGGGACACCTCACACTAAACCATGTCACCCAAGGCTCTGTCCAACCTGGCCTTGAACACCACCAGGGATGGAGCATTCACAACTTCCCTGGACAACCCATTCCAGTGCTTCACCAACCTTACAGTAAATAACTTCTCCTTATATCTAATCTAAACTTCCCCTGTTTAAGTTTTAACTCATTGCCCCTTGTCCTATCACTGCAGTCCCTAATGAATAGTCCCTCCCCAGTATCTTTATAGGCCCCCTTCAGATACCGGAAGACTGCTACGAGATCCAAAACATTTACCTTTCACATAGAAATATTTACTGAAATTCAAATGGAAAGCTACTAAATCTTCTTAGGGGATAAACATCTTTCCTGCACAAACTCTTCCAACACCTAAGCATTGGACTTCATGTGGACATTAGAGGAGAAAGAAAAGAAAGAAAAATAGAGACAGACCTTTTCTCCATCTTTTAAGGGGAACCCTGTGATACTTGCTTATTCTTTAAAAAAAGGGGCAGGCAGGGTGAACAGGGACACAAAGAAACCCCAGCCAGCAAACCAGTGACACACAACAAAAGAACTGAACCCAGCAATATTTATCATATATTTTTGTTTAGGAACAGTGCTCAACAGATACCAGTGATGTCTTCCTTTGAAACACTACTACTATTTTGGTTTTAGAGATAGTCATCCTCTATTTAATTATTCCTACACTTATGAGTTGCAAATGTCTGAGAGGCTGAGGGAGCTGGGTCTCTTTAGCTTGGAGGAGACTGAGGGGTGACCTCATCAGTGTTTACAAATATGTAAAGGGTGGGTGTCAGGATGATGGAGCTAGGTTTTTTTCAGTGATATCCAGTGGTAGGACAAGGGGCAATGGGTGTAAACTGGAGCATAGGAGGTTTCACGTTAACATCAGGAAGAACTTCTTTACTGTGAGAGTGACAGAGCACTGGAACAGGTTGCCCAGGGGGGTTGTGGAGTCTCCTACGTTAGAGATATTCAAGGCCCGCCTGGACAAGTTCCTGTGTGATGTACTCTAGGTTACCCTGCTCTTGCAGGGGGGTTGGACTAGGTGATCTTTTGAGGTCCCTTCCAACCCTTGGGATTTTGTGATTCTGTGAAACAAGCTGGATTTAGTGCAGTGTAAGTTACTGATTAGTTATAATGTAAGTCTTGAGCAATGAAATATATGCTTTTATCTGTTAGAAATTATTAAAATGTATACCCTTTTGCAAATCTTGACATATAACATCTTAATTGCAAGACATCACGTTAAAATTTGTTTAATTCAGCAGGAACAGCATTTAAGGAGTCTTCAGTCATGCCACATATAAAGTTAAAGAGTTAACTTGATAACACACATGCCTTTCATATAGCATGAGTCAGCTAAATGTTTTATTCTCAGCAGGGCCTGACTTTACCCCAGTCTAAATTTTAAATGTTCAGGCTCTCGAGCAAGCTTAACACATTAACACCAGTCAATCAGACCCAATAGAGCTCTGTAGCATGAAAACAGCAGATCGGAGCACCCTGGCTGATGCCACTCAGCTGTGCCTCAAGCCAAAGCTGCTTGGGCTCCCAGCCAGCAGCCCTCCATGGACCTTGGCACACCAAAGCTGTCTGTTGCTTCTCTTCCCCAGCCTCTGTGCCCTCTCAGATTCTACTGTATTTAGGCAGCCTCCCCATATAAAGGACAGCCCTTCATTATTAACATGGGACAGCTTGCTTGAATCCCAGTTTCAGAAGTGCTCACCACCACCAGTTTGAACCATGTCAAAGCTGCAAAGCCCTATCACACTCCTCAAAATCCCAGTCAGTTGGTACAAGCGTACATAGATCAAGAGCCACAAACAACAAGCCAGGAGTTCAAGGCAGAATTTCTTGCCTTTGTTGCTGACTAGCTTAAAGACTGGAGAAGGGGCAGAAAATCCATTTAGGTGGCCCAGTAGTCACAGGGCAAATAATTTACTTTTTAATACCATTTTATAGAAACAGAAAGGGTGCTGGAACACAAAAGCTAGCCACTACATGCAGAAAACACACCTACACATGCTACAGATACCATTCCAGATGATGTGTTTTTACTAATTTTTGCCAGTACAGCTACTAGAAGGCTTCAGTTATGAACCAGGGCCTCCCTGCAGTAAGTACTGTCTGTATGTTTAGGTTGTAAACTGCTGTCTAACTCACATAGTATGTACTCAGACTTTGGTTTTCTGCATATAATTTTTCCATATGTTTACAAGTATTCCAAATCCAAGCACTTCTCCAACTCCAACTCTAGCCAACATACACAAATTCTTAGCATACTACCCCCAAGAACTACTCTCAATTCCTACTGGGTGCTTTCTGCAGACTGATTTACAATACTCAATCATTATGGTTTCTTTATTATATTAATTTGAACAAAAGTCACTCCTCAAGAATGCATGTTCCATCATTATTTCCAAGTACTATGTTAACAGTCTGTGAACGGCAAATATAGCCTCTATTGTTAACATTATCTGGTATCAAAACAACCATATCACTTTCCATTTAGATAATATGTTTTGTTTCCCTTTGAATCTGATCCAGTGGTTTGGACTGGCTTGAAAAATTAAGGATTGAACATGCTCTCAAGAAGTTAATTGAAGCAAAACCTATGTAAAGCTATGAAACTTCACACCTGTAGGGTCTGTTCTTTCCAGCTCAATTCTTTTCATGTCTCACATGTTCAAAAATACGGCTGTTTTTAAACATCAAGGATCAAACTGCAGCTATTTCAATGCAAGTTTCATCTTCCCAGCTCTTACTGGAAATTGCTAAGTTTTGAGCTTGTAAAATGTGTGCATTCAAAAAGGCTCATTACCAGATTTTTCTATCATGTTTTTCCCTGCTAACAATCCTTGAGAGAAACTGGATGCCTGCTTTAATTCCTGTTAACCAGGAGGGGCTACAGGCTTACAAGTTGTTCAACTAGCACTACTGTATTACATGCTGTTGTTCAAGAATGACTATTTCCCTCTTCTTCATTCTCCAAAAGCTCCTTCACCTCCCAGTGTATGTCAGAAACCGACAAGTGAACAGGACCAGATGTTCAGCTGCCAAGCTCACCTTCTGCTTGGTTTCAGAATTTTTTATAAGCACTTGCATGCTCAGTGCTATACTGTGAGCACAGAGGTGACATAACTCATTGGTGCCCTCTGGAAAAAAGTGGCTTTGGAAATACAGGTGAGCACTGGCAACCATCCAAATGCTCCTCCAGCCTTATTTGCTGTCTCATTCTCTGAAATACCTATTCATTCCCCTGAAACACCCCAGCGTTTAGATGGAGGAGACAAATAATTTGTCTTGATAACAAGACACCATAATATTTGCTTTAAGTTTCCTATGGAGGAATTACAGCACAATCACATACAGCATTTTGAGGAAGATGAGATGGACTTTTTCTGTAGAAATGTTTCATTAAAACTGTTAGTTCTTTGAAAAGTACTCCAGATGGCAAAAGACATAGCAGAAAGTAAACTGAAACAAAGCTATCTTTACAAAATTGAAGGGGGGGTGGGGGAGATGACCAAGATACAATTAATTACTGGTGAATTAATTGCCCTTCAGCTTCCACATAACATTCCCCTTGGTTTCCATGTTCCATTAAAGTGCTCACCCCATTGTAGCCAGTAAACTAGAAAGTAAACTTGTAAGCTACCTATTTTGACACCTATATGCAATACTGACACAAAACAAAAAAACCCTCAACCAGCCAAATAAGAAAAAAGAGCAATATGATGGTTCATTGTATACATCCACTGGGACACCACTTTATGCAATTTTTTTCACCTGGTATCATTGTATAACTTCAAGGGAGCCTTAATTTAGCTATTCCATATGGCCCTGGCAAATAGTCTGCAATGACAAATACAAATGTCTACCTTGCATATCAAAACAATTGAAGCACAAGGTATTTATATCATGATGTGGACATTTCTGGCTGTGTGAACATCTAACTATCTTCCTTTATGTAAGCATTTATCCTGGAGTCACCTCTAGCATTGCTAAGAAAAAGTACAACACTAAGCCTTACTTTGAGAAAAGTATTCCTAAAAGGGATTGCCAGCTGCAGGGAACTGATGACGAACAGATTGTCTTCAGAAGTGCTCCAACAGAAAGATGACATTTTGAGTGCTGATGGCCTCTAAGTAGGTCATACCATCTGTAAACTTTTAAATCCCAATTTCAGAACTAAATCATTAATTGTTCGTGCCCCTCCAAAAGCACAACCCCACACAAAAAAGACAAACCCAAACCTGTCCTCCACCAGCCCCCCAACCAGAAGGGGTTACTGGTTACTTACTGGTACTGTAGAACATACACACGTCACTGTCAGTCTTCAGTAAAGAAGTACCACTATCATTCATTTGTGAAATTATGAGAAAATTGGATATATTTGGTTTTATAGTGTCAGTTGTAGAAGATCATTCTTCCATGCTTAAGGTGTGACTACCAGCACCTGAGAAAAACCTAAAGCAGTTACAGCACCCTTTCAGGAAGGGTCAAAGCCTTCTCTAACAGTTTTAGTTCACTTCTTTAAAAACAGGTCTGCACACATTTCCCACCCTCCCAATAATATTCGGGGTCAGTAGATGGAGACAAGTTTGGTAACTTTAGGTCACGAAAGATGATCTCACATTTGTCACGTCTGTCAGCTAAAGAGCAAAGGTGAAGTCAAAGTTACACTAGTTGTGAGTTCTTACCTAAGAATTTGTGGTGTCCTCAGCCAGTTTCTTCAGCAGAAACTGGCAGATACTGTGTTGCTGCCAAAACAGTCTGCACTAGGAAATATAATAATACAGGAAACAATCGCAAAAATATCTTTGTGTAATTCAGTTAAATAGCCAGTGAGAAGACCTTATCCAGGCTCAATTAGGTCTGCTAATCACAGTGTAGCTTTAACTCTCATTATTAATGCCAGATGCCCTATGTTATTCACAATTACCAGAAATATATGTCCTGTGACTTGAACAAAGAATTGTTGCAATGTTAAAGCTAAGAAAACAGGACCTCAGAGGCTGAGGGCCAGCAAAAGCAAGATCTCCACTTGCATACACCCACCTTAAGCAGAAGAGAAATTGAAGTTGTCTGACATTTCCAGGTACATTTCCTGTCTCTTGTATGCAGTAAGGGAAGACAGTCACACTCACTTTTATATTTGCACATCAAATAGTTCAGGTTACTTGCCTCACAGCCTGCTAAGAGTACAGCAAGGCCAGCCAGGGACCAGCTCTCTCTGGCTCCTCTCTACTAAAGGAGAGAGACAAGGCCCTCACCACAGAACAGCAATGCTTCTGGCTGAGGCCTCAGAATTAGCCCCTTTCAAGCAGCATGCCTAGGTTGAAAAGAAATAGCATGACTTGCTCAAAGGCAGCAACAGCCATGATTTCCAAGCAACATGACAATAACTCACAGTCAAAGTTTCTTCTGCGCCCTGAGGATCTAACCAAGAGGGTGAAATGGTGAAGGTTATAGCATCAGCTAGAGAAGCATGTCTCCCTTTTAAAGGCAGGAAGGTCTTCCAAACAAGTCCTCAATTTTTATGCATTCAGAAGCATTTGGGTACTTGTGCAGTGTCACCACAGTCCTTCCTAAACAGCAACAGCAAAGTCAGGCTGAACATTAGAAACAAGCTTTGCTTTTATATAGTTAATTTTCATTTTTTTTTTTGTAATTAAGGAGCTTACTTTCATCTGACAGCACATGTTATGGTGTCTAAGAGTCTGTGCAAGTTTGTAGACAACCACAAGTCTATAGCAAGGAAGCACAGTTCCTCAAATAAAACAGAAAGAGAAGGAACCTTTCTTTTATGTATCTACTCCCCACTCCTTTTCCAAACAATAGGTAGTCTGGTTTATATTATTACAATGTACAGATATTACTAAAGAAGTATGCGGTCTTACAACTTAAGAAATAGCAACTCACCTGAATACGGACTCTGATTTAGAAATCAGAGTAAGTCATAGAATCATGGAATTATTTGAGTTGGACAGGACCTTAAAGTTCCAACCCCCTGCCATGGGCAGGAACACCTTACACTAGACCAGGTTGCTCCAAGCAATGTTCAGCCTGGCCCTGAACACTTCCACGGGTGGGGCAGCCACAGCTTTTCTGGGCAACCTGTGCCGGTGCCTCACCACCCTCATAATGAAGAATCTTTTTCCAATATCTAACCTAAATGTAGTTAAAAGCTATTATTCTCTTCCAGTTTAAAATCATTCCCCCTTCCTCATAACTTTTTATCTTCCTCATAAAAAGTCCCTCTCAAGATTTCCTGTAGGCCTCTTTGCTGGAAGGCTACTAAAAGGTCTTGCTGGAGCCTTCTCTATTCCAGGCTGAATAACCCAGTTCTCTCAGCCTGTCTTCACAGGAGAGGTGCTCCAGCCCTCATATCATCTTTGTGGCCTCCTCTGCACTTGCTCAGTCAGGTTCACATCCCTCTCATGTTGCAGGCCCCAGAGCTGAACACAGCACTGCAGGTGGGGTTTCAGAAGAGCAGAGGGGCAGGATCACCTCTTTCACCGGCTGGTCAACAACCAAGGTAATCCAGCAAACAAAGAGGGTTTAACAGAAGACTGGGGGTTGACAATCTAAATTTTGAGTACAGCAGTTGCACAGCACAGGCAATCAGGAAAACACAGTTTAAAGACTTCCACTGTCATTCCTACAGCCAATGCAGTCATGCTTTATGATTTCTTGTTGGGGTTGGGGAGGAAACAAAAGGCTTTTTTTGATCTAAAACCTCTGCATCTAGCTGAAAGATTCCTGAGCAAGGAGAAGCGTTTGTTTTAGAGCCAAAAACAAACCCTTACTTTATTTATTGCTCAAACTATCCCAGTGAGCTCCATCAAATATTTATGTAAGACTACTATTTATCGCCTCTGCATTGTCCTCACACAGACATGTCTGTGTCTGTGCATAATCTGGTGCAGCATCACCAAATTTACTTTTAATGTAAACTAATGCAGGAAAAAAAAATCACACCTAGAAACTTCCCAAAAAGGACAGTTCATCTGTACATACTACCTCCTCCACAGTAGCGTGATGATTAACAACAATCGTTTCTGTGCATTTTGTAAGCATCTGGGGAACAGATCTTACAAAGCGCTACTTTGTGGCACTGTTTAAAACTTCCCAGATAGCATCAGTCTCAGGAGCTCATAGTGACAGAGAACACCATTGAACACCTCCAAGTCCCTTATTTTTCCCCAAATTTAAGGCAAAAAAGAAGCTTTTGCTCAGAAATCACTGTTTCCATTGGTCGTTAATACTTCTTAGCAGGTTCTCACTGAACCTGATCTACCTTAGTGCTGTTCATGGCTATGCTGACATCCTATGACCAACTTACACAGCTCTTAATTCTGCAGCTGAGCTACCAAGAAAGTTCTCCATGTCTGCTCCACAATATAGTGCTCATACACTCCATGTACCAACCACTGCTTTCTCTTCTTCATTAGTTTCTGCTCATTCCCCTCCATTTCCAGAGCACATGAGTCCCACATAAGAACCGTCCAAGCACCACAACTGACTTGGATGCCACTATTAGTCTTATTGTTCTCGTGAACATACTTGAGCCACAGGAAGAGCAACAGCAGACTCCTGATTGCCTGGATTTCCCCTGGCTCACACAAACAAGCAGCATTTGCACACCCAACTACAGTCACTTTCTTCACGTGATGACTTCTTATCGGTGCCTTGCTGGTAAACTTTCTCCCCACCTGGTTCTTCTTGGGAATTGGGACAGGAAAAGAAAAAAAAAAAAGAAGAAAAAAAGGAGGCAAGTGTCACAACAATGTAGGCACTTTGATGCACTGCACTGCTTCCAAACCACCCTCTCTATCATTTCCTCACTGCCAGCAGAGCTGCCTGAAGACCCTGAAACTATTATTTGTATATTAGTATATGAAAGAGAAAGTCTGTGCTAGCTGCTCATCTAATACCCCAACTTTTCCATGAGGTATCTTAGAAGCAAAGAATGGTGGTGGTGAGGAAAACCCTCCACCAAATGCATCATTTGGTGCACAGACATGGACCATTTCAAGTCTCTCCTCAGCTGGACTCATTCCTCCTTTGCAAAAAAGGACCTTACACACACAGGGCTTTCTGTTAGGTGAGGAGGAATGAAAGGTGACCTACAAAACACACCCAGCACCATCATCATGGATGGAGAACCCATCCCAGGCTGATCCCAGTTGGTCACTTCACTACCAGACTGTGCTACCTAACTCTGTTCAAAGCATTGTTTCCATGTACAGCCTCTTCCCCCAAAATACCAGCAAAATAAAAGAAGCATAAAACAGGAATACAGCAAGATGGGATCTGAAAGTGACAGCCTTATCACACGACTGGCACTGTAAACGCTGTGTATTAATCCACTTATTCACCGGTATGTGATCTGGTTTTCACTTATTTCCATGTGCTTTCCGGGAGGGGCAGCTTTTGCCAACTTATCTTACCATGCTTGCCTCCCCCTCCCCCCCATCTTCCCGTTGTGATTTTAAGGAGTTAGACAATAGGACCATAAAAACACTGGAAACACAAAGCTGTTCTGGACCTGCAGCATCCAGTGCTGGCAACAGAACACACGCTCCCATCACTCGCTCACCCATCTCATAAAGGCCATCAGAAAAGCCAACTACGCAGCCTGCATCCTAAAGTTCGCACCACTGCAGAGAGCCACTGGTTCGCCCTGAAACAGGCCCGGCTTAAACAGGTTACATCTGTGCGAGAGCAACAGACACATGGAAACAATCACCGCGCCGTCCCCCGCCTGCCGCGAAGGACTCGCTCGCTCCTATTTCGTTATTGGAAACGCCACTTGGCTCCTCCAGCTCCGGGGCGAGGAAGACGAAACGATCTCCTGCCCCTCTTCTGCCTGCCCCGCGGCTCCCCGGGCCGGGCAGTGCCTCCGCAGGGGCGGCTCCCAGCTGGGCGCGGCAGGGCAGGGCCAGGGCGGTTGCCAGGGAAGGGACCGGGCACCCTCATCCTCCCGAGACACTTGGGCCACTTTGGGGGTCCGTTCCCCCGCAGCCAGCGAGCGCAGCGGCCGGGGCGCTCCCAGAGGGAGCGGTACGCGGTAGCCCCCACACCAGCCCCACGGGGAAGGGACGCGCCACTTACAGCTCAGGACCCCCAAGTAACCGAGGAGCAGCAGGCGGAGGCTGCGGCTCGCCATCTTCCCGGCAGCGCAGCTCCTCGCCGGCGGCAGCAGTTAATAGACACCGGGCGACGCCGGCGGCGGGGCGTGAGGCACGGCCGGGGGGGCGGCGGCCCGGCCTGGTCTCGGCCCGGGAGAACGGGGAGGTGCCTGGGGCAGGTACCGCCGTGGGGCTCTGCCTCCGCGCCCGCGGAGCCTTCCCGTCCTCAGCCCCCAAAACTTATAACGTGTCCGAGGGGTCTCCCCTCCCCGGGCTGGCTCCGAGCGCAGGGATTGCGCGCTGGCTGCCGCTCCGCCCTTCCCTGGGGTGTCCGGAGTGGGGACCCGCGGTCGGCAGCGGCTCCCGGCGCATCCCACTCCTCCTCCTCCTGCTGCTTTTCCGCCTCCCGGGGCTGTGTTGTGCGGTACTCAGCAGCTGTTCCCTCCGATTTATTTTCGAGCTACGAGATCTTCACAAGCTCAAGGACATTTGTTGTAACAAAATAAACTTTTCATTCAGAAAAGCTTAAACTTCTCAAAGAACACCGCGGTCCCTGTCGGTGCATTTCCCGAAGTTAAGCCCACCTTGGGGTGGAAGTACGAGCCACAGAGGTAGCTCACGAAACGAGAACTCCGATGTTTGGGATGAAAGGAAAGCTACGCGGCACTGATTTGAGTTGCAGACTCACATGTCACACCGAGTCTTTGTGCCTGTGCAGCTGGACCAGCCGGAATCCCACCTGCCGCAGGGCGCCTCAGTGCACCAGCAGAAGATGGACTGCACGGCGACCTTCAAAGCCTTTTTTTTATGAGTTATACCACTTTATACCAGTCTTAGAGATTCTGGATTAAAAATACAGGAGGTGTAATGGCCCTTTAAATTTATGAATCAGGGAAAATTACTCATCGTGACAGTCAATACTGCATCTGAGTAGTTTCCAACATCTTAAAAATACATCACCACTGATGCAACACGGTTCTAAACCAAGAAAAGTGTCATAAGTATTTCTTTGATAGTCAGAACAGCAGTGTTGGCTATATTTTGTTAGACTGTAGCAAAATGAGGAAGGATTATTTACAGATAAAATCTCTAACAGCTGTTTTGATGCAGACCAAAGGAGTAGGATGCCATGATGCTCTTCGTGTCAAAATCTTATTTTTCACATGCAAAAATGTGTATAGAATACAAGTAACATTTCTGCAAAAAATCTTTGTGTATATATATATGTCCAGTATATATTACCAGTATAGTGGTGAGCTACATTTAATTAAATAAAAACTATTCCATTGGCAGCAGAAAAATTCTTTATTTGGATGGTTCAGCACATGGTAACTTTCAGTATATACAAAGTTCCATTGATTTCAGTAGGACTGGTTTACTGTTTAAAGCCCCATGGTGATAGAAACAACGTGTTGAAAGAAAATTTAAATATATGGGAGGTGCCTGGCAGAAAAAAGTACAGAGGTGGAGAATGTGAGGAAATGGCAGTGTGGAATTAAATTAAGAGATAAGTCATAAAATGATGAATAAAGCTGATGTAATGACAATGACTCAATGAAGGTAATGAAGAGATGAACTGTGAGGAGAAAGTATCCCATTACACAATGAAATGAAGTTTAGGCTAGTTACAGAAGCCTTCCCCCTACAGTAAACTCTCAGTTCTAATTGCCCAAATGCATAGACTCATGTATACATACATACAGTTTCATTTGTATTTCATCGACATGACCCTTGCACCATAGTAAATCCGCTTAAATGCAAAGGGTTTATATAAATGTGAGGTTGAAGGTTTGGACTTTTTTTCTGCTCACTCTTCTGCTTCTCCTGCAAGTGAACACAAACACACAGTGCACAGGGCTGTCTCCACACATTTCTCTGACCTCTTCCAGTATGGTTTCACAGTACTTCCACAGTTTCTTCACATTTCCCTCTTTTATTTCAGCAACTACAGGCTCACCATTTCTTTGCTTGCTTTGTACAACTGCAGGAAACACCAGCAATCAAGTATGAGCATTCTGAATGCAGTCACAGGATTACTGGAAAAGTGGTTGTAAATGATATAGTTAATTCCATATATACACTTTTTCTGTCTGTATGTTGTTGAACAATGTTAACCCTAAAAATACACTTAAGTACTTTGTTAGAGGAGCACAAGACTGCTATCCATATTTTTTTTATCTTTTTAAGTTAAATGTATCAAAAATATTTTCATTAAACAACCCATAGAGCCCAATATGGAAAATTTGTACTAGACGCTCAGTTTGACAGTTATTCTTGGAGAGCTTTCCATAGAGACTCCTTTTTAGAATAATAAAAAAAGTCTATAATTAATATCTGTACACAGCATGCTGGTCAAGAATAGCTATCTTATTTTGTAATAACTATTCTAGTAATTTTCTTTGTATAGAAAAGCCTTTAAGGGTTGTGTGGAAGTGCAACATAATTTCAAGACTTGGATTCTTCTTAATGATCTCAGTAATTCATAAACTAAAAGATCATCATCATTTTACTAGATGGTATCTCAGATAAATCTACATTCTTACAGTACAATGGAATTCTTTTTACTTTTAATGAAAATTTCTGTTACAAATGTGGGGTGCTGCTGACAATCTGTTAGGACAGTACGAGCTTACCTCTTTTACTTTCTCTCTGATAAAGAGTTCTGTGAAAAAAAACAATTTTGAAAAATATTTTGCAAAAATTCTGTGAAACACTATAATCTAAACCTCTGTCTCTCTGCTTTGAGAACATTTCACTTTTATTCGCTATAGAATGATATAAATGAATACAGAGAAATTAACTTGTATTGAGAAAATACTTCTTTCGGTGATTTCTCCACTTAAAACAGGTTTTATTTTGAAAGGAGAAGTGAACCAAATCACCACAGATTTATTTTTCGGCATCTTGCATGCTCATTTTTAGAATAACTTTGAGGCATAATTATACAAAAAATAACCAGTATGACAAATTAGAACTGCAAAATTAGGTTACAAAGGTGCTGTGCTGAAAATCCTTAAACATTACAGATAGGTAAGAGGAAGGCAGTTATGATTAAAACATGCATAGGATAGGGGGAAAAGTAGTGTACTACAAGAATCATAGAATCATAGAATAGTTAGGGTTGGAAAGGACTTCAAGATCATCTAGTTCCAACCCCCCTGCCATGGTCAGGGACACCTCACACTAAACCATGTCACCCAAGGCTTTGTCCAACCTGGCCCTGGTTGCTTAACTGACACCTAAAAGAGTAAGATGTTAATTCCTACGTAGTCAAGACTCACCTGTCTTGGCTTACACACACTGAACTAGAAGACAGTGATGGGAGAGCTAATGAATGTTCATCCTCATACTGTCATCCAAAAAAAGAGAAATGTAACAAAAGGCCATGCTTTGCTTTTATAGCCCATCCAGGCATAAATCTGACATATCTCAAGTTTACTTGTTGAATTTAGGTTGATCAAGTAGTGTAACCCTAACTTCATGTAAGCAAGTACACATCTTTTATTCTGTTGATAAGCAGGTAGTATGGATGTGTGATGATCTGTGAGTAGCTCATCTCTTGTTTGCAGCATGAAATATCAGTGAAAGTATCAAAGATTACAGTTCTGCACTGCTTTTCCTTTTTCTTCCCATGTTTTCTTAAGTTAATTGTCCTTTAAACTTTTTAGTGTCTCTTACCTGAGCTGTAATAGCAGGTTATAGCCCAGCAAGGTTGCTGATAACTGTGCCTGGTTATGATGAGATGAACAGGAGGCAAGATTTAGAATCTCGAGTAACTGAGGGAGAAAGTGTACATAGCATACCTATATTCCTATTTATATGGAAAGTTGGAGGGCTCACTTTTATTGGAATTTACATTGTTTAGGTTTTGGTCAGGAAGACATTTTTGAATATTTTTCCATATTTAGAGGAGAAGAAGAAACAGATATTTTCATATTTTCAAAAAGATAAATGTTATGTTTGAGGTTGTAAGAGATACCATTTGAGATGTGATGCTGCAGCCTGTGGGTTAAATCTCTGTACACATCTTTTTTCCAAGCACACTAAATTGTTGTCACACAATTGTTCCACTAAGTGGTGAAGATGGTAGCACATAGCTGCAGAGTGACTGTTCTGGTGTGATTCTGGGCATGGCAATGGGACAAATTGATGGAAAACTATTCTATAAAACTGCTAAAACAGATTCAATTTAATTAACTGCCACGGAATGGACTCAGTCAGAGATCAATATGATCAGACAAAAAGCCATTTATTGCAAAGCATTAACTCCTTATATACTATTGCTTACACACACCTACAGCAATTTGGCATATCATGATTGGACACTTGTCTTGGAGAACCTTAGTGACTAACATATAATTGGTTAAGCACAGGTGTGAGAACTTGACCTTGAATGCTTGCCAACAGTCCACAGTTCTCATAAATCAGTGAATTCCAGCTTTTTCTTATCTTGCTTGCTTAAGCTTCCTTGGGCCTCTCACGGCCTTGCTGTATCTTTCAGAGTTATTCAGAGCTCATGTACCAATTATCCATTCTCCTGTGAGAACACTGTCTCCACAATTAACTAGTTTAATCACCAAAATGCTTATTTCATGCTCTGTGTCACAAATCTTTTTTTTCTGAAACTCACTGATTGATGAGCTATGTATTCTTCATTGTGCCCAGACTACCAGACTGCAGCACCTTGAATCTGTCAGCTTCAAAGCCTTGCCCTTTAGGGTAAAGAATTAGCAGCAGCCACATGTCAGTGTTTGGAGAGACTGATATTTACAATTTAAAGGATATTTGTTTTCTTTTGCAATTTTAACTAGCCTTTTCTGACGTTCTGATGTATTGCTTCAATGGCTATCCACTCCTCTCGTTGCAGTAGGCCTTGTCTCCTTTCTTCTGTGGCATCTTGTTACTTTGGTTTGCTGCTTCATGATAGTTGCTTTAACTCCTGCCTGGGAAAAAAAAAAAAAAACAAACAAACTGATTTAGTTGGCAGATTATCTCCTTATTTTGTACTTTGAAACTGAAAACTGTGAGCAAGTATAGCTTTGAGAAAGGGAGCAACTAAAAATTCAGATGTTCTTTTTTTTCCACCAAGCTGTTGTTTATGGCTCTTTAAAGACAAAGTATGCCATACATCAGTTGCCTGGTGATAAAAGACTAGAGCACTGTGATAGAATCCTGTATCTCTAGTAGATAGTTGAAATATTTCATATCTAATGTGCCAACCAAACTTGAAATAGGAAAGCCACAAAATCTGAGGGTAGAACAAGATAACAGTAATATAAATTACTTGTTCTCAGTAGCTTTTTTCTGTGACCCCCTCCCTCTCCTCCCACCTCCATTTTCTGGAATGTCTTGTGTAATTTTATTTTTGAATTGCAAAGTACAGTATTAAAGTCATTTTTTGTCAACTGAATTTGTGAGATTACTGCCACTGAGTAGACAGCTCAGTAGCAATCACAGAATCATAGAATGGGTTGGGTTGGAAAGAACCTTAAAGACCATCTAGTTCCATCCCCCCCTGCCTTGGGAAGGGACACTTCCCATTAGACTAATCAAAGGTAAACTTCTAAAAAAGCCACCAAATTGGATGCCCCAATTCAACCTAAGCAACAGTGGAAAATGTGTTTGCCATGATACTGGTAGTGGTATATACAGAATTCTTTTACCACAGGGTTTACAATGCTTTTCTGCTTCATGGTGGCATGAAGAACACAGCTTTTAGAGTGTAGTTTCACACCAAGTTGTCTTCCAGGGAGTTGCTGTCTCTGGCCATAGATTACTGCTACCACTTCACTTGTGCTCAGAAATGAGTGTACAAAGCTGTACGTTAAGCCAGGTCACTGAAATAATGTGAATAAAACATAATCTTTCACCAGTACTAATCCTGCAATTTGTATCACTTCAGTGATCTTGTGTTCAGCGCCTTGGACAGTGCTGCTACACTTGTCTACCTAGAGAGTAAGCAGTGAGAAACAGACAAGGGGGGGTGGGAGGGGGAGAGGAGGCAGGAATTTTTAAGCCAGTTTTGCTATTGAAGAAAGATGTGAGCTCAGACCCGGCTTTGGGACCATGTGGGTGATTGAATGTCACAGTTTGTCACTCATGTGTTACTGTTGGGTCACATACTATGGCATAAGAGTGATTATGGAGTTTCTGTTCCCTCTGACAGCAACCTCTTATTTTCTGCCCATTATGAAATAACATTCATGGTTTTCCTGAGAGTCAAATGGCTTTATGAAGGTTTATACCTTGTAATTAATCTTGGACAGTTTTGTTTCCCATTTCTTCTCTGTACCACAAATGTGCTCAGGGTTGTGACAGCTAAAAGTTGCGGGACTTCAGCCAAACCCTTCCCAGAGTATTTCTCAGTTGGAAGGCTTTTGTCTTTTGGCATTGAGAGAGCAATAGCTGGGGGATTGCAGAAGGCCTGTATGTCCTTCCTGGTTGCTAATGGGGCCACGATGGGCAGCTGAGAGTATCCCCCAGCTGGCCCTTGGCTCAATCCATGGGATTTGAGTGGACCCAGGCGCTTTTACTTTCTCACAGAAGCCTCAAGTAGATGTTTACTGTGGTAAACAAAGAAATGATATTGCAGTTGTGAGCCAGCAGGAATCAAAACTAAGCTTGGAGACTGAAATTTTTTAATTAATCCCATATCTATGCTAATATCATTTCTCCTCTCTGCTTTTGTCCAGGGGCTGTAGACATTCCAGCTGAACCCTGAGTGAAATTCCCAGGAGCTTTGGTTGTCTTTTCATTTCCAGTGGGGGGTTAAGCTTTGCACTGTCACGCTGTCAGCTCAGGATTACCAAAAGACAGAGGGCTATAACAATGCTCCTCCTGTAGCCTTCAGGGTGTTACAAGTCCCAGATGGCTTTTTATGTGCACTGTGCTTCCAGAGCAGTACCAAACAGCTAGGAGGGACCAGATACCCATCCATCATTTTCCTGAAGATTAAGATGAATAAAAAGTTGCAAAAACTCGCACAAAAGAAGACTTAGAGTTTAGAAAGCAGCAATTTAAAACAGAGACATATAAAAAAGTGTGCAGTATCAAACAGGATTTTACTTGTGTTGCTCAAGATTTCCCCAGAGTTACAGAGTAGGGTTTGTTTCTGTCTTTCATTCTCCAAATATATTGAAGTTGTCACCTCATAGAGTAAAATGTTCTTCTTATACCCTAAATAGTAAACTTTCTTTGTATTTTTCTGTTTGGTTTTTTGCCTTTTTTTTCCTATTTAAACCAAAATGATCATGTGATGTGGTGTGATCATTGACCACACATTGACCTCAAGCCACAGAATAAAAAGTTAACAGAAGAAATGGTGTAGTTGAGTTAGAATGACGAAATATAATAAATTACAAATAATAATAGCATCTTTATGTTTTCTCTGGACCTTTCACCTCGGGGCCATAAACTGCTTTACACCCACAGTGATGTAGCCTGCAGTAAGCCTAAAAAATAACTTGCATTTAACTTGTTTTCAAGAATGAAAAAGCAGGGTGATTGACTTGCTGAAATTCTTAATCCATCAAATAAAGTAACAAAAGGCACAGATAGCTACTGTACCTGCACACCTTGTTTTCTGGATGAGAGCCCAGCTGAGCAGGGAAGCAAGGGCCAGGTACTGAGCCAAGAGGAGCCAGATGTTCCACTGCTCTACAGATGTGTTTCCATAGTGGAAAATTCTCTGTCTATTACTGGCCCTTGCAGGGATTAACTTATTTATCTTTCCAATGCTGAGTTTAATTACATCCTTTAGGGCTTAATGCCACTAATTCAGTGTAACTGTTTAGCACTGGCATTCTTGATAGCTGTTATATTTTGGCCAATTGGGGATTAGGCTGAAGACCACCATCAGATCAATTGTAAAGCATCTAAACAAACTCTTATTTCACATTTTTTAACACATTCTAATGCAAAGCATGGTTTTGCTGCACATGCAGTAGCTCGTTTCTGCTTGGTTTCAATTTTTTGGGGAGGAAGGGCAGTATGGGGGTATGGTGTGTTGACCTTGGCTGGATGCCAGGTGCTCACCAAAGCCAGGCTATCACTCCCCTCCTCAGCTGGATAGGAGAGAGAAAAATGTAGCAAAAGGTTTGTGGATTGAGATAAGGACAGGGAGATCACTCAGCAATTACCATCATGGGCAAAATAGACTTGGGAAAATCAGTTTAATTTATTACCAATCGAATCAGAGTAGGGTAACGAGAGATAAAACCAAACCTGAACACCTTTCTCCCATCCCTCCTGCCTTTCCAGGCTCAACTTCACTCCTGAATTCGCCACTTCCCTCCTCACAGCAATGTAAGAGGATGGGGAATGGGTGTTGGGGTCAGTGCATCACACATTGTCTCTGCTGCCCCTTCCTACTCACATGCTTCCCTTACTCCAGTGTGGGGTCCCTCCTACAAGAGAGAGTCCTCCATAAACTTCCCCAGTGTGAGTCCTTCCCACAGGCTGCAGTTCTTCATGAACTGCTCCATGGTGGGTCTCTTCCATGGGTTCAGCCCTTCAGATTGCTCCAGCGTGGGGTCATCAGTCCTATCAGCAAACCTGTTCCTTTCTCCATGGGGCCACAGGTCCTGCTAGGAGCATGCTCCAGCGTGGGCTTCCCATGGGGTCACAGTCTCCTTCGGGCATCCCCCTCATCCGGAATTGGGTCTTTACTGGGCTGCAAGTGAGTATCTGCTCCACCATGGAACTGCATGTGCTGCAGGGGCACAGCCTGCCTCACCATGGTCTGTACCACAGTGCAGAGGAAACTCTGCTCTGCCACCTGAAGTACCACCTCCCCTCCTTCTGTACTGACCTTGATGTGTGCAGAGCTGTTTCTCTCACATATACTCACTCTCTGGCTGCAATTGCTCCTGTGCAGTAACTCCCCCCTATTTAAATACTATGCTACCACCATCGCTGATGGGCTCAGCCTTGGCCAGCAGCAGGTCCAACTTGTAGCTAGCTGCATTACTTATGTTGGACACAGGGGAAGCTTCTGCAATTTCTCACAGAAACCGCCCTGTGGCTCCCCAGTACCAAAACCTTGCCACACAAACCCAACACAGGAGGTCAATGGAGGCAGAGGGTGAGGAGCTGGAGTTAACATGGAAACTTGGTAGCGTATGTCTGGTGTGGCGCAGCCCATGGCTCTGCCACAACAGGGAGCAGGGCACAAAAGCCCCTTTCCACACCAGACCGTTAAAGCTGTAATCCCAGTACCACATATCTGTGCTCCCCAGTACGAGAAGACCTTAATGCCATCCAAAAGGTGCAGGTTTGGGGGATGACAAGCGATTGTCATGAGGCCCGATGAGGCAAAGGGAGAGCAGGGGGTTAATGCAGTACACCCTGTATGCCGGAGGTAACAGACACAGCGCCGAGCCTCTGAGGACAGAGGTGGGGGCCGAGGCCGAGGCCGATGCGTCTCCGGACCTGGGCCCGGGCTCGGGCCCGGCCTCCCGGCGCCGCCTGGCGGCCCCATGCGAAAGCGCACGCGGAACCGCGGGGCCGCCGCTGCTGTTTCCGGCGGAGCCAGGGGTGTCTGCACCGGGGAGGCAGGACACGGCTGCAGCATGGCGGCGCGCTGGGCTGGCCGCGGCCTGTGGGGCAGGCGTCAGGGGCGGCGTGAGTGGCAGCAGCTTTGGGCTTGTGCTTTTGCGGTGCTGGGAGGGACCCCAGCCGTGCGGGGCGGCTCAGCTAGGCTCGGCTCGGCTCGGCTCGGCTTAGGGCCGCAGGCTGAGGAGGCCGCCGTAGGCGGGAGGCGGTGCCGGCCGGTTTGCCCCCCGTGCGGTGGGGTGCGTCCCGCAGGGGCTGTGGGGCGGTGTGAGGGAAGCGGCTTTGCAGCCAGAGACTGTCGTTAAGGTCTCGTTGGTTCAGAGTTTTCTGTCGTGGCTTCCTGCAGGCATTGCAGGGAGCGAGTATGGATGGGCAGCAAGAGCTGCTGAAGTGCTCACCCTAGGCATATTGAGGCAGACACATGGATGAGCAGTACAGCGGAATATTTTCCTTTTAGAAACCAACATCTTATAAACAGACTTTGAAACTCCCTATCGCTTACTTTAGATCATTCATTTTACCAGGGTTCATCTACACACCAGCTGTTTCTCGGCTGACATCAGAGGAAGTGATTCAGATGCGTAACGAGCTCTTCAACAAAGAGAAAGAAAGACAGTTGTCTCTTTATCCACGAATTGAGAAAATAGAAGTAAAATACACTGGGAAATCCCACCCTGGGAGTGTGTTTGTAATGAACAAAGCTTTGTCTACTCCATACAATTGTGCCATGCGTAAGTGAATGGACTAACAGTGTGACACTGCTGATGAAAATAGTACTGACGGTTGAAGTACTTGTTATCTCAGTTTGAAATGTTAAAATGATTGACATTTTAATGGCCAGGACAACAGACATACGTTCATAATATTTGTGTTTGGTAAGTTTAAAATACATTTGTGCTAAAATCCATCAGCAGAAACTGAGTTAATTTTTGTAGGCTCTGTTAGCAACTCCTCCTCCCAAGTAATTTACAAAAGTGAAACTTGCAGTTTGTTGTTACAAATGCAGGGGTCTAAACTGCTGACAGAGGAATATGGTTAATAAGTGTGTAATACTTATTTTACTTTGTTTAGACTTAAGTGAATGGCATTGCAAGAGGTCTGTTCTAGCTCTTGTGGATGGTGAAGCCTGGGATATGTACAGACCCTTGACCAAATCTTGTGAAATTCAGTTCCTTACTTTCAAAGATGAAGACCCAGAAGAAGTAAACAAGGTAATCTATATCTTATCCGTAGTAGGTGACCTTTGTTATGATCACTTGATTCTGTATACCCCTTTCAGTTCCAAATCCATCTCCTTTCTTGGACTTTGTTGTGAAAGTTCAGATGTTTGTAATAGCTGCTTGGTGCATCATGGTTATCATTAGCTGGCAAGGGTGTGGGCTGGATGATGTGCAAGCATCCCTTTCAATCTATATTGTGGCATTGTTTTAGGATTTCAGATTTAAATGTCTCCAGGGAAACATCTGGCTTGCATTTTAAGTGCAGTTTTGATTTTCTTTTTTATAGATTCTATATGTAGAATCATTTCCAAATACAAGTTTAAATACTAAAGAAGATAGTGTTTGGGTTGACAGCTAGGTTTGTGCATCATTCAGTTAGATGCTGGTATTCTTTTGAAATGAATAGCTGATGTTCATCTGGTTCATTTGTTAGCTTCTAGGTAATCTGTGTTTTGAAATTCTCTTTATAGGCCTACTGGCGTTCCTGTGCCATGATTATGGCATGCGTATTAAAGCGGGCGTTCAAAGATGAATATTCAGTCAATCTGATTAGAGCTCCAGAAGTGCCAGGTGAGACAAGTGTTTTATGTTGATTGGCTTGCTTTTGCTGCTTCTTAAATGAGTGTTTAATAGTGTTGCAAAAAAACCACACAACAACTAGAGGCTCCAGTGATTGAAGGTACTTAGCATTGATAAGTGTATTATGTGCTGTTGTTGGAGCCTTTAATTTATAGTAATCACACTGAGAGTAATTTTGTTATCAAAGTACAGAAAATTGATCTGTGTGGCAACTGGGTTTCAGACCTCTTAGGATTTCACAGTTAGTAACTTAAGGATATAACCTATTTATTGGGAAGTTATATGCCTAAGGTATTTAAGACGTGATGTGTTTCTGTGAAATTTGCTCTAATAACTACATAACTGTGAGGGCTAAAAACTGCTACTAAAAATTATGGTGTATACATCAAGTTGGAAGATTACTGAAGTACACACAGGGTTAGTAACAACCTCTGCTCATCTGTGGCCTGCTTTAAGATTTACAAAAGTGAGAAAGTGCACAATAGAGGAAGATATGTAAATAACAAACCCCGTGTAATTATGCTTTTGATATAACCAGCAACCAGTGTTCTTACATTTGGAGTCCTCCTACAACTGATACCCTTTTTAGTTATTTCAGCATTTGTCTTGATTGGTAAGTGTAGAGTGAATATTTCAATTCAGGATTTGGAATATTCTTCTATATGCTAAGCTACATGGTATTACACTGACATTAAGACTCATTTCAAAGACTCATTTAGTGAAATGAAAATGGTACAGCTTTAATCTGCCAGTTGTAGAATCACAGCTGAAAATTTATGTTTTATAATGGATTTCTTGAGATCATTCTGTTTTTCTTATTAATTTTGATATATTTCTCAGAATATGCTATGACAGTGAAATATGTACTTGTTACAAACGTGAATGTTTTTTCTTTGGACTTGCAGTGATCTGTGGAGCTTTCTGTTATGATATAATTTTGGATGATAGACTGAATGACTGGAAACCAACAAATGTAAGTACAATAACTTCTTGCCTGAAAGCTTGTATAGGTTGTCTAGATTACGTAGAATCATAGAATAGTTAGGGTTGGAAAGGACCTTAAGATTATCTAGTTCCCCCCTGCCATGGGTAGGGACACCTCACACTAAACCATGTCACCCAAGGCTGTGTCCAACCTGGCCTTGAGCACCGCCAGGGACGGAGCATTCACAAGGTACCTGGGCAACCCATGCCAATGCTTCACCACCCTTACACTAAAGAACTTCCTTATATCCAATCTAAACTTCCCCTGTTTAAGTTTGAACACATTACCCCTTGTCCTATCATTACAGTCCCTAATGAAGAGCCCCTCCCTAGCAATCCTATAGCCCCCTTCAGATACTGGAAGGCTGCTATGAGGTCTCCACGCAGCCTTCTCTTCTCCAGGCAGAGCAGCCCCAACTTTCTCAACCTGTCTTCATATAAGAGGTGCTCCAGTCCCCTCATCATCCTCGTGGCCCTCCTCTGGACTTGTTCTAACAGTTCCATGTCCTTTTGATGTTGAGGACACC
Organism: Melopsittacus undulatus; assembly: GCF_012275295.1. Taxonomy (NCBI): domain Eukaryota; kingdom Metazoa; phylum Chordata; class Aves; order Psittaciformes; family Psittaculidae; genus Melopsittacus; species Melopsittacus undulatus. Next base: position 96,569,676 of record NC_047528.1, read on the forward strand.
AGAACTGCGCACAATACTCCAAGTGAGGTCCCACGAGAGCAGAGTAGAGGGGCAGGATCACCTCCTTTGACCTGCTGGTCACGCTCCTTTTGATGCAGCCCAGGATATGGTTGGCTTTCTGGGCTGTAAGCGCACACTGAAGCCGGCTCGTGAAGTTTTCTCATCGACCAACACCCCCAAGTTCTTCTCCACAGGGCTGCTCTGAATCTCTTCTCTAAATACAGTAGTATACATGTAGTCTTCTCTACATACTTGTCCAGTGATTCTTTTTGTGATGTTGGAGAGGGGGACAGTGAGGTTTTTTTCTTTTTGTTGGGTGTATCGACACTAGTATTTTTTTAGGTCGGGGTACTCTTTGGTAACTAATCTCCACATTTACCACATACTGTCTCTCATTGCAGGGTGCTTGCAAAGCAAACAGGCTGGGTTCCTTTTAGGTGAAACTAAATGTTGACCTGTCCTTCAGGTGCTTACAGTTTTTAGGTCTGTGGGGCTAGAGTAAATTCTAATCTGAAATACCATTCCAAAACCAGTTGATATGGCTGTTGAGACCTCAGTGCCATCTTTATTACTCTACAGATCTGCTCTTACTCAGCCACTCCTGCCTGGTAATGTAGATGTAACAGTAGTCTTTGTGTAGGTAGAGCCCTTTGAAAATAAAAATGTGTGTAATATGTGTATTTTCAGCTAGTGTTTTACAGCATAATCAATTTACTGTTATAAAAGAACTGTGAGAGCATTCAGATGAAGCTCTTCTTAATACCTTGCTTATACATATCATACTCTTCAGTAAATCTAATGATCTAAAACCTCTTAAGTTTCGTAACAGTTTGGTAGCTGGTGTGATCCCAGATATTTCGCTTATCTGGTGCTTATTCATATTCAGATATCAGTGGAGGTGTGTATGGCTAACAGCAGTATTGGTACAGTGCAGAATTTTTCTTCAGTATGATCTTCATAGTTGAAGTAACTTGGTTTGGAATATTTTCTATGCGACATTATAAATGTAATTTCTCCTCATAACAGTTTATTATTTGTTAATAAATCTGAGTATGCAGAGGTTTGGATTCTGGATCAAGGTGATCAATTTCTGTTTATTAATTATTTTCCTTTTGGTTCTATCACAATAGAGGCCATTTATAAGCAGAGGCATGACTCTGGGAAAAAAGACACAAAAATGAGTATTTAAGAGTACCAAGACTCTATGTGTATATATTGTGGAGGGAAAACCTGAGAAGTTTGGCTTCAATTAATATATACTGTTTCTGATGGAAAAATGCTTGTTGATTTAACTGGGCATTGAACCAGTCCATTTAAAACAATGATGATTTGTAGCAATCTGTTGCTGATAAATAGTAAGAGTTACAGTCCCACAGCAATATTCTTATATTTAGGCTTTACAGTAGACGATCGTTGTTGTTTTGACTAATATTTAGTGTTTCTTATGCTTTGTCTATTCATTAAAGCTGCAAAACAGTGGTTGCAGTTTTATATGTATCAATTGTTTTTCTAGGACAACTTCCGTTCTCTTACAAGGGATGCTGGAAAGCTGATTCACAAAGACCTGCCATTTGAAACGCTACACGTTGAAGCGAAAGTAGCACGCGAAATGTTTCAGCATAACAGGTCAGTGAATTTGCCTTTCTTTTAGAAGGGCAATTAGAAATTCATTTAAATCTGTACTTGGTTTTGTAAATCTAAAATAAGACAGGTGAAGAAAAATAGTACTTCTCTCACTACCCTGAATGAGCCTGCCTTCAATCTCTTTGTCACACTACCTTATTTCATTTTGAATATTCTCTCCGGAGAACACTGGGCACATTTGGATGTACTTTTGTGATAAATGGAAAGACTATCGACCTCTTAGATTTCACTGATTTTAAATTTAAGATCTCTGGTGATTAGACTTGGTGTACTAGTTACTCTCTGCCTTTGCTGAAAGGCCTGGTGAGGCCACATGTGGAGTACTGTGTCCAGTTCTGGGCTCATCAGTGCAAGAAAGACTACCTACTGGAGAGGGTCCAGCGGAGGGCCACAGGGATGGCCAGGGGTCTGGAGCATCTCTTTTAGGAGCTGGGCCTGTTTAGTCTCGAGAAGAGAAGGCTGATAGGGTATCTCATTAATGCATATAAATATCTCAAGGGTGGGTGCCAGGAGAATGATGCCAGACTCTTCAGTGGTGCCCAGCAATAGGATGAGGACATTGCCCATAGACTAAAACACGGGAAGTTTCACCTCAACCTGGGGAAGAATTCCTTTACTTTGAGGGCAGCAGAGCACTGGAACAGGCTGCCGAGGGAAGTTGTGGCGTCTCTCCCTCTCTGGAGACACTCAAAGCCTGCATGAACACGTTCCTGTGTAACGTAGTGTAGGTGGCCCCTTGTAGGGGGTTGGACTAGATGATTTCCAGAGGTTCCTTCCTACCCTAATGATTTTGTAATTCATATTTTGGAATCTTCAAATGAAAATTTGCTGAAATGCAGGTTTTGAGCCCTGCAGGAGGAAAATGGGTAAAATACTGTGGTCTGTGCTATAAAAGAAGGCTTGTTCAGAAAACTCCAGTTTTCTGAAAAATTGCTGAAAAAACACTTAGGCAGTGTTTCGGGATTGGGGGTGGGGGGAATTCTCTGGTCCACTGCTTTTTTGGGGGTTAGAGAGAGGTGGGGGAAAATGGTAAGTAGTTTATTCTTAGCTGCTCCTCACAGGACGTGCCTCGCAGCCCTTTCACCAGCTTTGTTGCCCTCCTCTGATACAGTCAAGGACCTTCACAACCTTCTTAAACTGTGGGACTCAGAACTACACACAGTACTCAAGGAAAGGCCACCAACACTGAATACAGCAGGATGATCACTTCTGACCAGCTGGTTGTGCTGTGTCTGACACACCGCAGGATGGGGTTTGCCCTCTTGCTGCCAGGATATACTCCTGACCTTTATTGAGTCCACTGCCAGATGGCACCCCCATATCCCTTTCTGCAGGGCTGCTCTCCAGCCACTGCTCTCCCAGTTTATACTTGTGCTCAGTGTTACTCCCTGCCAATCCAGCATTTGGACTTGTTAACTTTCATGCCATTGACAACTTGTCCAGAAGGATGCTGTGAGGGACAGTATCAAAAGCCTTACTAAAATCCAGAAAAACTGCATCTACTGCCTGCCCTTCATCCACTAGGTGGATGACCTTGTCATAGAAAGATACATAAGTAGTTAAACAGGACTTTCCCTTTATGAACCCACGTTGACTGTGCCTGGTGACTGCGTTATTCTTTAAATGCCTTTCAGTGGTACCCATTATGATCTCCATATTTTTTCCAGGAACTGAGGTTAGACTGGTCTGTACAACATGCTTAATGAAACATGTTGATGTGTGTTGTCATATAAAATTTAGGATTTGAGCCTGTTTGAAAGCTCACGTAAGCATGATTTTTAAGAATGCACCTTAAATCAATCTCTTAATTATTCTTATGAGAACTAGGTGTTAAAGGTGAGGATTTTAAATTTTTTTTTTATCTTGTTCAGATACAAACTGGAGATGATTGAACGAAAAGCTTCGCAGAATATGGAAGGAATTGTAGTGTTACATAGGTGAGCAAAGCAACTCATTCTGTAATGATTCACTAAAAGGTCTGATAATGTTGCAAGTAGTCTTTGCAGGTGAGAAGACTAAGTTACTTGTGATGGTTTCTAGTTCAGAAATCACTTTTATTCATTGCTCTGAAGTCTTTAAGTTGTTATTTGGATGTTTTATTCTTCATACAATCACTGTTTTGTGATACCTAACACTTGATGGATCTCACTAATTTAAGTTACAGGTGGTGCCAGAGAAGTCTCACTGCTTTTATATAAAATCTAAATAAATCTCTAGAGCTTGAGAGGTTAAATAAAATACAAACCAAATACTTGTTTGAAAACAAGAGTTAGCATTGCACAGTGGACATTTCTTCTGAAGTTGTCAAGATCTTCCTAACTGGCAAGCTAGGGAGTGGAGCTGTCTCCTGGGATAATAGAGTTTTTAGGCTGGAGGCTGGAAGCTTGTGTTGTATCTCAGGCATGTAAAAGAATTTGTGACAAGCTTGGGCTAGCGTTTTATAGATGTTTAAATTATTCTGCATTTGATTCTGGAGTCCATGTTTTTCTAAACAACAGATGCCTCTGCAGTGACAGTTCTGGAAATTATAGAAAGATGTTGTGTCTGTTGTTCTCTGTTATGAGAGAATGGGCTTACCTATTGAATTCTGGGAGATGTTTGTTCTGAATATCCTTTTGCTGTACATATTTTTTGTCTCTCACTTTTCTTAAGTGATTTGTGTTTTTTCAAGACTTGAAGGGAAGCACGTGTACAGGTTGTGAATGTTATACTGTAGAAAATACGTTATCTTGGAGACAAATCTGGTGAATGACAGATTTGTCCCACATTCAAAGCCAGTGTGGCTTTAAAGATTGTTAAACCTGAGATCCTCTTTCGAGACTCAAGGTTTAAATTTCGTAAGTTCATTTTAGGCAATTATGTAACTTGTACTTTTGTTTCAGGAAATCTAGAAATGCTGAACTGGGCATTTATTTAGATTTGGTTTGGGATTTGTGTGGATTTTCTTTTATCTGTTCTCTAGATAGGAATATGCTAATCAAATGTAAAAACAAATAGGCTTGTACTGCTTTCTCAATATATTTGACATAAGTTTGGGATTTTTTCTTTTTTTATCTCTCGCATCAGATTTGGTGACTTTGTAGATGTCAGTGAAGGCCCTCATATTCCAAGGACAAGTTTCTGTTTCCAGTATGAGATAACAGCAGCCCATAATCTTCAGACTAACCAATCTGAATTGATAAGGAGGTTCCAGGGTGTGTCCCTGCCAGTCCATTTGAAGGTAATTAATCCATTTTGTACAGGTTTTCCTTTTTTACATTAGGGCACTTGGCTTACTTTCTGGTCTTTATTGTACGCTGTGCTGGTAGCTGAACGTAATTCAGAGGTGAGAACAGCTGCATAAAGGGAAGGCCCATAATGGTGACTATGTTGGATATTTGGAGTTTGTTTTCCTGGAGTTATTGTGAATGTGAAACGGAACTAGAAGAGTTTGCATCACAGGGCCCTTCTTGATATTTTCTCGCAGTACAGAGAGTGTTGTTTTGGTTGTGCAGTTTCTGCATGGATATTTCGTTCACTTTGCCTTAGTCGTGCAGGCTAATCTTCTAAAATTGTGGCAGTTGACAGTGTTTAATCACATTTGGGAAAAGCAGAACTTTGAATTTAGACTACTGATAAAGGATACCATTTCAAGGTCTTTCATGACACCAAAGTATAACTTAACCACAATAACAAAAAAAGTCCTAGTTCTAATCAGTTTCCAACAAAGGCTTTGCAGAACTATAGGGTGGAGGCAGGAGTCTTTCTTCCCATTCCTGTTGACTCAGATGCTTGTGACAGGTGGTCTAGCACATGTGTTGTTGTCTCACTTGGGGAAGTTTTCAAGGGACAGGTGTGCATGGGTTCCTCACCTCATGCCTGTGTCCCCTTCCTCATCATAAGATTTTAGTTCCCATTTTTTTACCCACCCCCTCAATGATTCCACATGACAAATAGATGTGATCAGCAGACATTTATTCAAGTACTCCAAAGGAATGTGGGCAAATTTGATGCTGGAATCAGGAGCTGTAACATCCGAGTTAGGGATTGTTATGGGTTTGTGCCAGCATTTATATACATTTGCCAGAATCTAAGATTTTATTTAATGTTTTACCTGCACTAACATCATTTAATGACATTTAATACAGGCTTACTACATCGTGTGGCAGAAACTGCTGGAAAGGTCAAAGAGGCTGGTAAGTTTCATTAGTGGTGAAGTACAGTTTACCAAATATAAAGATACACTTGATAAGGGAGAATTTGAATTATTAGGGATGGCTAATATATTCAAGAACACATCGTTAGGAATGGAAATATTCACAGCTGAATTAAAATCTGATGCACAAGAAATCTAACTGCCGAACTGCTATGTAGTAGGTTTGAAAGGACACATGCAGACACGTTTCTTACAAGTAAATGCAGGGATAAAATCTGACATCACTGGGTGAACCTGGGTGGGAGTACTGGAGATAAAAGGGAATGCTGTTTCAGTAAACTGCATAAATGCACCAGTTTTAGTTTTGTTTGGTTTTTTTTTTCCTGTTTAAAACCTACATTGAAAATAAGTTTCTTACTAACATTCTTCTGTTAAACAACCAGTGTTTCAAAGTTGAAATGTGCTTATCCAAGAAAAGCTTTACAGTGTCTAAGTAAATGCTGAAGAGCAAGATTTTAAGATAAGTGGAATGATAAAATATCATCAGCTGCATATAATCAGAGGCTTGCTGGCAAATCATGCTCAGACATTGGAAAACTTCATAAGAATTAAACAGCAGATGTTTTGGAGCCTTCAGATCAAATATTTTACTGATTTGTGTGGTAAGAGAGAAGCGCTGCATGTCTCCTGGAACTTACTAGCCAAGGATGTGTTCAGAGCCTAGCCCATCATATTTTCCCATAAAATGAATTTGAATACATGTGTCATTCAGGTTGTTTTATTTTGGAGGCAGTAATTGTCTTTGTAGGCTGTCCTTGTTAAGGTGACAGTACAAGGGGGGGGATTTCCAGGGTCAAGGAGAATGAAATAATTAAAAAAATATAAAAAAATCTCTGTGTGCAGGTCACTGAAGAAAAATATTTGGAAGCAGCAGCTGAACATCATGAGGCAAAAGATGGAACTGAAGAAGAAAAAGCTGCATCAGTTTAAATTAACTTTAACCTTTAAATGTACATAATAAAATGTGTATTTTTACATGGCTTATTTGTACTGTATATTAAAATTGTAATTAATTTGAATTCTGTGGACCTAAATAATGGATAAAGCTGTTATCAGAAATTTCAATCCACTTTAAGGTTTTCTTTTAAAGGGGGTGTGTGTGTAATATTTTAGTTGTGATAACTCATCTTGCAAGTTACCTTTGACCTTATCTTGACAGCAATTGTATGTGTCCAAATGTTGTACTCTCTGGTTAGTGCAACTTGGCCTACAGACAGTAGCTGAAGTGGCAGCTGCAAAGGCCATCCCTTTTATCTTGTTATAACTTCAAGGCCCCTGCTTGGTCTTCCATGAAGAAAGCATTTTTTTTTCTCATTTTTGACCCAATGTGTTTTTTTTCTTTCTGGAACTTCCTGATGGAATTCCACTGAGTTCTTTGGCTACAGCAATAGGAAGTTAAGACAAATAATATATAAAAAAATGAGAAAACATCCTCTCAGAAGCACTTAAAGGGTTACAAAATACTGTTATTTTACTAATTTTGGTTTCCTGTCAGAACTGCAGTTAGATATTATTGTGTTTCCAGTTCAGAAGACTCCATTCAGTAGACAACTATGCAACTGCCATTGCTTTATTAACACAAAGTAGCAGAATACAAAAGCTGAAAAGTTACTTGAGTTCAGTATTTTCTGCTGTACCAGTGCAGTTAAAGATAATTTTCCAGAATAGCACCAGGAGTGTAGTCCATTACTTGCATCCCCAGTGTAATAAGGTTTTATTATGCATGTTCGTTCTTCGGTATCTAAATATGGGGACTTCGGTTAAATTTCACAGGGTTTTTTTCTGTTAGATGATGTTTCTCAACATCCTGTATTTTCATCTCCAGTTCATTAGAGCTGCTCTCATTATACCAGATAAGATTTTTATTGCTTTTTTAAGTACAAATCCTTTCTGTGAATTTTATCCCAATTAATGGTTTTACTATTAAATGCATCACTTGCCTTCTAATCAACTGACACTGGTTTTGGAAGAGTGGGGTAGCAGTTCAGTAAAATACATTTAGGTAAGGAAATCTGGCCTCCCTTAATCGAACTAAATAAATAAGCAAATGCTGAATGTGTCCTAGCACAGAAGAAGAAATGCAAGTGATGAAAGTAGCTTTTTGTGAAATTGCAGAAATCCTCTTAAGGGATGTGTTAAATTATGTTTCTTCCTGCGCCGAGGGCAATCTTTAGCTATGCAGATTTACTGACATGCAGTGAAGTTTGAAGTCCATCAGTATGTTAACAGTCTGTGACCTCTGGTTTAGTTTCCCGATATATACAACACTGTTAAAGTATAGCCAGTGAAAGTTTAGAGTACCTGAAAACCTGATTTTATTCTTTTTTTTCCTCTTAATTAATGTTGCAGAGGACTTTTCATAATGGTATCAGATGCTTATTTTTTTATGTAAGATTCTTGATTCAGAGTTTGTGAAGAGTACACACACATTTTATACATTTTTGTAAGACTAAATGATCTTTGCACTGAACAGAATATAAAATATTTGTGTTTCTTTTAATCCTTAACATTCCAGAGTGTACTTTGGCTTACCTTTTGCTCTTTTCCTACTGCAAAATTGGTTTCTGTTCTGGGGAACAATATTTGCGGGGGTGTTTGTTTTGTTTTTTCTGGAGGTACTTGCTGTCTGTGATTAACCCAAAACCATAGCGAAATTATGCCAGTGCGATCTGATCTAGATGGTCTCTTTTGGATCTTAAGCCAGTTGTATCACCAACCCATACAGCCTCCTGATGCCTGCTCTGTGTTTTGTGAGTCGTGTTTGGAATTAATCCTGGAATCCACCGCCTAAAGAGGAAGGTGAGAACGCTGCTTCCCTTTAGGACATTGAACCTTAGCTGGAATTTCATGTTGCAGAGCTTCTCAGTGGTCGGCTCTGGCAGGGGAATGCACAGCAGAGCATGGGGAGCTCCCGCCGCTAGGTGGGAGCAGTAGCTTAGGAAACAGAAGGTGGAAACTCAAACTTCTACTAGCTGGTGCTAGCTCACATTTTGTCTTACGTGGGCTCCACAGGGCAGGTTTTGCCTTAGGAGAGATGTAGCTGGAGGATGTCTTTGGGAAGTGCCAGGGTTCTCACACAGGACAGTAGCAGTTAAAAAAGAACTGGGTAATAGTTGCACTTGCACATTGAACTTGCACTTCTTTCTTATCACCAATACAGCGGTGGCAGCATTTTTGTAAGTAGGAGATGGAGATTCCATTCCCTGTTCTGCCAGAGAGGGATTCAGAACCAGCATGTGCAGGGGGAAACATCTGTAGTTTTTTGGTGGGAGTTGGATCCGAAGGTACTTTGAGTGAGCCCTACCAATCTATATGATGTGATGCCACTACTGGAAAACAACTCCTGAACATTTGTTGAATGAGCATGAGAACAAATGGACAGTGCTCAGCGTTCATGGCAGGCACAGAGCAGCAGAGAGATTGGTCCCTGAACTCAGGGCCATTTGTGTGCTTTATCACTAATTGTTGGCATATCAAATGCTGAAATTGTCTACCAAAAAGAATGTTACAGGAGCTAAGCGGGAGTAATGCTTCCTTTCTCTCTTTGTCTTAAGGATTTCTGAACTTTAGCTTGAACTGCAGGGTGGTACCAGCCTGGCTGGCTGTTTGTGGCTGTGCTCTGGCATGCTCCTGGAACTAGAGCTGTGTACCAAACCTAAACCTGTGAGGCAATATAAAATACCAAAATGAGCTTAGGTATGGCAAAACTCTGTCTGGGTGTGGATTCTAGATGCATTGCACTGTCTGGCCTACCATGGGGTCTGGCCCAATCTTCTCCATAGACACTGTAGGTCAGTTCAAAAAGAGACAGGAAAGTATGCACTGTTATTTCTCTATACTGAAAGCTATAGATCCTCAAAATGACAGCAACTAGGGGATGGTAGAGTGGCAAATGAGACTGCAGAATTACACACCTCTCCCCTTTCTTGGCTGTTTCTCCTCTTTATTTAATTGCTGTTCAGGTGTAAGGAGGCAGTTTTTACTGTATACATTCAATAAAAGGGATGCAGAGCCAGCTAAAGGTAAGGAAGAATATCAGAAGACACCACACTGCAAAATACAGAAGATGGAGATAGGGCAAAGTAGGATCATTTAGGCCAACACACATGAGCAGAAGATGACACTGGCTAGATTCTGATAGGGAATGAATAAGGAAGATTTTATGATTAAGTTGGTGAGACACTGGAACAAGCTTCCCAGAGAAGCTGTGGCTGCCCCATCACTGGCAGTGTTCAAGGCCAGGTTGGATGGGGCTTTGAGGAACCTGGTCTAGTGGTAGGTGTCCCTGCCTGTGGCAGAGGGTTGGAACTGGATGATCTTTAAGGTCCCTTCCAACACAAACCATTCTGTGATGACAGGGGAAAAGGCAGAAACTAAAGCCTTCTTCCTGGTTGCACATAATGGTTGTAGCTCCATGGCTTCTCCCATTGAAATTGTTCCTCCATCTACCTCCTGCTTGAAAGAGAGCTGAAACTTTTCTGGAAAGCAGAAATTTTACTATGAGCTTAGGAAGCTGAGCCTTTCCTCTTATTTATTGGTTTTATCCAAAAAGGAAACTACTAAGGTTAAAGCTACATGGTGTCTTGATCCCAAGAGGTGGCAGCAGGAAGGTTAAGCTGAGTCAGTCCACCTTTGTATACACAGTATGTGATCAACTGAGATATTTTTTCCAAACCAGTATTCTGTAATTCATGCTGTAATGGAATTTGGAGATAGCAAAGGTGATTATGGCATAGTCTGACTGCCTTCCTAACAGAAAGAATTAGATGTCATGAGTTATTTTTTTCTCTTACCAGGTGAAACTCTTCCCTTCAAATGTGTGCAAGTGACGAAAACACTTGATCATCAGCAGATATTGAGCCTTTTATGACAGCAGCCAGAATGAGTTTCCCTTCCTATTTTAACCTCTGTCAAGAAATGATCTCTTACTACTTTTTGGTAACTTACCTAATGCTATGCCACTTGGTTTACCATAATATTTTGTTATATTTTTAGCCAGTGAACTGTCTAGTGCAACTATATTTATTTTGTTATTTTTTAAGGAATCCAGACACAGGAACTCAGTATTATAGCATGATTCAATTGGAAGAGTTGGTAGTGGATATTTCTTGATGGACACCAACCATTTGAAAATGGTAATGCTGTCATGCTGTGGTCTTCCACAAGATTTAACCTCAGTCATGGACAGCATTAACATTCCTTCAGAGTAAAAAGAAAACCTATTTTTTAGTATCTACTAGCATAATATCTATGACTTAATATACCTGCCTTTCTGGTGAATCAGCTATGCAGAAAAAATGCATGTAAAGGTCTAATGACTGTATTTATATTTTCCATCTGATTCTTTGCAGGTTACTCAACTTACATTCTGAAGAGACAAATTGTAAGGAAGCTTATGCTTGGTTTTTGTAATGTGAATATGAATCAGAATGGTAAGTGGCAAGACCGGTTTTCTTCCTTCATGCGCCTTCTATTGGCATGTGTTTATATAGAATGGAAAAGGGAAGGCCAGGCTAGGGAGTAGAAAGGTGGGGTGAAGTAAGGAAGCTGCAGCTGATCATTGTTTCATTCACAAGCACTGAGGGCAGTACTGTAGTCCAAGTGCACTGCTCTCATGTTAATTAAAACTTTTGAAGAAGAAAACAAAGAGCTCTTGGTGGTGCAGTCTTGGGGTGCTGTAATGTAAATGAGACTTCTCAGTGCAATGAGGAACCAAAGAAGATATCGTGTAACATCTCCCTTTTGTGAGCACAACTGACGCAATAAATGTAATCACTTATTACTGAGTTTCAACCTATATATGCCACAGGGGAATATAAGTGTGGAGACAAGCTCCACAGCATTTCCAGATTTCTGCTTTCACAAGAAGCTTAGCTTTAAGATTGTCATTCTGAGTCAGTCATGCAACTAGGTGACCTGTAAGCACGGCAACCACGTCAGGGCAGCGCAGGTTCTCTGGCAACTGCACATAGAGAAGACAAACAGCTGTGACCTGTGAGCCTGGGACTTCCCTGCTCAGGGATAACCCTTAGGGGCTCAGGGACCTCTTTGGCTTCTGTAGGAGAACTGATGCTGCCAAACCTTGCCTCAGATCGTGAATGAAATCAAACTGTGCTTCAACTGTTTCACCCTAGTCACAAGAAATGAGAATTTCTATCAGCTATCCTCCTCTCTTTTGCCACAAGTTTCTCCCCATTTTCAAAGCTACTTATCCTGCAAAATGAGTAGGCATATGCTTTTCTTTAGCAAAATGTGCTTCACCACTCTCACAGCTATGGCTCTGACTTTGTAAGGGATAAAGCTAGATTTTGCTTTTTGGTGGTCATGGCCCCCGGCTGTATGCATCCCTGGGGGAGTAACTGAGCTTAACAGGCTGACTGGGAAAACATTTTACACCCTACAGCTGTTCTGTCTGAATGGAAAAATCACATTCAGTGAGACTGTTCATATGTGAGACTTTTATATATGTGAGACCATTGATTCTTAAGTGCCTGCGGTCTCTAGGTGCTCTGTAGTCATACCTCATGCTGGGGGTCCACTGCGAACAGAAAAGGGTATATGTGTTGATACAGCACAGATATTAACCTTATTTCTAAATTAATGGTGAGTACTTTGAGGTTTTTTGTTTCATCTTCTGCTTCCCCATCAAATTAATGTTTCATAATAAACTATTCATTAAGCAAATTTAGTTAGAGTCTAAAATAGAGAGTTTTAAGGACTGGCTGTGTAACTCAAGTTTTGTGACTGTGAGTATGCAGTATTTGTGTACCTTCCCCAAAATAAATATATCAATACATTCCTATTTCTCTGGAATTTTCTGGCAGGAGTTCTAAAAGTTTAGAATGCACTGGTAACCCTAAAGTAAAACAAACATATTTTGATTTTCTCCCAGTGATCCATCAACCCATTTCTCCTATTGAACTGACAATAAAATCACAGAGAAACCTTTTCCATAAATTTTCTCTTACATATAATAAAATTCTATAGAAATGAATGAAATGCACAGTTACACATGCAAAGGGTTTAATTCATAATTTTTCTTTCCTAAATAAAATGAAGAAATGCAGTATTTGTGTGGGAAGTAAAGCCAGAAGAGCTGAAAAGCAATAAACCAAGATAAAAACCAGGTTGTTGCATTCAAAATTACTGATAGACAAAGCTGCTTTTCTCCCTGTTTTTTCCAGCGACTCTAAACCTAGCAAACATTCTAGAAAACCTGTCTGTATGCAGAACAACTCATCTTTTTACATGTAGAACGGATGTTTTCCCAGCATAGCACTGACTGATTCACGATTTCTGCTCTCCTCCCACAGCAGCAGTTTGTTCCATGTGAATTCTGGTAAGAGGCATGATACAGTGTTAATGCTAATATGTAGGAGTCAGTCAGAGGTAAAAACCCCTATCACGATTAGCATTAACAACATACAGCCTACAGAAGAACTCCAGAGTCTGGAGTATAAGACGTAAACAACAGAACCACTGTTTGTTCCCCTTGATATACCTAAAAGAAATAAGAAAAAAGACAAAAAAAAAGACTGAAATGCATATTAAAAAAGGTGTCAGACAAAGGACAGACATCAGAGGGAAAAAGGTTGTAGTTGGTTAAGTACACAGGACCCATCTGCTGTACATTAAAACCCAGTCAATCCTGCAATTGTTTTAGTTACTTTAGGACTAGAGCACATCCACTATTCTTCTCTGAAGGCTTTCCATCATTCTGTTTATTGTATTTCTTTGTGCTGCTTTACTTGCATTGAGCAGAAGGAATAGAGTTTGTAGCATGGTCTTGCCTAATTTTGCATTCTCTTAGATATCAGTTAGGGAAGACTTCTAATATCAGCCATGTTCCTCAAAATGTTAAGAATTCAAAGTAAACAAAAGCAAAAATTACTTGGGTTTATTTTTACTTAAATAAGACAAAATGATGATCAGAAGAGCTAACAGGATGTAAGAAACAGAGCTAAGAAATAATCATAGTTTCATCAGTATGCAGTATTTATGATTAAGCAACAAATATTCCTCTGGATTCTGGAATAAATGAATACTGAGCAGCGAGGAAACCTGCTGGACAGACTTAATTGTTGGTCTGGGATCCATATACAGGTCTCCTTCACTCTTGTTACAGCAGGCTAGAATGAGATTAATGATTACAACTGCCTGTGTTGAACGGCACGTTGTTTGCTAATTGCCTCTTAATACTAACCAGTCACTGATGCTTTGACTATAATATTAATAAATGCTAAATTTTTTTGACCAGTTGAACATACTTTTTTAAAGTTTCTTTCAGCCTATTATGATCTTTATCCTGGAAAATAACAAGGAAAACATAGTTTTAGAAATCAGTAATTCAATAACATATTTCAAAAATCTGCAAAGAAATCATATAATGAAGTTGCCATGCACTCAGGAGAAGAAAGGTTAGAAAATCCTCATTATCTATCCAATTATCTGAAATACCTTTGCAATTCTCAGTTACTTACATTGGTAATAAGGATGGAATAGTTGTGACAGTCATTCCAAGCAGTATTAAACAGGCCTAAGTAATGCCCAGTTAGGTCTCTGCAAAGTACATCTTGACTGTAATATTTTTTCCTTTATCCATCATTCTAAAAGAAAGTCTCAGCTCCTGGGCAGAGTTCAGAAATGCTTGAATCTTGTTTGCTTTCTCTTTGGTCTCCCAGTAACCACTTCTTTAAAAAAAAAGTATTGTTGCTTAACAAGAAAAACAGTATGGGAAATGAGAGAAAACATACGTAAGGCGTAATTTTGGAGATCTTTTTTGTATGTAAATGTAAAGAAACTTATGTACTTTTATAACTTCCCTACTCTTATTAACACATGTTTTAAGAGGAAGTTGAAATGTCATAGTAAGACTGTGATCTAATTTAGAGATTTTAGGGAAATTACCTTTCACTTTGTGCCACTCTAAACGAAACCAGCCAAGTACTTGGTTGTGATATGTAAGTGGCAAACAAAAATTCCAAGGTGAATATAAAATTTTGGTAGGCAGAAGAAAGTGGTTTAGAAATTTCCAAACCTCAAATTTAAAATGATGATTCAGAGCTTTGCTGAATGTTCAGGCTAAACTCCTACTGAAGTCAGACACTCAGACCTGTGGTGTAACATTTGCATTTTTGGGCAACGAAGTGAACAGTTTCTAAACCTATATATCAGTACTCCTAAATGTTGTGTGTACATATGTGGTATGTGTGTGAAGGGTGAGGGGTGGAGGTCATGGGAGGAGAATGAGTTACTTCTATCAACAAAAGGCTATAATCTTACCTGAATTTATTATAGATGAACTTGCTTTGAGCAAGGATTTGTATTTGATGACCTTCAGGGATCTCTCGAACCTGAACTATTCTCCCATTCAGCTATTATGCTTTGAAAGATCCTTATTCACTTGCTGTCACCCAGTGGGCATACGTATTTATGAAAGGCTTGATGCAAAACCGTTGTTCTTCTTGTGGGAACACTAAATTTGGCTTCATTAAGCTTTGGATAAGGGTGATACTAGGCAGTGGGAAAGAGCTTTGCTACAAGAAGCTTCTCTCACGTCAGAGTCTGTTGCCCTCAATATTTGTAGAACTTGTTTGTAAATTTGCAGTCTTTTAGATATGTTTCAGATGCTATTCTTCACACAATGCTTCTCAAACCCTGTTTCTTCCACATCTTTTTAGGATTTTTATCTTTGTGGGTTGCAGCAGCCATTTGCGATTAACAGCATTTTTCTCTTCATTCTGCCTTACCCTGTGTTCAGTCTTGGATGTTTTTGAAATCCGTCACTTGAATAGGTCTAATAGCTGTTTCGCTAAAGCAGCTGAATGAATGCTGTACTTGAAAATGCCTGCTTCCAGCATTACTGTTGAGCAGTGAGAGAATCAAGAGACTTGAAGCAGCATTTGGTTTCAGAGCGAGCCCTTCTAAGCAAAAGAGGGTAAGTGTGCAGTCATAACCACAGATGAACTTTTGTCTTTGGTCCTTTTCTGCTCCCATGATCTTGGATTTATGTAATGGGATGTTTTTGTCTAGGCTGGCATCCTAGCATATTAATTTTGGGTTTAACAGCTGCACAGTATCTCCAATGCTGTTTTGCTCCTATGTGCTAAAGGCAAAACAAAAAAAAAAAAGAATCATGCTTTATCAGGAAGTGGTGAGAAATGACACGTGTTTCCTCTTGCTGAACCTTTGTAACAGCCTTTTGCACAGCTGTCAGATTTCCATTGCATGAACAGATACCTATAATGCTGCCTGTCTTCTCCCACAGCTCAAAAAAATGTGGTTTAGCCGTCCGTGGAAATAATCACCATCTACTCTTCCTTAAATATTATAAAAGAAAATCCTCTGTTATTTCCCTTGAAACATTGAAAAAGAGAAAAAGCTCTTAAGATCTGGAATGATTTCCAGTCCAAATGACCAAATTATTATTTACCTATTGGTCAGCTAGGGGGGGATCTTTTGTCATGAATCTGGAGTAAAATTCAACCTTTTGTCTTTGGATTGCAAGGAAGGACATGCCAACTTTGACAGTACTTCCCATGTAGAGGACATCACCCAACTGCAGCTACAGAAAAATTAGGACTTCCATCTGTGCTGTGTATGCTCCTGTAACACTCACCACAGAAAGAAAAGGAAGTGAGCATGGGCCAAAGGGTAACATGCAGCACATATCTTATATCTTTCTTGGAATGTTGCAGATTTCCCACTGGAGATGCCTATTTCCTTGTATTTGTCAAAACTAAAATTTGGCTTAGTATACAAGGGTGCCTTTTAAATCTGCCTTCCTCTGCAGTCATGAAAAAATCTTTTTTCTTTTTTTTTTTTTTAATAGAAAATAAGACCAAAATAATATGTACCAGTTTCAGAGGTGTTTTACCCTTCAGTAGCAGAAATTTAATTTTGACTGAGAGAGAATTAGG
The DNA here is from genome assembly GCF_012275295.1 of Melopsittacus undulatus. NCBI lineage: Eukaryota > Metazoa > Chordata > Aves > Psittaciformes > Psittaculidae > Melopsittacus > Melopsittacus undulatus. The sequence goes on from NC_047528.1 coordinate 96,586,434, forward strand.
ATTGGAGTACCTTTTATAACTCATTTAATTGCCTACAAAAGGCTGTTACACATAAACAGTACACCAGACATCCATTTTCAGGTGCCCTATTTACATTTTCAGGAGGATTTAAAGTCCTCTTTTCTACTCTAATTTCTCAGAAAGAAAAGCTATTCTTTTTAAAACACTTAGAAAAATATGGAATTCAGGTCTCCTACCGAAGGTACTGGAAGGGCTCCAAAAACGTGTATGTGGATAGAAGTGGCTTTTCTTTGCTGAACACTTCCCTCAAAAAACAATGTACCTCTATGTACCTTTCACTTTATGGATCAAGTAACTGGGTTTTTTCTTTAATACTATACTTCAGCTATTTTATTTTTTCCTTTGTAAATTAAAAATTGCCATATTAGAAAACTAATAAAAGAAATAATTAATCTCAGGTTTTGTCTGCCAAGTCTGAGTTCAGAGCAAATATTTTATGATCAAATTAAACCTCAGAATTTTCATCTGAAAGGTCTTAATGCTGAGCATGAAGCTCCTGTTTTGTCAGTTTGGATATGCATTTCAAGAAAGCTATATGAAGTTCTTATTTAGGCATTTTAAACATCTTAATTTTTAAAATAATTAAAACAAATGGTAGCTATATGATGCAAGCCTAATGGGTACCATGCCCAAAACTACTTGTATAGCCAAAATTAACTAAGTCTAATTAGTTTGTACAGTTATTTTTCCCCACCTCAAAATGCCTTTGGCAAGCTCTAGGCAAGAGAATAACTGCAGATTAGTCCTAAATCTCTTCTAAATATATAACTGAAACACTGTAGAAATTATATTCCATAATACATAGTTTAAACTATTCAATTCAAAACAAAAGATGGAGGGGTTGAGGGAGCTAAAAGCAGCATGTATCTCCCATGTCCTCTTAGTTGTCAGCAGACACCCTTCCCATGCATGCAGTCCCACCAGAGCAGACAGCAAGGGGATTGCGTTTGTGTTCACCTGAGACTGGTTATCCATGTGTGATTCTGGATGGCTGAAGGCATATTTCCATGGGGATGCCTGCCTGAGTGTTTCTGCATGTGTGCAGAAGTGTTTGAAGTTTAGCCTTTCTGAGTCCTGAGACTTCTGAGCCCTGCCCGAGGGCCCCTTCCCTTGGCCTGCTCCCATCGCCTGTGACATACAAGTTTCTCATTCAAAAAAAAAGAGCACACACACAAATAAACGAAAAAGCCAAAGACCCAAACTGAAAAACCTACCTGCTGTGAGGCAGTTTCTTTACACAGAGATGAAGCAAAACCAATGCAGCAGGAAGGCCACAGACTTCCTCTGTTCCATCTCACAGGTTAACCATGATCACTGAGCTCCGGCTGCTGTTTTTTGTTGTTTGCTTTTTTTTTCTTCTAAAGAGAGAGAGTGAGAGTGAGAGAGAAAGCAATAAGGCAAACAAAGGTGAGAAAAGGTAACTGAGGCAGGAGCAGTCACCACAGAACCTGTTGGTCTGGCTGGTTGCCTGATATCCTTGCAGCACAAATTAGGTGAAGAAAGCCCGCTCCAAACAACTTGAGACCCTTTATAAGTCATGAAGGTGACTCATAACTAACCGACTTGTCGTGCCTTTAGTAAATCCCCTGCTTTCTTTTTCTGAGAACAGAGCTTCAAAAAAAAGAAAAGAGAAAAAAGAGAATACCAAAGGAAAACAGAAAACTCCAATCAAACTGAAGAGTTTTTAAAAATACACCATGTACTTTCCTTCCCTCAGACAGTTTGGCATCAGCCTTTGAATTGAGTAATAATAATAAATGCAAGTGATTATTTAGCAGTGGTGGTACACTTAAGTTACAGGTATGTCATGAGAGAGAGAGCTCATGCCAATATCCTCAGAGATCTAACTGGAGAGGGAGTTCACTGTGGTGAGCTGGTTACTGCTGTTCTTACTTTTCTCTCTATTACTTTTTCCTCCAGAGCTGTGCTGCATGGATTTCTTGGTTTTTTAATTAACCCTGGCAGATCCGCACAGAAAGGAAAACCACTCCAAATAATGAGAGATGGATAATATTCTCCCTGTCCTCGGGAAATGTGAGGAGACACCTGACAACTGTAGGTGGAACAATTGCGAGCCTCTGAAACCAGGGACAAGCTTTAGCCAAATTAGGGTGTACATGAGAGACTGTAAAACAGTAGATTGTGGAAGCCTGTTGTTAAAATTATATGGCATTTTTAACATTCTTGAAAGACTACTGCAGATGACTGGAAAATGAGGTTGGCCTAAATGTACAGGAGTTATAAATTTATACAGTTCTTCAGTTCTGAACATATTCCCAGAAAAATCCAGTTTATGTGAATTTCCAGCAAGGAAAGATGTGGCTTCTACCTCCTGATTTTCCTCAGACACTGAGTATTTTATCCTCTCAAAAGGCTACATTGTCACTCTGAATAGCAGAATTTCTTTTGCCTCATGGTTTGGAAGCTCAGTGATATTTTATAGAAGTATTTGAATTCCAGAACTGATTGAGATGGCTGAAAGGCAATGGCTCTGTGTGCCAAACACCCAAATATAGGGAAATAAAAAAAACCTACCAAATTGTATCTTACACTCACTGTTCTCTTTGGTTTAGGTGTACAGTTAGACACATCTTTATTTTCCCTGTGGAACCCAGGTAAGTTTTGGGTGCTTGTCCGCAGATCTGCACTTACATGACTATGTCTGATGCTCACACCTCATTAACAATATGATAGATTTTGGCTCCTGTGGTTTATAGAGGAAAGTCTGAAGCTGTGGCTAGAGTAGTGGTGTTCCTCTGACACCTCTCATCTGAGGTGAAGCAGGTCTGACAAACGCAATTAGTTTTTATCTCCAAGGTCCCCTGCTCTGGAGACACTGCTATTGCCCATGCTGCTGAGGCAGAAGGAGGCAGTAAGCCTGGCTTTGCTCTAATACTCAGGTGTCTGGATGGGTGGGTGGGTTATGTCAGACACCCTTCTGTTTTCTTCCTATGCCCGTGGGTTGGAAGGAGACTGAATTTTCCGTGGGCCCTTACCCAGGAAAAGGAAAACCACTGAGCTACCTAGTTCTCTCCCCTCCATGTCTTCTTTTGCTTGAAACTTGAGGCCAACTTTTGTGGAGAAGAGGGAGGCTCCAGTTCAGTGAGATTAGACCCTGTGATTGTCTCTAGCCTCATTATACTACCACACAAACATCTTAATTTTTACCTCAAATACTTCTTTTACCTTGCATTTTTAATTGATTTCAGTATGAATTGGAAACCTATATACCTAGGGAGGTGGGACTTGTGGAATCACACTTGGTATGTGTATGTCTGTGTGTGTATCTCTTGGTCTCCTCTCTAATGGCTTGAAATCATGGGTTAATTTGAATTGACAGTGACAGAGGGATATCTCAAGGATACGAAGCTCGTATTGTTTTTGTGAAAACGTGAACAAATTAGGAAAGACCTTTTTAAAATTCCCACTTGTGGAAAGGATGGTAATTGGAGTTCAACTTGTTAAATATTACAGAGTCCACATGGGAACTCAATTACAAACCCATGGGTAACCAAATTTTGTTAATTTTGCTACTCACAAAATGACCTGGTTATTAAGGGATTATTAAGGGATTACATTAAATTCATGAAAAGACCAATTAATACATCCATCAATAGACAATTTTAGGTTAAAGAGCAAATAAAATCCTAATGTTGCCAAGAACAATATACACGGATAATTTAGCAAGAAAACTGTCAGGTAGGCATTGATGCCAGTTAGGGGTAGCCTGATTAGGGTTATGTGCATTTGTGTTTGAAAGCTGGCAGGCAATTAGCTTGAAATGCCATTTGAAGCTGTGAGGTGGCCTCATGTCATTGTGGTCCAGAGTGCTGCTGAGGCTGTCCCATGCTTTATTCCTGCTCCTCTGTATTTCACTCCCTAAGCTCATTTTTTTTGCACCTTACACCAATTATCACTGTGGTTCTGCACTCATTATGGCACAGAACCACAGCATAATTTCCTTGGAGAAGCATAAACACCTTTTGTATTTTAAAGTGTGTGAATATGATTTTAGTGGCTACATTGAAAAATGCAAAGCAGTAACGCCTTGAAAGAATGCCAAAAAAAGGACCTTTAGGGTCATTTAGAAAAAAATGAGCCTCTAAAAGCATGCATATATGTCGTGGTTTAAACCAAGTCCCCCAACTCCCTGAGAGTTAGGAAGGAGAATCCAAGGAATGTAGCCCCCACGGATTAAGATAAGAACGGTTTAATGGCTAAGGCACAACACAATAATAATGATACAGCCAATAACAAGCGAAAAGAATACAACACCCCACCAGCCACCGACCCATAACTCACTCCACCCTGCCCGGCCGAGCACCGCGTGCTTCGTCCTCCATTTTCCTCCAGCGCTCTACCCCTCCTGCTCTCTCTCTCCCAGTATGCATCCTGGGCATCACGTGCTATGGTATGGAATACCTCATTGGCTAGCCTGGGTCAGGTGTCCTGTCTCTCCTTCCTCCCGGCCTCCCCTCCTCCCCAGTAGATCACGTGCTCAGAAAAGGCCTTGAACAAAAATACCCTGAAAACATGCTCACTATCAAGCAACTCTTCCCAGCCCGGAAGTCAAAACAGCACTGCACCAGCTACAAGAAGGAGAAACATGACTGCCACGGCTGAACCCATGACAATATATTTTTAAATTCCTGGAGTCTTTCTAGTTGTTCAGCATACATAGAAACACAAATTTCCTAACTGATGTGGTAAAGTTGGTTAGGTTTCCTGTTGTCTGTGATGCTCTATGAGATATGCCTGACCAACAGAGGGCAACACATTCATACGAACAATAGACTGGTCCAAAACTGATGTAAATCAAGGAGAGTTTGAGCTTAATATAACACTGGTCAGACCCAAAACACTCAATATATTTTCGCTTGTGATAATGGTTAAGTATCCTAATGACATCTATCAGAGAGAGAAGCAGATCACATTTTGAGCTCCATTAGAAAATAAACAACGAAAAAGGTGGAAATGTCACATTTGATTAAAACTGTTTAATGACAGAATTTAGTGACAGGAGTACCATCTTCAAATACAGCTTGTTTGTGAGTACCTGCAGGGTTTAAACTATAGGTAACTGAAAAAGGTAATAATGTAGAGGCAGCAAACTTCTCTTTAAATTAACTGCAGTTTTCTTCAGACTTTACAGACTCATCTTTTTCTTTCTGAAATAATTTTTGTATTTTTAATGCATTTTTTTAGCTGAAAATTCCAAAATAGCTAAAATTAGGCTTTGCAATAAAAACTGAAATATACAGAAAATAAAAAAAATATTTTCAGTACAGTTTTACTATTTTATGAACATTGTGACACTAATTAGATATTTTTGAATAAAAGTTCTTTAAAAGGTAACATTTCAGTTAGCCAAAAATTATCCTATATGTTTTATGAATTCTTGTCACTGCCTAGCAAAGTGTGTAAAACATAATTTGGGATGGATGTTTGAAGCTTTTTCAAATCTTCTCTCTCCATTCTCCTCTTTCCCTTTGCAGCAGCCTCTGGCACTTTAACTTATGCAGTCCACGGTCTTAATGACAACTGAGATGCTTTTACAGGAAAACAGTTTCATTTTGTGGGCACCAAAATTCTGCCCACTCTTCAAGTGCATATCACTTCTGTGATAGTGAAAACCTCCTGGTGAGTCATAGAGAAGACAGAACGTGGTTACTCAGATCTATCTTCCTTTTCTGATTCAAAGGTCATAATAAATCCTAGATGCAGCATTAAGTCCTGATGAACAGTGCCTTCTCTTTCTTTACAGTCTCTCTTGTCCATGCAATGGAGACACTGCTTTCTAGAAATGCCATGGAAGCAAGATATTTTGGGGGATCTGCTTTCCTGTGAAACTTGTAGCCTTGTTTGAGGAAGTAGTGCTAGAGCTGCTACCCCAGGAGCTGGTGAGGCTCAGGAAAAGCAGATGAGATTACTGTGGTCCTCCTCAATTCATGTTAAAATTGCCAGTGAGAAATCCAGAAGGATTTCTCCATAGGCTGCACAGATATTTGAGTGTGGCTTGGAGTCCGTTTCAGTGCAAAAGCTGGAGATCAGGCTTTGAACATGAATTTCAGAGCCCCTGTGTTCAAAGTCCTTGAAGGATGGCAGCAGTGATGGAGAAAGCTGCTTTGAAAGCTACATCCTAGGGAAAACAAGTTCCTTCTACTTCTTTAAGGAAAGGAAAAGACTGGGTTGTGGGAAACAATAAAAAATAGAACTAGTAAGGAGGACTCTCATGCAAAAGGAAATTAATATTATTGCAAACTGCTTTTGAGATTATCTTACACAGCAGAATTTCATGTTTGTAAAATAAACATTTTAATGCATCCTGCCCGAGTATGACTGAATATAAGTCAGGTTTAATTGGAAATACCTTCAATAATGCCAAAATACTATGTGTAATTTCTAAATGCTTTGAGTTGTATCCAGACACCAAAGTATAATATAGAATATTTTAGTTTTGGTGGAGGGGAGCATTTTCTAAATAATAAAATAATAAAAGATGCTTTTGTAGCAGAGTTCAGAAAAATTGCATCTGTGTGTATTTCCTCCTGGCTTATTGAGAACTTCTTGGAGCTTTCCTGTTCAGCTGTGTAATGCAGTCTGCAACTACATTAGCAAAAAGTAACCCCTGAAAATATGTCTGACGAAGTTAATCACCACAAAAGTGTGTTTAGTTAATGTTTAAGCTGAGACAAGAATACATACGTAACCTTATGCAGGAAAGATTTATGTTTCTATTTTTTCTCCCCTCAGTCTTTGTAGGTGGGGGCTGAAGGAACTAACATGACTCCTGCTTGGAGAAATGATCTTCTCAAGTTGCTGAGGTTCCTTACAAAACTAAAACATCCCATAGGTGTGTTAGCTGGGAGCCAGCAATAAGCTTAGGCCTAAAACTAGAAGAGATTTTTTTCTCCTGTCCTAACCTAGCTATTGCACTTGTCACTTTCACAGAGAAGGGGAAAAGAAATAGGAGCTGTGCAGAAAGCTGATTGCCTTCAGTGTTGTGGAACCTCCTTCTAACCTGCAGACTATTATATGCCATATGCTTTCCTTAGGTGGTATTTGAGAACTACTGTATTCCTTATTGTAAGAACCCTGAGTAGCCAAGGTAGTACTTGTATGATCTTTATATAAAATACACAGAAAAATATCTAGATCACATAAATGCCCTTGGGTGCAGACCAGATATCAAATCCTTCAGTTCTTATTTCCTCCTGAAAAATCAGAATTACATTTTTGGGAATTAGAAGACCATTCTTACAGATTATTGATCACTTAGGCTGAATCAAACTGCCAGCCTGAGGAATTTATTATTTCAGAAGCTTTATTGTATGTCTGAGGGTGGTAAACTATTTTTTGTACATAAGCCAGGTTGATGCTGTGAAAGAAATTGTGCTATCTCTTATTCCTGCCTTTCCCAAGATAAATAGTTTTAGATGTAAAATTGAACTAAGGGACAGCTGAATTCAACAGTAACAATTGAATTTAGTGAAGAATTACAATGATACGCTAAAGATATGTGGGAGCATACCCTCAGCAAGAAAGTGGGAAGCAGAACAGCAAGAAGCTGTAGTTCAGCATTTATGAGAATATAAGACTGGCCACAAAGCAAAAAAAAGGCTAGGCAAGCCTCATGTTTCCTCACAGAGGAAGAGTTGGCAATATTTAATCTGAATTAGGGGCTATCTGCAGCTACTAGTGAGAGCCACCTGAAGGTCAAAAATACGTTCCCTGAAATATGACCCATTTTGCTTTTGAAGTTGGCTCTCATGCTGCTGCTTTCTGAGATGCATCTGTGTATCTGTTAAGTGATTCTGTTCAGTGGTTTTGCAGTATAGTCAAATGCAGTGAGATAAGGTGGTCTCATAGCATGAAGTTCCTTCCAGCCTGATATTATTGAGTGGTTCTGACAGCAGTGTTCAGCTCTCTATAGAATATAGTACAATAAAGGATTTTTTTTTGAGAAGAATACAGATAAACTACTAATAGTTTAGTAGACAAAAAAATCTGCTAGATGGAGTTAATGGTATATATTTTGGGATTTAGATCTTGTGTTCAAGATCCTTGCATATCTCTTGTGGTTTAAGCTAAGGGCCTCTGTGCTGTCTTCTCCAGATTAGATTGCAAACTTTTATTCATGTAAAATATTAGGATACTTTCAGTGAGTGGGTGTTCTGATAAAACATCATCTTCAGAACCTTACAAATTATTAAGAATTCCACAAGATATCCTTAATACAGTTCCAGACTTTCTTTTTCTCTGGATGTCTGGGGAAATTTATAATCTTTTCTACTCAGTCTGCACACCTCTAGTAATCCAACGGGAGGTTTCAGCAAGAACTAAATCAGAAATATCTATACACATTGAAAATTTATGGCTGTATCTGAGCTCATGGCACAGCTCTGTTTCAGCACCATACTGGGCTGTCAAATCAAGAACAAAACTAAGTTTATTTTCTAGGATGAGAGAGTACGCTAATGTTTAGCATGAAAAAAAAATATTGTGGGGCTGTTAGAAAGAGCAATGTTATAAAGAAGGGCCATTCATGAAAACACCCACCAGTACCAAAGAGCAATGTTATAAAGAAGGGCCATTCATGAAAACACCCACCAGTACCTTTTTGTGGGTAACTAAAAAAATTAGCCAATGAGTAGAATAAAGGTTCTTAAAGAAAAAAAAAAACACTCTCCCTGCAGACATTGCTATTTCCCATTGAGACTGTTTTTCAGGTTCTTAAAGAAAAAAAAAAACACTCTCCCTGCAGACATTGCTATTTCCCATTGAGACTGTTTTTCTTTGTTCTAAGACCTGCAAGGTTACAAGTGTGTAAATATATCATGAATTGAAAGGGTTAATGGATTTCATCTACTTCTTTTATACTCACAGGAAAACTGCTTAGGTAGATTTCCTGTAACCTAGAGAGCTGTATCACAACATGAAACACCCAGCTGACAGTTTTATGGCAAGAAATGGAAGAGACAGCTCTATGAGAGGGTGCTTCAAAGAGAATAATGTGGGTGGGGAATTTTTGCAAGCAACACACAAGTTAGTTCAGAAATTTCTGAAGAAGTCAGCCTTCTATCAATGATCTTCCTTTCTGTAAAGTACATGGGATTTTGTGCCTTTTTCAGTGATGAATATTTCCCTCGCAGAATCCCCTTACTGACAACACTGGCTGTTTCTACAGAGACATGGGATTAAAAAAAGACAAAAGATTGATAACAAGTAACTTTGTGTCATGGAGAGAGAGATGTGGAATTAAAAATTACATGTTTGGATGTCTCTTCTATACTCTTGTATGTTCTTAGGAAAATACTTATTTCTCTAGGAAAATATTTATGAAGTTATTTCTGAATAACTTCATAAATATAAATCTGCTAAACATATTGTAAACATGATTACACAATTGCATTTTCTTTTTAAATGTCAATAATGTTTATTAATATATGTCAATAAGGTTTATTAATAACAGCAGAAGCGGTATCACCTAATAATTTAATACATAAGTAATTTACTGAATAACAGCAATTAAAATTTCTCGTCAATTATAAGCATTCTCATTGAAGAAATGTATGAATAGGTAAGTAAAACAAGAGCAACATGTAAATAAAACAAGGCAGAGGGCTGGTTTCAGTGAGGTAACACACCTCTGAGAAAAGACTTTAGGCAGGACAGTGTCAGACTTAAAACTAAGTTGTAGCTGGGAGCAGAATCTCATTGAGAAGGGAAGATCTCACTGTAACCAGTATCACTGTAACCAGTATCACTATAGCTGTACTTCTATTTAGCTTTTCAGAAAAAAAGGAAAAATAAACTCTTCCATTTTTCAGATTGACATCCTGAAGGCTAGGGACTGCAGGGAAGGCTATGTATGAGGGTGTTTCAGTGCCACAAGAAGCCCTAGGGATCCTACTCATAGCTTGTGGAAAGTGGCAATGAACTAGAATAATCAAGCCCCAAGGGTCTGGCAGCATGTGTTACCAGCATCAGGTTGTCTTGAGAAACCAACTAGTAATTATGTGCCTAAAAATCATGTTATCAGGTCCCATCTAACGTAGCCTTCAAAGGAGAGTCTATGGCTTTTAATAGGGCCAACAGTTTTACTTTGAGTCACAGCCTCAACTGATTTCTTCTCTGTTAGAGGGAAGAATGAAGGAATATATCCATCTAATTTAACAGAAAGCAACACAACCCTGAGATGAAAAAAAAGGTTGAAGGACATGGTAGCATTGAGGAGTGGATACCCTGCGGTTTTGTTCAGGTGAGGAGCACTTCCTCACATGGCAGTCCTGTTGTTGGGTTAAATAAGATTACACTTGTGTCTGTTAACTGTAGGATCTGGACTATCTCTTCCTCCTACATTTCCGGAACTGGAGAAAAACAAAGAAAAATACCCCAAACCAGAGCCTGACTCAACAGCAAACACATGAAGAGGGAAGTAGCATTATACCTAACAAACTGGCTGACAGTCTCACAGTGCAGCACTTTACACCTGGATCCACGTAGGTCTTGGTTCTGTGAATGACCTGTTATACTTTAAAGCTATCAGTCTGAGCATGGCTAACATGGACACACATGATTTTCCCCCTGCAAAGTGAAGCTGGAGGTGAAATTCAGCAAGTACGATGAAGTTGGAGGTCTGGACTAATCGAGGGCTGTTTCCAGCATCTAGTAGCCTGTGGGTAGGTATTCCAGGGAGTCTCTGGCACACTGGGGTGGTTGTGTACCCTCAGGACACATCCCTGCTACGAAGTGCAAAGCCCAGGAGCCAGAGAAAGTCTGGCTTTGGGAAAAAGTCCCTTCATCTTTGCATAGCAGGAAATGCAAAAACCTTCTGAGACCAAGGTTCTTCTGCCCTCCAGAGCTGCTGGAGAATTTTGCTAAGGCATCCTAAAAAGATCCTAGAATGCGGCAGTTAGGTCCTGAGGCAGACCTAATGGTATAGGGAAGTGGCACTCAGGGGCCACAAGCCTCAGTGTTTGGAGCTCACAGCAGAGAGATGAGGTGGCAGGAAATCAGGGGGAATGCTACTTGCTATACAGTGAAAGCCTTCTGAAATAGAAATGTTTCCACAAGGCTTATGATCATCATAAAATTGCACTATATTGCAGGATTCTTTATCAACTTTATGTGATGTCTCCAAGCGCAAAGACCTGAAGTCAGAAGCAAAATACCAGTGCATTGATTTAGAAGTGGTACAGTAGGTTTTCTTGTTCTTTCATGTGTTCTGCATTTCAGGATCATGTTTTTAGTGTGTTTGTGTGCAGCTGTGAGGTTTTGCAAGCTTCCCTGGGTGAAAACTGGAAGTGTGATGTTACTGTGGAATTCTGGAATCTGAGTTTGCTAAGAAAAGCACCTAATATCCCGACACCACAGTGCTGCACTCAGCAAAACAACCACTGCACAACTTCATTCTTTCAGTTTGTCCTCCCTTTCCCTGCATTCTATCCTGCAGGAAGAACAGGTGGCAGAGTAGAACAAGGAAGATTTGGTGTCATCCAAAAGATTTCCGTCTGTGACTTGAGCTCTATGCAGTAGCTGACAACTGAGCACAAAGTGAAATTTAGGAGGGAAATATTCCCTTCTAATAATTTAAAACATCAACTATGTTGCTGCATATTCAGTGCTCACAAAGAACTAAATTGCTATGAATAATCAGCCATTCTTCCAATGTTCCAAAAAAAATATTAGATTGTTTCTCAATGAAAGAAATTATTTTGGAAAGACACTTTCATGTCATAGGAAAAAAAATACAGCAAATTTATCTGACAAGTTGGAAAAGCAGGTCATATTTTTCCATTTATTTTCAGTCTGCACAACAGGACTCTCCTGGCTAGAAAGTTTGCCGACAAAGCAGTGCTGAGGAGGTCAAAAGGGATGATCTAGGTGGAGGAGATGAGACAGACCAGTTACCTGTAAAACTCCTCAACCCCTTCAAGTTTATTTGGGATGAGGAAGCTGGTTACACATAACGGTCCATTACTTCTAGGAATTTCATGATAAAGATGTATCTCAGTCTGCTGTTGGAGGTGTGAATGAGATCAATGTGTGTATATGCATATGGCTACATGCTTTGCATCAGCCCATTGCAGCGTTTTCAGTAGGCCACCAGGTGACTGTGTGTATTATGGTCACTTCTCAGAATAATAGATGCATCTATGAATGATATTCAGAAAGACAAGGCAACAACAGCTGGAGGATCAGTAGATCTGTAAATTAATCTATGATCCAAGGAGACACACGTAGTTATACCATACACACAAACCCTTATTTCCTGAGTTCCTGAAGCTCCAATGACTTCTTTTCTGTAGGATGTTTCTACACTCTAGCATAAAATGAGAACCTTCAGGTATCAAATATTACCTGTTTCTCTGCAATTTCATCCTTTGAGAGATGAGGATTTATAAAGCAGAGCACACAAGTATCAACAAGAAATGTGTCTGGTATTTTCATGCCCATCACATACATATCATATCTGCTTCTCTAGGTGACATAGCTTCATATGTAAAACTTTTAATTTCTGAAGTGACTCATGAAATGCATACAAGCTCTGTTTATGCTTCCTTCACATTCTTAACAAAGAATGCCAAACACTGAACGTTAGGAAGCATTCCTACTTCATTTCTTAGAAGTTTTTGCTGTTCCCCTTTCTAATGAAGGCTGCCGTTATAGTCATATGTCAAGAATGATTCATATAACATAAGTTTACATGCGCCTTACATTGTATACTTTCACTTATTCATAAACTTACACACTCAGTTTAGATTTTATTTAATTCCTGTATAAGGATGTGTGTTCCTTTACTTACAGAAACACCATTTGCCATATTACATAGAATTTTGTGCATCACATCTGTTGTCTGGGCACTTGGATGCTTTACCTTAGAAAAAAACAGATATTAAAAAAAAAATTCTAAAAACCAGCTTGTCAAGGCACTTGTATTTCTATCTCCTGTGTGTCACACTACAGGCAGAAGGCTTTAACTTTTGTTTGCTACTGACCTAATTTTACTGGTTTTTTTTTTGATTGATAGTAATTTTTACAGTAATTTGCTTGCACTGCTGCTGCAGATGGTGATTGACAAGATTTCCAGATGTTTGCCAACACAGGCTACTGGATATTTGAAACTCCTAGTAAGAGATGCCAGGTGTAGGGCAGGGTATAGCTATTTCATATGAAAACTAGAACTGAGAAGGTTCTGATGCATGGGAAAGGTCAGTCTTTGCTTGACACTTAATGCACATGCAAGTGAACAAGTCTTAGTGGAATCCTTTGTTGCCAGGGGTGTTCCAGGGACAGCTCTTCTACTGGACTTTGATCTTTCTACAGGAAGAGTGCAATTCTGAAGTTCCTTTGGGCTTAAGTGCAAGCAGGTTTAAATATTTGACAGGGGGATTCATCTCATGTGAGATGGATTCTGTGGTATTGGCATCTGTGTCTGTGTTAGTTACCCTGGATTCTCTGTAAGGTCTGTAAATGGCAAGAAGCAGACTATTTTGGACACAATTCGTCTGGCCTGTTTTAGATCTCTGCTTTAGATTGAGGTGATACATACCCTAAAAGACCCATTTATCTCCATGACTATACAGAAAATCTATAATTTTATCTCAGATGCTGAGTTATACTTACATTAGACACTACATTTTTTCACTTGAATGCTATGCACGGAGCCCAGGCCAAGTCAAAAGAAAACCAGAAAAGCACATGAAGTGCAGTAACCTCAGCATCCTCCTCAAGCAGGGGGTTATATAGCTAGAGTGATTGAGATTCAGTACTAGTTACCAACATTAACAACATAAACACAATTGCAATTTTTTTTGTGGAATTATTCTACAATATTTATTTACTTTACAAAATTACCATTTCAACTTTTATTTGGCTTTAGTTTAAACATGTGGTGTTACAGATGAATACTTGAATTTACTGTGACATGATCTGAATATGGCTGTAAGATTCCATGATTAAAAAATTAAGATCTCAGGAGAAAACATCTGAAATCCATTAATCAAATTTGCTAAATAGAATTTATAAATTTACATTTTTGTTTACAACGGGTTCGAATGCATTACTGGCTAAATGTACCTATAATGATCTCTATTTGTTGAAGACTGTAAATAAGGAGAGAGTCTGGACATCTGGCACTGTGAGGGCATTCTTGGCAGGCAGTGATTACAGCTAACTGATGAGTTTCTTATTTATGGAGTGCCATGTAAGAAAATTTATCCTGATCTAAACATCAAAGCATGACATGGCTATTTATATGCAGAAATCCAAATTTTGATAACCATATTTGAGTTCTTTAGGGCTTTTTGTCATACACAGATGATCGCTTCTGTTTAAAGTTTGTAGGCTGGATTTACTGCCTACTTATCTGTTCCCCTGATCTTTGCAAAGCCAGAGAGTAAAAAGAACTGACAGGGAAGAAATCTAATCACAGCTTTGCAATAGTGCACTTTATACCTTTCATTAGATTTGTGTCTAAGGATCTACTCTAATGTGGAATTCCTACCTCCTGGTAAATAGCTAAGGCAAGTTTTCAGTTTAGGATTCAACCAAAGGAAGGTGTTACCTGAACCTTCATAGGCATCAGCTGCAATGGCACTGCAAGTTGCTTGGCCACACAAGATTTTGGCTTCTTGGATATTTCTATTATGGCAGCAAATGAGGTTCTTGAGGGAGGACTGAATTAATTTGTGAACCTGATGATATTTATTTGAATGCCTGCGTGAACACATTTGTAGTATTTTGGGTGCAGGCAATACCTTTTCTTGCATTCTGAACTGTAGACTAGTGATAGCTCATATATTTGGCTCACAGTGCTGTGCCATGAAAGCAATTGCCTCACTTGAGTGTCACCAGCATTGCATGCTCCCGAAAAATTCTGTTGCTCCCCTCTTTCAAACAGGAAATGCCATTTAATTTGTCAGATTTCTCAAAACAGGACTGTGTTTCTACCACATTTGCGATGTGAAACAAGATTACTATATTCTGACTTCTGAGACATGCACATGCACAGGGGGAGAAAGAGTAATGATTTTAAGAACAGGTCTTACTTGGATTTCAGCAGACTTTGTGGAATGGGGTGACCTATAAGGGCTTGGTGCAGTGAGAGGACTTTGTATTTGAGCTCAATGGAAATGAAAGTTGTTTCATTACAGTCAATTATATTATGGCTTTACTGAAAATTTGGGATGCTCAGTTCCTCCTGGGGGGTAGGGTTCTAGGTAAGTTAATTTGGCAATTAAATACCAAACAGAGGTGTAACATTTAATTTGAAACCACAACGATAAAACTTTCTGGATGGTGGACATGCTCCCACTGATTTTTTAGAAGCAGTGTGAGTGTACCAGTTTTCCATTGGACCAGATTTGCTTAGAAAATACGTAAAATAAAGTTAAATAGAAGCAAATTCTATGATATAATCTACAAATATGACTAGATGAAACACTGATGGAGTAGGAAGCTAGCTCTCTTGCAGGAAATAATTGTTACCTCATCAATTGAATGGATTCTTAAATGTAGTTGGTTATACAAACACTTATTAACTAGTGTCTTGTGTTCTTATTACTGAAGATAACAGTTCAATGTACCATAGAATATTTGTTTTCTTTGAATATTATGTAAAATTAATGAAGATTCACTGGAAACAATTAATGAATTAATTCATACTGGTCCCATGTATATATCCTAATGTTGTATCTGTGGAATACTGCCACTTGCTTCAGTGTAAATTTACCTCTGTGAAAGCTGGATCCGATTTATGAAGACAGAAAATTTGAACTATTTCTGAAAAGAAAGAAATATATATCATATACATAACTTTGTAAGATATATGCACTTACACAGAGACATTGTGAAAGCATACTGCTAAATTAAATAGAAAGCCTTGTGTAACCTTAGTTTTTCTTGCATGCAACTATAACTTATTTTCAAGTAGGCAATGACTCAACAAGTAGATGAATGATTTTCAAACAGATTTCTCTTGTTGAAGTAGAAAATTTCATCTGGGTTTTTTTGCTTGGCTTTTATTTTTTTTTTTAATTAAACTTCACACTCAGGTGATATCTTTCATTCAAAATTGAAAACCAGGTCCCAGAATGACAAACTGTTTTAAGCTTCAATGATAAGATATGGAGTCTTACACAAATATCCCTTCTCCATGTTTCTGTTCAAGAGGTGAATCTGATTTTTGGGTGGCCTGCAGTCATTCTAAGCTGAAAATCTCATTAAACAAATCGGTGTGGGGTTTATTTGATATATATCTTGGGAACCTTACAAAGAAAATCTAAAACATATCTCACTTTTAAACTTTTCATCCTGAAACTTCATGTACTCACATGAAATTACTCATGGTTCTTATCAGCTACAGGGTAGAGGCACGCTCCCTAACTTGTCTTTTGCTCTCACAGATGACGAAGTGAAGCTTTCCCTTCATTCATGCTGGTGGTATAGGCCCCATGATATTTTTTTGTGTTGACTTGGGGCCTTCAAAACAATACTCATCTAAATACATATTGTGATAGTGTGGGATGAGCAATTTACAATTTGTGAAATTGTCTTTTGGATAATGTAATGGTTATACAACTATTTTACTTAAAGCAGACTTTATGATTCTAGCATAACACCCCATTTGCACCCACTGGGTTTCTGTGAGTGTTCACAGTGATTTAGCCACATCAGTTTTTACCTCTTACTACTCACTGGGCTGTTTTGTATGCAGGCAAAGTGTAAGGCATGACCAGAGACCTAAACCTTCAGTGCTTTCTGGAAGAAGTGTGAATGGCTGTGCACACAGAAGTGGGAACTGATCTGTTTAACAATATGTTGGGGAAAGTGCATCTATTGTCTTTTTGTGATGAATAGAGCATATTGAAAGTAATGATACTTACTTGTCTGTGTTCTTATGTTTTTTTTTCATTAGCTCATTTGTAATTCATCAAATTCACTTCAGATTCTCTTATTCCAGGAGTATGTCCAGATAAAATATGAAGTATTTCTGAAACTTTCAGTGCCTGTGGAATACTCCTCAATATGACATTGTGGCCTTCATCTCACTTTCATTCCTAGTATCTGGCAGAATCCTATTCAGCAACCTGCTGCTTTGACAAATGCTTTTCATGAGCTTTGGAAACTTTATTCTAATCTTAGAAATGCTGATAATAGTATTTGACTTCTGGTGAACAAGTAATTCCAGCAAAGCTAAAATGACTACTCAAAAGTTTAAAGTGGAGTATATCTGTTTGCAGATCCAGGGCCTGAATTTCTGCAGGATTTATGGAGATCACTGATGCACAGGAGAAGACAGAGAAATATTTTTTTCTATCCCTTGTAACACACACTTGAGAAATGACATTACCTAAAGAGTATTTGCATCTCACTTTTGATTTGGTAATATATTTCCTTCTTGGGACCTACAATTGTAATGAGTCAATTTTCGTATTTTAAGGCCACTAAATCACAGGTGGAGAGAGAAGATTGCAGCTGTAACAGAACCATTATTTTCTCTGGATACCTACATGTCATTAAATTTCCTGATAATTCCAGTTGTTTCTTGTGTTCCAGGGTGGAGATGTTTACTGTTTCATGCATGTGAGTGCAGTTCAGTGGTCATACTGATTCGCTGTTTTTGTTTACTCTTTTGTCTCTTGATATTTGTTTACATTGATTTTTGTGAACTTCTGTGCTTTTCCCACTGTCCTGGGTTCAGCAGTAGCAGTCAATTTTTCTCCTTCCTAGTAGCTGGCGCAATGCTGTGTTTTTGACTTTCGGCAGGGGAACAGCACTGATAACAGCAATGTTTTTAGTTACTGCGCAAATGTTTACTCTGACCAATGGCTTTCTGAGCCTCATGGTCTGCCAGGGAGGAGGGGAAGCCAGGAGGAAGCAGAGACAGGACACCTGACCCAAGCTAGCCAAAGAGGAATTCCATAACATAGCACATCATGCCCAGGATGTAACCGAGAGTTACCTGGCAGGGCTAGTGCTCTGGGGGGTTGGAGGAGGTATTGGTCGGTGCTCGGTCAGGCAGGGTGGGGTGAGTTATGGGTCGGTGGCTGGTGAGATGTTGCATTCTCTTCACTTGTTATATCCTTTATCATTATTATTCTTATTGATGGTAGCAGTAGTGATTTGTGTTATACCTTAGTTATTAAACTGTTCTTATCTCAACCCATGGGAGCTACATTCTTTTGATTCTCCTCCCAATCCCTCTGGGAGTTGGGGGAGGAAGGTGAGGAGTGAGTGAATGAGCTCTGTGGTTGGGTTTAAACCACGACACCCACAAAGACAAAAACATAAAAATAAAAATGAAGTTTGCCACCAGAATACATGCAACAATTTAAAAATAATTATTAATTTGTATGTATTTATAAATAAATGTATCCTTTTGCTTTTACTGCAGCCTTAGAGTTATGATGAAGCAACATGGCTTATACAGAGAGGACTTTTAATTAAAATACTTACAGAAATAACTGCAAATGAGGGCTGTGACTCAAGGAGCAACATATTTTTTGGTGATCTTGCTTACAAGGTGTCTGGAACACAACAGTTCTAGTTTTTGTCTAGGGCAAGTTAGACCACTGCTGTGATTCATCTTAGCGATTCCCAATTTGGTACATTGAATGGGAATTCCCACTGAACAAGGGTAATTTAAAAGACTGCTTGTAAGTGAATTTCTCTATCTCAGTGTATTTGTTATCTCAGCCCAGTTGTGAAGATCAGGACTTTATCATCCCAAGTGTGCATCTGCTGATATGTTCACTCTGCTCCTCATTCATGGTTCCCTCTGTGCAAAGCTGTGGGGGTACTGCACTGTGCAATGTGTGAGAATGATGTCTTCATACTAGCACAGCAGAAAAGTAAAGCCTGCAAAACAAGCAACTCCCTCTGACTTCCCTTCTCATCACAGTAACCTGTGCTGATTTTCCAGCTTCCTCTTCTCCTAACATAATTATTTTTCTTTTGAGCTTCCTTTTCTCCCTTGCTTTTCTTCAGTTCTTTTGTATTGTGCTCACAGTCACTTCTACCTCATCGATCAGATTGTACCACTCTCAGCTCATACTCCCTTTTTGTTACTTTCATCAGAACTATTCAGTTTCCTATCCATTCATGCAGCTCTGGAGGTTCTATGTACATCTCCAACCTTTGTTGTAACCATTGCTTTGCTTCTGTCCACAACTTCTTTCTTTCTTTCTCTTTTTTGAATGACAATACTCATCTTCGTGTGGCATTCATCTCTCAACTGTCACACATGAGAAGAGGAAAAAGTTTCCCCTTCAACTGTTATTTCAGCAGTTCTCTTAACACAGACTCTTATTTTACAGACTATCCCTTACTCTTGGTCCATCTTGATGTGTAACTAAGACACATGTTTCAAAATATGTAGGTTTTATTTAATGGTGAGAAATATTTTGAAAACTTTCACCTCTTCTCAGATTCTTTCTCTTATTCTGGGTAATTGCAATGACTGCAAATATGTCTGGATGCCAAAGCGGCATGTTTGTTCATCCTGTATCATACCTATTTTTCTCTTTTTTTTTTCCCCAATATCTCCAGAAATGGATGTAGAGGACTTTTCTATCATCCTTAATGTCACCGTGCTTGCTCTTACATCCTTTCAGTAGAAGAAATGTTCATCCCCGTCACCTTTTCCTTTGCCTTTTTCTCTGACTTCCATGCCTTCCTCTCAGCGTAAGATGCTAACACATTAATCCTGAGCCTTGACTCAGTCCTTACTACTCTGTTCCTTTATTCTTGTTATTTTGCTGCAAGCATTTTTTTAAGGAAATCCTGTACAGCCTGTTCCCTTCTCCATCAGCTTTTTCATCTTCCAGGACAAAGAATTATAGTCCTCTAATGGATTTAATGGCCAGAGTAACCACTTATTGTAATCCTTGACTTCTTACTCTAATACTGCTTTCCTCATTGTCTCTACCTGCTTATTTTTCTTCTATTCCAAGTCTATCTTGCTTCATCAGACACAAAATATATTCAATCCCTTATGTTCTCAGCCCTCTTGACTCCTTAACTTAGTTATCCAAGCCACTTTCAATTTTTATCAGGGAGGCCCCAGTTGACTGGAGGTTAGAAAATGTGATGCTTGTCTACAGGAAGGACCAGAAGAGGGATCTGGAGACCCACAGGCCTGTCAGTCTGACCTCGGTGCTGGGGAAGATATGGAGCAGATCATCTTCAGTGCCATCACATGGCATGTACAGGACAACCAGTTGATCAGGCCCTGTCACCATGGATTTATGGGAGTCAGGTACTGCTGGACTAACCTGATCTTCTATGACAAACTGACCCACTCAGTGGATGAAGGAAAGGCAGAGGATGTTGTCTACCTAGATTTTAGAAAAGCTTTTGACACTGTTTCCCACAGCACTCTCCTGGAGTAAGTGTCTGCTCATGGCATTGATGAGCATATGTTTTGCAGGTAAAAACTGGCTGGATGGCCAAGCCCAAAGAGTGGTGGTGAACGGAGTTTAATCAGGTTGGTGGTCAGTCACAAGGGGGTTCCCCAGGGCTAAATGCTGGGACCAGTTCTGTTTAATATCTTTGTCAATGATCTGGACAAGGGGATCGAGTGCATCCTCAGTAAGTTTGCAGATGTGACCTAGCTGGCTAGGAGTGTTGATCTGCTTGAGGGTAGGAAGGCTTTACAGAGGCAGCTGGGCACACTGGAAAAGAAAGTTTCAATAAAATAAATACAAATGTCAAGCTGTGCCTTGAAAGTCAACTTTCTGGTGTATTTAGCGTGCATTTAGCAACCAGAGTGTTTCAATCCTCATGCTTCATGAACAATACAACAACTGGAGAAAATTCAGAAGTGAATGGTAAGAGCAGTCCACCTCTTAAAACGTGGCTTATGAGGAAAGCTTGGAAGTTCTCATTTAGTCAGTGAAGGAAAAGATAGAGGTAACAGTTGATCAGTCCTGAAACCCAAAAGAAACTAGCAGAAAGAGGAAATAAATAATCTGTTCTCAGTGTTCTTGATAGACAGCACAACAACTAGTAGAATCTGAAGTAAAAATGATTTAAGTAAGCAGTTAGCATTAAAAACACTCACACAAACACCCAAATGTTTTCCAGCAGAGAATGTAATGTAGAAATACACTTCATATAAAGCTGTTACTGGAGATTTTTAAGAACAGCTATTGGGAATTACATAGGTGCAATTCTACAGCCTTTGGTCTATATGGTATCTTTAAGTCCATTCTTTTCTTTCTTTCTATGGTTCTGTGATACAGTTTTTTGATAGAGAGATAGAAATTGCTGCCTACAGAAGTATTAGTCTTGAATTCAAGAACTGTCTTTTGTGCTTCCTATAAGTGCCTCTTCAGTTAGGAATGCCTGTGTTTCTGCCTTGCTCTAGTTAGGGGCAGTCATGCCAATATTTAATTAGTACATATATACCTGTAAAACCAAGAACCCACAGCCTGGCACAGCCGTGTTTGCTCTAACTCACCATGCACTGTATCAGATCCCTTGGTGAGCTAATAAGCCATAAAGACCCTGACAAACCTCACCTGGGGCCTCCTGTGTGTCCAGGAGCATTATGTACACTCAGCCCCAGGCCTTTTCTCCCTAAATCATGATTGAGGTGTGTTGATTCCAGACATGCCTCAATACCGCAATGTTGTTTTATGGTGTGGCTTCTTGGCTGGACCTAGCTTCCCATTGCCCAGCCATGGGGTCCAATGAGCTTGGCCTATCTGCAGGCTCCTGTCCCATCACTGGGGAAGGTGCCTGATGGGTGGAGCTGCCCTGCTTCTGGCTGGGATGGTGGAATGGTCTTGCTCCCCTCCCTGGGGAGTCCCTGTCCAGGCTGAGCACCCCATGCCTGCTCCCTGACACCCATCCACAAATGTGAAGGATGGAAAGCACATCCTGGAGCCCACCATGTGCTGTGAAAAGTGATTTTTTTTCATAGTGCAAATAAGTATTGTGTCTGTCAGGATATCATGACTGTCAGGACATCAATAATTTCTGTTTAGATAGGCAATGCACGTATGTAATTTTGGTTTAGATTTTCTAAGTAAGGACCTCTTAAATGCTATTTTTTGGTGTCTCATTTTGGTAATACAATTTTGACCTTTCATTTATGCCATGGTTTTCATAAGGGTCCTGAAGTATTTCACAGAATGAAAGGGGCAAAAAGAGCTCGATAGAAAAACCTGCATAAAACAAGGAGATCTATTTTAGGTTATAAATTTCCCAATCATGTCAGGCATTTTAAAATATTTTCTTTCTACAAATGACATCAGCCTGGAAATAACCTACAACTTCTCTGGATATAAGAGATTAGCACACACTCCTGATAGTGGTATTAATCAGACTTTTCACTTCTGTTATGCATACCCTCAGAAGTACAGACAAAGTGAAAAACTTTTAACTACAGTACAAAGTAACAAGTCACATACATAAGGAAGAGACTTAAATTCTAATTTAAAATGATATACATTAAATACCTGAGGGAAAACAGAAAAAATGCTGGCCACAAATGTAGTTGTATTGTGAATTATAGTGTAGTCCTTTCCGAGGTCCTTCTTTAATTTAGAAGTATATGCTTACTATTTTTCACTCTTTAAATCTTGTTTGTGCTGAAAGTAAAATAATGAACACTGACATATAGTAAACACATCATATTCATATGTTTGGTTTTTTTCTGAAGTCTTGGAGAAAGTGAGAACAGAAATTCTAAAACCCCCTCCCTCTCCATACCCAAATGTTCCCTTCCCCCCTCAGTCTTGGAAAATATTATACCTTCTTCCTCTTTAAATTTTTTTTCTTTTTTGCCCTTTCAACCTCCTAACTGGAAAAGAAACTGAAGACTCACATGAATTGAAGAAAAAACGTAAGAGTTTTACTAGTTTTATTCAAAGAATGAGGAAACAATAGAGAAGTTACGGAAAAAGTGTCTTTCAGGGATTTTCAAACAAAGCTATATTGATCTTTATCAAGAAAGAAACTGGGAATATTTGAATTTTTAGGTATATTTTAGTGCCAAACTACCTATTAGCATCTGTTGACTTGTTATACCTAATTTGTTGATGCAATAAGATGTCAGGCCATTCTGTGTACCTGGTCTTGTAACAGTGGACAGTGATATCACATGAATGATAACCGTGCTTCTTCAATTGCAGATTGCAAAAGGAGGTGAAGTAAGGTCTCTTGCATCTGCAAAGTGAATTCTCAGTGCTTCCACTGGGGATTTCCAAGTACCTTGCATCTCACATGACATGGTGTGAGCAATACCATCCAGATCTCGTAGCCACACATTCAACTAGTTGCTAGTTTTGGGCTAAAATAGAAGGCTGCCACTACTGGATGCTGTGGTGATGCTGGTGAAGCAGGCAGCTGAGTAGTCTCCTTTTCACACATGCACATCAGAAAAGTTCCTGTTTAACAGTGAAAGATTCGAGGTTCTACCAGCTGTTTTTATACATATCTCAGTGAGTTAAAAGCTCTTAAAAGTTTATCCATCTATGAAAAGCTTATACTAAGTTATTTCCTTTTCACTCAGTATAGTCCATCTTCAACACCTTCCTCTGGTTTTCTTACAAAGGTCAGCAGCTGTAGCTGGACTTGTACCCCAGCTACTCAGCTTTCTAAATATTTCCTCCCTCTTTCCCTGGTATTCTACAAATTACATGTAGCTGCTCCATTTCTCCCTAGCCATGCCTAGATGAATCTATCTCCTGCCTAGTTAAATCTGTAATTCTATGAACTCTGTGGCCTACATCCTTAAAAACCAAGGTTTTTCTTTTCTCACTGTCCTGAAACCACCAGTGCATTCCACCTACTTACCTTACTGACAATTGTGCAAATGTAATTAATTTAATTGCTTTAAAAAGTGTTTGAGTTTTTTGAGAAGTCCCCTACAGACCTGCATGTGTGTTTGCAGGTCTGCTTCATAGACTACAGAAGAACAATTTGGGGGTGCCTCTCATTCAAGTTTCCAGACGAAAGAAAATCCTGTATTATACCACAGGCTGGCAAGAGGATTGCTAATAGGACATCATTCTTTCAAAAACCAGAAACTCCTTCTTTCCTGCGAAGGATCATATTCCAACCCCTGCTAGGATGCTCCTTTCCACATATTGTGATTTATCTTCCTCCTCCCCTTTGAGACTTCAACAGTACCCTTTCTTTCCAAATTTAGCCTCCACTTTGCCATTTGGTTAATAAAATAGAATTCACTTGCTCAGGTGATTATCTCTTGAAAGTCACTGACGTATTCTGTCCTCCAAAATTTTAAATGGATTCAATTTTGATGAGTTTTCTCACTAAGAAATATCTTAGGTAGAAAAATGCTGCTTTTTCTCAATTTAAAAATGGATTTGCTTTTAGCAAAAATACCTGTCACATTGACAGTTTTGTTCAATACAGTCAGTCATCAACTACTATAAAAAAATCCCTTAGAATTTTAATAATAGAATCTTGGGTTTATTTTCTTATAATTTTGCCAGCCTACAATCAGTAGTACCAAAATTTTGCAAGTCAGCCATCTTCCATCCCAAAGTTTTGTTTTATTTCTGGTAATAAGCGGCAACGGAAATGCATCAGTTGTGTTCAAGCACATTTAGCAGTTTAACCTCTGATAGCTAGGTCTGAAAGTTTACATTTGGATTACTGGGCCAGATTGATTTTGGAATGAGATGAATATTTCTGGTTAGTCTCCAACTGTTCCCTTAAACGTTCAGTTATCAGTGTAGGAAGGATTTCCCCTATAGTAATTAGTAATTTGAAAAAAGAAAAAGATGCCTAAGCCACAGAAGCAACCTTTTTAAGAAAATTTCATTTTAAATGTTAAACAGTCTGTACTACAAGTGAGTAAAGGCTTAATCATAAGTAAAGTATCACTGAAAGGCAGCTTGGTGAGTTGGATTGAAGCCAGTCTACCACAGACAAGCACAGCATAAACAGTTCTGGTATTTGAAAGACTATTTTTGAACTTGTCAGTCTTTTGCCTTTTTCATAAGCTGATGGAAATTCGGTCTCTGAAAAAAACAACTTCTGATGTTACTAATGAATAAAAATTCCCTTTAGCACAAAGCTACATGTTTTCTTGTTATTCAACATAGTCACAGACATGTAAATACAAATTCGTACTTTTGGTTTACCTAGTGCAATTACCTTTGGATCTCATAGTCATTATTTTTGTCTGCTTATATGCACATTAGCAACAGCTAAGTCTTCTATGAAAATAAAACCATACACTTGGTTTATTGGCTGGTTGATGTCTGTAGTCTAACCCGGTGATAAGAGCTTTGAAAAGTAAAAATCTTGTGAGACAAAAAGTACTAAATAAAAGGAAGTGACTTATTTGGGATCCTCATGGTTACCGGGTGCTACTGGTAAGCTGCAATTGTGATTTTGTCCCATTCTAGAGCCAAAGAAAAAACAGATTCAAATTTGATGGCAATTTAACAGCACAAATATTTGATTATTACAAAGCTGTAGAAATAATTCTGTATTTGTGTCTCAATGATTAGATTGCATAGGATCACCTGAAATCTAAATTTAAATACTAAATTCATATAAGTACTAAAAAGGTAACCTGGATTGTGTAAAAGCAAACATACCACCTGCAAGATCAAGTACCTCATGCTTAACATAATGCCAAAATTAAGGTTTTCTGTGCATATGCAACTTTACTGGTGAGCAAGACCCTTATGCATACATTCTTTGAGGTATTCTGTTTAATTTTTTGTTGTTCCCAATTTAGGCTTATTCAGTGAGAATCTATTTAATATAATTTATTAATACAAATGTGTGATTTAATTCAGTATTTACTCTAATTGGCCTTCCTTGAAAGCAGAATACTAAATTGATGACCTTGATTATTCAACAGTGATAAATAGATTTATTTACTACTGCAACTCTAGATGTGTAAGAAATATTAGCTTGTTTTTACAAAGGAAAAACTAAGGCAGGGAATGATTTTAGGTGTAAAATATCTATCAGTCTTGGATGCATACTTCAAAATGTCTGCAGCTTGATTTTTACTGGAACACTTACTATTAGCAATTTCCAGGTTGAAGGTATAGTTTTGTTGACTTCAGTTGTCTCTGTGAGTGATCAGCTTTGACCCAGAGCAGGGTCTCAAGTCAAGCATTTAATAAGAAAATCATAATTAGTAGACAAATGAAAATATAATTTAAAAGCCTTTCTGCTTAGCTGATTGGAGTCTCTGTGACAGGGACAAAATGCAATTCAGTGGGCTAGATTTCACCTGCCTAACTCAGGAGACACTTGTTTCCTATTTCAGTTTACACCTCCTGGTGTCAATGACAAATGAGTCCGGTGGAGAAGGACTTGGGGGGTGTTGGTCAATGAGAAAATGAACATGAGCCAGCAGTGTGCACTCACAGCCCAGAAAGCCAACCGTATCCTGGGCTGCATCAAAAGGAGTGTGATCAGCAGGTCAAAGGAGGTGATCCTGCCCCTCTACTCTGCTCTCGTGAGACCTCACTTGGAGTATTGTGTGCAGTTCTGGGGTCCTCAACATAAAAAGGACATGGAACTGTTGGAACAAGTCCAGAGGAGGACACGAGGATGATCAGGGGACTGGAGCACCTCCCATATGAAGACAGGCTGAGAAAGTTGTGTCTATTCAGCCTGGAGAAGAGAAGGCTGCGTGGAGACCTCATAGCAGCCTTCCAGTATCTGAAGGGGGCCTACAGGGATGCTGGAGAGGGACTATTCATTGGGGACTGTAGTGATAGGACAAGGGGTAATGGGTTGAAACTTAAACAGCAGAGGTTTAGACTGGATATAAGGAAGAAATTCTTTACTGTTAGGGTGATGAGGCACTGGAATGGGTTGCCCAGGGAGGTAGTGAATGCTCCATCCCTGGCAGTGTTCAAGGCCAGGTTGGATGAAGCCTTGGGTGATATGGTTTAGTGTGAGGTGTCCCTGCCCATGGCAGGGGGGTTGGAACTAGATGATCTTGAGGTCCTTTCCAATCCTAACTATTCTATGATTCTATGAAACCAAGGTGTTATGGACAACTGCTTCTTATGCCTTGGAACAGCGACTTGTTCTCAGGGATGATTCATACTATATCCTGAGAAAGGTAGAAATGTGCACTATTACAGTGCATACAAGCAGGGGTGCAAAATTAAGGTGTCAGATACCACTTTAATCCTCACATTTCTTAACATTAGCGTGATTAATTTTGCAGCAGTCACTTACAAAATATCCAGTTATGCATAATTTTCCAGGTCCTAAAATCACAAGACAGAGAGTAAGAAAAGGAAATTAGGCCCTATAGCAAAACATAACTAGCAGCAGGGTTGCTATTTTTAAATCTGTAACTTATACCTCTGTCATTTAGGCTAAAAAGGAACTCATAAAACAGACAGCCGTTCACTGTGTGGACTAGCACTAAAGTGGTGATAAAACTTTAATTTGGATGGTAGGTTTCACATGTATTCTCTAGTATCAGAGAAACTTGACCTTGGAATTTTTTATTCTCTGATAGGGAACCTAGTCTGTTTTAACATACATGTTATTTATTTTGGATTTTTTTTTCTGCTTACAGATCTTAGAAACTGTTCAATATATCTCTTTTTTTGCTCCTAGGTGCTAGTTTTTTGAGGCAGAGACAGTTTTTGTCTTGTATATGGTACTTAATCCAGTGGGATTCCAGTGATGGTGCATCCTGGTGTGCGGTTGCAATTCTGGTACATGCTATTGCAATACTGATTAATTCTGAAAACCAGTGCTGGTTGTCTACCAATAAAGTGTGCTGGAGCCTGAGATCTAGTACTGTGTAATATATTACACATTCAGTTTTCAACAATCATAGTTCATCCAGTTTCAGCTCATCTGTGGGATGTATTTACTCATAGTTAATGCATTTTTTACCATGTAAATTTCACGTGCCTTCTTTGCAGGGTACAATCTGTTCAAATCCCATATCATAGCCTCTTTTCAAGATGTTGTCTTGGGGCCCCAAGAAGCTGACCACCCATTGCTCCCACTCTAATTTCTTTTTATTTTGGGGAAGGGGTGTTAGCACTGTGGACTTGGTGGTGGATGAACTTTATAAGCCTTGATAATATGTGGTCAGGCTTGCAACTTTCAGGGCAGAGAAAAAAAGCCAGTTCCCACGTTTGGTCTCCAAAGGTGAAATGAAGAGCACTTTCTGCTCATACTGGTTGATCGGCTAGTGGTTTTTGATTAAATCTGATTAAGACTTTCTAATGCAAACCATATTTGGCCACAGCAAGCGGAACAAAACAGAGTCTGCAAAATTAAAATTTTCAGTGTTTCTGCTGCAATGTTTTGCTTTCCAATTGGGAAAACAGGCTCAATATTTCATTTCAGACTGAATCTATCTGAACAGAAACATGATGGTTTGTTGAATTGAGTGGAATGGTTGAAATTCAGCTCAGATTGTGTGAGTTGATGTGGAAACTCCTGGAAGCTGCAGTTGTGGGGGAAGTAATCAACGTCCTGATACTCTTAGGAAGAACTGAAACTGAAAGAAGTAGGGCTGATCATGTATTTTATCTGTTGACGTCTTCAGGTTGTATTTAGAATCACAGATATTTGAATGTATACATTTGGATGGTGTTTGTATGCACGTACCTATAAATGTACTAATTTCTAGGAGACAAATGCTTAAAAATACTTTTATAAATGCATGCATGTATATATGTATTATAGTTGTATTTATATATACTTAATAAAATGTACTTTTCTATCCTCTGGGAAAATGGCTGGAGCCCTGAGGAGAATAAAGGTTGTCTACAAAGCAAAAATGTCTTTCCAGAATATTTTTCCTGGTACATAGTGTTTTTATTTCAACACATGCTATGCCTTATCTGAACAGTTCATGTGTCTCTGACTATTATTGGCAGACCTGTGCCACAGGTCAGCACTAGGAGAATTAATACTGAAATTTAGTCTAAGTATATATATATTCTGTTAACACTCGTATGACTTTGTGCAGAAGAGCCACAAGATGGCAGGAGCACCACATGACAGCTTCCTTTTTATAGCCTTTCCATTCTATTTTTCCTACTTTTCTTGTATTGCATTGCAATTTACATGGTTTTGATGGTTTTAAAAACCAACTCAGCTCAACAGCAAGTCACTTTAAGGGTTTTAGGTCTCTTTCTTATTATGTATGCCGGAATCCAGAGTAAATGTATAACAACATTAAAAGCTAAAATCTTGTACTAGTGGAAGAATGAGTCACTCTTAACATCCAATTTCATAATTATTTCCTTATTTAGAAAATAAATTGTCTCTCCACCATCTTTTCACCTGTTTAGGAAAATATTTTTTTCTTCTTTTGTCATGTTATTAACTTTAAAAATCCTAATGGATTGGCAAAACTCTCCCAATCTCTTCCTCACATTAGAAATCTGAAAAAGACCCCTCTAGCCCCTAAAAATGCAAACATCTCCTTAACCAAGTTAAGGGATGTATGCCAGGTGCAATACTATCACAGTCTTGCTTAGAGATAGTGTAAATACAAAATGTTACCTACAACCTGACATGTGTAAACATTTTCTGAATTTGTCAACAAAGCAAAATGAGGTTTAAAATCTCTCCACCCCCTCTTAAAAATACCAAGCACCTCTCCCATATCTGTGCTTTGAAGAAGGGTTAAAACTTGCAAGAGGATCTCTTGGGATCAACAGTTTGCTAGGAAATGGGCACAAACTTGGCCATATGAATAGCCTAGAGGATTATCAGTTTACAAGAACTTAGCAGAATCCTGTTAAGAGTTCAGCAGTTTAATTCATTGGTAAGTCTTCTTGCCTAAGCCTGCTCTAACTACTTCACGGGTTTTTCTTATGTATGGGGATACATACAACACCCCACAGAATAATTTGTGCACAAACCCTCATAGGCTTCATAGGCTGAGCAGACCTTTCCTTGTAGTTGTGGATGCTCCCTGTCTTTCTGCTCTGTTCATTGTGTGAGACAGAGGTCTTGTGGAGTAGACAGCACATGTCCAGCATGTCATCAGAGGCTGCACCAGAAGATTTCTTAGGTGGTGCAGAGAAAAGAAAAAGTGAAGTGCAGGAGGACTGTGCTCATAGGAAAGAGAAGGGAAGAGAAAGCACAGTGGTTTTTGTATTAGAAGGACTAGCAAGAAGATGAATTTTAGAGAGGCATGCAAAAAAGGATGTATTACACTGCTTAATAAATGAGAGGAAAAAAATGCATGAGAGACATTTGCAAGGGTGGACTGATACAGCCAAGGTAGGAAGTGTCATCTCAAGTAGCATACTAGGACTCTGTGGGACCTCACTGCTTATGCCCAGCAGAGCCCATCTGCTTTGGGTGCTAGGAATAGCAGTCACAATTGCAGTTGTCAGGACAGATTTTTTAGGAGGTTTTTATTCTCAGTGAGTGAAAGTAATTTTATATGGACAAATATGCTACAGACCATGAATGTGAGAAGCACATTGGCAGCATAACTCCAGAAGTCACTACTGAAGCCAGCGGACTGAAAGAAATATCCTTGCTCTCTCCTCAGTGCTATTATGAGGTACTAGGACTGCAGAAGACATGGACTGTGGGAGCCTGGTGAATCTCTCCTGCAGTACTGTGCAGTGCAGCATGTTTGAGACACCAATGTTACTTACATCGCTCCAACTCAGTACTCTCTGGAGCAAGAGCTTTGTTTAATCATTGAGCAGCAAGATAAAGCCAGGGTGATTCCCCCTCCACGGCATGTGTAGGCAGGGTCTGTATCTAAGGCCTGTCCCTTTTCATTTTAAGATTCTGTTTTTGGTTTCTTAGAAGATTTTGCAGCTTAAAATATTCTCAGTGAAAATGCCCATGCTGGGTGTCAATTCTTATTTCTGTTAAGAGATACAGTTATATTGTTAACTCATTTCCCAGAATGTAAATTGGGGGAAAGCACATTTGCCCTTTTAAAGATCTTAAATGTTTCACTGAGAAGAACCAGCACTTCCATGCTCAGAAGCAAAACTCTTATGGGACTTCTTTTTAAATCAGGGCATTATCTTTGTTTGGAAAAATAAGCCCACGAGTGATTGAATTATGGATAACAGAGAAAATCTTGAAGTACACCTGCTGGTTCACGTACAGATAGGAAGACCTGGTAAGCGAGGCTGACTACTGCTACTTCCACTTAGTAGTTATGTAGGCTGGTAGTTTTTACTGCTGGCTGCAGCAGAGGAGCTCCTTTCTAGAAGTGTTCCTCAAGGAGTGACACTGAAGGGTCTTTAAATTTTGACTCTAAAGTATCTCCTCCCTCGTCTTTTCCTTTGCTCCCCTCACCTGTTTCTCTGCCCCTTTATCCCTCTGCTTCTTGTTTTAATTCTTGGAGGGTTAGTAAAATTAAATTTGTTTATGTTTCTGAGAAGCTTTGAACTAGCTTAAACTTGTCCTTCCAGACTGCAGATCAGGTGATTGCTTTAACATGAAGCATCTGAGGGAGCTATATAAAGCAGGGATCTGGAGATTCTACACTGCTAGGATAATCAGCATACAGCTCCAGACAGCACCATGGCAAACACTGAAGGATGCCAATTTGACAAAAACCCATGAATTTGACATTTATAAACTTTTAGATGTCTCACACTGCAACCTTGTACATTGGATATTTGTGTGTTTGTCTACTAATATCTATTTATCTACCTATCTAGTTATCTCTTTGCATGAATAAAATCTGTTCTAATACAAATCCACAGCTTTGTATTTCTTTGTAAAGTGGAAAATGTAAGTGGTAATTTTACCAGCAGAGAAAATCTATTTGAAGGTTTTCTCTTGATGGCAGTTTCTTCTAGAATTTTCATCTTCTTTAATACAATGTGGGATGCGAAAGTACACACGTACCCAGTGGAATCATAATCCATTTTAGCTGTTCAAACAACATCATGCTATCAAAGGACTTTGATTTCAAAGCCTTTTCACTGTATGTACTGGACTTTTTTTTTACTGCAGCAGTATATTTTGTATTTTATTCCAGTCCATTCTATACCCACTGTCTGTTATAATTACATATTATTTACTGTATTGCATATAATCATCCACAATTTGTATTGTTACATCTATTTAACACATTTTAGAGCCAATGCACAGATAACTGCAAAAGAAAAGGCAAAAATTAAGCTTCTCTTTTTTGTCCCCATCTCAATTTCCGATCCTTTCCCCGTGTTTCAAAAGCAAAAACAATTTGAAAGTTGGAGGATAGACCTTTTTGCTTTTGTCAAATGAAGGTTCCTGTTTGTCAAACCCGTTGTGTGATTTGGCTCTTTATTGAACTCCCAGAGCTATTTATACAATGCAGCACAATGTGGCTGCTGCAGGCATCAGCAATTGTGTTTTTCTGTGTAGGTGGCCTAGAAGGAATTCAATTAGAAGAATATCTGTGAACATTTGTTATTTTACTAAGCATTTGGAGGAAGAAAGAGATAGTATATACTTTCACTGCTTGCATGTAGTTATAATCCCAAAACACATACAAAGACTATGATTAACAGCAGAATAGATTTTTTTCCATCACTGAATAGGATAATGTGGCAGGCATTATTCTGTAGATCCTCCTCTGTGCATGCTTTATCAAGTCATGAGTTTGAGCTTGAAGAATTTTAAATAATTTATTTGAGTTTAGTTTTTTGAAAGATTACAGTCTTTCTCTGACATTTGCCAAAAAGTGGGAAAGTAAATACTGAACTACAGAATAACAGCTCCTTTCAGCACATCCTTATTCCCTACAGAGACTTGAGTCTAGACTCCTGGGAGTCTGTGCTAAACACAAGATTTCTTTCTATCGCCTTTGTTAATGAAACCTTTAGAAAATATTCGTGAAACTGAAGATATCCAGAGATAAAGTTCAGCCATTTCATGAATCTTGAAAAAGGCAGTGCTAACGCCGGTGTCTTACTACGGACGAAGAAAGACCCACCTGTAATCTGTCACACCTACACCTAGTGGCAACCTACTCACAGCACCCCTTTTTCCTGAAAATTCTTCTCTACAGATGAAGTCTGAAAGGGCTGCGCCCTGCCAGTCTATCCTGTGCACATCCTCTGGGCTGAGGATCCCAGTGTTTTACCCTGGAAAAAGAGGCTGGCAGATGCAGATTTACAGCTCCTCAGGTATGAAACAGCCAAATGCCAGCATACTTAGCAGTAAATAAACACTCTTTATGTTGAAAAAGTAAATGATTTCAGGTAACAGTAGGCAGTAACAAGAGTCAATAGCAGTAACAGCAATTAATTTTTTTAAATAATCCGCAAAATATATTTTATTTTTGCAAAGGAAAAAGATGGTTGGTTAGTTGCACTTAAGGATTTGTTCATGTAATAAGAGTACTGACAAGTAACAGAATATACAGTTTTATTTGTGTTTAACTTTAAAGAAAAGAAAAAGATTAAAGATTCCATGACAAAATATTAAATAAATAAGATGCTGTTTGTTAGGTGAATGAAATGAGATCTAAATAAAGGATCTTTGCAGTTGCAACTAAATATTAGATGATGACTTATTTGCTTTACTTTTGCTACCTAACCTGCAGAATATTTTTCATGAAACAAATGCAAATTGTTCCTGAGAAGAATAAGATTGCAAGAAGCTCCTTTATGTCTCAGTTTTCCATTACAATGACTTTTCAGGAAAAATGCTTTTTCTGGGTATTCATGAAAATAACTCTTTCAGTACTTGCATAATCTTCCAGTCTGTATTGTTCACAATAAATAGCAGAGTGACAGATAAGAAACCATTTTGCCCTTTGACCTTCATTGTAAAATAAGGAAATTACATTTAAATGATGAGTTAGACACAATTGTGATGATGATGGAGAGTAATTATCTAATAAGAGTTGTTGACATAAATTGTTACATGTATTAACATATATTTTTCATGTTAAACATATTACTGAGGGACTAAACCTTACAATCACAGAATCCCAAGGGTTGGAAGGGACCTCTAGTCCAATCCCTCCACAAGAGCAGGGTAACCTAGAGTACATCACACAGGAACTTGTCCAGGCAGGAATGAATAATAAACCCTGTATCCTCCTTATTAGAAAAATGTAAGATATATGGTATAAGGTCCATGAAGCATATTGAAAAGAGAAATAAAATATTTAGTTTTGCTTACTTAGATTCAGTACAGGAAAGAACGGTACTGCATAAAAGCATTTGTTTTGGGTTGGGTTTTCTATTATTTTCAACAGGGAAATGACTTGACTGCATTACTCAGGAGTATAGCTGGACCAAAATATTAATTTCTTTGCCAGTGAAGACTTTTTCATGACATCTATCCATCCCATAAAACCCTGTGTGTCAAATTAAAATCAGTATTCATAATTCCAAAAGCTTTCATAACCTCAGTCTCCTTTAATGGTAGTACCATTAATGATGCTGTTATCCATTTGAAATGTAATGTTCTGATGTAAATTTTTCGTATTTTAGACATCCAAAGTAGGCATTCAGGCAGCATGCATGTGGACACTCTTGAGAAAACCATAAGGCCACCTCCCTCTTTGTGTGGAAAGTCTCCCATGGAAATTCATACAGCACTCCAGAAAAGCGATGGTATGGACAGTCAGAAATGTGACTGTGGGAGTGTTCTCAGTGCATCTGTAGCAGGACACAGCTCGTGCAGCGTTGAGTTCAACAATAATAATTTGAGAAATGGGTACCTAAAGTACAGTAGGAATTGTTAGTAATCACCTAATTTACCTACTCTTCTACATAATACTGGAAAGACCTAATAATTTGGGATATTCTAGGGCAACAAGTGGTATGGACAGCATATTTTTTGTGTTTTCTAGTGATTACAGATCTGGAAATGTAGTACTACAAGACCAAAAACATGCTTTTAATCTGCGGCTGAACACTGCTTAAGTCAAACCAGTAGAATGATTTTCATTGGTATGAGGAAGCATATTCCGTGTGTAAGAAGGCAGCTTCAGGAATACCAGGTCTTTTTCACAGAACAACTGACTGTTTTACCTGTCTGGTGAACAAACTACACTGCTCAAGGCATGTCTCACCTGGGGTTATCTGCTACAGTCACCCTGAATCATGTAAAACAATAATCTCATATCAGAAATCTTGGACTCACATTACCCAAGGACTGAAAAAAAAAGGGTAGGAGAGCTATGAGCATTTTCAGGCTAGAAGATGAAAAGTGCTGGGGTTCCTTCAAAATATGACCCATAATTATAGATTGCGACCTCCATTTTTCGCTAGTAAATACATCTGAAACTTCTCTTCCTCTGTTTCCTGCATGAGATTGGACTGAAGGAGGGAATTGTAGGGTTCTCCCTTTTTGTGACCTTTTTTTTTTACATGCTCATTTCATTCTTTGGCCTATGCCTCCTGATTATAGAGGATTTTCATTGTGTCTTTCAAATCCAGCCCTCCATTTCCTGTGAGAATGCTGCTTTGCCCCGAATCCTTTTAAAGTATGACTCCCTTTTAGAATGTGTCCATGATTTTCCGGAATAGTGGATCATTCTTCACCATACACAAATGATGGTTCACATATTTTGATCAAGAAGCTTCAAAGCTGCCTGTAGATCTGATGACTTTTTGGTTTTTAGTAACTTGAAATAGCTGAATGATGACCCTCCGCAACACTGCAGGATTGTGGTAAGCAACTAACTTGCTGATATATAAGGACAGTAATGTTCTCTTAAAATTCACTTCTATGCTGATATTTGTCTGCCGAAAACTTAAATATTGTTATTAAACAGAGAATAGTTATCACTTGTGACCCTCAGAAAGTGCAAAGAGCATTCCATAATCATATAGCTTGATGGCTGTTTCCACATATTTCCTTATTCACTGTGGTATGTATTAATCTACAGCATGCTCTAAAGCTAAAATGAATTTTGCAGGGAATTATTCATGCCCCTGTTCAGATGTGATGTAAGAGGAAAACACATGTGTTTGCAGACTGATGTTAACCCCATAAAAAGACCATTTATTAGTGGGAAAATCATCTAACTCTTCTAACAGGCATTGTTCAAACTGAGGCTGAGAAACAATGACAGTTCTGTGCTGTATGGCACAGTGTTTTATTACATTATAAATTCTCGATGCAGTGACATCAATATTCATCTTCTCTAGTACAATATAGAAGTCATTGCAATTACGAACAAAGCCTTCCACAAGTGACTGTTGTACTGGATTGTGTATAAAAAATCAATATTAACAATTTAGATGAAAAATGCTAAATGAAAAGGAGAGTTGCTAATGCAATATAATAAAATCTTTCAAAATGTGCCACTGCTTCTTTTAGATATTTTTCTTTTTTTTTTTTTTTCTGCTCACAGGGGATCAAGGCAATGACATTATAAAGAAAATGTTACCTCCATAGCCTCATATGCCACTCTAATTTTAGATGCTCATTTTCAGGCTCCTGTGGATTTTGACTGAATTAGTTGCTTAGAAATATCAGTTATCTGCTTTTTGCTTGAAACCCGTGTGTTCTTCCTAAAGAAGCTTTTTTCTTTTTTACAGGACTGCTGTACACAGCACTCTAGAAGTATCCACTCTCCTTAAATGGGAATTAAAACCTGAAGATTAATAAAACATAACTTACCCTAAAATAACGTTACATGTATTTCTTGTTACAATTAATTAGAGGTAGTAATTGTAAAGAGGAAAGGACAAACATTGTACTCTGTCTAGGTCTTCCAAGGTCACAGACAAATTCTGCAATTTTATCTGTGGCTTGGACTGATTCTTTTAAATGAGTTTATATGGGCTGTAAAACAAGACAGAGGAAAGTGGTGGTAAATTGCATGAATTTTTAGGAATGTGTAAGAGTGACAAAGAAAAACAGTAAGTCATTGTGATTCTGTGTGCTTGAGGCAATAGGTAGCAGAGTCACTCTGAAAAGCTGTGAAGTCCATTTGTTGCTGATTTTTAAGCTGGGCTCTTTTAAAGGTACATTATTCTGAATATCTTTTGCTCAGTAATCTTTCCTCATCCAATGGCCTTTAAGATGAAGGGATTGTAGCTAGAGAGTTCGGAACATGTGATGGAAGTTTTCAAGCTGCTTTGCTTCTCTTTATGGTAAAAGAATCTTTAGCCGTGGAGAGACTGCTGAGATGTTAATCTCCAAAGAAAGCAACATGTCCCTTACACATGATATGATCCCTTAATCAAAAGTTGCAGATGGCACAAAAGAAGAAAACCAGCTATTTTCTTATAGCAATACATATTCCTCCAAAATGAATATGCAGTGTAAATCTACATTATATATATTTTTGCAGAAGAACAGTAAAATTTTATGAACTGTTATAATTTTCTGTTCCTAAATCAAAGCTTTAATGATAATCTCTGAAGAAAATATCTAAAATAAGAAGATAATTTATGATCACATGAAGGCAAAACCAAAACAAGCAGTAACCCATCGTCCCATTGTGTTACAAGTTGGTCTCAAGACTATACATTACTAATTATTATCTTCAAATCAAGTGTTTTAAAGTCTTTTTAAAGCACAAAACTTAAATTTTGAAGAAATTTAAAAGGCATCGAGCTATACAGACAAGAAATTCAAGAAACTTCAACACTTCCCTGTAAATTTTCCAATCCTTGGGGAAAACTTAGCACCTTTTCTGAAAAATCACCTCTCTTGTCATTGTCTAGCTACCTTTACACAGTTACAGAAATAAGTATATTATCTTTTTAGATAGGTTTCTCCAGTGTTGCAGTCCGTGAGTCTGATTGTGGATTGCTGCAGACTGAACATTATTTGCTTTCACCTAGTAAGTACTCTGAAATCTTACAGTTTTCCTTTTCTATGTTCTTGTGGAAATCTTCAGTAGCTCAGCCGAAGTGTGATAGTTCACAGCTGTAGGATTAGCTAAGAAGCCATATTCTATAAAATATTCAAGACATGGGCAGTCCTCAAAGAGCTTCTTGTAACCCACTTGTAGATGTGTGCTATTGTGCCTGTTCCACAGATCCTGTGTGTTTCAAGACTGTCTTATCAGCTTTAGTAATTTTAGCTCTGGAGCTGCTAAGTGTGTTAGCTAAGATACGGGGCATTTTCTAAGCTGTTTCTCTGTCTTTTGGTTGAAGCTTAGTGTCTCTTAACATTTTGTTTATGTGGCTCTCAGGTGAGCATATCTCCTACTAGCTCTTCAGTAGTGACATTTGCATTCTTCATAATGACTGTCTTTATCAGTTACTTTTAGGAAAATGGCTCATACTAGTGACTTCTTCACTGTGTTCCTGAAGCAGTAGTAGAGAGGCAGAGACAGAGGGTTTCTGTGCTTTTTCATTAATGAACTGAATTCCTGTGAGATAATAGGTTCATGCTACACATGCTTCTGAGTGCATTAGGCATTGGTGAGTGTGTTAGATGTTCAGAACCCATCACAGTTAAATCTTGAGAGGAATTTCTAGAGAGCCCTCATTCTTGATCTGATCCCTGATTTTTAGAGTTCCTAGGCTCAGTCTGTGGTAAATAGTTATTTCTGCAAACAGAGTACTTAGAGGTAGTTGGTATTATTTGAAGACGAGGAGAGACAACAAAACCAGTATCATGGTGAGTGCAAGGAAGTAAAATTCTTTCTAACCAAATCCAAATGAAATTGAGACTATCTTATTTAGACACATGGCTGTGCAAAGCTAGTTGCTCAGATTGAATTACTTGATAAAACTTCCATGAGCAAAATTCTTTTGGTTTAGTCCATGATTTTAGAAAGACATTAAACTTTCAAGTATTTTCACGATATCTCATTTTTGAAGTAACCCACTATGTCCTCTATAGTCTAGGAAAAGATTGAAGGTTACATGCAATAAGTGGTAATTCTCATGGTTTTGATGAGTGCTTAGATAGCCCTCATCATGTTTGTTTAACTACATGAGAAACCACTTTTATATTAAGCACCTCCAAGCTGAGTTCCAGCAACATCTACTCCTTTCCCTTTCTGTGAACAGAAGTCACCACATTTCTTGCCATCCATGAACTGAAGTTTATCTTGATTTTTATTTAAAATGATTTACCAATTCTTCATTTAGCAGATGTTTGACATTTTCAAAGAGTTTGAATAACACAAAATTAAGATGATGGCTATTCTCTATTTAAAATCATTC
Organism: Melopsittacus undulatus; assembly: GCF_012275295.1. Classification (NCBI taxonomy): domain Eukaryota; kingdom Metazoa; phylum Chordata; class Aves; order Psittaciformes; family Psittaculidae; genus Melopsittacus; species Melopsittacus undulatus. Next base: position 96,625,517 of record NC_047528.1, read on the forward strand.
TCCATTTGAGCCATTTGAAGGGGTTTAGCAAAGTAGATCAGATGATGCCTTTTGTCAAAACCTAAATGGCTACCCAGTCTTGGATATATAGAGAAGGAGATGGAAGCTTTATCCTCTAATTTCTCTACTTCATCATGGGTTACCACAAAGATCACTAGTAGCAAATAAACTATCACAACAATTACTAATAGCAAGTATACTTACGATTTATTAATGAAGTAAATCTATCTATAGATAAATTTGATTGGAAGAAGGGGCCAAAAGATCAATAAGGTAACAGACAAGAGTCTCTATAAATGATCCATGTTGTGGAGTCTGGACTCAGCCAAGTGTCCCTGGTGAGAGTCCAAAATCTCATAGCAAGTTCATATAGAATTCAACCTGTTTAGGAAAAGCTATGTACAGCATAGAAGGTTCTCCCATGCTCATAGAGACAGAGAGACTTCATTTTTGGATAAAAATTAAGTCCTTTTTATAGCATAGGGACATAAGGCAGTGTAAAACATCCTATTTCAAACAGCCAATAAATGATATTAATTTTTAGTTTACACCTGTAACAGATGATAGATGATGATGTTTTCTGTTCTTTCAGAGGGATTTTATTTTTCCAGACTGTTTTCTACCTCTTCAGATGAAGTTGCCACTGCAGTCCCTTGTATTGGTGTTATCTCAGGAAGTCTGGTGTCTAAGTGCCCCAGCTGCACTTCAACTACAAGAGGCCAATTGCCCTTTTCAAAGATATTTCTGGTTCCCCTGCTTGCAGTTTCAGGCTGGCAGGTCTTTATTTGTCAGTATTTTACAGCAGACATTTTTCTTTTGCTCGGAAGCGTTCCCTTTCTAACCAGGCCACCTTTATGTTTGCTCACATTACATTCAGGAAAGAATTAGGGGCAAAATTATTTCCTGCTGTGTCTCCAATCAGTCCAGTAACATCACACTAGAGATTAATTTTGTCCTGAGTTTGTTAGGATATACTATTAGGATTCTAAAAACGGAAAAGTATCAAAATCTAGTATTGATAAAACAGTCATGAATACTTGAAGTGTATGGGACATGTACAATAGCAGTCTTGCAGAAAGGAACTTTTTAGCTGACTGTGGGATTATTATATGATATAATATTGTTATGTAGTATGAGTAATGCATACATGTGTATGTTTGGGCTTAAAAAGCTATTACAAGGACAATAAACATATAACTCCCTTATCATGGTCTGAAAACTGTGGGAAAGGTCTTTTCTGAGCTTACCCATATCACCTTCAAATGCATAAAATGTAAATTTCAGGTTACGCTTTCTTCCCAAGCTTAGATTTGCTTGCAGTTTCTCTGTACGGTTTCTTTGATAAGACAGCTGTGAAGGTACATGTACCCTGAGTACTGACAGTTGTGGTGACTACTGGTACTGCTGATAATATTAATATTAGGAACGATATAATTCCAGGATTTTTTCTACTCTATCATGGGAAAGCCTATAATAAGTAATTATGCATGAGTTTGAGATATCATTCTGAAATGTGTGCACGTGTCTGTGTTCAGCCTCATTTTGGGGAAGTAAGATACATAAGGAACTTTTCTACAAGGGTACTAAATTGGATGAACTGTTTTGATACATCTGTGGTGCACTTTCAGGATGTAAGCTTTTAACATGTAGGCTTCAAGGAGCAATCACTAAGGGCTGAGATCAGCTGTAGCTCACTTGTAAAAAGTGTTTACTTTCTGCCAAATCGGGATATGGAGATACTGACCAGTTGGAATGAGACTGGTAGAATATCAATGAGCCTGGAGGACAGCTTCAGGGGTGCTGAGTGGGTGCTTGTTCCCTATTTCCCTCCTTGCTTAGGGATGGAGTCCTTTGGGTCTGAGGCTGTGAGGGTGTCATGAGGAAGGAAGAAATGGGAACAGTAGAAAGAGTAGGATGCTGAGTATGCATATCATTAAGCCCATCTGGGACTTGTGCACTAGAGGAAGATTTTAGTGGGCAATCTGAGGGCTGTCATTTCAACAACCAGTAAAATCTAGCAAAGACATGAAATAAAAGGTGAGTAAAAGGTCTTCCATGAACACAAGCCCACACATGAGCATGGCATACCACTGCTTGATTTCTCATGAACGCTGCTCAAGGCTACTACAGCAAAAAATTCATGCAGCTCCACAAGAGGGACCCGCATTTGTTTAAAGGTGTTATCTTCTTAATGGCAGCCTGCTACCAATTTTGGGAGATTGGAAACATTCTATTGTACACCTGGTATGTAGCCACTGCAGTAGACAAAGACATGGGACTTTGATATGTGTAATATTTGTGTTAATGAAAGCATTGTTTGCCTTTTAAAATGCCATACCTTTGATTTAAATGAGATACTCAAACTGACCTATATTATCCTTTTCTCCTGTAGTATTTGCATGGCGGACATTATAAACATCTTAATTTAATGAGAATATTACTCTAATTGAAGCTGCTACCTAGGAGTGCTGAAGCAGCAGGTGCACACTTCCTAATAATGAAAACACAGAATATCTGGCAAACAAAATATAATCCATCATAAACAACATAAGAGCCTAAAGAAAGACAATAATGTAAATGGAATGGAATATGCTTCCCTGATGTGTCACTTTCAATCACAGACTGTCTCATTTAGAACATGAATTTCCCTCAGGGCTTCTGCAATTTTTAAGACTTGCTGACTATTCATGCACCGATAGTGTCCATTCTCTCATCTCTTTACAGGGTATTTAAGTGAATAATGTTCATTAATGTTAAAGGAAAAGTTTTAGATTAATTGTTTTAAAACAGTATTCAGAAAAAGCATTTTGTTGGTTTTGACATGCAATACCTGCATATAAACCGCCTTCCACTACCCGAACTGAATAAGAAAGTTGTGTATTTACAAAAACATGTCTTCCTTTCAGCCAAAAAGTGCATCTGATCTGACAGTGAGTTTCCAGGAGAACAACTAAAAATTCAGCATTTTTGTGCCGGGGAAATTCTGACGTGCTGAAAATGCTTACCTTGTGCTTCAGGACAGCACAGTGCCTGGAATCTGCTCTGCAAGAAAACAGTCAAAGAAAGGTTTGGTTTTGAAAATCTTCGTCTTCTGATTTCCTGGGAAAAAGTGAGAAATAAGTCTACGGCTTTAAAGGTTGCTTTCCTTCCACCTGTAGGGAAAGCAGGTGGGCAGCTCTGAAATGCTGTCTCAGATCAGAGTTCCCAGTGCTGCTGGAATGTTAGGATTATGATGGAGCAGAGATATAGATGCTGAAATATCCTGGGCTGGGCTGCTCAGGACCTGGTATCTTTAGCTGCCATGAAAGCTGTGAAGACTGGATTCATAAGCAATCTATCAGGAGAGACAGTAGAGACATGCCAAAATCCTGCCGTATTTTCCATAAGTGTTTGTGGATACCAATCACTTACAAAACATAATTTCCTTAAAAATAATTGCTTTTTTTTTTTGGTTGGAACCTCTCATGGAAGGTCTGAGTTCTAGGCTTATGAAAATATTTTGCTAAGGCCTACAATGGCAATCTCTAATCATGTGTTTCTGCAGCTTGATCTACACATAGCATTATATCTATGCACAGACGGTGTATCTAGAAAAGTGTTTCCCTGCTGTAGGCATGCATTGGCTCAACACAACTCAGATGAATAATGGCAGCTTTTCTGGGCTCTTCATCATTAACCCAGGGCTCTCTTTGCAGAGGCAACTGCTGAGTTTTTATTCCTTCATTTATTTTTAACATACCTGCAGGAATGTGAGTGATATGAACCTCCTCTGTTTCCCACTTTAATGTTCCATTTGGAGTTGTGCAAAATGGCCTTAAGCTTTTACATATGTGGAAAATTCTCACCTGGATGTACATTTGGTCTAAGCTGCCCAGCAATAACTGGTTAGATAACACTGTCAGTGTTGTGATCTGAGGAATTAAATAAGATTCGTGTATGCAGCTATTCACTAAAGTCTTTCCTCATCTTCCTGCAGCTCACAGTCTTGTGCTTTTGCCTCCTTGGCCTGAGGGCATTGTGGAATCAACCATGGTTCCCGTGAATCCAATAAATTCATCTGTAGAGATCAAGGTGCAGGAGGATGGAAAAAGTTACTATGGGACAGTTTCTTTGCCTCTTGATCCCTCACTGGTGTTCTCACATATATAGTAAAACTAACAAAGAAAATGGGAGAAATGCATTTCCCCTAGCTTTCCATTGGCTTATTATTTTCCTTATAACACATTCTCCCTTGCACTGGTACATTAGTTGCCTTAGGTTCTTGAAAATGCCTACTTTGTCCTTTGAGAGTAGTTGCAATTGCCTGCTGTCTATCTTAAGCATCATCTTGCAATTTGAGAGAAAGGCCCACTGGACTAAACATTAAGATTTACTAGTGTGACATAACCCCTCCGATGTCTTATAGTTGGAGATGTCCAGCAGAATGAATAAAAGCTTTTGTTCTTGGCTCTGTTTCTGCATAATCTACACAGGCAAAGTCCCGAATGTAAAGGGGGTACTGTTAGGTCAACAGTGATAAATAGTGGTAATGCTTGGAAATTACTTAGTGCTAATTAAAGCTCAACTACTATAATTAGTTTATTTGCTTATTTCTGGAACCTTTTGTGGTTTAGTTATTGATTTTATTCATACAGAGGTGGTTTAGACAAGGATATTGAATCAGAGGTTTTATGTTCTCTGAAGACCTTCTACTGAACCATGCAATAATATATAGCACAATTAGAGCAAGGTAACTGAAATAACAACATCTTAAAAGGACTTGTTTTTCGGCTGTCTTGGAAATGTATTGGTTTCAAAACAATTTTTAAGGAATGAGGTTATTTCTGCTTTCTCAAAAAGAGAAGAAATAGTCTTAGCAAAATATTTACTGTGTAATTTCCTTTCTCCTTTTGCATAGTTTTTGACTTGTGAATAATTTCTATGTTGTTACTCATAACACTTCCACTTCATTGGACTGAAGTGCAAGTACAAGAAAACATAACAAAACCAGGCAGACTTTAAGTTGGACAATTATATGACAATTTTATTGATTTAAACCTACTTAAAAGTAATTTTTGACCTGTTCTGCTTCTCATGAAAAAAGCTTCCTTCTGTTGTTTTTACCTTCAGGATATGGTTTGTCTGAAATCAAAATGAGAAACGTAATGTCTTATTATAAAGTAAAATATCAAAGACATGCCTGGAATATCTATATAGAGTGTTCAGCAAGTTTTAATAAGCACTGAGGAGTCCACTTAGTCTAGAGAAATGTACATAGCACTTTTTCTTACAGGGTAAAGTAATTCTTCTCAGGCTCCTGAAAATAATTATTCCAATGTGAAAAAGGTTTAAGAAATGTGATCATTATCATAGCTCTTCAGACACTAAAATGTCACCTTCTAAAGGCACTTGAGCTAGGTCCATGATAATTCCCTTTACTTGTTGCCAACAAGTGATTTAGCCACCTACGTTCTTGCTTTCTTTAAAAAGCAAACAGTGAGACATTTGGGCACTCTCTGCAACACAGGGAAAAAGGTGAAACATTTCACAACAAAAACCTAACTCGTACACTAAGTAAAAAGCAAAAAAAAATCCAGCTCCTCACGTGCTCCACATACACAAATAGGATAGCTCTTAAATCCCATCCTGCAGGTGACTTGCTTAAGGTTTCTGTCTGTGAGGAAGCGAGTGTGTCAAACTCTCTTTTGAAACTCTGGACTTCTTTCTCTTTTTTTCTGTCTCCCAAGTCAGTGAGCACTTTTGTCCACTTTTGTCTTTCAAAGTGTGCCTCATAGTGCTGATCCACGCAGGATCACGGTTGATGATCAGAGCATAAAAGCAGAATGTTGAGAAAATACATCTCAGTTCCTCTTCTTGCCTAGGAGGAATTCAAATTTACATGCCTCCCTAGAAGTGCAGTGATAGCAATAATGTTCTATCCTTTTTATTGGTGGTGTGCCTCAGTACAGGATATAAAGATTTCTTGAACACAAGGAGAGGAGAAGAGTAATTTGTGCAGAGGTCTTCTTCTCAGGGCAACATTAACTAGAGTGCTGTGTTTTTTAAGTTTTGTCTACAGAGCTTCAGATGTTATGGGTGGGATGTGGCCCTGTACAAAACTGCCTGTAGACCACTGATGAATGTACTCTCCTGACCGATGTGAATCTTCAAAGGGCAACTAACCATGGTTCTCCTGCTCAAGTGAGAATTTCTCTTTGAGGCACATACATTTTCAGTTCTAACTCTTGATTTATCTAATCTAACTTTCTAATCCAATGTCACTAGACACGCGAGTGCTTTGAATGATTATATTGATACACAATATATTCTTACATGCTTGCATTTTCTGGGGAATGAAGTGCTCACTTTTATGTGGTGAAGAATCCGGCTGATTTACTTCTGTGGGTGTTTGTTGTTTGCAGGTGTTGCTGAAATATGTTGGACAACCTCCTTTGAAGATGTGTGCTGTTTGTCACCTGTTTACTTTATCTTGCCATTAGTTTTGTTCTTTTCAGTTGGGTCAAAGAGCATATTTAATCTTTTTTAACCATTCTATAATGTTTACATGGTAAAGCTTTCTTAGTGGGGGTGACAGGATGACCACCATGAGAAAAGGCCGGGGCTGCCCCATGACAGACCCACCACAGAACACAGCTGTGGTAATAGCAAGAGGAGTGTGGAGGTGTTTGGAGTGAAGTTGAGCTTGGGAAAAGGGGATAATAAGTGTTTTTCCCAAGTCTGTATATAATTGTTTCTTTTTTCTTCTTCCCTACTACATGAATTGTTAATTAAATACTTATTTTAATTGTCAATAAACTAAACTAATTTCTCCAGGTCAAGTCTGTTTTGCCCATGATGGTAAGTGGTAAGAGATTCGCATGTCTTTGTCTTGACTCAACAAGGTTTCTTGCTCTGTTTTTATTTTCTGCCAGTCCATGAGGGCAGTGGCTGTGTGTATGTCTGGTAGCCGAGACCACTCCACCACAGTCACCCAAGAAAATAACAAAAGTTTTTGAAGCAGAATACTTGGTAAAGCGGTGTCTCAAGTAGCACTTTTCATAAAAGAAATTATTTGAACTAAGATTCATTGTTTTGAAGAAAAAAGAGTATAAAAACATTACAGAAGTATTATGGAAATGCGTATAAACTGTGTAGATATGCCAGAATAATGTTCCACCTCAGTTATGACACTTCTTCTATCTTTCTTCCAAAACAGTAATACTTGTAAATTACATTTATAACTTTTTTAAATAAAAATTCCCAACATTCATGTTGACTCTGCTATTTGGATTGTGTTTACAGCATTTTTAAGTTGAATGAATCCCAAGGAAATATTTCATTTCATGAAGCATTGCTTAGAATTCTTTCAAGGTGTTTCCTGTGTCTGTATGTGCAGAATCCTGAAATCTCTTGGACATAATTTCTCTTGAATCCACAATATTTCTAAAATTCTGTTAAGACTGTGGTTAAAAAAGGGAAAAAAAGTCAAAGATATTTTATTGTCGATACAGTTTTTATCAGATGATTTTATATATTTTTAAAATCTTTATGAAGCATCAAAGCCTTCTTTTTGTTCATATCAAGATTTGAGGTTTATTTGAAGAAAACAATTTGTAAGACAGAAGGAAGAAATTAATGTATTCTTTTTCAGGCTTGATGTAAGACCGTGGCCTGAGACATTTCAGAAACAAAAGTTTCTTTTTTAAGTTTGGTGGGTGCTTAAGAGACTGATTTATCACATTTTGAGTCTAAAAACCGCTTCAATTTTCAGTTGCTCAGGTTTTGGTATCCTGTAAGTTCTAATTCAATAGACTCAGTTGTTCTCAAGCCACCCACAGAGCTCCCCAGGAGAAAAAGAAAAAAAAAGCCAACAACAATGAGGAAAATACTTGATATTTTTTTGAAAGGAAAATAACCCCAAACATCTTAACCTCCCTGCCTACACCCATAGCAGGATTTTATTACGTAAACTGCTGAAACAAAAAGTAGTGTATTTCCCAAATAGCTTGTTTCACACCCTTCAATTTTTTTATCATCTATTCTTCTTCTTAAGTAAATTACACGCTAATGTTCCAGTCTTCCTGGATGATGTATTTCATCTGTTAAGCAAAAATAGTGTCTTAGATTCTGATAATGTGTTTCTGTACTGCTTATTCAGTACCTAGATTGGCTTCAACATGCAATGACAGAGACTGAGCCTGTTTTCATGAGTGTGGCTTTGTACCTGGGCTACTCTGTTGTGTTTCTCAGTGTCCTGGGTTCAGCAGTAGCAGTAATCTTTTCTCCTTCTTGGTAGCTGATGCAGTGCTGTGTTTTGACTTTCAGGCTGGGAATGGTTCTGATAGCACTGATGTTTTTAGTTACTACTCAGTAATGTTTACTCCGGCCAAGGACTTCCTGAGCCTTCTGCTCTGCCAGGGAGGAGGGGAGGCTGGGAGGAAGCAGAGACAGGACATCTGACCCAAGCTAGTCAAAGAGGTATTCCACATCATGCCTAGGATGTAACTGGGAGTTACCCAGAAGGGAAAGCGCTCAGGGAGTTGGAGGAGGTATTGGTCAGTGCTCAGTCAGGCAGGGTGGGGTGAGTTATTGGTCAACGGGTGGTGAGGTGTTGTATTCTCTTCACCTGTTATTTCCTTTATCATTATTATTCTTATTTGTGGTAGCAGTAGTGATTTGTGTTATACCTTAGCTATTAAACTGTTCTTATATCAACCATGGGAGCTACATTCTTTTGATTCTCCTCCCAATCCCTCTGGGAGTTGGGGGAGAAAGGGAGGGAAGTGAGTCAAGGAGCTCTGTGGTTGGGTTTAAACCACGACACTCAGCTTTCCTCACGTGTCTTTGCATGACATTGACTCTGGCAATGCAACCATGCCCTGTTGGCAAAACCAGACAATTTGGTGGGCTAGTGAAGAGTTAGAGGAGTTACCTCCAGTTTGCTCTCTTAATGATGCTTGACACATTGCAAACAGCATCTGTGTTTCCAGCTGTCACAGGATAGATATTGTAGAACATCATAAGACTACTCAAGAGTCCACTATTCTGTAACTATCCATCTAAAGATCTGTCAATGTCTCACCCATAGTAACCTTATAGATGCCCCAATAACTCATTCAGTCACTCTGCCACCTTCTGCGCCTCAAGTTTCCATGTAGAGCTGAAATTCTCTCAACACCCTTCACACGATCATGATTTAGGTTTATGTATTTCTCATTTAAAGAGTGTCCCAGCTGAAAGAAAACCTAGGGCAAGTTAAGGTGTGATGGTGCCCTTGTTGCTTTTGCAAGCTTAAATCATATTTAGGCTTAATTACAAATAAGATGACAATATTTTTTTTAACAGTCTTATATGGGTAGCAGTGAATGCAGAGATGCATCAAATAAAAAAAAAGGATGTCAAAATTTAAATTAATGTGGTCAATAAGAAGATTTGGGATACAATATTCGTCTACTTATGGAATTTGACAATGTGAAAAGATGTCTCACAAGACAGTGATTATAGAAGTTGAAGGAAGCCATTCTTGCATTCCTTTGCCTTTTCTCCATACTGTACTTTCTTTTTTTTTTTGCTATTAGGGTTTGAGTTAGGGTTAATGGCAAAGACTGCATTGCCAGAATACAGAAAGCAGGATATCCATTGTCTTTGTGCTGCCACTGTTAGAAACTAGCAAAAGAAGTGCCCACACACATACGGCTTTACTAAGTTTAAGTTGCAAAAAGGCTTTGAAATTTACAGCCCCCTTAGGTAGTTGAAAGATAACTTATGTCTCCTTTTTCAGCTTGAAAATGAAGTGCCTTCTCTCCCCCCCAGAGAGCATTTAGTCTCCAGTCTCTAAATATGTCAAAGGAGCTTTATCAACTGCTGACTGGGGAGGCCCAAGCCCACTGAAGGCAGTACATATAGCCCCACTTCCTCAGACTACCTCCAAAATGTTCAGTGTGCCATTTAGTCAGATCAGTGCAAAATGAAGGATTAGAAGACAAAGCTGAGTGGAAACTACAAAAGTTCATATGATGTGTCATTTTTCCCTATTTGTCAGATCTCTTCCCTATCTTCCCCTCTCCCCCCTCCCCACTTCACTCTACCAGGAGTCCACATTGCCCTTTCCAGAGTCTGTTTCACCTCGTTCTTTCTCTCTTCCTTCTTGTCTCATTCCTTCTTTCACAGCAATGTTTTAACTTTTATTTCCCTCTTCTCTACGCTTTGTTACAGCTGTATAAATCTTTTGGATTGTGCTCTTCAAATTTGGCTTCAGTTTAATTTCTGATACTTTCTGATAGTTTCTGATACTTTCCTTTACGGTTCCTTAGGGTCCATAAACTACATTTGTTTGACTCTTTGTCTCCATAACATAGAACCCATTTTAAACATGGATACATGTCTTTCTGTCTTACTGGAAATAACAGAAGATGTGGGTTTTTAGAGAAAGTCTGATCTAGCCTGTGATGAGTTAGTGTGGTTTGGCCAAATGCCACAGTGAGATAATTGTCTTCTTTGTAGTACTAAATGATTGTCTGCTTGATCTCACTGATTATCACATCAGCTAGAGGAAGGGTGCTGTCAAGATAACATCTTGCTTTCTCCTTTCTTCTCCCTTTTCCCCAATCTGCAAGTATTTCATCTTTTCCACCTTACTAAGCCAGAGGTAATGATCTGGCCAGGACATACTCCTTGTTTTTCTCTATATATTTCCACTTATTTCCCCAGAGCTCATTCTTGGAGACTTTTCCTGACTTCTGTCTAACATATAATTTCTTTGATAACTCTAGTTCTTATTCCTCCTGGGCTGTTTCTCTTTTCCTTGTGGACTCCCTTTATACAGTGTACTACTGCAAAAGGACCTATTGTAAAATATCATCAAATGGTCAGTTTAGGCTGCTTTTTTGAGTTTGAGCGCATCAGCAACCCTCAAAATAAATATCAAGAGTTAATTATTCAGGCGAAAAGAAATTTACCTTGCCCATAAGTAATTTTGGAGCATGAAGACAAAAATCTCAGGACAAATCATACGCCACGCCTTGCTTTTATCTGTCTGTAAAGTTTCAGATTGATTTAATTACATTTGTCTTTCTGTTTCTGTCATAGTTTAACCTGGTCTTTTTATTGATGCTGTTTATAGAAGCATTAGATTTTCAAAATTTGTTTTTCCTTTATGTTCATGTTCTGCTATTATTAGGATTCTTAGCAGTAGCAGTAATACTATGGTGCACTGATATCAAACATCCTTCAGAGAATGTTGCATTTTTCTTTGGCAAGGCTGGCTATCTCATATCAAACATAATAAATCATCATAGAATCATAGAATAGTTAGGGTTGGAAAGGACCTTAAGATCATCTAGTTCCAACCCCCCTGCCATGGGCAGGGACATCTCACACTAAACCATGTCACTCAAGGCTCTGTCCAACATGGCCTTGAACACTGCTAGGAATAGAGCATGCACAACCCCCCTGGGCAACCCATTCCAGTGCCTCTCCACCCTAACAGTAAAGAATTTCGTCCTTATATCCAATCAAAACTTCCCCTCTATGAGTCTGAACCCGTTACCCCTTGCCCTGTCACTACAGTCCCTAATGAAGTGTCCCTCCCCCCAGAAACATACTTTAATAAGAAATATACCTTTATGATGCAAAAGTAAACAAGCTTACCTTGAATTTATAAATTGGTTCTCCTACTATTATGATATTTGATAGTGAATCACAATTTCCTTTACTTTCTGCCCATAATATACATCATATTCTTTTACCTCTAATATCTTTTTGTTACATTCTAATATCTTTTTGTTACATTTTAGAATATTTTTTGTCAGAACCCTTGGAGAAGGATGAGCCAGAAAGACAATTAGGGACAGAAAAATCCTATGCGTACAGAAGGTATTCTTATTATCTTCTGAGAATAGCTCAAAAGAATAAAACAAATTAGCTGGGAACTGTGAAATGTGACAAAGCAAGCATCTCTAGAAATGTCCCCACTCTTTTTCAGCTAAAAGCCTGCTGCATTATCCCTATAAACACAGGTTCCTTAAATTAGCCTCCTGTAGTCAGATGTATATTTTATAATTTGTAGCATAAACTTTCTTCCTCTGAAAAGGGAATATTTTTTTACCTTTATGAAGAATATGTGTCAGTGGCTTAATAGCTGCATTCCTCATGTAAACAGTATGTTCCTCTTTCTAAGCAGCAAATCTGTTGTGAGCAAATAAACTTTGCTTTTCTGTAGTACAGTTTTCTTGCCCTCTTCCACCCTACCTTTGGAACAGCTGCAAAATGGCTAGTGCTTTGGTAAGTAACCCACCATATAAATGTTCATTCACCATTACTTATATGAGAGAATATCCTGCCTTTTTTTTGTTAATCTTTGATTAAGCACATTTTCTCTGTGTCTGCCCCTGCATTTTTTTGCTAGGCTGGTTTAATGCACTGATTTATACAGTGGTGCGAGCTAGGAAACATATTTTAAATCTGAAATCTTATATTCTGCTGAATATAGCAAACATGAACCAAATGTGCAGAATCTATCAATTTTCCACATATGCACTGTAAATAGTCCTGCCTGGGACTAAAAAATACAGAATGCAAATATGAGTATTTTCATAGGATCATAGGATATCTCAAGTTGGAAGGGACCCACAAGAATCATTGAGCCCAACTCCCTGCTCCTCATAGGACTACCTAACTCGAAACTGTATGACTAAGAACATTTTCCAGACACTGAACTCTGACAGGCTTGGTGTTGTGTCAACATCCCTGTTCCAGTAGCTGACCAACCTCTTAGTGAAGAATCTTTTCCTAATGCCCAATCTGAACTTCCCCTGATATAAATTCATTCCATTTTCTTTAGCACAGAAAATAGGTAAACCTTTTTGGAAAGTCATCTTTCAGTGTATAGGATGGTCATTAATATGACATTCCAGTACAGTGATTATGCACAGTGCATTATATTCCTGGCTTTTTCTGTGAAGTTATTGTAAAAAAACACAACCATTTTCATTGTTATTATTTTGTGTTCTCTAGAGGTGTATTTATTAAACAATTCAGAAGTTATTGTATGCTGAAATGTGATTCTTATAGTCTGTGAACTTTAGACATCCAGTGGTGGGCCAAATACTGTGCCAATTGAATCCCTTACCTCTTTTAGAAATCTGCAGGCTGCTGCTAAATTCAAATGAATCTTGACAAACATGACATCAAATGTATTCTTTCAGCTCCAAAACTGGGCTTTATATGTTTCAGATTTTATTCAATGTGAAGTCTGCAAATGGAATCTTTTTAAATTGCTCTTTGCATGGCAGTCCCTTTCTTTCTTGTTGTTTTGTCATCCAGGCCTTAGGTTCTGCAGTATGTGTATTTTGAGCAACAAAGAATTGGTCTTTAAAGGCAAGGGCTGAGCGTATCTAGCAGTTTCATGGAATTGCCACAGAACTTGTGTCTTCTAAGTCTGTGATTTAGTCTGATCATTACTAGGCTTGTCTGGATCTACAGATGAGTCTCTTTCAATTGTGTGTTTACTGACACTCCCTAAAGTACAAATAAAAGGATAATCTAAATGCGAGAACAGGCAGGAAAAATAGGGAACTGTGCAGTCAGGTGTGTCAGTTATTGTCTTGCAGTGACTTGGAAATTAAATACCTTGTGAAAGCATCTTGAGTCAGGAAATGCTGGAGGGTACAAACGAGTCTTGATGTTTGGTTTCGTGTGCTTCTTTTTTAAAAGAGAAATTTAAATGTTTTAAAATACCCTATAAAAAGTATTTAGCAACTATTTTACCAGTTACTAACCTGCTGCTTTAATATATACTCTAATGATGTAAACTTTTTTTTGGTGTTTTGGAGCTTTTGCTGTCAGGAAAACCATGCTTGTTCCTTGAGGTTTTGGGGAGCCATCAAAAAAATACTGACTAGAAAAAAGCATAGCAGCATCTCAAGTGCTTGATTGCTACTGAAGTTATTATTGAATAAAACTATTAGTTAGTAAATTTCAAAATAACTTGTATGCAAAAGAAGAAAAAAAATCCCAACGGATCTTGCAGCACTTGCATTCGGTGCAATGGTGATAAGGTTTTCTTTCTCTAAGTCAGGTTCATTACATTAGAAATGAGCTGAAACCCATTACCCCTCTAAAAATTTCGTCTGAAATCTACCTTTGAGAGTTACACTGCCTTTCTGACTTTCTTGTGAGCTATAACATGGACTTCAGGGATATTTTAATGATGAGTTCTACAAAAATGCTGAACGACTACAGTAACATTCAACGTACCATGATTAAACTTGAGATAATATTTCTTATTTAATCTTTATATTTTGCTTGGGGATGTTTCTATTCAACCCTAAATCAGTCTTGCATAAGTCTGAGAAAGCCTTAGAGGCTTAGTGAGATACGGTTTCTTAAAACAGGCAAGTCTAGAAAATAACAAAAAATATGTAAGTTTATTTGCATTTTATTCTAACTCAGGGGCAAGCCATAAAACAAAACTAGAATATCTTTTGTCATTTCAGAATGTTTTCACCTTTCTATTCCTTTTGCATTCACGTAAAGACAAAGTGCTAACATGTAACAAAGACATATAGGAAAAAAGGAGGCCCCTAGACCTAGACTGTATTCAGAAAAACAAAACAAAGCATAGCATAAGAAAAAAGTGTTGAGTGGAAGCATTTAGGTCTTCAATGTGCTGTTCTTTTTGAGCTCATTTCCAGATGCATCAAATTTTAGCCCTTTAGTTTGCAAAACTGCCCTCTTCCTTCTGTCTTTCATGACTATCTTCAGCTATGCCAATATATCTTCTTCCCGTTAGAGTAATGAAACCTTTTCTGTAACTTCTTTTAAGTCCTGAAAGAAATTATGTTTTCTGCCTGTTTCTAAGAGGAAAACAGAGCAGCACAAATACTGAATTTTGGCTTCTTGGGTTTCTTTGGGAGAGCATGGAGGGTAAGGTGTACAACATTATGGAAAACTGACTTCACTGAGGAATAGCAGTTCAGTCAAAAGACTTTGAGAAAACATTAAAGCACTTTTCATGTATCATAAACAAGAGCACATGGTATAAACAAAAGCATTTCATGGTATTTTGTCACTATGTGTGCCTGGAGGTAACTATTATTTTGGAAGACCATTATCCATCTGTTGGCAGTTTCATAAACAAATATAAGTAATGGCAGAATAATTTGTGGACTTGTGAATCACTGCTGGAAGTGACACAGGAGGAAGAGAACAGTGGCCAAACAGAGTGGGCACGACAAGATGCTGTCATCTTGTACGAAATGAGTCATGTGTGAGAAAAAAGAGTTTTCAAGATTGAATAATCCTTGGAGGAGTGTACTTCAGCTAAAAAGGATGCAGCAGTGTGTGTATGTGCATCTCTATGTGTTCATTACTGTGCCTGAATGTAAAAGGTGAGGAGCCCAGCCCAAAGCAAACAGAAAGTAAGAGATGCAGTAGGGACAAAGAACTGAAAAGTGAGTGCTTGTGAAAGACAGAACAGGGTGGGAGGTGGGTAAGGATGGGGTGAGGTTCAACCAGCAGGAGGACTGGAAGGATGGAGAAGTTAATGGATGAAAAATGCCTGTGCAATGAGGTGTGGTTTTCCATCTCAGCAAGCAGCTCACACCATGAGCTGAGTTCCTGTTGTAGCAGTCAAGGATTTTTCTGTGTCTGTAATTTTCTTTATAGTATCCCCAACTCATGTGGCTACCTTTGGTCTCAAGTTCACTGTTTTTCAGTAGTGCAGTGAAAAAGGGTAACTAGAAGAGGTCTCAGACCCCCTCAGACTAGGGCAGTTCGGCATTGTCCTCTCCCCTTGCTACCCTGGCTTTGTTCAGCCTCTGCTACCTGACTCTCTCTGGTATTTCTGTGGCCTCTAAGAAGCATGGGGTGTTGATGTGTAAAAATCTTCTTTTAAACATTTGAGTCCAAAGCAGAATATTCTCTGCTGGAAACAGTTAAGAGAATGGGAAACATTGGTGGGAATGGTTAAAAGACAAAATGTAAAAATGCAGCAATAAACAAGCAGCTTCTCTTTCTGGTGTTCGCTATAAATAGGAAGCAATAATAATAATTCTCATTATTTAGATAACCAAATGCATGCAGAATTTTCCTTGATGCAGAAATGAAACAGTATTATGACTTGTAGACCAATATGACCTATTTGTCAGGGGCTTACTGCAAGCGTATAGGGTTGGTAGCTTAAATGAGTCTCCTTTGGAAAGCCTAGCTTAGCTTTCTGAGCTATTTTTTCAATAGAATATTGAAAACATTTGTCTACACTTAGAGGCAGTGAAAAGCAGTGGCAGAAGACATCCTTTGTCGTCCCATGGGCAAAGGCAAAATGGCAGCTGAGTGACTGAAGCTGAAGCCGAACAAAGGGAAATCCAAAAATTAAGGAAGTAAAAATCCCCACCAAACCCAGAAGTGATTGGTGTCCAAAAAACCTATCAAAAAATGTTTGACTTCACCATTTCTTGATGTCTTTTGTCAGGTTTGAATTGCACCATGTTTGAATCGGAATAGGTGGGAGACAAACAGAAGTAAGTAAACTCAGCCCAGGAGAGAAGGGTGGAAATGCAGCTGAAAGCACCACACAGAGCTCTGGAGTATGCAGGACACTGGCAAATGCAGCAGAGAGCTAAAGGATGTAAACCTCTCTAAGAAAATGTGGCTAGTTAAAACCAATAACTAGTCTGTCAGAAACTCATTCTAGATAATTTAATGAAATTAAAGTTCTTCATTTTTCCAGCACTTTGGGGACAAAACTAGTTTCAAGTAATTCTTTCCCCATTCTTTGCACTTCCTTGGTTTTTGTTTCTCTGAAACTTTGAAACATTTCTTTTTTGTTTTGCTTTTGAAATTTACCCTGTCTTTCTTGTCCTGAGTTGTCTATCTTCATCGTTGAAGCCCTTGTCTTTGGGTACTATAGGCAAAAAACCTACACATGTATCTATACTCCTGCCATTTTTCCAGTGTTCTGATAGACCAAAGTTATCTTACAATTGACTATTTAAGAGTATTAAACCATGGTAGAGGCACATCTCCCAAGTGATCTAATGACTGCAGTTTCTGTTGACTTCAGTCCAGCTGGGAGGTGCACGACACATTTGGAAATACCTAAGCAAAAATTTTATGGTATGTGTTCCTTTATATGTACAGTCAGTAATGGCTAAATACTAGTCTTCATTGCTTAGGTGATGAAATGAAGCATGCTGTGATGTCAAGCCACTGGAATTTTCTTGTGGGTCTTGAAATTTGACCATCTGGTTTATTGTTGATGCAGATTCTTTTTGACTTGTCCTTAACATAGGAACGAACTTTAAATAAACTGAACTGAAGCATTTAAAGAGTGCAGTCATACTGACAGCTTCCATCCCTCCACTAATTAATTCTGACTTTTGCTGCAATTCATGTATAACGTGCATCATCCTTGAATAAATGCATATGGAATGGTGTCTGCTCAGAATTGATATAAGTAGAAGAAAGGAAGTCTGTACCCCAAAGACGTCTTTTATTATTTTTTTTAAGTGGTAGCTGCTCTACTAACAGTTTGGAAGATAGGGCTGTTCAGTTGGTTTATTTAGTCTTACCAGGAAAGAATTGTGGGAGGGATGTGAACCATAGTTTTGTGAGCACATGAAAGAGCAGTTGTTAAATTCATTCCAGGATTAAATCATCATGCATTAAGGATGCCCTCTAGCAGAACAGGAGCTTCAGTGTTTTCATGGTTTTTAATTTCTTTCAAAATGCTTTGCTGTTTTACCACCTTGTCTGTGTATGCTTGCCCATTTATTCTATTTATTTTTAATTTTGAATTGAAACGTTATGAATAATTAGTTCCAAGAATGCTGGTAAACCTGGTTTCAGTGTGCGCTGGGGGAATTTTAGGGAAAAAGAACCCCAAACACTGGAGAATCTATAGTTTCAGTAAGGAATCTAGAGAGGTGTGAAAGAGCTGATGAAGTAAATAATTATTTACGTCTCGCTTATGAAAAGGCTTTTGCTCACGAGGCATGTAAGCAACCTCCACATACTAATGAATGCTAGCTTTAGGGACTTGATTCATAAAATAGAGTGGATAGATGTGTGGTAATTAAGAAAATTAAACGTGTGTTATAAAATTGAGCCATTTAAAATCCATGGATAGCACTTTATATTTTGATTGTGCTAAGCAAATTTAAAAAATATTGAAGACATTTATAGGCTGCTACAAGTAAAATATCATGACATGAGAGTATATTACCTTGATTATGCATTTAAAAGTGACCTGATGAGAAGAGTTTGCAATTCCAACAATGGAAATCAAAGTACAATTAATTGACAGGCTCCATTTAGAGGTATGTGGAAGATAGTCACAGATCTGTAGTATGCAGTAGGCAGTTGCTTATTTTTGCAAGTCAGAAATTAAAATCTGAAAGGTAAAACTCTAAAAAAAGTTATCTTGCAAATAATATAGCTCCATATACACTTTTTCAGAATTGATTTACCTTCCTTGTAAGGGTGCTCTTGATACCTGAAGCAGCATGTTTCCACAGGAAATTGAAATGTAAATTAAGACCATAGGAAAAGATACTACCCACCATAAAAATCAAGATTCAGAAAGACAGTAGTAAAGAGTGAGCAGTCTTACTGATTTTTATCATATTGATGGCTCTTCCTTCATTTGGAGTGTAAGTTAAGAATACACCTGAAGAAGAGTGGCTCATCTGGGGAAAAAGAAGAGTGCTGCTTTTCTTCTGAGCAAGGAATAACAGTTTACAGAGGTTTCAGAATGGGCACAGGCAGGGATCAAGAGGCAATATGTGTGGTGCTAGGTGCATGCAGCTCCACCAGGGACTGAGAGACTGATGAGGAGAACAGGGAGCACACAGCTAAGCATGAGAGATGACAGAAAGAGAAACATCGTGGGAATTGGAAGGGACTCTTCTAAGCTTGTTGAAAACCTCAGAGACATCTTGCCACCTGGGTGAAACTATTAGACATGACCCACAGTTTTCTAAATTTACAGACAACAGTCTCAGTATTCAAAATAAATCCATCCAGATTAAAAACAAAAAAGAAGAGAGAAAAGAAAAAAAGCCCAAACAGTTCCTGTTCCAGAGTACCATGTGTTCATTTACATTTAGATCACTTGTAGTGTGACATTTTCCAGAGCTGCTGTTGCTGTTCCTATATGAAATTCCTCCTCTCTCCACCTCCTGTGCTTTTCTCAAAGAAAGGAATGGGAATGTGCTAGTGTATTTTTATTATTGTTTATTATGTCTATTTTACTTAAAAAAAATAATGATCAAACGACCTGAAATAGTTTCCTTCTCTTTTCAGCTAGGCTTAATATTTGGGTTCTGATACAAACCCAGTTTTAAGAATGAGATGTTTCTCTGGTGTCTTGGGTTTAGACAATGTTTCCAGTATTCAGTGTCAAGAGAATTCCTGTCAGGCTGTGATTTTTATTTTGGAATGAGCTGATCTATGGCTCTGGGAACAAAATGTAGAATTATTGGGGGGTTTTTTTGAAAACTCTAAGCCTTGTGGGTAACTCAAAGTGTCCATGTATTCTTTTATAATGGAAAGAGGAAGTAGAACCTTGCTTTAACTAACCACAGAGGAGAAATAAATTGTTACGAACCAAAATGTGATCTTGCAGTCTGTCTTTCTTTTCAGACCTTAGTACTTTTTATCATCATTTAAGAAACACAAGATTTTGCAGTTCAAGCAGCTCTCTTCCGGGCCTATTGTTATAGGTAAGCATGTGCCTGGAGTAAGTTACACATTCAAACATATTTCAGTGTTATTGCCTTCCTCCCACTGACTGCTATTTCCACTTATGCCACAACCATATCAAGTTCATGACCTAGGACTTACAACTTCCCTTAGCTAATGCTTCCTAATTAATTTTTTACACGCATTCTTAACCCTAACTATTGTATAATTCTATGATTATCTGTTCTTTTAGTCCATTTGGAAATGGTCTTCTGTCTACTGACTCATATATCTTCCAGGTGCAATGCAGTTTCACGCCATTTTTGTAAAAACGTTAAGAAAAGAGGCACAGCAGCTCTTGAGTGCTGCTGGAAGTTGTACAACCATCTCAGCAAACACCTTCTAGTAGACTGATGGCTTAAGATAACTAGATTTGGTTAAGTAGAAGTAGAGTAATCAGAACATAACTTACGTGTTGGTTGTGATTCCTTTCTACTGAACACTTCAAATTCATCAGCAGTTTTTCTAGATAAATTAGTTAATTATTGATTGCACTAGGGAAACACAGGCTGAAACCTTGACGTGCATGTATTATATCTACTTTCTTTGTTGAAACAGCAGGGATCTCCAGAACCTTAAAGTACTGCAGTGTGGATTTGCTCAGTTGAACAAAACTTTAACAGTTGTCTCCGTTTATCTGAGGTGACCATACATATCCTATGTGTGCTTCCTATAGTATAACATACTCTTTTCTCTTATTGAATCAAAGCAAGGCATTGTGGAAATTCTTTTATCCTGATGCATTAGGGGAAATACAGCTTTGGGAAGTTTGTTCAATAGAAGTAATGAAGGACACAAAAAATCTTGAATGAGAGGATAACAGCACAGGCAGTTACTATTTAGCATAAAATTGATTTAGAATAAAGCACACTAATATCTTCACACAGATTTTTTTTAAAGTTTCCTGTTTTACAGATTTAATTATTTTTAATGCTTTATCTTTTATTCAGTACTGGGAATGCTCTAAAGGGGATGTGAGCTTCCTTTTGGCAGGAAATTTCTGATTAATGTACCACTAGCCTTATGATACTTGCTACCAGTTCTCTAATACAAATTGGTTTTGAAAAGTGAAGAAGTATATGCATATGTCATTGTAGTTAAGGTTATCATTCTATCTACTGTTACAGCAGCTCAAAGCAGAGTCAGAAAAAAGCAGGAATACAGTGAAGATCCATATTCAGCTTAGACAGCTCTATTTAAAAGAATAAAAAAACCAACAGCAACAAACATAATAATAATAATGATAACCTTATTAAATCTTTTGAAAGGAATTTTCCACACATATTTTGTTGTTCTCTAAGCTGCTATAGTTCTTTCTGTTTCTCTTCCTTTTAAGTGCTTTTTCCCACCCCCCAAACATTGATGATAGAACATATTTTATCTTTATTTTCCACTATCTTTTCATGTCTCTCCTGTTTTCCTTTATCTTTTCTTTTCTATTTTTTTATTTTTTCTCACATGCTCATCAGTCTGGATTGCCATCAAACTGCTTTAAGTAGAATTAATTATCCAAAGTGAGGTGCTGACAACTTCTAAAGGCAGATGCTGATAATACACGGTTTAAAGATGCACTTTAAGGTTTTCTCAAATGAAATCACTTAAAGCCTGAGTTTTATTTTTTCTCCACCAAGTTGTACTACTGGAAGAGCAACATCTGTATTTTCCACAGAAAACTCCATTTATAGGTATCTGATAATGTTAATGGCAATAGTTATGTTAACAAGGAAGGAAGGGAATGGGGAAGGGTATTAGATGTATGTGAAAATATCTTCCAGAATATTGATTTTAATATAGATGCATTTAGTCTGCAAAGCATCAGGGACAGGAGTTTCATCCTATATAATAAGGCCACTCCTGTGGCTCCCCTCAGGTGGTGGCTGAAAGCTTTTGCGCAGTAAGAAAAAGTAGCCTCCTGAATACCCTGCTCAGGGAGAAGGAATTGCCCAGTGACATAAACCTACATCACTCTGACTTGCCCCTTCAGACCTGGTGCTCACTGCCCCCTTGTAGCCCCTGCTTGTTGTACAGCCTCCCAGGACTGCAACAGCTAGGTGTAGCGAAAACAGACCAGAGACTGCCTTTTGTTCAGGCTAGCTTGCCTCTGGGACCGAAGCCACACACACAGTTGCATCTTTTCACTTCATCTTCTCTATCCCGGCTACGTGACACTGTACACCAGCAGGTGAATTCTTCTGATTCAACTGGCAAATAAGTAAGCCAAATGAGTAACATCCATCTCAAATCAGTTTGTAGTTGACAAGCTTTGTTTGCATTGAACAGTTTTCCTTCTGGCTCAAAGAGTCTATTCAATATAGCAGGATATGTATATACGTATGCATCTCATATATGTCAAATTGTTTTACTACTGCACCTCCAAGTTTTTTTTAATGTCTGTGGATACAGCTGCAATTTTTTTTTTTACATCAGATGCACCCTCTTAAAGGAAAAGCTTTAGCATCTTTTGTGAATGTTCTCTCTCTCTTTCTTTCCTTTGCTTTCCCTTTATGCAAAAAGAGCAATTATAAATAAACATACTCTGCATTTTGCTTATGGAAAATACTGCTTATATTTTTTGTTCCATCCTATCTATTCTGCCTTCACAATAAGTCCAAGTCAGCCCATACATGGGGTTCATGGAAATCTAAATGTGATAGGCTGACTGCATACTTATTCCCAAAGATAACAATGAAAACACAAACCCTATAATTTTCAGGAACAGGAAACCCTTAGTAAATGTTTGACCCATCTGGGCTGGTGGATCTTAATCAGCTAATCAATTGGACTATTTTCTTTCTCATCCTGATCTGGATGATGGCAGCTATTCATTGAGATAATGCAGTAGCTTCCTAAAATACCTGATGCCTAGGGATGTTTCCTCCCCCAGTGTTACTCTTGCTACTCTCATTCTAATTTTCAGTACAACTGAATAGAAATGTGGCCCAGGTTCATGGTTCATGCTGTAAATGATTCATCTTGTCAGGAGAGTGACCTGAAAAGGAAACTCCTAAGTGACAAGAGCTCACCTTTACAATAAGCAATCTCCAGGCAATTATCACGTTATCACAATGATGAAGGAAATGAATAGTTGGAAGAAAGGTCATTTGTTTTAATGTTATCTACCACTGATGTCACTTAGTTTTAAGGTAATTATATTCAACCTTCTGTTAGAAAAGAAAAATGGCAACTAAAAGTATAGGGATTTTTTTCCAAGTTGCTTGGTTTCTGTGAACTGGGATGCCAAACCTCTGATTATATCCTTGCAACAACCCTGACAATGGAATCTGTTTTTCCCCAGTTTAATATAAGAAAAACAGCAGGAGGTCTTACTTTCAAAGGCATTTGATAAAGGAACCCACTTATGGAGCTGAGAGGAAATCAATGGAACTTTTTCATTTCATGGGGCTCTATGATGCTTAAGTCCCATGGTATGATTCATTGCTGTTATGTGATTTTTCTGATAGTGTTCTGTCTTCTGGTTCACTCCGCCTTTTATCTCATACTCACTTTTTTTTTTTTTCTCAAGTTTGCTTTTAATTTTAGCTTGTGAAATCTGGGATATGGCAAAGCAGGGTGCTGGCACGCTATAATGAGATTTATCCTTTTTTTTTGTAAGTAGAACCTGTCAGTGGCAGCTGAATAACACTGTTCTCACTAAACAAGCTCAAGAAAGAAATCTTCTATGGCCTTAATACATATTCTTCCATTACTCCCTTCAAACTTTAAAACGTACATTTAAAAGGAAATAATCCCTATTGCCCATTTGAAATTTCTGGCCTAAAATAGAAATGAGCTATCGTATTTATCTTTCTCTCATCTCCCTTGGAGCAATGCTAATAATTTTTCTTGAAGGTTGCAAAGCACAGGTGAGCCAGCATGAGCATAAAGATTGTCATTCACTTACTGATGGATGTTCCAGTTTTTATGGGCATGCTGTGTACTACAGTTGGTGGCTCCATAGAGTTGGTACAGGCTCAGGTCCAGGAGTTGCTCTGTTTCCTGACAGGGCTGTACAAAGGCTGGCTGAAGTCCTGACAGGTCTGCACAGGTGGATAACGGGTCTACTTTCTTATACCTTCTCAGAACACACTTACGAAAGGAGGACCATGGATTATGTGCTGTCTACCCCCATCAGGGAAGTGTGCTGGGTAATCATGAAAGGGCGAGTTTGGAACTGAATGTACGTGACAAGTGACTAGGCACAGGTTTGAGTCATAAACAAAAAAAAAATAGTAAAACCTAGTATACGTTTGCTCCTTTTAGATATTGCAGTCTCAGTTTCGTACACAAAGACTGAAAAGCTTTTTGTCCAGCATTCAAGATCAAGGCCTGCCTTGGCTGTTCATCACATCCTCTTGGATATCCTGGCTCCAAATTAAGAAGCCTGTGCTTTTGCCCAGTCACATAAAAGCTATGTTTCTTACAGAGGATTTTCAGGAGAGGAGACCTCCTACTGCTCTTTGCTGTCAACAGTTCCTGCCCTCATGCAGTAGCTTCCCTTTTGTCCTTCCATGTGTGAAATTTGGACAGCCATAGAGCCTGCAGTTGCAGTAACTTATTTCATGGGCAGGGTCTCCTCCCTTGGTCATATCCATCTGAACTCCAAGGTGCCTGCTCTCCACTGGCATGAGTGTCCCTCTCCTCACCCTTTGCTTTTGTGTAACAGCAGGTTTTAGTGTTTCCTGTACTCACGTTTCATTGCCATAATGCTGCCATTATGGCGAGATCCACCTCGCCAATTCATTCCTCTGTTATTTGATGTGTTTTATGTGATGTGGGAGAAAGAGAGCCTCCTGACATACAGCTTGGATTTTATGCAGAGACATATGTGCTATGTTACTTTTTTTAAACCTGGTGTCCCTCTCTTTCGTGTGGGTCTAGCACCTCACATAAATTCTGAATTTGATTTCCTAGCTGTCCATATGTGAATGTTAGCCTTGGATGAACTAGAAGGAGAAAGCAGAAACCTTTTGCAGAATTAGATTTGTTTACTTGTAGTTCAGAAGAAACTGAAGTGATTAAAAAAATTGGTAAAGTTACATTTTCTTTTTTTGGGGTGAATGATTTAATTTCATAGGATTGAATTAATTTTGTTTTTAAGGCTGTTGGACACAGAGGAAAGCCTCCAAGCTTGTTGAGAAGTGTCAGTGCTGACAGAAAAAGAACAGCTGAGGAGAGATAATGGTGCAGTCTCTAAGATCTGTACATCCTAGATGAATGTGAAGCTTTCATTTCTGTCAAGTTTCATTCTGGTTTAAAGAAGAAAAAGAAAAGAGAAAAAAGCTGAAATGTATGTATAGAGAAGAATTTGCAATTAGAAGATCACCACAGCTAGAAGATGTGGGAAAACAGCTGAAAAATGCCCTGCTTTTGTCTTTGACTTACCGCAGAAATGTTTTTGTTTGTTTCAAAGCAATGTAATAAGGTGAAGAAAGGTCAAGGAAGAGCATCTAGCGAAAGGTATTGAAAAATGTTGGTCGCCATTGTTCTGACTATACTGTGCAGATGTTTTATGTCTCTGTATTTTTTCTCCCTGGGCTGCTATTTTTTCTCTTTCTTGATAGTCTGAGGAAAAACACAAACCAAAGAAATCCTAGGGTCAGCTTATTGATCTAGAGCTGCCAAATCCTCACGATGTGTCACTCTAACAGCTAATTGAAAGGCTTCTGTCGTGTAACCAAAGTATGCTTTTGGAAGCTGAAATACCCTGTTTTGCTTCTAAACTTTTTGATCTGAAATAACTAAGTGAGCAGTTCTAAGAAGCAGACTATGGAGATGTATGTTCCTAATTTCCTTCTTTTACTGGTCCCAACTGTGCTTAGCCTTTTTAGCTCCTTTTAACAAAATCATTAAAAATAAAGTAATTGGCTTTGGATGCTTCTGTTCCTAAAAATCTCATTAGATCTTGAAACATGGTTTCTGCTCAAAATTCCACTTTACCTCTTCAGTGAATAGCACTGTTATTTAACTCTTTGTAGAAAAAAAAGATATTTTTGAACTTCTGTACATCATTCATGCTTGTGACCATCTTCTCTAGCCTGTGTGAGAAATATCATGATTGAAAGGCTATATGATGTTAAAAAGAAATTTATTTTCCAAATCAGGCTGTCTTTTTCTTCTGCCTGCAAGTAATTTGGCATTGTCATAACTCTATTTAAGTGAATTCATGCAATACACGTCTCACAAGTATGAGATTTTTAATGATCTTAAAATAATTTCTCATAGTTACAGCATATTTACACATTTATTTGGCTTATATTTACATGGTAAAAACTATGGTATTATTTTATTTTGTTAAAAAATATAATGGTCCAACTTCAGCAGTGGCTCATCTTCTGATTACAAAAAATACTTCAGTAAAAAATATATAAATACAAGAAATAGACAAAAAGTATTTTTAGTAGCATCAAATAGATTATTGCAGTTTTAGGCACAGATTCAGAAACAACAAAAAAAGGCTGTGAATGAATCAGCCATAAAATTTGCTAATGTGTCATCATCCAAAAGTCCCCCCATATACTCTTGTTTTGAAAGGTCAAGTTTTGCTAAACCCAAGAACGTTCTAGACAAGATTGTCCCAGGAGGTCTAACCTGCAGTTAACAGCTGAGCTGTGTGAAAGAAGATAGTAGGAAGAAAAACCAGTTTGCCCTCAGCTGTGGAGAGACAGCAAGACTTACTGTGGTGAGCACAGGGGCAAACACTGTCTTTCTCTTTTCAGTCATTCTTGCCTCTCTTAGAGTGTATTCTGGATTTGCCCATGACTCAGTGGATGACATCAGATAAGACACATAACACATCTGTCCCTCACTGAATGGCAGTAAATATGTCTTGACCTCAGGAAGGTGTTTTGAAGATAGATTTGTTTTCCAGTAACTTGACTGTCTGAAATAATTTGACTATATAAATGCTAATGATGCTGATCTGGAGCAATGTTTCCACCCTTTCATGTAATTTCTGGTGTGTAAAACAGACTGTCTTGTTCAGTTGGAAATTCCTTTGAGTAATTTACTGAGAAGCGAAGAGCTCATTCTCTGCAAGTGGAATCCCACTGTGAATCCTGGTGTGTTCAATTACGGTTTTCTGAACTGTATGTTCTCATCTGCATGAATATATTCTGCCAGACAGAGCAAGGTAAGGACAGAACACCGGCGTACAAGTGGAAGAGAGACTCCACTACCCTATTTCTTGTCATTTTGAAATAAAAATAATGACTGTCTGTTTGGGTGGAAAGTTGTAAGTGGGCTTAATTTGTGAAGTTGGCAGATGAAGGGAGCATAAAAATTCTCATGTTCAAACTCTTTTCACAGTGCTATGATCACAAAAGTAGGACAGATAACAATTTTACAATGTCAATTATATTTTTTCCATTAAAAAAAAGAATAAATAATCTAGACACTATTTAAAATACGTATGTTAAACACTCTCTTCCCCCAAACCCCTCACCCCCCAAAAAAAACCCAAACCCAAACAAAAAACAACCCCAAACCCCATTTTATTTAAAAAACAAACATGGACAGAGTGAATACTGAGTAACTAATGATTTCTTTTGTGTAGAAGCCATTTTCTTCAAGAGGTCATGTTCCTATCTTAACTGCATCTCCCAGAGAAAGCTACAGACAGGAGCTCCTGTGATGCAGCTGCCTTCATTTTTCATGATGAGAGACTGGTAACCGGCACAGGAAACATATTCTGACATACCATTTTTGGAGAGGAATAGGCTTCTGAGGAAGGTACAATGTCAATATTTCCAATAAAAACCTTCATTTTAATTTATTTTATATTTCCTCTGCAAAAAAAAAAGAGTATTTACACCTTGCACTGTATACTCATAATGTATACTCATGTCTTACTACAGTCACCCTTTATTCTTTCATTTAATTTTAATTAATTATTTCTGCAGTTGTTTCTCTGTAGGGCTGAACATCTTTGCATATTAGTATACCAAAGTTAATGGAAGATATACTTGCTTAGCAGCTCTGGAAAGCAGGAGTTTTTCTCAGAGTATTTCTAAATACAGGAACCCTGAATCAATTCTTAACCTGTTTAATTCTTAGGCTTCTTGTCCTCTGAGTGTTTTTTTGGCTGTTAACAGTAGTCCATGCAATGTTACCCACAGACTCTTTGAGTGCCAGTTGTAAATATTGGAAACTTGTAAGAGAATGCTGGCAATTCTTACAGAAACACACACATTTGTGCACAATTTAGTACTGACCCTTACCTATCCTCCAAGGTTATGGATTCATAGCATAGCACAAGTTACTTTGCATAGAGCCAAGATTTCATTCTTGAATGTGGGCAATAGTACGTCAGAAATTTTGTGCAGATAGGTCACTCTGTATATCGATGTATGACTGGATCTGTCCCAAACATTTGAGTCTCAACAGCACCTCCTTGTGTTGAAAGCTTACCTGTTTAAGCAGAGGATGGCACATTTCTTGAGGTACTTTCTAAACACGATATTTTCTATGTAATAAAGAATTAAAGTGTTTTTCCGCTTCACAGAAGAATCCATTTTTGAGGATCAGTAAAAATATGTGGTCATTGTTAATGAAAATGTTAAAGTAGGTAATTAGTAGTATTTATGTCAAGAAATACTGCTATATACTTTTCCAGCAATGTATTCAGGTATCAGTACTCCCTGCTCATTGACACCCAACCAGCTTTGCTCACAAGTGGTTTAAATTCTAGCATATATGTATAGTTAATTATATACCTGTCTGCTGTGGACAAGTTCTTACATCTGAGGGTTAGAAATGTTTAAAATTGTCTTGTAAGAACTTGAAAAAAACCCAGTATTGCCTTTACTTGATGTATTAAAGTGTGTGCATTTAATGACAATAGTACAAATTAATTCTGTCAACAGCAAAGATCCACTGAAAAATGTCAACCGTTTTCCTGTGCCATGTAATTCTGTCAGAATATCTTGTTCACTAAAGCAGCTTATTTCATGTTCTGATTTATACTCTGCTCTTTTTCAGTTTTTCCTGGATAGAAAGTCTTTATTTTAGGTTGTTTTTGTTGTTGTTTGTTTCTGTTGAGTGAATTTAGGGAAAATATTCTAATCTGCTTAAAGTAATTTTCCATCTTTTTTTTTTTTGTTTTCTTCATTCAACAATGCTGTCAGACAAAATTCTTCAAGGAAAATATGCATGGAGAAGATACATAAAGTCAAATTATGCTCAACCTTGACAGCATAATTAATAATAATAATTATGACATAGTACCAAGTTTAAATTATGCTCGACCACCCTAACAATGATGAGGTCAGCAGCTGGTGGCTGAGTAGAGTAGCAGATGTTTGTCTTGGCATTCTGCCTCACATGGCATCTTTTAGCCAGGTTGGGATGTTACAGTCTAGGTAAGTAGGGCCATCTTTGTGACCCTCACCTGGACTTGCACAAGCAGGTACATGAACTTCCTGCGTTGGGGGTCCCAGAATTGAATGCAGCACTGCAGGTGGGGTCTCACGAGAGCAGAGTAGAGGGGAACAATCACCTCCCTTGATCTGCTGGACACACTCCTTTTGTTGCCGCCCAGCATACAGTTGGCTTCTGGGCTGTGAGCACACACGGCTAGCTCATGTTGAGCTTTCTGTCAATCAAGACTCTCTAGTCCTTCTCCTCAGGGCTGCTCTCAATCCAGTCTCTGCCCAACCTGTAGCTGTGCCTGGGGTTGCCCCAGCCAAGGTTCAGGGCCTTGCTCCATCATGGGAATTTTTAAGACCTTGTTAATGAAAGCCGTGAGCAACCTGGTATGATCCCAGAGCTGGTCATATTTTGGGCTGGAGATTGGACTGGTGACTGTAATCCTTGCTTCTCTGGGATTCCCAGCATTCTCTGATGATTTGAGCAAGGCAGCCAGAAATGCAATTTCAGTTGTCAATGTATGGAGTAAGAATTTGTAGAGAAATTAATTTTTGTGCAAAAGGAGGCTGTTTTAGCCTGGTATTTAGAATGACAGTAAAGTTCACGCATTCTCACCTTTCCGTCCCTTGCCCTTGAATACCACAGGTTGCAGGAACCTCAAATTAATTTTTATGTCAGTTGTACCATCCTGTTTAAAATTTCATCCATCAATGCTCTGAGCTGAGAAGGGAAAATGAGGTAATACGGAAAAAAGGGCAGATCTGTTACTCGTATGAGGACAAAGATGTCAAGATAGTCCTTGACATTTTGGTCTTTCAGATTAAAAAATTGTATGTTACATCCAGATTATCTTCCAGAGATTTTAACTGCGATTTTCTCTAAAGCAAATTGATAGAATTTGACAGTGCCAACAGAAGAAGCAAACTAACACAGTCAAAGTTAGAATAATCTGTCAGGGCATTGTTGTCTGCAAACAATAAAGGACAGAAACAGAGAGAAAGTAGATCACAAAAATTATATATAGTTCTGCAATAGAGTATCATCAGTGGGGGTGAACTATTTAAGAGATGAGAGAGAAGAGAACCTATTCAAGAAACAAAATAGAAGTGTCAAAAATACCTGACTACCCTGTTTTCAAAAAATACTGGGCATATTTATAGAGGCTAGAATCTTTTTAATGTAATTTAAACTCAAGCATCTCAGCATATAAAAGCAGATATATTGAAATCAGTGGGAACTAAGCATCTATCCTGTTTATCCAGCATAAAATTCCTATCATGCATTCATCTGCAACATGAACCACTTAAATAACTTTGAAAAAGTTGACTTTATGCCACTTTTGGAAATGAGTCTCTGGCTTGAAAATGGGTTAGAGTTTTTGAAAGGATTATCCCCAGGCTTTATTTACAAACTTATCCATAACCACCTAATTTGACTTTGATAGACAGAATTGTCCAGTTATGTTAATATTAGTGGTAGTTCTATTGATAAAAAATTCATTTTTATGACATATCTTTCTGAATGCCTTTTTTTTTGTGAAAAAAAAATCCTTTCCATTAGATGTTTGCCACACCAAAATAGTCATATGTTAGTTTAAGAATAGTTTCCCATGCACCAATGTAATGCCTTTCCACAACTGTGACAAATCTGTCTCTTATCTGAAGGCAAAGATTTCTTAATCCTCATTTGGGTGACTTTAATCATAACATCGTGCTTTCCTCTCCTCTTCTGGGACATTTATATTACCTAGCTCTGCAGTTAGATTGCAAGTCTCCATCTGTAAAATGTTTCTTTCCCTCCCCTGGAGTTTGGCTCGCATTCCAGTTCTAAATTTAAATGGAACTCCATTTTCCTTGTCTAATAACCACTGAGTAATTAGGCTTTTACATGGAAAAAGAATTATGTAAAGAAATGTGTTCCTGGAAAGGGCATTTTGAGCACAGTAGATATATGTCTCCTCTGCCAGGTTACCTGCAGTTTGCAGAAAGAAATCTTAAAGAGACAGATTTATTCATACATACCTGGTCCCTGTAATTTGTAAGAGACTCTTTTCCATTATTTGTGTATCTTATCTTTTTATATTACAGGAAAATGCTCTTACTTCCTAAAAGAGACATTTATTTCTAATGAAGTGGCACATTGAAAGATCCACATATTAGTATCTTTACAGAAAGCGCAACTGCTTAGCTCTCTGGGTTTTTGTTTTGTTTTGCTTCTTTTTCCACAATATTCTTCTGTAAATGGTACCTGGATGGAGGTGGATCTAATTGTTACTAATTATTTTCATATTTTATGCAATTCAGTTCCTGGCTTATTTCTGTTCTTCGTCACATTTGTGGGCTGATATCTAGAATGAGTTGGGGCTAAAGTTCAGATGTTATTATATAGTGTTGTATATCTTAATGTGCAGACTATAGGCCTAATTGTTTGTATTACTGCCAGTGAAGACTCCACCATTGGATGTATTTATGCACTGCAGTGAACTATGGAAATTTCTGATTAAGATAATTATTGGAGCCATATAATTGTGCATATGGTTCAGAAAGATCTATGAACATTTAATGGTGTTCGGGTAACCCTAGCCTGCATCGTGTAGCATCAGTACCCCACAGTGAAACATTTTGGTGCCTGCTGTCTTTAACTGCACCCCTCAGCTAATATTGGATGGACCTGCAGTGCCTCATTTCCCACAACAGTGTTAGCATTTAGCAAAGTTCTGGCATGTTTGGGCTCATTTAGTGTTCTCCTCAGATTGCGTCCAGCTTACATCCTGCTCTCATTGTGCCTCAGGTAGACATGATGACTGACTCTGGTGTTTGCTTCAGGCATGTCCAGCAGGAATATGCTGGGTTTTGTTCAGGTTGGACTGCATTTAATCCAAACAAAATGTGCAAAATCAGCAAAGACCTGCTATTTTAAACTGTTTGAATTAATTTTGTCCATTTCACATGAGAGAGCTTAGGAAGCCTACACATGGGCAGCTCATCTGCCAGATCTGAGAGAATGTCTCTCGGAAGACAAGAAGTGATGGTCATGTGGATGTATCGCAGTTTTAGCCCAGCCGGTAACTCAGAACCACACAGCCACTTGCTCACTCCCTGCCCCCTTCTTCCCCCCACTCCAGGAAGGATGGGGAGGAGAATCGAAAGAATGTAAGTCCCACGAGTTGAGATAAGAACAGTCCAGTAACTAAGGTATAACACAAATCACTGCTGCTGCCACCAATAATAAGGGAAATAACAGGGGAGGAGAATACAACCACTCACCACTAACTGGCCAATGCCCAGCCTGACTGAGCAGTGATCTAGCCCTTCTTGGTTATACAGTGGGCATGACATGCTGTGGTATGGAATACCTCTTTGGTTAGTTTGGGTCAGGTGTCCTGTCCCTCCTTCTTGTCTGACCCAAGCAGTGATCTGAGCCTTCTGCGTACTTCCCCCCAGTTTATATACTGGGCATGATGTGCTGTGGCATGGAATACCCTTTTGGCTTGTTTGGGTCAGGTGTCTGCTTCCTCCCGGCTTCTTGTGCCCCCCCTCACTGGCAGAGCATGAGAGACTGAGAAGTCCTTGATCAGGGTAAGCACTACTTAGTGACAACTAAAACATCACTGTATTATCAGCATTGTTCTCAGACTAAAGTCAAAAGCACAGCATTGCACCAGCTACTAGGAAGGAGAAAAATGTCTTTTACAGGTGAACCCAAGACAGGAGGAAACATAGTTTCATCCACAGACAGAAGCAGGCAGGGAAGGTGCATGTCTAGATGGTCACATTGTAGGTTTTACTGGGCAACTGTCAGTAATATTAAAGCGCATTGTTTTATGAGTCTTGGATCTAGAGAAGCATGGCTTCTTATTTTTCTGTGATTTGTGTCTTGCTCCATTCCCTGGCCACCTTCCCTTTGGGTGGGCAGAGTGTCCAGCCACTGCCTGGCCAGGCAGCTCAAGGATGCCGATTTACCATTTGATTCTTAGGTCTCTGAGTGTATGAAGAGGTAGGAAGCAGCTCTCTCTCTTTGGGAGCTCACTCTCTCTGCCCAATTAAAATCTTTGAAGAAACTTGAGATACTTGAGCTCTCTGTTCCTGGGTCAAATTGAAAACTGATCAGCAGCTTCAAAGAGAAAAAGGTCTGAGGACTGTCAGACTGGGTGACTCTGTGTGTTTCATTTCCTTGGGAAGCCAGGATAGCAAGTCTTTTAAAAACTTATTGCAATTAAACTATCTCTCAAGCAAAAGATTAGATGTAGCAGCAAGAGAATTGTATGATCTAGAGTGTAAATTTTCAGAAAATGTGGACAAATCAAGGCAAATGTCACACAAACTGGTAGTGGTGGCTTTTTGGGCTAAGAGAGTTCAAGACCAGATGTCATAAAAATCTTTATGAGACCATTAGTTATAAATAGCCCTCTATTTGTAATTGTCCTTCTGCTTGTTCCCATGTATTTTTTCTTGAAAATATAAACACTTTTCCTTTTAAATATTGACAGGGCTTAAAAAAAAGGGTTTTAAAAAAGGTTATCAGCGATTGAATTCTTTTTAGTCAGTAATTCCCATGGCAGCGGTGATTTTGTAAAAGCAAACACCACTTGCAGAATGTATCTTGGAGATAAAAATACAGACAAAAGCTCCTTTTCTGCAGCTACGTGTTTGATGGGTGTGAACTATAAAACACTCGGTAGTGGCTAAATAATTTTCCTTTCTTAGGTATGGAACAGAAAATGAGCACTGAGCAGTTTATAAACACAAAACCTCAGAAAACGCTTGCGAAGGACCAGTAGGGGGCATTATTATTCCATACAGAAAGGGGTATTGCAGGAGTCATAAATTATTTTATGCATTTACTTTAGTATAAAAGTTGAAAAAGCTGTAAACTGCGTGCTTTTCCATTATCCGTACCTCCGTGTATTTGTCTATTTTAACCCCGAATGTATAGGTTCATTTAGCTATTTTCATTTAACTGGCAATAAGTAAAGCTTTTGAGAATTTTTACATTCCTCATCTGGAGACTAGTTTGCAGTCTATTCAGCGTTCAAATGTAGTGCCATTTCCTCTTTCTGACAAACATGGAGTAATTAGGCTTTTCCAAAGACAAGTTATTATCTAATAAGTGACCTTCTGCAAAAGGCTGTATTAAAATAAAGCAAAAGGTATATTTAGCACAAATGATGTCCAGGCAATAAAGTGCAGGATCAAAAGAGAAGCTTTGTATAAACAGTCTGCTTCAGCAGCTTTAGACCTAATGAAAATGCTTACTTGCGGTCTACTCCATAGGTAATTATAAGTCTGACACTATGTGTAAATTATTGAACACAAAATGTGGTGGACTGCCTGACATATTGGCCATCAATTCCCTTGAAATCACAAGTACAATCAGAAGGAGGCATGATCACGTTTCATAAGACATATTGCCCCTGTTCATTTGAGACATAGAATGTGAACAGCAAGCAGATGATAGAAGATAATGGCTGAGTTGCCTGTGTCTTCCCATGTCTTTTTTCCAATATACTTGCAGGGAGAGCAAACAGAAGAATTGTGAAGAGAATGTCTTTGAACTATAGATTTAACAGAATATCCAGTCTCAGTCTGCTCAGATTAAGCAAATATGAAAGCGCATTGTGTACAATCAAAGGTGAACATGTGACATCCTTTCACCATCTATCCCTCCACTGACCGTAACTGAAACGTTTTCCTAGCTGCATCTGGAAGCAAAATATAACAGAACAAACCACTTATTGTCCCTTCAGAATCAACCTTAATATTTGAAGTAAGAAAATATTTCTTTTTATCTAGCAGTGAAGATAAATCTTCAAAAACCTAAAGCATTTTTTTCCTCAGTACAGAAAAAAATGTGAGGAAATATTTCTGTCACACAGCCCTGCAAATACTTAAAAAGTTAATTTAGAACTTTTTAAACTATCCTAATGGGAAAAAGGATTGTGAGAGCATTCTCGGCCCTGGGCATTTCCTGGGGCATATAAATGGCTGTAGATTAATAATCCTCCGACTAGCCTTGAACCTGACTACTTTACCGTCACCAATCCCTAGAAAAATGCCTTAGGCTCATCCACTACTGCTTGACCAGATGTGTCACAAACTGCCCTGGTTTGAGTGCTGGCTTTTTTTTTTTCCTGGGTCACAAAGTCTTGTCCCCTCTTAGTACTGACAAAACCAAGTCATTTAAGCCCAGGTGTTGATTTACCAGATGAGAGGGGAGAAAGAGGAGCATGCCATGTAATGTAACAGTGGCCACCTGGCATCAGTGTAGTTCGTTTATTTCTGCTCACGTTGTATGTCATTTTTTTATTTAAGAACTCTTCTAAGAATTTATATTTTTCCCAGATATGGTTATATCATGATAAGACTGTCTGGCTCTTGAACGGCTATGAATGGCCTCCCTTTGGTTCTCTCAGGGGAAAAGATGTTTCTCATATTGTTATTCTATTTAACAGTGTACATGGTTGTTATAGAAACCTAGTAGGGAAATATATTTTTTAGTTTTATGTCAACAGTGCCCCTTTAAACAAGAAAGGGAAAAGTAGAAAATAGCATTTAATGAAAAGTTAAAATATAGTTCAATGAGGCCCCTTTCTTTTTAGCAGCTTTGTTGTTTCTACATATATAATCTATACATCTATTACATTTCACTCTGAAGTCACTGTTTTGTGGGCACAGGATATAGTGGCAGATGATATATATTGTTTTAGTGCAATAGACTGCATGTATTTAGTAAATTTTTTTCTTATTTTACTGCTCTCACATTATCTTATTTCTTCTTCAGCTTCCTTTAGAATAGATATTTTTGTTTCTGCTGCACAACAGCACAACACATTTATATGTTGCCATTTTAATGTCATTAATGGCATGAGATTATTATCTTCCATTTTCATCAGAATATTTTACTTGAGATGTAAGTAATTCCTGAAAGCTTTTGGAATACTAAAGATTTAATTTAAATAAGGCTGATGAATCTTTGAAATAGATGTTCTGTCTATGCTTCAGGTGAAGACTGTGCAGTAGACCTTAGAACCCAATTAAATAAAACAATTAAAATTACATTTAGCTTTAAGCTCATGACTTAGCTGCCTTTGTTTTGTTCTTCCATTTAATGGTTCTTCCTGCTGATATCTAATTCATTCATGATGAAATTTGGCATCTGTATCATTTTCAGATGGTTCTCATATGGCAGTACTACAAAATCTTCCTTGAATTAACATAAAAATATTTTTCTTTTAAAAAAGATGTACTTCTATCTGATCTTTAATGCATTTTAAGCTATATGGAAGTGATATTAAAATCCATCCATTCATCTGTC
The DNA here is from genome assembly GCF_012275295.1 of Melopsittacus undulatus. Classification (NCBI taxonomy): domain Eukaryota; kingdom Metazoa; phylum Chordata; class Aves; order Psittaciformes; family Psittaculidae; genus Melopsittacus; species Melopsittacus undulatus. Next base: position 96,661,913 of record NC_047528.1, read on the forward strand.
CATAGTAACAGGAAGATCCTCCCCATTAAATACATAGTAGACAGTTTGGAGAAAAAATAGATATTGTGAAATCAAATGCATTGCACCTTCTCTATCACATTTTCATTGTGTAATAAGTTATATATTAAAGCTTTGGATATTTAGCTGTCTTCCAAATGTGTCTCTCAGGCTTACTTCCAAAAAAAAAGTGTGGCTCCAGCATGGCAAAATAGGACTTCACCAAAACCCTATTTTTGCCAATTTTAATTTTTTTTGTGTGTGTGTTACTAGGAGTCTTTCAATAAGTATATTTTTTTTCTGTATTTAATCAAGAATTGCTTTTTGATCTTTTACCATTTTTAAATGAAATCTGGGACTGTAGGTAGCAATACAAGTACTTGAACCCTACATGCCAGGGGAACAGAGGGTTGTGGACATCAGAATATTTGAAATAATTTACAGATAGTACTGCAGCGGATGCTTCCTTTTCAGGATCTGCATTTCTTCTGAGCCACATTGCAAACCGACTATTGACCATAGCAGCCAAAATATATTCTTTCTTTTTTGACAGAGGTCAGCTGATCCAACAGAGATCAAACCAGTGTAATTTCTAGCTGAATTTCTAAACAGAAAGCATGTGGGGATTCTGCACTTCTCCACAACATGCTTTTATCATTAAAATACTGCAAAGATTAGTAGAAGCCATCCAAGTGTAAAAGCACTTGGAAGAGCTGGCCTCATACTTGTGGCATACTCATTTTTTAAAAGCTTTGTTGCATCGTCTTTTGCTGCCAGCAGCTGAGAAATGGCAACTGAGGAGTAATATTTAAGAAAGACAGACTCGTATTGAGTCAAGCTCAAAGTCTGAGGCATTTGAGGAAATATCTGGCCAATCTACTTCTCCTAGAATCATTTTTGCTGCTTTCATTTGACAATTAGCTAATTTTTTGTCAACTGCCATCCTGCCATCGCCTATGGAAAGCAAAGTTTTGGGGAAAAAAGTTCTATTGTATGCCTTGAAGAGAATATTCTATGGAGACACCATTCTGAAACTCCTGTTACTCTGAGTCATGCCTCCTCTACACTAAAGGAGAGACTAGAGATGCCTGCGCAGAAATAGAATTAACATGGAAGATTGCACCATCAGTGCTCAGCTGTTTCCTTTACTGGGATGCTTCCATGATCACTTCCTTTTCTGTTCTAGGAGAACACAGCAAAATGCAAATTCATCCTTTGAAGATCCTGAAGCTTATTCCCACACAAAATAAGAACTCTTTAAAAGGGAGAGTTAGAGACAGAACTATTGTTTAAGATGTCATACCACTGCCAAGCAACATTTCCTTTTTATAAATTAGATCTGCAACAGTTCTTCTCACTGCAGTCCTGTGACAAGATCCTGCTGCATCAAATATACCATTATCTAAGTACTAGGCACAGCCAGAATTACAGAGTGAGTAAACCTTGCAAAGATCACTTCTTGAAATTTACTGATAGAAACTCTACCAGGCCAGATCTGAGCAGGTCTTGTTTTTTTGTGATGACTACGGATTAGTACTATTTTAATGTAGTTAATTCTTTTTTTTTTTTTTTTTCCTTGTATTCTTGAGCTGTGCTAACTGAAGTTCAGGAAGGTGAGGTTCTTATCTAATTCTCCAGATGGTTTTGGTAGAAAAAAACCCAAACACCTACTTTTTAACTGTGTTCCATATGGTCTAATGACAGATATTCAGCTGTATTGAACTGTTATGCAATATATCTGAAGTATGAAAACCATGAAGCAGTGATAACATTGCAATAAACAACATACTGATTTTTTTTTTTTTTTAGATGAGCTTTCAAATATTTGCAGGCTGGGAGAGATCCCAGTGACCATAGTTTTCCAAAGGCTGGCTCTGGTCCTTAAAGCAGCTTAGCCAGTATGGAGGACTTGGCTCAGACACTGCTGGAAGTTAGGGCAGGCAACAGAGGAACTCAGAGGCTAGGTTTTCGGGACCCAGTAGGGCAGACCAACAGGAAAAGATTTACAGAGTTGAACTATGTATTAGGTCAGTCACCTCTCACGAAAGGCAGCATTGCATGCTTTAAAGGACAAAATATCTTGATTGGATCACCCTTACTCCAAATTGCAACTACATGGAAAAAGGCAACTGATCATTGGTAGATGTTTCCACCTAGACAGATATTTTCAGTTTACAGTTGAAATTAACAAGTTAAATAAACTTCAGTCATCATAGTTCTGAGCAACCACCCATTCCCAAAAGCAAAAAAAGTGTGCCTTTCAAAAAACTACAGCTTCCTAACATCATCTTGTTGTAAATGCAATGTAAGTACCTGGTGTAAAGCCTTTTATTTATAAAGCTTTATTTATAAAAACAAATCCCATGGTAAAAGATGCCCAGCATGGTACTAAATATTTTACTGTTTTGCGTATGTCACGGCTGGTGTAATACAGGTTTGTCTTTGACTGCCCACTGAGTGCAACGTGATGTTTAGAAAGGAAATGTTGCTGAAGCAACTGTGAGCCCATTGAAAATACACCATTTTTTTTTAAGAACAAAACACGATTCCATTCTGTATCAAAGAAAAACAGTTACAGATGAGCAAGGCTGTCCAGGGAAGTAAATTATGTGGAAGTAAAGAATAAATGTATTATAGAGTATGCTGGCTGTGCACCAAGAAGTACATTTCATTATAATTGGTCTGTTGAAGGAATTGATGTGTGAGTACATTCTCTCTAAGTCAAACCAAAGTAAATGTTATAAATCAGGGAAGCTATATCATTTGAATATCTGTAAGAAGAGTGAAGCCACTCAAAACTAACAGTGTTTATGTGGGATTTTTTTTTTGTGTTTGTTTTGTTTTTTTTTAAACTGCAATGTTTGCCATGGGGAAAAAATAAAAAGGGTTTGCGAGTCTATTCATTGAAGCAATTCTAAGCATCTCTTGCAAGTCAATGAGCTGGGCATCTCTCTAGGCATGTTTTTAATGTCTGCATTACCCATACTGAGTTCCAACAGGCTTGGCTTTGTTTCTTGTCTATATGGTGTATTCCATGTGGGGATTCTTTCTTCCAGTCAAAGATCCTATCACTAAATATTTACCAGTTGTATGAGAATTAAGATAATTTAGAATGTCTCCATGTTTGTAACTACCTGATGACTCAAAGCTATACTTTCAACAGGGAAACAATCTGGCCAGTCTTTTCATTCAACAGGAAGGAAAATCAGCCACAAATTTTACTCTTAAAATGGCATTTAATCATGAAATAAGAAGTTTAAGAATGGGGACTACCCACTAGATACACCTATGTAACATGGCTGCTTTTGCAAAAGGTTGGCTTGTACACATTAGAGGGAATTAAATTGATCTCTTGCAACCAGCCTATCCTTAGTTATCTAGCAAGTGTAACAGGGAGATTTCTTCCTTTCCATCCTTGTTTAGGTGATTCGTAAAGATAATGATTCTGGGTTTGATCTTTTGGGATGTAAGAGAATGACAAAGATATGGCAAGGAAATTGAAATTCAGCCCATGTGCTACTCCAATGTGAATGCAATAAGCTCTTCCCCTGAAGAGCAAAACCATCAAACCTCAAGAGACATCTTAAGCACCTCTTTCAAGGAATCAAAGCTCTTACATCATCCTAAAGGCAGTATAGTAGCAAATAATACAAATTCAGTCTCCTGTTGTTATTTATTGGCAAGAATTCTAGTAGTAGCAAAACAGAACATAAATGTTGTTCTCATCATTTTTACTTTAAAATGATCCTTAAGAAAAGAAAGTCTTTGTAACTTCTATTACTTGTGTATGGAAAAGCTGCCAAACAAGTGATTGTGTTTCATATGAAATACCTTTATTTGCATTCACCTTTAACATACACCTGTAACTGTCTTTCTATCCTTCCTACAAGTCCTGGTAACCTGCCTCCTCCCTGAAAATGGTGATTCTACATGCTGCCTCTTCTTTTCCTAGTTGAGGAGAAAACTGCTGCCCAAGCACACATCCTCAGCCCTTTGATCCTTCTTCAGAAGGGCAGTTTGTCTCCTTGAAGTTCATTCAAGATCACTTTAAAGCCAATTATCTTTGCCTTGCATGATGATACATGACAATTAATGGGAATGGGTAGAGATGGTTAAGAGCACTTTATAGCTGCTGTACCTGGAATATATTGTATAATAAAGCAGTGTTATAAAACTATAGTAGATATGAGGCTTTTATCCAATGTTCCTCAGTTTTGTGTTGTACCATTACATTTTAAGCTCATTGCATTTAATGCAAGCGATATATCCTATTTTATTAACCAAAAGGCAGCAAAGATGGCCAAAAACTTCAGTCATGAGAGACTCAGGATGAACTGAAGGGCACTGGTGTACCTATTTCATTGGAAATGATAAAATCCTGGAATGGGATCTAAAGTATGGGGTTTTTTTTGTTCCCACCCTTAATAATTTTTCTTAAACTTTTTGCTTGTCATGTGCCTTATTTCTGAGCCATACATATTGAAACTAATTCAGCTGCTGTTTCACATATGGTTAAAAGCTAAAGTTATGTTTATATTTGTAAATGAGAAAATATAGAATAATTTGGGCTCAAAGGTACTACAATAAACTTTAGTGTTTCAAATATATTTAATAGAATATTTTGTAGATAGTAATTCTTTTTATCATAGGATCTCAAAATGCTCTGTGATAGTATCTTCACTGGGAGATGAAGTGATGGAACAGGTCAATCCTCATGACTCACCTAATATTTGCAACAAATGTGCCTTAGAATGTCTAGGTTTCTGTCTTTATTGTGCCATCAGTTAAAATACAGTGTTAATCAGGTAATAACTGAGAATTGTCTTAGATTGATAAAATGAATTTAAATTCTTTTGTTGACTTCTATTATTGAAATAATTTTTATGATTTGAATATCTCTAATTGAAATAGTAACTACAATTTAGTCAAACATGGGGGTCTGTTGAGCACTCTGTATAATTCCAAGAATGACTTATGTGTAATAGTGCCCATTAATAATCTTGTGTTTTAAAACAAGGCAAACAAGTAAAAATTTTAAATAATAAGTATCTTGAGGCTAAGTTACAAAATTCAGACAGTTCAGATACACTTAAAATATCTAAAACATGTCAAAGTTGATCAAACAAACAGCTAAAATATATTTAATTCCATGCTGATCCTGACTGACATTAACCTCATGTTTAAAGGTATTCGAGTTCTGTGTCTTAAGGAATGTAAGACTTTTATTAAATAGACACTATGTTTTTCCTTGTTATAATTTGTATGCCATATTTTATCTCCAAGTATAATTTTTTGTGAACTTGTAAGAATAGACAGAAAAGAAATAGTAAAATTAATGTGCATCAAATTCTTCCATACTGTTAGCTATGGAATGCTTCTAAGTTCCTAGGGCTCATCATCTCTCAGATTAATTTCATCAGCTACTGATTTTTTTTGTCAGTCTTTGTGAGTAAAACTATCTGTTTCCTTGTTATTTTCTTAGCATGCATTGGGAGTTGTGAAAGGCAGTTTTTGGACGAGTTATGGAAATATAAAACAGCATGATCTTGTATTGCCCATGGCAGCTAGGCAACTGAGGGGCTAATTAGGTGTCCATTACAGTAGGGATGTAAACTGCAGCAGTGGAAGTATCAGTAAAGGAATCTGAGAGGAACATCTCTCACAGCATATGTTCTGAGTATATAATTTTATATACATATATATATATGTAATGCTATGACAAGCCTAGGCAGAAGTATATATTACCCTAGTTGGCCTTGATTCTTTTGCCATAGAAGTAATTGGCAAAGGTCTTATGGACTCCAGTGTATTGAGACTACAATTATCTGCAGCACGAAGAAGGACTCATGGATCTGTCATAGGCAAAAAATGAGCATGTTAGGTTTGTCCCTGCCTTTATCTTGTGTAAAGAAGTGAGCTAATCTCATAGGCTTTGTCAACACTCTGAAATGGGTGGTTATATCTGATTCCTTTATGCTCTACATTTTAGTGTTGGATAAAATAGCTCACATAAGAAATGTACTTACTCTCTCCCTTACTTTTCTATGAGTAGCCTATTGTGTATCCCCTGTGCTGGCAGCTGTCTGCTGTTTCAATGTAATATGTTTGGATTCCTGTAGCTTTAAAGATTTTTCAATCTAATAAAATCATAACAAATCAATTTTTCTAATCTAAAAATTTAAAACTGCAAACTGTTTTCTAAGAAATATTTTCAAGCTAAGCTGCTTGCTGGACTGTGTAATAGGTTCTACGTGATTGGCCTAATTCTACACTCTTAACAATTTTGTGTCTTCATTGATGTTTCGTGCAGTGTTCAGACTATGAAAAATTATGCATCCTTCTCTCCAGTTTAGAGAAAAGTAAGTAATGGCTTCTAATGATTTCACCCTATCTATTTATTAGGAATAAATGAGCATAGACAGTTGGTGGTGTTTCATCTTGTGCTGGTCCAGTAATATTTGTAAATAGGTTAATAACTTTTCTAGTACTTCCCCTCTCTGCCACTTGAGACTTGTTGCTGTCAAACCCAGGAAAGTCAAGCCAGGCTGATGAGCCAGAAAGTGCCATGAAGCAACACAAGAGCCTGTCAAATCAAATGGCTCCTCCTTTCAATCTCATGAGGTTCCAGGCCTGAAAAAAGCAGTGTGATTTCCGAGAGTTAATTGGAAACGTCCTTTTTTCTGCTGACTGTTGGCCTGGAGGACCTGCCAGACTGGAAAGGAAGACGTCTACTTCATCTTCCTGCTGTGGCCTATATCAAAGATAACTGTGTTATCCCTGGCAGATATTTATGTAGCCTTTTCTTAAAATACTCTAGTGAGGATAAGTCTGCAAGATTTCAGGCTGTTTATTTCAGTGTACCACTATTTATGTTGCTAAGAAGTTTGTTGCATAAGACAAATCTTCTTTTGACATGATCTTAGTTTATCTGTTTGCTGTAGACGTGAGCAAAATGTTCTTTTTTTTTGGTGGTAGTAACTTTTTGTGCATGTCATTGCTATGTCTCCTAAATCTTCTAATCTTAAAAACCAACCATTTTTTGTCATTCTCAAAATTCAGTTTGAGTCTTTTAGGTCTCTGGCTCCATGAGCTGTTCTCATCCAGATTTGCCTCATCTGGCCCATTGCGTTTTTTGAAGTGCGTTGTCCCAAACTGGTCAGTATATTCCCATTTCAACCCTAAACAGGACATAATTCATCTGGTTATTTAACATATTAATCTTTCTAGTCATACAAGACTGGTAGGCCATGCTGCTGTACAAAATCCCAGAGCAATATTCAACTTTTGTGTACAAACCAACATAAGAATATATCCTGAAAAGTTCTCAATAATACCTGGTATCACCTACCTTAAAACCATCTTTCTTCACCTTGCTTACAAGAGGGTTATAAAAGACTGAATGTTATTCATGTTTTTGATAAATTTTAGCATGGATATAAGGATTTTCAGTATCAAAAATACACTAGTTTTAATGTGAGAAATTTTTGTTTCCTGACAGCAAAATACCTCTCGTAACAGTTATGGTTTATTAGGGGAAAAATTTCAATTTTTTGTTGGGATGGTGGTAGAAGTGAAATGGTACCTGGGTATGTGCCAGTCCCCTTAACTCTCTTTTGCTTTCATTGAATTAAATGCCTTAAAAGATGGGACTTACTGTAAGCAACTACATAGAAAAATTATTTAGACCATAGAGGGATGTTTGTTAATAGAGAATAACAGATTTATACAGATAGATTAGAAAATAAAAGTAAACAATATTTTGCTAGTAATAAATTGTGATCAGTACCCTGTTGAAGTCTGGGGTGGGGAAAGTAATGAAAAAGTAATAAAGTTTAAATAAAGATGTTGGGTGAATCCGCCTTTCTACATAAGGGAGGAGGAATAGGGACACTTCTGGAATTAAAATTTCAAGTAAAAAATGAAGTGCAGGACTCATCATTAGAAATAGTTTCATGTCTTTTAGTTGAAATGTTTTACTGTATGCTTGATTCACAGCAGATTATCTCTAAATATAACAGTTTTAATCATAAAATATAAAGCTTCTAATCACAATAAGCTTTGACTATGCTCCTCACAAGCAATATAGATTGTAGGAAAGTCAATTAGAATCTATAGTAAACCTTTGAGCATGACACTTTCTGCTTGGATCAAAGTGAGGAATACCTGTGAATTTAGGGGTAAATTCAGATTAAAGGCTCAAGGTGAAGAAGAAAATGAAAGTTAGCTAAAAAGGACAAAGTGGTTCTTTTGAGAAAGCTTTTTGCTATTGTTAGTAGCTATGATAACATTTTACAAATGTTGATGCATTGTTGAACTATGTTTATATGTCGCTTTGAAGGTGTTTTTGAAATACTGCAGCTAAAAATGAGAAAACTTCCACAGACCAGCAAAAAGCCCAAATAATCTTGTTTGGACACAATATTTGCTGAAGTTCAGCTTCAATTAACTGTCTGAATCTCCAGGAGTTTCAGGTGCTCTATTCTATTTGAATAAGGCAAGCACTATACATGGTAGAGTGGCACTTAGCCTGATGTGGGACTTCTTACTCACAGCATGCCTCAGACCATCCTGTTTGATCAATTTATTATTTTTTTCCATCATTTTTAATAATGCCGGCACTTGTGTTTTCCATCTCCTCAGAATTTCACATCTTGTTTTTTGTGGGGTATATGAGATAACATTTCCTTCTTCCACTCCAGCATGTAGAATAAATGAATGGAGAACTGGGAAGCAATTCTCTTTTCCCTTGACTCAGCAGAAGTAAGATCAAGAAATATTTTATTTTATGTGGCTGCTATCTCTTCCCAGTGGCCCATAACTCAGCCTGGAGTTAAAATCTGCAAATCCGCAACCTGTGCTGAAAGTAGACTTGTTATTGAGTGGGTTGACTAAGGTAATAAACAAAGTATGAAGTAGGAGAAAAAGAGCAGATAATCATAAAAATGGATGGCACATACCGAAGAAAGAGCAAATATTTTCATGAATATTGTTCAGCTGCTATTAAATGCTTGATTGTTAGCAGAAGCCAGAGAGCTTCCCTTTATCACTCTCTCAAGGTTTATATGGCTTACTGTAAAGATTCAAACTTGAAAAATATTATATTGATTATATATATAAGAAAATCCATGACCCGAGACCTTACAGGCAGGAGTGCAAGCATGAGCATAACCCTATAGAAAAGCTGTAATTAGGACTGCATGCAGCCTGCCAGGCAGCTGTCAGTCAGTTGCTTCTCTTTTCACTTCAGCTGTCAGTGGGTTGAAAGGAAAGAGAAATGACAGAACTCTTTAGTGTAGGAAAAACTAAGTCTGTCTCTCTCACTTGCTAACCTCCACAGGGACAGAAAAGATTTTTTCCTTACATGGACAAGAACATACACAAGATGTCATACCATCTCTAATGAAAACTTAAGCAACTGAAATTATAGGACTAATTTTATTATATTAGCAGACACGAATGAAGGTTTAACAGTTGGAAATGAAATGCTGCTGACAACATCATAATAAACTATTTTTATCTTCATTCTGCCTAGAAGTCCCATGCAATTAGTGTCCAATAAGCTCTTATTTAATAAGACATGATAGACATTTTAGAAATGAAACCTACTTCTTTGAGAACAGGGTATACATTGTGTATGACCTGCAGAGAATGACATTAAAATATAGAAATAACTGTGAAAATCAACAAGTGAGGGAAAAATTCTATAAGTCTGAAATGTAGCTTCATACTTATTTTCTCCTGAATGACTTTTCAAAAAGCCTTTTAGACATGTCAGAAAGGAAACATTTCTGGAAAGATACTTAATTCAGACAAGAATGACTGGAAAGGTGTCTTGGTTGAGGATGTGAAATGAGAGAATAAGTGAGTGTGTGTTTGTGTGAATAAGAGAAAGACAAAAAGAAATTTTCCATGTCACAGCCCCCTGGCTGGCAGGGAATCTGAATGTAGCATTAGCAGTGGGATGCTCTCCAGAGCAAAAAGGTGTGGAAAGTTGTTACTGATTGCCTTGTTCTCTCTAACTTGGATTTTAGCCACTGGGTTTTCTGATGAACCATGGTGCAATCCAGTAACGGCTTCATAGAACATTTCTTAATCAGTTATATTGATTACTCTTTTCTGCATAGGTCTATGATTTATGAAAAATTTCCTTATCATTATGAAAAGTACATACTGAATTAAAAGCTTTATTTTGTAAGTGGAATGTTATCTTGCAAATTTGGCCACAAAGGATATCCTTTTCCGGTATTTTTTCCTCTTTATTAAAAACAAGGATAAAATGTTTTTACAAAGAAAAACTGGCTTCCTAAATGCTTTTGCTCTCTTTAGTCTTGAAAATTATTGAGCAGAACAACTGCATTTTTTCAAATTGTCCCAGGCATGGCATATAAACAGTGGTTTCTGATGGCAGTCTCTGAAAAGGTCTATGGGGTGCAGGTACCCAGGGGGTGGAGACGGACTGCAGTGAGCAGTCTCTGTGGGGCCTCTGTGACACAGAGCCTCTGTGGGGCTGCCCTGTGTTAGACACAGTCAGTTCCAGCCAGATCTAGCAGACCCACAACAGGGTCCTCCTCAGATATGATGGCTCCAAGCTGGAGCAAGGGAAAAAGGGTGAAGAGGAAAGAGAAGCAGAAAGGAGCTGCTATGGACAAAACGCAACCTCCATTCCCCATCCCCCTGTGCCCTTTGGGGTGGGGAGACAGAGGAGCTGGTGACGAAGGAGTGAAGTTGAGCCTAGGAAGAAGGTTGTGGGGAAAGGTTTTTGTTTTTTTTTGTTTTGTTTTGTTTGTTTGTTTCTCACCATCTAACTCTGTTTTTAAGTGGCAATGCATTAAATTAATTTCCTCCAACTCAAGTCTGTTGAAACATGCAAAATTCTTCACCCTGGGAAAGAGCATTCTGTGTATGACATAAGGTAGCAACTAGAGTGTTGCTGATGCAAAGTTTCAGAGGTCTGTCAGTCTTGGCTCACATGTTTTAAGTCTGTCAGATTCCTTCATGTCAATTGATATTATCCACATGGATACAAGCTCATAAAGCAGGATTCTGATAAATCAGGGATTCCCTTTATATTTTACATCTATATAATTCTAATAAATTTTTTTTTGAACTTAGGAAAATAAACTGAGACTTTATGGGGTGCCTATTTTTCCATCCATATACTACCTTAACAGTTATATAGACTCATAGAATCATAGAATAGTTATGGTTGGAAAGGACCTTAAGATCATCTAGTTCCAACCCCCTGCCATGGGCAGGGACATCTCACACTAAACCATATCACCCAAGGCTTCATCCAACCTGGCCTTGAACACTGCCAGGGATGGAGCATTCACACCTTCCCTGGGCAACCCTTTCCAGTACCTCACCACCCTAACAGGAAAGAACTTCTTCCAATTTATCCAATCTAAACCTCCCCTGTTTAAGTCTGAACCCTTTACCCCTTGTCCAATCACTACAGTCCCCAACGAATAGTCCCTCACCAGCATCCCCATAGGCCCCCCTCAGACACTGGAAGGCTGCTATGAGGTTTCCACACAGCCTTTCACTCTCCAGGCTGAGCAGCCTCAACCCTCTCAGCCTGTCCCCGTGCGGGAAACTCTCCAGTCCCCTGACCATCCCCGTGGTCCTCCTCTGGACTTGTTCCAACAGTTCCATGTCTTTTCTATGTTGAGGACACCAGAACTGCACACAATACTCCAAGTGAGGTCTCACAAGAGCAGAGTAGAGGGACAGGATCACCTCCTTTGACCTGCTGGTCACGCTCCTTTTGATGCAGCCCAGGGTACGATTGGCTTTCTGGGCTGTGAGTGCACACTGAAGCCGGCTCATGTTCATTTTCTCATCAACCAACATCCCCAAGTCCTTCTCCACAGGGCTGCTCTGGATCTCTTCTCTGCCCAACCTGTAACTGTGCCTGGGATTGCTCTGACCCAGGTGTAGGACCTTGCACTTGTCATGGTTAAACTTCATGAGGTTGGCATCAGCCCACCTCACAAGCATGTCAAGGTCCCTCTGGATGGCATTCCTTCCCTCCAGTGTATCAACTGAACCACACAGCTTTGGTGACAATTTCTTACATCACTGAACTTTCACTGTCCTTGTAAGTGTGTGATCCAAGCATTATTTCACGGCAGAAAAATAAAAAAAAGTTTTAAAAAACTAATTGCAAAATAACTTTTTGATAGCTCATATATTCCATTTGAAGATGTTGAAAATGCCACTGCAAAATTAACTCCCTCATTTGAGAGACACAGCTACATAGCTCAAACTTTAAAGTCACAAGAGGAATCAAATACATTAGATTACAGCTTCCCCACTTATAAAAATATGGTAGTAGATGTGAGCTGTAGAAGGAACTCAGAATTACATGACGAGGTACAGAATAAATCTGCTTGTTTGAGTAAGAAGTTGTACTCTGGAGAAGTGGAAATACTTGACTATTTTATATATGCCTATTTCATTCTTACAGAACTGGAGAAGGCAGGAACAAAGTCAAACTCTTGATTGGGAAGCATAGCCACATCTAATTCAAAACCAGAGAAATTCTAATACTGTAAAAATACATTATTTGTAGATTCACTGTGTTATGTGTTCCTGTGTGCATAGAGCCCACTCCATGAGTGACTGAAATCTTACAAAAAGAAGGAGTGAAGGAGATTATTTTGAAATTTATCATTGCTATACTATTTTAAGAGAGGTCCCTGGTTTGAAGATGTATCTTGAACCCCAGAACTGACATATTGAAGTCTGAGTGACATGAATTTTCAGTAGTAGTCAAGGAGTTTGCTTCCAAAGTGCAAATTTGAAGAAAGAACTTCAATGCTTGCTCAGCTGTGGAACATGCTAATTGAGTCCTTGTAGTGACTGTAATGCTTTATGAGCCTCATCTCTCCACAGTAACACTTAGGAATGGAGCAGGAGATGTGGAAATAATTATGGCACATTGGAATTACTGACAGGTCCTTCTAACTCTGTTATCCTAAGTTTGGGTTGTTAGCACTTCTGTAAGCAATGCCTTACTACCACTTGGAACTGAATCTTTTCAAGTATATTCCACAAATGCTTGCTGTAATGTATGTGATCACAAGGGTCTTTTACTGCACAAGTAATAATGGAGAGAAATGAATTTTTTAAAAAAAGCATGCTTCGGTTTTTAGGGGAAGACAAACATAAGATATTACATGAAGTGGTGGTTTCCAGAACCCATGTCATAGAGAATCTAAGCTATTGATAACACTAGTCAGTATTTCTAAAAAGATCTGAGTAGCAGGGGAGTGGACTTGAGTGGGATTGCTTGGAAACACAATAACTGGCTGCGAGCATTGTAAAATGAGATTTCAGAATGATATCGACAACTTGGGGAAATGGTCTGAGATAAATGAAATGTAGCCTGACACTAGTCAATATGGACTTATCTAAACATTTTGCAGAATGAAGATAAGGATTAGCTGACAAAAGTTCTGTGGAGGAATTGTAATTGACATTACAATGAATGGTTCAATATCGAACCTGTGAAAAAAGAGAAGCACCAAACTAAGTTCATAAATATGTGAAAGTCATGAGAAACATTGCTCTGCTTTCCCAGGCACTGGGGAGTTTCTGTTGTATGCTCTGAAAGTCTTAGGCAATTACGTTAAAGGGTGGACTAACTGGACAGCATCCTGAGAAGTGCAGCAAATGACCGAGGATGTAATAAACCCCTGAGAGAACAGGATAACTCTGCATAAGTGTGGAGGGCAGCAACACTGCAGACAGGCAGGTGAGCACCAGGAATTGCTGTTCAACAGTGTTCAAGAAAAGGTGCAACCACAAGAGGAGAAGACACATGAGGAGATATGTGGGGATAAAGCAGAGGAGGAGAAATGGAGGAGACACAGAGAAGAGGACACTGTTGGGAATATGGCTGTTGATGCACTCTTGAAGTAGGTGCTCAGCACCAGAGAAAATTACCTCTGATATACTGCATCCCCACCCAGGGAAAAGACACTTCTAAGAGACTATTGGTCCATGGGCCACTCACACCAAAGTGGGGGAATCCTTGAGGGATGTCCCTTAGAGGGTCCCTTAGAGGACCCACAGCAGAGTACCCCTTGGAGGATGCAGCCCATGGACAACCCATGCTGGGGGAGGGACATCCCTGTGGAGCTGTGGCCTCTGGAAGACCGTTCTGGAAAACAGGAGCATTAAGAAACATGAAGTAGTGGGAAAATGAGTAAGGGTCAAGAGATAGCAGAAAGAAATCATTACACAGACACCTCACCAACGAGACTGGCAGTGTAACTGAATGCAGCATGTAGTGATGACAAGGGAAGTTAAGCCTAGAAGGGGAGTAGGAGAAGAGTTGGACTGAAACCAAGTCTGGGAAAGGGAACAGGTATTTCCCCAAGGAAAGGCTTTAATTGTTTGTCTTTTTTCCCCTCAATACCCAAATGAGCAATTAAGTTTGTATTAATTAGCAATAAAATTTGAGTGAAATTGACTGAGTTGAAACTATTTTGCTAGTGACAATGTGACAAGGAAAGAACTCAAATTAGACATTGTGACAAACTTTTTAATGGCAAGGGTTTTTAAATAATATAAAAGCTGTCCTAGATTCTATTGTTGAAGGTTTGGTTCTTAATGCAAATGCTAAGGAGGGATCATGCAATTCATAGGATTGATTTTATTATTAAATTTATCATTAGCCATGCTTAGGGATCAGTTGCCTTGCAACTCTCATTCCCTTAATTCACAATTATTAGAAGCATCTGACTTTCAGTCTCTTGCCCCTTTTTAAATTCCCTTACAAGTTTTGCCCCTGGGTTGATTTTGGTTCCTGGTCTTAATTACCTTAATTATACACAGATACATTTTATTTACTGTTAGAAGACCCGCAGCAGTTCCATTCTCCTTTCTCCTGTGCCCTTCTGGTTTGTCTTCCCTCAGCTGCAACCACAGAGTTCAGTGTTTGCTCACCTTTATTGAAAATTATCTATATAACTCCAAAGTGAGCCTTAACTAATGAAATACTGGGTGACTTGGTAATACCAATGATTTGATTGCTAGCCTGAGAATTAGGTATGGGAGTACACTAAATGACTGGGTACACACTTTAAAAGATTGTGTATCCCTAGCAGATGGTAATTAATGTCATCCAATTAGAATTCAGAATTCTGTGCACTTGGGAGCTAATGGAGAAAATCATTATGCTAGAGGTGTGTATAAATTCATCTGCATTTACAAATGCTAAACTCACATTAAAGACTATGACTTTTCAAATATCACACAAATACTGTCTTTTGGCAGGGCAAACTGAATATTTAAAAAATTTCCTGTAGGCATATTTCATACTAAACTTTCATTTTTAGGAAGGATTGCATGGCTGTAATTCTCCTTTGTGTCTCTGATTTCCCAGTGGTAACACACAAAATATTTTACATTCAGTTTCTGTCTTGCAGATTCAAACTTTTAAATTCAAATAGCAAAATATTAATTTTTAAAATGCAAATATGATGACTGCCAGACACTGCAGCAACCAGAATCCATACTGAAAATATGCAGAACTGTAAGTTAAGCTTTCTGTACAGAACTCAAACTTTATGAGTGGTTCTGCAAGAAAGGAGAAAATAATATTGGGTCCTCTTTATACCTGACTTTTCCCTACTTGATATTGTTCACAGTTTTTGGGAGCCAATCACTTTTTGTTTGTGAAGAAGGGGTGAGATTATTACTTTATAGCCATCAAGTCCCAGAATATGTTTAGTGCTGCAACCTCCAATAGGAACTATCTGAAGGCAAAAAGTCTCGCTGCATGAAAACTCCACTAGCAGCTAGATTTAGACTGGGGATGACAAAGTGTACTCGATTCTGACCAGAGGTGATTGTGCTACCACATCCAGTTCTGAAATGCAGCCACCTAATCCATTCTGTGGCATTTAAATCTTCTACCAGTACTTTTGGCCATAGGTTGTTGCTGATTTATGTCACTTGCCACATAGCATCACCCTGTAACAATGCAGAGCATCTAGGCAGAGAACTGAGAGCTGAGAGCTGAGAGCAAAGCAGGGCAGACCCAAGATAATGCTGGATCACAAAACTACACCATCCCCAGATCAAAGAATATTAGCTATATGTTTACCGAGGTCACAGATAAATTTTTACACAAGCAGTAAGTTGTTACTGTAAGTATATGCAGTTATGAGGAAAACCCAACCTATGTATCTTCTCTAATCCTATCTAGCCTAGCTATCTTCACACTATGTGTGCCTGCCTAAAAACACTCCAACATTTTTGCTTTGCTATGGGTGGATGAATAGACTGTGGGAAATGGGGTTGTAGCTTGAACTTTACAATAACTGGTTCTGATGCTGAGTATAAAACACACTGAGATGGAAAGCAGCATTTTTAATGCATTATAAATATCTCATACTTTATATAACACTTATAATTGGAAATACTCCATTTAAATTATGTAAATCTAATTGCATTTGTGTGAGATTATTTGAAGTTCCATATCCTGATAACTAGGGTTTTATCTCATCATATTAATGATAATATATTCTCTCAATACTAAGATAAGCAGGTACAAAGAAGGAAGTTTAAAATTAAAAAAAAATTTTAAAATGTTGTCCGACTTTTCCACTGTGAGTTACATACCATCAATACTAAAGATGCAACCACACTTCAGCCAAAAATAAACCCAACTTTCATTCCATTCACTCATAACTGTGTTGTTTATTTTACATTCACATTTTGAGGTTTGTGAATACGGAATGATATATCCTAACTGAAAGAAGACCTCTGAACACAGTAACTGTAAACGTTCGTTACATTTTTGAGAAGGCAAAAGTGTCTGTTACAGTTGTATATACACAAAAAAATCAACAAGGGTGCAAATCTTAGTATGTCTAGAGTTTTGTTTTTTCTGTTATTGGAACACACCCAATACGCCTAAGAACAACTCAAAAGGGAAGGTTTTCATAGCAAGTCATAATAAAAACCCTCCAAACCACTCTGACTTTTTCTGTTTGCACCATTTGCCTTATATGTTTGTATTATAGTAGAGTTTGTTTAGTTTCATTTTAGGTAAGTTTTCCCACTATGATTGCATAAAAATATGTGATAGAGAAATCAGGAGATGTTACTGTTTGACAGCAACAAATCTCACATTCTTTTATTCTTTTACCAGCATATCTTTCTGTTAAGGGAAAAATTTTATAGAATCTGGGACGTTAAAGGTCAAATAATCTACAATTAATACTTATCATTCTCCAATTACATAATAAAAATATTACCCATCCTGCTGCGTATATGTAAAACATCAGAAGTAGGACATTTCTGTGAAATTCATAACTTTACATTTTCCTAGTTCTGTGTCTTTGAATAACCAGCTTAACATCACTGAGCATTGAATAGACATTCCTTTGCACCATTACAGGTTATTTTCATCACACTAAGTATTTAAATAATTTTCGATTTTGTTAGAGGTGGAGGTTGTAAAAGTAGAGAATTCAGAATGAGTGAAAGTTAACCTATTTGATTGCTTTTATTCCACTTAACTGTATCTTAACTACACTCCCATTTAATAGTTATATATGTGCTTCATATAATACACTCTTGTTCTGTTGACAGAAATTGGATCGACTCTACTGCTTGGATCAACTCCGGTGCCTGAAAGTGGTCTGTACATAAAGTTTATATAGAACTGTCAGAGTTATTTATGACCTTCAATCTGTCTAATGTCTTGATCAGAATCAGCATTTACTCCTCTAAATCTGTGACAGTGGGAAATTACTGACTTTTGTAGTGTGGGGGTGTGTGTGCAAGTACGCTGCTTCATTTCCAGTGTAAAGCTAAAACTGGGAAGATTTTCAGAGAACTTGTGTTAGATACAATATAACTCAGCCGTTAAAGACCCTTAAAATTAATCAGGTATTGAGGAGTGAGATGTGAAAACTCTATTATTTGCCATTTGATCACTTCCCTTACTCCCCTTTTGTAGTTGTAAGTTGCCAAAACGTTTCAAGCATGTGAAATTAAACTAAACATTTTTAAGAATGAAGGTCAGATTTTCAGCTGGTATAAATCACAAGAACTACATTGAGTCAGTGAAAAAATAAGAACTTTAAATGATAACATGTCAAGTTCTTGAAGTTGCTAGGCGTCTATTTTATACATCTGCACTATAGACTGTCTTTGCTTACTTTACTTACTTTACACGCGTTACTTAACCTGTTTATCTGTGCTAGGTGGTTTCTTTAGTTTCTTGATATCTATAAGATAAAGGGACAAACTGGATAATCCTGGATCAAGAAAATTATTCCGTGATTTAATGAGTTATTTTATTTATACTTTGACAGCTCTTGAGTCCATCATCAATATGAAAACACACTTAGAAGGCTGCTATGCTTCTGTAGAGCACTTACTTGAAGATCTTCTGATCTTTCTGGTCTTCCCCCTGCTTGAACTGAAGCATTAGAGCTCTTGCTCATGTTTTCTTTTGGTAACCATCTTTACTCATCTTCTAACTCTAAACCCCTTAAAAATATTAGCTCTCTGATTCATGTACCCTTTGTTTATCATTAGTATGGTAGTAATATTTTAACACTTTGTACTCTCATCAGCTGTGCATTACCCTCCCCCCCCTTTTTTTTTCTTCCTGTGAGAGAGTAGCTTAGTAATAATTACTAATTACTCTAATT
Organism: Melopsittacus undulatus; assembly: GCF_012275295.1. NCBI lineage: Eukaryota > Metazoa > Chordata > Aves > Psittaciformes > Psittaculidae > Melopsittacus > Melopsittacus undulatus. The sequence continues at coordinate 96,680,590 of NC_047528.1, forward strand.
TACATTAGAGTAGTATAAATTCCAAATATTTATTTGGTGGTGCTCAAACTAATGATTCAGAACCTGTGAATCTGATGATGGTTTAGGTTTATACAGAATTTCTGAAAGTTGTGTTGCAGCCAGGCATTTAGGCAATGCCACTCACTGAAGTTATGAGAACTTTTTGGCTAAATCTTTATGGTAAAGCAAACCTGGTTTGTGTGGAGTTTTTTGGGGGTTTTTTTTTTTTTTTTTTTTTTTGACATCTCAGCGTAATGGAATTTTGCTGGGTTTTCTGTGTCCTTTTGCATGTACTAGTTACTGAAGCATTTTAAAACATTTTAAAATGGCAGAGATAACAGTGAAGAGCTTTAAAGGAGAAGTAAGTTAATCTACCTATATCCTTGGAATGCAATGAAGTTTTAATGAATTTTGCTATTCTTAATCAAGACATTTAAACGGGGAGAAAAAAAAGGAAAAACAACAAATCATACACATACACATATATATGTAAAGACTAGATATTAAAAAAAAACCCAAAAGTCTACCTTTTTAAAAAACATTTCAGATGTAATTACTCCCTTAATTTCCATCTAAAGGCTGGAAATAAACACTAAAAGCCAACCATAGTTTCCTTTTTAATTTTCCTAATTACAGCACCAGAACTTTAAGAAAATATCCATCTGAAGAAAAACTCTATGTAAAATTGTCAGAAATTGCAACATGGACTCCCACATCCAATGCTTTTAAGAGATTTAAAAGGAGCACTTCACTGCAGGGGGTGGATGTAGAGAGAGGAAAAGTACTGTGATATGTTCTGTGCCAGCTCCCCTTGGGGGGCTGCTGATCTCAGCAGAAAGGCCCAGTGACTTGCTTGTCTTCAGGCTCATACAGCTGAAGAGAGAAAAGCTTGTGGCTCATAGGCTGCAGTTGTATGACAACAGATAGGCAACACAAGACCATTCACAACCAAAGACTAAGATGAAGACAGCAGAACAGTAATTAAAAAAAGACAGGCATAGTCCATTCTCATAATTAGGAATTGGTGATTGGTTCTTAACATTTATTAAAAAACTTATTAATTTACAATGCACTATTTTTCAAACATAGCTTTCTGTTAATAAGGTCTTGTAATCAGATTCTCAGTGTGAAAAATGGTATACATGCTCCTAACTATAAATATGTCTGAAAATATCTAAATGAACGTTAAAGCATCTCCAAAAAGACCTTTTCTTTTTTTTTTTTAATTTATAATTTACATTGGTTGTTCTTTGTAAAAATTTAACGTTGATGAGAACTCCACAGAGGATATGCAGTATGATACCTCTTTTTTCCAGCATTCTAAATTAGGTGGAAGTAACCAGTCCATATGAATATATATATATATATGTGAAGAAGAAAGTATATATTAGTTAGTGGAAAGGCAATTTTTCTCTGGCATACCCTGCTGAACAGTTTTCAGCTGCAGATCTTAGATCACTGCACTGGACTGTGGAAGAAACTAATTATTTTTTTAAAATGAAACCCACCTCAAATTTATCCTAATATAAAGATTACAGTGAAAAGAAATTGTGATGCTCTATCTAGCTATTAAAGATTGCTAGCAAAAGTGTAGAAAAAAATAACATCTGGAGCACAAGCTATTAAGGAATTCAAAAGACTTTCATCAGCTTTTCTTCTGACTGAGAGTTTAATAAAAGCAGTTGCATTTGCTGAGATAATTTTGGATTTCAGTACACATTCCTTATAAACATTATAATGCAGAAGAATATCTCACATTTACAGTCAGACTTTCAAGATTTATAGTCAGAAAGGACAAGTTTAGCAATAAACAATGTCAGTCTCCTCATTTTTCATGGCCACATGATACATCAAGGGATTTTAGTGTCTTCTGTTTTGTATGTAGCATAGGAGTCTGACTGAAGCTAAGAAATAAACACTGATGATGCAGTTTTGTAGGCATACCTGGAATATTTCTGTATGAAATATAAAGAAGTTACTCCTAGACAAGTAATAAATTTACTATACCCAAATGAATGATCTTGTTGATAGGGTAAATAGTCATTTGCTTGTGAGACAGAAAATAAAAATAGTTTCTCACTTTTTTCCCTTGCCTCTTCTTTGGTATGTTTTTGAGAATTCTGTTTGTATTAACAAACAAGTTCCATGCTACTCTTTCATCAATGGGGATTTAATACAGAGAGAAGCAGAGCGAGACCTAAACCACTGTTTGTTTTCTGCAACGCCGAATGTATCAGTACTGAAATTTTATATATATGAGTCACCAAGAATAAGAAACCCTTGTATAGGTGTACAGGTGGAATATTTGTCTAAACTCTTGACTGCATCCAACTCTGTCTGAAATACGAGAGGAAGTGCTTGAGGGAGTCATAGATGTGGAGAAATTAGTAGATTATTTTGAATAGTAAGTTATTGGACAGATCAACTATGACAAGGTATATGAGTACAAAGCTAACCAGGAAAATCTTGTGTTACCATGGATTTACAGGGTACTGCTAAGGAATGCCCTAAACTGTAAAATGCAGTTTAGTTGATCATAGCAAACACATTTATGAATCTGAACACTTACTATCAAATTACATATAGATGTTCTTAGATAACTTTGAACTTCTGAAAGCTGCAACTTCTCTATATTCTTGTACTCATCTATTAGGCTAAGAAAATACAAAAAGCTCTGTACTAATCTGACCTTTCCTCACAAATATTTGACTGCTAAGAAGAGGAAGGCTTCAATTTGTAAATACATGCAGCAAGAAATGTGCTAGAATGCATGGCATTGTCTTTTGCTATTTTGCCTGTAAATCCACTCTGGCCATAAGGTCAAACATACCCCATTCAATAATCAAGCTGTCTAGGAAATGAAATCCCCTACCCCTGCCCTGCTCTTGAGAGGGCTGCAATGGCCTTGCTGTGGATTTGAATAGTAGCTCTACTGCTCTTCAGCTGTTTTGTGTGGGCAACTGGGAACAGATTTGAGGCAAAATAACCAGACATGTCCTTTAGCCTCTTCTGTATGTTCCAATCAGTTGTCTTTGTTGACCTATGTGGAGGATGATCAGTGCAGGACTCAGCTAGATTGACACAGTGTAATGGATGGGAACCTAGCTGAGAGCTGATACCCTCTCATGACTGCGAGGTATAACAAAGGATGCTGTTTGCCACAGTGTATTCAGCAGTGTATATATGTTTATGTTCATAGTGACCGTTTGTTGGAAAGAGGCAGGAAAAAACATAGGTGTGCAGCTGTTCTGTGACTTTCTTGTTACTTGGTTGCACTGGGGCACTTGGCCAATGCTCTCAGAGTGGGCAAGAGTGAGATCATGAGAAATTGCATAGTCCCACGAGTAAACAATCAAGAGATCTGGCATAAAGCTGGTTGTTTTGATAAGGGTATAAAAGCAGGACCCTCTTGTGCCCATTGGGAGAAGTCTCACCTATGGGTGGACATACTGGTGGATAGTGCTGGCTCACATTCAACTCAACTGTCCACCAGGCCCCCAGGACATGTAGAGATCATCTTTGTGGCAGCTGGACTACGTACAGGTCTTCAGGACCCACGGTCTGGCTGCTGGTCAAAAAGCTTTTCTGGTGCTAGGAGGGGAAAAGTAAAGAAAGCCCAAGAAAGCTGTTGAGAGTGTAAGTAAAGGGTTCCTGAAGGGGCTCCTTGCAGGCTGAAAAGCAGCAGCAGTGGCCTTGTAGGTCAGCTATCCCTATGCTCTATGAGAAGGTACTGGGGAAGGGGAAGGCAGGCTCAGGAAAAGGGCACTGGCAGACATGGGATTGGGCCAGCAGATGTATCTGTCTGTGCCTCTTTGATGATTTGCTACAGGATAGAAAGAGGAAGGGAGAGTAGGAGAGAAAGCCCTGAACTCTTCTTCACCTCTCATGTGATCAAGTCAGGTCAGGCATGACACCATGGCTGGGCTATGACAAGCTGCTGGGAGACCCTGGGGAAAGAGCTGGTGTGGTCAAGTCACCCAATCCCTCATGCTCTTCCCCTGACACTACCTGGATTACAAAGGGTACCTGAAGGTCAGAGAAGGCAAAGGAACCTTCCAGGAGACCGCAGCTGGAAGTCAACAACTCTGGCACCCTCCTTGTCCCATGGAGGGTGGGACAGCTGCTGTGTATAACCTGCAGCACCCTGCAGCCAGGCACAGGGGAGAGAAATGCTGCAAGGTCTGCATTTGCTCAGTGCACAGAGCTGCTGCTCTCTACCACACCAAAGCCTGAAGTCCTTTTCCTCCTGATTATTCCCTTCAGCAGTCTGAACTGACTGCCTGTGAAGCTATGTGCCTGCTCTCCCAGGCTGTTGCAACAGTGGCCTGAGGCAACCGGCAATGAATATTTTGAGAGAGGGCTTTACAGGTCTCTTAGAGAAGTGTGGGACCTGGTCATTGTGAGCCTTCGTGAGGCTTCAGTCCTTTAACAGTGCTTTGATTTCACTTCCTAATATCTCTGGTCAAGACCACATTGCAACCTGTCCAATGAGCATATCTAGATTTTTTATCTGTGGTTTGTTTTGGTTGCTGTTAGTTCCTTTGTTTTAATGGTGTGGAATTGCATTGACATCCTGAAGAATTTCATGCATGCTGCTCCAAAAGCTTTATTTTAGAGTTTAAGAGCATTATTTGTTTTCAATGGAATCCATTCAAACTTTGATGAAACCTTCCTGTGGTTTACAACGGAGGTACTTTCATTGCAGTGCTGTTAACAGCAGAATTGCTCTGCAAGTTTCCTTTCAAAATCTAACTAGGACTAATTAACATTACTGGGTAATTCACTACATAACTGTATTATTCATTGTCTTTTCTCATTGTAATACTCTTACTGAGTGCATTAGTGTTACAAATTAACTCTGTTGTAATTACACCATAATTAGGCACACAGTAATACAACCAGGGAATTATTGGTAACTGGTAGTAACAAAAACTGCTACTACTCTACAATTGCATTTGTAATTACCAAATAACTGTGCTGTAGATATGTAATTTGAAGGGATGCCAAAAAAAGGGTATCTTTTCACCTCTATGTGAAAGAGATTTTGCACACACACATCTAATAACTATAAATTATATTAATTTTCAAATTTTTAATGTGAGAGAAATAGAGCTCAACATGTCGTCGCTGTAAATACATCTGCAATATACCCCTGTTCACTGAAGGACCTTATATATTTAATATTTCTATGTAAGAAATAATTTCTATTTTAATTGTAAATGTTGGAATACTGTAACTGTTTATGTTTTCTCCAGTAGTGTAACAGTTGTTGTGCTTCTCTGTAGAATGCTGCTTTTGGATACTTGATCTGTTTAATCAGCCTGAGTTTTTTAGTGCATTTCCAACCCAGATTAGTTTGCTTCCTCTGTAGATATAAGTGCTGGTGCTCTGAATGAGGAGATATGCCAAAATTATCATTTGCCAAAACTAGCCTCTGAACTGCAAGCAATTTATGTGATTCCATGTGATGCTATATCCAGATAATTAAACTTGTTAACAGTGACATTCATTATCCCCTTAGTATGGCTATACCATTTTGTTAAAATCTCTATAAGGCAGTCACACTGGACTCCGAAAATGTGCTACTTTGCCTGGAGCTGATCTGATGAATCCATGTAGCTATCCAGATGAGCCCAAAACTCCTGCCATAGTCTAAATGGATTCATAGTGGAAGGAACAGTAAGATGAACTATGACTGCACAAGGCCCAGTTGGTAGATGTAAAGTAAAGGTTGTTAGTTCTGTTCCTGGCTTTGCTGATTATCCTGAGTAGATTCTTGATTTATCACCCTTTCTAAAGCATTTTTAAATCCATTATTGCATAGTGCTCATCAATGCTTTTCATTTTCTTTCAGAAATTCTGTGAGTTATACATGAAAGAACACAGCTTAGAGGTCTCCATGCCACCTTCTGGCTCTTTCCCAGGTGAGTCCCTAGATCACAGTAACAGAGAAGAATAGAAAGGCAGATTTGGTCTCTGGGGCAAAGGGACTATACAGAGATCAAGGAAGAGTCAGGTCAAGCTTCCTTACAGATTAAGTCCCAGGAGTTTTACATACATATTGAGTCTCATCAGTATGCGTTTTGAAAAATGCAATGAAAAGCACAGAATGATAATGTTATATCCTGATTACCTAGATTCTGCAACAGCAACAGTGTTAGTGGAAGATGAAAACAGTAATGGGTTATAAGTGTCTTGTCAGAAATTAAAAAATGCAAATTAATTGAACATAAGATATAGCCGAGGAAACTTGAATGACTAACTGAATATTTGGTGAATAAAGTACAGGGGCAAACAAGAGTCTGTAAAAGTCTGACTAAAGAATATTTCAGTAACATTTTTGTAAATTTAGACATTCCCTTTAGTCAGTCTGGGGACCTGCTTAACTGGGAAATACACTAACTGTTTCTCTTAGCAGCTGCTATTTTTGTTTTTACTAACATATGCATTTATTTTAACAATGTTAAGCAACAGAATGTTTCACTGCTAGACTTACATTTACTTATTTTCAGTTGTACTTTAGTATCTCTGCTATTTTTTTTCTTTCTGCAGAATCAAATTTGAATATTTCATATATTAACACTTTTTATTACATTTCTGCTATGATGTAGCTGAAAACATCTCTACTTTTCTATTACAAATATAATCATTAGATACAAAACTGTAGTCTAGGTTAGGATTTTAAATTTTTTTTTATTTTCAAACTGAATAATATCAGTCTCAAGCAAAATTTGCCTTTCAATAGGAAGCTGAGGCTTCTGACTTCATTCAGAATTCAGCATGTCTTTGATCAGAATGTAAAGTTAACAGTCCTCCACTGCTATCCAAAGCTATTCCCACACAGTTCTGAGCCATAAAGTTCACTAGTCACAAGGGCAGCCTAGCATGTCATAGGGAGGGGTTATATGTGTTCAGAATAAAGTGCTAGATAAAATATGAAAGACTATCATCCTCTAAAGTTCTCTGAAAATACTGTCAGCTGCTTAAATGCACTTCATAGTTGATGAAGCATTTAGTTTATGAGCATTATTTGCCCAGAACACTGCATGGTGTGCATAATTTTTTTGTTTCTCTATTTTTCTGCCAACTGAAACTATACCTTTAGCATATTAGTAAGCCAACATAATTTCCATGGCCAGAGCTGTCATAAAAAGTAAATTCACAGTGGAAACTCAATGCATGCAGGGCTACATACTATTCAGCATTTAGTAGTAAAATTCAGGTGCATAGGGATTTTTCTAAAACAGTTACTGAATCCTGCTAGCCAAATACTATGAACAATAAGTTTATTTTTTTTTTGGCAAAGAACATAGCAAATAATTCTTCTGTTTCCATAGGGTGGATATGGAAATGGAAATGTGCTGATAACACATAATTGGAAGACACTGAATAATACAGATAGAAACGGATGATCCTGAATGACACAACTATGGTTTTATAATAAGGATTAATAGCAAAAATTTCTGTACAAAGTGTAGTGCTTTTGAACAAATGTTAGAGAGAAAGATGAGGGCTTACTTAATGTTACAAGGTTAGTTTAGGTCACCATTGTGATGTGACTTAGGAAAGAAAGACAAACGCCAATGACGTAAGTGCAGAAAAGAAGGGCAAATGAAAAATCTTTGTGGCTGAAATCAGGAAAATAGTAATTTTTTTTGTAAAGGGTGTTGTTGGATTCATCCAGAATGCTGTGAACAGTTCTGTTCAGAACAACATGCTTGAACTACAAATGTAAACAATGCATAGAAGGATTTGGGAAGCAGAGACCCTGTCCAACATGAGGGTGCTATGAGAGTTTGATAAACTGAAAGGAGATGTTTATCTTTTAAAGGTACATGAAGGTAGGTAAAGATTACTGAAGTAGAATGACTGTTTAAACTGAAGGTCAATGTTAGTGCAAGAAGTGAGTGATAACTGGCCACGATTCAAACACACATTTGGAACTAGATGAAAGTTTATAGCTCTCAGAAGAATTCTGTTTTGCAATAGCCTTTCTGTACTGGGAGAAGCTAACTGAAATAAGACTTAGTACCTTTGCACCTGATGCATTTATAGATGGAACTGCAGTAAGGTGACCTCTGTAACATCAGAGAGACTGATTTGCTTGGGAAAATATTCTTGTTCTAAGTCCTGCTGCACAAGCAGTGTCTCTTAGCTTAGACTCTTTGCTTAAACTCTCGTGTCTGTCCTTACATACATGGTCAGACATCAAAAAAATTAACAGTTGGCTCATTTGCTTGATTTGGATGCTTTGACAAATATGTTATCTGGTAGCTCTGCATCCCACAGAAATTTATGGTGGGTATTTGATTGTGAGGGCAACTGCTGCAAAATCTGCAATATTGCAATTGCCAAATGTATATTAATATAATTTTGATAGATTTTTCAAGGTTAACCAGAAATGATTTTGAGGTTTGGGGCTTATGATGCTGTGACTAATATTAATGACAAATGGCAGTAATACAGTTCTTGCAAGCAATTTTCAGTCCAGGCACTGTGCACAAAAGCCTAGCATAAGATTTGACAACGTGTGATGAGTTTGCATTACAAACTTCAGGTTTGATTGATGGCTTGGCTTCATGAGTAAAGATTTAGGAAGGAAGTAACCACGCTTACTACAAGCACTATGACCAAGGGCATGTGGGATATGCAAATCTGGTTGGAAAAAAGTGTGCTTAGGCAATCAGGGAGTGTCCGACCAGGACTGTTATCTCCTGAGCAATCCCGAGCGACCCATGTCCTGGTCCACCCTCATGCAAGGTTGGATCTGCAGCTTCCTATGCACCTTGTCACCCGCCATTTCAACCCTCTCCTGTCCATACCGACAAGTGAGAGCAAGCCCTTCCAGCCTGTGCAGGGGATGTTTTAGGTGAGGGCAGTGTGGACAGGACCAGCCCTACCCTTTACACCTGAGGTTTAACTGCCAGGGCCTAGCAAGCTTGGATGGTGACAGCAAAGTCCTCACGTCCTAGGTTTTGTAAGAGTGTCCTCTTAGATGGCAGACCATGCAAGACTGGATGAGCTCCGTCAGCCCGGGTTTGAAGATAGGAGCTTTCCTTCTATGAGGAAGACCTGTCTTCGCTAACGAAGATTCATGAAGGGCTTTAACCCACACATTCTGAACAAGACTGTCATCTCCTGGGTCAAACTTCAGGTTAAGCTTAATGGTTCAGACATAGGTAGGGGAATAATAATGGAAGACCAGTGCAGCCTTGCACTGTGGGAAGCTTCTGCCTTTTGGAGAACCTTAAAGTAAGTGACACGGATAAACAGGAAAATCCTGAATAACAAAACCCCCAGAAACTACACAGAAGGTAGAAGCATTGACAGGCTTCCCAGAAGGAATACAAAGCCGTTGCCTCAGTGCATTGGAACAGAGTCAAGAAATTAAAAGTTCAGCTAGCATTGAAATCAGTCACAATTGTAAAAGGTGACAAGATGGACACCTGTAAGAACAGATGTGGAGAAGACTGAGGCACCCAGTGTTCTCTCTGCTCACTGGTAAGACCTGCCAGCTCTCTGGGCTGTCACAGAACCTGAGATAATGCAGCATTGCACCTTATGGAGGAAGAGAGGCTGAGGGAATACATAAGCCAGTACTGGGTATAGCTGAGGGGCTACTGGATCTCTGTGAGAAGCGGCTGGGGCTGCCCTGTGCCAGACATAGCCGATTCCAGCCAGATCCAAGGGACCCACTGCAGGGCACAGCTGAGCCCCACAGACATGATGGTGGTGCTTCGGGAGAAGGCCATGTAAGGTAGGGCAGAAAATGCCAGAGGGATGGATGAGGGAACAGAAAGAGTGAGAAGCAGCATGGGGAATGAGAGTTATCTACTCATTGTGGCCTGTGGAAACCCATGCTAGGGAACACGCATAGTCCTGAAGGAATAACAGTTCCTGAGGAGACCCCATGCTGAAGCAGGGGAAAAGTGTGATTAGAAAGCAGCATCAGAGAGAAACAGCTTTGTAATGATGGTACCTTGTGTCCTGCAACCCCCATGCAGCTTCTCCTTGCCTTGCGGAAGAAGCTGAGTATAATCTGCAGTGATAACAAAGGGGAAGGACTGGAGTGAAGGAATGGAGTAGAGCCTAGGAAAAGAAGGGGAAAATTCTTTTTCCCTAAGTGTGTAAATATTTTCCATACGTATGTGTAAAAGCTAGGTTTCCTTTCCAAGGCGGCAGGACAGGCCCTAACATGTTTGCTGTAGAGAAAAGTTAATGTGGTGAATGTGGTGTTGGGGGAGTGACGAGGCTGAGAGCTAAGCGATCCCACACCTCTAGAGGTCAGGTACAGGGCATCTGTGCATGGCCCTGTGGAGGGAGAGGCAGTAGCCCCCAGCTCTCTGTCCTCAGCAAGGGACGACAAGGGGAAGAGAAGGGAAGGTGCTTCCCAGAGCTGCTGGGGTGCAAGGTGAAGGGGTAAAGTGGGGCAGGTAAATCTGCACAGCAGAAGGTTGCAGTATGTTAGAGACACACAACCTCTCTCAGGTGTGCTGTGCTTTCCATCTTGCATGCTTTTCTGCCAGTGTGAAATGTGATGATTGACAATGCGACACCAATGTTTTTGGAGTAGAGCATGATCAGCACCAGCTGGGAAGTGTCTGTACTCTACTGAATGGTGTGACTCACCCCAACCTCAGAGCTGCTCAGCATTGACTTCATTCCAGAAAAAAATGCACTTGTCTTGAAACATGGAGTCTTTGAATTCAGTGAGGTTCAACATACTCCAGTAAACCATATGATCATACACATAAAATTGTAGAATGCAGCATCTTACACATCCTATGATGTTTTCAAGATGTTCAGTAACTGAAAATAGAGCTATTAAAAAAGTTATCAGGCTTCTGAACAATCTGATGCTTTGGGGATAGACAAGGATGAGACACACAGGAAAGATGTTAATTTTGGGGTCTGCTAGTATGTTTTTACTTCTTTACGCACTCTACAGGGTCTTTTCTTAATCTTAGTGTGGTCCTAATTAACAGCTTTGCTGAGCAGAAATTGAGTAAAAACCCAGTGAAAAACTGTGCAAAACCAGTTTTGAACTAGATCTTTTAAAACACAGCAACTAATATTTCTGCATAATATCTCTTGTTTTGGCCTTCCTGGGAAAACTATATATTCCTGTTAGTTATTTCCACTTTTTGTCACTTTGACAAATGTACAATGTTCTTTGATAGAAATGGCTTTTTGCAGTGTTGCGAATTTTAGTGCATGTGTTAATGGAGAAAATTTCCCTTTTTGGCTTTATTTAAAAAGTTGTATCTTATATGAGTAGGCAAAATAATAATGCTGTTCTTTCTATCCCTTTTCAGCCCTCTACTATTGCTTATTTTGTACATTGCTGTGAGGTTTTTTGTCTCTGTTGGGGAGACAAGAATTTGGAAAGAGAAAAGCAAGCTTTCTCCAAACAAAGAAGATACTTGGTTTTGGAAAAAAAAAATAAAATTGTTAAGGGAAAGAAATATAAAGAAGCTTTTTAAAAGTTCGAATGAAATGGTTTGGGAAAAAAAAAGCCCCTCTGGAAACCATGAATCCTTTACTATAACTTTCATATAAATATCTGATCTACTTCTGACCAGTGTTGACCTGCCTAACTCCTACTGAACTTCAGTGCGAGTTAGGAGAATTCAGTGTTCTGTGTAGAACTGCACACCAGCAAACTGCACCACTTTTCCCTTGAGAGAGGAAGATAAACAAATCCTTTTTTTTTTCCACAACCAAGTAAACAGGCAAAAAGGCTATGTCCATTCTGGTCTGTCTGTTGGATGGGTGGGTTATTTCATCCTCTGGAGCACAAACCGATGGTTATTTTTATACAACAAGATAGCAGCTTGGCTCTGAGGATTTTTATTTTCCTATTGCAACATTTTCCTAAAGGTTAGGTCCTATTTATATTTTTTTTTGATCTATAACATAACATTTTTAGCTATATCTGTAGCATAACCTTTCTGAGTTTTATCATCTTAGAAATACTTGGGAAGTCAGATCTCTTGTTCCCTGAAACCTTTGTCAGGTTTCAGAATTATCTGGTGTGTCTAATAAAGCCGTAATTCAGTGTCAAGTATTCAGCTTTCTTTAATACACAAACCTAGTTTAATAAAAACTAGTGGATGCTAGTTAAAAAGAGAGTAAACAACCTTTCCACCAACCTCTTCTCAGAAATAATACTTTCTTTCTCACATAAGGAAAATTCTTATATCTTCACAAATGCTCATCTTGCAGTCTTTGAAAGTCAGTTTTGATTGGAGTTATCTCCGATGTTTATCCATTTTAACCCTTTGATTATCAACTTCCACCTTTTCTCTACATGCTTCTCTTTTAAATTTATAAGACTTCTTTAATAGGAAAAAGAAAAAAAAATGTTGCTGTAGTGTGAGGTGTCCCTGCCCATGGCAGGGGGTTTGGAACTAGATGATGTTAAAGTCCTTTCCATCTCTAACTATTTTATTATTCCATGATTCAATGATTATTTACTTGTGAAACAAATATTGGGAGTTTATGGAGAACTGTGGATTTATATTATATTAGTAGATATGTCCTCACAGCTAGCTTACTATCCAAGAGGAAATCTCACTTGTACTTTAGAGTGTGGGAAAGGCCTACTAGCTCAAATTGCAATTGTGACTAGTCTATGGCTGGCACTTTTTGAGGATAATAGCAGAAACCTGAGTTAATTCTTTGTGAGAACATGCATATGCTTATTAGTTCCTTTGATCTCATTGCTGTAATTCTCCAGTCATCATGGAATTCTTACATTTAGTCAGGCTCTACATTTCTAAAGCAAAGCATCGAGCAAGCAAAAGATTAAAAAAAAAAAAAAGAAAGGAAAGCAAGCTACATCAAAAGTGAAATTTTTGCTCCTCCTTCCCAAGGCCTGAGTGTGTTTTTCTTTTGAAGGTCACATTTAAAATAGCTCACTTGGATATTATTAAAAAATGTATCAACTGAGTCTGTTTGCATTGCATTTGATTTCCCTTCTTTTATTGTTACTTTGCTCTCCTCCCTTTTGCTGAAAAGAAATGGTAAAATTAGGAAATAGCTGATAAAGGAAAGACATGCAGAGTTTTATAGACACTGCACAAGGCTGTAATGTAAATGAAAGCAGCAGATTCTAATTTTTCTATAGTTAAAAGTTTAAGTAATAGCTTTTCCAGTTAGTTATCTAATGTTTCAAAGTTAATTGGTCTTAAAGATTGGCACAGGTTGCTGCTGTATAGTCTAGTCAAAGCAATCAGCATATTCTATCTTTCATTTCATTATATTTGGTATAGAACGGCAAGAAAATCAGAGCTTAGACATATCTATGGATTACTTTTCCTGCATTTTGGGAATTACTTGATTCTGATTTTCTCATTTTTTTTATCTTTCTCCCTCTCCCTTCTGCCGTTGGTATTCAAGGTTTTAATCAAATACTTAATGTTACTTTAATGCAATTAGTATATAATAGATTTAGGCTTCAGTTAAATACCTCTCAGTTATCTGAACTCAGTGATTTGGAGAACCACTGTAGTAGAGCTTTTGATACTAAAGGCTTAGAGAAAACTGCAGGGCTCCACAGCTCTGAAATGGTGCTGCTCAGTGTGGAAAATGGCAGCTTGCTTTCCATTAGCAGAAAAATGCCTCTCTAATTCAAATAATTATATGCACTTTGTCTTAAAGCAGTTGTGTTTCATGTAAGATAATACTTGGGAAAGGTCAGATCATTACTCTGACTCAATTGTTCATTTGAACTAGAAATTTCCAAAGGGCATTAGGAAGAAAGTTGTGTCTGGGGAGAGAAAGTAGGGACTCAGAAACATATTTTTCCTGTCTTAGATCTGCTTTGTATCCTCCTCCTCATGTTAATAGCACTTGGCTTCATCTATGGTCAGCTGCTGAATTTTTTTTATAGACAATGGGACTGCCCTGAAGTTTGTGAAACAAAGTGGTGGATCACTGACTTAGAAAGCTTGGGGTCCAGCTTATGATAAGAATCAGTGCAGTCGTGGTTTAAACCCAGTCACACAGCTCGTTCACTCACTCCCCACCTTGCTCCCCCAACTTCCGGAGAGTTGGGAAGGAGAATCAAAAGAATGTGGCTCCCACGGGTTGAGATAAGAACAGTTTAATAACTAAGCTATAACACAAATCACTACTGCTACCACCAATAAGAATAATTATGATAAAGGAAATAACAAGTGAAGAGAATACAACACCTCACCACCTGCTGACCAATAACTCACCCCACTCTGCCTGACCTAGCACCGACTGATACCTCCTCCAATCCCCAGAGTCCCAGCCCTTCCAGGTCACTCTCGGTTCCATCCTGGGCATGACGTGCTGTGGTATGGAATACCTCTTCGGCTAGCCTAGGTCAGGTGTCCTGTCTCTCCTTCCTCCCTGCCTCCCCTCCTCCCTGGCAGAGTGTGAGGCTCAGAAAGTCCTTGGCCAGAGTAAACATTACTGAGTAGTAACTAAAAACATCAGTGCTATCAGAACCATTCCCAGCCTGAAAGTCAAAACACAGCACTGCATCAGCTACCAAGAAGGAGAAAAAAAAAATGACTGCTACTGCTGAACCCAGGACAGGTGCTCTCTCTTAGGATAAAATATTTTTGTCAGAAACACTGAAGATTTTCTGAGGGTATCAGATACTCTGTGTTGATGCAATGCACTTTGCAGGAGAAGAACCAAAGGTCAGTTATTCTTCAATTACCACCAAAAGCAAACCCCTGGGCATGACAGTTCACCCTGTCTGATATTGCAGTACATTTTAAACATGCTCCTGCCCCAGAGTGCCAGTCAAATTCAGTGGTGTGGGAGGCAGAGTTTGTCAGCAAAAAACTGTAAACAAAAGGAGAGGGAGGAGGGAATACAGAAGTTAAATTGAGTGTAAAATAGAAGTGCAGTGAAGGAAGACTCTACCTCATAATTATCAAATGTTCAGCTCTTGGCTGATAGTGCAGTGTAAAGAGGAAGTTTGGCAGAATGTTTTTGTTGTAACTCCTTATTTCCTTTTTCCTAACTTTGCCTACCACTATGAACATTTTTCCACATTGAATATACATTTAGGTTGAGTATTTTGGGACAATTTCAGCAAGAATGTATTAACCATTTCAGAGGAATGAACTTAGGGGAAAACCACATTGCTTGCCAATATTTTTACAGCCCTTTAATTGCAAAGTTCTAGCAAACTTATGGGCTAATGAACAGGTGCAACATTTGGGATGTAGGTTGGTTTTATGACAAAGAGGAGCCTTTTCCTAATTTTTTAAAAAAAGCTGTCTCAGTTTGGTGAAATTACACAGCTTTGGAATAATATTAGTTTACCCATGTTCTTTAGAGACTAATGTACACGTTGTGGATAAATACATTAGAATTCATATGCAGAAATCTTTTGTTATACTAAACATGGTGGATCTGAAAATTTTCTAGGGAGATACTTTTCTTTATTTCCAAAGCTGTGGTGTGGCTGAACAGAGAAATATAAAGCAGTGAGTTTTCTTTTTATTTTTCTCTTTTTAATTTATTTCTTTTACCCCTTTCCATTTGTAGGAATGAGGAAGTTGTAACCCAGATATCGATATAGGGACAATTAGTGGTTTAGGTTAGAACAAGAGCCTGTAATATAGGAGGGAAGAGCAGGAGCCACTTCGTGCAGGCTTTATTTGGAAGAATGTGGGAACTGGGTAAAGAAACTGAGGATGGGATAAGCTTGCTGCGCTGTGAGAGTGGAAGGATTGAGGACCCTGTGATGGTACAGAGAAACTAAATTTGAATGTAAATTTGGGTGCAGCAGAACAGGGTGCATTTGAAAGCCCTTAGGAAGAAGCTGAGAATCTGAATCGTTTTTTTAAGAATGACTAGGATTCAGATACTAAAATAGAACAAGAAAGAGTGATGAGATGCGGGATAAAATAAGGGACTAGATGGGTAAAAAGAGGAAATAGGTGAATTCAAATACAGGCAATTTGGGAACAGGAAGCAACTACAGTAGGTACTGAATGCATGGCAATATGGCTACGTCAGAGATTGGGAAGGTGAGGGGAGAAAATGAAGTCAGGGAAGACAACAAGGTGTGTGTGAGCCCTACAGACAGCTTTGTTGACCTTGTTGATGAGACTGTACTCTTATTTGTTACTTGTGGGAGAGATTTTCCCACTCTGCTCCCACGTAATTTCTCCCGACTCTTGCAGAAGCTAGCATGGATTTTTGAAGCAATTGTGTAGGCAAAATGGGTAAGAGAGTGTAGTCACTGTTGTGTCACACTGGGTAATGCACCGGGCCAGTCTGATGAGTATGATAAATGTTGTCTCCAAGTTCTGTGCACTAATATGTTCTTATATTGGTATTTCTTCAACATAGAAATAGAGGTGATTTAATGAGGCATTATTAAATTTACAAATATATTATCCATGGATCTTGTTTCCATAATTCTGTGAAAAATACAATGCCATTCCTTTCTTCCCCATAGTTGTGTTTATGTTTTCAGTATATACATTCATGGGACTTAGCAAATGAGAGTAGATACAGGATGTCAGCTGTATCTGCCTGCACTTCTTGGCTTTTAATGCAACAGATGTAAGGACCATTCACCAGAACTGTAGTCAGAACTGAAAATGTGCTGAGAACACTTTTATTTTAAATGTGCTGTACTGTTTTCTGGAAAAAGAAGTCCTTATTGAAGGTAGGGATTTAAAGAGTTAGTCAAACTCATCAATCTTTATGTACACAACACTGTCTTTGAAGAAGTTTGCTCAACTTATTCTCAATAGCAGAGAGATACAGCTACTCTGCTGACTTTCTATTATTTCCAATTTTGAAAGAAGCAGATTGAATTCCTGCAATTCTAATTTAAAGCCAGGTGGGAAATTCCTCCCAGTGCTCTTTCTTCCTGTTTGAAACTTATTCCCAAATTGCAACATTTTTAGAGCATTAAAAAAAAAATCTACTTGTGAAGACTTCTTTTATGCTTTATATGCCCTTTAGGAATATTTATGGGTCTATTCCCCTTTAGGTGCGCATGTAACATCCATTAACTTTAATGGGGTTTTAGATGCGTGCATGAAGGACTGAATATAGAGTTACTGTGTCTGCAGGAATGAGGACCAGTCACTTATTCAGCTGAGATTTCATTAGAATTTCAGATGCCAGTTTTTAAGAGAAAGGTTTGAAAACTCAAGGAACCTGTGTCTCATAAAGTGCCTAGGGCAAACTAAGTACTTAATTTGGCTGGAGCTATTATTGTTGATGGTTATGTTCAAAATTGAAGTTGTGCTCTTACTACCAGTCCATTGAATATGTCTCATTTACTTTTTTGGTAAATGGGGAGAAAAACTATTTCGCTCTTGGCTCTTTTTTTTGTCTTATAAAGTCATTAAAAAATGTAAATGAATACATTGTAAGCCAAATCTGAATTACAGATATTCTGTCTGGAATTTTATGCAAATACTATGTAAATCTTGTTCATCTTTAACAACTATAGGCATGGGTAAGATTTTGTAATAAGGCATCTGATAAGGTCTCCTAGTTTTCTTAAGCTTAAAAGCTTCCACAGTTCAAATTTGGAAAAAGTTGCATATATACACAAATACATGTATATATATATGTCTGATTATATGTATACATACCATATAGATGTGTATGTGCATGGTAGTACTTTAGGAAAGCTCTTCTTTCATTCTGAAATCATCCAAGTTTGAGCACTAAAAATATACGTTTGTGATGGTGAAGTTTTTCCAGTACACTACATTGTACTGCACCTAAATGTAGGTTTACCAGGAGTCTAGCTAAAGCCTTGTTGTGAGGTCTTACTTGTAGTTCGTAATTTACTATAGAGTCATTAATTTGTTTTGTGTCTGTATACATAGACCTCCTTTTGGGGAGAAAACTTTAAAACCATAGTTGACAAATTCTGGTAACTACACTGTAGCTATAACAAATATGAAAAGCTCAAGAGTGAGTCTGTCCTGCTGTCCAACAGAACGGAGGGAGAATATCAGAAATATAGATCTTCTCCCTCTTCTTTCCACAGTAATATGGATTTCAGCTGTGTCAGCCAGTACAAGGCTACTTTAGTACCTAACAGCCAAGGGTTTAAAGCCAAGTGGTGAATGAGTTTTGTTAATCTTTTTTCACTCGGTTAGTGTTCAGCTTCTTCCAGAACAGAAAAAATAATTGATCAAAGATTGTTGCTCTCAGTACCGAAGGGTGATTTAGTTTCAGCAACCCACTATCTTGGAAAAGGCATCAGGAAACAGATCTGTCAGTTATCATGTACTCAATGAAGCTTGGTGATTCATAGTCTTCTGTCATCTGACAAGTACACTTGGAACTGTGCAATTACAAACTTTTAATTTTGTGGTTACCTCAGTAGCGAGCATCTAGAATAGCTATCTTGACAGTATATCCCAGGAAGCTTGTGGTACTGTGAGGTTGGTTGGTTTGTATGTTTGTTTGTTTATTTTTTAAATCTACTTTGTATCTTGAGTATATTAATTGATGTTTATATGTTCTCCTAATTACAGCCTTCTTTGATAGTTGATATAGCCCTCTAGAGTAACTTACACTGCCCTTATGGCTGCTTACAGCATTGCAGTCCTGCCTAAGATGATTGAGCATCACCAAACAGTTCACAAGTACACACAATCCTGCCTCTGGTACCTTTTTCTATTTGAATCTGTGCTCTTCTAACCATTTTATATTATTGTGGAAATTCCACTTTAGACCCAGTAGGTGGAAGAATTCTTCCTAGATCCCTCACCAATGAATCTCTGGTCTAATTTGAAGTTTACGATCGAATTAGCTTTCATTGTATGTAGGATTTCTAAATTTTTTTGACAAGGGCAGCTGAGTCTTCAGGTGTTCCATATTTTAAGAGTTGTTTTTCATCAACACAGGGCAAAACACAGCCATCGATATAGCAATAATTTCAAGACTATGTAGGTCATATTATGTGTTTATGTTTAGTTGTTTGATTGTGTTTATTTTTTTTCCCTCTGGATTTCACATGATTATGTAAGTAACAGAAAAAGCAGACTTCGAATGTCTGCCATTCTGCCTTCTGGCATAATCATGTTTATGGTTTTACAAAAGTTAATAATGTAATTTGAATGTGAAATCTGAAAGAAAATAAAGCCCTTAAAACCTGTACTTTGAGAAATAATACTGCCTTTTGGAGACTTGTGAAAATGAAGAAAAATATGGCACTTCTATAATGCAGAAGTGAAGATAAATTATCAAGAGAAATCATTCAACCCAAAGTGTTTAAATAACTAGGTTGTTTTGTTTGGTTTTTGATTGGTGCTTTTGGTTTTCTTGTTGTTTTGGGGTTTTTTTTATCTTCCCCACAAAATTAAACAGTAACACCATGAGTTCTTCCAGTCTTTGAATTACTGCTTTTATTTTTTCTTAAAAAGAAAATATTTTTTTCCGTTGTAACAGATGTCTTTGGCATTTTATTGAAGTGCTCTATTGTTCAGCTTCAACATATTCTGACATCTTTTGCAGATCAGTAAAAGTGCACCAGTGTGGAAGAAATAAAAAGGAAGATGTCATTTTATCCTTAGTTTAGAATAAAAAGAAATGCATTTGAGGCAAAAGATGAAAGAGAAATTAGCTGTGTTTGAACATAGTGAACATAACTTTCATGTATACATGAAGTTATCTGTCACTAAGCCACAAAATAAAAAAAAAAGAACAAGAAGGTAGAAATAATTTACAAAATAAAGGAGGAGTAGAATAATAAGATAATACATGCAGAATCTATGTCATCAGCAGAAGGGACCATGAATTTGGTTTAGAAATGAGAAACTGAAAAATAATATCATAAAAACTAAGGGTGAAGTAAATGTACAGGTAACTGACATTTCCTGAAGAAAAATCTTGCTGGGACAGAACTGCTGTCTCTGAAGATGAAGTCTCATGTCCTGCATGCACACTTAGATATATAGTCAACTATTAGCTTGTCAGTGGCTGTACTGGGTTCAGCTGTAGCAGTCATTTTTCTCCTTCTTAGTAGCTGGTGAAGTGCTGTGTTTTTGGCTTTAGTCTGGGAACAGTGCTGATAACACACTGATGTTTTTGGTTGTTGGCAAGTAATGCTTACTCTGATCAAGGACTTTTTCAGTCTCATGCTCTGTCAGTGAGGGGGGGCACAAGAAGCCAGGAGGAAGCAAAGACAGGACACCTGACCCAAACTAGCCAAACAGGTATTCCATACCACAGCACATCATGCCCAGTATATAAACTGGGGGCAGTTACCTGGAAGGGTTAGGTAGGTGTTTGGGTCAGGCTGGGTATTGGTCGGCGGGTGATGAGCAGTTGTATTCTCTTCCTTTGTTATTTCCTTTATCATTATTACTATTGGTGGTAGCAGTAGTGGTTTGCTTTATGTCTTAGTTACTGGAATGTTCTTATCTCAGCCTGTGGGAGTTACATTCTTTCGATTCTCCTCCCCGTCCTGCTGGGAGCAGGGGGAGGAAGAAGCAGGGGGATTGAGGGAGCGGCTGCGTGGTTCTGAGTTACCAGCTGGGCTTAAACCAGACAGTGACTTTTATGAGGATACAGATCCAGTGACTGTAAGCAATTACTGTTAAAATAGGTATAAAAATTAGAAGGCTTAGCAATTATTGTTTGAATGATTGATGATGAAATAGGAAGGATTTTACTAAGTTCCTTCTGTCATTTTTTAGTGTATATAACTAATGGAAATATTTATGTACTGTTTTATTTCCCTTGAAAACCAAATATGTTTAGAAATAGTAGATGAATATGAAGGTTTTTGATACTTCAGTAGAAGAGATTGATGTGCTGAATTTTCAGACATTCCTCCAGAATGCTAAGTAGTTAACAGAATTAATGTTAGAAAAAAACATAAATTATGTTTTCTGATAAAAGCTATGTGTTCAGCTGTAAATACCAAGAAACAACAGCATAATACTTTCTACAGAAATGCGTGTGCTTTGAAACATTATGCATAATCTTATTGTGCGCAGTTACACTATCACATGTCACCAATAAAAATTGATCATTGAGAAGATACATTTTTGTATTATCAGGTTACAGAAGTCAGGATTTGGCTGGAAGCATAGGAAAAGTCTTAACTTTGACTTACACATTTTGATCTGAACAGTCAATCAATGACCTTTGGACATCAATACAAATAAGTCTTGGTGCCAGTGTAGGCTCTGAGAAGGCTGATATTAAATTCTTGATTTGTCCTCAAATTCTATTTGACATGAATTGTTTCAGTTCCTCCTCCTTCCATGATAGCACTAAGAGATTGCAAGCAGAGAATCGCAAGTGCATGTTTTGCTTCTGATTTTGATTCTTATCACAAACTGTTTCTTTTCCTGACTCCTACCTACGAAGAAGTGTAAAATTTGGAAGTATTCCCAAACTCACAGCTTCCAGGCAACTCTGGGCACTTTGGTTTCTATTTTAGCTCTGAGACAGATTACAGGGCTGTGCATTCTGTATAGACTTTACAGATGATTTAAATTTCATGCACACTTACAAGCTTTGATATACAAAAAAATCTCAAAAAAAAAATTGAATGTACTGTTGTTTATCCAGGTGTAGAAGGCTGCAATGTGAACACAGAAATAGGAGTACTCTTGTTTCCATGATACAAGTGCAACAGGGAAATTACTCAAAGTGAGCACGAATAACATTACTCTCACTGCAACAAGTTTTCCTGAGACGTCTGATACTTCTGTAAAACTCGCTGATGTCAGCTGGGCCATGTAGTTTGTGAGATCAGATCCTAATGACAAAAGCTGAACTACATTCTGCCCTAATGGTTTGACTTCATTTAATGAAAGCTTGTCAAAATTCTTACAGTGAAACATCTCTAAGTATGTCCACGTGTATGTTTCTCCATGTGTTTGGGTACTTCTTTGTGTGTATACCTTGACTTAATAGCCTTCTCATACCAGATACTCTTTTAAGGAGATACATTCAAACATAATTTTTTTTATATTAATTACAGTCCATACATAAGCAAGAAGCAAAAAAGCAAAACCTTTACCTTAGATCCAAAGCTATATCAATCTCTTCTCCTCCCACCAACATGCCTCTCGTAGTACACTTTTCTCTCCACCCAAAAATAAAATCTCTGAGACACATCAAGAGGGTCTTGCTCAACATACCTTCTTTGTATTGGCTAGGTAAAAATAACTGTTATAAAAGGAAGTACAGGAACTGATTTCAAAAAATTCCAATAGAAGAGGAAATGTTATTCCACACAACAATATACCAACTCATTTTCTTCTTGCTATATGTTAAGAAGCCTGCAGGATGAGAAGCATTTCCCTAGGAGAGCTAGATTAGCAAAGAGACTGCTCTGAGCTGAGTCTGCAAAGCTGCACAGAGCTGCAGTCACAGATGTGGGAAGAGGTCACTAGTCCAACCTACTCGCAAAGCAGGATCAAATCAGGCTGCTCAGGACCGTTTCCACTTGGGTATTGAAAACCTCAAAAGGTGGAGATTACGTGACCTTTCTGGGCAACATACCCTTGGGATTTTGTTTTTCTTTATTTCCAGTCTGACCTTTTATTTTTTAGACTTAGATGATTTGCCTCTTCTTCCCTTTTATGCACTACTGTGAAGATCCTAGCTCCATTGTCTTGATAACCTGCCTGTAGGTTCAGACAGATGGCTATTCAGTCTCCCTGAAGAGATGGTTATCTCTTCTATAGGCTGAATAAGTTCCAGCCCCTCAGTCTCTTCTTGCAGGGCAAGAGCTCCATCCCTGACCAGGTTGGTGGCAGTTGGCTGTCTTTGCTGCCAAAGCATGCTGCTGGCTCATGTTCAGCTTGCTGTCAGCCCAGCCTTCCAGGGTCTTTTCTGCAGAGCTGTTTCCCATTCAGTCAGTTCCCAGCCTGTACCGTTGAAAGGGGCTCTTCCTGTGTAAATGAAGAATTTTTCAATTTGGAGGATTAGCTTAATTTCATTAAGTTCTTGTTGGCCAATTCCTCCAACATGTCTAAGCCCCTCTGAATGCCAGACCTCCCTTTGATATATGAAACCCCTGGTTTGTCGTCATCTGCAAGCTTGCTCTACTGCTACCTCCAGGCCACTCAATAAAGATTTAAACCAGAAAAGGTCCCAGGCTAGACCCCTTAAATATTCCACTGTGGTTCTGTGCTGGGAGAAAAAGCAGTGACAGAATAACTCAACAGGTGAGAAAGAGGTTAAGACTATTTCCTCAGTAGCAGCCATTGTTAAGAATTTCTTCCTGTTTGGCTATTCTATTTGTTGTTGTTGTTTTTTAATATGTTCACACTGTTTCCTAAATCCTAACCTATGAACTTTGTACCTCAGTTTATTATGCGAGATTTGTTGCTGTTGCAAATGCAGTCATACAGATTTTAGTTTATCACCTGGCAGTTGTGCAGGATACTGAGGTGTCAACCTATCACCTGTGTCTGACTGATCTCAGTCTTCTGCAGTCAAAAAGACAAGATAAATACCTGTAAACTTGTTGTAGACAAGTAAAAGACAGAGTTCTCTAGCTTCCTGTTATACTGCCTGTCTGTGTCCCTTTTACGGCTTGCAGACTCTGCTAAAAATATACAAAAATCTTTAAAGTGGAACACAACTTCCTGAACATAGCAAAGAGAAATAACAGATGAGCAACTATGCCAAGCATTAGTATGCTCATCACACCAGATTAGGTACCTGTAAAGTCCCAGCTGAGAAGGCAGGTGGGAAATTTTGAGGCAGGTGGGGAGAAATAGACTTCTGCTCCATGGAATGAGTTGATCTTCAAGGTTACTGAGTTGGTGGTAGTTCCCTGGTTTCCCATTTAGGATTGTATAGCTCTTATGTTGGTGTCTTTCCCCTTGAACCTTTGAGCTATTACTTATCTCTATCTCAGCAGTCTTGTCTCTGCAATTTTATCCTCATATTACATGTCTCTAGAGTACAGATTTTCTCACATCTCAGGCAATTTCATTGGAATCTTGGGCTGAGTTCTCACACCTGGGCTGTATCAAAGCTGGACCCATGACCATAGGCAGCTGACCTTCTGATTTAGTGTAACACAGTGAGCCTGCCCTTCTCTCCTTCCTTCTTGTCTCCCTCCCTCTCTTCTTCCCTCCCTCTCTCTTTTTTTCCCATTTGTCTCTAAGATCAGACAAACAAAGGTGAGTTTCAGTGCTGATGTTCAGAGAAGAGAAAATATTTTCTTCTGCTCTTGGGATTAGGAGCAAAAAGGCTGAGACATGCAGAAACAGTTTTTAATAGTGCATGTCTGCTGAAACTCACATTGTCTTTCATTTCAGTGTTGGAAAAGAAGACAAAAGATTTTGTGCTGAGTTATGTCAAGTAGACGAAATGACAGTGCTTTAAGCTAGAGTTTGGATTCAGGTTTATGTGTAAATGTAGTATGAATGAGACAGTTCTTTTTTGGACACATTATCATTGGCTTAAAACGAGCTGAATTATACTGGTCATATTGAACCACAGTGGAACCCCACATTTTACTTTTTTCTTTCCATAGCTAAGTACGAAAATTTGACTGTCGGAAGATGGATTTCAGGAATGGATGTACCAGTAATGAGAAGGCTCTAGGAGAGACAAGTAGTTGTTAATATTAAGAACAAACACAGAAGAAAAACTGGATTACTCTAGAAGAGAAGTTAAAAGTCTTGATAGGAAGATCAATTTCATAAAAGTAAACTATGGTGAGAAAGAGGGCTTAGATGTAGGGCTGCAAACTCTGTGGTAAAGGAGTATTTTATAATCATATGGCACATAGATTTTTAATATGAAGGCAAGATAAGACATAACTCTTGCTAGCATATCAACTCTCTCAGTCCCCTAGATACTACTCACTCCTAGTAAAAACAAAATCTAAATTCCCATTGCTACGAATGCAGAATGGAGCTCTATTTGCTATAGTTATCTGATCATCCCTGTGTTTTCAAGTATGACATTACTGAGTGGACCTTTTCCGTATTACTAAGTGATCTGGTGTGAAACTAATGCAAGGAAAGTAAGCTGGAATGAATGCAAGGGAAAAATTCTTTTGGACTTGTACTAACCCCTCATTTTAATTCTAGTGTGAGCAGTGTTAGCTACCATTACATTTCTCTTGTACTTTTTCCTCTTATAAAGACATGGCACGTTCCTCTGGAAACTGACAGATGAAGACAGATGTTAATAAAAAGATGAAGCATATTGTAAATTGGCCTGTGCAGGGATGTAGTGTGCATATTGTGATAAAAATAGCACATACGTATTATGTCTTTGGCTGTATGATCATGCATGGAAATTCCTGAGTTAAGCTAATAAGTCCAATAATGCAGAACATTTAAAAACAGTTTAATTTTTAGTTTTTACATATTACTTCAAAAATATAAGTTATTTTCTCTAAATGAGTGAAGTATTTTCTCAGTAATAAGATGAGGTTGCAACACTGCAATGATGTTTCCCTGAGGCCTCTTTTCCCCACAGGCAGGGGTCTATGCTTCTTCAGAATAAGTGTGGTTTATTTTGATTTAGTGGGGGAATGTGGATTATTGCCTCCAGTCAGAGATAAAGGAGGTTGTATTGGCAAGGGAATAGAACCTTCTTCATACTTTAAAATAGAGAGGAAATTAGCTGTTGTTAGAATGAATTCCCTCTCTTTCTGTTTGTACTTCCCTGAATGTTCTCATGGATCCAAATGAATAGGATGCCATGTTAAAACATCACTGCTTTTTTTTTTTTTTTCAAGCTACTTAAGCTAATTATTGACTAAAAGTCTTTTAGCAGTATAGATACATTTGTCACTATGCTTTTCCATTTTGCCTCCTGTTATTCTGGCAAAGGTTTGTAGTAGTATATCTCTGTTAAACAGAGGCTCTATTGTTCAAAGAGCTGGTCTCTGTAGTTTTGCCATTTTATTGCCTCAGCAACATAATCCCACCTGGTCAGAGGGTGAAGGAAGAGAAGCTGTTGCGAAGGGGCTTACAGCCTAGCAGGACTGTAAAAGTGTATGTGCTTAAGGCACAAAACCTTTTCCAGCCATTTCTGACTAGCTTTCCTCTCCATTGCTATAAACCAACTTTTTCTTCAGAGGAAATATTAGAGTCTTCCCCTTGAACATTCTGTGTTTACCTGACTGGGTGAGTCTAAACAGCAACCCAAAAACCTGATAAAGTCAGGTCTATACATATGTCTCTCATCTTCTTCTAAATGAGTAAGAATTGCCTTCCCCTTTTCATTCCTCTTTCCGTTACCAAGGAAGACCCTGGTCTTATTTTGCTTTTTAACCTTAAAAGTAGAATAATAAAATGAACGTCATAATGTTTATTTTTCCTAGAGTGTTCTGTGGGGAGCCTAATCAGTTTTCCTTGGAGCAGAGCTGAGCTGTTGATTTTTTTCACGGAGAGCTATCACCTCACTGTTTGCCATGCTTTTGACCTAAATAGGAGTGTTGGTAAAAGCATCATTTTGCACAAAGTTTGAATTTCTCCCTTTCCACAAATGACACTGTAACTCCACTGTCTATATTTGTCCTATGGGAATGTGTCCTAAAAGCCGAATTCCTTGAGTATATATCTTTTGAAGTGGTCAAGGTTCTAGATACTCCAGGGAAGATTATGCCATTACTGCAGAAGAAAGGAAGATTACTGCATGCAAAGGCCACTGACCCTTATTGCCTCCTCCAGCACCGGCTCTACCTGGCAACATGCATTTTCCAAGGATGTGTGGCTACTCTTACAACATTTCCTAGGGACTGCATGCACAGCACAACTTCTGAAAGGACTCTGTGGGAAAGCTCCCCCCTTCACTGATACCACAATAGAAACGGGTGCCTGCTGGAGGGGGTGGCTCTTGTCCCTTGCAGAGAAAACTCAGTGTAAAATTCTCCCTGGAGGAAGATGAGGACTGAAGTGAGAACCTGATTCACTCCAACAGTGAAAAGGAGAAATCTTGGGTAACATCTTCAAGCCTCTGGCTTAATACCTTTCACAGAAAGTCTGGTTGCCCACCTAGGATTCCTGCTGTTCCTGGCTGTGCTCCAAGACCAGGGTTGATAGATGTCCTGAATCTGCATAACAACCATCTGTTTAGAACCTGGGAGGCCATCAACAAGCACAGAGGTAGTGTGATGCAGACCTAATATGCACAGCAGATGCCATTTTGTCCTTCAGCAGCTGCTATGTACCATAACTGTAGTTTCTGCCAGCTTGGCCATCCTCCTGCCAACACAAATCATATCTTTCCAAGCTATCTCTAGTGCTGACCACAGCCAGGCTATGTGAATATGCAAAGAGGAAAAGAAACGTTTTTTACTTAGTGACAAAATGATGTCTGATGAAGACCAGACTGAACAAGGCTGCCCTTTCTCCTCCTTCTTTGACAGCCTTGCCTTTGTGAAGCAATGCATAAATAAAATGATTTTTGGCTAACATAATTCCCAGAAACTGTTTCATTCTTCCAAAAAAAAAAAATGCCCCCAAGGGATGGGATGTAATGTAGTCAGGAGAAAATTACTCTTGGTCCACTGAACCTGTTCCTGAGAAACATTTTTCCTGTGTGGAATTGCTGGAAGTCAGACAGTGTAAACATTTCTGAACAAACAAATTTTATTTTATTATTATTATTATTATTAATTTATTTTAAATTGTATTCAGCATGGATTTAATGAGATGGCCTCTGTAGGAAGAGATTATGCACAGCAGAGGGCAGGCCTGGGCAGGCCTTGGAGCTCAGACTCTGGACGTCTGCTCCATCGTCCCCGAGTGTGCTGTAGAAGACTGGGCATACCTGTTTTGTAAAGCTCTCTCTTCTAAGCAGTTCACGCGGTCTCTAGATAGCTGTGCTGGGAACCAAGGAGAGCTGTTCTTGGAGGGCTGTATCATTCCGTGTTGGTGAAGAAAGTAATATCTTTTCCTGGACAAGAACAGTGTTTTTTCACTTTCTACCAGACATAAGGCTCATGGTGCTTGAAAATTATGTCACTGACTGTCTGGGGCAAAGGATCCTCAACTCCCAGGTCACGTCCACATGCCTGGGTGCCAAAAAGAGTTCTGCATTTTTCCTTTCTCTTTGTGACCTTGAACTTGATATAGATGCAGGGATGGCAGTATGGCTTGGCCTTGGAGTCCTCACCTTCTCGATATTGAGCAGGTTATTTCACCTTTTGTAACACAGACTGGTCCTAGGAAAGCTGTGGGGAAAGCTGTGTGAAGAGCTGTGTGGCAAGGGTTACAGTCTTAAGCTGGGTTGTGTGTGCTCCAGGGTTTTGCACAGTGAACACCAACACAATATTCTAGCCTGCATACTTTTATTCAGGTAGCTTTTGGGAACAACCCAGAAAAGGAAAGAGGCATACCCTAATTTTCTGACCCTACATATACATACATATATATAAATCAATAAATAAACAAAAAATCAGAACAAGTTTAGGACTTAATTAATTTAGAATAAATAACACCATGCAAAACTCCCACAGCTTTTAAGTGAGCTTGTTCATAACACATTGCGAGAGAAGAATCTGGCAATATTAATTGGAGGAAAATGCATGCTTAATTTTTCACTATGGAAATATTAGTTTTCATCTGCCTTTGTAAATTATAAGACTAAAAAAAGAGAAGTGAGCATTTATTTTCCACCACAATTTGTCTGATAGAAAATTCTCTCCTGTTTGGTAATAGATGTGAAAATGTAAATAAAATATCTGAATAGAAAGTAAAAATAAAACTATATAAATACCTACATGCATACAGTTTTTCCATCACAGAGCTTCTGAAAAGGCTATTTAAATACAGAATATGTAAACAAGAAAATGCTTTCAAAAGAAAAAAAAAAAACAAGTGTATTTTCAGATTTCTTTCTCTTTTTTTTTTTTTTGGCACTTTGCACAGGGGAAGCTGGGAAGAAGATTAAAGAGTAATGCTGGACAATGATTAGAGAAAGGATGGTGGTTTTAGTTTATCCATTTTTTTTTTCCCTAAAACAGAAGAGGAAACTTTGAAAAGTTAATGCAAGTTATTATTGTTTTTCTCCCAAAAGCTACCACTCCAGATAGGTCTTTTGCTTAAGAAATCCTCTCCACAGTACAGCTAAACTCTACTGCATACTGTTCAGCTGTTAAAAAACTTGGGGGTTGTATGCAGGCAGGGGAAGTTCTTTTAGCCTCCACAGAATTTGGAACTGATGTGGCTATCATGCTCTACATTTAGATCTCGACAATGTAATAAATCAATGACAACTCAAATATCCCAACCTATCGGTTATGTTCAGCAGAAGGAAATCTTTACTGCTTCTTGAAAGCTTGGGAGTCTTATACCACATGCAGCTTGTGCACTCTCAGATTCTTATGCATTCATTTTGAAAGAAAATCCTTATTGTTTGATTTAAGTTCTAATTTAATGTTCATTTTTTGTCTTTCTTTCATAACAAGGGTTGCTTCTCTTTCTTCTTTAGAATTTCCTATTGTATTGATTCATGAACATCTAAGGATCTTATATTACTATTTATCTTGGGAAAAATAATTTGAAAGATGATATCTTGGGCTTCCTAAAGTGAGGTAGAAATACCAGAGGCAATAATCTCAAAAAATTTACACTTGACCAACTGAAGGGTCAAATAAATCCAATTATTTGAATATATAACTATGAAGATTCTGGTTATATTTTAGAAGTCCATCTGAAGTCTCATATTCATATAATTGTTTATACTTACAGAGATGGAATGCGTGGTATTATCACACATATCTAGTATGTTCATCAGTAGTATATGTTACTTATGTGTTATTTGAAGTTATTTAATTAATTTCTTGAAAAAATAAAGACCATAACAACTTAGACACTCCGAGTGTATTTTTTTTTCTTTGGTTACACTTGATATGAAAGGCTTCTAACTGAGAACAGATTACTGGTAATCAAAATCCTTCTATATCATATACTCATTTCATTATTATTGGCAGTCAGTCATGTTGCATAATGTATATATGTAATAACCATCTGAGAATAGAAATTTATAGGGGAATGGTCACTATTTCTATAGTCATGTTTTAACTGGCATAAAAAACGTTGGATTAGCAGCAATTTATAATGAGATATTTGGTAGGAACAAAAATTCTGGGAATTTGCACCCTTTCTGAATGTTATTGTTTTTGCCACTCATGTAATATAGTTCATAGGACATAGGATTGAAGAATTTAAGCCAATGCCATTTCCCTGATTACACTGTATTCTAAAAACGCTGGACAATAAACCTTCACTCTCCAGTGGCAATTTAGGAATGTCACTTTCTTCATATAAGTAGTTCCAAATAAGTGAAAAGGTGCCAGTTGTATGCATAGCAAGCTCAGGCTTGGGTATCTTGCTACACATTCTATTATCTTATTTATCTTTTGTTTTTCTTAGCAGTGAAGAAAATAAGGTATACTAATTTACTATCTTCATATCTGCTTTCTCTTTCCCTCAATAACTTCTGAAACTATTGGTCAATTTGAAAGCAGATGGGGGAAGTTATCAGAGGTAATTACTTTTCTACCTGCTTTATGAAAATCAGCAGCTGAATATATTGATAGTTCCAAATTAATGTCCTTGTTGAGGGGAAGGCAGGGGGAGAGCTGAGCTGTGGTGTATTCTTTGGCTGTAGCAGTCTGGTCAGTCTTGTCCACCGTTACATGCAATTGTAACATCTGATATTTTTTGCTAGGTTTTACAGTACAAATGACCTGAGTTTATAAGCAGGGAGATAGAGATCTTAGTGGACAAGGGCCGTAAAGCTAGGGAAAGGCAAAAGGCATAAAGTTAGCAATTAATGGAACTACTTGCTTGGTTCTTGTACGTGGCTATTTCATTGCTAATATGTTGTCAACAGTAATTTATTATATTAAAAACATCAAACTAACAAGGCTTGAAAGTCAATAGAATTTTGACATTGAAAACCTGTTAGTAAATCACATATTTAATCTCAGTTCTGAAATTATTAGTCATTTTAGCACTCTGTATTATTTAGATACTTATCTTTAAGAATGTCTACCTTTCAGAAGTGAAGCTGGTGCATGTTGCTGTAACCTACCAATAATTCAGTTACACTAGCCAGTTACAAATACTTAAGGATAATGTTTATGGTGCCAGGCATCACACAGAATGCAAATGGTACACATTCAATGTGTTTGGCTTGCACAAAAATCAAGAGTGATGCTAGCACCTGACAAGCAAAATAAGTGCAAAAATAAGTATTTCTCAAGGAATTTTATATCTGGATTTTTTTTTTTTGCGTTCTAGGAATATGCCTTGTGATAGGTACTTATCAACCTAGGGCTTTGTTCAGACTGGGTAGCTTCTTGAAGGTTAGTCGGGAGATACTTTACCAGATAAGGCTTTCCATTCGAGCTCCACAGTCCATCTCTTCTCTTTGATCCAGGAAGGTGTAATTAGTGACTTTACAGAAGAAGTGAATGGTACTAGAGGATTCACCAGTCCATGGGTGTAAGTTTTCATTCTGATCTGGTGGTTTTTGTGTTTTCTGGGCAAGAATGTCTGCTTCTAAAGGTAACATACAAATCCCAATTCCATGCTGTGCAACATTACAATGATTGAAATAAACAGCTTTTTCAACTTTTTTGGCTCAGAACTATCTAGAATATATATTTAATCATCATCACCTATATATGACATATATGATTCTCTGTCTCTATAATAAATAGAGCATTAAAAATATGCAAACAAGTTCTAACTAAGAAGAGCATGTTTTCTTAGAATAGAGAATGATAGAAATTATATCATCTACATTTATGGTAAAATATGTGTACATTGTCTAATGCAATGTAATTTTGATTTGTTTCTGGTAGAAATGTTGAAAATAAAAATGGAAATCTGAAACCTGAACTTAGCAAATCAACAAAAATGTGTATTAGGAAAGAAAAAAAATGTAATTAGTGCTCAGAAATAAGAAAAAATTCTGCCTGTGTTTTTCACAAAGAATAAGCAATTTTTTGAGAACTGTAGCTTTTCTCTTGAAAAGAAGTTAATATGGATTTATGTATGATGTATGGCCTTTCATTCAGGGTACCTCCTGTTGCAGTTGTGGAGAGGACTCTTTCAGCCAAGAATTCTGATTGGACTATTGGTAAAAAGTTCATGTATTTTTTTATTCTTGTGACTATACTATTGATTAATGACCCTGTGTGTTCTTAGCTGCATTACATCCATCACCAGAGGGAGCAGTAGAATGGCAGTTATCCTTGATTAAATCTAAACTCAGAAGCTGTGATGCTCTGATATTTTTGAGCTGTTAGTTTCTACACCCACAAATGTGACAGGCAGACACTTTAAATGCCCAACAATATTGTAAAACATGCCATCACAACAGAACAATGGTATTTCAGGAAATTCCTCTGTGTGGAAAGGAACCTGAAAACATTAACTTGTTTGACTGAAGTTTCCAGTTTAAAAATCTAGTTGAGTATTTGAAGCCAGAAATGAACTGCCATCAATTGCATTATTATAAACTGTATCAGCATTGACATCAAAACAAAATATGCCATGTTTCAAGCACTGTGCACTTCAGAATAGCATTATGACTTCCATAATACTGTATTTTAATAGAAAATTCCCCAGTTTGTCAACCAAATTGACATATTTCAATAAGCTACAGATATAGTCCTCCTCTTGAATCTGTATTATATTGAAGCAAATGCCTATTTTGTTGTGTTGACTGGAGCAACATCAGTGTAAATGTGTTGACTTTTACCTGTCTACTTTTATTACTAAGCGATAGTTTTCTTTGCAAACACCATGCCCACTCTACTATTCATCTTCATATTCATTGAAGGTTTTCTCCAGAGATTATTGATATATAATGAGGTAAGCTGATACATTTTCCAAAACATTTTCAAAATTTTTTAACATTGGATGGATGAAAACTATAGAAGAGATTTCACTAATGACTGCCAATACCTGTTTTATTCTAATGCTATTACTTTTTTCTCAAAACCATATGACCACTAAATTTCAGATTTCTATAGTGTTGCTCACATTACTGTGAGGTGGGCATATGTTATATGAACATTATCTAGTAACCTTTAAAGTTTTGTAGAGCACAATCTTGTATTAAAAAAGGACATAGGGAAAGAAAAGGAAGAGAGCAATAGCATGTCTATAGACAAAAGCTTGCTTCAGAATATGAGCTGCTGTCAGCATGTCTGCAGACATAAAACTGTAGCTCTGAAAGGTATGAAATGCTACCTTTAATTAAGAGTATATTAATTCTGAAATGCAATTTCTGACAATTTTCATGTTAAACATTTTTCTTTATTATGTGCTATTTTATCAGTAAAAATTAACATACTGGAGATGAATCAGAGAAAAGATGAGGAGTGTACAACCTGTATTTCTTTCTTATGTGAATTCTAGAAAGAATTTAATTCAGTATTATGAAAAAGAGTTTCTCTGAGTATACTGCATTTTCATCCAGAAGAGGTAGTAAAAAGTACTTTCTAAAAGTATTCACAAATATTCAGTTAGGCTCGGAACTGTGTTCAGTGATATTCACCATTGTTTTATATTCACTTCCACAAATGAATATAAATTCATTCATATGAATTCAGTCCCTGTTGAAATAGTGGAATGCAAAAATTTTCCAAGCCTCCTTGCAGGTTCATCTGAGTGCTAATAAGGAAACCATTTGCATGGATTTTTTTTTTGTCATCTTTCGTAGTCATTTAGGAAGCAGAAACAATTGGCCCACTAGTAAAAATGTTCAAATACAGTAAAATACAGAAATGGAGACAAGCTGTCATCTGTGATCAACAGCTTGCATCCACCAGACCTGATCCTGCAGTCAGGGCACTTGCATGGGCTAATGGAATCACAGATTACCACTGACTTTAACGGGGTACATTGGTTCATGGGTTTATCACTAATATTGAATTAGATGAGTTTGTAATTTCTATAAAACTTATTTCAGAAAAACAAAATTATGATGCCACTTTAAATAATGTAGGCTTTATTTCACAGACATTGTATAATGAGAAACAGGTAATAGAAATCTGTAGTATCCATTTTTGATTAGCAGCTGTAAGTTAAAGGTAACCACTTGAAATGATGCTAATGCATCTGAAATAAGCAGAGGTGACAAAATAATGGTGAGAACTACCTAATATATGGTGTTAGATTACAATATATCTCCTGTGGAAAATGCTCTTTGAACTGTGGTGGAACAACATTAACTCTGTCCAAGTTTGTACTTTCTGTGGCATGTGGAAAACCATAAATGAACTTAAAAACATTTGGATAACATGCTCTTTCAGGACTGTCTACTTTCAAGAGAAAGCCAGTTGTTCAGACTGGTATGCTGAACACCCCAGTTATGCAGTGGATGAAACGACCTCCTGAGTTTGCCAGCTTCCAATTCTGAATTTAAAGAGTGTGTTTGAAGAATAAAAAATGGGGAACTGCTGGCTGTGTCCGCAATAAATATTGAAAGGGTTTCCGGCTAAAACTAATAATATGTAAGAGAAACACCTCTGGCTTAAGTTTTCTCATAAATATTTCAAACCTATTCTTCACTGGTCGTAGTAGTTTCTTGAGGCACAGAGCTCATTCTCTGTATGCTAGGCTTAGCTAGTAGTGAGTCTTTTCTTCATAAAATAACCCCTCCAGAAAGCGTGTAGAACTAAATTATCACCACTGCTGCAGAACTTAGAAAAAAGTTCTTGTATAGTGCGATAAACGTAGACCTTAAAACCAATTTCTGTGATGTTTTCTAAGACAGAGCTTTCCATTCCTGGATGAATATTAAAAGGAAATGTGGAGTCTTACTTCTGTTTTTTCTGCTTTTAAATGAAAACTACCAGATCTAATTCTCTTGTGTGTTCCACAGTTTTTACATCTGTATTGTAACATTAAAACCTGCTTGAGAAAATGGATTTTTCTTTAACACTGGATGTTTGCAATGCTGTTAAGAAAACAACATGCAAGAGTAAAAATTTATGGAGTGTGAGTGGATGTATGGAGGTGAGGGAGGGAAGCTTCACCTATTTACAGGAAGCTTTACTCTGAATACTTTTGCATTTACAGTAAAAAATGTCTTTAATTATATTAGCCAAAATAAAAATTCAAGGCATTTCTGCACAAGATCACTATTGAGTGTTGTTGATCAACAACCTCTGGCACACAGCCTAGCTGCTGTTTGCAGTCAAAAAGGGTTACAGAGTCTAACAGCAGAAAATCAGAGCTCTAAAGGATCTTGTTGAAAAGTGTCTTAGAATACTGTGTTTTTCTCTAGTGAGAATATAAAGGCAAAACCAAAAGTGATACTGCTGATTGTTCTTAGAATCCCAATATATATGTGATTGTCTGGCTTTTTATGAACATGTGTTTGGGTATTAAATTGAGATGAGCTAGCAATTTTACCAACAAAACCTATGCATTATTTAAATGAAGACTGCCAGTCTATCACTTGTTTCTTTTACTGCTTCCTTTGAATGGCAGATGTATTTATCTTTTACTGTTGCTATAAAACCCCTTCCAACACAAAGCTGCAAACACCACAAGGGAACTATCTCCTTTCTGGTAACAACACTTTTATTATTTTTACTTTAACTATCATGGTATGTAAGAAGGAGGTTTTATGGTAAAGGGCCTCATGTCTGGAAAAATTATGTCCTCTTGTATTATATATATTATGAGAATTATAACATTTGTTTATTATTGCTAGTAAAAGCAAATGATCTGTTCAGTTACATTTAATCAACTAAAATGAGTTCATTTTCCATGCATAATGCTGAAATCCTACTCTAAACAGATTACAGAGGGTTTTATGCAGGATTTTCTTCTGTTTCATAAGGAATAGATAGGCACTCTTACAATAAGATTTGGTGAAGGGCTCATAGCTACCTTGCAACCTCATAAATATGATTATATATATGAAGCTCATAAGGTGACTGTAGGACCCTATTTAAAATATGTAAAGCGCTTTTTCTGGGGGTGGGTAAATTTATATCAGGAAGTTTGCTTATCAAGCAGCTTTTCACTCCTTAACCTTTCCTTCTTTCAGCCAGAATAGCAGAACTAAAAAAGCCTGTTGTAAGATTTACCTGATTTTTTGTTCTGTTTTGTTTTGTTAATGATTGTGAACCCTATGTACTATGAACTCAAATAGTGCTATGTTTAAAATAGGCTGGAGGGAATGAATACCACAGCGCTGTAAAAGTAATAGCAATAGAGCAGCAGTGATTGAATCAGTTCAGCACCCTTCTGGCCAAACCTTAGGGTAAGATTTGTTGAAATATTGAAAGGAAATGTAGCCATTTAAATTTATTAATTCATGGATTTGACTGGGGCTGGCTGGTGGCAGTGCTAAGGGATGGACTGCACTTTCCCCTGTGGGCTGAGGAGAGCCATGTCCACAAAAGCAGCAGGTGCCCCTCCATCACCTGCTTTGGAGGTTGCAGACATCATCTGGAGGCCCACATGACCACTGCTGATCTCCAGGCCCCGAGGGGATTTGAATGGACTAATCAGGATGTGATATCTCCTACTAGTCCTGCAACTGATTCCTGTGTGAGAGTGGCTGGGAGAGAGGCCCCAGGGGCACATGAACCCCAAGAGGCTGGAGGAGGGAAATGAGCTGTGGGGCAAGACTCTGGTGCCGTCACCTACTCTGCTCCCTCCTGCTGCAGGGAGAAAGGTCTTGTCATAATTTGTGAACAGAGAGCATGTACCTGTGATTAAAGGGTTTTGGTATCTCTGTCAGCTTGGTCTCAAACTGTGACACTTTGTCTCTTTCCTCACCATGATGAATGGCTTAAGGTGTACATTACACCTCTGATGCCCTTCCCTCACTTTCCCAGGGTGTTGTGTGTGGATTTTGAAAGAAGTGTGAAGAGCAAATTTGAGTTTTGTTTGTTTTCATCATCATCTGGAAAGATTTTTTAATCATGGAAATGCAGGTGTTGGCTGAGGTGTTAGAGGGCTGCCTTTTTACAGTACAAATTAACAATAAGCAGAAATTCACATCAGTATTTTTTTCCTGTTTTTTTACAGAAAGTTGGTTAGAGGTTGTAACACTCCTGTGCCATTTTTTATCCAAGTTTCCTAAGGAATTACATGTGCATGAGGACCCTGTCTTTTACCACAAATAGGTTTTGACAGGTTTCTTAACTGCAAGGAAATTTGACAGACAGGTGAAAGCTTAAAATTGATCAGGTTTCTATGACAATAATATGCTTAGTAAAGGAGAGAGACCTACGAAGTTTGAGAAAACTGCAATATGAAGTACCAGAACATGACAGTAAGTGTCACTCAATCATGAGAAAAACATGAGTGAAGAGAACTGCATGTTTTGCATGGAATGACTCAAAAGTGAGACAAAGCCACAGGAGCTGAGCCTTCGTTAGCTTTGCTGTCACAGATCTGTGTATTCTGCTGATAGAGTGTAGCTACATTTCTTGTCCCTGCTTTGTAAAATGTAGGCCATTTGTTCATGAATTAGCTCCTTATGATTAACTGTAAAACTTTATGAGAAAGTTAGCAGTTTTTCCACCAACTTGATTCTTGATGTGGCTGACCTAATGAAAATAAATAAATGAATTTTCACTGTGGTAATGAATTTCTTGAGAACTCTTCAGCATTTGAAATTTCTCTTTCAGCAAAAATAGTACAAAATTCGTAATAACTGAAGGTATCTGTTTTGTCAGTTCTTTATGTTTCTGGCTTAAATTAGCTCTATCTTTGCCAAGATTTTGCCTTATCCAGAGCAGTGTTTGCCAGCTCAGTGCTGGCAGTCTCTTATGCGCAAGTCCAGTGTTCTGAGCATTAGGGACTCATTTTTCAGTCAAAATATGGAAAACTCATCAAAACTTAATTTTTGTGAACACTTTCAATGCAACTCTTTTCACCATAATGCAGGATGAATATGAATGTAAAAATCTTGAATGCTTCCTCAATATTTAATTGTTGTACTCCACACAACCCTTAAGTAAGATCTTAGCACAGAACAATATGTTCAGGAGAAAGCGCAAGCATAATGTAATGGGGTTCTCTAATCCAGTTGCATTTCCTGTGAAGAGTGACATTTTAGTATCCCGTAAAATGTTAGCTTTTAAAAGACTAAAAAATTGCCCCCAACAATTTCAATCCAAAAATTTCATTGCTGATTAAAAAAACCCCAACAAAATAATAGCAGAATGGTGAAGCCAAGCCTTGTGCCTATTTTGTCTTTTACCCAAACCTCTACATTATAAAGAACTGTGATGTAGCTGTGTATTGTCTCAAGACAAATACTTCAGGGGAGGAAGAAGGACATTTACTAAAGTAATGTGTAGGTCTACAAGACACTTGTGTTTTAAATTGGGTTTTTCAGATTCTGGTCCTAAATGAGCAGAGGTTTTGGATATATTGCCACTATAATTAAAGTTTTCTTGCTGTCATTTTTTTCCAATCCATGTTGACCTTGATATTTTCAGTGAGATTATGTTTAAAGTGACAAGATGCTAAGTATTAACTGTAACACAAATGTTCATATCAGTAAATAAAGTGCATTCGGTACTGTGGGAGTGGACAGTTTTCAAATACCATGTGCTTCCATGTTCAAAAATGTGTGTGAAATTATGCCAGCTGGGAGGACATGTGTTACCACACACCAAATGTAAATTCAGGCTGTAAATTAATTAAAATTCTTATTTTAGTCTACCAGAACAAAAAGAAGCCTGCTCTGCTGCCAAGACTGTAGCAGATTTTTCTTAATATATTGTTCATTGACAATTTAATATGAGTATTACAAATTGTTGTGCAACCAACATCAAAGAGCTTGCTTCAATATGGCCTTTCTTAGTCTCATTCTGAAAAACTAGTTTTGAAGTTATAAAATAGTGGTCACCTTTATTGCTCTCCATGAAATCTCAATTAGACTTAGTCTGGAAGCAAAAGAGTTAGGGAAAAAAGATTCTTTTTGGATCACCATCATCATCCTCTCATTTTCTTCACGAAACTTGATTGCATAAACTTTCACCACCCATTTTGAGATCCTTTGTAATCTTTCCATATAAATGTGTTTATTAAATGGAACAGTGCATACACTATAGGGAAATCAGATCAGAACTAAATAGAACTGAGTATAGAGAAGAGCGTTAAGATGCTAAGGTCATCTTGTGGATGAAAGGTAAAGAGATTATGGAGCCTGATGCTACCATGCAATCAGAGGACAGCACTCTGATATTTAAATTTCATGATACTGAGCATATATTTCTATTAGAAAATAATTATAAGTAAGCCCATTACT
Organism: Melopsittacus undulatus; assembly: GCF_012275295.1. Lineage (NCBI taxonomy): Eukaryota > Metazoa > Chordata > Aves > Psittaciformes > Psittaculidae > Melopsittacus > Melopsittacus undulatus. The sequence continues at coordinate 96,719,812 of NC_047528.1, forward strand.
TTCATCTGAATGTCTGAAAAAATATGCATAATGAAGTGTTAGATCAACACTATTAAAACCAGCCATTTATCTTAGAAGTAGAATTGAAATGTTTTTATGTATTTTGAGGATATGTGCTTTATAGAAGGAAATTCTTCAGAACTTTCTCAAAATCAGGTATCTTTTCAAGGAGTCTCAAGCTGAAGGGTCAGGCAGTAGCACTTTTAGAAGCACTGGTTTTGAGTGGCACTACTTACACTGAAGCAGCTGTGAAGTTTTGGCGCATTCTTTAGCAGAACGAGTTTGATATCACCAGTAAGCCCTAACTGGAAAACACTTTCATAGGTGCATTTTGTGTTTTGTTCTTGTTGCTTTTACTTTGTATTCATCAAAGGAACAGGACCGTATTGTATGCATGTGCTACAGTGACAATAATTACTGATTTTTATTTTCCTGTTGTAATGGATGAATCAAAACAAAAAAAAAAAAGTCTTTAGTTTGTCTTTGAAGAGTCAAACAACATAATTCATCCTCAATCTGACATATGTTTGGTGCTGCATTTCCTATGGATCTTCAGACTTATTCCTAGAACAGTGAAAAATTATTTTCCTAAAAGATTTGGGAAATAATGGTTGGCTAATATTAATAAGAGTTCAGCAATACACCAGTATTTTCATACATTTGCATGAATTCATATAAGAATGAATCTCTAAAGTCATAATAAAATAATTTATGGTTTCTGTCAAGAAATATACCTCTACTACATTTTCTGCTTTTTCATAATTTCAAAGTATTTGTCTGACTTTTTCAGGCTCATTGTCTAGATATTCCAGCCAGCCTAAGTATTGCTTACACTACTAAATCGCAAGCAGAGTTTGAACCCGGATCTTTATGGCTAGGCCAAAAATTTCTGTTGCTTAGAACTAACCTTTGTAATCAGGCAGGAGCTTGATTGCTCTGAAAGACTAAATGTAATCTAAGTTTTATTGTTTTTTCCATATATACTGTCTTTAAATCTGCATTACTATTCTAATACTGATCAACTTCTTTCCAAATCATGTTACTGGGAATGTCCTTTACAGGTAGTAGTCTCAAAACATATAGGTAGCCTAAAACAAGTAAAGTATTTCCTAAGACAGTATCTGGAGAAAATGCAGTACATGAATCAGTGGAAGATTCAGCTGAGGATTTATCTTGGTTTGTTTCCAGGCTTCATAATATCAGTTTTTTTTTCTCCAGGGCAAAAAATTTTAGGCTGCCAAAGGGAACAGAAATCTTTCATGTAGTAAACTCTTGTTGTTTTCTGAAGTTCAGTCCTATTTATTTTCTGGTATGATTATTCACAACTCAAGTTTTATTACTTTTCTTATGTAATCTCTGAAACACGAGAGACCTAATAGAGGACTCAGCCATACAATCCGTGGTGTCATACAGCTTTCCTGCTTCTGTGTCTATTTATGGTGCATTAAAGCTGAGTCACAAGAAAATAATGGGTTTATGAAGCTTCTTTCATAAACCAGAAAATGTAAAGTTTTATTGCTCTTTAGGCACAGATTATTAATGCTGTAATGACATTAAAGAGTATTAAATGCAAATTTGCAAAGCTCCAAAGATCTTTATTAGGATAAGCAACATTTTTATTGAGTCACTCTTTTAATGAAAATCTGGCAGAGTAAATCTAAGTGAAGGCCACCACAGATGTTCTGCTATGCTTCATCAAGGAGTAAGATGCTGAGTGCTTAGGGGTAGAAGAAAGCTTGGATGCACAGAGTCTTTATGTACATTTACCCCAGCTAATTTATAGTGTGTGCTACACATAAAGCACAGGGGAACATTCACTAATGAAACAGAAAAAGGAGAAAATCAGAATCTGTATAATACTGTAATGAACATGCGAGATAAAGCAAATGATTCTTCCAGGTGATTTAACTGAGTATGGAGGGTTTTCAGGGTGTAGGGAGAAATGGCTCTTGATTCTGTAAGTGGCACTCTATCACTGTGAATTTTAAAAAAGAAATAAATCTAATTGTAAATTAGTTCTGCTTGTGGTGATAGAATTATGATAGCAATATGATTATATTGTTCATTGAAAATTATAGGCTTGTACAAGTGGACGTATTGTATCATGGATCATACTTATAGAATTTTTACTCAGACAAGAATCTAGAACTACTTCACAGATGACACACTGTGGTGCCTTTGAAGTCCAATACACTATTTTGGAGATGTGACATGTGCTATTTAATATCCTTTCAGAAGGCTAAGTCTAATGTGAAATACTCTATGTAAATGTTTAAGGATATAATGCATAAAAAATACTGAATTAATTTATAAATTTAGAGGCTATATATTTCTGACAATTATTGCCTGAATGTCATACACCATCAATACCTGAGAATTTCATAGGGATCAGGTTTTCATATAAAATTTCTATAATTACTCAATCCTGTGCTTTAAGAGAAAGGAGTAAGGCAGAGGATTATGAGGTGCTTTTCAAATTCTATTGCAACCATCTCTGCTATATTACACACACTCTGGAAATTTTCATGTTGTAAACCCTTTGTTTCACAACTTGACCAGGAAATATGCTTCTTTCTAAAACCTAGGAACTGAGTTGTAGTGCAGGATCCATCATCTTTTTGTACACAAGTGAAGAGTGAGAATGTACTTTAGTGATGTTGAAAAACTGATGTGAAGTTATCGGGGAGAAAATCCTGCAACACCGACTAGAATCTTGAAGTCCAATGTTGTAGTGTATTATTTAATATTATTTGTAGTGTAAAAAGGGTCTGCTTGTGGCTGCCCACTTGTGGAAAAGGAAACAGTCTTCAGACCACTCCTGCAGTGCAAAAACTAGATGAGAAAGTGATTACCCCTCAGGTGTATAGTATCCCCAGGTCTCTTGTCTCTTTTTTCAGCTGGTGAACAGAGTCCCTGGGATGCTGTTTTTAATCTGCATGTTGATAGAAGAACCTGTTTTATGTCCTGCTTTTTTTTTGACCAGTGAATTGGAACAAAAGTGTAGCTCTTGAATTTTGATGAAAATAAGAGAGTTTCTGTGCTTTGTTGATTGGTTGGTTGGGTTGTTTTTTTTTTTAATCTTTCACAAGAAGAAAATTTTAAGTGTGAGTGTGTATGGTACCTTTGAAAGGATTTATGTGATTTAGTGCAAGCCTTACTAATTTTCAGTCTTGTACACCGTTTATTTCATAGGACATTTTTTTGTAGGTTTCCATGACCATTAATTAGTATGTGTTACGGTCAAAGATGTAGAAGAAAGAATGATGAAATGGTGTGGGACTATTACCTTACTCTCATCAAAATATCTCTGGACGATTAATTGGATTAAAAGCCATTTAGATTTGTGCTTCAAAGCAACCAAAGTGGCTTTTGAAAGCTGAACAGTATCTTTAGAACATTGTAAACCATCTAACCAAACAAATAAACATCCCATGGTAACAATCAGATATAATTTGACAGATGACAACATAACGGCTCCATAGAATTTGCTAATAGATTCTATAATTTCAAAATGCAACCTATAATTAATACCAGGAAATAGCTGTAGCAGCTCAGCCATTCCTTTTAATTTTGGCAGTGGCAGACTCATGGTGTTCCCGTTATATATACATACAGTCTATTGTATCAAAGATTACTTTTTTTTCTTTAGGCTAAAATTATGCCATTGACCTTTATAAGGATCTCTGTTTCCCTAGAGTCCAGGGAAACATGATGAGTCTTTTCACTGTTCTCTTAGACTTGGGATGACAAGCTCTTGCTTTGCAAAAAGGTTTTCCCATGTGAATTTTTTGATATGACACATTTATGCCCTCCTATTATGACTTAGAAAATAGAAATGTTGTTGTTCTACTTCCAGTCTTTAAAAGTTTGAACTTTAATTCAGTAATCATCCTGAGTTAGAAAACACATGGACTGGGTACAACTAGTCTTGAATTCACGTCATGCATATTCCTACATGAACAGCCCCTGAGTAATTTGCTTTTGACTGCAAATTCCTTACTCATATTAAGGCTCTGTTGACTTTAAGGATATACCATGAAAAGAAAACATTCATTGCACTAAAAAGAACCTGAATCTTGGAAGAACATTGCTACTTCTTTATGATACGATTAACAAATTTTCATAACTGCATCTTAATATTTTATGTAAATCAAAAGCATGTTTGGGACCCAAATATCTATGAAATGATCAGAATCTTCTCAAAAAGAACCATGACAAGTCAGGAAAAAAAACTGAAAGAACTGAACCAAACCCAGGTATGGTTAGAACAGATGAACTATGGTGAGGGAAATGATAAGGAGTGCTTGCTAGAAAATTGTTAACTCAAAAGCTAACTGTAAACCTCCATAGTTTTAAGGCATTTTGTGACGCACCCTGGCTTCATTTTGAAAAGTAGAAAACTTAAATCTGGTTGCCATGGAGAGTACTCACAGTTACATCAGGTATTTAATTAAGATGTTTGCACTAGGAAACCAGACTTTCCATATAGAGAATACATAAAAACAATTGGAAATCCAGAACGTGGTCAAAATGCCTAACCTGTGCTTTAGCACTTTAACTCCACCTTTACTACTCCCTTCGAACTCCTAAATTAGATTCCCAAGTTTAAGTGTGAGAATTTTTGTTTGTTGATATTCAAAATTATGTACATTTGCCAGGAAAAAAAACCCAACAACAAAACAACCCTCTATAGTTCTAAGTAACTCTGTATTTCTGACAAACTGCATGGCCTTAAAGAAAGAACTGGTCTCCATTTTTTGTTGTTTTTTTTTTTTTCCTTCCTTCAAAAAACTCCCAAATGGAAAAGCAATATGATACTTCTATTTACATTACAATTGTTAATTTGACAAAGAACTTGTGGATGTATTAGGTGCTGCTAGAGAAGGAAGAAGGTATTATTTAGACCACAAGTATGCATCACAGAATGCAGCAACTGTACCTGTGAAATAACAGGCAAAGCATAAACTTAATGGTTCTGCAGACTTGAATATCTGTCTGAAATTCTTCAGCGCTTATTTGCATTTCATATAAGAAATGGTAATTTATATTCTAATTTTTTTTTAAGGGCATCACAGACAGATAGTGGGAAAATATTCTGGAAACCATGGCTTTATTTTAAAATATGTTTTTGGATGTTGTTATGTAAGCATATTAACTAAACTATTAAAATGCTGGTGAAGACAAATTAATACTAAATTTAACTAGTCAGGATTGCCTCTGACTTTCATTCCTTGCCTGAATGGTGTAATGTAGTCTAAAACTGTCATTAATTTACCAGCTCTTCACATTTGCAAATATGTATGTATGTATTTCTACCTTTGTAAACATTGTTTAAAGAAAATTGCAGACAATTGAGAAAGCACTAACAGCTGGAATTACTAGTCCATTTGACATAGTTAACAGCTTATAAATAAACTGAAATGTTTACAGCTCTGTGCTGGTGATAGCTGTAAGATGTATGTATATTTGTGCTTTTAAAAATAAAGAGGAAGAAACAGATTGCTACAGAGTACAAAAGTTATTTCTAAACTATACGCTAACAAGATCTAATCATGGACATAGGCACACAGAATAGCCTACAAAATTGACATAGAAAACTGGTCTGGCTTGACCAAAAGTGAATTGTAATAAAGTAGGTTGAAGCGGTCTGAAGACATCTTATTTTGCAGGTGGTCTTCTCTGAGGTCAAGGTAGAATTTTGGGGCAAATACTGAATTTTGATTATTCACAGTTAATTAATAGGTTATTTACTCCTCAGAAGTCTGTGTTGCTCTTTATGCATCAGGATGAAAGGTAATGGTTGGAACTGGGCCCTCCGTTTTGGTATTACTTTATTGTATTTCCTACAATCTCTTCATATGCATAAACTGTCACACTGAGTGAATATGGATGTGTTGTCACATATGTGGACTTGTTACCCAGAGTGCATTTGATATCAAACGTAGTTAAGAACTTTCAGGACTGGAGCTTTTTTATGCTGATATACCAAAATATTTTCCCTCTCTGTGCTTCCTTCCCTCCCACTCCCCTTTATTTTTACAGCTTATACATACTTTCTTCGTTGTTGGTTAATGTGAAAATAACACAGAATGTTGTCCTGTAAAAATAAACACAAAATGTTGTACTGCCTGATCTTCACTGGTTTAGCCTCATTGGTGAAGAAACGTAGCAAGCAAGGTAATGGAGCATATTCTGAAAATTCCTGCTGGTATTTTGCCATTGCACTACAGAGAGAAATGCTTTAGAAAGGGTGACCATTAACAAGTGAGAGTCTGCATTTACTGCTGGATCAAGCATGTGTAGAAATGAGCATAAATGACTGCAGCTGTCCTGTTTTAGTCTGTTCTCTTGTTTTGTGGCTAACAGAGATATTGCAATAAGCATCAAGCAGCCAAATATTTTGCACTGTTGAGTAAATGAAAATCCACAATAATAAGGATGTATAAAGTAATTATAATTTGAATTCCTAGGGGTCATATCCTTACTATCTTACTGCACATTACCCCCTAACCTGAGGCATGTTTTCCAAATAATCTCCTGCAATAACAGCTCCCAGCCCTGTGGATCGCTGGCTACTCACACTCTAAATGCCCTCACATCTGTCATTGAGTAGCTAAGCACCCTCTAGACTGTCAGCTTCTTGAGAATGGAGTGTTTGTGGCTTTGGCAGCTTTCCTTGAAAAAATTTTTAGTATCTGCCAAACTGCTGAATAGAGTCAACATGAATTTATTATAATGAAATACAAGATTCAAGAAATTCTGAGAGATGTATGTGACCATAAATGAAATACGTGTATTAGTAGCTACTTTCAATTTCATTTAGTACCAGATGACTTTTTTTTCTGTTTCACTCAATTAAAAAGCTGACAGCATGCTTAGATAACTGTTTTCAGCCAAGATCTAGTCCTTTTATAAACATTGCCTTAAGGCTTTCCTTCTGTGAAAGAGATAATAATCAAGGGCAAACTTGTTAGGTTTTCTATTTCATTCTATTCAAACAAGTATTTCCTTCCAAGGATTTGCTGCAAGATACAAACTTGATACTTAATCAACAGGTCACTCTAAAAACTTCTCCTAGAGAACAGTTAATTTGCTGGTGACTTTCTGAGTATCTGTGTTTTTTTTAGTAATTAATTGGCTAGGTAACATAAAAACTCCAACCCATTCACCAAAGGTAAATGCAACACTTAACCAGTGGCTTTGATACTTGACATGACTATAAACAAATTACTTACCTTTGTGAATGAAATTCTACTTCTCCCTGTGTTCTGGTAGGGTAGAGTTTAAGCTTAATATGTAGCCCTTTGCAACCTACGTATTGAAAACTCATGGTTTTGTAGTGAGATTAAGGAATGGAATTAATCTGAATTTCTGGTGGATATAATAGAAAACTAATCCCTAAAGTGGCAATGATAGTGTCATAGGACTGATGCTTTTGGAGTAGGTTAACACATTACCCTGGGGCCTGGAACACTATTGGAAAGCTTTCTGGTGTTTACCTGCATGAAATTCAGGCTGCTGTTTGTACAGACTTCAGTAAAATGTTTATTATTGGATTATTTTTAATTCAATGAAGATTTAAAAATACCAAAGCTGTAGTTATTTATTTTTAGTTGGGGCTGGGAATGTTAAGTGGAAAAGAAACATAATCTAAGAGAAATTGTTTTGGTGGAGAAACTTAGATAGGCTGATAGGGCCATTTATTTATAGGATTCTGCATGACATTAATATTGTGCCTTTTAAATCTACCTTGAGCAAATTTGCCGTGAGCAAATTTAAAAATCACTGCAGATGGCTTCCAACAGACAAATGTTGTGTGATGTTGCAACAGGGAGCATTTAGTTTGTGGTAGCCAATCGAGTAATAGGTTTTAAAAATAACTATAGTGTGGATAATTGCTACTGTATAGATATGTAATAATTTTCGAAAAGCTTCTGTATACTGAATAGGCAGTAAAATGTACTAAGTTAAATTTGTGACCATTCAAGTTTCTAGAGTAGCCATATATAAAGGAGTGTCACAGTAGTTCTGAGAATATAAAATATTTAGTCTCTTTCTGCTTTTGAATGATCTTTTCTTGTCCTGTGAATACTGGCTGAAATGAATCATTGGTGCAAATGATACAAAAAATTTATAAAGAACAAACAAAAAAAAAAAGGAAACAAATTACAACAAACTTGTAATAAACCCCAAAATTTAATAGTGCAACTACAAACATATATAATATGACCACACAAATTCTGTTTCTTTTGGTATTAGTGCACATCTACTGTGAAATAGGTAGGCTCATTGTAATTTTGTGTTGGTGGAAATTGGACAAGAATCCAACCTAACAACCCATGTAAACCAATATTATTATTAACTAATTAGCCTTCCAATCTCTTGAAATTAAATTTAATTATTTAGATTGTAATTGCCATTAAACACTATCTTTTTGTCATGTAATTGTAGAGTCTCTGGAATGAAGAGGTAACGATTCATAGAGAAGGCTTAGGACCATTAGGACAGCTAAAATTGCTCATGTCAATTTCTGCTGGGTGATAAAACAAAAATGTATGATGATGTTATGAACAGGAAATATCTTTTTTGCTGAAACATACATATAAAAGAACAGAATAGATTTTTTTTAATAGGAATTAATTTCTTTTTATCTGATTTTTTTAATGCAGAATTCTCTACATATGTATTCTATTATCTTAAGTGTTCTGTCTCATGTTCTCATACACCTTAATTTATAATAACTGATTTTAGTTTATAATAACTGCTCTTATCTCATATTGAAGCAGATTAAAATGTCATTTGTCATTGGACAGATAATAAATATAGAATATTAAGAGGTGAAAATAATTTTTTCTTGTTTTCAACAAATAAGCACATGAAAAAAATAATTATTTGATTATGAAAAATTTGAAATTCACAGTTCAGCAATGGATTTAATTATGTCATTATTTTTAAGCATGCTGAGTACTTATCTGTTTAAAGATTAGTTCCTAAGTGCCTTTGGGACTATGAACTGCACATCTCTGCAAACTGACATCTACTGGCTGTCTTCAGATTAATCTTCATTCTTGATTTGCTTCCTGCTTTTAGCTGATATTGTTAACAAGGATGAACATTAATGCTCCATACAGTGGCAATCAGTAAAACTCCGAGACCATAACTCTACTCCATTCAGCATAGATCAAGCTCACAAGGAAGAGAGGTGAATACAGGTGCAACGTTAATTGTAAATCTGTGCCTGCAGTGATAAATACCAAAAGGCAATTTCTTAACAATATTTACTAAGAACAGTTTTCTATTTGTACTACACTGCCCTGCATAGTTTTTCTTATTAATTGATTTAAAATTTATAATACTATTGTATGATATTGTGTTTTAAAACCCAACCAACATCTCCCTCTCACAACCCCTCGCCCTCTCCCTGCTCCCGGAGGGATGGGGAGGAGAACCGAAGGAGTGCAACTCCCACGGGTTGCGACAAGAGCAGTCCAGTAACTAAGGTATAACACAAATCACTACTGCTACCACCAATAAAAACAATGATAGAGGGAATAAACAAGGAGTGAGAATACGATACCACCTGCCAAAACGAGCCTGACCTGGAAGAGCCAGCCCAAGCCTGTCCGGCCAACTCCCAGTTACCTCCCCGGGAATGACGTGCTGTGGTATGGAATACCTCTTTAGCTAGTTTGGATCGGGTGTCCTGTCTCTGCTTCCTCCCAGGCTCCCCTCCTTCCCTGGCAGAGCATGAGAGTCACAAAGTCCTTGATTGGAGTAAACATCTGAGCAGTAACTACAAACATAAGTACTATCAACACCATTCCCAGACCAAAAGTCAAAACACAGCACTTCACCAGCTACCAAGAAGGGGAAAAAAATGACTGCTACTGCTGAATCCAGGACATATGATATTACTATGACGCAATTGTACCATAATTCTACAATATGCTATAACTAGTATGTATTGAAAAGATTAAATTAATATTTTTGTAGATTGAAGATCTACATGAGATCACCTTAGTGATCTAATTGAAATTGCATTTTTTAGCAGAGGAAGTAATATTTAATACCTTTTAAGCCTTATATAAAAAATAGTTTCTATAGGTTGTGTATTTTCCTATAAAAAAACATTGCATGTTATGTAGTGAAAGTTCTTAAATTACTAGATGACTGCTACTCTCCTGCAGAATTGAAAGTATGCACTGCACAGTGATCTTTTCTGCTTTCCTATGTACTTATAAAATGCATGAGATTGGGAAGAGACACAGAATTTTCCCACATGAGACAAAAGAAATGTAAAAAGAGCATTTCTGAAGATGTAGAATTGTCAAAGATTTGAATGGAAAAGAAACCCATGGAGAGATAGGACAAGAAATCCAATGATGCTTTCTTCTACTATAACAACAACTGGTGGGATTGTAAAATTGGATTTTTGAACCAGTGGGTCAAGTCTTGTGCTATGGCAAGCAATCACATCATGATTCCTAACTGTATCAAGTTTCATCTTAAACTCTATTATTAGATTTTCTTCCTGCTGCACTTTTTGCCAGAAAAGAAAGAAAGAAAAAAAAAAGTTTCAGAGACTTTTGCTACTAATAGCTGGAAGCCTTAATCTGATTTTCACCCTGTATTTAACACAAAGAGTTTGTATATTTGCTTTTGCATTGTAATGTTTGCTGTATTCATACATAATAGCCTTAGTTCATCTCAGACTAGGGCCAAATCAAATTATATTATCAAATTTAGCACTAGAATGTAGAAGAGACTAGTGATGGGGCAGTCAGCCAAATAAAGATCTCCTAAAATAAAATTTTGTCTTTTTATTACATATTAGACTGCCTGGAAAAGCGTCTGGTCTGATTAACTTGTGAGTATTAGAATTAGCTAAAGTGTTGGCTTGAAGAGGGAGGAAAATATATTACCCCAAGGAAAACAGTGCAATGTGTGCTAGGAGAACAAGGAAAGTTTAAAGTGCAGAGACTTAGAATGAAGAGACAGGTACCTCATACAAGCATCCAGGTATCTCAGATAGACATGAAAGTGGAATATTTCTGTCAGTACTGTTTTTCTCTAAAAGACTGTAGAACTAGTAAATACAGAGACTTGGATGGAAAGGTCATGCTGGCAAAATGCAGTAACTAAGAACTGATTCTTTTATGTTATCTTGGTATTTATTCATGTAGGAAAGCAACCAATAATCTAGCTGTTCAGCAACGCCTCTTAATTGTATTAGCTGTCACTCTGCCCTCATAGTATTTTAAGCCACATTATGTTCAACCAAAGGCTATGCTGAAGAGAAGTAGAAGAACTTTTTGTTTTTCAGTATGTGGGGAGTAAGAATAAGGTTTTGCAGTTTTAAGAGAATACATAAATATAGCTTGGGTATTTGAAGGACCTTGAATGCCTGGGATAGGTTTAAAATTGCTATAAACAGTGTACCAGAGAGGGCAAATTACTCTAAGGCCATAAATACCTCTCTTGGCAAACTATATCTGGAAAATGTAGCTCATATATATATCTATGTATATTTTTTTTTTATTTTTCCCTACCACAGTAAAACAAGAGATCCATGTTCTTCCTTTAAAAATTTACTGAGACTTGTACTTGCCTACCCATAGAAACCTGTCAAATCCAACAATAAAGAAGCCTGATAAAGATTCTACAAAAGAGGGAAGGAAAAAGAGAGGTGAAATATAGCACATTCTCCATTAGAAAGAAAATACTACCAGCATAAATTAGTTTGATTTCCATAAGAATTATGAGGCTGAATACTTTGGAAAATCTAGAGCAGGAGTTTTAATGAGCACAGGTGAAGAGGTGAAACAGTCAATAAGACTTTGCAGACAAATACTAGATTACAGAAAAACGTGATATTATTTTTTAACTGATAATGTGTTGATTTTTAAGGATGACTGCTTAGGTAACAACATGAAGAAAGTGGTGAATAAACATCCAATTATTAAGTTTCTTTAGATGAAAGTACAGCTGAAGTTTTTCTTGACCTTCAGGAATAATAGTTTTACAAACAATTTAGATCTCAGTTGGGCAAGTAAAGGGACATCTAATCTATAGCTGCCTGTGAAGGACCTGTTCATGAATTTGAATTATAATCTTAATTTAGTTCTCTGCTGTTTTAGACTGGGTTTTTAAAATGGGTTAAGGGAAATTAGTTTCCATTGAAAGCTCAAACCTATTTGCAAAAGCTAATTTAAATTTGTCTTTATGGTGTTACAGGTACCTATGTCTGTGTTTAATGCTGGTCTCTCACCTTTAAAAACTTTCAAATTTACTACATTAAATTAATCCTTGCCTCATAACTACTACAAACTTCCTAAAAAAGTTTGCAACCAGATCTTTTTAAGATCATGGGATGAAATCCTACTCCTGCAAAAAGTAGAAGGAATTTTACCACTGGCTTCAAGGGGATCCTTAGCTGGTATACATGCAATGGAGTTACTGACAGGATTCACCTATCTGTTTCTTGGCAGTGTTTTTATCTATGACAACAGTGCTTACAAGATCTATACTTACGGCAATTATAATTGTCAAGCAATTGCCCATATTAATTTTGTCTACTGAATGTCTGACAAGGATTAGATTATGTTTATATATGTCAATTGCCTGAAGATATTAATAGAACCTACTAATTACCATCAAGTAGCTCAGAGTATTTTAATGATCCTGGAAAACCACACAAAACCTTAATATTGTGGAATTTTAATAAGTTCAGTATTTTTACTTTAAACTTAAAAAATGGTGCTATTTCAAGATTTTGTGGAATCTGGCTTAATACTACACGATAAAGTTTGTAGGTCATGCCACTTTTAGATGAGGGATGAGCTAAGAATGGTTAAATTCAGAGTCAAAAGCTTCTTTTTCCTTTTCCTTTTCTCCTTTTCCTTTTCCTCTTCCTTTTCCTACATTGATCTGAGTTCTATTACACATAATCAGATATATTTCTAAACATTGGAGACATTAGAGGTGGTCATTCTCCTAGAAACTGTGTGGTGGCTTTGGAGATGCATTTGTATCCTTTGGAGATGTATTTGTGTTTTGAAAACTGCTTGTTTAAATGACAGAGTATGTGTGGTTGGTGTCACTGGTACCTCCTCCTGCATAGTCAATGGTACTCAGGGTAAAGCTCTGTGGAAATGTACTTGGTTGGAAGATGTTTTGCCTGTTGTTTTATTTTTTTTTCTCATATTAACATAAGAGGCATTTTTCTACTTGCCCTCATGAAGGATTTCCTTTGGGAATATGAAATAGTTATTATATTCTTTATAAAAACTAAACCTGGTGTATAGGCGCTCAAAAAGGAAAAACAATGAGAGCTGTGCAACATTTTGCTCTATAGTAAAACAGTCTTTAAATACTTAAATTTGCACAAAGCACTAATCAAGCAGGAAAAAAAAAAAACCACTTGAATTATTTAAGCTAATTTATCTAACTGAAAAAAATAACTCCACTGTAGGACTTCCATCTGTCTGCAATGGTAAACAGCTACCACCTGCTTCCTGTAAATGGCGGTATAAGATTATTACTCAGTAAATGTCACAATTTCCATTTCAAAACCCCTTTTCAGCTGTCTGTTTCTGCAGCAACAAAATAATAAATCACCTGCTACCATGGTCAGAATAAATCCCCTATCTCTGCAATAATGACTGAGGGAATGAGAGCCAGAAAAATGTTCCTTTTTGCTTTTTTGCTTTCAGTTATATAGAATTCTACCTAGATGATAATATGAGAGGAATATTCCACTGCATACTTTGGCAAATAGGACATTTTTTATCCTTAATGCAGTATTAACATCAGAAGGCAAAAGTTACTGGTTTGTACATGCAATGGCATCCATCTAGAGTGACCTCTAAATCCATGCAAAAAGTATAAAGAAGAAAAATATCCTTTAGGAAAAAAAAAATCTCTAGAATTGCTTTTGTTAAAGAATTCCTGAGGTCAAGATACTGTTCCAGCTCTGCAGTAAGGATGCTTATTCCCCATTAGTTATTTTGAGGGGCTACAAGTTAACAGTCAAGCTGAAGTGGATATGGGCAGAAGAATATTTTAGTGCCTGGGTAGATATGGTCTACAGTTGCAAGTCAATGATCTAGCAATGATCAACAATCAAACAAAGCAAAGTTCTGTATGATATTACATGCTCTACTGACATATTGTTTTCTGACCAAAAGACAGTGAGCTGTCAGTATCATAAAAGAATCATTCAGTAGGATGGGACCATGCTGTCACTTGTGCAGCTATTGGCACAGATTAACAGTTCTTAACACGTCTTCATGGAGCACATAACTTTCCGTATTTTTTGCATTGTTATTAAAAATACTCAACCTCAATTATAGGGAGCACTACATAGCTGTGGCTTCTCCTTTGTATCTCCTATCTTTTCAGATTCATGGCTACTTTATGAGTCTGTAATATTTAAGACACAGATCGGAAGAGAACTTGCTTGAGGAAAATATCCTTCCTCAGGTTTCAGAATTGGGTCTTCCTCCTCCCTCCCCTTAAGTTCAGAGTCTGTCTAGGGAGTTTTCTGGCCAGTTTCTGTGCACCCAGTCTCTGCATCTGAAGAGGTCATTTTGATGCATTTTACATTCTTAGAAAAACTTTTTTATTTCTTATGGGTTCATGTATGTTTCATGTTCTAATGATGATACAGGTGACAGATTATTTTGTCCTCTGAGGAGCATTTTGTGCTGTTTGTATTGCATGGATATGATGTCATGTTTGCTAAATTAAGGAAGATAAAGATGCAAACAGTTTATTATTTAACCATAAAATGAAGATTTTTGAATTGTGTGTTTTTCTCAGAAAAACACGGTCTTTTAAAAAAGTGTATAACATTCTCATTGTATTTCTCTCCTATGACAAAGATAGGACACTGGATTCCTCAGAATTTCTACAGTGTAAGCCAGATGTTGGTAGATGGATCTCCTTTAGAGATTAGTATTAATTTCTACTGATTGCTGTCAGAGCTGAGAACAGGTTTCCTCTTAGCTTTGGTGCTTCTATTCAATCCCTAAATTGAGATAGGATGAACCATGGCCCATTCCTCTGTGCTTCTTTGCTCTAGGAAAAGGTGTACTTCCTTTATAGGAGCAAAGTGGACATTTTATGCATAACACAAAAAATTGCTGCAGAACATGATTACAAAAACTCATCAGAGAATGAAAGCACAGCTTAAGTTTGTGTATCTATTGATTCCTATCATTCCTGGTGTTCTGAACAAAATGATGGGAAATGATAACAAGCAATTCATATTAAATCTCTGGCAAATAATCTGCTCTTGACAAGCAGTTAAAATCCTCTGGGTTTTGTGTCTTTTCAGTACAAGAGAGATATTGATGAATGGGTTAGAGTATGGGTGAGGGCAACTATGGCAGTTAGGTGCCTGAAGCATACATCATATAAGAAAATGCTAAGGAGAAAAGAATGCTACAGTGGGATCTAATAGCAGACTGCTATCCGGTGAAGTGGATGAAGCCTGGTTTTTCTCAGAGGTGCACATGGAAAAGTGAGAAGCAACAGTCATAGGTTACAACAAGGAAATTTTGAATCACACCCGAAGAATAATATATTTACAATGTGAATGGTAAGTTGCTGGAAAAGATTGTCCTAGCAGGCTTCCAGGAACACCCTATTAGAACAAAGCTCTTGGCAACCTGGGCCAACAGAAGTTAATTCCATTCTGACCAGGAGATGGTCCTAGATGACATCTACAGTTCCCTTCCAAAATATTTTTTTCCCCCCATGATTCTATCTGCTCTTTCTCCCACATTTATAGGACTTTTTAGTCTGCAGTGAAGAAGGAATTTGTGGTATGAGTGCTCCCGCTCTGGGGAATCCAGTGTCTTCCTGGTAGTAATCACGTAGTCTATGCTGATTTGTCCCATTAGCACCCTTGCTAGCAGCTTATGTGACTTATAGCCCAAGATTATTTTGCTTTTGTGGAGATGTTATGGAATCATGCTATAGTGTGGACAGTTACAGATGCTTGAAAAGATTGGCTTTGGTCAAATAAAAGGTTGCTCTCTCTCTTCTGTTGTCAAGTACTACTGGTACAATTAGCAATGTGAGGGAAAGGGTCAGGCCTTAATAGTTTCACTAACATGGAATACCTGGGAACAGGGAATGCTGTGGTCTTAGGCTGGTACTACTGCAAAAGCTTTGCTACACGGAAGCAAGCTTAACTGTGTACCTTCAAATTCACAAATGTAAAAACAGATGACAGGCTTCTTTAATAGATTAATATGAAGTGAATCTAATGAAACAGGAAGATAATTTCAAAATCAAATATATTTTTGGTTCCTTATTTATAAATAAGAAATTGCCTTTTTTGCACTTTACCATTCTGCTTGTATTTGATACAAAGTGTTTTAACTTTTCTGAAGTGCTCTGTCATAAATAAAGTGAACCCTAGTGGTAACATAATTACATGATGGTAGAAAATGACTTAATCTATTTGTAAAACTGCCTTTATCAAGTATGTTTGATCATTGTAATTTCATAAGGATAAATCATGAATTTTAATAATTGAAGTGCAAAACAAATAAACTAAATGATACAATGTAATTAGGCATGCCATAAATAGGGTACATTACAATCTGATTAAGCATGTCTCAGAAGACTCTTTTCTAAAAAAAATTTATTTAAGGTTTTCAAGTTTATCACCCACAAACTTAACTGCTTCTTCCATAGTTTCATTCTGAGTTCTTCATAGTACAACAGCAGTTGGTATTCAGCACTTGAATTTGCACTGCCTGCTTCATCATGAAGTTATTGCTTATGGTGGGGTGTGTGACTTAGTGCCTTTTGTTGCTATGATAATGTAGAGACTAGACCCTGCTCTGTGAAGGTAGCTTAGCTAACAGGTTAGGAGGGCATCATTTGTTTTTTCTCAGTCTTTTTCTCAGAATATGTAATATGACATGAAAAATAAATATTGACAATAGTTTGGTGTCATATCATAATGTCTGATGGTCTGGCAAAGGCAGTCATCGGCAGCATGGAAAGTGTTGATATTGACTCTTTCAAGCAGAATAGATAAATGAAAATGAATATAAATGAATTTATGAATTACTCCCTAATGGTCCACCTTTTACTTTAAGGAAATCTTGTAGATTTTGAGGTGAAATTTTTTTAAAGTAAAATTAAGAAAATTAAGTGGAATTAATAAATGAATTGTGATGTAAATTACTATAAGTTTCTAAAAATTCCTAATTGACAACCAGTGCTGAATATTGATGACTTATGTACACATTACTCTAAACTATGTACAGCTGGCCAGAATGCATTTATAGGAGAGTTTACCAACTGTAAAAGGCAACACCTAAAAAAACCCAAAAGTTACCCACACGTATAAAAGACTCCTCTGTTAAGAACTGGGGTGAGGGAACAGGATGAAATAGCTCTGTGTGATGTCTAGATGCAGAATAATTTTTCAATTTATTTTGGTTTATATTCTGTGCTGTACCAGACATCATTATGCAAAAGATGACATGCCCACTGTTCACAGCAGCTGCAATACATTAGCCTAATGGATTGGAATTATAGGTTGCCTTAGGAATTGTCTATTTTGTGCCAAAATCAAATGTAAATCCTACTGTGAAAAGTCTCGATACTATTAAATGTGATAAAACATGATATCTTTGGAAACAAAAAAAAATCCCAGACCTAGCGGAGTGATAGGAAGAATAATAAAGATATGGCTAAAAGTTCAAAACCAGTAGTTGGTCAAATGAAGAAATGTGATCAAATAAAAATGACACATAATTGTTTCTTAAATGTATGGAGTTTCTTAAAAAACTCAACCTCATGACTTAATATTCATAAAATAGGAATGCAAAAATTCAGTGCTAGCTAGACACTTGGAAAATATATCCATATGTTTAAATGGCACTCTTTGGCACTACTTCAGTGCACCTGAGTTATCTTTGTACAAAGTGGAATGTTAGCAAAACACACTGTAGTGCTGTAGATAGGCAATGAAAGAAATGTTGGAAACTTAAGGGATAGTGATGAAGCAATTTTTTTTTCTCTGAAACATTTTTGCTACCGGTTTGGAGAATTATCTGCACTGCTTTGCAATACATAGTATATGTACAATGGGAAGACTTGGTGCAAAGCAGGAGACAAAAAAAAAAGGTGCTAAAGTACTTACAAAACTGTCTGTGATCTAATTTGGTGGATAAATTATTACCTGGATGAATTTGCATATGTATGCTGAGCAAATGACTGTCTATGAAGTGTGGATGAAGTTATGGATCTCCACTTACAGAATTTCTACCACTTGTAAAGCACTATATCATAGGTTGAAAAAGCTAAAGAGTAACTCAAAGTTTCCTAGTTCACACCCTGATTTCCAATAAAAATAAATTAAAAAATTAGAATTTCACACATGGTCTTGTTTTCATAATTTTTTTGTCTGCAAGGAAAGAAAAAACCCACAAAAATTATTCAGTTAAATTGTAACCAATACCTCTACTCAGTGATTCTTAATAAATATCTGTTAAAATATCCGGTCTTGCTTGAAAAACAAGAAATATTTCAAGTGAAAGATAATTCACTATGTTCCTGGTAGGTAGTAGTTTAATTTTAAAATAAATAAATAAATAAATATTTCCACAATAAATTTTGCTAGCTTTGCTTTTCAGATGCCAGAACACATTATAATGCTGTTCAATAGATTAGAGTCACCTAGCTTCTGCTATTGTTCGGAATTGAGATATATGATGAAATCTTTTCTCTGCTGCCAGTAGGAATTTTACATTTTACTTCAGCAGGATGAGGGAGACTGAAACATATTGACTAGGATTACATTGATTTGAAAGAGTGTTGTCAGTACTGTGACTCAATCTCATTTAAGTTAAATCCTTAAGGCTACTTCACAGGTGGTCGTAAGGATTCGCTTATGTGTATTTGCCTGGAGGGAAGAGCACTGCATGTCTTGAAGTGGTGCTTCATCTATGTGGGAGACAGTCAGCTCTCCAGCTTCTTTTAATGAGGCAGGACTTATTTTTTCTCCATACTGAGGCATTTTTTGTACTTCAAGTGTTTTGTAAGTTTTGGTCTGTGCCTGGTCTTATTGTCAATCTTTTCTGAGTCTTTAAGTCTCCTGACTGCAGAAATTCATTCTTAGTCCATGTTCTAAATAATATTGTTTGTCTTGTAGACATTATGGAGGTGTTGGATCGCTTAATGAAGCTCTAACTTAGAGTTTATATGTTTTCAAAATGCCTCTGAATTTGTATGTATTACTTATATCTTTCCAGTTCATGTGTCTATACGTAAAAGAAGAAATAATTTCTGAGATGTAGATCATCATTTGGTCATTACAATAATCATTTTTGTTATATTATAAAATAATTTCTGTCTAGACTTCTTTATCAGATTACAACTTTCTGTAATGTTTCTGGTTTCATAGAATCATACAATGATTCATCTATGATTCATCATTCCATTGCTGGAAGAGTTCAAGGCCAGATTAGATGGGGCTTAGAGGAACCTGATCTAGTGAAGGTGTCTTTGATTCTGGGAATAGATATCATCTACCTAATGCTGAAGTTAATTAGACAAAAATAGCTAATCTGTGAAGGTAGTAGAGTGCTGGCTACCAGTAAGGACTGGTAGTGATTCAGAGCTGGCTAGAAAAATATGTACAATAAGATGAATTTGATCATGCCTTGGACACATGGACAAGACAAAAACTCTGTTCAATAACTTGATTTCTAATTCCGGGTATCTAATTAAATTTATTTGTCAAAGTCAAGAGTTTCTTCTGCACATGCTCCACCTTCCCATCTTGAAGAATAACATGAAGAATAACATAAAGAATACAAAAATGTTGAGTGGTGATTTTACTTTTTTATAAAAAAAAACTTCACTAAGACAGATTTGTTGCATACTGCTGGTAACCAGAGGCTAAGAAGTGCTGAACCAAATGTATGAACAATTCTGATATCTAACAATTTTTCTTTTAATGGAAAAGATTATGAATTTTCATTTAATGTTAAAATACATTTACAGGGTAAGTTAATTTTGAAGGGACTTGAATAAACAGTAACTTTCTCTTTTTAATCTGAAAAAAGTATATTAATTCCTACTATAACATCTGTATTGGAGACAAATGTTTAAATTTTATCTTATATAACATCCACTTTGGAAAAAAAATTACAGCAAGAAATAAATAAATAAGACATAGTTTTAGATGCTCTTTCTTTAATATGAATTCCTCATTCATTATTTGAAATACAAAGTAGTGTGATTGTATCTGCTTAATTTAGAACAACTGAAATTTATGATACATTGTTTATTCTGGTTTTGATATCATTAAGGATTTTTTCCAACTGATCGTGAATCACATATAACTAATTGATTAAATGCCCTTTGAATTTATGAATCCGATTAGGCAACATATGTTTTGCATACAAATCACTTTGCACTGCCTGCGTTCATTTAGGGAATCTCAATGTGCTTCCTAAATGAACATTGACTTTTCAATATTGCAGCACTTTGCTGGAACATTATCTGGTTAACAGCACAAATAAACATACAGTCTTTAAAAATCTGCAATTTAACGTCAAAAATGTGAGCATCATTTTGAAATTATGCAGTTTGAAATTATTTGCTCTTTAGAACTGAGATTTGCAATGGCATAAGAAAGGTGTTTTTCTAGTACTGCAGCAATATAGTGATGTCCAGGGAAGTTTATCATAGACAGAAACAGAAAACTGTTTACCATCATCCAGAATAATGACAGGAATGAGTGTACCCTGAAATGCAGTTATAAAAACAGGAGGGAAAAGCATGTAAAGAATAAGAATCTGGCTATTTGAAAGAAAGGCATAGTACAACTACTGAACTGCACAATTATTGAAGTAAAATATAATTCTAACTGCTTCTCTCTTCAAGTCACTTTCGTTTGCAACCTCCTTTGAAGTTCTTCCATTAACTGGTGTCCCTAAATGCCATTGGCTGTTCTTTGCAGAGAGGAGAAAACATGTATTTCATGTCTTCAAAGCCAGACTAAATCACAATGGCTTCTAGTGATGTATTGGTCCCAATGGAGAGGCATTTTGCCAGTTTTGCATAGGAAATGAGACAGTTGCAGAAATACTTGTGTCAGTGATACATACCCTCTCTCTACCATCTTCAGGCTGGTTTGTATGATTTTATCTTTTTTTTTTAATCATATCTAGCACTCACAGAGTGAACAAAATTATTTCTCCTTATATTATTCAGCCTAAGCATCTGCATCATGGAACCTAATCCAAAGAGAATTTGAGACACCAAATATTTCCTGTAAATTCTGAGGATTGCCAGTTAACAGAAAAAGAGATAGAATTAGTGGATCTTATTTAGGCCTAGATAGCTTGAAAAATGTCAGGCTGTTCCAAGTAGAAAATGTAATTGACAAATATCAACATTTGAAACATCAAATAACAGGAAAAATGAGTATTAGATAGGAAAGGATGGAAAAAAAGAAAAATCAAAAAGGGAACCAAAGGGGATTTAATGTGTGAGTTACTGTACAGCAAAAAGAAATGGGAATGGAAGTATTGATAGACAATGTCAGATCAGTAGTTTGAAACAGATCTGAAGGAAGTGGTGAATTGACTACAGTGGTCACAGGGCTAGGCAGAATAGTTATATATGTAGAGGACACCACAGCAGAAATGACTGCATCTAAGGTCAAGTTGACAAATGGGTAGGGGGGCAATGAGAAAAAAGTGTCATTATAGAGCTATGGTCTTCTGTCTGCCATCCATGATGACAGGGCCATGCTCAGGTTAGTCAAAAGTAGTGACTTTAGTTGAAGGATTAATGAAGATAACATTTGACAAGCTCATGGAACTTTCTGAGTTTAAAGTGGACTGTTTGTCTTTTAGAATATGTATTCCTGAAGCACTCTGGTCAGTTTTTAGGAGACACATGAACAAATTATAACACTTCTTACACCTATATAAATAGAAAGAAATTTGTGCTAGGGGAAGCTCATAAGTAAATTGCTTCCACTTTATTTCTTGATTAGAATTGAGAAGAGAATCATCTGAATCTGGTAAGGATGACTCCCAGGTAGCCAAATTTGCGTTCCCTCTTCTGTCACTCCCATTTCATTTTAAAGCAAAAGCAAAATACAATAAATAAATAAATAACAGCAGGGAATAAATAAGCAAAATAAAGGTTTTGAACAATGGAATCTAAAAACCATGGGAATGTCAAATGTACTCTTTAAAGCATGTATCTATCTGAACTGGTCATTGCTTTATTTTTAAATCTGTCTCCCATTCAAACAATTGTTAATTTTGCATTAAAGTCATTCCAGGTTTATAGAAACTGTGCTCCTGTCTTTTGGATATATGTAATGTACATTACAAGTGCATTTTCTAGTAGGCAATGAAGCTTGACTTGCAGGAACATTTTCATGGCCTATTCTAGGGTTTATTTTATAGTCCCTGTAAACTGTTTGCCAAGGCAATATAAACTCTATGTAATACAATCAATAAAACTAACAAGCATTTACATGGTAGGACAAATTGGAAAATGGTTAATTTTAGTCTGGTTTACAGTTATGGTTGAGAAGTTATAAAAGATTGGAGGAATGAGCAATACATAAATATCTTCAGTACAAAAAGTTCCACAAAGTGAATGGAAAATGAGTGTATTCTATTTGGGCTCAATGGAAAATAAAAATCTGGTCTGCAAGATCACAAATGATTTCTTTCTCTCATATTGCCTCTAAACCTATCTATATACTCTTCCTCTCCAAATTAAAATGAAGGTTCAAATTTCTGAATTCCACTCAATGACATGGTTTAAAATGCAACTATGTTTTCCAAATATAATAACAGGATGTAAATGCCAGCTCACTTTCAAACTTTTATGGAGAAAATAAAGTTTGGAAGGTTATGGGTTTTCTAGACCAAGCAAAAACTGTCACAAAAACATTATTAAAAGGGTTTGTTTTATGAAGTAAGAAGCATTCAAAATATTCCTCAGGAGGGTTGAAATGAGACATTAGAAATTAAAGGTAAAATCCTCAAGTGTTAAGGATCTCAAAGTTTCATAGGTGATCTGGACTTCTTTAAAATATCAGATGGCTTCCCATTAAGTAAGACAGTTTTTTCAATATTTCCTTGTAATAGGCAATAGCTAGCTTTCCTGATCTTTTTGAATATCATTGCAACTAGAAGTCATAAACACTAAGGAGGCACTAGAGAATATACTTTTGCTTGCTTTCTGAAAGAACAAAATGTCAGTCTACACCCTAATAGTGTAAATTTACTTATTTGATTTAAAACCGGTATTAAATGGAATGTACAAATTGTGCTAGAATTGAAAACCAATATTAATTGAATTTAAAAAAGTGCAGTAATTTTATAGATTGGTACAGTCTTTGATAGATTATCATTCTTGTTGCCAAGCAAAAATAGTGACTGACAACCTGGATAGTATAGATGAAGTGAGTTCTCATCAAAACATACTACTACGGGGGAGAAAAGAAAGGTGAAACACGACTTAAGGTTGAAAGTTTGGATGTAGACAGAGATAGAGAGGTGAAAGTTTGCAAATAAAGTGGGAAATACTTGTGTTAAAGTTTTTATATATATATATATAAATAGGCATGATGGAAAAGTTTCTCACTAGGGGCTAAAAGCAGTTTGAGCTAGCTTTTGGATTTCAAGGACTTCATTAGCATCTGAAGTAAATTTTAATGCCTGTTGGCCAATAAATGAAATTCTGATTCTGTTACCAAGAGACTACAGCAAGCATTCTCTTGAGAAGTTTGTAATTAGTCTGTCCTGCCTGCAGGCACTTCAGTGTCATGGATGAAATCATACACTTCACTTGTAAGAGAGAAGCAGCAATATGTTTGTTGATATAAAGCAGTGATTTAACAAAGTTTGATAGTAAATTTGACAATGGTTTATGAAGATTTGATGGCAAGGTTCACTTGATTATTTACTGCATAGAGGATAGGGTCACACAAAACTGTCAGAGAGAAACTCCCATTGAGTCATGAGGTTCAGAAAGGACCCCCTTGCTTTCTAAACGCCTTTCTCAAATAGATGTCTTTTCTCAGAGGTGAGGCTGGATCCAGACTTCATCAGTGGTTTATGTCTAAAGTATTTTATGTGCACTATCAATCTTTTATATCACTTAGCTAAGATTTCAAAGTTTCAGTGTACTTATTCCTAATTCACATACCAAATATCTGATGTGGTAAGGATACTCTCAGCCTTGGGGAGTAACCTTGAGAGACATTCCTACTCAAAGGGAGATATGGGTGCACAGCTCACTGCCATGTAGGAGAGCGGCACAGGCCTTTGGCTACCACTATTTATAGAGAACGATGACTGACTTGTATTCATATTGGCATATCAGCTACAGATCTTAATTTTTTCCAAACCTGGCTTGAGTTGGACTTTGACCAGCACTGTAATTAGGTGGGTGTATTGCTCAAATTAGCCCTCGGCTGTTGTGTTGTATCTGTCTACCCCACATCCACTTGAGCTGGATGCAACCATCACGACCAGATGCATACATTCTGACCACTGCTGGTGGTTGTTGCTTGAGTACGGTTATAGGAAATAAAGGTCAGTTGTGCGGGGGAGTATGCTACTGCACTGGACAAGCAAAGAGATTTTGAAATCCTAAGCACATGGCCTTTCCAAGGGGTAATGGTCACTGATCTTCACCAATGGTAAAGATTAGGCAGGGAGAGACCGAGTCTTTTTCCTTTTAGAGCTGAGCATCCAGCTGAAATGGAGAGAGGACATAAAATAATAAATGGCAGAGTTTTGTTGTTTTAACCCTAGTCTCCATATCTTTGGATACTTCTAATAATGACACACTATACCTACGTTGAAAGAAAACTCCTCTAGCTCTCTCCTTTTCCTGCTTCTCCTAGGCTCCTGAACGTAGATCCTAATCAGTAGACACAAACAAATGTCAGGGCCCTGAGTGGGCAATAAGCCTTAATGTCCTCACCTGAAGCCTCCACCCATATCTATGGGTCAGGAAGTACTATTTAAACTGAACTCTGAGGTTTTCACTGTCTCTGGCTTCATGTAGGAGGGGTGTGAGATTTCAGTTTGGCTATAGCAGTGTTCAAAGCCAGGTTGGACAGAGACTTGGGTGACAGGGAGGTTGGAACTAGATGATCTTAAGGTCCTTTCCAACCCTGACTCTTCTATGATTCTATAGTTGTACATTTGCCTGGTAAGGTTTCTTGCAGTTAGATTTTAGCATGTGGACTGACTGGCTGTAGTACTTCCTTATTTGTGTGGTGTTACTTTATGATGTGGACTCCTGGTTTGACCTGTCTACACTCTCCTGCTGCCCTTGCTTGCATACAATAAGCTATGCCCTGTTAGTCTTAGGTGCTTGGCTCCTACCTCACCTTCCTCTGGGGACTGGCTGGGCCTTACACCAAGCCACTCTGTTGGCTTGAGACTGTCAGCACTCCTGAAGTGCAGTCTGTAACTTGGAAGTTTGTTGCACACACAAACCTGTACAGAAACAGTGTGAGCAGCTGTTCTCACTTCACTTAGGATAGCGGCCAGTCTGGTGTCTTATCTATGCAATGGGAGCAGTTTCTTGCTACTTATTTTCTACAGTACCTGGGATATGCTCCCTCACATTTCTTCATCTGCCTACATTGTGCTTGTTTGCAATATTTGGTGTTACAAGGCATGGCAGACTGCCTCTGTTCCCAGTACCAGACAAATTTTTTCTATTTCAGAAACTCATCAGGACTTCCCACCTTCTTCGGGTATAAGATATTGCTAATGAGCTTACTTAATTTGACAGTGTTGGAAAATATTCTAGTGGTGAAGAGGAAGCATTGCAATTTCAAAGTCCTCTAAAAATGGTGAGATCTACAGTGCAGATCATAAAGAAAGCAAGGGCAAGTGTCTTAGGAAATGTATCTACAAGAGAACTACAGTATGTGCTAGGTTTTAAAGTTTATCTTCACTTTCACCACAGCTGTAAGTCTCACTGTTCTCATCCTCTTTGTAGGTTTTTGGCTACCAGCTGAGTTTGCTAGACATATAACATGTATGGGTACTTCTGTTTCACCTTTCTTGGATACTGCTTTGCAAGGCATGCCTACTCTAGAGCAGTATGTGGATTTAGTAGTACCTAACAAAAATAGCATAGTCCCTGCCAGGAAGATATTTTCCAATTCTCCTTTTTCACTTTCCTTTTTTTGAAGCACTAATAACTAACGAGAAACCTTGCAGGTATGTCAGTGGAGGTGATGATAAACTTTTATTTTAATCCATCAGGGTTAAATTTAAGGAGCTTCTAAATTATACTGAGTAATCTGGTAGAGTATCCTTGCTCACAAATGCTGATATGATTAATATGTAAGGTTCAACTGTGACATGGATGTCTAATCTGTGAAGGTAGGGCTTATTTTTTAAGAAAATTAGGGGCTTTTTTTCTTGCTTAGTGGTTTCTTTCATACAATACTAATACTTAGCAGTAATATAATGCTTGATTTCTATACATATCAAAAGTAGGTATTAAGCAATCTCCCCAAGGCAGAGAGGGAAGCTGGGATGTGCAGTGAATTGAGAGAAGTTTGAATAAAATGGAGATCTGGAGAAGGCCAGTGTTTCGGTGTGAGCTTAACTAGCTTGATGTCTCTGAAAAACCTTCCTTAACCCCTGAAACATAATCTTTCATATATTGACTAATTCTGAAAAGAATTGCACATAAATTAAATTGCTTATCACACTGGGGCTTTGTTGCATCTATCAATATTTTTGTAGTTAATTTATTAATCAGACACTACTGAAATGTTTTCCAAATGAGACATGAACATATCTGTAAATAACACAATACTGTATCATGAAACATCTGATGTATCTGCCTATTCACATCATAATGGAATGAAAGATTCTGTGTAGCCCACCAGAACCTTAGAAATCTCAAACTCTTAGTGTACTTTCAACAAGAGGAAAAAAAAAAAGCTAGTCTGCTTTTTAAGTATTTGCCGCCCCCCCCCCCCCCCCCCCCGATCTACTTCAGCCTTAAATGTCTTTCCTAACTAAAACAGAATAGCCCTTTCAGGGTAGCACTTCTGCTCTCATCAAATGCTGTGATAACTCCACATAGAATAGTTTTATTGGCAGGGAAGATGATGCTGCATACTAAAAATGTAAACTTTAATTATTTTGTCAGTTTATACCACACTTTATTTTTGAAAAATTAAGCTTTTATTTTCCTCAGTTCTCACTTAGATGTTAAATGGCTCAATTGGCCCTGACTACTATGATGGCAAAACAGAACTGCATCCAATTCATAACTATAATTGCAGTCTTGGGTAAAGTGATGTTACTCATTGGATTATTCTACACAACCAAATATATTTCTGAATATGAATCTATAAAAAATAAGTAGTCTATAGTTCAGGGTAAACAAAAATGCCCTCCCTCCCCCAATATTATGGAACATAATTATTCTTTTACACAAATAGAAATTTAATTTGTTACACTGCTTAGTGCAGTTAACTGTTTTGTTATTAATTATAAAACTGTTACTAGTGCCCAGGAATGATATTTTAGTAAGGTTTAATCTTTTTGTATATTCTAGTGTATTTTATAACTATGTTTTTGTACATTACTTTGCTTTTGTAGTCCTTATTTACAAACTAAAGTGAGCCCTAGTTCCAGTGCATTAGATATTTATGGTGGCTCTGGTCAAAGAAAAGTTATTCTGTAGATTGGTACTGTGTGGAAGTTAAGCTAGTAAACACAAACAAAAACCCCTTATTCTCTAATAAACTCTAGAACATTTCTGAAATATTCTATTAAGTTGTCAGACCCCTGTTTTACCTGAAACAATCCCTATGGCTTTTAAAATATTCATTAGGTCTCCGAATGCCCTTGTCTTATGAGAAAAGCAGTTTTAACGCCAGAAGGAAGGACTGCTTGTGACTCAATTGCTCTTACTCAGGGCTAATGCTTTTTAGATGATCACTTAAGGAAACTGGAATAGGACAAATAGTTTGCTTCTTCTAAGCTGCTGTTACTATCATTGTAAGTTGCTATGCTGCAATTCTTGTATTTACTAGGCCTAGATGTTTTAAAGGAAGTTCAAGCCAAAATTTGAGTACTTAGTTCAATTTGAACAGAAACTAGCAAAATATAAATGTTAAAGAAAAACCCAACAAACCAAACACACTGTGTATTGGGGCAGTACACTGCTCTTGGGCCTGTAGAATGGGGAGAGATCTTGAGTCAGAGGACAAGCTGCTTCCCAAGTTTTCTCTGTACTTGAAAGAATCTGCATCTTGTTTGTTCTGAGTAATCTGTGTCTAAAGCTTGCATAGATTTGCAGGCTGTCACAGTGAGATAGCAGATGTAATTCCATGGCACAGCTAGCGATGTCTTTCCAGAAGCTATTTTCTGCATTAAGGATATAGGCAGTAAGGGGATACTTTCTTAGGTCCATGTTAAAGCAAACACAAAAATGGCCTTTGCATGGATTATGCCTAGATTTATGGATTTTCTGCTATGATGATTTAATGCTTTTATTTATTCCTTTTAAACATCCAGGCAAAAGGAAGATCTAGTAGCAGAGAAATGTGTTGCTACTATCTGCTAAGCCCCCACCAGAAAAGGGAGGAAAAGTAATTGCCTGCTTTTGTTTCAGGTCCTTTGTGTAGTCATTAGGTGGCAAAAGAATCCCAGGAGAAGGTAGCTGGGGTAGGGTTTAACCCACTCAAGATTTTATCTGTTAATAGTTTTTATAATGAGATCTAAGATTTAAGATTCTGTGAACCAGCCTCTTCAAGTTTGCTTTCAAAGGACTATGTTTTATCTTGGTCTTTTTAGAAGCTGCCACAGGAACTGGGCTGAAAACCACCAGTTATTTTAACTGCTGCAAAAAGGAAGAACAGGGGCGCTCTTGTACTGCCAGACAAATGTTGTAAGGCACCAAACCAGATTCCTCCCTATTCGCTGCCTGGAGAATAAGAAGGACTGCAATGAAAGTGCTGACTCCAGTTTCCCTGCTATCCATGGGCCACTGCTGAGCAGACTGCAGACCCTTGCCTGTGCAGGTGCTCCTGGTGCAGCTGCTGCAAGGGGACAGATGGTGGGAACTGATTAGGCTGCCATTTGCCAAACACTAACAATCTTACCCACATTCAGTCAGCAGATATTAGTAATATTATTTTTGGCATTATAGTATGCTCTTTACAAATACCTGAAAATCTTTGTTGCAATCACCACTTAAGCAGTGCTATAGAATGATTTTGTCTTATGTTCAGTCATAGTGAAATACCGGGGGGGGGGGGGATAAGGGGGGGGGCCTGAATGAAGTAAGGTAAAATGTCTGAGGAATTTTGAATTTCCCATTCAAAGAGGAGGAACTTGGAGTTGAAAACACAGAGAGATAGTAATGGTTTGTGTTTTTTTGTTTTGTTTAGTCCTTCCTGTTGGAGGCTGCTTTGTGACCATCCCACAATATAAAGATACTTCATAGTGAACAGATGCTGTGTTTGTAAAATGAGCACACTATTAGCTGCTGTGTTGGTAGTCTTCTGGAATAGTTTGGGATTACTTATGTGGGTACATGATCAATTCAGATCATTAGTGGGTTTACTCATTAATGATGTAGAATTTGCTGAGCTGAACTTAGCAGAAGCATGTTGACCAAAAAAAAAAAACCACATGGACTTGGTACTGCAACTGATATTGCAGTGCTTGTTTTGTTCAGAGAACAAAGACTTAATTCTACTAAATCAGTGTAGTGCAGATAAGAAAGGAAAACCTTAACTATAATAAAGAGCTGCTAATACCACTGAAAATTAGACTTTCAGAAATTCCACATAAAAAGAAAATGAATATTCTATTAATGTAAGATAAATAGTACTTTTAAAATAAGAGTAACAGCAAATATTTTATATCCTGTAACTCTTGGGATCATTTTATTGGTAAGCATCTCTAGCTGTTATTTTTTTTGGTCTTAGGTTTTCCTTTTCTACACTCCTGTTCCTCTGGTACAGATTTACCTTTCATAACAAAAGAAATACTGTACATCAGTTCAGTCATAGGACAATAAATGGAAAGCGATTTCAACTTCCAGTACACTACTGATTAGGTTTTAGGAACAGGTGCAAGTGTTAGATACTTTGCTGTATAAGGATTTTTCTACTAGGAAAGGCAATTCTAGACTGTTTCATGTATATATGTTTATTAATTTGTGATTTGTCTCTATTTTGGGTGGGATTTTATTTTTTTTCTCAAACCAAATCCAATTTAATGACATAACTAATGCACCTGGGATACTGAAACAGACATGTTATTAAATGGGAAATATTTATTCTGGTTTTTGTTAAGCATTTGGTGTTTTAGGTTTTCTTTTTCTTTAACTGTTGTCACAGACTAGTGGTCCCTCTGTAACAGTGGAGATAGCAGAGGTGATAGCTGCCATCACAGCAGCTGATTTTGATTCCAGTCAGCATGAGATTAGTCTTTCTTGTTCTTAGATGTAACTTGAATTATCTGGATCATTTTCCTTCATAAGCTCATGTACAGTGGGCTTTATATCCTCAAAGACACTAGCTGAAAGTACTGCAAGGGAACTGTGTGCTCCAGTGCTTGAGGAACAGCCAGCATCTCACTGAATATGCCCACAGCTCTCCAGAAAATATATGAATGCATGGCATGAGGAAACCCAAGTGAATTTAAAAGTATTCTCAAGCTTCTTGCTTCATATGAAGTCATAAATCTGGTTACAAGAACAAGTTGCTTTTTCTAGCCTTTATAAGAACACCATTTTGTTAATGCTGATGCTTCCTATTATAAAGTATGTGCATTTTTATCTTTAATTAGTTAAAACCTTAAAGTACACTCTTAAGAATGGGTGGTAAATATGTTGCTGCTCAGCAATGGACTTGTAAAATAACTCCAGATTGTCTGCACCTGCTATTAATCAAGTCCAGAGGTGGTTTATAAGTTTTCTTGATCAAAAGGGCAGATTAATCTTAGGCAGGAAAAACTTAATGTGCATTTTTTGTTCCTGTAGCAACTCTCATGACACTGTCAGTTCTTGTAAGTCACACTAAAAATGTCAAACATAACCCAGCTGTCAGTAAGCAAGTTCCAGCTGCTTGATCACAAATTATGTTTTTCTTTTGAAATACTTTCTCTGAAACCCAAAGGTGTTTTCGTTATCCAAATACACTTGGGTGTTAGTGAGGGGGAAAAAAGGATTTTTCTAATGTAATACCATTGGCTTGACAATGTAATACATTGGCTTGACAAAGTGATAGGGTTTTTAATTCCATAGATATTTTAAAAATTAAAAATGCCAACATGTTAATCCTGCTTGTACAAACTCTGTTAGATATTTTCATTACTTATACATAGCATCTAAAAAATGGCTACACTTAAAGGTCATGAAATTAATAATTAAGAGGAGGATTGTAATTTCATTCAAATACAAAGGAGGAAGTAAAAATTCTTAACCAAAACTTGGCAGCTGAAACCATGTGCCTTTTGGTAAGAATTACATTACATGTTTTTATTTAGCTTTTGTTTCTAGTGTGGCACTGGAGAACATACCAGAAGAAGTGCTTCCTATCTTGATGTCCTCAGTAAAGACAGGGAACCTTTCAAAGTAGCAATAGTAGTTTTGGCTATTTCTTGGCAATTCTATTTGTTTCAGGTCACGGACAAATTGTAAATAAAATAATGAGCTGTCATTTGCAGGCTACCATAATTAAACTGTTTCAACATTAAAAAAATTATAAATATATGTAAACAAAGGAAAAAAAAGATGGAAAATTTGCTCTTTATCTAAAACTGCCTGTGAAAGGAATGGGCTTTTGCTCTTGCAGTAATAATTGGTGGAGTTGGGTGAATAGAAATGCCTGTTTACTACTGCCTGAAGGAAGGTTTTTTTTTGTATAATATTAAACTTGCTCATCTTTAAGTTTGAAAGTTAATAAAAACCATACAAATTTTTAGTACAAAGCTGTGACATTCAAAATGTCCATTGGCTTTTTCACTAAGCAATCAAAAGTAGTTAAATTAAATTATGCATTATATGTGTACATGGTGATGATTGAATCAGGGTTCTAAATGAGCCTGACAAATTTTGCATTAAGTATGCAGTTTAAATTCTTTCATGAAAGTTTGCTCTTAATGAAGGAATTTTAATGTTCATAACACAGTGAGACAATGAAAGTCATATACAATAATTAAATGGCAATATCAGGCTGTCTTGAAGGGACTGAACTGTTGGAACACTTATGTGATCAGGGTGTATAACTATTTAACCCTGGATATTAACTTTTAGTATGGAATTCCTTGATTGGTGAGAGTAGTGCTATATTTTATTTATGTATTTCTTTTGAGACCAGATCTGCAATAATTTCTGAATGTGTTATAGAACTCACATAAGAAATTGATTTAGCCTATGGAAACAGAAGAGATCTGTATTCTTCGAGGAGGTGAAAAGTTTGAACTAAAAGTAATAGGCTGAGCTGGTTAGATGTCTTATCAAGATCCTAGAAAAGGAGTCCATGCTTTTGACTCCTTACTTTAATCCTGCTTAAAAATTAAAGGAGTGAGTGCTAACTCAGCCTATTGGTACAACTAGTCTGAAAATCTTGACTTAATGTGAGGATACGGCTTTCCAGGTTTGTGATAAAGAGATCTTATGAAAAAGAAGACTGTTGTTGAAAATTACTTTATTGCAGCTTTACTGAATTTATAGTGGGTATCTTGTGGTCCATCTTATGAAGAGAATTAGTAAAATAAAAACTGTATTTGTTTTCTCACTGGGAGCTAATTTTTTGAAAAGCGTGTAAATGGTGCTAATACTATCTACCTATCAGTAATCATGCCAAGACTTATGTAAATCCATGTAATGAACATATATCTTGTACTGTTCACAAATGTAAATCCTCTTAGTTCTCCTAGCAAGTTGAACTTCACTACTGATAAAGACAAGATAATGTCCATGTATTTGGAGATAGCAAACATACTGTGTCTTATTTCTTGTCTGCTTCATTTGGCTGTATTAGAGGTTGGAAATATTTGGAGTCTGACACACTAATGCTGTTGCAGGTGGTAAACTATTGCCTTGTTTTGCATAATAAAAAGTAGAGGAAAAAATTTGGATGCAGGTGTGAGCCATTAAGATTCTTAGAGATCTGTGTTTCTCTGCAGTGTCTCCACAGACCACACAGATTGCTGCTGACTCTTCTAATGTTTCTTCCGAAAGTTACTGGAGAAAACCTTTGGATTGTGGAAGTGTTATTTGACCATTAAAAAAAAAAAATTGTAATTGAATTCTGAGGCATAATTTCTCCTTCTCTATTTCATGTATTGGAAATTTTAAGTTCATATTCAAATTGAGAAGGAAGAATTTTACTGAAACTAAATTTCAGATTTCATCAGGGAGTTTTACATCAATGGCACAGTATTGCCAAAATTCAAAAGAAATCATCAAGGCATTGCTAAATGCCAGGTCTGCTGTTAATAAATTTATTGTTCAGATATATGAATAACGACTCTGGTTAAAATGAAATATTTTTTTTTTTTTTTTACTTTTTGACTTTGATTACATATTTTGATATTTGCTATAAAGCAATAGTTTAATATTAGATTTTAATTTTAAGGGACTATTATTCACTTTGCACCAGTCACTATTTAGAATATACTTGACAGTAATTTTTGAAAACATTTTACTTTTAGAAAGAAAACGTAAATGCCATAGTCTCAACAAGATGCTGGTCATTGAAAAAGGATCTGGGAGGGAAATGCAAAAGCTTTATGTATTTCAAGTACATTACATACATTCACTAGACTGTGTGAGCCCAGTCAAAGAATGTAAAACCATATAACTCTCACTCCTGCCTAATTCCTGACACCAGGAGTTAAATTATGTTATACGTGGCATGCATCTGCAAAGTTTTCATGTGTGTATGAATCTTTTAAGACATGCTTGCTATGAATAAATAAATATTTATACTAACATTAATTTCACGAAATAATCTCACTGGTGTAAGAGTCTGTCAAGACCCTTAGTCCTCTTGTAGTTCTGGAACTCTAACACTTAACTAATTCAGCATATAAAGTGCATTGTACGTATAACAATGTCATCTTTGGTTAGAATTAGAGGAAGTAGGATGGTTGGATGCATGAATCATCAGTGGGATATTGTAGGGGGAAAAAGCAGGAATGAATGTAACAATTTTGTGGAACATCTGAAAAAGCAATAACAAAATAGGTATTTTGAGCTGTCAGAATAAAGATAAGTCGGTTCTTTAAGAAGTGCAACAGGAACAACTGAGTTGCTGTTCAATTCTGGGAGGAGTTCAAGAATATAAACAAAAATGAAAATTCAAGCTTGCAGTTTGAGTAAATATTCACAAGCATATCCCAATAGTAATCCAAAGGTATACTTTTGTTCTATGTTTTGTTGCCATTTTGTTATTGCATGATATTGCAATCCTGTGTTAGTGCAGACATTCCAGCAGCCCTGGAGACTTTTCTTCTTAAAAAAAAATTAAATTGTTTAATATAAATATGTGTAAACATGCTTGCTGTAGTCGTTCTTCAAAAAAGAGAGAGACAAGGTAGTATATGTAGATTATATACTCTGAATATTTTTGTTCTTTCCTTTCAAGCCATGCTCTTTTCCATTCGTTCTAGATGGTGCAAGCAGACTTCATAGTGCATACAAAACCTGGCTGTCATTCCATTGGCCTAATTAAAATTCAGATTGTCTACAGAAATTATGCTTTTCACTAAGCCTTGTTTGTTTCATTTGTTAGCTAATCTAAATCCTCACCCCTTGCTTTATATGGCTGCAAACACAGAGTCTCTGGTTTATTCAAAATGTTGCCTTTATTAGACATTGTCTTGGGTAGTCTGGACTGTTAAATAACATCCAGCACTCATATTGTTTTCAGAAGCAATACAGTAACAAGAGACGAGATGCACTGGTGTGCTGTATATATTTCATAGTCTATGTGAAGACCTAGTTCAATAGATTTATAACAAGATTGCTCCAAGTTTCATTGGAGGAGAGGCATAACCCATCTTGACAAGGACCGTAATATCATTAAGAGGTTTCTCATTTAGCAGAATTTGTAAAAAGAAGATAGTCTGAACCTGTATATTGCATATTTCCACCTATAAGTTATATTTGAGGACAGAATGTCTCTGTTTTTTCACATTGTACTAAGTTTTTTCTGAACAAAAATGATTTGTTTAAAGTTAGCTTTTGAGAAAAAGGTAGAACTGCAGTGCAAATCCCTATTTAAACAACTTCACTTAAGCTATTTACATCATGTTTGTAGGAATTCATGATGTAAGAGTGAAGCAGTTATTTTTGCAACAACAAACAAGGACACTGGTCTCACCTATATTCTACCCAAATGAAAGACCAGGGGTTGCATGTCTTCAGATCTTGTGGAGTGATTTAACACCTTTAGCAGACATCATTTGATACTCTAAATAGACAAGTTCAGGGTAGAGATGGACAAAAGAGCTTTCACTGAGTTCTCTACTAATCCCTGGTTGCTTCTAGGAAAAGAATACAAAATTAGGAAGCTTTCTGTCAAATTTGGGAGTACTTTTTTTTTTTTTAAGATGATATGATGACATAATCATAGAGCAGTTAGAGTTGGAAAGGGCCTGAAGATAATCTTGTTCTAACCCCCCAGACGGTTCTACATTCAGGCAGTGCTCTCTATCCGACGTAATTGCAAGTTGGACTATTTATTCTCTGATGCAATTGTGTAATAGTGATTTAACTCCCTACATCTAAATACAGATCATGTAATAGCTGACCTTTAATTAATTTGAGGTGTAACTGCATTATCCATCAGATGTTTGCAGGAGATCTTACTCTGACGTAGCTGCTTCTCTGCTAAAACTTGTTATGGTTTTATCTTCCCAGTACATTGACAGAAGCAAATTAAAGGGTTTTTCTAAAGGTTAGTTAATTACAGATAATAAATTTTGTTTTGCAGATGTAGACTCCCAGATGATTTAATTTTCCAACAAAGCGTATTGAGCCAGTAAATTAAAGCTTACCTTTTATTTGCAGTGTTGAATTTCCAATCAAATTAAAGGTGACAAAATAAGAAGGAGGCCCTTTGCATTTGTCAATGTGCTTCATCTTATATGACAACTTATAACAAATCAGTAAAACATTTACCATTTAACTGATACTACACAGTCATTTGAATACCATTAAACAGTATTGGGAAGTAAACATTTCTCAATTTGACAAGGTACTAAAATTAAGAGAATGTAGACACCTGTTTTCATATTGGCTGCAGACTGCTTTCAGGCCTTAAGCCTGTCACTTAATTTTCTAGAACTCTTGTTTTCTTTAGTAGGTTAAGTTGGGATAATGAACATTTTGGGAAGGGCTATGACATCCAGGGATGAACACAGTCACTGAGGAAGTGAAGAATTTTAGCTAAGAATTCTCCTCTTTATTCTACTTGATTAACTGTTTTAGCACTGCTATGATGGGATACATAAGAACAGAAGAATTAGTCCTGCCGAAGCATTACCATATGCATTTGGGTGATTTCCTTAAAATAAAGCTAATGTTCTGAATAATTTGAACATGGTAAAAGTATGAAGATATTTGTAAAGATTCCTACAACTTCTTTTGAGGAGTTTCAAATATGCACAGAACTTTGTATATAATTTTTTTCCCCTTTTTCCCCTAACTGCTGGACAGGCGAGAATTATTTTCTGTTATTCTTTGAATGTGCATTTTCCTAGACTTAGTTAATGGCTTCCTCTACGCATGCCAAATCATAATCTACTCTACTTTAGACACTTATCTATCTTCCATTGCCCATGGTCCTAGGCCGCCTAGGTTTCTAGGTTATAGGAGGAGCTGGGAATAGATCTCATTCCTGAGCCCCCATCATGATTGCTTATTTTTTTAGCTGGCTGCACTATTCAAAAATATGACCTGATGGGACTTGCTGACCAAGTGAGTCTGAGACTGTAGCACTCAAACTCATGAGCAACATCTGCATTGACTGACAACTGTGTGAGCAAAGATATGGACACTGGTAGCATCTCTAGGGTTGGGGTTGAGAGCTGTTTTCTCTGTACTTATGTATAATCGTGTAAGTTAAAGTCTTAACATATAATTTTGAGCATTTTAATAGTAGCTGTATCATTCCAGCCTTTAGTAATGAGTTTTAGTTCCTGGTAACTGTACAATAATCTCTGATAAAATTCTTCATATTAAATACTAAAGAAAATGAAGTAAATTGCAAATTATTTGTAGTTACTGTTTTGATACAGAAAGAACAGCACTTTTCTACTTACTATCCTCTTCAAACAGGACAAAATGGAGTTGCCTATAGATGCTGGGCTAGCTGTACTGCAAAAAAAGCAGTTGGAAACATTTTTTACACACTTTTTATTAGGTTCAGTGAAAAGCATTCTATGTGTCTACTATCTTTATAGCATTTCCTCCTACATCTGACATACCTAATTTATATGTTGCCATGGCCTCAATTTTCTGTCTCTAAACATTTTTCTTTATTGGGGATAGGCAATAAATTTAGACTGTAAAGGGAATGCATCATGGTTAATGATGAGAAGTTGGACTTATTAAAAGTTTAATTAGATATAAATGACAACCTTTTCCTTTTAGTTCTCACATTTATTTTTTTTTAACAATGTCTGCCAAGTAAATATGCCAAATTCCTGTAATGTCAGGAAAACAAGTATCATTCAATATTTTGTTGCCCCACTTGATGTTTTCACATCCCTGAATGTCTTAATAAGATTCGAGTTCCTGACTTTATTAATACAGACCATTTTCTTAACAAAAGAGTGGAAATGAATCAAAGTGATGCTATGTGAGCATTTGTACTGGCTCTGGGATGTTTTCTGCTATTTGGTTTCTGTACCTTCAAAAGGATAAAACCACAATGAATGTGGCAGAGAATCCTGTAAGTGCTTGCTGCTATCCATTGGTAAAAAAGCAGCTCTTGCTTCAAAGCTGAAAAAACTGAAGGCTAGTACTAGGTTAATCAACCCAGTAAAACCATGTGATTATTGTGAGAGTTCAGACAAGGGAAGTCTAAGCAAGTGGAGGTAATTCGTATGGAAGGGACAAGGATGCGGGCAGCAGCTGCTGTATGATTTGTGCAGTATTACAGTTTGCCTCTGTTGAGGATTAGCTCTGAGAAGGACATGACAGGAAAAGACATCTGGGAAAGGGTGAGGATGAACTGAGGGAATTATGCACTAAAGGCAGTTCTAGGAGCTAGGTTTTTGTGTTGTGTCTGTTATTGCCTTAGCATGTGAAAGCATTGTCTTGCTTTGACAGAAATGGGTAAATGATTCAGAGATTCAGTTGCAGTTTGTGGTACCAGCATTGTTACAAGCAAAACCTGCAGGTAAGACTGAATTGTGGAGGGTCTTTTGTGGTGTTAACAAGTAAGTGTCAGGATGGAATTATAAAACAGCTCTTGCATTTAAGCCAAAATAGGATTTCAATGTGTTTCCAGAGCTGGAAATAGTATTCTCACTGCAGCAGCTCAGGAAAACAAACAAGAGTGTTGCTTATATGTGCAAATAAAACTGTCAAGTGCAAAAAAGAGTAAAAGCTTTCTGAAAAGCACAATATATTTTCTTACTTCATTAAAAGATAAGAAGTTCCTAGCTGAAATAATGATAATAAAAAAATCTTTATTTCAAGTAAGAATAGTTATTGAGGGCAAAGGGCCCTTGTGCAGTATCTGTGACCAAGTCTACCACAGTGTGAGACTATGTGAGTAGCATGTAGATAAATGTTAAAATCAAGTAACTGATACCAAATTTTTTTGAAAACTGCTTTCTCAGAAGTACCTGTGGTGTACTTAATTGTTTTGATGCAACATCACATTAAAAGACAAGAATGCGTTGATGTAAAAAAGGTGGTGCTGGTTTTAAAGCTTTGAAGAAATGAATTTTAAATTACTAAATAATAAAGTGCTCCAGTTTTCATGTGGATTATTGACTTTAAACTGGGTTTGGTTCTGCAACTGTGTAGGCTCATCAGTACATAATTTGTTGGTTTTGTCTGTGTGTGTGTGTATAACTTTGTCTCTGTTTTTAAGACTGTAAGGTAACGAAGTTGCTCGCAACCTTAACAAGGAGTTCAGATTATGCTTGTCATTTTCCCTCTTAGTGTTATGTTTGTTTCTCTTAAAGTTTTAATATTTTACTTATATCTATGCATATATATGTGTTCCTCATTAACATTTTAACTCAAACTCACATTCACCTTGTTTTCCTGATTTTTTTATATAGTTTGAATCATGTAGGAATGCAATAGAAATGAAAACGGCTTGCTTTTCTGAGGAATTACTTGTTTTTTTCTAGATCTGTCAGATGATATCTGTGTGATAAAATATGTTACTTCTCCCTGTAAGTGGTATCAGTTTTCAGTCTCCCATAGCTTTAACAGCTCTCATTGTCATGAATGTATCAATCAACAGTATCATCAACTGGAGAGTCTATGAACATCTTGTGGTTTTGCCATTCCCTACATTCAAAAGGGGTTGGCATGTGTGTCTATCATTTGCCATCAGATAGATTGAGAACTTTCTTGTATGACTACTGCTTGGGGTAGTACAATGAATAGTTTAAACATTTAACACTTAAGAGAGATCAGGTGCTGGCAAAGGCACCTTATTTTAATGTCTGAATTAACAGATGAACAGCGTACATAGCTGAAATTGCCAAATAGACCTATCTGATATATGCACATGTGCAAAAGAGTAAATATATAAATAATTGTGTGGTTTTCTGCTATGGCGATGGAAACCTCTGTTTCAGAAACAGATTTTTCTTAATATTTGACTTGAGATTGTAATGGATAAACAGCATTTAAGTGTGCATAGCTGCCTTCACTCACAGACTTGCAAAGACAATGAAAAGGTGTACCACAGTGATTCAGTTCTGCGGGATCTCCTACTTTAAACTGCGGCTTATCTGAGGGCAAATTTTAAGTCCTCATCAGATGCTACATGGCTGTAAGAGAAGGATGTGATTATTGCAGATACTAGTCCTGATCATCCATTGATGTTGTTTGAAGAACACTACAATAATTGGGACCCTTTGGCTTCTTGCTTTCCTCAAGGCATAGCCTTAAACCTAAGCTATAAGCTACCTCAGTCTTGCTGAAGACATAGAGACCATTGTAGTTAGACTTCTGCAGCTCCCAAAAGAGGATAAGTAAATTGCTAATGGTTCCCCTCCATTCACTCCACTGGACCTGGTGAAATACTAGGTTGGCAGGGTGTTTCTTTCCCTGCTTTATGTAGCTATGCTGATCCCAAATACAACCTAGAAGACAGGTAGGCACTGGAATCTACTGACACCAAGTGAAGTTATTACCTTTTTGGTGCTCCCCAAATAGTATTGGTTTTGGAGCTTTTTAGTTCTGCTTTTTCTTCACACTCCTTAAAACCTCCCCTGGAGAAGGAACAAGATCTTGCTGTGCCGAAGGAGAACGTTCAGAAGTGGAGCTGGCCAAGGTCAGGTCAAAGCGGTACCTGGAGAACTTGCAAGTTCCTGCCATGTACCAGGTTGTACTGTACCTGTAAATTTGACTTAGCAGTAGGCTTCAAAGTAATTGTTCCTGCAGAGCATGGAGGATAGGGGCTTTTTGCTCCTCTACTCACATCTGTGCTCTGCCAGTGGTCAATCATGGCATGGTGCTTGGTTGGCTTGCCCTGGTTGCTGAAGGTTATTCCCCAGTGTAGATGAAACAGTGATGATTAGGAAGATACCACAGGGAGTAAGCTGCTGCCAAGGCAGCTCATTGCACTGGGGAGGCTGAGCAAGCTGTCAGGTTGGCAAGGATTACCTGTGCAGGCTGCAGAGGGAGCTGCTACTTGCAGGGGATGCAAGAGTCCTGGTCAGAAAGGTCTGACATTTTGAAAAGGGCTGTAGAGTGTGAGGCAGTGAGAGAGTTTTTAGCAGTTCTTGTTGGTCTGCAGACCAGGCCTGGCACTGTGATTAGGGGGCTTCCCTTGCAGGCTAAGGGTTTCCACTTTAAGGTCTATGTAGGAGCCATGGTGCAGGTTCAGCTGCTGCTTGCACGAGGGAGAGCTGAGCAAGCTGCAGGGTAGGTACATGCTGTTTCATAGGCTGCTGTATTCAGGGCTCTGAAATGGAAGCTTGGAGGAGAATGGTACAAAGGAAGATGCTGGCATTCCTCTTGCAATCCTATCTGCCAGGCTGAGTCATGTTTGTCATACTGGTCAATATACCTACTTTGCATGACAAAGGTGGTTTTGCTGAAAGCCCTCCTGCAGCCCTACTGACAAATAGCTCAGGGTAATTCAC
Source organism: Melopsittacus undulatus (assembly GCF_012275295.1). Classification (NCBI taxonomy): domain Eukaryota; kingdom Metazoa; phylum Chordata; class Aves; order Psittaciformes; family Psittaculidae; genus Melopsittacus; species Melopsittacus undulatus. Next base: position 96,761,178 of record NC_047528.1, read on the forward strand.
TCTGCTCAGATGTCTTACTCTCTTCTCACAAAAAGTAAGGAGCTGCCAGTCCTTTATTTGTACCAGGCATGGTGGAAAAAAATCACACTGCAGAGGCTAAAGAGGGGTTCATTGCAGGGTATTCTTCAATTTTATGACATTAGAAAGAAGAACAAATCTGAAAGGTTAAGAGTACCTCAAGAAAGGCAATTTTATGAAACATACATATATTTTCTTTATAGGATGTAGAGACTATTTCTCTACCATAAAAGACAAAAGTATTGCATATACCTAACTGAACTGCTTTCATTGTTCAAAAGGCTTGTGTTCTCTGGGATGGTTATGCTAAGAGAAGCTCTTAGGAGAGCAATGTCAAACTTTTGGACCTGCTGCTGCTCTAAAAGTTAACTTGCAGTGTGCCTAATGTTTGTGAAACTACTATATGTAATCTCTAATTTGCCACAGATGTATAAATCTGTATAATGAATTCAGGAAATGAAATGTAAAAAACAAATATATGAAAATAATTCAAGAAAAAGTTACTTTAAAAGTTAATGTCATGTGTCATCCCACAGCAATCAGCAGTTTTTTTTCAAAACCTCGTGTTAAAACTCCTAAATTAAATTTCAATTAAATGAATAAGACATTTTAACAGTGAATTTAAAAGATTCCTTTTGCAAAACTTCCTGTGTTAAAACTCCTAAATTAAATTTCAATTAAAGGAATAAGATGTTTTAACAGCGAATTTAAAAGATTCCTTTTGCAATTTGCTGTATGCTGTAACATATTTGTCAAGATGTGTTATTTGGCTTTCTAAATGTTAATGATTTTCAAGATTGTCAGAGAAGAGGCTGTGAAAGTTATTGTTAAATACAGAAATACCGTTTTATGAATCTGCCTTTTATTCTGAAGGAAATTGAAGGGGTTTTTACCCATCAACATTTTCTTCCAGTGAAAAGAACTTTAAAACAATTATTGTAATTTGATTGTTACATCTGGGCCATTACACATTTTACAAAGTGAGTTGGTTATAATTTCACATACTGTTTGCTTTATATAAAATGGGTTCTTCTGAGAAATGTTTTCTAAATATTCATATTGCTTGTTTTCAATGTTTTTTCTTTATGTTTTTTTTCCTGTTCGAAAGTCTGATCTATAACTGTTCAGTTACTAGAATTACCTGTCTGATGTACTTCTCAGGTAGCCTGGAAAATAAGAATCTCTGTCTTAGAATCTCTGCTAAAATGCTTTTTTGTTTTGTTTCAAGCAGACACAACTAATTTATTATTTATATTCATATTAGAAGTTGAAAGTTCTTTGCATCGCTGCACAGGAAACTGTACAAAATGAGTGTTGCTGAATCATTGTTATTTGATTATAAATGTAATGTTATACTTTTCATCTTAACTTTCTTGCAGCTTTCTTTCTTTTTAATTTCCTTAATTTAAGCTTGCATCTTTTTCTTTTATTAGTACATGCACAGATAGAGTATAATTATATCAAGAACTAATCATGCATTCTTGCAAACAACTCCGTTTTGCTTCTTTTTCAACATTGGTCAACTGTTCCTCGTTTATATTGTCTTAATCTTTGGTATTCTGCTGTTTAAAAGATATTGTAAATGCCTGCTAGTGGGATCTCATTTCCACAGTACAGATCTCTGTACACTTTCTGCACAGAATTTTTGCATGCTGCATCCTCTAAAAATCTTCTGATAAATGAATTCTGAATGAGCGCTACAGAGTTTAACCAGTACTATTCTATAGCAGTTATGAGACCTACCACTGATTGTTATTGTAGATATTTAGTTTGGACACTAAAATAAAAATAGTTGAAGAGGTCTTGTATTTTCAGGGATTTAAAAAGAAAATAAATATATATTTAAGGTAATCTAATGGTTATCAGATTACTTTCAGGAAAAAAATAACAAACCAAAACCCACCAAACACTTTGTATATTTTTAATTTCCTTGATAAATTTTCTCAAGTAATTTGAAAAATTATCTCTGGTTACCAATGGATTTGGAACTCCACATAGAGGGTTTGGCAATCAAATACTCAAAAATTTGCCCTGTCATGCAAGTAAAATACTGACACACAAGAAAATCGGAGATTAGCCAGGTTGGAAGATTATTGTATCATCCAACCTTTTGAGGAAAAAGGAAGCTAGATGAGGTCACCTATCACCCTGTCCAATTGCATCTTGAATAGCTTCTCAGATGGGGAATCTAACATGTCCCTGAAGACATTGTTTCAGTGAATGATTGTTCTTACTGTAAGAAAATTCTTATGACAAGATAAAACTTCTCAGTGCAACTTGTACCCGTTGCCCCTCATCTTCATTTGAGTCCTTATAAAGTGATCTTCATGAAAAGATGCTGTGTGTTCTTCCAGTGGAGCAACCAGGGAAATGAAGATAGATGTAAAACATCTATCACCTTTCAAAAAGTGTTTCTCATTATTTGTGCAGTTGATGTACAATTGTGAAAGATGTAAATGCTGCCAATTCTCAGCTTTAATATAATTTCTCAATGCTTTTACGTGACTGTGTGAAAGTTACACTTGGAGGTCTTGTAACTGAAAATCTGAAGGATAATTCACAGAACCAGAAAGGATATAAAATGATCCATAAATTTACCATTTCAAAATGTTCCGAGTTTAAAAAAGTCATGTGACTTTTTGCTTTATGAATGGTTGAGCCTGCAGGCAGTTTTTTGGTTGTGATCACTTAAAGTACTTCTTGCTATCTAATGGACTGTGACAGTAACTATTTGACCTATTTTACCATGGGAAACCATAACAGGTTTATTTCAGATTTCTAAAAGTACTAAAGTCTAAAATGCATATTGTATTTATTTCTATTCTTGATGGGTGGATCTTTGAAACTAAAAAGGGCCAGTCATTTGATTGAGTCTCAGCTAGTGTCATAGCTCTGTAATTAGCAGCATTGATTATACCACTTTTAAACAACTGAATTTGTGGTTCTGTATGATTCTGTCAACACTACTGGGCAATGATTCAAAAAGGCACTGTTAAGAGTAGATGAGAGAATCATCACCTGAGTGTCCAGTAACAATGTTCTCACAGTAAACCCCTTTACAATTAAATGTACCTATAGAAGTTATACATTATTGATTAAGAGCACTTTGAGTTTCAGAATACTTTGTGTTCAAACAAAATTACTGAGTTTGACTACTTTGCCCTTAGTTCTTCTACATAATCATGTGCTAAACTTCAGTGACAAAAAGAATGATGATCTGCTTACATACAAAGAACTTATTATCTGAACTCAGTAACCCTTGTGAAGAAAATAGCTAGGTTTTCAGTTATGCTAATGTCAGTGTATGTGTAAATTTCCAAACTGTCTTAATGCTCAGGCTTTCAAAAATAGCACAGGTATTGTAAACATTTCTATATGAGCTTAGCTTGGAGGGCTCAAACAGTTCCACTAAAAATAATGGAAATATTACTGCCCTGCAAATTCATTGATTTCATGTGCGTTTAAATGAGAATGGCTGAAATGTTCCATCTGGCAAAATCTTGCTCTTGGAGGCTGCCTTCACACAGAAAACAATTATTTGTTTTTGGGGGGAGTTGGTGGAGCCTAGCAATGAGAATTGATGTTGCTGTTCACTGATAGTCATGATGCTACTCCTATTTCTTGAAACTTTTTTCTATTGAAACAAAAAATAATCTCAGTTGCTTAAGAATTTAAAAAAAAAGTTTTTTTTTTGCACTGAATCAGCATGTGGTTCAGTTTCTGGAAATTGTTTCTGATGATACATTTACCTGTGAATGAGCTTTATTTTTCTATTTTTCTCACTACACTTCATGATAGAACCTCAATTCCTTCATACATCACAAACTGAAAAATAAAAAAGTAGAACAATTTGACTTTTTAAACTTTGATCAGGACAGCCAGCAACTTTGAATGATCTCTGATTTTTTAAACATTATTTCATTAAAGTCACATGTGAGGAACTTGCATTAGTGTTTGTGAAAAATATTTTTGAACTACCTCTGTTATTTTTAAACACCTATTCAGGATCTTACTCAGTAGCAATTTTGTCTGTGAAATTCACATTTATTTTTATCAAGCTGTAGTCCATGGTACAGAAAAAGAGGATTAAGTTTGTGTGGTTTTAAGTGCAAATGACTAACTGAATATATACAGACATGTTTAAGTCAAAGCTTTATGAAGTGAGTTATATATTTTCAATAGAACTTTGAATATTTAAGACTCTTCATTCTAAAGCAGATAAGCAGCTTTCCAGTGAGTGCTTAAAGCTAGCACAAAAAGCTGCAGAATATATACGTAGTGGTGAAAATTCTCTGAGTTTACTCATTGTGCTCAAAACTTAACCATTATTCTCATTACTGGCAGAAAGAAAAGCAAGAGTTTCTCCAGGCTGATACATTTTAGAGATAAAACCATGGTGCCCCTATCTCCCCTTGCCGTGCTGGGTTTAGGGAAATTAGAGGTAAGTCAAATTCAACAGACACGGGCAACTCATTCTCCCTATTTTATAGGGGAAAATAAAGCACAGAGAAAGAAGTAACACACTTAGTCAGGTGACCAATTTTAGAGGTGGAATAGAGATTGAATCTCCTCATGTCTTATCTAGCAATTTAAGCACTGTCTGCAGTTCTTTCTGTGGTAGTTAGACCATATTTGTTTTGACAGAAAAAGTTATTTCAGTTAATACCAGAAAGTAATAATTTCCAAGTTTAAGAGCATATTCCTGATTTAATTTTGAATATTACAATGGGAAATGCCTTCCTAGTATTTTTTATAATTATTGTTATAAAAATACATTTTTTTTTGAAAGAAAAGGAATATTACTTCCTGGATTTTATTTAAAGTAATTTTTTTATTTTTTTTAAATGTTCCTAGAACCTGCAAATAACAAATACTTTTCCTTTAAAAATATTATGTTTTAAAGTATTTTCTATTGGAACTACTGATCTCATTCAAAAATGCGTGCATTTTCAGGTCTTGGGAGAAGCTGTCATTTCATAGCTACTCACAGTATATTCAGCTGTGAATATTATGACAATATTGTTAGGCCTGTACGGGGTATGTTCTTTGTCAAGTGATAATGGCTGTTCAGTAACTCTATCTGAAATACATGAGTGACACTTGGTAAGATTTTTTTCTTCTTTTTTTTAGACCTGCCAATTCCATTCCTATTTATCTCTGTTGTGAACAAATGGAATAACACTTCAGAGCTTGAAAATGGTGATTTCCGCAAGGGACGCTGTATGCCTAGACTTGTCCTTTGGAAGGTATACCTCAAAGCTGCTGAGGTGTCTCAGGAAAAGCCATATCACAGGAACAAATATGGTAGAAGGTGTCACGAGAATTGCAATAGCAGTCCTAAGTATGCACTACCTCTGTGAAAGGAAAACCAAAACAAACTAGCCAATACAACCCTCACTTGAAGACCAATATAACTGGAGAGGTCTGGACAATTGGTAGTGCTTTATGAGCCTAGGCCAAGTGCAAACTAGAGCAGGTTCTGGAAATAAAGGTCAATGAATATATTGACAAAAACAGAGAGTGGGGAAGAATAATACAGAAATAGAGACTTCCTCCTCCATTTTAATATTAATTTATAATACAGTAAGCATGCTATAAATGTGAATGTGGTGAAGATGTCTTGTTAGCATAATTCATTCTTAACATTAACCTTGATCTAATTTTGTTTTTCAAAGCTCTTAATCTAATAGTTACACATTAAAAGAAACACAGGATTCATACCATATAAAGAATATTCTCATTATTTTTCAGGAGCTCAAACAGGTTTTTTAATGTGGTAAGGCATATGAAGTTTCAGGAGGACTCTGCTGATACACCTGTGCAAAAAGTTTCTGTAAGTGAAAATAGCATTGACATAAAAATTTTTCATGCCACATGATGAATACACAAAATGCAAGAAAACTTCAAGCTAAAAGACTGGACACTTGAGAATTTTGTGGTTTTGTATGAATGAGAACCAGTCTTGAGTGGAGTATGCATTCTATACTATGGCAGGAAAAACTCTGTCTTAAACTACTCCTGCCCTGACTTCCCAGCAACAGTAGCCTACTTACTATCAACATACTCTCCAAGGGGAACTGTGATTTGTATTATACAGGTGACTCATGATGCACTCAACTGGGTCATACTTAGGGCACTTTTCTGTTTCTTTTTGTGTGATATATGGCATAATAAAACAGTTAATAGAATCATTGTCTTTTTTTTTATTTATTGTTGTAGTGTATAATCTATTATTTAAATATAAAAGGCCTGGTTAGCTGAGATGACTCTGAAGCACTGAATGATCCAATACACAAATTTCCTGAGTTAAATATAGGAAGAATGCTGTAAGCATAGGAACCTTCGAGTGCTAGTAGGCTGCTGAAATAGGAAGCATGAACTGTGTGACTTTTAAATTTTATTAAATTTAAAGCTGGCACAGATGAATCATAAAACTTCAATTCACGCATGTATAACATGTACATTAACAATAGATGGTAGTAAATATATTAATCCAGTTTGACAAAGAAAAGCAGGAGTTTGTTCTTAAATTTGATTTAATGGTGGATCATTCCTCAATTTTAGCATTTCTTTCAACCTCTACAGGCTTACCAGATTGAAACAGCCAGGACAAAATTAATCTTTGGGTTATTTGTGGCCTGCTATTTTCCTTTGAAGTCATGGATGGATAAATTATAGTCACAATATCCTAACATCAACTGAGGTATTGCTCTCACAAATGTTTAAATTAGATATGAGACCTCACTTGGAGTATTGTGTACAGTTCTGGTGCCCTCAACATCAAAAGGACATGGAACTGTTGGAACAAGTCCATAGGAGGGCCATCAGAATGATCAGGGGGCTGTAGCACTTTCTGTATGAAGACAGGCTGAGGAAGCTGGGGCTGTTCAGCCTGGAAAAGAGAAGGCTGCGTGAAGACCTCATAGAAACCTTCCAGTATCTGAAGGGGGCCTACAGGGTTGCTGGTGAGGGACTATTCATTAGGGACTGTAGTGGTAGGACAAGGAGTAATAGGTTAAAACTTAAACAGGGGAAATTTAGCTTGGATATAAGGAAGAAATTCCTTACTGTTAGGGTGGTGAGGCACTGGAATGGATTGCCCAAGGAAGTTGTGAATGCTCCATCCCTGGCAGTGTTCAAGGCCAGGCTGGACAGAACCTTGGGTGACATGGTTTAGTGTGTGGTGTCCCTGCCCATGGCAGGGGTGGTGGAACTAGATGATCTTAAGGTTCTTTCCAACCCTAACTATTCTATGATTATATATTTATAGTATCTCACAGTGTCTTGGAGATAATTTACTGATAAATATTATGCAATATTTTGTTGCAAGTAACAGCTAGTTCAAATTGGTTTAGTCCATTATTATGTAATATTAATTTTGTTTAATGAAGGACTTACAAAATGTCAAATGTCATAGCATCATAGAATCATAGTCATTTAGTGTGTTACTTTGATACATGAGCATATTGGCATTTAAAATTCTATCTGAATTAGACTATATATTTTGTCTTAAGAAAGAAATAAAAAATGTGTATAATTCACATGCGACATTATAGGGCAACATGAAATGTTAAAATCAGAAGTTCTGCGTCTGTTAGATATTACTCTGTTTATAGAATCAACAAAAGCAAGAGGACTAAGTTAAACCTCTGGGACTGTTGACAGCATTTTACCAAAACCTTATATTATGCTTCTTACTTTTCTTGAGAAAATAATACTCTTTTCTTTTCTTGTGCTAACAAGACAGCTATTCTGCCTAACATGTTGATATAGAAAAAGTACAAATACAAGCCAACCACTTTGAAAAGCAAGAGATAAGAGAAAGGACTAGTGTTATATGACATTTTTTCACCTCGGATTCCATTGCAGCTATCTTCTATGTATTTGTAAGAAAATGCCCATTTCACTAGTTCTGCAATTTATTCATATATTAACTAGTTTTGCAAAACATATTTCTTCTATTCCCCCCTTGTCTTCATTTGTTAAAATATCTCACCAAATACCGGTATGTAAATCAATCATGTTAAATAACTTGCTTAGTGCTTTTGCATAGTTTTCTTTTAATATTTGTTCTGTCCTCTGTGTTTGTTCTTAAAAGTATGAAACAAGACACCTAAATTTTCTGGTAAAAACTTCTTGATCTGCCCTTGCTTACTGCTGGGTGTTTAATTGTTCAAGTGGCCTACAGCTAGAAAGCACAGGAACCATAGAATCGTAGAATAGTTAGGGTTGGAAAGGACATTAAGATAACTAAGTTCCAACCCCCCTACCATGGGGAGGGAAGCTCCCACCCTAGACCAAGCATGGGCTTGAACACTGGCAGGGATGAAGCATTTACCACTTCGGGCAACCTATTCCAGTGCCTCACCACCCCAACAGTACCAGCCTAAGGATCTGTGTTATATGCTGCTGCAATAACAGGAGTCCTGTGTGCAGGGACAGGCATTTTGCTCTCATGTAGTGGCTTCAAGTTTGAGAGTTTGTTGAGTTAAATATTTTGAACTGTATGGTCAAGGATGTTCAGTCTACTAGAGACCAGAGACACAGAACTGATATGGTGGCTTTACAGAGTAAAATGAGTTAATGGAGTTTAGCTCTGTTAAATTGTTTTAATAGGATGCATTGTCTGTGAAAGGGTAACCTCAAACACTTCTTAACTTCTGAGTCATCAGGTGCTTTATTTATTCTTTTACTGGAAAATATTTTTGAGCTGTAATTATAAACCAGTAAAGAGGTGATGATCATCTGTATTTGTAAACTGGTAGGGTAAGAGACATTTGCATGCTTCCTTTTCTGTTTGGGACATGAGCTGCTACTGCTCTAGGGCAAATAATCTGTCTTGCTTCTGAGGAGAATAGCCTAATCTCTGGGATATATATATGGGGTATGCTTCTGTGCTAGCCATGGCATTCCCTGAGTGGTACAGCTGTCAAATCTCATGCAGATAAGTGAGTTTAAAGCCATTTTTCTCACCTTCAAAGTGATTTCCTTCCTCAGTGGTAGATCACTGCATAAAACAGGACACTGACTTCTATTTATTTTCTTTCTAATTAAAATCTTAGGAAAATAAAACCATTATTTCTTTTCAATTAAAAAAACCCAAACAAAAACAACAAACCCAAAACCCACAAATGGACACTTTTGTGTGAAAGTGGATTTACTTGTTCTGCTAAAATTCAATGCAGAAATAATCTCATACTTGGAATGCCTACAGCAGCAAATCCAAGTAGAATTAAAAGAATCATTCTCTTAATATGTGAAAACAGATTTGCTTGTATTGGCTAAAACACAGGAAAAGGCTGAACTCTCTATAGGCCTTTAGCAAACCTTTATATTGTCATTCCTCATTCTTTTCAATGGACTAAGAGAAGTGGGAATTGAACAAGCTTTTCATACCTTCTTTGCTTAGAGATTCATTACTCTAGAGTCTGCTTACAATGAAGTGGTATCCTTTAAAGTTAATCCTCACAATAATGTTGTTATGGATGGTTTAGGTCAATATTACCTATTTTCTATTGTCTTTTTTGTTTGTTTGTTTTTTTTTTAACTGGCACATAGCCTTGCAATTAACTTTCTTTGCACAAAACCAGGGATGTGTATTTTGATGTGGAGTTGGAACAATCAGCATTCTTGACATTTCATGTTAGTCAACAATGATGTGACTTTCATTTTTTTAATTACCATAACCTTTTCAAGAAAACTAAGTCAGCTGTGTCTCTGACAAACTGTTCTTTAGATTTCAGACAAGAAGTTAAGATCACATCTGAAGTCCTGCTTTCATCCTGTTAGTAAAGTATTACGAAAAAGAGGAAGTTTTCACCTGCTACATGTATTCAGGCTATTGCTTCTAACTCAGAAACACTGCTGCTGTGGGCTAACAGTAATGCTCCTGTACACAGTATAGCCACTGAGTCAGCAGGTTAACTTTGATAACAAAGTCCTGTAAGGAGTGGACAAAAATCAAAAAGGAAAAAGTTCTTATATATGCCTAAAGAAGACTCCATGAAATTAGATATTGCAGATTCAATTTTAATGTATATACAACATAATGAATGTACATAATGTAATGCTAACATGAAGTTTGTATTAGTTTTGAGAATCTTGGGGACTAAGGCATTCCTATGCTGACACTTGTCTTTGTTTTTGTAACTGAAAAGGTAAGAGCTATAAAAACATTTCCTGAAGCAGCTCATAAGAAATGCCAGTTCCAGGTTTTTTTGTGATGCCTTTTAGCAAGCAGCATCAGGAGTTATATATTTAGGGTGTCTTCTCTGGAAAAGAAAATTTAAAAAGACTTGCAGCATACTGCAAGCTGTACGTGTGCTGTGAGGTGCCAGCTGGGTCACTTGCTCTAAAGCAGTATATTTTAAAGAGTTTGCGTGTTTGTACTCCAAGGAGAAGAAAAAGAAGACAAAAATTTGTTTACGCTGCAAAGTAAACTCCTCTAACTCTTAAGGCTAATACTTCTTCCTTATTTCTATAGAGTGTACGCTGAGCTAAATCATTTGTTTTTACTAAAAGTATTCAGTTTGTAAACACCCAAGTGGAAATCTAGGGAAAATTTGTTTTCTGAGATCTTAACCCCCCTCCCCCCTCACAAACACAAGTACTGCACCTCTTCTGAAACCAACCAGGCAAAACAAAATAACCCCGCAAGATGCATGTGGGAAAAAGTAATGGAAGTTTCTGAAAGATATTTCATTATTTTTCTTTCTGTGAAATGAAGCAGTATGAAGTGAAACAACATGCTTCCATACCTTTTTCCTCTTCCTAATTTTTAACTCTGACGATTTTATTGATAAAGGTACACAAATTTAAAACTGCTTCAAAATAACCAACAACATGGCAGTTCATCTGGAAAAGTGGGAAGTGTGGTTTTATGGCACCTTCAGTTCATGATATTCAGGATGGCACTCAGAGTTATTTCAGTTTTAAAAATTCTTTTTTATACACTATATCCCCTATATTGACCATCTACAATCAATGCTATATTAACCATCATTTCTTACTTTTGTCTTTCTGATTGAGCTTGTAAGCCACCATGACGACCTTTTCATGGTATTTTAAAATTAAAGAAAGTTTAGTTTTGATATAACAATTATGTTGTGTCTTGTATTATTTTCAGTAATATTGAAATTGCCTTTTGGGAATGATGTTGGCTACTTATAGACTGGCATACTTCAGTATGTTGCTATTTACTGTGTGCTTTAAAACCCATTAGGATCAGAGGAATATAGGGATAAGGTCATGTTGCATCACAAAAAATGGTTAAAAATGAAATACGTAAAAAAGCAGTAGTAAATCAGCCTCCATCTGTGCTTGGCACTTGTACCAAGCAATTTTGTCTGAAATGAGATCTTAAATTCTAAGGTGTAAAAATGCTCTTCTGGAGTTTGCTGCCTCACCCAAACCATGCAAAGAAGCTTTAGTCCATCTGGCTGATCTTGAACACCTATTACAGTTGGACATAACCTTAGATTTTCTGACAGGACTGGTTATGTCTAGCAGCTCAAAAATTTAATTTGGAAAATGTGTTAGCTTGTAAAAATGTTTAGGACTAAGGATGACCTCCTAAGTCTGCCCTTTGCTTGCTTATTTACATGCTTTCTGGGCTTATTACAGCTAGGTAACTCTAAGTATGTCTTCAGCCAAGAATGATATCATTAAAGTGCTGAAAAACAGAAAATTATTTATCAGGGATATTTTTTTCTCTTTTCTCACTGTTCTATTGCCTTACAAATTATGTTGTATGAAAAGCAAATATTTTGAAATGTAATTAATAGCATCTTAAACCTAATAGATTCAAAGTTGAGTGTTGCAGCATGGGTGGCATTGAAATATTTATGTTTTGTAAAGCTGTCTTGATTATTTTTCCGTATAACTTGGCAATGTACAAGTCAATTTCTTTCAAATGCTCTTCAATACACTCAGAGCTTTCCCTCCCTCTTCAGACACAGTGTAAGCAGCCTGTATTTTGAAATGAAAGGGCTGCTGTCACATGTGCTATATGATGTGTTTATCAATGATTTCCACTGCAAAGCTTCTAGGGTCATAATTCAGTGAAAGTGTGAGTCTCCTTATTGATACTCTGAGATGGTAAGTAATTGCTTTTTCTGCTTCTTCCTTTTAGTCTCTGTTTCCATATGCATTAAACAATAATCATAAGGTACATAGCTGTTTTATACAGGGAGACCACAAGTTGCTGCAATAAGGATCAGTGTGGCACAGATGCAGGAAAATGTGTACAGCCTGAGGGCTATGTCTGGCTCAGTGCTGCTGCTGCCCAGCCAATGTGCTGTGAAGTTCCATCAGTTTAAATTGGAAGCAATGCTATGAGGATTGTTCCCAGCACCTCATGGGACTACATCTGAGATGTATTAGATCTACTCTCTTTTACTTCACACGGTGATGTGGATTAAGGTGAATTTAGTCATAGTCTTTTGTAGGAATTTTGTCATGGTGAAATTTTCCATAGACTTCTTGGACTCAGTCATACTGGTGAAAGATAAATGAGTCTGTTGAATAAACAAGTCATAGTTATGAAATGGCCTGACCCTATATAGCCTGTTTTCTCTCTTGCTGCCTCACAGGCCTGGCTTACTGTTCCTGATCATTTGCAGAAATGGGATCTATGAGGTCCAATCAGTCTTGTGTTATGGCTATGGGTTTGTGACACATCATAGAACTATAGAATCATCCAACTGTTACTTTGGTTTTGTTTTTTTTTTTCCTCTGAAGACCTGCTAAACTAGCTAAAATGTCTTAAAACAGCTACTTCAAAACAAAACAACAGTTGACTGCCAATGCAGTAGGTAGGAAAATGGGTTAACATAAAAAACCTTCACAGCTCAACAACAGAACCCCCTAGCTCTTTCTTTACCTACAGTAGTCTTTCTGCCTATGCCTGCATTATTCTCCCATCTGTAGTGGAAGAACTGGCCTTTTTGTTCCAGTGTCTTGCACTGAATGGCTATATCACACAGTATATCAAAACTCGAGCTACCAAACATTCCCTGGTACTAAATGGTGCTCAGACCTTTATACTTGCAATATAGAACAGTTCTTGGCATGTTTTTAGCCCAGGTCTACTGATAACTCACTCTGATTTTAGGGAGAATTTAACAGTATGGATGTGGTTCTTTCTATGCAAGACTGCCTCAGATCCAGCAAATGGTCTCAGGCACTTTTAATTTTATAGTATAGAGACAGCTTTCAGCTCACAGTGTGTGTTTGCATCTTTGCCAGCTTTTTGACAAGCACTAGTTCCTACTCCTCTTTCTAAGGTGGTTATTTTTGACTATTAGGATTAAAGTGGTGCAGATTTTTGGCTTTTAAAAGTTATGATCAGTCCAAAAAAATTAATTCTTTTTCTTACGCTTAAAAAAAAATAATTCAAGTGTGACATGAAAATTGGGTCACAGAATGAAGGAACCTGCTGAAGCCATAAACATCTTAATCTTCTTACAGTACTTTTATTTCCGCCAGAGCTGTTGATCAAGCTTGACCAAAATAACTCTTCTTTTCATTTTTTTTGTCTGTTACTGTGAAATATTCTGCATATTCGCTGAAATAGCAAATGTCTTTAGACTTTCTCGTCCCTCTACAATATAGCCTCAACCAAAAAAATCCCCAAATTGTCCAGCTCTAGTTAGGACTTTCTGCAAGCCCACGTTCTGGTGCCAGAACAATAAACCATTATAATATCAACACATTCTAATATGGATATGGACAGGCAGCTAACTATGAATTGATGGCTATTCTTAGCTTAACTCTTTTGAATAGTTTATAGAACAAGCTCTGTGTTGTTAATCTTTCATTTTCCGTTTTTCTTTTGCTTTCCACACAACAGCTTGGTTTAACTCGTAGGAGTCTAGTAGATTATCACTGTAGTGATAGCACAAGGGGTAGCGGGTTAAAACTTTAGCAAGGAAAATTTAGACTGGAGATAAGGAGGAAATTCTTTACTGTAAGGGTGGTGAGGCACTGGAATGGGTTGCCCAGGGAAGTTGTGAATTCTCCATCCCTGTCAGTGTTCAAGTCCAGGTTGGGCAGAGCCTTGGGTAACATGGTTGAGTGTGAGGTGTCCCTGCCCATGACAGCGGTGCTGGAACTAGATGATCTTAAGGTCCTTTCCAACCCTACCTATTCTATGATCCTATGATTAATATCACAAAGATATTCTGATGGGAATATGATAACTAAAAAAAATAACCACTTATTTTCTACAGAAGATGTAAGAGATGACATAACTTTGTCTGTACTGCCAGCATCACTTTCTAGAACCTATTGCTGACTTTTTTCATATCCAAGCACTTTGTAGATATCAATTTCAACTATTCAACATCTGCAAAACGAAATGAGAAAGAACCAAAGTCAAGCTTGCAAGTTTCTCTATGAGCATTAATGATAGAGATATTAGGTAACTTGTATAAACCCAGTGAACCTGGTTTTCTTTTCCTTCTTGCAAGCGTGTAGATCACTGAAGTCCTGGTATAATGTAAAATTTCCATGAATTAACACTGAATCAGGCCCAAACAGGCTAAAAAAATAAATCACAACAAAGAAATAGTATGCACTAGAATGTAGTGTGTTAGTGTTAGACCTACTGAGAGGCCTCATTTTGTATTTCTTACCTTTGTTAAGGCATGAGAACAGTGCAACATTTGCAAAATCAGTTTTTAGACAGGAAAGCAGACATTTCTCCAGGGAATAAATGTGTTCTAAGAGCCAAGGAAATTGCAAGGAATAAATAGCAACACAAATTTCATTTACTCTGGCCATCATAATGATAGTTCCCTTTTAAGAATATTATTGAGGCCCAGTGACAAATGGGCTGAAATACTTGCATAAATCAAACATATGCTTACATACTTTGCTCCATGAGAAATAATGCTATCAAAATAACTGGAGCTAGGTTGAGTGTCATGTTGTTTTGATAATAATTAATACCTTGATGAAGTATACCTGCTCATATTCAGCAGGAACAATCCTTTTGTTCTGCTCAGAATTTCTTTTCAGGTATTGCCATGAATGAAGGAATCAAAAGTAATCTAAGTTAATGTGCAGGACTTACCAAGTTCTATCAAGAGGAAAAAAAGTAGGCAATACTATACAAACTAATAAGAACACCTAAGAATTTTTTGGGGCAAGTGATTGCAATGGAAACTGATACTATTCCTTTTCTTCTTTAGCTGTATATTTAGTAATAGGAACTAATGCGTTCACCTCAGTACTGTCACACAAGAAGTATCAGACACGTTTACCTTCACTGTAAGCCATCTCGATGCTTTTCAAAGGTTGAGGGGCTGTGCCAGTACCTCATCCTCATTCCTCTCTGAGTAAATATGTGTGCATTGAATGGTGCTCTGTGTTCTTACTGAGAGGGGTTATAATCCCTTTTTTCAAGAAATATTCCAACACAGAAAAGGGTGTTCTACCACCATATCCCCATAATGTAGTGTCATATTGACAACACCCAGTGGGAAAGTGTTTTTACCTGCTGCATAGAAAGCTCAAGTTCTGTTTCTGGTTCACACATTTCTTCAGAGAAAAGTTTGATTGTGGCAAACCCTTTTCTCTGTGCTCAAGTAATTACTTGCATTGTATTTGGCATCAGGAGACATTTTCCTGAATGCGTAAGTATATAAAGAACTTAACATAATTTTACTGTTTCCTGGCTTTCAGCAGTGCGGCTAACAATAAGCTACTTTTGCCACTTAGAAATGTCTCCACTTTTGCCACCTAGAAATACCTCTGCTATGGGGTGTTGGAAGCCAAGGTAGTACACAAGTGGAAGGACCATTCTGTACTTGCCCTGTTTCTTATATTCTTTCCCTAAGCATCTGGTGTCAGTCTCTTTGGACACAGCATACTGTAATTGTTGTCTTACCCAATGCAGCTTGTTTTAACATTACTCACTTTGTGCTAATTCTGTATACCGTGGCACCTTTCAAGCCTCTCCAGTGTTTCTTGCTTGATGTCCTCAAAATGTGCTATTGCATTTTTCTGTTCTTTTAACCTCCTGTTCTGCCCTATAGTTCTATGAAAAAAGTCAGTCTTTTATTGCTGACTTGAAATCCTTATTCTGATTTTGTTATTGGAGCTGTTGCAAGAATAACGAGCATTTTAAAATGGCTACTTAAAAGCAGAAGTGTGAATGACACAAAAGTGTGTTGTTCCATGGTACAAATCCATGAAAACTTAACTTCAGTTCTCAGTGTATCATAATTGCCTGTGAATACATAAGAGTATACATATTTTACTGTTTTTCCAAACAAAAAATAAAATTACCATATAAATTGTATGTATGCAGTAGGCTTTCAGTAATTCCCACTGTTTAATTATGTCAATAGTATTAAGCAGGATTTAGAGATTAAATCAAGAGTAAAATGTTCTTCCTGAGTAGTTTGACAATAAACTGCATGCACTTTCTGTTGTATCTACTTTCTACATACTGAATAATAATAATAATAATTAAATGATAGTGTTAATACTCTGGACTTTTATACAGAAAATTGATATTCAATGAAATCAAGGTGTTTCAGTCTTTGATATACTCTAAAACCTCCACAGCTGAGGTAGAAGACAAACTCAGACTCTATTCTTAAGAAAAAGAAATAAATGCACATGACCAGTAAATCATGTACTTCAATGGAAGTATTTAATATGATCACAGGTCCAAATTTGAGCACTAGCTCAAGTATGCTGATTCTTTTCAGTTTCCGAGTACCCACAGCTCCACAGGAAATCAAGAATCAGCTATATGAAATAAGAAACTTTGAAAACTAGATCACCAAACACAGAGATAATATCCACAGTTAGTGGATAACATCTTTGGAGCAGTTATCTTTGGCTTGGGTCAGATAAATCCTTTTCTTTTTTTTTCAAACTGTTGAATTCAAATGGATGAAATCACAGTTGTTTACTTGTTTATGGGCTCACTACTTTAATTGATAGAATTTCCTCTTCAGTTTTAAATCATTAATGAGGTTACTAATGTTAATGCTAAAAAATAAATACAGTTTTACTCATGAAACATATAAATGTTTAACTAAGAGCAATTAATTATAAAATAAAGACTGGCCAGATGGTTTCAGTTAACAGATTTTCAGTGGAAAATTCACTTTTCTTAATATTGCATGTTTTGCAGAACATATTGACTTTGATATATTCATTAGTAAACAGTTCTGATGCCTTTAACAAATAGTTTCAGCTTTCTTCTTTCTCTTTGCTATAGCAAAATATTCTGACTCTGATTTGGTTTTAATTTGGATTTTAAATATTAATATAATTTTATTTACAAATAGTATATTTATAGGGTACAAACCGTCATTTTTTATATTTTTCAGAAGAAAGCTATTAAGATTTTGCATGCTTACAAAATGTCAGGGAATGCTGACCTTTGATCTAATTGCTTCTCATCTAAATACCTCTGATCTATAAGAAATGCGGAACATCAGTATTCAAAAATTCCTCATGGAGTGAAAAATTGCCCCCAGCCTAAGGGGAAAGGAGCATATCAGGAATATTGAAAGGCAAAAGGGTCCGGGAGGAGGCTGTAGGTTGAATAATTCCTCCACCTCCACCTGTGTAAATGTTAGGACCCCCTCTACATGTTCCTTGGGTTTTCCTGGGTTGAAACTGAAGTTGAGAGCTTCTTAAAGGAGGTTATAAATTTATAGTGAAGGGTGAAGCCAAAGGATGCTAAAACATTATAAATTTGTGATAAGTTCCCTTTCATCTGACTGAAGCACTGCTGTTCAGTTTTAAAGCTAGGATACTTTGATGAAATAAAAAAATACAGTAATTACAGAGAAACTTTAGCTGTTATAAAAGATATTCTTACTAGCATGGTTGTCTAAAGTATACAAGAATGACATTTCCTCTTCCCATTCTGTAGGTTTCTAGAATGCAACAATAAGTTTTTCTTCTGCTTTGTCATTAATTAGAAAATCATTTGTCTAAGATAGACATTGGAATATTTGGAGTTTTGAACTTGCATTTAGACCTGGTCTTTCTGGTAAAAAGGATGTATAGTTATGTAGTTTTATCACAACAGCCATTAGCTGCCCTCAGATAACAACCTGTCAAATGCCAGTTGTTTCATTCGGTTTTAAACATAACTGTTAACAAATACATGCCTTTAGAACACATGTTGTTTTAAACAAGCAGCTGTTAAGAACTTGTCTTTGGTTGTTTAAGATTTTAAAAGTATTGATCTTGTTTTCTTGAAGTCAAGCTATTTCGCCCAGAATGACAGATATTAAGAAAATCTACATCTTTCTTTATCTGGTATGGGACCATTATGGCATCCAGTTAAATTTTAAATTTCTGTCTAACACACAATTTACCCACTGTGCAAATAAAACCTTGTCTGATATAAGGTCTTTAGGCAGGGATTACTTTCATTTCATTGAAAGCACTAGTTTCTAAAATTATCTTTCCTTCTCAATTAGTTATACTGAATAAGAAGACACTAGCTACATATATATATATATATTTATATTTATTTTATTTTAGCAAATAAAGTAAACATCCAAATCTTTAATTATTTTAAATCCTGTGTGATTAACATCCTTTACCATACCGTATTGAATGTGAAATTTCCTCACACACTCATCACTGGTATAGTCACATGTGGAAGTCATGTCAAGAAATACAAGTATCAGTAAGGAAAAAAACTGTCTCCTCAAAAGGACAAAGTTTTGGTTGTTTCCCTGAAGGCAGCTTGAAGCTTGTGTGGTTTCTATATAACATTTTTAATAGGAAAGAAAAGTTTGTATTTTTCAAGAGTTTTGAGATCTCCATGTGAAAAATTACATGTGCAAAGTACAATGGTATCCTTTGTTAAGAAGAGTGTCTTTATTTCACATATTAAATATTGGAATAAATATAGAAATATGGCTAGCACATTTTCTGTGGAAAAGCAAATCATGTTAGAAAGCATTTCAAGCTTATGGAAGCTCAAAGCAATGAAATCATGTATATCGACACTGGTTTAAGAAAAGAATGAATCAGACTGTATTAAGAACTGAATAACTAAAACATAACACATATTAATTTTCTTATTCCTTTCTTTTTGATGTCTTCTGTCATACACTGTACTCCAGCTTTGTATTTTATTTTGTTTTTCCTCCCAATATTTAAGTTCTTGACTCACACTTTATTTCACTTTTCCATCCTCTTTGCCCACAATTTATCATTTGGTTCTTTGTCCTCTTTGCAGCCATAGAGTCCTTTTTTAAGCAGATTGTAGCATCTCACCAAGCAGATATCCTGTTCCTGGGGAATGGGTATGTCTTACATGTTTATTGACATAGCCTGATTAGTCACAATAAATCCACCCTGCTCACTGCTGCATCTGTGGCTTATTCGTTGACAGTGTTTTTTTGGTTTTTTTTTTTTTTGTGCTCAGTTTGTTTCTGGCATGTTCCTGTCAACTGTATTCAGGTATAAAATTTTATGTCATCAGTCTTCACATGGCAGCCCTGGAAGTCTTCCTGACTAAGGAAACATCCACCATCAGTTTGGCTTTTCATTAAGTGTATCCAGCAGACTGGATTGTTAATTTTCTGTTCATGTACTTATACTTATGCAGTATATACTTACATATTTCTACTTGGTTCTGTCCATTGTCTCTCAGGCTACAGCAAAAAAATGCTTGGAGATCATTTCATTCTGTCTGATGCCAGTCATAATTTTGAGATTGTATATGCAGTCTTTAGCTAATAACAAGCTGTTGTAACAAAATCTCAGTATTACATTTTATAGCATATACAGAAATTGCTATACCCACATGAAACTCATAGAGCAAAAGAAACTTCAAGTGTCACTCAGTCACGCATAACGTGAGGTTTGAGTTTTCCATTAATGTTAAGGAAAGTTGGCTTCCTTGGGGTCAATTCTCCCTTTGGAAATCCCTCAAAAAAGAAAGCTTTGCTTTGTCTTGTGTTAGCAAACAAGAGATTCTGGTAATTTGAAGTTATCTGTGAAACAGGAAGTGCAATTGGAAGAGGTCTGTCATTCAGAAGTTTCACATTTATATTGACAGATGTTGTCTTCATCTAACGTGGTGTCTGTCTCTGACATCCACTTGAATGGATTTTGGCAGTAAAGTAGCAGAAAGTAAAATCCTTAGGAGTTTCTAACAGCAAGATATGGACTCATCTTTTTGCTTTTCTTGAAGAAACACTGAAATTTTCCCTTTGCAACATGGGTTTTTTCAAATAAAATTATTTTTTCCTAACAGAAACTAATTCTGATTGGAAAGACCACTCATCTCTGTGTACATATTTACTGAAAGAAGCATCTCTCCCTAAAAAAAAACCAAACCAAACCAAAACAAAAAGCCCCCAGTTGATTTTGTAAAGAAATACTAGGGTATAAAGTATATGTCCCTTAACAGGTGGTGCACATTAGGTAATCTTGAAAAGTAAATATATTCTGCTTGAGTACTGCTAATGTGTTAAGATGCTTGCAGCAATTACATACACAGACCTGTGTTTTGCAGAAATGTCAAGGGCTTGTGTACGTTTGTTTTGTAGTGTGTTCATGAGTTTCAGTAATATGTATGTAATAAAAAAGAATTGTAGTTAGGAATTCTACCTGTACACAGGTGGCACAACATCATTTTATTTGTATCTCTTTATGTTATTCCCTTTTGAAAAATATTATTTCAATAAAATGGGAGATTGTCTTAAGTGTTACATTTCTTCTTCAGTCTCTTCAAGAAGAGAAAGAGTTGTCCTTGGATAGTGTCATTTATTCAAAAAGAGAGCAAAGTATAAATTAAAAATACTATATGAAGTAATTCATACCTTCAAAGAGAAAAGCATATATATTGCACTTGCAAGAGGGACCCATCATTTTATAATTCTGCACATCATGTCATCATTTCCTATAATATCCCATAATGACCAGCTGGCACACTGAAATAATGAAATGTTGACTCTGTTGAATATTTAAAGAGAGTTATTCTTATTATGGGTTATGAAAGCTATTATTAGTTCATATTGAATCTTTTCCCTGTCAAATGAAGACGAAAATAATTGTTATTTTTTTACATCCTGCTTTAGGGTGAAGAAATTGAAAAGAGTATAGTACAGCTTGGCTTTTAGACCAGAAAGCTTCTGAGACAGTTAACGACAAAGAAAAATTAATTGAATCAGATATTGAATTTTTATTAAGAAGACACCTTTGATTGGTCCATTTCATGATATGAAATACAAATCTTATCTACAGAAAACATGATTATTTTCTCACAAGAAGCCAGATAAGACAGAAGATTGGGTACCAATATTTTCCCCTTATAAGAAATTGTTTTTGTTTTTTTTGTTGGTTTTTTTTTTTAGTGTTAATAAATACTTCTAGGAATCAACTCTGTCAAGTGATGTTTAGAATAAAATAGTACTGTTAATTTTTCAAAATGCATTGTATGATAACTTATTCTATTAAGACCAGAAGTTACCCAAAGTGTGGTTGTTTTACTTTTAAAGTCAAAGAACATATCTTTCTCTTTCCTGTCTTTCCAAACTGTGGGGATCAAATAAAATAGCACAGGTATTCCAAAGCTCTTAACTTTTAAATCCTGGCTTCATGCATGTAGTTATTCATGTGAAGTGATGAATTTATCCATATTCATGAAATTTAGAAAATGCTTTAGGCTTCGTTGGCGTGGAATGCATAAATAAATATTTGTTATCAAAAATGTAAACTGCTTGAGATTTCTAGGGAGTTGGGGTTTAACACCAGCCAGTGACAGCACCATGCAGTTGCCCTCTTACTTCCCCTTTCCACCCTCAGAGGGATGGGGAGGAGAACTGGGAAAAAGATAAAACGCTGTGGGTTTTGATAAGAACAGTTTAATAACTGAAATAAATAAAATACTATTACTACTATAAGGAAGCAGAAAGAGGAATGAAACAAACAAAAAAAGAACCAAGTGATGTGTGTTACAATTGCACACCACCTATTGACCGATGCCCAGCCTGTCCCTGAGCAGCTATCAGTGGCTTCTCACAGGCAGCTCTCCCCTGCTTATACACTGGCTACAATGCGCTGTGGTATGGAATACCCGTTTGGCTAGCTTTGGGTCAGGTGTCCTGTCTCTGCTCCCTCCTGGCTTCTTGTGCACCTCCTCACTGGCAGAGCATGAGCCTGAAAAATCCTTGATCAGGGTAAGTGCTACTTAGCAACAACTAAAACGTTGGTGTGTTATCAAGCACTGTTCTCAGACTAAAGCCAAAACACAGCACTGGAGCAGCTACAGGGAAGAAAATTAACTCTATCTCAGCTAAAACCAGGACATAAAAAAAACAGCTGTGTTTTTTTGTTTGCTGGGGGGTTTCTTAATCTAAACTGTCTGTTGGTCCTATGAATGTGGCCTCACTAATAAATTTGGACATCACATCTACAGCTGTGTTACAGTTTTATAGAAGATACAACAAAATACAAGCAAACTTACAAATCATGGCTCAATCACAGAAGAACTGGATATGCTTAATTTGTTCATATTTTCCTACTTTCTGAACAGCTCAGGATTCCCTGGAATTCACAAGGTAAATTCCTTAAATTGTTGGTTTTGGTCAAGTTAGAAAATTAAGCTGAACTCCCCTAAGAATTGTTCTTCTCACCCATTTGAAGTTAAAATAAGACTGGTGTCAGACACAGTAACTCTTTTTTTCTGCGCTCTGGACCCTTCCACTCTGACAAGTAATTGTTTTATTCCTGTGCAGAATGAATAACAACAAAGAGAGGAAAGAGAAAGCACAAGGTGGAAGCAGAGGGATACAGTGTGGAATTAACAGTGAAGCTAGGACGAAAAGACAGGAAGTAGGGAACAATTTGTGAGAGGAGATGGTGAGAAACTAGATCAGTGGAGGATTTTAGAGATTGAAACAGCCATCCAGAGCCAAGAATAGATCTTGGATAGGTCCGTTGGAATGGATGAGCATGAACATGACTGGAATTAGAAAAAACAGTTTGGAAAAAAGAACAACTGACGCTGTCTGGTTGGATGGGACCAGGTTTGACAGTACAGAGAGCAAGGCAGAGAGCTTGTGCTGGGAGACTGTGCACTATCAGAGCTTACTTGGAAGCCAAGGATCAAATATTGATGAACAGCCTTATGCTGGGCAATCTTGATGCTGTGGAGGTTTTCATTGACAACAGAGCTCTGGGAGCCCAATTTAATACAGAATTCTAGTCCCTACCTGCTACATCCCTTTTCTACCATCCCTCGTTTTGACTGGCACAGGTCCTAAACTCCAGCACAATACCACCTACTTCCTTCCAAGTTTTCTTCCTGTTTGGCTGGACAATGGCAATTGTTTTACGGCTGATTTAGAATCGCATATGTGTAAATGGACAGTCAGCTAACACCTCTTGAAAAGGCTAATCTAAGTTGGGTTGGTTTCTTTTTTTTTTTAAACATAACTGTGGTGACACTTGGGTTTGGTAGAACTGGAGATACTAAAACTCACAAAGGTTTTCACCCCTTTTAAATTTGGTTGAAACTGGTCAATACTTTCACAGGGCCTGGAATGGGGACTAGGCGGTTTCTTGTAGCCATTAAAAAGGCTTTATTTCTAGAAGAAACTGTACTAAGAAGGAGGAAATAATACATTATCCTGAAATAAACCTATATTATAATGTACATCATATTGTTGTTGAATGTTGCAGTAATGGCCTAAATTTTGTACTTTTATAATGTCTGTATAGTTGATTTCTTTCCCTAAGAAATAATTTATTTTTTTTTAACATTTGGAACATCAATTTTTTTAAATTTTTGCATTTGAAATTATTGAATGTAGTCATGTCCAGTCTCCTCTTCATGCTCTCCCTATGTCCTTCTCAAGAAAACAGCAAACTCTAGGACTGCACCATGCTAAAATCTATATAAACATTTAACAACTCTGTCTTGTTCCAGATATCTAATGGACTTTGTGAATGAAGTTTTGCTCAGGATGACTTAGGTCATCTTTGGCAGATTTAAGAGGAAATCAGTGCTTCACCATTTTAATTATGTTGACTTGTCTGTTTCTCTAATGCCAGAAATAGGTACCCGCTTCTATGAATGTTTCATTTCTTCAACAATTTCTGTCCTCAGTGATTATACCTTTTGAGAGAGTGGAGTATGAGCCCCATTATATGGTGAACTCATGTTGTTTAGAGATACTTAATTTCTTCAGTTCACAGCCACCCCAGGGAATTCCTTTGAATAACCAGTTCCTGCTTAAGCAGACTAAAACTCAGAACTCTGCAGCAAACTGCCACTGTTAAATGGCTGGTGGCCACAAGAATTAAAGTATGGTCTATTGAGAGCAGCAGGCACCACTTCCATTAGCCTGTTAGAAAAGTATTTCATAAATATATAGTGCTCTGTAGCTAATGGCATCTTCACAAAATTACCGGTGGTTTTAATGGAGATTGCTGTAAAATTTCATTAGCTCAGTGATGATGATCTGACTTTTTTTCATTGTAAATGTGTTTTTCTTCTACTTTCTGTTTGATATGAAAATAAATTAATGTGCACACACCACTGTAATGCCTGAAATTAGCAGAATACCATGCTTTCTCTCTCCTCATTACTATATTAAATATTTTCAACTTTCTAGCTTAAAGAACATATATGGTGTAATTTATAAAAGGAAGGACTCAAATTCTGAAATAATTTGGATGTTCCAGCCTCTGTGCCTATGGCATGCAAGTTAAGATTATAAATGTTCTTAAGAAGGATAAATGGTAACTAAAATGTCAAGTGTTTCTAAAAAGTAAATATAAATGTGAACTTAAGAGCATTAAAAATATCTAACTCTTACAAGGACACTGATAAATACTGCAGCCTTCAACACCTGACAATGATTTTGTGCTTACCTTTCTGAAAAAAGGGGTGAGTACATCTTTCAGACAATTCATTCCTAGTCATTGCCCTATAATATACAATTGCTTGAAAAAGCTTTCAGCAGCGTTAAGAACTCAAAGAATGTAGTGTGTTACATTGTGTGTCTAAAACCCCACAGAAATTCCATGTATAACTTTGCAACCTGAAGTTTATAGCTTATTCTTGTAATTTGAGTCTACATTGCCCTGTTCTTCTGCGGTGACAGACAGAAGATGGCACTGTTTATTCATTGTTCAAAAAATGAAAAGCCATTTTCCTGCTCTTTCAAGTAAAAAATAAATGTTAGTATACAGGAAAAACAGGAAAGAAAATGGAGGTGATTAAGTTTTTGAGAAATAGATGCTTTCTGCTGAGTCAGGACATATGCCTGTAAAAGCTGCAGTGTTGACAAGCCTCAAACAGGAGCTTCCTTTTGTCATAATAGCTGTACAGAGTTTGAAGCCCCTGTGAAATGAAGACCTGAAATACAATGTATTGAGCTCAAATATCGGAGGAGAAGAGGGCTAGTGTTAAAGTTGTTCATACACTGAAATAGTACTAAAAGAACACAATTATACAAAAGATGCAGCTAACAATTGGTTCATGAATAGAGGGTATCATCTAAGACAGATTTTCTGGGGAAAAGGGTGACTGTACCTTCACTGGGGAAGCCTTGGAACTCACTAAGAGGCTTCTGATCTTGTGATTACCTATACACTTGCTTTATTTACAGTCCTGTTTGTAATGGATCTAAATATACCCAGTGAGTTGTTTTTGCAAAATCAGTCTTTATCTGCAAAAATCTGATGTTTGGAAGGAATGAAAAGAATTAATTGAAACAGGAATTGTATTAATATTATACTGCAAAGTGATAGTCATGAATATATTATTGCATTCTTTCAGTTAATGAAAATCACTTGTAATTTAGTCTGAAATTTTGAGTAAACAATAGGTTCTTTATAGATAAGCCTACACTGTTTCATTTAAATTATCAGCTGTAATTACAGATAAACTATGCCAGAGCTACTCCCGAGGACTTCTAATACACCCCTTGCTATGTCAGTTGTTAGCTTCAAATTAGCACCAATAACTTCCTTCACAGCTGACTTATGGTAAAGAAAATGTCCTTGAGAAAGCAGGAGTTTTAGCTCCTGTTTCCAAAATTTGCTTGTGAATTTTGCTTGTGCTTATTTATTTTCTTTCTTGACATAAATTCTAAGCTTTGGGGACTGACCTTTCTGAATATTACTATGATTTTCTGCTCTGTAGTTTCACTTATGAAATAGCTTACCTTGTGCGACTAGAGCTGTTGTTGATTGAAAGAAAGCAAAGCAGGATTTGGACCAGCATGAAAATAAGCTTCAGGATGTCACAAAATGGGAATTTTTTTCTGGGAATGCTATAATTGTTTGGTTTTTTTTTTGTAGGTTTTTTTACTATTTTGTTGCTGGTGGTGGTGTGTTTTTTTTTTTTTTCAAACAAGCACGACAAGAACAGATCTACAAAAGCAAGGCTATAAAAATGGTTGTCAAACTAAATGGGGTTCTATGCTATTTTGGTTAACCTTTATGGTATTAAGTACGACATCCTGGTTTGTTTTGGAGGGCTTTCAACTGTTCATTAGTAGAGCAGAGTGAACAGTTTGTGTTCACATTGAAAATGCTTGTAATCTGCTCCCTTTCTAGTCTGTGGTAAATCTGAAATACTCTAGTGGAAAGGTTACTGAAGTGCAATACAGGTTTTTTTCTAATTTTTAGATGCCACTAAAAAAATTGCTTCAGATTTTGTAGACCATATGTGATTTCAGAACTGAAAATATGGGCTTTGATGTATCCTATGTCTCAACAATTCCAAAGTAACATTCTAAACTATGTTGACTTGCTTTTTTACAGTTCTGCTTCATTTATTTTCAGTAGAATTCTTTTTAGCCATATGAGTGGTGTGATTTATAAAAGGTGATATGCAGAGAAAAAATTTATGGGAAATCAAACAAGCAGAAGCTTACTCTGTAAATGCAAACTGAGAAAAATGTTCATATTAGGAATATTACCTATAAATTTGTATGGCAGAAGAGAGTCTTAACCTTGTAACAAAATGTTGTTTATACTTGAAAGTGTTTCTGTGTTTAATTATAGCTTTAGAACTTTATCCTGGGTTTCTAAATTTCAGAAGGTATTGTGTATCAAGCAGGTCAACTTTGCTTTTATTGGTAATCTTTCAGAAAGGTGATTGAATTTTAGGTAAGAAGACTGCAGTATACTTTTTTATATTATATAGACCTTATATTCTATATTTTGAAATTAATATTGCAAGATCAGGGTTTTAAAGGGGCATTTGGCATGCAAACATAGGTTTGTTTTAAAATTATAGTCCAGCCACCATCCCAAAATGGTAATGTGCTACCTGGCTTAACTTATGCCATATTCTGCTGGAAAAGATAAAATATCTTCCATTTTCTTCTCTAATCATTAGAAAATTGAACTTCAAATGTCATGATCCATTTTATTGGAGCTGACTACTTGGCACAGAACCGGAGTAAACTTTATTGTGTAGTTGTGAGATATGCTACTTGGGAAAAGAATAAATATGTGAATCAATGTATGTTATGGATTGCCTGTCTAATTTCAGAATATATTATAATATTGTCCCTGTAACAAAAGGCTATTAGTCCAAGTGAAACTGTATAAGTCAGTCCTGCTGGACAGCACCATGTTTGCTTTACAAAGAAATACCAGAGAAGTTCCTCCCTTTGCCTGTGCTTCATTAATTATGCTATGGTTAATACCCAGGGTTTTGATATTGAAACCTCTAGAAGTAGATGAATGACCTGTTTCCTCTTGAGTAAAAGGCCTCTTTACCTTAACAGGCTCATATAATTTTTGGATTCTTGCCATCTTTATCCTTCCAAGGCATCCTTGCCAGTGGGTTACTTTTAGATTTGCATGCACAGTCTAATATCTAGATCTAGCTTGATTTAGCCTTTCCTGGTTCCAAAATCTTGAGTTACAAGATAGCGTAACGGGAACATTTCCTTTAGAGATACATTCTTTTTTTCCCTTTTCTGCATGGAGGATGACTGGTTTAATCTGGATTGTCACAGTATCTTTATTATGGCAGAAGCTGCTCTCTGTAAGTTTTTAAGGTCCTGGTCCTTTCAAAGTAGGAAGTTCCATACTGAAATGTGACAAAAAAAATTGCAAACATGCCAGCAGCACCTGCAGGGGTTTAGGCATCTCTTATCAGCAGTTCTTAGCTCCTTTTACCTTTTAGTCCACCTGCGGCTTAAAAGAGCTATGTCATCTAGGATTTTTACTGTTTGAGCTGTGTGAAAATCTAGCATTGTGTGTCCAGGCCACTTGGAATTATATGCTCATGTTTTTAAGAAGGAAAAATATCTGCCCAAGTGTGATCTAAAGATACATTTTATTTAAAATGAACTAAGTAAAAGCATGGAAATGATTTTGATGATGCAATGTAAACTTCAAAACCTCCCTGTATTATCACTTATCCTTTGTAATTGCAATGTCTCATTTTATTGCACCTTTATACTCTGATGCACAAAAAAAATTATTTCCTGGTGACAAAGAAAATCTTGGGCTTCAGGTTGCTTAAAGCTGTCATGCCTCTGAATACTGCTCAGAGGGACTGAGAGCTGCAGTGAATGGGCTACTTAACTTGAGAACTTGCACAAAGTAAAGTTGACCTCCAGCTGCCCAAGCAATATATTTACTAAATAAATGAAGAAATGCACTTTTATTCCATGGTCAGGTCAGTGTGTAATTCCAGGTGAAAAATTACACTCTTTAGGATTAATCTCTACACAAATAAATCTGAAGTCATGATGTGGTTACATGGAGTTCTCACACTCACATGTGGAGTTCTTTCAGTAATCAAAGATAGTGTCTAATGACCATTTATCTTCTCACTTTCTATTATGTAGCATCTTTTGGAAAAAAAGCAAATCAAAAGCAGATGGTGTGTTAAAAGAAACATACCCAGGCCTGTATAATAGAATGTATAGTGAAAGCAAAACAATAATGCCAGTTCTAGAAAGAATGAAATAAGTATGGAGGGACAGATGGGGTTCAAAATTTACCTAAAGTGACTCAAATTGCTCTAGCTTGCAATGGTTATTTCAAATATACTCAAAATTACAGGCACAGCTGTGTGATCCTGTCTTCCACCTCTGAGAAGCCTGGTAATGTCAGTGAGTAAAGGGGCTTGAAAAGGAGCTGAGTTTGCACCTGACTGACTAACATCGTTTCTGCTTTAGTGACCCTAATTACTACTGCAAACTTATTTGAACTTCATTTCTAAACAAGTTATTAGCCAGACATGCTAGATTTGAAACAATACACTACACCACCCCCTCTTCCCACATTCTTTTACCTGTTTGCTGATACGCAAAGAGCTGTGGTCAACGGTTCAATATCTGGCTGGAGACCAGTAGTGAGTGGTGTCCCTCAGGGATCGGTGTTAGGACCAGTCTTGTTTAACATCTTTGTCGGTGACATGGACAGTGGGATTGAGTGAGCCCTCAGCAAGTTTGCCGATGACACCAAGCTGTGTGGTTCTGTTGATACACTGGAAGGAAGGAATGCCATCCAGAGGGACCTTGACACACTTGTGAGGTGGGCTGATGCCAACCTCATGAAGTTTAACCATACCAAGTGCAAGGTCCTACACCTGGGTGGGAGCAATCCCAGGCACAGCTACAGGTTGGACAAAGAAGAGATTCAGAGCAGCCTGGCAGAGAAGGACCTGGGGGTGTTGATTAATGAGAAACTGAACATGAGCCAGTTTCAGTGTGTGCTCGCAGGCCAGAAAACCAACCGTATCCTGGGCTGCATCAAAAGGCGCATGACCAGCAGGTCCAAGGAGGTGATCCTGCCCCTCTGCTCTGCTCTCGTGAGACCTCACTTGGAGTATTGTGTGCAGTTCTGGTGTCCTCAACGTGAAAAGGACATGGAAATGTTGGAACAAGCCCAGAGGAGGGCCACGAGGATGATGAGGGGACTGGAGCACCTCCCATATGAAGACAGGCTGAGAAAGTTTGGGCTGTTCAGCCTGGAGAAGAGAAGCTGTGTGGAGACCTCATAGCAGCCTTCCAGTATCTGAAGGGGGCCTACAAGGATGCTGGGGAGGGACTCTTCATTAGGGACTGTAGTGATAGGAGAAGGGGTAATGGGTTGAAACTTAAATGGCAGAGGTTTAGATTGGATATAAGGAAGAAATACTTTACTGTTAGGGTGGTGAGGCACTGGAAAGGGTTGCCCAGGGAGGTTGTGAATGCTCCATCCCTGGCAGTGTTCAAGACCAGGTTGGATGAAGTCTTGGGTGATATGGTTTAGTGTGTAGTGTTCCTGCCCATGGCAGGGGGGTTGGAACTAGATGATCTTAAGGTCCTTTCCAACCCTAACTATTCTATCATTCTATGTACAGTCTCAGAGCATAATGCTTTAAAAGAAAATAAAAAACAAATTTCCTGCCAACCCTGACTCTAAGTTCACGTTATACTAAAAGTAGAATGAAGGATTAGAGTACTAAAAGACCTTACAAGCCGAACAAACCCTTATAGTCTGTAAGTTTAAAAAGAAATCTTTTTTTTTTGTTTACTTGCTTCAAAGACGAAAGCCTCTGTGATAGGATTAAGCAAGCCCTGCATTAAAAACTTAAAAAAAGAGAAAGAGCTGGAGCTGGCTTTTTTTGTATGGGAAAGTAAAACAGGCAGCCAAATAATTCAAGTAAAAGCAATAAGATGCATGATTCCAAATTCTGCATGTGGCAAACAATAGGCTTGTATACCTTGCGTAGAATTTGGTAGAGTAACCAGAAGCTTGACATTATAAAGGCAAGGGGTTGAATAGTACTGTTACAAAGACTAGGCTTCTAATTATAAAGCTTTTATAATAGAGTGCAATCCTTTCATAGAGCTGATCAATGACAAAAAAACATAACCAGCATTTTACTGTAAAAAAACAGATTAGCTTGCTGTCTTCAGGCTCCCTGTATTGGTGAAAATATCTGAGAAATTATGCAAGGTCTATTATTTGTAACATCCACTGTGAAACAGGTAGCAAAGCTGAATTAATAAAGAATAACTTCATGATGTCTAAAATTAGGAAGCAGAAATTACACCATCTGATCAAGACACAACCTGGCTCCTATGGATATACAGTCTGGGTGTGTTTTGTGTAGATGTGTGAAACAAAATTTAAGGGCAGGAATTTTTCTTGGCTTCTTCTATTCCAAGGCAGAACCAGGACTTCTCATCTTTGGCCTTTTTATATGACCTTGTCAGAATGATTAGGGTCTTCTCAAGATTTGGTTTTTCCTTTTTCCTCATGTAATTCTACCAAGGATCAAGGATATCTTCATGGCATGAAGTGAAAGACAAAGTCCTCTAAATTTTGCTCTTTGAGAATTTATCTACAGTAAAAGCTTGCTGTACTGTCTAGCCCATGGCCTCTTTGTGCATTCTGTGCAAAGCAATTAAGACTGCAGTTTGAAGGAGCCAAAAGTGGGACCAAATGATAATCATCAGCAAAATGCATGACCAGGGCTTTCTGAAAAGAAGCAAGGCTTTGGCTGTATATTATACTAACCCATGACAAAGGATAATCAAAGTGCCAGCAGAAGTGGAACTTATCAGAGCAAAAAGAGGATACTACTGATTTCAGTACAACCTCTTTTTAGGGAAACTTCTATTCTGCATACAGCCATGCTATAAATCATCATTAGTATCATAGAGATTTTTTCTTCATAATAGGTAATGGAGCAAATATCAGAAGTTTATTACCTTATTAGAAAACTATTATGACCTTTGAACACATAATATAGTGTTTGAAGCAAAAGTGACCATGAATATTCCCTGGAAACCTGATTATTTTTTTATTATTCTCTTTACATGCACTAGATTTAACAGTAAATCAGTAGCTACTTCTCAGTTGTCTGAGGTAGCGAAGGAATGAAACCTAGCACAGGTCAGTAGAACTAATGTAGTTCTGAATGTGGCTGAATGAATGGGGGAAATTGATTTGAAATGTGGTCCTGAGCTGGTATTTTCATTGTTCTTACACTGATATCACTGCTGATTTCAAGTTTTTTTATATTGGTACTGATTAGACAGGCAACAGCTCTACAGAAAATGTTCCTAAGTTTCTGGTGGATGGCAAATTGCAGACAGACAATAGCATACTGACTTGCATTAGTACGAGTGTAGGCAGCAGGTCAAAGGAGATGACTATTCCCTTCACTCAACAATTGTGAGGCTTTATCTGAAGAAATATATTCCATCTTGGGCCCTGCAGCACAAGATAGATGGTGACAATTGGGAAGGGTTTATGAATTAGCAGGAAGGTTGGGATATACTTGTTACAAGGAGAGGCTGAGGGAGCTGCAAAGGTGGCAAAGGGGGTATTAATATTATTTTGCTGAGTCTTGAATGGGGGCTACAACAGAGGTGGCAGCAGACATCTTAGAAGTGAACAGTAAAATACTAAACAGCAGTAGCCATAGACTGCAACAGGGGAAATAGTGCTTGAAAACAAGGAAAAAAATTATTTGCAGCAAAAGCATCTGCACAGCTGTTTGTACAGGTTGGAGATGAATAATCTCTGTCCTTGGTAACAGTCAAAACTTGTCTGAACCAGGACCTAAGACTCCTGTTCATACTCAGAAACTTGCCCTGCTCTGAGCAGGAAGTTAAACTGGGTAACCTACAGTGTATGCCTCCCAAATCAAGTTTTCTAGACTCCTGCACATGTTAGTTGCTGACTGTAAGAAATGATACTGGCTGGCAATATATACACCAAAACCTTATACAACCTAGCTCTGGTGTGACTGGTAGGTAAATTTGGATGTTCTGTGGAAAGTTTGCTGTTGGTATTTCTGAACAATTTCTAGTGCTGGTCAAAGGGCATATTTTAGATAGAGATGACAACTACAGAACTGGGATATTTGCTGAATATGTAGGGAGTACTGTACCCATGTATTAATGGGGTCATCAGTTTGTGAGGAGTCATCTGAACAAGACTTGAGCAATGCCTGTTGTTTCTTCACTATGTATTACGTGTGATCACAGCTCTAGAATTTGGCCTTGATGCTGTGGTATAGGCAGCCTCATATCTCAGCTCTGTTAATCTTAATACATACATACATTTGTCACTGCTGCTGCTTAATGATGATTCCTTCTAGCTGATGGATAAATACCAGTTGTTCAAATGAATATTGTTGGAGGAATAATCCATTTTAGAGTAGACTAAGCAATTTTGAGATGATGTTGAATTAACTCTATACTCCATTAAGAATAAGTACAGTAACTCTTTCACTTAAGAAGATACCAGAAAATGAATTAATCTAGTAAGCATTCTTTCCCCACTTTTTAGCACAGTGTGTTTATGTGATACTAGGTAGAAGAATGAGGTTATACAAAGTTTGTCTGGATTTCTTAAAGATATGGGAATTAATAAAGCAGATTTGTATTCTCAGTGTGTGATTTTATCTCTCCATCTCTCTGTATAGAGAAGATGTTTATATGTGCTTTTATTTTGTAATATTCTTTATCTATGGCTTAAAGAGAATTCTGTGTATGAGTTTAATCTTATAGAAATGACAGTAAAGATTACATTGAAAGTAGATCCTTGTATGCATTTAGTAGAGTAATTAGTCAATATTGCATTTGGAATTTCAAGGCAACTATATCCAGACATATGTGGTTTCCTGACATTTGTATTGCAGGGGAGGGAGAAATGTATGCAACCAAAATCAAATCCTGTAAACAGCAACAGCAAAAATGGAATAAACTGTGGAAAGATAATCGAACAGTTCCAAACACTTTAGGAGGTGAGAATCTTATAAGCTGTAAAACAGACATTCCTCTCAAATGGTATCTCTCCTGCTGGTGTTAAACACTTTGGTGCAGAGCTGTACTATTCTGTTTGCACCACAGGGAATGCGTTACTTCATACACGTTGCTGTAAAATGTGTTAGTATTTAAATTACAGCACAAAAAATCTTTATATTCCCTGCCCTAACAAGATCAGTTTCAGTAAAATCAAGTTTTAATAATTCTTCCCATCCTTGTCTTTCAGCATCATTTTGCACTTAGGGATGAAATCAGAGCAATGTGTTCTGTTGTAGTTTTGTGAGTTTCAGGAGCCTGAGCCACTCCTATGCTGCTGATTTCAGTAGCAGCCTCAGTCAGCAATCTTGCTAGCATTCGGGAATTAAACTACAATTAAAATGAAAAGAATGATGTTATGCACACACTTAACTTTTTTGTTCCTAAAACTACAATTAAATTCATAAAAATAATTTAAAAAGGGCCTGTGTAATACTAGCCAGCATCCTGCCACATGATTCCTCAAACCTGTAAGATGATAAAATCATAGAATCATAGAATAATTGGGGCTGGAAAGGACCTTAATTAAGGCCTGGTATCATGAGCCTCCTTAATGTCATTTAAAATATCAATGAAGCAAATTATTTTGATTGTCAGGGATGTAAAAAAGCTGAAAACTAGGCCCTTGGAGATATGATAAACAAATCCTCTTTAAAGATAACTAAGGGTTCTGTCATTTCAAAAAATCGCATTTCATTTTAATGGAAAAATTTAATGTTTGAGTTGAGATGTAGATTAAAGTCCAAGTTGAAAATGAAATCTATTTCAAAAAGCACTTTAAGAAACAACATTTAATTGCAAATTTGGAGAATAAACCTGAAGACAAAATCAACAATCAACTTATCTCTTTCTTTTAGCTGAACAAAAAGAGTGAATTCTAAATAACAATCAAACAGGTAAAATGAATAATTGGGTCACATCCACACCTCAATTCTAGCAGCTTAATTAGAGTAAAAAGCTTTATGTGCACTTTTTTTATCAAATAGAAAACATGATTTGTTTTAACACTTGGACTGTTGCTCTGTACAGACCTAAACCTCTAGACTAAATAAGAAAGTTGGAAAAGAAAAAAAAATAAATTATCAAACCACATTTAAAAACTACTTTTCACTATCCCATATTATTCTGATCATAGCTTGAATTTGTCTTAGTTTCTCTGTGTAGCTGAGGTCATGTTCTAACAAGCTTTGCTAATGCTTAGTTTCTACTTACAGGAAGACTATAGCAGAAAATATTGCAAAGGCCGGAGCAGTTCAGATCAAACACAGCTTTTCTTCTGCCACAAAAAACCATTACAGCTTTTACCAATGCACTTGTAGTGTTCTGTTCATGCTGTTTGTTAATCAGTCCACCCTTTCAAACTCAAAAGCAGGGAATTCAAAACTTTTTAAGAAGTAGTTTCTTGAAAGTTGCACAAAAATCTATGATTCTTGGTGTAGGGGAGTTAAACTGATGAGAAGCGGTTCACTTTTCTTGAGTACTTTCAGGGGATCATCTTGACATGGTGTCGTGGTTTAAACCCAAATCCGCACAGCTCATTCACTCACTCCCCACCCTGCTCCCCCAACTCCTGGAGAGCTGGGGAGGAGAACAGAAGGAATGCAACCCCCACGGATTGAGATAAGAATAGTTTAATAACTAAGGTATAACACAAATCACTACTGCTACTACTACTACAAATAATAATGATAAAGCCAATGACAAGTGAAGAGAATACAACACCTCACCAGCCACTGACCTGTAACTCACCCCACCCTGCTCGACCGAGCACCAACTGATACCTCCTCCATTCCCCCAGAGCTCCAGCCCTTCTGGGTTTCTCCTGGTTACATCCTGGGTATGACGTGCTATGGTATGGAATACCTCTTTGGCTAGCCTGGGTCAGGTGTTCTGTCTCTCCTTCCTCCCGGCTTCCCCTCCTCCCCTGGCAGAGCATGAGGCTCAGAAAAAGGCCTTGAACAAACCAACCATTTGAGCAGTAACTCAAAACATACTTGCTATCAGCAACCGTTTCCAGCCCGAAAGTCAAAACACAGCACTGCACCAGCTACCAAGAAGGAGAAAAAATGACTGCTACTGCTCAAACCAGGACACATGGCCCATTTGTAGACTACAAATTACAAGTCTCTATGTTCAAATGAAGATATTTATTGAAAAAATTGGGGAACACTCTTGTAATGTCAGTGTGCCACAGGGAATGCCTGTGGTTTCTCAATAACACTTTTATATGGTCCTAGGGTAAGCATTCTGTTATCTATTTGTAAATATACAGCACCATACTGTTTTGTTCCTCTGAAAAAACTAGACTGCTGCAAATGTTTAGTTTGTTATAGAAAATAGGGAAATAAGACCAGAAGAGCTGTTAACTCCTGTTGCTTATGACAAAAATATGTCAGTGAAAAAGTCAAATGATAAAATTGACTTCTTGGAATGAACAGTGATTTTTTGTTTGTTTGTTTGTTTTACCCTACGTATATAAACGATAATTAGCAACAACTAAAACATTGGTGTGTGACTCAGACTAAAGCCAAAACACAACACTGTACCAGCTATTAGGAGGCAGAATAAGTCTGTTCCACCTGAAACCAGTACACCCAGTGAGGAAGAAAGTATTTGGGCTCACTGATATATTACTTGGTGACTGTGAACATCAAAACTGTTGTATAGGTTGTATTGAGAATTATAGGTTTACTAATGACCTATGTTAACTTTATCTATGGAATGTGTATTCTTCTGCTAGTCACAGTTAAAAATAATAGTGATAATAAGAATATTTGCACAGAAGCACTTACAAAGAAAATGGAGTGTTTATGTAGTTAGAGGTTGCTTACAGTGTAATGTAAAACATAAAATAGAATAACGACTTCTGTGTGTATATATCACCAGGCAGATACCTAGAGGGCAATTTTTTTTTATTTTTTTATATTTGGTAGCTGAACAACAATAGTGGAAAGAAAATAAGAATTTAAGCTGTAGTTCGTTTACTTTCCAGTTGAGGTTTATGTCCATTAGGGATGCAAGACGTGAAAGATTTTTTAAGTCAAAGCAACAGGATCATAGAATGATTAGGGTTGGAAGGACGCTAAGATCATCTAGTTTCAACCCCCAGTGGAGGCAAAACCATGCAACTACTTCTAAGATGCCTTTTTTCTTTTTTTTTCTTTTTTTTTTTCTTTTTTTAATAAAGCTATAAGACATTCACAAAAAAACGAACAAAACCTAGCAGAAACAGTAGAAGGTACCGTCTGGGCCATTATCTTCCTAAAAGAGAGCTTTCTCATAAACAACATCTTCAACCCATCAATCCATTTATATTTCCGAAGAGACTATCATAATGCCTCAGGAGAGAGTCCTGGATAGGTGTTCGTGCTTGTAAGAACCTGCTCTGCTTTAACCATTCAGCAGATTACTTTGCATATTTATAGTCCTTATAATTAGCAGCTGTTAATCATTAATTCTAAAATGACTCATTCACAGACATAGGTGAGAAAACTGAGGAGGATTAAAAGTTTTATGACATTCTAAGTACTCAAAAGGTCATGAAGCATAATTAGCTCTAAGAAATGGTAGAGATTATCAATCTGTGAAGCATCTAAATAAGGCAATGTTGATTGTTTCTTTTTGAATATGTAACATCTGCATTTTCTGTGCATAAATATTATCTATATTGTGTAATACTTTGACTACATACAGGACCAGAAACGTACGATTTCAGAAAACGTGCCTCTTTGCTGCTATATTAAATCAGTGTGATTCCTTTGGTGCTACCAGAGGTAGTTCTAAGTATGGAAAATAAAATCAGAGTTTGCTTTATAGCTGGGATTAAATATGGCTTATACCACCCTGGGAAGAGACTAATAATAACTCTAAGAGTATAATCATGACCCTGTTGAAGTAAAAAAGGATTATCGTGTAGAGGTTTCTCTTTAACTGTTGCCTAGGCAATGGGTAGTGCCATTATCTCCTACTGCTGAGTTAAAATATGGCTTTACTGTGGTTTTAGGCCAATTACTAGCTAGTTGAGCTTGCCTGTGTAGCAAATAACAGTAGCAATTAAATGAGATTACACAGGCTTCTGGTTAGATTGCATAAGATTTCTTTCTAGAGCCCTGGTTTCTAACTTGAGCCACAGCTTCTTTACGAGTACCCTTAAATTTGCTACCTACTTAGAGAAAGAATAAGTGCCTGTACTGTCACGTAGATGTAGTAAAATGAGATTTCAAATGAGATTTAACTGGCAAGGGAGATAAATAAAGTTTCTAATATACTAGAAGTGACTACTGTTTGAGAGTGTTAGAGCAGAGGTTTATTGGTCTTTTGGATCAGTAATTTTCAAAGCCACATATAAGAAGCAAACTGACTGTGAAAAGCACTAGAACAATTACAAAGATCTGTACGAACTTTCTCTGAGATTGCAACATATTAAATAAATTTAAAATTCATGAAAGAACTAAATGCCTGTGGAAAAGCTACACTGCTTTTATACAATGACTGTTTGATACAAGCCTTTAACAGTTTTAATATCAGAGCCATTTTTTCTTTAACAGGAATGCCTTACCAATGAAAGTTAAGAATCATGGTCTTTCTCGTCATGTGGTTGAAGGGTTTTTTTTCTTCATCATCTTGCATCCCTAGCTGGGTGGTGGGAGTCCAATACCCTCATTGCTGATTAGCCTAACAATGAAGACTTTCTGTG
Source organism: Melopsittacus undulatus (assembly GCF_012275295.1). Taxonomy (NCBI): domain Eukaryota; kingdom Metazoa; phylum Chordata; class Aves; order Psittaciformes; family Psittaculidae; genus Melopsittacus; species Melopsittacus undulatus. The sequence goes on from NC_047528.1 coordinate 96,799,674, forward strand.
CAATGAGGGTTTGGACATCACGAGCATTGATTCTGATTCTTCCTATTCCTAAGCATTAGATCAGATAAGTAGTTTATTTATATTGACTCTGAAGCCAGCACTTCTCTTTTTCTCATTCTTCAGGGGTTTAAAATCCAAAGGTCACTATAGATTTTTCTATTATTAAAAATGTATCTTGGTGTAAGGTGTTAAAGTACATTCTCTATAAAAAATAAACTGTTCAAATGATTCACATACCATAAAAAAACATCCATGTCCAGTTGCCAGATGGCTACTGACCAGTGTAACTTTTATTCCTCTAAATCCTTCATAAGATTTCTAGGTGGCTCAACCTGAGATTTGCTCAGATATTATTTTACAGGGTTAAGTCTATTGAATTATTACACATATGAGTTCCTTTGTCTGTGTAGAACTAATTGATGAAAAATTTGTTTCTGCTGTTTTGAGATTTTTTTTTCTACAGCTATTGTCGTGGTTTAAACCAAGTCCCCCAACTCCCAGAGAGTTAGGAAGGAGAATCCAAAGAATGTAGCCCCCACGGATTGAGATAAGAACGGTTTAATTGCTAAGGCATAACACAAAACCCCTACTGCCATTTACTACTACAAATAATAATGATACAGCAAACAGCAAGTGAAAAGAATACAACATCCCACCAGCCACCGACCCATAACTCACTCCACCCTGCCTGGCCGAGCACCGCATGCTCCCTCCTCCATTTCTCTCCAGAGCTCCCCCCTCCAGCTCTCTATTTCCCAGTATGCATCCTGGGCATCACGTGCTATGGTATGGAATACCTCATTGGCTAGCCTGGGTCAGGTGTCCTGTCTCTCCTTCCTCCCGGACTCCCCTCCTCCACCTGGCTGGAAAAAACCTTGAACAAAAACACCCTCAAAACATGCTCAAACCATGACAGCTATCCCGAAAGACACCTTACTCATATTACAGTTTTATCAGTCAACTAAATGGCAGTGACTGTGAGATCACTAAGGATCACCACTGGTAGTCCTTTTCCTAATTAAATTTAGTAGAGTTCAGACATCTGGAGGTAATCCAAATTGAACAATCTGGAAGAGACTTTGGAAGTAAGAAAAGAGGGGAGTGGGTGGAAGTAACTGCAGTGATCTGCCTGCCGTCTCACTGGGGAAGCTTCTCCTTCGTAGGAAGGCACCCTCTGAAAATGGTAAAGCTCTTATAAAGAATATGTCCTCAGAATTGTTTATACAGGGTTATGCAAACAAATTCCATTATTGCTAATGATAGCTGTACTCCCACATGCTGCCCTGAAAAATTACCTGTTATGTGGAGAGTCATACTGAAAAGACACTTTGAGGGAGATGAAGTAGAAGTCAAACAGTGAAGTAAAGTTAATTAGGGTACGATAAAGGCTATTATTTACTTTATCTGAATGATGGAGATGAAATTATCTAAATTCACTTAATTAGCTGAGAAAGGCCAAGATCCTTACAGGATAAACTGAGATTTAACCACTTCTTTTTAGTCTGGGAACTTAGCCATATGAGTCCACATGACCTATGCATTTACATAGCTAAGTTAGCTGTTGAGCTTAATCATAATATTTGTTTTTCTCATAATGGTTATAATTGGCAGCAGATTTCAAAGGGAAAGTTGTTTCATTTGCCATCTTGCTAGACCTTTTAATTGGATATTAGTTTGTATTTTGTCTTTGTATACGTGAATAAAATATGGTAACTCCTTCCCAACTGTTCTAGTTTGGTTCACAGTTTCACATTTTGCAAATGTGAAATTTAAAGAGATGTTTCTTCATCTAGTGGAGCTGGTGTAACTGCACTGTTTGAAGAAGGTCTTGGGGAGTGGGTTTTAGGTTGGGGAAGAGTTATTTCTTTCTCTTTTTTTTCTCTTTTGATTGCGTTGTTTTTTGAGGTTTGGTTTTTTTTTTCTTCCCTTTTAGTTTACATCAGCTGAGAACCAGTTTCTTGATTCAAACTTTCCATCAACAAATACAGCTGGTAGAAATTTGTTTCGGATCATGTCTGTCTGTACCTTAGGAGATAACGACTTGCTGATGGTCAAAATGCGTTTGAAGTATTCTTCAAAAATCCAGAGTATATATTTATTGTTACTTTCTTTTACTTCCTAGAAAACAGTACTGTTATGAGCAGTGAACAGGTAAAGGTTCAGTCTCAAAAATCTTGGAATGTTTTTTCCACACATCTACAACAATCTCCTGTAGAATTAATAAAATATGAATTTCAATATATGTGACAGTGTGCATTTACATGTACACATATAGGTAAATGGCTGAATTTATGAAATAGGAAAGGAAAAAAATCTTGCAAAAACTGGGTTTTCTTTTGCTCTCACCCCCCAGAAGTTTCCACTTTCCTTGACTCCTGATAAAATGACTTGGGGAATCCTCTTTTGAAGATATAGGCATCCAAAAGTGGTGTTGGCAAGCTCCATTATCCTGGAGTATTTCAGGACAGTTTGATGTTTACCCATTGACTCTTAATCTGTTAGTAGTTCAGGACTATTACAGTGGTCTTTGGGAAGAGGACTGTAGAGGACACATTAAAACCAGGAATTTGTTGCAAACTTCCTATTTCCAGTACACTTTTAGTATGATCAGTCACTGGTGGACATGCAATTAAATGCTGCCAGATTCTGTCAGTGAACAGTTCTTGTATCAGGGATATTTACTGTCAAGATAGATGGCATAATGGAGGATTCTAATATTCAGGGGATCTTGTACTATTGCTACATGTGTCTAAAAGGAACTGATAGTTATTTTCTTGGCTTAGAGAGTAAAATAAGAGCTAAAAATTACTGCAGGTAATTAATACAGTATCCTGGGTACTGAAACAATTCAAACCCAAATGCTTGAAAGTTTGTTTCCTTAATCTCCTGTCACTGTTCACAAACAGAAAAAAAAGTTCACTTTGAAAGTATTCAGACAAGTGAAAGCTATTTAATAGAGGCAGAGGAGAAAACCAACAGATGACATATAGGAAACTTGTACTTTATGGCTATTAAATCTTCCATTTAGTGGAGTATGAGTTACCAAAAAATCATTCAGTTCTATATTTTCTGCTTCAAAACCTTTGTTTTTTCTGAGACTATTTGTTCTGGATGTGTGGTGTCTTGATGCTTGTTAGCTCATCAGATCCATATAGTAGGAAATACATCTTTGTGCAGAACTGTTATTTCAAACAGTTCTGGTTTTGTTTCTTTTTTTTGTTTCTTTTTTGGTTTTGTTTTTGTTTTTTAAAGAAAACCCTCTATGGAAGAAAGTTAATAAATCCCTCTTTCTGCACATAGGTGTAAAAATTGCTCATGATACTACCAGCAGCTTTACCTTTTCATCCAAGATGACTTAGCTGCCTCTACTCTTTTTTTGCTCTGTTTTCATATTCCTTCACCACAGCTTACAGACAGGCTTCTCTTCTGAGCAACCACGTACACTTGAAGTATGACTTTTATTGTCTTCTGTAAACTTGTTTATGTGGACATCTCAAAGTACTGTACTGACAGAACTTAGTTAGATACCACAATGCCTCACAGTGGCTTTTACCAAATTAAAATATAAATTTATATCAGGTAATTTATTGCAGAAGTATAAACACAGTGGTATGTGTTAGTAGCTTAACAGTAGCTCAGCTGCAGACAGTGGCACTTGGCTATTTAAGGAGTCAGAATGTAGTTACTGTACTTGAAATTTGGCTTGGACACTGAGTTAACTCTATATTTCTTGAGGAGTCAGAACATCATGAATGAATGTAAACAGACATGACATCTTATTCTGATAGTTCTATGATCATGCCAAATAACTACATATAAAAAGTCTTCAGAAATGGATTTTGATTCACATTAATTTTAATTAGTTTTATTTCTGTTGCTTTAGCAGGTGAGGGTATTGCATCCTTTTTCCTTCCCTGAGTTTTCTGAGTTTGTTTGTATGATTTGAATTATTAAGTTTGGAAACAGGCTGTATTTTTTCCATTGACAGAGCTGATCTTTTCTGACATTTATGTGAGATGTATAGGTTGTTGTATGCAGTTGCATACTGTATATGGTTAAGCTATGTGGCATTTGTTTGCTTGGTTGATTGGTTTTTCTTTTTGCTTTGTTTGGTTTTCTGTTCAGGTTTTTTTACGTAGTAGACATTTTTTCAAATTGTCTGTTTTGTTGGTCAATGAGAAAATGAACATGAGCCAGCTTCAGTGTGCGCTCGCAGCCCAGAAAGCCAACCGTATCCTGGGCTGCGTAAAAAGCAGCATGACCAGAAGGCCAAAGGAGGTGATCCTGCCCCTCTACTCTGCTCTCGTGAGACCTCACTTGGAGTATTGTGTGCAGTTCTGGTGTCCTCAACGTGAAAAGGACATGGAAATGTTGGAACAAGTCCAGAGGAGGGCCACGAGGATGATCAGGGGACTGGAGCACCTCCTGTATGAAGACAGGCTGAGAAAGTTGGGGTTGTTCAGCCTGGAGAAGAGAAGGCTGCGTGGAGACCTCATAGCAGCCTTCCAGTATCTGAAGGGGACCTACAAGGATGCCAGAGAGGGACTCCATCAGGGATTGCAGCAACAGGAAAATGGCTGATGGATTTAACCTTAAAAGGGGGAAGTTCAGGTTAGATATAAGGAGGAAGTTCTTTACTGTGAGGGTGGTGAGGCACTGGAATGGGTTGCCCAGGGAAGTTGCAAATGCTTCATCCCTGGCGGTGTTCAAGGCCAGGTTGAACAGATCCTTGGGCAACACAGTTTAGTGTGTGGTGTCTGCCATGGGCAGGGGTGTTGGAACTAGATGATCTTAAGGTCCTTTCCATCCCTAATTATTCTATGATTCTACAAGCTCTATATATCATTATTTGTTCCTTCATCTCTATGTATTTTTTCTGTCTATCTATCTGATTTAATTTACACAGATTTATATTTATCTGATTACCTGAAGATGCACAGAGGGATTGATTTTCAGCTTCATCAGTTATCTCTATGCAGCCCTTTCTTTTTTTAAAGAAAAAAGAATATAAACTTACATTAGTACTCCACCTATGCATGCCAATTATGCCAGAGGTGTATAGTCCCTGAAGAGTTTCAGACAGGGAAATAACATTTGTAGCCTTTGATAGTCAAGTTGTGTGAAACACTGAACTGAGGATAGGGAATAGAGCAACCCCATTTATTTTATTCCTCTATTTATGTGGAATTCCACTGCAATTAGCTGGATTTTACATTCACATGACATCACGGAGCTAGGGTTTTTTAAGGGGAGTATGTTAAAAGAGTGTATTTGTAAATTGTAAGAACTCTTGACAGAATCCTTCTGTAAAGCATTAAGCAGAGTTTACAGCACTAATAATTTTCTCCCCTTCTAGGTAATGGAAAAATAATAATGTTATTGTTTGCTTGTTTCTGTTTGTTTAGTTTGTGTGTGTGTATCTTAATTTTACTGAATGCTTAAATATACACCCTTTCTTCTGTAGGACACAAAAAATATACCTTGTTAAATTGTTTACTTAAACTATGAATCTTTAGAGCAAGGGTCTGTCTTAGCTATTTTAGAGTAACTCAAGATTTCTACGACTGTTAGATAATGGATAGACCACACTGAAATTTCTTGCAGCAGGTAAGCCTTGCATCTAAGCAGTCATGAAGCTTACCTTCTGGAGAAAGAAAAATATTTTTCCACTTTCTGAATTTTCAACTACTTGAGTACAAAATAATGATAAATAATAGCAGAGAAATAAAATGTAACATATCTTAAACAAAATTTAAGTTCAAGAGAAGAAATTCATGTTCGTTGCTGACCTTCTTCAAATACCTACTGCAACACTTTATGTAATACATTTCCAATATTTGCGGGTGCTTAAGAGAAAAAGCAGCATTATAGCTAGTGTAACAAAGCACATTGCAGGCTGCATAGGAAGTTTAATATAAACAGAACTGGACTTATTCACTCATACGTATTCTTGTGTAAGATTGCAGCTCATTTTCTCATTATATCATACTCATTTCTTCATGCTTACAAGTAACATAATATTTGTCTGAGTAGAGTACAGTGTGATAACACTGAGGATAAGTGTCATCAGCTATGGAGGTTCTCATCCTGTCTCATGTGCTTATTTTTTGAATATGTCTTTTGTGCCTTCAGGTAGTTGACTGTGATTGTGATCTTTTTGCTTTTTCATCCTGTCCCTATTCTGTGAATATCATTAGGGAATTCTGCTGATCTACTCACAGGCAGGGTTTTCTTCTCTGGGTGTAGCCTGCCTTTTGTTTTCCTGTGTTGATCATCTTGAAGTTGTATATAGATATGTATCATGATATCTGATGGCCTGATGATTTCAGTGCCATCAACACCTGCTGTTTCTTTGCTCCATACTCAAGTAATTTCTTCTACTGCTGCCATTCACATCTTCCTGGTTATACATAATTCATATAGTTCTTAAAGCTTTGTTCTCACAGGTCTCTCCAAAAAAACGCTTAGAAAATCTAGGTGGGGAAAATATTGACTTTATTGGTCTCAGTATAGCTGTTCTTATGCTAACTAATCTGGACTTTGCAATCACATGGAATGATTTGCTGTGCACCTTGTTTATATGTTTGGAGACAGGAACACCATGGGATATATATGGGAGCAAAGGTCAGTGAATTTCAGTCCTCTGAATGTAATGTCTAGTGACAAAAAAGGCTCCCTCTCAAAGCCTTTCTTGTTTGCTTTCTTTCATGCAGCCATTTTAAATATGGCTGCTGCTGATATTAAATTATTCTTTCTATATTTCAAGCTTTATCAAAGATTGCTGTACAAGAATTCAAAAACTGACTGAAGATTAATAGTTCATTTTGTGTGAAATCATTAGCCATAAACAGATTACTTTATTGTTGTGGATAGTAAGCCACAAAATTATGATATTTTGTCACCCAAGTTCCATGTAGGATATTTATATAAACAGAATGAAAATTGCAATTGCTAAAAAGTTCATGTTCATTGGCAAGATTAAAAGCTGTCTCAGTAATAACAAAGGAAGAGTTTGGCGGAGAGCTAGAGCCAAATGTCCATTAGTGTCTGAGGCCCACTGGAGATGCTCATTGGTATGTCATGATTAGAAGAGGCTAAGGAGTTTCAGTAGGTCAGAGGAGCAGTGGGTCCGCTAGGACCTATCATCTTTCAAAAACAATAGGAAATGTTAGAATGGTCTTCAAATATGTCTGATGGCTGAATACAATTCTTACAACATTTAAATGGTAAATAGAAACAGAATGGCAAGATGTGGAAAAGTAGAAGTTACTCAAACACAAAAAATGTCCCAGATTAAGTGACCTACAACATTAGAAACAATGTAACTCACAGTTAGTAATGTTTTACATTTTGCATCAGGAGCTGTTTATCATGTATCTGCCTGTCTAATCATCATTACAGCTATCAGATCTTGCCTATCCATCTCTGCTATTACATTATCATCTGTGTACATGGGGAGTCAAAGCAATTTGGATTGTTCTGGAAACATATAAAAATCACACCAATAAAAAGGCTGGGTGGTTGAGTTTCAGCATCTGTGGAAATATCTGTTCATGTAGATGCATTTGAGTGCCTGATGTAGTTAAACAAAAAAATCTATTTTTATTTCCTTTTTAAACTCCTGTCTACCTGGGATAGCCATTCCATGGTGGCTTTTAAATTGCTGTGTGGAAGACGTGCATGCAATGTCCTCTTCACCACTGGGTCTTCTAGTGTAGCCAGACTAACATCCTAAGTTGCAAACAGCATGAGAGTAGAGAGAGTATCATGCTAAGGCCTTGTGTCTCATTTTTTAATGTGCTGGGCAAAACTAGTTGCTACCAATTGTTTTCCAAAATTAAATAAGATCTTTTCTAACCTACAAAGGCACTGACAAATGCAATGACTGATTTAAAGCCCATCCCTGCCCTCCTCAGTATATGCAGAGGAATTGGTTTCAGTGCTTGCAATATTAAATGGGAATATTGAATTCAACAGAGACAAGTGCAGAGTCCTGTACCTGGGCACGAAGAACTACTGGCAGTGGTACAGACTGGAGAAACAACTCTGTGGAAGGCCCTGGGGCTCTGGGATGACAGCAAGTTGAGCTCAGCAAGTTGATGACAACACACTGCCTGCAGTGTCCTTTGGCAGCAATAGGCTCTAAGAGCATCCTAGGCTCTATTAACAGCAGCCCAGTCATTAGACTGTGGGAGGAAATAATCTGTCTTTACTCTGCACTCATTAGTCTGCATCAAAAACACATGGGCCTGCTTTGGGCCACCTAATACAAGAAACAAATAGACAAACCAGAGCCAGTTTAGCAGAAGGCAGTCACATTGGTCAGGCAGGAGATCTTGTCTTATGTGAACAGGCTGAGGGAACTGAGCTTGTTCAACCTGGAGATAGCCCCAATAGCTTCTTTGCTGTACCTACATGGAGGTTATCAAGACAACAGAGCTGTTTTTTTGCAACATTATACAGTGGGAAAATGAAAGGTAATGGAGTTACAATGGATATAAGCAAAAATTCTTATGTATGAGAACAGGCAAGCAGTGGAGTGGGTTTTCCAGAGGAATTTTGCAGTCTATCCTTGCAGGATTTCAGAACTAGGCTAGATAAAGCCCTCAGAAACCTGATCTGAGCTCAGATCTGGCCCTGCTTAGATCCAGATGCTGGAGTATACACAGTCTGCAGTCCTTTCTAACCTGAATAATTCTAGAATCCTTTTAAAACATCCAGTTTAATCCTTTTAAAACATCCTTGCTTATCCAGTTCTGAGAAGTTGTGTTCAATTCTACTGGGGAATTCTTTCAATTTCTGTCTTTTCAATTTACATGTTAAATTAATGTTATCTTCCAATATGTATAAATTTTTATTACTCTGACAATTCTTAAGTTAGTAATTCTGTGAAGCAGCAAAAGTGAAGGGAAAGTAGACCACTCACACCACTGCCTCAGTGTATTGTGACAGTGAAATAGAGTGAATTTGTAGAGGAAGCAGTGAATTTGAGAATGTAACATCATTCTATACTGTTTTCAGGGGTTTAATTTGCACCACCTTTAGCGTGATCCTGTAGACAAATGTCCTTCAATGGTTTTGGCATGTTAGATGAGCTACTGAAAAGAATAAAGTTTGTGTGCTCAGAAACTACACTGCAATGTCAACAGAAAACTTGGAAGTGAACAATGAGCAAGTGGCTCCTTTCGAAAGTGCATTCCCGACCTGAACTAAAATGCTAAGTATTGATGTACTCATGTTTTGAACACTCACTTCAGTGGATTATAAATAGATTGGTTATAATACTCTATAAATACCTCGACAGAAACTGGCATTTCACATACAAACCAATCAAGTAAAATTGTATGGTACTGGAAATGCAAACATGTCAGTACTTAGATGTTCTAGTGGATTACATTTGTGCTGTAATCTTAATAGGTATATAAATAATTTCTCATAGGAACACAGTCCAATAGTTACTTCAAAGCACAGGCATATTTATTAACTCCTTGTTATGGATTTACAAAATTAAAGCTCTTGGGATTTATGCTGGCTTCTACTAGCATAAGCCTTAGTGCAAACTATGTACTGCAGAAAGCCTGCTCTGAAGATAAAACCTACGATGGATGATATTCCTCCACTTTAGGTGGCCTCAGTGGGTTACGTTTACTTCTCAAAGTTAAGTTCCTTTGGACAATAAAGAATTCCATTGTTAAGTAGCACTTCTCTGGGCTGTTGTAGTGAATATCCGTAATTTCTACTGATGAATTACTCTTTTGACTGAGCATATGTAGCCAAGAAGGTCAAATACTGTTGCAAACTCTATGCCCAGCTGTATTAATAGAAATCTCTCCCACATCTATCCAAGGTCAGGACATAAGCTAGAAACCTTCTTCTGGGACCTGATGAGGACTACGAAAGTATTTCAGGTACAAAAAAAAGAGGTAATACATTTAATGTAGCGAATGACACACAATACCATGCTATGTTTGTAGATTCTTATTGGATTAAAATATTTAAAAAGGAATTCCCTTTCCAAAATTAAGCTTTCTTTTATTCAGTAGATGTAACAATTGTCCAGGAAACCCAAATGAAAAGCCATTTCTAATCACTTTATAGCAATTACACTTTAGTTTTGAATGATCAATGCAAATTTCTCCATTGCCATTTAGTTTTAATCAGAGCATAGTCATATAAAAATGTTAATTAGAATGTAGATTTCTACTCAACCTTGCTTAGAAGGAGAAACACATCAGTAAAAATAGTGGCATGGATAAATGAACAGGTTGATGGAAAAAGCCATTATCATCTATTTGAATGATGAGTATTCCTATTCTGAAAGCATCTTTGCTGAAGGCACAGCTTTTAATATATTTAAATTTACCTTTCAAGCACAGAAGAAAACTATTCTCTGGAGAAAATGAAGCTGTCTGAAATATATTTAGGTATGATGAAATAAACATAATGGACCTATTGCAGCATATTAGGGCTTCTGATTATGTGCATCTATTCTGAGATACTTTACTACAGGGTGGTAAAAGTATAGATGACATGATGTGAAGCAACACAGGCTTCTGATTTCAGTGGATTTATATTAGCTAAAATGGGCCCAGATGGTAGCATACTGTGAATATCTTTAAGAAACATGATACTGGAGGGGAGAACAGGTCAACAGTCTGGGAAACTGCATTTCATTTATATGATGATAAGAGTTCCTAGACAGTGAGCCTCTGATTTTACCTTACATGTGGCTGCAATACCAGCTTAAGCTGCTGCTTCCTCTACTTCCCTGTGTACTGCTTTGGCACCTCTGTTCTGCTGACATAGCTGCTTGCAGTATGAATCAAGTTTAGGGACAGATTCTTTTGAAAATTGAGAAGGAAACGGTGTTGGTTTTTTTTGTTGTTGTGTTTTTTTCCTTAGCTGGATCAATTTTCGAGCTACTTTAGCAGCAGAGTTGCATGGTGACTCTAGTGGTCTAATTTAGTGGGAGAGCATGCCATGACCCAGAAGTGATGGGAGGAAGTGCTGGCTTGGCAGTGCCTCACACCAGTAGTCCACTGAACTCTGGCTAGTGTTGAACCTCACCTTGAGAGCAGTTTGTGATTTCTTCCTCCCCTCACCAGTATTTCAACAAATAATTGCTTCTATTAGTGGCATATACTTATGAGCACATGTAAAACAGTTTGGTGTTTTGCCAAGGCTATTTATCTAATCTGTTACCAGATCCTGAAGCACTTACTCAGGGAAAATGACTTTTGAGGAAATCCTACTTGAATCAGGAGTCTGCCACGTCTAACATGTATTCCACTGACACATGTCAACCACAAACAAATAGTCAGGAAGTTGGTAGCACTGTGGGTTGTTTTTTTGCTAGCTAATTAGCCTCTTTCTTAATTAATGCAACTGTTTATTTCCATTTAGCTCTTAAAGGTGTTTTTGTTTCTGTTAGCTGATAAACACCATTTATTCAAGAGTAGCTGGGAGTACAAGTGTGTGTCTCAGAGAGGGAATGTGAGTTTATACTGTTAGCTAGCTTTACCATGACTTCTATCACAAGGATGACTCTCTTGTGTTTTCCCTGTCTCTTCATGCTAATCGTCTCAGAGCTTCTAAATAATTCAAAGTTATGTACTGAAACTACCTTTCTATTAAATTACTGGGGCAAACAACATAATTGATTTTAAGCTTGATGCATTTCTGAGCAGAGCTACATGACCTGGTTGCCTGTCAAAGCATGAGATTTGGTCTGATTACTGAAGAAATCTTTTCATGTCCTGTGAACTCAAAAGAGAACTTTGTAAAGCTTTCAGATATCTGATAGCAGGGGGACAATGCAGGCAAGAGTCAGCACTTCTATTCACAGAGTGATGGCAGATGGAGGCATTTATGTTAATATTATTAATATAATTGTTAATATAATTTATTTTCCTGGAAGACCCTGCTTCTGGCTTCAGAGAACTATGTGACTCTTTCCACCATGTATATAAATTCATATAATATACAGAATGCTGGATAAATATAAGTGTATCCCTGAAATCTCTGTTGTGTCAGTCCTTTAGTCTATTTGACTTTACTTGTGTTCCCAGATTGATATTTTAAAGATCAGTGACATTCCTACTCAAACTCAAGGAATGTCTTACAAAGTAATGAAAATGTAGATGATTTAGCAATGAAGATATTTCTGTCTCATGTCTGAGTAAATTGTGACCTTATGTGTTCATAAAAATAACTGAGCTATATTCTGATAGTCTGCTCACTCTCTGCTCTGTGTTGCGTGGTACTTGTCTGCATAATTGTGAGGGCTCAGGTCAGCATATATGTCAATGATTTTTCTGGAAACATCAGGTAAAAGAGGTATTTGGGCAGCAGAAGGTGGCAGTGATGATGCAGTCATGTGAAGTGTTGCACAACCAACCACGTCATTGAGCATTTAATGAGAAAAGAATGGTGATTGGATCATATGTACCTAAATATTTTGTTTCAAATTGGAGAAACTTTTGGGCATTATTCTTCTTAAGTAATTGCATCATTAGATTGTACTTGCTTTCTTCAATGAGTTCAGATTGCATCAAATGCTTGGTGTCTATTACTGAGGTGTTTCCTTCTGTGCAGCTAACAGCAGTGTCAGTAACAGATTCTATATGACCTGTATGATGGGGTTTAGTCAGTTTATTAGTAATAATTATTTCAAATGTTCAGAGCACAGAGAATACAGATTTACTTCCTCTGTTCCTTTTATACGTGAGTTATACCATGTCAGTAGGTCAAGACTTTAATCTGTGATGAGTGCAGATAATTTAATACTAGTTGCTCAAATATTGGCAGGATACACATAGCTTTTCCCCAGAGGTCATGTTATTTGCTTTGAAAATTAATTTTGTTTGTCCTAATTTCATAATACACTGTTAAATGCAAAGGAATAAGTCTGTGCAGTAACAGGGAAGGAAAAAAGTTGACTTTTCTTTATTTTGGGAGTGGCTAGAATGTATGGAAATTGGTTTAACATGATAACTGCATGCCCAAACCATTTTAACTAAAATAAATAGCTCATTAAATTTACTTCTGTGCCTTCACTAGGATTGCTATTTTATCTATTTGTTATGCCTTGTTCTCCTCTAACATATGTGCTTGGGAAAAAAGATGAATAGATTTTTGCATGTTAATATTTTCTTTTGCTTTTATTTTCCACAAAGGATTCAAAGTCTTTGTAAAATTTTGGGACCACTGTTCTTGTTCCTATTAAAAGTTATATTTTAAATACATTATTGTTTTCTTTCTTCTTTTCCTTACCTCTTTTCAAACTGTAGAATAATTTTGAAACCCAAATTGAAATAGATTCTGAGCCTGATTCTTCACAGTCACAGTTCTGAAAATCATGTCTTTCTCAAGCAATTGGTTCAGGCATGCCTTAGCAGGGAGGAACCTCAAATCAGTTCTAACTCTTCAAACTCTACTTATCATATTTTGATAACTTGTGATCCACTTTTTGTTCTATCATATGTGTGAACATGCTCACTGAAATCTGTGGCACAACTTGTTCTAAGAAGAAAAGACACATAGTATCAGAGCCTGGTTTGCAGTCCTTTGCATTTCTCTTGATGTGTACCACAGTTTTGTCAGAATAATGCTTCATCTTTGTGCGCAATGTGATTTAGAAACAGTAAGGATTGTAAAAAATACAGTTGGTCTTTATAAAAAGGTGAGAATAAGGACTTCCTTGTGAGGGAGGAGTGTGAAACTCCAAAAATCACATACAAGAAAATCAGATAATTCATGTAATATTTCACATTAAAGTATGCTTAATTAATTAGATTTTACTGTAACCCTTCTTACTCATTTTCATACTTTGCAAGGTGGGTTGTTGAATCATACAACGTATCAGGCATTTCACATCATGAATCATTTGCACTGCTTTCATAAGAAAGGGAATACATGTCTTCCATGTGATTATGTAGTTACACCAAAATTGTTGATATTTCATGCATTAACCCAGAAATATAAAGGGAGAAGTGGTAGAGAGGTTGTCTGTGAAAGCATTTTAACTCAGAGCAGCTTTGAATATAGTCTGCTGCATAGGGTGGCTCTGCTGGCCAATAGGTCTTTTCTTAGTATTAGTAATTTTGACGAAAATGTCCATGAGATCGTATTGTACTTTTAAGCTAGAGTAAGACCAGCTGGTTACTTGATCCGGCTCCTGGATAGCTAATGGAGTGTTTAAAAATATAATGACCATTTTTACTGTTGTGGCTTGAATTACTGAATTCTGAAAACTTGTTAATTATGTTGAAAATGTGAACAGCTTTTGTTTTCATGCTAATCACCTAGCCTTGTGGTGATCTAGATCTGGAGGTGGAGCATATTAACACTATTCTGTTAAGACTTCCTCAAACTACTTCATTAAAAGAAGCTGTCGCATCCCCTGTGTAGCAGGGGTAGGTAGTGATGAAGGTGAAGGGAACAGGGGGCTTCAGAGGTTTTGCAGTGCATAAAACAAGTTCAACAATATGTTGTTATTGGCTCTAACCAAACACTGCCAATTCTATCACACCCCTCACACAGAAGAGAATGGCTCATGGAAGACAATAAAAATTGAATTAGTTGTGTTCTACAGCTGCAATTTTTTTCTCATTTTGCTGCATTTTTGCAACTCTGAAACTGTATGTATCAGTGTACCATGTGAGCTGGTATCTAGACAGGATTGCATAGCTAAAGTTTTTGGAAATCCAGTTAACATGACTTCCAGAATTATACTGTCTCATCAAGTGTAAATTCATATTATGGCTCATTTAATGAACTGCTGCTTTTTAAATCTTTGTAAAGAAGTCTCAATCACAGTATAAAAGTAACAAATGTAACCATGGTCATATTGTATTAACAATTGCACAGAAGGCAAATCAGGCTGATCTGTTAAACCCTGAAGTTCATCCAGTATGTTGTGAAAATTATACAATAGATATTTATGCAAATATTGAAACTGATAAGGTACAAACAACTCCTAGTACTTACTTTCTTTGGATGAAAGTATGATTTCTGTACAATGTAAATTTATGATGTTTAATGTTCTTAATTTGCATTTTTACTGATATAATGGGATACATAAAGACAGATGTCATTTATGTTTTCTTTTATGAGAGCTAATAATCTGGTTGAGTTTGTTGCATGTTGCTTACATGCTGTGAAACCAAAACGGGTTGTATTATGTACCAAAGGAGAAACAACACAAAACAATGAAAGAACAGTTGCAGTGAGAATATGACACACTGTGAAATAAAAGTCGTTTATGCCAATTCCAACTTACTTCTGTTTTCCAAGCGTCGTGGTTTAAAGTCCACACACTCCTTTGTTTCCCTCCTCCCCCCACCTTCCCACTCCCAGAGGAATGGGGAGGAGAGCCAGAGGAATACAACTCCCATGGATTGAGGTAAAATCAGTCCAGCAATTAAGGTATAACACAAATCACCACTGCTACCACCAACAAATCAATGTTAGAGGAAATAAACAGGGAGAGAGAATACGATACCACCCGCCAACACGAGCCCAGCCCAGAGGAGAGAGCTAACCCCTCCCCTCCTGGCCAGCTTCCAGTCCCCTCCCCGAGCAGGACGTGCTGTGGTATGGAATACCTCCCCGACTAGCCCAGACCAGGCGCCCTATCTCTCCCTCCTCCCTGGCAGAGCATGAGCTACTGCTGAACCCATGACACCAAGCACACATACAGAATTCAGGTACTTACAAGGAGTTATGTTTCTTTATTATGCTCTCCCTGACAAATATGCATGTACACAGAGCAAGTATGCACGTCAGGGTCCAACTGGAGAAAAAACCCACTGCAGGACCCTGTTTCAGTTTGTGATCCTAAGAGTGAAATTAAGACATAAACAAGGTCAAGTACCATAATCAGACAGTTTGTTTATTGCAAATTACAAACAGACAGTTACTATAAAAAAGAAATTATTGTAATAAAGGCGATAGTGATAGGACAGATTAGAAAAAAAGGTGGAAAATGAAGCAAGAATTCGGGTTGCAGAGGGAGAGAGTCACCACCACAGCTCCAGTGGTGTCCCAGGGATCTGTTGTCGTTGTTGTTGGGAGTTCTTCAGGGTTCATAGTCTCGTAGTATCAGAGGAGAGTGCCCCCCAAGAGTTCGTCAGAGGTGGGTGCTCTCATGGAGGCATCCTTCTGGAGTCCCCTTGAAGGTACCCCATGGAGTGTGCCTTACAGAATTACCCTCATGTCCATGTCTCATGGAGGGTGTCTCTCAGGGCCCGTAGTAGTCATTGGCAGAGAGTGTCCTCACAGACTTGTGCTTCTGGAGTCATCCTCATGGCAGTGACTCCCTGGCAATGTGTCTCTTGGTGATGTGTCTCTTGGTGATTACCTTTTCCCAGTTTATAATGAGTTGGGGGAGTAACTCTGTCCTTTGTGTCATGTATTACACTTTCCTGGTGGGCCAGTTTCCCTGGTCATGCAGCCAGCTCTTCAACTGCATGTGTGTGTCTGCACACACATATGTCTGGAACAAATCTTGTGATAAGTAGCAATTTCTCACACCAGTCCTGGAGGTAATGAATGGAAAAGTCAGCTCTTTCTCACTCATCCCTCAGGCAATGGATGGTGGAGTCCCAGTTAGCTCCTCACACTCTTCTCCCAGGCACTGGATATTGGAGTCTTTTCCCAAGTCCTCTCACCCATCTCTGAAAAAAAAGATAGGTGGATTTTCATATCAGCTTCTAAGACCAATCTTTGAGATAATGGACTGCAGTGTCTGATTTCAGATCAGTCCCTCACAGCACAACATACATGCTTTTTTATGTTTCAAAGAAAAATCTGTAAATCAAGTCAAGTGTAGAGCACAGTCATGGCTATTGTCTTACTTTGTTGAAATACAAAGAAAATTTGTTGAAATGCACAAATAAAAATAGACATAATTTTTCTGAACATGGAGGAAAGAAGAGGAAGTCTCTTCCAACCCAAACCATTGTATCATTCTAAGACATTCAAATGCACAAAACAATAGGCTTTGGGCAGCTACCACCATCTTTTTAAAGAGGTATGATTATCTTAATGGGTATCCTAAATAATATAAGAATATCTTTATCAATAAACATTAGCCTCTGCATCTTTTCAACAGTTGCATAAAAGACCAATATACTTTGATTGCTAATGATATTTAAAAGCAAGACAGAAATCTGGGTTCAGATGCCCTTGAAACCCTTCAAACCTCATGCTTAGCTTGCCCAAGGCTGCAAATAAATTTATGCTTATCTGGTGGCAAATCTGTTTGCCAGAAATTGTAACTCTGTCATGCAGCATGCGCAATGGAAGTTTATATACTTTGTGTCTGTATTTGAAGCAAGTGGAAAAGACTTCTTTATAGAGTCAAAATTGTGTGGGGGGAAAGAGCAGTAATTTTTCATCACCAAGATATGTAAGTAGGGGAAGGAATTAGTTTGTTTTGGGTTTGTTTTTTGCTTTATTTTTTTCAAGAAAGAGTGATGGAAAGTTAAAAAGGTATTAAAATTTATTGTGAAAATAAAAAAAAAAGGGAAATCTGTATCTTGCACTTCATCCCAGATAAGTTTTATTATTGTGAATTGAAGAACTGTTGAATTCATCGTGTGTCTCTTCCCCCATACTTCCATCCCAGGCTGTCTTAGTACTTTATCTTTTTAAGAAGAAATTTCAGAGATCAGGAGAAAACACAGAGAAAGATACATTCCCTATGGGCACATGTAGAAAATACATTTTTGAGAGAGCAGAATTTTGTGGTCAAAATAAATTGGTTTCCACTCTCAAGAGGAAACTTCTTAGAACAACAAAGTTAGGTACTTCAAAACAGGTTGTAAGGACTATCTTGGCTGGTGCAATTCTGTCTTTTCATAGGCATCAGTATCATTACATATTCTCTATACATACTCTAAGTTTGACTGAAAAGGAAGTAATGTAAATGGGAAGTAATGGGAAATAGTGCCCATTGGAAGGTCCTCCACAATTTGAATTAACATAACATTAAGTCAATGCTTGCCTCTTGATCTTCTACATAAGTTTAAAGGACTTGCTTTCAGTGTCTGTATCAGCTCTTTGATTGGGGTTTTTTACCTTCCTTGTACATTTATGGAAAATTGTGCTATCCCTTATCAGACATTTTATTAGATAAAACATGACAACAATTTTTGGTCTCCTTTTGGAACAAAACACGATACATGTCAATAGTGATAAATTATCAGCTGTATTTCGCTGAATTAGGTAATGAAATGATTTCCTCTAGGAAGGATTGCTTTGGTACATATTTGCTATGTAATGGGGGTTTTGTCTGTATATGTTTCCCCTTCACTGGTCTTACTGTCTTTTTTTATTTCATAACAGGGAAGCTATTGAGGGAGAAATTAATGAAGAATTTCTAAAACCAAAACTGCTTTTTTTTTTCTTGTTTCAATAGTTGGACTTTTTATTTTGTAATACTTCTATTGTTCATAGTTTGTCCCCATGCTGAAAACTGATATTATCTTCACAGTCCTGAGGATCTTTAAATCTGTCATTTTCAAATATATAGCCATCTATTTCAGCTCTCCATCTGGCAGGTTGTCATAACAGACGGGATCACATTTTGAAGTGAAAAGTCTAAAAGGCTTAACTTTCTAAATCAAGCCTTTATTTTGAAAGCTGAATGACTAAGCTTCCTCTTTTCCCAGTCTGTTACTTCCACTAGTCAACTCTGTTTCCAAGACAGATTCACCCTTTTGAAATACACTGTGAGGAGGAACCAAGACTGCCTATAACTAACTCAAAAAAATGTAATTTGAAACAAGTAGCTCACTCAGAGGTGCACTTGCATTCTGAAAATGATTCTGACATTGCAGGAAATGCAAAACTGTGCTTCTATGAAAGACAGGTGAAGATACGTTATTCCCCTTGATAGCTCTCTATTCCTGATTCCTAAGTCAAACATTAGGTGAGTGAAAGAAAGGGCTGGATTGACTGGCAGTTCTGCTTATGTATTTATTTTGTCTTAGTTTTTCACAGTAGGTAGTGTGAAGCATAGTAAAATCTTTTATTCTGGTTGTGAAAGCAGAGCAGTCTTAAAGTTGCAGAGCATCACTAAGAATTGGATCATAATGTTTTAGGCCTCATGTCACAACAGTACTCAGACATGTAGAGATAAAATAAAATAAAAAAAGACCAAACAAACAAGAACCCCAAAACAAAACATACATCCTGCTTTCTTTCCTTACAGCCTTGCTGGTGAATGTGATTTTCACCTCTTCTACCCTGCTAGCTGCAGAAAAGGGGGTAAATAAGGTAATTCTTTATATCTTCCTCCATCTTTCTGTTGGTTTCTTCGTAAGCACACTGGTTCCAAACTAATTATAAGAAAAAATGTAGAAATGGATCCAACAGCTCCTGTAATACTGTTTAGCTTTCTCCTCACACCTGTTTCCTCTGGCTGGTGTTTTTTTTTCTCTCCTGGAGAGAATGATCAGAATGTCAGCAAGCTGACTGAAACCCACATTTAAAAGCTGATCTATGAGGAAACAACTGTTAACACTTAGTTTTGACAGTCTCAAAATCTGAAGATCAAAATGCATAGCAAAGACTAAAAATGTATCAGATTATTAACAAATTCATTTATCTCTGTGTCTACTTATGGATGTATTACCTCCTGAAGGCCACTATCATAAAGATGCAATGTTGCCAATATGTTCTTTTTAGACAGTATGCTTTTTCTCTTGATAATACTTTTTTTCCCTTCACCACTTACAGAACATTGGTTTTGGTTGTCTGAAACTGCAGCTTCAGGTTCTTCCAGTTGCTGAAAAATGAATGTGTTCATTGTCCTCATTCATTACATTTGTCTGTCTTTGACTCCAACAACTGACAAGCTTGAGGGGTGGGCCAATGCCAAGCTTATGAAATTCAACCAAGCCATGTGCAAGGATCTACACCTGGGTGAGGACAATCCCAGGCACAGCTACAGGCTGGGCAGAGAAGTGATTCAGAGCAGCTCTGTGGAGAAGGACTTGGGGGTGCTGGCTGATCCCAGGTAAGGCATTCCTGCCCATGGCATGGGGTTAGAACTAGATGATCTTAAGGTCCTTTCCAACCCTAACCATTCTATGATTCTATAATTATTGCTTTGCTCATTTCTTATACCAGGTTTGGCAGTCCAGCTTATTGTGGGCTCCATAGTTAACTTTTCCTTTTCTCCCCTTCCCCCAATGATATGAACTCTTAGAGGTACATAAGCACTTCTTATATTCACTGCTGCTAGCATACGAAGAAAGGTGCAAAAAGAAGATTTTCCAGTTTTCCCAAGAAGGAAAGAAGAGCAGAGCTCACAATTGGCTTGTGTGTGGAATGTCTTATGAAATAGAAATAGGCTAAAGAAGCAGAAATTTTTGTAAAAAGCTTGGAGATATTTTTCCTGAATAACCATTTTTCTAACCCATTTTCTAACTTATTTTCATCAGTGTCAAAAGACTCCAAATTACGTGATCTTGAAAACATTCCCCACCTCTTCTGCTCTCTGTGTGGTCTTGGTTGATCCCAAGCTCAAGGTAAGGACACGTGATTATCTTACGAATGAATAAAAATTAGATATTTCCTGCAAAGACTAGAAAAAGCTATGAGGGAAAACAGAATACTCTGTGGAATATCTCAGGGCATTACTATGAACCAGAATATCTGTTTCCCAAGATA
Source organism: Melopsittacus undulatus (assembly GCF_012275295.1). NCBI lineage: Eukaryota > Metazoa > Chordata > Aves > Psittaciformes > Psittaculidae > Melopsittacus > Melopsittacus undulatus. The sequence goes on from NC_047528.1 coordinate 96,820,353, forward strand.
TTTTTTTATTTCTCTGTCAAAACAGAGATGCTTTTGTATAAACAAGTTTTATTTGTTTGGATTTTGTGTAGATGTGATTTCCCAGGTGCCAGTCAGCATTGCCTTTTCCCATATAGACAGAAAAGTCAAGCCTTTTCTGAATGGAAAAGAATGGTTGATAAAATTAACAGTGCTTGTTTTTCAAGCCTAGAAATTATTTCTAAACCAGCATATATGTTTTTCATTGAAAAATGTGGTTTCTGGAAAAGCTAATGAGACTAAACACTTCTTCCAGCACACTAATAGTTATTTTTGAACAAGCTGAAACTGTTTAATTCAAAAAATGTGATAAGTATTTAACAGGAAAAGGCAATTTTTGATTTTCAGTCTATGTGTAATGCTTGGCATTAACTCAATATGCTTCATCCCATGAATTTCTGAAGAGCTCAGAGTCCAATTATCAATCTTAACTAAGCAGAACAACTGCTTTAGTGACTTGCCACATGACAATTTATGTTAATTTATAGATACACATGCTGTAGGACTAAACCTTTACACAGGAGATATTGTAACTCATAATGATGAATGCAATACAGGGCAGTATGCATTTCAGTCCCAAGAAAAAAAGTAACAGATTGGGGTTTTAGAACTGTAGGGGAAATAAGCTTATTTTTATAAACAAATTAACTCATCCATGCCTTCATGCCATTAAAATCCCTCATTATTTAAAATTATAGGTTATGTTTGCCTGCCATGTCTGGCATGAATCAAACCCTTTTCTGTTTGGCTAAGTACTGTGAGCAAATAGATAAAACAAATGGTGGCAGGAGTTTGAGGGCTCTTTCCTCTCATTAATTTCCTTTTAGTGGATTAGACTAGCTTGTTGGGTGTGTATTTCTTACACCTGTGGCAGGATAACGCCAGCAAAGAAGGTGCCTCCTTGAATCAAGGGGAAAGGTAAGGGGGATGACTGCTGTTGATAGAAATCTACCTCTCCACATGATCCAGTTCTCCTTGGAAGCAAACATGCTGAAGGAAATACAACTACCATTGTTTTACAAGCATACCACCTCAGGAAAGCAAGCTGTCTTTTTTTTCTATTTAGGAAGACAGTACATCAATCATCTTTTGTTTTACCTGTCAGTGCTAAAGTGGTGTTTCAGCACTGCACAAACTGAAATCTAAAAGCAGTATAAAAATATAAATTAAGAATCAAAAGTCTTGAGAAAAGATATTTGCAAAGGAGACCCTTTTAGTAGCAGAAACATCACTATTTCTGTGTACTACTTTATTTTTCGGTGCTAAAAACCCAGAAATGGATGTTTTATTTTAAATCCAGGTGTAGTGCTGGATAGCACTAAAGAATATATTTGCTTGACTATTTAGTTTTTTTTTTTACTCAGTATTAGCATTTCTTTCCCTGCAGAAGTGCTTTGACTTGTGGACTGTTGGGAAAGGATGAAGACTGGCATCTCTTTTTAGTGTAGGGAAAAGAGAGAGCAAGAAGGTGGAACTAGATGAGACAGAGATGTTAATTTGTGGGAGAAACTGTGTCCATGGTATTGTCTGCAGTTGTGGGATGGCCAATCTCTGCCTCCTCTGGCACAGCCAAATCTGTCAGTCTGTTGTCCTTGATGTCCTTGATGTCTGCCTCTTTCCCTTGCTGTCATTGCCTTGCTCCCGGCCATCTCACTTCATAGCAGATTTACTCCCTGCTTTCAGGGAGACAGAGAAGTAGTTTTTCATAATGTTTAATTCTTCAGAAAAATCCTGACAAACTACAGTTCCTAATATGATTTATTTCACTGAGATGAGAAAAACAGAGCTTGTTTTCAACCAAATAAAAAATATGGCTTTACCCAAAGTTTCATTGTACAATGCTAAAATTGAAGCAGGCACTTAGATCCTGTTCCATGCATTTTCTTGCTATGTCACCTGAAGCAAATTTAATACACTTTACAACAGATTTATGAGACCATTTGTGTTCAAAATAAATAAACATTTTGCTGTCTTACCAACAACATGAGTAGCATGATGTTCCTTAAATTAAATCCACACAATGTGAAGCACCCTTAGTGCTGTAGAATGAAGTTATTATGCTCTAAACTGTGCCTTTGCTTTCAGTGACACCACTGCAAAACAAGTGAAAATATTCTGTAGGAGCAGAATTTGTTGGTAAGATGAGAAGAAAGGACTGAAGATAACACAGGCTTTTATTAAACCATATTATATCAGTGGCTGGACATTGCCATTGGATAGGAAAGTTGAGAATAAATCCTTTTGTTTGCTTTGCATGTGGTCCTTCTTTATTAAATTGTCTTTAACTAGACCCACAAGTTTTTCACCTTATTTTTCTCTCTGTCCTGGTGAAGAGCAAGAGATATAAAAATTTAACCTGAAAGTGCGTACCACAGCATGTTGCCTAAAATCTGTCATACAAGATCTCACTGTGAATTTCAACAATAACAAATATGAAGCGTATTTACCCAATGTAATTAAAACTTCCTGAGTGAGTTGTCTCAAAAGTAAAATTCACTTACATAGGTACTTCAGTATTTGGAAGGAATATAGCACAGAATTCGGGAAAAAATAGTAAGACTAATAAGTATAAAATTCCATGCTAACTTATGATTTGTAATGCCTGCTTAAGTCTTTTGGGTTTAGTACTTTCTACTTAACGTTAAATATTCAAGAAGGTAAGAGCAGAGTATTAGAGAAGAATATAATTTTCCTATACTATAATTATTATTACTTTTGGAGTATTCTTATCAAAATCTATTGTTAGATGATACATGGTGTTCTCACAGTTACAGCACTGAGATTAAGATTGGTGCAGAGCTTGTCAAGAAACTGAAAACATCTTGCCACTTGGTAGGTTGTAGGGTAGTCATTATGAGCAAGTGACTTACATCAATATTTCTCCTCATGTTGGGGTGCCCATTTCCTGGAAGCCTTCATCACGTAGGCAGGCAGACAACTGCATTACAGTGACCAAATTACAATTTATATAAGAATAATTCTTGTCTGACACCAGTCTAATGTCCATTGAAGTCAATGAAAACATGTGCTGGAGAAAGATAATGTAAGAGAAGAATAAGAATACACTTAACGGAAAATGGTACAATCCTCTTCACTTAGATCCTCACACCTTAAAAGACATACATTTTGGTATGTTTTTCTTTGGGTTTTATGGCTATCTATTTTTCTATTCTCCTTTATTTTATTTTTTTTTCCAATCAGTTGTTGCTTTCATTTTTGGTGTGCATAGAGTTACAAACACTGGAAACACTTGAATTTGTTTAACAATATTACGTATGGGTATAATAAAAATATTTAAATAGCAATAGATCTTATGCTTGACAAACTATCATCTTTGACAGCTTAAAAATATTCACTTTGAATATCTTTATTATTCATTCAAATTAGTAAATTAAATAATATTATTTTGTTGTATTGTCACAAAATATCTCAACCAGCTGTTTTAACAAAGGTGCATGGTTTTCTAAGCTTAATGTAGGAAAAATTAAAACCATTACTTTGTTCTCATTCTGCTACCTTTATTGAAGGAACTGATTATGATTAAACAAACTCTTAACAAATGTAAGCAGCTTTCTTCTTTGGCTTTTCTTGTTTGACTTGTGAAGTTTAGTCATATTTTAATTTTGTCTTATGTTGCATTGCATGGGAATAAGATGGCATGACATGTTTGATTTAAAACAAAATGACATGTCAAAGTGAAAAAATTTTAGCTAAAAACCATATTTTAAAAAATCGTGCTTTCAGTAAGAAAGTTATATGGAGAAGTTTTTTCACCCCTTTAAAATATATTTAATAATAATAATTAAAAAATCAGTCTTACTAGTGTTTTGGTTTAGGGTTGTTTTTTTGGCCTTTTTTTTTTTTTAATCATTCTAAGAGAAAACAGTTCTTCTGAGGCTGGAGGAGGTAAATTGGATGAACTTGGATAGACTGGAAAGTTCACAAGTTTTATACCTTCAGGGGTGTTTTCAGGGGGAACACTTTGCTTTTCTGAGGGAAAAAGCCCAGTATTAACAACCAGAAGGTGGGAAAATAGTGATCACATTAATGACTAAAGACTGATCTGGTAAAAATAGTCACCATACAAGGGTCTCTTACTTTCTTAATGGAACAGCATATTAATAGTTGAGTTTGTAGTGACAGAGTGGGCATGAACAGACTTCCACAGAGAAACAGGCTAGATATTTTGTCATATTCTCCATTGCAGTCTCTGGAACACTTCTCACTCCCAAGTAATGGCCAAGAGACAAGCAAGTAAAGCCTGAATGTGCAGAGAAGAAAACTGCATTGAGAAGTGTATTGACTTGATGGGAATGAAGAAAACATAAGGAATACTGGAGACTTGCCCCAAAAGGATTAGTTTTTTCCTACTAGCATTAAAATATTCCCTATAGGCATTCACATTTCATAGCAAGAGAGTGAAGAATGGCTGGTGGCAGAACATACACTTCACATTGATAGATGCTCTAGTACAGAAATAGAAGGTTTTTTTATACTCAAGGTATGTTTTGTTGTTGTTACTGGTTTTGTTTTGTTGTCAATTAAGAATAATGTGATCTCCTGAGTTTTCCTTGCAATGCCATTTGAGTTCCAAATGTATTTTTTCAATAGGAAATTAATACTTGAATAAAAAAACCCTCAAATTTTCAGTCTTCTTCTTTCTTCTCTAATACAGGGTCTTTTCTGCTAATAAATTTGCTTTAACAATTAAAAAAATCCCAGCATTGACATTTCTAAATGTTTCCAGGTATATTAGAGAAAATATAAGCTGCCTATGAGGATGCTGGGGAAGGACTCATCATTAGGGACTGTAGTGATATGAAAAAGGTTAATAGGTTCAAACTTAAACACAGGAAGTTTAGATTAGGTATAAGGAGAAGTTATTTACTGCGAGGGGGGTGAAGCACTTGAATAGGTTGCCTGAGGAAGTTGTGAATGCTCCATCTGAGGCAGCATTCAAGCCAGGTTGTGCAGAGCCTTGGTGACATGGTTTAGCGTGAGGTGTCCCTGCCCATGGCAGGGGGGTTGGAATTTGATGATTTTAAGGTCCTTTCCAACCCTAACTATTCTATGATTCTAAAATATTCTAAAATCTAAAGGATTCCAGTACATGCTCTTTTTCAAATAATTTCCTGAGAAGGCCTCTCAGTTACAAATTCCAGGGAGGCTAAATTGTGGTTTTCTTGAAATGCTGAACTGCTGCATAGCGATTATCATAGTTGTTATTGACAGTATAAACCATCCCCTTCCACAGTTATCATTTTACAATCAGCTAAATAATGATTAATCCAGATTGTAGTTTTGGGGTATTCTTTTTTCAGTCATTGCTCCAGGCTGTGGAAAATATATCAATTTCATGTTAAAAGTCCTATGTTTTTTGTGTTTTAGTCTTAAAATTTTCTTGATTTTATGAGGTTAAAAAAACATTATCAGATTTTACACTGTGTAAATTGTCAGAAGGTTCTAACAAGATAAGCAATACATTGTACTAGTGGACTTCCTAAGCACCTCTAAGGTAAAACCTGGTTTTAGGCTTCATGTCGTGAAAAACATGAACATGAGTAGCAGATCTTGTCAATGTATAAAGCCATGAGATTAAGAAAATTACTTTAAAAACAGCTGTGAATTTCCTCACAAAACACATTTTTATTACTTGCGCCGGACACCTCTGGCAAAGGGTATTCCAAAATCTTGTTTAAGCTTATCTGGATTTAAAGATTATAAATTTTCCTATACATATAACATATATGCATAAAATATTACATACATTATAATGTATATATTGTGTTATTTATATATATAATAATTATTCTTTCTGATTTTTTAATGGTCAATAATTAATCATAGACCTTTAAAAGGAGGTGTTTTTTAAATAGTACTTTTTTTTTTTAAGTGAAACAAGCCACATATCTTCAGTGTTTTCTTATAAGCCGAGTGCTTCTCTCTTTTGGCATTTAAGCCACCTTTCTGAACAGCATCTGAGGCTTTATTGGAAGCAAATTATGAGAAATATTTTTTTTTGTACCTCTTAGACATGACATCCTTGGTAGTATATAAAAGAATTACTCTGGTATTTTTGTAGCTTTTAGTTGTGATCCACAATCTTGTAATATATTTTCTGACAAGTTTCTGTGTTTCTGCATAGCCAATTATGTCATATTTGTACATTTTATTTTTGCTTCTGAAATACAGTCATATGGTCTCGACTTGGCTTTTCTTATTGCTTCTTGATCATCATGATTATTCTGAATCTGTATCCTCTCTTCCAAAATATTCATAGTCTTGCCTAGACTGCTACTGTCTGTAATTTTTGCAAATGTATTTTACATTTTATCATAAAACAGTTCTATTATTCAAGGGCAACTGAGCAGAATAAACTCTAGAGTAGATCTCTACTGTAAACCACCTGCAGTGCCTTAACGATGTAACAATGTATAAACTTATCTGCATTGCTTTGAGATTTTTTCATTTGTTTCTTGATTGTTTATTTATGTAGAGTTTCCTTAATTTATGAGGTGTCTGTGTGTGGAAGGCATCAAAATCTCTGTAAATATATACCCTGTTAACTTGCCCATATGTTTAGGTAAAGAAGAAAACAACTGGTTCAGCATTTTTGTCCTTGACAAATCTACGCTATCATCTTATTTTCTGTGTACTAATAAAATGTTTAATAATTTAAGTCATCATCTTTTCATTTACTGAAAATAGACTGATGGGTTTTTCCTCACTCATCTCTGTCCATTATAGTAAATGATAAAGTAAAATGTGAAGTGTTCTGATGTATATTTCAAGATAGCTATTAGTTGTCTAGAGAAAAGGGGAACAGACTAAACAGTATTTAGAAACTTAAAAATGCTAACAAAGTTCCACTGGATTTCTCATGAAGATCATTAAAAAAAACCAGCCAAAAGTATTTTGGAACAATGTTCCAAATCTCAGTTAAATAGTCTTTTTTCTGAGAAGTGATAGGAATAACAAAGAAAAAACATCAATTTTGGCATATCTTCTATTTCTTGTTATTTTTGATTGATATTTAAACAGCAGATCTTTATTTCTTCTGTTATTTTATTTCACCTTATTCATAAAATATTTTCTTGTTGCTTTATATCCCTTGACAGTTATAACTGGTATTGTGTTTTCTTTGCTGATTTTATTCGATGTTTTGTGACATCTCTTTCAACTCATGCTTAATCATATCTTTATTCCTGATTTTCCTGTTTATGACCTTTTAGATTATTTAAAACCTTTCTTGAAGGTTTACTGTTCTCTTACTTACTTTCCCTGTATGCTGGGTTAACTTTCCCTTTAGTGCTGTTTTCCAGTACCACCGATTCTTCCATGTTTTTAACTCTCTTAGATTTTCTGCTCCAGGAATTATAACTGCCACTTACCTTATTTCCTTTACCTTAATGTATTGATGTTTTCTTGGTTTGTTTATTTTTTGGGTTTTGTTTGTTTGTTTGGGGTTTTTTGTTTGTTTTGGTTTTCTGGTTAATTGGTTGGTTTTTGTTAGTTTTTTTTGTTTGTTTGTTTTGTGTGTGTGTTATTCTTTGTTGTACATAAGCTTTGGAATAGTCCTTTGCATAGGAATATTTTTATTCTGAGATTGTGGTATTACTACTGTGCCTTTTTCACAGTCTAGCAGATGTTAAAAAATATCTTTTTTTTCTGAGAAAAGAGTATTACAGCAAAGAAATATTAGAATTTGAGTCTGAAAATTTAAGGCATTCCTGCAAAAAATGAGATGTCATAAAATAACATATTGTAGGCCTAATCAAATGTTTTGCTTCCTTCTATGAATATTTCAAGAAAATGAATGCTGAGAAAGTCAGGAGAATGTTCATCATACAGCCCTTTATCACTGCATAAAAATGCCTTTATAGAAATACATTGCTTTTTTTTTAACCTGTCTATCACTAGGCATACGGATAGATTTGAGATTCTATCAACAGTACATTTCAAAGAGTATTTGCAAATATGCATTATAAAATGACTGACCAAAGAAAGGGATTACAGCTTTGGTTTCTAGTGAGTCTATTGGGAGGCAGGAACCTATTGGCAGTGCTCAAAAGAAATATTCCAATTGTGGAAGGTGAAGAGAGTCCCATGACAGGTGAATTATCTAGTTTGTCACTGAAGACAAAATGTCTAGTAATTGTCTTCCACTGAAAATGAAGTTGTTTTATATCATTATGGAGCAATACAAAATCCACTATTTCAATCAGATATAAAACAAGGGGTTTTTTTGTTTTTAGTGTGAAAACTTTCGTGTCCTAATTAGCTCTGAACATGCAATGGATATAACTGATAATTTAAGGAACTAAAGTAGCATCCTCTCCACTATTTCCCATTGCAGACAAGTTCTTTAACCATCTTACAAGTCAAAACTAACTACAATGCTGCAACCACAGTCTGACATTCTTAAATGAGTCTTGCATAACCTTAGGTCCCCTTTTGTAAACATTTTTTGTTAAGCTGCTTCTTAGCATCTTTGTGCTGGATTAATATCGTACTCTTGGATCAGTAAATAAGCACTGAATATACATATCGCAGTGAGAGAATACCACAAATCTGACGATTCTATGGATAAAACAGATGAACTGGCACTGTTGAGATAAGAAGATTCATGTCATAGAAGGTACATGAAATGTAGTCCGAAGAAAATTTCAGTTTTACTCCCAGAGTGCTTTTTTTTTTTTTTTAAGTACAGTTAATCTGCACCTAAATTCATGGAAACTGATGTCCACAAGCAATGAGAAAAGAGAGCTTTATGAAACTGTAGTTATAATCTCAGTATAAAATATGACTCAAACATCTCTTTTCTCTGCTGCATAATAGAATGTTACCATAGTGTCTAAAAATGCCTCTGAATAGGCACCATTATCTTAGGAGTTTGGAGAAATGCTTACTTAAATAATTTTTAAAAAATACTAATTTCTTTTGGGTTCTTATAGAGATTTGGGATTTTTGTCTTTTAAAATAATGTACCCTTTTCATACTTCAATTAAAAAAAAATTAACACTCTTTCTGTTTGTTCATTTGGCTGTTTTATTTAACAGGAGTATCTTTACTGCTCACTGTATTATTTACTGAACATTTTTTTTGGATTTGGATTGCTATTTTTTCTTTTAATTTGCTTACTTAAAAAGTATTTTTAGGAAAAATTTTAAATTTCTATATGGAGCTAAAGTGTTTGCAGATGCAGTTCTGATCTGTTTTACAGAAGGTCTGTACAGAACTGTACCTTAGGAATGAAGGTACAAGAAAGTCTTGGAAAAAAACAATTTGTTGTCACCTGTATGAATAGCAAGCAAAATAGACAAGGTTTCCAGCAACTTCTGAGTCCCGAAAAACATGTTTGTTTGGGGCTTTTTATGTATTCAAAAAGTTATGTACATTTTTCCATTTGAGCTGGACAATACCTTATGCTCTCTCTGCTTTGCCTTGTTATTTTTGTTTTTCTAGACAGACACATTGCTTCTTGTGTCAAATTTTACTCATTTTTTCATTCTCCTTCAGTATCTTCTTTAAAATGCAATCCTACAATTACATAACATTTATATTTCTTACAATGGCAGGATCCTTTTAAAATTAAAAGAATATATATGAGATTTTGTTAGTCTGAATGAACTAATTTTAAAAGTTGTTTTTCCTCTAATTTTTCTAAACACTGCTGGTTAATGCCAACCTTACAGAAGTTATAATTGGAGAAAAAAATAGAAAGAAGAAGTAATTACGTACAGGACAGTTAAGTTTTTCATGCAAAAACTCAGCCAAATGACAGATATTCCAGAAAATTGAGTGATTTTTCACAACCATTCTTGCATCATTGCTGCTTTTGTGGAACAATAGTTATATTAGAAGGCAACCTCAAGCAATGGAATGTGTTGAGTGAAGTGCCTGCTTCTACAATGATATCCATCAGCTGGCTTTTAAATGGTCTGTGTTCTGTTTTTTTGAATGATGAAGGACAAGTCTGTTTCGTGTTGATGTTTTTGCCCATAAATAATCAAAAGTAACTGTGAATTCAAGGCCTGAGGGTGAAGTTTCACCTTGCTGATGTCAATGACAAACATCAAATGACTTTAATGGGACTTAGTACATTTTGAATCTGTATAGCTTAATAAATGTACTGTGTTATTATTATTCAACCATTAAGCATCAGTGATAAAATCAGGTTCTATTTTTGATATTTTTTCTTCAATGTGTTGCTGAATTCTATGCACTTGCATTCCTGCAGACAATTCATCATCAAGATGCCATTTCTAACCTGAAAAAACAGTGTTGATTATGTGTACTTAGTTTTCATGGCAAGGTTTTCCTAGCAGGAGAAGCTACAGGGGTGGCTTCTGTGAGAAGCTGCCAGAAGTTTCCCCTGTGTCTGATAGAGCCAATGCCAGTCAGCTCCAAGAAGGACCCATCACTGGCCAAAGCTGACCCCATCAGTGATGGTGGTAGCACCTCTGGGGTAAAAAAATTAAGAGGGAAAAATTTTTGCACAACTGCAACTGCAACCAGAGAGAGGAGTGAGAATATGTGAGAGAAACAGCTCTGCACACAGCAAGGTCAGTGCAGAAGGAAGGGAGATGTTCTGGATGTTGGAGCACAGATTGTCCTGCAGGCCGCAGTACAGACCATGGTGAGGCAGGCTGTGCCCTGCAGCCCATGGAAGTCCATGGTGGAGCAGATATCCACCTGCAGCCTGGCAGGCCCCACACTTGAGCAAAAGGGTGCCTGAAGGAGCCTGTGACCCTGTGGGAAGTCCATTCTGGAGAAGGCTCTTGGCATCTCTCCCCATGGAGAGAGGAGTCCACGCTGGAGCAGGTTTGATGCAGAATGGTGACCATATCTAGAACCCTTTTATTCTGCAGAAGGGCATGATTCAACAGTGCAGTTGAGGAAGTAATCTAAAGAGCACTAAGAGAGTGAGACTAAAGCTGAGATTAGAAAAATACAGATTTTTTTTCTCATGTTCTAAGAGAAATTAACGAGTTCTAACATTTTTTTCATACTGACTCAGGATGAAAATAGCCGGTTTTGATATAATTAGAGTTACACATTTTGTATTGTTGAAATGAGCTAAAACAGCCAGCTCACTTTCAGCTCCCATTTAGCATTATTTATGTAGCTGTACCTGACACTCTTAACATGAATCTGTAAACCCGGTTAGACAGGCAATATTAGCAGAGGTGACTTGGGCCCACAGTATACTGTGTTGTTTGAAGTATTTACTGTTAGAAATTAAGGAATAATTTTTAAATTCTAAAAATAGAACTAACCACACTGCAAAGACCAAATCCTCAGTACATCAAACTTTGTGCCATTACACGAGGACTCTTTTTTGATTTGGGTCCTTGGATAAGTAAGAGGAGAAAGAGGTTGTCAGGCAAGAATTGGGTAATTATAAACAGCATCATAAAATTAACTTACCTTTTGCAGAGCTGGTGCTATTTTATAATCACTATGACACAGGATCGTTTTAAGGAAGGGTCAAGTACAGTTATGTTTAAAATGAGCATCTTCCGTGCATGTAGTTCTGAAGAGTAAGATTAAAAAGCAAACAAACTGAAACTAATAAAACACCACTCTTTCTCAAATGACACTCTTTTGCTAATAATTGCCAAAAGACGAATTAAAATAGAAATGGTGGAATAAGTTCTGTGCTTACAGCAGGACTATGTCACGGAGGAAGAACCTGCTCTTCAGATACCAGTTTCTTTTCTTTCTTGCATCTTGGAAGGAACAGTGCTGGTAGATTTATTATCTTTAGAGTAAAAATACTGTACAGCATTGTCTGTTGCCCTGCATGTTAAGCTAGCAAATGAAATGGAAGTTGCACCTGTCAGTGTTAAAGTTATTTTATTGCAATGCTCTTTGCTTGTTTCTCAAGGTTGTGATGCTTTCTTCCTGAGCCAGTTATTAATTATTTGTTTAGTTGAAAGAATGTGATTGTTTTGTGAAGAATCCTATTGTATGAGGAGAAAAATGAGCAAACATGTTCAGATGCAGTCATTCACTCTGTGTTTGGGTTTTTTTGCCCTAGTGTGCAATTATATGCATCTTAAGGTAAACAGAGGGATGAGAGCATTAACTCACTGAAGTTAAGATTGCTTCTTGAGGTGAAATCTTTATTGCCTCAGACAAGAGACTGTGAAATTTTTATTGTTACTTTTTTTTTTCTTTTACTCTCTCTGTCTTGTTCCAGATCAACCTTTTTAATGCCAAGGAGATTTTCTTTCATTGTGCTTTCTTCATGTCAATGTCATTCTTTACTTTCTCCCTGATTTCGATGTCATTAGTAGCCCACCTTGTATCAATGATCCAATGCTCACAAAGGTCAGTAATGTTAGATCTATATATATATATAGATAAGTTTTTCTTTGGAAGCTTTGAGGTTTTCAGAACACTTTTCCTTTCTATCCAGTTTAAAGTAAAGAAGAAATAATAAGATGAAGAACAATGTTCATCACCTTTCCCCACTCCCAGAATATCTAGGAACTTTTTTATCAGAGCACACTCTGCTAATATCAGGGACCCATGTTCCAGCTATAAACCTGTAGCCTGCTTCAAATTTCTGTTTTACTTAATCCATAACAGAGAGTTTGAAGTATTTTTGTTCCTTGGATTTTGCATTTACACCCTAAATAAAGAGCTATTCCGAAATGAATGCCTCTTTGCCTTTAGTGGAGCTGTTCTATTTTGCTCATTTGTAATTCAGTAAGAATTCACTGAACAATAGAATCATAGAATAGTTTGGGTTGGAAAGTTCATTTAGTTTCAACCCTGCTGCCATGGGCAGGGACACCTTTTAATAAATCAGGTTGCTCTGAGCCCCATCCAATCTGGCTTTGAATGAAAGAAGAGAAAAATATGTGTGTGGCATATCACGACAGGGACTCAAGTTGATGCAGAGACTCAAACCCTCCTTTATTACCACCAAGCCTTTTTTATCTCCTTGTTTGGTACTTTCCCAAAGTGCACATACATACAATGTTCAATCTCACTGGCTACTGTGAAACTCTCCAGGTAAATAGTCCAATCACAGTGTTGCAGACCCTCTCACAACCCATATCCTCTGGCCTCCAGCTGAGATTCCCACCACAACTACATCCTGGCCCATCCTCCCAAGGCTTGCTTTGCTTACCTTCCCTGTCCTTTAACATTCCAACTCATCGCCTCAGGGCTTGTCAAGCACCAAGGCATCAGAGCTCATTCCCATACTCTTTTTTCATGCAAATCTTACTGCTTTCACTCCCCAGGAATGTGTATGTCAGGATTTAGATTTTGACATCTAAAGTATCTTTAATTTCATGTGCTCAGTTTATGAATATCCTTTTTGTAGGGGAAAATCTCACAATGTGACTCACATGTATTTCAGTAGACTTATCATTAACGTGGAAGGGATATCACCAGATGTGCATTGTGAGGCTTTTCATCATGCTTCTCCATCATGAGACACAAATATAAATTTGCCTGTCTTCTTCCCTTTCCCATTTGAATCAAAACCTATGTACACCCCAATATCCAGTTTAAGAATAATCTATCCTTTTGAAATTAGGTCATACATTCATTAGAAATATTTATATGTGAGCAAATTGTTATTTTCTAAAAAAAAAGACTCAGAGCTGTTAAACATCTGTAATTCCTATCACATGGAAAATTTTTGTTTACTTTACTGTACTCCTAATAACATTTTATAAATCTATGAGATGGTGTAGAGCAGCATTCCAGACTTCTAAGCTGGGTTAAGCTCTAAGAATCTCTCTTGCAATGCTTGGGTTTACTATACATTATTTTTAATATTGAGTAGAAGAAATTAGAAACACGTCACAGAAAGGTCTTTTTCAGCCAGATTGAGAACCTGTGGGAAATTTACTGAGCTAGTTGTATTAAGGGCATAGAAGTTCATCCAACAATAACTCCAGGAAGCTCAAACTCTTAACAGATTTTTCATGCCATATTACTCTGGTGATTGTTAAGGCACAACTCCTTCTCATGAAAGTCTCCCAAAACCTTGAGAAAGAAGCATTGTTTTGTCAGTTTTAGTCAATGAAAGTATAATTCAGCACTATTTAGAATATACTCTTAAGTCTGAGCAGATGGAAAAGCAGAAACTGCCATGGCCAAAGTTCTCCTGATTTCTGTGAAACATATGATTTGACAAATTATTTAATTAGAAAACTTTTTGTCAGGAATATCCTGAACAGCTGTGGACTTGATTGCATCTTATAAACATGAAAGAGTTTGGAATAGCCAAGAAAAAGCAAAGCTAAATTTATTTAAATAGGATATTCATTCAACGCTTTCATTATCCTCCTCAAATTCTCTGCTAATTTGGAAATCTCTTGCATCAGATGGCAAATTAATGTCTTTGTGTTTGAGATCATATTCCTGCTAACTTTTGAATAGTTTCTTTGGGTTGTTTTTTTAAAATTAGCTGGAGTTCATAAGATACCTAATCAACTATGGCCTAGAACAGGAACAGTTTTATCGTAACTCTAAATCATCCCTTTGGGTCCTGGGCTGCTCTTTCACACATCATTTCTGGAATATATGAAATTTGAGAAAACTCAAGTGGAAGTTTTCGAGCCATATGTAACTGAACTAAGTTGCACAACTTCAACTTTGAATAGGAACCAGTAATATCAGTAAATGCGGCCATACTAGTGAAAGAAGTCTTGCAGTGAAGGTGCTGCTGTCATCTATTGTAGTTGTTAATAACTGGGTGGATTAAAATATTTTGTAATCCATTCAATAATTTTTTATGTTGCTGCCTCTCTGTTCTTCAGAAAAGGATCAAAAGCATAAAGATATGTAACTTTACAGAGGATGTTGTAAAAAACCAAAATATTTTGTAAATATCTCTAGTCGCATCTCTTACTACATGAATGGAAAAGGAAATACTTACTAAGACATGTCCAGTATAATATCCCTCTTATGATGCTAACCTCGTTATCTATATCTGTTGAAGTTGCAGCAGAAGATGGCAGTCTTTATTCAGTGTAGAATGCCTAGACTAAATATTTTGATTTAAAAGGAGCAGTAAACACTCTCAGTTATTAAGGAAACCTATATGCAAATAGTAATATAGTAAATCTTTTGTAAGCATATCATTTCTGCATTAACAGCTATGTAATAAAACAGAAACCATGTTTTGCATTATTAAAGCATCAAACCAATCAGATTATGAAGCACTAATGCTTCATCGAGCATCGTTGAGTTAAGCTGTCTTGTGTTTTATACAATGTTTATACTTTTGGTTTGTTTACAGAAGAATGTTTAAGAGAGGAAAAAGTTTAAAGTCCAGTAAAAGTGAATAACTGATTGTCTTCCCAGCTCAGAAATACTAAAATTTCCTAATGGTGTGACATTGTTTTGCATTTCTAAGTTTGGTGATCAAAATATGAAATTAGGAGTTCTCCCTCTTAAACAGAAGATAAATGAACTAGAATAGTTCCGGGTGTTTATCCTGTATATGTAGCCTTTCACGACAGGGACTCAAGTTGATGCAGAGACTCAAACCCTCCTTCATTACCACCAAGCCCTTTTTATCCCCTTGTTTGGTACTTTCCCAACCTGCACGTACATACAACATTTAATCTTGTTGGCCACTGTGAAACTCAGGTAAATAGTCCAATCACAATGTTGCAGACCCTCTCACAATCCCCACATCCTCTGGCCTCCAGCTGAGATTCCCACCACAACTACATCTTGGCCAATCCTCCTAAGGCTTGCTTTGCTTACCTTCCCTGTCCTTTAACATTCCAGCTCATCGCCTCAGGGCTTGTCAAGCACCAGGGCATCAGAGCTCATTCCCATACTAATTTTTCTTGCAAATCTTATTGTCTTCACTACCCACATGTATATTTCAGATATCTCTACAAGTGGCATACCTAACTAATTCTTAAAAGCTGAATCAACAAATTGAAGGATTCATAGGCATTCATTAAACACAAATATTTATTTGTATACATTCATTCTGTTGTCTAAATTTTTCGACAGTATTAATCATAATTCTTATTGAAGTGTTTATCTCTCTCTAATACAGACACTGTATTCGTGCTAATGGGAGCAGGATTCTTTCACTGGATAAGGCCTTTTATTTTCTAAGATGAATGTTACAGTTCTCTGATTTGTTGCCAGTAGTTCTGTAAGGTGACAAGAACTTCCTGCATCTGCTTGCTTTGCCACCAACATAAACAGTGGTAGATTAGAGCTGGAATGAACAGATGCATGATCTGCAACTTGTCCAAAGTATTGTGTCTCTTGCTTTTCCATAAGACAGTTGCTCTATATATTTTGTATCAGTCACTTTCTAACAGTCATAGATAACGATATACTTTTTTTTCAAGCACTAAAGTCACTAAGACTCACTGAAGTCACTCAAGTTTTGAAGTTTTGAAGTTTTGCAGTTTTAAAGTTCCTGAATATCCACTAAGGTAATTTAACTTTCTTTTTTTTTTTTAAATGGAATATGCATCATCTCTCAATCTTCTGTGATTTGGTGAAAATTTAATCACATCTCTGTTGTCAGATTGGTTTTCTGTTTGTTTGCATTTTGTGTTTGTATTGGTTTTGTTTTCATTATTTATTTACAAGAGGAAAAATAATATGATAACCCTCTAGGAAATACTGCATTTATTTTTTTCAATCAGAACACATGGAATAGAGGTTCGTAGTTGAAAGGAACAACCTGGATTTATTGAGCAAATGAGAGATTTCTCACTTCCAGAAGTCACAGGTGTGGATAGAGATGCCATCCAGTGTGCTACAGAAGCACTGGATGGAAACCTACATTTCATCTCATAAAAGTCTGACTTTCACATACTTCCCATTTCACCTCAGGTAAAGGAGTTGGAGTGAGAGAGACAAGCATTTCAAAATAGCTAGCACTGAAGTAATTTTACTTATCTGAGAACAGCACAGTCCAAAATTATCCTTTGCTTGAGGTATTGTCCAGACTTGCTGTCCTGGGTTCAGCAGCAGCAGTCATTTTTCTCCTTCTTAGTAGTTGGTGCAGTGCTGTGTTTTTTTGATATTCAGCCTGAGAACAGTGCTGATGACACTGATGTCTTTAGTTGCTGCTCAGTAATGTTCAGTCTGACCAAGGACTTTCTGAGTCTCATGATCTGCCACGGAGGAGGGGAAGGCGGGAGGAAGCAGAGACAGGACACGTGACATAAACTAGCCAAAGAGGTATTCCATATCACAGCATATCATGCTCAGGATGTAGAACTGGGGGCAGTTACCCAGAAGGGTTAGATCACTGCTGGGGTCAGGCTGGGTATCAGTCAGTGGGTGGTGAGCGGTTGTATTCTCTCCCCTTGTTATTTACCTTATCATTATTACTGTTGGTGGTAGCAGCAGTGGTTTGTGTTATACCTTAGTTACTGGACAGTTCTTACCTCAACCCGTGGGAGTTATGTTCTTTCAATTCTCCTCCCCATCCCTCCAGGAGCTGAGGGAGGAAAGGAGGGGAGTGAATGAATGGCTATGTGGTTTTTCTGAATTACTGACAGAACTTAAACCATGACACTTGCTAATACCTTCCTAAAGATAATTACATTTTTATGTAATCAATTTTTTTTTTTCAAAACCTCTCAAATTTTCTAGTAATCGTCATATGTAAAAGACTGATCCTGCAAGGTTTTGTGCAAATTGAAACATTGAAAAAATGTCCGTGTGCCATTTAAGATAAAAATGCTAACTAACAGAAAAGAGTCCTGCTGTAGCATGCTAAACATGTATTTTTTATTTCTTCTATGCTTTAAGGCAAATCAGCTTACAAAAGTTGTGTGTTTAGTAATTCAGCAAAATAGACCATTCAGACTGTGAAAAAAATCCACTTTCCTTTTCTTGCTTAATATATTTTTTTCTTAGCTTCTTCCTTTAGCTTCTTCCTTTTCTTTCCTTCTCTTTCCAAACATTCTGTCTGAAAATCTTTCATGATACTTACTTTGAAAATTAATAACTTACCCATATTGTGCAGAAAGAAGAAAGCTCATGCTAATAGACTTCTAAAACTTCACAAAATGCAGGGAGTGTTTCAGACGTTACTAAAGTCTGAAGATGGTAGAAATTGATGATGCTGTAGTGACATATTAATATAATTCAAAATATCCTGGGGGTTGAGCCTGTAATCTCTGACTGTCAAATATTAACCTGTATAATTTGATATTTTATAGAGGAATTACTGTTTTTAATAGAACTTGGCTCTACTATTTTTTTTTCTGTTACTCTCATTTGGTTTTCAAAAGGATTTCCTGTTTTATTCTGTTAGAAGAAGGGAGAAAAATGTCTCAGTAGCACAGGGGATTTAGGGAAAGCTTTTATTCTGTGCAGACAATAGGCATTTCCTTACTGACATACTTTGTTTTCCTTCTTTCCCTTTTTTGTTCAGGATTGTTTCTTAAAGGAGGTCCGTAGGATTAAAATACATTTGCAGTTGGATAGGTAAAGATAATCCTTCATTCTTTATGAGGAATGATGTTTCTTTCGGTGCATTGTTTGGTCTGGTTGTTTTGTTATCTTTTTCTTCCCAATTTATAGTGTAACCTTTTCATGTATGGCAGACTGGAAAGAAGCACTGTTTGAATCTGGATTGCAGCATTAACAGATAGTAGTTTTAAAATTCTCACTAATCAGAGATAATTATATGGGATCCGGGAAACGAAAGGTCAGCTTCAAACCCTGTGCAGAGAGCTGCCCTGAGGGAAAAAAGGAATAAATAAAAAAATTAGAACAGCAAAATTTGGCTCTTAAATCAGATTTTAGAAAGCCCCAGGCTGGATTATGCCAGGCTAGATTAGGTTTTCACTTTTGTGTTGTACTTTCACAGCTGCCTGCTGAAGAATTTGGAAGCCTTGCTGCCTTCCTAGTTTGTGTATGAGACTTTAGGACAGAAGTTTTTGTAGGTAACTTGCAAGCAGGACTAAGGAGACTTAGTCAAGAAGGTCAAAATCACAGAAAGTTAGAAGTATATTGAAATTATCATTCTCCCAATCACCAAAACCCACTAAAACTGTTTAATTTCATACTGAGTCCTGCATATTGGTCTGAACTCCTAAGAGTTTGCACTGTAGATGCTGATACTCTAAATGAGCCATGGAACTGAAAGCTCCATGCAAGGAAAACCAGCTGATTCAGGCAAAGATATCATGACCCTTGAAGTAAAATACACACATTTGCATTGTGCCAGGATAAAGAGCTCTGTACTGCCAAAACCTAACCAGTGAAGTTAAGCTAGCTTGGTAATCTCTGCACTTCAGTATGAACTGTAACCACATCATTTCAAAACTAATTTCCTCTACTGTGACAGAGCTATACAGGTAGAACATGTTCAGTTAAGCAAGAGGTATGCTTGACTAATCATTCATGAATGCTCTAATTTTATTTTGAAGGACATGTCTTTTTTTCTGGTATATCAGACAAACTGCATTTGCCAAGTTCATAACTGGCAGTATGATGGACGCTGAGTAATATGAAGTGTGAGCTGAACAGTAGAAGGAACTGTAGTGTCTGGCAGCTTTGTCTGAGTTGAGCAATAATCACAGTTAAGGTTATTTAGATGTCTAAATTCCCTGAATGCTGGTACAATTAGTAGTTTTCACTGTCAGTTCAGTAGTTCCCAACCTCTTGTATTCTGCTGTTCCTCCTGTAAAATACAGAAACTGCATGACATGCTGGAAGTCCTCCAATAGTATATACACAACACAGTGATGATATTGTAGCTGTGTTACTGAAATATGATGTAACAATCAACTAAATGTATCATCTTCTTCTTGTCATGGCTCATCATATCATCCTTTTACTTATGGGCAGGTTTATTCTTGACATAAGGCATTGTAAGATCAGACCATCTACTACTTCCAATCAGAATGTATTATCAGCATCCTTAAGCTTTCTCCTATTTTACAGCTGCAGTACTAGCTATTACATGTTTCCTGTTGTCTGATACATGGGGATGCTATCTTTTAAATTTTACAATTCTTAAGATTCCAGTAAATCATGGCATGGTTTTTGGAAACCTAGAAAGTGGATTTCCATTATGAAACTGGACATTACTTTCCCTAAATAAATTTACTCATCTCCTATTATTTCTAGCTACAGTGAAGTTTGGATGGCCATAGTATCAGAAAAGGAAAAAAAAAATTAATAAAAACTAGTTGCTAGTTGTAAGGACTTTTATTTTTGTAGTAAATAAGTAATTAACAATTCTGCTGACACTGGTTCCATGCTAGCAGGAAAAATAATGCTACCTTACTTCCACTGCTGGTTCACCTGTTGTATCTAAGGGTTAAAGGACACCACTGTGCCATCCAGTTGGAACACAGCACAATTTCCCATTGCTGAGTTTGACTGGGTAAGCATTGCTCTGTCTTTCAGCTCTCCTGTACCACATCTCGGTTGCTTGTCTTTCTTTTCAAGACATAATTTATTAATGTTTTCAGTCTCTGCACTGACTTCCCATCTAGGTACTCTATCATTTCTTTGTTATTTTTCTGGCAAATGTCTCTGTATTATCCTCCTGTCTGTCTCTGTTGTTTGCAAAGATCTTTCTAAAACTGTGTATGAAACCACAACTGTAGTTGTCTTTGAGCTTAGTCATTATGTTTTTTATTTCTGTGATTCATTGCACACAAGGCACGTCTAAGTGCATGACCAATACTGTATCACTGTCCACTTTTATTGATTTCTGTCTTCTCTCTTAATCAGTCTGTCTCTTATTTTAGATTAGAACACTTTGGAAAAACAGGCTGCCTTTTCATTATCTTATTGTATAATCACATGGAACACAAGATTTTATCCTGGAAAAAGGTCTTATGCATCATCATATTATCTCCATCTTTATTATTGCTTTAACTTAAGCACTAACCACTTTAAAGTGATTAGTGAATTTGCTTCAAAACCTTCAGATTAAATGGTGGGAAAGAATGTTAATTTTCAAAATTATTTTCTTCTAAACATACACAGATGCCAATATGAAAAGGAGGTCAGGGTTGTTTTTCTTTGGAATATTACAGCTTTGTTTTTTTCTTGTACTTTAGGAGGTTATCAGTGTTTTTCAAAACAAACTGTCTGTAATATTTGACTCGGAAATAATAGAATGCCTAAATGATATCAAAATTGTAATTTAGTTAAATAGGAAATAGATAAAAAGAAAGAAAACACTAAAAGACAAAATTAATATTACATGCAAAAAAAAAAAAAGAAAAAAATCCAAAGGCTTTAAATTGTTTCTATTGAAAATTTTATTCAGATTTATTCAATTCTAAAACATTGTAGATTTTAATGAAAGCACACTTTTCTGTGAGGGATCTGTACTTTTTTTTTCTAATAAATTCTGCAAAGTGCCTAGCGTTAGTCATGTCACAATTAATTAACTGAAATTAATGACAATATATCTGACCTATCCTGTACCTTTTATATTCACTGCAGCAAAGGTTTTATTACATTCCTTTCACACATAAGGATTGGGGTTTTTTACCTTGTGTTGTCAAATATCAGCAATGTTTAAGCATTCTTGACATTTGTGAAGCACCCCTGAATGACTGTTGACAAAAAAGCTTTGCAATGCATGTTAAAAGAATACTATGGGGAACTATCAGAATACAGTAGTCTATCAAAAATGTTTTATATATTTGCAGCTTTAGACATTGATGTTATCTAGTGGGCTACGACAATTACTGCTCAATTTAGCATCCTGTTTCCTCCTAATATTGTGTACAAAAATTTTTCTTTTTCATTTCTATTCTTTTAAATTTGTCAATAATGAAGGCTTTTAAAGTACCACTGTCTACATGTTTGAGTACACACTGAAGTGTTGTGGACAAATGACATTTTATGGACTCCAGAACCTCTGAGATTTTCTAAGTATGTGCCTTGTTAAATTGACGGATGCCATCACATTGATTTATTGCCTTGTCCAAATTTCTATTCATGGGCGTTGGAGTAGCAAGAAAACCCTTGGCACCACTTTTTCCTTTACAGGCTATATATCTTTATGGAACATCTATGCTCCACTTCATGGTAGTTGACATTTAAGAATCCATCCCTTGTTTACATCTGAAAATTTGGAAAGACTTCTCTAAGGATAGACAATTTTGTCAGAAATGAATGAAAAGCTTCAATTCTAAGCTTTAGAGAAATCATGTGTGGCTAGAACTTTCTCATGACAGGAAAAACATCTTTAAAAACATCTTGGCATAAAATAAGTTTTTGACAAATTTTATCCCAAGTGTATTTTTTTGGTGTAAGGTGAGGGGCACAGCCATAATTCCCTCTAACACTGACTGACCAATTTTCACAAGGGCAGTTAGAAGTCCTTTCTGCAGCAGAAGGGTCAACACGTCAAATGACAACATTCAGCCCTAATGTTATAGGTGCTGGGAGGAGCGTGATCGCTTGTTGCCACGGTTTAGTAAAAATGTATTAAATGAAGGATATTTTTCAACTGTCCTCGAAGCAGGGAAGTCATATTCAACTTTTAAGTATTTCTTTGTTTCTGTTTCATTCTACCAATTTGCAAGAGCAAAGTTGTGTGTGTGAAAAATACAGAGAAAAGTGCAAGGACCATGTTGTAACTGAAATCACCAGGAATATATTTGTTGTTTCAGTAAAAGGTGAAATTTGCAGAATGAACACCAACTTCAAGAAGAGGCCTCTTGTGACATTAAACTGTGCTCTAAAATCTTCCTTACATAGCAAAACTGTGAATTATATGCTGATGTTGTACTGTTGGCTGTTGAAAGACATTTGGTGTTATTGATAAACCACTCACACTGCAGAATTTTGTATGTGATAGAAAGAATTAAGAGTCCCTCAGGTGATTATTTACTTCTGATGAAAGGCAATGAAGAGCCAAGTGGGCTATTACACCCATTACTTCTTTTTTTAGTGTGCAATTCATCCCTCGTAATTTTGAAAGCTCTGTTACAGAGAAATGATTGAATAAAAACTGATTGAATAAAACACCTTGGCTGTATCTTCACTGGTCCTATGGATGGTGTACAAAATATTAAAGATATAAGTTGCTTTTGAACTGTTTTACTTTTTATCATTTCTTACTGTCTATAATGGATTTTTAAATCTCTTATGAAAAGATAAAACTAATGTTCATCAGTTGCTTTTCTACTCTGCTTTACTGGTTGATTTCTTATATTGTTTCAAGGATAATCTTAAGTGCCTATTCAAAATTCATGCCTTAATACAAATAACCTAGTTTAATTTCTTCATGTGATGACTGAAAAATCCCTGAACCCTTAATGTGGCAAGTTCAGAACATTCATGTTTCAGCATAACACAAACCAGTCTGTTGGTTTCATGCAGGTTCTGGTAGAGAGAGATGAGGGGCCTTAAGACAAGTAAATTAGTTGGCACTTAGCTACTCTTAACTGAATTAATTTTGATTATAACTGGGTAAAAAAAGCTTATACTTGTTTCTCTAGTGAAACTATTAGTGGTTCTACGTGATAGTAAAATATCCCTAGTGCTAAATCAATCAATTAGGTAAGTGTGAATCAGACAGATACCTGTGATTGGTTATAAGCATAATTGCAAAATTTATTTTATGAGTAGATATCTGTTTGAGCAATTTTGTGAGAACTGTACTTTTGGCAGCTGTTTGCTTTCAGCAGTATTAGTTTTGTGACAGGTGTGTATTTCCAAAGCAACGTTTCCTGACCTCAGAGTCAACAGTCTAAGGGCAGTCCAAGGGCAGAAGGAAAACATCAGGTTTTTGTACAGGCTAGCAGGATTAATAAACAGTATGGCAAAGCCTGTGTTCAAGAATTACTTTAATGAAGACACACAGAGCCTTGTGTTTGAACTTGCAGAGTCACATTACTGTTTCACAAGTCATAAACTGAATCAGGCAATTGTGGGAATACCAGAAAAGTGAAAGGGAGAAGAGAAAGGAAAAGTATTGCTGGAGTTGACCTTTGATAGATATTTAAATACCAAGGGTGATGAGAGAGAGACTCGTTCAGTATGAGCATGTAAGGAACCTCTTAGGAGGAATTTGAGAAAAGGAGCAGTGGCATAGGCAGCAAAGGCAAAGACATTCACCAGTTGAATGATAGAAAAGTGGTGTATGTGAAAGTGCTAAGCATGCATGCGTATTCAGGGGTGAGTAGCATTAAAAAACAGAGGATATTGTAAGTGATGCACATGAAAGCAAGATATGGCAGTGGAAATGAACATAGAAGGGTTATTTCTTTGAAATGGAGAAACACTTTATTTTGGTTAAGAACTGAGTTTATTTTCCGACACATATACCTCAGTTTTGAAGACCTTGATAATTTCTACAGGATTGTGTTTTTCAGGTAATGTAGAGCCAAATTTTGACCTTACACCCACCAAAGATAATGAAATGACTCATTAACACCATGGTAATCCAGCAGAAATTGATTCAGAAAGAATAAACTTCCTATCAGAGGTGCAGTCAAACAAAGCAGCTAAAAAGAATTTCAGAATCTATGCCATGTACTGGTAACTTAAAGGATGCTTTGGATTGTTGTCCTTCTTATCAGACAATATATGTAATTAAAAATTATATATATATGTATCCCTATATGTAACCTGCGATTAGGTCAAAATATATCCTTGAGGAAGAACAGAAAGTGTAGTTCTGCAGGGTTGAGTATATTTCATTCAGGTTGCATTCTTATACTGTAATGAGAAATTAAGGTACAACATTTAGTCAGTTGAAACCTATACTATTTCTTTTTTACTCACAGCACACTTCAGTCTTGATCCAGGTCTTAAAGAGCTAGATATTGCCAGAGCTCAAAAATAATGAATCACTGTTCATTTAGCACTCAGTTTACTGCCTCAGGTTTAGACAGATTAAACAAATTAAAAATATGTCTCTATTTAATATTAAAATCGTTTTATGATTAAGTCTACACGAAACTTCACAGACAGTTTTTTGTTTGTTTATTTGTTTTGTTTTTAACCTGAGGTTTACTAGCAGCTATGTCTTTTAAACTGTGTGTTTTCTTATTATTTTTAAATCTGTGAATTTGCAGGTAGGAGTGGTTGGATGAAACTGGTCTGGATCGTCATACGGATGCTTCTATTTTGGGACTTTGAGTCCTTTAAAGATATATGTAAACACTTTCCATATAGAGTTATTAAAGATAGTAAGTTTATGTAGTTGGAGCTAATTTGCTATGGTTTATCACCTATTATTTCAGTTAAATATATTTTATTATAATGGCTTTCCTTGTTACATTAATTGCTTAAAAATAAGTGTTTTTTATACTGTAACTGTCAGTGTGTTCTTGACCATAGATTGTTCTCAAAAAATTAAATTGTTCTTGACCATTATATTGTTCTCAAAAAATTAACTTTTAAGAGAAAAGCATGTGTCAAATTATTCTGTGTATCATAAGAGAATCATTATCCTCACTCATTCTTTTATCACTTGTCTAAATTTACATGCACAAATATACTTCCTTTAGAATTTATTATAGTGTACTAGGCAATTCACTGAAAATTAAACCTGGACTCCCATTCAGGTTTTAAAATCCCAATTCAACACATCATTTAAGCACATGCTTAAACATATCCCTCTTTGGGAAATCTAAATCGCTAAAGCACATGCTTAAATTCACTTTTGGAAATTAATGGACAGCTGGAATACAGCCTAAGGATTTAAGCCAAACCAAGCTGAAGTCAATGGAACAAATGCTGTTGATTTCAATTGGCATTGTGTTAGGTCCCAAATACATCTGACTTATTTGGTTAAATAAGCCCTATTTCTGATGACAGGCAGCTTCTTGGATTCACAAATTTTATGAGAACTGAGTGCATTTAACTATTCAAAAGAATCTGGCTGGAATAGTATGTTGTAATATCATTTATACCAGGAGTTGTAGGGCTGGTTTTTTTTTTGTTATGCAGATTCTGTGGTTAACACATTGATCCATAAATCCTAGGCCCATGGTATAGCTGTAGCTATAGGGTTAAGTGTGCTAAACCTAATGTGTACAGGCTTACATGTGCAGTAAAGTTGTTTTTTTTTTCAAGCATTAATCTGTGAAATGAGCAAATATTGTGAAAATATTTTCTGGTGTTTCTTTATGTAATTAAACTCCACACTCAGCAACCTTATAGAACAGAAATTTCTAGGAGGTTATTTACCAGCTAGAAATCATATTCCACTTAGGCAGCCCCAGAACTCAAAAAGTTTTGTGGCAGGAAGAGCGCTGAGGAGTCATTTGTGCCTCCTTCTGCCCTTACCCTCTCTAGCCATTGGTAATGTTTCCAATCTGGTGTTGGAAACAGAACAGTGGACTGGAGGGACATTTGGTAGCAGGTACAATAGCTGTTCTTATCTTCCTAAGTCACACCAAGAATAATATGCTTGCTCTTTTTTTCTGTTAAATTGTTATAATGTTTTTTAATACTAGGATATAACAGCACCGTCTTCTCAATAATTAAATTAAAAGCTGTCAGAAGGCCTTATAATATTTTCCTTTGAGACAAGTTAAGACTTAGATAAAACAATAATCTCTTTGATAACTTAATAAAGAGCAAATGGGTTTCTGGAAATCTGGTTTTGAAACAGAGGTGCAATAACTGATGGTTTAGACTAAATTGAAATTCTCTTTTACAGTATAAGAGGTTAAGACAAGCAATGCCAAGGATCATTGTGACCCTTTACCTCCACTAGCAATAGCTGAAAACGAAACAGATTATTTTACAAGCCATTCTGTTGTTTTTTTGGTTGTTTTTTTTTTTTTTTAACCGTTCTTAGAATGGATTCTGAGCTGGAGAGGTTTGATTTCTCAAATGCAATGCTATCTTTAAAATTGCCACAGGTGGTATGTCTTATAGGAAAGACTTCAAAAGCCCATATGAAAACAGTTTCCTAGTGCAACTGTGCCTTTCCCTGAAATCCGGACACTGACGATGTGCTGTTTCTGGAAGATTTTTAGCAGTGAAAAATCAAAGCACTTAGAACTGCACTGGCACTGTTAATTTCAACTTTAGTTCTTTATTCTTGAATAGAGATAGTGTTTCATATTTCTTTTGATATGTTAAAGCATGAAATACTTCAGTAAAGTTATTTTTATATTCCTAAATTGTCTTTTTAGTTTTTGTTTACAAGTTCTGAACTTTTCTTCAGCTTGGTGTCATAATAAACTTCAAAATGTCAGAATTTTTAAGGGAAAGAATATTACTTTATTATCTGTCTTAATGGTCCTTTTTTCTCAATAGATTACTTATTAAAAAACTCATTATGTATAAAGAGAAAATTCCATGCAGTCTTATTGTAGTTGGCAGTACTGTGAGCAATGTTATTCTCTCAGAAAGGTTATATCATTAATGACTTAAGCTCCTTTGACTGACATATGCCCATGCATTAAGGCCAAAAGGTACATCCTGTGCCTCTAGTAGTTGCTTAAAAAGCCAAATAATTAATCCAGGAATTCCTATTTTAGCTCCAATGGTTTAGACAGGGATGTCTGTAGACATTTGTCAAAGGTACCTAAAAATCATAGAATCATAGAATAGTTAGGGTTGGAAAGGACCTTAAGATCATCCAGTTCTAACACCCCTGCCATGGGCAGGGACACCTCACACTAAACCATTTCACCCACGGCTTTGTCCAATCTGGCCTTGAACACTGCCAGGGATGGAGCATTCAAAGCCTCTCTGGGCAACCCATTCCAGTACCTCACCACTCTAACAATAAAGAATTTCTTCGTTATATCCAATCTAAACCTCTGCTGTTTAAGTTTCAACCCATTACCCCTTGTCCTATCACTACAAATGAATATGAGATATTAAAAGCAGTTAAAATTCATATTGTACATCTTAATATATCTTTTTCTTTGGAATTTAGTGGAAGTATGTTTTGTTTTGGTCAGAAGACTTGTGGAAATTAAGGTCACTTTCTAGACTTTTTGTCCTTAAAAATCTACCTTCTGCAAATAGAAATATCTACTTTGGGGGTGTGAATCATTCTAGCTTAAAATTTAATCTTTTTGTGATTTTTTTTTCCTTTAAAGAAAAGTCTGAAAAGGAACAAACTGAATGTTATGCATTAGTAATTCTCTAACTATTAGATGTTTTATAAAGCTACACTCTAAAAGATAGAAACCTAACAAATATCTTTGACAAGTCACTACAGACACAGGCACAGGCAGACAAAATCTGGAGTAAATCAGTCAATGCATTGAAATTTTGATTTATCTAATTTTCCCACACTCACTTCCTTTGAAAGTTTCATCTGTTCTTCATAATTTATCTGTTGACAGTGAACATATCTATCATGCTTACTTTATTTATGACATGATAGCTGTTAAAAAAGCTTCTGTTTGAATTTGAGAGCTCTCTACAGATCATGCTCTCCAATACATGGATTTATTTTACGTACCGTTAGCCAATAGAATTTTAATATGGGCTACTTGTCTAGGCTGTCTCTCAATAGTTATTGGTGGGACACAGGAAGTTCCAGAGGGTAGACTTTTAAGATATTCTCTGAGCTCATGAGGATTGCAAAAGCAATCATTGTTAGCATCATATATATGTATGTAGAGTCATGCATATCAATAACTCATTATATCAACTGTTCTTTAATTTACTGTCAGAAGTAAGCATTTCCCATTTACTTTAATCTTATTAGTGTGGGTAGCAATTGTAGAGAAGCTAAAATGGCTGTGACTTCAATCAGAGCACTGCAAATCCATAAACCAACATTTGGATTATAAAGGCATGCATCAATGTATGACAATTTTATTACAATTCATTCAGGAAGAAATTACCTTATAAGCACAATTGCTCTCTGTAACTCTGGATTCAGCCTTTGGCATTATAAAAACGATTTTGAGGAATGTTTATTAATCATGATAGTATTTATTTTTTAACATGGAAAGAAGAAAGATAGTGTCTTGAATACATTCTTGTTGTAAATTACTGAAACATATATCCTCAGGGTTTTATTGAATTTTTCAAAGTTTTATAAATTTTTCTGGATTAAAAATCCCCTCTATTTCTACCATATCTCATTTCCATAATGTCTATAAAATACCAATTTTCAGTACAAAAAAAAACAAAGCAGAAGTGTTTCAAAATCTGCTTTACATAATACATGCAGATGTAATAGTTCTGCACATTTAGAATGCTTCAGCAAAATACTTACTGTGAAGTATCAACATCTGAAATCAACAATTCCCAACACTTTAAAAGAGAGTTTGTGGATTTGTAATATTCATTATCACTATTTAGATTTTTCTTTTCTGCGGATGGTCATGCTTAGACTAGAACAATATTTTTTGCTTAGGGTGTTTATGAAAGATGAATGAAATTTTAAATAAAAACAGACCACTGAGCTATGAGATAATTATTCTCCAAGTTTAACTGAAATTCAAAAAATTATTTTCTTTCATTATATTATATTGTAAACCGCTATTGCCATCAGTTTATAATAGAAATGGACCTAAAGAAAAAGTTCCTCTCCTTCCAACTCTGTGAGATTCCGGTCCAACAGGTAAGAAAGGCTGAACAAGAATCAGCAGCATAAGGACCTGATAGGCATCTCTTTAAGACATGAGCTTTCGCATCTAAAAAAAAAAAAAAAAAAAAAACAGAAAACAGAATTATCCACTGTAGGAAACTTACCTGCCTAATTGCTTTCATATTGCTGTCTGCCCACTCCATGCCTCATAAGTATGGGAAAAAGTTTCAATTTTTTCTATCTATGTCAGGAAGAGAAGAAATACTTTCTACTTTCAATTTTTCCATTTAAAATTGAAAAGAAACAAAGTCAAACTATAAATGGTATTCTGGGTCCAGCATCATTTAACTTATTCATCAGTGAGTTGGATGAAGGGAGAGGGTGCAAGTTTGCTGATGGCAGAAAACTGGGAGGAGTGGTTGATACCCCAGAGTGCTGTGCTGTCATTCAGAAGGATCTAGACAGGCTGGAGAGATAAGCAGAGAGGAACCATTTGAAATTCAACAAAGGCAACTGGAAGGTCCTGCAGCTGTGGGGGGAATAACCCCATGAACATGTACGTGCTGGGGATTGACCTGCTGCATTTAAATGCAGTTCTGTAGGTTCACCATTGCTCCAATCAATCCCTTCCTGTGGGGCCTTAAGAAAGGAATAGGAAATGGGTTTTGGAATTTGGATCTCATGCCCATAGGTTGAATAGTAATTTGTCCTTCCATGGCTATTTTGTATCTACAAACTTCAGCCATTCTAACATCAGCTGTAGACCAGCAAAGATCTGACAGTGGATCTAAAATGTCAGATTGAGCTTTCAGACATTTGTCAAGAACAAAACCAAAATTCAAATGTTATCCATGATAAGCCTATTTGTGCTGCTAATTTGGGCTGCTGATTCTAAAAGGCTGCCTTTGAAATTTGTATTCCTGTGAGAAAATTATACTGCTTTTTTTTTCAGTTTTTATATTTTTAAAGAATTTGAACAGTGTCAGTAGTCAGAGTACCAGGATATCTTGTATTAATGAGATGATACTTTAGATGCTTGCCAGTTGTCCAGTGTTTGTCTGTCTTTATTTCTGCTTGAAGTGTTGTGAAAGTTTTAGTACAGCCCCATTCTCTCTGTTAAGAAGATAATATGTTTTGGAGCCTATACTGTCAAGGTATCAGGGGTCTATGACACCATGATAGCAGACAAGTAACCAAAATATTATTCTACTACTGGACTATTCTCTATTAAATACTGGACTTCTTCAGTATGTCTGATGTACTGAAGATATTCTTGATAACCTGATTAAAATATGCTGGCAGAGCTTCTATTTCAAATATGTGGTTATACAAAAAGAGGGAGTATTCTGCATTATTATTGATCCTGGAAAAGATTTTTGCTCTTGTACTGGTGCTTGAATCAACAGTCTCCTCCTCCTACTTAGTAGCTTAGAAAAAACCACTGTGATTTAAAAAACATCCTGTAATCAATCACATATTTTTTGCCTTGAGGCATTTCTTTGAGAAGACTTCAAATTAATAAATTGCTTGCAAAACTTCCTAAGATCTTCGATTCATTACAGCAAGCAAGAGGGACTCTGAATGGCTAGCTTATTACTATTCTGAAATTGCAGTCTCAAAATTGTAGATATGTAATTAGCTGAGAGATACTGGATTTGCAATATCGTCATTGAATGTCTTTCAGAGTCCCTATTTATCATCTTAGTATTGTCAGCACTAATTTTGAATGATCACAAGTATATAATTTTTACATATCTTCATCTTGCAGGAATCCTGTCAGGAAAAGACAATGTACACATAATTCCTAGTTATTATAAATTAAATGATGGTGTTTGTTGAGAGATATTAGTTGTTCATCTTAAATAAGTGTGGAGTAGAATGATTCACTTAGTTTTATAATATTGTGTAGTTAAGTATGATGTTTGCTTAGCTTTTCTTGCATAAGCAGCTAGATTTGTTGAAGCCCTAGGCTACCAGATGTGGACATTCACCTATATAGGTTTTTGAATGGAACAGAGATGATTTTCGTAGTGATTTTCCTAGTAGCCTGTACAGTGCTGTGTTTTATCTTCAGTATGGGGGTGCTGATAAAGCAATGTTTTACTTGTTACTAAGTAATATTTTTCCTAGATCTAGGACTTTTTTAGTGTCCTGTGCTCTGGCAATGAGCAGGTGCACAAGATGCACAAATCAGAATAATAGGAGGCTACAGTTGTCAGCAGAAGCTGCAACTTGACAGGATAACAGTTAGCGGCCTGCATGTGTGGAGATGGAGAATGGATCTAATGAAGTGTTAAAACACCCCAGACCAAAAATCATCATTGAACTAAAAATGTACATGAGGGGCCTTAAATCAAAAGGATATAAATGCCCAAGGATTGATTTGTCCAGAGTCCCTCTCTGGAGCACCCTGTGTAAGCTGCCCCTTTTGCTGTACCACTCAATTGTTAAATTATTTTTCTTGGAATTGGACATCTGAGACTTTGCTGCAGGAAGCCTACGGCCAAGCTTGGAGAAGAAGGAAGTGTGTGTGTGTGTGTGTGTGTTTGTTTGTGTGTGAGCAAGAACTTGAAAGAGCACCTGTAGTCTCACTGGAGCTCGCACTGGAGCTCGCAAGGACTTAGATCCTATCAGTCTCAGGTGGTGCGTGTGCAGTTCCTTGAATGGTGTGTGAATGCTCAGGCATCGGCTTCTGACATTGTTTGAATAAATACAGGCAGAATCTGTGCAAAAGTTGACAATGGAGTTGCTTGGGGTTTTTTGTATTTGTGTATTTGTTAATCACTTATTAAAAAATGTATAAACAGTAATTTTTTTTTCACAGAGAATGTGTCTGAGTTCAGAACTCATGAGCTAGAACCACTGCATCAGCAATATCATTCCTTAATTCAAAATTTCACTAGGCTTTAAACTTTAAACATGGAAAACTAAACCCCACAAATCTCTATGGTCTTGTTTTTCAGCAACCTATCTAGGACTTGGATATTTTTTAATTATTTATTTTATTTTGATTTTATATTTTTTAAACAGTAAACTCTCAGGTTTAAATAAACCACTACATACACTGGTCAGATGCAGGTTATTCAGCACCATCCCAATTTTCTTTTCTTATCCTACATAGTTTCAGATGAAACGAAACCTTGGATTTTGGGGTATTTTGTCTGCCAGAGTATTTCTTCATCAGAAAAGTAATAAGGAATGATATGTTTTCAATTTGACAACCTATTTTGACATGTCAGTTGTATATAAATAAGCCATAAGTAGCAATTCTGTTAAATAAATTAAGAGTCAGTTTCATAAATACAAGTTTTCTAAAAAATAGACTGGACTTAGTCCCATTTTTCTGTCTTCATTGTGTGATTCATCTGCAGTATATGATGATACTTAATTACATTTCAAGGAATTTTGAAAGAGGTAGGTGTGTGGGTTGTGTAGACGAGTTTTTTTCCTGCTAGATGTAGAATACCTCAGTATAGTGTCAAATAACCGAAATTTGTAAGGGTTTGAGGCTTTATTATAGTAGGTTAAATATATGTAGACTCTGATGAAAAACTGCATTAGCTGAACTCTGACAATTTCATAAAAAATACAAGAAAGATAAATTTTCATCTGGAGAAAAGGATGAATTGGTAAAGACTGAAAAGGGGAAGGATTTTATTTTACACTTTAGATCTAATATTTCTAACTTGAGTGTCTAATGTCAATCTCCTTAATAAAATGATCTGTTTGGTAAGCTTAAGTCAGCACACACATATGTAGTTTTATGGTTTACCAGGTGGTGATGTTTTTCTATAGCATTTATTTATTTTCAATAACATTTATACTATTGGTTGTTTACTGGAGTAATGCAAACATTATAGAGCTCAACTTCGAATAAAAACTAAGACAGGTCTTACTGCATGTGTTGTGTTAATGAGCAAATATGAAAAACAAGGCAGAGGGAAAGAATTTTTCATTTGATTACATGGTGATTTCCCATTGAACAACCTTTCTTTCCACATGATTCTTTCCACTTTACTCTTGCAACTGGAAGACATTTTTTCATTGACATGATGTTGTTTAGAAAATGTCTTATTTTGGAAAAGGTTTTCTTAAAATTCGAAAACCACATTGAATAAGGTCTAGTTTCTAAAATCTGCTTTATGTTGCAATATAAAATCTAAAAGAAAAAAAGATGAGCAAATTTCCAATGCATATCTGGTTTTACTTTATTTTTTTAATCTTTTGTTTTACATGATTTTGTGGTGGTTGCTGGGTTAAAACAATTAGGGCTTTGTATTAAATTTCTAAATTTTAAACTTTAAGTTGGTGAATCAATTATAACAAAAAAAAATTCATCTTTATGAAATATTTTTTGTTTATTTGAGATGATGTATACTAGCGACTGCCATTTGAGAAAAATTAAGATATCATGTCTCATCAGAAATTCTGTTGTACCACAAAGTCACAGGGTTACCTCCTTCCTGCCGTTTCTTTATCTGAGTGAATATTCTCTTGAACAATAAGTCTTTGGTGGTGTTGGTTTTGAGTAAGGAAAGCTGTTTTGCAAAGGAGGCTTTAGGAAACTACGGACACCATTAGCGATTTTGCTCTCTGCTTTGGTCCCTATAGAGACTCAATTTGTGCTACCAATTTTGGGTTTTTTTCCTAATGGGCATGTGTCAGACTATTATTTCTGGAAGCAGGGATTATCCCTAAGCTATTTTCGTAGGTGTATATGGGTTGGGGTTTATTTTTCCAGGCTACAGATTTCCATCAGTGATATTTTCAGAAAAAGACCACAACATTTGCAAAGTAAAACAAAAATTACATAAAGTATTTTTCTCAAATTCTTTTTTTTTTTAGCCTTTAGTTAGATCATTGAGGCAGAGTGATGGGTTTTCAAACAAATTGAATCAGATTTGTATTCTGGCATACTGTTTAGGAATACACAAAGAGACAATAGCTAAGTTAGGAGTAAATGTGAATTTTAAGGAGGCTATGACTCCACAGGAAACAATGGCCAACACTTACCCAGAGACAGAGTTCTGCTGCCCCTGGGGGTCTTTGTTCAACTGGCCGTTATTGGAGGAAGGAAGAGTGTTTTGTTTTATTTTTAAAATATTGTGGATCACATAACAGAGAACTCTGAATATGTTCTGACTCAGGACTCAGTGTGTGTCTCAACCAGGGCATGGGCTAAGTGTCCAGGGTAGTACTGGAACATGCTCTAAGCAGTTCAGGAGGGCACGGAATCACAGAATCATACAATAGTTAGGGTTGGAAGGGGTTGGAACTAGATCACCTTATGATCATCTAGTTCAAATATCCCTGCCATGGGTGTTTGGAGCATGACACCCAAGGCTCTGTCCAACCAGGCCTTGCACACCATCAGGGATGGAGCATTCACAGCTTCCTTGGATGCTTCACTTCCATGCCAGTGCCTCAAGAAGACACAGGGATCATGGAAAGGAGACACTGGAGAAGAAAGAAAAGTATATGGAGTATCAGCCAGGATTACATTATGTAAGAAGAAATACATTGATAGTCTTTTACATGTTTAGTGTGTATTTTGAGTATTTCTTCTTTGTATGAGAGGTAGCACAGAGAGAAAGTAGTTATGAAAGTAGAGAAACCGTTGAGCACTTTTTTTTTTTCCACAATGAATTGGTGCAAACGGAGTATTGTTTCTAAGGCTTTTTTATTTGATTACTTTAAGGTGTCGTAATGCATTGATATGGAAAAGATTAGGTCACATACTGAGGCTTCTGGGGTATGTGTTTCTGAATTTGCATAAGGCTTGTGTTTCTTTATACTGTTCTCAACAGTAGAAGACAGACGCACAATGAAAATTGTTATGGTTCTCCATCTTGCACTAAGATTTTGTTTGGCTTCATGAATTTTAATCCTGTCAAAGGCTTTAAAACGTTTCAACAAAAAATGTTACCATCTGCTGTATGAAAAATTTTATCTTTATGCATCAGGAACAAAACAGCCTCTGTTTCTTCTCTACTCTATATTCTATGTGTTGTGGTAGAAAATAATTACATAATTTGATTGATAATATTTCCTGTTTTATGAATGTTTTCCTATGTTGCAATATTTTTACTTTGGAGTTTTTTGTGTTTTTTTGGTTTACATTTTAAGGAACACACTTTCACCAAAAGTAACGTATCTAAAATTCGAGTTTTATCTTCAATTTCTTATGCAAGTACATAAGTAAATTTGTACATGTGCATCTGTATTTACACATTTTTTTAAACTGGAGTCATTCCAACATACTGGTAATGCTTTGTGGGCCCTCCAGCATTTCAGATTCTCTGAAAATGTTGTAAATTGGGACTATCAATATATCCTTGGTTTATGAAATTGACATCTAGCAACAAGAAAAAAGGCCTTTCCACAGAAATCAATAAACATGTACCAAAAGGCTTTGCTGTGAAAAGTTTGTGCTGAGCTTAAGGCATAGATGAAACCTTCTTGATCACAGATTCATTTTAAACTTTGTTCTTAGGCAAATGCAGTGGGATTCATCTGTGATTCTCACTCTGAAATAATTTTGTTGAAAGCTCAGTGTTTCTGAAGAAATGGCTAGAGCAGAAACATCATGAGGATCCAACATTTGTAAGCTGTCAGATGCATGAGGTCATTGAGAATTGCATTTACGGTGTGGTTTACACAAAGCATAGTTCATATTTGTTCAAATCCTGGCTGCTTCATATTTTTACTGTCAAGGTTTGTGTTAGGTTTCTGAGTTACAGTGCAGTAGAAAGATGATCCCTTGACAGCGAAACAAAGGAGGGACTTAAGCACTGTAGGATCCACCTTCAGCATAATAATGTTTGGCAGAGCTGGTCTGCAAAAGCTGTTGGTGAGGACACCCGTGGACTGCTGCTTTCAGATGAGGCAGAAGGTGTCAGTCTCTGCTGAGTAGGTAGCATTGAGATGGGATGAATTCCTATTGCTCAGCAGAGTTCTGTTGTGTGGGACAAGTCACCTTTCCATCAAAGAGGCTGCTGTTGCTGAATATCACTGAACAGTACAGACTCGGAAAGGAAAGGTCAGATGGTGGGGTTCTACAGAAAAATAGCTGGGATTCTTAAGATGAAGAAAAATTGTAGAAGCTCCTGAAGGGGAAAGAAAGAAACAGCCCATAATGGTTTTATACTGAAAGAGGGGAGATTCAGGCTGGATGTGAGATATTAATGATCTCATCAGAATTATTTGAGTGAGATTTTTCTATGCACTTAGCAGACTATGCAGCACGGCAAAAGGCCTGGGTCACTGAGAGCTTTACAAAACCTTTTATTTTATTTTTTCTCTGTGTAATAGTGAAAGAAACAGAAAGGTTCTAGCTCTTGAAATGTCAGGATTGATTGAAGTGTGCTAGCTGAATGGAAAAATTCACAGTAGTTGGAAAATTTCTCTTTATGAAAGTGCTTTATGAGACAGTTTTCACTGAAAAGGTTTTTTTCCAAAGTAAATAGGAATTTGTTCTGGAATAAATTTTAGAGACCTCATGTAAGAAAAAGATATATGCTCCTTTTATTCAAAAGATTGTATGCATGATCCTTTTAATTATGTTTAGAGAAGGTAATTCTATAGAATGTCTGCACAATGCAAATATTCTTTTGTTGTTTGACATTTTCTTACAAGAATAACTTAAGTATGAAGCTGCTGTCCATAAGTTATACCTATGTAAATAAATCAGAGTGTTGTTGAGAATGTTCTGATGGCCATATCTTGTCACTGAACCAGGACTGAAGCTAATATTTGTAGGTCAGTGTCAAGGGAAGAAAAGGCTTATTGTTTACTGACCTTCAAGAAACATATTTTGTCTAAAGCAAAAATAGAGTGAAAACTCAAGTGCTGACAAAAACATGCACAATTCAGTTTGCCTGTAGAGTAGAATTTGTGTTTTATTTTTAAGACTGAATATGTTTGTTTGGACTCTGAAAATTCTCTATTTATAGTTTTGAAAATATT
Source organism: Melopsittacus undulatus (assembly GCF_012275295.1). Lineage (NCBI taxonomy): Eukaryota > Metazoa > Chordata > Aves > Psittaciformes > Psittaculidae > Melopsittacus > Melopsittacus undulatus. The sequence goes on from NC_047528.1 coordinate 96,857,803, forward strand.
CGAGATACTTAACATAAAATAGCAAGACTTCTTGGAAACAGCTCTTCCTATTACCATGAAGAACATTTGCTTGCTTTGTTTTCTGAACTTTTGCCATCTGTGGCAGTGATTCTGCACATTATTGCTTCCATTATCATTTTGAAGCATGAATAAATATCACTTTCCGCCTTTAGATCAAGGACAAGTTATGCCCTTAAGATCGAACATGTGTTCTTGTTCATGCTTTGTAATTTGTCACTTATACATCTGATTATCCCACTGCCAGAAAGAAAGGTTGAGTTATTGTTGCCATCTATATTACATTTAAGAATTAGACTTGCACAGCTTCATTTCTTTCTTTTTTTTAATGATATTTTATCTTCCAGTCATGTACGAATAAGTCATGAATTATCTTTTCCTAGCATAAGGTCACTGCAACTGATTGTTTTCTTCTTCTTTTGTTATTTATTTATTTATTTATTTATTATTAAACAGCAGCAGCCTTCACCTGCTTCTACAGCTTCTTGTCTGATTGCTTGACACAGCATAGTGAAACATCTGCTGCTTAATGCTTTGAAGAGAAGTCCTGGTTTGTTGAAATATATTATTTATCAAGCATAGACTTTTCCTGCTTGGGAAATGCTCTGACCTGAAGCTTATGACATTTTCATAATACATTTTGTCACCCAGCCGGACCCCTTATTTCACTGAGACTGACATTACAGATACTTTTAATTACTTATATGTTCATCCTTTCCATAATCTTGGCTATTCGTCACACACATTTTTTCTGCTCCTTGATAGACTCAGGTAGTCCTGGACAGGATGTGTGGCTGAGTGACAGTCATGGTGTGAGACAGGCCTTGGCTCTGCAGCCGAGGGATGTTTCCCACAGATGCCTGTGCTTCACAAATCCAAACTAGCTCCCTCCCACGAAGTGGGCTGTTGTATCTCTTCTGTGTCTCATCAGCTGGAATATCAGCACTGTTTATGTGGATGGTGCTGGAGATTGAGGAGGTCGGAGGCTAAGAGCTGAGTTTTAATTTTTCTTGCTTATATGACTGACTCTTTGTTTTCTGATTATAATGAGCACATCTGCACAACATACTCAGGAGTATATAATCTGTGTAGCAATTGGTTTTGTTTGGCCAGTGTTTTTTGCTGCTCTTGGTGAAATGTTTTTCTTTATTTTTAATGACTGTTGTGTCTTAGGTATCTCAAAGACTTGTGATGATGCCTTTTCAGAAATGTAGAGCTTTTTATTCACTTTCCATGTGGTAGTTTGCCATTCAGTTCAAGAATAAAGAAATTCTAATACTGTCAGCTGTTCAGGCAACAGAAAGGAAGAGAGATGCTTGAAACAACAACAAAACAGAGATGCTTGGCAGAAATAAGTGACCTAACATTACTACTAAAATTGCCAGTGTGCTGCTTTCAAGTGCTAGCTGGCTTCATGCACCATTAAACAGGGGCTTCTTTAATTCTTTTGCAAAAAGACCTTCCCCTTCTACATTGTAGATATTTTAGTTAAATTCCATTTAATTATATTTATTGTTACAAAACTTTCTACTTCATTCATGCATTTCACTTTTACTAATCCTGTTTAGTTTTACCCCTGTTGTGATACCTGTTCTCATCCAGCTTTAAAATATTTATGACCAGAAGCATCCCTTTTGCATTTCTCCCTGGTGTATTCTATTACATTTCTTCACGATAAATCCACTTTAAAACATATTTTCTTGAATTCTGCCCCATCACACTTATGTAGGCTCTGTTATTTGGAATTCTGTATAACTGTTTGTACCCAGTTGAGGTAAATGATAAATGTTTGAAAAAAAAAATCACTTTTTTATGGTTCTAGACATACATAACACAAACATCTAGAAATGAGATAACATTTTCCATAGAAACATTCCAAAATATATTAAAATTGGCCCCTTTACTAGTCATTGCTTACAACATGTATTCTTTTTGGTGGAGATTTCTATTACCTTTTGGTCACTCACAAAACATATTAATTTGTTGCAGCTAATTAAGATTTTCCTTCCCAAAATTTATTCCTTGGGAGTATGGAGATAATACTAGCATGCCAAAGAATCATTAGAAAACAATGAATATGCAAATCTAATTTCTTTTCATATTGCAAACAACTGACCTGAGGCAAGAAGGGAAAGATAGCACTCTGATGCACTCAAAAATAATTAACCCCCCACATTTCCTTACACAAGTGAGGTAGCACAAAACACAGGGTTTTACCGTTCAGCTGTATTTAGCAATAGTCTGAAACCATATTTTCCTTAGTCCTTTCACAGCTCATACTTCTAATTACTTGGCAGTGACGATAGGCTAAAGTAATATAAAGTAATTCCATTCCCCAGCCTTATTCACTGTTAGTTGTTTGGTATTATTCCTACTGGAATACCATTTGAACCAGCTCTATACTTGAGATTCTTTATTTTCTGTTTGGAGCACTCTGTCAATATTGTATTGCTCCCCCCTCTATTGTAAAATAAATGTCTAAGGATAAACTGCACTGAAGGATCTCATTTGCCTACAATATTTGAAAGGTCTCCTAAATGCTCATTAAGAGCTACCAACACCTTTTTCATAGGACACAGAAACAGCTCATATATCCTTTAATTACTTGTTAACATAGAGCACTTACTTACAAAGGGTCAAATTATTTCCATATAAAGTAAAAACATTTCTTCTGATAAGAGAGGTAATTGTAAAGCAATTTGCTAAATTCAAGTGAAATAAAGGCTGGTAGTGTGAAATCTGTAGCCTTGGGCTAATAGACATGTTTTGCATTATAAGGAGCTATGGATTTCTTTCAGACATCAATGGAAGAACAGCAGTAGTCAACAGTTTGGATTCACTTGCGATCTGCAGCACTGATAATTGTTAGACCAAGCTTCTGTCAGGTTTGTAGAATATTACTGAGTTCTGTATTTGAAGATACTCAGTCTGAAGATTAGAGGGCATGCCTGTTTGCATAACCACATCTGTGACATGAAGGGAATCAACCCCTAGGTTCTGTTGCAGTATAGGCATAACAACATTTTCATTAAACTGTTTTGAAGCAATTAGAAAAGCTTCCTTGAAGTGCATTTTTCTTAGCCAGTGATAGAGTAAAATTCTAATGAATAAAATGCAAATTTGTTTTCCTGATTTTCTTGGTTAGAAACACCTTCCCTAGCAGTGCTTTATTGCAAGTAAATATAATGCATTATTTTTTAGAAAAATAAGAAAATCAAAATAATTGAAATTGCAAGTATTAAATCTAAAGAGTTGATAAGTGTTTATCTCACTTTTATTGCAGAGCATCTGTTGAGTTGATTTGTCATAGCACTAGGCTGGTACAGTATAAGGAAGTTAATTGTCACCAGTTCAGACTTTGACAAAATGATCCTCTTGCCTCATTCTGGATATTAATTTGCTTTACACATCATTGTTAAAATTATGAAGGATAGGTCTGGTTTGTAGTTGGAATAACAATAAATATTCTGTGTGCTCTTGGCAATACCACTTATCGGTAGTATTGGTTGTGAAAAACTACCACATAGTTTGCACTTTTTCAATATTAGTTTGCTTTACACAAAAAGTTGCACGTTTTATGCCTTTATGCAAAGAAGGAAATACACATGGGTATTTAGACAACTGTTTTTGTAGTCTGTAAAACACACTTATCATAAATCCATTGAAAAGAAAAGGATTTCCTGGGGGCTTCTCGGTGTCCTATCAGAAATGAAATGACACATGCAGATCTTAGTTTAATTGAGATGTGTTGCTGCTCCAAGATCAGAGAAAAAAATTGTGAAACAATATTGAGTCATGACAGTCTGAAATTATGTCATCCTACTGTGCTTTTAGGAAGCAGATTTGAATCACTTCATGTTCACATCCAAGAGAAAATTCATCACAGTTTGGGTTTTAACTGGAATACCTTCTTGTACCTCTACTGTCTTCAGCCAGATGACATTAACTAACTGTACATACAGTTGTTGCTCATTTACATTGGTAAATCTCTGGAAAGCTATAGATGAGTTAGTTCTACTATGGAAATTTTCATTTGTAAGAGGAGCAAGTTTTGTTCCTTTGGAAAAATGCAAAGGAAATTCCCATAGCAGATACCTATCATATTTCTCTTCACCTCTCTGGATTATCTTTCAGCTAGGATAAATTACATGGTTTGCAATATATAGAACTCAAAGAATAAAGACCTGACTCTCATTTGAGTATTTTGTACATGTAGGTTGTACATGACTGTCAGGGGATTTAATAGAAGTGAAGTCTAAGGATATTATATCATGTCTGCACCTTTTGACTTACCCATTCTAGAAAAACCTGGTCATAAACTGAAACTAATATTTTCCAGGGAAAAAGTAGAGTTAAAAGACTTGCTAGGGGCAGAATTGTTCTGTAAATTTAAAAAGAAAGAACCCCCAGGAGATAAGCAGGTCTTCATTCTTTTTTTAATAATTGCACTAATCTTTGTGCAATTCGCACTGGGGATTGATCCCTACTTATGGAAGAAGAATGGCCCAGTACCTAATTGGATACAGCTGTACACTGTTTGGGCTTATTTTTAGAATCAAAGAGAATAATGAGACATTTCAGATACTGTGTAATTCTTAGCAGGATTACATGAACTCACTAAATTCATCTCAAAAAATGTGAATTACATGGTACATTGAATTGCAAATTATAACTCATCCCTCATGTAACTTCAATGGTGTCAGTGAAATTGCAGTGTTCACAAAAGACAGTACACTTTAACCTCTTTGCAATAATACTTTCAAAACATGCATTTTTGTTTTGTTTCTTCATGATTCTTAATCATGCAACTGATCCTCAGCATCAGGTAATGTGGTAGATGACCTTGAAGCTTTCTGGAGGTGTGGGCCTAAAAAGCAAGAGATATATCTTTAAATGGTCACTATTTTTTTTTTTATTTTATTTTTGTGGCTGTAAGAAACTATAGACTAGAATATTGTTTATTAAGATTTATGTTAAGCCCAATTTAAAAAGTAGCCAACAGACACTGATAAGATCACCGCCAGGTGCCCAGGAAATCGCATATGTGAATAGCCAAGATGACCACCAGGTGCCCAGGAAATCGCTTATGCAAACAGCCAACAGACACTGATAAGATCACCGCCAGAGACCCAGGAACCGACATGAACACAGAAGTAAAGATGTATAAAAAGGGGCTGTTTGAACTGCTCAGGACGGCAGTTGGTGGAGCGCAGACTCCCCTGTCGTCCAGCGTTGTATTTGCTCATATTCTACTTGCTATAATTAATAAAATTTTAATTGGATTATGATCCGTTGTGGTCTCAATTTATAACATGGCCTTAGCCCTTACACAATCTAAACACTTGCTTTAACCTGTGTCCTTCTATAGCAGTCCTCAGGATTACATCCTCTCTCTGTTCTTCCCTACTTTAGGCTTGTTTATGATTTGGTCTCTTTCACACACTCTCTATTCCTTAAGTGAAATCCTACCTCACCACTATGAGCAATTTGTTCTTTATTTGTCCTGAGAACAGTGCAAATCAGCTGAAGTGAGTCAAGAATGTAGTTTGATTTGGTTTGTGGGATTTTTTTGAACTGTCAGAAATAAGAGTAGAAGATAGAAGATGAAGAGAAGTAGCTCAGACATTTCGTCACAGATAAGATGATGAGCTATTTACTGCAGTGTGATCGGTCTGTCAATATGTCAATAAAGTCCTTCCTATAAAAATGTTGACTGATGATACAAGCTCTCACTGTGCTTCTCTTTAAACTGCCAAACCAGATGACAGCATTATATTAGAGCTGTGTGAAATGGTGTTATAATACAAGGATATAATAACAATAGTTAATTCAGAACCATAATGAAAACATGTTCAGATGATTCATGAGACAGTTGAAACTGAGTCTTCACTAGAGAACACTCCTATGTCTGACTGCAGTCTGAGTGGTAAGAACTGCCTCCTTTGTAGCCAAACAGCAGAAAACTCTTTCATTTGATAAGATGGGGTGTGTGTATGGCAGACAAACGGAAATAGTCAGATAATGGGAAAAAGTAACAGAAAAATCATTCAACTTGTCCTAACGTTATGGGTCAACGCAGCTTAAGGCAACTTCCTGGCTGTGGTAGTGGCTGGGAATCTCTCTTGAAGCCTCGGAGAGCTGGGCTAAGTTATTCAGCAAGTTCCTGAGGAAACAGACTGCTTTACAATTCACATTGGTCTCTTAGAGGATTATTTGGATGTTTAGAATCACAACAAGGAAGTTCTTTCTGCTTTTGTTCTGCAAAATTTAATTGGAAATGGGACTTCTGTCTGTCATGTCAAGTAGGTGAAGTTACGTTGATGGTGCGTTTGGTCAAGTAGAGAAATTTGCTGTTGGACTGCAGTGCTTGTCTTACTGTTTAGGTAAGACAGTACATCAAAACAAACTGTTGTCAAACTGCAGAGGTGAGGCCTTCTAGTTCTCAGACTAGCCGAATACAGACTGCATGAAGAACCAGAGAATTAGTGTGACTAGCTCCTTACACAGCAAGTGACTATTCTTGTTTTAGTATGCAACTAATATGTGCCTTTGAAGGCCTACCAACCCAGAGGTAAATGGAACATTATGAACTACATTAAGATTTTATTTAAGTGGCAACTTTCTAATGTGTGTGAATATAAAGAATAGCTGATCTCTGTGATGACATTTACGTATGCTGGAGAAGAACAGAAAAATAACTCTCTTGTGTCAACAGTACTCATGAGTTATTCTGTCTTTCCTCAGGAGTAAGATAAATGTCATCATAGAGATCTGAAGCCACATAATGTACAAAGGGTAGCAAGTGGGTTGGATGTGGGTAGATGTTATTTATTTTCTTGAGTTATAGATGACCTTTAAGTAAAGACACTAATGCTGTGGGAAATATTTTCTTCACCAGCTGTTCTCTTCACTTAATATTTTTGTAGCCTTCAGACTTTCTGCCCATTGCTATTTTATTACTTGCTTTAAAGGATAATTTTCTCAGAGAGCAATCAAACAAAAAAAAATCAACTATTCATAGAGAATTTAACTGGATTATATCGTTATTTTCAGAATTCACTGAGATGTCAATTCAGGAAATTTTTTCCATTCAAGAAAAAGCATGTAAGTGCTGAAGTTCATTGTACATGACTGAAGTGCTCTTATTCATCTTGATTTAAAGTAAGAACAAAGAAATATATGAAATGGTTCAAAAGCAGAGATAGAATGAATGCATTTGGAAAGAGTTTACAGCAACTGTAAATTCTCTTTTTTTTTTAGTTATTTATTCCTGATGAACATAATATTTGCTTATCAAAAGTAACCTGCAAGCTGTGTCAATTTCTCTGTACTGTTAATGTAAATAAACAATAAAAATACTTTAATTTCCTTGCTATTATTCTTGAATGATAGGGAAAGTTAATTAATATATTTCCAGCAAATTTTTACTAAAATGCATTTAAGGGAATTATACCATATTTTAAATTCAAGCTGCAAAAATATTCTGAAATTGTGAGAATAGAAATTGGTTCAGCTGTCAGTGACACTTAACTAATGGGGTTCCCTTCAAATCAGTCGAAGTTTATTTAGCTTAAAATTATATCAGTCACAGGATTTTTTTCTTCCCCAGTTAGGCATAAGGAAAGAAAGTGGATCTGAATGGGACGTATTATCCTTTAAATCACAAAAATTACTGATAATAAAAGAATGAAGCCTTCCAGAACGAAGAATATTTATCAAATGTTGAAGTACTCTAAATTGAATCTAAGAAAATACATTCCGTGTTGTGAAGGCAAGGAAATAGGAACCATGGTTCACAATAGAGCATCTACTCTGTGACAAAATACTGTGGAATTTAAAGAGCTCATTGTATGATTGTGAAAGGCACTGAGATAATGGAAAATGAACTTATTTTTGAAATGTGGGAGATGCTGACTCTGTGAGTTGAATCTGAGTTTAATCATGATCAAGCTATTTTTTTCTGGTATGGCAGGAATAGATTTTGTTCCCTGATCAGTTTATAGCTGTGAAAAGGATTAAGAGCTATATCAGCCTAGTAAACTCAAAGAAGGAAGGAAAAGAGGTTAATCTAGGGGGAAGAATAATTATATAGATCTGAGTATTCATCAAAGAATTGATAGTGAGAGCATCATCACAAATTTTTTTAAAGCAGAGGAAGGGAAAAAAGTGCATTAAGAAATCAATGTAAGGAAACCAAGAGCTCTGTATCAAGCTCAGATTTAAGAAGATAATGTCAGCAAACAGAAATCAGGCCAGGTTACAAAGGATGAATATAAAAGAGCAGAAGACAAAAAAAAAAAAAGTGGAAACAAAATACGAAAGCTCAAACTGAGATTTAACTAATAAAACATATCAGCATGTCAAGAAACATTTATGTTAGTACCAAGATGAGAACTAAGGAGCTGGTCTGCTGCTGAGTAATAACAGAAAGCTGGTGCTGACAACCCTGAAATGTCTAATACCTTTTGTATTAGTCCTTTTAAAGAAAGATCTATGCATTTGACATGGTTTGAGCATGTTTTGAGGGTGTTTTTGTTCAAGGTTTTTTCCAGCCAGGGGGAGTCTGGGAGGAAGGAGAGACAGGACACCTGACCCAGGCTAGCCAATGAGGTATTCCATACCATAGCACGTGATGCCCAGGATGGATATTGGGAAAGAGAAGGCTGGAGGGGTAGAGCTGTGGAGGAAAATGGAGGAGGGAGCACATGGTGCTCGGCCAGGCAGGGTGGAGTGAGTTATGGGTCGGTAGCTGGTGGGGTGTTGTATTCTTTTCACTTGCTGTTTGCTGTATCATTATTATTTGTAGTAGTGAATGGCAGTAGGGGTTTTGTGTTATGCCTTAGCAATGGTAGTAGGGGTTTTGTGTTATGCCTTAGCAATTAAACCGTTCTTATCTCAATCCGTGGGGGCTACATTCTTTGGATTCTCCTTCCTAACTCTCCGGGAGTTGGGGGACTTGGTTTAAACCACGACATTTTTGGCGCCCAACGTGGGGCCCGAGGGATTGAGATAAGAACAGATCTGAGCGGATTTATGGTCTCTTGTCACAATGCTGATTTATTGGCTCTTAGAGGTTTTTCTCTGGATCTCGCTGTTTCGGGATTTTACCGGGTACTTGGTGTATGGATTGGATGTGTTTGTGTTTGTGTCGGAGGCTTGTAATACGGTGGGGCTCCGGCAGCAGGGGGGGATGGACGTGGCCGTGGACTTGGACTTGTACCAGGCCGTCCCGCTGCTCTTCGCCGTCCTTGTCCTTATCCTCGTCGTCGTCTGTGTGGAGCTGCGTGAAGCCAGGAAGGAGCTGCCCCGGGAGCTGCCGGCAGCTGAGGCTGCCAGGGAGAGCGGCACGGGGAGCCAAACGGCTGTGGCAGAGCAGCGGGAGCAGGCGGGGGAGGAGCGGAGCAGGGCGGTAGCTGAGCAGCAGGATCAGGCGGTGGGGGGGGTGAGTCCTGCGGCCGTTCCCGACCCTCCGACGGCCGAGAGTGTCCCCCGGAAGTCGCCCGCCGACCCCCAGCAGGATGCAGGAGACTACGCAGCACTTCCCAGCAAGGCAGAGGAGGAACCGAGTCCTGCCGCCGTTCCGAACCCCGCAGCATCCGAGAATATTCCCCAGAAGTCACCCGCCGAGCCCCAGCAGGATACAGGAGACCAGGCAGCACTTCCCAGCAAGGCAGAGGAGGAAGATCTGGACTCGGGAGAAGAGAAGCTGATAGTGGGAGAGCTGGCAAGCAGGGCAGCTACATCAGCCCCAGTGACAAGTGCAGCAGCATCATTTGAGAGTTCTGATGGTTATGAATGGCTTTTGGGTGCCCTTGGGACCTGCCTGCTGATTGTGATGGTTTTCGGCATGGTGGCACACACACAGAGTGTGTTCCATCCACAACCATTTTGTCTGATCCCAAAAGTTAAGCAGAGTCAGGTCTGGGTCTTGTCTAAGTTTAGACAAGTACATAGGAGCACCAGGAGACTGTTCCCAAGGCTGGACAGTCATGTGTGGCAGGGCATGTGGGACAGTATGGCCAGGTATCTGATCCACTGGGCCCCTCCAGTGCTTTGGAAGCATTGGAGGTGGAAGGCAGCTGTATGGAGTCCCCAGCAGCAAGCTGTAGAACTGCTGAAGGGGACGGTGAATGATTTTGAGCCTGGTGGGCCCAGATACTTCAGGCCATCAGCCCAGAGATGCAATATAGAGATGTCTCATGATCGAGGGGTGGACTTAAGAGTGATTGTGTATTGGAAATGTGAGATCTGGGCATGACGTGAATGGTATGGAATAAGGGGTGGATAATGTCATGGTTTGAGCATGTTTTGAGCGTGTTTTTTGTTCAAGGTTTTTTCCAGCCAGGGGGAGTCCGGGAGGAAGGAGAGACAGGACACCTGACCCAGGCTAGTCAATGAGGTATTCCATACCATAGCACGTGATGCCCAGGAGGCATACTGGGAAAGAGAAGGCAGGGTGTAGAGCTCTGGAGGAAAATGGAGGAGGGAGCACATGGTGCTCAGCCGGGCAGGGTGGAGTGAGTTATGGGTCGGTGGCTGGTGGGGTGTTGTATTCTTTTCACTTGCTGTTTGCTGTATCATTATTATTTGTAGTAGTAAATGGCAGTAGGGGTTTTGTGTTATGCCTTAGCAATGGTAGTAGGGGTTTTGTGTTATGCCTTAGCAATTAAACCGTTCTTATCTCAATCCGTGGGGGCTACATTCTTTGGATTCTCCTTCCTAACTCTCTGGGAGTTGGGGGACTTGGTTTAAACCACGACAGCATTTTTGAAGTAATGGGTCATGCTCACCATGAAACAGCAGAAGATCAGGTGAGAGGTTTAAGGAAATTAAGTATTTTACATTGGCTTGGTCTGCAAAAGGTACTTTAAAAAACAACTGAAGAAATCTGCAACTGTTGGTAGTTTGCTGCTGTAGAGAAATGGGGAAGAGCAGAAAAGTAGAAAAAGGAGAATATAACATGTTCCTTTAAAAATGGATTGGGCAATGAGGAGTAAATTAGATACCTTGCATTTCACTTCTGTGACTCTATCTCCTGCTTAGAATTCTTGGAACTGAACAATTGCAGGCAATTAAAGATAGTGGGAGATTTTTAACATATAGAAGACTCTAGATAAATCCAGGTTACTTTTCTGACAGAATAAGGTCCAGTCTGCTTAGGAGAGAAACAGCAGCTGTCATGTATCTTTGCACTAGTAAGGATCTTTTAAAATTATTACAATTTATTTCCTGTTTGAAATTATACATTCATAAGTGAGGAATAGAAATAAATGAAACTCTCATGGCAAAATTAATAGGTAAAACTTACTTTAGAAAGCAGTTATCAGTAGATCATTCTAGAACAGAGTTCATCCAACCTGTGGTTATCCCTTAGCACTAGATAATGTTGAATTAGATAGAATCACAGAACCATAGAATGGTTAGGGTTGGAAAGGACCTTGAGATCATCCAGTTCTAACATGCCTGCCATGGGCAGGGATGCCTCATCCTAGACTGTGTTGCCCAAGGCTCTGTCCAACCTGGCATTGAACACTGCCTGGAGGCATTTACCGCTTATTTGGGCAAGACATTCCAGTGCCTCATCACCCTCACAGTAAAGAACTTCTTATATCTAAACTGAACTACCCCTGTTTAAATTTAAACCCATTACCCCTTTTCCTATCTCTATGGTTCCTGATGAAAAGTGCCTCTCCAGCATCCCTGTAGGTCCTTTCAGATACTGAAAGGCTGCTATGAGGTCTCCATGCAGCCTTCTCTTCTCCAGGCTGAAAAAAACCCAACTTTCTCAGTCTGCCTTTGTATGGGAAGTGCTCCAGCCCCCTTATCATCATTGGTGCCCTCTTCTGGACTTCCTCCAAGAGCTCCATGTCCTTTTTTATGTTGAGGACACCAGAACTGCACACAATACTTCAAATGAGGTCTCACAACAGCAGAGGGGCAGGATCACCTCTTTTGACCTGCTGGTCATGCTCCTTTTGATGCAGCCCAGGACACAGCTGGTTTTCTGGGCTGTGAGCGGACACTGCTGGCTCATGTTCATTTTCTCATCAACCAACACCCCTGGTATTGCCCCAATCCAGGCACAGGACCTTGAACGCTGCTTTGTTGAACTTCATGAGGTTGGCATTGGCCTACCTTTCAACAGTGTCAAGGCCTCTCTGTATGACATCTCTTCCCTCCAGCATATCAACTGAACCTCTTAGCTTAGTGTCATCAACAAACTTGCTGAGGGCACACTCAATCCAACTGTCCATGTCAATGACAAAGATGTTGAACAGGTTTGGTCTGAACACCAACTCCTGAGGGACAGCACTTGTTACCAGTCTCCATTTGAACACTGAGCGGTTGACCACAATTCTTTGCATGCAGCCATCCAGCCAGTTCTTTACCCACCGAGTGGTCCACCTATCAAATTAGTGTCTCTCCAATTTAGAGACAAGGATGTCATCTCAAACGCTTTGCACAAGTCCAGGTAAATGACGTCAACTGCTTTACCCCTATCCATCGGTTTTGTAGCCCCATCATAGAACGCTACCAAACTGATCAGGCAGGATTTCCCCTTAGTGAAGCCATGCTGGCTGTCACCAACCACCTTGTTGCTTTTCATGAGCCTTAGCATGCTTCCAGGAGAATCTGCTTCAAGATTTTGCCAGGCACAGAGGTGAGACTGACTGGTCTGTAGTTCCCTGGGTCATCCTTTTTCCCCATCTTGAAAATGGGGGTTATATTTCTCTTTTTCCAGTTGTCGGGAACTTCACCTGCCTGCCATGCCAGTGGCTTTGCAACTTGATTCACCAACTCCTTTAGGACCCACGGATGGATTTTATCTGGCCCCATGGACTTGTGTACTTTCAGGTTCTTAAGATGATCTTGAACCTGATCCTCCCCTATAGAGGGCCTAAGGTCTTCATTCTCACAGTCCCTGCATCTGCCTTCTAAGACTTGAGTGGCGTGGTTAGACCACTTGCCAGTGAACACCGAGACAAAGAAGTCGTTAAGAACATTAGCCTTCTCCAAATCCTGTGTAGCCAATTGTCCCATTTCCTTCTGGAGATGGCCCACAGTATCCCTAGTCTGTCTTTTGTTTGTGATATACCTATAGAAGCCCTTCCTGTTATCTTTGACATCTCTGGCAAGACTCAGTTCCAAGCGGGCCTTTTTTTTCCTAACCTGATCTCTAGCTTCCCGGATGATGTCCTTTTATTAAATGGCTGGATTTTTGTGGAACTGCATAGACTATATGAATTAAAAAAAAATCTGTTATTTACTACTGTTATTTCAATTGAAACCTATGTGTATGGAATAAAACTCTTTATCACCTAGTTAGTAGTTTTAAATTGCAGTAAATATAGAGGATTTTTCCTCATACAAATCTTGGATAAACCTAAGTGGTAAAAGAGAGGTCCCTGATCTTTCAGCCAAGAGACAGATGATTAATCATCACCTCACACAACAGGTAATCTACTTCTGCTCTTCATCTGGTTTTCCTGACCTCTGCTTATACTGAAATAATGAAGGACAATTTTATGTTTAGAAAGCCTTGTTAAACTTTTTCACCAGATGGGTATTATCAATATAGTGTCTGCATTAGCATTATTTCTCTTATTTATTAGGATTATGAATTTACAGCAGTATGAATGGTATACGAATCAGGCCTTCTGGTACTTAATATAGTTTATCTTTTGCACAGGCAAATGAGCACTTTTCTGAATCATTATCAAATGTTTGTCAAAGTATACATTATAGTAATTCAAAGAATGTTTAAGTATACCTGTTTACCATTTTAAAGTTGGCATGTAATTTTAATGACATTTTGCAGCTGAAGGTTTAACAATATTGGCATGTTCACTTCACTTACGTATATTGGGGCTTGACTTTATACATTTGCATTTCTAGTGTTAAGAGTAGAACATTAAGCCCTGAAAATCTTCCTCTGTAATGTTCAGTAAGCTTTATCTGTGTGTAAATCCTGTATCTAATTAATATGTAAATCACATACTAAGGTACCATTATCATGCTAGTCATATGGAAAATTTAAAAAGATTTCTGTAATCTCCTTATTTTAAATAGCTATATTTTAGATACAAAAAAGAAATGAAGATGTATTTTCCTTTTCCTGTTTATTGTGAAAGAAGTATAGAATTATTTTTCATGACCCTGTTTACAATCTGGGAAATACAGTGGTGAGCCAATAAGCATTTTAAAATTGGGGGAGGGTGGAACTAAAATGAACATAATCATCATAGAGTCACAAAATGGTTTGGTTTGAAAGGGACCTTAAGGATAATGTAGTTCCAACCTCCCTGACACGGGCAGGGACACCTTCCACCAGATCAGGCTGCTCAAAGCCATGTCCAACCTGGCCTTGAACACTACTGGGTATGTAGCATCCACAACTTCTCTGAACAACCTGTACCACTGTCTCACCATCCTCACAGTGAAGAACTTCTTCATGATATACAATCTAAATATACTCTCTTTCAACTTAAAACATTTCCCCTTATCCTATCACAACATGCCTTTGTAAATAGTCCCACTCCAGACTGCCTGTAGGTCCCCTTCAGGTACTGGAAGGCTGGTATAAGGACTCCTCAGAGCCTTCTCTTCTCTAGGCCAAAGAAGCTCAACTCTCTCAACCTGTCTCAATAGAAGATGTGCTCCAGTCCTCTGATCATCTTTGTGGCCCTCATCTGGACTCTCTTGAGCAGGTCCACACCCCTCTGTGTTAGGACCCCCAGAGCTGGATGCAGCACTGCAAGTGGGATCTCATGAGAATAAAGTAGAGCAGAAGAATCACCTCCCTCAGCCTGTTGGTCACAGTACTTTTCATGCAGCCCAGAATACAGTTGGCTTTCTGGGCTGCAAGTGGACACTGCCAGCTCATGCTGAGCTTCATCCCCAAGCTCTTCTCTTCAAGGCTGCTCTCAATCCAGTCTCTGCCCAGCGGTGGTTGTGCTTGGGATTGCCCCGGGGGCAGGACCTTGTCTTAGCCTTGCTGAACCTAATGAGGTTCACATGGGACTGCCTCTCAAGCATGTCAAAGTCCGTCTGGATGACATCCCTTCCCTCCAGTGTGTTGACTGCACCACACAGCTTGGTGTTGTTGGCAAACTTACTGAGCTTGCACTCTATCCCACTGTCCGTGTCACTGACAAAGATGTTAAACAGCACTGGTCCCAGTACCATCCCCTAGGAATGCCACTTGTCACTGTTGGACTTTTAGACATTGATCACAACTCTTCGAGTGCAACCATCCAAGCCAATTCCTTCTCCACTGAATGGTCCTCCATCAAATCCATGCCTCTCCAGGTTAGAGACAAAAATATTGTGTGGAACAGTACCAAATGTGTCAGTAGCTTATTGGCATATTGCTGACAGCTCCTGGTTTAGTAATTTCTGGGTTTATGTAATATTGCAGAGTGACAAATGAGCAAATTCAAATAAAGTGAGATCCAAAACTTAGCTACAATTATTGTAAATCTTCCATATTTCAGAAAGCAGAGAGCTAGACATATGTTAAAAATAACAACAAAAAATACAGTCCTGTGTTTCTGAAACTATACCTGTCCATTAATGAATTTGGAACAGAATGGGTAGAATTTGGTAGCTTTAGTGCAAAAAAGTACAGGATTTTCTTCAAAGGGTTTTGGACAACAGCTGAAGGAATTTCTATGTGCACAAATTAGCATTGCAGTAGGTGAAGCCACTGGCAACATCTAATAATCATGATGTGATTCTGTGTTGTCATATTATTTCCATTACCACACTATACCAAGGATAGGCTGATGATGAGACTCATGCATCTGTTTGGTGGGGACATCACTGTGCAACACTGGGGCTATTGCACATAACAGTTATGCCAAAGAAGGAGGAAAACAAGCTTCCAGTTTTTAAAAGTTAATCTGCAGAAAAATGAATGATGAGCTGTATGTGTTTTATGCTTTCTGGGAATGACTAGAGACTTACTTATAGGAATATTTAGAGGCAAGGAACAAGAATATTTTGGACATTCAACCAGGGGCATCATGTTGATCCATTTTATTTTTTTAACGATACTTAATATCAGATGTCAATATGGCTTTTCTTATGAAAGAACCTCAGAGATGATATATTATAAAAGAATAAAGCAGTTGTTTGCTTTTGGTGGGTTTTTTTTTGTCATCATATTTTCCTCATAACTGAATTGTTTTCCAGTATACAGTTAACAATAAGGGAAATAAATTGTTTCTTACTGTATATTCTTGAGTTAATCTCAACAATAGCCACCTGTCCTGGTATACCACATCACCAGGGATTTAAAAAAATTAGAAGTAAACATACTACACATCCTCTGAAGTTACTGCATATTTTATTAATATACTGTACTACTTTCAGTATGGTAAATGCTGCTGGATCTAAACTTATCTGCATTCCATCTGTTTAATTTGTTTTCATAACAACATTATTAGAAAAATAGACCTTCCATAAGTGTTTCTCAAGAGGTTTTAATTTGTCTTTTTAACATGATTTATTTACAGACATATATTGATGAGTTCCCGCCCAAGCTTTCCCTTCTCCAGCTGAACAGTCACAGCTGTCTTAGCTTTTCCTCACAGGAGAGACACTCCAGTCCCTCAGTCATGTTTGTGACCCTTTGTTGTGTCCTATCCAGTATGCCCATGTGTCTCTTGCACTGGGGAGCACAGAAATGCAAACAGTAGTTTCCGTTAACACAGACTTTCTGCTTAGCATAGAAAGTGCTTAATGTTTCGTTACTATATGTTGGTTTAAAACTGGATTTCAGAGAGGTAAAACAAAATAAGCTAATGTGATAAAATGCCACCTTTTTTTTTTCCACCAAGACAGATTGGCTGTTTGTCATAAAAATCTGCTTTATGTTCACTGTTTACCCTTTCTTAACACATTGTCATACATCCACACTGGGATCACCTCCCACCCCAGCAGACTGAGCTCTTGAAACTAAATTAGCTGTGGTGAAGCTTTGTGCTAACCTGCCTAGAGGGAAAACAGTAGTAGGTAAAATACATTTCATGTTAATGTTTGGAAAAGCCTTGGGAAATACTGCCTGGTTCTGTTAGTTGTAAATCAGTTACTGCCAAAATATCCTCAAATGAGTGGTTTAGCTGCAGTGGCAGTGTAAATGCACTGGAAGGGTGAACATTTTGAAAATGTGTGTGGAAGGTATTGTCACACAGCCTAAAGATGAGCAGCATTATTTGTTCTTTAATTCTTAGCTCCCCCTCAGCTGTCTGTAAAAAGTAGCACTTCAGGGGTACTTTTCAAAGGTCTATAATACTGCAAATATGAAAAAGAATGCTGTCCTGGTTTTGGCTGTGATTAATTTTCTTCCTAGTAGCTGACGCAGTGCTGTGGTTTGTGTTTAGTCTGACAACAATGCTGATAACACACCAATGTTTTAGTTGTTCCTAAGTAGTGTTTGCTTATTCTGATCAATGACTTTTCAGTCTCATGCTCTGCCATTGAGGACGGGCATAAGAAGCTGGGAGGGAGCACAGACAGGACACCTGACCCAAACTAGCCAAAGGGGTATTCCATACCACAGAATGTTGTGCTCAGTTTAGAAAGTGAGGGGGGTTGGCAGGAAGAGACCGACTGCTACTGGGGGATGGGCTGGGTGTCAGTCAGCAGGTGGTGAGAAGTTATGTTGTGCATCACTTGCCTTTCCTGGGTTTCCTTCCTCTTTCTCTTTTGTTGTCTTTCCTTTTAATTTGATTCTTCCAGCCATCACACTGGGGATGGAGTGGGAGGCAGCGTGAGCAGCTGTATGGGATTTAGTTGCTGGGTGGGGTTAAACCACATCATATGCTCAGTGAGAATTAGGGCTCTCACAACATGTAAACATATTCAAAAGGTGAAAATTAATTGCTGTTTTTATAGTCTTCTACATAAACATAAGGATGGAAGATCATAATTATCTCTAACAAAATATGCTACTGGAAAAATCTTGCAGAAACATTTGTTTGCTGACCAGAAGTGTTCATTGCTCTTGTCAGACCATGGACAATGTCAGCAAGGGTGGCACACTACTGAGAACAGGAAGAGTGCTGGTACTAAAGCTGCAGATTTGATAGCATCTGGAGATTTCCACATCTGCATGGAAAATTCTTAAATAGGTGATCAATGTTCATTTAGGACACTTTATGTTGCAAAGGTGTTAAAAAGCATCAAAAGAAGTAAAGGTTTTATGTTCCTCAGGCAGACTAAAATACAGTCCCAAATAAATCAAGCTGGTGCATAACTATGTCATAAAACATAGTATTACATGCCTTATCAT
Organism: Melopsittacus undulatus; assembly: GCF_012275295.1. Taxonomy (NCBI): domain Eukaryota; kingdom Metazoa; phylum Chordata; class Aves; order Psittaciformes; family Psittaculidae; genus Melopsittacus; species Melopsittacus undulatus. The sequence continues at coordinate 96,876,116 of NC_047528.1, forward strand.
TCAATGATTTTGAGAATATCTATAGCTGTGAAAAGAGCACCCCTGGGTGTGAAGATCAGTGAGAAACTTTCAAATACTTTTAACATTTTTTTCCTTTTTTTTTTTCTTTTTATGATCATAAAATCATAGAATAGTTAGCGTTGGAAAGGACCTTAAGATAATCTAGTTCAAACCGCCCTGTCATGGGGAGGGACACCTCACACTAAACCATGTTACCCAAGGCTCTGTCCAGCCTGGCCTTGAACACTGCCAGGGATGGAGCATTCACAACTTCCTTGGGCAATCCATTCCAGTGCCTCACCACCCTCACAGTAAGGAATTTCTTCCTTATATCCAAGCTAAAACTTCCCCTGTTAAGTTTCAACCCATTACTCCTTGTCCTATCGCTACAGTCCCTAATGAACAGTCCGTCACCTGCATCCCTATACCCCCCTCTTCAGATACTGGAAGGCTGCTAAGAGGTCTCCATGCAGCCTTCTCTTCTCCAGGCTGAACAGCCCCAACTTTCTCAGCCTGTCTTCATATGGGAGGTGCTCCAGTCCCCTGATTATCCTCGTGGTCCTCCTCTGGACTTGTTCTAACAGTTCCATGTCCTTTTTATGTTGAGGACACCAGAACTGCACACAATACTCCATGTGAGGTCTCACAAGAGCAGAGGGGCAGGATCACCTCCTTGGACCTTCTGGTCATGCTTCTTTTGATGCAGCCCAGAATAAGATTGGGTTTTTGGACACTGATGGCTCATGTTCATTTTCTCATCAACCAATACCCCCAAGTTCTTCTCTGCAGGTCTGCTCTGAATCTCTTCTTTGCCCAACCTGTAGCTGTGTCTGGGATTGCTCCGACCCAGGTGCAGGACCTTGCACTTGGTATGGTTAAACTTCATAAGGTTGGCATCAGTTCCGTAGCCCCATCATAGAATTCCACCAAACTGATCAGGCAGGATTTCCCCTTAGTGAAGCCATGCTGGCTGTCACCAACCACCTTGTTTTTCATGTGCCTTAGCATGCCTTCCAGGAGAATCTGCTCCAAAATTTTGCCAGGCACAGAGGTGAGACTGACTGATCTGTAGTTCCCTGGGTCATCCTTTTTCCCCATCTTGAAAATGGGGGTTATATTTCCCTTTTTCCAGTCATTGGGAAGTTCACCTGACTGCCATGATTTTTCAAATATGATGGCCAGTGGCTTTGCAAATTCATTCACCAACTCCTTCAGGACCTGCAGATGGATTTTATCAGGTCCCATGGACTTGTGTACTTTCAGGTTCTTAAGATGATCTTGAACCTGATCCTCCCCTATACAGGGCCTAGGGTCTTCATTCTCACAGTCTGTGCATCTGCCTTCTAAGTCTTGGATCGTGTGGCCAGAGCCTTTGCCAGTGAAGACCGAGGCAAAGAAATCATTAAGAACCTCAGCCTTCTCCAAATCCTGTGTAGCCAATTCTCCTGATAGCTTTTGGAGGGCACCTATGTTGTCCCTAGTCTGCCTTTTATTCACTACATACCTATAGAATCCCTGCCTGTTATCCTTAACATCCCTAGCCAAGTTTAATTCTAACTGGGCCTTAGCTTTCTTCAACTTGTCCCTAGCTTCCCAGACAACATCCCTGTATTCATCCCAGGCCACTTGTCCATGCTTCCACCTTTTACAAGCCTCCTTTTTCCTTCTAGTTTTCCTCAGCAGCTCCTTATCCATCCAAGGGGGTCTCCTGACCTTCCTGCTGCACTTCCCTCTAGTTGGGATACAACACTTCTGAGCTTCTATTAGGTTAACCTTGAATATCAACCCGCAGTCTTTGGCCCGCCTGCCCTCTAGGGCTATATCCCATGGAACCTTACCAAGCAGGTTCCTGAAGAGGCCAAAGTCTGCTCTCTTGCAGTCCAGGGCAGTGAGCTTGCTGCACTCTCTTCGCACTGTCCTGAGCATCTAAAATTTGACCATCTCATGATTGCTGCAACCAAGACTTCCCTGGAGCATCACATTTCCAATGAGCCCTTCCCTGTTGGTGAGCACGAGGTCAAGCACGGCACCTCTGTTTGCCAGCTCCTCTATTACTTGCAGAAGGAAGTTGTCTTCCACACAACCGAGGAACCTCCTGGACTGTTTGTATCGGGCCATACCGTCGCCCCAACAGATGTCAGGGTGGTTGAAGTCCCACATGAGAACAAGGGCCTGCGAGCATGAGGCTGTTCCTATCTGCCTATAGAATGCTTCATCCACAGGTTCCTCTTGATCAGGCAGTCTGTAACAGATACCCCCCAATAATGCCCCCATAGTTGTTCTTCCTTTGACCCTAATCCACAAACTCTGTGTTGACTGCTCACCTGTCCCCAGACAGAGTTCCATACTCTCCAGCTTATCCTTAACATAAAGGGCAACTCCCCCTGCCCTCCTACCGGGCCTGTGTTTTCTAAAAAGTCTGTAACTTTCCATTCCAACAGTCCAGTCACAGGAGCCATCCCACCATGTTTCTATGATGCCGATTATATCATACCCCCGTAGACGTGCACACATCTCTAATTCCTCTTGTTTGTTCCCCATGCTATGGGTGTTTGTATAGAGGCATCTGAGCTGAGCTCCAAATGAAGCCAGCTCATTGGCTGGGGCAGCTGGAATATCTCTACATTGCTCTGAGCATTTGTTATAGGTGCTGGCAGCTGGCTGGGTGTGTTGGGATGGGATGATGCCTCCCTCCCCCAGTGCATCTAGTTTAAAGCATCCTTGACCAGTCTGGCAAGCCTCCTACCAAAACCACTCTTCCCCTTCTTTGTCAGAGCAGGCCCCAGTAGACCTGGCCTACAAACTTGGGTCCCGTGTTCAAGACACCCAACCCCCCGACTATGGCATTACCCTTCTAACCATTTGTTAACTTGGCCAATCCTCCTAACTTTTTTAAGGTCCTCCCCTGTATCCTGGAGAACTGACAGACAGTCTGAGCTCCAGAGCCCCTAACTACCTCTCCTAGGGCTCTGTAGTCCTTCTTGATGTTCCCCAGGCTACTACTAACTATATCCCTCAGCACCCACATGTATCACTAGAAGTGGGTTATAGTCCATGAGACTTACTAGAGCAGGCAGCCTCTCTGCAGCATCCCTGATCCGTGCCCCTGGTAGACAACACACCTCCCTTGTGACTGGGTCAGGTCCACAGATGGGTGTTTGCACAGAAACAGAGTCCCCTACTACTACGATCTGCCGCTTTTTCCTGCTAGCACCAGTAGAGATCTTTACCAGTGCATCAGCTGGTTGGTTGTAGTATGAGTACCTGTCATGGGTTCAGCAGTAGCTCATGCTCTGCCAGGGAGGAGGGAGAGATAGGGCGCCTGGTCTGGGCTAGTCGGGGAGGTATTCCATACCACAGCACGTCCTGCTCGGGGAGGGGACTGGAAGCTGGCCAGGAGGGGAGGGGTTAGCTCTCTCCTCAGGGCTGGGCTCTGAGAGGGAACTGGAAGCTGGCCAGGAGCGGGGGGGGGGGGGATGAGCTCTGGCTTCCAGGCTGGCCTCGTGGCGGTGGGTTGTATCGTATTCTCTCTCCCTGTTTGTCTCCTCTAACATTGATTTGTTATTGGTACCGGTAGTGATTTCTGTTATACCTTAATTGCTGGACTGATTTTACCTCAATCCGTGGGAGTTGTATTCCTCTGGCTCTCCTTCCCATCCCTCCGGGAGTGGGAAGGTTGGGGTGGGGAGGGGAAACAAAGGGGGAACTGCAGATTTAGTTTAAACCACGACAGTGCCTTTGCTCATCAGCCCCCTGCAGGACAACAAAGTGGTTCTGGGTGGGGACAACAGATTTAGGAGGAAGCCCCTTGCTTTTAATTGTCCTCTGCCTCCTTTTTTGTTGTGTTTTTTTTTTTTTTTTTTTTGTTGATGTTTTCCAGCTTCCCGGGTTAACAGCCTCCTTCTTTCCTGCATGAATTACAGGTGGTGCTTGAGGCCTTGCACACTTTGGGCCTGGAGCAAGCAGTCTTGCTTCCTCTTGGCTTCCCTGACATCTTACAGCTTGTTAATAGCATCCCGCAGCTCAGCCCCTGCTGCAGGACCTCCACCAGGGAGCACCGAGTGCAGCCCTACCCATTGTGCACCCTCCTCTCCCAAGACCAGTGCAGGCACTCTCTACACCCCAAGCTGTGCCTTGCAGCCTCCCCTCTCATTGGCTCTGTCTGGGTGCCTACGCTGGACACCACCGGGGCAGCCAGAGCAGAATTCCCAGGCCGAGTCCTGGTCATAAGGTGACTGCTCACCATCCAGATCACCTGCCCGAGCAAACTGCCTCTTACCCTCCCAGTTCGCTGCGCTCCCTGGTGCCGCTTCTCCTGGCTCCGCCTTCTGTGAGTCCCTGCTCGCGTCAGCGGAGCTGCCGGCTCCTGGACGAGTCCTGTCAAAGTATTGAGGCTCCCTCGGTGTTGTTGCAGCTCTGAGTTAAGACTCCTGGATGCTGAGTTTACCCCCACTCTGGTGTTGAAGGCGTCGTCTCTCGAGCTGCTCACCTCAGTTTTGTTCTTGGGTTGGTAAGGAAAGAAGGATGTCCTCCAACTTTCTCAACGTTGTCCTGCTCACTAATTTCCTCTACAGTCAATGGAGAAGAGACTGTTTTTGGAGGGTTTTATGTCTGAAGTACATCTCCATGGCTGTTCAGTTCTTTGTTAAAAAATATGTAGGAGGTAAAAAAAAAGAAGAAAAATAAATGTGGGGTTTTTTTTTTTTTTTTCCTGGCAAAAATTTCATTGTACTAGAACAATGTAGGGCCAAGATTCATCACACTTCAAACCTACCAGTCTGCTTCCTTTGCAGTTAACTTAGAATTATTACTGCTTTCAGCAGGAACATATTTTCTGTTCTTCTTGCTTCAGCGATTTGGCCTCCCTCAATCAAAAAAAAAAATCAAGCAATTTTACTATCTATGCAATTAAGAACTTCTGAAAAAAAAGGAAAGGCCAGGCTGTTTAAAATGAAATAAAATATCACTGAGCTTTAGAAATATTCTACTTTTTGACCTTAGAGTGCCAAGTCAAAATGCCATGTTCACAAATCAATGAATTTTTTATGCTTTCATATTTGGACTGTTAGATATCACAATGGGGCAGAAAAATGACAATGTCATTTGTAGTAATCACCACCATCTTACAAGTACTCTAATAATAACATGAAATAGAGTTGAGATTTATGAGAATATCTTACAGACAATTTCACTAGATATCACAAACACTACAGACTACTTATCTTATTCTGTATTTATTCTGTCATCCGCCAGCAGTGGAAAATAAACTATGGAAGATATGAAGAGACTTGAAGAAAAATAAGTCAATATTACATGCATTATGAAAGTTTTTAATGAGGTCACTATTTACTTACACTTTGTGTTGTACTCCTGATTTTTCAGCAGAAGTTCACATAAAAATTGACTTAAAAGTTGGAAATATAACTTTGATATTTAAATTACAATAAAAATTGGCTATGTTTGACAGCTTTAGAAAATTCTTTTCAATATAATTGTCACTTGAAACTACAGAATAAAAGAAGGGAATGTAGATCAAAATAAAGGTAGTTAAACAAACAAACAAAAAAGCAATTTACCATCTCAGAAAAGAATAAGAATGATCAATCCTTGTTGTTTTTAAATATACAAAAAATTCTAAATTTATCATAATAAGGAGCCAAAACTGTACTGAAATACTTGCAGACATTGCTGGATTTTGCTCATGAGAATCATGGTTGTTTCTTCAGTCCCATGTATTTCTCTCACAATCAGTAATACTAAAACAATGCTTTTTATACTGGAAGGTAAAAGAGATTTTATTTTTTTTAACATTTATGCCTACTGTTATTTGAATCTCTGTGCTAATATGAAGACCCTAATTGAATATCATATGTGTATTTAACAGCATTTGAATACTAACCCTGCTGTAGAACAGTGCTAATTATCTAAATTTTAACCTCTTTGGCCATCTGAACTATACTGCAGCTGTATTAGGAAAATTAAGAGCCTGACTTTCTTGTTCCTCCAAGAGGTAAGAAATTTCCTGCACTGAAGTTAGGCTTCCTGAAAGGTAATTTGATATGTGGTCAAAGCTGATTTGTAAACGTAAGAAGAATGCTGGAAATTCAAAATCCTATGTCTTTATTGTGAAATAATTAAAGGTTATAAAAATTCCAGTTCCCAACAAAAGAGGGAACAGATGTAGGTGTCAAGGAATTTAGCTGTGCAGAGCTAAAAGATCCAAAATTTAGGATAGCTGACTCTGAGAAAGTGAGAAGGTGTGTGAATTGCTGCAGGGACTCCTGAAAATAGAGCAGGACATTTAAGAATGTCACTTTACATGCATACACAATTTCAGTAGAGTTCTCCACATAATTCATTTGATTTTTTTATTCTAGAATGTACACTGTAAGTGTATGCATCTATATGTTTATACTGTTAATCTTCTATCTTCTATATTTGCTTCTTACCAGTTCATATGTACTGGAGTATAAATTCAGCTTGTAGTATGTTTGAAGTGGAAGAAAGGAATCTAAAAGAAAAGACTCTGAAAGAAAAAAAAATATAAAATGTCCTTTTGCTTGCAAAACTCAGATGTTTGGCTAATATCTACTTATGTTTTCCTACTTCCACACTATTTAATAATGGAAACAATAGTGTAGACAACTCCATGAGAACTCTGAGAGCCATTGTTATTTTCCCCTACTAAGGAGAAAAGGTACAAGGAGTTTCAAGAAATGGCTGTGACTTAGAGTCCACATAAAGCTGTTAGAGTTTCTTTTCTTTTATCCAGACACTGGTTATTTCAGGGAAAGCTGTGTTTAGGTGAGATAGTGGATTTAATGCATGTACTACAGGTAACTTCTAGAAGGTTTGCATTGGGTTTGAGTTTCTTTTTCAGAAGGGAACCAAATTTGCTTTGGCATCTGAACATATAACAAATATTTCTTTGCTTTATGCCACAAAAGCTGAAAAAAAATTACCCTCGATTTTAAAAATTAATAACATAAATTAATGAACAGAACACATTGCTTTTGATGTCTGTATTCATGGACAGCATGGTGTATTATTTGTCACTAGACTGGATAGTGTGTTATTAATTTTCAGAATGTTTAGTTCATATAAGAGCGTTCTAGATCATTCTCTTGGATTTCAGTTACAGATTTGCTTACTTGCTGAGAAAGTATATGGAAGATGACATAGCAAACTATTACAAATTTCAAAAATCAAGTGAATGAAGTGAAACATCAACAACAATATATGTACATCAACACATGCATTTTAAAGAAACCTAAATATATTACATTACTTTTGATTTCTGACCAGTCACAACCTTGGTAAATCTGTTTGTCATTTTGAAAACTCTGTGTGTGTGTATGCAAGGAAAAATTCAGCCTGTTAACAAGGTATTTATTGCCTAGGTTTTTTTCATTAATAAACACCTAGTATACGTAGATTTATTTTTGTATACATGTGAAGTGTTTGATTTTGAGTGATGTGTCAGGAAGAAATCCAATGAAAGAAAATAATATCAGCTACAGTTGTGAATATGTTTCAATGATTATTGATGTTCTCAATAAAATTTATTTCTGGGTTGCAAGTGGCTCTACATGAAAAAGAACCCAAAAGAATTGATCTTCCAAATTATAACTTAAAAAACAAGCATGTTGAAAGTGTGGTGCCAGGTTTGATAAGGTTTTGATGTGAAAAATAAGACATGTTTTCTTAACTATATAATTAATTTTGATATTTGTGGAGCTACAATTACATTATAAAATACAAATCTGAGATTCGCTTCTCATTTGATTTTTGCAAAATACAAATAACATTTTCAAATTACATTCATAACTTGTGCAGGTATAAAACCTGTTTCCTACATTTGAAAACAAACTGGAGAGATAATTCATTATTTAGATCTTCAGTTCAGATAAAACTCTTGACAAGTTTGGAGGTTTTTTGTGAAGATTATATGAAGGTGCCTATGCATTTTGTTGTCAAACTGAGCTAGGAATCTTACCATGGTAAAGTATGTGTTTTAGTTCTTGTAATATTTCTAGAAGTCAGGTTGAAAAATTCCACAAAAGTTGGGGGTTTTGTTATTTAATAACAGATTGATAATTTTTTCCAATGACAAAACTAACCCTCTAAATGGACAATTTGCTGGAATCTCCATTAGTTTGTTGTTTGGTTGTTTTGGTTTTGTTTCTTTATGTTGTTTTTTGGTTTGTTTGTTTTTATTTGGTTTGATTTGATTTGTTTGTTTGCATTTTTTTCCCCTAGTTCAGTGTTAACATGTTTCATTATTTCTTTGCTCTTAAAGTTTCTATATGTGTCTTGCTCACTACCTCCCTTCCAAGTCCTTTAGTTCTTTGACAGCCTGTGCTCAGCTGGAATTCCAGAGGCCAGTCGCCACAGAACATGACTGCGGAATTAATCTGGATTTAAATCAGCATAAATGGCTATGACATGGCCAAATGTCATCCACATTTGTTTGTCTTGTAAGATCATTCAATCTGGCTTTATATATTCTCTTGGTTAGAAGAAAATAGTAGCTGGGGAAAAATGACCACATATTTTGTTTTATAGTCTAGAATGGTATAGACGACAATCAGAAAGCACTGTGTAGCTGGAAGAGAGAAGAAAAAATAATATTTTGGGGTTTTGTATAAAGATGGCTATAAGAGCTTTTATTTCAGGGGATTGTAAGGGAATATTACTGACATGAAGATTATGCTGCCTAAATGCAGAGGCAGATTTTTTACTTCACTTGGTATCTGCTGGATGTAGCAGAGCAGGACTATGGAGGAGTTACGGCTCACAGGTTACAGGACCAGTGTTTGTTACAGTGACCTTGGGGCCTGGCAGAGTTTAAAACAGCATATGAAATATATGAGCTAGAGCCATCTACTAGAAAACAAATGGCCACACTTAGCCAATACATTTAGCTGTCTGCAGTACAGCCCCCTGTAAAAGTGCCTGTAGATCTCCTGTGCTCCAGAAACTGTCTTTTCTGTTTGCTTTTACCAGGTTGCAAGCTCTTGGGGCATGGGGAGTCACCATATGGAAAGAAGGCGCAGACTTCTAGCTCTGTGCTGTCAGAGCAATGTAGGGCCTTTGACTGCAAAACCTCAGATGCGCTAATGCCAGTTCGTGGCATCTGGCAATAAGGTGTGTGGGATGGGAAATTATTATCAGTAACAGACTTACTTTTAACTGTAGAGAAAGGGAGACAAAGCTAGCTGGATTAGAAATAGGCTTGAGTCAACAGCAGAAATTACCAGCAACATACTTCATTCAATTTTATATTTCCTGTTGTTCTAATTTTTTTCCAGTGCATTCTCTGCAGATTTTCCATCCCACTGGATTGTGATTTAGTTATATATGTGTTTCTGATCTTGCATTATATCACACTGACAGTTCATAAAGCGCAAAATACCGGTGAGGCGTTTTGGTAGGACATTTTAGCTTTGTTCTGACTTTGAGTGGAATGAAATATGTTCTGTTAAAAAGGGAATTTATGGAGGCAGTCACCTGGAGTGATCTCTCTCAACAGAACTCTTAATTTCACACCTTGTTCATACAAGAAATAAACCTTTACTAAAGGCATGTGTCTGACAACGAACTGGAACCTTTTCTGCCAAGGCACCTAAGCTGTCGCTATGTACAAATATGTAGGATGCAGAATCAGGCTATAAAAACATAAAACCTTGTCAGTTTGGCTTACAGATGTCACTGATCAGGCGATGACATGGAACAAGTTCAATGACTACACATCTATCTTTTCCACAATTATGTTTCCAGATTGTAAATTACTCTGTGTACGTATTTCTGTAGAATGTCTCCTGATATGTGCATTTTATGCTGATTTCGTCTCCTTTTTCCTTGCATATATTTATGTGAAGAACAGGCTCAATCTGTATATCTGTGTATGTCAAAGGGGGATAAAAAGGCACATATATTGTTTTCACACTTATGTACCTGTCCTTAGGTGCCCAGGCTCTGTCAGGGGACTGCAGGGCCCCTTGTAAGAAGCAGCTGGGGCTGCCCAGTGCCGAACACAGCCGGTTCCAGACAGATCCAGCAGACCCATCTCATGATACAGCTGAGCCCCACAGACACGATGGCAGTGCCTGGGGAAAACCTGGAGGAGGAAGGGAAAAACGTTGGATGGAGAGAGAAATAGCACAGGGAACACTGAAGTTGGCAAAGAAGGAGGAGATGCCCCATTTTACACTTAATATGGCTCTACTTTCCCGTAGCACTTCAAAACATCCTTACTGTTGAATACCTAAGCAGTCCCAGTGACTGTGATTGGTTTTGGTTCAGACACTAAAGCACATCATAACATGTAGTTGTATTGTTAACATCACCATGTTTCAGGTAAAATTGTTTTCATCAAGCAGACCAGTGCTTTTATCTGTATCTTTAAATATTCTTATCCCAGTTCATCTAATATACAAAGAGGCTTAATTATGTTATTTGTGGATCATAATATTTAGCTTCATGCATACAGATTGTCTACCCACATGAAGCTGGCAACAGGGCTTATAGTTTGATATATAATACCAAATATTAGTGTGTTACATATATGTACTATTTTCTCTGTAACCGGGTTGGATTTTCCTTTGTTACATATTTTTCCTATATTTTTTCTGTTATTACATCTTCTTGTATGAGAGCTTACATGTACCCTAAATTAATGTGAACTTTAAGTGTGTTTCTTCTGATTATAAGTGGCATTACAGAAATGCAACATATTCTTAAAGTTTTTAGCAGGAAACTAGTATTTTCTTAAAGATTCTTCTCTCTTTATATCACAGTCCATACCACTAGAACAGTTTTAACCATCTCATGTAAATCTTCTGTGCTTTAGACATTTTGACTTATCAGGTAAAATGAACCCAAATAAACACATAGAAATTCCTTTTTTTTTTTATTCTCTCTTTTTTTTTGTTTGTTGTTGTTGGTTTGGTTTGGTTTGTTTAATCTTAGTCTCTTAATTACTGTATGAGAACAAAGGAAACTAGACTTAAATCTTTGGCTTAGCAAATGGATAAATTATTGTCCCATTGCAGTGCATACTGGACATTTCAAATAAAAGCAAGAAACTTTAGTTAAATAGTTAACTGGGCTAGTATTACATTTGTAACAGTTGTATCATGGACTGTACTACATCATATTTTGCCAGCTACTAAGGTGTAAATATACACTAAGAACTTGGTTCCATGCATATGTTGCAATACTGCCATCAAACTTTTTGCGTTATTTTGTAAATACCATATAAAAGACTAAAGATGCTAGAGAACATTAGGTATGTAACACAGTAACTGTTCATGTGCTTGAAAATTGGACAAGTATGGTACTGCTTTGCAATTCATGCAATAGACATTGAATTGAAGGCGATTTCCTCATATATATTGTCACATATATTTAATTCTTTATGATGCAACGATAAAATTGAAGTGACTCTGAAATTTAATCAGTTTAAGAGGGACAAAGTGACCTGTTCTTGAGAGTTGTAGGGGATTCAAATACTTTTATTCCTCCTTTCCTTGTTGCATGTGTCAATTGTTCTTGGTGGCAGGACTTCCATAAAGGTTGGCTGGGACTGGTTTCATTAAGGATTGTGCACTAGTCACATGGACCGCAACACTGTGACATTCAGAGACAGTGCACCAGGCAAGCTCATTCCAGCTGGTCACTGGTTCATAGAGACCACGTCATTGATTTTTATTACCATGGTGCCACATGGGATTCCTTTGCTGTACCCTGTCTTAGTAGGGTGGCGCAGTTATCTGTCCTTCCCCAACAGAGTTTCTTCTACTATAGACTGAATAGCACTCAGGCAGTGGACTTTTTCCAATTAAAATTAACTATCGTCCCTTAAAAGAACCCCAAATAATGGATGGTTAAATAATTTTAATTCTTTAATAAGAATACACAAAATTCTCATATAATCTGTTCAGAACTGAACAAATCTAGGTCAAGCTATGGTTAGTACCTTCTGATGAGTGCACAACAATGCTGAGGAACAGAAGTTAGGTTTTAATGAAAAAGAAATAATTCTAGATGAAGATTTCAGTCTTTACATGTTTGGACTTTACTATGGCAATAAATGTTCTTTTATCTCAATGTCCTGCATTCAGCAGTAGCAGTCACTTTTCTCCTTCTTAGTAGCTGGTGCAGTGCTGTGTTTTTGACTTTCAGCCTGGGAACAGTGCTGATGACACCGCTGTTTTTAATTGCTGCTCAGTAATGTTTAGTCTGACCAAGGACTTTCTAAGTCTCGTGCTCTGCCAGGGAGGAGGGGAAGTCAGGAGGAAGCAGAGACAGGACACGTGACATAAACTAGCCAAAGAGGTATTCCATACCACAGCACATCATGCCCAGGATGTAGAACTGGGGGCAGTTACCCGGAAGGGTTAGATCACTGCTGGGGTCGGGCTGGGTATCAGCTGGTGTGTGGTGAGCAGCTGTATTCTCTTCCCTTGTTATTTCCCTTATCATTATTGTTATTGGTGGTAGCAGTAGTGGTTTTGTGTTATACCTTAGTTACTGGACAGTTCTTATCTCAACCCGTGGGAGTTATGTTCTTTCAATTCTCCTCCCCATCCCTCTGGGATTGAGGGGAAGGATTGGGGGGGAGTGAGAGAGAGACTGTGTGGCTGAGTTTAAACCACAACACTCAAAAAAGAAAAATGCAGAACATTCAGAAAAAACTAAATCTGTAGTTCAGAAAAATAATTGATGCTAGAAGTTGTCAGGAAAGAGGTGACTGACCTCCCCTATGGCTTGCCCTGCTTAGCAACATCCCTTAGCAACCACAGACTATTATCACATATCAGAGGGGAGAGAATCATAGACAATGAAATGCTAATCATTTTTACATCAAATGGGAGTTGTGTGAAAATTCAAGACTGTTTTTTTATTAGGGTAAACTCAGCAGAGTTGTTTTTCATTAAATATTTTGCTCACTGTTTTTAAAATGCTCATCTTAATTGGCTAGGTTTTTCTTAGTTTTTTCTTTTATTTTCTTTTATTTTTTAGTTGCATATGTAAACATGTTGTGTCAACAAATTCTACCTAAATTATCCTAAAATTTTGTATTTTTTTTCCCATGGCTATGGAAAGTTGGCTAGGCAACTCTCCTCTGTGGCCTTCTACAGTTATTAATTCTTGTATAAGGTTAAGTCATATTGATTTTATTTGATAACCTTGAAGGTGTTAATCCAAAAATCCAAATGTATACTCCAATTTTTACCCATTCTTTCTGAGTTAACCAGGCATCTGCTCCCTGTGTGAAGGTGGTGCAGAGGTTGTGCCAGTCTCCCTGACTGCACATGTGGTGCTGTCTTTGTGGTTTCTCAACCCTGGAGCCCTGTGGAAATAATTGATGAAAAGGGAAGTCGCTCTTGTGTATCAAAAACCCCAAAGTTTTCTATAGTAAAAAAAAAAAAACCAACAAAAAACAAAGAAACCAAAACCCAAAAGAAAAATCTTGTTTTAACATACAATCATAGAATCAGCTAGGTTGGAAAAGACCTTTAAGATCATGAAGTCCAGCCATTATCCCAGGACTGCCAAGACCACCACTAAACCATATCACTAAGGGCCTTATCTGCACTGTTTTTGAACAGTTCCAGGGATGATGACTCCACCACTGCCCTGGGCAGCCTGCTTCAATGCCTGAGCACTCTCTTGGTAAAGAAATTTTTCCTAATATTCAGTCTAAACCTACCCTGGCACAGCTTGAGGCTATTACCTCTTGTCTTATCACTTGGTACTTGGGAGAATACAGCAACCCCCACCTCACTACAACCTCCTTTCAGGTAGTTGTAAAGAGCGATAAGATCCCCCCCCTTGAGCCTTCTCTTCTCCAGACTAAACAACCCCAGTTCTCTCAGACATGCCAAATAAGACTTGTGCTCCAGGCCCTTCACCAGCTTTGTTGTCCTCTTCTGGACCCACTCCAGCACCTCTTTCTTGTGAAGGACCTGGAACTGAGCACAGTATTTGAGGTGCAACCTCACCAGTGCCAAGTGCAGGGGAATGGTCACTGCCCTGGCCCTTCCGGCTATGCTATTTCTGATATAGGCCAGATTGCTGTTGGCCTTCTTGGTGGCCTGGGCACAAGCTGGCTCATGTTCAGCTGGCCATCAATTGGCACCTCTAGGTCATTTTCTGCTGAACAGCCTTCCAGACACTCTTCCCCAAGCCTGGAGCGTTGCATGAGGTTGCATGAAGGACCCAGCATTTTGCTTTGTTGAACCACATAGCACTGGCCCCAACCCATCGATTCAGTCTGTCTAGATCTCTCTGCAGAGCCTTCTTATCCTTCAGCAGACCAACACTCCCATCCAACTTGGTGTCTTCAGATTTACTGAGTGTGCAATCAATCCCCTCATCCAGACCATCAATGAAGATGTTAAACATGACTGGCCCTAACACTGGCCCCTTGAGAGACACTAGATGTGACACCATTTACCACCACTCTTTGGGCTCAGCCATGGAGTCAGTTTCCAACCCACTGAAGAATACACCTATCCAGGCCATTAGCAGTCAATTTGTCCAGGAGAAAGCTGTGGGAGACAGTGTTAAATGCTTTAATCAATTCCAAACAGACAATGTGCACAGCCCTCAGCAATCCATCAGGTCACCTTACCATAGAAAGAGATCGTGAACTGTAGAAGAACATGATCTGTAGTAATGAGATTCACATTCACTCATAGCATATGAGATAAGAACTTCAGGCAAAAAGTCTAATGGGATCTTCCTGGATAGGCTTGGGATGATGCTGTGGATTAGTGCTGGGTGTGTGACTCAGCTTCAGTACAGGGAAAAGCATCGGGGTCCACAGCAAACTAGGATGTACTTGGTTCAGAGAGGAGTGCAGTTAGCCCTGTCATTTTGAAATGAAGGTAATATCTGTGGATATAAGGGGGTCAGTCCAAGGCTGGGCACTGTACTTGCCCCTGTATAGTCACCTTTATCACATTAAAGTTTTAATCACATTAACTGTATTAGTTTTTCTGGAGAATACTGGCTGTCTTTAACTACTTTAGAGAAATGGATCTATCTGTCACCCTGTGAGTGAGGGGCCTCAGGTTTTTTTATTTCTGTGATAAAATACATTTTCAGAAATTCAGTAGAGTTAACTCACTGTTATGGGTAACCACAAATAGGATCACCTCCTTCGACCTGCTGGTCATGCTCCTTTGGATGCAGTCCAGGATACGGTTGCTTTCTGGGTTGTGAGCGCACACTGAAGCTGGCTCATATTCAGTTTCTCATCGACCAACACCCCCAAGTCCTTCTCCACAGGGCTACTCTGAATCTCTTCTCTGCCCAACCTGTAGCTGTGTCTGGGATTGCTCCAACCCAGGTGTAGGACTGCGCATGGCATGGTTAAACTTCATAAGGTTGGCATCAGCCCACCTCACAAGCGTGTCAAGGTCCCTCTGGATGGCATTCCTTCCCTCCAGGGTATCAACCGAACCACACAGCTTGGTGTCATTGGTGTCCATGTCACCAACAAAGATGTTGAACAAGACCAGTCCCAACACAGATCCCTGAGGGACACCACTCATTGCAGGTCTCCAGCTGGACATTGAGCCATTGACCAGAACTCCTTGCGTGTGGCCATCCAGCCAGTTCTGTGAAGACTATTTCTGCTTAATTCCCAAGGCTTTTTTCCTGTAATGAAAGAAAATAGACACAAAAATATAGACTACATACTAATGTAGTCTACAGTCTACATTTTAATAATTCAAAAATACCTTATTTTTTTGAGAAATTGCAGGAATTGAATTATATAACATACTTCTCTAGTACATAAAAAAAATTTATAAGTTTTCATAACTACATTTTTTTGTCCATAACAACATGAACACATGAAGACATTACATCTGTATTCAAATGTGAAAATGCATTTGAATATGGATACAACATACTAAATTATTTGTTGTAGTGCAAGCAAGAGAAAAAGAATTTTTAGTGCTTCGTGGTTCTAATGTTAGACAATGGTACAAGTAATAAGGAGCAGTTGCTATTAATAAACACAAGTTGCTATGTCATGTCTAGTGTGTTCAGCTTTGTTGCTCTCATGACATATGAAATACTGGTAGATTAGACTTTCCCTGGGCCTGACCTGACTTACCTTGACAGACCTTCAGTGTTCAGGATTTGAACGCTGCTGCTTAACTTAAATGGGAACTTTCTTCTTTAAGAACCAAGGACTAATTCTCAGCTCATTAACTTACACATTTAAATCAGACTGTCCAGTCTCACTTTGTGGACACTATGGCTTTCTATCACTTGTCAGAGATGTTTGATAGCCGTAGCAAATGACTGCACAGACCTTGTAGAATAAAACTTTAAAAACATAATTCAATTCTTCAGCTGGAACAAGATAGATAGAGGTTAAGAGAGAGAATGAGAGAGAGAAAAGAAACTTTTAGCTATATTCCTGTCTGAATGTTTTGTACCCCCTGAGAACTTTGGTGATTTCAGATGGCATCTTCTCAACATCTCAGAAAACTGGACATCCCCATGAAACCTTTTGCTTCCCTGATCCCTTTGCATAGTCACTGTCCTTGATGATGTACAAATCCTCTCTCCATCCAGGCTTTTTGATCCTATGAATTGCTGAGTTTCCACAAGTTCCAGTATTAATACTGATCCTTCTTGATTTTCTTTTTGGAAGAAATGTTGCTCTTGAAACATTGGAAAAGAGACTGGTGAAAAAAAGGAAAAGCAAAAACTTATTATTAGAAATCCATGCACATTTTGGTGTGTGCCTGAAAAATTTATTATTATACAGTTCAAGACCATATACCACGTATGTACAAGATAGTAGAATTAAGTTGGACATAGAACTTAAAATGAAATGTAAACATTTAACATAATTTGACATTGATAATTTTATAAGTGACTTTACTTATGCGTTAATTTGATGTGGATACTCACATGTATAGGCAAATGTCCTGAAAGGTAGGTGTGCACACTGTATATTTTACATCTCCATATAAGGTACTTTAAATTACCTTCTTTTTTTACCTTCCCATTTCTCTCCTGTCGTGGTTTAAACCAAGCCGCACAACTCGTTCACTCACTCCCCCCCTTTCTCCCCCAAATCCTGGAGAGTTGGAGAGGAGAATCCAAAGAATGTAGCTTCCACAGACTGAGATAATAACAGTTTAATAACTAAGGTATAACAAAAATCACTACTGCTACCACTAATAATAATGATAAAGGAAATAACAAGTGAAGAGAATACAACACCTCACCAGCCGCCAACCCATAACTCACCCCACCCTGCCTGACCAAGCATCGACCGATACCTCCTTCAACCCCCCCAGAGCACTAACCATTCCGGGTAACTCTCAGTTACATCCTGGGTATGACGTGCTATGGTATGGAATACCTCATTGGCTAGCCTGGGTCAGATATCCTGTCTCTGCTTCCTCCCAGCCTCCCCTCCTCCCTGGCAGAGGATGAGGCTCAGAAAGTCCTTGGCCAGAGTAAACATTTGAGCAATAACTCAAAACATGCTTGCTATCAGCACTGTTCTCAGCCCGAAAGTCAAAACACAGCTCTGCACCAGCTACCAAGAAGGAGAAAAAAAATGACTGCTACTGCTCAAACCAGGACATCTCCTCATTTATGACAGAGTTATATTTCTGATTTCTCTGTTTTTATATGATACTTAAACTGAGAACATAAAAAAGACCAAGGTGAATAACACTAATAAGGCTCATGAGGGTGTTGTTGAAATGTATATTTAAATCACAAATCATAGAGCCAATTCCTAGATACAGAGGCAAATTGGGTATTATTTGATACTGTTAGTAAGGTTTAGATGCTTCATTTACTCTACTGGATTCTTTCTGAGCTGCCACCAGTGGAATTAGCAAAGATTGTTATAGTGACCTTAATATTTCAAGATTCCTCACTTCTCAAGAAAAAAAACAAAACAAAACAAACAAACAAAAAACCCCACAAAAATTACCATTTTGTTTTATACAATAAGATTTTTCATTCTACTTGGAATGAATAATTTTCTAAGATAGAAAACCATCTTAAAATTACACTTGCAGTGCCTCAGCTGCTGTCACTTTTTAATTAACAGCTCACAATTTAATTAGCAGGTTTCAATGCACTTTATTAGTGAATTACTGATGAATAAACATACAAATGTTTTTTATTATTTTGTTGATAACACACACTTAGTGCATTGTTAACTTAATAAAAAGGGCTTTAAGATACTGATACTGCAATTCTGTTCTTACTTTTTACAGCCCACAGTGACTGATTATGTTGAGAAAATTATTTTAGTCTGTAGAGGCTGTGAGAACTGAGAGCCCTGCTTAGCAGCAGAAAACATCTGTGTGCAAGGAAGCAAAGACATGAACTGCTGTTGCTAGGGTGTCTGCCTTGGGAGAACCAGTGCACACAGAGAAAGGTTCATGTAGCATCTACCACAGAATAAATAGGATAGAGATGGACACCCTTGTAACCTGGAAAGTTTTAAAGGCTGATCAACTTCGAGTGTGGGAATATGGTAAAGTCAGGTAGTGTTGTGAGACCCCACATGGAATATTGCATTCAGCTCTCTGGGGCTACCAACACAAGAGGGATGTGAACCTGTTTGAGCAAGTCCAGAGGAGGGCCATGAAAGGGTTGGAGCACCTCTGCTATGAAGACAGCCTGAGAGAATTGAGCTTTTTAAGCCTTGAGAGGAGAAAATTCCAGCAAGATCTCCTAGCAGCATTCTAGTGTCTAAAGGTGACCTACAAGTGTCATGGTTTGAGCATGTTTTGAGGGTGTTTTTGTTCAAGGTTTTTTCCAGCCAGGTGGAGGAGGGGAGGCCGGGAGGAAGGAGAGACAGAACACCTGACCCAGGCTAGCGGTATTCCATACCATAGCACGTGATGCCCAGGATGCATACTGGGAAAGAGAGGGCTGGAGGGGGGAGCTCTAGAGGAAAATGGAGGATGGAGCACGCGGTGCTTGGCCAGGCAGGGTGGAGTGAGTTATGGATCGGTGGCTGGTGGGGTGTTGTATTCTTTTCGCTTGTTATTGGCTGTATCATTATTATTGTGTTATGCCTTAGCTATTAAACCATTCTTATCTCAATCCGTGGGGGCTACATTCTTTGGATTTTCCTTCCTAACTCTCAGGGAGTTGGGGGACTTGGTTTAAACCACGACAACAAGAAAGACAAAGAACTTTTTACAAAGGCATAGGACAAGGGGGGATGACTTTAAGCTGGCAGAGGAAAGATTTAGATTAGACATTAGGAAAACAGCATTCACGATGAGGGTTGTGAGACACTGCAACAGGTTGCTCTGAGAATTTGTGGCTGTTCCATCCCTGGAAGATTTTAAGGCCAGGTTGGATGGGACCTTGAGCTACCTGGTTTAGTGGAAGGTGTCCCTTCTCGTGGCAGGGGGATTGGAACTGGATGATACCTAAGTTCTGTTCCAAACCAAACCATTCTATGATTCTATCACAGTGACAATTGTGTTACAGTTTATGGTGTCTTGAACTTTAACACATAACAAAATCACCACTGCTTAGCTCCCACTCTCTGGGGTGTGTTTAACCACTCTGGGCAGTGCCGTCCCTCCTGGCATCACCCCCTGTGAGCCACTGCTCACCTCAGTGGAGCTGCCAGCTCTTGGGCAAGGCCTGGCAAGGGCTTGAGGCTTCCTTGATGGCTCTGGCTGCTCAGAACTGAGGATGCTGGACAGGGGGTTTCGCCTCTCTCTGGGGTTGAAGGCTTTTCTCTGGAGATACTCAGTGTGGCAAAATGTCAACCTTTGTCAAACTAAGGTACTTTGTTGGAGTTTTTTCTTTACAAGAGCAAACATCTGTTTAATCATTTGTGCAGAAATGTTATATGAGAACTATGTTTATGTCACCACAACTGACATATCCCACTTCTGCTCTTGCTGAACTTGAATGACAGCTGAAAAAGTTAGTGGCTGCTTTTATACTTCATCCTTCAGCTCCAACATCTCTGCAGAATAATGAATTTCTGGAACATTCCATAATTGTCAAAACATGTGCAAAGTGCTGAAACAGTAGTAAATATAAATTAACCATCTAGATAAATATAGCCTTTTCTGCAGGATGATGAAAAGAGGCAGACAATAAGAGGCAGGACTACTGAAATAACTGTTTCCATCATAACCCTTCCACTACAAGAATATTACTAAAAGGTACAATTGTTCTTGTCAATCACACCTTTGTCTCAATTTGACTAAAGCCTTCCATTTACATTAAAAATCCATTAGCCATGGTGTTTTTATGACAAGTTTGTTACTCAAGGAAGGGGATGTCCCCCCCTTTTTTATCAAATCTTTCTTTAGATTCTGATTTGTGCCTATTTTACGAGGCAATATGAGACCACTGAGCTGCCTGTGTGCAATGATTTAAGGCAACTCAAACAGAGCCAAACAAAATAGGTGGTCACTATGAATAGATGGTCACTTTGAATAGATGGCCACTTTGAATAGATGGCATTATCAATTTGCTTTAGCAGAGCTCTACGAGGTCTGACTACTGATGGTAGGACAAATTTTTTTATTATGAGAACATCATAAAGATCTGTAGCTGTAGGCAACAAAAAGAAATCACATCAGACACCAACAGATGAGTTGAAATGATTAAATTTTTGAAAAAAATTCTGTCTTTCGGTACAGGATGAGACAGTGTTTCAAACTAATATTTGAACAATGCAAGTCTATAATGACTGGTGAATGAGGGCATCGAATCTTGCAGAATTTTAAAATTACTAAATTGTCAGAGAGAATTTTTCACTTTTTCAAAATTAGGCTTCATGAGGATTTTAAGCCTAATAACATAGGCTAACTTGGAAGCAGTTGCCTTGCTTTTGTTCCTATTTCCTAATGAAGAGACTGGAAAAGTAATTTTTTTGAGTTACTTTAAAATATGATGACAATTAACAAAATTTCCTTAAACGCTTTTGAAATTTATGCCCTTTGTGTATTTCTCAAGAAAGAAAATTCTG
Source organism: Melopsittacus undulatus (assembly GCF_012275295.1). Taxonomy (NCBI): domain Eukaryota; kingdom Metazoa; phylum Chordata; class Aves; order Psittaciformes; family Psittaculidae; genus Melopsittacus; species Melopsittacus undulatus. The sequence goes on from NC_047528.1 coordinate 96,897,129, forward strand.
ACAGAACGAGAATTAAGAAAATGTTGGAAAGACTAGCAAGTTATATCCTCTCAGAAGGAAAAACAATTTTTTGTCTCATTTACATTTTTCTTGTTTTGGTTGTTTTGGGTTTTTTATATGCATAAATTGTGTTTATCCAAATATAAAAATTATTAAAAGATATTTTGTATAAATGATGACATACTTTTGATAGAGTTTAAGTAAAATTCAAGAAAAAAATTTGCATTTCTAAATATAACTAGGCCCATAAAACCAGGTGTGATAATAACAAACTCAGAAAAAAGAATTAGTAGTATGCGTTTTTTACAACTGATAGAAAATTGATAGTAATATGTTTATGAAGAATAAGTATTACCAAATGATTTCTGGAATGCTGTGATGTTTCTTGTGCAGAGATAAATCTCAAATTAACGAATAATTTGCCATAAGAATTTCAAGCACATACTGACGATGCTAAAGATCTGTTCATACTGACAATGCTAAAGATCCATCCAGATCCAAATGTCTAGTGCCAGTCTGGTTCAGTGGAAGGACAGCTCAGGGAACAGCTCAGACCCAGCACTCTGCAAGCGTAGCTGTTGTGGACTAGAGTTTATGGTCTTTAGCTGGCCTGTGTGTTTAGTAATCTCAGTGGAGTATGGATTTACTAGATTGGCCAAGCTGACTCAGTAACTTCTGTGATGCTCTTTTATTGCCCTTTAGGGATGAATCCCACGTCTTCTTGGCATTTATTAGCCAATTGCTGAAAATGAAGCTATAAACTTTTCCCACAAGAAAAGAGTGATCATAAACCACGTGGAAGTTTGATTATTTGAGGGAGTGGAGCAAGGGACAACAACTGATTCACCAAAAATTAAGAAATTAAAAATTATTTGCAACGCTGGACTGGATTTGAAAAGTAATTTCTGAATTAAAAAATAATCACGAGGGAGAAGTTAGAATGTTTCATTTAATTATTTTCTCAATTATGCTTTCTGGAAAGTCAGAAAGTTTTATTTCAAAGTGGTGTTCTGGTGTTCTTTTTTTTAAGAAAAAGTTTTGTTTTTTTTTCTTCTGGGACAATCTTCCTTATTAAGTAGGAATTACCTTGGATATGTACCTTTATCCCCAGCATGGATTTACAGTGGGAATTATCTCAATCATCTTTTAAACATGAACCAATGAACCCACTGAACCCATTAGAACCCATCTAAACCTTATCATCTCAGGTTATTTAAAAGCATAATTAAAACTGTCGGACTATGTCAGAATTCTTTTAGGTACTTGTATCTTCTTTTCAGTACAGATGCTCGCCAGCACCTTATTAGCCTGGTCCAAGAAATCTGTTTCATACAATTGTTTGCACATATTCACCTAAACGTTAGTGAGTAAGTACACCTGGTTTGTTTTTTTGAAATCTGCCAGTGTAGAATCATCTGCTCAGGTAATGCATAAAGTAATCATATCATAATGCATGACCTCCATGTTATGCTAAGTTTAATTTTTGTTGTTATTTATTATCATATATAATAAAATAAATAAGGTGTTGTACATTCTTCTGAAAATAATAGGAAAGCAGTAGAATTTTCAACAAGTTGATTCTGCTTCTTCCAAACATTACTTTGCAATGAAGTTAAATCTGAAATATCAATAACTTTGGTTGAGCACTTTTTTACCTCTAGCACAATAAAAATATATATTTTTTCATTATTATTATTCCAAGCTCAGTGATTCCTTTGGGATTGCCTCTGTGATTTATTTTTTTTCTGTATACATGGTAAGAAACAGTCTATTCTAAATATTTTAGTATAACTTACTGAAAGTGCATGATATGTGAGTGACATTAAGAAAGGACTGACAATTCTCTGGTTAAAAATGGTTTATTCTTTTTTCATGAATTACGTGTATCCAGCTTTTGTATGATGAGTCTCCAGTTCAGCTGAGTAGTTAGCATGAACTAACTGAAATCTGATTTCATTTTGGCATTGGGATAAATATTTATTTGCCTTGTTTTATGTTTTTTTTTCTTCTATTGATAGTAAGCATGTGTCTTACCACTCAGCTGTTTTAAAAGCAGCAGTTAAACACAGATTGACAACAATATTATTAGATTTTCCCTATGCTGATTGCCTGAAAAACTCTCGAGTCCCATTCGTGAGGCTCTTACTGTGAATGTAGGTAAATTGAAAAAGAAAATAAAATCAAAACATCTCATAAACTTCCTTATACTTAAAAGATGTGGGACACAACTGATATAATTGATCTTACTAAGCAGTGATGGTTAGGTTAAATGATGAGATTCTCCAGAACAGCCACTTTTATTATATAATCGCAACTATTGGACCACAAAAGTAAGAGATATAAACTCTCTATTTAAACAAAGGAGACACAAACTTCAGCTAATTTTTCTTTCTATAATTGCTAAAACTTGAGATCTTGGCCAGTCATAATAGGATAAGTAAAATTTTAAATCCTTCTCACTCCTTTTGTCTATGACAATTTTCCTTGATTCTCCTTATGTTGTCAACCATTTTCTAAAACCTAACTTAATGCATTATTTATTAATCGTCCTTCAAAAAGAACTGCCAAATCTAGCTTTCTTATAATCTGACTGTATTGCCCCAGATCCTCGCAATTTTTTAAAAATCTTGTGCTGTGAGATATTTGTGTTGTCATTTTACACAATATGTCTAAACTTATTAAATAAGCTAAAAATATAAAGAAAATAGATCCTCAGACTTGAGCTGTGATTAATATTTAACTAAAAGAAAAAAAAGTTGTCAGTGTCAGAACATCAACAAGCTAGTTATAAATGCTGAGCAATCATAAAATCATCAAATTCCTCTTAATTATAACTAAATTTTATAGTGCTCAAAGATGCTTCTAAATTATGTCTGTTTGATTACCAATTCTGGCTCAATTATGTTCCTAAAGCTAAGTAATTTGATAGCTGGGTGCCTATTACATATTTTGACAAAAAAAAAAAATTATTCCTAATATTTGAACCTCAACCCTGAGGCAAATTATAAACTTCCTTTCAGCATGTCTATTCTTGTGTGATGGTTAAAGACCTCCCTCCTTCATATCTCCCCTAGAACTAATATCATGTCAGTGCCCCCAGAGCTGAATGCAGTACTCCAGATGGGGTCTCACCAGAGCTGAGTAGAGGGGGAGAATCACCTCCCTTAACCTGCTGATCACACTCCTTTTGATGCATCCTACTATGTTTTCCTTCTGTGAATTCCTCAGGGTGAACTTGTCTCTCTGTTACCCCATGTATATTGGCATGCACTTTTATGAGTGCCTCCTAGAATCCAGGAATATGAGAAAGCTACACTGTCCACCAAGGCAGTAAGAACTAAAATGTGATCTTTTTTTTTTTAAAAAAAAGGTAGGGGAAATTCTGAAGGTAATGAGAAAATGGGTGTTGATGTAGGTTAGAGGTAACAAATTCTGTAACTTGGTTCTTGCAACCTGGTCACAGAAATCACAGGCAAAGTCTTGTGAAAAGTCAGGAGCTGCAACTGTGTGGTTAAAATCAAATAAACAACTGGGAATTGTGATCGTTTGGCACTGGGAGTAGATAAAATTTCAAGCAAGTGCAAAAACATAGTTTAGTATAGAATACTTTCTTTCTCATGAGCTAAATGAATTTCTGTCTTGAAAGAAGTTTGAGAAAAACCAGAAGGAACAAAGTATTCTGTCAGCCAGGGCAGCTTGAAGTATCTGAGCACTTGTGTATGAAACCTTGTCTACTTTTTAAAGCTATGATTATGACTAATCCCTGTAGAACTTTTGTGTGCTTTTAACATAGTGTCTAGTTCAGTGGGGCTTCTTGTTTAGCATGCAATTTATAGTGTACAAACACTTTTTAATAGAAATGGGTTTTTTTTATTGTCAAGTACAATAACTTGCATAGGATAGCATTGTAATGATACATATCTGCTTATAAATGTGTGATTTCTGCTTGCTATAATACTTTTCTCAAAAAACAGTACTTTATTATGATGATATTTATACTGCTCAGTTGGCTTTTGAGAAGCTTTTGCAGAAAAATATTACTAACTAAATGCAACAACATAGTGTGGACAAATAACAAAATAATCTAATAGTAATATAAAAATCCAACAGACTATCAGTGTAGCAATAATAAATTATATTGGAAACAAAATACTGCACTTCATTTGAGAGGAAGCCATTGCTGTGTTTCATATACATAGAAAGCAATAAAAGTTTTGGGTCCCTACCTGGAAGGACAAAGATTGTGATGTTTTTTTTTTATTTTGCTTGAGGTTTTGTCATTATTGTTGTTGTTTGATTTTGGTTTTTTATTTGTTTTAATTTGTTTTTGTATGTTTGGGTTGGTTTTGTTTTTAAATTATAAACAAGAATCTTAGAAGTGAATGAATGTATAGTTAAATTTATGCAATTGAGAAGACTGTCCCTTGAATTAGAATAGCAGCAATCTCTGTTTTCTTTTCAGGCAAAATTATGGGTATCATACTCAAGAACTCTATGTGCTTGGATACAGAGATGGTACATGATTTGCAATGATGAGATCTGATAAACTGTCTTTTACATATCTATATGCTTTTCTAAACACAAAAATATCTGCAAATAATTAAAATATAGTCTTTCATTATTTTTACAAACCGAGCCCCTTGTTGACAACTTCCCATGAGGAGTGTGCCTGCTAATGTCACTGTCCTAGTTTCTTCTCTTACTTCTGCTTTTTCAAGTTATAGCAGCTTTTGTTAACAGAATTAATTTCCATATATATATTTGGCTTGTGGAGTGGTGTACAATTGGATGATAGACTTATTGTATACTCTAGTACTGTGAGATATTCCACAGAAAAAATAAAAATCTGTATTTTCCTGTGCAAAAATATCTTTCTCTTTGCTGTAAAGCTCCACTTTAAATCAATTTGCATTTATTATTAGTTACAGCTCTCTATGTTTTCTCTCCTTATGGTAGTTAAAGTTGTTTACCTGATTCAGGAAATCACACATATATGTTCTTTGGCATAAAACTGGTTACCCTACAAACTAAGATCTTGGTGCTGCAGAGAACTTAACATAGAAGTTTCAGTGAAACTGTTCTCATAATTAAAACAAAGGGCAGTGCCTTGGTGGATAGGGGACTAGACTATCAAAAGGCTATGCAAATATTTGCTGTTGACTGACAGCAAACAGAAAAAAATATAGGTCTCTAAGTGTCTGAAGAGGTGATTGACCCAGATGGCTGGACATTTGACTTGGGTTAATTTTCTTCTTGCTACAATTTAACAAAGGAGAAAGCATATTATATTTGTAAGCACATGATACTTATAGTTTTCAAGAAAAAATATTCTCTACCTGTCCTACGTCTTCCAGCCAGCAACATATACACAGGTTTATTTTCTGCCTAATTGCATGAACTAGAATTATAACAATGCAAAGCTGTGTGTCACTGAAGGCTAAGCACAAGCTGTTCCCAGAGTTATGGGAAAAATAACATGAGGCAGATACTACGTCACTCTGGAAAAAATAGATAACTTTATAATAAATAATTTTATTTAAATTAAGACTTTTTTCTTTTTTTTTTTTTTTTTAATCTATCATCTGGTCAAATGTTAACAGTAGTTTTATGGCTCCTGTTTCTCTCTTCATTGCACTTTTATTAGCTGCAATTTTTTAAATCGAGTTTTCTGTTACTGCAATAGACAAGTAGAAAACCTGCAACTATGTCTCTGTTCTGTACGGATGAAAAACCATTCTCTAGAGGGCAATTTCCACAGAAAACGCATATACTGGGGATGTTTATAATTCTAATATGTTCAGCTTTCAAAGGGCTTAATTTTGCTTTCTAATAAAAAAATCAGATCTAAATTGTTATTTTTTTTTTTTATATTTTGCTCTGAGAAAAAATATTAGGCTAAATTTTCCCCTCACCAAAGATGATCCAGACCATACTTTTAGGTAAGCCAAGGTTGGAAACATACCTAATCCAGCTCACACTTTTAGGTATGCCAAAGTTGGAAGCAAATCTAATAAAAATATAATGGCTGTAGATATTTTCAGTATTAGACATTATCAACAATTACAACACTGACTCTGCACCTACAACTGCTAGTGCTGACATTCTTCCTGGTCATTTTGTCTTCTGTGAGTGGAAGTGGCACAAACTGCACCTATTTTTCCTAAGTAAAAAGGATCAGCTTTATATTGTGAACCCTAAGCACACATTGACTAGGGATTGTAGTGATAGGACAAGGGGTAATGAGTTAAAACTTAAACAGGGCAGGTTTAGATTGGATATAAGGAAGAAATTCTTTACTGTAAGGGTGGTGAGGCACTGGAATGGATTGCCCAGGGAGGCTGTGAATGCTCCATCCCTGGTAGTGTTCAAGGCCAGGTTGGACAAAGCCTTGGGTGACATGGTTTAGTGTGAGATGTCCCTGCCTATGGCAGGGGTGTTGAAACTAGATGATCTTAAGGTCCTTTCCAACCCTAACTATTCTATGATGCTATTCTATGATTGAGTAAATGTAATACACCCTTTTTGGCCAAGGAAGGGCTGTACAATGATGGGATAAGAACCAGAACCTGCATGATTATTTGATGTTGTATTTCCCTGTTGCCCTGTTTGTAGGGAAGATATGCTGTGTAAAGAATCTGTTAATTTTACAAATGCCAAGTCTCTTACAGAGGTTGGAATACTCAGCGTTTTGCAATGGTCTGGATTCACGCAATACAAACTGAGGTATTTTAAAGATTAACTCGCAGTGTGCTGTAGGATTTCTGGAGCACAAGAATATCATGACTTGAACTTTGTTTATAAATTCTCAGTACTCTTTTAAGATCCTTGTTCTAATGTCCGTGGCTGATGCATGAGATTTTAACACATTTTCTCTCTGTAAGGAAATGTCTATGTCCTCATTGGTCATTTTTTTGGGGGAAAGAATTAATCAGTGACACTTAATCCCCACATACTCTTACTGAGCTTTAGTCCTGGAACAAAAGTGGTGACCAGTACCTTACAGAGTACTGGTAAGGTTATTCCAGTTGACTGCCCCTCAGGGGTGAATCTGCTTCTGATTGTTGATCAAAACAAAGTGTAAACTCCCCTAATTTCTGTCCTGTCTATACAGAACACTTTAGAGCCAAAAATCAGTATTCACATCTTCAGGACATGTCTGTTGCATCATTGTCACTTTTTTCACTGTGATTCCCTCAGAAGTTTGGTGAATAGTTGCTTAGAAAACAGGATCTATAGGTGCTGAGAATTAGAGTTAGAAGGAGATGAACATGTTCAATTTTTCTCAGGATCAGATCATTAAAAATCAGTGTGCACACTGAAAATGGTCAACAATAAGAGTTCATGTGAGTTTATCACACCACAGTGTCAGAGATTCTGCAGTTAAATTGACCATGTAAGAGTATATTTATAAGTAAGATCACAACAATCTGGCAGGGATGTGGAGGCAGTTTAAAACTGGAAAATTGCTGCTGGACCTCCTATTCATTGTTCCATTCCAATGGACATTGGAGTTGGTTTACTTTATTCTCTTAATTTGCGAAGTTTGGCAATTCAGGAAGGAGTTTGAGAGCTCATGAGATCTCTCTACAGGACCACCTGTCACAAGAACAAGATGGACATTAAGGGGTACATTAACAGTCTCAGCTGCCTGACAACAGCCCCATGTCATCAAACAATTGCAATTACATTTTTTTTATTAACTACTAATGCAATTGGATATCAGTGATAATTGGTAACCTTTATGTCTCCTTCAATATGATGGGGGGACCCATACATGTATGTGCTAAGGCTTTAGACCATTTTCCCTGGAAGTCATCAAATGACTTAATTTATGATGCACATAGATATAAAGGTGGGAACATCACTTACCAGTTACTGTGAACACTGGACCTAATGATTCAGTTTCTTCAGAAACGAAATATTCCAGAAACCTGAGGAGCCTCACACTGTGAGGGTCACACATAGTACGTTTCTGTATGAGACAACAGGAAATAGTTTTTATTAAATACATTAAATTAGCTTATATCTATCAATGTATTTGATGAGTATATGGTATTAGAAGCTAGAAATCAATTTCATGAAAGAAACTAAATAGCAAGGTAACAATATGCATTCAAGTGTGAAGACTGATTCAACTGCTAAAATATTTACCTCTATATGCATTCATTTTCTGCTTATCTTCTTTCAAAAAATGGTAGTGTCTCATCTTTGGAGACTGGTATTTTTATGAAGCATTACTGAGCAGCTTTATAAACAGCATAGATAAATTACACAGTAGTGAAAACACTAAAATACAGACTGACAGTTCAATATTCCTCAAATCCTACACTTTCTGACTATCACCAGACAATGAAAACTATGTGGTTTTGAGATGGAACATGTGTTCATTGACATGACAAACCACAGACGTAGTGCCATATAAGTGTATTGAAACTGTAGCAGTTTGATAGTATAGATGACAAATACATGAGCAGAGAGAGAATGTGAGGTTGGGGAGTAAAGAAAAGCACTAAATATAAGTATTCACTGGAATCATGTTGATAACCTTCTATTTTAAAACTCTAAATGTGATACCTTGCAACTATATCAACTACATCAGTCAAATACATCAGCTGCACAATTTGCTTCATATGTTCTACTTTAATATTTTTATAAAACAAAATAAGCCTTTGTAATGTATGATGGCCTTCAGCATATGTGTAGTATAGAGGCAAGCATCTAATATTCAAAATATAGTTTTGTTTTTAATACTTTTTAGCTGAAATGTACCAAGTGGTGTGTGCTGTGAAGGACACTGGCATGTACGTGTGGGATACATTTCTTTGCTTATATCTCTGTGGTGTGGGTTGACTTTGGCTACCTGCCAGATCTTATCCAGTTGCTGTCATTCCGCCTCCTCAATGGGACAGGGGAGAAACTAATAGGGAAAATTTTATGGGTGAAGATAAAGGTGGGGACATCATATACCAATTACTTTCACTATCGAAACAGACTTGACCTGGGGAAGACTATTTTAACATATTGACAATTGAAAATAGAGTTGGGATTATGAGAAACAAAGACAACAACTAACACACTTTTCCCTCACCCTTCCCTTCTTAATAGGCTTGACTTCTTTCTCTCATTCCTGACAACTGAAGAGTGCAGGGAAATGTGGAATGGTTGTTGTCAGTCCATGTCAGTTCCTCTCTGCCACTCCTTCCTCCTCACACCTTTCCTCTACTCCAGTAGAGGAGTACTCTCCATGGGCTGCAGTTCCTCAGGATAAACCTGTTCCACTGTGGGATCTTCCCATGGGCCACAGTTCCTTCAGAGAATATGCACCTGCTCTGGCCAAGTGTCCTCCATGGGCTGCTATGTGGATATCTGCTCTGGCACAGCTTCAGGGAAATATCTGTTCCATCACGATCTCTCTAGGGACTGCAGGGGAATTTCTGCTCAAGTGGGTAGAGATCTCCTCCCCCCCTCCTCATCTCTCCCTTGTGCTCACAGGGCCTTTTCTCACACTTTTTTCCTCACCCCTGGGCAACTTTTTGCATTTTCTTACATTTTTCTAGAGGCACCAACACAGACACCTAAGACAGTATCTTAGGAAGAAAGACTTATCATAGCACCTTGCTTTTCCTTACTGCATTAAATAAATATTTGCAGGACCATGTTGACAAAGAAGATCTGTAGAGAGTTAGTTTTAATAAACAGAAGAGCGGTAAGTTCCTGTGTTAACTACACCTGCCTAGCTGATGGCAATATTGCCACTGGGATAGCTGCACCCCAACTGAATGTATGTGACTGTTGCCTGTGGCAAAATGGCCAGGGTGAAGCAGAGAAGCACCAAGAAAGGAAAGGAAAGAGAAGTCAAGTTTGGCTTTTCATACAGAAAATGTTTAAAAGTTTATGTGAATGGATGAAATTTTTAAAAGGGGTACTTTTTAGGTGTTAATCAGCTGACAGGGATGGTGATTTACAGTTAAGGATGTATGTCCATAAGACGGGGGGGGGGGGGGGGGGGGGGGAGAGGGGGTCAGAGAAGATAAAAAGGAAGTGATTTTAAAGTTAATAATTCAGTGATTTGCAGTTAAGGTTAAATTTCCTTGTTCAGAAAATAATAAGATGAAAAAGCATCATAATGCTTACTGATGCTGCTGCATTTCTCTAGAGCTTTCTTAAAAACTGCTTTGTACATAAATTTGGTAGCATATAGTTACTGCCAACAACTCACACACCTTGTCTGTTTTTATCTGTGCACTGCCTTTTGAATCAGTGACACCCCATTTATAAGCAGTTAGCATTTAGTATAGAAGATAACTGACAACAACAAATGTCACATGTGAGTACATGCCAAAATTATTAGCATCTTTTTCACATCTGCCTTTTTTCATTCTGAGGGAATTACAGATTGTAGTACTGGATAAAACTCTTGAGGTCCTGTCTCTGTGTTGTCATGTCATACAAGAATATCCCATGTTCCTTCTGTCATTACATTTTTCTTGCTTTATTTGGGAATTCTCATGAATAAAGCATGAAGTCAGATACGATAGACAAATCTGTTCCTCAGCTAACAGCTGAAGTCAGGATCAATTTTTAAAAATTCTTGTTCTTTTATTAATTCAATTAAATTTTGGATCAGTTTCATCAGACCTATGAATTGTATAAGTTTACATAGACTTCAGTCAAAATCTAAATGGGCATGAGGAGAGCAACTTTGACCTTGAATGCTAAAGCTTGATTTCAGTTAGTTAAAAAAAAAACTCAGGTAAGTTTGTAAGAAACAAGACACCAAAATAGTTTCAGGGAGTCATCTTTTTGTTTGGTGTGGGTTTTTTAAACTTCATGAAAATACTGACAAAACCAAAACAATTGCCCTGTTTTTAATTTCTATTTGTTTTTCCTTAGCAGTCTACACAGAAGATAATATTAATGCTCTTGATACCCTTCCCCTGCCTCCTTCTTTCCCTTCTCCTGCCCCCGAGGTGAACAAATTAACTAGCTAACTAAACTTGAGAAGACTGAGGTCTTCAAAATTTTCACTACATAAGCAATATAATTTTTAATAAATCTGTTTTATGACTGCAGTCAGATGTTCTAATCAACGGAAAAAGCATCAATAATCTTGCTCTTGTTTTATTTTTTTAATTAGTTCAGCTTTTATCCTAACCTGAAATTACCATCTGGAGGAAAATTATATTCATCTCAATGGTCTCCTGTTGCCACCTTCCCTTGTACCGTTTATTTCCTGATTTTCCTAATATGATTTTCATATAATGAAGACTGGGTCTCAGCTGCTACTGAAGCATCTGAAGAAATGTCTGTGCTAATCAGAACTTGAATTTTTAATGTATATAAAACTGGCAATGTTCTAAAGAGCATTTTGATTAATGTGTGTGTTCTAAGTGCCCTGGTTTGCATGTGGGAGAAATGGATTTCTGCATTTTTCATGTTTGTATTTTCGTTCTGGTCTATTCTTTAGTTTATTACTAGAATGCATAGCCCATATAGAAAATTTTTTGTCTTTTTTTTTTTTCTCACAAGTCTGTTAAAACAATCAACACACATTATTTGGAGAATAGCAACACACATCAAGAATGTTTTGAATTTTTTTGTCAGCATCTGAGGCTGAATTTGGATTAAGATAAAGAGCAATGTAAAATGCAGTAGTTTTTTGATGACTCAAAGAATAAACACTTTTATTCTGGATAAAGACTGATTTATGCCTGTTTCATGGTAATCCACCTAAAGGCACAGTTGGCAAGTTCTAATATAAATCATTCAGTTACAGTGACCAAGTAAATAACCTGATGATCAGTAGTGTCAACATGCCAGTAAAGTATTATTTGAATACTGCCATTACCGTGAACAAAACAAAGTAATACCAAGGGCAAAAAATAAGTAAAAAAAAAAACCCAAACAAACAAAAAACTCAACCCAAAACATATTTCAAACCACATCTTTCTAACTAAATGTCTCAAATTTCCCTCCCTGTCAGTGTTCAAGACCAGGCTGGATGAAGTCTTGGGTGACACAGTTTAGTATGAGATGTCCCTGTCCATGGCAGGGGGTTTGGAACTAAATAATCTTAAGGTCCTTTCCAAACCTAACTATTCTATGATTCTATAAGTGGCTAGATAATCTAGGTTATAAAAGATCTTGAATCTTATTTTTAAGTGATTAAAAATACCTTTCTGCTTCTTAACTTTGGCAATCATTTTTTATCTAGACTTTGTCTCCAAGAATACAAATGCTTAAACCTGAGCTTTACGTTTAGCTTAACCTAAACTTAAACCTGAGTTTGAAGATTCTATGATTCTTCTTCAAACATTAACGACCCCCCCCAACCCAAAGCTATATGCAAACCAATGCCACCCATGTATTCAAAATGGGCAGTTATGCTTTAAATTTTCAAGTAACTGTTATTTATCTCATGACTAACCTTTCCCAAATTAAAAGTAAAAATATTCATGAGTGCTTTCAGCCCAAATTTGTCATTTAATGCCAGCAGATCCAGCTTATTATAGATAATAAGATCACTTAAATTTCCTAGTAAATTAAAGCTTGTAATATTTGACTTTTGTCCCTAATTCGTCTTTCACTGTCAGTTCTAGAAATCCCTCTGACAAACTGATTCTCTCCATAATACTATGCTTTTTTCCTAAATGGTCAGACTCAGTTGGATTATTAGTTACTATCTTAATCTTTTTCACTGATCCTTAACTCCTCCCTGCTGGGTTTTATACCAATAAGCCATTAAGTTTGATATTGACTATTAATTGGGCAATTATATTTTTGATGTAGGAATTACTATGGATTTTACAAATCTATTTGCCAAAACAGGATACTAACAGTTAGATAGTCATGAAATTACGAAAATAAAAACATTCACGGAAGTCAGATTTCACTGACTTGTGACTTCTGAAAGTCAGGTCTTGTATTCTGGAATCTTAGAAACACAATTTTAAAATACTGGATACTTTTTTCCAACTCATGAAAAGTTGGAACTAACTGTTCATGTCAATATAACATTGACAGTAAAGATATTAATATATTTTAAGAGTGGCTTGATGAAATACAGAAGCCTACTCTAAGATTAAGAACTTGTCTTAATCCTACAAGTACTCCAACAGTGTAATGCAACATGTACTTTTCTTTATTGCTTAGTGATATTTTTTGCTCTCGACATAAAAATCAGGATGTCCTTTTGGTCCATGAATTACATAGTGATATTTGAGAACAAGACATAGCCATTTTCTTATAGGTGAAATATACCCTAGAAACCTGAGAAAACTTTCCTTTCCCAGACCTCATTTTTAATTCTCATCTTCTTGAAATAGAGATTTATTTGACTCAATATATTACCTGAGGTCAGGGTTACTTGTTATAAAAGTTTACCAGTCAGTTCTTACTGTGCTTTGATCTGCACTGCAGTGCATCTTGGGAGAGAAATTAAACCATAAGATGGGTCTTTAGTCTGTAAATTCAGTTTACAGCTAGCAAAAAATAACATGTCACTCATCCCCAAAGTGTGTATGGTACAGCCATCAAGTCCTCAGCACCAGGTCATACCTATTTGTCTGTATTGTGCAGATGTAGACTAGAACAACTCTGCTTCAGATTGTGTGTGGTTATGAAGCCACAAATGTCTGCCAAGAACTAAAACAAGAAGTAACCAAAGCAACCAATAACAGGTTAAACCAACAGTAGTGAAGTCCAGGAATTCATCATTAACACTAAGAGTGCTCACCAGGGTTCATCTCAAAAACAGCTAGCAAGAAACTGATTTAATGTTTTACCAGCAGTTTTTTTCTGAGGCAGGCTAACATGAATCTAAAATCTAAGTTTTTTCAGAATTCAAATACTTTTTGCTTTAAGAGAAACAGTCTTCTGAGAAGGCTTAATGGAGGTGTGTGTGAGAATGGAAATCTATTCTAGTAATTACAAGTTTACATAACAGCGGTGAGATCAAGATGTGAAATCTATCTTAGAATACTGTGTTTCTAGAAGAGCAAGTAAAGTCCCTACCTGATGGATTCTAGTTAGAAATGTTCAAGGAATATTTTCAGTAATATTTTAGGACTGCAGCAGACCAATATAGGAATTCTTGAAAGGACATTTAGAAACCATTTTGCCTGAGCAAGCCCTGAGGCCAATTCTTGACTTTGGTGGACCATAGCCAGATTAAACAGTTCCTGTTTCAATTGCACACAAATTGGGGAATTAGCAGAAGATGAGAGAAGAGACACTTCACAAAGAGTGGTATTACTAAGGTAAGATGTAATACATTTATCACTTTCCTTGTTAAGTGAAAATTAGGAAAGTTATAAGTTATGGCAACTGGTAAATTTATTTAAGCCTTCGGCAGAGAAGGAGAACTTACCATCTTCTAAAATGTCCTTAGCCACAGACCACGTATACTAGACTTCACTTACTTACAAAAAAAATCTCTGCTCTTTCAATGGTTTCCAAGTCACTCATTTACTCTATATCTACTTGGAGGATAAATACAGTGTGAATCCTGAACAGAAAAGGTTGCAGGAAATGTAAATTACATGCTAGTGTTTTCTTTTTGTTTGAAAGGTCATTTTTTAAATCAGATTTACATTGATTCTGATACATTCTTCTTAAAAAGCTGAATTTGAAGATATGCACAAGATGCAGAGGAGCTGTTGATTTGAAAACTCTGTATGTTGAAATCTTTTGGGTAAAAGCTGTCAGAACATATCAGCACCAGACATCGTTGCAGAATGCAGAAGCACTTCTCAGCAATCAGCAGGAAGCTTTAGTCCCGTCTACAAAATTATATTCATTTATAGCAATAGATAACTCGGAAAAAAGGATTTACATTGGATCAGACTAACATTCAGTCCAGCCCTATGCTAACACTAATATTACCAACATCAAACTGTGGGGACAGGTAATAAGAGTTGCATTTAATGAAACTGGAATGGAAGTCCTTGGCAGTTCTTATTAATGTAAACAAGCAGTGTTTTGTTTATTCCATTGCAAATTTCAAGCTCAGTTGAATACCTTGTGCTAATTCCAGCAATCACCTTGACACAGTCTGCTTTTGAGAAGGCATATATCAGTTTGAAAACTGCCATAAATTTTACTGTTGTTAATAGACATTTTTAGTATTAAAACTTTTGCAAAATATGAGTATTACTTTTCCCATATATTATTTACATAGACTCTAGCTTGAAGTCTATAAAGAGGCTGTTAATAAAATTACCTAAAAATATAGCTAGCAGGTGGAAGCTTTCACTTGACAATGAATTTCTTAGTTTAAGTAATATTACCAACTCAGGATGCATACAATAACTGCTAAATAAAATCACAGCTGAAGAAATATGGATGTCATAAACCCTGAAAACAAAATGAAAGACCATTTCACTTAACTGACTACATTCTGTGTATTAATTCATGTATCAGTTATGAAGTATAAAAAAGTTTAATTACTAAGAGAGATAAAAAAGGCAAGTAATGTACATTTATATATCTTTAAAATGTCAACAAAATGTTGAATTAATCTTTCATCCTTTGAGCAATCTGATACTTCATTAATAACAATATATGAAGCATCTGAATTAGTAGATGTAAAGTAGTAGGTCGTATATGTATATCACAACATTTCTGGTTGCAAAAGTGCAAAAAACTACTTGCAAATATAAAAATACAGATAAGAGTCTCAAAAGAAAAAATAGATACAAGCGATCTTTCAATTTTTTTTTCTTATAGAAATTTTGAAAGCAAGACCTGAAGCAAGGATTTTTCTGTGTACCTGGATGTAAGAAAACTATCCTAGTAGTCTAGCACTATTATAGCCATTGATCTCCTTTGAGCACACCTTTGAACTAGAATTTCCAGTAGAGCGGTGGTGCGCTACTGATCATGAAGTGATCATGACCACAGCCACAAAGTGGAGCCTTAAGAAGCTAGTGTGACACACAATATTCTTGTGTCTTCATATTTTTATTAACTCCACAATCCTTCTCTTTTGACACCAATTTTTTTCTGATATGATTCCTGTAACAAAAGAATCCCTACTTGCCATTGTAGTCAGTGCCCAGCCTTGCCTTGAAACTTATAGGTTGTGTCTGTCATCTGCTTCTGTTTGTTGACAGGAAGATTTAATTTCTCCAGTCTTCTTCCAGGCAGATTTAGAGAAATGTCTCCAAATGTATTCTAAGAGAACAAAGGAAGTCAAAGAATCTGGAAAAAAAAGCTACTGTAATTTAAAACATCACAATATAAAAAAAAATGTGAACAGTAAAACAATAGCATTTGTCTCTGTAGCGAGATGATAAGCGTAAATTTAACACCTGAATTCAGCAAATTATTTAAGCATATGAGGTAAATTAATGCAGGTCAGTACTATTACTCCCATGTTGTTGTTATGCATTTCTGTGTCAATATAACACTCGAGAACCTGAGCCAAACAGACCAGTGAACACAGCCATGTTTCAAAACTAAAATTCCATCATCAGGTCTAAGATTCCCTGTCAGAGCTCTTAATACGAAGTAGTCCTTGAAGAATTATTCACTTCTATACTACTCACTTTTAACTTCCTACGGTTCACATGAAGAATGGTGAGCAATTTAGCAGTATTGCTTCCTTGGTGAGGTTTTTTTTTCCCCCCCTTTTTTTACACTTGAGAGTCAGTGCATCTGCATCTGGCAACTCATTTAGGTAAAGGACAATTATTAATCACCTTTCTTTATTTCAGTTATGATGCATGATGTCTTTCACACTTGTGAGATTTTGGAAGTATTTAAAGCTTATATCTCCTTCCTGCTAATTTAAAGTCTATTACAAACAGCTTTCTTGTGGAAACAGCCACCTGTGTTCATTTAACAGCTCATGGTCACTCCAAAATTCATTACTCTACTGCTGAATTTTTGTTTGCTTTCTTCTGAAAAAAGCCACCATTAGATGCTTTCCAATTACTGTGTCCTTCAACTCAATAACGTTTGGTTTGTTATGAATCTCTCCTTTTAGAAGTTAATCACGTGCTTAATAGGAGAATACCAGCCATTTCTCATTGTGTTGAAATTGAGAGAAGTCAAGAAATGAATGCTAAATTCAGAGCTCATAAGTGCTCTATTTATAGGAACATAAAAAGATGTGAGGGTGGAAGGTTTCATACTGACCCAGCTTATGATACTTTACCTACTTCTATTATATTTATGCTCTCCTTCAGTCTTAAAGTCTTGGACTTTTTCCCCACAAAAAAATAGGCGTGAGGATTTCACCTGTATTCTATACATTTCTCTGTATTATGGGAGTGAGTGACACAGGCATTCAGAGTTCTAGGTAAAAACTCTGGTATTTGCCACAGCAAAAGATTGGAATATCAAGTGCTCTGGTTAAGTATACATCACAGTTTGTGCAGTAGCAGAATCTCATGAAATATATAGCTCTGTTCTTATCAAATTATCTGGATTAGTTTTTAATGGCAACTGAAAGCTTTTTCTTTAGGTTTTAAGTCATATGGAAAGAAACACAGATGTATTGTGTCGCAGAATAATGCGCGAGAAAAATACGTAAAGGCACTGAGTATAAGCAATCAGATCCTGGTTACTGTGTTTTCTCAGAAATCTCGAAAAGAAAAATAAGACTATTGAGGATACGTTTTTGTTTCCCTTCTATTTCAGAAGCAATCTTATGTATCTTAGGCAAATATTTGTCTTTCTTCTATCCTAAAAAAAAGATGGAAAATATATGTTATGTTTATAAAACATTAAGTGTTCTTTAATTTGGCAAGTAAAAAACAGGATTCTTGTCTTAAAATACTGGAAGGACTTGAAGAGTCATATGGTTTTTAGATCTTTACAAGTTTCAATATAAATCAGTTATCAAGGGTTTGTAAGATTAGACCTTAAGATATTATTTCCTTAAAAAAACAAAATAATTTTATTGTGGTCATAACAAAAAGGCATTATAAGGTATACTGAATGTCATAATTTTCTTTGTATTTGAGTAACTTTATTATATTCTGTACTCAGAAAACTTCCTTAGTGTCAAAGGTCTCTGAAATGGTATCTGAGTTTGCTCTGCAGTTTGGGAAATGCAATCTGTATCTTCTTACCATCTATTCTTGCTCTTTTTTGCTCCTGTTTCACAGTTACTCTATTTTAAGTAAATGTTTAAGAAGTAACAATCAAAACTGTCAAGCATTTTCCCCATGATAATCTGCCCATAAGATGAAGGCTATAAAGGTGATGGAGACTAAAAGGAATTCTTAATAATGTCTTAAAAATTTAAATCTTTCATTTAACTTTGAATACACAGATTCAAAGATCAGTGTGGCTGATCAACAGTTTCATTTCTATAGCCCCAGTAAAGTTAATCAAAGTGTGACTGTATTTCTTATTTCTAGGTATATTTTCTCATGCTCATTCTTGTCATTTCCTGAACTGATCTTTGTTTAATCTGTAATTCAAATGTTAAATAATAATTATTAAACTAAAAAAGACGTATTTTTTTAAGTAAATGCACCCTGAAGATACACGTGTATGAGTTCCATAGAAATACTGAGGAATGGTCAACATTTCAGTTGGCTGACTGATTTTGTTGGATAACTATCTGTCAGCAGATCCAATCTAGGCCAAACATCAGCTGTGACAAACTTTCAAAGAAATGAACTTGTTGTCGTATTGTAGGTAAGTTAAAAATGTGATTCTGTCCCATTTTCAAATCAACATGAAGAGTATGTGCAGTTCTAGTGTCCTCAACATAAAAAGGACATGAAACTGTTGGAACAAGTCCAGAGGAGGGCCACAAGGATGATAGCAGCCTTCCAGTATCTGAAGGGGGCCTACAGGGATGCTGGGGAGGGACTATTCATTAGGGACTGTAGTGATAGGACAAGGGGTAATGGGTTGAAACTTAAACAGCAGAGGTTTAGATTGGATATAACGAAGAAATTCTTTGCTGTTAGGGTGGTGAGGCACTGGAATGGGTTGCCCAGGGAGGTAGTGAATGCTCCATCCCTGGCAGTGTTCAAGTCCAGGTTGGATGAAGCCTTGGGTGATACGGTTTAGTGTGAGGTGTCCCTGCCCATGGCAGGGGTTTTGGAACTAGATGATCTTAAGATCCTTTCCAACCCTGACTGTTCTATGATTATATGATTCTATGATTCTATAATAAGATACAGAATTTATATTGTCTAAATATTTCATTCCTACTCATACAAGAATGAATTTCATGTTCTTCTCAGCTAGTCATAGATTATCTTTTTCCATAGGCACCAAGGAATTTTAAAGAGAAACATTCACCTAGATAGCCTTTTATACCTGTCTTTTGTAGAAAGAGAAGGAAATACATAGAAAGAATATGTCAGTGCAGAACCATAAACCACAAATTTTCCTTTACATGAAGCCCCTAAGAAAATAGTATAAACTAAGGCACATTCCAGCTACCTCATCTTTTGCCATGCCTAGAAAGAATACTTGTGTTTTCTTCAGAGAAAGCTGAGAATTCAGACCATGTATTGGATATAAAGTTAGTTATCTGATACTCCCAAATTTCTCAGAGATGAGATTATTCACACTAATTTCTAAGATGTCATGCATCCAGCTGTCAAAAGGGCAAAGGAAAGTGCTCTACCTCAAATCACTGTCCTCAGCCAACTGCCTAGAAGAGCAGGAAACTTACACCAGGTATGTGAATTCACTTGAAACTAGCCCTTTCAGCAGCTGGCAGATGAGGTTAGTAGGGGACCAGGTTGCCTGCTCAGGAAAAGATGTTCAACCATTTCTTTTATTCTTTTTCCGTTGTTTTGAATTCATGTGTACACTATCTGGGATAAAGTTATGCATTTAGTTACTCCAGTTAACAAGTTTAAGTCTAGGTCAAACCCATGGTATGCAACTAAATTAATATTCATTGTGTTCTTTGTAATCTAACACTCAATAGCATTTGAAAAATATGTCTCTTGAACAATATAGATTTAATAATATGGTCCACTAACCATAATAAAATCCAGCTTAAATGTTCCATACCTTCTTTTGTGGTTAATATTAAATTGTTACAGGTTCACTTGTAAGCAAAATGCTGAGGCATTAACCACATAGACGCTATGTGCTATTTCAAAAAAGAATTGTCTTAGCTGTTAAGCATACTAAAATGATATGAATTTTCCTGGGAATTTCTACTGAGTAAACATAAGCTAGGAAGAATAAATAAGAGCCTGAAAAGGAAATGAGTTGCCATAGGAGACAAGATTGGACCAAAGCAATCTCAAACTCACCCACATATGAGGTCTTCTAGAGGCCTTCGATGTGTACAAATGCTTTGCTTTATGTTTCTTGGTATGACTAGGATGAATCTTTTTTTTTCCTTAAAAATACTTAAATGTTCCTTCTGATTAACTAACCCAAATGTGTGTGCTTCTTTCCCATAGCCTAGTATATTACAAATTCGTATATTCATATGTTTGAAATTAAGCATATATATCACTACCTCCAAGATGAAACCTTTTATATTATAGTGGAAGTTAATATCAGAAGTGTTAACCTGAAGAATTTATGATCAAAAAATGCTCTTTGAATATTCACTGGGTACCTCATTCAAAACCCATGGTTGTTTTTAAATAACGTGTAACTTGCAAAACAGGTAGAATGTCATGGTAAATATTTATCTTTTACCTGGGGAGGAAATACCAGGATGAAAACCTAAGTGGGTGATCAGGAGCAGCCAGACAGACTTCAATCTCACAGTCCTTCTGGGCTGCACAATGTGTTTAATGCAGCTTCTTTATCAGTTAACTTTTTTTTAGAAAAGAACAAAATTTCTTCATTAAAATATGTGATTTATGTCCTAATTGTCAACTTGGTAAGTTAATAAGGTCAGTTTGATAGGATAATAAAGTGCGCTTACATGTCAGGAATATTAAATCAAGATAAGAAATATACTGGCTGTTTAAGAAAGTTAAGCTTACTTTGGAGTCTTACTAGCTATTTACTTTGAGGAAATGATTTCTGTTTTCATAAATTATTTATTGAAACTTTAAAGTTTTCAGACAGCACCCTGCTTCTTTGATGACAATTGTCACTTAGCATTGGCTGAAGAGGGGACATACAAAATTTAAAAATATCTTTAGATTAAACTCTTACTGTGATATCTTCAGGACTATATTGAAATGTCCACTGACTCAGAATTCTGATCACTACAATGAGCAAAACTTGTAATTTTTTTCTCCATTACACATTAAGACAACTTGAAGAAATGCAATTTTTTTGTGATTCCTCAGTCACTGCTTACTTACCAAGTCACATTACAGATGGGGGGATTATTTCGCCTCTTTATCAGTAATGTCATGGTGGTTAATCTAGTAAGCGCTGACATTTGATTGACGTGCAAGGAGCTGGAAAATCACATTTATTGGCAAGCAGGACCAAATGTAAAATCTAGGGAAAGCAGAGATTTCTGGTTATCAAGTACATGAAAAGTACAATCTCATTATAATGCATAATTATCCTTTCAGTCATAAACTTTGTTACTATAACCATCAGTAAATCGCTTATATCACCCTTAAATTCTAGTGCAATATGCATACCAACTGCGCCATTACTACTGAAGGAGAATAAAATAAACAAGTTTACTTTTATTTTTCAAAATTATAATTTTTTAATATATTAGTTTTTTTACAAAAAGTACACAAGGCACTGAAACAGCCTTATTATTAGAACTATTAAAGTACTTAGATGTGATATACATGCATAATTTTGTACACATGCATTCTATTCAGAAGTGGAGGCAGTGGTGATGTCTAGATCTGATCATATCACAAGACAAAGGAGCCACAGTTGACAGTGTGGGACAAATGAGTTTTGTTTTCACTAAAAGCATATCTTAAGTATCTATCTATCAATATATATATATATATATATATATATACCTTATATACAAGATATGTATGATTTTCATCTAAATTTATCAAGGTTACTTAAGCTAGAGTGTAGCATTTTGGTGTGTGTTTGGGCCAACAAATAATTTACCAGTTAAAGATTTTTTAGGAGAGAGATGGCTGGAGATTTTTGGTGTGTGAGGGAGAGTTGATAAGCAAAAACGAAAGTCACGAAAGTGAGATTCACAATAACCATATGTTCTAAAGTAGCATTTAACTAGACCATAACTTACAGACCCCGTAGGTCAAATGCTAATTAATCTTACCGTTTTATATGGCAAATTGTGAGTAATGTCAAATACTATCATTCAGCCTATTTTAAGTTTAGGACATTATCAATATTTTATAAGCTTGGAAATGCTGCCCTTCTCTAACAATTAGAAGAAACTGTGTATAATAGTGAACAGTTAAGGGTGATAAAGATCATTAATTTGTCCTTTATTTTTTTTATGGTGAAGCTTGTTATATCTCACTAGTCATGAAAACAGGACTTGAAATGGTTTAACTGAGCCATGAGAAGTAGTTCCTAGAGTAACTGGAAATTAAGGTTCATGGTTTTTCTAAAGTAATAAATTTAATATTTTTTTTTCTCATAACTATGAAAAAATAGCCTTTTGCATCTCCATTAGTTTTACCAAAAAGTAAGACTTCTCCAGATGATATTAATACTACAAATTCAAATTTAAAGTTCAGGTACCGTGTGGATTTTACTGTAAAAGATTCACAAAATCTTCTTGTAATTTTCATATGACTATAAAACTATAATATCAGTAATTCATATGCATATCTTAAATGATAGGATGCAAAAAGGCATTCCTTCTACAAACATCTTTCAAAAACACTTATGCAATCTTTTCATAGAATCATAGTTTGATTTGGAAGGGATCATCTTAAAGGTAATCTAGTTTCAAGCCTCCTGCCATGGTTAGGGACACCTTCCACTAAACCAGGTTGCCCAAAGCCCTATTCAATCTGGCCTTGAGCACTGCCAGGGATGGGGCAGACACAACTTCTCTGGGCAACCTATTCCAGTGGCTCACCACCCTTACAGTAAAGAATTTCTTCCTTATGTCTAATCTACATTTATCCTCTTTTGGTTTAAAATAATTCCCCCTTGTCCTATCCCTACATGCCCTTGTAAAAAGTCCCTCTCCAGATTTCTTGTAGGCCCCCTTTAAGTATTGGAAGTCTGTTATAAGGTCTCCATGGAGACTTCTCCAGGCTGCACAACCCCAGCTTCCTCAATCTGTCTTCATAGGAGAGGTGCTCTAGCCGTTTGATCTTCTTCATGGCCCTCCTCTGAACTCACTTGAGCGGGTCCATGTCTTTCTTGTGTTGGGTGCCCCAGCACTGAGCACAGTACTGCAGGTGGGGTCTCACAAGAGATGAGGAGAATCACCTTCCTTGACCTGCTGGCCCTGGCCCTTTTGACACAGCCCAGCATATGGTTGACTGCACTGTCAACTCATGTTCAGGGATGTTTGATTTCTGTTGAGATGTTGAACTAAGAAAGATATGTGACACAGCTGTTTGTTTGTTTTTTTCCAGGTGATTTATTTCCAGGTGTGTGATGAATTGATTTTACCTATGTGAACAGAAAATATTATATGAGAGGTGAAGACTTAGCACAGTAAAGCAAAAGGTAAAAGAATGTGAGTGAGCCCATTGCTCGAGGACTTAATCTTCATCATGTGATCTAAGTGACATAAAGAGAGGCAGAGTTCTCAACTCTGAGCTATTGATCCTCTATAACTTCGTTCTGGCCCTAAATCCTATCTTCTGTGGTTTCCTAGGAGTCATAAGTTATAAATGTTACTTTTGTGATCTCTCTGGAATATTCACAAACCAAATATATTGAAAGGAATTTCATGTCTCTACTCAAGACTGGACATTATCCAAAAAGGACTGTAGTCCTTTGCACATACTTATGAGCTTTATCCAGAAACTTATATTGTCAGAAATCTATGCCAGCATGAACAAATGCATCTTCATAATTGTCATACCACTTTAATCTAAAAATGGTCCTTTGACAATGCAAAATCATTAAGAGAATTAGCTAAGGAAAGTCCAGTAAAAGTTATATTCAGATGTATTTATATAATACAAATTATAATGTTTAACCAATGATGATTGCCCCATGCAAAAGAATAGATTAAACTTAATCCAGATCCTCAAACCATAACTTGGCTGAACTCTACTCAAATTAATGTATACAGAAAGTTTTGTATCAGATGAATACCTGCCTCTGAGTTTTACGTAGTTCAACAAAATATTGATTTGTGTGGCCAGAGGATAGTGCTCTAAGTTCTGGTTTCTAAGATGTCATGACTGCTAACAGCACACTACTCACACCAACTGCACATCTGAGCTACAGCCCCAGGCAAGGCATTGCTGAGCTGCTTGCTGCACTTCCCTCTTCATTTATGTCCTCACTGTGAGTTTGCAGGAGATTTTTTTTTTGTTGTCCAGAGTATATCTCCAGTCATCCTAACCAATTAAAACTAATTTCCTTGAAAGCTGGGTGTCGTGGTTTAAACTAAATCTGCACAGTTTCCCCTTTGTTTCCCCCCCCCCCACCTTCCCATTCCCAGAGGGATGGGAAGGAGAGCCAGAGGAATACAACTCCCACGGATTGAGGTAAAATCAGTCCAGCAATTAAGGTATAACACAAATCACTACCGGTACCAATAACAAATCAATGTTAGAGGAGACAAACACGGAGAGAGAATACGATACCACCCGCCGCCACAAGACCAGCCCGGAAAAGAGAGCTCACCCCCCCCCCCCCCCCCCTCCTGGCCAGCTTCCAGTTCCCTCTCTGAGCCCAGCCCCGAGGAGAGAGCTAACCCCTTCCCTCCTGGCCAACTTCCAGTCGCCTCCCGGAGCAGGACATGCTGTGGTATGGAATACCTCCCTGACTAGCCCAGACCAGGTGCCCTATCTCTCCCTCCTCCCTGGCAGAGCATGAGCTACTGCTGAACCCATGACACTGGGAAACTGTAGGTGTATTTAGAAGCAATGTCTCAGCAAAGCTGTTTTTAGTTTTTCCTTCGAACATTTTTTATTACTATTTTGAGTGGAATAAAGGGAATTGGATTTTTCAGGAAGTCATGACCTTTGCCTGCAAGAGCTTCCATCTGAATTTTGAGATGATGCAAAAGTGGCAGTGTATAAAAGTAGAACACAAGGAGAGGCACAAGTGAGGGTGAGAAGGATAGTGATTTAGCAATTCATTTCAACTAACTTGCTACACAACTTATGATACCAGAAAGTAATTCTGAACGAGCCAAAAGAAAGGGTCAATACTGCATCCTGCAGCACTTTAAACTAGAAGGTTGGGAATTTCCACAATCACTGCTGCTAGATAAGTTAAAGTACCCAGAGAAAGTGTTAAGCCATGCAATTAAAATACTGACACCAAAAGATTTAGTGACTCTTATTTGTAAAAACTGCATTAATGCACATATTTATCAGATAACTGCTCCCCACAAGAATCACAAAAAACACTGAATAACTGGTATCTTCATGAGAAGTTAGAGCACAAGTGTAAGTACTCTGTTTAAAGTGTTAAGTGGTTTGTTTAACTAAAAGAGCTATTGTGGGAATTGTATAATTCAGCCTTACATGGTGTGTTTCTTTGATAAAAGCACTGGACAACAAGGCTATGCTGTACAATTATATGCATGATTTACAGATGCATTTGAACATATATTGTGTCTCTCTGACTTCTTAAGGTTTCTGAGTATTCATTGGTTATCAGTGCTTCTGGGACTTTTTTCTAGTACACACTTTGCAGGAGACATAAAACCTGTGTGAAAACATAAAGGGCACGTGTCCTTGCAACTCCTTGATCCTTGCCATTAGGACTGCTGAATGTTGCTAACCTTTTTTTGCCAAACTATATTTGATGAAATAGAAGAAAACAAAAACAGAGAAGGAGCCAAACTAACCTGAAAAAAAAAAAAAGCAGCCAAACACCCCCTTCCTTTCGCCCCCCCCCCCCCCCCCCCAAAAAAAACCATAAATTAGGCATTATTTGTGTAGTATTGAAGAAAGAGACCTTGGGGGTTTCTGACTTAATAAGCAGATGCATCTAAAAAAGAAACAACATATACTCTAAGAAAGTGTGACATTCAAACCAGAACACTGATGTGAATGCTGTGTGTGCCTCTCTATGTGATCTTCTGAACTGACCTGTATCAAATATAAAATGACCACTGAGTCTTATTCAGAGGCCATATTTCATCCACTTTTTCAGTGACTTCCATGAATCCAGTGAGACTAATGAACTTACTAGAAATGGAAGTAAAATACTTTCTACTTTCAGATTTCTTACAGAGATGTGATTTGAGTATCAAAGTATTTCTCATCCTCCCAAGAGCAGACTTAGTTTTCTTTAGGTGAACAATTATTGCAGTAATCTGTTGAGCTAAATACTGTCTAGCAAATACAGTTTTGCTAGAGAAGACAATCTGTATTGTGTTATTTTTTTACGTGGGGCTTATTTATGAAATGGCATAGAAATATGGGGGAAAATATTTGAAATAAATAAATTATGTAAACTTAATAAAAAAAAAGAAATTACCTGAAATATGAAATACCCATTTAATTTTTAAAAACTTGATAAAATTACAAGAATCCATATCTAATATCCAAAATAATTAAGGTGAATTTAACAATGAACAATTTCTGGTTCTCTGATTCTGCTGCACACATTAAATCCATAAATATGTGAAGGATTCATGCATTTCGGAGCCACAGGATAATGGAATATGCATTCTCTGCAACAGTAGCTGCCATTAAGATTAATCCTCAAAAATAAGGGACATTTCTGATGTATAACATTACCTTCATTCAGGTTGTACATAGGAAATAAATCAAAGTTAGAATAACATCAGGACATTGTAAATTGAATTATTTATTGCTTAGGTAATGCTAGATTGAAACTAGGCATTGTCATCATTTATGTCCATTTTGTTTATGCATTCTAACCTCCTTTTATTGTTGTTTTCCCCCTTGTATGTAATGCAGGGCTTATGCAGAATATGCAGTGCTTCCCTAATAAGAATTGCTATGTAATGTTCTGCTCAATGTCCTCTGCCTCTAGAAGCAAAACTGATTTTCCTCACGGATATTTCTTTGGGGCTGATCATATTCACAGATGAGCTGTTCATAAACAGCAATGTCTGTGTTCTGACAACACTATGATAAAAGGCTTTACTTTTATCTTTTCTAAGCAGATGGGAACTGATAGGCACAGAGGTTACTGTCTAAAGAACTACTACTTTTAACTTGTTTAGCTTGAAAGATTTGGGATTTATCTTGTCTGTCTCTAATATTGCATAACATTCACATATTTTGGCACAGCTCACACTGACTTCATGTGCAGCCCTGAGTTCACGGCAGCTCTGCAACTTAGACCACAGATATCTTAAATCAGACACTCAGAAAATAAGGAACATATAATTAGAGTGATCTTCACCAGCAGGCCTCAGTAGGTGTTTACTGCTCCCTGCCATGAATGAAGTAGGAGATAGCAGCAATTGCCCAATCGTTACTACAACATGTTTTATCTTTAGTCCTGATCTCTTCAATACAGTCAGGCTTTTTTTCCCTGGAACTCAGTGGAAAAAGTCCTCAAGATATATGGTTTTAACATACAAAAGGGCTAAATTAATTTTACAACGGTAGTCATGACTCTGGCTCATCCCACACATGATGAATTTAATTTTTTCTGTTTAAGAATATTCTTTCAATGCAAATTTTATATGTGTATGCATGCATCTATGAAGTTCCCACAGGTGTGATTTTTGTTTTGTTTGTGTTTTGGGTTTGGGTTTATTTTTGGTTGGTTGGTTTGGGCTTTTCATTTTGGTTTTTTAGTTTTGTTTGGTTGTTTGTTTTGGGGTGTTTTTTTATTTGTTTGTTTTGGTTTGGTTTTGGTTTAGTTTTTAATAATCTGAATTATACTGGCAGCTATGTGAATCATCAACACTGTAGAGGCTTTTGATCCACTGCACAAGTTTCTGTTATGTGAGCTAATGCAGTAGCTGATAAAGCAGTAAGCTATATTTCTGTCTGGTCCTTCATGAAAGGACGAAACTGCCGAAAAAAAAAAAAATAGAAAAAAGCAAGACTGAATTCTGTTCTTAGTTGTGGGATTAGCCTATACTGCAGACTGAACTTCAAACCCTATTCTTTTTATATTGCCCATGATAATTTTTGCCTCCTGAATCTCCCCCTGGTCTCACTCTCCTCACTTTGCTGGTTTCTATCCTCTCCTTAGATGCCTCATGATAGCTCCAGTTTACTTAACCAGACACTTTTCTACTCCCAGTTTCTGGTTCCTCATTGCTGCCATCTTTTCACCTTTTCCCTTTTCTAAATGTTATTAAGTGTACCCCATAGCCTCATCTCAGCTTCTCCCTGACTCTTTTAATAAATTTGAGTACTAGCTCGTGCCCCTTAGTTTACACTCTCCTTTTGGTCATGGCAGCTAATGCTTCTCAATTCTCCTTTAGATCACCCATAGGTCTAACACTTGTCTTTTCCATAGAAAGGTCAGTCATTTTCTTGTCCCAGTCACATGGCTCCTACCAGCAATGTCACTGGGGTCACAGGAATGATGGCTTTTTCTCTAGTGCAATTGCTAAACAGCTTATAAACAAGAGGATAGTTTCCTAAAAGAGAGCTAATGGAGTGCAGGATATTCAGAGCTTTCTCCTCACTGCTGGGGAAGCATGAAGCAGGAGATGGATAATGCCTACATTTCTTACAGAAATCTGCAGTATTAAGCAGTTATTGGTGGTCCTAGTTATAGGTGCTCAGAGATGAAACTGAAGGGAATGCAAAGCTCTCAACTGTCTGAAGCTCATGTGTGAGCTTTAAGGCATTTATCATCAAGTGTGATTTCTACTGAGCATGTGAAAATTGCCTTTATCAAAGGCAAATCTGGATCAGATTTTACCCCAAAACATCTGAAGAAGTGTCTGTGCTTTAGAGATGATCTCCTACAAAATTTCAGCTCTTATCAGTGTATAATAGTGGGAGCCACATTAAAAAACAAACAAACAAACAAACAAACCACAAAGAACCCCCTCCCCCCAACATTCTGCAAGAAATTAACAGTATATTTTCCCGTTGGTTTCATCCTCTAAAATGACTAAAAATCATCACAAAAGATGATAAAAACTAGCCTGATAGATATAACCTATCTGAAAATTCTTTACATTTAGTGAAGTTATAAGTCGTGGGTATATGGGTCTTAGAATGAAAAGCATTTGTCTTCTTCAATAATAAGAAATGTTTCAACTTTCATTGGAAAACTAATGAATTTTAATTAGTTAAAATGGACTACTAGCAGGTTAATATATTTCTATGTGGGTCTTTTCCATTAAGAAAATCTTTTCCATTAAGAAATATAAATACATATAGAAAAAAGTCCAGTCAGTTAATTCTTTCTAGCAGAAGACTATCTCACCTCTCCTCTGTGATAAACAAAAGTGGCCATTGGTCATAATGTCTGAACTCTCCTAGATCTTCTGTATGGGGAATAACAGTAATGCAGAATTTAGAAATTGTCCCAAGATTTTTAATAAAGAAAGCAAACTTTTGGAAATAACAATATGCAAAACTTTAATGGAAAGTTCATTCTGGAACAAAACTGATAAATATTCACACTACGTTGCTTACTTTTGGCCAGCAGAATTCTTTTTATTGTCAGAGTTTATTAAAAATTAATTATTCTTTCCAGCCTGTTTCAAAAAATTTATCTGCAAAAGGCTTGAGAATGTATGTTAATAGTATGACTTGAATACACACAACAATATGTTAAATGAGAAGGTGTCATTCTAGCTAGCTGCATTTCAGGAAAACGCTCAACTTTACTAACTAAATTTCCAAGTATATATATTTTTCAAAGCCAGTAAAATGATAACAAAAGTTATGCCTTGTTTACATAGTAAATAGGATCTAGAATATGATATTCTTCAGTCAATCGTTTCTCTCACATTTCAAAATGATACTATGTTGCTGATAAAAACCAATAATTTAATATTTTAAAAATATGTATTACCTATAGCAAGGCAATTGAGAAATGTAAAATACTTCTATATAACAATAAAGCACCCCAATCTGCCTTTCAATGGGAGAGTATACTCAAAGTTCTATCAAAACTGTAATTTTAAAAGCTTATAAGATTGCTTTGCTAAAAATTTTTCCATTCAAGTTACCAAATACAAAAGTATAACAAAAAAGAGGACTATCCACTCTGCCATCATTGGAAGTGCATTACCAGTTGGGCCAAAGGAGTCTTGAATTGAAGTAATTAAATTTGAGGCTGTGTGACATAGTTGTCATTTCAGTAAGATCCTCCCACACTTCCCTGTGACAGATTTATTCAGAAGGAGAAGCTGGATAAGAGTAGATTTTCTGTTAATATAATAAATTATTTTCTATTTGAGCTGTCCTCAGATGATTTTACAGTGCTTTCTTGGCAAGAGATCGTATTTTCAACCTTTCTGTTAGAAATGTCTGTTGAAATTTAAACACATAAGAATAGCTAGCAGCACAACTTTTTCTGGTTGTTTTTTTTTCCTCTCCTCTGAAAAGTTTAGTAACTGAAGCATGAGCTCTTGAGGAACAAAAATGATAACAGAAAAGAACAATAAAAGATTTTACTTTCTATTCCATCAGATTTTTATTGAAAACAATACAATTTGCCTGAAATTCACAGGAGAGGAAAAAAGGGTGTGCTGCTTATCACACCTTCTTCAAACAGACCTCTAACATTAAAAGAAGTAAAAGACATCATTAACAGCTTAAGAAAATATTTCACAATCACATTGTCCATTGAATATCCTACTTAGCAATCTATAGAGAAATCCACTGGGCACCTGTAGGTGAAAGTGGCTACACTCTCTGGCTTCCTCATGAAAAGGCAAGTTGGGCTCCCACATGGCTCAGTTCCCAACTCTTCAATGGCTGTAAGCAAGCTGATGAAATAGTCATTGATGTTTGTCACCCACTTACAGATCTCTAGGAAATCAAACCCACCAACTCCTACTCTTTGCAGTAAAACCCCCAAGATTCTTTTTTACTAGGGCATTGCATGTGGTTACAAATTCCTGCTGTTTCTTTGAAACACGAGGCAGTCACAGGGAACAGCTGCCTTTGGACACATTTTCAGAAAGGTACAAGTAGACTCAAGAGAGACGAGCATCCATTTGGAAACAAGAATAAAAAAAAATAGGGGGAATGGTGGCCATTTAAAGCCAATTTTTACTTTCAGGTTCATTAATATAAAACCATAGGGACACAGATGACTTGAATGGAGTTACTTCAGATTTGCAGTTCTACTTAATTACACTACACACAGAAATCACAGACTGTAGGTGTGTTAAGTACATTATTCTCATTTCATTATGAAATGAAAATCTGTATCTTACCAGAAACTGGATAAGCCATTGTGAAATCCTACAAAATATATTTCTTTTGCTTACCTCTGTATTTTCTAAAAAATGAAAACATATTTCTGAATAGCTTTAATAAGAAATTTACAATTGATTTGTACAAAGTAGTATTTGAGAGAAAATCCACTCATTCCTTACTTATGTAACTGCTTAATCATATTTTAGATATCAGGTCAAATAGTTTCACTATTGTGATAGCATCAGTAAGCTTACTGCATGTGAATCTTGAAAACCAGCAAGTTACCTGGCACCAAATATATTTTCATAACTTACATATTTTTTGTACTTTTATATTAACACTTTGTGTTCATATATTGCTTTTTGTCAGTGGCTCAGTCACCACATAAAACAATTTAATCACGTCTCTTTGCAGATGAGAGAGCTGAAGCACCCAAGAGATTTTTTCCAAGTCATAGGTGAAAAGAAGGATATAAACTATTTCCTGAAATGAAATCTCAGCCAGTGTCTATGAATAATGAATACAGTAAGAATTTCTGGGTGCTGTAATGTAATTTCTGCAGACAAAAAGGATTTAAAGATTCATTAACTTATCATTCAGTTTTCCTATTTCATCATTGGCATGAAACCCAAATGAAAACAGTTCCACAAAGATTACCCTTATTATTTTTTCCTTGTTTGGATAAAATATTGTTAGCAAGCAGTTTTCAAAGTCCTTTGGAATTTCAAATATCTTAGTTAGTTTTTGCTTCTTTTCTGATTTTTGTAATTTGCATATATACCTTTTTATTTGCATATTCATCTCTAACTGTACACTTTGTTCATTAAACCAAACCACACATGCTAAGTAATACTCTGTTATCTCTGTCTTCATTTCCTCTTCTTGATTATGCTAGAGACATATATTTATGCTCTACTAGTGCTTTTGCTCACTTTTTTACCTTCAGTATGAATATTCTGATGTACCATGTAACTCCAGTCATGCCTTCAATATTGCTTTTCCTTATTGTTTTATGCTTTCAAAAGTTTTCATGCTTATGTATGTGAGGCAATTTAGACTGGAAACTATAGTGAAAAAAGGTATTGAGTAGCATGGTACTACTAGCTGGACTGAATATGTTTGCTTAGCCTGGCATAGAGTGACACTGACTGAACCAAAGTTATTTTCATATTATCCTAAATGGAAGGCAAGTCAGAATGGAAAGAACATTTTTCCACCCTCAGGAGAGTTCCAGCACAGCTTGCTCCTTACTTTCTTTTTCACTTGAGCTGTTTCCCAGGAGGCCTGTCTTTATTGAAACATGATGCTAACACAGTATTTTCCTCCTTTGGGCCTATGCATGAAAACAAAACTCTCTATTCTTCAACAATGTTCTTGTTAACAGCACACTCACATTGTCTTTGCTTTTGCTTGCATCAGCCACATTGCTCTCAGGGCTTTTGAAGCCTTTTTGTCCTTACAAATTAGACTGGAGAATGTTTCCTTCACATGTAATCTGCAAAGGTGTCTGTCAGGTGAGGAAAGAAAAGAATACAGATTTTGTTCAAAAGTAAACTAACAAGCTGAAACAAGTGAATAGATGATCACCAGTTTTCAAATAACAGGTTTCTCCTGGCTTAATTTATGTGAAGGACTTGTGTATGTACTGAGGTGTCATAAAGACAACAATGGGACTGCTGAAGCAGAAAGAATACACGATATGACTCATAAAATACAAGTTGGGCATGTTTAGTAGAACAACTAAACTGTTTTTTTTTTTCTATCAAAATTATATGTATATCATTTAAACTAGGTATCCTGTTCTACTTCTCAGATTAACTATGGATTTGGAAAACTGATTTGTACTGGAACTGAGGAAATTCTTATGTCACCTAAATTAAAAAGCATTCAGGAAAAGTTTCCCTGATTCTTACATAATTGTGAACCAGATGAATTTTACCTTTTCTCCTGCACACCCAGTTTCTGAGCAACTTGCTTGTAGAGTTGAACATTTTTGGAAGCCCTAGATAAAGAGATCTATTGCCAGAACTGCAAAATTCTTAAGGCTTAAAATTTGATGCGATTTTACATATAATCCATGGGCTTTAATGGGGCAATTTTAGTGGTGGAAATTGTACCTCAGAAGTTTATGGTCTAGCCCTCCTAATCTCTACCTCCACACCAAGGAATTACATTTAGGGCAGTTTTCTCTCAATGAGTTTATTTTTATAAACAGAAAGAGGATAGAAATACTCTGAGTTAAAAGATGGAGGGTGACCTGTCCTAGGGTTCTGGAAGACACTTTGAAAACTTTATTGATTTACTTTAAAATAAACCCTTGCGTTTTTCACTCTCTCCCTTACATGATCTTAAGCTCTCTGCTTCTCATACAGAGCAAATGAATAGAAAGCAGGATTCATTTTCTGTATTTAATTACAGTAGAAAGTTCCAAGAGATTCTTGGCACCACCTAACAACTTCCTTTGAAGGCAGTTAAAAAAACACAGGTGTTTTACTGTTTCTCAAAACCTGATGTTTTGATAGAATACAAAGCCAACCCAAATTGTCCAGCTACTATTAATACAGGAAAAAAAATAGGGCACACTTTTGTTATCTCTCCTTTTTACATCCTGTGTTGCTGACAATACTTCTAGGTATCCTGTGCGTAGAGAGAGGATCTAAGATTAGAAGAGATTTTAAAGTACTCTAGCTGCTTTTTGCCTTTAAGATACCGTAGGCAAACTGCATATTAGCTTACTTAAGCACGTTTCTCCTTGCGTGTTTCCGTTGGTCCCTGGACTTGCAAGGTCTAGATTGCTATCCAGATCTTTGGGCAAAGCTCACAAGAATCTGCCTTAGCAGACCAACTTGTCCCCGGTTCCCTCTTTCACATGGTGAATAGGTACCAAGCATTTGTAAGCCTTTTATGTTCCTCTGAAGCAACCTCAGTGCCAAGATCCTTGATATGCTGTTGCTGGAATATTCCAGAGTTGAGCTGAAGTGTATTACAGGGCTGCCCAGCTGGTGTCTAACAAGCCTGGACTTACCCCAGTGTAGTTCTGCCTGCTGTCTAAGCTGTTTTCTGCCATCACATCATGTAAAGCATATCTGTTGTCAAGGTCTGGCATGAACAGCTGTAAAGGAGTCGAGACCTTGTCAATAACGGGTAGATGGAGCATATTATACTTTGTGCAAAATCTTCATTAAGCCCATATGACTTCTCTCGATTATTTTTCATACTACCCACTATATTGCTTTGTGATTTACAAGGTTATGTTATTCTGTAATTTTTAATTTTCAAGTTTTCATATGCATGCTCCTGAAACTTTTTAAGTATCTTTCCACCATCTGCAAAATGAATAAATTTTTATCCAGCTGCCAACAGCATTTCATTTGATGGTGGCAAATCTTTATAAGGAGCCTGAAATATCTTGTGAATAAAGTACTGAACTGAAACTCTGAAAAACATATTCCATTACCTGGCTCAGTCACAGACTTCTTCTGTGACCCTGGCCTTTACATTTATTTATTCCTGTCTCTACGAAATTGAAACAGGACTTCCTTTCCCCAAACTGGTGTTAAGAGAATATATATTTATATTTATATGGATCAAGAAAGCATTACAGAATCACAGAATCCCAAGGGTTGGAAGCGACCTCGAAAGATCATCTGGTCCAACCCCCTGCAAGAGCAGGGTAACCTAGAGTACATCACACAGGAACTTGTCCAGGTGGGCCTTGAATATCTCCAACGTAGGAGACTCCACAACCCCCCTGGGCAACCTGTTCCAGTGCTCTGTCACTCTCACAGTAAAGAAGTTCTTCCTGATGTTAACGTGGAACCTCCTCTGCTCCAGTTTACACCCATTGCCCCTTGTCCTATCACTGGATATCACTGAAAAAAAACTAGCTCCATCATCCTGACACCCACCCTTTACATATTTGTAAACACTGATGAGGTCACCCCTCAGTCTCCTCCAGGCTAAAGAGATGCAGCTCCCTCAGCCTCTCCTCAAAAGGGAGGTGTTCCACTCCCTTCATCATCTTTGTGGCTCTTTACAAAAGGGAAGAGAAAGGAGAGGAAAAATGAGAGCAGAAGGCTTATTCATGGCTCCATAAAATGCTGTTTTAGTGTTGCCTTATATGCAGAATATAAGTAAATTTTGAACAAATCTGTTTCTTGGTTATTGCAGTGTACAGTTGTATCCTTTGTATATAATACCAGAGAAAGAATTAATTATACTTATTTTTTTCTTCCCAATAAGTTTGGAAACATTTCCAAAACTATCAACTACATTCCTTGTCTTGCTTAAATACTTAATACCAACACCCACTCATGTTGTTCAAAAAATGCTTACATGTGATACAAGTGGTTCCTTAGAAAGCATCAGTTAATGCATACCAAAAGTCTTATTTAGATTCTATTTTCCTATAAAGAAGCTAATGATATCTTGGTTTATTACACTCATACTATGAAAAAGTTGAGTTTAACTGTCAGAATGGTTATTCTTCTGCAGGGAATAAATTCCAAGTGTATGTATATAGCAAAGGAGGAGCTCCAAATCGAAATGATTGAGATCAAATCACTGTGTATGCTTATAGACTGCAAATTTCACATTTGTAGTCCCAAGGATATGGTGCACCTTGCTGTATAACACATGCTTGAGCATTCATGGCCTTTCTTCCAGGAGCATGTCCTGCTACCTGCAGCTGGTGAATAGGCTGAACAAAAGGTCAAGATTTAGCTCTTGAAGTGTTCTCTAAATCTTGTAAAGGTTCATTCTTATTCCAGTGAGAAATATGGGTGAATAAAAAGCGTCAATCCATAAATATTTGAGTACGTTTTAGCCATCTTGACAGAAGGCATTTTTCAGACATTCCCCTAAGTACCTACAGTCAGATCAGATTGGTTTATCTTTGTGTAAATTCTGCATAGTCCTTCATGAAATAAGAATGAGCATTCATGCAAGGGCTGTAATATCCCATTCTCTCTCTGTACTTCTTAAACTGCAGAAATCTCAAGCCTACACCTTCTGGCAAAGATCCAAAACAATACTGAGCTATGTGCTATTCCCAGTGTATTCCCTCAAACATTTGTGGCTCAGACAATGCAGACAAGGACAGCTGGGGCACTCAAGGGAGCCCAAGAACATGAATACAGATAGGAATCTTCCCCTGTGTAATGGTTATGTACTTCCAAAATGTTAAAAGTCACCACCTTTGCAATGTGAATACTTCTGGAAAGCATTTTCTTTCACAAAGGAAATAAATAGAATGAAAGTTGTTGTATTGCCTGCCTTATTAACTGGAGCTTCCACAAATCAGAAGAAGATAGCAGTATGTAAGGGCATGGACAGAAAGATGGGAAATGCAGGACTTCTATTTTGGACTGCTACTTTTCTTTTTTGTCTTATAATGTTTACAGCTCATTGGGATGGGATAAATTGATATTAAATCTGTGAGTAAATGCATAGATTTCTACTTGCAGTCAGGAGACATTAAAAGAAAAGGCGGTTTGGTCCTGCTGCTGTTTGCCTCTCTCACACTCAAGTGAATAGTGGCTGCTAGAATCAATATCAATTACCCATCTTAAACATTTCTCCTGCTACTGTGGGCAGGTTAGGAAGGATTTTAGCTCTAAAACCAAGAGTCTTGTATGGACAGGGCTATTGCAACATAATAGAAGATTCTTTTTGGCGGGTTTTGTTTTAACCACCTTGATTTTGGGCACTGGAACTTTGCACGGTGGTATTAGTGATGATTGAAAGGTGAATCTAGTAGTCTAGAAGGATTTTAGAGGTTGATGGGAATCCCTGCTAGGTTTCAAATGCCAACTTAGATTTCTGTTTATCCCTTTTAAAATACAAAGTTTTAAAATAAAAATCTTGTAAAACATACACGTTTATGCTGTGTGCAGTGTCTTCATGGATTAAAAGCACAAGGTACAGACACCTGCTCATTCATCCCTGAGAATCAGCAGATGCTGCACTGGGGTTATGGTCATTAATGCTCTCCCAGTTCTGGGGCAGGCAGTGACAAGTTCTAGGAAGCAACTCAGGAAGGCACTCCACAAATATAACAGGTTCATCCTACTACTGACATGCCAAATTGTTGATGGCTTACAAGTTTTTGGGGATTGAACTTTGCCTGTGCAGTTTTTCTGAACTGTCTGTATTGAGAATCTAAGTTCCCTGATTGCAGTTTTGCTTTGCTGAGCTACTCTTTCCACCTCCCGAGAAATAAGCTTGCTCTCTAGGGCTATTTTTTTTATTAAGCTAAACAGATTGAGGTCTTGTACCTGAGTGCTGCCTACAATTAATAGCATGCTCCTTGGCACATATGGCATGTGACAATAGGCAGGCTCAAATTCTGGGGCCAGTTTTGTCCAATCGTGTCATGGTTTAATCTCAGCCAGTAACAAAGTATCATGCAGCCTTCTGATTACTCACCTCTCTTTCCAGTAGGATGGGAACAAGAATTGGAAAAAAGGTAAAAACCTGTGGGTTGAGATAAGAAAAGTTTAATAATTGAAATAAAAAGTGAAATAGAATAATACAGCGACAGCAACAATAATAATAATAAAAAAATAGAGAGAGGGAGAAGGGAATAACCCACCATCCCACTGAAAAACCACAAGGGATGCTCAGTACAATTGCTCATCACTTACTGACAGATACCCAGCCAGAGCCAAAGCAGCAATCTGCCCCTCCTGGCCAACTGCCCGCAGTTTATATGCTGGGCATGATGTACTGTAGTATGGAATATCTGTTTGTCTAGTTTGGGTCAGGTGTCTTGTCTTTTCTCCCTCCTAGCTTCCCATGCCCCTCCTCAGTAGAAGAGCATGAGAAACTGAGAAGTCCATAACCCCCATCTGTACACCTTGACCTAGCACTCAGCCACTGAACACTGCTGCAGCTGTGTGCCTTGCTAACAAAGACATTTTCTTTTTTTTCTTTTTCTTTTTCTTTTCCTTTTTCTTTTTCTTTTTCTTTTTCTTTTTCCTTTTCTTTTTCTTTTTCTTTTTCTTTCTTTTTCTTTTTCTTTTTCCCTTTTTAATTTTATTTTTTTCTCTTTCTTTTTCCCTTTTTCTTTTTCCTCTCCTCTCCTTTCCACTGTCTTCCTTTTCTCTGTTTTCATCTCCTTTCCTCTCTTTTCCTCTCCTTTTATTTCCTTTTCCCTTCTCTTCCATGAGGCTGACATAACAAAGAGAGCAAAATCATGGTTCTATAAATCTGCATTGTCCAGGTTAGCAGTTCATAAATTAACAGAAGGCAAAAAAAAAAAAAAATCAAAAGCCAGAGGAAAAAAATAGATAATATGTATCAATCAGTTAACTAAGAATGACAAGTTTTAATAATATCCAAAGTTTGAAAACATAGTTTTAATCTCCTGAATATTTAATAAAATGTGTATTACTTTCCCTCTTAAAAATAGGGTGAACATTAAAAAACTGGTGACAAAAACCAATCACAAAAAAATTATTTCAGTAATGTCTTTAATATTTACTAAACAGGTTCAAAATTTCTTCTGTGATTCTATGAAAATGAAAAGTAATTGTCCATAAGAAAGTTGATTTATATATTAATTTTCAAATGAAACTTTTCTTACAATTAATTTGAGGTCAAGAAACCAAAACTTGTCTTGTAATTTCTCATATAATATGCATTTCCATGACATGTCATCTTTAAAAGAGAGCTTATTTGATTTAGAACTTCCTAGTGAATACTGTTAAAGCTCTTTGACTCAATTCTGGAAACCCATTTTCAGCCAAATCAGGACCAAATTAAGTCTCTTGACTAAAGCTTTGATTGAAACAAAACAGCTTTTTAGCGTTGGCTAGGCTTACAGTTGTTTGAAGATCACCCTTTTTTTCATGATATCTGAATGTTTCTGCTTGTAATCAAGAGTAATCTTGTCAATTAATCTTGTAAGCAAGACTGTGGCATGTACTGCGATGTTTAACACAATTCAAAATTTCCAAGGATTGCTTTCAGTTAGCCAACTTCTTTCATCTTTGGATAATATGTATTTCCTATGCACTGATTTGTAGTTAACATACAAAAATTAAATCCTAAAAATCATGTGCCTCTGGGAGTTAATGACTCATTTTGGAATTGCGTACTGTATCTTGAGACATGCTTTTTTTCCAAGGAGCACAACAGGATGAACAGTAGTATATGGAGGGGCCAGCAAGGTTCTGAGCTGGAATAAGGGAGTGCTTTTTTCACCAGGAGCCTTAAAGGAGATTTATAATTTAACTCTGGTATGAAGAAAATCACATGGAAGACAAGTCTTCTAGGCAATGACAACAAGCAGCAAATAGACTTTTGAAAACAGTTGTGTCAAGCACTGCTTTGAACTGCAATATGCAATCTTTTAGTGATACTTTTGTCACTCCTTAGATTACTCCTTAAGCTTTCAGAATCTCTCATAGAGTTGGCCCTTTTTCCCTGTTCATGCCTAAACACGTTAAAAACTTCAATGAGAAAGAAGGGATTCTACTGAGCAAGGAAAAATCATGGACAATAAATTACTTGGAGATAATCTCGGTTCTTGTAAAGGTAGGTGCAATATGTGTTGCCTGTACAAGTTCCTTGCCTCTTCCAGCTTCTCAGAAGATATATTAGCATCTTAGATGGCATGGGCATATTGTTCACTCAGCATCTCAGCTGTTTTCAGTTACTTTTATCTGGAAACAAAGTAAGAATTTCTGGAATAACATTTTCAGTGAGATATGTGCAAGAACAATTTTCATTAATAGTTATAGAAGACTTATGTTGCTTATCCCACACCTCCAACTAAATTTTCTTTTTGATATAACAATAGAATAAATAATTACCAGAAAACAGTTTAACAGCTAAGAAGTGATTACAAATGCTTTTACATAGCTCTGGATTATGCAAAAAAAAAAGAGAACTATTCTGTAACAGCACATTTACTCATAAGGAAATAAAATTATCAGCTCTGACTTGAGTGGTAGCACAATGATATATAGGAGACATTTATGTCTCATCATGTAGAAGAATGAATCCTACAATGAAATGCTGTCCTGGTTTGAGCAGTAGCAGTCATTTTTTCTCCTTCTTGTAGCTGGTGCAGTGCTGTGCTTTGACTTCTGGGCTGGGAACAGTTGCTTGATAGCGAGCATGTTTTGAGTTACTGCTCGGGTGTTTTTTGTTCAAGGTCTTTCTGAGCTCATGCTCTGCCAGGGAGGAGGGGAGGCCGGGAGGAAGGAGAGACAGGACACCTGACCCAGGCTAGCCAATGAGGTATTCCATACCCTAGCACGTCATGCCCAGGATGTAACCGGGAGAGACCCAGAAGGTCTGGAGCTCTGGGCGGGGGGAATGGAGGAGGTATTGGTCGGTGCTTGGTCGGGCAGGGTGGGGTGAGTTATGGGTCGGTGGCTGGTGAGGTGTTGTATTCGCTTCGCTTGTTGTTTGCTTTATCATTATTATTTGTAGTAGTAGTAGCAGGAGTGATTTGTGTTATACCTTAGCAATTAAACCATTCTTATCTCAATCCGTGGGGGCTACATTCTTTGGATTCTCCTTCCTAAGTCTCTGGGAGTTGGGGGAGCAAGGTGGGGAGTGAGAGAATGAGCTGTGTGGATTTGGTTTAAACCACGACAAATGCTTAGTTTTCAATCTGCAATGGAGTTTGTGCTAGAGGTGCTGTAGAGTTTTTAGTAATTTCATTTGAGCTGTTTTAGAAGGTATTCTGGTATTCTGTAATTCAAAGATATATACAATCCATAGTTCTGTGATACAGCACCAGTGAAATCAGATCTTCAGCTCCTTTAGACAAACAGCTCTTGTCAGTTCTCTTGAATTTGCACCCCCTTAAATTGTTGCAGCAAAGGCACATTATTCCAGTTCTTCATAAAACAAATTTAAATTACTGACACTAGATATGCTTTTGTTTGCTAGCTTCTAGGTACCACATGAAGTAAGTAGTTAGTTATCCTGTGGGCATACAGTTAAAAAGCACTTTTGCAGAGATAAAAAGGGGATGAGAGAGGCCATATAGCTGTTTTTCTGTACCAAGTGTGTCAGACTGATTTTCAGTTAAGTCCGATTTTGTCCGATAGTCAGAAACTATGTTTATTAATGGTTCCAAACAAAACAAAACACCAACCCCCCCAAAAAAAAAAAGATTAAAAAAATATTTGGACAAGAGCCTTTGGACATCAGAGAAGTTTGCATTTGCTGAAACTCTGGGTATGATAGGCTGCCTAATGAAATTCAAAAGTTTCAGGGAAAAATTTCTCCACATAGAAACAGTTGACATTTCAATAATAGTCAACAGGTATGGCTACTTAAGCTTTGGCAAGGTTACTTAAGCTTTAGTTATCTGAATGTTTTTATCTCAGCCCTTGGGGTTTACACTCTTTCAATTCTCCTCCCCATCCTGCCAGGGAGGAATAAAGTGGGTGAGTAAGCTAGCAGCTGTCAGTTGCTAGCTTGTGTTAAACCACAACACTTTGATAAGGTTTTCCTTTGCTTTTAGCTCTAATTAGAAACAAATCATCTTAATATTAGTAAATATTTTCCTCTCTGTTTTCAATACAATCTTATGACCTTTATGGGAGAATGTTGCACTTGTTCTCTCTTGTTCTGTCAACAGAAAACATATAAGCAAAGGAAGTTAAACCCAGCTGAAATTGTTTGGTAGCTCATATATGACCAGATGGCTTATCACAAGGTCTTTAAATGCAAGTAGCCATACTTATGTGCAATTATTTTTTACACAAGCAGTGCTATATTGCACAACAGAGAAAATGGTAAAATACACTTTTCCATCATGCATATTTGAAATTTACTGTAGCTTGAACCCAGCACTCTGCTTTCGTTTCTGTTAGGAAATGGGATGAAGGATTCTGTATAGTAACTGTCTGGAGCAATTTTAGGCCTTAATATTTGTGATGGATTCAGGTTTTACACATCAAATACCTCAGAGAAATATGAAGGAAACTCTGCATGTCTATGTGCATCTATTTACTTGTTGTAAACAGTACATTCTCATGTCTCACCATGTCTCATCTCTTGATAACCTTGTTTATTGCTCTGATAGGTCATTTGATATAAATAATCACTCCTGCAATTTCTCCTTGCTGGGATAGCTAGTAGCTAATAGGTTTGAAGCTGTGGGATGGAAGAATGGATGAAACGTCAGCTCCCTTATCTCTCATAAGAGTCCCCAAATCAAAGAATTCTTACTATATTTAAAGAGCCTCATGGATTGTCACTGTGCATTTGAATCAAAATAGGTACATGCATTCAAGGTGCATTTTTTCTATTAAAACAGTGAGTCTCCACTTTAGAAAAACTATTACTGTGATACACTGATGTTATCTCAAATTTCCACATTATTCACCACTCTTGCTCCCTCTGTGAGGCATTTGCACTGCTGAAGTAGACTCTTCTGGGTACATTGCCTATATTTATACTGCTCCTTCACTAAGGACTTTCACAAGCGTCTCCATGTAATTTTTGAACTTACAGACCTCAAGCAAAGATGGAAACTTAAGCAGCATCTACACCCAACCACACAGTCTCTCTCTTACTCCGCCCTTCCTCCCCCAACTCTCGGAGAGTTGGGGAGGAGAATCAAAAGAATGTAGCTCCCACGGGTTGAGATAAGAACAGTTTAATAACTAAAGTGTAACACAAATCACTACTGCTACTACCAATAATAATAATAATAAGAAATAACAAGTGAAGAGAATACAACACCTCACCACCCGCTGACTGATAACTCACCCCACCCCTCCCAAACAAGCACCGACTGATACGTCCTCCAACCCCCCGGAGCACTAGCCCCTCTGGGTAACTCAGTTACATCCTGGGCATGACGTGCTATAGTATGGAACACCTCTTTGGCTAGTTTGGGTCAGGTGTCCTGTCTCTGCTTCCTCACGGCTTCCTCTCCTCCCTGGCAGAGTATGAGACTCACAGAGTCCTTGGTCAGAGTAAACATCATTTAGCAACAACTAAAAACATTGCTGTTATCAGCTCTGTTCCTAGGCTGAAAGTCAAAACACAGTGCTGCACCAGCTACTAAGAAGGAGAAAAATTGACTGCCACTCCTAGACCCAGAGCAATGTGATACCTGATTTGAGCAGAAATATGAATATTTTCAGGCACATCTAAAAGCTTAATAATAACACTGGGGACAGATTTTTTTTTTAAAAAGGGTAATAGACTAATCTAAATGTGTCTCTGGGGCTTTTTTAAGATAGTCAACTGAGATAAGGTGTGCAAAAAAATTGTATTTAGTTTTGCATAATATATGTGTATTTAAACATCACTAAGCATAAAAAATATTTTTATAAGCATTGCATAATATTTCCAAGCACTGGCAGCATCAGTGATATATGCTTAGTATTAAATATATAACATGTTTTCAAAATCCATTACTTGTAAAACTACCCAAGTACACATATTTGGATTAAATTCCTTTTAAAAATAAGAGTTATTCCACAGATTTTTTATTTATTATGACAAATAACCATTTTTTAATGCTTATGCATTATGCAAGATGATTAATAAAAATTTTGCTTGTAGTGTTGGAATGACTGTAGCTATTTGTTGAAATCCATGGTTTTCAGATATCCTGAAGACCACAACTCCATAAACAAAAAAAATCCACACTGATTCTAAAGTTATGAAGTGATGTTCTTAGACAGAAATTTCTGGCTTTCCATTAGGAGCTCAGTGGACAGGAATCATGTCTTAAAATGTCAACAACCTAAATGAAAGCTTATTAAGAAGCAAAACGAAACAAACAAGCATATAAATAAATCTCAGTAAGAAATGTCTTAAAATATAATTTTGCATTGAACTTAGCTGTAAAAAACAATGTGCTGCCAAGACCATTAAAAATGTAAAAAATAAAAATTTCCTTTTCTATGTAGCTGTCTCTTTTTACTCTTTGACTTCTCTTTGCTGAAAAAAATCTACTTGGACTTATTTCTCAAAGTAAACAGAAGGAATAAAGGTTATGTAGAGTATTTCTGTGTATTTGGCGTTTGCTAAAGAAGCTATGAAAATTTGTATGCTAAAATTATTTTGTATTACTAAATTACTTTGAATTACAGTGAAAGGAGGGGCTTTTCTGTAAACAGTTCTTTGATACTGAAACAACTAAGTCTGTTGAACTATTCGGAAATATAGCAGCGTTTATATGCCAACTGCCAAGTATCTCCTTTTCACCCCTAAGAAATTCAGTGCTAGTTTAGAAATACCTAATGAGTTCAAGGCTGAGATGGTCATTGTATGTTTCTACCTCAATAATGGTCAGACTTTGTTTCATGTACTCTAAGCTTTCTGTGAGATATTTGCTAGTTTTCTGTAGTGAATTTAACAATACTTATTATCCTCACTCTAAGAAAAAGAAAAATTAAAATGTTCTAAAATGTAGAATGATGGTATTTTTAGCAAGGTATTTCAGATGCACTGTGCTTTTATTGTCTGCTG
Source organism: Melopsittacus undulatus (assembly GCF_012275295.1). NCBI lineage: Eukaryota > Metazoa > Chordata > Aves > Psittaciformes > Psittaculidae > Melopsittacus > Melopsittacus undulatus. The sequence continues at coordinate 96,941,912 of NC_047528.1, forward strand.
TTAGAAGGGTTAAAAAGTTTGCAATGTGCTATTGTATACACTTTTTTTAATCTTTCATTAATATGCATTAAGGGGGTGTTAAAAAAAATGTAAAGGTTTCCAAAGTGTTTAATTTGAGAACAATTTTTTGTTATTTTTATCCTACAATGAAATTTTCCTTATACTATAAGGGGAAAGAAAAAATAAAATTTTTCATCCTATTAAAAAAAAGAAGGCCTCAGGCTAGTGTGAACAATCACAACCTTCAAAAGTCCTTATTAATCACTTAAAAAACAGATGAAGTTTCACTGGGTAAAGATTAGAGCTAGAAAATTTGCAGTGAGACCTCAATCTGCTCTCTAAGTGGTAGCTGCACTCTAAATTCCTGATAAAACTGATAGCTGTATTTTCTGGGGACATTTTAGACTTTTATTCTCCATTCTCTGCTTTCTGTTACAAAAAAAAAATATTTTGTAAGAATGGCTCAAACAAGCTCCTCTACCCATTTTAATGTCAAAATTACAGCTAATCTGCATATAAATTAAAACATAACAGATAATGAACCATATAAAATGGCTAACTTTGGCTTTTATATTTTTATATTGATTCACTCACTGTTTTGCTTCCTATTTGTACCGCATCCCAAAGATGCCACTGACAATCATCATTTCTGCCTCTTTTTACACTCCTATTTTCAATGCTGCAACAGAGAACAATGTAAACATTATATTCAGTCTTTGGCAACAGAAAATAATAACTGGACATGTCACAAGTCAAATGTAGAAAAATATAGATAAATAAAAAAACACAAAAGATTGTGGTGCCATAAAAACAATTGGTTTGGTTTTGGTTTGTGGTGGGTTTGTTTTATTACTATTATTATTATTATTGTTGTTGTTGTTTTTCTTGTTTGGGTTTGGACTTTTTTAATTTTTTTCACAGAAATGACTGAAATATAAGATAGAGAGAGCTAAGCAAATGTTCAACCAGCTTGTTTTTAGACTGGCAAATAACTAATCAACATGTGATCCGATGAGATCATTTGTGCAACTGCCAGTCTCCTATGGACTGGCAAGCAAGCCAAAAACAAGCTAAAGTATATTCTTCCCTACCTTTTGTATTTTAAGCACTAGCAGGCCTGTTGTGTAGACACCATTCAGACCATAAATTAAAATAAACAAGGTTTTGACTATGTGACTGTCAGATCACAGATGCCAGAAATGCACCACTCTCTTGGGACATGCTGTGTTTTACTCAGGTTGTACACAATTATTCCCATGGTATTTCTGTAACTCTTCAGATTTGAACCTCAATCATCCAACATGTGTCAGGAGATGAATTTGATATCTTGGAAATTACTTCAAAAGGCAAATTTATACACAGCCTAAAATGTCTGTAGGGCTAGCCACCAGCTACACAATTTCAAATTCTTATGAGAATAGATTTCTCATTTATAGATTTTTTCTTTTTTTTTTTTTTAGCTTTGTGAAAAGTAGAGACTTATGAAGAATATGCCTATATATTTTTTAAAGATATATTTCAGTGATCTGAAAGGCCATTTTCTATCTCTGGTACACAACAGAGAAATCTGATACGGAAATAGCAGTCTGCATTTTTTAGAGAAATTAAAAATACAGGAGGAAGTAAGCAATCTTCATGAAACGGAAAACTTGGAAAATACAGTCAGCAATTTTTAATTTCTTTTTTGTATGACACTGAAATGTGCTTATCTGAATTGCTGCGGTGCCTCGCAGATGTTGCAGGCCACTTACCGTGCACTACACACATTTTATAAAGCTGAACCTCTCTGTTGCTAGGTAAGGATGGTATATCCACAACACACTGGGGGCTCAGGCAGAAGAAAAAATACATGGCATCATTTGAGATATAGACAATTAAAGAAACCTGTTATGAAAATAATAAAATAATTATTAAATAATATAATAATATTACAATAATGTAATAATAAATAAATAATAAAAATTATAATAATACCCCTAAATGCTACTTTCTTTAATTTATCATATTGTAATCTATCTCTTCCATGCAACTTTGCACTCAGATCTCATCTACTCCCAAACAAACCTGAACTCTTCTCAAAGTACATGCAGAAGAATGTGGCTAATATTTTGCTTCACCACAGAAAACTCAGGAACAGCTATTTGCAGGAACAGAGCCAGTAAAATCAGATATGGGAGCATAACTGAACATTTGCCAGGTCTTTGTGTTTGACTTGGGCACTTTGGCTCCAGATCTGGATGGTAGCGCAGCCCGGACCATTAGCTGTAAACCACAACCAGAAGAAAACAGGGAGGGCACCCAAGAGATGACTATAATCCCAAGGGAAATAGGATGATGTTTCTGTGTTTGTCTTATAAGTGTCACAATGAGAGATCTTTTGAGGAGCAGCAGCAGTGAGTGAAGACACACTCCAACACACCTGCAGCTTGCACAGGTATTCCAATCAGCAGCATGGCATGGACAGGTTTAGGACTAACTAAGCCAAAGGATTGTTATAGAATGACATGTAATTATTAGAATATGTAATTTAATTTTCCACAATGAAAAACATATGGGTTTTATACTCTGTTTAAACATGACTTTGAAAAGAATCTGCAATAATATTTATTCCTCTTTCTCCAGGCCAAGAAGCACTAAGCATTTTGGTAAAAAAGAAAAATATATCCAAGGGCTAGGTGTGTTGCTTTGCCATGGTATGTGGGTTTTGTTTACAACTCCAACAAAAGTTTTATATTTTTTGTTGCTCATAGTGCATGCTAGTAAAAGGGAAGTAACTAGGCAGCAGGGGGGAGGGCTGCCTTTTTGTTTTGTCTTGCTGTGAATGCTGCACAGAAGCTTAGATGAAACTCTTTGGGAGGGAAAGGAGGATAGCTGGTCTCTGGGATGAGTCATGTCTCATCTATCTCTAGATAGTTAGACTACAGTTTGAACACTACTATTTTGAGCTCTATTTTGTCCTTGATATTCTTTAGAATGCGCAAAAAAACCACATGAATGTACTCTTTTTAGCTTGATTTTTGTGGATTTCCTGCTGATGTCTTGTAGATTAAGATCAGTTCATGAAGCAGTGAGTGAGAAACTCTGGTCTAGTGGCAAACAGAATGTAAAGAAAACTGATGTACAGACTTTTCAGGGCTGCTTAGATGCTATGCAGCCATGTCTTGTCTCTCCATCTCCCTGTGCAACTATTCCCTTTAATTTTGTCCTCTCTCCTTCTTGTTTATACAGTTATCAAACTGCTTATAGCTACCATTGTGATTCTATGATGCTGAACAAGATTCACCTCTGATCTCAATTAGGGCATCTTGGTGTTACTTTAACACACACTATAGTGAGTGTCACTTGCAAGATAAAGTGTGCAGTTTTGCAGTCTAGCCTGGTAGTAGCTGGCATAATAAAGAAAAATTGCCACACTCTGTACAGGAAAAGTTTTTCAGCAGTAGCACATAAGATGACAAGTAACCTGGACAGGCATTATTATGGGCAGTGATGGACAGTAGTGAAGTTTCAGTAGTGCCATAACAATTTTATGAAAGCCATTACAATGCATTATGGTATTGATTGACATCTGAAAACTCAGCAAAATTCTTTAAAAGAACTACATTACTATATTTTTAATCACATTGTTAACAAATTGGTCTACAGTATGTCCTGGATTTAACCTATATCCTATATCTATAGTGACTATGGACAGACACAGATGATTTTTATGCATCTTCAAACAATGACTTTGCCCTGTGTAAGGACACAGCTGCTGAAATATTTTTAAAGGATTTAGTGCCAAGAAATACCTGAAATGAAACCACAATTCTTTGAAATTCCCCATTTTCTTCGATGCAGTAAGGATTTTGTCTGTGTTAGGAAATTTCTTGTAATTCAGATAGGTTAGTCATTCAGGGATAGACCCACAGAAAATGCGAAGTGTAATGACTAAGAGTTGATCATGTTCGGTATATGGAAACTCAAAGCCTTTCTTTAGCTTTTGACTTCTGTTTCAGCATTTTGAAAAATTACAGTTCACTACATGTCTAATATATTTTTTAGTCATTATGCTTCTTGTGGGCGAACAGGGAGGAAATTAATGACTTCAAGACAAAACCATGCAGCAGAAAGCAGAACTCTGCGCAGGTGCTCACACTTTGCCTAAGCCACTTAGGCTGCAGTATAATAGTAGCAAAGCCTAACAATGTCCATCAAAACCTAAAAGATAAATAAAAATTGAAATGTCTCTGACCACATGTGACAGAGTGAAGCTCATTTGTTGAAAAGCCTCGGGCGACATGCCTAATGTGAGCTGTCCCTGCCCCTGTCAGGGTAGTGTGGAACTAGGTGATCTTAACATCCTTTCCAACCCTAACTATTCTATGATTCTATTATATGATTCAGAGATAAATATATGTTCAGGGTGGTTAATTCTACCTTTTTACTGAATAGGTATGTAACATGTAGTTCGATACAAAATCTTGAGAAATGGAAAATAAATTAAAAATATAAATAAAGAAAAAAAAATGTAGCTGCTGGAAATTAAAATTGCATTTCAACATTGTACATACATTTTCCTTAAACTTTTAGGAGGTAGATGAGGTGTGCATTCAGTAAGTTTTATGTCCTCATGGATATGATATTCAAGAAGAAAGAGAATACAGTAAATAAATTATCTATTATATGACATATATTCTTGTTGTGATTTAAGCCCAGCCATAAAATCAGCCATGCAGTTGCTCTCTCACTCCTCCCCTTTCTTCCCTCCCCTTCCTTCCCCCTTACTCAGAGGGATGGGGAGGAGAATCAAAAGAATATAACTCCCACGGGTTGAGATAAGAACAGTCCAGTAGCTAAGGTATAGCACCAAAACACTATTGCCACCACCAATAATGATAAGGGAAATAACAAGGGAAGAGAATACAACCGCTCACCACCAGACAACTGATACCCAGCCTGACCTCAAACAGTGATATAGCCCTTCCAGGTAGCTGCCCCTTGTTCTGCATCCTGGGCATGACGTGCTGTGGTATGGAATACCTCTTTGGCTAGCCTGGGTCAGGTGTCCTGTCTCTGCTTCCTCTTGGCTTCCCCTCTTCCCTGGCAGAGCATGAGACTCAGAAAGTCCTTGGTCAGACTAAACATTACTGAGCAGCACCTAAAAACATTGGTGTTATCAGCGCTGCTCCCAGTCTGAAAGTCTGGACTACACCAGCTACAGAGAAGGAGAAAAAATGACTGCTACTGCTGAACCCAGGACAATTCTATAGCATTTAGGTGAGTTGAGAAAATATTCTGTTAATAATAATTTGTTTATTTGCCAGGTTTAATAGAAAATGGAGTTATTCCCTTCCAACCTCACCCCACTCAAACTCAGGATATTTTCTTTGACTGTTGAGATATGTACATTTGGAAGAGATATTTCAGAATTTGCAAGAGATATTTCAGAATATCATATTAGTCAAGGGCAGAATATTACTGTGCTGCCTAGGAGAAAACCAGTGAAAAACACAGCAGTGGAAGTCACAGTACATTGACTTGCTGTCTATTTATTTCAGTAAAAACACTACTTCTAGTAGCAGATGATTTCTCCCTTCATGTTTACTCTTTTCTAATATCTGACACAAGACAATTTTTGCATATTTCTCATTGCCTTTTTTTTCTATTCCCTTCCAGTGAAAATGGGAAGAGCAAGACTGTCTCCAAAGAGACTACTCTATGTCTTTTCTGTCTTAGATTATACCTTGCAGATAACCAAACTGGCAAGGGATTTAGTGTTCCATATTTCTTTAGTCCCCACAGTATGTGGAAGACAAGAGACAATCTTGCCTTTTAAAGATGACAACATTGTATACATTTTCTAAATAACCTAGAGGATTCCACAGGAGGAATGTGCTAGAAATTAGTGCAGAATTAAGAAGTCTAGAATGTCTTAAATTCTTTGCATTAAGAAGCTGTCATTTTAATCTAAACCTAAGGATCTTGTCCTTAATCATTTGTTATAGAATTTTTAAACGAGGAGTTACACTGCAAAAAACGGTAGATGATATTCCTTTTACTATTTGAACCTTGGTTTATTGCAGTTTTAACACAGTACCTGTCATGTATTTTCATTTTACAATGCAAGATCTGCAACATAACAGAATATCAGTAATTCCCAGGGCGTTTATGAGCATACATTATTTTTACAATATTGTGCTTTTAATGTATGATACCTTTTTTCCTCTAATCTTTTTTTCTCGCAGAGGACCGTGTACTATTATATATACTAAATAATTCTGCAGGGCTTAAAAATGGGACAGCAGTCATTCAGCTAATTGTTATGTCTTGAATACTTCAGAATTTATTAATTGTAAACAGTCCTATGTGGCAAAGTTAGAAGAAACACTTTATTGACACATGTCCAGCACATAGCACTGGATAATTATTTCAGTGCATAAAGGCAATATAAAATGTTGCCTCATCTTGAGAGTAACATATTACTGGTTTTGCTGTCATACGCAAAAAGTCTTCCCTCCTCACCCACTGCACATTATTTATTAATTATTGCACTCAAATGATTTTGAAAGCTTTGAGCTATCTTTTCTTCTGTTTGATATTGTTACAAGTTACTGTCTCTACCTGACACTTCCTTTCTTTATTGGTAAACTGTGAAAAAATGTCATAAAATCTAACAGGACTATACACTGTCTGATCTCCTTGATGGGTTTCAGTACCCTGCAATGAGGCTGTGTAAAAGTTTCTTCACTATTAAGTGGTAGTACAATATCTCTACTTCACCAAAGGATGGTCTGGGCTCAAATGGGCAGACCGTTAACAGAAACATCTGTTGCCTTTCCATAAATTTGGTGGGTACTTTGTAGGGGAACAGCTGCGGAACTAAGAAATATTTTTTAATGTGGTCTTGCAGTTATAAGCACTACAACTCTGGCAGTTACAAATAAATAAAATATTTCAACCTCAGCTTATTAAGTTTGTCTTTTGCACATTAAATGAGAAATTATCTATGACTCTGCATCCCTAAAATTGGATAGCAGCAGTAGTCCAGGAAGCAAAAGCTCACACAAATGTGTCTTCCATAGGTAGCATTAAACTTTTGTTTCCCCTTATTTTAAGGCAAGACTCCTTATTTTAAGGAATGCTCCCTTAGTTTTCCAATGCTCTTTCCAAAGGATTAGCCTTGGGCTAAAATCATGATTCTATAAATATAAAATTCAGTCCTGAGAACAGTCACAATAATCACATGCACTGTGTTCTTGATGGCAAGTCTTACCTTTTTTAGAGTAATTAGAGTTTTATTTTAATTTAATTTCAAGTAATACAATAAACCAAAATATAGATTGGTTTAACTGGGACAGCAGATGCAGAGGATGAAGAATCACCATGTCATCAGGTCAAACGCTGTGGTGGTGATCCATGGAGTATAAGCTAAATATACTGGCTTGTATGGGCTATCCATTCTGACCAGTACTAAATTTTTATCTGTTCTCATTAAGATGATTTGTTACACTTTGTCTAGGAGGATTGCTAATAACGTGTTTAACTCTTCAGTCTGATGCTGACTAAAAAAATAAATAGTGAAATAAGGACAAGTACCTCTGATAATAAGGCTACATGGGTGTAGACCGTAATTTCTGAACTCTTCCACAGTGTGGAAAAGTTCAAACCACTGTTTTTCACACTTTACATTAGCATATTTTAGTGGGGAGTGAAGGCGATAAGATTTGCACGAAAAACAGTTTGGGGATGAGCTCTGATGCCTTGGTGCTTGACAAGCCCTGGGGCAACGAGCTGTGGTGTTGAAGGACAAGGAATGTCAAAGAGCAAGACTTGGGAGGACAGGCCAGGATGTACTTGTGGTGGGAATCTCAGTTGGAGGCCAGAGGATGTGGGGGTTGTGAGAGGATCTGCAGCATTGTGATTGGACTATTTAGCTGTAGAGATTTACAGTGGCCAATAAGATTGAACATTGCATGTTTGTACAGGTTGGGAAAGTACTGGACAGGGGGATAAAAATGGCTTGCTTGTAATAAAGTTGGATTTGAGTCTCCTCATCAACTTGAGTCCATGTCGTGAAATGCCACATACTGCTGTGTAAAGATAAGCTGCATTATGTTTTTCTTGTGGGGAGAAAATATTCATTTAACAAGGATATTCAGAATTAGCAATAACCAATGCAAGAAAACCCACCCAGGCAAAGATTTTTTGATTACTTTCAAATACTTATCTAAATACTACAGACTTGACAGTCTACTTGTCAAGGTTAAAATAATACTTTTTCATGGTTTTAGCCCAGCCATAAATCAGACCACGCAGACTCTGTCTCACTTCCTTGTAGCTTCTGTGCTTGGAGCTGGAGTAGTTGCGCTGTCTGCTGCAGTTGTAGTTTGAGTAGCTGCTGTACTTGTCTCTACGGTGTGTGGGAATGTCTCCCTCTTAGGCTGACCACCCAAGGAGGGGAAAAAATGTGTAATTGCTATACACTCCTATTATATACCTCCCAAAGTATAGAGGTGGTGACCACACTGGGAACACAAACCAGATCAGTTTCATGATCAATGGGTCTATTGTATTGCAAGTTATTACCATAAAGTAAAGTGAAAAAAGTATGTTAGCCCAAGTCCCCCAGACAATAAACACTAACACAGCAAATACCAACTGTAAGTAAGGTACGACATGCTGAAACAGTGAGATCCAGAGCAACAACTTAGAGAGCCAATAAATCAGCATTGTGATGAGTGACTATTAACCAACAAAAAAAAAATGCTTATCACAAATACGATTAGACACACTCTGGTCAGATCTGTCGTTATCTCTACACTTCGTGCCCCACGTTGGGAGCCAAAAAGAACGGTCACGGTTTAAGCACAGTCTGTAATTCAGGCATACAGCCCCCGTTCACTCTTCCCCTTCTCCCCCCCACCCCCCAAGAGGGATGGGGAGGAGAATCAAAAGAATGTAACTCCCACGGGTTGAGATAAGAACAGTCCAGTAACTAAGGTACAGCACCAAAACACTACTGCCACCACCAATAATGATAAGGGAAATAACAAGGGAAGAGAATTTGTATTCTCTTTGTATTTGTATTTGTATGCTCACCACCAGACGACCAATACCCAGCCCGACCTCAAACAGTGATATAGCCCTTCCAGGTAGCTGCCCCTTGTTCTGCATCCTGGGCATGACGTGCTGTGGTATGGAATACCTCTTTGGCTAGCCTGGGTCAGGTGTCCTGTCTCTGCTTCCTCCTGGCTTCCCCTCTTCCCTGGCAGAGCATGAGACTCAGAAAGTCCTTGGTCAGACTAAACATTACTGAGCAGCAATTAAAAACAGCGGTGTCATCAGCACTGTTCCCAGACTGAATATCAAAAAAACACAGCACTGCACCAGCTACTAAAAAGGAGAAAAAATGAGTGCTACTGCTGAACCCAGGACATAAGTATAGGCAGAATATTTCTTGTTTTTCTGTAGTTGCATTTCTTGGCTAATCCACTGAGAGTTTCTACCTGAATCCCTGACCCATTTTTATTTCATGCTTGGATTGTTATTGTCCCATCCTGGCAGTGTTCAAGGCCAGGTTGGATAGGGCTTTGAGCAATCTGGTCTAGTGAAAGGTGTGCCTGCCCATGGTGGTGGGGTGTTGAAACTAGGTGATCTTTGAAGACCCTTCCAACCCAAACAATTCAATTTTTCTTATATGATAATACCATACATACTTTGGCAGATATCTATCCTTACTCTGGTTATCTGTAAGACTGCTGTTAAGATGATCATAGAATCATAGAATAGCTACAGTTGGAAAGGACATTAAAACAATCTAGATTCAACCCCCCTGCCATGAGCAGGGACACGTCACACTAGACAATGTCACCCAAGGCTCCGCCAACCTGGCCCTGAACACTGCCAGGGATGGAGCATTCACAACCTGCCTGGGCAACCCATTCCAGTGCCTCACCACCTTAACAGTAAAGAACTTCTTCCTTATATCCAATCTAAACTTCCCCTGTTTAAGTTTGAACACATTACCCCTTGTCCTATCACTACGGTCCCTAATGAATAGTCCCTCACCAGCATCCCTATAGCTCCCCTTCAGATACTGGAAGGTTGCTATGAGATCTCCATGTAGCCTTCTCTTCTCCAGGCAGAACAGCCCCAACTTTCTCAGTCTTTCTTCATACAGGAGCTGCTCCAGTCCCCTGATCATCCTCGTGGCCCTCCTCTGGACTTGTTCCAACAGTTCCATGTCCTTTTTATATTGAGGACAACAGAACTGCACACAGTACTCCATGTGAGGTCTCACAAGAGCAGAGTAGAGGGGCAGGATCACCTCCTTTGGCATTCTGGTCATGCTCCTTTTGATGTAGCCCAGGATATGGTTGGCTTTCTGGGCTGCCAGCTCATGTTTATTTTCTCATCGACCAACACCCCCAAGTTCTTCTCCAAAGGGTTGCTCTGAATCTCTTCTCTGCCCAGCCTGTAGCTGTGATTTTCTTTTCTAATCACCATACAGCTACACTGCACTTCTTTGTCAATCTCAAGTTGCTTTGATCTTTGTACTGGAATTGGTATTTGGTGCATGATATATGTGACTTAGAACACAGTCCTGCAAATCATCCTGAAAAGAAGGGATATCAAGTGTGGGACTCAAATCCGTCAGCCATTACTTGTCTCTGATGCAGAAACGTACTAGTACCTAGTATGCAAAGAAATGCTCTTTACATTTATTTTTTTTCCCCCTCAATATTTTATCAGGGCCCACAGCCTTTGAAAAGTGAAATTATTGGTTTTGGGGTTTTTTTTTTTATTGTTTGTAGTTTTGGTTTTGGTTTGTTTGTTTGGTTGGTTTAGTGTTTGTTTGTTTTCAACATATTAAGTAATACCCATAGCCTCTAAATCCTGTATTCTAAGAAACAGATTTTCGCTTTCCCCTAAGTCCCCTCTGTGTGGAAAAATTGCTAGTCACCAAGGCAAATTATACAAGACGTTTTTTGAATGACTTTGACTTCCTTCAAAAAGCTGATTCTTTTAAGGCTCAGTAATTAAGACCTTCAGTTCAAGCTGTTCTTTCTCATTCTTTCCCCATCCTTTTTTTCCCCTTGGTTCTCTCTTGATTTAAACCTGTGAACAAAGAACTCATAGGTGCCTTTGTCACCTCCTGAGTCTAATTATTGGAATGGAGGTATTTCTTTCCACCTGCCACTGTAGAAAGCTATTTTCCAAAATTTCCTCTAGAGGTCAATGATAACCCTTTCCTCTACTGAAGTGAAAATCAAATACAGTTATGCAACCAGCTAGCCTGGTCTTTTGTTCTGTGAACTATCCACTTATCACTATTTGTTCAAAATTTCTGTTTTGCAAAATGTGGCATGCAGCATGATAATGCAGAGAGGTTCAGCTTTTTACCTAAAGAACCTTGTAAAATGCTTACCCTGATTTCTTTGTGGGAAATGATAAATGTTATCAAATAAGATGACATGGAAAAAAACTGTAACTGGTTGTCTTTTAAAAACACATCTTTGATTTCTCTGCTACACATCATAAACCCTCTGTGTGGTTTTAATTAAGGTTGGTGATACAGCATTATGTAGTCCACAGATTCTGTAATCTATACTTTTACAGTTCAGAAAGCTTACTGAAGGAAAATGACCCATTTAAAAAAAAGAAAAAAGGGGGAAATTTTTTTTTTAACAAATCTTTCCAGTGAAACATCTTTGTAGTATCTTTACTTCATGATTAATGTCAAATGCAGAAGTGGTTATATTAACATTCTGTAAATGAAACTCAGAATATACCTCCAGATCATATACATAAATGGCTTCTAGTACAGCTTTTCAGGTAAAGCAATTTAGACTGCTTATTCAAACTGAAGGGAGAAATTGAATCTATTTTCCTGAAGCTTTTTCATTTTCTGCATCACTTTATTTTGGCTCTCCTTCTGGTGGCTTGCCCAATGTAGGTTGATTTATTTATCTGGTGTGTAAAAGCTGAAGAAAAAGTGGGTTTTGATGAATCTGTCCAGTAACTTGGACTTAAAATCTCACAGGCAGACACTTATGCCTCTGGGTGACCCCATAAAAACAAAACGTGTTAGACAGGCTCTTATTTCAGCTTTATGGGCAAACCTAGCAAAGGGATCATCCACATCATGCTTCTGTTTATTATCTAAATATATATATTAAACATATATTATATATATATTGTATATGAATATTATATATATATTCTATTTATTATTTTCCCTGCTCATGTCAGGGGGGTTGGAACTATATTATCTTAAGGTCCTTTCCAACTCTATCTGTTCTATGATTCTATGATTCAATGATATATATGTGTCTGTATATGTGATCATATGGACATATATACAACTCTTTATATTTGTCTTCCATGTCGTGATGAAAGAAGAGGATGCAGGTTCCTGATGTATTGACAAAAGGCTGCTGAAATGTTACTGTATGATCCTTGTGTGATTGGTGCCAGGTATAACAAAGACACTTGGTATAGACAGATCACAGACCATGCCTGTCACTGTATGGCAAAGATAGCTGGAAATTTACTTAATATACAGTTCTCAACACCACATTGTATATCAGTGATCTATAAGATTGTAGTACTGAGAAACTGTTACGGTCTGTTGTGCACTAAATCTAGCTGAAAAATTCATTACATTTTCAGTGACATAAATGTGTTCTCACATTAAGTGACTTTTAACAGAATGGAAACAGTTTTTCAAAGTGGAAACCCAATTCTTCTAGATTAAGACAATCATTTGAAAAATTATAACACTGTATGAGCTGAACAATTTTTTTGCGATGAGGCATTTTTTTGTTCTTGTTGCCTTGAAAAGAGGATTCTTTTTAGATAAAGTATTTAGACCTATTCCATTAGCATATGAAGTTTTAATTAAAGAGAAAATAGTTCTGTGTTGGAATGCTTTTCAGTTAATAACTGAAAAAGGTTCTTATAATTCTAATTTGTCTTTTCAGACATGTTTATGATCTTAAGAAACATTTGGTGTACTTGGTAAAGTTGGTTGGATTAGAAGATCTTAAGGGTCTTTTCCAATCTAATTGATTCAAATAAATTTATTTCAAATTATTAAATCAATTTTTTTTTTTTACTTGGAAAATGGGTTTATTTTCCTAAATTTTTTTATAACTGACAAATAAAAATCCCCAAAACTTTTGTTGATTATGAAACATAAAAAACAATGGAAAAAATAAAGAAAGATGGCTTCTTGTTGCTTTGAGGATTTGAAATACATATAGTGCAGATCTCTATTTTCTCTTACTGAATTGACAGAGGGCAAGTAGCAGTCTTACCAAGTTTAATTTTGAAAGAGATTTCACAGCACTGGAATGCTCCTAAAATAAATGTACTATAGAGCATGAAAAGTTCATCATCAGCACTAGCTGGGTTCCTCGAATAGGCTAATTTTTCCATGACATGATACTCTTGCTGAACAAAGACTACAGAGAGATTATGTGACTTATGCATACATGGAGGCTGAATACTGTTGGATCAGTTAACAGAAGTTAACTTTTTCTGCTTTTGATTCACTTTATGTGATCCATCATAATCAAAAGATTTTCTGATGTACCTTTAGTCAAGTTCAATCACTGGTATTTCAGTTCCTGTGAAAATGTACTCTTCCATTTGAAGGCACACACAGCAAGTACATGCACAGATAAGTAAAAGAGACTATCTTTTCTAAATATGTGCTTGTACAGGAAAATAAAAGAAAACAGCATGGGAGACAGGCCAAAGAATTCAAAGCAAAACCCCTCTATACTGCAATGAGCCATGATTTAACAAGATACCAGCATAAGAGAATTTGCTGTAATAAAATACACTCCTGATTACCACATTGCAGTCATTTATTTTCCTTCATGAAGCAAAAGAGCAACTTGCTGAGAGGCTGCAAAGAAATATACATGCTCCTAGGAGAACCTACGGGCTTCTTTATTGCTTGCTGTGTACTGCTGAAATGTCTGAGCACCACATGACGTGCTATTGAAGTATTGAACAAATACATCATCTAAAGTCCTGAGCTATTATAGCCATGTGAGCACAGCCCTGCAAAACCTAAGCTCAGTAGCCCTGGCCTAGTTCTTCATAGACACTGATATTGATCCAGCTTATTTTGCACTTGCACCAAAGCTGCTGCCATGAAGACTGCCTTGCATATCTGTACCATGTTTCTAAACATTTCTGGCTTCATTTGTAGAAATGGTGGTGTATAGTGGTGCAATAGATTGAAATTGCTTTTCACATATTAAAATTATTTTACTTTAATTAACTTAAAATTATTTGTAGCCACAGTGTTAATGGAAAAAAAATTCATATATAGTTTTGGCTCAAGCCCCTGATTCTAATTTTCTTCACAGAGACCATCTGAGTATCTCTGCACATGCAGAGTCAGCAAGCCCTTAGGTGTGACAGAACATCTGCATTCTGTGTTTTCCACTCATTTGTGAATGAGGTGCAGCTATTGCAGCGATCTCAGTGAAAAAACATTGAAGAAATGCTGATATGCTCACAGCATGAAGCTTCATTCTGTACTCTTCTGGGAAGAAAGCTGTACTTTCCCAGTCCCTTCCACACACAGAGCAATGAAGGATGATGCTAACAAACAGGAACTGTGGTTGAGATTGAAAGCACTATCCAGAAGGCAGAAATAGCTTTATATAGGCAGAAAAATAAGTCTTCTAGCTCTAAAGAAAATATTAATCTTCAGTGGCTTCTATTGATCCCCTTCTCATGCCAAGAAGTCTGCAAGCTCACAGAGCTGAAATAAATACATTCCTTACTGCATGTGATTGCGTCTTTACTTGGCCTAAATGGAGATTTGCATTTAGGCAAGTTTTGGATGCTTCTAACAGACATCACTATGCTCTGTGCCTGTGCATTGCAGATCTTTCTGCCCTCTGCCTGGGTGCCTTCAGCCTTTCCTTGGCTTATTTGATATCAAGGTTCTTAGGAGATCTGAACTGCAGAGGAAGGTGGGTGATAATTCAATGAGTTCACAGAAAAAAATTAATTTAAATAGTCACTTATTCTTTATCACAATGATCTCACCTGAGTTGCAGAGATTTGGACACTAACCCGGGAAGAAACATTCCCTCATGTAGGTATTTGAGGGGCTGTATCTTCAACAAGATGAAATTGGGTCTGACATCTGCCACCAGATTTCATACTAAAACAGAAGTTATTTTTCTCTTAACTAGATCCTCAATCTCTCCTCTTTTGTAGACTCTAAACTGTGTATCAGCTGTTCATCTCTAAGATTAGACCCAGGAGTTCTGACATCCTTATTCCTGTTGGTGTTATGGGATTCTCCAGTATTCATCTAGTTAGATCACCTTTCACTAGGTCCAAGTAGCTAAACACCCAGAAAGATGTAAAAAAGTGCAGAATAAGATCCCACTGTGAACTAGGGTCCAGTATGTGAATGAAGACCTTGCTCCACCCTCCTAGGAATACAGGGTATTGGCAAAGTGTCTATGTCTCTGTTATTCCCTTATGGAGCATTCCACTGGGCACTAAGAATGGTCCAGCACTCTTATTTCAAACTAGAGTCATAGTTATTTCACTGCGACTATATTAATGAGCCTGAGCAAGGTGAAGTATTTTCATTACATTTTCACCCCCCAAGATGCTTTCCAGCCTCCCTCAACTATTAAAAATAAACCAGAACTCTGCTGGGTTGTAAAAGACCTTTCCAGAAACAGGAAAGTGTGGTGTGGGCAGACCACTTTCATAAGGAAAACTGAGGAGTGGTGTTGTGTGATGAAAAGTGTTAGCCTGAGGCTTTATTTCTATCTTTAACAAAAGTAACTAATACAACCAAAGAATATCTGTACTTATCTAAAACACAGATCATCACACATAAGAACTAACAGTACTTAGGTTTTGTTCTTTTCTCATGGAAAAACAAGCAATGTCTTTAAAGATGGTAAAGTGATACAGATTTACCCATGCTGATAATATGCCTTCATGTGAATAGATTTCATTTGGCACATCATGGGTATTTGTAAACTGAAGGATCCAGGAGCACTTTCCTGTTCTCTGAATAGATACACAAACTTGCTGTTTCTGGCTTGTGCATCAGGATCAGACTTGTGTGGGTGCACATACTCTTTCCTTCAGAAGAAAGACAGGCATGGAGCATGAGTCAAGCTAAAAGATTAATTTTCTTTCATGTTCAGAAGGGTGTCAGTCTTGATTTAATAAGGGGCCAGCATGCTGGGTAACAGAGTGGAACATACCTTATTATAACTGGCATGTTCTTCACCTGCACTTTCTTTGGAACTTAGAAGTTAATAAAAAATTAATTTTTGCAGAAATAAATCTACAATATAATATAATAGCAAAGCATGTCCAACACCATCTCCTCCCCCCCCCAAAAAAGCCAAACCCTGTATTTTTTGAGAGATTGTTTGATGAAGCAGATTTGTCGTTATGTTGGCTGAGTTGCTGAGACAGATGTCATAGTAGATAGGTATATATCTTCAAGTTAATACTCTGCATTCTTGATTAAAGATATCCTAGCCAGCATATGGCTGAATAACTATACACCATCATCCTAGAAAGTCAGCAAGGCATTAGTGCTAGAAATGCTCTCACAGCAGGAGAATCAGTAATGGTATGTTATTTTGGAGCAACTGGCATAGCATGGCCTTCAGCAATGGAAAGCTCACAGACTTTGCTGGTTTAGGTCCCTCCTCCCAGCGTTTCACACCAGATGTTTTGTTATTCAGCAGCTTTAAAAATGGTGATAGATTTGTTAGAATTGTCTTCCCTAGCTCTGAAAGTAAACCAGTTTCAGAAAAGGGCCCTAAAATCTTTCAACAAGACGAAACAGCTGCCACACAGGAGAACTAGCAACAAATCAAAGTCAAATGTGCTCTACATCCTTACTGGTATTAATATGACTGCTGAGGAAACACATGTACAGCAGCCATGGAACTAAATTTTGCTAATTCATGCAGTAGAAATGCTTTATTCTTTGTCAGGGTAGAGCATTTGGGGCTTGTAGCATGACAAAGATGCTGATGAAAGACAGATGTGTTGACAGAAGGGGTCTGTATCAGCCATTTCGAAATGTTATTTCTGCATTTTGGAGGACAAAATCTTCAACAGCTTCAGTATTTATGGATAATTTACAGAGAAATGAAGCTTGGATCATCAAGCCAGAGAACAGAACTAATACTGAGAGTCTTCAAAGCAGCCATAGAGTAAAATTGAGAAAATAAAAGCTTTAGATCCCTTCTAACATGAAGCAGGCAATAGCGTTCAGTCACAGAATCCCACTTTTCAACTGGGTGAAACAGATAGGTTTAAATAGGCCACTCTTTGTAAGTAAATAGTTAACTAAGACACACAGGTAAACTTTATTATTCACATTATTAGTGAAGGTAGAATTAGAAATACATAATTAAAGCAATTATAGTTAATGCAATCCAACATTTGAGCCCAAACGAGCTGCTAATGTGTTGTTTTTTTTTTTTCTTTTCTGCTTTTTCCAAATAATGAAAACATAATACACTGCAGTGAGTACAGAGGGGGTTTTGACTCTGTAGACAATAGTTTAACCATCTATTCAGTGCAACTAATATCAGATTTTTATATGACCCTACACAGCAAAAAAAAAGATATTGAAAAATTTTGAATAAATGCTGATTTACTGTCTTTCAGTTTGTTTATTCAGAAGCATTTTTGGGGACATCAGAAAAAACAAGCTCCATTTTCAAACTTTATAAGCTTCTTCTATAAGGGAGAGAATGAATTGAATTCTTTAACTTCTTGTGACCTTTGTTAACTATGTTCAATAAAGTTTAGTTAGGTGTGGAGTAAGTAGAATCTCTGCAAAGCTTTTCCTGTATACGTGTGCACAAAAGCAAACAAAGAGATGGGCTGATGAACAGAACCTGTTGAAGCAGTTTTTACAGTCTGTGGGTTGCTGAATAAGTGTGGAGAGGGCTGAGCTCAAAGCAAATAGTTGCAGTGGTATAGCTTTAGGCTTGGAGTTCACTTTAAAGTAAAAAAAAAAAAATTATTAGATCATCTCATCTGAGCACCAGCATGAGAAAAGTCCTAAAATTTCTTCAAATTATTTGTTAAGCCCATAATTTATTAAGACAAATAGGTTATAGTCTCATTAAAGGCTCATTCACATGAGTAGATATATGGATAATGAATCCAGCGAAGCTCTTTCTGTATTTAGCTATTTTGATAAAGAAATTTTGGAACTCCTTCTCCACAAAGGCATTGCACTCCTATTACAGCTGCTTCGCTTTCACAGGGGAGCAGCTGTTGACACGTGCTGAAGACTTGGTAGTTCCATTTTAACATCCAACCCTGCAATTTACAAGGTACTGTGGTCACTGAAGAACATTGTGAGATTACAGAAACCAGCCCACATTCCAAGTCTACTTGATCAATGGAAATTTTAGAAGTAGAATTAAAATAATTAACCAATAGTAGATGACAACATGAAAAAGTGCTTGAAGATAACTGTTTTGTGCATGTTTTCAATGCATCTTTTCATTTTCATGCTTGTTGCCTAGAAACCCTAATGTCAAGTACATTAATATTGCTTATACAAATAAATCTGCTAAGGACTAATGCTTGAGCAGCTTCTTCATACTTGTCATATTAGAAACATCCTGAAAATTGCAAAATGGTTCATATAATGTGATGTGACATCTACATGACACAGATCAGCTGTAACACCTGTTCCAAAACAGATTGTCTGAGGGTGGTTACCCTTCACTGGGTCTGGTTAGGATGGGGTTAACTTTCTACATAGCAGTCTCTAAGGTGCTGTGTCCTGAATTTGGATATCAAACAGTGTTCGTAATACACCAGGGTTTTGGTTATTGCTGAGCACTGCTTACATAGCATCAAGACTTTCTCTTCTTCCCACTCTGACCCTTCCAACACCAGCAAGTAGAGTGCTGGTGCGCCAGGGACTATGGGGTGACACAGCTGGGACAGCTGACCCAGATTGGCTAAAGGAGTACTTTATACTACATGACATGGCAATCAACAAAGAAACCTATTGTAGATGGAGAAGAGTGGGTGAGGGCTGGTTTGAAGGTTGGTGGCTGATCAAATACAAGCTGAGCTTTGATCTGCTTGTGGGAGGTGGTGAGCAATTTCTTTTGCTTTGATTGCTTTTTGGCTTTTGTTGTATTTTCTCTCTTCTTTCTACCTGTCTTTGTCTTGAGTCATGAGTTTTCTCACTCTCACTCTTGCTGTTTTCTCCCTCCATCCTGCTGGGGACATGAGTGAAAGGCCAGCTGTATGGATAGATATTGGCTGGGATAAATCCACCATATATGCATAACATTAAAAAAACATATTGCTGGCAGGGTGTGTGGGGGTATGTGTTTTCCTGGTTTTGGGTGGGATAGAGTTATTTTCTTCCTAGTACCTGGTACAGTGCTGTGTTTTGGCTCTAGCTGAAAATAATGCTGGTAACACACTGATGTTTTAGTTGTTGCGAAGTAGCACTTACTCTGATCAAGGACTTTTCAGTCTTGTGTTCTGCCAGTGAGGTGGGGCACAAGCAGGCAGGAGGAAACAGAGACAGGACTAAACTAGCCAATGGGATATTCCATACCACAACATGTCACGCCCAGTATATAACCTGAGGGGAGCTGGCCAAGAGGGGTGGATTCCTGATTGGGGACAGTCAGTGGGTGGTAAGCAATTGTATTGTGCATCACTTGTGTTTGTTATTTTCATTTGTTTCCCCTGTTAGTTTTGCATTCTCTCTCCTTGTCATTTCCCTTATAATTATACTAGTAGTATTATGCATTAGTTATTAAACTGTACTTATATCAACCCATGTGTTTTACAACCCTTTGATTCTCTTTCCAATCCCACCTAGGGAGGGGTAAAAGAAAGGGTCATCAAATGGCTGTGTGGTTCTGAGCTACTGGCTGGGTCTAAACCCCAACAGTGTGTACCAGAGAAAGGAAGTAGGAACGGAATCTTACCTTTCTGATATAAAACAAACAATATTTATGGTTTTGGAGGTAGTAAAAGGTTGAAAAGGTAGTGAAAAAAAGCATATTCTGTCTTTTGTCTGCAAGGAAAATATATGTTCATTGCACTTTCGATCATTTTAATCGCTATGTCTCTTGAAAGTCTCTATTTTCTTTCATGGCATACTATTAGAATCCCCTTGGAATTTGGCAAAGCTGAGTAATTATAGTCCTAAAACAGCCAAAGTATTAATTTGTTCACCTTGACGTATCCTTCTTCCTCCCAGTTAATTCGTATATGGTTTGGTTCTTTTGGGTTGGGTTGATTTTTTTTTTTCCCCAACCCTTAGGCTGCTATAAAAGTAAAATATAGTTTCGCTCCTTCCTTCCCCTCTCCCCAAACCCTCTTACTGCAATTTGTTAAAGAATATACTGATAAATAGCAAACTTTACTTTTCCCAGGCCCACTTAGCAAAATCATATCTATGCAGTCCTTGAAGCAGGACAAAATTTGGTAGTACATGATGTTACACTGTCCTGTTTTAGAAGGGAAATGGCTGCATTCAGGATTTCTGCAGGATTTCAGCATGCTGCCTCATGCCGAGGCAAGTTATGGATAGTCAGCTGTCCCTGCTGCGTTTCTCCAAGCACAGCAAAACAGGCTGCTGCTTGCAAATGCAGAAGACCCCTGGCAAGCACAAGCTGAACAGACACCAGGAGGCCCTGCCTTTCCCAGCAGGATTATCACAGTCTTGATGTTGCACCTCTCTCCTTCACATCAGATGTGAAATTGGGCTTTGCCCATATTCCTTTCCCCTCACTGAATACTGTAGCTGCTGCAGCTAGACACGCACTTCTGTTCCCCTTTCCCCCATTCCAGCACATGCCTTTCACTTTGCAACAAATAAATAGCATTAGAAAGATTAACAGCAGGCTGATTAATTGTAAATGTTAGAGTCTGATTATGAAAATGCATCACTTTCAGCTTAATTTCTAAATCTCTTTTCCCAAACAAAAATGTTACATAAAGAGATTATTAATTTTATATTAAGCTGGTTCTAGATATCATATTTTCTGGTATACAAGAAAGCAGAGATTTGGCTTGTCATAACCATCAGTGAGAAAAGCTTTTATTTTAATTCATCCTGTTGCCTCTTTTCTGCATCTACATATTTATTCTTGGAGACATATGATCATTAAATACATCTGAACTTAAATGCAGTGATGGCTCTCCAAAAAAAAAAGGACTTTTAAAATTGACTGAATACCATGTTTTCCCGAGGAACAGCAACATAAAATATATACCTGAGTCAATATCTTGGTGTACCAGTTCTACAATATTGATCTTTGCTTGATGAATATTAAGACTCATGAGAGATGAAAGGCTTAAGAAATAGTGTGCAGTAGCCAAGCTGTCCTGCATAGTTTCATTGCACATCCATTAGCATATTTTATAAACATCAAAACCAAAACAAGTACAGCAAAAAGTTATAGATCTCCCAAAATGCAATGTACAGCACAAAACTGTATATTTATGAAAGAGTAAAGGTGATATGCCATTACCTCATCTGACAATTATTCACTAGAAACTCATATTCGTGCTAGATTTCAAATAATCAGACAATGCTGAGTGATTGCTACTTCCACAACCCCCTGAAATTCATCTACACAGAAGCATTATGTTCTCTAATGGTATTTCACAATACATCTGTTCTTTGAGTGTGATTGTCACTGAAGACAATTAAGTAACATAATCACTTATAGTAATGTGATGTGAATTAGGTCCTTGACAAGGCAGAAAATGTAATAGTGCTAGATATGTCAAGGAGATGAAAACACAACAAAAGTTTACAGAAATTAAAAAAATAAGGTGACTGCAATCTGTAATGCTAAGATGCCTACCTGTTGTCAACCTCCCCATACACACCTTGACCACTAGCACTTTACAGCTATTTTATTCCAAGTTACTTGATTCATATGCACAAAATCATCCTGTTTGTATTATGGACGTGTATTTCCACTGATCCCAACAGGATACTCTCCTGAGCATGACAAATCACACAGCTGTACTTACTCATTACAATTTTTAATTAAGTAGATTTCCATAATTTATTTCTCATAAATTAATTAAATCAATGACATGAAAAAATTCTGAAGGATGTACACAATTTTAAATTGCACATTAAGGGCAATTAAAGATTATATGTTAGAACAGGCAAAAGTCATACAAACAATTCCAACGAAGGATATGAAACTCAAATAGTGACAAATTAAACTGATAAATCAAATTAGTATTATCTCACAGTGAAACATTTTATCTGTACTAATCTTCTTTTCTCTGGAAGGTGATTTTATTATCAGCACAGAACATTAACTCTTAATAAAGACATTATCAATCTGCTGATCAGGATTTATTTTGATCAAAATATGGTACAATATATGGAACAGTCACAGGTATTTCTAAACTAAGAAATTTTGACAGATTCATTGCTGAAGTAGAAAGTCAAAGTTTCCATCTAGGTCAGGATAACTCCTAGAATTTTTTTTTTTTTCTTAAAGGAGAATCAGTGTGAAACCTTGCTTTGCAAAAGACAATGACATTGCCTGAGTTCACTTTTTTAGCAATGCTTTAAAAGCAATGACAAGAGTCACAGACGACTGCATTGTATGTTTTCTCCTATAGTTGTCTTATTGTTACCTCTTCATCTCAGGGCCTTCTTCTCTAATTTTAATGTGAGCTCCACCTACTTTCCTTTATTATTCTCATATATAAGGGGGAAATGATGCAAAAAGAGTCTGCTATTTTTTTCCTTAGTTGTTAGTAATGTCTTATCTGGACAAAAAAACATATGTGTTTAAGAGGAACATCAGATCAGTCAAGGTCCTAGGGAGCTAAAATAAGATATCTGAGACAGAATAAGCCACAAGAACTCTTCTGTTTTCACCTCAAGCCATCAGAAGTTGTCTTCTTACAAACCTGACTTCTGCTACTGTAACTTTATTTTATTAAGGCCTTTCATGGTGTATGTGTTGGAAACAAAGATAATACCTGCCTGATGAGCTCTGTCATGAAAGGTGTACTTGGCCCACTTACTAAGTAGAACATCTGTGAGGAAAAAAGAGTTTGAGAAACCCTACTTCAGAAGACAAACTTGGGCAAACTGAAGAAATTGTTTAAAACAAATATGATGCAATTCAGCCGAGTGCAAAATGTTACACTTGACTTAGTTAAGGTGAACGGCAAAGTGACTAAGCAGGTCTTCTGAAAAGTGTATCTATCTTAAACAGTGTGCATGTGAACCACTGTGGGAGTCTGGAAAGCAGTGCGATTTACTCTTTTCCTTGCAGTATTATGTCCAGTTTTGTGTACTTTCCCATAAGAAATATAAGGAAGAGTATGGAGACAGAATTAATATATTGTGAGAAAAAAATGAAAGCTTTTTTTTAAAGTGAAAATTCATAAAGATTTCCTACATAAAAGAATGGGGTAATAATCCGTTATCTGAGATCACTGGAAATGAGAGAAGTCAACAATGCAATGCAGAGCAGAAGATATTAAGGTTTCTACTGTAAGGCACTGAAATAGATTGCTTACAAAGGTTATCAACTTTAGAAGGTTGTTTAAGAACAGTTACACAGTCTTCTGTTTCAGATGAATTAGACATAATTTGTCTTTCCTGGGGATAGCTGAAGGGATGAGATCAAGTCTTGTCATTGCTAACGGCTCTGTTTTTTGTGATCTCTAAAAGAAACCCAAGGCCAAATGAATTAATGGCGAAACTAAATGTAGGTTAGATGCTGTTTTGTCGTTTGATGTTTTTCCTCCACAGCCTGAAAGTGTAAGTACCTGAATATTTTGTGGTTTTGAAATGAAATCGTCAAAAGCCTTTTTCAAAACCTGAAGAAAAATAGTAGAAGAAACCATTAATGTAGCTGTACTTAGGAGATGCATTAACTGTGCAAAATCCACCCTTAGGAAACTCAGTTATCAGTGAAATGGGAACTGCCAGTCTCTAAGTGCTCTTTTGAAAGAGGACTCTTAGTCTTTTATAGAGATAATCAACTGGAGATGTGAATGTAGCTCACGTACATGAAAGTGTATTAGCCTCTAATATGGATACGGTCATTCATTAAGAAAATTAAGCAACTGGGTTTAGGTAATTTTTGAGGGAGAAAAGAAAAGCATATGAACTTGCAGCCTTAGCTGATTGATTTATCATAGCGGCCTTTCTGCTTGAGGAAATCTTGTGTATAAAAACAATATTCAGCTGAGAACAGAGACTGCTGGCTATTTTGCCTGAGACAGTAGGAGAAAGACTGCTGTGAAGTTTCTGCAGTTTTTGGTTTCTGTCTAGGACCATTTGGTAAGAAATGGGGAGAAGATGCAGAAGAGACAGAGAAATGTCTAATTTTTTCTTTCTCATTTAGTTTTTAATTGTTTACCTCTTCTTTAATTTTTTATCTTCTCAGCACTTCAGTGCAACAGGATTAATGTTTGAGGTTTTCAAAATCTTTTTCTTCTTGGTTTTAATTTTTTTATAAAATGTATCATTCGAAACACCTCACTGTTCAATTTCAGCAGAATTCTGACATGTTATGGGTTTTTTTATGGTCTTTCTCTTAGTATCTATTTCATTTAATGACAACAGTTACAATAAAAACATTTGATATTAAAAAGTCATCCTCAAATTTCAAAGCAGAAAAAGAAGAAAAAACTTTTTTTGTCATGATTTCTGTTTGGAAAAAATGTTTTTTTATTTTCTGGTAAAAAATATTTTTGCAAAAAACTTATCTTTGCAGAACATGCCAACACATTTCTAGCAATTT
Organism: Melopsittacus undulatus; assembly: GCF_012275295.1. Lineage (NCBI taxonomy): Eukaryota > Metazoa > Chordata > Aves > Psittaciformes > Psittaculidae > Melopsittacus > Melopsittacus undulatus. The sequence continues at coordinate 96,966,712 of NC_047528.1, forward strand.
ATAAAGCTCTAAATGCTCAATAACAATATATCTGGCTACAATCACAGGCCATTCTATACACACTGTCTTTTTCTGTAATGCTTATTTACAGATTTCCTGAATGTATAGCTGTATTCAGATTGAGAACTTAAGCAAATTGTGCTAAAAAATATCTAATGGATGGCAAAGGTACAGAACAGGGGTCTTTGGTCCCAGCTTTTGCTTTGCAATTGTCACTGAGGAAAGGGCAGCATACACCAACAAATACCCCATAGCAAACCAGGTGTGCATCCAAGAGGCAGATTAGCCATCTGTTTCCTCAACCACTCTCCTCTTCATTGGCTGAGGGAAAGGGAGCTGTGCCAGTCTTGCATTGGCTGTGCTTAGTGTCATCTGAGATGTTCCAGCAGCCAAAGGATAGGTCTGAATAATGGTAAATGTATTCTGTGTCTACCAATCCCTTTGTGCACTACAAAAGTTGGTATTTCTAATAAAGATTCTCTATGACACACAGAAAGCACTGGTAGGCACTGAAGTGATCCCCTCCAAGCATTCCTGCCACAGTGTTAGCAAGATCCCTTGGCAGACTTTAGAGGCATTGTTCCATGGTTCTGACTTGTGATGCCTGCTTTCCAGCAAAGCTTTGGTGGTTGTTTTTCTGTCATTCTTGGTTTCTTCTGCATAGGCTTATTGTTTGCGTAGTTGCTTTCATCTCATTGAATTTGCTGTAGAACAAAGTCTGCATTTCTGCAGACGTATACATGCATGCATAAAAATCAAAAGCCATAGAAAAATATGGAATTGCAAGAACTTAAATAAGAAAAAAACAATCCTTTTCTAAGGATCTCTACCTCCAAAATGAGATCAGCTTTGGAACAAGAAATATTGTATTTATTTTTCTGTTAATCATTTATGATTGAGGTAAGTGTTTTGTAGGTTCATTGCTGATAAAGCTAGAGACAAAGACAGAATGTGTATGCAGTCGCAGATATTGAGGTGGAATATTTGGTATACATTTTTGGAATGCTGGAGAGATGTTGTCATATTTAAATTTTTATTCTTTATTGTAATGACAAAGAAACACAGAAAACACCAAAAACTTTTTAAAATAATTCTATCAAAATTGTCATTGTTGATTTTCATATAAATTAAAACCTTATTCACATAAAAGTCTCTGTCAAAGCTTCTATCTCTGTGTGTAGTGGTTGACTATTGGTGAATGCATTCATTATCTTGAGGATTAATATTTTCACCCGGATACTGCAACCAGCACTGCTAAGATTATTAGCTTTCTGTTAAAAGATGGCATTAGCAAATATGTATGCAAACCAGCAACACTTTCTGAACACTTTTGAAATTATTAAAATCAAGTGCAATCTTAAAATACTGCCTATATAGTAACTTAAAATATTCTTCTGAGGGAAGAAAAAGATAAGGATGATCCCAAGAAAGAACAAACATGAGTTACCGGTACAAAAAGGGCTTCACTTAAATTGCAAATATTGCATAAACTTTTCAGAGCAAAGGCATTTATGGAAGGCTTGCCTACATAATGCTTCTTGGATAAAAGTTGCTTCTGAGTGATTTTGTGACATAAATGTTAAGGAAATGATAACACTATAGCTTTACAGACTAAAAAAGTAATTTTCCAAGTCAAGGTTTTATTCTAAAGTCATTAGTAGGTAGGATGATTCATTCAAAAGGTAAAAAAAGTAAAAAAATAGAATATTCCAATAAGTTATAATGATTTTTATTATGTGCATAGGAAGCACCTTCCAGAGTGGTGTCCCCTCAGTGATCAGTGTTGGAATCAGTCTTGTTCAACATCTTTGTTGGTGACATGGACAGTGGGATTGAGTGCGCCCTCAGCAAATTTGATGATGACACCAAGCTGTGTGGTTCAGTTGATACGCTGGAGGGAATGAATGCCATCCAGAGGGACCTCGACACTCTTGTAAAGTAGGCTGATGCCAACCTCATGAAGATAAACCTTGCCAAGTGCAAAGTCCTACACCTGGGTTTGAGCAATCTCAGGCACAGCTACAGGCTGGGCAGAGAAGAGATTCAGAGTAGCACTGCGGGGAAGGACTTGGGGGTGCTGGTTGATGAGAAAATGAACATGAGCTGGCTTCAGTGTGGGCTCACAACCCAGAAAGCCAACCGTATCCTGGGCTGCATCAAGAGGAGCGTGACCAGCAGGTCCAAGGAGGTGATCCTGCCCCTCTGCTCTGCTCTCGTGAGACCTCACTTGGAGTACTGTGTGCAGTTCTGTTGTCCTCAACATAGAAAGGACATGGAACTGTTAGAACAAGTCCAGAGGAGTACCACGAGGATGATGAGGGGACTGGAGCACCTCCCATATGAAGACAGGCTGAGAAAGTTGGGGCTGTTCAGCCTGGAGAAGAGAAAGCTGTGTGGAGACCTCATAGCAGCCTTCCAGTGCCTGAAGGGAGGCTATAGGGATGCTGGGGATGGACTGTTCATTAGGGACTGTAGTGTTAGAACAAGGGGTAATGTGTTCAAACTTAAACAGGGGAAGTTTAGATGGGATGTAAGAAAGAAGTTATTTACTGTAAGGATGGTGAGGCACTGGAATGGGCTGCCCAGGGAAGTTGTGAATGCTCCATCCCTGGTGGTTTTCAAGGCCAGGTTGGACAGAGCCTTGGGTGGCATGGTTTAGTGTGAGTGTCCCTGCCAATTGCTGGGGATTTGGAATCTGATGCTCTTAAGGTCCTTTCCAATCCTTACTATTCTATGATTCTATATGCAAAAGGAATTTTGTACTGAAAGCAAACTGTATTTTTTCTTGTGTTTTCAGTTGCATTACACTTAAACTTGAATCACTAAATGTTAGCTCATTCAAATTTCATATTTTACTGAACCTGATTATAGACTACCCAAGATAGCTCAGATGGGTTCTCATCCAGCTCATTCTTTGTCACTGAGGGAGACAGCTACATTACTTCCTCTTCTCATTCTTTGACCCACTCTGATTATTTTGAGTGCAGCTTCTTATTGTACCTCCTCTCACCCTCCCTGATGCTTGCTTTTTTTCCTTGGGCTCACTAAGAGTGTTTGTTTTCAAGAAATGGGGATAGTGAAAGAACAGACCCTTAAGAGAGGTAGTTAATTAGAAGTTCCTCTGTTTGCTATAAGTAAATGAATTCAGCTGTAGCCATTCCTTTTTACTTTGAAGAATGTATTGTTGAGGAGTAGAATATAAGAATAAAATAGCATGTTAGGTTTAAATGTGTAGATAGATATCAGCACTGTTTTGTATTTTCATAATCCACCTAGAAGGTTAAGCAATAATAACTTAAGTATAGTCACAGGGTTATAACTATCGAGATAGATTTTATGTATGTGTAAATTACTTATTTTTTGATCCATGGAACATGTTTATGTGTTGACCAAATAGGTATAAAAATTATTGGAGAAAGAATATATGTCTAAGGTAAGTGAAATAAAAGGTAGAAGGCTATATAAAGAATTTACATGCACATACGTGCCATTGTACGTTGCTCATGTTTATTGTATTAGCTAAAATGTTAAGTTGAAAAAACAAAAAATTGCTTCTTTACAAAATTAAAGAAGTATGATTCATCCCTGTTTTTTACGTTAATCAAAACTCTTTGGAGTTTAACAAAGAATTATGACTTATAACTCATTTTTTTTCCTAGATTAACTGTGACTTGCTATAAAATGATTGTACACTGACTAATTAGAGAAAAATCAACAAAATATCCCACATAAATCTAAAATAATAAATGTTTGTAATTTATCCAAGTAGAATTAATCTGACCCAGAGCCCAATGGCTCAATTTTCATTGTAGGATTTTGTTCATGTTGACTGAATGAGAAGAGTGGGGATAATAGAAGCACAGAAAAGCTGGGATCACTCCTTCTGGGTTTGATATTTAGTGTAATAGTTGGTAGGTTGTAGGATCAAGTAGCAGGAAAAGTCCCACTCTGTTTCTGCAGTTCTGTAATGGAAACTTAAAACTGAGAAAACTGTCTTCATGCTAGAAATGAGATCACAGCCTTTTTTTTTCTTTTAAAGTCCATCAAGGGCAAAGTTTTATCAATGGTACTGCTATGACGGCATTTGCGCTAACTGCCCTGGGCTCAGCAGTAGCAGTCATTTTTTTCTCCTTCTTAGTAGCTGGTGCAGTGCTGTGGTTTTGACTGTGTTTTTGACTTTCAGCCTGGGAACAACACTGATAACACTGATATTTTCAGTTGCTGTTCAGTAATGTTGTTTAGTTTGACCAAGGACTTTCTGAGTCTCATACTCTGCCAGGGAGGAGGGGAAGTCAGGAGGAAGCAGAGACAGGACACCTGATCTAAACTAGCCAAAGAGGTATTCCATATCACAGCACGTCATACCTAGTATATAAACTGGGGGCAGTTACCTGGAAAGGCTAGATCACTGCCAGGGTTGGGATGGGTATTGGTCAGCAGGTGGTGAGTGGTTGTGTTCTCTTCCCTTGTTATTTCCTTTATCGTTATTATTTGTGGTAGCAGCAGTGGGTTTGTGTTTTATCTTAGTTACTGTTCTTATCTCAGCCTTTGGGAGTTACATTCTTTTGATTCTCCTCCCTATCACTCTGACAGCCATGGGAGGAAGCATGGGGAGTGAGTGAGCGTCTGTGTGGTTCTGGGTTGCCAGCTGGGCTTAAACCACAACACTAACCTTGACACTTTCCCTTGCACCTACATGTTATATTTTTTCTTCTACACATGTTGTATACATTTTTGTGCAATAATTGTCCTTTCTGTAGTTAACACAGTGGAAGTCTTGTTCATACCTAGGCATTCTTCCTACTGTGCTTTGTTCTATGTAGCACAAATAATGAGGGAAATAAACTGAATGCTAGACACTGCTTAACTATAAACCTAGGGGTTTATGCAGGCACAACACTTAAAAGTAAAACATAGAAACCCTGCTTCTTCCAGATGCTTTCATCTATGTTTCGGGGAGGCACAAGAATTGACCCTTGCTATGTTTGTTTTACAGGTATGAGTAAGCTGACCATTTATTCTTGTTGGTATGGTTCTTACCATACACTTGTATGCCTTGCACACAATGTATCAGCCATACAGATGTATAGCTTTGTACGTGTTCTGACAACATTTATTAAATTTATAACATAGGAACTTGGGTGAGTGGCATTATTTTTGATCACAAATAATTACTGAACCAGGTCCTTAAGCATTGTATGTAAGTCCACAGTTTTCAGCAGAGGTATGCTGGTTTATATCAAAGAACCTGACCCACAGCTTATGCTAAATGCTACATTCTTGTGCTATGTAACTGGCTCACATCTAAGTTGTGTTTCATGTTATGACCTAATTATCAAGGAAGGGTATTTCAAGCTTACAGTACTTTTATAAAATACCTGCACTAAACTACATGGTAGATGAAACCACTCAGATTGTTTATGTGGGAGTCAAAAAGACTTGGCCTGTCTGGCACTCTCACAAATGTGGTATGACCTCTCTTTCTGGAGAAAACTCCCTGTCAAGGCTCTTTCATCAAGCTTCATCAAAGTACAATTCAGCCATCCATAAAGCAGTTGTAGAGGGAATAACAGTGGTTAAACCTCCTGTGCTCTGTCCCCTTGCTTAGATAGATATTCACCTGCAAACAGGTTCTAAAGGGGATAAGCTATACTTTTACCTTGTTTTGAATATTCCTTAGGATAAAATTAGGAAAAAATTAATATTGCAGAGCTCAATTACCATCTCTGTTTTACCCCCAAAGCTGTCTTTTAATTTCTGTTTGGGTTTTGAGTTGGTTTCTTTCAGGTTTCACAGGAGTGAAGAAATCCAGATGATATGTGTAATCTCTTATTAATGCACTGGGAAAATGTAGTTCTCAATTATGGTTTCCCATGTGTCTGTTTTACAGATGACTGAAGCATAAATTGAATTAATTTTGTTTTCTGGTACTTTTATATAGTTCGGGAATACACCTTTCATCCCAAGAAAAGCACCCGTAAGACTTTGTTCTACAAAGAATACATGCATTTAAAAATTAACAAAGATTTCAGATGCCAAGTATATGTTCTGCCTCAGTACATTAGTCTATTGGTTATCGCTTACAGAAGTGCCTGAAAACTGAAGAAAAACATGCATGCAAAGAGTTTTGCTCCTTAGATATTAGCTGTAGAGATATGCGAACTTGTTCAGAATAGCTCAGCAAGACTGCACAAGTGCAGCATCAGAGACAATAGATGGCAGTCTTAATCCATTGTGTTAAAAGCACCGCAGAAATGTCAGTATCTCTTGCCCCTCACCCAGCAAGTCACAGCTATCTTTCAGCAGTTTGTAGGTCAATGTACAAACATATTTGAAAAGTTCATTTTGAAGATCTTTTCTTTCTACAAGCCTGGCTTGATTTACATGTGCCCTGCTATCTCTATAAATGGATATCAAGGTGAGGACAGACAGTATCAGGAAGTGGATAGTTTCCTTGCATTTAGCTCGGGAGGACACTGCAGCATGAATATAGAATATCTGGTACTGTGAACATCTGGCCTCATGAGCAAATCCTTGGCCCCCACATAGATAAGCACTCTACAAACCTTTCTGGATAGATTTGCTTTGCACAGTTCAGAGAGAGAGAAATCATGCATCTTGTCTCTCTTGTCCCTTGTCTGGGCAGTGTTACCAGGAGGAGGTCATGCAGGAGGGCATATCTGCCTTCCTTCCCTCAAGCCAAAGCTCTTATGTAAGGTGACAAAAATTAATTTTGCTATATGCTATGACAACTTCTGCTTTCTCTCAGGAAATGTTGACTAAAGGATGGGTCTCCAAGGCATCTGTGGCTTAACAGTGGTTTTCTTTTCCTATTCACCTGCAGTGAAAGACTAGGGTTTTCTTCACTCCTGTGAAATGATACTGAGAAATAAAATCCTGAAATAAATTTCTTCCTTCCCTGCACTTTTACAGCAGAAAACATGATTAGACATCTTACACAGGATAGCTAAGGGGCTTAATTAGTTAATAAATCAAATAAATCACTACTACTACAAGTAGCTGCAAGCTTACTCTCCCACTGATAATTTGTTCTGCTATCCTCAGCGGGTAGATGCTTAGAGCCACTGATAAAACTTCCTTGTGCTTTCTGTAGGGTGACCTGCAATTTAGTCCCAGAGCATTTTTGTCACTAATCAAGAATACATTGAAATATAACATGCCTCACCATCATAACCTGTGGAGACAGTGTTCTCACAGGAGAATGGATATTTGGTACATGAGCTCTAAATAACTCCAAAAGATACAGCAAGGCCATGAGAGGCCCGAGGAAGCCTAAGCAAGCAAGATAAGCAGAAGCTGTAATTCACTGAGTTATGAGAACTGTGGACTGTTGGCAAGTGTTCAAGGTCAAGTTCTCACACCTGTGCTTAACCAATTATATGTTAGTCACTAAGGGTCTTCAAGACAAGTATCCAATCATGATATGCCAAATTGCTGTAGGTGTGTGTAAGCAATAGTATATAGGGAGTTAATGCTTTGCAATAAATGGCTTTTTGTCTGATCATATTGATCTCTGACTGAGTCCATTCCATGGAAATAACCAGCTGGAATGGGTTGCCCAGGGAAGCTGTGAATGCTCCATTGCTGATGGTGTTCAAGTCCAGGTTAGACAGAGCCTTGGGTGACATGGTTTAGTGTGAGGTGTCCCTGCCCATGGAAGGGGGGTTGGAATTTGATGATCTTAAGGTCCTTTCCAACCCTAACTATGATTCTATGATTCTTTCCAGAGATGTCTCACTATCCTCATAGATTGATGTATCTCACACTAGGGTCTGTGTTGTCATAGAAACTGGATGGATGTGGAAAATGCTTCTTAAACCACTGACAGAGAATAAAATTTTAGATCCAAAATTTCAATGTGCTTGGTTATTATTTGCAGGAGCTCCCTCTAAAATATAGTCAAGGGACTTCTGGTGATAGAAGTGCCACAGAATAACACCATCTAAGTTGCTGTTGGTGAATGTGGGTGCTCAAGGAGAACTATCAGAGGAAAAAGGACACTTATGCAAGGTTGTTAAAGATAGTTGACCTTGATAACCAAACCTGCTGAAAGCCAGGTAAGAAAAATAAAAGAATAAAAAGTGATTCAGTGCATTTCAGGATTTGAACTAATTTTCCTGTGGCATTGAAAACCAGCTTCATTCATAAATGAACAGAAACAAATGCCTGAAAAACTGGATTCTTCCTTGGTTTTCCAAATACAGTTTGATCTTTAGTATATCTAAGGTTGTAAGGGATTCTGCACAAGGTCCTACTCAACATTTCAGACTCACTATAACTTAGAAAATCTATTCTCTGAATTTAATGTGGTCGCAGAAAGGAGTGCATAGCACTGCAATAATTTTTTCTCTCTAGGAAGCATGTGGAAAACCATTGAGAGTACCGAGTTCAAGTAAGCGATGATGAATGCATCAAAAAATATTTCTTTACTTTCACTTTTGACAGGCCTTATTGAGCACTTGCTATGCCAGATTTCTGAGTACTTTAAATACTCTGGCACCCAAAATGTTTCACCTAAATTTTGTGATGAGATTTAAGAACACACAAGATTTGAGTGAACGGTATGAGACTATGCTCACAAAAGTCTGTGGAAAAATTACTTTGCTTCTCTGTTTACCAGAGCAATTCCAAGATGCGACATTCATGGTACGTGCTTTGTACCTGACTGTACAGCAGTCTTATAACCTGCTGCCTAAACATTTTTCTCAATGTTTTCTGCAGAACATATTAATTTGATGCTTTCTGTTAAAGAAAAGCAACATTTTTTTTTGTTACTCTGTCATGATTTATGTTCTGTCTGTACAAACCAACAGTAACTTACACTCATGTAGTCATACGTACTGGTTTGCAGATTTTCTTAAATTGCACACAGGAGAAGTAAAATATTTGATAAATACAACTGAGAAGTGGGTACCTGGTTTCAAGACCATGACAAATCAGTGATTAGCAAGTATCTTTCTAGATGGTGATACCCACTGTGTCATGCAGAAAACCCTATTTGTCACACTGTTGGCATTATATTAAGAATGTCTTTGTATACACTGCAGATTTTCCAGTCAGTATATTTTAAAAAAATCTCCTGATTTTCTTCCTTCTACACTTGGATGATATGACACCAGATGGAAGAAATTTATTTCCATTAAAATCTATCTTTAATAAACTTTGATTTTCATGAAAGAGAAATCTGGCAAACAAGTCTGCAGAACAGATACAAAAGAAGGCAAAACCAACAAACAAATCTGAACAAAACACCCATACATTAAAAAAAAGAGAAGAAAGGCAGGAGGGAGAAGAACAAACCAAGGGACAACAGTTAGAGAATGATCTCCATAGCACGAGAAGGATGTATGCTCATCTGTGCGATCCATAAAGTGCGGAATCTCCCTACTCCTCCGAAATCATGCTTCTGGTTTTTTATGCCCTTTTTGCATCTTTTTAATTCCTAGGAAAACAAAGAGATAACAGAATGTGGGTATAGAATTATTTCTGGCCATAATGGACAATACCAGTGCCTTGAAAGAAAACTGTATAATAGACTACTCTCCCTAATAATTAAACTGATGAATAGTTCTGAATAATGAAAAAAAACAACTCTAAAACCAACACTACTTTGTGAATAATTTATTAACAATTAAGAGCTAAGTTAATCAACTCTCTGTGTGCCCTGAATTGTTCACCCAGTTCTCCCAGTTCATCTGTACATTTGTTTTTAAAGTCTGATTGGTTTCATAAGCATAATTGTTAATTGGAGAGCATGGTTAACTCAAATCCATTAATAGAGCTGCCTGTAATTTTAAAGCAAAATGTTTTTATCATAGAAGACAACAGTTACTAAAATAAAGTACCAGTTAATTTTAACACTGTTGTATCCATCATCAAAAGGTAATGATACAGTGCCTGACCATAAACTGTAAATGACAAAAAATAATTCTATAAGTGATTATCTAATAAGTAGTTAAAACAACCAAAACAATTAAACCACCCATGAATGCATTGCTAAAATGGTCATATCAATACCACATTATTAATCAAAATGAAAAGTACAATGTTCATATTTAGAAATCAAAGACTTAATTGATTCCCTCTATGGCTAATAAAAAGTAAAGGTGAAAAATACATTTATGTATTTTTCATTTATGTATACTTATGTATTTTTCAGACATGTTCAAAAATATAATGTCTTGCTTTTTCAGGAGTAGTAAGTTGTTGTAGATCCTAAGTATCTCCAAAGTTTGTGTGGGTTTTATATATTTACTCAACTTCTCTACATCCTAGTTTCACCAGAAAATGTTCTGTATTACGAGCTACACCTACACTGAAATCTGGAAAAAAATCCCAAGCTGTATGATAGCACAGTCTGTAGCACTTTGATTATGAGAATGCCCTTCTAGCAAGCTCCTGTATGTTAGCATGAAAATAGAAATAGCATTTGTTTTCTGTCCTTGAGATATAGATCAAAAAATATTGTCAGAAGAGAGGTTTCACTGTCAAACATTCCTTTGATCCCACTGGAGATTGCGCTACTGAGCTTATGTATCCTTCGGATCAGAGAATGTACCTTACTATGCTTTGTTACACTTCTCTGTCTTTAGGTTTTAGTTCTGCAACCTTGGCATCTATTAGTAACAGTGTACAAGGAGAAAGTGAAGTTGTTACTGCACTGTTCCAGCAGGTTTCATGTTCTTTTCATGGGTTTTTTTCTGGGGGGGGAGAGAGAAGGTGGTCTTTTGTTTGTTTGTTTTTCTCAAGGATGAAATCTAGTTATTGAATACTTTCCAGGACCTAGTTCTATTTGTAGCTAGCAAAGCATCTTTGCTTTTCCTTGAATGAAGACTTATTATATTGCTGAGAAATTAACAACCAGTATGGGGAAAATATTTTCATACCCTTCAATAACAGGAACTATATATGTGTTGTGCAGCATCTTAAGATAGACAGCTACAATGCATTATTCACAAATACTAGAACACATTTATATTGGTTTGACCATAGCCACACAATTTCCATTTGTTTTTTGCCACAACAATACTAAAGTAAACAAGTGTGACAAGCAAATAATGTACGTTGGTGCTGCGGATGCAATCATACAGCGAGAAAAAAGCAGTGCTGTGTGTTAAGCAAAATAACAGCAATTTTAGTGACAGACTAAACTTCTTGAGCTTCAAGACCTCAGTTAGCATATGGCAGAAATAAGCTGATAAGAAATGTTTTCAATAAGTGTATAATACTGCAGTGTGTATTTATGTTTCTTTTCCGACTGTTGGTATTGGTGGTATTGGTAAGTGGCTACACATGGATAGTGCATAAGCTATGAATTTGGTGAATTCAATTGGGAAACTGGGGAGAGGGTGAGCACCCCCCAGGACTCTTGCTGACATTTTGTGGATACCTAGGCTGGCAGGTGGAAGCTGGAGGGGACTTATGCAAGGGAACATGTAGGTAGGAGTCATTGGTAGATTTTGCCTTGACGTGGGAATAGGATGCAACCATATGAGGAGCTTGAGCCATGAGAGCTCAGTGGTGAACTGTCTAGGCACCATCTTTGGGCCAATGACCCTGTAAGGTGTATAAGGCACACTTTTCCTGCTTGATGATGCTAAAATTTTTCCAGTAGACTTATGGTTTCCAAAGATTCTCTACACATGTTACAATTGGGAAGGAACATGATTACCATTTCCCCAGTGTAACAAGCCACCAAAATACCTTTGAGATATTTGCCCTTTTCAGGATTTTAGATTCCTAAGAGAGATTTTTTAAAGCCTGGAAAGCACACATAATGCAATTACCTGAATCACAGCAGCCTCTTCAATGACATCTGCCCAATATGAACTGTCAGAGGTTTTAATGAAATAATGAAGCAACAGGGACAAAAAGCATTTCTTTTTATTGTAACAGTGACAAAACTAAACAAAAAACAAACAACAACTAAAGCTTGCTGTAATTTATAACAGTCTCTGTTTTTTCTCTTGGCCCAGAGTTGACAACTAAAATTTGATTCAAATGTAATGCAGATGTATCTTTAGAATGACTCCAAGAAAGTCTACAGGTTTTCTCTAGGATGCGGGGATTTCTCTAGTGACAAAAATATCTGGCTGTGCAGCTCAGATTGAGTAGCCCTGCTGAATATGGCTGGAGGCTTGTTCTCCACTGATGGATGCTGCAAAAACACTGGCTGATAATGCTGTACTCTGATAGTAATGCTTTTGTGTATTAACCCTTGCAATATAACAGTTCTTTTTGCAGACAAAAGTATATTCTTGGGGATTATATTTCTTCTCAAGGAAGGAGAAGGAATTCACTGTGATATCAGTATACTTGCTTTTTCAAAATTTTTGTTTAAAAGGAAAATGGATGAAGAGGGTGGGATATTGTCTGCCTTGTTTCACAGGCATAGAAAGTTTGTGTTTTCCTTAAGCAGTTCATATTCAGTGTGTTCCTGCTGAAACTGTGTAACTTTGTTAATGCAATCTCTTAAAGAACTTTTTTATTAAAGAAGAAATAATCAAACTTATTTCATTTAATTTGTTAATCTTGTCATATTTTTAGGCTAATTGTTCTGTTTTGGGCTTTTGAAACAAAATGTACTATTTCAACCTGCTTTCCACAGGAAGATAACTTCATTTTTGCTCCTCAGTTATTGGGGCAAGGCATTATTTGCTGTGGCATGGCTCACCATTTTAGTAAGCATTTACTTTTCACTCGTTCAATTTCAAATTTGGTGAAGAACATGTTAACTAGTATTGTTTCAAGGGCCTGCAGATCTGAATTAGCATATTACATACTACTCTTATCTGGAAATATTTGTTGTCCTTTTAAAGAAAATTGTCTACTAGGATGACTGGATTTCTTTGCAGTAACCCTTTCCTTGAAACTGTGGACTTGCTCGGTGTTTCTAGCTGTTTGACCGCCCTATACAAGCAATGACTCCTGCGAGGAATGTTATTTTCTGTCTAAGGTCATTAAGAAGTTGCTAACAGAGACTTTGGAGCTCTTTGGAGATCTGAAGAGAACCCTATTAGTCTTCTTCATGCTATATCATCCTGTAAAGTATATCCTTAACCATCTTTGCCATCATAATTTACTGCTGCTGCCAACATGAATCTGAACCCCTCAACTAGAGCCAGCTCAAACCATTGCCAAAACAGGTAACATTCCTTTATATACAGAAATCTGAGTCCTTTGTGCGTGCCAGACAATGAGTGGCACTGTGGCTCTGCACAAACAAACAGGATTGTTCCTGTTGCCTGCACAGCCAGCCCCCATGAGGTAGCTGGCAGTAGAGGAGCACAGTGTCATCATCAGGAATATAAGTGGGTACAGGTGGGCATTATGGATATGCAACAAGGAGGAAGGATTTAAGAGCCGGGTTGCCAGGAAAAGATGTCAACTGAAAAGTGGGAATCATAGGGGAAGAAAGAAAAGGAAGTCTTCGGAAGGGGACCTACAAGGGTGCTGGAGAGTGACTCTTCATCAGGAACTGTAGTGATTGGACAACGGGTAATGGGTCTAAATTGAAACAGGGAAAGTTTAGGTTGGATATAAGGAAGCAGTTCTTTACTGTGAGGGTGGTGAGGCACTAGAACAGGTTGTCCAAATAAGCGGTAAATGCTCCATCCCTGATAGTATTCAAGGCCAGGTTGGACAGAGCTTTGGATGACAATGCCTGGTATGAATCATCTATGCCCATGGCATAAGAACTAGATGATCTTAAGGACCTTTCCAACTTTAACCATTCTATGAATCTATGAGTCTATGATTTGTGAAAGGGAAGATAAATTCATTTGCATCTAAAGCCTTTGGGAAACTCTCATCTTTCTCCAAAATGTTTATGCTCTTCTAGACTAGCTGATGTCCCAGCTATAAAAGCCCTCCCCACCCCCTTCAGGTGGAAACCTCAGTTCAGTCTTACTGCCTTATTCTGCTCCACCACCAGAACTGAATTTTGTCTACTCTGTTCACAGACCTTGAACTGACACTGAATATGACTTTCAAGCAATTGTATCAGCAAACCTTGTTCAGTTTTGGTTGCAAGAAGTGTACTCAATTTGCTTGAAACTAATCTTTCAAAGTAATGTTTAAGTTAGATTTGCTGGTTATTACTAAAGACATCATATCTATGTTTGAGCATATTCATATTTGTACAGAGAGCCTTATCTTCAAACAGAGATGTCCATAGTCCCTGTTGTAACATTTTGTGGGTCACTGGAAAACTTCTCATTCAGTTTCTGCAAACACAGCTCATATCTATGGAGTTTTCATATCAAGTAACAAACTGGGTAATGTATCTTTTATAAATGTAAGCATATTTTGTTTCCTATATATCTGTTGAAATACAGAAGGCACAGATAAACCTGACATGGGAAATAGAATTATCTGCAGAAGGTGATACATTAGTCTTTCAGCTCAAACTGAGTTTCATGACACTGGTTGTCCTCACTCTTATTAATATTTTCTAATAAAGATATTTCCAAATGCAATCCAGGCATCTGTTGCTTATTTCTGAGTATAAATACAATAACTCATTATTTGCATTAATTGATAGTAAAAAATATTTTTCTTGCAATATTTTTAACTACAGGAATTGTTTTAATGAAGTGGTTGTCTCACTGTAAGAAAAGTTCTAATCTGATGTGTAGTAGCATGATAATACTTTGGAATCAGATGAAACTGGAAAATATGTCATATCTCTTCCATCAATTATTCAAATAACTTTAGATAGTCTTTGGTTACTAGATTTTCTCATTTGCATGTAAAAAGAGCACATAATCCAGTTAGCAACCACACTGCTTTCTTAAACACTGTGTCGTTTAATCTACTTGATGCTGTATTAGACCCTTCAGAAATAAATTTACCATGTGAAACAAATCTCTTTAAAGGTTTTAGCCGCTGAGATTTTTCTGTCTCTTGCTTTAATTGCTCATTTAGTTTATTGTAGAGTGCTTATCATCCTACATATGGGCCTCTCAACTGGTAAATGTAACAGTAGTCTAACTGTATAAGCAGTGGGTATTGGAAGTTAAAATTTGATCACTAGCTTGTATTTAAGCAGCTGTCCTATAATCTTAGTCAATATAGATTTTACTTTGATGGATTAAATTGGAAATGCATTAATGATGCTATTATAAAAATACAGCATAATTAAAACTTGCAATGTATTAGTTATTCTTATAAGACTAAGTGGACGGTATTTGGCTAAACCTGTATTTGGCACCTTGAATACCATGAACAGAATTGCAATTAGCTGCTTTGTGCCACTTGCTCGTTTCCTCATTATTCTGTGGAGGTAAAATTATACAATAATTGTTTTTTCATGGTGAAACTGTTCCTGTGCTTTTAAGATGTTTACTATTACTTTGGGCAGCATTTATTACTTATTTGTTAATCTAAGATAAGTTATATATTTATTCAATTAGATTGTCATTCATGGGATACTGAAAAGTAGAGGAGAGCAGCACTGAGATAAGAAGAATGCAGGTTTTAGTTAATTATGTATTTCCTGTGACTGTGAAAATGGTTTTGTAGTCTTTATGTCTTGATGTTTAAGGATGATTGGTTTACTGTGTATGCTGTAAGCCAGTTGGAGGAAGGACCCTTTATTGCAGTTAATTCCTATGTGTTTGTATAGTGACAAGAGCACAGAAATGGTGATGTTTGGTATGGGTTCAAGCATTACTGCTGTCATTAGTTATGTCAGAATCCACGAATGAAACATCTAGCAGCAATTTATTACCCTTATAATTAATATATTTATGAAATTATTTGTTCTCAGGTTTGAATATAGAAAACTACAGACCAACCATTCTCAGCCATGCTGGAACACTTATTTGGTAAATATAAAGTGGTGCTTTTGTAAGTATTCTTTATCTATTTTGTAAGTATAAGATTTGCAAAGTATAAAATGAATGGCTTTAAACTGAAAGACAGCTTTAGACTAGACATAAGTTCTTCATTCTGACAGGGGTGAGATACTGGAGCAAGTTTCTTGGAGAAGTTGTGGATGCTGCATCCCTGGCAGTGTTCAAGACCAGGCTGGACAGAGCCTTGGGTGACATGGTCTAGTGGAAGGTGTCCTTGTCTGTGGAAGGAGATTTGGAACTAGATGATCTTTAAGGTCCCTTGTAACAAAAAAACATTCTGTGATTGTTTGAATTTATGATGAAATTGTCTGCATACATTGGGGTTTAAAGCTTGAAGGAACTTTAGTGAAAAATTTTTAAAAATCGGTAACAAACATCACTATTTTCTGCTGTGCTGCACTAACTAGAAGGATGTGGGAAACTGGCCATTGGTGATGTTCTTTTGAGGAGCTCCATTAATCAGTTTTTTTATTACAGCTACAGCATTAGCCTGTTAAAAAACGTTACTAAGATTGTGAAACACACATGCACAGTACTTAAGATCTAGCTACTGCAAACTCACATTTGTTTCTTAAAACTCTGCTTATCTCTTCAAGTAGTTATGCTTCTTTAACTGTTTTCTTTAGTAAAGTTTTGAAATTCCTATGTTGTCCTGCTTCAAGCGTTCCTATTGTAATTTCAGATTCTTTCTGACAATTACTTTAAGTTTACAGTGCACTTTAAGGCAGTTCTTCTAATTATAATTTTCTACAGCAGTGGACAGAAAATTAATTTTAGAATACTTTTCTGTATATAAGAATTTTAAATAAATCAGAAGCTCTGATGTAACTGCCTCCTTAATTTTCTGATTGCAGGTTTATTGCTTAACATGGCCTTCTCTTTTACTTGTCCTCTTTAGTTTGCTTTCACTGGATGTAAAGAAATACTTTAAAGGAAGTTAGAAAACACAAGTTCAACTTGTATCTCTTGTCTGCGGGAAGAAATCTCCTCACAAAACATTTATTGGTGTCTTTCAGAGTTGAATCAAAATTAATTGCTGTGTCTTCACTTTCTGAAGAAGAAAGCGACATACTGGAAAGACCAACTGTGGAAGTTTCCTAATTCTGACTCTTTTCCTTGTCATCACCTTGCTTTTTATGTCATCCCAGGCTGAGAAATTTTGGCTTCTCAATCTTTCCTAACAACAGCCCTCATGACCCAAAATATTGCTCAAAAAATTCACATTAATATCAAGCTGTGTTCATTTTCATTAAAATGAAAATCTTTCTTATAACATCAACACACATGCACTTCCCAGTCTTTTCAAACCATAACAAAGATTTGCCAGTCTTTCTCATGAGAGATTTATCCACAGATTTTCTAGGGAAAGCTGACTGGAATTCTTTGAAGTGATCCAAGCTCAGTTCCACTTACCTTGCTTACCTTCTGTTTAATGATGTGTCTACCCCTTTGTTAGAATGACCCCCAGTAAATCCTAAGCCAGTACTTTAATAGCATCTTACAGATTCCAAGACTTGGAAAACTGCTTGAGAATTCAACCAGCTCAGAAAATACACACATTGAAAGAGGGAAGGTGTAATTTCCACTTTTTTTTTTTTTTAAACTCAATAAGGGATTACTCCTTACTTGTATCTCCATTTTCAATACGTTATCAAGTGAAAATTGGGAACTGGACTTAAATAAAGTAAGCAGATTTATAATCTGACTTGGTACTTAGCAAATTATTTATTTTTTCTGTAATAGTGCAAATGATGTGGGTGACAAGAAAACTTCAAAAGTGATGAAATTAATACCTGACATATAATAGAAGACTTCAAAAGTGATGAAATTAATACCTGACATATAATAGCAGCTTCATACAGAATAAGCAGAACATAGTTTCCAATCTGAAAAATAAGCATAGCAGGAAACATATTATATACAGTTATGATAATTCTAATTCTTTAAGTTGAGAGCATATCAGATATTTTTATCCCACAGGTAAGACAACTTTTAAATGTTAAGTGCCTGTAGCATTAAAGCTTTAATAGGATTTGACTTGGTGCATAACCAGAAGGTTAAACAAGCTCAGCCAACCTCCTGTATGACTATTGTTATTAAAAAGAACATAGAATTTATGTTAAAGCATTTTTTTAGATTTACCTATCAGAGCAGAACAAACCATTTCGTTTGGGTTACAATTGAAAACTATCTTCTCCCTTGAATCTAAACCATATTTCACAGCTCATGAGACACAAAAGGGGAGAAGCATTCGATAAAATGTTCCTGGGATTTTCTCTGTGTAAAAATAAATAAATAAATAAATAAAAGAATATAGAAAGAAAGAAAGAAGGAAAAGAAAAGTAGATTATAAAAATATATAATCTTGTAAGAGAGATAAAAAAATAACAATTCTGAATTCTATAACTGGCAAAAAATTATAGTCAAGTTAACTGGAAAAACACCAATATGTTACACTGATGCAATAAAAATGAATTATTGGAGAACAGAATCCATGTTTTTAAAATGTATTATTTTTTCTCTCCTGTATTTTTGGCATATATTTGCTGGTAAAATATAATTTAACTGAAAATATATCTACAATATATATGAAGCAAGTTGTAAATATATACTAGAAAATGTAAAGATCTGTGAGGAATGTATAGAACTAGCTAAATTAAGAGCCTTTTAGAATGGAAGAGAGAGGAGATCGAGTGCTTCTAGTGAGTAAAACCAAAATGCAAGTGCTGTAAAATAATAGAAAATAATATAGGAGCTTAAGGAGGGAAGAAGGCAATAGAAGTGCTTGAAGAGCCTGAGCCACTTTGGCAACCAGAAAAATGGTAAAATTTCCCAGACTATATCCCATCATTGCATGAAATATAAATTAATAGCTGGTTTTACCACTCACAGTGCCAATTTTATGAGCAGTGTGCCAAAGCTGCCTAGGCAAAGGGGAGTTGCTACCCCTGCTGTTTCACACTGCGGCCATTAATATTAGGTTTGGCATATGTGAGTCATGGACCTGCAGCTGCTCTTAGGTTTGCTATCAGCTGCATGCATATGTGGAGGTCTCTGAATGGCACACTCTCCATTTCCACTTTTTTTTGTATTACCTCAAATTCTATTCCAAATTCAGACATGAGACTCCCATTCTCTAAATAAAACTGACAAACTGCTCCTCACAAAAGATAATAAAAAACAATGATTAACCTATTATATAAAGTTCATGTGCTCAATTTTGTACATTTAAGTCAAAGCCATTAAGTGAAAAAAAAATCCAGATTAATTGAGCAGTTTGTATCACTTCATAGGGCCTAGAGAATGAATTACAGCAATAAATTCGCGGTAAGGTTTATTTTTAATGCATATGTCAGAGGACTGAATCTCTCAAACAGATCATAGTGGATGTTTTTCTTATTCTATCTGAGATCAGTGGTATTTTGATGCAGATAGGATTTCTTTCATGTTGTTTGTTGCAAAGAACTTAAAAAATTCAGGGCACTAGAGAGAGAGAAAGCACAGTTGTTAAGCAGGATTTGGAGTCAGAAGACCTGACATACGTTCCTAATCCATAGCTGATTTTCTGTGCATGACATTCCCTGGCATCTGCCATCCTTCTGTATAAAAATTAAGAAGAGTTTTGAAATCCTTTGCTTGATGAATAGCTATGTCATCAGCAACCTGTGTCTGAGTTTCTTCATATTACGTACATGTGCACTCATAAACATGAGCAATAACTTAATGCTTGTAGAAAGTCGGTTGTCAATGGCAACATTTTTAAAACTCTTGAGATACAAACTTTTGGACTGATTTGTAAGCCTAAGAATAGCCATATAAAAATCTACAGATAAAGTATAATAATGGGAATTCCCTGATTTACTTTTTTACTTACTCATTTGGGTACACATAAATTAATGACAAACACAACTGTTCAGATGCAAGCTTTTAAAATAATTCCATCCACCAACTGTGCTAATATTTCATATACTTACAGTTTCAATGCTCTCTGACATACAGGTAGTGCATCATTCACATAGGCAGTTGATTGTTACAGACAAAAGGTAGATTTTCCCAGACTGTCTGCATTAATTCAATGTAGTTTTCATTAGTGAAAGAAAACAAACAGAAGCTAGATTTTGAGATGACAGACTTTTGGTACTCATGGGCATTGCCAGTGTTGAAAAGAAGGAAATAAAAATTCACTACTCTCAAAGTGAAAGAGAAAAAAGCAATAAAACAGTTGCCTGGAAGCTGTGTAAGACTAGTCCCTTGATTACCTAAATAGGGTAAAAGACAAGAAGTCCTTACTTCTCAGTAGCTTCATTTTAATTGTCTGTATTCTGATGTCTGATCAAAGAGAAACCCAGCATTTTTTTCTATTCTATTTGCCCTTTATTTTTATCCAACTCTGTTGCCTATAGGGCTATGCTTGTAAGACTACTGATCCAATTCCTAATGGACCACATTCATATTGAAGAAAAAAGCTTATTTATATTACATGCTCAGTACAGTTGCCAAAACATTACATGCTCAGTATAGTTGCCAAACAGTGCAGGAAATTTCCATGCTGGATATATCTACAGTTCCATCTTTTACTTTGGGTCTTCCTTGAGAGGATATAAAGCTCATATCTCTGCATTTAGTTCTGGTTCATTTTTGAAACTCCAGCCTTTCTTTGCATCTCAGCTGATATATTGGAATCATTTAGGCTCAACATTTCTTGCAAATTAAGCCTTTATGGTGCAATGCAATGAAAGCTGCATCTATGGAGAGCAGCAAGTAGCCTGGGACTGCATTTCAGTTTTCTTTGAACTTGTCTACATTAGGAAATTTAATAGTTTATTCACAAAGTCCTGCAAGAACATCTTCCTTGGACAGCACTCTAGTTTATCCATTAAAATGGCTTTGCTCAATTTAAAAGAAACATCTTTCTCATAGAACATAAACCAATGGATAACCGTACTTCTTCTGAAATAATATGTTAGGAGAGATACCATCCCCTTCTGAAAAAAAAATCTGTCAGATATGCCAGTTAAATATTTCAGTTCACATTCCCACCTTGGAATTTATTTAACATCATCATACTGTATACAAGGCTTATGGTATCTTTATTAATGAATCTTAGCCATAACACTGAAGACAAATGCAGCTTCCTAATTTTATATTGCGTGTTGATGTTTCTATATTGTGCAAACCATGTTTTAAAATTTATAGTAACAAGTCTTTAGTTCACTTAAAAATCTCATGCTGTTAAAAATCCCTTTTTTTCCCCCTTCATGTTCAGGGCCAAATATAGGTGATATTTTTCAAGAAAATATATATGTAGGTACAGCATATAGCAGCACCATGAGGGTTATTAAGGGCCTTGTCTCTCCATTAATAATGATTTCACATTTGACAGTATGACTAAGACCTTGCTTAGTCCCTGAAGTTTTCAGTGTTCCAGAGAGAGGTTGCCATAAATCTTTTTCCTTTGTAGTGTAGTGGTTTTCGCTTAAACTGATGAAAACTACTATTACTATCCAGTCTGGCACAAGCCAAAACCATACTGTTCTCAATATAGCAGTTACCTGAGTAATCGAATAATTTGAAAACGAGGATTACATCCTAGAGCTAGGTATATTAGTGAATTCCACAAAGTGCAAGTATTTGTAAAATAATTAACAATTATTCTGATAAAATCTATATCCTGTATTTAATCTTGTAACTATATTTCCCTATCAAAGTTTCTAAAAATTAATTTTCAATACAAAGGATACTTGGACAAAGCCATAGCTTAAGATGAAATAAAATAGCTAACTAAAAGGTCCTCTCTGAACAAGGGAAAAATCCTTTTGTACAATAAATTTATACTCTCTGTTTTGAGTTTTTGTTGGGGTTTTTGTTGTTTTTTTTTTTTCCCTGAAATTGATGTCAGACATGCAGAATTTCGGTACTCTGTGATCTAGCACATGTTCATATTCATATAATTGTGTGAGCTTAAGCATAGCATTATTATTTTAAATAAGAATGTCTTACTACCTTAAGCGGACATGAAAATTTAAGGCAAATAAGACTTGTGGAGGAAGTGATTAGCTAGTGCAAATATGCTGTTTTCCCGAGTTCTAGGTGTCTACCAGAAAGTAGGAAGGCAATGCAGCAAGAAAAGAAAGATTGCTTTTAGTAGTTGAGGAATGTAGTAAATTCAAAACCCTTTTTTTTAAAAAAAAGTATTTTTTTCCTAGTTTTACCTGACCATTGATAAAATATCTTGTATTTTCTGTCTGTTATCCCTGTATCTTCATATCTATTACTGTTTTTTCAAAAATATTCCTGCACTGGTTTGTTTTCTTAGTATGCTGTGCCCTACTTAAAGTTTGCAGGAAGATATTTACATTAACTCATTCACAGGCTTCACATTTTAATGGACTCTCATTTTATTACCACTTATTTACTGTTGCAGATGGATGGAATGCATCTCAAATGTGAGAAGCAGCAATAGTTTTTATTGAGTTAAAATGATAATTTGACAGAGTTCAATAAATTAAATGGAATTTAACAAAATTTAACAGTAGTTTACCAAGGTTCAACAAGTCTGATGTTAAGGTTCACCTTATTAATTACTTCATAGAATTATTTATGCAAAATTTATAATAATTAATATTGAGTAGCTTCACAGATTAATAATGTTTAATTAGTATTAATTCAGCCTGCAATCAGTCACTTTCCAAGGAAGTGCTATAAGGGCAAGGAATGATCTCTTAATGTCAGGTAAAGAATCTCAAACCTTGAGAAGAATCCCTTGAGAAACATCTCCCCATTCAAGGGGAGAATCACCTGTCATGCAGTTCAGCTGCAATTCAGGGAGAGCTCAGACTGGGTCCACCTTCAAGTTAATTTTTGTAGAATGGTTGGCTGCTGGTCAAAGGTATAGGTAAGATAGATTTAGCTCTGGTATCTTGTGTACTTTAGTTATCTTCATTTTTTGGGTTTCAAAACCACTTTTCACAATATTTTTCCAAGGCAACTTCACTTCCTTGCAGGTAAGTCAGGAGCTTTCCAGCTTGCAGGTTCACCAGGGCAAATAAAGCCTGTTGCTCCTTAGTTTACTTGAACAAAAATGTGGTTAGAGGTTAAGTGTACCCATCTCATTTACTGATCATTTTCAAACCTCTTCAGCATTGTTATTTTTGTATTTGAGCACAACACTTCAACTGCTATTGCCTAAACTGTTGTTAATGCATTCTTTAGTCCCATTTCTAAATGATTAAAAACGTTTAATGTGATATCTGATGACCCTGTTACATTCCTTTCACATGTTTTACCACAGTCTGAATTGGCTATTTTCTGTTGCTTGCATCTAATTAGTTGTAGTACTTGCATTCGTATCACTTTCTATAAGATATTTAGCTTCATTATTAACATAATGGAGTATTCTTCACCTTGTGAAAATGGCAAGGTTAGGTAGTGGCGAGAGGGTTCATTCAATCAAATCATCTGTTTTGTGTTTAGCTCAAAATATTTGGTTTACACAATTAAGCAATATGCAGCATAATGTTACACAGCTACTTTGGTTCTAGCAATTCCCAGTTCTGAAGGACTTTACCTTACTAACTTTCTTTTTTTTTTTTTAATGGAGTTATTATGTATTAAATGTCAGACATTTTTTCATTATTACCATGTTTATTCACCTTAGTTTTCCATCTATATTTCTCTATTTCTTTTTTTTTTCCTCAAGAAAAATAATTGCTGCGAATGAATGATACAGGAAGCTACTATTGAGGAAGCAGTTTTGCTTCGAGTCATTTAAAAGTAGAAGTTCACGCTATGCAATTGTAGGATAGTTGTGTGTGGCACACTCAAGCACCAAACACAAATCAATACATTCTAATAAGTTCTGTTGGCCTCTTTTGACAGGCTGTTCATGATGTCTGTAAATACTGAGTGGCTGAAAGTAAATTATAGTTATGCTATCTCATCAAGATAATACACAGAACAAAGAGGCTTTCAAATGCAAAAGAAAAACTGAGATTATGTGGGTTGTTTACTGTATTTTTTTATCTTAAAGATCTTACAGAAGTTTAAGACCAGAGAAAAAAATTCTTTGCTTTAAAGTATCATCATGAAATGGTTTAACTATCACACATTCACAGATGTTCATGTTGACAAACAATTAGTTTAATTATTTTTTTTAGGTCAAAGAAATTATTTGTTACTTGCCCTGAGAAAGCAGCTATGAAAGATTACTGTTAAATGTCAAATGCTGAAGAATATATGTATATTTTGCAATCTTCTTTAGGTATCTAAAACTCAAGTATTTTTTTAATATCACTATGAGAATCAGAAAGATGCTCCTTTTAATTTATAATCAACTAAAAATTATTAATTCATTCACCAAATTTAAAATATATATTCATATCCTTCATACTTATACATAAATGTAGCAGGAGCTACACTGGAGCTTCTAGACCTAGATTAAAATTAGTAATAAACATCTTCCATCTTGCATGAGAAAATTAAAATGCTCAAAGGAATTTAGTTAGTCTGGTATAAAGGAGGGAAAATTTCCTCCTGAATTAAGATCGGGAAATCAGGTTAGTGCTTAGGCAGATAAAGGAATAAGATTGAGGGGCAGGGGAGGGCACATGAGGGTGCAGAATATGAAACAAGATCTGTTATAGTACAGATAAGAAAAGTTACTTGCCTTTTTCACACTATTGCAATTTGTTGATTGCAAAGAAGAAAGAGAGCAAAGAAACCAACAATAAAACCCTCTGAAAAACCTCAAATATACTTTATTTTGCAAATTATACAATGCATTTGATTGTTTGTGTTGTTTTTTTTTTCTGATAGACAAACATTCCTAACTTTTTCCAGAAATGTTTCATGCCTGTGAAAACAAGAGCTTACATTTCCTTTTCTAGACCAAGTGGCAAGAAATGACATTAGGATGTTCCTTTCTTGATAAAGAAGTCTGAAAGAACACAAGTTAACCAGTGCAAAAATTATGCAGAACTTCATAGTAAATTTAGGATGTGCATTATGGATTGAGTATTGTCCTTTTGTGTTTCCAGGAGATCTGTGCCTAAGTCTGGTATCTTAAGTGAGACTGGTCCTTTAAGAGCACTTATGTGTTCTTGTCTTTCACAGTATGATTGTACAAGTTTGATAGTGGCTTTCCAATCTAAATTGTCCTTAATAAGTCTTTCTAGAATCAAAATGAACCTCATATTTGTAGTAGTAGTCAAATGCTGACTGAGTTCAATCTTTCCTCTTTTTAATCACTCTGCTAAAACTTTGGTATTTTTCTGGGTCAATCTGAAAAACTCTAAAATTAAGATTCTTCAACATTCAAATTTCATGTCTTATGTTACTTTTCCCAGAAAAAAAAAAGAAATAAAAACTAATCTTGGAAAAACCTTTTGTTAGAAAGTCTTTAGTGTTAAGATAGAAATTTATATTATTAATAGGTCAGAAAACAATGTGCCATATAAATGATAATATACAACAGTTAACTAAAAAAAAAATGAATTATGAGAATAATGTAATTAATGAAGATACCAGCAAGTACTTAAAAAACAAGGCCCGTTTATTTTTCTAAGTGATATCAATCTTCTTTCTAACTCTATCTGGCCTATCGACTTAGTCTATTATATATTAATACACTCTTTATACAACACTCAGAAAGAAAAAGGAATACAATCCAACTTCTACCTGGAATAAAAAGCCCCTAGTAACTGTCATGTTCTGATCAGGTTTTTCAGTTGTATTTTGCTCTTTCTGTATTTTACTCAGTCTGGAAAGCATGCACACATAAATTTTAAGCTTTCTTTAAGTATAACAGCTTTTGTTAAAATTTCATAAATGTTGTTAAATTTTTTTTCCCCATAAATTTTTATTATACATGCCATCAGTGAAATATAGTACCAGATAGTCAAAAATTCTAATTATTTTACTTTATATATGACACTAAAGCTATGAAGTGTAAAGAAAAAAAAATAAAAGAATTCAGCTTAGAACTGCTGCTCATTCTCATGGAATGCAGAGCTATAGAGCTTAATACTTTCAGGTCAGGTGCAACAAGTTAATATATAATTATTATATTTTTCTCATTTTATGTATAACTTATTCGGAAATGTAATTAATCCATATATTAATAAATTATATAAAACAGACCATTTTGCAGAAGTAGGTGTGAACTCAAACTTCAATTATAGTCTTTTACTGAATAATTATTATGAAAGATTTTATCAAAACCCTAACAAAATATGGTTTCATTTCAAACAATACACTTGGGGTTTCAATACTTGTATAAGATTCTCCCCTTGATTGCTCCTTGATGTCACTTTTCTTTTGACAGTTTTGGGTAAAATTGAGCAATATCTGACAGATAAAATTGCTAGGAAGATTTCAGGCTACAAAGCTTGTGGTAGGCAGTAAAAGCCTATCCTCTTTTGTAAACTTATCTTTCATATATGTAAGTATATAAATCTCATATGTGGGTGTTTATAATTCTTATCTAAATCTACACATGTACACATATAAGTGTAGGTTTTGATTCATCAAATATTAGATCTGGATGGTTTTCCTCCTCCATGTGGTGAACAGAAGGTAAAAAAAAAAAGGATATTTCTGTGTGAAATTGACAGGAAAAGTGAGAGTGAACTTTGAGAAACCAACCCAAAATACATATCACCTAGTTCTAGTCATGAAGGCATTTGAACATGTGTTTTGGCATGTTAACCACACTTGACTATTTCTATCCCTTCTATGAAGCTTTAAGACACTTAGGAATTGATATGATAAAATACCTCCATTCTGAATAACTTCCTTTCCCTAACATGTTCTTCTCTCTTAGGCTTCCTGAGGCTCTGTAAAGCAGGTTACTGAAGAAAACAGGAATTCTGAAACTTTCATAAGTCCTGTTTATAATGACAGAGAGCAGCACTACATGATCATTTACCCATGAGATAAAGAGTGTCACTGATTGGATTAGTGCAGGGGAGACTAATGTGATTATGTCCTTAAGGGTTAGATGAAAAATGAATCTTTCACCTTTGTGAGTGAGCACAGCCAGCAATTCAAAAGCATTATATGGGTGAGGTAGTTTGCAGGATCTATTCTATTTGTCACTCGAATTGGCTGTAGAGCATTTGGCAAAATCTGAGTTGTTTCAATTCTGGATCATTACCCCAAAGTCCCCTTTTATGCTTAAACTTTAAAAGTAGTTTGGAGGCATCTATAAAGAACAGGGAAATCATAACACATTTCTGCAGTTTACAGCAAAACCATTATTTAATACTTCTGAAAACAATTGTGACTTACAGTTGCAGAGGACTTCAGTGTTGTGAGATTCACAGTAGCATCTATGAAAAATCTCCTGAGGTTAAGAAGAAAACTTTCCAAGACATCTAAATGAAGAAGCTGCCCAAGCCTCAGTGATAAGCACCAAATCTCAGGAGGGAAAATGATTTTCTTGTATAACTTGGCAATTGATGAGTTTTCTGCTGTATGGAGAAACATTTTTTTTCCCCCTGAATGTTGTAACTTGTCCAGAGAAGCATTTGTAAGATTTAATTCTGAATATTTTTAATCACAATCTTAAATGATAAAAAGTAAATTCACCCCTCTCATCCCACAATGTCCTGAGAGAAATATTATTGTGAGATAATACAGATGATTTAATTATTTCTTTTTATGAATTGTACACACTATTTTTTTTCTGCTTGTAAGTTGTTTGCTAATGAAAGCTAATATTTGTAATAGCATTGGTTTCCATTTGCAATAATATCCTGTGTATATCTATGTTCCAGTTGTTTTGCCAAGTTGTGTTCAATTGTCTTAACCTATGAGTTTTCTCTCCTTTACTCTTCTGATTCTCTTTCCCATCCACCTGTGGCAGGAGTAAGCAAGAAGCTGTGTGGTGCTTAATTGTTGGCCAGGGTTAAACCATGACATTACCAAATACACTAAGCCAGATATTAGGTCAGTAAACTTCAGAACTATATGGAATAGACTACAGCTCCTATTTTGGGGGAAGTATAAAAAATATCCATCAATGTCAAAAATCCTCTTCCAGCTCTCTCCTCACAGAACCTAACTCTGAGAAATATGTTTAATTTGAAATTTACATTTATTTAAAAACATCTCTTTCCCTAATTTGAAGCAATTAAATTAACATAATGAAATCATAAGGTGATAAAAGACTAATTAAAGCAGTGGTTTTGTATGTATCAATTTCTTAAAAGATGCCTGTTTAGCTGAATAACAAAAATGCTGTGTGAATACAAATAGAAAAATTTGGCATGTGAATCTAGAATTTGAAGAACTACAAAATAAAACCCAAAGTAGGTTAAAAATAAACAATAGGAGATTAAATTTTATTATTTCTATCATTGTCCCAGTACCTTGCCTTGAAGCCTAAGAACAGATCCTAATTAGTTTGATTTTTGTGAGCCATTCTCTAACAGTGCCATGCATTCTTTGATTTTTTCAGGACTGGTAGATGCAGACTATCAAAAAAATCCTTTCATATTGTGACCCTCCCTTCCTGAACCATGTTAAGCAATTTCTGTCATGCACAGAGTGACTTTGTAAGCAGGACGTATGCAGTCTAAGACTATAAAGCAATTATTTTCTGGTAATACACACAGTAGATAGATAGACTAATAAGCTATTATGCTAACATGCTCTCCATCTCCAATGAGACATTTAATGAGTCTCTGTTGGCCCAGCAGGCATTAGCTGGGTGAGGATGTCTTAGCCTCCTGTACCTCTGGGTACAGGTCGACCCTCTGCGTTGCTTAGCTGCCACGTTTCAATTCCATTTTTTCTTTAGGGCCAATACCTGTTCATGTTGGCATTTTTAACCTGAGCACCTAACACTGTCTTGACAAGATTAGTAATGACTGGGCTTTTATATATCTCAGCTTGCCTGGCTTTAGCTTGTGTATGTCCAGGTAATGTAAGTCTTGGATCACAAGCACCTGAAAACCCTTGCCTGAGAGGTTACAGTATTTTGTTCAAAGAGAAGATGCTATGGATGAGGTAGATTATGTGTTTATAGAGATTTAAAGTCTCAAGTGCATGCTGACAGCTGTAACATGTACTTTGGCCAATTATTCTATTTAAAATATTCTGAGTTCCCAATATTTCTTCTTGTGCAAAGACTGCAAATCCAGTAAAGGGCTTAGATATTGCCTACCTAAAAAGAAATGGATTATCAGTGATCTGCTGGATAGATTTACTTATCTTTGCCCTTAGACTACATCTTAGAAAGATGTTTAGGCTGTATCTGTATCAATAAAACACATATGTTTGAGACCAGTCTCTGGTACTAGAGCAAAGATGGTGCCCAGACAATGTTATCTGCAGGGCTGTGGCTGGTAGAGTGTTAGCAACCTCAGGCCAAAACTGCTCGGAACAGATTAGCCATTTCCCAGAAGAGATTACCACCTTGCAGCACTTTTCAGTGTTTCCCAGCACTGCTTGTGCACTTAATATCTAACCTGTGTTATGACTTTGTCTGTGATGAAAAGAACTTTATTTCAGTTATTTCAGTGCAAATTTTAGACCTCCTACTTTTGCAGGAGTGTAAAATTTTTGTTTTAGTTTATCTTACAATCTACTTGAATTATTTATTGTACTCTTTCATAATGTGAAGGATTTTATAATAGAAGTATGGAAACCAAGAGGAAATCCTTGTCAAGGCCAGCCTGACTTCCCATAGCATATGTAAAAAAAAAAAAAGATAAATAGAGCTCTCACCACTAGGTCCCAGATCTAAATCATGAAGTGCTATTATTAAATGTTGTTTGTTTTCATACGTCCCCTCCAAAATAAAACAGCAATATGCTCACTAAATATTGGAGAAGTATATTTATATACACTTCACATTCATAAAACCTTATAATTACCATGCAAAGGAGATGAAAAAGGGGACTTTTTGTGAGATTGAGTGTAATTTGTAATAGATTGTGGGCTAACTGCATAGCAATTTTGTCCCTACTAAGAAGAGGTTTTAAGGTTGTGGTACTAAAATCCCTGAGAAGGGTGTTTGCTTCTTTTGAAAAGGACTCTGGCCAAAAAGAGCACTGCTGTGTCCACTGCAAAGGGCTCATAGAAAATTTTCCTTTGTACCTTTTCATCCAGGGAAGAATAGTGTGATTCTATGAAGGAGGAACAATGTCTTTGAAGGAAAATATTCTCTAGATTCCAAGAAACCCAATCAGTCCTGATTGCAATAGTCCTAAAGCAAGATATTCTGTATTTTGCTTCTTATCTAAAACCCTTTTTTTTTTGTTTGTAAAAATTAGATTTAATGTAAATCTAATTTGCATTAGATTTAATGTAAAAATTAGATTTATTATTAGATGTACTTGCTGGTGGGGAGAAGAGATGGATATGAAATTGTGCCCCAGGAACATGTGTCCATGTATGAAAATTGCAAAAAGGGGATTAAGAGTTGGGATTAAGAGTTGGGTTCTTTTAAACAGAAAAGAATTATTGTCTAGTATAACAATGTGTATGAAACAATAGAATAAATTGTTGCTAGTTTACTAATACTTTCTGCAATTTTTTAGCTTCTTTTGGCCTTCATTACATGAATGACCTATAACCCTTTCAGGGAAGCAGACTGCAGTCACAATAATGACTTATCCTCTTTTTTGTCAGTTCCTAAGTCTTCTTTGCAAAAGAGAAACAAGAAGATGACAGCAGCCTTTGAATGTCTTTTGGGCCTTAATTATAGATTAGTGTGCTTTTTCAGTTTTCTCAGATTTGCTGAAAATGTTGTTCTTGTTGGAAATAAAACTTTTAAAAGCTGGAATCTGTTCTTCCCTTAAAAGACTGAGTAGCATGTATGGCTCAAGTGATTAGGAGTAACATTTATCATACTTCTACTATAAATCACACATTATTTTTCCAAGAGAGAAAGGAAAATAAAGCTTCCTTTGTGTTATTCTTGTGCCTAAAAATTACTGTGCAGCTTCAAATGAGAAATGAACAGTCAGTTAGTTAAAGTTTTCAGCTTAGTTTTGGGCGTTTTTTGGGGTTTTTGGGGTTTTTTTGTTTTGTTTTGTTTTTTTCTTTTGTTTTGGGGTTTATTTTTTGTTTGCTTTTTGTTTGGTTGTTTGTTTTTTTATTTTAGGGGCTTGTGTGTTTTGCTTTGGTTTGATTTTTGGTTTTTGTTTGTTTGTTTTTTGTGGGTTTTTTTTATATTTGGTCTATATTGGATATTCTTACATAAGCAGTATAATATCTGCTAATCAGACTTTATCATTGGAGTCTAACCAGTTCCTGTACAGAACTGAAAACAAAGCAGTTACTTAGCTCTCACTCTTTTCCTCTTCCATGCATGTCTATGCTCCTACTGCTTTTGGACTATCTTGCTCCATGTCAAAACAATGTTGTCAGACCCGATTCTCTCAGGCCTAAACATGAATTTGCAATTAAGAGGTCTATTTGCACAGAAATCCAGTGATACATTTTCTGCTATAGATGACTATTTTTCTGTGAAGGAGAGTGAGACAGCTGTCTAAGGACTGTTGGCAACAGGCAGCTAGGGGTACCTTGTGTGCCAGCTCCACTCTCACATCTCCAAGTGCAGAAAATACAGTCTACCACATAGCAATGACCTCTATTAGTGTTTGTTGGGGCAAGGTGCTTTCAGATCACTCCCTTTCTTTAGATAGACTTTTGAAATCTCATTTGGAAATAGTAGAAGCTGTACAAAGAGAGCTCCCCAACACAGATTTATTTGACTTGAAAGCTCCCCCTGGTTTGTCTTTTTAGAGTCATAATTCTGTCACCTGCAGAAGAAGATAGAAGGGAAACTCAGCTATAAAGCACCATCTGGTCCAAAGGAGCACTGAAGTTCTTATTAAAAATTCCGTGCTGCTATTTTGTGTGTATATTGAGTCAGCTCTGTCTAACATTACATGTAAGGCACTAATTAGTTGGTTTCTTCTCACTTAATCATCATTAAACTAGTCTTGTCACTATTGTGATAAGTATGAATAAGGACTAACATATTTTGAATGTAAGATATTACTATTCATTTATAAAGAAAATGATATTCAAATGTGATTATTTTGGGTGTGAAATATTCTTTTGTTTTAATGCAAACTTCCTGATGAAACGTTCTTGATATCATATTGCTTATGTAACAAATAAAATATTCTGTTCACAGCTAGTGTATCCTGTTGATATTAAACATTAGTATCTCCAACAGCCTAGTGACTCCTACCTAACTGTAAATTTGTATTTAGTATACACCGTCATTGTGTCTCCTAGTTCAATTTTTATTACAGACCAAGAACATGAGCTGTTAAATATTCTAATATTAATATTGGATTCTCCTCCCTCCTTGCTTCCCTCTTAGCCCAGCAATAGCCCTTATTTCCTAGGTGGGCATTTTCACCAGAGGCAATGCATGCAGCTGTGAGAGTCTGCATTAGCAAAGGGAAGACCTCCTGCCTACTACCATTCTAGCAGGCAATGAAGCTGGAGAACTACTGCAAGTTAAATAACTCTCTCTGTCTTTCACAGTTTATTTATCTGCTTGTTTGTTTAATTTTGACCTATTTCCTAAGCAAGTCTGCCATGTGCTCTAGTAACCAGTTGAGCTGGCACAATTGACTATCACTCTGTCTGTTTCCTCCAAATCTCAGCATGTACCCTGCTGAGATTAACCAGGAAGAAACACAGTAGTGATTTCCAGCCAATTCTCTGCCTCAATCCAGCTGTACTCCTTATTCAAAATTGAAAGAAGCCTAGTGGCGCATGTGTTTTACTTAACTGAACAGGCCCTCATGCACTTCTACAGAAAGAAGGAGTATATCCAGGGGCTTTGCTTGTTTCCTAATGATGTATATTTGCTACAGGAATACAATATATTTACTACAGACCCTGAAGGGATTTTTTTTTGTCTCTTGTGCTGCACTGATCACCATTAGGTGCTTAACTGTAAGCTATGAGGTCAGCTGTACTGGGCAAAGTCTCAGAAGTGGACAGTGACTGAGAAGAATGTGATTGGGAGAAAGCATGTGAGAGAGTTGGTATTTTAACAGCTTTAGAAGAGTTGGGATCCAGGACTGCCTCAGTGTCAGCTGAGGATTGGAAAGACAGGAACCACTCTGGCAAGGTAAAGGCATGAAGAAACAATCAGTATTTGGTTTGTTAGGTGAGACACCAGGTTGTCTCAAATCTCATTGTTATGCATAAGAATTATGAGGGTTTTCATTTTGTTCACGTATCAGCAGACCAGAAATTTTCTTCCCAGAGATTGTCAGCCTTTAAATACTTTTTATTAACTGCTTATACATATATGTAATGCTAATAAAGCAATTGTATTTATTTTTTAACCACAACACACTAAAATTTACATGGCAAATAATAGATTTTAGTTAAAAATAATTATAATAATAAAAAAGACAATAACATTGTTTTTATATCTACAGCATTAATAGTTCTATAGTATCCTAGATGACTATTGGTAGCATGATTAGAGTAAATTAATTTTCTTAAGTTGAGTCTGTTTTGGTGAGTGATGTCTCCCTGTCTTTACCTCGACTCATGAAACTTCTGTTACATTTTCTCCTCCCTGTCCAGCTTGGGAGGGAGAGTGAGAAGGTGTCTCTGGTGTGCATCTGGTACCAACACACCACAACTATATCCAGATATATTAAATTATTCCCTTCTGCATAAAGGCCTGTTCTTTTTGTTGTCATCTAGGTTTTGAGTTACAGAGCTGTAAACATAGAGAAAAAAAGTAGTGTTCATGAGTGTTCACTTAAATTAAAAAAGTGAATTTGCTTTGACAAGTTTGAAGCAGGGAAAGCAATAGGATGATTTTGTGTACATAATGCTGAACAGCAGAAACAGTTTGTTATGAAGCAGTGCTCCTTTTCTCCAGTTAAAATTTCACAGTTCTCATTTCATATCTAACCTGTTTTGCCTGATATTCCATACCAGCAACTCTTTCTTTTCTGGAACATGCATGTTTACAGTTCTTCTGGACTGTCAAATTATCACGGTCTTGTGCTCAATTTCATATTCTTAAGCAACATTTTCCCTAAACACAGTGTCACTGCAGGTAAGGTAGAGAAATCATTTAAAAGTATGAAACGGGCAAAACCAAGCTAAATGGAAACCTTATAATTCTGTGTGCCCTGTTGAACATCACTAGGCTATACTGGTTGGCAACTGACTTGGATGTAAGGCTAATAAAGGCAGTACGGTTGACAAATTTTGGAGACATCAGAGGAAATTAAATTCTGTGAGATAAAACAGCTGAAGAGCTGTTCTTCTCCTGACACTGGCACTGTCTTTCAGCACAGTCCTAATTGTGATAACAGAGTTGTGAAATGCTGATAAGGGACTTGCATGAAAATACCTCTCTAGGTAATGAATTCTGAAATAAAAGGAAAACTTTGTTAATGTAATTAGTAAAACCTAAACTAATTTAATTTTGGTTCAATAATTCTTCTGGCTCCCACATTTCAGCTATTTGAAATGCATTTTGCAACTTTGACTTTTGATGTTGTAGCAAGAAGACACGCACACTTGGAGACCTTTGTTAACAAATATATCTTTTACATTAGTATATTTGTTCAAATCAGCAGATTGTCTTTCTGTCCTAGTGGAGATGATGAGTCATGCATAAGTCTTATATGGCCATAACACATTACATTGAAGAAATTGACAGAGACCACCTCATTAAGGACGCCTGAAAGAAACAAACGGACTACAGCTCTGATGGCATGTAGTGAAGTTTATTGAACAAGCTTCTATATTTATAATTAAGTTAGATCCTGTTCACTCATTACAGGATCCTGGTCTAAGGCTGAGAACATCTTTTTGGTTACATTATAACTACGCGGGACAATTGTTATTTGATCTTGCATTATGCTCTTAATTATTCTTGTCCTCTGATCTTTCCAGATGTACTGCACCAGCTGTTCTTTTATTGTTGTTATAGAAACTGGTTTTTCTCCTTTAGGGAGGTTCAGGGAGAGGTTGAAACGCTCCCTTCCAGGAGCGTATTCGCCTTCATCTTACTAACTCTTTCAGGCCAGTTCGATTCCC
The DNA here is from genome assembly GCF_012275295.1 of Melopsittacus undulatus. NCBI lineage: Eukaryota > Metazoa > Chordata > Aves > Psittaciformes > Psittaculidae > Melopsittacus > Melopsittacus undulatus. Next base: position 97,001,637 of record NC_047528.1, read on the forward strand.
TTCAAATAACATCAATGATTCTCAAAGGCTTGATTGCTAGTCTTCTGTTACTATGAGTTGTTCTTTTTTAAATGTCATCAGATAGTATTACTTTCTTTTTGTAATAAGGCAGATGCCAAGAGTTCGGTGACCATTTCTGCCTAACGTGATGACAAGAAGCATAATGCAATATCTACAATACTGTATGTTTCTAATTTAAAGCACAACTTACCAATTTCTTACTAGTTTGCATTTGAAATGAAAGCACTCAACTTTGTTTTAATAAAGTAGAAGAGACTTTTTTACTTTAATGAAGATGACAAACTTCAATTTATTTACAGGCAGCCTTTCTTTTCAAAGAATCATAGAATAGTTAGGGTTAGAAAGGACCTCAAGATCATCTAGTTCCAACACCCCTGTCATCCGCAGGGACACCTCACACTAAAGTGTGTCACTCAAGGCTCTGTCCAACCTGACCTTGAACACCGCCACAGATGGAGCATTCACAGATTCCCTGGGCAACCCATTCCAGTGCCTCACCACCCTAACAGTAAAGAACTTCCTCCTTATATCCAATCTAAACTTTCCCTGTTTAATTTTTAACCTGTTATTCCTTGTCCTCTCACTACAGTCCCTAGTGAATAGTCCCTCACCAGCATCCCTGTAGGCCCCCTTCAGATACTGGAAGGCTGCTATGAGGTCCCCATGCAGCCTTCTCTTCTCCAGGCTGAACAGCCCCAACTTTCTTAGACTGCCTTCATACGGGAGGTGCTCAAGTCCCCTCATCATCCTCGTGGCCCTCCTCTGGACTTCTTTCAAAAGTTCCATGTCCTTTCTATGCTGAGGAAACCAGAACTGCACACAATACTCCAAGTGAGGTCTCACAAGAGCAGAGTAGAGGGGTGGGATCACCTCCTTGGACCTGCTGATCATGCTCCTTTTGATGCAGCCCAGAAGACGATTGGCTTTCTGGGCTGTGAGTGCACCTTGAAGTGGGCTCATGTTCATTTTCTCATCGACCAACACCCCCAAGTCCTTCTCCGCAGGACTGCACTGAATTTCCTTTTTGCCCAACCTGTAGCTGTGCCTGGGATTGCTCCCACCCAGGTGTAGGACCTTGCACTTGGTGTGGTTAAACTTCATGAGGTGGCATCAGCCCACCTTACAAGGGTGCCAAGGTCCCTCTGAATGGCATTCCTTCCCTCCAACGTATCAACTGAACCACACAGCTTGGTGTCATCGGCAAACTTGCTGAGGGCACACTCAATTCCATTGTCCATGTCAGCGACAAAGATGTTAAACAAGATCGTTCCCAGCACCGATCCCTGAAGGACACCACTCGTTACTGGTCTCCAGCTGGACATTGAACCATTGACAACAACTCTTTGAGTGTGACCATTCAGCCAGTTCTTTATCCACCGATTGGTCCACCTATCAAATTGATGTCTCTCCAATTTAGAGACGGGGATGTCGTGTGGGACAGTGTCGAACTCTTTGTACAAGTCCAGGAAGATGAAATCAAGTGCTCTACCCCTGTCCATCAGTTCCATAGCCCCATCATAGAAGTCCACCAAATTGTCAGGCAGGATTTTCCCCTAGTGAAACCATGCTGGCTGTCACCAACCACCTTGTTGTTTTTCATGTGCCTTAGCATGCCTTCCAGGAGAATCTGCTCCAAGATTTTGCCAGGCACAGAGGTGAGACTGACTGCTCTGTAATTCCCTGGGTCATCCATTTTCCCCTTCTTGAAAATGGGGGTTATATTTCCCTTTTTCCAGTTGTCGGGAACTTCACCTGACTGCCATGATTTTTCAAATATGATGGACAGTGGCTTAGCAACTTCATTTGTCAGCTCCTTCAGGACCTGCGGGTGGATTTCATTAGGTCCCATGGACTTGTACACGTTCAGGTTCTTAAGATGGTCTCGAACCAGATCCTCTCGTACAATAGGTCTAGGGTCTTCATTGTCACAGTCCTAGTGTCTGCCTTCTAAGACTTGGGTGATGTGGTCAGAGCCTTTGCCAGTGAAGACCGAGGCAAAGAAATCATTAAGAACCTCAGCCTTCTCCAAATCCTGTGTAGCCAATTCTCCTGGTAGCTTTTGGAGGGCACCTATGTTGTCCCTAGTCTGCCTTTTATTCACTACGTACCTGTAGAATCCCTTCCTGTTATCCTTAACATCCCTAGCCAAGTTTAATTCTAACTGGTCCTTAGCTTTCCTAACCTGGTCCCTAGCCTCCTGGTCAACATCCCTGTATTCTTCCCAGGCTGCCTGTCCTTGCTTCCACCTTTTATGACTTTTTTCCTTCTGATTTTCCTCAGCAGCTCCTTATCCATCCAAGATCTCCTGGCCCTCCTGCTGCACTTTCTTCTAGTCAGGATGCAACACTCCTGATCTTGCAGTAGGTGATCCTTGAATATCAACCAACAGTCTTGGGCCCCCCTGCCCTGAAGGGCCATATCCCATGGAACCTTACTAAGCAGATTCCTGAAGAGGCCAAAGTCTGCTCTCTTGAAGACCAGGGCAGTGAGCTTGATGCATGCCCTTCACACTGTCCTGAGCATCTCAAATTCGACTATCTCATGATCATTGCAACTAAGGCTGCCCTTTAAGTAATTTATTAATTTTGCATCAAAATTGAATATACGTAAGGAGTGTCATGAAGAGTGACAATGTATTTAAAATATGATCAGTGCCCATATAAACTTGCAATAGCTAGCATCTTGTCCCTTACTGGAATGAAAGTTAAGAGAGGGTAAAAAAGGAATAATGAAACCTTGAAATATTTGAAAAATAAACTAGCTCAACCTCCATCTGAAATTATTATTGAATTAACAGCTTCATATTGATTTTCATCCTCTTTTTTTGTTATTGCTAGAACTCAATTTTATGACGTCGTAAAATGTAAACATACTTATAGTTCTGTGCTATTTAAAAAACATTGAAATAACCTGATATTTATATGCTTTTCTAGAGTCTTCCAAGTAAACTGAGAATAATTAAATCTTACTGTTCAGGGCTGAGATTATAGATAAGTATGACAAGTTGATCTTATGGAGTGTTTTTGTCCCCAGAAGAGGTGAGATGAGCTGTTATTGACTTTCAAATAAATGCAAAGGAAAGTAATTAACTAAAAATGTCTACACAATTATTAATATCTTGTTTGTTATAGACAGTACAAAGTTCATTGAAAGACATACTAAAAAAATGGAAAAAAAATCCTTCTGGTTGCTTTTCTGTCAGGGTGCTAACCATTTAAATTACATTGTCATGAAACAAAGTTCATGAATTGTCAGTAAAAATCACGGTCACTCCTCTCTTTAAAGGAAAGACAAAATTGTGTTTACTAAAAAGAGTAAAAAACATTAAGATGTTTTCCTGAATTATGTTCTCTGATGACCGTTTACCTGTTTATTTAGTAGTTTTATTATTTATGGACTACATCCCTAGTGTAGTCCATAAAGAGCAAAGAAGTTTAGGTATAAAAACTGGCATGAAAATGACTGTCAGCTGGTAGGGAATTAAGATATTCAGTACTTATCATCTTCTGGATCTGACCTAACCCACACAGATGCCTATGGAATTTCTACCTCTGATTTCAGTGATGTTTCAGATGATATTCTGAGTTTAAAATGAAGAGTTGCTCCTGTCCTAATGACTGTCACATGTGGGAAAAATTTTAACATAAATTTGTGGTTTTGTATAGAGGAAAGAAAAACTTATACAGAGTTGCATAGACTGTTGAGAAACAAAGACATGTTATGTAATATTAGGTTTGTATAAGTACTGGCCATTTTGGAGAATTGGAGAAGTTAATATCCAGCAACTGGTTTGCCACTTAGAAAGGAATTTGTTCATGCTTGCAATGCTTTTCATGTTGAAAGTGTAATTAATTTATATGGGTTGTTTTTTTTTTGCTGTTGTTGTTTTGTGGGGGTTTTTTTGTTTGCTTTTTTTGCTTTTTTTTTATTTGTTCATTTATTACTTGAGGAAAAACATAAAATCAGAACTATGCATTTTCCTAAAGCCTGTACTTATTAAATCATCTATTTAACAGTGCAATTTTTAGGTCTAAGATTTATTAGTCCATAAAGAATGTTAAGAGGAACTAGATGATCTTAAGGTCCTTTCCAACCCTAACTATTCTATGATTCTATGATCTGTGCTGAAAGTTTGAGATTTTCTTCTGTTTTAAAGAGGGCAAAATGAGGAAAAAAAAACAGAATTGTTATTTATAAGAAAGAAATCACATAAAGAGTGTGAGTTCCAAATGACTACACACCAAATTTTCCTATCTCATTTCATTTAAAGTCTTTCTGAGTATTTCCATAATAAATTGTTTAGCCTGACTGGGGATGTAAAGAGAAAAAGGACTACTGGACTGTTTTAATGACAAACCTACCCTGACATGCTAAGTTGTTTTCTGATTGCAGTGAAGTTATGTGGTACAGAAAATGAGAGCATTTGCTGCCTTGTCAGTCAGGCTTGTACAATTATCTATGTCAAAATGTAGAACTTTTTAAAATATTTGGCTGATGCACATTATTAAAAGGCTATACAACCATTTAGTAAATTTGGCCTATGTATGGGTATAACACCAGTTCCAAATCTAGTCAAATTTTCTCAGAAGGATCTGGACAATCCTCCAAAAATGCTGTATGCTTAGCTGCATTAATTTTAATGGAAATGATGTGCAGGTACATTGATGTGTGTGCCAGCATACTCTGTATGAATCTCTAAGGGTGTTTGCTATGAATATGACTAGGCTTTTATTTATGGTTTTGGTCTGTGAGTAGAAAATACTTGAGCTTAACTTACTAAAATGGAATTTTGCACATTAAAAAAATGGTACTAAACCTTTTGCTTAGAAATACACTGCAGATTTTTGAGGTAAGCTATAGAAAGCACTGGAATAAAACAAACATTTATAAATTCCAATTTAAATACATACATGAAGTTGATGGGAAGGAAATAAATGCAAAAATACACATTTGATTGTCTAGCAATAAAGGTTCACATTTGTAATTCATAAAACTTTAAAATGTTATACAACAAAAAAAATCACATTGTTAGCTTTACAGAGAAAGAGAACAGCAAGATTAATTGTTAGCAATTTGCTTTAAGTTACACATGCGTTTGAAAGCACAGCTATGGGTAGAGCTAAGATGTTCTGAGGAATAATCCCTTGGCCAAGCTAGCTTTAACAACGCTTTATTGTCTACCTGGAGGCATCAGCTGATAAATCTTTCCAATGACAATGTAGTAAGTGGGTGCCCAGATGGGAGTAGTCTTTATCACTTTTATCACTTCTGTTGCTTTTATCACTCTTATCACTTTAAGGTTGCTTTCCTCTAGGGTGAGAGCCATGAGAATCCAACGTCCTGTGAACCTGAGAAATCTGAGAAAAACACAGAGGCATTACAGTAGCACCACTACATTGATTTTTAGTTGTAATGAAAGTACCTGCAATGCCAATAGTGTAGTGATGGTAGCCAGCTGGTTGTTCTGTGTTTTTTCATGGCCACATGCATCACATTAAGGAACTTCTATTATTTTTCATCTTCATTTGATTTGCACATCTCTTGAAGACTCTCTCTCAAAGAAAGGGAGACAATTAAGGATGAAATTGTTTAGAGCAAAGAGATATAGTGATAGAAACAAATAAGGAAAAGGAGATGGACGTTACAATAGGACAAACTTTGAGCATTATGCTTTTCTCTCCATTTCAGGTAGTAATTATATTACATAATTTTTTACAAAACTTGAAACAGCACTCTTAGGTCCTCATACAGAAAACAAGGTATTTGGTACAAAGCAATGTTGTTAATACTTTATATTTTAAAATTATTAGACTTTATTTTTTTTAAGTTACTGGGTGAAATATAATTTTAATATACACTTCAGATTCTATAATGCATGATCCTGCCCCTCATTTGGGACTGCAAATATTTTATATTTAGATTCTTAAGTCTAAAGGTAGTTCATATCATAGAGAGAAAACATTTTGTCAAAATAAATATGCTTGCTGTGCAAAGAATAAGCATTAAATAGTGTTTAGATTCTTCCAAGAGAGTACTGAGATGTCTAATCATCTAATGCTACCTAACTCTTGATTTTTTATAATTTTTACATATCAAAATAACTTTTGACCTTTCCAGCTGCTACTGACTATATATGTTTTCTGGTAAAAAACAGATCATAATAACTAATAGAGTTTATTGAATTCAAACAAAAAGACAAAAGTAGAAGCTTCTGCCTGCTCAAAGTTAAACAGAAATGGATAGCAATACTAAAAAATGCAATGATCCAAAAAATAAATGACATTAATGGTCTTAGCTAAGAATGCATAACAATAAATATTCTAGCTCAGCTTTTTTAATTTCTAATAAAGAAAAACTGTTGAACAGTTTGCATCTAGGAAAAGCAAAGAAAAAGATGAAAATCAACTAAAAAATATTAATTTGGCTTTTCTGACTTCTCTTACAAGGGTAAAACTTCACTTTAAATTAAAAACATGAAAACTAAACTGACTGAATAACTAGAAATGACCATTTGATAAAGTTCAATACAGTAATTTAAATCAGACATTTGTCTGTTGTTAATTAAAACCAAATAACATTTTCTCTCTCCAAACTGTCTAGAGTAAAAAGAGCTATCAGATTTTTTAATGACTACCTTTCAGAGTGCTGGCTAATAATAAGAAAAATTGCAAAAGTTAGGATCAGTTTGTGATCCATTACTTTTAATGGATTTGTTCATCAAATATAAAGTAGACAGGATGAGTTACACTCTCCAAAGTATTTAGATTCCTATATATATGATTAAGTTAAAGTAATAGGTCTGTAGATCTGTGCCTAAACTTGTAGAATCAGAAATGCTAATACCCTTGCCAGTGCTAACTAATGCATTACTTCTCAGAATGCATTACTGAATTCTAGGTCACATATTTTTTCCATTCAGGGTTTGCTTTCAAGTGAGTCTACTAGGTAACATTGGAAATTACTCTTAGTGAAGCATTTCAGTTAAGTGTAACAATATTCAATCCTTTTGGATTCCTTTTTGTTTTGTTTCTGCCCTTTTTCTACGTTTTTGCTATTTTCCCCTGGAATTTATAGACCTAATAAGTGCAAAGCAAAACGAACCTTGGATCATGTTTTTGCATCATATAACAAGCCTTTTAAAGTTGTTTTGTAGTATAAGGTAAACAAAAAGTTCAATGTTCTGCACTTATTGAAAGATTAAGATTTAGACCATTAAAAAAGAACTTTGAAGATTTAGTATTTCCCACTGGGTGCATTAAATATCACTTTCTAATGTATTAATCCTGTCCCTAGTTGCTGGTATGATTAAATTCTTTCCCATTCTCCCTTATGACTCATAAAACTTTTCAGTAGGAAAGAATGAATTTCAAAATTTACAGCCTGAATGGAAAGTCCAGGCATCTAAATTTAAGCCACTCTATATGTAGTCTGAGATATTGGCAGACTGAGAAAACGTCAGCAACTAAACATGAAGAATATGTGTGCTTGTGTGCGTGAGTGAGAGAGAGAAAGAACTTACATTTAGCTATTTTTTTAGAAGAGTGTATCCATGGAATCAAAGACTTATAGGAAGTACCAGAAGAGAACTCAATTTACACAAATGTATATATAGTATCTTGTCTAAGGCACGTGGGGTGTTTTCCTGAAGATATTGAGAAGTGGCTTGTAGTGATTTAATCAAGGATCAGTGTGTTTTCAGAGACATTAATTTTTTTTATTGGTTGGTTGGTTTTTTGGGGTTTTTTTGGGTTGTTTATTTTTTTTTTGAGGAGGGTGTTGTTTGGTGGTTTTTGGTTGTTTTTTTTTGGTTTTTTTTTTTTGTTTAGGACTGAGTATGGCCAAATTAAATTCAACCAAGAAGCTGTAGCTCATGAACTGCTTCCATAAAAGCTATGAATATTTAACCTTTAAAAATGCTAGTGATGTGGGGAGCAAACAAATGAAGAATACAAAGTTAGAAACAAAAAAAGGAGACAGATATGAGATATATACATATGTGGAAAAGTACTGCTGAGTTTCAGTCCTATATTTTCTTCATATTTTCTGAGAGATATTGCAGCCATTTTTGAGAGTTTTGGTCCTCTTTCCAACAGAGCGCTATGGAAAAATTATTAGCACCTAATTGAAATATACAGGCAATCTATATTTGAGTGAAGCTGGTAGAAAGGTGTGAGGGGAAAGTAACACACATGTGGATGTGAAAGGACAGAAGGCATTGCAGAGAATATGTGACAGAGGCTATATGTCATGAGCATAATAGTTGAGAAATGAGAAGCAATGGTAGAAATAGATACTGATATAGCTAATTAATTATGCAGGAAATCTATGTAATTAAATGAATATCAGTGATTAAAGAGAGAAAAAATAGAACAATGGATAAACTAAATAATAATGTAATCAAAGGCAAAGGTAAATAAACAGACAATTCAGAGTATATAAATTACAGACTATATTAGTTAGGTAGTAAATATATTAGATGAATGATCAATAAATCAATCTATTCTTTAAGCAATAAGCTAGTTAGAGATTCATTCAATTAAATGGACAGAAAATGCTGAGTTCAAATACAAACATCCAAAGGACTGAGACAGTTAGAAGGAGGTTAAAGAGTGACTTAGAATGCCAAGAGTGGACAAAACCATCCAGGAAAGTAAGACCAGTGTGAAAGATGCATGGCAGCAGTGGGCAGTATGGACAGGATGCCAACTTCAGCAAACATACTGGTGAGATTTTTCCTGTAGGAGAGTATTGCTGCTGCTGCAATCATCAACTATACCAGGCCATATTTAGAAATAAAAACACACATCCTTATATCTAGGGTATTTGTAGGTGCTTTAAGAAATTTCCAAACTTTTGGTCCAGCGTAATAATCATTTTGGATGCAGTTTGTTTAACAACAGGTGGTATTGCCAAGAATAATCATATGAAATGATCAGAGGGAGCTTCTGTGAAGTTGTGAAAAATGATTTGACTATTGCAACAGGAATGTTCTGTAACTACATTTTAAACGTGCAAGAGATTTCTAGAGTTTTATGTCAACCTTGGTACCTCTGGAAAGTTCAATATTGTACTTCGCATTCCAGTAAAGAGAAGTTGATAAGACTTGCCCTTTTTTGAATACTTTCATGCACCATTGCTTTTCCAATTGTGCCTATGAAATTTCTTCAACTGCACATGGAGGTATAATATGAAGCATTGAAAGCATGTGCTGACTGATTTAAAATGTAACCATTTTAAATCATGACATTTGAAATATATTTTTTCTGAAGAGGCACAGAATTCAAATATTTCCTTTTATGATATTTTAATCATACTAAGCAGCAAAGAATCCCGTAAGCAGCTTGGTAATTTCTGTAGGGACAGTAACAATTTAAATATACAAAATAGTCAGAATACTTCTTGTCTGTCTTTCAGGTTTATCAAAGAAATTCTTAACATCAAGTAAAGATGTGGCTTTAAAAAGAATGAAGAAGCTGATGCTTTCTTCAGAAAAGCCTCTGTAGCAGATGATCAAGACTTTGTCAGCTAAAGACTGTATTTCATCATAGTAAATTTGACCACTGGTAGAATTCTTAAGAACAGTGAAGGACAAATTTCATAGCAGGAATTAAAATGTTGATGAGAAAATCCTGTGGTTCTCGTTTTTAGCCATTCTGCAACAGCACCTCTCACACCCCAGCTGTCTACTCAGTTCTTTGCAAAAAGGAGCCCTCTAGGTTGTGCACAGTTAATGGAGTTTGAATAATATCTGTGCTTTTTTATCTTTTTCTAGGCTGTACAGATATTTTACTGTAACCTTACAGACTTCTTACGGAAACCTTATTTTATGAAGCGAAACATCTAAAAGAGGTAAATGTTCTTTGGAAACAGAGCAACACATGAAATGAATGCTTTGTTATGTAATCTTCAAAACTATAATGTAAAATTTTGTAGTATTAACTAGACAGTCTTATTGTTTTGCTTCATGATTTAAAAAGGTTAAATAGTAATTCAATGCAACATCAGAAAATATGTTTTGGTGTTCTAGACAGATGACTGTAAGATATGTAGATCAACTTTACAGCACAATAAAGCATAGCTGTATAAGACATACCAATAAATGCCTTGTTCACTCATTTACTTATTTACTGTAGCTACATATGACCATGACTAATCTGATCATCTGCTTTGTATGCAATAAATTGAATGTGTTGTATTATTGCTTCTCATAAACTTATAAACTTTTCTATGGTACTGGAATACTGTTAAGGGCAACGAGTGATGACAATTCTGGTGACACTTCACAAAACACTTTCATGTATAGATTGTTCAAAAGAGATCTAATCTAAGAGAAAGAAACCTAAACTTCTGGTCAGTGAAACTGTACTATGTTTTGGTGTCAGAGAGTAGAAGGAAGTTATCAATAATTGTGGTAGAAATTGATATTTTCCTCACTGTACTCAGGAAGTTAACTAACGTTTTGCTGGATGAGATGTCAGCACTGCATAAACATGTAGATACTGGGTTTAGTTAAAAAAAAAAAAAACAACCAAAAACAACAACCCACACAAAACAAACAAAATGAAAGCAACAACAAAACAACATTGCTTTGTGAAGACAATCTCTGCTTTTACTGTTCAATTTGATGTTTTTTTCTGGAGGAAAGATTCTGAGAAAGTTATGGATAAGCAGCTGTAGAGTCATTTCACTTTAAACCTAGTATGAAATAAAAATTAGTTTGCTCACTTTAATTGAAGGTTTCTCATAATACAGTAGGAAGTCAGATAGATAACCATGCTGATTCTCTTATATCTGTCAACAGCTTTTTGGAGTTCATTAACTAGGAGCTACTGACAAGACAACTTTCATCTTTGAAGGGGGTGAACTGACACTGGCTTGCATGCCACTGTGTTTTCTTCTCTCTGGAGCCACAGCTGGCAATGTTATCCAATTGCTTTTTCACATTAAAGGATTTCACAGTTCCTTTTCTATGATGTCTTTCATGAGAGAGGACAGGGTTTAGGCCAGCCAAAGGCCACTATCCAACCCACAAACTGTCAATCAGTAATGGGTGGAGAGTGCACTCAAAGGACATGTATCCAGGGGACTGTGGATTCCTCAAAATGAAGACTGTTGCCAGACCTATTCAGTGTTTGCAACCTGCCCATATGCTGGGGACATGAGGGAGACAGAGCACAGAGCGAGCATGAAAATATCACTTTTTCAGGGTAGGATAGATGGTGTCTTTGAATTTGCTTAAGCTGTAGACATCTTACTGAGAACTGCTAAGGGGAATGTTAAAAATGTTTTTCAAACTCTTTCCAAAACATCCATGATATAATCACCTTTTTCAGTCCTTGTACCATCATGCATTTCCCAAGTCAACATTTTTTTGGGTTCTTGTCTGTGACCTTCATCACCTCAGTTCATCTTTTGTGACTGTCTGGAGATCTTCACTATAGGCTTCCAAACATGCTGTTGGTTGCATAAAATCCACTTCATCTCTAGGCACTTTTCAAAGCCAGTTTGAAATGCCCTTTTTCTACAGGTAGGTTGTTTTCTTCTAATGTTTTTATTAAAGAAATGCAATGCTGAAACTTGAAATATTTTTACTTGTTTAATATCTTTGTTGGTGACATGGACAGTGGGATTGAGTGCGTCCTCAGCAAGTTTGCCAATGACACCAAGCTGTGTGGTTTGGTTGATACTCTGGAGGGAAGGAATGCCATCCAGAGGGACCTTGACACGCTTGTGAGGTGGGATGATGAAGTTTATGAAGTTTAACCATGCCAAATGCAAGGTCCTACACCTGGGTCAGAGCAATCCCAAGCACAGCTACAGGTTGGGCAAAAGAGAAATTCAGTGCAGCCCTGTGGAGAAGGACTTGGGCATATTGGTTGATAAGAAAATGAATATGAGTCAGATTCAGTGTGTGTGCTTGCAGCCCAGAAAGCCAATCGTCTTCTGGGCTGCATCAAAAGAAGCATGATCAGCAGGTCGAAGGAAGTGATCCCACCCCTCTACTCTGCTCTCATGAGACCTCACTTGGAGTACTATGTGCAGTTCTGGTGCCCTCAACATAGAAAGGACATGGAACTGTTAGAACAAGTCCAGAGGAGAGCCATAAGGATGATGAGGGGACTGGAGCACCTCCCATATGAAGACAGGCTGAGAAAGTTGGGGCTGTTCAGCCTGGAGAAGAGAAGGCTGCATGGGGACCTCATAGCAGCCTTCCAGTATCTGAAGGGGGCCTATAAGAATGCTGGTGAGGGACTCTTCATTAGGGACTGTAGTGATAGGACAAGGGGTAACAGGTTAAAAATTAAACAGGGGATGTTTAGATTGGATATAAGGAAGAAATTCTTTACTGTTAGGGTGGTGAGGTACTGGAATGGATTGCCCAGGGAGGTAGTGAATGCTCCATCCCTGGCAGTGTTCAAGGCCAGGTTGGACAGAGCCTAGGGTGGCATGGTTTAGTGCGAGGTGTCCATGCCCATGGCAGGGGGGTTGGAACTAGATGATCTTGAGGTACTTTCTATTCTAACTATTCTGATTCTATGATTCTTTGATACTTTAGGGCAAAGGAACAAATTGCAAACAGGTTGTGTTATGCACTGCTCCCAAACACACTAAGGGAACTGTCTAACTTTGTCCAACATCTGCCTTTATTGCTTTCAGACACAGTTTTTAAAATCTTCTTGCACACGCAGGGTCTCTGAGAATATTACTACCTAATTCATTATTTTTAAATTATGGACTTTTCCCATGCAATTATTTCTTTGTCTTTAGATTTTTATCCCACAAACAGTGAATGATGATGAATGTGACACATTTCAGATAATTTGAAGCTAGAATGACTTAAACTGTGTCTGAAAAGTGTTGAGAATCACAAACCACCACATAAAGTCAGTCATACTGGAAGATATGGTATGCAAACTACTTATGAAAATGTATGAGTGTGTTGTAGGGTGCTCCCTTGGGAATATTGCTGGTTTTTCTTTTTCTAGTAGCATTCTGTTGAAAGATATAATGGATGTTGATTCAGTGTCTCCTGTTTTCTTCATTCCAGCAGGTATTGAGAGAATGTAAAGACCAGTGGCAAAATGCTTCACATCCCCTTTTTCCTCCTATCAGAAGTGTTTTCCTCTAAACCTTATAAATGCAAAGGAAATCAATGTAGGAGTTTAATGTAAAAGTCTGCAGAAAACTTTGCACATTTGTGCAGTAAGAGAAGAATGCTGGGAGCCTGCATATTTTTCAGACAGTGGGATAAATGCACTGTCACTATAAAATGTAAATTTTTCTATGGAAAAACTGTTCTCCAAAAATGATATTTACCACAGTTCTATTTCAAATATTGCATAGACTGAAGATGCTCTCTTTTTGTTTCGATCCAATGCAGAGTGGCTCTAAGTTTCCATTTTACATTTCTGAGGATAGTTTTCATGGTTCTTTTCTAACCAGCTAGTATAAGGCAAGTTCATCTTCTGCTTGAATGTAATACCTACCCTTTCAAAGTGCACATACTCATTACATGCTGTCAGCCACACATACCTACATAAAACATGCGTTAAGCAAATTATTACCATGTGATTTTTATGTTTTCTGTCTGTATTGTATTAAAGAAGAAAGTTTTCTTCCATCACGCTAATTAAATGAATAGTGCCTTAAAACAGGAAAAAAAATATCTAAACTGTTACAAAAATTGGAGTCACCTTATGTGGTGCACAGAGAGCTTCACAAGTTGTAAGAAAAGTACTGTATTATTACATCATCATAGTTTTGGTTAGGTTTTTGTTTTGTTTTGTATTGCTTTCTTTTCTTTGCATAGAAAATGTGTTTTAGAAAGGGGAAGAAAGCCTATACTAGTGTAAGAGAGCACTCCTGCATCTGCCATTCCCATTTAAAGGATGACAGAATCGAAGAGAGATTGTTTGTTTTTTTAAGATATATATTTATTAGCCTTTGTAATGCTGATATTTTTATTACAAGTAGGAGTGTTTTCTAGCATTATCTAAAGGAGCCATTCATTCCCATTCAAAATATCAGAAATGATACAGTTGCTTTGGTTTCAAAAATATCACAATGATTGGCAGGAATGGAGAGGAGACAAAATGAGCTAATGCCTTGTTTATCAAAAAAAGGTGAATGGAATGTCACTGATGTATCTGTATGTATATATCATTATGGCAAATGTTTGAAGCAAAGAAAATATGTTGACACAACAACAACTGAGCATAAATTTTCAGTGAGTAAATTTAGGTTGGAAATTAAAGGAAGTTTCTAGCAATCAGTGAAGAACTGGAACAGCACAGATGAATTCAAAGGAGCTGCTGGAAATTGAAACATAGCTTATTTTAAGATAAAGCACCATATATTCTATGACTACATGAGCTATTTATGTATAATAAGCAGATTGCTCAATTCAGTGACCCAAGACATTTTTTCTTGTATTAGTTATTAGCCATGTAACACCTGATCTGTTTTCTTTGAAGACCCCCTAAAATGCATTATGTAATTCCACACATTGCAGTGGTAAGAAAGGATGCTGTAAGAATGAAATGAAGGAGCAAAATTGATTACAAATTTAAGTGACTTTTATACAAGGTGCTATCTTTAATGTGTCTTACTTTGAAGAATACTTTTCCAGTTTTTTAAGTCAGGGTGGTAACCTTTGAAATCTGTTTAGAATAATTTACTACTTTGCATTTCACATCTGCTCCTTCTTTTACCAATGTATAGCACTTCTAGTTTTGAAAGCTTGTAAAAAAAATCCTGGGTACTATATTAATAACAAAAATGGACTTTAATTCTAGAATGGAAAAGCACCTATTTTTGAAAACTTATTTCCTATAACCTGGCATGCAATAAAGTTGAGATCTTTTTTTTTTTTTTTACTGGCAGAGTTTTCGAAATGTAATTTCTTAAGGGACTTTTACTTTCATGAAAAAAGTTAATCTAAAGAGACAAGCTAATTGCAATGGAACTTGCAGATACTTTTGATGTGAAATGTAGTGTATTATTAATAATAATCCTTTCCCCCTCATTAAAAGCATAAAAATGAGCATACTGCATATAACTTTATGTTACTTTTTAGGAACAATATTATATATTGCGTCTTCAGTTCAAGCTTGCCTGTTTTCTTCTTTCTGACTCATTGACCATAAAAAAATAAAAGAAATGAAGAAGGTAAAAAGTTACTTAAAAAAAAAATAAAAGATAAGATGTTAATGGTCTCAGCTAAGTGTTCTCAGTAGGGAACTTTGTAACTACAGCTTTCATTACTGAAGAAGTATTTTAAATATTCAGGGTACTACAGTAAGTGAATAAGCCCAGACTGCAGAGTCTGCTTTAGAATGGTGGTTTACAGTAAAAATATGCATCCTAGCAGTTATTTACAACCACGGGTATCTGAAAGGGATCTTCTTTTTATTTTTCTATAAATTGGAGCACAAATAAAATATACTTATTAGGAATGTCTTAATAAAACTTACTTTTTCTGTTTATCTATATTTCTGTAAAAATCTAGATTTTGGATTGAAAATTAATTGTTCTAATTTTCCACTTGAAATTCTAACATAAGGAAATTAGTTGTATGAAATGCTACATAATGTAGAAGATATAAAAGTTTTTATCACATTTAAATGGTTCTTTTAAATTTCATTATCTTGATGCAGTAAATTAATTATCTGTTGTGTAAAAATGTTTATTTGTAATGACATTTAATCTGTTATCTGCTTAGTATCACCTATTTATTCTTTACTAAAAATTTCGAGTCTAGATAGCTTTATTCCTGTCATTCATATACTATTATATGTCACCTTCCAGGACAGTTTTCAGTTCAGCTCCTTTTAGCAGTTGGGCCATTATAAAAAAGATTGTACTTGCTTAAAATAAAGGAAGAGGCACACCATACTTCTCTCGATTAGTCAAATGAATTTTAGCAAAAGCTTTAAACAAGTTAAATAAAAATTTAAAAGCTGGTCTTTTGACTCATCAGACAGAGCTCTTGGGATGTGATCTTTAAGCTCCATGTGAGGTCTTTATGCTACCGCAGCCTGAGATTTTTTCCTAGTGGTTGCTGACTTCAAGCTATGGATGAGGTGTATATGTGCCAGATCAAGTCAGTGCCTGTGCATGTGAGAGGCATGTAGATATACTATGTCAGTATACCTACATGTGTTTGTAAAATCAGGAATATTGCCTTCTAACTTTAATTTCTTCTTCTGAACATACTCCAAAAAGGAAACCTGTAGGTAGCACTAATTATTTCTATATAGCACATAAAAGTAACACCACCTCCTTTCGTGTAATCACATCATTATAAGCATGTCATAACTTGTTGGTATATGACTTCCAGTTTAGACTTCCTGTATCATGAAGTTTTCTGAAATTATGAATATAAATGTCTATTTAAAAAACAAAAGACCATATGGGGCATTCATCTTATTTAAACATCACCTGTGATACAGTTATGATGCTTGATATTAGTTCATTTATGGCTAAAAAAAGGTCCCCAACATTAGTCACTATGTTTTCCAAAAGAAGCTCTTCTTTTGTACACTCCACATGCATTAATTCCTTCCATTGTTCTGGTAGTACAACTTTGGTCCTATAGTACTGACCCTCAAAATATCAAAGTCCACTTTATCTAAGAAATTGGTGAATTTCATACACAGTTGTCAACCATAAGCAGTTGTCAGTCTGGTTCCCAAGCTTGAGCTTTGTAGTATCTTTCTTTAAACAAGTACAAGGTCTTACTGATTTGAGCATAGCCAGGTAAGAACTTCTCTCGGTTTGAACAGGCATTTTTCCCATGCTTCTAAACTCTATTCTGCCTGAGTACATGTGAGCTTGCATCTCCCATCTCTTTTTCAGGAGGCTCCATTATTAGCCTTACAGCAGTGGCCACATTTCAAGCTTTTTTTTTTTAAGAGAATTTTTGTAAATATTTAGTAGTGCTTTTTGTCCCTTTTATCAGTCTTTTCTATTTCGCATAATCTGAGGAGCATTTAGAGGAATCATATGAACTCGTGGTCTTTGTGAAACAGGCCACTTCAGTTATTATTGGGTGTTCTATATGAGTTGGTAACAAACATATTTATATTATTTTCCTCCTTTCAAATCTGAAAGCATTTGAAATCTGGGAGCAGCCCTGCGGAGAAGGACTTGGGGGTGCTGGTCGATGAGGAAATGAACATGAGCCACCTGCAGTGTGCGCTTACAGCCCAGAAAGCCAACCGTATCCTGGGCTGCATCAAAAGGAGCATGACCAGTAGGGCGAAGGAGGTGATCCTGCCCCTCTACTCTGCTCCTGTGAGACCTCACTTGGAGTATTGTGTGCAGTTCTGGTGTCCTCAACATAAAAAGGGCACGGAACTGTTGGAACAAATCCAGAGGAGGGCCATAAGGATGATGAGGGGACTGGAGCACCTCCCATATGAAGACAGGCTGAGAAAGTTGGGGCTGTTCAGCCTGGAGAAGAGAAGGCTGTATGGAGACCACATAGCAGCCTTCCAGTATCTGAAGGGGGCCTACAGGGATGCTGGGGAGGGACTCTTCATTAGGGACTGTAGTGATAGGACAAGGGGTAATGGGGTTCAAACTTAAACTGGGGAAGTTTAGATTGGATATAAGGAGGAAGTTCTTTACTGTTAGGGTGGTGAGGCACTGGAATAGGTTGCCCAGGGAAGCTGTGAATGCTCTATCCCTGGTGGTGTTAAAGGCTGTGCGGGACAGAGCATTGGACAGCATGGTTTAGTGCAAGGTGTCCCTGCTCATGGAGGTGGGGGGGTGTTGGAACTAGATGATCTTGAGGTCCTTTCCAACCCTAACTATTCTGTGATCTGAAGTCTTCATAACAATCTCAGAAAGATCAAAGATTTTAGTTTCTGACAGGGTTCTGTTCGAATCCTGCAGAAATTGTTTATGTATATTTTGTATCAAATATTCTTTATGTATATCTAATATTTCCATTGTGTGTACGAGCCACCAAGAGCCCTTTAAATGAACTTGCACAATCTGAGCCAGTTATAGTTTGATGTCATGTTTATATTCAGGCAAAATTTTGAGGAATATTGGTTTTACACATCAGAAAGTATAATTTTTTTTTTCACTAAATGAGAATCATTTAGCATTTCAGAAAGCAACATTTTTGTTCATTTTAAACCAATGTTGCAAACTACTAAATCTGAATTTGTCCTTGGAAATATCCTTCTACAGTGTTAATCCAATGGTAAAGCAGCAGCCTTAAAGGGCTTTACATCTGTGCTCTTCTGTTACTTTCAATAAATGTCCAGTATGACACAGTGATTCTGTTTCCATTTTCTAAATTGGTCAATTGACTTTTATTGCTATAACAACCACCTGCTTGAACAAAAACTAGAAAAACTTTCCACTCCAAAGTTTTCCCATCTGACTTACTAGCTTTAGTCTTTTTACAGCTCAGGCTTTGTCAGTCAAGTGAATAAATACGAACATTTTTCCATGCTCTACTGAAGTAATAGATTCATTCAGTAGCTACTGTAGGTTATGTTTGTGCAGACTTGTTTGCCTTTTTTTCCTCTTGCATATATTTGATCATTTCTTGAAATCAGTCATAGAAAGGGGACCCTGCTGTATAAGGAAGATAGGTATCTTTTGATCTTTAAAATCAGCTTTCTAGTCTCCTCTTTTATGGCTTGCACAACTGTACTACAGGGGAATAAAAATAAATGAAATTCAGAAAAAAATTCTGAATCAGGACCATTGATACAAGACTACAAGGTTCCTAGAATAAATTAAACACTTATCATCCAGGATTCCAATTAAGTACAGGTTTATTTCTTTAAGAGCTCTTTATTTGTAAGGATTTCCTTTGGACCTAACGTGCTTTGTTGGGAGTAACAGCTTATAAGTACTGAGTACAACAGACACTTTACAGACAAATTCTCCATGACCCCCAAACATTATTCTTAAATTAAACAAGGTATGCCTGCTTGAAAGGTCACATTCACATGTTTTTTTCTGAAGGTAAAACTGAAATGCCATACAGGCATAACTGTTCGCTTTGACATAGTGGTAATTTACACAAGTTCATGCTACAATCTTTCCACTATATTTCCACTTCATTTTAGTTTCTGCTAAGGAAACCTTTCTTTTGTTTTATTTTCTTTATTTTAGTTTTGTTTTACTTTATTTATTAAAGACATAAAGCAGGCTCTAAAGAGACTCACTCAAAGTGGATGTTAAAAGAATACATTGTTATGATTGAAATACACATATAACATTAAAACAGTATTTGAAACCTAAATCTTTGTCATCTTCATTGGTCTGTTTCTAATACTTTATTTTACTCTTTAGAAATTCAAAGCAGCTACAGCAACAGCATAAGTTATTTCAATAAAAGTATGTACTTACAGAGCAACACAAAATGGTTAAAAAATCTGAATCTCTGATAACTTCAATTCATGACATTGGGACTGACTATATTCATGCAACAGACTATTTTCAAAATTTTCACTATTTGGTGTCCTAGGTTTTTTTTCCCACTATCTTTAATTTTCATAATCATCATCTGCTGGAGGTTGATGCAGCTTAATTTTTGTGTGGCTGTTCATTCCTGCTGCTCCTAATAGTTAGACCAAACTGAACTGTAGGTTAATTCTGTGCTAGTCCAGTTCTTGAGACAATGGTTACCTAACTCAAGAAATGTGACATCCTTTGAAGAGATGTTTTAAAAATCAATTTTTTTTTGTTTGTTTGTTATTAATTATAGCAGAATTTGTGAGCTACTTTTTATACATAAAACATGGGGCTGGAAACTTCCATGTGCTGGTGTACCCAAATGAGAACAAAAAAAGCATTTTTACATTTATTTTACTTTTGCCATATAGTGACATGAAGCAATAATTTGCAAAATTAGATTTACAGTATTTTGTGAGGATGTGTCCATTTTGAGTTGAAGAGATTACTTTTATTTGTGTTATTGCAACGGAAAGTTTGAGTCTCGTTCTGAAATTTTTCTGTTCATGACTGTTCCTTTAGGGTATTGACTATATTACCACAATATAATGTTCACATTATAGAAGGTAGGTGAATGGCAAAGTTGTCTTTGTCTCTACCTTCCTTGAAAGGTACCAAGGAATCAAACTGACTCAAGAATGACACCAAAGAGATGATGTCTCTGTGGGCTTGGTCTTGATACCACTGTAGACTGTGCAGTTATTTGGAGTGGGTCTGGCAATTTTCTCACAGAACTTTATTGAAAAGGATATTTAGCATTAGTTTCATTCCAAAGCCTTGCAGACCCTCCATGACTCCCCTTTAATAAAGAAACCGTGCCTCTGAAAATCATCTATCTGCAAGCAATGTTATCCAAGCATTTCTTGTAACAACTAAGCAGTCTGGAAAGGACTTCTTACATCCTCATTTACTCTGTACATTCATGCTATGACCATGCTCCATCAAGCACACAAAGCTTCTCCATTTTCATTAATGTAGCTCTTTATGCACAGTTTAGTGGAATTTGTAAAGTAAATTTCCTCTCCCACAGGAGCTGTTCATCATTCAGTTGTATTCACCATAACTTTAATTATTTATAACCCACAGGCCTTGTTCTTTGAGGATAGGACCTTTAATAGAGCTGTGTCCACTTTTATAATACAGTTAAGGATTACAGTTTACGAAGAAATCAAGGATACAGGAAAGCAGGATAAAATATATTTCCTATAAAATGTAGGTTAACAGTTTTGTCGATAACATGGATTGTTTCTATAAAAAGTCTTTAGAATTATGCTTGTGCTAGAAAAAAAAAAAAAGCAAGCCAATTATGTCGATTTTTTAGCTGCAGCTTGTTATTGAAAAAGTACATGACACCTGAGTTCATGCTTTTGAAGTAATATGTTTTCCTTTTAAAAGTAATGGTCTGATTTAGCAATTAGATCAGCTGATTACTAGAATCTGCCTGTTTTCCAAACCAGATCTTAGTATCAAAGATGACTAAGAAACTTGTTTCAGATATAATTATCAATCACAAATCAATCATATGCACTATTTGATAGCAAAATAAGCTTTTGAATGGGAAAAGAAAATTATGTAAAGTTAGAAATTAATGATGAGTTCTAACATAGGTTCTGAATAGTCTTCAGATGTGCAAAAGATGATATAATTTCAGAATTTTCTGAGGATATTTTGAGATTTTGTTTTTGTTTCAGAGAATGACTTAAAAAGAGCCAACTCCTTCAGAGTATACCTGCTACTTAAAGTAGATACCATTGTCGATAAATTTGTCAGTAGGTATTTTACTTGTATGTAGAAATTTCACAGCTAACTATCCACTTTCTTGTTATAGATGGTATTTAAAACCAGTCTTCTGATTTTAAAACTCAAATAACGTATACTTATTTAACAGTTGTCCAAAATTTCTATATGACAGTGATTTTCCTTAGTGTCCTTTAAAAAAAATACTAAGGATTTTGAGTGTTATGTTTCTTTTTAATACACAGATTAAGAAGTCCAATATTTGGTAGGGGTTTTTCAACAACTATGACACCATAATCACCTGCCAGTATGAATATATTACACTGGACCTCTGACCAGACCTCAACAAACGATGAAGTTAAATTAGTTTAAATATTGCTGATTTAAGCTTACCTATTTTACTTAATATTGTAGTTATAAGACTTATAACAAAGATTGTGCAGATGTGCAATATGACTTTGAAATGTCCTGAGAAAAGTTTGTAAATGCATTCATGCAATGTAAGTTCACTCAGAAAAGTTTCTGTTTTCTTCTTCAGTAATACCTGCACTTTTTAATGCTATTTTGAATTCAATGGATTTCAACAAGAATAGTTTTTTTTGTTCAAATTCTCTGTAGAAAAGTTGCACTTCTGACACAAACTTTAAACCGAAATGCTATTGCTACAAACCCCTCCACTGGGAACTGTAACTGTTTCCTGGGATATGTCTTTTGTAGAATGTTTCATGGTCTGCTTTCAAATGCAGAATAACCATCAAGGTTAGGGAAACACTCTTGAGGCATGCATGTTTCCATTTGCTGCCTGCCTGTTGACAGATGGTTCTCAAAGGATTTGGGAAAGAAGGTCTCTGTAGAGTGCAGATTTATCCCCCACACCATATTACATCAAAATGCAAACTGAGATGCTATGTCACCTGTAATGTGACTTTGTCATCAACAGCTACAGACTGCATCAAATTAAGAGTATGTCTACTACAAATAAAGAAAGATACTGTTGAGTGAAATTTCATCAGATTTCATGCAGCACAGGAGTTCAGGTCCTGGTACTGCTTATGGTGTGCTGGTACTAGTCCTTCGTAATGTTAGTTCATGACCTTCTATTTTATTGTTTTAATCTCTTAGCTTTCCTATACCACCAGTCACATTTTATATACTCCTAAGTAATTTACAAGACTAATTTCTTCTATCCATTAAAGACTTTGTAATATTCATCACAGACCTTTTCCCTCACGGCAAAAGTTTTATGATAACTTTCAGCATAGCTTCAGTTCAGTCCATGTTATCATTAAAATAAGTTCAAAAAACCCAATCCATTCTAGTTGACAAGGTTAGATATTCACTGATTCCTCCCCTTTAGCTTATTTGGCCAGATATTTCAGGAGGAAATTTGCAGTCCCTAATATGTTATAAAAACTTTCAGTCAACTTTTGCAGAAGAATTTTTTTCCTGAACATAATTTCCTGCTTAGTACTATCTGGCACTCAAATACAATGTTCTGCTAAAAGCTGCAGAGCATGGATATGAATTTCACCTGTCATGATTCCTTGGGAATGTAATTTCATTCTCTCTTATCTATATCTACCTCTGTGAGGCCACGTCTGTTGGAGCTGTATCTTGTACAATTCAAATGTTAGCCATTGAACCAAAGTTCCTGAAAACTGGGTGTATAATGGTGGTACTTTCCCACATCTTTTAGAATGGAATAGGATGGGATGGAATCAAATGGAACAGAACAGAATAGAATATTTTTTGTTGAAAGAGGTTTACAGTGATCATCTAGTCCAAATGCTAATTTAGATTCCATTTCATTTTATAGTTCTCTCTATTAAATAGAAAGTTTGTTTCCTGAACTCATATATATATTTATATATGTGAAATGATTTAGTATGTCTTTGTTTACACTGAGGAATAGGATGCTGGTTTGTTTAAACATCTAGGCTTATGTTCAAATTCTGTTGACTTAGCTTTAAGAACATGGGATAAAAATGTAACAAGGACCTCAAATGTTTATTTCTAATGTATGGATGAATAAACTATATATGGTTAAAAGACAACAATTCTGGATGAAGGAGTGGTGGATGTGAACAGACAGCTGTGCTCAACTCTTACGAGCAAACTTGAGTGACCAATCTCTAGTGAGCAAACTCATATTCAGACTCTTTCAGAAATGTACGGAATACATGAAACCCTGAGACATCACTTGCACCCATGCAAGGCTGTGGTATCCTTGGAGGTACAGGTGATACCTCCAAGGAGACTCATTTAGTCCCTACAAGTTTTATCTGCACATATGTTAGTTAGTACTATTGAATTCTGTTTCTATCTCAAAATGGGTTATGACATGTCTTATGGGTGTATTTGTATTATTGGTAAATTTCTTGCACAAAAATTTATTCTTAGTAAAATTTTAAATAATCTTTTCCCCTCAGCACTTAGATTCAGAAGAAAACACTGTAAACTTACAGATCATTGATCTTAATAGAGACTCTTCTCTGGAGTGATATAAGTGTCTTAATAAATTGCAAATGAATATAGTTAAGTTAAAATATTTCCAGTGTGAAGTAATCTGACTGTAAACAGTTCTCTATTTGTTCTTATAAATCAGCCCTAATATTCATGGCATTTTCATTAATGTGCTTATAATAAATAAGTGAGACAAACACATTAATATGTTACACATAATAGCTTTTGCCCTTGGAAATTCTCATCTAGCTCCTACAAAAGTCAATAGAAAACTTGCGATTAATGCATTTGCAGAAAACTTGACCCAATGTATGAACAAGCACATTCAACATAAAAAAGTTAAACTGCAGGGCTCTGGCTCTTTCTACTCTGCATTGCCTTTCGGTTCAGTATCGTGACAGACCCATTCTTGTAGCAGGTGCTTGGTGAAAATAACAAGAATAATACAGTCTGTAATTCAGACATGACATTTAATAAAGAGTCTTTTTTAAAAATACATCATAAGACTTTATTTGTTCAGTATGCTTCAGAGATATATACTAATAACTAATGGAAAAATATCTCTATCAAATTACTTTGATCAACATAAATCAGCTAAATTTGATGTCTGTTCATTTAAAAATAAAATGAATAAGATTTATTCTAACATAAGCTCTGAATTAATTTTTTACTTCGTTTTCTATGAAAAAAGGTTAAAAGCTTATTTTTTTCAAGCAATGATCTTTTACATGTGCACGTGCACATACATATGTTTTAGCGATTTTCATAAGGATATTGCATAGACTCCAGCATTTTCTGTAACATTCTAATTTTCATAAGAACTCTTAAAAACATCTCTTAATACGAATGTGTACAATTAGACAAGGTGGATTAAAAGCAGTAGCAGTTAAGAGCTACTTAGATGTTCAGTAAGCGCTGAGTTATTTTACAAAAATTGATGGAAATTGCTGCCATTACCATGTCTTCATCAATCCCTTCATCAAGGGACTTTTCTCCTTTTCTTCTCATAAGGGGCTATTGAGACCAGCAGCAATGTGACAAGGAGAAATTTCAAACAGAAAATGTATTACTTTTGAAAAGAAAATGAGAGCTGGAAACCTGAATAAAAGGCAACCCTATTTTTTTTTTTTCCCTGGAGAAAATCAGAGGAGCAAATAAGAACTCAAGACCTAACTCTAAACTCTTGTGAACTCTAAAAGAATTTTTTTTAACTACATTTGTGTTTATCTTGCCCTCTGAAAGCAGACAGAAAGATACTTTTAGTGTCAGTGATAACTGCCTGGAGTAAGGAAACAGAGAGTATAATATGATTTTGTTTCATACCTCAGTGACCTCGAATAAGATGATAGACTATAAAAATACAATGTAAATTTATTCCAGTGTCTGACACTTACTAACTCAAGTTTAGTGCAGGAAAGAGTATCACGTAAAAGAATATCCTTTGCTTTCACAAGGCAAGAAAGAGAACATGCTGAAGGAAGAAAGGCAGGCAAGTGCAGCAGTGATCCAACCTGAACTGTCTTTGGTGTTCAATAACACAACACAACTCATCACCTCTCCTCTCCTGAAGACCCAGAGCAAGAGATAGAATGCAAGTTGTGGGCTGAATGGACTCTGGATATGTTATGGACATTTGAGAGGGGTGGCCCATAGGCTGAGGGTATTATATCTATGTGCGTGTATCAAAGGATGGGAAGGAAGAGGGTCATTAATGAGGGTGTATTGGATAGTGTGGGATGCACTAGTGATGACAGCATAAATGCTATGAAAAGAGAGATGGAGATACTAACAAGTTTGTCTGTGATGGATTTAATTTTCTTCATAGCAATCCCTACAGGGCCGTGTTTTGGATGACTAATAGACTCCAATGATTTATAATAAACACACTGACATTTTAGCTATTGCTGAACAGTGCTTGCATGGGATCAAGCCCTTTTCCATTTCTCATGCTGCCCTCACAGAAAGCAGGGTAGTGGTGTGGAAGGTGTTGGAAGGGGACACTGACAGGAAAACTCACCAAAATAGACCAACAGGATATTCCATGCCATATGGCCTTGTGATCATAATAAAAAGTTTAGTGAAATAAGGGGGAAGGAGGGACATTTGGGGTTATGGCATTTGTCTTCCCAAGTAACCATCATGCATACTGAGGCCCTGCTTTCCAGGTGCCTGCTGATGAGAACTAGCAAATGAATGCCTTATTTTTTTCCTTACACATGCTGTGGGGCTTATCTACACTTATAAAACTGTGTATCAACCCACAAGTTTTTCTCCCTTTTGTCCTTTTGATTCTCTCCTGTTTTGTTGGTGCAGGAGATAAGGATGAGGAGGGGTGGAGGGAAGGAAAGGGGTGTAACCAAGCAACTAGATTAACTTTGATGCTACCTAGGACCCTATAATTGCATATACGGTGTTAACTCAATTTTGAAGTGTGAAAAATTGTTTCCATAAATCCACCATAGACCCAGACACTTTGATACTTTGATGTAGTGCTTATTTCTAGGAAATTTGTACAGTATTATTGGGTAGGGTGTTTTTTTGGGGGAGAGGTTTTGTATGTTTAGAAATATAGAGTAGATGTTCTCCATGCCATGAACCTTATTGTTTTAATTAGCTCACCCTCCCTCACTTTCTGCACTTGTTAAACTGTTGCTGAGAGTAATTTTCCTATCTCTTTACAAGTAACCTAGGGTTATGATAGAAGATAAGTTCAACTGTCACTTTTCATGTCACCTGTATAGGGAGACAGATGAATTTAAATGCTGAAACAAACACCATTCTGCTGCAGGAATAAAGAAGCTCCAGCTTAAATGATGCTAAGTGTCATATGTCAATATTGACAGTGTTGGAGTGTCATCAATTTGATAGGTGGACCACTCGGTGGATAAAGAACTGGCTGGATGGTCGCACTCAAAGAGTTGTGGTCAACGGTTCAATGGTTCCTGGCGACCAGTAATGAGTGTTGTCCCTCAGGGATCAGTGTTGGGACCGGTCTTGTTTAATATCTTTGCCGCTGACATGGACAATGGAATTGAGTGTGCCCTCAGCAAGTTTGGCGATGACACCAAGCTGTGTGGTTCTGTTGATACGCTAGAGGAAAGGAATGCCATTCAGAGGGACCTCGACACACTTGTGAGGTGGGCTGATGCCAACCTCATGAAATTTAACCATGCCAAGTGCATGGTTCTACACCTGGGTGGGAGCAATCCCAAACACAGCTACGGGTTGGGCAAAAAAGAAATTCATGGTAGTCCTGCGGAGAAGGACTTGGGGGTGTTAGTCAATGAGAAAATGAACATGAGCCAGCAGTGTGCACTCACAGCCCAGAAAGCCAACCGTATCCTGGGCTGTACCAAAAGGAGTGTGACCAGCAGGTCAAAGGAGGTGATCCTGCCCCTCTACTCTGCTCTCGTGAGACCTCACTTGGAGTATTGTGTGCAGTTCTGGTGTCCTCAACATAGAAAAGACATGGTACTGTTAGAACAAATCCAGAGGAGGGCCATAAGGATGATGAGGGGACTGGAGCACCTCCCATATGAAGACAGGCTGAGAAAGTTGGGGCTGTTCAGCCTGGAGAAGAGAAGGCTGCATGGAGACCTCATAGCAACCTTCCAGTATCTGAAGGCGGCCTACAGGGATGCTGGTGAGGGACTCTTCATTAGGGACTGTAGTGATAGGACAAGGGGTAATGGGGTTCAAACTTAAACTGGGGAAGTTTAGATTGGATATAAGGAAGAAATTCTTTACTGTTAGGGTGGTGATGTACTGGAACAGGTTGCCCAGGGAGGTTGTGAATGCTCCATCCCTGGCGGCGTTCAAGACCAAGTTGGATGAAGCCTTGGGTGATACGGTTTAGTGTGAGGTGTCCCTGTCCATGACAGGGGTGTTGGAACTAGATGATCTTGAGGTCCTTTCCAATTCTAACTATTCTATGATTTAATGATTCTATGATTCTGAAAGAGCTTTCTGACACTAAAATTATCAGACAAGACAAACAGCAACCTGCATTATTAGAGGCATAAAAGAAAATATAAGAAAACAGGTGGAGATTCATTGTGATTATAGAAAAAATAAAACAATGAATGTAGCATTAATGTGAAATATTAATGTTAGAGCTCTGTGGTTGTGTGTGTATCTGCCTATTACAGGTTTTACCATTCTACTGTTTTCCAGGGGGCATCACCGCGTATTGATCAGAATCTGAAGGTACAAATTTCAAACTCTTGAGTGATACAGAAATAATTGAAAGACTAAGAGTATGACATTGCTATTTCCGAGATTTTTTTTAACTGAAGTTTTCTTTAAGCAGATATGGAAAAAGAAGTTTTTATTAGAAGAAACATAGATTATGTGAAAGTGTATGTCAAAAGCATTTATCCAATCTGAGAAATATACTTTCTTTAGAAAAATTCTATCCTGCAAAAATATCCAGCTATGTAAATAGACTGATGATCTATTTAGTTATATCATTTGTTTTAACTCAGTATGATGAATTACTATACTGATCATCTCTCTATACAATTAAAAAGAAAAACATTTCTGTCATAACTTTGAATTTGTTTAAAAATGTAGTGATTTTGTTTGTTTTAATTCAGAAAACAGCTTTTTGATGTTTGTCTAGATTTAAATCTTATGAATAGAAACAAACATGCCAAAGTAAAACTTAAACATTGAATTTCCTTCTTAAAGTGCATCTCCCTCTTTACTGATATATACATAACAGAGTACACAATTTTAATACAATATCCTCAGACTGTGTAAATGCTGTTAATCGAAAATGGAAATGTATAATATTAGTAGTTTTATTCATAAAATATCAGTGAACTTGCTTGTAATGTTACTGCATATTATCAGAGACTGAAAAATAGGCAAATATCACAGAATAAGGGTATTCCAAATTTGATTGAGCATTCTTACATTTCTAAATCTGCACACACTGAAAATTTTAACAGTAGTATGATCTAGTATCTGTTAGAAATCAAATGAAAAAATAAGCATAGATGTGTATATAATACTTCCCCAGAAGTGTCTTTGTTTTCAATCACAAATTAATTATTCTGTACAGATTTTTCCAGCCATATAAGAACTTCTAATTTCTGAGCCAAATAAATGCTTCTAATTTCTGTAGTCCTTTGAGGACAGGAATTCCAAACTGTGTAGAAATATTTCTATTTTTTTTTTTTAACTTCCTGTATGCCAGTTTAATATTGTTATACTCCTTTTTAATTTTTTTTTTTCTATTTTCCACACTTTAGGACTTTCCTTCTTTTCTTCTGGCAACTTCCTTTTGGTAAATCTCAGTTATGGGGGATGTTGCTGAATATTTGAAGGAACCCACCACAGAAGCCACCACCCAGATCTCTCCTCACTCGCAGTTTTACTGGAAGATTCCTCCAGGGAACACGTCTCCCTGGATTTTGTGACATCCCTACATTTTGTAAGCCTGTTTCTACTTTTCCTCAGTCATATTTATCCACATGATTGTTATTTCTATTTTTCATAACATCTTCCACTAATTTAGCAGTGTTGGCATTTGAGTTGTTCATAATTCCCTAGATAGTTCCTCAAATCCATTTTAAATAATGATATAATTACAGGGATATAATACTGGCATTTTCCTCATTAAGCCTCCTATTTCAGACCAGAGGTCATCTAACTTACCTGTTGACATGATTATTATGTAATTCATCATACAAAGGTTATATTATAATAAAAACTACAGGACAAATACAGCATATATACAATGCAAAACTGTAATATTATTTTAAACTGTATCCTCTCTTCTCTAGTAGCATGATCTATTCTGTTGTTCATAAGTTTACACCCTGTTATTTCTTTCACACTTACTGCAATACCTTGGTGAGGAATTGTTCCTCCCATTTATTTACTAAACCTCTAGTTTTTGTGTAGAAGAATTCAGCTAGAACTCTATTTTTTAAGCAACTCTTGTGTATCTTTTCCACCTGAACCAAAGAAATGCTCGTCTAACCAAGGGAGGTGGAATATGTTTCAGCCTGAACTATGTGAACAAATCCTTTCAATGCAGGCAACTGTCAAGGAAAATTCTTTCATGCATGTAATTTTACATAGGTGGATAATGTCAAGTAGGCTTAGATGTTTTTTTGAAGTGTTGTATATATTTGCTCGGACAAGGGCAATTGTGGCTTGCTCCCTACCTTAAGATGAGAGTGATAATATTTCTAATCTCACGAGGCATTTAGGTTACAGTACATGCATGAATGTTTAATGCACTCAGATTTTATAGAAAAATCCTCTCACCTTCTGGCTAAAAATAATCAGACTTAGAAGATATAACTTATTAATTAATTAAAACAATTATACTTTCCTCAGGAAATTGTACAGTAAATTTTCCTTGATGGCATCATGTAACAAAAAGTGCCAACCTATTGCCTATAATTTTTTTACTTTAGTAAAGAATCATGAGTATATGCTCAGATTGAGTAATTTGGAATGTGTTTCTGGATGTGTATGTGTCCAGTATATTGACAGTTTTGAATCTCTGTACTTGTTTTGGCTGTGATAGACTTAATTTTCTTCATAGTAGGTAGTAAGGGACTCTGTTTTGGATGTGTTCTGAAAACAGCATTGATAACACAGGGATGTTTTCATTATCACTGAGCAGTGCTTACACAGGCACAAGACTTTTCTGCTTCTCAAACCTCCCCAGCTAGTAGCTTTCAGGTTCAGCCTTGCCACCTGTACTTTCATGAAATCACAATGTGACCAGTTTTTCAGTAAAGTATTGAGAAATATCTTACATTACCAGCTTTCCTCTAAGACCATCAATATTACTGAGCAACAGTGGCTTCTTATTCACATGTTAACAAGCTCATCTTCTAAAGCTAAGTAGCTAATGTCAAATATGTAATTTGGGTCTTCTGACTCCTCTCTTCATCCATAACTATTGAATCCAATGAACAGGAAGAACAGGCTACTGTTTTTCAAGTCAGATTCCTTTGTTCAAATGATGCAAAGCAAACCTTATTCCTAGGAAATCACTTTGTAGTTATAAGTCAACAATTCCACTACACTACTGTGTTCTGAATAGCTAAAAGTATTTCACCGCATTTTAACATTTAATGTCATATGATACATGAAAGTAAAACATCCTGTTATCTCACTGGAGAATAACTTCACAGAAATAACTTCTCAGAAAACGGACAAATACTAATGCTGGTAAAAATCTGTTTAACAATTCAAATACTTCTTCTAACTTATATTGTTGAAAGAGTAATGCACTTCATGTACAGACTGCATTTTCACAGTTTCTTTTCCTGACTACCTTCTAAAACATTTTCATGCAATGGGTTCAGCAGAAAAAGGTGAATTTTTCATACAGGCAGTATGCAGACAAGGATAGTTAATTTTTAAGACTTTTTCTTTGTGCTAAGACTAATTATTGCACATCTCAGATACTTCACATTTTCTCTTTCTAAACATTAGTTTAAGAAATCCAATATTCTAAAATGAATTGCAATGTTTATGAAATATAATTAATATACTGGAGCAGTTATTCAGATGGGCTGTGTTAACTGCACTGAGGTCTAGGTAGTACAATACTTTAAAATAAGTCAGTTGAAGTTTATAATAGAAATATTACTGACTCACATGCCTTTTGTGTACAAATTAGTCCTTTTCTGCAATAAGTTTATCAACCCATCCAGACCATTTGATTCATTTTTACATCTGATTCGCATCCAGATTTCATCCTGTAGATCACTGGCTTAGCACCTCTTCTCTTGTTGTGTACAATCAACAATGTAAAAGAAGAAGTTTTTTAATAAAGTCCTTGGCAGAACATGACATGAAGTATTAGTGGAAATGACAAACTATTCAGTTCAGCTCCACACCCACGTGACCTTTAGCCAATGATTATTACCTTTTTTC
Source organism: Melopsittacus undulatus (assembly GCF_012275295.1). NCBI lineage: Eukaryota > Metazoa > Chordata > Aves > Psittaciformes > Psittaculidae > Melopsittacus > Melopsittacus undulatus. The sequence continues at coordinate 97,033,248 of NC_047528.1, forward strand.
TGAAAACACAGACATATCTAAAACATATTAATTAAAGGTTTGATGAGGTTGTACTCCCAATATTGTATTGTTTATGTTACATATGTCTGTCTTCAGCTGTCAGGGCCTTGAGGACACTAGCAGACCTCAGCTGCCCATACCATTTTCATCGTTCTCACCATTCTCACTATTCTCTCAGGCTTGAACATCTGGCCCTTTCAAGAGCTTTGTTGTAAATATACCTATCCACATCCCTGTCACCAGTCTTGCTTTCTGGGTGGACCTTGGATCTGAGCTGTGAGTGACCTAGTCTTTTAGCCCTGTTCCCTTTGCAGTCTCCAGACCACACAGAATCACAGAATCACAGAATCTCAAGGGTTGGAAGGGACCTCAAAAGATCATCTAGTCCAACCCCCCTGCAAGAGCAGGGTAACCTAGAGTACATCACACAGGAACTTGTCCAGGTGGGCCTTGAATATCTCCAACGTAGGAGACTCCACAACTCCCCTGGGCAACCTGTTCCAGTGCTCTGTCACTCTTACTATAAAGAAGTTCTTCCTGATGTTAACGTGGAACCTCCTATGCTCCAGTTTACACCCATTGCCCCTTGTCCTGTCACTGGACATCACTGAAAAAACCCTAGGTCCATCATCCTGACACCCATCTTTTACATGTTTGTAAACACTGATGAGGTCACCCCTCAGTCTCCTCCAAGCTAAAGAGACCCAGCTCCCTCAGCCTCTCCTCATAAGGGAGGTGTTCCACTCCCTTCATCATCTTTGTGGCTCTGTGTTGGACTCTTTCAAGCTATTCCCTGCCCTTGAACTGAGGGGCCCAGAAATGGAAGCAATATTCCAGATACAGCCTCACCAAGGCAGAGTAGAGGTGGAGGAGAACCTCTCTTGCCCTGTTAGCCCACTCTCTGGACTTGCATTTGCTACTTACTGATGTAAGGATCAGAGGCAAACTGCAGAGTGTACTTACGTATCGGTTATGTTGTGATCAATGGATTTGAGCCTGGGACTGAGATTAAAGTAAACACATGTTAACTGTTATAGCAAAAGATTTTTTTGTCTTAATTTTTGCTGTGTTCTTTTCTTCACTGTTTTTCCCGCCTTTGTTTCTTTATCCATATATGTCTCCCCATTCTAATTCACCTCTAAGTAGTGCTTTACTCACATATAGTAATTATACCTGTATAAGCTTTTTTTGACCTTGTGGGCTTGCAGGCCTTCATTTTCGGAACACTAATTTATTTTTCTCTTTTTATGTTTAAAGGCATATACTAAAAATAAGAAATGGGGTTATATTCTTTGATTCTACAATTATTGTCTGAAAATTAAATTCATCATGTATGGACATAAAACCACACAAAAAAACATAGAAGATCTTCCTTGTCTTAGAGGACTTTCATTAAGCTCTTTGTAGATTTTTGCATATAAAATTATAACTTAAGTGCCTCTTGATACTGACACAGAAATGTAAAAATATTTTTACATAAATAGACTGCATACACATACTCATTTAACATCCTTTGTGAGGTAAGACTCTATAGTATCTACCTGTATATTGGTTTGAGCAAAACAGGGGATGAATACAGTTCCATTTCAAAATATATATTGATATTATACGTGTGCAATTCTTATTGTCAGAAGTAACATTTAAGTGTTTTTCTCTTGGTATTTATAAGTCATTATCTTGAATAGCAATGATTTCATTTTAAAGGTTTACTTACAGAAAAGGAAACAAAATAAAATACATGTATTCAGAGAAATCTTGAAGTAAGTGGTAAATAAAAGATGTGAAATTAGGGATTTATTTTTTTAAAAAAACTTTATCCATTCTTAACAGGTGTTCTGGTACTATTTTCATTCCACTGACTCTGACTGAGAACCAGGTTAAAAAAAAGATACTAATTTCAATTTTTATGAAGTTTTAATGTGCTGGGATAATATTTTTAATATTTGGATTGGCTCATTTAAAAAGATAGATTAGCTTAATAAATTTTTTCTTAAAACCAATGCTTTTTCAAAGTATCACTGAAGTTTTATGTTAAACCAAAGCAACAAGATTGTATTTTCTATGGTAAAATATAGACTGAGAAGAGGCAAACATGCTTTACAAACATGAGCATAATGAATGCACCACCAATCCAAAATGTGTTTTGCACAGAAAAAGACTATATATAAACTTTCAAGAGAGGTTTCTTCATACTAATTTTTCAAAAGTTATGATTGTGATTGGTTAGTTTAGTTGCAAGTTTGTGATCAGTCTGGTGACTACCTGATAGAGTGATTATCCTTGTAGGTGAAAATAAACATTTATTTAAAATTAGAAGCATTTTAAAATATTGTATAAGCAAAGTTGTATACACTGTCTAAAATCCTTCTTATTAAAAAGGTATATGAGGGAAATTAAAACAGAATTATTCTACTCATATGACAGTGTTCAAGAATTTTAATCATCTATATCCCAGTCTCAAGGGAGGTGTGTTGCCTACCTGGGGCATGGATCAGGGATGCTGCAGAGAGGCTGCCTGCTCTAGTAAGTCCCACGGACTATTACCCACTTCTAGTGATACATGTGGGTGCTAGGGATATAGATGGTAGTAGCCTGGGGAGCATAAAGAAGGACTACAGAGCTCTGGGAGAGGTGGTCAGGGGCTCTGGAGCTCAGACTGTCTTTTTGTCAATTCTCCAGGATACAGGGGAGGACCTTAAAAAAAATAGGAGGATTTGACAGTTTAGTAAGTAGTTAAAAGGGTGGTGTCATAGTCAGGGGTTTGGGTGTCTTGAACATGGGACCCAAGTTTGTAGACCAGGTCTACTGGGGGCTGGTGGAGCTGCTCCGATAAGGGAAAGAGTGGTTTTGCTGGGAGGCTTGCCAGACTTGTCAAGGATGCTTTAAACTAGATGTGCTGGGGGAGGAGGGCATCATCCCATCCCAACACACCCAGCCAGCTGCCAGCACCTATAACAAATGCTCAGAGCAATATAGAGATATTCCAGCTGCCCCAGCCAATGAGCTGGCTTCATTTGGAGCTCAGCTCAGATGCCTCTATACAAACCCCTGTGGCATGGGTAACAAACGAGAGGAATTAGAGATGTGTGGACATCTATGGGGGTATGATATAATCGGCATCACAGAAACATAGTGGGATGGCTCCTATGACTGGAGTGTTGGAATGGAAGGCTACAGGCTTTTTAGAAAAGACAGGCCTGGTAGGAGGGGAGGGGGAGTTGTCCTTTATGTTAGGGATAGGCTGGAGAGTATGGAACTCTGTCTGGGGACAGGTGAGCAGTTAACGGAGCATTTGTGGGTCAGGGTTAAAGGGAGAACAGCGATGGGAGACATTACTGTGGGGATCTGTTACAGACAGCCTGATCAAGAGGAGCCTGTGGTTGAAGCACTCTACAGACAGATAGGAAGTCTCACACTCGCAGGCCCTTGTTCTCATGGGGGACTTCAACCACCCTGAAATCTGTTGGAGGGACTGTACAGCCTGGCACAAACAGTCCAGGAGGTTCATTGATTGCATGGAAGACAACATCCTTCTGCAAGTAATAGAGGATCTGACAAGGAGAACTGCCGTGCTTGACCTCATGCTCACCAACAGGGGAGGGCTCGTTGGAAATATGAAATTTACACCTTTTTCATATAAAGTTTGTGTTAAAATCCTTTGATAAAATACAACACTGTAAAATATTAGACTTATTTTTCAATTACTTAATAGCAAAATCTACATATTTTACTATCACTGTAGCAAAATCAGTGTATGAAACATGATAGAAAGGAGTGATTATATTGTGTAACATTTCAGTTTACATATGCAAACTTAACACACGGTGGGGTTATTTAAAAGACTAGGGTACTGTGAAACCATTCATCCTTCAGAAATCATGAACAAAGCTGTAGCTCTTCTTTGGAACCACTTTTGTTCTAGCTAAAAATCTTTTCTTGTACTGGAGTTTTTTTGGACATACTATGAAACAGAGAAAGTTCTGTCTTTCATATCTGCTGTCACATACAATACTGATGTAAAATGACAAAGCATTCCACTTCCACATCATAAGGCTTGCCATATCTTTATGACAGTCAGAGTTTTATTTACGATCTTATGAAATATCAGTTTGCATTCACTCCATTATATCCAAATATTGAAACTTCATGAAATCACTTAAATGAAAGACTTTTATAAAGTTGGTTTTGTCAGTAGTATAGCTCTGAACAGATAATCCATAAAAATAAACCCCTAAATACACAGGGAAATTGAAAGGGGTTCTGTAATTCAATCTATTAATATGCATTTGCATTTCTGTATGACCCAGCAAAAACACATGCATGTTACTTTCTAAAGCAGTGCTGTTCTTGGCAGCCACAAAAGACAGCTTAGTACAAAGCTCTTCTTGTGCCATTTGTTTTCACAATATCCTAAAAACGCTGCCCAGCACTGTCACTTCTGCACTCCATTACCTTCAAATTATCTTCTGTCATAATAAGCATAATGAAAATTTTTAAGATAATTGAAAATTCATTAAACCTGTACATTCGTAAACACTGATGTATTCTTCTGTAGTGATGTGCACTCAATAAAGGTCTCCATAGGAAGACAACAATTTAATTTACAGTGTTAAATTTTTGTTTCATCATAGTTCTTGGCCATGCCATCCATGCATTTTTCCACAGCATTCTCTTATATATTTTAAAGAACTGGATTGATAAAACTATAGGTATGTTATAAACAACAGCTCCTAAATATGTATATTGTTATTATCACTTTAACAGACTATTGTTATCTATTTGATGGATTAATCTTGTGCCACTTGTCAGAAGGAAAGTGTCCAGCCCTCAACTAGCTTAATGGTATGTTCATATGCCTGTGCCCTTATTGCATGTAGTCATGTGTTACTGGCCATTGTCAAGTCATAGAATCATAGAATAGTTAGGGTTGGAAAGGACCTTAAGATCATATAGTTCCAACAACCCTGCCATCAGCAGGGACACCTCACACTAAACCATATCACCCAAGGATCTGTCCACCTTGGCCTTGAAAATCACCAGGGATGGAGCATTCACAACCTCTCTGGGCAACCCATTCCAGTACCTCACCACCCTAACAGGAAAGAATTTCTTCCTTATAACCAATCTAACCCTCCCCTGTTTAAGTTTTAACCCGTTACCCCTTGTCCTGTCACTACAGCCCCTAATGAATAGTCCCTCCCCAGAATCCCTGTAGGCCCCCTTCAGATACTGGAAGGCTGCTACAAGGTCTCCACGCAGCCTTCTCTTCTTCAGGCTGAACAGCCCAAACTTTCTCAGCCTGTCTTCATATGGGAGGTGCTCTGGTCCCCTCATCATCCTCATGGCCCTCCTCTGGACTTGTTCCAACAGTTCCATGCCCTTTTTATGTTGAGGACACCAGAACTGCACACAATACTCCAAGTGAGGTCTCATGAGAGCAGAGTAGAGGGGCAGGATGATCTCCTTGGACCTGCTGCTCACGCTCCTCTTGATGCAGCCCAGGATACGGTTGGCTTTCTGGGCTGCAAGCGCACACTGAAGCTAGCTCATGTTCATTTTCTCATCGACAAACACCTCCAAGTCCTTCTCCACAGGGCTGCTCTGAATGTCTTCTCTTCCCAGCCTGTAGCTGTGTTTAGGATTGCTCTGACCCAGGTGTAGGACCTTGCACTTGTCATGGTTAAACTTCATGAGGTTGGCATCATCCCACCTCACAAGCATGTTAAGGTCCCTCTGGATGACATTCCTTCCCTCCAGAGTATCAACCGAACCACACAGCTTGGTGTCATCAGCTAACTTGCTGAGGGCGCACTCAATCCCACTGTCCATGTCACTGACAAAGTTGTTGAACAAGACCGGTCCAACACTGATCCCTGAGGGATGCCACTCGCTACTGGTCTCCAGATGGACATTGAGGCATTGACCACAACTCTTTGCATGCAGCCATCTAGCTGGTTCTTTATCCACTGAGTGGTCCACCTATCAAACTGATGTCTCTCCTGTTTAGAGACAAGGATATTGGGTTGCCCAGGCCTTTGGCTTGATTTGCTATAAGGATTATTATATCTTGAAACTGTTGAAGGAATCTTGCTGTTTACTGTATATGTGTTCTTTGTAATCATGAAGTCGTACAGTTTACATTATATTGATATTCATTTGATACAAAATGTGCAAAGTAAAATTATTACAATAAATTATCCAGTTGAAGACTGAAGTTAAGCAGAAGGTATTATAAGCCTGATCTTACAAACTGATCACTGACTTGCAGGCCTTAGGTCTCTCTGGCTACATTTCTTGAGGTGAAGAATTAGATGTTATATTTATGTTAAGGTGTATATTATTTAAGTAACTTAATTTAGAACTATATATTATGTAGATTTGCATGTATATATAAAAATAATTCAAACTGATATGCTGTTCGTTGTCAAATCTCAGATGCATTCATAGTCTAAAACACTATTCACCTAAGATCTCAGCCAGAAACACATTATGCCAGCTGGCTCGGAGTCACCAGCTTGGAGAAGCCTCTTTAATTCTTTTTTTTTTTGGCCTTTTCTTATTTCACTGCTATAGAAAGCAGATAACTGTACAGCATCTTTATTTCCACATGTGTGCTCATATAAATGAATAATAACATGAATGAGGGTCTATTTTTTCCCCCTTATTCTCTAGTGTAGAAGTCACAGGATATTTTAGTACCATATCTTGCAATTTACTGGTTGGATACCTAAATAAACATAGAAGTTATGCAGTTAGACATCTTAAAAACGCTATAGCATTGATTTTTATCTTAATGACAGAATAATTTTCCTCATAAAGCAAAAAGTCTTTGGCCTCAGTATTGTTCCTGTATTGTACTTTTAAATGGATTATGTGCCAGAAGTTTTTACTGACTACCCTAGTTACTTTAACACCTATTTTCTGCTCAGCTACTAGCAGAAAATAGTACTTAGTTGGTGTAAATTGATCAGGCTGCCTGCAGCTAAAGGATTTTTTTATTATAATAAAGTCTTTAGAGGAATACTGTTCTCTCATCTTTATCAGATATCTCACACATCAGATATGACATGACATTTTATAACTTTGACTAGAAACACATAGTGGTGTGCAGCCACTAGGTTAAATTCTGAAAATTCAAAAGACACGCTCACATTAAAATGTGCACAGAATAATAAGAAATACAGTGGCTGCCACAGACAAAAGGTCTATTATCAAATAATCCTAATTCAAACATGGACAATTCTTTTGTCAAATAATAACAGCACTGAGTCAATCTGAAAGCACCAGGAAAGATCCGTGTCTTCTGGTCTTGTGACAATTAATCCATAAGAATTGGAATCAGAATTTTAAGATCCAACTCTGTCGGTATTTTCCATAGAATGCTGGTGATAAGTAACCTTTTCAATAGCTGTTTATGCAATCATATTGAAAATATTTAAAACATTCAAACACTGGTATTGCTGAAGCATTTTACTGTGCTACTAAGCTCTTCAGCTCTGAATTGAAAACAGATAAATTAAATATAAATGCAAGGTGTAGCATACAATAGTCAGTGGTACTGAATGACTCTGTTATGATCAAACTAAAAGCATGAACACATTAGATATTGGAATTGGTATGTACACTAAGATAAAAAGCACTAAGCCTTATCTCAGAAACTGGCATTATTTCTAGAACTTGTTAAACTGGTGGCTCAAATGGGCAATGAAGTCTTTTCAAGTTTCAGATATCTCTTCCAAAGTTCTTTGAAAGGTGCTCTGAGAAAACACCACTAAGTGAAAATTGGTATTTGAGAAGACAGTTTTTGCTGGAATAAACATTCATCACTTCAAAAATATATCACATTCTATTTTCCCTTTTATTCTTGCAGCACAATTGAAAAAATAGTAAAAGAGAAAAAAAGAAGAATGAGTCTCAGTGGTCATACTGCAAGATAATTCTACATCAAAAACCTGCTAAATAACTGTGAACAGAATTTGAAGTTTGGGGAGAGAGTTTTACTGCAGCTACTGCTTGCCAAACTGTACAGGCACAAACTACTGAAATATCTGCCCTCAATATTATTTTGATAAAGTCAGAAAAAGAAAAGCTCAACTAGTGTTTGGACAATAGCTAACAAAGAACTACCTGAAGCAGTCTCTTCGGATGAAAACTGCAGCCAATTCATTTTAGGAAGAACTTTCTGATGTTTTAACACTACAGCAGAGATCATTTGGGCATGGCATTAATCAAAATGGAGTAGGGAATAACAGTTAGATATAGAACTATGAGGTTTCCTGTGCACTTACAGTGAGGTGCTAATGGAGTTTTATTTGACCCTGCCAACCACTCAGCCTTTGTGTGTTCTAATACACTTGATAACAAAGGACATTTCATGTGATTTATATAAACCACTGCTTATTTGAGAACACCTCCTAGTATGTTATCATAACCCATATTTAAGAGAGAGGAACCATATTCCTAGGGAGAGCAAACTGTGTAGATAAAATTTGCCTAAAATGCCTTTGATATCTTCTAAGCCCTGCAACTTTTATATTTCATCACTCTTAACTGATAATCCATTTTTAATTAGCAATATCACAGCTGTTTTGTTGCTTGTACAAGTATAAAGGGGAGAGGAGAATGCAATGAATCCATGGAAAGGCAGATCAGCTAATAATTGTCTTTGTTTAAGCCACTCATGTGACTACTAAATTTCATCAGAAACAGAAGGGAAAAAATAATTTTCTTTTGCTGTGAGGCACAGGGCATTTATTTTCTCTCTGGAAAAAATAATAAAGAGGAGAAATAATCACTTAATGTGTGCATTTTGAGGTGATTATTTTGTTAATTCCCCGGGTTTCCTCAGTTAGAATGATCATCAGGAATGGGAAAGTATTTTGTTAGCTTTGAAGTCCCCAGAAACTGCTTTTGCTTTTCCTTGAATTTTCTGTAGCACCTCTCTTTATTTCAACACTTCCCAACTGATTCCTCCTCTGTTCTGACCGTCTCTTCTTTCTTCCCTCCAAATAATTATGAAAAAAGCAAGCCTGTGAAACTGTTATTATGAAGAACCTTGAATCCATTTGAATCCATTAGGAGAAAAACCTTTGGAGATCTCTTCAGGGTATAATAGCCTCCTTCTTGAGCAAAGAAATAAGGCTAGTTGAGCTAGTTAGAGTTTTCTCAGGAAGGGATGCAGTGTATTTACTGAAGTTGAATATTTCATGTTGATAGTTTTCAAATGACTTAATCAGGTATTTTCATTTAATATTTGTTAATCCTTTCACCTGAAGTTGGACTGCACCTTTTTTTTTTTTGTTTGTGGTCTTTGGTTGGTTTTTTTTGTTTGTTTGTTTTTTATTATTATTGACAGCACGGATAACTACCAAAGTTTAAATGAGAAATTTAATCATAGAATCATAGAATGGTTTGTGTTGGAAAGGACCATAAGATCACTTAGTTCTAACCCCCCTGCCATGGGCAGGAACACCTCACACTAGACTGTGATCCTAAGGCTCTCTCCAGCTGGCCTTGAGCACTGGCAGGGGTGGAGTATTTGCTGCTTCTATGGGCAACCTGTTCTAGTGCCTCAACACCCTCACAGTAAAGAACTCCTTCCTTACACCTAACCTGAATTTCCCTGCTTAAGGTTAAACCCATTACCCCTTTTCTTATTGCTACAGTCCCTGATCAAGAGTTCCACCCCGACATCCTCATAGACCCCTGCAGACAATGGAAGGCTGCTATGAGGTTTCCACACAGCCTTCTCTTCTCCAGGCTGAACAGTCCCTGTTTTCTCAGCCTGTCTTCAAATGGGAGGTGCTCCAACCCCCTGATCATCCTCGTGATGCTCCTCTGGACTTGCTTAGGTAATGGAAAACCAAGGTAAACAGATCTTTTGGAACTTATGCTGTCTATATCAAGATATAAAAATATAGTAGGCATTCATCTGAGTAGCAGTTCTAATATTTTTAGTACCAATCCAAAATGACAAGAAATTATGTAATTAAACTGCACAGCTTGCTGCAAAAGAGAAAGTCTCTGTTACCACTTCTTTGCCATTATTACTTAATTTTTTGTTAAATTGTCTGTTAAAATCTCCACTTGCTACTTTACAAAGCCATGATTGTCACTGTATCAACATATGCAAATGGTAATTGCTGTTTTATTTGCTGGCTGTACATCAATAAAGTTAAGACTGCTCCATTGAGGTAACACAAAGCTTTTTAACAAGTAAGCAGTTTTGAGCCTACAAAAAAAATTTACTATCTAAATATAGGTCAGTGTATTTTACTGTTTGCTCAGAGAAAAGTAAGTTCAAAATTTATTAAAAGTTTCTGGTACATAACAGTTTTAATATCCAAATAAGTCACCTCATTAAATATCAGCTATGTTATGCATAATAGAGAACATATGAAAATTTAATTATAAACATAATGTATAAATAACTAGTAATATCTATAATGCAAATTGACATTTAGGTTCAATTTTTTGTATTGTTGAATTATTATTAAAAATAATGAATATTTTATTCCAAATTATCAGAAAAAGCCATTTAAGAAAGTCAGATTATTTTGCCACTGGGCATAGTGCAGAACAAAAGTATAACTGGATTCAAAAAAGGAAAATTCATGGAAGACACAAGGGTAGCTGTTAAAAGCAATGATCAAAATGCTACCTAATGAGGATTGCCGGAAGCTGGAACAGTATTCTAAAAGGCCACTCTGTGACTGAGCTCTTTCCTAAACTGCTAGTGGCAACTGATAGAGCATGGTTGGAGAGCTAAATGGTTGTTGTGACTATGTTCACTTTATTAGCAGATCAGCAAACTGAAGTAGCTGGTGCTGCATTGCCTAAATGTAGCCTGTGAGCATTATTAGGGATTTTTATCCGACTAGATTTAATCTACTCCCAAGTGTGGGAGACTCTTCAAAACTTGATATTCGAAGTGTCTGAAGGAAAGTTCTTCCACAGACATCTGTTTTTATGACTGTGGGTCCTCTCAAAGCCACTTACAGAAATGCCAGATCAACCTTTTACAACCTACCTAATGCTAATGACTTCAGCATGGCCACAAGGACTAACAATCCTGGTTTTATTCCATGGTCATGTTTCCCCCTCATTTCTCTTCCTCCTGATTCTGTTCCTGCACATTTCTAAGTAATGCCATGATACCTGCTGCCTAAACTGCCCCTGAGTTATTCATGGTTGTGAACAAAGACACTGGAAGGGAAATTGGTGGGCTTAATTTTGCAGCTGCAGCAACCACCGTGTGAGGACATCCCAAAGGCTGCTCTGGCCCTCTCAGACTGCTTTCTTCTTACACACCTATTTTGTAGTGTGTTACTAAAATTGCTTGGGTCCAGCTCAGCTGGAAGGTCTAGGCCTCATAAACTAATGTGGACTGATGGCCCCACACTGCTTTTGTGATGCTGCACAACTAACACTGGCTCCAAAATTTTGGGGTGTGAATGGATAAGATAGAGGTCATGTGTTGTTAGCTGTTGTCCTAATGTTGTCATATTTATGACAAACTCTGACAGCATAAATCCATGTTCAAGAGAGTGATCATTGCATAATGTAACCTCATACCTCTTGATTCTCAGGAATAACTTTCAGGTAGGGTGTTGGTAAGTCCACTAAAGGCAAAGCTGTGATGAAGGTTACCAAGCCTGTTCTCAAAATTATCTTCCTTTGTGGAGAGCAAGTGGGAGATACAGATGAAAAATATCCAGATTTTGTACTCTGGACCCCTGAACTAGACAGAGGTAGCTAATGGGAATCCCATTCCTTCTCTGATGCTTTCACCTGGCTACTACAGCTTTGCAAATCCTGTAAACCACTCATGACACACAAGCCTCAATACACCAAGGGAGTGGATTTGTGAATATTTTACAAGTCTTCCCCAAAGGATTTATCTTATCCATGTTTTCCACATGTCTGACGTCAGACTCACAGGGAGTACTTGAACAGAGAGGGTAACACACGATGTCAGTGTAACTGCTTGCAGTACAGGGCACATGCAAGTCCTCCCAGCTGGGCCATGAGGCAGCACCCTGACAATGAACAAAACCTGATTTAGCTGTACTCTAATGTGAAGAACATAACTTGATCCCAGAAGGACATTTTAGCAGAGAGTAAAGGGACCTCTGCACACCATTGACATTTAGCATTTTCTTAAAATAAGCTTTTGATAGTGTCTTGTGTAAATGACCCTAAAATACAGTGCAATGTTGCACAAAGTAATTCTGGCAGGGTTCGCTAATGTTTCAAAGGCAGCATCATATTTATACATGGTTCTACTTGAAATAATAGCTTGTTTGTATATCAGGAGCCACTAGCAAACTGTCAAATCAAGTCCTCTCTTACATTTTGGATGGTACAACTTAGATGAGATCTAACTTGTCATCAGTACTTTGAACATTCTTTCAGTGTTGAAATGGTGTGTTGAAAGCCACCTTATACTAGAAATTCTATTTAGTAAAAAAATTACATAGTTGTTTGTTTTAAATGTATCTTCACAAACTTTAGTGGGAAACAATAACTAACCTGCACCAGTACTTACACTTTCTTTGATGCTTATTCAACTGAGTCCCAGACAACATCTTTTTCTTAGAATTCTGTCTGTTTTCTTTTGCTTCTTCATGCTTTTTCCTACTCTTCCTGGCTTTTACTGTATTTCTCTTTCTCTTTCCTTGAAATACAGCATATGTATTTCTCTTTCATATGTTGATTTACTTATTTACATCCGCTCACTTTTTTCCCCATATCTTCTTTTATGGTGCTATGATGTGAGGGTAATTTATTGAATTTGTATGAAAAATCTAATCAAAGATAGGTAAAATGGAAAAAACTACTAAATACCTTCCAGTTTCATCTTTTTCTGGCATGACAAGATTGCAAAGACTATGTTTTCGTCACTTTTAAATTGTCTATGAAATAGTATGTTTGATGCTATATACCCTCTCACCCTTCTCTCATATATAGGATAACCGAGAAAGTGTAAATTCATGACTGGCAAACATAAGAGTTGCTGGGTCACAATATAACATTTCATGGCCTGTATCACTCTGTTAAATGATCACTTAGCATATTATCAATAATCTTGTGTGTACTGGGGACAGAGGCCTGGAGTGAAAGAGTGGATTTAAACCTGAGGAAGAGTTGGGGTATGTTTACCCTAAGTGTGTAAATATTTGGGAGATTTTGTTAGTGGTGGTTTTGTTTCCCAATACCCAGAAGCGTAATTAGATATTTATAGTTAAAAGAAGGAAATTAATTTCCCCAAGTCAAGCCTGTTTTGCCTGCAACAGTAACCATTAAGAAATCTCCCTGTCTTTATCTCAACCTGTGAGTTTTCTCACTCTCATTCTTCCTTATAATCTTTATCATGGTATTCCTTGCTCTGGGGAGGATGAGTGGGCATGTGGCTGTCAGCCAGGCCAACCCACTATATCATGCAATGAATGTTTTAACACTCGGAGAAATGTCACACAAAATAATGACATAACTGATTACTGAGCACCTGTGTTTTCAAATATTATGACATGAAAAGTTCTTTCCCCCCTCCCCAACACCCCCCCTTTTTTTATTAAGTTTCTTAACTGCACTGTTATCTAAAAAATTAATATCTGCTCTGCATTTCTCAGCTAAGTTTTCTGCTCCTATAGTTACACTGTGTGCACTTTTGATAAGATGCTATCTAGGTTCACAGGAATATTTGGAGGAAATAAATAATTATACTGATAAAATATTAATTGCCACTGAATACCTTTGCTTTGGTCATCTGTATCTCAATTAGCTCATTACGTGGGAGGTTATTTAAGATACTTTTTTTTTTGCAGTAAGTAATTAAAAATTATTAAAGCAGATGATAGAAAAATTCATAAGGGTCACACAGTGTTGGCAGAAACAGTTGCCAACTTTTTGTGAGACATTCTTTTTTCAAGCTGTCTCATTAAGGTTTTTTTGCCTTCCAAGGCTTGTCCCTCATAGTTTATAACAAACAGTGGTGAACATATGAATACAAATAATTTGGGCTTGAATATAACTTCAGTTATTGAAAAATGACAACAAAGGTCAAAACCTGGCAATTTTTAATCATTTTATAAAAATATGTGTCCAACGTTCTTTGAAGTGAACTGGGAACTGTGGCTGGGAGCATGTTTTATCAAATGGCAATGAAATATAAGGCCCTAGATTGCTTCAGCAGCTTTGAAATTCCAAGAAGATCAAAGGACATCATATCCTAATGGAATACTGATATCAAGTATTGCATGTGGTCAAGAGCTATTGCATTGTCCTAGGAACAACAGGGAGTTTGGGGATATTTTTCTCTTCTAGAATAGATTTACGAACAGTTTTCAAATATTTCTAAACTTGGGCTTAAGAATTTATTGGTGTTGCTGCAGAGGTTAAAGCCAGGGGTGGCCTTCAAGGGGAAGCACAGCTAAAACATAAGCTTAAGAAGATTTCAACAGGCTCTTTTCTTCACACGCACACTCATATTTACCTTTAACACAAAGGAAGAAGTGTTGCCAGTTGTGATCATATAAAGGAGGAAAGGATCTCTATACAGTGACATGGAGTGATTCAGAAATTGGACTACACTAACTGCCCTGAGTTTTTCCATTGCATCTCTGATACTCATTAAGACTTATAATATCTCAATTCCTTTAAAAAAAAAATGTTTGTGACTGTCTAAAAGCATAACAAAAAAAATGTGGCTTTTTTCTTCCAGGGAGGTTTGTCTAGATAAGGCAGAGAATAAAATAAACTTCTTACTGTTTATCAGACCTCCCCTTAGCTTCAAAGTAAGAATCAGAAATGTAGAATATCTCATTAAAATAGAAATGTCAAGCTTAAGATAAGTTCTGAAGGACAGTAAAAGGTAAAGAGCCCTCTTAAATACCATGGCACTGCTAGTTCATTAGATTGGGACTAGAATTGTTAACTAAGTTGTCAACCAGTACTGAGAAGGAATTACACTGATACAGCACTTTAATATGCTCAGAAGGTGCAAAGATTTAAATACCATATTTTTGTCCCTAATGAGAATTAGATGCCGCGGCCAGGTGGAGGGGAGAAAACACCGATACGATGTAGGTTCACAAAATGCTCCGTTTATTGATTACAAGGCTGCTCTTAATATACTGTCTTACACGCGATCACGCATTACTTGATTGGCTGCTTCACTTTGCCCACGAGGGATACACGCTCCCCTTTACCTCTCCTGATTGGTTTCACACCTTCGCTTCAGCTTAGCGTTACATCATGCTTCTGGCATCTTGTTATTGCGTTCCTGTTTTGCTGACCTTGACGCTTCCTCTTCCAGCCTGGGGTCAGAGGTTCACTTTCTCACAGCTTGCTGTAGGCCTGTTCAAGCGCCCATGCTCGACCCCCAACATCTCCCCCTCTTTTTTCAAATAAGGCGTTCGTCATCTGCTGCATGCGTTGCATAATACATTGTAACAAACAAGGTCCAAAAAACAAAATTAACAACATAATCATTATTGGTCTGCTAAACATCATGATTAAACTCCTTAACCAACTACTTATTCCTAACGTTTTTAACCAAGAGTCTATAGGATTTGTTTCTACAGTAAGTTCTTTAAGTTCAAACAATTTCTTGTGAATAGATTCAGAATGATCAGAAAGATTCATACAACACATGCCCAGAAGCATTCTAATGCAAAGGGGATGTGAAGCAGCTGCAGAAGTAAACTGTACAGTGTTAACAGTCAAGGAGTTACACTCCCCCTTTTTTTTTTTTTTTTTTTGTCAGACAAAAAGCCATTTATTACAAAGCATTAACTCCTTATATACTATTGCTTACACACACCTACAGCAATTTGGCATATCATGATTGGATATTTGTCTTGAAGACCCTTAGTGACTAACATATAATTGGTTAAGCACAGGTGTGAGAACTTGACCTCGAACGCTTGCCAACAGTCCACAGTTCTCATAACTCAATGAATTATAGCTTCTTCTTATCTTGCTTGCTTAGGCTTCCTCGGGCCTCTCACGGCCTTGCTGTATCCCTCAGAGTTATTCAGAGCTCATGTACCAAATCTCCATTCTCCTGTGAGAACACTGTCTCCACATCTCCCCCTTTTTAGTTTTACTAAAAGTTTTTTACAATTTCGTATGTCTGCTCTATCACTGCTGGACTTGTGTAACATAACAACCCACTACTCTAGGTAGCATTATTTCAGTAAGATTAGTCTGATTTGAAGTCACTTGAACCTTTATAACATGTGGCATACCAGTGAATCCTACACACCATATAACAAGTTGGAATAGTTGGGATTTAACAGATGTGCTCAGTATAATTGTCCATTACCCATGGTCACACATAATAGAACAGATATTACAAAGATTTTACACAGATTTCTATCATTGCTGTTTCTTTATGTTGTTCTGCGGCTTTATACTTTTCGCTGGCAGTCAGTATGGTCCTGTTGATAGCTGTACACAGCTGGGCCTACCCTTTTTCTCCTGTATGGCTCTCTGATAACAGCGGAGGCCATCCCTCACATCAAGGTCTGGCATGGCATGTGTCTCCACCGCTCTACGCCTGCTGGGTTGCAGCCAGCAGCGAAGCTAAAGGTTATTCTTGGTGGCAAACACAGAGGCCAACCCAGTCTTGCCCTTGATTATGGTAGCAAGCATTTGGTCAATCTCAGTCCTTGCACCTTGTTGTCAATGCAGAGTTTCACCTGCTTTACCCAGTAACAAGTCACTACTACAGCAAAGCACACATAGATTTACATTAGCAGAGTAACTATCACAGAGTGCATCAGCATGTTGAAGATGCTAATGACAGTGAGTAACTAACCAAAGAAACTTCTTACCAGTGGAGTTCTCCCACCCTCTTAATTTGTTCCATTACCTGCTTTGTAACAGTACCATCATATTAGAATATTTCTAGCTTTTACCTTAGCATTTTCGAGCAGCTGCTGCAAATTTGCATTCTTTAACATCTCTTTTACAAGTGACAAATCCATACAATACAAGGTATAGTTTCTTGTTAGCAACTGGCTAGTAAATACAGGTGGTTTTATACACAAAATCACAACCTCTAATAATAGCTACTTTACAAGCATGCATATTCAAGCTGTTAATTTTCAGTTGCTCTCAAGTGTTTTTTTGTTGTTTTTTTTTTTTTTTTAAAATCGCTCTCTCTGCTTTGCACAGCTAAAACCACCGGCCTATCGGCAACTGCACTTTTTCATTAACCTTTTCTTGCCCGAAAGGTTAAACTGCTACCTGTTAAAACTTTTACATGAACCTGACAACAAAAAATACACAGAACACTGTCTGCCCTCATTACAAACATAGACAGACACAGACACGCATGGGATCCCACAAGCACACTCCACACAACTACAGTATTTGAAACACAAAATCCAGACAATCATTGTTCCCACTGCACAGTCCCGCATACAGGACGTGGCACAAGGACCCTGTAAAGACTATAGGAAACCAGCTCCGAGAAGCATCATCACAGTGTGGGGTGACAGGCTCAACCTTAGCAGGCGTCCCCGCAGAGGCTCTGCCTCCCTCACATCGCATGAGGCTTGGGCTTTTTTACTGACCAAAATGAACACTCGTTCCAACACAGGTGGCCAGCCTATGTTGGAAGAAGTTGCCAGCAATATCTCTAAAGGTTTCCAAGGGTCAATAGAAACATGGACATACTTATATTTACCAACTTCTAGTACATGAGTATCACAGAGAGACTGTATCAAAGGAGTTGTATATGGGGTCCCAACTCCACGGTCTGACACATTCTGCCCGATACCCCTGATAAGAGCATACAAGAGATTTTCCCACTGCGGGTTTTGAACCAGCATATACACCACAAGGAAACCATGCAATACATCTGCATCCCCCACCCATCTCGCTTCTCCCTTTACAGCTACCCATTTATCATGAGGATATGGGGGATATAAATCAGGCTTCTTTTCCGGATGAATAGGCTCCAGGTCAAAAGCACCATCCAGGTCAGCATCGGCATTATCAGGCATCAGAATCTCAGGATCAGCAACAGCAAACTGATGAACGTGCACAGGCTCCTTCTCGGGGTCAATAGGACCTGAATCAAAAGCATCATCTTCATCCCCATCTTCAATCTTCGCAGCCATAGCGGCAACCGGCGGAGATTCGGGGGGGGGGGGGGGGCACTGGTTTCCATGATCTCATTTTTTTTTGACTTTAACATCTCTAAAACAGTTCTCCAAATGACTAACAAACTTTTCACAGCTTCATTGCCTTTCGTGGCTGCATTCCACAGCTTAACTCCTTTCACAGCTTCATTGCCTTTCGTGGCTGCATTCCACAGCTTAACTCCTGCCCCATTCCACAAGGACATCTCAAATCTGGTAGACTCATAAATCTCTGGGTAACGTGTCTTCGACCATTTCAACATTAACTTTAGGTCTGTCTCTTTAAGGGTTGCTCCCTTCAC
Organism: Melopsittacus undulatus; assembly: GCF_012275295.1. Classification (NCBI taxonomy): domain Eukaryota; kingdom Metazoa; phylum Chordata; class Aves; order Psittaciformes; family Psittaculidae; genus Melopsittacus; species Melopsittacus undulatus. The sequence continues at coordinate 97,051,702 of NC_047528.1, forward strand.
CTTAGGAAGGACTGAGAACATCCATAAATCAGGGGCTTCTTCCTTAGTAATTTTCTCCCAAGTCTCGAGATTAAAAGCTTCACCGACTCCCACAGTTCTTCCCCTATCTTACGCCATTGATCTTTGGAGAATAACTGTCCCGTATTTTCTAACAACCCCCTTCGTCGGCACCAAAATAAAAAGTCCACAAGTTCCTGTCGGGGTATCGAGTACCCTGTTTTCTTCGCTACGCATAGCACTCCTTCTATCGTAGCCTTTTCTATCGCTGATACAGCGAAACCCATCCCGAACCAGACCGCAGTCTGCCTGACTCACCGGTCAGCCGTGGCCACGTAATCTGAGCTCTTTTCCTGCCTCTCTCGGACAGCCTGCCTCTCTCGGGCAGCCGGGATCTCCACCTTCTCTCGTCCGCGGTCTCTCTCTCTCCTGGTATCACGTCGGGGTCACCAGAATGCCGCGGCCAGGTGGAGGGGAGAAAACACCGATACGATGTAGGTTCACAAAATGCTCCGTTTATTGATTACAAGGCTGCTCTTAATATACTGTCTTACACGCGATCACGCATTACTTGATTGGCTGCTTCACTTTGCCCACGAGGGATACACGCTCCCCTTTACCTCTCCTGATTGGTTTCACACCTTCGCTTCAGCTTAGCGTTACATCATGCTTCTGGCATCTTGTTATTGCGTTCCTGTTTTGCTGACCTTGACGCTTCCTCTTCCAGCCTGGGGTCAGAGGTTCACTTTCTCACAGCTTGCTGTAGGCCTGTTCAAGCGCCCATGCTCGACCCCCAACAATTAGATATTGAACAAAATGTCTCAAAATGCCAGTCAGTAGAGCATGTGCTGTTGAGGAATTTTTCAGGAGATAAGCAGGGAGACTCATTGTTTTTATACTGCAGAAAAGACTTCTTTAGATGGTCTTTAAAGAGATATAATAAGAAAATAGGGAGAAATAATAATTGAGGAATCATCAAGTTCCTCTCTCAAATTACAGGATGATACAAATGATAAGATTCTAGCCTGAGAACCAGGAACCCATTCCCTGTCATCGTATTTCACTTCAATCAGTCTTTCTGTGCCTAAGTTTCTTATATATATAATGGCAACAATAACAGAACTGATACGGTATTTCTGTACTATGACGTTTTTGATTTCAGGAGATATTTATCCATAATTAATTGCAATGATAAATTAAGTATTTTTATAAAAGAAGAATACCAGATGAAAACTGATTTGAGCTACCTGAAAAGTTGCATTTTAGTATATTCTACCTGTTATGTAAAAGATTAACATCAGCCTATTGATCCGTTAAGTATCAAAGTTAATAAAGTAATAAAACACCTATATTTTGAAACCATTTTTCTTTGTAAATTAAATTACATCAAACTCCATACACTTTCTTGTACTGGGAATTCCAACACCTGACCCCACACACTAGATGTACTTCACCAACGCAGAGTAGATGGGAGGGTTTACCTCCATTCAGCTGCTGGCTATCATTGTCTAATGCAGCCCAGGATGCTGCTGCCTTTGTGGCCATAAGGCTGCATTGCTGAATCATGGGCAACTTGAGGTGTACGAGAACCTCCGGATAACTCTTTAAAAAACTGCTTTCCAGTCAGTTCCTAGCATCTACTGCTGCATAGAGTTATTCCCTCCCAGGTGCAGGACTTTGTCTTCCCCTTTGCTGAACTTTATAAGATTTCTGTTGGCTCATCAACAGGCTTAGAGGAGGTGATCCTGAGCTCCTCTTCTCTGCAAGACCATATTCTATGGGATCTTTCCATATGTGTCCTTAAGCTGAAATCCAGTCCCCTGAAGTCTAGAGCTGCCCTCATGCATTTTGTTTTTTTTTTTTTTTAACGCTTTTCAGGATTCTGAACTCTTGCCATACCATAGTCACTGAAGTCAAGGTTGCCAAACCTAACCTTCAATCCCCACCCAATTCTTTCTTGTTTCTTTCTTCTTTCCAGCAAACCATCTCCCTTAAAGCACCCCTTAATGACCTGTGTCCAGGAGCTGTCATCAATACACTCTAGAGAACTTTTGGTTTGCTTGTGCCCTTCTGTGTGGCCCCTACAGCAAATACCAGGGAGGCTCCAGTCCCCCATAAAGACAAGGGTCTGCAAAAGTAGGGTTTCCACTAGTTGTCTGAAAAAGACCATATCTGTGTTTTCTTCATGATTAATCAGTCAGTAGCACACACACAGCAGTCTTGTTTACTTGCCTGACCTCTAATCCTGACCTCTCAGATTGTTCATCACCCCAAGGTACACTCACATTGCTCTCTCACATAAATAACAACTTTCCCTCATTCCTAAAGCACTTGTGCCCATGCAGTAGCAGTACTCTACTCATGGGAGGTACCTGTGATGACAATGAGATGCTTACATACAGTACACAAAAAAAGAAAATTACACATATTTTCTGATTAACACAGAATTATCTTTACAGAGTAAAACAAAGCAGCTGCATGCAATCTCACATGAAGGACTATGGCAGTGATAATATGAGCAGTGTAATTAAATATTTTTAAAAATATAATATGTAGTGCTAATTAAAGTACAGCAGAAAGCCCCCTTTCTAAATCCACAAATGAGGCACATTCAGTGTGGTATGTTCAGCATTTGCTTTGAGGTGTTTACAATACAATAATTCTAAATGAGTATACTTCATGTCTGCTTCTGGAAATGAAAGCCAGGCCCAGCACTTGTGATAAACTTCTGGGAAACAAGCTGAAAACAGATCCAGTGGCTAGCTTAATAAGTTGTGGTGCTGATTCAACACATGCACAATATATATGATAATCATCATTTCACACTTCCTCTTGGTTAAACAAATTCTAATGTTAAAGCATTTTGTAGCATAGTCTATTTTTTATTAATCACCTCTGTTTCACTCTTCCTTCTGACAAGGGGTGTAAATTATTTCTTCAGCACTTGTTTGTTGTGATGGATAATTATAGTTAGGTAATAAAAAGTGAAAGTTTTCTCTTAGTTCACTTCCCTGCATTGCTCTTACTCCCCTACCTGGTTTCTGCTATGACTGATAAGTGCAAAGTACTAATGTGTAAGTGATACATAATCATAGAGGGTTATTATTCTGAATGAATAATGCATAAGTCTAATAGCAATATTTTGCTATTATCTGGTAGTGATTAAAAGTGAATAGCTGTTAGGAAGCTTTGCAGTTGCCAAATTAGATATCTATAGGGTGTTATTGTGCTTGTTTTCAACTCTAAATGTGTTTGTTCTTTTTCATTGCCATATATTTGAATATACAAATATTGAACACTAAAGAGGAATAATAAAAGATTTTTTATTTCAACAAAACCATAGAAATTAACAGTAGCTTTCAACATTTTAAAATTAATCACATCTTCAAACAATGGTTTCATATTTTTTTGCAAATTCTGACAAGTAAAAGTAAAAGTATCTCATTTCCCCATTCTTCTACACTTTATGTTTTTCACCAGTGTAAATAGACTTAATGAATTAGCAATGGAATTCAGAAGGGCTTCTTTTGATCAAACACAGACAAGAAACAAGATACTTGACTAACTGATGAAACTGATGGAACCAGCTGATGGGCCTGGAAAAGCCTGAAGCTTTCTCATATGGGAAAAGTATATTGCAGTCCATCCTTTGCTCTTTTCTGAAAACCTGAGTCACTGTTCCACTAGCTCCTTTCTCTCTTTTTCTTCAAAATGTTGTTATAGGTCAAAAGACACTGCATAAAGCCAAGCATTTATTGTTAGTATGGATGAAATCTTAAGAGCTTAATAAGAGAATCATAGAATCATACAATCATAGAACCTGGCCTTGAAAACCACCAGGGATGAAGCATTCACAGCTTCCCTGGGCAACCCATTCCTATGCCTCACCACTCTTACAGTAAATAACTTCTTCCTTATATCCAATCTAAATTTCCACTGTTTAAATTTGAGCCCATTGCCCCTTGTCCTGTCACTACTGTCTCTAATGAATAGTCCCTCTCCAGCATCCCTGTAGACCCCCTTTAGATACTGGAAGGCTGCTATGAGGTCTCCACACAGCCTTCTCTTCTCCAGGCTGAACAGCCCCAACTTTCTCAGCCTGTCTTCATACGGGAGGTGCTCTGGTCCCCTCATCATCCTCGTGGCCCTCCTCTGGACTTGTTCCAACAGTTCCATGTCCTTTTTATGTTGAGGACACCAGAACTGCACACAATACTCCAAGTGAGGTCTCATGAGAGCAGAGTAGAGGGGCAGGGTCACCTCCTTGGACCTGCTGGTCAAGCTTCTTTTGATACAGCCTAGGATATGGTTGGCTTTCTGGGCTGCAAGTGCACACTGAAGCTGGCTCATGTTCATTTTCTCATCGACCAACACCCCCAAGTCCTCCTCCACAGGGCTGCACTGAATTTCCTTTTTGCCCAACCTGTACCTGTGCCTGGGATTGCTCCCACCCAGGTGTAGGACCTTGCACTTGGCGTGGTTAAACTTCATGATGTTGGTATCAGCCCACCTTACAAGGGTGCCAAGGTCCCTCTGGATGGCATTTCCTCCCCCTAGTGTATCAACCGAACCACACAGCTTGGTGTCATCAACAAACTTGCTGAGGGCGCACTCAATCCCACTGTCCATGTCACCAACAAAGATGTCAAATAAGACCAGTCCCAACACCAATCCCTGAGGGTCACCACTCGTTACTGGTCTCCAGATGGACATTGAGCCATTGACCACAACTCCTCAAGTGCTGCCATCCAGCCAGTTCTTTATCCACCAAGTTCTCCATCTATCAAACTGATGTCTCTCCAATTTAGAGACAAGGATCTCATGTGGGACAGTGTCGAACGCTTTGCACATGTCCAGGTAGATGACATCAATTGCCCTACCTGTTTCCATAAGTTCCGTAGCCCCATCATAGAACGCCACCAAATTGGTCAGGCAGGATTACCCCTTAGTGAAGCCATGCTGGCTGCCACCAACCACCTTGTTGTTTTTCATGTGCCCTAGCATGCCTTCCAGGAGAATCTGCTCCAAGATTTTGCCAGGCACAGAGGTGAGACTGCTCTGTAATTCCCTGGGTCATCCATTTTCCCCTTCTTGAAAATGGGGATTATATTTCCCTTTTTCCAGTCATCGGGAACTTCACCTGACTGCCATGATTTTTCAAATATGATGGACAGTGGCTTAGCAACTTCATTCGCCAGCTCCTTCAGGACCTGTGGGTGGATTTCATTAGGTCCCATGGACCTGTGTACGTTCAGGTTCTTAAGATGGTCTCGCACCAGATCCTCTCATACAGTGGGTCTAGGGTCTTCATTTTCATAGTCCCTGTGTCTGCATTCCGAGACTTGGGTGGTGTGGTCAGAGCATTTGCCAGTGAAGAGTGAGGTAAAGAAGTCATTAAGAACCTCAGCCTTCTCCAAATCCGGGGTAGCCAGTTCTCCCAATAGCTTCTGGAGGGGGCCTACTTTGTCACTAGTCTGTCTCTTATTGTCTACATACCTACAGAATCCCTTCCTGTTATCCTTAACATCCCTAGCCAAGTTTAATTCTAGCTGGGCTTTAGCTTTCCTAACGTGGTCCCTAGATCCCCAGAGAACATCCCTATATTCTTCCCAGCCCACCTGTCCTTGCTTCCAGAGCTGTCCAGATTTGATTGGAAGAAACAAAGAATCGAGTAATGAAAAAAAGCTCAATAATAATGATTCATTTAAAATTGCTTGAAACCTTTTTTCTGTTGTTATTCTCTCCCTCCCAGTGCTCCCCTGAGACCTCATCTCTGTAACTTCAGTCTGGTGTTGACAGTGGCAGATGAGGTCTATGATGAATTTTCAGCATCTGGAATCCTCACTCAAATCCCCCACCATGAGAAATACAATTCTGATGTTGCTGCTTTCTTCCTTCTTTCTTTCTTTCACACACTTTTGATTACTTTAGGTTATTTTTGTATGTTTTCTAAAATGCTTTTACACCTTGTTCTATCTCCAGTGGTCTGCAACTCCACATTATATTCTAATACTTGCATTTTAGATTCTACATTTTTGTGTTCCTTGTTTCCTCTACAGACAGGTTTTCCCATCTTCAGGTGTCTATTTTTTTTATTCTTTTTTTTTTTCAACTGATGATAGGTCATGGGTGAATTGTTTACAGGATGGGGGAAGAGGCAGAAGCACAGGCTGTGCCATGCGTGTACTCTTCCACACATGCTCTATATCCTCACTTCTCAGGTCCCTATACTACTTGGTTAGAGGCTTTCACACAGCATGGGTCTACTTTTTACAGTTATATAATCACTGGAGAAGGAAATTAATTTTTACATAGTTTAGAAAATATTTGTAATTCCCTTAATTTCCATCAGCTATTCTGCAAAAGAACAATGTCTGATCTGAACCCAAACCTCTGTCTTTAAACTATGAAATTTTTATTGATTAAAATTTCCTATAAACTGATGGTTTGCTCTAAAATATTTTGTCTACAATGAATCTCCATTATTTGGAGATATATTTTTTTGTTTAAAAAAATCCATTGTGTGACTTTGAAATATGATTCATAATGTTAAAATGCATGGATTTAGCTGAAATAAACTTGCAGCAGTTGCCCACAATACTGAGAAAAAAACCTATTAACAAAGGAATTACTGCAGAAATTCACATAGGTAAATACTGTTGTCAGAAATCCATTTCTTTACTGTTCATCTGTAGCAATTTACACTTGTCAGTAATGTGTTGGATATGTACTAAGTTTTTTATTTTGATTTTCACTATCCCTTTTACAGAATTTTCCATGCAAGTTATATGTGTTAGTTGAAATACAACATTTAATAGTATCAGACAACAAAGAGAAGTAGTAAATGATTTTGTTGAAATAAAACAAAGGAAATCAAATTGACAACAGTGACAGGCATAGTCTGATAACTTATACATTATTTAGAAAGCTTTTATTAAAGATAAGACTTTATATTCTATAAGCAATAAAAAAAAATAAAACAAACCTACTTTTTATCTTGCCGTAGTATTCAGAAAGACAAAAATTCCATGCTGGTCAAATGAATATTGATTCTGTAAAAATAATTATATACTTTAAAACCTGTTCTTTTTTAAGCAAAATTAAGAAGTCATAATGTGAGTTACAACAAAATGGAATTTTTAAAGCAGTTCACTAAGAAGCTATCACAGTGTTTTGGGATTTCTGAAATATTAATCTTGGATTTAATTCACTTGAAATACTTTATTTCACTGAGAAGAGAACATTTCCTTTTAGACACTGCATAAGACATGACATTACAAGGTCTGTATTTTCATTAAAGCATAACTGATTTGGTTTACCAATGCAGCTTTTATTTATTTGCCTCAATTGAAAGAAGTATTTTTGTCTGTCATGCCAGAAACTGGAATAAGTTTGCTTATTTATGACTTAAAGGAGTATTTGTATAGGAATAAATGTGTCTCACCATGACATGAAGAAATCTGTTACAAGTCAGAAACATGTAATTAGGAATGTGGCAAACATAGAATGATTTCAGTAACTAGAAGGGAAGGTTTTGGTCTTAGAATCGTAAAATCAAAGAATACTTTCTGTTGGAAGGGACCATCAAAAGTCATTTAGAGCAACACCGCTGCAATGAACAGGGAATCTTCAACTAGATCAAGTTACTCAGAACCACGTCCAACCTGGCCTTGAATGTCTACAGGTTTAGGAACTAGCTGCCTGTATAGACTTTTAGGAAAGAATTTTTTAGCCTTCTAGCTATGGTTCTTAAATGCAGTTCCAGTTGACTAATACATGCTGATTTGTTTCAGAAAGCCTTCTAGTTGCTGCAAAAATCTCTTGGCTCAATAAGCACTAGAGAATTGGTATTTCTGGAGGAGTTTAATTTTTTAGGGGTTTTGCTGCAAGTGGTTTTCATGAGCAGTAGTGATGCAACCAGGAATTTAGTCACATGTCAGTGTGATGCTATGCTGCTCAACATGTGAAACAAAGGACATGAAGGCCTAACCCTATGAGAAGTTGCTTTCAAGGAATCCATGAAAAGATTAAATGTATGGCAGCACTTTGGGAAATTCTAACAACTCTACTTGCATCATGATTAGCCATTTTTTGACCCATCTAGTGGGCTAAGATAAACCAGGGGATGGTAGTCAGTAGTAGGAATACAATGATTTTTTTTTAATTATAGAAATAGGCAGAGATTTTTAATCTGGAGAAGGACATCCCTTATAATTACCCATGAATATTTACATAGGCAGAAGGACTCCACTCTGATTCAAGCTGAGGACATGGAGAGACTGTGTGTTATAGTTTCTGTACATGTCCTCAGTGGTATAATCCTGCTTGGTACATTTAACAGTACAGACTTGGACCCTAGATGATGGCTTTCTAAGCTGCCCTCCAATGCTCAGACAGCCTCCTATATCTCTTAAATTTTAATACGTGATAGATTTATTCAGCTCATAAAATTAATGAACTTAGCACAATCCATAATTCATGTTTTGTAATTCATTGTGGAAGCAAAGTTTCCTCTATTGTTTAACACTTTGAAGTGTTGTCACTCAAAGGTCACTTTTACAAATAAATACTCTTTTACTTGAGGAAAAACTTTTAACAAAACAGGATTCTTTTCAGGTTGATAATTGTCATCATAATACTTTGAAGAATTCTTAAAAGAAAAAACAGCCTAGCTAGAGCAAGTGAGATATGATTGAAATCAGTATTGATCTGCATCTAAAGTCTTCTCTGGATGTTTATGAAATGTTACAAATGCAAAGCTGATCTCCAAGAGTATGTTTTTATATTGCCAGGCAAGAAATCCATATATTTTATCTCCATTTACAAGATTTTCACCTTTCAGAACATATATCACTTTGAGATGCATCTTCACATTCCCTTCCTCACACCAAATCTAGAGTAACATTAAAAATAATAATAAGGAGGTTGAATTATTTTCTTCCATACTGAAAAAAAGCTATTGAAATTCAAACAGAAATGTGGGTTTCTACCATGGGAGATGAAAAACTTATTCTTTCAAGGTGGAAGAATGTAGCACTAAACTTGAACTCTTGACTCTGATAGAAGGGGCTTGAGTGATGCTTCCCATGAAATATGTTTTTCAGATATCCTCTCAACAAGAAAAATACAGCTCAAATAGAAGAATAGAAAGTGCACTCGTTAGTGCTTACTTTACTCTTATTTATGCAAAAAGCGGCAGTAATGCGTTCCTGTATTTCACAACTGCAAATCTCTACCCTTACAGTTTATGTCTGTTGCTGAGGTAAATTTAGCTCAGTGGTTTTCAGCTGGTGAAATACTAGAGCTGCTGCATGGAGTGCCCAGAGAGGATCTGTGCCCTTCTTACCAGCTAGGGCTACAGACAGCATTGCTGCACTGAGTGACAGAATACTGAGCAACTAGTGGGAAATTTGGAGGGAGGGTGGGACAGTGGTAGAAGAGGAAATAAAGGGATAGACAATGAAATGGGGAAAATAGGTCAGTGATTACCAAAAACCTGGAAACCCCTGAGGTAGTAGGAATATTGCTGTATCCAGAGTCAGTGGGCATACTAAATATTGTAATGATTCAGAGGGCCTGAAACTCCATGTAACTTTTCACCCAACATAGGTAAAATTCATCCAGAAAAAAAGGAAAAGAAATAAAAAAATCAAAAAAGAAGTAAATGTCTCATTTGGCTCTCCATGTTGAAACAAATACTCTACTACTTTAAAATGTGATGGCAGTTCCTCCGAGGTTGCTTGTCAGTGTAAACCAAATAAGTCAACTATTTTAATCTGGAAACAGTTCTTTAGGACATAACTTTTCTTGAAGTCACATTAAGAGCCTTTTTTTTTTTTAATAGATTGTCCTTATCTATGGAACTCACACTGAAAGATTAGAAAACCCAATTTGAAATCCTTTCCTTTTGAAATCATATAAATTTATTTACTTTTTTTTTAAATTCACCTAGAACAGCAAATACCTGTGAAACAGGTGGTCCTTTTCCCTCTTTTATTTTTTTTATTTATTTATTTTTATTCTGCATAGATTTCTTCCTGCAGAGACAGAAATGAGAAAACCTCTCTGTCTCTCATGGTGATGTGGCATGCCAAATTCCATCCACTACTTCAAGGTTTGATTAATAATTTATATAAGTCACTACAGCATCAAAGGTACTGAATGGTAATGTTGCAGTTATGTACCTTGTTGCAGTTATGTACCTTTAGGTCACTATTCTTTGCAGTGCAAAATGTGAATTCACATCTCCCAGGAAATTAAATAGACTCCAAGATTGAAGTATTTGCTTCAGATCTTTTGGATAAAAGGAAACAGCAGCACTGCCTTTTTCTATTTAGCTTTTTTCATTTCCTGTTACTTTCACGCAGATACTAATAATATTGTCTTTACATTTTGTCTGAAAGTATGTACAATTTTTTTGCTTGATCTGAGCTGAAGTTTAATTCATTATTTCCTTAATAGTACTCCTAATTCTAGAAAGCTAAATATACCAGTGTCATCCTTAAAGTGCATTTTCAACAGTGAGAGCCAACAGTTACGGATATCACAGTTTTTATCATTTATTGATATTTTTTTTAATGACTGCTCCTCAAGGTTGTTTTTCCAGTACCATATGAGGTACTGGAAGTCACTAGTTCCTCTTTCGCCCTTCATCTCTTACCTGTTTACAGCAAAGAATATAATGTTACAATGTACTAGCAGTAACAGTGCTGAAAAATGAGGAATGCATTTTTAGATGCTATAAGCTATATATGGAGAAATTCATGTTAAGTGTAATTACCTGACTGATAAACATAAGTTAGGACTTATAATGCCTTGTGCTTTTTTCTATTTAAAGGGGAGGAAAGGTGCTCCAGACCTTGTGAGGTGTCAAATGAGTCTATATGATTAAATTGCTGTTTATTTAATGTGTGAATCTAGAACTAGATACTTAAGCCTTAGATGGACCCACAAAATTCAGTAGCTGTGCACAAAGTTTCAGCAGTGACCTAAGTAGCATTCAGTTCTGCAAAACAGGAGTCTTGAACTTTTCCTTAGTATAGTAACCATTGCTATGCAACTAAAATGCAAGGTACTGATTTCTGGGATACATTTTTGCAAGCTTTCAAAATGTAAATATTATTCCTATCAAGCAGCAAAATCAAGTATGACAAGGCTAAGGCATATTTCTCATTCTTTTTCCCCTCTGAGTTCTTTGGATTGCTAGGAAAACAAACAACCAATGCATTTCATTGTCAATCATTTGAAAAAGAAATTACTTTTCCTTGCGTCTTTTCAAGATCTTTCAGTATGTATGCCCAGCTGCTCTTCTTTATTATGTGTTTGTTCAAAAAGATGTTGAAATATTTGAAACAGTTTTTGGTAGGAGCACAGAGGGCATAAAAGCAACATCTTGTTAAATTTTTGTATGGAAATGTGTGCTATACATGTAGAACCATAGTAAAATAATGCTTTTATTATATGTCAACATATAAAACCCAATAAAAATAATTATGGACAGAATGCATTAAAATAAAAATTAAAAAAGGCATACTGGATGGACCTATTATCCAGTACTATTTATACTCCTCTGGAAAGAAAACAAAAACCTACTTGTACTCGTAACACTTATTAGATCACACCTATTTAAAATAATGAAAAACAAAACAAGTTGGAAAACTGGCTTTTACAATTCTGAACAACATTTCCAATGGGTTTTTCTCTTCTTAAAGTAAATTTTAGAGCATTTGAGATAATACATTAGCATTCCTATTCTTATTAATCTTCATATTACGATATTTTTTCCCAAAATACTGTTGGTTTCTGCACAGCAGTGCTAAATATTTAAATAAATAATTCTACAAACATCCTTAAAAGCATACGACTTCTCTTTTAATGATGTCTCACTGAATTTCTATGACACTAATCTTCCAATTTATATAACTGAATGTTGGGGGAATAGTGCAACTTGGTTTTAAAAATTGTAGACTTGCTGTCTAAAAAATATTACTAACTTTTTGAACAAAAGGACATACAGCAGCTCAAATTTGTACAATCTTAATTTCACCTGAGGCTTCAGATGAAATTTTCAAATCAAAATGGAGGGTAAAATTTTACAGTTTAAGAAGGATGAGATGGATAAAGCAGATTTATAAGCACACTGAAGTGGTTTCACTGCAAGACAGAAGACATTATTTGTACTGAAAGATGAACAAAGATGAAGAATTTTATAAGTGGAGTACCACAGACTGCTCTTCAGCAGTATTTAATATTTTTATTAACAAATCTGGTGCACAAGCTGAAGGAAAAACTTAGCAAATGACAAAGAATCATTAAAGTAATTCAGGAAGAAAAAAATTAAATTCATCAAGTAGAATTCATAGAGACAGATAATGAATTTTTTTTGCGTACCATGGTGTATGCTTTAGCTGGAAGTGACAGGAGGAAAAAAATGTAGTTACATATAAGTCACAGAGTATGGGATTCATCTTCACCTGTTTTAACTAACTGATGACAAGCTATAGTGATTATACTGATTGTTAGATGGTGCCAGTGCAGGCATATTGTCTCTATGTTTCCAAATGAAGTTGTATAAATGTTTCAGATCACTCGGAGCTGGTTTGGGCATTGTTATGTCATTCCTTCACACAAAATAACTTCAGCTGCGGAAGATTGTGGTTGCAGTTTACATATGGGGTATCCAGCAGATAAGAATGGAATTAAATTATTGGCATAAGAGGAAATGGATCAATTTTATTGGTAAAAAAATTAGACTTGAAAATGGAAGACAAAAAGATTTTTTTAAATAACCATATTAGGGACAAGAAATTTGAGAGCTTGAAGATGGATCTTGACATTTATGAGCAGACACTGAGCTCAGTGAATTAAAGAAATTTATTAGTCCTCTATTTTTCTATTACATTGGATCTGGAATTTCCATGTGAAAATATGATGTCGTTTGAGTCAGATTACACTGAGTACTGTAGTGACATATAATAGCTGAGGTTGGGAGGGACCTCAGGAAGTCATCTAGTCCAGCCTGGACTCAAAGCAGGGCTAAATTCAAAGGCATGCTGGGTTGCTCAGGGTCTTGACTTACCTAGTTCTGAAAATCGCTAAAGATGGAGATCCTGTAACCTTTTCAGGCAACATTAACCTCTCTCAGTGTGATTTTTTAGAAATGTATTTTATTTTTAATGTCCAAGGTATTTCTCTTCTATTTGTGCAAGCATTTCTTGTAGATTTGGTGGGCACTACTTAGAGAGGTATGTCTTTGCTTTTTACATAACTCCCCTTTACACAATGGAAGATAGCAATCATATTTCTGCCCTCAACCTTCTTTTCACAAAGCTAAACAAGCTAACTCTTTTGATCTATTTACATATGCTCCTGCCAAACACTAGTCATCTTGGTGCTCTCCCACTGGACTCATTCAAGTTTGTCAATGTCTTCCTTTTACTGATGAAATGAGAAGTGGATGGGTTTATAGGTGCAGCTTCCTGAGTGCAAACAGAAGGTAAAGAATTACTTCTATGAGCTAGCTATTTTTCCCACCCTCCAAAAAAAGCTGCAAAAATATTGGTTTTAGGCTATTGACTTAATTTCAGTTTTGTCATAATTTTTGAGCTTTTGAATTTATAGAAAGATTTATTTTTCAGTTACTTTTAAATGAAATATTTCTATAGTTTTATGAGAAAACATATGATAGGATAGGATAAGTATAATTAACACTAACAAACCAATATAATGGTGTACAAATATTCCATAAAACTTTTAGAAGTTTAGGAGTAAGAAATCTAACAGGCGGAGTCAGGAAACAAAATTCATATTTATTTCTTTGGAAAATTAATTACTCAGAGAGAGAAAATAATTCACATATTCAGTGACACCCTCAATGAAAGGTAGACTGTTGTACAGCAGAAAACTGTATCGGAACTGCAAATAGCTGCAAAATATATCTCATGTATAACCAGAGAAAAGAAGATACTAGTTAAGTGCAAGATACAGTATCTAGGCAGGAATAATCATAACAGGTAGTATCTAAAGATATGGGTAAGAAGTAGAATGTGTGTTAAGAGAGATTATAAATACTTAGGACAGTCACATTGATGACATTTGCAGGAGAAATCTGGGGTCCTTTGATTAATTAAAAAAAAAGGCTTATTTTTCAACTTATTTATAATCACAACACTTTAAAAGCTCTGTCTCTGCTGTAATGTAAGTTATCAAACACATATAAATGTGTTTAATGCTATATAATAGCAACAGTCACTGTAGTGATGTGACTACAAGAGGATGGCCTGAGAATTTATATGTGGGTCTGGAAGTTTGATATCTAAGAGAGAAATATTCAGCAGAAAGTACCAAGCACATCTTACAAATTACACTTGGTAGGTTTGTTACAGCTATTCAAGTGTTCCAGTCTGAACATGGCATCTGTACTACATCACAACTGCTCTAAGAAAATGTTGCTTACATGATAGAACTATTTTAATGTCACCAGTTTTACCAGTCTTCTCATTTTCAACTGCTCAACTGCCTTCTACCTGTGTATATTTTGTTATAAATTAGGACTAAAGACTTTTAACAATCACTAGAATGTCTGCATGAGCTGAAACAGATTGTAAATAACCATTATGATTCATTCCTTTATGTATAAAACATTCACACTCAGTTTGCCAGCAAAGGTTAATAATATTTTGTATGAAAACTGTAAGAAATGTTCTGACTTAATTTCATTTGCAATTTAAATAATTTACTTGAAGAATTCACAGACAGCTCTCTACTACGTAATTATTGGCTGACATCTTACATGTGACATGCATGAGATCTTACATGATATCTTACATCTTGCTGTGCAAAATAGTCTTTTCAGTATGCATGCATGCATATTACCTGTGAACCCAAATAGCAAAAGTCTGCAGAAGACTGATACTGTTTTTTCAGTACTGAACTTTATTTTTTATCCATCTGCTGTAACTGAGAAGTTGAACATTACTATAAACTAAGATTTCAGTTTGGTCCTGGTACAGCATGAGTAGTTTAATAACCTCTGCCATACTAATTTCTGCAAACTGTTCTTAAAACATACAGGTAACTGTGTTATCAAGATTGCTTTTTCTTGTTAAATAAGTAAATTATACTGTGTTAGCTAAGGTGCCTTGTACATTAACACAGACTTGAAAGGTGGCATGTAACAGCAGTTCCAATGACACTTGGCAAATCATGGTAAATTAAATTAGCCTCTGGTGAGATTTTTCTTCCACTTACATAAGGATTAGACTATATGAATACATACACACAAGTACATGAACCAGTTGATGTGCTGGAAACTCACACTTAATCTGATCTGTTGGTAACTTGGTAACTCATATCACACTACTGTTTGCCATATATTATGTCCTCTTGAAGTAGCAGAAGTTTATATAGAATGAGGAGTGATGCATGGCACATTCAGATACTAGCTTTTTACTTAGTAATACGGTTTTCTTAAAGGATGTGAATAAGAACCACAGAATGATCTGGGTTGGAATGGACTTTAGAGATCCAGTTCCAGCCCCCCTGCCACAGGCAGGGACATCTTCCACTAGACCAGGTTGCTCCAATTTCCATCCAACCTGACCTTGAACATTTTCAGGGAGGAGACACCCACAACTACTTAGGGCAAGCTATTCTTCCAGTATCCCACCACTCTCATTGTAAAAAAAAAAAAAGTTATTCCTAATGTACAACCTTTATCTGCCCTCTTTCACTTTAAAACTGCTGTCCCTTGTCTTATCACTACAGGCTCTGGTAAACAGTCTTTCTCAATCTCTCTTATAACCCCCCTTTAAATACTGAAAGGCCACAGTAAGGTCTCTCCAGAGCTTTCTTTTCTCTAGGCTGAACAAGCCCAAGTCTCTCAACCTTTCTTCATAGGAGATGTGTTCTAGCCCTCTGGCCATTTTTGTGGCTGTCCTTTGAACATGCTCCAAGAGGTCCTTGTCTTTCTTGTGCTGGGAACTCAGAGCTGGAGGCAGTATTTCAGGTGGGGTGTCACAATAGTGGAGTAGAGAGGGAGAATCACGTCCCTGACCTGCTGGCTTTGGATGCAACCCAGGATACAACTGATTTGCTTTCTGGGCTGCAAGCACACATTACTGGCTCATGTCTAATTTTTTGTCTAACAGTATCCTCAAGTGCTTCTCCACACGGCTGCTCTCAATCCCTGCATCCCCAGCCTGTAGTGATACTGGGGATTGCCCCAGTCCAGAGGCAGGACCTTGCACTCGGCCTTGTTAAACCTCATGGGGTTTGCACATGCCCCACTCCTCAAGCCTGTTAGGGTTTCTCTAGATAGTACCCCTCCCCTCTATCAAACCAACTGCACTACTCAGCTTGATATTATGTACAGATTTGCTGAGGATGCACTCAGTCCCACTGTCTATTATCACTGGTGAAGATATTAAATATTACTGATCCCATTACAAACCCTTAAAGGACACCATTCTTAGTGGTTCCCACTTAGACATGGAGTCATTGACCATCAGTCTTTGGATGCATCCATCCAGACAATTCCTTATCTATTGAATAGTTTATCATCTTTCAAGTCGGTATCTTTCCAATTTAGAGAGAAGAACATTGTTTAGGATCATGTCAAAGGCCTCACAGAAGTCAATGTAGAGCAGCTCTTCTTCACTGCTGCAGTTACTTTATTGTAGAAGGCCATGGGACTAGTTAGGCACGATTTACCCTTGGTGAATGTATGGTGGCTGTCTCTTATCGCCTCCCTGTCTTCCATATGTTTGGACATGTCTTCCAGGAGAATCTGCTCCATGATGTTATTGGTACAGAGATGAGGCTGACTGAATAAGGCTGATCATATACAAATAAAATGTAATAGATAAACAGTATGGAAAATGTCAAATGACACTCCCCTGAGATTTTTATTTTTTTATTTTTTCAAGCAGTGTGTAGATTTGTATGATCATATATTTGATTTGGGTAAACATTCTTCTTCCCTGCTTTCTTGGTGTGAAAGCAGAGATTCTGAATCACAGTCCTATGATTCAAATGGGGTGTATGGAAAACATATCAGGAACAGATCATGAAGCATATGATATGAAACATGGAAATAATCTGAATGAATTCACCAGTAAATCTTTATGAAAATTCTGAAGACATCATTTACTTTATCTGAAAAACTGGTTTACATATAGGAATTTTCCAATTTACTCATGGACAACAGCTCCGATGTCAGTAAAATTAGATTAAGAATAAAAGTATTTTTATTCCCTAATTATATCACTGAATGTTATTGTTCATTCTATAGGGAAAAAAATAGCAATAACTACTGTAAGAGAAATTGAGAATTTTGTTTTTTTCATGTGGATAGATTACAAAGCTTTTGCTATCAAGAGTAGAGGCGATAAATTAATATTATCACAATAAAAAGTAGAATTAAATAAAATGTGCTTTTATAAAACTTGTTTCTTGGTAGTTGCTTTTTTTTTAATGAGTTTATAAGCTTAAGTGGCTTTAGCATTTTGGAGTAGTACTGCAGTTATAACAAACTCAGAGCTGTAAGTGCCTAGAGATTTTATCAGTAGGAAGAGCTTTTTAAAAGTTATCATTTTATATTTTAATCATTTTGTGGGAGTGAAGAAAAGGGTGAAAATTTGAATAGCAGTTGTTAATTGTGTGATTATTTTATAGATTAGACAGGACAAAGCTTAGTTACAAAGAAACAAGAAATAGTTGGCATCTAATAGAAATGTTCTCTTTCAAATTCTTCACTTCATTATATTAGGGCATGGGATCTGCACAACATCCGATCACTTTAAACAGGGAAAACAAATGTGATGGGCAAAATATGCTCAATTGACAGTTTATTAAGCCAGCTTAAGAATGGAAATAGCTGTCAAGCATAGGACTAAAGCCTTCAGCTGGTTCATAGTAACTGGATCAATTTGACTCCAACACTTGTAGCAAAGAAATTAATTCCATTATTGTAATTTATTTTTTTAATGTCATTCTTCATTGAGAAAGACAAGCTTGTTAGAAACATCAAGAGACAGATTAAATAAAAACCTGTTTCAAATAAATGTTAGTTAAAACTGATGAAAATCACACACATGTTCAGCTTCTTAAGGTTCCAGAAATATCAAGACAGATGGTGTCATGCGCATTTAGTAAACACAGGCAGCCTGGAATAACTAGTATTTCATTTCATTGTGTGAGAAAAGCATTGCCGGAACAATTAGCACAAAGAACTCCATGGCTAGGAATACTTAAAATTAGCATATTAGGGGCAGATATTTTCATAACTATACCTACAAGTTCATGCTAATGAGAAGTTGATTTCCACAGGGGATAGTAACAGTCAGTGTTTCGAGATAAGAAAGTCAGATAACCAAGTAGAAAAAAAAAAATAACCAACCAAGTTCCTTGCATCCTAGAATCACATGCTAAAAAAGTGGCAGGTGTGGAGCAACACAGTCTGTATGGTAAAACTTTATTAATCACATTCTGTTAGGAGATCTTAGAAGGATGATCTAAAGTCAGTGTCTGGGAATAGGACCAAGGAGATCACAGTAATGTGGGGAGGAAATTAGATGTAAATTGAAATGAAAACTTCTGATCAGCATTTTGGGAGCACCAAGAATTTACTGTAAGACTCTGAACTAACTGTGACTCCTTGATGGATTTGAGCTGCAGGTTTTTCTTAATGTACTATCAAAAGGTAAAAAAAAACCCACAAAGAAACACAACCTTCCTACGTATTGTGACCTTTAGAAAAACAGTGGAAATTGAAGGTGCGTTTGAAAGAAATTTGTATTATTGCTCATTTTCAACTTCATTGGACTGATATAATTTGCAGACATTTCTCTTGTTTCATGTAGTAATGTAAAAAAAAAAAAGCATACCCTTCCAGAGAGTAGATGCTGGAGGACTTATGTGGACTTTGTGTAAATATATGTGTGGATTGTTCTATACTGTCTTTGAACCTGTAGTATTGCTGTTTGTCTCTAAATTTTGAAGTCTCTGTAGGAGTTCAGTTAATTTTATTTTTTAAACATTCAAAGCATTTGCATAGGTATAGTGAAAAGATACATGCATCAGAAGAAAACAGTTTTGTATTATTTCCTGTAAAATCATAATGATTTCTCTGCGCACACTATTTTCAGTGGATGAGTAATGGCTTACTGAGCTTTGGGTTTAGGTGTTACAGAAAAATAATCCTCTCTTGTATGTTGAGCTGATGAGAAAAAATCTTGCTTACTTACAGAAATGGGCCCTGATCACTAAGAGATTATATTTGGGTATGGCGGTAAGAGCTGTTTATTTCAATTATTATGAATAGCACAATAAAATATTGTTTCTATACTGGTGAAAGTACTAATTATATCAGTCAGTTTAAGCAGTGTCTATTAAAAAGATTAAAGAGGAAAGTAAAATGCTAGGGGTAATGCTTAAGAGAACTATCATAAATGAGAAAATCACACTGATACTTAAAGGTTCAATTTTATGGTTGTGCTTTTGAGAAATTCTGCATGTAACAATACTGTGAAAAGTAAGTTTGTAACATTCATCTAGTGGAATATGTATATTGATCAATGTTTTTAGTGTTGTGTAAAAGCAATTTGGCCAGACTCGTATACAATATAAATATTTTTTCTTCGTGTCAAAGTTTTCAGTATGCTCCACTCTGTGATCATTCTTGCTCTTCCTCTTCTCTTGAGCCCACTAATTCTGGAAAAAACTTTGAATGCATTTTTTAGGAATGCAAGGAGAAGTTACTTTTTAATTCTTCTTTGGCTAAAGGGCTAATCGTTCTAACTTGTGACTTCAAACACAGAATCATGCTGTAAGGAACACAGAGAATTTCTCAGACCAGGCTGTTCAGGTCATTGTTCAGTGATGTCTTGAAAAAACTGCAGAGGTCTGCAGGATATCCCTGAGCAAGCTGTTACACTGCTTGCCTGTCTTCATGGGATTTTTATCTTATATCCAGCCTGAACCACTCTTTATCCAGTTTATGCCCATTATCTCTCATCTCCCTGCCATGCATAATTGTGCAGAGTCTGTTTCAGTCTTCCTGATTATCTCCCTATAGGCACAATACAGATGGCTCAAAGCCATCTCTTCTCCAGGCTGAACAAGCCCAGATTTCTCAGTTTTTCCTTACTGGACTGCCAACTCCCAATCAACTTGTTACAGTTAACCAATTTTATTTCTTTTTCTTGTGCTGAAGGCCAAAATATGGATAGCGTGTTCCAGACTATTGTAGGTGAGATCAAAGATGTGTTAAGGGAAAGAAAGAATCACTTCTGTTAATCTTTTAGCTACCACTGTTAACACAGTCAAATGTAAGAGGCAGCCTTCACCTCTGCTGGCATGCACTGCTGGCTCCTGCTTAGCTTCCTGTCCACCAGGACCCCTGTTTTTCACAGGTATGTTCTCTAGTCAGTCTGTTACAGCTTTGTACCATTGCAGAAGGTTAACCCATTCTAACTACTGAACTTTGCATTTATCCCTGTTGAATTTCATGTCCTACTTTCTCCAGCCCATCTAGGTGCTTTTGAAGGATAGGTCTTTCCTTGAAGAGTGTTAGCTATGTTTCTCATTTTGTAATACAAAGCTTGATGATATGAATTTAGTCTTGGTCAGGTCACTCATAAAGATATTAAATCTGCTATATTCCAGAGGAGACCCCTGAGAAACACTGCTTATAATCAACCTTATAAAGTTGAGTATGGCCCATATACTCTTACCCTTTAAAGCCCATGATTCAGCCAGTTTTCCACCCACCCAGACAGTACCACCAATGTTTCTCCAACAGAATCCTTGTCTGTGCTGATAGTTACAGTAGGCAATGACACTACTCTGCCCTAATCCAAAAATCCAATCATTTTGTCACACACAGTAATCAAGTTGGCTAAACAAAATTTACTTTTGACAAGCTCTTGATGGCTATTAAAAATTACCTTCTCCTCTAGGAAACTAGAAATATTTTCCATGAGGATGTGCTCTGTCAGTCTTTCAAGCTGAACTAACAAGCCTTACCAGCCCATATTTCCTTGCATTTTTTTTTCTCCTTTTGGAAAATGGGTGAAACCTATGCCTCTTTGTAGTCAGTGAGACCTTTTCTGGTCTCTCCTTTCAAAGGAGAAGAAAGCAACTGCATTACCATCAGACAGCTTTCTTGACACTCAGAAGCACCTCAGCTTGTCTTGGACTTGAATAGTCTGAGATTTCTCAAGAAATCCCTGACTCAATCGTTTTCCAGTACTCGTATGAGAAGTATTGGTAAAATGAAAAATTAACTATTTACAATACAAAATTAGTAAAAAGGTGTTGTAAATTTAATTTATGCTTTAAACCTTTTAAAACTGATACCATTTGTATAGTTCTGTATCTTGTTTTTGTGCTACCTTGGGACACAACTACATTGTATAGCACCAAAAAAGGTGGGTTTGTTGTTTTGTTGTGGGGGTTTTTTTGTTGGCCTTGCGTCTCTGTGTGTTTGTGTGTGTTGGGTTACTTTTTTTCTTTTTAATATGAAAGTTGTAAGGTGACATAGCCAACCTACACAGCAGTAGTAGTTTGCTTTCTAGGCATGAGCTAGCTCATTCTGATAGCAGCCTGTCATTCTGGCACCTATTTCAGTGGTGTCAAAGGGTACTACTGAGGTGAAAATGTGTTTTCCAATTATTATTTAATTCAAGTATTCACTCAAGGGAAAGGAGCTGTTGTTTACTTCTCATTGTCTACTTTCTTTAACCTTCTGGTACTGCTGTTGACACAAGACTGTCAGCTGGATAGAGATACATTCAGAAATATTCTACTTGTTTTCAAGTTGGTTACTTTCACAGGCTGCATTAAAGAAAAGGTGAAGACTTCCTCTGAAATAATAGCTGTGCAGCTGGCATAATCTTTGCAAAATGATGCAAATTGTCTAGAAAATTATGTTTTCATTCTTCACTCCACTCTGTCTCCTTCCATATGCAGTGCTGTACTTGTAGCGTTTATCGCAGCATAGGATCTTCATATATTGACCCTGCTGCTGTCCCCATTTCCCTTGGCATTCATTTTCAACACTTTAATTTGGATTCTTTCATGTCCATACTACTAGAATTAGTCCCTTTTACATACTGCTTCTGTCACTTCATTGAATTCTTACTGTTTGGGGAAAATATTTCTGCAGACACCTGCCCTAATTTTGGTCTAGCACCTCATTGTAATCTAATCTGGTATCAGATTCGCAGCCTGGCAAACCACATGATTAAGTTCATGTTTCTAAACTCCAAAAGTTTCTCTTATCCTCTTTTTGTTTAAAAAAATATAACTTAAAGCTGAAATGCATAAGACTACATTGGTTTAATGTCAGTGTCACAAGCATAGATTTATTTATCTTTTTTTTTTATTAGATGGCAACCAATTGGCATTACATGCAAAAGAGTAGTTGGTAAAAGGAAGAAGAGTGAATTTCTTTTAATGTGGCTTGAAAAATTGCCAGTCAGAACTCTTCTTCTGTTCTCCATGGATTGCCTTTCACTAGTATTTGAAATTATGTTCTGATGTTATGTTTGTGATGTATTTCTGATGGGGTTTATGCCTTATGTTCAACCAGACTGCTGTGGCAGAGAATCTAAATTGTTCTGAAATTGTGTGCTCTGTCTGCTGCATAAACTTAAAATCAGCATTTTTTTTTCTCAAAATTCCTGTAGGATTATTCTATCTGTTAGAGCACCCACATGCTAAATAATATATGAATGAAAACGATATGCAACTGCAATTCTTTCATATATTTTGATAACAAATTTAGATGAGATAATAAGCACAATAAAACCAATGCAGATTAAGTGGAGTTTATCTTTAAAATGGTCTAATAAGCTTGCTATAATCATAAAAATTTTAACTAGGAAAATAAAATATTCTCAATGCTATCATTTAATGTGCTTTTACAGGAGCCATTTTCTTCATGTAATGGTAAATAATAGAAAGAGCTTTTTGGTTTGGAAAAAAATTACAGTTGCTCATACCATCTCCAAATCCTTCAGAGTTTGGGAAGCAGTTATTTTCAGTAATAAAATATGTGGCTGGCTTTTACTAGCCCACTGAGAATCTATATGCACATCTATTATTGTCAAGATAAAATATCAGCAAGAAAATAAGGCATGCAATCTTAAACAGTCATTAGAGATGGCTGTTCTCAACATACAAGAGGTGGCAGCTTTCATAATGTTAACATCAGCATTACCAATCAAAGACCAACTTCTCACTGAAATGTTGACAGCTTCTCAGGGAAAAAAGAGGTTTTGGTTTTTTAAGGTTCCCAGAAACTGAGCATGTTGCAGAGGAATCTAAATTGACATGAGTGTAAGCCACAATATTTTTACTTCCTCTGCTCTCATGAAGCATGCAACTGCATCATGGTACTTGCAGCTGTTATTTATGGAAACACTAATCAATCTGATCCAGGTGTGTTTTTCTTTTGCATGAGAGTGAAGGTTCTGCATATTTACTTTTCCCTGTAAACACAATTCCATTAAGGCCAGTAGCTGTCAAGTTTTATCCATTCAGTAAAGACTTATTTGCAGTAAATTTAGTTTGGACAATATCTTGAACGTCTGCAAGTATTGGCAAAAGGAAAAAAAAAACAATTCAGTAACAAAGAGTATGCAAGAGTATGTATGTGTTGACTGATGCTATTCAATATGCAGTCAGCAATATACAGTTTGGCTGATTGACATTTCAGAGTTTGAAGGCCGCAACAATGAAAGTGGAACTTGATTAACTCTGTTGTATTGAAAAGTACTGATAACAAAAAGAGTAATAGTGCTAAGAGTAATATCCTGATCAGCCTGACAGCCCTTTGAATCCAAGTACTCTGCAAGTAAAGAATAGCAGAACAGCTTCACTTCTGTGTTATCAATTTACATCATAAGAAATGTGTTTCGTCAAAGAACCTAGATAAAATACATGCAGGGTTCTTTTTGTTACTGTTTTAAGGAAAGGTAGTGTCTTTAAAAAAGAATCATAACAAAGCTGAAAAATACCAGGGGTAAGGGAAAACACAAAATGCAAGATGGAAGCAAACAAAGGTTCAGAAAGAGACTAGATGCACAAGAAAATCCTACTGCTATCTGCCAGACACTCCTTATGTTCCTGCAGGAACTGCTTTTTTGGCTTCACTTATAGTTTCTCCTCTAAACCTGGAAGCTCTAAGGAAAAAAAAAGCTCAAAATGTCTTCAATGTCATGAGTGAAGGGACTGTCAAGGAAGTTCCTCTCAAACCAGAAGCTAATGTTGAAATGCTATTGGTCTTGCACTTGTGACTTCCTGACAGAATTTTCGTCAGTACTCTTTTACAGAAGACGAGTTTGACTTTGACAACAAATGTGTTTAGATATATCCTACACTTGAACTAGGAAAGCTCTTAGCTTGGCACAGCATACTACCAACGACTGATAGAGGAGAGACAAAGTTTGTTCAGCTTATATTGTGGGTTTCAGCATGTGATTGGGTACTCCCTTACATAATCTCTTGAAAGTTTCTTGTACTGTAATACCTGCAAAAGAACCAATCCCAACCTTCCAATGGCTACTTACACCTTCTTGCCTGCAATCTTTTTCTCTTTCAGTCTTCAATGCCTGCCTAGTTTGGAATTTTTTCCTAAAGTTTAAATGTCCTTGGCTGCTGTTATATTTTTCCACTAAGAAATTGAAGTGATTCCTTTCATTTTTGTTGGTAACACTTCTATATTTAAAGGCTGTTGAAGCCTCCAGCCTCTTACTGCACATATTTACCCAAGTAAGCTTTTAATGTTTTCCATCTTTAAATGTTGTGATGAATGTCAGAATCGATTGATAATTGAGATCTTGTAATTATAATAAGCTGTTCTGAAGACTTCTAGGATCATCAAAGCTACTTATGTAGCTGTACTGGGTCTGGCTGGGATGGAGCTAAATTTCTTTATAGCAGATCGTATGGCACTGTGTTCTGCCTTTGTGAATAAAATAGTGTTTCTAACACCATTTATTTGTTTCTTGGTTTGTTTGTTTGTGTGTTTATTTTCCTGTTGCTGAGCAGTTGCTGACCAGTGCTTGCACAGTGTAAGGCTTTCTCTTTTTCCCATTCTGACCCTGCAGAAAGTAGGCTGGGGTAGGCAAGAAGTCAAGAGGGTACACAGCCAGGACCGGCCAAAGGAAAATTCCAAATGCCATGATGTCATGCTCAGAAATAAAAATGGAGAGATATAAGGATAAAAGAGGGATGTTCCTGGTTATAGCATGTATCTTCCCAAGTAAGCATTAACACATGCTGAAGCCCTGCTTTCTAGGATGTGGCTGGACAACTGCTTGCTAATGGGAAGTGCCTGCTAATGGATAGTAGTGAATGAAGGCCTCTTTTTGCTTGTTTGCTTGTGTGGGAGTGTGAAGACTTTGCTTCACTAGACAGACTATCTTTATCTAGATTCATGAGCTTTTTTGTCTTCTTTCTATTTTTGTCCCACCCCATAGCAGAGGAGAGTAGGCAAGTGACTGTCTGATGCTTTGCTGTTGTCTGTATTCAAGCCACTACAGTCCTTTTTGGCACCCCAAATGGGACTATTTAGGAATGATTGAGTCTTGCAGACTACTCCTCCACTCTTGGGTTGACAAAACAACTCATGAGTGGGAATCAGGGAGTTGCAGTTGCTGAGATATTGCTGCCAGTGCACCATCATAGAAATCAACATTTGCTGTTCTTTGACATGCAACAACCTCACAACAGAAGGATCATCTGAGAATAGTTGTACAGCTGTTTAATCTTCTCTGTATCCCCAGTGGCTACCAGAGTCCCAACACTATCCTCTTGAGTCCTTAAGGTGTTCTGTGACAAAGATAACACATTACATCCAGGCTGATCACAGTAGGATGTTTTTGTAATTTGTCCACTCCTAAGCTCACCCAATGGTTCAACCCAGGCAAGAGAATAAACTTTAAATTTCATTCATAAATCACGGTTATTATCTTACGCATTATGGAGTTTAACTACTTCGGGGAAGAAGAAAATTACAGGAGAAATGTAGCAAAAAATGTTCTTATTTTTAGAACAAGAAGAAAATAAAAGTTTTAAAAGGGATTACCATAACAGAAAGGCCTTGAAAAGCTTTACTGTATTTTAATAGCTTTAAAAATTAGAAAGGTCTTTCTTTTGCCTTAATTTGGAAGAGAAATATGGGCAATATTTCTCTTTCTTAAGCTGTCATAGAAAAGGTTGCCACTTTTTTTAGCATACTTCTAAGCTGCATGTGGGTGTTCTTATAGTAGCTAAGTGCAGGAAAAGAAATTTTAAACAATTTTTCTCTCATCCCCTGCAGTTATTTAAATATTTTGAAGCTTGGAAGTTGGATTAGAAAAAAATCTAATTCCTCCATTTCAAGCTTTTCTTCTCATTTCCTCATATTTTCAACCACTTTTTATTTGGTAATGAGATAATTTTGAATATTGTCATAATGTTCATAAAAATTTCCAGTTCAATTTGTGTGTCCTTAAATGATGTGACGTTTGTATAAAAATAGTTTGATAAGGTTTATGCCGATAAATTGCTGTTATGGCACGTACAAACTTGGTTTTCCTAGTTATTTTTAGTGTTTCCAGTAAAGGTCATTGTCCTGGGTTCAGCAGTAGCAGTCAATTTTTCTCCTTCTTGGTAGCTGGTGCAGTGCTGTGTTTTGACTTTCAGCCTGGGAGCGGTGCTGATAACAGCAATGTTTTTAGTTACTGCTCAAATATTTAGTATGGCCAAGGACTTTCTGAGCCTCATGCTCTGCCAGGGAGGAGGTGAAGCCGGGAGGAAGCAGAGACAGGACACCTGACCCAGGCTGGCCAAAGAGGTATTCCATACCATAGCACGTCATACCCAGGATGTAACTGAGAGTTACTGGGAAGGGCTGGTGGTCTGGGGGGATGGAGGAGGTATCCGTCAGTGCTCTGTCGGGCAGGGTGGGGTGAGTTATCAGTCAGTGGCTGGTGAGGTGTCATATTCTTTTCACTTGTTATTTCCTTTATCATTATTATTATTATTATTGGTAGTAGCAGTAGTGATTTATGTTATACCTTAGTTATTAAACTGTTCTTATCTCAACCCATGGGAGCTACATTCTTTTGATTCTCCTCCCTAACCGTCTGAGAGTTGGTGGAGGAAGGGGGGGAGTGAGTGAACAAGCAGCGTGGCTGGGTTTAAACCATGACAGTCATCTAGAATTTGCTGGTCACCATTGTATTTAGGTTATACCTTAGACCCAAAGAAATGCATGCTGGGTCTTTTATAGGAAGTTAAACAGCTTACTCTTAGAGTCCTAGAATGGCTGGGGCTGGAAGGAACCTTACAGATTTAAAGATTTTAAAAGATTTTAGTTTTAACCTCCTTGCCATGGGCAGTGACACCTTCCCCTATACAAGGTTACTCAAGCCCTGGCTTTAAACACTTCCAGGGATGGGACATCCACAACTTCTTGTCAGTGAGAACTAGGTCCAGCACAGCTTCTCTCCTTGTTGGTTTCTCTATCACTTGGAGAATTAAGTTATCACCAACACATTTCAAGAAGCTCCTGGATTGCTTGTGTCCTGCTATGCTGTCTCTCCAACAGATTTTGGGGTGCTTAAATTTCCCCCTGAGGACCAGGGCTTGTGAATGCCTATAGAATGTCCCATCCACTTTGTCTTCCTGGTTGGGCAGCCTTTAGAAGATCCCCACTATAATGTCATCTGCTCTTGCCCTCTCCTTAATGCTGACCCATAAGCTCTTGGTCAGCTCCTTTTTCATTCATCCACAGGCAGAGCTCCATGTACTCTGGCTGGTCATTGACTTTAGAGGGTGACACCCCCTACTTATTCTTTGCCTGTCCTTCATTAAGAGCCTGTATCTTTCCATTCCAGCACTCCAATCATAGAAGCCATCCCACTACATCTCCGTGATGTTAATAAGATCATAGCATGCAGGCATGGATTTTGTCTCTAACTCCTCTTGTTTATTCCACATGCTCCATGTGTTTGCATAGACATATTTAAGCTGGGCCCCTGAGGAAGCTGACATAGTGGTTAAAGTGACAGGAATTCCTTTGTGCTGCTCTTTAGGTGCTCTCCTGCTGACCTGCGAACCCTCTCCAGGCTCTGAGCATCTCATACTGGCATCAGACTGGTAGGAATGGGATGGATTGATATTCCCCTACCCTTGCAGCTTCAGTTTATTTGTTTCCTGTTACTGAATATTTACTATTGCAGCTCCTTTTAGGCAGGTGAAACATACTCAGTAAACAATATTCTCAATCTTTCTGAAAATATGTCGCAATGTATTTTGAAAATTGGATAATTTAGGTTCAAATCAAAGGATCTGCATGTCATTAATCCCTGTCTCTAATTAAGCAGAGGACCCATACCTTGTTTTTTCATTCTTGTTTCCCTAACCCTGAGCTGGTGAGCAAAAGTATAATTTTCATTATGGATGCTGGGGAGGAGAAGTAGGAACTTACAAAAACAAGAAAAACCGAACAAAAAACTACCTCAGTTTTTCTCCCACTCCCTATCCCTAGCAGGAATATTGGACTAAATTAAGATCCAAATAATAATTTGTTTCTGATCAAAAGATCAAAATTGGTCTGGCAGAAAATTGACTCTGGTTGCATATGGAGCTTATTAAAAATTGTCTTTGAGATTTATTTTTTTGATTTACATTGATTGTTGTGAAGTGCTGTTTTTCACTTTTTTCATTTTTCTTCACCTTCACTTTAGGGAACTTTGCTATTTTATAGACTAGATGCTTATGCTCATGTTATGTTGAAAATGCAACCTGGGGTATATCCATAAATATTTGTGGATCAATGTAGCTTCTCCTATGACAAAATATTTTACTATATTGCAAAAATATAGGTTTTCTGTTCTGATGTTCTAAGCCGATTTTGACAATTTCTGATTTTCTTCTCCATTAAAAAACTATCAGTGGCTATGTTCACAAATCAAAGTAATATTAAATAGCCTGTATTCCATTCAAAATTTTTGCTCTAGAAATATTTTTGGATAAAAATTAATATATTAAAATTTATCAGTTTAAGTCTGCTTTCTCCAATATATCTTAAGTTATTACTTCCATCTACTCTAGGTGACCCTTGAGATTCCTTATGGGTCTTAAAACCTGATGTTTTCCTTTCAGTTTTCAGTCTTCATTTCAAATTAGATACTCTGTTTCATTCAATTTTCGTGCAGATGACCTTGAAGTACTTTTCTTTAAAGTATTCATAAATACTCTTAACATGTTAAGTCTTGTACAGACTTTGTTGCAAGATTTGTTTGGTTTTCCGAGTTGAGTAATATTCTGAGTAGGATCTTGAAGGAAGAAAGTACATGCACAAATTTACAGCAACATGTCCTGTGGATGCCTAGTACTATAGAATGAAATTAGATGAAAGACACTGCATATAACAGATACTTAATAGGTCCTGGAATGACTGCGCTGTTCTTGTAAGGCTGCCGTGCATGTCACTTCTGTTGGGGCTTGAGGATCTGCTGTGAGGGGTTGCCCAGTGGTTCTCCCATAGGGTGCTTGAGAGACCAAGTAGCCTTTCTGCACTTGTGAAGGAGCTGGAGCCCTTACAAGGCTGGCATGGCAGCTAGCACACCAGCTCTTCTTGACTTCTCACATTAAGTCCAGCTTGTTCATCAGAACACTTTATAAAAATGTGGTTTATAACTATTGCATATTGTTTTTCTCATGGAAATAATTTTCTGTGAGATTATGGTAGAATTTTAAATGTAGCATCTGCTCTTGCTCCACTGAAATCTTAGGAGCTTAGTAGCTACTCCATATGTTTCCTGCTCTTAACAAAAGTGAGTAATTTTCTTTTTTCTGTCTGGTCCTTCAGGGTTACTCATTGTACTGCCTCATATATTTCTCCTGGGTTTGTTGTTTCCTAGTTTCAGGATCTAGTTCCAGGTCTTTGGGTAATGATCAATAGTAGGGAAAAATTTGTAAAGGATGAAATTTTCTGATTGTGTGTAACCCACCTACCTTTAGTATTTTATATATTCATATGCTTTATATATATATATACATTTATATAAATATATATTTGCTAAAGATATTTATATAAAGATATATATTTAGCATTTTTACCATCTTTGCATATGGTAGGTAAGAAAATAATGATGAAAAGCACTGAAAATGTAAAATAGTGCAGAACTGTATTTATGTTTTACCATGAAACTAGCTACTAGTGGAATTGTGAGAATTTAAAACATAAATTCTAAATTGATATTCTGGAGAGAAAAATTATAATAGTAAAATGAGAGAAATGCACTTATGTTTCCTTTCTACAGCTTGGTATATTATGCTGTAAATAAAACAGCGTGGTATATTATGTTCTGGGGGGGTTGTTTTTTTTTTAGTTCTGTTACTACACCCTGTCTTAAACAATATATAGTAACAGAAAGTATTCAGCTTTAAAATTGTTATTGCTACAGTAGCATAAAATGTTTTTCAGAACAATTCAGATTGCTTTAACAACCAAATCACTGAAGTGGAAAGTTTTCCTACCTGAAAATTGAAATATCTACATGTATTAAAGTCAAGGTGTATATGAATACATTTTTTGTATTGATATATTAAAAGTAAAATACAACAAGATCTGTGAAAATTAATGTGGTGAAAAATACAATAATACAAATTATATGCAAAAAATAAAGCCTTCATCAATGCTCTCTTGTACCATATATAAATTTATCAAAATGCATGTGAAAAGTTGTTCAAGGTAATGTTCAATTAATATAAATAGTCAAAGAAAAAGAATAATAAAACTGTAAACTCTTTTTTTTTTAGATGAATTAACCTTAAATTATACATCTTTGTTGATTTGATTAAACTGATCATCTTTTGTGTTGTGATGACTCCTCTGGCCACAGAGTTGTGGGGTTCTGCAGCCTATGCTACAGTATCTAAAAAGTATATGCTACCAATCGTTTTGATTTCATAGTCGTACATGATATGATTTAAATTGAATAACATTTTATAATATTTCTTTATAATTTGCATGTACTGTATGATTGCACAATTTTTTTTCCTGTTAGGGACATAAAATTATACTGACAAATAAATTATCTTAATAGGGTATGATTTACTTCCTTTCTGTTTTTCATAAACATGATGAGCATTCCAAAATACATTATTATCTTGAAGGTCAGCTAACCATTAAACAAAATAAATAAAATTGTTGAAAAACTATGACATTCATGAAACTGCCTCCTGAAACCATTTTGTGTCACCATTCTGTGTTAGTGTACAGAACAAGGCACAGAATTACTCGGTACAGAATAAGGGGATTCTGGTCTTTCAGAACAGCAGAGGTGTTAACAATATGAGCATAACTTCCTCAGAGACAGGTAGTATACTTTATTTATTGAAACCTGTTTGTGCAAGGAGTCTGACACTACCATTATTAAATACAGTCACTGACATTAAGGCCTTGAAAGTTTGTGGTCTGTTTGGTAGTCATGTAGAGAAATAACATGAATGTCAGCGACTAATCTCTGCATTAAGCAAGGAAAGAATGTGATACTTCAGGGGCATAGTAAACATAAAATATGCAATTACAGGTTTGTTTAACACTCCAATCATTAAGCTAAGTTCATTATTTGTCATCTTTAAAAAATTAAGAGGCTGTTGAACTCTCTGAAGACTTGTCTGAGGCATTTTTATCTTATAATTATAAAAAAAGAAAACCTATTAATTATGTAAGCTATTGTCATCATGTTGATATGTGTTCTTAGCCTATGTCACCAAATACTAGAGGGTATTTCTAAGGGGAAACCCTATTATTTCTGTGGGGTAACTTATTTTTCTTTTATTTACTGTAGGTCTCGGAGATCATAGCTTCATTAGTTTTTTACATACTATGTATCATGTGGCTGTGTAACAATCAGTTCATCTTTGCTTACAAAGAGCATTAATCCTGTCCAGACAAATGTATTAAAGGCAGGAACAGGAAAGAGCACAGATGTGCTCCTTCTCTAGCTTTTCCAAGATTTCTTTCCAGTCTTACTTTTCACAAACTACTGAAGCCTATGAAATAATTTGTAGTCTATAGTACACAGAAACTACTGTAGAAGAAGTTAAAAGGAACCAGGTTTTCATAAACCTGTACTTGCACCTCTGCAATTTTGTCAACTTTTACCTTTGCAAACTCAGTTCAGCTACATCTCTCTGAATTAAAAACTGAGTTGGCACCAAGTCATGAAAGGATGTTTAATTGAGACTTCTACTACTTCAACATCTCAGACTTGGCTTCACCAATTTAGCTTTCTATTTTATCAATGGGACCAGGGTTTTTGCCTACTCTTTTTTTTAAGTATGGGACGAATCTCAAATGTTTCAGGTCTAGTGATCATTCCTGACATTCACAACTAGTACATTACCTTGCAGAAAGGTAATTTATGGAATCCACTGTGGTTGTAGCAAAACCACCTGTCCTGTACTTGCAGCATCTCTGATCTTGAAAATAAATTAGATAAAACTGAAAAAGACAAGTCTATTTAATCTCTTAGATTTTTAGAGAGAGATATTTGGAGGTTTGAAGGCTGGGCTTTTAGCCAAAAGCATCCTTTTCAGTGATTTCTATTGTACCATCTCTTAAATAATATTCTTCTTTGACAAATAATAATAATCTAGTGAGAGTTTTTACCTTTTATGTATTTTCTGGATAACACCACCCACATTTGGTTTGCTACACTGGCCTGTACCTGAACTGAACCATGAATTTCCTAAAGCTAACTTTAAATATTTTTGAGCCCTATTACTTCTCTGTGTTCTTCAGGACGTTCTGGAGGATTAAGTTACAGAAAAAAAAGCTTGCTTCTTGAGTCTTGTAACCATCCTCTTTTACAAACTTCAACTTTCTTCACTTATAATTTAGACTTTTTATAAAAGTTCATTTTGTTGGATTAGTTATGCAGACATAAGTAGGGGAAAAGTACTATTTATATGGTTCTATTTTGTAAAATTTGTAAACACGAGCTAATATGGCTTGCTTTGCATGGGCAGTTTTTCAAGTTTCTGTTGTGCTTGATTTGCCATCTGTACTTGTTCATGCTCCAGCGTGTTCTGACTCTAATTAGGGGATGGGTAACAGAAAGAGGCTTGGAGAATGCAAAGGAAGAAAATGAATGTCAGGGTGGAATATGATGCTCAGATTAAAATCCACAGGAATTATTTTTAAAGTAATTGGAATTATCAGGAACATGAACTAAAAATCTATACTTGCTCATTATTTCAAAAATGCATTTGACCAATTCCATATAGCTATCCTAAAATCAGGAAACAAACAGGCTAAATTCCACACCTCTTTGCAATGCCAGTAGCTGAAGCTCTCCATTGTGTAAACCACTTCAAAATTTGGTCTTCTGGTGTTTTGCTGTATGTTTTCTAAAATTATGCTGGTTTAAGATCATAGAATCATAGAGTCATAGAATAGTTAAGGTTGGAAAGGACCTTAAGGTCATCTAGTTACAACCCTCTGCCATGGGCAGGAACACCTCACACTAAACCATATCACCCAAGGCTCTGTCCAACCTGTCCTTGAAAACCACCAGGGATGGAGCATTCACAACCCCCCTGGGCAACCTATTCCAGTGCCTCACCACCCTCATAGTAAAGAATTTCTTCCTTATATCCAATCTAAACTTCCCCTGTTTAATTTTCAACCCATTACCCCTTATCCTATCACTACAGTCCCTAATGAAGAGTCCCTCACCACCATGCTTATAGCCCCCCTTCAAATACTGGAAGATTGCTATGAGATCTCCACGCAGCCTTCTCTTCTCCAGGCTGAACAGCCCCAATTTTCTCAGCCTGTCTTCATACGGGAGGTGCTCCAGTCCTCTCCTCATCCTCTTGTCTCTCCTCTGGACTTGTTCCAACAGTTCCATGTCCTTTTGATGCTGAGGACACCAAAACTGCACACAGTACTCCAAGTGAAGTCTGATGAGAGCAGAGTAGAGGGTCAAGATCACCTCCTTGGACCTGCTGGTCACGCTCCTTTTGATGCAGCCCAGGATATGGTTGGCTTTCTTGGCTGCAAGCGCACACTGAAGCCAGCTCATGTTCATTTTCTCATCGACCAACACCCCCAAGTCCTTCTCCACAGGGCTACTCTGAATCTCTTCTCTGCCCAACCTGTAGCTGTGCCTGGGATTGCTCTGACCCACGTGTAGGACCTTGCACTTGGTATGGTTAATCATCATGAATGACCAAAGCCACTTAGTTTGAGAGCACTTTTCTATGTGAATCCGATGGCTTGTGCTTGTTTTTTAAGATGTGTAAGTAATTCTTGAAGTGTAAACATACATCTGTCTGTATATATTACACACAAATTTATACACATGCATATTTTTATATGTATATTCAAAGCACAAACACACATAATGCAACTATTGTCTAGAAGACATAATTTTATTGTTTGAGCAACCAGGAGGTCAAAATATCTCTTTCAAAACTGACTAATGAATGACTAATTGTTAAAAGGCTGTATGTGGTCATGAGCTAATAGTCTTCACTATCCCAGTTCTGTTCTCCTTTATATCATAAGTAGAGCTTGCATATGCTTGCTGTCAAGTCCCATATGAATCTTTGTACTCTCTGATCTATTAATCTTCCTGCTCAGGATTACAGTATTGTATATTTCAGGTAGATTTAATCTTATTTGTATACCGAGGAACTTAAGAAACTTGAGGAATTTTGTTTTCTTCTGTGTAGAGGCATAGTATCTTTTAGAAAATTTTACTGCAGGAGTGAAAACTGTGATTTGTTTGAATGAAAATAAGTGGGCATGCTAACGCTGGGTCAAAATAACCCAGAACAGTCTGAAATTGCAAAGCAAATTTTAAAGAGCAAGGGAGCTCATACACAGGTAATATGTTATTGTATTTGTCATCAGTTAGGGCAGGGCTCACCTTGGTTTGGGATTTTTTGTTGGGTTTGGTTTTATTTTTTAATTATACTTAAAAACCATATTACAACTTGTTTTCCTCATGTTATAAATTTAATAACACGAAATTCCCATTATGGCATTTATAAGAATTAAAATAGAAATCCAATTAAGCAAAAATCAAATAAATGTTTTTCTGATACGAAACATTTTTTTCTTGCCCCTGCATATTTGGTGTCTGTCTCTTTGGTTTAAAGGAAGAAAAAAGCTCTCTTTGAGCCTGACTGACTTAAATTGCTAATGGTTACTTAGAAGATGTGTGTTCAGGCAAAGTGCATGCTCTGTTTACGATTAGTGCTACATTTTTTGGCAACTGCAATTAATTTTGATTCTGCCTTCTGCAAACTGTATTTGCTCAGCCATCTCTTGCTCTACAGGATTACTTATTGGAAGATGAATTACATTCCCATAACAGAGACTCTTTTCTTGCTTTGAATACCATGGAGTAACTAAATTACATGTCTTTCTATTTTTAATGTAAACAGCACACTTTTCTATCTAGAATAAATAAAATCAGAGCCCTGTAATAGTGACACTGAGAAGCTAAGAATTTTTAATCGGATTTTTCTCTGTAAATTACCATTATTTCTACAAACTTCTATTCACTAAAGTTGTAGACAAGCACTGCCTGAGCAGTTAAGACATTAATGATTGCTAAATTTTATGACAATGTATTTACTTAGAAGTCAAAAAGCCATTATCTTTCTGACCTTTTAAAAGAACTTCCCATTTGTTAGCTAGTCGTGATGAACTGGTTTTCCCTGATCCTTTCTTATCACTCCTGCTAAATAAATACTTCTTGTGAAATGTGTATATTTTCATTCAAATGAGTATGAAATAAATTCTGATGTTACAATGTCATTTTTGTTCAAATCTTATCAAGACTTTAAGAAGTTACTGAGGGTTATGGATATGTAAAAGTTGGTATTTTCTAGTTTGAGCTCAAAGAAGGTCCAGAACTAGTTTTGAGAAGAAGTGTGCATGCTTTGGTCATACTCTTCTAGCTGTTGGTGACACACAACAATTCCTCTACTTTGCTAAGGAAATTATGTCGACCAGCATGTATAAATTTCATGTTTGTTATTAAGCATAAAAGTGTGAGTAAAAAATGTTTTTAAAATATAAAGGGTTGTTTCTTTAAATGGAATTATTATTTTCCTTTTCCATAGTGGAGCCCATAGGGGGATTTATACTAAACCTTGTCAACTTCCTGCTTTAAGTTTTACACTGGTTATAGCACATTGAACATCATTAATTTTCCTGACATTTACTTCTGAAGACTGTTGAAATACAATACATATTAGTACAGGTTTAAAGTGCTTTAAAAGCTTATATGAAGAGGTTCCAGATAGAAAATTACATTAATACCTGCACTTGTTTCATGCAGGTCTTTGAAAGTTCTGAAAGGTGATAGAAGTTAGCTACTAAACATCTGAATAAGAAGCAACAAAATTCTGAAAAATTCTGGAAGACACAAAGCAGTCCACTGATACAGCAACAGTTTACTTTGATTAGCATTTAATGTCTTCAGAGTAAAAGATTAAATATAATTAAATA
The DNA here is from genome assembly GCF_012275295.1 of Melopsittacus undulatus. Lineage (NCBI taxonomy): Eukaryota > Metazoa > Chordata > Aves > Psittaciformes > Psittaculidae > Melopsittacus > Melopsittacus undulatus. Next base: position 97,088,234 of record NC_047528.1, read on the forward strand.
TTGGAAGCTATTAATGTTGAAGTCATTCAGGTACCAAAGTCAAGTCACTAACAGGGAAAAGCAAAAACTTCAGGATAGGAAATCAGGAAAAGCTTCTCTAAGCTATGTGGTTTGGTTTATATGCTTGAGGGAAGGCATGCCATCCAGAGGGACCTTGACACACTTAAGAAGTGGGCCAATGCCAGCTTCATGAAGTTCAAAAAGAACAAGTGCAAGTCCTGCACCACGGTTGGATATCTAATGGCTAGAAGAGCAAGGAATAAGAATATTTGCTATTTCTTTGTGTTAACTAAATGTTGTTTGACATGGCAATAAGACAGTAGTCTCTGGAATGCATGGCCTCAGTAAGATACTGTAATGGATGTTATCCCAGATGAGGGTTGCTTCCCACTCATGACTGAGAGACATAACAAAGTTTGTATATGTTTATGTTCCTTGTGACTGTTTGTCAGAAGGAGGAAGGAAAACATAGGTGTGCAGCTGTCCTGTGTCATACTTGGCTGCACCAGGGTGCCTGGCCAACACTCTTGGAATGGACAAAAAGAGATCATGAGAAACTGCACGGCCCCACGAGTTAAAAACTACAGATCTGGCATAAAGCTGATTGCTTTTCTAAGGGTATAAAAGCAGAACCCTCTGGTGGCTGAATCAGAAGCTTCACTTCTGGGTGGACACACCATGCAGGAATTTTCCCACTTACCCAAGACTCCTGGTATCTGCTGCAATGAGGCTCCCCAGCTTGAAGTGTGGGCCTGGATGATGATTTGGTGATAACTGGTGATGTATCTCTTCCTGATCTCTGTTATCTCTATGCAGTAATGATTTGATGCATTGCTAATTTTCCTCTGTACTTATATGTATCTGTCTCTGATTGGTCTTATTTTACTTACTTGCTATATAGAGAGAGATATATATCCGCTTCACGTTAGTGGGCTTGTTTAACATACTGTGCATGTTACACAGCTACTGTGTGACTGGTTTTTTGCATACCCTTGCCTGTCAGCAGAACAGATACTGAAGGATAGAATGACTTGGACTGTTGGGCAGCTGAAGAGGAAAGGAGACAAGCAAAACTGATATGGTCTCAAATATAATTCAGACAGGAAAAATATGTCCCAAACCAAAACCTGAGTCTACCCACAGGAAACAGCTGAAGTGTTGTTTATGCCCTGAACTAGAAACTTAACTGTAGGAAGGATTCCTATTTCCATATGGCAGAGGGTTAGAGGTGTTTAGTATAGGAAAGAAAATTAATGGAAGATAAATACAATTTCAGAGAATTTATTTAAAAAAACCCAAAACAGGTAGACTTTGGAACAAGCTCCCAGTGAGAGGTAGTGGTAATCTTATTTCTGATTCTTAAAATGAGACTGGTTGCTAGACTATTTGCTCTAGAAAGTGGTTTTACATTAGTATCTAAAATGCCTTTTGATTCCTATGTGTGTTTGAGGTAACTTTAAATTATCTATTAAAATAGTTAATATATTTTGGAATGTAGTTTTAACACCATTGGAACTTGTAGGTCTTGTGAATATAACCAGTTTTCAGATAGATAGTAAATATATCTATCTATCTCTATATGTGGTATGTATGTGGTATGAATATGTAACTAACAGAATAAAGAATTCTGGCTAGTTTGCAAACCAGGTGAAGAATTTTAGCAAGGCAACTTCATTTCTGAGTTTGAATACAGCCAATGGTCAGATAGAAAGAAGCTCTGGAAAAGTCTTTTCCTCTTTATTAAAGAATTCTTCTTTAAGAAATACAAAATCATGAATGAGCATATAAATTCTGAGAGCATGTCTCACTGACCATGAATAAATATCAAAAGTGAATGTGAATTTAAATAAGCTGATAGTAGGCATAAACAGGACAATGGCCTTCCTCTCACTCTGGATAGCTAGTTGGAGCTCTGGCTAGCATCTCTCCTCATTGTTGTTTTCTTAGCCTGAGGACTTAGATAAGGGCTTTGTCAGAAATCATTCTTCTGAATGCAAAGCTCCCTCTGAGCCACCATGGACAACAGTGTCCTAGTTGTGCACTGTGATGAGCTCCTCAGTAGCTGCAATTGGGTTTATATATATATATGTACACACATATATATGTACGTGTGTGTATATATATATATATATATATAAATATATCATATCATGTTTTTTCTAAAGGCTTAAGGACAAGCTAAATTTCACCTGCCTAGAGTGTCTAAATGTGTACAACTTGATGGCACCAAAACAGGAATAGAAGCTGCTGAAAAGAGAAGTGATTATTTTAGTTTTATAGAATCATAGAATCATAGAACAGTTAGGGTTGGAAAGGACCTTAAGATCATCCAGTTCCAACCCTCCTGCCATGGGCAGGGACACCTCACACTAAACTATATCACCCAAGTCTCTGTCCAACCTGGCCTTGAACACCACCAGGGATGGAGCATTCACCACTTCCTTGGGCAACCCATTCCAGTACTTCATCACCCTAAAGTTAAAGTTTCTGCGAAAGATTACGTTGGCTAATTTTTTTTTATTGCTCTATGTTTGTTTCTCACATTATCTGTTTGTCTTGAAACTGTGACCCATACAAGCTCTTGCATGTTCTGTTAGAATCAATTCAGTTTGAAAACTACACTGCATATGTGTTTACTCTAAAAATGGAAATAAAAGTTTTGCTATTGCAATTGGTATTGCTGGTATTGCAAATAAATGAGTAAAGACAGTTGTGTAGTGAATACTTCAAATCATCATCTTTCAGTCTGACCGAACATCTGAAAACTTGTCTATTTTTGATATACTCAATGCTGGCATTTTTACATTCTTTAAAAACAAATTTAAAATATAGCTTTTAAACACCTGGGTATATTTAAAACAAAGATCTTTGGACCTTTTGAAATTCTGATTATGCAACAAAGATCTAAACATTTGGTTCTTGCAATGGACAAAGTAATTTTCAGAATGAGGGTCACTTACTATGAATGCTGATATTGTCCTTTGAAAACTTGCTTTGGGTGAGGAGATCACTCTAGTAATTATTTGACATCAGGCAGACACGCTTCTGCAACAGACTCTTCTTCTGCTTTTGCCTCAGCTTTAGGACACAGATTCTCACTAAAGCCAAAAGAAAAGTCAAGCTGGTTATTTGTCTGTTGTCCGGGATGACTGTTTCTTGCAGTCATGTTTTAAGTCAAAAGAACAACCAAACTAAATTGCCCCTGATCAGCCAGTATAATCCCTGAAAATAAAACTGAAGCACAGGTCATCTTCCTGCAAAGTACATGAGTGTCCAGACCTGTATCTTTGACTAGCAGCAAAGAGGATAAAAAGCAAACTTGAGTAGCATGGATTGATTAGGTAATTCAGAGTTGAGTTCAGATTAAACTTTAAGCTGATATAACAGTGTGATTGTAGACATGATGTCACTGTTTTGGTGGTTTCAACCTCCATGTGCTAGACCATGAAAATTATTATTCCATCAGTGCTAATATACATGTGTCTGATGAGAAATTTTCTATTATTAATAAAAGAAAAAAATGAGAGGGTCATATGTTACTTCATCAAAAAACATGCTTGAAATATTTTTTGGCATCTTAAATTTGATTAACTGAAAGTTAAAAATAATTAACTTTTGTGGTAAAATAAATGAAATTATTCCTGTATTTCTTAATTTTCTGGTGAAAAAAAATAATCATGTATTTGTGGCTGGAATATTCATTACTGCATCAGTAATGTAAAGCTTTTCTAGTTGGTGTATGATACATTCCCCTATTTTTCTTGAGTGTTGCTCATGCTCATATCTTACAAATCTAGACCTTACAAGAAAAAGTTTTGTGCATTATAAACCATATCAAGGCCAGGCTGGATGAAGCCTTGGGTGATATGATTTAGTGTGAGGTGTCCCTGCCCACGGCAGGGGGTTGGAACTAGATGATCTTAAGGTCCTTTCCAACCTGAACTATTCTATGATTCTGTGAAACCATTTTATCTCATTTTTTATTTGTTGCTTCTGTAATTGTGGAGATAAATGAACATGGCTTCTCAAAAATAATTCTTTTTCTCTTTAAAAACTGTAACTCATATAATTTGGACAGATTAGTTTTTCATTACTTCTAATTTTTATTCAAACAGTTGTAATTTTGTATGGTTTTAAATGAGTACTAACTTTTATCTTCAGCCAAATTCGGTAAGACTCTACAGCAACTGAGTAGAACCATTCAATAGTGTGGAATAAATTATGTAATAACAGACTAGGTCTCTGAGACATTATCTTCTTCCTGTCTTAAAAAGGATTATTTGTTTTTTTAAATGCCTAATATGAAGACCTTATCTGTGCAAACATCTTCAACCACAGAGGTTACTAGGAAAGCAAATCTTGTAAATGTGTTCTTTTTTGGTATGGAGTTATGTTCTCTGAAAACATCGACAGTGTTGTGGAGATTATCTCTTTGAGTAAATACAGTGCAGTAATAGTTCATTTTCCCTATCTTTTTGGATTTAGGCTTTGGGAAGCCAATAAAGGTATCAGATGGTATATTGACTGTTTTAGCTTGGTTCTTATTATGTGTAACTATCTCTACAAATCCAGGTGTGAACCCTGGAGGAAAGATTAATTCAGTAGTATCAGTATAGCTATCAGAAAGAGTAAATCCATCGAGTTCATCTCTTCTTAGCTTGTAGGCAGGGCATGTTATTTCTACCTAACTCATTCTTTCCTCTGCTCTCCTTGGCACTCTTCACAATTCATTCTAGTAAGTTGTTTCCTTTACACTTTTATTCTAGTGTAATTCTAACTTTTGGAATTCTTATGTAAACCATGATATGACACCAAAACTTTGTAGGTAAAAAAAGCCTGGAAAAAAATATCTGTTTGTCTAAGAACATTATATAAAAGCAATAGCATATCTATTTTATCACAGTGAAACTGAAACTTCTGTGCTTAAGGAATTTTAAAATAAACTAAACTTGAAAAGCATAATTGTGTATTATATTGTAAATATCAGTAAGTTGCTGCAAGTACTTTAGGTCTCCTTTATAGGGTTTTTGTATTTTGGGATATAAAAAAAGTCCTGGAAACTTTGGAGGAGTAATTGTGTGCTGTGAGAAAATATAGTAGTTGCTGAAAGAGTTAAATAATGTGTCCATCTACTCTGTAGTCCATATTCTGCAATTTAAGAGAAATCACTTTAATTGCACAGTAAAAGCATGATAAACAATTTTAAGCAATATATTATCTCATGTTAAAATGAAGGCGAAGAGATACATTGCTAAGAGATACATTAATTATTTATTTCGTATTGTTTTTTGTACCTTTGAAGTAGGACCTCAAAGCCTAGGCGCGGAATTCGGTAGTTGTAATATTAGCAAATCATTTTGTGCTTATGAATCCCCTTTAGATAAAAATTAGTCTTTAATCAAAATTCTTGTAATTCCCTTGTCTTGATTACTAATTTCTGGAAACCTAGAATATAAATTTTCTCTAAATTCTGAATTGTAAGCAAGATTCAACTTTTTAATCTTTGAGTGATTTTAATCAATTCAAACCAATTCTTTCCTAAAAGCTAAGCAGTAAAGCTCAGTCAGTCTTGAATTACATCATGTTTAATGCATCAATTAATCCATAGTAATATCAGGGCCTTAACATTGAAGACTGTCTTTTACATTTTTTTTCTGTTGTTGCCTCCTGCTTACATCCAAATACAGAAATAACAACCGAGAATGGAATTACTCTGTTTTTCATAATGTTTAAGCACAAATATCTTCAGGTAATACCAAATTATGTAGATATGCAGTGAAAAATAACTCTCATGAAATAGTCTTTCAGTCAATGCATTGAATAAAATTTCTGAATTCTCAAAGTCCAACTTGACTTTATTCTACGAGGTTGTCAGGGAAAGGTACATATGAATTAAATATTCATATGAGCTAGAGATACAGAGGGACTACTGTTCTCAAGTCTTGTTTTAGCATTATTTCTTGTAAACCAGAATTATTTTACCCAGGGTACTGAAAATATTTGGAAGTTTCACGCAAGGCTATATAAGGTTTCTTTAGCCTTATAAAAATGAAAATGCATTAGATATTTAGGTTTCATTATTGTTTTATGGAAAAAAAAATCTTTATATGTGAGAGTAGACAGTCTCAAAGCATCTCTTTGGAAGTTTTCGTTAGAAGATAAAAAGTTGAAACTTAAAGTTTGTCTTGTGATGCTTGAAAACTATCTGGAGAAAAATGACATTTTTCACAGATTAAAATTTAAACTCTGCTTTCTGTATCAGTAAAGACTTAAATATCAATTCATCAAGTAAATGCTATGTTTGACTAAATCTACAATTCAGTCTTTCAGAAGTAATTAGGGTAGCTTTCCAGATAGAAAAAAAAAATTGCATAAACAAGAGGAGTAAAAATTCTATGACTTGCAACACTTTTAGTAAATTATAACTCTGCCTGCAGCTGAGAAAAGCGTCAACAAGTCTCAAAGCTTTTTGCCAAGTCAGATTTATGCAGTATCTGCTTTTCCTTGTGCAGCTGAAACCATATTCAGAAGTTAAAACTTGTTTTCAAATATGTTTCATGAGCATGTCATTTGAATTATTCTCTTGTTCCTCATTTTTTCAGAAAATCCTGTAGAGGTTTATCAAATTAGACTTTTGAGTCTAATCCACCTGCTGGCAGAAGACCTGGAAGTAGATGTTAAGATTTTTTGGGTCTATATAGGCCATTCTCAGTGACTGATTAAACTGTTGAGACAAAATGATACTGGGCTACAGAGGAACGTCTCAAATCCTCCCTCTACAACCAAACGAATATAGTTGTCCTTAAGTTAGAGACTGACATACTCCTTCTAAGAAGGTTAAAGGATCTGTCATTTTGATTCTGTGTTTAAAATTTATCAGACATGCGGAATTAATATTGCTCTAAGTGATGCATAATTGTTGCTTGGTGATAGAGTCTGTTTTAATATAATCCACCCTTAAACACCGTACACAGCTACCTGAAGCAATTTGTTGTCAGTTTTTGTAAGTATTATACTGTGTTATGGATACAAGCCAAACTCTTTGGCCATTACCAAAGCCAGCAGGGAGAATGTGTTTGTATTCCTTCTAAAATCAAAGTTGGTGACTGTACTGCTAGTTACTGGCTACATCTTTACCTGAAAGCACAATCTCAGTAAGGATGATTTGAAAGACTGGGAGAAAGGAACTTGCTTCTTCTGGATGTTTGGAGATACTGGTTTGGGGTCTGTGTAAAGGAAACAATCAACTTGTAATAAAACAAGCCTGTGAAAGATGGAAAGCCTAAAGCATGTTCTGAGGGTAGAAATGTCCAGGTGTATGCTATGTGAAAAACCGAAAAAGATGAAGAAAAATTGTGCTTTGCTGACATAGCAACATTTTAACTAATGCAACATATAGTTCAGATGAGACACCAACAGATGTAACAAATATCTTTAGATACTTGAAAGAGCTGGATTCTTCATAGCTGTCCATGCGTGCACTACACATTCACAGATTTGGCATACCTAACTAACATTAAAAATGACATGCAAGTTTCTATACATAATTTCATCAGCTACTAGATACATCTGCCCTTTAAAATTTATAGTTAATTTATATATATTCTAATATATTAAATGTTGAAATCAGGTGAAGTACACACAGGTTCAAGTTTTGATCTTCATCAAGAAATGGTTACATAATTGTATAGCAAGTAACAATTGTTTTTCATGATGGTTTAAAAAATGCTCTATGTAATCAGCTTAAGTTTGAATAACTTATATGTTGTTCCTCTGAACATCCACGGGAAAAAAAATCCATATCTAAATATAAATTCTGATGAAATCACTTCAAGGTTTTTGAAGGATTCTGTTTGCATATACTGTCACTTTTGTGATGACGTGAACACTAGATTAAAATAAAGAATGATAGTAAATAAAGCTAGAAAGACTCAGAACATGACACAGATAGTTTAATCTTACATACACAACTGAGAAGACAGTTAGTAGTACTTGAGTATATCTGCTAGAATCAAAGACTGATAAATTAAAAATAGAATTTTCTGTTATCATATGTTGAAAACTGACAGCATGTGATTTTTCTTTTTTTCAAAAGAGAGCTCTTGAAAATAATAGTAATCAACATTGTGAACTTCCACAGTTTGGGATTATCTGTGCAATACTTAGTGCAAGCTAACTTTTCTCTTTTGATTAAAATGCAACTGGTTACGTGTGTATGTAAATTACTTCAGTTGTCTAAATGAAATAAAACAATGCCTTTCAACTTCAATTACTTTTGTTCCAGGAAATTTCTGAGTTCTTTTGCAGACTGTGAAAATTCATCATTGGTGTATGTATTTTGCAAGTGGGCCTTAACCAGAGAACGAGAAGTTTACTGGACCTTTTATACTGCCCATATCTCTTATAGTAACATTCTTCTGAGCAATGATCGTCATCTTAAATTGTTTCTCCGTTCACCTGTTGGCATTTCTTTTTTAACAGTGTAGGAACTTCATCAGCTGCTGTTTTCTTAACCTGCTGCTAGGTTTCAGAAAGGCAAAAGCCTTTTTGTAGGCGGCTAAACAAAACAATTGAGCTTCTAAATGCTTGTTAAGGCTCTAAATATTGCAATTTAACAATTTACAGTAAACTCAAGTCTTGAAATATCCTTTTTACAGCAGCAGCAATAAAACAAAATCTGTATTTCTCAGTCAATTGCTATGTCATGCGAAGCTTGCTGAAAGCTGGTGATACTAAGTACTAAAGTGCAGAAACAAGTAGAGTAGACAGGATTTGTGGCTCTGTTCTTTACATTGATGGCAGTGATACTAAATTCTAGAGAATTTAGTCTATTTCTGGTATTACTGTATCTGTTACTTACAAATGAATGATTCTGTGATGATGCAAAGAGCAAAAAGAAGTTTTATAGTGAGAGAAACTTATTTGTATATCAGCACAGATTCCAATTTCCTTAACTAGCAATGAAGACAATATTGCATATATCACCATGCTTCAGACCTCATCTTTGTTTGTCATGGAATTCAAATATCCTAAGCATGAGTTTCATTCTGGTTTTGTGGGAATGTATTAACCAATGGAGAGCTAAAGTACATTGTAATTAAGTCCCCCTTTATGAAAGCATTTTATGCAATTAGAACACTTCATTGATTAGGAATTGCTTTACAGATCATAGGGTAGCTATGTTTAAAATCTTAATTAGGTAACTCTGCACACAGCACAGCTCTTTCATTTTGAATTTAGATTGGATTCTGTGTTTGTGTCAAAATAACTGTACAAGGACTGTGAATGGGAGTCAGAAGAAGACATGTAAACTTAACTAACCAAGGTAAAGTGCTAAATTATTATTTTATACTATTATCATTATTCTATTTCTTAATATCAAGCTAGAACTGACACTTCATATAAAGCATTTAATCACAGTAAAAACTGTGTTTAACAGCTCAGTGTAGTTGTTAATAAATACGCATATTAATTATATATTTTTTAATTATTTGGTAATTCCATTACCTTTTAGTAATTCCAAGCCAACCATATTTACAGTGAATCAATAACTCTTTTTCAGCTGGGAAAAATGAATGCGCTGTGTGTGTTTTTATCAGTGTGTGATCGATTTCTTTATTCATGTGGTTTTTGTCTGTGGAAATGTGTTTCGATCTGCGAATATAAATCTACCCTCCAGTGTGCTTGTGAAATGTCAATTGATTTTGGAGAAGGAAACTTATGGGTATAAATATCAGTTTAATTGATCTATAATGTAGATATGTATCTACAGCAGTAAGTAATATGGTTGTGTTCATTCCGATGTTTAGTGCATGAATATTCTCTCAGCTGCAACACAGAGGAATCAGCAGTTGACTTAGCTAGATATGTTTACATTTTAGAAAGCTACACATGGAAGTCAAAGCATTATAACTAATTCCTAAACTGGTTTTTGAACACTGAATGATGACTACCTGTTGTAGTAACAACACAGTTATAAGTTATGAACACCAAAAAACTGTGAACACTAAGGAAAATCCTAGATGAACTATCATAGAATCATAGAATCAACTAGGTTGGAAAAGACCTTTAAGATCATCAAGTCCAACCTTTACCCCAGGACTGCCAAGTCCACCACTAAACCACTAAGGGCCTCATCTACACAATTTGGGAACACTTTCAGGTACAGTGAGCTCACCACTGCCCAAAGCAGCCTGTTCCAAGGCCTGATCACCCTCTCTGTGTCAATGTTTAAATATCTACCTCTTTCACATTACCTAGTTTTTAACATGAACTGGTTGTAATTTAATGTCCATCAGTTGCTTTATGAACTGTTACCGACTTCAAGTTACATTAATTTAATAATTTTTTTTATAAAACACAAATGCTCCATTCCAACTTTTTTCTAGATTTCCTATGGAAGGCAAAGAAGATGCAGAGAAGATGGTAGAAGATTAAATCACATCTCTAGGGATCTGTGTAATTTTTTCAATTCCCTTATTGTTAGACATTATTGGTCAGAAGGCTGTAAAGAAAACACCAGTAAGAAAAACAGTTTTTCTCTTATCAGACACAAAATACACTTCACCATGTTTACTACATATATTTTCTTCTCTTTCTCCAAAACATGAATTTTTCATATTTTATTAAACCATCTGAATCCTTGAAACTTACTCCTAGTAGCAAAAGTGCACATAAAAATCACATCCTACCCACCTCCATACCTAGTTCAGTTCTCTAACAAAGCTTGTTACAGTATAAGGATTTTTAAGTCCATTAATAATTTGATTCTTCTAGACATCTTTAAATGTGTGATTTGACTTTGTCTTCACTGTAGACTCTAAGTAAATTCACTGGCTCTGAATTTATTCACTGTGATTAGGCTTCTACATGTTTTGCTAAAACCTGATGCAATTTCTCTATTTATCATTAATATTTTAAAGATCTCATATTCTCCTATATCAGAATTACTATACTTCAGGCAGTATACCATTGTTCAAGGGAAGCATATTTTAATCATTTTGGAACAGTTAACTTCCTGCATATTCCTTCACTCAATAAAAGCATCATATAAATTGCAATGCAACTTCTGTCTCAGAAGTTAACAATTTCTGTTCACTTTTTGTAAATCTCCATATTTCAAAATTCAGTGTTTTTTTCAAGCTCCATCCGTCCCCAGAAAAAAAGGCCAAACATCCTAGGGTTAATCTGTGGAGTAAGACTGAAGGATACTTCTGTCTCTTTTCAGTAAGAATGAAGGACGCTTTCCCCAAACAGGAAATCACATTTAGCAGTTTCAATCTAGAAAGACCTCAGTGACAAAATTTCTTATTCTTTTCTCCAGAATCAGTGGTACTCTGAAATTTAAAAAAAAAAAAAAAAAAAATGAAAGGGTCTTCAGAAAGTTTAGAGAGTTATAAAACAGTAACAACTTTCAAGAGAACCCAGAACAGTATGTCACTGTGAAAAGGAAGTATAGATGGATCTTGTGGAATAACAGGTAAATCTGGATGAAAGCAGAATACTTTCACAGAATCACAGAATCCCAAGGGCTGGAAGGGACCTCGAAAGATCATCTAGTCCAACCCCCCTGCAAGAGCAGGGTAACCTAGAGTACATCACACAGGAACTTGTCCAGGTGGGCCTTGAATATCTCCAATGTAGGAGACTCCACAGCTCCCCTGGGCAACCTGTTCCAGTGCTCTGTTACTCTCACAGTAAAGAAGTTCTTCCTGATGTTAACGTGGAACCTCCTATGCTCCAGTTTACACCCATTGCCCCTTGTCCTGTCACTGGATATCACTGAAAAAACCCTAGGTCCATCATCCTGACACCCACCCTTTACATATTTGTAAACACTGATGGGGTCACCCCTCAGTCTCCTCCAAGCTAAAGAGACCCAACTCCCTCAGCCTCTCCTCTGTATTCACTCCCACAGCTTTTTCTGGTATGTAACAAAACATATGTTTGCTAAGATCTTGCAATGAGTGAAAAGTAACCTAAAATTAAGTTTTTCTTTTTCCTTTGAATGATTCTTGTCAATATTGTGCCTTGTATGTCTCCAGGGAACCCTTCCGTATTTACCACAAAAATTATATCACAAGCAAAGAGTGTGATGTGTTAAACTGATTTCTTTTTATATATACATGCTCACTTGTATGTATTAATAGTTAGAATTTTCAGATGGGGAAAGAATTTCTTCTGTAAAGAAATATACAAATGTATATGTTATCGATACATCTAGTTATTTGATCTGAATTGCTTTATAAAAATATCCAGTCTTTTCCAGCATCAAGGAGCTTGCACATGATGTTTTTATAGGATGATTCTCTGCAATTTCAATGTACATTTACAAATCTGAATTAAGTGTACCTGAAAAGCCATTAAATTATAATTGCATTATTTTAAGTACTCTCAAAGCCCCTCTGCTTGTATTGCATGAAAGATAAACTGATCTGTACTGGCCATAAATCTGAAATGTGAGTTGCCACAGTCTGGCCAACCTTTCTAACATTTTTTTTTCCCCATTATCTTTTGCATTGTTGCAATTTAGTAATTTATGTAGTTCTATAGTAAATTCTCCTCAAATATCTCTTTTTTAATACATGAACTTCTTTCTTATGTTTTTTTCCTAACATGAGCACTAAATAATAATTATTTATTTCTATTTTGGAAATTTTTCATTTCTTCAATTCAAACTTAAACTGTACAAGAACAATACTCTTTTTTAAAAAATCACATATTGCAGTCTTGTGACAAATAGCTTATCACTAGTTAGACTGGTAACACCTCTGCCCTTCTGCCCATAACATTTGTTTTTCAATCACTTACATAAATTCTGCAGAAGATAGACAGTTATCTTCAGAGCTCATTGGTTGCCTCATCAGTTATCTGAATCATTAGTTAAACGTCTTTTGGGGCTTGTCTGTCGAATACTTTAGTGTACAATTGTCTGTTTAGAAAATAAATCCCAGACTCAGGATGTGAATTCAAGCCTTATTTGATGATGACAAAGTATCAGCAGAAGTTCATTTATTTTGCAGAGCTGTCAAAACTAATTCAGGAAAGAGTTACCTGTATGTTCACATTCAGAGATTGTTTTAGGGGTTTGGTTATTTGGAGAGTGGGGATGAGGTGAGAGTAGGATGAGGAAGGTTTTTGTGGTGGTTTGATTTGTGGGGCTTTGGGTTTTTGTGGAGTTGTTTGGTTTGGGGTTTTTTATCTGTCTGTGTACATCAATACACAGGGTACTGAGATACTTTCTCTACACTGCCTTAAGCAAATTTCTCATTATCTGATTCAACATTTCTTACAGATGAATTTTGCATTACAGCATTGTTATCAACAAATAGTGACTGTTGGATGAATAACAAACCTTAGTCTATACTTTTACCTATCAATCAGTCATGTTTTAGAATAAATATTCTTAATTATAGTTACTGTATGTATACTTTGTTTTATTCTCCATATTGAACTATGCATGCAAATGTTCACTAATCTACCTGATCTTCCATTCAAAATGTGATTCCCAAGATAATGAACTAGTTCTTGTCTGACAAAATAGTTCTTTCCCACCCCCCATCTTTCTCCTATCTTTTATTGCTAAGCAGATGTCATATAGCATGGAATATCTTTTTGGTCAGTTTAGGTCCAGCTGCCCTGGTCTTTCATCTCCCAAGATCTTGTCCACCTCTTGCCTACTGGGTGAGGAAGGAACTGCTGAAAAGACAGCTTTGCTGCTGTGAGAGCACTGCTTAGCAATAGATAAAACACTGGCGTATTACAAACATCTTTCTGTGCTACCAATACAAAGCAGAACACTATGAATGCTGTTATGGGGAAAATTAACTCCATTCCAACCAGGTCCAATACAAAAAAGATTCCTGCTTCATGTGGAAGAGCACTAAGCAGAGTTAATGCTTAAGAGCATATAGAGACTTAAAGCACAATCTGCATGAAAGTGTTATTTTTGTAGATTTTATATTGTTCACATTCTAGTGCAATCATACTGGTTTTGTAGAATAAAATTGCAGCATCTTCTTTGTTTTAATGACGATTGAAAACTCAAGAAATTTCAGCCGTGGGTGATAAAATGGTGACATGGAAGTTCACAGCCTCAAATCTTGAGTCTGTCTTATGCTATTGTGGCAGAAACTGCTAAACACTAATATTAATTTCAGGTTCTAGACATTTGCTCCTCCAGAGGAACTCAAGAGGATTCCACATCTCTAGAAGTAGTGTTATCAATTTTATAGAGAGAATAAAGTTAAGACCATGAAGGCTTTCCTAAATATGCAGGCAGAAGAGGTCCATGATTAAAACCAAGCGTGGCAGTCTAGTACTCAATCTGATTCTCAATGCAGTTCTTTAAAGCTCCTCCTATTCATACTAAATAAAGAAGCTTCCAGTGTCAACCACTCTGAGTGGTACAGTCTGCATATTTTTGTGTATAAATATTTGTGTCTTGTATTCTGGATGTGAGATTGCAAAGTTGAGTTATTAGCAATTATTGCGACATTTTTACCCTTTCATATGCTACTTCCAGTATTTTTGCTAGGGCTTTGAGGCTGAGAGCTTGAGATAAAGTGAAAACTGACTTGTGTTTTTTGCTATAACCCTTCAAGAGATCATATGTAAATAGTAAACTGCCTGCAACCAGGTCTATAACTCATCACTGTAGCTGGTGTGAAATTAGTGAATGATGAGGAAAACAGGTATTAAGAAACTGACCTAGTGGTGGATATCTCCATAGTAACAAATTTGACAGGGTTTCTGAAGAAGACTCATTAAAACTCACCCTTGCCTCCCAGACAACAACAATAAAGACTGAATAGTGTTTATAAAAAATCTCTTGCTGATTGTGGAAGCTTGCTGGAATGTGGCATGTTAGTGAAGTGACTCCAATGTGCAGCAAGAAGTGCATGACAAGTGAACTGTTATACTATGTGTTGTGGGGAACAAAAAAGAAAGATTAGAGTTCTTAATCTATGTCTATTTTAACAGTAAGTGTAATTTTCATCTATTTCAAAGAAGCTGATTTTGACATAAATTTGAATGTAAAGAGATATTCACAGAACTTGTATTTTGTGGAGGAGATATTTATGTATTGGAATTGATATTTAATTTTAGTAAGGTGTACACATTTCCAGAAACAAACGTGAAGATTTTATTTGTTTGAGGTATCCTCATAATCTAATATACATATGCAATCTTGTTCTGAGGATGTCTGGCAGTCAAAATGTTCTCTGGCAGTGAAGCAAAAAGTGCAAGAAACAGCCTTGTGAGCACTGAGGGGAGAGGATGAGGAAGAGGGAGAAGAAGTGCTCCAGGTGCCCTGAGCAGCATTCTCCTGCAGCCCCTGGAGGGCCAGTGCTGAAGCAGGTTTATCTTGAAGGACTGCAGCTCATGGGAAGGAACCATGCTGGAGCAGGGAAAAGAAGAAAGGAGTGGAAGAGAGGAATTGTTACGGACTGACCACATTCCTTATCCCCCTGTGGGTGCTTAGAGGTGAGAAGGTAGATGAGTCAGGAAAGAACAAGTGCACTTGAGCAGGGATGAGGAAGGGTGCAGGTCTTTGCTTCCCACCAGCCAACTCTTTTTTTAACTGGCAATAAATAAAATTTCCCTAGGTTAACTCTGTTTTGCCAGTAATGGCAATTGTTAAGTGATCTCCCTGTCTTTATCTCAGCCCACAGGCTTTTCCATTTTTTTGCTCCCTCTGTCCTGGTTGAGGAGGCAAAGTGTCTACTTGTATTTAAATTCTGACAAAAATATGGCATTTGGGGAAATATTTTTAAATTAATAACTTCATTTCTATGTGGAAAAGAAATAAGCATTTAATATTTTGGACTCAAAGAGGACTAAAGTGAAAATATTTTTATTTTTATTATATTATTTTCACTTTTTTGCTACAAGGTGTTCAAAAAGAAATTGAAATAACCAACTGGAAAAAAAAAATCTTTTGCATTTGGTTACAACAAATTTGCAAGGAAGTTATGTTTCAAAACTTATCAGTAAAGGAAATAAATTCCTAGGTATGACCGACCTTTGTAGAATGAATCTCTTGTTTCTTTCTCTCTCCACTCCCCTTCTCATTCACAAAGTCTGGACCCAATCACTTTTCTGTTTTTCAATACATTTTTAGTTAAAGAGATGCTGCTTCTATTGTACTGTTTTTATAAGTATTCTCATAAAACAAAGATAATACATGGAGTAAGCTGATTGATTAGAAAATTACTCTTCTTGAAGACAGTGCTTTCATCATGGATGTCATTCTGAAATTGCTGCAATTATACAGACATTCTTGAAAAGGTAATATGAGCATTTCTTCATATTACTGACTAGTGAGGAAAAAACCTAAAAAAGAATCAGTCACACAAAAATTGCAAAGTTCAAAAAATAGTATGCAAAGAAGTCAAAAGGTTAAGTTCAACAGTTTCATATTGACTTAATTTGATTTCCACTTTGACCTGGAGTGAGTATAATATCTCTAAAGACTTAGATATTATTTCTTCTGTTTGCATTGGAGGCTTTGAAAAGTCATGACTGAAGGTCATAGCAGTAGTGGCCTAAAAATAAGAAGCTTTCATTCCCCCCCCCCCAGAAAAAAAAAAATGTTATGTATTTATTTGTTAAAAAACTGTGAAAAATCTCACATTTCTTGTGAGACTAAAAATATTGATAGAAATCCACTCAAATAAATGTCTTAAATGCCTTTTCCTCCTATAGTATCATAAACAGGAGACAGGAAAGACTTATCTGTTGCTTTCTGAGACTACAATTTACTAAATCAAGTTCTTTTAAAATATGTTGTCTCTTTTCTCACATTATGCTTTTCTCTCTACAAAGTATGTGGGGTATTTGTGGGAGGACAGAGTTCTTGCTATGCTCACAGGGGTCGTCCAACAAGTCTGCTGGCTTGGAAGGATTTTTTGCTACATGCCAGAGTTTATATCTGACTGCAGCTACTTTGGAGTTGCGATACAGTTTTTTGAGGAAAGAACTGACAAGATGATTACATTCTCTATTTCTGCAAGCCTATGGGCCCTCAGTCCATTTTTTTGTACTCTTTTTCTTTCTTTTTTTTTTTTTCCAGAGGAAAAATATAAAATCAAGTCTGTTCATGCATCTGTAGCAAGAAACTGCTCCAAGGTCCTGTAGTTTTTGTCATTATTCCTAGGAGAAGGTTACCCCTGCTTTTCTAGATGCACAAGAAGATCAGTTTTACTTTTTATGTCTTTAGGTTTATTTTGCATATGTGCTTAGGCCTTTTGTATGGCAGGTAAATGCTTTGAAATGTGATACTAAAGCATCAGGAAACTTAAACATGCATAGAACATTTGAGGGTTTTTGTTTGTTTGAAGACCTCAAAATCTTTCGCTGTTTATTTGAAATATTCAGAAAGACTAACGTAGTCCTCTAGAGCAGCTTAGCAGTGCTCATGTTTGGAATTTGATTAGTATATCTGCTCTCTCATGAAAACTAATAGCAAAAATATCTGAGGAAAGAAGTCTACCTGTACTAAGTGATGTGAATTGCCCTGCAGAGAGCTCTTTACAGAGCCCCTTACAGCTTCTCATCAGAATTAATAGTCTTGTTTTTCTAAATGAGACCTCAGTGTTGGAAGCTTCTTTTCCTCATGTTTGTGAGGGATCTTACAGCTAATGTAAGGCCATTGCATGGTGCAGACTGAGGCTGTATATGTTTCCTTCTCCTTAGGTCAATGCTGAAGAAAAAGATTCAGAGCATGCAATCAAGACTGTCCTGATTACTACAAAAGCAACAAGACCCAGGGTTTGGAGCACAGACTGCATGCACCCCATGCTCTTGGAGATCACAGCTACTGCAGAAAGAGCAAGAACATCTGTAAGATCAGTGGGGTATCACTCTTGAAAGACTGTGATTATTATCTGGTGCAGAGGAGTAGTCAGCAGGATGCCAGTGATAAAAGGGCTGACACTAGTGTTATGGCAAAGACTTGTGGGTGTTGTGAGGGTGGTCATAAAAGTGCTAGTTGTGCTGATAAGACTGTAGCTGTTCAGAGGATATTAAGAAAAAACACACAAAGAAGGTCATTAATTAGTACAGTTAAGTAAGTTTTTTTTTGGGTGCAATAAAAAAAAAATGGATTTAACATTCAAAGACCATGACTGGTTTTGAGGTGTAGCAGGTGGTATGGTGGTGATAAAAGGGCTTACATATTATATCAATTATATACATTATGTATCATATAAACTATATATTATACAGGTGATATATTTATCATATAAACTATATATTATACAGGTGAGATATTCAAATATAAAATTACCTATGTACAAATGAATAAAATATGCATTTATTCCTTTTTGCATACTCCTCTATACATATTTGGGTATATAGTATATAAATGTATGTATTTTTATATCTGAGCACTTTCTGGCCCAAAGGGGGGGCAGCCAATCATATAGCTACCTGAGTATGACAGTGGGTATGACAGTGTCAAGAAATGGCTGTCAGCTGAAGAAGCAGAAAGTAGTATGATATTTAACAAAGTGGTGGAACCCTTTCATAAAACAGCAGCCAAAATGATACCCTGCTCTGTGTGTTTGATGGACTAAAGAGTAAACTGGGGTAAGGTGAGAAGGAGTGGTCTTGTCAACCAATCACATCGACTCGTGTGACTGGAAGAAGGGGAGTGATTTTCAGGATGCATGGCCCTGGAGGCTGCTGGGAAGGGTGGGTTGTTTTGTTTTGCCAAAAGCTAAGGAGCACGGCTTATCACTTTTCATCAGAGACTAGTGAGAGGGCAAGGGATAATAGGCTCAAACTTAAAGAGGGGAGATGGATATAAGGAAGAAATTCTTTACTGTGAGCGCACTGGAACAGGTTGTCCAAGTTCTTTACTGTGAAGCACTGGAACAGGTTGTCCAAGTTGCAAGTGCTCCCCTCCTGTCAGTGTTCAAGTCTAAACTAGATGGAGCTTTGAACAACCTGACCTATTGGAAAGTGTCCCTCTCTGTAGCAGCGGTTAGAACTAGATTATATTAAAGTCCTTTCCAGCCCTAACCATCCTATGATCTGGTAGATCAGTGATGCCTATACAACTGCCACTTCTCAGGTAAGAGTTTAAAAGAGATGGTAGAATTGCTGGCAGAGCTGCTACAGCTAAATCTGGCAACAGAACTGAGGTGAATGAACTTATGACAATTCACATCAAAAGCTGTTATCTGAATATCTTTGGATGAACTGTCTTCTGTTTAAACAAAATTTTTGTTTTCTATATTAATTGATATATCCCACAGTTATGCAGCTGCCTGATTTGCAGTTATTGGGGCAGGGGGGAGAGGGAAATGTGTTCAAGACAGATGTATGCAATTTCTTGTTTGAACCTTAAATCTCATAGTTCAATAGTTTTAATGCATCACTGAGTGAATATCAACAAAGAAATATGCCAGTTAAGGCATACTTTATGAACACATGCCATTATGGAGATGAGGAAAATTCAGTATCGTAGTGATCAGTACAAGAACCTTTACCGCCCTGAACTTTGATTTTTAACCACACAGGCCAGTGTCACTTAGAGGTTTTGATAACAGCTGCTTTAAAGCAGGAATAACGTGAGAAAAAAAATGATAGGAACTTCTGTATTTCCTTCAGTAAGAATTCCCTCACTCTTACATTGTTTATTATAAAGAGAACAAACAAGGAATACTTCAATTTTCTTTGGAAATAAGTAGCTGAGCACATGAGAAGAGGTAAACAAAATGCAAAAAATGTCACATTATAAAGAGTGCATAACAGCAAAAGACAAAGTCAGAAATGCCCTCCTATAAGTAGCATTTTGATATGGCCAGACACCGATATACGATGTTCTTGGGGTTGGGATATTTTTTTTTGTTTTGTTTTGTATGATTGAATCTTCCAATATAAGAAGGCAATGTATATTTGGTGGCCAAAAAGTAACATACAGAAGAGTATAATGATTTATCCATTATTAAATGATTGGCAGGCTGATGCAGGAAGATACATCCATTCACCGCCTGTTTTTCTGCAGCAGATACTTAGTGGGTTTGCCTGCTGCAGTAGATTTAGATTCTTGAGGATCAAGATTTTGTCATGAAATTTGGTTGTATCCAGAACTGTAGAGCTTTGTATGAGTACAATAGTACTAGATTCTGAATAACAAAACAAGGGCTGAGATATTATTTCAGTTTAGCTCTGCCAGAGTTACTGCTTTTGAAATGGAAAAAAATAATCTGGATTTTAGGGAGGGTCTACTGTAACTAAGATTTGCCTCACTGGGAGAAAGTCTCAGGAGAGAGTGTGTTTGAATAATGATGACAAGTTTAAGCACTTAAAATAAAAGGTTTTTATCCAAGGTGCAATAAGGTAGCCTTTGCCTCTATTTCTTTTAATGTTAAAGCCATTGAGTATGACATGCATAACAACAATGTTCTACCACAATCACTCTATCATGCAAAGTACAGATGATAGGGTATTATGAGCACTTTAAAGCTAATTATGCATATTGATCAAAACATCTTGAGAGACAGGAAAGACAAGTGGTGAACAAATGCTACAATGAGTCTATTGACTTGTCACAATACTAGTCTTACAAATTTTTTTGCATGTCAAGACCTTTATGGAAATGAAAGAAAAGAGCTCAGGATAGAGTTTCTTGCCTTTCACTAGGTAATTTGCACAAAGATACCTGTCTATGACATGGAAATTTTCTGTCAGCATACTACACGTCTTAGATATTCTCTCTTACTGCAAGGAGCTGATTAAAAAACAAAACATAGTTTTTGGAATAAATTGTCATTTCCAATTTGGCAGCTGGTTTCCTAGGATTACCTATTTTTATCGGAAACTTTTACACAGTTGTTACACAGCTCATAGGGATTTTTGCTTGGTTGGTTTTGTAGTCATGTTAATCCTTAGCTCTGCATGATGTCTTCTGAAACGGTATCTCAGTTGCTAATAAGATCCAGTCAGTCTCGAGCTTTTCCCTTCTGTTTAGCAAAGCATTTGTAATCTATTATCAGAAAAAGAAAAATTTATGGTTTCATAGATGCCAAAAAAAAAAAAAGAAAAATCACCTCTGCAAATGTACTGATCGTTAGGTAAAGTCAAATAGGTACTAAGGGGAAAGTTTAATACTACTTTTTAACTTAGTTTCATCGGAAGTTATCCATACTGACAGAAGCTAAATGCAGATAAAATAAAGGGAAGAGTGTGGAAGAGTGAAGCCAGTCTGAGAAGTGATCAGCATTTCCTATTGCTAGCTCAAACAGCTTCATGCAGCTTATGAGGTTTTTTTTTTTTACTACATTCCTGGGCAACTAACTCTCTGTACACATGTTATTAGGAATAATCTGCCTGCTTAAAATGAGGCTTTGGGGGTTGTCTCCACAGGCTGAAACCAAAATGCTACTAATAATTGGAATGTTACTAATATGATTGATATTATGAGGCTGCAAATATCCTTTATGGATTTTCTTTTTTTTTTCCAGTGATCATGACTTGAAACACATAAAGAAGAGGCACAGAGAAAGATAGCTAATTTTTGGAAGCACAATTGAAAGTCCCAATATATTATGATTTTATATTTTTTTAATGTTAAGCCACTCTCCTGACCACTGTCAGGCTGACTTTCATTGTTAAGTGAAAAAAAAAGGGAATTAGAATAACATATCTTCTTCCACAATATGGAAAAATATGTACTATATAGAAAAATACATTCAATTTCTAATGTGATGGATGGAAACAATGCTGAAATTAGGTCTCCATGCTCTTTTGCTCCAAAACAGCTTAAGCACAATTTCACTACGAAGGTCATGAAGCTGTATTGACATGTTGTGAAAGGCTACTAATATAAAACAAGACAAACAGTGGCAAATACAGCTGATGATAAAACAAAACATATAAGAAAGTCCTGCAGCGTATTCTAATAAGCAGTATTTCTTTGTAAAGCAAGTTCATTCTGAGCTGATGCAAACAGTGGTGTGTGACTTATTAAAGCCGTAGGGGTGGAACATGACTCACTGAATAAACTCCAGCTGTGGAAGAAGGCTCAGAGGAGATGGACAAGGGCATTGTGCCCATGAAGCTTAGGATGTGACTGACAACAGCTGTTGCAAAGAAGCTGACTTTATCTTACCACAGAGGGGAGCAGAAGGGAGACTTTTTTTAAGGTAAATGGTTATCAACAGTTGGGTTAATCAGCTGGTGATACACATGTGAGTGTGAAAAGAATGTGAATGTTTCCTGAGTTAGCCAGACTAGTGTGGGATGGGAGCAACACTGCCAGACCAACACAGAGTATACAAACCAGACAACTAGCAAAAGAACTTTGAAGAGTGCAGCAGGCTTGAGTTGCCTTCAACCCTTGTATTGCTTCCTGGAGACTAGAGATACCCAGCACTGGCATGATGAGCATGTTATCAGGAATCACACTGGTATTATGATTGAAATGTGTACTGGAATTACTATATTTTGCTATGTGTAACTTACCTTTGTATTGTATTTTCAGTACTTTTTCTTATCTCTCTGCTCAATCAGAAATTCCATGCAACATCAAATACTTCTAGATAAGTAAATTTGATATTAAATGTTACACCATCCACACATGAAATATCTCAAACAACCTGGTCAAACAGAATTGGACTCTGACATGGTATAATGAAGGAATGAAAAGACAATATTTTCTCCCACCTTTTCTACATTATAGACACTTGCATAATCTTATCTAATTGCATAACGATTCTTCTCTCTGTGTGTGCATGTTGCCTCTTCAGTTTTCTAGAACATGAGGTAAGGGTGAGGATCCTGCGATAGAAAAAAAAGTGTCCAGTGCAAGGTAGCAACAGTGACACTTTTTTTTTTATCCATTTTTAATTATTATTTTTTAAATATCTTCGGCTCATTGTCTTTTTTGTTCTTTCTTGAAGTAAGACAACTGCTTGAATTTTGAGTAATAAAAGAATGATAATTTATGGCTCTAGGTTTTTAATAAAACAAGCCCATAAGCTTCCTGTAGTAATGTTATCAGAGGGATAACTGACAAAATACTATTTTAGAAGGCCTGTCGCATCTTCCCACATGCAATATGGTTTATATGAATTAAGTTATATCTTTTACTTATCAGTTATTAATATGCCTAACATTTTGAAACTTTTAGAAGGCTGGATCACCTCTCTTATGAAGACAGGCTGAGAGACCTGGGATTGTTCAGCCTGAAGAACATTGGGTTCTGAGAGACCTTATTGTAGCCTTTCAATACCTTAAGGGGGCCTACAAGAAATCTGGAGAGAGACTTTTTACAGGGATATGTAATGACAGACAAGTGGCAATGGCTTCAAGTTAAAAGAGGGTGGATTTAGATTAGATAATAGGAAAAAATTCTTCACTATGAGGCTGGTGAGACACTAGAACAAGTTGCCCAGAGAAGCTGTGAATGCCCCATTCCTGGAAGTGTTTAAAGGCAGCTTGGATGGGGCTTTGAGTAACCTGGTCCAGTGGAAGGTGTTCCTGCCCATGGCAGGAGTGTTGGAACCAGTGTTCTTTAAGATCCCTTCCAACCTAAACCATGATACAAGTCTATGATTTATGTTCATGTTTTGCAGTTTGAGATCACTTTAAAAAGGAAGGATTATACTCTGTTTTTGAAAGATGTGGTGGTTTTGCTTCATGGAATGTTATAAATGATATTCATCACTACAATGCTGAGTAAAACGTTTTTTTGTTTTCTTGTTGCTGCAGAGTCCCCTGTAAGAATAACCTGCCAGCAAATACTGAATTTTTCCAGTATTGTTATGTCAGTAACACTTTTACAAGCAATTGCACACAACACATACATTTTCAATGCCTATGAAAAGGAAAATTTGTGTGCGTACATATGTATGAATATAAATATCGCATTTATTTATTTTTCATTTATGTGAATGTTCCTGAAAGTTCGTATAGAGCTCCACTTTATGTTTTGTAGATTTCTGCAGTCTCATCTAAAAGAAACTCAATATGATGTAGCTAACTGAAACGATTCTGTTAGCAATGGAGAATTTCCAGTTATAAATGCCTTTTAAAGTATTCCATGTTAGCTGTATGATCTTCTCCTCATGGAAGGAGTGATGGAAAGTGATCATACAGAGATGATGGGAAGAAGCTGTACCATTTTACCTGTTACATGTTCCTATATAACAAGTGGAATTATGTCCCATCTAGAGCAGTTATAAGTGGTTATAAGTGTTTTTAGTCTGAACAAAGTTCACCTATATAGGTCTTCATATAAAAATAACTGGACTTGCTATTTTATTGCTCAGTTGTTCATTTTGAAGTTTATATAGTCTCCACAGAACTGGCAATAGTAGTAAAAACAACTAACACTCCCAGCCATTTCTTGTTAGAAAACTAAGCAGCTGTAATTCTGAACATGAAGCAGGAATGATGTGACTATTTTGCAGATGTTTCATGACCCTAATCACATTAACTCAGGCACTTCTTTTTCCCTAGTATGAGCTGATGGTAATGGATGGCTTCATAAAACTTTCAGAGGCAGGTACAAAAAGGTGATTTTGGACAGGAAAAATATTTTCTGTCATCTTAGCAATGTCAAAAGCAAGACATGAGTAGCAGAGAAGTTGAGAATAATGGCTACTATTTTATTGGTCCATAGAATCTTGGTTTCTGTGGCATTTGAAGGATGCTAGAAACTACAGGGTTTAATGACCTTATGGAACTTTCCATGGCCATTGAATCAGAGATATCACATGGGGAGGGAATGACTTCAGTGCTGCTGATGGAAATTTTTATAGGCACCTTGCTGTTTCCCATGGTGGGGGAAGATGGTATAAACTAATGACAGGCAAAAGATCAAATGCTTCAGAGTACGTAGGCACCAAACTGATTAGATGTTTGTCTGAAGTTTGCACAAGCTTGTTTGGAATCTTTTGAGGTTTACAAAATTCAAAATTATTTTACTATCCTAAGCAGTATGTTTCTTTTTTGCATTCCTGGTTTGCTTTGGTGTTGGGGGTTTTTTTTGACTTTTTTTTTGTTGTTTTTTTTTAACCAAGGTTTTATTTGAAAATGTGCCCATTATTACCTATCAGAAGTATAATATTTAGTGCTATTGTAATATTTCAATTCAGATTCCAGCCTGAGTTCAGAAATAGAATATTTAGCAGAAACAATGAATTCTTTCTTTACCATTAATACGTTTTTGTGGGATTTTTCTTAGGATTTTTATTGTATGCTGCAAGATAATAGCACTTTTAATACTGAGTGGCTGAAAAGCTGCTTTGTGGAAAAGGAGCTGCTATCCCTGGTGGGCACCAAGTTGGATATGAGACAAGAATATGCCCTTTCAGCAAAGAAGGCTAATGCTATCCTGGGCTGTATTAAGACTAGTGTTGCCAGCAAGTGAAGGGAAGTGGTCATTCCCTCCTGCTCTGCGCTTGTGAGGCCACAGGTGGAGTGCTGTGTCCAGTTCTGGGTTCCTTAGTACAAGAGAGACATGGACATAATCGAGTTCAGTAATAGGGGGATGAGATAACAAAGGGACTGGAGCATCTCATCTGCGAGGAAAGGCTGAGAGTGCTGGAACTGTTTATCCTAGAGATGAGAACACTTGAGGGGGAATATCTTATCAATGTATATAAACACCAGAAGGGAGGGTTCAAAGATGACCCCTCCAGACTCTTTTCAGTGGTGCCCAGTGACAGGACAAGGCACACTGTGCACAAACAGAAGCACAGAGATGTGAACATCAGGAAACACTTTTTTATTGCAAGGGCGACTGAGCACTGGTGCAGGTTTCCCAGGGAGATTGTTGAGTCTCCGTCCTTAGAGCTAGTCAAAAGCCATGTGGATATTTTTTTGGGCAACACCAGGCACTAGTCAGCTCTGCCTGAGTGGGGTGATTGGACCTTATGACCTCCAGAGATCATAGAATCATAGAATCATAGAATAGTCAGGATTTGAAAGGACCTTAAGATCATATAGTTCCAACCCCCCTGCCATGGGCAGGGACACCTCACACTAAACCATGCCACCCAAGGCTCTGTCCACCTTGGCCTTGAAAATCACCAGGGATGGAGCATTCACAATCTCCCTGGCCAACCCATTCCAGTGCCTCACCACCCTAACAGTAAAGAATTTCTTCCTTATATCCAATCTAAACTTCCCTTGTTTAAGTTTCAACCCATTACCCCTTGTCCTATTACTACAGTCCCTAATGAATAGTCCCTCACCAGCATCCCTGTAGGCCCCCTTCAAATATTGGAAAGCTGCTATGTGATCTCCACACAGCCTTCTCTTCTCCAGGCTGAACAGCCCCAACTTTCTCAGCCTGTCTTCATATGGGAGGTGCTCCAGTCCCCTGATCATCCTTATGGCCCTCCTCTGGACTTGTTCTAACAGTTCCATGTCCTTTTTATGTTGAGGACACCAGAACTGCACACAATACTCCAAGTGGGGTCACACGAGAGCAGAGTAGAGGGGCAGGATCACCTCCTTTGACCTGCTGGTCGCACTTCTTTTGATGCAGCCCAGGATATGGTTGGCTTTCTGGGCTGTAAGCTCAGACTGAAGCCAGCTCATGTTCATTTTCTCATTGACCAACACCCCCAAGTCCTTCTCCACAGGACTGCACTGAATTTCCTTTTTGCCCAACCTCTAGCTGTGCCTGGGATCGTTTCAACCCAGGTGTAGGACCTTGCACTTGTCATGGTTAAACTTCATGAGGTTGGCATCAGCCCACCTCACAAGTGTGTCAAGGTCCCTCTGAATGGCATTCCTTCCCTCTAGTGTATCAACAGAACCACACAGCTTGGTGTCATCAGCAAACTTGCTGAGGGCACACTCAATTCCATTGTCCATGTCAGTGACAAAGATATTAAACAAGACCGGTCCCAACACTGACCCCTTCAGGACACCACTCGTTACTGATCTCCGGCGGGACATTGAACCGTTGACGACAGCTCTTTGTGTGCAGCCATCCAGCCAGTTCTTTATCCACCGAGTGGTCCACCTATCAAATTGATGTCTCTCCAATTTAGAGACAAGGATGTCATGTGGGACAGTGTCGAACGCTTTGCACATGTCCAGGTAGATGACATCAACTGCTCCAGCCCTGTCCATCAGTTCCATAGCCCCATCATAGAAGGCCACCAAATTGGTCAGGCAGGATTTCCCCCTAGTGAAGCCATGCTGGCTGTCACTCCCAACCTTAACCATTTTATATCTGCTCAATGTCTAAATAGAAATATTATGTGCCCTGGCTGTAGTTTTCAGGCTATCCGCTCTTAAAAGCCAGGTAATAGAATGATGTATAATAATGGACATGGAGTTTTATTGAAGTTAATTTAATTCTACTGTGCCATTGGATTTAGTGGTATGGTAGCATTTGGGAAAGGGAATAGTAAAAGCAGAACATTTAGCAAAAAAAAATGCATCTAAATACTCAAATATGGAAAAATAATATTTTTATGACATCATATGGCACAAGGAATCTCTCTACTGAGTTTTACCTATTCTTCCTGGAAATCAAAGTGACCCATGAAGATAAAATTACCTAAACCACTGGAAAACTATATTCAAACTAAGTTTTAAGTAAGGAACAAATTGTGACAGAAGAATAATAGAATCATAGAATGGTTTGGGTTACAAGGGATCCTAAAGATCATCTAGTTTCAATCCCCCTGCCATAAGCAGGAACACCTTCCACTAGACCAGGTTGCTGAAAGCCCTGTCCAACCTGTTAGCTGGTATCATGGAGAATAGGATCATTCTAGAGTCTAAGATGAATAGCAGCTCTTCCATACTCAGCGTTTGTATGCTGAAATGCTTCTTTATGTTATTTTGTTGGTAATTTTTATTTCCCTGCCTCTCCCCTCTTCACAGGATTTGGTTCACCCAAGATTTATGACATCAGGTTAGTACAGGGAAAAACTGAGCTGGCAAATGTCACTATAGTCTTTAGAATCTCCCTGTTTGAGTGCTATATCCATATGACCCTCCCTAAAAAGTTTAGAAAACACTATTCCTAAGAAAAGATTTGGAAGAGTATGAAAAATATATTCTTTAGCATTTAAAAAGGTAGTAATTTAAATAAGCCACAAACTTCCTCTGCATATTAAAAAAAAAACTAAAATGCTATCGATTTAATAAACAGCGTCAGGGACCAACCTTTCTCACTTGCAGTTTATTATTTATGACACCACTTCAGAAAGAATATAAATGTAAAATTTGGTTTGTTAGCAATTTAAAACAGAGATTGCCAGAAATGGATTTTGTATTACTAGAATGTGTTAATTTTTATCCTATCTGTGTTCTTTTTTTTCTTTTTTTTTTCATCCAGTACTTTTTCACTTAGCTCTGCCCTTCAATTTATTCAGACAAGCTCATCTTTGGTTTTGTTACCAATTGAGGTGAAATACCGCTGTCTTTGGTAAGAACAGATATCCTAAGACTCCAGTATTGAATGAATTGGCAACATTCACCAATAAAATAACATCAAAATAGAAAAACTTTTGTTAATAAAAGCATTTATATAGTTTCACAGGTTCTCTTGGCTACTCTATTTCATAGTATGGTTTCATACTTGCTATTAGGCAGTTACTATGTTGAAAATAATTTGTATGTTTCTGCTTAAAGCAAGCCTAACCTGAGGGACTACTTTGCAATCATTTACATTTAACCTATGTGTATAGCATTGTACATGCTAATTTTAGCCGTGCATGTGTGAGAAAAGTGACTTGCCTATATATGAAAATCATCAGCTTCTCACTGTCAATGTATTTCTGTCATACGGGCCAACAGCACTCCTTGGATTCCCCTGCAGAGATAGCAGTGTGTGCATGCAGAGGAATAATTGGGTCTTCTCTATCAGTTCTAGTACTAATTTTTGCTGTGAGTAGTAAGGGTTGTTCTGATAGGATCCCCAATTTATTATGTAGTTCATGCATGATTAGCAGTGGTAGACTGCATGTCAAGTGCTCTGAAAGTGCAGTCATTACTTGTATTGATTATGCTTTAGAGAGAAAGGATCTAATTTGATTTTCAGGTCCCAGCTTGACTTTTCAAGGCTGATGGCTGAGCCATGAGGAAGAGGGAACATTCTGATTTCTTAGCTTAGAAAATAAAGGGGCAGAGGACAAACATTATACTGCTTACTAGGATTTTTTATTTTTTTTTTAATAATATAGTAATAAGACAGTATGTTTATAAATTAATTTGCAGCTAGGTTAAATTTGCCTATAAAATGTCTGGTCTAGATCTCACTGCATAATAAAACCTAATAATCCTTTGGGTCTGATTCTGTCCTTAGTAATTGTGAAACTCTGTATGATCTCTCAGACCTATTTGCTTTTTTATATTGGCTGTTTAGTTTTATGAATTACAGCAGCAGCACATTACAGCTGGTCCTACTGTGCTAAATACCAAACACAAAGCAAGGGACAATATCCTCCCCAAGACTTTACTATTTAAATAGATTAAAAGATTAATAGGAGCACACACTTGTAAAATGTCTTGCTCAAGGTTACCCATCAGATCAATAGCAAAACCAGAATGAAACTGGTCTCTCTGTCCTGGGTAACACTGGAATGCTTCTGGAAGTTAATCTGAAGTAATATTTTCAATTTATGCATACAAATTGCTCTAAAACTTAATTGTGATAGTCTAAAAGGCAGCTTGGTGAGAATCAAAACTCTTTGACAAGGGAAATGCAGGGTACATACTAATACCCAACACAAGGCTTACTTTTTAATTTTTATCATCATCCTTTGACAAGAAAATTCTTTGAATACAGTAGACAGCCTTTACAGCCAACCCTCCATGGCACAAGAGTAAAATAGAGGCTTTTTCTGCTCTCAAGCTGCCTGTTTAGTAATGAAATTGTAGTCCAGGAATTTTTCTTGCTGCTTGAGCAACACAGTTTTATTGAATCACCAGGAAAAGGACACTTCCAGATGGGACCATCAAAGGCATTTTGCCCTACTGCTGTGGTCCTATAATCTACAGGGAGCTGTACAAGTTTTCTGAGAAGGAATGACCACATCCTCAAAGACAGGGGCAGTCTTACAAAGAAGTTATCCAATTGAAAGTGTTTAATAACTGTTGAGTCCAGTTGGCAACGATCACTCAGCTAAGCTTTTATTTCAAATTAAAAATTAAGTCTAAATCTAGTAAGTCTCAGCATATGTAACATTCTAATTTCATGCAGCACTGGAAAAGCTATTTTTAAGATACTTGAGTAATAAAGCAGATCCCAATCCTACGTTTTGTTTTTGTGGAACCTGTTTTTGTTTCTCTCTGTGGAACTATTGCAAAGACCCACTGTAAGCAAGCAAATATTACATAATTCGTGTGGTTTCTTCTGATTGGCTACATGTACTGTAAGACATCATATCCAGTTGTCTGCTTCTATAAGCCATAAAAATAATTTTAACCTATGAAGAATACATGAATAAAATTGCAACAACTTATTTAATGCATTCTCTTTAGGAACATACATTCTTCTTACACTTTTATCTCATGGGATCTTGAAGTTTAGATTTGGAATTTGAAAATTTTAGCCATTGCCTATGAGTAAGAATTGCTTTTTTCTTGTGGAAAAAAATCAGGTATTTTGCATATGTATTTGCAGTGCATACACTGCCTTTTTTTTTTTTTTTCAATTATTCTAGATAATTTTTTTCATCACCTTTCCCTGAGGGTAAGAATTGTATAACATAGTTTCTCAGCAAGCTGTAAAAAAATAAAGAACTATTTTGTCTGAGCACAGAATCAATCACAGAATCACAGAATCCCAAGGGCTGGAAGGGACCTCAAAAGATCATCTAGTCCAACCCCCCTGCAAGAGCAGGGTAACCTAGAGTACATCACACAGGAACTTGTCCAGGTGGGCCTTGAATATCTCCAACGTAGGAGACTCCACAACCCCCCTGGGCAACCTGTTCCAGTGCTCTGTCACTCTCAGTAAAGAAGTTCTTCCTGATGTTAACGTGGAACCTCCTATGCTCCAGTTTACACCCATTGTCCCTTGTCCTATCACTGGATATCACTGAAAAAACCCTAGCTCCATCATCCTGACACCCACCCTTTACATATTTGTAAACACTGATGAGGTCACCCCTCAGTCTCCTCCAAGCTAAAGAGACGCAGCTCCCTCAGCCTCTCCTCATAAGGGAGGTGTTTCACTCCCTTCATCATCTTTGTGGCTCTGTGCTGGACTCTTTCAATCAAGACACATGCTCCATTCTCTCTAGCTGTCCTATTACTACTAAACTGATTTTGAAAGACACAGTGAGGGAAAGAGAAGGTAGTGAAGATAGCTAAACCAAAATAAATGCCCTAAAATAAAAACACATATTATACGTCTGATATTGTATAACTAGTTGGAATGGGATGTGCAAGCTATTTAATGATGAATATTTTGATCGCATTCCAGGTATTAGATAGACAGGCTTTCAATTACCTGATTATTTTCTGAGAATATATTGATAATTTACACTCTGAAGAGCTATAATTGAAAAAATTAAATGTAAGGAACATTTTTAACCATTTGTGAAAAGAAAGAGACATTGATAAAATCAAATCAAGACAAATGGCTATTTTAAAATCATTAAATACTTTGTACAGCTCTCAGACCAATAACTATTTTCATAAATTATTCAAAATATTTTTGACTAAGAAATACCTCATTATTTGTATTCTAGTTACTCGCAATGATTAGGAGCATTCCCAAGTAAAATTCTGTGGATATTTGCCAAAACATAGTTCTAGATTAGAAATTCTAATGGAGAGAAACAATATGCAGTTCCACGGCAATCTAGAAAAAGTGGTGTAATTGAATAACATTCATAATTATAAAAGATGATCAGTATCAATATCTTCAATGAAACTGGTAAGAAAACTTACATGAATAGTTCAGTTAAGTTTGTGAGCTAATATTTAACAGGCACCAAAAGGCTGATCTTTGTGATATAGTAATTTTATGACATCTATTAAAAATAACGACTTTAGATTTCTATGCTGCCAATGTGCTGTATGGCATGCTACGTGAAGGAATGCTATTTATAAGAAATGTCTGCAAGTGCAAATCTTTCTTTGTTACACTGGCTGAATAATTGTCCATCTTACAGTCTCTGCATCTGTTAGACATAGGTCTCTTTGTTGCCTTAGTCTGACATTTAAGAGTAGGGAAACAACAAAAACTTCAATCATGTCTTAAACCTTATCACACTGGAGAACAACTTTACTGAAAGTTGTAACAGGCATTATATTAAATCTGACAAGGGCATGATCTCTTGTGCCATTGTTTTTATCATTACGTACCTCTTATGTATTATATGTTTTTTTTCCTATTGGCCTTTCCTACAATGGATAGGATTTGGTTAAATGACCAAAGATGGACACATTATTCTTTGCTTGCTTTCTTAACCTGAAAGCATTACACAGATTTTTAAAAGTATAGACTGTCTTTGTGCTCTCTAGCCCCTTCAAATACCTAAACAATTTTCAGCATGGGGTCTGAAGTTTTCCTGAATTTAAATGCAGCTGCCTCTTCTATCTCAGTATTTCAATGTTAGTTTTCCCCATTTATCTGACCATATGCATATTTCTTCTGGCATCTTTCAAATCAATTTCTTTTATTACTTAGTATTAGCATGTATTCCAGTTCTACAATCCTTATCTATAAAAGTATGTCTAAAATAATTGCCTGAAAAAAATAAAATCTAAAAAATGAAGAGAATGTGTATATTTTTCCTTTCTGTGATATTACTTTCCAGCCTTTATTTTTTGTTCTTCTCCTTTTGTTCTTGTGGGTTCAAATATATTCTTCAAGGAATATGTTGTAAAGAATAACTTCTCATAAAATTAACATCCTAGAATGTTTTACATCTTATAAATGCTGAAGTACACAATGTGGAAGATGGCACTTGTTCCCTAGGAACTCACGGTTTCAACTTCAGAAACCTTTAAATATCAAGAGCATTTATTTTCAGCATTAAAATTAGCTTCACACTAGCCTCTTCTCTTTAAAAGCATTAGACTATTTTGTGGAAGAGTTGAAGGCAAGGTTACAGTAGGACCTTGCTGGTTTGCTTTGAACTGTACCTCTGGTGAGGGATTATGGAGGGAAGAGCACTGGGGGTAAAAATATGAAAGCCAGTGACTTGGAAATGGTAGCTAGTGTTTTGCCCTATTTGGGTGATTCAGCAGTGCATTTAAGGTGAAAGGTAAGGCAGTCATTCTGCTTTTGTTTTACTTGTATCTTTCAGACATAATTTTCAGCAGTCGGTTACTATTCTGCCCAGTGTGGAAGGTATAGTTATAGATGATAAGTGTGTTGCTTTTATCCTTATTCAGGTGTCAGTCATAATTTATTCAGTGGCTGCTAACAGGAAATGTCCTGCTAAAGTATCAGGTTAATGAAGCTTTTATGTTAATGGACATGATTAATGGGAGACAAATTTTAGAAGAGCTAATATGATATCCTGCTCAGAATTAGTTTCCATGGCCTCATGTAACCCTGTAACATTATAGACCTGTGATGCAGTAGGAGGGAAGGGGTGTTTAGGTCCAGCAATGAATGACATATGAAACTATAAGAGGTAAAATATAGTCCCACTACCTGCTGTGAACAGCAAGAGAAAGAACAGAAAAATAAGACATCTTTTGTCCTTATATATATTCTCCATTGATTTCTCTGAAAGTCTGTAATCTGTGATTCACAGGGGGCTTGTGAGGAACCAAAACATAGAGCGTTGCACATTTATATGAAGAAAAATATACAGGAGGAAAATTCTGTTGTTTTATTCATATAGTTTAGGTAGATTTAAAAATTCTAGTAATAAAACCCATGCTAAAAGCCAGACGCATTTAAAATGGCTTTTCCCTGGATGGGTGTTAGACCAGCCTGAAATGATGCGCTTAAATGGAAACTCAGTTAATCTCATTTGATTCCTTTGGTTGAAAAAGTGTTCAAATAGACCAGCCTGAAATGATGCGCTTAAATGGAAACTCAGTTAATCTCATTTGATTCCTTTGGTTGAAAAAGTGTTCAAATTCATGATTGCAGCATGAATATTGACTTTTACTGAAAATTTGATCAAACATGTTTATTTTTATTGTGAAATTTTAATTACATCTCTGTAGAATTTTAAAATGTACTTTGGTACAGAACTTGACATCTGGGACAGCCTTCGGTTTGAATTTCCAAAATCTGATCCTGAAGTTGGCAAGCAGTATTTGTGCACATCTGCAGAAATGTGCAGGTCATGAAGTGTTTTGTTAGAATACCTTGAACCAATGAGGTATGTCCCCAAAACGTACTAGGTGAATTTAAATTCAAAGGCTTTCAAGGAATGAGATAAAAACTGCAACAAAAATATCTAATGCAGAAATGTGGGGAAAATATCTTATGGAAAATTATAAAGGTAGGCATCACAACCCTCTAGAATTGATTTAGGTATTAATGTATAAATGCTTGTGAAACCTCATTACATTTTTCCTTACTGTCTTGGCTTTCCCATAATTTTTAAGAGGCATCTTAGGTACAGAGTTTTTGTGTGTAAAGCTAATTTTTGCTATTTATTTTCCTCAGCAAAAGCAGTGAATAATTTTTTTTTGTACTTGTGTTGATCACTGTGATAATAACTGTTACCGAAATGCACCAAGAGACCCACAGTATTAGTTTGTGGGTATTTGGGGGGGGGGGTATTGCTTTGTCTTTCTAAATAAAGAATAAAAAGTGCCTGTGTAATTCTTCTCAATCATGAAGAGATTATTTTCTTAACAGTTGCAGAAAGAAACAGACCAAAAAGACCCTGCACGCTCAGAAAGTTTATCTATAGTATTTTCAATTTCTTGTTTCAGAGAGCAGAGCAGAGTAGAAAAGAGCTACTGGCTTTTGCATGAGGGCATGGTAAGTCTATCGATGAGGAAATACTAGAACGGTAGGTTTTAAAGAGCAAGACTGTCCAATTACATTAGCTGTATACACCTTTCTCATAGTGGCATGTGGTGCTGCATGTGTTTTTATTGAATTTGCTCTCCTTCCTTTATTTTTTTTTTAAGGATATTATCACTGTCTTAACAGGTCAGTTTGTCTTAAATATAAGCTCATAATAATATCAGTTGCACAGCTTAGACAGTGGATATTCAAATGAAATATCGATATTTCTCCATTTTTGAATGCTGGTGAAGCTATCAAGTTTTTGCAAGATTTTTAAGTACACCTCTTCCTCTGCCCTGAGAAAACAAAATATTACAAATTTTAGGGAAATGGATAAAGGTGCCAAAAAAATTATCATGGCCATGTTGGTCAGAAATCACAGAATCAGAAATCTTATCTAAAGAAGAACAAAATTAGAACTTGGATTTGTGAATTTGCTGCCATATGTAAAGCTACTCACACAAGAGAGTAACTGAAGAATTTGATGTGCTTCTTTACAAAACAGAATTGTTGCAATATGTCTCCATCTTTGTAAGTGCTCTGAAATATCTCTTTGAACTGGGGAAAAGAGAATGTTACTGATTGAGTAGAAAGAATTAAAAAAATCAATATCAGTCTTTTATTTCTAATATAAACTAATATTTTTTAATCTGTCTAATCCAGTTTGGCTTTCCAAAATAAACTTGCCTCTACGGAGATTCATCCTGTTTTGACAGAAGAGGGCAGTGTTTCTTTACAATTGTTCATGGAAAATATGCATATTATTTTAAAGATCAGTCTCGAGAGAGTTTTTTGAGCCGATGAATTTAAATGTAATAAATGCCCTCTGAATATGCTACTTAGTAAAAATAACAGGCAATGAAAAACTAAACATTAAGGTTGCTTAATTGTTGTCAGCACTGAATTGTACTGACCCCAGGAAAAACATGAAACCTTATCATGCTACATGGATGATTGATTTTTTGCGTAATGTTCAAAGAATATAAATCTATAAAACAGAATCGTAGGTTAAAAAAGGTAAAATGGTAAAAACTGAGCCCAGCACTACTGCTTTGAGGAATGTATTAATCATATTAGTATCAATAAAATAGCTTTGCAGGAATTCAACTTATGAATCAGCATTGGCGGTTCTTCACTTCAGGAGTTATCCATGCTGCTGTAGTGTCACCGTCTGTAAAGCAAGCAAACAAAAAACAAAAAAAAACACCAAGAACCATTTATGAAGGGAATAAGGGAATTAAACACTTCTATTTTAAAAGCTCTGAATCTCAGCTGACTTCAAGTCTCCTTGGTAGATAGGCCTTTTAGGATAAGGATGTTTGCCAAGTCTGGGCCTCTATGACATATATTTCTACATCCTGAGTGTTCTGTTTCTGCCTGAAATAATGTAAGACAGGGATATGTTCCTCCCTTCCCACCTCCTTCCTACCAAAACATTGTGGTAAAGTTATTCATTCCCTATATTAATACTTTGCCCCTGCTTTCCAAGCATTTTAATTCAGTAGGGGATGGATTAACTTGACAGCTCTTCTTTGGGGAGTACTGAGTTACTCCATATCCAAGAAGACAAGTTCTGTTTGTATGAACATAGGAAACCACATTTCTCCAGTGTTTAATGCAAGTGATTGTGTAAACAGGTATTGAAATTTGGTCTACTCAACTCAGGGCCAGTGGTGTCAGCTATGTCTTCTCTTTTTTCCATTCAGGCTCACAATACTGCTGGCAGCCTCATTAACTTCTTGTCAGAAGTAATATTTAATCATAGAAGAGTCCTAGGAACAAAATGCCTGTTCAGGGAACAAAAAGCAGGTTTAATTAAATATCTTATTAATAAAAAACAAAGGAAACGTATTGAGGAAGGGAAAAAGGTATTTAGAAGTTAATTCTTTTTTCTTGCTTTCATGTTATAAGTTTGTTTCTTTTTCTTCCCTGACTATTTCTCCAAATAATTTTCATTAAATTCAGTGCCTGGGGAAAGTGGCTCTTCAATCCAGACACATTTTGATGGAAAAGCAGTAGAACAGAAAGTGGTGGTACAAGAGTCTCTCAGTCTGCTCCAATGGCAGGGAAAAATCCTGCCATAGTCTTCAACTTTTCCTTCCTCTGCTGCTCACAGAAATACCAGGTATAAGTTGTGGTTCACTTGAAAGAGGAGACAGCATATCAAGCCTGTTCATGTGAGCTACCAGAAAAGTCCTCAGGTTTAGTAACACATGAATTTTATATAGTAATAATATGAATGCATTGGGAGCAATGAGCTGAAGTGAGAAACTCAACATCTTATTGACAATTGCCTGAACAAGCCTTTTATAAAGTCTGGTGTGGTTGTCAGGACTGTGACAGCAGCCTGCCAAAGGCAGTGAAGAGAGAGATTGGCCTCTGTGTTCTTTAAGTGGTCCAATCTCTTGCTACAACTGCTGTTATGTTTTAGATGTTCATAGGTGTGAAAGGACTCTTCATAGTAAGACTGCACAGCAAAAACCTTTTTCCTTAAGCCTATGTATCCTAAACCAAAATTTCAGAGAAATACAGATTGCCCAGTTTTTTGATTGATACTTATCCTGTGAATGTCAACGTTCTTAGTTACTGTAGTGCTCATTAAAGAAGTCAGGAAAGTAGATAATGTGATCTGCTAAAAGGAAACATTTAAAAATATAATTAGTCATCTTTGGAATAAAATTCTAAAGCAGTGGATTTGATATGTCCCTATGCTAAGGATACATGAACTCAAGTACAAGACAAGGTACATTATTCCTACAGGTTATCAGATCCTTTGGGAAATAAAAGTAATTGTTGGGGTATTTTTTTATTATTATAAGGGTTTTGGTTATAGTAATTTACTGCTTTGTCTGTGCTTGTTTTATGCTTGTTATTTTTTTGTAGGTTTTGTTCATATTACTGATTTTCTTTGCATTCATACACTTCCTGGGTTTTAGGACTGACATCTAAACTGATCTTTGCTTCTGTATATGAGCCTAACTTGAAGAATTTTAGAATTTTAATGTTTGCAAATAAAACTGGGAAATCTCCCATCCACAGTGGCAAAGAGAGTACAATGAGCCTAAAATTTCGAAGAAGTCTAAATAGTGAGGAATTACAAACTTGTTATTAACTATTTAACACATTCCACATTTATCCTAAGATAAATTCAGAATTTAAACAGCTGTGGCATGCCAAAATATTAAGTATATGTCTATCAAGTTTGGTAACAGTAGCATGAAGAAAGTTCAGAATTCTGCCTTTTCCTTTCATTTGTTGCACACAAAATGATCCTTAAAAGAACATGGAAGAAACCACTGTGGAGAGACATGAAAACTGATGCCAAAATACATTATTGATACAGAAATTTATACAGAACCAGGTAAATGCTGTTAACAGACAGCAACTCGAAAAATATATTGCTTTTGTGCTTTTTTGTAACATTACACAGTTGCCTATCTGATACACTCCTGAAAACCTTTACCTCTGAAAACTATGATAGAAGGCAAAGAAAAATGTATTTCCATAAATTTCTGCTGAACAGAGATGAATATAATTTTATTCTTAGGTTGTATTACTCAAAAAACATACTTCTCATGTAAAAATTACAAAGTGTTTTGAAAATATTTGATGAAGTGACCAGCACACACCCCTTATAAAGCAATAAATACAGCATGATCACAGACAATAAAGAGAAATTATTAACTGAAGCACCACTGAAATATTTTTGCTGTGGGTGAAATACTAAATATCTTCCCAGTGCTCAGATAAATATTTTTATTTTTATATCTTTTTGCCTATGTCATAAGGTAGGCTGATACATATTTCTCTTAAAAATGGTCTTGAAAGTGGCTGTAGTTTCAACAGAAAGTTAAAAGTATATTACTTCAGTCTGGTGAGACGCTAAAAATGGGTGTTTCAATGAGGCATAGGTGACCTTCAGTATGCCATCTTTTACTGCCCTCTTCACACATCTTCTTGAAAGCAATCTGCCAGGATGTTATGCCCATGAAAACATAATTAGCCTGATTTAAAATAAGGCTTCAGAGTGATTTGTGTTTCATGATTTCAAGAGTAAGGGAGGTCATAGTTTTCCAGGGATAGGTTAATGGGTAGTTGTTTATTTTTTAACAGAGAAGATAAATATATTATTAATTAATATATTAGTCTGTTTTTCTTGAAGTATTTTTGAAATACTGTATTTTAGTTTCAGATATCTTTTTCTTGCTAATTTAGAAATTCAAAATTAATTAAATTCATTACATAGTAATGTCTTTTCCTTTAACTACATTTTGTGAAGATTTTTAAACAAGGTTGAAGGCTAAAATGCTGTATGATTTCAACTACTTTAGCTTCCTTTTTTTCTCTTCTAATTTCTCTATTTTTAAAGCAAGTTACTCAAAAAGAAAGTATATGCAAAAAGTACTGTTTATTTGCTGTTCTATACTTCAGTTCAATGTTGTATTGTCTTCAGCTCCTTGCTGTAACTGAAACCAAAAAGTTCAGTAATGCTAATAAATTGAATTAAGTTATCAAAAAATGTAAAATGAAAGGTCAGGCATTTTCATCTTTCTTTTATAGTTTATATAATTTCAGTCAAATTCACTGTATTTTTTTAATGCAGATATATTTATAGGTGTATTCTTTTTTCATGTCCATGATTTAAAGGAAATAATTAGTACAGAGACAAGGAGAACTTGAAGTAAATTATTTAATCTGTCAAGGATATTAATTTTTTAAATGTTAATACAATAGCTCCTTTAATGACTAAAGATTTCCTAATGTTTTTAGAATTATACAGTTGATTCTAATGTGGGGGTTATTTTAAACAAATTTTTCCTTCTCAAGATTTATATAGGAAGGTTTTTTTCTCTCCATATTTTCTGGTAATAGCTTCATTCAGATACTAAATGTGAAGAAAATATGTGCAATTCAGTTGTAATAGACAAAGCAATTTATAGAAATTTAGCTGGCAGACATCAGTGTGAATATTCAATTTGCAAAAAACTTATTTCTTCTTTGTTCTTTGTCCAAGATTATTATTCCTCTCAGCCTATCAAAAGCTACGTCTACGACACGTTATCTGACAGGTGCAGAATAAGAATGATAGGGGAAAAAAACCTAAAAGGTGGTGTCTTTTATTCCATCAAATTAACTTTTTGTTGTTGGTGGTTTTATATTTATTTTCCAACCTCAGTACACTTTTGTCATTCTTACTGTAGACAATTAATTGCTATGTAGGTGAAGTCCACTGTGGAAAATAAGGAAGTCTGCAGGAAATGGTAATCCCAAACAAATATATTCAAAACTATTTTAAAAGGATGGATACAATCATAATGACAAGCTCATGCAACCATTTAATTGATTCAATTCAATGTTGAGGTGATCTGCTGTGATATCCAAAATGAAATCTGGACCCACATAAGTCAGTTCTGGTCTGTTACAAGCTGGATCTGTGCCTTCTAAAAGATGAGCATAAGTTATGAAGGATTCATTGGATAAAATTTTCAAAGACATTTCAGGATGCAGACTTTTATACACACTATTGTATAGTGTGTAGCTGAGTAAATTGGAATGTAAAGGACTGGAATTTTGCCTAGTTTTGTTGGCTGTAGATTCTATTATCCTTTCCTTGATGACCAACAATGTAAAAAAATCTTCAATCCTATTAATATTGCATATCAAACTGCAAAAAACATAAACCATCCATATATTAATTACATCTATTTATGTATGGATTCATTTATTTACAATATTTCAGGGTAGTTAATAGTTAAAGTGTAAAGCATATAATACAGGGATGGTGACTCAGCCACTTCCATGGACAGCCTGTTCCAGTGTTTGATAACATATTCAGTGAAGAAATTTTCCTAATACCCAATCTACACCTTCTCTCATGCAATTTGAGGTTGTTTCCTCTTGTCCCATTGCTTGCTACTTGGGAGAAGAGATTGACACCCACAGCACTATAATCACCTTTCAGGTAGTTGTAAGGATCAATAAGATTTTATTTCAGCCTCCTGTAGAAACATGATAGGTTTCAGAGAGTAACTATGGCTGCAGAATACTGTGATATCACCACACAAGGAAATAATTTTGGCTTTTTGAATATTACATTACCATGTTCTGTTGGCATAATTTTAATTACTTTCATTTCATTCCTGACACAGATATATAGATTTTTTTTGATAGCTGAATCTTTGCAAGAATGGCTCAACATACAGCATGCTGAGTGTAGGTGTAGCAAATATAGAAAGAAATGGAGAAAAAAGTCATATGACATAGAGTGAAGAAAATAAAAAATTAGTAGATCCCTGGATCCGCTTCTGTTCCTGAAACCTAAACCTCTAATTTGAGGGGATTTTCTTTTTCTCCCAGATAAGACAGTATTAGTTGTAACTGCAAATATTTATATTTATGTGCATATATACATGTATACTCATATACATCAGTGTTTTATAAACCAGACAGGCTTGTCAAGGCATAAACAGTGATTGATACTTTGCTTCCAAATATATGCAAATTGCTTTTAAACTGAGAAAGAAGATAAATGGGGCAGATCTTCTACTGATATAAATCAAACATCTTTATTGACTCCAGTGACATTATGACAACTTCAATCATGAGGGCATCAGGAACATTTAAGTTTCAAAAGTGCATCTGGAAATCTGTATTATTTTAAACATTAGACAAAAATTTCTGTAATTCTATTGGTTTCAAGGGAAGACACCATACTTATGGAAGAAGTCAAAATCCATGTTTTTTTGTGCTAGTATTGAAGCCTCTTTGATAAGCAATACAGAATTCTCATCCTAGGCATCTATTTTGCTTGCAGTGGAGTTACTTGTTTTATCAGTTTCTTACAGGATATATGGCAATCTGCTATGGCATTGGCCTCTGGGATTCAGAAGCCCCTGAGCCAGGCAGATGCCTGTGGACCCTGCTTTCTTCCTCTCTCCTCTAGTCTTGTGTATGCTAAAACAAAATCAGACAATGCCATGGGAAAAAAAAAAAAAAAAAAAAGTCTTTTGTCCACAAGAGACAAGTCATGAGATAATGCTACAGGTAGAATTTAGCTGCTCCATTTTCCACATTCTGGAATAAGAGCACTCAAATGAGGAAATTCGGAACCAGATGAGAAAGGTTGTTCAGTGCTTGCTTTGGAAAATTTAAAGGTACAACAGATGAAGTTTTTTGAATATATCATTGTGTTTATAAAGAGAGACTTTAGTTGAGAACTTGTAAAACTTGAGAAATTGTGTGAAATCTTCCTCCAGTGTGAAGAACAGTGGCAGTAGAATTTTAACAGTGAATTTCCAAAGTGTTTCATTTAAACAAATGTCAACAAGAGAAAAAAACCTTGGTCTTCTGTCATATTTGAATACAATGTGAGCCATCACTTTGATATTTCCAATTATGAACAATCTTTTAATCACAGGGGTTACTGTTAATTCTGAATATTTAAATGAGTTACAAGACATGCTCTGGCCACTCAAGTTATTAAAACATTCTCAATAAGCAACATTTCACAAGCAAGAAATTCTGGCTAAACATTCCTACCCAACTCTGTATTATCTTTAATTACATCAGTCTCATACTCCATAAATTTTCTTATTTTACCTTTCAGTAGTTACCAAAATGAACCTAAGTAAAGCACATGAATTAACCTAAATGAAGCCCATGAATCTTTTTGAGCAATTAATACGTATTATGCATGTTTCAATTTCAGTTCTATAAGCAAAACAATCGGCTTTTCTTCTCTTTATTACTCTTCTAAATCTGTAAAGGACACTGGTGTGACTTAGAAATGGTATTTTTAAAAATGTTATGGAAGAAAAGATGGAATAATAATGTGCTGGTTTTGACTGAAGTAAAGTTAATTTTCTTGATAGTAGCTGATATGGGGCTGTGTTTTGGGTTTGTGCTGGAAACAGCACTGCTAACACAGGGATGTTTTATCTATTGCTGAGCAGTGCTCACACAGAGCCAAGGCCTTTTCTGGTTCTTACCCCACCCCACCAGTAAGTAGTCTGGGGGGGCATAAGGAACTGGGAGGAGACACATCCGTGACAGCTGAGCCCAAGTGATCCAAGGGATATCCCATACCATATGGTAACATGCTAAGCATGTAAAGCTGGCGGAAGAAGAAGGAGGGGGGTACATTTAGAATTATGACATTTGTCTTCCCAAGTAACTGCTGTGGGTGATGGAGCCCTGCTTTCCTGGAGATGGCTGACCACCTGGCTGCTGATGGGAAGCTGTGAAAGAATTCCTTGTTTTGCTTTGCTTGCATGCACAGCTTTTGCTTTACCTACTAAACTGTCTTTCAATTTATATTAGACAAATGAATAAATTTGTTTCAAAATTTTTAGATGAAACCTATTATTTTTATTCTGTTCCACTATGCATTCTCTATATTCTCCTAGCTGCTACAAAACCCAGCTTTTTCATTGTCCATTGATTTCCATCAGGAATGTGTCTCTATAACCATGACATTGCCTTCTCTCAATAATTACACTGTCACAAGCTGTTATTTTCCACTCTTTTTCTGCAACTTTTTGTAGGAGGAGGCTTGTAAGGTGGGCAGCAAGCATATGACTGGTACAGAACACATTGCAATCATA
Organism: Melopsittacus undulatus; assembly: GCF_012275295.1. Taxonomy (NCBI): domain Eukaryota; kingdom Metazoa; phylum Chordata; class Aves; order Psittaciformes; family Psittaculidae; genus Melopsittacus; species Melopsittacus undulatus. The sequence continues at coordinate 97,131,758 of NC_047528.1, forward strand.
GCTGAAAGCTAAGAGTGGAATTGGACAGCCCTAATAAAATCATTAATTAGGTTATGAATGCAGTTCTCTGCAAATTGAAAACCTGAAAAAAAACCCTTAGTTTTTTAATGTTTTTTACTGATTCCCAGAAAAGAATATGATTTAATAGGGTAACTCCATAGTGGGTCATCACCCAGTGGCTGTAGGATGCAGGTCTGTCCTGGCTGGATATGGCTTGCTGAAGGTACAAGATCTGACCCCAGGCTTGGTTCCCAAGGATGTGTACTCCAGCAGATACAGAGTCTGCCTGTTCCTTCTAGCCTTTACACTCTCTTTGCCTTTCTCATTCGACTAGATCCAGCTTTTCCTCTCTACCAGCTCCTTGTCTCAATCCAGTACCTCATTGTTGATGCAGGAGTCATGGACAACGCGGAGACGATCAATGTGATCAAGCAATTGCCAAAGTTTATTCAGATACAGTGCTGCTTTTATACCCTTACACCCTTAGGTTTCTTATGTAACAGCCTTGGATACTGAGCTCTAATTGCTTAGTCTAGAGGTTACTACTGTTTACAAAGTTAATGTTTATAACTTGTTATAATTGCGATTAAATACCTTACTCTAAAAATACAGTGGGAAACTACAACCTTGGCAAAGATCATTCTCTGCATGTTTTCAGTGGAAAATTACAGAGGCCTAACAAGACAATTGACCTTGCTTATGACTGCCAAGAATCTTCTTACTTTACAGTAATAAGGCTCAGGGTATCGGGATCGCTCACTACGTGGCCTTGGCTCTTTAAGAGTCCCACACCTCATCATCACACTTTCTGATTATGCTTCTTCTTCCTCCATTTCATAGTCCATTTGTACTAGTAATGACCTCAGCTCAGTCACTTCTGCTTGTTTCTATTCCATACATCAGTTTAAGTCTCCTCCCATCCTCCACCTTCTTGTCCAACTCCTTTTGCTAAGCCAGCTGTAGTCCACTCTATGTAGTCCAATCTCTTATTTCAATGCTTGATAGCTGTACCACACTTTCATTCACTCATGGCTCCTTATGGTCTCTTAGTCTTCTGCTTTCCAGTTCTTGATTTTAGCTTTAATTTCTCAGCAGGTTTTGGTACTCTCATACATATCCTTCATCTCAGCCTACTCTCTACAATAGCCCTCTTCCTCATCCTTCACAGATGTCTATGGTGCTAGTTTTTTGTCTCCATATTTGGGTTGCTTCTTCCATGTCTGTCTGAGACATGCGTAGTAGTACATTTCTAGTGTGTGACTTAACTGTAGTGGATTGACCCTGGCTGGATGCTCACCAAAGATGCTCTGTCACCCCTCCTCCTCAGCTGGGCAGGGGAGAGAAAATATAACGAGTCCTGTGGGTCAAGATAAGGACAGGGAGAGATTCATTAATGAACATCACGGGCAAAACAGATGGAACATGGAGAAAATGAATTTGATTTATTACCAATCAAATCAGAGTAGGGTAATGAGAAATAAAAAATAAGTCTTAAAACACCTTCCTCCACCCCTTCCTTCCTTCCAGGCTCATCTTTATTCCTGTTTTCAGCTGTGCAGGGAAATGGGGAATGGTGGTTGCAGACAGTTCATCACATGCTGTCTCCGCTACTATTTCCTCCTCAGGGGAAGACTCCTCACACTCTTCCCCTGTTCCAGTGTAGGGTCACTCCCACAGAAAACAGCCCTCCATGAACTTCTCCAATATGAGTCCTTCCCCTAGGCTGCAGTTCTTCACAGGCTCCTCCAGAGTGGGTCCCCCGTGGGGTTACCAGTCCTGCCACAGCAAACCTGCTGCAGCTGGTGGGCTCCTCTCTCCATAGGGCCACAGGTCCTGCTACAGTCTGCTCCAGTGTGGGCTTCCCATGGGGTCACAGCATCTTTCAGACATCCCCCAGCTCTGATATGTGGTCCTCCCTAGGCTGCAGGCGAACATCTGCTCCACTGTGGATAATCACAGGCTGCAGGTGGATATCTGTTCCACTGTGGACCTCCCTGGACTGCAGGGCACAGCCTGCCTCACCATGGGCTGCACCACAGGCTGCAGGGGAATCTGGTCTGGCTGCAATTGCTCCTGCACAGTAACTCTTGCCCCTTCTTAAATATTTTATGTCAGAGACACTACAACTGTTGCTGATGGGCTCAGCCTTGGCCAGTGGCAGGTCCACCTTAGAGAAAGCTGGCATTGATTCTATCACACAGGAGGGAAGCTTCTAGCAGGTCCTCAGCAGCCACTCCTGTAGTCCCCCTGCTACCAAACCTTGCCATGTAAACTCAGTACAGTGGACTGTGTTGTTCCTCTCTATTTCAGCTGATGTATATCCGTGGCAGACACCTCATTTGAACCAAAACAAATGGTGAAATTTTGCACTGCCTTCCCCTACAAATTTAATGAAATAGATTTTTTTATTATTTCTTTTAGAAATTGTAAACATTTAAATTAAAAGAATTTCCAACCCAGCTGAAAATTTGCCACATAAAACTTAATAATTTAAGTTTGTCACCATTGTTAGCAGCTGAAAACAGGATATTCTAACAAAAGTTGGTGGGAAATCTTACCAAGATGCATGGGTATTTGTCTCTTTAGATTATGTTCTGTTTAGCCACTTGGCTTTTGTTGATTACAGGACAGTAACAGGGACTAAATCAGCAACAACTTTGGGGCTTATGGGTGGGGAGTTCTGAGAGCAATGACCAATCAGAAGATAAAAAATGGCACAATCAGTGTTTATAACGATTATGAAACACATATATAAATTCATGCATTCTGGCTGATAATAGCCTTGAGCTAGAGTACATGGATTTGCATTCTGAATAGTTACAGAGAAATTGGCTTTTTGGCTGAGATAATACTATACCCATATAATGAAGAATAATGCATTTTCTTATAGACTGCACAAAACAAATTCATAGAAGAAAAAAAATTTTAAAATATGAGTATCTAAAAATAGTGCACTTGGCCTACAGCCAGCATTCCTACCAATATATTTTGACTGAGTACAAATCTTGTTATTGAAGATTAGCCTCTGTCAGAATGAAGACTCAGTAGAAATACAGCTGATCCTGCTTATAAGGAACTTTGCTGAAGTAAAACTTACTGCAGAAGAGTGAACTGTGGATTGAAAACCAAAATAGAATTAATAGCTAATTTAAGTTTTCTGTACATAGGATTGAACAGAAGTTGGTTTTGTTTTTTTTTTTTTTTTCTGAGTTGCATTCTAGTGCTGTTAGGGCTCCTCTTTGAAGTTCAGCTTCATATCTCTTTTATAGTTCACTTGTACTTAAAACAATTTCCAAACATATTGGATTTACTAATGGATCTTGCAAATGAAGTGCAGATCATAGGATTTTTCCTTTTCATTTACTATCTTGTATACCATTTGAGATACAGTCATCTTTTTTGAAATTAAAAAAAAAACCACATTAATACCTTAAAAATACCTCAATAACTTGGGAGTGAAAATACTGTCATTCTAATGTTAGTAACTATTTTTGTATACCTGAAACAGAAAACCAGGATGTTGAGGTTCCATTTTTCTTTAGGGTCTAGAACAGTTCTTATTTTGTCATCTCATTCTTAGATGACTTAGCATAGACAGAAAAACTTGTTTCACTGCAGTATTCTTGTATAGTGCACACCTCTGTTGATGAATGTTTAATATGCCTTAAGAAAATTTCCGAATGTAGCAAAACAGATCCTTTGACATCTTTGAGCTCTACTGACATGAATTTTGTTGCCACAGGAATGCTGCGACTGAATGGACAGTCCTCTGTTCCCAGGGTGGCTTAAATTTCCAAAGACGTGCACCTGAAACTTAGCTGTGGGAAGCTATTAGGCTCATGAGGGAACTGAAGAGTGACATTATGCCAGTAAGGATTTGATGAGTAAAGGGGACAGGATCAGGAATTACATACCTGACTTTTCTTCAAGCACAGACATTTTTAGGCAGACCTAGACTAGCGAGTGGTGGTTTCAACCATCAGGTTGTAACCTGCTGTTCAAAATCACCTTGACTTAGGCAAAGAACAATGCCAATGTTTATTCTTTCATATTTTATTTTCTTATAATATCTATTTTTTAAATAATCTTCTGTTGTTCATTTGGACATTTTCTTACCCAGAAGGGAGATTTGATTTCCCCCTTACTAAAGAAATTGCGTATTCTAAAAAAATTAAGAAACTTTAACTGCATCAGTGGGAATTATTTTAGTGTTTTCCAGAGTGCCTTGTATAAAACAATCATTCCAATGGGGTTTTGCGGTATTTATATACTAAATTTCAGTGAATCCTATAAGCTGTGAGGTATTCCAAAAGCCAGGAAAATAGATACAACAAAATTAAAGAATTCTGTAATTTAGGTTTAGTTACGTGTCCTATGGAATATACTCAGTTCCTGAATTAATACAATTGGAATGGTCTTCCAAGAACACTTACAAGAAGTGCTGAAAGCAAGAATATATAAACTTGTCACTTTTCATTGTAAAAAAGGATTTGGAAAACACAGCTGGTGAAGTTGGTAACCAATGTTCAAAATACAAAGTGGAAAATAGAATAGCAATCTAGTTAAAATGGTTGCTTATGAGATTATTTCCTTATATTTTCCTTCATATTTCAATATACTCAAATTCCAGTGACAAATGACATTTCAAAAAATAGAAAAACAAAAAAATAATAGCAATAGTTTGGGGGGATTTTGGTAAGCTTAAGTTGTCATGACATATTAAAGTAAACTCTGGAAAAGTCAATAGTTTTATCAATATTTTATCCAGCAGTGTAATGATTTAGGGCACATTTGCTTTAGAAACATATTGCACAATCATACTATTGCCAATATCAACATACACCCTTATTTTACTTTGCTAATTCATATATAATCCTTGCTAGTATCTGCACCAACGTACACAGTACAGATTAATGAAGTGTGCTCCTCATTTATCTTGTAAGTATTCTATTTTTTAAAAAATATGGGAAAACAGTGTATGTGTATAAAATGAATGATTTTACTTTCAAGCAATATGGAGTACAGGTTTTTCAAAAATAAAATTTAATTGTTCTGTCAGTAACTCATTCTTGGTTTAAAATGATGATGTATACTATTAAACTCCAATGTAATTTCAATCAGACTAATGAAAATTAATTATGATAATTTCAACATTAGGAATATCAGCATGGCATCAGAATTTTTTGGTAAAGTGTCATGCTACAAACATTAATGATACTGTGGTAGCAATAAATTACAAGAGAATTATACAAAATAAATAACTTAATGACCACATAAAATTACACTGCTCTTTAGAAATTCATTATACATCTTGCCAATGTCCCTGTAGTAAATATATCAATATATGCTCTCTATTGTTGTATAGCCTTGGCATTAAGTAATCGTGACCATGATATTTTTAACACCAAAAAAAAAAATTAACCATAAGAAAACAAATTAAGGTTCATGCGCTTTGCAAGATGAAACTGAAATGGAAAAAATATTAGTATATTACCACGACTGACTTTTACTGTCAATTGATCAGTTGTCTGGATGTAACAAGCCTGAAGTATTTTAATAGCTTTGATTCCCTGTTACAGTAATATATAATTTTTATTGAGAATTTGTAACAATATTTTTTAATGCAAACAGAAATATTATTCTGCGTTATAAACTGCTACTAAATAAATGCCAGATAATTTAATTTTACTTCACTTAATTCTAAAAATAAAAAATAAAATATTTGGAGAGCTTGAAAATTCTAAACTTATTCAAGAATGATAAATTCATCCCAAAGCAGTCAAAACCCTGGTTTATCAAAACGCTCAAATGAGATGAGGAAACCTCTCACAAACTCTCTTATGAATATGTACCTCTGACTTTTCTAGCATTACTGGGTAGCACTGACATAGCTGTGCCTTCATTACATTTTACATTCTTATCAAATCTTGTTAAAAAACCTGTAAAAAATAGCCGATTTCCACTAAAACTTTTATTTGAATGAATTTAAAGTGTTGATCAAACATGACAGGACATGCACATGTGAAACAACTTTACTAATTTTAGGAAAATATTGAATGCCAGGATATATGTAAGGGAATGTATGTCATTTTCCCTTGTTTAACTTGGTAGAAAACACTTGAAATTTGTTTTGGCTGTTGAAGAATTTATTCATCCTGGTTAATGAATAGGAGTCTAAGTTATCCACTGAGCTTCTGAAATAATAGAGAAATGTGCTGGAGTTCTGCAAAAGTATTAACTACTCAAATACATTGGTTGTGCACTGGTTCACATATATCTGTGTGAAATTTCATATTATGTTTTTTGCTGCTTTACCCTTATCAGTAGTAAATGGAATAATTGAGACCAATTTTTTGAAGAATTTTTGCATTACTAACAGATCATCATGTGAATAGATGCATGGACTCCTAAAAATCTAATGTTAGATTAATTTAAGGGGTAAAAGACATTTTGGGGAAAATGTCACTTAGTTAAATGGCTCAAAGAAAAGTTTTCCAGAGAGTGACATTTTTATTCCACTTTCTTTGACACTGTGACTTTTCATTTCAAGAGAGACTAGGTAACTTTTTTGTGAGACCAATGGGCAAGTAATACACCATACTAGAGAGAATCAAATTTGGAAATGAATGGTTTAGTGGTTTAGAGCAATCATTATCTGTCAAAAATTCATAAATTAGGAGATAAGATAGACCATTGTCTCTCACAAGACCAAAAAAAATTATATATAGCCATTTTTACCTAATGGCTGTAGGACCAAGAGTTCCCATTTTAGACTTACTTCCATTTCTATCACTGAAACAAGATGCATGACTTCACTTGGATTAGAACTCTAATGATACAAAATCAAAGGTTCAACTTCTGATTTTTTATGGGGGTTATTCAAATAATGCCCTTTTACATTTTAAGGTAAAAACTATTTCTGGATATATTAGTGCAGCTCACATACACAAATGGGACTTACACGCTCATATATTTGTGTATATATATATATATATAAAGAAGCATGAAAGCAGTAGGGTTACACACAGGTAGATAATTATGAGTAGGAGGAAGAGGAGATTTTATTTGCTTTCAAGAGGTACATGTTAAACTCCTAAAGCTAACCACAATATGGTCAGACCTACCACTGTCCAAAACTGAGCCCATCAGTGAACACCTGTGGCATCTCTGTGATAGCTTATTTAAGAAAGTGTAAAAAATGTTGTGCAGTGTCTGTGAAATGGGGGTGAGAATATGTGAGAGGAACAAATATGCAGTCAAGGAGCAGGAGGTCCTGGAGGTGGAGCAGATGAACGTGCCCTGAAGGAGGCTGCAGCCTGTGGAGAGCCTGTGCTGGAGCAGACTTCTCAGAAACTGTGGCCTGTAGGGAGCCCATGCAGGAGCAGCCTTTTCCTGGAGGTCTTATGCCATTGAAAGGTCCTACACTGGAACAATTAATGAAGGATTCTCTCCTGTGGGAAAGATTCCACAATGAAGCAGTGGAAGAACATGGGGTAGAAGCAATGATGACATGTTATGAATCGACCACAACCTCCATTCCCCATCCACCTGCACCTCTCACGGGGAGGAGATAAAAGACTTATCAGTGCAGTTGAGACTGGGAAGAAGGAGGGGTGGGGGGGAAGTCTTTTTTATTTTTGTTTTTATTTCTCACTATCTTTGTTATTAATTGGTAATAAATTAGATTAATATTCCCAAGTCAAATCTGTTTTGCCCATGACTTTAACTGACGAGGTTCCTCCCTGTTCTTATCTTGACCCACTAGCTTTTTTATCCTGTTTTCTCCCTGTATCATGTTGAGGAGGTAGAGTGATAGAGCAACTTGGCAGTCACCCAGATCAACGCACCACACCATGTTACACATTCTGTAGACCTCTTTTTCAATAGTTCTATACTGTATTACCTTGGCTTTTTATAAGCAGGAATTTTGTGTTTCATTATGTATAAGGAGTTTGTAGTTATAATGCCAGCTGAGATAAATACATGTATTTTTACATTACAGGGAGAGGAAAAGCTCCATGTATATCCATGTGATAGGAGAGGCTTCCAGCATTCAGTAAACTATTCAGGCAGCCCCACAATAATGTTCAAATCTTTTTTTCTTCTTCAGTTCCAAGGGATGATGGAGCAGAAGAAATTACATGTTCTTACTATGATAATACTTTCTTCTGTTAATTTGCCTCTAACTGTGTTTTATGAAATTTAAGTTGAAATGCTAATGTGCTGGTTTAGCATTATTTGCCATCCCTTGCATAATGGATAAATATGTGAAATTTTAACTCTTTATGTTAAAATTTTTATGTGCTATATAATAGAATATATTAAGGAGCAGAGTCTTCAATTATATAGTTCAGTTTGCTATCTGCTACATACAGTCTGATTTAACTTTCTCCTATGAACAGGAGGATCCTAACAGGATCACTTAGAAATATAATGACAGGCTTCCTGTCAGTCTAATTTAGTGGTTTTTCTTTATTTCTACAATAGCAGAGCACTGTCCACTGGTATAGGAGGACATGAATTTCTATAGTTTGTATGGGAAAATTCACCCCAAGTTCTCTCTCCTCGACATTTGCATGAACTGATTTTCTACTCTGAGAGGGAGCTCAGAATGCCTTTTTATTGTAGCTCATGAAACTTTACAGTCCCAAGCTTCAATTTCAATACATGTATGTGTATTTAAATTTAAATGTATGTTTCCATATGTATATACAGAATTGAAAATCTTACATCCTATTTCAAATAATCAGCTGGAACTAGATTACAAAAGAGGCACTGTGAGCATTCAGACTGAGGGTTACTGTGTTATTTTAATTAGTACTTTGACAGAAGTGTTGGAGAGAACACACTGGGTTAGATAGTTAAAACTACCATAGATGAGAACTAGACTGTAATGTTGTGAACCTACAAATAAGGATTATAACCACCAGAGACATGGTGAATCTTGTCACTCTGCTGCTGGTAGTTTGTATTCCTTTCTGTGTTGTTTAGACCTTTTGCTTGAATGCTTTTGTTTGTTTTACCCATGTGTTTCCCAAATAACATGCAAAGCTAGCCTTTGCTATTTGTCTGCATCTTGGCAGAAACAGAGCTCACAAGTTAAAAAATAATCTTGTTGCTGATTTTCAATAGCTGTCCAGCATAGAAATCTCACTGATTTCTTCAGGGAAAAAGAAAAGGAACCCAAATTCTTTTCCTGGCAGCACACCCTATTTTTGTGCTATGTTTGCAACTCTACACTGAAAATTGCAAAGTCTTCTGTTAGACAGCAGCTTTTGAGGACAAATTTTCCAGGAATGCCAAAAAAAAGTGAGCAGATAAAGAAAACACGGTGACACAAACAGAAACACGAAAAATATTAGAAAAAAGTTACATTTTGGGGATTAAAAAAACAAAACAAAACACAAAAACACCATTCTAAACCACCATTTCTAAGTTCTCTACTATGAATCTTTGCCACAAAATTGCTATTTTTATTTTGTTTTTTAAATCCTTGAAAAATCCAGGTACGAGTGAATAAAGTGCTGGTAATGACAATCAAGTGTAGTAAAAAGATAAGCAATATTTAGAGTCATAGACTATGTTCAGGTTTTAGGCAAAGGCTTATTCAGCGGAGGACTTGTAAACAGCAACTCCAGAATGTATCAGGAGCTCAAATACTTTCTAATTCCAGTTATATTTACTGATCTCTGATTTTATTTGCTACACATACAACATCTTCTATTATCAAGGCTAGTAAGAAAGAAGCTTTTTTTCCAAGTACTTGTTGGATTTAACCATGATTATTACATCTTAAGTGATAGTTTTGATAGACTCTTTTCAATAAAAAGCTGTAATTTCATTACTTCTTTACATTTCAAATTTTAAGTGGTTACTACAATGTCTGAATCAATTTCTATGGAAAGCAGATGGATATTTTCATGCTTACATTAGTTTTTAAAATGAAGATAATTATCAGCAGAAATGTCACACATTTCATTTGCTTTGTTCTTCTATGCATTTATGTTTTGTACCCTTTTGGATACAACTTGTATCTAGTACATACATTTGAAGTATTAAGTACAAGAGATACAGACTGATCTGCCATTCAGAACCACCTTTACAGAAGCTTACAAAGTAAAATCAAGTCACATCCATCTAGTTCCTGACACATTAGATGCTCTGATAACCTAACCTTTCACTATTATGTTATCACTGCATGTTAAGGCTTGCTTCTTCTCTATTTCCTCCTTTACAGAAAAAGACAAAAACCTTATAAATAGTTCTGAGAAATGAAATTATTTCCACCTATGGTTAGGAAAAACAGGGTTCTGTATGATTGTAAGCTGCCTTGTTTCTCAATGGTTTATTTAGTTATGCGTTAACTAAGATTAATTATAGAGAAAACCAAAATAAAAGATGAAGTCAAAACAATTGTTGTGGGCTAATAAGTTGTGTTCAAGCAAAATATTTTAGCTTCGTGCCTATGCGCATCTCCTGAAAAATACTGACTTCTGAATTTATTTTCTTTTCATACCTTAGTCTCTTAGTATTTAAGTTGTTTTTGTTTGGATGGCCCAGAGTACTATTATTTAAGACAGAAGAAAAGAGATCTTTTTTTCTTTCATTTTTAAAAGTAGTAGACTGACTGGTTGATTTTAAGCAGTAGAAAACAATAAGGCAGCTGCATCAGGGAAATGGGGAAATTCTGGAGAAAAAATGCCAATAGCCAGAAAGCCATTCCAGAACAACGAGCAGTACCTGACAGCTATTACATCAGTTGTGATTTTCTGACTGGTATCTGAATTCAACAGTCAAGAAGTTAGCATCTTACTACCATTTGAGTTAGGGTTGGTTATTTTATTTCTTAATGGCTGATGGTTATTTGGCTGGATTTCATTACAGCATTGGTATCACATTATATAATATGGTTTGTTGTCCACAGCAGAAATTGGGTACTAGAGTATTGATGGTCCCTTAATAGGAATTTTGATAAGAATTATCAGAAGGTTATTCCAGGACCCAGAAAGAAAAAGTGATACTGACATTATTTTTTCTACATTTATTATGTCAGTTCTGTAGATAAGGAGAGCTTTAACTTCCTAGAACTTCAGACTAGTAATTATCATAGATATTAAACCTAACTAGAAAGAGCATAGGAACAGAAAAAAAAAATGGAACTTCTCATGTTACAATGAAATTACACACCTTTATACTGTAACTATAGCTCATAAGTATCATTCTTAAATGATACCAAATGTCCCACAACTCACATCTGTTGATGAAATTTTCCACCCAGACTTATTTTCTTTTGTTATGCAATACTTTCTACTTCTGCTTTAGTTAACCTGGTCTGCAGCAGAAAAGAAACCAAAAGGCTAAGTGAAAATTGTGATTCTATTCAGAAGCCCAAGGAAGGCAGAAGATCACTTATTTCAAAGCTCATTTGAAGTGATTTTTCAGGCTTACTCAGATGTATTATATCACAAAATATGAATATAAAAGAATTTCTTATGATAAATCAAAACCAAAAAGAGAATGATCAGGAAAACAAACAGTAAAAAGAAATTTGAATTATGTATTGAAAAGATATTTCTGGACTTTCCAAGCAGAAAATGCCCTTTCATGAAACAAAAACCCCAAATGCCTGATTCACAGTCACTTGAAGGCACTGTGGTAGATTAACTTATGTGAAAATTCTTCACTACAGTATGAAAGATTTGGAAACAGTGTTGCAGGAGTAATAGAGCATTTCATTGCTCCATTTTAAAATGAGGAGTTCAACCTTTGTGTGTTAACTGTTAGAAATTAAACTCTTCAGGCATAGTGAGGTATGACAGTATTGCTAATGCTAAAATGTCATCCTATAATGAAGCAAAAGTTGCACTTATAATGCACCCTCTTTTAAGCAAAAAAAAAAAAAGAGGTTTTTATTCTGCTGTAAATGGAAATGATTAAAATTAAGTATTTAAAGATGATGACCATTATAGGGAAGTAAACTCAGCTTCAGTGAGAATTACTTCTGTTTTTTCCTTGTTTATTAGAAACAGGACTATATTATCTTCATCTTGACCTTAATTATGTATGTTTCCATTCAAATTAATATTTGTTCAAACTGAATCTGTATATCCTGAGTAATAGTGACTAGCAAAAATGTGCTTTTCAATATTACATAGTCTCATATTAAAAATTAAATTTCCATAATAGAGATGTTGGGTGATAAAAGGGCCTAAGAGTTGTTAGAGCTAAAAGATTATTTAAGATTAAAAAATGCAAATTACCTGTATCTATAAGCTTTTGATATGGGCAAATATAATCATTTATTGAAGAGTGTTTTTAAAGAAGCCAAATAAAGTGTATAGGGGAAAAATCTAGAATTAAGACTGTCTGCACATAGAACTTGCTTGATGAATAAGTATGTTTGCTAAAGCAAAACATATACTTAAATCATTCATTAGATTAAAAGCTTCTGGAGAAGCATCTAAAAAATAAAAAAAAAAGAAAAGGAAGGAAAACAACTCCACAGACACTTAAGATAATGGTGAATTTAAAGAGAAAAGTGTAAAACCAAAATATCCTCTTGTTGATATTAATTTTTTTATCTTGAAGTGTTTCAGCTTAATCTTCTTCCTCAACAGAAATGATGGAATCGTAAAGTGTGTTTTAGGTGTATCCAATGAAATCTCTCTGATCCACTGACATCATAATCCACACACAGTAAAAGCTGTTTTATTCTAGCATCTCAGCAAACTTTAAATGAACAAGATCTATAATAAGGTTTTATATTTCTAGACTTCATTACTTTTTATACAGCAAAGCAATGAGCACTTACTGGAGTTGAAAGATAAAAAGAGTCTTAAACAGTTACAAGTCAGTAACAACTACAGAAATAAACCAACACATTTTTAGTTATGTACAAGGTTGTTATTTTGTTGAGGTTTTTTTAACTTTGATTTTAACTTACATGCTAGTTCAAAATGTACATTTCCTTATACCTGTACCTGTGCTTTTGATAGTGTTTACAAAGTATGTGTTCACACTTTTGAAATTGACACATTATTTGATATTTCTCATACAATCTATTCTAATTCTCAGGAGGAACATCATACAGCTATCTAGCCAGAACTTCCTGTTCTGGCCTAGATCAGCTGCTAAACTCTGAAATCCTAGAGAGACTAGTAAACACAACGGTCTCCCCAGACTAATGATACTGGTAGCTCTATGCTCAAAATTCTTGACAAGGCAGTCTATGAAAGCAATGCCTGCACTCTAGCAAAAGTACAATTACATGCAAGCATTTTGTTAGAGTATGTGAAGGTAAGATTTTAACAAAATTATTTTTTATTGTAAAGGACTTTACAAGTTTGAACTATTTAATAAATGAATCAATTTAGTAGACCAATTCATGTCCATATTTATAGCACTGAGATCAATTATAATGAATTTCAGTGCCACTTTGAAAATTATCCTTCAATTTTTTTACCCAATAGTGTTCAATAAAGCATAATTCTAAGTATATATCAAGACAAGTCTGTAGTGTAAAAATACTCCCAAACTTCAACAAAAAGTAGTTCTGGCAAGAAAATGAGTTAATATCTTACTTAATATCCCCAAGCACAAATGAACAAACCCAAACAGAGGAAGGATAGGGGGAACAGGGAAGGGTGTGTATGTGTATTTTTTCTCCACTTTTTCAAGGATATAGTTACAGATAGATCTTGTACATGAGCAAACTCAGGAGCTGATCATCAGATAGACACTAGATTTCTGGGAAGCTTTAGAGCGTGATGTTCTAATGACAATTTTTGAAATTCTAATTATTACAAACACAAACAAACCTGTGCTCCCTTCCTTAACAATTTACAGACGTTTACAAAGCGATACAGGGTACAGGGTGTGGGAGTTCACAGTGAAGTAGGAAAACACAGTTTAACAATCTACCGGACTGATTTGAAATAACTTGCTACAATTTTTTTTATTAAAAGCAAACTTCCTTGCAGAGAAAATAAGACTTCTGACTAAAAAAAAAACCAAAATGCTGTCAAGAGGTTACATGTTTCATCAAAACTTTTAACATAATCTTGGCTTTTTTAAAAGCCTTTCTCTTTCTCTGCTCTGCTACTTCAAGTTCAGTTTTCATCTACATCTCTAATCTTCGCAAGCATTTTCCAGATCTTTGCTGTTTAGCTTTTAACACAGCCTGTATAATTGTATAATGCTTTAAAAGATCTTAAAATGCAGGATTGACAGTAAAAATAATATTCCTGTGGATTAAGTACATTTTATACAATAGAGAATCTTTCTTACTGCACTGTTGCATAAGTATGCTGGAATGATTTTTTTTTATGTCTTTTGTTTTGTGAGAGGAAAACCCTAGTATAGGGTTACTATGGGATTGTTTTTTTAAATATGTTATCATTTGTGATAAAGGTGTGGTTTTGGTATTCCACTAATTAATGGAATAGAATTATATATCAATATATCGATTCCTTCATTGTGTTGTGTTACTGCTGAACCTGTCAACTAGGGTACTTGTTAGCCTCACTGCCTTTGGTTTATTACATGCCTACAATTCTCTGGCAGATGGTGAGATGCTGTATGAATAACAAATAATGATACAGAAAAATAATAATGACACACTTTAGAAGCTGTTTAAGCTTCTCTAAGGATATTCACCTTGTAAATTAGAAACCTTTCCTTCATGCAACCTATAAATCTTCACAATATCAAAACTAATCCCTCTGCTGAAACACTGGTCTTTTGAAATTACAATGATTATTTAGACCATATATTACCCTGCATTCCAATATTTTTCAGCAACTGGAATTCTTGCCCAGATAATTTTTACCCTCTTTGGAGCAATTCTTCAGCCACATACTTGCTTTTTTTTTTTTTTACTTCCTTATTTCCTTTTTTTTTCTCCTTTTTTCCCCAGTCGTCCAGCATTTTTCATTAGATTTTTATTTTTGTTTTTGTCCAAATGGAATCCACAAAAGGAAAATTACTTGAGAGTTGAAGCATGTCAGTTCCAATATGTATAGCCTGCAACATCCCAGAACCCATTTGCCATGTCCCATGGCACATATTGCATTTTCTGTCTCCAGGAACTACAAACAAGCAGCAGTGTAGTTTGCTGGCCAATGTTCATACACTGAACTGTGCTCTTAGAGCTACTACCTGTGAAACTGTCAAATACAAATCAGTTTCTACCATTATCTCATGAGCACTGTGGTACTGCTTTGATTGAGCTGCACAGTTGCCAACTGCATGTTGCCACACATAGTTTTTTTCTTTTTTTTTTTTTGTTACTGAGCATTTGAGCTTGGAATGAGTTCACAGCCATCAATCAACATATTCATGGCAAACTTTTCAGCTGGAAAGTCTAGTGGTATTAATTTTGTTGAATCTGTTTGTGGCCTGTGCCAGCTATGATGTGGTTGTACCAGTTTATCTCTCATTCAATTGAAGTGAGAAATGTATATGTTGCCATCCTCTGTTCCACAATTCATATCTATCATACACAGAATTTGGTCAAGTACTTCATTTTCATGAAATGATAAGGATCCTCCAGCTTTCCAGCTGTCATGGTTTAAACTCAGCCCGTAACTCAGTACCATGCGGCAGCTCATTCACCCCCTCTCCATTTCCCACTCTCCAAGCAGGATGGGGAGTGAAATAGGAAGAATATAAAACCCACAGATTGATGTAAGAACAGTTTAACAACTAAAATAAACTAAAATATAGTGACAATAGAAATACTACCAGACATAACATAGCCAATAATAGACAAAAATAAAAAACCAAAACCACCCCCCCCCCCCCCAAAGACAAATGAAAATTCAGAAAACACAAGTGATGCATAATACCATCCACTGACCAATACCCAGCCTGTTCCAGTTACCCTTCCAGGTAACTTCCCCCCTGTTTATATACTGAGCATGACATGGCATGCCCTCTATCTCAGCTGAAACAGGGACACCAGCTCTCTGAAATTTTTAAAAATACACCTAGGTAGTTTGGTTTATAAAAAAAAAATTAAACAACTGCATTATTGTTTCATTTTTAATGTCTTGGTGTCATGGAAATACAGAACTTTTGACTGCTTGGGTAGTTTTGCATTTGAGTTTGTTGCTGCTGTTGGGTTTTGCTTGCTTGTTTGTTCAATAGAAAAGTTTATTCTGTTACAACAAGCTGAATTCTAGTTGAGGGTATACTGTCCAAAAATGCCCCACTTCGAAGGTTTTAAGAGAAAGAGTATCTATGTTTGTTGAATGCTTTAAATATTTTCTAAATCAAATTGCCTTTGTTTTTCATCTGTGTCTTTTCTTCCGTTGGTGGTCCTTTTCACATATAAAAAAATTGCTATGGCTAAGTACCTTTTAACATGAAGCAGAAAGCTTTCTGCTCTACTACCATTTACTAAAACTTCTTACAGTGTGATCTAAAGGCCATTTATTTGGTTTGTGTTTGCATATGCTTTAAAGCACCTCTCTATTGCAGTCTGACTGCAGCTGGGTTTTATTCTCCTTGGAAAAGATGCAAAGACTGCCTCTACAAGCAGGAGTTTCAATCCATCTTTGCTGTTTCTTTTCATTTTGCAAGAAGCATGGAGGTTTTCCTGTAGAATGTATATGTGTTATCTAAAGCTGTGACCGGGTGTGTAAATGCCATAATTTCAGAGATGACAAAGCAAGTAATTCTGGCAATGTTCTCTCTGTGCAGAGCTTATTCCTTCACATCTATCACTTCCTCAAATAAAAGCAGGCTGTAAAACACAATTGATGCATAAAGTACTCATACGGTCCTGCCTCAGGCAGTCATCATCTTAACCATTACATAGCTTCCTAGTGAAGGTGGATAACATTTCCAGAAAAGAGGAGCAGTCATGATATTTCTTCCTGGGCTTTGTATTTTTCACACGAAAAAAGGGAAAAAAAAAAAAAAAAAGGAAAAGGTGGTTTTCAGCAGTAAATCCTTATTCAGTTCCACAGGATTTTAAGACATTTTCGTGCACTATAGGAATTGATGTTGCAATTATCTGGACTGGATGGTTTGGATCCAAAGAGATCCATGCAGAAAAAGAGCAGCCACAAAACTGTTACATGATCTCTAACATACTGTATTGGGCAGTGCAGGGAAAAAACAAAGAGAAATTCCATGTGTCCCCCAGTAAATCTGTGACTGTATGGAAACTAAAATAGTTTTGAGAGATAGTTTAACTCTAAATACCTGGAGTCAGAGTTTATCTTGCTCTTCTACCTTTTTAAAAACTACCACAATGAAGACCAGGCAACTGTTTTAAGCATCTCTGTGTTTAGAAGACTAACATACTGCAACAGAATTTCAATGCCAAAAATCAATTTACTTCAGTACATATAAAAACCCACAGAGATTTTTTTCTAAGAATACTGTAATTGTTTTATTTTTTATGAGTGTCTTAAACAGTAAGTATGTCTTCCATTTTGTTTTATTTTTCTCTTCAAACTTTCTAGAAAAAAACAGAAAAGGGAAAGAGCATATCAAAGAAGGAAAAGCGTAGGGAAAACCTGAAATGAAAGGAAAATGTTTCCTTGGACCAGGTATTTATATCTTGTGAGGAACTGCTGATCTGTTTAGTTTCCATTGACTGAGGACTCCAGCAGTGTAGCTCACTCAGGGATAGGGATTGTCTCTGTTCTGTCTCTTCCCCTTGTTCTTGTGATAGCCCTCTTTTGTCTTCCTTTACTAAATGAGCTGTCTTTTGTTTCCATTTCCTATTGTGTATAGGAGTTACTGATACCGGCAAAGGTTTCTGCAATTCCTGTCATTGGGGTTGGAGCAGCTGCGGTGTCTGTTGCAGGGGCTGGGGGTAGTTTCAGTGTCTGTCATGGAGGCTGGAGCAGCCACAGTCCTGTTTTCTCAGATCCACCTTTTTTTCCCCTTGAGAGTACTGAATCATGTTGAACAAGACAAAGAAGGCATGGGCCAGGCCCCAGCACATTGCAGTGATTTGTCTGTCTGGAATTGCCAGGATGACAGTATACTTTTTTCAGATATTTTACTAGTTGGCCAAATAGAAACATTTACATTTAAGTCAGTTGCCTAAGGCTCCTTCTGCCATCAGTGGAAGTCTAAACAACATGGCCAGTGTAGTCTGAGGTGCAGTTCTTCCTAGTAGTCTGTCCAATGGTCATAAAGCTTTTACATAAGGATTGCAGATTTAGTGAGTCTGATTTTTATTTTTAGTTCTATTTTTAAACACAGAAATCAAATCCCTTTGGGGTGCGAAAAGGCTTAATCAGAAGGGGAGAAAGAAGTGGCAGGAGGAAGACGGGAACTAAATAGGAGGATGTCCCTGCCCATGGCAGGGGGGTTGGAACTAGATAAACTTAAGGTCCTTTCCAACCCTAACTATTCTAAGATTCTATGATTCTGTAATTGTTCAGGGGTGGAGTTCCAAAACAGTGGAGGTGTTCCCTGTCCTAGGTACTTGTTCATACTATCCCACTCATTACCACTGGTAACTACCCAGCCTTGGGGAAGATCTCTGAGTGGCATTTTCATATAGTTGTTTAACCTTAAGACCTAGAACGCATTCAGAAGAAATAGCAATAAGAATATGCTGGTTTAACCATCCCAAGGATACTCAAAATTCTCAAGAGCTATCGTAATTAGCCTGGAGGAAAAGGGAGTTGTCTCCCACAGGGACTGGGTTTCTAAGGTGAAAAAGTTAAAGGTATAATTATTAATAGTTTCCAATAGATGGCTCCAGAAGTACAAGATGAAAGCAATGCTAAGTACACATATCAGATTAGTTTCATGGCCAGCAATTCTATCATATCTTAAGCCAGCATTACAAAGTACAAGAAGATAACCTTAGCCCAGTTCCCATGAATGGTAAAACAGCACCACAGGGAACACATACTGCAAGTGTACTGTATAGCACTATTTTAAGAACAAGCACACCAACTTTGAGAGAAAATAGACCACTGTGACCAGTGACTATTAGTACACATATATATGTATAATATAATGAATGCTTATAAGAAATTGGTTCTAAGATGTTCTAGTCAGTATCACACAGGTGCTCATATTCACACACTACCCCCCAACCCCCGCCAGTGAGATGGGAAGGAGAATTCTGAAAAAAAAGTAAACCCTGTGGGTTGTGTTGAGATATGAACATTTTAATAATTGAAATAAAATATAGTATAAAAATAAGAATAATAGTAATAATCAAGACAACAAAAAAGAGAGAAATAAAACCCAAGAAAGACAAGTGATGCACAACACAGTTGCTCACCATAGTGCCCAATGCCCAGTCTGTCCCCAAACAGAGATCAGCCACTTCTGGCTAACTCTCACTGGGCTTGATGCTCTATGATACGGAATATCCCTTTGGCTAGTTCAGGTCATCTGTCCTGGCTGTGTTCCCTTACAGCTTCTTATGCCCCTTCTCACTGGCAGAGCATGGAAAATTCCTTGACTCAGGGTAAAAAAATACTTAGCAACAACTAAAACATTGGTGTGTTATCAGCATTATCGTCATACGAAATCCAAAACATAGCATAGTACCAGCTATTAGGAAGAAAATTAACTCTGTACCAGTTACTAGGATGAAAATTAACTCTATCCCAGCTGAACCATCTTCCACATAAGCCTCTGTCTGGGTTCTCAGAAAACATCCTGTGTCACCTTAAACAAATCATATATGCTACTGTATGCCATAGCGTCTTTTGAAATATATGAAATACTAATCTGTCTTGTCAGAAGGATTTAATGTTAGATCTATGAAACCTGTGTGACTTGCATAATATGCTAAGAAAGGTCAGGAAGAACAAGATGAAAGGTGGAGAAGGACTAGAATAACGCTTTCAACAGGAAAGAATTACTGAAGGCTTCACTAGAACATCACTGTACCTTTAGCAATGAACAAAGAGCTCCTCTGTGTACTAAAAACACAAAAAAGTCAGTCGTTGCAAATCATCTTTTCAAGAAACAAAAACTTGTGTTCCAATAGGTTTAGAAGTTTAGATGCTGCAGGATGTGTTGTGCAGGACTTTTATATGTTGTGCTTCATCTGAGGGCCCTGCTTCCACTCTAGGTACTGTAAAACAGGCAGAGTTGTGTCAGACCTTTGAAAACTTGAGCTATCTCAAGCTTTTGTTAGTCTATGTTCATAGCTATTGGAAATTCATGTAATTCTCTTGTGATTTGCTTCTTTCTGCAGGGACAATGGTGATTAATTATGGAAGACAGGCTCCAGAACATCAGGCTTTTAAACTTCTTTCTCTAGACAAATCTCATGTGTAATGCTGGACAGATTACTTGCTCCTAATTTACAGTAGTGATGATAACTTCTCAGCAATGGTCTTCATAAGCTCTTCCAATTATATGACAAAATTTGGGAGCTTTCTCACTATTCATTTTTTGTTCTTTTAGAGATTTTTTCAATATGCCTCAATATGGGTGTTCCTATGTGCACTCTAATCCCACAGCTGTCACTTGATAGGAAGAGTATACACTAAAAGAAGGCAAGTTCTATATAGAAGAAGAGTTTCAGAACAATGTAATCTCTGGGTAAAATGTGAAAACTTTAGGGCACCAAAAACTTCCATATTAAAAAAAATAAATGCTTGAGCAAAACCGTAAGATAGACTTGCGTTTATACACAAAATGCTCTACAGTATTTAAAGCACACCCATCTTCAAAGTAAATGACAAGCATACTTTCCAAAAGTTGTCATACTATAATTTAAATCTTTGCTCTTATTAAAGCAGTAAGTGCCTGATATTTTTTCTGAAAAATTTGCTGAAAGTAAATTTTCTGAAAGCAAATTCTCTGAACGTAAATTTTCTGAAAGTCACTTTAAGCACTCAGACATAATTGTTTGTTTTGTCACTTAAATGTATTTACAGCTTCTAGAAAAAAAGTGGTATATGTTTTAAGTCTACATGGAATATGTATTGAAAAGTCTTTATGATGGAAGTTTCATAAGAACAATCTTTGGATGTCTCAGAAAATACATTTTTTACACCCTTCATTTTACTTCCATGGGAAATGCTAATGAAACAGGTGATCATTAAACCTAATGAACAGGAAACTGCAAAATCACTGTATTTGATTGTTGATTTACTTACACAAATACCAATAAGGGTTATGATTCCTGTGCTTTGTGTGTATTAAAAGGGGAGATGATTAATTCTTTAAAATTATTTTAATATGGCTTTTTTTTTCTTAAATATGGAAGCGATCACAAATACTATATTTAGAAAAATATTTTTCCTTCTTTATGAGAAGACAGAAGTTTTCTTATTCCAAGAATTCTTCTGAAAAAATTAACTTTTACTGTTAATCTGGAAAATCTTAAATAATATTTCAGAAATATTCTATTCAAAACTGAAACCAGGAATGTATGCCTTAACTTCTGCTTTTTTATCAAGACATCTTTGCAAATACCCATTGTATCTTCAAAAGTGTTATAACTGAATTTAACAGTGAGCATGGCTTGCACATCTAAAAATTTTTGCAGCTTATGATCAGAAAAGTTGTTGGTTTTCTTTTTCTGTCAAGTCTAGTTGTGAAATAGTGAATATGTTTCATTGCCAAAATAATTTGCTAATGTGATCAGGATAGAACAATTAATAGATGGTTACAAACACATAAAAATCTGTCTCTGTATCTTCAGTGTAATGCAATACAAAGACTGAAACATCCTTTACATTTCAGTGGCTGACCCAAAGACATGCTTTTTAATCAATATTTTCTATTGAGTGGGTAGTTTTGAAAGCCAAAGAGCAGCCAGGCAGAATTGTTCTTTCATCACTGCCATCTGACAGCTCTGTTTCACACCTTGTGTGTGCAAGTAAATTAGCACTTACCTTGTTTTCAGAAAGACTGAGCACCATCATCTGGGCATTCTCTTCGAAGAAGAAGCTATCAAGGAATTTAGGACTGCATTTCTCCATACAAATTATTAAATTGTTTTTTATTTTGTAAATGCTTAAGACTTTTTTTTTAATCAGGTCTCAACCAGAGTTCCTTTTCAAAACCACAGGATAATAGAATATAATGCAACTCCCTTTGCTTCCAACCCCCCCAACCTTTGATAGACACCTGTGGTGGTTTAAACCAAGTCCGCACAGCTCGTTCACTCACTCCCCCCCTTGCTCCCCCAACTCCCAGAGAGTTAGGAAGGAGAATCAAAAGAATGTAGCTCCCATGGGTTGAGATAAGAACAGTTTAATAACTAAGGTATAACACAAATCATTACTGCTACTACTACTACAAATAATAATGATAAAGCAAACAAGTGAAGAGAAAACAACACCTCACCAGCCACCGACCCATAACTCACTCCACCCTGCCCGACCGAGCACCGACCGATACTTCCTCCATCCCCCTAGAGCTCCAGCCCTTCCGGGTCTCTCCCGGTTACATCCTGGGTATGACGTGCTATGGTATGGAATACCTCTTTGGCTAGCCTGGGTCAGGTGTCCTTTCTCTCCTTCCTCCCGGCCTCCCCTCCTCCCTGGCAGAGCATGAGCTCAGAAAAGGCCTTGGACAAACCAAACATTTGAGCAATAACTCAAAACATACGTGCTATCAGGAATTGTTCCCAGCCCGAAAGTCAAAACACAGTACTGCACCAGCTACCAAGGAGAAAAATGACTGCTACTGCTCAAACCAGGGCAACACCTAAAACCTTTATAAGCTTAAGAAAACACAAATAACTCGGTCATTTTTTTTTGGTTGTTTGCTTGTTTCTCTCTTCTTGAAATGTTGCTTTTTAGACAGATCCTATTAGATCACTCTACTGCTTTTAGTATCAGCTGGAGTTAATTTTTTTCCTTTCTCTTATCTCCTCTCTCTACAGTCCTCAAAAGCCCTGTCACGGTTTAAACACAGCCACACAGCTCGTTCACTCACTCTACCCCTTGCTCCCCCAACTCACAGAGAGCTGGGGAGGAGAATCAAAAGAATGTAGCTCCCACGGGTTGAGATAAGAGCAGTTTAATAACTAAAGTGTAACACAAATCACTACTGCTACTACTACTACAAATAATAATAATGATAAAGGAAATAACAAGTGAAGAGAATATGACAACTCACCAGCCACCGACCCATAACTCACCCCACCCTGCCTGACCAAGCACCAATCAATACCTCCTCCAACCCCCCAGAGCACTAGTCCTTCTGGGTAACTCTCAGTTACATCCTGGGCATGACGTGCGGTGGTATGGAATACCTCTTTGGCTAGCTTGGGTTAGGTGTCCTGTCTCTGCTTCCTCCCGGCCTCCCCTCCTCCCTGGCAGAACATGAGACTCACACAGTCCTTGGTCAGAGTAAACATGACTTAGCAAAAATTAAAAACATCAGTGTTATCAGCTCTGTTCCCAGCCTGAAAGTCAAAACACAATGCTGCACCAGCTACTAAGAAGAAAAAATTACTGCTACTGCTGAACCCAGGATAAGCCTTCAGCCCCTTTCTGTTGCATGTCAGCATCCTCTTCTCTATTCATTCCTGCAGTTCAGGGGTTTTCTTTCCTTCCTAACTTTGAACCCTTTTCTAACTTCTGAATCTTCTTCCTTCAGAGCTCTATCCAATTTTTCATTTCTGCTTAATAACATGGAAAAGGGAGCTGCAGTGTTTCCACCATATACTTCTACTACATGCTTGGGAAACTCATTATGTAAGTGGAACTCAAGTTACTGATCTCTTCATGTTTGTTTTTAAGGTTCCTTAATAAAATGAGATCAAAACAAAAAAAAAAAGTTGTATTTTTCCTATGGAGTAGTATTAGTAGTTCAATAGTTGATGGCGCATGTAACAGAACATAGGAAAACCATTTACTCCATGCATATAACATATGTATTTATTCTTTAGGTTTCTGGAAAGTACTTCTTGAATAACCCTACACACACACACACACATTATCTCATCTAAATAGAGAAGAACTAAATCTCCAATGGAAATGCTGTCAAGATACTGTAATTGGGAAAATTAAACGCTATGTAGAAAGACACATTCTGATAGTCTTTATAAAGCATGCACTGGCAGTAGAAATACTTCAGTAGGCAGTATAAAGTGAAGCAAATTTATATCTTCAGCATAATTTCAAACGATGATTAGTGTTGAAGAACTGCACAGCCCCTCCCTTCCCCAGCCCCCTGTATTTTAGGATTAAGAAAAAAATATTATTTTATACTTGCTCTTATTTCTATCTTTTTTTTTTTTTTAAAAAAAAGAAAGCTTTATGGGAAGAAATCTTTAGTTATTCTTTAGTTTTTTAGTTTTTGGGTTTTTTTAGCTTAAGAGAGTTTCATGTAGAACAGTCCCTGGAGAAATACCCAGTTTCCCTAAAAACTTTTGAT
Organism: Melopsittacus undulatus; assembly: GCF_012275295.1. NCBI lineage: Eukaryota > Metazoa > Chordata > Aves > Psittaciformes > Psittaculidae > Melopsittacus > Melopsittacus undulatus. The sequence continues at coordinate 97,156,091 of NC_047528.1, forward strand.
GGAAGAAGTGATTTGTCATAGAAAGCATATGTAGCAAAAAGTAAAAAGATGTCATTATAATGTCAGCAATCTCTTTCCAAGATGCAGAAGTAATTATAATTTCCTATTCTTGGCAAAGAAAGCAAGGTACTATAATCAGTTCATACTAACAGATTTTATTTTTTTAAGATTAACAACCTCATTAGGTGGTGGTGACTGTCCCTCTAATTGAATATATGGATTGTTTTATAGTACCTAGGAAAGTGCTTACTTTCCAATTCAAGTCCCCTATCCATTATACTGACATTACAGACGTTATCCTATTTTCATATATAATGTTTCCAGAGGCTGCATATTCATAAAGATAAGTACAGGAAGATAAGTTTGTTGAATCAAGATCTAATTTCAGATAAGAAATTTGCCTACCTGCAATTTATATTTGTACCACAAAAATTGGCATGTAGTTCCTTTTACTAATAGCAACAAACCATCAGGTGATAGATAAAAATCTGGTAAACTGTAGGAAAAAATATTTTTTGCAGCATTCTGTTATAACTGATGGTTTTGGGTAATTAATAGGGCTTGACTTCTTTGTAATATAAGTGTTCCTCAGTATTAGGTTCCATTAAAGGCAGTACTAAATAAATATTCATGGCAGTGTCTACTCATTGAGATAGGGTCACTTAGAGTATTCTATTAAAAATACATTTAATATACTTGTAGTTGCACTCAGTAGGTTTGGGAATTGATACTTTGACCAGCAGCCTTTGTCAAGATACATGGGGAGAGGTCATGAAAAATCTATTGGTCGAAATGTCAATTAGTTTGCATAATGGATTATACCTGTGAGTACTGCAGCCTATTTTTAAGTAAACGGATGTTCTATCTCAACAAAAGGCCACTTTCATGAATGTTTATTGAATGTTCTAATTGAAGTAAATTACCAAATTATAATGTACATATAAAGTGATACATTTGAGGTTCCCAGAAAGCGGTCAATGAGATATAATAGTGGATTATATACAGAAAGATATATGTGTTAATGTTCGTATCAAAAGAGAAAGAAAAAAGAAAAAAGAATTAAAAATAAAGGCTCTTATAAGAACAAACGCCAAGTTTATTATAATTATATGCTTCCCAGAAGGTGAGACTAGGGATTTGGCTATAGTGCTTGCCCTGTAACAAGGTGAAGAACTCCAAGCCAGTGATAAACAAGATAGCTCAGGTACTAGAAAATATTTTAATATGCGAAGCTCAGTGAAATGGCTTTGGTGTTTCTTACCTTATCTGGAAATCCAAGCATATCCTTAAGGTGGTGGTGAAAGAGCACCCAGCACTCAGGATTTAAAGCACAAAGGGAACAACCATTTCAGATTTCATACCCTGGCAAGCTGAAAAAAGTTTAAAAGTTCATTTTTTAATTTTATGTGTCACTAATTTGCCCTTGCAGCTTTAACAAAAGGATAGCATTCTAATAATTCTATTCATAGAAGCACCCTATGCTATTGGTTTTTACGGAGGATATTTTTATCTTAAAACATATCAGTGGAGCTTTGACAAACTTGAGGTAAAGCAAGAATGGATAGTAGTAAAACAGGAAGTCTATCATACTGTAGTCCTAAACAAGATCATAACTAGCAGTAAACTCATTTCTCCTTCCTTTTTTTAGTAGAGAAGGAGGCAAAGATATAGGAATGAACCTTGCTAACCGTAGTAGTATTTTGATACTGCATGGGCATTCCTGACACCTCTGAAACAGAAGTAAATAATATTTCCTGGAAATTCCACTTTCATAAATAAAGGTTGTTTATTCTAGAAACGTAAAACCTCATTTTGAACCCTACCAGTCTGTATAAAAGGGCTTTACTGAAAGATATGTTATGGTTGCATCATAGATGATAGTAAGACCATCAAACTACATGAGGTAAGAGGGACAAGAACACATGGCAAAGTCTAAAAGGACGCATGAGACTGCAGATGCTCAGTTTAAATTGCAGTTTAAGAATATCAGTAGGAGGAATGCAAACTCCAGCATGCTGTCCCAGATGTCAAGCTCAGTCTGAGACCAGTTATGACCTTGATAGCAAGACTGAATGAATTTGTTACCAAAGAATTTTCTCAAGGGTTTTTATCTGAAGGACTGGACAAGGCAGTCTGAGACAGAAGACAAATTTCTACTTGGTTAAGCTTTGTAAACGCACTGAGCAATAGGAGTTCAAAAAAAAAAAATCTCTAGGCAAAATAGGCTAACTCAGATTTTAAGATCCTTAGATCTAAAAAATGTGAGCTATCTCTGCCCAGGTGTGAGAGAACAGCCAAATCTTTTTTTTGTGACAAAATTAATTGAAGAAAACTAGCATGCTTTTAAGGTTTTTTTGATTTTTTAACTGAAAATGGTATTTCCTGATTTTTAAATAAAAATTAACTTCATGCTCTGCTTATTGTATATTAAACCGCATTGTCATTAGGAAATGAGCAAAGTAGCTAAAGCTAAGTTAGATAAAGAATTTTGTGCTTGGAGAGTGGCACAGAGAATAGCATCCAAGTCCTTGTATGAGTTGGAACAAGCATGTGTTGTTCTACATTCAGGGAGATAAAAAAGAAGACAGAAGTATAACTAATGCTGCAGCCATGGTGAGCAGTGAAAACGGTGGACAGTTCATTAATAGGGCTCTACTCATATTTCTGAAACATTTTATATAAAATACTTCTTTAAACTTTGACTTTGAGCAGTATAATGTGATTTTGAAAAGAGAAGCTGTAAGAAAAAATATTACTATTCCAATTATTAGACTTTGGTAGCTGTGCTGCATGATTTACAGCTATTAATAGTTCCATTGGATACTGACCACTCTACTAGACACTACAATTTATAGTCATTTAATACGCCAGAACTTATGGCTGCTCTATAAGTAATCTGTCTGAGAAAAGCAATAGTAATTTAATTTATGACAATGCAATAAATTATTTTTCAGCCATGTTTACCAAGAACACTACTGGGATGATATTTCAAAAGCCAAAAGTATGTCATAATGATCGCTTGCTTGCAATCATCTATCTTATTTTCTGTTTCTGGTGTCAGATTAAGTTTCTTATCTTTGCAAATGGAATAGTTTGAAAACAGTTCTGCGTTTACAGATGGACAAAAAATGTTTAAAATATACTCTTTGGACTTCTGGAAAACAGACATGACAAAAAGATGTAATTTTGGTCTGTTTATGTAAGTGTTTTAAACAATGAAAAGCTGAAAATATCTGTTTCATATTGAACTTAAGCTCAATATACTATAATCAAAAGAGTTATTTGAGGCATCAGATGTGTAGGTTTTTTCTTCTCTCACTACTGTTCTTTTTTATATTAGGGAATTAAGTGCATGTGATCACACTGATTATCTCCCCTACTGTCCTGCTTCTCTTTGATGCAGTATAAGCCTTACTATATAAAATAACTCATAGAATCAAAACTCGACACATTTATTCAAAAGGATGCCTCAAAGTATATATTTATACTTGAATAGCCTTTAGCCTGAAGTTTTTAGTAACCAAATTAAACACTAAGAAATAAATAGATTTTTACATTTCTTTAGAATGTCAAAGAAGACTTGTTGATATTTTTGCAATACTATATGGTAACATGACCTTAATATAAATTAGAGACAATTTATATTATATTTCAGAATATAATATATAAATATATTACCTTCTGACAGCAGTAATTCATATATGGATTTTCTTTATAAATGGGTATGTTTGGAAAGTAAAAGCAGGAATTGTAAGAAAGCATCTACTTATACATATAATTAACAAAACCAAGGAATAGATCTGAAAAAAGCAATTAATGTCAACTTTGAAACAGAAAGTAAATATCATTAAGAATTAGAAGTTATCTAAGAATGTAATTAAAGGGTGTATGAAATAATTAGAAGAATGAATGTGAATTGTTATACATAGAAGTGGAAAATGTAACTCAAGATTTTTATAGTAATCAAAGCAAAAAATTAATCAGGGAGGAAATAAGAGCTCTGGGGTATGAGATGGGAAATGGGATGGCAGAAGATAGTGAAATTATTGAAATATTAAATTAATACTTCCTTAATATAATTACAAAGTTTAACACCAATGGATCATTGGCTGTCAATAGCTTCATGCTTAATTCTGTGCATGTGCAGTTAGGCTTGTTTTCCCATCTCAGTATGGTTAGATTTGTAAGTTAGAGTTGAATCTTAATTATTTTTTTAAACTTCAGAAGCACAGAATGGAAATAGTTCCTTTCTATCACTGAGATTTTTATTAAATTTGTATCATGTCTATTTAATTCACACAGTTCCTTGATATCCCTAGAGAAAATATTTTAAACATCAGTGCTGCTGTTAACTTCAGCATACTATAAAGTAAATCCAGAGGATTGCAGTAACAAATACTTCCTTGCTGTCCTTTATTTTTTTTTAATATGTAGTATAAACAATCAAATGGTTTTATATATAAAAATGCTAAAGTCAGAAAGTCGATTCTCCAATAACTTCAGCTGACTTTGATAGGAATATTGAAAATATAAGCCAAAGTATGTGATCAAAATAACTGAACTAGCTTTAAAAAAAAACAAACAAAAATTCATCTCAGTATCAAGCCAGTAAATGAAGTATATACTAAGCTGATATTTAAAGATTTGAAGTTTATTTGGAATACTTTAATTATACAGTCAGCTACTTAGATGGGAAATAGCTACTGAAATCACATTTCAGAGAATTAATAATCACATCTAATATGGAAATGATAACATCTCATGTTTCCTGTAAAGATTTCATTATCATCTACATGGACAATGGGAAAAGCAGATGCAATCCTTCTATATACTGTCAGAAATAACAAAGCAGATCTAAATATTTTAGGATTTCATCTTTCACAGACTTGAATTTTAATCAGTCTAATATATGTGTAACTAAGGAACTGTTTCTCTGTGTATTTTTCTTTGCTAATTTTAGAAATACATGCTGATTTACCAGTCAAATCAGCCATTTAGTTCTTAAAACAATCCAATCAAATTATAATTAACCTTTCAAACTAAGCATGTAACTAATGTAATCTAATTCTCAGGTGTAGCAATAGAGTGTGGGACCTGAAAGTATCTGATCCCCTGCAAGTAAATTCAGGGAAGGCTTCAGTCTTGTGTTTGATACCCTACTCTCTCTTTTCTCTTGGTAGAGGCCTTTATCCTGAGTAGCTGTGTGTAGAGTCCAACGTGCAATTTGGTTCTCCTTGTGTTCCAACAAACCTTGACCGTGGCAGCAAACCCACCTGAGGCTTCAGCTGATCATTAGTTTGGTAATTGCAGGCTTGGATTACACTTGCTAATTTAAATCCACAGACTGGATGAGTCTTTAAAAGTCTTTATCACCACTTGACCCATCTGATAATACCACAAAACAGGTATCACATCTGTTACCTGCTCCAGTAAATACGACAAATTCTTGAAACATGTAAATAAATGAAGGGCAACTTGTGATATCTGCATTTAAGGAAGAGCCATATACAAGTCAGTGCTAAAAAAACATCCTGAATGTTTTCAGAAAATTATCTTGATAGAGAAATCTCTCTTCTAATCTTTTATAAAATTGGTTATGAAGCAAAGGTGAAAATGTGGAATTCATAATCAAAATAAACAACAGGTGTTCTGAATCCTTTTCCATAAAAAATTAATTTAGAAAGAGCTAGATGATGTGAAAAATGAAAGAAAAATGATTATGATCCAATTAGGTACAAATGAAATGAGGCAATATGGTTTACTACTTAGCATTTTAAACCCCTTCCTTTTAAGTGGATGAAGATTTAGTAACTTGGCATTTTTTTGAAAAAGTAGTCGGATGGGAACTGTCTTTGAAATTTGCAACACATTTAAATAGTCAAAAGTAATTGGACTCTGTTATAACATGTAGTGCCTGCTGTGTGAGTCATTAGCATTCTCATAGTTCAAGTATATGCACTAATAAAATTATGATGAGCTAGCAGAAGCACCAACTCAATATTAATCCAGCCTTTAGACAAATATTGTAATAGGATTTGCACATTTAAGGGGCAAATTATCCTCTCAGTGTGTGCTCTGTATATCTAGGGTATTAATATTAATGTGCATTGAAAGAAAAATACATCCATAATAACAATTACCTTTAAAATTCAAATCCATATAGGACATGAAATTATAAAAATATTTATCATTTTCTCCATAGTTCTCAGAATGTGAAATGAGGATCCATTTTTTCTATACTCTTTTGGAGGACTGAATAATGGTTAAAGTGTTATGCATTTTTGTTTGGTTTTGTTGTTGATTCTATCTGCATGGATAACTTCTGTACCTTTAGTGTTGCTGCTGATTTACCTTAACTACAGATCATAATCTTTGTGTAGTGGCTATCCAGCTGAAATATACTACTAATATGCAAAGCTGCTGAAAATTATTCTGTAGTGAGTAGTCACTGCAACTGAGCCAGGTATCCTAACAAAATGGTAATCTTAACTGACTGATAAGCTAGCTCTTCTCCAGTTCTAGCTCTTCCTCTTTCTCTGTGGACTTTATCACTTCCTCCAAAGCTGGCTGCTGTTGCAAGAGGGAAGGCTAGTGAGTTTGACCGTCTTAATTCTAAGAGAATTATCTTACAGAAAGGCATCACTGGGTGAACAGCAGAATGGGTGAGCCATACTCTTTTTCACTTGGAGGCACAGATGTAATTTTACCTGCAATGTCAATACGACAGAACTGGAAACAGTCCATCAGGTAGGCTACTAAGCTAATTCAAGACTGAGTCTGTGGCCTCTTATTTCTTTATCCCAGCTAGTGGCTTTGCTGTTGATCCCTGTAACAGTGAAGGGATTCAGTGTTTGTCTTGTGCCTCCTAGGAGAGGGAAAGATTTGTATTCCCTTAGGATCAAAGAAAAGAGAAACTTAGCTAGCTGTCTCTTTCTCCAGAGAGGAATCTCTGCATCTTAAATCATGTTCTTGACATGTTGTGTGCACCTCTGCAAAAAAAAATCTCAATCATTCGATCTTTGGCATAGTTCGTGTCTCAATGAGAAGTTATTTTGCACAAAAAGCCTTCAGTTTGACTTTTCTGTCTCTGTATGAGGTGTCAATATTCTTGCAGGTGTGTTGAAAGTGAAAAATGTTATTGTCTTTTGCTACTCTGTGCTTGTAGAAGTGCTTCAGAGAGAAAAAAACATTTGCATTCACTTGTCTCCTTGAAGCCTGAGCCTAGATAAGCTAAAGAGGACAAGCAACCACTTTCTTCCCTGAAAGTGGAGATTGAAAGATTTAGGGAACATGGAATTTACACCCAGCTCTATGAGATCCTGCTGGTTTAGTTGCTAGGCAGATTATCTGATTTCACTTGTGCAAAAGCAGAATCCATTGACTGTATTTTGCTGCTACAAATATAGATACAGAATGGAGCTTGAGACCCTTGGAACTAGTGGCTTTACTGTACATTTACAAATTTGAGGGCTGAGTGGCCTGCAGGAAGCTGTGAAGGGAACGCAGAGGTGACAGGAGGGTGAAGTAGAAAAGGTGCAAGAAAGACAGATTGTTACATGATTGTTAGCTTGAGCAGCAGCTCCTCTTCAATTAGCACTATTTCTAATACAGAGAACTTCCAACAATATTTTTCACTGTATTTTTCATTAAAAAAAATTACTCTGCATCTTCTCACTAATGAGAATAGATGAGAAGACAAATGGTAATAAGTGCATATTTTAAATTTTAAACAGCAGAAGAAAAATACATAACTGGAAAAAAAAACCTCATGGTTTCTTCAGTGTCCATGTCCAGGCTCTGTTGGGGGGCAACGGCGGCCTCTGTGAAGACACAGCCAGTTCCAGCTGGATACAATGGACTCATTGCAGGTCACGGCTGACCCCTGCTGACACAATGGTGGCATTTGGGAAAGCCTGGGTAAGGAAGGGAAAAATGCTGGATGGAAGTGAACAGTCACAGAATGGTTGAGGTTAGAAGGAAACTCTGGAAAGGTCTGGTCTAAGCACCCTGCTGAAGCAGGACAACCTACAGCCAGTTGATAAGGATAATGTCCAAATGGCTTCTAAATATATTCAGGGATGGAGACTGAACACTCCCTGAGCAATCCATTGCAGTGCTCAGTCATCCACACAGTGAAAAGTGTTTCTTTGTGTTCTAATGGAAACTCCCATGCTTCAGTTTGTGCCCACTGTCTTATACTGTCACTGGGAACCACTGAAAATGCCTGGTTGCATCCTTTATGCACCCAGCCCTCAGGTGTTTATATACATTGATAAGATCCACACCCTTTCCCCTCCATTCCTGAGTCTTCTCTACTCAAGGCTAAAGAGCCCCAGCTCTCTCAGCCTTTCCTCACAGGAGAGACATTCCAGTCCTTTATGCATTTTTAGGCCTTTCACTGGACTCTCTCCAGTATGCCCATGTGTCTCTTGCAATGAGGAACCCAGAACTTGACACAGTACTACAAGTGTGGCCTCACCAGCACTGAATACGTAGGGAGGATACCTCTCTAACCTGCTGGCTGCACTCCTCCCAGTGTAGCCCAGGATACCAGTAGCCTTCTCTGCTGGAAGGGCACATTTCTGCCTCATGTTTAACCTTGTTTCCCCCAGGACTCCCAAGGCCTTTCCTGCCAGGCTGCTGCTTTCCAGCTGGGTGGCCCCCGGCATATACTGATGCTAGAGTTGCTACTTCCTGGGTGCAGGACTTTCACTTTCCCCTTGTTGAACTAATTTGCATTCAAACTAACTGTTCAGTGTCCCTATGCCTTCTCATTGGGAGAGGAAATGCCAAAATGATGCCATTGATCTAAACTTTCTGCTTCCTCCTGACTTCTGTTTGGAGGCTGTCACAGTATGAATCCGAAGATAGCAGGGTTTAAAGCAGCATATGGTCCTGCTCACACACTGGAAGGGTAACAGGAGGATCACCACTGAAATGGAACTATTTTTCTCCTCCACATCAAAATCAGTAACCATCTGCCTTCTGAGCTTTAGTAAATGAATTTTCGTAGTATCCTGGAGAGAAATCCTCTTACTTGTCATGTTGTCACACTGTGACCCCCTGCCTAGCTTAATAATTTTCAGAAGCAGAGGGAGTCTGTCTCCTAGGGCTCATGGAAAAATCATTAAGTAGAATGATGAGACACCAACCAAAACCACTATGCTTTTTCTTCCTAAGGAAACAAGGCTTATATGAAGAGTGGAAACTGAGGTCAGTCAAAACAGGTTATACTTGGCAGCAGCCAACCTGCAATCCTGCAGGTGTACAGGTCCCTACCCTCCCCAGCACCAACCTTCCCTCACACTGGTGAGACTCTGGTGTCTCTTCTATTTTAGCAGATGCTCTGCACTGAACATGACATCTTCCTTTGCATGGATTCTGCCATACCTGTGAAATTCATCTTCTTATCCTACTTGGTCAGAGTAACCGATTCCAGTCAGATTCCCCATTAAAAGGTACTTCTATGCAACCAGTATTCCATATGCAGTGTATATAGCCACTTTTACTGGAGAGGATTTTTTTTTTAATGACAATGAATTATGTTTTTTTTTCCTACAAAAATGCCAAACACAGGTATTTAAAGGAATAATTAATCTCAATATCTCAACAAAGAAATAACTCTGCATTGATTGCTAGCTAATATAAACAATCTTTGGTGTAATATAAGAGTTGATCAAACTGTGGAGAATGAAAATCAAATTCTTGAAATCTGTCTTTAAGTTGCTCTTATTATTCTCTTTGCATTTCAGATTCCTGCAGTGGGACTAGTATCACTTTAAAATGCAGAGGTTTAAAAACTTCCTGCAAGTTTGAGGTAACCAGTAGCTAAAGTGATTTATATTCCCTTTTGATTATTATTTTTAACATACGCAAGACAACCTTTGTCCTTAAACTGGAATAAAAAGCAATTCTTGGAAATTTTGCGGAAAAAGTGTTACTTCAGTTTTAATTTTGTACCTTTATAGGGTATTTTCAGCTGACTTATACAGCGTTTTTTGAAAGAACAGAGACAGTAGTAAGCTTAAATGCATTGCAGCAGTATTAAAAATGAACCTTTCTCTGTACCCAAACATAGTAGATGCTATTTTGAAATAAACTAATAGATGCTTTGAACAATTAATTAGCCATTAGAATGTAAGTACTTGTTTAATAATATTTCTGAATATTATCGATACATTAATAATTATTTAAATATATATTTTTTCTTTTCAATTGCCTATTTAATAATCTTTAACTAGGTGATTTCATAATATTTTCTAGTATGTTTGGATATAAAGATCTAAAGACATCTCATAAAATCCCCTCACTCTCTAAGCATGTAATAGTTGACCATTAAAAATATGACAGTTTCTAAGTGAGACTCCCATTAAGTGATACTGTGCATGAAGAAGAAATGGTAAAAGTGAAAACATGTTAATCTGTTGGCAAAGTGCAAAAATGCAGGTTTATACCTTTGTGATATAGACTCCTTGTGCCTCAAGGTATGAATTTCAAAGACAGACTATGACGGGAAAATCAGAAGAACATAAGTAGTTTTGCATAAGCTTTACCTCAGTGTAATAACAATTCTATTATTTGGAGAACGGGTTTTTTTAGCTGTTGCTGGCCAAAGTAAATAAACAAAACAAAAAAGGCACCTAAGAAACATTTAAACTATCTGAAGAGTACATGGTTGTGAAGTAATTGTGAAGTCATTGTGATTATGTAACACAAGATTAAGCGCTGAAAAAAAGATAATTGTGAAGGTCAAGAGACCCATTTTGTCTTTGCCTCGGAACAACTCAAAAGACAAAGGACCTGACAGCTCACTGTTGCTTGGGCACATGGCCGGGGGGCAGAGCACGGATCCTCCTCCAGGTAGGTGGGGGATACTTCTCTGCGATTTCTGCCCTGAAGCCGTTGCCCGGCTGACCTGTGGGAGGGTTCCGGGAGAGCCGGACCCTATAAAAGGACACTGTGCTGCAGTTATGTGGCTCGGTTTTCCGAACTGGACAAAAGTGAGGTCCTTGACCACGAGGACTACAACTGAAAAGACTACTCCTTGACCACGAGGACTACAACTGAAAAGACTACATCTGAAAGGACTCCCACTCGCTGACCGAGAAGACGTCGCTGGATCCATGGGGTGGGTGATGCTATTTGTTGTTTATTTCCCTTTTTTCTTTCCTGCCTCCTTTTCTCAAACCTCGGATCTTTTATATGAATAAGAATCTGCCAAGACTTTTGTTCTCCTGACAGTTTTAGGGCAGTTTACAATAAAATGAATTGTTGTTTGGTTTTCCAACCTCTGGAGGGCCTGTGGGTTTGTCATGTGAACCGCGCTGTGTCAAAATATCCCTGTACGCTGGACCCGCCGGGGGGAGGGGGGGGGGGGGAGAAGCTGGACAGTTACGCAAACCAAAAGTCTGTTTTGGTTTTCAGATAGGATTCTGATGGACCATTTTTAGAGGTAATATACATGTGGCTTGCAAAGAAGTCAGTAACTCTTAGATGAGAGTTTAGACTTCTCAGTAGAGGGACAGAATGAGTAATTTTTACGTCTTCATTGTCAAATGTAAAACAATACAATACATGATTCTTAACGTCATACTGGTAAACTATTACCCATGGCAGTCTAAAATTATTGTTAATTGTTCATAAACACAATTAGAAAAACACTTAGAAAAAAACACTTAGGACTTAGAAAAATAATAGGTTTATAGGATCCTACAATGTTTCCAGCAACCTCGGTAAAGAACATAACAGGGAGATTCAAGCAGTATCTACTTAACACTGGACTCCTGTGTCTAAGTACTTTGACAATTTAGAAAGCTTTCCTACTATCTTTAACATCTATTAGAACTAACCCCCTAAAACTACAGTGACTTTTCACCAGCAACTCAACATAGGTTAGCACAACTGTACCACCAGCAAAGGAAATTAAGTAAGATAAAACATTAATTAATTTAAAAGAAAAAAATGTCCATGATTGTATTCAAACCAAATTACCTTCTCTTAGTTACTTAACACTCGCGAACCCCTTCGTACAAGATTTTAAGAGAGCTCTTGCACTTTTGAAACTTTTGCTACATTTGGAGGCTTATGTTTATTCTCACCCTATCCATTATGCTGGAGTGCCATTTATAAGAACTGCAAATATAAAATATACCCGCAATTCCGGAAATTTGAGAGCTGTGTTTTTGGATCAGAACTTTATTTTCTATAATAAAATGGACCTGCATTGCAATTAGATCATGTAACTAACATACACCAGACCAGAAGTGAATTCAGTGGAGTAAAGACAAAGTATGAAATAGTATGTCATTCTCTATAACAATTAAAGGAATCAAGTAACTTTCTCATTCTCATCTGTTACTTGGGCTTTCCCTTAAAATAGTGAAAGGTCCTATAAAAGCCTCAAAATATTAATATAATGAGTGATATTTCCAGTTTCGAAGGTATTTAGGAGAGAAGACTTGTCATAAATAGTAGAGTGTTCTTTCTTGTGCTTTGTTTCTGATAAAATAGACATTTAATTTACACAGGAAATGGAAAAGTTATGTCAGGTAAGAGTAGAGCAGAACAAGGAAGAACAAAGTTGTGTTGATGAAGAGATATTTTAAATAATCAATACAGACCAACCATTATGCTTGCCACATTATTTCAAAACTGCATGACTGCAGGGACACTGTAATTAACCCAGCATAAATCAAATAACTGGGGGGGGGAGGGGGGAGGAAATCAGCTGTTATGCAATTCTAAGAAATGTATGTATGGTCTAACATGATTTGCATACTGCGAGAGTTCAGACTTTCTTTCCAAGTAAGATCACAGAGAAAATCAGCCTGAATTTTCTGTGTGCTACACCATTTTCTTTCTTCATCACTGTTATCTTTCTGGTTTTGAATGAAGCATGTTGTGTTTTGTTGTAAATGCCAGGCTTCAAGAACTGATTGTTCTTTTGTTTTTTATTGCCTTGATACTGCAGGGCTTTTTATCTCTGAATCTATTCTAAGTGCTAAAATTATATTGAACTTTGCTTATTTTTTTGAGAAGACTTCTTTGTAAAAACATGAGTGATTTGAGGGCATAGCATTTGAAACATCTGAGTATTTCCACAAAGAGTTTGCCTGACTGAGAAATTAAGGGTATTATATTCATAAAGTGACTTTTGTTTTTCCCCACACCTCCCCAGGTCTTCCCTCAACACTAAAACTCAAAGAATGTATAAAAAAAATGGATATACACAAATAGTTTAAAGTATTCATGTGAACATTTCGAGTGTTCCTCCATGTAAATATTTGTAACTTCAAAGAAGGAACTTTTAAATATACTGAGTTTACAGTAAAAAATTAATATTTTTAGATTTTAAATTTATATGTTATTTGACAAATATAAAATAGTCAATTTATGCACTTTTTTTAATAAACCGGATCAGATTAAGTACAAATCCAACTGTTATTGCCTAACCCTCCACCCTCAAAAAAACCCCACAAACAAACCCCCACAAAACCCACAAGAGCACAAAACAAAAAAATCCATAAACAAACCAAGGAAAAGATTTCTTTTAGAGTTTTACTATTTATAAGTAAGTTTTAAATTTTTTAATTTAATTTTTATGTTTGAATTTCCATTATAAAACAAGATGGAAAAATACTGCTTTTCATGTAAAAATAGTCCATATTTGTCAACTGAAACTTTTATATCTCTTTTCTGAATCAGTCACTGAATCCAAAATCAGGTGTTTGTATAGTTCCATCGCTCATGAGCATTTGATAACATGATCGTTTACTTAGTTTTTTGCCTGGCAGGATTTCTGTCTTAAAGATTATATGAAAGTGTTTTACCACTGTGGACTGTGCCAAAGCCAAATCTCAAATTTTCTATTTTAAAACGTGAAGAAACACTTTTAAGTCTCAATGTGGCATAACAAAGAATGAACAGAGGTTTTAAAACCGTCTGTTTCCCTCATTTCAGTTGAGCAATTTGTTTTCAGTTGTAACTTCCCTATGTGATTTTATGATACTTTTGAAAGAAAGAAGTGGATAATCAAAAGCACAGCCTTTGGTTATCTGTACAAAACTCACGGTTCCAGAAACAGCTGACCTGCATTTCCTTAATTTCCCCCCCCAAACCTCACTATTCAACCCAGCTCCCATGAGGACAGGGAAGAGGTGAGTGAGCGTGCTCTGGTTTTCCTCTGCATTCCTAGATTCAGTGACAAGGTAGGAGGGCAGCCTAGCCCTCAGGGGATCAGCTCTTCGTTAAAACCATCTGTGCTTCCCATCCCTTTGAGCAGAGCAATTTGTGTGTTTAAGATGACTGTAAGTGGAATGGAAACTGTATACATTGCATTTAGTAGAGATATCATGAACACCTGCCTTCTCTAAATGAATACACTCCTTTGCTCGTACTTCAAAACAGGACAACAGTTCAGTAGAAATACGTGTTAATTATACCATGCGTGCAATTATTCTATCCGGGGCTTTCTGTGGCTATAAGGAGACAAATGACTATACTTTTGCTCTCTGGTCACACAGACAACATGCATTTTTTTTTTTTTGTGGGATGTTTTTTCCATTTTAGATTATTTTTTAAGGTATTAATCAAAATGTATATCTGTAAAGTTTTATAAGTTATTTGCCTGAATTTTGCTGAAATACAATTAGTAACTCAACTGGATTCATTAGCTAAAAGGAATGTTTTAAGATCTGAGAAAATGTATGTAGAACTTTTAGGGAAACTTGAGCTTGGCAGCCATTTTTAGTGTTGCCTCATATTACTTCTTTGATGGGGATTCTGAAACTAAGAATAAGTGAGGAAATGATAGCCTGTGACTAAGGTTTGAAATTTTCAGTGTGTATATATTTGTATGAATCTGGTAAATACTATACTATGCAAGAAAGCAATTATTTTGTTTAATGTCACAGTCTGCATATATACTAGTGAGCACTTCCTGAGATAAGCAAATGATTGGTTAATATATTTGCTCAAACTTTAGCTTTGAATTCAAATTTCAATTCCTTTTAGTACATTAATGCTTTCAAGAAATAGTTCAGTCACTTAAGTAGAATATAGTAAATAAGCTACAGCAATTAGTGATTGTCAGTACACACTCCTAAAGCGTGTACTTGTTTATCTTGAAATCTTACTAATATATAGCATACTTTTCTTTATAATAATTGGATTACTAAAATTAAAATCTTGTCAAATACATTCAGGAAAATAAAAAGGGTGCATTAGTAAAAATGCTATTATATATTTACAGCATCTTTGGATAGCTAAATGAAAGTCTTTGTTTAACCATATATAGAAATAATGGTAATTTTGTAATGGAAAAGTTCTCCATGGGCAATACTTTTCCTTTCTCATTTTCCTTAATTAAGTTTCTGCTTTTTAAGGTTCTCTGTTTGAATCATTAGAGGAGCTACATCTACACAGATATTTTAGATTTGCTTTTGTTCCCATGTGACTGTTGAGCATTTCCTTGAGTATTGGGCATTTTCCATGAGTTCCCTTGAAAGAAGGTGTACATTCACGTAATGAACAAATCATGAGTCATTAAAATTTAAAGCTGTAAAAAAAATGAGCAGAAGCGCAATGTTGAATTACTGTAGAAACTTTAGTTGAAAGGAATTTCATCCTGTCTAACCTCTTTCCTGAAGCAGGATTACCATTAATACCACAACAGCGTACCCTCTTTGAGGATCACACTATCATCTCCATTATAAATGTTCTTCCTGATTTCCAGTCAGAGCTTGTGGCCATTTCACCTTGTTTGTATTATTTGTCCATGCTGAGAAGAGTTTGTCTTCATCTCCTCTGTAACACCTGTAGGTGTAGGCTGCTACTGATTGTCCCTTGGCCCAAGCCCAGTTTTCTCTGTAGGATATGTACTAAATCCCTTTGGCAATCCCAGTAGTCCTCTGGAGGTCCCTGTTAGTTTCTCAATATTCATTTCAAACTCGTCTTGATCCAAAGCAGTATTGTAGATGCAGATTCATCAGTATCTAGTAGAAGATGATAATCATAGAATCTAGATCTGCTGCTGGTGTAATGGAGCCCAGGATTCAACCTGCTCTACTTGTTACATGAGCACACAGCTGGCTTAAATTCAGTCTGGCATTCACTGTAATCTCCAGGTGCCTTTTATCAGGCCTGCTACTCATCCAGTTAGCTCCCAGGCACTATGGTATTCTCTCCCAAGTGTAGCCTTTTGCATTTCTCATTGCTGCGCTTCATCATATTAGCTCTGTCATCAAATTGACCAATGTCCCTGTGAACTATAGCTTTGCTATTTATTTTCAGTCATTCCCCTCATTCAGTGTTGTGTGGTGGAGGAGCATTGCCATCATCCAGGTCATTGATGAAGATCTTGATCAGGGTGGGTCCCTATACCATCTTGTTACGCACTCTACACATACACCTGCCAGATGAGTATTAAGTTTTTAGTTATGGCCACTGAGCCCAGGGGTTCATCCAGATTCCAGTGCAGTTCATAATCTGTACTACTTCATATTGCAAAGAAGAATGCTACAGGATATGAAGCCTCACTGAAGGCTTCAGTGTACGTTGTATGCGCTGTGTGTTCATCATCCACAGCTAGTCAGTAAACACTGCTCTCCCTGTGTCCACATAGGTAGACACAAGTATTTCTGGCCACTCCTGTTTGCAAGGTCAAGTGGTAACTGTATTGCTGAACTAATCTAGGGTAAAACTGCAGAAAAGTAGTTATTTTTTAGCCTAAATCAATTCACTACTCTTTCTCTTACAGTACTCCAGTTACAAAACAAAAAGACTGGTGGAAATACTGGCCCAGTATTTCATGACTAGACGAATGAAAAATAAAACTAGACAGAAATTACTGGTTTCTCAGAAGAACTGTTGAGAGAGTGATCTGCATGCCCAGATGGTTACTATTTTTAACCTATCTTTTTGTGTGGCTTCCTTGCACACTGCAGATGGATGGGTATGAGCTCCATATATCCTTTGCACTCATTTAAGAACACAGACTGTCTCCTGAGTAAAAGTCATTAAAATTACTGATTACACTATAAATTATTTTGGGATACCAGGGTTTTATAATTATAATTCATCATCATAAAATGCCTGACTATTAGCCAGATCTCAGTGAGCTGGGATCCCTATCCAAACTGCAGCAGAAGTCACATTGCCTTTACTAAAGGAGCTTATTATTAAAAGGAAAGATCAAAGAAAGAGAAACCACAAAAATGGAAGTATATTATTTCCAAGGTAATAGGTAAAAGTCTTATGTCGTGGTCTTATGTCTAAGAGAAATGACATATCCTCCGTCTTGAAATATATCTGTCTCCACAGGTCACATTCTGGCTTTTATTGACATACATGCACAAAGTAAAAAATGTGTGGAGAGGACAGGTTTAATTCATGCAAACAGGTTTAAATTAAAAGATTTAAAATAGTCAAGCGTACTTGTGAGTGTTGTGGCTTCCTGCCAAGCCTGTAAAAGAAGATT
This sequence comes from Melopsittacus undulatus, assembly GCF_012275295.1. Taxonomy (NCBI): domain Eukaryota; kingdom Metazoa; phylum Chordata; class Aves; order Psittaciformes; family Psittaculidae; genus Melopsittacus; species Melopsittacus undulatus. The sequence continues at coordinate 97,173,567 of NC_047528.1, forward strand.
GTGGTGTTTTCTTTAGAAAAAATGAGGTATTGTATATTTGACCTTACTTGTCCTCATTTTGTTAGTGATTTTTTGATTTTGAATAAAAGAGCTATGACATCCCCCCTCAAAAATATCACAAGGAGCAGCATGCTTGTAATTTATTTATTTATTTATTTATTTATTTATTTATTTATTTTAATTTACAGATTTTCTTAGTCTGATGTAGAATTTTCATTGTGTTGGAGTGTTAAACATTAAAAGAAATTACAGTAAAAGTAAAGGGAATAAAAAAACCCAAGAGAACTGCAATGATTTCGTGCCTTCTACAAAAACAACATTCCACATGCATTTTACTATACATATTCAACTGCTTTTAAATACATGATTGATTTAATTTTTTGTTGCGATCTGGTTAGATTCATGTTAATTGCTTTCTATTTTACCATTTTACATAGCTGATGGCTCTATGATATGTATGTAAATGTTTATTAATTGTTCAGTCACTTTGTTTGTCTGACCTTGTGTTGCTTGCATGAAATCCCCATAGCTTTACTCAAAATACTTACAACATGGGTTGGAGAGACTTGAGTTGGTCTTCAAAACAGAGCTAAATTCTAGGTGCTGAGTGAGCAATGAGTTGTGAGTGGGAAAAGGACTGCTGAAAATCTATTGTCCTTGGCCTGTGCTCAAATGACAGCTTTCTTTATTGACCACACATTTTTCAAAGGTGTAAGAGCTTTCCCATTTTTCAGAGTTCCAAAACCTATGAACCTTAAACCACATTGAGGCATCTAAGTGCTCTAAGACCTTTTGAAAATTTGAACTTAAGGTCCTCTGTTTTATCCACATACCATACAAGTATTGATAACAGATTAACAAATTTCTATACTTTTAACTTAAAACCTTTACCCGAAAGGTAAGATTTATAAATGGATCGATCATTGTTCATATAAATGCTTAGACTTTGTAGCAAATAAGCTGTAGACAAGTTTTTTTAACAATATAGTAGGTTGAAGAAATCTTGTTTTATCAAAGAGCATGACTGTTCAGTGAGTATGTGCTCTGTGTATACATATGTGAGAGACTCATCAAAGCCATACCTTGAGATAAATTTCCTCTATTACACGTGAACCCTAAAACACTATGTGACAGATCTAGCCAATTTGAGGACCTGTTAATACTGTATTATTTAAACAAGATAGAAAAGCTCAAGAATAAGAGAAACTTAATCTCAAGTGTTCATCTGATGGCTTACTGTGATATGGGATATACAGCTGAAAATGTTATTTTCAAAGCATAATTAAAAAACTATTTCTGTAGGTATAGGTGAGTGTTGAAGCTGTCTAGATATCAGAATTTTTTTCTCTTTTGCCATTTTATTTGGCACCAGGAAAATATTTCTGATCAAAATTACCCTTTTGGTCTGGAAAAACATTTTGTTAAATAAAAGTTGCTGGGGTTTTACTGTGAAGTCTAATAAAAATTTCCTGGTTTCAGGCAATCAATACATATTTTAAAGCTGTTTTTTTTTGTTATGATATTTATTTTTAACCACAGCAAATCTTTCAAACTACAAGGCAAATTTAAACTATATTCTCTTAATCAACTAAAAATTGAATTGTCAATGTAGTGTTGTTAGCTAAAGTATAAAATGTGTAATCATTTTTCAGTTAATCTTTTGCTTATTGGATTATTATTTCTAGTTCTCCTGCACTAACAAACCTATTTTGTGTTCTAATCTTAACCTGTCAGAACTAATGTAAATTAAAAATGTTTTATTTAATAAAAATATAAATCTTTTGGTGTTATATGTCAACAGCTCTCCTGGATCTATAACCCACATACTGTTAAGAAGAATTTCTTTTGGTGTGAATATAACTGAATCAGTTATGGAGTTACATATGTCTGTGGCTCAGTGTAGGGGCAGATGATCCCTTGATGTGTTCCCTAACCTAGATTTTTTTTCTTTATAGGACATTTGGAACTAAACAGAATGAGATAAATGAAACTGAGCAGAAACAGAAGACCTGTCTGTATCTATGATAAGGCCATGATTTTAGGTCTTTCATAGCAGGAAAAAAAAAAACCCAACAAAAAAACACCTCACTCTTACCATTAATTATTTGGCATTTTTCACCCTTTTAATAATTTAGTTTCTAATTTGTATACCCTAGATATATTTGTGTTCAGTCTGTGCAATCATCATGATTGCAGTACTATTATACAGATCAAGAGATACTTTAGATACTTTAGATACTGTAGATACTTTACCTTAATTTTTTCTCCTCAATATTATTCCTAATTTTCTTACGCACCATTTGGGTGAGTGGGATATTATCACTGATGGTACATTTATGCTTTTGATCTTGGTATCTAAAGAACAGATGGATAGCAGGCTGGAGCGTTGACTACTTACAGGTTGAACAGAATGGTCTAGTATAAAATATCCCATAGAATGTAGTATATATTTAAGTTTTAAGATGAAACCACCGGATATGCTGGAATACCTGAGTATGTGAAAAAGTACTATTTTTTTCAATAATGTAAACTTAAATCCCACTTACATGCATACCTGTTCTGGCTGTTTTTTCCAGTTTAATCTGTTTAGAGAGGCTTGTATCTCTGAACTGAGAGTAACTCTATCATTTTGACATTTAATTTTGTTTGTTTTTTATAAATGTCTTGGAAAAAAATAAAATCATTTAACATCTGTTACGTTGTCTACTAACATCTGTCTCCATTAAGCATTGTTAAATATATACAGACTACATTAAAATTCAATTGTTTTTTTTTCCTCTTAAGTCACAAACTGATTTAATTGATGCCAAGTTCTTACCATAACAATTGCTCATTGAAGATTTAATGAGTTCTCACATTTAGACTGAATTTACAAAGGGATCTATCTTCCACGAATATATGTATATCTAATAACTTGTTCCTTGCTTTCCTTGTGCCTATTTAAAACCCCTCTTTTTTGCTTCCTAATGTTTGCATATAGCCATACTAGTAAATAAAAAGTAGAATAGGTTATATTTATGCATTATTAAAAAAATATATATATATAATGGGGTGTCGGAGTGGCAGTCTCTAACAAATTGTGAGAAAATGTTGAGATAACTGAGAAAAGTGACCTTAAATTGTTGTCTTAGTTCATTAAAAGAATGTAAAGCTGCACAAATACATTCTGCCTAAATAACTTCAGAATTGCATAGATACATGCATGCACATGCTAAATTTGTGAGTACAGTAGTTGCATTGTGAATTGTCAAAGCTGGAGTCAATGAAGTTCTTGGGAATAAGATTACAGAGACTGCCTTTTTCCTTCTGGCTCTCTTAGCTATCCATTTACAGAAGATGTTGTCTGGAGGCATGGCCTGGTGAATACAGTGACAGCCACCTTTTCCTAGGATCCCTGGTTCTGCTTCCCTAGAAGTGGCAACAGAAATAAGAAGAAACTCTCTGTGTTACGGGAGAAGACAAGACTGCTCTTTAAATAGGACATCTAATGCATTTGTGAGATTTTATTTCTCACAAATGGTGGTGATTCTTTTGTTCACACAGAATTGAGGCAACCAGTGTGTGTGTACTGATCTGGCTAACATTTACAGGTCTCTATTTGTCAGCAGAGATCCTGAGTGGAAATACTAAGAGTTTCTTTCTTACAGAATACATAAATAGTGGTGGGAAATATAAGTCTTCCTTTGTTTTTCAATAAGATGCATTCTGTTCTCCTGGCAAAATGTTTTGAGAAATGTGAATTAGACTTCAATTTGATTAATTGGCTGTATTGCAGTAAGTTATATGTCCATTTTAAACTAGTTGGGTTTTAAACTAGTTGTTTGGGTATACCCAAAATATAGTTGAGTGTACCCAAAGAATGACTTAACTTCATCCCTAATAGTTTGACTCAACAATCAGTAACTTTACAGTAACTTGTTTCCCCTTATGATACAAGTTGTACAATGCAACCACTCATTCAGTGCTTTTCAAAAATAGGCAACATGTAAGCAAATTTATGATGCTTTGTGCACTTAATCTTGTTGTGACACTTGTTAATTGATTCTAAGGATTCTTTTAGTTTATCACAACATGATATTACCTGTTGCAATATTGATGTAATTAATTTATTTCTCTGTTACTTTGAGTTGAACTTACAAGGTAGCTAGCTCACTTGAATCTCCTTTGGAGCAGCAATATACTCAAATGTAAAATCAAAGAACTGCTCATTTAAGAAGAATTCTCCAAAATCTTGCTGGCTGGCACAAAGGAGTGAACAAATATGAGGGAAAAGGGAACTGTTAATAAAATTATATAGATGAAGAAAATGGAGATCTAGTTATATTTTCAGCAAAATAACATTGTAATATGTAAAAGCAAAATTTCATCATTTATCATAAGTAACTGTTGCTATGTTGGAAAGGTGCCAATTTATAAAGTGCAGATAACTTCATAACAACGCATCCTTCTGGCATTAGAAATAGAGGGTGAAGCTTTCCAAGCTAAGGGGTGCTTTCTAAGGTTTTAAATTTTCTCTAAAAGGAGTCACTGGTATGTACTCAGGTTTATCAAAACACCTGATGTAATAACCAGACGTGGTTTCCTCTGCAAGTTCTAAATATTTTGGTGTTTGGTGTTTTTTTTAAACACATACATGTTTATTTTGGATAGAGCCTTCTTTGATTTACAGATGTTCTTTCTTTCCTTGGGTTTGATTTCTTGACTCAGTGCTTCTAGTTGCAAAAAATACCGACTAACTGAAATAAGACTCAGAATATCAAAATCAAATGACAAGACAATGCAATTCTGTCTTTGCCTCACATTTTGAGTTTTTGGAAAAGTCCAGGGTTTGTTGAAATTCAGACCTTTATGTTTGGAAATTTTGAATCTGAGTCATTCACTGCTACTGCTCTTAGTTCACACTCATTCCATGATAGATTCTTAATGCTTCTAATAGAAAATTAGGCCAGAGTTTGTGATAATTGAGCTGCTATGACAATTAGTCTTTTTGAACATGAACAATAGTCAAATACATGTAATATAGTTCTTAATTAAAAGGTCCCTCAAAATCATAATTTATGCAGTATATTTAACTACCATTCTTTTATTCGTTAGTAAGTAGCTATGCAATATTTCAGGTCCTCTTCACCTTTTCCACTGTTTTCCTATGTTAGTTACCCTATTAAGGATGGAACCAGACATGCTTATTTGCAAATGAGATGAAAGACCTGTATCATTACTTCAGAATCTTTCCTGTAAAAGGTGTACTATCTTCAAAACATGGCAGAAAACCAAATCTTATGTGCAGTATTTGCCTCCATGCATGTTCTCATTTTTCAGAATGAGGAAAACAATTTCCAGTAGGCAATGAATGGAGAACTGAGCTCCAAAGTCACTTATATTTGAAATTATTTGGTATTCAGCACTTAACAGGGCTAAGTGCCTATTCTAAATATATGAATAAGGTTCACAACAGTCTTAAAAATAACATTTTTCTGAAAGTAAACTTAAAAAAATCACATATGCTTAATACTATGTCATGGTTTAAGCCCAGCCAGCAACCCAGGACCATACAGCCTCTTGCTTACTCCTCCCCCTTCCTTCCCCCGGCTCATGGAGGGATGGGGAGGAGAATTGACAGAATTTAACTCTCGTGCGTTGAGATAAGAACAGTTCAGTAACTAAGGTATAACACAAAACCACTGCTGCTACCACTAATAATAATGGTAAGGGAAATAACAAGGGAAGAGAATAGAAATGCTCACCACCCACCAACCAGCACCCAGCCCGAGCAGTGATCTAGCCCTTCCAGGTGACTGCCCCTGGTATATATATTAGGCATGATGTGCTGTGGTATGGAATACCTCTTTGGCTAGTTTAGGTCATACGTCCTGTCTCTGCTTCCTCCTGGCTTCCCCTCCTCCCTGGCAGAGCATGAGACTCAGAAAGTCGTTGGTCAGAGTAAGCACTACTGAGAACAACTAAAACCATCAGTGTTATCAGCACTGTTCCCAGGCTGAAAGCCAAACTACAGCACTGCATGAGCTACTAAGAAGGAGAAAAATGACTGCTGTTGCTGAACCCAGGATATACTGCAAAGTCATACTGAGAAGAAACAAGTTTCTTCCACATGGAGGACTGAATTTACATTAAACACAGGATCCATTTGATTGCAGTGAAGTTTTAGGCAACCTGGGACAATCAAAACTAACCTTAGCAATATTGTATCTCTTTCTGAAAGTACCTTCAGTTAAGTACTTTTTATTTTTCTCCAATTTTCTTAGGAACCACAAACATGAATTATGTATGATTCCAATTTACTACACTAAGGAGCAGCAATCAAATCAAACTTATGAAAGTCTATATTTGCATACATGTTTTGTTAAATAACAATCTTTTCAAGGAGAAAAAGGCCTTTTTTAGTGTGCCTCTTGATTTCAGTTTTCATGGTTGTGTCAAAATGTGTCATTTCTTCTGCCTGCAAAATTTATTGAAATACCTAAATTATAGTGTTATTAAAGAAAATACCCCGAATTGTTTGTGTTTGTTTGCACTATATGTAGGTAGATATATGTGATCTAGCTTACTGGGGCCTAAAGTTCAATGATCCAGGAATCTGAAATTTTTTCAGAGTAAATATTGACCCAATAAAGTCAATATTAAAATCTGTTACAGACAAGTACAGTGCAAAATCAATTCTCTTCATGACAAATTGGAAAAACAAAAAAGGCTGCTTGACTTCAGAAACTCAGCAAGGTTGTCTTTTTTCAGATTTGAAAAAGAACAGCTTCACTTAAGCTGGCTGGAGCTAAATTGAGAATGCTATACACAGTTTTCCTCTATTTTGGTAAAAAAAGATGCTGTTAAAGTGGTGGTTGAATATGTGCACTTAATTTTTGATGAAGTACAGAAATGCATGCCTCGGGTAATAGACATGATCTTCCAGATGAAGAGTTAGGAAGGATCTTATACATTCATTGTATAAAAAAAAGTGCAACCAAAAGAATTCTAACACTGTTCCCACATTTGTATTAATAAGGCAGTGATTTAAATAATACATTAATATAATAACCAGGTGTTTAGAAAGCCATCTATTGTCTCTGCAATATTATAATCCTCTTGCAATTTTATATTGCTACTTGTAAGCCTATTTCTGTTTAAACAAATTTTAAATCATCCCTCACTTTTACATGTGATAACTTAAACTTTGAAAATGAGTACATTCAAGTGCAAAAATAAGATTGATTTTATGTATTTTAACTGCAGTATTGGAAGTTATTAATAATTTTCTTCTGCATGAATAAGCAAGTTATTATACTAGCGTAACTTCAACCTCTAGTTGTTAGACATTTGTAAATAACTTGCAAAGAAATTTCAAATCAATATAAAGTAAATTTGCCTGACTTATTAATACAAATTATTTAATCTCTTTAAAATAATTCTATGCTTAATCTTGGTGGCAATGTAATGTGGAGATAGTATTTACTTGTAAATACTGCATATTACCCAAAGACAATCTACAGACTCAAGACTACTTTATCTTTAGAATTATTTGAATTGTATTGTTAAGGAATATTATCACCTTTTTTGTATTAGTGCCTGATGCTTATTGGAAGCACATCTCTGACATAAAATTAAATTTTTCTGTGTTCCATGAAATTAAAAATCAGCTAACCTGAGTTCTGTGCATTCAAAATGCTCTCTTCTTTTTCTCCTGGGGAAAAAGACACAAATATATTTTTGGACTTGGTGGGATTTTGCTGAAAAGTAAATTAAATTGCTCAAGCAGTTTTAGTATATGTTGTGCAGCACTGGAAGGAAGTGATGCCTTGAAAAAGTTTCAGCATTTGCTGTAGAACTGAGGGAAATTCAGCTTGGGTTGTCTTCACAGCTTCCACTTTACCTATGGTTTCCTTCTGTAACTTTTTTTTTAAATTTATTTCTGTACTGGGACAAGAAAATTTCCTTTTCTTCTGCTTCATTGACCACACAGGACCATATCCTTTCAATCATCCCATAGATCGTCACATGTAGCATCTCTTGATCTAAGCCATTGCTTCCCAAGGCAAAATCTTTCTCTGCCTCTGTTAGCCATTCATTTAGCTAAAGAATGGACATTTGTGATCACATGGAAAAAAGGATCAAGTCTTTTTGCTGTTGTCAGAATTGTCATGCAGAATATAAATTACATTTTCCTTAGTTAAATAATGAGTAATATAAGAAGCCTCCATTCGTTGTTTATCATTGAATCACAAGAGCTACAAACTGAAACACTTGAAACATGACAGCTTTTACACTGCCTGAGCAACATTGTCCTTGTGTGTGTGCATGACTATCTTTACATTATAATGTTGAATTATGTGGAAAACTTGGTGACTATAATGTTTGATTCCTCATTGTATAAAAAGGGATGTAAAAGAGGAACCAAATTAGATAAAAACTGTGAATCAGCTTTTCTTAATATTTTCATGCATGGTTTTGCGACTAAAGATATTTTTATGTACTGAGTCTGTAGATGAATATCTTTAGGTGATGATTAATTCAGATTACTTTCCAGTTGAAATTGTTGTCCACATATGATGGTAACATTAATGCAAATTCAAATATCCTTGTTATTCAAGCTTTTAAACGTGTTTAAATTTTACTGTGGGTTCTATTAGAGAAGCTAATACAAAAACTATTTTTTTGGCAGCTAAAATTAGGAAATAACATCACATTCAGAATTCATACTTTAAATAGTCTTGAAGTGGGGGTTAAACTGGAGTTTTTTTTAGAATCATTACACAGTGAAATCTGAGATTATTATAAATATTTACTGAAAATAGTTGAAAAGTGAAACTTAAATTTGGTTACACTGCAGAGAGAGTAATTTGAAAAGGTAATTTCTTCAGTGGTCCTAAACAGTGACTGATAATACCAACACCATGTTGCATATGCTCTGGAGGGAATTTCATAATTTATTCTTCTTGACAGCCTCAGTTTTAAATAAACTGTCTAAAAATTTGGCGTAGAATATGCCTGCATGCTGGCATGCACAGTGCTTTGTGTTGCACTACCTGGAACTTCATGAGCATTCTCCATTTTCTTGCACTCCTGTTTATATGTACTGTAATTGCAGTTGTTGCGACACACATTTTTGCTTTCAAACTCAGTATTCACATCTTTCAAAGACATTTGAAAGTTAATCAGCAGAATTGATTTTTTTATAGTGATATAATAGACAAAAGAAATACAGAATTCTGGAATTTTGGGAAGGTAAGTTTGCCTTTTTATGTATTGTGTTTCCAGTTCATAACATTAGTAAAATGATAGCATATGAGTCCACCAAAGATTTTCCATTTTCATACATCGCTACCTTCTAATTCCTACTTGATTGCATTGGTATATTTCTCTCAACAGGCATACCATGTAGGCTACCAAAAAGAATGCTAGCCAGCTGCATTTAGAAGTACTTCTTGATGTTTACTCTGTATTTGTTCTTTTTATGTTTCACATTTCTATCGTGGGTTCTGTATCAGATTTCTTACTGATTTTAAACTGTGCTGTTTAGGTTTTTGTACATCTCTAATTCTGGCTTAATCAGTTTACAATTTTGAGCGATATGCAGATTAGACTCTTAGGCTTATTATTGTTCTTTCATCTAGCTTTAAAAATTACCTTGCATGTTAAGAATTTTTTATTCTCACTTTTTTTTTCTGCTTATCTTTTTTAATATTTTTTCCTGCTTATAAGTAGATTTAACAATAGGACTAAACAGTCTGCAGTCAGAACTTTTGCTCTTGGCTCCCCTGTGATCAGAGGCAGTTTTAAATGGGAGAGGGAAAGAGAGAAAATAACCAAGAATATTTTGTCTCTTGTGGAGAAAATACCGCCTGAGACTTTCTAGAAATAAAATGTTTAGAGTGGCATAGTAATTGTATTTTGTGCCACCATGGTTTATGCAGTTTATAATTGCTCTAAACCTGATTCTTCAGAATTACATGCATCATGATTATTTTTTTTTTAATTTTACTTTTCATTAAGTTTAAAAACATTCTGGCAAAGTGTGGAGACAGACTTCTTAGCAGTAGCATCAAAAAAGAAATGAACATTGCAAAATTTATTAAGCTGACATTTACAAGGCCATCTATACTACCTTCCAGTATTCTCAGTTTATAGACTTTGTGAGTGTTCGGTTCCAGTTCCAATTCATAACTTTATCAAAATAAAATGTGAACTGACAAGTTAGCTAAGACTTAGGTTACCAAAGTGGGGTACCCCAACAATTCCAAGACAGATGGGTAGGTGGCTTATAATAATGAAAAACATCTAAAATTTTTTATCTTTTGAAGTTCTCAGCAGAACCTCTAATTGGTAATTCTGGAAAGAGATGTTTGTGATGGCAAAGATTTGCAAAGACAAAAGGGAGGCTATCCTGTGTGTTTTCCTTTTAGTGGCAGAAGTTAAACTACAACTGCGGGGTTTAATAAGAAAGTATTAGCTTTTGAAATATAAAATATTAAGGAACACCTCTCCAGAAGTGTGCAGTAGCCATATATGCTGTTGAATCACCACATCTGATGTAGTGTCTGGCAATGTATTAGATGTCCGTATATCTTCAGTCTCCTAGAATTCAAAATACTTTCCTCAGTGTTACAACATCTTATATTCTCATCTTAGTGCATATTTCACTATTACCTAAGCTATAGTGCATCCTCCCATCCACCTAATCTCATAAAACCAAAAGATGAATATGTGTTCCAGGCATCTACGCTTTTTAGCAAAATTCCTGATGCGAACTGTATTATATCACCAGCTGTTAACTTTGACAACACCTACAAATACCTTGTTATCCAAATTTTGGTGAAGAAGTTATTTTCTGAATGCAAGGACCTCTAGTTCCATTTTGATTTCCACTCCTTTCTCAACTACTAAAAAAAAAGGTGCAGTCTAAAAATTTCCATGATGACTTGAAACCTATCCCATCAGCTTATGCACAAGCAGCCTTTCTGAAACTGCTGTCTGTATTTACAATTTTCAGAAACCCAAACTTCACAATAGAGTATAAACTACCACAAGCCATGGGTGAAAAAGTTTCTGATGTACCCTCATGGTTTAAACCCAGCCAGCAATTAAACATCATGCAACTGCTCACTCATACCTTCCTTGCCCCCTCACCCCATAAGGTAGGATGGGAAGAAGAATCAAAAGAATGTAAAACCCACAGGCTGAGATAAGAGCAGTTTAATAACTGAAGTACAATATAATACTAATACTAACAATAAAGGAAATAACATGGGGAAGAATATAAAACTAAAAGGGGAAAGAATATAAAATTAAAAGGGGAAAGGGAAAAAAGGAAAAAAATGCAAGAGATGCAAAATGCAATTGCTCACCATCTGTTGACTGAAACCCAGCCCGACCCAAGCAGTGATCCGTTCCTTCAAGGTCAACTCCCCCCAGTTTACATACTGGGCATGACATGTAGCATGGAATATCCCTTTGGCTGTTTTGGTTCAGGTGTTCTGTCTTTGCTTCTTCCTGGCTTCTTGTGCCCCTCACTGGCAGAGCATGAAAGACTGAAAAGTCTTTGACTTAGAATCATAGAATCATAAAATAGTTAGGGTTGGAAAGTACCTTAAGATCATCAAGTTCCAACCCTCCTGCCATGGGCAGGGACACCTCACACTAAACCATATCACCCAAGACTTCATCCAACTTGGACTTGAACACCGCCAGGGATGGAGTATTCACAAATTCCCTGGGCAACCCATTTCAGTGCCTCACTACCCTAACAGTAAAGAATTTCTTCCCTATATTCAATCTAAATCTCTGCTGTTTAAGTTTCAACCCATTACCCCTTGTCCTATCACTACAGTCCTAATGAAGAGTCCCTCCCTAGCAATCCTATAGCCTGCTTCAGATACTTGAAGGCTGCTATGAGGTCTCCATGCAGCCTTCTCTTCTCCAGGCTGAACAGCCCTAACTTTCTCAGCCTGTCTTCATACGGGAGGTGCTTCAGCCCCCTGATCATCCTCGTGGCCCTCCTCTGGACTTGTTCCAACAGTTCCATGTCCTTTTGATGTTGAGGACACCAGAACTGCACACAATACTCCAAGTGAGTTCTCACGAGAACAGAGGAGCAGGATGACCTCCTTCGATTTGCTAGTCCCGCTCCTTTTCATGCAGCCCAGGATACAGTTGGCATTCTGGGCTGCAAGCACACACTGAAGTTGCCTCATGTTCATTTTCTCATTGACCAACACCCCCAAGTCCTTCTCCTCAGGGCTGCTCTGAATCTCTTCTCTGCCCCTCCTGTAGCTGTGTCTGGGATTGTGTGAGCACTACTTAGTAACAGCTAAAACATTGGTGTGCTATCAGCGTTAATCTCAGACTAAATTCAAAACACAGCACTGCGCCAGTTACTAGAAAGAAAATTCCAATTGAAACAAGGACAGTGGAATATGGATTATTTAATACAATCATACATGCATTCTCATAAGTTTTAATGTACTAACATGAAATTGCTAAAATTCTGACAGTCTTCAATCTAGATAAATAGTATTCATATAGTGTTTGCATGTTGGCTGCCATCACTATTACCCTTTCCTTGGATTTGTAGGGAAAAGAGTGAAAGTTTTTGTGCTGCAATATTTCAACTTTGTAGAAATCAGGCAGTATGTTGTGGTTTAAACCCAGTCAGCCCCACAGCCTCTTTCTCCCCCCACCCCTCTTCTTGCCCTCCCCCTGCTCCTGAAGGGATGGGGAGAAGAATCAAAAGAACGCAACTCCCACGGGCTGAGATAAGAGCAGTCCAGTAACTAAGGCATAACACAAACCACTGCTGCTACCACCAATAATAATAATGATAAAGGAAATAACAAGGGAAGAGAATACAGCACCACCCACCAACAGATAATACCTGGCCCAACCAAGCACCGACCGATACCTAGTCCAACCCTGCAGTGAACTAGCCCTTCCAAGTAACTCTCAGTTACATCCTGGGCATGATGTGCTGTGGTATGGAATACCTCTTTGGCTAGTTTGAGTCAGGTGTCCTGTTTCTGCTTCCTCCTGGCTTCCCCTCCTCCCTGGCAGAGCATGAGACTCACAAAGTCCTTGGTCAGAGTAAACATTTGTTAACTAAAAACATCAGTGTTATCAGCGCCGTTCCCAGGCCAAAAGTCAAAAACACAGCGCTGTACCAGCTACTAAGAAGGAGAAAAAATTACTGCTACTGCTGAACCCAGGACACAGTAATTCACTAATAAAATCACATGGCATAATTATTTTTAAGTGACAAAACTGATGTACATTCTGTAATCTAATAGTCAATATTTGGTGTTAGTGTTCATTCCATATATGCCTCTGTAGATCATAAGAAAGGAACTTTAACTTCCATAAAGGAACATAAATTGCCTCTGTGAGTCAATTTCATGTTGAGAAATTACTCTGAAAATTCTTTTATGTGTCTCCTTAGGAATGGATAGAAATGACTAGCGATTTTCCATGCTACCTGATTTTGCTTTTTGTTCAAATAAGGATCACCATGTGAGACTAAAACATTAAGAACAAGTAGATTTTGACATTTTAGTAGCTAATGTTGTATCAAGTGTCTTATACTAGACTAAGGATCAGGGAGGAAGCCATGTTAATCACAATGACATGGGAATTGTAAAGGAAAAACTATGCTGCAGCTGAAAGCTTCCAGCATCAGTATATTTCATTCTTTGATAATGTCTGTCTTGGAATAGCTGTAGAAATAACAGCTGTGATGATGACTCTTGTTATGTCGATACTTGTAACACAGCTACTGGGTGCTGATATTTTCTATCAGTTCCATATCATTCATCCAGTAGCCTTCAGATTCTAATAACTTGCAATTTCTACCTACTTATATTGGACTTTAAAAGACAGTTCAGCTATTGATCCAGCAAGGCAGTTAATATCAGGTATTGTTCCCCTTCTGCTGAATCCTTTCTACTCTGATTGGGTCATTGAACAGTACTATTCTGTACATAAGTCACTGGAATCAGTGTTTCATTTTTTTTAAATCTTCAATTCATTTCAAAAGCTTCATGAGACAACTTCCAAGTCATGAGTGTATGTAATTTTTGGGTACAATGGGCCTGGCTTGCATGTCTTAATCATGAGAAGATATATTTGGCTGAATGAGACAGAATTAGATAATGAACACTGCTTGAACAACATGTGAAGATTACAAGTTTTAAGTATTGATTGAAAAAAGAAGTTATAGAAAAAGAGGTAGATGGCTATTCTAAATAAAGAGGAACATTCCCGTCTCCATCTGCACACACTTCCACTGAATTTCTGAAACACAGATACCACACTGCTAAAAATGAGAAAAGTGATGAACATTAGATTTCTTATCAGGTCAGGGGCTTTATGCACAACATGAAATTAGCACTTCAAAATTAATTTAACAGTTATATATAGGTGATTTATGTTAAATATACATTTTATAGCACTGATACCATAAATAATATATAAACTGTAAATACTTAACCAGTTATATGATCTCAGAGAGCAGAAAAATACATTGGAAATTTAGCAGTTATAGCATTAACTTCTAAGTAGGGAAAAGTGCAGTAAGTAATTCCTCGGCAAACTTCTTCTATGTTTTTCGATGGAGAACAAACAGAAAAATTTGATTCCTTAATTGAATGGTTTGTGCAAAACACTGTAATTATCCTTTGCTAATGTTTTCCTACCACTTGAAGAGTCAAAAAGATGGCAGAGATCAGTGTCCCTCATCTTTACTTCTTTGAAGAGAGTGACAGCTGGGGGAAAAATAAACTGACAGTGACCATTGTTACATCAATAATTGAATAACTCAATCTGGCAATTATAAGCAAGCTCTGGCTATGCTATCTTTTTATTGCAGTGTCCCTAAATGCTATAATAGATTTGTTTCCTGACAGCCTGCTATTTTACGTGACGTCTGTTTCAAGGCAACCATTTCTGTTCTTGCTTGATAATTTTTAATTTAGTACCTAGTTCTTCTTCAGTTAGTATTACATAAATGCTATTTGTTGCCCATAGTTGACTCTAATACTTTATATGCATATTTAAATTTTTTTCAACCCATACTATAGTGTATCATCACTTCTGCATGGTTTCAGAACATGCAGTTAGTTTAAAAAAGTAATTTCACTACTGATTTACATAACTTGAGATTCTTTCTTGAGGCTTCATTTATCTGCTTTATCTGCTAATATTTTCTACAGCTTCTGCTACAGAGTAGCTTCAAGAACCTCTTGTGCTTCTGTGGTAGTCAATAACTCTGGTATTCAATATGCCTGCTTCAGAATATAAATGTGATAAAACAGTTAAAGCAGATCAGGAGCAAAAATTTGTACTCTATTTGAATTTAGACTTTTCAAAGAGCAGAGAACTTCTACCTTTACATTCAGATGAAACCTGTCCTATGTACGTTTTCATCAAAGATGTATCGTTTATGTACTTGCTGCTTTTAGAACCTGTGTCAAAAGATACCAGAATTCCATTTCTAAAAAGTACGTTTATTTCAGCTCTGTACAGGTACATGGTACTTCAGTAACTACCAGGAATACTTTTTAGATAAACTGAACCTCTTAGATCATGTGAGATGATACAGGTTTCAGAAACAATTCGCCGTGTGTCTGTAGTTCATGGATTAATAGTTTCCTGAGACAGGACTGTAGAGAGAGACAGATTCTTCCGTCAGGCTCCAACTGGTATGATTAGAACCAGTAGAGAGCATCTGAAGCCTGTCAGCTTATTTTTTTCAATTATACCAGCTGGTCCAATAAAAGCTTTTACCTCTCCCAATAAACCTTGTCTTGCTGCAGTATTAGATCCTCATGGCCAAAGCAATGCTACCTTAGTTTACTGCAATATTATTTATAACACTGCTAATATCTGTAGCCAGCCTTTCATATACAGTTTCACTTCTCTATTTTCTACAGATCATACTTCACAGCTGAGGAGTCTTGTTCTTGTTCCTGTCAGTGGATATTAGATGCAAGAATCTCTTTCATTCACTCCCCTAATCTTTTACTGGTAGTTGGAAGAGGTTAAGCTGGTGAGGATCATATTTTCAATTTTCTGGTGTATGTTGTGACCTGCTTTTTATATTTAGGATGTACAGCTTCAGGTGTATTCAGTTTCATTTTATGCATTGTGGTCTTGTAACAGAAAGGACAAAAGGATTGACTTTCCATTAGCTACCAGTGATCCCACATTTATGCTTTACTGGGGTTATTTCCATGACTTGTGCCTTTTGTATCAGGATCCTGTGTGAACTATAGGATACCAACCTGCCCCAAAATTCAGCAGCTCTCCCTCTGGGAATATAACATTGCTGAGAAATGCTCTTAACTTCTGCTTTTTAACTCTTATGCTAAATCCTTCATAAGTTAGGGTATACCTGCTGCATTTAAAATTATCAGATAACTTTCTTGAGAGATACTGATTAAAGAGTAATCAGGTCATTAATCCTTCATTCTTTTAGCACTAGAAAGAATTTTAAAAAAATACTATTTTCAGAATTATCAATCTTTTATTCAGCTGGAATAAAAACACTAAGAAATAGTATTTTTAGTTAAAAGAAAAAAAATAGCCATTTATTGCTAATCTTCTTAAAATTTTATATGTCAACTTTTATCCAATTTCATAGAATCATTTAGGTTGGAAAATACCTTTAAGATCATGGAGTTCACCTGTTAACTTAGCACTGCCAAGATCACTAAACTATGTCTCTAAGTTCTGCATCTACACATCTTTTGAGTACCTCCAGGGACTGTGACTGTCTCAAGCACTTCCCAGGGCAGCCTGTGCCAATGTTTGAGACCCTTTTTGGTGAAGAATTATTTCCTAATATTCAATGTAAACCTCCCCTGGTGCAACTTCCATTGCCATCTCAAAGTCCTATCACTTGTTACTTGGGAGAAGAGGCAATACATGGGTAGCTGCAGAGAGTGATAAGGTTTCTCCTGAGCCTCCTGTTCTCTAGGCCAAACAACCCCAGCTCCCTCAACCAGTCCTCCTAAGATTTTTTCTCTAGATCGTTCATCAGTTTTCTTGTTCTTCCCTGGACATAGTCTGGCACTTCAGTATCTTTCTTCGAAGTGTAGCCTCACCAGTGCCAAATAGAGGGACTTAATCACTTAAACACTGACAGGCTTGGTGTATTGACCACCTCCCTAGCAAGCCTGTTCTAGTGTTTGGCCACCCTCTCGCTAAAGAAATGCTTCTTAATGGCCAGTTTAAACCTTCTGTGGTGCAGTTTTGAGCCATTTCTGTGCATCCTGTCACTGGATGCCAGGGAGAAGAGATCAACATCTCCTTCCCCACTTCCCCTCCTCAAGAAGCTGCAGAGGGCAATGAGGTCATCCCTCAAGCCTCCTATTCTCCAAACTAGACAGACCCTAAGTCCTTTGTTTCTCTATATGGGACATGCCTTTCAGCCCTTTCACCAGCTTTGTTTCCTTCCTGTAGACACATTCAAGGATCTTCACATACTTAAATTGTAGGGCTCAGAACTACACACACTGCTCAAGGTGGGACCACACCAACACTGAATACAATGGGATAATCACCTCTTTTGATCAGCTGGTTATACTTTGTCTGACACATCCCAGAAAGCAGTCTGCCCTCTTGGCTACCAGGGCATGCTGCTGACTGCTATTGAATCCACTGTCAACTAGCACCCCAAGATCCCTTTCTGCAGGGCTGCTCTGGGGCCATTCATCTCCCAGTGTGCTTGTGCCAGGCATTACTCTGCCCTAGGTGCAGGATCCACACTTGACTTGTTAAATTTCATGCCATTCATAATTCAGTTTATTCATAAATGCCTCAGTTTATCTAGATCTCTGCAAAGCTTCTTGTCCCTCAAGAGAGTCAACAGCACCTCCCAGTTTTGTATCATCAGCATCATACTGGCCCTAGAATTGAACCCTCAGGGACAGTGTTGGTGACTGATCACCAGCCAGATGTAACCCCATTCACTACAACCATTTGAGATCTGCCTTAGCCAGTTCTTCATCCAGTAACCATAATGCCACAGCATTAGTCAGTCCTCTAGCCCTGTCATGGTATTCATTCCAGTAAAACATCATGCTCCATTTGTCTTTGTCCTTTCAAAGGAGTCATGCTAAATGCTATCTCTTCCACATTTATACTAGGGAAGTGAAGGCATTTTATCAATTTTCCCTTGTACACATGAATGAACTCTCTCAAAAGGCATTTTATTAAAAGCTTGTGAATTGCAGCAGTAGGTAGCTGACTGCAGACATCATACATATGCAGCATTAGTTTATATTTCTGTACCTGAAGCATGGAATATCTGGCAAGAGCATGACTAGGAGGAAAGATGTTCATTCTTTGTGTTGAGCTTCTTGATTCAAATAGTAGTATTTTAATGCTTCTGGCAGTATGTAACCAAATCGGCAACTCAGTAAGGATCTCTATTATGTATCAGTGCCCTGATAACTACCGAATTACTAGTCTTAAACACATTTTCACTGTTTCTGGAGTCTGGCAGTACAGTTCTTGCATTTCAGTGTGACATTAAGACTTGATTACGTTTTCTATTTGTATTTCAGGCTTGGAATCCTGTTCAGGGGTGTGGGGGGGCATAGTTGGATGTTCTGTGTTTTTGTTTTTTTTTAACTTGTATGTCATCTGTCACACTGGAATACCACTTAGTAAATCTTTGATAGCTCAACCTATACGGTATTTTGCACACTTATGAAATGAAACGTTCTCTCTGGGGCCGCTTAGTAGTTTCTAATGAAACTTGTTTGGTTGTGGCTTCCCGTTGCTGCCTAACACTGAAAAGCCTTTTGAGCAGTCACAGGTAGCTCATTAGTTGAGGTAAAACAAGAACAACCCTGAGGCAGTCCAACCAAATACCTTGAGTGACTGTTGAACTGGACTTTATTTATTTACATAGCAATCAAGAACTTCTATATGACTGTTGGCCTAGACCTGACTTCAGTATGTGATTGCCTGAAGTCATGGACTTGTGAAGCTCCATGGCTCCTAATTCAGCAGCAATCATGTAGGCATAAGAGTCAGGGGTGGGAGCTGGGAGGTAAGAGAGAGAGTTTGGGACATAAATCTAATAAGCAGCGTTGTCTCAAACCCCTGTTTGTTCTATCAGAAAAGAGTTTAAGCCAATACATTATGGTGAAAGACTTATTTAGAGAATAGAGACGCTTTACAAGGAGAAAAATGTTTCAGTAGAGAATTGCCAGACAATAGTACTAATGATTTATTAAAGTCAGGCTAAATTTTAGCTGGACAGTATTTTATTTTTGTTTTCTTCAGGAAAACATTCTCATTTGAAGAAAATGCCATAACACTCTGGTGAACACCATTATTCTGCTTTTGCACAACCTCTTCTGAGAGCCTCCAAAAGCCATGGTTGTGATGATCTTAAGCCCTTTTGTAATGCCTGTTTGTTCACCACTGACCTCTTGATATCTCCACCTACTTAACTTCCATTTGCAAATTCCCACTATCTCAGCACATGTGGAAATTTATACCTCTTATTTTTAAGTACTGGATGACTTGGATTCTTCTTCACAGCTAAACTGTGGGCCACAGAAATTATGAATCCAGTTAACCTCACCAGAAAGAGCGTTAATAGCAAGATCCCTGTTTATTTCAGTATGAGATAAGGAAAATATGTTTTCCATTAACTGTAAGATGGCTGTGGCCTTACAGAGTAATCTTTTGCCATGCCTTCTTGAAATCCTATTGCATGCTCATAGTTTGTAGTCCTCAGACTCAAGTCATTACAGAAAAGATATGAATCAAAGATCAGATATGAATTAAAGATTTTATTATTAATAATTAACATATTTTTTGGAGGCAGTTATTGCCAACTGTTCACTTAATTTTCAGGCTATGTTAGGAAATTTATCAGATATAATCTGTTAAGCTGATTTATTTAAAATAGGCCATACGTGTTTGTTGCTTAAGTCTTACTATTAAATTTACTGAAGCTGTTAAATGAATCACCTAGAATGAAGGGTTCTTGAAATGATAAATCAACGTGGGGTGGCTGCAGTGGCAACTAAGTTAAGCTACAAAGCTGTCATCAAGCTGACTTACTGCATGGAGTGAAGGAGCAGAAGTGGAGATACCCGGTCAGGCTTGGTGACTTGATTATATTTTGTGCAGCTAGTTATCGAAGTCCTTCAAGACTGTGCATTAGTAGATGAACTGGCAGCATCAAACCACTTTTTTGTTTCTGGATTAGTGTCTCTGGCCAATTTCTTTCAGTGAATTTCCATTCAATCCTGGTCCTAATTGGATTTTTTCTTTGCTAGTGTAGTGAATCAATTCTAAATTTGCTTATTGCTTCCAAGATGACTTTTTTACCTCCTTCCAGTTTTAAATCTGCCATGGCATCATTTGTACTACTCCCTGAAGGTGTTATTTGTATGCTTTTCAATACATCTGTAATATTTTTCCTGACCTGTTCTTGCTTCTTCATTTTATAAAGCTGTGAATTTTGGTGTCAACTTGTTAAAATACTAAATTACAAGTTTTCAGTTGTTTGTTTACTGCACACTGTGTAGCTCCATGCATATGGAGTATGTTGTTATCTTTTTGGTTTTTCATTGCCATAAAAATCCATTAGTCATACAAGAAAATTATAACATTCTGTGGGTGTTACACACATAGGATCTGGTTTACCGGTGTGTTACTGTACATTTCCTTCCTATCAAAAGAATTGCAGGTGTGGCACATAAAATGTAAATATGAAATTAAACCACTTTCTTCTGATGCAGCTGTAAGCTGAGCACATTGTCAAATATGAACTATCTGTAATAGCTTTATTATTGTCTATGTGCTAAGCTTTTATAATACCTGTGTTAATGGTTATGTAAGCCATTTGCAAATTGTGGAAATTCTAATATGTTATTCTTCTGTGAGAGGTCTGTATTATTAAATAAATTTATAGAAATGAATGTTACATCATTAAAAAAAGACTATTATCAGGAGTATATTTAAGCATTTCTGTTGGACATCTTGCAATATAAATACAACAATATAAGCATAAATAAACAGAAACAGGCATATGCATAAGTATTTGCAAAATTTGGGCTCTATTTATTTGAATCCGTTCATATCTTTAAGTCTTGTTGGAGGACAGTGAGTGTATATAACATACTTTGCCATTATGAGGTCTTTTAGCTTTAATCAACTGATTTGTTATAATACAAATGCTTGGAAAGAAATACTGGATATTCAGAGAAGGGTCTTCTGTGATTTTCATCATGCTATTTTCTTAATCAGTTCAGAAAGGAGATCTGAACTTCAGTATCTGAAGAGGGCCTAAAACAGTGCTAGAGAGGAGGGATTCTTCATCAGGAACTGGAGTGATAGGACGAGGGGTAATGATTTAGAAATTTAACAGGAAAGATATAGGTTAGATGTAACAAAGAAATTCTCACTCTCTTTACTGTGGGAGTAGTGAGACACAGGAGCAGCTCAAAGAAGCTGTGGCTGCCCCATCCCTGACAGTGTTCAAGGTCAGGTTGGACAGGGCAGTGAGAAACCTGGTCTAGTGTGAGGTGTCCCTGCGCATGGCGGGGGGGCTGGAGCTGGGTGATCTTAAGGTCTTTTCCAATGCTAACCAATCTATGATTCTGTGCTCTATTACTTAGTTATTTGGTGGTTTGTTTTTGGTTGTTTTTTTTTTTTTTTAATTGGAGCAAACTATTTTTTTTTCCAATTTAAAAACGTTCATGACAGTGTTTGTCTCTATAGACGTTACAGTCACTTTCATTGTATAGGATATATTACCACAATCATTTTGATCATATTTTTTATCCTCTTCTGTTTTGTTATGAACAGATTCACTCAACCACAGGAGAGGAAAGTGGATAGATAATTTGCATTGTGATGATAAGCTATATGCTTTCCATCTCTATATATTCAGTTCATTTTAAAGCTCTGAAATAGTAGCTTTTCATACTTAGTATCACTGTATATATGCTTAGAACATAAGTGCATCATTCACTTCAGTGAAATTTTCACAGAATTAAAATGTGCCTGATCGTATATATAAATATAACAGAGCATATGGAAAGAAGCTACAGCTACAGGAAGAGTGTTTAGAGGAACTTTCAGTATATTAACTAAGTGCAATAAATTCAAGTTTACCAAATTAACCATGAATTTATCTAATATAAGGTTTGGCTTATACAAAGGTATTTTGGGAGAAAATGCTTAATTAGAGAAACTTTGGATAGAATCCTTTAACTTTCTTAATGCTTACTTAAGGCCATTTGTAATTTACAGATTTACTTTTTACTTTAAAGCTTAGTCACTCTTTTTGTGTTTCCATAATTCATGAAATTATCTGTAATTGTGTAATTAGTGTAAATACATGCAATCACATTTATAAGGTATAATTACGAAGTGCAATGCAATAATTGTGATGTGTAATGTCATAAAGGAATATCTATTAAAATTCTTAAATGTATAGTCTGAATATTCAGAAGCTAGTATTTTAAGCTGAATATTAAACTTGTTTAAATGTCAACACCAGATGGGAAAATTTTATGTTAATAACTAGAGCTGGTCAAGATTACTGTGATAAAACAATTAAAAGCTGAAATCATTCATAGAAACACATTAGTTTTCCAAAGTGCAGGTGAGTTTTCATTGCTTGCCAGGGATGCCAGAGCATCTGCAATCTAAAACTTGGTATGGTAGCTCATAGAAACTGTAGGTTACTAAAGCAGAGATTATATATTACCTATAGCCCAGGTATAGGTAACTCTTATCTCAAAATGTTGAGGAGCTTATGGCTCTGTGCTGCAGGATAGTTTATTCTTCCCCCAGGGTCTTCTCCAGCCCTGGGGATTTCCAGTCTTGTTCTGCAGTCCAACTCTCAGGAGTTGGAAGAATGCATTAATTTCCCCATCACTGCAGCTCCTGTCTTTTATGGTCCTGATAGTTTCAGATCCAAGGGTTATGGCCAGGTTTAGCTAATACTTTCATTGCCAAACAGAAGAGGTTCATGAACCAGTATATTGTGGGTGTCAGTGAGCTGGAAAGCAGCTTTGCAGAAATGGAATTAGGGGTCCTTGTTGACACCAGGTTGAGCATGAGCCAGGAACATGCCTTTGCTGCAAAGCAGGTAAAGATGATCCTTCCTTACTACCCAACACTGGTAAGCCCACACCTGGAGCTTTGCGTTCCATTCTGGGCTTCCCATTACAAGAGAGACATGGACATGGTGGCAGCAATCCAACTAAGGGCCACAGAAATTATGAAGAAACTGGAGATTCTCACTTGGGGAAAGACTGACTGAGTGGGATTGTTCAGCCTTCCAGTAGCTTGAAGGGGGCTATAGCAATGCTGGGGATGGACTATTCATTAGGGACTGTAGTGATAGGACAAGGGGTAATGGGTCAAAACTTAAACAGGGGAAGTTTAGATTGGATATAAGGAAGAAGTTCTTAACTATAAGGGTGGTGAGGCACTGGAAGGGGTTATCCAAGGAATTTGTGAATGCTCCATCCCTGGCGGTGTTCAAGGCCAGGTTGGACAGAGCCTTGGGTGAGATGGTTTAGTGTGAGGTGTCCCTGCCCATGGCAGGAAGGTTGGAACTTGATGATCTTAAGGTCCTTTCCAAACCTAACTGTTCTATGATTCTATGATTCTATAAGAGAAGGCTCAAAAGGAATCTTGTCAAAGTATTTAAACACCTGAAGGGAGGGTACAAAGAGGAAGCAGCAGGGTCTTTTCAGTGGTGCCCAGTGGCAAGAGGCAATGAGCACAAACTGAAGCATAGGAGTTTCTATCTGTATGTCAGGAAATCAGTTTTCACTGTGTTGTGGTTTAACCCCAACTGGCAACGGAGTAGTACACAGCCACTTGCTTATGCTCCCCTCCCCCCGGTGGACTGCAGAGGAGAACTAGAAAAAGGTAAAATGTGTGTTTAGATAGTAGTACTTTAGTAACCTTTAGTACTTTAATAATGGAATAATTGACAATAATAATACCAATGAAAAGGGAGACAACAAAAAGAAAGGGAGAAATAAAATCCAAGAATGGCAAATGATGCAAAATATAATTGCCCATCGCTCACTGACTGATGCCCTGCCAGTCCCTGAGCAGTGATCAGCGAGTGGCTCCCATCCAACTCACCTCAGTTTCTGTGCTGGTTATGACATACTGTTGTGTGGAGTATCCCTTTTGCTAGTTAGAGTCCTGTCTCTGCTTCCTCCTGGCTTCTTAGACTCCTCTTCATTGGCAGAGCATGGGAAAATGAAAACTCCTTGGCTTAGGGTAAGCACTGTTTAACAACTAAAATGTTTGTGTGTTATCAGCATTATTCATAGAGTCATAGAACCATATAATGGTTAGAGTAGGAAAGGGTCTTAAAGATCATCAAGTTCCAATCCCCTGCCACATGCAGGGACACCTTCTACTAGACAAGGTTGCTCAAATGTGCTCAAAAGCAAAACACAGCACTGTATCAGCTGCTAGGAAGGAAATTAACTTTTTCCCTGCTGAACCGAGGACACACTGTGAGAGTGTAAACACTGGTGCAGACTGTCCAGGTAGGGTGTGGAGTCTCCCTTCTTAGAGGGGCTTTTATCTTTAAAGAACAGCTAGACATGATCCTGGGCAACTGGGTTGAGGTGGTTCTGCTTCAGCAGAGGACTTGTACTGGAAGCCCTCTGGTGTAAGCAAGGTTTCGTGTTCAGGAATAGTTTCCATAACTGTGGTCAGATAGAATACATTTTCACAGGTGAAATCTTAGCTCAGAGAAAAATCAATGCAAATGTGATTTGTATTTTATTGATGCTAGAAGTTTGATGATTGTATCAACATAGAAAAGATTATGCCAGGGTTTTGACATACAAAGTGGCTATGCCAACTTTCTATATAACTTTACAAACTTCGCATAAAAATGCTGGAGAAAGTTATCTGCAAATGGCATATTTCCATGTAATTACATTCTCTTTTATTTGCTTAACAGCACTGTGATATTAATGCAAGTTCTGTACTTGTTCAATAAATAAATTACTTTTATTATGCTTGGGTTTTTTTAAAGTTATTTATAGCCTGATTTACATTTTCCACATTAGACACTAACTTTGTATTCCATACTGTGTTAGATGACAGAGCTGAAACAAATTATATGTATTTGCCTTCTGCTTTGCTTGACAGTAATAAGCACTGTTCAGTTAGATGCAGCTTAGGCGTCAGGAGCATATTACTCTAATAGTATTACTCTGTCAGAATAGAAGAATGATTTGCTCAGAACCAAACATATTTAACATTAGTATGTCCCCTTATTCTTAAAATAAGAACTAAGGCCATTTGACAGTTATTATTGAGTATATAATTTGCTAGGCACACCTTCTTTGCAAAGCATGTGCATTGTAAAATACATATATGATCAAAAATGGGTATTCCTTCAAGAATTTCTTAAACTCTTGCTTTCTTTTGCATAAGATACTATTTCTAAGCAAGAAAAATCAGTGAGATTTTCTGAATTAATGATGACTTAGAGAAAGAATGATATTACACTTATTTGTTCTTTCTGCCTATAGGAATTTCAGGTGAATGTCATGAGGCAATCTTTTTCTCTCTAATACCAGGAAAATACAGAAAAGGAGTATAATTTTAATACAGAAGTTATTTACTAAATTTCCTTGTACCACAATTTATTTGACTGTGGTCTTTCAATTAATGAAAATAATTTTATTTGTTTATGTTTGTTAATCATGCTTGTTTGCATTGTACATATATTGCACCAATTCTGTGCTTTAGGAAATTTTTTCCTTCCTCCTTGAGAATATATAACTTTAAGAGGAAGGATGGTGGGAGAGCACTCATCTTCTGAAGCACTCTATATTTGGCACAGCTATGGGAAGTAGCTCTCCTAGGTGCTCAGCTGTTGAGAACCTGGTAATTCTCAGGGAGCATACAAGAGTTACCAGGTAGATTCTGGAGAAGTAATGTTCCCTCAATTGAAACTGTTAGTCTCACTCTCTCTTCTTTTGGCTTACCTTCACATCCTACACCTTCCTGTAGTTTCTTAGTCTTCTCAGTTAATTTCAGTAAAAAATCCAGGCCTCTTTCTGATGCATTCAGAATTGTTGCATTATGTCCCTTACACTAGGTCTGCAGGATATTTATAGTCTAAAGAAAAATTCTTCATGTGCTGAAAAGGGTTCTTTAGTTCCAGTTATCCTTCAGACAAGTGATAGAGGACAGATTCATCAGTATTGAGGTAATAACTAATTACAATTGTTACTTCTGTATCCAGTCTCTATTGTCAAAGCATATTGCTTCTCTAATAACCATAGAATCATTGAATGGTTTTGGTTGGAAAGGACCTTGAAAATCATCTAGTTCCAATCCCCAATGGGCAGGGATACCTGTCACTAGACCAGTCTGCTCAAAGCCCTGTCCAACCTGGCCTTGAACATTGCCAGGGATGGGGCAGCCACAATTCCATGGGCAACCTGCCTCAGCCCCTCACAGTAAAGAATTTCTTCCTAATGTCTGATCTAAATCTACCCTTTTACAGTTTAAAACCAACCCCCCCCCCCCTTGTCCTGTCACTACATGCCCTTGTATAAAGTCCTCCTTTAGGTATTGGAAGACTGTTTTAAGGTTTTCCTATAGCCTTCTCTTCTGCAAATTCAACAAGCCCAACTATAAGAATCTATATTTTGAATACAATGTATTTGGGTATCTGTACACAGTGGTCTGCCTATTCACCTTTATTGATATCTTTATCAAAAATCAAATGTAATTAGATTCAAACATTTCTCAAATTTTAAAAAGGAAAGGGGCCCTTTGAATCTTTTCAGGTCACATTTTATAGGTTCTTTTCCTTTTCTCCATTCTTGTATTTTTTGAGCTTGTCTTTATAGGAGAGGTGCTGCAGCTCTCTGATCATCTTCGTGGCCCTCATGTGGATGTCAAGACCTTGATTCAAAATAACATAAAATCAGAGTTTGCATTCCAGCAACATAATTTTTGTAAAATGCATGTCCTTTTGTTGTGAACCTGAAATTATCCCATGTATTCTGAGATCATGTACAAAACATTTCAGCCCATGTGAAGCCTCCTTACTTCCCGTGGAAAAATATATGTTAAAAATACATAGTAATGTATAATGTTTTTATTTTCTTGTTGTAGAACAACAGTTTAAAAATATTCTAGTTCTTAATTAGTCAGATTAGCATGTTAATCATATAGTAACTTCTGTATTCCTCACTCTTTTTTCATGTTGTTCTATGTGATGATAAATTGCTTCAGTGGCAGCTTGACTTTTTTAACCTGAAAGCTTCAGTAAGTTATGAAGCCAAGTAATGCCAGTAGGACTAAACTATAATTTTCACCCCTGAATTGCTTTTTTAACTAAAGAATTAGCTTTGGGAATCATTGCTGTACATAATTTAGTTCTAACTGAAGCTCAAAAAGTTGTATCTAACTGTAAATAGAGCTTTAGAGAAAAATGCATGGTATTGAGAAACAATTAGGGGATCATTCTCAGAGATGTTTTGGTAGGGAAAAGAAATACCTGCATGCACTGAGTTATGTTTGTTATAATTTGAGGATCTGGTCTTTAGATGTAGCTCTGGCTGATCAGAATTAATGGGCTGGAGCTTCCACAGCAGACCTGAAGAAAATAAGAAACATAGACAATAGTTTTCATCAAATGGAAAAATGAGAACTCAAACCTGTGTACTTTGAAAACACATATTTCTGATTCAGGGAAGTCATTGTGATGCTTTAATAGTTATGTAGTAAATGATAGTTTAAACGTTTCATGATTTTCACACATTGAGAAGGAGCACTCTTTGAATAGAATGTTTCTTAAGACACTCTAGTATTGGACTTGTGAGTGAACAGAGAGGACAATGGACATTCACGTTCAACAGCTGTAATAATTTCTTTAATTCATTATTTCTAAAAAAACACCTTCATTCTATATGTATCCACATTTTTCAGAAAGGCATACAAAATAAAATGCAGATCCATGTGTTCAGACAACATGTACTTCTTAATAGTTATGTTTTGAAAGCTATTGAGCATTACATTCTAACATATGGTAAGTAAGGATGTGATTCTATATGGGGAAGAATATTATTATATTTAATTTCTTAAAGAAATTGTATTTATTAGCTGTAGAAAAAATAATTGCACCCTGGAGCTGGCTCTATATAAGTGGTTGATTCTTCATGTCTGCCAGTGTTTTAAGAGACGTTTGGACAATACTGTTAATAACGTGCTTTAATTTTTGTCCAACCCTAAAGCAGTCAAGCAATTGGACTAGATGGTCCTTATAGGTCCCTTTCAACTGAACTATTCTTCTGTTATAGATTAAACATGGTATTTGTGACAAATTTTCCCACATGTTATGACTGAGTTTGTATCAAATAAGTATAATTTTAATTTTTAAATGTTTTTCAATGGGTTACTGTTAGCAATAATATTTAATCTCTTTCCAAGTTGTGTAGATGACTAAGATACAGATTCAAATACATCAGTATTGGCTTAAATTACATGAAACTGAAACATTACTTTTGGGCTAGAAAAATGTGCATTCTGTAAGATGTTAGTGATGATTAATATCTGTTTATGTTTGTGAGGAGTTTAACATCTTTTTGCAAATAGAAATAAACATGAAAGCAACCCTTGACTTCTAGAACCTTATAATTAAGCTTCATGGTTTAAGTTCATTAACTGTATTTCATGGAACCTCAGATGCTCAAAACAAATTGATATTAATTGGTATTAAAGTTTTCTCCATGTATTAAGAATATTTGTCTTTCTAACTGTAAAGACAAAAAATGCTTTTTTTCTTGTGTAAGCTTCTAAAGCAATACAACGAATAGATAGTGCTTACCTCTACTAGTATTGATTTCAATTCAGAAATTCAAATCATATGTGATTTTGCTTAAAATAATTATACCTCTCTAGAAATGGATAAAGAGAATCTGTTGAGATATCTTAGGTGTTATTCTCTTAATTCTACATTTCCCAACAACGTATAGCTAGATATATCTCTAAGAATATATATGAATCTCATGCACTATATACTTACAGGTGTTTATGCATGTGTGTCTATTGCTATTACTCAGACAAGCTAAACTTTCTGAATAACAAAAAGTCATTAATTCTAGGAAAACAAGAGTTTTATGGCTTTAGTCAGACAAGCAATTGTTTATTTTGCTTTTCTTCCACTTCCAGTGAATTTTTGCTTATGTGGCCAATAATAATTTTAAAAGATTACAGTTTTGCTACAATGCATTTATAGATCACTAGATGCAAACACTTGTAAAGTAATCTTTAGAGTATGACTATTACCAGAAAAGTGGCTATACTCTTAGCATATTCTTACACTGTAAATCTCTGAGACATATTTACTTGCATTACTTATTATTCATCAATGTGAATGCAGATGAAATTCAGTACTAGTCAAATACAAGGTAATCTACACTGCTACACAATTTCAACAACTCATACAACATATTAAATTGTAAATTAACAGTAACTGCCCAGGAAAATACACTCAGTGGCATAATAGGCTGTTCGATAAAAATGGGATAATTCTTAATTTAGTAGGCTGTTCACCACTGAAGACTGAATTTGCTAGTTTCTGTTCAGGAAAGAAAAAGAAAATATTGCTATACTGTTACAGAAAAAAGAAACCTAATAAGCAAACAAAAACCTACCAAAAATCCCAACCCCCCCAAAAAAATTAAACCCAAAACAACAACAACAAAACAAAACCAAAGAAACAAAAGCCAACAACCAACCAACCAAAAAACAAAAAGAAAACAACCCCAAGGAGAGAAAAAAGAAAAAAAAATCCCAAGCAAAATCTTCTGTTACATAATGCTATGTGAATTCTCAGTGACCCTTTTTGTTTTCAAAACCGGTAGGCTTGGAGCGAACACAGTTAACTAACTGGGGTGTGTGCGTGGGAAGCATGGACACTTTAAATAACATTGACAAAGATATTTTGGTTTTTTTGCGAAAAAAAAGCTACAAAAAAATACAAAAGCAAATGGCTGGTGCTCAGAAGAGTACGGTATAGTCTAGTAGCTCTTTCTCACTTGTAGAACGAGAAGATCCAAGAAGATCCTTAGTAAAACTAAAAATCAAGATATTAAAAATTGATAACAGGTGAAAAATTATTACAGTAAGCATCTGGTAATTAACAAGAGGTTTTTTTGACCACAAATGCTTGTTAAAAATATCATTTTATAGAATTTAATTTTATATGGATATTTAGAAAGGGATCTATTATTAATATTTGTCTTGCTATGAAATAAGTAAGTTGGTTTAGATCATGTGTTCTTTCTTCAAACACGATAAAGCAAATTAGGAGCCTATTTCATTTGTTCTATCTTTTCTGTCTCTCTGGCTTGTTTAATACATTATTTCTACTCTTTTCCTACTGGCTACCCTGGATTTGGAGAAGGCTGAGGTTCTCAATGATTTCTTTGCCTCAGTCTTCACAGGCAACTGCTCTAGCCACACCACTCAAGTCTTGGAAGGCAGATGCAGGGACTGTGAGAATGAAGACCTTAGGCCCACTGTAGGAGAGCATCAGGTTTGAGATCATTTTAAGAACCTGAATGTGCACATGACCATGAGACCTGATGAAATCTGTCTGTGGGTCCTGAAGGAGCTGACAAATGAAGTCACTAAGCCACTGTCCATCATATTTGCAAAATCATGGCAGTCAGGTGAAGTTCCCGATGACTGGAAAAAGGGTAATATAACCCCCATTTTCAAGAAGGGGAATATGGAAGACCCAGGGAGTTACAGACCAATCATTCTCACCTCTGTGCCTGGCAAAATCTTGGAGCAGATTCTCCTGGAAAGCCTGCACATGAAAGACAACAAGGTGCTCAGTGACAGCTAACATGGCTTCACTGAGGGCAAATCTTGACTGACCAACTTGGTGACCTTCTGTAATGGGGGTACGGAACTGATGGACAAGGGAGAAGCTGTGTCCTTAGTAGTTCTACTTATTATGCATTTAAGAAAGATTTTAGGGTTTGGGCAAATACAGGTCCCCTTGCTTATGAATTTTTCTTTCCAGCTGTGTAGCATTTCAATACTAAATATTGAAGTTGGCCTGTTAATTAATGCTGCCTTTAATTTTTCCTCCATTATATTTATAATTGGCTTCCTTTTTTGACACCATGGATATAAGTACCATATATACTCACCATATTGGAAGGCCTTCCCTAAACTTTTTAGAATATTTAAGTCCTTTTTTCTAAATGTTGGATTAGTCAGAGGTGGTACAGATGCAAAACTCAGACATAATATTACACTAATGTGACTACAGTTTAGAATAGAATATTTCAGTTGGAAGGGACCTACAAGAATCATCTAGTTCAGCTACCTGACCAGTAGTGACTTTTTCTGACAGTAGTGACTTACATGAATTTGAAGAAGATTTGTGATAACTCAGACTTCTCTATGACTCTTCATGGATACATTCTTCATACTTGTATCATGGTTCATTCCTGAATTAACTAAACTACACTAAGTAAAGAACACTTTCATTTTGAATTCATGTCATGCATACATGAATTAATGTGCTTTAAATAATCCTCTTTATATGTTGTGATCTGTTATTTCCTCTTGAGTTATTTGTGAAAGATCTATTCTTACAGAAATAATTCCTCATTAGGGCAAAAATATTCCCAACTGTAGATCTACTGTTTGTCTATGACCCTAACCTGAAGTACCAGTATTAGGCTAAACATATATTAATCTGCAAAGGACAGACTAGATTATCTGTATTTGTTTTTTTTTTTTTAATCCCCCAAGCCTTGAAGACATCTAAACTGTTGTTTAATTATATGGGCATTGTCTTCAAAGGGGATATTGTTCACCATGGGTAAAGTGAACACATAACTCAGCCCATACAGGAGGAGGAAAGGGAAGAGAAATGTTGAGAACTGATTATGGATGGGAGTGAGCTGAATAGAGTAAAAGTAAAACAATATAAACCTTGGGGAAAAAAAGGAGGTGAAAGCAGATAATGAAAATGAGGAAAACAAATAGAATAAAGGACAAACAGGAAGTATGTGACTAGTTTTCAAGGAGTACTTGGTCCCCACTGATTCCAGTCTTTTGAGGGATGGTGTCTCTGGAGTACAGATTTCTAGAGCTGATAGAGAATAATGTTCAACGCTTAATTTCTTTATTTCTCACCAAATCCTCCAGTATTCTTAAATACCACAAATACATAAGCATGCAGAGATTCACCCTAAAATTCCAGGTTCTAATTGTCCTGTTTTGGTGAGTAAATAATGAATTCCCCCAAGGGATGAACTCTAAGCACTCTGTCTGTGACCTATTCCTAAATATAAAGATAAGCAAGAATATGCTTATTTATGTTTATAATTACCAGCCTATTTTCAGAAATGTGGCCATGTTGATCGTGCTTTCTGTCAATGACCCATTTTAAATGGTCATATATTGAGTACATATAAGATAAGACATCCAAAGCAGCAGCTTCAGAAAAAAGGGGAAGTGTATATAAATAGGTATTTGTGTTTTGGTTTGATTATGAAGCATTTAATTTAAATTACAATGCCAACTAAAACAAGCTTAGCTCAGGACTTCCTTTAAGCTGCAACTGTATGGAGCCTACAGATACAAACATACACTAGGTCTCTTCTTAGTCTTCCATTTATAACTTTTTATGGCTACTTTTAAAGAGAGGATATGTTGAGAAATTATGTCCATTCTTTCTTATATTCATCTCTTTAGTTGCCTTTGATAAAACTCACATCATTAAGACCAATATATATAAAAAGAAAGCCTTAAAAACGGGAAAGGGATCTGCTATAACAAACTGATAGTTCTTACACCACTATGGTAGCTACAGCAGTGTAACAAAATAATATTTAGTTATCTGTCTCTATATTTGCATGTATACAAATGCATGTTTACACTGACTAAAGCCTATATATTTGCATGGAACTATTGATTTAAGAAAAATGATGGGAAGTTGAACTAACATGCTTTTAAACATTTTTGTTACTTCTAAAGCTGACAGTAAAAACTGAATGCTTTGTGTGAACCAGTTCCCCTCCTCAAACCTCAAAACACGGAATACCCAGCCAATTAAAAAGGCAGAACCTGTGAAAGACAGAAGCAGTGTCACACAGTTAATTAACATACATCTGTATAATTACCTGGCCAGGCAGGAGGGAATGATGAATCCTTTAATCCTAGTAAGAGCACATAACACAGTACTTCACATTTCAATTAAAAAAGAAAAGAAAAAGTTTTCTGTTTGCTACCACGCTCCTGAAGGAGCGAATTAATGGAGTGAAAACCAGAGAGTACAATAGAGATCAGCTTCTTTTGTCTTTCTGTGCAGCAGGGTTTAAGTCTTTACTCTTGGATGTGTAAAAACCAAAGAAAGAGTTGTTTTGCTTGATAAGTTTTTTTTTTCATAAAAGAAAATTTAGAAAAATATTTTAATGTTATCTGCTTAGTAAGTAGCAGTTACGTTATTACACTTGGCAAATCAAATCTTTACTGCAAGTAAGACACTTCTAACTGCTCTTTATATCTTAATGGAATGTCACAGTGGCTTTGTGTATTAAGGATTCATGACTGATTTACTTGTATCATGTACTTTGTCACTACTCCTAACATAACTAAATCAGCTACGTCTTCATATCAATTGATACATAAACTTCAAAACCTAATTAAAAGTTATTACAGAACTCCACAGCACTTTGCCAGTGACAGTCAGAAATTTAACTGGTATTTGCTGATTTGCACTTCAAGTAAGTGTTAAATCCATTTCTGTGTCTGACTTTCTGTCATTTTTATATGAGAAATGATGTTTAGTCCCATTCATAAGAGAAGTAAGACCTACCTTCCTTAAGATGTAAACTAGAATTATTAAACAATTTTTCTAAAGTACAAAGCAGTATCATAGTAGTACACATATTTAAATTTTCCAAAGAAAGTTTAATATTGTCCAAATAAGTCTATTTTCTGTTTGTTGAATATTAATCAGAGAAAGAGGTTTTTTGCTTCTTAGAACTACAGTTCAGACTATTGATGTGCAGCTGGATCTGATTTCCCAGGTGACTGGGACAAAAATATTCACAAAAATGATGTGAACAGAATAAACAATTTGTTCTGACACAAAGTCAAACCTATTAACTGTCTTTCCTCTTTTCATAAATATTCTTTAGTATTTATCAGCATATATCACATAATTG
Organism: Melopsittacus undulatus; assembly: GCF_012275295.1. Lineage (NCBI taxonomy): Eukaryota > Metazoa > Chordata > Aves > Psittaciformes > Psittaculidae > Melopsittacus > Melopsittacus undulatus. The sequence continues at coordinate 97,207,802 of NC_047528.1, forward strand.
CTTCAGTGCTAAATAAACACAAATATTATTTACTTGTCATAAAAAATGGGTAAATGTGGCATAAGAAAAAATGGCCTACATTAAAAGCTGATCAATGCAAGCTTAAAACCTAAGCAGCTTCAGAAGCAAGAATTCTGATGAATTTTATTACCTAATACCTCAAATAAGGAAAAGCTTAAATGTTCTTGTTTCTTCTGAGGAGAGACATTTTTCTTTTTAAGAATTAAGGGTTCTAATGCTGCCTTAACTTTTTCCAGTCCGCCCTTTATCTTAACCTATCTCTCTCTCAGATTTTCTTCTAGATGTTCCTGACTTCAGTTTAAGTGAAGCAAGTAAACAAACAAAAAAACCTCACCTTATATAACCAGTTCTCATCCTCATACTGCTTAAAACCTCGCCTTCATCCTGTCACTCAGGGTCACGCTACAGAGATCATCACATTTCTTGAAAATAACATTCAGGCTATGCAAAGTTCTTCTTGTCTCAGACTTTTATTTGAATATGAATATATAAAAGTTTCTGTCTTTAGTTGTAGAGCAGCTCTCAGATGGAGCTCTGTACCCTGACACAAATGGCTTGGGTTTTATTACATGCCTTAGACTCAGGAGACCTCATGAAGAGATTCACAAGACCTCTTCTCCTAGGGGGAAGTTTTGACCTATAAATACTGTTTTAACTGTTAGTGTAAAACTGTTCTTACTCCTCTCAGATACTGGTAGATAAACAACTGGTAAGAACAGATTGAACCTCTCTCGCCCTGTCCTCTGCATTTTCTGACCTTGAGATGCCTGTATCATTTTTCTTATTACTCTCTTATTCTGACAGTATCCATACCAGAAATCTACGGGAAGATAACATTTCCAGTTAAAAACACTCTCAAGCCATACTAGTGAGAAATAGAGGGAAACAGAAAGTTCTGTACTTGAACTTGTTCGCAATAGCCTCACAATTCATAGACAGTTAAAAACAAATGTATCTCCTGCTGAAATTGGGAGGGTATGATAAGAAACGTAGGAAAAAATTAATAGATCCTAGCAGACGTGCATTTTTCTAAAATGACTGGACCTTTTACTTTGCTACATTTACTTTTGTATATTAGGAGAATTTCTCTGTGTGTGTTATACACATCCTATCTTAGAATTTCTGTCTGCAGTAATTGCACAGTATAGTACTGTGGTGCATTGGGAGCCTTGCAGAACACACTGTATTCAGGGAGTGATCTTTAACAGGTCATGTCTGCTCTTTTGGGCCTTTTACTCAGGGCTTGAGAAGCCCATACATTATTAATATAATCTGTAGTTTATCATATGTTAAGGAAACGGAAACTGTATGTGGATAGAGGACTAGAATGTACTGATCCTCATCAGGACACCAGTGGATATTAAGAACTCAACAGCCCATCCAACAGTTAACCTAAATAGGCACAGGGATGTGGTGTGCTGCTTTGTGCTGCATGTTTGGCTTGGCTTTCAGGATGCACTGTGCTGAACAGACTTGTTGGCTGCAGGATAAACTCACTAAGCTCACTACCAGAGGAGGCTGCAGGCAGCTTCCACTTGTGCAAGGAGCTGCAGCAAAATGTTCTCATGTGAATGTCCTTTTTGAATAGAGTTGGGTTTTTTTAAAGAAAAGGTATATAATAGCTAGAATGAACAAAAAGGAGGCATCCATGTCCACAGACAGAATCTGTGCCTCATATGTAGGTAAAAATCTATGTGGACTCCATCTGATGCTGCACAAATGGTGAGGTCCCCAGCATCTGAAGACAAAAAGGTTTTGTAATCTGAATTTCACTTACTCTCTCTGTTCTGTATTAAACTACCTATTTTATCAATCCTTTTGTTTTCAGGCCTTTCTCGTTGAGGCTGAGAAAGAGCCCTGCATTGTTTCTCTCTTACTTTACTCTCTTCTCCATTCCCATAGCAGACATAGTCAGGAAAAATTTTACTGTGTTATGTTTCCAGGCAAAGCAAGATGTCCTGGAATATTTCAGCTGGAATGTTGCTGCAGCTACAACTGCATTAGACAGAGAGGCCTTCTTGAGTGTGAGTCTCTTTAGACCTGATACTGACCTCAGAGTGACTACAAACATAAAGAAGGTGCCCTTAAATCGTTTCTTCTTTTTCTCCCTAGAAGAATTTCTTTACCTACAAGTAAAGAAATTGATGCAGTGAGGTAAAGATTTAAGAATATTATTTGGGAGTTTTATTTGGTTTTAAAACAGGGAACTTAGATCAGACTCTGTCCCATGGGGTTCACTTTCTCAGAATAATTTGTGGTGTCTTTTTGCTTAAAATATGACATGAATGTGAAAATGCCAAGATGTTCTTCACTTTGCTTTTCTGATACTTGTATATTTAAAATCTATAAATCCACCTCTTAATATTATTTTGCATCTACATGGGACTGATATCTATGTCTTCTTATGTAGATCTATTCTATGCAGTTTAAATATAAACAACACAGAGTCTAGAAGTAAAAATAAAGGAAAATTCGATTGCCTCTATATTCTATATCCTGTGTCTCTACAACCCTGGTAATACCATACCATGTCAAAGAAATTAGACTATCAATTCTAGAAGTGGAATGAGGATGTGGAAGAAAAGTAATCTAGCATGAATATGAAACAGGGCATATATTCCACTGTCATAGTTTTATGACTATGGCCTTGGAAGAGTGCTTTAATGGAGCCACTGTCTCAGACCAACCTACTTACATAAGGCAGAGACGAACATGAAAGAGGGAACTTTTTTTTTCTGTATATAAAATATGAAGTGTGCACTTTTTCAGAATTGCTTAGGATTTGTTCTCTTCTGAAAACCTTAATAGATTCAATGTTTAAATTCTAAATCTTGTCATTGTTAAATTTACTGGATTATTGAAATATTCAAAGGCAGTATTATAGAAGAAATTATGTGGAAAATGTGAAAAAGTCAATCAACTGGTTCCTTTCTCACTTCAATATACAGTAGTACAAAACCCATAGGTTTGTATTCTACAGGAAAAAAAAAAGCAGAAGCATATTTGTTTATTAGTTTGAGGAAGGTGAAGATGCTCTCCTGAATTATATTCTGCAATTTCAAATTTTGTAAACTAGCTGAATTACCTATGCTTTTGTTAAAAGTTTTTGTGAAAATGAGATTTTGCTATGTTTCCCTTAATATTTCTTCAGATATGTTCTCATAGGTGACTTCCATTTTCCATTTTTTTCTGTAATATCATGTGATTGTCAAATTGAAACTAACCTGCACAAAAATAAGAATACTAGTGATGACAATAATAAAAAAGTAATCTATGGAGGTAATCAATATCAGTGTAAATTGAGGGAAGGCCACTCGACCCTTAGACACTACAAATGTCTCCTCTTGTTTCAGTTGCTTATATTTTTATATGTTGTCAATTAACTTTGGGTAATATTGTTTCCTGTTTTTTAGAGCAATTAAAACATTACATAGCCACATGATATACAGTTTCAAAGTATATTGTTACATTTTTACAGCTACTATTCATCCAGACAAAAAACTCCAGGATAAGTGTCTTCTGAGATTATGGACATTACTGGCTAATTGTAAAGTAGTCACTGTTTAATGATCAACACAAACTTATCTCCTTGTTTATGTCATCAAAACTTATCTTGTGGGTGTCTCAAATGGCTGCTGGCTTCTAAGACTATAATAAATTCTAATTTTCTCTGTTTTCAATAAAATCATTGCTTTTCCTCGTTTATTATCCTGTACTTTCTGGAATTTTATTATTCTGTCTTCTTCTAGTTCTCTTTTTTATCTGTATATCAATTATTTACGTCTTCTTTCATTCTGTAAGTCCTCCCTGTATGAGTCCACTTGCTTATATGGATTTAAACTCCACTTCTAACCAAATTAATCTTAAATTTATTAATCTTTCATATTCCTCATGTCCAATTTCATATTTTATTGGTCTTCAGTATCTCTCTCTCACTCCCGGAAAGCCAACATGGTGAAAACAGGTCTAATTTTTTTCCGGAAACTCTATTGACTACTTTTGTTCTTTTCTGTGATGCTTAATCATTCTTGTCTTTAAAATACAAAACAGTGAGGATATTGTCTTGTATTTTCCTTTCCTCACTGCAGACAGGCAATAAGCAAAACCTATTGCACCCTTCTAAAATCTCCTTCTTTTTTTTGCCCTGCTAACAAATTGTAGATCTATGGACTTTAGTTTTGATCCTTTAGATACTTATCTCAATAATATTAATGATATACTCATCAAGTCTACAGGCAATTATGTTAATGGAGCTCTTTTTTATTTTTCCTTATCATTTTGATTGTGTGGGTTTGTTGCTTTGTTTGTTGAGGTTTTTCATTTGGTTGGTGTTTTTTTAAGTTATAGCACTGTTTTTCCTAATTCCTTGTGGCTCACATTTAATATTCTTGCAAGCTCCTGAATGCAGACATAGCACAAAGTATGATAACTTTTCTTGGTCCCATTCTGTTATCCTTTTCTGTTTATAACCTTCTCTTCAAATGCTGATAGTATCAGTCATACTTGGTTCTTTAAAATCTGCCAAAGGAAGAATTCTTCTGTGTACTACAAAAAATTTTATTGGTCTGTGAAGCTCAAAAGCTGTTCCAGGTGTTCCTGCACCGTCTGTTCTACCTGCTTTTCACATGTCTTCAGTAGCTTTCCTTTAATGTTCCTGAATAACATATCTTCAGTTTCACTTATGAGAGAAAAATATATATTAGTACAAGCACATATACTTGTGCATCATCAAGACTTGTCAGCAAGGTTAGATGAGCTGATTTGTATAATGTGATCTTTTTTTTAATGCATAACTGTTTATATTCTTGCCACTTTCTTCTGTAATTTTCACTTGTGACATTCCACTGTGTTTAAATTTAACTAGAATATTCTCTATGAACAGGCAAACCCAAAAATTGTTTTAACTTAATTTATGAGCATCTTGCGAAAATATAAAGTAAACAAGCATTTTGATTGCCTTTCAGAAACATGCTTACTTCTGTAATTCAAAGTATTCCTAGGAAGGTCAATATTTATTGATGAATATATTAGACACAGTTTATTACTACCTGGCGTGCTTAACTGGAATGCCAGTGGATAACATTGGTTGGCTTGACAGCTTGCTGTGGAAAAGGACATAGTAGCAAACAGATTAATCCAGAGTAGCTGTGAGATGAAGCATAAGGGAAAATTTATCCTCTTAATCTTATGCATGAAAGTACTGGATGGATTGATCCTCATGGCTGAAGAGAGTGAAATCTTCAACACCTCCAGCTGTTGTACAGACATATCATTGGCCATCAGTATACATAATAACCATCTGCTTAGATGACATTATTCCTGCACACAAGGTGATATTGGCTACAAATGCCAGTTCTGTTATTTGGCAGCCTTCAACTCTAGAAGAGCCTTTTTTTCAATGTTGGGAAGAGTATCACTTTAAACCCCAAACTTCATCACATCAGTCACACCTGTTCATATAAGTATGCCAAAAATTCAGTATGAAAGAACTCCTAATAAACATTTTTGCAACCAAAACACACAGGATGTAAAAATGTGTAATAAGTTATGTTAAATAATCACTTAGAGTTTGTTTACAAAAAACAACAAAACAAACAAACAAAACCAAACAAAAAAAACAAACAAAAGACCCCCCAAAACAAAAAAGCCACAAACCTTCTTGGAATTAAAGGATGCCAGAAGATCATGTTAAACAAAATGGAGACAGGCTCATAAACTATAGAATGGGATGTGATTTATGCTTACCTTCTAACATAGGAGCAAGAGCAAAAATGAAGAACCCTGACTGTTTCCATTTGTCTTCACAGAATAATAAAAAAGTGATAAAGACACATTTATCCTGAACAGATTTGATTCTGTGGCCATGCCTTTATTATTTTCTGAGATTATTCTAATACTGTCTGAAAAAAAATTTTTAGATTATTTTGTGAAGTACATTGTGGAAAAGCAGTTTTAAAAGCCTTAAAAATCTATGTAGAGTAGAAGGAACCACTCAGATCAACATTTTTTTTTCAGCAGTTAAGCATCCCAAATTTCTCAAAGAGCTTGCTTTCTGTTTTAGAGGAACTAGATCATCTGAAGAAACAACTCTTCAACTGAGTATTACAGCAAGTAGATATATTTTCGTATTTATTGAAGTCCTAAGATTTATATTCCTTCAACTGACTAGCTTTATTCTTTGCTATACATGTCTAGGTTAATAGAGTAGAAAATCGGAAATACAAATTTCATGTATCCTGTATTAATTTTAAATACATGTTTATTGCCATGAAAATTGCAACCTTCTAGCTTTATTGGAAGTTCAGATCTGCTGAGTCCATGTCTTTGGATTTCAGGATTTTAGTGTTCAAATGAAAGATTTCACTAATAATTGATAGTTCTTTGAAATGCAGGAAAAGATTTCATTGTTGACACAAGTTAGGCTCATTTTTCCTTCTCACTGATGTTTTTGCACATTTTACATGGAAGTGTTTTTTCCTATGCTAGTGCAAGAGCCTGTGCTGTTGGGACAGGAGCTCTGAAAGTCTGTAAGCAGACAGAATGTAATTGTAGCCTTGAAGAAGAGGATGGGTTGTTACAAATCTGTGAATGACCATGTGTGTTGCAGCAGCTTGGAATCTGTAACTGCAGTGAACTCTGCCTACAAGGTGGTGGCACTCATTTTGTGCTGGGCTCTGACAACAACCATTTATGCTGGCACAAGACACTGTAGCATAGACCCTTATGGGTCTCATCCTGGGCATGTGCCTCCCACATTCCCCATGCAGTCATTCTTGTTTTCTTAGTTGCTGCTGCATATGCTCAGGGAGTTGCTATCCCTATTTTCCCTTTAAAAGGATGTTTGGAGGGAAAATTAATCTTAGAAGAGGTCAGAAAACTCTTCTAGCATGTAATTGCTTTAAGCACTTCGTCTCACCAGTCATTGTTATTGCACGTTTCTCGCCCTATTTTAACTTTGTCTCCAGTTTATTGAGGTAGGAGTAAAATGTTGATGCTTACCTGTCTATGAAAGCTATCTGTACCTTGCTTAGCAAATCGATAGCAGTTAACCTAGACCTTCAGATATTATCAACCTCCACCTAGCAAAAGTAAGGAGATACGGGAGGGGGGGAGGAATACTTCCCTTTTACTGCTGTTTGTACTGCTGAGTTGCCTAGAATAGTAGAAAGCTTGATGTCAGACTACCTTAACACTTGGATTTTCCTTGCTTTTTGCCAAAGACATTGATACAAATTGAATTCAAACAACATTAACTTTAAGTTAATGCCTTTGCTGTTGTGTGTATGGGAATGTGAAAATATTTACTGATGTTTGTTGCCAGAATTTGCAATGCAGATTGCAGACAGTTTACTTTCTAACATTCATTATTTGCTATGCAGCTTTTTCTTCTTGTTTTTTAAAAAAATAAGGTTGGTATCTTTAGGATTGAGTCTGTTGCAGTCTTGGAAACAAAATAACTATTAAGCACTACTGTTAGGCTTTCCACTGGGTTTATTAGGAGAAAAGGAAATGCACAGAAAATGCAATGCAGCAACCTTGCATCAAGTGTATTGGATCTCAAGATGCAATGTTTCTTTGAGCCAGAAGCTCTGTCTTTTTGTTGTTATTGTTTTTATTCCATTATAAAATATAAGTATACCCTTACAAGATATCGATGTAAGAAGGAAATACTCTCACTCTAGTAAAAACATTGAAGGTTTTTCAGAGCGAAGTAGAAGCAAGTTGATGGCAATGAAGGTGTTCATTATGCTTTAACAGCACTTTCAATAGTTCCAGCAGCATTCAGAAGTCTGTATGAATGCACTTTCTTGCTCTTCCTTCTTTTCCTCCTCCCTGCCCCATAACTCCGAGGATTGTGAAGGAGAAATTAAAACCATTAGTGTCACAAGTAAGCAGAAACAAACTGTGCTGTTTCCTCTGGTAGCTGCGAATATGTTGTCTAAAGGTTCTTTAAATTTATGCTGTAAAACTGGGTTCACTGGTACCTGACTGGAAGCAATGAGAGCAATCCAGTGTCTTTTGAAAATTCAGGCAAAAGTTTTGCCTGAAGTTTTTGCAGGTAATGCAGTTTATGTGAGATTGGATAATTCATTTGGTTTTTGTTGTTGGTTTTGTTTGGCTTGTTTTGGTTTTGGTGGGGTTTTTTAATTTTGTTTTGAGGGTGTTTTTTTTTCTTAATTTAAACTGTTAACATCTTTTATACATTTAAAGTGTTGGTTCATATGAAGAAGAAAGATTGCAAACTGAGATACTCTTTGCAGAATTTTATTATTTTTTTTTTAATTACTAAAACCAAATAGAATTTTAGAAATTACTCTCTTTCATGAAAAGCACTGACCTACATCTGTCCAACAGAGGTGACCTTAGGGACCTGTCACTGCCATGGTGTTATTTCTCAGTGTTGAACAGAATCTTTGTTATAGAACATACTGGGTTTTCAATAAAGAAAGGAAATCCTCTTTCATAACAAGAATAATTAATTATAAACCACCTATAAATGGAGAAGCTTTCTATAATAACTGTCCTAAATTATCTTAGGTAGCCCAGAGGTTCAGAAATTATGTGGATGCTTTCACATTGCTTTTGTTACTGACTGACATAGAATACTTATAAACTGCCTCCTGTGGCAAGACAGTTGAGGTCAAAGCAAGCTGAAGTATTTATATAGGACACAAAAAATTAAAAAAATTTCAGAATCATAAGTCAGTGTACAAAATTAAACGTAGTCATACTCTGTTAAAATCCTAAATTAAGTATCTGTTACAGAGTTATGATATGTGTATATATATATATACATACACATAGTATGCCAAAATCTTCTTCTTTGTGAGGTGGTGCAGAAAGTCTTTAGTCTTTTTTGCCTGATTCAAGCTGCAGGAACAAGATTCATGTAGCAGAGTCTTCCTGCTTACACAATACCTTTAAAATGTGTTCCAGGAATCTATGCATATATTCATTGCTGACCTCACCATGATGCTAGGAAGCAGCCATTTTGCATGAATTACACTGAGACCTTTCATGAAAGACATCTTCAAGATATATGCTCTTCACAATTGCAACTGAAGCAAATTGACATCAGGAGATAAGTCATTCAGTGAGTAAATTGTCAGCTTGTGATCGCCATCCCTCTGTGGAAATTAAGTATGAAGTACCTATTGTGTGGTTCCAAAAGAGTGCTCAATGTTTCTAAGCATCCAGACCTATTAATGTAATCTTTTGTATAAATTTGCACATCATATGGAGAAAAACCCCCTAGGTACATATCCTTTTTTTGCTCAACTGCAAATGAAACAAAAAATTGTTACATGGATGAAAGTAATAATTTATAAACAAAAAGCAAATACTTCTTATCCAAAATTGTGTATTTTTCAAGTTAATAACTACTTACAATTGTACATATATTTAAGCAATTAAATTATTTTTTGGTTGCATTTGTGGAAATAATGACAATGTATGCTATTATAGTGAAGCATTGAAAGGAACTAAGGAAGCCAAACTGAGACTTTCTAAAAAGTCTTTTTTTCTAAAAGAGATGTTTTTATATGAACAACTTTTAAATGTTTGGGTTTATTTTGGGGTGGGTTTTTTGTTTTGGTTTGGTTTTGTTGTTTTTTTTTTCTTTTAAGGAACACTAAGAAAGAGCACAAACACTAATACCTATCTGCTAATTAAGCTTAGCTGATTGCTGCAGCTCAAGGAAAGAATAACTTACATTTTTATCAGGAAAAAAAAAGTAAAATACAGTTTACTTTTAATATGGACTTCCATTTAGGATACTTAGAAAGAACGTTTAAATAAAAAATTCAAATTCTCAAATAGATGTAGTTTTGTCTACCAACCATGAATCATGGGAACTACTATGACTCATAATTCCGAGTCTTGTGAGACCCAAATATATTATACTTAAAAAAATATTAATATTTTAATTCTCCTTTTTAATTTTAAAATATTCTAAGATGATGAAGACATTCAAGTTTATTCATGTCTTCAAGTCTAGTCATTATTGCTGTTAGGACTCTGCTTCTAGGGCAAAGAATGGAGAGTAATCAGGAGTAAGGTTTTTAAGCCAAGGGAACATATTTTCTCTCTGGTGCTTCAGCTTTCAGTATTCACCCGAGTTTTTAAATCCTGAAGATAGACTTCCACTTACATTCAGGTGGTAATGGCATGAAAAAGAACTTATACTTCAAATTAAATGGCTAAAGTTTTGAGACAGCCTGGAGCCACCTCCAGTTTTGGTGTGAAATAAACAAAAGGCACAAATAAATAACCGGAAGTAAAAAAAATACAAGTTGTCTGATTGATTTGGAAGTCATTTACTTAGATTCTCACCTTAAAATAAGGCAGTCTCAACAGTTTCAGTTCATGTTTTCCTTCCTTAAAAATAAAAAGGGAGAAATGGTTTGTTTGGTTGCTTGTTTTTTTTAAATACTTGATGTCTTTCCTGACACCCAGTCCTACTAGAATAAAAACTTCAGTCTGCTGCTCAGATTCAGTTAAGCATATTCTGCCATGGACCTCACAGGACACAGTCTTGTGTTCAGACCTGTTTCAGTAACTCCTTTCTTGAGCTCAGCTACTAGTATGGAGACTGGTACAGTCTTGAAATAAACAACCATGCAATGTATGAAAACACACATTTCAGGTCTCCAGTGCAGAATTAATCCTTTGGATAGTCATCAACATTTTTTATGTGATTTAGAATAATCATCCAAAATATATTTATTAAATACATTAATTGACAGGTTATTAATGTTAATCTTCTTCCTGGGTACACTGATTCTTCCCACAGAGAACTACAAATGGGCAGAGATAGAACCACTCATCAAAGTGATCAATTATCTCTTTTCACTAGTTGAGCAACTCAGGAAGGCTGCAGCAACTGCGAAAACTGAGAAAAAAAATCAATTAGAGACAGTCTTGAATGAAACTTGAATGAATTTTTTTCTTTAGCTTTACTTACTAGAGCTACAATGGAAAACACAAGCTGTTATTGTTATAGGAAATAACACCCCCTCTCCTTTTTGTTTTTTTGGGGTTTTTTTTTGTTTGTTTGTTTGCTTGTTTTTTTTTTTTTCATTTTTCCTTTTTTTTCTTTTTCTAAATATGAGGAAACTGAAAAGAGAAAAAAAAAACCCAACCAAACCAAAAAAGCCCAACACCAAAACCAAAACCCAAAAGAAAACAACAAAAAAAATCCACTCAAAACCCTTATCCCTCTTTCTTTCTCAGTTAAAAAAAAAAAAAAGGAAAAGAATACTTTTACAGGAAATATGTTCTGCAGAAACAAAAAAAACTTTGAACAAAGGGAAAATAAAGAGGCAAAGAAAATAGTACAGAAAAAATTGAAGAAAACAAAACAAGAAAAAAACTCCTTGTGGCAAGGTTAGCTGGTCTTTGGAGTTGCCTGTAATGGGAAACATCATTAAAGCAGAATTCTTTAAGAATCTTCTGGTAGAGATGAAAGCTCTGGAAGAGCTCATACTTAATTTCGAGTTCCCACAGAAAAATATTGTGAATGCATGTACATGTATAAATATTTTTTTTTATTTGGTTTTATGAGAAATATACTTTAAAATACATTAGATAATGAGAATAACAGAATGAAATTTATAGAGTTCTTCACTGTTTTTTTAAACCAAAGATTCTGGTTTAGCACCTGTGGCTGCTTATTCTGAGTCATACATACCGATGTCTTTCAAACTCCCTTTCTGGACCTTCCAATTGATACACGGGTAACCAATGTACAGGGGGGTAATACAGAGAAATTGTACAAGGGAGTTAAAGGAATTCCTTTGCTTAAACAAAAGTATTGTCTGTCCTAAGTACCTGCCATTGCCATCTTGCCAAGGCATTGATTACTGCTGGAGGGGGAGAAACAGATGCTAATTCTACTGACAAAAGCAGATGAAAGGTCCTGCTGATAGGCGGCAGGAGAGGCAGACTGGGTGACCAAGCCTTAAGACCATGACAAAAGCACAGGTGTTGGGTCCTACTGATAAGCGGCAGGAGAAGCAGACTGGGCGCCGACTAACCCTAAATCCATGTCTGAAGATTAAAAGGTGTAAAGGTTAAGAAGAGGAAGACTCATTTACTTCATCTTGAAGACCCCTGCCCACAGGAGGAAGACTCATTTACTTCATCCTGAGACCCCTGCCCATGACCAGAAGGGGCACTGCGCAAGTGCAAAGGACCTTCCGGCTCATTATAATACGAAGCGGGGATAGATAATAAATATGTATAGGCGGATTGAGCAACCTCATGTCTATGTATACCTTAAGAGAATAAGTGTAAAGGGAGAACAACCCTGAGGTGTGCATGCTTTGCAGGAGCTATCCCCATGCACCTCAGCGCTGAATAAAAGCATACCTACTTTACAACTTTAACTAGTTGTGGAGTCTATCCGCGCATCACAATAACTGAATGAAAAGTAAAAATAAAAGTCATGGGAGGGTTTAAGAAGCAGATTTTTTCAAATTATTATTGTTGTGTTAAGGCATTTCTCATTCTGAATTGTTTTCTTTTGCTTGTTTGTAAAAATTTTACATTAACTTACTGATCTACTGACTCAGAGTTTGTCTATTAGAAGCCTGTTAAGCCACATAAAGATTCAGGATAAATACGTGCTTGAAACCACCTATGTATTTAAATTGAAAAGAGACAACTATGCTTTATTTATTTATTTCTTTGCTATTCCAGCTCTTTGATATAGAATTAAGATGAGTCAAAATCTCTTGTAACAGTGCTCTGTAGGACTTTCATTTTAGTCTATCCTACGCATACACAGATCATGTTTCATTATAAATGGAACAAAGCCAAGACCTGTGTAGAAAGCTGACTTTCAGCAGCATTGTAAATCAGGCACAGATTCCTATCTGACATTTTAATATAAGGAAAAAAAGACTCATAACACATATATTTTTCCAAGTTACATCCCGCACCTTTCAAAACCTCAGTCCTTGACTGTGTATATAGCATTGAGATTGCCAAGATTATGATTGCAGCTCTTATGCCTAAAGCAAGTAAAATCCTCTGCCATATCTCACATCACACTCTGCCCCCCTTTTTTCCTCTTCCCACATCTTGCTATGGGTTTATACACTTATCTAAAATTAGGAAATCTACTTCATTTCACCTCTGGCATGTCATGTAAGTATCAACTTTCAGTAAAAGAAGTTAATGCATGTCTAGTAAGAAAATCCTTGTGTTGAGAATGAGTGTGTAAGTACTAGAAATGTGATGACTCTAAAAGTCTTTCTTGATTTTCTCTTTAAAGGGTAAGTGATGTGGTTGATAGACACACTCTGCCTCACTACGCCTGTTTGGGTTTTTTTGTATATTGTAATGAAGTGTAATTTTATAATTTCTTATTCATTTAAAACACTTTTCTTTTTAGATCAGCATTGTATTCCTTGTCATTTCAATCTAAAGGATTATTTCTTAAAACCAGGGCAAAGTAAGGGCTTCCACAGTGTAATGTAGTATTAGATACCGTGTTAGGATTCAAGTACATTTCTGTATGTATAATGAATAATCCAAACTTAACAGCTGAGTTGTAAGAAGGTAGTCACTTCATGAACTCAGGGTGATTCTGCATAATTTCCTTGACAGCAAAGGACAAATGGTTTTGTTTATTATTAATGGATGCAACTGTTTTAATGTTTACTGATAAGATTAAGAGGTTAATTTGGTGACATGTGAAAGAAAAGCATAGAGTAAACTGAGTATAAAAATATTTCTATACTGTGAACTGACTCTTAAAGCCATATATCAGAAAGTAGGCATTTGTTTCTGTACCAGATTAGCATGGAACCTTATTATACATATATTTCAGTTTAATTGGCAACCGGACAATGAAGATAGGGAGTGCTTTTCTGGAAACTGTTGGTAGTCTCATATCAAAATGACCTTCAGTCTCAGACAGAGGTTTGGCAAATATGATGTGAATTTATTATGGTCTTCAGCATTTATTCAAAGAGGCACACTGAAGAACAAAGTCAAAAGTAATAATGCTATCCATCATCCCCACACAGGCAAAGAAAAAAACAAACAGCCTAATTCTGTAACTTTTATTTCATTACTGCTCTGCAAATTCATTGATTTGAAGCATATTTTAAAATAACCACATGATTCTGAAATAATAAGCAGGAGCCAAACTACTCATATTCCAGTATCGGGTTTTTAATTCTTACTAGAATTAGAAAAACAAACAAGAGTCTGGAAAAAAGACTGCCCCTCCCCCCCCCCCCCAAAAATGCCTCTTCAAGAACCCCATGTGTACTCCTCACTAATTAGGAAACTAATTCCTGTATGTATACTTGCCTCTTTTTTTTTTAACAATTTTATGTATTATTTTGTACCTGCATTCTGCAAATAATTGCACTTTGTTTCACACAAGCTGGGCTATAGAGTTAAATTGAAATTCCTGTGTAACTGTATGCTTTCTAAGAAACCAACATGAAAGCTGGGGGAATAAATACAAGTTGGTTTCTTCCTAACTGTGAAAATTGATTCATGTTTACCATTTGCTGTTCTCATTGTAAGCTTTGTCATGAAAACAAGTCCTGGAATTGGAATGTTGGTTTTCTTGATGTAGTTTTCGTTACAGAATCATAAAACTTCACATGCTTACATCTTCTCTAGGGCTCATTCTGTCTGTTTTCCTCAACTGAGTGTGCTTATCTCAAAGCTATTGAGCCTTTTCCAAACTTCCGTTCACACCTCTTCTTTTCCAGTGGTTTCTTTTGACCAAGTCCTTACTGGCTCCCTGCTGATTACTACTTAATAAGCAGATCTTATGAAGATTTTGAAAGGAAAGAAAGCTCTGAAATACCTAATTGCCTATGCATGTGTTCTCATTTTAAGGGAGCTATAGAAGATAGCATAATTTCCTTATGTTATGTATGTTACTGTACATAGTAACATTATTTCTTACTTGAAATTGGTGGCAGCAATTTACCAGTGCTTGCCAGTCAGCCACCTCCAGAGAAGGCCAGTTCCAAACGCAATGTGAATTAGTTTAGGAGGCTCTGCAACTATAAAGACTAATTTTTGTGTGCATCTTCTGTCAGGACTCAATGATCCTTATGGGTCCCTTCCAACTTGAGATATTCTATGGTTCTGTGATAATTTCTGTTATTTGCATCATTTTAAGAGTGCGGTTAGGTCCTTTTACAGTTGAATGTCTATGCAACAAATTATGGATTATTGTGTAGTGACAGATTACTTTATAATGCATTTTAAGTAGTTCTTATGTGTAACCTCCTTAGCAGCCGTATGGACACGTTTGCATAAATTGCCTCTAAGCATGAGGTTTTGCCTCATTGATTCAGATTATCAAGGGGAGATTAAGGTGATTTTATTGCATAGGGAAGATCAAGGTAACTTAATCCAGCCACAAGACCATGTTGCCCACATGTTGATTTTTCCTGTGTTGAAGGCTCAAGTGAGTAAGGGGGAAGCCCCACAGATAAGTATGGCTCGAATTAACTGTGAATTTGGAGCTACTAATCAATTGAAAGCTAAGCTGGCTGAAATTATTGCTGCTGGAAAAGACAATGCAGTATTAGTGATTAAATCTGGATGAGAAAAATGGGAATATGTCCCTGAGATTAAATGCTATTTGAGAGAATGGTATTATGTTTTAGTTTTGTGTTTTATGTAAACTACAGATCTTAGTCGTCCTTGTATGTCTTATGGTCCCTTTTGGTAGTGCCAATACCACAGAAAGCTATTTGAAATGGATTGACAACTCACTTGTGAGCTGGAGATGGAAAAAGTAGCACCAGACCTCACAGACAAGATAATTATACCTGTAATGTGAATGAACCTTGCCTTCACAGGTAATTCAGCATTTTCTATATATGGGCAACCAGTTTGTCAGGAAATTGCTATGTACATCAAATGGACTAAGATGTAGCAACAATATCTAATGCCAGCACTGTCACTATTAAATGTTGTAACCTTTCTAGCACTTATAATCATTATGCTAATAGTACTGAAAATGTATGCAACCTGAGTAATAGTAGTGGAAATATAACATTAACAGTCCACAGTATGCATGATAGTTATGATATTGATTTTATTAACAGTATGGAATTGCTGCATATGGTACCAGTTATGAGACATCGTCTTCATTGTGATCAGGAATCAAAGGATCAGATGTAATGGGGACCTTGTTGAGACTTGATTTCCATTTGTGAATGAGAGACCTAACAAAGTATGTTTTTTGTCACATAGGGTATATATATTTATGTTCATTGTGGTTATTTGCAAGATAGAGGCATGAAAACAAAGGCGTGCAGCTGTTATGTGGCCTTCATACTTGGTTGCACTGGGGTGCCTGGCCAACAATCTCACCGTGGACAACAGTGAGATGATGAGAAACTAAACGGCCCCACCAGTAAAGCAATTAGAGATCTGGCATAAAGCTGGCTGTTTTTCTAAGGGTATAAAAGCAGAACCCTCTTGTGGCCAAATCTGAAGCCTCACCTATGGGTGTACACACCACATAGGAATTTTCCCAGTTACTTCAGACTCCTGGCATCAGGCTGCAACAGGGCTTCCCAGCTTGAAGTATGGGCCTGGATGATGATTCCGTGGTAGCTGGTGATGTATTTCTTCCTAATTTCTATTCTCTATATGCAGTAATAATTTGATGCATTGCTAATTTTCCTCTGTACTTTACTTGTATACATGTATATGATTTGCTTTATTGTATTTATTTGCTATATATATACAGAGAGATATATCCATTTTGTGTTAGTGTGCATGTTTGCTTTAGAGTGCTTGTTCACTTTAGTGTGCTTGTTTAATAAACTGTGCATGTTATACAGCTTGTGTATAACATGCATTTTGTTACATACCCTTACTGTCAGCAGAATACCCAGTAACTTCACATATTTGTAATTTATGAATTTGCAGTCTTCTAATGGTCTCCATAACAAGTTAACTCTGGCCATGCAAAATAATAGCAAAGTCAAAAGCATCACTGAAGCAATTAAGATATTTAGGGAATGACAATGTCAGGAGTCTCTACTTACTTTTGTACTCCTCTGGTAGCAATGTAGATTATTCTTTTAGAGACATTCTATACATATTGACCATGAATTTAGAGAACTACATGAAACCCTTGGTCAAGTGAAAACTAGTATGTATTGGGGAAATACAGATAATTTTTACGTGTTTTCTGGTGGTTGTCATTTTGTGTTAACACCTAAGTAAAGTTAGGGAAAAAGATAGCATTAAGATTTGTGTCAAGAATGGAAACTTTTGGTTTGGTAGTTGTTAGGTATATATAGAACTGCGGTTCCTCATGTCAGCCGGTTACTGTGGTGCTGCTTACTCTATAAAGCTTTTATAGAGCTAATTCCTGATGATTTTTTTCCATAGATACAGTTAATTACTACAGTTACACTGTTGGCAGTGTTCATGTTGATTTATTTGTGATTGTCTATGGAGAAACATATTTGACGGATTCTGTAGGACTGGGGAAGGATAGCTTCATGATGAGAGGTAGTTTGTTCCCAGCATCTAAGAAAATGGGAACAAAAAGCTTTAATGCTTGAAAGAGCAGCTCTAAAAATAAAATTAATGTATAATGGGGAGAGAGGCAGAGAACATAGGTTCATCGCTTCTTTCTGTGTCTTGGGAGGAGAGGGGGGAGACTGTTACCATAAGGTTTACTTTTTAACTTTCAAGGGAAAGCGATAAGCTCTAGTTAAGATAGTAAGCATGAATTCTGGCTGTTAGCTGATCCATTTCTGCTTGTGGTATTCCTAAGTAGGCGTCAAATCCTTTGGGATTTGATGTAGAACAACTGTTAGTATGTACTGTAGCCAAGAGAATCAGGGTAAACCTGTAGTGATTCATGACAGTCTCTTAGAAGAGGAGCGTTGGAGGATTATTTGAGAGATGGAACTAATTCGCAGAGATAACACTGGAAAGATAGCAAGAGTGTTTTATTCACATGCTATACACTCATTTCATAATTTTGATGCTACCTTGTTATAAAGTAGGAGCCATGTGATTTATTTCCATGGGTACATAATTTGACTTCTATCAATTAATTCTTTTGACAAAAATAGGCACTGAAATGCTTATTTAAACAGTGTACTTGCGAAATTCCAGGGCCTCATCCATCATGGTTCTTACTGTGAGTTTTAGCTGATACTTCCAAGTGAAGCTTTTCTCATCTACTGCTGTGACCTAAATAACTTGCTGTAGTTTCTGATGGCCTTTTTCAAGGTTTTTGTAGTATACTTCTGTGCCCCTACAGGCCATACTTCTATTTCCTCCCTTCTATACTGATTGACCTTCTTATAATATAGTTCAGTAGAGATTAAAATTTGCCTGGAGACTTTATTTTGCTATTACTCAATTTCCTTTATAAAACAACTCTGGTTTTGGGGGAAGATTAAATCCCTTACCGCTGATTTCTATCTCAGTTAGCTTCTTGTTCTAGATAGCAAGAAAGATCCTACAAACCTTGAAGGCTATTTGAGTGACATGTCAGTTTCTAATGACCCCTTGCATTATTACTTACAGGTATGCCCTTGTGCAAGTTTTGAGTGATGACTGTAATCTAGTACAAACATTTACTGTGCAAATGAAATGAGTTGACAGTGCTGCATATCTTGAATATGACAGGAATTTCATTCATAAATCATATAAATTCATTTATCCATAAATCTTTCATGGTTCCCTATAAAGGTAATAGCATTCATGTTTTTCCTTGTTGGATTTTGTTTGCTTGTTTGTGTGGGGATTTTTTGTTGTTTGGTTTTTGTTTGTTTGTTGGTCTGTGGGGATTTCTGCCACAGTTAACTAGAAGGTGCTTGTTTCCATCATTATTATGTCTTAAGTGTTTAGGTGTCGCTCTGGCATCTGTACCTTTTCCTTGGAGATCTTCACCCACAGTTTGTAAATCTGACACAGTCTTTCTGCATTTCATTGTGCATAGTTCTGTCACAGCGAGAGTATTATTGTTTAGTCTTGCTCATTGTGACCTGTAGCATTGCTGGTCTTAATTTTCATTTTGATAGTTCTACTGATTAAGAAATTACATCTTTAGGTGAAAGAATGATGCTATGTAGATATTGATTATGGGTCATTTGCATTTTCTGTTTCACTGCTTTGGAGAGAGTACTTTTCTCAGCAAGATGGCAGCAAAAGCTGAATGCTTTTTTCCATATATTGAGTACTGAAGAAATTTCACTGATTATTTTCTTTTTGCAGCAAACATTAATAATGTTCTTTAGCACAGAATTATGATGCTGTTTGCCAGTTTTACATATGCAGCACAATTCTCATTGTTCAACAGGACTTTACACTTTCTGCTTCACATTTTCAGTGTTGGTGTACTTGAACGAACAGATCACTTAAGGTTTCTGACTTAGACTTTCTCACCTCCAAATACCAACTGAGAATCAAGAATGTAATGGTGATGTAGGAAGCAAGTCTTAGGAGGAGTCTTAAAAAATGTGTTTGTGACAATTTCAGAAATTCAGAATGTATTCCTTAGTTTATCTGAATGCATATGCTGTACTTATTTTTTGTGTGGTTTTTTTTAACTAGTCATTATTAAAAATTATCCTGTATTTCTAATAGCAGTTATCCTTGTAAAGAGAGCTATAATTGAAAACAGTTTTCTCTGCAATGCTGGTACTTAAATGTATGGCTGTGATGGAGTTATTGTTATTCATAACAGCCCATACAGTGTTGTGTTTTGGATTTGTGACTAAAACAATATTGATTACACACCAGTGTTCTGGTTATTTCTGGACAGTGCTTGAAGGCCTTGTCTGTTACAGTGCCCTGGGAGGAGCAAGAGGTTGTGAGGGAAAATAACTTGGACAACTGACATGCAGTCACAAAAGTGGCATTCCATGCCATATAGCATCATTCTGAGCAATACAAATTGATTGGAGGGGCTGCTGGTGGTCTAGGACTTAGCCATTGTTCAGATACTGGCTGGGCATCAGTCTGCTTCTGGGAGATGTTGAGAGTTTGCCTTTGCATTGATGGCTTTCCTCCTGCTGTTCTTTTCTCACTCATTAAACAGTCTTTCTCTCAACCCCAGTTCTCATTTTCGCCTTCCCTATTCTCTCTTTCCTGTACCACTGGAGAGGGGAAGTCAGGAAGCAATTCAGTTGTGTTTAGCAGCTGTGTGGTGCTTAGCAGCTAGCTGGGGTCAACATCACACTACCCAAGCCTATTCTTTTTCCAGTTATCCAACCTGTCTGAGTGAGTTTTGGAACAAATAGTGGGGAAGGAGGAGAAGAGAATGATATTTAGCTGGGCTTTAAGAAGCATCTAAATCTAAATTCCTCAGAATTACTGAAAGCTGGATCCCAGGCAGGAGACAAGATGGTGATTGAAAATCTGGAATAAGAGAATCTAAACAATATCTTCTAGGACCCCCAGAATTAATCCCATGCAAAGTGACTGAAATCAGTCAGTCAAAGTAATTTAATCTTGCCCACCCCTGTTCTGCATCTTGTGATGTGATGTGGTTCTAGGATTATGAAGAAGAATCCAGCAGCAGGGATATACAGCACAAAAGTACAGATGCCACAAGTCAAGAAAATTAATGTGTGATAACAAAGCAGAATACCCTACCAAGTCTCGCTGTGTGTTGCCTGTGTGCTAATCCAGTATTGCTCTTGAGATAAATTTCTTCATGAGAAGTCACACTGTTCAATGCCAGAAGCATTTTATGTGGTGTAGCTGGCCTTTTTTCCCAGACAGTATGACGATCATTAACAAGTAATATTAGTAGAGTTAAAACATGCATAATGATCTTATTAATTAATTGAATATTCAGTGATATTCTTAGGCGCATTTTCCAATTGCATACAGTGTTTCTGTGGTTGGATTCATCAGCATCACTAATGCAGATGGTTGGTTCTGCTGGTTTCTTCTTACTGCTTGAGGCAATACAATAGAAATTATATGAAACGGATCTTTCATGGAAGTTGTTTTTTCAGCTGTGATTGTTTCATGTTATTTTTCTTCAGCTGATGTAAATTAAAATGGGTAAATTCAGCAGTTTTTTTTAAAAAACGTCATTTAAAGAAAATTCTTTTCTTCTGTACCTTCAGTGGGAAACATCACCTGCTTCCCACCTTTGGGAAGCATTTTGATCTCCCCAGATCAGTATTTTTTGGCATGTTGTCATGGTTTGAGCATGTTTTGAGGGAAGGAGTTAACACGCCGGGCTGAGCTCGGGGAGGCAACGGGAAGCTCTCTCTGGGGCTTCCGGCTGCTGGCCTCGTGGCGGCGGGTGGTATCGTATTCTCTCTCTCTGTTTGTCTCCTCTAACTTTGATTTGTTATTGGTACCGGTAGTTACTTCTGTTATACCTTGATTGCTGGACTGATTTTACCTTGATCCGTGGGAGTTGTATCCCTCCGGCTCTCCTTCCCATCCCTCCGGGAGTGGGAAGGTGAGGGGGGGGGGGAAGGGGAACAGAGGGGGAACTGTGCAGATTTAGTTTAAACCACGACACCCTTTCTCTATACCACTTCGAATGCTCATGACTATAAGTAATAGCTTCTCCATAAAATAAGGCTCTAGTTGATACCGGTGCACAGTGTACCCTGATGCCATCAAACTGTCAAGGGGTGGAAACCATCTATATTTCTGGAGTGACAGGAGGGTCCCAAGAGTTGACTGTACTAGAGGCTGAAATTAGCCTGACTGGGAAGAAATGGCAAAAGCACCCCATTGTGACTGGTCCAGAGGCTCCATGCATCCTTGGCATGGACTACCTCAGGAGGGGGTACTTCAAAGACCCAAAAGGGTACCGGTGGGCTTTTGGTATTGCTGCTTTGGAGACTGAGGAAATTGAGCAGCTGTCCACCTTACCTGGTCTCTCAGAGGATCCTTCTGTTGTGGGGTTGCTGAAAGTCGAAGAACAACAAGTGCCAATTGCGACCGCAACAGTGCACCGGCGGCAATATCGCACCAATCGAGACTCCCTGATTCCCATCCATAATCTGATCCGTAGACTGGAAAGGCAGGGAGTGATCAGCAGGACCCGCTCACCTTTTTCAAACCCTGGGGCCCCACATTGTAATTGTTTCCTCATTGTTGCCCTTAATATGGCTCTTTTAAAGTATTTTTGATTCTTCTGCAATGTTTAGACTTTCTGTGTTTTATTCCAGGTTCTTATCTCCTTTATCTTTTTAACATTCACACCCTAAGAATCAACTTTCTGTTGACCCAATTTATTGCCAAAATATTGCAGAGGTTAGTGAGTGATTTCTTTAATTCAAGGTTTCAGACAGAAAACTGCAACAGACTGAGATAGCTGGAGTGTCTAGGCTGATGTCTGGAGCTGATGAATTCCTTCAAAACAGTGAAGGCTGGTGTATTTACTGAAACCTGAAATGCATGCAGCAAATTACTACAGTTTCACTAAGTGATGATGATGCAGATTTGGGTTCCCCAAGGCAGATAAGAAATCTGGCAATGATTTTGTTGCCAACTTACTGTTTGTTGAAAATAAAACTTAGGTAGCTGTTGCTTAGTAGAATGTGTATTCCTTAGCCCTCATACATCCTGCGCCCCTTACAATCTGCACTGCTTATAATCTGTATGGGGAAGAAGAACACAACTCTAGGAACGTACTTCTGTTTGATCTTCTTCCCCAGGATGACAATAAATGACATAGCTAAAGATTAATGTGGCACTGCAACTACTACAGAATAGCAATGTCAGTCTCTGTTATCGTGTTTTTTTTCTTTTTTTTTCCCTCTAGAATTTTCATCTGCAGAAGCAGTACCAGTAGCAAGCATTTTTCTTGAACCACAACATGAGTGGAAATTGTGTATGCCACCTATTGTGTGCATCACCATTTCTTCTTAACACAGAATACTTGTTGTTTATGTTTTTTTTTCAAATGCCTATCACAGCTTTTAACTTATTTATTAAATTTTCTAGAGGCTTTTTTTTTTTTTTTTCCCAGGGGTGTTATTTCTCCTTGCAGATTTCTGTATTGGCTTAAATTTGTGTGTGTATAAACATACAGAAACAGTTTGTGATTCATATGAGGGTTTTTTGTGTATTTATATACATGCATATGTACATACACATACAAACAATCTGTATAGTATCACAAGGCCAATGCAAAACATAAAAAAGGGACACAGAGATACATAAATATTTAGATGTGTGTGCATATACAGATGTGTGTGTACACATATTTATGCTTACATACAAATATCCTGCATATGCAAGGGACAATAGAGCTTCCATGGCATAAGTAAAATATTAGAGGAGAGCACTCCATAAAACGGAGTCCTGCTTGTACTGCTGGTAAGTTAAAAGTGAACAGGAAGACGTAGGCAGCAAATGGACAATATTATTTGCAAGACTCAGACAACAAACACAGCAATTCTGTGGCCACAACAGCATGCAAAAGTAAATGAAATCAGATACATGAAATGTGAGCATGAGTGCAGCAGTTCCAATTTTGTTAATTAGTCTGTATTCTTGCTTCAGTGATGCTGCAATTATGCTACCTCATCCTTGTGTAGGCCTATTGTGCAAATGCTGTCATTACACTGCTAGCAGCTTATAAAACAGTGCATGATATGAGACACCTACAGAGTTGTCATTACAACAGTGGCAATCCAATACTATGTTTCTTAAAATATATAATTATTTGTCTTCACTGAGAAGTGATTTTTGAACCAATTACTAGTCTTTTTGAAGTTAACTTGGTGATTTCTTTTATGTTACATTAAACACCTGCCACTAAAGTTTAGATAATTGTGTACACCTAGTTATAAAGTTCTAAAATGAGAATCAAAGTCTACACCTACTTTTTAATAATTGCATAGTTGTGAGGCTTTATTTTTCCTTATTACCAACAAAATATATTTAGAAACACTAGAAGAAAGAAGTATTAATCTATGGTATTAGTTTTGTCAAATGAAGGGATTCTTCATTGCAATATGTTTTTACTGCAGCAACTATTATGTGTTTCAGTAGCAAAAGACGGGATCCTAAAAAACTGGGGGGGGAAAAGGGGGAACAGTGAAACCATCTTTTCCCAAGAAATGTTGTATTTAAAGATTGTATTTCAGATACAGGAGTACTTAACTTTGAATTAAATATTCCACTGAGGTACTCTTTCATGGGGACTGAATACAGACTCTCTAGAAGAAAATTAATTTTTTTATCTTGAGTTACAGAAATAGATCTGCCAGTTAATAAGAAGTGGCAGTTTTAGAAATGCTTTATTCACCTGTGTATGCTCTTTTGATAGTGTGTTGTTTCTAGAAAATAGAAATTAACAGAATTAAAACCATAGTAACAGTCTACATCTCTCAGTTTACTATCAATGAATATTCTGTATTTCAAGTAACTTTCAAATGTTTATGTTCTTGGTGGGAATAGCCTTTTTTTTCAGCTAAACAAAGCAGAAAAAAACATTTTTTTATGAGAATGGGTATAAAGGGGTTGGAATTTGGCCTGACAAAGGGTTTGTTTATATTATAGAGTGGCTCACATTTCAGAAGCATCTTTCTGTAGGTGTTCACTGTCCATTTTTGCATCTCCATCACACATGAGATCTAGCAAACTTTGAAATTAAGGCTTTCTTCAATGTTTGCTCTGTAAAATTTAGGTACAATCTCAGTTTTATGACATGTCAGGATAATAAGTTATTCAAGCAAAACCGTGTCTGAATATTTAGATATTCAGAAGCATTTAAATGACCTTCAGATACAACAGATTTAGTCTATTTGCACCTAAATAAGTCCAGATAGTTTGAGTAGCAATTCTGGATTTATTCTTCTTTCAAGTAATTCCATTCGAAGCCTGTTTTGCGTAGGATTATTTATTCTTTCTGAAACAGGTACATAACTGCATGCAGGTGTTTTGTTTAGTAATTTTAGTCTAGTCAATAAAAAAGCTCTACTAACAAGATTATCCATTAAAGCCTTAGAGAAAGGGGTCAACTCACTACAAGAACATTGAATCATAAAAAATATGATTAAAAGATGTGACTAGGAGTATTCCAGAATAAATTAACATAGAATAAAAACATCTGATAATTCAGACATTTTAATAAAGCTGTTCTATCTAGTGAAATTTTTAAAGTGTGTCTTGAAGTTCATGGAGAACTGGAGCTTAGCAGAAAGTTATTCCTTTGATGTACCATCACCTGTGGCTATCTTGTCTTGATATTTCATTTTATGGAAAAAGACATACCTTTACAATTACATGAAGAGTACAACAGTGGGGAAAAAAGGGAGAAAAGTGTCTATCTATGAACTGTGATGTGAAAACATTCCAAGGGCCCTTTTCTTTTTAAAATTTGAGAAATGTCTGTATCTGATTATTTTTCTTATTTTTTATTTTTTCTATAATAAAGGTATTAACAAAGGTGAATAGCCAGACCTCTGTGTACAGATGCCAAAATATATTATACTCCAAATATAGGTTCTAATAGTTGGGCTTGTTCAGCTTTGAGAAGAGAAGGCTCTGGGGAGACCTTGTAGCAGCTTTCCAGTACAAAAAGGGGGCCTTACAAGAAATCTGGATTTTTTTACAAGGGCAGGTAGTAAGCTAATAAATCACTTGGGAAATATTATCTCAAGATGCAGTCTGCTGGAAGATGTCTTTCAACTGTAAATGTCTTTCTAAAGAAGAAATTCTAGCACTTCCAGGTATGTGTGCTTGATAGGCAAATTAGATTATCAAAATGCTTCCTCATAAATTAAAAATCAGTTAATTTTTACAGATACAGGTATACGTTTCCAATGAGTCATATCATCATATATTGCTTAGAATTTCAGAGAGAAAAATGAAAAAATAATCAAGAGCAAATATTACATAGAGACCAATACTATAATTTTAATGCTACACTAAAAGTTATTCAACTCAAATATTAGTTCCAGACGAAGAGATCAGAGATCAAAACTGATTCTGTTATGACTGCAAAACCCACATATTGCTAGTGCCTTTCCCAAATTGGTTTTAACTGATACATAAGGCTAGTTAAAAAGCCTATGCTGCTTTTTCACATCTATAGTGAAAAAAAACATGGAACACATAATTTTTGTTTTCCTGAATAGTTTTCTAGAGAAGAAAGTAGAAAAAAAAAATCAGAAAAAAAGAAATCAGGGGAAAAAAAACCCAACCCACTTTCACCATAGATAAATTCTTTTTAAATTTTGCTCTATTCAGTATGGATCAATATTGACCTACACTGAAATTCTCAGCTCCATCACATTGTGCAGCAATAGTTTCTTCTGACTTTACCAATATGAATATAACTGTCTCTATAACTGGCAAGTATGTTCATACAAGAAATTATGACTGGACAGATGGTTAGAAATAATGGCAAACAGCTAAGTGGACATGCTGCAGCATAAAACATGCTCTTTGCTTTTCAACATGTCAAATACACTTACCATCACCAGGAAAAATCCATCCAGAGGCTGAACTAGACTTCTTACTTCTAGATGTAAGAATAGTGCCAGGTCAAGTATATAGCAGTGAGTACAAAGATGAAGAGATGAGCAGCTCCTCAGATGGGCATGGGTGGAGTCGCAGTTTAAGAAGATGGACGATAGAGCCCTAGGATTGAAGATCCTTGCAGGAAAGTGATCAGCAGGATATCACCTGGTGGCTGGAGATGGAGAATATGAGGTAGGAGGCATGTTTTTCCCTGAACATCCGTTTTCCCTGAGATACAACTGGGACTATGTTCATGTTAGTAATCATTATTGCCAGTAACTGAGCTCGTTCATTTAGGAATTCAAGTGCAGTTCCAAAGGGAAAAGCTTACAATGGATGTGAAGGAATTAGCCAAAGAATAGAAAGCAATTTCAACTTATTTCTCTTTCTTGAAGGTGAAGACATTCAAAATACTTATAAATAAATTTTAATTATTTTGTCAAATAAAGTAATGCTTTACCTTATCAAAGCACATAGGAATTTTTTAATGCCGTTAAGGAATTGTACATACAAATAACTGATAATCACCATTAGTTATTAAATTGTACAGTATAGTCAAGAATAAAATGGCATTTCTAATAAATTATAAGCAGTTGGAAGGATATTGTGGTGATCCAACTAGTGATTGTTAAAAAGTATATTACTGTTAATAAAACAGATATGCAAAGCCCTAGAAAAACAGAGTAAATTACAAACAATATTGAGAACTCAATGGAAAGATAATTGATTTTTTGTTATAACAGATTTCATACCTTGAGGCAACTTTGGTTAAAAAGATTATGAAAAAAAAATGTAGCTATATTACTTAAAATAGATTCTAGAGGAAAAAAACTCACAATCAAATTCTGGATGTCTTTGACATAGAAATACAAAGAAGAAACTATTAAAAATACCCATTTTAATCTTGGTACTTGCATTCAAGCCACCATATCTTCAACAGGATATCTTCTCAAAATGTATATTTATCACATGATAACCATGAAAAAATAACTCTTCTTTTTCTTGGGTCAGGAAAATAGGACTTCAGTATTTGAAGATATGTTTTTAAAAGATTTTATAAAATTGCTTTTACAGTCTTTTTGAATAAAGCCCTTAGTGGAATGCATGTGACAGACATCAATTCTTGAGACAATACCTAGAGTACATGTTTATATACAGGAATCTGTACACAATTTGTTTTTGAGGCAACCAAAGATGTGTTTTAGCTGCAACAGAATTGATCTGAGAACAACTTCTAGTGTTGAGTTCTCTCACTATACAAATTTTTTAAATATGTTTGAAATCTGCTCTTCAGATAGTCAAAGATGGAAGCTTCCTTTGTTTCTTTATTACACTAGATTCATATAGAAAAAGCCATTTCTGGTTATGAATTAGTTTACGAGATATTTGCCACCTTGTTTCAGTTTGTCCTTTATATTATTTCTATGCAGCTGATAAAGACCCAGATTAATCTTCAGCAAAAAGATATTAAGATATTAAGAATACTAAACAGTAATTTTATGCATTGTTTAAATATTTGCCTTACAAAAACCCAAACCATAAAATTCATATTAATGTTTATCACAACTTATTAAATCTGAATTCTCTTTTGATTGTAAAAACCTTAATTAAAATGTTTAATAGAAAAATGGAAGGAAGGCAGATATTTCATAGAGTTTAATTTGAATTCCTCTAAGTTATAAGTTAAGTGATTAAATATTGGGCTTGATCAAAATTACCATCAATTGGTTTGAATACACTTATGTGAAAGTGGATTCCATGTAAGAAAGCAATGTGGAACTAATCACTGTTACTGTAATACCTGAAGGTTTCATATTAATCAGCTTTCTAAGAGGGTATATCTATGAAAAAAAAGTGGCAACATTTTTGAGAAATGTGGTAATACTAAAGTCTTAAGGTGAAAAATATAATACTGTTCATAAATCACATTATAAATATTTAGAATTCTGGGGAAGGAGGAGGTACAAGGAAGTTATTCATACTTCCCTAAGAGCTCCCAGTGGTTCACAACATGTAGTAAGTTCTGTAGTAAGTTCTTCCTAAAGTCTAACGGAGGAAGCTTTGAACTTGATTCTTCACTTAGTTGTAGTTTATTTTCTCCTCTACTAGGAGCGTGTGCTGTCAGTGCAGTATTATGTAGTTATTACCTAATTACATAATTTTTTAACTGAAATTAACTGATTGCAATTGTGATTAGAACCGAAATCAACATTTTCCAGGATTAAATTCCATGTTCTGCATTTGTTAAATAGAACCTATTTCTTCTAAAGTAAATATTGGGAAAATATGCTACTAGCAATTTTATTTTATTGTAATAGAAAACACGTGGGAAAACAAGTAAATAAAGCATAGCAGTTAGTAAAATTTGCAAGAGAATAATTAACGGTATTATTGACTAAAAATCTTGGTGGATCTCTATTTGCAGGAAATGTATTTCAAGGCCAGCATAAGTTTCTTATTTTTATTTTGAAGATAAGTAATGAGCTTGATAGTATCAAAAATAAGATTCATTACACTTATTACCTTCTTCAGAGGATGCCACACTATGTTGCACAAGTTAGAATGACATAAAAATTATACATTTTTAGGCCAGAATTTTGAAGAACTGATTATAAATATTTCTTCATACATGCATATGTGTAAAAAAAGTAGAGTGGAATGTTGACTAACTGACAGTAGAATAATGACTAACTGAAAAATAAACATTAAGAGTTCAATTGCTGGATCATTTTCCTTATTGCACATTTAGACATTGGACTGAACAAATAATTGTAGTACTTACTAACATTTGTTCTTCCTTTATCACAAAAACCGCCCTGTGTTTTGAAGGCAATGGACCAAGAACATATTTTGGGGATTTTTTTCTAGCTAAATTTCAGCATATTTTTCTTTAAGAATATCTTCTTACCACTTCTGAAGTAATTGCCATCTGTATCTCAAGTATTGTTCAGTGAGATAATGTATTTGTAAGGCTATCATTGTTTACGTCTCTTGACAATGAATCTGATTTGCGTTATGATTGTTGGTTTGTGTGAGAGACATGCATATTATGATAATACTTACTTATCTAGTACCTTCCATCTAAAGATCTCAAGTGGGTTACAAAGGAGATGAATATCATTATCCCTATTTTACATAGAGACATATTTCTGTAAGAACTATTTAGGTCTAGAAATTTGCATAAAGGATGTTTTTAGAGTGCTTATTAGAAGGATAAAAGAGAGGAGGAAGAGCAGAAGAATGAAACAAATGTATTGCACCACTAGACTGAACTAGAATTTGTTTTAATGAGATTTGCAAAGCCTCCCAGGACTAATAAACACCTAAGAATTTGGAAGTTAAAGGTTTTCTGCTTAACACTTTGGGACAGCAGCTCAGAACACTTCATAAAGAAAAAAGCAAAGCAACTGAAAACAGCCAAATATATGGACATGGGCAAATTTACCTAACTGGACTTGTTACCCCAAAACAAAGCAATTAGGAAAAGTTTTGAAATTGAACTTAATGAATTAAGCCCAGAATAAATTTATTGCAAATATATATGATCATACCATGTAAATAAATCATGGTGAAGAATAATCCATTCTCTAAACTTCTCTCCATCTCCCAGACCAGTTTGCTGAGTGGAATGAAAGCCGCTGGGAGTATTTCTCTTAGCTTGGAAAAGACCAATGATTAAAAAGAATGGATTTTGCAATTTAACTCTCATTAAAAAATAACCAGTTTCTAATCGACTTAAAGCACAGGTCTATACGAAAATAAGAATAGTCTGACAAAGCATGGAATTTTGCTGATAGTCAGCACTCCTGTAGCCTTTCATGATCATATCTAATTTACTTGTAAGAACTGGAACAGGAAATGTTTTTTCCTGCTACATGTCTTTTGAGAGTGCTGCAACAATAGAATTTCATATGAGGAAAATGTAGCCTGGTATAAGTTTTGAGAGCCAGTTCCTCAGGTTTTGACTGTTTGGACACTCCAGTATGGCCTTTATTGCCATCCAGGTGAACTGTATCAGTAGAATAACATTGCAGATCATGAGTCCAAAGAGTGTCCAAATGGCAGTGGTGTTGGCTTGAGGCACACGATAGCTAAAGAAGAAGGTTCTACTACTACAGGTAGAATCTCTGCTTGAAGTCAGGAAG
Organism: Melopsittacus undulatus; assembly: GCF_012275295.1. NCBI lineage: Eukaryota > Metazoa > Chordata > Aves > Psittaciformes > Psittaculidae > Melopsittacus > Melopsittacus undulatus. Next base: position 97,238,440 of record NC_047528.1, read on the forward strand.
AAGTCAGCCAAGTGTTACCCTAAAATGAGTTTCCTCTTTTCCTCCTCCCAGCGCAGTACTCCCCAGAACTAGTTGCTAAAACTATTCCTTCACAGGCTCTTGAAAAAAAATCAGGGATTCGGAACTGTAATATAGGATTAAAATGTGAATGATTTGACTCCAAGTTGACAGCATGTGCTACATCTAGTGAATGGAAATCACACTATATAAGTTAATTAATTGCTACTAATCTTCTGCAGTTACATTTGTGCCTTTCTGTATTGTCTTCTTGGTGCCCTGGAAACTCAACTGAGAACTTGCATGTTTAGAAGGTAAACTGAAAGTAAATTTGTGGGCCTGCTTCCTGTGAAGAATTGAAGTTTCTAGTTGCACTGTTACAAAGATATTTCTGTTTAATTACAGGGAAATAATACATGTTCTTTATCTCTCCTTGAAAACTTTTGAATGTTCAAGACAAGAAAATTAATTTTGAGCAAAGAAAGAAACAGAATTATCTGCTGTACAACTAACCTTCTACACTTAATCAGCCTGTGTTTTTGTGCTTCTCTGTACTTCACATTAAAAATGAAATGTGCTTCCAGGTATGCCAAATACCTGTCTAATTGTTTTGACTCCATTACATTTATCACCACAAACATATTCGTAACAAGTTCTATGAACTGAAAGATACTTTTCCCTTAGAGCACAAATTTCAGCTCCAGTTAGGCTTTTACGGTCTTGCCTTGGAACGGGCTCTCAGTCCAGGCATTTGTTCACAAGTTGCATATATACATTTGAAAGGAAAACATAAAATCACACTTTGATAAAAGCCATAACTTCCTCATGTTGAATAACTGACAGATTTCACAGAAATACTTATAAAACAAGTAAAGTAATCAACACCAAGTAATGTGTTCTAAAATTATGCTTAGGAACATCTTGAGATCACAACATGTACTTTAACAACTAATCTCTAAAGCCACATAACATTTAAGTGCGGAAAAAAAAAGTAGTCAAGAAATATACTAGTATAAATCAGTCAAATATTGTACGTAAGAGAATTTAATGACGTCATATGGTTTTCCTTATTGACTTTTATTTAGTTTCTTTTAAAATTTCAAGGGTTGTTTTTAAGAACAATTAATTACAAATTAAGTTCTGAAAGCTCTCAACATTTGTTCTGTTTTGATATCCAAAATCATGCTCTCATAAACTGTTTAAACTCTGGGACAAACACAGCAAAAGTGCTAGTGTGAAATTTTCTTAGTTTTATCTACAAACGAATTAGTAGCAAGCTGCTGACTTTCTTTTCCAATAATAAGATTCTTAAAAGTAGAAAAGCAAAATTCTGAAAATTAAATATAAAAATATCACGAAACAGTACATGCAGCAGAAACTGTTTCAGAAAAAGTATGTTTCACCACAGTGGGAAAATATTGGACCATCCAGAAGTCAAATGCTTACTTTTCTATTTGTAATAAAACAGAGAAGAGGTACAGTCTGTCAGAAAAAAAAGTTTTGTAAATTTGTTTTCTTCCCTAGCATTTAAAAAGAATTAGGTTGATAAAGATACTCTTCCTTCTACTGTGCTACTATGTCTTATTTTGCCCTTCTTATTCATGTAATATAATACTGTATGTATTACTTCTAATTAAATGTTGAGGATTTTGTAGGACAAGTTCATTGTAGATTTTCTTTTGGTTTCAGGGACTCTGTTCTTGCTACCTATCAACAATATCAAGTAAGGATAAAAGGAACAGTGAAAAATAGCAACTGACTAAGGCTACAAGTTCTTTAGGAGTCGGGCTATCTTAAAGCACTATTTATTGAAGCCAGGTTAAGACAAAATGTGAATTCATAAATCGTATCTGAAGCAGTCAACACAGTTGCAAACTTGAGTTATATGGGTGAAGAAAGGAAGAAATCCTGTCACCTTACAGAAGATTACATGGGGAAACTCCCTTTATCCTTCTATATGATCATACAGGTATTAGATATTTCTTATACTTCGCTCTTCCAGGATTACGTTAGGGAAGTCCTCTTGTGGGATGAGGAGGAGAGAATATGCCAGTAATATCCTTATACCTAGAACTCACTGTGTTCTTTCCCTGTGTTGGGGACTGCCATGTGAATCTCTTCATTAACATTAAAGTTGCTCTGTGCATACACAAACTTCTCTTTGTTACACTAGAAGCTATTTCTGACTTTGTAAACAGTTAATTTTCTAATGTAATGTAAAACTCTCATCCCTTCCTTTGTTGCCTATCTGGCATTCTGAGGAATGTGCCCTTCATTGCCATCGTACTGTGTCACTTGGTATGTTAAAGACATATGACTAAGTATCTAAATACATTTATTGTGTGTGTCTCATTATGGGCTCTTAAACGAGACTAGACATGAGAATAATTAATCACTTTAGAATGAAAGTGATTTATTGCACTGAGGTTTCTTTCAGATGGCCCTCCAAACTAATTAGTGTTTAGTAGATACTTTTCTCCAATTAAATTTCTGGATCAGAAAGAACTTGGGAAATTTGGAAACGATGATAAACAAAAACAATGGTTAATTAGAAAAAAGTAGTTTTTAAAAATGGGCAAAAACAGTGAGAGCACAGCATGAGCTAATGGCAGGCTAGAACTTTATCCTGGTAAACATGAAAAAATCATTATTATAATCAGACATAGTAAGCATTCAGTGTATAGCCAGGACCCGTAATAACAGGGCAGGTAGATAGATTCTATTGTAAGGGGATAACAGATTTGCTTCATCCATTTAGGAGCCACCTCACAGAGAATAAGAGAATTCTTTGAAACCGAGTCTGTCTACCCCTTTCTATGAAGCTCAGTTTTCTCTGCCTTACCGTTTGTGTGTTTCACCTCTGAGGAATACCAATCCACTACGTTTCAGTTTCCTTACCACAGCTGGATTCACCCGCAGTGAAGACCCTACCTGACCCTGGACAGCTTTGCCTTTGAGGAAGATTCTTTTACCTTCTTTTACAGAGCCTAGGCTTGCATGCTGGCACACATTAAGCACACTGTTCAACACGTTACCAAGTTTTGGCTTGATGCTATTCAAGACTCCTGAGCTCAGGGATAATACTGACCATACTGGGCAGGGTTATTCTTTTATGTTCTGTTGTAGCACCAGTGGGATTTTGCATCAGGTTAAGAGGGTTTGAATATATCAGCTATTACTGTCTTCCTCAATACAGAGTTTGTAAAATAGAACTGTGAAATAGAAGTCTAATAGAGATTAAAAAGCAAAATCCTTTCACATGGCTCCCTTATAAATTTCTGTCTCTCAAATAGTCTTTTTCTTCTGTAAAACCCTATGTTGCTAGGGGAAATGTAAAGTAAATGAAGATATAGAAACTTTTAAAGTAGAGTTGCTAAAATGTTGTCTATATTTTAAAGAAAACTGCATTTTAAACATATTTCAACTTGTCATATGCTGATCCCTGAATTGCTCTAATTGTCAAAATAGCTTATCATCTATTGAAGCTTATACTGATGGAAACTATCTTTCCATGTATATGTACACATATATATGCCATACCGTAAACGTGCATTTTGTTAAAACAATAAATTTAGATTATTCAGGTTGACTGCTACTGTTTCCTAATGAAACTGAATGTATACTAGGAGCTGTATAACAAAACTATCAACATTTTCTGGGTTCGTATCATAGATGGAACAAATAGTGTGTTTTCAGGTGTGTTTGAAAGGCATGTTTGAGAGGGGGGAAAGAATGACTCAAAAGTAAGTGGGCTACATGGCTCTTAATGTAAGAACAAAATGGACACAAAAGACTTGAAATGAATATAAACTTTACCCTAGTGAAATCATGCTAAGGAAAACATAGAATGCTGCTTGGTTTTATTATTAATCTTATATAGTGTTGAAATTGTAAAAGTTTAAATTTTTATTTCAGCTGGGAAGATGAAACCTCTGTTCCAGAGATAACTTTAAGGTGTGCTACACATGGAATAATACATCTACTAAACTTTATGTGGAGATGTGTGTAGAAACACTGCAGTTTCTCTATACATGTCCTATTTCTTCAAATCATGATCCAGATGTGTTCCCTTTAAGAAGGCTACATACAGAAACCAACATACAGAAACAGATTGTGCTGATTGTGAAACATTCAGAAGTATTTCCATGCCAGGAGAAAGGAAAATAGCTGATCAAACCATCTTTGAGTGTATGTGATATTTCTGAGTCAGAAGTTATTGTTCAGTCCCTTTTCAAAAGCATCTCTTCTTAGTTTATGCTGGGAAAGAGCTCTGGGGAAGAGTGTGAGGAGAGACAACATGAACTGTCCACAGCCCCCATTCCCTGTCCCCCTGTGCTGCTGTGGTGAGAAGATAGAGGATTTGGGATTAAAGTTTAGCCCAGGAAGAAGGGAGGGTTGTGGGGGAAATATAATTTTATTTCTCATTATTTTACTCTAAATTTTGATTGATAAATTAAATTAATTTCCCGAAGTTGAATCTGGTTTGCCCATACACTAACTGGGGTGTGATCTTCCTGTTCTTATCTTGACCTATGAGCCTTTAGTTGTATTTTTCTTTCTCCAATCAGTTAAGAACAGGGAGTGATAGAGGGTCTTGATAGACACCTGTCACCTAGCCAGGGTCAAGCCACTACATTACTTTTCTGACACTCATTGTGAGGCATGAGGAACTTGAGATAAGGATAGTGATAGTGACTGGGAGATGTAACAGGCAAAACACTGAATATTTCTAGCAAGCAAGAAGCAGAATGATTGTGTGGAATTTTTGTTGTACTTGTGGTGAAGGAACGAGATGGTGTGTGTGTAAATTGTCCACTTTTGTCAGTGCAGTGATGATATTATTTCTTTATGTTGATGAAAGTCTAGTTTTTGAGGATTGTAGATTATGTGATGAATATGTATTAATAATTCTGAAGTATGTGATTCTCACAGATGAGGGGTGTAATGGAGGAAAAAATGTTATTTTCTGAGTAGTCAATCTTGCCAAAATATTTTATCACACAAAATATGGAAAGAAGTAGAAAAATCACCTGAATCTAAAGATTTCAGTGAATGTTCTCATAATAATAGTAATAGTAACAGTGATAATTTCCAATTTAAAGACATTTAAATTAAGTAGTTGGACTTCAAACTGTATATATATTTTTTTTTGCAATTAATTTGTTCTTAGTTTGTTAAGAATTCCCCTGATTCTTTGTCGTGCAGCTAATAGTGTAATTATAAAATACTCCCTACAGTGAATACTACATTATCCATTGCAAAATATTGTGCTATTGTGGTATGAAGTGTGGATAGGGAATGACTTTTTCTGCAAAATTAAGCTTACATCTTAAAATTTCAGCAGGGAGCAACTGTTTTGTAAATAAGATGTAGCTCTGTTTTTTATATTTAGTTCTTACTGCAATACTGGCATGAACTTCGGTGACAAAACATTGACTCCATCCTGCCATTATGTATTCTTACTTTAGCCTCCCTTGTAGAAGCAGCTCACGGGATTGACATTTCATTAGTGATAAAAAGACTTGGATGTTTATGAACTACTACTCTTTTGAGCAGTTTCTAATTTATTACCCTTTGTCCTACAACTCCCAGAGAAATGCAAACAAAAATGTAGTTGAAGTTAGACCAATTTAGTTTAAATTCTAATTTTAATATTCTCTCAACATATACATAAGCACAGTGGACCATTTGAACTTCTGTATAAAAAAATGCATACAACAATAAACTAATTCTGTGACTCACTACAAAATATGTCCTAGTCATTCAGGCTCTCATAATTAATTCAGGCTTGGCCTTCCAAAGATTGTAGGGTAAACATAACACTGTCAGCTTATGGTAGTTGCTATGTCAAAAGGAAGATGCAGTCAAACTCCCTAGCATTTAGTGAAGAAATAGCACTGCTACTGACTGCAGTGGCTTGTGTTCTTGCAGTCTGTTCAGCTTTAAACTGGAATAAGAGTCTTGGCAGGTCAGCATTGGCCAAGTGTGCTGCCCTGGAGAGTGAATGTGCAGAGTTTCACCAACGACAGGATTTTGCAGCTATATCGGTAATCTATTCTGGTCACAGTATTTTCCACACTGCCTAAAGTGTCTCTCCAGGGACACTGGTACACACCAGCCCCAGTGAGTGAAAAGATAACAAGAAATCAATGCTTGCCACAATGTTTCATGTTTGCCACAGGCTGCGCTCCATGTAGCATGAAGGACTGGTAATTTCATCTTTATTTTTTTTAATGTTTTTTAGAATTACTGAAGAACAAGTTAGCCCAGCTGAACCAGAACTGTGAAGACTTTCTTTAGTCAAAAGGATCAAACCTTCCCTTCTTGAACAGTAGTTAGCTTTTGCTCTGACATCAATGAATGAGTGACAATTATAGGTCTATTTTTCACACTGCACAGAATGATTCTGGCACTAGGTACTTATAGCATCATAGAGTAGTTAGGGTTGGAAAGGACCTTAAGATCTACTTCCAACCACCCTGCCATGGGCAGGGACACCTCACACTAAACCATGTCACCCAAGGCTCTGTCCAACTTGGCCTCGAACACCGCCAGGGATGGAGCATTCACAGCTTCCCTGAGCAACCCATTCCAGTGCCTCACCACCCTAACAGTAAAGAATTTCTTCCTTATATCCAACCTAAACTTCCCCTGTTTAAGTTTGACCCATTACCCCTTGTCGTATCACTACAGTCCGTAATGAATAGTCCCTCATCAGCATCCCTGTACCCCCCTTTCAGAAACTGGAAAGCTGCTATGAAGTCTCCACTCAGCCTTCTCATTGAAGTTTCTGCCATTAAATAATTAAATTTTTATTTAATTAATTAAATAATTAAACAGGAATATTTTAAATCTCAAATGAAATCCCAGAAGACCATGACAGTACATTAGGTATGTGGCCTACCTCAAGGCTCCCCACCTCAGAACTGGTTATTCAGCTTTGGCAGATGGTATCAGAGACCACGTACCCTATGGCTACGTGACCTGCTGCAAACCAGGAATTGAAACAGCTGCCTGAACAAAGCCTCCTTTAAGAGCCAAAGACAAACTGCAATATCAGTGAGTGAAAATTACTTCTATAAGACTGAAATTTGGAAATCATGGATGGGTAATCTGTTTTATTGCAAACAAGGCAGGTTTTTCTAAAAAAAATATGATCTCATACTGTTTGCTATTTATGTGGTCTGCACTATTGAACTTTTATTTCAATATAAATAACAGTCAAAACTGCAATCTAATCAGAAATCAGTTTATGAGGTAGAAAATCTTTTTGAATGATAACTAGAAGCAAGTTGTAGTTCATCGGGGTTTATAGTACTTTCTAGAAGCTGGTTATTGAGAGAAATTAGATAGATAAAACATATCATTGCAGCTATAACATCATTGCATAACAGCAGGAAAAAAAATGTTTTAGTGAGTATCTGTTTGCAAAAGCGAAGACTAACAAAAACCTGTGCTATCATATTCCTAGAGCTATTTCAAATAAAAATTGAAATGGGCTTGAACCCTTATTCAGAAGTTAGAGAATAAAATTTGTAAATTCTTTCCTAGATGTTCTTAGCATTCTGAATTTGCTCCCTACATCTAACACTTTAAATGGATAACCAAAGGAGCTTTGTTACACAAAACAGAACGCAGCAACTAGAAAAATTAAATTGCACTGTAAAATTGACAGATTGCTGTGTAAATCTGAAGCTTTCGACAGATTCTGTAGCTGTCTCAGAGAATATACAAAAGCAAAAGGCTCATCTTTTTGACTATTTACAGTGGTGCAGCCAAAGCACTACATTGGTTTATTCAGACCAATGTACAAGTACTGATATCTTCAATCCAAGTTTGAAAGAATTTCTCTTTCTTATTTATGCTAATACTTTCAGTGAGGTGTTAACAAAAGGTTAAGGTAGAAAAGTTACTGTTTCTAGTAAATAAGAGATATAGGCAAATGTCCTTTTTACCACTCTCAAAGTGAAAAGTCAGCTGGTGGTGAGCATGAAACATTTTTATGCATCGTATAATCATATTTTTTCCAAATCTTGATTTTTGTATCTGGGTACTTGGAGTAAGAATGACTCCTGATTTCTGAACCTGTACTTTGGAGGTGCATTGAAGAGGAGGTACATTTTCCTTTTGTAGATCAGGATGCAGAAAAGAGGGATGGAAAAAATTGTGAAAATTAATTCTCCAGCCAGGAGGTATGTCCTGCAGTCATTGAAAAAGTCATTTGGGGTTTGCAGTGGTGTTTGATTTCACCTGTACAAGAGACCTCCAGGTGCCAGGCTGCTGGGCTGATGGACCCATCAGTTTTTATTGTTCCTGTGATCATAGCTCCCCTGACAGGAAAAAATTAAAGGTGCAGTTCCTGTGGTTCACACCAGTAAATTCTCAGGTTCCTCTGAGAGGAAAGAAGGACTGGTAGAGGATAATGACTGTCAGTCTCCTGGTATTTATTTGTCCTACCTCAGTAACTGGAAGACTTTGAAATCTGCTGGTAAGTGGCAAAACTAAACATTATTGACCAGAATGAAAAGTTAATATATTTTGGAAGATTTTGGACTATATGTTATTTTTGCATACAAATAAAAAAGCGTGTGACTTTTAATTAATTATTAAAAGCAAATCACATTATTTTTCCCCTCTGCGGTTTCCTCATCAAGTCTTTAATTTGTTCTTCACAGGAACAAATAGCTGGTAGTCTTCAGGAAATATTTTTCATTTGTAGGAACATGTCTCTTTCTCTGCAAGATAAAAGTATGAATTTCTGCCAAAATAGTTTATCTATCTGTCTACAAACACATTTTTTTTAATAAGGCTCCAGGAATACAATGTAGTAATCATATGGCACTAGGAAATATTATGCTGAGTGTAGGAGCAACAACTAGAGATTTTTAATGTACCATTAAATAGTAACTCACAGCTGCATGATAGTGTCTAAGCAACTGTTGAAAAAAATAATTTAAAAATATGTCCAGAATAAAAGAAAATATGTATAAAAGTAAGGAAAGGTCAGTGGTTTTCATTTTCTAATTAAATTTTATTCACATTAAAAGCATTCTTTAGATAAAGCAATGAAAGTGCTCTTTGGTCAAAGGGAAATATTGTTATAAAGTGTTTAAAGGGGAGAATGATTGTGTGGGTACAACAATTTCAGTTAATCAGTAAATAGCAGCAAAAACACATTATATGTCAAAGACAGAAAGAGCAGAGTATTCTGCACACAATGAAATAATACTAATGCTCAATTTCCATTTGTAATCATGTTAGAATCTTCCAGGAGAATAAACCACAATAAAATATTAAGTGATGTTTTCTACTCCTTGCAGTGAGATTTATTATCCCATAAATCTAAAAGAATCTGAACTCAGAAATGCTTACATTTTTTACTGTCATGTAAAAGGGTGGCTTTTCTGGGTTCTGGTAACCATTAAAAGTCTGTTGGCAGGACATACACTAACAAAATAATACCATTATCCAAAACTATTATGAAAAGAGGTCTTGTAGCTATAAAATGGTTGAAAAGACATCATAAGCTTTTTCCAGTCCTTAAGATTCAGTGTCTAAACACCTAGAGAAAGAGATAATCCTGATGAGATGGAAATGGATGAGAAAGATAATATTACAAGCTTTTCACATTTATAATCTCTAATTGTGGAGGAAACAATAAACAGACTTTTTTTTTTCATAGGAACACATAGGCTGCATACTGCTTTCTTATGAGACATCAGAATTGGAGAAGAAGCAGAGAAAATGCTTTGCCCTGTTAACAACACATATGCATATTCTTTTATTTGCAGTTCAGTTACTTTATAGAGGATGAAGTCACCAGTCAGCAAAATATTTCAGAAATCTTAATAATAGGAACTGAGAGAGAACAAAAATCCTGAATCTTAGACTATTCTGATGTGGTTAAAGATTAGCACATACATAAATACTTGTCTGTTTGAAAGGGAAGTCAGGACTGTACAAAATTGGTGAGAAGACTGTTGAACAGTGGAGTGAGAAGTTTCAGCCTGAGGAGAATATCTAATACGACTTCTCTTGTCAATGATACTGTAGTCTGAGGTATTAGTTTGAATGGTCTGTTTATTTTCAAGATTCTATTTCTGCCTGTTTTAACCTTTCATATATTTGTGCTGTAATAAAGGATATGCTATTCTCCACTGTAACAAGAAACATTGTTACTATAAAATGTATTTCCACATTTTTTTGATGATTTTTACCTGTATTTTTATTTCTGTGCATTTTTTTTATGTAACCATGTATTATTATATTCTTCATCTGAAAAAGAATGAAGTTGTGCTGAATTTTGTTCACCTCTGTTAATGATGCATTGTATTGCTCCTTTAGTTCATTTCAAGGTGACAGTTCATTTCAAGGAGATACTTATATATATCTGTATATACACATGCTATATTTAAAAGTGTCTGTCACTGGTTTTAACTGTTTAAAAAGTTTTTATCAATGTATGTTCTGTTTTTGCCCAGATATATAATCCTGTTTGACCAGGTTTTTCTTTTCAATCTCAAGATAGTTTTTTTTTCATAGTGACTTCAGGGTGTGTGTACACAGGAACTAATTTTTTTCTTTATTTGGTTTGATATCTTCCAGTATATGCTTTGCAAATAGATAATTACCCTCTAAAGCAGAGAAGCTAATTGTTATTTAATAACAATTTAAGAACACATACTGTAATATCAGATCCCACATTTTTCAACATACCATCACTTTTGTCTCATACATATATATATATACACACACACAAAGAGAGAGAGGTCTTTCCCTAGTCCATGGACCAATCCCTATAAACCTGCTGAATTCATGCAGTCCATGATGTCAGTCTCCATCTCTTGTAACAGTCTTTCAGAGCAGAAGAGATGGTGTGCAGTCCCTGCAATAATTCAAAACCAAAAACTTAAATTCATATATGCTTTCTGCCTTGTAGATAATCATGCGTTTTTCCTTTTACTTTTATAGAAAAGGATTCTTAATAGGTTTTGAAGTATGAATGGTGACATTCTTGCTTTTGAGAAAAATGGACAAAGCTACATAAAATGGGCTTAGACAAATAAATAGCCAATACTTTTGTAAACAGGCTCCCCAAAAGGATAAAGAGAATAGATTTCTAACCTGTAGGTGAAATGCCTATGGAGATGGGTGCAGTGACATCAGTTGTGACCCTCCTCCCTTATCTAAGACCCCTGAAATATCAAGAGTCCACAGCTAGGGAAAAATATCTGGTTTTGTTACCCTACCTCCCAGTTTTTAAGTCTTGTCCTAAGTGGTAGTGTTACCTTTCTCTGTATGGAATATGATGAACTGTGGTTGATCTGTGTAAATTTTGAAAAATTGAGTTTCCTGGTCACATTGGACACAATAATATTCCTTGTAGGAAGAACAAAGGACTTCTGCTGTGACAACAGCAATGTCTGTGAAAGGAAAGTCTTTTATTGTGAGTAGAAGAAAGTGCATAGAGGATGGGAGAATAGGATTATACCTAACCATTTTCAGCCCACTGTGTGCAGCCAGCATGTACAGTCAATTTTGATCTTGCTCTATAGCATCAACAGTGAAGGGCTATTAAAGACTAAGTCAATCTTCCCAACCTTTACAGTACATTGCCTGTTTCTTCATATTCTGGCTATTAAGGGGATTTGCTCTGCCTGGGCAGTTTGTACAAGCACAGTCTGTAAGAACTGCTTGTAGTCATCCCAAAGGGAACCAGCAGAACACATACTGTAATATCACATCTTTTCTTTCTACCTCATTTCTGGCAGGCTACACTAATAGAGGCAAATTTTAACACCATTAATTTGTTGCCATTTGCAATACTTTCTGGTTATAAGCAGTGTTGTTACAACTGATAAAGTGAGGGGGAAATAGTACTCTTCTAAAATTGATTGGAATATTCTATCTCATTACATGGTCTTTGTGTATGCAGGATAGGGAAGTGCTCTGATATGTATATATACATACACATAAATTTCTATAAAAAATTCTCCTTATGTCTGTTTTTTGATACTCATCCCATATGTATATAAAATTATGCACTTGAGTGAAATGCAAATGCAGTAAAGTTTTTCATATATCGAATTATAAATGTGAAATACGCAGTTTGTTGGTTTTCCCCAAAGTAGATATTGCAACCAGATATTTTCAATATTCAAACTTTCAGCTGTCTGCTTCTGTCTGATATCAGTAACTGCCAGTGTACATGGGATGGGCTGCCCAGACAGGTAGAGAGATTTAAAGTAAGATTGCTTAGATCTCTCCTATAGCAAGCTCCTCAGAAAAGACCAAAAAGGTTTTAAAATTAATTAGAACAATTAAGTTTTTCAAAGCTCAGTAATAATGAATAAAAAAGTTGTAGGTTTACATGCAGTACTTAAGTTCTGTCTTTCCTTGAATACAAGTAATTTATTTTTTATTTGCTTTCAATCAACCAAATAGATTCCCAAATCACAGTAAAATCTTTGCAGTCCCTTTCTCTCAAGGAAGCACTTTCTTTAGCACCTGTATTAGTTTATCAGCTTAGATCAGCAGTGCAATTTTGAAGCAGGCCTCCTGTAGTGTGTCCTGTTTTGCTTTGTGAAAAAAGTCTGGGAATTCAAAATGTGCTGACCTTGACTTCAATTATTTTCACATCAATTCTTCAAGTAATTTGTGCGACACAGTTTTGTTGTGCTTAAATTTATCTGCTTTTTAGACTCATTTATGTATCTAAGTTAATCAAGCACAAGAATTCACTGTGAGTTCACTTTTTCAATTCCAAGATCAAGGAAAGCATATTTTTAGAAGTACTTTTCATAACAATTGACAATGTTTATTGGTTAAACTGGATCATAGTCTCATGGTCATGTCAATGGTACATTTCTTTCTCATAACATCATTGTATATTTCAAACTTCTAAAAAAAACGTCATGTTTTTAACCTTTTCTATCATACATTTATTCTCTCTGATTTTTCAGGAACTAAATAGAGTATAACACTTCCTTAACAAATAATATTGCAGGTTTAGAATCAGTCTAAAACACAGTCACCCTTTGAATGTCACATTTTCTCCTGTGATATTCAAATTTTAAAATAAATTTTCTTTATTTTTCACAAGGTAATTTTCATCTGCTGCAAGTTTATAGAAGCTTAATGTTAGCTGTTGTTTCTTAAGATGATTCAATATTATAAACTGATTTTTCTAGCATCATTCTTTTCAGAAATTTTAAGATACTAAGTGTGTATGTTTATTTTCCAAATAAAACCATATTTATTTTCCAGGGTGTCAGGAATATTTCTACACTTGTAAATTTTAAATTTTGATACAGCTTACTTACTTTACCAATATGCAAAAATATTGAAAGTATATTCAAGGGAAAAAAGAGATTTTTTAAGGTTAGGGATTGCCTGAATTAAGATAGCATGTTCAGTGTCAACCTGCTTGTGTTTGCACATAGTACTACAGTCTCTGAAGCATGGCAAGTATTTGGATGATGAAGGGAAAAGTCCTACATCCACAGGTAAATTTTTTCTTCAAAGACCTGGAGTGCCAGAGTCCCTGAATGGACTCCTTTGTAGGATAACATTGACTGCAGCCTTAAAAGCTATAGGTTAGCCTGCTAGCAAGTGGTGCTGATTGATTTCAAGGAAGGAATAAGAAGAAATCCAAAATTGGTGGAGTTGTGTCTTCAGAATGAGATGAGGGCCTGAATTATGTCACATTATCATATATCAAAGGAGTAACTACTGCTGACAATGGAAAAAAGAAAACAAATCATAGAATAGTTAGGGCTGGAAACGACCTTAAGATCATCTGGTTCCAACGCCCCTGCCATGGGCAGGGACCCCTCACACTAAACCATATCACCCAAGGCTTCATCCAACCTGGCCTTGAACACTGCCAGTATTCACAGCCTCCCTGGGCAACCCATTCCAGAGCCTCACCACCCTCACAGTAAAGAATTTCTTCCTTATATCCAATCTAAACTTCCCCTGTTTAAGTTTCAACCCATTACCCCTTGTCCTGTCACTACAGTCCCTAATGAATAGTCCCTCACCAGCATCCCTGTACCCCCCTTTCAGAAACTGGAAGGCTGCTTATGAGGTCTCCACTCAGCCTACTCTTCTCCAGGCTGAACAGCCCCAACTTTCTCAGCCTGTCTTCATATAGGAGGTGCTCCAGTCCCCTGATCATCCTCATGGCCCTTCTCTGGACGTCTTCCAACAGTTCCATGTCCTTTCTATGTTGAGGACACCAGAACTGCACACAGTGCTCCAGGTGAGGTCTGATGAGAGCAGAGTAGAGGGGCAGGATCACCTCCTTTGACCTGCTGGTCATGCTCCTTTTGATGCAGCCCAGGATACAGTTGGCTTTCTGGGCTGTAAGCGCACACTGAAGCTGGCTCATGTTCGTTTTCTCATCGACCAACACCCCCAAGTCCTTCTCCACAGGGCTGCTCTGAATCTCTTCTCTGCCCAACCTGTAGCTGTGCCTGGGATTGCTCCCACCCAGGTGTAGGACCTTGCACTTGGTATGGTTAAACTTCATGAGGCTGGCATAAGCCCACCTCACAAGTGTGTCAAGGTCCCTCTGGATGGCATTCCTTCCTTCCAGCGTATCCACTGAACCACACAGCTTGCTGAGGGTGCACTCAGTCCCACTGTCTAATGACATTGCATTGTAAAGGCATTTACTTATAGTTGTGTGTATGGGGTGGACATTTTTTTTGTTAAAATATCACTGAGATGGCCACAACAAAAGAAGAGCGAGTGGCAAAATGAAGACATTATTCGCCTGAGACAGTATTTTTTGCTAGCAGAATTTCAATCAAGCGTGATTATACAGGAAAAAGTAAGTGGAAAAGATAGGGTAGAAATTATTATTTGTATTATGTGTAATGCAGTAGAGATTACAGGCCCATTGTGCCAGATCCCAAACGTGAACAAACATGTCATCTGTCACAAAGAGATTATAATGTAAGCAGAAAAGGCAAGCTTTTGTAGAGAAAAAGTAAAAAGATGGAGAGATACACAAGTGACAGACTGATCTGAACATAGCTGTAGAAGTCCTGTGTAATTTAATGCTACATTTTAAATCCCAGACTAGCCTGTTACTCTGATGACTTAATTAAGCTTCTCTAAATGATATCTAAGAATGAGGGTTATAGGGAAATTGTATAGCAGGGGTGCACACCTTTACATATTTATTCCCTTATATAACTATTATTTTTTTCTGGAGTGGTAAGTATTCAAAAACCATTTTTTAGTCTTCTTGAGATGCTAGATTTTATGCACTATGAGTGCATGTGATATTTCCATGCTTCTAGTATATTTAAAGGTGGTTTTGTAACATATTTCTTCGTTCCATAATGTGTTGATAAAATATTTCAGTTCTCTGTTATAAACCAAGGTATGTTATAGAAGCACTGAAGTTGCTAAATACCTTCAAATGAGTTGTGTCGGTTTGTCTTTTTGGCTGAAAGTGTGGTTAACTGAGCTAAAATTAAAACCACCCTCCTTTTGTAGCTGCCTTTTAGCAATATCCATATTCATACTTGTCTGTGACATCTTAGACATTTCATGTGCTTCAGGAGCTCTTTGTGGTGGAAGATGAAATTTTTTGCCTGGCCAGTTTTCTGTGCCAAGCTAGTTCACTGAACTCTTCATTTAAATCTGCCCTTTTGAAGAATTAATTTTATAAAAGATTTTCTTCAATACATTTGCATTAATAATCAGAGCATATTAATGAAATCCTGCTGATACACATTTTTGGTAGAGAGAATCATCATGGAGACACTGAAAAAATTGATCAGGGAGCAGGTTTGGAAATCTTGGTATGAAGAAAAATTACGCAATTTGCCAGTTTCCAGAGGTGAGACACTGTTTTGATAAATTCACTTGTTCTTAAATGGGATTTGTAGACTGAAGGACCCACTGGAAGCTCTTTTTCGTTACTTTCTTCAAAACGTGTGAAGACAGAAGAAAGTGGTGTTAGTGGTGAGATAGTATTCATAAATGAGCAGACTCATTTGAGAAGGTCTACTGCTCCACTTACAGGAACAGGCCAGAGAGAAACTTCAGGCTAGATCCAATACCCTAACTACTGAGCAAGATACTTAGGCTTTCCTTGCATTTTTACAGGAGGACATTGAGGGTAATCAAATGAGACCTAAAATGTGCAGCATGCTTGTCAGGAGCCAGAAGCCTGCTCTTCAGCAGAGCTCAAGTAGCTTGGTGCTAGCTGGATGGACACATGGGGTGCTCAGGGCTTGATGTGGTCATTCTGCTCATCGGAGAAAGATGAATGAATAATTTCATTGGTAAGAGAGGGAGGAACCAAAATCCCTAGTCACAGGGAAAGTGTAATTGTCTAGTCTGGTATACAATAGTAAGGAAGAAAGGAACACTTCTTTTAGTTGCTTCACATGTCCCAAAAGCATCCCAAAGCAATTTTGAAGAAATAGTCTGAAGACATTTTTCTATATACCCCTCTTAAAATGATACAACTGAGACAGAAAAAGAACAGCTTTCACTGAGCCAGGAGGAGTCATCCAGATTCAGTATGATTTTTGAATCGTGATGGTTTTGCCACCTGGGAGAGAGGAGATTTGGCTCAAAGTCAATCTGTCAAAAACCATTGCACTTGGCAGTGTTTCATTAAACCAGAGATGTCTGAATGAAACATTTCTGTCTTGATAAGATAATTACTATTCTCTCTCTCTAGCCTTGATTTTCTTTCTGTGGGCTAGTCATGGTCTGAATACCAAAAAGATCAAGTCCTTCAGAGGCCTTCTGGATGCCAGTCAGGGACTGAAATAGACAAGTGTTGACATTCTCAGGCATTTTAAGCCTCTAATATTGTGTTTAGAGGGATGCATCTGAGGAGTAATTCTTTTTCACAGTTTTGTGCAAGTGGTATAAGCAGTTAGGTACTTCTCTTGGGATTTCCCATAGAACTCCAGGAGTAAATACTGAATCTGGTCTATGAATCTCTCTTTTTCCTTTTTTTGTTTTCTTAGAAACAAAACCATAGTTAAGTGAAATACCTAAATGGCAAATGAAAACTGATCTCTTTATTTAATATCTTGTGCGGATTATTCTTACTTTTCATTAATTTTGTGAACTTCTCTGGCTCTTCTAAATCAACCAACTTTCCTTTCTAAATAAGCAAATAAAATACGGATTAAGAATATACTGTCTAAATTTGTTCAAATTTTCACTGAAATCTTAGTAATGTATATAGTATTGGAGAATATTGAACATCTAAATTGAATGTAATTTTAGATATACAATTATATCTGAAATACTTGAGTACTCTAAATTTTGTTGTCATATAAAATAAAATACACGGTAATATAGAAAATGTTTTATATCACACTCAGTAGGTAAGACTTTTTATCACTGTCTTGAAAGCAAGCCTGTCATTATGAAACAGGCTGGCAAAACAATCTGAATTTCACCCAAGACAGTGGACTTAATAAGTGCTGTCACCCATTCCATTGGTATTAGTCCATGCTGTCACCCATTCCATTTGTATTAGTCCAATCCATCTTGAAAGACTGCAGCGAATGAAAATATGACCTTTCCAAAACTATGCAGTTGGCTGGCATGGCTGAAGTTTTATTTCATTTCTCTGTTTGTAAATAGTAGATGAGTTTTCTATATCTTGAACAGATATATCTCACAGAATTAAAACTGAAGAATCTTTGAGATACAGACTCAGCTTTTACATATATGCCCTGTTATTATATGAAACTCATATACTGGGCCATTTGGGGTGCCTCTAAACATCAGTGGTAGTTAAACAAATTTAGCATTATTTTTAGTATCTTCTAAAACCTTTTATGTTTTATGCATTCGTATTTATGTAGCTTTTTATATTTTAACATTATTAATAGCATAGAATTGAAAAACATTTTAATTAATATTATTTTTAAAGATGTTTTAGAAAGAATTCAGTCTCATGTATGTAAAATCCTAAAACAAATTACCTGTTTGATGCAAGACAAGAGCCTTCAATTTGTCCCTAACTAGGGACCATGCAAGTTAGCTGTTTTCATTCCACTTCTTAAAGTCAGCTGGTGACAATATCTACCCTAATTTGTATTTTTTCTGCCAGTACCTGAAAGGAAATCAGAGGATTGGTGTGAATATGTAAGTTGACTTCTTAACTTTGTGCGTTTTCTCTGGGACAAAGCTGTATGATGTGCAGCAAGCAGTGTCCTGTTACAACCTTCATTGCCCAGTGTCCTGGGTTCAGCAGTAGCAGTAATTTTTCTCCTTAGTAGCTGGTGCAGTAATGTGGTTTTGACTTTCAGCCTGGCAACAGTGCTGATAACACCGATGTTTTTGGTTGTTGCTCAGTGATTACTCTGACCAAGGACTTTCTGAGTCTCATGCTCTTCCAGGGAGGAGGGGAAGCTGGGAAGAAGAAGAGACAGGACACTTGACCTAAACTAGCCAAAGAGGTATTCCATACCACAGCACATCATGCCCAATATATAAACTGGGGGTAGTTACCTGGAAGAGCTAGATCACTGCTCGGGTTGGGCTCGGTCTTTGTTGGCGGGTGGTGAGCAATTGTTTTCCCTTGTTATTTCCCTTATCATTATTATTATTATTATTGGTGGTAGCAGTAGTGGTTTTGTGTTATACCTTAGTTACTGGACTGCTCTTATCTCAACCTGTGGGAGTTACATTCTTTTCTAATCTCCTCCCCATCCCATAGGAAGGGGGGGAGTGAGAGAGAGGCTGCGTGGTTCTGTGTTACTGACTGAGTTTAAACCACGATGCCCAGTAACTTCTCTTAGGTATTTTTAGTAACTTTTCTACTTCTCCAGACTTCAGATTCAGTCTGGCACCTCATTACATGCAGACGCTCTCATCTTACAGGTGTCTTTCCAAAATAAGTGGTATTAGACTAAAGTCGGACAAATCCTTAGATGCATACCTTTTGCCTACTGTCTATAGAGGTTTCTTGGTCTCAGTCCAGGTTGCGTACAAATGGAAGGGTTTAGAGCCAAAACCAAATACACATTTGAGTACTTTGATATCCAGGTTTTATACCTTAATTTTAGTTAAACTTCTGCCTATGTGATATTTGAAGTTCATGTTAAGAGAGTGAATTTGGTCATCTAAAAGTTGTGTGTTTGCCCAGAAGGCTACTAGGTTTTGGTTTTGGAGGTTTGTTTTTTTTTTTCTCCCAGAAGTGTACAATAAATATACCCATATTCTGTTCCTTTGAGTGTTTCTTATAATATGAATATATCTGTTCTGACTCATTTTTTTTTTTACTGGAAAATGTTTCCTGGAGTTTAAACAGCAGTTGTAAATATAATCAGTTCTGATTTTCCAGTCAGTGTAAAGCTGAACATCAGTTTTGTTGCATTGTCTCTTAGGTTGTATATAAATCTTAATATAGTCTGCACACTGTCATCTTTCTGGGTGTGAGGGTTTTTTTTGTCTTTTTTCAGAAATGCTGGAAATTGACATAAAAACATCTCTTATGTCCTGATGCTCAGGGCTTTTGTACTCAGAATACAATTGCTTTCTCTGGACAATCACCAAGTAATGCAGTCCTTAATTGAGGGTTTGTTTTTTTTACTTATAATTGGGATTCCCCACCTGGGAAGTTTTAATTATTCTCTTTCTTTTTTGTCTAGATGACTGCTTCTGACTGTTACATCATCCAGCAATCTCTGCAAACACAGAAAAAGAAGGAAAAGCCCTATCAAATGTAGCCAAATAATTGAAAAGAAAAAAAAGCTATTTAGATTTGACATCTGATCTAAAGTGTATGCAGCAAAGACAAGCCAGGAGATTGCACGTTGTGGCAGGGACAAGGGCCAGAGTACCGCTACTGCAGTAGGAAAACTGTTTTCCTCTTGACTGCTTTTTTTCTTTTAAGGAAAGCACAGTTGTCAAAGTGGCATTCCTGGTATCCTGGGGTGGAACCTATTGGGTACAGGGGCAGAGAGAAGTGCCATAAGTGGTTAGTAATTTTCATTCATTACACTCTCTTTGGGCACTTTGTTAGGATAAATGGCAATAGTGCTATAGATAATTTTTCATGTGAAAAGATATGTAGAATAAAACTGGAAAAGATATATAAATCCTGTTCTCTCCAGTGGAAGAAAGAGGGTGGTGAGACAGCGAGAAAGAAGAAATTTGGTGCTTCAGATTACTTAGCACTGACCACTGACTTTTTAGAGTTTATCAACCAGCCCTTTCCTGACTACTACAGGTTATGCAGATTAAGGTGAAAATTAAAAAAAAAACAAACAAAAAATACCAAAAAACCAAACAAAGACAGCCAAGTGGCAAAAAGCTAAATAACTCATACTGAAATGAAAAAAAAAAATGAGGTAACGTCCTAGCTAACATTTGTTAGATTAAAACTGTTTTCCTTTTGACTGCTTTGCTTCTTTTAAGGTCTGCTTGTTGGTTACCTTGTAGCAACTGCCAATATTTTTTTGATAAGTGCTTAAACTGACTTGAATTTACTGTAGGAATCACCTCTGTAATAATCATCTCCACTATCAGTAGCATGTCTCAAATAAGAGCATGCAGAAAGTCTTTCCCAGTCCCAAAGCAAGGAGCTGAGTTTCTCAGAACTGTGAATCTTCAATGGCATCTGGCAGGGAGATACTGAAATTTAGTTCCTCTGACCTGTGGAAGATGAGAGGCTGGAGTCCTGCCTGTGTTACTTGTTTGTCCTAACAGGTCCATTAGTTCCTGAAAACTTCTGCCAAGTTGATAAACAGAGAGAAAAATTAGATAACAGCCAGGCAAGGTAATTATATTCCAAGGTATGTATACTTGGTAAGGTATATATACTAGCCAAGGTATATATATTGCCTAGCCAGGCAAGGTAATTTATAACATACCTGTTCCACAGGGAGCAAAAACGCAGACTCATTCTCAAGCAGTCCAGGTTCTGTCACAACTTCTCTGTCAAATTAGCTGCAAAGTTCTCTTAGATCCTGTAGGTGTACTTGCGTGGCATTGTTCCTAATTTTTACATTACTACTGAGTACAGATGTTTATTGAAATCCTGTTCCTGTTAGAGGTTATTGTAAAATTTCTGTTAATTCACGCAGATTTTGGGTAATGTCTTTAACGAGTGTGCATCACATATTTTCCAGTGCCTAACATTTGCTAAACTCAAAAGAGAGGCAAGGTAATAAAATGGTGGCAAGCACTTAGGTGTCTTTGGCATAGCTATTGCATACAAGCTGTGTCTCAAAAATTTTCTCTGTTGTGGAAGTCGTTTCCGACCCTCTTGCACTTTGGTGTTTCAGTAGGGAAAAGGAAGGGAAGAATTTGCCATTAGATTTTTTTTCCTGTTAGTTTATACACTATTACTGGAAGAAGAAAAAAAAATAGTTTAATTGCACTCAATCTCATCTGATTGACAGCTGTATTAAGTGTAGGACCCAAGGAGGGGGTGTATTATGCACAACAAGAGGAGGAGGAGGTAGAAGAAGGTAACTGATGACACATGGGATCTGAGCAGGTTTTTTCCTGATCACATCAGTTAGTGTACATGGCTGCCCACTGCTTCTTGTGCTATGGGGAGCCTCTAGCACCTGCCTAGGGAGCTCAAGGCAATCCCAGGGAGTTGGATATCCTGCTCTGTGAGTGAGGTGCCCTCTGCACAGGGACAAGCGCCATGAGTGCAGACCAGGGCTCTGGCTGCTCTTACTGCTCTGTTGACATCACCAGCATGAGTCTCAGGCATGAGGCAATGCAGAGCAGTGGCTCAGGAGCTGGAGGTGCAGCTGAAGAAGGCACAGGAAGAATGAGTCCTGCACCCACACCATCACCATTCAGAAACATCTCTTTCAAAGCACTGCACTCACACCAGCAGGTACAGAGATACTGCCATGTGGAAGCCCCATCACACCACTGGGATACATCATCACCAAACCAGCAGAATCATGAAGGTGCTAAGAGCTGGAAAAGCTTTATTAAAAGCACACTCGCTGCCTGATCCACTCTATCATTTGCTGTTAATTTATGTTTTGTCTTGTTCAATGAAACACAGAGTATATTATTCTTATATTTGTTCCATGCTTACCACATTGTAAACCTGGCCAGAATTTAAGATTAAGATTTTTCCTATGCTTTCAACATGATCTTCTTCACAAACAGGGTCTCTGTTAAAACTGAGAGGTATATAGTTTGTTCATATTATACGCATATAATAATTCCTCGCATTTCATGCTACAGTAGCATGTGAATATCAGTCCAGCAAACAGAATGACAGCAATATATTAAGTTTTTACATTACTGTTATAATTCTGATGGTTTAAACTGCAAATTATTTTAAAAATCGATCCCATTTAACTAAGAAAGTTTCAATATAAGCTAACTTAAGAATAAGCCATCTTTAATAAAGTTGATGGCAGAGCATTAGAATGAGCTCCCCAGAGAGGTTGTGCAGTCTCCTTTCCTGGAGACATTCAAGAGCTATCGGTACACAATCCTGAATAATGTGTTTTAGGTGACCATACCTGAGCAGGGAAGTTGGATGATCCCCGATGGTCCCTTCCAGCCTCAACCATTCTGTGATGCTGTGGATACCTGCAACCTCACAGGCTTTTGGTTGGTCGGTTGTATTAACAATATGGGTATTTTCTGGCTGATTTCTTAAACCTGTTAAGACAATGGAGCATAATTTGAACCAGTGTGCTGACAATATTTCTGTTGCTGGTTGAACAGATAAAGAGAATATTATTTAACTACAATGAGAATTAAATAATTATTTTTTTAAATGAAGTTTTGCGGGCTCTGTCAAATAAAACTGTATAATTCAGCCTAAAAATGTGTAAAACAATCCTACTTAGTCATTAGAATGGCAGAATAGAATTATTTTGGGAGATAGAAATGGAATGACACAATACTTAAGTACTGCTTGGTAAATATTAATTAATCCTTTTGACATGGAATTATTCCTCTATTTTTTTTTATTTCTATTTCCTGAAGAAATTGCTGAGCAGTGTTTCAGAAGCATCTATGTGTTTGCACTAGTCTTAAACTGGATTACTTTCTGCAGCAAACAGATGATATCTTCAGAAATTTGGGCTATGGTACTAATAATAGGGATAGTAATAATAAAATGCTATTGGTTGCTACAGATCCAAATTGTTATTTTTTATGTAATAACCCAACAAGTTGTGAGAAAATCTTGTTTCTTTAAATGTTTCAGAAGCTGACTCTTGGTGAAATAGTGCCCTACACATATAGGATTATAGTGCCCTACATATATAGGATTTGGCTCATAGAAAAAACTGTAGCGTTGGAAGTTTCCCTGTCAATTTGTTAAGGATATTTACATGAAGTCCATGATAAGCTTAGAGCTATGACTTAGTTTAAGGTGAGGGACTACTGAATGAGACATGTTTATTGCTTCTTTTTGTGAAATTGGCTTGGCCTCTTTCCTGGACTACAGTTAGGAGGTCCCAAACTGAGAGATCAGCATGAAAAATGTCCTGAGCTTCTGAATTACATGGAGAAGTTTCACCAGTGTGGTAGGAAATAAAAAGAGGGATGATCATGAATAAAAAGAAGTTAAGTGTGATAAAGTTTGCAAGTTTGTCCAAGTCTGTGTTTTAGAAAGATTAAACCACTTCCTATTGTCTCTACAAAATAAGTATGCAACATTGTGAGTTGTCATATACTCCTTGCAATTTGGGAAGGTCCCAGCAATACTTGTACAGTTACGTTAATTTATGCTGAAAGGTATGACAGGTATTTGTTTTTCCAAAACAGAGCTACAAGAAGACCTCCGTGTGTTGTTACCGTAGCCTCATCTAAAGCCCCAGGCAGACTGACAATGAATACTTCTGATCTGAATTGGCAGAGTCATTAAAATCAGGATATTTTGGTTGATTGCTTCACTCTGAAAATCATTTCTGTTTCTGTGTGTTTATCTATGCATGTGTGTATATGAGATTCATATATATAATTTCTATTATACAAATCCTTATCTTGGTTGTTTAAGGTAGCTGAGAAGCTAGATAACTCTGCTGGAAAAAGTGTTTTAAATAGATTGTTTCCCAAATGCCTTCCCCCATGGACCATTTTGTATCTACTGCTCCACAGGTAAGAAAACGAGAAATTTTGAGGTCAATTTAGCACAAAATTCTCTTGACATATCACAGTTATAGAAAGATCATACTAAATACCATACTGGGAATCCACTGGGAATATTCATAATATGAAGTAGGTCTAAAATTTCCCATTTCTCTCTTGATCAGTTTAAAAAATGTATATTAAAAAAAAAAATAAACCTCCAAACCCCCAAAATTTGCATCTCTTACCAGAAGGATAAAGACATTTCATTTTTCTGAGTAAATACTATGCATTAAACTAAAACAAGTCTTCTTACACTTTGTTTATAAAGAACGCATTGTATCTGTTGCACAGAAATTTGCTTAATGTGTTTTCTTTCTATAGTTATGGTTATATGTGACCAGATGAGAAATTTAAAACTCACTGAAAAGATATGCGTTCCTAAAAATTATTTGATTTTCTGAACAGTTTGTTTTAGAACTGAGCATTCTTCCAATGTGGTTTATGAATAATTAATTTTATTGACATCACTAACTATGCTAATTCTCTCTGGAATTATTTTCTAGGGACGACACCCAAGACCAGTGCCCAGGATTCTGAGGTCCCTGCAGCTCACATAAGCTTGCCTCATATTTCTCAAATGCTCTCTTATTAGGCAGTGGGATAGATACTTGTCTCTTCAGTATGTCCCACTGGCATAAGGCTACTTGTACTACATGAATATGGCCACTGAGCCCCATGGATGTAGGGGGTTACTACAGCCTGAAGTGGACATACCAGGTGAATTTTTTTACTCCAGAAAAGATCTGCTCAACTGTTCTTGAAATCTCTGGAAAGCAAGTGATACAGTAACTTTGGTATCAAATCCTGCTTAGCCTATTTAAGTAAGTATCTCCATGAAAAAAGAAGAAAGGAATTAGCAGGCCTATGGGCTGGGTTAGCTATTGCGAAGTGAAACAGACTAAATTTTCAGAAACTTTCAATTTCAGATTTTTTTTTGTACTTGTTGTATTACAAGGGACACTTAACAACAACATTACTGAGAGTTATATCTGGAAATGTAGTGGCAGGATTGCCAGTATCATCTGAAAATGAGAATTTTTTTTCGGGAATATTGAATTTGCTGTCTTCTCTGTGCCAGTGTGGAAACTTATGAGTAAAATAAACCTATCAGATTTTGAAACTGATGAAGACAAACCTGGCCTGTGCTGTCACAGTTAGTGTCTATAAATCCATGAGGATTTTTTCAAGCTAAAAAAGTATTTTAAGTGTTCTAAATAGAGCATAATAAGTTACTGTTATGTATATGACACAATTACACCAAGAGAAAAGGAATAAAGTCTTGGTGCTTGACATGAACCTGCATGCAATGGGTATATCCTTAAAGGGCCAAACAATGGATAATTGGTTCTAGATGTTTATTTCCAGGAACAAAAATAAAAAATTAAAAATCCACAACTCATGGCTTAGGTCCCTGAAAGCGATTTGACGATTTGAGAGAGTTTACTTCTGAAATATGTCCTTTTGCTGAAGAATTTTACACAATAAGAAAGCCTAAAATGCTGTTTAGGGTCTGATTTTTTTTCTTTTTATCCTATGAAACATAATTCAAAATACCAAAGTTTTCTAAAAATAGAAAATAATGTTTTGATTGTATCTGCTTGCAGGGGAATTTTAGGTGAGAAAGTCAGATTTTTGGTTTTATCATAAGTGAAAGGACTCTGCTTCAGCGGTCTTTACAAAGGGGAGTTTGATTGTAGTGCATTTTTATAGTTTATTTTATGTTGCACTATCATCAAACAATCTTTTGAGGAATCTTGACATTTCTGATGTTAAGTGGTTTTTTTTGAAGGTAGAGAGAACAGATCATTAGGAGGCAAAGAAACTTCTTGTTCCTGTCACCAAATCTGTCTTTTGGAAAGGCGAGGATTGAGATAAAAAGAAGAAATCTATGTTAAATATAAAGATGGCTAATAAAAAGCCATCAGCACTGAAAATATAAATGTGTAATTGGTATTCTGTTTCCTAAATATAGATGCTTCTGTATAGTAGAAAGATGGATGTGATTTTACAGATTGCAATTTACAATTACTTTTATTCAAGGAGCAAAATTAGCGGAGTCTGGTATTGGGGACCTGGTGTTATTCTTGGATCTGCCCTGCTATGAACATTTGCTCACTTTTTGTTCCATTATTGTGTCTCTCTTCCCTTTTGCTCTCTCTCCCCTGCACGTTCTGCAAGTTCTTTGATGCAGAAACTGTATTTATTCGTGTTTGTTCAGTTCCTCTACTCAGATCTTTGTCTGGACACTTAAATGCACTTGTAAAGTGAAACATAATTGTCTGATAATCTCAGTGAACCATAGTGAATTCTGTGTACCATATGAAAGTTAAATGTATCATGCAAATTACAGTTACTGCAGTTAATAGAAGAGATGGCTTTTTTCACCAGCACATTTTGGTTTCACTGACGATAGTTGTAATAATACTACCACACACGGTATATGAAAAATACTTCCAAATTGCCTTTGGGCAATACCAGAAAATATTGTGTAGTGATGGTGTCAGTGGGACAGCATGGATCTGTACAGATTGTAGTTTAAATGTCTGAAAAAAAACCAGAAGCCACTACTAGAAAGCTTTTTATAGGTAATATTTTATAGGTAGAAAAAAACACAAAAAACTTTTTTATAGGTAATTGCACTAAAACAAAATACGTGTTTCAAATCAAAACTTTTCATTTTGGTCAGTGTAATGTTATGAATTTATTTAATGAAGAAGTTGCATTAGTTATAAACTCCCACAACATATATGCCTGAAGCAACTCAGTTGGGCAATTATAATTCTTTCATCTCAGTTTGCCTTTCTGTCTTTGAATACTGTAACTGTAACTCATATTTCCATTAAGCTATTTGAGCTTTTCCTCTTTCAGTGAAGCAATAATTGAGTTCTCTAACTAAAAACAGAATTTATCTCACTTCTGTGGAGAAACAGGGGCAAAACCCATACCTGACATTGAAGAAAAAAATGTCTAAGCTTAATGCATTGTCAAAATTAGTTAAGGACACATCATCCCTGGGAAAATAATTTTTGTGTATTACTCCTAATACTGCCAAGGTAAGTTCTGTATTGGGTCACTGCCATCTAATCACCAGTCAATTGTTCCAGTCAGAGTTAAAAGTATGCTAATGTATAAAGAAAGAAAAAATTAAAAAGTAGAACAATTTTCGATTTTTTTTTTTTTACCTGCTAGGAACATTAAATATTTTATATTGAAATCAAAATATGTAAATGTAAAGTCTGGAACACATTAAGCTCAATCAAGTGTGGAGAAATTCTACTTACATGCAAAATGGCTGGAGGGTAATTTATGTAGATTTCTGATAGCTTTTTTCAGTGTAGGTTTTCTGGACACAGGGCTGTAAGTAGGGCAGAAAGCAAATAACTTGTAGTTGTTTGAAAGATAAAAAATATTTATTTATTTATTTATTCTGTGTGGGACCTCAAATATATCAATATTGCAGAAGAAGAGTTAGTTAAAATCACATTCAGTTCTGAAATAGAGCTAAATACAAGTGTTATGCATTATGGCTGGTGTTTATAAGGCCAGGTACAATAGAGAGACACTCATCCCACTGCTAAAATTCAGGCTTCTGTGGAATTCTTTACCTATTATCATGGAAAATGACAGTATCTATAAATCTATATGTACTTTTTCAAAGCTAGAAAAGTATTCCCAGGTTTAATAAATAAATAAAGGGTTCCTGAGTAGTGATTTCTGACTGTAGAGCTGTGGATTAAACCTTGTGCTCAGAACCAAGATGTTGAATATGAGAATTTATGACAAGGATTATATGTTCTGGAGCAATGATCAAAAACTTTGAGTGCTGCAGAAGAAATGGAATTCAAGACAGAGAAGCCTGGACTTTTTCTCACATTGTCTCAACCTTTTTGCATGGGCTGTGAAGCTGCTAGACTAAGCCCTAGGAGCTGGGTGAGCGTCTGGTACTGTAGAGAGAAATGGTTATGCACTACATCCTGCAGTTGCAGCTGCAGAGCAGAAAACCTGGTTTGCAGAGGTAAACAGTGCTATCCCTGCACATCCTCTGAAACCTTTAAGAATTTATAATCCTACCTAGGTTATTATGTGGATTCTGTACTAAAACTTATTAAGAAACAGAACGTCTGGCTGCCTTATCTCACAGTGTTAGGAATAGGAGCCTTTATCCGTGTTCATTGCATTTGGACAGCACAAAGGAGGGCTGGCTTTACTGCTCTGCAAGCTTCTTCACTTAATTAAACATTTCCCATGTTGCCTTTTCTTCAGCCAGAAAAAAACAAAAGAGATGTTTAGATTTCATGAGAGAAAATATACGTCTCTCGTCTGTACAGGAATGACAGAAGTCCTACCTGCTGCCTTTGCTCTTTTTTTCTTTTTGATTTTTTTTTTAATTGGTTTTGCTTTTGTTTGTTTGGGATTTGTTTTTTTTTTCTTTTATTTTGGTTTTGTTGTTGTTGGTTTGGTTTTTTTGGTTGGTTGATTTTGTTTGTTTGTTTCATTTTTGTTTTTTCCATGTAGATGTTCTAGTGCTTGTGGATAATATAAAACCAGAGATAAGAGGGCTATGTATGCCATCTTCATGCCAGTACTTTTGTTTTGTACATCATGTCTTTCCCCACTTCATGTAATTCAGAATATAGTCAGTCTGAATTACATTTATTTAAGGTTAAACCACAAGAGGGATATTTATTGAAGAATTAATTTTACCAAACCAGAAGCTTGGATCAGTGATTTAACCTTAATCACTCCTTTCTAGGGGGGATTGAAATTAATGACTTCATAATAGCTGCATTTTGTATTTCACAGGTGTAGCTCCTATGCTATTTAGGAAGACTTACAACAAAAAATCAAGGTGATATTAATGATCAGGTAGTAAGGACTTTAGACTGATCTTTCAAATCGTTCATGAAAATAGCTTTCCTTATTGAATACTTCCAGTTTCAAGTTCAATAGCAAAAATTGCAACTTCTTTAAGGCAGTTTTCCTTGTAATGGGAATTTTTTTCATGCAGAAGTCTGATAGATGTGTTTGGTCCATTAGTCCTAAAATGTAAACTTTAAACCAGTCTTTTTCCAAACTTGAAAGCAAAGAATTCACTAAACACTCTTGAAATGTGTTGCATTCTTGAGACATTGACTGAGGCAGCAAAACCGAGAATTTAGAACAAGATGCACCAGTATATTTTCTCGTATGGAATCTGAATCCTGTATAAGGAACGCAATTGATAAGTCATTTCAATTAAATTATAGGTAAAATATGAACTGGGAAAACACTGTGAAAAGCATTAGGCTAATATATTTTACAAAAAGCATAATTCTGCATTGTAAAGTGCTACCTGTACTGACGATGCAGGATGCTCAGGGCAATGAGATGTAGTAAACACCATATTCTCCACTCTCTGTTTAGTGGTTAAAGAGCTTTGTCATGGTTGGAGAAATCCAAGGTTTTGCAAAATGTACCTCTACAAAGGCTCTGGAGCTCTGAGAAAGCTCAAATGACTGAATTCAGCCTTGTGCAGTATACTACAGACAGTAGGTAAGGTATACTTTTAATTCATGTAAAGTTTTGTAAAGATTCTTATAGTACTTAATGTTAGTCAAAAGTATTATGGATAAAATCATAGAAGAAAGGAGTATGATTTAATGAAAAAGTAATTATTTTTATGTGATTTCTTATACTTCCTTTAATACTGTAATATCAAAAGATCTTCCAGATATACATTAACTAATGTGCTTAACACAGTCATTCATGTATTCTTTCTTTTTCAGGAGTCAGCTGTATATACATGTAATTTTTTGGGGTAGGCATGTTTGTTTGCTTGTTTTTCTTGTATTAGAGAATTCAGGTTAAAGTCTGTCTTGCATCTGGAACTGAGAACAATGATCTTCAGATCATGTGCAAATTCCTTCCACAGTCAGAAATGGTGCAAAAAAGGCTATTTCTGCAGTGACTGACTGTATTGAATTTGAAACATTGAATTAATATTTGAATTAGTCATCTTCCTATCTTTTTGCTAACATGATGTATTTGTGCCCTCTTATTATTTGTGTACCTTTCACACATAAAAAAATATCAGGTAGCTTTTTTCTTTCACGCCCAGGACAAAACATATTTTGTTAGTATTATGTAATGCATATGTTAGTTTTCTAACAAATAGCCCTGTTAGTGTAGCTAAATCTGGTGCCCAAAGTAAAATCTCTCCCAGAGTAAAATCACCAGCAGAGGCAAGTTCAACTTTGAGCTCACAAAGTCAGATTACTAAGACAGACTTATATATGTGTGAAGAGAAGTTCTTGTATTTCAGGTCTCTTAAGTAACCTGTAATACACACTGTATTTTACCGTGAAATTCATAAATATATATATACTTATTTAATGATAAATATAAAATGAGATATGATGTCTGAACACAGTCACATTTGGAAAAAACTGGTGGCTTAGCTTTATCTTTAAAAAAGTATGCATTTAAAAAAAACTATAACTTCATAGTGAGATGCAGGGGCACATAAAGCTATCTGTTTCTAGATTTGAGGAATTAACTACAAGTAAGTTCACACTATATAATTCAACCTATATAAAAAAAATGTATTCATATTTACACTATAGGTCTGTGTGCTTAGAATTAATTTTTTCATTCTATACCGTAACTTTAATATTAAGGGCTGTCCAGAATATCTTGGCATGAGCTCCACTGGTGGTCATTTCCTCAGCACGAAACAGTGATTGCCCATTCATATTTCACTGCAAAATTACTCTTAAGGTAAAAGAAAATCCATTTATAAACAAACAAGTTGCTGTAACTCTTGCCCACATTTTTTCTGAATGCTATAGGAATGATTTACAAATAAGAACTCATCCATCAAATTTAATGTTTGAGTTCTTTGATAACATGACGTGTTAAAGCCATCTTGCATTATAAATACTAATAAAGGGAATGTGTAAATGAGTCAGAGATGAAAATTGCTTGCATATTTCTTATTACATATGCAGCTTAGTAAGCAGGGAAAACTGGTTAATGTTCGCAGTGAAAGAACTCCTAATTGTTCTGAGCACAGTTATTGTAGATCAGTTCCATTTGGAATCTATTTAAGGCAAGTGCAGATGAATAAATTAGGTATCACTGGGGATACTTTGTTTGTTCTTTGAAGAAAATTCTATTAAAAATTCTAAAAGGGAGCAGAAAGGAACTTACATATAACAGGACACAAATGGTAAAGCTAAGATGAATTAACCACTACAGCAGAAAATGTTTTGCCTTTTAGTCTCTCAGCCACTGCTGAGAAATACATCTAACTGTTCAGCACCATGAAAGAAATATGTATTTTGTAAAGCGGAAGCCAGCAGCTTGTAAGGAATGAAAATGTAAGATTTGGGAGAGCTACTTTGGATAAAAAAAAAAAAAGTTCACAAAAATCAAAAGAGTTAATATTTTCTTTAAAATTAATGTTACCAACAAAAAAAATATCATGATTTGCTTCCAAGTTAGAAAGAAGGGCAAAGACAACTCAATTTGAATTATTTTTTTCCCCCACAAAATATAATAGCATAAAAAAAAAACCCAAACCTGCTACTGATGTGAATAAAAGCATTGCAGGACACAGTCATGAAGCTTAGAATGGAAAGAAAATTGTAAAACATTTCATTAGTTTTGATTGAGAAGTTTTACATATAAAAATATTGAAAAATAATTTAGGAAGGTCTGTGTGCCTATTCTTAAAATATGTTCCTACAGTAGACGTGCACACAAATTCATCTTTGGCTGTAATAGTATCCTGTGGCTTAATGTTAAAACCAATTATAAATTTACAATGATGAAGTTAGCCAGGGAAAAAATATAGTCATGTAGATTTGTCATGGTTTGAGCATGTTTTGAGGGTGTTTTTGTTCAAGGTTTTTTTTTCCAGCCAGGTGGAGGAGGGGAGTCTGGGAGGAAGGAGAGACAGGGCACCTGACTCAGGCTAGCCAATGAGGTATTCCATACCATAGCACGTGATGCCCAGGAGGCATACTGGGAAGGAGAAAGCTGGAGGGGGGGAGCTGTGGAGAAAAATGGAGGAGGGAGCACATGGTGCTCGGCCGGGCAGGGTGGAGTGAGTTATGGGTCGGTGGCTGGTGGGGTGTTGTATTCTTTTCACTTGCTGTTTGCTGTATCATTATTATTTGTAGTAGTAAATGGCAGTAAGGGTTTTGTGTTATGCCTTAGCTATTAAACCGTTCTTATCTCAATCCGTGGGGGCTACATTCTTTGGATTCTTCTTCCTAACTCTCCGGGAGTTGGGGGACTTGGTTTAAACCACGACATTTTTGGCGCCCAACGTGGGGCCCAAGGGTTTGAGATAAGAACAGATCTGAGCGGATTTATGGTCTCTTGTCACAATGCTGATTTATTGGCTCTTAGAGGTTTTTCTCTGGATCTCGCTGTTTCGGGATTTTACCGGGTACTTTGTATATGGATTGGATGTGTTTGTGTTTGTGTCGGAGGCTTGTAATACGGTGGGGCTCCGGCTGCAGGGGGGGATGGACGTGGCCGTGGACTTGAACTTGTACCAGGCCGTCCCGCTGCTCTTCGCCGTCCTTGTCCTTATCCTCGTCGTCGTCTGTGTGGAGCTGCGTGAAGCCAGGAAGGAGCGGCCCCGGGAGCTGCCGGCAGCTGAGGCTGCCAGGGAGAGCGGCACGGGGAGCCAAACGGCTGTGGCAGAGCAGCGGGAGCAGGCGGGGGAGGAGCGGAGCAGGGCGGTAGCTGAGCAGGGGGATCAGGCTGTGGGGAGGGTGAGTCCTGCGGCCGTTCCCGACCCTCCGACGGCCGAGAGTGTCCCCCGGAAGTCGCCCGCCGACCCCCAGCAGGATGCAGGAGACTACGCAGCACTTCCCAGCAAGGCAGAGGAGGAACCGAGTCCCGCCGCCGTTCCGAACCCCGCAGCATCCGAGAATATTCCCCGGAAGTCACCCGCCGAGCCCCAGCAGGATACAGGAGACCAGGCAGCACTTCCCAGCAAGGCAGAGGAGGAAGATCCGGACTCGGGAGAAGAGAAGCTGATAGTGGGAGAGCTGGCAAGCAGGGCAGCTACATCAGCCCCAGTGACAAGTGCAGCAGCATCATTTGAGAGTTCTGATGGTTTTGAATGGCTTTTGGGTGCCCTTGGGACCTGCCTGCTGATTGTAATGGTGATCGGCATGTTGGCACACACACAGAGTGTGTTCTACCCACGGCCATTTTGTCTGATCCCAAAAGTTAAGCAGAGTCAGGTTTGGGTCTTGTCTAGGGTTAGACAAGGATATAGGAGCACCAGGAGACTGTCCCCAAGTCTGGACAGTCATGAGTGGCAGGGCATGTGGGACAGTATAGCCGGGTATCTGATCCACTGGGCCCCTCCAGTGCTTTGGAAGCACTGGAGGTGGAAGGCAGCTGTATGGAGTCCCCAGCAGCAAGCTGTAGAACTGCTGAAGGGGACGGTGAATGATTTTGGTGGGCCCAGATACTTCAGGCTATTAGTCCAGAGATGCAACTTAGAGATGTCTCATGATCGAGGGGTGGACTTAAGAGTGATGGTGTATTGAAAATGTGGGATCTGGGCATGACGTGAATGGTATGGAATAAGGGGTGGATAATGTCATGGTTTGAGCATGTTTTGAGGGTGTTTTTGTTCAAGGTTTTTTTTTTCCAGCCAGGTGGAGGAGGGGAGTCTGGGAGGAAGGAGAGGCAGGGCACCTGACTCAGGCTAGCCAATGAGGTATTCCATACCATAGCACGTGATGCCCAGGAGGCATACTGGGAAGGAGAAAGCTGGAGGGGGGGAGCTGTGGAGAAAAATGGAGGAGGGAGCACATGGTGCTCGGCCGGGCAGGGTGGAGTGAGTTATGGGTCGGTGGCTGGTGGGGTGTTGTATTCTTTTCACTTGCTGTTTGCTGTATCATTATTATTTGTAGTAGTAAATGGCAGTAAGGGTTTTGTGTTATGCCTTAGCTATTAAACCGTTCTTATCTCAATCCGTGGGGGCTACATTCTTTGGATTCTTCTTCCTAACTCTCCGGGAGTTGGGGGACTTGGTTTAAACCACGACAAGATTTTTTGTTCCTTGTTTATGTTCATGGCAGCAGTCAGAGGATCTAGCTGGTTGTAAAGACAAAAACATGTTGCACTAAGTATTGCACTGTACTGTAAAAAATAGTCAAACTGTTCAAAATGATGGCAAAGTTTGCCTTCATACCAGTGTAATTTTTTTTAAGTAAGTCATCTGTTTTTTCTTACTTTGAGTTTCTGTTGGCTTTCGTGTTTCCTGTAACATCTTGTGGCATCCATATGAAAGGTGAATTTTCAGAGGAAGAACAGTGAATCCTTAGAGTACTCTCATAAGACTGCGATCAGTCCTAGCTCCATAGCACATATTTCATGTGACTAGCTACCTAAGTGTGTCTACAACACAATTCCCCTTATGGCTCTGAGGTGGCAATTGTGGCTTATCTTGACCATAATGTTTCGTAGCTAAGTTGTCTATAACAGCATGTACTCTGCAGTATATTCACACACCATTTATGTATGTGCATCTTGCAATGACTCAAGGCCTTTTCTGTAAAATGAAAACTAAAATTATATTTTCCTTCAATATTAACAACACAACAAGAATGTATGCCTTCAACTACAGAAAAATCAACACAAGATATAAGCATTCATATTCCAGAATACAGGAAACGTGCTCTAATCTGACTTTGAAGGCAATAAGATCTGCTTTGATTGGGAGTCAAACTGTTCGCCAGAAATGAGAATAAACCCTGGTATTTACACATCACTTTATAAATTGTGATAGATCAAAACTTTCCTTTGAGAGTGGCATGTTTTCTCCTTTGTAAATTGCAGAGAATTCTGTAGCACCTATACTCACTGGGAAGCTACTAGCTTTGCTCTGTACCCTAGAGATTTGAAAGAACGAGAAAATTAAGTTATTCCAGGCTTGATTTGAAGATGAGCTATTTATTTTACAAAAAAAAAAATATTTAAACCCAATTTACAAGACACTATCATTCCATGAATGAAACTAGAGTTCAGTGGTAGGACTGCTCTGAAAATCCTAAAATTGATTATATTAATTTTTAATTGAATCCCAATAAAATGCACATGAAAACTCCTAACCTCTTAATCCATGCTTGAAAAGGGTCAAAGATTAAAAAGGTGATGTAAAGGAGAATCCTTTACCCACCCTCCATGGTTAGTAATACTGCTTTCCTTGGAATTAGAGCCTTGTGCTACCTCCCTATGCAAGAGAATGTATTTTAATTTCTCTGTCCCAAAGGCCAAAGCTTTCAGGTCAAAGCTAGCAGTCAAAGACTGAAGTAGTGAAGTGGAGTGGGAAGTAGAAGGAAAATAGAGAAGCAAAGGTTTAAGTGCTGTGAAATTGCATATTACTCAGAAAGGAGAAGTAAGGGGTTTGAGAAGTATTTGTTTGGAAGACAGCTCTTTGCAGCAGTAAGGTATTTAGCCTAAAGACATGTTCATTAGGATTATAGCAGTGGATATGATAAAAAAGAACTTGAAGAAGTTGAAATTTGAAATTGAAATTTATGACAGTGTCCAGATCTCCAATGACAAATTAAATAAGACACAGGTAAAGTGGTTACAAAATGTTAAATGGAAGAATTGGAGCACAAAGTAACTTTTTTTTGGCTGTTGTTCTGAGATCAGTTTGGATTCACTGGAGAATATGGAAACCACACTGAAAAGAATAAATTCAATAAAGTGACTCTATTTTCGAGATGAAGATACTGTATCATATACTTTGTAAGGCATTTATGGATTAAGGCGAAGGATTTTCTAAAAGAGATTGAGTGATAGAATTATTTGGAGTCCAGAAGAGGTACAAGATCAGTTAGACATTAGGGAGATGGTTAAGAAAAGAAGTAAGTGAAGCAAGAGCAGAATAACACAGTGCTTCCTTCACATTTGCCATTTTTGATCGCTATGCAGTGATTCCTGCCTTTTGTATTTCATCCCAGAACTTCATGAAATAAAGAAATATGGTTTAAGAAAAATTAATGTCCTTTTGCTTTGTTCATTTACAAAGACAAGCAAACAGTAAGACAGACCAAAGGAGATGGGAGAAAGTTCAGAGTAAAACTCCTGTGAAATGATGTACCTGA
Source organism: Melopsittacus undulatus (assembly GCF_012275295.1). Taxonomy (NCBI): domain Eukaryota; kingdom Metazoa; phylum Chordata; class Aves; order Psittaciformes; family Psittaculidae; genus Melopsittacus; species Melopsittacus undulatus. The sequence continues at coordinate 97,274,688 of NC_047528.1, forward strand.
CAAGCACATCTAAGGAAAATGTTTCTTGAAGTTCCCTGGGGAGTCAGGAAAATCAATGATCAGAGTCATTTCATGTTTGGAAGCCCTAGCGTAATCAACCTGCCAGCAACCTCTGGTAGGTACATAGACAGTGAACATCTGTGCACACTGATTAAGCTGAAGGGGATCATGGTTACAGGGCAGCAAGCTGCCTGTAAGGACGCCAATCTCATACAGAGAAAATGCCAAGCTGTGCACTTGCAGTGTGACTGTCATTCAGAATGAAAGTCAAAACAACAAAGCAGAGTGGTCAAGACCATTTATGGGGGTACTTACAGGAGGATTGCAGGGTGATATATGCTGTTACTGGTTTAGCAAAGAAGCAGACAAAAAGAGGGTGATCTGCCAGAGACAGGCCTGTTTGGGCAGCCAGAATTAAAGCTTAGGAAAAGACACAAATGGATGCTCTTTGCACCCCTTTTTCCAGATTTTCATGGGTTTAAAGAAGAGGAGGCAAAAGTAGAGGATATAAAATCTGGATGAAAACTGTTTTATGCCAAGTTAGTATTTCCTAATTCATCATAACAATCATGTATTATAAATGCTTTTTTTTTTTCCCAGCTAAAAAGAAACAGCATAGGCACAGACTATTAGAACATCTGCTGTAGAAATCTGAGCAACCCAATGCTTCAGAGAGGAAATGACTGCAGAACAGCTCCACAGGGGATGGTTTGGATGGTTGTCAAGGTGATGTCACTCTGGTTCTCTAAACCTGTGCTTTTAAAAAGCACTGGGATTGTTGGAATGGGGATCTCTACAGGCAGAGCCCAATTTGAGGCTGCTTTTTTATCGGCTTTGTAGCTGAAGGTAAGTCCATGGAGTCTGCACTTCTAAGGATAGAGGCTTAGAAGATAGAGGATTGAGGAAGGCTATGGAATGTTAAATTCAGGGAGATAATAGTTGCTTTATGAGGACACTAATGTAAAGAAATAAATGTGTTGCTGGTGACTCTTAAAAACAGTACCAATAAGAAATATAAAATAGTTTCAATGAATAGATAAAGTTGATAATAACAGTCTCCTGATTTTTAGGCTTTTAAAATGGGCATTGTGCTTGGTTTTGTTATCACTAAAATAGAGGAGGTTAAATTAGGGCTTTAGTCTAGCTAAGGATATAAAAGGGAAGGTAGGATGCATTGTCTCAAATATTAAGACACTCTTATATGACTGAAAGATACTGTTGCCTTGTAAGCTTTATCTCAGAAATCTATGGACTACTCTTTCATTTTTGCATTTCTTGATAGTAACCAGAATGTGATGTATCTGTCTTGAAGGACAAGGTATATAGTTGAGGAATTTTACTCTGTATTAGGTATAGATTTCCCTAATTTCATAAATGTGTCTCATAGGTACGTAGCACTTCAACATGCAGCTGCCACTGCTGGCAGTGGAAATCATACTATGGTATTCCTCTTTTCCCTGTTAAATCATGTAATTTCCTTTCTATACTTCAAAGAAAGACATCAAGGCATCCAGGAGCAAGAACTGGACAGAAGTGGGAAATCGATCAAACAATTTAATGAAATACTGAGTGGAGTTGTAAAAATAAAATCCATAGATGTTTAGGAAATTGACCTTAATAACAGCCACCACAGAGACATATGCCATCTTCATATGCACATTAACAAGGCACTGTATGCATATTGGGGCATAGACCATATAGAACTCCATCAGTCTTCTGAAACATGTTCTTTGAACACTGTAACACTGTGTCATGTATTATTTTGTACTGCCAGGGCTGATTGATGTGTGCTGACAAATATGACATATAATAAATGGACCACAGTGCTGCTTAGGAAACAGAAGTAAACTGGGCAGTGAAAGGGTCTGCAAACCAGAAACTGTCACAGGAGTCTCTGTATGGTCAACAGAGCCTTTGTAGTGAGAGCAGGAGATGAGATTTTATCTCTGTTTCATTTTGATTAAATAGAACTTTAAAGTGAACACCAGGAAAAAGGTTTGGGGGAGAACATTTTTCTATAATCTCACAAAATGCCACAATATGAAAAATTACTGTGGGTCATACATGCTTTTAATGAGAGAATAATTGTATGGTCTTCCATCTAAGAGAAGGACACTCTTATATAACCTACGACCTGCGGACTTTGCTGTCACCATCCTAGCTCACTAGGCCTGACAGTTAAACCTCAGGTGTAAAGGGTGGAGCCAGTTCTGCACAAGCTGCGCCTCACCTAAACAATCCCCTGTGCAGGCTGGAAGGGCTTGCTCTCCTGTCGGTATGGACAGGAGAGGGTCAATACTGCAGGTGACAAGGTGCATAGGAAGCTGCAGATCCAACCTTGCATGTGGGTGGACCAGCGCACGGGTCACTCAAGATTACTCAGGAGATGACAGTCCTGGTCAGACACTCCCTGATCACCTAAAGCACCCTTTTCAAATCAGATTTGCATATCCCACTCGCCCTTGGTCATCATGCTTGAAGTAAGCATGGTTAAAGCCCTTCCCAAAATCTTCACTGGCAAAGCCAAACCATTAATTACTGTGCCAGTGTAAATACGTTAAATTAACTCTCTCCCACTGTCCTCTTTCAGCTCCAACACAAATTGTGTTACCCCTTAAATCAACAGTCAGCAACTAAAATTTCAGCAGTGACACGAGATCTATCTGACTGACTTCCATTTCTCACAGGTTACTGGTTGTGGACTAGTGGTCTCACTTATGAGGCCAGAAGAGGTTAACTCGATGCTAACAGGGGTTAGACAAGTGCTCAGACTACCAAATCTACCAGCAGGTGTGCTTGCCTTCAAGCCACTCAGGGTGTGATTTACAGCTATGCACAGGCAACACATAAGCATGAATATGCTGGCTCATATTCATGAGCATGCTGTCCCTCACTGCATTGTCATGTACTAAGCATTCCTGAACTTCCTGTGGCAGGTAGGAATGAATAGGGTTTCCCTGTCGGTTTTCTACAAAGTAGATGAAATTTATTTTTCATCTATTATTAGCTGTTGCTTTATGAAGTATCATAGTTCTGTTTTGAGTGTCTTTTTCTCAGCTGACACAAATTTTCATGGCGAAAAAAGTGTCCTGGTAGCTGTTTCACCATTGTCCTGGGCAGTCTGTGTTAATACAAAGTGATCACTACTTGCTACCTGGTCCTATTAAGTATTTTAGATTTGTTTTCCACTGCTGTAAATGGCAATGCAGAAGACAAGAGGCATGGCCTCCCAATTAATTAATTAATACTAGCTAAGCCACATTTATCTTTAGGTATCTATGATGATAGCTGGTTTTGTTCATCTGGGTATAAGGAAGATGCTCCATATCTTTTCTGCTGAAACCATGCTGCTAGGAGTAAAAAATTCAAACTTACATTTGCAATGCACAAAAGAGCATTGTCTTCCAGTAAGCTAGCTATGAAGTCCAATAATAATATAACTTCTTTACAGTTCTTCATAAGACCAGTGGTTAGCTCAGAGATGGTGTTTCCCTCATGCACCTGTATCGTAGTCTCTGAGCTGTGCCACTACCCTGTGGTTCATTCACTTTTCCAGACATACACGTAAAGAAATCTCTTACGATTTTTATTTCTCTAAGCAGGCAAAAGAAGCTCACAGCCCATTCTCTTTGTTTTCAGGAGTAACTATTGCTTTGTCTTTCTGTAATTCTGCAACTTTAGTTCCTGTCTTCCTAGTACACAAATGGACATAGACAAACAGATTTTTGCAACACACGTGCACATGCATACTTGTCACCTCCACCTTCCATCACAGCTTATCTCCCTGAAAAACAGAAGTGCATCTCCAGTTGCCAGTTAAGGCAACATTCAAATTTGTAAAGGAGTATGGACTTACTTAATTTTTTACCTGGTGGCAAGCCTTTTGGTAAAGTTTTGTTTGGTTGGTTGTTGGTTGTTTTTTTTTCTGTATATTCCATTTTCATCTCCTCTGCCTCTGGGAGTTATTTTCTATGGATTAAACAAATCTTTGGCCACATGATTTTATATAGTGAAGGTTACATATCATAATTATATACAGGGCCCTCAGTGTTAATGCATCCCTCCATAACAGATTTTTAAATGAGTCAGCCATCAGTAGTATTTTTCACCAGAATGGCTATATAGAGCGATAAACCAAAGTTATATCACATGAAATAAATCACCTGTGGGCAGGAAGAACATGGCATAAATTTAGAATAACTAAACAAATATTTTCTGTTGTTAATGGGTTAAAAGTTTTACAGTCTGGAAGTTTTCAGCAAGTGCTGAAGAGTTGCTCCCCATCAGTATGTTGTGATTAACCATGCAGAATAAAGTACATAAGCCATAAAATGTTATTTATTTAAATTCAACTATCTTTATATCTTTAGGTCTTGGTTCTGATTAGATGGGGAAAGTATTTTTCTGGCAGTTTTGGGTAATGTTTAGTAAAGAGGTATTTCACAGCATAGAAGCTCAGGAATTTGGAACAGGAAGGGGAAGTGCACTCTTTGTTTATATATTCCATATAATGTAAAACTACCCCAGAAAAACATTATTACAAATATTCAAAGCTGGATATTCTTCAGCAGCTTTGGGGTAATTTAGTTACTGACTATAAAGGCTTTTGGATCAAGTAATTCATTTTCATTTCTCAGAATCAGATGCAAACTGCATGACCTGAAACTTTATGAACACTTTCATCTGTATTTTGAAGCATTTAATTAAGTTTTCAATTAATCATTATTTGAATGTTGACCCTCTTGCCACTGAAATATAGTTGATTAAGAATTAGGCCATGTTTAAACCTACATTAGTAAACATACATTAAGCTTTTAATAAAAGCAAACTCCACAAGCATTGCATTCAGGCCCTGTACATGAGATTAAGAGGACTCCTCAGATTATGTGTCTCTATTTAAGGCAGCACCATTTCAATTTAGTTAAATTCAATTATAGTTGTTGTGAATCTGAGTGTATAATAATCCATACAAAATAAGCTAAATTTGAGGAAGATCTATTCTTCTCTGCATGCACTTTATATTCCTTCATATAGATACTAAATTGCATAGAATGAAGTCTAAGATTTCATTAGATATTCTAACAAAGAGTAATCTATATGATTTACACTGAAGTTGTGATCTTTGCAACTACGATATCTCTCCTCTAATTATTGATGCATTTTGCAATCAAATATATCACATGATAGGCACGTATCAAAATTTGAGGACTTGGATTTTTTAGTGTGTTCCAATTTCCCTCTGTGAGAACATTCTTAAAGAAGAGATACAACAGACAACAAAAACAATGTTCATTTTCAGCTAGCCCTTACAATAACGTGAGAGTAACTGACTGAACCTATTGTACCAAAAGAAACCGGTATTTTGCCAGTCAGGTAAAAAGGGAAAATGGGGAAATTGAAAGAGAATATGCATCTGGTAGGGAAATTTCCAGAGCTGGTCTAGGTTATTAGTACCCAAAGATTAAAGTCAAAGATTTTTCTGGGGTTCATATACTGTTTAGATTTTGGGTGTTTTTTTTTTCCCTTATAGTGTCCTTTTTTATAAAATTATGTACAAAGAAAATTTAAATAATTTAGATAATAAATGATTCAAATATTTCCAACCATCTAGCTGAGTAAAATTATGGAAAAGCTAGTGTGGGCTAGAACAGCGTAAAGATATATATACCCACATGGATCCTCATCAGGCATCCAGTGAGGGATGTGCCCAAACTTACTAAACATCCTGGCATTTGCAAAGGAGAGTGCATGTCATATTTTTCATACAGCTTATTTAAACCAGTTCCAATCTGCAGTTTTCAAGCCATAAGGCACAAATTAATATTGACATGTTTCTCATAGAATCCCAGAAGAGATAGGGTTGGAAAGGACCATAAGATAATCTAGTTCCAGCCCCCCTGCCACTAATTATTCTTTCCATCTGCTGAAAGAGGGGGTTTATCAGTTCACTAGTTTGAGCCCATTACCCCATGTCCTATCACTACGGTCCCTAATGAATAGTCCCGCCCCAGCATCCCTATAGACCCCCTTCAGATACTGGAAGGCTGCTATGAGGTCTCCACTCAGCCTTCTCCAGGCTGAAGAACCCCAGATTTCTCAGCCTGTCTTCATACGGGAGGTGTGCCAGCCCCCTGCCAGCTCCCCATCCCTGCCCACTTGCAGGGTCTCACATGACAGCACTGGCGGGCGACCCTGACTCCAGCTGCAGCCACCAACATCTGGTATCCCAAACCAGCTCCAGCCCCAGCCCCTCTTCCCACCCTGCGGGATGAGGACCAAGGGACTCACCGGGAGGAAGGGATGGAAGGGGGTAAAAGGCTTGGTTTGGGCAGCAGGATCCAACAGGATGCCAGGTGCAGGCTGCTCCCTGCAGTGACCTGAACCCAGGCACGCTGTGATTCTGTGATTCCAGGACTGATTCCCTGTACATGGCTGCATTTCACCCAGCTTGGCGAGCAGCCCAAGAAGCCTTGGTCAGTGCTGGCACAGGCTGTGCCTGATGGCAGCACCAGACAAGGTGCCCTGCAGCCACTGAGTGGTCGGAGTGAGAGCCCAGACCTTTGGTCCCTCGCTTGCACCCATCCCTGCCCACAGCTGCAGAGAGCCTGAAAGAGCCGCTCTGCCAGGGCAGGGAGCCCACGTGAGGACAGTTGGAGTGCCCCAGGACCCAGCGCCAGCCCCCATGGCCCCTCCAGCTCTGCGAGCTCAGAGCAAGTTGGAACCACTTATCTGCCAAAGCCACGTGTATTCGCAGTAAATACAGAGAGAGACAGGGTCAGCAAAATGTCAAGAAATGTATTTATAAAACAATAAAAATAAACAAAATAAACATCAAAGAACAACTGTTCTTATAAAAAATACAACTCTTCAGTGAAAACAGGAAATATTCTAAGCAAAACTTCAAACACCATGAGAACTCCCTCTCCACCAGCCCTGGAAAGAAGCAGCACAATGTAATTTCAGTGAGGCTACTGATGGTCATTGTGTTTGCCACACGCTGGGGAGAGCAGGACTCTGCCACGGGGCTCAGCCCTGGCTGGGTCTGGGAGCTGGGCTGTACTTGGTCAAACTTGACTCGCGTGTCCCAAAGGTAGAGCAGGGCAGTGCAGTGGTGGTTCGTGTGCTGCCACGATGAGGCCACCGGGCACCGTGTCCCTGCAGCAGGGCCGTCACACACAGCCCCAGCGTGACAGCAGCCGACCCACTCTGACTGCCTGCATTGGATGGGGGTCACGTGCTGCCTTACCACTCATCACTCTGTATCCATCGCCTCATCCTCCTCCTCCTCTGCATCCACCTCCATCGGTTCCCCCTGCAGCCCCAGTTGGGTCCTGCTGGTGGCCTCTTCCTCCAGCTCCCGCAGGTGTTGGAACAGCCTAAGGCAAGAGCCAAGCAGAAGACTGCATTGGTGCTGCCCAGAGCAGCAGAGCACAGCTTTGGGACAGGGGTCTGGGCACCCCGGTCCCCTCTTGCTGCCCGGGCAAAGCTGTGGGGTGCTGGGGACCCGAGCACATCCTCAGCAGGAGCTGGTGGGAGGCCGGGGGCTCCTTGTCCATCAGCACCCACCAGCTCTGACAGGCTGGCAATCGCAGCTGGAGGATCCTGTGCCTGGTTCGCTTCAGCACCTTGCGGGGCGGTAGCGGCTTCAGGACCTGCAGAGCAGAGAGGGCAGAGGGGTGAGCATCCATGCTCCCTACCTGCGGGGCCAGGGCACGGACCCAGCCCCGCGCCTGCCTCGGCACCCACCGGCTCCTTACTCTATGAAGGCCGTCCTTTGCCTCCTCGCCTCCGCAAGGGCTGAGCGTGGCCACCAGCAGGACAAAGGTGGACTTCTTTTGGGGCTGCATTTCAGGAACTGAGATGGTATCCAATCAGCAGCAAGCAAAGAAATGGGACTGGGAGCAAGTTGAAAGGGATGGGAGTAGAGCAGAAGGGCAGAACAGGAGCGGGGCGGAAGGAACTGGCGTACACAGTGGGAGAAGAGGTAAAATGTGGGTTCCGGGGTTAAGGTCTGTGCTGTTGTCTGGCCACGGGCAGTTGCCGCTGTAATGCGAGCTGTGACATCACCCCAGAATTCCAGAACTGCTGCAAGCAGGGGATGGGGACAGCCCTGAAGGGGCTGCAGCTTCTTGGGGAACATTGGCAGTCATTATGTGACCCCCTGAGACGACAGAGACACACTTTATAGAATCATAGAACAGTTGGGGTTGGAAAGGACCTTAAGATCATCCAGTTCCAACCCCCCTGCCATGGGCAGGGACACCTTGCACTAAACCGTGTCACCCAAGGCTCTGTCCACCTTGGCCTTTAGCACTGCCAGGGATGGAGCATTCACAACCTCCCTGGGCAACCCATTCCAGTACCTCACCACCCTTACATCAAAGAACTTCTACCTTACATCCAATCTAAACTTCCCCTGTTTAAGTTTCAACCCATTACCCCTTGTCCTGTCACTACAGTCCCTAATGAATAGTCCCTCCCCAGCATCCCTGTAGGCCCCCTTCAGACACTGGAAGGCTGCTATGAGGTCTCCATGCAGCCTTCTCCAGGCTGAACAGCCCCAACTTTCTCAGCCTGTCTTCATGCGGGAGGTGCTCCAGTCCCCTGATCATCCTCGTGGCCCTCCTCTGGACCTGTTCCAACAGTTCCATGTCTTTTCTATGTTGAGGACACCAGAACTGCACACAATACTCCAAGTGAGGTCTGATGAGAGCAGAGTAGAGGGGCAGGATCACCTCCTTTGACCTGCTGGTCATGCTCCTTTTGATGCAGCCCAGGATACGATTGGCTTTCTGAGCTGTAAGTGCACACTGAAGCTGGCTCATGTTCATTTTCTCATCGACCAACACCCCCAAGTCCTTCTCCACAGGGCTGCTCTGAATCTCTTTTCTGCCCAACATGTATCTATGCCTGGGATTGCTCCGACCCAGGTGTAGGACCTTGCACTTGTCATGGTTAAACTTCATGAGGTTAGCATAAGCCCACCTCACAAGCGTGTCAAGGTCCCTCTGGATGGCATTCCTTCCCTCCAGTGTATCAACCGAACCACACAGCTTGGTGTCATCGGCAAACTTGCTGAGGGTGCACTCAATCCCACTGTCACAAAAAAAACCCACAACAAACCCAAAACATGACAGTGGAGTATGAACCAGTAAAGGCTATAATGCAATGTTTAGATGGATATTTTGCTTTTCTGGGTTTTGTTTTCTCTTATGACCAGCAGGATGAAACAAGGGGAACATAAAATCACAAAATGGAATATATAAACCTTTAAAATTAGTTGTAAGTAATGTTAAGTTCGATGGCTTTGTAGCAGTAGCAGTGGAAAGCTACTGAGGTGCTTAGTACATAGAAGAAAAAATAGAGTACAGATAGAGAACATACTGGCATAAGATAAATCGTTCTAGTTGAGGTAGTTTTAAGAAAAACAGTCTAGAAAAACAGGATGCAGGGATAGGGAGTATCTGGGAATAGCAGGTGTCCAGGATGGGCTATGGGTAAACTAACTGATAAGTAGGAGGACAAGGGGACTGTTATGTCTCTGGTGCTAACGAACGAACTAAACTGGTGTAAACAGCTACTGCACATGCTTCAGAGGCTGCCAAGAGTGATGAAGATCGTTGGAAGAAGTAAACGACCCTCAGAGACCACCACCACAATTCTGTACGCATGCGGGGAGCTTTCTGGAAAATTATGTAATCCATACGTAACCTCATGAATATGTATGTATGCTCAAGGACTATATAAGGATAGCTTGTGTAGCAATAGGGCAGACACACGCTAGGTGGAGCTATCCCCCGTGTCTCTCGGCGCCGGAATAAAGAATACCTGCTTGTCAACTTGAAAACTTTGTTGGCGAGTTTGTTCCTGGAGTTTTCTCCGAATCAGGATGCAGGTCTACTTGTTTGCCTGGCTCATGGCAAGTATGCTTACTGCTTTTATAGGATTTTCTGAAGTGGCACTTGGCTTGCTCTAGCTCGGTTTTTGTTTGCCTGCTTTTTAGTCAACTGCTGAACTAAAAAAAATAATTTACATAGTGCTTCTGATACAATGATATATTCCCACAGTGAGTTGCACATATTCTCCTAAAGCAATGCAAAACCATTACACACTAAGATAATGAGATTAAAAAATATATATATTTCCTTATATTTAAGAACAATGCCGTATTTCAGTTTGTATTTCAAGCAATTTGTACCCATTTCTTCTCATCCTGCCACTGGGCACCACTTAGAAGGGCCTGGCTCCATCTTTTTTAGTCTCCCCTCAGCTATTTATGCAAACCAGTAAGATTTCCCTGAGCCTTCTGTGCTGCAGGCTGAATATTTATAGTTCTCTTGGACTTTTCTTACTTGAGAGGTGTTACAGTCCCTTCATCATCTTAGTAGCCCTTTGCTGGACTTACTCTGTTACATCTCTGTCTGTTTTGTACTAGGGAGCCAAGAACCGAACAGTTGGAACACAGTTGTGGTCTCAAAGATCTATATATTCTTTTATTTTCCCTCCCTAAGGATTAAATGGGTATCTGATGATTGAACCAGGGACATCAAAAAGCTGAGGAGGGAAGAGGAGAGAAAGGGAGGAATCCTATATATCTAATCAGTGGGCTTTTGTTGGATGACTGAGCAGTTTGCATGAAGGATATTTAGCTATTCTTTTATAAATACATGGAAAATTCACATGCACTCACTCCTACATTTGGTTAAAGCTTGGATTAGAACTTTAATACACTGAAATTAACTAATGCAAAAGGTGAGCTTGCCTAATATGACAGTAGTAGATTTTCCCTCAGGAAAAATTTGAAAGTACTGGAATACTTAAAAGAGATAAGAAGACTCTGAGAGTTGTGAAAGACTATGAAGAAAGATTTCCCTTAGCATAAGAACAGGTATAATAGGGCAATTTCAAATGCAGGGGTCTCCTTTCTTCATCTAAATGTCAGCTTCTATGCCACTCTTACTTTTCAAAATTCCAATTAAACTGTTGAGTATTGAATTTGATCTGGCTGTAAGATTCTAACTCTGCTGTGTTAGTAGTGCTGTGCAGCAGGATATGCATTGAGAATGCATAGGTGCAGATGCTGTAGGACAGATAGAAACTGATCTAAACATTACATGATCCTTGGTAGCCAAAAGGTTTCTTTCTCATCAGGGAAGCCTGCTGGATTATCAGTATTTTCAGTGGTGGAGAACATGCTTTGCTGCTGAGGATATACTAACTGGTCTTCTGTCCATCAGGCTCTTGCTATAAGAGGTTGTATTTCCATGTGCACTATCTGTGTTCAGACACGGAGTTTCCATACCTTGAGTCTGAGGTCTGTCTGGGCTTTCTGTCAGCAGCATGCCAGGGGCTTATGTCCGATTCATAGAATCATTGAATGGTTTGGGTTGTAAGGGACCTTCAAAGGTCACGTGTTCCACTCCCCTCCCTGCAATGAGCAGTGACATCTTGAACTAGATCAGATTGCTCAGAACCACATCCAGCCTGGCCTTGTATGTTTCCAGGTACCCACCACCTCTCTGGGCAACCCATACCAGCATTTTACCACCCTCATTGTAAAGATTTTTTTCCTTGCATCCAGCTTGAATCTCTTCTTTTAGTTTAAAACCATTACCTCTTGTCCTATCACAACAGGCCCTGCTAAAAAATCTCTTCCCATATTTTTTATAGGCCACTTATAAGAACTGAAAGGCCACAGTAAGGTCTCCCTGGAGTCTTCTCTTCAGACTGAGCAACCCCAGCTCTCTCAGCTTTCCTCACATGAGAGGTGCTTCATCCTTCTGATCATTTTTGTGGCCCTCCTCTGAACCCTCTCTAACAGGTTTATATGTTTCTTGTGCTGAGGGCTCCAGAAGTGCAGGCAGTACTCCAGGTAAGATCCTGCCGGAACAGAGTAGAGGGGCAGGATCATTTCCTTCAATCTGCTGGCCATGCTTCTTTGGATGCAGCCCAATGTACAATTGGTCTTCTGGGCTGCAAGTGCACACTACTGACTTACAAAGATGCAGTAAACAACAGCAATTAGATACTGCTAATTATTCTTTCCATGTGCTGAAAGAGGGGTTTTATTTTTTTCTCAGTCTGTTGTCAGAATCACAAAAAAATGTGTGACAATTTGGGCAGAATGTATATACATACACCTGTGCCATTTGCTGCAGACCTTCTATAGTATAGGTTTAATTCAGGGAACAGCTTGAGGCATTTGATTAAAATTCTGTTGCTTACTTTTAGGTTCACATGCCTATGTGTGAATTCTGAAGATACTAGTATTAGCTCCTGGTATACTGTTGACTTCTAATGGGAGGTGGACCACTGTTATACATGGGCTCTCTGTTGTCACAGCATTAACCACTTAGTCTTAAAGTTACTAATAAAATAGTCAACCTGTCAATTAACTGATGGTGATAGAAAATGTTCTTTTGGAAGTCTGGGTGAGATGACAAAATTATGAAACAGGTAGGTCTGCAAGAAAATAGACACGTGAACCAGTTTTATTTATCACAGATAAATGTTTCTCTTTCAGAGCTAGAGCAGTATACTATGAATGCAAGACCTTGGCTGGGCTATAGTATTTGAGACAACAGGATCAAGATGCAACTGAGGGTTTTTCCAGTTAGAAGCACTGTGATAAACAGGAGGAGGTCAAACTAAACTGTAAATTCAGTCGTGCAGATGTGCTGTGGAAGTCAGAAGATGGCAGTCTTTACTCACTGTTGAAGTTACTGCATTGCTTGTCCTCATGATGTGAACACTTGAGAAGTTAATAAAATGAATATGTATCTTCCCCAGTATTTTTAGTTGTTAAATTTTAATTTGAAGTGCATCTTGATAATGCAAAAATAACAGCTTTTTATTTTTTTTCTCAGAAATCATTCGTGATGATGGCAACAAAAGCATCACTTAATATTCACTGATTCAAACATGATCGAGGAGCATTTTTAGTGTCAAGAAAGTTCTAAAAACTGTCTAAAACATCTAAAAAAGAGACAAAGATGAGCATAGACAAATGTGTCCAACGGAAGGATTGACAGAGGCTGCTCAGCAACTGTGTGTGCCTGGAGGCACCTAAACCTCAGGATCTGATTGCATTCTGCTTCTGTTCATGTCAAAAAATCTCCTCATGTAAGCAATAAAGAATTTAATATCTTTTCAAGCCACACTGGGATTCAGAAATTAGAAAGAAATGGGTCACCATTCCCTAAGGCTTGATCCAATAGGTGAATGTTGAACATGCCTGGTATGCACAGTAGAGTCTGTAATGTTAGCTGCCTGTCATAGCTGACTGATCAGTGCATATCCATGGCCAAATTTAGCCTTAAGTTGCCCTGACACTGAGGGAAACTGAGCTTTTATCTTACCTGTCCTAGAATACAAAGCAAGGAGGTGCAAGCAGCTCTACCCCTGCTGATTAAACTAGCATCCATAGGATTTTTTGTCCTGGGCAACTTTCATAAGAAGACAGAATGTCTTCTTTAGAAAATTCTGATTGTGATGAAGCAAAATGCATACATTTCTTGCAACAAACTTTGGAAAGTAAGAAGCCACCCTACCATCTGGCCTTATCCGGTAGGACATACAGACACATTCATTTTTTAACTGTCCTTCTGGCACAGAAATATTCAGTACTTTCTTTGCAGACAGCAACGTGTATCCTATTCTTGACTAGTTGACAGTTTCTCTTATAATGCAAAAGATGCAGTTGGGAAGGAAATAGAATTTGGGCATCTTGTACTTCAGATGGGAGCCCTGACCATCAGGTTACCATAGCACCCTGTTTCCTATATATATAGCTATATAAATATGGCTATATAAAACAAAACCTTTACTTTTTATGAAAGGGCTGTTTGGACACTGGGGAACCATGTGAGTGAGTCCCTTGCAGCAGACACATTATGTGTTGCCAGCACTTGTGATGCAGTGTTGGAGGGTTCCTTTTAGTCATAATGTTGTATATCTACTGTGAATCTCACTGTATCCACTTGAGGACACCATGGGTGAGCTTTAAATAGCTTCTTTCCTATGGGAATCAAGTCTGAAGAGATGCTTGACTTAATCTAGCACAGAACAGACATGTCAGAGACCCTTGCTTACAGCAGGAAAGCAAATCTCTTCCACAGCCAGCCCTTCAAGTATGCACCATGCGTGCTTACGACCCTCAGTGCAAGCTTCAATGTTTGTCAAGACGTGATGTGGCTGCACAGTCCTGTGATCAGAGTAAGCAACATCATATACAACTTTGATCTGTCTTTCTTGTACTTCACCTATCAGTAACATATAAGTACCTGTCTTCCTGAAAACAATTGGTTTTCAGCTATTTTTTTAAGCATTTTTCTCTCTTTGTCTTGTCCATTATACACAATTATTACATTTTATTTTTTCTTTCCTGACATACGTAAGTGCAAGCAGATAAAAGTACAGCCAAGTTCTTGGTTTTGCGTTTCTGGCCAGCATCCAAGTAGTTGCAAACTTAGGTTTAAAAGAGTTTACATTTTAAAAGGTTGTTGATTCTGGTTCTAGTTAATGTGAACAAAATAGCAATATCTGTATTTTTAATTTGTAAGCCCAGATCTGTAAAGACTTGATTACAAGCTTAGTTTTAAATGCAGGAAGACTTCTAAGTGAAACAGGCTGAACAGGTTTAGCTAAACTTTTAGGCCTTCCTCAAGCTTATAGCCTCAGATTTGCAATGTATCGAATGAATAGTGATTAAAATTCAGCTCCATTGACTTCAGCAGAGACACACTAATTTTAATCAACCAAAAATCCCAGACATCAGATGTCTGGGTGTTTTTTTTTAATCAGTTTAATATTAAGTATTAAGAAGTTTTCTATGCCTGATGTTGAGAAAATGAACAAGCATACCTTAGTTATATAAGTAATATTTTGATTATTGAAATTGCTTATGCTAACTAATAATAGCATCATGGTTCTTATGCCAGCTTAGATTTTCTTGCAAATGAAAATGGAAAGATAATAACTTTAGGTTTGTTATTGAAAATTTGAAGTTAGGAAAGCAACACTTTCTTAACAGTCCTGTTAAGGCTTATTGTCAGCATCAGAAACATTGTACCTAATGCTTTGTACAAAGACATTTACAGTGTCTCAGTTGTAAATATTAGGTAGCAGCATTATTCTTTTTGGTTTTTTTTTTTCTTTTAAAATCCAACTTGAACACAAAGAATCCAGAAAAACTCTGTTACTTGTTATGAAAATATTTTGGAAAAAAACATAGAAAATATATTTTTGAGAAATCTTTTTTTAGCAGGGAAAGCTAAGATGTAAGAGGTAACATTTTAAACCAGAAGATTAGTAGCATAAAGGAAAAACAAAGAATGTTCACTGGAATATCTGTGTTTAAGTATATTATTTTACTTTTTTTATATTTTATTGAAAACAGTAAACAAACAACAACAAAAAAAGCCCCCAGATTTGCCTGATTAGGTAGGCTGGTACCATATTGCTAAACAGTGTATAAACATGGTGATAGGTCTGAGATAGAGAGACTGATTTACCAGTTCATTGCTCACTCAGTCTTTATGCTGGTGAAACTCTATTAATGTAACTGTTTTATTTAGAAGTGTTGTGTGTAGTAGGTGTTCAGGAGTTGTAAATTCCAAGGCAATTGCGTTATTTGAATTATTAACCTATGCTTTGAAACCTCTTATCACTGCCCCCAAAACATTCTTGTCTAATTTCAGAGAAGGCCAAAGTATAGAAATTTTAGAAAATAACTGTTCTTTTACTGGAAGAATGTCAACTGAAAGACTGGTCTGCCAAGGACTCTGACACTTTCCATGTCTCTTAGGCCAATAGAGTAAGTTGAGATGGAAACTGCAGAGGAACTGGTTTCATACAGTGAGGGTTGGGTGTTTTTTTATGTTGTCTGTTTATTTAACAGAAGAGAAGATGTGAGTTTTCATTTATGAAAGATTATAACTGGACTAATAATGTTCAGTAAGACCCATGTTTTTCATCATTTTAATGAATACTGCTCTTGCAATTATTTCTGAGCTTCTTTTAACAGGCATTTTCAATGAATTTACACATATTAATTTTTAAAGTCACACTCAAAGTTTCTTGTGTGAGAGGAAAATTTTTGTCTAACTGCATACTTTCCATGATAAATATGACAAAATAGACAGATGAAGGCAAAGCACAGATCTTCTTACTCATCTGTGTAAAAAAAATGGTTATACAATTTCGACAAGGTGATCTGTAGGTAAGTCCTTACTTGAGATTATCTAGTCCTACAATGCAGGTCCTAAATCTTTACTGTGACTTTGACCTACAGAAGTCACAGAGGCACAGAGCGGACAAGAAAGTGACTTCCAGAAGTGATTCACAGGTTAATGACTTTCTCCAGTACCAGAGCCTGCATCTGCAAAAGTCACATGCCATTTTATGTACACTCCTTAGGGTTCAGAGTTGGGTCAAAATTCACATCTCTGAGTGAGAACAGCAGTGAAACTCCAAGCAGGAGAAGGACAGAGATTGTTGCAATATTCAGCAGAAAAAAAAATTGTTCAGGTCTAACTAGCATTAGACAAAAATATTACCAATCAGTTCAGCCAACATACATA
Organism: Melopsittacus undulatus; assembly: GCF_012275295.1. Lineage (NCBI taxonomy): Eukaryota > Metazoa > Chordata > Aves > Psittaciformes > Psittaculidae > Melopsittacus > Melopsittacus undulatus. The sequence goes on from NC_047528.1 coordinate 97,291,268, forward strand.
AGGAAAGAAAGGTCAACAAACTGACAAAAAATTCTGTCATGTATTTGCAACAAAAGAATAGAGTACCCATTACAATTGCAATATTTTTGAATCAGTATTTACAGGTCTTAGCATGTTCCAATGAAATAGCTTTGAAATTAACTGCCATTATGTAATATCTGAGTTGATTGCTTTAATTTCATAATTTATGTAACTTTTCCCCCAGAGTGGTTTAGAACATGTTTTAGAGCATAATTTAGAGGATTAAACTCAATTGTCTCATAACTACAGAAATTCCACAATTTTCCCATTCATCCCTTCTGTTGTATTGCACCTTTGTATATTTTAACGGCATTGGTGTTAAAAACACAGCAATGAAAATGCTTCTTTGCTTCCAAAGAAATGGGATCCTCAAGGCAATGAGACTTCTTTCTTCACGCAGCTGATCCACATCTTGGCTATGTACCAAACTAGATAGTTTAGCCATCATTTGCCCTGCCTGCTTCAGCTGGAAGGGTTTTAGATCTTAGTATGGTTTAAACTCAGCCACACAGTCTCTCTCTCACTCCCCCCCTTCCTCCCGAAGCTCCCGGGGGGATGGAGAGGAGAATCGAAAGAATGTAACTCCCATGCGTTGAGATAAGAGCAGTTTAATAACTAAGGTATAACACAAACCACTGCTGCTACCAACAACAATAATAATAAGGATAAGAGAAAAAAACAAGGTAAGAGAATACAACTGCTCACCACTCGCAGACTGATACCCAGCCTGACTCGAGCAGCAATCTAGCCCTCTCGGGTAACTGCCCCCAGTTTACATCCTGGGCATGACGTGCTGTGGTATGAAATACCTCTTTGGTCATTTTGGATCAAGTGTCTTGTCTCTGCTTCCTCCTGGCTTCCCCTCCTCCCTGGCAGACCATGAGATGCAGAAAGTTCTTGGTCAGACTGAACATTACTTAGCAACAACTAAAAACATCGGTGTTATCAGTGTTGTTCCCAGGCTGAAAATCAAAACCATAGCACTGCACCAGCTACTAAGGGGAAAAAATAACTGCTACAGCTGAACCCAGGGCAGTATAATGTATAAGAAACAATTTTTTTGGTAAATCAATATATTATCTTTTCTGGTGTATTGGGGTGGAACTGAAACTTGTCCTTTAATGCTGCTGTTTATAGAAGCTTTTTGTACCTTGGCAGGTTCAGCAAAGGCAAAGAGAGACAGTGATTGTTTGACCAGGCTTCTTTCTTATAGAGTGCTAGATAGCTTAATGGAGAGGTGATAGGTAGGTGTGCACCTAAACCTGTACACTGCCATTTCCTCCTATCCCCACCACCTACGTGAACCACCAGGCCATTGTCACTTAATTGAGGGGAAGTGTTTTCCACTCTGTAGAAATAATTAAATCCCATTTGAAAAAAGGACATAGATGTACATTTTCTTGCCACTTTGAAGTTCTCTAACCTCCTGGCTTATGGTATCATTGTCTTTTTGCCCCAGCAGGAATTTCATCAGGTACGTAATATCATCTAAACCAAGCAATTCAAATACAAAATATGTTTCCTACTGCTGTGTCACTTTGTTCTTTTTATGATTAATTTATTTTCTAGTTCCCTATAATTGTCTTTTTAATTCCACAAAAAAAATGTGTCCATACAAAAAAAATGTCTTTTTCTAGTCCAGGAAACCTACACCAAAAAACACTCAATGCTTCTGAAAGTATGGCAAAAGTATGTGTTCTAAGACATTTAAATCTGAGAAATGCCACTCATCTTAAGTTCTGTTTTCTAGATTCTCAAAGAAACTCAGCATAAATTTGTTACCAATTTGATTTTGCTGATTTGGTTTTCTGGCTCTTACATCTTTGTATAGGTTAATTATTCTTGTTTGTTTGCTTGCATGCTTCTTGGTGTTAAATACTGTGAATTTATTTCATCGTATATTCTGTAGCTGACAGGTATGTATATCATCAATTCTCCAGTTAGCTTAGTACACGTGGCATACAAGTACTATGAAGGTGAGGCATACTTGCAAATGGAGCTCCCCTTCAAAGCAAAGGCAAACTATCTAGGATGTAATATCCTTAAATGTAGCATTCAAAACTACAATACAATCAACAAAGCTAACTATGTTTTAAAATAATTTATTCATAGAATCATAGATTACTATTGTTTAGTGCTAGATAAATTTTGAAAAAATTACTGGGACACTGCACAGAATTACAGAATCACAGAATGGTTGAGTCTGGAAGGGACCATCAAGGTCCATCAACTTCACTGCTCAAGCAGGCTCACCTAGAGCACATTATTCAGGATTGTGTCCAGATGGCTCTTGAATACCGCCAGGGAAGGAGACCCACTGCTCCCCATCATGTTTATCCAAGTAAAGAACGTCTTACTGTGATTATTTTTTGCCAGGTAACCAGACAACATCAAAAAAGATGAAAATAATTTGTTTGATATCTAGTCCGCTTAAAATAAATAATACTTATTTGGAGTCAACACACACTGTTTGGATCAACATTGCTGCTTGATGCTGATATACAGAAACCTACTAAATTACCACAAGAAATAATGAAGTTATATGTATATTGCCTACGATTGTACATGTTTCATAAATACAAAATAACCACTGGCATCAAAGCATGAGTTAATAGTGTGGAATAACTGAAGATAAACATGCAAAAGTTGCTATGTGGCAGTCCAGTCTGTTCACACTATTTCTGGCTCTTCTGCGCCCTTGGTCTCTACAAAGTCTTTAATAATGTGATTACCTACTACTTCTAAAACAATAGAAGGCATGACACAACTATTAAAAAATAGACATTAATTCAGATACAGGCTGTCTTAACCTTTTTTATCCAACTCTTCTGTAATGCTAAGCTGAATAGAGAAAAGCAGGAATAACATTTTACTAGATTTTAGAGTTATGACTACAAATGCAGGACCAGAGACAGCTGGCTATATGTATTTCTTCTGGTTTAATATTCATGAACTATTGCATGGATATTATTTTATCTTTTTCCCTTTCTACTGACTCTAATTCGTTTTTTGAAACAGAAAATCCAGCTATGTGATTGTCATGGGTTCAGCAGTAGCAGTCATTTTTTCTCCTTCTTGGTAGCTGGTGCAGTGCTGTGTTTTGACTCTTGGGCTAGGAGCGGTTGCTGGTGATGCATATGTTTTGAGTTACTGCTTAAATGTTTGGTTTTGTCCAACGCCTTTTCTAAGCTCATGCTCTGCCAGGGAGGAGGGGAGGCCGGGAGGAGGGAGAGATAGGGCGCCTGGCCTGGGCTAGTCAGGGAGGTATTCCATACCACAGCACATCATGCTCAGGAAGGTAACTGGAAGTTGGCCGGAAGGGGGAGGGTTAGATCTCTTCCGGGTTGGGCTTGTTTCGAGGGATGTTATCCTATTCTCTCTCCTTGTTTATTTCCTCTAACACTGATTTATTAGTGGTAGCAGTAGTGATTTGTGTTATACCTTAATTGCTGGATTGGTTTTATCTCAATCCGTGGGAGTTGTATTCCTTCGGTTCTCCTCCCCTTCCCTCCGGGAGTGGGGAGGTGGGGGAGAAAAAGGGGTGTGTGGTACTGCGGGAGACTGAGGTGGGGTTTTAAACCACGACAGTTATCCACATTTTTCTGGCACATTTTGCATTAGTTTAGGGCATGTGAATTTAATACTCTTATCAAGATAGATACAACAATACCCATTCACAATATATTGATTTAATATACTTCCAAAATATCTATCTGCTCACTGAAAAACTTCTGTAGATATTGTGTTTATTCAAAGTGGTGCTAAAACATATGGTCACATTCCAAAATTTATAATGAAATGAGATACATTTAAATCTTTTGCAAGAACAGTCTTTGAAATTCTTCTAGTGTCTTGAGATAAAACACACAAATACCTTTTTCAATAATACAGAAAGATTGATCTTTTTAAGATATAACTTTGCAGTTTCATTCCCAGTCTGTCCTGTCTTTATTTCAAAACTGGCTTTCATACATCAGCTATTTACAGCATTTTACAAGTTCAGGTGCTACTTTCTAAACCATAAAAGGAGCATAAAGAACGATCAGATATATAAGCTCATTGAATTTCACAGATTTTTTTTTAGTTGTTGCTATATGTTGCTTCCTAAATGATCAACAGCAGCCCTTATGATGTGCAAAATAAAGCTAATATTGCTATGACTCTCCAAGATATTTTTGGAGTTTCCAAACATTAGTTAAGATAAGCTTAATTTCATTCATTAGAGCACAGGAAGCATGAAGAAGATATACTAGACAGAGAAATGAAGTAACAAGCTAAATCCAAGTTGCCTTCACTACAAACATATGCTGTTTTGACAAAGTCTGATTTACAAAGGAAAAGATTTAGATAAATGAAATACACTGATAACATAAACCATTGGCATTTTAAAAAGTTTTTTTTTTAATGATCTGTGATCCTTCTTTGAAAAGATGTAACTCTGAATGATATGTTATAGCATTAACTGATATCAGTTATATATATTTCCAAAAAAAGTCAGGGAACATCCACTCTCGCAAGGATAATAATGTATAAAAGCTGCTAAGCTGTGTAAGCTGTTATATATTTGCATACATCTTTCAATCTTTGCATTGATGTATAATGCCATATTTGATAAAGAAAATGTTTGCCTCTTCTTTTTTTGCTGAAAAGAGATGCTTCATTTCCTTGAAAAATCCGCTTTAATCTTTTATGCTATTTATCTCATCTGTTTTATATTCAGTAGAAAATTGATGTAAGACTTAAGCTGTTTTGATTATAAATTCTTGGAGCCATAACTTCAACTAATGAGGTCAGCTCAACTTCAGGAATAATACTTAGTTTATATATAAAGTGTGCAATTCAGTTGCAAAATAACTTTTACCTGCAGTGATCACTGTAGAATATATTTTAACAGTTACTCAAAAATGTTCTTCATAGCATGAGATATAGTTAGGAACACCATTTTACTGATGAAAATGAAATCTTCGCTATGTCAACTTTTAGGGACAAGAAGGCTTATCTTGTCTCATCAATATTCTTGTTCTCCCTGAAATTGCTAAGATAATGAGACTGAGCTGTTAAAGATCCTATTTAACATCATGGTAATACTTCATGCATTGCAAGTGAGTTAATGGTTGCTATTTATAAACATATACATATGGTTTTTAGTGCCACCATGCTATTAAAACAATAACCTTTGATAGCAACACCTAAACAGCCTTAAAGTTGTATTTATTTGTATCTGTAATAATAGCAATAATAATACTACATGCCAGAATTATGCACAAAGTGAATTTTAAAAATTATTTTTTGACAGCTCACTTTGAATAATTTCATGCTGAACCTTCTATCTTGAAAGCTAATAGAAGCTTAAACATTAATGATATAATAGTGAGTTTGTTCTGCAATCTTGTTTAGCTCCATTTGCTGTTCCAAACACCAAATGAGGAAATAATGCCAGAATGTATAACGAAGATCTCTGCCACAAGTCAGAGACAGGTGAAAGCAAAGCAGACGGGTATGAATGTCCAATGTGCAAATTTCCAGAAAAGAAATAGCTATTTTGTTACCCAAATTTTGCTTCCCAGAGCTTCCCTTGTGTAAATTTGAGACTCACACTTCTCGATAGGGTAGCAGGTTTTCCCACTCAAAATAAGGCATTAAAAATCTAGTGTTTCTTAGACCCACCTGAGGAACTGCAGTCTTTGAAGTGAATCATAATTGTGGTTTTTCCTTCTTACTTACTTCAAATAATAGTAAAACTTTGTCATGGTAAAAGTCCCATAAATTAATAAGAGAAATCAATATTTTTTCTCATGGTGCTGTCAATCTACAATCAACAGTCTGTAAATCTGTTCTCTATAATGCTTTTATGTGCATTTTAATTTTATGTGCAGCAGTCATAAGTGATACCATTGCTGAGTGCTTAAGCTGAAACTTTAAAGCTAATGACACTATTGAGGAGATAGGAATAAAAAATAACACAGAAATGTTTTAGATTGTCTCACCATATGTTCGCTGTGATAGCATTTCAGTGTCTGCCCCAGTGTCAGCTCTCAGTCAAGATGTCTGCAATAACAGCAGTGGGAACCATAACCCTTGTTTCATCTCTTCTGTTAAAGTAATTCTCATTTCTGCATCTCTGCATAGTCGGACCTCTATTTCTTGGTTTCTCTTATGCTTAATATGTGTACACTAAATGTGACATACTAGAAAGGAATTTAGAAAAAAATCACAAAACAAAACAACCCACAGAAAAACAACTTCATTTTGCACAAACTAATTGTAGCTTTTCTGAAGCTAAAGAAATTGTAACTACTGTAGGATTCTGTCTATACTTGCATTAATCCATCCATCAATTTTCTGTCGTCTATTCCAAAAGTTCTAAATCTTTTCCTAGTAAAATAAACAGCAAATTGTACAATGAAGTTTCTGTAGTATCTGACTTTTTCGGAGCCTTTTTCACTTTTGGGAGGATAAAATACTGAGGAAAAACATCTGATTTCATGGCCAAAGGTAGATAAAATGCATTCTTGCACTTAAGAATCATAGAATCATAGAAAGCTGAAAAGTATAAATATCTCTCAATTTCTTAGGACATTAGTTAGTTTTAATATAAAATTCTGCAGGAAGACAAATTAATTCAAAGTTTGAGTAACTTTAGAAAATCTGGTTGCAAAATACCTATTTTTAATACATACTTTTCAAGTTAACTGGGACAGAAGTGGGCTGAGGGATGGTGTGAAACGTCAGAAAGGAAAGAGTTAGAGAATTCTGAAAACATAAGACAACTCTTATTGCAAATGTAGTTTATGAAGTGTTTCAAGGGCATCAGCAAAATATAAACTGATACAGTAAAGACTCTGAATCTGTTAGTGACTTCTGTGATAAATTACACACTATTTCTATAAAAGAATGTTTAAAATAAGCTGTAAAGAAGTATCTCCATTGCAGAAATTTGATCATAATAATTACTATATAAATATATATATATCTACTGCCTTGTTTAAAACTCAACATATAACAGAGTATTGCCAGAATGGAATAATACATTGCAAGCAATAATAAAATTCACAAATATGGCTTGCCAGTCATCTCCTAAAACAAGACAGAGCTGAATTCTGTGACTTTATTAAAATAAAAATAAAGCCTATTCTCAAAACCCTTCATTTATTTTGTTTCATGTCATTTATCAGAATATACAATAAATTAATTCCTCTCATTATGTAATTTTATTTGTTCTTAAACTTGCTCTTCTTTTCTACTTTTTTTTTTGTTTTTAAGAGAAGTATCTATTCCTACATTTTTCAGTCTATGTGGAGTAGCACATTTTCTGTAAAATTTTTTATTTACTAATCACTGGTACTTTTCTACTTGTCCTGATGTTTACCAGTGTCTTCCCTTCATGCTTTTCCTCTCACAGTTCCAATCCCATCCTTATTTCCCAGTTATTCAGAGTGTATCCTAGAATAGATTCTAAATAATTCCTAGAGTGCTTCTAAGAGATTTATAGCAGATGATTTGAAATAACAATTTTTACATCTGTAAGAAATCTAGAAAAAAAGTCCAGTTAATCTGAAAGACATTTATATACTGGTCTTCTCTACCATGACATTAATTTTCTTAGCTCTTACTAATTTTTCACAATTAAACAAAAACACAGATTGGGAAAAATCAAGATAGTCAAATGCTGACTGCAATGCAGGTACCGTATTCAGATACATGATATTTTCTGGTTTATTTTCATAATAATACTTCTGCATGCTTCTACCATGCACATTTAATTTTGACTTTCAAAGGAAAAAGATGCATTAAAAGGATAAGAAGGGGGAAAATCCATTTATAAATATCTCAGCCAATAGCAAGTAATAGATTGAAATCATGGCAAGATGATTAACTGCTAAATAATTGTTGCAACAAATATATATGCCTAGATGATGTAATAAACAGTGTAGTTTGAATTTTCATGCCAATTCATGTTTGAGCTTTATTGGTTACAACATTCTTCAGCCCAAGATGTAATACTCTGGTATAAATTCATTACTTAATTTTAGGATGGAGAGCTAAGGTGTGCAGATTCTTCATTTTTGTATAAACAAACCCAAGATTTTGGATATCATACAGTCGTCTTGTTAGCGTAAGAATGCACACATAACCACCGGAATGGTTATATGAGGTGCTTTATTGCAGCACTGGGAAACCAGGGGCACTCGCCCAAATCTGGCTTCGACCTTGTCACATCGCGCTCGCAATTTATACATCAAAAGTTTCGCAATCAATGCATATTAAACCTAAATTGCTACCTTAATTAATACATATTCATTAGGGATTACCTTATCAGTCTATTACATCAGCCTCTTCTGCGCTTGTGCAGCCCCCCTCTGGTGGTCGTCCTGATGAAGTAAGGAGTCTTCCTCAGATGAAGTAAGAAGTCATAGAATCATAGAATCATAGAATGGTTTGTCTTCCTCACTTTGTCCTTTTTGACCTGTCTGTTCTTTGGACAGGCCCCAACCATTATGTGGACTCCAGCATTCTCTTGTTTTCACTTGGCTGCCTCTGGTCAATCTGTATGTTCTGCTTGGATAAGTTTTTACAATACTTTCTTAAATCCACCCATGCTTAAATTACAACTAAGGTACAGAACGACAAAGTTACAACTAAGGTACAAAACGATTAACTAAGGTACAGAACAGCAAAATCAATTGATTTGCAAACATTCAAATATAATTATTTTTAACATAAAATTTCACCCTTTTTCTAACAGTCTCATCAAGATTCCTTTAAGTAACCCTTATTTTGAGTGTTCCATTGATACTATTGCTGTAACAGCTTCTAAAAAATCATAGTTTTCTGAATATTTCAGTATTTTAATTGTAATAGTCATAGGTCCAGTTTCTCCACTGCTAAACCACTGGCTTCATCATTTATAGCTATAATTTATAAGATGTCCTAACTTGTTAATTGCTGCATTACCTAAATATGGAATATACTATTTTCTTTCACGTCTGTTTTACTGCTACCCACATAACTTTTCTGGCTGGAAAGTGTCATGGTTTGAGCATGTTTTGAGGGTGTTTTTGTTCAAGGCTTTTTCCAGCCAGGTGGAGGAGGGGAGGCCAGGAGGAAGGAGAGACAGGACACATGACCCAGGCTAGCCAATGAGGTATTCCATACCATAGCACGTGATGCCCAGGATGCATACTGGGAAGGAGAGGGCTGGAGGGGTGGAGCTCTGGAGGAAAATGGAGGAAGGAGCACACGGTGCTCGGCCAGGCAGGGTGGAGTGAGTTGTGGGTCGGTGGCTGGTGGGGTGTTGTATTCTCTTCACTTGTTGTTTGCTGTATCATTATTGTTTGTAGTGGTAATGGCAGTGGTGATTCTGTGTTGTGCCTTAGCTATTAAACCGTTCTTGTCTCAATCCGTGGGGGCTACATTCTTTGGATTCTCCTTCCTAACTCTCCGGGAGTTGGGGGACTTAGTTTAAACCACGACAGAAAGGAAGCACTGTTGAGAGTACTTTTTACTGGATCCACAAAGCAGAAAGCTATGCCCAATAATCAGCCCCTTCTACTGATGGCATGGAGTTTGGAGACATCCTCAGCTTTCCAGCCTGGGCACTGAAAAAAGCATCTACCTTTGTCTGCAAACTTCTGCTGAGCAGGGATGCTTATTGTTATTTTGTATTGTGAGATGTAGGGACTTCCACTGCACTTAAGTGAGTTTTGGTCTCCAGAAGTGCCTCAGTTCAACAACCATCTTATTTTACCATTGCCTTTTCTCACCAACATTTCTCACCATTTTTTTCACTTTAACTCTTGAAATTTTATGTTTACTAATGACATTTCTTACCTTTTATTTTGTCATTCAGTCCTACATGCTAACTAAATCTGTTTTTTAGTGCAGGAAGACACAGTAGTAAAGCTTTCAATACATGACTGCATTCAGATGAGAGTCCAGTTGCCTTCAAAATTCTGTATTTTTTTTTTCTGGATGCTGTTGCTTAATTTTAGTGTCCTTCAGTTTGTAATAATCCTTTAAGGTCAAATTGCACTTACCTACTTATATACAGAGAAACAAACATTGCAGGAGAAAAGACAATTGGGAATTGAATAGTTGAAAACAAAAATCTAATTAATAAAAAATACAGATTTTTTTTTTCAAGAAAAAATATCTTTAGAATTTAGTGTTCTCAAGAGAATTTCCTGGAAAGTGCTATTTCTTTTGCCCTTTTCATACCAGACTTTAGTATGAAATTTTCATTTTTTTATGAAATATGCATTTTGTTGTTAAAAATACATAATAAAAATGAATTTTTAGTCTGGTTTTGACATCATACCTAAAAGTTCACACAGAAACAGCTACCTGATAAATTATTTAAGCAAGCATTTGCATTTTTATGCCACTTCTTCAGTAAACTTTAGAAGTCTCAAGTTATAAAAACTTAAATTCATCTCAGTATTGATTTTCAGCTCATAAGCTTCTTAAAATCATCAGTAAATTAAAACTGTAAATTGTGGCTGCACAGTTAAATACTGTATTTTTCTTTCTGGAACACTCTACAGGACATTTCTACAGGTACTATATGCCCTATGGAGGTGTTACTGTTTTCATTTTGTTGTGGGCATGCTGTACTCCTTTTAAAGGGTCACAGTGATGCCAGAGAGGGAAAAAAATTACTTTGCAGCTACTCACAGCCCTCATGGGTAGTGCTCAATATAGCCAAGCTCCAGGTCCTATGAGGATGGCAAGTACTGTCAACATGCAATGGGAGATGCATGCGGGCTCTGTGGCAGACAGCTGGGTCACATAGCTCCTTTGCATAGTACTTGTGAGAAGGGAAATGTTAGGGAAAGAGTGCAGAAGGCCAAGGCTTAGGCAGTAGTTACACTAGCAACAACAGGAAAAACTGCAACGCATTGCAAAGAGCAAAAAGGAGTAATTTGTATGCAGCAGCTGACTAATCTTGGACTGGTGACCTCAAGAACAAGACAGCAACATAAGAAATGGCAGAAATTGGAAATATTGTTGATGATTACAAAACATTGGAGCTCAGGGTCCACAGAGGAGGGAGTAGAAATATAACAGGTAGCAAAATGTGGGATTGAAGAAAGAGTGCAGAAATACTTGATCCCTGCAATATGGAGGAAAAATCAACCTGCTGCTTCAAAGATACCTGTGTCTTATGCCCACAGCCAGGAAGGATGTGGTGTATTTTTCTATAATAAAGTAGTATTTAAAGAGCTCTTCCTAGAATCAAGAGGACCACTTAGAATGTACTACTTCACCTCCTCCCCTATTAAAGAGACCTTCATTCATCTTTTGATAATTTCTGATTCTAATGGAACTATAATGCATAAGAAGAACCTATTTTCTCTGTGTTATTTCTAGACATAGATAAAATTTCTTTCATCACAACAATATTAGTTATGGTAGATATCCTTATCGAATATTTGTTACTTAATTCCTCAGCTTGTCACTGACTGCAGAAAAGTACAAAAATACCCACAAAATCTAAGGAAAACATTTCAGCTGCATTTATCAAGATCATTATTTATTCATAGATGTATGTTTAAATATCAAACATTATATGTCTTCATATTAATGTTATTAATAGTGATCCATTATATTTTTTGTTCTATTTATTGATTTTTTTCACACATTTTCATAGCAACAAATGACTGTTATCCTAGAACATCACTAGAACTAGTACACACCACTTCAGAAGCAGAATAAAAGATTTGCCTGTCTGTGCTGAGTACAATAATTTTTATCTCTGTAGATTACAAGAAATCCTTAAGTTTTTTTCTGACAATCCAAGCATCATATTTTGATTCAGAGAAGTTTTGGTGTATATTGTCTTGAAAATATTTATACTGGAAAATGCTTAGCAGAAGTACTGAGAGAAATTTTGATAGCAGGAGATTTTTTCTCTTTCTCCCTGTAGCTTTAACACTGGAGACAGGTTTGCTCTTCTCCTCAAACTTTATTTAATATTTAGTTATGTTTTATGTCTCAGCTAATGACTACTTAACTTTGTCTTCAGGAACATTTTATAGAAGGCTATTCTTTGTTTTTCACCTACCAACCTATATTAAAAAAATCTCTTCTGTGGTCAATTTTTTAAAAGATTTTGAAGTCTTAATATTTGTTTAAATTAAAATATGGAATTTTCAGAATTATTTCTCTTCAGCTTGTATAAATATTCTGCTGTTCTATTCCTCTTTTATTTTCTCTGTCTTCCTACAGATTGTATCAGTGATACAATTAAATATTTTATTCTTTTGAAAGAGAGACTTTTCTTAAGAAGTTGGTTTCAATCTATACAGTTATGCACTAATCTAAATAAATACAATCTGGGACCTATTCAGAAAATCAAATTTTGTAGTTCCATTATATCATACTCCATTTAAAGAAGACTGGAATTTTCATAGTAGCTTTACCTGGAAATATTAAAAAAAACTAACTGAGAGTTGGATGGGCTAACATGAGTTTCAAAAGTGTTTTCAAATACTCTTTTCCGGACTTATAAGCTTCTTCAGAATGGTGTTGGTTGACTCACAGAAGTCTGTTATATTTTCATAGGAAAATAAAACCTCATTTGAAGGTCTTACAATTTTAGTTAATTTCATTTTGAGAGGGTTAAGAAGCTTTAGAAAAATTATTTATACGAAGAAACTATTTATATGTTATATTGTGATGGAAGATATTATGCTAGAAAATCATAAATAAGAAAATCAGTTTACAGTACAAAAATGTCCCTTATTTTAGTTTTACAGTTGTATATTTCTGGCAGTTCTGGGAGTTGTTCATACTTTAAAGTGCTGTGAATGAAACCAAAATGTGTCAACAGTTTAATTAATCATAAATATATCAACTCACATTTCTTGTTGTACATATTTCCAGCGGCATATTATGTGGCAGAAGAGCCTAGAATGTTTTTGCTTCACAGACAAGAAGAGTCAAAGAGGCCAAGGAGGGACAAGAGATAGCGCACAGGCACTATTTTTAATTGGGATTGCCTGGGAAAACAGGCAATTTTGTTTTCCCACAAAGTGTTTCATGAAGACAAGACCTTTCTTGTTATTTTAGGTTCTCTCAATAAACAGCCCGTTTTCCACAATTCAGTAATCTAATAACAAACATTGTGTGTGTAGTTTAGGTTTTTTGATATGGTTGGTTTGGGGGTGAGGTGCATTAGTTTGGAGGGAAGGAAGCGGTGTTCTGTCTGTGTTTGGTTTTTTTTGTGTGTTGTTTTTTGTTTTTCTTTCCAGTAAAACCAAGCAGAAATGACCTACAAAGTTTCAGGTTTTGATTTGTGTTTTGTGAAATATTTCCATCTTGTGGATTATCAGATTGCACGGTTTAAAGAAAATAAGGGAAGGGAAAAAAAAAAAAGGTTCTTTAGAATTCTTTGTAACCTTAAATTTACCATTTATATAATATGTGGTATCTTGTCTCTCCAGCACAGGTCAAGTTTCAGGACAGATGGAGGAAACCTACAGAATCCAATTTCAAGGAAATTTCTAGCCAAGTTCATAGTCCCCAAATGTCTGAGTAGTATACTTTGAAGAAATATTTCAAAGCCATTGCAGAGAAATTCAACAAGGAATTTCTAGAAAGAACTTAGGCAACTGAGTTTTTACAAAACCATGGCACTTTACCTGGTGAGCAAGAAACTGTATTTTTTTTTAAATCCTCGTTAATTAGATTGACATGAAATTTTGTTTTCATTGTTTACATGTATTCTAAAATAACAAACAAAAAGTAGCTCTTTATAGCTATTGTAACATAAGCACAAATACAGGTTTTGCATTGTTGATATTAATTTTCCATGGGATATAATATTTAGTTTTATATGTCTTTTTTTAATTTCAAATTCAGGAGAGCACAGTAAAGTTGGGGTTAGATTCAATACCCAGATGAAATTCTGTTATTGTCATTTTGACATACTTATTGACCTGGACACATAAATAGCAGGTGGGGTAAGAATTATGCTAGTGACCCCATCTACTTATAAATAACCTTTGCTTTTTATTTTAATTTTGAATAAAAGGTCAGAAAGGGAAAATGTTTTGAGAAAACATTAACAACTGAATATTTCTGTAAACCTTGCTGTGTCTGTAAACTCTAGTATCTTGTAACAGTCTGAATATGAATTTTGGTCTTGTGATTTTTAAATTGAGTATATGAAACTGTCTACAGTTTAGTGGTTAATTTGAAAACCATGAAACAGGAAGCTTTGCGTGTGCCAGCAGCCTCTATACCAATATTTCTGTGTCCTTCAGACACTGATATGAGAAGGGGTTATAAGGAACCTCATGAAATTCACAAATTGTTGCACAGGGAAATGCTAGCAAAACGTGGCTGAAAGCCATTTGAGATTTCTCCTTGATATTTGGAAATTAAATCAATATTAACAAGCAAACTATGTAAGGATATTACATTAAAATATGTTAGCTGCAGTTTTGAAGTAAAAAGATGGAATTTTGTATCAGTATATTTAATTATTTATGGAATCAAATTAGCTTAGATTGATTTTTCAATAATGTATTAACTTACCTGCATACTGACAAGAGGAAATGGACCATTCTGCTGGGAAAAAAAAGCCCATATTCAGTAAGTCTTAAACATAACCTTTTATATGTTGTGTTTAAATTAGTAACTTCCAAACATATTATGCATGTGTATTCACCCGAGTCCTGGAAGGCGGACGCAGGGACTGAGAAAACCTAGACCTTAGGCCCACTGTACAGGAGGATCTGGTTCGAGACCATCTTAAGAACCTGAATGTACACAAGTCCATGGGACCTGATGAAATCCATCCGCGGGTCCTGAAGGAGCTGGCGAATGAAGTGGCAAAGCCACTGGCCATCACATTTGAAAAATCATGGCAGTCAGGTGAAGTTCCTGATGACTGGAAAAAGGGAAATATAACCCCCATTTTCAAGAAGGGGAAAATGGATGACCCGCGGAATTACAGAGCAGTCAGTCTCACCTCTGTGCCTGGAAAAATCTGGGAGCAGATTCTCTTGGAAGGCATGCTAGGGCACATGAAATAGAGCAAGGTGCTTGTTGACAGCCAGCATGGCTTTACTAGGGGAAAATCCTGCCTGACCAATTTGGTGGCCTTCTATGACGGGGCTACAAAAGTGATGGACAGGGGTGGAGCAGTTGACGTCATCTACCTGGACTTGTGCAAAGCGTTTGACACTGTCCCACATGACATCCTTGTCTCTAAATTGGAGTGTCATCAATTTGATAGGTGGACCACTCGGTGGATAAAGAACTATCTGGTTGGTGGCACTCAAAGAGTTGTGGTCAACGGTTCAGTGTCCAGCTGGAGACCAGTAACGAGTGGTGTCTCTCAGGGATCGGTGTTGGGACCAGTCTTGTTTAATATTTTTGTCGCTGACATGGACAATGGAATTGAGTGTGCCCTCAGCAAGTTTGCCAATGACACCAAGATGTGTGGTTCAGTTGATATGCTAGAGGGAAGGAATGCCATTCAGAGGGACCTTGACACACTTGTGAGGTGGGCTGATGTCAACCTCATGAAGTTTAACCATGCCAAGTGCAAGGTCCTACACCTGGGTGGGAGCAATCCCAGGCACAGCTACAAGTTTGGGCAAAAAGGAAATTCATGTTAGTCCTGCGGAGAAGGACTTGGGGGTGTTAGTTGATGAGAAAATGAATATGAGCAAGCAGTGTGCACTCACAGCCCAGAAAGCCAACCATATCCTGGGCTGCATCAAGAGGAGCGTGACCAGCAGGTCCAAGGAGGTGATCCTGCCCCTCTACTCTGCTCTTGTGAGACCTCACTTGGAGTATTGTGTGCAGTTCTGGTGTCCTCAACATAAAAAGGACATGGTGCTGTTAGAACATGTCCAGAGGAGGGCCATGAGGATGATCAGGGGACTGGAGCACCTCCCGTATGAAGACAGGCTGAGAAAATTGGGGCTGTTGAGCCTGGAGAAGAGAAGGCTGCGTGGAGACCACATAGCAGCCTTCCAGTATCTGAAGGGGGCCTACAGGGATGCTGGGGAGGGACTATTTATTAGGGACTGTAGTGATAGGACAAGGGGTAATGGGTTGAAACTTAAACAGCAGAGGTTTAGACTGGGTATAAGGAAGAAATTCTTTACTGTTAGGGTGGTGAGGTACTGGAATGGGTTGCCCAGGGAGGTTGTGAATGCTCCATCCCTGGCAGGGTTCAAGATCAGGTTGGATGAAGCCTTGGGTGATATGGTTTAGTGTGAGGTGTCCCTGCCCATGGCAGGGGGGTTGGAACTAGATGATCTTGAGGTCCTTTCCAATCCTAAGTATTCTATGATTCTATGGTTCTATGATTCTATATATAAATATGGAAATTAGAGATTCTTTGTTGAAACTCTACCTTATATATTGTAGTTTTCAGATCCTATTAATGAAGTTCACTAATGTAAAACTATACGTTCATAATGCCACATTTGAGCTTTATTTTTAAACCAGTGTATGGTAACATAGAAAAAGCAAATAATTTTTTAATTATCTGCAGATATGCTCATGGGTTATTTGGGTCTTTTTAAGAGATAAGTTGTAGAAAAAAAAAACTCTGGATCCCAGAATCGCAAACAAGAATCCCAAGCCAATTCTTGCATCCATTAAACCATGAATAACTTAAAGCAGTAAAATTTATAGAAAGCTGTCATGCACTTTAAATGTCCATTCCTTGAATGCTAACTTTTCACAGTCTACTATAAAAATCTGATATGATGTGAGATCCCTCTTCTCTTTACATGCCGTAGGAGGCCACAGTTTTGTTAAGACTGTGTTTGCCATACATAAGCCTGTTTTTTATGGTTTGAAATTTCTTTTTTTCAGAGACTTTAGGTTTAGTTTAGGCAGACTAACTAGGTTAGGGCTAGATCAGATATCTGATTTCAGGTAAAGCTGATTGATAAATTTACTTCGTGGTTATTACACAATAACACAAGGACATACCATTTTAAAATAAGTGCTCATGCTAGCAGATTTTTAATGTGAATTTGCCTTTTGTAATAACTGTACTCAGCAAACTTTCAGTTTATTAAAATTAAACAAGAAATATATCTTCTTCCTGTTCACAAATTCCTAGGATAAAAGAAAACATGGTTCTTCAGGGTTTAGTAATTTTCTTTGCTTTATTTTTTTTTTTTATAAATAGCTTAATTTGAAAACATGTATCCTGTTCTACATATAAGTCTCCCCACTATAATTTTTTAAATTATTTTTGTTTGCTGCATTGCAATGAGACTTGTTAAAAAGAAATGTCTGTGCTGCTAACCCATCATTAACACCTCACAAATTTGCATGTATCTCAAAGTCAATCATAAACCCCATGGATCTTGGGATATTCAGGAGAATTTAGGATTTATAAACAAAACTGAGCTACTGTATTTTTTTGCCTCTTTTCAGAATGTTCATTCTAATGCTGCAGAGTCTTCCAAAGTGCTGCAACCTCAAGCCATTCCTTTAGAATAAGAAATAGGTTACATTAAGATTCCTTAGAAGAGATTTCTGACAGGAACACCTTGGTCTCATGGCAGAATTCCACCCTCTTTTAACGATTTGTCAGAAAGGACATCTGTTGATCCTAATTTGTTATCTGTATGACAAATGCCTAATCTGATCAGAGAAATCTAAAGTACACAGGTTTAGGACATCATATATGAATATGGCAGTTCTGAAATTTACCCTACACATTTGCATATAGAGAAATAAACAGCTGACAACTGAAGCTCTTTTACACTGTGATTTTAAACTCTATGATTGTATAATAGAAACTATCATTTTCTGTGTTATTAAAATAAATTTAATTTTGTTATTGAGGGAGAAAGTTGCATACAATGAAAACTTTAGATGACCTTTGCACAAGGAAAATTGAACAATTATTGGTTGAACAACAAAAATGTTAGTACAAACATTGGTGTTTAACTTACCTGTTTCTAAAAGTGGTGATAGTAATGTCTTTGCACCTATAAATCTAGTCAGCTATGTAGTTGAGCTGACAGTTTATCTAATGTTTACATTCCCTGTTAATTTTATTTGTTCAGAAAAAAAAATTTAAAACCTTATTATAAGATGTATGATGCCTTTTCATAAACAAATTAATATCTGAAATGTTGCTAGGCAGTTTATAGTGTTTAATCTTCTAGATGAATTGTCAGTGACCTTCACACACGGTCTATTTTTCTGCGTTTCAGCTTAAAATCAAAATGTCACATTCTGGAGAAGCTCCTAGCTAGTTCAGTCAGAGAATGTTAAGAAGCAGAATTAGTTTATTTATAAACTACAGAAATATTGTTCATCAGAATGAAGAGTTATTTTGTCAACCATATGTAGATTAATGGGGTTTTAAGTTATTTTTCTGCTCTGATATTTTTCTAAATGAATTTACTTTCAAAAGCCCAAAGACAGCACTGCATTTCAAATGTGCTGAAAAGGAGAAAACAACAGGAAAGAAGTAACATGTAACTCAACTGATCATTAAATCTATACATCCTATTTAAAACACTTGCAAGCTCTCCATCTGCTTTTTTCAACCTCATAGTCTGTTATGCAAATGAGGCAAACCCCTTCATTAATGTTTGAATACACAGCATCAAAGCCTCCTCATTTTGTAAATTCAGCAGGGCAACTGGCTCTGAACACGTATATAACCCCTATGCAGTTTGTCAGAGGGACAAAAGTATCTCAGAATCAACTACTTAGTCAACCTTTGGTTCAGAGAAAGGAGACCATTCTGATTCGAATACATGTATTTCATGAACTTAACATGACACATTTTCCTAGTAATTCCTCAGTTTACTCTCTTCCCACCTTTTATTTCATTCCCACCTAAGTTTTCACCCCTCCCCATTCAGGCACTGTGTCTGTCTCACTCCATGTCTGAATTTCACACAGCATTTGTTGTCTCTACCTGTCTGCTTCCAGCAGTATCAGGAGTGTCTCTGAAACAGTATTGACTATTAAAGCAGAGAAATGATAGTGATTACACAGCACTTAGAAGTGATGATATGCCTGGTCCTTAGCTACCTCCAGGCATCTTGGCTCTGTCTTACATTTTCTAGGGCTCCCACCTCAGAGTCTACATTTTGGGCAGTAGTGTCGAGTTTGCTTCACACTGTCCACTGAGTTGGATACCTTGCTGTAGTGTGTCCCAGCAGATAGTCTTGAAAGCAAGCACTTGGGAGCATGAGTCATAAGCATTGATGTGACACTGCAGGAGCCAGGCTGCATCCAGCAAGACAGGTGACAAGCTGCTGATAAATGGCAAATATTGGCCCTTTAATTACTTTGAGACTTACTACTCTGTACTCTACTGTGCCCCCTAGCATATCCTACAGTGTCTGTAATATCCAGACTCACTCATTCATCATCTGGGATTCTGCTGTGTTTAAAACCTGAGAGTTCTAGAACATTCACTTTGGAATAAACAATTTGTGTTCATCACAGACTCTTGCAGTTTTGGATTGTGGACTTGGTCTACTGATATCTTTGCAAAATATTATGCTCCCTCAGCAATTACCAGTCAAGGCCAATTAGAAATATATTGCTATGGCTATATTCCTAATATTACTGCTCTCAGCTACAGAATATTAAAGTGACTATTATGTGACTGTTAGTGGATTGAGTGACCATTAGTTGCTTGCATTCTGAATGTTAATTTTGTCTTGCATTGTTCCCTACCTGTCTTCTGTTAATATTGTTTATGAAATTTGTATTTTTATTAGAAAACAAATGTTACTGGATTTTTCTAGATAACCTTATTTAATATTTTAGCCTTAAAATCCATCCTGCAATTAAATACAATGATTCTAAATTCTAACCTGTTATCATTACTAGATAATTTTGCAGAAATCTATATTTGTTGGTAAGACTTTGTTTTCAAGTTACACTGTTTTTGAAAAGATAGATTGATTTAAAAATTGGGTAAATGTTCTACTTACTGATGATTCTTCACCTTCACCAGCTTCTTCTTACACAACCTGTAAATGGTTGTGGTAGGTTGTCCTTGGTTAGTTGTCAGATGTCCACTCATCTGCTCTTGCTTTCTCTCCCCAAGACAAGGGAGAGAAAAAAAGGTGGAGAAGTCCATGAGCCAAGATAAAGACAAGATCATTTGCCAGATACATCCACAGGCAAAACAGATGACTTGGGGGAAAAGAATTTCATTTATTGTTAAATGAAATCGTTTTAGATGGTAAAAAACAAAGACAAATTAAAACAATGCCTTTGTCTTCCTCTCTTTTCTCAGGCTCAACTTGACTTCATCTTGAGCTCCTCTACTGCCCTATCCCATGTATGCTATAGGGTTATAGGGAATGTGAGTTGCGGTCCATCCATGACAGCTCTTCTCTATC
This sequence comes from Melopsittacus undulatus, assembly GCF_012275295.1. Taxonomy (NCBI): domain Eukaryota; kingdom Metazoa; phylum Chordata; class Aves; order Psittaciformes; family Psittaculidae; genus Melopsittacus; species Melopsittacus undulatus. The sequence goes on from NC_047528.1 coordinate 97,311,652, forward strand.
TCACCTTCTTCACAGTTTTCTCCTGCCTCAGCATAAGTCATGCCCTTCAGGACAAACCTACTCTGGTGTAGTCTTCTCTCCAAGGACTGCAGTTCTTCTGTGACATATCCACCTCCTTCAGTGTGGAGTCCTTCACGGTGAGCAGGGGGACTACCTGCTTCACTGTGGTCTCCTCCAGGAGCTGCAAAGGAATCCCTGCTCTGGCACTTTGAAAACCTTCTATCTTTTTGCTCTTCCCTCTGTGCTCTCAGGGCAGTAATATATTTTTCTAATTCAGTTACTTTTCCTGTGATAGTGAAAAGAATCAAAATTTGTTCTGACTCCACTTATATTTGAAAAGTTTGCAGTCAGAAATATATTGCAGAAAAAATGCCTGAGCATGTTTAACAATTCAAAGTTCTGTCCCTTCATGTACAGTTGGGAGGGAAAGTCACCTCAGGAAGTTGTGTAATCCTGTTTCCTGCATGTCAGCAAGGTGTCTGACTAACCTGAAGAGTGTGCAGTGGTGGAAGCCTGACAAGTTCCCAAATTCTACGACCTCCAGCAGAAAGAAGGACTGGGACAGTTCTCTCATGGTATCACAGTGCCAGCTACAAAGATGCAAGATGCTGCTATCATCAGCTCATTGCCTTTGCCACAAATTAACATATCATATTTCAAACTTCATTCTGAGATTAAACTATTTTTTCTACTTACAGATCATTGGAAGAGAGTCATATTTGGAAGAGAGTCACAATAAGCTACAGCATCTCATCAGTTACACTGAGATTGTCCTAAGAGTTAAAGGAGTGTGTAATTAATAAAGAGTCACTGAGAATAAATAAAGTGTAAATGACTTAGCAATTTGACTTAGTGGAATGGTATTGTACTGTAGTTGTAGACTTTGCATGAAAATTAATGCCCATGTAGGAAGAAAAAGAAAGATGTACAGACATCTAGTGACTCCTGTCAAGTACTGACTAAATTTTAGTATTCATACAATATGAGCAAATTACAGATTTTCAATCTGCAATATCCAGAGCATGATTACTTAGCATGATCCAAGTGCAATATTCTCCACTTTTATTTATCTATTTGTTGTTTCTCTTTGCTGTGTACTTTGTCCACTCTTTTTCTTGTCAGACTGGTAAATTGGTTCTTCATTTCTTCTTTCCACCCTCATGTGAATCAGTTCCAAATGAATAAACCCCTAATTAGGTACCAACTACGAGCAGAATGATGTTACTGCAAAAGCGTACACAGCATCAAGTTCCTAGTGAAGGAATTAAAGAAAGGTCTAACACAACTGTATACTAAAATATTGTTTACATTGTCTGGTCTGAAAGCTGATTTTGTTTGACATGAACACAAGATGGCCAGAATTAAAGAGAAATATTTTAGCATAAATTAAGTTGCAATGGTCTTGTTACAGTACACTGAGATAATTTAACTGCTCTGACTACATGCCAGAACAAATGAAATAGTAAAGTTCTTTTGGGTATTGGGAAAGTCCAACTCAGAAATAGACACACCTGAATAATGCCATTTGAATACGTTATCAAGAAAATACAGCATACCAGTTTGAGTAAAGTCTCCCTCATCTTTTACACTGTATACTTGTTTCTCCCTTAGATGATATTTTATGGATGGCAAATATAAATTGACACATTTTTTTATTGCATACTAACAAAAGGGTATATAAAGGTGTCAATAAGATCAAAATGAGCTCATAATAATGGAAAAAACTTGCAGGTCATGTACATAATATTGAAGACTTTAATCTGGAATTTCTAAGGTAAAAACTGCTGCAAGTACACATGGTGACATTGCTATGTGAGGAAGAAACTTCATAAGGTCACAATCAGTCTGGCATACACACTGTATATATTAAGAGTGAACTAAGTTCTTTTATCATGGATTACTATGTTTCTCAATAAAGTGAAACCAAAATGATTGTTGATCTTTGCTTGACTGGGTTAATGAAAGTGAAGCTGATAATGCTTTGCTGAAATTATCCCCTGAAGGTACACCACCGTATTTCTTGCCCATTGGTAGCTCATATTGCCTCAGTGCTCTAGAAGTTTTTATGGCTAATGATATAGTAAAGTTGTAGCTAAATTTATATTTATGTGAACACTATCACTGATATATATTATTATAATCAGTTGGCATATGCATGTGATAGAAGTACATTGAATAAAAAATGTGCCTATTTTATTACAACTACTGGAACATAAATTTTGCACAAACTAGCTCACATCTTGGTTAATGATAGTGTTATTGCACAATATAGCACAATGAACAGAAGATGATAAGGGTCAATAGAAGTCTATGGCATTTCAGTGCCACTTACCACAGCAATATTTGGCAAGATTCCTTTAATATTATTTCATGTTTTGTGCCTTTGCATATTGCAACTTCTGAGCACATTCTGTGCTCTTTATCCAGTGAGAGAGATAAGATATAGTTGAAAGAATTATATCTTTTCATGGTTAGCAATAATAATTAAAAATAGAAAATAGTAAGACTAGTATGTGGATTACCTATTAATATAGCTTGTTGGGAGTAAAAGTTTGTGAGGCTTTCTACTGAAATGCAAATGTCCTCTGGGGAAAAACAAAAAATCAAAACTGAAGAATCTGTGGCTAAAAGCAATCCTGAAATTTTCACATTATTCCTGAAGGAGTTCTAAGATATGTTTAATAGTCAGTAAGTGTGCATATACGAAGAGGCAGATGTAAGAATGAGATTGAATATAGGGACATGACATACAGTTTTGGGAAAATAATGACCTCACTAGAAGACAGAGAGATTTCAGTGGTCATGGGGAAAGAACAGAACTGGCATAAAAGAAGAGCACTGAACACAGGAAAGTTTCTGGGGAAAAAAAAAAAAGATTTTTTCTTCTACTGTTGATCCAAACTGAATCTTCTAGGTTTCCTCAGCAGTACAAATAGATACTTGAAAATAAAAATTAATGTATCTCAGCCAGGATGAAGAGTGAAGCTAAAATGTCTTAAATCCCTTTAATACCAACCCAACAAAAAGTCACAATTTTGAAGTAACAAAATTCATGAGTTTGACAGTTCTTTAGCAAAATCAACAATTTTGATAAAATTTGCAACAGATAAATTATTTTATTTAGAAACAGTTAAAAATGGTTTTGTTAAAAATATTTTTCAGTACACTGCTCACAAGATTATAACTTCTCCTGTACTAAAATAGTGAAAGCAGTATTATTATATGTGATTTTAAAAGAAGGATTTCCTTCTCTTGATGTACCACAGAAGAGTTTCTAAAGTATAATTTTCATCAGACATATTAATTATTTTCAGATGTCTTCAGAGGACAAAGCAATTATAATAATAGATGGTGTAATTACATGTTCAGTGACTATATAATAAGATTGCAGCTAGGCAAATTTGAGCTATATAGTTTCTACTCTATGAATGTTATTAAATTGAGTTGCTTTTCTGCTGCTAATTATTTCCAAAGTTTGATGATTCCAAATGTCTAAAATGCTCAAATATAAACTCTTCCTAAGCTATATTGATTATTGATATTAATAAGATATTAAAATATTTTAGTCTAATATTGGTTAAATAGTCTTTTTAAGTTGTATCTGTGATTCTGATCTTCCAGTGATCTCTGTATTACTTTTATATATAATCACTAAAACTCTTGCAATATAGTGATCAATCAATCAGCTCTACTCCAGAAAACTATATATCAGGGTCTACATAGATTAAGGGGGGAAAAATATATATGGGAATGGCAAATCACAATATCAAAAACAAAACTCAAGGAAATATTCCAAATCCAGCTGTCATCTTTGAAAATTTTTATGTCTTAATTTTTACATATGTCTGAATGTTCCACAAAACATTTTTTTAATTGTGAAATTCTGTATTCCTAATATTGATATTTAAAATTTAATGAAAACTTTAAGATCTAAGCAATCCCTCAAAAAATAATTCCTATGCTGCTGTACAAAGTAACTTAAAAAATGTATATATTGCTATGGTTGACATTGCTTTTCTATTGTAAGAATAAGTATGTACTTTACTAATATTATATGTCTTTATAGTACATTGTGAATTCTTTCCTGCATTTTGCAGGATCTCACATAAGGTTTCAATTGTGTTTTTAGTATCTGCACATTAGAAAACCTTTCATAGCCAATCGCAAGTATGCAGTTCTTGGATGATAATTTTAAATTACAGTAATAGCTCTCAGATAAAAGAGGCAAAAGCTTAAATTATAAATAAGAATGCATAATGCATGTTGTACATTTTTTACCTTCCATAATACAGTAGCTAAGTAAATAATTATTAACATTTCTTCATTTGGAAATGAGCAGTCTGAACATGACAAAACAAAAAAATTCTAGGATATTTGTCTGTAAGCAAAATCTCTATTGGGTTTATGTGTTTATTTTATTTAAGCAATACACTAATAACAGTTTCCTGGCTATGCAAAACAACAGCAAATTATTTTATTCTGGCAAAAATGCACAAAATGTGTAGAAAAAAATACAAACAACGATTCCAGGACTTTTAGACATCAGTTTCCATATAGTCTCAACATCTGTATATGGACTCTGAAGTAGAAAACTATCTCAAATACAGATACAGTGTACAAGCAGTAGAGAAGCAAATCCTGAAATACTCGTTTATAATTATGAGATTCAGTTTGCAATCATTTTGCTAATAATAAAACACCTCTTTCCTCTTTCATTTTGGACCTCTAAAAGAAACAACAAAAATGTGTTGAATTGAAAGTGTTCCTCCATAGATTAACTATCACCTTTATGAAGTGCCTCACTATTTTAACTGGTGCCGTTTATCTGCAATTTGCTGTGCTTTAATGCAGCAATATGGACAGGTATTCCACTTTCAGTTGTCATGTTTTGAGTTTTTATTGTAAAACAGAGAAAAAAGTGCAACAGAGATGCAAATGCTTCTGAATATCTGGGACACACAATGCCAACATAGTCATTGAAGAAGGATAATACTCTAGGGCATGGTCAACGGAGTCAGCTGAACCAAAAAAAGAAAGTTGCCTGATAAAATAAGGCTGGTATTTAGAAAGAAAGAAATAACTCAGTGCAAAAGATTGATTGCCTTATTTTGTCAATATTAGAAACATGAAACTCTTAACTTCCTGTGGTAAAACAGATGGAGAGGAGTGAAGCTGAAGCTCCTACTTTCACTACAAAACACTCTGCCTCTTCACCCTTCTACTTTTTAACTAAAATAAAAATGCTGTGAGTGCAGATTAGATATTGATTACTGATATAATTCAAGTTTAAATGTTTTATTTGCTACTAGAATAGCAAATTCAGGATTTTTTATTTCTCTAAAATTTTCTAGGTTAAGGTAGATTGCCTGCTCCTCAAGCATCTTGCCAAGTTGTACTTATCCATTACCTGTCTCTAACAAAAAAGAAAACCCTAATTCATTTTCTTGTTGCTATCATTTTAGAGCCAGAGACTGTAAGATATTGAACAGCCAGCACTTTTACCAAAGGCCTTGGGAGTAAAATATCTCAGCACTACCTTTTGAGACTGGGTCAGTTATCTTTATTTCATTGAAATAACCTAACCTGCTTGGCATTAAAATACAGCTCTTAATGATTGCTTTTGTGATGTTTTATTTCCCTTCAAGATATGTTTAAAATATTTTGTATATGCCACCATTTATTTTGCACTATAGTGTATAATCTACAAAGTGAACCGAATAGGATTCTGAGTAATTTTCTCATTGAAAACAATGTCTTTCACTTGCTTCATTAGGCCAACTGGAAAGTAAGAAAATGGGATAATATAAACAACAAGACAGCATTCTAGGATGCAAAATAGCATTCTTTGGAAGTGAAAAAAGTATTTGCTCATCAGCTTCTCCCATAATGGTCCTGGATGAGAATGATAGGTATATATAGTTTGGATGAGAATGATAGGTATTGAAATCCTTCCAGCAAATAATAAAGGCAGTAATGACTGGTACAGGTGCAAACAGCATTAGACTCAGAAGAGTACTTTATGGTGTTAGAGAGAGAGAGATTCTCAGCAATCTGAATAGTACAGATATACAAAAACTGGTTGAGCTTGTAAAGTCTTTGATGCCCTTTATTTGTCTTACTGGGATGGATTTTACCTCCTAATTGACTGCATCTCATCCCCATGTGACTTGTAGTGACTGAGAGGAGATCCTTCACTTCAGCTCTTCATGACATTCTCAGAAAGATCTCTCTGCTTAAATACAAGAGATTGAAGGTATTGATCTTAAAATATGGAGTACTGACTAGTAAGCCTCACTTCCATGCCTTTAAGATCATGGAACAGAACCTCCTGGAAGGCATGTGAAAACAGTGCAAACAGCACAAAAAACAGATACACAGGAGTTAGATTTATAACAATAAGATGACTTAGCTACTTTATTTAGAAAACCATAAGTAAAAGATGTCATTTCTGGCATATTATGCATCAGCAGATATGTGGCTTGGTGCAAAATTCAATTTTTTATTTTTATTTTTTTTAATTATCTCAGATTATAACTACATTTTTTACTGAAGTAACTCACTGTATCTGAACTTATACAGACTCCTCAGGACTCTTACTTTAGTAAATCTCACCAGATAAGACCTGTTACGGACAAGATTAATAACCTAAGTGGCTAATTGGTCAAGTAATTCTTATATTCTACTTCTTAAAAATTAATAAGTTTTGCAACACTTTTATTTTTACAGAATTTTTTTTTAATCTAAATAACTATACAACTTTTAACAGAGTTCTCATTATAAGAACTGCTAGATAATTAATGTAACATTTTTAATAAACAAATACATTTGCATGTATGTGTAGGATGCCCGTTCGCCTCAAGTATTTTCATGAATAATTATGTCTTTTTTTCAGTTAACAATCTACTACCTTCACATTTCTGTACATTTTAGAGGTTTTAGAATCACTTTAATATTGACATTCATAACCAGTAATGTGAGTGCTGGGAAAAAAAAACCACAATGACAAAACTCTGAGAATGTGGGAAGTTAGTTTGTTTTATAAATCAAGTCAAGCTTACTAGCCTTGGGTTACATTGTTTAAAGAATATTGAGAAATACAAATAAATAAATGTGACAGTGAAAAATAAATTAATTAAAAACTCTTTCACAGTAAACCAATTTAGACAACATAATTCGGAACTGTTACATAGCATAATTGATATGAAGGATGGGTGGTGTCAAAGGTAGAGAATACTGTGAGGGTTTTTCATTGAAGTAGTAGTGTTAGGATACATTAAAGTGGGAGCTACTTTATGATGTTTCATGTGTTAGGTAAAAACAGTAGAACTTGAAGCATGGCATGACAAGGATTAGTTGACACTGATTCACTAATAAAAATTTTAACTTAAAGTTATTCTGAAAAAATAGACTTTAAAACATATGTTGCATAAAAACCTGAGAATATCAGGCACTTAAATCCTGTGTATGACAATTTTGCATAAATGAGATTGCATATCTTATGGATTCAGAAAGAAAAGTTCTAGTTTTGGTGTGCATCATTCTTAAAGACTATTCCTATTTTGTCATATCTAAATTGAGATCTGGTAGTTTAAGGCCAGCTAACTGAAGCTAATGTTAACAACATAATTTCCTTGCATACTAGCGAACATGTCACGCTCATCTTCTGACAGACCACAGGGAACATGCCATATATAAGGACCCAAGAACTCACTGTTAGTCCAAGTAATATTTCAGTTGACTGTAACTGTCTGTCTTGTACTTTTTGTACTCTATTAAGTTTATTGTACTCTATTAAGAAAAGCTTCAGTAACAACACAGTTGAAATCACTACTGAGTCCCAGCAAATCTTTCCAGTACCTTTACCTTGTCCCTGGTGCTGTGGTCCAATGTCCCCATGGCCTGAGATTGTCTGATGCTTCTGTCTTCTACAGAAAGACCAGGGAGGGATGGGCACAACATCTCCACAGCCACCACCCTGATCTCTCACTTGAAAGGAACATGATGCTGGTTGCAGTCTTTACTTTTCAGTCCCAAGTTCCTTTTGGCTTTCTTTTCATACCTTTTCCCTTTCATTTCATCTCTGAAACATATCTGTCTGCTCCCTTTCCCCTAGATCAAAGGGAAGTGGTGAAAACTGCCCTGCACACCCTGAATACCTCTGGGGGCAGTTTGTCCAGCAGGGAATACCTGGGTCTGTCAGCCCCTTTCCTGGTAGCACGCTCAGAGCTGGAGCTCAGACAGGCTGGGCAATGAGCACTTGGCCATGGCATACCTGATAAACCCAGCTCAGGCTCACTCAGGCCAAGGGCAGCCCAACCCTCCCCACACCTGCTGCAGACTGTAGCCTGCCCCAGCAATGGCAAATATAATCATGTCTACTAGGCAACAACTATCAAATATGATATGACTTAACCTAATTAAACTTTGTGATATCTTTGATCTGTGGAATTATTGAAGTTAAAATATTAGAAATTATCAACAGTATGTGTTTAGCTTGATAGAAATGATTTTAATTAGTCCAAACATTTGAAAATATATAAAGCTTTTGATTAATGCCAAATATTGAATATCTATTTTTACATTTCTGTTGAGAGGAAGCTGGAAAAGCAATTTACATATTCATATAGACTTGTACTTTCACAGCTTCATTTAAATTTTTACTCAGAAATTACAGGTTGACCCTTATTTATTTCTTTCAAAGCATGTTTGAGGTTGACGACAAGAAGAGGGGAAAGGTACAAAACTGGAACATCCAAATGGTGAAAGATGGATTTATTATTAATTACATCTCCTGGGACATGCACATTCTATGAAAATAAGTGCAGTTAAAGTTGTAAGTATAAATATATTTTATTAATGATTCAGACTCCTTGCTCCAAGAGTTTTACCTATGGTCAAATGAATTTTAACGTAGGTTTTATTCCTAAAAAAATGGAGCATATGCATATATGCCTCAAAATATCCTCATATTAAAGATTTTTAATGCATATTAGAGTTATGTTTTCTTAATCATCATATCAGTGAAAATTTTTTTAAAGAAATTTGCACAGCATCTGGTTGAATTTTTTTAATGATATCTTCCAAAGGTCAATTAGATGAGAAAGGTATTTTAAGGGACTAATGAAAGGCAAATACTATAACTTACGTGCTAGAAGAGTATGTTTCCAACTACATTATGCTGTTACTCTGTACTGTCTATGTTTTTGCTAACATTTCTACTTCTATTAATTCATGCAATCACTCTTCTACCTGCCTTGTTAATAATGCAGTTGTATGAAAGAAAAATGAAGAAAAATAAATTGCTTTTTCTCTCAGCTTTTTTTTTCCCAGACATTCGATAAAAATTCACTGGTAACAAAATGATTGAGGTATTCACAGACATTCAGAGCAGATAATTCTGCTTTCAGTCTGCAAAGCAATTAATTAAAAGGGAAATATTCACAGATCTCTCTAAGCATGTTCTTTTTCAAGTATGTTACATCACTGGAAATATTACAGGGACATACTTGATTGTCTTCTCTCAAACCTAAAAAGGACTAGAAGTAGGAGATTGACTATTCTCCTCATGTTGTCTTGTGTTGTCATTCCCCCCCTTCCCCCCAGCTCTTCTGCTTTCATTTTGCTTGCTTGTCATTGTTGAGTTTGGGATAGCTGTTTTTTTTTTTTAAATTGGTGGTTTATGTTTGTTTGTTTGTTTGCTTTAAAACTGTGAAAAATAAGGCAACAGTTCATTTAGTCATCAACCTGGTGGTCAGGAACCCACACAATGTGGAGATAGGCTGAAATCAGCTGCTTTTGCAGTTTAGAAACCCTCCAGCCCATTTGCCCTGCCATAGTAGGCAACAGATGATCTCTGCAGAGATATTAAGACATGTTGACGGCAATAAACTTTCCCTGTTGCAGCTGAGGACACATGTCTGGAGAAATTATAAAATGGATTGGTCTTATCTCACTTCTCTTCTGGATCCATCTAGTTTAAAGTAAGACTTATCTGAACCAAACAAGGGTGGAATAGAGGGCTTTTTTATTGTAGATTGTAGCTGATATATATTTTTTTTGAAAAGTAGAACACTGTCTTATTGTGTTTCTATTTCTTCAATGGGCTTTTTTCCTCAGGTACCCACAGTTCAGCCCTGGTTAGGGGACTCCATGGTGCAAAAGACATTCCCTTGCAGTGGTGAGATGGTAAATTTCTGAATTTCTTATAGCATACTTATCTCTGTTCACACTTGCTGTCTCCTGAATGATTGAGATTTGCCTCTTAAAAGGAGAGGAGGAAGTACTCTTACAGAAACTGGTGACAAGTCTGAGAAAACCTTATAATAAGGAAGAGAAATTCTGGCCTCATCAGAGTCAAGACTGAACTGTGTATCTGAACTTGTGCTCACCATTGCTGGATCATGACAGGGTGAAACATTCAAAGATTTTCATGCTCTGAAGTATCTTAACCTCACTGAATTGGTGAGCAACTCTGCTATAATTCATGTTAAGTATATATCCATACATTGAGCCAATTTTAAAAGTACTAGTATACTTTATTTGTCACAAATGCAAAGCATTTGTCTTCAAAATGTTGTGCAAACTTGTAAGAAAAGGAAAATACAACCTTTTCATAGTTCAATTAAAACAAAATAATCTATGTATGATAACTTCAATAATGTTTCCTTTGAGGAAAGGAACTTCCTATATTTATTTAATCCATCGCTATGGTCGTGGTTTAAAACAAGCTGCACAACTTGTGCATTCACTCCCCCCCCCCTTGCTCCCCCAACTCCCGGAGAGCTGGGAAGGAGAATCCAAAGAATGTAGCTACCACAGGTTGAGATAAGAACAGTTTAATAACTAAGGTATAACACAAATCACTACTGCTACTACTAATAATAATGATAAAGCAAATAACAAGTGAAGAGAATACAACACCTCACCAGCCGCCGACCCATAACTCACCCCACCCTGCCCAACCGAGCACCGACTGATACCTCCTCCAACCCCCCCCCCCCCCCAGAGTCCTCTAGCCCTTCTGGCTAACTCTCTGTTACATCCTGGGTATGACATACTATGGTATGGAATATCTCTATGGCTAGCCTGGGTCAGGTGTCCTGTCTCTGCTTCCTCCCAGCCTCCCCTCCTTCCCTGGCAGAGCATGAGACTCAGAAAGTCCTTTGACAAACCAAATGTTTGAGTAGTAACTCAAAACATATGTGCTATCAGCAACCGTTCCCAGACTGAAAGGCAAAACACAGCACTGCACCAGCTACCAAGAAGGAGAAAAAATGACTGCTACTGCTGAAACCAGGACAGCTATGGAAGGCTTGTGAACAGAGGAATTAAGATTACTGTCTGAAATTGCCTTTATAGAATAATCTGGAAAACTACATTTATCATTCTAAGGTATTTACAGTTATGAAGTCCATAGTAAACCCTATGCAGTTCTTCCTTTTAAATATTTAGCATCTGTTTATTTACCCCACCCTTTCTAAAACATTTGATAATAATAAAAAAGGAATAGCATGTATTTCTTAAAGTAGTCAATGAAGTACACAGTTTAGTCAACACAGAAAATGTTGCTTGACAGCTTGGAGTGTAAATATTGTAGCTTTATGAACTGTATGAATTTAGATAAATATTTATAGTTTATATTCAAAACAACCTCGTAACATAGAGAGATACCAGTTATCTTCATTTTATAGATGGAAACTAAGGCACAGAATGTTATAAAGAATAATGTTTGCCTATGTAGTTTGCAACAAGAAGTCACCGGAGAAAAGCCATTTTTTGATCCAGGTTAATAATTATTCAGGGTAGCATAACCACATAAAAGAGTATTTTTTGTGCTTTCTGTGGCCCAGTGTGAAGTAAATTATTAACTTATTTCATATGTCTTGCTAGTCTTGCAGTTAGGACACCTTCCATGAGACTGAGATGCAGGGTTGATCTGGAGGAATAAGCTGAACCCCAGTCTGCTACTTAGAACAGAAATACTTCTTGATTTCACAGAATCATTGAACACTTAGGGTAGGAAGGGACCTTAAAGATCATCTAGTTCCAGTTCCCCTGCCATGGGCTGGGACACCTTCCACTAGACCAGTTGGCCCAAAGCCCCATCCAGTCAGGTCTTGAACACTTCCAGGGGTGGAGCATCTTCAGCTTCTCTGGGCAACCTATTCTAGTGCCTCATCACCCTAGGAAACTACACCTATGTATTACCAAATGTATTTTTTTTTTTCTTCAAAATGTCATTTTAATGTAATATATTTTTCTGATTGGCAAAATCATTTTGATCAAATTATTATATATACATCTAGAGAAGCATCTACTTATAGCTTATAAAACAAATAATGATTGTCCCGCTGAAGTCCCTTACAACTGACATCACAGGGTGCTGGTTTCATGTAAATATTGGCAATGTCTTAGGGTTTTATATCTTGATTTGAATTCCTGTGTGATAATCAATTGAATTATTTGGTTTATTTTAAATGACAGCTCTTTCTCCAAGTTCAGTATAAGTCATAAAATATTCTTAGTATCCATCAACTACAGGCAAAATACTGGAAGCTTCATGTTACCTTTAAAAATTTTGTCCTGTTTGAATGCACTCGTTTACTGTCTTCTCATTTTTGTTGTCTTCTAACCCTAAATTCATTATCTCAATGTTTTTAAACTTCTCTGGATCTGCAATGTTTCCTTTCATCCATATAAAATATATTAGTTACACTTGCTGCTACCAGTCATACTTCCCCTGATTAAATTGTGGTGCTTTTTTTTGTTTGGCCTGTAATACTTCTAAGTTTTGTGCATATTTTCATGTGAATTGCAGTCACATAGCTGCCAGGCAACACTGGTTATTTAATTTTTCATTCAGCATCAAGCTTTGTACTTTACTTTTTCAAATACTCAACCCTTTCTTATGAGTCAGGCGATTATAACACAAAGGCTGTCTACTTCATAGGTAAAATAGAAGCATTTTTTCTCAGAATTCAAACAAACTTTCATTCCATATACTGATGTATTACAATGAATAAATTGCAGTTCCTGGAGATTTAGATAATGTTTGCAGTTTTGGGATAGGTTTTCCCCACTTTTTTTTAAATTTTTATTATTTTTAATAAAAGCCGAATTTCTGTTCAACTTTTTTAACAGTGGTGACAATATGACAATAGTCAACACACATAAATTATCTCACACCAGATACAAAAGTTGTTTCAGAGAATAAGTTATCTTTCCCATAGTACAATATCCATTGCATATCTACATTTGTAATAACCACACTCAAAGCACTTTATGTGGGTGATGGTGGAGGAGAAAGAAGTAAAGTTTAAAAGATTGTATCAATAAACCTGCAAAGAAGAAGACTGGTCTGCGAATTAAATGTCTGTATGCTTTCCCTCTGGTATAAATCTGAAAATAAACCTCTATCTATTCCTTTTAATGATTATTATAAGATAAGTAGATAGCAGAGAATTAAAATGCTTAGAACAATTTTTTTGGCTTTATGGAAAGTAAAATTTTTATAAACAACATGTATGACTCTGAACCTTTAAGATGGATCTTGCGTTATCTACAGTGCAGCACTATCTAGGGCAAGAGCATCAATATCAGTGGGCTGAGAGCATTTAAATAATGGGGTTTTTTTCATACAATTCACCTAAAGCCCTAACGAAAAAAAAGGAATTCAGAATGTTCTTATGCCCAGCTTAAATCAACCAAATTTGTACATGGCCTTCAAGAGCAGGAAATGCCGCAGAGCTTCAAACCAGATTAGGATTGCATGGGCTGTTCTCCACTGAGGGTGCCAAGCCAGGAGACAGCACAGAGTTTACTAAGAATACCGGATGTTATTTTTCACTACTCTCAAGGCTGGTTCCTGTCAACATTACTTATCTGAACACCTTCTCATTTAAATTGTTCCTGAGAACTGGACAAGTTCTCCCTGCCAGTCCAGGTGCCTCCTACTACTGTGGTTCAGTGCCTCAGCGCTGACATTCCAAATGAATGTCCAAAGACATTCCAGGCTCTTCACCAAGAAGAATTTGATCTTGTTTGCCTTTAGAGTAATTGTTAACTGAGCACTTACTTAATAGGAAGCTCTGACTATAAGTGCAGTAAGTCCATAACTTTTTTCTTCCTACTAGTTAACGGTTAAACTATTAAATGCAAGGAATGAAAATTATCACTACCATTAACCTTTCTTCAAGATATATTTTGAAAGGAAGCCCACAAAATTCCACAGTTAAAAGGTAAATTTGGCCACTTGGCAATCCAAGACTGAATCAGCCATGTCACAGCAAGGACCACTGAAAGGATGCTGACTAGGCCTGGAGAGAGGATTGAATGGGAAAAAGAGAAGGAAAAGAGGTCTGTGTACTCCAGGTATGTGATTCTTATACTTATGTGGCTCCCTGAGTAGGGGAATTAAAAAACCAACCCAGCACTGCATTCATGGCCTTTCCTGAAAAAGGTGTATTCACTCTGGTGTCATGCCATTGTCAGGCTATGGCATGCAGTTGTCTGGATGATGCCATCTGGTATCCTGGAAAGGCTGTCAGCAGCCCTCAATTGCATTCTTCATCACATCCCTAGTACATGCAATGTGTACATAGCAATTCTACTGCTTTCCAAGAAGTGTATTTGGCTTTTAAAATGTAAATTTTTGTTAGGAAATGATCTCCATTATGTAATCAGGTGAGCTGGATATTTCTACCTCTTCCTCATAAATCCATCTCATAAAATTAAAATTATTTATTCCATTGACTAAAATGTTAGTAACATTTCAGTGCTGAGCATTCTCAGCTCCCACCTACAGAGACCTGAAATATCATGTCCTCAAGTCAAATCAGTTACATCTGTTTTCAACATAATAATCTTCTTTTGGCTGTCCATATAACCACTTCACTACAACTGTCAAATCAGTATATCTAGAATGAAAATTATTTTTATGATGTGAAGATTTTCTCATACGATTTTTCTGAGATGCATGTTATGGGGAAAATATTTTAATGGATAATAAGTACTTTAGTATAGACTAGTACTTTGTTCTACATGCTCTTGGACAAGAAAAAATAGAACTATATATCTGTAAATGTCATTGGTTTTGAGCATTTATTTTTAATTATTTTTTTAAATATTATATCAGTTTGGAAGATTATGTTTTGTTTTGTTTTTTTTTTGAATTGGCAAAGAGTTTTGAAGTCTGGGTTTTTCTGAAGGTGAATATTATTTCCTAACACAATTATCTGTAAAACCTATGTTTACCTTGGATGATCTACACTTATTTTACTGCTTAAGGCAATGTTTTCTATTCAGATACTTTGATGTTCATAAACTAACGGTATCAGGACTGCTCTCCTTACTGGGCAAGTTGTTCTATCTCAGCCAGAGACATACACAACATTCACTGAAGTTTGATGATCCTGTATCTTGGCTGTAATAACCTTGCTGAAAGCATAAGCCCAGCTCTGCAAAGTAATTTTATGTTGGGAGAAGGAAAAGTGAATTGAGCCTGTGCCTCTCAACACATACAGTCTGATACTACTTTTTCAGTACTTCTCTAGTTCTCTAGCGTAAGACTTGACTGACATCAGAGTCAGATGAATAGTAGAGGAAGACAGCAATTTTTCTTCTTGCCATTATAGCAATCTGTATGCATCATTATCAACATTAAGGGCAGCAGTAATTACAGTGTAATCATATGCACATCATTGGTTTAGGTGTCTTCAGTTGTCTGCTGAAAAGGTTCAAAAACCTTTTCTCTATAATTGCATAAATGGCAGTTCGAACATTACCATTACCTTTATGGCTGTGGTATTGCACCTATTTCTGACCAAAATAAATTAGCAATGCTGAGTGTTCAAGACTTCTTGAAGCCAAAATATTAGCTACAAAAATAGTTTTCTTTCTTTGACAAATTAGATATCGTTGGTGAGAAGGTATATGGAAATAATATGGACAGTGTTTCTAACACTGAATCTGGAAAAAAACCATAATGGGAGTGACTTTCTAGTTATCACTTAGTTTTTCTCATATTCCCATGCTGCTTTATATTTCAGTAAGTTTTTAAAAGTTGGTCCACACCCATGAAATTATTCCTCTTCAAACTTATCATAGAAAACATTGTTTTATAGGAAATAGTTGTAATTATTCTCAGATATAAAGCGTATTCAGAGGCAAATTTACCTCTCTACGTATAACATAACATAAGATAATG
This sequence comes from Melopsittacus undulatus, assembly GCF_012275295.1. Taxonomy (NCBI): domain Eukaryota; kingdom Metazoa; phylum Chordata; class Aves; order Psittaciformes; family Psittaculidae; genus Melopsittacus; species Melopsittacus undulatus. The sequence continues at coordinate 97,327,856 of NC_047528.1, forward strand.
AAATGTAACGTAAGCTTTTTCCCAAAGCAAAACCCAAGTTTTATAGGAAAACCATCAAAAACAATAGGCAAAGAACATTTTTTAAAATACTGTAGACTTAGGAGAGGAAATCAGTACACATGATATGTAAGGAACAATAAAGAAGTGACTTACAATCTATTACTATGAGAATTATGTGACAAAATTATGTTTATTTGGATGCTGGAGGTTGGGAAGGCTTTCTGCAGACTTCTGCAGTTAAAAACCTTAGTTGCATAATTTTAAAGAATACAGGAAAGATTAATGGGAATTAATTTCCTATTTTGAATCATTATATAGCTACCAACATCTTAATAAAAGAAACAGCTTAAAGTCTAAAACTAGATAAATTGACCTCAGAACAATGTGATGCTTAAACAACAGCATAATAGCATTAGTAGAAATAATCAATTGTTTTAAAAGAGTAAAGTTGTTGGTCCAGATGGATTCTTGAAAGTCACTGCCTCCAAAATATCCGTATTTTAAAACAGGTTATTTAATAGTTTTTTTAATCTAAAATTTATGATGTTAGTAAAATTCTCTACAGTAGGAAGGACTGTAGCACCGACAAACAGGTCAGCCAAATACCTTCCTTGTCATTATGTACTTATTTTAAGGCTTGTAGTAAACCTCAAAAGATGCCCATTTAAAAAATGTTGACATTCCTAAACAGAATGAAAGCAAAACAAAATAAGAAGTACTTCCAAATCCTCTGCAATGAAATTGTGACAAACTCAAAAAGAATTTCAGATATATCATTTATTTGCCTCAAAAATAATCCAGGAAATTAACTGATAGATTGAATCTTTATCAACTGCTGCACCTGCAAAGGTGCTTCTGTACGAGTAAACCTCAGGATATAACCTTCTCCCAGGAAATCGACCTGCTGTTGCTTCATATTCTGGGAAAAGGAATTACATTTTTTTCCCGTTATCCCATCTGCCTTCTACAACACTTGCATTTCAAAACAAAGTCCCTAATTTGCATGTCTTTCTACTGGTTTGTTATGACCTACTGATTTTGTGCCATTATAAACTATTTTTTCAACCAGAAACACATCTCGGGATCATCCATTATTCCATTTTTCTCCTGTGATTGTGACCAGAAACCCTCTACATTTTTTGCACAGTACTACAAGACTGAATACTCCTGTAGCTGACTTCTGGCCCAGGTCCCTGCTCAAGCAGTCACCTAGCACATGCTGTCCAGGATGATGTCCAGCTGGCTTTTGAATATCTCCAAGGATATTCCACAACCCTTCTGAGAAACTGGCTCCAATGCTCAGTCAGCCTCACAGTAAGAAGTGTTTCCACACATTAAGGTGGAATCTTCGTTGTTTCAGTTTGAGCCCATTACATCTTGTCCCATCACTGGACACCACAAGTGGAAGAGTCTGGTTATTTCTAAATAATCTCTTCAGGTATTTAAATACATCAATAAGACACATACATTTCCCCCCTTAACTCTAAGCTTAAATCTCCCCACCTCTCACTTCTGACCTTTTTGAAGGTAGGATGCACTTGCTGCCAATCATCAGGAACCTCTCACAGACACCATGATTGTTCAAATATTTTTAAGAATGGTGTCACAATGACAACAGCCAACCCCCTCAGCACCTGTGGGTACAAACCATCATGCCTCTTGAACTTATGTAGATCCAGTGTGCTTAACTATTCCCCCTTCCTTCCCCCAGACTTTCCACTGGTCTCTGGTGCCTTTTCCAGGTCCTGTGTCACCAGATCACCAGCTTCATTCAGCAGTGGGCCCACATCTTCCCCGGTCTTTGTTTTGCTACCTAGGTACTTACAAAAGTCCTTCCCTCTTCCTTGAATTCACTTGCCAGATTCAACACCAGGTAGGCTTCAGTTTTCCTAACTACATCTCTAAATTCTTGGACAGTATATCTGTATTTGTCCCGGGTTACCTGTCCCTACTTCCACCCTCTATGTGCCTCCTTTTTATGTCTGAGTTTGGCCACGAGCTCCTTATTCTTCCATGCAGGTTTCCTGGCATTTTCCCCTGACTTCCTGCATGTTGGTATAGGCAATTCCTGAGCTTGGAAGAGGTGCTACTTGAGTATGGAACAGCTTTCATGGACTTTTCTTCCTACAAGGCCTCTTTTGATGGGACTTTTCCAAGCAGATTCCGGAAGAGGAAAAAGTTGTCTCTCTCGAAGTCCAGGCATGTAGCCTTCCTTTTTTACCTTGCTCCATCCTCTCAGGATCTTGAATTCTTACGTCTCATGGTCATTGCAGCCAAGGTTGTCTCCAACCTTCACATTGCCAACAATGTTTGCAAGTGTGAGGCCCAGGAGAACACCTTTCCTTGTTAGCTCCTCTGTCACTTGTGTCAGAAAGTTGTCAATATGCTCCCCAAAACTCATGGATTCCTAGTGCCCTTTTGTGTTGCCCCTTGCATAAATGTCAGACTGATTCAAGTCACCCATAAGGTAAAATTCTTCTGGTTTCCTGAAGAAGAACTCATTAGTTTCTTCCTCCTGAACAGGCATTCTGTAGCAAACACCCACCATAGCATAAGCCACATTGATCTGCCCTCTAATCCTGACCCATGAACTCTCAGATGTCTCATCACCCATTGCAAGGCAGAACTCTGTGCAATCTGCTGCTTTCTCATATAAAAGGCAGTTTGTCCTCTCCCCCTACCTGTCTTGTCCTTCCCAAAAAAACTGTATCCATCCATGACAACACCCTAATTGTGTGAACTATTCCACTGTGCCTCTGTAATGGTATCATAGTACTGCAGTTAATTTCTCATGTGTTCAGTGTACTGCATATGTGAGTGTACAGGTTCTTCAGGGATATACCCACATTTGTTGTTTTCCTAGAAAAGATACAAAAGCTTTCCCAGTAGTACTTGCTCATGGTTATGGTTCTTCTGTATTAAGAATGTGTTTCATGGTCATTATGCTATTCAACAAGGGGCATATGTTGTTTCTCTGATAATACAAGGCATGAAGGATTAGTAGATTACATCTACCATTTGATTTACCGTCTTAAATGTCATACTTGTTTTGTTGTCTGTTTGTTCTACTTTTCCTCACCTAATTTGTATTTCTTTTTCCTTCCAGTAACAATAACTCCTGATTCATAGTAGATAAGACTAACAGGCATTCTCCTTCTCAGGGTTGTCAAGATTTGGGTTTTGGTAAAGTGGAAAGGCAAATTATATATAAGTCTTCTGCCTACCAACAGGGCTCTAGACATAGATTTCGTCTGTTTCTCAGGGAATTGGCAGAATCATCCTTCTCCCCAGTTAGCACTGTCAAGCTCAGTTCATGTTCCTTATTCTGTGATGTGAAAGTTAGGAAGATGTGTAGCTTCTTCGTCTCTCCCATCCAAACTGGATTTCCTTTGGCCCTGAAGCAGTGACTTCTGAGCTACCACCCCTTGAATTAGTAATAGAATGCTGTGTGACTGTGTGAATACTTAGTCCAGCAATGTGGTACTTTGTTAGGGGACAGACAACTCAGGAATCTCTGTTCTGCAGTCCATTGCTTGGTGCAAACAGTCAGAAATTGTGGTAAAAGGAAGTGTCATTTGCATAATATGTATGTTCACTTCTTTTATCGCCTCTATCTGCAGATTTGCATGATCAATGTCATTATCAAAAAGTTAGAAAGGGAGAAAAAATTAACAAGTTAGTGCTGTTACACCCTGTGTATGCATTTGCTTATGAGTGTCTGGGGAAACCTGAAAATATCGTAGGCATTTGCAGCACTATATCTCTTTATTTTTAACTCACAAAGGTAATACCCGTGGTTAATGAGATTAGAAAAACCCAAACAAAACCAATCCACAAAATTTATAATATTTTTAAACTGAAGAACAGGGAAGCATATTCATATAAGACAAAAAAAAAACCCAACAAACAAAAAAGCAAACAAAAAAACACAACAAAAAAAACAAACTGTAATTAACTCCTCCATCTTCCCACAAGCATATTCTGATAATTCCAATAAGCAATTTCTCCCAGGGCTATAGATCACTGAAACAACAACTTTACACATTCAGGTTTTAATAGTCTAAAGTAAAAAACTGAGCAATATGCCTATTCATCTAATAAATGCTATTGATTCAGATTCAATTAGGATTTCCTAAGGGCAGGGGAAGTATTCCACAGGTTGCTTGAGTTCATTATCATTTACTCCGATGCCTATTCTTGATATAAGAGGGAAAAAAATTCTAAAACTTATTTGGGTAGAAGTACAGCCTGAATAGGTTTGTTTTCAAATAAAACTGAATCATGCCTGAATACCAACGTATGTAAAACAATCTGTCTGTGATAACTGGATTCCTAGGAAAAAAATATCTAAAAGTTATCTTGATCATTGCTGGGACTTGAAGGGATAGGAGTGAGTTATTGTGTTGGTAATTTAGTATAATAAAATCCACCTCAGAGCATCATATGAAATCTGAAGTTGAACTAGTATGAAATGTAACAGTTCACTTTGCTTTCTCTGTGACACTTAAGGTTTTGTGTCTGGCATAGTTATGCCTTGGATAATAAATGGAATTTGCAGGGTTTAAAAATAACTGTGTTTTGGGTTGTTTTTTTTTCTAAGTCTGCTGCTTCATTCAAATGGAGTGAAGGTTTTGAGCATTTCAGAATTATGAATATGAAAGTTAAGCTTCTTCCAAAATAATCTATTTTGAATTGTTACAGTATCATTTAGGCTTTAAAATAAATCTGACAGACAAGTGCTGTAACTATCAATCTACAAAGATAATGATTCCTTTGAAGAGTAGATTTATGGCTTTTGATTCAATTAAAATAAATTGTAATGAAAATGCTACAGAAATGTACAGCATGAAAATTAAAAACACATATAATTGTTCCCCACAAAAACACGAGAAAAAAATTAGTTAATCAAATGCTGAAAACCAAGAAAATATGTCATGAATTGTTATTCAACAGTTCACTATTTCTGAGGGAAAACCAAAAGGAAACAACTTCACTTGACCTTCATATCTGCAAACATCCGTATTCCTTTGACCTGTTCATTAGGTTAAAAGAAAATTTAAGACATATAGAAGGCCTTTAAAAATCACTACTTTTTCTCATGAGAAAAGAAGTATGTTGCTTTTCTGTAAGCGGAACTTTGTATCATTCTATTCTTTTCCTAACTGGCAGAGTTACACAATGCAATCACTGAAATAGATGACAGGGTGATGTTTTATCTTAAGTAGTGTTTCAGGTCATAAATGACTACTAATTATAGAGCTTTTGCTTCTGAGTACGAATTGCTGTTTGTGAGATCATCTCTACAAAGGAATCAGAACATGAATAGAATGCAGTCCCATTTTGTGACATATGTGAAAGACCTAATTAATTACATTTTGTAAATTCTTCAAGTGGATAGTTAGCTTTTCATCAGTGTATTAACTGAAAATGTGGCTAGAAATCTGTGTAGCTCAGGAATAAGTGCCTGAACAACACCAAACAGAAATTGGTTTCAAAGATATATAGATCTGTGAGGGATGGCAGATGTGCTCATGCACAGAATTATCTCAGGAGATAATTATATCTCAGGAGATAAATATATATAATATCTCAGCAGTGTTTGCCGCGGCCAGGTGGAGGGGAGAAAACACCGATACGATGTAGGTTCACAAAATGCTCCGTTTATTGATTACAAGGCTGCTCTTAATATACTGTCTTACACGCGATCACGCATTACTTGATTGGCTGCTTCACTTTGCCCACGAGGGGTACAAGCTCCACTTTGCCTCTCCTGATTGGTTTCACACCTTCGCTTCAGCTTAGCGTTACATCATGCTTCTGGCATCTTGTTATTGCGTTCCTGTTTTGCTGACCTTGACGCTTCTTCTTTTAGCCTGGGGTCAGAGGTTCACTTTCTCACAGCTTGCTGTAAGCCTGTTAAAGCGCCCATGCTCGACCCCCAACAAGTGTTCTTACAATTTTAAGGAAAAAATGGGAAAATAATTGCATTTTTAGTATAATGATTTCAGGACACTAATTCTCCAAGTGGACTTTTGCTTTGTTTTATGAATTAATTTCTAGGCTAAGAATAAGCATGTCCCTCTCCTCAATTTTCCCCTGCCACTGAGCAGTAAAAAAAAATAATAAAATAAATCAAGCAATATTCTTTCTCGTTTACATTTTAGCACATGTGGGTAATAAATAATGAACACAACTTTACCAATTTGTTAAAACCGCATTTCTACAAGTATGTAAAATTTTGCAACATTTCCATTTTTTCCCCACCACTGGTCGCTACTGTAGGCTAGCACACTCCACCAAAGAAATGATTTTTGGAAATCAGAATTATTAAGTGCAAGAAAACCTACTGGGTTTTTTTTTTTTTTGTACTTTTGAACATGCATACCTCGCCTGGCACAGATATTAGCCTTCATTTTATATGAGTAGAAGTATATATTTTAATTTTTTAGGAAAATATGTCATACAATGAAACCTAAATTGTCCCATGTGGTTATTACCACAGAAACAGCAAAAAATATGTTGCTTGTGCCTAAATGGAAAAGGATAAGCACAGATAAGTATTTAAAGAAGAACACTGGAAGTTATTGGCACAATTTTTCTTGTTTTGATTACAATACATTTATCTGCAGATGTGGAAAAGCAGCAATGTTTATCCTTCCACTCTCGACCACTTAACTCTTAAAATCAGTAACTTATTTCAAGTGAGTTGTCATAAATATGTAAAGGTCTCATTGATATTAATCTTCAACAAGCTTTAGGTATAGAAGTGGCCCCAGAAAAATGATCCTGTATATTGTCATATATTTGCCCAACTAAGACAAGGCTTGTGGCAGGAGTTCACTTCTTAGAAGTCTAGAAACAATCCACACCGACAGAGCTTTTTAATGTCTCCCTGCTGCAAGAAACTCATCAGTCAGGGCTCACAAATCAACCCTGAGACACAAATCTATAGGAATCCAGGTTTCATTAGTTCTGGTCCTCATAAAACCACTTGGCTTGGCAAAAAGAAACTGAAGAATCTTCAGACTTTTAATGGTTTATTTTTGAACATGTAGATGTTTATAAACATGCAACATTTAAGAATTCTAACTATTGTCAGACAACATTCAGTATGATGTTATTGTTAGAAGTAGCATAATTTTAGCTATATATCATCGTGATCTGGTTTGTGCCATTTTATCTTTAAAACTTCACACTACTTGAATCTCCTTATTACAGTGCTGGCTGGCTTTTTCTCATAATAGAGAGTCATAGAAATATTCCCACAGTATCTTCACTTTATATCCTCATTAAAATGTTAGAGTTGAGTCTTCTTACATATATAAAGCCGAGAGTACCCTAAGGTCTTTGAAAGTGTGATGTCCTTGTGATCATAAATAAACATTGATAATGTGATGTTAAGACAGGATAACATTCTCTATTTCAAATTGTACCAATCTGAGAATTTGAGAATTTTATATGTAACATTTGTTTTTAATATAATTTTTGGTGTATCTTTGAAAAAAAAAATAAAGGAAAGACGTTGAAGTAAAATTGGATAAGAAACAAAATTTCTTGCTCTTTGTCAAAAACCAAGGTTTTCCCATGACAGCTTTATCTTCTCACAGGCTGGCTGGATGAGTAAGTGCACATTGTAATCTCTACATTAGTAAAGTGATGAATCAGATTCCTGGGTGAATCAATTTGTTGTCTTGCCATTTGATCCATCTCAATTAGTGATGAACAAGTTTCATTCTGTGTTTTAGAGAACAAATTAATGAAATACAGCATGAAGCACTGAAGAAACATTGCCAGTCCCAGCTGGTTTCCCTCTCCCCACCTACTTAGAAAGGTAATAAAGAGAGCAGAGTAAATCTCTAAAAAAAATGAGCTGAAATTAAACAGACGTTTGATAGCAATGCTGAGGCTGCTGAAGTTGCACTATAACAGGATGCCATCAATCTTGATTCTTCCAGCCTAAGCCTACAAGCTGCAGGAAGAAGGCCATTTTCTAAACTACGAGCTTCCCCAGCTTTGTAATGTTGTGCAGAGTATACTCAAAACACACAAGGACTGCTACACTCGTGCACTGAAGGCACTACTTTTACATACTTGGAATAGTTTGTAGAAGCCTAAGATTGCATATAAAGAAAGGTAATGAATCCAAGTGCAAAGAATATATCAAACTGAAACCATCATGTTAAATGTGACATGGCTTTAATTTGTAAACACTTTCAAGAAATTATTTGTTGTACTTTGTGCAGTGAAAACAAAATAATGCTAATTTCACAAGACCAGTAAAAGGAAAAAAAACCCCACCAACAGACCCATAAGTCAAACCAAACCAAACCAACCAACCAAACAACAACAAAACACAAACAGCAACCCCAAGGACAGTAAAAAGTAAATTTGCAATCAGATTTGTGCATATCTTTCATGTTCCCAGATGAAGATACACTATGTTTAAAATAAGGGTGAGGTTTAGCCGGGACTTAATACTTTTAAATTAAGAAACCATTATCTTAATGAAATTCTAAAATGACACATTAAGTCACTGAAAGTAAACATTGCTTTTTTTATACTTTCATTTAAAAATGCTGAAAATATTGTTAAGGTTCCAATTGCTTTAGATAGGTTTATATCTGAAATATTCTAATCCTTGTTCACTTCAGGAGAAGAAAAGGAAACTAGCCTACTTCCAAGTATCCTGTGGAAACAAATGTGTTTCACATGGGTAGATTAATAAGAAAAGCCTTCTGGACTGCCCTTTTGGTCTTTATCAAACACATGGCCAGATCTGAAATAAGAAGGGTGCAGGCTGTAAATTCAGATAATCCCAGGGAGACTCAAGCCAGAGGAAGAAGAACTCAGGAAGCTGATAAATTTCTGTGGACTTCCCCCATCCCATTTTCCTAAAAAGAAACTGAAACTGTTGAGATTAGCACCCAAAATGCATTGGAAGATTAAGCATACCACCAAGAAAAGGGGTAGATGATAAGAAGAGATTTTTGTCTAATGGTTTTAGCCATACTGCTAAGCTAATGAGGCTTTCCTGCATTTGATAAATTGGACTCAGACTGTTAAAATGATATTTGAACAATGCATTCTTGTCTCTGTATACATGGTGTGTTCCCTCTCATGGTGTGTCAATTACAAAACTTGGAGTAACAGGACCAGAACTGTATGCAGTGTTCAAGAAATCAGCATACCAAAACTTTATATATCAGCAAAATGACACCATCTGTCTTATTCTCAATATCCTTCCTGATTATACCCAACATTTTGTTGGCTCTTTTGCCTGCCACTTGAACACTGAGCAGCTGATTTCAGAAAACTGACAGATCCTTTTCCAGAGGTGAGACTGGCAGTTCTGAGTGCAGCATCACTTAGACATGGTTTAGATTATTTTTGCTACACGTGTCACTTTACATTCATCTACAATGTAGCTCATTATTTGCTAACTTTTGGCTCCCACACACAACTCTGTGAAATCCTTCTGCCATTTGTCACTATTGGTTTGGTATTTGACTACCTGGAAGAGCTTAAACTACTGTAGACATGATAATTACATTGTGTTCTGACTTGTCCAAGTCTCTCTATAAAGATACTGAGTAAAATCAGGTTAAAGATTGATTTACTGATGACCCAAAATCTCACTTGTCCCCATTATAATATTTGATCTTCAAGACTTTCTGTCCTATTCTTGAAGGATTTTTCTATCTATGAAGAATGAATAAATCTCTTACAAAGCAAGAAACTTTTCGCCAATCCATGGTAGCTCAGTTTCCTGATGATTTTTAGTCTAGAAATTTGTCAAGTGTTTTTGAAAATCCAGATGTTCTATGTCTACCTGGAAGTCCTTATCCAGGTGGTTATTGACCTCTTATTATGGCAGCAGGCTGGTGAGCCAGAATTTCCATTACAAAAGCTAGACTGTTCCCTGACAGCCCTTCTCCACAGCCTCAGTGATCATATTGCTGGTTACAAACCCATTCTATAAGAGAAGGAAATCAGATTCATCAACCTGCAGTTCCTAGAATTCTTTGTAGGATCTTACTCTATAGAGATTTTATAGCGTATCCTGGTATCCTATACAGTTACCCTTATCTAGATGGGTGTTACAAAAGCAGCTGAGCAGATATCTGGCACTGTGACCATGTGAAATGTAATCACAGTTGGCTGGAAGTTATCCAGTTCCACTTTTGAATTTTCCCAGAATATGAAAATCTAAGTTAAATTATGACTGCTATGAGGGATTTTTTTTTTTCTGTAAAACAAAAAAAGTATCTGGGAAGCTATAACAGTTTTCTCATATTTTCATTCTAAAACAAGCAGTTAATGCACCAAGAAAGTTTAATTGCAGAAAGTAAGCTTTTTCATGTTTTTTTCAATATCCTTTACTACACAAAAACATCATAAGTTGTGGTGTATGGGAAGAAAAACAACTAACATGGAAAATAAGTAATTTTCCTAAGACACAGTTTTCCATCTGAATATACTGATTTGGAAGAAATAAAACCTATCAATCATGTGAAAGTACTGATTTGTAAAATCTTATTGTTCTATGTTGTAAAGGAAAAGTCCAGAAGCACCTTTGATATTATTTCCAAAACAATTTTCTTGTTTTGTATGGTATTCCACATTGTGATTGGAAAAATAAAATCCTAAATGCATCCAAGATACTTCCCTCTGGAAATTCTATTCTTCCTAAATTTCTATAGGATTAAACTGAAGTAATAGTTTCTCACATTAGAAAATTCCAATTTCTATTCAGTTCAGGTGCTAGCTAAATTGAAATACAGTGTTATGCTGTTTTTTTCTTCTCTTTTTCTCTCCAAGCTTTAAAAAAGTATCCTGAAAGTGATTTTTTTTCCAGGGTCATCGTCTCCGGACACTGCCATGGAACTTGGAACAATTTATTACATGTGAAGATCAGCACTATATCAGTGATTTTTTTCCTATCTGTGCAAGGCAATCCTACTGGATAACATGCTATAAGGCTTGCAAAACAGTCTTCAAAAACAAACGTTCAACAGAAAATGCTTTGGTAGCATCTACAGGAAACTGTGATTTGAATGATGCATCAATCATCAAAGTATTTGAACTGATAAAATAGATAAATGTGCAAATAAACCGGATGTTTTAATATACAAATAACTCTGGAACTCTAGTTGCAGAAACATGATTTTAATAGCGCAAAAGGCAGGGATTCAAACTGGAGAAGGAATACATAATGCATCTGTGTGATTAGTAATGCAGGAAAAAGGACTGACATTGTACAGTGAACATCCAAGGAAAGCATAGATCTGATGAAAGGTCATATCTTTCATCTAGGAGACAGAAGAATAAACCTCCATCAAGACTGGAAGTGAGCTCTTATTCTCCCTGCAGAATGTTATTTGGTAAGATTGGGGAGAGAAATAATGAATCAAATCCAGTGCCTGGGAGGAAAATTTAATGAGGTCACCCTTCAAAAGTTTTTGGTTTGGGTTTTTTGTTTTTTTGTTTTTTGTTTTTTTTTTTTTGTTTGTTTTTTTTTTGTTTTTTTTGTTTTTTTTTTTGTTTTTTTTTTGTTGTTGTTTTCTTTGTTGTTGTCTTGTTTTGTTGATTTTTATTTTGTTTTATTTTTATGGAGAAAACTGCAGATGGTATAAAAATTCCTTTTTCTAACATGGAAAAGTCAGAAGTTAAAGTATTCCTAAAGGAAACTTAAATATCAAATGCAAAGGAACTGATTTAATAGTTATCTAATTATACCAGTTATATTTTAACTTTAATTAACATTAACAGTTAAAATTAGTTAAAATATTAAAGGCTTTAAATATTCTAATTTTTGATGATTCTTTAATTTACTAATTTCTCAGCTCCTAAAATAAAGCCAAAGCATTTTTTTATGTTTTTCCTACTTCATAGATGATCAAAAGGAATAAGGGTGAATATTGCATTAAAAAAGAGGGAAAACCAGATGCATTTGTTAAGGGGAATGGTTTAAAGATAACTGACCTACTTGTGTCGCACTGAAAACAGCAATATCCCCAAAGGAATCATAGAATCATTTAGGTTGGAAAATACTTGTAAGATTATTAAGTCCAACTGTAAACCTAACATGAGGTTTACCACTGAACCATGTCCCTAAGTCCAGCCATTTAATTCCTCTTAAATACCTACAGGAATGGTGACCCAGTCACTTCCCTGGCAGGGAAAGTGACTGCACTTCCCACAGGGCAGCCTGTTACAGTACTTGATAACCAAAGTTAGACAAAAACATTTCATGATGTCTTCTTTGAACTTAGGTTCAAATTAAAATAATATTTTGACTGTCTTTCCCTTCTCTTTTCTCTAAAGAATACCTAGGTCAGTTATTAACATTTTACAACATGCAAGCTGTTGAATAGGACATTAAGGGTATGGTATGAGAAGAAGGTCTGTTCATCTGTGATTTTCTTTTTTTTTTATTTTTTATTTTTTACTTCTGTAATACTGTGGAACAAACAGGTCTCGGAAATCTTGGAAATTCTTCTTTACTGAGATTAATGGGTTTGAGTGAGAAAATGATTTTTAAAAGTAGTCTTAATACATTGTTCTGCACAGCTCAGTGTGGCTCTATATTGAACAAAATAGAAGTATTACTGGTGAGAAAATGCAAGAGGTTTGTATGTTTTTGTAAGCTACTTGGTAGTTAGTGTCACATGAAAAAAAAGTCAAGTTTTCCACTGTATCAGCAGTATCCCATAAGGTAAAGATTAGCTGAAGTTGTCTGCTTGAACAAAAAAAAAAAAAAAAAAGTCATGGATATAAGGAAGAAATTCTTTACTGTTAGGGTGGTGAGGTACTGGAATGGGTTGCCCAGGGAGGCTGTGAATGCTCCATCCCTGCCAGTGTTCAAGACCAGGTTGGATGAAGCCTTGGATGACATGGTTTAGTGTGAGGTGTCCCTGCCCATGGCAGGGGGGTTGGAACTAGATGATCTTGAGGTCCTTTCCAACCCTAACTGTTCTATGATTCTATCATCTGAATAGTTTGGTTGTGAGCTTGGTAGTTCCCTTTAAATAAAAAGTCATTTTTGTATTTTTTTTTCTGTACCCTAGAAAGCTATAAATTGGCCCAGGAATGAGACTGGAAATCCTGATATTCAAAGGCCTGTGTATATAGCAGGAATGTGAAGTTGAAATGAAGAAATATCAATTCTCTATTCAGAAATATCTGACTTGACTGAAGAATATGTATGAGACAAGTTGTCAGAAGAGCTGGTTTGCACATCCTTATTTCATGTCTTCTTTTAAATGTCTTTGGGGAATCAGTGTTTAAATAGCTGGCTATGCACCTTCAGCCTCAAAGAAATGTTTTCCCTGTGTTAGATAATGACTTTGAAAAAGTATCTCACCAAACGAACTCATGTAGGAGGTTCTATCCTTCTGTGTCTTCTATGGCTTTCTCTTCTCTCTCCCTCAGAAACACAGAAGTGATTTCCCTGTGTCATAAATTGTGCTACAGTTTTTGTTTTGATCCCTAAACTGAATAAAATCATGCTGTTAATTGCTTATGCAGCTTCATGTATAATTTATCCAGAAATGCTTATGCATTTTTCTGATTGCATGTGTGTGATCTCAGTAGATATTCCAGTGGTTATTTCAGCTTCAGTTCCTACCTAAGTATTCTTTCTGAACTGAGCATAACTAGGAACTACTAAATGTAAGCCATTTTATTGTAAGTGTCTGAACACATATTTGAATTGAAAGCTTTTCTCTTCAGTCTTGTCCCTGCGTGTATTTTTTTTAAATAAGGATTGTAAACCAGTATATCATCCTCTCTTGTTAACATCATCTAAGGATCACTAATAATATCAAGATTTACTGAGACATTTACAGTCTCTCAGCAACAACAAATATCTGAAATTTGAAAAAATGTCCTACAAGGAAATAGGTTTCCTCATTTCATAATTAGAAGATTCTTCCTGATTTTTACCTTACAAAAAAAAAAAAGTAGAAAAAAAAGAAAAATAGAAAAAAAAAAACAGCTTGCCTCACAACAATTTATGCCCCAAACACAGAAGTACTGAGATTCAAAGATTTTCCAGTAAGATGCACCAAATCAATTTCAGCAGGATAAGCATGATATGGACCACTTGGAAAACAGAACACTATGGAAGCTGATTGCTGCTGACTTTGTTTTGCAAATGTTTCTCAAGAAAATTTCTTACAGGGATTAAACAGTTTTAAGAGCTGAACAGCATTGACTGGTTGCTTTATTGGCCTTTTAAACCCCTGAGAGATTTCCTCACATTCTGCTAGGGTAAAAAAAAGAAAATAAATAAATAATAATGTGCAGACACAGGAAAGCAAAAACAAGGCAAGGAGATATGCATAATAATGTGAAACAAAAATACAATCACAAATTGAAATGGAGCAGGATTCTCCTAGTGCCTGCCAAATTTGTTTTCAGTTTAAGTGAGGTTTGCTTTTTACACTCTTGCTATAATTTACTTAGCAGGAGTACAAATTGAAACAATAAATACCTCTGTGCCTGCTGTGCATTAGGCATGGATTTTGGAAATAAATATCTTTTGTTAATGATATGCAAGGTCAGATATATCCAGGGAAGAAAGGGGATCAGGCTTAGAAATGGAGCAATTTAGAGATGCATCAGTTTGTATGTATACATCTTTATGTATGCAGAAACCAATCTTAGAAGGTCTGCAGGCAGAAATAAGATTTTGCTGTTGTTTTCTTGTTTAAATTAAGCTTCCTTATCAATTTATTATTTAATACACACAAAATACTCATTTAGTAACTGGAAAAGGTGAGATGGTGAAGAAGTGATTTGATTTCACAAAGTTTTCAGTAATGTCTCATTTATTTTTTGTCTGGCTTCTAGAGCAATTGGAGGTCTGGATTATCTAGAGCATATTTTACTTATTTTTTGGTTATAACTTCTGCTCAGTCCTTCACTGCATCTAAGCTATCAAAGAAATCATGGTAGCAAAAATATTAATTTTTTTTAAATTACTTTTTTTGTTTCTACTGTATAATATGTGCAGAAGTGCCTATTTCATACAATTACTAACTAGCATACAACTCAAATTTTTAACTAGATATTAAAGGAAATGATATCCATGTCAACTACAAATTACTTTGATTTAAATGAGCAAACTCTTCAACTTCAATTTCTTTTTAACTTACTTTAGCAATAATTCTCTTGAGAGATATTAAATAGTGATTACTTCATACGTTCTTATCCTGTCACAACATTATGAAATGAAAATGCATTTCATTCTCTGTCTTGATGATTTTTTTTTAATGGCTTCAGGGGCTATGTTTCATATTTTATTCACATTGATTATTATCTGCTACTGGAAATCCTAATTTCAAATGGAACAAATTATTGAATGAATTACTAAGCAATCTAAGAAGAAAGGTATTACAATGATGCTGACAGTAAATATTGCTAAAAAGATGTTTTGCTATTTTTCCCCAAACTCCAGGATTTTTTCTAAATGTTCTCAGCATAACTTTATTTATAGGCACGCAAGTTATTTCTCAGAATCACAGAGTCATATAAACATTTAGGTTGGAAAAGAAGCTTAAGATCACATCCAATTGCACACCTAGCACTGACAAGTCCACTGCTAAACCTTGCCCTTATATGCCACATCTATACATTTTAAATACATCCAGGGATTGTGACATCTTAACCTAATGGGCTTCATTTATTTGCAATAGAAATTACTATAATGTAAGATTATCTTCAGAGATAAATACAGTTCTTGGTAGAATTGTAGAGTAGAAGTCATGTTTTTCCAGTAACAAAGGTCATTCATGAATTCCTGTTGTATGATTCTTTTTTCCAGTTCTTACATTTAGTCGAGTCATAACTCTTCAGCTGAATTTTTCAGGTCTTTAATTTCACATTTGATGTTTGCCCTACCTACTGGATAGGAGATGATGAGGTGGAAGAAAATTGGGAAAATGTCAGCCTAAAGGGAAGTACAAATCAACAAACCACTTGTTTCAAGTTTAAGAAAACAAAGAAACAAGCAAACAAACAAAAAGAGTTTCCCACCCCCCAAAAATCACAGAACCAAAAAAATCCCACAAACAAAAACTAACAAATAAATCAAAACCAAACCAAACCCAAACTAAACCAAAACAAACTCAACCCAGACCAAGCAAAACCCACACGAACAGAAATGGGTTCTATAATTGCCATGTCTGCTGACAGCAAACATCTGCACAACAGTCAAGATACATCTTACTCCACAGAATTTTGTCAGCTCAGAAACATTTTACCTACCATGAAGAATATCCTCTAGTATCTAGTTAGACAAGTGGCTTGTACAATGTAGCTAAACTCTGATACTAGTTGTTATTTCTTATTCCTTAAAGTTACATGTTAAAACTTTAGATCCTACCAAAGATAATTGCAAGACTCTCAGCTTAAGATTGCATTCATATAATTTTAGTTTCATTATCTTGGTTGCCCTTTTCTGGACAATTTGAAAAAAAAATAATTCAGAAGAAGTAAAGGTAAGGGTAATCAGAAGACAGAAGAAAAGAATTTTAGAACATAAAGCATTAAACTGATGTCAGCATACTGAGAAAATGAGAATAAAGAAGGAAAGAATAGACAAGCTTGGATATGCAAGATTTAAAAGGCAAGTACAATGACTGAACCCATCTTCAGCGCCTTTTAAACCATATTTTAATCAGCTGTAGATTTGGGAAAACATTTCAGAACAGTTTGTTTGGGTAGCAGTGTCCAGTCTAGCCACAGCAGAATGGAAAGCACTGTGGGCCATGGACTAGGCAAGGTGTCAACACATTTCTTGTTGACAGCCCACATCAACAACACTATATACCTACTTTGCAATCAGGTGCACTTCTGATTAGCCATATTAGGCATATTTTCTGAGTAACAATAAGAGAAAAATAATATGACTATATAATGTGACTTGGAGCTCAAAGAAGATACTATTGTAATGTCTAATAATTCATTCTAATAATTAATCTAACAATTACACTTTACAAATTAAAAATAGCTGTCAAATTCATGCTTAATAAGAACTTGTTGGCATGAATGAATGAATGAATGAAGTCTTGTATGAATATTTGGTGTTATGTAAGTGGTCAAAATTCAGAAAGGTTTTCCCTGACACCTTGTTAGTATTGGCGATTTGCAAGTGAATACTCAGATTAAACATTTGAGGAACACTCTTTAGACTGGTGTACAGTTAGGTATTGTACTGGGTTCAACAGTAGCAGTCGTTTTCCTGCTTAGAAGCTGGTGCAGTGCTGTGGTTTTGACTTTCAGCCTGGGAACAATGCTGATAACACCAATGTTTTTAGTTGTTGCTCAGTTATGTTTACTCTGACCAAGGACTTTCTGAGTCTCATGCTCTGCCAGGGAGCCGGGAGGAAGCAGAGACAGGACACCTGACCCAAACTAGCCAAAGAGGTATTCTATACAATATCAAGTCATGCTCACTATATAAACTGGGGGCAGACCGCTGCTCGGGTTGGGCTGGGTATCGATCAGCAGGTGGTGAGCAGTTGTATTCTCTTCCCTTGTTATTCCCATTATTATTATTATTAGTGGTAGCAGTAGTGGTTTGTGTTATACCTTACTTACTGGATTGTTCTTATCTCAACACTTGGGAGTTATATTCTTTAGGTTCTCTTCCCCATCCCTCCAGGAGCGGAGTGGAAACAGGGGGAATGAGTAAGCGGCTGAATGGTTCTGGGTTGCTGGCTGGGCTTAAATCATGACAGGTATAGACATGGTTTGCTGTATCCCCAAGTTCACTTTTTTTTTTTTTTTCCCCAGTCTTTTTTCCTCAAACTGAACCCAGAAACAGGCACACTGGCTCAGAATGAGACTACATCTATCATAGTGTTTTGCCATCAGCAGACACCTAGAAAAGTCTGAATACAGACCAAGTATGTTCATCTACAGGTTGCACCTATGATACATTTTGGCAAGATCGCAAATGATGCTGTTCTGTGAAAATAAAAACATCTTTGAATTCATTTAGAAACTCCCATTCTTTTCAAGGTATTTTTTTCTTCTATTAGAAGGTGTGAATAGTGGATAATTTTAGCTCTTCCTGATTTTGTAGAACTTGATTATATAAATCTAAATCCTTTCCTTTTAAACTGAGGAATTTTGGATACTCAATTCTTTTGTCATGTGGAATATGTTTCATACTTTTTTTTCTGAACATACTACAGTTTTCGTACATCTCTTTTGAAGTGAATTGTTGTATTTTGTACTGCTATTTTATATGCTATTTTATATATCAATCTTCAAACCTCACCTCTGAAGAAAATTTCAAACTGTTTGCAGAGCATTACTGAACCTAAAAACCTTGTGAGCAGACATCAAGAAATGCAAGAGCTCTCTGTTTACAAGAATGCCCCTTTAACACAAAGATCAATGTGCAATGTGCAAAGCTAGCAGTTCAGATCAATACTTGAGGAGTATCAAAGCATTTTATTGCTAATGTTGATGGAAGGGGCACAGAGATCAGAGACTGACAGATACAAACAGAAGAGCATGAATACAGGAAATCTGGCTGGAAAATTCCTGTTTATTTTAATGAATCCAAGATATGTCAATGCTTTTCAAGGTGGCGATGCATGTGTGGGGACGCTAAGCACCTTTGTTTGATATTTTTTATTTTCCAGTGTTTCCAAAGATTTAAATTATTCCAGATGCTATCAGATTTTGGTCTAGGTATAGAATAGTAATGTCCAGTTTTGTACTTAACTTCAAATCATATAGGTTATACGAAGAAAGGCTGTAATTTCATCTGTGCACAATGAGAAAAGGTGGCCTTTTAAACCCCACAATGAGAAAAGGTGGCCTTTTAAACCCAGTTGTTACAACATTAATATTTTTCTTTTTTTTTCATCTTCCGTGTTTCAATAATCTCCAGTTTAATATCTTTCATTAACATATTTCCAGGTTAAATCACACTTATGTGCATAAAGTGTGGAATATATTTATTCAAAACCATTATTTCCTATTTTTTTTTCTGCCATTCAGAATATAGCAGATCTTTTAATATTAAAAATTGATTTACTGTTTAGACCAAAACATAGCTTTGGATAATCTTATTGTGCCATCTTATCTGATTTTATTTTTTTTTCCTTTCTTCCACTGTGATTTCTTGAAATCTCCTTCACACTTAGAAAAATAAGAATCATGTTTAAGCTTAACTTTTAATTTATTACAGGTTCTTTTTCCCCTAGCATTAAAAATAGCTTTTATAATGGTCTTTCCAAGATGGACAGATGTGTGCATTTTACTACTAACACCAATGTTCAGTTTCAAGAATGACTTAATCATACCAAAGTACTTTTTTAAAATACTTTCATCTACAAAACCCATGAATTAATGAATTGATGTTTGTTCTCCATAAAGCTGACCTTATAGTGAGTATTTTAACTTTCAGATAGCTTTCTTTACATCAGTATCAGACTTAAACAAATATTCTCAGTTGTGCATAATCAATGCTAAAAACCAACTTAGACTGTATTTAATTGAAAGCTGTTCTTCTCCTTTCCCTTTCAGTGGTAGAAAAGAGGAGTTTTCAAATAACATCAACCTAAATTTAATATGAAAATCTAAAGAACAGTTTTGATTCTTCTTTAATAATCAAAAAGAAAGCAATTTTTACTTTGCAACTTGAAAGTGTCTTAATGTGTAAGACTGGTACTGTTTAACTTCAGAGCAAAAAAGTTTTACTAGAGCTGTCATTGACTTTGTTTTCTCGGGTAGAGGGACAGAATATTCCTTTTCTGTGTCTTTGAATAGAGCTACCTTTGGAATACTCTGTTCCATTCTCAAAGAAGACTTACTGGTTACCAGCTTTGAGACACAAGTCAAAAATAAAAAAGTCTTTGTTGTTCTGTCTCACTTAGGATATTATATTTACAATGAAAATCACTTGCAATAATCCAGTACAAGGTATCTCAAGGAAAAGTTCACATTTATTCAAATTGATATTTAAATAAAAATCCTGCAAATGAATACAGTAGGACAAGAGGAAAATTCATGTATTAGCACTCACAGAACTATACAAAGACTTCGTCAACAGTGTAATCTATCAGCTGCCTAAAAAGTCTTTTATAAGTAACACATTTTAAACTTTGAGTACGTTTGTAATGCTTTGCTGATTTCAATCTTAAGTGGAGATAATGAATTAGATTAATTGAAGACACAGTAGTTAATGTAATGAAAGGAGCAAAATCAAAGTTAGAGGAAAAAAAGCAAGTGTTTATTATTAGCTGCAAAGATACTCTGACTTATAAGAGTTTAAACAGCAGTTCTGGATTCTTATAAAGTTTATTAAATTTGATTTCTTTTGAATCTTAAATCTAATATCGTAACCATTTTGCACTGTAATTCATTATCCAATAATCAGCTAATAATTAGCCAGCCCCTTACTGAACTTCTATAGTGGACAGTGGTATTTTTTGTGCTCTAGTGGAAACATGAAAATGATTAGATGAGAAGAAGTATATTAGCTGTAATTAAAACAAATGTCTCCAATCCCTAGGTAAAGAAATATTTATTTCTGAAAATATGAAAGAAAGATATATCACACAGAATGCTACTTTAGGTTTTTCTTAAAGTGTAATCCTATTGCTGCAAGCATTCTTAGATTTCTTTGAGTATCTGGTAAATTAGTAGTAGATACATCTCTAAAATTAGTCAATTAATGTAAAGAATATAAAATCCCATGTAAAAATCAGGATTATGTCACAGTCTAGCTGATTGTACTTCTCAGATAAAGGTGTATAGAATGTCAAGAAGTACAATTCTTATCAGGTTCAAAAACATTCTATACTTTTTGAATATTCACTACTTTTCTGCTCACTGGGTGTTGCATTTTATATTAAGAATACTCTCATAATGGCACAGAATTAAATTTCTAGTTCTTTTCACTTGATGAATTAATAAATTTAATTAAATGTAAAAAATTAGACTAAGTGTAAACATGTCTTCTCTATAGATGGTAAAATAAGAGAAAGAACATATTTTTTGTCCTTGATAACATTTTCAGATGCAGTTTTGATATTGACCAACCAATTGCTAATGCTACACTGATAAACGACCTAAAGAAAGTGAATGAATACCTTAGTTATTTTTTGTAGAAAAAGCAGATGGACCAGGAACAGACATGTTTCTGATACATGTCCAAAAGACCATTATGCATTTTATCTGGGAAGACGATTATAAAATATGAAAATAGGTCTTGAAAGAGCAAGAAATTTTTACTTCTTTTGCTTTTTTAAAAAAGATGGTCCATCCCATATTTTAAAATTCCTGACAAAGCATACACGTGGTACTTTAAAGACAGATATAAAGGATATTCTACTAAGTAGTACTTAAACTGTGACTTATAAAAACTTTAGTAGCTGTGAAAAAAGAAGCTTCGTGTGTGGAACCAGAAAAGTTTACCAGAGTAAAGTGGATCCCAGCCTAGCCATTCCCTTTGAAGAGATAGTGAGGAGAGTTAATAAATTGACAAACTGGAAATGCCAAATGAGAATACATGAAAAGTTTCCTATAGGCACATGTAGTGTATGGTTGGTTGACCAGAGGTTTTGTCAAGTTCTCTTACTGTGAAAATCCAAACTGGAAGATATTTCAAGAAAAATGACTGTTCAGGAAACTTGGATTGCGGGCTTTCATCTATTGTTTGTGTAAATAAAAATAGATCTGTCAGGACTGTATGTGCAAGGAACCAGCCAGGCCATAGGTCTATGGTGAAATACTGGGAGGCATTTCAAATTTCCAATATAAAAACTATTATCATCTGTCCTAATTCAGTAGGTGTGATTCTACCATGCCACAGTCCAAAGTGATCTCATACAACATTTGTAAAGCCAAGGGATATGTGGATGTATATTTCACATAAACTGAAAAAGAACCAGTGCTAGGTTTCAAGATCATAGAATCATACAATCATAGAATGGTTAGGGTTGGAAAGGACCTTGAGATCATCTAGTTCTAACCCCCTGCCATGGGCAGGGACACCTCACACTAAACCATGCCACCCAAGGCCCTGTCCAACCTGGCCTTGACCAGTGCTGAAAACTTTTTTTTTCTTTTTTTTTGACCAGATAGTATGATTTATTATTTTATCTGTGACATGTGCAACAGAAATTATTTTTAGGTCTCACACTCAATGTCTTTGCCATGAACAATGTGTATGTCAACACATGGGGAGATTTATAGATACACAAAACATAACTGTGTTGCATAGAATTATAATGATAAGTGCAGAGGAAGAGTTTAGAAAGTAAGGGTTGGCAATACAGAATTATAGAATCATAGAATGGTTTGGGTTGAAAAGGAACATAAGATCATCTAGTGCCAACCCCCCTGCCATGGGCAGGGATGCCTCACCTGAGACCACGTCACCCAAGGCTCTGTTCAACCTGGCCTTGAACATGTTAGGGATGTAGCATTGTCATGTTTTAAAACCAAAACTGCACACAGCTCGTTCACTCACTCCCCCCCCCTTGCTCCCCCAACTCCCGGAGAGTTAGGAAGGAGAATCCAAAGAATGTAGCCCCCACAGGTTGAGATAAGAATAGTTTAATAGCTAATGTATAACATAAATCACTACTGCTGCTACTACTACAAATAATAATGATAAAGGAAATAACAAGTGAAGAGAATACAACACCTCACCAGCCACCGACCCATAGCTCACCCCACCCTGCCTGACCAAGCACCGACCGATACCTCCTCCATCCCCCCAGAGCTCCAGCCCTTCTGGGTTTCTCCTGGTTACATCCTGGGCATGACGTGCTATGGTATGGAATACCTCTTCGGCTAGCCTGGGTCAGGTGTCCTGTCTCTCCTACCTCCCAGCTTCCCCTCCTCCCTGGCAGAGCATGAGCTCAGAAAAAGGCCTTGGACAAACCAAACATTTGAGCAGTAACTCAAAACATACTTGCTATCAGCAACCGTTCCCAGCCCGAAAGTCAAAACACAGCACTGCACCAGCTACCCAAAAGGAGAAAAATGACTGCTACTGCTCAAACCAGGACAAGCATTTACCACTTCCTTGGGCAACCTCTTCCAGTGCCTCACCACCCTCACAGTAAAGAACTTCTTTCTTATATCTAACCTGAAGTTCCCCTGTTTAAGTTTAAGCCCACTACCCCTTGTCCTATCACTACAGATCCTGATGCAGAGTCCCTCTACAGCATTCTTGTAGGCCTCCTTCAGATACAGGAAGGCTGCGATGAGGTCTCTACACATCCTTCTCTCCCCCAGGCTGAACACACCTGATTTTCTTAGCCTGTCTTCATAAACGAGCAGTTCCATGTTTCTGAGTTACCAATTGGGCTTAAACTACTACAGGACCCATCAGAGAAGGCCACCAAATTGGCCTGTCAGGTTTTCCCCTTCTTGAAGCTATGCTGTCTGTCACCAACCACCTCATTGGTTTTTATGTGCATGTTTTCCAGGAGAATCTGCTCCATGATCCTGCAGGGCAGAGAGATGAGACTGACTGGTCTGTAGTACCCTGGGTCTTCCATATTCCTGTTCTTGAAAATGGGGGTTATAGTTCCCTTTTTCCAGTTGTCAGAATCTTCACCTGACTGCCATGATTTTTCAAATATGGAGAGTGGCTTACCAACTTCATTTGCCAGCTCCTTCAGGACCCATGAATGGATTTCATCAGGTCCCATGGACTTGTGCACATAAAAAAGGGTGTCCCAGGCTGTTCTCTCCTCCTGGTAGTAACCTCGTAGCCCCTGCTTAGCTTCTAAGGTCTGGCAACTTTAGAATAGCCTGCCTGTACACTGTCCCCAAAGAAATAGGCAAGGATTACATATGATCAGTTTTTTCTCCTCAGATGCTTGAGTCTAGGAAATGTGCTGCTACAAGCGTCATTTAACTGGAAAAAAAAGAAAGGAGCAATGTTTAAAGCTCAAAACACAAAGTAGTAACAGTAATTAAAAAGTACTGGCAGAATAATAATTATCTGGAAGAAATTAAATAGAGTGCTCACATACAGTGACTCCTCAAAATGCAGACTAAGAAATTATACAGGCAAGTTTCCTTTCCAGGTACCAAGGAACCAAATATTTTCAGCTGAAATAAAAACATGTCAGGTACATTTCTTTTTAGTGGAAAAAGTAGCCAAACTTCCTTTTCTGCAAAGGAATTAAAACCAAGAAAATAGGTTGTGATTCCATTTTCTGAATGTGAAAAAATGCCTGAGCAATTCCAAGTCGGTTACAGAAGTACATTTTATAGGCATCTGTTCTTACCTCTGCAGCAGATTTGCTATCTGTTCTTTGGTGTGGGCCTGAAACATTTATATACTCAAATTAAGTATCTGCTCTAGCTCACCTATTTGCTTTAATTGTATCCATAGAATCATAGAATAGTATGTATCCATGCTTTGTTTGAGCAGCATGCCCTGCTGACCCCTTGTCCTACTATTGCACACAGTTTTATTCCTAAAAATTGAGTCCTCATGTGTCACACTGCATAGTTGACTTCACATAGGGTCTGCTTTTGAATTGAAATAATGAGGATGAGATCACTGCCTTGAATTATGAGAGACAATCTGTCCCTCTTACCAGGTGCTCGCAGAAATCATAAAGGCTCAAGCAAGTCATTCTCTCCTCTCTGCCACACATGTACTATGGGTTTTCCTCTGGATTGGCCAAACCGTAGTATGGGTTCAGCTTGCTGACAGCTGAACAGAGAGTTCATAGCACTTTGCACTGAAGAGCTGGTATTTGGATTTAAACCAGTCTCCATGTTGATTCTGGGCATGTAATTTATATATTCTTTTGGTCTAGATTGAGTTTTGACCTCAAGTAGAGTTTGCTCTATTTATGGTACATTTTAATTAGGATATAGGTAGAGCAGTGCCATAAGCAGAACAAACTACCTTAGGAAAATACTTAGCAAATACCATCAGAGAGATAGCAGATTCTGAACTTGAATATATTATATTTAAGAGAAGGTCCTTTCCATTCTGTAGTAAAATTTTTAATTAATATAGTCCTTATGGATTTAAATGTGTTTTGTTTTGGAGCTGTGGAAGAGCAAGTACAATTAGATGTTTTTTAAAACTTTATCGGATATACAATGAGCTCTATACCAAATTTAGATAGGCACTACCTACTTTAAAATGCGTCCTAAAACTATACTTTTATAATCAGTTTCTGTCTCATTTAATAAAAAAAAAAATGTCAAAAATAAAAGTAATCTTGATTAATGTGAGTAAAACTCCTATATTCATCACCAGGCTTTAAAGGATATATTTTGCAAAAGGTAAGAATTATTTCCTTGCTTTTAAGATTTTTTTTTCTTTAGTCCTCTAACAGATAAAGATAAAAAAGAAAGAGAGAAGGAAAGACATACAGTAATCTGATATTACTAAGGTTCTGTCTGCTTTATTCTTGGACACGGTACTCGGATACAGAAAGCACAGATTCTATCTCAGATCTCTTTTTAAGAACTGAGAGGACTTAAAGCCTTCCTTACTTATGGCTACTTTGAATCCTTTTTGAAAGTTTGATGCAGTTGTAAGGTTAACTCTATGGCAGGAGACTTTCTGATACAATCATTGATTTCTTAATTGACTTAGAAATGCTAAGAAAATGTGATGTTCTACGTACATCCTTTACCAAAATTGGAAAATACGTACATGAGTCCTTTGACTGAAAATCTAGGTTGACCCTTGTTGGAGTTAACCCTTGTTTTGTTATTTATATAGTTACAGGGGACTTTTGTTTAAAAGATAGTCTTCAATCTCATTCCATGCTCAGACACTCCTGGACTGGAACTTAAAAAAATAATGAATCATTGCCTAGTTACATTTTATTTATTTATTTATTTATTTGTTTGGGTTTTTTTAATTAATATTTATTCAATAGAATATATATTTTCCTTGGGGCAGTCTTGGAAGCCATTTCATTATGAAAATAGAGAACTGGGGAAGAGATACTTTCTTTCCCAATAGGCATCATAAATTCAAATACTTTGAATATGAGACATTCAGAAAACATTATAATAAGGGCTGTGCAACTATTTTAGGTAAGATGATACTCCTATTGTAGTTATTAATTATTGTTTGATAATTTAATAGCAAATGCATCACGTTTTTTCTGTTGCAGCTGCAGAATTCTGTGATGGAATACATGTTATTGCAATGAGTACTATAAAAATATTTCTTCAAATGTAATATAAAGGATTCGACATGCATTCATAAATCTTCCTTAATCTAAATTTTCAGTTTTCAGTGAGAAAATTTCAGCTACAATTTTGCCATCATATTATTATTTATGTTTTGTTAAATTTTACTGTGTATTTTAAATTCCTACTGGAAAAAAAAAGTATATATACAACAACAAATACCCAAGAGGAATCTTTGCTTAAGTGCACTTGAATCTGAGGTGGTTGTCTTTAAGTCATTCGAATCAATTAGGGTTTTGGTGGTTTTCTTTCTACTGCATATAGAAAGTATGGGAAGAATTCTTCAGGAAAAGATTACATAGTTCTAATATAACTTTTACTGGGAATTTTGTGGTATTAAGTTTTACTCATGATACCAAATGGGGCCTGAACCATACTTCTTTTCATACAGTAAACATGTTAGCTTCCACTGTTTTTTTGGAGGGGTAAAGAGAAGGAGGGGAGAAAAAGGGAATAATACGTATAAGTTCAAGAAGTTTGTAATTTATGTGGGAAAAAGAAACAGTTTGCTTTCAAACTTTATTTATGAAAAAAAAAGAGAATGTTAATTCTTCAAACCAGCTAAGGAATCACTTTATTTGAAAAAAAAAAAGTCATGTGGCTCCTTTAGGAACACTTTGGGAACTTTCTTAGGAAGAGTTTCAGTTATTCAGAACTTAATTTTTGACAGTCTATGCACCAGTTACTGCATGGCTTAAAGAGGAAAGGGTATGACAGTCTCTGTATTTCTCTAGTCCTTTTCCTCAGACATTTTTAAGTTCAAAACCTTTTTATGGACCCAGTACTTGGATAGAGGATCCATCTTGCAAGTGATAATAAGATATCCATGCTCTTCAAGTAATGTATACCAAATTATTCAATATTTTAATAAAAATGTATTGAATAATGGATATTAACATTGAAGTACTCCTAAGTACACCCATAGATTCAAAAAAGCAAAAACCCCTTATAGATTAAATTATAAAGAAATTTCAGTAAAAGAGAAACCTTTCTGAGTAGAAAAACAAGCCAAATTAATTCAATAAAGTATTTTGTGATTTATTCGATTCACTTGGAAGAGCAAGTTTTATAAGAATGATTGGATTGTTCAGTGATTCAGGCTGAAAACCTTTTATTCCCTGAAGGGCAGGTTCATTTTAATTTTTTATCATCTGTCCAGAAACTTAGCTAATGAAATATTAGTTGCATTTGCAAATCTTATCTGTCATTCTAGGTTATCAACCTATCTTTCATTCCTGTACACTAATGAGAAAAAGAAAAAGCACAAGTAATTAATAGATTTTGGACAAAAAGAAATGAAATATTTCCAAATCAATACAATTGCTTTAATATGGGCTCATATGTTTCTTCTTCAAAACAAAATGCAATGAGCAAACCCCCATCTTCACCAGAAGGTATCAAGAAAACCTCCTTGTCATCCTAGGAGAAAGGAAAGTTTTCTCCTTTGTAACGTGCAGCAAAAGGTATGGTGTGAATGCAAATTCTTTTACTATTCACAGATTAAGATTTTCCTTTTCTCCTTTGAGTGGTTCACAATCAGCAAGACAGGTTCTTTCAGTCATTCCAGTTTTTTATCTTGTCATTCTAACACAGGACAGGACAATCACTGCACCTGAGCAGCTTCAACACAGTTCAAGGGTTTGTTTATTTGGTAAGAATCTCAGCTACAGCACTTATTGCCAGGTTTGTGATCTTGACAAAACTGAACAAGATAACATTTGTTGGAGCTGTGGGTGCCAGAGGGCAATCAAATAAAAGTTAATAACTGATGCACACCACCAAAAAATATGATTACAGTTTGAAGATCCGCTTTTGTTCTTGCTGCTGCAATCAAAACAACCTAAAGGCAGTAAAAGCTATAAAGGGCTACTCTTTGGGAATGCAACTTCAGTGCTTGGTAGACTGATACATGTAAGTCAATTAGTGCCATTTATTTGCAAGACAGTACCAAAATATTTCTGGACATAAAATTTATATTGTACTTGTAAATAAAATTGATTATTTTCAGAGATTATGAGAGATTGTCTTCTCATTTTAATAATTCCCTAGCATCATTCTTACCATGCTGCTAACTGAACAAAGCTTTGAGATGTTTAATACTAGCAAAAATATCTTGTAAGAAATTTGATGCCTCTGGCACAATGTACACATTCGGTTCTCTGTTTTTCAAAAACCCATTGGTAGCAAATTCATTGTACATTGTAAACATTGTATCAAGGCAACAGCAGCCTTGATAGAAAACCATTACCTTTAAATAAGAGATGGTATTGGCTTAGGAATATCTGATAATAGTGTTTTGTTAATGAAATAAAATAAATTTATGATTTTCAAAGATCAAAAAGGCAATGAGTTTATTTACCTATAAAAAAAATGCACACATTCTTACAGAAAAATGAATGTCTCACCAGAACAGAGGGGCAAAATCACCTCCCTTGACTTACTGGCCATGTTCCTTTGGATGCAGCCCAAGATATGATTGGCCTTCTGGGCTGCAAATGCACATTGCCAGCTCATATCCAGTCTTTCATTCACCAGGACCAAGTCCTTCTCCACAGGGCTGCTCTCAATCCCTTCATCCTCCAGCCTGTGTTGATATCAGGCATTGCCTCAGCACAGGTGCAGGACCCTGCATCTGGCCCTGTTGAACCTCATGAGGTTTGCATGGGCCCACCTCTCAAGCCTGTCCAAGTCCCTCTGGATAGCTTCCTATCCCTCAAGTGTCAGTTGCACCACTCAGATATCACCTAAATGCTGACTGAGGAATATGAAATTCAGCAGTTCATAAATCAGATGTTGTGTGATATGAGTATTGCCAGCTTCATCTGTCATCTCTCAGAAGCGGGAGAGGTGAAATTTGTTGTGCAGCACCAGCTCTGATCACCAAAATCAAAATCAGCTGTGGAAAGAGATGTGCTGGCTGGATTCAAAGGATGTACCTGACATGCATGGTTGAAGTAGTGGAGGTGTTTTGTTTGAATCATTTTGTGTAGTGGTCAGTGGTCAGTGACCTCTCTGGAGCCCAGAAAAAAATTGCAATGGAGAAAGTGAGTCCCTATTAAGCATCTTCATATCTTTCACTATCTAAGGGGTTCTGGCAGGAAGTTTTATATTTTCTTCACAAGCCTCCTGGTAAAGCATATAGAGTATGTCAGTACTCTCAGTTATTTAATGCATTTGAAAGTACTTCACCATTTGCTAAATAATCAGTAGTTGAGATAACTTGGTTGGAAGTTAAAATATGTGTGATAATGTTTTAGCCTGAAGTATATGCAAGTTTTTATTATTTCTCACAGTAGCTTTTCTTCCCTCACACAGTGATAAGTAATGATAAAATCCAATTATTGAGTTGGGAGCAGTTTTGTAAGAAAAGATAAGCATAGCTTGTTTCTAAATGTTTTGTCCTTTACCAGTAAATTGAATTTTGTCAATGAAAAATTGACATTTTATGAAATTGAAGTTTAGCCAGATCTGATATGCTCACTGAATGAAAGAAATGCATTTAATGCATAAATTTATAGATAGTTTATTTTCATTTAATGTTTGTCAACCAGTATTTATGTAATTGTCAAGTAAGAGGTGAGGGACTAGATATTTTTGGGATTAACTTGAATTAAGGTTGCATTCCAAAGTTATATTGAAAACTACATTTAACATTTTGAATGTAAAGGAAATCCAATTATATGTATGGATTAAAGCATATGTTATATATAATATAATATGATATAAATTTGTATAAAGCATTTATTTTTAAAAAATGCATATGCAGTTCTTAATTGTATAGTTCATCGGTCTTTTAAAATGAAAGCAAATACCAGAATCCCTTAGCCTTTAGTGCTAAACACTCTTATGGAATATTTGTAATTCATTATTCCATCTAGGTCTCAAATGTGTTGTATAGCCACAGTCCATACAAGACAACACAAAATGTGGATTAAACTAGTGATGGGTAAATCTCAAAAGCCTTGGCAATTCAGTTGAAACTAAAACAGAAAAACAAAACCAAAAGAGAATATCTGAATAGCTTCCAGGATCCAGGTTGATTATTCAAACCTTCTGGATCTGAAAATCTGGGCAGCAAAATGCTGGGAGAACTGTTGGTGGTGTTCTGGCTTCTTGTGTCCAGTCTTAACTGGATGATGGCAGAACCAAGACACAAAGCATTTACAGCATGAATAAAAAAGAACTGGCATTTTCCAATTAACCAAAGCAGAATAGTTTCCAACTAATTTCAAGTAAAGGGAGGAAGGAAAGCTGTACCTTTGTTTTACCAGAATAATCCAATTAGCTCACATGGGTACTAAAAGTAGTGTTTTTTAGTACACTGCCATTTTTAGCAAATGCCTACTTATACCTATAAAAAAAGCAATAACACAGCAGTGGTATTGTTTTATATGTTTCATAATTTGGATGCAGCAGACTGTCCAACAGCAGAGAAGCAATAATGGATTTTGCAATCATTGAAATTTCAGCAAGTCAGTTCATAAATTTGTCATGTCCTGATAATTTTATTTCATGCAGTCTATAGACTATATAATACATATGCTTCAAAGCTAGGACATCTGTTGCAAATTTACAAACACAAGATAGTTTGCCAAACTACCCAACAGAGACAGGAGCACACCTGCTCAAACAAGTTGGAAGAATTGCAAATGTACAAACTTGACCTAGGCTTTATGAAACAGCAACAATGATTTCATAATGCTAAAAAAATATAGATGAAATGTCAGCTACCTGATCTGCAATTTATTGAATAATGAACGCATCTGTTCATTTAATATTCTTAACCAATGCCAAGAAAATGATGCTTCTTTACAGAAGCCCATTTCTATAAATGGAAGGATTATAAAAGGTCTCTTATGCTTTGATTTTCAAAGTAGAATAAAAAATCCAGTACTACATGGTACACCTCAGTGAATGTGTTGAACAGGATGGTATTTTAGGAGAGAAAAACAGCTAGACAAGCTTAATGAACTAGAAAATATCAGCTGAAGCCAACAGGATTCTGTGTTGGCTGAATTCCCACTGGATCAGGCTCTGTGTGAAGGGACAGCCACAGTGGGGAATAGGATCTCATCTAATCTAGTCTTTCAAAATGAGACCTCTATTATCTGCTCTAATGAAAGATATGTCTATAGAGTGTTTTGTAGGCAGATGTGAATTTACTCTGCTAGTTTCCTAACCTGCCTGGAAGCTCTGTGTGTCAGACAATGAACCTTAGCTAATGCACATTGTTTCTCATTGCAGCTTGTTAGCCTAGATTTGACATTATCTAGTGTACCTACTTTGTTTCTGATATGTAAGTGGCTGGCTTCCAACTGGCTTCAAGTATGGGCAGTTGTCATTGCTGTGTTCAGATGCATCTGAGCTTGAAATGCTGTGTAGACATACTTTCAGCATTTAAGAAAGAGAGATAAATACTGTTACCATAAAAAGTAAAGTTCAATGCCTTGTTATCAAACCATACAAACAGGAAAGAAAGATGAGAAATTCTATTTTGGTGATGACAAACACTTGGGTATTTCCAAAGAAGAAAAGCTTTATGAGGACAGATTCTCATGAAGGAAAAAATCAGAACTTCTAGCAATATTCTTTTAGATTTGAAAGTGAGATGACAGGCATAACAATACATTATAAAACAGTGCTTCTTGAGTAGGACAAAGACTCTTCTGTCCCTGAGTGAACTTTAAGGCATGGAAATGGGGGTGATATTAAAAGAAAATGTCTAATTCTCACGCAGAACCCTGGATGAAAGACCGTATTTACCTCTACAAGATCAGTTTCAATGGCAACTGTAGCGGCTATGTGTATGAGAGCCATATGTAGAGACTATATGTATAGATTAACAACTCAACTGTAACAGCTGAGTTACCCAGCTGGTAACTCAGTACTATGTAGCCATTTGCTCACTTGTTCCATTCCCCCTCCCTGGGTGGAATGGGGAGGAGAACTGGAAGAACATAAAACCCATGGGTGGAGATAAGAGCAGTTTAATAATTAAAGTACAATATAATAATATGTTACTAATAATAATCATAAGGGAAATAACAAGGGGGAAAATAAAAAAAAAAAAACCTAAAAGGTAAAAAGGAAAAGCAAACTCAATAAAAAGCAGTGATGTACAATAAAGTTGCTTACCACCCACTGACAGATACCCATCCTGTCCCTGAACAGCAATCACCCCCATCAGTGTTAAGTCCCACTGGTTTATATACTGGGCATGATGTGCTGTGGTATGGAATACCCCTTTGGCTAGTTTGGGTTAGATGTCTTCTCTCTTCTCTCTCCCAGCTTCTTGTGCCCCTCCTCCCTGGTAAAGCATGAGAGACTGAAAAGTCCTTGTTCGGGTGTTACATAGCAACAGCTAAAACATCAGTGTGTTATCAGCACTGTTCTCAGACTAGAACCAAAACACAGCACTGCACCAGCTATTAGGAAGAAAATTAACTCTATCTCAGCTGAAAGCAGGACATACACTTTGAAGATTTTCCTACTGATGAGCTAGGTCATGAGGATTTTAGGATTACAGAATGCTTTGCACTGGGAGGGACCTTAGTCCAACCCCTACCAAAGGCAGGGAAAACTTCCACTAGACCAGGTTACTCAAAGCCCCATTCAACCTGGCCTTCAATGCTTCCAGGGAGGTAGCATCCACAGCTCCTTGGGGCAACCTGTTTTGGTGTCCTGTAAAGAGTTTCTTCCTTATATCTTCTCTTAATCTACCATCTTTCAGTTTAAAGTCATTGTTGCTACCTGCCCTTGTAAAAAGTCCCACACCAGATTTCTTGTAGGCCCTCTTTAGGTACTAGAAGGCTGCTATTATGTCTCACTGGAGTCTTCTCCAGGCTGAACAAGCCTAACTCTTTCAGGCTGTTCACATAGGACAGCTGCCCCAGCCCTCTGGTCGTATGGCAACCTAAAGCTCAATGCTGCTAATTCAACTCAAATCTCGGGAAGGTATCTACAAGATGAGGCTTTGGTGCAGCTTAGATGGCACAACATCACAAAGAGGCAGTACAATGTGAAGTAAAAAGCATAATATTCAGTAAAAATAGTAAGTTAATGGTACTGATAAGGCTTTGCAAAACACCAGAGTAAATAATAGCTCATCACTCCTACTACTTGTCATTTCTCCAATGTTTTTATGCATGTGGGACTTTCAAGTAAAAGTAAACTCTTCTGTTCCCAAAGTATCACATCCTACCTCCTTGTGCACACAGTAGCCAGACATACTACTCTGAATTCACAGACACACACACCCACAAAATCTGAGCCCTCTAGTGTACAGTCTGCAACAGGCCCACATCACATTTAAAATATCTTTTTAATTTCCCTTTTTACCTAAAAAAAACCACAAATATTCCGGTCTCATTCTGAAAAAGAATGAACAGATGGGATGATGCAGTACAGAGAAGCAATAAAAAACTCAAACAAAAAAATCCAAGTGATAACAGGTTGAAAAGTATCATAAATCAGAGTTAGTCCTCAGGAGAACACTGAGGTTTATAGAAACTAGGAAGCTATAAATAATAAAACATGGTAAAAGTAAAAGGAAAAGAAAAAATATATTAATAGTTAAGGTATCTTAGAAACCTTTTAAGAATTTCCAATTTTTCTAGCCTTGGTGCCCCTTTCATGAAAAATTAAATGTTTCAGTCAGTTACTATAACGAAGCTTTGATAACTCCTCATTTGACGTTATTCAGTCATCTCCAATCACTCACTAAGGACAGGATGTGCAGGGAGGAATGGAGGGGGGAGAGAGGGAGAAATGCAGGAAAGCACATGGACATAAAGAGAGAAAAAAGAAACTATATTGTTGTATACATTCTTATGGTAATGGCAAGAAAGAAGGAACTGAAGCTTTTTGTTTCATTTTTTATTAAAGGATAAAGTCATGTTAGATGAAAAGCTGGACATAAGCCAGTAATGAACACTAGCAGCCCAGAAAGGCTACCATATCCTTGGGCTGCATCAACATAAGCATGACCAGCAGGTTGAATGAGGTGGTTCTCCCTCTCTGCTCTGGTGAGACTCCACCTGGAGTACTGCATCTGGCTTTGCAGTCCTTAGCACAGGAAAGACATGGACCTGTTTGAGTGAGGAGGGCTGCAAAAATGATCCAAGGGATGGGCACCTTTCCTATGGGGAAAGGCTGAGAGAGCTGGGGTTGTTTAATCTGGAGAAGAGAAGGCTCCAGGGATACCTTACAGTGACCTTTCAGTAATTTAAGGGGGCTTGTAAGAAAGATTGGGTCAAACTCTTTAACAAGGGTTCTTGCGATAGGACAAAGTGTAAGGTTTCTGAACTAGAAGAGGTAGACTTATACTAGATATTAGGAAGAATATTTTTACAGTAATGGTGGTAAAACACAGGAACAGGTTGTCCAGAGAAATGGTGGATGCCCCATCCCTGGGAGTGTTCATGGCCAGCTTGGATGGGTTTTTGAGCAACCTGTTCTAGTTGAAGTCATCATTGCAGAGGGGTTGGACTAGATGACCTTCAGTCTCTTCCTACACAATCTATTATATGATTATGTTACCAAGCAGAAAATACTAAAAGAAGTCTACTGTATGTGTCATGTGAACATAGATTGAAATCCTTGGGTGATGAAAACTTCTGCAAAAGAGGATGAAACTAGTTTTTCTTATAATTCACCTAGTAAGGAAGCAAAGTAAACAGGTTCATCTATTCACAAGGACACCTAGCAGTATATGGAATATTTCATGGCATTTATATTTTTGGTCATAAATGCAGTTCTAGTTTATTATAAAATGTCTTCTAACATACCAGAGTCTAATTATATATAACATTTTTCTTCTTTTTACTTTCCCTTTAGCAAACAGCTTTTAGGAATGAATGAATGAATAAATGCCTTGGGGGTTTGTCATTTCTGAAAGCAAGTTCATGGTGATTTAAGGACTGTATCTGTATTATATGTCTGTGTCAGGTTTGTTTTGCCTTCTTTGGTACAACCAGGGTGCTGTAATTGAAATATGAAAACCAGAAAATACTGTCTTTGATGGAACACTGTTGCTGCTCCATTATCACTGGGATTTCCTGATTTTAAGCAGCTTCTCTTTTGTGACTCTGACAGTGTATTAGCACAAGTCTCTTGTTTAATGTTTTTCTCTTTCGGTTCTATTAATTGATTTTTAAAGCTTTCAGTTTTTCAGGAAGCATTCAAAAAACCATCAAAGACAGGACTTCGGTAAGCAACTTTAATATAGAAGTCAGCTTTAAAGCATTGTTACTAGTTCTCTCTTCTCTAAAATCTTTACTCTTTCCTTTCTGGCTTTTAAAATCCTGTTCTGTTTTCATATCCTTGAAGGAAACAAATATTTTTAAAAGTTGAGGGCCTTTTTCCTAAGTAAAAATCTTAATAAAGTGCCTGACTTAGAGTTCTTATATTTTGTCATGCAAGCCACAACCTCATTTTTTTTCTCATTTCTCTGATTAGTCACAGTTTTCACTGTAATCAATTTTAAATACTGCTGCTGCACTTATGCTGCTGCTCATCTGGGTTTTGATTTTCTGTGGTGGTGGCTGTGTGGAACCTTTTGTTCAGTGCATAAATCTTATTTCTTGCTCTTAGTGCCAGTTAATGACTAAATGAGAGACTTTCGGTTACACTTTCAGAGCTCTGCTCTTAGGACTTCTGATGTGTGGCACAATCTCAGAACAGATGACCCCTTTCCTATTGTTAAATGTCTAAATTATATGGGTAAGCTTCTTTACATTTAAAGTAATCATGTCTTTTGAGATGCAAAATATGCTCTGTAGTGAAATATTAAATCAGTAATCAACTAATTCAAATAAGTCACCTGTGAGACAGCAATAAAATATTTTTTGTGTATTAAAAAGGCATCTCTAAGAATTTTATGCACCATATTCACACCAAACATCTTCCTTTACACTTTGGCACTCTTAAGTAGTAAAGCTAAAAAAGTTAATATTACATAAAACCCTAAAGTAGATCAATGAAGAGAAGTGAGAGGGAGGAGATGAGATCTGCTCTCTTCTGTTGCGTGGTGACATTGTGCTTGGCAGCACCAGGCTCCTCTCTGATCTGCAGAAACACTAAGGCATTACTCAAGTGGAAAAGGAGAGCACTAAAGCCTCTCCCCAACCGAGACATGGATCCAAACCACCCCACCCCAGCATGCAAGGAACTTGCAGGGAATAGAAAGAGATACTCCTATGTCTAATTATGTAGTGGATCCAGGTCTGGAGTAGATGAGCATTCAGTGACTGAAAGAAAGATTTATAATATGAATAAAAATACCTTACCAGGTAAAATAACATCATCAAATTGAAAGTAAATATGACACAAGAATAAATGGAAGATAGAAAGATAACATGATGAAAATAGCTTTAATTAGCATAATCCGTTTCCCAGATTGCTACAATGCTTTGACTACAGTGATAATGGATAAGCTGCATCTCTTATTTTTTACCTATTATGCTGACACTGTTGCATATGCAGACATTTTTGATAGTTGCTAGTGCAACAGCTGGGAGCTGTCCCATTTCTCAGCCCTTAACTCCACACTGCTGATTCAGACAGACTGAATGTGCCTTCATTAATGTTTTAAATATGTTCTGCTCTTCAGAGCAGTTAGTACTGGACTATGAACTGGAGAGAGAAAAGTGTAATCAGAAGTCACCACAATGTCAAACTAATCAATTTTACAGTTTTCCTTTGACAAGAGAGCTAGTGAATGGAAAATTATTGGTGTGATTTAGTCTTTTTTCCTTTTTTCTGTGGAGAGAGAGCTGTTCCCTGTTATCCAGTGTTGCGCCTATGTATAAGAACAAAATAGAAAAAAAAAACAGTGAAACAAATTATATGAGCCCTGTGTTTACCTCCACTGCAGATGGGCAATGCCCACTGAATATTATCAAAAAACATAGTTCTTCCCAGTGCTGCTCTCTGGTTGTATTTTTGAAAATTGGCACACCCTCTGCTCAATGGCAGGAAGAATGTGGAATACAGTCTTTATCACCCAGGGGTTCTGAACATCTTCAGATTTCTTATTAGGGCTTGCCTTACACAGAAGTAGGGAGTAAATCTGTGAAATAGAATGACAATGGCATAGTTTATTTGTTTGTCATACTTTTATTTCAGTTTGAAGTTCTTTCTGAATTTAGGTTTTGAAGTTTTAAGCAAGTCTTTTCAAAGTTAGAAGATGTACTTTCTGGTTTATTAACCTGAAATTCCATCAGTCTTCATTTAATATCTAAATAGTCTAAGCATAGTACGGTATAAAGTGTACCTGACATATTTTTGTTCTCTAGAGATACCTGCTGAGTTTGCTGTGTTTAACCTTTAGATTAAGAACAGTTATTTGCAGCCTCATAAAGTCAAAAATCTTTTGCTATTATTTCCATCTTCCTCTCCATGTTAAGAACTAATTATTTCTGAGAGTCATTTTCCCAGTATCTTCGTGAAAATGTGTGGTGGATTTGACCTTGGCTGGCTGCCAGATGCTTCTTCAGCTGCTTTCTCACCCCTCCTCATCAACAAGACAAGAGAAGAAAATAAGGTGAAAAACTCAAGATAGACAGAGAGCTGGCTCACCTGTTACCATCACAGGATAAACAGACTTCACTTGGGGGAATTAGTTTATTTTTTGCCCAATTAAAAATAAAGTAGGATGATGAGACACAAATACAGAACTGAAACCACCTGTTCCCTCCCACCCCACTTCCCTCCTTTTTCCCAGGCTGAACCTCATCTTTCACCCCTGATTGCCTCGTCATTGTGCCCTGAGCCATGCAGTGGTGGGGCCTGGGGATTGTGGTCAGTCTATGTCAGTTCTTCTCTGTCACTGCTTCCTCTTTGCACCTTTTCCCTGTTCCTGAAGGGGTCCTTCCATGGGCCTTCAGGACAGATATCGTCCATCTTGGATCCTTCTCAGGGGCTGCAGTTTTTCAGCTCACCTTGATGCTCACAGGGCTGTTTCTTACACTTCCTCCCTCCTGGACAGCATTTTGGTTTTTTTTAACAGAAGTTTTCCCAGAATTGCCACCATCTAATAAACTAATGAACACTAATTAACTAATGTTTATTAAAGCATTAAATTTTTAATGGCTAATGCAGAAGTTCTTTTATAACCTCTGTTTACAATTTAAAGGGTCAAAAAGCTTCTTCTAAAGCTTCATTTGCCGGCTCATGTTGCAAACAATTTCTGCCTTCCAGAGTGTAAACACTGCCAGCATCTCCCTCTGGAGTAATTATATTCTTCCAAAGATAAAGTAACTGATGCAAGAGTTCTATTTTTCTTTATATGTGTTTTGTATTGGAGTATTTCATTACTTTGTTTTAAGCTGAAATTTTTATGAGCCATTTTAAGAACTATGTATTTTCATAGGGGGGTTTTGTTCCTTACTTATGTGTAAATGAAAAAATAATATTAATTTAAATATATGCATTACCTTTTCTCTCCCCAGCTAGCTAGTCTTATCACTGGAGAACACTTGTGGATCTTCTCAAAGCATTGTTCAAGTACAAGTGGCTTTGGACAGTGGACAGCTATAGCGCATTAAAGGAGAGTGCATTTTTGTACTGAATGAGATTGTTCCAACCACATGCTTAGTTTAAATGACAGCCACATTAGACGGTAAAATATATTCCAAATTTTAGTCAGAAAAACTTGATAGTTAGCAGATGCCTCACATGTGAAATCATTAGGCATGTGCCTCAACAAGGATATGTTTGTATATTTACAAATTCATGTGCCAAGGTACTTCAACATTATATTGACTCGGGACATTCTGGAGAGACTTCACTCCTTTAAAGGAAAGAAGAAAACACATGGCAGCTCAGGACAGATGATTCAGGTAACATATGTTTCATGCTATTTTAAAGAGAAATCACATCTATTTCCTTCTGATGATCACACTGTGATTTCACAAGATAACAAGCACTTCCAAGAACATATAAATAGAAATGCACATGGTGGATTTCACTTGCAGTAAATGTTGTAATATAAAAATTTAGCTTCAAGTCAGGCATAGAGAAATTTCTTAACTAGAGTGCAACACCAGACATTAAAGCTGAAATGAGGTAATACAGCAATGAAATTTTTCAGTTTGGCTAGAAATGAACAACTTATTTAGTAAAATTTCATAAAAAGCCTCTGACCTCTTTTATGCTTAGTTTGAGGAGAAGAAGAAATAGTAAGGTTTGAGAGAGACAAGTAATATGTAAACTCAAGTTTTACCTTAGGCTTTGAGATTTTATATCTACATTTGAGTATTTTAATTTATAAATTACACATTTTCTGTATGAACGAGAGAATCTAAAATTTTTAAACTTAAGCTATCTAAGCTGTTTTGAAGAAATAGTTTTTGATCAGTTTCATTTTTCTCTTTATGATCACACTGATTCTTATGAATGTAACTACTGTTTATAATGGCTTGAGACAAACCTACTTTAAAATACAGGTTGCCTGCTTATTCATTATTACTTCATTTCTTTTGTGTTTGATGTGTCAGAGACATGGTCTTGTTTATGTTTGGCAATTTGCTGAAATAATTGAAATGAGGGTAAGTATTTATGAATAACAAATATCTCCATTTGCATAGCAATGTGACTATTTGTACAGAATAGAGCTATTCTCCACATGACACTGTACCTATCAGTGTCTTGAGTATAGCTGCCAGCTAATGAGGCATATAAATAACTCAACATGTATCTTTTAACTAACAATTGACTTAGAAGGAGGGTAAAAGGGCATGAGTCTTCTCACCTCAGTTTCCTTTTTGCCATTATTTCCATGTATGAGACTGAGCAGCTCAAAAAGAAGCCTAAGGATCAGAGATGGGCCTTTCTGAGTCCATCAGCATAGCTTGCATGTACAGAAATAGACTGACTGTTCACAGATGTGAAATAATTTTTTTTGTTATACCTTGAAAATATTGTTTTAGGACTGGGTAAAAGCATGAGTTGCAGCTTGTCCACACTTAGGAGATGTTTTACCTGCCATGGAGTTGGATAGGGCTGGATATGACGCCTCACTGGGGACAGAAAGGCTGGCTCACTTGCTATCTGCAGGCTTCCTAAGGAAAAAGAAATTCTCGTGAGGCTATCCTTGCCTCATGTTAGTCTGTATCTAGAATGAGGTAAGGATAATCTTGCCAGAAAATCTTACCTCTGATTTTTGTAGTATATCCTTTTTAATGTCATATATGCAAATATTTACAGGCATAGCAGTTATAAGGGAAGAAAAAAATCATGGTGTCTTGGTAGGTAAAAAAAAAAAAAAGACAAATCTGATCTGGAAACAAACTTGCCACACTGTATTTCAAAGAATTTTGATTTACACCTGCTCATTTCCACAAAGAAAAAAACCTTTCTATCCATAGGTATATAATGTTATACACAAATCTAATTAGAAATAAAAAGGAGATGATAATAAACTTTGAATGTTCATATTTCCTTTCAAAGACTGTATGATTTCAAAGTATGTGCCTATCAACAACTACAAATTAATGCTAATCAGAAAATAATCTTAGCTCAAATAATACCTGACCTCTCACCTAAAAATTAATTTCATGTTTAATAAGGCAAAATAGGAGACATTACTTAAAAAATATAGTGTGAATAAAAATATGATAAGAATGATTTTAAGTGCTTTTCAATTTGCTCTACAAACTGCCATAGTAAAGTTCACGGGAGATTTATCTATTTCTAGTAAACTTTGCTCTTAGTAAAGCAGACTAGAAAAAAAGAATTTTTCCATACAGTTATTATGGATGCTTAACATCTTGAAAAGATTACTGCACAATTACTAAGCTTAGGAATCATGTGTAGGCTGGCATCCAGTAGTGGACCATGGGGTTTTATTATTAACAATAATGTCATGTATTTTGTATTAAAACAAATTTAGGTCTCTGATATTACTACTGTACAAAAAGGAATACAGTAACAGTATATGTGCGCATGTACACACACACAGACACACTATGACACATATGTAGCATAGACTCAAGTTATCAAGCCTGCTTTTGTTTCAAAATGCAACATTCAAATAAAAGACAGAATCAGTATGAACTCTGTCAGTCCTTTTCACTGGCTGGAGATTGGACAAATACTTTAAAAAACAATAAAAAAAACCAGAAACTGTGTAATAGTAGATTGGCTTTCTCCCCTTCTTCTCGAGGAAATTGGATATGCCTTTGTTACCTTTATCCTATCTTCAAAGACCTCCATAGTTTGAAGTAATGAGCTGGTTCTTCAGTCAAGTGCAGTTTGGGGGGGTTTTAACACTTTCAAAAGTGAAAGTCCATCTCAGTTCTAGAACTCATTTTTTTCCCACATGACACTTTTCCTTTATGAAAAGCATCTTTTGATATGACTTTTTCTAGGTTGTTTGGGATCTATTGCCCACCTGTTTTTGAAATACCACCCTCAGAATTTTTTGAGATCTTTACATCTGTCTTACTTTTTGAACTACATAATACCCCCTTTCTGTAACATGTCTATTTGTCTTACTACTCTTGTCTACTCCTTTTTCATCTTCACTAGCTGTCTAGACATTTTCCATGTTAGAAAGATGATTCCCTACCAATGAAGCTTTAATTTCTGTTATATTTAAGGAGTTTGCTCCTTTGCCCCAGCCAGATCTCACTGGCACTGCAGGAAGCTGAGTCCTCTGTTGCATTGCCCAATTTCTTCTCCCATTTCTTAAGCCCAAGTGTTATGGGAAACATTAACTGAAGATCAGCCTTACTTTTGTAGCTTTAAGGAGACAGGATATTGATTAAAACAATGGACATTTAAAATGGACTGTGAAGGAATTAGATTAAACCTGTGTGTGAGGACTACAGAAGCACCATAGATAAAGTAAAAATATTAAATACAGGAATAAGTGAAGAATACATGCAGAGACACTCACTGTGACTTAGCTGAAAGTAGGTTTTGATTAATCTGTAGAAAAATGGATATTTTGGGTTGGTGTCCACCAGCTTGAGCCAAGTAAATATTTGGAAATGTAGAAATATATTTTTCTTAGTTATAAGCAAAGATATTTCTGCAAAAGTCATATTCGGGGATCAGGAAAGAAAAAAATAACCTCATTTTTATACCAGAATGGTGGATTAATTTGTACATTTGTGGTATTTTTACAGTAATATCAAATCTTTTCAGACATACCTAGAATGTTGGGTTAAAAAAAAAATTCCCCAAACCAGAAAAGTGGTTAAAATACGTAATCCTCATAGTGGGAAAAAGCAATAAAAAAAAGATTATAGGAATTCTAGAAATCACTGCAAAAGGGTAGCAAAGAACCTGTCTGTATTATAAGAGAAGTTAAAAGAACAGCAAGTCTCCAGTAAATAAGTGACAAAATCATGACAAGAATATAAGTTATAATATGTTGCAAATACTGTAACAGGTGATTACTGCACACAATTATTGTTGTATTTTTTTCTACTAAAAGCACAGATGAACTGGTACAGTGACATCCAGCTACATAATGCTATAAATATAAAAAAAAATCTATGAAGAGTGTGATAATAATTAAAAGTACTGATTTTTAAGTAAATAAAATAAACCCACAAGTTTACTTTTTTATTCCATGTGGATGCCTAAAATGTTAAAAAAAATATATTCTGTTCAAAAAAGCATATCAGAAGATCATTCGGGAATGACAAGCTCTGGCCCCATCATGCTATGAGGAATGACAAACTCTGGCCCCATCATGCTATCTAAAATGTTTATAGAAGTGGAACTAGTCAGAACACTTCATTAATTTATACAGCTAATAAATTAGAAGAATTTGCTTTTTTTTTTTGTTTTGGTAGACAAGGTAATTTGTTTTCTATGCTTTATATAATATACATTGTATGCATCTATATATCACCTACTGCAAAACTGATCATGTTATACAAATGTCAGTGAAGGATAAGACTTTTATTTTCTCTAGATACATTGAAAATTTGGTCCTGCAAAATAGGTTTGATATTTCTGAATTCAAAATTATGCCACTGGATTTCATTCCATTGTTTTTTATTCAAATCCATCCTGTCATTCTGCAGTTACCCCTCCTACTTTTGAAAAGTGTTGCTTCATGTCCAAGTGTCTGGTAAACAAGAAATTTCTCTTTTATCAACATATAATTAGATTTTAAAAAGCCTAACTTCTAAGCATGTAGGATGAGATTCTGAACTGATATCTTCAGTGCTTAAAATGGAATTTAAGTCTTCAGTCTCTGAGATGAGGAGCAAACACTTTCTGCAGCAGACACGATCTGGGAAGCATGTAAGAATGCAACAGATGTGTACATGAGCAGTCTGAATCTTTCACAGAAATAAGACCTAGGTCCAGAGAACAATGGGGATTATGTCACAAGTGCCACTTGTCAAAAACTGACATGCTTTTATGTCACTTTGAGAAAACATAGAAGCAAAGAAGGTTCAGTACTATGTACAGAGACCTCTATGGATTAGACCAGTTGCCAGCCTCTGGTAGTAGTACCCTGTACAAATGAGGAATTTCCTGTATGAGTTTCCACAGGTTTATAAGAATGCAAATAACCCCAGTGATTCTGGAAATAAATTTATCTGTGAGTAAGTATGGCAAAATTCAAGTAAAATATGAAATGATACAGAGTACCATTACATTTTTATTGAAAATATATTGTCTTATAAATTCATTTTTTACCTGTCTTAAAAATCCAATTATTACAGTCCATCTATTTCAAAACATGAAATATACAGTAGAA
Organism: Melopsittacus undulatus; assembly: GCF_012275295.1. Taxonomy (NCBI): domain Eukaryota; kingdom Metazoa; phylum Chordata; class Aves; order Psittaciformes; family Psittaculidae; genus Melopsittacus; species Melopsittacus undulatus. Next base: position 97,371,798 of record NC_047528.1, read on the forward strand.
AAAATGAACTCTTTAATAGATTCTAATTTTTTGTTGTTGTTTTTAAGTAGCACAAAAATGCCTACTAGGAAGAGCAGAAGGAATGGGGATATAACCTTAGAAGAGGCAGCTTGTGGTGCCTCTATGATATAAAAGCAAAGCTGATCAACAGGCACAGCCAAGGCACACCTTAGTTTCTCAAGGCACCACCACCACCACCAGCCCTGACAATGTTTCAAGAGCATTGTTCCCCTGTGAGCCCATGCCAGACTCTAAATGCTTGGAAATGCATTAGGGACCTTTGCTGTACAGAATTTTATGAGCAGTTTTGCATGTTAAGCCTAGTAACATGATGATGTGGAAGACATAGCTTATGTCAGACTGAAGGATTAATACAAGAGAGAGAAATGATTTATAACTCATAAAAGACAAAAGGCACAAGAACAAATGGGAATGCACTGGCTGATGATACATTCAAGGTTGAAATATGTGAGAGAATTTCTGCATCAGCTTCACAGTTACAGTCCTTTTTTTGTTCTCTCACAGATGCTGTAAGGAGATAGTCACATAAAGTTAGCCAGCCTCTCTGGATGCCTCAGCAGGTACAGTCTTGGCATACTTCACCATTCAGTGGTACTGTATACTCATGGGTTGTGGGATGTCTTTCTGTCTTCAACTTGATTAGTCTCAAAAGTCACTTTTATAAATCTGTTAAATGAACAAGAAAGAAACTACACCATCTCCTTACTGACTTTGAAAAAACTGCTTGCCTATGTCCTGATCAAATTACTTCTAACACAATTTTCCCAGTTATTGTGGTAAAGTACTCAAAAAAAGGTTCAAAGGCCAGTTATCTTCATTTCATCAGCTGTTTCTTATATGGAGCAAGGAAGAAAAGTCTGTGTTCAGAAGTCTGACTTCTGCACAAAATATATCATTTTAACCCTCTGCATCTGCCTCAGGACTTCTGGTCTTATCCCTATCCACATTAGGACCTCCTTAGTTCTGTCATTGTCCTTATCTCCCAGTAAATGAAGCTGTCCAATTTGCTCATCCTGGTGCCATCTATCTTGGCATTTCTGAAATTCTTTTCTTTCCCTTCCATAGATAACCATTGCTTTTGTCCTGTCCTGTCCTAACAAAGATCTTGATTAATTTGCCAGTTCTGAAGAGAGCTAGACCAATACATGCTGTCATTTCATGACTCATGGTGTCAGCACATGCAAGCCATTGATATCACTGCCATCTATCTTTATCTTGAGTCACTTTGGCATTGTAACTTCACTGAGATTTTGCAGAAGTGCAGGTGAAAAGTGCCACTGGATTGAAACAAATACTCAACTACCTTAAGCTGAAGCTTTCAGGTGAACCACTTTGATGATCTGTGATATCGGGAGGCAGGGCTACACAATTCAGACTTTGCAGAGTTCTCTTTCTGTAGGGAAAAAAAAAAAAAACAAAACCAAACAGAAAATCATCCAAACGAGACCTGCAAACGTACTTTCAAAACTTTGTAATTATTTTCTTCCTCCCACACATTTTTTCATGTCTATATGATGTTATGAGAAATATGCTTAACTGTAATACAAATTTCATAGCTACCCCTTCATTTTTGCTGTTTTCCATTTGGAGTGCACATTAAAGCTAACAACTTCAGTTCTCTCTCTGTAAGCAGTTTTGCAACTAACATAAACTTGAACCTGAAAGTACAGGAATATCTGTCAAGTTTATTGGGTTTGTTTGCTCTGGCTTATGGCCATGTTAAGCTTAAAAGGAGAATTGACCATACTAAATATAAAATGAGAATTAAGGTAATTTAATTCAAGGAAAAAATGCTTAGGAACTCGTAACAGGCTATTTGCCTGTTCTAGGAAAAATAGATTAGTTGAAGCACTTTCTACTCTTGTACTTCTTAGTATTTGCAAAGAGTAATTTGTCAGCAGTAAAGATCAATGTACCCTAGTAAATGAAATTTACGCATACTCATGATATTGATGTGGATATCTGTGTTATATATGGTGATATCTTTTAAAAATATCTGTTTATTTTTTACTGAAGTTTTAGTTTACTTTGCCCTAGCTGATAGGTATATTCTGAATTATAACAAAGTGCTTTAAGTTGTTCTCTTTTATGATCTACAGTAATACCCCAAGTCTTTCCAGTATTGATTAGTTTTAACAGGGCTGGATTTATCTTCATGGGGAAAGTAAGTTGTAAAAGGAGTTAGGATCAGTCTTCAAGATAATGCTGTAATTACTGTGTATATAGTCAGATACTAGATACTTTTCAAATGTACTACAAAGAGCCATATTAAAAAGGGGACTGTATGAAGAGGAGAGGCTATTTACTGTCTTAAGTACAGGACAAACACAAACATAATCACCTTTACAAATAAAGCTATATATCATTGTAGCAGCCAAATACACAAATATGGATCTTCTTGAATATATAGATCTTCATCAATGTAAAAATAAGTTATTTGCTTGTTTTTTCTGATACACTTTTTTGCTTTGTTTTGTCTACTTCAGACTCTTTCTGTACAAATTAGATTATACTTGTACAGCATCCTAGCAGCATCCTAGTCAGACTTCACAGAAATCTATATCTGGAGAACAATAACCTTTGCAATCTCACCTAAGAGTATTGATCTAAATATATCCTGCTGTTGGATTACTTGCTTTGCCTTACAGGCTATACATATATTGCTATCTATAATTAACCAGAGCCTATCTGGTCTTTTAATTCTCAAGCTAAGAGGGAACTGAAATGTCAACTTTACCATGGCTATATAGTCAGCTGGAATTCAACTCCTTTATTGGAGAAGTATATTAGGTTACCCAGATATTCTGAGCAGATTTTCTGTTGCTGAAGGGGTGCTACTATGCTTTTTTACTTTCAAAAACATGTAGAGAAGGCTAGGGATAGAGAGGAGTGGTTTGTTTCTACTATAAGCCATTTAGTGGATTCCAGTGGGAAGTAAATCAGAGTCTTTCATAGTTTAATGTAAAAAACTTCTGTCTCAAGACAACTGAGAAAAAGTATTGTGATTCCATCTCTTGTACATATGAGACAGCACACTATAAAGGGCAATGTACAAGCCTCCAGCCTACTTGTATACGATGAATACTTTTCTGTAATGTGAATGCCTCCCACTTGTTGAATATTAGAGCATTATCAATAACATAATAAACATTCAGGTTAAATCCATCTCTTCAAACTGAAAAAAATAGATGTAGCAAAACACAAGCACATGCTTTTCATTGCTGGAACTCAAAAGACCTGATGACTGCATCAGTACTAGGACTCAAATGAGTGTGATAGAGCTTTGTAGGAAACAAAAAGAAAAGAGAAGTAGGAAAAAGATTAGGACATTTCAACAATTCTCAGATGCTATTCTTACTTCTGTGAGCTAGTTATTCTGGCTACTTGTTAAAATATAATTTTTATGGATAATCTGCAGCTCTCAAGCTGATCTAAAACAGCAGCTCATTAGTGTTGTAAGCTGTTTTAGCTAACAAACATTTGGGACAATACATGAGTTCCCATGAACACATGAGTTTATGAGTGTATAATTTTAAGAAATAAGCTTAGGAAATATTTTATTTACCTTACAACTATAATTTTCTTTGTACCTAATGAAACATAATTTTGTATACCAGCACTAAGAGAATTAGTGTGACAGAGATTGATATTCATATAATCATAAAAAAAAAAGCAAAAAACTGAAAAGTGTATTTTCTAGACTGGCAGTAAAAATATATGCCTGCACGCTTTCAGACACTGTAGCATAAAAACTTGGTTAGGAAAGCATTACTAATGCTATCTTTGTTATTAGTATAAATGTGATCTTACTGCTCTCTATATACAGAGCTAACATTTTAAACTGACTCAGTTCCAAGTCCATCCTGAAATTATTGAGATGCATAGCTGAAACTAAACTACTTTCATCTACTTCAGTTGTTCAGATTTGGTCAGCACTTGAAATCTAAGCTGTCAGCAATGACACATAATGCAAATTGAAAAAGAACAATGCAACATAGCTAATATTTTGGTAAATACATCTGCTGATACATGCCAATAATAACAATTCCAATTCAGTTTTCAGGTCTGATGATAATGGTCAGTCTACAAAAACTGAAAGTGTGTCTCCACTTAATATTTACTATTAACAAGAGGAAAAATAATTAAAGGGAAAAAGAAAACCTTCAGTTTTTCTTCTTTCAGAGGAAGGAACTGGGGCATATAAACTGTCTGCTAAAGTGAGCAAAATTGTGAGAGATGAGAAAAAATGAAATTATTTCCTCAGGGAAACTTAACTAATATGCCAAACTTTGTAATATTTTATAAACTGACTCATTAAAACCATGCCAAGCCTTAAGGACAAATTTCTATAATAAAATGTGGTATCCTTTAACAAAACAACAAAAACCTCTGCTGCTATTTGTGAAACAGAAGGAATTTTGAGTAAAAGAGACTGTTCTAATGAACTCTAAGAGCCACTGTGGTCTTAATGCATGCATTTGTTAGGAGACGATTTTCTGTCTCTTGAGCTAACAGTGCCCAAGTCAGCTTTTTCATTAACTTATGCATGATGATCTTTGTGAAGGATTTGAGCTTTCTCACTGTGTTTGTAGTCTCTCATGGAAAGAAGAAGGAGAAAAACAGCTAGGGTGTAAGCTTTGACTCAGCTGATTCACCCCTGGCATTCTCAGAAACATGGTCTGAAATTTATTCCTTTACAATTGGCTTCATGGAGACTTAGTCCCAGAAAACATGTTCCCATCAAGATTGCCATTTTCCCACAGAAATATCATTGCCATATGTCGTGATTTAAACCAAGCCGCACAACTCGTTCACTCACTCCCCCCCTTTCTCCCCCAACTCCCGGAGAGCTGGGGAGGAGAATCCAAAGAATCCAAAGAATGTAGCTCCCATGGGTTGAGATAAGAACAGTTGAATAACTAAGGTATAATACAAATCACTACTGCTACCACTAATAATAATAATAATGATAAAGGAAATAACAAGTGAAGAGAATACAATATCTCACCAGCCGCTGACCCATAACTCACCCCACCCTGCCTGACCGAGCACTGACCGATACCTCCTTCAACCCCCCAGAGCACTAACCATTCCAGGTAACTCTCGGTTACATCCTGGGCATGACGTGCTATGGTATGGAATACCTCTTCGGGTAGCCTAGGTCAGGTGTCCTTCCTCCTGGCCTCCCCTCCTCCCTAGCAGAGCATGAGGCTCAGAATGTCCTTGGCCAGAGTAAACATTTGAGCAGTAACTACAAACATAGGTGCTATCAGCACCGTTCCCAGCCCAAAAGTCAAAACACAGCGCTGCATCAGCTACCAAGAATGAGAAAAAAACAACTGCTACTGCTGAACCCAGGACACCATATCTTCATTCTTCCATCGGTAATCAGCTGTTCTTTTACCACATTCCTACCCACACTGTAACCTATTCTGAGGGCTTTGAATAAATTAATTTTCCACTCCATCATCACCTTTCAAAACAAATTTAAAGGTTTGCTGGTTCTGACATGGATTTCCCAGTTAACACATTCCTGAGACCTCACTAGAATAATTCTATACATCTTCCAAACTGAGATTTCAGGTGTTCATCCACTGATAGCTTCTACCCTGCCTTTTGCTTTGCCTATAATCAGGTCTGTATTCAAATCAACAACTCCTGCTCTGTCCTATTTAAATCTTTACCTTCTTATGAAATAAATTAATTCTGATATATTCTCCTGCCTTTGAATTAGTTAATTGACACCTTTTCTCAATTTCCACTAAGTCTCGACACCGACACACATCCAAAGGTAGGAAAAAATGTTCCTCAATGGCACATAGCAACAAATTATCAAAATGGAAATTTGCTGGACATTTGCTCATGTCTGCTTGCATATATTGGTCAGTACTCCACAGTACTGAATACTTTTCCTCAAGGATTTTATTCTGACACATTTTTCACCCTGTTTTATGGAAAATGGTTAAAAGTGAGATTGTCTGCCATCATAAAACCAATGTAAGTATTTGTAAATATTTCTTTTTCTATGCCCACTGGTTTTAATTTTGGACTTTATTGTATATTTTTTCAAAAAGAAATGGGGGGAGAAAGATGCTGCACTAAAAAGTAATCAGACCAAATGAAAATTTTGTCAATATTTGATACAAGTGTGTATTCCAAGTTACAAAGTAAAGCACAGTTCATTTTCCCTTTCAGTAATGGTTAACTATTATGCTTCCTGATACTTCTTGAAGCAAAAGTTTGAAAGAGGTGACCATGATTACAATGACACTGTCACTAACATAGCTGGTATATTGGTATTTGTCGTACTGCAGTTGAAAGGAGAAGAGTTAGATTTTCTGGCACATTCATGAATCCCTACTTTTACTTTGTGTAAGTTGTTCTGTGTTGCTGTTGTTCTGTGCACCGCTGGGAAAGAAAAAAAAAAAAGGTAAATTATACCATTAAGCTATGATTCTCGAGGACTGAATGAACACTGATGGCATGATTACGTTACAAAAATTCAGCACTATGTCAGAACCTGAGACTGCTGCTGGATATGTCGCATAGTGGCAACACAGCACAATGTAACACCACTGGTGGTGGCAGAGTATCTATACCAGCATGCCACACTACATGCTTCTTGAGATGTGCTGATAAGCTCTGTCCACGGAAGGATCTGATCTAGCATGGCTTTCTTGCTGACAAGCCTAGTCTAGCTTCCAGGATGTTCGTAGAAGAGACATTGTAGCAAATCTGGACAACATTAGCCAGCAGTTGAAACAACCGTAACTGATGGTATACCATACTTCTGAACTGTCTTACATTTTAATCTTTTATATTCTTTACAATTATAACTAGAATATCACATATCAATCAGTACTTCAGAAGATAATATTTCTACATTCTTGCCACAACTTCATTCAGGTGATTGCATTTTGGCTTTTTTTTTTTTTTTCCCCCTATAGGGTTCTTCTCAATGGAAACAACAGTTTGTGATTATCCCGTTTCAGTAGCCATGCCCTGAAAATGTTCTCTAAAACAAGAGACAAGAAAAAGCTTGTAAACTTAAATATTTTTAGATAGTTTAGGCAGAAGGTGTATGTTGGGCAGCTTAGTTTTTTTAAGACTGAGGTATGTGTGGTTATACATTTAGCTAGGACTTCCTGTTAAAAACATTAACGTTGGAAATTGAAGCCATGTTAATAACATGAAATGCTCTGCAACAATACTAGTTTTGGAGCATTACCTCCATAATAGCTTCACTGCTCATTCCCACCTCTTTGTGTTGCTCTTTCTTCAGTCATATGTTGCCAACAGTGTCTGATAAATTATCTGAAGAAATTTAACAATTACAAAAAAAATCATTTTTTATTTTTTTTTTTAATTCCTTTTTTACTTTTTCTTTGTGCCATTTTCTCTAATCAGATTCATAGCCCAGATAAACAAATAGCTGTGCTGTCTGAAATAGTGGCAATGTGCAGTGCATAGATGGCCACAAACACTCAAGAAGATTGGGAGTATTATAAATCAGTTTTGTTTCTGAATTGCTTGCTGAAATCACTGCATATGGGAAATTTTCAGACTTAAATCTCTCTATTTAGGTGGCTGAATCCCTTTTGGTACCCCCATGTTTTGTATCTAACCTGAGCATATATCCCATACAATCACAGGGAAGTTCTGTGTTATATAGAATGGTGGTGTATCTAGCATCTGTGGTCATATAGACCATATTATAGCTATGATAGGCCGGCTAAGAAAAAAAACAAAAACAAAACCAGCCCTCCCCTCTCCAAAAAAAAAAAAAAAAAAGCAATAAACCAAAACAAAACAAAAAATAATGTTAATCATTCAGTCATTACTGATTTTCACTCTTCCTATGAGACCATTGAAGTTGATAGGAATCTTAGAGCATTTACATTTTTGGATGTTCCAAAGGGGAAAAGGATGTTGATTATTGGGGCCTAAGGTGAAAACTGAAGGGATAAACTCACATGAACATAAGGTATTTTGAATATAAAGTGTGAAATCTGTTAATAGATAAACTTATTGAAAGGAAGAAAGTAAAAATTTTCTTACCTGCAATTCAAACTTTCTGAAGAGATTAGGGTAGGGCAAAAATATCCCCCAAATCAAAACACTTCACCATTTTTTTATTTTTTTTTTTTTACTTTAATGAGTTTGAAGTTCTCTCCTACCTTTTAGAAGCCTCCATTGTAGAGATATAGGGTAAAGGTGAAAAAAATTTGGACACTGTGGCACAGTGGCACTTTCAATTTGTTTAGCATTCAGTTCAATTTTTCCTCCATGTCAATCAAAGACAAAGAGACTTGGAAGCTGATGGAAGTGGAGAAATACTTTCTGGCATTAGGCATTTTTTTGATATTCATATGGTGTTGCTCAGTGAAGTGATTCATTTTTAATGGATTGCTTTGCTGGGGAGACCAAGGGAAAAGGAAAAACAAGTAAGAAGAGTTTGTGTTATACTCATCCCAGTGATTTAATCTGAAATACTTATTGACAGATCTTCAGCTGTTATAAATTGCAATAATTACGTAGAAATCAAATGAGCAATGTTTAATTATATCATCATAGTATCTTTTCCTATTATTGTAATTATTAATTTGGGTTAATTCATAAATATGTACAATTAAGGATATCAGTACATGATACCTACAGTGCCTTACAATGAAACCACTTACATGAATTAGGAAATATTAATTTCTGGGGATTATGAGTGAATAGACTAAATTGCTACAAGTGCTTTTCTGGACAGATACTCTGATTTATCACTTTAGATAGCATTTACATTGCAGTAATTACCTTCTGATCTTCTGGAAACTTAATGTCCAGCTTTAACTTCCACTTTTCCTGTGTGGACCCTATAACATCATCCCAGGGCTGCTAGTCTGGTGATACCATCCAACAGCATACCTTATGTGTAGCCTGCTGCCAGGGAGTTGAATAGACCTGGCCTGGCACCAAGAAACTGCTTTTGTGTGGACAGAAAGCTTATTCTGCATGTGGATTAGTCCTGGTTTGGGCACAACTGAGTTGTCTGGGTAGTATGTGTCTAAGGGTATGTGTTTAAGGGGTGGCTTGCAGACCTTCCCAAAATCCAAGCTCCTTCACAGTTATTTTAACTGAAGTATTTCCACCACAGGAAAATATGTAGAAAATTTATATTTCATCCACAGGGCATATACCCATCTTTGTCCTTTCTTGCTACAGTTATGGCTTATTACTGTCTAATTAAAGTAGTATCTCCTACCCTTCAAGTTACTCCCTATCATTCCTATCTCTGAATTTTATCTATCTTTTTCTATATAAAGAAGTACTATAGACAATAACTGCCTAAATAATAGACATTAGGCTTAAATGACTAATATGCTGTGTAGCATATTTTCTGAATGCTCTGACATCAGGTTAAATGCAATATCTATTTCATGAGCCAACTAAAAAGAAGCTCTGGGTGAGCTAAAAGTTCAAACTAATCACATTGACATGTAACACTGCGTAAACTTATATTAGTCAATATAACAGCAGCCTGCACTTAGAGGACTGCAACATAATGTGTAGCCATGGTCTTGTTAAGAATAATAAATCCTTTGATTCTCATTAACTGCCTCTCAGGCAAGGGAAAGGTATACACATTGTTATGTATAATTACTTTGTGTACATTATATATATATACATCATAAGCATCACAGTGTATGTTTTCAAGTCAGCAGAAGATTTTTTAACACTTATTTGGACTATAAAGCTGCTAGATGTGATTTAAGCACAGATGGTAATTTAGGAAACTTAAAGTAAGATCTAATTACTGAATTTTGAAGAACTGTGACACCCCTCCCCCCCTTTCCCTTTTCAGCAATAGGATTGAGATATATAACACCTTATTTATCTTATTTCTGCCTTATTTATCCAGTTTCTGCTTTGATAACAATCCTGTCCTTGTTTGCTCTCATTGTCTCAATTCAAGCATATTTTCAATCATCAGAAAACATTGTTTGCCTTGATGTCTTTCTCATGAAAAATTTCAGTTTCTATTAAAATAAAAATTAAAAAAGAATTTTAAATCCTTTTTTTTAAAAAGAGTTGGAATTTTCAGTGGAAATCAACCATATGATACTAAATAATTTCAGTTAAAAATTTACTATGACTTGACTATTATAAGATATAAAAACAGATAAATGAAGGGAAATATCTCATTCAACAGACAACATGCAAAAATATATATATTCTCTTTTTTTTGGGGGGGAGAGGGAGGGGGTTGTACCTTTGTCCTCCTCTTTTCCAATCACAGAATACATCCTTTCAAGAGCTTTATTTCCCGTTTATTTTTTACTGGGTATTGTGATTAAATTTGCTTGAATTAAAAGTTTTGACTTGTAAAAATACAGTATTATCAGAAGTTAACATTTATAATCAAAATATCTCCCTTGTCTTCTTACAAACTAAAACAAACCCCACAATGTAGTTTCATCTCTTTATTTGTTTGTTTTGTTAAGTCATTATATTTCACATATGTGTTTTGTTGATAGCTGCATGTGATTATCCAACAGTCTCTGAAAGCTACTGTATAACTTCTCTATTATTTAGGATAATAGTCTGCATATGGTTAGTAGTAATTCCTTTCAATTTTTGTTACCTCTGAATGTAGGACTGTCATGGTTTAAAACCCAACCACAGTCTCTCTCTCAGTCTCCCCCCCAGTCTTTCTTCCTCCCCCCCCCCCCCCCCCCCCCAACCTTCTGTTAAGGTATAACACAAATCACTACTGCTACCACCAATAATAATAATGATAAAAGAAATAACAAGGGAAGAGGATACAATACCACCCGCTGAAAAGAGACCGACCAGGAAGACCGCGAGGCCTTCCAGGGAACTACCAGTTACCTCCCTGGGCATGACGTGCTGTGATATGGAATACCTCTTTGGCTAGCTTGGGTCAGGTGTCCTGTCTCTGCTTCCTCCCGCCCCCCCCCCTCCTCCCTGGCAGAGCATGAGACTCACAAAGTTCTTGGTCAGAGTAAAAATTACTTAGCAACAATTGAAAAACATCGGCATTATCAGCTCTGTTCCCAGGCTGAAAGTCAAAACACAGCACTGCACCAGCTACTAAGAAGGAGAAAACTTGACTGCTACTGCTAAACCCAGGACAAGGACACTGAAATCCATTAAAATCCTTTGAGGAAGTTAATTATATATATATATAGTTGTTGTTTTGTTTTTTTTTTTTTATTATGAAGAAATTTAATGGATCATGTGGTGAAATTCAAAGAATGTTAAGTTTTAATGTAATGAGAACAATTATACTAAAAGTAGAAACTAAAAGAAGAAGGGAGTTGAGTGTCAAGATGTAATCTTCCATAAGAAGCTCCAAATTTTGAAAACAATCCAGTTAGTTAGGTATAAATAGTGCCTTTCTTTCTGTATCACTATCTAAGATCAAACATCCGACATTTGCAATCTGGGAGAAAAAATAAAGACAACTGAGGAGAAAAACATCTGATTGTATTTGAAATTTTAGGTGCAACATGTTACATACGGCAGAATTCCATAAGCCAACTCCTGTATACACTATCTGTAAAAATGCAAACATATTAATTAATTCTGTACTTTGTAAATGCCAGATAGATGCTTGTATTTGTTTAGATTCTCAGAATAAAGACTGAAATTTTTACTAATATCAACAAAAATCACACACTGACATGTAGTGTAATTATATATTCAGATATCATGACTAGAGGGTTTTTTAAACACTATTAATAGTGGCATATTTAGTACACAGAATTTGAGTTATGGTCATATATTGGATTTGTGTGGCAAGATTTTGCTAGTGGGGGTCTACTGGGGTGACTTCTTTGAGAAGCTGCCAGAAGCTTCCCTCTTGTTTAATAGAGTCAATGCCAGCTGCCTTTAAGACAGACTCGCCACTGGTCAAAGTAGAGCCCATCAGTGATGGTGGTAGTACCTCCATGATAACATGTTGAAGAACGAGGGCAAAAACCTGTGCGGAACAACAGAAGCAGAGAGAGGAGTGAGAATATGTGAGAGAAACAACTCTGCAGACATTAAGGTCAGCGCAGAAGGTGTGGAGAAGGTGCTCCAGGCACTGGAGCAGAGATTCCCATTGCAGCCCATGGAGGTCCATGGAGAAGCAGACCTCCACCTGCAGGCCATGGAGGAACTCACATCAGAGCAGGGGGATTCTTGAAGGAAGCTGTGACCCCTTGGGAAGTCCACACTGGATCAGGCTGCTGGAGAGAGGAGTGTGCACTGGAGCAGGTTTGGTGGCAGGACTGTTGAGCCCATGATGGAACAAGCTTGGAGAAGATCCATGCTGGAACAGACTTATTCCTGAAAGATGCACCTCATGGAAGGGATCCACACTGGAGCAGTTCTTGAAGAACTGTAGTCTGTGGGCAGGATCATGTTGAAGAGGTTCCTGTATGACTGTTTCCTGTGGGAGTGACTTCAGGCTGGAAGAAGGGAAGTGCCGCGGTCAGGTGGAGGGGAGAAAACACCGATACGATGTAGGTTCACAAAATGCTCCGTTTATTGATTACAAGGCTGCTCTTAATATACTGTCTTACACGCGATCACGCATTACTTGATTGGCTGCTTCACTTTGCCCACGAGGGGTACAAGCTCCACTTTGCCTCTCCTGATTGGTTTCACACCTTCGCTTCAGCTTAGCGTTACATCATGCTTCTGGCATCTTGTTATTGCGTTCCTGTTTTGCTGATCTTGACGCTTCTTCTTTTAGCCTGGGGTCAGAGGTTCACTTTCTCACAGCTTGCTGTAGGCCTGTTAAAGCGCCCATGCTCGACCCCCAACAGGGAAGAGTGTCAGGAGTCCTCCACCTGAAGGGGAAGGAGTGGCAGAGACAATGTGTGAGATAATAAACAAACTGACCTCAGCCCCCTTTCCATTTCCCCCTGCACCACTGGGGGTGAGGAGGTAGAGAAAAACAGGAATAAAGTTGAGACACACAAAAGGGAGAAGTGGGAGGAAGGTGTAGTAGTTTTTATTTTCATTACTTTACTCTGATTTGATTGGTGAGAAAATTGACCTAATTTCCTCAAGTTTAGTCTGCTTTGCTCATGACGATAATTTCTGAGTGATCTCTCCCTGCCCTTACTTCCACCCATGAGCCTTTTTCAATGTTTTCTTCTCTCTGTTCAGTTGAGGAGGGGAGTGATAGAGTAGCTCCGGTGAGTACTTGGCATCCAGTCAGGGTTAACCTGCCACAGTTTAATAAAATTAAAATAAAATAATAAATAATAAAATCTATTTTTTGTCAAAGTTTATCACTTCTACAAAACTAAACTCCTTTTAAAATTAGGCTGCACAAAAATATTATGTGCTTTTCTCATAACACTGAAAAGATATTTGCATTGATAGCTGGCATTCTGCTGGCTGGGGACTTAGTTCAGGAATATGACAATTTGGTACTTATGAAGCTAATACAACAATAAAGAAAAAATGTGACAAGCAGAATGGAAAATACTGATTACAGTAGAAATTTAATCTGGAAACTAAGCACCACAATACTGGTATTTAATGGCTTTAGAAGAATTTGATTCAGAGAGAAAGCTTTGAATGATTTATTGAGTGTTATTCATATTACTGTCTTGCGAAAACAAAATGGTCGTTTAAGTACAATACTTTCCCTCAAGAAGCACTATACAAAAGGTTTTGTTACCTCAGATAAATGAACCTTATTCTGTGTTCTGTGAAAAAGTGAGAAAACCAAATATCACTATGTATTGACAAACTAATAAAGTAATCTATTTTAGAAGAACTGTAGAAACATAAACGTCAACAGAAGATTCACTATTGGATTCAGATGAACAATTGAAACACTATACAAAATAAACATTAAGACACTGAAAGGTTTTATTGTAAGTGGTACAAAACACATTTGAGATTCGGAGATATTGTCCTAGCTAAAATAATCTAAAAATATTGGTACTTAGTAAAAAATGCATTAATTGCACATGCTTGAAAAGCTTGTACTTTCAGTGCAGAGCACATTTTGTGAGACTGCATTTCTCTACAAAATGTTTAGAAAGAATTGTAGATCAGTTTGTGTTGGAAGAGACCTTTAAAGGTCATCTAGGCCGACCCTTTGCAATGAGCAGGGACATCTTCAGCTAGAGCAGATTGCTCAAGTCCTTATCCAAGATGGTCTAGAATGTTTTCAGAGATGGGGCATCTATCATCTCTCTTGGCAATCTGGTCCAATATCTCACCATCCTAAGTGTAAAAGTTTTCTTCCCTACATCTTTTCTGAATCTCCTCTTCATTTAAAACCATCACTCAGCATCATAAAGAAAAATGGTTTTTATCTGATGAAGAGTTAAATTTGCAAGTGCTTAACAGTTTCTTTACACTATGCTTGACTTTTTGAATTGTCATGTTAACTGTAAGAAGCATTTAAATCAATAGTGTGTTTCCATGCTCCTAGCTTCAAAATCTGAGTTGGGAGACTTGGAATTTATAAGCTCATTTCCCCTGCATTTTTTCACTGTGAAGTTACAAACAGGCAAATCAGTTACTCATGTTGTTTATATAGGACACTGCAGTGATGCTGCCATTTCTTGATTTTGAGAAGTCAGAAATTAGGTTTACTACTTCTATATTACATGTCCCTGCAATTCAGACACTGCAACACAGGTAATCACAACACAGGAAACTAAAAGTTTATCAGTATGTTTTCATGAAAACAAATCCCCAGAATGAGATGGCCTGAGAGTTTCTTATGAAATCACATGTTCAAATTAAAATTAATGAACTAAACTCATTTGGAACTTCAAATTATTTTCAATAAAATTTCAAGACTGTGTATTCTATAGCAATGTATTACTAGTTCTTAATGTACAAAGATCATTCTTTCTAGAAGGAAAAGCATCTTTCTTTGGATACAGTTCTTAAAGAAGCATGATTCTATGTATGTCTTTCTTACTGCAGCTTCAGGTGACAAGAGCAATTAGTAAAAAAAAAAAATCAAACCAAAACCAACCAAAACAAACAAAAAAAACAACCAAATCTCAAAGAATATTAGGATCGCAAAGTGAAGCAATTGAATATTAGTAAATACAAAAATTCACACACACACCCCCATGCATACCCATAACAACACATACTCCAGTAACATACTACAGTAACACTTTCACAGCCTTCATTTCCTACAGGACTTCCAAGCTGCAGCAGACCATATTCATTAGAGCTCCCTTCATTCCAGTCCATTAAAATAAGAAACAAAGATAATCCCTGCAGATATTAGCAAGCTGGTGTCCAAGCAGCCCACAGTGGGATATGTACTGAATTCTCACTAGCAATCTCCAACATTAGTGTAATTAGAGCTTACACTGCAAGAGTAGAAATATGGACTGATTCTTTCATGCAAATAGCAGACAGAACAAACTTGCAAAAGTCCTCTTGAGCACCTGCAATTGGTCATTTTCAGTGACTTTGTGAAGATAACAAATGTGGAGTCATATAGTAAACCCTGATAGATATCTAATGATATAATGAAACTTTCTGAGGACATCTTAAACAGCAGAGGTTTAGACTGGATATAAGGAAGAAATTCTTTACTGTTAGGGTGGTGAGGTACTCAGATGGGTTGCCCAGGGAGGTTGTGAATGCTCCATCCCTGGCAGTGTTCAAGACCAGGTTGGATGAAGCCTTGGGTGATATGGTTTAGTGTGAGGTGTCCCTGCCCACGGCAGGGGGGTTGGAACTAGATGATCTTAAGGTCCTTTCCAACCCTAACTATTCTATGATCCTATGACATGTGTCAACATAAGTGTAGACATGTATGAGTGTACATTTAGACATCTTTTAGAACAAATTAAAGTGTCAAGACTCTGGGAGCAGTAAACAAGCTTACTTTTTGCAGACTTCAAATGTGATTGGCAAAGTCTCATTGTTTCCAGTCATGTGTGTGAGATCTATTTATCAATAGATATGAACAAAACATTGCATTTCTTCCAATCTTGTTTTGGAAAGAATGAATATATTGTCTGAAAATTAAAAAAGATAATCATTCTTAGGTGCCTGAAATAGAAAACATCAGCTAAAGTGCTTTATGTTTGCATAGTTGTAATCATCTGAAAACAAGAGTTTGTAATGGAAAGTGTCAAATAATCTTAACTGCCTTTAAAGCATTATTATTTAATTGCCTACAGAAAAGCTTACTATTATATTGGAAGAACACATAGCTCTTTTTAAAGGTAACACTGGTTTAGAACACTGAAAAAGAAAGAGTGAACACTTAAACAAAGTGAATAGACTTATGATTTTTATCCATTTTATTATCTATTTTATATGAATGTGTATATGCAGACCCTTGAAGAATTATTCAAAGCTATGCTACAACCCACAGATGAAAAATATGCAGGAGATACAAAGCTGAATTCTGACCATGTCCACAGTCTCAGTTTATCAAACACATGCCATCTAATTTCAGGCAGGCCTGAGAAAATCCCAGTCTTCGTTAAATGTTTGTACAGTAGGAAAGGAAGGTACCTGAGCAGACAGAAAAATCTTATAACTATGGAGAAAAGGTGGAAAACATGAGGGACTGTATTATATTCCTTGTGACACACAGTCAAAGAAGGGTGGCTTATATGGAAATCTACTACCATGAAGAGTTGGGAAACTGAAAATTAGAGCTACCTGTGTAGAAGAGACAATCTTGGCAAGTTGTCTGGGCAACTGAAAATGTGGATAGCAACAACATTTGAGTGGGATCTTACCAGACTATCCAATGTGAGAGACAAATCCAGTTACTCAGTACTCTAATAAGGTAGAGGGATATCAGTGGAAAGGGAGTCTTGTTGAAATTCTCTCTAATACAAAAATCCTTAATGACATGAATGGTCTGCATTGCACATCCCTTATTAGGTAGTACCTGGCAATATGTCAGTCTATCTTCTGTGAATCAATTATTTAATTTTGTGGAATATGGCCGAAATTTAATTTTGTAGAGTCACTGTAAGTTGTATGAAATTTTCTAATCAAACTGATTTTTAACCAGGTCAGTTGCATATTTTATTGATGAGGCATATTAGTTAATACTAATTATTTTAAATGAATACTGATAATTTCATTCTTCCAAAGCTAAGCATTTTTTTTATAGCCATGAATATGCACGGCTGTTACTTTTTGCTGACAATTTCAATACTAATGGGTTCTGTACATTAACAGCTGATTTTCATCTAAGTGCTGAAATGCAGCACTTAATGCACTGTGCACAAATACTTAGAAAGTAATTTGTTGAAAGCCAAGTGCCATCTATTCCAGGTCTTTATATGCATTTTTGCAGAGCTGTATCATTTGTATCCATATAGACATGCACACATACATTTAAAACTTAGGCAACAGCATTTTTATTACAAATATAAATTCTCTTATTATGCTCCAATAGAATTAAAAGTAAACTTTGCAAATTGTGAGGTAACATCAGGAAACTAAGTATAGCACATTTTTTCTGCACTGAAACCCTAAACTTTAGAAAGAGATTTGATTTCTATAGAGAACAGGAACTAACATGTTTTCCTTTCTTATTCATAATTCCTAGTCACTAAAGCTTAAAAAAAAAAAAGCTAAAAGATTAGACAAAAAAAAAATTATTATAATTGAATGCAGGCTGAGAGAGTTGGGCTTGTTCAGCCTGGAGAAGGAAGGCTCTGGGAAGACCTTATAGCAGTCTTCCAGTACGTAAAGGGGACTGCAAGAAATCTGGAGAGACACTTTTTACAAGGACATGTAGTGACAAGACAAGGGGTAATGGCTTTAAAATGAAAGACAGGAGATTTAGATTAGACATTTGGAAGAAATTCTTATCTGTGAAGGTAGTGAAACACTGGAACATGGTACCCAGAAGCTGGGTCTGCCCCATTCTTGTAAGAGTTTAAGACCAGGTGGGACAAGGCTTTGAGCAACCTGGTCTAGTGGAAGTTGTCCCTGCCCATGGCAGAGGGGTGGGAACCAGATATCTTTAAAGTCCCTTTCAACCCTAACCGTTCTATGATTCTATGACTGTATTACTGTGTTGTTCCTATTCAGCATAAAGTAGCTTGCACTTTTTATGTTCTTTTGTAACATCTTTAGTCAAAGTACTACAAAATAGTTGAGTTTAACTTACAAAACCACAAGCAGATATAATAACTACTAAAGATTTTGCAATCAATTTTTGCAACACTAGGTTATGGTCATGAATCCTGAACAGTGTAAATTAGCCAAAAAAAGCAATGATTTTTTGATATAGAAAGATGTTAACAGATACATTTTCTGTCATGTGACACTGGAAGCCCGAAATTCTTGGAAAAGTATTCATATTCCCTTTAAAGTATTTTAAATTGGCAAATAATTTAAAGTAGAAAAATATATTTCATTATGTATAAATACCAGATAGATACAAAGGGTTTGAAAAGTTGGTCTTTGTACTTCTGTATGTGTTGATCTTGTTTCAAAAGTGGTAATCCTTTTAGTCAACACTCCTGTTCACCATGGCCTTTTTATTATGCTAATGATAAATCACAGCACCATGAATATCAGATAAATTTTTTTACATTCTGTCTCATCACAATTAGAGTTAAAAAATTGTAACATTTGTGTGTTCTGTTTTTGTGGTATGCTGCAACTTTTATCTTGATAAAAAACAAATTAGGTTTATAGAGTACAGTATTTGCAAATTTTGAGGGTTTTTTTAGTTATACATTTTTAGTTATGTAACTATATAACTAAAATGCATATATTAGTTAGATAAAAGATATATATTTTTAAGGCTTTTTAAATTATATAAATATATATATTTAGAAATAACTTAGGTGTGCCCTACTATAAACGAACAAGCAAAAAAAACAAGAAACATTAAGCTGTTATGTAAGAAACAGGGTTTTCTTGTGGTTTTTTTTTTTTAACAATGAATTTCAAACATTTACTCTCAGTGCAGTCACATTTTTTTCTTAAAACACAATCCCTCTATTTTGGGCACTGAATTGACAAGAGGACCAGATTGCTAGGGGAGTGGGAAAGAAGCACTTAAATATCTCTAAAAATGGGAGTTACTCATATTAACTGGTTATTCATATTAGCTAGGGAAATTAACAGACTTCTGCTAAGAAGTACGGGGGAAAAGATTGGATTTTCTTGAGGCAGAGTTCGATGGCATTTCTGAAGAAATCTCATGACATGAGGACATGAGAAAGAGCTCAGTGAATCAAGAAATCCCTGTGAGTCCTATGATAACTTATGAAAGACTCGTCTATGTAAGTTTTGTTAAAGCTGATCCGGAGAAGAGGATTATAGGTTTCTGAGCAAGTTCAAATCCTGTCATTTACAGATATGTTTCTATGCTAATTATTAGAGAGTTCTTCAAACTTCTGCTTAAATCACTGGCAAATCTACTTAGTTTAGAAGAAATGAAGGCCTGGTGTGTTTAGAGGAAGAAATACTGGAGAAGAGAGAGACCTATTGACTGACCAATATCTACTATGAATATTCATGACCTAAACCATCAAGATGCATTTGCTAAGCAATTATTGACTTACTTACTCAGAATTTAGGATAAAGAGCTTAATAAATTGAAAGGAAATGTTTTTACTTCTGCTAATTTCCTTTAGTGGAAGCCACTGAGCTTTGCCATTGCCTTTCCATACCAGCAAACCCCATCTCTCTTAAAGTATCTCTGATGTGTAATATTGCAAAGGTGTAAATTAATAAACACACATTTGTAAAAGCCTTCAGTTACTAACTGCATCCATTGATATGCTGAATTCCCTTTGACTGACAGCTATGTACCCAGAAAGAATGACCACCTTATTCAACTTTAACATATTTATTTACTTACTCACAAATATTTCAAAATGAGGTGCAAAGTGCACTGCACTATTAAAACAAGCATATAAGAAACCATATTGGGTTTAATGAGTTTAAAGGGCATTTTGTGAGGATGCAGACAATCATTCATAACACCACACCTGGAGAAAAACAACTTATTGAGTTTAACGACCTATTAATAAATTACAAAGAAAAAAAAGCATGCAAGATTAGTCATAGCCAATTTTGGTTTTAAAATGTGTTTTAGTTTCAGATTCTGTATTGAAGATGTTAGTGCTTCTATGTTTTTTTTTGTTTTGTTTGTTTGGGTTTTTTTTTTCCCAAGGAGGATTTCACCATTTTGTGGCTCTAACACCCCAGGGACAGAGGATTTCAAAACTTTTATATCTGTGTGCTGTCATTGTGCTTAGGCTTTAGGGCTAATGCAGCTCCAAATTCTTAATGGAAGAGGAACAAAATGAGCATTGGAGTCCCTACTGAGCAAGTCAGCAAAAGTTAAAGGTATCTGAAATTCTAAGTAGCTATGAAAAGCGATTGCAAGTTAAGTGCCTGCTGTTTTCTCTTAAACCACTGCAATAATGTATAAATTAAGCTGTGTAAGAAAGAGAAAACTCTTAAGAAGCAGTTTGGGTTCTCTGTATGTGAAGATGAATCACTAAGCCCTACTGGATAATTTTATATGGGGGGAGAAGGGGAGAGACCAATGAAGATTTCAATTATCTTATAGTGTTAACTTGTTAAAGGATAGTTTGGCCTATAATTCTTTATCTGATGAAAATGTACGTATCATTTTTAAATAATATATATTAGAGTAAAATAATTGACATACAGAGCTGCTTTCTATCTTTTCTACAAGAAGGACATAGAGGATTGCACTAACACACATTAGTCTTAAACTGATCACTTCAATCATTGTTTTGAAAGACCTGACGGAGTCCTAATATAAGCTGAATAGTTTTGGCTTTATTTGTTGCTTGTAAGGGTAGTCTGGAGGATTGAGATTTTCCAGCCCTTCTTTACTAACTGATAAATAAAACATCTATTTAAAACTCTCCACATAAGCTATTCTAGTAATATTTTCTTTTCTTTATATAGAGGTAATGTTTCCAATAACAAATTATATTGATGTTGGCTCTCTCTGTTTCTATGTTACTGTGGTTTATGATGTCTCAGGATTCTGTGTAGCTATGTAAATTGGAGCAGAAACACTTCTTCAACAAATCTATTGATTTGACTTCTTTACTTTCACTTTGATGTAGTTCATTACTATTATCCTTCTACTGTATGATGTGGACTCAAGACTTTTTTTGTACGGCAGGTAAGCAAGTGCATAAGTGCAAATAGTTTCAGTGAGCTCTAAAAAAAACAAAAACCCAGAATAAATATGAAGACCTCATGCCCAGCTGAAGAAAGTATTTTATGTAGTATTGCAGTTTTTAAACCTGACATTTCACTTGTAATTCTTGACTGCGTAACCCATATGTGGATAAATGAATATTACTAAATCTAAATAAATATTTGGAGTAGGAAACTGAAGGAAGGAATATGGCAAAATATAAAGGAGGCAAAGTAAAAATAGCTGTCATCTCTTCCTAAAAAGCACCAAAACCTAGCATTGAAAAAAATGAGAAAAAAAAATTGAAAATATGATTGAAATGACAGATACAAAATTAGAAATGGGAAATGAGTGAATTAATATTGGAAAGTGTGATTAAAAAAAATCAAATGTTGTTTTAATAGTCTTACAGTAGGATGTGTATATATTATATATTTGCTCATTTATGTTTCATTCTCATTAAATGCTTGATTTTAAAAATGTAATTTATCATAATTTTATTTTCTCCCTGTCATAATTTTTTCTTCCCTTTTTTCCTGTCTCAGATCTTTTACAAAATTGCTATAAGATTCCCCATTTTGAGATTCTGTATGCGTAAAGAAATTTCGACAGCAAAAGCAGCTGCTTGGGAACCTTTTCAAAGGGCTAATGCAGACCTTTCAGATTACTCAGGTGGGTTTTTAATCAGATATTCAAACTGAAAATCAGTGATAGGAATTAGAACCTGGATGTATGACTTTGAGTCCTATCCTACAGCCTCACTTCCTTTGTGTATCCGTAATTGCAACATAAACCTTTTTCATAATTTCATAAGAGGGCATACATCAGATGCTCTCAACATTCTGTATACTCCGTACTGTTAATGTAAAGCAATAATTAGTATAACTAAAGGCCTAAAGTAAGTAGAAGTATAAGGATTATTAAGGATACTATATAATTGAATCCTATAAGCTTCACTGATCCAAATATAGTCCTCTTTTGGGCATTCATAAATACTGTGTTTCTTATCCATTCCTACTAAGGTTTTCTTCTTATACAACCAAAACTTGGTATGATGGCAGAGCAATACATCAACATTTTTCTTTAATCGAGCTGATCATGTTAAAATGTAGTTTTTTTCACAAATAAATTTTCACATTTCATTGTACAGCTAGTCATATTGATGAAAACCAATATAATTTGATCCCTTTATCAAAAAACCCTAGAGAAAACTACCAATATTTTCACAACAGTCTCTTGCCTTTAAAGGCTTTCCTTCAATGTCAGTCTTGCACACTTTCTTGAATACGTTACTGTGGTTGAGAATGCTTGAGAATGAAGTAATTCTAACCAGAATTGATCTGGTTAAATTAAGTGGTTAAATTATTGAAAAATAAACTTTGAGAATGAGATTTTTAAGGGAAATTAAATGGAAATTATATGTAAATTTTTGCAAAGAAGAAAAAAAATCCAAAAGTACTCAGTGATATATATATATTTTTTTAAATAGCTTTTACAGATCCTTATCCATGTTTAAAAGCAAAAATATCTCAGCTGTTATTTAAAAAGAAGAAATTCAGATGCATGGATAACCATTTCTAAAGAACCTCTCTCAACGTATGTATCTGCGTTAAGTGTAATACCCTGAGCCACTCCACTAAAGAAAACAGAATTTTCATATCTGCTGTAACTGGGATCTCTTATAAATTTCCCTCTGCTTCACATTCTTCCTATTCTCCACTGAGAACGCCAACATTTCCATTTGGCTCTTCCCGCCCTTCTATTCTTACAAGAATATTGTGTAAGCACTGCACAAACTTGTAATACTAGAACTGTTGCACAAGCTTACAAGAAGAGTTAAGGGAGAAATGCAATTAGAAAGAGATCAGGTTTTATCATCATTAACCTACACTTCTTCCCTAAACATCAAGTGACACAGTATAAAGTGTTCTGCGAAATATATACGTTGTAGACATGGCACTTATGGGTATGGTTTAGTGGTAGACTTGGTAGTGTTAGATTAACAGCTGGATGATGATCTTACTGGGTTTTTCTAGCCTACATGTCTCTGTTATTCTGTGAAGTCTATGTTTTATACATCATGGACTCCCAGACACGTGTTAGCACAGTGATTTAATTGTTTTTCAAACAGGGACTGATTCCTGTGCAGACATTTGGTCCAGCTTCATGCTTCTCTAAATTTTTATTGATTCCAGTCTGGTAGAACCAAAGACTATTCTTTAAGAACTAAAGGGTGACTCATCTCTTGTCAGAAAAGAAGGAGAAGGGAGAAAATAATTAAAGCAAATGAAATGAATATGAATTGAAAAGGGGCCTTACCAGACATTAAATTGTGTAAAAAACTAAAAAAAAAGTTTTCATAATAATTTTTTATATTGCAGTATTGATTTTTAAGCTATATATTTAAACATGCAACACATAAGCTATTTAAAAAAGAAGCTCTAAAAGGGATAAATGTCATTGAGATAGTTTCTGAAAAAGTTAAGAGATATTTAAATGTTTAAGTGTTTGGGTAAGATAAGTAAGAGGAAAATAAATCTGATTTACCCCAAATCTAAATGCAATCGTTCAGTCTATAAATTTGTTTTCAGGTAGTTGATTATAACAATGCAAATAAATAATACTGATAGAATCAGTAGTTAAAATGTGTTTGCTGGTGTTTTGACTAATAGTTCTGAAATACATTATTTTCCAAAAGTATACAAAATATTCTGTTCTGTGGATTTAATTGCCATCTGGCAAAATTATGTAAGATTTGCAACATAAAAAAAACCATAAAAATTAAAAGATATAGCTCCTTGTCTCTCAAGCAGTGTGTTGAAAACAGAGAATGACTGTGAGGCTAGAGATACAGGTGGTTCTAGATGTCTGCCCTGAAAGCCCTTGGAGGGTGTTGCTGCTAAATGCAAGTCAGGGGCAAAGACACATAGAAATCTTCTGGACTATGGCTAGTTTATTTGGTGGCAGGTGTGTGTTTTCTATTAACTGGGTACAATTATCTAATTGTTTTAAACTGACAAGACTATTTACAAATTCCACATCCTAGTGACTGTGGCACACATTGCCTTGACTGGTAATAGGGCTACTAATATCAGCCAACACTGAATAGCACAACTCTCCATCCCTGGCTTTTTGTTGACAGAAATGAACTTCATTAGGGACTGTAGTGATGGGACAAGGGGTAATGGGTTGAAACTTAAACAGCAGAGGTCTAGATTGGATATAAGGAAGAAATTCTTTACTGTTAGAGTGGTGAAGTACTGGAATGGGTTGCCCAGGGAAGTTGTGAATGCTCCATCCCTGGCAGTGTTCAAGGCCAGGTTGGATGGAGCCTTGGGTGGCATGGTTTAGTGTGAGGTGTCCCTGCCCATGGCAGGGGTTTTGGAACTAGATGATCTTAAGGTCCTTTCCAACCCTAACTATTTGGAAATAATTTCTTAATTTATTTGTTTCTGGGTGATGGTACACATCTGGCACTTTCTTATTTCATTGAAATTATTCTAATTTCATTATTTCTTATTTCACTGGTACTTTTCTTATTTCATTTATGCAGCCTTATTAGGTATGACAGAAGCTAACTATGCTCACTAAGCATTTGTCATTTCAGCCATATCAAGTACAAAGTGATAGCACAGTCCGGTACAGCTACAGGTAAAAAAATTAATCAACTAACATGTAATGACACAAACATTTTTAAAAGTGTAATTCTTCTACAGCACACTACTTTGTGAATTGTTGATTATGACTCCAGTATCGTGTCATGCTGCCTGTATTGCTCACTTTACCATGCTTTCCAAAAAGGTAAGGAATAGACAGGAAGTTTCTGGTGCAGTAGAAAAATGAAAAGCTTCTTCTGAAGCTTCTGGTGCCTGAAAAAGCACTTTTAAAGACACAGTAGCTATGCTTTATGTTTTGTGATGTATAGGAGTTACCCAAAATTAGGAACCCATTATTTTAATATATATCTCCCTGTCGATCACTGCTCTGTCCCTGCCAAGAGACATGTATATCAAAGATGGAGGCTTATCATGCATGGAAATACATGTTGACTGAAGGTGCAACATATGAAACTATTGATGACAGGTGTAGAGAAGTGCAAAAATTATCTTAAGCTCAGTGCAACTCTTTGTAAGAATTGTTGACAGGGGTCACAGATGGAGACTGCAACATATAGCATAGCAAATGTAGCAGGCAGAGATGAACACTTAGATGATCAGAATGACACAGAAATAGAATTTTGCAAGGATCTGAGAGCTGCATCCAAAAGGGGGATGCAACACTTGAAAACTTTGTAATATGAACTACCCGAAGGTTAGGGATCTCCTAAGGATCCCAGAAACCGCTGGTGGTAAAAGGGTAGTGTAGGGGTACTGGGCACCTCCTGGGGTGTTGGGGAGAGGTGGTCTGCAGCCCACATAGAAAGATTCCTCCGAAAAGGAATTTAGATCAAACTCACCAAAACCATTTTGAGACAAAAGAAACAACTGAAAGCAATAAAAATAACAAGGGGTTTCTCACAAAAAAATAATGATTGCTCTAAGTTGCTAATGTGCACATGGAAGCGGAACCCACAAAAGGAACTGAAAAATTTGATTCAATTTAGACTTCTAAAACAATTAGCTATTTTTTTACCTTATCTGAATGACCAGTTATTAATTTAACAAGAATTAGTACATATGTAAAAAATAAATTAAATTACAAAAACAGCATATGTGGTAACTACTGTTCGAAGTGGGAGACAACAGCATGATCCAATAGGGAGTCAAAAACGCCCTGACACAATGATTTCTCTTCGAATAACTGATGCTTTCAAGGTCGGAAAAAGTTAAGGTTTTATGATTTGCATAAGAAATTTTATCTTCCATACAAAAATAAAGGGAAATGAAAAATAGAATAGATGTTTATTCCAAGAACTATGCCACTTCCCCTCCTCAAGACACACCATCAGAATTTTTTTACTGACAAGCAAAAAATTTGCAATTTCTGAAACAAATATATTCCATGAAAGCTAAAACTTGATTCCAAATAATCAGTCTCTCTTTCTCTTTTGGTATACATGGGTGAAAATGTATTTCTTTGCTAACTAGCAAGTAAGACAAAACTAATTAGCTTCCAGCCAAAATGAATAATTAAGAAACCTTGGTGACAATTAGTAACAATTTGTTATAATGAATAATTCCCTAGCTGTATTTCTTACTAATTAAACTTCATGAATAGAATATTAATATATAGCTGAAATAGTGTTCATGTTGCAAATATAGAAAGGGGGGTCTGTGATCTCACTCTTATTAAGGCAATTAATCTGATATGCAGTAGGTATTCTCAGTTCACATTAGTATACAATATAAAAAAGTAGTCAATATGGCTATCAAAAAAGGTGAGGTGCAAACATATTGCATGAATAGCATGCATCAGTTCTTGCATGCAAAAGTAAGGTTCTGCTTTCCAATAATAATGCTACCACAATCCAAATACATTACTTTTTGATTTTTTTTTTAACTTTTGAATGTAATCAGATTGTGAATATGAATGGGGGGAGGTGGGGGTGAGAGAGAGGTTATTACTTTTTTCCTGGAGAACCATCATATTTCTTTACTCAGTAGTACCTAGATTTAGCAAAATAGTGAACCATCTGTAAGTGACACACATAGTCCCTGGAGACAGAATTCCCTATTAGAGGATCTCAATGATCTGGATTCATAATAGCTAACAGTTCACTGCTGGGATAGAGGGAAGCCAAACAGTATACATGTCTGAATTTTTTCCACCCTCTAGAGCAAAAAACTTGTGAAGTGGCAGTTCACTAAATGAGCTGGAAATGATCTCTGGAAATATTAGCTTTGTCCTATAAGGAGGCACAAGCATGCTGAGTAATGAAGATGAGGTTCCTGGTTTGCCTTCTAGTCAGCTGTTACTATTGCTTCATGGGTGTGGCACTTCACCTTGCAGCTCTGAAGCAAATCTTAAATTTAGTCTTGACTAATTCTAGATTTAGGCACTCCCTCCACCTAACCCCTAATTTAGTTTACACATCTTTTTATTGGAACTATTTCTGGATCTCTGTATCTGGCTGCTTTATGATTATTGCCATGAACATGATCCCAATAAAGTTTACTGTGCAGTTATCACCCGGCAGAATCTTTTACATAAAAAAATGAACATATAACTTTTTCACATGTTGACAAGATCTTAATTACCTTTTAAGTAATGTTAATGTCCATCAAATAAACACAGATTTCCTGAATTACTTTAAAGGGCAGCCACTTGGAAATGTTAAAGCCTTTGTACTGTATTGAACCTTAGGCTAGCATCTGTTTTCAAAAAGGATAACAGGAGAAACACAGTTAATGGGTACACTTGAAGTAATTAATTTATGTGGAAAAGCAAGTCAGTGAATACACAACTAGAATTCAAAAGCTAATGATTTTTTCCTGTTTATTCAAAGGAAATGATCTTATTCTAGTCCCTTTGGGGATAAGGGAGGAAGAGGGGAACTGTGAAATAAAGTTGTTTAGAAATCTTTTCTTAAAAAATAATGTTGTATAAGGTTAATGTGTTTAAAAAGAACATACAGAAAACTAAGCAGATTACTTTATTTCTCTCTGTTCATGCAAGTCAGAAGAAAGAAATAAAATAAGAAAATAAAAGTTGAAAGATAGTTTTATTAGACTGACACTGTTTGAACATTACTTCCATGGTACACAATAGTATTGCTCTCACTTATACTGAAGACAATGGTAGGTCCTATTCCTTCTAGAGCTGGTTGTCTGCAGAGGTCTTGGATTTTTTTGGGAGAAGCATTATCAAAAAGTGGGTCGAATGATAAAAATCCACTCTTCTTTCCCACTTTTATCACAGCTATAGAATTGTTATCGATACACTCTCTCTTCATCATTCCAGAATTTATTATGCTGTCAACAAAACACATGTAACGTATATAAGTAAGATTTAGGCCAGAAATTAACTAATTTTTTGTGCCATAGTCTTTGTAAATAAAAGATCAATTTTTATCTAAGACATAGGAAAGACAATCTAGTTTCATTTTTTTACTCTGGAATTATACACATGACAATTAGAACCACATACATATAGATATTTGCTAACCAAATGATATGCACCAAGGCTCCAATCCTCAAAGATACTTAAATCTCACCTGAAATTACATGCACCAAGGCTCCAATCCTCAAAGATACTTAAATCTCACCTGAAATTACATGTAAGCATTTAAAAATCGTTGAAGAGCTGGGCCATATTTATATAGAAATGAATGGAAAATTCTTTCAATTCACTCCTGAAATACCTTGTGTTCTAACTAATAGCAACACCCTTGGCTTCTTAAAGGATTTTAAATTTTTTAATTCTTTAATATTTTTACTCTGTTCTTTTCTGATAAATGAATGGAATGGTCCTTCGATTTGTCTCTCTTCTGTCACCCTATCAATTAGGATGTCTCTTCATATTGCACATGTCCATAGGTATTGTTTTTTCACTCTAAAATATTTCTGCTTCTTCCTAACCTAGTAGGGTTTATATTGCATTAACAATAATATCTGAATTTGACATGTACAAGTTAGACACTTCTACAGAAAAAAAGAGGTATCATTAATAATATGAAAACACGACAAATGCAAAGTGTACTGAAACTGTAAAATTGTACTTGTTAGATACTAAAATATGCATTCAGATGTGTGTGCCATATTTGTCTGTATTACAGTGGCAAATACAAATTACTTGTTGCAAGGCTGCCCTGGTTTCCCCCTGTTGTCCTGCTGCTGTGTGGGGGTGGGTCAGACCCTGTCTGCCCTGGCACAGAGGCAGCCTCTGGTTCTGATGGCACCTTGACATTGTTTCTTTTTTTTTCTGCTTTTCTTGTCATAGATCAGAAACAGAGGGCAGGCAGGTGGTCGATTTGCTTCTTTCCTGGGGCACTAGGAAATAGTTGTGTGGCTGAGCAGCTGCACTATAAATTTCTCCACTGCCCACTTTTTTGACTCTCACAAAAACTTCCAGCTATCTTCTCTCTTTTGCATAAAGTGGATTTAGTAGGCAAGGACACTACTCCTTGATTCCTGATGTCTGCAGCAATCACATCTGTAATAAACTGTTAACTGAAAGTAGTTAAGCATTTTCATCACTAATTTCTCTAAATCTGTTATGAACTTTTGTACCCATGGTAATATGCAGTAAGGTTTCCAACTGTGTTCTCTATTTGCACTCCCTGCAGAAAACCTTCATCAGTATGTGCCGCAGCCTGCAGTGTTTTACTTAATCACTTTGCAGTGCTTCTTAGTTCATATCTTCCTATGGTGTTACAGTATGCACAGCAATTATTAATCTTGATAGGAACTCCTAGTCTACTGTAATTGTCATAATAGATACTAATTTCATAAGTCCTTCATAGTGCATTCCATTTAGAGTCAGGAAAGTTGCTTTAGTTAGAGAGGAAACAAATACCAGCAGACAGAGATTAGGCTGTGGCTGCATAATAGTAATTCTAGAATACCCATAAGAAGATTTTAAATGGTCAATGTCATTAAAGTCTATGCAATTCATTCACAAGAAGATAGGCTAGTTACAAGTCTGTGAAGCATGTGTGGCTCATTTTCACTAGCTTCCTTAACAGGCTGCTGTGGTTTATCCCCAGCTGTCAACTAAGTATCAAGCAGCAGCTGGCTCACTCCCTCCCCTGGTGGGATGGGGAAGAGAACTGTATTGGACAAAAATTCATTGTTTTTTAGATGGCTTGTATGTTGATTAACTATTACCAGATTAAAAAATTGAAGTGATCCTGTTCTTCAGTAATCTGGTTAAGACTGGCCTTTATACAGTATGTCAAATCCAACATAAAAGATACACTGATAAAAGTGTACCTGAGCCCACTCTATTGATGTAAGCAGAATAGCAGAGAAAATACTTAGTTGCTTATTTCTGCCAATAATTTGCACTCCAGTTTATTAATATTGAATTAAATGTAATTTTGTTTTTCTGATAGTACTTTACGGTAAATCAATCGAATGATGTAGAAAGTTAAATTTTCTGCATGCATTTTACCACTGTTCTTGCTAACAGCAATTTATAAATAACAAAACTAATAAAAATAAGAAAAAAAAGGGTGTGCATTTCAGAAGAGTCCAAAAAATACTTAAAATATTTCTCCTTGAGAGTATGTTCAAATCAGACTGCTATCTATAACCTGAGTTTTTGTTGGTATCAACACACAGCA
The DNA here is from genome assembly GCF_012275295.1 of Melopsittacus undulatus. NCBI lineage: Eukaryota > Metazoa > Chordata > Aves > Psittaciformes > Psittaculidae > Melopsittacus > Melopsittacus undulatus. The sequence goes on from NC_047528.1 coordinate 97,402,217, forward strand.
TCCCAGAATCCCGAGGGTTGGAAGGGACCTCAAAAGATCATCTAGTCCAACCCCCCTGAAAGAGCAGGGTAACCTAGAATACATCACACAGGAACTTGTCCAGCCGGGCCTTGAGTATCTCCAATGTAGGAGACTCCACACCCCCCTGGGCAACCTGTTCCAGTGCTCTGTCACTCTTACAGTAAAGAAGTTCTTCCTGATGTTAACATGGAACCTCCTATGCTCCAGTTTACACCCATTGTCCCTAGTCCTATCACTGGATATCACTGAAAAAAGCCTAACTCCATCATCCTGACATCCACCCTTTACATATTTGTAAACACCGATGAGGTCACCCCTCAGTCTCCTCCAAGCTAAAGAGACCCAGCTCCCTCAGCCTCTCCTCATAAGGGAGGTGTTCCACTCCCTTCATCATCTTTGTGGCTCTGCGCTGGACTCTTTCAAGTAATTCCCTGTCCTTCTTGAACTGAGGCGCCCAGAACTGGATGCAATATTCCAGATGCGGCCTCACCAAGGCAGAGTAGAGGGGGAGGAGACCCTCTCTTGCCCTACTAACCACACCCTTTCTAATGCACCCTAGGATGCCATTTGCCTTCTTGGCCACAAGGGCACATTGCTGGCTCATGGTCATCCTCCTGTCCACCAGGACCCCCAGGTCCCTTTCCCCTTCACTCCTTTCCAGCAGGTCAACCCCCAGCCTGTACTGGTACATGGCGTTGTTCTTCCCCAGATGCAAGACTCTACACTTGCTCTTGTTGAATTTCATCAAGTTTCTCCCTGCCCAACTCTCCAGCCTGTCCAGGTCTCGCTGAATGGCAACACAGCCTTCTGGTGTGTCAGCCACTCCTCCCAATTTAGTGTCATCAGCAAACTTGCTGAGGGTCCACTCAGTTCCCTCATCCAGGTCGTTGATGAAAATATTAAACAGCACTGGTCCCAGCACCAACGCCAGAGGGACTCCACTAGTCACAGACCTCCAGCTAGATTCTGCCCCATTGACCGCAACTCTCTACCTTCTTCCTTTCAACCAGTTCTTGATCCACCTCACTACCTGATCATCAAGCCCACACTTCCTTAGCTTATCTATGGGGATGCTGTGGGAGACAGTATCAAATGCCTTACTGAAATCAAGAAAAAAACACATCTACCACTCTACCATCATCCTTCCACCTAATTACTTCCTCATAGAAGCCTATAAGGTTGGTCAAACATGACTTCTCCCTGATAAAACCATGCTGGCTGCTCTTAATGACCCCCTCATCCTTGATATGCCTAGAGATGGTGTCAAGAATAAGTTGTTCCATCACCTTTCCAGGGATGGAGGTAAGGCTGACCAGTCTATAATTACCCGGATCCTCCTTCTTGCCCTTCTTATAGACTGGTGTGACATTTGTCATCTTCCAATCCTCAGGCACCATCTCCCGTTTCCCACAATTTACCAAAGATTATGGAGAGTGGCCTTGCTATGACCTCCGCCAGCTCCCTCAGCATCTGTGGGTGTGTCCCATCCAGACCCATCGATTTATAGATGTCCAGATTGCATAGCTGATCCCTAACCCAATCCTCATCTGACAAAGCAAATTCCTTTGTCCTGAGTCCTTCTGGGGCTATAGGAATCTGGGGTCCCCGGGGAGAGTCTGAAGGAGTAAATAAGTGTATGGTGTTGTCGTGGTTTAAGCCCAGCCTGTCAATTCAGCCATGCAGTCCTCTCTCACTCCCCCCACTTCCTCCCCTGACTCCCAGAGGGATGGGTAGGGGCACTGGAAGAATATAGCTCCCACACGTTGAGACAAGAACAGTCCAGTAACTAAGACATAACACAAACCTCTACTGTTACCACCAATAGTAATAATGATAAGGGAAATAACAAGGGAAGAAAACACAACCTCTCACTACCAGCCGACCGATACCCAGCCTGACCCCAGCAGTGATCTCCCAACCCAAGGAGTGATCTAACCCTTCCAGGTAACTGCCCTCACTTTACATCCTGGGCATGATGTGCTGTGGTATGGAATACCTCTTTGGCTAGTTTGGGACAGGTGTCCTGTCTCTGCTTCCTCCTGGCTTCCCCTCCTCCCTGGCACAGCATGAGACTGAGAAAGTCCTTGATCAGACTAAACATTACTAAGCAGCAACTAAAAACATCGGTGTTATCCGCACTGTTCCCAGGCTGAAAGTCAAAAACACAGCACTGTACCAGCTATTAAGAAGAAAAATTGACTACTACTGCTGAAACCATGACAGGTGCTTATCAGGGTATTAACATCATTACTACCAAAGCAATGTCACCACTGCCATTATCAGCCAGTTGATGTGAAGACCTCATGTGGCTTATGTCTGATATTTCAGGAACAGCTTTGCAGAAAGCTTGGGAAACTTAGAACACTTATTTGGGAAAGGAACTCAGCATCTAGTTTGATTATGGTAGATATAATGCCTGGTGTTTTCACTATACACCTGAAGATGGAAGCTTCCTCTTCACTTTCTAGGTATGACTCCAGTTAACTAACTCTAATACATTCATACACATATTCAGAGAAACCCTTGAAGCCTTAAATAATTTTTACTTCCCTTTTTATATTCTTCTTTAAGCTGTCATCACTGTTACTCCAAAATATTTCAAGTGATATCGTATATATATTTTCACAGCATTGAGATGCTCTGTTTTAGAAATAAATGCATTTGGGGAAATTAACCTCAAACACCACACTGTAACAGTAGTCAGTCAAGAAAAAAATTATGTCAGGTGCTCTATTACTGCTTTCTATTTTTCATTTTCCTAGTGTCAAAGGAAAGACACGGGTTAGTAGTTTCCAGGAAAATGCAGCATTCTGTATTCCAAATTATATTGTAAAGCTTGCCTCAAAAATGAACATGGGGTCAGAGGCTCCTATCCTATTAGTGACAGTAAATTTGTTAATGCCGGTTTTGACAAGAAATGGGTGTGGAAGGAGGACTGAGTTTTCCCTTCCAAAACAGCGAGGAAGCACTGAAGGTTGCATAAAGACTTGTGGTCAGGGAGGGGAGGTTTAGAAGGGTTACCTGAATGTGACAAAGGCATTTTTCTCTTCTGAGAGGCAAACAGTGCTGGAACAGAAAACCAGAGGTGAGAGACAGCAGTCCCACAGGAAGGCAGTTCTGCAGCTGGTGGGCAACTCTGGCACTGCTGGCCCGACTGCTGCTGCCAGCTCCAGCCTTGCTCTTCATCCCAGCCATGCCATTGCCCTTGAATGCAGCAAGTACAGTTCTTTGAGCCAAATAAAACCAGAATAAATTGCTCAAATTGTGACACTAACACAACAATGTTGGTACTTGCTAGCCTTCCAGTACCATTTGACTCCTCCAGTACTTGATTTTTCTCCTTTCTCATCTCCATATTCCCCAGAAATTGGGTGTCAGGCTGTGTGATAAGATACTTCTGTTTATTTTCAATTCTTCTTATTTATTTAAAAATAATCGTACTAATTTTATGCTTCTAGGAGCAAAAATTGCAAGGTTTGAATGAAGACAAGTAAATTTGAGGGCCTGGGGAAAGCAGAATGGGTGAAATGCAAAATAGGATACTTGAGCACAAATGAACAGCTGGTGGCTAAGGAGATCACCTATACTCATGGAGTCAGGAGCTGATTTACAGCAATACAATAGAAATATTGTAGGATCTTTTTTCCCTAAGTTATCTCTGCACCCCTCCACAAACAACAATACTTTTAAGAGATTTTTAAAGCATAGAGAATTGCTGTTTCTTGTTAAAGTGAATGGTTGCTGTTTAAGAGGTGTGCCAGTCTCCTTTCTTTGACTGTTTTCTTGACATTGTTTCTGTTACTGAAATGGCCAGAATCAGTCAATATATGCTTAGGAAACTTTATGTCTTGGTTTCCATTAAAAATTTTGAATCCCCGGTTAGAAAGTAGTTGCTGCCTCTTCACAATTTTTCCTGAGATGTGCAGCTATGAAAAAAAACCAACAATCTAACATCCTTTAATACCTAATGATTACCTTCCATGGAAATCAAGAGTTAATCATGAAAGAACCAAAATAAGAGCACAAAATAACACTGTAGCTTGACCACAGAACAATTATAAAATTCATGATCAAATGATTCAGATTCAGTAAGGCTACAAAATATTTAAAAATTAAAATATTAATTTCCCACAGTTCCATATAAGAGAAAAAATTTTACATGCCTGTAAATTTTAAAAAGTATTTATCAAATTTTGCCATGAAGCATGTTCTCGGGTATATTAATATTTTGATTAACTTGGGACATGATAATAGCTAGATTCAGTAGATCATATATATGAAAAGGAAAACTCAGTGAGTTGTAGTTAGCTGATATTCAAGAGAGTTAGGACGTCTGCAGAAGTTCTAAGACTATCAGAATAGAGACTTTTCAGGTCCTCACCCTCTCTGCAGTTCAGCTATTTAGCTACCCAACAAAATTAGGAAGAAATCTAGACTAATGTATGAGGAAATATACTTGGAGTCTGCATTTTACAGAAAACTTACAATGAGAGATTAAGTGAGGATCTAATATTCATAACAACAAGGCACAATATATTCTCCAGATGTCCCTTATTGCTAGTTTAGCCAGTAAACAGGTGTAACAGTTGCACTTAAAAGTAACTGACAATGAGAAAATTCCATGTATATTCTTTTCTCTGGTATATAAATGTATAGACCTAATCTACCTAACACAGCCACGTTAGAATTCGAACTACTTGTCTCTTGATTATGAAAAACATATAATGAAATCTTTGCTATATGAAAGTCAGCAACACATGCAATTATCTTACAAAGTTGTGAAATATTACAGAGCTAGTCTATAATACTTCAGATACAATGTTGGTATCTCAATTTTTTATTATGTGTCATATAAATGTTTGGAAAACAGTACATTATAATACGGGATAATGTGATCATTGCTGGATGTCCCGACTGTGTAGAGCTGGGCTCCTGATTTTGAGTACTAGGAGCTGTTAGCATTATACACGGAATTTCCTAGTACAGAAAAGATCAAGAATCTCATTTTCAAACTGCTGACAATTTTTTTTGTACAACCCTTCACATTTTCTATACTCCTGAACACATGTGCATACTTAAATGTTTTTCAGAAGTCTCCAATTTAAGGGGTTTATTTTTTTTCTGGCTTAGAATTCAGTAAGTCTGTCTTTCTAAGGCAATTCTGAGGTGCTTCCATCCTTTGTGTTACTTGCAGAAGGTAATTTGAGAGTCCTTTCTGAGCACTGTACTCAAAAGGCAGCCTGACTTTATCAAATTTCTCCATGTTCTTTTCAGCTTTTTATTCTTCCCTTCCTTAGGAAGGACAAAGACCCTAGAAAATTCTAACAGTCAATTATTATTTGAAGAATTATTTCAGTCTAAAATATTTAAAAGCAGAGTAACTAAGGCAAGGATGATTTAAAGAACCACAAATGAACAGTAATTCATATGGGATACACAATTTATGTACAAACATGATTTAAAATAATTTTCTATGTTACAAGATTAAGAAAAAATAAAAGAATTATTACTCACAACATTCCTTATTGTATTTAAAGTTACTTAATGATAAAACAATATATCATCAAACAGCAAATTTAATTGAGCTCAGATGTACAAAGGGACAGCATAATATAAATTTTCATCAATAACCAACAAATAATTCACTGCCTTGAAATGTTTTGGTCCTGGTTTTATCCTTGTAAATCATTTTATATCTTTCACACTGAGTTTAGAATTAAAATAGTGAAGCTGGTCTTTCTCCAGAAGCATACGAAGTGTAACTGTATTTTTCATTTTTCATTTGTTATTTGCATTAACATTCTAGTTATGGGACAAGATGAATGAATTCTCCTGGTAGAATTATGAAATATCCTGAAAACTACCTGAAAAAAACCCCCAAAACCCAAAAACATAAAAAACCCAACAACACTGTAATACAATTTTATTTCCATTGCTTCAAATTTAAAACTAGAATAGCTATCAAATGCTCTGAAACACGGTCAATTTGCTTTCAGCATTTCAGCATGTCCAGAGGCAAATTTCCACATGACCTTATTCACCTTTCAACCCCAAGAAAGTTCTGAAGTATCACAGTTGACAGAAATATGCATTCCAATTGAATATTCTCCATATTCTCCAAATATTCAATTGAATATTCTCCACTGTTTGACTGACATGATTCTGGAGAGAGTCCTTAGCTACAATGACCACAATATGGTGGAGTTTGAGATCCTTAGGGTGATGAGGAGGGTGCACAGCAAGTTCACAACCCTGAACTTCAGGAGAGTGGACTTTGGCCCCTTTCACCTAATCCCATCAGGGTGAAATCCCATGGGTTTAGGGATTTCACTTGATCCCGTCAGTCTGTTGCTAGAAAATGACCATACAGACTGAGAAAACCCAAATAGAACTAACCCTGATTGCCACAATAGTTATCTCTGAAGGAGGCAGGGAGATGAGTGGAACAAATTGCGAGCAGCAGCAACATTAGCATCTTTGTGATTAACTTCCTAGTGTTCAGCAGTGTACTTTGTTCATGACTGTGAACCTGACAAGTAATGCAACTGCTGACTAACAAAAGGTTTGGCACAACAGAAGCTTGTGTAGTAGTAGAATATAGTGTAGATGCAGATAATAATAATTTGCAGAATTGCAGGTTTTTTATTTCTGCTGGGAAATCAATGGACACCCACTGGTGATGAGAATAGGCAGGAAAATAAGCTTATATTTCTGTATCTGAGCTGCTAATTTTTTAAATACCTGCAGGTGGGGAGAGCAGAATGGAAACTGCTAAATACACATTTTTCACGTAATCCATCACTGTTCTTTTTCTATTTCTTACAGTAGCTTTCTGCTGAAAAGGCTGTGCTGGGTGTCCTTTGGTCATCCAAGAGACATTTAGCATTCCCTGTTTTTCTGTTTTGTTATTAAAAAGTTGCATGCGGGAACTAAAGGGAAAACAGGACACTTTTTTTTTGACATTTCTCATGAAAGGAAAGAACACTTTTTTTAAGGAAAAGATGGGTGAATATAAACGAAGTTATTTTGTAGTTGTATAAAACCACCTGGAGACAGAGAAAGGAGGATATATATTTTTTCAAAATTAGGTTCAAATAAATATTTATTCTGAAATAATAATAAGGTCTAAAAACTGTGAAATTGTAATGACATAAGATTCCAAGTCAAACAAGACAGTTTATTGTACATATATGATTTCTGTACTGTTCAGTAAAGTTCTGGAAGTTTTTGAATGTCCTTAACATTCATTAAAATAACTAGGATGCTTGAAGTATTCTCACTATTCTTCAGGAAATAGTCATTTCAGCATGAAATTATTAGTGCTGTAATAATGCACTAATTATTGTTTGCAAAGTGTTTTGGAATTCCAGATGAAGGGCATTATGAGATGGTAAGTGTTATAATAAAGAGAGTGTGTAAAATATTTTTTTTAAATAAAAACTCTAGGTGGATTTGTCCCAGTTTCATTCCTCAGAGTATTTTCCGAATGCAATGAAAAGTAAACTTGTATAATTTGTTATAGCATTTTATCTTACTGATTTTTTTCCTTCTTGATTTTTGTTGGACAGTTATGTGAGTAGACTCTATTTTGTGTGGGTTGTTATGAAAACATAAAAAAAGGAAAATTTCTAGAAAAATTGTGAGGAGCAGTACATGTCTAAGGTTTTGTGTATAGTTTTAGAACATCCTAATCAGAGGCAAATCTCAGCCTGGAATATTTAGAAAAACATATCAGGAGATATTTGAAAAATATTTGTATACATTGTATGTATTCCATAAACCAAAAGAAAAAAAGAAGAATTTAATGAAATCAAGGAAAATCAACAATATATACACCTGACTTGTTTTGGGTTTTTTTCCCCACCTCATCCCCTCTCTCTTTGTACACACGTATATGATGGTAGGAACCTTGTGCTTCACTTGTGTTTCACTTGTTCACCTTAAAACTCCTTGTGTTTTATGTAAGGAACACCTTCTGCTGCTTAGCCTGTTTTGTTGGAACTTCCTATTTCTCTAAAAGTCATTCAAGAATAAAACTCTTCTGAAAAATTTTCTATGCCTGGAGAATCAGATTTTACTCTACTTATGATCTAGAAATGATAGAACCGTATATTTGTCTGTATGAAGTTTCTTTTCCCTTTAGATTAGATGCATAGTTCTTTACCAGTTTCTGTAGCACTTCCAAATCACAGTAAAGTGAATTAACTGAAATGGTAAATTATTTTAAAATTTCTTATGTTCCTAACACCTCTTTTGCTGAAATTCAGAAATTAAACAAAAATGTATCATATTTTTAATAATTAAAACTGTTCCTTTTTTGAAGATATGCAAGCCTTTTTCTCCAGGTTCACTAGTAAAACAGTCTGGAAAAGTTTTTTAGGTAATCAAACAGTTAAAAATGTTGGTTTAAAAATAATCTTTTCAAAGGTCAGTTAAATTTTGCAATTTCCTTACAGTACAAATAATGTATTCTTTTGGCACGCTGAAGAAATGTAGCATTCTTTTAATTCTAAGTAAATTTTACCTCTAGCAATTAAAAATCAGGCGTATTATCTTACCCAACAATATTGTGCCTCTTTTCCCAGTTTTGAAATAGCTAATACTCCATCCTTACTGATCAATATAATTAAATGATTATAGGCACAATCCTATGCAACTTATTCTGGAATTGCACAACATTCTTACATTTAAATACAATGTAAAATTATAATAAATTATAATTTAAAATTGAGTTTGTATATGTGTTTATTTTATCACTATCCTATCTCTACTGAGAGCAACGACAATTTAGCGAGGTAATATAATAAATTGCTCTCCACAAGTCCTAAAAAAACCCCATAAATCACTTCCCAGAAATTTATTTCAAATAATTTAACTGATTTAATTAACCCTAAAGTAAACACACTAATTATGTAGTAGTGAAAGAAAAATTGGGACATGCTGGGATAATGAAAAGAGTGGCAAAGAGTGATTGGATTGAATTATCTTTAATCTCATGTTTCAAGGGAATCATAATGAATAAATCTTATATTCATAATTTTTAGAAAATACTTTATAGTAGCTGCCACTCCCAATAGAAATATCCATCTGGGTAATTATTTTGCCTTCCTTCCTTCCTACATGCCTTTCAAATCCCAGACAAACTAGAAAATAAAAATTGACCAGTAAAAATCAATTCATGGAAAAGGCTTTGTTTTTTCAAAAACATTGCAAGCCTGTTGCATTACATCAATCAGTAGATTCTAGGAACTTCTGAGAATGCAGACAAGATTACTGATGGCCTCACATGCACCCAGCACTGGTAAGCATGCATTCTTTAGCAATGAATTAAAGCATTTACATTTAACTAGTAGGGAGTCAAGAAATACCGAAGGAGAAGGTTTTGGGTCAGAACCATGCATATCAGCATTAATAACATCCCTGTTTACCCATCACCATAACTTAATCATTAGTTCACTTAACTAGAGAATAAGATTTCAAAAATCATTTTCCTGCCTTGTCTGAAGCTTAAATACCTCACAGAGAGGACATGTGGGTTTTTTTTTTTTGGTGATCAAGTTCAAAATGGATGGTATTCACAATAAAACCATTTATTTTCAGGCAGTTCAACAAACTCTGCGTATGGACCAAGATATAAAAGAATTTCTTATTGGCGAATAAACACTATTGAACATTAAATTAGGGTTTATTTGTATATTCAGAAGTACATGATACTTACCGCGCTAGATACTCTTATGAATAATGCATTTCCACTAAACTTTTATTGAAGCAATGCTGAATTACTATGATCAATTATCTTTAGCATTCTATATTCTTTGATTCTTTGTTCAAGAAGAAAAAAATACCTTATAACAATGTTGGGGTTTTGGTTAGGTTTTTTTCAATGGTAACAGACAATTTAGGGAAAATATTCTTTCACATTCTCACTGGTAATCCTTATTTGTGTATATTTTATCCAAAGATGAATCATTTTTTCTGAAGACAAAAACTCTAGCTGATCTTTCTGATGAGATGCATTGCCTGCATGGAAGTGCCATTAAATGAATAACATAAACAATGGCATATTTTTCTAAAGAACACCCTTCATAGCTGAAGGAAAAATAAGATTAATTTGCTGTTCACATGTTCTTTCCATATATTTTTGTCTTCTGATCTCAAGGTTTCAGACAACATTGAAATAAATAGGATCTGAGAAGCAAAACAATTTAGGAAAATGGCCTAGAAACCAATTATTTTAGGCATATGCTAAGATGTTTTCTTAAGAAAGAAGAAGAGAGTTTGTTAGAAACTTTAAAATGTTAAAATTAAATTATAAAACTGACAGGTTTATCAACTTGTTTCATGAAAAGGCAGATTCATTTCTAGATGTCAAGTAATCATGACTACTGTTACTTTAAAAAGTAAAAGAGAGAGAACATAGCATGTTGTTTAGCTTAAAGTGTAAAGTCATCTTGTGCAGACATGTGGCACAGAGAATATGAAAATCCTTAAGTTTCATACAAGTATAGGTTCTTAAAAACCTTGGTAGAGCTTGCTCAGCAGGTGAAATTAATCTATGAAAAAAATGTTTATATTGCCAGATCAGTAGCTGAAATAATCATCCTGATACAGGTATTTAATTCATCAAAACACATACATGTATAAGTGACCAAAAGATGAAGGAAAGTAAATTGCAGTTCTTCATTGGATTTGGTTGCTGGAATTTACTGCATACAGATTACAAACATACCCAAATGCTGCGAAGGTTCTGCTGTTCTCCGTCTCAGCTTATGTTTTACTTAGCCTGACCTTATTCCCCGTAATGAAAAGAAAATCCAACATACAACTCTTTTACTTTTCATGCACTAAAAAAAAAAAATAAAATAATAATCTGTAGCTTGTTTAAGAGCACCTACGTTTTAGCCAGGTGTTCTTAGATAGCCTTTTAGATAGGGCTGCTGTATGTCATTGTGAGAAACAGCCATAAAGTAAACCAAGCATCAAACAGACTAAATCTTTTTCCTTTACACTGATAACCTACTTAGTACAAGGTTGTGTAGATAACACAGGTTTTCTTTACGGAAATACTTCTGGAAGCAGATGAGTCCTAATGCAGGTCTGCAGAGCAAACAAGCAACTTGGATTGGTTTGTTTGAAAATTTATTGAAATCAGAGTAAAAATGTGCATTGTGGTACAGAAAGATGTTTTTTAGGGAAGCACAAAAATAAGAAAGCTAATGATATTTTTTTGTTATTTGCTGATTTTATAAATGAGTTTATATCCAACTGAACTTATCAAAACATCTTGAGGGTCTCAGTCTTCCTAACTCTTAGGCTCATAATTTCTTTCCATCTTTCAATACAATAACTTACTGTATACAGAACTCAGCTTCACCTCCTATTTCAGTAATAAAACACCAGCATTCCTTCCTCTATTTCCACTCCCTCCCCCCAAAAAAAACAAACCAAACCAAACAAAAAAAAAATCCAACAAAAACTTAAGCCCCTGTTTCTTGAGAAACCCTTGCAAAACATCAGGCTTGCCATTCGAAAAGAGAAAAACATTCAAAAGAGAGGAAGCACCAGATCAGTTGCATGATTACATAGATCATGTTTACATAGTTTCTTACCAAAAAAACCTTTTTCAGAACATGAATCAAACAATTCCTAAGGAGGGAATTTACTATACTTTTCTGTTTTGTCATTTTAGATGGCTGCCTGTATGTTGTTCCTGGATTTAGAAAGCCCTGCATGGAATAATGATTTGTTATTGCCATTGATTGCTATTGATTGTTATTGTTTTTTTGTTTCTTATCAGGACTTTATTAACTGGCATCAATGTATGTATTTCCATAGTATGAAATATTAGTATTGGTTTTCATGAACAAATGTGAAGCAGTGATTAGGTTCAGAAAGTATCAATTTATTGGGATCACTATTTGAAAAGAGTAAGACTGGATATTTCAAATAGCTCAGTTTTTATAGCACATGTTCAGAATACAATAACATTGTGTCAGTGATATGTTCAGAAAATCTGAAAAGGTGTCCTGTATCTATCTGGGAACCAGGAAAGAAGAAATAGAGTGGATGCTTATGATGCTTTGTTTCATCTTGTTAAAGGTCATAATCTTTAAAGGCTCTCATATGAACCAATTATACTGTACAGTCAGCTAGAATTCAAACACTGATGAACATGTCTTTTCTTTCCATTGTTCTCTGATCAACACTTTCACAGTTCTTGTTACCTTGTATTGTTTTCCTCCTGCTCTGGTTTCTCATCTTCCTTTTACTGATTTAAATTCCTGCCCTTCTGTGTGACAATACAACTCCTCTTCCACAGTGTTTAACTTTTTCCTTATCACTCTACTTTTAAGTGAAGAATCTCCCTTTTCTGTGCCCTCTGCTCCATGGAATATTGAGAATCCAGAACAGATAGTTTCATTGCTACATTTTCTGATATTTATCACCATGGACATGTTCATAATCATGCTCCTGATTAGGAACACTATCTTGAAAATGGCTTTAAATTTCCTTTGGATTTTTCTGGGTATATGGAGAAGATTATGACAGTAAAGGGGAAAAAAAAAAAAGAAAAAGAGAAGCAGAGAAGATTAATATTTGGCACTGCTCTGAAGAGCCAGGGGTAACTTTTGATAGTTCTGTCAGTCTACATCGTAGCCTAATTTCCCTCATTTCTGCCTCCAACAGGCTGGATTTTTTTTTAGCAGATATCTTACTTTTTAGGATTAAGGTGTATTTCAAGAAAAATGTGGAAATGTGAACCAGCAGAAATGCTAGGAAATTTAACATATTGCTAAATGGGAGGAGGGGAGAGAGTGCAGTGCAGGAACATCCTTCAGTCTGTTCTGTGTAAACAAGCATGCAAGCAAAAAAACATTAAAACAATTTATTCTATCAGGATTTTATATTGGCTGGAAATGCCATGTCAGGAATTCTTTAGCTTTGTCAAAGGAATTACCAACATAAATTCATATGGTTTTCACAGGACTGATTTGTAATAACATTAGAAAAAATATAGCTCTTATCTTAATTGAATGTGTAGTACAAATGAATTTGCATATATTAAGAAATAACACCTAGTTAAATAAAATTCATACCACCTACAAACACTTTTTCAATCATTTGATCATACCACATAACCAACATCAAGCAAATAAAGCCAAATTTTTCTTTCTCTTAAAAGAAAGAACCTGATTCAGTCCATCTTTCTAACAGTTTGTAATTTATAATTCCTCAAGTACATCTCCTGGTTTTGGTGGGACTCGATGCCAAGTACTGTATTTCAAAAGGGCTGAAAGAATCCTGCTGTAGCTAATTTATTTCATTCTTACCCAGGCCTTGGAAAATATTTAGCAAAATTGGCATCCAGTCTAGTTGATGATGAAAAAAGAGCTCATTTAATTCATTCTGAATTTATGAAATGCTATAGTCTATAAATGATGTTGTATCATTAGGTTAGTATCTGCTTCAGGATTCATGGTATTTTGAAGAGGAATGATTAAGGACGTTATTAGTAAATCTACCAAGAAAAGGATACACAGCATTTAAACATTACCCTATCATCTGTGCAACAAATGTTCAGCATCATTATGTTTCCACAATAGCAATTTGCTATTGCTCTGTGGAGTAAGCAATCAATACAGGCAGGTGATGCTTTTTATATCAATAGAAAGAGAGTACAGCTTAGACCATTCCAGCCTTTGCAAAATCAATAAGCATGTCTCTATATGACAGGAAATTAGTCTCAGTTGCAGATGAGAGTGACAAGGTATGAGCTATAATTAACACAGGAAAGCCTTACAAAGTATCCATCCCTCTGTAAAATGTCATTCAACTTTTTGCTGAGAATTAAATGTAAGCATTGTTTATATCCGTCACTAATCCACAATAAGATTTCTTGAATCTTAATTCTTTCACAGTAAAGTTACAGCCTCTAAAAATGACGTTGTCGGAATTTTTAGCAGAGTACACAAAACATGCTTAATACATATCTGGATCTGTGTATGGAGATAAACTTTATTTTTAAAAAAAAACACAATAAATATATTTAAAATCACATTTAATAAAACAAAGTGCATGAGAACAGTTCTGCAGTGAGTGGTTGCCTTCAGAAACAGATCATTTTCTCCTCATTGGCGAGTTGTACTTACAAAGGCACCAAAGAAGTAGAACTCACCTATTTCCAACATTTTCATTAGTTTTCATTTAGAATTGCAATGTTAATAATGGTTAACTTGTAAACCAGAAAAAATAGAATTTGTCTGTTCATTTGCTTTTGGGGGTACTTAGGATTCAACACTTTTCTCCAGTCCTTGTATAAAGACATCATCCAGACCTTACATGCAGATGAGTAATGATGAATTTCATAAAATTTGTAATCTCACTACTGTGTTTAGCTGACTTAATTAATGCTCAAGGTATTTAAAACTTCTAAAATATAGTAGGTATGGAATTACAAATTACTTCCTTAAAAAAAATCATTAATTATAACTTTACCTATTATCTGAGGAAAAAAAATTAAAAAAGCATCCCCATGTACTTGCTTGTGCATCTTTAACTTAAGATATGTTTAAATTAGTGTTTGTATTTTTTTATTTTAAATACCATAATTAATGCTTAAATTTAATTATAAACATAAATCATAAGCAAGAAGCTCAGAAGAGTTGTTTTAAAAATCACTGGTTTTACAAAGAATATAAAGATGTCAGAAGTACAAATTTCTGACTGTATGTGTCCATATATGGGTCTGTTCTTTCTGATTTTCTAGAATAGTTTTGTCTTTAAACTCCTGACAATTATTGCACCTTATCAATGAGTAGTTAAGCAATAGCATTTCTGATAGTGCACTTTTCAACTAGCTCTAATTGAAGTTTTTGTGATGATTCTTCTAAAGATATAATTTTTAGTTGCTTTTTACAGGTCGCTGCTGTCATTCTAACATTTTTGTCAACACAAAAGAAGCTATCAGTAACATTCTGTATCTTAGCTTTTTTGCTTCTAACATTTTCCTGTTTCTAATATCCTACTCTTCACTTTGTTTTCCTGATTTTTAAAACGCTACTCAGTAATAACTGTTGGAGATGACATTCAATAAACTTTACTTCTCTTAGGAGCTTTAACCACAGTAAAACTTATTCTATGAGTCCTTGTGTATCATGAACTCGTGAACTTGAATCTTTTGCCTTGTTGGTGTCTCAGTTTGCATACAAATACAGCGTTCAGAGAGAGAAAAGGATGAAATCTTCACAGACTCAGTTTCTTAAAGCTACAGACAAAGCACTGGTTCTTTCTAGTCCTTGAACTAAGCCCTTGAACATAATTTGCTATAACATCTTTAATTCCTTCCAGTTTCCCTGTAAAAATTTTGAACCAGTGGCTTCAGGAATCTGTGAAGAATGGAAGAGAGAGGAATAAAAGTGCTTTAATAATACAGAACTAATCGATGTATAAATGACATCTCACATTTCCTGAAACTCTGGTAAGAGCATAGCTATTCACCTTTTCTGACAAGTATTTCACAAATATGTCTAATCAATCAAGAACAGCATTGTTTTCCATTGTATTTCTTCCTTTTTCTACTTCCGGCGAAAGCAGGTTGGACAGCACAGTTTTCATCTATGCTTCTGTCGTACTTTTGATGTAGGGAGTCTTCAGACTACAGTGCACACCCATTGAGTCAAGGCTGAAGATGCATCCCTTTGCATTTATCTTGTTTTACTGTGTGAGGAACAGCTTCAATAGAAGAAGGCATCCCTTGATTGCAGGAGCCATGTTTACACCGTACCACAAGGAAAAGGCAACTTTCAGTATTTATTCCACATAAAAAAGGAGGAAAATAACCCATTGGGTACTTAAGTCACATACATCAAGTCTTTTTGATGACATGTACCTTATGTCTACCTGTAAAATATAGAGGTACTTGCACACTCCAAAGGGAAGTTGAGAATAAAAACATTAGATGGTGAAAATTTCAAATGCTACTCTAAGAGATGGATTCAAGACATTAATTTGATAAACTCTTCAGGCCAAGTTAGGGTATTATATGTTTAACATAGACATAAAGATCTTTAAGAACTTCAAGTTAAACTGCAAACCTAGAAATGTCAAGTCCACCACTAACCCATGTCCCTACACGTGCCTTTTAAATACCTCCAAGGGTCTTGATTGTCGTGGTTTAAACCAATCCTCACAGCTTGTGCACTCACTCCCCCCTTTGCTCCCCCAACTCCTGGAGAGTTAGGAAGGAGAATCCAAAGAATGTAGCTCCCACGGGTTGAGATAAGAACAGTTTAATAACTAAGGTATAACACAAATCACTACTGCTACTACTAATAATAATCATAATGATAAAGGAAGTAACAAATGAAGAGAATACAACACCTCACCATCCGCCGACCCATAACTCACCCCACCCTGCCTGACCAAGCACCGACCGATACCTCCTCCATCCCCCCAGAGCTCCAGCCCTTCTGGGTTTCTCCCGGTTACATCCTGGGCATGACGTGCTATGGTATGGAATACCTCTTCGGCTAGCCTGGGTCAGGTGTCCTGTTCCTCCTTCCTCCTCTCCTTCCCTGGCAGAGCATGAGGCTCAGAAAAGGCCTTGGACAAACCAAATATTTGAGCAGTAACTCAAAACATGTTTGCTATCAACAACCGTTCCCAGACCGAAAGTCAAAACACGGCACTGCACCAGCTACCAAGAAGGAGAAAAAACAACTGCAACTGCTGAACCCAGGACAGTGATTCACCACTTCTGTGGGCAGCCTGGCCCAACACTTGATAAACCTTTCAGTGAAGAAATTTTCCCTAATATCTAATCTAAACCTCCCCTGGCACAGTTTGAGGCCATTTCCTCTTGTCCTTTCACTTGTGAAAAGAGACTGACACCCACCTCACTACGACCTTCTTTCAGGTACTGTAGTGAGCTATAAGGTTTCTCCTGAGCATTCTCTTCTCCAGGCTAAACTCCAACTCGCTCAGTTGATCTTCACCTGACTTTCGTTCCAGGCTCTTTATCAGCTTTGGTGCTCTTCTTCGGATGCTCTCCAAAATCTCAATGTCTTTCTTGTAGTGAGGGGCCCAAAACTGAACACAGGATTCAAGGATGCTGTGAAAAGTGCTGTCAAAAAAGAATAAAGGATTTAAGGCACATTTCTTGAAATACTTTCAGATATGCAGTTTTCCAGAACTCTTTTGTGAGCTTATTGCCACTCTGATAAAATTGTCTGTTTCATGAATTCTGTGCTTCTTAGGTAAGATAGTTATATATTCTATTTTGTGCTGTCGAAGTAGCTCAAAGCTATCTTAATCTGCAACAGAATCAACCCCGATTTCTTTTTCTCTATTTCATTATTTGCTACTGTATCATTTAAAATAGTACCAGATGTGCATGTCATTTCAGATAGAAAAGAGCACGATCTAAGTTTGCACTACTAGGTGAAAGAAAGCTAAACTGAAATGTGTTAACTGCTGTCTCCTGATTTCAGGATGCTACCACTTGATATTTATAACATAATTCTTTTATTTAAAGTGAGTGATCAAGCATCCCATTGTGATTAGAAAAGTTGCATAGATTAATCTAATGTGCAGCTACTCAAGTGACATTTACTATCCAAAAGACAAGCTAAGGCAGCTACCATCCACTCTCAAACAACAACAGACATGACTTGAATAGAGACAGTCTGCAACAGTTTTAAATGTTTCTCTATGGAGTATATTTAAGCTGTGCTTTGATTAAAATAAAACTATGCATTCACAGCCCTATTCTGGGCTGCATCAAAAGGAGCGTGACCAGCAGGTCCAAGGAGGTGATCCTGACCCTCTACTCTGCTCTCATGAGACCTCAGTTGGAGTTTTGTGTACAGTTCTGGTGTCCTCAACATCAAAAGGACATGGAACTGTTAGAACAAGTCCAGAGGAGGGCCACGAGAATGATCACGGGACTGGAGCACCTCCTGTATGAGGGTAGACTGAGAAAGTTGGGGCTGTCAGTCTGCAGAAGAGAAGACTACATGGAGACCTTATAGTAGCCTTCCAGTATCTGAAGGGGGCTATAAGGATGCTGGAGAGGGACTCTTCATTAGGGGCTGTAGTGATAGGACTAGGGATAACAGGTTGAAACTTAAACAGGGGAAGTTCAGATTAGATATAAGGAAGAAGTTCTTGACTGTAAGGGTGGTGAGGCACTGGAATGTGTTGCCCAAGGAAGTTGTGAATGCTCCATCCTTGGCAGTGTTCAAGGCCAGTTTGGACAGAGACTTGGGTGATATGGTTTAGTGTGAGGTGTCCCTGCCCATGGCAGGAGGGTTGGAACTAGATGATCTTAAGTCCCTTTCCAACCCTTATTATTCTATGATTCTACAACAAAATTCATTATATTAATTCAGATATCTGTGTAATGTCACTTTCAGGAAAAACAATAGGAAATTGTAATTAATAATTTTTACAAGAGTTGTGTTTGAATTTCTGCTTTTTTTAATAATCTCACAAAGGTGATGACTTTTTCCTCTTATAATTTGCTCAAAGAGGTGTAATTTTGTACTTACATGAGTGAGATCCCAGCCAAATGGTGTTGTCTCTCTTTTTGAGTTAATAAAAAAGATGACTTGAATAAAAAGTCTCTCAAATAATTCTAAGAGATACACAAAATTGACATGATATTAAAATATGTGTCTGCTTATCAGAACATGTTTAGTCCAATTAAATTTAGTAGATTGATTACATATTTAAAGATAGGAATGTATTTTCTAAATCAGGAACAAGTTTTCCAAAATAAATATATTCTAAGAATATGTGAGTTGTTGTCCCTAAGACTTCAGTTTCTCAGTTTCTGTGGAAGTTACGTATTGTGGTTTAAGCCCAGCCAGCAACTCAGAACCAAGCAGCCACTCACTCACTCCCCTCCTTTTTTCTTCCCCCCACTCCCAGAGGGATGGGGAGGAGAATCAAAAGAATGTTCCCACAGGTTACAATAAGAATAGTCCAGTAACTAAGGTATGACACAAACCACTACTGCTATCACCAATAATAATAATGATAAAGGAAATAACAACGGGAGAGAATGAATCTGCTCATCACCCACCAACTGATACCCAGCCTGACCCGAGCATTGATGTGAGCCTTTTGGGTAACTTCCTCCAAGTTTGTGTACTGTGCATGACATGCTGTAATATGGAATATCTCTTTGACTAGTTTGGGTTAGGTGTCCTGTTTCTCCTTTCTCCTGGTTTTCCCTCCTCTCTGGCAGAGCATGAAACTCAGAAAGTCCTTGGACAGAATAAACAACTTAAAATTCCTTAACATCTTAAAGTTACTTAACAACTGAAACATCTATGTTGTCAGTATTGTTCCCAGGCTGAAAGTCAAAAACACAGCATTGCACCAGCTACTAAGAAGGACTAAAATGACTGCTACTGCTGAACCCAGGACGTCATGTTAGAAATTTTTCAGCTCAGGAAAGCCCTTAGATGAGTTCAATTTTTTTCCCAGAATAAAGATATTAATAAAACAACATGTATTTTCTGACACAGATGAGCTTTATTACAATGTACATGTGTTAGAAGAGAGTAAAACAACTATAGAAATGTCTGTAAAAATCTGATGAAAATTAGCCTGAAATAGGTGATTTCACAGTGTCATTGGAAAAGATCTCATAGCTATGAGAAATTACTGAAGGATTTCAAGGGCCAATGGAAAGACACAAGGGATGAGAAACACAGAACCATAGCATTCAAGTGCTCTGAAGCTCTAGAGCAATACCAATTAACTGGAGTCCTTTGGAGAGGTTGGTAGGGAAAGAAAAAAAAATCATTAACATTTTCCTAAAATTCTTTCACAGCCAGCTATAGGAGAGCTATATGTTTCAAGTGGGATAACTGAAGGACAGAGATCTTCAAGTTACTGGAAGAGAAATGTGAAACTATTTCATGATGTCTCCAAAACAAATTCAGGTAGGTTCAGATTTGCAGAATATTTTTGGAAATGTAAAAAATCTACTGCAAAAAAAAAAAATTACCATGACTCATTGTTTAATGCTCTCAATCACAGTTTTGTCATTGTCCTGTATTTTACACCCAGTTTCTATTACACCAAGCTGGTGCTTTCTGTTTGGTTTGAAATGTCTCTATAGTGTCCCTAAATTCACTGTCTTCTAGGGATATATTGAGAAAAGACTCGTTGATATGTCTAGGTAGTGAACTTTCCAATACACTGCAGTGCACTTCCTAAAAAACTGGCTGGATGACTCAGCTCCTCCTAGCATTCCCTGATGAACTTTTTTAGCCAGTCAATGCATACACTGAAAAAACACGGGATTCCCTTGTCCCTTGCTTTTTACTGTTCTTCAGACTTCTGTGCTAAACTTACTCTATCATGCAGGTTGAACGATTTAAATATATCTAGATATTTTATTTCAATTAAAAGAAGATAGTCAGATGATTAAAAAGGATCACATTCATTAAAAAAAAAGGTAGAAAATCAGGATCATAAGTCCTGATACATTTTACTTTTCATCCATCCAGACACTACTCTCCTTTAACTCCACAGTCATTTCAGGAAACAGCGAAAATACTTTCCCATCTGCTTCTGAAATGTTTACAGTTCATCTTTCATGCTCTTTTTTTACTTTCCTATTGTTCAACCAATGTTTTCTCCTCTCTCCTTTTAACAGAAATTTGGAGGTTAGACTGAAATGCACCTTATATTTATTTCACTTTACTAATAGTCCAACCCACACACTGTCAAGCAGCAGAGATGCACTCTAACAAATGTGTCCTTTCACAATAGAACTGACCCTGGATACAACTGCTAATTCCCTTTTTATATACTCGATAAGTTGCAATGAAAAATCAACCAATGTCATCATTGCATCACTAAAAAATGAGATACTGTATCTCCGAAGTCTGAGGGATGAAAGAGACTGAGGTTAAAATCACAAACTGTAGCTATAATTTATGACTTAATTAAACTCTGCATTGAAATCCTTATCTGGGAATACCATTTTTGCTCTTAAATTGTTGCAGCGTGAATGATTCAGAAGGGGTATGTGAATCTTAAGATTATAAATCTCAGAGTACTGAAGCTCAAGAGGCAGCAACCAATCAGATAGGAAATGGGAACAGATGTACTGATTTCTAATGTTCTCAATTCCATTTTTCTCTTTTCAACATCTTTGCAAGATGACATCTATCTCAAAGCTTTGGAAAGTTTTTAGAAAATGTCATGCAAGGAGCCTAATTACTGATTTTTCTTTTTTTCCTCTAAAATGAAAGACTTATGACATGTATCATCATGCTTCCTTTATGATTTGGATTATTTGGGTTTGATAGAAATGTCTTTCTTCCTTACAGAAATGAACAGGAATCCATATTATACAATATTGCTGTGTACAGATATGACGCTGCAGCATTGTGCCCTGGTGTCATGGGTTCAGCCATGGCAGTCATGTTTCTCCTTCTTGTAGCTGGTGCAGTGCTGTGTTTTGACTTCTGGGCTGGGAGTGATTGCTTGGTGGTGGGCATGTTTTGGGGGTGTTTTTGTTCAGGGCCTTTTCTGAGCATGTGCTCCAGCCAGGTGGAGGAGGGGAGGCTGGGAGGAAGGAGAGACAGGACACCTGACCCAGGCTAGCCAATGAGGTATTCCATACCATAGCACGTGATGCCCAGGATGCATACTGGGAGAGAGAGGGCTGGAGGGGTAGAGCTCTAGAGCAAAATGGAGGAGGGAGCACGCGGTGCTCGGCCAGGCAGGGTGGAGTGAGTTATGGATTGGTGGCTGGTGGGGTGTTGTATTCTTTTCGCTTGTTATTGGCTGTATCATTATTATTGTGTTATGCCTTAGCTATTAAACCATTCTTATCTCAATCCATGAGGGCTACATTCTTTGGATTTTCCTTCCTAACTCTCAGGGAGTTGGGGGACTTGGTTTAAACCATGACACCTGGCAAAGGTGAAATCTTGTACATGTGAATTATCCAACTATCAGAATATTATTATCATAATATTATCATAATATCACTATCAGAATATTCTATATTCTGTATATCATGTGTATAATATATAGTATTCATATATTATATCTTAATAGAATCATAGAATAGTTAGGGTTGGAAAGGACCCTAAGACCATCTATTTCCAGCACCCCTGCCATGGGCAGGGACACCTAACACTAAACCATGCCACCCAATTATTGCTTCGTCCAACCTGGCCAATATTAACACGCGTTAATACTGTATCATATTATAATGTTGCATGTTATATATATAATATGATATATTAATGGTGTTATATATTAATATGGAATATTAATTATATGGTATACAGCATATATTCTATTATCTATTATTCTATACTTATTACATTATATATTACTATATGCTATATAATATATAACATTTATTTTATATTCATAATGTTACTTGAAAGAAGTTAACAAAATTTTATCAACTTCTGATACACCTAACAAGAATGCTTACAGAAGTTTGCAAAAAGCATCACAATGACAAGTCAACATTCTTTCAACAAGGAATAAAAGAAAGAAAGCAAAATAAATTTTCATGAGACATGCCTGCCCAAAACACTTCCCTTGATTTCTTGGCTACTACTATTCTTAACAATTCAATGTATTACTTCATTGGTAAGATATTGCCAGTATTTTAAATTGAGGATTTTTGTTTGTTTGTTTGCTTTTCTTCTTTTCTCTCTCTCGTCCTCCAAGTCATTTTACCTTGTTTTTTATTTTTCAGCCCAAAAAGTACTTATGGCTGTATTTTGCTGTTCTTCTAGACTGTTTCAATACCTGAAAAGTACATCTGCCTAGGACCTTTTCGTAGCACATTAGAGGATGAAAATTAAAATAACTTAATGACTCAGTGCCTGTAAAATTATTTTCATTTTATCACAATTTGTCCCATAAAGAGCACAGCTCAGTGTTTTGTGCTCTGACTTTGGGATTTCAACTAAACTATAGCTGCTCCTTTAGTCAGAAATTGCAGGAAGCTACATTTGCAAAACATAGTACATCGTTGGTCACTTTGAAAATTCTAGTCCCTGCTTTCCCTACCTCATGTCTGAAAAAAGTGGATTAAAGTAGTATCTGGTTTAGTTGGCTTTTAAAACTGAGTTAAGTAAATGGCTTTTTTGCTTTTGTTTTCATATACTCATTAAGAGTTGTTTGGTTATTACATTAGAGTGCTTTGGGAATCAACATGTAAATATAAATTTAGGAGTTATGCACATTTAGGAACGGACCAGAATAATGCCTTTATCCCATCATTTTTGGCAATATGAAACCAAATGAGACATCAGCTTGAACAATGCATGATATTTGGATAAGAGAAGACATTGTTTATATCTAAAGTATCATGTTTTAAAATCACTCATGCTTTTTATCCATTTCTGTTAGAAAGAAAGCTGTAACAAAAGAAATAATTACTCACATATTATATATAAGAACACTGAAGTGCTCCTTCCTAATTTTTGGGTCTACCTTTAGGTACAGTGTTTACTCACAGTATGCACCATGTTGAAAGACAAGGTCACCAGAACCTCAGAAACTATAGTTGTAGTAATTGAACAAATGGAAATTATACATTGGAATCAGTTCTGGTAACAGGTTTTTCAAAGTTGCTCCTCATTTTTTCCACCTCTGCTTGGTAAGATTATTTTTATTGTCTCAGTTATTACACTACAGGGGATAAAAAAAACCCATCCCAGATGTCTTTAGTTTTGTAAAGAAATATTTGAATAGCTGTTTAATTCGGAGTTAGATTATTTTCTCCTGTACTCAAATTTCATTTCCTGATTCATTCTGTATGCACCCAATCTATTCATTGCATAAATTGAACATACTGCATAATAAGGCAATAATTGTGTTCAACTATAGACGTTCAGATGAAAATTGTTTAATATTAAAGGACTGATTTGTATCTGACTTTGCAATAAGATATTTTTTGTTTCAATGTACTGTATCTAAAATAGCCTTAATAACCATCTTCCCCTAATTTCTTCAGTAAGATGAGGCCAGCTGTACTTTTCAATCTAATGATGCTGATCTTTATGTGAATCATTAATAAAAATTGTCTTTGATTCAAGGACCATTTTTCATCTAGCTTTAGCAAATGTAGAAGAAGCATTTTGTCAGATCCTACAGTTCCAGACAAACAGGCTGATTCAAACAAAACTGTGCCTGTAAACATTCAAGCAAGTAAAGCCTAAAGTTTGACTGGGACAAAAAAAATGCTTTAAAATTGCAGTTGCCAGGCTCACAATGTTGATAAACTCAACTAATTGACTGTTGTGACTATTAAAATGGTTTGAACTGCTATTCACAGTAGTTATGGCTGTCCCTAACTACAAATTCGGGTTTCAGATGGTCCATATTCTTAAGTAGCAATAACTTATAGGGCAAATGTCAAATGGAAATGAGATTTCTGTGGCAGCATTGAACAGCAGGTTTAGGATTGTAGAGGTAGGTAGAGAGCTCTCCTTTGAAGATTTTTGATGAGACAACTGCCTTTCTCTTTAAGAAATAAATAAAACCTAAACCAAAACAAGCTAAACAAAACAAGACCTCCTAAGTCAAACCCAAAACCTTCTGAATTGTTTGCTGTGAGAAGCTTTGTTTCTATTTTTAGTGCAACCATTTCAAAGACCAGACCATAGAGCTGCCAACATAGATACTCATAGTCTCTAATTAAAAACTCTGGTAAGCAGGAGAGAGAGTAGAGATGACAAAAGCAGTGATACCCAAAAGGAGTACAATTGAGAGAGAAATATTTCAACAGCAGAAAAAGTATAAAACACAATCAGTAAACTTCAAGCTATGTTCAAGTTGAACATAACTGTTAAGTTTAACCTGACTATATTAATTAATGAAACAATATGAAACAAAAGGTCCTTACTACCTGGGAAGAAGCAGTGGAAGACAAGGAAAGGTAGTAAGTTCATGAGCATTCATGGAAAAGATAGAGAACAAGAGGTAATTATTATTCACAGACCAGCAAGGAGTTTGCTGAAAAACTGTAACACGTTTAGATTCTTAGTGATACACTAGGATACTCAGGCCTTGGGAGTCAAATCTTTCATTTTGGATCTCCACACAGATTTGTTTTTAACTTAGGTGCCTAGAGAAAACAACTTTTAGAAAAACCTTGAAATGTTCTCATTTTTTTCTGACTGCTTCTAGTCTTAACAAGCATACAAAAAGGTCAATGATAATCTTAACCAGATATGCAAATGGTATTTTCTCTACAGAGTCCTTAGAGATTTTGCAATTTATTTTGCTTTATTTTTTTAATTTACCATTTTATTTTAATTACTATTATAAAATTTATTGAAAGAAAAGATCTATTCACTCAGTCCAGCAAGATGTGGGAGGTTTTACTGAGTTGGCATTTTTTTTTTCACACTGCTCCAACGGTTACCTTAACTTTTTTGTCCTGGTTTCAGCTGTAACATTTTTGGTGTTTTTTTTCTTCCTAGCAGCCAGTGCAGTGCTGTATCTTTTACTTTAGTCTGAGAATAACACTGATAACACACCTATGTTTTAGTTATAGTTAGTTAGCTCTTACCCTGATCAAGAACTTTTCAGTCTCATGCTCTGCTAGTGAGGAGGAGCACAAGAAGCTGGCAGGGAGCAGAAACAGAACACCTGACTCAAACTAATGAAAGGGTTATTCTATACTACAGCATGCCATGCCTAGTATATGAACCAGGGGGGGGTTACCTGGAAGAGACCAATCATTGCTTGAGCCAGGCTGAGTATTGGTCAGCGGGTGGTGAGCAATAGTATTGCGCATCACTTGTGTTTATTTTTGTCACTTTTTTCTTTCCCTTTCAGTTATGTATTTTCTTCCCTTATTATTTCCCTTATCATTAATTGTAGTAGTAGTATATTATACTCTAGTTATTAAACTGTTCTTACCTCTGTCTGCAGGGTTTACATTCTTTTGATTCTCTTCCCCATCCTGTCCAGGCAGGGTAATGGGAAAGGGTGAATAAACCACTGTGTGGTACTGAGTTACTGGCTGGGTATAAACTACGACAATTTCTTACTCTTCTGCAATCCTTGCTGATACTGTTAACAGCAATTTTATGAATTCTGCTCTAGTCAGTGATATTCAAACAAGGTCACCAGCACACACTGTGTTGCAAATATTCACTTAATTCATTCAAATGTCTCATTTACAATATTCTTTATTTTTCTGCAGATTGCTATACTTTCTGCATCTGTGTTGAATAGTTACAGAGGTAAAGTATGCAACCTTGGCATTCATCTATCTTGATGTTACACTGTTCAGCAGTTTCACAGTCTGTTTGTATTGCTACTTTCTCCAAGTACACATATTTTTCATTAGCTACATATTTCATTTCACCATTTCATATTCAAAAATATGTATTAATCTGACATATTGGGTTTTATCAGCAATCTTTTCAAAACCAACAAAACTTTAGTGAGCTTTTCTTTGAATTTCTAATATATTCATATGCCATCATTTTGTTTCTTATGCCTAATTCTATGTAGAATCCAAACATACATTACAATGCTTGTCTCAGTGTCTCGATAAATACATGTGCAGAAGAGTTTTAACAATACTTTTCTAGTAAATATTATAGTTTCATGTTTGCCACGGAATGGACTCAGTCAGAGACCAATATGATCAGACAAAAAGCCATTTATTGCAAAGCATTAACTCCTTATATACCATTGCTTACACACACCTACAACAATTTGGCATATCATGATTGGATACTTGTCTTGAAGACCCTTAGTGACTAACACATAATTGGTTAAGCACAGGTGTGAGAACTTGACCTTGAATGCTTGCCAACAGTCCACAGTTCTCATAAGTCAGTGAATTCCAGCTTCTTCTTATCTTGCTTGCTTAGGCTTCCTCGGGCCTCCCACAGCCTTGCTGTATCTTTCAGAGTTATCCAGACCTCATGTACCAAATATCCTTTCTCCTGTGAGAACACTGACTCCACACATGTTGTTCACAGTCCTTGCTGAAGGAATAAAGACAAATATTTGAATAAGTTTGTATATATATTTTGGAAAAATTTAAGGAGGCTTGTAGTTTACTTTGAAGGAGCTAATTTTTTTCAAGGTTGCAATACCACCTTGCCAGCATATTGGTTTTTTTGCTTGGCAATATCTAGCTTCTGCCTAGATGCCATTTTTTAAGTATGAAACCTTCATATCTGTAGCTTTATCTTTAGATGTGTAAGAATCACAGAAATCATTCAGATATTGGCTATTCTTATAATAGCTTTAATTTCAGAAGTTGCACAGGCATAGACTCCACATTTAGTCATTAAAGGATGGCTGTGAGTAGATATTTCAATATTTTTTACTTTACTTTCCCTTTGTGCCTAGGCTGCCCTTGGACGTTATAAAATACTGATAATAGATAACAGTCAGTGTGGACATTAAGCCTACATGCAGCTTTAGGGTCAAAGTCACCTTCTGACATCGATCTCTCCAAATAATGTGCACTGCTTTTCTGGACAAAATGAGCTAGATGAGTGTGATGGCACTTCACTTTAAATCAATGCTTGCTGGATTAGCTACTTTAAACTAAATGATTTGGTGCCAGAGACAATGTGCAGGTGGAAATGATCATTGCAGTCATTGCTTTTTATAACTTGTGAAAAAGAATGTCTGGGTCACACTTGCAGGTTCCTAGAAGTGTTTATTACATGAGCTGCAATTTTATTTGAGGACAGACTATCAGAAGAAAGAGGTATCTTTGGAATGAATAGCCTTCTGGGACCCAAAACTCACAGCAATTTTCCATGTTACTTTGTGTTTCTTTCACACTGAGAATATTGTGTGCTTTTGTTCTGTCCTTTTTATTTTGTCTGGTAAGCTTAAGCCAAAAAGAATGAACTTTGTTGTTTGTTTGTTTGTTTGTTTTTCTAGGTACAGTGTTGAATTGAAAGTACCAAAATAAGATTTAAGTACTGTGTAGACTGCACTGTTTTTGAAAGCACACCTGAACCATCCCAGCCTAGCAAGCTCAAGTCTCAGAAGCAAGAAATTTCAAAGTAATGATAACCAGTTTCACCCAATCTCACTGGGCTTTGTGGTCTGCAGTGCAGATGTACCCACAGACTCTACTTTTAATCAGTATGAATGTCTCAAATGTTAAAGCTGGATAAAGAAATAGTATTGGCAGATACTTCTGTAAAGAACAGAATATAAAAATTGCACTCTGCTTGCCTATTGGTTGTGTGATGCAGAATCCTGAAATTTCTGCAGAAATACAGCCTGGTATTATTGTGGTCTCGAGTTTAATCAAAAATAGAAACCAAAGCTGGTAACTTAATTTTAGATGTTTTTTTCTAATAAGTCTTATGTTGTTCTCAATGTGACATGCCATGGAATTTATGTATTGGCTTTATACAATTGTACCATGAAAAAGTAAGGAGAACATTTAAATGCTCACAATGGTTGATTTTGCCTTCTATTTGTATAGAATGTAAAAATATAATAAAAATGTTGATAAGATTAATTTTATTCTAAAATTATTTTTGTATTTACATTCCATGTTTATTTTTAGTGTACATGTTAGTAAGAAAGGTAATTGCCAGATCACCGAAAGCAAAACAATTAGCCCTGTCAGATTATTTACACAGAACAGATACCATATATGTTGTTTAAACACATGTGCCAGGACTCTGTCGAAAAAACACTAATTCTGTATTGTTTAAAAACCAGTGCTCAGAGAAGTGGTCTGTTAAAATATTGGTGTTTGTTATTTCATACAAATGGTTTGATAGTTTTCATCCATGTGGCTTTCACTTGGGAAAAAAAAAATTCTATGTTCTTTTCACTTCAGGGTAACAAGAAGAAAAACTAATAGTTGGTTGTTTTGTTTTGTTTTTTTTATCATCATATTGCTGCCAGCAAGTAGTGGGCTTCTGCTTGAGATTTCAGAAGTTCAGTCTTGGACATTCACCACCATCTCCACCCACACATATATAATTATTGCTCGCATTGTAAGCTGTTTTTTCACCTATGACAGTGGGTAAAAGATCATTTTGCTAGGGAGCAAACTAGAAATATCCAAGCAGCAAATATGTGTTGCAGTATGTCTGCATCTTGCCATCATTCAAAAATGGGGGAGGGGGGGGGGAAGAAGAAGAAGAGGTGGAGAAATTTAAGTATCTTCTTGACATCCTAGTTCAGAATGTCAATTGAACTGCCTTTAGTCTCCGTCCTACATAACTCAGACATCTGTCTAGACTTTATCTCTCATAGCTGTTGACAAGCTCATAGAGTCTTATTAGCTGTTAGGTCCATTGACATCTGTTGCTTTATTATCAACGTTGCTGAGCATTTACAAGAGTAAAAATTATGTAGTTAAAAAATTCCAGGAAAGTTGCAGTAAACAGTTGCCTCCTACCCCCCCTCCCCCCTCCCCCAACCCCCGATTTTGTCATTTACAAGTCATTAATAGCAAACTGCAGGGTTTTTTTTTTCAAGTGAAGTCATTATTACCACAGAAGATTCTTATAAAAGGTTTGGTTTTCCTGGTGTATTTATTGAAGTGAAAAACCTATGTGTTGAAAAAATAAAGAAGAAAGTTAATAAGTAAGTAGGTAACTCTGTGAAACTGCATTTCAAAAGCATCCTTTTATTCTACAGTTAAAGACACATTAGTGTCTTCAACATTCATATCATAATAAGAAGTGTCTTCCAGAGCTTCCCAAAGTCAGCTTTATAACTTCCAGGCAGTAGGTGGACCCTGAGGTTAATAATAAAGGGGTAATACCTTCTTTTTTGGACCACAAAAAGTAAGGTTTACAGAGCTAATATATTCACTGTCATTGTGGCATGGTGACATGCCAAACCAAGAATCATAGAGTCATAGACTAGTTAGGGTTAGAAGGGATCTTAAAAAGCATCTAGTTCCAACCCCTCTGCCACAGATAAGGATTCCTTCCACCAGACTAGGTGGGAGATAGCGAAGTTCATTGCTAGGCCGCTCTCCATCATCTTTGGTAAGTCGTGGGAAACGGGAGATGGTGCCTGAGGATTGGAAGATGACAAATGTCACACCAGTCTATAAGAAGGGCAAGAAGGAGGATCCGGGTCATTATAGACCGGTCAGCCTTACCTCCATCCCTGGAAAGGTGATGGAACAACTTATTCTTGACACCATCTCTAGGCATATCAAGGATGAGGGGGTCATTAAGAGCAGCCAGCATGGTTTTATCAGGGAGAAGTCATGTTTGACCAACCTTATAGGCTTCTATGAGGAAGTAATTAGGTGGAGGGATGATGGTAGAGTGGTAGATGTGTTTTTTTCTTGATTTCAGTAAGGCATTTGATACTGTCTCCCACAGCATCCTCATAGATAAGCTAAGGAAGTGTGGGCTTGATGATCAGGTAGTGAGGTGGATCAAGAACTGGTTGAAAGGAAGAAGGCAGAGAGTTGCGGTCAATGGGGCAGAATCTAGCTGGAGGTCTGTGACTAGTGGAGTCCCTCTGGCGTTGGTGCTGGGACCAGTGCTGTTTAATATTTTCATCAACGACCTGGATGAGGGAACTGAGTGGACCCTCAGCAAGTTTGCTGATGACACTAAATTGGGAGGAGTGGCTGACACACCAGAAGGCTGTGCTGCCATTCAGCGAGACCTGGACAGGCTGGAGAGTTGGGCAGGGAGAAACTTGATGAAATTCAACAAGAGCAAGTGTAGAGTCTTGCATCTGGGGAAGAACAATCCCATGTACCAGTACAGGCTGGGGGTTGACCTGCTGGAAAGGAGTGAAGGGGAAAGGGACCTGGGGGTCCTGGTGGACAGGAGGATGACCATGAGCCAGCAATGTGCCCTTGTGGCCAAGAAGGCAAATGGCATCCTAGGGTGCATTAGAAAGGGTGTGGTTAGTAGGGCAAGAGAGGGTCTCCTCCCCCTCTACTCTGCCTTGGTGAGGCCGCATCTGGAATATTGCATCCAGTTCTGGGCGCCTCAGTTCAAGAAGGACAGGGAATTACTTGAAAGAGTCCAGCGCAGAGCCACAAAGATGATGAAGGGAGTGGAACACCTCCCTTATGAGGAGAGGCTGAGGGAGCTGGGTCTCTTTAGCTTGGAGGAGACTGAGGGGTGACCTCATCGGTGTTTACAAATATGTAAAGGGTGGGTGTCAGGATGATGGAGCTAGGCTTTTTTCAGTGGTATCCAGTGGTAGGACAAGGGACAATGGGTGTAAACTGGAGCATAGGAGGTTCCATGTTAACATCAGGAAGAACTTCTTTACTGTAAGAGTGACAGAGCACTGGAACAGGTTGCCCAGGGGGGTTGTGGAGTCTCCTACATTGGAGATACTCAAGGCCCGGCTGGACAAGTTCCTGTGTGATGTATTCTAGGCTACCCTGCTCTTTCAGGGGGGTTGGACTAGATGATCTTTTGATGTCCCTTCCAACCCTTGGGATTCTGTGATTCTCTAATTCTCCTCCCAGCCTATATTTGTGCTTGGGATTATACTGTGCTTGGGAGAATAATGAAATTTAAGAAATCTGTGTATATAACTTCTCATCTCTAATTTTCCCCCAGGGATCTTGACTTATTATTGAAGCTACTGCAATATTTTGCAAAAAAAGAAATTAAATATACTGAAAGCATGGATTTATCAAAGATTTGAACCTATCCACAAGTACTTGTCTTCTAATTCTAGAACATGCAAGAACACTGTTAAAACGGAGGTTGTGTTTTGGATTTGTGGTGATATCACAGTTGATAGCACACTAATTTATCTGTTGCTAAGCAGTGTTTACACAGCCAAGACCTTTTAATTTCTGATAAAAGTTATAATTGCTTAGTAAAAATAGGTGTGGGTGTTCCATAATGATTGCATATTGGCCTATTAAATAAAAGAATTATTTTTGCTGTAGATCATTTCAGTTGCATATTATCTCCATTATTATATTGTGTTTTAGTAATTAGCAATCCAAATTATAATCAGTGGGGGATTAGCTACTAGTGTTTAAACATTATTTAAAATTTTTGTTTCTTTTTCCAATATAAAAATAATATTTGTCTAAAACTGTCCTTCAGTATGTAAAAGTATTAGTTTCCATAGCATCTCTGAATAGAATTTCCGTTTTTCACCTGATTTCAGTCCTTCAAATAACTTTTGGAGGTGTGAAGATTATGAAGAAAACAAAAATATTTAAATATATGGCTTTTATTTACTGTATAGGTTTACAAGTACTCATCAGTTTTGAGCACTAAATTGTCTTTTATGCTCTAGTCTGTGCCATAAACCCTTTGGTCGTCATAGTTCTTTGGTGTGACTGCCTTACAGGGTTAACTCTATTGAATCTCAGATAAAAATTTCTCAGCTTCCTAATAATATTCTTAAGAGTCTAGCTATCTTCAGCTGTCTGATTCAGGTTTTAGACTGAGAAATAAATCTTGACAACTTGCTCAACAGGTTCAGAATGCTCTGTGCTTACAGTTTGGCATATGAGAGCTAATGAAAATAAAACGTGGTTTGAAACTAAAAGGTCTCACTGTGTTTTCCTTCATTACATGCACAGACTCAGCGGTCTTCTGCCACACACATATATGTGCATAAGCATATACACTCCCAAGTTTAAAATAATCTTTAGGGAAAAAAAAAACAAAA
This sequence comes from Melopsittacus undulatus, assembly GCF_012275295.1. Classification (NCBI taxonomy): domain Eukaryota; kingdom Metazoa; phylum Chordata; class Aves; order Psittaciformes; family Psittaculidae; genus Melopsittacus; species Melopsittacus undulatus. The sequence continues at coordinate 97,434,872 of NC_047528.1, forward strand.
ACAAAACCAGACATTTCTGGCAGAGTACTCTCTATTCACTGTATGTTTTACTCCTTTGTTTGAATGGTCGCTATTTTTATACCTACATGAAGCAAACAGGGCCTTGACTGAAATGAGACTTCTACCAGAACTAAAGTAGCTGGAGAATCATATTTTTAAGCTGTGTTTTCCCCCTGCATAGAGGGATTGGGGAAAAAAGTATCAATAAATAGACAAAGTGTATCCTCAGTAGGACCCATCCATCTTTTATTTCTGTCATTAAGGAAATCTTACATTTTCTGGAATAGATTCTTGCCATTGTCTTTTTGTTAGTGCTTACCTGTCTGTTTTCAGTTTTTTATAGTTCTTGTGGATGGTCTCATTTATCTTTTTTAACATGTTTTCATTTGGCTACATGCTGCTGCATCAAATTATGTGCTTCTCCCCCCAGTTAAACACAGTATTTTAAGATGCACAACTGTGGAGGTGGAACACAGTATAAATATTCTTAGAACAAGTTATAACACCTAGAGGGCTTTTACTCATGATATTTGTCACTGTCTATTTATGGATCTTGCTAAATGGGTGACAGTATCAGCATACACTGTGATATTCTCTGATTCTCTCCTTGTGACATTTCAGAAGCACATTCTGGATCAAGACTTAATTATTTTTCCTTTGTGAGCTCTCTCTCAGTCCCATTCAAATATAGGTACTTCCAAATATTAGTGTTATAAATAGGATTTTACATCGACAAATTTGCTCTTTTTTCCTCACAGTTTACCTTTCCTCCTTCACTAAGTAATAATAAACCACACTTTTGGAAAATAACTTAGATAACTTACTTTTAGATTTATATCTTACTTGATAATAATCCTATAAGTATTACTAATGGAAGAAATTGAGTCAAACATATATGCATGAGACCTTGTGGTGGTGAAATACTACAGTAATGATGTTCTGAGAACTGACTGAAGTACAAGTTGGAGGTGTTTGGATTGTATCATTAGGGTTTCAGAGACATTATAGTTTTCAAGTTTCTAAGTAGTAGAATAAATTTTACAAAATTAAGAAAGTGTTCTATTATAATTATGGGAAAAGGAAGATTAAGAGCCCATTTTAGACCCATTTCTGTCATGAAGAAAACAAAAATGAAGATAATTTACCAGTAAGCACATTATATTTCCCTTTCTGTGCCACCCTTCAATTCACTTTTAAATGCTCATTAAGTGAAAATCAATTGTATTCATGTGACAAGGGAGAATAGACTCAAGTGTAGGGTGTACCTAAACTTTCTTATATGTGTGTGAATATTTCAGACTGTACTCAAGAAAGACATTTTAGAAGTTGCCAGAAGAAATACATGAAAATTTCATCAGCAGCTCAAGTCATCATATGTCACTCTGTCTGGCAGGCAAATAATTTTCCATCATGATTCTGTGACACATTAATAGTGTCCTTTCCTTTTCACTACAGCTAGCAACACTCAAAGCTGCCAGTAGGAGTTCCTAATTATTATGGTTCTGATAACAGTAAACAAATGTACAAAATGATACATAATTAGCAAATCTGGTCTTTCATCATCCAAAGCTAGTGCTTTCCTTCACATGCCCTTTGCATAGTGTTCACCATTACTTTGTCTTTTGGAAATACGTATAATTTTTTGAGAGTGAAAAGGATGTGATATTTCAAAGTTCCTTTAACATTAGATATTCCATAGTAAAAGACATCTGCCAATAAGCTGTGACTTTCCCAACTTAAAGGTGAGCTTGTTCTTTCCCAAGAAACTGCAGATGTATTGTGAGATGGTGTGGTGTGGCACATGGTCTGCATTACCTATTAGCTGTCTTACTGAGCTGGAATCACACTGCAGTACCCAAATATAATTTGCAGTTGTTATGTGCCTCTTTTCAGTGAAGGCAATGGCTTTCAGATAAAACTCTGTTTCAAATCTAGCCTCTTGGAAGCAGATCTTCTACCAAAGAAGCAGATTTTCTAACTGCTGAATACGCTGGTGTCTTTAAAATGTTTTTTTGTTTTTTTTTTTTTTTTTTTTTTTTTTGCAAGGGGGTCAGTTATACCAAGATAAAAAAGTTTTTGGGTTTAGTCAGGAGAGCGGAAGGCATACACCTATTCCCAATCATGGGCCCCTATCTAATCTTGAACTGTTTTCTCTTCCTGTCATCCCTAATCCATTTCGGAGGATGTCACCATGATTACCTTTCTGATAACACCTTGCTTACCTGCCAGACCAGTCCCATGATGAGCAGCAGTTCCCACAGTGTGTTGTTCTGCCAATGGACAAAATAACAGAGTTTGCAGTGTTATGGATTTCCTCATGTCCTGAGACTTATATTCGGTTTCATAGAATCATATAATCTTGGAATCATACAATCATAGAATGGTTTGGGTTGGAAGAGATCTTTAAAGGTCCTCTAGTCCAACCCTCTGCAATGAGTAGGAATGTCTTCAACTAGATTAGGTTACTTAGAGTCCTGTCTGGCCTGACCTAGAGTGTTTCCAGGGCATCTACAACCTCTCTGAAGAACCTGTTCTAGTGTTTCACCACCCTCACATGTCCAATCTAAATCTACCTTCTTCCATTTTAAAAACATTACCCCTTGTCCTATCCTTACATGTCCTCATAAAAAGTTTGTCCCCATCTTTCTTATAAGCTATTTTTCAGTCCTGAAAAGCAGCAGTAAGGTATCCCTGGAGCCTTCTTTTTTTTCAGGCTGAACAACCCCAACTCTCTTAGAATTTCCTTATAGGAGAAGGGTTTAATCTCCCTGATAATTTTTGTGGCTCTCCTCTGGACCCAGTCCACAAAGTCTCTGCTTTTCCTTTACTGAGACCTGCAGAGCTGGAGGCAATATTCCAGGTGTGTTCTCAGCATAGAGAAAAGGAAAGAGAGAATCATTTCCCTAGACCTTCTGTCCATGCTCCTTTTGATGCAATTGGCTTTCTGGGCCACAAGTGCACATTCCTGGATTGTATGCAGCTTTTCATCCACAATTACCCCTAAGGCCTTCTCCACAGGACTGGTCTCAATCACTTCACCCTCCAGCCTATACTGATACTGGGCATTGTCCTGTTTCATCTGCAGGACTCTGCATTTGGCCTTGTTGAACCTAAAGGAGGTCACATAGGTCCACTTCTCAAGCTTGTACTGGTCTCTCTGAATGGCAGCTTGTCCCTCAGGTGAGTCAACTGCACCACTCAGCTTTTTTTCAGTTGCAAACTTGTAGAAGGTGCACTCAATCCCACTGCCTATGCCACTGATGAAGATATTTAACAGTACTGGCTCAATCCAGACCCTTGAAGGACACTACTCATTGCTGGTTTCAGTCCAGACACTGAACCATTGACCACTACTCTTTGTATGCAACCATCCAGCCAGTTCCTTATCCACCAAATAGTCCATTGATCAAGTCTGCATCTCTCCAATTTAGAGAGACGGATGTTTTGGGGGACTGTGTCAAAGGCCTTACAGAAGTCTAGATAGATGACAACTGTAGCTCTTTCCTTGTTCACTGATGTTGTCAATCCATCACAGAAGACCGTTATTTGGTCAATCAGGACTTTCCCTTAGTGAAGCCATACTAGCTGTCTCAAATCACCTTGTGTTCTCCATGTGGAAGCTCTGTCTGCGTAGCTGCATCAGTTCTGGTTAGGGCAGAGGATATAGTATCTTTCTGCTGGAAATATACTGGCTACCATAGCTAAGCTCATTCTGGGAAGGTGATGACCACAGCTGAACTCACCTTGTGAGCTGGTAGGGTGATAATGACCTTCCTGCATGCCCTTCTATGCAAATTGCTATGTAAATTGCCATATAGCACCCTGACTGATGCACTACATTCTGTTTGCCCACTCTGGTAGCAGTGCTCCTGGTCACTAGCACTTCTTGTTTGACTTCTGTAAGTGAATATGCAGATGGTGCGGACTTCTCTTTCTGCTGCCCTTGTTTTCTCTCATTCTAATAGGCTTTGTAAAAGTAAGAGATGGTGTTAGAACTTAGTCACTGTCAAGACATGCTATAATTAACCTGCATTAAAAAAAATAGATTGTAAAAATATACATTAATATAAATTAATTGGATTTTCACAAGTGTTATAATTACCCATAATTTTTTTAATGGTTAAATTTTCATGATAAAAAATTTGCAGCTTCTCAATTATTAAACAGACACAGACCTTCTTTCTAAGTTTCACCCCAGTTGCTGGGCTATTAATAAATCATCTTTGTAATAGAGCTGTTCAAACTAATGAATTTTGGATACATACAAATATTCTGAAAGAGCTACAAATTACAGTCTTTAGTAAATAAATCCATTCTTATTTAACATTACTAATCTATGAATAAAGTGATTATAGCAGCTTTGTTTGCCATGTTTGGGTATTTTTCAAATTACAATTTTTTTTTTTAATTTTACAGATCAGCCTATAACAGCTTCTCCATGTGACTGATTCTGTTTTGGAGGGCAATACTGAGAGAACATGACAGGTCTTTTGAATCCAGCATTATCAACTAGTTTCAATGCTTTTAATATTCACAATGAAGATATTTTTTCTAATTTAAGCATCTCTTTACAATTACATTTCAAATATTAAACAGTGATATGGAACTCAGATGAGTAGCTATGCCTTTGATTTTTTTTTAAGAGAAACATAAGGCAATCAATAAAATACTTTTTTCAATAAATAACCTTTTAAGACTTTTTTTCTAAGTACACTTATATCTATACCACATTTTCCTCTGATTTTTCATTTTAATTGCATTTGCTTTGACTGTGCTTACACCTTTCTCTCTGCTTGTTACAAATAAGAGCAAATTAGTGCACTGGCATGTGTGCTAATGCAAAATTTGTTTTACCTGTGTATTGCCAAATATTTGTAGAAACAAACTATAATTGGTATACAACATTATTCACAGATGAAATCTTGTTATAAGATTTTGGTTCATTTAAAAAAATAGATTTTCTAACTGTTTTATCAAAACAGCTGGACTTTACAAAACAAAAATGTTTAAAATTAGTTGTACTTTAAAAGCTACTTATCAGGAGTTTGGGTACAGAATTTGTCAGATGACAGTGTTCATATGTGCACTGGAGATCCAAATTAGTTTCTTTGGCTTTTTAAAAATGAAATTCACCTACAAGTAAATGTTTATTTAAAGGAAGCACATACACAGAATTGGACTATAATAATTTGTTATGAATTACTTGCCAATGTATGACCGATATTTTGGGTCAGATTTTCAGTAGGAAACAGCTGTTCATTATTTACGTAAGATCTGTGGTAGGTCTAAAGAGCAGCCTGCTACATGCCATGCATAAAAAAAGAATTAAAAAAAGATAAAAACCTCAAAACATTAAAAAATAGATTGTGTCACCAAACTTTGCAAGCCTGTTATACTTGAAAATTTTCTTAGAGCTCTGGCTTTAAAAATTAACTTATTAAATGAAAATGTTCATTTATTTAAAGAAAACAATAATGTTTCTGTTGCAGGGATAAAACTCTGGACATGCTATACACCCAGTAACAATACCAAATAAAAATAAACTAGGTAAATAATCTTATAATCTCATTTTCTAAACCTGAAGATAAATATCTCTTGTCTTCACATATGGTTCACCCTTGATCTGGTCATTTGTTTTAAATATGATTTTACTCAGAAACTTAGTCCATCTCACTATTTAGGACCTACTAGTGCCACTAACTTATTTGATATGTTCCTTATTATTACAACTTTTTTTTAAGACAAAGAATATTTCATCTTGAAGCCTTTAAACAAAGCATAGCAAAGTTCATTTTTTGCTATGACTAGATCAGTGTGTGTGTGTGCGTGTTTTAGGGGACCTTAAAGAACTCTTTGTATTGGTGTAACAAGCTTCAGCATATGTGTGCTGAGCCTAAGCCTTGATGATTATTTCAACTGAATGACTGTGGCGTTTTCCTAGTTCAACACAAAATCCAGAAGTTGACACAGTAATGACTAACAAAATGGTTACTAAATGGTGTTAACTATTTTAATTTCTGTAACATTCTTTTTTATGAGAAGTAGATAAACAGGGAATCAGCAATGAGGAAAATAACATCTGCAGAAAGCAGAGGAAGAAGCAGAGTTATTTAAATATAGCTAGAATATGAGGTTGGCTAAGAAAATTTAACTGCTATCCAAAGATTATGTCCAAGACAGTTGCTGTCCTGATAAAAACCAGGAAAATATATTTGCTCTAGATACCTGGCTCCACATGTGTATCTGATTCTGGCAATTGGTAACAAGCTTTTGCTGAATCTGTAGGATGAACAGCTCAAGTAGTTCTGTGTAACTAATGTTTGATAGTTATTACTTAATCAATCATTTAATTAATTAGCTTATAACAGCAGCTGCCTGAACCATAAAACCTTCACACTTTTAATTGCAAGAAAGGTGGTACAGAGTCAAAGCTACAGGTGGCAGCTCCGTACTTTTTTGCAGCTGTAATGCTCAAGCCTTGCCTTTGCAATGGCCACTGACCTGACCCAGCTTCTCTCTGTGGGTGATGCTGCTCTTCAGCTGTGGGAACACTACTGGAAGCTGTGAAAGATCAGGAAGACTGAAAAAGTTCATGTCTTATCTATCCATAGGTTACCTTGGAGGCTGTATTTCCACTTCACAACATGGCAGGCTACAACCAGTAGGAACTGAACAGTGAGTTAAGTATTTCATCCTGTCTGGGTGGAATTTTGGTCTTCATAGTAATTTCTGCACACAAAAAAAAAACAAAACTAAAAACCAACAAAACAAAGAAACCTAAACAAAAAGACCCACCAAAAAAAAATCTCCAAACCAAACAAAGCAAAACAAAAAAAAAGAAAAAAAGAAAAGAAAAAACCCCACCAAAACCAAAAGAAACCCTCACCGAAACAATTATTGCTCCTTAATTCTTAAACCTTACTTACTGTGAAGCCAGCTCTGAAATACGTTATTCTAATTTATTCTAGTTGTTTTCCTTCCCTGAAGGCTGACAACATTTGATTCAGTAAATTCCAATGGAACAAGGTGCTGTCAAACCATGAAGATTTTTCAGTTTCAATATTTCATGAAATTGGCTTCTTTCAGCAAGAGTCTGTTTCAGGGAAGGGCACAGGGGAGGGGATGTCTTGTTTTGAAACTTTCACTTTGAAACTTCCTGAAGGCAAATGTAACTATTTTGTCTGAAAAATGAGGGTTTGGGCTTCTGTTAATCTGAAGTTGTAAAAAAAACTTCTTAATTTTTTGAATAAATGTAATGTAAAAGATAATAAATTCTGCTAGTTTCCTCCTTCGCAATCATTTATTCTAGCACTTTTTTGAGCATGAGCATGGCAGAACAAGTGTGCAAGTTTTAGACACAATTAATTTTTGTCTCATTTAATGAGTTCATTAACTGATATCAAATTATTCTGCAGCTAACAGTATCAAAACACAAGCTTTTTCTGTTCTGTTCTGCCCACAGTTTAAATTAATTCTATCTGCTTTCTGTTAAGATTTAGCTTCTGTGATCTTTTCTGCATTTAAAGAGAAAGTACAATATAACTGAATACAGGGGAAAGAGTCAGGCAGTGAGAAAAGAAAAAAAATCTTGCAGTTTAACTTAAATGGAAATAGCTATGTCAGCTGTACAGGGGGATTCATAATTTTCCTAGAAATCACTTCTTGTCAGAGGTTTTTATTCACACTGCTAAAAATAAGCCTTAGATCTTAAACACTAAATTGTTAAAATGTCCATTTTCATAAAAAAAGGGGGCAGTGGTTAAGATGGGTAAGTAGTGATGACAAAACACATAAAAAACTAATGAAGAGTTATATAAATGTCATGATTTAAAATCAGTCAGCCTCTCACTCCCCACCCTTCCTCCCCCCCCCCCCCCCCCCCCCCCCGCTCCCAGAAGGATGGGGAGGAGAATCGAAAGAATGTAACTCCCACGGATTGAGATAAGAACAGTCCAGTAACTAAGGTATAACACAAAACACTACTGCTACCACAAATAATAATAATGATAAGGGAAACAACAAGGGAAGAGAATACAACTGCTCACCACCTGCCGACCGATACCCAGCCCAACTGAGCAGTGATTTAACCCTTCTGGGTAACTGCCCCCAGTTTATATACTGGGCATGATGTGCTGTGATATGGAATACCTCTTTGGCTAGTTTGGATCAGGTGTCCTGTCTCTGCTTCCTGCTGGCTTCCCCTCCTCCCTGGCAGAGCACAAGTCCTTGGTCAGAGTAAACATTACTAAGCAGCAACTAAAAACATCGGTGTTATCAGTGTTGTTCCCAGGCTGAAAGTCAAAACCACAGCACTGCACCAGCTACTAAGAAGGAGAAAAATTGACTATTACTGCTAAACCCAGGACAATAAACTACTAGATCTAAACTCAGAATGAATTCTCTGAATGAATAAATCAATAAGAACAGCAGCTTGCATTTTCTGAATTCAAAGTTTAGGACATAGAATAGCTTTAGCAGAAACTAAATTAAGCTTTTTGAAACATACCGTGATGGAAGAAAAAAAAAAAGAGGTCTGCTGAAGCCTTAAATCAGAAACTTTCTTTTTCTTCTATTTTCTGCCCTTTCATCCTCAAGAAAGATTTCCATATTGAGATTTTCATCTTGCAGATTTCATACTTTGACTTTAAGAATATAATCTTAAAGCATCTGAACAGTTACATTCATATTGTGATTTGAACAAAAATGTGTGCAAATAGTACGTGCAAAATAAATTTTCATAAATAATTAAAAATACCAAACCCTGAACACGTTTCTCTAAAAGACCTTTCTACTCCCAAGTACTTGTTTAAACATAATCCAGTGTGTCAGTGGGTTTGGTTCATTCTGTTTGCATGTTACCTTAATTCAGTCTGCTAGATTATAAGGCTTCGTAAGGTTCCACAAGGCTTCTGATGCATGAGCTGGTGCTGGTGAGACAGACATGGTGCATAACCAGATGGCACCCAGACCATTAACATAGGTTGTTGTTTGGCTAGTGCCAGAAGCTTAGCTGGTAGCATGCACAAAAGTCTTTGATTTTTACTGCTATAGTTGTAAATAAAGATATGAATGCATATATCATATTATTTTCATGCTATCTTAAAAAGATTGTTATAAGTTACAAGTCTTCACTCTAAACAAAGAATTTGGTCCAATTTTTGCAGACAGACTACTTAAAGAAAAAGTCAGAGAGTATAGTTAGGTCTTGGTTAGAATCTTTGACATCATGAAGGCCCCTAAAGGCTTCTTCACAATTCTATTTAAGGTGTTTCTTGATGGTATGTTGAGGAGGGTCCTGAGCTTAAGTAGAGTGTTAGAGATTTCATGGTTGAAAATGGGCAGAAGAAAGTCTGGGTTTCAGCTTAGTTTGTTTTGGTTGTAGGAAGAGAGGATTGGGGTGTCTTTTTTCTCTCTCTTTTTTTTTTTTTTTTTTTAAACAGGTGCTTGCTTATTTAAGCAACATTTCTACAGCAGCTCTTGATTCTGAGTCAATAATGAAGGAAAATGTACTTATGTTTTAATACTGACGGAATTTTCTGCCTACAGTGACAGCACTAAGTCAAAGATTGTAGACGTGCTCTCTGCTAATGATCATATAGAGATCTTACACACCCCAGAGGATTTGCAGTACATTACTATTTTGATCCTGCTGCTAAGTGGTTTGGCCCAAACATCAGTTTAAAAAACCGAGGTCTAGCTTCAGCCATATCCTAATGAAAAGCTGGTCAAGCCAGTTGTTTCTGTTGACAGTGAAGCACTGTGTATTCTGCCTTTGTGTCAGCATGCCATCTCAGAGTGTCATGATTGATGATGAAGTCCCATGGAGCAGAAGAAAAGCTTGAACAGCTTTTGAGGAGATTAAAACAGCCTTTCAAGAAAATAGGTGTCTGGAAAAGTAAATGCACACTATGAAGCTGTAATCCCCATTCTCGTGTGTGGCTGGAAAAAAGCAGACGATTTAGAGCTGTTCTAGTAAGCATTTTGGACTCTTACCCACACTTTCTGGGCCCATGTGGTATAATCTTCCAGAATTAGAACTAACATAGTTAAACATTCAGTATTCAAGAAACACTCCTACAGGATCGGTTATATTGGACTGCTATTTTGACACATATGTCAAAGTGCCTAAAACTATTTCAAGAGGTAGAAAAATTAGCTGGATTTCCAGGAGTCAGGCCAATGAATGCTTAAAAGCTGTGCTCAGGCAAATCATTAGCTATCTCATGATAATTCCACAACATGTGAAATTGCTATTATGATACATGTGTTAGTGGTAGAGTTGCCAGAGCTGGTAGCTGTAGTGATGTTGTCAGCACCACTAAGCTAAACTAGTAGAACAAAAGGGAACAAAGGAAAACAGTCACAACAAGCAGAAGAATCTGTATCTGTGATGCCTGTGGCAAAATCTAACTAATTTCTCACCCAAGTCACAAAAGCAGTCTATAGAAACTATAAGAGAAATCAAATAATTATTTTGATTTTTGTACCAACTTAATACAGATGGTAAGAATACTCTTTTCTGTTGTTGTTTTGTGTTGTTATTCTAAGTACATCTAGGCAGCTTCATGAATAACCTCTATAATCAGAAGTTAAAACTTTGCATGACAGGAATAAAATTTCTTATTTTTAGAAAAAGTTATCATACCTGTTTTCTTTGAGTTTCTTTCAATATTTTCCACAAGTTTAATAATACTTTAGCAAAATAAGTCTTTCATGAAATATTATTACTTTAACATAAAATAATTTCATTTTCTTGAAGGCCCAACTCGTGTTTCCTTGCAAGTTCTCTTGAAATTGAGAAATATTCACAGAAATACCCATTGCACTGGAATATACTGTTTGGTTTGCAGAGCCAAAAGGAAGATATCAGCCTCAAAGTATCTGGATATATAACTAAATACCTGCATTCATTCAATATAGCCAGCTCTTTATCTGGCTAAAACCAAATGAGTGTCAGAAACACAGCAAGGACTGGAAGAGATATTTTGCTGGTGGGTAGTAGAAAAGTTTTATCCAGGCAAAGGAAAATCAAACCCAAAACCCAAACAGAACAAAACAAGAAGAAAAAAAAGCAGAAAAAACATGATTTACACTGAAATGTGTATAACTACAGTATGCATATGCACACTCTCATGTATGTATAACAAGGTTTTTGCGTGTGTATACAAAGAGAGGCACACACTGCAATGAAGCCTTTATTCAAATCACAATTCAAAATGGCCATATCCTTGTAACTGAGAGTTGTATTAATTAAGACCTGAAAACATTCCTCTAAACTGTAGTTGGATGCTACAACTGCTCTCTAATGTGGAAAATTCCTGTGCAGAGGAACTAAGAAACAAAACTATATAGGCACTGCTATTAATGCCTTATCACGTGAAAGCAGGGGGAGAATTTTTTCAACCCCTAGGGTTTGATTTGTCTATCAATGCCCCAGGAAAGCCAAGATGCTTGTGCCTCACCAGTCTGTCAGTGTCCTATTATACAGATCCTTCACCAAACAGTCCTGCTGGATCGGAGGGCGATTCAACTGACTTGTCCAGAAAATTCCCCAGTAACATAAGGGGGACTCCTCAGTGGGTCTTCCCACTTTATTTCACCTGTTGCCAGTGACTGCTAGTGCCAGTGAAGGGCTAATACTAACAGTTTACACAATAACACTCTTTATTATCAAATCATGACAAATTAAAGCTCAGAGATTCCCAGTGATAGGAACTGTCTGCAAAAACAAGCTTAAAGTGTCTATTTGGCAGGAAATGAATCCTGACCCTGAAAACAGACAATTCCAGAAAGACGATCCCTTATTAAAAGCATAAGATATTGTTTTTTCCTCATCACAGATCCTTATCACACAAGTACATCTGAAGACATTAATTTCATCTAAGACAAAAAGTTAAAAAGACTAGGAAAAAAAAAGTTTAAAAGACTAGAGAAAAAACTACTACAGCACACTCAAAATATTTAAGATAAGTTCTCTTTGAAGTAAATGAGTAAGATATTATTTTAGCAAAATTTCTACTTTAAAATAAAATTGTCTTGAAACTGTGTAACCCAACTTTCTTGAGGATTTAGATGATTAAACATTATACAGGATTAGTTCAATAATTTTTTCACTTAAGATATGCATGTTGGAGCTAGATGATCTTAAGGTTCTTTCCAACCCTGACTGTTCTATGATTCTGTGAGTTGCTTTCCTGTGCCCACCAAAAGGGAAAAGTGGTTAGTTTACACCAGTGTTCCTCTTTTTCTGCTTTTGTTGTTATATTGTCTAGCACTGAATAAATAAAACAGACAATAGCATAATTGAAAGTTTCATCAAATTTCATATTATATAGAGTAATTTGAAACTACAGGTTTGTCATCAAATCACTAACAGTAATTATGAAAATAACAGTAAAACACTTGTGAGCTTATCTTGTTTCATTTGTGTTTAATTTCAGGTAAATCACATTCAGTCAATATACTTTAAATGCATTTGTTTTCTCAGTACTTCATGTAAACTATCACTGTGATGTAATCTCACCTGCCACACTTACTGCACACATATTAAAATTATTTCAACTATTATTTCATTTTACTTAACAAATAAGTTTTCCAGTAAAGTACTTCACTTTCTATTGTTAGCTCTCAAAGGCTGTAATCTTCATCTATGCAAAGAACTTGTGCAGCTGAAAGTTCATTCTGAGTTCTCTGCCCAACTCCTGGGCACAGTAAGGGGAGTACACATGCTAAAATGGATAACCCCTCTGGCTCATTATGGGCACTCATGAGACTTTTGTGCAGATGTAACTCTTTTTTTGATTCTATGAGTTCATTCCTGCCTTGCAATGACTTTTTGCTCCCTTTGCTCTTGGAGTTACCTTCATTATCAGTTCATTTCTGGTTTATTTTTTTTCTTGAAGTACTTAATTTAATGCATAAAAATGACCTTGGAAATATAAATTTAAAATTTTAAATTTGCTCATAAAGTATTCCTTAAAATCACTTTGAAACCAAGACACTGGCAGACTTTCAGACTCTATTTAAAGGTGAAAAGGAACATTGAAAGAGTTCCTGCCACCTGGCAAGTTTAATTTGCATATTTATCACTTGGTTTCAATATCATTTTATAAACTGTTCAAATTTTTTTGTATCAGAAGCCTTCCTAAGAGGATTCCTTTATAACCTTCTCTTAGGAATGACAGTGACAATGATATGTTGCTCTATGTGCATAGGAAGGTTCAGTGAGCACACGTCAGGGAAAAATACATGTATCAATGGTTCCTTTTTGAGCCATTTAACAATTCCTTTTAAAATGAGTTCTACTTCCTATAATCACATACATTTTAAAAGTTTAATTTATGGTAGCATAAGTTATTACTATGGAAAGAAAGTTGGACATCTTAGTCAAAAGGTCCCTTGGTTGCCATAGATAGTCCAAGATGAAGTGAAAATTCCAAAGAGTTTTGCTCAGTCCAACAAGTTATAACTTAGGTTGCTGAAATTCATTGAACAGTGTCAGGTGCCACTGAAAGTCATGACATGGATGGGAATCTAAAGCAGACACCATTTCAACAGAATGCTGAATTGACAATTACACGAATGTATGACAGCAGCTTGGCACATTATCATAAAATACACTGAAGGAAAATACCACGCATATGCTTCTCCATTTAAACACAAATGCTGTATAGTTTTGTTATATGGCATTCATCGTTCGTAATGTATATTTGCACAGACCTTACCTCTCACTTCAACATAGGTCTTCAGTTTCAAATTGCTATTAGACAATCATATTTAGCAACTTTACCCCCTGTCAAACATTTATAACATTGGTCCTTACATAATTAAAAATGCAGAACAACAAGTGGTCCTTAATCCATCATGGCCTCTCAGATGAGTGTAACTGTCAATGCAGGTTAACTTCTCTGCAATTAAACCCATCTGCTCACCATTCTTGCACACATCCTATATAGGACGACTGCATGGGAGAACACTTGTCTCTCCAAATAAACAAAAAAAAATGTAACTGTCATTCTGGGAAAAGAACTCAGAGTATTAAGTAGCATAGATGCTAAAATTTTAACAAACAAAATATAGTTTATAACAATTGAATTGCATAAACGACAACACTCATTATGATCTTCTGATATAACAAAACTCCACATTCTCATGTCTGAAAATTATGTGGATTGGGAGATGAAAAGACAAAGCTTTCTTTCAAAACAGCCCTAGGCACAGAATTTGTGATCAGCTTTTCAGATCTAAACCTCTTTCCCTTTTGTCTTCCAATCCACTTTTATGAAATAATACAGCAAATAATATTGAAAACATCATTTTTCTCGTTGGCATAGAGGTCTTCCTCTCCTGTAAGTGTATCCAGTCATTGAAGCACAAAACAGTGAGCACAGCTGATGAGAAAAGCAAAAAAAAAAAAAAACCCAAAACCAAAAAGAACAGTAACAGCTAACTATAGATAGATACACACATAGACAGACAGACAGATGTCTGGTTCATTTAGAATAGGAAAGGTTTTTTTTCAGGTAACTTGTCTCCTTTAGGACAGACATTTTCACTAGATGGATATGAATATCTTCTGTGGCATTTTTGTTGCTGGGCAACAGCCTGGGAGATATATAAAGATGAGCCAATAAAATCAAATTTACACTAGCAGCCAAACCAAGAATTTCATATTCCTTGCATAGTTCTTCACAAATACAGTGTAATTATGCAAATCTTCCTCATTCTGTTAGTTAAAATGTTTGTCAACTGATCAGAGTTAATGTGAGGGAGACAAAATATCCATATGGCATTTTTGTAAAGCAAGATTATTTCAGACAGAGGGCAGGGATCCCCTTTGTACAGCTCTGTTCCAGCTCTGCCTGGAGCTGGAAATTATCCTTCAGCTGTTTCTTGCTGTAGCAGGGACGTATGCTTGTGCCTGCCAGAGGGGAAGGTCCTTCCTCAGACTTGGCATCACATCATACAAGGCCTAGCATAAGGCATTCATTAAAATCTGCACTCCTCAAAACCATGTTGTAATACAAGCCATAAGCTGTACTGGAACTACCACCTTGTTCAGCTTCATTGCCTCTGTAGAGATTATGCATCATAATCTTGCTCACACCACTAGATCTGCACAAGGTAAACTTACTGTAAATGAAGACAGTACTATTAAGCAAGTCTTGGGATATGGTATGTATTATAAAACAGGCTACATTTATTTAAGGAAAAACTGGCACCCTGTACAAGCAGAAAAGCTGGATCCCTTTCAAGTGATTCTTTCAAGCCTTATTTAGTGTCCACCAGCCCTGCGTTTGAAATGCCTAAAGCCAGACCAGCAGTCTGCAAGACATGACTCATGTAAGATACTTTCTTGTGATCACTGAGCAAGAGGCATATCCCTTCCGCTGACTGTGCTAGCGCGTGTAGCCTCTATCTGCCAAACTCAACAAAAAACTGTAGAGCCTCCATGAGCTGATTTAGAAATGTTAACTTTCTGCTAGTCTTTTTTATTTTTCTGGTTAATTAATAAGGATCTCTTTCTCAAGCCTTTTTCCCTCAAACAATATTTGAAAAGCTTCATCAATGTCATCTTTAGATCTCACCCAGTTTTTCTGTAACAGAGTTCTCTACTAAAAAGACTTTCACTGTACAGAATTTAAACCCAGTTGTTACTAAAACAAAAGATTTAATCAGGCACATTTCTTCCTAACATTAGAAAAGTTTATTGGTTCCTGACATTTTCTATTCTGGGTGTTGCTTTGTTGAATTGTGCACATGTAATCCATATAATTTAATTTTCACTGGCAGAAAATGAATTGAGCTTTCACTAACAGAACACACTTGGGCTAAGGTGAAACTTCCTGTTTTCAGAGGAAGTATATTAGACAAAAATTTTTATATTTAGTATATATGTTTCTTAATCACTCTTATAATTCTCTTTCTTCTACCCTTTAGGATAATGTTAAAAAGAAACCAAAACAAAGCGAATGAACAAAAACAAAACCAAAAACACTGTGACATTTTATATTTCCTCTCTCTTCAGAGAACATTAATTACTTAATGTCCACAAGATTTTAAAAACAGTACCAAATCACAATAACCAATTTCTTTTTCTACCTTCTTTATACATAGAACCAAGGAATGGTTAAGGCTGGAAAGGACCTTAGAGATCATTTGTTGCAGGACAACCTTTCACTAGGCTAAGTTTTTCAAACCCCATCCAACACTTCCAGGGATGGGGCAGCCACAACTTCTCTGGGCAACCTGTTCTAGTGTCTTACCCCCCTCATAGTAAACAATTTCTTTCTATTATCTAATCTAAGTCTCCCTTCTGTCAGTTTAAAGCCGTTCCCCCTTGATCTGTCACTACATGTTCCTGTAAAAAGTCCCTCTCCAGATTTCTTGTGGGTCCACTTAAGGTATTGAAAGTCTACAATAAAGTCTCCCCAGAGCCTTCTCTTCTACAGGCTGAACAATCCCAACTCTCTCCACCTGTCTTCACGGGAGAGGTGTTCCAGTCCTCTGATTATCTTTGTGATCATCCCTCTTGTGTAGGGAGCCCCAGAGCTAAATGCAATGCTGCAGTTGGGGTCTCAAGAGAGCAGAGTAGAGGGGCAGGGTCACCTCACTCTACCTGCTGGTCACGCTCCTTTTGATGCGGCCCAGGATACAGTTGGCTTTCTGGGCTGCACTGCACACTGCCAGCTCATGTTGAGCTTTTAGTCAATCAACCCTCCCAAGTCCTCCTCAGGGCTGCTCTCAATCCAGTCTCCACCCAGCCTGTATTTGTGCTCATGATTTCCCTGACCCAGATACAGGACCTTGAACGTGGCCTTCTTGAACTTCATGAGGTTCGCATGGGACCACCTCTCAAGTGTGCCAAGATCACCCTGGATGGCATCCCTTCCCTCCAGCCTATTGACCTCATCACACCACTTGGTGTCATGGGCAAACATGCCAAGGGTGCACTCAGTCCCACTGTCTGTGTCACCAACAACAATGTAGAACAGTCCCAATCCCAGTACTGACCCCTGAAGAGCAGCACTTGTCACCAGTCTTCACTTAGACATCAAGCTGTTTCTCTTCTCCCATCAATGCATGTCTGTTTTCATTCTGGTCATACCAGTAATTTTAGAGTGCTTGGGTTTTGCTATGAACAGAGTATCTGTACAGGATAAAATGCTGAAGTTCAGACATTTTAAATTCACTTCCTGAGGGAAGTGAAGAGATTATGCTTTCCAGAGTACAATATTTGAGCAATGTCATTAGTAAAAGGATAAACTGTTATGTTATACTGAAGTGCTGCTTAGGCATGCACTCTCTGAAGAGAAAATCATCAGGAAGACTAATTTAAACCAGGTTCTGATGCTGTTTCTGTCACTGACACCAATGCACAAGAATGAAAGGGTAAGTAAATGTGTGAGATATGACCTGGAAATATGAATTTATTTCTTGGGTCAGACATAGTGTGCTTACATTGCAGGACTCAGAATTTAGGAGGGAAATGGTTTTCAAAAGCAATAGAGTTGGAGTTCAAAGTGTAAATTAAATTTCAGTTGTGTCCTGAAAGATGTCCAAGAAGCCTGGGTAAGCATAGGTATTATTCAGTATATAAAGCTTTGGGTAATTTTTCTTTGTCTTGGTAGCAGTGGTCGTCTAATACAGAGAATGTAAAAACAGGTGAGTAGATTATTTTGATCACTAATTCACAGTACTAGTTAAATTCACTGCATATATCACTCATAAACAAAGAAATCAATGTTAATAAAAACAATATGTCCAAATTTAGGGCTGTTTTGGAATTCAGACTGCACTTTCATTGCATCCATTGCTACTTTGATGAGGAATTTGCAAAACCTACCTCATTAGCAAAGTTCCAGCATTATATATCATGTCCCACTGGTTCTTAGAGATCTTTTCTGGTATAAGTTGTTATGCTTATTTTAAGCATGTATAAGACTGCTTGTGACTGGTGCTACAGTATTCTTATGTGTTCTCTGGGATTACCTCATTCAGTTTGCAAATTCCATGTTCATCAAGAAACAGTAGCCAATATCTTGATCATTTGTTTGGAGGAGATCAACCTTGGTAAACTATCTGGTAAGAGAACTCAAAAATGATATACTGAGATATCAGACTGCTCTTTGATCTGCGGTCTAAGGTCTATTTAAATTGTCATCAATACAGCCAAGGTGGGCTAGATGTTATAGCATATGGCTGGAATATGTTATCAAAACAGTTGGGTCACATATTTACATGATTCCATGAACTTCAGTGGCAGTATGATTATACTTGAGGAAATAAAACACACAACTCGGTCCATGGAAGGTGACACTTGTCTATGGACAGAGAACTTGACATCAAGCTGTATTACACTAAAAAGTTATTCAGTCTAACCAGGCATATGTGATATAATGTGGAAACATACACTGTATTGCTGGTAGTGAGACGTGAAACAAAGAATCGAGCAGACTTTAACAAGTCAAGGTCCAGATCCCTTCAGGAAGTGCCTCTAATCTTGAAAAGCCACATTTGGTGAAAAAGGGTAGGGACCTCTGGTTTTTAGAGGACAAGTTATCTTTCCCTCTTACATTTCATAACCCCTAAATCAACCCAAGATTTTGGAGACCTACTGCCATGACAGTGTATGATACATGCACCCGGTCATTCAACGTGTCTGGACAAAGATCTAGTTATGAATCAAAACTATTATAAGACTACTCTTCAATCAGCCATTTTAACATGTGTCACCCTCTCAATCATGCCACTGCTGAGCATTTTCACTTGTTTCCAGCTTATTACTAGTATACTTAGCCAGAATGACAGACTGGATTAACTTCTGAGATAAATACACAGTTTAACTGCTAAAGCATCTTACATGATTCTAGATGGGATTTGTCTTCAAAAATTTGAGAGAAAGAAACATGCATCACAAATTATATATTGCTTGATGGAAATCTTGAAAATCCAGCAGTAAAACAGCTGTCAGATTTTGTTTTAAACTGCAGGGTTTATTCTCTTACCCTAGAGACTTAAGGTTTTACGTAACTTTTATCCCATCTAATGTCAGTCTAGAGTGAACCAGGCTCTACTAATTTTAGTGGAAAATTCTCTTAGTTTGCAAGCATTTTTCAGTGTGTGCTAGTTCATTTGTCAGGTTGCACTTAATATACACCATAATAAACTTCAGTTTATATATATTTCACTCATGCTGGGAATGTACAAATAGGCAAAGGAAAACGTAACTCCCTGAAAACCACATTCCACTTAATGTCAGCAACTGCTTAGTAGGCTCCTTTATGACCTTATTTAAATCATGTACTGCAAGGTACAACAGAGTTTTTTGTAAGCTAAATGGAACTGTCTTATTACTCTTCCTAAGTCAGTGCAACAGAACTCCTTGGTATTCTTTGGGGTACTTTCTCTTTCTGACATTTGCATTAGAGCTGTCATGGACGGCAGTGCATGTTTGCTACCAGTACTTAATCACCACAGGTTTTTAAAGCCTCCTCTTAAACATCAGCTAGTTTTATACAAGCAGCTCTACTCTCAACTGGTTAAAATTTAAGGGCAAGCTACCAGACAGTTTTAAAACAGAAACTAAAATACCCTGTTGTACCTTCTGCTTATATGTAAATACTTCTGCTGCCTTGCAATTTAGTTGGCCCATTTACCTAACTACCTCATGTTGATTATAATCACTCATCTTCATTTTTCCCATATGTACAGAATAAGAAGAGAAGAATTTAAACTGCAGATGCTCCTCCTCATTTGTTTACAACACATTGTGGAAATATTGGAAAGCTCAAAAAGGCACAAGTAGTCTACATATCTGTCTCTTTTATTCTTCTTTCCCTCACCTTACATATGTTATGTATATATGTGAGTATATATACCTATACACTCCAGCATACTTTATATCTCCATCAAAAAAGGAAAAGTTCAGGTAACATAAGCTAGACCTTAAATACCACTAATAAGTCTATTCTATGTAAAGGAAACCCATTAGTTGCAATGGCCTTAATGTTTCACACTGCCTGAAGTACCGTCCATTATTTAAGCAGTGAATTTATTTATAAAAAATGAGGAATGGTCTTTTTTCATGGAATATGAGAATAACATGAAAACATCTATTTCTTTTGTTAAATGTTTTTTCAAAATATATTAAAACAGGTATTCTTTTTCAAATAGAATTTGAAAATTGTTTTGATTTATTTAGGGGAAAAGAAGGGCATGAACATTATAACATTTTTTACTTTTCTAATACTTTTATTTTTGTAATTACTTGCTCTTTACCTTTTGCCTACTAATTTTTAGGAGAAAAAAAAAAGCCTGTTAGACAAAGAGGTACTCTGAGGATGTAAATAGAAAGAAGGGATAAGAAAGACATAGTCTTTTGGAAAAAAAATAGTTTCAAAATTTTACTTCAAAAATAAATCATCTTTCAAAAAAAGGTAAAAGTTTTTACTTTTGCATCAAGAAAACTACTTTTTCATCTTAAACAGTGGAGCTGTTACAGCAAGTCCAAAGGAGAACCACTAGGATGATAAAGGGGATTGAGGACCTCCCGTATGAAGACAGGCTGGGAAAGTTGGGGCTGTTCAGCCTGGAGAAGGCTGCGTGGAGACCTCAAGCAGCCTTCCAGTATCTGAAGGGGGCCTACAGGGATGCTGGGGAGGGACTATTCATTAGGGACTGTAGTGATAGGACAAGGGGTAATGAGTTCAACCTTAAACAGGGGAAGTTTAGGTCAAATATACAGAAGAAATTCTTTAACATGAAGGTGGTGAGGCACTGGAACAGGCTGCCCAAAGTGATAAATGATCCATCCCTAGCAGTGTTCAAGATGAGGTAGAATGGAGTCTTGGGTGACATGGTTTAGTGTGAGGTGTTCCTGCCCATGACAGGGGGGGGTTCATAATTTTAAGGTCCTTTCCAACCCTAATTATTCTATGATTCTATGATTATATTTAACGTGTCTGCAAAAATCAGTACTGTGATTTTGTACTGACAAGAAGCTGTAAGGATTTTTTTTTCATCAGTTTTAATGATGTATTATACTGTGATAAAATACTTCTGCTTTAGAAAGTCCTTAAAGAATATGTTTAAATTTAAACTTCTGGTTTCACTTACAGCAATAACACGGTATTCTTTGATGTTATAGCAGTATTTACTGAGGCTCGCAAACAGTAGCATGATGTCAGCAAACACTTCACTGCCAGAACTGAAATATGTAATATTGCTTTGCACACTTAAATTTAAACATGTGCTCTAGTAAGAAAGCCCAGTACCTGGCAGTCATCTCTTGGTCACTTCTGCTTGCTGCCCACACAATGTAAACAAGCTGGCTACACTGGCATTGCTAGTAATGAACCATAAACACTGTACTGAGTTTGCAAAGCCTCAGCACTGATGTTTGAAAGTCCTTCTCTGGATTAAGATTTCTTGACCTGCCTGCAGCTTCATTTTATTCTGTTTAGCTTTGACAGCAGTTTCTCTAATTGACCAGGCATCCATGGCTAGATTTATTTACTTTTGTTTATGTTTATGTGAGACAAGCACAATTTTAAATAGCAGCAACAAGCAGCTACTCTGAGCAGAAAACATTTGTGACTAACACAAAAACGCAGTGTAGGGAAACAGCCTGGTGCAACAGCAGAGGTTTTGTCAAGTAAAGCACAGGATGCTGAACAGAGGTGCACAGGCATGGGATGGTCAGAATTGGGACACAGGGTTGCCCTGAAGGCCCCCACAGCTATACACAGCTTACCCATGGTCCTTTACAGAAATGCAGACCTGAACAAAATGAGGCTTAAAAGTGACACAGACAACACAGAAATAGTATTTAACATATGTAAAAGGTATCATATATGGTAAACTTGACTGTAATATGGAACTGCAGACCAGTGAAGCAGCAGAAAGACATAATGTGTGTTACTAAACATATGGAAAATAACTGAAGGGAATCCTAGACCAAGGAAGAAGGAGTGATCAGCTTCGGCATAATCCTGCCAGTGAAGGACTCCAGATGCAGAAGACTCTGTGTAACACATCCCACTTTAACACCAGCAAGTGCCACCTGGAAATTAGGACTCAGAGGAGCAGTGGCAGGGTGAGCATCGCTCCAGGTAAAGGAGTAGAAACTAAGATTCAACTGCTAATTTTTCTCCTATTTTTTTTTGTAACAATTAGAAGTAGACTCACAATTCTTGAAATATGGTACTAAGATTTCAGTCATAGTAAAAATAAATTATTAGCTTTATATACTTGTTTTTATATATATAACATATGCCTGCTCTTTGCATATAAAAAAGATTTTGAGCATAACAATGAAGAATTAGACTGTTTGTAGGAAACCTTAGTATTACCAGAACAAAAATTAGTGCATTGCTGGAGTGAAGGCAGCATATTCTATGAGGCAGAATTCTTTCTTTAGAAGAGAAATAACCTCAGGGATATGTCAGAAAGCAAAATTCCTATTGATCTCTTATTTTGCTCAGCCAAGGATAACACAAGAAGCAACACTCTCAGATAAAATTTGCATGACAAACTTTTTCTGGAACAGTTTGTTGATCTGGACTATGTGAGGAAGTATGATTAAGTACCAAATTAATTAGACTAGGGAAAAAATATTGATACAGGGTGTACAGGGACAACTTTTTAACTTTTTTAAACGCAGGTCCAGCTAAGCCCTTTTCACATAAACAGCTGTATATTGGATCATGAAGATGATTTATTTTCTTCCTAAATGCTCCCGAGTGACAGGCTTCTCTACTTATCCTGTCAACATGTTCCCAACTATCACATTCCATCCTGGTACCTGTAGTAGTCTTAGGTCGCTCCATACTCCTTAGAGTCTGTAAAACATCCTCTCTTTTGTTTCTCTGATGTGAGTGACATGGGTATTTGTTAAGCCTTTGGTTCATCAGCAACTTAGTTCCCTTTCAGGTTCTAGTTTCCATCTTCCACAGCTCTTTTTGCATGTTTTTTTAATCTGTCTCTCTTGCCTCATCTATTTTTTCTGTTCCCATTTTATTGTGTTATTTCCTTTTTTTTTCTGATCTTCAGGATAAAAGTTTTTCCTACTCTACCATTTTTGTTAGCCCTGCTTTTTTTTCTCTGTTGACAGATGTTTACACTTCTGGAGTTGCCCATGCAGTTTCTGCTCTTTCCTGTTCCATCGTGTCAGTAAAAGATCTCCACATTCAGACAGACCCACTCCTAAGTGTTACTCCAAAAAAAAATGGCATGATTACAAAATAAGTTTTTTCTTGACTCACAGACTATCAAGGCAGGTCAAATTAACTAGCTTTTGGAAAACCTGTCCCTGAAATTGTAGAATCAAAGAATCTTTATGTTGCAAAAGATCTTTAAGATCAAGTCAAACTGCAAATTTAGCACTGTCAAATCCACCACTGAACCATGTCTCTAAGTGCCACATCTATGTTTTTTAAATACCTCCAATCATTTCCCTTGGGCAGTTTGTTCCAATGCCTGACAGCCATTTCATTGAAGAAATTTTTCCTAGTAGCCAGTCTAAGACTTCCCTGGCACCCTTTGAGGCCATTTCCTTTTGCTCTATTGCTTGTTACTTGGGAGAAGAGACCAACATCACTCTGCTACAAACTCCTTTCAGGTAGTTCTAGAGGGTGATGAGGTCATTCCTGAGCCTCCTTTTCTCCAGGTTAAACAACTGCAGTTCCCTCAGCCAATCTTCATATTTTCTCTACATCCATCAACAACTTCATTGACTTTCTTTGTACATGCTCCAGCACCTCAACGTCTTTCCTGTAGTGAGGGGCCCAAAAGTGAACACAGGATCTGAGGAGTGGCCTCTCTGGTGCCAAGTACAGAGGGACAATCACTTCCCCCCTGCTGCTGGCCACACTTTCTGATATAAACCAGAATGATATTGGCCTTCTTGGCTACCTGAACACACTGCTAGCTCATATTCTGGCTATATCCCCAGGTATAGCTTATACCCCCCTTATACTCCCAGGTAATTTTCTACTGGGCAGTTTTTCCAGCCACTCTTCTCTAACTCTGTAGCACTTTATGGGGTTCTTGTGCAGGACACAGAACTAACAGGTGTTGAATCTCTGTTGTGGTGTAAACCCAGCCAGTAACCAAGTACCACATGCACTCACCCCTCCCCCTCAACCAGGCAGGTTGGGGAGGAGAATAGAAAGAATGTTAAACCTGCATATAAGAACAGTTTAATAATGAAAATAAAGTACAATGTAGTAATAATACAAATAATATCATCAATTACAATCCTGATAATAATAAGGGACAACAATAACAACAACAACAAAAAAAAAGTAATGAAAACTCAGAAAACACAATTGCTCACCACCTGCTGACAAGCACCTAGCCTGACCTGAACAGTGATCAGTCCCTTCTGAGTAACTCACACCAGTTTATATACTGTGCATGATGTGCTGTGGTATGGAATACCCCCTTGATTAGTTTGGGTCAGGTGTCCTGTCTCTGCTTCCTCCCAGCTTTTTGTGCCCCTTCCTCACTGGCAGAGCATGAGAGACTGAAAAGTCCTTGACCAGGGTAAGTGTTACAGAACAACAACTAAAACATTGATGTGTTATCAGCATTGTTCTCAGACTAAAGCCAAAACATGGCACTGCAATAGTTACTAGAAAGAAAAATACTTCTGTTCTAGCAGAAATCAGGTCATTCTCTTTCAACTGGCCTCAGTCCATTGATCCAGTTTGTCCACATCTCTCTGTGGAACCTTTCAACTAATGATTAACTATGTAAAATACTCAGATGGCAAATAAAGGAGATCATATCTTGTGACTGCGTAATATACTAGGTACATAGTCTACTAAAACCCATGGAATACAGTGTTTTCCTCAACCCCTTAATTTAATAAATCTTACATTGGTCTAAATAACAGCTGGTGGATCTCAGACCCAAGTTGAAGCCATGTCACCAGCCCTGCCTCCCACTGCCCCTGCAGATCTTTCCTGGTCAGGTCTTAGTCAGTCTGTCCCCTTGCAGTGCCCACGGCTGCTGAGGGGACTGTGGCCTCCCACAGCCCTGCCTGCCACAGTCAACAGCCAGAGGGTGAGGGCAGGGCCCTGCCTGTACCTGGGGCAACCCTGACTTCCCTGGGGTCAGAGCATTCCCACCATGATCCCTGGAAGGTGTTTCTGGTCAAGCAATCTGTCCATAGGAAACATCAGGTTCCCCTTTGCTTATGGTCCATCCTGCTCAGTCACTCCTGTCTTTTTCCCATTTATTGTTTTCGATCAGGTTAAATGGCTGTGTGTGGGAAAACTGTACTCTTGAAAATGAATCCTAGTATTGCTCTTAACATGCTTGGAGAGTATATGTATCCACATCTGAAATCAAGATGGGGCATTGCTCACTTAGCTGTTCACCTCTCAAATTAATATTTTATAAAGGATATCTTTAGTGAAGCAAAACTCCAGTTATGGAGGAGATCATAACACTGTGGTGGGGGTTTTTAATAAAAAGTGAAGGAAAGCTTAAGTTATATAACTTGTATTTCTTCCCAGATTATTCCTAATCTAAAACAGGTTTATAAATGTGATATAAATTAAATGTTCATCTAATGTTTATAAACATTACTCCTGGAATGGATCAATGTTTACTTTGATTTTAATTATGGAAAAATCAAATATTATCTGTAGTGTGTTAATCTGAGCTTCCTTCAAGGACCTGTGATTTCAAGCCCTAAGCCTTTTGAAGCCTGTTGCAAGATTTTCTCTGCTGTTTATGCTGTACAAGCTCTTTTCCATGGGGTTTAAAACATGACAAGATATTTTAAGATGCAGAACAACAGAAACTTGTAATGGAAATCTGCAGAAGAGCAAGTAAGTATCTACTTATTTGTGATGAAATGAGGAGCCCTAGTGTGGAACACATTTTCATATAAAATTTGTCATCCAAGTACTTCAAGTGTTTTTAAATTTAGGGCTTTTCTGTCAACAAGATTTTAGTGGGTTTTGTCTACACAAAGTCCACAGCATTATTTTTAATTTTTGTTTGGGTGTTTAGTTTGTTGGCATTTGTTTATTTGTTAGGGCAGGAAGAGTGTTTCTAGATTCAGAAGTCAGGTAGTGTTTTTAAACCACGTAAAAATCTTTCAAAATTACCTGAACTTTATCACTTCCATAACTGTAGGTCTGGACAACTCTAGGGAACCATTTTGTTTCTGAAAATTTGCTTATATTTTGGTATTTTTGCAAAATTGTGAAAAAGCTAGAAATAGCCTTGTGCTACCATAAAATATCAATCTCAGCTACAGAAAAAGCCTCCCGCAGATCAGGTGCCTTGGTCACTCAATCTTAGTAAGAGTGTTATGTGTTTTTTTCAATTCCTTCTACACCAGTAGAAAGTTCAAATGTTGGTGAGGAGAGATGTCCGATACTAATTTTTATGCAAACCATTGCATGATTTCTTTGAATTTAAGAATTGCTAAGAAGATGAACCATTATGGCAAAAGGTCCTGCTAATGATGAAAGATGCAAGGTAGTATCCTGGCATTCACCATGGTATCTGTGGTATTCCCCATTTCAGACTTGTTTGATGCTTAAGTACTAAACAAACTAAACTAATTCAAAGATAATTTTGGACTGTGCCTTAGGTGTGGATTTGGAAAATAGTAAACAGACTAGGACTTGGAGAACTTTTACATGGGCTGGCTGTGGAGCGGTAATACTACAGCTTGCCAGCCAGAATCACTGGAACTACAAAACAGCACCTGCCATAAGAAGAAATGTGATCTAATGCTAATTAAATCAATGAATGAAACATGCTATTCTAAACTATCTAGCTATAAAATAAAAATAGCACAACAGTATTCTAGTCCTCTCTTCTTTCATGACATTGTGTTATCAATACCTAATTGCTTCCAAATAAAAAGGCTATAAAGTATCCAAAAAAGCTGACAGATAAATACTCAAGTTTTAGCTGTTATTTCTATTGCAGCTGAATATAGTTTTCCTGTCATTAATACGTTCTCTGAATTTGTAAATGAGTATTCTGTTTATCGGCAATTCTATCACTTCCGCTTTAAAAAGGACAACCTGCCATTTTCTGAAAGAAATATATCTGGATGTTGGTTCTCTTTCTTATAGAATGGACTTTGAAGAGCACATGGCATAAATAAGAAGATCACAATTGTCTCTTGGTTTTGATAAATTTAGAAAGTAAGAAAACCCTCAATCATACAAGATCTCTGAAAGGAAAAAGAAAAATATGTATTTATTTTCTGATTTCAGGGTTTTGCCCATCAGTATAAAAGATGCAAGAACTCATGTTAACCTAGTTCACCTAATTCTGCAGATACTTCAAATACTGAATAACTCCTACAGAGACTATTCTGTCATAAACCTGAGTCTTTTCCTGCCTTTCCCAGATGTAGTTAACTGAAGCAATAATGCACACAGAGAATTAATTTATATAGATAAATTAAATATTTCTAGGATCCCTTTCCATAATCATTGAAAAGAATAATTAACCTCTAAAAGTGTAATACATCAAAAAATGGTCAATTTTTGTCATATTCTCTGGTATTTCTATAAAATCCTTCCAAAATGACCTTGCGTATGTAATAGATTGTATCAGATACTGGGTTCAGGTAAAACCAACATAACAAAACCAAAAACAACAGTGTCAGATAGAATTCAAAGTCATGTAGACTTCTGTTACTTCTATGTATACTTAATTAATCATGAAAATTCTATTTTTAATTTCATTGCAGGTTGAAATATTGTTCATGCAAAATCCTTCTGGAAAAAATAAAAAGTACACTAATTTTTGTATTTTCTTTCTACATCTTGGTGGCCTACTTGTAATGACTGGACATGACAAGGGAAAAATGTTTAGAAGGTAATGCAAGTTACTTGGCAGACCATGCAACTTAACAGATTGTGAATAAGGGGGAGATAAAACATTTGAAGGAAGTTGAAAAGTAAGATATTCACTTTTTTAAAAGAGGAAGGCTATTGTGAGAAATAAGTACTGCTGTTGGAGAAAAATGAGCGTGTATGTAACAAGAATTTGAGCATCTGATTTAAAATAGCCCCAGCTTCTGTAGCCAGTGAAAAGAAGAAAATATCACCACCTGAAATCTTATCCAACTCCTCTGCTAACAAGAGGTGGGTTAAGTAATTTTCCAGAAGTCCCTACTAGCTAAATAGAGTCTAAATGGGTAATCTGGCCTCAACACCTCAATCTTTGATTAAATCAAATCATTCAATGATTAAAATTGGTTTGAGTTAGCTTCTGATGGGAATTCTAGAAATATACTGAAAACAATGAAGAATTAAAACTAGATTTAGTTAAAACCTAATTGTCACTCATTAAAGCAAATACGAATAAAAGTTTGAAGTCACAGAATCACAGATCCATGACAGATCAGCAAGTCTATTTCCCTGTCCTAGGGCACGATAACTTAGATTATAATCTTCTTGAGAGTGTCACAGTCTAGTTTGTTCTTAAAGATTCCTTCCATAGCAGAAAACAAATATCCTGTCATTGCTTTCTTTCCTGCAGCAACCTTTTTAACTCTTTGGAGATCTGTACCATGTCCATTCTCAAAATTCATTTCTTTTGACTAAAAGACCCAAAGTTGGACACATTTAATATATGAGAAATCATTATTTTTTTCTCATTTCTGCAGTACATCAGCTTGGAGTATGGCAAGTGGCTGATTTAGACCAGGTAAGTGTAGGACACATTTTTTTATTCATAACCCTTCCAATTGTTCCTTTCCTCAGTTTTTGACTATTTTGGACATGTAGTTGTCACTAACTAGGCAAGATTACTCTTTTTTAGAACATCTAGGTGCTCTTGACCTATTCTCAGCTTGCAATTCAGTGATGCACCCTGATGCCTTTACTGCATAGCTGCGATCTACAAAGTTATTGATTGCTAGACGAATATGCCTGAGCAGCAGCACCTTTCCCTTTTCCCCGTTAAAGAACATCGTGCATCTTTCATGTCGCATACCATCAATTTTCCAAGATAATTTTGAGTCCCAAATTCCCTCTCCTGTATTTGAGGAATGTCTTTCAAAATGATGTAATCTGTGAGTTGAACAAGCACATTTCTTCATTCTTATTGTTAATAAGAGTATTGAAAGCAACAAATGTCTAATTCTGCTTGATAACCTTTTGCTATTGCTAATAGCAAAACACTGAGGTGCATTCAGATTTCAATGAGTTCATAGCCCAATACGTTATTTTCAGCTAGACCATACTTCCTTGTTTGCACAAAGAAAGTCGTGTCAGAAGACTTACTAGCATGAAAAAATGACATTTGCTACTATCCACAAGTCTTATTGCCATGTCAGGGAAGGAAATTAAATTGGTCTGACAGAGCTTTTTGCTTGACAAATCCATACCTCTTCAAAGACATTTTCCTCCCTCAGTTGTTCAGCTTTGAATTTCTGAACTGGAACTGGCGCTGTCATGAGACCTCAGTTGTTTTCTAATTACCACAGAACTCTTAGGACAGAAAAGGTCTAAATTGCTTAGTTTTAAATGTAATTTTTTGTAAGCTTTTTAGTAGTTAGAAGAAAAATATGTAAATAAGCTTTTACCTTACTTCTGCTAGTGCTTTATTTGAATGCTGTCTCCAGTATACAGATGATTGAACCCTAAACCAACTTATTTTGACTTATTTTGACTTTTTTTACTTTTTTTTTTTTACACTTAGCACTCAGCATTATCTATAAAAAAAGTATTTTATATGTGATTATAGCATGGGACATTCTTACATGAACAATATGAGTAAAAGTTTATTCCCATGAATTTGAGTTCTAGGGCAAAGCTGTACGTTCTCCATAGGTGTTGTAATTTCCTTTAATTCCCAGGTGCAGAAATAGCAATCAACTCTTAAAAAACAAAACAAAACTAAAAAAAATAAATTCTAAACAATTGCCCATTCTAATACAATAATCTATGGTTACCTATTTTTGAGATTTTTTTTGAAAATGCTGTTAAAACAGCTGACCATTTCATTGATAAATGTTCTTTATTTATAAAATAAAGAGAATTAGTCTTTATTCACAAAATTAAAGTTAAAAGTATTTTCAACTTATGGGAGGGTCACTATACCACACACTGTAATGATACAGCTCACACTGGGCAATCTCAATGTCTGATGGAAAAAATAATCTGTAATATTCAATAATCAAAGATGAAAAAATGCCCTGAGAGCAAGGTATCTGATAACAACTTTATTTGTTGTTTGCAACAAGTCATGCTGAAATACAGAAGAGATTCAAGAACTTAATACAAAATGAAGTTATCTGCTAAGGGGGGTTTCTCTTGTCCTTTGTTGAAGTGCTAGTAAATATGTTTTACTGACATGTTACCTGTGTATTTCAAGAATATGAGAACATTGCCCTCAAGCAAATGGCTCGGTCACTTTAAGTCTGTTTAGATAAAGCAGTTAGCTGGACTCTGTTTCTGAATGCTATCCAGTTGTCCAACAGAAGCATACTCTTACTGTGCTTATTAGCTGTCTAACATTTGGCAAATGGTTTATCTTTAACCTTTGTTTTGTTTTTTTTTTTTACCAGATCTGTTTTGAGCAATTCAGCTCTTTCAGTATAACCAAACAGATTTACAAAAAGCTAGAAGATAAATTTCACTGCGCATTATGAAAGTACATTTGAGAATACGTTGACAACCAAAAGTATGGGCTAAATATGACAGCAGTGTTCAGTCACCATTACTGAAGTTTTTACAGTATGGTAAGACATTGTCTGCTCTCCACTTTTTTACAATCTTTTTCTTCTTCCTTATCGATTTTGAGGTCCCTTAATGTAGGAAATTGCTTCAGTGGAGTTAGGATAAATGTTCCCAGCTCAAAATCCAAGAAGAGAGAAGTCAAGAGCATGAAAAACCTCTTATATTTTAAGAAAAACTTGTGATGCAGATTTTTGTTTTTAAAAATTCCTTTGTTGGCTTTTATTATTGACAGCTTAAGTTCATCTCCAACCACACATGCATATATGAAGACTTCTTTTTTTTTAATTAAAATGTGCAATATGACTTCCATTTTTTTGGAAACAGCAGCAAATTACAGTGTGCATTTTTGATTGCTATACATTTGGGAAACAATTTGACAAAAGCAAGGAGTTGGTATTGATTAAGGATAAGTAGTTCTGGTAGGAGAATCATTTTCCAAAGTCAGCTTTCTGCTAACAGTGGCTAGAAGGTGAGAACAGAATATAATTACAGTAAAAATGTTCAAATTTGATTTTAATCTAAGCTATTAATAAATCCTTTAAAATTCATTTCTTGTTGATTACATTCTCTTCTTTTTATAATCCAATTTGATGGCAGTGTTAGGCCTTTCAGACATGGATACGTGACATTTGAGAGTTAGTTAAATGCCACTTAAATCAATCTTCTATCTTTGCTATTAAAACTGATGTCTGTCTATAGGCATCAATAACTCTTCCAGCCTAATCTTGGTACCTTGGAAGGTGATGGAGTAACTTAATTGAATGTTTTCACAATGTATACAGAACTGCCTCTCTCTGGGATCTGTTCAGCCTGGAGAAGAGAAGGCTGTGTGGTGATCTCATAGCAGTCTTCCAGTATCTGAAAGGGGCCTACAAGAATTCCAGAGAGGGACTATTCTTCAGGGACTGTAGTGGTAGCATAAGAGGTAATGGGTTTAAAGTTAAACAGGGGAAGTTCAACATAAGGAAGAAGTTCTTTACTGTGAGGGTGGAGAGGCACTGGAACAGGCTGCACAAATAAGTGGTAAATGCTCCATTCCTGGCAGTGCTCAAAGGGAGGTTGGACATGGGTGACATGGTCTAGGATAAGGAGTCCCTGCCCATGGCAGAGGGGTTGGAACTAGATGATCTTAAGGTCCTTTCCAATCCTAACTATCCTAACTTTCTATGATTTCTGCATGTTTTAAACATCTGATTTTATGAATATATAATGTCAAGCTCCAATCTGGAAAAGTCTTCATGAGGAACTTTATTACAACTTGGATTTACTCATTGTGGTATTACTAGGAAATGTGCAGTGGAGGCAAGAGTGAAGAATTAGTGGCCTCATAGTAAAGGCCAGCAAATTATCCATATTCTCTTGTATGATTTCTTAATATCCTTCCTATATAATGCATTCTTTAAAATACCTTGGCTAGCACCAATGTTTTTCATGTTCATTGAACTTTAATGCATTCACAGGATTCAAAATATTTTCAGAGACTTTTCAATTCTCTTGATCCAGCACTTACACATTGCAATGTTTATGCAAATCAGGAAGAAAGCGATCTTTCTGATAAACAACTTGACCCTTTTCTATTCCTTGTGTTACCTTAAGTGCAGCAGATACATGGCATTTTTGTACATGTGGATATTTGTATAAGCTGAGATAAATGCCTGCTGGTTGCGAAGAGTAGTGATACAAAGTAACTGGAAAAGTAAAATCAACAGTTTGACTCCTGGACTCACAAAGGCAGCTTCAATAGAGCGTTTCACCCCACTGTCCTGTTTCCAGCCTTGTGTTCATGTTCAGCTTTACGCTTTCTTACCTTTCTACCACAGCACTCATTCCAATCACAGTCAATCACAGTCATCTGCAATTACATTACTTACTTCCTTTTTCGTGACTGGGCTTTCACAGAGTGCTGCTGTGGTACAGAAGTGTTCCTGTTGTCCTGACCTGTCGGCTATCCAGAATGGCAACATGACAGATGTTTTCTGTCTCTCATATTAGTCTTACCTGATTTTTCCTTACTAAACCTATGGTAAACGAGGGATGAGAAAGAAAAAGTATGCCTGGATACTGTTGCCTGTACAGCCAATTATGTAACTGAGGAAGACTCCTGCATACATATACAAATGAAAAACACATAGGCATAGTTTTATGTATATGTATTTACAAGGACAATGGCTTAGCACTGACAAGTCCACCACTGAACCATGTCCCTAAATGCCACATCCGCATGTCTTTTAAATACCTCCAGGGATGCTGACTCAACAACTTCCCCGGGCACTCTGTTCCAATGCCTGAAAACCTTTTCTGTAAAGGCTTTTTTCCTAATATCCCATTTAAACCATTTATATTTCTAAATTAAGTCTAAAAAATTAGTGATAATAATGCTAAGTGGTTAGACACCACAGAAGCTTTGCCTATGTTATATCATCATACTCTGAAAAACATATCTGTTATCCCCAGTATTGCTTTGGAAATGCAGAAATGAAGACCAGTGGCTTATGCAAGGCCTGTGAGATGGTTTCTCATATGAATTTTAGTGTCAAACAACCTCATTCCAATTTATCATTAGGTGTCTCTTGCTAGCCCACATTATTTGGCACATAAAATAATTTATTTGTAAAAAAATGCAATTACTTGAACTACTGTGTCAATCTTTAGCTACTCTGTTTCACATAGCTACAAATCACAAAGATGTAGATACACCTTACTTTACTATTATTGCGCAAAACTCCTCATTAATACCTCAACTTGCTGTTATTTCCTACAGTGATAATGGATATAATGGATACAGGAGCACAGTGTGAGGATTCACAACCAAGCAGTAAAATTTAAATGTCCTGCTAACAAGAAAACAAAGCTTGTCACTACTGTTGAGACAGCTTATATTTACAAGTCTTCCATTTGTGACACATTATTTTGGAGGAAAATAGCTATTCAGAAACACATCTATATTAAGCAGTATGTTGAAGAACCTAAAGTGAGAACAGTTTCGGGTGCTGGTTTTGACAGGAAACTAAAGCAGATTGAGGGCCATTGAGACAAATGGAACTGAATTGGAGGTGAGGCTATGAAATTGTCCAGAAGGCCTATCCAATGCCTGCACTCGATACCCTGCAGGACGATCTACCCCAGCAGTGTTGCTAAATCTTGCAATTTTACTGCCCGCTCCATTATACTTTGAATGTTCTCAAAGCCAACTGGAAGTTATATTAGTACATTAGGATCTCTGTTTTCTTACCTTCAACTACAGGACCAAGATATCCATAAAAGCATGCACAACAGAAGCAAATTCACAAAGATACAGAACTTCTCCTTGGCTTAGATACACATCATCATATTTAAATTTGGTCATATATGTACTGCCACAAGTGTGTTTAAACACAAGAATTCGGTTTATGAGAACAGGTCTGGACCTGATTCTGTAATCAGAAAAGAAAAAAATACAAGTGAATTCATAATAAAATTAATAATTGGCATATGGGGGTGATTGTGTAACTTTGCTGCCTGCCTTGAGCAGCAGATAAATATGAAGGTATACTGTTAGGGAAAAAGAATGTAATTTGGAGACAAATGGATATAAATATATGGATTTGATTCTGAGTGATTATAAGGAATTTCATGCATGCTGGTTATTCACAAGCAAGTCAGAGCAGACAAAGCATCAGAGTTGATGGAAACAAGATACAAAGACTTTTTAATCTAAGTTTTTATTTTAGTCTTTTATTCAATGACAGCATTGTTACATAAAGAAAGGTAAATATTAATAATCTGATCTTTCCTTTCCTTTAGTGCTGTGGTAATTTACATATTTTTTAAAATATGGTACAGCATCAATGTTGGTTTTGTATTTCAGCTCTAATTATATATCTTCTACATTAGTATTATAAATTCATTTAACTACTAAGGAATTTGGGATCCCCCTTCTCTTATCCTGATATCACTGTTTCAGATTTGGGACTATTTCATGCAAATCTCTGTCTCTGATAATGAGCTTTGAAATTTAGCAAGCTAGTGCAATACTAATGAGGTGTTTCTTTTGGCTTTTTAGTACCACAAGCAACCATATAAATTAATGTATTCTAAAAGTTTCTCTGGAGCATGTTTTGTGATAACTGTGTCCCTCAACAAACTCAGCAAAACCAGTACTCTACATCAACACATAGTTGGCAAAACCACACTACTTACTCTATATTCTGATGAGTCCTTCAGGCCCATTATGCTTTGTCAGTGACTATATTCGACTCAACTCAAGATCTCAGTATCTTATTGGTAAAAACAGGAAATGGAAAAGTACTTTAATGCCCCCAGCTGCTACTACTTCATTACAGGCTCTACACATATCTCTCTTAGATCAAGGATCATTGACCTGATAAACTTCAATAGTTGATTACGTTTGCTTTCCATGTTGCTGTCATGAAGGTGCATTAATTAAGTAAATACATTAAAGTTGCATTTCTCTGTTGAAAGGCAGATGGTTAGTATGGGCCTGACAAAATAGGACTATTAATTTTACTATAAGGTTTAAACCCACTTAATTCAGATCATTACTTGGAGGACACAGCTGAAGTTGTTCTGCAGACAAAGATAAAAGTCCTGCAACCATAAAGGTAGTCCTACTGAAGCCTGCACAAGCTAGAGAGCTGCACGTCTGTTTTAGAATTAACAGGACAGAAACAGGACAACACCAAACCACATCATGAATGCAGACACTGTTTTGGTTGGTGATTATATAATTTATTAAAATTTGACTGTGATGTAGCTCATTTATGCTCTTCGTATTTGGGGCAGGGAGGTCATTATTGCTGAGATCCCAGCCTCTGTCCATGAGTTTTTCACTCAAGGACCCAATTTCTTCCATACAACAGACCGTGAGCTGCAGGCATAGCACACAGAAATTGTCTTTCCAAAGCTGTCCTTGGCACATTCAACAACAGGGAGCCAAAAGCAGTAGCAGTGGTTTGTGAGGAAAAGAATAACAGCTAACAGCTGTAGCCTAAGAAGACTTCCCTAGAGCCACTCACATAAAAAATACTCCTGCCTGGAGTATTTTTACCTCTCCAAGACTGAACTTGAAGCTACACTCATATCCAACCCAATATCTATGCTTAGCCACACTGGGACTGTATATTTTAATCTTTTAACTAAAGTTAAAGCTTTGTTTGATTTTACCAAGGCAAGCTCAGCACTTTTCTGGAAGTTGTGAATACTCTGAATACAGAAAAAGGATTATATAAGGTCAAATTCTAAACAATAGTACTTAAAGAAGGTAACGTAATGCTTTTCCATTGAAACAGACAAGACTTATTCTAAGTCAAAACAAAATTGCAAAGTAAACCTAAAATAAAATCTGAAGTTCTTCATCTCTTTTCCATTAGTTTCTCATCCATCAATCTGTTAGCAAATGAATTTTGGCATAATTTTAATGAATAATTACTTATATAGGAGTTGTTTGAAACAAGGAAAGTTAATTTGAGGGTGGGAAGAATCCTTTAATTTAGACAAAGAGAACAGTGTACAACTAGTAAAAAGTTAGTCAACCCTGTATTTAGCATGAGCAGATTGATTTGGCTTAGACATCAAAACAGGGCTGAAAGAGCAAACAGCAAAAATATTGTTACTAACAAAAAAAGATACTGTATAAGTGCAAGCTGTGCCAAAGCTTGTAGTGAAAAGTACCAATGCTGTGGTTCTTCTCACTGTCTATTTAAAGGAGCTCAGTCATTTGAATATGAACACAATTAAACTAGCCTAAAAATAATACAAACACCTGCAATTAAAGGCATATTTTCAGCAAAAAAAAAGGTCATATCAAGCATGTAGAGCAGTTGCACTTGGGATTCTGGGCTAAAAATAGACAAAGTGGTTTATTGCACAAAAAATCAGATGTGTATAAAGTTTCAGTAAGATTTTTAAGTGAATGTAACAATGGCATGTTTCATTGCAGTTTTTCTTATAAAATATAATATGAAATTCTAATATCCAAGTCTGATCATAGTCTCCATTTTGTTCAGATATAGAAAAGAGAGATTCATTGTAAAAAATAATAATGAAGAAGCTTAGACAGACCATTGAGATATTCTACATGATAATTCACAAAAAGCAACAATAACTTGGCTAAAGCAGAATGTAGGGCTTTGGAAGCAATATATTAGGGCATCAGGTGAGTGTACATTGAAGAAACAATTACAACAGATACAGAGGCCAGTTGTGTAGCCTT
Source organism: Melopsittacus undulatus (assembly GCF_012275295.1). NCBI lineage: Eukaryota > Metazoa > Chordata > Aves > Psittaciformes > Psittaculidae > Melopsittacus > Melopsittacus undulatus. Next base: position 97,471,814 of record NC_047528.1, read on the forward strand.
AGAAACTTGTCTTGAATAAAAGAAAGATGCATTTTACTGAGTGTTGAGAAAGAGTAAGTACTGTCAGCAATGTTCTGGCTTGCATGAGTATTTTAAATAAAAAGAAAAATCTTGCTTGGCCTGCTCAGTGAAAAGGAGATGCAGCACAAACAACTGGTATTCAAAAACTAAATATATATATATATTTTATAAAAAATATATAAATCTATATTCCTACTTTAAAAAAAATGCAGTACTCATTATTTTAAGGGACTCAAAGAATTGTAAGTGACATCTGAAATTAAATGAGAAAGACAAATAGAAAATAGTAATGGGGTCAAAGGCTAACGGAGAATAACTGCTGGAAAAGGGCAACATTCATTAATTACACAGTTCTGAGCCTGGGAAACTCCTGACAATGCCATGACATCCTGCACTGACAGAGTAGACAACAGGCAGACTGTTGCACAGCAGTGTACCACAAAGCACACCAATGCTTTCATTTCCCCCATCTGCATATCTTGTGCACGAAAGGTCAAGATCTCTGGTTTAGGCACATTCCCTGCAGACTTTAAATATCCTCACCTTGAGATGAGTCCTGTGAAATAGGAGTTACTGTTACCCCTCCTTACCTCTAAGCCAGTGGAACTTCAAGGCTTAAGGGAGCTATTGGTATTAACGCATTTAGTTTCATACTCAGAGTAACCATTTAGAGACATTTGCCTTTCTTCATTCTTCATATTATGCTTCCAAATTAAGAAGCTTGTTACAATCTGAAATAAAGTATGTCACCGATCTTATAAATTATACTATATTTTTATGTTTTACCAGTCACATAAACATGTTCCATTTCTTTCTATGTCATCATTTAGATTGTCAATAGCGATTTGCAGGTTACTTAGATTTCTGCTACTGGTGTCTATTTCCCTTTCTTTAGGAATAAAGTGAATTACTTATTTAATATATTTTAATGTTGTCCATGGAAATGAAAAACATTTTTTCAGAGAAAATTAAAGGAATAATACAAGATGATTTCTCTTTGGGTTTTAAGCCCTTTATTTTATAATAAATACCATTAAATTCTATAAAATAAATAACAAGAAAGAGTAGGGTGAAGGTTAGGAGAACATACTTGTAATCAAAGGAAGGTCTTCACAACACAATTCAGTGTAGACTGAAGACAGGACAAGGATTGCAGACAGTAGAATTAAATTTCTCAGTCTTATATATCTTATAGGTCATTCATATTGTTCAATTGTATTTATGTCTCTTAAGAACAGTGTGTTCACATACTCTTTCTTTCTAACAAGTTAAGGTACATGACAACTTATAAACATAGAAAGTTTATACCCTGTATTAAAAAGGTGGCTGCTGTGAACATCTCACTGCACTGGAAACGCTTCACTTGAAGCCATGAAAGGAAACTCTTCAGGCTTGAAAGACTAAGTCACAGCCATTGCACCTGATCTGTCAAGGCAATATTTCAATGGTGCAAGAACTTCCATCTGCATCAGAAATCCATTAGTCAGTGAACTTTAATGGCAGAATGAGCATAATGGGTGGATAAGCTTCTGCACTTCTTTGCCTGTTTTCTTTACTTCCTATTACATATGTGACATTTAAAAATATTGACAAAGCACAAATTTGCACTTTAAAGAGCATACTCTTTGAAGTTTTGGATTAAATCAGCACACAATTCAAATATTTGATACCTTTCTAATAGTAACTGCAATTAAAGAACATTAAAAAAAAACCCAACAACTAACCAAACAGAAAAAAACCTAAGCAAAGAAGTGTTCCTTTTCTCCCCTCCTCTCACCCTTCTAAGCATGACCATGACTCATGCTTCCCTAGAAATCTTCCAGGCTTGACTCTTGAACACTATGATGAGCAATCTTGATCATCTATAGGACTGGGAAGATTTTTCCCTTCAATGCAGTATGAAACAGATCAATTTGCCCTAAAATCTTCCTGTTTCCTAGTAGTCCTTCTAAGGATCTGAGTTGCAGTATTCCTCCTCCAGTTCTTGATCTGCAGAGGACACAGGAAACATGAAAATGAGTCCTGGAAAGCATCATGGAAGCACAATAGAAGTGTTCTTAGTATATAAAATTAAGATTCCATACCTCTCTGCTAATGACTATGCATCAAGAATTGCTCATTGATAACTGAGTGCTTTGACAGATGATGTAAACATTAAACATCAAATGATGAGTGGATTGGAAGCAGAAGAATGGGCAGGTACACCTCCTCTTTGTCCTTCCACTTATGACCTGGATTCTAGAGACTGTCACAAAAAAAAGAATAAAGAAAACTGCAGGATTTTAGTTCTGCACACAATGCTTTTCTTTTTCTTAACCCCTCCCCCAGACCTAATTGTCTCAATAGGTCCAATGTATTTCTGTTCCTTAAAATTTTTAAATTAATTATTTATTTTATTTTCATACAAGTATAAAATTATGTTCAAAATTGCTAAAAGTATATGCTATTCACCATTGCTGTTGAACATATTTATCTTTGTATTGAAAAAAGGCTAATGCCTTTTAGTGATGCTAAATTCCATTAAGATGAACAAGGATAAATTGGCAGATGAGGTTTTACTCTCCAGTCCCTTCCACCAATGAATTTTAAGGATTTTTACAGATGTAGTGACAGATTTCAATAAAAGCCATGTTAATACACCAAGAGACATTACTCAAAATTTTAGCTACCAGAAAAGCCATGACAAGACTCTCATTGCCTTAAAAGCAGCCAAGATTTTGTCCTTCAGTATCTGCTGGTGAAACAGAGACACAGATTCCACACACTAGTGTAATTCTGTTGAACCAACCCTGTACCAATATCTATTTTGCTGCATGGGACATATTTGGCAATCAAGAATAGCATACCAGGTCTGAGACTCAAGTCACAAACTTGTGGTTTTCGTTGCTTATTTTCCTGGTCTGTAATATCAGTATGATTTTATTTATGCAATATATGTGTCCCACAGGAGACATATCGCAAGAATTTCCATTGATTTCACTGTTAATTCAGTGCAAACAGAAAATATAAGGCTGAATTACTTGTTAGCAGTTTTAAATAAATGCAACAAAGAAAAAGGACAGGGATAAAAGACGTGACATCAAAAGGATACAGGCTCACTACAGTAAATCCTTCTATGGTTATTATGCCTACTTCTAGTTCTATTAACCATTATTTTATTTAACATCGCAGGTGCTTTACTACAGCCCTAAAGCTTCCTTCTCTTAGAATTTTTATCTTATTTGAAAAATAGTTTTAGAAGCTTTCATTGTATTTGCATGGAATTTAAAAGATCATTGTGCACATATCACAAATTTATGTATGCCATAGCTAGTTATTTGTAACACAAGTGGAAATGGTGGCTGCAATACTGTTCCATGTCAGAAAAATCTAATGTAAAATTTTATGGATTTCAAAAGGAAATGCAATGTTGGATTATATTAAAGGTGCAATTATACCCCATGCATAATCTAGCTGGCGAATTTTCTTTTATCTATTGCCAGTAAACAGTGATTGCTGCAAACTTTTGTATTTGTATCTACTAGGCTTTGATATAATTTGTACAAGTTTTACCCCACATTTTTCTCTCCTGCACGCTGACTGGCATTTTATACTTCTTATTTATAAAATGTAACAGATCACTGATACAACATATCAATTTTTCTTCTTTCCAGATGAGGTGACTTATCCTTTAAATAAGGGTGAGTTGCTTTTCCTTTTTTGCAAATTGTTAATGGATATTTCTTAAGAATAACAAAAAATAAAAAGTTTATATTATATAGGCTTTCCTTTTCTTAATGACCATTTATTGCTAAAATAAGCTTTTTTTTCCCATAGAGATGGTTTTACTATGTTTTCCATATATGTTTCAGTATTTAAAGTAAGATGTCAGTTTTAACATTGCTTAAAGTGTTATAGTTTCAGCACTACAAAACAGGTAATTAATTTTAGAACTAAAAGAACCACAAAACTTTTAAGCATGCTCTTCATCAGTAATGACTGTTGCTTAGCATCTCTTCCACAAGTTATCCTGAAAATGTCTGCTTTAATAGACAATTGGGGAAAACACCTTTAATGTGTAGTTGTTTTAATTGCCTTGCCTATAAAAATCAGTGAATTTTATTAAGTAAACCATGTCTGTTTTGCATAGGCAGATTTGTTCAGACTATATAGAAGTGCACCACAGAACAGTAATTGACTGCATTTAATGCCACTTGCAACACAAAGACAAAAAAAAAAAAGTGAGCTGTGTTCTACTACTGCATCAGTCTAATTCTAACAGACACACATTGTGTGGTTAAATATACAAATGCTGGAAAAGTGTCAAAATTATAGCTACATATGCAGGTCATTTTGTTCAGGAGCTGTCACTAGAAGGACTATCATTTCATAGACAATAGAGTGAAGAGACCAAGTACTGATCCATAAAATCAGAGCAAATGAATTGAAATTGATGGACCCCAAAAGGTTCAATGCTTCTGACTTAACTCTTTCCAAAGACTTTTGGCTGAAGAAGTGCACTGATACCTACTGCAAGTATAGCTGGATTTAAATTTTAATCATTCTATCCATTTCATAGTTCCATGCTGTCAAATTCTGTTAGACAGTAGAGATGATGATAAATCTAAAACATTTCTTTCTTGCTTTCAGAGCTACCCTCAAAGTCAATGGTTACTTACAAGAAAATGACAAGATTGAAGTGTGCAAGGTTATATTTTAGCATGCTTAAAAAAGATGAACTTCCCATGGGACACACTTGAAATGAAATCTCTCACACTCAGATTCATGACTCCCATTCCCTTACCTGAATATCAAGCTCTGGTCAGAACAGTGTGAAAAGGTTTATTCAACCAAATTTCTCCAGTCTAATTAACATTTAATAAAACTGAAGTTCATTTTTAAATTAAACATTTATTTCAAGAACATTTATATACATCTAACTCATGGAGGAAAGAAGGAGGCTGTTGATCAGGGAAGCTGGGAATTAGTAACAAAAAAAAAAAAAAAACAACAAAAGGAGGAAGAGAGCAATTAAAAGCAAGGGGCTTCCTCCTAAATCTGCTGTACCCACCCAGAATTGCTTTTCTGTCCTGCAAGGAGCTGATGAGGAAATGCACTTGCATCAGAAACAGTCAGCTGGTGCACTGGTACAGAAGATCTCTACTGGTGCCGCCAGGAAAAAGAGGTGGGTTGTAGTAGTAGGGGACTCTGCCTTGAAAGGGACAGAAACGCTCATCTGTCGGCCTGACGCGGTCGCAAGGGAGGTGTTTTGCCTACCTGGGGCACGGATCAGGGATGTTGCGGAGAGGCTGCCTGCTCTAGTAAGTCCCACGGACTATTACCCGCTTCTAGTGACACATGTGGGTGCTAGGGATATAGATAGTAGTAGCCTGAGGGGTATAAAGAAGGACTACAGAGCTCTGGGAGAGGTGGTCAGGGGTTCTGGAGCTCAGATAGTCTTTCTGACAATTCTCCAAGACACATGGGAGGACCTTCCAAAGGCAAGAAGGGTTGGACAGGTTAATAAATGGTTAAAAGGGTAGTGTCATAGTCAAGGGTTTGGGTGTCTTAGACATGGGGCCCACATTTGTAGGCCAGGCCTACTGGGGTCTGGTGGAACTGCTCTGATAAAGAAAGGGAAGAGTGGCTTTGCTGGGAGGCTTGACAGACTTATTAAGGATGCTTTAAACTAGATGTGTTGGTGGAGGGGATCATCATTCCATCCCAACACACCCAGTCAGCCCCAACTTTCTCAGCCTGTCTTCATATGCGAGGTGCTACAGTCCCCTCATCATCCTCGTGGCCCTCCTCTGGACATGTTCTAACAGCACCATGTCCTTTTAATGTTGAGGACACCAGAACTGCTCACAATACTCCAAGTGAGGTCTCACCAGAGCAGAGTAGAGGGGCAGGATCACCTCCTTGGACCTGCTGGTCACGCTCCTCTTGATGCAGCCCAGGATACGGTTGGCTTTCTGGGCTGTAAGCACACAGTGAAGCTGGCTCATGTTCATTTTCCCATTGACTAACACCCCCAAGTCCTTCTCCGCAGGACTACCATGAATTTCCTTTTTGCCTAACCTGTAGCTGTGCCTGGGATTGCTCCCACCCAGGTGTAGGACCTTACACTTGGCATGGTTAAACTTCATGAGGTTGGCATCAGCCCACCTCAGAAATGTGTCAAGGTCCCTCTGAATGGCATTCCTTCCCTCTAGCGTGTCAACAGAACCACACAGCTTGGTGTCATCGGCAAACTTGCTGAGGGCACACTCAATTCCATTGTCCACTTTACCTTCTTGTTTGTATTACAGTTTAATGCAAGATCACAGGTGAGATACTGAACCTACAGCAAATTTGAAAGTGAAGGAAAGACTTTTTTGTTAGCTGTGAAATATTGTCACACACATTTTTCCCATCCTCAGCTGAAACTAGGAATTAAATCTTCAGAGGATCATTGAATCATAGAATAGCCCAAGTTGGAAAGGAAAGGATCCCAGGTCATAGAATCATAGAATACTTAGGGTTGGAAAGGACCTTAAGATCATCTATTTCCAATTGCCCAGTATAATTTTCTATCAAATCTTAAAAACTTCCAGGGATGGGGACTCTACCATGTTCCTGGAGGTGCTTTTCTGGTGAATTATTGTTCTTTGTGTAAAAAAAATCTTTCTTATACTGAGACGAACATCTCTGCACTGGAAAATGTTACAGGTTGTACCCCTCCCATTGCAACTTGTACTCATTTCCCCTGGTCTTCTCCGTGTGGTCCTTTGTGAAGAAAAAGCCTCTGACCAGTTTGTAGACACACTTTAACTGTGATGAGTTCTCCCTCGCGTCTTCTCTTCTCAAGGGAGAAAAGGCAAAGGTCCTTCAGACTTTCCTCCAAAAAGTAAGATGCCCACTTTTTGGTCATCTTTATGGCCTTCCCTCGGAACCTTCTTTAGTCCAAATTAAATTATTACTGTTAATTAAATTGACCTTTCTAAATTTCTATAGCTTGAGAAATGAAAAATAAGGAAGAAAAATCTATCTGCCTGAGAAAAAGAAATCTTATTTTAATGTAAAATGGAGTATGTTATAAAGAATTTTAATGAGCTTGGAAAAAGATTTTCTAGGAAATTTTGGAAATTAGCAAATTAGATACCTTAGTAAAATGTTCCTTCCTCCAAATTCACCATTTTCAAGTTAAAAAAATGGTTTTATAAATTCCTTATAAGATCTGATTTATAATGAAAAAAATACTAAAACAGAACTGCAAATTCATATGAATGACTAGAGAAAAAAAAGAAATATTACTATTCCTTTTTGCATTAAAAGTAATAAATGCATTTAAAGATAAATTCATAGTGCAGTGTCCCATGAGAAGCCTAAGAGAAGCATGAATTGAACCTGCATTATAGTCTATGACCTTAAGTGTAAAAATATGCAGTCTTGAAGCTGTATAATTATTACTACAAATGAAAAGTTAATTACAACTATACTCTCCTCACTACAGTCATCCTTTTGTTTCTCCGTTGAGAGGAAAAAAAACTAGTAGAGTGTCTCTGAGAATGTCATTCACTTTTATGGACTGTTATTTCCTCTGTGCCTTTTAAATCTAATTGTCAAACAGCTCAAAGTCTCTTTTGTTGAGAACCTCAGTAGCAGTTTGAATGACTATCAAGGGCAGCAGCAGCAGTTTAGCTGCTGAAGGCTGTATGGTGCTGCACACTTGGTTCTGGAGGCTAGACTGAGAAAACAAAGTGTGTATTTCAGATAAATTCAGCTTTGATTTTGCAAGTCATTTCCTCTCTTTTCAGATGCAGGAAACTTGATTAAACAAGGAGAGTTAATTGCTACAGATGGTTTTGCTTTTAGTTGAGTTGGTTTAACAGAGTGCTGTGGATTGCTTCGGGTAGGATGACCACAATGTTGGGAAAAAAGTATAGCCAGTATTACAGTGTGTCCAAGGAACACAAAACAGAACACCATGAGCAATACAAAGTGACATGAACAAGTACATATTCCTGTTACTTCCATGATGGCTGACTTGTATTGTGCTTTCTCTAGTGTATATGATGTTCTGTGCACATTTTAGAGAGCATGACATACCCGACACTATGGGGAGCACTGGATAACATTACAGTACTGTGCTCAAATGGCTCAAAACAATACATTTTAAAGACTAAGAGTGTTAAATGGTTAGGTTTCTGAAAGTCAGGATGCAAGCAGCACTCACTGTCTTATGGTCTCTGTTTCCTTCTTCTGCATGTATATGTCCTTCTGGCAGGACTGCCATCTTGGAGGAAAGGTGACACAGATGTTTCACGTGCCTGGATGATGCTAGAGTGTATCAACCAGCTTTCAACCACAATAGTACATTCTTAAGGAAAGAAGGAAAGATATGTCTTCTAGAATGCTTCTGAACCAAGTAAATAGCAAAAGGAAATCCTGTAGGAGAATTTAGCATTTTCTAATCTGGGAATAACATGCAAGGAGAACATAGAACTGGAAAGGGTTGCACTGAAGTAAATGGAGTCAGAAATTGTACTGCTCAGAGGATGGAGAGAAATATGGGCAAAAATATTTCAGTGGATTGTTCATTTATCACCTTAATTTCTTAAATAATCTGACAGGGGTTTACAAACATTCATCTGTGTATCTTTAAAATAGAACTATGATATTTAAAGTGTTCTGTTTTGCATTTATTATTCAGGCAATACTTAGTCATCAGAATAATTACTAGAGGATATGCAAAATAACGCACCAGACCCCCCCCCCCAAAAAGAAAAAAAATGTGAACAGCAGGGTGATGGGCATTTTTGTTATATTTAAGATTAGTAGAACTATACAAATTTCCTTCGTTTTTCATATGAAAATCAAGTTTATCTTCCCATTTTGTGTAGATGTACCTCTGTTCTAGATTAAAAATCTGCCCTGTAAATCAGCTTTCATTTGTTTCTGAGAATTTCATAAAAGAACACAAAAAAATATACCATAAATAAAGTGGATTTGCCAGCCTTTAATATCTGTACTCTTTGCCTCACTCTGTATTAAATAGCATTGTGCGCTATTTAAATCTCAGTAAGATGTAAGAAGAAATCATAACAAGTAAAGCACTTTATTTCCACAACATTTTGGATTCATCAGAGCAAAACACTGATACACATTATTACAGCCATAAACACATTGGGACTGGCATTTACCTAAAGAAACACACAATGTATATAACTATTAACACAGCAATTAGTGTAGTCATTCCTATACCAATATAACATTACATTATTTTATTAATATAAATTTCCCAGTCTGGACATATGAAAACTACCTTATGTAACATATAATTGAAATTACATAACCTTAAATAATTACATTTCCAATAAAATTTAACACCTTTGCCAAAATTTCACCCAGTAACCAGCAGTAGAGGGAATGGTTTACAGCTTTATTTGTTTAGAAGCTAGCTTTTATTTCTTCATTTTAAAGGAAAGGGTACGTTTGTAATAGTTCTTATTTATTTCACTAAGTCATTGACCAGAGGTTAACACCATTCTGGTATTGCACTGGTTTTCTCTTGCATAGCATATATGTAACATAACAACAGACACTACATTCTTAGGTCAGCTTACTGATGAAGAGAAATGATTGAAATAGAATTTTCTGCTAAAATAATTGCTTATAATTTAAAATGTTGCATTACTTTTTAAAAGGCTATATGACCCATTTTCTTTTCCCCACAAATCCTTGATGTGTAAGAGGGGTTGTGGTTTTGGTTTCATGGGGTTTTAAAACTGCTATTATTATGTTTTATTATCTGGTACAATCTAACAAGTAATAACAGAGGATATCAGTTTGTAATTACATTCTCAAAAATCTTTCAGAGGTTTTTAGAAAAAAACAGTCTCCTAATCCTTCCTTGATTCCTTAACTTTTTCCCTACATTTTAATTTGCAATGTAAATATGATGATCACAGGAAGCCAATACCTCTGAAGAATAAAATCTCTTTACTACTGACTCACAACTTGGTAAAAATAATATTATTGAAAGGGGGAGTCTGATACTTTGAAAATATTTTTGAGTTATGAAAACTTTGAATAGCCAGTTTAACTGAAACGTTACAGTTTCTGAGTTATTTGACTACACAATCTACCTCCAAAACTATTCAACCTGCATTCACGCAGAGGAACACAGAAAGAAGAACCTAAAATTTTGTATGCTTGCTCTTGAATAAAAGGTATTTGAAGAGGTATTCTAGTTTGTCACCAAAAAAAAGTGACTTTTGAGCTTTTCTGGCCTGATGGTAATGGCAAGCAGTTTGAATCCAGTTAATTTAACTGTACTATGCAATATAATGGAGAATAATTTTAAAGGGTATTTATGCTGTCACTTGGCTCGAGACATGGCCATAAAGGATTATGCTTTCAGAGAAACAGTGTCAAAGAAAATATTCTCTAAGGAAAAGATTTAAAAAAGTATAAAGAAATAGATATAAATTATGCTATATATGGAAAATTTACTAATATATGGGAAATCTACAAATTTTTTAAGAGATATAAAATGTATCTGCAAAGAATAAAGATATTGTAGAGTGTAAATGGTTTAGAACATATGATTTCTTATTTCTGTTTTTTTCAGAATTAATGATGTGGGTTTGTTACCTTCCTCCAGACAGTGCAGAGAGGTCACATGCCTGCATGTGCCTTCACATTCACATTTAGCAGCTAGGATTTCTTAATTAGCTTAGGCATATGTAGAAGCAAGATTTTTCTGAATAAACATGAATGCATCTGTACAATTTGACTTAGAACACACTTAATATATAGGGTACAGATATAATGTTTACAAAATGTACTTTGTTGCTGTTTTTTGTCAAACAAGCAGAAACAGAAGTTTTCCACATCCTTTCACAGAACCAGCTTAAAATCCCAGAACTCAGACTGCCCATCACCTTGCAGAAGAGGAGTAAGAAATCAGTTTTCTTTGTTACAATATATTGCCGTCACCAGTAATTTGTTCAACATTGAAGGATAAATGATGCCCTTTTAATAATGAGGTATGATTACTGACCCAACGTACAGGAAAATTGCATAAATGTGACTTTGCAGACAGGAAGTGAGGTTTGGGCCATATTTTTGTCCTGGCTTGCTAGATCGTTACTGTTGACAGTCTAACGTGAAATGCACCTACAGGTTTTGGTGCAAAAGCCTGAACTGTTGACTCCGCCATGACTGCCCATGTTACTTCCCAAGAGAATATGCTAATGTTAGGCTCCTGTGAGAAAACGGGATACCATACCTGCAACATCATTTTTAATTCCTTTCTTCTTCATTATCCTTTTTATGCCACATTTCATAATGAAAAGCATTTAAAGTTTTATATGTAACTTTTAAAGGATGATTATTAAAATTCAATGAACCAAGCAACCAAGCAGAGGGGTCGGACTACAGTACCTGAGGACAAGACCTTTAGACAGTAGCACAGTTGAAGGCATAGTTTGCTACTTAGCTGCTTTATATGTTGAAGATAACTGTCTACTCAGTGTCTGGCCATGTAGCCTCCCAGACTAAGAGTCTAACTTTTTAATGTGTGGCATATGATTGAGATTTCATACTCACCTTAAAAAAACCCTTCAGATGGGGTGTTAGCTCCTGCCACCTGAGGTATCAGTTACCTTGGGGTGTTTGTAATCACATACGCTAAAATTGTTATGGGACAGCTTTTGACTACTCAATTTTATATAGTTTAAGTGATGTAAAAGAACTTGGACAATGGCCTCTCTTGTACAGGGATAAATGTTTATGGATTAAAGCACAGTTTGTTCTGTGACAAGATTGTATATAAATCATAAGAGAAATACTCTGATAAGATTTATAATGAATTTAAGGACTTTTATTAAGTTATCTCTCAAACCAGCTTTTTTTTAAAAAAAGTTACTGCTTGCAGTATATTTTTGTATTGGCTCTCATGTTTTCATTGCTGTTGCATTTCCATCATGTTTTTCACATGACGCATTTTCAGCTAACCTTCTGGACTAAAGTGCCATTATTAGAACAAACTTGAACCTTTATCTCACAAGACACAACTTTGTCCTTCTTGTTATTATTAATGATCATTGCTATGGCCAATGAGTAGACATTTAGCAATTGTATTTTTGCAATTCAAATCTCAGTTGAATATTTTATTAATATTAATAATAATATTATAAGCTACTATCCATTGTCCCCAGGGACTAGACAAATCTAATGTAATAATAATTCTATTAATTTGAAGTAAATTTTGTTCAGCTCTAAAATTCATTTCAATTAAAAAATTTATATGGACAAGCAGAGCACTCTTGTTAAGTACTGGCAAGTAATAATCTGTAATTCCCATTTCTTACAAGTCTGGTAACTGTCCTTTGCAGCGATAGGAAAACTTGAGTACCGCAAAGGGAAAATGAATTAAAGACCATGAAGACACAATATGCCAGAAGAATTAAACTAGCTTATATTTTGAAATAACCTAGCAAGATGACAATGAAAAACAAAATGAACTGCAATTCTTAAATTATACAGGAATATTCCATCTATACAAGAATACAAAATACCTTTTTTCAGCCTATTATATAATGTAATTTCCACATGGAGCAACTTTAAGGAAAGGTTTACACTGAGGTCTTCAGTGAAGACCTAACAGCTGTGTCTGACATTCCTGTCATCATAGTGTACCAATGTTAGGTGAAATAAGAGCACATTAGTAGTTTCTCCCTTCTATTAGAATATATGTAATTTTGAAATTAGGTAAGAATCTTCTTCACTTTGAGCAGCTCATCATCTGAGCTAAATCAGTTCAGTGTATTAGCCACCTATTTAAAACCTCTAATATAATGAAGGTCTTCAAGGAAGCAGAAAATCATTGTAAACAAGTGGAGGAGTAGAAACAGAAAATTTGAACAGATCAAAAAGAAAACCAGAAAAAAAGAGATAAAATAAAGAAATATGTAACCTAAAGCCCATAAAACATGCAATATTGGTTTTTTTTTTGTGTCAGGTACTTAGAGAAAAAGAATAAATGATGGGGTCTTCCATGAAGAATCCAAATATTACGAACAATCTGAAGGAAAAAGTCATAAACTAGCATTTTACTCTTCAGTGCTCTTTTTGAATTAAAAATCAGTAATAATTTCTGACAAAGTAATTTTCCTTCTAAAAAAAAACCTCTGAGTAATGAGGCAATAACAAAAAAAAAACAAAGTAAGTTTCAATGTGTAAATCAAAAAACAAAACCACTAAATCAATCCAAACCAAACAACAAAATAGCCAATCAAACATGGAGGAAAGAATGGTAAAATATTGACTTCAAAAGACTGACATTTCAAAGTAAGTCCCTTTGAACCATGGACCCTTTCCCTCCTCTCTTTATACTTTGACCTAATCCATGTATGAGGAATCAAGGGAGCTGGGAAATAGAAAGAAGAAATGGCAGAGGGAGGAGGGAAAGAACAGCATCCTAGAAACATTTTAAAGAAATTATGATTAAGAAGAGGTTGCCAGAGTTAGGGAAAAAATTAGTGGTGTCTAAGATCTGATCATTCGGTTTCCTCAGTGGGTTTGTGAAATTAAATGCTTCCTTTAGACCTTTATTATTTAATAGATCCATATATGTATGCTTTCATGAGCTCTTTTTTTAACATTATATAGTGATTTTAAAGTGAAAGTTCTGGATGTTTTAATTACCTCATTCCTTATGTTGAGGTCAGACAGTATATGTATCAACTCTTGTACAATTTATAGAATTCTTTATCTGTGTAGCTTTCTCTGTGAGGCCTCTTGCTTTCAATTACTTTCTTTATAGTCTTTTATACATTAATGTGAACTAAAAATTTACTTCTGTACTCGTCAAAGATACTAGGCCAGCTGTCCAATGGTACCCTTCTTCCTCTACCTGACTCCTTTTTCCACCTGCATGATGGTTATATTAACACAATGTCTCACAAGGGTTTTCTGAACCTCAAAAATGTGATTGGAAGTGCCCCTGAATTCCTTAAAAAGAACTCATCTCACGTCAGCATATGACTCTTTTTTTTCTGGATACCTCCCCCAGATTTGAAGAATTCAGGCAACAGTTATTATTTTTTTTTTCTTTAGACATTGCATAGCCCATGTGTGGGCTGTTTCTTTCTTTTGCTTTTTCACAGGAGTAGTCCTGTTAATAGAATAAATGTAGCACCTAGTTATGTTTTATAGTCCCTATAGCACCTTTTTTTTTAATGATGATTCAATTAAAGAGCTCTCCATAAAAAAATGCCACTACTGAGCATGCTTGACCCAATCAGGCTAATTGTTTACTCCATTCTAGAAGTACCCTTTTTCAGGGGGTAAAAAAACCTCATGAACCATATGTTTTAGAGGTAATTTTATAAAAAGGATTCAAGGTACTTAATCTCATCTTTGCATAGATATCCTTACAAGGAAACAACACAGTATTTTATTGATGGCACACCTCTTCCTTTTGAAAGTGTTCTGTGAATTGCAGCAACATGAACTAATACAATACTATGTTGATCATTTAATTTTGAAAAGTAATACAGCTCTGCCTAGTTGTATACAATATGTTCATTTCACTTGTTACACTAGGAGACAGAAGAGACTTCTGAATGAAGACTTATGATGCTCTCACTTCTCATATATTTCCATTATCCATTTTCACACAATCATAATGTCACTGCCAGTGACAACACCTTTGAATTTTTAGATGAAAAAGTTTACAGCTTGCCTATTTAAAAAGGTATGTCAATTACTATTTTTGCATAACCCTGTTATTTTGAAAGCTTTACAACTTGGGGGTTTCCCACCCAGGTTGGTGTTTGGTTGGTTGGTTGGTTTTGGTTTTTTTTCCTAAACAGGAAGAAATTAATAACAACACAAAGAACTTTTGATAATGCATGAGATCGTATGCCTTGACCCTTATATCTTCATGAGCCTCTTACACATGCACAGCTGCTGCCTCTGCATTTTTACAAGAATGGCAAAAAATAAGCCTACCCAATACGGACAGAATACTTATGGGGAAAAAAATACAATTACTAACAGTGTTTATGTGCAGGTACTGGGAAAATTACATGCTTTTAGCAAGCTATTTGAAGTAATGACTGCTCACAGTTCAGAACAGTTTTAACTAGATGAAGCACCTACTTTAACAGGCATCAGCTTTACCAAAATGGTTTATAAAAAGGTGAATCAAATGTGCCGTGAGTTAGAGTAGGGAAATAAGGTACTGGTATATGTACATATTGTAGTTTCAATGTTAACATCACTGCAACAGCACAAAAAGGTGACTACCCAGTGAAAGAAGAAAATGCAACAGCAAAAGTCCAGAAACAGGTGAGGCATGTAGAGTGGGTGAAATGGACAAACAGAGATGGTAGCAGAGCCCAGGCCTTGGTGTCTACAAGGACTACTCCAGAAAAGAAGTGTCTTGGAATCATTTCTATTTCCCCTGCAAAGCTTAATGGGAAAGTCCTATTTTTTGCTTTAGTGGTCTTTACATATTTTCTTAAGTGGTGTTAAATTAGATATAAACCAGAGCTACACTTGACTGCTTGAAGAAATAATATAGGCAGGCAACCTATGAGTCTAAGGGTGCTTATAAAGTCCAGGCTTCACCTAAAACAACTGAACTCGTATTCCCATATCCAAAGAAACAGGGTGGCCTAGAGCACTGAACCTATTGGGTTCAGGATTGGACTCAGAAACTAAACTTTCTAATCTGAGTTGGCATGCAACAAAATTAACAATAAACTGGTGTTTGAACAGGTATTCCCAAGTGTTAGCTCATAGAAGATTGCACTAAATATAACTCCATTTTATATCTTCACATTATAACAAAGTAAATTTGACATTTTTGTTTGCGGTGATTTTCATATACTCTGCCAAGCTATTTCCTCATAGGTGAAAATTTCTTGATATCTGTGCTGCCAGGTTTTTGTGGGTATTTCTGATAAAAATAGATGGCCCTCTATTGCCTTTGTAGATTTTTCTCTGTCTGATGGCAAGGGGTTAAATAAGATTGATATAGAAGAAGCAAAATGGAACTGAATCAGTCAGAAAAAAATGTGCAAGGGAGTAAGTCTGGGGAGGAGAATTGTATGCCTCTCTTGAGTCTGGCATGATGTCAGAACTCTAAACTTTAAAGACACTGGAAGATCAGACCACATACAAAGCATCAGTAAAAACTGTCAGGCACACGGAAAGGCATAGGGAGATAGAAGGAACATGCTGAGAATGTGCTGAGATGGCGTTTTCTCCAGGAGCAATCAGGGAGGGGAAGTAGTACAGCCAAGGCAAACTCACAAGGAAATACTGAAATGAAGAACTGTAGATAAGGAGAAACATAGAGAGATTATTATTATTATTTGCTCCCTCTGCTATTTATTCTACATAATATAGATTCAATCATTTGGTCTGCAGATTCTGTTTCTATGTCAGTACAAATTTATACTATTAAAGGCTCCTGCAGATAATTCCTCACAAATGGCAGATGCAGTATAGCTGGTTATATTAGGTTTCTGACAAAGATTCAGCCTTCAAGTACTATACAACTGAATCCTAGTCTGAATCAGAAGGGAGAATTGTGGACTTTCAACAGAAAAGTCCAAACTGAAATATTAATACATGTCAACTGAATAAACGTCAGCTGAACCCTATCAGCTTAGTCCTCATTTCTCATTAATATTTTTAAGATTTTAGTAAGATTTAGATGAGTTTTCAATGGGAAATCACAGTCTATTCCACCTCAGTGTTTCCTCTTGTCCCAGCAAAATGCCATATAATTCTCCACCATTTGCCCCAGATATTTGAACATGTAATGAAGCAGCACTTAAGAAATTTCTAGGCCATAATGGATTGAGTGGAAAATTTCTAAGTGTCTATGGGTTGGTTTTTGGTGGTTTTTTTTTTTCCTAGCAAAACATATCTACTCATGTTTTTACAAATGCTGGGGAGTTTCACTTGCGCAACATTCTGCACAAGTCCAGACTCTGAAAGCAGCTTGGGCTGGAAGGGCCCTCAGGAGGTCTTTAAGTCCAACCTAAAGCATGGACAGCTCTAGTGCTAAATTAGGCTGCTCACAGCATGAAGAGATTGAGATCAAGAGGAACCTGTGGATGAAGAACTCTACAGACAAATAGGAAAAGCCTCACATTCGCAGGCCCTTGTTCTCATGGGGGACTTCAACCACCCTGACATCTGTTGGGGCGACGGTACGGCCTGGCACAAGCAATCCAGGAAGTTTCTCGATTGTGTGGAAAAAAACTTCCTTCTGCAAGCAATAAAGGAGCCGACGAGGAGAGGTGCCCTGCTTGACCTCGTGCTCACCAACAGGGAAGGGCTCATTGGAAATGTGACTCTCCAGGGAGGTCTTGGATGCAGTGATCATGAGATAGTCGAATTTGAGGTCCTCAAGACAGTGAGAAGAGCGTGCAGTAAGCTCACTGCCCTGGAGTTCAAGAGAGCAGACTTTGGCCTCTTCAGGAACCTGCTTAGCAAAGTTCCATGGGATATAACCCTAGAGGACAAGGGGGCCCAAGACTCTTGGTTAATATTCAAGGATCACCTGCTACAGGCTCAGGAGTGTTGCATCCCTACTAGAAGGAAGTGCAGAAGGAGGGCCAGGAGACCACCTTGGATGGATAAGGAGTTGCTGAGGAAAATTCACAAGAAAAAAGAGCCTTATAAAAGGTGGAAACAAGGACAGGTGGACTGGTATGAATACAGGGATGTTGTCAGGGTAGTTAGGGACCAAGTTAGGAAAGCTAAGGCCCAATTGGAGCTAAACTTGGCAAGGGATGTTAAAGATAATAGGAAGGGATTTTATAGGTATGTAGCAGCTAAAAAACAGACTAAGGACAATGTAGGCCCCCTCCGGAAACTTTCAGGAGAACTGGCTACCCTGGATTTGGAGAAGGCTGAGGTTCTGAATGGCTTCTTTGCCTCGGTCTTCACTGGCAAAGACTCTGACCGCAGCACCCAAGTCTTGGAAGGCGGACGCAGTGACTGTGAAAACCTAGACCTTGGGCCCACTGTACGAGAGGATCTGGTTCAACACCATCTTAAGAACCTGAATGTACACAAGTCCATGGGACCTGATGAAATCCATCCGCGGGTCCTGAAGGAGCTGGCGAATGAAGTTGCAAAGCCACTGGCCATCACATTTGAAAAATCATGGCAGACAGGTGAAGTTCCTGATGACTGGAATAAGGGAAATATAACCCCCATTTTCAACAAGGGTAAAATGGATGATTCAGGGAATTACAGACCAGTCAGGCTCACCTCTGTGTCTGGAAAAATCTTGGAGCAGATTCTTTTGGAAGGCATGCTAGGGAACATGAAAAAGAGAAATGTGCTTGGTGACAGCCAGCATGGCTTTACTAGGGGGAAATCCTGCCTGACCAATTTGGTGGCCTTCTATGACGGGGCTATGGAACTGATGGACAAGGTTGGAGCAGTTGACGTCATCTACCTGGACTTGTGCAAAGCGTTCGACACTGTCCCACATGACATCCTTGTCTCTAAATTGGAGTGTCATCAATCTGACAGATGGACAACTCGGTGGATAAAGAA
Source organism: Melopsittacus undulatus (assembly GCF_012275295.1). Taxonomy (NCBI): domain Eukaryota; kingdom Metazoa; phylum Chordata; class Aves; order Psittaciformes; family Psittaculidae; genus Melopsittacus; species Melopsittacus undulatus. The sequence continues at coordinate 97,490,393 of NC_047528.1, forward strand.
CTGGCTGGTTGGTCGCACTCAAAGAGTTGTGGTCAACGGTTCAATGTCCAGCTGGAGACCAGTAATGAGTGGTGTCCCTCAGGGATCGGTGTTGGGACCAGTCTTGTTTAATATTTTTGTCACTGACATGGACAGTGGGATTGAGTGTGCCCTCAGCAAGTTTGCCGATGACACCAAGCTGTGTGGTTCTGTTGACACGCTAGAGGGAAGGAATGCCATTCAGAGGGACCTTGACACACTTGTGAGGTGGGCTGATGCCAACCTCATGAAGTTTAACCATGCCAAGTGCAAGGTCCTACACCTGGGTCAGAGCAATCCCAGGCACAGCTACAGGTTTGGGCAAAAAGGAAATTCATGGTAGTCCTGCGGAGAAGGACTTGGGGGTGTTAGTCAATGGGAAAATGAACATGAGCCAGCAGTGTGCACTTCACAGCCCAGAAAGCTAACCCTATCCTGGGCTGCATCAAGAGGAGCATGACCAGCAGGTCCAAGGAGGTGATCCTGCCCCTCTACTCTGCTCTCGTGAGACCTCACTTGGAGTATTGTGTGCAGTTCTGGTGTCCTCAACATCAAAAGGACATGGTGCTGTTAGAACATGTCCAGAGGAGGGCCACGAGGATGATGAGGGGACTGGAGCACCTCGCATATGAAGACAGGCTGAGAAAGTTGTGTCTGTTCAGCCTGGAGAAGAGAAGGCTGCGTGGAGACCTCATAGCAGCCTTCCAGTATCTGAAGGGGGCCTACAGGGGTGCTGGGGAGGGACTATTCATTAGGGACTGTAGTGACAGGACAAGGGGTAATGGGTTGAAACTTAAACAGCAGAGGTTTAGACTGGATATAAGGAAGAAATTCTTTACTGTGAGGGTGGTGAGGTACTGGAATGGGTTGGCCAGGGAGGTTGTGAATGCTCCATCCCTGTCAGTGTTCAAGACCAAGTTGGATGAAGCCTTGGGTGATATGGTTTAGTGTGAGGTGTCCCTGCCCATGGCAGGGGGGTTGGAACTAGATGATCTTGAGGTCCTTTCCAATCCTAACTATTCTATGATTCTATGATTTGCATGACCTCTTGCAGCCAGCTCAAATCCTTCACTGCTCTCAGGGTGGAAAAACTTTTCCTTATATCCAGTCAGAATGTCACCTATTTCAATTTATGCTCATTTTCTTTTGTCATCCCACCAGGTATGATTGTAAAGAATCTCTGCATCTCCTTGGTAGAGACAGGCAGGAAACTGTCAGACTTCCCAAAGTTGTCTCTTCTACAGACTTAACAAGACCCAGACCTTCAGCCATTCTTCACAGGGCAAGTGCTCCAGCCCCAAACATCTTGGTACCCTTCCATGGAACTTGTCCCATTTTATCAACGTCTTTCTTGTACTGGGGAGCCCAGATGTGAAGCACACAGCATGCTGAGTAGGCAAGGATAATCCCTTCCCTCCACCTACTGGCTGTTTATACAGCCCAGGACAGCGCTGTCTTTGCTGGCCCTCATTCAGCTTGCTGTTAGCCTAGACCCCCAGGGCCTTTTCAGCACAGCTGCTTCCTGACTGGTTAGTCTCCAGCCTTTCTTGTTAAAAAATGAATATCATTCCTTTCCAGATAGAAAATTTATCATTTGCCCCTGTTGAATTTAATTAGGTTCACTCCTCCAACTTGTGTCCACGGGAGACTGCATTTTGGAAACATTTATCCTTACAAACCACACTTGCATGATGAAATTGTAATGCATATTAGAAGTAATTTTGCAAAAATATTATTGAAAAAAAGCTGAGGTTTATTGAGACTCCTTCTGAGCTTGTTGTTTTACCTGAAATTTAAACTCAGAAATGCTCTATGCAGCTTATGAATATGCAAAAAGTTCCTTTTTATTTCAACCAGATCACTTTTTCACAGTCAAAATTGTATCTTAGAGACTGAGGAACCAGACCTATTTTTGCAAAAATCCTAATCACAATGTTACTAGAATTTATAATTTGGAAGATAAATTGAATTGGTCTATGATTTCTGAGTGTTTGAAATAACAGTGCAGGCTTTGGTTTAAACCAAAACTCACTGGTATCAGTGGGTTTTGATCCAGGCTCACAGAGTGTGCAGCTGGCAACAACAATATTTGAAACAGCCTCTCATCACCCTTGAGGAACACAGAACTGTACAGAAAGCTAGAGGTGTGCCAAATAGCACTGATTCTTAAATCCAATTGTATTATCATTATTGTCTCTTTTAGACACTATTAGCAATGTTTTCATAGATTGGCTTATGCTTTTAATGGTAAGCGCTTTTGCACAGCTGAAGTGGGAACATATGGCCAAAAGAGGTTTACTAGAGGTTTACTCAGCAAAGAGGTAACAATGACATTTTATGCTCTTAGATTGAATACTTGTTATCCCCAATTGTTCTGTTTTCCCTTTAAATTCATAATATGCAAATCAAAATTATTTCAGCCTTCAAATGGGTGTGATGATTATTTTATTTTCTGTCCTTTTTTCAGGTCTGATCCCTGAAAAAAAGGAATTGTGCATGATATTTACAGATTATATATGCATTAGCTGTTTCCTAAATGGAATTAAAGTTTATCTCATTAAGAGATCCATAACCCTGCACACACTGACAATCTTTAAGCTTGTATTCTGAATTACTATTAGAGTTCTATTATATCTATTAGAATCTAAAATCTAAGGGATCTAAATCAGTAAATCCAATGGTCCAATACTGCAGAAAGCACATTTTGATTGTACTGAGCATGTATTTATGTCATTTCCCCTTCTGTCTCCCTTTCGTCCCTTTTTATGTATGTAAACATACAGAGTTTTCCCTAGAAAAGATGACCCTTACACAACAAATATCAGCCACACTGTTTTGGAACCAATCCAGCAAACATTTGCTTAACATTTCCAGCATAACTAGCTCCACTGATTTTACTAGGATGACTTCTGGCAGTAAAATACATGTGGGAGTATTTTCAAGGCTATGTATTACTAAGGCCCTTGGGATCCTTCAACAAAGGAAACAGGAGCAGGTGACAAAGTGCTCCATTATCCTCTGCTGTCACTTAAGGGAACTGACATCTTTACAGTTACAGTGCTCTTCTTTTAAAAAAATATTTTCTGAGGAGATACATGTGTTAGGAGGGAGGAGAGGAAAGACTTAATTGGCATCTGTGATCACAGCACATGACAAAAGGCCAAGAATAAAGCACTGGCCCTACTCTGCTACTCTGCTCAGTTTATAGATCAGTATCGACTTAATAGAACTACCCCCACCCTATAATAACAGAAAATGAGACTCACTGAGTATAAGATCTCTACCTATAATTTAATTATAATTTCATTCTTTGTACAATCCCAGAAAATGTCCTTGGTAAATCACTGTAACAGCATGTCCATCTTTCCTATAATGTAACTGCGCCCTAGAAAACTTCTCTGAGCCCAAACTTTATTCAGAAGCTTTTAAAAATAAACATTTTGAAAAATGTTGAAGAATTCTGTGTCCTAACATATTCTTATTTTGTTTTAAATTTATCTATCAATGTTAAAGGAAAAGTGGACATTTTGACCTTACAATATTTATTGCCATTTTCAGGAGTTCTCTTAATGTCCAACTACTGACTGGACATTCTATGCAATTCTCTAAATTTGCCTTCTAGATACAATAATGAGGTCAAAAACAAATGATTGTTTGTAGCTCTATGGATTTATTTTCACTATTTAAATGTAATTCTACCAATGTATCTTGAACAGAATTAAATAAAACTACTAGATAGCAGTAATGTGAACATGACTTAATAAATGAAATTACTTTGCTGCTCAATAATCTCATTTAACTGAAAGTTTTCAAATTATTTCAGTAGGGTATTGTACAACACACTTATCCGCAGCTCCCAAGGCATTCTTTTATTTTAGTTATTAATTTGATAACTTAATATGTTTTCAATTACACTGTATTAAATCAAATTCACCTTGCAATGTTCCAAAGCATTCATTTTTAAAAACAGGGAGAAAGGAAAGTGTCTTACTAATTCCAAAACAAACCATGCATGAATTAATTTCTGATAGGATATCACTATATACAAAGATTTATTACTGGAGCTAGAGAAAAATTTAAAGAAGACAGGAAAATTCACCTGGCTGTAACTTCTTTGTTTGTGTAATCTTATATTCACTTTGAGAAAGTATACTGGAGACTAAGTTTTCAGAAAATAATATTTATGTTAGAATATATTTTAAATTAATATTACAGAATGTGCATGAGAAGTAAATGTTAGATTAATGTATTCAGATTTTATACAGGGTAAATGATTCTATAAGTTAAATTATTGCAGTACACGAACTGAAATATGTCCAATCAAAACTAGACAATATATCTTGATTCTCGAAAACAGGTACCTGTCAATGGACTGTGAGCCACCTACAGTAAAACAGCTTTCTGTATTAGACTAGAAATAATTAGGCAAAAATACACTTGATAAGACTGAAATTCTCACAGATGAAAAGAGAGTTGGATTTTTCAGAGAACACCAGAAAAAATGTATCAATAAATCCCCCATTGCAATAAATTTTTCTCACTCACAGAAGTTGTGAAATCTTTGACTAAATTATGTGTTATGAATTTTTTCCTTCCACTGAGTTCTCCCACATATTGTAACCTTACTGGCGTGCTTAGACTATATTTGTACTCTGGGCAGATACCAGTATATGTCTTTCCAACTACAGAATGTAACAAGCATCTGACTGAAAACAAGACTTTTATTTTGATTAGGACACTAACCCTAGGTTGACTAACGTGTTTCAGCACAAATTTTGGACTCCTCTCTACCACTCTCACACGTTCGCAGAATGCAAGAAACACCGTCAGCTAAATATTATCCTTAATCTCATATAAGAAAGAAAGTTTTGATTTCAATGGTCTTTTAAAGTCCCATTGGATTTACAAATATACAAGAATGCCTACTTTCTTTATGAATAGGCATCTTTGTTTTTCAAAACATATTTAATGAATAATGATTTTATAGCAATTGCTACATTTACTCTAGGCCTCCTGGCTTCAACAACCTCTTCTCATTGTCAATTTTGCTAAGCATGAATTTTGAAGATAATGTAGAGGTAAAATTATAGTAAAGAATGATAAAGAGATTTTTTAAATGCTAATCTTCAAACCAACTTATTTTTCTTATTGAGAAAAGCTTCCATACATCTTCATTAACTTTACCAGGTCAATTTTTGCTGTAAGTTTACAGAAAATGTAAAATCAAAATTGTACCAAATCTTAATTTTTACCCAATTACATTACAAGTAAAAACTAAATATTAACTTCTGTTTTGCTATACATCTAATGCATATATATTCACACATAAATAAATATTTCTACATTTATGCACACACATGAACATTTTTGCATGTCAGTCTTAAAACTCTGAACTACTGTGCTTCTTCTCCTAACTAGGTTTAATATATATAGAAAATAAACATATACATTTGTAGAAAATGCTGTTAATATGCTATGTAAATTGTAATAGAGCTGTCTCTGCTGCGATTTATAAAATTCTGCAATAATAAAACAATATCTAGATGCCATGGGAAAACCTGAGTTTCCATTTACCTTATTTTTTTTCCATTGAAATAGTTCTGAAACAATGGGTTTCTGGATAGTAGCTCGCAGTTAAGAGAGCATTCTCTCCCAGGAAATAGCAGTACTACTAATTAACACATTTTCAAAAACCAGACTGTTGACAGTGAGCTGCAAGAGCAGAAAAAGGTTGCTAGGTAGCTGAACCCACAAGACCTGAGTTTTTATTCTTTGGGAGACAATATATTGCAAAGGTTTCAGTCCTGGCAACTTTCCCTGCTAAGAAATTTATTATTCAGTGACTGGAAAACATTACATCTTTTTAATGAACTAATGGGTCATGTAAAGCACCTTATACTTTAGCAAAATCATTTTTTAATCAAACATTGTATGTTTAATTGGTTAATACTTGAGCTACATTTTGTACATCAAAACCCCACCACTAGTGTTGCCACACAGATGACAGTTGTGCTAACTAAATGGATAGTTTAAATATTTACTGCAGTTTTCTCACTGTTTTCTTAATCACAGCACCTTCTGTATTTTCAGCCTATCCTCTTCCCAAGGCCAATAAAGGTTCCATATACATATATTTATACAGAAATAGAAATACATATTTCTGTATTAGAGCACTGCAATTTTATGTACATGTGCACATTAGTACAAATGGTGGAATTCTTTTTTATTACCATAGAGATATCTATAGAGCATACTGAGTTTGCAAAATAGGCTGAGATACTTTCAAGATTTGAAAAGTCATGGACATAAGTCTGAATGAGATGTAAGTTCATTTTCTTTGTTAACACTGCAAAATAACAACCTGTTCATTCATGTTATATATGCCCTTCATGCATATTTGTTTGCTCATTTATGAAACCTTCATGCAGGACAGTATGACAGAAACTCCTTCCATTTTATAAAGGACTTTAGTTCATAAGCACTTATATGCCGTTATAAAATTATATGCTGAGTGAAGCAGGATCTCAGCAGGTGAGAAATAACTTAGCAGTACACTGACCAAAAAGGCCCTGTGTGGTTATCGGCCAGAGTTCTGTCAGTGAAAGTAACAGATTTTCAGCAAAATCTGCCTAACATCAGACTATAAGAACAGTTTAGTTAAAACAAGCACTGTTTTTTCCTGGTGTTTTTATTGTATTTCAGTGTGGGTTTTGAGAAGAGGTTGGTTTTGGTTTTGTTTTTTTTTTTTTTCTTTTCGGGCTAAGAAGGTAGAACATTTAGCAAAGAAGGTATAGGAACAAAGCACAAAGACAATGATACTTCCCTCCATTATCGTCTTTTCAACTCTTGGACAATCAACCATAGTTCACCACAAATTATGCTGGTGAGTAATCCACCCCAGTTAGCACCATCCTATAATAATTACTCTCTTTCACGGACACCGCCTTGTCATGGGGAAAGAGCTTGCATGCCCTTGTGAGGTTGGGAGCTATGCTGGTGGTGGCATATGCCTCCGGTAAGGTGTCCCATGCCAGACAGGTCTCAACTGAAGGGTCAGACAAAGCGTGTCCATAGGCAGGATGGGCTCACTAGCCTTCAGGCAACCATCCTAGAAGGACAACTCTAACTTCAAACCCGGGCAGATGGAGCTGCTTACCTCTGTAAGGCCATCCATGTAAGAGAAGGATACTGTAACCAAACCTAGGACCTGAGGACTTTGCTGTCACCATCCAAGCTCGCTAGGCCCTGGCAGATAAACCTCAGGTGTAAAGGGTGGGGCCAGTTCTGTGCACTCTGTGCCTCACCTAAACAATCCACTGCGCAGGCCCAAAGGATTTACCCACACTTAGTCCTGTAGCGACAGGCGAGGGACAAAATGGCAGGTGATAAGGTGCACTGGAAGTCGCAGACCCAACCCTGCATGCAGGAGGTTCAGGACATTGGTCGCTCCATAACGCTGTTGTCTCCTTTGAGAACTCACACAGAATTAGTCTCCAGGAGAAAAGACAACATAGAAAGAATTGCGCCCTGTTTATACCACCCAAGGAGACCTTTCACAGTGCTTTTTGCAGCCAGATTTGCCTATCCCACTTTGGCTTTTTTAGTCACCAGCGCACTTATAGTAAGCATAGGTAAAGCCCTTCCCAAATCTTCGTTTGCGAATTCAAGTTATGATGATGATGGTAATCACCAAAAAGCTTTTAATTAATTTATTTTACTACTCTAGCAACACAATTTAAATGGTCACCATTGCATGGTGGTCACCATTGCATGGTTGTACCTCATGATACTGTGGGGTTAAGAAGTCTAAGAACAAGATTGCTGACATCATCCTTACACATGGAGAACAGAAGGAAAGCATCCTGCTAGTTAGGTGTGTTCCTAGAGCAGGGAAGTGTGTCCCTTGATCATTTCCTCTTACTTCTAAAATTGTGTATATACGAAGGAAACCACAGGTTTAAATTTATCCTGGTTGTTAACATTATAAGAGACATCTTGAAACATTTACTGAACTGTCATTTTGTTATGGCAGATGAGACATTGAACAAGGAATCATGTAGACCTGATACTAATTTCTAAAATGGGATAATTATATTTACTTTCTTCATGATGAATGTTCTACTCCTCTGAGATACTGAGCACCCTCCATTTCCACTGAAGTAAATAAAATGCAGATGTGACCCTCAACATTAATTCATCCCCTTGTGTTTGCTGTAAGCATGATGTATGCTTTTTTCAGCTCTGACTAGACTAGAATAATAATTATAATCATCCTATTATCCCTGTGCTATAAATTAAGAAAACCTTGCCTTGCAGTGAAGAAGCTCTGCAGATTTCAACATATAAAGAGGGAAATGAATTGGAAGAGACCAAAGATGCAGAACTCTTGTCAAACATGTATGAATTGATAGAAGTTGTGAACTACAGCTGCTAATCCAATGAACCAGATGGTATCAATTGTCAAACCAGGTGCAGGAAATAGGGTTGTTAGCCCTCCTGCAAATCAATTAGATCAGCATGAGAAATCTGTAAATGAACTTCCCACCAAACAAACAAATTGTACCAAAAACTGTTGTGGCTGTTCAGCTGAGTCATGAATGATTGGTCCTTTTGCAAGTAGCAGCTGCCATTAAATCTCTTTATTTCTTTTATGAATAAGCCTACCAAAATTTAATTTTCAACTGTTAATGCATCATTGGAAGCTGCCTGATCCAACATCTTTCTTTTTACTGATTCATGCTAATTGGAAGTTTCAGAATGCATGAAGTATGTCACTGAGCTAACACCAGTTCTGTTCCAGTAGGCCTTATTTAGCACAATAAAAAGTTGTTATTTCACTCAGGAGAAAGCTATTCCCAAAATGGTGTTTCTATAAGGTATAGAATAATATTAGTCAATCAGGTTTTGGCTAATGTTTTCTAATGTTATTGAATGTGTGACATTTTCTAATGCAATCTGATTTGTCATTTTCCCAAAAAAGATACACTCAGCATGTTTCTTAAGAGACAATGGAGACTTGTGGGTTGTTGTAGCTACTATGAGGTTGCTTAGCAGAGAGATTTGGGATGATTCCAGAGCAGTCATAAGACGGAAACTCATTAATTAGGTTTCAGCAATTCCCTATATCATGTTGTTTCCTAATTCTGACAGAAAATTTTTTAAAGGAAATGTAAAAGAATACACTTAAATGTCTTCCTATATGTGTTCTGTAAATGATTTTCTAATTTGATATATAACAGAAATCTTGAAATACCTTAAACACATATTAGCTAAAACCACATTTTATGCACGTGTATATATAAATATATTTACATTGGCTATATTTGAAATGTTCTTTTAAATTATATTTTCATTTATCAGCTCAAAGAAGACATAGAAACAGACTTACTGCACTTTGGACTCAAAGTACATTTAAGTGACCCATAATCAACATAATCCTCTCCCTGTAAGCACTTTTGGAAAAAAGAAAGCAAACAAGTGAAGAAAAAATGCACCAAGTGGGGTTTCTATACATTTAAATCCTCATACAAAACAGACTACCACTGGGCTTGAGTGAAAAAAGGTACTCCTATTAAACTTGCGCTTTACAGCTAAAAGTTAATTGGAATCATTAAAAAGGTGTAGCAATCAGGATAAACATGTACATATCTGCATGGTTCTGTAGATTAAATTATCCAAAAAGAAAAAAACAAAAAATAAAACAAAGCAAAACAGGAGAATTTGGTGTATGAAGACAGAGTATATACCTCAGAAGATGTATTGCATGATAATGAACAAGGAGGGTGAAATTACCAGGAAAGCTGAACAATGGAAGACAATTATAACAATCTGTTCCACTCACAGGAGTTCCATAGCTAGAATCCTGTTTTAACAGTCCCTGATTGTCATACATCCCAGAACACAAAAGACTTTGACCAAATAAGCCTGAGCTTAGATTTCTTAAAAGTTTTGTGCTGCTTCAAGCGTTGATTAAGGATACAACTCTGAAATGCTCAGCATGCACACTATCCCAAAAAATTAAGAATAGTATGCTGTTTTCAGGGAAATCCTGGATCAGATATCGTCAGAAAAATAACAAAGCCCCAGAATAAAAAGAGACAAGTCACATCAGAGGCAAAAAGAGGCAAATATTCCACTGAACATGAGATGGACAAATTTAACCTTTGTATTTTCCATAGGGGTACTTATGCAGAAAAGATAATACAGTAATAAGTATCAAAAAAAAAAAAAGCATAGTGTAATTTTCAAGGGTTTGTTTTGCTGGTTGGTTCAGTGTACAATTGATGATAACTGCAGTGTAAATTCAATACAGCAAATAATGTAAGTTGATTTTAACATGAAGACCATCTTCAAAGGCAGAGTAGCATGAAATTCTATCGTATAGTTAACCCTCTGGTTAGGGCCATTTTTAGTTATTATTTAAGATCTGAGCACTCATATACATTTACTTTTCTACTGTAATGGTATTAAACGTGCATATCATATGTTACAAAACCAAAACAAACATACAAAATTACATCTCTATATAACAAAGTTGATTGTACCTCAACATATTTACAATTCTGTGGCAATTTCAATCAAGCCTGTGAAAGCTTCTTGTGGTTTACAAAAAATTAGTTATAATTCAAAATAGCTACATGTTGAGGGAAATTAAGTAAGGATTATCTCCTGAAATGTGTGCATGTGGGAAGAAATGTCACTTTTAATACTATATATAATAAACTCTCAGTGAATGGAATATTAAAGTTCTTTTTCATTAAAGGCATTATTATTCAAAGTGTTTATAAGGAAGAGGGTATTTTTATACTACAGCAAACAATGGCTTAATGAGAAACTACAAGAGCAATAATGCCTAGGAAAGCCTGCATTTTTAATTCTATAGAATACTTAGATATATTTTAGGCAGGAAAGTTAAATTCTCAGTCCTCTACATAGAATATCCATTCCATGCATACAGAATAGTAGAGATATAAAGATACAATGAATATGTATTGTACTGACTAGAATTTGTATGGGTTCCACGATAGAAAAGAAACTGGATTCCTCTTAAATTCTCCCAAGACAAAGCTAACACTGAGCAGTTCCTTCCCATATCAAATTCATAACTGAAGCTGATTACTCAATGCAATAATTCAGTGACTGAATAATTGGAACACACTGATTTATTGATTCAATTTTAAATGTGCCCATTATTTGATCATTGTACTGTTCATCTTTAATTAGCTAATAAAACTCTAGCATATTACTTTAGAAATATGTCTCATTAAGTGAGTATTTGCTTGCTTATGCTTTTCTTTTTAAAAAACCCATAGTTGGCTCATAGAACTGATTTATTTTCTCTAGTTGCAGTATGTGCCATGAACTTTCAGACCACAAGTAACTGTAGATAAGCACCTTCTGAGCAGTTTTCTCTCTTTGTATTCATAAACAGTCAAAAACAGAGATTGAAGAGAGTTTCCTTTTAAGTATATTTTCCCTAATACTGAATCCAAAGCAGAGCTGGATTTACCTGAATGGTAAATTAAAAAAAAAAAAAATAAAAAGGAGGGTGGGGAGACAGTGAAATAAAGGAAGTGGGGGGAAGGAAGAGAGGGAGGGAAGAAAGAAATGCCTCATGCTAGTCAAGTGTTCTGTGAAGTTTTAATGCCAGTCAAAGACAGAGGTTAAAGTGCACTTACAGCCATCTAAGAATCCGCATATAGGATGGTGTGGTGCCCCATACTGAATGGAACAGATCTCAACAGTTGAAACACAACCCTGAGAGGAAAAGAAAAATGACCTTGTATTTTATATAATAGCCTGACTGTGCAAAATATGGTAAGCTTTAGAACTTCTCCATCAGTTCACTCTCTTCCTGTTCCTGAACATCTCCTTGTACTGGGTCTGCTTGGGAATTTGTTTCCTAGCAGCCTGTATGCTGCTATGGTTAGGATTTGCGGCTGAAACAGTCACAGTAGCAGACCAATGTCTTGACTATTTCTGAACAGTGCTTGCACAGCTTTCCCGCATCCCGCCAGTTACAACAAATCTTTTGTAGCATAATTGCCCTATAGATGTTTCTCCTAGTTAAGCACAATGAACCTAATAGACTACCAATATAAATAACTGCCTCTTTAACCAAGTCAGTTCTGCACTGATCCAAACCAGCTGGCATCTCAGCACAGGAGTCAAATATTTGAAGAATTCTTTCATTTTTTTACATAGCTGTAAATAATTTTCTTGAAAAAACAGATTTCAATGAAAATCATAATCTCAGAAATTAAATTGCCACTATACTTTCCTGTTATAGCAGAGAGTACACTTCTATTTTGAGAGTATTAATCAGAGACACTAGATTATATTCACTAGAGGAGCATCAAAGGGGAAAAAAAATTGTAAAAGAGGCACCACATATATTTCCATCAAATTACTGGACATATTAATTGCAAATATACGATCTATATGTAGAAGTTAAAGTCTGAATACACTGCTTAAAAAAGATATTTTGTAGAAGGGTTGTCAACAGGAAAACCACATATTAATTAAAAAAGGAAGTTCAAGATCCTTAAGTCATCTGCTCTTACCCAAATGCTCACTTAAGTACAAATTAAAAGACAAAATAATGATTGCAATGTTTACAAGAACACTAACAAAAGATTTATTGATGTAGAGTGAGAAAACTATTTTACTGACACTCATTAGGACAATTTAAAAAATATCCCCATGAAAGATTTAATATAATTAAAAGGTAAATAAACCAAACAAGTTTTCTTTGACTATCAATGAAAATACATCACCTGTCATAAAGTATCAGTGGTTTAACCACAGTCTCTTTCTAGTTATGACTGTACAAATCCTAAAACAAAACAATGCATGGCAAAGGAAAAATATATAAAACAAATGAGTTCAATTGAGCAGTAATGTGACACTCTCTTGACTGTTTTATCGCAATACAGATTTTTTTATTTTATTTTCTTTAATAGCATCTTTCTGCTGAGTTCCTCATATGTGAGCTGCTGGAGTATGTATAGAAACAGCACTGCTCCACTGATTCTCTGTGAGTTTAACCTTTCTGTTTGCAATAAACTCACATTTGAAAATAATTACTTCTCTCCTTCATATTGGTTGAAATCAGTGACCTTGACAGTGGATGGAAGTCATAGTTGGTTGGTATAGCCTTTTCTGCTGGCTGGACACATATCACCAAATGCTCAGCTCTTCCCAATGCCATGGACCCTCAGAGGCTAAAAGCATTGCTAACAACATGAACAGGCAGGTTTACAACAGCTTCAAATGTCTCTATGAGCAACTCTCAAAAACCCCAACCAAATTAGAAGTTAGTTTAGGCACTTCAGATACTTTTGACTCATTCTGTTTCTTTTATTAAAACATCTCGCTACGAATGTCCAGAGATACTTCTGCCTAAATGAACACTTATTTAAATCATGCCTGTAAATCTTGTATATATCAAACGAAAAAACATAAATTTTGTTGACAGATTCAATGTACATTTTAAGCTTAAATATTTTTTTTTGTGGGGAGTGATAGTGTATTCATTTGTTAAACAGCGTTTTATTTAAAAAACCTAAACACATAGAAAGATTAATAAGAAGATTCATTTGTTCTATTAAATTCCTAAAGAAACAAGTCACAATAAACCGCTGACTTTTTTGTACTTTTGAATGGTCTGTACACTAATTTCAAGTTCCTTGAAGAAACTCCTTTTTTCGTTTCAATAGATCAGGATAGGTGAAACTTTCTGCTTTTTAATCTGTAAATTGACTATGAATATCCCTTTAGCTGTAATCATGATCTGATGTTTAATATTCACATTTAATCATTGTTAGTAGCAGGAGTTATTACAGCATTAACTTTTATTCATATTGAAAGTCACAGTAGTCAGTTCTGGGGCTTCAAGATTGGCAAACATATCTAGATGGTCTCCTCCCACTGAAGTTATAGGTAAATAAGATTACCACATACTTGACAGTGGAGAGGAGAGTGAAGAACAGGATGCCTAGAGGTCCCCATGTGTTAGAGAGAGAAGGGGGTGAGATGGTCTTCTGTGAATCTCCAAATTCCAAACTAGGATTATATTTATAGGTGTCCAAGAATCCCAAATTCTTCATGCTTTCAAAAACTAACCAACCTCTGACTCCTGGCCATTAAAAATTAGCTTTTAAGTTCTCCCACCCCAAACAATGCAATGCTTTCTAATACAAATTCCTAGCTCATGACTACAATCCGTTTTATGAAATCATACTATTTTCAACACACTTTTCTCTATGCCTCAAATCTCTAACTTAACCCCCATCCGATTTTCTGAATCCTCTCTGATTGTTGTCATACTCTGCAACCATCCTGCAGGTTGCTCTGCCTGTTTAAGACCCCTCCTTGAACTTCTTTGAAGACACAAATTCCTGTTGGTTTTAGGTGAAGTTCAGAAGCCCAGCTGTAGGTGACACTCACCAAAAAATCTTCTCATGTTAATCTTATTAATATGAATGAAGTTGAATAATTACTGAAGATTTGTGCAGTTTTTTCTTCCCCCCCCCCTTTTATGCATTCTTTGTCTGCTATTAGATCACCATAAAACATATTTAGAAACACAAACTAAACTTACATTCATTAGGTTTTCATTTATCTGAAGTAATTGTGAACTTTACATCTGTGGTCATATTTCTGAAGTGTGAAATAGGTCTTTGCCAAATGATCTCCCTGCACTAGAAGCTCTTAAAATCAGCTTCTAAATTCCGCTTCTCCAGTGGACTAATTAGTTTTTGTTGCAGAGAAAGTGTGTTATGGCAGCAGGCAACTCACCAGGCTGCTAGCTAGGCCCTCCAGATTATGTTGACTGGACAGGACATGGAAGACTACTGGACAATACATGACAAATTGCTGTACCTACCAGGTAACAGTGTGAGAAGCTGGCAGAAGTGTCAGACAGTGCCAAAAAGGACAGAGGGATTTCATAGGTGGTTACAACAGCGAGCTGTGAGCCAGGTAAGGAAACACCTATATGGAAGAAGGATCATGCGGTCTAGTATCATCACCTAAGCACCTACCCACCCATCCATAATAAAGTATACTGCGTTTGTTGTTCCAGTACAGTTGTATCCACTACATGCAGAAAACAAAAAGATAGGTACATAGATCAGAATGTCTTTGAAGAGTATATACTATCTTTGTTCATATTTTCTATGGGTTCTGTGCCAAGTCTCTAGTAACTTGGTTTGGGTAGCCTGCATTCCAACAGCATTCTATATGCCATGTGAAATACAGTACTTTAGGTGTGAATAACTTGTCTGCAGGCATAACTCCTTGCCATATAAAGATAGTGACCTTTGACTTGTAGCTTATCAGTATGTTAATGCTAAGAGGGGACTGCACGAATTCAATGTAAATTCAAGAGAAGATGTCCAGGCAAATACTTCAGAAATACCCTCACCTCTAATGCTTGTTAAGAAAGTCAAGAAAGCTTCCTAAGAATAAGCTTTTAATTCTGATGTCCTGGCTAAATTTCAGCTCAAGTAATTACACTCTGCTTCATTGTCCTTTGCATTTTCAATTAGACTCTGCATTCTTCTGCTTTTGTCCTAAGCAATTTTACAGTGTGGCTGTGCACTATTAACTGCAGCATACTACACCACAAATGTACTGCAGAACTGGCCAAAGCAATTTCTTTCTATATAGCTTGTAATGTAAAATATTTTGAGGCATTCCAGGAAGAATAGCTCTTTATAAACATATGGACACTTAGCATGAAATCAATGTAGCAAGCAAAGGTTGGCCAGCCTCTCTGGTCCTGATCCAGCAAAACACTTCAACATATGCAAGCTTCTTTTGGCTTCATCTCCCATGCATAAGTATTTTGGTAGAATTGTGTTCAAATGAGAAAATTCTGTCTGATCTGCGATCAGAAATGCTGGGGCAGGTTCTGTACATTCTTTGACCCTAATCCCTCATTTGGAGCAGATTTCCACAATCTCTCTCCTCTCTCAGTTCAATTCATGTTGTTTGCTGCAGCAACCACACAGCTTTTCAGGGAAAGAATAAAAGCAGATTACTGCATGTTCTCAAGGGAAAAAGAGTGTCATTAACTCTCACCTCACAATTGCCTTTAAGGAGAAATCAAAATATACCTCATCGCTGACACAAAAAATATCATGGTAATTTTCAGCTGTTAATAAACTTGTCTTTGCTATACAGGATGCTTTGAGACCTGTATAGCTGATATTCACTTTCCTTTTTCATAGCTAATTTTATTAAATTAGGTTCAGGCTGATTAGTGGAACTTCTACATTACACTTGCTTTCCTTCTGTGTTATATTTTAAAAGTATCATGAATAATGATATCTTATTACAAAAAAATCTAGCCCTATCACTTCTAGTGTAATGCTTGGACTTCTGCATTGCTTTTACAATATATACTAGGTTAGCAATACAGACACAGATCCCTGCTATTGTGTTTATTGACTTTAACTGACAACTTACAAGATGTACGAAAATAAGTTTATTTTTTAGGGAACTGGTAAGCGGAAAAAAAGTGTACATTGATACAAGGAGGCACAAAAGCACAAATGTAATCAGTTCTAAGTAATAAGTTTGATGGCTTTGTAATGGAAAATAACCGTGGTGCCTGAAGGTAGTTGACTTAGTTTCAGGTCCTCAGAACCTTAGTACAAAAGGTGTGAGAAAAGCAGAATGGAAGAACAGGACCTGGGGGTGGGGAGTATTTGGAACTAGCTGATGGCCAGGATGGGAGCAGTTAAACTAACTGATAAGTCTAAGGACAGGATGATTGCTATGTCTGTAATGTTAATTAAGCTGGAAAAAGTAAACGACCCTTAAAGACCACCATCACATTTTTGTATGAATGCGGGAAACTTTCTGGAAATGATGTAATATGCCCGGTGATCATATAAGGATGGCCTGTAGAGCAATACGGGGAGACACGTTAGGAGGAGCTATCCCCGGTGTCTCCCGGCGCCGCAATAAATAATACCTGCTTGTCAACTTGAAAAATTTGTTGGCAAGTTTGTTCTTGGAGTTTTCTCCGAATCAACACCCAGTAGGAATTTGTTCTCAAGGAACAGAAAATCTCTTTTTTTAAAGAGTGTGAAGATACTCTTCTGATGGTATTTGAAAGAAATAGTACGGATGCAAAAGACTCTCTACAGAGAAAAGTACTTCATTTCTAGAACAAATCTCTTTGAAATTAATTTATAAATATTAAAATCTTAATTATCTTAATAAAAAAAATCCCATTTTGATTACAAAAGCCTTAGGGTTAGATATAAAAAAAAAAATCAAAAGGTGTAATTATTATTTAAATACAATACTATAAGGTGTCCTTATGTATTGGTCATTTTAAGACATATGACATCAAAGGCAACTATCTGATGATGAACAATCAGAACTGATAAATATTTGTACAAGAATGTCTTTTTAGAGAAAAGCACAGATTGGTAACATGAAAACATTCAACAGGTTTGCATTGATTTTGCTTCATTGTTTGCTAGGCAACTGCTTCATTTAGCAGCTCCAATACTGATTGCACAGATTCTGGAAAACAACATTACAATCAACCTACTTCTGTATTGAGGAGATGGGGCATAGAAACCACACAATAGCAGACATGGTGCTAATTGGAGCCAAATGGTTTGATTAGTCCTTGAGGCTGAACTTAGATGCAAACAAACAATTGAATTAGGAGTTAGAACAGGCAGTTTCCTATAAATGACAATAGGACTACTCTTGAGAGAAGTACTAGCTCCTGAGAAAATCTGAATCACTGTTTCATAATGAATATATGGATGCATTAAAAGAAAGTATTTAATAATTTTGAAGTTTTGCACTTTCTTTCCTACCAGAAGATGTTGTCACGAGCTTCTGTTCTCATAATGTAAAGGGAAGAAACTAAAAATCACTCCAAATACAGAGATGACATCAGTAAAGTAGTCTATTAGAAGGCACTGGACAGTGCACAGTGTTAGTATATATACTACCTATTTCTATTATCTATAATATTAAGCACTTCCATACAATTTTGACAGATATTCTTATGCAGTTGTATGTAGGAGAAAGTATATCTATCATGTAACAACATTTTATTTGCACTTTTTTTTAAAATCAACTTGCAATAGTTTTTCATAGTGTTCTAAGAATATGTATTTGTGAGGAAAACAGAAAAAGCTGCTTCTGAAATGCAGAGAATACACTCATTTCAACAATGAATAAAGCCACTACAAACCTTGAAGACACTTACAAAATCTTTAGTGAGAAAAGTAAATCCATCTCAGTGTACATGCTTACATGTCACATGGACCTATAGGCAGCATTGAGCCCTGTTCTTAAGGTGTAGCTAGCTAATCCATACACTGCAGAAATACAAGTTAGAAAATAAGCAGCTTTAGCTTAACCTCCCTTTGGTCAGAGAGACATTAGCAGCTAACTCTTCTTGGATGTACTTGGATACTTGGATCTTGGATGTACTATGATTGCAATGTTACAGTGATTTTAAAGTGAAATAAATGCCTTATGGTTGTGATTATAAATACTTCTTGCAAAGTCTATATGTGGTGTTGTCCGGGCTCTCCTCTCACATCTCTAAGAGCTAGACTTTGCCATATTAAGAGAGAAATTCTCCAACTGCATGCTCTTTTAAAAAGCAAAATGCAGTAAGAATGCCAAAAAATTCAAATCCTAGAGATCTCACTCCCTCAAGTGCCAAGCAAAAACAGCTTAGATTTCCATCTTAGTAGACAATGCAAATTAGTTTAAAAAAGAGACAATCCATTCTACTCTACATATTACTGTAAGAAACTATAGACTAGAATATTGTTTATTAAGATTTATGTTAAGCCCAATTTAAAAAGTAGCCAACAGACACTGATAAGATCACCGCCAGGTGCCCAGGAAATCGCATATGTGAATAGCCAAGATGACCACCAGGTGCCCAGGAAATCGCATATGCGAATAGCCAAGATGACCGCCAGGTGTTTAGGATGCAAACAGCCACCAGACACTGCTTGTGCAAGATAAGATAACCGCCAGAGGCCCAGGAACCGACAGAGTTGTATAAAAAGGGGCTGTTTGAACTACTCAGTACGGCAGTAGGCGGAGCGCAGACTCTCCTGTCGTCCAGCGCTGTATTTGCTCATATTCTACTTGCTATAATTAATAAAATTTTAATTGGATTATGATCCGTTGTGGTCTCAATTTATAACATTACTAAGCAAAAAAATTATGTTTTTCATATGCAGTACTCAAAAAAAGTGTACTAAGTATTTTATATATATATATACCTATATATATATATCACAATTAAGACTTTTAACTCAATTTCAGTGACATAAAGTGCTCCTAAGGTTATCTCACAGCAAACTATGAAGATCTCCTATATCCTTGTTAGCAATGTTGTACCAGTCATGTGTCAGTGTATTTTGGTTCATTTATCGTTTGATCTCAGCCAAGGAGAACAAAAACCTCAGGGTGATAGTGAAAACAAAAGTAAAAATAATGTGGTTTTTTTTTTTTTTTCTGGTTTGCTATGTTTGAGTTTGAAGGCTTATTTTTGTGTTCTCAAACTAAACATCCCTTCCTGAAGGCAATAATTAGGTTTATCATTCTTTTACCACTGAGGTTTTGAGTATAAGAAAAATCATGAAAACGTGGATGTAACAAACTAGTAAAAGCAGAATGGAAAACTAGATGGAGGAAGGGTGTTATGTGTTTGGGTTTCCTTTAATTCACCCCAGAAAAAAAAAAAATGAAGTGGCTCAAAATAAAAACATATTTCAAGGAATCATACCTTACCTATAAATATTCAACCTCTTTAAACAAGCTAATGGTCTGTCACATGATTTTTAACTATATTCTGATAAACTGGAAAACATGTTTTTCTACATAAGAAATATGTTTTCCAGTTTATCTTCATTTTCAATACTGCAGCTGACCACTTCAGAGCAGTGCATCAATCACCATTCCTGCTTCAGAGCAATGATCTGTCTGACAAACCTGATGGCAAGCAGACAAGAAGTATTTACATTGTGACCACTGAAGTGCTAGGAGGCTACAGTAGCCAGTGAGAAGCAACTGTGCTTTGAGTGTAATCCTGGTGGTAGAATATATTTAATGAAAATGTATGATTTAGATTATACAGAGTGTGAATTGCTATGTTTCTAAATAGACAAGAAAACAATGGATAAATCTTTTTTGTTAACTGGAAAATATCTGCAATTTATCCTGTTTATTATCATTCAAATGCAATTAATTGTACTTTTGAAAGATATTAAAAATGTGCAATACAGAAATAATCTCTTAATGCACTTCAGGACACACTGCATTCAGAACAGCAAAAGCCTGGGGGAGGCTTTCTTCTTTTTTTTTTTTTTAAAAAACCTCTCTTTGTGGCAATATTCTCAAAGAAATTAAGAGAGATTTTTAACCTCTGAACTTCACAAACAGAATTTTTTAACAGGGAAGCACAGCTGATCAGGTGGCAGCCAAGAAAATAGTAATCCTGGCCTTAAACACTTCAAGGGATGGGACATCTACAGCTTCTCTGGGCAACCTGTTCTAGTATCTCACCATCTGCATAGTAAAGAATTTCTTCCTTATATTTGATCTAGAATTACATTCCTTCAGTTTAAAGCCATTCCCCCTTGTCCTATCTCTAAACGACCTTGTAAAAAGTCCCTCTCCATCTTTCCTGTAGGCCCCCTTTTGGTTCTGGAAGTTGCTATAAGGTCTCCCCAAAGTCTTCTCCTTAAGCTCTCAATCTATTCTCTGTCCAGCCTGTGTCTGGGATTGCCCTAATCTAGGTGCAGGACCTTGCACTTGACCTTACTGAACTTCATGAGGTTTACATGAACTATTATATCCTATACAAAAAAAAAAAAAAATTATTCTCCAAAAATAATCACCTGACTTAAGTTTCTAGCAAGTTTAATTTCCTTTTAGCATAGAATTATATAAGGTATTAAGAATGTAAATTCAGAAAGAAACAAACGCTAAAACCAAACACTTTAAAAATTATTTCAGTCTTCTTTGACCTTGGTATTCCTAGCTCTGCTGATCAGAAACATGTGTCAAACTTCATTTTGTCAAAGAGACTGATAACTTGTTTCTATACTAAAACCTAAAACCTACAATCGATTGCATTGTCATCATAAACCATTGCCATCCAGACCATTCCTCATATCCAGCAGCATATTTCAAGTGTTTCTTTAGCAATAAGACACTTTAAAGCACTGTACCAGCTATGAGTAATAATGTTTCTCAGTCCCTACAAAAAAAAAAAAATCTCCAATGTCTGATTCTAAAAAAACATGAAAAACAAAAAAGGGGGAAAAATATGTTAAATACAGGAATTCATAAGGGATCTTATTACACAAACTTATTTACACAAGACATCTGCACTCAATCATAGACACAGTTTAAACTGTAACCTTTTCTTTAATCCTACATAAGTTTATTGTAATAATTTGGGAGTTAAGATTATTAGACAACAAATCTAATTATTTTAAGATCATTGAGAAGACTGAAGAAGCTTACATACTCAGTAGAAAGACAATATTTCAAGAGATAATGGCATCATGCAACAAAGAGATTGAGGGAGAATGGAGTGGAAAAAAAGTTAGAGCATCCACATCAGATATTTATGCAAATAGTGTGGATATTCCTTAGTCTACTCATTGGTAAGACATCTAAACAGAGAAGTGAGGTAGGTATCAGATGGAGATTCTGAACATAGATGATAGAATTACCACATAACACATATTTCTGAAGTTTTCCTCTACTGAAAGGGATTTTAAAGACTCATTTTAAAACCAGTTTGCAGGTCTATGTACTTCCAAGAACATGAGCACTACAACAGTATAACAGATACTGCAGACAGTGGGAAGCTACTATGAGGTCTCCCTTGAGCATTCTCTTTCTCCAGGCTGAACAAGCCCAACTCTCTCAGCCTGTCTTCACAGGAGAAGTGTTCCAGTCCTCTAATCATTTCTGTGGCCTTCTTCTCTATTTGCTCAAATAGGTCCATGTCCTTCCTACATTGGAGACCCCAGAGCTGAATGCAGCACTGCAGGTGTGGTCTCATGAGAACAGAGTACAGGTGCAGAATCACCTCCCTCAGTGTGCTGGTCTCACTTCTTTTAATGCAGCCCAGCATACAGATGGCCTTCTGGGCTGCAAGCACTGTTTGCTGGGTCATGTTGAGCTTCTCATCAATCAAAAACCCCAAGTCTTTCTCCTCAGGGCTGCTCTCAATCCATTCTCTGCCCAGTCTGTATTTGTGCCTGGGATTGCCCTGACCCAGATGTAGGACCTTGCAAGCAGCCTTCTTGAACTTCACGAGGTTCACATGGGCAAAAGAGACAAAAAAAAAAAAAATTCATTTAACTAATACCGGTTGTATTTGATGTGTTATACCAACCTTCCCTCAGTTATGTCCACAAAATCCTATTATGATTTGTGTTTGCCGGAGTCAGCAGGATCACACAAAGGCATCCAGTGAACAATGCCAACAGAACAAGTTCATAAAAACCATAATTTGTTCTCAATTTATGAACCAAGAAAGGTATACTCATTGAGTATACAAGCTGACTGATATTGATTCAATGAGCCTCTTTCAACATTTGTGTTCCTATGACTGCATAGTGCAACCTTGACTGAAGAAAATGTGTGCTTTAGTTCTTGACACTTTAAAAGCTATCACCAGGAGGAAGCTGGAAGGTTTTTATAAAACCCTATTTATTCATCGAGAATACATTGTTTGTTATCTTAATGGTATCTATGAAGCACTGTGTATCACTACCTATCCCTATTAAATCTACTTTCATATTTCCTGCTCTCCTGTTCTTTCAAATCCATTTGGAGAACTTGATGAGGCTGAATAAAGACTATAATAACAGGATTTAATGGGTAGAGTATCTGTAGGTCGACAAGGTTATAAGTATTGAGCAAGTAGTAGCAAAGGCAGAGGAAAGAAGGATGTTCTTGAACAAATCAAAACCTTGCAAAAAGTTATTGCTAGTTAATATGCTAAGGAAAAGATTCACTTTCATTGTGAGTGAAATTCTCTGTTTGTAAAAAAATCATTAGATTGTTATTTCTATAAGCTTGCTCCTTTCCTTGAATTTTTCATCAACTGTCTTGCTTAGATAGTTTAATGTTTATAAAGGCACAGTTTAACTAAAAGCAGCAATGCAACAAATCCCCCTTGGTTACAGAGGATTTTATGATGCAGAATCCTTCTGTGAATCAGGAATTTTACAGATATTGAGAGTAATCCTTTCTATAATTTGTAATTTGATTGTTCTGCTGTTGCCTGACCAAATAGTTTAAACTAGGGCTAAATGAACCTTCCACAGGAGAATATAGTGTATTGTCAAAGTTATTTCACAGATGCTGTTAAGTGTAAGCAGTACTGCCAGCTTGATGCATGACAATAAGTTAATTTTAATATATGGACTTGAGTATCTTACGTTTTAAGGGTTGAGTGATCATCATTTTCCCTAAGAAATAAATTTCAGCTGAATGCGTGTATTTTTATTTTTTATTCTGTCATGTGAAAATATCAACAGCATTTAGCATCTATCCAGTCCAAGAATGAAGTGCATATATTTTGTCAGGTTATTTTAACAATAGTGCTACTAAAACAATAAATCACACAATTACAAATATTCCAATTTTCATATGTAGCCATTCTTCTTCTCTTGCTCATCTTTTTCTTCCTACTTTTGCCTAGCTCACATTTATCTTCTTTTCTTCCTCTAAAGCCTTGAACCATTGCTGTTCTTGAGCCCGACAGCTCTTTCTTGTCCCCACTACAAGTGTTTCATCTGCTTTTATTTCCCTTGCAGGCCCTCAGTGATTGTTGCATCCTCTGTTACACCTCCTGGCTCTTCCCAGGCCTATTCCATTCCCTCACCGTTTCCTTTCCTCTTTCAGCTCACATTCTTCTGCTCCTAACTTCTAACACATTCAAGTTCTGGGTTAAATTTGGCTTTTACATGTCTCAAAATAATAATAATTTAAAAAATGCATATACTGGGTCAATACTCAAAAGTTTTTATTATTCAGCATTAGCTGTACAAGTAGAATTCAACGAAACACCATTAAATGTATTGGACTATTAACCCACATTAGCAATGGGAGCATACAAAGTCACCCACCCACACAAGGATTAAAATGAACCAATATTCATTAGAATACAATCAGAAGCAAGATTTATTTCCTAATAATAGATGGATTTCAGGGAGAAGAGATTAAGTGAAGGGAAAAGACTATGTTTGATGTGAGCAGCAATAATAAAGGATCAAACTAAACATTTGAATCATAACCTTCTAATAAAACATTCACTTCATTTTGAGTATGTACTTTGCAAACATATAATATCCTACTTGGCATCGCTTTTGGTTGATTAATTCTCTCCAGGTGTAAGTCAGGCACTTTCACTTACACGCTTCAATACACATACTCATTAGTCGAGTCATAACATACTTTTTTTCCCTCATCTTTTTAACTACCAGGAGCTGGACTAAATATATGGGTAATAGAGAGGTAAAACATCCTCCCAGTCTGTTTATTACAGTAACTAGAGATAATGGAGTAGCAGTGCATTATAATAAGGACCAGATCTTTCACTGGACTAGTGATTTCACGAGCAAATTTGGCTGACAATCTGGTCCTATATTTCATAGTGATTCACCTGTGACAAAGACAGAAACTTGCTATACAAAAATATAAAGAGGATTTCTAATGTGTTAAGAAACAGGTAAAACTATTACAGACCTCCATTGTCTCCATGTGTGTTTGAATTTCTCTGCAGAAGTGATTTTTTTTCCCTTTGTGTCTTTGTTCCCCAAAGGCTCTGGACGCAACACTACAAGCCTCCTATCTTCCAGGCAGCTAAAAGTATTCCACATACAGTCCAATAAACTTATGAAGTTCTCATGTTTTCACTAGGCTTCTGAGCACTCTGTATGCTGAGGTTAACCTAACTCCCATGTGTAGTATTTATGACTATGTCATTATAAGTGGGAATACTTCATAACAAACTTCACAACTGACTTCACCAAGCCACACCATTTCAAATAATTCTGCAGTTTAGAATGAAAAAAAAATTGAGCTGCCCATGGTGTATTTTGATCTTACATAAAACAGTATCTGTAGTTGGTATATATCGCTGCTCTATATTAAGGGTTCAAGAATTAAAGATAGTAAAAGTTTACTAGATTTCACAATAGAAAAAAATAAGTCCAAAAAATGTCTGTACAAGGCCTTACAAATTGTGTAGGTAATCAGAGAGCTTTTAAACAAAAAAAAAACAAAAAAAAAAACCAAAAAACTAGATTCCAAAGAGTTCAGATGTAACTCAGTAAAGGCTGTCCAATGTACAGAGTAATTTTACAGTTTGCAATTTAAATGCTGGAGATCTCACTACTGTCTCCTTTAAGTTCATTAAATTCTTTTGAGATCAAGTCATAATTCCTCTTGAAAAGTATTCCCCTTGAAATTTAGGTGATGATTCCCCTTTGCATGTTTTAAAATTCCAGCCCAAGTGGTTTATAATCAAAAGATCTTCAGTGTGTAAGTACATGCTGCTTTGCTTGCCCATTTGCTTTTCTGATGTTGCTTCACATTATGTGGAAACATAAGCACTTAATTAAACCTCTTTTTTTTTTTTAAATTGAACATATTGTCACTAATGAGAGTATTGAATGATTTCTGTAACAATGTTAGTTAGCTGATTAGGAAAAAACAGTCAAATTTTTGTGAATTGGTGTTGGAAAGAAGGTTGTTTAAAAGCCTTGCAACTGACACAGAATAAAGTAGAGGTAGGATAACTGCCTAACCACTGAATTACATTACACAAATGGTTACATATTCTTTTTTATTACCTCACACCCTCAACTTCTCTTATAATAGTCCCTCAGTCACTTGCAAAACTAGCCAAATGAGTGCTTGTTTTTTATATAAGCATATGATTTCAAAATCTGGAAAGCTGGCAAACTAGTAGCAAGTACACTTATACAAATTACTCAAGGGCAGGCAAGTGTATAGAGAAAGATAAAAAGAAAGGCAACACCCTACACTTTCAATTTATGAAACTGAAGAATTTTGGAGGTCTTCAGATGAGCTTGCCTTCTTCATTCTCCTGTGAAATAAATTTACATTTTAGGGAACTCCAGAAATACACAATTCTTGCAGAATTGACTGTCTTCAGCATTCAGCCCATCTTCCCTTCCTGCAAAACCTGTATAGCTGCTATTGACTGTGGAAGGAATCTTCTGAGGAGCACATCTTGACAGGCCTTTCTTCTTTACAGTTAACAAACCAATGAAAATATTGCAGTGACCGTAGGTTTACGATGGGAGAAAAATCCAAGCTGCTCAACAGCTTAGCTTGCTACTAAAGTTAATGAAGCAACAGTTGAAGGAATGAAGAATGCCTTGAAAGAGATCATTTCTGCATATGAGTTAGCTAACTAAGGCCACAGTTCTTTCATGAAATACAGGGAATATCCTTGACTCAAAGCATAGCTATCACAGTGTTTGATTTGAAAATTTAGCATATTCTATCATATGCTTGACTTTTACAAAATGGGTATATGCATGTGCCTAAATTTAACATCAAGAGCATAGATAAGTGTTTCATCATTGTAGCACTGAAGAGAAATCTATTCACCATTTATTTCTTTTTTATGTTGCTTAAAATAAAATGATAGGATTGGTACTGGAAATAAACCTCTCAAGAAAATATTTATTTTTGTTGAAACCAAGGACACAAACTTTGGTTCAAATTTCTAGGTAAAACTGAAAGTTTTTTTTTTAATATAATCTTGGTCAAAGGATTTTCATATCTTTTCTTTTGATGTGGAATCTAAGCCCTGGCACATGCAGGAGCCTAATGAATCTCCATGTTCTAAGGATACTGAGCTAACGTGTTTGCCTTTAAAGACCTCCACATTTTAAACCACAGTAATTTTTTTTTTGTTCCCTCAAAGTTACCAGGATTAAAATAACTTTTAGATTAATATGAGACACACATCACCTCTGGTCTATCATAGCCAAACAGGTCAGGGAGATTAGAATCCAGCAAACTGACAAATGAGAAGATAAATGCTATAACTCTGAATACACACACACACCCATACACCTACACATACACACATCTGCTTCTCCCCTTAGGTCTTATTCCTGAGTGTGATATCATATGTTATATCCCTTTGGTCAGCTGTCTCAGCTGTGACCCTTCCCAGATTCTTGTGCATTCCCTGCCTAGTCACTGGAGGGGCAGTTTGAGAAGCAGACAATGCTTGGCACTGCATAATGAATAGCTAAATGTTTGGTGTTTTATCAACATTGTTTTCACCAAAAATCCAGAACATAGCACCATGCAAGCTACCATAAAGAAATTTGACTCTATACCAGCCAAAGCCAATACTATAAGAATTATATACATAAACTTTGTCAACAGTACACAGAAGCAGTTCACTTTTTCAGAAATACTAAGGCTATTTTTATGAACAGAAATAAATCAGCCATTGGTGATTTAACCTATTAAAAGCTGTCACTTTTGAAATAAAGACGAAAAGTCCTCTTTTTAATAATATTAACAATATTTTCTTCTCTTTCCTATCCATTCTATCTTTTCCATCCATTATTACTGTCAATATATTTCACAGTTAATCAGATTATTTATTTCAAAAGCATAAGTATTCAAATTCCAATGAAGGCAGATTTTTTTTTCCAGCAAAGGACTTCAGAGACAGTGTTCTCACAGGAGAATGAATATTTGGTACATGAGGTCTGAATAACTCTGAAAGATACAGCAAGGCCATGAGAGGCCCGAGGAAACTTAAGCAAGCAAGATAAGAAGAAGCTGGAATTCACTGAATGATGAGAACTGTGGACAAGCGTTCAAGGTCAAGTTCTCACACCTGTGCTTAAGCAATTATATGTTAGTCACTAAGGGTCTTCAAGACAAGTATCCAATCATGATATGCCAAATTGCTGTAGGTGTGTGTAAGCAATAGTATATAAGGAGTTAATGCTTTGCAATAAATGGCTTTTTGTCTGATCATATTGATCTCTGAGTCCATTCCGCGGCAATGGACCATATTTGAAACATATGAGGCAGTGAAGAAACATCTCAAAAATTATGTAGAATTCATTCTTTTAGGTATCTACCCTTAAGATAAGTCTTAGTTGAGCTAAGACTGATCTTTATTTAAAAATTATATTTTTATGTTATACTCTTCTGTAGGAACAGGAAAATCATGCTTATAAAAGTGATAACTATTAGTCTAAGAAAGACAAAAGTCTGATTGATGTCAAAGGAAGAAACCCTGCTAGGTTTCAAAGATACCTGAATCAAGTAGTCTGCTTTGCAGACTGATAAAGCAGCCATTGAACTCCTCAGAAACCTGAAGTTACTAACAAAGCTGAAATGCCACAAACTAACTTGACAGCAAGGCAAAAAAGTGTACTTTTTAAACACTACCTAACATTCATTCTTAATTTTTGAAAAGTTAACCACAAAAAGCTATGAATATGCCATATGAACTTTGAAAGGGGTTGTTTTAATAGCTGTTCAGCAGTATATAATGTGTCTTGAGGTAAAGAGAAGAAAGATTGATATATTCTTAATCAGCTGCTATGAACACGGAGAGCATCAGAAACACAGAAAAGCAAGGATTTTCAATAAGAAAATAAAGCAGTTTATATTCACATATCAGTGACAGCCCATATATAACGTAAATTTTATCTGCATATGCCTAATAAAAGTATTTTTTGACAAAGGCTCCTAAACTGTTACACAATGCTGCTGTCAATCTGAACTATCAAAACAGATCATGAATGTTAAACAAATCTATCACTATGCCTCTGAAATGAAGCCTGTATCACTCAAATGTACTCGTCATCCATGTAACAGTGTATATACTACTTCAATAACATGACAGTAGTACTTGAAGACCAAGCTTATTTTACATGATTTCATATTTGAATGTCTTTTTCATTCAGCTCATGAGTTTTTCAATCTTTAAGGCCTTATATAAAAACTAAAGATCAGAGCTGGTCATATGATGATAAGTAATATTAATACATGTAAGATACATATTATACAGCAGTTTAATAACTGCACCAAATATAGATCTATGCTGTCATGAAAGGAACAGAAATATTCTGGGAAAATTACAAGACATTCCTCCAAGCCAGTGTCCTGAGTTAGAACACTCTCTCTTGTCACCTTGTAAAATATATTGCCTGTCTATAAACTTAGGCAGTCAGAAAATTACAAGTCAGGATAAAGGATGCCATTTATAGCCCTGCTTGACAACTGATGGGTCCTGTCTGTGTTTAGCTTAATCCCTTCTGCTTCGGAATAGACCAATATGGGGATCCTAGCAAAAATAGAGTTGTCAAAGTGGAACTTTCCACATCTTCAGGGAAGTAACATTAAACCACTATCTCTTATTTAAAGCACCTTCAAAACCACACAGTGATATCTGTTTTCACTGATTTGAATATAACCAGTCTTCACTCTTTGTCAGCAGCTGACTGACATCCAGCAGTGTTTGCAGTTCCTTTAAAGATACACTTGTTTTTTTGAAATCACTATTGAAAACATTCTTGCAGGAGCACAACTGAGCCCTATTTAAGCTGTTCCCTGGCTGTCTTCTGTGCAGAAAAGAGAGCTGGCAGTGGTCTATGCGTGCTGGGGTCTCACTTAGACCTGACTTAGAGACAGGATATATTAGCCAGATTTCTGCATCTAGACTCCCAAAATTAAATTAGCTTTCCTAGCCTGCATGCTGTCAATGGAGTCCATGTCAGAAATTTCAAACAAACATTTGTTTTGTTTGTTCTCCATTATCAAACCAAACTTAAAGTGACTGATTTCAAATTATGTGTGACTGCTATAGTTCTTTCTGACCTTCCTTATCCTTGCACAGTTCTTTTAAAACTCCAAGAAGTTAACTTATAGAAGTTAAATATTTTAACAAGTTTAGTAAAGACAGACTTAACAGTCTTTCAAGTCTGGATAACCTTTTCAAAACCTGTAACCATTCATTTTATTTATTTTTTTTATATCATATCCATTTTATTAGAATAAAATGTGAATCATACAAAGAACACCCTTTCCTCACACAATACAGCACATCTATATCCGTTACAGTACTGTATTTACATTCTCACCAAGTCACATTATTTTTGCCATTTCAAAATAATAAAACTAATTTAAATAGTTATTATTAACAAAGATAATTCTTTGGTCTTTTGTTAGATCTATCTTATCTCCCCCTCAGCAGTTGTTAGGCTTCCTCAATATATCCCTCAACAAAAGCAAACTGATAATTTACAGCTTCTATAGTATCTCATTACAGGGACTGCTTTATTTTGCTTTACAGTTTTCCCCTCTTTGCCAGGGTTTTTTCCCAAAGGACCATCTTCCTCTTCTGTGGGATTCAGTTCTATGTGCTGAGTTTAAACATAGCTCTAAAGACCTAGGAGCATTGTTCCAGGCTCATGAGGGGGTTAGGTAGTGCGTCAGTGCATAATATATAAATATATGAAATATTTCTTTCAATGAGGGAAATTGAAAGGTGTAACAAGGACTGCTTCCATATGAAAATTATAAACAATGTCTTTTATTAGGAACAAAGTTTAGCTCTCCCATGTCAAAGTATACAGAATTCAATATTTTAAAATAATATCATCCATTACAAACATTATACCAAAAAACCCCACAAACCATTGGTTTAGTGATAATAATATAGATGAAGAAGATTCAGTAAACCTCATCCCTTAAAAATATTTCCTTGCATAACATTTCCTGAGTAATTAGTTATGTTTTTTGGATGGGATCTACACTTCAGAGTTTCATCTAGTAATGAACTAGATTTTAAAGCTGTTTTTTCAATCAATCCTTTATTTAGTTATTCAATTTGATACCTAAATTGCAAGCAAATGAGAAATCCCAGTGAAGCTAGTCACATTCTAAAGGTGCTGCAGATTAAATAACTGTACAAAAATATTACTCACTTAGGGCCTAACAGTGAAATATAGAGTGACTTCAAAGGTTTTCAGATACCTCCACTTGATTCAGAGCAATCATAAAGAGCTGCCAAAATCCCACCTGAACAAGCATATCCCCAAAGCAGTGATAGATACAGTGAATTCCTTTAGAATTGCATCTGTTGAAGATATGGTTACTATCATTTACACAGTTCACTTATAAAAGATCACAATTTAGTCCAGTGCTAAATCTGACACAACAGCAACAGTCCTAATGCTGGCACAATGTTTCTATATTATCACAGCAACTGTGGTGGCTTTGTCAGGCTTCATGCCCCACTCAGAACCCTCAGGTATTTTTCAGAATTTATTGACACCACTTTATAAACAACTGACATTGAATCAACTGCTCAAGACACTTTTTTTTTGACCACAGGTATTTGCAGGCATACCTACCAAGGGGAGAGACTAATGAGAGTGCAAATTAAATAGTCCAGTGATGACAGAGAACAGTAAGACAGAGTCATTGGTGTTAACGAAGGCAGAGCAACATGAGTGTTTATCTTGAATTCAAGATGAAGTCAGTTTTAATTTCAGCTTCAGAAATCTGAGCTCTATACTGGTAGCTTTCTTTAGCACTAGCTTGATCAGACAAATTGAGAGTAAACAGTATAAATTTAGGTTTCCATCTTGATTTATATAATTAGGGGGCACAAATTCACACAGAAGTTAGGTATTATTGATGACTATTAATTAATTTATTTATTAATTGAGGACATTCTAGCAGCCCTCACACCAGAAGCTGGACCTACATGATCTGTTTTTATTTAAAGTCAGAATAAAATGGCTAACTAATTTTTCCATCTCTATTTACTGTGATGTGTAAAACTGGCCTATATATAAGTCATGTGAGGATTGTGAGGCACTGGAACATGTTGCCCAAAGAAATGGTAACCACTCCATCCCTCCCAGTGGTCAGAGCCAGGTTAGAGAGAGCCTTGGCCAACATGATCTAGGATGAGGCATCCTTGCCAATGGCAGGGTGCTGGACCTAGATGATATTAAGGTCCTTTCCAACCTTAACTATTCTAAGATTCTATGTATGTTTTATTTATGATACGCTTATTTGCCGATGACACCAAGCTGTGTGGTTCAGTTGATATGCTAGAGGGAAGGAATGCCATTCAGAGGGACCTTGACACACTTGTGAGGTGGGCTGATGCCAGCCTCATGAAGTTTAACCATGCCAAGTGCAAGGTCCTACACCTGGGTCGGAGCAATCCCAGGCACAGCTACAGGTTGGGCAAAAAGGAAATTCATGGTAGTCCTGTGGAGAAGGACTTGGGGGTGTTGGTCGATGAGAAACAACATGAGCCAGCTTCAGTGTGTGCTTGCAGCCCAGAATGTCAACTGTATCCTGGGCTGCATCAAGAGGAGCGTGACCAGCAGGTCCAAGGAGGTGATCCTGCCCCTCTACTCTGCTCTCGTGAGACCTTACTTGGAGTATTGTGAGCAGTTCTGGTGTCCTCAACATAAAAAGGACATGGTACTGTTAGGACAAGTCCAGAGGAGGGCCACGAGGATGATCAGGGGACTGGAGCACCTCCCATATGAAGACAGGCTGAGAAAGTTGGGGCTGTTCAGCCTGGAGAAGAGAAGGCTGCATGGAGACCTCATAGCAACCTTCCAGTATCTGAAGAGGGCCTACAGGGGTGCTGGGGAGGGACTATTCATTAGGGACTGTAGTGATAGGACGAGGGGTAATGGGTTGAAACTTAAACAGCAGAGGTTTAGACTGGATATAAGGAAGAAATTCTTTACTGTTAGAGTGGTGAGGTATTGGAATGGGTTGCCCAAGGAGGTAGTGAATGCTCCATTCTTGGCAGTGTTCAAGACCAAGTTGGATGAAGCCTTGGGTGATATGGTTTAGTGTGAGGTGTCCCTGCCCATGGCAGGGGGGTTGGAACTAGATGATCTTGAGGTCCTTTCCAATCCTAACTATTCTATGATTCTATGATTCTGTAATTCTACATATATAGCCTTTATATACTGACAAAACAACTTATTAATGATTGTATTGCAACTGATTGTTTAAGAGGAATTCCAATATGTGAATGACAAAAGTATAAAATTGAAAGAACAGAAAAAGTTATGAAATTGCCTTCTCTGCAAAGCCATATTGAAAATGCAGAGGTATATATATTTCACACCACATACTTCTATAGAGTTCAATAACTTACTGAAAGAGAAAAATATTATGATTCTTCCACTGCTATCTTATTCCATTTATTTAAGACTAGTGCTGCTTTGAGTAATTCTACAGGACTCACCAATGTCCCAGAGGAACAGTATGAGACAGATACAATACTAAAAGCTTTCTTAAACTGGAACATATGGCATCAGTCTTGCTGCAGCAACCTTTAACGGGCTGAAGGACATCCCCTGTAAGAAACTGAATCATATTCTCATCCTTTGCTCATCAATTTTGCTTTTGTTTCTTTGCCTGCAAGATGTTCATTAACATCTTCACATGCATATCTTCACATGCATATATCCCAAGATAGCTATTATTTACTTACACTGCACATTACTTTATGCATGTTATATGCAAATCAGGATAGACAATTCACCTTCTTGCAGGTTGATTCAACCTGTCAGAAAACTGTGCAAATGAAACCACTCTGAGCTCCAGGTTGTCAGAGCTGGATTGTTTCTGGCTACCTGATTAAACCTAATTCATATATCTCTATAGTAAACACAGTCCTCTGTAGACACATTAAAATATATACAGATACAGTTGTGAAAAATCCAAGTGATTTTCAGTCACTACTGGTAAAAATAATGGGGTGTTGAAGGCTGATGATAAAACCAGGTTTTACTAATCACAAATTTGAGCATTCACCTTCTACTGAAATAAAAAGAGTATAAATGTAATTATATTTATCTTAGAAGTAAAGGGGGTTGTTCTTTAAATAATTTTATTTAGTTTTCCTTTATTGATAAGATGTTATCTCTAATAACATCTTGATATCATTCAACATCACAAAGTACAAACCTTTAGCAGAAAGATTAGTGTAGTAACAAAACATGAGTGTGTAGACATAGACCATAACACTACATCAAGGCAAATTGGTGTTTTCAAAGCAGTATAGTATTAGAAATGCCTATATCAAAATAATTCTGTCAGAAGAAATAAATTTCAGCTAGTTTTCATATATAGAAAAAAGTAATAATTTCTAAAAAGATAAACTGTAACATGAATCATCCCCAAAGTGACTTTGGTGCTAGGTAACTACTAACCCTTCCTGTAACAGAAGTTACAAAAACGTTTGCAACAATGTTCTGTTTACATAAATGTTCAAAAAGAACGAGAAGAACCTTTCATGACTGGAAATTAATTTGTTCTCATAGCTTCTATTGATAAGTAAATTCCACAAGAGCATAGTTTCTAGAAAACAGAGGTATCACCTAAGAGCATAGAACTAGTAAAAACCAGCAACTGACAGTAAGATAAACGGACAGTTCCTTCATTATTTTCAAACAATCCTCTAATCTGTTTCTATATAAACAGAAAAATCAGAAGGGCTAAGGAAAACAAACAGAGCTTCTGTTGTTCAAATAAACTGCAAATGTGAATGCAAACTGAAGTAAGGCTATAAAAAAATAAGAAGAAACCTATGGGACTGAAACAGCAGGTCTCCTCAGTGACAACTGACCACGTGTTTTCTGCAGGCGTATTGACTGAGTTTGTTTTGAATATGGGTGAATAGTAACAGAAAGTTCTGCCTGTCATCAGATGGCTCAATATTATTTTTCTTCATCCTAAATGCTGTTATTATTGTTAACTCATTTTTAAAAACATAAATTTCTTTTAATTTATCAAAATTCTTTCTTTCTTCCTCCCTGTTTTCCCCAGGAATGTCTTGCACACTGACTGATTTATGCCAAGACAGTGGATTGTATTTTTATTTGAAATGTCAGATTTACAAGTTCTGTGTACTTATTCATAGATACTTTCATCTCTCCATGCTAAATGGGATTTTTTTGTACTTCAAAGTTTGAATCGTTTTCTTTGGGGGAAAAAAAAAAAAAAGAAAAAAAAACCCACCCCACAAATTCTCATTCTTCTGCATATATATAGGAAAGCTTGATGTTAAATTTCATGGAAATGTATGGTCAAGCATGACCTTATTTTAAAATGTAAATCTCATGTTTTTGAAGCAAGTAAAGTCTAGTGCATGTCTTTCTTATCTTTTCTATTTAGTTCTGCCCTAAGTTTGCCTGTCATATTAACTGCCTTTTAATAATTTCCTAAATTGATAGGCCTTATTTATAAGCTGGAATATTAAAAGCATTAAGCTGTTGACTTAGAGGTGTGAAATGATGGCTAAAAATCTGTCTTTTAGATGCAGCTGTCTGTTCCTTTATACCTAAGATTTCTCTTTCAATAACTGTGAAAAAATCAGTTTGGTCAGCAAAACCTGGGGACATTTATAATACCAAAGATATATAGAATCATAGAATCATAGAATAGTTAGGGTTGGAAAGGACCTTAAGATCATCTAGTTCCAACCCCCTGCCATGGGCAGGGACACCTCACACTAAACCATGTCACCCAAGGCTTCGCCCAACCTGGTCTTGAACACTGCCAAGGACGGAGCATTCACATCCTCCCTGGGCAACCCATTCCAATACCTCACCACCCTCACAGTAAAGAATTTCTTCCCTATATCCAATCTAAATCTCCGCTGTTTAAGTTTCAACCCGTTACCCCTTGTCTTATCACTAGAGTCCTAATGAATAGTCCCTCTCTAGCAATCCTATAGCCCCCTTCAGATACTGGAAGGCTGCTATGAGGTCTCCACGCAGCCTTCTCTTCTCCAGGCTGAACAGCCCCAACTTTCTCAGCCTGTCTTCATATGGGAGGTGCTCCAGTCCCCTGATCATCCTCGTGGCCCTCCTCTGGACTTGTTCTAACAGTACCATGTCCTTTTTATGTTGAGGACACCAGAACTGCTCACAATACTCCAGGTGAGGTCTCACGAGAGCAGAGTAGAGGGGCAGGATCACCTCCTTGGACCTGCTGGTCACGCTCCTCTTGATGCAGCCCAGGATACAGTTGACATTCTGGGCTGCAAGCACACACTGAAGCTGGCTCATGTTGTTTCTCATCGACCAACACCCCCAAGTCCTTCTCCACAGGACTACCATGAATTTCCTTTTTGCCCAACCTGTAGCTGTGCCTGGGATTGCTCCCACCCAGGTGTAGGACCTTGCACTTGGCATGATTAAACTTCATGAGGCTGGCATCAGCCCAACTCACAAGCGTGTCAAGGTCCCTCTGAATGGCATTCCTTCCCTCTAGCGTATCAAGCAAACCACACATCTTGGTGTCATTGGCAAACTTGCTGAGGGCACACTCAATCCCACTGTCCGTGTCAACAAAGATGTTAAACAAGACCGGTCCCAACACTGATACGTGAGTGACACCACTCGTTACTGGTCTCCAGCTGGATACTGAGGCGTTGACACGTGAGTGACACCACTCACTACTGGTCTCCAGCTGGATACTGAGGCGTTGACCACAACTCTTTGCGCGCTGCCATCCAGCCAGTTCTTTATCCACTGAGTGGTCCAGCTATCAAACTGATGTCTCTCCAGTTTAGAGATAAGGATGTCGTGTGGGACAGTGTTGAACGCTTTGCACAAGTCCAGGTAGATGACCGCTCTACCCCTGTCCAACAGTTCCATAGCCTCATCATAGAAGGCCAGCAAATTGGTCAGGCAGGATTTTCCCTTAGCAAAGCCATGATTCCGGAGGGGGCCTACGTTGTCCCTACTCTGTCTTTTATTTGCTACGTATCTATAGAATCCCTTCCTGTTATTCTTAACATCCGTAGCCAAGTTTAATACTAACTGGGCCTTAGCTTTCCTAACCCGGTCCCTAGCTTCCCGGACAACATCCCTGTATTCATCCCAGGCTGCCTGTCCTGGTTTCCACCTTTTATAGACCTCTTTTTTCCTTCTGATTTTCCTCAGCAGCTCCTTATTCACCCAAGGAGGTCTCCTGGCCCTCCTGCTGCACTTCCTTCTAGTTGGGGTGCAACACTCCTGAGCTTGTAGCAGGTGATCCTTGAATATTAACCAACAGTCTTGAACCCCCCTGCCCTCTAGTGCTACATCCCATGGAACCTTACAAACAGGTTCCTGAAGAGGCCAAAGTCTGCTCTCTTGAAGACCAGGGCAGTGAGCTTGCTGCAACCTCTTCTCATTGTCCTGAGCATCTCAAATTCGACCATTTCATGTGATCGCTGCATCCAAGGCTGCCCTGGAACATCACAAATGTCCAAAGATGTGTTCCAAAGCTATTTTGTAATTTAATAAAACTAGCAAATTAAGTGAAACATTCTCCCTATCGGTACCTGCAGCTTTTAAGATAGAACAGAAGAACCTAAAACTACACAATGGACAGGTTTAGAAAGTAAGGTGATTTTATGTAATCTTCAAGGTAAATGAATGCTCCTACTTATTCACTAAAACGTGTATTTATACAGAGAATGAAGTATTCTTTACAAATAAATTAAAACAGATATTTTATGTAAGCATTTAAAATGTCAGAAAACCGATTCAGTTTCTTCACTGCAATTGCGACTACAGGAAGGATATGTGTGATTGACTCCGGTTCTGATGTTGTTAAATACAGAAACATATACTGGTGGCAGACTTAAAGAAGGCAGTGTATCCCTGTGGATTTACATCAGCAGGATGAATCAGAGAGACTTCATTAGTATTAATACACTGTGTGGTCATACAGCTGGAAAAAACAGTCATCCATATTTTCTCGTGCCATAAGCCTCATCAGATGCCCCTGAATCATAGCAAATTTATGAAGAATAGAATTATTTGGCTGCCTACCAGAGATACTGGGATACTTAATTATGTGATGTGCTCAGCTAGTTCAGTGATCAGTATGGAAAAATAATATCTACCACACAGAAATCTGTGCTCATTTAATTGCTCCTGATTTGGATATATTTTCTCAGCCCAGTCTCTTCCCCCTTAAAACTCTTTGTAGTCTCTCCAGAGACTGCCTAATATGAACGAAAGAGAATGAGTTATGATGAAACATTTTTAAACAGAATGATTCTTACTGAGACATAATGTGTCCAGCAAGAGGTTTCCCTGAAGTTCTCAGGACTGTTCATTTACTCTTTTAAAAGAAACACTATCTTCATTACCCTAATCCAAACTCTGTGGAGTTCAGCTTCCAGTACAGACCATATAGGCCCTGAGCTGGCTCAGGTTTTTGAGGTATGCCCACAACACATGCCTGTGGCATGACCTGGGATTTTCTATATAAGCCACTGGACACCAGGCACTGTATGTTACAGAATCTCAAATGACACCTGGTGGTCACATTATAGCAATTGAATCCTTACTACCTGGTTAAGGATCAAGCTTATAACCAGAAGTAAGGTGGTTCTTTGACACAGAGGTATTCTTGCATTTTCTTAATGCTCTCACCTAATAATCTAAAGTATCACCTCACTTTGTCTTATAAATCTGTTTTAAATCACACATTCCCTTAAATGACAGGGGGTTTGGAGTTAGATGATCTTTAAGGTCCCTTCCAACACAAATCATTCTGTGATCCTATAATCTTGTCCTATGAGTAAAACTAATAACTGCAATATACATAATGATTCCTGAGTAATAGCTAGGGTAGTTATTTTCCTGGTGTCTCTTAAGAATCATGATTGTAATACTAACCATTTGTCTGTTTTAAAGAATTTATTGTGGTTTTAGGACTTCAGAAAAGATTGGTAAAATATTGGGGTATAATCTAGTCATAAAGTGTGATCTACTGATAATAATCTAAAACCAAGCCCAATAAAGTTATACATCCCTTCTCTGGCTATGTTACCAAGTGAATTAAAAATATAGTGAAATACACATCATGTGTTGTGTTTTCCAAATTTGTTAGAATAGAGTAAGCCTGTCTCTGGTAATTACAGACAAAGCCAATGCCTCTAAGAGACTAACAAGGGAGTTGTTGAGTATTTGCTTAAGTGCCAATTAATTACCACTGAAGTTAGATTTTGTACTCTGATGACCTAGTTAAAGAAACATTAATTACAACCAACTAACCTCTTTTTGGCCTTGTCACATGAGGCCAAAAGCTAAAGACCTCCTATGGAAACAAAATTAATATGCTTCTACAGTCACACATCTGTCCGAAGGGTCAACTATTAACATTTCTTTTGGGACTCTCAAGATAGAATAAACATTTCCAAATAGGAAAGCATATAGTTCACATGTACCAACAAAAAGATAAAGGATTCCATTGCAATAATAAATGTAAGGTGATGAAGCTTTTAAAAATGTTCCAGCAAAAGATAAGCTTGTTTAGAACATGAACAGGAAGGGGCAGAAAAAGATACCAAGGGAGCACTGGGCACTATCCAGCTTCTAGTCTCAGGGAACTGAAAGACATTTGAGTGGATGAAAAAGCTAAAAAAATTAAATAGGAAACAACTGGTGACAAGTTCAGGCCTTTAGGTTTCTGCTATTCTGACAGTGAAGTAAGTGAATGTGCATTTGCTATAAAGGAAGCATTCAGCACACCATCAAGCACAGAAGTGATCACTGAGAATTTTCTGAAGTGCTGCATCTAGGACCTATTGTGAATAGCTTCTTCCTCAATGTGCAGTCTACCACTGACATGGGTTATTAAACCTTTCCCAGGTTAGATGATTTTTATGTAGAGATGAATATTTCGTATTCACCCATTGTGTGACTTTTTTCAGAAAACAAAGTAGCCTCATTCTTTTCCTTCCCATCACCATAAGGGAAGAAAAAAATTCCAAATATTTCAAGCTCAACTCTGACACAAGGAAGACAAGTCTTCTGAATGACACTTGGTTTAGATCCATATCTATAACCTTCCAGCTAATTTTCTTAGTTTCTATAATTATAATATCAGAATCCTAAAGTAATGGGAAAAAAGCCACCTAGTATTCCTTGAGGAACAGGTGGAACAATTTACACATTTAAAATTAAGCTCATGTTGATTTGCTGCAATTAAGTAAAATTGCTATTTATGTTATAGTTTCAATCGTCTCCATTAAAGCAGTATCGACTAACACAGTTATCTTGTCTGTCACATTGTTTTTTTAATTGACAATATGAATGTCGTGCATGTTTGAAATTTGCAAAATGAGAGGTATAAGAGAGAAAAACTGAGATAAGGCAAGTATGGTTAGTCAGTTTGCTCATTATTAGAGTTTATAATATGATAGCATCCAGAAACAATCAATCAAAATAAAAATGAAACCCAAAAAATAATTAAAATATATATACTGAAAGAGAAAATTTGGTATCAGCTTTAAAATTCTCACTTTGGTGAGGACTGTATGAGTCTATGGGGCTCAGGCAAATATAAGTAAATGAAATATGCAGGTTTCATTATTATTACCGTTATGGCTGTGATTGTGTTAGAATGTTCATAAAAATATTGGATGCCTTGAGCTTAATAAACATTAGTTCCACCAAACACTTTTTTTATTCTTTAAGTAAGAAAATATAGAAGCAATTATTTTTTATAGGATTTTCAGGTTTTTTTTTGTATTAAAAATTATTTTACAGCAGTCATGTAAGCTTGGGTTTTCTCTTGTTTTTCAGATTCTAAACCTGAATTCCATCACTGGTTGGTATGGTATAGAGCATGAGGCAGCTATGATAAGGATTAGGAAATTTTTGTCGCTAAGTACACCTACAGGTTGATTCTATAGACTTCTTTCTGTTGATTTTTTTGGTTTCCAGCTCCAGCAAGATACCTATCTTGTACCAAATAAGATTTCTAAAGTATTTTATGAAAATAAATTATTAAAATTCTTTTATATGCAAACAATCATACACCTAGGAAAGGAATAGTTATCAAGATTACAGTTCACTATCACAATTAGATTTTAACACCTAAAATAATCTATACCAAGAGATGTCAGAAAATAATATTTTTTGATATCTCTCCTACAGTGGGCTGGGAGGGAGGGAAGGAAGGTTAAAATAGCATGGTATTTGAAGAAATACAAGTTCTGCACTTTTAAGCATATAGAATTAAAACCTAAGTCCATCACAACAAGCATTAAGACTGCTGTCTTCTTTAAAGATAAGGAAATCTCAACTTTTTTTTTTTTTATGAGGCATTTACATCAGTTAAACTTGAAAGTAAAATTCTGTTAGTAATTTTAGTGAACTCCTGACGTATTTATAATCCAACATAGCTTACTGCTTCTAATAACAGAAAATCTTACATTCGCATTTCGTTCTGTGATTTCACCAGTGAATTTTGACAAATTTCTTGTCCAATACTTGAACAGTTGAAAACTAAGGAAATGTTAAGTATTCTGCTGTTTTCATTATTTGTACCTACAACACCTGCAAATTTTAATGGTTTTTATCATAGGCTGAATGAAAATAGATTTTTCAACATTAATCTTTGCAAAGTGAACAGAGATTAGAAGTTTACCCATCACATAAAATAAGTATTTAGGCAACCATACAGGCATAATGAAAAGAAAAAAATTCTGAATTAATTCAACACACTTACTTGTCATGTTTCTTCTATTAATTTTAGTTAGTACTAAAATTCTATTTAAGTAAGTTCATTAGGAGAAAAGTTATAGTATTCCCACAGAGCAACTGGGTAGTTTATCCTTGATATTAACGGGAGATTGGATTAATGTTGAATAATGTAGAATTGCAAGTGGATTCTACTTTGATTATGAGCTTCCTATAAAATTAAAACATCTGGTTTAAAATTTACAATTTCATGTGCCGTAGTTACTCAGAAATGTGCCTAACTTTACATGTGAGAGCAATGAGATAAACTATGTATTTAATTGTACCCTGTGTTGCTGCCCTTCTCAATGTACAATGCTAGTATATAATTTGTCTGCAGCTACTTTTCCAGAACAAGACTAAAAAATTCTCTACCTTTTGACTCTGAACATAAGGAAAAGGAAAAAGCCTCAGGGAGTCATACAGCTGAAAACACTAGCATCATTTGTCCATAACCCTAGCTTCTCACTTGTGGCATTCCTTGTGTGAATTTAAAACTAATACTATGTATACATCACTAGCAACCTAGAAGTTTTCTGATCATGAATGCAAAATATGAGAAATCATTAGCGTTATTACTGCCTTGGGTTGCTGAATGGTGTTAAAGCCTGAAGTTTAACATAAAAGCCCCACAATATTTTCACAATATTTGAATGAAAGTAAAATTCAGTACTTGTAATCAATAATTGAATGCCTAAATATTAGGAAAAAATCTCAATGATTAAACAGAAGCATACTTTTATCTTAAACGTGCATGTTTTGATA
Source organism: Melopsittacus undulatus (assembly GCF_012275295.1). Taxonomy (NCBI): domain Eukaryota; kingdom Metazoa; phylum Chordata; class Aves; order Psittaciformes; family Psittaculidae; genus Melopsittacus; species Melopsittacus undulatus. The sequence continues at coordinate 97,532,806 of NC_047528.1, forward strand.
ATATGATTGTCATATAGAAGATGCTGAAAAAAATATTCTTACTGAAATTAATGTTTATCATTGGTTTTGATGACACTAGATTTCTTGTAAATTATAATTTTTGCTGCCCAAAAAGCATGAGGCTTAGAAATGGTCGTTCACCATTCCTCTTAAGAAATCCAGGCTACAGTATACTGCTACTGTTACTAAACAATAATTTATGAAGCTCTGTTAGTTCAGTTGAATTTAATGAATATCATTTCCTTCAAAAAAAGAGATGAATAAATGAGTATTTTTGACCAAATGGGAAAATCTTGGGGGAGCAAATGGAACTCGCCCTCCATATGCATTTTCAGAGAGAGTCTGGTGAAATGCAAGTGCCATAGAGGGATGCAGAATAGTTGAATATTGTTTGCACTCCTATCCCCCAGGAATTCTTTCTTGGAATTTGTTTTTAATAATGGACCAAACATGGTAAAAAAAAATTAATTACTTGCCACACAGATATTATTCCCCAGTTTCTGAATTTACTACAGCAAAACCAAATAATTTGGAAGGATTTTTTTCTGTTAGAGACTGCAAAAATATATTTGCTGTCTAACTCCTTATAGGTCTTCTATTTAACCCATGCCCTGATAGTATCCCAAACTTAGATGAAAAAGAATCCTGGTAATTTATCAAACAAAAAGAGCTGTCAGAGATATGTTTCCTCCTTTTTTTTATTACCATTACATCAGCAGCTTGCTAGAGCAGACCCAGAAGTTCCTCCATGAGATGTAAAAGAAGTAAAACTGAAATAGATTTCCTGCTACCCCTCCTCCACAATCACTGCCTCTAAAGAAGTATGTACTACCATCCTTTACACAAATGGGCCAAGCTCAACTTTAAGTGTGCTTTTACAGGCAATTCTCTATCTCACTGCTTGTGGTTACAAAGCTGTACTCATTTACACATTAATTTAATTTTCCTCCCTTCTTGTGTTAATTTTTTGTAATAAGGTTTCTATCCCTTTATCTCACTTTACCCAAAATACAGCAGACACCTTTCTCTCTTTTTGCTAGATAAATTTAAAAGTGCACTTTCCAACTGCAAAAAGATTTTCTTTTTTTGCTTATTTCCTTGACTGCGTCTGTTCCACAGAGTTGCAAAACTGTTTTTTCCAGGGTCTTGTACAGTGGTACATTTGTCTTAATTTCTTCAACTATATGTGCACTCAAAAACCCTCCTGAAATCTTGCATAGTATTATGTTCAGACTAACACATCTCCTGCCTTCCAGTAATTGTGGCATTTTGTAGATTTGCTGAAGTGTCAGATTTATTGTATCATTGATTTCAGAATCAGTAGCAAGTTTTGTCTGATCCCTACAGCTTCAAAGTGAATACCTCAAACCTTAGCTTCTACCTCAGGTCAATTAGTTTCTAATTCCATAGGCTTGTCCAGTCTTGCCTGGAGGGACGAGGGGGAGCAGGTCATCTACCACACTGTATGGTTCATGGGAGAAACCACAGGCCCTCCAGATGTTGAGAAATAAAATAATTATAATTGCTGTTTACAATTTCAATTGTAATTTCAATTACAACTGAATTTACAATTTTACTGTACACTGCCCTAAAACTGTGTCAGGAGAACAATAGTCTTGGCAGGTTCTTATTCTTATAAAATATTTGAAGTAGAAGGAGAAAGGAAAGTAAACAGAGAAATAGCATCATCACCCACCCCATCGATCCAGCAACATCTTCTTGACCAGCGAGTGGATGGTCTTTCAGCTGTGGCCCTCTTAGTTGTCTTCAATGACCCCACTGTCATCCTGGGTGAAGGAATGAACCACACAACTGCAGGACGGCGCCTTTTTATAGGAACTGGCTCTTCAGGAACCCTCATAGAGGTCAGACTCACTTGCCGTGATCTGGTGAACCCCAAACCCAGCTCAAATTGAGCCCTGGCAGGCACCACAATGTCTGTGCCACTGTCTCCAGGTAGTTCATTGCCCAGGCAGCTGATGCTCACAGCCTCAACACAGGGAAGCATTCCCCACCTTGATGGATCAGGATTCTCATTCTGCCCCACCCCTGGCCAGCCCAACTGGTAACGAGCTGTCAGGTCCCTTGTCTTTTGAATTCATAGAATCATAGAATAGTTAGGGTTGGAAAGGACCTTAAGATCATCTAGTTCCAACCCTGCTGCCATGGGCACGGACACATCACACTAAACCATGTCACCCAAGGCTTCGTCCAACCTGGCCTTGAACACTGCCAGGGACAGAGCATTTCATAACCTCCCTGGGCAACCCTTTCCAGTGCCTCACCACCCTCACAGTCAAGAACTTCTTCCTTATAGCTAGTCTAAACTTCCCCCGTTAAAGTTTTAACCTGTTACCCCTTGTACTGTCGCTACAGCCCCTAACAAATTGTCCCTCTCCAGCATCACTGTAGCCCCCCTTCAGATACCGGAAGGCTGCTATGAGGTCTCTTTTGAGGCAAAGACAAAATGGGTCATAGTCTGTGGATTTTCACTATAGCAAATATATCACTGATTTCTACAGTACAAATTCAAAACTTTCATAAATTTCTAATGTCACTATGGCAAGAGAAATGAATCTTCAAAAATCAAACCAGCAACAAATACTGCCTTTACAATTTTTTAAACATGAACAAAGCATCACTCTAGAATGCAACATCAATTCATCAAGATACAATCCAGTATTATCTTCTCTACATAGCCGTTTGCATATGAGAAAGGTCAGCGACTCACTCGTTTGAAAATGATAGTTTAACAGAAGCCAGTGTTCAGCTTGCACATTCATTAGCCAGTAAGTATTTTAACTTTATTATCATCCAAATTCTTTTATGTAGTTTGAAATGTATCTGCACAAAGGTAAAAGCATTTCCTCTTCTTGATTGAATGCAAACATGTAGGAGAGCTTTATTGGCCAACATAATTTCCTAAGATTTGGAAAAATCACATTATTGTAAGTGGAAAGCGGTAGAATAATAAGACCATATATCAGCTTTAGAGAAAAGTAGGGAGTAATATCTGAATAAGATGAAACAATAAACAGGAAAAATGAAAACTGACCTTCAGTCTGCACAGCAGACCATATGAAGTGCATATATCTACAATTGCACAAGTTCACAGTGAACCAATCATTTCCTGCTAAAAGGGAAGCACTTCTTTATCGCAATGGAGCTAAGTATCCAGGAACATCACACTGGGGAAAGATTTGAAGGGGAAAAAAACACTGTTAGGTGTCTTTAGACCTCATTTTATCTAGAGTACAATCTCATTTTAAGCAATTGTCAACCACAATAGTACATTAAGAGAGATTTTATTTACACAAGTCACTTCTATTACATTTTTATCATTGCTGGAATTATATTATTATTATTACAACTTAAATTTGCACCTTGTTATTAACCAAAAACAGTTCTATTACATAATTCAAACATTTTTACCTGAACAAAAATATGTTTCTTCTTTCTGACTTCTCTGAGTGAAGGTTCATTTAAAATAACATTCAAAAGATAAGTAATATTACAAAGCTAAAGCAGGCTTAAAATTATGATTGTTATGTATGACTCTGCCCTGACACTGTCTTACATGAAAAGATCAGGTCACAGGTATGTGAGACTGTGCAAAATCAATCCTGTACAGTGAAATCTGGAGCTAAAACCACTAAATGTATGTTTTAAAATGTCACATTTTGATCCAAGTGATCTTTTTAAAGTCTTAATTAGTCTGAACTTTTTCAAAGGAGACAAATATAGGTGGGAAGGCACATCATGTAAAGACCATTTAACATAGAATCTTGCTAAATTCTAGGAAAAAAAAGTAATTCATTGGTATATTGCTTGCACCAGTCTACAAAATTTTTATTTCTGCACCATAAGAAAGAGGCCAAGCAAATAAAAAAGGAAAAAAAAAATCTTGTTATTAAAAAGAAAAAAATTACAAAAAAGGAAAGTAAAAAATAAAGTCATTTCAGGTAAAAGTTTGGGAGAGTTCCAAACAAAAATAAAAGAATTCTTTTTCAGGCTGATTTTTCATTCCCTGCTTACTGCTTCTCGGAGAATGTAAAAGAGGGAAGTAAAGTGAAAAATTAAAGCATGTTTTCCTTTAAGACAAAATTCTGCTTGTGAGAGAGCCCTTTTGATTATAGTTGCTATCAATAACAATAGCAATTATGTATACTTATTAAACATTTAAAATATCATATGAAATGCCCAACAGCTTGGAATAAATATTAAAACTCTTTTTAGAGCTATGTAAAGCATCACAATTTTTTATCTTTTGATATATTAACATAAGTTTGCATAAGAATCCATACAGAAAATGTCACCCATTACACAAATTAAAAGGCCAGTCTTCAAATGTTAAGGTACACCATGAGAGGGATATTCTTTGTGAACTGCATTTTCAGACAGTTAAATGGCACTGAGAGACTGCAAATATGAATGAGTAAATATGCTCCAAGGCATGGTATATAGTATTATAGATAGTATTTGTTAATTAGAAAATAGGCATGTATTTTCCTTAAGCTTCATATTTTAGGAAGATAAGATTTGTTATTTAGTCTTTGTATATCATTTATGGTTGCTTGCTGTACCCAATTGTAAAACCTTAGTTCCTAGATTTCCAAATATAAACTACAGTGTCTCATAAGCTACCCATGCATTCTGCTTCTGTATGGTCACACAGAATTAACTTTTCTTTAGGTACACGCTTCAAATATTATTCTATAGCCCAGACTGGCTGTATACTTTTACATTGTGTTGCTGTAGTAGATATTAAGTAATATTTGAGGAAAAGTGCTCATTGATTACATTGATATTTTTATATTTAAGTATTCTGCTATCCCAATTTAGAGTATGCTTTGAATATAAAATGTCTGTACAAGATGATAGGTTAGAAGTCCTCCATGGACTTGTAAGAGACAACAGACAGTGCCACAGACAGTCACAGCACACCTGACAAAGGCATTTTGAAAACAGAAGATAGAATGAAAGCAACTTATAGCCTTTTAGCTTTCAAAATTAAAAACATCATTAATAATACAGTTCTTGTGAATGTACTACAATGGATTCACCTAGGCACACATAATGCATTCTTTTAAAATTAAAGGATGCTAATCACAATGAAATAGAGAGACTGAAGGAAACAAACAGTAATAAAAATCTGTGCAAAACTAAAAAATCCTTGACCTCTGTCAAGCATTTTGGTATTATCTTGGGGAAAAAAAGTGTCAGTAGACAGTGAAAATGAGCATACAATCACGAAATTTGAAGGTCTACTAACTCATGTGGATGAGAGAAAAAAAAGGGTAGGTCTTTCCTATAGCTCAGAAACAACCAATCATATCCTATTTATGTAAGTGTACTGTCTCTATACTACATCAACAGAATTAGGTTATGAAAAGATAGTGAATTTTTAAATAAATTTGCTTTAAAAAAATAAATCCCTTTTCCCACTGAGTTGTACACAGGCAGAACTGGGCCACTGATTCGTTTATCCACAAAGCCTGAGAGCCTGAGATCCTTTGAAGTGCTGAGCAGTCTTCCTTTCCTTTAACTCAAAATGAGAGGGTAAGGAGAGTCTGCTGTATGCCCAGTCCTGGCTGGTTCAGGTCTTTGATAAAATACTCACACGTCTTCAGGTGTCTCAGAGTATTTAATGTCATTTCAAACAGGCTGTCAGCCTAAGTTCCCATATTTTATGAACCTAAGGAGACTTTTTCTTAAATAAATAACAAATCTGAAAAAGTTGTAACCTTAGAATTTTATAAAGCTAGTTCTTCTAAAGTATAAAGCTATGATTAGCTAGTACAACTGCTTTTAGGAAAATGGATAAAGTAGGTCTAGGGTGAAGGACTGGGTCTCTTTTCCCCTTTTAAAGAGATTCTTTTGTTCGATATCAAAGTTGTTGTTTGGTTTAGACAATGGAAATAAAGACTGATATTAAGGCAGAATTTTATATAACTGTTTTGATGAGCCACATATTGTTTATAAATTCTACCTGAAAGATAACAGTGTTGTCAACAAACTCTCAAGGTATTTTTCTTCTTCACATTTTGCACTCTGATGTTTATAATGTCAGCATTTCTGCAAATGTTAAGATCAGCAAAATGAAGAATGGGCAGGGGGGGAAGAATTTTTATAACTTAACTGTTGTAGAAGATTCAACTCTTAAGTAAGGTTTTGAGCTGTTAAGAAGAAATTCCAGATCATTAGTCTCAGGCTCTCCTAAACTTACAGTGTTAAATTTAAAAAAAGAATACATGATTTATTTTTAAAGGTTAAATGTGTCAAAATAGCTCCTATTGTAACTAAGAAATACATAAGAAAGCAGTGAAAGCACAAGGAAACTGTGGTAGCAGCAACAGAAAGACAAGTCTGTAATAGCTACCACCAGGCTGTAAGAAAATGAGAAAGGGAAATCGTGCTGTATACATGCAGACTGCTAAAAGAAAGGAGGTGGCACAGGAGTCCAAAGTGTTGATAATTTAATTTCTGATTCTGGGTTCAGGATCTCATTTATCTTTGTATCATTTTTTTGTTCATTAATATCTTGACAGTATGCTGCAGAATGAGAAAATAAGAAGGCACCTGGGCACACAGCACTACACCTTCCCTCTGCGCATATTGCTGCATGCAGCACTTTCAGTGAGGTGGCAGCAGGGGAATGGCTTTGTGGCAGTTCAAAATCAGCATAGGGCAGGCTTTCAGATACTTGTTACTACAGTGTGTGCTAAGATCTTGCGCAGCTCCGTTCTCCCTTAGACAACCTTCAAGATCACAAGTGCAGAGAAAGCACAGGATGGGGAATGCAGAGCTGTATCTAGCAAAGCTCCCAGGCATGTTCTCTAATGCACACTTTCAGCCCCTCACTGCCAGTGGTGTCATGCACAGGAGAAGGACATGAAGGAGACTTTCAGCTGCTGAGCAGTAGTTTGTCATCTGATTTCTGTCATCTTTTAGGGTGCTGCTTCATAATTTTTTAATTGTTTTAATAATTTCCTTGGGCTATGAGATAATCTTCACATAAAAGCTACCTGCCTAATGCCACTTATGAAACTATATAAAAATAATTCAAAAAATCCCAAACAAACAAAAGCAAAAAAACACTGACGTAACGAAAAGCTACAAAACATTGATCTCCATAACAACAAAAATTTATGCAATGGACAGTGAAATATTAAGAATAAACTGTTCCAATATTGTTAAAAAAATTACATAGAAACACAATCAACTGTGAAATATTTAATACTGGGTTCTTTTAATGCTATTTTCAGACAGATATATTTCTAAGGAAGATAAATCTATATTTTAACTGTGTAATCGTCTTTACCTTTAGTGGGGTACTTGCTGTCTGAGATGTAGAGTTAGAAAAGTGTCTTTGCCATATAAAACTATAAAATTACTATTCTAGCCACTAGACTAGAATGTCTTAATTCTAGTTGTTTATTTGGTGTATTTCTGATTCATTCCTTCTTTCTTATTGAGAAAGTATCACCATTTATTTCATATCCAGCTTTCCATCCCAGGATCTACCAGAAGGATTTTCATCAGCTTCTAGGACACTTAGCTTTTCAAAGAGCTGAAATCCTATAACAGAAGAAATCAAAAACTGCAACACTGGTGAAACACATGGGTTCAAATATCACTATGACATGTATAATATCAACACTGCTTGGTGTCTACATGCTAATTTCCCAATTAACTTCTTCTATATAGTTACAAAACCACTGTGATTCAAGGACTTTGCTTTGTAGATGATCCTGGGAGAGAGATAGCTACCCAAAATTTAACTCAGTTTTAAAAAGACAATCAACTAAATTTTCCCGAAGTGGTGTGTTCTTTGTTTCTCTCTCTGTATATGTAGGGATATATGCGATCATATACATATATTTATGTGTGTGTTCCTGTATTTATGCATATGACCAATATATTAACTGAGCTTTAAATTTACTCAAATGACATTTTATTAGCAACAGATCTAAGAATCTCATTTTCCATACAATAACTATCTTTCCAGTAATTTGCTGATGAGAAACAAAGGCACAGTTATTAATTAGTTAATTAAAAAAAAACAAAAAAACCCCACCAGTAGAGCCCATAAAGTATATCTAAGAACTCCACTTATGAACTTAAGAACTTTTACTTTGAAAAAATAAGGAGGTCACCTGTTGTGAATCAACTCTCATGGAAACAGTTGACAAGCCAGAAGTCTGATTGTATTACATAAACTACACGAACATGACCGCTTAAGTATAGTTTGGGTACAGTTTGGGTTTTGTCTTTTTACAGGATGAGAGCAAACAAACAACACTGAAGCTAATCCAGTTTGGAACAATCCAAATATAGCATGAACTGGTGGGAAAAAAGGCTCTAAATTATGGAGCCCTAAGTCCTATTTCAAAAGTATCTCCAAAGCAAGCATTAAGCTGATATGGCTATAAATCTATCTCAAGGTATGTGGATTCCCAGAACAGTGAAATTACCCCATTAACACTATGGAAACGTATGGAGAAATGGACAGTATTGGCAACTGTAACCCTACCCGCACTTTCCCAAACTGACAGATGGAGCATCTGGGCTCCCAGGGAAGTGGTTAAACTGCTTCCAAATTCAACTGGCATTTTCACACATATCTGAATGATTGTCTTGTGCAAACCCACATCCTCTTAGGAATACACTAGATTAATCACCACCCAAATACACTTTTAATTCACAGAAGTGGTGTACCTGCTCAATTACACCCTTAAGGAAGAAAAGAATATTGGTCACACAAAACATCCAAAATACAACCAAGCAGCAATGTCCTCTGCCATAGAAAGGCATTTCTCAGCCAGTGGTGCAAGCCCCATACATGCTGTCATACTGCATTTAATGCATAATCCATTTGTATTGAGTTGTCACAGAAAACAAGGATATGCAGACAATGAAACTTCATTTTTGGGTGCGATGTGTTAAATTGGCAGGCTTTTTAGTTCCAGCTTGCATCTCTTTCTCATCAAACTCTCTGCTCCCTTTTACTCTAGTCTTCTCTGATTTTTTTTAGTGCTGTCTTTACAGAGTTTATTTAAAAACCCAAATAGAAACATCCCATACAGGGTTTTGTAAAGAGATGCAGTGAACCAGTAAAACTTGCCCCAGTTCCACATATATTAAGCTTGCTAGCTGGCTAACACAATTTTCTAGATCCACTCCTCTATCCCTCATCTTCAGGCCTAATTCTGTCTGTGCAAGTGACATTAACAAGATCAGAAGTCAGGGCAGTGGAGTTTATTTTCACAACAGGTCATCGTCTTCTTTCTTTACATTCTCCTTTTAGATAGCTGTATAAATAGCTCATTGTCTTTTATGTGAGTTTGAATTTAAATGCTTGCTTCAGAAATGTCTATTTCAATAGGCTGGAAAGTTTTCAGTGGGAGCTCTGAATGCATAGTACAACACAACAAAAGAAATATTTCCAGTAACCCTAGGGGTTAGATATTCTTGCTTTCCTGGGTGCAAGAAATCAGCATAAACCACCTGTTGCAAGACACCATAGTGAATGCCTACAATATTCTTTGCACTACATTTTATTACTAGATTCTTCCTTGGAGTAACCCTTCAGCATCTTTGTATTGACAGCAGCACAGACTTGATTAGTTTCAAGGCTGCCTATCATGGAACAGTTGATGGTTGATGACAAAGCTGGATAATCATATCTTTCTAACATTTCAGTAATCCAGTCTGAAAACAGATTACATTTTGCCTTGGGCAACATTCCGTGAGAAATGTCTTTAGAGTATCTCTAGTACACAGTTATTGAAAAAGCTTCCTTCTTATGCTTACCGTGTTATGCAGTCAAGAATAATGTGCTGGTTTTAAATAATCATTAAGATATAACTGGACATTCTGCAAATCATGGAAAACAAATCTGCCAGGTGTCATGGTGCTGTGTTTACGTGTGCTACTGTGTCTATGGTGCTGTGGTATGGAATACCCCTTTGGATAGTTTGGATTTGATGTTCTCTCTCTGCTTCCTCCCGGCTTCTTGTGCCCCTCCTCACTGGCAGAGCATGAGACGAGATACTGAAAAATCCTTGATCAGAGTAAGCATTACTTAGCAACAACTTAAATACTAGTATGTTATCAGCACTGCTCTCAAACTAAAGTCAAAACCACAGCACTGAACCAGCTACTAAGAAGGAGAAAAATAACTTACAGCTGAACACAGGATACCTGGAAAAATGTAAATCTATGAGAAAGAAATATTGATAAAGAGGTTTGCTCTAATGATCTTTATTACATATTATTTTTCCTACCTATTTGCTATACCTGTTAGAACAAGAAGAGCATAGAAAGCTAGGGTGGGAGGAAATGCTTGGAAACTTATTGAAGTGTATAAAAAATTAACTTCTTTCTTCACAATGATTAGTTCTTGGATTTGTCTCCACCAAGCTCTTGAAAAAGGACATTATTTAAAAAAAAAAACAACCAACTTTTACTCTGTAGCCTCACAAGATGTTACTTGACATAGCTGTGTGGTTCAGTTGATACGCTGGAGGGAAAGAAGGCCATCTAGAGGGACCTTTACATGCTTGTGAGGTGAGCTGATGCGAATCTTATGAAGTTTAACCATGCCAAGTGTAAGTTTCTACACCTAGGTTGGAGTAAACCCAGGTACAGCTACAGGTTGGGCAGAGAAGAGATTCAGAGCAGCCCTGTGGAGAAGAACGTGGGGATGTTGGTTGATGAGAACATGAACATGAACTGGCTACAGTGTGCACTTGCAGCCCAGAAGAGCAACCGTATCCTGGCCTGCATCAAAAGGAGCATGACCAGCAGGTCAAAGGAGGTGATTCCACCCGTCTGCTCTGCTCTGCTCTCGTGAGAACTCACTTGGAGTATTGTGTGCAGTTCTGGTGCCCTCAGCATAAAACGGACATGGTACTGTTGGAACAAGTCCAGAGGAGGGCCACGAGGATGAGGAGAAGACTGGAGCACCTCCCATATGAAGACAGGCTGAGAAAGTTGGGGCTGTTCAGCCTGGAGAAGAGAAGGTTGCATGGAGACTTCATAACAGCCTTCCAGTATCTGAAGGGGGCCTGTAAGGATGCTGGGGAGGGACTATTCATTAGGGACTGTAGTGATAGGACAAGGGGTAATGGGTTAAAAATTAAGCAGGGGAAGTTTAGATTGGATATAAGGAAGAAGTTCTTGACTGTAAGGGTGGTGAGGCACTGGAAAGGGTTGCCCAGGGAGGTTGTGAATGCTTCATCCTTGGCCGTGTTCAAGGCCAGGTTGGATGAAGCCTTGGGTGACACAGTTTAGTGGTTTAGTGGGAGGAGTCCCTACCCATGGCAGGGGGGTTGGAACTAGATGATTTTAAGGTCCTTTCCAACCCTGACTATTCTATTACAACCTATTCCTTTCTATTCTATGTTATAATATGCTATTCTCACTGGAAATTGTCTTTGACAGAACACTTATTTGTATAACACAGATCTATTAATTTGACTTTGTTGTTCAAATGGTCAGAGATTCACGTGGTCAATCCACATTCTACTAGACACCAAACACCAAAAAGAAATCTACAAAATGGAACAAAAGTTTCTCTGAAAGTGTTAGATTCTTAATCGTAAGATAAGGTGTATCTGATGGATCTACAACCACAGTGAAGAATGCAGAGTGAAGGAGAGGGCATAATAATAATCTTCCATCACTTTCATGGATGTGACCTTTTGTTTCCCTTCCTGGTCTGCTAGTGCATTGGCTACTGATGCACATCATGACATCAGGTTTGATACAGCATCCTTCTGAGAGTTTACCAAGAAGCTTCTGCAACATGAGATGTCCATTTGTCAGCCTTTACCCCTCCACTCCTCATCAAGTATTCATTTTTCACAGTAGCAATGACAGATGCAGAGAGGGAAAATATACGGGGAATGTCATGCTGCTGTCACTAACACTGGGTATCATGTCATGCCTGAAAGGAATATGTTATGCTACATTATGAGTAAACTGCGTACCCGGGGTTTTTAGTGGTTGCAATCTTGCATTTCTAGTAAAAAAAAAAAACAAAACATAATCCTGTTACAAAAAAACTAATATGTGAAATAGGATGGTCTACAAAACTTCCTGAATTATGTTGGTATTCCAGATATGGGTGAAATGTTATACAAAGTGGTGATACATTCTTTCTCATAATGCATAAAATACTGGGATAGGAAATGTACACCTAAATCATAAAAATCATTACTCCATATTTTTTAAAATACCTGATGTTTATCTCCAGTCAAAATGTGCTAGACTAAATTCATTGAAGAAAAAAATCCATCAAAGGCTCACTGCTGCACAGGTTAAGGATACCCAGGAGATCACTAAAAAAAAAAAAAAAGCAAAGACAGTGTCTGACGAGTGGGTTTAGTTCAGAATATTGCCTCTGATTTCCTACAAACCAAGAGATAGGAAAGTAATGACACTGGTTCAAGAGTTTAAAGTGATTAAGTTAGCATCACAGATATGTTTACTGTTAATACGACTGCTGGCATATCAAATGACATATTTTAGCCACACAAATACATTTCCACTTATTATGGTTTGTGTTTGTTTTTTTTTTTCAGCAAAGGGGTCAATAATTATAATCTTCATTCCCAACAAAGAAAACAAGTACTTTAAGTTTGGTTGTGTATCATTTTGTGTTGCTGCAAAAATTGTGTATAACAAAGAACAACACTAAAACAGTTTGTCAAATTATTCTGTAGTTAACATTAGTTCTGATAAAAATAATACTAAAACTGTAGCTGTAGTTTTGCTTTCTCCATATCTTGCTGCTCCCTAAAACCAAGGAAGTGGATGGGAGCTAGGTACTACTGATTGCCTGAGCATCCAAAGGCTATAGACACTCTGAAATACTTCCATAGGAGCTGTACGTTGAGAATTTCAAGAGCTGCATTTACAAGTTGGAGAGCTGCATGAAGTTTGGAAATAGTCATTTGCCTGTATCCAGCATAGATACTAGTTAAAGCCTGAAGCTTTGTAAGTTACATAGATCATTGCTTCTCAATATGTTGCTGCTATTAGGGTTGACAAGATGAAAGAATCTTGTTTTCTATATTAGAAGAATATTAGAGGATTCCAATAATCTAATTTGTTATATTATTAGAATAAAGGAGGAAAACATTCTGATTTTTTTTTTTAGATGCAACATGGTTACATTATAGAGAAAGCTATAGGAAGACTACTGTGCTGGGTTCAGCAGTAGCAGTCATTCTTTCTCCTTAGTAGCTGGTGCAGTGCTGTGGTTTTCACTTTTGGCCTGGGAACAGTGCTGATAACACCAATGTTTTTAGTTGCTGCTCAGTAATGTTTAGTCTGATCAAGAACTTTCTGAGTCTCATGTTCTGCCAGGGAGGAGGGAAAGCCGGGAGGAAGCACAGACAGGACACATGACCCAAACTAGCCAAACTACCACAGCACGTCATGCACACTATATAAACTGGGGACAGTTACCTGGAAGGGTTAGATCACTGCTTGGTCAGGCTGGTTATTTGTCATAGGGTGGTGAGTGGTTGTATTCTCTTCCCTTGTTATTTCCCTTATCATTATTATTATTATTTGTGGTAGCAGTAGTGATTTGTGTTATACCTTAGTTACTGGACTGCTCTTATCTCAACCCATGGGAGTTACATTCTTTTGATTCTCCTCCCCATCCCTCCAGGAGCAGGGGAAAGGAAGAGGGGGGAGTGAGTGAGCGACTACGTGTTTCTGAGTTACTGAATGGACTTAAACCACAACAACTATGTATAAAAACATCAGTCAGATTTTCAGCTCCTCCGACAGAGGTTGTCAGAAAATCTACCCTAAAATTCCTAGGAGATTCCTTTTTGCTTGTCCATTGCTTTATATCTCAATAGTAAAAGAAAGCTGCACAAATGTGATTGTATTTAGTTTGTTTTCTTCTTTCATTTTTCAGGATAGGCCTTGTCAACCTCAAATTTAATGCAATGATTATCAGTGGGCTACTGAATAATAATTACAATATATTACTCCTGTTTATCTCACCCTCTAAACTCACTTCCATCTGAACAGCAGTTTTAGCTTAAAACCTTCCTAATGTCTCTATGGAAGTTACAACAAGGGCCAGTCTCAGAGAATTAATCCTGGCATTTAGGAAGAGTTTGCATAAAATGTACCCATCAAAAGGAAGATATTTTCACTTCTCTCCAGATTCTGAAGTACTTGATAAGGACACTGTAACATCACTCAGCATCCAAGACTTGTTAATTGTATTAAACCCATTTTAATTTGCAAAGAGAGACTCTATCTCACAATTTACCCTGGTGGCACTTCAGGCTTTGAATTTAATTTTAGCTACAGGTAAAGGAGAAAGAAAGCAAAATAATGAAATGACGTTAATTCTCAATATTACATAAAATCGTCATTAGCTATCTGCACACACAATCTGATTTCAGTCAAGTCCATCAATACCTATTCACATTATTCATTGTAAGAAAGCCAGTCAAGCTAGCCATTGAAGTGGAAAAAAGTGTATGCTTGTTTGTAAGACTAAGGCCTGTGACTGAGTATTTACTAAAAATAAAAAAAGTTTCATTATAAAATCATACCTTAGATGTTAGCAGCTCTGTCACAAATGCAATTATCCTTTGCATTTACTGTATTCCCTTTTCTCTGTATTTAAGTGCTTTTGCCTTGCATTATTGTAAATTACAAAGATGGTTAATATTACTCTTTACCTTTTCCTACTCCTTCACTAAAACCAGTAAGAATATGATTTTTTTCTGTGGATCTGAAACTATGCACAAAAGTCACACATAAAGACAGAATCAAGTGCCAGTATTCTGCCGGTATTCTCCATACTGCCTTACATAGAAAGCTTGATTGAATTTGCTTTGCTGTACAGTTCTTATGGGTATATATTTCACTTGCATATTTGAAATTGTGCTTTTTTTTTGTTTATAGATCTTTAGAGAAACTTGACGCAGAAATGAGACAGTTTCAAAGTGTTCCAAGTAGACTACCTTCTTTCCTAATAATCATTTATATAGTTCTTTTCCTAAGGCAGATTCCTGAGACAATAATGGCAATCATGATTTACTTTCAAGATAGCATACACAAATACTTTATAGCTGACATATACAATATTCTAGGTGCTACCAAGCCATTTTCAACAACATTAACACTTCACTATTGCTTATCCTGGATTGCTTTCATTCAATAATATTCTGTTTAGTCATTATAAAAAGCTAATTTGAAAGTAAGCACATAACTGACATACCCATTCTTCATAAAACAGTAACTCTACAGCAACTGCATTGTCATTCCATTGTTTTAATGCTCATAAAATACTGTTGTCTAAAAGTCTTCCTGTTCAGAATATGGACTCCTCAGAAAAGGATCTATTGCAGAAGTTCCTTCATTTATAATTTTCACCTACTGGCTAGTTAGAGAAAGGTTCACATTTAAATCTGCATGCTTACAGCTAATCGCTTCTGAATCCAGAATCCAGAATAACTAATACACATTTTTAAATAGGTATGTTTCCCTCTAACTTAATGAACGCTAGGAATGATCCTGTGTAAATAAAAGTGGGTTTTATTTAATATTTCTGTGTTTGATACTCTCTGTTCAAAATATGTATAAAATACTGACTCAAAACTCAGCTCTAAGGAAAAATGGTAGAACAGCAGATCTATAGAAATGCATTAATTTGCTGTGAATCTGTGATTATGCTACTTGCATATAGAAGTGGCTTTATTTATTTTTCTTTATATAATCTTTATTAGCCTGATCTTCTGACAGTTAAGCTTGAGAACTGAACTTTTGCTCTTTGTGTGAGCAAAAGGCTGACAACTGGTACATTATGAAAGACTGAACTTAGCCCCTTCAACCTACGTTACCTTCCTCCTTCATATAAATAAAAATATCAGAAAAGCTACTTGGACAAAAGCTTGCCACTGACACTGCCAATTATGTGGCTTTAAGGACAACTTTTGTTTTATGAATGACATAACATACATGCATGCATTATATTTTAAGAATTCAGGGGGTGCGAGGGGCGAGGGAAGGAGGGAGAAATCCCAGAACTCCTATTATGACAATAGAAGAAAGGCTTTTGAAAAAATCCGTGTCTTCCATTTTTTCTGTTTGCTCAGTACTCCTTCACATCTTTAAAACTGAATGCCACTGCAACTTCTCTGGCACAGGTGGCCTTCCTGCTATTTTGCTCTCTTAGCAAAACTCAAAGAGACAACTGCCCTGGTGCTCATACTTTCTTCTGGCCAGATCAGAGTCTGCAAACATAATCTGAGAAAGTCTTGTCCCTCTTACTGTCATTGAATGTGTTTTTAATGATTTAATGACATTTTGCTATAAAATATCTTCTATTCCTAACACTAGCTCTCCAAATCTTACCACAATTTTTATGAGCATTTTCAATTGAAAGAAAATGATAAAATCAAGATGGCTGCAGCCATAGCTTTTTAAAGTGCAAGTACTGAAATTCCCTGTGATACACAGATTTTCATTTTCATTTGCAAGCCAAGCACATGTGAGCCATTGCCTATTTATCTAGGTTTTTTTTTTCATTTACATTCCAAACTGTAATAGAGCTTACCGCTGATCACAGAGTTGCATTGTTTTAAACATGTAATTTTTTTTTTTACTGCACGTAGTTCTACAATATTTAGAGGAAAAAGGAAAAGAACATCCATTAAAAGATGGGATGGCAAAAGTTTGATCTTTTTGGCTGTGACTTTTGGGTCTGGATATGGTGAAGATAACAATGAAAAAGACACATCTATGAACTGTACCAGGAGCATGGGGGAGGGATTGATGAGAACCTGACCTGCTCTTCCCCAGAAAACTTACAGGAATAAAGCCTTCTTAATTCTGTAACTATCTAGAAACTGACTACCTAGTGATTGGAAAAGTGACTAAGAACAGTCAAGAAGAAATATAAATGCTTAGACTGAGTTTATTGCTAACTCCTGTCGTGGGTTCAGCAGTAGCAGTCATTTTTTCTCCTTCCTGGTAGCTGGTGCAGTGCTGTGTTTTGATTTTTGGGCTGGGAGCAGTTATTGGTGGTGCGTAAGTTTTGAGTAACTGCTTAAATGTTTGGTTTTGTCCAAGGCCTTTTCTGAGCTCATGCTCTGCCAGGGAGGAGGGGAAGCCGGGAAGAGGGAGAGATAGGGCGCCTGGACTGGGCTAGTTGGGGAGGTATTCCATACCACAGCACGTCATGCTCAGGGAGGTAACTGGAAGTTGGCCGGAAGGGGGGGGGGGGGGGGGTTAGCTCTCTTCCAGGTTGGGCTCGTTTTGGCGGGTGGTATCGTATTCTCTCTCCTTGTTTATTTCCTCTAACATTGATTTATTAGTGGTAGCAGTAGTGATTTGTGTTATACCTTAATTGCTGGATTGGTTTTACCTCAGTCCGTGGGAGTTGTATTCCTCTGGTTCTCCTCCCCATCCCTCTGGGAGTGGGGAGGTGGGGGGGGGGGGGGGGGGAAAGGGGTTTGTGAAACTGCAGGAGACTGAGGTGGGGTTTTAAACCACGACACTCCTCAGTTAGGAAGGGAGATAGCCAGTAGCTAAGGAAATGAATTGGATGCCACTATGAGGGATTACAAAAAGTCAGTAAAATTTTCCTAACACATTTTGGGCAATGTACTATGCTGTTCTATGAGCTTTGTTGATCTGTGACACAGAAAAGATCACGTTATCGATAAATCAGAGATTGAATAATAAATCTAGATGCAACTGCAATCTATGTTAATTACTGGACAGTAGCAAAATTTTTTACTATGGGAAAAGTATTTCATTAATGCCTGTGATTCTACTTCAAAAAGAGATGGACACAGCTGTGCAGCTGGAGCAGAAGTGAAGCTAGAGAGCTATTCTGGAGAGTATTCCTGGATCCACATTCTGGATGTTACTTCATATTTGCTCAATTGGAGAATGATTATGTGCCAATTTGGCACATTTCTTCCTCTTCTCTTCTAGCTCAAGTATTTTGGCCACCCCAGTGAATTGACAGAGCCAAGATACCATCCACTGTGCACCTTTGCTGGTAACACTGATCTATTCAAATGTTATATTTATGTCTACTGTTCTTTATTGTTGTTTTGAATAACAAACACCAGCACACCTTTATACATACACATACTGAAAGAATATCAAAAATCCCTTTTAAAAGCACTTTTTTCTTTTTTTATTTTTCTGAAAATAGAATACTTCATTATGAGTGCCTACCTTTTCTTCTGAAAGAAACCAAAGCAAAATAAAAAGAAAAAAGGATAATCATATACTGTGTCACAGGCAAATTTTATTGGGTCTTAAGATAGCAGACCACAGCATTATGATTGACATAGCCTAGTAATGATGCTTTTTCTGGCACTTACTGTTTTCAAATCTAATTTTAACCTTTTAATAATTTTATTTGTAATATTTAATAAGCTCTTTAAATAAATATAATTTTGCATAATCAGGAAGAAAATGAAAACCACAGATGTCTGTTAGGTGTTAAGGAATGAAAAGTATTTTTTCCCAAGATATTGCAATTCTTATTGATAAATTTCATCAGAATCTGTACTAACAACAGAACTAGAGATGCAATGTACCAGCAACCTAGTCACATTTTTGACAAAATGTATTTAGTGTGTACCTGAGAAGCTAATTAGCATGATATTCAACTTTAGAAATTTTCTTTTTACACCTATTTGAATAATTTTTCTTGATCCTAAATATTCTATAGTCAAAATAAGTTCATCAATGACTACAACCTAAAGTTAAAAGCGTATGCACTAGACAGACCCCAGTTTCAACTTATGATCATAGACAGCTGCATGTTACTGAATCTAAGATTTAAATCAGAATTTTTTCCATGGTTTATATTCTGATAGAACTATGCCTTATGCCTTATATTTATATTGAAAAAAAAAAAGGTTGAAGCAAATACACTGAATAGCAGAAATTCAAGTCAGCTGAAGAAAAAGAAGTGATATCGTACACACCTGCCTACAAATTCCTACTATAATGAAGTATTTTTCTGTTTAAATAATAAATACGTACTATTTGGCTGAAAAGCCAGTGCTACCTCTGGTTATGAATGAATGAAAGATAGAATATATCTAGAACTGTAGTCTGTAATTCTTCTTCCTTATGCACTAAAAGCTCTAAGGGATAGATTTATGACTTGATGATGGAGTAACTAACAGCTTTCCAAATATTTTCCTTCTCACACCTGTCAAATGTGATACCTTTGTTACTTGCCTATGATATAGAGCTCCATACTAAAACATTTACTGTATATTAGTACTCTTTGTTGTTAACTCCTATACTACTGGAAAAATATAAAAGAGTAACAAGAAAGCAAAAAGTAGACTGCTTATTTGTAAGCAGAAAGAAACAATGTTTTCAGAATGAAGATCCTGTCAAATGTCATGCTTGTTCAGTGCAGCCTTTGAAGGATCTGGCCCATTAAGTTTTAAAAAATGATGCTCAGCATAGGTTTGATAACTGAATTACCTAGGTCTAGAAATTGCCTGTCACTTCAAAAAGCTTCCTTGTCTGAAGAAAATAAATACTCTGCAAAACAGTTCTTTGTTGGTAACATTCAGGGAGACAGCTCTGTATAATTTATATTGGGAACATCTTTGGAAGAACAACTTTGCATGCATAAAGATTAGAATCAGTTTTTAAATAATAATTAAAAAAAAAAGTTAAAAAAGAAATCCATAGCAAAATGGCAGTGGCAAGGGGCAGTACTTGCCCACTGTGACTTGATTAAGTTTAGACTGGGCATCAGGAAAACTTTTTTACCAGCAGAGGGACAGGGAAACTGCTTATGCAAAAGGGCATGAGGAACCTCAGTCCCTGGAGTCTTTCAAAGCTCACTAGAAAAAGCTACTGCTGACCAATTGCTAGTGAGGCAATAAACCCGATTTGAACAGCAGGTTTGGATAGATGACCTCCACAAGTAGCATTCAACCAACTTTTCTATGACTACTGTTACTAAAACTATGATAATTTTAGGTGCATCCTCCATAGCTGTATCCTGCTTAGCGATTTTATAGTCAGTGATTTTTATAGTCAGTGGGAATAAATAACTATTCAAAATAAGATCTGATTTCTTTTAGCTGTTTACTTTAAGAAGGAATGAATTATGCCCTAGACTATTTTGACTGTAAATGCGTCTGAGAGAACTTGAAATAAAGATGTTCAATTTCAGCAAAATTAACCCCACCTTCTCTGATTCTAAAGAAGATGATATACTGTTGATTTAGTTAGGAGTTGATGGTGTGTTTATGAAGCCTACTCTGTGATTGTTTCAGGAAATAAATTTAATAAGTGGTCTGGAAGGGAATGGAGCTTTAATGTTAAGAGGAATAGCAACACTACATAACAATAATGCACATCTCAAGAAAATGAAAATCAAAGCCTTTTTGCTCTTGTTCAGCAGTTGTATTTCCTACAAGTTTTTGAGAAATTCCAGCCTAAGTGATAAACTAATTGAAATACTTCTTTAGCCCATTCATCATTGGCTTTGGCTTCAGTATCCAAATCTATATGCATATAATTTAACCTATAAGCATACCTCGATTTTGTATATTCAAATATTCAAAACTAAACTGCTAGATGTTGAAAAATAAGAAATCAAAATCTAGACCTACATCTGATTAACTGAATTCTATTCCATGTTCAAAGCTACAGAAAACTTACTTGGTCCTCAACAAAGACAGTAAAACAACATTAATGACTGTAATTTTTCAGCAAGTAGAATATTAAAGGCACTCAGGAAAGAAAGTTATAATAAAAAAACCCACTTGAACTAAAATAGAATTACAAGTTGTTTTTCCTTGAGGATTGAAAATTGATTCTAAAAAATGACAAATGTATGTTTTTCTTCCCAGATGATGTTGTCAAATCTTATTGACCAAATGACTTCTGAAGGCCAGATGAAATAAGAAAGTATAGGTACTTCAATGCTCCGCATGGGTTTCAGCATATGTTTAGAATTATTTTTCACTGCTTGAATATGTAAGATTTTTTTTTTACCATCTTACTGATAACTCATTTAATTTAACTTTGCTCTAAGGTACTTATTTTAGATTACCTTGATTTAAATTGCTCCAATTTATGGTTTGATTTTCAAAAGTCTGCAGTTTCTGTAGAAGCTTTAAAAGCATGTTCATGGCAACATGCTGCAAGTTAGGCGTGTGAATGAGTTACAAGCTCATACTTCAAAGACAGATTTTCCAGAATATGCACACACAGTTATGAAACCAAAAGAAACCATTATGTGTAGAGGTGGTCACCAGTAAGCACAGAGTATCATTTACATATGCAAACAAAGGATGCTCAAATGAAAAAATAAGACTGAAAAAATGAAGAAAAATTAGAGGCATTTGGATATGAGAATAAATATCTTATTATATGAACTTAGGTAAAGATGATGAATTTGAAGTCAGTGGAACTCTGCTGATGACAAATTCTGAACCAATACAGCTTCATTGTTCCCTTCAAAACTTAGATTATTACTATTATAATTATTATTAGGAACTGACCCCTGTATTACCCATGTCCATGGCTCCAGACCATGACTTAGTCATCTGCCAACATTTTCACATTAAATTGAGATGCATTGTAATATTTTTCAATTTTATATTGTCTTCCAGTGAAATTGTTCCCCTCAATACACTTAGCTGATGAAGTGGTGACAGATTGTTTAATCAGTAGTAACTTTAGACACCATTGTACCTTCTGAATATTGCTAATATTTATATTATTTTGCTTGGAATGCCATTCTGAAAAGCACTGCTTCTGTTTCTCTCTGTTGACCTTCCGTTGTCCTCCTTTGTATAAATAATAGCTAAATAATTACAGAAACTACATTCATTTATTTGTGAAAAATAACATCTCTATTGTCTTATCTGGATTCGAGGCAGACTGAGTTAATAAGACATGCACTTAAATCTTGTTTTTCTGCAATGTATCTAAATGGTAACTATTATAGATCTGTTTACTTCCTTTCTTTTTAAGCAGTGGCTCACCTTTAACATATCTTTCAAATTATACCACTTGTTTTTAGAATCCTCTATGTTTCTGTTGATTTGGAAGCCTCATTATTTTTTTTTTAAAGCCCTACTTTGACAGTTTTTTTTTTTTTTTTTTGCTTTTAAAAGAGTCAGCTGTATGAGAAATTGGTCCAACTAACATTCCTTCTTGCACTCACTGAAATGTTTCTGTGTCTGGCAGGTTGCATTGCATAGCTGTATTTTATTACTTGCTGTTGTGGTTTAAAATTTTAAACCATGACACTTGCTTTATGTTTTCTTCAGCTACTTAAAGCCATTCCTTCTCCAGTTTATACTAACAAGTGCTTTGGTCTTTGTAGTACTCACTTTGATGTAAGGGAATTTGGTTCAAGTTCTTGTTTTAACTGATCAGGTCAGACACTTAAAATGATTACCTCACACATGGCAGATAAATTCATTGGAAAATAAACCAGTCTCGGATGGAACATACTTTCTCCATCACTTTCCATTTTGTACTAAAAGTGTATTAACATAAGAATAAGATAATAAAAATATATAATATATGCAAAAAGAGTTTGGACTGAGTCCTGAAAAAAATCTCTCAGTACATTTTATAGCTGTAGTGGGTGTTCACAAGATTTCTGTCACAACTACTAGAGTGCAGGATTTTTAGATTTCTTTGTCACTTAGTAATGTTCAGTTTGACCACTCCTTGAAAGCTGTGTTTCTTAGGGAAAAAATCTGAGCTTTCTAAATAACTATACAGTTCCTAATTATCCAAGATTTTGGTACAACAAATTATGCTTATAAAAATATTTTGAGATGACAAAAGAATACTGAAAACCCATGAAGAGTTGGTCAGAAAACAGTGTTGCTGGCTGAAAATGAACCTTCTTTAACTTAAAAATTCATAAGATTCTTTATTTATTATCTTTCAGCTTTGTGCCTATTCACAGTTCCTGATTCCTGAAACCAAAGGACTGAAGGCAGAACTGAAGTCCAGCTTGTTTTCACAAATACAACCATCTAAAATTTCCTTTTTTACAAGGAAAACTGATCCCCTATTCTACTACAAAGCTAAATTCCTATACATATGCCTATATAGATTTTGAGTCACATTACTCATGTGAACAATTTTTAAATGATAGAGATTTCTGTTAAGATCATGGCCCAGACATAAATTATTCAAAAAGTGTATCAAGAGTGTTAGATACTAGGTATCTCTTTAAACAGTTTTCATAATTTCCTCTGAGCCATTAAAATTTAGCACTCTGCTTTGAAGAAATCTATTAATTCTCACAGGTTTCAAAAAGCTCAGGTGGACAACCTGTGCTCTAAACAGAACTTATTGACAATTAGTAAATTTAGAGAAATGTTGCAACACATACGCAAAAGGAAAAAAAAATGTTTTTCTATAACTCTTACTTTACATGGAACCTGTATGACTAATGATACTCAGACTACCCAGGGTCACTAAAAACAGGAGGGTGTGAGGGGGTGAAAAAAATACACAGTCAACTCTTCCACTGACAATTAATTTACTATTTGTTTTCTGGAAAATGAATTTTCTCCTACAAATTGCAGCTCAACAACTACCTTGGCACCCTAAGATTTCTTCTATGGCCTGCTATTACGTGTTCTTAACTCTGCTCCTTATGTTTGTGTTTGGAAGTTCTGGCAGATGTCACAAGCTCACAGCCAAATGGATCAGAGTTTCATAAATATGGAAAGCAAATACTTTTTGCAAGCACAGATATGTGACTTTCATACATTGACATATTTTTACATCTCTTTTTGTCATTTGGAAATCTTACTCTGCTTATCTTCTGAGGCGTAGAGAAACTGGCAGCTGATTTGGGAATCCTTGCTTGTGTTGTAGGCAAAAAAGCTTTGAGGAGACCATTAAGGGCTGAAGTGCCAAAATCTGTTTCACTGCTCAACTAAAAAACTTCAAAGATGAAGTTTTAAAAGATTAAACCATCAAGAAGAAATTGTTTTAACACAGAGCTACAGACAAGTTTCCAGCTAGGCAAGTATATTCAATTTCTTTACTTATTTACTAACAGATTCCTAAAACATAAGAAATCAACTTTTTGCTTTGACATCCCTTTAGAACTCAACTCCCGCCTTTGGGAAGCCTCCATCCTTCCTGTACACTGCCAGTGTATGTCTAGTAACATACTGTGACGGTCATTTGTATTTATTGATTACAAAGTAGGCACAAAATGTTTTATAGTATAATCAAATGTATTTTACTGTACAGAACAGTATTTCTTCACCTATTATAATAAAAATACCTAAAAATTACATAAATATTCTATTTTGTAATCATAAACATTTTGACATAATGAAATACAAACACAATACTCTATTTTTTAGAGCTTCTATTATTTCTTTGTACTTCTTAGTGTGCTCCTGTTAAATTAATTGAAAAAATACGAGATTACTTCTGTAGGCCAATTGATACCTCTGAATATCTGGGGATTGCTACTAGACTTAACTAAACACAATACAGTTTAATGCACACAGCAGGTGCATCAAATTACTAAGTAGACTTCATCTTTGTCATTTGAACAGAGCCCATTTCTGTGGAGAGCAGTGATTTGGTGATGTAACAAGCACAATCAAAAGCTTAGGAAAAGCATTGAAATCAAATTATGTGTATTTTGCAGTTATAGCAACCAAGGACTATGTGGATACTGCACAGTTGCAATACAATGTGGTTACAGTGGAAAGACTCATGAGTAGTTTGATTTATTGTCATTTGCAGGTGAAGGAGTACAATCCAAGCTTTCCATCAAGCATCTGCAACTGTAGCCTTCTGAAAAATAGGCAACGTTAAATGTGCCTTAATTAAACAGATCCACTATATGGGTTTTCACTGTAAAATGCTACATGTGGAATTGACCCAATGTCTCCTAAATTCTGTTTTAAGAGTCTCTGATCACCAGTTTAAGAACATACTTTTTTTAATACTGCTTCTCTTTTAATTTGCAGTTTCTGTGCTCACTATTCTTCTCCAAAGGAGCTTGTAGCATTACTATGTTTCTTCTGCTAGGAACTTCCATACATGCCACTTCTGATTTTGGGCTCAAAACCGATATAAAATAACACATCCATAACTACACTGGTCCTGGTGGCTATCTTCTTCTGTACTTAGCAAATAATAGTTGTCATAATTTATCTCTGAATAAATTAGTTTTATATTTTGAATCCTGGCATTCAAAAAAGTGATGGTTCTTTTTGGAAAGCTGGAAAAAATGGAAAAGCTCCTGAGTGATCTAATTCACTTAGGCACTGAACTATTTCTGGAATATCTCAGATTTAGGGAAGCACAAAGATACTGAAATGATTCTTCATCTCCACTGCTCAGGCAGTATCTTTGAGAAAGACAGCTAAAAATCTCACTCAAGAACATAGTTCTATTCAGGACAGAATAGACAGTTCTATGAATAAAAAGTGTTTGTGATAGGGATGGACTCAAAGCCTAAAACATGAGAAGAACCTTTGATCTTTACTTTTCATAACGCACAAAAAAGGGCTGAAATTCTAATCCACTGAAATCAATGGCAAAAATCTTGTTTTCTTACCTGAAAGACCTGCAAAGAGGGAAGAATGCTGTTTAGTTTTGGGTTTTTTTTTTGGTTGCTTGTTTTTTTGGGTTTTTTTTTTTTTTGGGGGGGGGGGGGGAGGGCACTGTAAAAATACAGACAGCAATTTTCCAGCAACAATTTTCATGTAAGTTCTTGCTGCAGGGCTATCATTTGAATCTAAGAAGACAGCAGTTTCTTCAGTTTGAAATTGAATTGGAGGTGTGTACCCTCACACCTTCTAAAGTGTGAAAGTACTCAGACCCATCTGCATCCTTCACTGCTTCGCCCACTTTTTCATGTGTTAATCCCAAGCAGTTTGAGGTAAACCCGCGGTTCTGACTCATTTCTGATATATCTACTCCAACAGATTTTCTCTACTCTCACTTCAGCTTCAGGCTCTTTTAGGGTCTATGTCTTCAGCTCCAAAAGTTTCAGCTTTATCTGCATGGAGGAAGCTGCAGATGTGATGAATATCTCACTCATTTTCTGTTCCAGGACCAAGAAAGATGCAGAAAGCAGTTCTGGAAATCTTTTACTTTCACTAGCTCCTGCAGCTCCACACTGGCTGGTACATGATGCTGTTACAGCTGCACACAGGACACAAGGCCTGGAGAACTGTCAGTGAGGTAAGGCAAAAAACTGGTTAGATATTTCAGACCAACCATATAACTGAAGAAGACAACACAATTACAGAACACGAATGACAAAGTGCTGGGAACAGAACACCTGTGGAAAAAACATACTTGGTCAAAAAAATTTATCTCAGTTATGAAGCCAATGTAGACCATGAAGACTTTTTCTCTAGTCTCCTTTTCTATTCCTAGTACACAAATTGCAGAATAAAGTCAGGAGAGTTATCAGCATACTGTTATTTTGTACCCTATTTTCTTAAAATACACTACTTAAATTCAAATATAAGACAAAAAATAATGTAACTTCTATTCCAAGGAAAAGAGACCAAGAAGGCACTGTGAAAAAGCAGCACCTTCATCCAGTGAGGTGCATAGTCACACACGAAGGGGGATGTAATGGGAACTGGTACTCTCTATAAAAAACATTTCTCCTTTTCTGTTTCAGAAGAACTTCCTCCAACTCTGCAACATGCCCAGAGACCATTTTCATCACTTTATCATTTGTCCTTATTGCTTATCTTCAGACTTAGTTTTCCATATTTGATGTTTTGTCTGCTTAATACCTTATTTGAATAACATAATAGTCTGATATCTTTCTTTTTAGACTTGTCTTTATCTGCTTGACTGAACTTTGTCTACTTACTAGCCATTAGAAGATTTATATTCTGTTCATTTAATGAGTAGAAATGACAAACAATTTTAAATTGCAGTGTTATTCACTGTAACTTGAGAAGTGAAAATTAAAACTTTAGCACAAAAAACAACTTGACAATGGAATAAACAAACCATACTTTTGCCATTTTTGCTGTAATTATTCAAATTAATTCACTTAGTCTTTTAATTGGATTCATTCAGGGTCATTATTTTTCTTTTGTGGAGAACAAAGGACATTTGTTGTGTGGTTATTTACTAATGCAATACACCATAAACACACACATACTAAAACGGAAAAATGGCATTGAACTAATATTGTGTACTGCTTTATTAGGAAAATCCATCTGGGTTAGATACATTTGAAAGTTATGCTGTTAATACTTATATATCATAATTTCAGTAATAAGTAATTGAGAAGTTAAAATAAAAATGTTCCAAGTCACTGAAACGCACAATACAAAAAACAAAGATAAGTAAACATTTTTTTGTGAAGTCAATAAGCTGTTCCAATTACAATTTCCCTGTGTATGATATATGTTTTTTCTATTCTAGATTTTCTTCATATTAACTAAAACTGCAGAAAAAACAAGAGCAGAGCTCAGCTTCAGCACTTTGTTGTCACACCCTGAAGCCTGAAGCTAAGGCTAAATAGGACAATGCTTCCATTTTAATTTTCAGAAATAATACAAGGTCTACTTTCTTTGTGAGATGCCAATTTGGCAGAGGGCGTGTGGGGGGCAATCTGCAGTGTACATCTGTGCAGGATGCCTTTCACAGAAGAAGGATGAAGTTGACGTTTTTGGCATTTTACTGTTAAATCCTGAGACTTTAATTGCACAATTACATCAAATTCAAGTAGTAAAGGTATTGCTGAAGAAGTTACTCAGTGAAGTGTTGAGTCAAATTCATTTCACTACTAGTAAACTGTCAAAATAGGCTACTAGACAACTGGTTTTATGTGCATATTAAAAACGAGAGACAGAAGGATGTGTCTGCATGAAGAATAGATGTGTCCTATACTATATTAGGGGTGCTGCCCTCCTGCTCATCCAAGTCTCTTCTGCCCTGTCCTTGGAATGGAGGGGAATGAAAGGATGGGAAATAACTCCATACCTAGCTGGCAGTAGTCTCCCCCTGTCCTCGCCATCCCCTCAGTCATCTACCTGCCTCCTTCCTTTCCCCTCCTTCGATTAGTGGAGGATGCCTGGGGTCTTGGAGGCTTTGGACTATCCCAGTAGCCTTTTTCCCCCCTGGTTAAGGACAACCTGAGATAAATCAAGGGGTTTTGCATCAATCAATAATTCCTTGTGATTGTGGACACCTCACCTGAGATCTCTGTGGATCAATCAACAAAGGAAAAATCCTATTGCTTTTCATATTTATAGGCTAATATGTGATTCTCATTTGAGTATTAGAGTGCAAACATTCACCTTAGTGAAACACTGCCATTTACAGCAATTTCTTTCAGTTTACCTCTGAACAGATAAAAAATTTATAATAGTGTTCATGATAATTAACCTTCCCTTCCTTGAACACTGTCATTGGTCTTTGGGGAAAATGTTCTTAAAAGCTGAAATCCAAAGACTTCCATTCTGGTTTTCTTTGCCTTTTTAATTAACCATTATTTCAGTCTCTAAATATTTTATTTGGAAAAAATGAAAATTAAAAAAAGCTCTATAGTTTGTTTTTAAAGCTACTGGCAGATTAAAAATTGTAATCAGAGATGGCTATTTAGCTATGAGGTTACCTCCAGGCTATCAATATGAAAGAACATTTTTCAGTGATTTTAGTTCAAATTTATCTCCCCTGAATTAGTCAGCCAAAAGGCAGTCAGATGGTTCCCCAAATTATCCAGTTGCCTTTCAGTTGCAGACATACTTCAGATAAATCATTTCCCCTTTGTGTTCCACAGGCAGCACTTGGGATGGTAGACACTCATCCTGAATGATCCAGCTTCCTTTTATCTTGACCTGGGCAGCTGAATAGCCTGAAGCTTCCAAGATGTTTGCCTGCCAGGCCCACAAGATGATCTTGTCCTCCCCATCTATGGTTCTCCACAACATTTCAAATATTTATCCCAACTATCACAGCTCCCTTTTGCAAGCAGAATTGCTCGATTGTTTTCTAATATAAGGAATAGAAAACAATTGGTCATTTAAGTGGAGACAGCAAGGAATAGCTATTTTCCAGACAGAAAAATTGTGTTCCTAAACACTCTTCTTTCCCAATTACCTTTTTCACTCCTGACTCTGCATCAGGAGGTAACAGTTTTACATTTGAATAATAGTATTATACTATTAAATGGTAGTTTTATGTGTTTGCTAGATGAAAAGTTTAATGAGGGGATAGTTCTTGAGAAAAAGCAAAGCTATGGGGAAATTAGATCAGCAGCACCCTGCAGCTTCATGTGTTTCAAGGCAGCAGCCACATGCTGTTCTCCAGACTCTCCAGATCCATGATTTTTATGTGAGACAGAAAAGACCACAAGTTCTGGGAATTCTCTCATCAGTGTGGCAGTAAATGTCATGAATGTTCCACTTCTCACAGATATGAAGAAGATATGATTCATGTCTTGGTACCTTACATCTGCTTTAAATCACCCAAATTCAGCTATGATAATAGACAGCATCTTATCCCTGAGAAAGAGTACATCCCATGACCATCAATATCCCATAACCAGGGACAGCAAGTTGAAGATCAAATTTGAAAACTGTATTCCAGAAACACAAAGTAAAAACACTCAAATATGTACTTATCCAGACGGTCCTTAGATAGAATAACATACACTTCTGAGAAAGCCAACTTTTCTTTATCTCTTCTACCAATAACACCTGCCTGACAGTAGAGCATGTACAAGACCTCTGGGAATCCCAACCAGAGAAGGCCAAGTGCAGCTACTGATTTACTTCACTTTGGGATGGATAAAGGCCAGTTCTGCAGTACTAATGAATGTTTTGTCTCCTGATGCTTGCTTGCATGACCTCATCAGAGCTGGATATGTTTCCAATGAGGTGTAAAACAAACTGAGTTTCCAGCTCTTCTGTCCATACTTATTCATCTTTCTGTATCACTACCTACATGTTTTGCCTGAAACAGGTATCTCTACAAATTTATTAGAAGACAACTCTGCTAGTTATCTTTCACATAATGTTTGAAAATTTGCCTAAACCTTCACATCAATTCTTCAAACCATTGGTGGGAGTCCCACTTTTTGAAGCAAGCTTTTTAAAAAAGTCCACCCATTTTTTCCTTTAGATAATTTTGGGGTGTTTCTACTACTTCCTAACTTACAATCTGAATCCACATGATCTGAGAGATTTGTCAGGCAGTAGAAAAAGCAGAGAACCTTTGGAAACTCAGAAGGTATGTATGTCTATGAAGAGATTGACCTATGAGATGGTTCTTCCAGTGGTTCAAACGGATGCATATTTTAATGCAAGTTCTGTAGGCATGCTATATATTCCAGGGTCAGGTGGGGCAGAATGATATGAAGTTTTTCAAAGTTTTATCAAAAATTTTTGGTGAACTGAAAGAAAATAAGAACCTTGCAAGAGAGTAACACAGAGCTGAAAAATAAGTTAATAAATTATGTCTCAGAGCTGAAAAAATAAGTGAATAAATTAAGTCTAGCTTTTCAAAATCTGCTCAGACTATAAGACAAATATTAGTGACCTCAAGAATTAATGTATATAGACTTGGCTACTGAGGAAATACTTTGTGGAAACTACCTAGTTACAAAACCCAGACTTGTTCTGATGTGAAACAATTGTATTTCATAGTGAATATTTTACACAGGCACTTCTTATAACTGTGGACATTATCTGACTGCTGCCAGCTTGCTCACTGCAAGCAATATGGATTCTTCATTAATATGTGTAAAACAGTGTTCAGTGTTTTCACAAGGATTTTTTGGAATTGCAAAAACCTCTTTAAAGTCCCAGTGTACACCCACAAATATTAGGAAAATAAAGGAAACTGTGTTCAGGAGAAGGTTAATGAGAAGCCATAAGTAGTGGATATTTAGTTTTGCTTCCTTTGAATATTGCTCACAGTTTAAAATGAAGCTTCATGAGCCTTGAGCCATGAAAAGTTGTATATATCTGAAGATATAGTGAAAACAGACTAAAAGAAAAAAAATAAATCCTGTTTTCCTAAAGTTGTACATAAATTACCTTACAAGCCTTATTTCCATATTGCTTTACACAAGATTCACCACGAGTAGGTAAGGCCCAGGATAAGCCTGTTTCTGGAAGTTTTGGTTTTGAGGGAAGAAGGCATACTTGATGCTCTTGAAAAGAGAAGATGCGAAGAAAAGAAAAATATGCCTAAACACATCTCAGAAATTAACCAAAAAATAAAAACGAAGGATGCCAGCAAAGAACATGCTATTTAACCAGATATTTTAAAGTCTGTGGCCTGCCAACACTCATTGCTTACTAGCTTTAGTATGCCTCTTCATAACCACATAGCATAATCATGATAGCCAGGAACATACACAATCACTATATCTGTATTATCATGTCCACTTCACTATTGTTGTTCTAGACATCCAGATATCATATCCAGAAACCACTTCTGAGAGCAGAAACAACAGTGACAAAGGATACCTGCTGCTTGAGAAAGACAGGTATTGATTTTTTTAATACGTCATTGGCCACAGAAATGTGAGTTGGTGCACTGCCTCTTATGTTTTTTTTATTGCAATCAGATGGTGCAATAAGAATGTCAACATCCTGAAGGATAAAAGAGAATTAAGTCACTATTTTTCTCCACCAACTAAAAGATATGGACTTACAGTGAAACTTAGATGAGTCCTGCTTCCAGTTAGGGAAGGAGTAGGGATTAAGTAGGGAAATATTGGCATTGCAATTCATAAATAAAAAAAAATGTATAAGCTTCTTATGATGAGATTGGTGAAACTGACAAATGGACAGAAAAGTATATCTGTTAGTATCACAAATCTTGCATCACAAGTCACATCATTGTGGCCAAAACTGTGGGGTCTTTTTATAGCCCTGAATTCTGAACAGAAAAATATCACCATGACATGGAATGACCTGGGAGGTTATATAAAGATTAGATAAAAATTCAGGTTAAAGTGAATAAATATAAATAAAAATGTATTGTTCTCTTTCACATCTGAAGACAATAAAACAGCACTTTAAGTGGCTTTTATGAAAAAAAAACACAATTAGGTATTGTAGTATCAAACATCTGGGAGTACCAAGAAGGATTACTGTAGTATTATAATCTGTATTTTATGGAAGTGTGGTATTAATTCTTATTTTCTAGTTATTAATGATTTTAAAAGTGCATAACCAGTGTACCTATGTTTCTGCCACAAAAAAAAAATCATAATTGATATAACTCTTCCCAGTAACGGACTCAGAATGGATCATATGTTAATTAGCATATGCTTATAGGACTAGTACAGCTACCTCAATCTTGCAGCCATTTTCTCTGTGAGGAACTACTCTTCAGGAGATGGCTGGAAGATGAATTTGTAAAACTACTCTGCCAA
Source organism: Melopsittacus undulatus (assembly GCF_012275295.1). Taxonomy (NCBI): domain Eukaryota; kingdom Metazoa; phylum Chordata; class Aves; order Psittaciformes; family Psittaculidae; genus Melopsittacus; species Melopsittacus undulatus. Next base: position 97,565,225 of record NC_047528.1, read on the forward strand.
GTAGATTTTTAAAAACCTGTTATTAAACCATTATATTTTTAAGCGTACTTTTTCAGGGTTTTTTTCTTTGCATGCATATGAAGCAGTATTTGCAAAAAGCCAAATGTTTCAAGACAAGCTGCCTTCCATTTTTATGGTGCATTGCTCCTCTCCAGATTTTCTGCCCACAGTGTTTGCTATTAAAAAGCTCCATCTCTAGTGGAAAATTTAGAAGGAGAATGGCTATTAAAATTTTGCTGTCTGCTCTATCTAGTAGAGTAACTTAATTGCATTAAGTAACTATTTAACAGATGCACTAAAATTATGAAGCTCCGGTAGGTCCTCTGAATATCAATGCACTATTTAATATGTTATATTGTTTACCACACACCCATGAGTAAATAGACCATATATATACTTGAACACAGATTTTGCCATTTAATACTAAATAAGATTACTACAAGATATGTACATTTTCCACTTTTTAGAATATTAACAATTATCTTCCTTTTTTTAGATCACTGTTTTTTTTTTTGTCACTAAGGAGTCCATTATTTTCTTTTACAGCAGTTACTTAAATAGGAATTACTTTCAAAGAAGTATTCAATAAATCCTTTTTTGCTATAGAACTGAAATGAAGAGATACACTGGTTGTGTGACAATATTTACACATTTCTTATGTGCACAATATGCAGTATGAAATAAAGAATTTGTCCACAAAATACACAGCTATTCTAATACTTCATCAGTTTTATTTCAGTGCATGCTGCATATCTTAGCTGACTTAATTTGACAGTGATATGAATTATTAGTATAGCATAAGGGTCTATAATTTGTTTGCTATAGAAACCAATCTCCAGTAATGAAGGTATAGCTGATTTCTGTTCTGAACACCAGATGCCTGAATCCCACCTTTGGCAGTGCAAGAGCTGAGCTAAGTACCCATAGGATATCTTCTACATAAAGGAGACAGCAATGCATTCTGGCTAGTGGATGCTAGTATCACTATCATGGTCAAAACACTACAATAATAGTTCTCAAAATATGTAGTCTGTTGTTAATTATGATCTAATCTAAGTAGTACTAGAATCACTACAATGAACCTTTGGAAAATTAAAAACATTCAGATGAGAAAAATACACAGAGAAAAACCTCCTTGGTACAAATATTCAGTTGAAGTCAATATGCCTACATCAATTTTTACCATTGAAGGCTTGAGCCTCTGTTATCATCAGGATACTACAGCTTAACCAGTACTCAGTAGGACCTTGCCTTTCATCCACTGATATATTTTTTCAGATTGTATCATCATATGAATGGAGCTGTGAAAAGGTTGACACAAAATTTAAGTGATAACTTGAGCCTTCTGACAGTCTCCTAGAAAGACAAGCAAAATAATGTAGGGCAGTACAAATTTTTAATTTTCAAAACAAAACCACTGTTTGTGTAACAAAGCAAAGTTTGCATGCATCACAGCAGTGGAGAGAAGTGATTGTCAAAGGCTGAACTCTGCTGGGAAACATTTTTCCATGGCAAGTATTTCCTAGGTGATCTACAAGTGCAGTTTCAAAGCAGAACAAAGCAAAAATGCTGAAGGTCTGATTATATCTCCAAAGCAAACTTCTTGAAGAAGGAGGAAAAAGGAGGGGGAGTAAAATTGGAGTCTCACACGAAATTACAGGTAGACATTAAAAAATCAGAAGCAGTAACTCAGTAACTGTACTAAACTATATTCTCATCTCCAGCATAAAATTTGAAAGCAGGAAGAAGGGCAGTTATCACTATATCCAGCTACTGACAGTGCAGTCATGGTCTAAAATATTCAGATCTCATAGAATTACTTAGCTCTTAGTCACTTCCTATCATGAAACATCTGTTTTTCATTATTTTGTCTCATGATTTAGAAGCCAAACAGTTGGTAGCTGATTTATCTAGAGCAATTTGGATCTGGCTGACTAAATCTTAAAATCACTCCTTCTGAAATGATATGTGTTTATTCTGAGACCATCCTTGTTGTGACTCACTAATATATAGTCATCTGTTCTTCACAAAGTCTGAGTATAAAACCTCACTTTTGCAGAAGGTGGACAAGTCAGTTTTTTTAAGATTTTAAAGTGTAATTTTCTTGTTCTGTAAACTCCAAACTTTGAATAGCACTGTGAATGCACCACCATGCTCCAATTGTTCTCACCAGCATGTAACCATCTTCCCCTGCAATCCTTTGCAGCACCTCCCTACCTCTTCCTCATCCCTGGGCTGCCCTAGTCATCAACTTTATGTTTCCCTGGAAGAAGGAAGCACCCAAAGCCTGGACGCAAGAAATTTCTCTGTTTTTTTGGTGGGGAGTTGAGGCGGAGGGCCTGAGGGCTGCCACAACCACTGCCACCTAGGCATCATATTCCCAATACAGCCATGCTAAGTATGACATCCTCAAATCATGGGCCAACCCTTACCACTGCACTGCCTCCATGCTGAGCTCCTGAAGCCTCTGATGCAGCTACACAGTCTCTTTCAGCAACAGTCCCAGCTGCATGCTGTGGCTTTGCCAGCACCCTTCAGAAGAGGAACACCATCACCCACAGTATGATTGTATTGGCTAGCTCGCAGGGAGCATCCAGGACCTGGGTTCATTTCCCCTTTCATCTCACCCCACAAGGACTTAATATTTTTCATGGAAAATATGAATCAATGGGAGAGAGTTTGCAGCAGCATTTCACAGGAAAACAGTTACAGGGTGGGGGTGAGGGGGTGCCGGGGAGGGGGTCAGGACAGCCAGAGACTGCTAGTACTCACAGGACCCTGACAAAAACTCTTGTATAAAATCACCCTTAATAATTCAAAGCTAACACCTTACAGTAGGGTTGTGCATGCATATTTTTCTCCACCAAAACCTGCACTGCATAGTAAGTACAGAGACCGCATGTTTCATTGTCTAATGAGAGTGTTCCTCTATAGCCTCTTGCCACAAGAGAGATGGAAAACAAGATTATTTGTATGCAAAAAATACTTCGGCTGCTATTTATAGCCACTCTGTATGTGTTCTTTCACCTGTTAGTTGACTTCTACTGGAAGCATAGTTTTCAAGTCCAGTCAGAAAATTATCACCTTTTCTTCCTCCTTGTTTGTACATTGTCTACAGAGCCATGCTTTGATAGCAAAGGCCTTGATATATTCACAGTTATTTCTTTTCTTTTTTTTAAAAAAACATCACAGAAAGCATAAAAGATGAGTGCTCAAAACTACTGTGTGGTGTATGAATGAAAGATAGAACCCCCGCTGTACACTAAACTGAGAACTGGAGTCTTTGAAGCTACACCCTGAAGAACTGGAATATGTCTTCAAGTTTATACTAAAATACCACCTATATTGAATTTTTCTACAGTTAAATCATCAGCAAGTTAACTTTAGGTACTAGAATCTCAAAAAATGCATTTTCTAATTCATGCATTAAGCCAAATGTATTTGCTTGAATAAAAGCAGCAAGAAAAAACAAGGAACTTAAGCTGTCTCACCACTCTAATTCACAGAATTCATATTTTATCCACTAAGCTGAATGGACTCAAGGTGCACTGCCACCATCGGATCACTCCAACAACCACAGGGGCTGCCACGGAGAGAGCAACTGCCCTTCCTGTTTCTTCATCTTCCTTTACAGCAAGCAGCAGCAGCTTTTGTTCAGCCATTCAGTGAACTGAGCTGGCATGAAGATGCATGAAGACTGTTCCTCAGAAACGACCAATCAATAACTCAAACAACTAACTTACATAGCCACAAGAAGGACTTGTGGGAACTGGGGAAGTGGGACTATGAAATTGTCATGGTTTAAGTACAGTCAGTAACCCATGCAGCCAGCTCTCACACTGCTTCCCTTTCTCAAACCCTCCCCCTCCTCTACTCACGAAGGGAGGGGGATGATAACTGAAAGAATGTAATTCCCACTGGTTGAGATAAAAACAGTCCAGTAACTAAGGTGCTGTAACTATGCTGCTACCACCAATAATAACAAAGATAAGGGAAATAACAAGGGAAGAGAATAAAATACGACCCGCTGATACCCAGCTCAGCCGAGCAGTGCACTAGCCCTTCTGGGTAACTCTCAGTTACATCCTGGGCATCCTGCTGTGGTATGGAATACCTCTTTGGCTAGTTTGGGTCAGGTGTCCTGTCTCTGCTTCCTCCCAGCTTCCCTCCTCCCTGGCAGAGCATGAGACTTAGAAAGTCATTGGTCAGACCAAACATTTGAGCAGTAACGAAAACCATCGGCGTTATCAGCACTCTTCTCAGACCGAAAGTCAAAAACACAGCACTACACCAGCTACTAAGAAGGAGAAAAAATGACTGCTACTGCTGAATCCAGGACAGGAATAAGCAGCAATGAGAAACTGGGGGCAAAGGCGGAGACATCCCCCTTGCCTCAGATCCACAGTCTCACATTGACAAGAGTGAATGCCAGGGAATGAGTTGTTGTAGTGAGGAAAAATCTAAATTATATATAAATGGCAGGGGACATCTCCAGTGATCTGGACCAAAAGGAGGACTAGATGCCCAAATGATGTAAATCAATGCAGTTCTTTTCAAGGAAGTGCCTCATACTAACTGGAAGTTCAGGTTAAATTTTCACTGTTCAAATTCACCAGCCTAAACCAGAAAAATTATACATTTATGAACTGGTTATTAATAAATGGGAATAAATCACTGTTTATCAGACAGCTGTGTAATTTATCCTAATATCATTTTAGCTAAATCGCTTTTCTGTAATGATTGGTTTGTCTGTTAAAGTAAGTATTTGGAACATGGATGTTTTTATAACCTGGAGATGTAGTAAGGTACACATACTTTAACATCTGAAATATTTTTAAATCAGCAACTCTGATGTGAAAAATAAAAATGTATTAGAATATATTAAAAGAGCCTCTCTATTCTGCATGCAAGCTCTGTAAGAAATCTCTTTTGAATACTGAGTTTATCCCAACTATACATAATATTGCTGCTTTTGAACTTGGGAATATGGAGAAAGTTATATAGGTCATCAATTCTGTTATTTTCCACATTACTCCTGTAACTCAAGAATATGTTGTCCTCAGAAGAATTTATCCAAATAGAAATCTACAAAATCAGAGAAAACAGCCTCCTGAGACTATGATATGAATTAATAATGTCCTTGTTTTATCAAATGCCTGTGAGATGGTCTGATTTTACATAACACTTCTTAAGACTGCTTTAAAAAAACTAAACACCAGAGAAGATTAATATACAAAATAAAATAGAAATATTAATTAAATACATAATGTTAAACAGTATTTATAAATGCTCCTAAACTTAAATCAACAATGATTATGAGTGCCTACATAAATTATGCATGAAACATCACACAGTCAATCTGAAACTGTAATATGTAACAGTGCGTCTATAAATAACTTAAAAGATCCTCTCTGTGTTAATAAACATCATACCTCAGTATGCCTTTTGGTTAAGATCCAAAAGTCATAGGTTGGAAGAATAATTCAATTTCATTGTCTAAGAACTGGTGCTACTTAGTCAGCTTTCTCTGATCAGGTGAAAGAAAAAACCTAGTAGAATATGACAGTTATATTCAGTAATAATGAATATAAATTGAAACTTAGCTAAGTGTTTAGTGGTTAAACTGAAGTACAACAATGAGGTAGAAGAACCTGGAGTACATGAATCAGTAAACAAAAACCTTTGTAGCTTTTGGGGGGTTTTGTGTGGTGGCTTTTGCGTGTGTGTGTGTGTGTGCTTGTTTGGGGGTTGCATTTGTTGCTGCTGCTTTGGCATTTTGGGTGGGTTTTTTTGATTGGCTGGGTTGGGTTATGTTGGGTTGGATTTTTTTTTTTGTTGCATTTACACTTATCATTAAGGAAAGAGGAGACTACCTTGAATTAAAATTTAGAAAATCCCTCAAAGTTAATATTTTTGTCAGAACCACCAAAAGGTGTACAACTGAACACCACAAGGCATTGCTGAAGACAAGAGTCCAGCAGTGATAAGAAAAGATTGCAACAATGAGAACAGGATATCCTTTTTTCTTTTTTTTATAGTGCAAGGAGCATCAGATCCTCAAAGGCTGATCATATAATGATCCCACAGTTTCGCTATGCTGCAGAAAATCCCTTAATAATTACATAAGGTTTGATAGCCTGTGTACTGAATTTCTATTATGACAATGGAATTTGAATTCATTGTTAAAAGGAAGAATTCAGTTAAGTGCTATGCAGAAATGGATTTATATATGTACTTACAAATTTGCCATGGACAATGCCCATGCAATGAGTTATAAGCAAAAAAAAAGCCTGAGTGATAGTATTCTTTCTGAGTCATACAGAACAATTTCTATTTTTAACCATAATAGCATTTACACGATGGCTTTTTCATTTTTTTGGCATGAAGGTTAATTGTCTTTCTGGACAGGGAATATATATGAAACTCATTCAACATTTAACACCAAATATTGCATTAGGAAGAATAGAAAATAAGAAAACTTTGTAGACAGGTGCAAAAATGTTGCAAGACAATCATGGCAGGTCGAAGGCAAAAATATAGTATGCAAAGGCTCTTTCAGGTGGAAACCCTGCCTGCTGTCCAGTTTTATTAACCCTTCTGACAGCGGCAACAAGGGCTACCAAAGACATAATATTTACAAAAAAACATGAATGGATACAACCATAATCCTGACACCAAAGCTATATAAAGATGAATAGTCATTAAGGGGATAAAGAGATGTGTGTACAGTGAATGAAATTAAAAGAAGTTTATGAAAAAATAAGCATATATTAAACACAGCATCAAAGTCTGACAAACTGATGAGAATAAAAAATAAATAAAGAATAATAAAGAAAACATAATTAAAAATATAAAAAAATATTTAGAACATATAGAAATTCTAAAAGGAAAAATATTTAAAATGACAACGTTCCTATAACTGTAGTATGTCTGCACAGTGTGCAGAAGATTTACCATTCTTTTTGTTAACATGAGGCAAAGAAATAGAAAAAACTTAGCATGTAAAGGACAGATACTGAAACAGAAAAATACTGCAGTTTGAAATGTCTGTGACCAAGAGAGTTATTATGATTCTTTTAAAGACATTATTGGAAGCCAAAGTCGTGTCCCAGGAAACAGCACCCCAGCATGTGCTTCACCCTCTCCATCACCTGTCCGAATTGCAGGCAGCTGTGCTGAAAGAAAATAGACTCCAAAAGACGTCATGGAAGGCAAAGAGCAAACGAAGATAAGACCTTTATGAATGCAGTTTCTATATCTCATCACTAAGTGTCACTTCTATAGTGAGTGCAGTATGTACTTTCTCAGCTTGTACAGAGGAAACCATTATCTTTCTCACCACATTTTCATAATTGTCTTTAATTAGGCCATTTTATTCCATGATACACTTGTCTTTTCATGTCTGCCACTTATCACAGATCACAGAACTTAGATTATATGCTTTATCCCTTTTTTTCCACCTGATAGCTTTTTAAATAAGAAGACAAATGAGGTCAAGAACGATATTGAATAGTGCCATACAGTTTTGCAATCTTTAACATGTTAGATTAAAAAGTGTATTTCATGCCAGCAAGCAGATAAAAAATGGCTTTTTTTGTGACTACTAGGAGTCTACTTAGGAGCTAACTTTATTTAAAAGGCTTTTTCTCTTAAAGATAATCTAAAAACCAGGAAATAAAAAATGCTATTTATGAGAAATTTCTCAAATGTAGCTTCAATATATGCTAAATCAAACATCATCTTTGCTTTCAGACATCTGAAATATTAAAGCTGGTTATCTCAATAGTTGCAAAATTGACTTTAGAATTGTTTTTGAGATCACATTCTCTTTGTGCAGGAACTTTTGAAGTCAACTACTTATCTCATACACACTATTTTAAAATATTCTTTACAGAAGAGAGAATTGAAGTTTCAGCAAGAAAACCCTTTCTATACATACACCTTTTTAGCTCAGAAAAAAATATTATTTTGTTGATTGTAAAAAACATGAATTATATTTATCACAACTCTTGGTCCCTGTGCCCCCTTCAAATTTCTAATGCATATTTAGCTTACTAAACAAAACTCATTTCACAGTGCCATAAAAAAGTGCATAGGTTTGTAAGTGGTGAAAACCATTATAAATCCCACACTTTAAAGCAGCAGAGAGGCCAGTGTGCAAGATAGAAAACAGTATTTGTGAGTCAGCTTTTTGCTGAACTGCAAATACTCTGGCAGTTAAGGTGTGAACATAAATGAAGTCTACACCCAGCATGTCGTGAGTGTTCTTCCTGCATACACTGTCCCAAACTATTTTTTTCCCTATATATGTTTAATTGTACAAAGTTTTTTTTTTAACTTATATGTAAAATAATAAGCATGCATTAACTTAATATCTAATTAGAGAACACAGTTTTGTTACTGGTAACATTCAAATTTTTATTTCGACACATGAAAAGATCATTTATTTTCACTTTTTTGTTTCTTCTGTAACACTTAGAACATTGATAGTAGCTCAAAAATGATGACAAATGAGGTAAGAGCAAACCCACATCTATGTAAGTGTTGTAAACTTTGCTAGTTTTCAGTAGAGCTCATTAGATTGCCAATTAACATAAAGCAATGGGTAAAAAGTGCTCAGAGGTTACTTGTTTTCCAAGGTGTTGGCTAAAACATCATCAGTTCCTACAATGACTAAAAAGCTGGGTTCAATAGCAGTCCTAAGTGCATAAAGTAGGAAGAACTGAGGAACTTGAATTCAAAATCCAAACTCTTAAATTCCCCATTTATCTGTCATCTAAGCCTAAAGTAATCAAATTCAATAGACCACTGGTTTACATTCCCCAGGCACCTGAGCTTCTGTTCAAGTTTACCCCACTCTGAGCAGCAACCTTCTTATCAATGGCCTTTAGAAAATAGTTACAAGAATTACAATCTAGAAGGCTCATTTCGTGTCACCTATCTTTTGTTCAAAATTTTGTTATTGTCAAAAGGAAACCAACAACAAGTCAGTGGCCTAAATAAAATCTTAATACTCTAATGAAAATGCAAGTTATTGTAAGTCCAATTACAATAACACTAACATTAATATGCCGTACTGATACAGGAAAGCCTCATTAATAACAACTTCAAAATTGTTATACAACAAATCTTAGGAACACTTTCCTCTGATGTTGTGACCAACTCCTTACACCCCTCTGAGTGCAGGTGGTATTGAAGGAATCTCAATGTATTGTTACACTCAGCACATTTAGGTCCACTCAGGGCTACAGTAACATCTCTGATTTCAGATTAGGTGTCACTGCAAGTTGGTGCAAGGTAAGCTCCTATATAACTGCAACACTTTACACAAACACTGCAGCTGCTAAGTCAGTGAGTACTTTTAGATTTCCTCCCATTTTGAAGGACAGAGTACAAGCAGTAATATTTTCAATAACAAGTCACTCAAACAACATATGGTTGTATTTTACTGTAATTGCAGCTTTGACCTCACTCTCTCCAAGACTGAGTGGTCATACAGCTTTTCTGTTATCTCAGGAGTGAACCTCCTCACACCAACATGATAGATTTGTGTGTTTGCAGCCCAGAAAGCTACCTGTATGCAGGGCTGCATTAAAAGAAGCCTTTAGCTGTGTAAAGCACAAGCTAGGGGAGAAGAAATAGATGTTGTGGTCTCTGAAAAATAACTTTAATGTATGCAGAAATGTTTATGCAAAATCAAACAAATTATAAATATCTTTTACTAAACAAAACAGCAGGGCTGCCCTATTCACAGCTCCCTAAACATAGTAAGAACAATTCAATATTCTAGAAGGCCTAAAATGTCATCACCTTCCAAGGTACAATTTATCCAATAACTTACAACTTCCAATAACAATTTGTCTCTTGGGTATTGTTTTCACATGTGTATAACTGTTTTTCTAGGAAGTCTTCCCATGTATGTCTAGACTTTTCCATTTTTTCAGAAAGTTCCTAAAAATACTTTTTATGATTAGACCATTATTTCTAGTAAATGACTACAAATTCAGCATTAAAAGATGTCTTGAGCCTCTCAATACTTTCTTAGCCGCACATTGATCTCATGCAGTGTGATACAATGATTAACTGACTTATCCCATATAATTTCATAGAGGTACTTGATTTATCAATAATAGAGGTTTTTATCAGCATGATATCAGATACTATGTTCAATAAATGTATTCAAAACTGAAAGGCAAATTCTTGTATCCTGAGCAGTCACTTAATCTATAAGTGTATATGAGCAGGATCAAAAGAGGGTTTGGGGAATTACATCTTTTTTCCTTTTATGCACTTGGAAATTATCCTCTGGGGACAGGATGTTTCCTTTTTCCCAAATTTGCCTTTTATAGATTACTGAAAGAACTCACAAGCAAGCCTATGTAGGTGATAGAACCACTACTACTTTGAAGAGAAATATCTCACACCTACAACAGTATCTGGAAGGGGCTACTTGTCTATTCATTCTAGCTAGAAAATTGGAAGCAACTTCACAGATGGTTTATATACAGAACACCTGTGATTTGTAGCTAAAACAAGGGTTGTTTCTAGACCATGGTACCACCAAAGGGAAATATTTCACAGTGACCTCAGGTTAGAGGATTAAACCTATTACTGTTTCTAGCATACTGAATCATCGAACTTGTTAAAGCTACGAAGGTAGGTTGGAAACAAAGCAGAAATTCTTTATCAAGGTAAACACTGCCTGCTTTTCTACATGGACAATTATGGTCCTGTTAATCTATTAACCTTATGCTGGTGTTACTGCTTTTAAGGGTTGTGTGTCTCCTGTGTGAGTCACTACAAAGACTAAAAAGTCTAACTTTAAAATGTGAGACTACAGCTACTGCAACTGTGGTATTACAGGCAGTTTCCAGGAGAGACTGGCTCCTTCTCCCACGTGTACAGCCCTTGGAGAGGACAAAGGAAGGTGCATGCAGGCCCTATGGCAGAGAGGTGGTGTCACGCAGCTCCTTCTCATATTAGCTCGTATTATCTGTGAGAGAGGAAGCATTATGGAATGCGCACAGAAGGACAAGACTTGACCTGTAGCTATACTAGCAAGTTAACAGCATGAGAAATCACAAGGCATTACAGAGAGCAGAGAGGAGTGCTGCAGCTGGCCAGCCTTGACTGGTGTCTGCACTAACAAGACAGCAACAAAAGTGATACAAAAATTATAAACATCAGAGATAGCAAAGTAGGGTGGTAGCTTCGCAGAGTTGCTGACCCAAAGTAGTAATTGTCAGGGTAACCATGCCACACATACTGAATAAAAGTGTAAAAATAAAATAAACAAGGGTGAGGTGTTCATCTCAGAAGGCAAGAGTATGTTAGAGGGCAAGAACTTGGGAAAATAAAAAGAGGAAGGGGAACTTAAAGGGTAGTAATCATGTGATTTGTTCTGTCCAGGAGCTGTTAGGCAACCTGATGCCTAATTAGCACTATGGAATAGGAAAATGAACCCCTTTGCGACTGTAGATATATCTGATGTACACTTCCAGAGTTATTAGCAAGGGCACACCTTAGGGACTACACTCCCTAACCACATTTGCTACAACTAATGATAGCTAACAGTGAAGGGGAAGGCATTTTCAAATCCACAAAAAAAAAAATACTGGAGAGATAAGGAAATAAAATACAAATGTGAAGAAAAGGGAAGGTTGAGGTGTGGAAGACGTGGGGTTTAAGATTTATACACTTCACTCTAAAGAGTATTGATCTACCCATAATCCTCAATAATAAGCATAGAAACTTAAAGGAAGTAAGCTAAACAAGTTTAACTTAACAAATAAATAGCAAAGATTAATTCCTAACAGGATTTCAATATTTTCCACTCTTCACTGACACTTCTGAAATACCAGGAAGATTCAAAAATCACTATAAGATTTATATAGAATTGTATAATCAATCATCCTATGCCCATAATTGTCTTCAAACATCCTTTGACTTCTCAAATGTAGTGCTAGGTCCTGGAAAGACAATTTTTCCTGAAGAATCAGTGTCGTAACACAGCCCCTTTTTAAGCTAAAATATCATTTTCTCTCTTTCACTGCTCTATTAATTCTTTATCTGGGCAGATTGTAAGGGTAGTCCACATTAACAGCTAAGTGACAAAGAAGGAAACATATTTTTGACTTGCTCATTTGCAGTCTGATCTATAGCATAAAAGAAAAAAAATAATATATAGAGAAAGTTATGAGGATGGGGGAACACAAAGACATCAAAGAAGTGCACTTTTACTAAGGTATTATACAAAATAAAAATTTTTAATTTTGTCAGTTAAAATCCTTATGTTAGATGGAAGTATGCCATCCTAGTTTCTCCAAAAATTAGCTATTTAACTTTCCTTTCACAAGGGATATATGTTCACAGTGCTTTAGGGAAACAGTTCTAGCTGTGAAAACTACATCCTTCAATGCAATACAGCCTACCCAGAGCAGCATCATATTAAAACCTATGTGTAAATGGCAGTGTAGAAATTTCCAAAGACAATTGTTAAAGAAGGACTGACTCATTCACACTCAGTTTATACTGTTACCTGAGGTGTTACATATGACTCAATTTTTAAAAAATATAAGAAATTTAATGCCTCAAGAAAAATATTCAACTTTGAAAGGGGGACCAAAAAAATAAGGAAAAATTGCAAGATAGCTGGTGAAGCCTTTGTGAGGGATCTAAGGAAATGTCTCACTGCAAGAAGATAAGGATAAGGGGAGAAGACGGAAGACAAAGTCAAGCTGCCTGGTAAGACAAGGTTAAATCAAGTGGCAACAGTGAGTATATAAAAAGACAAAAGTTAAATTGAATGGCAGGTAGTTAATGAAATGGCAGCAATGAATTAGAAATAGGCCAAAACCCAAAAGGCAGCAATGGAAAAGTTAATCAAATGGCAACAGTGAGGTGAAACGTGGCAGAGTTAATTAATGGCAGCACAACTCAAATAGTCAAATGGCAGGGAAAGATTAAAAACTGGCAATGCTTATCAGCAGCAGGTGACCTGTGGACTGTGTGGAGAATCCAGAAGGTGTACTTTTGTACAAATCCTGCACTATCCTTTTGTAGGAGGCTATGAAGGCTCTTCCTCAGAGCCCAGCACAGCCTGGAGGATCCAGAGACAGCTAAATTCCTAAATTCTGCCCTTCATTTTTTGACCTGGTTGCCAATGTATAGCCTTCCCATCCAACCTATGAGATTTTAATTTCTGTGAGAGCCATCGGTGAAAAATTTTGAAGGCCTTTTGAAAGGCCAAGTACACTAAAGCTACTGTACCATTCCTATTAGCATGGTTATGCTTTTGACTACAGTAAAAACCATCAAGGGACTTGTGAGCAATGACTTACTCTGCAAAATGCATATTTGTTGTTCTTAGCCTGTTGAATTATTTATATTTCCATTCATTGTTTTTTATAGCTTCCACCAACTTGCTTGAAAACATAACTGCAAAGCAAAGCCAACAGAGCTATCATACACTAACAGTGGGTTGCAGTCAAGCAGAATATTATTACTCATCTTACATTCTTTAACCTTTGACCAAAAAGTGGGACAAAACATAGAATGATTTTTTAAGAAGAAAACTCAAAGTAATATATCAGCAAAATGCAGTAACTGTCATCCTGTGTGACTAAATATGAGCTTCCTATACACCAAGAATTTAAAAGCAAAAGATACAGAAGAGAATGTTGGGAAAAAAGGTATGTTTTCTGCCTAGTGAAGTCTAATTGTGAATGGCTTGTGCCACTGCTAATGAAAATTAGCAGCTCCTTCTTTGGACAAACAAGACTACCAAAACCAAACCCAAAAATAGATACAGTGTACAGCTAAACATAAAAGCCAGCATCTTTAGTAAAATGAACCATTAAGACTAGCAGTTCTGTCGCAGGCTGTGCACTTCAGCATTTCCTATTCAGGGGTGTAAACCTCATCTATAAAACCATCAGTCAATCAGTACTTTGATATATTCAGTGCAGTGACCTTGTATTTACCGAAGAAGCACATACTCATCTACTACAAAGAAGCTTAATAAAATGTGGTCTAATTATAATGAACATTGATGAAAACTATCCTCAATCAAGATGACAAGTTCGAGAAATGAGCAATGAGAGGAGACTGCAGTGGATGAGGTTGGGGTCTGATCAGCTTCAGAAGAGCTGATATATAAAGACACCTTATATAAAGACTCCTATCACCTCTACACCAGAAATTATTTAGAAAACAGTAACAAAGCTTATGAGATCATTAAGAGATTAAAAACAAAACATTTTAGAAGGAGCATGATAATCCCCTCTCTGATTTGCCTTTTCCAGGATTCAGGATATTATTTAACCACTGGTGCATTGACAGGAATCTTTACACTAAATCTTGTTCCAAAATTAAGATATGACAGGCAGTGTTGAAAGTTACAAGTTCATACACTTATATTTGTATGACAGCACAGCTTAAGCTCCCCATTTTTACATTTAAAATAGCTCTAAAAAATCTTAAATTGTTACAGTGTGTGCCTGCTGTAAAAGAAAGGAAAAATTATTTGCATGTAATTATAACTAGCATATCCTAGAGCTATCACAAAGACAACAAAGGATCTCTTAGTTTTCCAAAAATGTCTGTAACTTTAAAAAGGAAGACATAAATTATAAGATATTAAGATGTAGAGTGTTTTTTTTTAACATGAGTCATTTCATCTGTATTTTTTAGTTAAAAAAGAAAAAAAGACAGAAGTGTCTTTAAGTGTTTGTTTACATGCAAGAAAAAATGTGGCATTTCGATTAAGTAAAATATCTAAAAATATCAGTATAATGAACATATCTATTATTTTCTTAAAAACATGTATCTGCTGCAATACTAATTAGTGCTCATTGAACAAGAAATAAAATCCCTTAGAGATTCCTGACAACTGTGTTCAAACAATTATGCTCATAAAAATAAGACTTACACCTTCAACATGTGATTACATCATTTCTAGGTTTGTGGCAGTGAAAATGAACTTGAAACTAATTTTTCAACATGAAGAAGCTTCAAGCACTTACTGCACCTGGGTGCAGATTCTCCACTGGAGCAAACTGTCATAGCTATCCAAGTGCATGAGAACAAATTATACAGTTAAGGACATGCTCCTTAGAGGTAAATAGTGGAAAATACTAAGACAGTTTTGGAGACATAATTTTTCCATGACCTTTCACCATATTTGCATTAAGACAACACTTCAAATGTAGGGATGCTTCTCTTCAAAATAACTGCCATGTACAAAAGCTGCTTGTAAATGAAAAAAACATTTAATGTTTGGTAGAGACCTGACATCCCCCTTCTTCTAGTGAAAGCTGGGAATGAAAAGAAGCTATCTGGAGTAAACTTAACCCTTCCATATCATCCAGAGCCTGTCTTCTGTTTTCTGCAGGAAATGTAGATCGAATTGTATATTACCTCTGAACGTCTGGGCATTATTTACGCAATGTTTCTGCCAGACTGATGGATGTATGCAATGCATGGGTACAAGTTTAAAACTGGAAGTATATTCCTGGTTAATTTTGACAGCTCAAAAGGAACAGTAAGTCAGGGGATGGAAATACATAAAGTTTAGCCAAGACCTGGGGGTCCTGGTGGATAGGAGGATGACCATGAGCCAGCAATGTGCCCTTGTGGCCAAGAAGGCAAATGGCATCCTAGGATGCATTAGAAAGGGTGTGGTTAGTAGGGCAAGAGAGGTTCTCCTCCCCCTCTACTCTGCCTTGGTGAGGCCGCATCTGGAATATTGCATCCAGTTCTGGGCCCCTCAGTTCAAGAAGGACAGGGAATTGCTTGAAAGAGTCCAGCACAGAGCCACAAAGATGATTAAAGGAGTGGAACACCTCCCTTATGAGGAGAGGCTGAGGGAGCTGGGTCTCTTTAGCTTGGAGGAGACTGACGGGTGACCTCATTGGTGTTTACAAATATGTAAAGGGTGGGTGTCAGGATGATGGAGCTAGGGTTTTTTCAGTGATATCCAGTGATAGGACAAGGGGCAATGGGTGTAAACTGGAGCATAGGAGGTTCCACGTTAACATCAGGAAGAACTTCTTTACTGTAAGAGTGACAGAGCACTGGAACAGGTTGCCCAGGGAGGTTGTGGAGTCTCCTGCGTTGGAGATATTCAAGGCCCGCCTGGACGAGTTCCTGTGTGATGTACTCTAGGTTACCCTGCTCTTGCAGGGGGGTTGGACTAGATGATCTTTTGAGGTCCCTTCCACCCCTCGGGATTCTGTGATTCTGTGACGTGCTATTTAAATAAATTGGTTTTAATGCAATTAAAGGGTTGAGAAATGATCACAGGAGCCACTCCATATACAGACTTGAGAGCAGCAGACAGTAAAGCAGTGATAGTCAGACTTAGTCTGATGATGGTAACCTCATCCAGCAGGAGTCACAAGGAAAGACTCCCAGCACGAGGCTGCAGAAGACAAAGCAGAAGAGCATTTTACATTTATTGTATTTTCTCCATCCCAAATTCACTATTTTTAGTGTATCAATAAAGTCTCACCTTTTCTGTGCTCATTTACTATAAAACTTACTGTATATGCTGATGTTTATGAATATAAATTGTTCAAAAGCTCCACAAAAAGGTTATTTCAGTTCTTCTTGCTTTATACTACTCCAGGTAATAAAAATACCATTGCATCTATAATACTACATGTGCTAGCAATAGGGTGATCTTTTTTAAAAAAACTTATATTCAGTACTCTTTTATGCCCCATATGTCTCCAAACAATAAACTAATAACACTTTGCCCAAGCTCAAAGACTGACTGGCTTTCAGAGAAAATGGTGAGATGTGCCAGCTCATGTTCCTAAAAGTCAAAATAGGGTTTTACGCAGGCATCCCTTTATTTTGAAGTCTAATACACAAGCTACACTAAGAAGAAAATAGCCAGCTGCGGACTTGTAGCAAAAGATGAAGGCTCTCTGAACTGTTAATTAGTGACTGTAGATTGTAATATTCATTTTTATTACAGAAAAGTCTTTTTAGACATGGTTTTCATTAGTCTTGATTGTTTCAGCTCTTTTGGAGAGCCGCCATTATGTTTTGTCTATTCTTCCCTTCAACATATCACCTTGAAAATGTGTCACTTTTTGTTATTTCTCACACAAACTCATGAAGTTAATAGTAAAGGGAAATTAGTTTTCATCATTATGATGGCATTCAAGCTTTCCACATAGTACAACTCACAAGCCTTACATTGTAATACACAGATTTTCATCTTGTCATTAACTACAACGTGGTTCCATTTATGCTAATGTGAGCTGGACATAACCCTTAAATGGTTATTTTCACCTTCTTGTCTGTGAAATTGAAATTATAACCAGTTATTTCACATGCTTACTTGGAGAACGGAATAATAAAAACTTATCAGCAGATTTGAAATGTTATGAGTTTTCAGCACATTTTTCTAATATGTTATTTTTCATATGCAACTGTAGTAGGTCCAGAGCTATTGGGAGTACATAATAAACCACACTTTTTTCCTCATTTTACCTCTTCTGAAATTCTTCAGAAAATTAAAAAAATAAAATCAAAACCCTATATGCAACACTTAGTAAATTAAAAGAAAATACTGTTTGGTGTGAGTTAATAAAAATATGGAATCTCTCAAAGAAACCTCCATATTGAATATTGTTAGCTGGCAGCTTGTGTCTCATGTCACTGTATTTCTCTCCATTGTTCTACTGCAGATAAATTATCATTGCAGCAGAGCCATGTACCCTTAACACTAGTTACAGTCTGTTTTTTTCAGTTCAATGAATATATAGTTATACATAATACATGAACAGAATCATAGGAGAGAAAAACACAGAGACACACGTAATGAGAAAATACTCAAGCATGCTAAAGTTGGTCGAAGTACTACTGTATATGCCTACACCCTTTTTGATCATGCTAGAAAAGAGCACAGCTAACAGAGGCAACCTGCAGCCTTTTCTAGACTTCCCAGGAACACCTTCTGGGATTTTCAGAGGACTTTGGGAACTCCTGAAGACAATCAAGGTGCCTGCCTCTGCTGAGAGGCTGTCACTGCTGGTGAGCTTTAGCAGCAGATAGGACTGCTGAGGCAATCATGGGGATGATCTACAGGGCATGGTCTCCAGAACCCCTTGGAGCAGCAGCTCCCCCCACTACCTTAGCTACCCAGCATGCCAGAGACCATGGTTCAGCTGAGCTCCTGAGAGAGGATGCAGGTCTCCAGGTTTAGGACTGCAGGAAGTATATGGGGATATAACTGGAGTTAGTCCAGTAAAGGGCCACTAAGATGATTGAGAGGTTGTCACATCTGATATATGAGGGGAGGCTCGACATTTAGGACTTGAACATAACAGCCTTCAAGAGGAATTTTTTCAGTGTAAGTGTGGTTGAACACTAGAAAAGGTTGCACAGACATTGTGGAGTCTCCAAAGATGGATACAGTCCATCTACAGTAACCAGATTTGGGAAAGTTGATTACTTAAGATGTCAAGTGGGCAAAGAGTTTAAGCCAGTGAAGGCAACAAGGAATGCTTAAAAATAAAATAGAGGTTGTTATTACCATTTAGCAGTCATGAATCCAAACCTGACACCATTTTAATGTAGCCTAATATACCACTTACTACATTATATAGATAACTCAATTACCACATTTTGAAAACTCTAATGAAGGATTTTATTCTACATCAGGTAACACAGATCACAATATAACTTTTAGGAGTTAACCTACTGTTAGGGTATCAAGTAACTCTTTCATTCACCAAAGTCAGCCCTGTGTGGCCTGTAGATTCTACACTGTGCTGTTTCATATCTCTTCAGAAGTATGCCCTCACCCACACCGTCATGCAATAATGCACCAATTCTTTAATCCTCTTCTCAGCTACCTCCCTTGGCAGTTCATTGGTTTGTTGAAGAAAATACACCTCCTCTCCCCTCATTTCTCTTTATTCTTAATTTTGTTTTTTACCCCCAAAATTAATGATCTTCTGGCACTTAATCCTTTTATTTTTGTTTTTACCTTCATTGTCTGTCATTAATCCAGCTTCACAAATTATTTATGTCTTTCTAGACCATCTCCCTTATTATTACATTTTAATTGTTTTTTATTTTATAATGTCTTTTGCTTTTTTGGCCACTTTTTGTCTTCCTTATTTGTCCATCACTTATTCATTTACATCCAGATTAAAAACAATTTTAACTCTGAGTTGGCTTTTTTCATTGAAACTTTCCTTATAGCCTATTCTAATGTATTTAATTCTTTTCCACTCAGCTTGATTTTTTTCCTCCATGGCAGTATCCTGCTTGCCTAAGATCAATAGGCAGTTAAATATCACAATATCTAGTGCGGTTGTTGCAGAGAAATAAACTATTGTGTATGTTGATCATGTAAGTGCTGAAATGCCTAGGTTTTCATAAGCTTATCTAGTAAAAACTGACACAATCTGGACTTTAAAATCTATTTTAATAATACACAAAGGATTTATATTAGTAGCTCTGCTTGAGCTCAAGTGGAAATGCATATTTTTATCCTTTTCAAAAAATGTTCTCTTTTATGTAGAATTTCGATCCATATTATCAAAATGAATGCTTAAAATTAATGATAAATTGGTTTACATAGTCAGGGAAAATGCACAGTTATAAGATAGTTACATACATTCTTAAACTACTATCAATAAAAACTTTTTGTAAATCAAAATGAAAATAGATTTTCACAGGAAGGTATATTAACATTTATCATTACTGATGGAAATCACTAAGACCATTTGATAGATGATGGGAAAAACTGAACTTGAGTTTAAACAAAATTGGTAAACCTTGCCCCTGAAAGGGGAAAAAAATGAAATTACCTATTATTTTGATTGAGCAGTGAAGACAGCCTTCATATGCATGGAGGAAAGCTTACTCTTAATTCTGAAGGTTTACCAAAAGACTCACTAGAATATTGTTAGTGTGGTTAGTAGAAATTTATTTACTATAAAGAAGCCTTCAGTCATCATTTACTGCTTCTTTACCTAGAATAGTAACAGTCCCGTTTCTATTAAACCATTTCTCCCTATATTTTATAGTACTAGCTTCCCCTGGCAGATATTAAAGATCAGTTCCTGAAGTTTAGGTGGCAAAATATAATTCACAGTCATCAAGAATATATTGAAAACTTTAGGAAGAACTTCAAGTTTAGAATAGGATGTGTCTGTCTCAGATACTAGTAATGTCACCACAAAAATCAATCTTAATTAATGCCATGCTAGTTTGCTCACTATATACCTGAATGTTTTTGTTCATTCCTATGCACGCTAATTTACCCAAGCCCTTGACAGCAGAGTGTGTGTGATTAAGAGGGCAGCACTGAGACAGTCATATCAGTGTTTGCACCTTTTTTGTTATTATTTTGTCGAATACATCATCGTGCTTATCTTTACCATTTCCCTTTATCTTTTCCACACTGTGTTCCATTCATTATTTTTTACCATTTGCATCACACTCTCATTGTTATTCTGTTTTTGACATTTTTACTATATAGAATTAGATAACTATCATACTGTTTCAGACATGTTCATTATTACCTTCTGAAATCCTTATATCATGATTGCACTAACAACGTAATTAAGTAACATGTCAATATGTTGGCCCTAATGCATTATTCATCATTTGTGAAGCTATGATCCACCATAATGGCTTACTGGGAGCTTTCAAACAACCTTATTTGATCAGCTTAATCAATTGGCTGCTGTTGATTAATGTTGCTGTGCTAGTGAAAAGCATGCAACTGCAAAGTTTATCAAGTTTTACTCCAAATTATCTGTTATTATACATTTGCATACGGACTGAAATATGTACACACGTATATGTGTGCAAGTATATTCATAGCTACAGCAGGAATCAAATAGGACTTTTGAAAATCTAGCAATACTGGTTTGCGAGGAAAAAAAAGAAACGTACAAGTATGTCCTAATTTCACACCAATCTCCCTTTGCCTAGCATGACAAAATCCCTTTCTGAAGTGTTACTAAGGCACATTCTGGCATATTTTGACTATTACTATATGGTGTACCACCATAAAGTACACACATAATATTGACAGAGCTGTTGTAGGCAAGATGAAGATTCAGTGCTGATAGTGTACAAGGAACAGCATATTGACATTACTCTATTGCCGGTCTTAATAAAAAATGTTAAAAAGACAATTGCTTAAAGCATTTCTGCAAGAATCTGATATCGGCTATATGCAATTGCCAGTTGTATGATTTCCTTCTATATAATCTGAGATCATAAAGTGCACTTTAAAAGAAGAATCTGATATATCCTTCTTGAATTATTTTTACCTCCTACTGCCCTTCTAGAGTTAACACTTTGTAAAGAGTACAATCTTTTATTTCCAGTATTTGGTGTGACATGTTTAAAACTCACAGAATGATGTAGCCTGCAGTAAAGACATACATTTGATACAAGAGAGTTTATTAGGATATTTAGAATCCAGATTTACACACCACTGATGCTTTAAACTTGCTAAGCATTTATTCTGAATGATGTTCATCCTGATTTGCTCAAAGTCTAGATAAAAGGAGTTAATTATATAGCATATTTTAAAGGGAAACGAAAATGACCTCTGTGAGATCACAAAACAACATATACAGCAATAGAAATAAACTTCTGTTTTCCTAACCTAATGCTACTACTACTCAGTAAAAGCAGGATAAATGGGTACTTTTCTATATTTAGTATTGCAAGAAAAAGGACTTTTCATTAGTATGAAAATATTAAAATAGCTATCTCCTTGAAATAACATATACAGCAGTTTTCAGAATGAGTTGAGCAGAATGTTCCCAGGAAACAAAACCTTATTCCATAATGTCCCCTCCATCATCCTTGTGTGCATCTGTATGATTGAACATGATAGTTATGTTACATAAAAATTGTTCTAGACACACACTTGATGGTGTTGGCAATATGCAGCAAAGAAAGATGACCAGCAAATGTCTCCAGGGAACTGAAAGGATATCGTTCTAAACTCTGAATAATGCAAGAGAGAGAACAAATGAAGAGTAAGATAGCTACCTCTTGTGAGCCAGATGTCTACAAAACTAATTACTCATTTTTTTTTTTTTTAACAGAAGATAAGAGCCAGAGAAAATTCCTTCTTTGAACTTAAGTGGAGAACACAAAATGCTGGGATAATCCTCTGGGATAAACCTCTGGATCTTTGTATGCATAATCTGAGGAGGGCCTACAGCCAGGGTTTGTGCTGCTCTTGAAAAGCATACTGTACACCTGGAGGTAGATTTTTGGTGACTTGAAGACCTAGGTGGTTCTTGGCTACAATACTTTATGATCAATTATTATCCATTTTGATCCAAAGGTACTATCAAAAGCACTTACTAAGACCTGAGCTGTGTGAAGAGCTAAGAGAAAAAAAGTAGGAAAATTAATAGTTCAGTAAAGACCTCTTGAACCATATTTGAAATAGAACTAAGGATATGTTCTACAAAGGTACAGTAGAAAAGCACTTAGATGAGCAGGTACCAATTAGTCAAGAAGAGCAGAAATTGTGTCTGATCTTTGCCCAAGAATTCTTCTTGCCCTTGCATTCCCATTTATGTCTATGCACTAGTTTTCACTAATTGTTCAATCAATTGCTACTGCTCATTAACAACTCTTCTACCTACTGGTATAACAATGAAAGTATTAGACCAAGATGTGAGCTCATTTTTTTATGACATAAATGTACATGGGTAGAAAATGGCAAGCACTTAAAACAATCTCATAATAGGCACAATCTAAGGTCACATCACTTTCTTCTGTTAAAATGTACAGTGGAAGGGTTTGAAATACAGTTATCTAAATGATCTTAATTCTACAATTTTAGAGCTTCAAAGTGTGTGTTCTCCATACTTAGTCTATAAAACATATGTAAATATATACATATATAGACAAGTATATATACTTGTGCACATTTATGTGTAACAATTTGCATCAAAATGTTTCAGAAGATATTCAAACATACTAATTGGCCTCTAATCATTCCCTCTGCTTCACATTTGAAATAATTGGAGATTTCATGTTCTGATCACTGTGAGGTGCTAATGACTTTTTCAAAAGAACAGTTGTAACCAGCTGAGTTAATAATATGGTACACTCTGGTTTTATAAAATTAGGGTAAAATGCTAAATAAACCTATACATTTAATACCATATTTCTCCCAAAGCTTGAGGATTCAGAGAAAATAGAATATTCAGGTGAGAAGAGGAAAATGATAGGAGAGCAGAAATGTAACTACATATTCACAAAGACCATTATGGCTCTATTGCATGGCCCCACATATATAAAAAAAAAGAGTGTTCTATGCATGCTGCATTAACAATTCCATGTTATTTTTTACTGTAAATACTTTACAGCTTTATCTAATCTTTTTTAGTAATTAATATTCATAATGTTGCTTCTAAAGAGAGGTTTATACTCCTTGGGAATAGACCATAAACTTGATTTTTCTGTATGAGGCATCTAGCAAACTTCAGTGGTTCTCTAATCATTTTATTCCACAAAACACTTGTAATTCATCACACATTGAACCAAATTAATTTCAAAATTTAACATCAGCCTCCCCACAAATCTTTCATACAGATTTCTAATAGTTGACTGCAATTTTAAGTAAATGTTTTTATCTGATTTTAAGCTTAAAAAAGTTTCAGAAAGCCTCAGGATATTTCAGTGATACTGACTCCTAATGAATATGAATAGAAGCAACTAACATTACTATATTTTTAGACTACCTGTCATAATTGCTGGAAACCCAATGACTTATGTAGCATATTCAATAGTACAAGTTGCCCGTGCAGGTGTAAGTTGAGCTTGACTCACTATCTCCTAATTTCCTCCTACCTTTCCATAAATTTCTTCTTATTTTAGCCTTCTCAGACTCTTGCTAAGCCCTTATGTTTGATAGCTTCTGAAATGTTAGAAAATGTTATCTTTCCAAATTTCATATTTTGCATCAAAGCTTTATTCTGCATAATTTCTCCTGTGTTGTACTGACTAACAAACTCCCTTTACTTTTTCTAATCAGTGTTAGTATCCTAGAGCTAATGTTTTCTTCTTATTATGAACCCTTTGAACTAGAAAGGAACTCAGTCTTTTAAGTGTTATGGTGAATTCCAGTAGCAGTAATATAAAATACACTGGCAGTCTATGACATAAGTAACAGAAGGCATGCAGGAAGAAGCAGTAAGATGCCCTGAAGTCACCAAGAGTTCATTTCTGCCAGCCTAGCTGTCATCACACAGAACTATTCCTTTTGCAATAGAAAATAAGATACTCTCCCTACAGCCATACACACAGAACTGTTATCTTAATGGCATGCTAAAAACATCAGCATCTGAGAAACACGTTTACTGGAGTAACAAAACTTAGTAACTGGAGACAATTTTTTGTGCATTCATTTAGTTTCATGATGCAGTATTTTAAAAGAGGCCTGAATTTTTCAAAATCACATGTCACTACACCATTCAAATGAGAGATTTTTTAAATGGTACCTAAATCAGTACAAATTTAGGAAGTATCTGCTCTAATTAAAATAAACAAACAAACAAACAAACAAATAAATAAATAAATGGAATAATCTCACTATGTTCTGTTTCCTACTTACCTGAATGTGCACTAAAGCATAAAGAGTAAATATTAGTTCACCAGTTTTTCTTTTACAGTATTCAACATCCAAGCTGCTATTGTTATTCATTCAATATCAACATAGAATGTGTAATGATTAAAAATAAGTACACAAATGAAATATTGCATATCCCATCTGGTATACTTTTACCTTTTATCAGTTTATAAATAGCTGTCAATATGACAATTAAAAGGTAAGAGAAATTTTTACTAAGAGATAATACTTTATATTAGCCTAGGCTGAAAACACCCTTCTTCATCTTTCCAATTAGATCAAGAATAAATCTTCCCCATAAATCCTAAACAATTATTTTGATGCGTATTTAGACAAAATTAAAACATTAGTCTCTAGCAGTACTTTTGACAAGGAAAATACATAATGTGCATTTTATATAAGACCAATATAAAGCACTGGTATTTGCTTATTAACAGCTGTCTTTATGCATTGTTTGCATTACTGAGTTTTGGTTATATGCATGTAGTGATTGTGAACACACAGTAAGAAAAGGTGTAAAAATATTTACACAGTGCTCCAATGTTTACAAAAAAAAAAAACAAAGTCCAAACAAGACCACCTAAGAAAGCAGCCATTAAACGTTTTTCAATGGAGAAATTCATACCACAGCTTTTTTCTGAAGAATATGCACTTAAACAGTGCACAAGATGAAATTATCTCCAAACCTTTATTTCCTAATAAGCAGGAAAGCCTGCATAACAGAGCCTCTCTCCAATAGCTTTGAACTTCCTTTGTACTGGGGAGCTTAGCACTGGTTCCAGCTCTCCAGATGTCTCTCACCAGTTCTCAGCAGAGGGGAAGGGTCACCTTCCTTGATCTGCTAGCAACACTCCTGCTAAGACAGCCCAGAATACTCTTTGTATCAGATAATGTTGATCGTTATCTAGAAAAGATTAGTCATCAACAACTAGACAGCATTATGCATTTATAAATAAAGGCTGACACAATGAAAAACAAATACTGGAAAATAATACACATCTTAGCAAAATGACTTTATGTCCTTTTTTAACTAGACAATAACGAATATTGAACAATATTGAATGAATATTGGTGGTTGCGATGAATTTGACACTGCAGCTCAATGAGTTAAGATATTTTTGAAATAGAGGATAAGCATACATACTTTTTTCCAAATGTGAGAAAATCACTTAAGAAGCTATGAAATTGTTACAGACTTAAGAAACTGATCTATAATTAGAATCATCATATTGGTTTACCTCCTCAGAAACACCTATTCACAAGATATCAGCACATGACAGTAACAGTCTATGTGTGTTACAAACTACTATTCCTGGATTCCTGAATATCAGTTCACAAAAAATGCAGCCTTCCATTATCTGCTTATCTCATAAATTATTGTATTGGTCTTTTTAACTTAGTTTCCATAAACATACAAACATAGTTACAGTACTAAGACTACTGTCAAGACAAACTTGAAATGCAGACTTATCCACAAGTCACGGAAGTCACTAAAGCTCTCATTGGTTTAGTGACTTGCCTATGTTGCCTGTCCTCAGTGTGATTCTTTCCACTCTTGTGCATTAGCTTCCCAATTATTATGGCTCATGTTTTGTCCAAAGACTATAGAAATTAAGAGTATGTTCTGTGTCAGAAAGTGGACAATTGAGAACTCTGAGCTAGTACCAAACAATGACTAATGACAATACTAATGACAATAAGTACAGCAGAGTCGTACCAGTGTGGACCTAATTATCTCTGCTGGGGCACCCAGCTAATCAGCATAACTGTCAGGCCATGCTGCTGCAGTTGTATAGCTTTGAAAATTAAGATGCCGCGCCAATACAGAACCGCACTTGCTTGGACCAATGTGGGAGGACCACAGAACATCATGCTGAGCTACAATAGCATGTCTTAGAGTTCCTTAATTGTCCAGAAATGCTTTGAGAAAACCAGAAGATGCTCTACTGCCGCAATTATTACTACTTATTATTACTTATTTTTGAACTTAGGAGGGAGTTTTCGACAGTTTATTCTTGCACTGCTGCTGCTCCAAGTTTCCTGTTTCAATCAGCTCAGATTACATGTTTTTTACCAAAAGGTCTGTGCTTCACTTTTTGATGCAGCATGCCCTGACTGAGTACTTAAGTTTTAGAAACCAGCTTTTCCATGTTTTTAAAAAGAAATTTCCTTCAAGTCCACTTATCCATATGTCTGAGCTTTAAAAACACTGGGCTGAAATTTCACTAGAACAATTTCCTTGAAATTTGGAAAAAAAATGCTCTGTAGATTTTGGCTCCATTTTTTCTGTGCTATATGAAGCCAAATAAGTGCCTGGGCAGCAGCAGTTGGAATCAAAGCAAATTGTGTGCCCTTCAGACCTTTGAGATTAATGTTTTGACAATGTATTCACTGCCACAAAATATATGCAAAAATATGCCAGGCATATATCCCCATGCACAAAATGAAATTCTAAACACCATTAAGCGCTGGTTTAGTAGTCCTGTCCTTGAAACAGGAACAAGCATGACAAATGTGAGGACTATAATTATTATAAGAAGTCAGGTATTCAATGTTACTTTGACTATAGCTTTGTTTTTCATTGCAAGTATACACCTGGGCCAGTTGCCTTCCCAGTTTGTGCTAATTACTGTCATTCTGTTGCTTTGTTGTAATTTTTAAGTAACCCATATGTTTGAATTGAATCTCTTTTCCATATGTTCTTTCCTATCAGCTGACACATGTAGAACAGGAAAGATAATCATGCAAAGAGTTTAACTTATCTGTAAGCAAAATACTTAGTTTGAGTTACCATAAAAATGAAATTTTTATCTCAACCATGACTTCAAGAATCTATTATGACAATAACACACATGTAAAATTGGTATGTTTTCAGAGAGAACTTTTCTTACAATGTAATATGTGCCGGCTTTATTATTTGGTGTGATTTCTTACTTTATGAATGTAACTCTACATGAGACAGACATATTGGTCAATATACAGACAGGTAGAGCCAAATACTGGTTTTAATGGGTGTAGACAACCTTCTGTATTTTCTATCATCTCAGACAAATCCTGACAATTTCAAACAGACAGCAAAGTAAAATATAGTTCTTCTATCATGTTCTAAAAGTCAAACAGGTAGTGTCTAAACAGTTTATGCATGCAAAATTGTCCAAAAATTGTCAGTAAACCTGCCATGAAACAGTTAAACTGGTGTCCTAGGAGCAGAAAATGCTCAGTTTGAGCAATCATTGAATCCTATATAGATTAAGCCTTACAGTAAATGTATATTACTAATTTCATCACACTTTTTCTTTTTACAGCCAGGTAGGAAAACATAATTCAATCCAATATAAAGTCTGCTTCAGTTCTGTTCTATGATTGAGTCTTTTTACAGAAATCATTGCGCTTCTAAAGCCCAAAATACATTGCCAACTGAGGATTCAGAATGTGGTAGGAAGTTACATAGGTGGAATATAACCAGTCCAAATTTTTTGGTTTACAAAATCCTGTTAACCATTATTTCATCCCCAAAATCTCTTACTACATTGTCTGACAGCCAATCTACCTGGGTTATGAAATCTCTGTACTCCTATAATTTCATGCTAAATCTCAAGTGCAAAATACTTGTTTACCAACTTTAACCGAGAAAACATTCTAAATTTCCCTTCTGTGGGATGTGTCTGATATTTGCAGACATGGTTTTAAAGAAAAAAAAAGATATGTGCAAAATTTCACACATACCTTCCCCACCAACCACAAGGGAAATTAATTCACCTTCAGAAAACACTCATTTTGTTTCAGTCTGCCTACCTGAGATTGTTGTATGAATTGACAGACAGACCTAGCTGAGAATTGTAATATACCACTAGGAAGCTTATTTGCAGGGAGCAGATATTTTATCAGTCTGACAGTGCTATTGAATTCAAAACCACAAACAATTTTAGTCTGCAACAAATTGAACATTGTGCAGGACTAAAATAGTTGTGGTTGAAAAGCATATGCACTTTTTACCACTTGCAGTAGTAAAATGAAGCAGTACATGCACATCATGGATGCTCACGTCATATAAAGAAGAGTTTACCAGCATCTTGACTACCAGGTACTAGTCCAAGAGGAAAGGTTTAGTCCATATACTGAATAAATTATTCCAAAATCTGTTTCACAAAGAATTATGTGGATCCTACTCCTTGTGGCTGCAGGTACGCTCTCTCATTGCATCCTCTGCAACGCCTCGGAGTCAAAATCCCTACCACTCTATATCATGCTAGATACAGACACTGTACCCATGGTGAGAACATACACAGGTATCCAGACACTCTCCAATGAATTTCCTGGCTGTCAGGCTCCAAAGGTTACTGTGGCCTGTTTGTCACACCCCAGCTCTTCCACACCACAACTCCCAGCCCCGTCCTTTTCTGCATAGTGATGTTTTTTGGAAGCAGCACATTGTAGGCAGGACATGCAGCCCACACATGCAGTCATGTCCTGGGTGTCATGTCCATCAGGCACCTGTGGGGGCTGGTCCTCCACTGCAGGGAAAACCTCTGCAAGACACTCTTGGTGCTGCCCATGGCACATATGGGCTGCCATCCATAAATGGCCATTTTGAACCCATTATACCTATGTGATCTCTAAGCAGCAACAGATTAGCTACTGTCTCCTCCTGCCATATTAAAGTGGAGACAGAGAGATCTCACATCTGTCCCAGACGAACAGGATGTTTGTGCAGCATTTCTGGGACAGCCTCTGGGCTTTGTATGGTGCTGCCAGGCTCAGTCAACCCTGTACGTACATATGGGAACCAGGACAAAATGCCAATCCAGGAGAATATTTAGGTGAGGACAGCAAGGAAATCCCCAAAGGGAAACCCCAGAATGACCAGGTAAACCAGAAAACCCACCTGATGGGTCTGAAAATCAGAAACCATTTTCAGGAAAGTTTGGATGGATATCGTGCCAGGGTGGCTATGGAAGACAACAGCCCAAGCCACTAGAGAGGCCTGAGGAGGCTGGATTCCAGAGACTTAATCTGTTTTTTAAAGCTTTAAACTTTTATCAGCAAACTTTCATCATCTTTCTAGTGGTTCTGAAACAACCTTCTCAATAAACTTATTGGTCTGAACACAAATTATTTGAACACTTTCTTTTATCCTATGATGAAATTTATTTTTTTCTCCAGCTGTTACTAACAGAATGTGAGATTGATGATACAAACTTCTCAATTTGTTAAACTGCATATTTGTTTAACATTGTCAGAAACATCCTCTGTAATGAAATCGTACAGAAAATAAGTTTTGTCTTACTACGGTGAACTGAGTAAAACTTCTATCTAATTCTTGCATAGGTTTTCTTCAATGATCCTGACTTTCTCATAGCAGGCCTTTAGGAACTGAATTTCATATTAACTATATGGTACTGATCACTTTGCCATAGTAGAGAGACAGCTGCTGCTCCCAATCGTAAATTCTGTATAGCAGAACCTAGATGAAGATCTGTACCTGATGTCAGCTACCATCTCCATTATAATTGGTAAAGTTCAGATTAGCTAGAGAAGTAGCCCTTAATAAATACGCAGTAGGTGCTGAAAATATGATGACGATGTCTTAAAAGAGTGCATCTGTCCTAGCAACGGCATGTGCATCATCTGCTTCTTTTCAAAGAGCTTTTCAGTTTGTCTTGGATAAAAATGGATCATGTGAAGTGTATAATAGAGAAAGTGGGAAGGCACATCATAAAGCTCACCAGAATCCAGTAAAGCAAGAAAAACAGCATCTGAAGAGTGCATTAGGGTAGAATTTAAAGACTAAAATGATTGCACAGAAGGAAGTGAACTGTAATCTTCATCTGTAATTGCAGGCCAGGAAAATGGAAAGTTTATGAAAATCTGTTGCTGAAATACACCCAAAGTTTGTGAGAGTTTGGAAAAGAAAACTTATGACTCATAAAAGTAGATGCCAGTTTTTACCAATAGCTACCAAACTGTACAATATGCAAGAAAATAAAAATCTTGGACTTTGCAAGATTGTAATAACAGCCTTCATATTGATATGAATGGGGAAGGGCTTCAAAAATCGCATGTGTTGTTGATACCCACAGCAGCACTTATCTATCTGCAAATTCTCAGGACAATCAGATCTGTAATAAACAGAGTGATTAAATCCTGGCAACTCACAGACATGGGATAAGATAGAGATATTAACCAGTGTCATCATTTGACTGGTACCAAGATGACACATCCAAAATCAGCACACTCCTAAGAAGAAGCCAGGAAGTATGGGGAAGAGCTCAACACCTGGCACCTCCATGTTACTGCAGCAGCCTGGACAGACTGCGCAGATTAAGGTGTCTTCATGCCCAGGTACTTGGTAGACTATTTATATGCGTTGGGGTGTTGCTGGGTCTAAGACTGAATGTGAAATCACTTGTGCTTTAAATTAATCTTTCTTTCCTGCAAGGTATTGCACTGACCTACTGCAACATTATCTTTCATGGGGCAATTGGGCAGTCATTATATTTTCAAGACGTTCTGAAAGATACATAGACTGCAGCAAGCTGTATGTATGTATACATGTATCTGAGATGTATACTGTAATAAGCAATTCACATTTATACATGTAGTTATAACTTGTGAGATGAAATGATCTATCTGTCAAACTGGAGGGCTATCTCTAGTGACAAATTATGAAAGAAAACCAGAATTCTAAGACTGTTTTGATCCCATCCTGACAGGCAGCTCTAAAATAGTCCAGACGAGTTGTAACTGTTCCAGCACAGAAAAGAATACATCATGATGTCTTTCAGTACCATATTGCAGACAACTAAATTTATATGTCTAAATGTTGCAAAAGCAATTAAAATGCATAAATATATCTGTGTGGAGCTATTATAGATGTCCTAGAATAACTGAGGTACTTGCTTAGAGCTGCTATATGTGACAGAGTATCTATGGAAGTTCTATACCTCTTGGGATGGCAGGATACCTTAGGATATCTAAAATGCTGCCAGACACCTAATTTTAAGCAGCTAAATTATTCTGTATGGAGAGCATTCAGCTATGAACAGGTAAACTGCTGGTGTCATCTGGGAGTTTGTGGGGTTTTTGAGAAATCCAAACAGAGCAGACCAATATAGCACAGCATTGGTGTGCAGGCTGTGTTGTTCTTGGGTGGGACTCCTCATGATACCTGAAGTGATACTGGAGAGACTATTTTCAGATACCAGAATGCTGTTCTGCGCATCTGGATATGTACTAAGTGTCTGTTGATAGAGTCAATGCAGTTCTGGGAATCACAACTGGAAGTAATTAATTTTTTTTCATTTTGAGATGTCCTTGCATATCCTGATACCTGACTGATACAAAAGGCCAAGCATTATTTTAGGTCCTATGTCTTATCTGCTAGTTTCTTGTATATTCCTAGGACATTAGGCATTAAGACAGCTAACGTGGTCACAGTCAATTACATAAAGCACTTTCATGCTCCCTGATGCTTAGACATCTACATTTATTTTCCTGTACCCTCAGGCTGAACTCTGCCTGAGCAGGATAAGGACAATGTTGATCCAAGAGAAGTGGCAGATGCCACCCACTCCTAACCCTCTGGGGGATGTGGTGGTCGTGTCACAGTGGGCAGCAGATCAGTGGTGGCCATGTTGTAGTATGTCTGTGCCATGGCCAGCACAGGGGCCATGAAATGCTGTCTGCCTCAAGGTGAAAGGTGCCCCCATACAGACAGGAGCAACCACTGGTGTGCTGTGGCTTTTTGTCACTCCAGCTGTATTTGAGCAGGCATCAAGAGCCATAGATGTGTTTCCCAAGGAAACACTGTGGGCTGGGCCCCACATCAGCTGCTGCCTGGTTTGTAGCCTGGTTGCAGACATGTGGATTGGCACTGTCTGGACAGGCAGCATGTTGTACCACAACACTGAGGGTTGGGGAAGGGGAAGGTGTCATACTGCCAGCATGAGGTCCAGCCCCAGGCAGCAATTACCCCATTTCAAAACTCCCTGCTGCACTGCAGGCTTTTCAGGGGTGTGACTGCTATCTGCCCAGATCTGCACCCATGTTCTTCTGCCCAGGAGGTAGCAGAGGCTACTGTGGCCAGACATGCTATCTTTTAATGTGTACCAATGCTATCTATTACTGGCTAATCAGTAAGACTGAATACAAGAGCACAAGTAGAGGTACATAAAGCACAACAAACATTTCCTGTCATGCTGTAGACCCAGACCAAACCTTCCACTAATTCAATGTTTCTACGCCTTCATTCTACAAAGAAGTCAAAAAAAAAAAAAACAAAAAAGAAAAAAAAATTAACAATGCTGTGACTTACTGAGAAACACTGCCTCTGGACTACTGTTTCATTTGCAGTCTCTACCAGAGGTTGTATAGGTTGCATAGGTTGCATATAGATGCATAGGTTGTGGGAGCAGTATGTCTCTTGACCTGAGGGATAGCCATTGCTGACATTGCATCTCCTCTTCTTTCACCATTTCTCCTCCCTTGCACAATGTCAAA
This sequence comes from Melopsittacus undulatus, assembly GCF_012275295.1. NCBI lineage: Eukaryota > Metazoa > Chordata > Aves > Psittaciformes > Psittaculidae > Melopsittacus > Melopsittacus undulatus. The sequence goes on from NC_047528.1 coordinate 97,598,364, forward strand.
GGGAAAAATCAGCATTTTCTGCATATTTGTGTGTCTGTGTTCATGTGCACATGATAGTAGATGCCCACTGGCAAGCTTTCACGATTCTGAGCCTACCAGGACCTTGCTGTTACACAGTGTTTGGCTCTGCTCTCCAAAAGAAGCTGGTGGCAGTCTTGTTACAAAAGCATTCAGGCATCTTTATCCTCATGATTGTCATGAACAGCTAGGGACAGCTGCTTGTTCTGTCATGAACAGATTGTCTACCCCACAGGAGCTTTGGAGAACCCAAGAGCCAAAGCTCATGTTCTGCTGACAACCCACCTAATTTGTTATGAGGCCCTGGCAGAGACTTCTGAATATTCTGAGGTACATAGAAGCACATCTTCAGATGAGTCAGGTGCAGGCACGTGTTGGATGTCAGAAAGCAATCAGCTCCCAGAGGACAAGAGATATTCTGCTCCCACAACCTATGTATCCAGTAGGAAGTGCAAATGAAGGAGCAGTAGGGCAATACATAGTCTTGTCAAGGCCAGGTTAAAGAACCTAAGCTTTCTTTTCCATGGAAAATTATCTGGAAAATTCTATGTCAAAGCACACAACAGTGTTAACAAAATCTGAATTTAGGTTGTGTTTGAGAGACGTTGTTAATAGAGAATGTATATAGGTTTAATGTAAAAACTGCTATTCTATGGGTCTTGAGAATGTCTCTTACACAGGAAGATTTTTTGGCTCCCCACGATGAAGACAATATAAAACAAGGTATTTTACTGAAGTAGTATTTTCTATTATGAAACTTGTTTAATTAATATTTTGCAGCAATATTTTTGTCAACTATACTGAAAGATACATATTTTTTAAGAAATACACTTATTTATTTAAAATGTCTTAAATTACTGTCCATAATTTAGGAGGTGGGTAGTGAGATGGGTAGTGGAGACAATACTTCAGACATTACCGGTGTCAACATGCTCCTATTTGAGTCTTGTTAGTTGACCTCAGGGTAACAGGTAGAGGTAAAGCTAAATTACTCCCCAAAGCATGGCCTCCTGTGGACTGGAACAGGGTGGTAAAAAAGAAACATAGCAAGTAATGCTTTTACAGTTCATATTGATAAAATCCTATTTAGATGAAGAGGAGAGAGATTATGAAAAGCAGCCTCTGCCGCAAGTTTAGGACACCAGATGTCACACTGGAATATTGCCTGGCTGTTCTGTGGAATTTGTAGACAACAAAGAGAAAGGCCATTGTATCAAGTCAAGGAGGACAGAATTACAAAGAATATAATTTGTGGATACTTTATTGAATTATGATATACATTAAGAGTGTGGAAATTGGATTTCCTTAAACCTGCTGTACTTTAATTTGTAACTATAACATTCTTCCATTGCATTTGCTGAAAAATATTGCTGCAAACTACCAAAACAGATTTATGGTAGAAAATTCTTCTTCAGAAAAACACTTTTTGGTGGATTTGCAAAGCAAATATATTCCATACAAGAACATTTCTGCAAAATGAAAAGATATTTCAGAAAATGTTCAATATGCATTCTAAGAAAGTATTTACATTTGCTTTTTTTCAGTATTGTTTTACGTTTTCCTTTGGCATATTAATAATGGCACATAACCTGACAGGCTACAGGGTGCAAGACTATATTATAAGCAAATGAATAAAATAACGTATTATCCAAAATATTGCAGAAAAGAGTAATTCCAGTCACTTGTCCAGGGATAGTCAAAGGGAAATTTTGACACTGGCTCCTTACTCAACAGCATGGAGAGTGCCTTTCAGGAAATCTTTATGGACAGAGGAGGGAGATGTCCAGCAGCCTAGATCTTTGTTTACTTGTGTCTCTTCCAGGGAGAAAAATAGGAATTTTTAGTATTTTGAGATTTTTACTTCCATCTGTTAGAGACAAGTTATGCTAAAAGAAGAATAATTGTTCATATTTGCTCTGTTTTCCAGATAGCTGTTTTTTCAAAGTGGATTTCCTTACATGACTCCTAATATCAGAAAAACCCATTTATTCAAAAGCTGAATAGTTCAAAAATTTTTAGATTTTTTGTATTTTCTATAGTACAGAAAACATACCAGAGGACTAATTTTACTTTATATTGTGCACAGTGGCATAACTGAAAATTGGAGAGACACATGTCTGCTTACTATGCATCCCTCACAATTTGGGAAGTAAATCTGCTAAGTGGTCTCAACTGCAGTTTCAGATAGTAAAACATTCACATTCCTCATGCTAAGAGGGCTCCATGTAACAACCAAGAAAAAGTAAAATAGAAGTATGATACAGGAATTCAAAATTTGGATCAGTGTACTTGTTCGTATCTTTACAATACAGCTCTTGTGTCTCTGTAAAGAGCTATTTAGGATATTTCTCCTGGTACACGTCTAAGTCAAATTACGTATATACTTAAAAAAAATATCTTTAGCTTCCAAAAGATAGCATTTTGTTGGAGCTTTGGCTTAATGGGGAATCAGTTATTAATTAAAAGGAACCAAAAATTGTTCCATTCCCATATAAAGAAAAGATTATAACAGCAATTTTTATAGAAAACACGAGCATGCAACTGACTTCTGAAATTCTTACAACCTGATACTTGTTAGAAAGTGTCATTCATTTTTAGAAATCCAATTAAATATATAAACATAATGACCAAAAAGTCCACAACTGTGATAACAACTATGGAGTGATTGAATTATTTCATACATACAAAATATTTGATCTTCCAAATTGCAGCTACAGATGTAAGCAATTTTAAAGAACAACCTCATACCTACTAAACATATTCCTGTGGTTCAACACCATACTTAGAAAGGGACAACAGTTAAGTAGTGACAGCAGTTTGGTAGGATAACTTATCCCGCTACAGGAAAAGTCCTATTTGCCTTATTCTCATAGTAATACTACATTAGCAAACACAGAAACAAAAGAATATTTCTCTTACAGAATAGGTAAAATGGGACAGAGTGTAACTTCTGAGGAATAAGCAAAATACTCAGGTTGGTGGAGGAATCAAGACCATTTTCCTCACAGGTATCTTAAAAGAGGAAAAAAAAAAATCTAATAAATATTTGTTTAGCAAGATTGCAGCATGAGAAAGAGCTCTCTCCCACTTAGCCACATTGAGTCAAATATGATTATTATACAGAAAAGTGTACAAACTAGCACACTGTACAGCTACAAGCTCAGAATGGTTTGCTTGTTTTTCAACAATCTTGAAATGCACACACTGGGTGACAGCTTTTCCTGTGGAAAGCTTTTCCTGTTCTTCTTAAGTTATGGAAAAAGCATAGAAAAGACACTAGGATTTTTATCTTCATTCTCACCAAGATTAATCAATATAGGCCCTACTAGATATTTACATTATTATTGGTGAATGATGTTCCTGTTAGTATGCATTTGGTTTATTTGTTTTACCTACTCATCTTTACAAGTGGGTTGTGATTACTGTGTATGAATCAATTTATCCCTTTTGAATATGCACTTCCAATGCACTAAGTGGATGCAATGAACAGCATTGTTTTGGGGGCATTCTTTCCTAATGGATTGTAAAAGGTAAGTTTTGAAATTGGCTTTTGTGCAGTTATTCTTTTGCCATCCAGCTTTTTGTCTCTCTCCACTTTCCACTTACAAAGTCCTTTGGTGATAAAGTTAAATTTATTTTGTCATCCTCCTGGCACCTGCCAGCACAAGTGGGCCTTGGAATTCCTTGTCACATCCCTGTATGCCCTGACAATGTTCCTATAGTCCTCCCACTTGGCCTGTCACTTTTTCCACCTCCTAAAAATTTCTTTATTGAGTTTAAGATTACTAGGACCTCCCTCCTCATCCATGCAGGTCTCCAGACCCCTTTGCCTAATTTCTTCACTGTGGGGATACACTGGTTTTGGGCTTGGGGGAAGTGATGCTTAAATAATGACCAGATTTCTTAGACTTCATTGTCTTCTAGAGCCCTATCCCAGAGAATTCCTCTAAGTAGGTCTTTGAAGAGGCTAAAGTTAGCTCCCCAGAAGTTCAGGGTTTTAGTCCTGCTTACTGTTTTGCTTTCCCCACACAGCACTGAGTTCCACAATCACATGACTGCTACAGCCAAGGCTGTCCCCAACTTTTATGTCATCAGTCAGTCCTTCCTAGCTTGTAAGTACAAGGTCTAGCAACACAACTTGCCTCATTGGTTCCTCTACCACTTGTAATAAGAAGTTATCTTCAATGATCTACAGGCATTTCCTGGACTGTCTGTGCCGAGCCATGTTACCTATCTAACAAATATCTGGCTGGTTGAAGTCCCCCCAGGACAGCCAGTGCCTGTGACCATGAGGCTATTTCCACCTGCCCATAGAAGACCTCATCAACTTCTTCCTCCACTAGATGACTATTGCACTAGAGAAATGTGCAATCCTACACACTTATATCTAGATTTGGCCTTAATGTACCAGGACCTCAGTATATTCTTCAGTGTCTCTGCTAAAGATACTACCGGAGAATAGAAATTGGCTATGAAACTACTTTTTTTAAGCCTGTTTTCTCTTTCTGTGCTTTCTGAACTATTTTACTGGCTCCATGGTACTTATTTGCTGGATAACTGAAGTTATACAAATGATTAGTTCCATCTCTACGCTATCTGTTTAAAGAAAAATGAACTTTCAAGGTATTCAATTATGCTGCAAGGGTTTAGAGCTATGAGGGAAGTGAAAAATAATTCATAATCAGTTAAAAAAAGATTTCAAAATGTCAAATTCTTTTCTTGCTAGTACATATCAGCTGTAACAGCAATTTTTTTTTCTTTGTAGTAGTTGGTGCAGTGCTGTTGACTTTAGTCTGGGAACAATGCTGATAACATACCAGTGTTTTAGTTGCTGCTAAGTAATGCTTACTCTGATCAAGGACTTTTCAGTCTCTCATGCTCTGCTAGTGAGGAGAGACACAGGAAGTCATGAGGAAGCAGAGACAGGACACCTGACCCAAACTAACAAAGGGGTATTCCATGCAACATCATGTCATGCCCAGTATATTAACTGAGGGGAGTCATCCAGAAGGCCTAGATCACTGCTCAGGTCAGACTGTGTGTCCATAGGTGGGTGGTGAGCAATTGTACTGTTCATCACTTGTGTTTGTTGTTTTTTTCCCCTTTCTTTTTTGTTTATATTCTCTTCCCTTTTTATTTCCCTTATCATTATTATTATTGGTGGTTGCAGTAGTATTTTTGTATTATACTTTAGTTACTGGACTGTTCTTATCTCAACCCGTGGGATTTACATTCTTTTGATTCTTCTTCCACCCTTCCACTTGGAAGGAGGAGGAGGGGAAAGAAGGGGAGAGTGAGTGAGCAGCTGTGTGGTTCTGAGTTACTGGGTGGGCTTAAAACACAAGCTCACCAGGTGAGTAAGGACAAATTATTAAAAAAAAAAAAAAAAGAAAAAGGAAAAGGAAAAGCCCTGTTGCATCCAGAATAAAAATGTTGTCACGAGATATAAATTGGATTATTTATTAATGAAATTAGTTCTGTATTTTACGGTAAGAAAGATTCCTTCTCAGGGAGCTGAGCATAACATAATTGTATCAGTGCATGAGAATTTGCTCTTCTTACAACAGGATTCCTATTCCACCACCACAAAGGAATTATTCTTTTAAGAGGTTCAGTCACAGCTTTTCCACTTCTGTCTCAGAAGTATTTTTTTTACCAGAGAAATAGCTGCCTCTCAAATCTCACATTAGAATAGCCAAAAGAACACAGCTACACTCTGAAACCTGACATGAAAGTCAGTAAAAGTCTTGAGTGGTTTCTTGATTTCTAATTAAACCAGGCAGGTTTCTGAATCCTGCAGAATTTCAAACAGTAAGTCAGAACACATTGTCTTGACAGCCAGAATGTCCAAACCTAAAAGGATTGAAATACAAGAAGTCTTGGAGGAAATATGGTTAAAGTTTTATGTTTGGAATAAATCTTTATAAGCAGTGAGGTTCACTGGTTTTGGGTTTTGCCATATACTCTGCAACAGTTCTGTTTTGCCTTTGATACCCAAACAATTCTGTTGCCATATGCATGGTTGTGTAAAGCATCTTTATATGCTTATGACATTTACCAACAGCCCAACTATTTTCTATGTTTGAAAGGAACTAAATTTTATTAGCTTGCAAATGATTGGTGGAACATGCGTTCTTCAGATCAAACACTGTGCAAGAATTATATCTTACTGTAAAATATATCAATTAAAACATAATGCACAATTATAGTACATATAACTTTAACTGCTGTATTTCATTACATAATATTTGCAAAACAGTTTGAATTATTTGGCTGATGTTTTAATCACTAGCCTCAAATTTTAGAATTAGACAAGTTTAGGCAAAAAGTGAAGTGATGAAACAGATTCATATTTAGAATACTAGCACTGCATTTTTTGCATTAATTCTGCTAAAAGAATACTTGAATAACACAAGTAAAATATTCTGATATTTGACTTACATGTGGAGAATAACAAATCTACCTTTCTTTCTTCTTCAGCAACCTGCTCTTAGGTATAGCATTAATGAAGGTGCCTAATTATATTGACAGATAAAAAAAGTGTGACACTTTCTCTTTCTCAGAGCTTAATGACATATGTTCACAAAAAAAAACATTAGTGGTATGACAAAACCCTATGATGGTAACAGTCCATCATTCTTCAGTTTAGAGTTCCTCACTTATTTCATAACTGACATTATGTTTAACATATCAGTGTATTAACAAGGCTTCTTCTCAGAGTGAAAATGGATTTACATAATTCTTTATGATTTTTACCTCAAAAGGGATATTTGAGATTATATGCATACTTAAGGCAGTTATTTATGTGTGAGTATTTCAGAATATTTAAATAAATGTGAGTGCCACAAGATTAGTATTAACATAAATGTTTCACCAAAACACACAAAATCTTGATTTATATCCCACCCACACAGCAAGCACTTTATGCTTATGTTTCATATTTATGACTATTATTTCTTACTAAAACAACTTCTGAGGACTGGGGCCACAAGACCTGAATTCTGATGTAACTGTGGTTGTTTGTGCATTAGGCAAATGAAGCTGTCTGACTGCTGGTGTGTACAGTTTCAGTTAAATTAAAGGCAGAGATTAAAACTTGTTTCCACAATCAGGCTGATTTGTAATTAAGTATAAAACTGTTATATGTATGGTATTTATGATACTATGTAGAAAGAAAATAGAAAAGACTCCCTATAACAAGAAAACATCTGTGGGATATGCTTTGGGTAGGTCTGATAGGAAAGGATAAGGATACATTGGAATTATTCTTTGATTTAAATTGTCTGACACTGAAACAGGAATAAATTAGCAGCATATTAAAAAAAAGATATATAATAAAATTCAAATAAATAAATAAATTGTATTTTACCTTGTCCTACTGAAGTGTCTTGCAAATGATTTTTTAATTGATTCCATTCATGTAGTACTCAGTTTCTTTCATAGCTAAAGTGCAGCATCTGTTTCAAACACAAGTTTCTTATTAAGACCATGCTATAATCCAGAAATGTGGAATACATATTGTAAGAGTATAAACACTACTTCACTTCCTCCATTCAAAACATATAATCAAGACCTCACTTACTATATTATTCAAAATACAAAAAAATTACTCCAATTAAATAAAAAATGGTTTTAGCCATAAATCAACACTCTGGTATATATTTACAAACAAGTATGTATTAATTACTGTATCCACACATCTATAGTAATGTGAATTTTAAACATCAAGACAAATCATACCTCTGTATCAGTCCAAGTGAAAGAAAAAACTAGTTCATTATCACAGCAACCTCTGAGATACAAGAAATACAAAGCTACAGAAAAACTGTTATAGTTTCACTGCTGAGAATATAAGTTGCTGATGTTTTCTGAAGATGTTCCTCTGTATCATTTTCCTTTGTACCAGTCTTCATCAACTTTTGTGACAGAAAACTCCTGAAACATAGTGAGATGATACTAATATTTTTTGACATTCTTCTTTTTTAAAGATGGTTGCTTGCAGGTTACATGCATTCAAAACTGGGAAGATAAAACTGCCAATTTTCTCCCAGATTCAAAATAAAACATAATAGTACCTAAGTTCAGAAAAAGATATAAAAACCAGAGAACAACTGAAAATAAAATATGTGCAAAATGATGAACAGATATGAACTGCCAGTATGAAAAGTCAACATAGCACAAAGATTCCCATCAAACAAGGATCTGCTCCCAAACAACACTCAGCAGTTTCCTAGAGAAGAGTGTAAAAATAATGTCTGCTTGAGGAATTTATGAATAAATCTAAGTATTATGCTTTCTCTAAAGACACATCTAGAATCTTAGCACAAGCAATTTCTATGCCTGTGGACAGCACACAAACATTAGATACTGTCTACCAACTACAGTTCATTAGCTCTCTTCCATATGAGTCAAGATCTGTGCTATACATTTAACTATGTTCTCTGTCTGAAGCCCAGGAAACAGAAATTCAATGAAATTGCAGAAACTGCAGAAATTGCAGAAATGGAATTCCTACAAGACATAAACTTGGCTACTACAGTTACTGAATGCACTTACCGATCAGGCAAAGTATGAAGAGTGAAAGAAGAAAGCAATTCATTGTCACTAACTCTCAGTTAAGAGCTTAAACAATGTGCGCTGAACTCAGTGAGAGTTGAGAGGTCATCTTCAGTTCCTCTTTGACTTCCTTGAAATTGTGTCCTACTTGATAGTATTGCAGGTAATCAGACTGGGGAGCTACTGGGACTGGATTGCTGTTCTGAAGTTAAAAGTTCACAAAGTGTCACAAACCTCTCCCTCCCCTTTAACTTTTAATGTAGTGGGGAGCAAAAAGAAAGAGCAAGAGATATTGTGTGAGTTGCAGACACTTCTGTAATTCCAATACTGCCACTCTATAATTTGGACAAGGCTTAACATCTCAGTACTTCTTTTGTAATAGCCTTTGCATATATCTTTTCTTAGAGAACAATATGATAAAAAAATATCCATTAAAAAGGCAGTGAATCACGCTAAGACAGTAGCTCAAATATGCCTTCTACAGAAAAATATTTATATAAATGAACTATAAACTATATGGGTTTTTTGTTTGTTTGTTTGTTTTTCCTCCTACTTCTCTACTTGCTTTTCTTTCCCAGTGCTACAATTTATAAATGAGGAAAAAAAGACGAACAAAAACTTCAATAAAGCAAAGGTACTGAGGATATAATTAAAGGTTTTTCCCCCCATATTTTCTCTTCATTAGCCTGGGGACATGCCACTCAGTATGCAAACTGCTGAAAAAGTGTTATAAGGTCCTCTACTTTGTATTTAGTAACCTAATTTAGCTACATAGAGGCATAGGTTTTGTAGCCTTTTGCCCATTTGTTGTACAATGAGATACAAGAAGAAAGAACACTTTTCATTATCTCATTAGTACACTACACACCATTTGCATCTAGTATATCTAGCATATGCAAGGTATAATCCCAAAATAATGGCAAAGTATAAACGTCAGTTAAATGTTGGTTGAATTACAGTGTTTATCTATTAAATTTTTGTAATTTCAATATCCATCACTTGACTGCAGTAACATAGTTTGTTACTCTTCTGTACAGAAAGTAAACAGAAATATAGTTTTTGATTAATGACTTACAAGGGAAAGCAACTAAGTACAACATCAAAAACAATAAAAACTTTATCCATATGACAATCCAAACAAAACCATATTAGTTGCACCTCTATGAGTGTGCCTTTAAAAGCAGCATGGTTTGTGGGTTCAGCCTCTGAATACTCAAATTTCCCGAGTTTTTGATCTAGACAATTTGTATTTAGAAACAGGGGAAAGAAGTACTTTCTAGGTCATCTTGTCAGGGACCATGGTGGGATAAAGCTGAGCCCAGGAGGGAAGTCAGGGTGGCCCAGGTGCAGGCAGGGCCTGATCTCACTATCTTGAACATGGCAGGCAGAGCCAGAGATGGCAGCAGGGTCTGCCAGCAGCAATGGATGCCTTGAGAGGACGGGCTGGGGCCGGGGGTTTACCAGAAGATGGATCTAGGACCAGAGACAAGGCACTGATGTGGGTTCACATGCTACTGGGATCAAGTCCAGGCACTGGCTGCTGACCAGGGTAGTAGACATGGGTTTCCTGTGCCCTCAGTGAAGCAGGTGGGGGCAATGAGGACAGAGCTGCCTTGTGCCCTGAGGGTCCTACCACATGTACTGCCATTAGACAGAGAAATTAATCTCTTAACCTGTGTGACAGGTCTTGAGCAAGGACTGCTTGGGGACAGAGGCTGGGCAGCAGCACAGTCTAAAAATACATTCATTACTTTTGTGAAAGAAAAGTCAGAAGACAGAACAGATTTACCCCAAAACAAAAGTTAGAGTTTCTTAGAATACAAGAATTTCAGGAAAACCTTTAGTATCAAATTAGTTCAGGCAGAGTCCTTCACTTCGTTAACGATTTGCAGTTGTAGTGGGTTGACCAGGACTAGGTGCCAGGTCCCAACCACAGCTGATTTATCGCTCCCCTCCTCAGCTGGACACAGTGGAGAGAAAATAAAATTAAAGGTTTGTGGGTAGAGATAAGGACAGCAAAAGATCATTCACCAATTACTGTCATAGGCAAAACAGACTCGAGGAAATTAGTTTAATTTATGATCATTGAAATCAGAGTACGGTATTAAGAAATAAAACCAAATCTAAAAACACCTTCCTCCCACCCCTCCCTTCTTCCTGGGCTCAACTTTACTTCCAATTTTCCCTACATCCTTCCAGAGAGAGGAGCAGGGGGATGGGGAATGGGGGTTGTGTCCAGTTCATCACATGTTGTCTCCTCATGGGAAGAAATCCTCACACTCTTCCCCTGTCCTAGCATAGGACCTCCCACGAGAGACAGTCCTCCATGAAGTTCCCCAACATGAGGTCTTCCACAGACTATAGATCCTCATGAACTCCTCTACTGCAGTGTGAGTTTATTCCATGCAGTGCAGTCCTTCAGGAGCAGGCTTCTCTAGCACGGGTGCCACATAGGCTCACAAGTCCTGTCATCAAACCTGCTCCATCATGGGCTCCTCTCTCCATGGGGCCACTTCCCATGGGGTCACAACATCCTCTGGGCATCCCCCTGCTCCAGCGAGTGGTCCTTCATGGGCTACAGGTGAATATCTGCTCCACTGTGTACCTCCATGTGCTGCAGGGGCACAGCCTGCTTCAACATGGTCTGTACCACAGGCTGCAGGGGAATCTCTGCTCCAGGGCCTGAAGCACATCCTCCCTTGTTGTGTAGCAGGTTTTTCCCCTTCTTAACTATGTTGTCCCAGAGGCATTACCACCATCTCTGATGGGCTCAGACTTGACCAGTGGCAAGACCATCTTGGAACCAGCTGGCATTGGCTCTGTCAGATAGGAAATTTCTTGTAGCTTCTTTCAGGAGCCACCTCTGTAGCCTCCCTGCTACCAGAACCTTGCCATGCAAATCCAATACAGCAATAGACAAAAAAAAAAGAAAAAATAAATACTTGCATCGTCATGATAAACATTGCAGCCTCAGGTAAACAATCAAACTTTTTAATGTAAATACTAGACACCCCATGATCAATGATGCAAAAGGGAAAACACTGCCCAGGCACTAAGGAACAGGGAATAAAGGGTGAGAAACAACCCTGCTGACACCAAAGTGAGAGGAGAAGGAAAGGGAGGAGGTTCCCCAAGTGTCTCAGCACAGGTGGTGATCCAGGCATCCCAGCAGGGACTCCTCTGGAGACCCTGGAGAAGACCATGCTGCTGCGAGTAGATATGCCCTTGAAGGAAGCTGCAGCCCATGGAGAGCTGTTGTGGTTTAAAACCAAGTCCGCACAGCTCGTTCACTCACTCCCCCCCCTTGCTCCCCCAACTCCCAGAGAGTTAGGAAGGAGAATCCAAAGAATGTAGCCCCCACGGGTTGAGATAAGAATGGTTTAATAACTAAGGTATAACACAAATCACTGCTGCTACTGCTACTAATAATAATAATGATAAAGGAAATAACAAGTGAAGAGAATACAACACCTCACCAGCCACTGACACATAACTCACCCACCCTGCCCGACTGAGCACCGACCCATACCTCCTCCAACCTCCAGAGTCCCTCTAGCCCTTCCGAGTAACTCCCCGTTACATCCTGGGCATGATGTGTTGTGGTATGGAATACCTCTTTGGCTAGCCTGGGACAGGTATCCTGGCTCTCCTTCCTCCTGGCCTCCCTGGCAGAGCATGAGGCTCAGAAAGTCCTTGGACAAACCAAACATTTGAGCAGTAACTCAAAACACAGGTGCTATCAGCAACCGTTCCCAGCACGAAAGTCAAAACACAGCACTGCACCAGCTACCAAGAAGGAGAAAAAATGACTGCTACTCCTCAAACCAGGACAAGAGCATACACTGGAGCAGGTTTATCTTGAAGGGCTGCAGTCTGTGGCAACGACCCACACTGGAGAGGGGGAAGAGTGTGGAGCTGCAGAGAGGAGCTGTCATGGACTGGCTGCAACCCCCCCATTGCCCATCCCCCTGTGCTGCTTGGTGATGAGAAGACAGACAAGTTGGGAAGGAGTGAAGTTGAGTTTGGGAAGAAACTGTTCTTAATGTTATCTTTGTTTCTCACCATCCGATTCTATTTTTAATCAGCAATAAATTAAATTACCTTTCCCCAAATTGAGTCTGTTTTGCTAGTAAAAAAAAACTGATTAATGATCTTGCTGTCTTCATCTCAATCCACATCCCTTTCCATCTTATTTTCTAACCCCCATCATTCCTGTTACGGAGGGGTAGTGAGAGAGCAGCTGGTGGACATCTGGGAGCTGGCCAAGCTCAACACACCATAGTGTGAGATGTGAATTTGGAAGAGATAATCATGACTTTTATAACTATCCTAATACCACCTGAGGTATAACTCAAAGTACTTCTTTTACCAGTGATTTTCTTACTACCTAAAGGACAGCCCTGCTGATCCTTGATGTATTCCCGCTGATGCTTTCTATATACCAGCATTAGCATTCCCTAACGCTGGGACTGATCAGCTTGAAAACTAATCTCACAAAGACAGAGCAGGTTCCAACCACAGAACCTGGCCCTCTTCAGTACGTAGACTCATGACTATTTGTGTGTGACTCAGTTTATCTAGAACAAAATCCTTAAATATTCAAAACACAAACTCACAACATTGTACACAGATAGACTGTACAGCCTGCTATGGAGAGGAGGAAAATTACCTTCTGTGTAAAAGCTGTTTGATACATAGGATTTGGGTATGCATCACATATTTCAAGAACCTTTACAGAGATAAATAACATGTTAATTACTGTAGCTATGCAATAGAAAGAGGTTATATACAGTACACAAAAATAAATTTATAGGAAAAACAGTCACTTCTGCTGAATGCAATAGCATATATTGCTATGCTAACATGTACAGTTGCATCTAAAGGCAACTCAATTACCATTAACTCGAATTTACTGCTTTTGAAAAACAGACTGAGCAAAAGTAGACATCTGCAAAGTTAATAAGCTTTGTTTTATGTAAAACCCTGACTGAATTTCACATAGAGATCTTCTCTGTGTCCATTTTTTTACTAAAACTGAACACTAACAAAAATTTCAGAAAAATAGGATGAAATCTGAGATAAATTAGATGCTATTATAGGAAATTGTAAAAGTTCCATAATACTGGTGGAGAGGTTCAGAAAGAGACATTGCTTATGATTTGAAAGCTCTAAAGCACTTGAGATTTATTGTAGCTAAAATAGGGAACGAGACTCAAAACACAGTATCTGATAATAGATAGCCCAAATGTATTTCCTGCCATTATGTCGTGATATAAATAGTGTATTTTAATTTTATTAGTTAGTCTGTCAGGCCTGGATTTGCATTATACAGCTACATTTAAATAATTACCTTTTGATGCAAATCCTTAGTCTTAATATAATATCTGTAATGCCATCGATTTCAAGGACAGGAGACTTTTACAGAGAAATCTGCACCATGTTGGGAAAAGGTTTCATTTTTATACAGCATACAATTAAGCACCTATAAACAAGGGGTACATGCCATGCTTTGAGATAGGTAAGAATCCTGAAAACACCCTTGATTTAAAGACAGTCTAATGATTGTGGACCATAAGCATTTCACCATGAACTTACACATTATGCTTTTGCAAGAGTGCTACCATGATTCTTAATTTTGTGGCTAGAAAAGGTAGGAGAAGTTCTGTCCAGGCAGGTCTGAATATGGTTGATAAAATACATGTATTTCTGAAGTTCAGTAGAGGGTATTGGAAAGAGATAAGATAAACAGGTTTTTCAAAAGGCTGTATATAATATTTTACAGTACAGACCTTTAAAAAAACCCAACTATTTAGGTTATCAAAAAGGAAATCGATAGGTGATTAAAGTAGGTGCATATATTTCTACAAGTAAAACCAGGTAAGTACTAATGGACATTTCCCTCTACTGAAGAAAGAAAAACCCCATAGAACCCAATGGAATTCAATATAGCAAAAAATAAAGATGGAAAAGAAGGCCAGTGTTTAACACTAGTGTTGCAATCCAGGTTCCTGTACATGACACGTGAGTGAGGAAAAGATCTTGAAAATGTATTTTAAAATTATTAAAAACCCAAAGTTAAAAGTTCTCTAAACTTGTTCATACCTAGAAGTACAGAACATACATAATGAATGACAGAATAGTACAAAAGGTTTTACCTGCACCCAGTAGACATGACCTCTAGTTTACTTCTGTATAAATATCTAATGAAAACTTCCTAAATTCAGAATAATAAAGCCTTCCACTAGGCCAGCTATGTAAGCCCATGGGCAAGAGCTCTCTTTTTTAGTTCCCGCTGGTAATGAAACACTTTACATGTAAAACAACATATTATGAAATATCCTCTTATCTTTCTCTTCTCTTTTTCCCTTATAGCTGCAGATAGAGACCCAGAACAATCACTTTACTGCTTCAACCCTCATGTTTTTCACCCAGTATAAATCACTCAAGAAACTTATCAGCTCATATACTGTCCCAGTGAATGCTCAAATTTATGTAAAGGTATAGACCTTTTCCTCACACTGTAAGAAGATAAAATCAATATAATTTACTTTTACAAATCTGCTTCGTATTAGTTTCCACATACATCCAGTTTCAATACTCTAAGGACAACTTTAAAGAAAACCACATCAGTTTTGCAGAATACATCATCATCACCAAAATTTCAGTCTTAAGCAAGATGTGACAGAAATAGTCTTGTCCCATCTCTAAATTCTGGCAGGGCTTCCTCAGAGCTTCCTGGCTATCTTATGCTTTCTGTGCTGATCCAATTCTCAATTTTCTGACCAGCAAAGTTGTTAAAGACCACAGGCATGTACTATCAATGGCAATAAGAAACTGTTAAATGAAATGAGCATAAATACTAACAGAAGTTACTTGTCTGCAGGACAGCTACTTGCTTCCAGGCAAGATTTCTGATAGCTCAGTGATTTTAGGAGTTGCAGCAGAATATAAACAGTCCCTCTGATCCCTAGATTGCTTTCTTAGTTGTTGGCTTGCTGTGTCACACAGAAATCTCTCTTCTCTCTTTAATATCCCACCCCTCTGCCTGTCATCTGCCATTCTTCTGTGCAATCTGGAAGTCATTTTTCCATGATGAGATCAGTTACACCCAAGCAAGAACAATAACTCTTCCATTCATAGGATTCTCCTATGTTTAACATGCTATTAATCACTGAGGATCTGTTGCAGCAAGGAATCTTTCAGCCTTAAGGAGTAATCTTGAGAGATGTCTACTCAAGGGGAGATCCTGGCTTACAGCCTGCTGCCATGCAGGAGAGCTCAGTGGGCCCTTTACTGTTCACTATTTTAGAAAGTAAGATGTTTGCATGCCAGTAAGATGTCTGGGTCATAGTTCCAGACAGCCCCCGCATACCATGTTGCCATCCATCCCCCAAAGTCCAGGATAAGCTGGATGCAGCCATCACAACACCTGGGGGAAGTTATGGTTTAAACTGGAGGAGGGGGGAGCACACCACCCCAGGCCATTTCCAGCTTACTAAAGACAGTCTGATGGCAATAGAAATAGGTTGTAATAATACAGATCACCAGTACAAACAGTAAATTCGCCTTATTAGCAAAAGTTCTTAATATTTGCTTAGATATTTGATTAGTATTTGATTGGATGCAGTAGCATGTACCAATATATTGGTGAGAAGGGAAACCCTATTTCCCTAAAACCAGATGTGGACTTTTCCAAGGAACATGGTCTAACATTAGAAGAACTTGCAATGTATTTACATAAAAAATCATTATCTATAATGAAGTGAGAAAGGTCATATTTTACTGTTAATTATTTGGTGCACGTTAGTTTGGTTAGTCATGAGACTGGCCAATGCGGAGTACCAAGTAACATAAAGTGCTTTTTCGTGTTTTCTTTCTATTGCTCAATAAACCATTAGTTGAATTATTTAGCTGAATAATTGGTGTTAGCTACAGGGTATGTATCAAAGGAGATTTTTGGATTTATTCATCTGTAAATGTCAGGCTATTAATAATTTTACCAATAACTTCATGTATTGGAAATCACCTGTGATGAATTCAATATATGAAAATGAAAGGTCAGCACACTGTGTGCCTATGCACAGATATGCAGGCATGTGTGCTCAAATAGAGTATTCTCTGAATATTAGACAGAGTTCTTTTATGATCTCATATTTTAAAATAAGAAATTATATTGCTCATATTGAAGACAAGAGAATACAATTTCAAGACCTCAAGATCTCCATTAAAGAAAACTGTATCTCTACAATCATTTTTGGCATGCTCAAACATTTTTTTAAGATTCTCTGGAAAACTAAAATACTGTAGTATTAAATTACCTATAAATTGCGAGGCTTTAATTTTGTGCATTCATATGTTTTATTCCTCTCTAGCTCTGACAATCTAATCTCCTGATAACATTTTAATAGATAGATTTCCAAGACAGCTCTTTGTAAAAAGTGAAAATCTACATTGTAATTCAGATACATTGTATTTTAAACATTTTGGGCCTTTAATTAGCTATTTATTTTTCCTGGCTATCTCATTCTAATTTTGTTTTCATTTTCATTATTTCAGAAGAAAAAAACAACCCAGAGTAGGTACAAGTATACTCTTCATATTACACTAGTTGTGCAAGACAACCTCTTAATGTTCAAAAACGGCACATCAAGCAACCTACAAGTAGCAGTAAAGAAAGCACAAATCCAAAAATTAAGTTTTGGAGATGTCCTACACTTTTTTTTTTAATCTATTCCTTTACCATTTTATTTACATTTATTTCATTTACTCAGTTATTTACATCTGCAGAGAACTCAGGCACTGCTGACATCCTGGGCCTTTCCTGCTTAAATACCAGAGTTTTTAATAACCTTCAGCCTTCTTTACTACAGCCTTAAGTTATTATATGCTACCATGAATGATTCTGTGGTATTTAGGAGAATAGCAGGTTCATTGGATCTTTAGAAGTATTATTTTCTGTTTATATTTTACTTTCATGCCATCACTGCCTAGGTGCAGGACCTGATCTTAACACCACTTCTGTTCTTTCCCATTGCTCCATAAAACATGTTTCTGTGGTCACAAATGATCATTAATTTGTGACTTGGGAGAAAAAGGATAATAGACATTAAGGGCTCATTGCAAACACAGGCAATGTTTACGATTAACACAACCTTTAAATGAGTTACTGTATTTCCTAAAGGCTGAATCCAATGGATACAGTCTGCTAAAGAATAGACAGCAACAGAACTGTTTATGTTTTAAACTCTATTTACTTGCATTTGTCCTTGGACTCATTATCCATGTGTTCTGTATTAAGTTTGGGAAATCTGGGGTATTTGTGAGGCATACTCAACTTACTGGGAAAACAAAGTTTCAACAAAAACATGCTTCAAATAAACTTTATGGAATTTACTTGTTCCGTTGAAGATATTGGAGGAAATTTAGATACCTAAATGACATTCAGAAATGTAAACTTTACCAAAGTTTACTCCCCTATCTAGTACCTTATCTATATACTTATTTAGGGTTCTTGCCTTGATTAATTTATAATTCTTGCTTTATTTTTTTTTTGTCATGGTGAAAATTATGGTTCTGTAATGTAGTTTCACAGCATATTTTCTTAAATACGTTTATCTTGCATGTACTTAAATCACCAAACAAACTTAATTAGTGTTGTATGTTATAACCACCTGCTTTCTTGCCCCTTTGCAGTTTGTTTGCATTTGAATGTCACAGTGAACTGATTCTGGAAAGATAAATAAGTATTACCTTCAGAAGTAAAAATTTTCAACACTATTCAGGAAATTATGGTTGCTATACTATTATAGGTTTATCACGAAAGATTATGCTTCTTTGTTTTTCAATCTCGCCCCATTCTAGTACAGGAGCAGTTGAATACAATAAACTTAATAACTTAATATACTTCATTATTTCTTTATGTAGTAGCTCTCCTAGTTGTTTATAGAGGACAAGGAGCTTGTATGGGCTTCTGTTCTCTTGGCTGATCCTGTTCATTTCCTTTTTCCTCGGTTATCAGAAAATGGATTTAGAACATTTTTCTCTCCAACTTTTTACCCAAATCCAATAGCTATTGTACCAGGAGTAAAGATGGGAAGAGTGAAAGACTCCAATTTTTTTTTAGGGATCAAGATATTTTAGTAAGGATTCTAGATGTGATGTCCAGCATTTACTTAAGTAATGGGAAGTGATAATGGAAACAAGGACTCTTGATACCTTTACAGCAGTAACAGACTGGCAGTGTTCCGTAGAATGAAGTAGAAAATGCAGAAATAGGGAAGCCAAATAGGAAGAACTAATAGCAATTATGAGAGAAAACATATAATTTCTTTGGTATGTGAAAGGGAAAAAAAAACCCAAGAAAAATGCAAATGGAGTGTTGACTGGATATGTAGGCATTAAATAAGGGTACATCAATTCTAAGGTCAGTGACTACAGTTAGTATAAATCTGACTTTAAAGTAGTCAGTAAAGTAGTATGAAACTACTTTAAATATCAGTACCAATTTGGCTGTGGCAACAAGGAATGCAGCACAGGCTGCAAAACCCAGCCAAACTGCAGGTTACATGAATCTCTGCTCTTCTCTCAAGACCAGAATTCAACTAGCATGTAAGACTAGCTATTACAGATCAAACTGGGTATCTATGCAGTTGTTTTTATGCCTACCCTACAGACATATCTAACTGAGATTTATATTTTTCAGATGAGGGTGATGGTGGATAGAGAGGCTGTCAGGGTCATGGAAGGCAAGTCTAGAGATATGGTCATGCATAAGACAGAGCAATTATTGTGGCAAAGCAGAGGCTGTTCTGCTTTTTCAAGCAGCACATAAAAGAAGATGCAACCTTACAATCTGACAAAAACATTTTGCTCAGAATAGACTGTGCATGTAATCAGAATTATTTCATTTCCACTAGTCTTTTTAAACCTTTTTCGTTGTCTTTTTGTGACTGGGTATGAAGTATTCACTTCATTGTAATTAGTGCAGCCTTTTAGTTTTCTCCCTCTTTATTCAGTGAAGAAATTTGCATTGTTTACTCAAATGCCCAGTGCTGACTATGTAGGAGTAGGGATCTCGTAGAGACAAACAAGGCTGTTTTCTACTTGCAACACTACTGCTCAGTGTTCCTACAGAGTTAGGGCTCCATAAGTGTAGTAGTTAGATAAACTGTTTATCTTCCATAGATGGTTTACTTTTTTGCCTACAATCATTTAATTAAACACCTTAATATTTCAGTAGAAATTAGAAGAGGATCCAGGAGACTATAAAGACACTAAGATATTTAAGCCAAAGCACTGTACTTGTAACTGTATATTCACGATGTAAAATACCTAATTCTGAGTCATGAGAAAGGTCTGTAATCAATGAAGCTTGATATTGAACACCAATTTGAATGATAAGTATTGAAGACAACGCTGACAAAGACAGAACTATATCTGCCTGGATATGACACTAAGGAGAAATAAACAGATAGAAGTATCAAAAGCAAAGCTAAAACTTAACAATACCCATGGGATTGGAAGGAATTGTTCTTCTGTGTTATCTATGGCTGCCAAAAATAATAAAGAATTGTAGTTAATGGGAATTATCTTAGTTAAACAATGTGGAATATCTCCATCAGTAGGAGTATGTGCTGGTGTTAAGGTGTTAAGAGGCTTTGTTTCTCTATTTTTTTCCAATTCATTAGCTATTCTTCAGCAACTTTTCAGCAGTCATCTGTTAATATTCATTGTTTCAATTTCTTCAGGTTATTAGTCTTCAGAGAATTTTCCTGTAAAACAAACTAAAAGGAACCTACTAATGCCATTGAATTAGTGTATATTTTATCATTTTTCCAAAGTTTTAAATGTCATCTATAAAATCATACCTCCATTTACACAAAATTACATTAATTCATTGCCATAGTCTGAACTGTTTATGTGATCATCTCTATATTATTTTTTAAAATATTCTGAGATTATTTATGTTTTTACATTTTAGGACATGTCCAAAGAAGAATTTGTAGAGAGTTCAGCTTTAGGTTATTTCATTTGTGTCTCTGTTCACTCTATATCCATCACAATCTGATGTTTTCATGTGATATTCTGTGGTTTTCTAGAGATGCTGAGTATATTTCTTTAAGTGAAAGTTATGCTGTTTGGTCACAGTTTCTAGCACTTGGGACATATTTGCAAAGGACCAGTCCTTTTCTCACATTGGTCTCCTACACCTGCTACCTCAGGAATGCTTACAGCATGTTAAGGAGTTAGTTAATCTGGAAAATTATGTGCATTTCTAAATCATAAGAGCAGGGCAGACTACATCTATAATCCAAAGCTTTTGGACATGCCTCCTATCTGAATGTTATTTGCTCATGGTTTGCTTCCCTAAAACATGTCAGAATACTGAATCAGAATTCAACAGGTGTAGTCAAGACCTCACTTATCTGAGCAATACCACTGAGTATTCTTTACACTGTAATGAATGGCAGACCAAATTAATTGCCATCTGTAGCAAAATATCTATGTCTGTGAATGAGGAAAGCAGTAAATGTCATTTACCTCAACCTTTTTAGTAAGAATTTAGACACCATATCCTAGAATGCTCTTTCATGTTAGCTGGGATGGTACGATCTGGGTGGATGAGCAACTAGAAGACTTGGGATGACTGACTGGTTTCAGAGTAGTTGTTAATAGGCGATACTCTACCCAGGGAAGACTCATAAGTGCAGTACCACAAGGGTCTCTTGGGTGATCTGTGCTGGTTAGCATCTTCAAGTAATGGAGCACACTGTCACCAAACTTGCAAATGTTGCCAAATTGAAAGGTCCATTTGATATGATTGAAGGCAGGGATGATATCCAGAGGCATCTAGACAGCTGTAGAAAAGGGCTGACAAGAACCTGATTAAATTCAATAGTACATGCATATTTCTATCCCTGGAAAGAGCACCCCTGGCAGCTGTACGGCCTGGGAACTGACTGGCTGGGAAACAGCTTTGTAGAAAAGGCTGCAAGTGTCTGGGTTGGTTGCACACTGAGCATGAGTCAGCAGCCTGTCCTGACAGCAAAGATGACTAGCAGCATCCCGCGCTATTAACATGAACACAACTGGCAGATCATGGGAAGGGGTTATCCCTCTTTAACTGGCACTGGTTCAACTGTATCTAGATACTGTGTCCAGTTTTGGATCCCCAGGAAAAGAAAGACATTGATGCAGTACAACAAGGTCCAGGTGGGACCACCAAGCCAGTCTGGGGCTGGAGTTCTTGCCCTGTTAGGAGAGGCTCAGAGTGGTGGTGTTTTTTCAGCCTGTAGAAGGAGCCACTGCAGAAAAGACTTAGTGCCTGCCTAGCTATACCTTTGAGTAAGTCATTGAGAACATGGAACCAATGATGCATAGAGGCAGAGAAAACAGTCAGAAGTTGAACCAAGAGAGGTTCAGGCTGGACATAAGGAGGAACTTTTTTGCCCGAGGGTAAAAAAGAGACAGAATATGTAATGGCTCTATCTTTGAAGGCTTTCAAGACCCAACTGAACAAAGTCCTAGTCTGATCCCACACCTGATCTTGTTTGGAGCAGGATGCTGGAGTAGAGACTTTCAGAGGTGTCTTTGTGGCTTAATTTTTCTGGGCTTATGGCATTTTTTCCACCCAAGGGTAGCAATTTGTTAAAAAAATTAAAAATATAGCAAAAAGTTCTATACTGAAGGTCTTTTCGGTCTCTTGTGATGGTATTAATTTGAGAATGTCGATAGTTTGTTTTGTTTTGTTTTGTTTCATTTTTTTTAACTTGGTGGTATGGCATGTTCTTAAAAAAAACAACAAAACCAGTATTTTCCTGGTTATATGCCAATTAGGGAGTTTTGTACTAATACCTATTGTAAACTTAAATAAAATAACAATGCAAAATATAAACAATGCTGCCACAATACAGCACATCTGTCAACAACTGTAGTAAGAATGTTTGCATAATGCATTAATTACAGAAATTCTTCTCATAATTAATTTAGCCTCTTCATCTGAGTATGATATGGGCAGAACTGATGAAATGCAAGCAGACATGCTCTGAGAAAAGACACAAAGGAGTAAAGTTTCATGTGCAAGGAGTGGATTTCAGCATTTTTATCCACATATAGCTGAAGCTGAAATTGAGAGGTCTAAATTATGGATTGCCATCACAGAAAACTCTGCTCTAGTAGTGAAGGACAGCATTAACTGGCAGGGGAGAGAAGGCTGCACTCTTCAATATGAATTGTGAATGGGAATGGTGTAAGGATTCAGAAAACATTCCAGTGGATGCTGGTATTATAGGTGTTCACATCATCATCTGTTAAAGTGCTACCCTGTACTCTCTCAAGACCAGCCTCTTTCAAGACTACTGGACCTTCACTAAGTCAGAAAAGAAACTTACCACCACGATGTTTCCAGCTGCTTCAGACTAGTCTGAAATAAGAAAACTAATTTCAATTAACTCCTGCCTCCTAGTGCTAATTTTTATTTCCTTTCATAATTTCTTCCATGTTGCATACTGGTACAGAAGAACCTCTTGTAACAGGTTATCTGCAAAGACAGACCCTTCTTCCCCACACACTCTTGGAGGGATGGGGAGAATAGAAGGAATGTAAATCCTGGGGGTTGATATAAGAACAGTACAATAACTAAAGCATAATAAAAACCTACTACTGCTACCACCTATAATAATGATCGTAAGGGAAATAACAAGGGAAGGGAATATAAAACAAAAAAGGAAAGGGGAAAAAAACACAAGTGATGCACAATACAATTGCTCACCACCCACCAACTGATACCCAGCCCAACCCATGCTATCTGGGCCTTCTGGGTGACTCTCTCCAGTCTATATACACATGATGTGCTGTGGTACAGAATACCCCTTGGCTACTTTGGGTCAGGTGTCCTGTCTCTGCTCCCTCCCAGCTTCCGGTGCCCCTCCTCGCTAGCAGAGCATGAGAGACTGAAAAGTCCTTGATCGGAGTAAGCATTACTTAGCAACAACTAAAATCATTGGTGTTATCAGTGTTGTTCTCAGGCTAAAGTCAAAAACATAGCACTGCATCAGTTTCTAACAAGGAGAAAAATGACTGCTACAGCTGAACCCAAGACAGCTAGTAATCTTCAAAGAAAGAGAGAGAGGTGGAGGGAGGGAAGGGGAGATGAAGGGAGGAAAGAAGGGAGCGAGGAAAGAAGGGAGGAAAGAAGGAAAAGAGGCTGGCAGGTAGGAAGGAAAATGAAGCTTCTGTTCTCTGATGTTTGCAAGGTTTGGTGGGGGTTTTGTTTTGGTTTTGGGTTTATGTGTGGGGAGAGTTTTGTGGGGTTTCTTGTTTGTTTGGTTTGATGGTTTGTACTTTTGTTTTGTTTTTTTTTTTTAATAATGTTTTTGTTTCAGACTGTTCCTAAATCTTTTAGCTTTCCAAAGCAATCTAGCAAATACTTATTCTCTTATTTAATTCTACCACTGAATTGGTAGTCATAGTATATGAATTTCTTTTCATTTGAAGCTCTTGATACCTAAAACAGCCCTTCAATGATTATTCACTTCTCAGGTTCTCAATCTCAGTTGAAATCTCTATGGAAAACAGTATTTTTTCAAACCTCTCTCAAATTTGCCCTATTGTTAGATGCTCACTTTAATTCTTTAATTACCTCATTTAATTTTCAAACCATTCCATGTAAGCTGATATGAAAGATCAAAATCAAAACAGTATTATATTAGAAAAAAAAATAACAATAGTGAAGAATGAAAGAGGATTTTCTGTAAAATTTAAGGCATAAGTATTTTATACTTTTTTTTAGAGCAGAGTTTTCTACTCAGTGCTTACAGTTGTATTTCAAAAGTTCACAGGTTTAGACATTTCTGAACATAAGAGATCTACTACTACTAATAATAATATATGCATATTAAACAGCTGTTAACAGAAACTGAGATGTATTATTCCATTTGTGGACAAACCACGTTTCTTATTTATTTTCAGAAGCATGCTTTTCATGCAGTTTTAAGAATTTCCTCTTACGTTTCTCCTTGTAATATTTTTTTACATAATTCCTACTAGCAAAGGACATTTTTTGGACATTATCCCTTAGCATATTAAGCATTCATCAACAATTAAAATGCCAGAAAGTGCAAACATATTAAAACAATTTGTTTCTTCTTTCCTAGCCAGTTGCAGTCACTGATAAGCTCTCATTTGTTAAGAAATTTCTTTATGTATTCAGATAACCCACTTTTAGGTATCATATGAATATTGATATAATCTCTTTGATGAAAATCAGTTTTTAAATACTAATTAGACAATTGTTTTTTGCATTATAAAACCAGACACTTTCCAGTCATCTTTTTTAAGTTATGCTACTCTCTGGTAAAGTAGATATTTTTTTCAAATTTAGTTTGATGTGATTGCTTTTATGATTTTACTGTTTCATTTTAAGAGACTATTTCACTGAGTCTTATAGTGTAGGCTCCTCCCCAACCTCAAGGAGAGTATCTCTGTAAAGGCTTTTAAAGTTTTCAAAGTATTACACATAGGAAGCCACTGCAGATTAGAAATACTCTGCATACAGAGAAAAAAAGCTGTAGTCACCTTGTATAGCCTCAATGCTTCCTGCAAAGAAAATTAAATTCACACTAAGAACTGTCTTTCCTGCAAGATTGATAAAGTTTCTTTGCAAATATTTGTTTTCTGGGTTCATATTAGACAGAAAGGATATCAAACCTAAAAGACTAGGAAAAAAAATATCCTGTAGTTAAATCACACATAAATGTTCACTATTTCTGTCATTAACAGCAATCTTGTTCTCATAGCTTCAAAAGTCATAATAGTAACAATTACTTGAATTTAAGTGCATTTCATACTATGAGAGGCTTCCTAAATACATAGCTGCAATATTTCTGCTAGATTGTATGAAAAATGGGTGATCAACCACTTTGTTTGGAAGAAGAAAAAATTAAGTTTACAATGATGCTCTACACTTTCATAAGTAATTATGTGCTTTTAATTTCCACAGTACTGCAGTGATCATTGCTGTAATGTCTAAGCTGACAGTTTAATTTCTCTTCAAAGTTTTAAGAAATTCTATTATCTTGTTGCCATGCTTCTGCGCTTATAACTGCAAATTTAAATGCAAGGAAAGCAATCTAGCTTCTCTTGAAATGTTTGAATATCATTGTATGAAATTTCAGTAGAACTCAAAAATATTTTTTAAAGCATTTATCATCCCAGTTAGGAAAAGGAAAAAAGCACAAAACTCTTTGCCCTTAGACACAGCTCTAAATTGTTTGTGTGAAAGTAGCACTGACCACAAATCAACTATTTGACACTAAACAGAGCTCTCCTAAATAGCACCTAAAGGATGTTGCCTTCAGGCTTATATATTTAGTCAAATAAATTCATTGAGAGGTCTACTAGAGCGTTCTTGTAGAAATGCTGGTAGCTGGTAATACAGCAACCTTGATCTCCTAAATATTTCCTTCAAAATTAAGGAATAATGTCCAAACATCAGTGGAAGAGTCACATCACTACCACTTCTCTTGTGTGATGTTGTTAAGCACTGCCAGAGATGTGCCTTTGGGGAAACATAATTTTGAGAACAAATTTATTTCAGCCTTGACTAAATACAGCACTACTTCACTGAATGAAACCAATGAAAACTTTGGTTTGGAAAGAAACACCAGGGTCCTTGGAACTGAAATGGGAAGGGAGTGTGTGTGTGTGTGTAAGCACTCCAACTCCTGCCTCCAGCTGAGTCAATTGTAAGGTTTTTCAGAGGTTTTCCAGGATCCACTACTCCTCCAGAAAGCAGTAGTAGCTTTATCAAAAGTTAACTATATAAGTTTTGCCCCAAACCACAAAATTACTTATTGACAGAACCAGGAATAACCTCCAGTTCTTGATTTACTATACCTTGCTTATTCTGCTGTGGTTCCCCATTACTCCATGGAAACACCATACAGGCCAATAATTTTGGCAACAAACTATATTTCATTTTATTGGCCTTCTGTACTTTCAATTCTAAGCTTATTTTTTATATGTTCGGGGGAGAGGGGGGGGATCTAGTATTTTCTGTCTTTTCTGACATATTCCTGAATGTGGAATTACTCCGAGAACTGTGTGTCAAAGTAATAACAAAATGTAGCACTTGCATATTCCTTTCACAATAGATGAGTTCTCTGATAAGGATTCTCAGTAGCAAGAAGGGACCAGACAAGCCATTGTCATGGTTTAACCCCAGGTAGCATCTAAGAACCACCCAGCCGCTCGCTCACTTCCCTCACAGCAGGATGGGGGAGAGAATCAGAAGGGTAAAAGTGAGAAAACTCATGGGTTGAGATAATGACAGTTTTATAGGTAAAGCAAAAGCTGTGCACATAAGCAAAGCAAAACAAGGAATTCATTCACCACTTCCTGTGGTCAGGCAGGTGTTCAGCCATCTCCAGGAAAGCAGGACTCCATCACACGTAATGGTTACTCGGGAAGACAAACACCATCACTCCAAATGTTCCCTTCTTCTTCCTTCTTACCCCAGCCTTATATGCTGAGCACAAGGCCATATATGGAGTATCCCTTTGGTCAGTGGGTTAAGCTGTCCCAGCTTTCCCCCCTCCCAGCTCCTTGTGCACCCCCAGCCATTTGCTGTTGGGGAAGGGTGAGAAGCAGAAAAGGCCTTGGCTGTGTGTAAGTGCTGCTCAACAATAGCTAAAACATCCTTCTCTTGACAATACTGTTTTCAGCACAGTCCCAAAACCAAGACCCATACTAGATACTGTGGAGAATATTAACTCTACCTTAGCCAAAATGAGCACAACCATATATCTGTCAGAGAATAAAGATTTTGCCAGAGTGTGGAGATTACAAAGACCATTACTAAAGACCTGACTTGCAAAAATATTAATTTTATTCAGTTCACTCCACAGATCCTAGGACCTCCTCTCACACAGTTGAAAAAGAAGTTGGATTCTTCTGGCATGCATTTTATAAAAAAGGGAGGAATACCTGGAGTTGCCTATTGCACAGTATTACTACATAACTGTACACTTTTACATAATGTATCCATGTCTATTTTGAGCAATGAAAGTGCATTTAAGTCTCTCATAAACTAAGCAGCTGTATTATTTTGTTGTTCTTGTTTAACATTAAATCACTACTAGCAAAGGAGAAGATTTAGTACCAGACTCTGTTGCTTTGCGCAACGTGGACAAAAAGAGGAAGTGTTCAAAAACACGTAGCTGATGCCCTTAGTGACACAGTTTAGGGGTGGCCTTGGCAGTACTGGGGTGATGGTTGGACTTAATGGTCTTTTCCAATCTAGTTGATTCTATGGTTCTATGATTCTATGAAAATAAGAACACATTTTGCTAAACACAGAGTAAGCAAACAGATAACTGTTTTGGATTAATAAAATATTCAAATTACAAAATTTAAATGTAAGTCAAAAAATAAAAAATAATGGAGCTTAATTGATTTTAAATCTAAGTAATTCTGCTTTTAGGTTAATTCAGTGTTTACATCCTAATGTATTATTTTGTCATGCTATTATCTGTGGGTTTATAATGATATTTTCCTTGAATCGTTTTGCTTCTTATGAAGTCTGTCTACTCTTGCATATAGGGAAGAAAGCAAATTAACCTTGAAAAGCAAAGAAGCAATAGTGATGGTTCAAACATTCTAAATGCACAATGTGAAAAGCAGAATTTTTTTCATAGTCTTAGAGTCTTTCCCAGTTACCATTATGGGGTAGATATATTATGCAATTTATTTTCTTTTACAATAGGCATTAAATAAGGTGTAATAAAAGTCAGAGTAATGGGTGGAGCCTTCAGTATGTTGCAGTTTTGTTTTCTCCTGCCTTTATTACAAATACAGAATGTGTAATTGATGCATATAAATGAAATCAGAGGTTGAATAGTAAAACAAAGTTAACATTTAAGGAAGAAGTTATCCTCTTTTGAGTTTTTTGTTGCTTGGTAGTTTTTGGTTTGGTTTAGGTTTTCATTCCAGTTACATATTGCTAGAGTTTTTTATACTCCTTGCACTCAAAATACGGAAAATAAAAATTATTTTTTTCATAGTTATGAAGACAAAGATATGTACTGTCAAGACTTCAGCTTCAATGAAAATAATGTTTTCTATTACAGAGGTAGAAATGAAATAAGTGCCTGTGAAATTGTATGCACTTAGTTATCTAAATTTTATACTCTGAACACACTTAAAAAATTATAGATTACATTCCAATACGCCACCTTGCAGAACTCTGTTTCCTCACACTTAAGAACTCTTCTCTTTTTCAGCTCCTTGAAGTAGAACATTCGTTGGTTTTGCATTAATTACCAAACTACCAGAAGGCTCAATGGATAATTTGAGATGTAAACACTATGATCTGAAATTCTGAATCATGTTACTTC
This sequence comes from Melopsittacus undulatus, assembly GCF_012275295.1. Lineage (NCBI taxonomy): Eukaryota > Metazoa > Chordata > Aves > Psittaciformes > Psittaculidae > Melopsittacus > Melopsittacus undulatus. The sequence continues at coordinate 97,627,331 of NC_047528.1, forward strand.
CATTACAGCCTAGATTCTCATATCCTTGCTTACACTGAATAACATATTACCTCACACATGATCCTAATACATTAAAATCAGCCATCCATTAGTAAAGATAGCACAGACTACTTGCAGAAAAAAAATACTTTTTGTACTGGTAACAATAAAAACTTATTCTTGGAGCTGCAAATCTCTCTTGATATTTCATCTGTATAGCCATGCTTTCTCTTCCAGTGGGCTTTGGTTGCAAAGGATTGAAATACCTTTAATTTCTTCAAGAAACACATAACTCTTCTGAAAGAAACTGTTCTCAGCATAAATAAGGCTTCCCAGTGCTTGAAATGTCTTTTCATTTTTAACTAAGTGCTTCTCTCAACAACAAAATTTAAAGGACACATCAGGAAATCTGATTTTTGTCCTCTGTTACTTTTGTTTCTTGTACTCACAAGCTTATTTTATATACTTGGAGCACTACCTGAAAGTGATGTAACATTTTTTTATGGTGGGGATTTACATTTACACATCCAATTGTGAAACTACTTCTCATTCATTAAAATTGCCTTCTGAACTTTATCTAGTTAAGGAAGTCTGTTGAATTAGAGATGCCTCTCTTTGTATACAATCACTATGAATAAATTTTATATTCTATCACAGCTCTGAGATATCACCCTGAAAGTTTGCTAGTCAAATGACTTGTGTTCAGGATTGACTCAGCTCACTGACCTGAACAGGGACTCTCTTACAGCAGTTCACATGAAATCTGAATAACCTAGTTTAATATATAAGCTCCCAACTGGATGTTATAGATGTTTTATCTGATAAAAATGAGAAGTTTAGGAATTTTTAATATTTTTCAGCTTCTCAGGTAGGAATTGCAAAATCTACACATCCAAAACATGCAATGAAGACACTCTCCAGATCCAGGGATATATTTTTACATCATGTAGCCATGTCAGTTGATTGCCCTTAGTATATTGCATCCAGGAGCAGATTCAGAAGGGAAAATCTAAAAGACGATGAATTCAAATTTATTTTTTTTAAGCTGTAAATTGAATGTTTACAATGCACATGTATTGTACGATAAAATATCACATATAAACTATAAATGTTTTGGGGACTTAATAAATGTCAATAAATTCAGAAATACAAATCACTAAACAGCTACAATAGAAGATACTAGAGGGAAAGAAAGAAGAAATTATTTTGACAAGAAAAATAAAACTATGAAAAGTAGTCTGGACCTGTCATTATGAGTTAAGAAAACATCAATACGGTAGTTTAAACTAATTATTCTAATAATCTAGGCACTTTTTGAAGTGCCTTCAGTCTATGTAAACAAACATGGAAAAATGACACCAAACCAGACCAAGGCTGGAAAGTTGCAAGACTCTGTAATTGACTTATTGTTGTTGTTATTTTCCTAATTTAGTCATACAAACTACACAAAAGACAAGAGCTAATAATTGTTGATTCTTAATAAAGCTGTTTCAAATCTGAGCTGCTATGAAAAGCTCTATTTTAGGCATAGGGGAAGGAAAATAAAAACAATCAGCTCAGTGCACAACAACTCAAGTCTTCAACTTCACAATATCAAATAGCAGTATGGAAACTGGATGCCTGTTTAGCTCTTGAGGTTAGGAGCTTGAATTTCTACATCCCATGTGCTTTGATAGCTTATCAATATTGCCTCTGAGTGTTCCAGGTGGGTTTGCTCTACAAAGGACACTTACCCATAATTTTTGAATTGGCTAATGACTTCTCTGTTAAACGTCTTTCAGATATAACGCATCAAGAAAGAACAATGCTTGGAGAACATTAAACTGACAGAATGGACTACTGAGAAACTTTATATTACTATTTGCTACATGCTGCTCAGCCCATGCACGTACAGAAGACCCAGAGTCATTCTAATTAGAGAAGCATCATGCTGGTATAGATTTTTGATAAAACGCTACATACAATTCTAACCATTCTCTGTCCAGTCACAAACCACAAACAGCTCTGCAAATCAGAAGACAAAAGTGACAAATTCTATATTTCCTTGAACAGGCTCCTGCATACTGAAAGGCATCACATAATGCCCAGGCACCAGGGCACAGAGACTCTCATAGGTGGCTGAAACTGATGAATAACTTCTCCTTCCATAATAATATTTCCTTAGAAGGTTTATGATGCTGAATTATTATACTAGCTTAACCTTTCATCCAACAAACGTTGCATACAGCAAACACCTTAACTTGCTAGGATAGGAATCTCTCCTATGTTAAAAAGACTGTGCAAGTATTCTTAATCCCAGGTGTAACTATGCTGTATTTGGTGTCCTGTTTTAGCTTGCATAACAGGGACAAAGTCAATTTAGACTTAGGTATCTTGAGACACCAGCCAGAAAACATTCGTGAAGAATCTGGCCTGTCAGAGTGTATCCCTGGCCACCTCCCTCTGTTTGTATGAACTAATTGTTTGTACTGCCATTGCTAAAACTCTGACAAAATAAGCTGGAGGATTTCTAGTAAAACTGCCCCAGAGCATTGAGCTTCCTAGTGAAGAAGATGGCTGTGGTGGTTTAAGCTCAGACGGCAACCCAGAACCACTAAGCCACTCACTCTCTCACTCCCTCCCTTCCTCCCCTCGGCTCCTGGAGGGATGGGGAGGAAAATGGAAAGAATGTAGCTCCCACGGGTTGAGATAAGAACAGCCCAATAACTAAGGTATAACACAAAACCACTGCTTCTACCACCAATAATAATAATGATCAGGGAAATAATAAGGGAAGAGAATACAACTGCTCACCACCTGCTGACTGATACCCAGCCCGACCCAAGCAGTGATCTAACCTTTCTGGGTAACTTCCCCCAGTTTATATACTGGGCATGACATGATGTGGTATGGAATATCCCTTTGGCTAGTTTGGGTCAGGTGTCCTGTCTCTGCTTCCTCCCGCCTTCCCCTCCTCCCTGGCAGAGCATGAGACTCAGGAAGTCCTTGGTCAGAGTAAACAACACTGAGCAACAACTAAAACCATCAGTGTTATCAGCATTGTTTTCAGGGTGAAAGTCAAAAACACAGCACTGTGCCAAAACCAAGAAGGAGAAAAATGACTGCTACTGCTGAACCCAGGACAATGTCAGGGAGATTAAGTCGTGTTCTTGTGGCTTAACACAGAATCAGATTCTCTCCTTGCAGCCAGTGCACAACGTGACTAAATGAAAACTCTCAGAGTTTGCCTGAGTGAGATGTGGTCCCTTGCTGGTGCAAGTACACAGCATGTAAAAATCTCTCAATTTGCATAGCAATTAGTAGACGAGGACAAGCTGTAAAACCAAAGATGGACAAATCTGATATGAAAACAAATTTCATGCTGAGGGTTCTCAGGTGTTTTTAGCAGCACTGTCAAATGAGAAATATGATTTGAGAGGAATCAGAATCTAATTAAACACTGTTTTCCTGCAACTTTATTCTGGCAAAAAAAGGAGGATTTTGACTGCAGCAGCTGCTGCCAAGTAAGCCTAAGCAAGACCAGTGTTTTTGAGTTGCACTTGTCCTCTATACTTTAAAGAGAAACCTGCTAAATCTGCACGTTTGCCTTTTAATAATACTTCTTAGGCTTGTCACACTGCTCAGGTTGAGCAGAGCACACCACAGAGGAGAATTACACAGTGCCGAGTTTAACAATCCTGACCATGAGGTCATTGCACTGAGGAGTTAGTGATTCACAGCATGGTTAAACTGAGCAGGTCCAAGCCCATGCTGCACTGCCCTGAATAGACAGGACAGTCTGGCCTTCAGGTTACATTGTGATGTGCATATCCCTTCAGCACAGCATACACTTTGCTCTTTGAATGTAACAAATGAGATAGCAGGCGGTCCCCCTCAGTACTAGCAGGTGAACTACTTTCCTGTCCTTGCCTCATCAAGAGCTGCAGCAACAAGTTCCCATGGGAACACTCTTTTGTTGAATCACAAGAATTATGAATATTGGTGGGTTATTTGTAAGAAAATCCCATACGAGCTCATAAGAGCAGCCAGAGAGGGCCTTCTGGGGATGGGGTCTGCACAGCATGCTAAGTCCTGACTAAAGGCTACTTCAGTGTTGCACAGCCCAGGGATCCCAGCATCTGAAGGGACACAGGATTATCTTCACTATTTTTTGTTACCTCTAATAAAAAGCATTTAAAGTTGTCCTTCAAAGAAGGAATGCTTTTCTTACTGGGTTCATAATAAACCAAGACATCTGAACTCGGTGTTTAAATTCTGTTTTCATTCCTCTCCTCTGATCTTGAGGCACATCTGATCTGAGCAAAATGTTTGTTTTCCTTTCTCTGCTAGCAGGGAAAAGGATGTTAGGACTGATATGGCTAGCAAAGAAACTTGTTTTTTAAAGAGATTTGTATTACCACACTATCAATTCTAGCTAAACTGCTAATTAAAATGCATTAATGGAGTGATAACCCTGAGACTTTGCAAAAAAACAAGATTGTTCACATCACATGTAACTGTCATGGCAAACCATGCTTTTAAGTAGAGAAGTGTTACTGCTAATCAGAGCAGACAAAAGAAGCCGCTTAATGCAAATTACTGCCCTATCATTCAGTGGGAGATTTTCCATTCAAAAATCTGTGTGATAGAACATTACATAAAAATGTGTGACTACTAAAATGGAAAAAAACTTAATATTGTGTAACTAGTACCTAGAGAGTCACTGAAGTGTTTGTTGGTTGGGCTGCCTTGTAAAGATCAGTTTTCTATTTAAGAGCTTAGGTACTCAAAATGGTGGGGGCAAATATGCTTATGGAGTCCAGCCAAAAATCCTACAGTGACTAGGTCATTTCCTACAGATTACCTAAGATCCTGTCCACTGCAGGGCACCTGAAAATTACACCCTTAAGAACAGAGCCAAAATCATCCTGTTAAAGACAGTTTCTCACAGGCATAACAGGGTGCTGTCAAATAAAAAAAAAAAAAATATTAATTGTAATGTTTTCCCCAAAACACTACAGATTTTACTTAGGTAAATACTACAGTGAAGGGCAGCATTTTTGAAATAATGTTACTTGCTTACCCCTTCTAGATATATTTCTCTTCTGACTTGAGGCCTGCTCCTGTAATCAAACATCAAATATGACATTCTGGTTTGCACTAAAGTTAAAAGAAGCTTTGGTATTCACCCTATAAAAAGGTAACTGTTAGGCTAAAAGACAAAAAATTGCCAGTGGCTTGTGGTATTTGATACTGTGTTTGCTGGTTTACTTCATTTGCACTGGATGACAGACTACTTTAAACAAATATAAGCTCAGTTAATTTTAACGTACCTTGCCTTTAATACAAAATGAAAATGACTACTTAAAGAATGCACAAAACAGGCTTGTAACATGTACTCAGGAAATAAAAAAAAAGATTAAAAATGAAGAAACCCCACAATTTATTTGTAGAAAGAATTGTGTGTATTCAAGTTTAAATTCTACATCAGTGTAACTGCATCATTCATTGTCATTAGATTACAGGGTATTTTAGGCATTGTAGTTAGTAGGAATGCAGACAAAAAGATGACAATCAATGTTCTTTTCAAATAAATGTGAACCAGATACCAACAATCTGCTTAAATTATTCCCAATGAGCCATGCTATTTTTACCCTGAGATAAAACATCCTGACGCAGGTTGATAAGTATAAACATTTATCTAAATTAACTTTATTCTCTGCTTTTGCAAGTATGACAAAAACTTCAGTAAAAAGTATTTTCTTTATTCTCAAGAACATAAATTGAAGGGAAAATATCAGTTTTCCAGTACTGAGACTGGAAGTCCCTGGTATAGTAAAAGAAGCTACTTAGTGGTGGGAAAAAAAAAATCTTCCCTGATTTTAATAAGGAAAATTCATGGGAGAAAGAGTTTAGTAAATTAAAGAGAATTAGGAAGGCAAAGAAGCAACAATGTAGTTAGAATTCAGATTGAAATATGTAGAATTAGAAAATAATCAAGTGCTTTTATGATATACCCAAATCATCATGTATTTCTAAAAGGGCTAAAAATACACAGAACTCTATAAGGCATAATACCGTATGAATGCTGTATATTAACAGATGTTGAGTAGGCTAACAGCATTTCTAATCACGTTTAATTAAAATCTGCAAAGAGTTACAGTTGCCCTTCAAAAGATTCCCTTTGACATTACTTAGAATTGAATGAAGTCCTTAAGGTGTTAAAACAGGCAGCAATTCTAAGCAGAGACCAAGAAATGATACCTTTTGGAATGATGCTTAGCAGCTCCTTGACTACTGCCATTGCCTGAGGAGCATATTGGTCTAAGAGCAAGATGTGTTTTGTTTTTACACCAGACAATATTGACACTTCTGTTACTTCAATTCATGAATAAATTAATGTAAATAAAAGCAACTTGATGAAAACTACCCAGTACAGCATCCTACCAAACTACTAAAATCTATATTACAGCTGGGCATCTTTAAGTACCTGTACGAAATTATCAGTGGCTGGAGTTCTTGGTAAAGTAAGAACTTTTTTTTCAACATATTATTTAAGTTGGTATGGGAGGGGACAGAATACTGCTGTGTACTTTAAGCTCTCTACCTGTAAGGAGAAGAGGAATTGTAAATATTACCTTGTTTAGTCAAAGGATTTAAAGTCAGTTAGATGAATAAAGACTTTATGGAGCTGGGATTTTACTTTGCACATTTTATCAGAGAATCAAGGAAATTTCCAGAAGGCAATATCCTCTTTTTTACAAGCAGAGAGGCAAGCTACAGTGATATAAACTTGGTCACAGTCAGAAAGCAATTCAAGGACATCACTAAGATGAGGACTAGTACTTCCTTCCATCACCCCAAGCCAAACAGTCACAGGTGCACTGGTGGATAAGATGCTTTAGAATCTGCCTGCAGTTTGCGTTTATTAATCAAATATTGACTCTAATTATTGGACAGTAGTTATTTATGAAGTATCGTATTTGTCTGTTCAGTAAGTGAAGGACAAAAATGTGAAAAAGTAGCAAAATTATCTGAAAATATAGCTTGTCTTGCAATACAGTTGTTCTTAGAACATCATTAAGAAAGCTGGAGTTTTAAAAAACAGCTGTGCTGGTCAAGTATAGCCAGCTACTTAACTGGAAGGGAAAAAAGAAAATCCAAGAAAGCACTTTTCTTTCTTCTCTCTCTCTCCCACCTTGGCAATACATCAGCATGTGAGTGAAATATGCTATAAACTAAAAAAGAAAAAAAAAGACACACAAACAAACAAATAAAAGCCCCCAAACACTAGAAAGAAATGAGAAGGCAAACATGACTGTTCAAGCTATTAATACTCTGAATTAAGAGGTCTAAACTGGCAATCTCAATGGTTTTCAGTTTTGCTGCTCAATGGGAGCATATGAGTTGACAGAAAGTGCTGATTAGGAACCTTCTCATCAATAAGATGCCAAAATAACTCAGGGAAAAGAACAAACTATGTAAAAGTTAGTATAAGGTACAATATGAAGGATATTGAACAGGAATAGGCTATTGAACAGGATATTGAAGGAATATGAACAGCCTGGGGCTAACAAACCTGTCAAAACAGAAGAGACAAGTTGCATAGGTAAAAAAGCTCATCTCCAGATGAAAGCAAACCCAGAAGAAATTATAGTGCTAAAACCCAGCAGAACAAGGTGACAGAGAGGTCAAACACAAATTCTTTATTTTACTCATCCCGTTAGATCCAAGAAGCAGATGGAAAATTACCCACCCTTACTGGGGCCTCTTCTCAAGTAAAAACTCTGCTAGAATGAGGCTGTTAACATCACTCTTGCTGGTTCTAATGGAACAATGGACTACACCCTTAAATACACAAACTCCTTTGCCCTTAGTATCCCTTAGAGACTGAAGAACTAGACTGAAATGGCACCACAGTAACTTAACTTATAGGCAGATACCTAGACGCAGTGGGAAAGTCCCATTTATTAGACCATTCACTAATCTACCCTTTTTAAGCTTTTATGTTTTAAGTATATAACTAAATATAGATTGTGATGGGGAGAAAAATGTATAAAAAGAAAGTATATAAGTTAGGTCTCTGCTCACCTTTGATGACAGAGAGTTTTTCAAATTCCTAATCCAAAATAAACAAATATACAAGAAAAAGACCAGTAGCAACTTCATGCAGAAATACACAAAAGCCAAATGGGAAAGACATAATTTCCTGTATCATGGTTTGTGGTTCCCAGTCCTCATCTTCATAGAGATCCTTTTCATATCTTGTTGAGGGAAAAATGGAACTCATGTTAGAAATGGAGCCAGGAATTTCTTGACAACCTATTTTAAAGATTATAAAGAAATATAATTTAATCATATTAATAATTATCATTAAAACATAATAGTTCTAACTAAAACAAGAACACATAGTGATACCTCTAAAATTGCTATGCAAGAAAACTTGGAAAAACTTACCCCCTTCTCCTGATATTATGCCTACCATTCCCAGGCACCCCTGGGTGGCAGGGGTGCCACAGTGAGTCATCAGTGTCCCTAGGTCTCACTGGGAGAGTTGTGATGGTAGCATTGAGGTTTCCTTCCCCTCAGTCCTGGGGTCCAACTGAATTTATCTTTATATATTCTTTTTGCATATATTCCCCTTTTTTGTACTTTTCCTGGTGTACCCTCAGTCCAAAGGATATCCTCCCATGAAAAAAAAAAACAAACAAAAAAAACCCCAAACCCAACAACAACAACAAAAAAGCCACAAACATAAGAAAAAATCTTATATATATATATTCCATTTGGTGAAAGTATGTGGAGAAAGAAGAATTGCTTTTTAAAAGAATTTGAACTCAGAGGTGGAAATTAACCTGCATGGAACATGCAAGTATTCAGTTCAAAAATGTGTGAAATTTATTGCAGATTCAGAAATGTGTATTCACACGAAGTATTGTTAAATGCAAGAACTTTACTTTCCTTCTTTCTGGTACATCGAACACTATCACACTCGTTACCTTGATAATTACTCTTGATCTACTTTCCTTTCCCCCAGCTATGGCCTTTCTGTCTGTCTTCACCCTGAAGTTTCCATCATTCTGTTTTTCCTCTGAGTTACTTTCCCAGTAGGATGTAAGTAGTCCCTTTCTGTGCCTATGCACATCATAATGTTTTCAATTTGCTAGCTAATTTCAGCCTGGTTGAATGGTGAAGTTTTGTTACGTTTTCACAAAGGTTGTGAAAATATACAATCAGGTAGTGGAAGGAGAGTACATTGGTCATGGTGATGAATATCAAGCTCAAGTATTGTTGTAGACCAGAAAATCACCAAGAAAAGTGACATTACAAATGGCTTGATCTACGAAAATGATAATTCAGAGCTCATACACTTTGGAACAACAAAGGCAGCAAAACTTCTTTCACCCTGATGATGTAGATTACTTCTTTCATCTTATTTGTTTCTGGAAATTAAGGAGAGACTAAAATATAGCCTTATGCATTGAGAAAGCCATAATGATCTTATCTTACTCCACACATATTTTAGTGAACTGAATTTTGAATTCTGTTTGCCTGGATTTCCTTAATATAGCACTAAAAACTCTGAAAATCAAGATATTACTAATTTGAAATAGAATCAGTCAAGATTTTACCTCACCTGTTCTCACTGTGATATTTTTCAGACTGAGTTTGCATTGTACCATTGTCTTCTTTCCTTAGAAAACATAGTCAGAGGAATTAAGCATCAGAATTTTAATATCTCATACAGTCTGTGACAGGTGTTTTATTACCTCAACCTTTTCAATATTCTGAATGTTGGTTGCCCTGCTTTTCCCTTCCACATAGTTTACAGCCTCACTAAACTGTGGGAAGAAAGGTACTGGCCTGCAAGAGAAAACACAAAATGCTAAAACCAAAGGTCAAACTTTCAAAATCCACTGTCCTGTTTTATGTTTTCAGAAACTTTAATAACCTTAGAAAGAATCTGTGGGTTTGTATTATTTTAAGAATTACTAACTCGCTGTTGAAGGATTTTTAAATATAGTGATGAAAGACTGCAATGAACAGAGTATACTTTGTATTTTTCAATTAAAAATAAAAATAAAATTTCCTTTTGCATTTTTCATCAAAATAATACTCCTTTTCACTGAAGATAGGAACTCTCTTTGTCAAAGATTTATCATAAAAGCAATGAAAATTAAAAGCTGATTTCTGAAAACAACAAGGAGATTCCGCTGGCATCCTCAGCTCTCCATCCCTTTTTCTGTAATGTCACATAAACTGGACCATTTTACCAAGTGCATGGAAGATTCAAGTTTTAGCTGTCATATGTTTGAGAAGACTGAAATCTACAGTTTACACAGACCAACCTCTTGCAAAAAAGCACATTCTGATTTCTCAGTCCTCTTTTATTGCAACTTTACAATATTTCGATACTCAGCAATTCAAAACCAAAAACTCAACAAAATAGCTTGTGTAGATGTGGTCTTGGAGACATCTTGTGGAAGCAATCCTTGTCCACACCTCAGTAAATAACTATTTTTTTTGTAGAACAGCCTAAATAAGACTGAAACCATTTGCCCCACTAAGAAATATGCTTTAAGCCTGTAATAGTCCTCCTTTTCCACTTGAGTGTAGAATTTCTCTGATCTGCTTATTGCCTGAGACTGAGAAAACATTCTGGAAAAGGATCACAACATGCCAGTTATCTACTTGCAATGCTTTCTATGGTCCAACTGAGAGTCACCATGAAGGCAGAATAGGAGCCGCAGGAACTCCTGTCTTCACCACAGACTGGGGAGTAGGGCAGCACACAAAATGGTGGGAATCACTTGACCTTTGAGGAAGTCCCTGAGTTTGTTCTTTCCATCCTGTTATCCCACTCTTGCCTCTGCAACCCAAAGGGAGTAACATGGTCAAATCAGAGAGTAGCAAGGTATCTGAGGAGTAACTTATTTATTAAAAGGAAAGAAATGGCTGGATTCACAATTACGTCTGAATAGCTACAGAAAGAGTCTTGGAAAAATAACAAATTAAACTTACAGAAGGTTTAACCAATGAAAGTAAGAGAAACATTATGACAGAGCATAACAAATTATTTCTTTAAATCTCTTTTTCTTCATTAATTGAAAGGCTAAAAATTATCTAGAGTACCTGCATTTTCTGACACGTTTCCTGTAAATTGGATATCATCTCAAAGTTGAGCATCCATATCATGGAAAACTGCATTAGGTAACAGCATAGAACTGAGTTTTCATTTTCTTTACCCATTTTTTAGCTACTCACAAAGACAAACATATTGCTGTTCGAGAAATACAGGTTCAGCATAACAATACAGATTGTTCTCTGTTATCCCAAATCTTTGCTCCAGCTGCAGACCAGTTGCATATTACAATAATAATAGCATTGATGAACTACAAATTAAGAAAGTCTGAATTCATTCATACTTAAACCTCCATGACTCAGGGTGACAGTTTTCAGCACAGAACAGATGCTTCCGCACTATGTAGCAGCATGAAGCATTCCACAAGTATAACCATCTCTCATAAATCTCATTTATAAGAAAAAAAAAATCAAGTTCCTTAAATACCTGAATCACTCTGAACAATATAATGTGGTAGTAACCTTTTCCCCCTGACTTTTAACTTATCATCTTTAAAAATACTGTACTACAGATAAAACCTTTGGAATTATGGGAAATTTTTTCCTAATGGACTGTAAAATATTCTGACTTAAGAATGTTTCACAAAGATAAATTAAAAAAAAAATCTCAATATGAAACCACTAAAATGTATTCTTATATTAGCTAACTAGGCTAGAACTTGTGTAAAAACCTAGAGCTTGTTTGGTCACTGCTAGCAGTGGTTTAACACTGAACTCCTACTCATATCTTTAATAAATTTTATTATTGCTACCTTCTATTAAATAGTGAATTACCATCTGCTTCACCCCGTAGTGATCACCTTACAAAATTCTTCAGAGTAGTCACGTTACCAGCTACAAAACCAGGATATTAGAGAGATACCCCAGGTATCTGTGATATGATGTAGAAGTTCACATGTGATATGCTGTAGAAGGTCACAGCTGTATCCACGAGATGCTGCACATGCAGTTCATCAATCTGCCAGGTAAGAGGACCTTATCAACTTGTGTATAGAGATGCATTGGTTTCGTAAGCCAAGCAAAACTAAAACTACATAGGCATATATTACTGTCTCCCACAGTCCCTACTTTTTAAGATAGACAGGGCTTAAAGAATCTTTTCAGTTTCTCCAGGGCATATCCAGTTACTGGCTACAGTATGCACCTTTTATTTTTTTTTTTAATTCCCTTTAGATTATTCATGTGCATGATATTGAAAAATGCTTAAATTAGTTTTCCTGGAAAAAGTTAACTGTCAAAATTAGCTAAGAGGAATGCAAGTTGGGTAGGCTAGCCTGCCCAGTAGCACAAGTAGATAGCAAGTTTTGCTGTGGCGACCGTGGAACTATTCCAGATTGTTCTTTTAGGAAATGTATGAATATTGCAAAAAAAAAAAAACACAGAAAAGCAAGTGGTATTTTCTTTCACAGATTATGCCTGCCAAACTCAAAGCAAGTAGTACTTGAATAAAAGTGACATTTATGTACACTAAATGTTTACGAAGTTCTTGATGTGTTCCTTGTGTAATTATCTCTCAACATTGCATTCTGACAAGCAAGAAAGGCGAGAACAGCTGTTCTCTGCATAGCCAACTGTTATGTTTGCCTTTATACAGATATGTCTACTTTCAACATTTTTATGTGTCTGTACACACACACATATGCTTACACAGAAATGCATGTATCTGTACACTTGCAGATAGATACTGATATCTATTTGAGAGAGTGAGCCTTTCTTTTGCTTCAGTCTGTCAGGAAACACTGGATCTGATGCTCCTGGTGAATGGCTAGCTAAGTAGTAACAAAATTAAGTACTTTTGCTGGCTTTAGCTGGGATAGAGATAATTTTCTTCATAGTGCCTACTATGGGGCAGTGTTTTGGAACTGTATTGAAAACAGTGCTAAGTCAGAGATGTTTTAGCTATTGTTGAGCAGCACTTACACACAGCCAAGGCCTTTTCTGCTTCTCACCCTTCCCCAACAGCAAATGGCTGGGGGTGCACAAGGAGCTGGGAGGGGGGAAAGCTGGGACAGCTTAACCCACTGACCAAAGGGATACTCCATATATGGCCTTGTGCTCAGCATATAAGGCTGGGGTAAGAAGGAAGAAGAAGGGAACATTTGGAGTGATGGTGTTTGTCTTCCCGAGTAACCATTACGTGTGATGGAGTCCTGCTTTCCTGGAGATGGCTGAACATCTGCCTGACCACAGGAAGTGGTGAATGAATTCCTTGTTTTGCTTTGCTTGTGTGCACAGCTTTTGCTTTACCTATAAAACTGTCATTATCTCAACCCATGAGTTTTCTCACTTTTACCCTTCTGATTCTCTCCCCCATCCTGCTGTGAGGGAAGTGAGCAAGCGGCTGGGTGGTGCTTAGTTACTGGCTAGGGTTAAACCGTGACAATACTGTGAATAGTCAAGTTTAAATAGATATGCTTTTTTTTTGGGGGGGGGGGGGGGGGAGCCAAACCAGGGTAAACCTTTGGGTTTGTTTGTTTCTTTTTTTGTTGTTATTTTTTTTAATCTTTACACTTAAGAAACCACACTTGCCATCTGTCTGAATTTTATATCCTTTTGTGGACCACTCAGGAAACAGAAAGCTGGATTCAGCTGTTTTACTCACACCAACAATCTATTTTTCCACATAACATTAATCACTGTGGAGAAGGGTATCAGATGTGGTCTAGAGCAAATTTTGAATATTACACTAGATCAAGCAAATAATATATCGTCATTTAAGAAATTATAAACCTACCCATGATTCTCTCCTTGAAGAAAAAAAGCAGTGACTGGATTCATCAGTTTACTCATGCCACTTAGCTCTGCTGAGACAACATGTAATACCTGAAATGTTAATACCCTGGCTGCAGCTGTCCAGCAGCAAGCCAGTCTGCTTGGTCAGCTGATAAACAGGTCCAGATGTAAAGCTGGTAGAGGCAAAGGACCTGCAGGCTGTAAGCTGCCTTCCTGTTTTCCAGACCATATATAGAGGACATCAAGGAGAAGAAGAAATGGAGACAGACTATGAGGTTGCCTATTAAAATCCTCCACCTGTATGAAAGGTAATAGTTATACAAAAATAACAGAATGCGCTATTGTATCTGTAACATAACAGACAAATGCATAAGGCAGATAGAACAGACCTGGGTAAAATATAATTATAATCAAGCATATTAAAAATGTTTCTCTGATCAATGGTACCATCTTTTAAAGCAGCAGTAGGTTTGTCTTGTTTGTTTGCAAAGCCTGACGTGGGAAGATCCATACTGGAAATTTTAATCAAAGCTCTAAAGTAATATTGCAGCACTATCGAAGGTCAGGAGTAGCTGCAATTTAAGTACCGTCTGTTTTGGATGGAGCTTGTTTGCATAATTTTCTGGCAATTCAAGCTCCCAATCAAATCAGAGCTTCATTTCAAATTTCCAGGCCCTTCCTACTGAGTTCTAAAGGATAATCCTGGTGTTTTTACTAAGTCAAAACACTGAGTTGATAGGTATTCAGGATAGGATTGTCCACATTCACATTAGAACAATATCTGTAGTGCTTTCCTGACAATAAGAATTAGAGTAAACAAAAAAAAAATACCCCTCTCCAAAATCAAACAAACAGAATGAAAATATGAGGGCAATAGATAATAACAAAATGAGCACAAAGGGGCTTTGAAAGAAATGTAATATAAAAGGTAGTGATAGAAATAGAGTTCATCTATGGTTAAGTTTAAAATCTTAGGAATGGGCCTTCTAACTCATGCTTAACAAGACCCGCTTTACACTAATATTGCTGTTATACAGAAATTTCTTATTTGGTATCTGTTTCTAAGGATTATTCAGTAAAAATTTCTAAAGGAAAACTGAAAATATTTATTCTTAAATAAATATATTCCAAAACAGATTTAATGACATTTAACCACCCACATCTGTGCAATCACCCATAACAAGTATATTGTTTTTATATACTGTAATTACAGTACAAGATAAAGGTCTCATTTGTACAACTAACCACTTAGTAAATGATAGGCTATGTTGATAATTACAGACATTGCTTAAATCACAAAATGAAAATCTTTTTCTAAGTTTCCTAATAATCTTCCCTGTAGGCAGTTCTCCTATTATACATGAATTCTATAGAAGCCTTAAGAAATTGTCATAATGCTGAAATATTTGTTTGAGTAGTTCCTGCTGCCAGCAGCAAACTATAATTTATCGCACTCTGGGATGCACAGGCTGTCATTAATTCAGCTTGCATCCCTAAGTACTTATTTGCTCCATTCTGTAGTCACATGGCACAGATTTGGTCTAAATAGAATTTACTGATCATACTGAAAGTTATTCCAACTTTTTTTGTCTATAATAACCAGAGTTAAAGGATGTAGAAATATTTTTTATGTTTTTTTTTTAATCTATCTCTGCTACCACGTAAAAGGCATGAGATTTTAATACGAGATTTGACTTGCTTCAACAAGCTTCAGATCATAAAGCCCATTCAGAAGGTAAAACAAAGCAGTGGTGTAATAAGATGGAACTGATTAGCTATACAAACTGGACTTCAGCAGCAAATGTTGCTCTGAAGAGAGCTGATGTTGTTAAATGCAATCCGGTTTTGCCTGAGGTTTTTGAACCCATCAATCCACCTGAAACTGCACTGACCAGTGTGTTCCTGTGTCACCAAAGTATATAGGCCACAAAAGAAAAAAAACTCACGTTGCTTCCTGATTTCACTTAAAATGAAGCTGGGTCAAAGTTGATGATATTCACAACACCCACGATGCCTTTTTTTGGATTTTTTTAGAAGAGTTTATTCCGTAAGATCAAGGGGTCTTCTGCTATCTCTGGGTCAATCTCAGAAGTACTTGCCTTTTTTTCTTGAATAAAAAAGAACAAAGGAATGATATATCTTTTCTGAGTCCTCCCTACTAGAGACATTTTTCTTTTCTCCTCCAATGTATATACCAAGTAATTAAAAAAATAATTCAACATTTCTAAGTCCCAGTGAGCTCTTTTTGTGTTTCTAATCACTTCATGCATTCCATTCTCTGACTGACAAGAGGAAAAAGATAGTTATTCTTCAGGCAGGTGAAGGCTGCCATTTTATTTCTGTACAGAGAATAAGGGTGAAATTCCTAAGTGTTGAAGATGTCGACCAGTATTCTATCTTAAAATAATCTGAAAATCTACTCATCCAAAGAGAACTGATGAAAAATTTCACCTGCTTAGGAGATGAATTTTTAAATGGTTATTTTAAGAAAATATAATTTAGAGAACTCAACATGAACAGTAGTGTGCTTCTCTGTGAATGCCTACTTAAGGGAAACATGGCATCAAACATAATATTAAAAAATATTAAAAACTGAGGAACAAAATAAATGGGAAAATATTTTAAGATCTATGGTGCTTTAAGCAATGTGATGCACTGTTCCAGCAGCTTTACCACAAGAATAATTATAACTGGTATTTTTCTTAAAACTTCAATTACATGGTAATAAAATCACATGGTAATAAAAGGGGTTTAGATATTATTATTTTTTATTCCTCTGAGTTGCAAAGAAACAATGAAAATATTTAACCTAAAGGCTGAAAACCAGAAGGCAGATACTAGGAACCTACTTATTAAGAAACATTAATCATTAAAAAATTATCTTCTTTGATCTGATTTTTTTTTTTTTTACTTATTTTTTTAGGACCAACGTCTGAGTTTTGAATGCTGGATATTGGCAACTCTGGATTACTATCAAATTAATATTAATGGTTAGTTAACAGACTTTCTCACAAATATTTAGTGTTATCGCTAATACTAGGGGTTCATTACTTATTGTGAACTGAGCAGTCTAAGATCCAAAAAGTGAAACATTATTTGAGGAAATACATAAAGATTTTTTTCAACCTTGTCAAAACTTTCTCAGAAATATAAACTCTGGATATTTCACAAGTGACTATCTTGTACGTGTGCATAAAGATTATGGAATTTTGAGATAAGAAAAAAAGTAGTCGTTCAGGAAGTGTGCTTCTTTAGGGAATGTATGTGCTATTTTACAGCCCCACTAACTTTCTCCAACTACTGTCAGTGTGAATGATTGAAAACAAACAGTACTAAAGTCTCTCTCTCTTTTGAATATATATAAGACACCTACATACAGAGACAAAGACACATTCACATATGTAATTCAAAATCATTACACATCTTCATATTGCTGCAAGGCAATAAACACATGGTAGAACTAAATACCTAGTGGTTCAATAGTAGCTTGCAAAAAAAAAAAAAGTAACAGGGTAAAATGTTAATACCCCTCTTCCTGTCTTTTATGTTGAATGAATTATTAATTTGCCATTTAACAGCTAACTGTGCATATTTGATGCTTTTTTAAGATAAATAGTTATGTTATGAAACTTGAAGTATTTACATGGGATTTGTGTGACTTTTTTTCTATGCTGATAGTTTAAACACTCTGTCATATAAAACACAGTGATTACTATTGCCTTATCTAAGAGAAGGTTGTAAAAACATGTCTCATTAATTTATAAGGTCATCTAATTGATGTAAGAGAGTAGCAGAGATATCTGCTCACAGCTGGAAAGCAAGCTGTTCCCTGGAGCTCATGAGCTTGAGTGCAGCATTCTCCATGCCCTGGGCAGGAATCTAGCTGTAGTGCTCACCAGCTGAGTGGGGCATGTTGCACCCGGTCCCCCCCTTTGGCATTACTGCTATTTTTATATGCACACACAAATATTAAATGCAATGCAGAAGGGAATAAAATGCACTTAAATCTCAGTGCAAGACTGTCACTGAGTTTCATTGAAGTGGAAGTGATTATATATGAATAGGTCAATTCCACCTTGT
Source organism: Melopsittacus undulatus (assembly GCF_012275295.1). Taxonomy (NCBI): domain Eukaryota; kingdom Metazoa; phylum Chordata; class Aves; order Psittaciformes; family Psittaculidae; genus Melopsittacus; species Melopsittacus undulatus. The sequence continues at coordinate 97,645,244 of NC_047528.1, forward strand.
GCCACAAGTAGAAAAGCTGTACAAACATAGAAAGAAGATATGAAAACTTGAATCAAGGCATAAACAGAATTATCCCACACTGATGTTTCAAACTTGTGCTATAGAAGATTTCTCTGTTTCTTATGTACCTGGTGGCACTGGTAAAAGAAATCATACCAATGAACACTTACTTACTGAAATAAAATTCTTAGTATGTTTGTTTAAAGTGAAATGAACGTTATCAAAATGACAGTAGTTTATCTGTATTTCATCTATAAATTTCAATCACTGGGAAGCAAAACCCTGTATATAAACTGCATATGAAAGAACAAATTCCTGTTATAGTAACCTTCTATTAAACAAAACTCTTAGTTTTGTCTTATGATTCTTGCTGTTCAGACTTTGAGTCTTCAATCAAATGGATCAGATACAATGCAGTCCTTCCTCTTGGTAGTGTGTTAAAGAAGATTTACCAGGTTGCTTAGAAAAATATTTTTCATATGCTCACATAAGTTTTGGGAAGTAATTCTTGTATCATGTTACCATTATTAATTTTTTCCCCCACTTTTAGTAAAGAAGATACCAGTGGAATATAAAAGCAATCAAATAAATTAAAATTATAGTAAAAAAATTAAGTATCTTAAACCTTTCTTTTATGATAATATCAAGTTACATGATTTTATGTGATTTAATAAAAACATCGAAGCAATATTTTCTTTTGTAAAAACCTAAAGCTTTTCTCTATTGATGTTTTCTAAGAATTTTTAAGTTCGTAGCTTTCTTTTGAGAAACAGCTTATGAAATTAAAGCCAAAGATGTTTCCAAAGCTGATGCATATTTGTCAGCATCACAATGAAAAAGGAGAATGAGTAAAAGATTATAATATATTCTTCCATGTAATAATGTTGCTTACAGCAAAGCTGTATCACATGTCAAAAAGGATGACAGAAAACCCTACTGGCCATGCTCAGACATTTATTATTTAAATAGATGTTGTCAACACTATCTGAAGAAAAAACCAAACAAACAAAATAAACCACAAAAAAACCCTCTATTTGTAGCTGTGCTTGCATCATACCAAACAATAATGTGGGATATTTAAAACTAGGAGAAATTCTGGTAATGACATAACTAGCACTAGGAGCACTAGCAGGAACCTGAAAAGATATACTACAGACACTAAAGGTCCAATCGTATTTTCAGAATGTAATGCCAATATTACTAATAACCCCAGTGAGAGACCAGTCAAGCAGCCTGTTTCAAAAGTGAACAATACCCAGAGAAATTGTCCTTATCTCTATCACCTTGCACAGGACTACTGGATTTCCCTGTGCTCTTTAGCTAGTGTAATATGGGTAAATACTTCCTGTCGACAGAATTGTTGTAGTGATTAATACTAGTGCCAAAATTCCAGCTCTTTCTAAAGTGATCAGTATAAGCAGATGACATTTCCAGAGTCTATGCACTTGATAGTTGATTGTGTATTTATGAGCACCGTATATGCTTAATGTTACAGTAGAAAAATACAAGAGACTCTTGAAATATCTTTACTCCTCCTCCAAGTGACATTCATACAGCACTGTAAGAAATCTCATAAAAGAAGGAGACTTAGAAATATGCTCAAAACTCCTGAAAAGAGTGGGGCAAGAACCACAACTACAATTTAAAAGCATCAAAGGGAATAGTCAAGCGCTTACTGTTATACACGTGCTTGCATATCTCACTGAATCAAAATCATAGTTCCCCTCTTTTTAGCTAAATTCTGAATGTACAACAAATCAGCTCTTCCTGTACTTTGCATTTTCCATTGTTTTCAAATCAGTGAGGACTAGGACAACATAAAAACATTAAAATGTGCAGAGGGGAGTTTCAGTCATAGTCAGAAAAGCCATTTCTTCTTGTACAAAAGGGACTCGCAACTGAAAACGATAGAGATGGAGATGACACCAGTGGCTAGACAATGGCCAATTAGCAAAAAATTCTTAGGTTTCATTGCATGTAGATGGTAACATAGGCTTTTCTCTTTCCATAGACAAGTAATCAAGTTAGTGCCTTCTGCTGACACAAAAATATCTGTGAAAACAGAAACAAAAGAATTTTCCCTCCAGAATTCCAGACCTGGGAGATAGCTAAACTGAGGTATTTGCCCTTCAACAGCCAGTGAAAACTTTTCTGAAATTAAGATTAGAAATGTGCTGAAATGCATGATCAGGTGTACAGTGTTTCAAGTGTCATACCACTCGGACACTACAAAAATTCAGCTTAGAGGTGACAAGAGCAAGAAGTAAACAGCTTTCAGAAACAGATGCTTTCAGAGGTGATGTCTACACTGAATTGACTAATGAGGGGGCACAAGAACATCTGTGATGCTTTTAAATCTTTCCTGGTAATGTACCAAGTTCAGGTGCATCCTTGTGCTAGTTTCACCTGAAGGGCAGTAATGAACTCCAGCAATGCTCAGGGTCACACATATCTATCCAGTTGTGAGCAAGGCTTTGAGGGAAGTCCTGGAGTAGACTGCAAAACTCAGCACATATATATCAAAAAGACAACAGGTTTTTGGCTTAACTCACATTCCTGGAGATACTAGTCTGTGCAAAAATGAATAAGGCTGTTTCATATAGTAAATTATAATTTATGGACAATGGCTACATCTTACTCAGTTCATGCAATTAAATATTTACAATATTCTAAAGTTTGTTAGTGCTTCAGTATACTTTTCACTTACTCCTTCCTCTTTCTTTCCCCCCGTGGTTCTTTTTTCAATAGAGTAGCAAATAGAAATTCACAATAGATATAACTGAGTTAGTATTATGCAACTGATTTTTTTATACACCCACATCAACTGGAAATCTTCAGGAGTTCACTGCTGCTGCCCAGGCAGTAACAAAGCTTTTGCATCCACTACTGATTCTGTAATGGGATTTAAATTATTTCTAACCTCCTACCAAAATGCTCACACCATCCTTTAATTATACCCCAGTCTTCTTGTATTTCCACCCTCCACAACAGTCTTTTGCACAATGATTTCTATTCATCCTTGTGCCCTGTCTTCTGCCTTCACTGTTCCATTTTATTTTGAATACAGACTTGCAAAGACCTTAATTTCCATTCCTTAAATTGAAGCATAAGATTTGCTCTAAAAAAGATATGTGTTAACTTCAGATGCTTTCAAGTCCCTGGAACCTAGTAATTTGCAGTCTTAGGCATGATAAAAGAACTTCACAGTGTTTGGAGATATCTAAAAATTTTCAGTGAAAAGTAACTCCTTGATAAACTACTTTTAAAAAATCTGCTTTCAGACCATATAAAAGCTGAATACATTTTTAATCTTTCTGGAAAAAAAAAAGTATAAAACCACAACAAAACCAAGCCAACCCAAAACAAAACCAAAAATAAACAAAACACCCAAACACAGAAAAATCAACCAAAACCCCCAAATTAGATGGAATATAAATCACTTACTTTAATCCAAAAGAAGATATTACTGACCAATATATATATTTTTGTAGTTTCTTACATGTTCGCAAGACTGGCTTCTATTTCTCCTTCCTGTATTAATTTTTAATCAGAGGCCTCTCTTATTTTGAAAAAAAAAAACAAACAACTGTTTTAAAAAATAATCACAATTCTGTGATTCTTGAATTGTTTGAAAACATTTAACATATAATGGGATAGATGATAGCATCTGTAGGTTAAATTCATCAGTGCAGATGGTTCTGGTGTATAAGTTTGTGGCAAAGCTAGAGAAAATATAAGCTGATATTTTTATTCCTTGACACTAATGGTTTGACTTGTTTTTATTTTCAAATGAAAATATATTTTAAAATATTTTTCTAAAGATATGAAATTGGATAGAACTGGGAAACATGCTAAGAAATTCTAAGGCAACAGTTCATAAATGCTGCAAACTTTATTTTAATATTCAGTGAAAATACTAAATAGAGTAGGTTTTTACAGAAGGATAGAGGCAGAACATATATGTGTATGTGTATGTGTAAATGCAAATGTGCATTACTTTCATTGAAAGCCTTAAAAAGTCTTTCAGATTTTTTCCACTTATTTTTAGACCTCTAGTTGTATGAAGTTAATATACAAGTCCTTTGTAGAATTTAAATTAAGTGAATATGAAATGGTTCAGCATAATTATTCGTTACCAGGAACAATAACATTCATCTTATGTCTAGCAGAGTTCTTTACAGTGGCTTCCAAAAAATTAATGGAATAGACTTCACTTAACATTACTGCCTTAAAATTGCTGTGTAACAAAGATTATATTTAAAGCCTACTTCTTAAGCTATATGACCCTACACCCCACCAACTGTGGGAAACACACTTTTCTGTAAGAACAGAGAAAATTATTACCCTTTTGCTGTGATGAATTGAAAAATTCTCAATTCTTTCTTTTTTTTTTTTTTTTTACTAAGAGCATTCCTTTATATCTACCTTACCGATAAGTTTTGCATTTTTCTTTTCAGTCCCTTTCCTATTTGCTGAAATATGAACTCTTCTATTAGTAATGGCAAATGCTGCATAAAGGCAACAACCACAGCCAAATCCAAATATTTTACATTGAAGTCCAACAGCCAAAGCAAGCCACAAAGGCCCATATGACAAAAAACAAACATTAATAAAAAAGCACAGATATGTTCAGAGCAGATATTAATTCTATAGAATACTCAAAATCCAAAGACATAAATTCTATTAAATGTAGTCAGGATAATATCTAAAGATGGCTTTCTTTGTAAGCCTATCTGAAGAGATTTGCCTATGATGAACATCTCACTGCCTCAGATGAACAGAAGAAAGATTACTGAAGAACCTTCACATTAATGCTTACAGGCATTTAACTAATTTACAAAGTAACCCAGTGGAAACCCACTGAAGACCTTCAGAAGAACATCAATTTACTTATCTTGTCTGCCGATGCCATGCGTATGAATGAGCACAGCTTCTGAACACTCCTTTGAAGAAAGATGTCACCATTAAAAGGAATCTCGTATTTAAAGCATATTTATCTGTCACCTTAAGTCAGCTGTCCACTATTTATCCACATAATAATGTTTTCCAACCAGGATGTTTCATATGATCTAGACATAAAGGTATGTAGATTTCTCTCAATAGCATCCCACTTCACATGGTGACTGCACATATTTAAAAGCAAGGATGACTTATAACAACATAAATGTTGGGTAATTAATACCTACTGGAATTTTCTTCAAATAGGATTAATCAAGTAATTTTTTTCTCCTGTAATTATTAATACATGACATATTTGATCCTTTAGAGTACCTTACTCTAAACCATGTGTGAAAATACGATCCTTTTCGAAATAAATTAATCTATGCAGGTTTGAGACAAGCTTATGCAATTCTACCTGCATTTTAACATTTAGAAGGGACTTATTTGCAGCAAAAAGACATAATTATTATATAAAAAGTTTCTGTACATATGTGGAGGTGGCTGGAAAATAAAAAGCATAGTTTATTCATCACAGTCTTCATAAGAAAATCAAACACTTCAGTAGACAAATATGTTAGTGGAAACAATTTTGTGTAATGGTTTATTTTCCAGTCCATGTAATTTAGTCTGGAAAATTAGCATAGATTCAAGAGAGATAAATTTGTTTATTCAGACTATCTGAAAACAATATTTGTAATTCAAATAATTATTAGGAAATGTCCCTTTACTAGCTTTTACAGGAACACTTCCACAGAAAATTCCACATCAAAAAGGCTGTGGATAACAAAGTCTTAACTTGTAAATCAGGTGCAAATTGAGAGATTATTCTGCTACTAGATGCAACCCTCTCCCTTATCCCTAAGGATCCTGAGCTGAAAGTTATCAATGTAAGTCAATGCTGACTGCTCCTCTGGAAAATTACTCTCTCATCTTTTCTTTACTACCTGAATAAAACTTTTCCCTGAAGAGCTAAAATGCTAAAAATGGAAAATGCAGATGATTTAGGATGATGTAGTTCAATTCCACACAAGTAATGGTTCTCCAATTCCTGTTCCAAAAAATTTTGCGTTGGGCCAAGACAGACATTAAGATTAATATCCCAATTGGCAAAGATTAATAAATAAAGAAATACAGCAAACTTTTCTTGAAGAGGATTTCAGACAAAAATGCTCAAATTATCATTTAAACCTGGAGAATATCCAACATTCATGTCAATTATCATATAATACCACCATAACCAAACAACATTTTGGTTTGTTCTCCAAATTATAGTATTAATTTATAAAAGAAACAAACAAAAAAGTGCCTATTTAAAAGTCTGTTTTGAGACAATGAAAAGCAGAAGTTTCTAGAAGGCTTCTTTTTAATGTCAGGACATAAGTTTACAAAAGGAGCTGGAAAATGGCATTTGCAAACACTCACTTTTTTAACAGGCAAGACACTAAGAGAGGGAGAATTCAATTTATTTATTTGCTAAGAAATGCTTATAGACAAATAGATGAGGAACGTGGAAAATTATGGTAATTTCCTAGGAAGTATGAATATGGCTGTGGTTTCCAGATGGCCCATGGTAGCGTGTAGTAAAGAGAATAAACTTTGAAGATGCAAAACACTGGTGACTGAGGCAAAGAAGGTGCCTGCATAACTGACAGCTGCAAAGTATCTCTGGCTAGGAAGAAAAAAGGTACTTTGAAAGCATGGTAAAAGAAAGAAGTATGGAGCTTGTTTCGTGCAGATATACAAATTTTAGTTCATTTTATTCATTCATCCAGTTACCTTCACATTACTCACACCCTCCACTTGAGCCAGACATGATAAATCCAACTGATGAGAACCAACCTGACACCAAACTAATAAAATAGTCACCGTTCTCACAGGTGTGAAGGAAGGAGGAATGGGATCTGCGCTGTTTGCTTGTACTTTTGCTACGTTAGAACAGCATCTAGATCAGCAATTAGGCCCGTTTAAGTGGCTTGTGACTATAGGATGAAAGAAGTTACATATTTTTCCTTAATAATTGAATAACTCTGTCCTGGTATATTACAGATGTTTAAACCAAGCTATAGTTTCAGATCTGCGTACTACTTTGTAAAGGTTTAATGCGAGATTCCTTTTCAACACACCTTGTAGTTTTGAACATCAGTTTCTCCTCCATATATTATTACAATGTAATAATTCCTGTAGAAGTATACTATGAAGCTATGGAAACCACACCTTTTATCCTACATCCACAAAAAGCAAGAGGGGAATTTAAAAGCATCATTTGGGTCTGAAACACTGATTTTCAGGTGATAACCTCCCAGATCATTGCCCCAGCCTTACTAATAACAGTTGACACTATTAACAGTTCACACTATTACAGATGTAACTAAAATGGGGATCAAAAAGTAATTAACTTTTGCCCTTGGCATCCTCTCATGAGACATCCCATAGAGGACTGGATTAAGAAATATGCTACAGAGCATTGCACACATACCAAAAAAAAAAAAAAGGAAAAAATAATTATGGTCATGCAGATGGTCACAAAAAGAATATTGCGCTGGGTCTGCAACACTTGGAACATGGAAAAGAGTTTTTGAAATGGCCTGAAACAGGAGTTAAAACCCTTTGTTAGAAAAAAAGCTGAGTGCTTCACTTCTAGAGAGTGAAAATAACTATAGCAAAATGGCTATAAACACCTATTTTCTAGATGCTTAGTAATTTAACCCCCCCGCCCCCCCGTTCATCTTCATTAAGATCCTTAATTATCATATAAACGAATCCTTCACTAATATTTCACCGAGAAACAGCTCCAAATTATTGCCTGTTGTGGCATTTCAGGACATGGACACAAGTTGATGCAGAGACTCAAATCTTTGTTTATTACCACCAAGGCCTTTTTATCCCCTTGTTCAGTACTTTCTCAACCTGCATATGCATACAACATTCAATCTCATTGGCCCCTGTAAAACTCTCCAGGTAAATAGTCCAATCACGATGTTGCAGACCCTCTCACAACACCCACATCCTCTGGCCTTCAGCACCCCACCTTATCACCCCAGGGCTTGTCAAAGCACCAAGGCCTCAGAACTCATTCCCAAACTGTTCTTCATGCAAATCTTACTGCCTTCACTCCCCTGTGAATTGCCACGCCTTTGTCCTACAGCAAGTTACTCCAGACTTTAAGAAACCTTCTAATAGTTGTCTTTCATTTTGATTGAGCACCCTGTTTCTTTCTTTTCTTGTAATGAATTCATTGTTGAGCATCACCCACACCTTAAGATGCTTAACTGTGAATTAGTCCAGAAAAAGATAGGCATACAAGCACATGATGTTAAGAGGTCCTTTCAAAGCTATGGCTTGAATTAAGACAAAGTTATTCGAGATACAAAAGAAAAACAGCATTTCCACCAGAGTACAGACAGGCAAGACACCAGGGCAGAAGATGAGGAGAGCAACATTAGCTTGACTAAATGCTTTGACAGGCACTTATAACTGCTCTGCTACCCAGGAAAAACTGGGGACTTGGTCCTGCCATCTGCCTTCATGTCAACACTGGGTTTCACTGATACAAGCAGATTTGCATATAAATGTATTTTAGAAAAAAGTAATTTTAAAAATACAGTGCACATTTCTCACTTCTGTCTCCTGCACCTGGTCTGGGTATTTCTGCTGCCTAAGCCTGTCAGCATCTGCACACAGTACCACTCCCTTTTCTCCAATGGCTTTGAACCAATAGAACAGGAAGGGCTGGAGTCAGCTGTGACAAGAGGCATGTAGTCAGGGATTGCAAAGACTCCAGCAAAGTCACTAAGAAAGGTACAGCTGTTTCCATTTTGTCCTGGGTTCAGCAGTAGCAGTCATTTTTCTCCCTCTTAGTAGCTGGCACAGTGCTATGTTTTTGACTTTCACCCTGAAAACCATGCTGATAACACTGACGTTTTTTGTTGTTGCTAAGAAATGTTTACTCTGACCAAGGACTTTGTGAGTTTCATCCTCTGCCAGGGAGGAGGGGAAGCCAGGAGGAAATGGAGACAGGACACCTGATTCAAACTAACCAAAGGGGTATTCCATACCACAGCATGTCATGCCCACTATATACACTGGGGGCAGTTACCTGGAAGGGCTAGATCGCTGCTTGGGTCGAGCTGGGTATCAGTCGGTGGGTGGTGAGCAGTTGTATTCTCTTCCCTTGTTATTTCCCTTATCATTATTATTGGTGGTAGCAGCAGTGGTTTTGTGTTATACCTTAGTTACTAAATTGTTCTTATCTCAACCTGCAGGAGTTACATTTTCCATTCTCCTCCCCAACCCTCTGGGAGCAGGGGGAGGAAAAAAGGGGGGGAGTGAGAGAGCACCTGCTTAGTTCTGAATTACCAGATGAGCTAAAACCATGACAGCTCTTCATGGCACTCAATGTGAGGCACGAACGGTTGAGATGTCACATATATGCATATATATGCACACACACCTATATATATATATGTATATGCATACACACACACAGATATCAGTCCTTAATTCAGGGACCCATCCCTACAAAGCTGCTGAGTTCAGCTGGTCCATGATGTTGGGCTCTATCTTTTGTAACAGCCTTTCAGACCAGGAGAGACTGTGTGTACTGTTGGATTGTTGCCTGCTGATGACACCACAGAACTCTTCTGGTCACTGCTGGGCTCATCTGGTTTCATTGAAGTTCATTCCTTGTTGGGATGATGGCCGGAGGGAAGTCAGGGCTAGTCACTGGTGACCTGAAGATATCATAGAATCATAGAATAGTTAGGATTGGAAAGGACCTCAAGATCATCTAGTTCCAACCCCCCTGCCATGGGCAGGGACACTTCACACTAAAACATGCCACCCAAGGCTTCATCCAACCTGGTCTTGAACACTGCCATGGATGGAGCATTCACAACCTCCCTGGGCAACCCATTCCAGTACCTCACCACCCTTACAGTAAAGAATTTCTTCCTTATATCAAGTCTAAACCTCTGCTGTTTAAGTTTCAACCCATTACCCCTTGTCCTATCACTACAGTCCTTAATGAATAGTCCCTCCCCAGCATCCCTGTAGGCCCCCTTCAGATACTGGAAGGCTGCTATGAGGTCTCCATGCAGCCTTCTCTTCTCCAGGCTGAACTGCCCCAACTTTCTCAGCCTGTCTTCATATGGGAGGTGCTCCAGTCCCCTGATCATCCTCGTGGCCCTCCTCTGGACATGTTCTAACAGCACCATGTCCTTTTTATGTTGAGGACACTAGAACTGCACACAATACTCCAAGTGAGGTCTCACGAGAGCAGAGTAGAGGGGCAGGATCTATCCAGTTGGGTGGCTAAAAAAGTGCTACGTAGCAGGCAACAGCATACAGTTGAGTTCATTGGCTGTTTTCCCCTAAAATCAAATCCCTTTGAGGTATACATCAAACTTCCCCATCTTCCCAGATTACCCACCAAGTACATCTGGGTTCCTGAGCAAAAGCAATCCCACAACTAGGTTTGCCTTTACCTAAAGCAGGAATAACCCAGACTGTCTTCCCCAGCAAATTCTTTATGTGCACCACAGGAACTTTCTCCCCTTCTACAGTATGTAACAGTTCTGACTGGGCTGGGCCAGCCTTGTTGGCAGATCCTCTGGTGTTGACCAACCAGGTGGCCTTTGGTAAGTGTGTATCCCAATGCTTGAATGTTCCCCCACCCATTGCTCTCAGTGTAGTTTTTAACAGCCCATTGTACCGTTAAATTTTCCCAGAGGTTGGTGCCTGGTAGGGGATGTGATATACCCACTCAATGCCATGCTCTTTGGCCCAAGTGTCTGTGAGGTTGTTCCAGAAATGAGTCCCATTGTCTGACTCAGTTCTCTCTGGGGTGCCGTGCCCCACAAAACCTGTTTCTCAAGGCCCAGGACAGTGTTCCAGGCAGTGGCATGGGGCACAGCAGATGTTCCCAGCCATCTGGTGGTTGCTTCCACCATGGTAAGCACATGGTGCTTACCTTGGCGGGTTGGTGGGAGTGTGATATAATCAATCTGCCAGGCCTCCCCATATTTGTTCTTCAGCCATCATCCTCCATACCAGAGAGGCTCTAACCGCTTGGCTTGCTTAATTGCAGCACATGTTTCACACTCATGAATAACCTGGGCAATAGTGTCCATTGTTAAATCCACCCCTCAACCACAAGCCCATTTGTATGTTGCATCTCTGCCCTGATGGCCTGAGGTGTCATGGGCCCACTGGGCCAAAAATAATTCCCCCTTATGTTGCCAATCTAAGTCCATCTGAGCCACTTCAATCTTAGCAGCTTTATCCACTTGTTGGTTGTTCTGGTGTTCCTCAGTGGCCCAACTTTTGGGTACATGAGCATCTACATGGCGCACCTTCACCACCAGGTTTGGCACCCGGGCAACAATATCTTGCCACAGTGCAGCAGCCCAGATGGGTTTACCTCTGTGTTGCCAGTTGCTCTGCTTCCATTGCTGCAACCACCCCCACAGGGCATTTGCCACCATCCATGAATGAGTATAGAGATGAAGTATTGTCCACTTTTCCCGTTCAGCAATGTCCAAGGCCAGCTGGATGGCTTTCACCTTGGCAAACTGACTCGATTCACCCTCTCCTTCAGCAGTTTCTGCAACTTGTTGTCAAGGACTCCACATGGTTGCCTTCCATCTCCAATGCTTTCCCACAATACAGCAGGACCCATCAGTAAGCAAGCTGTACTGCTTTTCGCTTTCTGACTGTTTGTTATATGGTGGAGCCTCTTCAGCATGCATCACCTCTTCCTCCGGTGACATTCCAAAATCTTTGCCCTCTGTCCAGTCCATGAAGACTTCTAGAATTCCTGGACAACTGGGATTTCCTGTTTGAGCTCGCTGTATAATTAGTGCAACCCACTTACTCCACGTAGCATCGGTTACATGAGGTGTAGAGAAGACCCTGCCTTTGAACGTTCAGCCCAGGAGGAGCTGTGCTTCAGTGCCAATCACTTCCAAAGCAGCTTGAACCTCTTCATAGGCTGTATCTCTTTTTCAGTTGGGGTGTAGCTGGCCTCAGATCCTCTGTATCCCCAACTGCAAAGTCCAATGGGTCGACCTCAAATCTCCCCTGGAGCTTTCTGCCAGAGGCTCCAGGTAGGACCATTCTTCCCAGCTGTGGTGTAGGGTACATTTTTTACATCTGGCCCTGTCCAGACTGGTCCAAGAGCTACTGCATGAACTATCTCGTGTTTACTTTGCTCAAAGGCTTGTTGTTGCTCAGGGCCCCATTTCATATCATTCTTTTTCTGGGTCACATGATAGAGAGAGCTTACGATCAAATTGTAATTTTGGATGTGCATTCTCCAGAACCCCACAGCACCCAAGAAAGCTTGCATTTCTTTCTTATTAGTTGGTGGACACATTGCTGTTATCTTGTTGATCACATCTGTGGGGATCTGGCGACACCCATCTTGCCATTTTATGCCCAAAAATTGAATCTCCTGTGCAGATCCCTTGATCTTATTTGTTTTATAGCAAAACCAGCTTTCAGCAGGATTTGGAGTATTTCCCTCCATTTCTCAAAAACTTATTCTGCTGTATCACCCCACACGATAATGTCATCAATTTATTGCAGGTGTTCTTGAGCTTGCCCCTGTTCCAGTGCAATCTGGATCAGTCTATGGCAAATGGTAGGGCTGTGTATCCACCCCTGGGGCAGTCAGTTTCAAGTGTACTGAACGCCCCTCCAAGTAAAAGCAAACTGTGGCCTGCACTCCTTTAATAAAGGATTTTAGAAAAATGCACTAGCAGTATCAATCATGGCATATCACTGAGCTGCCTTTAACTCCAGTTCATACTGAAGTTCTAGCATGTCCGGTATGGCAGCACTCAGTGGTGTTGTGACTTCACTCAGGCCATGATAGTCTACTGTTAGTCTCCACCCTCCGTTAGACTTTCACACTGGCCATATGGGGCTGTTAAATGGTGAGCAGGTCCTGCTGATCACTCCTTGACTTTCCAGTCTACGGATCAGCCTAGGGATGGGAATCAGTCTTGGTTGAGGTCCGGGGTCAAGAAATTACCTCTTCTTCTCCCACTTCCTCTGATCCACATAATCATAACTCTTGTTCAGATGCTGTCCCATGTAGTAAGTGCATTGGTTCTTCAACTGTCTTCACTGTACAGGTTGCATATCGTGCCTCTTTTTTGCTTTTCCCCTTGTGTACAGGGGCAACCAATATTGACATGAATTGATCCTTTGATTTAGCTGCAGTGATTATCACTGTGGTTGGGGTGGTTGCAGTATCTGTTGTTGGGGTTGGTGCAGCCACTGTGCTTGGGGATTGAGTAGCACCAGCAGCTGTGCTGCCTGTTGCTGTCGAGGTTTGAGTAGCTGCTGTACTTGTCACAGGGTTTGACGTAGCTGCTGTACTTGGAGTAGCTGCATTGTCTGTTGAAGTCAGTTTCCCACATGTGGGGCAATTGCAGGGGTCAGCACACCTGCAGTGCAAGGGATGAGCCTCGCCCTGGGGAAACCACCTGCCTGATGATGGTTTATCCTGTGCCAGGTAAGTATAGTAAGTCAAAGTCGAAGTCAGTAAGCCCCTACAAAATATGCTCCCTCAACCCCTTTAAAGGACAGGGAATTTGACACAATGCTGTGGAGCCTATAGTTTAAACTATGCATACCAAGGGTATGCTAAGTTACTCACTGTTCTACCTGTCATGGACAATTTGCTGGACTACTGATTGGAGGCCATGTTGGCAAAAGTTTGTCTCTCAAAGCAATTTTACAAGAGGAACATGGACACGAATTTAGGAGACTAAATCCATAAAATGTTCCTATCACAAAGGCAGTCTAGGGAAAATATTTCAGAGTAATTGCCCCAACGTTTCCAATTCTTTGTAGTAAAACTGAAAAAAATTCACAAGTGAACATTAGAAAAGGTGCAAGTAGTATCGAAAAACGAAAATAAAAAGCGTTGTTTAAAGCATTCTCTACAGAGTTGAAAAAGAAAGTACATAGGAAGATACAGACATGATCTGGGAAAACATTAAAAAAGTTAAGTGAAGTTACAGAGTGATAACTACAAACATCTGCACTCTCCATAGTCAGGAAAGACAGTATCCCTAAAATTTTTAGCATCTGTGAAACTAAAATTAATATTTTAAGCATTCACTGAAAACACTGATAAAAATTTAGCTAACTATCCCTATGGACTTCTTCCATGTTAAAATGGTATCAACTTCCATTAACAGAAATAATGAATTTCTAAGATACTGAATTTAATGAATCAAATTAGTTCAATAAAGCCCCATAAGTAAGGAAATTAGGTTTATGGTAACCTATTGTATTGTGAATATGGAGAGAATTCTACTGAGAAGATTCAAGCTCTCTAAGCAAAAGATTTTTTGACAAAATCCTTAACTAATTTCTGAAAGTGAGCTGCTTTTAATATACTTTGTATTAGTCTGGGATGCTCAATAGATACTGAAAATGTCAATTTACCCAAGTTAAATCTTCCAATAAATCATCTATTCAGATAAACTACTATTAAGTAGGTTTCTGAGATGAAGAGTGGAACTTTTTAGCAGATGAGGAAGGGTTCAGCCTCAAACATCTGATCTATTCTTACCCCTGAGATGAGGGGACCATATTTTCCTGAAGGACATTGAATTTAGGTCTCCCAGTCCAAGCAAGCATTTGAACAACTGTCTACATTGCTGAGACAACCCATTTTTATCTAATAAACATTTAATTTTTACACAGAGTTGAAATTAAACATGTCATTTGAGCTCACTGCCTTTATATAGCCACCACACTTTGAAAGAGGTGCATAGGAAGACCTCTGATCCCCATTCCTCTCAAGTAGTCAGGTTCATGGGCAAGACACTAACTTTGATTTTGCCATTAGCTCTAAGGGAACACTCAGGGTACTGCATACTAAGGAGTAACGTGGTAATGTTAGAAAAGCAATGAAGCTGTCGCCATAGAACAATTTTGTTTGTACAAACCTCCTGATCCCCAATAAATAATTTCCTGAGAAAAGAATCAGAAATGGGATTTTTCCTCTGGGAAAGGAAATGGGTAACTTCTAGCATATATGTGCTGTAGACAGAGTTATTATATAGAACTGTTTATATTTTAGAAAGAAACACTACATTTAGTTTTTATTCCAGTACAAGAAAAAATGCTATGACATATTTGGACCACAGCACATTGTAATTTCCTCAGCCTGAAGATGAATGTCAGCTAATATATGGTCTCTTTGAACCTGTGGTAGCTGAGATCCATTTCCAAAATGGATTAAGAAATCACTGTATAGAAAAGGAATGGAGAATGACTATTGTCATGACTGTTCTTCAGGAATGCTATTCAGAAAATAGGTTTATATATTTCAGCTACACATACAGTAAATGCCCATTTTCTTATTTGCTTCTCTTTATGCCATTGATATTTTCACTCCCTGGTACTCAAACGTGTCTGAAATGATGATTTCTCAAGCTCAAGAAGAAATATAAAATCCAGTTGGCTCATTTCTTGGCAATAACTGTATTCATTACTGTCTATCCAGACATTTCAATAGTGTACTGTATAATGTTTTGTTAGGATAAAAGCTGTGAGAGATGACCTGTTATGGAAATGTCAATCATTACGAAAATAACCATTTTTTAATGGAACTTAATTCATTTGCATGTACTGATCCACTGAAGTGAATGTTAGAAAGTATTATATTGTTATGACAGAGATAATAAGGCATATTCCTCTTAACAGAGTCCAAATCTTTCTTAACAATCCTTGTCTTTCAATTTTACACTCAAACTTTAACAGCTGGCTAGGCTCAGCTGTTTCCTGCCCTGTTCTTTAGGAGTGTAAACAGAAAATGCACAGTGCTAGAAGTGATGTTTACAAATGCTTTTTATACAAGAATAGACAGCATAAGCTTATCAATAAAAATATAAATGCAGAAATATTAGATGTGTTTGTATTGGAACAAAAAAATAAAACACTAGTATTGTAGGCCCAGGATCTGAGCAGCTGGAAAACAAAACAAGACAAAACACCACCACACAAACAAAAATACAGGAAATATAATATTTGCTAAAAAGTAGTAATAATATCTGCACATGTAGTTTTCCTGCAGTTTCTTACCCTGTAAACTTGAAAAACCCTATTCTAGAAAAGTAATTAGGGCAACTGTTATTTCTTCAAAGCTTTCTGACCAGACATTTAGTCAGCATAACAGGCCTTTTTATAGTTCTTTATAAATAATCATCTGCATTTACACATCTGATGTTTGTATAAGATTACCTGTACCTGGTTAGCTCAGGGACATGTAGGAAGTTGAAACTATAACTTAGAATACCTATAGCTCCATATGTCTTCCAGAGATAAGGAATTTTCTAGGAACCAACTGAAGTAAGATGCAAAATGGCTAAGAGGTCACCAAGTCATCAGCATACCTCCTTGTAGAACAATGAAATAAGAAGTCCATAACAATGAAAAAAATTTATGAAGTATACACTGCACTATAGTTTATGAGCTACCTTAGGTAGTTTATGAACTACCTTAGGTATGATCACTGTCATGTAACACAAAAAGACTTACAGTTTGATGGTCCTTAAAGAATGCAAGACAGAACACTTGGCACAACAATGGATTCACACAAAGTTAAGATAAATATATTTAGTCTGGTGAAGTGTTTGATATCTTTCTATTCTGTAGGCAAATATATGGCAAAATCATGTAATAGACATCATCTGTTTTGGAAAGGGAGGTAAATCAAGGTCCTGAAAACCCCGGAAAAGCATCTAAAGCAGGTTGAGGTAGTTTTTTTAGTGCTCATACAGCATAGCCTACCATCCCAAAGACTTTATGAAAAAGTCCAGAAAAAAAGTATGTTTCTGATCTGCCCTCTGTCAAAAGTCTTTTTTTTTTTCCTTCAGCATCAGTTAATGTCACATATAAGCTCTTGAGAGTACAGGAATTCCACTGACATGTTATGTCTGTACTACATTTTAAAAGCTATTTTGAAATGGCTGTTCATTTTGGGTAAGTTTCTGATTCCACACTCCCTCATAAGAAAGATATTAGATATAAAAATCACCTCTGTCATGAAAAAATGGCAGGGAATTTAACCCCCAGTTAGACAGTGATAAGTTTTTTCCCTTGAATAGTGATGAGCCATGAAAAGGGTTTTGAACACAGACCCATTTGTTATTTCTGGGTTAGACAGCAGCAAAACAGCAAGAAAGGTATTTTATTCTGAGAAAAAGAGTATATCAAATGGTGAGAGACAGCACAACCAATCAATTTGCCATGCTCATTTTGGAAATTGTTATGGCTGAACCACTGAGACTTGATTTGTGGGTTTCAGACCTCCTGTTTTCCAATTTTGCTAATATTAAGTTGAAAATACATTTGGCAGGAACATTTTTTTTTACCAAAGCCCACAAACAGCAGTTTCACAAAGAAACTTCTAAACAAATATATACCTTATACACTGTGAAGTACAGTACAGTTATAGAAGCTTACACTCATCTGGTTTTACTTTAAATTTAGCCTTGGATGTAAAAGGTGGCTTTCCTTGTTGCATGTTGGCTGACTTTTTCAGCATCATCTTTAAAGCAAATTATGTTCCTCTCAGATGCCGCCTGTTTCTGGAAAAGGAAGGGGTAGGGGAAGTTGTAGGCAGTAAGCATCCCCTTGATTTAAGCTCCTAGCCTTGACAGTACAGCTATGTGAACCAGATGGGAACATAGATGTTGACAGATATAGCAACATTATTTAGGATTATCTTTTAAGTACTTGCTGAAAAATCTCTTATTGAGGCTAAAATATTATGAAGTGGAAAAAAGGAGCCAAGCTAATGAAAAAAAGTATTGTGGTTAAGAAAGGCTAGCTACCACTTTCCATTTTATTTCCAAACAATATCCAATAAAGACGAACTTCAATAAATATAGACATCTGATAACTTTCTTATTAGCTGGGCTGCACTCACAAAACTGGTAGACTTTACTGTACTTGTCTATTTTAGGTAGTTTCATATGTCATTTTCATGCTTTAGTTTAACAAGATTTAGTAAAAACCCTTCAAATTGTGGCAAACAGATCCACTAATAACGTATCATTTGCTAGTGTTGTGTTATAACATTCTTTTATTACAAAGAGCATACTTGAACTGAGATAAAAGGTGTAAATGTTGTTTCCTGTTTCTATGTTTCCTCTTTCCCTAAAGACAGCAACTTCTAAAATAACTATTTTGCAAGTAAATCACACATTTTGAACACAGGTAACAGATATCAAAAGACACTGTAGACTGCTTCTGTGATACCAGAAAAATAAATAAGTAAATATATATACATGTATTTGTTTATCCTGCCTTGTGTCTCAAAATTCTCTTCCATACATCCTGACACAAAAGTAGCACCAGCCTTCAGAAATTATAAGAAATACCAGATTAAAATTATGTAAGAATATACAGCATTAGAGAGGTAATTTAAGCAACCAGGCTGCTCAGATTTCTTTCATCTCCAAATGAAAATCCAGAGCTGGTGAAAGCTTGAGACATCAAAACCAATGTGCATTCAAAAATGCCTCTTCTTTTCCAATTTGATTTCCAGTATAAAATCCTTGTTTGTCACAGGCTGCATAATTTTAGCTGTCTATGCTGATGAGGAAGTATAGGTCACAAAGTTTAATGACTTGGCACCTGCGGTTTGACAGATTGGTATCAAAATACCAGCTGCTACAGGATTTGGACACCATTCATTTGCAGAGATGTTTCTCAGGATTGCTTTCTGTCGTATCTTTTCTTTTAGTGTGAGTCCAACATAAAAAAATGCATATATTACATCATCAGCTATGCTTCCCTGATAAAAGCAACTTTACAGAATAGATTTGGCTTTGTGGATTAATAGAAAGGCACAAAATCTAATTTATTAATTCAAACATGATACTGGTTTGACACCCTAACAGGCCAAATGCACTGAATGAGTATAACTTAGCATCTTGTTTCATACTTGGTTTCTTTTGGTTCTCTTATATATCCCACCCAGGCACAGTTTTTGGAAGATTATTAAGAGCAACTATGAGGTATTTTCCTGGTGACTTCAAAGCTGTAGACAGAGCAGTATAATCCAACAAAATTCAGTTACTTACACTGGGAAAAACCCAATTCTATAATGTTTTTCACTCCTTCCAGATTTGCAAGTTTAATTCTCAGAGTGGTTTCTCTTCTTTATTGGGGGAGGAGGAGGGGGCAGGTTATGTTCAGGAATACCCAATCTGATACTGAGACATTGGAACATATGAGACAACTTTCTTTCCGTCAAGGTCATGCTATGAAATTACTTGCAGGAAACATTAAAAATTAATTCATGCAAAGTCCTGTCCTCAGCAGTTCTATCACACTGTGACAATGCCAAAACCAAACGTCAAGTTTTCCTACTTTGTTGGAAAAACATCAGTTTTCTATCAAAATATTTTAGGTCATTTTTTTTGCAATTTCATTACTACAAGAAAGAGATTTTTACTGAGTCAAAGCACATTTTTTCATTTTTCACTGGCAGAATTTGATGAAATAATCAAATAAACAATCAGAAAACACTCAGTAGTAATCCTTGTTTGAGTGAATCACTACAGACCTCCTCAGAATCAGAGCATCTCACATCACTCTCTACGTGGGGCTGGACTGTATGATTCACAGTGCACAAAAGAGCAGTTTTTAAAATGCCTCTATTTCAGTTCTGTTTCCCACTAACAATAAAAGTAAAATATTGGAATCCTCCTGGGGATCGAAGTTCAGAATAAGAAGCAGTATGTAAATATTTTAAACTACCTCCACTGGACAGTCCACTTTGAAAGCACCAGTTTCTTGCAATGACATTAACTAAGCACCTCAATATGCAATTTCTAATCTTCCCGTTGTAACTAATTTAAGCTGTCTAGCTTTATTATCTGATATTCCACCACAGGTTTCTGACATCTAGAATTTAGTGCTCTACATTGCAAAGTTGATATCAAAACACAAGCTGACTTTAAACCTCTGCCTTTCTAACAGTGCAAGAATTTCCACATGCTTCTCCTAGCAGACTTTTCAGACCTGTCATGCCCACAGCATATCTGAGGTTATTCCTCACAGCAGATCTTGATGAAGAATACTCTGCTATGAGTACTTAGAGCTGTTGCCCTTATGCTACCAGATAAAGTTAATGAACAAGGTTATGCTTCTTCTGATCACAGTGGAAATAGTGGGCAGATTCTCCTAAGCTGCATATCTATGTCATTTTCCCCAGCTGCAAGAAGAATCTGAAGTTACCTCTATCCCTTGTGAGACCCAAGGAATGTCCTCACACATATGAGGAAGTAAGGACTTTCAAAACGTAGGAAACAATAAATAGGGAAATAAAAACATGTATGGCTTTTTGAAGGCTGCTTTCAAGTGTAAATTAGAACCTCACATGAGATCAGGTGTAGCTGTGGACATGGCAAGTGCCTGCATATGCTTGTGTGTGAAGTCAGTGGTGAATTTTCACTCAGAAATCCAACCTCACCTTGATACTTCCCTAATCCTAAAACGTCTATCCTTTCAATTCCATCCTGATATGCAACAAGAAGCTACTGCAACTTAATCTTGTACTTCCTACAAGCAGTTTCCATTCCATAGTATTTAACCTGTGCTGTAAATTAATTAGAAAACTACTGACCATCAAACTCACCTCAAAGGGATGAAATTATGACAGCATCAGTTTTGATTTTGTGAATAGTTTTTCAATTTTTCACACCTGAAGACTACATACTGTGAAATGTTGGCACTCTGTGAGAAAATGATACATTTTCCATTTATGTAAAATGTTCAATATGGAGCAAGAGTCTATCTGTCACCACTGAAGGCATTCCTTCAGTTTTAGTAATCTGGCTATATGATTAGGAACCCTGGGTACTTTAGGAACTAATCCACAGGGTTGTAGAGGATTAGATTTTTAATTTGAATCAATGAATGTTTTGATGGAGATAAAATGGTAAATAGCCATGTTACATCTCAACACCTACTGATCTGTACAAGCTGGTTGCTGTGCTACAGGTTAACTTGGCTTACTTGATTGCATTAATTTACACTCATAATTTCCCCTTCAGCTCTTCTGGTTTGCTATAACATGACCATCTTTGGGGATGATTTGAGAGATCTTCTAGCAAGCATAATGTTTAATGGAGATGAACCAACAAAATCAAGAGACGTGTTTGCCACAACAGTGGCTTCTTTATCATCTGATCCAAAACTAAGTACAAACAATACCTTACATGAACAAAATGCAGTGGTTTTATAGACCCCTGAGTCTGATCTCAGAAATAAGGTAAAAAATATAATTCTTTTCCATAAACAATTGCAGTAGGTTAAAGCAAATGGCAGTAAGGTGTTGCTCATCAAATACTGTGCAAAAAAAGCCACTTTTAGTCTAAATATTTACACTGCAATCAGACTGGCTTAAGAACCCGGTCTACAACTATCCTCTGCGCAAAAGTAGTTTTAACTTAAGTAAGATTTTTTAATATTTCCCCTCTTCTTCCAATCTTCTGCTAAAATTGTTTAATTACAAAGAAATATCTATTTGATATCAATATATGTATGTAAATATTTTTACTACTTATCCCAGTTAACTCCCATAAACTATTTTCAGTTATTTCAGCTAAAATCAAATGGAGATTTGAAAACAAATAAGTGTTGTAGTAAACCAAACCCTGCCAATGTTGCTGTAGTTTAATAATTTTTTTTAAAGAAATTGTTATTCAGGATAGTCTCTTCCAACAATAATTGCATAAGGAAATTTTTATTTGCTAATATAAAGAGAATCTGAATCTGAGGGTACAGAATGTAATGTCCTTTGGCAAATTTTTAGCAGGACCTAGAAGGAAATTAATTCTGCAACTCTTATTATTGTTAATGAGAACTATTCAGCCAAATCTTCATGCACGAGTCACATTTAATATGTACCCCTTATGTTTTTTTTCTGCATAATATTTTAAATTAATTTCCATAAACTTCCCAGCAGTTATTTAATACAGTAGATCTAATCCTGATTCCATAAAGATTCATTGATTCACTTCAGCATAAGCCTGAAAGTGTAGCAATATTAAAAGGAGCAAAGCATCTGACTGAACACCTTAAATTAAATACTTGCCCCGACATAACTAACTTCAACAAGCTAGGCCAAATTTACACCAGTGAAAGTAAAACCAGAACCCTATTTCTGCAAACCAGTTTGGTCCTTAGCTCATCCATGGTGATATTTCCTTATCAATAAGCTTTCAGATGTGGTCTATCAACACATTGCCTGCTTGCTGTACTGGTGATTGCTGCAATGGGATTCAGTTCCAATCTTCCTAATTCTTCTCTTAAATTTGAGACTAATACAAGTTACTTCAATAAAAATTTACTTTTGTATGAGAGGTACTGAGGAAAATTGATTTCTGTTTGTTCCTCTAACCTCACTTGCAAGAAAACAATAATCTAATATAATTCAATATTTGTCCTGTCATTCACTGCTTTTTGCATATGGTTCTTGCTTTTCTTAGCATCTATTCTAGAAGGAACTGCTGAGTTCAGCATAGTGAATACTTTTGTATAGATGAAACTTTTTGGCTTACTTGCGTGCATCATAAGCCACACAGGTGGAAAAAACTCTACCAATGATTACACAAAATATATGGAGACAAAAATGTAAGGGTTGTGGCTATATGTGTCAGTATTGGCATGAATCTATTTAACTGCAGTTTTTCTGATTTTGAGACTTAATTCACTGGTGGTGGCTGAGGTGAATAATACTAAGCAGGTCTTCTCACTGTGTTGTATAGGTACCCACTTGCTCCTCTCCTGAAACCCAGGGACCTGAGAATGTAGGGTTTAGCACACCTGGTAATGACTTCCTTGAAGAAGCATATATGTGCATACCTGTATGTTTAGCACACATGTCACATGTGGAAACGTGTGTCAGTAAAAGTCCTAATACTATCTGAACCAGGTCCAACTTTTTAGAATTTAGCACCATGTGGTTGTGTTCAGATCTGCAGGCAAGCCAGTTATTGCACCCAATCAAATGCTGTTGGCTTTACACTTAGTTTCAGACAGAGCCAAATTAACAACTTGAACAATTTTGCCTTTGATTTTGCCACACTGTCTTAAAAACCTCCAGCCCACAATACCATGTGCCATGATACTGATCCTGCTAAACTCAGTTAGTGCAAGTTGCCTATGAAGTATAGCCAGTCATCTAGTTTGCACAGGTGAGTGGGTGTTGACAGTATGCTACTCTGCTACTTCTAGCAGAGGTTTCTGCTCCTCCTCATTGATACTAAAAAAACATCCAGAATTAGTTAGATTCAGGTATTTATGTAATGGATTCCACCCTGGCATGCTTACTATTGGCCCAATTTAAGGGGCTTGAGAGGATTTTTTTGTTCTCATCATTAACAATAGAATGTGGTTTTGTTCTTATATTTTCATTAAGAACTTGTACTATAGAAAGTAAGTTTATAAAGTGTTTGGATTATGTTATTCTGGGGAAAAGCTAGAAATGAGCTCAGAGCTTATCAGCTTGTAGTGCTGCTTAAAGGGTGGTTGTATTACGGAGTGGCCCTTAGAAAAAATGTAATTATACCTTCATGGTGCTGCAGTTGTTAATAAATCTTGCCTTAGTTGAGGGTCTCCATAAGCCACCTCTCTGTCCACAGCCCTGGTAGTTTGCAACCCAGAGAGAGCTACCATGAATAATGAGAGCTGTCTGCATTTTTATTCTAGGACTACCTCTATATGCAGCTTACAGATTTCTTATTCATTTTCTCCAATATGACTGTGCCATATGCTTATTGTCAGATTTTGCCATCTAATATCTTATTTGTAATTTCTAAGAACTAGAAAGCATGAAAAAGATATCAAAGTCTATAAGAATACAGCAGTGATGACTTTCCATAATTGTCCTGAAAAGTAAAAATGGAGGAATGAGTAGCAGAGACAGTGTAAGATTCAGTCACTGGTCCTTGTATTCCTGGGAGCAGACAAAATATTGGTGATATTTGAAACTACACAGACTGCTTTGTAAAACATTAACCCTAAATAAGCTTGCATTTCATTCATTTGGACAACAAAAGTACAACTACTAATCTCTGGAACTACTCTTCTAAATAAAAACAAGGGCATGCATAAATATTCATAGCAAAAATTATTCTGACTTAAAATAGTATAAAAATTTTATTCCAGCTGTCTTTCATCTTACAGAAAAAAAAATCTAATTAAGAAAATAAGCACAAAATCTCAAAAAGCCCAAACTCCATATACCACACAAACCTTGAAGAGTAATTAATTTAAAGGGAACAGAAGATATATCCCTACAAATTCATAAAGAAAACCCCATATAAAGTTGAAAATCTTATAAACATATAAACAACAAAGACCACAAAATATCCAGAGATTCAGGGAATTCATGGATTTACAGAAGCTCATTGCCTTTGAAAAAAAAAAAAGAAAAGATTTTTTATTATTTAGATGCTTAAATATCTGGAAAATATTTAGACATCAAACCAAAATAACAATATATCAAAATATAATTTAAAAAGTTATAAGAAATTAGTTATTTTAAGAGTGAGAACCAATTGTTATAAATTGGCAAGAAATGATACAAAGAGCAGTGAGATTCTGCTTCTGGCCTGGAAAGAGAGGAAGACAACATCTAAGCTAGGTGTGCTTGAAAAAAAACCCCAAACAAACAAAACAGGAAAAGAGAAGTGGTACACTGCAAGCTCAGCAACCCCTACCAACAGAGAACGTTTCTCAACTAAAACTCACTATATGTAGTTGAGTATCTCCTCCCTATTGAAATAAATCAAACCCACATATTTCACTTAAGTCTGCTTAACACTAATCCAAGCCACAGCCATAGCTCATGCCCTCCTGTTTTCTGGCCTATTAAATTATCTCACTATGGCATGCTCAGTACTCTTTGGCTAACTGTGCCACTGCATCATGGGAGACACTCACACTTAAAGACTATAACTTGGGTATCCCTTACATATGAGCCACAGAGTATAGGATATCTGAATTTCAACTAAATTAAAGTAAAGCAGTATGCACAATGCAGGGACATAACACTAAGTTAAAATACAGTACTTCAAACCTTTTTAAAAATTGCATGTTATGTGACATGTTTGAAAAATATTTAAACTTTTTATTAAAACCGGAAGTCAAACATGAAATGAATCTGACACATCAAATGACATACCTCATTTGTTTCATCTCTTCTACGAATGGTTTCTATAGATCAATGCTACTTGGTTTTGTTGAATACTGTAAAAACATTTATCATAACTATGAAAATTTGTCACACAAACCACAATCCTACAACTTTGTGGGTACAAGCATCCTTCTCCTAATTAATAAATTAAGCAAATCTGCAAATACACTCTTACATAAGAACATGATTGCTTCTAAACTGATGACACTGGGAAGCTTAGCTGGTATTCTTAATTGATTGAAGCATACCTCATAGGAATATGCTGTGCTGTTCCTATACTATTATCTCTCCTTTTTATATGCTGAGAGAATGGTGAAGTTGTCTACATTTCAAAGATATTAGGCTTGTTCAGTTTTACTTGCTTTTTCATTTGCTTTGATGGACAGTATGGCTGAGAAAACACCCAGCCCCAAAATTTCAAATGTGAAAGAAAAACCCTGAGGCTGGAAGTTTCTGCTTTTGAAAGGAGTCCTGTAAAAAACAACAGAAGTTCTTTGCCAGTGCAAGAATATGCCTTACCAGTCCTTACAGCCTCACACTATGAACCCTGAATGTACCTCTATGGCTATACAAGTATTTCCAGATATTAAGCTGTAACTTCAGACTTGCTTAATCAACAGTAATTCAACCAGAAATGTGATAGAAAAATCATTAGGAAAAATAATTTTGCTGACAAACATTTCTATTAAAAGCATCTTAAACTGGATTGGCTGCACACAGAAAATGCTTTTTCCCTCAAAACCAACTGTGATTAGTCTATAAAAAGATTAATTTTTCCTAGAATAGAAAGTCAAACCAAGAACAGCTTTTTCAGACATGTGTTAGCAATGGAAAATATATTTTGTCTCTGGCCAAATGTCTGAAATAATGTTTTATTCTGGAAGTGTTTTGCTATTTTATATTCCCCTCATTTTGTTATGTAGATTTCATGCTGTAGTCACAACACTGTTATTAATGCCACTAAGTTTTTTGTGTCCTTTAATAAGGAAACCTATGGTTTCAAATTAAAAAACACCACCAGAATTAACATTTGTGTAGTCATTGTGAAGGAGTGATTAGACTAATCAAAATTCTTTGATTAAAGAAT
This sequence comes from Melopsittacus undulatus, assembly GCF_012275295.1. NCBI lineage: Eukaryota > Metazoa > Chordata > Aves > Psittaciformes > Psittaculidae > Melopsittacus > Melopsittacus undulatus. Next base: position 97,671,508 of record NC_047528.1, read on the forward strand.
GCTTCCCAAGTGTCTGTCCCTGATAATTACTATGCAACCACTATATTCTAGGAGATATAGCTGAAGGCCTTCATGCATATGCTCTTCTACATAAAAAAAAATCTCTATTTCAATTTATACATATTTTCACATAGCTGCACAACCAGTGCTTTAGTGTTTTGCTTTTTTTTTTTTTTAACTAGCAAATCTTGTGGAACTTGCAGTGAAATCAGAATTGCTAACAACAGTATAAAAACCTTTAGTTCAGTTTTCTTAAGACAAAGGCAGACAGTCTCATTTTCTTCCTCAATTTTAAGTGTGATGCCAAATTTCAAGTTTAAGTGTGATGCCACAGGTTTACTTCATACCATCAAATCCAAGGCCTCCCAAAGTCAAAACAAAACACAAACAAGTACGACAACAATTATTCAAAAAAATCCACCTAATCTTAATACTATAGCCTTCATATGATGGCATGTGAATGTATCACACCTTTTTGATTTTGTAAAATAAACAGATTATTCACTCAATTTTGCAGATGCCTTCATATAACCAGTATTTTGACTCAAGCAAGGCATTGGCAGCCTTCACTAGTTAAGGACACAGAAGATACCCTGGGTAAAACCTTAGCTAAGGTAATTTTCAAAGCATTGTTAGTTGCAAACTTTTATTTTTCTTATAAAGTGTTTGACAGGAGAGAGGCAACAGCAGTAAGAATAATTCTGGAGGAGGGAGAGAGCTAACCTTATGATCATGGCACTTGTTCCAATACTGGGAAACTCAGGCTCCTCTCTGCCCTTTCCCCTGGGTTTCAGCCCTCACCTCCCCACTAGCAGATTGTCCTGTTTTTCCACCAGGAGGTTGCTCTGGGATGAGAGCCTTCTCCAGGTTTCCTGCTAAATTTGCTAAATTTTGCAGAAGGATCAAAGGCCAAGGTGCCAGTGAAGAAAAGAAAGAACCTGATTCTACATTTTGGGAGAAGTCTGTATTTCAGTGCCTGCTCTGAAGACTTTGAATATACTTTACAATAAATAAAATACATAAACAGACTTTCAAACAAAGACTAGAATTATCCACTGGATTCTTCTCCTCCCTTGAAAGCGTAGCATAGATAAAAGTGAGTTACATCCTGAGTGTTGAAACCAAGAGGAAAAGATCGCAAGAGAAAATGCTCTTCATATTCTCTGGTCACATTTTTAAACAAAAGTAAACCCCCCTGCAGGGAAGGTATACTGACTTAGATTAGGTATACTAAGCACATAAATATCAGATTTTTTTTTTTTCTCCAAGCATAAGGCAGCAGAATCATTTCTAGTCACAATTTGTGGCTTTCAACATGCTTTAAATATAAACTCCATGCTACTCAGCTATGAACAAGACACAAGAACATTCTCAAATGGGAAGGTCAGAAATAAAATATTAATCATCTGGCTAATTTTACTGGCAAAATCTATGCACAGTTTCGAGAGCTGCATGCTTTTACTTAGACTGTGAACCACTCTTTTACACACAATAACAACTTGCCCAAGGTCAGACCACAGACTCAAAGCTAAGAGCAAGTTCCAAGATCAAAGGAGGTTTTAACCACTGTATATTCTTATCTCACCAAAGTTTAAGAGCAGTTCTAACACAGAACATAATTGCTGCATATTTAATTGAAAACACTATATAGGATAATAACAGTCCATCTTTACAGCATATAGAAAATATATACACCACACAATCTCAATTTTTTCCTCCACTCACAATGTTTGAATTATTTATACAAGTAGTAATTGGAAGGATGATTAAATAAAACCACCCGGAAGAACCGGCGCATAAATTTCACTATGTTTCTGCAGTCACATTTAGTATCACAACAAAATATACATAAACCATAAACCAAGCTTATGTCTTTAAAGATAAACATACAAATAAATAAAACTATTTTAAATTCTTAATTGATCCCTCACCTGATAAAGGGTAGCTTAATGCTTTCATGTTGTGTCTTCTTTTAGAATACTGCAGGAATCACCTTCCATAAGAGCCAAAAGCAACCAGCACTAATAGCACCTAATGTGTGCTAGAGCCCATCCACTCACACCACAGTTGCAGCAGTGATGCTTTTCTGGCAGGAAAGAGAAATCACTGACATTGTTGCATCTGTAATAAAAACTGTTGGTGATTTGGTTCTCTGCCAGGCACAGGTGTTTATCTGATAGCTGTTCCTAGGAATTAATGTTGTGCTAAGTGCTCTGGAGGAAAGGAAAGCAAAAACCAAAATGGGATCCATCTGTAGGGTTTTATGTTCGTATTGAGGCAAGACTGATACCAGTCTTTATAAAGCTGACAGGGGAGGTAGCTAGAACAGACAAAAAATGCTTTCAAAATAAATAAATAAATAAATAAATAAAATTAGTCACTTAAACCCAGTTCCTTTCAATGTTTTTCCACTCTATCATCAATCTTTATTCACTGTGGCACAGCTGGCAAAAAATTACAAGGCAGATCATTACAGGTGAAAACTGAACCACAGTAGCAGACCAGTGTGCAAAAGCCTGCTTAACAAACAACATACATTTGGTTTGTTGTTGCTTTAAACAAAGGTTAAATTTTCTAAAAATATTTTCTGAGACATGAGCAAAGAATAGGTCTACTTCCTTTCATCTCATTTAAAATTTTGCTTAGTCTCAGTACTATGTTTCATGTTTAAAATATTCATGCTCGTGGTCTACTGATACTGAAAAATTAAAATCTTTTAGCATGAAATTTAATTTCATGCATTACTTAATAAATGTTAAAAAAATATCTAATCTCTTCTTTCGTCAAAAGAACAATATTTTATTACCAAAGAGGTTACAGGACATTAGCATGACTCGAAAAGTTAAGATAAGGATATCACATTTATCATGTATCCCACAATTATTTAAGTTCTTTGCTTTTACAATGTCTGGTACAAGGAAACCCTGATCCATAAAGTACAAGTAAATAAAACCAATAAACCACAGGATTCAAGATCTCTCAAGTCCTGTAGTGCCTTCTTGGTGCTACAGTGGTACTCGAGGCAAACACAGATATATTTAGTTCTTCCTCCTGTATCTGCCCTAGTCTAAACAACCACACTTACTTTGTTAGCCATCAGTTACAGATGATAAAAGAAGAAATTACCAGGACCTTTTAACTGTTAACTTGCAAGTCTGCTTATGTTAGTTCCTTCTTGCAAGGACCTTTCCTCAGCTATCCTGGGACAATCCTAATCCTAAACCCAAGATTTTCCTGTGATAAAACATACACACTTTGAATTTAAACATGATTTAATCTAATTCTTTAACTTTTCTGTAGTTTTGGTTGAAATCCTAGCTCCAAAAGTATTGAATGTAAAGCTTCCACTATCTCCAACAGGGACACAACTCCAGAAACTGGGCCTATCTATCTCCTTACTTCATAATTGGAACTAGGACAACATTAATTTAGAACTGACAAGAAACCTTCTCCCTACCCTCATGGGATGCAGAAAAATAATGCTGTCAAATCCCATTAGAGATGAATCTTAAGTGGGGTCAGAAGAAGCAATGGCAAAATCTGCTTACAAGGAGCAGACTGCCATTCACAAAAGAGTTCCACACACTTGAGAACAACTACAACAGAAAATCACCTAAATAAATACAACACAAGTAACACCTAGAATAAAAGGCTGCAAAATAGAAATAGGCAAAAAAAAAATCACTAAAGAAATACAGCGAACTTTAGTCTGATTACATTCATGAGACTCAGATGAAATTAGTGCTGTAAGTAGTCAGGGTAGTTAATAATCTCTGTGTATGGCAGTTGATGTATTTTTAATGCAGTGTAGGTTTAGACAATAATATTTATATAGGAAAAAAATGCATTTTTAGGTGTACCTGCAAAGCTTAATCTTCTACTGATCCAACATTGCTATAATCCTTGCTGTTTAAGTATTCCATTATTTATGCCCTTTCCATGCACCTTTAAGCTAATTAAACAACTATTTTTCTTCCTCAAGCAATAATTAATTCCACTACAAGTTCTCCGGAAGTGAAGTGTTTTAGAATCAGATATTCTGCAGTCTTAGATTTGCAGATCCTATACATCAATGGGAAAGCTTAACATATGCCTGCAATGAATAATTTGCAAACACACACAAAAAGTTGGCTTCACTATAACCACCAACACTGTATTTCTCCCCCTTTGTCTCCCACCTCTCCTCCTGCTTCTGGCAGATTAGAAGTCCCTAAAAATCTATTTGGAAAAGAAAATTAAATGCACAGTGCAGCTTCTGTTGAAGGGATGTGTGCAGGCAGGGTGCACACTCTATTTTTAACTAACAAGAGTTATTATTTGCTATGAGTTGATTCCATTTAGAAAATGAGGGAAGACAAAAGCCCAGATTTGCAGGAGCCATTTACCAAGTATTCTCTAAGGATAGACTGGATGATTCAAACATGTGGCACAGCCTTGCAGCAGGACCTGGGCATCCGGCATCTGACCTCCATGATGAAGCCAGACTTTGTGGGACAAAAAACAACCAAGTTCTGGTTCTCCTAATGACAGCTCAGGTCTGTAGGCTATGGGGTGACAGAAGTCCTATGATAGCACTACAGCGCTGAAAATATGCCCCCTAAAAATTTCCTCATTGAGTCTAAGCATTTAGTTTTGTTTTTTAGCATAAAACCAAAGATCAGTCTTTGAGTGACACATTGCCCAGCTTTACCCTTGCAGAGGTGCATTTTTCAGCTAAGACCACAGTCCAAACATCAGCAATAGCAGTGAGACACAGTGGGTATAAGCAAAGGTTGTACAACCTGTCATGGTACAAATATCTTAGAATGGACTGGGTTGGATGGGACCTTAAAAATCATCTAGTTCCAAGCCTCTAGCCACAGGCAGGGGTATCTTCCACTAGACCAAGCTGCTTAAAGCCCCATCCAACCTGGCTTTGAACAATTCCAGGACTGGACGGGTTCCAGTCTTCCACAACTTCTTTTGGCAACCTCTTCCACCCTCACAGCAAAAAACTCCTTCCCAACATCTAATCTAAATCTACCTTCTTTCAGTTTAAATTACTCCGATCCCTCTGATCATCTCAGTGCCCTTCTCATAGACTCCTTTGTCCCTGTCCCTCTTGTGTTAAGGGTACCAGAGCAGGGTGCAGTACTCCAGGTGGGTTCTCATGAGAGTGGAGTAGAGGGGTAGAATCATCTCCCTCAATTTGCTGATCACACTCCTTTTGAGGCAGCCCAGGATATGGTTGGATTTCTGGGCTGCTAGCACACACTGCCTGATCTTGAGCTTCTTGTCAGCCAATACTCCCATGTCTTTCTCCTCAGGTTTGCTCTCAAATCCTGCCTCTGCCCAGCCTGAGGTTGTGCTTGCAATTGCTGCTACTCAGGTGCAGAACCTTGCACTCAGCCTTGCTGAAATTCATGTTTCACATGGGTCCACCACTCAAGCCTGTCAAAATTGCTCTGGATGGCATGCCTTCCCTCTAACATGACAACTGCAACCACAGAGCTTGGTGTTGTCAGACTTCCTGAAGGTGCACTCAATACCACTGTCCATGTTGCCAAAAAAGATGGGAAACAGCTCCAGCCCAAACAACCTGTGAGGAATACCAGTCATCACCGGTTTCCACTTGGACAGTTCATGCAAGGTAAGGTTCTATATTATTCTTAAGGAGCACCAAGCACATTTCTCTAGAGCAATACTTGATCAACTATATTTCCCATATAAAATCTCACAGCATGGTTCTTGTGCAGTCTTTCTGGCTGACGCATTGTTTGTACACCCATCTTTCAGACCCTCTCACATAATCCAAGATGTACAAGCTATTCTGTATGTCAATAACTACTAATGGCTTCCTGAAAAGGTTTCAGTGTAAGTTCAGTGAAAGGTATAATTTAGGAAGCAGATTTAGCAAGCAGCAGATAAAACAATTAGACTAAAGATCTTTTGTGAAAGAAGTGGCTGGCAGTATACCAGCAGTGAAGGCTGACTTTGTAATTTAGCAAATAGATTTTATAAGTGGCACATACAACAATTAACGGAAAAATCTTTTGTGAGCAAAATAACTCATCAAATATGCACAGAGAAAGTACATTTGCATGAAAATGATGTGTAGATTTCCACTGAAAAGCAATCTATTTTTTCCTGCCTTTTTTCCCTTCTTTGTGTTACTATGGTTTGTGGTAAGAGAGAAGCGGGAAACAGAGCACTTAATAGAGGAATAAATTCAAATTGGGAGTGTGGATGAATTTGAAGCATCAGTCTAAAAAACTCTTGCATCAGAATTCAATCATTCTGCTACCTTAGCTATCCAAACCCTGTTTTTTTTTTAATCAAGCTTTCTTGTTTTATGATTGCTATGCTTTATTGCTTTATTTTAACAAGATGCCTGCATCCAAATGTTGACTGAAACAGAACGCTGTAAAATTATTTGAAAGGCCCTGACAGGCTGTAATTTCTGTTACGATGTGTGGAGGAAGGGGAAGTCTGTCACCAGATTTACTATGTAGTACTTGATCTCAGGTAACTATTTACTTACATGGCACTGCAAGTGCATATAAAGCTGTAAAATGCTGACAAAAAAAAAGCCCATGTTTATTCTGTGAAGAACTTAAGACTTTGGCTATCCGTTTGAAAAGTGTATTTGCCCCTTCAAATACAACAAAAGCTGCAGAAGATGGTGAGTGTTCCCTGTGATAATTCAAAGCTGAAACCATGTCTTCCCAGTTGTTCTCTCCAATCACAGTAAAGTCCCTGGGGAAGAAGAATAAATTTGTTTTTCCTGAAGAAGATAACAGGATTCCAGCTCTATATCTTGCTGGTGTGCTACAGAAGTTGCAGCACTACTCTAGACAGAGACTTACTGTTCAGCAGGGCCCTAAATCACTAGAGTGCATCAAGTATTTTAAGATAGTCCAAACTATTTAGATAAATGGACAATTTAGGTCATACATTAACTCAGCTTTGAGAAAAATGTGGACCCAGACACAGATTTTGTACAAGGCCTCCTACCTTTGCTGTTACAATGAAGAAATGGTGAGAAATCATGTGGCCACAGACAAAAGCTCCACAGTTACTTTTCTATCTTTGCTTTGTTTCCATGAATGGATATTTGGGTGATACCCAGTCTGCTAGACTTGAGCCCATTATATGATTCTGTCTGAACTGAAAAGGATATTAAAAATATTAACATATCTCTTTTCCATCCAAGAACAATAGAATTACATATCAGGTTCAGATGGGACATTCAAAAGACAGCTTCGCCTTTCCCTTGCTCTTGTTAACTTTCTTGTTTCAATTTTATTTTGGTGGGGGGGGGGGCAATTTTTATACATCCCAAGGTTGAGACTTTGTTCTTTATATATGTCCCTCAGTTAATAAAGCTATTCTAACCCTTTTCTCTCTTAAGAGCTTAATGGAGTACCAGGTAACATTTGTTCAAGGTATGTTAAACATCTCCAAGAGAATAACTCCTGCATTTCCAAACTCTACAATTAATTTATAAATTATAATACCATCTTTTGAAAACATAGAAACAGACTATAAATAAGTATATTCAGAGCAAATCTATACATTTGGCAAAGATACAACAGTAAGGTTACAGGTCTGACTTCCCCCCATTGAAGAAAAATTATTTGCTTCTATGAAAAAATTTTAAACACTTATTAAAATGTAAGTCAGTATTCGACTGGAGAACTCACTAGAGTGATAGGAATTGAAAAGTATAGTATTTCTGTTCAGATAAAATAAAATTCTCTAATAAAATTAAGTTGTACTTGTTTCTTGGCACTCTCAAATTAAATCCAGTAACATTTATGTTATTGCTGTAATTCCCAGTATTTAAGACCCTTTAGGATAGTCTCAAACACTTGAAGAAAGTTTTAGAGGTATACTAGAAACATTCTGTTCCTACTAAATTTTTCACTTTTCACAACTCCTGTTTTATTATACATGGAAAATACTTTCGCAGGCTGCAACAGCATAACAACTTAGCTGTGATCTCCCATACCCTACAATCTGCAAGCAAGGAGCTATAGCAAAATACTGGAATTTGGATTTCTACCTTCCTTTGTTTGAACAGCTGTCAGCTTGCCCTGCAGCATGTAATGCTAAAGCAATTCATTCTGAACTGTAAAAATGATGTGTCCACCTTAATTTTCAAATATTTATACACAGTATGTACCTGTTCCCTAGAAACAGTTTTAATTATTTCCCCTCAAGCAGCTATGATCGTTTTCCTCATCACTTTGTTTCAATACAACTTCTATCCCATTGATTGGTCAAACAAAAGATCTTCTAATAAGTGATATTTCAAAATGTCACTAAAGGGGAGGCTTATGGAAGGCACAGTAGCTCAGCACTTCTCACAGGATTAGCAGTATACCCTTTGTCTTCAGGAGCAGATATTCTACTTGTGTTTAAAAACACACTCATAACTTCGGACAGCTGTTTCGTAAACAGTTCAATCCTCCATAAAGCCACTTCTTTGTAGGACACAAAACCAGGAATCAAAAAGTCTGATTTGAGACAAACTCAATGTGACTTTCTTTCTCAGACACAATATTTATTCCCATTTGATTTTCAGCCTCAGTGCATCACTGTTGGAAGAGTGGACGTATCTCTAGCAGCACTACTGCCATCTTCCAGCAAAGACACATGACAACAATACGTCCATGCAAAGGCTGCTAATGGGGGTAGCTGTCAACCCCAACCTGGTGATGGATTTATTTTTAATTGCCTGTTCTGTTTCAATCAGGAGCAGCTGATTTGATCCTTTCCATACTTATTCTGGCAACAGAAATAAAAATGTCACCTGGGAATACAATTTAGGTGTACTCAAATGTAGTGTCAAGAGACACTACCAAAACCAGAATTTCAGCAAGATATAAAGCAAATGTAGATTTGGCCGTTTAAGCAGGATAACAGGGGTCTTTGACTTCTCATGTACGCAGAGAAACCTAAACTAGTAAAGCAAAAGCAACATTATTTGGTTTGCTTTTAAGAGTCTGTAAGCAGAAATAATGCAACAGCTGTTTTAATCGGTAAATAGGAATTATAAACGTTCATCAAATTTTAAGTTATGATTATTTTGACTACTTCTAAAACAAAGAGCTGAAAGATGCTTCACTAAGCACAAGTACTGGAACTCCAGCAATCTTCAGTTTAGGCTGTCTCAATTAAAAAGGGACACCATTTTCATTTTGGTGATGATGAGGTCACCTGACTGGTGCATAAACAGGAGCCAGCTTCTTCCAGAGTACTAAGTGAAGTACTACCATGATGCTTGGTAAGCCAAGGCTCTCTGAAGTCACTTCTGGTAAGCCTTGTCTATTGAGGCCCAGTTCAGGCTCTTCTGCAGGGCAGCTCATACCCCCATGCTCAAGGAAGTGCTTTTAGCACCATTTACAAAGCATCCTTTGTGTACACATAAAAAATGAAATATCCGCAACAAAGGAAAAAGAGGAAAAGAATAATCAATTCTCCTCCACACTTCATTCATCAAATTGTGCACAGAGTCCTGTCTCCTACTGGAATATAACTCTTTTGTAAAGGAACTCCAGCTTCTGGGCCCCTGCATGCACCTTCGGTTACCCCAGAGCTGAAAGGAAGGAAAAGCAAACAAGGAAACCACAGCTTGAGATGGAAAGAGGATATGGTGAAGGTAGAGTACTGGTGGTAGGCCAAGGTATTTTCTTCATCTCTAAATATGCACAGCGCTTGAAGATTTAACTGTAAGAATAAGACAGGCAATGCAGATGCAAAAAAGAATATTACTGTCAGTGAGACCCACCAGACCTACTGATGTCTTCAGTTTCTGTGAATTGTCTAGTTTCTGAAAGCATGCTTCAATGATGACCTGCAACTTAGGTATTTTAAGAGCTGGATGAAATCAGTTTCTCCTAAAATCTTGCTGCAGTTTAACCTGTGTGCTACAGACATAGAGCAATGAAATGTTAACTGCAAATGCAATGTATGTTGCTGTTATTTTGAATATAATTTCACATAAGTCACAATCCAATATTCTTAGACATTAAAGAGGTTGTCCACTAAAGCAACTGGCATTTTTCAGCCATTTTACTAAGTCATTTACTTGTATCCAAATAATAATTAAATAATTAAAATATCTATAACTAATAACTGTATCTTTTACAAGATTTCCCCCTCAGAAATCACCACAATCACCCATAACCTGAACTTACACAAGTCTATGGGACCTGATGAAATCCATCCATGGGTCCTGAAGGAGCTGGCAAATGAAGTTGGCTAAGCCACAGTCCATCATATTTGAAAAATCATGGCAGTCAGGTGAAGTTCCTGATGCCTGGAAAAAAAAAGAAATATAACCCCCATTTTCAAGAAGAGGAAAATGGATGACCCAGGGAACTACAGACCAGTCAGTCATGAGACTCTGTGCCTGGCAAAATCCTGGAGCAGATTCTCCTGGAGGGTATGCTAAGGCACATGAAAAACAACAAGGTGCTTGGTGACAGCCAGCATGGCTTCGCTAAGGGGGAATCCTGCCTGACCAATTTGGTGGCCTTCTATGATGGGGCTATGGAACTGTCGTGGTTTAAACCCAGAAACACAGCTTTTGCACTCACTCCCCCCCTCACTCCCCCAAATCCTGGAGAGTTAGGAAGGAGAATCCAAAGAATGTAACTCCCACGGTTTGAGATAACAGTTTAATAACTAAGGTATAACACAAATCACTACTGCTACTACCAATAATAATAATAATGAAAAAGGAAATAACAAGTGAAGAGAATGTGACACCTCACCAGCTGCCGACCAATAACTCACCCCACCCTGCCCGACCGAGCACCAACCGATACCTCCTTCAACCCCCTGAGTCCCAGCCCTTCCAGATCACCCTCAGTTACACCCTGGGCATGACATGCTGTGGTATGGAATACCTCTTTGGCTAGTTTGGGTCAGGTGTCCTGTCTCGGCTTCCTCCTGGCCTCCCCTCCTCCCTGGCAGAGCATAAGGCTCAGAAAGTCCTTGGACAAACCAAACATTTGAGCAGTAACTCAAAACACAGGTTCTATCAGCACTGTTCCCAAGCCAAAAGTCAAAACAGAGCACTGCACCAGCTACCAAGAAGGAGAAAATTGTCTGCTACTGCTGAACCCAGGACAGGAGCTGATAAACAGGGGTAGAGCAGTTGATGTCATCTACCTGGACTTGTGCAAACCGTTCAACACTGTCCAACACAACATCCTTGTCTCCAAACTGGAGAGACATCAGTTTGATAAGGTGGACCACTTGGTGGATAAAGAACTGGCTGGATGACTGCACTCAAAGAGTTGTGGTCAATGGCTCAATGTCCAGCTGAAGACCTGCAACGACCGGTCCTGTTCAACATCTTTGTCGGTGACATGGACAGTGGAATGCCATCCAGAGGGACCTTGACACACTTGTGAGGTGGGCTGATGCCAGCCTCATTAAGTTTAACCACGACAATTGCAAGGTCTTATCCTGGGTCAGAGCAATCTCAGGCACAGCTACAGGTTGCACAGAGAAGAGATTCAGAGCAGTCCTGTGGAGAAGGACTTGGGGGTGTTCATCGATGAGAAAATGAGCATGAGCTGGCTTCAGTGTGTGCTCGCAGACCAGAAAGACAACCATATCCTGGGCTGCATCAAAAGGAACGTGACCAGCAGGTCGAAGGAGGTGATCCAGCCCCTCTACTCTGCTCTCATCAGACCTCACTTGGAGTATTGTGTGCAGTTCTGGTGTTGTCACCATCAAAAGGACATGGAACTGTTGGAACAAGTCCAGAGGACGGCTAGAAAGATGATCAGGGGACCGGAGCACCTCCCATATGAAGACAGGCTGAGAAAGTTGGGGCTGTTTAGCCCGGAGAAGGCTGCGTGGAGACTTCATAACAACCTTCCAGTATATGAAGGGAGCCTATAAGGATGCTGGGGAGGGACTACTCATTAGGGATTGTATCAATAGGACAAGGGGTAATGGGTTAAATCTTAAACAGGGGAAGTTTAGACTGGATATAAGGAAGTAATTCTTTACTGTTAGGGTGGTGAGGCACTGGAATGGGTTGCCCAGGGAAGCTGTGAATGCTCCATCCCTGGCAGTGTTCGAGGCTGGGTTGGCCTGCAGGGGGGTTGGAACTTGATGGTCGCAAGGTCCTTTCCAACCCTAACTATTCTATGATTCTATGATTCTATAATCATTGCTTTTATAAATTTATGGGCAGGATGTGACGCTATATTTGGGGACATGGATTTATTTTTATGGAAATCTGTTGTTAGTCTTCACTGTAAGATGTCAAATACCTTGGACTTCAGTGGAGTTATATGTCTGAAAGTGTCTTCACAAGGAAAAGCATACAAGGTAAAAGCATGCAGGCATAATTTTCTCATACATTCTTTGTAGTTTGTATATGGACACAATATAGGCATAAATGTTCATGTTCCAGCTTTAAATTAGTGGCTTTAAAATAGAACTTTCTTTAATGGCTCCTCTTATTTCTTTCCTTTTAAAATATCTGCTATTAACAAATAATATGCTCATTAAGGTTTTCATCATCTTGAGCTCTCTCCCAGTAAGTAGTAATATGATCAGTGGTAATGATCCTTGACAAGTTTGACTTGTGTTAATGTACGCTAGTAAGAGTGTAGGTGATACATCCCCTGAGGTACCTCACTAACCTAATGCACCAGCGTTCACTTTGCAGATTGCTTATCTGTAACGGCACATGTTTCCAAGTTATTTTGAAAATGGAAGGCCACATCCAACCAAGCATTCTTAAGTAAAATTGAGTAAAATTATCACATCTATAAAGAAAAGTGTAAAAGGCTATAAGAAAAATGTATTCTTTTATGCTCACAAATCAAAAAGAAATTACATTTTCCGCAATCACCAGCTCATGTAGAATATGCTTTGAAATTGAATCATATTATCACTTTAGAAAGTACAGGAAGTATCATAAAATAATAGCCATGACATGAATTGCTTTTTCTCTAAGGACTTTCTAAAGTAAATACTAAGGTTTGATAGCATATTGCTTCAAATGGACCGCATCAGAAAAGGGGAGTGACTGCAAAAACATTTTGCCAAATTTATTCCATGTGCAAAATTACTAAACTGAAATTAATAGGAGAGATGCATAAAACTAATTCTCATGTCTTGCAAAAAATATGTGAGATTTTACCTGTTCTGAATAAGCAAATTTCTACAATCTGATTAAATAATTTGTCAATTAAATAACTTAATTTTCATTATTTTGAAGCAATTATTTTAATAAAATCTCTTTCTCTAGCACTTTTCTACATATGAATTCCCTGTTTCATCAATCCTTGGATATTCAAAAGTATTTTGAAATAGTAACAATCAAATATGGTCATGTGTCTGAAATTACTTATTTCTGAAGTGACAGGATTGCGAACATTTCCATCATTCTCCAATAGTTCACCACCAGAACTTATCTTTGCTGCAGTTTCTTCCATATGTAAACTTAACAAAGATAGTCTTTGGATACTTAAAACTACAGTTCTGGAGTGTATTCCAGCCAGTTTATTTGTGGTGTCCTGGGTTCAGCAGTGGCAGTCATTTTTTCTCATTCTTAGTAGCTGATGAAGCACTGTGGTTTTAACTTTCAGCTTGGGAACAGTGCTGATAACACTGATGTTTTGAGTTACTGCTCAAATATTTAGTCTGACCAAGGACTTTCTGAGCCTCATTCTCTGCCAGGGAGGAAGGGAAGCTGGGAGGAAGCAGACAGGACATCTGACCCAAACAAGCCAAAGAGGTATTCCATACCACAGCATGTCATGCCCAGGATGTAACTGAGAGTTACCCAGAAGGGCTAGTTCACTGCTGGGTAGGGTGAGTTATCGGTCAGTGGGTGGTGAGGCGTTGTATTTGCTTCCTTTGTTATTACTTTTATCATTATTATTATTGGTGGTAGCAATAGTGGTTTGTGTTATACCTTAGTTACTAAACTGTTCTTATCTGTCATGGTTTGAGCATGTTTTAAGGGTGTTTTTGTTCAAGGTTTTTTCCAGCCAGGTGGAGGAGGGGAGTCCGGGAGGAAGGAGAGACAGGACACCTGACCCAGGCTAGCCCATGAGGTATTCCATACCATAGCACGTGATGCCCAGGATGCATACCGGGAAAGAGAAAGCTGGAGGGGTAGAGCTCTGGAGGAAAATGGAGGAGGGAGCACATGGTGCTTGGCCAGGTAGGGTGGAGTGAGTTATGGGTTGGTGGCTGGTGGGGTGTTGTATTCTCTTCACTTGTTGTTTGCTGTATCATTATTATTTGTAGTAGTAAATGGCAGTAGGGGTTTTTGTGTTATGCCTTAGCAATTAAACCGTTCTTATCTCAATCCGTGGGGGCTACATTCTTTGGATTCTCCTTCCTAACTCTCCGGGAGTTGGGGGACTTGGTTTAAACCACGACATTATCTCAACCTGTGGGAGTTACATTTTTTTCGATTCTCCTCACCAGCCCTCTGGGAGCAGGGGGAGGTTAAGAAGGGGTGGCATGAGAGAGAAAGTGCATGGCTGTTTTACGGTTGACGGGATGTAAACCACGACAGTGTGGATACAGTTCACACATTCTTATCCACTGTTATAAAATTTAGAGCCTTAACAAGAAACTAATGTTATACTTTAACTTCTATCTCAGTTAAAAACAAGTTAGTTAATGATAAATAACAACTTCATTTGTTCATTTCAATCAGTTTGACCGTCTCTAAATAAGCAGGAATATATTCATATGTAAATGTGCAAACTATGAGATTTTTAAAATGTGCAATTCAGCAGTATAAAAAGGTGCATAAAGTTCATCTAAGATGAATTAAATATAAGCCCAGAAGGATTATGGGTCTTTTTCCCATTCGGTTGTGTTTGAGAGGGCTTTTTATTTAGGTCAGAAAACAGAGTGGGAAAAAATCCTTTATTTCCCCATTCCACATGAACAGCACTATCTGTGCATTCTATAAAGATTCCTACAAGTGTAGAGATCTGTGGGAGGCTTCCTCTTAAATAGTGAGTACTGATTAAGTTATCAAAAAAAAGAAATAGAAAAGGAAAAGCAGCAACAATGTGCTTATCATCACTAGCACTGAAAGTTATATATGGTCAACTGGTGGAAGTCTGAAATAGCAGCAGTAAATGAAATTACCTGTGCAAAATATTTATTAATATCCAAAGGAAGTATTGATTTATTTTATAGATATCTTTTTTTATTTTTTTAATTCCCTCTGCCCCCTCTCCTGGGATCACCAGTAGCAGTCATTTTTCTCCTTCTTAGTAGTTGGTGCAATGCTGTGATTTTGACTTTCAGCCGAGGAACGATACTGATAACACTGGTGTTTTTAGTTGTTGCTAAATAATGTTTACTCTGACCAAGGACTTTCTGAGTCTCATGCTCTGCCAGGGAGGAAGGGAAGCCAGGAGGAAGCAGAGACAGGACACCTGACCCAACTAACCAAAGGGGTATTCCATACCACAGCATGTCATGCCCACTATATAAACCGGGGGCAGTTACCCAGAAGGGTTAGATCACTGCTCGGGTTGGGCTGGGTATCAGTCAGCAGGTGGTGAGCAGTTATATTCTCTTCCGTTGTTATTTCCCTTATCATTATTGTTATTGGTGGTATCAGTAGTGGTTTGTATTATACCTTAGTTAGTGGACTGTTCTTTTCTCAACCTGCGGGAGTTACATTCTTTCCATTCTCCTCCCCATCCCTCCAGGAGCCAGGGGGAGAACAACGGAGGGGAAGTGAGAGAGTGGCTGTGTGGTTCTGAGTTACCAGCTGGGCTTAAACCATGACACCCCCCAAGACCAACCAAAGCCAAATTTAATTTTGATATGCTAGAAAGCTGTGAGTTGATTACTGGGAAGCATTTCAAGTATACACTTTCTGATAACAAGTTTTACCTCAGAGTAGATGAATAATATTTAAGAAATCAATTCAAAACACAGTAAGACAAATTACCAGAAACCTCAACAGACAAGCAATGGAACAAAGTCATTTCAGGAAGACTATAAAGAAGATTAAGTAAGGAAAATCACTAGAAAAAAAAAAAGACAAAGCACTGATGAAATCACTGGATAGGCAATATTTGGACAAATGGAAGTTTTGGAAGGAGGAGGACTCATCAGCCACCACAGGTGCCAACCAGACACAACATAAAAGTTTGGGAGCATATGGAATCCAGCATGTCCAGCTTAATACCTATATTTAGGACACCAAATAAAACTAAATTTTTCAAGTGTTTAATGTTGTGTCATACCCAATGAAGGCAGATTTTGGAAAAAGCAATCTTTGCCTGGAAACTTGTAAAATACATTTCAACTAACTACAGAGAGAATTAAAAGAGTTCTATTTAGTATAAATAAAGCTGTCTCCCAAAGTTTAGTGGATGGGAACCTAATCCAGGTTGAATCATGATCAGACCAGAAATAGCTATGATAAAAAACAAGCAACCCAAAAACTTCTGGAAATGCTAACAGATATTAGAAGCGTAGGAGGAAACACAAGTTGCAAAACCTTCCACTTTTCCAAACATCAGATCCTGAGGCCAGGTTTTAAGGCAAGCACAAAAATGAATGATGGGCCAACACCATCAGGTACAACAGACAAATAATGGTTAGATTGCACTAACAAACAGCACAGCAACAAAGAATTTGAGGTGTGCCCAGGCAGTCAGATCTTGCCTAAAAAACAGTAAAAGCAAGTGGCACTGGGGGGGGGAGGGGGAAGAAAGATGCCAAATTAGCAGTAACAGCCTTAACAACCAAGTTATTTGCTAGTCCCAATAACTACAGACATAGAAGTTTATCACCAGTACCAGGAAATCAAAAAGGATGAAAAATATTTGCCAGCAGAAGACAACCAGTTCTCAGTAAATTGTTATAGGCCAAAGTGGTATAGATACTACCGCAAGAGGAGTACATACTCCAGCAAGTAATAGTAACATATAAGAACACTTATAAAAACATTTTAAAATCTCTTTCACAAAATTTGTTCATTCTGGAGAGAAGAATTATAGGGGAAAAAAAGAGATTAAAAATTTCCATATTCGCATTCTGTGTGCTGTGAGAACTGGTTGAAAATTAAACAACCTCAGTTTTACATAGGTCTTTGGCTTGAAGAAAGAGAAATCAAATAGTTATCTTGGTTTTGGACTAGACACTAGATATATTTGGACTCTCACATAAGCTAATAGTAAAAAAAATAATTTGATTGAATTAAAAAATGTATGTTTTTTGTAGCTGGAATTTAAAAATGCTTTTCTTTGAAGGTTGTCAAATGACATAATTTTCATGCAAAAGAATGGTTGCGAGAGACAGGGACTGTGATGAGATGCAGAACTGCCTGGAACCACAAGCATTACCATGACAAGAATAACTGCAGACAGCCAACAGAAAGACAGATAATATTTTAGAAACATGACATCAAGCTTATCCAAGGAAGCAGCTCATCATGCGGTATCCCAGACTGAAACCTTGGGCTGAGAGCTCTGTACAGGAAGGAGTAACACTGCTCTAATACATGCTATGCCAGAAGTAGGAGCTGAAAAATTGAACCATCACCGTTATTTCTTCTGTTGTGCCAATAGGCATAAGCTAACTAGACATAAGCCACTTCAGGCTATTTGCTTTTGTGTATGTGAAGTCCTCATCACCATGTGATCCTGGTCCCAGAACAGAGCTTTTATGTACCACAGTATGACACAAATTGTATTTTACTGAGTTCTGTGTTACATCCTTCACATAAAAGACCCATAGCTAGTAGAATCAGCAGATACAGGGTCTAGTCAGTTAGATGTGCACAGTCTGTCATCAACATGCTGGCTGATACAGAGCTTTATTATGAAGATTTAGGCTGAAAGACATTAGAACATTCCCCAGGATGACAAAATTAATTGACAAGCCTGGAGTTCAGTGTTACTGGGAATTGCCTTTTAATTTGCAAGTTATTTTTCCATGCAGGCAGCATTTAAAGAAAACAAACAAAAAAAATGGTGCACAGGTGTCAATGTGTTTCAATCAATTTAAATGTAAAAAATTGACTGCTGATATCCAATGATGCAACTGGCAGGTTTCAAACACGCATGCAGTAGGGGGAGGTTAACTCTCACATGATAATTCACTATGCCTATAAACTAGGCTAATACAAAGTGAGAAGAGGTGTTTGATTATCATAATCATTATGTTTTTCCTTGCGTTTGATGAGCGGGCAAGACACTTGTCTTTTATTTTTATTATTTGATAACAGCCCACTAACACTGGTTCAAGAAAGTGTAACATGGAGGTCGGATTCCTGCAAAAAAGACCTGGTAATTGTTTATTGGGAGGAACTGTTCTCATAAAAAATTTACAGACCAAAATGGCAAATTCCCTAGATGAAAAAATGGTGGCCTGGAAGTCCCTGCCACCGGGAGCCACAACCTCAAACCACTGGTGCTGTCATCAGCGAGCTCCTACAAACAGTATGATCTAGATTTCTGGTATGTGGGATCATCTCTCACCTACTCTGCTGCTCACCAGAGCACATACCCATAGAGTCTCTGCCTCTTTTGCAGCAGGAGAAAGAAGAGCGATGATCTCCCTGGGGCTAGTCCTCTCCCTTGGCCAAATAAAGCACTGAAAAAATGAACCAATAATAGGAATGTTAACAGTGCAGTGTCTATGAACAGAACAGTATTTCCTCTAGTTTTAAAGGAACACATTCATGTCTATGCTGTTATGACTTCATTACCCAAGATAACTAGCTGAAATAATAGCCTTACAGCATTGTACAACAAATAAACAGGGCATAAGCCATTATAAATGCCAGTCATGTAAAGGCATTTTATCAGATGTTAAATGCCTAAATATCTCTGAGCACCTGCTTACATAAATTACTGATTAGCATGTGCACAGAATTTAAAGCTTTAGGCCTTGGTTACTTTAGAAATAACTAGAATCTAGCTTTGCTTGGACCCATGAAAATATTGCCATATTAACTCATTTATTTTTAATCTCACATACAGTATACACCAAAAAAATCTACAGACAAAACTGGAGATTCTTTTAAACAGATTCATTTATATGCATTATGCTGGTTTAATGGAATTCATGAACTTGGAGGTACATATTGCTGACAAATTTATTCTCCCTTTTTAAATTCTTACCTGTTCAGAACTATGAGGAACGTATTTGATCAAATAAATTGCTGGTTTCAAGATGAGTATTCACCAGGGCCTGCAGATGAACAAACGATGTATGAACATTCAGAGACAGCAGACAGGATCCTTCTGTTTATACATGCATCCCCTAAATGTGAACAACAGTAATTTTCTTGGTTTTATTTCAGGCAGCACACAGCTGTGACTTCATTGCTTCAGTTTAATTTTAATGGAATGTACAGTTTGGAATATGTTAAAATGATCCACATGACATATTTTAAAACATTTTGTATATGAGACTGCTGGAAATCCATCAGACTTTAAAATAAGAAGAAGATAAGTGTATTGTGCAAACAGATTACATTCCTGGTCATAATCCTCTTCTCTACACCCCAGTCCTAAACTTAATTTATCAAAATGAATCTGTCCATATTAAAAGAGTAGTGCAGTGGATAATATTTGCTGCCCTTTGCACCTACAATTTTTTACTGTGAAAAATGGGGCTTCGAAATTTAGCTGTTCGAAATATATTAATTTCCATTCCTAAGAGTTTTCCTTGGGGGGAAGTTCATTTATGAAAAAAGTTTCATGACAAAATCAAAACGCCACACATTTTTTAATTAACCGTAAACATCTTTTCAGTGAAAGATATTTTGAAACATTAAAAAGATTTTGTTATTTTATTATGAAACTATTTTTGAAATACTGCAGTTTGTTTCTCTTTAAGAAGTGAGACCTGAAAGATAATATTTAACTTTGGTTTGAATGACATCCTGCATTTAAAATAATTCAGTTTTTAACTGTTGTATCCACTAGTGAATTAAAGTATTTTCTCACTTCACTCCTCTTACATGAATCCCTGGACTGTAATTATAAATATTTATTTGTGTTTACCTGAAATCAACAAGAACATTTTTATTCTGGTAAAATTCGTTTGCAACTTAGCCAATTCCTTGGTTACAAACCAGACATCTGTAAACTTAGGCCTATGCTAAAGGATTCCCCCAAGTCCTAGAAGACTATTTTCTGCTGTGATTTTTGTCATTTACAATTTTTATCACAACTGTAAAGCTTCCAGATGGAAGTTCTGCAAATAAAAAGCTTACATACTGCTCTTATATTTCAGTGACACCTCTTAATGGTTCATTTGCTGGGAAAAGGAAGTTTGTGACTTGTATGTAGGAATTTTGTACTATAATTTTGAAAAAAATTGTGCAGGATATCCTTTTCACCAACAAAGTAGGACTAATACATTTGTTACCAAAACACATGCTAAAGTCACTTCTCCTTTTTTTTTTTTTTTTCAAGAAGAAAGGTCACAGACCTTTTCCAATGACTGGAGCTATTCTTTCCTTTTAAATAATGTACAACATCAAGCTAGCCTATGTGCCTATACACCAGAAAGCAAATACATGATTGAGCTCCTATCAAAGTATGCCTATGTATATATACTTTCCTCCATTTTTTTTCCACTCCTTTTTTGATTCTGATGACTATATATCTCTTTCATGATGTACAATCCGATTTCTAAAGAACATTAAATAAGAACTTATTTTTGATGCTAAATTACTAAAAATGATACTGTAATTATCTTGTCCTGATGCTTTCTATGCTAGGTTTTTTATTATTCTGATCATATCACCTTATGTCATTTTTTGAAGCTAATATTTACATTGCACTCAATCCAAAATGTTCTTTACACAGAGCTAGCTTATAAAGAGTAATTGGTTATGTGATATTACAGCCTTGCAACCTACAATCCTACTTGGTTAGAAAAATTAATGATAGCATCTTAAAAATAGAAGCTTTATTGTTATCCTTTGGAACACACTGACTCCGACAGATGTTCATTGTATTTAAAAATATAAAATTAAATTTATTTTTTAAATGCATATGACTTCCCAAGTAAATATAGGATTTCCTACTTGGTAAACTGAACCTCCAGCTTATTTATGAGACTGAACAGAAATAATTTATTTGTCATCAAGCTGTTATTTAAATCAATAGTCAGTAACAACTGGTAAGACTATAGTTTTCAGATTGTATTGGAAATACATGTAAGTATATATATCAGGAGAACACATTCCTGTCTGAACTTCACAAAAATATATTGATATAATATTTATACAATTGTCTCTTCTAAGAAATAAATCTGTTCAGATCTAAAGAGACAGAAAAAAACAAGAAGCTGTTTGCAGCCTTAAATAAAGCTAGTGCTCGTGCAAGATCAACTTGTAGAAGTTAAGTGGGAAAAATATATACTGAAACCAAAGAAATTTTATTTTAGCAATTATTGCAGATGTTCACAGTTACTCCTGGAAACAGACAATTATAACAATTGCAGTTTTAACATGCGTTCAACATGCAAAGCAAAACCAAATGGCAAGAGAAAAACTAACTTTGACCCCCCCAAAACCACCTGGAGTTAAACACAGAGCCACACTTTCCTGTACTAAAAACTTCACGTTTTCCATCAACTCTTACAAAATAAATCCCATTAGTGTCCCCTTAAGGGACATTTTTTTTTAAAAAAAGATGACAGCTTAAGAGATGTCCTAATTCCACCATAGAGTTATACTATGTAATACAGCTGACTCATGCCTTAACCAGCAGCAGTTCAACCACAGCCATGGCTAATATAAGTGAGAAATCTTGTGCAAGTGTCAGGCAGTCTTTCATATGACATCTTGTAATCAACATCTTAATGCAAAAACACGTCAGAAAATTTAAAAAAAAAAGAATTAGAAACCAGTTTTAGAAAATGTTATGTTTCTCCATATTTTTTTTTTTTTGGTGATAAGAATTACTTGTGAAAAATGTTGAAAATCATCTTTGAGGCGTCCAAAACAAGCATGAAGCAGCCCAGGTCTGTGGACAACAAATGTATGTAGCAGTCTAGTAAGAAATCTGATCATTAATATTCTGTTTGTTAATTACGGCCACAGGTGCAAAGAAATACCCAATGAGATTCCAAAATTACAGTTCAATATTATGCAAAACAGAAGATATAGCTCATAAAAAAAATCAAACCCCAGGCTTTTGCTGCATAACCTGTTTCAATGCATGCATGACTTTTGCATGTTTTGCATTCTTAATTTCAATAGCTCTCTTCCAAATACCCAAACAGAATCTGAATATTCACTGTTGATAAAAAAACAACAAAAAACCCACAGAAATGTGAAATAGCTTCTCCTCTGTTATCCCTACAAACATAAAAATGGCTAACTTGTTATTTTGTAGGGTTTAAGGTAAAAATACTTTACAGATGGTATAACTTTTAGAACAATTTTTCTCAGCCCATGAAAAGAAGTCTTTCCAGAGGGAACAATTCTTCACTGCCTAAAAGCAGTTCTAACAAAGCTAGGAAAATATCTCCCTCTGGGTTTGTAGGAAATATTGAGGACCTTCAAGAGCAACACGGAGAAGGGTAGTGGAGGGGCAAGAGGGGAAGCAGATCAAGTGTTTTGCTTCAGGTTTTAACAACTGAGCCAAAGTCACATATGAGGAAAGTGAATAAACTCTGAAATGGGGCTATAAAGATCATGTTAACCCAGATTAATTAAGCTCCTTTGTACTGAGTGATCCTTCAGTTCCCAGTCTTGACCAAGAGCAGCTCAAGTGCTCTTCTATGTATCAGTGGCTTCTCATGGCACCAAATTACTCAAAACCACACCAAACCACTGCCAGCTACAGAAACCTTCAAAACTATGAGGAAACATGCTATGATCCAGCCCCAGTCTTCCTGCAGGTAGCATATATTTGCTGACATGGCAGCAACCTGAGCCTCATCTACAGAATCTTCTCCAACAGCATCACTGATAATTGAGGCAAGCCCACAGAGAAATTATCTAAGAGAGCATGCTATAAATCAGCATGAATCTTCATCATGAAGAATGAGGAAATACAGCAAAGAAAGAATTTATTCTTTCATTATACAAGTGAAAAAAAAACCTGTAATGTTACCATGAAGACATTAACATGTTCCTGCTCAATACTGATTATAACAGATCAACTCCTGCCACAGATACAGTGAAAATAGGAATGAACAAGGGAGATTAGAAGGAAAAATCACTCATGTTTTGTTATGATACAGTGATACTACAAAACTGCAATAACCAAAACATTAAATAGCCCAAGATGACAGCATCTAGCCGATTCACAAATGAAAAACTAAGTATGTTTTTTTCAAGTTTGCTTATCTGACAGAGATAAAGGCTAACTGAAGTACTAGAAGTGATCCAGATGGGGCAGTGGGGAGCTTCTCCTGGGTTAAGTTACTCCCAGGAGCTCTATGTGTCAGTCTTTAGATTGCTTTTACTTCCCAACTGCCCCACACATTCCAGTGCAATACAGACTTAGCCATGGCAGTGCACTAAATATAAGGTATTGTGTCACTTTCACTGAAATAAAAAGATTTTGGTCAAAAGTAAGACCAAATGGCTGTTAACTATACTGTGCAAAAAGCAAACAAACAAAAAAAATGTAATTCACATATTTTTCTATGTGCGTGATCTTTTTCAGAAAAAAAAAATCTGTACCACAAGCTGTTAGCTCTGCTTTTCTAATTTTATACTTATTTTAGTAAGCTAGTGTAGCAAAACTTACAGCACATGCACACATCTAAACAGATAAAACTCAATATACTTGCTTTGCTGTTTCTTTTGATTCATGTTAATTAAACTTCTTCAACAACATGCAATGAAAATTACCTTAGCTCCAAGCTATAACCATTGCATTTCAGAAGCATGGCAATAATAAACTTTGCCAATGCTTTCACCAAAACTTGATATTAAAAATATACAGAGAAATGTTTGCAAGGAAGAAAGAGCAACAGGGGATAGAAGAGACAACCACAAAGAGGCACATAGATATGCAGGATTTAATACGCAGTCCAGATTCCTATTTTCATTTTAAAGTGCCCTCACCCTTGAGTGAGCACAAAGAATAGGAGCAACTTGGCAGACTTAACAGTATCAGTAACAAAAGTAATAACAGCCAGATCTTGCTGTCTCCATTTGACTGACAGTTCACTTACCTGCCTTCTCTTTTTTTACTTTCTCCGGTAACCACAAAATGTATTACATGTTTTGTATTGCGTGTTTTGCTTGAGTGTAAGTGCGCACAGGCAAGAAACAATTTCTCTGATGGCATTACATGGAGCAGGCTAAATGCTAGACTCTTGTGAGTGGCCTGAAACTTAATTTGTGCAGCTTGTGAACCATACAGTGGTACACAGCACAGGCAGCTCTGCTCAGCTCCTGATTTACTTTCATCTTAATCCCCTGGTGGTGGTTACATATTCCCATGTGCCTCATCTCAGAGTTAGGTACTTTTGAAGTAGGTTAGAGTAATAACAGCTATTGTTGTGTTAATATGCTAGCTTGAAAACTCCAGTAAAAAGAATAGGCAAGACTCTTGTTTCAGATCATTTCATACATTTACATTTTTTTTTGCTTTGACTTTGATATCATTTGAGTCAGTACTGAACAAAAAACAAACCAACAAACAAAACTGAGGGAAAATTTGCAATGTCACATCCATTATTTTGCCACAGTCATGAACACTTTTATAAAGCTTTACACAATATACAGATTCTATAGCTTTGATCATTGGCAGTAAAAGTCAAAACTTATAGCATATAATATAGATATGTGAGGGAGTGGTGGGGGGAGTGCAGGTGTGTGTGCTCTTTGAGAGAGGCATATTCCATTGAAAAACTTTTTGCCCTTTCTAAATTTTGCCTGCGGTTACTGTGAGAAATACAGCATAATTATCTGCATAAAAAGCAATGATTTACTAATGTTTAATTTCTATGCCTCTTAAAGTTGTTGTTAGATCATAATCTCAAATAACTACTAAAATTTCTTGAAACAATATTCATGAGCCTGACACATTATTAGATCTATGTCCCTGTACCTATTTGTATGATTACTATTACCCAAGTAAGTAGTTTGTAACACACAACAGGAGCATTGATTTTTCCTTTTATATACATGTATATCTTAGAGAGGTATCCAGAAATTCAGCTTCCACAAATAACGTCAGGAGAGAATAATCCATGATCTATAATGGTGCCTTAGTTACCTTCTATAGATATCAGACCTGATAACTGACTATTGAGACTATCGCACACTAAGAAAGACATACGCATTTACTGGACCCATAAAATGGTTATTGTTCTTCGTCTCTGGATTTATCTCTTGGGGTTTTTTTTTCTGCTCATTAGCTGTTGAATCATGGTTCCTTAAGCAAGAGGCTGTTGTAGGCTGTAGGCTCCAGCCATGAGAAGGTAAGAGAAAGAGCAAAGAAAGTCTCCACTTCATCCAGATCTCCTTTATACTCTTTCAGCCTATCTTACTTTCCAACATACTTTACAATAATTTCCATTACAAGTTTACATTTCAGTGGCTTTTCACTCCCTGAAAAATAGTTCATTTATGACCAAGGATCCTTTTGTTCTGGCAATTAGCAACCAGAAACATTTCTGAACTATTAACAGTAATCATAACCAGTAACAAGTACAAAGACGCCTGAAACCCGAAGATCAACTTACCTAGTTACATCCTAGAGTTGCACCAGTGAAGCAGGTAAGAATGTTACTTGTCCCGACAAAGCAAAAAGAGGATAATATTCATGAAGATTTATTTAGAATTTTCAATTAAAATTTAAAACAAGTTACTTCCATTTTAAAATAGTCAAGAGGATTTCTAGCTGGATCCTTCCAAAAGCAAGCTAAATATAAGGATAGATACAAGTTACTTTTTTTAACAAAGAGAGAAAGGGCATTTTTCTCCTGATGCATTAGGAGAGCTGGATCTCAAGAAAGATGAAAACAGAGCAAGTTATTGATATTGGAATTTCCTAAAAATAATTAGTTGTTCCAAGAATCTTTTTACTAAAATCCACAGTTTCAGATTTTCTGTAAAGCATCCTCTGCTTAAAATAAGGAGGACAAAGAACTCCTAGAGTGTCTGACAGGTATTTCATTCCCTAGAAAGAAGGCTCAGTGAAGCAGAATTATGACTTTTTCATACACAGTTTAATTATGATACAGACAAGTCATAATTATGAATCTGTGAATATTTACTTTTGGAAAAAGTTAGAAGGGTCAGAGTCGATGGAAAAAGAGTTTAATTTAACAATTACCTGATTAAGAAAGTGTAATCAAAAGGGATTATAAAAGCCCAAACAACAAACAAAGGATTATGCATTGAACAAGGGACATGTTGGCTGATAACTAAATACTGCTTAAGCGATGAGAAATCTACTAATTCTGACTTTAACAGCTTGCATGAATATCAAGTACTATTCAAATATTTCAAACTCTTATACATGCTCTTGAAAACTCATTAAAATCAGGACAACTTTTCTTGCTCATTACAATTTTTTTCTGTTTAATTCTTTTCTGAAACTTTCTTCATAATCAAAGTGAGATAAAAGCCAAACCAACAAGATAATTTTTTTGCAAAGTTCTCTGGATAGAACCTTCTGTCTATAGAAAGTAATACAGACTTGTTAAACATAGCCTACAGTAGGTCTCACCATACTGTGGATACTTTTGAAAAGTAAATAATAAGCTAACCAACTATCTACATCAACAGGTGTTTTGGTTGGTTTGGGTGGGTTGGGTTGTGTTTTGGGTTTTTGCTGTTGCTGGTTTTGCTTGGTGTTGACCCAAACTCAGGCTATGAGTCATCACTGTTTATTTTCCTCTTCTGCTTGATTCTTATCAAGATTCTTAGGGTCATGCCATACTGGCAAAACTAAATACAATTTACATATACAAATATCAATAGTAAGTTACAGATTTGACAAAAAAAATCAGAAAACTTAAATAGCCTTTAGTTCCCACTTTCTAAGGCTCTGCTATGAAACTGTGAAAGTTAGAGATCAGCAGCATTTGTGCTAAGGAAGCCCTATAGCTAATCATTAACAGCTAAATCGAGAATAACTTTATGGTAATTTTGATACCCAAGTCACATAAATACTGTGCAAGTGTACAGTCTAGAGGAAATTGGATTTTCTGCTCCGTAGGAAACACTGATACTTCATTTTGGTTTCTATCAGTTACTGGAATAAATGGATATACATATATGTTAATATATCCAGAACTATTTTTTTATATATTACATTATTATTGGTATATTATACATCTTTAATTCTGAATATCAATAAATTTCAAGAAACATTTGATTAGAAAAGGGTGATGCATTAAGTTTGTCATTTTAGACCATAAATTTTGCAGAGTACAATTTTTTCTTTTTTTTTTTTCATGTTCTATTTCAGCTATATAGACTCCTCAATCTATTTTAAATAAAGTACACTTGACACTCTGGGTAGTTCAAACTTAATTGCATAGTTCCTTTTAATAGCTAACATCAAAATCTTCCTTACAGTAGTCACCTTCTTTAGCACCTCCAATATCACTTTGAGAGATCCATTCCAGATCCTCAGAAAAGTTTCCAGTTTAAATATATCCAAAGCAGCTATTGTTTTAGCTTAAGTTGTTATTTTTCCTTCTTCACTTAAAGAGAGCTATCATATCTGTTGGTCTTGGCTTAGTTATGATAAATAAGGCATGCTTTCAGCCTTGCCTTAAAACAGCTGCTTCAATTTCTTTCTGATTTTCTTTCTTTTCCCTTATTCCTGCTAAAAGTCATCACTCTTCTGCATGCTTTTTTTGAAAAACTACATGCCGTATCTCAAACTCTCATGAGGGTTTCCTCCAACACAATTCTAATACATCCCACCATCATATTTTGTATTTCCCTAAGGAAAATCTTAATTTTGCAGACACTGAAATTTCTATCTGGGGTCATTACAGAAAATTCATGTCCAGCACTACTAATCCAAAGGACATGTAACTCTGTCCCTGCCTGGTAAACAGAAAAGGTTCAGCTGTGAATGCTTTCTTAAAAGATAAACATTCATTTTGTTACTTGTTATGATTAACAACACTCTGCCAACAGAGAGCTGAGAGATCAGTTATTTTACAAATGTCTGAACTCTCTGTCATAATGATAACATCAATCTACACAGCACTACTTGTTATGGGGGGAAAAATTGCTTTAGCTAAGTGCAGGCTCAATCTGTCATGGAGCTCATCCAGGAGTCACACCAGCTAGCACCTTGCTCTGAATAACCCATTCCTCTTTCTGAAATTACTTTCTACTTAAAAAAAAGAATAATCGAAAATGCCAATATCAACCACATGAAACAATATATAAACAGTTCAGGCAATGTCACCTGGAAGGTGAAAGCTGACATTAGGGTACCCTTAGGTCATCCTTTTGGAATCCAGAATAGTGAAGTCTGGAGCATTCATCCATCCTCTCTCAATCTCTGCAGGGGAGGAGCAGATCAAGAGAGAAAGCAGAGAAAAAGCACCTTGTGTAAGGCTGTATAACTTAGAACAGCTTCAGACTCCTTATAGAAAAGTGTCCTTGCTGCCAGCACTTATACAGACCAAGTACAGAAAAGGTGGATAAAAATAAGTGAAGACAAATCTCTGTTCCCATCCCTTTATTCCCAAGAACAGTTAGCATTTCAAAATGGGAGTTATGAAAGAGTGAAACTTGTGCTAGCTGGGCAAAGTACAATGGATGCTTTTCTGCTTTGTTTCCATTTTTTTTTCAATTGTAAATTTGTCCCCCACATATCCAAAAGTGGATTTTGGAAATCACAAAGCTTCAGAGCCAATCTTTATTTCATACTCACTTTGCAACTCTGGAAAAGAATTTGTCAATTGTCAAGTCATCCTAAAAACTTTGTTATTGTTGTTGTTGTTGTCATTATTGTTCTTTGGTTTTGAGGGTCTTTTGTCAGAACTAGCTTCATGTACTTGCCAGAAGGGTACAAGTAGAGCTCTTCAATAGATTATATGTTTGAACACTCATGCAGAAGTGAAAAATCAGGTCTAATCCCTCTGCTTGAGGACAGCTGATGTCTCTTGTTTCAGAAGACCATTTTGAGCACTATCACAGAAAATAAGAGAATAAGACGAGGAAATGGCTAAACATCTCAATTGCTCATCATCACTACTTCACTTAGTAAAGATAATGAAAATATTCACACCAGAAGGGATATCTTCCCACAGGAGTGCACTTACTGTTCTGACCAGCAGACTAAAAAGTCATCCCAGGATATTTTCAAGTTACGTAAGTGATTTTTAAAAAGTTAACTGTTCCATTATAACTAAAGACATACATCTAAGTTGTCTTAAAAGAGAGGACATTCAATTCAAGCTATTCTTTGTCTGATTAGTTGAAGGAATTTTACCCAAGGGCTTGTACTAAAAATAAACATTTTGTTTTGTACCACACTGTCCTGGTCCCAAACTACCTGTGCTCACATGTCACTTTTTCCCTGTCTATTTTTGTAAAAGATTTCAAAATCAGTCAGTACAAACCCCTGCTTAAGCTTTCTACAGTCAAATTACCACTCTGAAAACTTATATAGCACTTCTTTTCAACTTCCCTTCGTCCTCTTTTCAGTTAATTTTTTACTGTTGCCTATCACAACCATCAAGAGGTACTAAATATACTAATAGTAAAGAAAGGAAAGGTGAGAAAGAAAATCAGAAAATTATTGTTAAAAGAAAAGCTGTGAGCAGGGAGAAAAGCAGAGAGAAAGCACAAAGAGTGTAAAGTGGCATTAAGAGCAGTGGCTGATGAGCAGGTCAGTGAGACAGGGTTGTGGGAAGTTGAATGAGTGACAGAAATGAAGACAACAGCAGAATAGGTCATTAGATGGTAGCAACTGGGCAGACAAATTTAGTTCAAGCACAGCTAACAAACCTAAGCATAGCTAACAACAAAAAAAGCAAGGTTCCCACATAATTTTCTTTTTTAAATACTAAGCATATGGAATTTTAAATACATACACAGTTTTAAGAGAAAGGCAGATGGGATCAAGGGAAATCAGCAATGACCTACACGGCTGGAGACCATACCAATGATGTTTTCTTAACACCATATATCCATAAAATTTTCCACTGTGAGGCACACAACCTGAATACTTTCAGAAAATAAAGCTTTGCAGAGCAAGTGTTGTGCCTGCTCACCCACTGCTGCTCTGATGGGAGTATAGGTGCTGCTAGCTGGGACAGATGGCATCACAGACACCTTGCAGAAACAATGATTTCCTGGTAGTATTTCTCTTTCCCTTAGAAAGTGAATATATTGACTATCCTTGAGAAAAGGAGCAAGAAATTGATCTTTACAGCAGTAGGTGGCTTAACTGGCAGACACCAGTGGTACCTCCTTTGATGATTTTGAAGAATCCCGCTGACAGGATCCCAATCTGGTTTCCTTGGCAACCACAGATGATGCATGACTGTATTATGTTTGATTCTCCAAACATCATTTCAGCTCCTCCCTGAGATTTAGTTCTTGTTTGTTTGTCAAGCCTCTGCATCTGAAAAGTATGTTTCAGTGAAAGACTCTGAAAATTAATCCTCCACCTATTTCTGAGTAAAACATGTCCTTTCACTCAGAGAGATTTACACTTTCAATCAAGCAAATGAGATTGGGCCCCTCTCCAGATTTTATTGCCAGGACAAGTAAAGTTTTTCACAGGAGGGATAAAAAAAGAAAAAAGAGAATTTGTCACAAAAGCAAAAGTTATCCACCGCAGACCATCAGGTGGAGGTGAGTCACTGGAGAAGGAGCAACAGATGAATATTGATCTTGTGTAAAGTGGAAAATTGATTATAGACAATGTATCTTTCAATCTAGGTTAAAGAACCAAGCAGAAATACTGCTTAGGGTATTCTTTAGGCCATGGAATACGGGACCTAATTAGCAATTAAGAGAGCATTGTGATAGAAGGAGAATATGAATATTAATTAATATCAGACAGCCCTCCAGGATACAAATAACAGTATGATCCTGAAGGAGGACTATTTCATAGAAGCAAATCAGTTTTAATGCAATGATTACTGCATTTGCAAATGTGCAACAGAGGGTTGTATTAAAATGGGGTATAAAGTATATTCATCCACTCATAACACAGCTGCAAATGTTACAAAGCAAATGTAGAGGATGGGGAATATTGTTAGCAGTGACCCACCCTGACTTCAGGGAGAATGAAAATTCATGCAGTACACACATGAATGTACATGAAGTATATGCAAATTCAAGTACTCACACCTAGAGGTCTTGTTCATGGTATTTCAGATGGTGCACAAAGAAGTAAATGTCTTTAAAGAAGCGTTGCTCTATAGATATGTTTCCTTTTTTATTTTCTTGTTTTCCACCTCCTGTCCCCCTCCTCACTACAAGCACCTGTGTTAGCTTATTTTAGGCCTGATGCACCCCACAGGCTAATGGATTTCTTTGCCATGAGGGCACATTTTTGGCTCATGGTCAGTGTGGGATGCACCAGGGTGCCAAGCTTCTTTCCAGCAGGCCAGCCTCCAGCCTGCAATGGGGCTTTCAATTATTCTTCCCCAGGTGCAGGACTTGTTGAACTTCATGACAAACACCCCTGCCCATTTCTCCAGCCTGTCAAGGCACTTCTGAATGGCTGCACAACCATCTGGTAGGTCTATCAAGCATTCCACCCAGTTTAGGGTCATCTGCAAGTTTGCTGAGGGCTCAATCTGTCCAGCTCATTAATGAGTATATTAAGCAATATTCGACAGAGTATCTACCACAGAAGGACACTGCCAGGGACTGGTTTACAACTGAGTTTTATGGAAATGATCTCAACCCTTTCAGGCAAGCAGTTCATTGCATTCTTAACATTGAGATGGTGGTTCTGTGAAGGAGCAATACATTGCTCTGTGAGACCCAACTGTTAGCAAAATCAGGCTATTTAAGAAAACCTGTTCCACAAAATTTCCTGTTGCTTTACTCAAAGGCCAAAATCCATCTAGGCCAAGGTATTTCTCTGATGCAGTAAAATATAATCCTGTAGTTTAGATACTTAATTAGTCAGTAGTTTTATCCTTATCTGTGTGTTTTGCAAGTATTGAAGGTCTTTCCTTCCATGAATTTCCCTAATTGCTTTTAAACTAATTTATACTTTGGCATCCACAACATCCTTTGGCACAGAATTCCACAGCTTTATTAAGCATGACTTGAAACAGTACTTCCTTTTGTTAATTTTAAAACCCCTCATCATTTCATTTAATACTTTCCACCTCATTTTACAATAAACAATGAATAATCATTGTCCACAATCTCTCTCTTGTTTTGGATATAGTTATTTAAATACACCCCCTCAGATCTTTATCTAGGCTAAATGCTACTACTTCTATGTATCTTTATTCACTCTTTTGAGTCTCTTTTACAGATCTTCTAAACTTCCGTTAATAATCATATCCCTTCTTCTTACCTTTCCAAATTATTTTATTACCTTTGAAATGAGGAAATCAGAACACCTTCTTCCCTATAGCACTTTTTTGGGGGGAGAGCTGCGCTCAGGAGTTTTATCTCCTTTTTAAGAGCTTAAATTTAGTGTCCAGAACCTCCCTCCTGTCTCCTCTCATCTCACTGATACATAGAGTCATGGCAACTGCCTCCTACTCAAGAGAAAGTCACCATGGTTATTAGGTGTTTCTATGCATACCCTAAGGCGTTACCATCAGTAACACCTGAGGGTATGCATAGAAACACCTAATAACCACATCTACACACTGCTGTAGCCTGATTATTAGTCAAACTCTTTCTCTGCCATAGGGTATCCTCAGTACAAAATTCACAAATCTGTTGACTGGTACAATCATTCATTGCACAGTCCTGCTTCAGCTTCATGCTGTCTGCCTCAAAAAATCTTCCTCTGTCACTACTAGCTTAGAGGTAAAAGTGTACTATGATATAATCCTGTATGTTGAATACACACCTGCTTGTTTTTCTGAGCTCATGATGTAAGTGAACTACACTGGCAAAAGCATCAATATTTTGTGAAGACCACGTCATGTACCAGATGCCATTAACTTTCATGCCAAGTAACCGGGCCCCTGCTATGCTCCATGAAGAAAACTCTGACCCTTCCTTCACATCATCACAGATACACACATTTTCTTCCAACTTCTATCTGGGCTTCTTTCTACATTTCAATTTGGAGAGGGATGGAGGCAGAACAGACTGAAAACAGTAGGTCGTTGGTGTCCTGGGTTCAGCAGTAGCAGTAATTTATTTCCTTCTTAGTAGCTGGCACAGTGCTGTGTTTCTGACTTTCGGGCTGGGAACAGCATTGATAGCACCAGTGTTGTTGCTCAGTAATGTTTAGTCTGATCAAGAACTTTCTGAGTCTCATGCTCTGCCAGGGAGGAGGGAAAGCTGGGAAGAAGCAGAGACAGGACACCTGACCCAAACTAGCAAAAGGGGTATTCCATACCACAGCATGTTATGCCCAGTATATAAGCTGGGGTCAGTTACCTGGAAGGGCTAAATCACTGCCGGGGTTGGGCTGGGTATCAGTCAGCAGGTGATGAGCAGTTGTATTCTCTTCTCCTGTTATTTCCCTTATAATTATTATTGTTGGTGGTATCAGTAGTGGTTTTGTGTTATACCTTAGTTAGTGGACTGTTCTTGTCTCAACCCATGGGAGCTGCATTCTTTTGATTCTCCTCCCCATCCCTCTGGGAGCCGGGGGGGAGGAAGGGAGGGGAGTGAGAGAGTGGGTGTGTGGCTGACTGAGTCTAAACCACAACAGTTGGTTGCTTGCTTATTCTTTTAAACCACCATGTTTCCCCTTCCTCCTCCCTGCCCCTTTTCCTCCAAAGGTTAGTACATCTGGCCTTTATAAGGTCCTCTTCCCCAGCTCTCCTAAACCTTGACTTACTCAGTTTTATAGCTTTACTAATGCTGGGATCTGAGAGTTCATGTATTTCCAATTTTGTATTGGCTTTGACAGAACCATTATGTATGTTTCCAGCAGCCTCCAGATCAGTCCTCTAGCAGTGAAAGTAGGCAGACTACTGAGAAAAAAATCAATGAAATACATAATGAAGGAGAAATTATTAAATTCCTTGCTTGAAAAAGTGATTATTTAAAAATACTTGGGTTATTTTTTAGAACAGGTGTAATAACAACTGTCTTAATTCATCTTTGATTAGATGAGGTAATCATTTCAAGTAGCTTTCCTAAGGTACAACAGAAAACGAAAAACTAATTAAAGACTAAGTTATTTGTGGTTAAAGGCCAAGTTCTGAAGACATACAAAAGAAAGACCACAATCTGAAATGTATTTGAGAGCTTTCTAACTGAGAAGTGATTAAATACATACAATGTACAAATGACATGCACATTTTTCTATGTCTAGCTTTGTTTCAATGGTTAAAGCTTACAGCTTATGCCAGTTAAAAATTTAGTGTGGCCTGAATGCCTCTTAAATAATAAATAGGGAACAGGCTCCTAACAAGAACTCTGTGTTGTTCTGTCATTTTTTTAGGTAAGTGAATAGCTCTCATTTTGACTTCCCTTTGCTCATAGAATTTAAACATCTAGACATATCTACAATCAGGATGTCTGTGGTTTAATAGTGAGTATTGCAGTTCAGTTAAAAATAGCATAAATACATTTCCCACTTCAGTGCACAGATTTTGAACTTCTTCCCTAAAACGAATGAAATGTAAATACATTTGTTTAAACTCCTAAGTAGTGGGTGGGGTTTTTTTTGTTTTTTAAAAGACATCTATTTTTGAACACACTGAAGAACTGGAATACAGTACGTAAATAATGTAAGAGTGTGTGGCCAGTACATGGAAAATTGCAAAAATTTAAAGTTCAGGTGGTTTGTCTTTATTTACATGGTCTTTGCTTTGCAAAAACCAATTACAGCCAAAAATTACCTCCTAAACCAGAACTCCACACTACAACTCCACTCTTTATAAGCCACTCCAAATTCTGTCTGGCTCTATTTCACACCCTATTTCAGATACTTTACCTGGAAAGGATTCTAGAAGCAGCCATGGTATAGACAGAACAGTCCCAATAGCACAGAGCTGCAGCAAGAAATAAGCATGTTTAACTTAAGTAATGATTTAGTACTTAAAATATGCATTGGGAATGGAACGTTAAATATCTTAAAAAAACCTCAAAAGCTAACTACAAACTCCTTCCTTGATCCCTGCATGCAAGGAGACACTGAGAGGAAAGGTGAGCCAGTGTCAACCTTTTTTTTTTTTTGTGCTGCTCTTCAGCATTCAGAAGGATCCTGGGGTATATATTCCAAACAACTTCTTGTGAGCAACTAAAAGATAATACAGGGATGAGATCAAGGTTAACTTTTTCCTATAGCATCTTAACAGGTCCTCTAAATAAAATGTATTTTGACACTACCCCTTTTCAATACAACAAGGCTTTTGACAGTCTTGTGATATTCTGAGAAACATTTTGGTTAAACCACTGTAAACAGGTTTAAAATGGGTTACATTGTAGAAAACACATCACCAAAGTAGTTAGAAAGGGTTCACAGTAAAACAAACTAAAAAATGGTGTTGAAGGAAATCAGCCAAGTGTCTATCCTGCATTCAGTACCTTTCAATCTTTTTATTAATGAGCTAGATCACAAAAGACTTTCCTTGAATTTGAAGTTCATATGAATTCAGAAGCTAGGAGAAAGTTGCACAAACTGCTTTCAGTGATTCCAGGAGCAATGTTACTAATTGAAGCAGTACCTTGAATTATATAGGAGGGAATTCCATAATGGGAAGAGAAAATTTTCATTAGACAAGAATAATCATTAGGAAATACAAGCACTTAGCCATGAAATAGCAAGTCTATAGGAAAAGATGTATGGGTTATAAAAGGAGATTTATTTGAAGACAGGGAAGTCATGATTACTGTACCCAGTATATGCTAAAAGCTTCTATAATAAAAGACATTGCATGTTCTCCACTTTCACTCAAGAAGGGAACTTAATCTTCAATAGTAGTTGAAAACAAATCTAAAAGTAAAAACCAACAGAGGGGTTCCTGAATCCCCCACTACTGGTAATTTTAAGAGCAAATTATGTAAGATTTGTGAGGATTTGACCCTGCCTTAGAGGAGTGAGTTAGAGCCAATGACTTCTTGAGGTGACTCTCAGTCTTGTCTTTTATCATTATTAACTGACCTCTCTGTCCTTAGCCCTTACATTTCAGTTGGAAAGAACTCAATATTTCATTTAATTGTCAGTTCTATCACAGTCTTTTTTGCTAGCTATGAACTTGCAATGTGTTAAAATAGAGTTTCAAATGTCCTATTTATGTTATTTGTCCTTATAGTGCATATTTAATGACCACTGCCACTAACAGTATGCATCTTATAATTAGTCTGATGAGAGCAAAGTGCCAAGAACTTTAACAGCTTTCAGCACAGAATCAGCAAAGAAGAGCCACTCTTTCTCTCATAACTTTTATTTTTGTGAAGTGTGAGATAAAATTCTCCTGCCTCACTTGATGTATGTCATCAGCTGCAAAATCGAGAGGTAACCAGCTTTCATACCCTGCAAACCAGCAAGTCAGGAACTGAGCTGCAGCCATCAATTAAATTACCACTGATCATGCTGAACCGCTATGCTCTCATTTTATTAATTTTTCATTAACAGAAGTTGTTTCAAAGAAAATAAGCTATGCTAACTCAGAATTATTCCTTATTCTCTTCTTATTCTGTCTTCAGATTTTGCATCAGTAGCTTGTATACTCCACTGCTTGGAACACTGTAAAGCCTGGGATATGATTAGATTTACATATCTAATATATGTAAATCTATACGTATATGTAAATCTTATCTCTGTACGCTAGGTCTCCTACAAGATCTAGGTCTCAGCTAGGTCTCCATAAAGCAAAATTGAAATGGTATGGCATGACTTTTTGTTACCTTGCCAATCAAATTAACTGTTATCATATATACCCAGTAATGAAACATAGAATCATAGAATAGTTAGGGTTTGAAAGGACCTTAAGATCATCTAGTTCCAACACCCCTGCCATGGGCAGGAACACCTCACCCTAGAACATGTTGCCCAAGGCTTTGTCCAAACTAGCCTTGAACACTGCCAGGGATGAAGCATTTACCAGCTGTTTGGGCAATTTATTCCAGTGCCTCACCACCCTCACAGTAAAGAACTTCCTTATACCTAACCTGAACTTCCCCTGTTTAAGTCTTAACCCATTACCCCTTGTCCTGTCTCTACAGTCTCTAATGAAGAATCCCTCTCAGGCATCCTTGTAGGCTCCCTTCAGATACTGGAAGGCTGCTATGAGGTCTCTATGCAGCCTTCTCTTCTCAAGGCTGAACAGTTCCAACTTTCTTAGCCTGTTTTTATAAAGGATGTGCTCCAACCCCCTTATCATCCTCATGGTCCTCCTCTCAACTTGCTCCAATTAAGTATTTTTTAATGTTTAATTATGAACATACCAATCAAAATCATAGTTACAGATAAATAACTACTACTTCAGGCTAAGAATGTGTTGTGGTTTAAGCCCAGACAGCGACTCAGCCATGCAACCTGTTCACTCACTCCCCCCTCCTTTCTCCCCCCGGCTCCCAGAGGGATGGAGAGGAGAATAGAAAATAATGTAACTCCCATGGGTTGACATAAGAACAGTCCACTAAGGTATAACAAAAAAACACTACTGATACCACCAATAATAATAATAAGGGAAATAACAGGAAGAGAATACAACCACTCACCACCTGCCGACTGATACCCAGCCCGACCCTGGCAGTGATCTGATCCTTCCGGATAACTGCCCCCAGTTCTACATCCTGGGTATGATGTGCTGTGGTATGGAATACCTCTTTGGTTTGTTTGGGTCAGGTGTCCTGTCTCTGTTTCCTCCAGGCTTCCCCTCCCCCCTGGCAGAGCATGAGACTCAGAAAGTCCTTTGTCAGAGTAAATATTACTTAGCAACAACTAAAACCATTGGTGTTATCAGTGCTGTTCCCAGGCCGAAAGTCAGAAACACAGCACTGTGCCAGCTACTAAGAAGGAGAAAAATGACTACTGTTGCTGAACAGGACAAAATGTATATCCAACATTAAGTATAAACCTAACTAATCCTCCCAGAATGTCAATTCATAATTTGGGAAGAGGTATACCTTCCAAGCAGATAAAAGTAACAATGCATGTTTAGTTTACAGAAATAAGGATAACATACAAAAGATTTCTAAAATATTTCTAGATAACTCATTAGAAAGCAGTTTTTCAGAAAATGGCATGTGGTTCTGGCAGGTGGCAAGATTAAGAGGAGTTGGAAGTGTCACTTTGCAGCAGGGAAGCGGAAGAACATCCTGGTTGTTACTAGCAAAAGTGTGGCCAGCAGGTCCAGGAAAGTGATTCTTTCCTTTTGCTTGTCCTGCTTTTCACTGAAGACTATCCAGTATGTAAAAGACACTGACATACTGCAGCACATTTAGCAGATGACACCAAGACAAATAGGTACTGAATCTCATGATGCACAAAGCAAGGCACTAAACTGAAATTCTTCAACTTGAAGAGGCTCAAGGGAGAGCTTATTCCTCCCTAAAATTCCCTGCAACTGGAATATGTTGTGAAGAAGGATCCAGACTTTTCTCAGAAGTATGCAGTAGAAAGAAGGGTGGCAATGGGCACGAGTTCGAACACAGGAAATTTTTTACTCTACCTAAAGGATGCTCTTTCACCATGAGAAGGATCAAAAAATGGCAGAAGTTGCCCAGAGACACTGAAAACTCCATCCATGGAGATACTCAAAGCTTGACAGGACAAGATTGATCAACTTGATTAAAATAGTCTTGCTTTGAACAGAGGTTTGGATGAGACATCTCTGAAGGTCCCTTCTTCTACATCGCTCTTTGATTCTACCAAATTATTATGTGCTTTTGTTATATATAATAGACCATTCAAATTCCCTGTGTACATTAACTCCCTGGAGTCTTGTGTAAAGCCTTTCATTTATGTGTTAAGTAAGAATGCCTATCTTTGACCATTTGCCTTCAAAGAAAAGGTTTCTCATTTAGTTCTGCCTGCTGAGATCTGTTCTGCGAAAGGGCTATGAGCTGAAATAGTGCCTTTCAAAATAGCTTGTCTCCTAGGTTTTTCTTGTCTTTCTAGGGAGTTTTTCTGCTAGGAAGATAATTTGTAAGCATTCTATTTTTCCTTTTTTTTCTCCCCATAAGATTTAATACCTTGGATTAGGGTGAAAACATCTATTGTAAAAACTATTTGTCTTCAACTACCTTGAGAATAAAAGAAGGGGATTGGTGCCTTCAAATACGCTTTGTTAATAATAATCCCATTACTGATAAACAACGAAAGATGGGAACATCACCTTGAAAGAGCACAGTTTTTTAAGAAGCTTTCAACACTAGAATATTATTCATCAGTCTCTTGTGAAAATGAGTAATTACAAATAAAGAACACTGAATCTAAAATATATAAAATCTTATCACTGAGAAAAGTTGTACTGTGGTTTATGAGGTTTGACCTTTCAAAATACAGCACAATGGAAAATAATATATATAAAAAAACCTTATGCTGTTTCTCCAGAGAATTACTTGCACAATATGAGTTTATTTAAAGAGAAAATTGAATTTACTATATACACATATTCGATATGAAAATACACTGTATAAACCACTGTAGTGCAAAGGTTCTGAAGACTTTATGCTCTCCGAATTAGAAAATGTTTCTGCAACATTCAATTTCAGTTTTCTATGCACACCTTAAAACATAAACATTTGTCAGTGTTACAGTATTGCCTTTTTCACAGCTCTGGAAATAGCAATGTAATGTTTCTCATTCTTTTTGAATATCCCTTACTGTATTGAGAATTCTTGCCTCCAATACCTGATTTTTAACTGTTTTAAAAGCTAAGATATGCAGATGAAAAAAATATGCAGCAATTAAAGTAATTCTGCATATTTTTAAAAAACATAGACACAACCTTCCATCAGCATAATTCTGGAGATGCTGCAGTTTGCAATGAAGTTAACTTAGCTAGACATGCATGTAGATCTCAGACATCCTTAACTGCAAATCACTGGTAAGAGATTTTACTTCAAAGCTCAACTGAATTTTGTAATACTTTCTAAATTGGATTTTTCAAGAAAGCTAAGGAATTTAATTGCCTGTCTGCCACTGAAACAAGAATGTATCTGTGCTAAAACAACAAAACCATAAAACATATTTAGGAACTTGGTGATGTAGACAGACAGATACCTTTAAAAAGTATTCAAGAGAGTCTGTAGGCCCAACTGGAAGCTGCACACAGGGCTAAGATTCATAAAAAAGCAGCTGTACTAAGGATCTGCTACTTTCTACCCTGAAAATTCAGATCCTCAAAACTTTACTAAGCTACCACATAACCCTGGAAAGATCGGAAAATTAATACTGCTAATAGAAGAAAACAATAAAATTGGCATAGTACCAAAATTATCTGTTTTGTGACAAATGCAACATAGTTCAGTTAGTCACTTCACTTAAATGCAGAGTTCATACCCTGCTGCTGCTCAACAGATGAGCAGTGACTACTATGCACTGTATGAGATGCATCCTACAGTATCTGTTGTTGCTCCAAGCTGTAGAAGGAGGGAAGATCCTCAGGAAAAGGAGAGAGAAAACACACCATCACTTCAAAAATAAATAATAATAAAACTAGCAACAGCCTATCTGAAATCTTTCTTAACTGTGGTATAGTCTTCTTTCAGTAGAATAACCTCTTAATATTTGCTCACATGGCTGACAATGGTGTTCATGTGAACATGGTCTCCCATGGCTTACTAATTATGGTCAATATAGGGAAAGGACAAAAAAATGGTTGGGAAAAAACAGTGGAAGTCATTCCAAGTCCTCTCTTTGTCTCAACTGTTGAATGAACATTCTTAAGGGACATACTCAGAAGCAAAGAAACAACAAACAACAGAAAAAGCAGGTTTTGGTATGTCCAGGGTAGCTCAGCAAAGTGTAATTATTCCATCAGAACATCTTTTCAAGTACAGGGCTAAACTGATGGAAAACTGAATGTTAAATTACATGGGAATCCCATAGCAGAAAAATACTACCCTCTACAAAACTGCTCTGAAACAGAGGAATCTCAAGAACAGAGGAAATAAATCATATAGTATATTTTATTTAAAGACCAATGAACTAAGATCCTTGTTGACACCAAAGTTGATTAGAAGGCTATATATACGTTAATCATGTTTTAAATAGTTTTGTCTGTTTCCTGAAATAGGCAAATATTTTGAGTTGCACTACATTTTGGAATTTTTCCAGGGCTTTAATTATTATTCTTGCCTTTCTTAATTTTCTGCAGTTCTGAACAATATTTTGAGAGAATCACCAGTCTTTGCAGAATTTATTAAACAAGACAGAACTTGTATTGCACACAATGTAAGCAGCTGTTTGCAATGAGAAGATTTCTTTTTTATTGGGCTTTTGGAAAAAAAAACAAACAAAACAAAACCAAAAAACCAACAACGTAATTTTTGGAGTCAGTAGTTTTGATTAGACAACATGCCATCCTCTTCATATAGCTTTACTCATTAAGAAATACTGCTCCAAAACAAGTTAAATATAGACTTCTTCAATGTTGAGAAACTAACTACCCTACAAAAAACAAAAAACAAAAAAGAAAACAAAAAAAACCACAAAAAAGCAAAACCAAAAGAAAACAAAAAACCCACCCCAAAAGAAACAAACAAAAAAAAGCACACACACACAAAAACACCACCACCAACAAAAAAAGTTATATTGCATCTGAGTGTTTAATGGTTGCCATCTGTTTGTATATTAGTCATAGAATATTTAATAAAAGTAATTAGCAAAACAGTCATCAGTTCTTTATTTGATATGAGATGGATTTTCTATTATACTATTATTCTACAGTTTTTACTAAAACAGCTGTCCAAAGTAGGAAAAATCATCCTGTAGTATTGAGCAGCAATAACAAATCTGGCAGCAAATCAGTAAGAAGTTTAACAAAACCTTCTGTTGATGAAAGCTCATAATAACTTCTCCTTGTGTATCTCATTTTATATATTGATTCCTAGAGGAAAGCCTAAAATCAGTCTGTTTTTTTCTATCAATAGTTCAAAAACATTTGAATTATAAGATAATTTCAAAGTATTGTGTGATTAATGACACCTGCAAACATGAATCTTACTGTGTAACATTTTGGTGTATTAATTTGAACATTCACCCAGGAGCAATCTGGAGAAATCAGTCTGCTAGATATTTGGATTCCTCCTTATAGGTAGATCAACATATATTTTATTCATGATCTATTGCAGTTTCTTAGAGGGGGTAAAAAATGATAAAACTACAGTGAATTCTTTGTTTCCTTAAGGATTCCCACACAGAAAACATCTGAAGAAGGGAAATATAACAGTGAGAATATTTTTATACCAACGTCTTTTGAAAGCTTGAATGTGGTGTCCCGATATGGTTAGGGAGGGATGACACTGACCAAGTTTGCAAGATTTTAAAATACAGGATTTGTCAGGAGATAATTTATATTTTAAAAGCTTGTATCTTGTGCATATATACATTCATTATTGGAGCACATTATTATTTAATAGGCAAAATACTGAAGACAATAATGAACCTCTCTGAGATAACTGCTTCAGAATTCCTTTTTTCTTGAAAAATTACATGTAAAGATTGAAAAGTTAATTTCACTTAAAATTTGATTGGATTGTAAAAAAGAGTAATAGCGAAAGAGGGGAAACATATTTTTTATACAATAACTTTTTGTCCTTTTATTGTATGTCTTAAGCAAATGGGTCCAGAATACAGTTAATACTCATTTCTTGAATTGGAGATAAAACCTTTTTTGTGATTTTAATGGGAAATCTAAACTAAAAATAGCAATAAACTCCCAAGATAGTCTTTGTGTTAGGGTTTCTTGATTTTTCTTTTATTTTTTAATGGTACTTCTAGGACCTAGACCATCTGAGCTTCAGATATTAAGAGGAAGAGTGAGGATTTATATATGTAAATTGGAAGAATAAGAAATACTAAAACAAAAACTTACAGAACATTACTGAAACAGTATCAAATAAGAGTATAACAATATTGTTCCTATATTCTTTCCTACTGGTCATTATAAGAATAATAGACATGCAGAGGCATGAACATAGGTCACCAGCAGAGCTTCAATGATCTTATCCTTATTACGATAAAGTAAATCTGGCTTCAAGAATCTCAGAACCAGGTCAGATGTTATAACTAAAAAGTAAAAGTCCTCATTTTAAACATCATTTTCTTGTTCAAGATTGTTAAATGAGAGTTAGATGGGTCTGTTGGAGGGCTGCAGGGCAGCCTCTGTGAGGAGAGTACAGGGCTGCCAGGTGCCGGACACAGCCAGTTCCAGCTGTATTCAACAGACTCACTGCAGGGCATGGCTGAGCCCTTGCAGACAGGATGGTGGTGCCTAGGGAAATCCTGGGGCAGGAAAGAGAAAAACCCTGCCCAGATGTGAGGGATGAAGGGAAATTATCAGAAACAGCCCTGTGAGCCCCAAGGGAAGGGAGAGGAAGTACTCTAAATTCCCCAGCAGAGATTCCCCTGCAGTCCCTGGAGACAGCCATAGTGGAGCAGGTGGACATGCCTGAAGGAAACTGCAGCCCATGGGGAGCCCACACTGGAGCAAGTTTACCCTGAAGGACTGTAGCCCATGGGAAGGGCAACTGGAGCAGAGGAAAGGCATGTGAAGGAAGAAGAAGCATGGGAAGCTGTTATGGACAACATCTAACTCCCTATTCTCCATCCCCTGTTCCTCTTGGGACAGGACAGCAGAGAAGTCAATCCTGGGAAGTAAGGGACAAAGCGTTTTAGCTTTTTCATTCTTGTTTCTAATGATCAAAAATTCTCTTAATCGGTACTTCAAGCTTACCAAAAAAATATAAGCAACACTTTGCAACAAGTTTGTTAACACTTGTGGCTGTTATGTACTCCGTAATCCTGGTATGGTGCAAGGTAAATACTATAAACACAAAAACCTTCAGAACCTTTCAAAAAGAAATGTCTACTAAATAAAGAGTTATACTTTATTGCTTTTGAGATTTTTACTCTCTTCTCTCCA
The DNA here is from genome assembly GCF_012275295.1 of Melopsittacus undulatus. Classification (NCBI taxonomy): domain Eukaryota; kingdom Metazoa; phylum Chordata; class Aves; order Psittaciformes; family Psittaculidae; genus Melopsittacus; species Melopsittacus undulatus. The sequence continues at coordinate 97,715,635 of NC_047528.1, forward strand.
TTTAACATTTTTTCAGGACGTCACTATAACTTAGAAAAAACTGACACCATTTCACATTTAATATCTTTTCATTGTTAATAAGGAAGAACGAATAAGCTACAAACAACTTATTTCTTCCAGAGTCAGCATCATCCTACTGAGGTCACTGGCAGCCACAGGAGGACAAAGGCACCCAGAAAAGACCAGGAAGAACAGTCCTCTGAAAAGATTAAAAGCTCCACTTGGAATATCAAACTTGACTTATTAAGTTGCAAATCTTCTTCAGCCTACTGAACACAACATACTCTATTCATACATTTGACATCTGCAAGTAGATGAGTCCATTCATCTTTAAGCTATCTAAATTTATTCTCCATGCATATCAAAAAACTTAAGAGTCAAAGTTCCCCAAAGACATAAGTAAGCCAAAAGCTTCTGTGCTCACGATTTAAATTTCTGTTCTAGACAATAAAATCTCTTCTTCCAGTTCTTATAAAAAATAAGGAAAAGGTCAAAAAAATAAAATCAAATCTGTCCTCCCTTCACTAACCATAAGCACTTCTTATTTCTACAGCAGCTAATGCCATTTATATTCATTTCAATGCAAAAGTAATCAACTATGCACAAAGCAAGCCAAAGTACCAAGAGATGATTTTGATGAGAAGAGACTGCAATATCATATACATTTATGTTCAAAGATGTACAGCATTAAAAGAGGAAAGGAAATCAGTACATTAACCTAAGTAATGATATCTTTTGTTAAAAGTACCGTTAATTCACATGCGAATAATGAGTAAATTTCATATAATTTATCAACCTGAATGAGGTTTATTTTTCTCAGGATGTCCCTGTGAATGTATTTGGTTTCTGTGCTTTCACATGTTTTAACAAACAGCAATAAAAGCAGTCATTACTTGGTTGGTGGCAAATTCTTCTTCTCCAGCTCCAAATCTAAAGTTAAATTACAGCTGGAATGTACGTTCGCTGTTACCTGCACGTACACAGTGATACAGAAAATATGTACAGAAAGCAATCTGCACTGCAAACCACAAGACACGGGGTTCCAAACTGCAGTTGACAAGACTTCAGAGACGAGAACTGGCAAATAGCCTGTTTGATCTCCTACACCACACATTATACTGAGCCTGTTGCACATCACTGAAATGCTTCTAAGGTTGGTTGTTTTTTTTTTTTTGCAAGGGAGTAATTCTTATCACTCTCCTTCCTGCCATATGTAGAGTCCAAAGGCAAGAACAGCTATGCTAGAACTGCCTGTGAAGCCACCTCAAGAAAGTCACAATGTAAGCAGTTAGAATGCACACTGGAACTTGCTTGGATGCTTTAGTACATTAACAAATACAGGCATCTATGTGTGACATCTTGCCAGATGAATTAAGAGATTACTTCCTCCAAAGTAAGTGGTTTTATATCCTCTATTGTTCCTCTGCACATACAGACAAGAAATGTAAATTTACCAATGAAGCTTTGAACAAAATTACAAACAGCATGTATGACAAGTCAAAGCCACTCCTCTCTAGCCATTGCTTTTTCCTATTATTTTTGAAACATTTTATACATCACCATAAGTAAATTCATCAGAAGTCACGTTTTTGTTGGGATTAAATAAATTCACTCTTGATTCTTGAAACATTTTTAGTATTATTTTATATCAAGTTAAAAGGAAAAATATTTCTAACTAATGTAAACTGAAAATATGTCATATTTCTGACAATGCGTTTTGTTTCCTTTCATTCTGTTTAAATTCGGATACTGGTGGTGTCTTGTCAATTTATATAACAATGCTTAAAAGTTCCTGCAGAATAATCGATTTGTCTCCTGCTGTTTATCTAATTGAACATTAATTAGCAATATTTTATTTCACTCCTGCCACATGCTGATGAAAAGGAGAGATCATTCAATTCCTGAACAATGATTAGGTGTGCTTCATAAAACTGCATCTTTCTTAAACAGTTTTGCTCAGAAATACCTATGTAAATAAATGAAAAGAATGAGGAAATATATAATAGATCCTTAAAAAGACAATTCTTGAAAAAAATATGGAAGAGTGGAAGAAAAAAAACAACACAGCTTTATAGTATATAATCAATATTTTTTCAGAGAGATCTATTGATATGACACCTGTTAATGTTATTCTTGGGCTCTTTACAGGTATAACCTAGACAGTGTGGTCACTATGCAATTAAGCTCTATCCTGAAGACATCAAATTAACTCCATGTGTTTCTCACAGGAGTTCTCACTAAGGAGTTCAACAAGGATGTTTGCTTCATGATGTTAATGGAAGGTTATTATTGACTGCTTTCAGGGCTGAAACATATTCCTTCTTAGATTCTGAAATGAATAATATATTTTTCAGGTGATGACAGTTACCCAGTGTTAGATTTTGTACACTTGTATCAGTATTTTCAAAAAATGTATATTCAATTTTCTGGACTCTTCAGTTCTAGGAGTACTTTTAAGGTACAAAAACATAAGTTATTTCATTATGCAGAATGAAGGATGGATTTAGAGAGAGGAGAGTTTAGAATCTACTTGCATAATTTCTTTTTAGACTTTCTCACATAAGCAACAAAGGAACACAGAAAAAGCAGAGCTTAAGTTGGAGAGAAACAACAGAAAATAAAATACCCACAAACTACTTCTATTCCAAAGTGTTTCTTAATTATTCTTACTTCTTGCAAACACAGAAATAGGGGGCCAATCTTCTTGCATTAAAATTGTTCCCTAGGAATACATTTCCTTTGATTTAGTTTCTTTCATTTGCTATTGGTAGAACACATTCGTTTTTTCCAAAGAATAGCTAAGAAATATTCTGAAGAATCTCTCATCCTGAGCTAGTAGGCAGCACATGTCCCTCTGTTTTTTCTTTAAGCCTTTTGTAAAAAACTCTGAAGGCACCTTGACACTAGAAGTCTTAATTTATCTGGTCACTTTAATCTCTTTCCTAGAAGAAGAAAAGAGTAATACAAGATACATGAAAAGGTTCTTTTCCATAAGTCAAACTGGATTGCTATTCTACAGATACTGCATATTAAAAAGTGACATGCACTATCTAGATTGAGGTTATGAACATAAGCTGAACTGTATTCACAGCAACAGCTTAACAAATAATGCCAAGAAAATTAAAAAACCCACCCATAACCCAGAACTGTTCCACCACCATCCCTCAGTGACCCACATGCATTTACATATTAAAGGAAGTCTTAGTCTGTCATTTTTCAGTCTGGAACATGAGGTTTTGGCAGCAGCTGATCACCAGCCATACACGTATATATGGCAGTGACTGAAAACAGAAAACCTTTTTTGCTCCATAACATACCAACAGTTTCTCATGTTTTCAAAGGTACAATGAAAAAAATAATTTCACAGAATTGCTACTGAGGGCATACTTAAAGTGGTGCATGCTCCCAGAATATACACACGTGACTATATTTATAGGTATAGCTAAGGTTACACCAGCAGTTCCACTCTAGTAAGTCATCTTCTGATGCTTCATCACAATAATAAAGAAAGAACACTTTTAGATTTGAACTTTTGAACAAACCAAAAGAAATTTCCCCTCACCTTCTTAAGCACCATACTCAAGAAGAAGGATTTGAAAAAAAACATGTGCTTTTACCTTCACCTTTCCCTGGCTACAGTGGCAGATGGCAGTGAATTGGGTCCAGGAAAGAAAAGAATCATACTGTCAAGGAACTCAGAACAAGGTATCTATCTCACCTACCCAGCAAGAAACTATCTCACCCCTTCCCACCACAAGTAAGCTGCTTCTGCTTTCCAAGGGAGTTGTAGTGTCTCTTTACCACTGGAGTTGTCAGAGTAACGTAAGCAGTTTACAAAAGCAGTGAAAGAGAATCTGAGAGAAAAGATAACTTGCTATAGCTTTAAGTCATTCACCTAATGCAACTCAACAAGTTACAGCATGTGTTGGGTAACCCACTGCCTTTCACTGAAGACATAGTAGCTCTCATCTTTAATACATAGTTAACATTGTAAATAGCTGGATTTCATCCAACACTGATTCTTTTTCTATTTAGGGTGCCATTGCATGAGACTGCAAGTCCCCCATCTATTAGATCTTATAACTTGGATCAAGGAAGCTAATATTTTAGCTATCAGTAGTTCTCAGCTTCCTTTCTGTGCATGACAACTCTTTGTTTAAAGCAATTTAGCTAACTCTCCTGAGAAGATGAAACGATTTGCTTCAATAATCTTTTCCTCACTTAACAAGCTGTTAGTGTCTATGTAGACATTGTGTTTCTCATCTTTCACCTAGGAAGAAAATGAATAGAAATAAATAAGAATGTGTTTGCATGTGTGCTTGTGTATATACACACTGGACAATTCACAAGCAGCTCTGGCTGCTGTACAGGGAGCTCCTGGCACCATGTGTTTAATCAAGCATTTACTAAATAACATATAATATATTGCTTTCTTATGCTGCATTGTGGTTTTTTTTGTTTTTTTTTTTGGTTTTTTTTTTTAAACAGCACTGCATTAGATTGGTAATACATGTGTATGAGATAGGTATCAGACATACTTGTCTGAAGAATCCTAATGATTAAGCAGATTCAATACGTGCAGTTTGTCTACGTTTTGTTTTTGCAGTTACACACCTAAACTTCACTAATACCTGACAAAAGACATAATGTACTTTTCTTAATTACAGTGAAAATCTGTGCTAAATACAAATATTTCTGTAACTTCAAGCTTAGATATATTTTAAAATAAAAAAAATCCAACTAAGAAATAACATCCATTTTGCTGACAGAATCAGAAGATTAGCCATAAAATTGAGGTTTTAACAGGAGGATCAATCCTGATACATGTTTTTGACATGAAATATTGCTTGGTTCTGCTTCTTGGGAAATAATAAATTCACTGAGGTGCTACATTAATCAGACCACCCACGACAGCTTTAATATATATCTCCTTAAATGAAGCTCATTGCTTTTACGGGCACATAATACCATTCCTCTGTCAGCTTTTAAGTCTTTAAGCTCTACAGAAGAAGCAGGTGTCACAGGCAGATTTCTCATTGAATATTCATAGTGCTGCCTGCAGTATTTTGAAACCAATATCCACTCTAAGAAAAGGTAGGGAGAGATGCAGGATATTGCCCTCCTCAGAGGACTTTAAGGAATAATTATCTGAATAGCAGAAGGTACTGATTTTTAAAAGTAGTTTCATAGAGAGGAAAAAATGGTGATTAACTCTTTATTTTAGCAAGAAACTAAAAAAAAAAAGTGTATCATAAATTAACATATTTAGTGTAAAACTATGAATTCACATAGAAAAATATAGGGAGAAGTATATCTGAAATCCATACTTAATCATTCATTCATATACTGTTTGACACACATTTTTAAGTACTATCTCTTCTTTGCTGTTGATCTTCTAAAACCAGGATAGCCATACTTCACAACCCCTGGCCAAACAAGCAATGAAATCTTTTGTGAGCTGAGAAAACATTGACTCATGAATTATTCTTAGGATATTGGCACTTCAACCTATTTAGCTTATCTCAGACCCTTGACAACAGCTGTTGGTATAACCCATCACTAAACATTGATGGGTTTTATATTATGGCTTAGCAAGTGCTTAGAGATCCTGGATCTCCAGTTGCTAAACACCAAGAAGTTATTATCAGCATTGTTCTTTAAGAAGACTCCTCATAGAATATGCAATTCAGTAATTTTCTTCTTCACAGACACACTGAACATAAAACCTAACCCTCACAGAAATTCACTTAACCTAATGTGTATAACCTAATGGATGTACACGGATCGCTACTGTTGACCTCAAGATAGCCAGTGTTTCAGATGAAGCAACATTCTCAAGCTACAACCTGCAAATCAAACTCAACTTGCAAGATGAGCAAAGGGCTTTCCTGTAAAAGGAGCCAAAACTACTGGCACACCTTGGAAGTGAGGGAAAGAAAAACTTTCCCAGAAACCAGGATAAGACTGTGGAGCCATCTGCTCCAGAAAGATGTTGATATTTGCTGAAAGACTGAAAGAAGAGACCTACAACACTAGAACTGGGATGCCTATTTAAATCTTTTGTTCAATCTATCTCCATAAACAGTTCTAAGTTCTGGGGCTTTTGAGCTTTTTAGTGTGGTTGGCTGGTTTTCCTGGAAGTGATCACTAAGTATAAGCCAGACAAAGCATTTCTAGCTTTAAGACTCTTTTACTGGTCATCTAGCCTTCTTCAAAGGGACCGCAGGCTGCAGTTTTTCATCTATTATATCAGTCACACTTCCAAAAATGAAATAGCAAAATGAAAATGTAAAGACTCTAATTTCACCATTAAGTAGCAGTATCAATACCAGACTATAGAAATACAAATTTAAAACTTTATACAAATATTATTGCATTATTTGCTGCATTCATTGAATCCTATATGTTTGTTGGGTTTTTTTTTTTAACATGGGAATGCATTCAAATAACATCTTAAAATCGTCAAGAAAATTGTTCAGTGCTTCAGAAATGGTTGCAGACAGCTGAAGCTGAAGAAGGGCAGGACTGAAGAGAAAGATGAGAAGATAAGTATCATATTGAAGGTACTACAGTTTCACAACTGTAGCCAAATTTCTCACAATAATAAAAACTGAATTCTCATCAGTCCTCTGTTCTTTGAGAAACATGAGAACTATCAGGCTGATCACTGTTTATGAAATAATTCATGAGCTAGAAATTCCTAGTCATTGTACATAGCACATGCATAGAGATCCAAACTAGTGAAAAGTTTGGATCATCAACTACTGTGAATAAACAGATATCTACCAATGCTGAAAAAATAATACAAGCTGATACATTTCAAGGAAACTGGTAGGCATGTATTTTTTCCAGTCTACTTATACACAGTTGTACTGAATACAGTATTAATATTAGCTTTATCCCAACATCATCATATTCAGAGGAAGTAGATATTTCTCTAAAGAAAACTTAACCGGTCCTTTGTTAAATAAAAGCAAACTAAAGAGTTGTCTGGAATGTCTGGATACAGAGAACAAAAAGAAAACAGGTTGTCAAGGTGAAATCTAAGTATTGTACATTCTATATCCTACTTCCCGGTCACCTGAGGAAAACCTGAAGTCCATTTGCTTCTACTAAAGATTTAGGCTTTTTGCTAGACATTTTTTCAGAAAGGAAACCTTTTCTGTGAAGCTATGCACGAGTTACCTGTGCACAGTCTGTGAGAGACATGAAAGTAGCGTGCTCTGATCAGCACTAGATTTATCATTAGTTCAAAAACTGATTATATTGCAAGGCAGCTTTCATAGTATGAAATTAGCAACACAGTGAGTTGTTCCTTACCTTATTGTGTTTCTTGTAGGGAGGAGGCAGTACAAGTTGCTTTCTCAGACCCTGTGCTGAGGAGCAGGTACGCAGACCTATCCCCCCTCCCCCCCCATCCAATCAGTAAGGCCTCACCACATCTCTGCAGAGCAAATCTAGAGAAAGCTTAGAGGCTTAAAGAGAAAAGAGTACCAGGTACAAGGAGGGAAATTTCTGCTACAAAAAGAAAGCAAAAAATTTCCAACATTTCTGTTTCTGCTACAATTTCTTAGGGGAATGTGATAGCCCTTGCTGGCTTTTTATGAGAAGTAATATCACAGTACAGCACATGAATTGTAGCTGGAGAACAAAGTAAAATAGAAGCAAGTAATACTTGAAGCTCAATTTTCACAAGGTTCTCAGTAGCCCAATAAAACATAAATACTCTAACCAAAGTCTGAAATTTCTTGTGTTTTGGTATAAAACTTTCATTTTCAATAAAAAGCTTTTTTTAAAGAAGATTTAATGAAAACCTTAAATTGCTTTTCAACATGCTCCTGAAAAGTACATGCAAAAAGACAATTTTCTCAACAATTTTTTTAAATGCTTTCTCTTCCTCATCTTACTATGCAGAATAACCTTGAGACATGAAGTCAAAACCTGCTGCCTCTCTCTCTTTTAGTTTAATCATTTACAATATTTAGTCTCCCTACTTTCCTATTCTATAAATTTTTTAAGTGAATAACTTTTTCTCTAAAAAGTCTAGTGGACAACTGAATTTGATCTACATGGCTTAAATCCTTTCAAGTTATCTATATGAGGGACAACAATACATTTTCCTAAAAATATCATCCCTTACTTGTCTAGTTCCCTTGTTTACCTATGAAAAAAGGGGTCAACATCTATATGGGGGACAACAATCCATTTTCCTAAAATTATCATACCTTACTTCTCTGTTCCCTTGTTTACCTATGAAAAAAGGTGAATAACTAGCCAAAGGAAAGGCCAAAATTCGTAGTACACTGTGCTGGTCCACAGCCACACATTAACTTTTGCTTACATGATATCATTCAGCATGAAGAAATCCTGGGCAGGTTTTGCTTCATTGAGTTTTATATTTTTAACAGTAAAGACATCTCCATTGAAGCTAGTCATCTAAGTTCACTTTAGGAAAAGGAAAAATGTAACCTCTGGGTACAATTTATCTAACTCTTAATAAATAGCTGAAACAGGTCAGATGAATCATTCTCTATTTTTCTGCACTGACTATAAAAATAGCTTGATAGCTTGCATGATACTGTCTTTTCACTGTAGATGTACATCAGTGGCTGGGAGGAGGGAATAAATTTCTAACTTCTGACCACTCTTAAGAAAAGCCATGGAAATAGGATAACATATAGGATAACAATCCACTATTATACAGTCAAAAGGGAAGCAATAATATTGCATCAAAGCAACCGGAAAATATAAAAATGCTACTATGATCAAACGGTTTGAATTCAAACAGTTTGTTATTCTCAAGGGAGAACATTCACACTGGTTTTGAGACTTAATTACTGCAAATTATGGAAACCAAGAACAAGTTATAGGTTTCCTTTCAGCTGACTACCAAACTCATAAACATCAGAACAGATTAAAGTGTGCTATAGAAAAAAAGGTCTTCATTTCAGTAGTCTTTAAGTTTAAACAGAAATTTTTATACAACGTATTAACTACAAAGCTCAGTCTCTTGGTTACTTAAAAACTGTAGAATTTACATCAATTTCTATCTGAAATGCATCAATGGGGAAAAAAATCTAATGTTTAAAACACTGAGAAAAAAATAAGAAACTACTAAACTCTAACTGTTAAGAAAAACCTTCAAATCTCTGTCAGTTTCAACTTTCTAATTAATTTTATGTACTGATGTTTCAAAACAAAAAATTACTGAAATATACTAAATATGCCAAATTAATCATAAATTATATTGTAAGAAAAAATAAAACTATGAAAAGCAAATAAAATGCTCAACAGAGATAAAATATATTAAAGAAAAATGTGGTGCAAATATGAACAAGTTAAGACAAAAAGGGCTTTCCCCTCCCTTCCCCATTTGTTTATACCTTATTTTTTAATCAAGAAAGATAATCAAGTATCTCATTTCAGATCCTTTCAATAAAGTTGCAGAGATCTAATGCCAGTCAGTGAAAATCCAATAAAGTAACATACCTGAAAATTTCTTTCTGGCTTATAGTATCCTATCATGCTCCAGATGAAATATCTATACTATGAAATTACTTACTGTATACAGGAAATACAATTTTGTAGCAAAGGAATCAAGATAGGATAAAACTAAGACTGCCAATGAATCCATTCTCATACTATTGCTAGAGATTTTTTTCATAGTGAACAGCATGGTCTTACGTATGTGTACTGACTTACAAAAGACTGTACAGTAAGTAACTATAGCTGCTTACTGTTGCTAGCAGTTTAAGCATCTACATACGTTTCATTAAATAACTTACAGTGGTTTAGGACAAAGAATTCATTACCCAACCCTTGTTTTATATAATTTTCTATGTAATTAGCTTGTGAAATTTTAACAAATCAACTTCTTGGTACATATTTGCCTCACTGAAGACATGCTTACAGTATTAGTGAAAGTATATATCCTTATAAATCTAGTTACACATATGTAATGTATGACTTTCTCCCATCCTTCATGAACATGTTACTTTACTCAGAAGAGATCTGACTTACTAGTGTTTCTTTGCCTATAATCCACAATCGTTACTAGAATGAATAAGCAAGAACACATCCAAAAATGTCTATCCAGTGCAGGCAAACCCAGCAGTCCCTGAGTTTATCAATAATGACAGACTTAAGCAAAGGGAATTTTCTGAATAAGATTATACAGGAAGATTTAACTAGATCAAATAAACCAAGTTAAACATTAAGAAAATAACAAAGAAGCAGTGAACTTTATTGTTATGCAATTGAATTTTCTGTGGCTATTATGTCCAGATTCTACAAACTGTTATTTGAGGGCTTAACTCCAAAAAGTATTACTTACGCACATCTTTCCTTTGACTTGAATAAGCCTACTAGTGTGAGCATAAATGCACAGCATAATATACGGGTTTTGTTTTGCATGTAGTATACTTGATTTCATGCTCTAATAATATTGCTGATTTATTTCTTCCATTAAGTAATCCTCTTGACTTTCTGTAATAATTAAATTGTAAGTTGTTTTCTAGAAGAGATGAAAAGGAAGCTATGTGGCAGAAAGGAGTATAAGAAAAACCTGGTCATTGTATTTGTATATCAACACTTTATTAATTTACCATAGACAGTTTATTTTAAAATGAAGAATTAAGACATTCAGCAGCTGTACTTGCAGAGATAAACAAATTTATCACACATCAAGTCTTTCTGCTAGCTTTATTTAAGAGATTAATATGTCTGTTTCATTTCATTTCCAGTCACATGCTTATCATTTGATGATGCTTCTTTCTTCATGTTCTGCTGAGGCATTAAAAAAAATACTCCCTCAATATCTTACAGGCTGCTGGCTATATATACACATTTTTATACTTAAATACCCTAATATTTTAGTAGTAAAAATTAATTTCATGATGCACTGCATAACAGCACATCAGATTTGAGAATGAAAAGTAATTACAAAGCCATTCAGCAATACTTGGTTTCTGTTCAAGCACAGTGCAATTTTGAATTCTAGTGTTAGGAAAATAGTATACAACCAAATTTTTCTCTGCAATTGATTCACCAGAAATGAAGTCTCCTTGCTCCTTTCTCCTCCTTCAGTTTCTGAATTGTGTATGTTTATAAAGTTTCATGCATTCTGCTCTTTTAATCTGAGCAAATCTTTTGGTGCTTCCAGGACGTACTTAGTCATGTGAAACCTTCCAAACCCATAACTGGATGATCTTAAGGTCCTTTCCAATCCTAAGTATTCTATGATTCTATAACCAAGCTAGTTATGTTCTTGAGTTGACTTCTCTCATACCTGTCTGAAGTTAAATCCCTGACCACAGTAAAGCCTCTCTTCTGTCAAAGGTATTGCACTCAGGTCTACAAACCCCATTCTTTTTATTTTCTAATAATAGTAAAACTTGAAACATTCTAACTAAAGATATTTTCACTGATAAAAAGTTAGCCTATGAATCTCTAAATAAAAATTAAAGTGAAATATAGGAAGACTCGAAAAGGGCATTGTTTTTTAACTTAGTTGCACTTGAAAGCTCAGATCAAGGACTGATACACAAAGACAAGAGAAAGGACATGAAAAAATTTCGTACTTCTGTAGATATATAAACATATTTATATATGTATATATACTTGCTTGTATTTCTTACTCTTAATCCTCATATTGAAATCTATCCAATATCTCCATTTAATTTTGTTTCCTTCCTAGTATAAAAAAACCCAGCACCACCAAAGAAAAATCCAACCTAGTAAGTAAATCAACAACAAAAAAAAGAAATTAAACTAAAGGGGTTGTTACTCTACCATAATCATTATGGTGATAGCAGACTGCTTTTTTTTTTTTTATCTTTGTGTTTTCTAGATTACTTAAAGGACAGAACATATATATGCATGCATGCTGCAGTAGCAAGAAGTTCAAAATTACTATTTGGATATTTATGTGAATCTACTAATTATCAGAATATATAATTTGCTTGTACCCCCCCTATGCATTGTGTGTGCTGTTTCCTTGAAAAGTGTTATGTTTACTACACAGGAGACATAAAATCTGGATGATGTCTCTGAGCATGATTAGACCAAAAAAGTAAATTTAAGAAAGAAGGCAGCACAAAAAGAGACTGTGAGCAAAGAGCCCACAGCACACACAGAGACCACGAGCTGCCTCAGAAGTACAAGCAGTAGGCATGCTGAAAAGTCACCATGAAAAAGACGCAAATTTAAGAAGTATTTTATGGAACTCATTTAGAGTTGTAACAGCTGTGGAAAGTTGCTGGTTTGAGAGTAAACACAAAAAAATGTCATCCATAAGTAAGGCACAGGAGAACAATTTTGCTATTAAGCTATTTATTTTAAACCCATTGCACTAAACAGTTTTCAAATGTTACCTTATTCCTCTGTTTTTTTGTCAAAATCTAACAATCAATCACTTTCAAAGTCTTTTGGAGTGTTAACTTTAAGGAAGATGTAGCAGCTGCACATCCCATTAGGCTCACTAAGAGAAGAGAATGAGATGCAAGAGAATTGTTCTCTTTTCCACCTTTCCTTCTCCTTTGCTGTTCTCCTTCCTTCTCTTCATCTGTTTTCCTTTCCTTCTGAAAACAGAAGTCGGATCTTCGCATGGAGCTGAACCAGTCAGCCACACAATTCAAATGTAATAATCAGAGTAGGAGGACTAGTATTTTTTTTTTCCCAGGGTAGATTTAGATTAAATAGTAAGAAGAAGTTCATTACAATGAGAGTGGGGAAGCACTGGAACAGGTTACCCAAGAAGCTGTAGATGCTTGAGTCCTGGAAAGTGCTCAAGGCCAGGTTGGACAGAGCTTTCAACAACCTCATCTAATGGAAGGTATTCCAGGCTATGGCATGGGGATTGGAACTAGATGATCTTTAAGGTCCCTTCCAACCCAAGCCATTCTGTGATTCCATGGTTACGGTAGTAGCAAACCCACTTTTTTCTCCCATTAATATGTGGAAGTATGCAAACATGCTAGTGTCAAAATCCTAGTGGCTTCCAGTGGCCAAAGGAAACAAAACACTACTCTCCCATACACACTGCTTTAAGCAATAGTGATTTGTACATCAGGCAATAATTTTTATCTAGCTTGTTGCCTCATATCCCTGCCCAAAGTTTTGAAGGTTCTCAGTAAATTTCTCAGTGTTTCGGCATGTCTTGCTCCTAATTTCCTGTCACTGAATGCTAAGCTGCAGTCAAGGGCAAATTATGACTGACTGAAATGTTATGTTTGTTTTTATTTTATACTTCTCCCTCTCTCTTTTTAATCTCTGTTTTTGGAATAAGCGATACAGTACTATTTGCTGAGAAGCCTTTACATTTTTCATTGCCGTGACATGAGACATTTTTTGGAAAGTTAACAATTTCATCAAATTTGATGGTATCAGAAACAGTTTATCATTTAAACAAAAAAAGTAAAAATAAAGTTTCTTATCCTGCTCAGCGCAGAAAGCATTCAGCTGAGCTTGAGAAGACCAGTAAGATGCGAGGAGCTATCATTAGCTGAGGACAAGGAAAAATAACTCTTGACTGTGCTAATATCAAAATTCATGGAGCACAGCATCCCCTGCAATCAATACTTCACATAGTTATGGTTAATCCCTCCCAAAAAAAGGCCAAGTAGAAAATGGAAAGAAAAAAAGAAAAAAAAAGTGTGGAGAAAGGCAACAGAATGGACAGATATAGAACAGTTTCTGTATTTTATAATGAGTAAACAAAACACATTTCTTCAGCTTCAAAGGAAAGATAAAATTGACCATAGAGGGATGGAACAGATAACTAAAACATGATGGGTGATATAAAGAAAGCTAAACAGTGAACAATTATTCCTTATTTTTCATAGCACAGGTTAGGAAATGCACGATAGTACCACAGTAAACAATTCAAAATCATGAGAAGGAATTACATTCTCCACACAAATTGTGATTAAATAGTGAAACTCACAGGAGACCAAAAGCATAAATTAATTCATAAGAGGATAAATTCATGGAAGAGATATCATTTAACAGCCAGTAAATACAGTGGTTTAATGTAGCCTCTGGCTAATAAAACAATTAATCTTCTTATTGCTGGAAACTGAAGGAGGAAGGGCTTCTCCAGTTTATACTGATATTACAAGCTTTGCCTACCATCTGCTACTGGGTACTGCTGGGGACAAGTAACTGGACTAGAGAAACAGTGATCTCCTCAGTATGGCAACGGCAAGCTTAGAAAAACTATACTTGCAGTAAATATTTCATTTTCAAATCCACTGTGGAATAATTTCACAACAAATCATTTGTAAAATTAAGCAGTTATGAATGCTCATCTAAAGCACAGTATTTTGATGACCAATACCCATCAGTGCAAAGAGTTTTCAATATTTTGAATACACAGCAAGGGGCAGTATGTATTGTACTTCACTATAACAGACATGAAAGGACTCTAACTAAACTACACTAATAACTGAATTATTTTAGTCTTTTGGGAAAGTATTTACTAATATATTAGTTTACAAATCACATTACAAAACTAAAAATCATTTGATATAAAATGGTAATACATACAAAATCTCACACTAATCATTAGCCCCAAAACTTCAATGACTCAAACCAAGATTATAATCTGTCCCAGATCTCAGAACTGAGAGTTGCTGCATTTGCCCACTAACAAAGTGAGATTTTGTCTTCCTCTCCATCCAACAAGAATTCAATTACTAAACCAAAACTAAACCAGACCAAAAAAAAACCATAAATGAATGCAGTGTGATTGAATAAGAGAGATTGGTAATTACAGTTCATCTACATGGTTTCCCTTGCATTTCTACAATATTAACAACCTTTGTTTTTCCTGAATACATAATATTGAAAACCAATCACAAAATCTGAATAATATCATTTATTTCTATTCTTTAAGTTGTTTTTGTAAATGTTGCCTGTCTCTAATGCAAACTTTGTTTTCTGGTATAGTTAATTTATTGTTTTATTGAATTAAATGTAGTGCAAACTGTTGTTAAAGCTGAGTACCAGCTTTTGCTCAAAGCACAGCTTCTTTTGCCTAATGGCAGCAGCTGAAATTATGCATTAGACATCTTATTCATCTTACCGAATGGACATTGGAAGATTCATTTGATATTCATTATCATAGCATATAACCTTTTCATCATCCATCTTTGAATTACACCGTTATGAAGGGAAAAAAGCCTGTACAATTCACCTTCGGTAGAGTACAGAGGATTCTTTAAGAAACTGAAATACAGCTAACCCCTCCTGCTGAGATGCATTGATGTAAAAGATGGAAAGCGGCCCAAGGACTCAAGTCTCAGCACTAAGATTTCCACTTTATGATGAAAAACAATGTTTCAAGCAAAGAATATGTCTGTTTTCCCCTGGGACATGAGGGCTTGGCATTGCATGATTTAAAGGACACAAAAAAATATTATTTTCTTGACACTGAAAGCCTTAGAGGAATTACTTTTTACTTATATCAGTCAATAAGTATATGGCTTTAAAGTATCAATATCCTTAAGCCTCACAGAAAAAAAAAAATAAATTATAATGGCTTATCAGCCACAATCAGAAATAATTCCCTGTTTGCATCTTGTGCGTACACTGCTTTTACTTTCTTTTCTGGCTATTTGCTTGCTTTCCTTCATGAATCATTTTCATAGTGAAATCCTCGTCAAATTTCATTACAGCATGTCATGTCAAATCAGGGACATAGATGTTAATCATAAGATGCAGTAGTTCTGTGTTATATATCAACTCCTCCTAAAACTTACATTCAAGACACTAAACAAAACTCTGGGAATAGAGAAATATTTCACAAAATGAGAGCTGCTGCTTTTTAAAGGATCCAGAAATTCACCTTGTCTGGTGAGACATACTTACTAGAAGCACAAAATAAACTATGATAAAGGTAAATCATTCTGTAAATGAAAGGAGTCTATAAAGAATAGTTAGCAAATTTTAATGACAATAAATAGTATTTTACATCTTGTTGTCCTGAACTTTTTCATGGTAGCCTCCAAGATTTTCCAAATTCATTGAATAATTAATGAAATATAATTACATAAAGGAAGATGATTTTAATTTGCACATACATAAACTTCTCACCATCCACTACATTGCAATGTAGCTCTCTAGTCAATTTTGCCTGTTTTAGAATAAAAATCTGAATGAAGCCTGAGCATCATGGTAATAAGAAAGGAAGCATGTTATACTGTTATACTATCTCCTAATTTTGTATATATTTTGGTGTAAGCTCTTTTTTTAACCTTATACAACATAGTTGTAAATCCTTTTATCAGGAAGGGAGTTGTATCAGCAGAAGCATAGTTTGCTGGCTAACCTCGAACCAATTACTTGACCAAGGCAGCATATAACCCAAAGATATCACTTTCATTTATTTTTCTGTTTGTTTGTCTGATACAATTACCTTGTCAAGCTCTTAAAAACAGCATCTTCCTGAAGATTACACATAAAACCTACGGCAAAGCTCAAAGTAAGGTTGCATATCCTGAACTGCTTTGAAGATGTCAGCCTTGTGTTCTTCTAGCCATATTGAGGTTTAATATAAGTATGAATAAGCCAGATCAATTTTATTACCTTTTACCAGTTCTACATTTGTCATTACTACAGTTTGTATTCTTCATCAACTGTTTTCATCATGTGAACTACTGCTCAGTTATTATTCTTACCTTACAAAGATAAACACTGAGGTCAGTTTTAATGTTGTAGTACAGGATAACTTATTACCAGAGTTGGAAGTATATGATACCCCATTTAAAAAAAAATAGTTTCTTTTTCTTTTTTAGAAAATATCTATGTCCTGGGATATGTCTGTGTGAGAGCATTAAGCCCCCCAGAATTGTTGGTACGTATGTGCATACATACAGAGAGAAAACCAAAAACCTTGGTATGTATTTAGTAGTATAGCTAGTTTTCATGTAGACAATATACCTTTGAAGTCATAGGCTAGGTTTGAAAGCATTCCTTCAGCAAAGTTAACTTAGTCTAAATTGAATTCATATCAAACACACACAAAAAAACCCTAACAAAAACAAGTATATTCTGCTACTCAATAACCATCACTTTGACTAGCTACATTTTCCCCAGCTTAGTCAATGATGTAGACAGAACTTAAAGCCCAGGCTGCACAAAAAAAGATATTCCCTTTGTTAGGGATGTACTAAATCAATGTTTCTATTCAAGACAAGAAAGACCTTCATAAAACATAGAAAGGAGCATTCAAAAAAACATACAAAGGCATAACAGCAAAGATGTACAATTAGTTCTACTTTTCATACAACACATAATATTTGTTCCTGTTTAGACAGATATTTCTCCTGCTAAATTTAGGCCTGAATCTGAACATATAAAGAGTAAGTTAAAGAATAAAATTAATTTCTGTTGTAACTAAGTAAAAGTCACTACCCAATCAATTTAATGTATTTTTCCCATTTAACCAGATGCATTTGAGTTGCCATTGACATTTACAAAAGATTCAGTGAACTAAAACTTATCAGTCAAACTTCTAACTCCAGTTTGAGGAGGAAACTGCATACTTTATGTGTTAGGGCAGTTCTAGTACTAATTCTAGCAGTCTACAATTTAAATGAATGATGTTTTTTTCTTGACCAGCCTACTTTAGGTATTACACTTTCACCTTTTAGTTACATGTCAGAGAAAGTAAGACCTGGTAAATGATATGGGGAAATAACAAGATATATGTATTAAAGACATGCATCCTCTTAGTAATTGCCATGAAACAAGGAGGATTTGTTAAGAGTGAAGTTACGGTTGAGTGGTGCTCATCTGATGGCTAAATGGGCAACTCAGTCCCTTGATGGTAATTAGCAGGCTACTTAAGTCAGTAAATGACTCCACACCACTTCCCTCTCCCTCTCTCCTTCCCTTTCCCACCCCATTTCTCCATTTACAAGAAGATATTAAAAAAGGAAAGAAAAAAATATTAAGACTGTATTACCAAGACTTCCTTTCTCCCTTTCCCATCCCACACGTTCTCCCAATTACTTTGTAATTTTATTCAAGGTAGGATTAGTAAGCACTCCTACTTTTAAAGATAGCTTTTTAACAATATTGACATTTCTCTTCTTTTATGGAATTACAGGCAATCAATTGTTCAGCCAGCTTTGAAAGCTAGACATAATAAAATCCAATAGCTGATTACAAGAAAGTCTTTTCCTGTGTCTCAGTTCTCAAATAGCAATGACAGTCAGCCTTTTTGCTGTGGTGGGTTGACCCTGGCT
The DNA here is from genome assembly GCF_012275295.1 of Melopsittacus undulatus. Taxonomy (NCBI): domain Eukaryota; kingdom Metazoa; phylum Chordata; class Aves; order Psittaciformes; family Psittaculidae; genus Melopsittacus; species Melopsittacus undulatus. The sequence goes on from NC_047528.1 coordinate 97,733,883, forward strand.
GGACAACCTCTGCTGCTCTATTACTTCCCTTTCTCTAAACAGAGAAGAAAAAATGTAACCATAAGTTAATTTAATTTATTGCCACACAAATCAGAATGGAGTAATGAGAAACAAACCCCAAACCTTAAAACTCTTTCCCCCCTCCCCTGTCTTCCTGAGCTCAGTTTCACTCTCAATTTTCTCTATCTCCTTCCACAGTGGCATAGGGAGACAGGAAATAGGGGTTGTGCTCAATTCATCATATGTTTTTTCTACTGCTCCTTCCTCCTCAAGGGGAGAACTCTGTCCACACTCTTCTCCTGCTTCAGTGTGGGGTCCCTCCCATGGAAGAGTCCCCCATGAACTTCCCCAACATGAGTCCTTCTCATGTACTGAAGTTCTTCAAGAATTGCTCCTGCATAGGTCCCTTCCATGAGGTGCAGTCTTTCAGGACAAACTGAACACACAGTCACCAGTCCCACCAGCAAACCTGCTCCAGCATGGGCTCCTCTCCCCATGGGGACACAGGTCCTGCCAGGAGCCTGCTCCAATGTGGGATTTCCATGGGTTCACAGCCTCATTCAGGTGTCCACCAGCTTTAGCATCAGTTCCTCCCTAGGCTGCAGGTGAATATCTGCTCCACTATGGAACTCCATGGGCTGCAGGGGCACAGCCTGCCTTACCAGGGTCTGCACCACATGCTACAGAAGAATCTCTTCTCCAGTGCCTGTAGCACCTCCTGCCCTCCTTCTGCACTGACCTTGGTGTCTGCAGAGCTGTTTCTCAAACACATTCTCACTCCTTTCTCTGGCTGCAGTTGTTGTTGACACTTTTTCCCCTTCTTAACTATATTATCCCAGAGGCACTACCACTGGAGCTGGCTGGCATTGGCTCTATCAGATGCAGGGGAAGCATCTAGAAACTTCTCACAGAAGCCAGACCTGTAGCTCCCCTACTACCAAAATCTTGCTATACAAACACAATATAATTGTTAGGATGAGATACATTTTGTATTCCTTCACACACATGACACATTTTGGTCTGCATTTTAAAAAAATAACATTTAATTAACTTAATCCATAGTAATAATACATGGCAAGATCATAGTCTGGGAACCATGTTCTGAAATTAATATTTTTCCCTCAAGATTTATGATGGGAATAATATTTTCTTCTTTTTTTTTTTTTCTTTTCTGAAGGGTGAGGGTGAAATGTCCCAAAGGTATAAATGTTCTGTAGATGAAAGGGATTTTCTGTCTCTTTCTTGTACACTTACCCTGTTTCATCCCCAGCGTCTTTGAAACAAAAGAGCAAGTTATTGCCTGCAATGTTCTCTGAGAGGAACAAATTTAGTAAGTTCTGCCCATTTTAGAAGCTTCATGAAATAAGGATTAATTAGAGCTGTTCTGAAGAGTTATGCCTTCCAGGACATAAAAGGTAACTTGAGATTTAGAATATTAAAAAAAATTAAGTACTTTTAATCATATACTTAAAAATAATAGAATGGAAAAACAGAAGCTGTGTAGATGTATTCCTCACTGCAGGGAAATTCAGAGTAGCTGTAATGTAATGAAAAGCATTTAACTCTTACTAGATGAGCTTTCTGGAATACTGATTATTTTTCTCTCATTCTCCCTTGATGATAACGCATTGTAACAGTAATCATTCTGAGATGAAAAGAAAATTGAAGTTTGGCATTAAAAACTTTCAAACCAGTATCAGAAAAATATTTTTGCATATACCACCTCTTAGTTCAAAGGAATTTGTCATTTTTACACCAGCAAATTTTAAACATTTTATGGAAATTTACTGTCTCCAAAAATAAGTAAATAACCCTAAGTTATTTTCTGAAGAAGCATTTATCAAGCTTTAGTATTCAGTTAGGTTGACAGGTACATGCTCATTTATTTGCCTGTTTACTCTTGTATTTGCAGATGTGTGTTTAAGAGATACAGAAGATGCTCAAGTGTCTCAGATTAAAAGCCAGTATACAGCCCTGAAATGAAAAAATAAGCAGCACAGAGAAACTGAAGAGGAGAGCTTTCTACTATAAGTTAATAAAATAAACCTTACATACACTTGCCAGTCATTCTTACCACAGACTACGCATCTTCTGTCCCCAATATAAAAAAACCTACTTAATCAAATTTCGTATATTTTGCAGTTTAATCCCTATTTTAGGATTCTTACACACATATTTGTATATATATATGAACTTCTGAAATCGATGAGGATATTTATAGAGTATTGTTTTTCCAGGTCTCTTTTGAGTCAAATGATCATGGGTCAAGCAAGGTTACTCCAAACAAATCACATGGCCACTGATCCTGAACAAAACCCCACTTCAGTAACAACTATTATTGATATGTAAAAGACAGAAATAAAAAGAGCAGACATCAGATGAAAAATTCCATTTTTAAGGGAATGGTAAGTTTACAACCTTCAAGTGGAACATTTTTCTATTTTTGTTGCATAAGGATAAAGAGTAAATCTGGTGATTGCTCTAGAAATATAATAAAGGGAAGAAGATAGCTTAAAGTCCAAATTTATTCAGGTGGCTACCTGAAATAAGAGAAATTGTCTGCTTCCAGTGTCCTTGCTGATTTTGATTTTTTTTTAATCATGTACTTTAAGTATCATTCCCCTTAAAAAAAGCCTAAAAAATGTGTACATGGTTTTTCTAGTTGAACATAGTAGACTAAAGCCATCCATATCTTAAAAGGTATTTTAAGCAGCTTTTGCTAGTTATGTACTTGATATTGGTACTTCATTCAATTTCAGAATAAGAATGCCATTTTCTACATATTTGAGAAAACGTAATATTATAAACCTTTTGAGCAAAGCTTTCAGTCTTGATTTTCAATAATTCACATTGGTCTTAAAGTTCGCTCTTCAGGACAGCTATGAGTTTATGGAAAAATAATGAACAGAGCATGACACAAATATTTCCCCTGTTTAAATTTTTTTTTTTTGCTTTATTGAGCATTAGAAAGGTAATAATGACATTAACAGAGAACACTTTTTTCAGATTGCTTAGCAATCATGTGCCATAGAAATAAGTTTGCTAGTTCATCCGTCATGCCATGCTATAACTGAAGAAATTGTTCTATTTGTACAGATAATATTGCTTAGTTAATTTGACACCTCACTTGAAATCTCTGCCTAAGTAGGCTGATTATCACTTTGCAACCTCCACTTTCAAACAGGTAATACTGATAACAAAGCTCACTACTCAGCTGAATTCTCACTGATATGTGTGGAAATCCGCTTTGATTCACACCACCATTCCTGGCTAGCACCTTTGCTAGACAGATTTCTTGGTAGTTTTATTTAACTAGTGGTCACTGTTGCACTTGTTCTTCAATGTGCATGCCTAACTGCAACTCCAGATAAAATTAATATATTGAGAAATGAATTAAGGAAATTTCCCCAACTATTTTTATATTTATATTCCAAATCAGTACCAGTCAAAGAATAATAATATCACCAACTTGTTTAAATAATATTATTAGATTAATCTGTAGATATAAAATATGCAGGAACAAACCATGAAATGTCAGCTGAAGCACACAAGAGAGTAAGGTATCTTCTTGGAAATACTGAAAAAATCTACTATAATAAGACATGCTCAAGCCAAGAGAGAGTACCCTCTTAAAAAGCTTCTGAAAAAACTTTTGAAGTTGTTGACTGAGATGTCACCACTTTCAGATAGGAAAGCAGAAGAGATGAGATTGGGATATGCCATCAAAATCAGCAGCAATTCAGATAGCCTAAAGACAGTTGGATTCTTTCACAAGGTGTGTAAAGAACATGGCATGAGCAAAGACCTGAAAAAAACCCCACAACCATTCCGCTATCTAAAAGAAAGCTGCTATAGATAATTGATCCATTAATACAGATTTCTAGCATTTGTGTCCCTTTTACATTCAGTTTGCAATAAATCCTGTGTTATTTTTTATGAAAGCAATCTGATCTCAGCTTAAACCAAAATCAAGGCAGACTTCAGTCTTTCACCTGCATCATATCTAACCATATGATTCTGCAGTTGACAGAACAGTAAATGTGACTATCTACTATTTTCTCCAAGAAGATCAAAATTTATTACATAAAATTATATTGAAAAATATTTAAGAAATGAGCTATATTCCCACAGAAGTTTAGCATGAGATAAACTAAGGCTAATATTTTCTTCACAAATTTGCAAGATTAATCAAATCAGACCAGAATCCAAAACATAATAAAGATCTGTCTAAATAGTAGCAAACATTAGTCACAAGGATAAGTGAAAATGGAAAAGAAAGTAAGTATGAACAGGGGAATGCAGAGTATCTCAAAAAGCTTTAAACATGTTAACTAATTTAATTTTTATAAAAGCATGTGATCAATAACTATAATATTTCTATTTGTCTTGGGTTCAGCAGTAGCAGTCATTTTTTCTCCTTCTTAGTAGCTGATTCAGTGCTGTGTTTTTGACTTTCGGCCTGGGAACAGCGTTGATAACACCGATGTTTTTAGTTACTGCCCAAATGTTTAGTCTGACCAAGGACTTTCTGAGTCTCATGTTCTGCCAGGAAGAAGGGGAAGCCAGGAGGAAGCAGAGACAGGACACCTGAACCAAACTAGCTAAAGAGGAATTCCATACCACAGCACGTCATGCCCAGGATGTAACTGAGTTACCCAGAAGGGCTAGGGCACTGTGGGGTTTGACTAGGTATCGGTAGCTGCTAGGCCGGGCTTGGTCAGCAGGTGGTATCATATTCTCTTCCCTTGTTATTTCCCTTATCATTATTCTTATCAGTGGTAGCTGTAGTGATCTGTGTTATACCTCAGTTACTGGATTGTTCTTAACCCATGGGAGTTACATTCTTTCTATTTTCCTCCCCATCCCTCTGGGAAGAAAGGGGAGGGAGGGGGGCTTGTGAGCGAGCAAGACTGTGTGGGTTTTAAACCACAACACTATTACAAAAAGAAATTTCAAATAACTTAAAATGACAAATGAAACATGCACAAAAAAGTTCATAGGGAAATAAAATTTGCTTAATTTTACAAGGTCAGTTTGTAGGTACAAATGCCCCTGAAGTAGTACAAGATAAGAAAGTTACAGAGGGGACATCTACAGGAATTCCAGAAATGGAAATCTTTAATCAAACACAACTATTAGTATGATGTGCTGGCTTTACCAAATCACTTTTTAAAGCAGAACAAAGGATAGTATGAACAAATTCACTGTGACAGTTACATTTCTGTTGCATTTATCTGCTAAAATCAGCTAAGATGAAATCAGTAGAAATAGAGTTAAGGGTGTTGAACATGAATCAGAAGTGTGCCCAGATGGCCAAGAAGGACAATAGCATCCTGGCTTGTAACAGAAATGTTGTGGCCAGGAAGACTAGGAGAGTGATCATCCCCTTGTATTTGGCACTGGTGAGGCCATACGTTGAATACTGTGTTCAGTTTTGGGCCCCTCAGTATGAGAAAGACGTTGAGGTGCTGGAGATTGTCAAAAGAAGAGCACCAAAGCTGGTGAAGGGTCTTGAGGACAAGTCTTAGGAGGAGCAGCTGAGGGAACTGGGATGGTTTAACCTGGAGAAAAGGAGGCAGAGGGTAGGCCTTATTGCTTTCTGCAACTACTTGAAAGGAGGTTGTAGCGAGCGGGGTGCTGCTCTTTTTTTCCCAGGTAACAAGTAACAGGGTGCCATGGTTTAAGCCCAGGTCATAAATTAGAACCACGCAGTCTACTCCCCACCTTTTCTTCCTCCCCCCCCTCCCCCTTCCCCACTCCAGGAGGGATGGGGAGGAGAATCAAAAGAATATAACTCCCACAGGTTGAGATAAGGACAGTTCAGTAACTAAGGTGGTAACACAAACCACTTCTGATACCACCAATAATAATAATGATAAAGGAAATAACAAGGGAAGAGAATACAATAACACCCATCAAAACCCAGCCTGATTGAGCAGTGAACTAGCCCTTCTGGGTAACTCTCAGTTACATCCTGGGCATGACATGCTGTGGTATGGAATACTTCTTTGGCTAGTTTGGTCAGTCTGCTTCCTCCTGGCTTCCCCTCCTCCCTGGCAGAGCATGAGGCTCAGAAAGTCCTTGGTCAGACTGAACATTTAAGCAGTAACTAAAAACATTGGTGTTACCAGCACTGTTCCCAGGGTGAAAGTCAAAACCACAGCACTGCACCAGCTACTAAGAAGGAATAAAAATGACTGCTACTGCTGAACCCAGGGCATACGGCAAGAGGAAATGGCTTCAAGTTGCACCAGGAGAGGTTTAGATATCAGGAAAAAAATCTTCACTGAAAGGGTTGTCAAGCATTGGACCAAGCTGTCCAGGGAAGTGACTAAGTTGCCATCCCTGGAGGTATCTAAAAGTCATGCAGATCTTGCACTTTAGTGGTGGACTTGGAAGTGATAAGTTAAAAGTCTTTTCCGACATAAATGATTCTACATTTCTATGATCCTATGATTCGATGGTTCTAACCTACAGTCTGTTGAGTAGTCAACAAAATTTAAGCTAAAAGCAAAAGCCCACAAAACTCATTTACATATTCTCAATTGTCTTTGCCTATGGTAGTAACATCAGGCTCTTAAGACCTTACCATGTATCTTATTCTAGAATAGATTAGAGGCAACAAAACACCACCAAAGTTTCCAAACACACTTGTCAGCCTGCTGGAACAAATTAATTTATGGCGCTGTCTCGTTTCCCTTGCAGTTCAGACCTTCAGAAGGAACAAGACATGATACAGATCCTGCTCTTTACAGAGTATCAATGAACAGCCCTTGGGGTACTTTCACAGTGCAATTTCTAGCCAACATGCCGGTAAGGAATAGCTATGGACAGAGTATGTGATACAAGAATTCTCCTCCTCCCCCTTGTGCTAGGTTTTCACAGGGAAAGAAAAATTGCTGCTGCTCCCGCAACTTTATAACCCTTGCATTTGCTGTTATTATTGCTATGGAAGAAAATGTCAAAACATTAGTTATTATAGATACAAAGGGGATATATGCCTCAAAGGTCAAGGGAATTCTCACTTTTATCACTGAACAAGAAAATTACTTTCCCTTTTACCAGTTCAACTATCAGATTGAGAAAGGGGGGAAAAAAAATATTTACCTGTTCCATGCATTTTTATTTTAAACAAAAAGTAGTTATGTTGGGTGGGAGGAGTTGGCTTTCTTTTTGGTTTGTTTTTTCTTTTTTTGTGGTTGGTTGTTTAGATTTTTTTCTTTTTTTCTTTTAGACAGGTCAGTTTAGAGAAAATGTAACAGCTCAGAAGTGAGCAAAGTGGTATTTTGACATCAGTTAAGGAGGCAGATTTTTTTTATCCAGTAGCTTGGGGCTTTTGGCATTCACCTGAACTCACCAATCTGAGCTTTAGACACTCAGATTCAGTTATCTCCACTCTTAGAGGAACTATTACTCCATCTTTCATGTTCCTGAAGGATCCCCAACCCATGAGGCTATAGGGGATTTCAGCATTTTTAAGCCATGTGTAAGTCATTAATTTGTTGGGTTGAAGTGTTGAATACAACAGTAACTGCTGCTGAGACTCCTACCCAAACCTTTTCATCTCCTAGGAACAAGTACAATGCTATGGGAAATAAACCACATTTCATCTAACAAAATTATTTCTTTAGGATGGAAATTGCCAAAATGGAATAATATAAGTCCATTATTACAGACTAATGGGAATACATACAAGTAGAAATTCTGAAGATGCCTGTCTAATCCATTTTGAAAAATAGTGGGCTTCCCTAAATAACTTCCTAATGTAGGGCAAAATATAGTCATCTTAGTATGTGCTGTAGTCCAGTCACGCTCACATTTTCTCAGGTACAGTGAATCATAGAATCATAGAATGGCTTGGGTTGGAAGGACCTTAAATTTATCTAGTTCAAATCCCACTGACATGGGCAAGAGCACCTCCCTCTAGACCAGGTTACTCAAAGCCCATCCAACCTGGCCTTGAACACTGCCAAGGACGGAGAATCCACAACTTCTTTGGGCAACATGTGCCAGTGCCTCACCACCCTCACAGTAAATACTCAACACTTAGTATTGATATTATATATCTTATATATAATATACACTTATCTAAGTACTTTTATATCAGGTAAAACCACCTAAAAAACAGATATTCCCATCTATTATAGCTCGTGAAATCAAAACCTTTCAAGTAAAGGAAAAGAACAAAATATGAATGCTTTGTGCTCCTGGATAAACACTAACCATGGACAACTTGGGAAAAAGCTCTAGTATTGTTCTCTCAGTGGTGCAAACCCCAGATGGCTTATTCATCATGAAACCTGTAAATTATCGGTCAGTTAAAACTTATATTCTTCAGGTGAGAAAATACTTGCCAAAATAGAATTTATTCATTCCTATCCAAATATCTTGGCTAATTTTGACTACCAGAGTCTTCAGAGATTTGTAGTTAGAAAACAAATTACATATAAAAGGCAGTAAGTATTGCCTTTCAGTACCAATATTTCTTTAAACTAGTAGACTTTACAATGATTATCAACCAATGCAAAACATTTTTGGTACAATATCCAGTAGTATACATTTAAGCAAATTATAGTTTCATAAAAAAAAAAAAAGAAAATTTCTCACCCTGAGAGTTGGACCCTGACAAGATTGAAGATACACTTAAAAAATCAGAGCATTATAAATTAAAAAAATATATAAATAAAGTTTGTTTTGCTTAAGCTTTCATTCTCAAATTGGACCTGTATTGGTCAAGACAAAAGTGTTAATATAAAGTATTTCTCTTTAGGTAGATCACATTTGTGCTACTATAGTAGCATTGTAGCATACATTAAAATACATGCTATTCTGAGACTACGCTTGTATTTAGATTTTGATCTTAACTAATACAATAATGTGTCATTATAACTAACATAAACATGGAGAAAAAAGCCAGCCAGAAGACTCCATTACTTACTTAGCCAAACCTTCAAACTTAGAAAAAGAGCCAGTAATTCCCATGCATAGTCACCCAATAAAGCACTCTCATTGATTAATTTTCTGGTGCTGCCTATCACACTGATCTGGTGATAAGGTACATAAACCAAAATATAGTCAAAGGAAATATGTGGAATAGCCATTATTAAAGCTTATCAGGAACATTGGACACTTTGAGCCTCATAATAAGCTTCCCCTTACCACATCCCTTCTGTTCCAGCAACATTTTCTCACCCAGGCTGCCTTCCAAACTAAAAAAGTGATAAACAGCTGCTTGAGTTTAGAATATATGAGTTTTCTCTTATTACACTGTTAGGAAAAGCCTCTTCTGGAATACTCAGCATGTCACAATATGCACAGCAGGGAGATCCCCCAGCATGCAAGCAATCAAAATACACATAGCAACATGCAGAAATGCTGGAACAGCTTCATTTCAGGTACTCCTGGCATGCAAAAGCAGTGTAATGTCTTTGCTGCTCACCTCTATTATACATTTCATCACAAAGAACAGCCAGTCATGCACTCATGTGCAATACAACCTTCTACACCCATAAACTTTCTCTAAGCTCATAACTCAGAAGTGCTTTTCTTCATGCACCTTTACATTCATAACAAATGTCAGCTTTCTACTCCTAGTCAGCTCTACAAAATATCCCTCATCTGGTTTTATTTTACATATATATATAAATTACGTCTATATTTAAGCATGTGTATATACACACAATTCTTTCTAAACAGGACTTTTACTGCCTTGTCTGACCTGATAGCCTATGATAGCACATCACCAGTCTTCAGGTGATGTGTAAAATTAGGGCAGATTAAATCAGTGTGGAAAATAAGAGTACATTTTCTTTCTTCTTATTTTTTCCTGGGAATAATTGTGTTGATAATTACATAAATTGCTACTACATTTTAAAGTTGATACAGTTCAAAGATGAAATATGCCCATTTATCTGGTATATACCATTAAAAAATGCCCAGTTAAACTACCACAAAATGTGAACTCTAGAAAAATATGACACTGATTATATTCAGACATATTCTGAAACTATTTAAAGGCTTCAGGGTTGTTTGTTTGTTTCTTTCTTTTTTTTAAAAAAAAACAACTGTAGAATTTTATGATTGCTGTTATTAAAATCTTGGATAATCTCTATCATTTAGTCCTGTCTCACTTTTCTGCTATTTACCTATTGCATCTTTAGAAAAAGTTTTATGAATTCATCCTGCATCACTATAAAAAGTTACGGTTTGTTGAAATAATTCAGACAGCATTTTATTTAACATGTAAGAGCTACTGGTTTCTATTGATACTAGACAAAATTTGCTTTCCAACAGAATCAAAAGGGTATTTGGGCAGAATCCTTCTTTCACTGAATACAAAGTTATCCTTCCTTCTTTCCTTCCTTCTTTTCCCACTTACCCTGTCTGTCTCCCTACCAAATGTGATGCTGCTTCTTAAACACACTTTAGATATTAATTTTTTTTATATTCATCCCAAAAACTCTATGCTGATTAGGAGAAAACTCCAGGAACAAACTTGCCAACAAAGTTTTCAAGTTGACAAGCAGGTATTTTTTATTGCGATGCTGGGAGACACGGGGGATAGCTCCTCCTAATGTGTGTCTCTGTATTGCTACACAAGCTATCCTTATATAGTCCCTGCACATACATACATATTCATGAGGCTACGTATGGATTACATTATTTTCCAGAAAGTTCCCTGCGTGCGTACAAAATTGTGGTGGTGGTTTCTGAGCGTCGCTTACTTCTTCCAACAATCTTCATCACTTCTGGCAGCCTTTGAAACACGCCCAGTAGACACTTATACCAGCTTAATTGGTTTGTTAGCACCACAGGCATAATAATCATCCTGTCCTCCTACTTTTCAGTTAGTTTAACTGTAGCCCTTCCTGGACACCTGCCATTCTCAGATACTCCTTATTCTTCTTGTTCTTCTAGACTATTTTTGTCAAAACTATGTCAACCATAATGATTTATCTTGTACAAGAATTCTATGTATGCTCTCTAGCTGCATTCTGTTGGTTTTTTTCTGTGCATAATGCACCTCAGTAATTTTCATTGGTACTGTTACAAAGCCATCAAACTCAACATTACTTAAAACTGATTCTAAAGGTTTATATATTCCATTTTGTAATTTTGTAACCCCTCCTCCACACCCCCTTGTCTCAATACGAAATATGTTTAGATATATCTTTGGCACAAAACAAAAATGTGTTTCAAATTCTTCTCTATAAGCACTACTTTTTGCTCAGTGTTCTGGATCCACATTTTATTTTCTATTCAGACACTGTCTCCAAAAATTAAAATAGAGATCAAGCATGCTAGTGAAGAAGAGAAATTTCATTAAAGCTGTTTAAATACATCTCTCTACTGATCACGGGATTTGGACCACCGTTTGTCAGCCATTGACTCAAATCCAGCTCAGAAGTTAATTTCAGTTACTACAAGGTCCCAGTTTGTGATCCAGGCCCAAAAAAGTTGCTGCTCTCAGTTCAGCATCTCCTCCATCATCAGTCCAGTTGTCCACATCATAAAAATGCTACTATAAATGAAACCAGTTACACAGAAGTGTTTATGCTCATTGATGAGGCACAGCAGGAAGCATTTTCAAGTGACGCTTGTGCTGTACTCAACTGATTAATTTTAACAACATCTCCTCTTAGTGCCAACTGGAAAAAGCATAGAGAGAGAGAGAGAGAGAGAGAAACAGATGAAAACTTCAGGTTCAAGAGGCTATCAATGTAAGAATTTTCACAAATACCTGAACTTAAAAATGCTCCATAACCATCTTGACTGGGAATGTTTATTCTATAATCTTATATTTTGAAGCTATAAGTACAGGAAGAGCACAATAAATGGACTTCAACCTTCATATTTTGAGTAGGGAAATTTTTTACTGTGAGGGTGGTGAGACACTGGCACAGGTTGCCCAGAGAAGTTGTGGATGCCCCACCCCTGGAAGAGTTCAAGGCCAGGTTGGATGGGACTTTAAGCAACCTGGTCTAGTGGAAAGTGTCCCTGCCCATGGCAGGGGGCTGAAACTAGGTGGTCATTAAGGTCCCTTCCAACCCCAAACTATTTGATTCTGTGACAATCTAGTCTGAAAGAAGAAAGAGCAAGAACATTTAAGAGCTTGTGTCAGGTGGAGAGGGGCAGGATAGTATTCCCATCTCTCATCCTCCTCCCAACACCATCTCCTCTTCAGGACTAAACTTTTTGCAGTCAGTGTCTGAAAAAAGGCAAAGGCAGAAAGATAAAGATGATAAAGCTAGTGATTTGCTAACTTCAAATCAGAAAAAGAGGGGAAGAAAAATTGAGTCTAAGCATTACCCTTATCTTACCATGGTAAGCTTTAGCCCCCTCTTTTTTTTATCTCGAATGGAATAAGACAATGAAACTGCACCCACAGCAAATTTGCCGAAGACACTATGTGCCAAGCCTGTGAAGTTTAACCATGCCAAGTATTATAACTGGGTCAGAGCAATGCCAGGCACAGCTACAGGTTGGGCAGAGAAGAGATTCAGAGCAGCCCTGCAGAGAAGGACTTGGGGATGTTGGTCGATAAAAAACTTAACATGAGCTGGCAGTGTGCACTTGCAGCCCAGAAACCAAACTTATCCTGTGCTGCATCAAAAGGAGTGTGACAAGCAGGTCCAAGGAGGTGATCCTGCCCCTCTGCTCTCGTGAGACCTCACCTGGAGTATTGTGTGCAATTCTGGTGTCCTCAACATAAAAAAGACACAGAACTTTTGGAACAAATCCAGAGGAGGACCAGGAGGATGACCAGGGGACTGAAGCACCTCCCATATGAAGACAGGCTGAGAAAGTTGGGGCTGTTCAAGACCAGGTTGGATGAAGCCTTGGGTGATATGATTTAGTGTGAAGTGTCCCTGCCCATGGCAGGGGGGTTGGAACTACATGATCTTAAGGTCCTTTCCAACCCTAACTATTCTATGATTCTATTACTTTCTTTGGTTCTATGTTATTTCAGTCTTCCTTTTATGCAGCAACAGAAAACCTCTAGTAAAATAAAGATGTCATAATTTTCAATACTGGACTTTCTCACCTGTCAGTCTTAAGTGTCCCAGTTCACCCCTTCTCCTCTTTACTTTTTTCTTTTTTGTTTTGTTTTGTTTTAACCAAAGCAGTTACATTTTCCTTCATTATTAAAAATCATCCATAATTCTATGCTAACTGTATTCTATATTCATCATCTTTACATATTTAAGCATTGGATAACAAGTAACTTTTTACGTTCAGAGACAAGAATTTGTTTTGAAATTTAAAGAGCTATTAATTTTCTACTTTCGTAAGAAAGCACATTCATTTGTTCAGAAGGTTTATTTTTCTTTCACAATAAATCTAAGGAGTCACCATTAGCAAGGCCACAAAATTTCATGTTGAATATAAGCTGATTTGTTTCATCACTCAGTCTCGCTATTCATATTTGATGATGCATGCTTTTGACTTCTTGACTGTATTTAATTCTTTCTCATTAATGGCAAACACTTGTCTCTTATCCCTCTTTGCAAAGATCAATTATTGATCCACATTAATGTAACTGATGTATCTCTCCGCCATCTATTAGCCATGTGTTTTCAAGCATGCAATTTAACTGAACTCTTTCCTCCTATTACAATTTCTCTGTCATCAATTCTTGACAAGCACTACACTTGCTTTTATTCCCTATTCTTTGTGCTTCATTTTATCAGCCCCCAATACTCTCCTCCCTGCTGTACTCATTTTATTTTGCTATTAACTTCAGTAAAAGGAACTTTATCAGCATAGGTTTTCTTGGTTTGCTCTCAAAAACTTTGAATTATTGCTCAAGAAACATTTACAAAAATAACAAACTAAAATACAGGCACTGAACAGATACAAACACAGTATAAAATCAGAATTTTACACTAAAGTTGCACAGTTCTCCATTTCATGTGTGATGCCTGGTTAGCAAAGTATCCATCACATCATCATCACGAGAAGCAAGCTCTACCATTTATAATAAAATCAACTTCTCTATTGAGCAGTATATTTGCCTGTGTATTTTATACCAATACTCAGATACCTTCTAAATCATGCTGGAACAAACAATCCCTCAGCTTGGCCAAGGTATGCTAAATACACAAACAGAAAAGAAACTTTTTATCTTCCTGAAAATAATTACATATCTCACTGATGAATGTTTTTACATACGGACATTTGGCCATGACCAGAGCAGAGACCAACAACAGAACATACTGACAGTAGCTTGTCTTCCTCCTCTGCTTATCACTCAAGAAGGGTGATAAAATGCCATAAAAAGCAATTTTCCAGCACAATAAATTATTGAGGTTCAATAAATGTCACTATATTGTCTCATCCCAACTTGTCTGAGCAACACCCACAATTCTGTAACCAATGCAAGGGAGCAATTTTTTTTCCCAGAGCAAGCAGGACCAAAATCACATTGCAAGCAGCAGCAGACCTTTCACCATCTAGTCCATGAAATGGAAGTCACTACTCTGGCAGGAACAGTTGTGAGGGATAAATATACTAGTCACATATTCTTCTTGGTTAAATTCTGTCACTAAAATATGCCTCTCTACCACCATATGGGCTATGAGAACTTACCTGAGCTAAATACTAATGCATTGTGACCCAGTAGCCCACTGAATTTATTAAGCTGCCTTTTGTGTATCTTTGTAATTGTCCAGAAATTTTAGACAAACATGGCAATCACAGTTGATATTTTCTTCTCTTGAGCTAGCTCAACTTTAAGGATTATGTATATATAAAACACTTTAATATAATTTCAGTATCAGACAAATCAGATGATATTCCCAAGAAGGACAGGTCACAAACAGCCACAAACCAACAAAATGGAAAATTCACCATGCTTCTTAGTAATCTATTCCAAAGTTTGCTTGACTTTGCTGCCAGCATTTTTCGTTGTCTTTCTAGTTTGGACTTTACTGACTTAAACTTCCAGCTGTTGGATCTTGTTATATCTTTGCTTGGCAGTCTAAAAAGACCACTATTATCAAGTAATAGCATCATCCCCTACGCAGTCAATTCCTCCTTTGCAAGCAGTAATTCACCATAATTTTTCTATGCAGATTAACAGCTCTGTAAGAAAGACAGGCAGGAATACACTTAGCACATTCCAGTTCTGTCTTTCCTTTTCACAATAATACAGGATTAATAGCTATGTTATTATTTAGATTATTAGTCCATAAATTGCAATCTATTCATATCCCACAGCTAAGCAGCATGTAAAAACACCAGGTAGCAAATATCTGTATTTTTTCAAATTAAAATACATAAACATGTACAAAAGCCGTAAGAATACTAAAGTACGGAGCAGCACTTTCAATGGCTCACTGATTAGCCAAATTGTTCTCAGGTAATTTGTTATCTCTCTGGGAATCCTCATTTTATACTTTCCAGTGAGCAAAGCTCAATTTTTGCAGTACTATTTTCCTGTATTAAGTCTACGTGACTTTTCTATTCAAAAAGATTCTTTTTAGCAATCAGCATAGTTAGGTAATCAGAGTCCATTTACACAGTAACTCAAGTCAAAATCCATTAGTACTTGCTACTCTGTACTGAACTTTGCAGTTTATTCTAAGCCATGTTTCAATTTAACAAAATAAATGAATAGTACATACTCGAACTAGACATTTAAAATTAAAAGGGAACTACCTCTTGTAATGATCTTGTTTTGAATGTGTTTACTTAATTTTCTTTGAAAAAACCATATTAGGATTTGCCAAATCTGGTAGGCTTAAGGACACAGGAGGATTCCTCACATTCAGCTTAGTTGATGCAAGGATGAAGTGGTTCCAAGTCCCCAGATGGAGACAGTAGAAAGGCTTCCTATGTGTTCCCAGACATACAGACAGACAGAGAGGAACACACTATAAATATAATACATGTACATATGTTTATGTACAAACACTGCCAGCCACCCAGATCAGCATAGGCAGAACAGTACCTTTACCGGTATCCATGAAAAGCACAAGGCTCTCACAAGCAGGACTGGATGACCAGAACCAAGTCCATGTCTGGAACAGACAGATGCATATGTACGTTGTCTGTCTTTCCATTAGCTGGTTATGGGTACCTGGTCTTGTCAGTAGCTGCACTCAGACCGTGGGGTTCCTCCAGCAGTTGACCTAGAGCCCTCAAGTTTTCTGCTTGCTGCAGTTGCAGGCACACAGACCTCTTTAGCCTACTTAAGGAATAGTGTGTCATGCAGTTTGCTGGCATTCACCCAAATGCAGAACAGCCAGCACGGAGAATGGTTAGAAACAGGTTTTAAGACCAATGTAGACTAGACTGTGTAGTCAAGTTCAGTCAGGTAAGAGTATTAACCAGCAACCTGCATGCACTTAGCGACACACTTTTATCATGCTTACCTCCCCATTTTCTCCACACTTGCTCATGAAAGATTTACTAGTTCACCTTGACCCTTCTCAACCTTCAGTCCCATAGTAAAGTTTCACACCTAACAACAATCCCCTTGAAACATTCATATTTTACACAATTCCCAAATTCTCATCTCTTTGTAAGTTCTATGCAGAAAGATGGTAAACTTTTGCTTTTCATGAACTTTCAGGGATATTACTGTTGACTCCCCCCTGTGCATTTCACATCAACTAAAATGGTCTAAATCATTTGCCTTTGATAGCTTTACTGAGGAGCAAATTTAGTGTACTCCTTTCAGTTTTCACTGATTATACTAGGGTATCCCAGCCTGTCATTGTTCCTCTGATCCTTACTGGGTCTTTGTGCTTATTGTGATTAGCCTTTAACCAGACTACCTATCAAAACATATATCCTGATTCTAGCAAATACAGAATAATTTTATATGATTACATGCAAACACATTATGTCATGACTGTATTTCACTTGTAGTGTATAATAGTATTACAAGCTCTACAGCAAATCAATTTTTGCCAAAAAAAAGAAAACAAAACTACTATTTAACCAGGGTAACAGGTATGATACATTCTTGAGAACTACAATGGTTTGTTATTTGAGTGGAGAGGGGAAACAAAAAATATTAAGGATTGAGTTGCAACAGGTACAATTCCAGATATCTACAATAACACCTGATCAGGCTTCTTCTACAGAGGAACAGCAGTAGCTGTCAGGAGAAATCTGTCATTCATGCTGGATCCAACAGCCTGAGAGATGTGAGGCTGCAGCTCCTCCTTGTCCCCAGGTCCAAGAAGTAAGGCTGAAGAAACATTCCGAGCAAGCTTTCGCACAAAAGCACACACATATACACACAAAACAGCTGACCACACAGGTCAGACACACAGAGCACTCACACAAATATAGCACCATCACCCTCATCCTGCTGTCCTATGTCTGGACAGGATGGGGTTTGACTAGTAAGAATATAGTCACATGTACAGGGTAGATCCCTCCTGTAACTGGCTCCTGGAGCCCAGGCTCCCCAGTTGCTGACATCTGGACATTTGAGCCCCAGAAGTTGCAGCCCTGCTCCAGTTGCTGGCATAGACTGTCAGACACACGTATTGCTGAGCCAGAACTTTCCAGGTCCAAATAGAAAATGTTTGTCTGTGACATAGACAGTAGGATTAAGTGCACCCTCAGCAAGTTTGCCGATGACACCAAGATGTGTGATTCTGTTGATACACTGGAGGGAAAGACTGCCATCCAGAGGGACCTTGACATGTTTATGCGGTGGGCTGATGCCAAGCTTGTGAAGTTTAACCATGCCAAGTGCAAGGTATTACACCTGGGTCAGAGCAATCCCAGGCACAGCTACAGGTTGGGCAGAGAAGAGATTCAGAGCAGCCCTGTGGAGAAGGACTTGGGGGTGTTTGTCGATAAGAAACTTAACATGAGCCAGCTTCAGTGTGCACTTGCAGCCCAGAAACCAACCTTATCCTGGGCTGCATCAAAAGAAGTGTGACAAACAGGTCGAAGAAGGTGATCCAGCCCCATTACTCTGCTCTCGTGAGACCTCACTTGGAGTACTGTGTGCAGTTCTGGTGTCCTCAACATCAAAAGGATATGGAACTTTTGGAACAAGTCCAGAGGACGGCCAGGAAGATGATGAGGGGACTGGAGCACCTCCTGTATGAAGATAAGCTGAGAAAGTTGGGCTGTTCAGCCTGGAGAAGGCTGCATGGAGACCTCATAACAACCTTCCAGTATCTGAAGGGAGCCTATAAGGGTGCTGGGGAGGGACTACTCATTAGGGATTGTATTGATAGGACAAGGGGTAATGGGTTAAATCTTAAACAGGGGAAGTTTAGACTGGATATAAGGAAGAAATTCTTTACTGTTAGGGTGGTGAGGCACTGGAATGGGTTGTCCATTGAAGCTGTGAATGCTCCATCCCTGGCAGTGTTCAAGGCTGGGACGAGCAGAGCCTTGGGTGACATGTTTTAGTGTGAGGTGTCCCTGCCCATAGCAGAGGGTTTGGAACTAGATGATCTTAAGGTCCTTTCCAACCTTAACTATTCTGTGATTCTATGATTCTCTGTTTGGCTTTTGTTACGGTGACAACAGTATGGGCAGCACTCCTTTCTTTACCTATGTGGACACTGTACCTACTTAGGAATGTAAAAAAAAAATCCCTTCATTAATTCACTTCTTAAGCTTAAAAACCTTTGATTTTTCCAGAGTCACATCAGAAAATGCATAAAGACAATAAGCTCACTGATTCAACCAATAGCCAGGTACAATAACACAAATCCAGGCACAGACTAATATCTCACTACAGAAGAAGACACTGTAAAGACTGAACAAGCAAATAATTTCCTCAACACCTGACTGTGCTAAGACTAGCTTAAACATAACATTTACAGGAAAATGAAGCAAAATATGATTTCCAGAATATTCACATTACAAAGCTTACTTCACATGATAAAGATGTTAGATAAATATTATAAAATAACCCATTATCTATTTTAAGAGGAAGGATGCTTTCTGATGGGTTAATTAATTGGTGGCAACAAGGAACCTTTCATATTATCACAGAAACATTATTAACAGTAGTAAATTACACCTTCCCTGAAGCAACATAAAATCAATGACTTTACAAGAAATTATTAAAACAATAGTGATGCTTTAAGAAAGCAATTAATTTGAAATATATGAAGGTGGTGATGTTAAGGTCATTATATTTTCATACATTTAATGATTTGGAGATAGTTGATGGTACTGAGATAGATCTGCTCTCTTAATAACTAGTATTTGCATTATTGGATAATAAGGATAGAAATGCTTTCATACACTTTTCGAGGAAAACACCTGGATTAATTAGGAAACCTGTTCAAGTAGCTAGTAAAAACTCAAAGTGGGATTATTGTTCCATAAATGGAATGAGGATTCCACACATGGAATGAGAACTATTCCTACATGTAGCTGTAGGCAACAGTGTCCACAGTTTTCTTTCTTTCAAAGGTGATGACAGGTTAGGTCCTCCAGGATTGAGTATTTCCTGTGTTCAGCATGGAGCAAAGCCAGGGTTTGGGATGTGGGTGGAAGAAGATTAGAGTCTTGGCCATTCTGCTTTACCTCCAAGACTTTTTGTTTTATATAATGTGTAATAGATATATTGCGTATATAATGTGTAAGATATATACATTATATTTGAATGAGAGGTATGTAAGATGAAGTCTATTTTCACTAGAACTGTTACTAGGCAGGGAAACTTTCTCCTCTACTCAGCACTGGTGAGACCGCACCTTGAAGACTGAGTTCAGTTTTGGGCCCCTCATTACAAGAGAGATATTGAGTTGCGGGAGTGGGCCCAGAAAAGGACAACAAAACTGATTAAGGACTATAAGAACAAGTCTTATGAGGAAATGCTAAAGGAGCTGGGGTTGTTTATTCTGGAAAAGAGAAGGCTCAGGAGGGGCCTTATCACTCTCTACAACTACTTGGAAGGAGGATGGAGAGAAGAGGTGGCTGATGTCTTCTCTCAAGTCATAGGACAAGAGGCCATGGCCTCAGTCTGCACCAGAGGACTTTTAGACTGGATATTTGGAAAGATTTCTTCACCAAAAGGGTGATCAGACATTGGAACAGGTTTCCCGGGGAAGTGGTGGAATCACCATCACTGGAAGTGTTCAAAAACCATGTGGATGAGGGCCTTAGTGATATGGTTTAGTGGTGGATTTGCAGTCCTGGGGTAACGGTTGGACTTAATGATCTTAAAGGTCTTTTCCAACCTAAGTGATTCTATGATTCATGAAGGAAAAATTTCCCCATAAACTGTAATAATAAATCACAACCTTCTGGAAGAAATAGTCATACTGTTCCTGAAGGGAAGGTTTAATTCAAATTTACTGAATTTTCATATGAATTTTACAGATGTATAAAAAGTTTCCAAGAGTAATCACTCTCATGGCAAATTTCAGACTGCTTGTTGATCCTTCACTGTAATTATGAAGTGTTTCTTCTCTCTCATCAATATGAATCCAGAGAACTTCCTCACAGTCACCTGGAAAAGATATATCAAAACTGAGTCTTGAGTCAGTATGAACTGACACAGACTTATATGAGATGAGATAACTATTTTTTGCTATTCAGCTCACTAGGGATTTCAATAATTGCTTTGGATAAGAGAGAAATTTTAACTTGTGCTGCTTTAAAAAAAAACACACAAAAACCAACCAAACAAAAAAAAAAAACCCAACTGAAACCAAACCAAACAAAACAAAATTAAATTAAGAAATCCCTTTGAAAACGTAGCCAGGTCCCCACCCTCATCTTTTGTTCTTCCATCCACTTGGGAGGGCTAGTGTCATTAGCTCTGTTCTCCTTGTTATTTCTCCCCAGTGTCTTATAATTCATTCTTAATGTTAATTAAAAATAAGTTAAATCTACTGCTGAAGATTAAACAGATGCATCTCTTTAAGGACTAAGCAAGAGGTCATAACACTTGTCAATAGTTACACAAACATGATGAGTATTAATTTAGCCTTGAGTGCTAAAGCATCACTTAACATGCAAACTGAAGCAGATTTTACATATAAATTAACCTGTAGGAGGTTTACCCTTTGGTGTTACATAACTAGAAAGAGGAAATTCCTGCTGTGGCATCCTCTAGAAAACTATTATTTTGGTAGAGTTATTGATAGAACAGCTGAAGAATTTGCTTTTTGTATGTAGTCATGATACAAATTAGAATAAATACACATGAATGAGAAACAGAAAGGGAGACAGCATGCTATCTAAAACTAAAGGCATATGCCTGGAAAACAACTTACTTATTTTAAATTAAAAATTAAAGTGCTTTAGACACTGTCCTGAAAAGGTGAAAAATAATTGAGGATACTATAGTATGTGTCCACCCTACAATGACTGGGCTAAGATACATTAGAAGGCTATTCTCTGTCATTACTATAATCAATAAAGATAATGAAATTTACCACACTGACCATTAGGTTAGATTGGAGGTAGATCTAATTAATTACTGTTACAATTTGAAGACTTCTGTGTCTGGAAGGAGTTGTATCTCTCCCAGAAAAACTCAAATTTGCCTAAGAAGAAATTAATAAGCAAAATTAATCATTTACTATAGGCAAAAATACATTTCCATAGAGCAAAACTTTGTGATGCACTTTTCCAGAATATTCTTGGCTTGATAAAACAAGGTGACTAACAAATGGTGTGGGATATCATCTTGGGTAATATTTTCCCAAAACATTCTTCAAGCATATTTTTTTCTCATTTACACAGTTTATGTAGCTAGTGTGAAACACCTTATAGAAGCAAGCATTAACTTACCCTACTTTTACATTGAGCACTCTCAGAATAACCTTATCAAAATTCCTGTCATCTGAGAAGCTCAATATAACCAATGTCTTATTAAATAGATTAAATGGATCTAATCACACAACCCACACACAGTCCAATTCACAACTTCAACATATGGCGTACCACATTACCCAACTAGCAAATACCTTGTTTCCTGAGGTATATCATACTAGTCCCACAACTATCCCACTGCCATTTTTATTTCATTAAAAATTATTATTGGAATATTCCCCCAAAATGTTATTGTTCTCAGAGACTGCATTCTTTATTCTTGCTCAATTCCAAATACTTAACATGGATTCCTAAAGCTCAAAATCTTCATCTAGCCATAAGAACTCATGGGGTAGTGACTTTTTTTTTTTTCATGTTGACTGAAATGCACTGATGCAAGTGTACTTTGATTTGCTTACTGATCCTGACTGGAGGACTTGGCTAGAAGCATAAAACAAAATTTCTCTTACATCTTAGAATTATTCCCTTCATGTCATGCCTAAATTTTCAACCTCATATATTAGTTGAATCCCGCAGCAACACAGCTGTCTATCTACAGTCATCAAGCCAAAGGCCTGAGAAATTTACCAAAGAATTCATTCTATCACCGCTAAGAAGCTTCTTTGCTAACACAGAATACAACAGTTATCACCGGGGTACATACAGGTTTTTTGTATATGAGCAAGTACATTCAGTGCCCTAGTTCTGGTCTTAATTTGAAAGGTTGCATAGGCATTTGTGAGCAAAAGAGCCTACAAGGCACACGAACACTATATATGCTACTTATCCAGCCCCAATAATTTGTAGCAAGCCAAGCTTCCTTTCCCAACCGTGTTCCTATATTTCTTTCAAAGCAAACCATAAGGCATAAGAAATGTGTTTATTGGGCAACACAATCAGGGCACACACCAAAAGGTCAGGATTGTAAGCTGCACAGCAAAATGTTCCTGCCTGACATGTATAATAGCCATCAAAATGTTAACAAACAACTGCCTGAAATTCCTCTCTATCCATGTTCAGAGGTTTTAATATTATTGTAACTCCTTGGTAACAATGATAAGCAATACCTAGTAGCATCCCAAGAGTCTGGTAACAAGCAACATCAGAAAACACATCCTAGGTTGACATGTCCCATTCTTCTGCCACAGGGCAGCATGACTTTCAAGCCCTCCTCTCAGCCCACCAACCTTCCATGAGCCATTCTTTCTCCTCTCCCTTCCACTTGGTTGAGGCAGGTCTGTCCTCTGACATTCATCCCTGTACTGACAGGGGACTCTTAATTTGATTCTTCCCTCTTCCTACTGACTACAAGGGAAGTAGGACTACCCTTTTCAGTTCTTCAGTTAGATGCAATTATTTATTATATCTGTTCACCTTCAATTTAATTCTGCTTCAAAGACATGACTTTAAGTCAGATTGAAGTCTGAAATACTGTAAGCCCTCCCTTCTAAATACTTAACAAAAATTGTCTGTCAAAGAACCAAGTCAGTTAAAGGCAGAATTGGAATAATGACCAAGTTCTCTACAGATCTTTCCCTTACACTACAAAACTGTTTTTAAGGAATAAAGCTCATCTCCCTCCCCCTCCTTTTTAATTCTCTCCTATATTGTTTCTCTCCACACTTTAGTTTACTCCTTTTTCATGGAATACCATCAAACACTTCTGTCTGATTGCACACTGAGTAACAGCCAAAGAATGGGAGCGCAGGGTTCTACTTTGAATAATTCAGATAATACTCTCACAAGTCTGAAGAATGGTGTCATGGATGCTGAGAGTTTTTAGTGTATCTCTCCAATAAGTATCTGAAAATCTAAATTGATTTTACATGATGGCTTTGAACAAAATTCAACATAAGATATGGATGATCAGACTTCTTCCTAGTAAAGAGTAACAACTGAAATATTTTATATGATGTACAGAGAATAATGTGATGTGGCATAACTATTCAAAAACCAAAGATGCTATCTTTGATATTGTATTAGTGTAGCCTTTTATACACCAGCTTCATAGAAACTACACCCTTTTCTCTGCCAGCAAAGGCTCAAGGATGAAAAAAGGACAGGACCATAAATACACAAAACAACTGAGACTGCTTAAATCAGTGTCTGAAAAAAATATCTGTCTAAATCAATTTAAAAATATTTAGGCTATAATCTAGAGCTTTAAACAAGAGTGGAAGCAAATGTTACACCATCCTGGTCAAAGTTTTCACCCTCATAAGCTGGAAACTATGGCAGTTTTAACCACAGTTTGGGCGGACAGGGGAAAGTAAGGTAAAGGAGGGAAGTGGACTTGAACAGAGAGCAAGTATATTGCTTTGGCCTCCAAACCAACAACAAACATATAACAATAAAGCACTAAAAAGCACCTAGCAGTGGTCACCCTTGGTGTACTGCCTCCCCTGCGTCAACATCTGTGAGTTATCTGTTGCCAATCCCTGGCTAGCCATCAAGAACAGATCTCTAAATTACCATGCCAATTATGCACAGTAATGGGTTTGCTGTTGCTTGCCCATCTGCACAAATCATAATATAAGCCAGCTGCAGTTGACTTTAAGGAGTGTTCAGACTCCTAACTCAAGCATGCTGAAGAACAAATCCCTTTTTCCCTTGCTAACATTATTTTTATCAGAACCAAATTCTTTCTTATTAGCTAAATATATTATTCCAGAATTTGTTTCATACAGTTAGAAAACATGAGTCTTTGAATCAACTGGATTACATAGCCTTTCCCCAGATGTCCAATGGCAACTCCATTTCACCATGAGCCAATAGACTCTCAGACTCCTTTAACTATGTAAATGAACAATATAATATTTGTTGTAAACAGTTTCTTTGAAATACTCAGCCCATTTTGTAAGAGGCTTGGTTTCCTGGAAAACTCTGTATAAACTGTAGTGAGTTTTAATCACATTAATGCAGGTTATGAAACTCTCTGAAGACATTTATAAACTTATTAGTCTATATTAACTAAACAATCTCAATTTATTTTAAAACAAAACCTGTATGTGAGCTAACATCTAACACCTCAGTGCTATAGCTAAGGGGAGGAGTGGAAGAATGTTCTCAGCTACATGAATGCAAAAGTAAAATTCAATAAAAATAATCAGCTCTTCCTCCTTTTCCTAACTGATGCCCAAAAAAGTCATCCCATCTCAGCAGACACCTTGGCACGGAGCCTGTACAAAATCATAGCATTCAGTTTCCCATGCCTAGCTCAAAAAGCTTTTCCTTGTGTTGCAATATTCAACAGGTAATTGATTTGAGCTGTTTTACATTCTAAGCTCTAGAGTGAGACTGGTGTTAATATTTTCACAGATGAAAACTAAAGACAAGTCTTCATCTTCGCAGATGAAAACTAAAGACAAGTCTTCATCCATTTGTGAATTATACATGAACACATTTGAGCTTTAAAATTTATTTGATGTTCAAATCTATATGATGAAAGATACAAGTAGTTAGATCTGTTTAAACAGAAAATGATACAGAAGAAATTGTATGCAACAAGATGTATACATAAACCACTCAAAGCAAAGGTGGTATTGAGGCATTTCATTGACAAAGAAAACAAGAGTTGTTCTTGCATGTGACTTTGTAATGGAGTGGCAGACAGCACTAGTGCCATGCAGGGAAATGCTTACTGATTTTGAGGCATTGCCCTGAGAAAGCCAAGAAATTGCTCATGAGAAAAGTCTCACCATATCCTGAAATTGTAAATCTCAGTTACAGCCCAAAGAGTGCCAGAAAACAGACTTTATGGAGTGCTTCGGCTATTTTTCTACTACACTGTACCAAACCAAAATAAGTCCTTTAAAATTAGCTCATATACCACTTAATTTTTGAAAGTTAAACTAGAAATATGCATATGGTCTCATCACAGAATATGCTGGTGACTGAGAGACATGGCAATTATTCAGGGACACAGCAGTCTACTTCTATATGCATCCTAAGAGGAGTGAAATCCTTATGCATGGTATATGCATGAGTACATGCACATGAAGGCAAGTCTATACGTATGACATATTTCCAAAGCTCAGGATAATATTAGAAGCCACTGAAGTTCATCATGAAGCCACACAAAATTAAAACAGGAATAAAAGAAATAATGCAGGTATCTTCCAAGAATGTTTTAAAAAGGAGAAGTGACAGGCAGAGGGTGGTATGGAGGGAACATGAAACATAAATTATATTGAATGAAACATCAGATGATAGTATCCCACACTGAGTCATGACAGATGTAGTAGCAGACCGTGCAGTACAGAAACTTACTAAGACAAACATTTGGAAGTGGGAATACAGCTGGAAATCAGGATGAAGCAATGAATATGTCAGTCCAGCCCATCAAGTTTGCTATAACTCACATGAATAATCTGTATTAAAGATGCATATCCTTTTGCTCACAATTTGTTCAGACAGACTGACAGACAGGCTAGGTGATTTTAATATCATAATTACATATTTGCAAACCAAAGAATGAATGAGTACATACTGAACAGCATTGCCCTACCATTCTTCTATATGAATTTTCAAGCATACAATTTTCATTTACAAAGCATGATAGAAAGGGACTCCTCACACAAAACACTCAAGGAAGATGGTGGTAATTGCACTTTGACTCTACTTTGAATACCTTTTGGCATAAAAAGATAAAATCTATTGGGGTTTATTGCCATTAGACATCGATTTTCCCTAATTTTTGTATTTAATAACGCAACAACTACCTGGCAAGATAGACATGCTATTTGTAACATAGTTCCAAAAATTAATCTCTAAAAGCAGTATGTGTCCATCTAATGGGATTGGGATTAAAAATTTTGGAGATTGCTAAATGACCATTACTTATCAAACAATAAAATGATCAATATTCCTTTCAGGAAACTACTGATGTTATTACTGCATTAGCAGTTTTATTTTTTTCTGGAACTGAAACCTTTACTGGGGCAAGACACAGCTGTGGTAGGAGGCAACTGAAACAAAAGCCTAAACTCAAATATGTAGAGACCATCACAGGATGCTCCAGGAGCTTTAACGGACAGATTCCAATGGATTTAACAAATCTTTAAACATGCAAGCAGTCATTTAACGTATTACATAACCCACTAGCCTAAGCACTCCATTGTACAAGGTTACTGCTTCCCCTGCCAAAACTAATAAGTCTCCTCAATTAAAACCCTAATGCTGAAGCTCACTTGCCAGGGAAAACTTGTTTCTACCCAGTCTGGACTGTGACCTGTGGTAGCTCTTGTGGACATAATTTTTCCAGTCTGTCTCCTTTCCTACAGGTCTGTAAATCCTACACAACAGCAAGCCAGGTACCTTAAACCTTCATAGGATGCCACTGTAACTAGGCCAAAAGTGACGTGGAAGTATTGCATATTGCTTGCCAGCCTGTAGTTATGACTTATGCTTGCCTTTTTCCTCAGCTATACCCTTTGCCTTGGTAGCTTGAGGGGTATCATTACTGAACTATTCAATGGTTCTACACTGCTGAATATATTTCTTAAGAGCAGAGAATAAACCAGCTTGAGTATGTCCCCTTAAGCCAGCAACAAAATGAAATATACACAGGTTTAATTCTGTATTTCTACTTTCAAAGTCTCCACTACCATAAAACTAGAATGCCACAACAGTGGCACATCTTTCTGGTTATGAGCATGACACAAAGACAGGGACACATTCAGCCTTTGCAGATTTCTCATAAACCACCTTCACCTTGCTAAAGTACTGTCCAATTTATATTTTACAAAAAAGATTAAAAATATGAACAATGTGGATCTTTGAAAAACAGAAATGCAATCCTACAGCTTAGAGCTTACAATTTGGCTGGTGGTGTTTAGTACTTTTTCCTTTTAAATGGTTCTAAAACAGAAAAGATTGTACAATAGACTGTGCTGTATACTTTAATTTTATTTTCCATAAAGACAAATTATAATAGCTTAGCTACAGTAAAACACATAGCAGTTATTTTGTTTTAAATTAATTTCTTGTACTTGGTATTACATGCTTACAGTTTCTCTGTTTAGACTAAATAATATTAGTGCTGAACTCAGCATACACAGAATGCTATTAACCATGGGAATAAATATTTGGAAGCTGAGGTTTTAAAAATTACATCAATGTTATAATTCCACTTAATAATAGCTTCTTATTGGAATTTAAAAGCAGTTTATCCTGAAATTAAAGTAATAAAATATAACTGTATAAAATAAAAAGACCTTCTACAAACCACCGATGTAATTATATTTAAAAATAATTGTGAACTAGCTTTATGATTCTGGTTTTGTGTTGTGTTTTTTATTTTTTTTATCTATGTGCCTCTATATACGTAGGAATATAGATTGCACACATTAAATATATATATAGGCAGAGATATGTGTGTTTATATTTAATAACTTAATCAGATTGCATTGCCATGCTGTGTAGGTAAAAGTTTTCAGCGTGCTGCCTGTCAGCTGCTAGAAATAGTTTTCAAGTGTTCTGAATTCTCAGATATCTACGGAAACAAGTTAGGTACAAATAATAAAGTTACACTGTAACGTGGGGATTAAAAAAAAAAAAAAGCAACAAAAAAACTTATAAAGTGAACTGATTTGTCAATTGATTTTCCAGATTTCTATGCCAAAACTTTGCTTGACTTTGCAAGAATGGGCATCAGGATACACATTAATTTTCTAGCACTTTTTACTTCCAGCATATGCTAAAACAGAGTGGGTGCTACATAGCAGAAAACCAAAGGGAGAGCTGATATGACATTCTTAGGGCTAGTTCTTTAGCCATAATGGGTGCAGAAAGAAAGGTGGGGGGAAAATGGGAAAATCTTACTTTCCCATTCACACATTTGAAATCACAACAGGCAAAAAATAACCACACTAAAAGACATTCACAGCCCTGCTGTGCCTGAAGGCAATGTTTGCCTCACAGCATGATGGAACACTGGCAACATTTGTTTGTTCTCTCTGCTGTTGATTGCTGCTTTCCACCCACTAAGGCTTGTTAGGAGCTTATCTTCCAACTCACTGTTTGAACCACTGCAACTACCCTGTCCAGCCTCAACAGAAGTATTATATTGTCTATACAAGTAGAAATAATATTAGTTTTTATAAAAATTTCAAAACTTAAATGATCACACGTGCTAGCTGACTCCTCTGGGTTTCTGGAGGCTTATTGTCTCCTGTGAGGCTCAAAATATTCATTCAAAGCTTGCTTCTTGTCCTGGAGGAAGTTTCATCGCACACTGTCTTATTTGAAGTTCTGTAGAATTTATATCACAAAAATACCATCTTTCAGGATGACATAAATTAACTGTGCTGAGATCCGAATATTGTCCTCATCAGCACTGTGCTAAGCGAATTCAAAGGGTGACTTCTTGAACCTACAGAACTGATGGCCTACAAAGTCAACTTAATTTTCTTCAGCTGCAGAAGCAGCCTGAGACTCTCACATCCACCCCTTGCCCCTGTCCCTGTTGGGAATCCCCTACTTCTGCAGGGGTGCCCATAGACATACTTCCAGCTCAAAACAAAACAAATTAAAAACTTCATTTGACTACTTTGGCTTATCTTGCAGCCTTACAGACAGATATATGTGTGTAGGTACATGTCAGCACTACTGAGAGACAGAAACATTTTAGGAGACCTAGATCACTGAAAAAAATTCTAGTACATGCATAACCTACACCCTTATGTTACAGTCAGTCCACTCATATTTTAAAGTGGTTGTCAGGAGACGACAGAGTGTGGGTGTAGTTTAAATATATTTTAAGCTCTGGAAAGAGACATTAAAAATGGCTTCTAGTTCTTCTCAGCTCTTTTCAGTTTTACAAGATGCCTCCCTCTCAGAAAGTATTTCTTCTGTGTAAAAATAAAATGTTTCATTGAAAGCACTACTAAGTTGAACTGCAACTGAAAGAATGTGTGATATCTTGAAAACCAGGGTTTATTTCAGAAATGTCAAAATGCAAACTCCTGTTGGACATCATGCTGATTTTCTATATCCAGCAGAATTTGATTTCAAGTTATTTCTTCTTTACCTCACTTGGCTGTCAAGAGTACATCTAATTTTAATTCAAATAATTTGTATTTGATAAAATTAAGCAACATCAAAGCACTAGGTGTTGCTGGCAAGAAAAAATCAAGAAAAATAAATTTTAGTTGGAAAGATAGTATTAATGTGTCTATAACATTCATTCGCCTTTGACTGCAAGAAGTTTACAGTAGCAAACCAAATGTTTATAACATAGCAGTCTAAGATGTTCACAGATTTAACAAACAGGATGAGTCTAGCTGAAACTCACTGTCAAAAGAGATGAGATGATAACATTTGAATGACAGGCATTGACCCTGAGTTACCTTTACTTCACATTTTCTTGGCAGTATGGCAGTTTATCCTGCAGACTAAGGAATACTGGAACATCCAAAATTTGAATGTATGCAACTCTTTTGTACTGAGCAAAAGAGAAATAAAGTTTCCAAGATGATTAAGAGTACTTTCAGACAGACAACCTGAGGTGCAGTCATTTTCCAGTCCTGTATTTCAATTCCAGAAACACGTGAAAGCCTTTCACATCTATCTAACTGATATCCCATCACACTTCCATGCTATATCTTATGAGCAAAGATCTTTCTTATACAGACGAGCACTACAATTTGGCACACAGGCTGAGCCATTTTTGGAGGCTGAGCTACTCAGTTTAACACTACTACCCCATTAATGTTCTTAGAATGGGTCTGAATGTGAATGTGAATGGGTCTGTGTGCATATTTTGTATGCTTTTTCTACAGCTTATTTTTATCTAAGGGAAAAGCTACATATGCTGCTGCAGGCTGAACCTGGGGAAAAAATATAGTAAAGTATCCATGCTGCAATAAAACTGCATTGTTTACACACATGCACACATCTCTCCCACAGCCCTTTCATTCTCAGCTGGCTGTTCCCTTCTGAGTATTTTCTCTTCAAGAGGGCAAACAACCATGAGCCTGTCTCACATTCATCTCCTGTGGTATACTATGTTTATACAAAGCATAGGACTATCAAGTGTATGCAATACTTCTAAGTACCTATGAAACTATGCAACATCATGTTTTCTGCCCAGTTGATTAATATACTCATTAGAGCATCTGTATATTTAACCATAACATCAGCTGAAGAACAGATGGAGCTTCTCTGCCAGTATCTCATGTGTCCTTTTAAACACATTTTCCAGACAATTGTTTTGTTCTCTAAAAATATGTTTGGATTTATTTGCATATGCATCTTATAGTGTCACATAGTGCTCTGGAACCCATAAAAGCTAAAAAATAAATTTCAAAATTTCACAATTTGATATTTTGTAGATTATTGTCTTACAGCAAAAGTCTTGGTTTCATTCAAGAGCGCAGTTTTTTCTTCCTTGCCTTTTGATTTTTTAAATTAAGACTGCAGAGCAGACCTTTTGCTCTGTAGGCCACACTGAACCTCCAGGACCACCCCACAGTGATTTACAGGAAGGCAGGGCTGCTTTCTTACTGCTCTTTTCACTTTTTCCTAGCTAATTTCAATGACTGTATTTTATGTATGTTTAAATACCTGTTCTTGTTTTAACAAGATGCACTTAGCCTTTTGCCAGCACTTACGCTTGGCAAATCTGCTTTGTAAGCATTCCTTCTGTCGAGATGCAACAAAATATCCAGAATTTTAGACACATAAAACCATTCAACAACCACCACCTTAAAATCTCAAGACTAGAAGCTTAATGAGACTTCCATAATTATGTTAAATCAATTGGTAACTCAATTAATATATGTTGCTATTTAAGGAAACAGTTTCAAAAAAACATTTTCCTACCTAGTGAGCCATTAAAATATATAAAAAGCATTATGAATACACGTGGCATAACAGTAACAGAAGCTGGTATGATTGAAAACATTTGAGGAGTTTCTGGAATCTGAATGGACTACTTGTTAAAAAAGCATATGTATGCATGCTTTTCAAAGCTAGATCTCAAAATTAAACAAAAAAAATCAAAATAATAGCTGCATTTTATTTAAACATTAGCTATTTATTCAAAACCGATTTCTTTTTTTAAGTATTAGTGGACATTATGGATAAAATACAAGGCTATGCAAGATTTCTAATTCCTTAATCTGACCATTAGTCTTAGATTAGGCAGTTAAGAATGCTATGCAGCACAGACCCTAAGGCATTTCCTTACTGAAAAAAAACCAACACCAAAACCCAACAAAGCCAGAAACAAACAAAAGTAACAATCACAAAAAGAAAACAAAACAAAACACAAAAAACCCCACAAAAACTCAACACAAAAAAACAAAACAAAACAAAAAAGAACACAAGAAGAAAACCCCCAAAAGCATTTATTCTAAAACATTGAAGAATCCAGATTTACACAGTGAGATGTCCTAAGTATGGACTTTTTGCTAGAGAAAAATCTGTGTGTCACACACACACACGTGCACACCTGCAAATCCAGCTTCTGGAATATCAAACTTTATTTTCTACTTACAGATATAAATTTGATAGTCATGTCCACAAATGAATGAATTTAAAAGAAAAAGCTGTACCACACATACAAGCTTTAAAAAGTCCCATAGGTAGTAATATATAGTAAGATCATTCTACAGGCTCTATTCTACCTTAGGTAATTTACTTAATTTTGAGATAAATGCTTAGAAAGGAAACAACATTTCATGAAGTTTTATATCTTTTTCTTTACACATTTAATTTTTAGAAGCAGGGACTTTGTTTTGCAAAATATTGCACAAAGGAGCTGAGTGGGTAGATTTAGAGGGAAAAAAACCCACCCAAAGCCAAAAAAAATCAGAAGGAGATGCATTATTTTTCTGAATCTGTCCTGGGAGATTACTTGCTCCAGTTATTCCCTAGACAATAAATACTGTTTTATAAAAACAGTAAACAGGAACCATTTTAACTGTATACATGTGCTATTCTGAATTTACATTTCAATAGGCTGTGTTGTTAATGCTCAAAATTTTATGAAACATTCTGGAAGCACTGTAATACTACTCCTTAATACTTTTTTCGCTTGCATTTTCTTAGGAGTTGCAGAATATGTGGATATTGGGTGATTAATAATAATAATAATAACAATAATAATAACCATTTTTTTCCAGTGTTGTACAGTATTCTTTAAAGGTGATTAGGATGCAATATCAACTGAAATTTATGTAAGATCATAACATCCTGATGACTTGTATTGAAATCATAGAATCATAGAATAGTTAGGGTTGGAAAGGACCTTAAGATCATCTATTTGGATTTTTTTTTAATTTGAGATTAACAATAGAAATTAATTAATAATAAGTATGTTATGCTTTCTAAATGCATTGTCTTCAATCTCTTTATTCAAGTTATCACAAATGCTTTTTAAACTATAACCATACCTCATCACTTTAAAACATTAAGAGTACAGAAACTATTTTAAACATATTCAATACATCTTTTCCCTACTAGCGAGGAACATATATGAACAAATGTTTTTCCTTTTATGTAGACATTGAGTTGGAAAAGGTGACAGATAAAATATATAAAACAATTGTTGCAAGACTAATACTAATTCTGAATAATGACAAGCATTCTTGAAAGCTTGTAGTACACTGCAAAATACATTATGTTTTTACAGAGAAAGATAAAGATTTCAGTTAAAAGAAAAGAAAGTGTTAAGAAGGTGTATTTGCTTAATTATGTCATGCTTACATATAATGACCTTCAACCTCCTGCAAGAGGTGGTCACAAATGGCTCAGGTACCCTTTCAGAAAGTTATTCTAAAAAGCTGATTCCAGAAAGTGGCAAATTGCAGTCGCTCTA
This sequence comes from Melopsittacus undulatus, assembly GCF_012275295.1. NCBI lineage: Eukaryota > Metazoa > Chordata > Aves > Psittaciformes > Psittaculidae > Melopsittacus > Melopsittacus undulatus. Next base: position 97,767,460 of record NC_047528.1, read on the forward strand.
GCACTTGATACAATAGAGAATTAAATCTGTGAGAATTCACTACAATGGTTTGTGCAGCAAGAAAAGCATATTTAGTTTTCTCTCTCCTGAAAAATCTGAATACTTATCTGACCTTTAAAAAAAAAAAAAGATAATTATCCATAAGACTACATGTAAGATGAATAAATGGGAAAGGTGCTGCTCAGAATATTTTGAATAATCAAAAGAGCCACAGTTGGTGTCAGCACAGGAAAATCTACCCAGAAATGATCCATGTGTAGAAGTCATGCAGGTGCTCAATATTTGAATTTTAAATTCACACTATTACTCTCGTAATTCCAAAAAAGATAAGTAAATTAATGTGCTCCCCTACTTGAGGAAAAGAGTAGAAACAGGGTTTTCTTATTATTATTTGAAAAATTTTGATACTCTAATACAAGCTGTAAGGAAGATCGGGCCTACCTCTGTACTCTCACTTCTAAAGATAAAAAGTATAGCACACAAAGCGATCTAAATTCAGATGGCACTCAGTTTTGTAGGGTTATTTTATCAGTGCCACTCAATCTACTGAAATAAGTACAAGATAAACTCCAAACTGGTAACGTGCCACTTGGATCCGAGATAGTTGATCATCAGTGGACCACAGGTCATATGCTCTCAATCATTTGTGACACTAGTGGAAAACCAAAAAAACAAACAGTTAAAGAAAAAATTATAAATTATAAGGTTCCACCACACTATTATTTTACGATGCTTTAAAGTCTCAGGCATTTTCATGAAGTCAGGTCTTAATACTAAGATTCATCTACCCACTACTTTTCATCTTCAGCTTTCATGTTTCAAATTAAATCCATTTAGTAAATTAACCACCATTAAATTGTTAGATGCACTAAGCCAAGACTTACACAGAAAAATGTCACCTCTTTTTGCTCAAAAGACAGAACCAGAACCGGGTTAGTCAAGCCTTAAATTCAGTAATCTGTACCAATACACCAGGTAGGATTTCTTCGGAAACAGGACCTATATGATACAAGTCTCAGTGGTTTAAGTGAAGTTTAGAAAAAAGACATTAAGCTAAGAAATTTTTTTAAGAGAAAGAGGAGAAAATCCTCTCTCACACACTGTACTTAAGTAATTCAGTAATTAGTTTGAGGAAAATTGTATTAGGATGCTGTAACTTCTAGCTTTGTCATTAATAGATATAAAGTAGCTATAAGAGCTTCATCAATTTAAAATTTGATAGTTCCACAGCTCTAGTGGTAACTCAGTTGCAGTCCCCTACAGTGCTGCTCAGGCGCTTCTATCTGCAGGCATGAGCTTGTGTGGGAGAACAGTGAGAAGCAAAGGTAAAGACATGAAAATCAGAGTTTAACCACCCATAAGAATTCCCTAAAGTATGTATGTCAAAGATTCGGAACCAGATGAAACAAATCACATACATCAGTCCATGTATCTTCCAAGAGGTCCAGTGGAACAACCACACAACATACAACATTTTTGAATTTTCTGACAACTTTTGTTAAAGCAGATTAATTTTAAAGCAAGCACTAGTATATAAAAATAAAACTTGGTGCATGAGTAGTAGCTTAAAAATGCTCAAATAATTAGTTTCCAAAACTGGATATCAAAGCTTGTTATATGCTTAATGGAACACAAAGCATTTGTCAGTGTGTACATACTAAAATATAAGTTTTATTTGGCCTATTATAAAGCAGGAATATTTTAAAACATGTCTTTTCAGAAACATCTAAAACTTAGACCATCTTCATTCTTAAACACAAAACCTTAAAATGTTTCACTTTTCACACTTTCATTATCCACTTTTACTGGCTGAAATAACTTGACATGGCCAACAAATGCAAGTTGTTTTATCCAGGCTATGCAAAACTTCATTTTAAAATAACTATGCTGATGTTTTAAAAAGACCAAATATTGCACAGTTCATGACTATAGAGTTCATATGTCCTTCATTTACTTTAAAAGATTTATTGAGAATCGCCTAATAACAGAGAGAGAATCCTTTTTCAGTTGAGATTTCCTATTCCACAACTTCTGCTTATTCTTCCTGGAGAAAAGTCATACTTTATCTCCTTTCAATCAGAACAAATTTTGGACATTGTATGTTTACTTCCCATTTCTTTACCCACAATGCTGTGGTTAAATAACTGCTGCAGTTAAATGAAACCCATTATTTAGGATGTCACTGAGCAATGTTTTACTTTCAGTTTAGAGCACTGCAAGCTTTGAGGTCAAATGTCAGGAGTGAGATTTTCTTTTCTAGTATTACCTAGTCTATTAACATCTCCTATTTTTTCCCTTAAAAAAAGAATAGTCTGTTGTATTTGTCTTACATTGAAATGCAGGGCCACATTCATGTTTTCAGCTACAGTGCTGGAACTGGCCATTGAATAAGAGTGGTGTACATTATACCGCATGCCAAAACTTTTAACTGTTTCCCTTATGTTACAAATCAATAAAACATGTTAAATGACAGAAGAAAAAGAGTCTGCAAACAATGAAATTCAAAGTTAAACTTCTGCTATTGCATTTGAAAATTTATTTTTTGTTGCAACTTCACTACTTGTCAAAAATCACATTTCCACCAGTGCTGTTATTTATAACCCAAAAGGTATGCCTTGAAGCAACAAAATTCCCAGTGTTTTAGGAGAATCAAGTCTGGATAACCTATAAGGAGGTTAGATTTCTAGTTAAGAAGAAGTACAAAGTGGCAATATATATAATGTACAAAATATTATTAATTTCTTATGTTACTTTTTATTTTGTATTCATGTTTTCTGTTGCAAGTACAAGAAGTAATGCAAGCAGCATCTTACATTGCAAACAAAAGTGTTAATGCTTAAAAACATGCTTTGTCCCCATATATTATGTTTGCATAAAACATGCCTCTGAGATAACACCACTGTTAGCTATTTAGGCTTGAATTGCAGTGCTATCATCTTCCTTTATGTTTTGATTGATTGATTATTTCCTTGTCACACATAGTGCTAAGGGAATCTTAGCCTAGGAAAGCCCATACACCCTGACAGTGCAACTGCACCATTAGAAACCAACAGTACAAATCAGGAGCTGAAGCTACAAGAATAACTTCAGCAATTCAAGAGTAGGGAAAAAGGTGAGAACAGATCATCCAGGCTTGGTAGGAATTAGAAAGGGAAAACTAGAAAATGATGCCTTGAAAGGTCAGAGGACATATTTATGCCTTCATGAAAGAAGGTCAACTGCATATGTTTGTCTGCAGAGGTTAAGTATCATAGCACATTTATAGTAAAGATTTTGTTTCGTGGTTATTTGACATTGGCAATAAGGTAACAGTATGATAAGGAAAAGACACTGTGGAAATTGTATTTAATTCTTTTACAAGCTTTACAAGATGTGTTATATTCACAACACAAGAGGGTAACAGTCTAAATGCTACTTCAAGGTTCTGTATATGCAATTAACAAATTTTTATTAATGAAAATAACAGGAGTAGCTTATCTAAATCCTCACATACAATAAACTGACAAATATACAATAGAAAATAAATCAGGTATGAGAGTATATTTCTTTGTAAGTATTATTTTGAACACAAAAGTGTCCTGGGTTTAGCAGTAGCAGTCAATTTTTCTCCTTCTTAGTAGCTGGTGCAGTGCTGTGTTTTGACTTTCAGCCTGGGAACAGAGCTGATAACACCGATGTTTTTTAGTTGTTGCTAAGTGTCATGGGTTCAGCAGTAGCTCATGCTCTGCCAGGGAGGAGGGAGAGATAGGGTGCCTGGCCTGGGCTAGTCAGGGAGGTACTCCATACCACAGCATGTCATGCTCGGGGAGGGAACTGGAAGTTGGCAGGAAGGGGGGGGGGTTAGCTCTCTTCCGGGTTGGGCTCGTTTCAGCGGGTGTTATCGTATTCTCTCTCCTTGTTTATTTCCTCTAACATTTATTTACTAGTGGTAGCAGTAGTGATTTGTGTTATACCTTAATTGCTGGATTGGTTTTACCTCAATCTGTGGGAGCTATATTCCTCTGGTTCTCCTCCCTATCCCTCCTCCACAAAGGAGTGTGTGGCACTGCGGGAGACTGAGGTGGGGTTTTAAACCACAACACTAAGTAATGTTTACTCTGACCAAGGACTTTGTGAACCTCATGCTCTGCCGGGGAGGATGGGAAGGCGGCAGGAAGCAGAGACAGGACACCTGACCCAAGCTGGCCAAGGAGGTATTCCATACCACAGCGCGTCATGCCCGAGGAGGTGACTGGAAGTTCCCTGAAAGAGCTCGCTCTGTTCTGGGTTGGGCTCGTTTCAGCGAGTGGTATCGTATTCTCTTCCCTTGTTATTTCTTTTATCATTATTATTACTGGTGGTATCAGAAGTGGTTTGTGTTATACCTTAGTTACTGGACTGTTCTTATCTCAACCCGTGGGAGTTACATTCTTTCGATTCTCCTCCCCATCCCTCTGGGAGAGGGGCGGTGGGGGGGGGGGAGGAAAGAAAAAAGTGGGGGGAGGTGAGAGAGACACTGTGGTTGGGTTTTAAACCACGACAAAAGGGAATTAATACTTTCCAGACTTGAGAACATTAAGACAAAATACAGCAAAATCCACTTACATTAAAAATAATCTTCATCATATTCTATTTTGATAAAGTTTATTTATTAATTAGCTTCATAATTAGACTATCATATTCAGATTACTTTAACCAGACTTCGCATAATAATCTGAAGCACTGGAACAAGGATGAATAAGTCAATATATTTTTAAAGCTGCATTAGAAAGAAACAATATTTGATTCTTCCAGAAAATAGACTATAGTAGTTGGGGAGGCCATATATACACATAAATCATTATATTATTTGAGCATTTAAATACAACATATTAAATATATTGTAAACTCTACCAAAGATTGCATTTTAGAGATAGAGCAGATTTCTTCCTCAGACTGTCAAGACTCTTCTTAAATTTGATTAGAAACCCAGTCTTTTCAAATACTGAAAAGACAACAAATTATTTTTTTAAGTCATAAGTCATAGAACGGTTTGGGTTGAAAGGGACCTTAAAGATTACCAAGTTCAAAGTGTCCTGTTCTGTATGTGCCCTGGGCAGGGACACCTTCCACTAGACCAGGTTTCTCAAAGCCCCACCCAACCTGGCCTTGAATACATAAGAAACTATCAAATAGAGTATTGCTGCTATCACCCTATTTTGAAAATCTGTAACAGCATGGAAGGTAGACATTTCAAGCTATCAATCACTATACATTGTGAACGACCATTTAATCCAATAAACCCCTCTTTTCCAGTGAATGCTCTTACTCAAAAATATTATTGCCAGTCAATATAAGCAATCATGAAGGCAGTACAGATCAAGTTTCACTGTTTGACAAAACCATCTAAGGTCAAGAATGACATTAAGAGGATGATGAAGTTCATGCATCTTATGGTTCTCCAAGGGATGTATCAACTGCATCCTAATATACTACATTTAGTCTTTAGACTTAACTGTCTATATCAAAAGCAGTATGAATGAGGGAAAGTATTACTTATTTCATGCTTGCTGGACAAATATCTCTTTTCTGGAAAGGCAAACACATTAATGTTCATTTTGGTTTTGAATAGAAGTTGCATGCTGCTTCTGTTCGAAAGGGTAATATTCACCTATGCTAAGATTTGCATGGGAAGTGCACCTTCCATTTGCCTTTTCAGGCAAATAAATCATAACTATTTGAGCATTCAGAAACCCACCATGCAAACCCATGTACTGCTTTAATACCCAAAGAATCAACACCACAGGGAAAAAACAAACAACACAAAAAAAAGCAAAACAAAAAAAAACCCAAACAAACAAAAAAAATGCACTGAATTTGGGACTTTTAGGAAGAACATAAATATTTTAAAAAAAATCATCTTCAAGCTATATTTTAACAGCTTTCCAGTAGTGATTGTTGTAGAAGTTGAGATATTTTCTACCTTACAGCAGAAAAAAAGAATATGAGGCGTACAGTCTCTCTACTCATCTGCTCTCCATTGATTCTTCATCAATCCCCAGGAGAGCTCCATGCATTACTGCTGCTCTCTCACACACAGGGCAGATTCTTTCCTCACCTTTTTGCTTGCCCTTCCTAAAAAGCATGTATCCATCCATCCCAATGCACCATCCATGTGACTATGTGTTAATAAATGTCCAGTGAAGTGAAATGTTACAGATTTTGTTAGGCCCTTGAAAGTACTAACATACTGAATGAAGAAAAAAGATAAAGTACCCAGGAGATACCACAGATTAGCATACTGGTACTTCATGAAAGGTAATTAAGCACTAATTTCACAATTAAGTCCTCCTCTCGACCTGATGCCATTCTGAAGTCTCCATCTTAAGCATTCTTTTCTCATTTGAACACACACTCTACTATCCAGCCTTCCTTAGACAAATGACAGAGAAAATTAAAAAACCATGCTCAGAAGCTGCAATCTTTCCTTAAAAGTGACTATTTTCTGCCTATGAAAAAACTGGGGCAACCAGTCAGGAAATTACCAACTGAAAAGTCTGATGCACCACCAAAATAACTACCACAATTATTAAAAATGGGTTTATTTTAAATTTAAAATAATATTTTGGCAAAAAAAAAATCACATAAACTATAAAGTTTCATGGCCATTATGGTCTGACATAAAGTAAGTAATTTACCTTTGCTGAGTTCAAAAAATTCAAGGAAAGAAAATCAAACCCTCATGTTTTCAGAGGACTTCCTTTAATGTGTGATATAACTGTATCTAAAGGCTACTTCCCAACAACTTTCTACCAAAATAATATTTCTTTTTTTTTCTGGAAAGAGTGAGAACGTGTGGGGTTTTATTACGGCATACATGCCAGATCTTTGAGCAGTCAACACTCATAATTCTGTCTGTGCATGTTCTCCTTCAAAAGCTTAAAAGATTTAAGTAAAATAGGCACAGTGTGGAAGAAGTCTGCCACATTTCACTGCCGGAGTCCAGCAATAAGTCAAGGAAGATGAGTTTGTGTCCGATTATGGTTTTAACAACACAACATCTTATCTTCCATTAATTGATTTTACCCTCAGTTACATCAAAACCCTGTCATGGGAAATAAAAAAACCAAAACCAACCCAAAACCAAACAACAACAAAAAAATAAATGTAAAACCAAACAAACAAAACCAAAGCGCACCTTTATCTTTGAAACCGTAAATATCTTGGTAGCTTATTTAAAACCTTAACACATTAAATAATGCAAAAAAGGCAGTTGTTATTATGTCAGTTACAATAATATCATCCAAAACAGAAAACCTTTACAGATAAAAGAGAAAACTTACTAATACCCTCTTCTATGTTGCTACACACATCGTACTAATACCTATCTGTGTCCTAAGGCTGACAGCATCAGCTTTCTAAGGGACAGTGTACAGGGAGGAGTGTCAAGGTGACCTGTCACTATCCTCAAGCCTCAGTAAGGATACGTTCAATGTTATTGGTGAGGTCCTTTCCTCCTCATCTGTGGAACTCCTTTGACTTTCTTTTCATGCACTTTCTTTTTGTCTCATATATTCCACTATGCTCCCTGATTCCCAGCGAAGGGGTGGAAGCTGCCCCACAGCATCCCCACAGGGTTTATTTGTCCCCCTGGCACCACATGGATCTGTCAGCCACTTCCACAGCTGCACCCTCAGAACTGGAGCTCAGACAGGCTGGGCAAGGGGTACTTGGTCATGGGATGCCTGGTAAACCAAGCTCAGCCCTACTCAGACCAAGGACAGCCCAGACACCCCCCTTGGACCTGCTGCAGCCTGAAGCATGCTCCCAGCAGTGGCAAAAACCTAGCGCAGCACATGAATCAGACAGGCTTTGAAGGGTAATAAAAGAATCATTAGCAAAGTGAGAACATGTCTTGTTAACATGATTAAGATCTTTCTGAGAGGATGAGACAAATATCTTTAAGGTATTTCAGTACTAATCCTGCAAGTGTTCAAATATATATTTTGCTAAACTGCTGGAAAACATGACCCTCTGATCACTTAAATGTTCTTAAATCAGCATCTTTGTCTTTCTGACAGCGTTAATAAACTAATGCTGGCATTCATGTTATAGGAAATAATTACCTTTGACATGATGACCAGTTGTACTAGACCATGTCGTATGTCAAAGAATTTCAAGAGTGTCAAAATTCTCTCACCCAACCCAAATGCAATCACTCTTTATCATCTGAGGCAAGAATACAGCTTAAACCTAGTGCTTCGATTAAACTAGACTCCATTTCTCTGACAGAAAGAAGCTTATGAATTGTCACCTGGCCTTTTTCTACCAGGATTTTTTCTTTGTCCTCATTTAGGATTCTGCTAGTGCTTTGTTGTTGTTGTTGATTTTTCTACATGCATACGTATACACATTCATATAGTTGTAAAATATTATGAAGATTTTGGCCAGTCAGACACATTAGTCTGGAGTCTAACTAGGTATTTCTTGATTTTTCAGCACTAATATTTTCGGTCTGATCATAGCATTTATCCAAACATTGGGATCATCTTTTCTATGATGAAGGAATACACTGGAAAAGACCACTGGACAAAAATAGATGGAAATCTAATTCAGAAAATAACAGCCCTTTTCATAAATGGCTATTCCCAAACCTTCTGCTTCCTATCAATAGTCTCTTTTCCTTAACTCCCACCCCCTACTCTCATTCCTCCTCCACAGATAAGAATTTTAAGAACACTAATTGGTTCATTTCAGGCAAAAAGAAAAACCTTTCCTCTGCCTGTAAGCTACATGTAGGATGTGTCATGCTGGGTGGTTATTGACAGCAGCGGAGGTGGGTGATGGTCTCTGCTGCTGCACTCCCCAAATCTTCAACACATCAGTTAGCTTAACCTGCCCCCAGGTCTTTCCCTCATATTTCTAAGGAAGAAGTATTCCAGTTTGATCTCCATATCACTGAGGTAAAAAATTTTGTCACTGCAGTGCTAAGATTTTGAGATATTTAAATTCTTCCTGTCATCATATCTCAGCAAGTAAAAGAACTAACAGATCATCAACTAAAATATGTTTGAGAGTGAGCAAACTGACAGAAATAGCACTCCATTTTATTGGTCTGTTTTTGTCTAAAGCAAAAATTAGTTTTATTTAATAACATTAATTTAATATTATCGGTTAGATCACCTCAGCATTTTGAAGACCTGGGTTCAGCTGTAACTGCTGAAACCAGGACAACCACTAACCACAGTTATCACTAAATGAGGATGAAATAGCTTTTCTTTTTACATGTGCTAAATATCAACCTAATTTAATTCTGTCGCTTTAGCCAGAAGTCCTACTTAGTTTTTCATCCTGACTAAAGCAAGTGACCTCATTTTTTTAGGACAACAATGGTGACAACAAGCCAAGAACAGAGTAAGATTTGAAAGCAACTATTTCATGCTTATGTCTCTTGGGGCATTATTGATAAGGGAAATAAATCTAGATAATGTTCGTTAACAGTGGCATGCAATTATTGTCATTCATACATATTTGCTTATAAAATGAGGTTTCCTAAAAGGTGACAGGAAAAAGAATCAAGTGTTGATTTGAAACAGACTAATTTGTGTTATGTTGTGACAAGATGATGTTTATATACAAAATATTTGACTCAAATACATAAGATTTCATATCATTATTAACAAGACAAGTAAAAATTGATCTCTGAAGACTTCATTCCTCCCCTTTTATTTCTCTTCATGTAAAATCTATTTTGCACAGATAGGATATTCACTGAACATTCCTTTTCTTTTTCCTTTAATGGAGAAATTTGAATTGCTTTCTAAATGAAAAGTAAAACCTCTCTTTTGTTGTCACCATGATTCAGATTATTTTAATTGCTTTTTCTATGGTTTAGTTATATTGACCAAAATATTCAGAGTTCAGTCCTGTAAACTGTTAAAGTTTAAAGTTTATTTAACTTGAGTTATTAACATAAGTATAAATAAAAATATTAAGCTGTATTTCCATAATAGGTCTAGAGACTTATTTCTTTTTTAGCATAATAAATTAATATAAACAGAATTTAAGATGTCAAAATTCTTTATATCAATTTTTATGGTAATAACTATTTTGATAATACCAAACACATTATTTATAAGCCTAGTGAATCTGAATAGAAAAGCATTCAATTCTTCCCAAGAAACGGTCATTATAACTAATCAACATTAGTCCCGGAAAAACTTCAAAATGTGCAGAAATACTTACTTGATAAAAGAATACTGTAGATCCATATTTTTAAAGACAAAACTTTTTTCCTGAAATTTGAATAGAAGTGTTGCAACAAATTGCTTTTCAAAACTGTCATTAATAGAGTATCAACTCTTTCGATTGTGATACATGCAACTTTAGAGAAGAAAGACTAATGCTGGCATTATTTCAATTGCTCTTGCAATTTCTCATTAGTTCCTTTGTGCTCAAATTTAAATAATAGATTCATAGAATCACAACATCATTTTGGTTGGAAAAGATCTTTCAAGATTATCAAATCTAACTGCAAACCTAACACTGAACAGGAATAACCATGTCCCTGGTTGCCACATCTGAACATTTTTTAAGTATCTCCAGGGATAGTGACTCAACCACCTCCTTGGGCAGCCTGTTCCAAATCTAAACAACCCTTTCAGTGCAGGATTTTTCCCCTAATATCTAATCTAAAGCTTCCCTTGTGCAACTCAAGGCTGTTTCCTCTTGTGCCATCACTTTTTACCTGGGAAAAGAGATCAACACCCACCCTACACTCAGGCAGTTGTAGGGAGAAATAAGGTCTCCCCTCAGCCTCCGTTTCTTGAAGCTAAACAACCCTAGTTACCTCAGCCACTCCTCAAAAGACCTATGCTCTAGACTCTGCACCAGCTTCACTGCTCTTCTTTGGACATACTGCAGCACCTCAATGCCTGTCTTGTATTGAGGGGCTCAAAACTGAACACAAGATTAGAGGCATAGCCACACCCCAGTGCCAAGTACAGAGGGACAATCACCTCCCTTGTCATGCTGGCCACAATATTGCTGATACAGACTAGGATGCTGTTGGCCTCCTTGACCACATGGGCACAAGCTGGCTTATGTTCAACTAGCTGTGGACCAACACCCCTGGTCCTTTTCCACTGAGAGATTTCCAGCCACTCTTCTGAAGCCTATAGCATTGCGTGGGGTTCTTGTGGCCGAAGTGCCAGGTCTGTGAAGTAATTTTTATGTAAGCTAGTCATACCATCACTGTAATCAGTGCTGCTCAGTCACCAACACTGCAAATGGAACTGTGGTATAAGCATCGGCATCTAGGAACATCCACAAGCCTCTGTATGCACAGAGTAGATGTGCAGACCATACAACAATAACAAAACCCTTCCAAAGATTCTTAAACACAGAAGTTTTGAGACTGCCTCTTAGTCTTTTCTTGTGTTTCAGAAACATCTACATTACTGTGCTTCTTTAGGACAAGAGTTAATTTGGTTACTTTTCTTTCCCAATAATTTTTGCTTGCACTTCTGCAAAAATCTTTTGAGATATCCATCTAGCTGACCACTAAAGACGGCATACAAAAGACTAGCAAATAACATAATTTTGAAAATTCTGAACTAAAGCACATATGCAGAAAATTCCTTTTTTTTATGACTAAGTTTAACGTATGCATAGTTTCACACAAGGCAAAGAGACCTCATGTCCTGCTACATCAACTGCATGCTTGCATTAAGCCACCAAACCTCCAATTGCCTTCAAAGGAACTCCAAATTTACAGTATATCCTCAGTAGATTCCTTCAAAGGGTAAAGACTTCGAAATTTGCTTAACAGGTTATCAGAACCTTAAGATGTAAACATATTCACCAGAAACAAACAAAAAATTTCTTTATCAGGTGTAATATGGTATTTTTATGTACTTCCCCGTATACTTAAGACCAATTTTCAGTTGTGCTACAAGTGCATACAGAAAAGTTACTTTTTCTGCCTCTGAATTTGCAAAATCTGTTGTGCTTTCTCAGATATTAGAAAGAGTTTCCATAAGATAATTCCTATATCTTCCAGGCAAGAAACCAAACAAATGGGGAGTCTTCTGTAGCTGACTACTTTAGGAAGCTTTCAAAAAGTAGAAAAAACCTTTCTAATTTGCATTTTTCAAAAGAAACTAGAAGAAAACAACAAGGGTGGTATTGTTCCAAAAAAAGAAAACAAAAAACAACTCTTGGATCAAGGAGATGGTTCTAAATTGTTTTATTTAAACAAATAAAACAAAAATACATAATTCCTCTCTAACTAGTAAAATCATACAAGTGCACAAATATTTTTCACCTAAACCCATCTGCTTCCTGGATTTGTGTGTAGGTGCTTGTTTTGCAGCTTTTCTTTTTTTTTTTTTAATTAAATATTTGCTTTCTTTACATTTATTAAGGACTTTTGAGGTTTGGAATTCCGCCATGTCACTCGTATCTGGTCAGATTACATAAAATAGAATAGTCAATGCATCATTATAGCTCTATTGCTGGATGATGTGTTAATGTCTGCCATAACTGTGAGAGAAATACATTAGGATATTTCTGCTTAAATTTGAGAAGAGGAAACCTGAGACAAGCTTAAGAACTGTTCACACTTTACAAATCAGAAGTATTTGTCTGAAGTTTGACCCATGTATGCCTGAAGCACTGGTTTCAAGGGAAGCTGAAACACTTTTTCCATTTGCAAATAGTTTTAGAAACTGTAGGAAAACTACTGAAGCTTAAATTTGAAAATTAAATCCCGATTTTGTGAAAACATATAATTGCTTAACTATGCATCTGTAGATTTCATACTATTCCTGAATATAATGATAAGCACAGGCACATTTCTAGAGCTTTTAATTGACTCAAGTACTTAATTCTAAAAGGACCTTAAACAAATTTGGGTGTAAGAGATTTGTGAATTATATACTCAAGACTGAATTTAGGATTTCATTATGTTATGAATGATGCTATTTTACAGTAGTGTATGGAATTTCCCATACTGAAACCAGAATACCTGCATTAAATTTGCTGGATCTAAAATTAGGCTGGTGAATTCTATTGGTCATTTTAACATTATTATACTAAAAAAAAAAAAAAAAAAAAAATCAAGATTCTAACATGGTAATCTGTTAAAAGCCAAACTTAACCTTCTTGGACTTCTTGTCCTGTAGTCTGTCTCCTATTTAAGTGCCTTCCTTCCTCAGCTGTAAATTTTATTTGCTATCAGAATTTTAATTTGATTTTCTTTGTCATTCAGACCATCTAACAAGCAGTGAAATGCCATCTTATTGTTGGTCAAAAGAACAGAACATTAGGGAAGATCTATCAAGCAGATGCAATCCTAAAGATTGATTCCACTCATACACACTGCAAATGCTCTTAAGCACACATTGACTACCAGATATTCATTAGCACACATTTATGTAACTCATGCTACCATAAGTAGCATGAGTTACATGTTAAGAATTTTCATCATTAAAAATTTCAGTCTGTTATGTCCATTAAGTCACAATGATATAATTATTGTCAGGTTTTATGTCTAGTTACTTGTACTTATCAAATATCAGCATCTCCAGATTAAGCATTTAAAAATAATCACTACCAGACACATACTCTAATTTAACTAGACCTCATAAAGCAATTACAAACTAAATTCAAAACCAAACACAGACAAGAATGGGGAGTAATGACGCATTCAACCGATTTCTGCAATTATTAGCATGTATAAATAAAGAAAAAAAATGCTCACACATAAATGACAAAGACAGTACTTTCAAGATTTAGGAGAAACTCTTAAGTTCATAAACAGAAACAGGTATCCTCTCTTTTAAGGTGAAGCTTGATAAAGCATTTAAAGACACACACAATGCATAAGAAAATTCAGGTTCCTAAAATATGGTTCTTATTTTCCATATTCTTGAGAATGGATATTTATCTTCAGTGTTTCTTTTTCCTTGCTTCTTTGTCTAAAGCACAGCTTCCACCCTGATGATAAAATTTGCCAGCACTTCCTACCTACTGCATATGTGAAACTGGAAACAGTAGCCTATGTCTGTTCAAGTTTCAGATGCATAAATGGACCTTTTGGGGAATGGAGAACTAATTGGTTTATTTTAGAAGGCAGCCAAAGAACACTGTACTGTCATATCTCACCTTTCTATGAAATATTCTGAAGAAAGCAAAAGCAGCTACTTATGCTTTCCTTTCACAGTGAACTCTCATTTTGACCTTTCAGCAGATCTGTCACAGCAGTAAGATACACAAAAGGGTAAGCTAAGGACATAATCCTTAGCTTACCATTTCTTTTAATAAGCAGCAAGAACAAACTATCAACAAAATTAGGTAGCAAGTACAATAAAGGAGAGCACAGTATCACAAACCTATAACGGATTAGGTTTCTTCTTTGGCAGTATTATATGCTATCTTTTTCTAAAGGCTACTGAGGCAGATGGAATTATGGAGGCTGAAGCCAGAGGCCTGCTCACCATGAGGCTTCTTTCTTGGTTTTGTAAATCACTTATCTGTTCTATGGGGCCTTGACTGATGAAGGTAAATTGTCATTTTGCAATTTCACAGAATCATGGAACTGTTAGGGTTAGAAGGAACCTCTGGAGATCCCCTAATCCAAGCCCCCACCAAGCTGAGCAGGTTACAGAGGAACACATCCAGGTGGGCTTTGAATGTCTCCAGAGAGGGAGACTCCACAACCCCTCTGGGCAGCCTGTTCAAGAGAAGCTCCTAGCAACAGGAAAAAGGGAAATATGATCCCCATTTTTGAGAAAGGGAAAATGGAAGACCTGGTAAACTACAGACCAGTCAGTCTCATCTCTGTGCTCGGCAGGATCATGAAGCAGATTCTTCTGAAAACCATGACAAGGCACATGAAAAACAATGTATAAACAATTGTTGCAAAAGCAGTCTTTTACAATGAATGTGTTGTAGAACAAAAATCAACATAGTGCAATATCTCAGCTTATATATCTAGGAAGTTAGCAATGTACGCTATGGAGTATGGAAACATATGTCCTAGAAATGAAACTGTGTTATTAATGAGAGATGTTACAGACACTGAAAGGACTGGGACTTCACCCTGAAAATAATTTTCTGATAATTTCTTAGGAAGGAGATTTTCTTCACTCTGAAATGAAAAATACATTCTGGATGACTTCAGTGTTAAGAGGATCAAGCACTAATAAACAAACAAATCTATCATGTGCCTTTTTAGCTGCTGAATTTTAGCTCTTCCTTTTTCATAGCTTTAGAAAAAAGTATCTAATTTGAACACAGAAGCCTAAATAACTGCAAAGTATTATGTACCTTTGTTGCTCAGAAAAAGCACCACAGACTCAGCTTCCCAGTTTATGAGATGCAAGAACTCACAAATACAGTTCAAAACTAATACATTCCTGTGACAGATACTGTATGCCTCTATGAAACAAATCTGAACTCAGCTGGCCAAACAAATTATCAAGTGAGATAATTTGGATAGAGTTGGGCATCAAAAGCAGTTAAGCCACAACTGAATATAGGTTAAAGTAGGAGAATAAATTAGGCAGAATAAATAAGCAGTGCAAAACTACTGATGGTAATGAGAATATGAACACCAAAGGTATTGAGACTGAATTCTCATGTAACATGAATTGGCTTATCCTTAGTCATAAATGCTATGTGTCTTCCTTGTACTATTTATCACCAAACTGAACAGATTACTAATCAGATATCATTACCAATCTGTAACAGAGATGTGGTAAATCCTTGTGATATCCGCTTTAAGAATTATTTAATCTATGAAAAAAGTTAGTCTACCAACCTTAATATAGAACAGATAAGCTTTCTACTGCATCTCCAAGCACAGCTGTGACAGAATACATTACTGTTGATACATCCTCCTGTTAACACATTGCATTCATACGTATCACAATATTACACACAAAAATACTTAAGTATTTTAAAAATACAAATAGGCCACTATGCTGAGCTGGAAAAACACTTGTTTCAATTGTTCATGACCCACTTATTTTATGAAGTTGTTAACAAATACTCTGATATTCTAAGATTCTGGGTATTCACAACTCACTGTATTGTTGTACAGAGCTTGCATACAGCTAAGACGAATGTTATTAATATATTGTAAATTTAAAATCTTAACTTTTTTGTGTTCATACATTATTGCAATCATTATCTAATAGTGCTTTAGCATTTTTAGATAATAATTGACAGGAAACAACATAGTAAAGATGATAATAATAATAATGGATAATTTGTTCCTTAATGCTGTCATGGTTTAAACCCAGCCACACAGCTCATTTACTCACTCCCCCCCCTTTCTCCAACTCCTGGAGAGCTGGGGAGGAGAATCCAAAGAGTGTAGCTCCCATGGGTTGAGATAAGAACAGTTTAATAACTAAGGTATAACACAAAACACTACTGCCACTACCAATAATAATAATAATAATAATGATAAAGGAAATAACAAGTGAAGAGACTATGAAACCTCACCAGCCACTGACCAATAACTCACCCCACCCTGCCCGACCGAGCACCGACTGATACCTCCTCCAACCCCCAGAGCCCTAGCCCTTCCAGGTAACTCTCAGTTACATCCTGGGCATGACGTGCTGTGGTATGGAATACCTCTTTGGCTAGTTTGGATCAGGTGTCCTGTCTCTGCTTCCTCCCGGCCTCCCATTCTCCCTGGCAGAGCATGAGACTCACAAAGGCCTTGACCAGAGTAAACATTTGAGCAGTAACTAAAAATATAAGTGCTATCAGCACCGTTCCCAAGCAGAAAGTCAAAACACAGCACTGCACCATCTACCAAGAAGGAGAAAAAATGACTGCTACTACTGAATCCAGGACAAATGCAGTTTACAGTGTAGCAGAAATTTGCTTTGATTACTGTAAGAATATCTTGCCCCTGCTTAGTAAAACATAATGAAGCAATATCAATTCCACAAAAAACACAAAAGAAACCCCTTTCCTCTTTATTGTCTTGGTTGATATGTGAACAAAACACCAGAATCTCAGCTTCAGCGCTCACAGAAAAGAGTAACAAGAGGTTTATGAGATGTTAAACACCACACATAGAAGCACAAAGGTGAGGTGAGATACTCCATGCATCAGGCAAAATACAATAGAATGACTTCATTTACAGACAAATATACACATGTATATGTATACACATACATGCAGGCATGTATGCATATGCCCATTTTGGGCAGAGATAATCCTGATCATTCTGATCATCAAATCTGATCTTCCATGATCACAATCATGTAATACAACTATTTTGGAGTCCTTAAGGCATCTGTGTAATTGCTGTTTTTTCTTTCCTAATATCTGGAGTTGTTTTAGAATTATCTAGTGCTATTACTGAAGAAATTACAGCAAGGTTTCTCTCAGTTGTTTATGTTTTCTGATTCATTACCCTTTCAACTTTGAGGTGTATGGGGTTACTATAAAAGGTCTGACAGTTGTTAGTGCGTACAGGAGTTTAGGGCTTGTGTTAAAGATTGAACAGGTACCCCATATTATCTATGAGAAAATATTCTGAAGGGGAAAAAAAATTATGTCTTCTTAATATCTGTCTACTCTCAATATCTGGTATTTCCACCCTGGAAGACCTTCAGGTCAGAATAGTTAAAAGCTTTCTTTGACACCTAAGGAAAAGGGAAGAACCGGAGACAAGAATCGTTAGTTTATTACTAGTACTTCATCTTCTCTGGTACTCTCTACAGCATACTGGTAACTGAACAGGCAAAAGAAAGTTTTACTCTAGTTGAAAGTGCGATACAGCTGTATCAAAGGTACGGTTGGTGGAAGAAGGATTATGACTATTTATGATAAAATTCTTTAATTACTTATGTTAAGATGGTTTTGGACAAAAAGAACTGGCTATCATTTTTCTCCCCCCATAGTTTTCAAAACAAGTATTTATATTCAACAAGGGTAGCCATATCTGATATCCAAAACCATGCAGTTAGTGAATGGACTAAGGCTGATATAATTAGTATATGAACAGCAATATTTCATAATTTGTTCACCCCTCCTAGCCAAGATGTGGTATAGCCCTCGCCCCAAAACGTGTGTAAACCATCTGCTCCCCTGTTCAACAGAATATCCTTGAAAGGGTGATTCTGGAAACAATTTAAGCTACAACAGATTAGGGAAAATCAAAGTGGGTGGTATTTCAGATGGCTGAAAATAATGTAGCGCAACTCTGCATACAAATTAAACCAAACCGCATTCATTAATAAACCTCTCTGTTACGGAATGAAATTATCACTTCTTGACCCTACAATTGTTATCCAGTTCTTTGAAAGTCTTTTGATATAATGGTGGAGTTTTTGTTTGAAGTAATGACAAACACACTAAATTGAGTTTCTGTCAAGAGATAGAATGAAAGACTGGACTTTAATCTTGAATTACACGGGTATCAATTTCAGAAGAAACACTGAAAGGGCAGGAGGGGGAGAGAAGGGGAGGGAAAGGATAATTTTATAGAGAATCAGAGAAACTTGCTTAAAAAGGAATAGCCTAGTTACCCTTTAGTATTTGGAAAAGTATGCAGTCTCTTGCTGACTTCCTAAGCATGCCGTTAGAGGTCTTAATGAAATTAGTAAGGCTGTTTATATAAGGAACATAAGACACTTTTTTTTTTTCTGCTTCTCATACAACACTAGAAATTGTTTCCTTATTACATAAAAAATACAGCTCATTTTTTTCCTAATGTGTATAATATGAAGTTTAGAAATATCTAGCCTGGCACATATACTTATTTGTTAGAAATATTTTTTAGGCATTCAAAATGCCTTGTCTCTTCTGTTCTGGCATTTATTCTATCCATTACCTATACCGATTTTCCTTGTGTTTTAAACTCCTTTAAAACAGTTTAAATAGCACATAATTTACCAGTTTCAACTTTGCAACCAATATATTTCAAGAGATATAAAAAAACCCAAACTAAAATAGTTTAGCTTTTTATAACTATCATTTTTAGATCTCCATTTGTCTACAAGATGTTTGCAACAAAATATTAAGCTGGCAATCAGAAACAATGAAGTAAAAGACCCCTGCTTTTATTTTTATCTAAGCATACACTTTAAAACAAGTGGAACATGTACATGAAATAGAAACTGTTAAATTTTACTCAGTATTAATTGTTCAGGCTTCAGATCTGCACTTAGATAAGTTGCAATATAGAGCTCATAATTCAAAGGTAATGAATTTTAGTCAATTATTGTAAAAATGTATATAAATTACCTCCTACCATAACACTTTTAGGGAGTTTTAGTCTAGAAAATAGCATTTAATGGTGAATTTTAATACATTTATGAATACTGATATAATTTTTTTAGAAAGAAAGCAAATGTCAGACAAAAGCATCATTTTTAGTTATGCTACTACACGACACTGTGTACTAGCAGGAAAGAGAGGAGACTGTTCCTGCAAGACCTACCTGACATTCAGCCTGCAAAAGACCTATCCCATGTAGCATGTATCTTCAAAATTTAAGGCCTCCTTCAAAAAAAGCCATACCATTCTGAAGCTGTGACATTTATGTGCTTAAAGTCTACAACAGTATCATGGAAGGAAGATACCTAAACAAAAAAAAAAGAATACTGTTATCATCAAAACTTATGATACTCATTAAGTCTTTTGATGAGCATAGGTGAATTTAATTGCTCTTCAGAGCCTGAAAGATAAATCGGAAAACTTGCAGACAAAATTAATAAGATCACCTCAAGAAACTGGTGGCTCCTTATTGACATCCCTGAAAATAAAATGGTCTTCCTATATCACCTGGGGATTCATCACTTTTGAGTAATGCATTCACCATCTGTGCTCATCCTGACCTGCTTCTGATGGAGTGTCTGAACTTCATAAATATTCTTGGGTAAACAAGTCTCAGGCTTCCCCAGATAAGTGAACAGATAATTATTCATAGCCCTATTTTTCTAATACAGAAGTAGTTAAAGTAGTTAGCTAAACTAAAAGCATACTTCAGATCAATAAACACTCCTTGGGTTCATATACAAGGTCTCCAGGTTGCTGTATGAAACCAATTGGGATATTGCATTCTTCAAAACCTCCTAGGACAGAGTAATATTCAGACCCTAACTTCAGTTTTAATCTGTTTCGGAGGTGAATGCTCCATGTCTGGCATCCTCCCCTATGATCTATTTCTCCAGTCATCTGAACAGCTGAACACTTAAACCTCTCTAGGGAGAAAGCAATAGTGCAAAGAATGCAAGAGTTAGTTTAACAATGAACTTACTAAAAATTTTACTTTGGGTATAAAAACAGAAGGAGGACAGGAAAATAAAACAAATGTCATGATTCCCATTGTTTCCTTAACCTTCCAAGAAGTCTTCTGGAGTTTTCAGCATCTTGTCAGAAGGTCATAGCCTCTCTTTACTGCCTTTCAATTCTGAGAGTGGCATCCTACCAGAGAAACTTCATCTCTTAAACCTATTGGTGGTCATCCTGCTTTTAATACTATGATATTCCATCATAAGAACCTCTATTTGAAAGTGCTGCTAAATAATATAACTGTCCTGCCACTAACCTTCACTGCCTCCCAAAGCGACATTACTTACCAGTGATAACTTCTATGTTGTTCTTATGAGACCTTCCGCCTTGCTGCATTCAGTTCTGAGGCCCACCAAAAGGACATGTACCTGTTGAAGCAAGTCCAGAGGATGGCCACAAAGATGGTTGCAGGGATGGAACACATCTCCTGTGAACAGGCTGAGAGATCTGGGCTGTTACGCCTGGAGAAGGCTCTGGAAAGACTTTATTGCAGCCTTCCAACATATAAAGGGGACTTACAAGAAATCTGGAGAGGGAGTTTTTAGAAGGGCATGTACAGATAGGACAAGGGTGGATAGTCTTAAACTGAAAGAACCTGAATGTACACAAGTCTGGGGACCTGATGAAATCCATCTGTGGGTCCTAAAAGAGCTGGAGAATGAAGTTGCAAAGCCACTGGCCATCATATTTGAAAAATCATGGCAGACAGGTGAAGTTCCCCACAACTGGAAAAAGGGAAATATAACCCCCATTTTCAAGAAGGGGAAAATGGATGACCCAGGGAATTACAGACCAGTCAGTCTCACCTCTGTGCCTGGCAAAATCTTGGAGCAGATTCTCCTGGAAGGCATGCTAAGGCACATGAAAAACAACAAGGTGCTTGGTGACAGCCAGCACGGCCTCACTATGGGGAAAGCCTGTCTGACCAGTCTGGTGGCCTTCTTTGACGGGGCTATGGAACTGATGGAGAGAGGTAGAGCAGTTGACGTCATCTACCTGGACTTGTGCAAAGCATTCGACACTGTCCCACATGACATCCTTGTCTCTAAATTGGAGTGTCATCAATTTGATAGGTGGACCACTCGGTGGATAAAGAACTGGCTGGATGGTCGCACTCAAAGAGTTGTGGTCAACGGTTCAATGTCCGGCTGGGGATCAGTAACAAGTGGTGTCCCTCAGGGATCAGTGTTGGGACCTGCCTTGTTTAACATCTTTGTCGCTGACATGGACAATGGAATTCAGTGTGCCCTCAGCAAGTTTGCTGATGACACCAAGCTGTGTGGTTCTGTTGATACGCTAGAGGGAAGGAATGCCATTCAGAGGGACCTTGACACACTTGTGAGGTGGGCTGATGCCAACCTCATGAAGTTTAACCATGCCAAGTGCAAGGTCCTACACCTGGGTCGGAGCAATCCTAGGCACAGCTACAGGTTGGGCAAAAAGGAAATTCATGGTAGTCCTGCAGAGAAGGACTTGGGGGTGTTGCTTGATGAGAAAATGAACATGAGCCAGCAGTGTGCACTCACAGCCCAGAAAGCCAACCGTATCCTGGGCTGCATCAAGAGGAGTGTGACCAGCAGGTCGAATGAGGTGATCCTGCTCCTCTACTCTGCTCTTGTGAGACCTCACTTGGAGTATTGTGTGCAGTTCTGGTGTCCTGAACATAAAATGGACATGGTACTGTTAGAACAAGCTACATTACAGGGGTCCGTATTATGAAAAAAAATATGATCTTGTATATTTCCAGATAATAAAGGGAGTTGGCTAAGCATTCACACATTACAACAGAGCACATTGGAGAAAGAAAAGACATAACTACTAAAGTTTGAAGCAACAAAGGAATGCATTAGCACTGTCAAATTCCTCTCTTACAAAGTACAACTATTATTCATGGCTTCATTCAGATGGAAGGAATTACACCTATTCAGAATAAAAGAAATTATTTTGTACAAATAAGGCTATAGAAAAATAAACCTCATATCTAGTACTGTCAATACATAATGGCATTGCCATATCAACTGTCAGACAAATCTATTTTAGAAACAATATTCAACCAAAGCACAGTATAAATAGTAAACACATCCAAGCAAGCCCAGAGTACTTTTAGATTTTGAAGAGAGAAATATTCTTACTCTAAGCTAGTTAGATCCGTAAACTGAGAACAGAATTAATTTTATGCCAGGAAATTACTGTTTCAAACAGGTTATACAAGGCACAGAACAATATAATTACCCTACATTTGAAATAAGCTCTCATTCAAGTAGAGGGAATGAAGTTACCTGAAGGTACAGTATATGCATGAGGGGGGAAAGCACATCTTATCTGTGCAATGACTTGTACTTTACAGGTGGTTGGTTAGAAAATTAGCAGCTATTATTTCCTGCAGTAATAAATTCTAATATTTGAAGAAAGCAAGAACAGATGGATTGCTAGTTCACTGCTACTTGCCACAGCACAATGAAGATTTAATCCTTATAAAGAGCAATTCACCCTTTACATAACCACTTTACTAGCATTCCAGTATTAAGTTTCATCATTCCATTTTAAAGGAGAGTAGTTTCCCACTCTTCAATTTAGAGTTTGGTTTTATTTCTCTTGATACTATATACAAATTGCTCTAAGACATTTTAGCCTTACTTAAAATACATGTTACTCATCAAATAACTACTAAAATCACAGAACACTAATATGGTTATAGTGACTTGAAATGTGTGCTTATGTGCAGGAATTTTAATCAAAGAAACTAAAAGTCCCTTATCTTTTAGGCACAGTTCACTCAGTTTTATTTTGCAGAAGTAAAAAAAAAATAATGATTTATATTTACAACCATAACTTCTTTTGGTCTAATGAGAAAGGTTTCATATTCTTAATTGAGGAACTTCTTCCACTACAATATACTGGCAGATAGGCAAGCACATCTGTTCGTGGCTAAAGTAGTATTTTATCATTCCCTAAAATATCTTCCATTTTACAGTCCCCTACTGTAAAAAGGGCCAGAAATGTGTAACAGTGGAACTCTTGTTGTGGAGACAGTGTTCTCACAGGAGAATGGATATTTGGTACATGAGCTCTGAATAACTCTAAAAGATACAGCAAGGCCATGAGAGGCCTGAGGAAGCTTAAGCAAGCAAGATAAGAAGTTGGAATTCACTGAGTTATGAGAACTGTGAACTGTTGGCAAGCATTCAAGGTCAAATTCTCACACCTGTGCTTAACCAATTATATGTTAGTCATTAAGGGTCTTCAAGACAAGTATCCAATCATGATATGCCAAATTAATGTAGGTGTGTGTAAGCAATAGTATATAAGGAGTTAATGCTTTGCAATAAATGTCTTTTTGTCTGATCAAATTGATCTCTGACTGAGACCATTCCACGGCATCCTGTAGCTAAGTAGCATTCCAAACTCTCAATCTGAGCCATATGCCTTCTGAATTAATAATTTTTTTTTAGTCTGACTTTCTAAAAATCTTTGCAACAGTACAAAAAACCTTGCATATGACTATTTTTTTCCTTGGAGTCACTTGAGCAAACATTTTCCACTATAGTTGCAACTTTGTTTGGAATATTGGCATTCTATTACCAAGCCTTTTGTACACAACGTAACAAAAATTACAGGAATTTAATCAGGAAATAACAGTGGAAAAAGCAAAATATATATTATTAAAAAGTGAGCAAAGTACAGCATAAGAATTTTCTTAGTGTAAAACATGATATGAAACAGTTTTTACTTTGCTATTTTTTTCTAGATTTTCCCTTAACTTCCTTGTGCTTAGTTCCCTAGGAATAGTCTTACCAAAAGCAGCAGGGTCCCTTCAGCCCTTGCCTTAGTCTCATTGCATTTTGTTTTGCTGTGCACCTCAGCCTGCTTTCATTTTCAGCATAACTCCTCTGATATCAAACCTTATAGAATCATAGAATAGTTAGGGTTGGAAAGGACCTTAAGATCATCTAGTTCCAAACCCCCTGCCAGGGGCAGGGAAACCTCACACTAAATCATGTCACCCAAGGTTATACAGCAGATTTAGTAATCTAGAGACAGCCCTGGTGTCTGCCTAAATAGGTCCTAGCTTAATATTCGGGGGCAACTGCTCAGTAAAACTGTATACAAACAGGCTCCTCAAAGAAGTGGCTTCATCACCGTAATAGAGTCACACTTTAAAGGAACTGAAAAGATAAAGGAAGAGAACTCTGTGAGATAAAAGCAGAAACTTGAGTTAATTCACCACTGAAATCTGGACAGGAAAAAAAACCAACAAACAACCCACAAATAAAACCAAAACACTCTATTTTTTGTTATTTTGCTTCTTATGTGGCTTGCTGAAATTTTGCTTCATGACTGCTTTATTCCCTTGAATAATTACAAGACCAGTAGAGGGTGCTGAATAATACTCAGCATAGCTTTAGGCTTTGTAAGAACAACAAAATGTGACCTAGTTTTTACATTGCAAATAGCAGCTTCTCTTTAGCCTGTACATCAGTTCTTACAAATTCAACTCATTGGATAAAAGCAAGTAAATCACATTACCCAACCTATTTGCACATCTGCCTTTTTTCTCAAGTCTCAGTTTTCATCTACTCAACTTAAAAAGCCTTTCAAATATTCACACCAATCCACAAATGCACAGACCACCTCCTGAAACCCTGTAAGCATGTGAAACGAGCTGGAAAGAAGCACAGATTGAAAGCCTTTTAAATTTCAGCAAGGTCATGATGAGTCATCCTCTGTACACTGTTCTCAATCAAGGCACTGTTCAATCATCCTCTGGGTATTTAGGAAGGAGAAAGAAGCACAAATTTATGTAGTTCATCAAATGTGCTTTTGATTCTTTTACACCCATATCAATCCATATAAATTAGCGAATAAATGAGAACATGAATTAGTCTCTTGCTTAAACAAATTCAAACAAACTTAAAAGGATACATTGTATTTTGAAACTACTAAAATAAGTAAATTTTCAATACAGTAAAATCTTAAAGGTTAGGGTGCTGCCTGAAATCACAATTATTTTTAACAGAAAAAAGTAATAGAAAGAATTGTAATAATCTCAACAGCTAGAGCTACTAGAAATGCTGTAATATGTTGACAGAGCATAGAAGAAATATTAATTTTAAACAAAAAAATTAGTCTCTTTTGATCACAGAAACACTCTATTCCCTGTCATTACTTCTGGTAATAGTAAATTGCCATAGTCCTATGAATTGAGAAATATGACCAACCTGCAAAATACATGAAAATTTTTGAGGCAAATCTGCTCTTATATGCTCAACAGCAGCATACTTCTGAGAAGGAATTTTAAGGTATGCATTGTGCATTTTGCATGTAAATTTAAAATGCCATTCTGATTGAGTATCCTGATATACAGGCTGGGCTCAAAATTGTATTTTTTAACTAATCAGATCATTGACGTAAGCCTTTGAAAAATAAGAACTTGTTGATTCCTTGTTGAAACAATCATTAGCCTAGCTTAGAAATATGAGCACCTAATGACATTTGGGGAGAACATGTGCCTGTATCTCTACAAAAACATCAGGTTTTGCTGCTCAGTGACATTTTACACTAAGAATTTTTATTATTACTGAGTGGCATGCAGTATTCAGAAGTTCATTTGATTCCCATTTCAAGGTGCTCTTTTCAGACCCAGTTATGGAATTGTCTTTGATTTGGCAGTTCAATAACTGCTGAACTTTGACATTTGCACAGGAAGCATCTAGATGGAGGCAAAAATACCTTTTCCTCCCTTACAGTAAAACAGAAAAGAACATAAATGCTTCTTGCATAACATGATCAACTGTGGAAAACATTAAGAAAGAAAATTATTTAAAAGCTGTGGAAATTGAAACAGAAAACGCATGTGGCTAGAGTAGAACTGTCTTTTTCAGGTATAAAAAAGAAGATCTTATAAACCAAATTTGGCCACTAAATTAAGTTAACTTTGATAGTATAATGCTAAAAATTATCAGATCAACCAGCTACTCAAGTCTGGGTGTGTTAAGACACGCATTAAAAAAAAAATAACACTGCTTTCATAGCAGCATTGTGGCATATGGAAGACGACTGATACAGGACTCAGTATTTTACCTTTTAGGTTTTACCTCCTTTAAGTCATTTTCTCTTGTAATCAATATATGCAAGATTATGCTGCAAGACCACATCTACAACAGAGTATGGACTATAAATTGTACAAAAGGCAGAGGAGATAGAAATTTCGGATTACAAATATACAGGAGTAGGAGGAACTCAAAAATGAGAAAATTATATTTGAAAAAGATTAAGGTATATAAAAACTTCATTTTGCTTTTCAAACCAATAATTAACCTCTTTACAATATAAGCATTGGCACTATGCTTCAAAGATCTACGTTGATCCTAATGACTGGAATGAAATCTATCACTTCATTAATGATGTTTAACATGTACCAATACCCAACTCATTTTCTATTTCATTTTTAAATGAAATCTTAAGAGCTGCTGTGTTAACATTGAACAACATAATCTATTACAAGTCTTTTAACATCAATACCATTACACTAATTTTTCTAGGATTCAGCTTTATAAAAATATTATAGCTGCTCCAGGGATTGGTTTACTATGAAATTGGTGTTGGTTGTGGTTTTTATTTTAAAGTGTGAAGTTTTTGTCAGTCGCATTTCATATGGACAAATAGGAATTTTGTCTACTGCTCCATTCTGTGTCTTTTAGCACTACCCACAAACCAGTAACCTTAGAATTTTATTTATACTCTGTCCCTTCGTACATAGCATTCTTCACAATTTCTTTACCTCTTGAAGAAGAGGTTGTTAAGTCATACAAAACAGCCAGTGTGTAGTACTGGTCAGTCTTCTGAGTTTTCGTCAACATATTAAGTTTCTCTTGTATTTGAAAGTCATTTCATATTTTGGTAAGCAGATATAATATCACAGTAATTCTAAATAGAAAAAGAGATTATTAGCTACCATATGTTCTATGTTATATATGTTATATATATGTTATATATGCTCTGAGTTACCAGCTGGGCTTAAACCATGGCACCATATAACTTGTATAAAGTGGAAATATATTTAGCAAAAAATAGCAAAAAAAATGTAGAAATTACAAATATTGCAGTTTTGTTCTTAAAAAGAAAAAATGAGGACATATAAAAAGATTTTGCATAGAAAAGTCAAGGGAGAAGAAATGGGGAAGACACAATATTTCCTATCTTTCACATAATTTTTTCACCAACTGGTAAGTGATATAATCTCTTTCACCATCAGAGACTTCACTTTTTTTTCTGAATGAGATCATGGTCAGAAGTAAAAGTGAATAAGGACAGTAAACTTATTGGTGGTCAGATAAGACAGATTCTTGCCACTTTAAAACTAA
This sequence comes from Melopsittacus undulatus, assembly GCF_012275295.1. Classification (NCBI taxonomy): domain Eukaryota; kingdom Metazoa; phylum Chordata; class Aves; order Psittaciformes; family Psittaculidae; genus Melopsittacus; species Melopsittacus undulatus. Next base: position 97,795,107 of record NC_047528.1, read on the forward strand.
TGGTACCTGATTTAATTGGTGCTTTAAGCTAACATATTACCATTTGAGTCAAGATTCATCATTTTCATTCACCTTCATCTTTTAAACAGCTACCAGCAATACAAAGAACTGACATTTTCCTCAAGTATTCTGCATGCAATATGTTGGTTTATATAAATAAATAAATCTACTGAAAACCAAAGCTGCTTACTAAATATTTTCTAAATATATGCAACAACTCAACAGAAAACTTTATTCTCCAGCAGATATAATCTAAGGTATCTGAGACATGATAAATTATGCAAAGTAAGAATAAGCAATTAAAGTTTCCTGTTTGCCAATCAAAATTAAAATTCTTAGAGCAGATATATTTAACTATGCAGCTGTCTACAAAGCATCTGCACCAGGTACAGCAATCTCACCAAGCCTGAATCTTCAAAATCCAGAAAACAGAACCTTAAAAACAAATCATTACATCATTCTAAAAGTACTGATGTTTTAAAATATGTGTTGGGAACAACCTGCTTGCCCTGCATTTTTTGAGTGTTTACTTACAGCAGGGTAAGATCCCCACACAGACATATTGGCAAAAGTTTGAATTCAACGCTCAATGCAGAAACCACTGCAAAAATCAAGACTTTCATATAATCATTTGAGTTGCCAAGTATTTCTAAAAAGCACCAAAGAGGATACACCTATCTAAACTCCAGATACCAACATGTAAAGCTCCATGTCTGAGGTAGCTACCCTCCATGTTCCTAAAGCCTCTGCATGCAATCAACAGAAAGAAATGGGCAGTGTGAGTCTGAAAGGCATTCAACCTACCATCAGCCCTCAAAGTGCACATTTTCTCCTCATTAATATAAAAGGAAAATAATGGCAGCTCAAATGTAAATGTGGTGAGATAAATTTGGTGAATTAGATGGATGCCGATAATCTGGATTTCTAGTGCTGGGGACAATTTTTTGATGCAGTTACTAGAGAAGATGATGTTCTGGGTCTGCTACTCACAAATAAGCAAACAGTCTCTAGTGATGTAATAGCTAAAGGCAGGCTTGCTTGTGAGGACCATGAGACAGTATAATTTAAAGATACAAAAGGAAGACAGCAGATTTTGTCTTGTTCAGTGAACTGATTCAGATGAATGTCATAGTAGGTTGTCCTGTGAGGCAAATGAGCCAGCAACAGGTGTTTGACCTCCAACAACAGTGTTTTCAACCACAAGAACAGCCCCTTCTGATGTGGGAGAAAACAAGCAGATATGGGTTGGTTAAATGAGGAACTCCTAACCATGCTCAAATGCAAACAAAATGTTTCTAGGCAGTGGAAATGGGAAGAAGCTGCTTGGGAAAAACACAGAAACTTCACCCAGGCATGACACAACAGAATGAGGAAAATCAAACTGAAGCAAAAATTAAAACTAGTGAGGGACATGAAAAAGAATAAGAGCTTCTAGAAACAAATCAGGACAAAAAACTAAGACAAAGCTGGTCTGCTGCCGAATGAAGGAGTTAATCTGACAGAGAATATGGAAAAGGGTGAGATACTCAATGCCTCAATCAATTCTACCAGGGCCTGTTCTCAGATCCCACAGGTTCCTAGTGATAACAAAACTTAGGGAAGAGTGGTACTCCCAGCTGTAGAAAAGAATCAAGTTAAGGCCTTAGGTAAACTGATCATACACTAGTCCTGAGATCCAGAGCGACTATATCAGGAGGTGCTGTGATGACTTTGAGACCATTCTATCATCTCTGACAGATTGTTGTGACTAGGAGGTTCCTGATGACTAAAAATAGGCAAAAGTTACACTCCGAGATAATAAAGAGGGTCAAGAAAGCTACAGGCTAGTCCAGCTCATCTCAGTCCTAGGAAGACTATGGAATAGATCATCATGGAAGCCATTGCCATATATACGAGTAAAGAGGTATGACTGAACAAAGCCACCCACTAAGGGAAAGTAGAGTTCTGAGCTTCGTTCTCAACACAACCCTAGACTTGTTATACAAGTTAGCCGAGCCACTTTTCAGTTGCTCATTTTCTTTTTCTGTATAAGGAATATTACATTACTCAGCACTCACTGGTGTTTTAAACTAACCTGATTTGTACTGATAACATTATCCAACTCTTCAAGAAAGGATCTCAAAACTCTCTCCAGTGTCATTATTTGAAGGTATATGTCCTTCAGACACCTTTTTCTCTATCACATTAAATAATGACCTTTATAGAGGAAAGAGTTCTGTAATTTGTGAACTTCAGTTGGTTTAGCACATCTCTTGCCGAAATGTCACATTTAAATTAGTATGCACACCATAACAGCAGCCTCAAAGCATTAAAAAAATTCATATTCAAAATAATTTCAAAGTTAATAGGAGCTGATACCCTTAACTCATCCCCTACTCCAGCAGAATGTACATTGGCATTATAAAGACAGACTGTTTCAAATTTGTGTGGACCATTTCAGAACCAAGAGCTTTTCCAAGCACCTAACATTTTCACTCATGGTAGTCATTCAAGGTCTGTCACTTGACTTTGAAGGACTACAGTCATCGCCAAGTTTATGCCTTAGGCACTTGATAGGAGTCATGCTCTGGGTAGTCCTGAGAAAAATTTGGTTCGTGCTTACTCTCACCATGTATAGGTTTAACATGTGTTTTTTACTTTTCTGACAACTCTTATATTTAGGCTACTGTGAGATGCAGTTCTGTGTCAGCTCAGAAAGAGAACACTGCTTTTTCAAAAACAACTGTTTATAGTCAGGTGGTTTAACTTTTGACTGATTCTGCCTAGAAAGAAACAGTACTGTAATCTCAATTAAACACTGATTTTTGTTTTCCCAAGAGTACAGTACTTTCCAAGACCTGCTATTGCTTCTTTCCATGGCAAAAAAAAAAAAAGAAATAAAATGCTAATGATAACAATTAAGTGCCACAACTGTCATTTCCACATCTTTGTTCTGTTTCAGGTCAGCAAGATAACAAACACATAGCAACTTTAAAGAGTTTAAGGGAAAAATTTCTTTGCAAAATGAAAATACTGCACAATAGTTAAGTGCAGTGAATCAAAAAATGCTCTGACAAATGAGTTGACCCAGGGCATTCATGGCTTACACTGTGTTTCTTTCATGGGAGCCCAGCCAGTGCTGTGAAATGGTTACCTTCAGGCTTTGCAATTGCTAGACACAATAAAAATATATTATGAAAATTGGCAGCTGTCAATTAATTTTGATTTATTTTCAATTATTTTAATTTTTATATATAATTAGTTTTATAATTCCCTTAATATGCTTGAAAATTACATTCCTGTTTTCTACTTCACTTTAATAAAAACTGAATCTTGAAAATTACATTTATTTCTGTTTTCAACTTTGCTTGAATAAATACCGAACCTTTTTTCTATTGAAAGCTACAACTCCTTCTTTGTACTGGAAGAGAAGCACATTTGGCTTTTATGGCATATTTCTCTACTTGCCATAGCAGTAAACACACTTGTTTGGTCATACAGCCAAAAACTTGTACTTCCTTTTTATGGCATAGGTAGACAACTGTGCTAGAGTTCTTGTATGCCTATTATGACCTTACCTTGTCTGTGTGAAATGTTAATGTTTGCAACCATACTGCTTTTTCTAGCAGTCTCCTCACAAGTTTGTATACTACTACAGTATTCTCTTTAGTTTAGCATCACCTGAAATCGATTGAAAACAGATCAATCATAAGGAGCCAACTACAAAATAAGCTTCGAGTGATTTTGTACTGGGGGGCTTAAACATATGCTGCTTACAGGGTGAAACATTATTAATGATAAGAAAATACACATATGATTAAAGATGTATAAACATGTAAGTGACAATGTGAGTTTAAAATTTTATTTAAGCTGATGTTTAGTATTTTTAATACTGTAACCATATGGTCAGGTCAGGTATTCTCCCATGACTTCTAACTGCAGATTTCCCTCCAGGTTGTTGGGTTTTTGTTTTGTTTGTTTTTTTGTTTTGTTTTGGGTGTTTTGTAATTTTGTTCTTTGTTTTTGGTTGTTTTTTTTTTTGGAGGGGAAGGGGTTTTGCTTGGGTTTTTTTTTATTTGTTTGGTGGTTTCTTGAGGCATAAGGAAGTGAACCATTAATGACAGTCTCCAGTAATAACCCTGTGTATAGCCTGTCATCAGTGCGAGCTGGAGATATGAACATATTCTTCCCATTTTATCTTGGGACAGACTGAAAAAGGAAAAAAAAACAAATTAACCTTGCTTCCTACTTAAAAACACAGGGAGAACAGATGTTTCCTTCATTTTCCATGTTCCAATTTGTCTAGGAATTTAAAAATCTGAGGGCATTAATAACAGAGGGACCAGAAAACCACATGATTATAAAATATAGAAAAAGATGCACAAAATCAAAGGGAATATAGACAACCACAAAAATATTAGTAAAGTGTAAGGCTCTCATAAGTGTAATTGAAACGTAGGGTACTAAGAAAGTGAGCATGTTGTAGAAACTAGGATTATTAGGACAGCATGAAAATTTCTCCATCTAACCTTGGAAAGAGAGTTTCTCTACAAAAAGAGCTAGAGATTTCTTACACCAAAGAGATTCTTTGGATTTAAAATAACTTCACTATTTTTACTTAGCATGCAAGACACCTCATAGGTGTAACTTGAAGGGCCCATACAGATCATTCCCAGTTCAGAGTTCACCAAAAGACACTTCCTAAATACAATATCACCTACCAGCAGTCCTCTCCGCTGCTGTCAGCAGGCCACGATTTCCATCCTGTGCCCATGTACTGAATCAGATGTACTCCACTGATTCATGTATTGCCAGGTAAAAATAATTTTGGTAGCCATAATGCTTATTTAAATAATCACATTGAATCAGGCTGAGTTTTAACTAATTTTACCCATGAGAACGGAACAGAAATGCACCACAGACATCTGTTTACCCAAAATCAAAGTCTAAAGAGGCAAACCACATCAGAACTAGAGCTGCTGCTGTCAGAATTTGTTTACACTGTCTGATCATACGGTCAATGTGTCACTCAGAGTTCAGTTCACAATACTAATACATAGGAGACTACCAGTAAATTAGTGTAGGTTTAATTCACTCAAGCACATCTGTCATACCGTCACATTTATCCTGCTCTTACTGCCTTTTCAGATAAGTGTGATTTTTTTTTTTTAATGATTCTATGAATAATTCCTTAAAACATGAGATAGCTAATATATTTGCTGGGTCATTTTAATCACAATTAGGCACTACAAGAGTTAGGCAAAAGTTCAGCAATATCCACAGAGGAAAAAGAAGATACAATCACCCTTTAATACCCCCCTTCACTAGCTGACTGCAACAGTACATCAAACTGTGGCAAGACAAAGAATTAAGACAGATGAAGCAACACACCACCCCCATTTTAATCCACTAATGTGTAAGTAATCCTTACATTTAGAAGGGTTTTCCTCCTTGTGTAACTTGATACACTGAAGAAGATGATACTGAAAACTTTTTCCTTGTCATTTACTCCCATCACATAATGACAATGGAAATTTCAAATTAACTTCAACACTGTGTGCTTAAATATCCCCAGAAGATATGATGTTTAAGCAGCCTTAAGAATTATTTTTGTATGACTATTTTGCAGAGGTAAGAGTGAATAAATCTGAAATAAGTGTGCCCCCTTCCCTCTTCTCCTGAGCAGCCACTCAGGTGTGGAACAGCTTTAAAGCAATAACAGAAACAGAAGGAACTGAAGCAGGTGTCTGTCAGCCATTTGATGACCATTTTGGTGTTTTGTTGCTCTCTTACTCATAGAAGGTATACATCTGTCAGTTTCATAATAGGGAATTTTGAAGACCTTGTATTAGCCATTGTTATTTCTGTAGTCCTACTGCCATAATAACATACTTTCCTTTACATTTAATTAGTAACTTTATGCATCATTCAATAATCCCAGAAAGTGACAGATTTACATTTTAAATCAACTGGAAAACTAACCACTTTGGAGTTCTGTAGCCTCTGGCAACCTGCATCCATGGTGAACTCTTCAAATCCCGTGTTTACTACCTTCCATGCTTATGGTCCTGAGAAAGCAGAGGCAAAAGAACTCATACAGAGTAGTCAGCGACCTCAGTAGGATTGGCAACAATAGAGAGGCTACATTCTTGTTTTTAATCCCCAGGATAGGTGTATAGTTTCTTGTGACATTATGAATGCATATCTCTAAATTCCTGGGTTTGTATCCCTATTATAGGGCAAAACATAGGACTAGATCACAAGTATCGTGCTTTAAACTCAGTGACAACTCTGTTTCACTAAAGCTCAAGAACAAAACACTTCTGATAAGATTTATGAGCAACAGAAAATAGCTTGTTTTGAAGAATTATTTGTTTTCATAGAGAAAGTATTTGAAATAAATTCTGCCCAAACACAGCTAAGTAATGCTATGATAGAAACAACATATGAGGGGAAATATTAAAGGATGAGGACCATCTTACAGAAAATCCTGTCTCTAGAGGTCCAAATCAATATATAATTCAACGAGTTATTAATGAGATGCAGTAGTTAAAAAAAAGCAGATGGAGATGCTTATAAGGACTGCATATTCCTCAAGAACTCTCACAAGCAAAAAATAATTATTCCATGCCCTTATCCTAGCATTCCTTTATAGTTATAGCTTACATATGGAAAGCAATACAGTAACCTTTATCCAGATTGAAGAACAAATAGATGGTCTTAGGCTGTCTGATTAAATCCTGATCTATCAAGCAAAGATAGTGCTTAATATTCATGAAGCACTTAGCACTTTGGCTATTTTAAGCCTGGGAAAATATTCTACAACACTGAGTTAGGCATTAATTGTACATTATGTTGGTTACAGAGGAAAATAGTAAAACAATATATTGTGGCTTTTCACCTAGAAGAATTACTTGTGACAGGAAATCCCTACACTATATACCTCTCCTGTTAAAATGGATTTTTGCATTGGTTCTACTTGCTTATTCCAAGGATTCAGTAATCATACTTTTTGATTGCTATAATTTACATGCACTTAAGCACTAGCTAACTATCCAAGAGCAAAATTGCACCAACTCATCTTGAAGAAACTTTTCTTGTAAATCACAAATGCACTGGCATACAAATTAATACCACATACATAACAGAAAAGTTTTCACTCCTCATCCACATTATATGGAACAACATAAAAGGTAATACCTTTTTTTTCACCACCTCCAAATAAAATATTAATCCACTGTAAAAGTAAATTAGAAATGACCAGGTTTATCCTATATTCCTTTCCACTTCTTAAAGGCATCTTTCTTCTTTTCATTCGACTATATTTGAATACTTTTAGTTTTGCCACATAACAAATCAGCCTAATGCCACTGAATCTCTAGGAGCTCAATCAGTGGCCTCTTATGGATAGGACAGCTGTAAAACATCTTCCCAAAAAGCTGCACTAAGTTATTGTGCAGCTGGATTTTAACAGCTTGACATTCTAAACGGGAAAAACTGAATGAGAATGAAATTAGTAAATTTTAACATCTATTAATTCTGTTTTTCACTGCAGGAAAGTCAGAGACCTAAGAGGACATCTAGTGAAAGAAGATTCCAGCACGACTTCTGCCTTTGCCCTTTTTATGGGGGTAGATAGCTGAGAACCCTCTTGGGATACATAAAAAGAACAGCAAAGAAAATTGTATCTAAAATTAGGTGCTGAAAGGCACCTAGTTGTCAGCGAAAGTAAAGTAAGTCCCAGAATAAACCTACACTATTAAAAAAGGAAAGAGCACTGTTGGATGAGACCAAGGTAACTAAGATAATAGGTAGGAGATAGAAGCCTGTGACAGCTACTTATGGAAAGATGATGATAAGTTCTGTAATAACACTTGTAGTAATACTCGCAGATAAAAAGGGAAAGTCTTTTAATCAAAATTCCAAAACTCAGTTTAAACCTATTTCTCAGCATAAATGGAGAACCAATAAATATCATCCACTTGATCTGCGTAAACATTGGTGATATTGATAGAAACCCTGCTGAACAGTATTGAGGTATAGTTCAATAGCAAAAAAAATGTAATTGGACAAAAAATACCAACTGCAAGATAGGAGACAAATTGCAAAGAAATTTAAAATATTTAGATGAAGAAATCTGAAGTTCCTAGGTGACGCATTCATTCCCCAGATATTTATGACCTTAGAGAAGAGAGCACATTCTAGTGACTATCCAAGTAACACAAACAGCAGCCATAATGAAACAACTGGAGGATCCCCATAATGAGTTTATACAGCTTAAATGGCTTGTAAACTAGGGTGTGTCATTAATTATCGGTCATGTAAAAGGTCTGTTTGAAGGAGATTAGGCACCACAATTTGAAGAAATTCCAAAGCATTTCAAAAGAAGTCAACTTGGAAAAAGAGTGGACATTTTAAGGCAATGATGATTTATGACTGCAACAACTGGACATTCCTAACTGAAATAGCTTCCCTAAATTCCAGGCAGAGACTAGCTAAGGAGAAAGCAAATGCCTTTTCTAGAGGAAGCTTGAGAAAATAGATCACAGAAGACACCAGGTGCCAGATGTGAGAGACAGAACATATGTTTAAAATTACCTCAGCAACCCAAACCTTGCAGCTCCCTATCCAACAAGGACTTGTGACCAGAATTCTTCAAAGCAGAAGCCAGACAATCATATATAACTTTTCCAGTTTCCAGGAATTAGGTTTTACCTTTGCAATAGCACCTTGGTGAACCTATCTTGCCTTGAAGCTGTTATCAAAATGCACTACTTCTAAGTTTCAGATTACCCCTAAAAATCACACAGAATTTCTTTGGAAAGGATTTTTACCTTGTTTGCAATGATTACTATCTCTTCTGCACAAGTGCACCAAGCATTACCATCAAACAAACAAACAAAAAAAATCTGAATGATGGGCCCAGTAGCAGCATTCATGCTTTTGTCACAGAATCACAGAATCTCAAGGGTTGGGAGGGATCTCGAAAGATCATCTAGTCCAACCCCCCTGCAAGAGCAGGGTAACCTAGAGTACATCATACAGGAACTTGTCCAGGCAGGCCTTGAATATCTCCAATGTAGAAGACTCCACAAGCCCCCTGGGCAACCTGTTCCAGTGCTCTGTCACTCTCACAGTAAAGTTCTTCCTGATGTTCACATGTCCTGTGTTCCAGTTCGGGTTTTCCCACACCTGATAGTTGAAAATGGGAAGGTACTCAATATTTTAATTCTTGGTTAGTCTCTTCACTGAACTGATCATATTTCTTAACTGCACTTCATTTTGTCTGAATTTTAGTGATGGTTGTGTACATCATACTGTCAGCTTCTCAGCATAAATGGCATACAAAAAGCCCTATATAAACTGATTGATGAGTTCCTTATGAAAAATGTACTGTCAACACATTTTCTTATTTTATGTTCTAATTTGGGGCAATTGATGTTGTCAGAAAGCTGAAACAGAATAAAATACAGAGACTGCTGTGAGAATTTTAAAGAATTTATTAAATTTATTAAATAATTTATCATCCAGATCTTGGAAGAACAGTCTTCTTTGACTTAACAAAGAGAATTTGTTACTCAAAGATTGTAAGTGAAGTGAAAAACTACAAAGAGAAGAAAGATTTATGCACAAGTACTTTAATGTTCACAGGGAAACAGAACACCTGGGTCAGAGCAATCCCAGGCACAGCTACAGGTTGGGCAGGGAAGAGATTCAGAGCAGCCCTGTGGAGAAGGACTTGGGGATGTTGGTTAATGAGAAAATGAACATGAGCTGGCTTCAGGGTGCACTCGCAGCCCAGAAACCAACTTTATCCTGGGCTGCATCAAAAGGAGCATGACCAGCAGATTGGAGGAGGTCATCCTGCCCCTCTGCTCTCGTGAGACCTCACTTGGAGTACTGTGTGCAGTTCTAGTGTCCTCAGCGTAACAAGGACATGGAACTGTTGGAACAAGTCCAGAGGAGGGCCACGAGGATGATCAGGGGACTGGAGCACCTCCCATATGAAGACAGGCTGAGAAAGTTGGAGCTGTTCAGCCTGGAGAAAAGAAGGATGCGTGGAAACCTCATAGCTGTTTTCCAATATCTGAAGGGGGCCTATAAGGATGTTGGGGAGGGTTCATTAGGGACTGTAGTGATAAGACAAGGGGTATTGGGTTAAAACTCAAAGAGGGGAAGTTTAGATTGGATATAAGGAGGAAGTTCTTTACTGTTAGGGTGGTGAGGTGCTGGAATGGATTGCCCAGGGAAGTTGTGAATGCTCCATCCCTGGCAGTGTTCAAGGCTGAGTTGGGCAGAGCCTTGGGCGGTATGGTTTATTGTGAGGTGTCCCACGGGTGTGGGGGGGTTGGAACTAGATGATCTTAAGGTCCTTTCCAACCTTAACTATTCAATGATTCTGTAATTTTCCTGTTCTATTTACTTTGCCTTTTTGCTGAAAGTATGGAGAATTCTTTAGAGCAAATAAAAGATATTGCCTCATCTTCATTAGTCTATTAACAATTCTATGTCAAACGAGCACGAAAAGGGTTTGCAACACATGTATTTGTGAAAGTGTTAATTACTGTCTTTAAGTGCTTTGTTGAGCATAAATCTGTTTAAACTACTCTATTTCCTAAAACAAGACAGACATCTAGGACAACATTTCTAATAACAATATTACCTAAGCAACCAAACATTATCTATTTTTGCTGTATTTTTTCAATACTGTCCACACCTATAAGATCGAAACTCAAAATGTAATTAAGCAAAGAAGAAAAGTGTCAGAGCTGAAAATATATTCTGAAAGATGCAATACAATTCTTTAAATATTTGCATAAAGGAATTATCCATACGAGCAGCATTAAAAAGCTATACCTGCAGGGTATAGACTGTGAATTCAAAAATTACTTTCAACGTCTTCTACATTCTGGAGGCTATTAGAATTCATACAAAACTGCTGTTTTGCTAGGCTTGAAAACTCACATTAATGCTCTTTCCTTTTTTTATGCATTGTGTGAACAGCAGCAAAGAAAATATTATTGAATAATCATTAAACAACTGAGGAAGATTATGTATAGACTGTGTGTTTTCAGGAAAATATTTTACTATTGCTCTTTCTAGTATCTCTTGTTCTTACTTCATGGTTAAGTTTTACTAATAGGCTTAATCAAATCTTCAAGAATTTAATATTATTACTGAGGAAAAACTGTGAGGAAAACAAATTAGTTATAATATTAGATTATGCAAATAATAAAAGTAAAATAAAATTGTGATTCATGTATCTATTTAAAGTTGTTCTTAAACAGGAAAAATGTTCCACAGTCACCACTCAATATGGTATTTGTACATTTCAATCAATTAAGAAAAATTTCAACTCCTCAGCAACCTAGTTTCCTAGACACTAAACCCACTTCTTTTTACATCTTACTGTTCAACCACCAAGGGCAGTAACAGTCATTAAAAACTGAAATTAAAAGAAATAAAAAATAAACTTCACAAATAATCTGTAAGATCTAAGTGAATTGCATCAAGAATTTATCTGAATAGACACTGATCAGGCTGTCATTTTACACAAGCATTAACTGTAAAGAAATCCAAATATATAAAATACACATTGAAAAAGTATTCAAAAAATCCACACCAAAATTAAAACCTATTAATTTCATTTAAATTAATTGTTTACGATTTCCCTTCCCCCTGAATGTACATAAACTTAGGACACAATTTATTATTTATGACGGATATCTTGACATGTGTGACAATTACCACATCAGTAAACAGCCAAATCCAAACTAATGCAGCACAAGTGCCATTATTCTTTCATGTTTTAAATCAGGTTGGCAATACATGTATGAAGTTGAAAACCTTGAGTATCAGGTTCAGCTCCCTCTCTTCCTTAAAGACAAAAGAGGAAAGGCGATACAAATTGCATGATATATTTAAATCTATGGAGGACACAGGCACAGAACAGCTACAAACTTTAGAGAAAACTTAGTGTAAAATAGTCTGGGCAGCCACAAAAGACAAATTAATAGTTGAAAAAAATAAAAAAATTAAAAAAATTCCACTTCTCAGGAAAAGGAGGATATGATGTTCAGCATTAAATTTGAACTAGTCCTTTGAAACCAATGTGAAAAAGAGCTTCACGTGAAGTAAAGAAGGAAATACCAATTTTTACTTCCTCCTGGAATATTTTGTTACAAGTGGAAATTGGGAAGAAAACAAGTCTAATATTTCACAACCTTCCTGTATGTTATACTGCAATATGTGGACAGCAACAACAGAGGGAAATTTCTCTCTGACAGAGGTCTTAAAATGTCACCTTGGGGTCCAATTCTCCTTCTTTAGACTGCAGGCTTGGGGAAGACAAGTTCAGATGAGCATGATGGCAATTACTTAAGGAACAAATTACTAACATAACTAATATCTCAAATAACCAATAAGCTAGTGATTAGTAAACACACCACTACTTTTCATTTACAAATACATAACTGTGCACACTATCCCACACAGTTACAAAGTTACTAATTATCAATCTTAAAGCTTACAAACCACACACCACTACCCAAATACAAACCTCTCTCATATGTGTGTGGAGACCTGCTCCCCTTAACTCCAGCCTTCCACACAAAGTTTCAAAAGCTGACCTGCTTGACAATGCAGTAGGTTAACCAAGAAGGGGTTACTCCAGGTGGGCTTGGATCTGAGTTGGCCTCTTCAAAAATCTGCACTTCTACCACCAGAAAGCCATCATCTTCTGCTCATCAGCTGACTTCATCCTACCTTCACTGGTATGGGAAATTATTTTTTTAATATTCTTTTTATGGGAAATATTTTTTTGGGGTGGAAATGTTTTTTTCCCATTTCTGGACTGTCCTTTTTAACTTCCTGTGCCACCATGTCTCTTGACAAATAAACAACCTGCCCTAGTTTTTCTATATCTGTACCTAAAATCTGGCATTTCTTATGCATTACATGGATAATTACAGCTTCATATGATATTACTAATACATAGTAATACAGGTGTAGTGGCTTTCATGGTGTATCAAGGGGCCAGTTGCTGCCTTAAAGTAGCAGGGAAGATCAGAGCCAAGAGGGAACTCCCTGGGCTGCCAGAGCATAGACCTTGCCATCTAGGACCCATCCCACATGGTAGGGAGGGAGCAGGATACATTCAGTGGAGGGGTGCCAACCTCAAGTCCAGATTACCGTGGGAATCAGTAATAAGGCATATCTGACATCAAACTGGGATGTCAGGATCAGATCAGGGTTCAGATAGTCAGGTGACTGTCAGGTAAGTTCAACACCAAGCTGAGAAGAGAGTTGAAAGGTCAGGACAACAAGGTTCACACCCAGGTAACAGGCACAGTTGTGACGGGGCTGCAGACAGACCCACCTCCAGTGTCAGTGGGCTGATGGCTCCAGGCTGAGCTGAAGTGGAGGCTCCTGGTCCTACAGCAGCACTGGTGGAGGTTCCAGGGCAGAATGCTCAGGGCCAGGAAGTCCCTCTTGGTACCCTCAGAGCTCTGACAGTTACCTAGGCACTGTCTTTTTTTTCTGGTTCTACTGCCCCCAAAAGGTCACCAAGCCATCTGGGTCATATTGGCTATGTTACAGTTTGCTTTACATGTTCCCCTGGACAAACCATTTTATTTAGCCTTGATACCCATACCCATCTTTAATTAAGTTTAAACATTTTGTCACCATACGCACACAGGATCTACATACCAGAATAACACGGTTTTTGCACACTTTTTTGCTGATAAAAAGTCCTGCTTTCTATGGTATCTACTTGACTAGGCACCACTGACCTTGAAACGCAGCTTGGGCAACAAACTGGTTGCTTCCGAGGAACTTAGTTGATGCCTGATACTCCATAGGGCCCCTCTGGCTCACAAAGCCAAAATGCCCTTCAGAATGGGGCCTGCTGGTTATCTGCCACTGGAGACATAACTGTTACTTGCTTGAAGTTTTTCCATTAATATCTGTGTGACCTATGAACACCATGAAAACAACATATGTATTTCAGAACTGAAATGCAAGCACTCCAAAACCTCATCTTAGCTTGAATTTTACTCCTGTGAAACATGAATTGTTTAAACCAGATACAAAGACAAATTACAATATTTGTAACAGATGATAAAAGGAAAATTCTCTTCAATATTTTCTCCAGGAAGTTCTCTTGGCTTTTTTTTCTGTCTAATACAGTGTTCTAGCAATGATTAATATTTCCAGATTTTTCCTCCAAAAAATTATCAGCCCTTCATTCAATGAAAAGATTAAATGACACACCTAGTCAATAAATATTTATTTGGCAATTACAAGTTAATAAGGAATCAGCTCAATGACATTAATCAGCATTGGCAATTTTCTGCTTCTGTAACAAACTTAAACTTATACTTAATTAAGAAATAAAATGTGGTTATGTTTTCAAGAATCACCCCTCTTATCGTTAGAGCTGAACGTCTAGTCATATCATAGTCTAAGTATGCTGGTGGAATGCTAGACCTGCAAAATAGATCAGAAGGGTGTTCAAAACAAATTAAATAATCTTTTCATTTACCAGGGGAAGCATTAAATATTTCTTTAAGGTAATATCTATCCACTCCAGGACACACACCTCTGTTTTACAAGGGTTCATGTAACCAGATTGAAAAGCTCTGCTCTTTGCACCCTTGTTTAAACTTCTGTTTCAAATAATAGAGTCACAATGTCTATTAAGTGTACGGAAAATGCTCTCGACCATCTGAAATTATGCAGTGACCCCCATGATATTCAGCTAATCAACACTGTACTTTAATTTCTGTGTAATCTTCATTAATTAAAGAGGTCAATCCACTGAGAGACAAAGTTGCAGTGTCTTCAAGAGCAGATTCAACAATAGAGGACTGTGACAAAACAGACTTCTGTATGCAAATACTACAAAATCAAAGGAAATGTAAAAATTAAACTTTCCAAATTTTTGCTAAGGAACAAAGCAAGATGCAACCTCTGTCTTCAAAAGTATATTTGACAATTGAGCTATGTGGTTACTTCAACTTCAGCTCTTTTTCTAATTCTTTTTTTATTCCTATTATTTGCTTGTTTGTTTTTTTTTTGGTACAGCTGTTAAAACAATCAAAGTCAAGACATTATCTTCCTGCAGTACAAACAACTTTAACATATATTATTAATGTCCCAACTATATCTGGGAAACAAGAAATGTAACAAAACATACCCAAAAAAAAGAGAGAAAGGGAAAATGATGTTTCTAAGAACTGCCACTGAAACTGCTTTCTGAAAAACCCTGAAGATCCAGAACTGCCATCCTACTAAGTTGTTTGGACATGATAATCTATTTCTCTCTGTGGTGTCCAGACAGAGATCTTTTTATCAAGACTGATGAATTGATTACTAACAGGGACCTAAGAAAAAAGAGATTCTAGGAGAAGCAGCTGGAGAAAGAACACTTTAAAAAACACTCTGCAGATATTATTACCAAATGCCACATATGTAATTCCAATCTGTGAAACCCCGATGAATAGAAGAAATTTACCCAAAAGTCCCAAATAGATTACTTTTCTCCCATTGCTGCAGCCAAGAAATACTGATCAGTTTGATATACTATATGCATAATAACACATACAATTCACAGTTGATAAAACGAATAGAGCTTTGCAATATACTTGTGGGAATGTTACCACTGGAAGTGGAGACATTCCCATCACCACAGAATCATTGAGGTTGGAAGGGACCTCTGGAGATCATCTAGTCCAACACCCCTGCCAAGGCAATACACGCAATACATGTTGAACAGCTCAATGTATGGAAAACCATTACCTATGAAATTTCTATTTAGAATCATAGAATCATTTAGGCTGGGAAAGACCTTTAAGTTCATTGAGTCCAACAGTTATCCTATGTATCCTATATCCTATCTGCAAAGTTCACCACTAAACCATGTCCCTAACTGCCATGTCTACCCATCTTTTAAACACCTCCAGGGATGGTGACTAAACTACTTCCCTCAACAGCCTGTTTCAATGTTTGACAGTCCTTTCAGTGAAGAAAGTTTCCCTTATATGCAACCTAAAACTCCCCTGGCCCAACTTGAGGCCATTTCTTTTTGTCCTATCACTTATTAGGAGAAGAGACTGACAACCACCTCACTATAACCTCCTTTCAGGTAATTGTAGAGAGTGACAAGGTCTTCCCTCAGCCTCCTTTTCTCCAGATATTACTACATGGGTTTCAGAGATTACTTCTGGAATTTACACTCTATCATGTTGATTCTTAAAACAGCACACTTTCTACCAAGATACAGAAACAATAAAGATGAGAAAGGAATGAGATAGGGGGATACATGTATAAACGTCTGCATTTTATAAGAACCGAGGCACAGAAAAATAAAAGTGATTCTTCCATTTAACTGAGCACAGAAGTCAGCAAATTCCTGCCTCCTACAGAAAGCAAAAATAAAAGATGATGAAATATATTAATCATTTCACAGCATGGAATTAGAGGCCTGACTAAAATTCAGTTGGGTGTTCTGATTAAAAAGGACTTCAGACCTTGATACTATATTTTTGTAGAAAGAAGGAAAATAAAAGCATAAATATAAAATGGTTTGCAATCCTTTTAAAAGTTTTATAACAGAAAACTTTAAATCAGTATCTGGAACATACTGCCCAGGTCTTTACAGGACATCCTTAACACTATATCTTTCCCCAGTATGAGAAAACTTTTCTTAACTTGGAATGTAGTCAGTTCTACTTCAGTGACTACTTTCCCTTCAAAGAACAGATAGACTGAAAAATAAAAACTCAGCTTATATTTTCAGTGTTTTCTGCTCTGATACAGAAGGAAGTGTGTTTGGTGCTAGCAGGGAACAATGCATATAGCTAAAGAGGCAGGTGAAACCATTAATCTGCTACCTAGCAGAGTCCTTGTCTTCAATACAAAATAAAATTCACATATGGGCTATAAAATTAATATTAAAACTCCCAGGAGAGACAATGTGCTCAAAGAAAAGTAATTGTTTTTCATTAGTATAGGTACAGACAAGGAATCACATTGTGGCCAGGACACAGAGGAAGGGTTGAGGAAAGAGCATCATTTTAAGACGCTTTCTCAGATCCTTCCTCTGTTCCTTCAACATGCTCCTTAACTGCTATTATAGAATGCACAGAGGGGCCAGCATTGCCACATACTCTTGACTCTCCTCACTGACTCTCCTCACTCTCACCATTGCAGAAGGCTATACAAACAAGGGGAGTGAAAAGGACAGGACAATCATGCCTTATCCTTCACCAGAATAGTCTTTATAATGATCCTGACTGAGCACCTGCTGTGTGAAACAAGCATGCAAAATGTTACTTCAAAACAGTTACCCCATTTCCACTGTTTTTTTATCTAGCTTCAGCAATCTGATACATTTGTTTGGGATTTAGTATAATTTACTGTATTTCTATTTCACAATAGCTATTTATTAGTCTACTAAATATAACTAGACCAGAAGAGATATGAGATTAATTGGTAAACAGGAAAGTACTTGCATGAAGATGTTAAAATCAGCATGGACTGTGCAGGCCAGAAAACACTCAAAGGCTTACTGACAGATATAGAAAATTGAAGCATTTTTTCTAATTTCTTATTTAGGAAATATTTCAAAAGTTGGTGATTGGAAGCCAGGAATGTAAAAAGGATAAAACAAACCCAGACTGTAGAGGTACAACCTAGAAAGTGTTGCGTTTATTGCTAGCAACCCGAAACAACCCAAACAAATTGCACCTGAAATTAAACAAAATAACCTCTCATCAATCCAGTCATCCCACAACTGAAATCTGAGATAGCTACAGGCTTGTATTGACCAGTCTGGCCAGAGGGGGAGTGGATCTTCTACAACGCTCTGCGTAGTTCACAGGAAAAAATACAGGTCCTCGAGAGGTTAGAAAACCAAAGAACAGTTAATTTAATTGTAAACTGCTCTAAAACCATGCCAGGAGAAACAAAAGTCTTGTCAGGTTCTTATTCTTATAAAAGACATGAAGTAGAAAGAGAAAAGGAGGAAAGAAAGAAAGTTGCAAAGGAAACAGAAATAGCATCACCCACCCCATGGATCCAGAGATGTCTTCTCGGTCAGCAAGCAAAGTCCTTTCATCTGTGGTTCTCCCAGTTGTAGTGCTTTCAGCTGTGGTCAGTGACCCCACTCAGATCCAGGTTGGAGGAACAAACCATGCAGTTGCAAGACAGTGCCTTCTTACAGGGTTGGGCTCTTGCAGAACCCTCCCATATGTCAGACTCACCCGCATGGATCTGGTGAGCCCCAGACCCAGCTCACGTTGTGCCCTGGCAGGTGCTGCAGTGTCTGTGCCGCTGTCACTGGGCAGTTTGTTGCCCAGGCGGTTGATATTTACTGCCTCAAGGCAGGCAACACAGGGAGCCTCACCTTCCTGGAGCATATATGGAGCATACCCGCTATGTCCAACGAGCTGTCAAGTCCTTTGTCTTTCAAGTTGTTCTGAGACACACACAAAAAAGGTCTCTTGCCCTTCACAATGCTGTGTAGATGATCATGCAGAGATTATCTACATCACGGAGTGTTGCTGGAGCAGACTCTGAAACCCTGCAGTCTGGATCATCACTATGGAAGCTATGCCCGTTAGACTAAGCTTCATAGGATATTCTGTGTGCATTTGACATAGCAACACTTCTAATTCCTTTCATAAATGTTTGACAACTCCAAAAATTGTAGCTTTGTGATTAACAATACAAAAATAATCCCTACATCTAGTTAAGAAAAACATATACACCATAAACCAAAGTGAACTGATTTAGGAAGGCAGAACAAAATTTTGCTCCAAATAGATTTTATTAAAAACAATTTAATCTGTTTTGGATGCTTTGATCAGCAATATAGTAAAAATTGTTATAAAATTAATTGGGACTGCATACTGAGCAAACTTTGTACAACCAATGGTGGAGCAGAATCATACTTCTAAAGCTAACAATTCAGGCCATCTGCAAAGTCATGCAAGTGGCTTCTTACACTATTGTAAAAACCATACATATTTATACTTAGCTTTTTTAAGTATTCAAAAAGGAATAGAGTTCCATTAGTGTTCACCAGCATGAATGCTGGCCTAAAAGGATTCATAAATATTAAGCTTTGCTTCTGGGACTTGAGCCACACTGATTCCAAATACCACGTCCTAATCCACTAGCACCTCTGTTTCTGATCCAACAGAGTACTCTTAATATTAAGTGCTATCCTTAATATATCACAATTAAATATGTGAAAATTCTTAAAAATTAATGGGAAAAGCAGAGTAACATAGGATGGGAGCTAACACCAACAAAAGAATATTTAATTTGTAACAGAGCAAAATATTCTGAGCCCTTGCTATTCAATGTAGTATAAAAATGATTTATCATATATTTTATATACATACTATTTTTAAGAAGTTATATGTCTATATAAACATGATCACATATGCCCTTATCCATTTCAGAGTGAGAAATACAGACTACCAGTTATACCAATTCATAAACTGTAATCAGCCTAGTTGCTGTAATTGCTATTAAAAAAAAAAATAAAACCAAACAAAAAACCCAAACCTCAGGCCCAATATTTCTTTAGTTTCATCAGAAAAGCAGACTGATACAGAAAAAAAAAAAATCATAGAATTGTAAAATGGTTAGTTAGAAGGGACCTCAAAGATCATCTGGTTCCAATCCCCCTGCCATGGGCAGGGACACCTTGCATAGACAAGGCTGAACCAAGCTCCATCCAGCCTGGCTTTGAACATTTCCAGGGATAGGGCATCCACAGCTTCATTGGGCAACCTGTTCTAGTGCCTCACCATCCTCACAATAAAGAATTTATTCCTAATAACTATTCTAAATCTCCCCTCTTTCAGTTTAAAACCATTCTTCCCTGTCCTATAACTACATGCCCTTGTAAAAAGTCCCTCTCCAGATCTCTTGTAGGCCCCTTTTAGCTATTGGAAGACTTATGTAAGGTCTTCCCTGAGCCTTCCCTTAAAGCTGAACAAGCCCAGTTCTCTCAGCCTGTCTTCACAGGAGAGGTGCTCCAGCCTTCTGATCTTCACGGCCTCCTCTGGACTTGCTCTTGATATAAACATCCTTGATAATTTTTTTTCATTTTTATCTTTTTGAACAACATCACAAACACCTATTTGATACATTTGTAGAGCCACAAAGTATAGGGACATATTGCCATTTGAAACAATTGCTAACATACTTGCACTAGCATAGTAACAAGATACTTCATTGTGACCGCACTGCCTGTATTTCAATACATTTGGCAGGAGTGGTTACTATAGATCACCATGTTCAGTGAAAGATGCAAGATCTGTTGTGACATAGGATGTGCTAATATAAGAGTATGGAGGAGGAGAGAAGACATGCACTGTAATGATTTAGAGGAAGGCTTCCTGTTTGTCATTTAGAATAATAGTTTGAACAGAACAGTTTCAGAAAAGGTACATGTTCTGACAACCCTATTTATGCTGGCACTGCTTTATGTGAGGAACATTCAAATGAGATTCTGAGGTATTATTTGTACTTAAAGCAGTACTCAAAACATAGACTCCAGCCCACAGCACGCTGGGGTCTAACTGATAGGAAGGCTACCTTAAAGTATGCAATTAATTCCCAGCCTTGATCAGTGCCAGGATAAACTAAATCTGTTTAGTTTATCTGTACAGTCTACCACTGTACCAAATTTAGTATTATTGCACTTGCTCATGATGGGACCTTTCCTTCCTCAAAAGTTCCTACACAGTGCAAGACCATAGCTTTCCATTCACCCCAAGTACAGGTTCAAGGGGAACACACACAAGCTGAAGCTCAGCACCAGAAATGCCACTTGCTACATTACAATAATTCGTAAAGCACATAAAGCTTCTGTTGCAAGCAGGCTCCAGTTACTGAACCAAGAATGGCCAAAGTCTTCTTCCACTTCTTTTGCTTTCAGAAGAAAGACATTAGTAAAATAGTTTGTCTCCTCACTTCTCCATGCCAGCAGGTCGTTCAGATAAACTGTCTACACAGTAACTATCCTTCAGTGATTTAGATAATCTTGCTCTGATTTATTTTGAGAGTTATTTGAGCAATCTAGTGAAGTGCTCATTTTATTTCAAAGCATTTTATAGAGCTGTTTTTTGATTAGGATATGTCAGATGTCTTCTCCAAGAGAAACTTGTTCTACCCGTTCATCCCCAATAAGGAAAATGTCTTTATTTCAGGTTACCATGAGTTTGTATATTTTACTAACTAAACTTCACTTTTTCTGGGGTTTAGATGTAACACCAGCTACAGCATCCTAGCCTGATGCAGCTTAAGATCAAGAGTCTTCTTGTGTCAAAGTAATCGAAAATACCTCACCTAGCTGTTCTTCCACTCAGTATCATCTGAAACTAATAAGTCACCCTACATTATCTTCCATATCACTAATTAACAAAGCATAACCAAAAAAAGGTTGTCACAGAGATTCTCCTGATATATTTTTTCAGACAGTGAGTACTCCAAACAAATTTTCTGTGTTTTTTTCTCATCTTGAAGAAGTTTTAAATAGAGTATGGTCATGAAAAACATGCTAAATTCTACATGTATGCCCTGTACTAGGGTTTTTTTTTCTGTTTTCAAAGCTTTCACATGGCCTTCTTTTATAAAATTTTATTTTCTGTTGTTATTTTCACAAAGCTCTAGTACTAAAGCTCAATTTTGTGATTGTTTCTTCTGGCACTTTATTGTATATTCTACAGAAGAATTTATAACACCTTAGTTCACCCCCTTCTTTCCTGCCTAAAAAAAAATACAACAAAAAATCAAACAAACAAATAAACAAGTTGTCCTGGGTTCAGCAGTAGCAGTCATTTTTCTCCTTAGTAGTTGGTGCAGTGCTGTGGTTTTGACTTTTGGCCTGGGAACAGTGCTGATAGCACTGATGTTTTTAGTTACTGCCCAAATGTTTAGTCTGACCAAGGACTTTCTGAGTCTCATGGTCTGCCAGGGAGGAGGGGTTAGCCAGGAGGAAGCAGAGACAGGACACCTGACTCAAAGTAACCAAAGAAGTATTCCTTACCACAGCACATCATGCCCAGGAAGTACCAGAAGGGCTGGCTCACTGTTCTGTCAGGCTATGTATCGACGGGTGGTATTGTATTCTCTTCCCTTATCATTATTATTATTGGTGGCAGTAGTAGTAGGTTTGTGTTATACCTTAGTTACTGGACTGCTCTTATATCAACCCGGGGGAGTTACATTCTTTCGATTCTCCCTCCCTGTCCCTCTGGGAGCAGGAGTGAGGTGAAGAAAGTGGGGGAGTGAGCGGGAGGGCTGTGTGGATGACTTACAGCCTGGGCTTAAACCACAACACAAATAAACAAAAAAAGCAAAATATTGCCCATGGCAGGGGGGGGTGGAACTAGATGATCTTAAGGTCCTTTCCAGCCCTAACTATTCTACAATTCTGTGATTCTATTTCTCTTCTTCCTTAATAGGGCATTTTACTTGATATTTCACAACTTTATTAAATGTCTGGAGACGATGTTCAACAAGCTCAACTAACTTGAAAACCTTTAACTCACTTAAGCATTTTCTAAATCCTTTTTCCTTAGATAAAGATGACAGAAGCTTGTTGCCAGCATTTGTTCTGTTAGACACCGATAGTAACCCATTAGTGAAGACCGGAGCAGAGCAGCATCAAGCACATTAGCCTTCCCCACCTTACGCATGAAGAGATGTCAAATTCTGCAGTCCCACACTGTGGCAGTACCTAACACTTGCTGGTTAGTCATTTTACTGCTAAAGTGCTTTTAGATTAAATGGGTTGTTTTGTTGAGTTTTGCTCCCGATTTTATTCTGTGCTTTGATTTTTTTCCTAATTTGATTCTGTGCAATGTTCAAATTACAGAAAAAAATAAATTAAAAGAAAGGGTTAATTTACTGTCCATCATTTGGTTTTCTCTCTTTATAACTCTCATCTGTAAATGGTGAATAGAATTTTAGCAATGAGATTCACACCATTTTTGGCTTAGACAAATCCATTCTGCTGATAACTGGCTATATATCTTTGTAGTGATGAAATACATAGATACTTGATAATCATTTATTTGTAGAGAGCAATGACACTGTGCAACAGGGAAGTGCCGGATCCCTCATGAGTTAACATACGTAATATGCAACATTGCAGTTGGCCAGACTGAACACTGGCAAAACAAATTTTTGAAGATACAAATGTAAACTACTTTTTCAGTTGGACAGAGAGGATTAGTTCTGAGTTTATGTTATCAACTGCCTCCAGCATCACTTTTGAAACCCATTCTTTTATAGTATGTTATTGCTCCAGGCATAACAGTTGTGTCTAACAAATTATCATAATTCCCTGAACCCATTATTTACCCAATATTTCTTCTGTCTTAGCACTGACACTGTCTCTAGTGTCAAGCTGACATAGTCTAACAGTCATGTCAGATATCACTGATAACCCATTTTGCATTAGCAGTAACTTTCCCCATTAGCCTGTCTCAGCAGCTGAGGTGTGCTCTTCATAAAATTCAAATCTATTTGGGAATAAGCACCACAGTTGGCTATCACCCAGGATACACAGCTATCTGCATAGCCTGATGTTCTCTCAGACTTTGTTAACTGTCCTTACTAGAAGCCTTTGGTCAGTCTACAGTCTATAGTAAGATGTGTTCCCTCCATGACATTGTTCCTCTTGAAAACCAAATGCCATTTATATCTCCAAAGAATCAAAGATTTTTGTTTCAAATCTCCATAATTGACTCTGTTCAGCATCATGCTATACAAATCCTGGGTGGTATAAGCATAACATAACCCATGGTGCAACATAGATGAGACTGCTGGATTAGAAATGCTCCTCTTCAGTGCAAAGTGAGACCTGGAACTTTCTCACAGCAGCAGCTGGAGAAAACAGCCAACCAACCTTTTATGAACCAATTCCCAGAATGGTTCAAATTAATACAGTGGTAATGAGATACCGTCCCTGGGATACGTTCCCAATAATGTTCATGACAAATATGGAGAGATGAAATGCATTTATAACACAACTATTAATCTACAGCAGTACAGTTTTGCAGACTGTAGGCTAGAACCATAAACAAGGATAGACTGTGCTGTGAACATTTTTTTCTCTCAGTGAGAGTTTTAATTCAGTTTCTACAGTTTATCCATTTCAATAGATTCCACTGTCATAGTTTTACATTTCAGAGTAATTGGAAGAATTTATTGAAAGTATTAATAATCTGAAACAATGGCATTGTTAATGCAGCTGCTCTGTTGGAGGTCACAGTTACTCATAATTTCTGTATATATTAGACAATTGACTACTTCAACCTTCCAGTTTCATTAACACTTAATGACTAATGACATTTTCTACAGGAATGAGCAACCATTTAAAATATTTTGCCTGCGTATTACTGTTTCTTGTTTAACAGAGCTCCAGTTTTCTGATTTAGGAACAAACCCCCATGAATTAAGAAAGCAGTCACATAACATTAATAGTAAAGATTCAAATCTCAACAACAAATCATTTTCCTCACACAAAATCTTCAATAAACTCTTGTAAAATTCACATAGATATATGTGTGTTCATACATTCATATGTAGATAAATGCCAGCATTTAGTTATGAAACAGGAAAGGAAAAACAAAACATTCTATCAGAGATTGTTCAAATATTTCCATCTATTTAGTATCTATATAATTGTTTTTTTCTAGTATTAATTCCATCCCTAACTCATCCACATACCTGGTGGTTATGTTTTTGTTGACTCCCTGAATGATTTCTACATGTAATAGTTGAATTCCAAAATAAAGGTTTTATTTCTGAAGTCACAGATTTTTGCAGTTGGTCTAAAGCACCCCCATTTCAAACTTTTAATTTTAAATAAATTTTACTGCTTTTAAAAAAAGTGTGAAGTGTACAATATACATATTTTTTCAGAAATGTTTTCTAAACATATAGCCATGACAGGCATCAAAGGTTCTGGTAAACACATCATTGACAGGGTGCTCCCTACAACAATGTTGTGTTAAACTGTCTACTTCCTCTATTTTCTCACTGGAAGTATTTTTTAAAATTTCCAAAAATTTGAAAAGTATACACCAAGAACAACCTAAAAAATCAATACTTAAAAAAATTCTGAACTACATTGAATGCATCATTTATTTCTTCTGCACTGTGACAGCAAAAGAAAAGTCACAATCAGGGTAATGTGGTTACCTTGCTAACTGGTCCAGATCCAGCCAAGAGCTGCATGTACTTGCACACTGAAGCCACATATTTCTCTTAGTCAGCAGATAGCTATTTCTAAGTCATGTCAACACTATTCACATACCATTACCCATGCCTAGACCATAGTATCAGAATGATGCTGGCACATAAGGATACTGCTCTGTCCATTGCAAGGCTGAATCTCACAGAATATTAAAATGGCCACTGCTTCCATTTGGTTTCACTTTGGAAAAGATAAGACAATTTGGTGTTAATGTCTTAGGAAAGAATGCCAATGTTTTGGCTTTTTTCTTTTTCTTATTTTCAAATTTCAGTTCAAGTTGCTAAAATAATAGAAACTAATATTATCATAAACAGGCATAACACCTCTTCTAAATATGTTTTCCGCTTCACTGTCATTAGGTCTTCAGCTCTTTCTTGATGTTCAGTAGACATGATAAAAACTTTGTATTTATTATTATTAACTGTAGTTAGAGGATAATATATTCAAGATAATATTGCCTGCAGTTTGGGCTACCATATTTGCAAGAAAGTCTGCAGCCATTAGCCTTTAATCTACTTCCTGTATGTGGTACTTTACACTTATGTATTCTGCAAAGGAAATATCTGCAAAGAGCCTTCTGTATACAATAACTGCTCATGCACATTAAAAATAAGGCTCTTCTAAACCAATTCAACAACCAAAAATTTTACACACCTACTGCTTGATCAATATGTTAGCATCAGAGAATGCTGACACTGTAAACAACCCACTTGCTGTTTTATTGAATGAAGAGTGCCTTTGATTTTATGTCCTAGAATTTATTTTTGTCTTTTTTTTTCTTAAGTATTTGCTTAAATGTCTTAAAGAAGGATTTCTCTTCAAACATTTTTACATGACTGAAATTACATGCCAGGGTTTTGTAGATTAATAAAGGTGAAGTATAACTTATAAAAATTAATATGTATCATGTGCATGACAACTCTCTTTAAATAACAGCTACTCTACAAGCTTTTAGTATTCTAATATATCACCCATAAAAATTCCCTTACTGCACAAAGGAATGCAACCATTAATGTTCATAGAAATTATGCAGGGCAGATTTGATCTTTTATATCTTAGGAATCATAGTTTGATCATAAACGGAACTTGGAGCATATGCAGGATTCTGAAATTCAAGATTCTTTTGTGGCTTCTTTAAATATTTTCATCCAAGTAGTCCGTTTAAAATAGAATAAGCTATAAAACTGCACAGAAGAATAGTGCAGTTTTGAATATCAGAAAATAAAAGTTGACTATGTTCTATAAAACAACAATTGAACTCCTTGCTGCTGAATATCTTTTTATTCAATAACTATGATAAATTATTGCACGCTACATGTACTTGGCAGAACGTACATGCACTTTGCTCTAACAGCTGTCCTATTAATCTTTTTCAGTCATAAGAACTTCTGATCACAACTATTTCTACAACGAACTATAACAGTACAAGCAGATGATATAGACAAAATCTCTTCGAGAACAAACCAGTGGAAAAAGAAAGGTGATTTGCAGGGATATTTAATTAGCATTCACCTGTGGTAATAAAACACTCTGGGAGGAAGCTAGCTATTGAAAGGAAAATAGCTCCTCAACCTCAACAGGACTTAAAGTTTTACCTTTAAATAACAACTTATTACTGCAAGTTTTAGCAGCTACATATGCAGTGCTGCCAATTTATCCTGAGATGTTGTTGTGAAAGTGGCTTAGGTCACTTAAAGAGTCACCAAAGGTATTAGCAAAAAACAAGCCTTAATATAAATTTACAAAAGCACAACAGAGTTCACTGGAAAGGTTTACCCTATTACGTACTGCACGAGTAATACATATAAATGAAAATCAAATTAGAATGAATTAAGAGTGATTTACACAGAGGCTGGAATGAAAAGGGGTAAGGGAATAGCCCAGGTGCAGCTGGATTCAATTTTAGGCTCAGACACAGTCAACAGTTTGTCTAAAGGGTTTAACAGCACTTAATCATAGCAACACCTACATGGTAGATTGACCATGATAGATTGACCTATAAACATAACAATGATAATAATATTATAGATTCAAGATAACAACAGATATACTGTATTTTTTAGAGGGTCTTCAAGTCAATACACACACGTAAAGATATGTATAGACAGATGTACAATGGTAATACACATAGGCATATGTATATATATAGGTAGTCCTATTAAAAATTCCACTCAAGAATCAGTGAAATACGCACCTCTATTGCTTTAATGAGGGCTGTGTCTCCAGTAATGGGGACATCAGCCCAGGTCCCATCATCAGCCAACAGTCCTCCTTTCATGACCTTGAGACTTCATGCACTCTGAGAGGTGCCCCATGAAGCAGGATATACTGGTGTAGCCTACTGCAGTCAAGAATAGCTCAAAGGGTCTTAGGACCACTGTTTATAGGGTTGTGAGATGGTTAGTAAATTCACTTGAACCATTCAGATAAGGAATATTCCAAGGCTATCAGGGGAATGAGTGCTCATCCCTGCCCTCGTCCCATTCAGGAGTTCCTGGCACTGGTCATGCTGTCCACACCTTAGCCTTGCAAAAGATCCCAATACGATTAAAGGATGCTTCATTGACAACCACCTACTCAAAGACTAGGGCTTGACACAAGTTATAGATATCATAAAACAGGCCTAAGAAGGTCAGAGGGAGGGTGGGGGGAGAATATACCACCATTGATGTCAATATAATTCAAAGGTTTGAATAGAATAATTTATTTAATCCATTACTGAATAATGAAAGGATAATATGAATTTTTAAAAATTAGTTGTTATAGTAACAATTTATGATTGTGCACTGGTTTAGATCTACAAACTAGGGCAACTGTAATTACCTAGATAGTAGGTGAGCACAGGTTTATTTACCAGTATGCTGAAAAAGGAATGGATGGAACTACTTTTATGTCAAATACATTTTTTTTCATGCATTTTTGCCATACCTAAATTACACTGGAATCTAAAAGACCATATGTGTCTCTAAGAGAGGGGGGCATGAAAAACGTTGCAGCCAAAATTCGTACCAAAATTTTATCTCACTTCAGCATCAGATCCATAGGAAAGACCTATGATGGAAAACACTTCCTATAGATATCAACAGGTAATCAAACCTGTATGCCACTGGTAAAATCTTAGAGTGGAGGTAAGGGAACAGGTTGCTTCTACAATCTATACTCAAAAATTTATGAAATTACATTTATTTCATCATTATAATTTCACTATACTTTATTAACCACTTCCTTCCTTTACATTACTGTATTTAAGCCATAAAGAGTTAGCAAAGTTTTTACAATTAGGAAACTGAGGCATTCATTAAGTAAAAAGTTCTTATTGCTAAAGGAAACCATAACAAGAGGCACACAACTGTTAGCCTCTTGTTCACCCTACAGTTGTATCCAGCCAAGCAGGTACTGCAGAATACTTCTAGAGTCAAGGAACTGACACAATCTTTCTGAAGTTTATCAGTCACTCCATCTTAAAAAATTAGGAATGTCCAGTCTTGCTGTGTTGTGTTGACTGCCTGGATGACTCAGGATGCCTAGGTGAAAAGGAACACCTCCACCCCTTTCACTCAATACCAGAAAGAACCCAGGAAAAAAAAAACATTCAAAACCTATCCCAAATCCATTTATGCAATTAAGTTCTGCATTCCCAAGGGCTTTGACTGTAAAATATTAGAAGTAAATTGAGATAAAGAAATTTCTAAAAAGAACCAGTCAGAAGCATATTAAAATATTGCAGAATACTTTACAGGCAGCAATTTTAATTACATGATATATCATTTGTGAATGTAACCTTTTTTTTCCATTAGCTTTTCAGGGTTAATTTCAACAAATGAATCCATGTTTAAAGCTCACTGTACTGTACAAGACTGAGCCCTAAATCTAGGAAGACTATTTGACAACATCAGAGAGTTTCTGGGTTTGTCATTTCATGGTTTAAGGTGAAAGAATTAAAAAACTGGAGTTATGGTTGTTTGACATTATGGACACCCTTTAGTTTATATACTAAAGATGTCCTAATTTTTCAGCAATAAAACTGTTTTAAAGCCTTCTATCAGAACTACATAGCTCTGAGTGGCTTCACAGAATACCCACAGTTTTTAATTATGGGTAGCCGTATTATTGTATATTTTCTCTGATTTAAAATTAGAAAACAGTAATGGAAATATTTTCATCAGATTACAGACTTCATTGACTATACTGCTGAAATTGAAGTGAGTGACAGTTCCAAATGTGATACAAAAAATAAGGAACCTGGAGTGTTTAACTTGAAGTAGCACAATCTTTACAGCCAATTTCTCTGAACCTTTTACCTAAGAAGGCAAATACTTTCTACAGATTACTAGAACTCACAGGACCTTTCAATAAATCGGAGCTCAACTCAAAAGCATAAGTAGGTTTACCTTGAATACCTTTAGGTTTTCAACAGGTGTAAACTAAAACCTTTCAAACTGGAAGACTACACACTGATGTGATAAATTATTAGATGAGCACATATTTTTAAACCAATGCGCTGAATATGAGAACATCTAAATTAAGCCATGGAAGCTGACACACTTGTGTTGCAAAAATATGCAAACACACATGTTTTAAATGGAGGTCCACTTAATTTACCAGGGGCCAATTTTCTAAAAGCAAAGGAGGAATAATATTTCTTTCCCTATTTGCCTATTGCATGGACTAAGATTATACAATACTTGGAACAAAAGAGATATTTGAGAATTTGTTAATAAAATGAATACTCAAATCTCTAGTCTTTTAATATTAACTACAATTCAAATTATACACCACAAAAATCCTAAGAACTCCAAACCTGTAGAAAGCAAACACTAAGACATCTTCCTGATGTCTTTAAGCACTTTATCTAAGTTTTCTTGAACTGGAAAGTCTAACCATGTTAGAAGAACATTCAGGGAAAAGTACATGGATTTCAAATACACATCTGATTCAAATTCACTCAAACTAGTCATAGCCTTAAAGCTTAAAGGAAATGATAACTTCTATTATTATTGCTCTTTAAATTGCAGCCAAGAAGTTTTCATTAAATTCTTGATCCTGATGACACCAGTGGGAACTCTGATAATCAATGGAGAATAGCTGACTCATAAGGTTGTCTGCATAAAGTTTCTTTATATTCAAGGCAGCACAACAGACTTAAACTACACTGAGCAACTTTTCTTGTCATTGAGACATAACAGTCCCTCAGACCTGCATTGTAAGTCTCTTGATCAATACAACAGTTAAACTAATTTTTATTCTTTGCTGTTATCTTTCCAGGTCCTGAGAAGCTCCCAAGAGTTTCAGTCACAACTAAACATGGTTTTGAGCATATAATTTAAGAAATAAGCTGTAGGAACTGAAAGCAATAAGTAGCTTTCAGAACAGACCCAAATCTGGTTTTTATTCACTTAGACAAATTTCATCCACCTACTCCAGAGAAAATAAGGTGCATACTTCTAATTTAGTGTAATGAAACCAGAACTAGCATTTAAAAATCCTGGAACTAACAGTGTGGTAAAATATCTTACCTAAAGTGACAAGGTGTTATTTCGTTTGGGTTTTTTTTTTAAGTTTTGGTTTGGTTTTCTTTTGTTTCTTTTGTTTCTGTTAAAAGAGACATGCTTTTGGTGGCAAGAGACTTCTCAGTTAAACTGCAGTTGCCTACTCTAAATTTATTGGGTTTGATGAGAATGAACACAAAATCTATGCTACCTCTGGCACCATCAATCAAAGTGCTAGGCAGTAAAACATTGCATCTTAAGCTTCTTGATTGAAAATTCCTCATGTGCTTGCTTACTGAGATGTGCAATGCATGCTGATGCACCTGTGGATGAGGAAAAGTAGTGTGATAAGCCAGTGATTTATTTCCTTCAAGATCAACAATATATTGAAAAGTGTAACAAATGAGAGAACTAGTGAGACTAGGAAATATTTTATTAAAAAGTCAAAGGCCTGATTACCTTATCTTCTGTAATTTATCACTCTTTTCTCTCAAGACTATCTTTGCAAGACAAACTCAGAGGTCTAGAAAATTTCTGTAAATTGGCCCTCTAAAATTGAAATAGTATTTGTACTACATGTAAGGTTATTCCAGAATCACAGGAAGTGAGTGCAAATGAAAAAATGCACATGTTGAAACACTTATTTTTCCTTAAAGAACATTAATTACCAGAAATACCTTTTACTTAGATAACTTTTTTGTGCACGACTATACAAAACAATATTAATTCTTTTGGGGGCTTGTTTAGGGTTCTTTCTATATCTACCATATCACTCAGTACATATATTTAATATTACAGAAACTTAAAAAGCCACCAACATGATCTCGTGGACATAAGAACAGTAGAAACAGAAGGAACACAGAAATCAAAGTATTTCTCAAAGAGAAAAATCCAGTGAATATTCAACTATGATTATTAGACATAAGGATTTAATAGATGTTGTCTTAGGTAGAACTCCTCCCCACCCCATGCCGGAGAAAGTCACACAGATGTAAAAAGAGTAATACAAAAGACAGTTCCACTACCTATGTCTCTGCCAGAATGCTGACTGTACAAGACCTGAAAACACGGCAGCATTACTACCCTGCTATGCAAATGTTTGTTTTCACAAGTAAAAGTAGTCATCTGGGGCTTTTGACTACACTTCTGAAACTATTTCCCATGAAACTTTTTAAAATATATCTCTGCAACTAAAAAAAAAAAAAAACATAGACATTTTTTCTTTTCAAATTTCAATGTGCAAAAGCATAAAAATTAGCCATCTTTATCTTAAATTACAAAAATATCAAGAGTGATGTCTTCTATAAAAAAGCTTGAAACTATTACTGGTACTATGAAAATAATTTCCTTTCATTGATAGAACAAAATGGCCAGACCCACTGTTTTCACAATACATTTTTTTACATTTTTAAGCTATTAGCCTAAAAAATAAATCTAAAAAACAATAATGTAATTTCTCAAAAGGCAGCACAGATTTAATTGCATAAAAAAAATATGGGCATGATCTTCTCTCATTAATATATTCCACAGATAACACTGATTTCTACAAAGCAAGTTCTAAAGCAATACCTTTATTTGAAAAGTAACCGAACCTCCTCCTAAAACCATCATATAGATATATGCTAAGTTAAACATACACTTTGAATTTGTAAAATATCAGAGACTTCATTCATAAATTTTCGGTGATAAAGCTACCAGAATTATTCTGTTTCACTTGAACTTCTATTTTGACCACACCCTTGTCCATACTGCTGCTGTCATTCATCTTGCTATATTATTGGTCTGTAACTTTATCGACCTGTTTGCAAACAGCAGCTGTGCACAGTTACAGAATTTTGACCACATTAGATTTCAGGTGGCCATCAGTGGCACAGGAGATGCTCAGAAACTTTTAATAACAACAAAATATGTCTTTGCCTGTAGTTTGAAAGCAAGATAAAAGCAAACGTTTTCTACAAGCTAGAAACAGACTCACATTGGTAAGCCTAACTGAAGACAGTTCAACAGTTATAACAAAAATTTACATCTATTCTTTTCAGAAATAGAACTTTACAGATGAGTTCTGATTATTCATCTCTTATGCACTTACAGCCATGAACAAATTTCATTATTTTTTTTAAGTTTGTTAACAAAGTCCTCTCCCTTTTACCAATCAACTCATATTCTACAGTTATCACATTTCTTGAAGCATTTCCATTTTTTTCCGCTTAATTTCTGTTGATACAGAAACACGGATTCAAACCTTCTAAGTTTCCTCTCAATGTAAGCACAGCTATTTTGAAAACAGTTACATAGGCACAGCTTATTAATACAAGTGAGAAACAAGTACTCCCTGCATCTTTACTGTTTGCCCGTAAAATGTTGACATGGAGTATTCCTGTAGTATTACAATTACTATGGTTTTAACTGTCTTTTTTAATTGTGTTACGTTCCTATTTTTCTCCAAAGTTTTCTGGGGGAATCATTAACTTTCTTTTTCTAACATGCTCTATAGTTTCTAGTCCACACAGTAAGACAAAGCCAGAGATGCATTTACTATTTAAAGAACATTCATCCCAGAGTAACATCAAAAGATGCTAATAACCACACTTAAATACCTGAAACTAAGTATGTAGGAGCTAAAAAGAAGTGCAAAATACAGGAAGATAAGTAGATTCTTGCCCTATTTAGAGTAGAAAAAAAATAGTAATGTCCAGGGCATTAGACTGTTTTCCCAGATACTGAACAATAAAGCATCTTGCTAAGGAAAGAAAATCATCGTTCTCTGCTGTGCTAACTAAAACCCTGCAATACAAGATAATGCAGTCCCAAGATTATGCCTAAATTCTATTAAAACCCATGAAAATCAGATACCTACTTAGCTTTTAAGCACAGCTGTTAACATACAGAACATATCGGTGCACACAAGAGCTGGACAGAAAGTTCTTAAATTGCACCTATTTTTTTTCATAGGAGAGTTCTTCCTCCCTGCACTAACATAAGCAACCTATTAAAAGCTAACACTGAAAGCTAAAGTCAATAAAATATTAATTATAGTTTAAAATGCACATTTAGTCATAGAAAATTATTACACTACAATTAACTGTTTTTCGTATTTTAAAAATAGTACTTATAGGTTTTGTCATCGAAAACTCAGAAGTAATACAGCACTAATTACAGGCCTTGGTAATACCCATTTCAGATGGGAAACAATTTTGCACTTTCCCAAAGACAAAAAGACAGGAATATTCATCTTGGTAACACCATCCAAAATTCCTGTGAAAAGGTTTCTACAGTTGTCAGAAAAAAAGAAACAGTAGTTTTAAAATTTCTGTTACAAGGGTCAAACAATTGCTCAGTTACCTGTTTCATATCTCCCAAAGTTATTTTCTTTCAATCAACAATAAAGCAGGACATAATACAAATATAATTATTTCCAGCTCTTAGCCAAATACAGCATATGAAATTAAAGTCTGTATAAAGCATTTTTTTCTGCAAAATACACAGAAATTAAGATACCTTTCAGTTATGTAAATACCTTTAATCATGACCAATAGTTTTGGTTTCTAAAACTAACAGCATTAGTTTTACCACATTAGGTTTTCTTTGCATTACTGTCAATAATACCACACTCTTGTTTTCCCCCATGGAATATATTCACTGGCATTTTTATACTTTGATAACATTAACAAGTGACATATTTTTCTTGCTACTGACTTGATGAAAAAAGAAAATATAAGGTTCAACCCCAACTGTGCTTGATGAGACAATGAGACTTCTTAATACGCTGTTATAACAATAGCTATATGTTATCATCTTCAACTCAGAATTCCCAGTAGCTTAAGTCTAGCTTTCTTACACCGACACATAAAAGTCAAAAGTCAGGAATTATCAAATGTAACTCGTAGTGAGCTAGTCTCCCACATGAAGAAAAGCATATGCATGGTTCTAACTTATGAATCTTCCATGGAAGCCTTGCATTGTTTCACACATCTCTTCAATATTGCTTTCTCTCAACAGGCTTGTCGTGGTTTAAACCCAGCCGATAACTCAGAACCATGCAGCCACTCACTCACTCCCCAGGTCCTTCCTCCCCCCGCTTCCAGAGGGATGGGGAGGAGAACCGAAAGAATAGAACTCACAAAGACTGAGATAAGAACAGTTCAGTAACTAACGTATAACACAAAAACACTACTGCTGCCACCAATAACAATAATGATAACAGAAATAACAAGGGAAGAGAATACAGCTGCTCACCACATACCGACTGATACCTAGCCCAACCTGAGCAGTGATCTAGCTCTTCCGGATAACTGCCCCCAGTTTATATACTGTAAACGACGTGCTGTGGTATGGAATATCTCTTTGGCTAGTTTGGGTCAGGTGTTCTGTCTCTGCTTCCTCCTGGCTTCCCCTCCTCCCTGACAGAGCATGAGACTCACAAAGTCCTTGGTCAGAGCAAACATTACTTAGCAACAACTAAAACCATTGGTGTTATCAGCACTGTTCTCAGGCTGAAAGCAAAAACCACAGCACTGCACCAGCTGCAAAGAAGGAGAAAAATAACTGCTACTGCTGAACCCAGAAGAAAACTTTATTTGTTTTATATTACATAAATATATTTTGTTCATCAACGGTTTATTATAAATTATTTTTCTTGAATCCTTAGGTTTATATATTTAAAAATGAGACACAAGAACCTCAGAAGCAACAAAAAGCTTCCCAAAATACACTCAATTTTAAAAGGATACAATTTCAATTCTTTTATCTCATTTTAACTTCATATGCATAAATGTAAGCCCTTGAGTTGCTTAAAAAAAGAATCTTATCAAAATGGAGTACGATGTGCTATACCTGCTTACATGAATTATACCAGAAAGGAGCTGTAGGAATACAGGCACAGCATGCTCTGAATTAGAATTATGTACTATTGGAATATATGGAAAATAGTTATGCATGGTGCCATTTGGTTCAGCTCATTTTCAGCAAAGCTCTTGCAAGTTACAGTAGAGTATGTCTGCATGCTTAACTAAATGCATTAATATTTCGTTTTAGATCAGGAATGCACTTTTGAACCAAACATCTCATCACCTTTCACACTGCCTTGGTTTGTGTTGCAGAAGAGTCTCGGAGAACAAAATTACAAAAAATTACAAAACTGAATTAAGGTAAACTGACATTGTACTTCAGAAGCATCTAAATCTTTGTCATGGTTTGAGCATGTTTTGAGGGTGTTTTGTTCAACTGCTGTTGACAGGAGAAGAGCAGAGCCAGTTTGAGGTAAATTCCTTGAAACATGCATAAACACATAAACATGCAGATTTCAGGTCTTTAACCACAAATGGTTTCATTATAACTTCATTCTTGTTGTACTACAGTATTTACTAACCCAGTATTTAATAATCCAGAGCTGCAGGCAGTACCAGCACTCTGATCATAATAGGCTGGGCAGATATTGAGACAAGTGTGTAAAGGCTGGCCAGCCCTGGTAAATTGAATTGTATGTTTCTTTGAGCTTGCATCTTGCCTGTAGAGAAAAAGTGTCCCAATATGTCCAGCAACTCAAAGAAAACAAGTCTTCTGCCTTGCAGGCTGGTGTCTCAACTATGACAAGTGCTGTATGGAGTCAGGGAAAAGGCAAAGGTAATGACAGATGCCTGATGTGTCACCCTGTGGTTTTACCTGCAGGACTTCTGGAAGGGGAGGGGGAAGACGGTTGATGCACCCACATGAGCTTCTAGGTCGGAGGTAGGTGATTTATGAGGAAAGGCAGGGGCCAAAAAGCATACGTCAGGGAAGGGTACTCCACAGAACACAGCAAAAGGTCTGAAGTAACTTCCACGTCTGATCCTGGTGAAGGGACTTCTGGTTTGCAATTACAAGAATGAGGTAATGAATCCTTTAAACAGCAATAGAGGGGATCTGCCTCCAGCCAAGCAGAGGAAAGGAACAACTAGGTTTACTGGGCTGTACGAAATAGATTGCCTGGCACATCAGACCCATGGGAGTATAATGTTTTGGTGAATAGTATAACATATGGTGCATAATGCCATTGTGGCACATGGGGACAACATAATGCCATTGTGGCACATGGGGAAGAACCCATCTGGATTTCTGAAGTGACAGGAGATCCTAACTGATGTCTTTGTTGGAGACTGAAGTGAGCATAAGAAGAACAAATGGCAGAAGCATCCTACTGCTGACCAGCACAGATGCTCTGGGCATCCTTGGTAAAGACTACCTCAGAGGAAGATACTTCAAGGATCTAAAAGGGTACCAGTGAGCCTTTGATGTAGCCACAATAAATATAGAGAAGATTAAACAGCTGTTTACCTTGCCTGGCCTTTCAGATGATCCTTCTGCTGTGGGGTTGCTGTGTGTCAAAGAACAGTATGGTCCAACTACCAACATGATGGTGCAGTGGTGGCAATACTGCACCATCCAAAATCCACTGATTCCCATCACTGCTGATTCATCAACTGGAGAATGAAAAGTCATCAGTGAGACTTAATCACCCTTTGGTATTCTCACAGTGCCAATGCAAAAGTCTGATGAAGGGTGGAGATTAACAGCAGACTACAGTGGCCTGAACAAAACCACTACCAGTGAATACTGCTGTACCAGACTGGACATTGCTGGACTCCAATACAAACTGAAGCCAAAGGCAGGCAGGTGATATGGCACAACTGATGTGGTCAATGTTTTTTTTTTCTGCTCTTTGGTAGCAGGCTGTTGAAAGCTATGCAGGGAGCAGTGAGTACTGGAACATTCAAACACTATGATGCACATTTACTATAAGCCACATGTCTGCTAAACACTAGAGTATCTGCTAACACACCTGGTCCTGCCCTGAAAAAAAAAACCCTACATATGATGGAGGGAGATACAGCTCCTGTGACACACACAGGGGACTGGCTGAGAAAGTGTGGATTATTCCTTGGGAAAAGGCAAAGCCATTCATGGGACCAGTTTTGCTCCAGAACTCAGGTGCATTTGGTGGTTAATGCAAGAGGATGGCTAAATGTGATGAATACCTCCAAAATATTTAACCCTGGAGGAAAAATAATCTATCATTTGAGTTGCCACCATAGCTGTATTTCATTGAAAAGTACCACAGCAAGAATCATTCAAACCAGTAAAAGATGAGCTTTATACAGAACCTGTTCAGTGCAGTAGTGATCCAACCTGAGCTGTCTTCTGCACCCAACAATTCAACACATCACTTCTCCCCTTTCAAATGACCACCACAACAATCAGAGCACAAGTAATGGATTTCTTTCTTGCCCATACCACTACAGTTGTGGGATGAGGAAGAGATTGGTTACTGCTTAGTTGTCTGGATTCAATACACAATAGCTAATTTTTTTTTTTCAAGACAGCGTCATATCTGACATATTTATACAAAGTTTACCTAGAAATGGGATGCTAGTATATTTTTTGTTTGTTGTGGAAGCCATTATTTTAGCCAAAGTGAAAGTGGCATGCATTTAAACAGTTTATTTTCTGCATTTACCCTTACCCCATTTACCCTAGTGCTCACTTGCTATGAAATATCTCATACATACACATGCTGATATAACTTCCATGTAATCAATTTTTGGTTCTTACAGCTCACATCTCCCTGCCCAGTTTAACAAATGAGAAAAAAAAGTAGTTAGATGGAAAAATCTGTGTGTTACCAATACAGCTGAAACCTAACTTAAACTTAAGCTCCCTTATAATCACCTATTCTTACAATATGCTCACCCTTTAAGCAATTATAAGATTACCAGGGAGCAAATAAAATATCTAAACAACCTTTGCTGCTTTTCATTTCCCACTGGGCTTTCAGTGGGAAGGAGATATTTCCTTCTAACTTTTTCATTCTTTTCTACCCCCTCTTCTGTCTCCCAAATTATTTCTGTACTACATACATATCTCAAAACAGAAGCTTTTTGCCAGAAATCATGTTCTAACTTCAAAACTTGACCAAAATTGTAACAGTTATTCCTGTAAGCTCCCATCAAACAACCCTGTAACTAATCACCTGCTTCCTTGAGGCCTGGTGTCACACAGCATAAATCAGAGAACGTGTTTTCATATTTTTAAAGTAAGTATTTATTTTATTCCTTATGAAAGAAAACACTTAGGATTTTTTCCATAATGCAGTACACAAACTAAAGAGACTGAAGGTACCATATTTTCATCCTCATAGCTGAACAGCCCCCAGCAATTTTTATTTTGCTATACTAATATTTAAAGACTTGGTTTTTAGTAAGTACATAATAGCAATAGTAATATAGCTGGTTCGGATATAGAAAGTTTCATGCCATAGGACAGTAAACATCTAGAGATTTTTCCACTCTGTCTCAGAACAAAAGCTGATTTTTTTTCCCTGACAGGGAAGGTTTTTCTTCCCTCTCTCCACAAAGCTTTTGTTCAGACTCCTGAAGACTGTCCCATTTTCTGCAAGGATGAAAGCTTTCCCAGGGTAGTTTGCATGGCCTGGACCACAAGCACTGGATTCAGCA
The DNA here is from genome assembly GCF_012275295.1 of Melopsittacus undulatus. Lineage (NCBI taxonomy): Eukaryota > Metazoa > Chordata > Aves > Psittaciformes > Psittaculidae > Melopsittacus > Melopsittacus undulatus. The sequence goes on from NC_047528.1 coordinate 97,834,352, forward strand.
GCACTTCTTCAAGTTGGAGAAAATTTGGTAGGCTCCTTATAAACAATTCTCTTTCCTTCAAGCATTTTTTTTACCTCATTCCCTTAGGAGCTCTTCTGACTTTCACTATGTAATTGCTTCTGACTTGAATAGAGCACACAGACACACACAGACTAAACTTTAGCCAAATTATACTGATCCATTATGCTGGAGATGCAGCAGTACCAGTAGGATCACATACAATAAAATTTTTCCAAGGAATATAGAGGGGTTTAAGGACAAATCAGGCAATGTATAAAATTCGAAAGATTATTGTAAAACCACAACAAACAAATGCCAAGGGAATCCTTAAAGAAACTGAGTCAAAAAGAAAAAGGTAATATTCTCCCATAGTAACTTCCTACATACTTAAGCTGCTAGTCCTCAATAGCACACTGACATCCTATTTCGATAACAGGGAGAAATTAAGTGGTACATGGGAGTCTCATACTAAACTTCAGGGAAGTTTAGAAGGGACCTTAAAGACAACCTAGTTTGACCCCCCTTGCCATGGGAAGGGATGCCTTGCACTAGACTAGATTGCTCAAAGCCCTGTCCAACCTGGCACTGAATACCTCCAGGGATGGGATATCAACAGCTTCTCAGGATAACCTGTTCCAGTAGCTTGCCACTCTCACAGCAAAGGATTTCTTCCTAATATCTAATAGAAATCAACTTTCAGTTTAAAACCATTACCCCTTGTCCTCTTGCTACATGCCATTGTATAAAGTCCCTCTCCAGATTTCTTGTAGGGCCCCTTTTGGTACTGGAATTCTGCTCCCCAAAGCCTTCTTTGCTCCAGACTGAACAAGGCCAGCTCTCTCAGCCTGTTTTTGTACTAGAGGTTCTCCAGCACTTTGACCATCTTCCTGGCCTTCTCTGTACTTGATTCAACAGGTCCATGTTCTCCTTGTGCTGGGGGCCCCAAAGCTAAATGCAGTACTGCAGATGGGGTCTCATGAGAGCAGAGCAGAGGGAAGAATCACCTCTCTTAGCCTGCTGGTCATGCTCCTTTTAATGTAGCCCAGGATGTGGTTGGCTTTCTGGGCTGCAAGCACACACTGCCAACTCATGTTGAGCTTCTCATCAACAAATACCCCAACTCCTTCTTCTCAGGGCTGTTCTTAATCCAGTCTCCACCCAGCCTGTAGCTCTGCTTAGGACTGTCCCAACCCTCGGACAGGATCTTACACTTGAACTTCATGAAGTTTGCACTGGCCCACCTCCTAAGCCTGTCAGGGACCCTCTGAATGCCATCCCTTCTCTCCAGTGTGTTGACCACACCACACAGCCTGACATAATGAGCAGACTTGCTGAAGGTGCATTCAATCCCATTGTCTGTGTCACCAAAGATGTTAAACAGCACTGGTCCCGATACCAACCCCTGAGGAGCACCACTTGTCACTGATCTCCATTTGGACATTGAGACATTGACCATAACCTGAGTGTGACCGTGCAGCCGATTCCTTATCCATTGAGTGGTTCATCCATCAAATCCATGCCTCCCCAGTTTAGAGGTCCCATTGTAGGAAGACATCAAATCTCCAAAAATAAACTCCCAACATTTTCACTCCTGAGAACATACCACTTGATAAGAAGCATGTTAACAGGATAGGAAACTGTGTATTTTTCTTTCAGTCTAGGGTTTGGATCTTCCTACGTCTGCGAAAGGCAGGGTAGGCATGAAAGGTATGAAAGGTATTGCGTGGTAGCTGCAACAGGATGTAATATAATTTGATGACCTGGAAAATCCCTTCCCATTATGTAACTCCAGCCCAATTAGAGTTCAGATTAGTAGGCAGTTCTCATAGTAAACGTAGTAAACAACACTGTGTATACTAAGTATCCAGTATTGTCTCAAAATACAGATGTTTAGGTTTTGACCTTGAATAAAGGATAAAAAGAAGCAAAGCACTGAATGATTAAGTATCCCCATTTTTTACATTAACCTTTAAGAACAAAATCAGCAACACATATGATTTAAGTCCTAACAAATCCTCTAGTTCCAGGATTAGACACACTCATGCTCTGCAACATTTTCGCCTGAATTGCTTTCCCATTATACCATGGAGTTTACACAATGTTACACCAAACTGCCATTTACAGCACCTGAAACAACTCCCATCATAGCACATTTCATAGCAATGCTAATAGATCCACATTTTAGAACTCTCTTAATTGATGAAAATTCTGTAGCTAAAGGATGAAATGAATGGCTAACACACCTGAGTTATTGTTTTCTGTGCAGGGACTGGAAACAGCAGGGAAGGCACAGAGGTACAGCAGATTGCAGTCTCCTATAGTCTTTATGTAGCAAAGTTACTCAGAAAACCCTGTTTATAATAAAGTAACTCCTTAACCTCAGTTTCTTGCTTACTTTTCCAGATGATCAGAAAATATTAAATGCTGGTAATTCAACTTTGTTTTCCAGGATTTTAAATTCTCACTATAGGCTCTTCAGGCCTCTTCAGTTATAAAAATCACATCAGTTTACAACTTGTTATTTTTTTAGGAATTAACACAGTATGAAGCACACAACATTTCAGTCTAATAATTCACTCATTTTACCATGTTTTATTAAACAAAAGATATATTTACAGTAATGTTCTATTTATTGGCTATAACCAAGAAAGCAAAAAATAAAACAGATTATTAAAACAATCATTCCTGAGGCATGATATCATCATAAGATCATGGAATCCTTTGAGAAAATAACTCTTTTTCTATTATCAACACATATATTAACATGTGTTCAGCTTCAACCCAAGTAATTACAAGATGATTAACAAAACTACATTCATACTAAAATAAGACCTGTATTTTTAGTTGTATAGATAAAAAAAAAAAAAAAAAAAAAAAAGAAAAAAACCCCAGGACTTTGTTAAAACTCAAATATTTATTTTGGGATTTAATTAAGTTTTTCCCTATAATTCTACTTAAAGTCTAATCACTGAAAAAAAACTCTGATTTTCCCAGACACTAGTTTTCCTACCCTAACACCACTCACTGAAGACCTCAGCAGCTGTACATCCTTCTCCACAATCCCTTCCCTCTCTCCATCACAGCAAAGCATAAGGCATTATTTGTGACAAGACCAGATCTTTCCACCCGCTGAAAAGTTTCAGAGAAATTAGCCTCCTTAGCTAGTTTCACTGGACCTCAGTTGTGGCTGCACAACAAAAAGCCTCTGCAATTTTGCTGCCTGCTTATCAGCTGAATACATTTAAGTCACTTTGGAGAAAGAGTGAACAGCTACTATTCTGAAAATAAAGCACACACATTAAGAGTGCCCCACATGATAACTTCACTCTTATCCACACAGGGAGACATGGATTTTCTAACAACCTGACAATCACATTGCTTGGAACAGCCACTAGTGGTGTCTCAACAACAATATTGGTATTGCAGCTACCACTAGTCAACAACTGTCATAATAACAGCAACAGGTAGAGCAAAGAAAAGCAGCAGGGAACCATCGTAGGCTGTGTTTTTTTGTTTTTTTTTTTTAAAGTGCAAACACTATTAGGATCATTAAAAATACTCTTAATGAAGGAAATATATTTTCCCTATGTTATGAAGCACTATTCTACTTACGCTTTTACAACAATGACTTCTACAGGTGTAATTCATGATATGATATTTATTTTATGGGTCTATGGTACAAACATGAATATTTACACATCCCAAAAGGCCACTACCAGACATGTAATATACAACTTCACAAAATCAAGGCAACTATAGAACTATCCTGTTTTAAATTCTAATACATTTTTTTGTAAAGCATTAATCACAGTTAACATATTTTCAACTACACAAGCAATGCATCATGCCACTTGCATAATCTCTGGATTAAGGATCAGCAGTCCAGACTAATTACTTTATAACTTGGGGAAAATAAAGTTGAGCAGAGAATAGCTTCACTCATTAAGAGCTTTCCAAAGTATCTAATAGCCAACTGTGTTAACAGATTTTTTTTTTTTGCTAATTGCAAAGCATATGTTGATTCTATAAAAGACTTTCATTACAGATAGATTTCAAAAAGAAGTAATCTCAAGAGGGAGATTACAACCCACAATTAAGACAGGGAGTGAAGATAAAAGGTCAAACATAAATGGTGTGGGGCAATGGGTAAAAGACCTCAGTAAAGACAAAACAGAGCAAAAGTCTACCTTCCTCAAACTTATGTACAACATTGCCCAAGGTCTGGGAAAAAAGACTGAACTATGGTCACAAAATTCTGACTGTGGAAATAACAGAAATGTGTTGGGAGATTTTGCATGACTAGAAAGCTGTGATGGACAGACTCCAACTTTTCAGGAGTGACAGGCTAGGAAGACTAGGGACACGAACTGCCTTCTGTGCAAAAGAGTAGCTCTGATTCAGGGAGCTTTTCTATAGGATGGAAGACAACCTCTTTGAGAGCTCATGGCTTAGTACTGGGTAAGAGGCCATTAAGGGTGTCATCCTGATGGGAGTCTGTTACAGACTACCTAATCAAGGTGAGGAAGCAGGTGAAACCTGAGGAAGTCTCTGTATCACAGAACCTTGTTCACATGGGCAGCTCTGACTTCCCTTACATCTGCTGGGAATGCAACATAACAAGACACAAGAAATCACAAAAGTTTTTGGAGCATGTCAGGGGATAATTGTCATATCCCAGGAGTGCATGTTCTGGGTGGAACAACCAAAGATGATACTCACCTGAATCTGCTACTCACTAATAAAAAATAAACTAGTAGGGGTTGTGGTAATCAGGGGTAATCTTGGTACTTACTACCTTAGCAACTATCCACACAAGTGAAGGCACATTAGCAGAGTATAGAACCTCAACTTCAAGAGAGCAAATATCACTTTATGCAGAGACTTGGTAAATGGGATCCCATGGGCAGCTTTTGAGTAGCAAAGTTGCTGAGGAAAGCTGGCTGATCTTTAAAGACTTCAAAGCACAAGGAACAGTTCATCCTTATGCTGCAGCAAACAAGCAGACATACCAAGAAACCAGTGTGGCTAAAGCAGGAAACTCATGGCAGACATATAGCTCAAAAAGGCAATTACACAGAAGGAATTCAGAAACACTGCTCAGGCATTTAGTAATCCTGTCAGCAGAACTACAGCTTGTCTGCAGCTGAGCCTCACAATGGACATTACGGGCAACAAGGAGAACATCTACTGCTGCACAAGCACTAGAAGGCTGAAAAAGGAAAATGTAGGCTCATTTCTGCATCAGACAAATGATTTAACAGCAGACAGATAAAGGATTAGGTACTCAGTGTTTTCCTTGGCTCAGACCTCAACAACAAGATCTCCTAGGCCTCTCTGCTTAGTGGAAGTTCAGGACGGGAAAGTACCAGCAGTGGGTAAGGATTGAGTCAGGGATCATTTGAGAAAGCCTGACCCATACCATTCTGTGGGATCAGGTGATCCACATTAAAGTGTGCTAGAGAAATCACAGTTGTCCTTGCAAGGTGACCCTATCATCTTTCAAAGGCTGTGGAGATCAGGGAAGATTTTGATCTAGTGACATAAAGTCAAGTGATCCAGCAATGCAAATAATTCTACTTCAAAACTGTACCATTTGATGCAGTGAGGGCAAAGTCTACATAATCACCTAAGGAAGACTGGCATTTTGCAGATATTGGAATACAAGAACACATAATACTGACTAAACTCATGAAATAACCATTAACTGTAGGAATTGGCTGTTCTGCTTCTGATAACTGAGAAAATTCAGATAACAAAACAAATGTTAAGACATTTTCCAATTCCTAAAACATTTAATGAAGTTTTTGCAATCCAAATCAAAAGCTGTGAGTCTTGAACATCCAACTTATTATTAACTTCCAATTTCAATTTAACTCAGCTTGTGTATCAATAATACAAAGAAAAATGGAAGTGACAAATTGTTATTAATATGGTGTAAAGCCTAAACAAATAATGACAAATTAATCCAGTCCTGTCTAGACCATACATTATCAAATTCACAGCTGAAGAATACCATATGGTTTCCATAAACAAAATCATAATCTTTAGAAGCAAACATCAATGTTAGATAATGTGTGCATTTAAATTTACAGTAGTCAGCTTTCAGATTATGAATTAATAAACAGAATTTTAAAGAAAAATTATTCATAGAGATACTTTCAGTACTATGTTACAAATTAAAGGTTTAAGATAATTTTTTGGAATTGCCAAGAAGCAGAAGCTGACTGTAAAACATCTCACTGTAGGGTATTTAAACATTTCAAACAAGAACATTTCCTTGTTTCCCAGAGCTACATGTAGAAGGCTGACTTTTAAAAAGGTTAATAGCACCCAATGGCATGCCCCTATCCTTACATACAAAATTTGAGGATGACCAGTTGTGATGGAAAGAACAAACATCAGCAGCCATCCTTTAAGGACACAGACCCTTCAGGACTCTGCTCTTCCATCACAGTGATGAAATCTGCCTTTAAATCTGTCTCAAAAGAAAGCTGGCAAGATGCAAATGTGCCAATGTATGCTACAAATCCCTGCAAAGGCACTGAGTGTTAAGGGAGCTCCTGACAAATTAATCTCTTTTGATAACTGTAGGGTCTTGAGATGATGGAAATTGTACTTTCCTGTACTGAACACCTTAAGGTCTTGTGACATATTTTTAAGTTCCTGTTCTCTCAAGAATTATTCTTAAACTAGCTTACCTCCTTCTACATCTCTCCTGAAATCTTTAAATAAATTAGTTGTTATGGATTTGAAATTAAAGCATCACATTTTATCACAAATTACAGCCCAGAGTAGTTGATTATATAGCTGTAAAAGAGGCATCAGAGATTTCACCAAGTTTTCTTCCAGCCTCACTATCCTCATTAAGTCTTCTATTATGCTAAACAAGGGAATTGAGATAAATTGATGGAACAAAAAAATGCAGAAGCTAGGACTTAATTCATGCTGCACCTGTTTTAATCAATCTTAGAACAAAAAAAGGTCTAAATTATAGCAAAAATATCTTTAGATTAATTATTTGCTATACAGTTTCCACAAAACAGTCTTACTTCTACTCTAGTGTGGCAAATCAAAACACCTATAGTTTATATTTGCTATAACTAGCAACTGTAACACAAGTAGCAATAATTACTCCCAAAATGTCATGTTGGTATGTTTGTTTTTCTCCTAAAAATATATTTTTTTCTCCTTAGCAAAAAATACTTCTTTATAACAAGGGTAGTCCTAGGCCAGTATTTGAAAATACCCAGCATCTTCATATCACCAACAGGACATGCACCACGTATTTCAGAGAACTGAATGGCAATATATTTGAACTGATTCCCATGCAGAAGGCTGGTTACCTAGGGACACTTCCATACTACTGTAGAGTATGTCTGGGCCTGACATTAGGAACAGTTTTGTATGAAAGAGTTTATAGCCAAGGGTGGCAATATATTTTACCCACAAGCAAAACCTAGCTATTAAAGAGAACTGGTTAAGCTCAGTCTTAAAAGTATGTAGCATGTTGTTAAATATTTTGAAAAGACAAAAAGCTTTTTCAGTTATAGTACATAATAACAAATTGCAGTATCTCACTTCTTGGGGGGAATGTATTGTTTAGGTTTTCAATGTGATGTGATTTCAGGTGGTTCTATTTTCCGAGGTGGCATAATACTTCATAATCTCCAGAAAGTGCTGAGCAGATACACTTTAAAAAGCAGAATCCTACAGTTTTTTTTGTATCTATTTCTGAAAATGTAAATGTATTTACATAATGGTCATTATTGCTGTCAATGTGTTTTGACAGTTTCTTGCACATTTTTCAAACCCCTGTTTCCTCATTTCCCATGGTGGTGGTGTGAAAATTCATTAGCATTTGACAAGTGCAGGTTGTTTGTTTTTCTTGTTGAGCTCCTTAAAAGCCTGTTGTGGAGAAGAACCTACCAAGAATCAGTATTTACTGGCCATTACAAGCTATTTAGTATAGAAAACCTGCATTACTGGCAAGCAGAGATGTCACAGCAAAGCACAGGTGATCCAAAAATTTTAGTGGCAGTCATTATAGCAGTCATACGACACAAAATATCTTTCTATCAATTCATTAAATGACACAGAACTACTCTGAAATATTATGGGCTTGCCAGACAAATTTGGCCAGTTAAATCTCAATTTTGGAATAAGTTTTATGCAGCAAAATCCTTGTGGTCATGTAGAATTTACTGCAAGATAACAATGAAGGTGATCATTGTTAACTAGGCACAAATCTCTCATTTAAAATTTGATGCAAGAAATTCCTATATTTCTTACAACACCTCTGTACACCTTCACTTTTCAAGTTAGTAATTTCACTGCAATCCATTGTTGTGTCTTACTGCAAAGCAGAGGCCCACCCACAGAAGTTTTGTTGCTGTAGCTTCCCACAAGTTCAATATCAGGCATAATATCATATCCCCAATTTTAGTTTCTATTTCTGTTTTGTTCAGACATCTGCATTCAAAATATATGAATGAACACAGCACTTCTGGTACCCATTGCAAACACAGCAAATGAGTGCAAAATACCCCAGGCATCTCTGCAGCAGGATCTTGCTTTTCTGGAAGACCATGTGTACTTGTTGCTTTGGCTGCAAGACCATCAAGTGAGGAAGGCAAGTTCTAAAGGGAGGAAGGCTGCAGGTAAGATCTTCAGGTCTGAGATACAGATGCTTCAACAACTTCCAAATATCAATCCTTATCACTACGGAACATTAAATCTCTTTTCAGTTTGCAAAATTAGAAAACTAATCACTTACCAAAGCAGACATAACAGCTCCTTAACTAGAGATGTACCACTTCCTGTTGGGTTTTTGGTTTTTGTTTGTTTTTTGTTTTGTTTTGTTTCTTTTTTTATTTAAGACTAAAATGAAAACTATTTAAGCTTGTTGTGGTTTAATCCCAATCCGCGCAGCTCATTCACTCACTCTCCCCCTTGCTCCCCCAACTCCCAGAGAGTTAGGAAGGAGAATCCAAAGAATGTAGCTCCCACGGGTTGAGATAAGAACAGGTTAATAACTAAGGTATAACACAAATCTCTACTGATACTTCTAATAATAGTAATAATGATAAAGCAAATAACAAGTGAAGAGAATACAACACCTCACCAGCCACTGACCCATAACTCACCCCACCCTGCCCGACCGAGCACCGACCGATACCTCCTCCAACCCCCAGAGCCCTTTCGGATAACTCCCGGTTACATCCTGGGTATGATGTGCTATGGTATGGAATACCTCTTTGGCTAGCCTGGGTCAGGTGTCCTGTCTCTGCTTCCTTCTGGCCTCCACTCCTTCCTGGCAGAGCATGAGGCTCATGAGTACTTGGACAAACCAAACATTTGAGCAGTAACTCAAAACATACTTGCTATCAGCAATCATTCTCAGTCCGAAAGTCAAAACACAGCACTGCACCAGCTACCAAGAAGGAGAAAAAATACTGCTACTTCTGAACCCAGGACGAAGCGGATGGATTTATCTTTTCCTTTTTTCTTCCAAAAATAGGGGCTGCACATGCAATGCAAGTGAAGATCCCTCTCTAGTCTCATTTCTAACCTTTGACCTTTCCCCAGCTACAGTTTCAATTTAATATGAGGTACTCGAGTTGAGTATTCAAATAAACTTAATATAATGAAATGCTAGGTTACTTATTATGTTAACCTCATTAGCATGAGATTAATGTAGTGATAAATAGATTGAAATGTCTTTAACTGATGACAAACTGAAAATGGTGCACTAAAGAACTCCCTTCACTAATTTAAATAAGAAACCAATTTCAGTTTTCTAATGAATTTAATGTGATATGAAAGCTGTATCTAGCCTTCAGCTAAATAAAACTGCATTTTTCTTAGTTCATTTTAAATACAATTGTATGTTTTCTTATCAAGCAGATGCTGTTATATTTACCTCTTATCTACCGTCATTAATCTCCTTGTTTTCTCATATAAACTACAACTACACAACTTCTCCCATAGACAGAAGAGAAATCTGGAATTTTGATCAACAAGGAATACAAAAGGAAAAAGAATTCTGAAATCAAGAGAGAAGAATTCACAAATTTACATATGTTCTTGTAATGATAAATACCTCAGTTCAATATTATTTTACCCTAAAATGGTGCCTGTTACTAACGATAAAGCAGATTAAGTTCTTCTACAGATCCAGAAATAAACATTACTAGTGGCAGAGCACAAATTGAAAGCCTTTTCTTCAAGGTAAATTTCCCAAGGAGATACATTCTAATATGGAATATATTTGACTCTTGCATCTTCAATGGCTTAGTCTCACTTCATTCTTCTTGCACATCACAAGTATTTTTGGTCTTAACTGTTTATTTCTTAATGTTTTTTACACATTTTTCAGTTTCATGAATATCTATTACTATATGTAGTGTGAGATGGTAAAGTGCTTAAAAGCAAATAGAGAAATAAACATCTATTTCATGAGACTGAAATTCTGTTTGTAGGACCTTCAGAAGATTTGTGGGAGTGTGGCAATACTTAGCTGTACAAATACATGGCTACCAATCAGCAGTGAAACTTCAGTGTTACGTATATGTCATGGTTTAAGCCCAGCTGGTAACTCAGAAAAACGCAGTAGCTCACTCACTCCTACCCCTTTTTCCCCTGCTCTTGGAGGGATGGGGAGGAGAATCAAAAAAATGTAACTCCTACAGGCTGAGATAAGAACAGCTCAGTAACTAAGGTATAACACAAAACCACTACTGTTGCCACCAATAACAATAATTATAACAGAAATAACAAGGGAAGAGAATACAACTGCTCACCACCTGCCAACTGATACCCAGCCCGACCCAAGCAGTGATCTAGCTCTTCCGGGTAACTGCCCCCAGTTTATATACTGGGCATGATGTATTGTGGCATAGAATACCTCTTTGGCTAGTTTGAGTCAGGTGTCCTGTTTCTGCTTCCTTCCGGCTTCCCCTCCTCCCTGGCAGAGCATGAGACTCAGAGTCCTTGGTCAGAGTAAACATTACTTAGCAACAACTAAAACCATTGGTGTTATCAGCACTGTTCTCAGGCTGAAAGTCAAAACCACAGCACTGCACCAGGTGCCAAGAAGGAGAAAAATGACTGCTGCTGCTGAACCCAGGACTAAAGGTATTTTACCCAGAAAAAAAAGGTATTCTCTTTTCTCCTCAAGTATATGTAGATGTGTTTTCTGCTAAGACAACTTGCCTGCTTGTACAGGGTCCCTATTCACATTTTGAGCTGGCCTCAAGATGCTACTTGCAGCACTCCAAGTGGCACGGTTAGATGTTTTGATTATCAGTTCCATTAAGTCCCATCAATTTCTGCCGAATGATCTGGATCCTTGCCAGTAATGCAATCTGCTATTTCAAGAGCTACAAGCTCCCAGAGTAAAAGCAGACCTGGACTGACTTTACATCATCAATCATGGTGACCCTTATATTTAAAGGCCAAATCTGAGACTCTGGAGGTTGATTTAGGGGTAAGAAGATGGAAAATATTATTGAATCTGCCAATACATACAAGAAACAAAAAAGCCAGACACCTGCATAGATTGAAATTTTCCTTTGAAGATTTCTGCAATACAATCCTAGAAAAAAAAACATTAAAAAACCCCAAAAAACACCCAGACCCCAACTCTAATACAATTGAATGTTTCTATTAAACACTCTAAATTGCAAATTGTGAAAATAGAGCCACAGGTGTATCTACTTCACTAAATTTATATAAATCCTCCTTTATAGAATTTAGTATGTTAATCTCAGAGCTAAATGTCAAATTGCTTCAGGAAAGAAGACAGTCTTAAATTCAGTAGAAAGACTGTATCATCTGATATCAATTTGAACAGAACTGAAACATTGGAAAATAGTTAAATAGCTCACAATGTAAATCAAATTGGTTTCAGTTAAATAGAATAATGCATAGGAGTCTTCAAATTCCAGCTGGATATACTGCCTGACCCACAAGGATTTAATTTATTAATCATGATTAAGGTTGATTTGACAATTCTGTATTTAACCAAAGACCATAACGTTTTTCTACTCAAACTGCAGAATGATACAGAGCTTTTCTCAGGACCACAAAAAATGTATACCCAAACCAACCAACAAATTCTTCACCTGTGGTGCTGATTACAAAGGAAGTTACTGTTTCAGGAAGCTGGCTAAACTAACATGAGGTTACCCTGTCTTATTAGAAAAAGACAAAGAACTGCTAGAATCAGGGTTTTTATACAATTGTTTTCCCACTGATACAGAACACTGAAGACAAACTGTGCTGGCAATTGGAGCTTGGATAACAATTCTGCTAGCCTTGCACTTGCTATGTGTATCTCACCCATGCAAATACAGTCTGTATGGCTATGGCTTCAGATGCCAGGTAAAATAAACATTTTTATAATTGGGCACATTTCTTCTTTTAGAAAAAGCAGCAACCAGGGGAACATCTTATTCAATTTTCTTGATGTCTGAATGTTTTCATAAAGCCTATGTACCAGATCTAAACCACTGAGTGCACGACACACTTTTATATATCAGAACTGATTTTAACACTCCATAAATGTGTGACTGCATACCTCATGAAACAGCAAAACACATTAATAACAGCAACTAAAAGGGTTAAATGCTATTTGTATCTGACTTATATTCCACATCAACAAGAAATTTGCCAGGAAACAACAAGAGTATTCTAAGTACAAGCTTTACGACTTTATGGATGCATTTACTGTTATGATGTTTCTAAAACATGATAATAGTAGCTTATTATTGCATGATCAATAAAAGATGTTTTCCTGGCCTCAGCTAGTATATTGCCTGGGGGGGGGAGGGGGGGGGGAAGTAAAAAGAGGGGATAGGGATCTAACTCAATACATCCATAGGGGAGAAGTTTTTTCATCCACTTACAAAGAGTGACCACAAATTTGTCACTGATATCTTAGAACTGCTGTAAAACAAGACTGAGAAACTCTGCACATAGATAAAAGACTTGAAACTTCCTTCCTTTTACTAACATTCAATTTTCTGCATTAATTTTTGGGACAAGAGTACTTGTTATGCTTGTTTTTTATAATAAAGTGATCTTGATAAGACTGCATCACCATGGAATGCCAATATATTGACAAAGTGTAAGCTGGAAACCAGGCTCATATATTCTTACCACCATAGTGCAGCTCCACAGAAATTAGCCTTTGGAGGTTTTTTGCCCTCCTTTCCTAGGGTTCCCATGTAAAGCCTAAATTGTATCTTTCTCTGAATCCTTGTTTTCAATACTTAAAATTTCAATTAGGCATTTTGAATAATGCTGATTTTGATGAATCATTAAAAAGAAATTATCAATCAGTCTTCTGCCTCTGTTTGGAAAAACAAGATGTCACATTGAATAGCCTCAACAATAAGCATCTTGGCATTGTAGTTAGTTTTCACTGATGGATCAATGCTTTGACTCATTTTAATTAGAGATTTTTCTTCCCACAAAAAAAATGTTATATTGAAAACACATACACCTCAGTGTAGCTGTATTATGGATGTCTCAGCTGCAAGTGTTGGGAGAATGCAGATATAGAACATTTAAATAAAAATAGATATAAGACTTAGAGAACAACATACAGCATGAAGGCCCCTCTACTACCAGATGCAATAGAATTTGGATTGATGCACAGAATTCTATCCATTTGTAAAGTCACCCACTAATATGAAATAGGTTTTGCGACTGAGACTATGGAAGCTCTTAGACACATAGGTAGCCATACTATCCATCTCACAAAATCCTAATGTTGTCAGTGGTAACTAATAGCAGAAAATATTTGTCATTCCTTAAGTTATTAACTACATTTTAAGCAACAAACACTATAATAAACACACTCATTAACTTTTGACTTGTTATAAGCACTTCCACAACTTTCATTCCAGCAGCCTTACAAGACTTGCTCAACTGAACCAACTGAGGAACCTCAAAGTCACACAAAACTTTCTTCAAAAACCCACGCACTCTTTTCTTGGAGATTACATACTCTGACAAAGACATTAAACCTTTCTGCAATTTGTCGAATTCCATCACTAAAGCACAAAAGTAAATAAAATTGAACTAATAAGGATTATTCACTTGGAAAAGTCACCTTATTGTTGTTTGATATTGCTTTCTCAAATTCTCTATAATCTGACACAATTTTTATAGGAGTCCTACTATACATATAAATTTAAGTAGATCTGATGCACAATAAAAAAAAAAGTAAGTTCCTACTTCGTAACTTAGCTTTACTTCTTTTCTTCAGTGCTTCTGAACAACCAAAGTAGGTACATATTGTGGTAACAGTTCAGAATAAAAGTGATCTTTACAATGTCCTTGTTCCAGTAGAAAACATTCTCAGAACTGGGTGACAGACTACCCTCCTGGGCACCTGAAAAATCCTAAGAAAAAGACCATCACAGAAACAGTGGGAATTTGAAAAGAGAATTGAAATAAATACTGCTATGCTGCACTTTATGGTCCTTAGCTGCATAGCTTCTTTCAACAAAATGAAAATTACAGTATTTTTTGGAAGCTAGGATAAATATAGAATATTTGTATGCAGTTTCTAAGTGCTTGGTTCCAGTTAGCACTGCATTAAAAACAAAATATACAACCAGCAAAAGACAGTCATGCTGTACTGACAAATACATCGAAACAATGTGTTTCATATTCACATTTTTTCCTGAATAGAGGTAGTTCTAGCAAATAACTAAAAATATCCTAATCTAATTACATCTGAATTGTGCTGAAGTAAGATCTCAACACTTAGATGGATTCATTTAAGCTAGGCATCAGGAAGCTCTTAGGGTACTGTTGAAGAAGTAAGTAAAGCTGGTTTGAACAAGAATGCATGACTTCAGAGATACAGTCATAGTACAAAGTGCATAACTTTTGGTTAATGGGACTGTTAAAATCCCCCAAGTAGCTGTAGACCAGTAATTTCCTCCTTAAAGGTTTTAGTAAAGAACAATGTGATCAGCAAAACTGCTGTTCTTGACACTATACACAGCCAGAGCCCCAAACCTCCAAGCACTGGAAGAACCCTAGGTTATAGCATTAACTCTTCCCTTTTCCAATACCAGTACTTCAAACACTGTTCTAGCCTTCCATCTATTTTCAGACTGTAATGGAGCCACACCACACTATAGGTGCAGCTTAACCTTTGTGGTTGTTCCTGTGTTATGAGGAAAACAGCGCTTCACAGACCTAGCTGTCTGTAAGGCAAACTGCTCATCACCATCTTCGTTTTGGACAAGCCAAGCTTTGACAATCCTGACACCTACTCTGGGAATCTATGGTAGATAGTTTTGCAATTATGTCCTCTTATTAAAAATATGTATACACTTAATGTTATTCTATTTGGATACCCAAATAAATTGGAAGACTTTGTGAAACAAGCATGCCAGTAAACTCATATGAATTTGTCTTAGAGTGAAGGGTAAAAATTTGACATTATTCTCTGCTTCTTGAAACAGATGTTGTACTCTAATACTATATTAAGACACAATGTCGTTTTTAGGGAAGAAGGAATGCTTGAATTTAGTGATGGTGAGAGCACATGAATTATTATTTGACCAGCTTGATTCCAGGCCTCATTAGGGTACCACACAAATTGTATTATTTTTGCATAAATATTTGCATGAGTTTTGCAATTCTGTCATAATTTTGGCTGATGACAAAGCTAGGTTTATAGCCCTTCTGGTTTTGCTTGCTTCTGAAACTGCATACCTACAGTACTCATTTGACCTTTAAATTGCATGAGTCTATTTTTTAAAATGCTCGTTGATGTATAATGTCACAAATCACCAGATCTTAGCTTGCTACAAACTTCATACTAAAATTTTTGGATAAGTAAAACAAATATTTTTGAAATCTTGATAAGTGAAACCAACAGTAAAATCCTGAGCATTTTTGAGCTGCAATTCCAGAAGTGTTTGCAACACTGTTTATCATGAAAAAAAACCTAACAGTTAAACAAAACTCCTCACCACTGTACCTTTATGGATACTCAGGAAAAATCATCTGGCATTCTCTAAATACTGCTATTACCCCTAATTTGAAAGCAATTGATACATTTGTGTCTTTCCCTTCTCATCCACAGAGAACAGGTTGATGAGCTAAAAGCACCTTGCTGGCCTTGCTTTAGGAGTAGCTGCTGCATCTCCCAAATGTATCAATACATGTCCATTTCACACATTTCATAACCAAACAGTAGGTTCAGTTACTCCAAGCTCTTCAATCTTGTTTCTAGGGAACTCTTCAAAATAAGTACTGAAGTGTAAAAGTAATGTCAAAGAAAGTAAATTAATGCAATACAACCATATGAGTCAGGAGAAAATGCAGTTTGCAAAGGCTTGAAGACTCTGTAGAAATTTACCTATGTAAGTCTGAATGCTAACAAAGCAGTACATTGAGACACGGGTTTATTCCCTTTCTTCACCTTTGCAAGATTTGTAATTGTATGAACTTTTTCAATTCCGAGGATGAAAATGACGTTAGGGAAAGAACTTTGGCATCAAAGAGGGCATGATTTATTCCAGGTACAAGAAATCTGTATAACAGTGAATAATAGTGATTTGGAGGGTATTTTAGTAGGTTATATTAGGCTGCAATTAAATATCTAACGAAGACAAGCAACATCATTAACATTACTGAAGAATCTCATAATAAAGTTTTTGGGTTTTTTTATCAATTACTGCTTGCAATCTTAGTACTATTTTGACTGTGACCCTTTATGACCCTTCCCTTGTATCTCAGGAAACAGTGAAGCAAACATTGATATCCTTGGGGGAAAAAAACTCACACAAAAGCCAACATTCTTTCAACTTGTCACAAGTGAAAACATATGGCTTTACTGAGTCCACCTACTTTAGCTCCTGCCTACAAACGAGACTTGCACCATTTTGCGACCAAAAGTACTATGCTTAATGCAAGTCCTTTTGCATACTCACCCCAGGAACAGTAGTCTGAGCAAAGCTGACGCAGTTTAGATTCTACTTCTACCTAGCCCCAGCATGTGCAGGTCAGAAGATGCATGTTCTGAATATTTTTCACCTAAGTTTTATGAAAAGCTCTGTTATGAGTCTTGGATAACAAAACACCCATCCACAGAAGTAGCCCAGAGGGAAATAAAAAGATAGATAATACAGCTTTTATTCACATAACTATTGTAAGACTTGACTTGGTAGGCTAACATGTCTGGGAATTAAATCTGTATTCTGATTATTCACTGTTATACAAGCTCTTGACACTACCAATATATGTACCTCTAGCGGTAGGTCACTATCAGGATTGCCATTATTGATCTTTAGAGCCAGTAACTAAATCCATCTGTAGGTTTCTGCATGATCTATCTTGATTTTCCACAGCCTCATCCTCCCACCTAAACCTATTAAACTGTCATCTGTGGGTTTTTATCATTTTTACTTGAGGGCCCAAATAAACTTTGCAGTTCTAATATTTAAAACATCCAAAACTATGCTATTGCATCCTGAAAACTTCATTTCGCTTCATAATTTGTCTCCTGTTATCTTGGCCATGAAAGATAGTAGATTTAATAACTTTTAAGCAGTGGGATATCAGAAATGCCAGCATTAGAAATATTTAAATTAGACATTTGATATGTAATTCTTCACTTCTCATCAAATGTCTTCAAGCTTTTGTTGCCCACTTCAGCAAACAGAGTTATTCTAGTCACATTTTTAAGGTGTTTTCTTTGATGTGCAAATAAATTAAAAAGTTCAGATAAGAGAATTCAATATATTTTGTGTACTTCACGTCAGCAAATCAAATAGATGATGAGAATTTATTTGGTACTGAAGGCATAAAATGTCAGAAAGCATATTTAAAATTAAATGTAGTAATTGCAGGAAAAGTGTGTGTTAATATGCTATTATAATAACAACAGGAGACTGCAGATGAAAGGGTAGAAATAAATTTAAAATATCTCTGCTAGTTATAACCAAGCACAGCACATGGAAGCAATATGGTTTTTATAGGTACAGAACCACTAGACATACTTTAAACAAAGCAATCTCATGTTTTTCTTGAGAATTTAGGTACTATAAAAACTGAGGTGATTTTGTTTTAGTTACAATGTCTATAAAGATAATTATATCTACTTACAATGATTAGTTAGTAATAGACTTGCACTTGGAGCAACCTAAATTAGGCTAAAAATAAAAGTTCTGACCTATAAAAGTTACATTTTTGCCTACTTTTCAGCTATTCAGTTGGGCTATATTTAAGTTAGAGAAAATACTTAGAGGTGTTTTTGGTTCCTGACAAGGTCACAAAATTGCTATCAAGCAACATGAAATTTCAATAACCAAGTGAGTAAACCATAACAAGAGTCACATCAGAATCATGAGATTGTGCTGCATATTGCATTCTGGATAGATACTCTGTAATTAGTTTAAAGAGGTTTGTGAAATGAATGATTTAAGAACAAAAGCCCCACCATTACACTTAATATTTTCTCTTATAAATTGTTCAGGATACAGGATTTAGCTCATCCTGGAGCTTTTATTATTATAGACAAGACTGTACATTCCCTATAAAGCCATCTATCTAAATCTTGAGCTGAATTAGGAGTCTTGTTCTGCTGTTCCTCTACTCCACCCTCTAAATAGCATGAAAATACTACAACACTCCTGTTTTTTTCCCCTTTGTAACCTATACTACCCAGGGGACAGGGATGCCTGTAACTGCAAGGATTAGTTGCAACAGGATGTTTTGAATATGTAAAGTTTATTACTGTTTTAGAAGTGTTTAGTATTCCATTTCACCTGTTGCATTAATTCATATTGATTCCAAATGTGTATTTCGCTGATTGCTGGCTAATTTTTCATCATTAATAAATCACTAAATTTATTAAACCCCTTTAATTCTGATTTGGTTAGCTGTATTAACCAAGCAGTGTTTGCCTGGGACAGGTGCCAGCCCAACAAATGTAGAAGTGATTCTTAAAAATCAAAATTCATGCAGATAAAATGTATTTCCTCCTTTATTTATTTGCATGCAACTCCAGCTGGAATGTGCAACTGCCACAGGAGACTCACTACTCACATTTAGTGTGCTGGCCTTTCTCTAGCCTTACAGAATGTCATGGTTTGAGCATGTTTTGAGGGTGTTTTTGTTCAAGGTTTTTTCCAGCCAGGTGGAGGAGGGGAGGCCGGGAGGAAGGAGAGACAGGACACCTGACCCAGGCTAGCCAATGAGGTATTCCATACCATAGCACGTGATGCCCAGGATGCATACTGGGAAAGAGAGGGCTGGAGGGGGGAGCTGGGGAGGAAAATGGAGGAGGGAGCACGCGGTGCTCAGCCGGGCAGGGTGGAGTGAGTTATGGGTCGGTGGCTGGTGGGGTGTTGTATTCTTTTCACTTGCTGTTTGCTGCATCATTATTATTTGTAGTAGTAAATGGCAGTAGGGGTTTTGTGTTATGCCTTAGCAATTAAACCGTTCTTATCTCAATCCGTGGGGGCTACATTCTTTGGATTCTCCTTCCTAACTCTCTGGGAGTTGGGGGACTTGGTTTAAACCACGACACAGAATTTCTAAAGGGGAAAAAAAGCCTTCTTTCCAGATTGTTAACTATGATAAAAAAATGGAAGATAACAAAATAGAGGGTAATTTCATGTAAAATAAAAGAAAGTTTAAGTTTGGGGCTTTTTTTTTTTAGTTTTATTTTTCAACTGCTCCAGGTCAACATTTACCTGAATTTTTCCAAGAAGGTGAAAGATAAATAGGCATATTCTGAGCTATATCCTGAGTATCAGGTAAAAGGTATAGCAGATGACCTAGTACAAGTTAGAAATCCTGAGTACACCAAAAAGAAAATATCGGTCTCCAGAAGTGTCTCACACAGTACTTCCATACAACTACAGTGATGCATCACAGTACTGTTGCTGCAAACATGTAGGATTCTCAGATTCTACTGCCTTAAGTCTTACTGTGATTAAACAGTTGCTCCTTAGAAAACTGCTCTGGAATTTCCCACTCACTGCTGAGATGAGGAACTGGAGAAATAACTTGTATAAGATAAAATTTATATTGATCCATTTTATTTATATTTCTGGAAAGTTTCATATGAGCTCATAGCTCATATTGTGATTCTACACAATTTCTATGTAGAATGTGTATTTGTGACATTTAGGAGCAGAGCAGTGAAACAGAAACATCCATTTCCCAGCAAACAAAACTCTGAATTACTTCAGGCATAGAAGCAACTTGTTAAAAGATTTAAAAATCAACATCTGTCTCAGAAAGCTGCCATAGAAAGCACTGAAGATAAAACATCCTAAATAATGCTCAAAAAATTTGGTCATAGAATTACTGATCTGAATTTCCTGTATTTACCCTTAAACATAAGTTAATCAACACTTCTATGGAGAGGGGGAAAGAAAATCAGAAAAAGAAAGCTAGAATCTTTAACTGCAAAAAATTATTTAAGGTTTTGTTAATATAAATGCAAAATTGCTTCCCAAAATATTAAAAGATATTAATGAAAATCTGTAAAATTATGACAAAGATTGCATACCACCAACTAGTTTTAATGACTTACCTTCTTTCCATCCTTTAGGCTGAAATTGTATCAGTAATATGTGCTTTCTGGTTCTCCTAGCTGCCCTGAGTGTTTTCCATATCTAATGGTCTTTATAGTGTTTATTTAGTTCTCCCAAAGCTTCCACCTTAGAGAAGAAAAGCATGAATGCCAGAGGCTTATTAGTTTTTTTCTAGACCATCGTCTGTAGTACTTCAAAGTCACCATGCATGTTTAAATTGCTAATGGAAAACAGCAGTGATCCAGAGTGTGGTATGTTCTAGCAGCTTCCAGATGCTTTAGTACTTAGAGTCATATACTGAGATGAACATTTCCCCCACAGATTTTGGTGTGAAATATCAATTTAATCTACAGACAGATCAATTTGCAATAGCAACAGGAAAGTTGAAAAGTGACTACGTTTAAAATACTTCAAAAGAAGACAGACAGGATCTGATGGGACTACCTATGACAAAAGTATAGAAGGTACACTCCGGAACATAAGCACAGAAGTTAGTCATTACTCTTACAGCTCAAAATTATGGAGAGTTTTCCCATACATTCATTGAGAAAGACAGAGCAGAGGAACTAGATCAGTTTGTATGCCTTCTATAAGGAAAAGGAATTATTAAATAAAATAAAAAAAAAAAAGAATAGATGTGGAATAGCAGCATTCATACAAAATCTCTTAGGGAACTCACACAGCAGCTGCAAGACTACAGACTAAGGTGTGCAAGCTATTGTGCCAGGAGACTACTACACTTGCCAGGGTAACCCTTGTCTACCAAAATCCAGGGGATTTTCAGGGGATTCCAGGGACTTCTGACTGATGAGTCCGATTTCCATCTCTGGTAAGGTGGAGAGTCTACAGTGAAACATACAGTCAGAGCATATACATAAACTGTTTGTTTGGAAAGGGACAGTCTGGCTTTCTGGCAAGGGAAATCTCTCTCAACAGTCTGCCAAAGCTCTTGAAAAGGGTCAGATATCACATGGGTATCCAGCAGGCATACCTGGATTTTCAATAAGCCTTTAACAAGGTTTCACAATAGAAATTGCTACAGAGACTGATCTGCCATATGATTTGGGATCCTTCCATAAATTAAAAAGCTGATTAAGAGAGCAGGAGTGAAGGAAGAACTTACTGCTTCCTGTTCGGGGCAGAGGCAAATTAGTCCTGAAGCCTACAGACATCAGTGCTGTGATTGATTCATTTTATTCACCATTCACTGCAGAAAATGAAGTGCACTGTCAGATTTTCAAGTCTACCAACAACACTAAGCTTTTCTAGGTAGACAGGTGCCATAGCAATGGTCAGTACCTCCCTAAGCTGAGTGTGCGAGCATCAGATGGCAGGTGAGCATCAGGGCAAACAGCTGCAAGGTTGTACACAACAGAAAAATTATCTGAAACATGACTATGTGATGCTGAACTCTAAACCCCATACAGCTCTGGATCCTGGAGTCACCAAAAGTTTCACTGGGGTTCCTTGAAATCTTTCAGTCAAGGTATAGTGGCAGACAAAAAGCCAACACATTTGGCATCCCTAGAAATGATACAGGAAAAACACAATATAAGATTGCATTGAAGGCAGTTCTGATGCCCATATCAAAATGCAGCTTGAGCAGCTGCCTCATAAAGAAAAGTTAGAAAAGTCCAGAACTTTAATTTTGAGAACCAAAAAGCTGAAGCGGATGTGATTATGTTTCAAAACATAAAAATGCTGTATAGTGTAAAGGCAAAACTATTCCAGCCAAATCCTGCAATACTGGAAATAGGGGCACTTAATAGATTTATGAAATACCACAGAGAAGACTGTGAACTTCAGGGACTTGGTTCTGTCAGGTTACAGATGCAGGCTCTATGTTCTGGGTTCAGCATAGCAGGTTTAGAAGGTGTTTGGATAAATTCAAGGACCACAGATTTGTAAACAGATATTAAATCAGATTAGGCAGGGAATTAGCCTCTGATGCCCATAACATCATCCTGGACACTATAGGATGGGAATGGAGGCAGTGAGGAGGTTCCCAAGATAAATAGCTTCTCATTTTGTCACTGGGCATAGGAAATTGGGCTAGCCAGACCACAAGTCTGACTCAGTAATCCTTAGCTTAGTTTCTTATTTGTGTGGAGCAGAAGTTTAATCACTGCAGTAAAAAAGGGGCTCCTCTCCCTTTTTACCTTGGTTATGCACAGCTGCACCTTTTCAGCTTACAAGTGAAATGGCATGCTTCAATTCCAGCCCCTGGCATGCTATCATGCAATTAGTTTGTACGATATGAAAACACAGCTCAATTCGTAATGCATGTTCATGTTTACATTACTTCCAAGTTTTAGCAACAGGTTTATAGATTAACAAATTAATTTTGAAAACCACAGGGTTTTTTTTTAAAGACCTTGCTTCCTTTGATAAGTTTCTTTTAGAAATACAGTCTCTACTATTGGTAGCTAGCTGAGTAATCAAACCTGGCATCAAACATTAAGTTATTATTAAAACTATTTAAATTATTTAAATTCCTCTACATATAAGACCAAGTAGCTTGAGTGCAGAAAACGCCTACTTAGGAGTCAGGGATAAAAGAAAAAAGCACCAAGAGATTTATAGGAATTTTATCTCTTGGGCTGAGTGGGGAGGGAAAAAAAACTAAAAAAAAAAAAGAAAAAAATCCAAACCAAAACACCACAACAAAAAAAGGCTGATCTATAGCACTGGACAAAGGTAATTTTGTTTAAACTGTTCGGAAGCATGTGTAATGTTAACAAGTCAACATGCTCCTTTAAGCAGATGTCCTGGTAAACACATCCCATTTCCCTCAGAAAGCTGGCAATTGTTGGGTTGGAGGTTTTGGGGGTTTTTGATAGGTGCAATACTTCTATGAATTTAATAGGATTAATGTTCTCTTTCTCATACCACAAAGCTTTACTGAACACTTATCAGTTTGATGTTCTAAGGTTTTTCCTATTTTTGTTTTAAGACCTCGTACTGTCCTTCTGAATCCAGGCTGCTTTTAAGACCTCAGTCAATTTCAGGTGGTTCCTCCACTAAATGACATGCCTAACAACATCTGTCACATATGAATGGAAACAATAAAAGTTAAATGTAGACTTACAATCAAGTCTGTACATCAAGGAATCAAAAATAATCAAGCAGGTAGTAATAGCAGAAGTTACCATTCCTGACATTTACAGTAACGTTTCAATAACTTTCAGTAAAGTGAATTTCCAAATACTCTGTCTTTAAAAGACCACAGACATCCTGCTTGGCAATGGTACTAGTAAACATTCCTTTGAATTAAATTACTTATTTAACTATGTTCTAAATACTGATCTACATGAAGATGAATGTTTTTCCTTCAAGTCATTTGCCTACGGTCTTCCTTTCCTTTTGCACAGTGACATTTTCTTTCTGAACTACAAGGGCTAATCAGCTTTCCTCTGATACTTTCAAGTCCTCAGAAGTCCCCTTTCTTTTCCCATTGATTGGAAAAATGTATCAGCCTTAATAAAGACAGTAATTAGTTTCCTTTCATTAGAAGGAATGAAAAAACAGTGCACAGTTGAATGACTGCGGTCACTACTAAATGAATACTTATGCCAGTGATGAAGACCAACATTTATTCATGGCTTGTGAATAATCAGTTCTCACAGGCAAATGACGAAGAGGTAAAACCAGCAAAGTTTGTTTAGGATAGAGCACACATTACACCAATAAAGAATATACTGTATGAAAATCTGTGGAGCCATTATCTGATCTACATCCTTTCATTTCTTTGCATCTTTTGTTTTTCTTTATGGACATAAGTTCTTCAGAAAAAAATCAGATGTGTAAAGCAGAGAAAAAAAACAGAGCTAATCATATGTCCAGCTGCTTTTGAAAATTCCTGCATAACCAGATGAGCAACAAGATTAAGTCAATTGAGCAACCTTAACTCTCCCAGTCTCAGGGAGGTCTGCTGCATAGTAGCAGAGAAATATCTCCCATGATATTCTTCAGCAAATAAAACTCAGATAAACATAGAATGGCAATAAAGCATTCCAATACATTCATGGTAAATCTTTTCTGACTTGGTATTAGGGACAGGAACTCTGAGAATAGAGGTGAATAACCAACCCTGTTAATGACTATCAGTATAGAATCTTGGCAATACAAAAGTTTGGTTCAAATAGCGTTCTGGGAACCTGACATCAAGTTTTGGGACTACTACCTACAAGAGGTGTAGGATTTGGCCAGAGGCTATTTAAGGCAATTCAGAAAGCAGAATGCTAATGCATTTCTAGCTACATATCTCAAGATCATTAATTCACAGTGCTTTTCTCATGGCTTCTCAATTTTGCATTCAGAGAAGGCATAAATTTTAATTATCAGCCACCTATAACAGCTTGTAAACCACAACTAAAAAGGAAATATAATTATTTTTACAAATAACATTGCTATTAGCTACAAGTAGTTTTGGAAACATCACAGTTAATGAACATTTTTGCTAGATACGTCACAGCCTCATAAAGGTATCTACAAAAATTATTTCCGTCCAAATTGTGATCATTCTGTAGAAATAGATAATAGGCTTAGTTAGCTTTAGGGTTACATTATATTAAGAGCTGTTAAAGAAAGCAAAGTGTGCTGCTGAAAAACATTCAATACATTCTACCATAGCCTGAAACATGACTTAAAGGTAGGGGAGTACTAAGATAGATCTAGAGTTCTAAGGTATAGTTTGATAAATATATTCACAAATGAGAGAAACTATTTTTTTATTATTTTAAGTACTAATATGAAAAATCCATTGTATTCTAATACTAAGCTCTGTGAAAAGACTTTAGCATCCATTAAGCTAAAACAATCCATTAAAGCATCTAAATAAATATGATTATCACATTTGAACTCTAGTGTAAAATAAACAAACAAAAAAAAAAAACAAAAGAAAAAAACCCCAAAACACACACACACAACCCTCCCCCCAAAAAAACAGACAAAAAAAACACCACAACAAAACAAACCCCAAAGCACAACCAAATAGCCACAGGAGAATAAGTTTATTATGAAGCCTGTCCAGTTACTCAGGTGACTTAACCAGAACTGCAGATTGAGGTATCCAGGACTACAAGAAAAAAAAAAATCATTTATAAAAATTTTCCTCTGCAGACTCTTTCTATTAACTTCTCATTTACCTTACATTTGACGTGCCTTCCTGTTAATGTGATCACACACAATGTGCTTCTGTTCTGAACAGTATTCCAGTAAGTTACTCTAGTTTCCAGAAATTCTCAGAAATGAGATAATTTTTTTTTCCAAAAATTTGTGATATATATAAAACTCAGATGTTGAAAATTTATCCAGGAAAAATTGATTGATTGATTAATTGATTGATTGATGGCTTGGCTTCGCAAACAAAGATTTGAGAAGGGCCTACCCACGCTTACTACAAGTGTGATGAGGACTAAAAGGGCAATATGGGATAGGCAAATACACTTGGAAAAAAGGCTGCTTGGTCATTCAGGATGTTTTCAAACAAAACTGTCATTTCCTGGGTCAGTCTTGAGCGACCAATGTCCTGAACTGCCTGCATGCAGGGTCGGGTCTCCTGCTTCCAGTGCACTTTATCACCTGCCGTTTCATCCCTTGCTTGTCGGTACAGGGCTTTGCAAGTGTGGGTAAACCCTTCGGGCCTGTGCAATGGATTGTTTAGGTGAGGCACAGAGTGCACAGAACTGGCCCCATCCTTTCCACCTGAGGTTTATCTGCCAGGCCTAGCTAGCTTGGATGGTAACAGCAAAGTCTTCAGGTCGTAGGTTTGGTACTTAAAAGACATCATGAGCATCATTAGAAAACTTAGAAAGCTCATTTAAGTACAAGGGATTGCATTTTGCCATGTCTAAAATGTTTACTGTAAGCGGTTTGTTTACAAATCAGTTCTCAATGGGATGAAAGTTTTTATAATATGGTTTTATGTGTATTATTTCTCCTGTCATTTTGTTGTTGCTGAAAAGGAAAATATGCCCTCACAGGTGCAGTTAGAAAACAAGGAACAGGAGAATTTAGCTTTCCTTGTGTCTGTCCTCTTCTCCCAGAATTCATCCTGACAGCTCTTATTGCTACAAAAAAGGACATAGAGCTAGGCGATGGAAACTCATAAGGGAATCCAACTGGTGCAGAAAATTTATCACACTTTTAACTGTCGCTTCATAATGACTAAATTAAACCTTCAGGTTTTCTTAAGATTTAATCTCTTTACAATTTTAATTCATAAAGATCATGTAAGGGAACTGAATTCCACTACTAGATTGAAAGATTTGGTATAGAAATGGCACTGATATCCTGACACATTTTCAAAGAAAGATTCCTATTTTTCACCCATCACATTCTCTCCTGGTACAAAGAAAACTAGCACACAGATAACCAAAAATTATGCTTTTAAAAAAACATTTCAGGATAATGAAAGAAAATATGAAATAATAATGCACTAATAAGCAAAAGGTTATCAAAATACTATTTATGTAATGAGAAACACTTTTGACCTTGAGCCATTATAGACTGTGTGAATCTTTTGAAATGCAGAAGAGTAAAAAAAAAAATTATAAATGCTCAAGCAGAACAAAAATAATATTTTATATAGAAGGGAGTACAGGCTTACAACACAATCTCAATTAACCCTTGACCTTTTAAGCAAAAAGAATCATAGAATCATAGAATATTTAGGATTGGAAAGGACCTCAAGATCATCTAGTTCCAACCACCCTGCCATGGGCAGGGACACCTCACACTAAACCATATCACCCAAGGCTTCATCCAACCTGGTCTTGAACACTGCCAGGGATGGAGCATTCACAACCTCCCTGGGCAACCCATTCCAGTACCTCACTACCCTAACAGTAAAAAATTTCTTCCTTATATCAAGTCTAAACCTCTGCTGTTTAAGTTTCAACCCATTACCCCTTGTCCTATCACTGCAGTCCCTAATGAATAGTCCCTCTCCAGCATCCCTGTAGGCCCCCTTCAGATACTGGAAGGCTGCTATGAGGTCTCCACGCAGCCTTCTGTTCTCCAGGCTGAGCAGCCCCAACTTTCTCAGCCTGTCTAAATCACTTCAGGAAGCTATTTCACCAGCTGAGAGCAATAGGAAAACATCTATTTGTAAGTGACAGCATTACAGAAGGTGTTCCCAACATCCATGAAAGTTCTCAACATCAATAATCAACTACAGAAACTCCTTAGTCTTCACTGGTCTGAATCTAACAACAAAAGCAAGACTTAAGATTATCACCATCTGAATGCTGTTCAATCACGCACATTTTGCAAAAAGATTTAGCAAAGTCTGATGAAACATAATGAGCAACTCATTACCATTTCACATCATGAATACACTACTGTGCGCATCTATACATTCACTTAAACAGGTTAGGTGAAAGATATCTATATGCTTAGGGTACATGTAAATCAGATTTCAACACATCTTTTCATGAACAAAAATTTTGAGATTATTGTATCTGTGGTCCTGTTATGTTAGCACTGAAGTACAGTGGAAGGAATTTGCTATTTTAGAAAATGCAAGCAAAAGCAAGAAGCTCTCATTCCTAAAAAAACCCAAACCAAACCAAAACCCCAAAACCAAATGAAACTCAACAAATGTACAAACCAAACAAAACTCAAATGTGCGATTACAGCATACAAGAGAAAACGGACAACTTCTAGAAAATACAACACTACCCCCAACTGCCACAGTCAGTTTCTGGACAGGACAAGGGGTAACGGGTTAAAACCTAAACAGGGGAGGTTTAGATTGGATATAAGGAAGAAATTCTTTACTGCTAGGGTGATGAGGTACTTGGAATGGGTTGTCCAGGGAAGTTGTGAATGTTCCATTCCTGGCAGGGTTCAAGGTCAGATTGGACAGAACCTTAGGTGGCATGGTTTAATGGGAGATGTCCCTGCCCATGACAGGGGGGATGGAACTTGATGACCTTAAGGTCCTTTCCAACCCTAACTATTCTATGATTCAATGATTCTATGATCTTTTTCTCAAATCACAATTCAAGGAAGCAGTCACCTGTTACAGTTTAAGTAGAAATATGTTGTTAGGAATAGATGATTTAGCAGTAACTATTCAAACTGAAGTCAGACTGTCAATAACATACCTAGCTTGCTTTCCATGGTTAAGATTTTAATTCTACTCCGTATCATGTCACCAGAAAGAAATCTTTTATTCTTGCCAAATTTTCCTTCTCCGTATGCCTGTAAGTTCAATACTACTCTATAGCAAAACTCATGCAATAGCATATCATGTCCTTTTTTTACATCTACACACGTAGATTTACATTTACACAAGTAAAACATATCTGACACATTACACGTTATCATCATTAAGAGTGGTGTATACATCATCTATTAGCAGTAAGCAAATACAAAGATTGCATCTTGCACATTGCCAGACTGATGATGAAAGAACATTTTCATTCTGGAGCAGCTTCAAGTAAAAGCTTTATCTTTCACTGTTTCCAAATAACATATTGGCAAGCTAAAAAACTCTCAATGCATTTAACTGTTGTTGATGAATGAGGATCTAAAGCAAACTACAGTGTCATAGTGAAGTTGTTCATAATCCAAAAATCCTACAATTTCCTGATGTAATCAAACTTTACATCACAGGAATCAAGATTTTTTTTTTCTGTAAGTCTTCTAATACGGAGGTTTACAAGTTACACCTCCTTTATCATATGGTATGTTGGCACCAACATAAGAGTTGAAATTCAATTTCCCAAGGTCTTCTCTAAGAGCGAGCCTGAAGTCCAAGGAGATGTTACAAGGCAGTTCTTTCTATTGATATTCTGGACATGCAGATATTACTGCATGCATAAAATAAATATCAGTATTAGATACTACATATTCTTCAAAAGAGAAAAAAAAATCCAAACCAACAAACCAACAAAAAAACAAACCAAACCAAGCCCCAGAAGTTTTAACTGAAAATGAGGAACTTATCCATATAGCAAGATGCCAACCATAATATTAGAAGTTGTTTTTTACCTTTTTTCCTGTTAGGATGATTGTCTACTAATTTCTGTGTAGAAGCAGTATTACATGAGCTTCTGATCACTGCTTTATTTTCTTCTATAATGATCTGTAATTAATTCAAACTATACAAAAGCTAAAGACCAGTAGCTAGGGGAGTACAAAGAAACCAATCTGGGAACAGCATAGACAGCTAAAGGAAAAAGACAAATGTCATTTCAAATTCTTCCTGAAAATGCAGTTCATGATCAAGCCTGTCTTGCTGCAAGTGTTGGGTTTTGGTGAGGTTTTTGATAGCACATTATTGTTGACACAATCTGACAAATATAGACTGCCTACTGCTACTAGGGACAGTAATTTTTGTGATCAGCTTTTTAGACAAAAAGTAGGTCAGACTGACCCATGGCATTCTGGTAGGAATTTTTTGAGGAAAGATTTATAACAACAGTCCAAAATTTTACACTAACATGGATGGATTCTATAATTCAGTCATATTACTTGTATATGAGGCAGCTGAACAATCTTTGATGGAAAAAGATTGAACTGCATTTAAAATACAATTAAATGAAATTAAAGAAAAACTTGATAAATGTTTGAGCCTGTTACCGATTCTGCTAGAAAATGTCACTGACTAAAAGACTAACCATCACTTGCAAAGGCACAGATAAGCTCATGTACTGCATATAGACTAATCTCTAAAATATTTCTATCAGTTACTTGGAAAGCTTAATGAAGAGATTAAAATTCACTTAGTCAGAAAAGTCTCAGGTAAAAACAGAACATAATTCTACTTTCAGCTTAAGAAAATGACATATATGCAACATGCAGCATTACAGATAGTAGTAGAGTTTATAATCCCATACATGTTTTCATAGATGTATTTATTTACTTGTTACTGATACACTGTACGCTCAAAGAATGTACTAGTCAAAGTATTAGCCAGCATTTGAGAGCAAAGAACTAATCAATATTGTAATTCAGAGAAGGACAGCAGAAAACAGACTGCATATTACATTTCAAATGAAAAAAACTAAAATTTTGTGCTCTCTGAAGACTTCAAATATCTTTATGCATGTGAACAAAAATTACGCAATATAGCTATACTATTTCACTTTTAATTCTTTTTATTTGGAAAGTAAAAACCAGTTTCTCGACATGCAAATACTGTATTGGGGAACATAACAGACACAATCCTGGGGTTTTTACACTGGCTAAACCACATAATTAGTGGCCATCTTGAAGTCTGGGCACAGTTTGAGATTACAGTTTATAGTCTCATAGTCTGTGAGCTGCAGTTCAATTAGATACACAGATCCATAACATCACATCTAACAGACCTCGCTGATACAGAAAATGAAAGATGTCTAGATTCTTAAAAATAGAGTTTCTTAGGGAAAACTTGAGTATCTTATTTTCAATGAAACTTATCCCACACCTGCTTTCAAGAGCAAGTGTTTGCATTTGCAAGGTCATATTTCTTTCCTTGAATACACAAAACTTCATCAGAAATACAGGTTAGATTCCCTTAAGTACTATGCACCAAAGTAGTTCCTCATGACTGCAAAAATTAATTACCATTTCCCAGCTTTTTCTAATCCAAATAAAGTATGCAAACCATTCCAATAAGTTTCTTAAAAATTCTTTTGTCATACTTTCCCTGCGCTAAATCTCAGGAGTGTGTGTGTGCTCCTGTAGTACCCTCCATCTACATGAATGCATGCTACATCCACATTAATGACTTTTCAAGACAACTGAAATTAACATAAGACTACTCTAGTCATTAAATTACGCATGTGACCTAATGTGGTTCTAATACCATTTTCAAGAAAGAATGCCTTAAACTTTTTGCCAGGTTTGCATATTCAACCCATAATTACAAGGTGAAGACTTCAACCCCGATTTTAAGTGAAAATAGTTTTAGAAACAATTGGAACAGAATATAAAGAATTACTCTTCTTCCTGCATTGATTATTTAGGGCAGAATATATATAAAAAATAAGTACAATGCATACATATAAAGCACATGGCACTGCCATGACCTGCTAAGTTTTTATAAATAATTTTTTCATTCATGAATATTTTCTTTCCTGGAACAGATTATCTAAACCTCCTAATTCTTGCCAAAACAGATTCATAACATTTATTTTCCAGGACATATCCTGTATTTGGTGTTCAGTTGTAGGTTGGAAGTCAGAAAATAGACTCTAATGACACATCCATCCCCAGTGTTTCTGGGAAACAGTTAACTATTAGAACTACATTAAGGTAAAGCAGTCTTCAGGTAATGATTTACACTTAAATTACATGTGACCTCAGAGCTTTAGCTCTGTGAGATGAATTCTCAGAGATCTAATCTTACTTGTTACTTATCTTAAAGCACTTTGGTGTGGGTTGGTTTGTGGGTTTTTCTTTTGGTTGGGTTTTGGGCTGGTTTTTTTTTGGGGGGGGGGGGGTGGTTGGTTTTGGTTTTTGTTTTGGGTTGGGTTTTTTTTAGGATGTGTTGTTTTGTTTGTTTGTTGTTTTGGTTTAGTTTTTTCTCAGCTCAATTATTTGGACTAGTGGCTGGTTTTAAAAGGCAGAAAGCTTTCTTATTAAGTAAAAGAGGACCCTATTTTCAAAATTTGCCATCATTTACTGAAGCTGAACATTCACACTTACGATTTTGGTTCTATTTCAGCTAATGGGCAAAATTCCTGAGGATTGCGGAACAATAAAGTTTTGAAGCTGAGAATCCAAATAATATACACTATATCCTTACATACAGTATTTCTTTACAGTTTTAAACCATGTTTGGTTCTTTAAGGGAAATTAAAAATGTGCAGGCTATATTTCATGTCAGTAGGCTTTCACTGTTTCACAGAGAGAAAATATCTTCCTCATGCAGAATTTAAGTAACTATTTTTTTTTTCAATCAGGTCCAAGATGCAGCTTTCAGACTTATTTCTGGCATTTCAGATTTGTAGAGAGAGCCATTTCAGAAAATTTTATATTCAAAAATTTTACTCCAAGAGTATATAATAGAAGGTTTCTATAAGGAATGAAGATCACATTGTGCTAAGTTAAACTTGATTGTATTCATCATAAACAAGAAATTGTGCTAGATGTGACATCTGATCCACTACTACTGCTAAAGAAATTTTTACTAACAAACGCATTCAGTGGGGTACAGTATTCCTGACACCTACCAGTCTGAAACAACAAATATATTAACTGAGGACTGCTTAGCTCTGGAGCAACAACACTGAATATATCTGGGTACTACCAGACTCCAATTAGGCTTCTGAAGTCTCACATAGACCTGAATTTTTTGTCTAGAAACACATAGAAGAGAGTTACTGAGATAATAATATGAAATCGGATTCATGTGAAACTTCAGACCACAAAATGAGAGATCACAAAACTTAAAAAGCATTTTGTTTTCATCAAAGCTTTTTGTTTGTATGACTGAAACAAAGGCACTCAACCTTTTAGATAATATTAGTTTCTCATATCCTGCCCTATCAACAAACTGAGTACTGAAAAGTGCTAAGCTCGTAGCATTAAAATGTGTTATGATTTATCCCTATTCTTCAGAAGATTATTCTTCTTTTCTGTCCTCTGAATTTGTTTAAATACAGTTACTTAGTTTTTAAAAATTTAAAAAAAAGCCTTTCTTAAATCTATTAATAGTTTCTATTTTTCATATAAAGCATTAATCAAAACCAACCATTTCATCAGTATTTAGCTATTAAAGCTTCTTAACTTTTAATTATTAATAATTAAAATATTTAGGTTGTAGTTAAAAAATATTTTCACCACACATATAATTTAGCAAACATTTAAAATGTCATTAAGAATACTAGGAACTAAGACCCTTTGGTTCCATATCCAGAGTGAGAACTTCACTGAAGTCTCAATTTTTGTGATTTCTGAGAACACTACATTGTTTC
Organism: Melopsittacus undulatus; assembly: GCF_012275295.1. Classification (NCBI taxonomy): domain Eukaryota; kingdom Metazoa; phylum Chordata; class Aves; order Psittaciformes; family Psittaculidae; genus Melopsittacus; species Melopsittacus undulatus. The sequence goes on from NC_047528.1 coordinate 97,867,842, forward strand.
TCAGTCTAATGAAATTTGTTACACTTCAAAGGGCATTTTAGATCTACAGACTTTCCTACTTAAAAGGAAAAGATGTTACAAAGTCAAAATCATACACTGCATAACTCAGTCCTAGTCCTAAATCCGTATCACAATTCTCTGTACAAAAACAAACAAACAAAAAAAAAAGTCTACAAATACACTAAGAAAGTAACAACAGAAAGAAAGAACAGAAACAACAACAAAAAAAAGGGGGATAAAAAAAATCCCCATTTGGTAGGAAAAAAAAATATCCCATTTGGTGGATATTACCAGTATCTAAATGCTTCATCAAGTGAAGAGCATATGGGTTATGCTCTACTCCCTAGACTGAGTTGGAAAAACATCACTGTTCATTTTATAAGGCATTTCAGTGATTTAAAGCCTTACTGGCAGAGCACTGCATAATAGCTATAATTCTTTGTACTGTAAGCCCAGCATCAGTGAGATTCATTCTGAGTAATTCTTATTCCTCCATCTAAGCAGTTTCTGGAATAATACAAAGCATCAGAGAACTTATGGAAAGCAAATAAATTCAACATCCACAAAATTACAGTCCCAGGAGTGTATTATGGAATCATCTTTTGGAAATAAATATTAAAAAAAAAATAAATCCTTTCATAACATATGCTGCATGCTTTATGTCTCTTCATTCAGCTAGAAGTGGTCCCTGTCACTACTACAAAATGAGCAAGTTCAAACCAAGCTTGTATTTTCTGTGAGTCATTTTCCAACTGTCACCTCCTCTCTTGTTTAAATGGAAGATAATGGGGGAAAAAAAGAGCTTTGTATTTGTCACTTGCTTTGACTGAACATATTTATTATGCCATGTTTTCACTGTATACTATTGATCAGACAACCTCCTACCATCCACAGGCCCAAAGACCACAGAATATCTAAAAGCTGGAAAGCATCTCTGGAGATCACCTAATCCAATCATCTGCTCAAAGTATCACAGAGGCAGGGTACCCAGGACAATGTCAGTCAGATTGTAAGCATCTCCAGGGATGACAGTACCGTTTAGGGCAGCCTGTTCAGTTATGCAGTCACCATCACAGTAAAAAAAGCGTTTTTTATTTAATTTCATGTCCATTGCCTCTTCTGTCAGAACACATAGAACCACTGACAAAAACCTGGCTTCATCACTTTACTCCCCACACCAGTAGGTGCTCACGCACATTGACAAACCTTTCACACTCAGTGTCACACAGCTGCAGTATATCAGAGCTGACAATGAGGACCAGCAGCCAAATCCAGCAGGGTAAGGAGAAAACACTCCCAAACACCATTAGTGTACTTACAGATAAAGGAATAAGTGAACGGAGCATGTTTTCAAAGTTTCATGCAGAGGTGTCCCTACCATATCTCTGGAAACATTAATTCAAATTACTTAGACCTACAGCTGACAAGCTGGACAGACACTTCTTATCAGCAACAGCCATAAAGCTGTATGCGTTGTTTGGTCAATAAAAAGCACAAACAACTCAAGTGGAAAAATTGACAAATGTAATAGTCTCTAAAACAACTGACCTTAATAAATAGAAGAAAATCAATATGTCTTAATATGAGTATATCAGAAATACTCCTGTAGGGTGGGCTTTACATAATGTGTACTGGCAACACAAATCCTAAGCAGAAGGACACAGCTGAGCACCTGTCCAAGACCAGATATCTCAGCTCTTGTACTTTCATGCACCATGAACATCAGCTCAGCGGGTGTTACCCATGCTGCACTCTGTCAGCAAAAGAAGAAAACAACCGTTCTTACTGGTTTGTTTTTGTTTGTTTTTTTTTTTTTAATGACATCAAATTAGAAAATATAGGCATATACTCATTAAAAACATAGAATGACATAGAGAAATCTCAAAACTCACCAGTAGTTTTGGAGAAAACTACGTATCTAGAAAATGCTTAAGTCCTATTTATTATTAAAACAAAAACTACCAAACAAAAAAATCCCAGTGAACAAAACACTAGTTTATCATCACCTTATGAACAAGGTAGATCTGGAATGCACTCATAGTACATCCTTTGCAATTTATTTTCTAGCCTTCAGTCCAATATTTTCTCCATTACTCTTGAAGACTACTTTTTAGTGGCATGTTAAAGCACTATTAGTAAATAAAGAAATAGAGGTTTTATGCAGCAACACCATTCCTCATTCCACTGTATTTCTGCTTTACACAATATTACCTCTAGCTGCCAACATTTTAAAATTATCTGCTTCCTGAAGGAAATCTTTATATCCACACTAACCGTTGAGAAATACTAGAGAACATGTTTTCTACCTTACTTTTTTGTTGTAAATCCTAATTAAGGTGATATGTGACAATTGCATCTCAAAGCATAAATTGTTGTATGTGATTAAAATCACAGGGATTCTGAGTTATTTTTTCTCATATTTTCTTCCCTTTAATTTCTAAATATTTGTGTCTTTTTTGTTTCATTTGGATGCTCCCAAAGTTTCAATTCAATCTGAAAGTCCCAAATGTCTTACAGAAACACACAATAAAGTTTATTTCAACTTCATCTACCCACAAAACCTCATCTATGTTACTCAAAGTACTATAGTGTAGTTTGATAGCATCAAATGTGATAAATGTAATTGTGGAGCAGTGAACAATTCTGAAGAGACAAATACGTCTATGGAAAGGCTAAGTCATGCCAAGATAATGAACATCAGAGTTTCAGACACCGACCAAAAACATGGAAAACTCTTTTACCACACTGTTGAGAGAACAGGATGCAAGACAGGTTTCCTATCATAGAAGGAATAAGGCATGACAATTGTTCACTAAGCAGTAAGTGCAACTAACTGGAAAAAAAAAAAAAAGAGATAAATTACAGTTTTTTGAGATGGGACCACTATGGTGCTTTTTCTCACCTCCAGCACTGAGAAATTTATAAATGAAGCCAAAACAATGTATGCTATGAAAGACAAGAGATTCAGTTTTCTGATACATTTTTTACTTTTGTTACCTGAGTCCTTGGTGCTGATTATAACTGAACCAGAAGCCTTTAACAGGGAAGAAAGAAGTGTTCTAGAATAAAAATTGCTATCCAACTGCCCTGTTCATCCCACTTAGTAAGATCTTAGATACTCTGCCACTGTGTGTCATAGTTGTGTCCTATCGACTCATCTCTGGATTCTCCTGCAGTAATGTTTTATCAGTTCTTCTCAAGAATGCCATTTCTGATCAATTCCAAAGGTAACAGATTTACTAGATTTACTAGGCCTTTGATTTCAGTAAACATAGCTGCTCTGTCTTAAACCTAACCTGAACACAGTATCCACAGGTAACAGTAGTTTTACATTATCATATACAATATTTCATGTAAGGTTCCAAAATTCTTATGTGTTCAAACTCAATTCTTCAAAAAGTATGACTCAGGCAGTATTTACAAACAGGAGATTACAGTATAAAATACCTCTTAAAAAAGTATTTTATAGTGCATGGGAATTCCCATTTGGTTCGGATGTAATATTTCAAAGGAGACATTACTGTGGGGAATACTGACAGGCAGATAGCAATTTTTATTATTTTTATTGGCAACTAATTAGTGAGACTATCACTCAGTTTATTTGTTAAAAGACTACTTAAAATTATAGTGGGAAGTATTACATGTCATTTCAATTCACAAAATGCTTATTACTGAACACCTACTGAAAACATCCACTTATGCATGCAATATTTATATGCAGATAAAGACCTCCATGCTTGCCAAACAGAACATCCCAGAGAAGATAAATTAAATATACCTACTTATTATTCTCAATTAGCAAAACAAAACCCTCTGAAAATTTAGCAGGGTAAACCAACAACTTCTGCTGATGGTTTCTGGAATTTAGTAAAATGAACTTAAAAGTTTTGATGTTAGTGAAACACTTCAGAAATACTTGCTAATAGCCTTTTTGTCTCACTGATCTATAAAATACAAATATCTTCTAGGACACCATTATTATTATCAAAGGATAGATTGTGCCAGAAGCTTTTCTCACTAAAATATCAAAAGTATATCACCTACTTTTCCTTTGTGCTTCTTTACATAGTAACTGATGACTATTCCTCACAATGACAAGTGCCAATTATAATCATGACTTTTTGGAGGATACAGACCTATTACAGGTGCCTGTTCTAGCACTGACAATCTTTCTCTTCCTCCTCCATGTAATGCCTACATGTTAAAACATTAAAAACAATGTAAAGGTGGAAATAACAGGTAAGAATTAATCTTCAGATCTCTCCTTCTACAGAGCCTCAAAACCATACATCTGTTATCACTCCTACCAGAGACTGCCCCTGCATTTTGTGACTATTATCCCTTATTTCTTTATGACAGACCATGGACAGAAATACAGACCACCACCAGACCATACATGAGAGCAGCTCTGTGCACAGCTCTTCTGTGCACAGAATGACATCACTTCAAAAACATTTGGACAATTATACTGAGCAGCTAAGTAGGTTCAGCAGTTGAAATGCCACTATTCTGTACTCACACAGATATATCAGCCATTTACTCTCTAAATTCACATGTTCAATACCTCATCTACATTGCTCTTCAATGATTCATGTAGGGAGTTTTGCTATGTCACAGAGCTAAACTAACACATACAGAATCAGTAATTTCTCCCTCTGTTAAGAAAAACAAAAAACCTCAGTGCTCTCCCCTTCCTAGTAAATGCAACAATAAAAGCTTAACTGAGAAAAAGAATCAATATATGGTTTACCCCAATTACAAAAAATATTCATAGAGAAAAACAGTGCAATGCATGACACATTATTAAGCACAAATGCAACCACAAAAGCACCCTTTATAATTATTGATTGCATTATTTTGAAATATTCAAAGATAAGAATATTGTATTATGTATTATTACAGCTATTATGTAATTATACCAATGCATTAAAATTTTTACATATGTTAATAATTCATAACAGATTCTTCCTTCAAGTACACAAAAATCAATGTTGACAATACAGTAATACAGAACTTGTAATCAGATACAGCAAAAAGCACTGTTTTATTTGAAGGACTTCCATGGATGCCATTCATACCATGCCTGAATACTTCAGGATGTGAATTTGTCTTCAGAAGAAACATCCGAAGAAGAAAATTATTCCAATCTTTGACACAGAAAGCACAGCAACAATGACTGTAGTTAGAAAGCATTTAGGAATAACAACCCTTTTTGCCACACGGGGGCATTCGTTGCTCATGGCAACCTGGGGCCCACCAGGATATCACCACCACCACTACGTGCCCCTACCATACCTCCTTTTCCAAACTGCTTCCTAGTTTGTCCACTCCGAGCCTGTGCTTGGACAACAGGTTACTCCTCCCTAAGCACAGGTTTCCATGTTTCCTGTTGAACCTTCATTCCCCTCTGCCCATTACTGCAGCTCATCAAGGCTCATCTTGGAAGGCTGCACAAGCATCTGAGGGTGCCCTTTTGTCCTGCCGTCCATCTCAGTAATGAGGATATAAGGCAATACTAGACCCAACACGAACCCCTGGAGGACATTGCTAGGGACTGGACTTTGCTGCTGACCAATGCCCTTTTAGCCAAGCAGTTTAGAGAGATTTCAGTCCCACTTCACTGCCCATTTACTTAAGTCCACACTCCATCAGCTGGGTAATTACGATGTGATGGGAGACAGTGCTGAAACCATTGCTGAAACCAGCAATATCCACAGCTCCCCTCATCTACCAAGTCACCCCATCATATAAACCTATTGGATTCATTAGGCATTCTTTCCCTTGCTACATCTATAGTCACTGCAGCAAGACTCCACATCCTCAAGCAGTTCTTCCTTGTTTTTAAGTAGAAGCTCTAGCAGCACATCTTCTCCCATCAGCTTCTTCACCACCACTGTCATCAATACACTCCAGAAACATTCCTCATAGCTTGTGTCCCACTATGCAGCCCCCTTAACAGATATGAGGTTGGTTCAAAACACACCTTGACCAACAGAAAATAAAGACCTTTAGGCCTTTGAGAGTCAGTAGTTACTTTCAAACTGAAGTGCCTCTCCATATTTTACCCCAGTGATTACACAGGCCATTAAACACTACAAAAAAACCTCCACACCATGACTTTGGTTATTAATTCATGTACTTAGAACAAATTCAAGTGCTGGAAGATTTTTTGCGTTCAATATACAATCCTATATGAAAGGATAAAGCAATAAATTATTAAAAATACTGAAAAAAACCTGTTTTCAGTGTTGTATCCAAAGAGAATTGATTGAGGGTTAAATAAGCTGTATTTAACCTACTGTCTATCAAAAATACAGCATACTGGATGAGTCAAGGCTACCTATATAACTTATGAATGGCAACTTAGTCTATTCTTCGTATCAGAATAACAATGATATGGAAATACAAAGCTCAAACATTTACAGAATGAGACCTTGTATAATTATATACTCAGACAATCACTGTGTGTCTGAATCTAAATTCTATGCAACTGTTTCAAAGCCAATTTGTACCAAAATCCATTTAAAAACACATATCATTTTGCTAGTAGTTTTTCCATACTTTGGCTTAAGTATGCACATAGTTGTGTTGTATACACTTTTAAATACATACTGTTTACAATACATACATGAGCATGGGTCTGAAGAATTTGACAAGTTATGTTGCGTGAATTTAAGTAACCACTCCAGTTCAATACATGCATAAATACAAAAGTTGAAGATCCTCGCTAACCAGCTAGCAGAAAAAAACAGGTGAAACCCTGCTCAGAGAGATGAGTGGGACTATCTCTGAAAAGCTGTTGTATTATTAGTGGTAATAGGTATTGGGTTTTTATGTATTTTATGTTTTGTGTTCCTTGTCTTTTAACGCTAATCTATTTCCTTATAGACAGTATAGTATATAAAACTGTAGCACAGATGGTAAATATTTGTGTGTTCCAACCACAGACCATGGGGTGGCATGTGTCAGGGACAATAGATAATAGTCTGTGGTGAAACACACAAAGATAGAAAAGTACTGTTTGTCCGTTCTGGCTCCTCCCCGGAAAGTCCCATTTTGGCTGCTACTCAGAAAATCCAGCTTCGGTTCCTACCCAGAAAGTTCTGCTTTAGAACTCCCTGGAAAAGTCTCGATCTCTGGAGACCTTTCTAGATATTGCTGGCCACTTCTTCCGAAGTAGGCTGGCCCCCTGCATCAGAATGAATGTGCATTTTTGTCAGAATAAAAGTTCAAGCCTTATGCAATGTGGGGGAGGTAGAACCTCATACCACTCAGGTCAAAGTTGGCTCTGTGGGGATGCCCACTAAACTTGAGACTGCCACCTCGCACTGTGATGATGATTCTGGAGCTGGTTGCCTGATTGTCTTCACAGGGTCCTTAGGGTTGGTAAGATATACATTCTTCAGAAATATCCTTTACTGTATCTGTTAGATTCTCTGTACTTTCCTATATTACTAAGCTAGTTGAGAGTTTTCGATTTGTCTCTCATTTCTCTCTCACCTGGAATCCTCAAACTCTGGAACACATATGCAGAAACATTTCAGTTGTTTCAGCAGTTCAGCTGTAGATGTACATATTTAAAGTATATAAAAGCATATATAAAGCAACATATATTTGTGTCTACATCATTCAAAAAAGCTACTGGATTACCTGTTAGAATGTAACTACTTACAGAAATCCCATATTAACAAATTGCAGAGAAGTATCATTAAAAAAGAAACTATGAATTTCCTCAGTTAAACATGATCTACTGTCTCCACTTTCCATCCTTCAAAAAAACCCAAAATATTCCAATGTAACAAAACTGTCAAAAGTTATTAGAGAAAACTGTTTGTGAATTGATGTTGTATGGGATTTACTTGAAGGTAAAGATTAACATAAATTAGAAATGTACTTTTTTCCTTTTTTTCATGGAAGCATAAATTATCACACATGCTCCTAGGCTAACACATTACATATGAAGTTTCAGTTAGAAATATTTTTTCAAATATCTACTAGGTCCTTTGGGAAGATAATCTTCAAACAGCAAACATGAACACTCAATCAGAGACTGCTACCACTGCAACCACAACTAATCCAAGCATTGTGTATTTTCCTTTCAGATTACAGAGAGTTTCTGGTAATACACAGAAAAAGATTTCTATATAATATGGTACCAAAATTGCAAGTTTTTATCTATGCAGCAATTTGAGCTATTGAATTTGATTGCTATTTCACAATGGTTTTTAATTGGATTTCTTTGGTGAATACAGTAATTTATGTTCTTTTTGTGGTGCTGTTACCTATGTAATATCATCTACAGGGCCTGCCCACTACTATTACCAGATCTGCTCAGAAAACCTATTGCCATATACCATTTATATCAATATTGCAATTTAAAGTGTGCAGAATTTTAGACAAGATTTGCTAGGCCTGCATTCAACTTTCTTGATGAGAAAAATCAAGATATAGTGTGTTTTTTCTCCCCAGAATATATCGATTCTGAGCTCCCAAAGCACAGGTAATCCAAGAAAACACCCATTCATCTGCAGATAGTCAATGAAAAAGAAAACTAGTAATGTTTTGTCTTGCCTAGGACACAGTAACAACTGTATGTTGGCCTGGCTGGTCTCTCCCGCTGGCCTTTCTGCAGTGTCAGGAGAGAAAGATTTCTGAGGTGTAGCAGAGTTCAACTGAGTGAAAAAAAGAAGTCACCATTCTTTTTAGGATTGCTCATATTAAGCAATAGAAAGAAAGAAGGTGAAGCCTAGCTGCAAGTATTCAAGTGCATCACTGTCCTTCTGTGCATCTAAGAAAGTATATAACAGACATGTCCTACTAGCTACAGATCTTTTGACAATATTCTGTAGCCACAAAGAGCTAACAGAAAAGCCTGCCACTAGATTCCAACATGGAGCCTGGAATTGCCTATAGCAAACAGCAGCAGCCCTAAGAGGTATAAAAATCCTTACAAGAAGATAATTAGTCATGGTTAAAAAGAGCAACATGGAACAAACATTTTCATTCTGACCAGACATATAGCTGAAGGAAAGATTCATAGTGACTGACAATGACTCCAACAAAGGCCTGAGGGATAAGGTACTTTTCACTGAAAAAAGATAAATTTCAAAGGGCAATATTGCCACGGGTACCAATTTTCCTTGACTGGCAAAGAAAATGGGAAGAATCAGCTTGAGTCACTGCTGTAGACACAAAGTCAATTTTTGCAAATGACAAGAAGCCACTGCACTGTTACATTACCAGATACTGCACTAGTGTGATTATCAGAGTAGTGATCATACTAAAAAATAAAGCATGCATGACAAAGATAAGGTTGTCTAAAGTCAGACAAAACTATGATAAAATATGTCTCATTAGGACACTTAGCATTCACTGCATTTAGATCAACAAGTTCAGGAATTTCAATTTTATATATTTCTTTCTAACCCTTACGTCCTGTACAATCTCTCTTTCTTCAGAGACAGTGAGCTTTAGAGTCTTATGTGTGAACAAGTTCCTTATTTACAAGAAATAAATAGCTTTGTGCACTTTTATAATGGTTGGGTCAATGTCACAAAATTAAATATTTAAATTGGTCTCCACAAATTTTTAAAAGCTTTAGAGACATTAATATCTTTAATAATAGAATTAACATCTGACTTTATGAAACCTCACTGTCAAAATTTTTTTCCAAATTATATTAAACCTTGCTCACAGGAGTGTCTTGTCAATTAAATTTCCAACAGGCGAATGCATCCAAGACAAAAAAATTGATCTTTTCTACTCTTGCATATTTGTCGAATTAAGCTAATTGAATTTCATACTCTTAACTGCTACAATAAACTCTGTAATCAGATTATCTTTACATGGAAGTCAAAGAACTTTAGTTTTAATATTCCATATACAGATGTTTCTACCGATTCTACTTTGAATCTTGCATCCAAACAGTCAAGTGCACAAACTGTGGCTGGAGTATTTTACACTCGGGTACTCAATGCACCACACCAGTTATTAGACTCAGCCAGTGTTTCTTAGAATCAGCAAGCTGTCTCTCACTGATATAGAGCGATAGTGTTCTTGAAGAGTAAAAATTCATGACCAGGTTATTTTGCTTTCTTTTCTTACTTCTTCTATAAGTATTTTATGTTTCCATACCTCAAATCATAGGGATTATGATATTTACTTTCTCCCTTGACCAACCAGGATAAACCAGAGAATAAAACAAGATTTTTATTCATGTGAATGTCCCTGGACAGTCTCATACTGGCCAAACATCATCTAGGCTTTAATTCCAAATTGCCTGACAAAGAAAATGTGCCAGCAGCCCCACACTCCCTGCTGTCTTCAAAATCCATCTGTTATAACAAAAAATCCAGCATTAACAATCATCCTGCATCTGTTCTTTATTGAACTTACTCCTATTCTTTTGAACTTTAAGGGTTACCTTAAGTTGCTTGAAGCACTTTCCAATTTTTTTCCTACCCATCTCCTACTTTAATTAAAGTGTCATATATGTTATAATATTATATAAATAACATTAATCATAATCCAAAAATTAAAATCAGAGTGAAAAATGTTTTCATAATCTGTTAACAGTTGCCCACAAACAGAATTATAACATTTGGTATAAGCAGGCAGTTATTTTTTAGTTTTTGTGAAGTTGTATAAGGCAAGTACAAGGTCCTACCCCTGGGGAGAAACAACCCCAGGCACCAGTATATGGCTGGCAGTCAAGCAGTTGAAAAGCAGGTTTGCCCTGAAGGTCCGGATGGACATCTAGTTGAACACAAGCTAGCAATGTGCCCTTGCAGCAAACAAGGCTAATGATCTCCAGGGCTGCGTTAGGAGGAACATGGCAAGCAGGTGAAGGCGCCACACATAGAGGTGATCCTTCCCCTCTACTTGGCACTGGTGGTAAGGCCACACTAGGAGTGCTGGGTCCAGTTCTGGGCTCCCCACTGCAATAGGGACATAAGTATACTTAAGAGAGTCCACTGAAGGGCCATTAAGATTAAGACACTAGAGTACATCTCCTGTGGTGGAAGGCTAAGAAAACTGGAACTGATTGAGGGGATCTCAATGGATACAGATACCTTTAGAGAGGCTAATAAAGATGAGAGCCAGGCTTTTCTCACTCATGCCCAGTGACAGTACAAGAGACAACTGGTATACTGAAACACAGCAGGTTCCATCTGAACATAAGTAAACCCTTTTTTTCACTATGAGGGTGACTAAGCACTGGCACAGATCACCCAGGGAGGTTGTGGAGTCTCCCACCTTTGAGTTATTCAAAAACCATCTGCACACAGTCCTGGGTAAGGTGGCTATAGGTGGCCCTGCTTTAGCAGGTCAGATGATGTCCAGAGCTCCCTTTCAACCTCAACCATTATCTCATTCTGTGAACTCTAAAACATAGGACTCCAGCATGTCCCTGTTTTGCAGACCATGTTTCAATGAGTATCTAAACATATACTGGTGGAAGTTACCTCTACACGTTTCATGTAATGCACAGTATAGCTAAAAAGCTAGAAACCGATAAACCAACAAAAATCCCTCTTGGCTACAACCTACATACCACACAGGATGGAAAGAGCTGCTTATGCAAAATGCTGTGATTCAGATATGAGTGCTTCTGGTATTCAAGTGCAAATGCTTCCAAGCAGAAAGAAGTGAGGTGTACCAATGAACATCCAAGTACATGGTAGAAACAGGTATTGTTAATGAACCATTGAAATAGATAAACAAAATGCCAGGTTCTATTTACATCTATTAGTATTTATTGATAGTTTGCAAAGGTATTCCACAGTACTAGAGTACCACAGGAATCTAATGAAAATATTAAGAATCACCAAGACTGCATACACTAATGAGAAATTACCTTCAAAAAGTGAAGAATTAGAAGGAAGTATAATCCACTGCTCTGCTTTCCAATGTCTGACATTGCCATGCTCACAAGCATCAGCACGTGGACAGTACAAACACTAGCCTCACACAGAAAGCAGACAATCGCCTCTTCTTCACAAAAAATTAAGATTTACAGGAGAACTACATAAAATCCGCCTAAATCATTGCAAGGTATCATTTTTTTTTTTTTGGTAAAAGTGCAGCTCTTGCATATAAGAGATCGTCTGTGTTTCACGTTCTATTATGCAACTAGAAACTTTCAGATACACCCTTTATAGACTTATCTCTTGATCTGGATGATGACAGTGTTTTACTGAACAAAGGCAACAAGCAAGGTAAATAATAAAACTAACAAGCAAAACCTCAATAACTAGGAAAACATCAAAGCAGGAAGGAAGAGCTCAGTTTTCTGCAGAGTTTTCAATTTGCGCTATAAGCTCAGTATGATATTATTTATCAAATTCTTCTCCATGACACAGATGTTGTAAAACACAACACACCCTTCTGGAGCTACTCACAACAGCAAAGCTATGATACTGCATATAGCAGAAGAGGAGTAGCATGTGAAAAGCAAACCATATAAAACCTGATACATGGTACTGCAGCACAAAAGTAGAGAACAACTTCTGCGAGAGACTGATCAGTGCTTATTTTGTTTTTATTCATGCATGGGGAATTCATCATTCAGATGAAACAGTCCCTCCAGCTTTTTTTTTAATACAAGTGATAAAGAACACAGCACAGTATGTGTTATTATTGTAGCTACTTCATCTTAAGTCTCACACATGGGGCATAAAAGAAGTATGACCTTACCCAGATCAGGACTCCCAAAACAATAATCAATACAGATATTACTGCAGCATTCTGCTTTCTTTATTCTGAGTCATGCATACAATCACCCAAGTCAAATTGCACATTTTATCTGAGCAACAGGAACAACAGTTTCTGTACACGCTTGAACAGAGTTATACCTTGCCTATACCTTGTTTTAATTATTACGATAAAATCTTTACAGTTGTTAAAATCCCACCCAAACACTATTTGGGATGCTGCAGCATTTCACTAGGCTGCAAATCTTCATGAAAACCTCAACCCAATTACACTCCAGTGAATGCTTTTCTTTCGCACTCACATTGATCTGCCATGGCGGCAAATAGCCAAAGTGAGATCTCTTTCATGCAATCCTGACATTTCCAAATAGTTAAAATATATGAAAATACATTTTATTTGCTAGATAACCAAATTGAACAGACCACTGGTCAAATATGACTTAGTTTGTTTTTTAAATTAACATTTTCTGAAAGCACCTGTTTTCCCACTGAATGTTTCTGGTTTTGTGCTAAATTGTGTGCCCTTTTCTCCCCCCATTTTCCTGAAATGGGCAGATAATTCTTTTGTTAATCACAGTCTCATATACTGACTACTCTGATAAAAGCAACTCCTGTAAGTATACTACTATGTTTCAGTAAGTAATACAGTTGAAATAAGGTATTTGGATATATGTAGCCATACAACAGAAGTTAATCAACAGTTTATCTAGCAATTGAGGTGCGCCTCAGAAAACAACCGTTCCTACTGATGATCATTTGTAGATGACGGCAATAATTTAAAATTTGCTAAAATCCTCTCAGTGTTTGCTATCTGGAGGAGACTAAAATAATTTTTAGTATCAAGTAAATGACAGAATTTCTATAATCAGCCTTTGAGCTCTTAGAACTGGTCTTTCATGTTGGCATAATGAGCCAACAAAGGATTATTAAGTTTTACGTCAGCTTTGAGTCAGTTTTATTTTATGCAGCACTATTCACTGACAGTTTGGTTATTGCTTTTAGTATGTACTATTCTAATAAATTTACCAAGAAATAAGGTAGAAATAAATACTGACAAGTAATGTGACTGAAGAGGTAAAGCACCGTGTCAGATATGTCAAAATACGTATACTACTTTACCAAAATACATATATTAGCCTGTCATGTGAACAGTATACCATGAATAGAACACAACAGAAGAGGGGAAGAAACACATTTTCCTTCATCAGCAACTCAGAGCAGCCTTTGGATTAGCTACAAACATGGCATGCTCCCTCACCCAACAGGTGCCATACCGGAAATCCACTTGTGTGCCCCAGCAGGATGTGGCCCATGAGGGCACACTGTATTTCATGGGGGAAAAGGGACTTCTCTGAGTGCTCAAGACCATGCTTGCTTGCACATTCTTACATGCAAAACAATCATAGACTGGTTTGGGTTGGACCTTAAAGATCATCTAGTTTCAACCCCTGCCATGGGCAGGGACACCTTCCACTAGACCAAGTTGCTCAAAGCCCCATCTAACCTGGCCTTGAACACTTCCAGGGATGGGGCGGCCACAACTTCTCTGGGCAACTTGTTCCAATGCCTCAACGCTCACGAGACACTGGAACATAAAACATCCCATGTTTTAGCTGTTCAAGCCGAATGCAGCAACACTGACATCAACTCTTGAGGAGCTGCACCAGGCAGCCATTATAGCCAGTGATGCAGGCAAAGATAGCAAAACATATTTTTCTTTATTCTTTTGAGTTTTTATTTAAGGCTATATCAAAACTTCAGCTGCTTTATACTATTTTGAAGTACTTTGAGAATGCTCGCTTGTGAAACTGATTTAAAGTTGCTCCTCGTTTTCAGGGAATTGTAAATTTGATGTATATGGTCCATTTTTTCTGCCAGTCATCCTTAACACTGCTGATTTTTCATGGTCTCCTGCATTTTATTGCACATTTACTTCATTAATTTCTCCTAAACTGTCAAAAGTATAATACAAGATTATACAAACCCCACTATTTTCCAGCTTATCTTCAATGAATTGAGATGCATTCGGGAATTATAAGAGGGAAGGAGGGAGTGTCTTTTTGTCTAACAGCATGTATGTGAAAGCACACTGTATATCTGTGCTAGATATGAAAAGGTTCAAGAAGCACAGGCTTTCAAATAGTTTATCAATTAATAGTTTAGCAATGAAATGAAGGTCACTAAATCAGTACAATGAATACCAGAACAGATGGACCTAATGTCTAGCTCTCCCACATGGTGAAGTTGGCTATCTGAAAGAAACAGTCTTACCTTATCTGAAGACTGCATTTTAGACTAGCATTTAGGGAAAACTAAGTCAATGAAATTCATCTGTCCTAAGGTTATCTAGGAAGCCTCCTCCTTATGTTTACTAAATGGAAAACTTTTCAGATTCTCAAATGTCAGACCTTTGTGTTCTTCAGAAACCAGTGATAAAAAATGATCTCTTTACAATTAGCTAAAATATAGGCAACAACTCAAAAGTTATAGTTAAATTTGTTAAAGATGCAATGTACAAAACTGATTAAGGATTTAAGTGATCCATAAACTTACTCACCAATAAAAAGGCCCTCTACCATAAAATAATACTTGAAACAGCTTGATACTTGACAGTTCACTTCTAAATATGCTGTAAATGCCCTGCATCTGTTGTAAGTCTTCCTGCTCTTTATTCATATAAAAACCTCTTCAGCTTTAATTATGGAGTGAGAACAAATGCCCCTTCACTGTTCACGAAGCCAACTTATAGCCCCCAGGAGCCGGCAGGACAGCCCAAGAAAACTGGAAGATGGTATGCATTGGGCTTGCTCCCTTTCAGCCTCCAGCATCCATCTAGTATTGCAGACGGGAAAATGGCAAGGCACAATGCTCTTGGTATGAGCCTGACAACTATGGCGAGATAATGTTTACCTTTGTCTATTTCTGATAGGAAAGTCTGAATACTATCCCTACCTCAACAAAAGAGAGGTTTGAAGGCAGAGTAATTGCTTGATTTTTAACATTACAGGCATTTCCAGACATACAGAGGCAGTCATTTCTACTTAGAAAAAAAAGTGCAAAATTAAGAGCCAGTTTTATCAGTACGACATCGCGTACATATGAGGCATAACAATCTCAGGTATTTTTCTGAATCCCAACATCAAAACATTTCCCAAATACATATAAAAAGACAGGCAAAGAACAAGTCTTAAAAGAAAAAGGGGTAACCATTTTGTAATTTAAAATAGACATTTCTACAGAAAAAGGTTTCTGAGCATCTAAATGTCTGTGCTAGTGCAACAGTTAAATATTTTTACTGCATGTCTTAAGGAACATAAACCAACAGGTCTGACATTTACTCAACATCCTGGTTTATTTCAAATACTATCTCAAGGCTAACTCACATGAGATTAAGTTGTTTCAAACACAAAGATATCATTTCTGTTTTCTTGCAAGCTTCCAACTCCAATGGCATACTACAAGTATAAGAGTAAAAAGTAATTTTTATAAACAACTAAACCAATATTACTACCCATAGACCTTGTTTGATCACTTCTAGTATTTGGGCAGAATCAATCTCACCCAATTTACCTATCTTTAAATACCTATCAAAGAGATATAATCACCTTCAGTTGGAGGTTTCTCTTACTCTCCACTGATCATGCAGAGCCCACATGATTAGCCAATCTGGAAACATATATTTGAAATAACATCTGGTAACTGAAGCGTATCACGCTCTTTTCTCCTTCCAGAAAGACAGTTCAGAAACAGTTTAAACACATTCATACCCTCTGGAGGAAAATGACAGTTTTACTGCAACATAAATAATTTTTTAAAAAGTCTTGCTGCCACCACTTTTTTATGTGCTTATCCTTCCTAACTTTTAGTTAGTCTTTCAAAATACATGGACAAGTGTAGAGGCATATATCTACATTTTATATCATCAAATGTGTCACATTCTTCAGCTTCTATAGCAAATAGAAAGGAATTGAAAAGAGTTTACCTCAAATAAATAAAAACTCAAATTCTCCCTCTGGACAATTTCTACCCCTATCCCCCTTAGTGAATATACTTGTGTTATTAAAAAACACTTTTTTGTCAGAGGAAATGGATGATGGCTTTGAAAATTCTGAAACTTGTAGAGCTTGTTTCACTCTAATGCATGAGACTACTTAGCATTACATGTGTCTTCAAGACATACTGGTCTTCAGAACAGTAGCCAATATTTGAAATGCACTCTTTTACTGAAAAGAACCTTATTGGATTTTGTCCAAAGTAAATGTATACTTCATGCATGACCATTGAATTCCACTGCTGTTTGAAGACAAAAGATTCCGAATTCATTAAATGATAATTCCACTTTGAAAATGTAGATAGGTTGTTGTGTCTTTAGAGAATTACTCAGAATCAATATATAGTTAAGTAGAAGAATAATAAAACAACAGATTGCTCTAATAAAAAAAAAAAAAGGGGGTGGGGGAAGGGAAAAGGATGCCACACCTTACACCACATTGTCTTAAAAAATTCCTGCTCAGAGTGCTTCACATTTCTAAGGCATGCTGGACTCAGAAGAAGCCTCTGAGACACAACCACAGTAGCATAAAAACCTCTCACATCTTGGACATATTTAAAATAGACCCTGAAGGTCCTAACACACAGGTAGGTCTGATATGCTGCCTTAAAAGGCCAGCCATAACCTGAGGTGCAAACACTTTACTGTAGGATTCTTTCCCCATTTTAAAATTTACACTATTTCCTATTATGTTAAAACCAGTCAGCAGTAAAGTTGCACTTCCCTGAGTCTGTTGAAAGAAGAATCTACATTTTTCTCACTGCTATGCATAGCTACTCTCTGAACAGCTTAAGAGGCATTAGTTGCGCAAGAAATCAGATGACGGCTCAGCTACATATACAGAAAGCTTTTTGAAATAGAAAGCTAGAAGAAGGAGATATCCTCCTTTGAGGGATGGGGGCAGCACTGAACCAGCAGTGAGAAAAACCAGAGTCTGGCTGGATCTTTTCAAGGCTTATGTGTGATTCAGGTGATGCCAATCTGCCAGAGTTTCCTCATTATAAGAGGCAGGAAGCTGGAACAGAGCCTGCTTATGGATCAGCAGTCAAAATAAAAGCTGAAGGAGATAAAACTGAAAGGCAAAACTGAGAAACTGAGACCCCATAATCACATCGCAATAAACGCATCTTAAAATACACAAGCAATAACAGTCTGTCCTGGGTTCAGCCTGAACCTAGGACACAGTCACAGGCAAGTCACATGACCTAAGAACTATATTATAAGAATATGTACTATTCTGTCATTTGGAGTTTTTGTCAGGCCTCCAATCAAAGGTCATTCTACAAGCCAGGAATGTGTATTTCAATTATTCATTAGACAGACCACTTCTGTTGTTCAACAGAAAGTTTCCTGATGGACAGCTTCCCTCTCTTACAACCACAGATGTTCTAATCTAATCTAATCAATACCTTAAAAAGGAACAATGACAGGAATTTAAAACAACCAGAATATTTCGTTTTCTTCAATGTATATCACAGGACAGGATAATTTAGTCCATTTGATGTTCTCTTCCCCTTTCCCTGCCCTGGGATTCCTATGACCAGAAAACTCAGTGATACCTTTTAAAAATTCTCTCCTACATTTTCACTCTAACATGCTGTTCCACTTCTCTGAACACTGGTGCAGTAAACAGTAAGTATTTTCAGAATGTTTGACCTTTCTTTAAAAGAAGCAAGAAAAAAAATCTGTAAGAGCACAATGATTTTTCTTCTCCCAAAACCACAGCATGAAGTTTGCAAATGTATTTGTGATATGATGAGCATTATCAGTGTTACTACATTGTTATCAGGCTCATGTATAATTATTTTCTATCAAACTTAACAGGCTGAAATCTCTCTGCTGCTTTTGATTCCCAGGTGCCTTCCTAGACACAGGCTCTCCACCTGTCAAAGATCCACAAGAATGCCAAGACACAACCACCTGTGTGGCTCAGGCACTTAACTGTCCAAAGGTGTCTCTTACAAACATTTTTGGAGGTACGCATCAATGAAAACAAATAAGCACAGAAGTCAGCAGCAAATCCCAAAACAATCCCGGGTCAGAAGATTTGCAAAATTACAAAGGTATTTCCTTGTATCAGGTCACATACTACTTTTGATCATGCTCTGAATGCTAGTCCTTTAAGTCAGAGTCCTTAACTCTGTGTAAAGTTCACTCTACAAAGCACTGGATCCCTCCCCTATAAGGGAATTCAGGTAATCTCTGTAGCCACAACAATAAAGAGAAATAAAAGGGTAGCTTAAGCATAGATTAGCACACAAAAACACTGTCAATATCAAACAGAAAGTATCACAAGAAGTCTTATTCACCTGTACACAGCAGCACCTCTCCAGTGCCTGTACAATGAATTCTGACCACTAGCCCAAACTGGTCTTTCAGCAGTGTCCAGAGAAAGTGTTACCTACACTAATCAAACTAAGATAAAGATAGGATGCACGTACATCTAACCACATCTTTATTTTCCTATTAAAACATGACTGTGAAAACTTTCCAGTTGACTTGTCAATGCTGATCAAAAATTCTCTAGACTCACAAAAATTCTCTAGACTCACAGCTTCCTGACAGGTGATATACCATTTGCTTACCTTGATTTTCAAGTTCAGACCTGAAATTTTACCATATGCTGGTAAGATAAAAGGTAAAGGCTAGTTTCTTTTTATAAAATAAAAGGCCAATACCCATCTTTTATCCAAAGCATATTTCATTTGAATAGACAGGTAAAATTAAACTATCCACTATCATTAGCTCTGTAGCAGGTACAAGACTTTGTTCTGGCACCTCCTGTGAATTTATCTCAGTATGAAATTGGAAGACAGGCATGCCAGAAAACAAAATGAACACTCAAATTTGAGTTGCAGACTGACACCGATGCACAGAATTCCTAACACTAAGAAAAATTAATTCACTGTACATAAATGCATCTCCCAGATTGTCATGATAACATTACAAACCAAAAGGTATAAACAATGCTTTCTTCAACTGACATTTAAAGCACTGTATCATTCGTCCTGCCAATCTGCATTTATTCTGCTCAGAATATTTTGATGGCTCAGTACTTACAAGCATTGTCAGGAGTCAACAGCTCCAGTACAGAAGCAGTTTACTGCTGTTTCTGCTGTAGCTGAACCACAGAAAATTTACTTGTTTGCTAGGTTTCCTGTATATAATCAATGCTTTAAAATATGTGTCCAGCACAAATGCAATGCAAGCAGCTGAATCTGGCATACAAAGTAAAATGCCTGAACACGTAAAATCACATTGCACACATTCAGGCAGAATCTGTCATGCTTCAGGACCTTATCCAATACTCACTAATCTTATCTATGTCATCTACACTGAATGTGAATCACTAGGATGGGATGCTTCAAAACACACTTAACTGTTCTTTAAGAGAAATGAAAGGATTAGAATTGCTTACTGCCATTTGGCACTGTTCACAGAAATCATCCCTGCTGCTCTGCACAAAATCTGAAAAACATTCAGATTCTTCTGTGGGTAGCATAGAAGTTCAAGCCAAATATGTTTGCTGCTCCTGTATTTACTGGATTTCCAACCCTCGGGATTCTGTGATTCTGTGATAGATCCAATCTTAAGTGTAAAATATTGGCAACTTCCAATAACTAGATTGAATTAAGAATGTTGAATCTTCCTGAAAGTATAGTGCAACTTCCATACTGTCACTGATGGCAGTGGCTTAAATCCTACAGACAAGATTCAAAAATCTTGTTTTTCAAGATTTCTCTTGATCTTATGCAGACAAACTTCCCGATAACTTCAATGGTGATACTGTCTGTACAGTTTTCAGTATCAAGATCTTCACCAGCAGAATATAATTAGATACATCCTGTGAAGCTGAACACTTACTCCTTCATACTGCTTCATGCCTGAACTTTTCTTCAAAATCCTTTTGACAGTTACTGTAAGGATAATACAAGGGGGCAGGAGGATGGGGTTTATTTAGTTCTACAAGTTTACCTTCCAGCCTGAGTAATGTGTTATGGTGAATTACACATATGACTAATGATAGCATTGTATCCAAGTTTCCTTAATGGCTGCTGGGATGCACTCTGTTTCTTGCTAAAATAAGCTTATTTCTCCTTTACTCAAACTGCTGAAGTGAAATAAAAATATAAAAAAGATAAATAAACTATGAAATGCAATTTTGATTTTGTTAGAATTTATTTTGTTTGAAGGTTTGAGGGGGTGGGAGCATACATGACTTTTTCCAGAAAGCCCAGAGATAAATTGAAGCATTGTCACCAAAACTGCACTGCTTTTGATTCTCTGCCTCTAGAAGTGCTTTGACTGCATAAGTTTATTTTCTGCATTACATTATGGATTGTGGTATTAGTCTCAGTAGCCCAAGGGAAACAATGCAATGTACAATAGCTTTCTGTTACATAATAAAAGTCATCTTCAGCAGTATGGCTATAATTGGTAATTCCAGTCAACAGTAAGCAATGTATTTTGAAAATGTATTTAGGCAGCATAAATAAGTTCAGCCTGAATATCAACAACTGCAGGTCTCCCACATTGCTTTGTTATCCTAAAAATCTGGGATAAATGGTTTATGGTTTTGTTTGAGAGCACTGGCCTTGAGTGCACTGTATGCTTCTCCTCTAAAACATACGATTCAAGCTCCAAATAAATGCTTTCTTTACACCAGGTACTGGATTTTTATTTTTATTTGTTCTCTTCACAAGCATAATGCTTCTAACCATCAAATTTTTACTGTTTACCTAGCTGAGCACTGAATTCATTCCCAGAAACTACGAGCCACATTCACCAGTTATCAGAAGGTCTACAAGAGCAGCTTATATTACATTGACACAGCCTGCCTAGAAGCTCCAACAACCTTATAGATAAAGGAATATCCCTGGGAATGATAATAAGCTTTTCTCACTTTCCTATAAACAGTAATGACTAAAGGGTCTCTGCCTAAAAGCAAATCTACACACATCCTAATTCAGTATTCAGCCCACCCTCTTAATTTACGCTTTCTGTCCTTCACAGGTAAAAAGCTACCAGCAACTGCCTTTGACTTAAGTCACATGGATACCACTGAAGTGCAAAGACACAGTAAGGGCTCCAATCCAGCATTTAATACAACCCTGACCTTGAGAGTAATAGTAAGAATTTCCATTAGTGTCTACAGGAATTACATATGCATGCCATGAAGAGCATGAACCTCTAAATGCTTTTATTGCATGATTTAGAATCCCCTTAAACTGAGTATCATGGTATTTTAAGGCCTAATTCCTCTCCCCTCACCCAGCCAAAACTCACATAAGGAAGAAAGGTTTGGACTCATAAAGCATACTGAATTAAAGCCTATAAAAGAAACCAATTGCTTACCAGAGTGACTAAAATCAGATATGTTTCCACAGGGAAAAGAAGAAGCCACTTTGCAAACATTCACTGCCAGTGGGAGCTAGAACTCCCTTTAAAGATATTCACTCTTTGCTTGGAGTATTTCTGACAGTAAGCGGGGGAGTCATGAAACCTAATGCTTTCTTTCCTTTTCATATGTATAACTCTTTGCCCCTCCCCTACTTTTTTCAATGTACTTTTTTATTTTTTCTAAGAGAGGGCTATGAATACATATACAAACATGCACAATTTCCCCTCAGAGTATTGCAGACAGTTCTATTCTTCAGTTTTTACTTGTAATAATCCACTCCTCTTACTCACAAACCTCCTTGTCAACAAATATTTTTTCTCCATAACACAGTTCTATTTTGCAACCAAAGGTTTGGGAAAACAAGAGAAACATCACAATTTTGCTAAGTTTTCATTGTATTAGTGTATATATTAGACCAACATCTCATATTGCAGCACACAGTTGTGGAGGCATTTGAGAGAGACCAATTTTTCCTCAGAAAGTAAAAAAATTCTCAGCACCTCTATTTTGGTTTTGATTAAAAATCCAAAACCCTCTAAAACTTCTGAGAAAAGAAGCATTTTATTGCAAATGTTATTAACCTGTCATTTCAGAAAAAATGTTTTACTATGAAATTAAGTTTTACTCTCATTTTTATGTCAACTATTAGTATTTTATATGTTGTTTTTATTTTGTCCTTTTCCAACATGCCAGAGTTAGAGAAGGCCTAATTCAGTTTCTCTTTAAAATAGTTAATTTTCAGCATCTTTCAATGTTTTTGGGCTCCAACATTACATTTGAAAGTTGTAGAAATATCTTCATCCTTCACAACATATCCTGTATGATTAATTTCCTGTGTGATTATATTCCCAACATCAATTTTTGTTACACTTGCAGCACAAAAAGCTCCTTTCATTACATGCCACAGATCTATGAAATTGATTCATTTTTAAACTTATTCATCATTGCACCAATAACTAATGGAAGTCATGATGTTGAAACAATAAAATTAAGCTTTTTGTCAGAGGTCCAACAGAAATGTTCAAGATTAGGAAAATAATGTTGTTAGACTTCCTTTCATCCCCACTTTAGGCAAAATGATCACAGAAGCCATAAGAAACATTCAAATAATTACCTACAAAATAGATCCATCTATCTCTGCACTAGCAAACATCAATAAAGCCAGATATTTGAATGATGCAAAATTAATTAAGACTGTTCTTACGTATTCATATAAACTAGTGTTTCACTCAGCCCTTCACAGCATTGCCAACTCAGCCCTAAGTCCTTGCATGCTGGGGCAACTTTGGGCAGTTGCAGGCAGGGACAACAACATTGAGCTCTGTGTATGCTGACTGGCTGGTCAAGCCATACACCCTCATCTGCCATCTGGCTTTTACTCCTAGGCAGAACCCAATTTGTAATTGCCCTTCCACCAGCTAAATCCTCAGTTCTGGTTTCCCTCCAAGATTTTCTTAACTTCGTGTCCTCAAGTCTTCCATTCAATTTGGTTCAAACTAAACGTGATTTCAAGAGTTGATGTGCAGAATGCAGTCATATATATACATATATTAAACAATTTAGGAAATTGAAAATATGCAAGGCTCCACGATACCATTAGGGACCTCATTAAGCACATGTGATTTAGAAAACATGAATCCTAAACTGGGAAAAAAACATAGGAAAAATAGGGAAAAGGAAGAAAGGAACAGGAAAATGTTTGGGTAATAAATACTAGGGCATTTCATTGTCTTTTAGTCATACATAGGATTAGTAGCACACCTATAATGCTATTTTTAACAACCTTAAAAATAATATTATCTTTAAAGGAATTACTGTTCCATTGTCTTCTTTATTTTTATAACTAGCATTATTTCCTCTTTTTCTCTCATATCTCTAACTTATTTATTTGAAAGTGACCTGCAGCAATACTAACAAGTCAACAAAGAACATATAAACTGGAAGAGGACAAAACCAAACTGAGGTATTTATGAGGAAAAAACCAAAAGGTATGTTTTCATTATCCATACTCCTAGAAGGAGTAATATGCTTAGATTTGTCCAACACATACCCTCCAAGGAGCCACAGAAGTTTATGAACATGACAGAAATTATGCCTTTTGAAATCCTTCAAGGCAACTGATAACTAGCAACTCTGAAATCTGATGCTTCGTAAGCTTGATGATCAGAAAAAAAAGAAAGAGAAGATATTGCTCAGATCACACAGAGAAGCCAGGAAGTTCCAAATTGGAAGCAATTTTCAAATGAGTATACGCATCTTTATACAGTATTGCAAATATAAAAGTGTGCTCCATAGAGCTATCTGTTGTAGTATTTATCATTCCTCTAGAGGCACACCAACGCGGGCAATAGCTGAACTTTCTCTTAAGAACAATAGCCTTGAATAAAATTTGAATTCCGTTCAGTCAAACATCACTAATAAACAAATGGAGACCTGTAAAAAATGTTTACTGCAAAACAGTACTTAGCACTTTACATAGTTGAGTTTCATATTCCATCTATCCCTGCTTGCCAAGCCCAGCAGCAGATCAGCAGTGAACTGCCTGAAGTCAGCATGAGCTCACAACAAAGCCAAAGCCCTGCAGCTGACTCTTTGTGCTACTTGACATACAAGAGTTGCCTTGCCAGAATTTAGTATGCTTACATTCTGTACTAATTTGTAAACAGTGGATACTAAGACATATGTATTGTCATTTTTCCTGAAGGCTCTACTAGAAGAGAAAAACTTCTAGTGTCTTTGCTGAAAATCACTGTGTACAATTACTGAGTGGCGGCCTTAACCATTCCAACCTCAGGTCAAGTTCAGTTATTAGCCTTAAAAATAGAACTTTGTTTTTCTGCTTTGGGAAGAGAACTAAAATGCATAAGGTGGATGTTAAAAAAACAAAAGCCATTTTCTTTTGGCTCAAAGGGCAAAAATGCTAGTAGCTTTAGGTAAGGCTGAGTCCGTAACTGCTCACTATTCTCCATTTGAACCACAACAGTGGTGGGAAAAATTTCAAAGTCATTACAACTTTATTAAGAGTATATCTGCTCTGCTTTCATGCTGCTGCAACACTTGTTACAGAAACATCAATAAAGACAGCAGGTATAGGTTGTGACCCAATTACTATGGCCCAGCAAGAAAGGTCTAAAGAATGTAAACTGGTGCCTCTCCTCCTATGACTGGTTTCTGGAGACCCTCTCTTTCCTAGGCTAAACAATCCCAACTCTCTTTATCTAGCCTCATAGCAGAGGTGATCCATGCTCATCTTCATGACCTTCCTCGACCCTGCTGACAGGCTTGCTGGGGGTGACAGCGCCGGATGCAGTACTTCAGTTGGGATCTCAGGAGTGTACAGGTGGAGAATCACTTCCCTTCTCCTCATGGCCATGTTTCTTTTGATGTAGCCCAGGATATAGTTGGATTTCTGGTCTGTAAGTGCACATTACTGGCTTATGTCCAATCTTTTGTCCGTCAGTATCCTCAAGGCCTTCTCTGCAGGCTGTTCTCAATCCATCCATCTCCCAGTTTGTATTCATACTGGAGATTGTCCTGGACCACATACAGGATCTTGCTTCCTGAGGTTTACATGGGTCCCCTCCCCAACCCCGCTGAGGTCCCTCTGCGTGGTGCCCATTCCATCTAGAGTTTCAACCATGCCACTCAGCTTGGCATCATTTGCTGAGGTTGAGCTCAATTCCACTGTCCGTGTCCCCAGAAAAGATCATGGGGGTACAGGTGAACCCCCTGGGGCCTGAGGGAAAGATGCATTCAAGTGAATAAACTTCTGGACAGGGGAGAGCAGCAGGCCATGAGCACGAAAGGCAGAATGTGCTTTTAAAAAAGGAACATGAGATCAGCATGGCTGATCAAAAAATAAAGCTGCTGGGAATAATGGCTGAATTCCTAGGGCTGCTGGCCATGCTAATGCATCGTTCCTGGTATCTATGGGCTTGGCTCCAGGTTTTGATCATTTGCTCCATGGAAAGAGGTAAAAGGCTCAAATCAGAGACATCTGCTACAATCATCAAGTACCTTGTTTACTGAATATAATACGAAAAGCCTGTGCTAGTTCAGCTGTTCTCTTTCTGTCATAATTGGGAAATAGTATTTGATTTCATGGGATACAAAGTAAACAGGGCAGTGGATTACACTAGAATGTAAGCCTCTGATAACAGCTGACTTCAGGAAGTTTGTTTTCTGTTTCCCACAGAATAGATTACAAGGTGGGAAACAAGCATCTCAACATGTCTGGATTTCAGTTTTTAAGAAAGGCAAACCAACATCTAACTATTGAATAGACAGGTTTATATCAAGCCTGAGAAGTTGATGGTATCTTTGGTCTTATTTTTCCTAAAGTCAGTTAGCCTTGAGCCTCATGCAGAATGTGATTATGGCAGCAAAAAAAAAAAATCTTTAATTTGGAGCCAACACTTTTTCCCCACCTTCCAGCTGTTCACTGTCATGCTAAGAATGAAACAAATACTAAAAAAGCTCCAAAGTTTAGTACTGTATAAAATGAAAAGGTAAAATATTAGTCCATGATAAAATCCAAAACAAATTTAGATAGGAAACTTTTGCAGGCCTGGATGGTTTGGATAATATTTCTGTTTCACCAAGAGGCCATATGGGAGCACACACAAATAGGTTTTACTGGGATATTCTTCCCTCACTGTTCCTCAAAAGATGTAATGACTTTTTCCATGCTTTTTGTTTGTATGTTTTTCTCCCCTCTTAGTACACAAATAGAACATTCAACAGAAACATGTCTCCTCTTTTAAATTTGCTTAATGGGAAACATGGAATTAATTAAAACCAAAACACAGGAACAATCACCTGTCACGGGATGGGAGAGAACTCATGCACATACATACACACACACTTGAAACTCAAGTTTTTCATTATGAGCAAGTTAAGAGTTCTCAACTGAATCTGAGAGAAAGGATATGCTGTCCCTCCAGGTGTTCAGTTAAGCATCTCCTACCAAGGTAGGAGAACTGGATAGAAGGTGATCCACGTCAAAGCAACTGAGTCCAGATGCTGAGGATTTTTTGCTTCTCTTGATAGAATAAAAGAAATCCTAAGGGACAGTTTTAAAAGGTTTTTAGAAATTTTCTAAAATAAAAAAGTAAATATGCAGCCAAAAAAGACTACAGCTCTTTCTATATTGCTATAGAAAAAGCTCCTAACAGCCCAGCTCCTTCTGGGGCTAAGTTATTAAGTAGTTAGCTAGAAAGATCTCACTAGGCCCTGGCAGATAAGCCTCAGGTGTAAATGGTGGGGTCAGTTCTGTGCACTTTGTGCCTCCCCTAAAAATCCACTGCACAAGCCCTAAGGAGTTACTCACGCTTGCAAGCAGTAAGCGTGGGTAAAGCCCTTCCTAAATCTTCGTTTGTGAAGTCAAGCCATCAATCAATCAGAAAGATCTAGATTAATATAGGAGGTACACAAGTGTCCAAAACTCTCAAATCATTTAAGTGAGAGTGGTCTCTGAACAACACCCACAGATACTTTAAAAATACAAACAATGACACATCCATCCTCAAAACCAGTTGTTTTGTGTTTGGGTTGTGTTTTTTTCTGGTGGGTTTGTTTGTTTGTTTGGGTTCATTGTTTTGGATTTTTTTTCTTTTTAATAACCAGCACCCTCTCCAAATAAATCACAGAAAACAAAAACAAAAAACAACATACACACAAAAAAACCCCAAACAAACCCAAATCAACATTGCAGCAGTCAACATCATTCTGAGAACATAAGAACAAGAGCAATAGCTGCAAAAAACAGGTATTTGTAATTACATTGTAAATTCCCTAGGAACTCTAAATAGACAACAAAACATCTATGAAAAATGTTATTCCAGATGGTAGTTAGACTCCTGACAGCTGTCAGCTGAAGTGTACCCATCTTTATCAAATAAAAAAAAACCCATATGCCAAAAAGATTCAAACCCATGCAACGGGACAACCTTCTCAATTTTAACTTCTTTAAACTGAATTTGAAGAGTTTCTCCCTTTTTCCCTATGAATTGGGAATAAGGTGCTCTTTATACCTGTCTGCAAATAATTAAATGTGTATTTTCAACAGGAGGAATAGGATGCTGGTCATGAGGTCCCTTTCTTTTCAGTGCTAGGTTCCACTCAGATTTCTTTGCACACATTTGCTTTCTGAGGCCTGCTCCCTTTTGCCTACTCCCTTTTGCCTACTTTCAGTTAAAGGGTGAAAGCTGCCCCACAGCCCCCCAGTACTGCCAGGGTCTCTTTGCCCCCAGGCAATGCCGTATTTACTGGCTTCTAGAACATGAGACTCCTGAAGCTCCACCTGTATTGGGTTGGATTAATTTTGGTAGTATTACCTCTACCTATCTGTATAAGGCCATTAACCTTTTGTTTACTGGATGCAGGATACAAGGGAAGAGACTTTCATCTAGCATTATAGAGATTCATACCATTTAATATGGCAGAAAGAATACACTATTTTGTTCATTTTGTCTTGATTATTTTGTGACAATGTTGAAAAGCAGAACAAAAGACTGGAAAAAGAAACACATAAGCAGAATCCTGACAAACTCCAGAGCCAGGAGAAGAAAGCATGAAGCAGAGGTACCAAACAAAATCAATATGCTTTTGCTCTTTTAGATTACACAAGGCTACCTACTCTAACAGATTTATTCTAGAGGTGTTTCCCAGTATGATTCATCTGCTAAATAAAAAGATTGGCACCATTTGAAATTTGTGCTTATAGATACAATGAGCTGGGGAGCTGTATTTCATATTTCACTGTCTGAACTAGTTTCAGTGCCTGCCTGCCAGACTTTAAGGTTGCTCAGGATTATCAGTCTCTCACTTTCACACTAGTTCAGTAAGAGACTTAATCAGGATAAGTCCTGCTGGCTTCAATAGGATTTATTGCTAAAATTAGGCAGATGCTTAAGACTAATTCAGTAAGGTGTTTAGTCATTAGAGCCCACCTGTCAAAATAGTATCCCTAGTGGGAACAGTGATTAAGCAGTTATTTAAACTCTCAAATACATATTTAATTTTAAATTCATTATTTTAGTACCGTGCTGAATAGAAAGGAACATAAGCACATGCTTAAGCTTATGTGCTCTGTGCTTTGCTGCATGGATTTCATATTCTTTGAAATAATAAATTAACAAGCTAGTAGAAGGATTTGTGAACTCTTTTACCTTTTTCCTGATAGCCTCATTGGGAAATGTGCTATGTATACATACATATACACAGAAGCTTCAGTTAAAGGGGAAAAAAAAGTCTTACATTTTTTTATTAGTAGTAGAAGAGGCAATAGATTAGCATTTTGGCATAGAAGAAGAGCCCTTTACGTTGTTATGAAGGTGTTCATAAAACAGGCAAAAATGAAAACTTGGAAAGACTATAAAATGTTATTACCGTGATGCACTTACTTGAATGGAGATGAAAGTCATCTCAAAGTTATCAAAACTTTGAAGAACTACAGCACTACTGTCCTGGTTTGAGCAGTAGCAGTCATTTTTCTCCTTCTTGGTAGCTAGTGCAGTGCTGTGTTTTGACTTTCGAGCTGAAAACAGTTGCTTGATAGCAAGCATGTTTTGAATTACTGCTCGGGTGTTTGGTTTGTTCAAGGCCTTTTTCTGAGCTCATGCTCTGCCAGGGAGGAGGGGAGGCTGGGAGGAAGGAGAGACAGGACACCTGACCCAGGCTAGCCAAAGAGGTATTCCATACCATAGCACATCATACCCATGATGTAACTGGGAGAGACCCGGAAGGGCTGGAGCTCTGGGGGGATGGAAGAGGTATTGGTCAGTGCTTGGTCGGGCAGGGTGGGGTGAGCTATGGGTCGGTGGCTGGTGAGATGTTGTATTCTCTTCACTTGTTATTTGCTTTATCATCATTATTTGCAGTAGCAGTAGCAGTAGTGATTTGTGTTATACCTTAGCCATTAAACTGTGCTTATCCCAACCCGTGGGGGCCACATTCTTTGGATTCTCCTTCCTAACTCTCCAGGAGTCAGGGGAGCAAGGGGGGGAGTGAGTGAGTGAACTGTGCGGATTTGGTTTAAACCACGACAGTTCTTTTTGGTGCCCAACGTGGGGCCCGAGGGTTTGAGATAACACCAGTTCTGACAGGATTTATAGTCACTCGTCACAATACTGATTTATTGGCTCTCAGAGTTTTTTCTCTGGGTCTCACAGTTTCAGGATTTTGCCAGTTAATTTAAGTATGGATTAGCTGCATTTGTGTTTGTCAAAAGTTTTGTTTTGCTGTACTTTACGGCAATGATTTGTAGTGCGGGGGGGGCTCCAGCAGCAGGGGGGGATGGACGTGGCCGTGGACTTGGACTTGTACCAGGCCGTCCAGCTGCTTGGTCGTTTTTCTCTCTTTACATATGTTTTATCAGATGTTTTCAGGTTAGGACTTCATGGAGTACCAATGGACATACAAATTTTTTTTTAAAAGTCAGTAAATTCTCTCTTTTTTTCTCTCTTGGATTACAGGGTTTAAGTTTTTCTCAGATCTACTACTGTTTTTGGGTTGTCATTAACATGATTTTCATATGAGAATATTGGCTTAAAACATGAAGCCTGGTCATCTCAACTTTAAAATAAAGTATGGAAACATCTCTGTACGGTTGAGTTTGTACTGAATTTTAGGTTTTATTGATTTTGAAAATACTGTTTTTCTTAAACTGTGAGAAGATGAAGCTATTTTCTGAGTGCTAGCTAGAAAACAATATATTTATTTCATAAGTGTAAAAACCCCCAACAAATTCCTGTAGATTCTCCTGCCATTCCCTTCTTCACCTTTGTCAACCACAATCCAGGATCTTGATGATGTCTGTGTATATGGGTCCACAGCTGCTTCTCACAACAGCAACACTGGCTTACATGCCTGCCTATGCTCCCAGCAGCACCCTTGTTTGCTCCTTCTTTGTTCTTCTCTGCAATACTTCACCATTGTGGGGAAGCTATGCACAGTCTTTTTCCCTCTCGCTTTTCTTCATGGGGGAAAAAGTGAAAAGGGATGCTCAGAGAGAAGGAACATATTTTTCTGACATGTGAAGAAGATGCATAGAAACATATCCAGAAACTGCACACCCAGAATTACACAGAAATGTCCTTCTATGCTCAAATATTTTAGTTCAAGTTGACTTAGTATCTGAGGAGTTAGTCAATTCCAAAGGCAGAAGTGAAAAAGAGTGAGTTTAACGCTGAGTTTCTTTTGCAATTGGAAAGAAACTTGAAAATCATTCATCTGGTTAATGAACAGAACAAAGTCACTGCAATTATTTACTGTTATTTTTTTCTGCATCACAGTTAGTATTTCAACAAGCATAAAATATTAGTTGTTCATACAGATGCAAATGGAAAGGTGTTGTGGTTTAACCCCAGCTGGCAAATAAGCACCACAAAACCACTTGCTCACTCTTCCCCAGTGGGATGAGTGGAGAGTCAGGGAGGTAAAGATGAGAAAACTCGTGAACTGAGATAAAGGCTATACAACAAGTAAAGTAAAAGCTGTGCACACAAGCAAAGCAAATCAAGGAATTCATTCACCACATCACATGGTTAGGCAGGTGTTCAGCAA
Source organism: Melopsittacus undulatus (assembly GCF_012275295.1). Classification (NCBI taxonomy): domain Eukaryota; kingdom Metazoa; phylum Chordata; class Aves; order Psittaciformes; family Psittaculidae; genus Melopsittacus; species Melopsittacus undulatus. The sequence continues at coordinate 97,899,571 of NC_047528.1, forward strand.
TCTCCAGGAAAGCAGGAATGTTCCAGCTTTAAATTTACTCAGCGTAAAGAGGAACATGGAGCTGGAATGCCCAGAACATTGGGAATCCTTGCTTCAGTTTCAGTCTGTACAAATCTGAGCAGTGCAGTCTTTTCAGAGGCTGAGCCTTTTCTGCTCAGAGGTTGGTGTGAAGCTATTGACAACTACTTTCCCTGTGAGTGAGTGCAAAGAACTTACCTTGGTACGCTCCAACGTTTCTGATGCAGCTGTTCTGAAGAAACGGCTGAGAGGGAATTCCAATTGATTACCTCACGGCCAGTGGGTTCAGACAGACCTGGATGTGGTCAGCTGTCCTCCCAACTAAACCCAAGCACCAGTGGGAGTGGCTGGGGCACCCCACTCTGTATCTAGAGTCCTCTTACCCATACTGAGAGGGATGGATCTAATAGCTGTGGCATCTCATCATTCTTTCTTTGCTAATAGGAAATCACACACCAATTGAACAGACCCTGACATGTGATAATGTTGCATCAAAGAAGACAGAAAACAACACCCAAACTTCTTTCTTATGAAACAACTCTCTTTCTGGCAGCTCACTAGCCAGCTTTGCATGCTGTCTTCCTGCTCCATTTTTTTCTTGCTCCATTTTTGACATAACACAGTGAGCATCTAATATAAATTGGTTTGTATTTCTAGCTAACATATTGTGTACACTCTACTTTATTTAAGTCATTTGGAATGTCATTAGGATGATAAATAACTAGGCAGTCAAAACTTTTCTTCTCCCTCTATTCAGCTCCCCATGCTTCTGCACATGTGGAGGATGTTAATTATCTTTAACAAAAAGTAAAAATTATTCTAGTGAATGTTAAAAACCTAAATGGGTTTAAATTAGCATACTATGTCAACTATTGCATACTAGTAAGTTTATTTTAGCTTAGTAAATATAGCACACCTAGCTCAAAATATATGAATTAAAAATCTTATGCAAGAGCTGCACTGAGATGTAGACCTATTTATAAGCCATCAACTACTATAAAGTACCAACTGTGGGGCATACAGCACTTCATCTTCTGTACACAGCTTTTTTATCTATCAATCAATGTGAGAAGAACCTGGAAGAGATTGCAGTATAAGGAATAGGTTATATTTGTATAAAGACAGATCTACTGCATTTAAGTGCAAGACATCAGAGAAAACATACACAGCAAATAAATATTAATAGTGAACAGTGTCCGTTATCCTTTCCATGTCTGTGGAGTAAGACATAACAGAAAGAAAGTCTAGTTCCAGACACATTAAATGTGGTTTGAATTTGGTTCTATTAGAAAAGTGAAGCTTTGAGAATATGACTACTAGTTATTGAACACACTGAAAAAATTTACTTCCCTTTTCTCTCAATGGATTTCATAGTGTATCTGATATAGTCTTTCTAGTTTTGCTTTTAATTGTAGGTGATAAAATCTGTGATGGCTATTTGACAATGCCAGAGACTGACTTAATTCATTTATGTCATGTTGGGACTCATAACAACTTATCTGGGATTTTTCATATTCCTAAATTCATTCTCATGTAACACTGAAACCTTAGCACAGATGGTTTATCTTTATAACAGTGTAATTGAATGTGTATTATCTCAGATATTTTGGCAGTTCTGGATGGTCTGAGGAAGTTGGCTGGCAAAAGAAGTCAAGCTGGTACAATATTGTGATGAAAAGGAAGCAATTATGATGTTTATTTCTGAAATATTTTGTAGCAAGTGATGAATCTAAATTCTTTTGTAAGTACAGATTTTTCTCACTGAAGAAATTAAACTGTTAAGAAACAACCCCAAACAAACAATCCATATCTGTCTGTATCTAACAAGCTAAAACCCTTTGCTTTGGGAAAATGCTGTGTCTTCATACTGTAACAGAGTAACATGTAGTGGAACATAAAAATACAGAAGAGAATCTGTGCCTAGAGGCTATGCATAAGTAATCTGCATCCATCTCACAACAGATGTAATAAGACCTTAAATTATACTGATATTACATTTTAATCTTAACCAAAATAACCTACGAAATCCAGATATATGGTATATCTTAATTTAAAAGCCTTTTAAAGGCAATAACCGAAGTCCTAAATGCAGCATGTTATAGTTATTTAACTGTAGTAAAGAGATTTTTAAGTCATGTTACATGGTCATTCTGTAAGCAGGTCATTAGCAAGAGCCAAGTAAACGGGAATCAAATTAAAAATAAATCAACCCGATTATAGTAGGTAAGTTTGTTCCAATAGAAATGGTAAGTCAAACGAAATCATTTAACCCTTTTATTATGGCTTTCTGCAATCACAGTAGCCAACTATGTACTAGAGGCCTAATCCATATTATTAGAGAAACTCAAAGTAGCACTCAGCTAGCTTGCTCGTCATTGCAATACAGCACACTTCTACTCAGACACAATTAACTGTTGATAGAGGGAGTCTGAGAGACTCTTCACCTGTCAGTTCAAGTTCAGGGAACTGCTTGAAAGAGTCCAGCGCAGAGCCACAAAGATGTTTAAGGGAGTGAAACACCTCCCTTATGAGGAGAGGCTGAGGGAGCTGGGTCTCTTTAGCTTGGAGGAGGCTGAGGGGTGACCTCATCAGTGTTTACAAATATGTAAAGGGTGGGTGTCAGGATGATGGAGCTAGGCTTTTTTCAGTGATATCCAGTGATAGGACTAGGGGCAATGGGTGTAAACTGGAGCATAGGAGGTTCCATGTTAACATCAGGAAGAACTTCTTTACTGTAAGAGTGACAGAGCACTGGAACAGGTTGCCCAGGGAGGTTGTGGAGTCTCCTGCATTGGAGATATTCAAAGCCCACCCGGACAAGTTCCTGTGTGATGTACTCTAGGTTACCCTGCTCTTGCAGGGGGGTTGGACTAGATGATCTTTTGAGGTCCCTTCCAACCCTTGGGATTCTGTGAGGCACTGTGCCTGTACTCTTAGACAACTTGGATATATTGTACTCTTAACTGCTTCCATAAAAATTCAAATTGAGTAGACATTTAAAAAGCCTGACAGCCCACCACCATGTCCTCTCCCAGTCCACCAGACTAAGGAGGGCACATCTCTGTGAGGAAGCAGATGCTAAGAAATGCCACCGAAATTTCCTAATGATGCATATGCTCTGGTGCCCAGCACACTGCTATGATCTGCCTACTTGCTCAGTTAAATGACTTAAGTAAAGCATAGAAATTCAAAGACAACCTGTCTGTCTGTCACATTTTTGAAGTTGAGGCTATGGAGCTGTTATGACCACAGATATGGCAAGAACTGGATGTCATGCATAGGGTCATCAGTGGTCCAAAGCCCCAAGAAAGGGGCTATGCACACAGAGAGGAAGAAATAGAGCAGTATGCTTCTTGGGTTTGTCTTTTTTAAGATTCAAGTTTGACAGAGGAAAACTCACATAGTGCAATAAACATCCAATTACATAAATTGAGTTTAATCTGTCTCTAAGGCTACTCTAAAAAAACCACCATAAAAAGACAAAATGCACGTAATATAATTTATCTGAACTCTGCAAAAACTCCACTGCAGGCAGGGCTTTGCAGCATTGTCAGTAAAATTAGTGAAATACAGTCTGAGAGAAAAGAAATTAACTGCTTGCAGAAAAAAAGGAATGTTTCAGTAACAGTTTTGTGTTCTGTATTAAAGAATAGGCCCAAATTATGCAGGTCAGAATCCTCGATGAATATTAGAAAGAAAAAAAAAAACCCAAAAAACAAATAACAATCTGCCTTCATCACCCCGAAACAAACAAGCAAAAACCCCACCAAAAATGAAAGAACGATACAAAGAACAGTGTGGTTTAGTACAATTCATCAATTATACCTTACAGTGGTTTCACCATTCAAGGCTGAAGAATGGAAAAAGCAAGAACTCAGGGTTTGTCTTCCTTTGCTTCTTTTCTGAAATCTGTTTTTAATGAATCACACTGTAGACCCATCAGTTTCACCAGCATACCAAGGTAAGGCAGGACCATTACTTCACTGAGAATCTGGGACAGTGCACATCAACGTGCACAAACAGGAAGACTGGAACAGCTAAGAAAGAAATACTCTGTGTGAAAGCATCCTGTTCCTTCTCAAAGTTAGGAATAGAGTGACAAGATATATCCAGAAAATTAAGGAGAATTAGGATAAACTTCTGCTAATCAGTAATTGGGACTACCAGTGAAAAGTAGCAGATCAGAAAGTCTAAACCTCCAGAATTAATAATTTCCACAGATATCTGCCCATGTTCCCCACACTGCAGCACAAGTTAAGGTTTCCTATGGTATCCATCTAAAATTTCAGTTTTCTCGAAGTCAGCATGACAGATCTTCATATCACTTGCTTTTAATTGTTTAAAACAACCCTATTTTCTGCCAGCAAAATTACAATTTTTGGTTTCACTTAAATATCTCCCACTCTTATTATTTCTGTCACTAACCTTCTAATACATCTTTTGCCTAATTCTACACTATTTTACTAAAGTCCTTCTGCTAATTCCCTCACACTTCCCACTCCAGAATAAAAATTATTAAACCCATAATTTATGCCTCCAGTACAGATTTGCCATTGATTTATTAAGTCAGCTTTCCCTCCTTCCCTCTCCTCTGCTTTCTTTTTCTTGACTCTTGCCTTTTTGTGACTATAATTCTGTTTCAACACCACCTCAGCCTCCTGGGGGCTTTTAGATATTCCATCAGTACAAGCTGCAGTATCCAAACAACAAAGCTTGTTGTTTAACAAAAAGCTTGCCTGTTACAGTCCCCCTACCAATAGCTCCTTTTCTTAGAAACAAGAGAGAAAGCTATAACAACTTAATATGCTTACCTCTGGGAAACAGTGTAGTTGCATGCACCAGCCATTTGCAAAAGGGTCCCACCTCACTTGCATTTGTTTAACCTCTTTGAAGTTACAATGCTGCCCTCAAACAGGCCTAACAAGGAAAAAAAAAACAACAAACAAACCAAAACCAAAACCCAACCCAAAATACATCCCCCCCCAAAAAAAAAAAACAACCAAACCCTCAAACTACAAACACCACCCCCCCCAAACAGCCAACCAACCAACCCCAAACGTAGAAGAGGGTAATTCTGCAGCTACAGATGGTTAAGGATGATCTCAAAAAGATGTTTCGGGAAATACTGCTACTAAGTTTACGTTTCTTTTGCTGTTATGTTACTTAAGTATTTCTAGGGAAATTTGGGTGGTCTGGTATAGGGATGAAATTGTATCTACAGCATAGGATTTTGAAGCTAAGTATAGACATTCAGTTTCTCATAATTCAAAAAATAGTTCAGAATTAATTGGGGTAAAGTTAACAATATCACAATTATTGAGAATGAGTCTGCTTTGTTTAGCTTGCCACACAAACACCATACAGAGAAAGCATCCTCTGCCCAGGATTTGGCTATTGCTCTCAAGATATGTTAAAACACCAGCGTACTAACGTTTACAAAGTGGCAGAAAAAAGATTTCTCACAAGGCCCAAGAAACCCCACTTCTAATCTAAGGTTTAAATCTTGCAAACAGTTTATGACTGTTCTTGTATTTATTGCAAGTAGTCTCCCTGAAATCAGTAAGAAAAATGGGTCCATAAATCTTCAGCACAAAACAGACAAGGTGAGGAAACGAAACTACTCTTTCCAGGCAATTGATTTGCTCAATCCAAGCAACCAGCACCCAAAATGGAAATTGGATCCTCTGACTCTTAATTCAGTGCTTCAGCCTTTTTCTCAGTCAGTCTTTTGCTCTCCCACTTCAGATATACTACAGAATAGGAGCTTGTCTCCCATGGATCTCATACAACAAAGCAATCTGCAAAACACGATTAGTCTACCTGTAGCACTATACTTAGTTGAGAAACATGCTTACTGTGAATCGCCTGAATAATCAACTCTTACTGCTTTAACATGTTGGCAGTGGGCATTTACCCTATCCTCATCTCTAAAACTTTCTTTTTCCTAAATATTTAACCCAAGTCTGAGAATATCTAAACTTCTTACCCTTCTGTCAGTCTTCTATCCAAGCCCTGATTGCTCTGACTGTCTCTGTTTCCTGATCCCTGGAGCTCCCCTCATCCTGTCTACAACACAGGGCCCCACGTCAGCCTCCCGGGGCCGTCAGCTCCTGCTCCAGTGGCACCTTAGGTGGGCCTGTCCCCATCTCAGCTGCACCCACATAGCAGGTTGATCCTGACTGCTTGGCTTGACTTTGGCCCTGCATCATCCCTATGGGCTCACTGTGGCTGGGGATGTCCCAGATGACTCCTGCAGCCACCCTGCTCCTTGCGTGGGAGTGGCGCTGAAGCCTCCCAGATACCACATTGGTCCTGCAGCACCCTGTCCATTGGAGCTGCCAGCCCTCATGGCACCCTGACGTTAGTTATCTTTCAGTAGCATCAGAGAAATTGAATACTAACTTTTACTTGCTTTGTTTTTTTGGTTGCTTTTGTTTGTTTGTTTTTTACTTAGTGAAGTTAGAAGTAAATCTATCAGTAGTTGATAGACTTGCTTCAGTTGCTTTTATGCCTTCACATTATTGCTTCCCTCTCATGCCTGTATCCAGCAGATAGTGGAATTCGCAGAAATCTTGGACTGATACTAGAATCAAACTCACAGGAAATAATCAAACACTTCTCTTAGTCACATATGCAGCATATTCAGGTCCCCATCCTTCAGTGTAAGACAAAAACCACAGGCATTTCAGAGGGCCATAGGGTGTTTCAGCTTCAGGAGTGTCATCTTGGTGAAGATTACAAGTGACAGTGTGCGCAGCATTGTGTATTGTATTACTAGATTATGCAAGTAGTGTTTATTTGCTTTCCTTTACTCAAAGAAGTAAAATTAATAACAGAGTAAATGATTTATTTTTTTTAAAAAGATACTACTTTCTATTGAATATATACTTTACAGAGTGAAGGATAGAACAAAACACTGCAGCTGGGCATGTCATCAATAGCAAGAAGGGCAAAAGCATTCCTTCAGTGCAATAATTAACACTTGCATCCCGTTAGAGAATGGCCTCATTACAAAGTATGTCTATAATGAAAAGCTTTGCATAAGTAACCTCCAACACACATCACCACGTTCATTCTGCCCTACTTATCACTCAGTAGTTTGAATTTCATTGCAAGAGCCCTGTCAATTAAACTTGCAGTACACTGTGCAAGTAGTCATTACATTCCCCAAATTCTTTTATTTTTAAAGGTATCTATAGTTCACAAATCCATTTGAAAGCAATTCTTTAAGAAATCTTAATGTTTGGTTTTCTATTGCTTTGGGAAGTGTCCTAGCAGTACACAGCACCTTCCTATGTTTTGTGGTTAAAGATGATTTAGTCCTTCAGATACAAGTAACGGATTACTTTTCCTCTACTCTGTGATAAAAGTAAGTAGCAAAGTAAAACTCATTTGTATTTACTGCTTACCTGTAAATTGAAGGAGAACCTACCTTGCGGCCAGTGCATTGAACTAACTGCCTCTCGAGATATCTGAACTAAATATATGCATCATTGGATGAAGTCCAGCTTTTTCTGACCAAGACGCATGACAATGTAAAAGCTTTCAGTGGTGCACTGATGTTAACAGGACACTGAATCAGTTCCCTCAGGCTCAGTTTTTCAAAACAAGGAGACCTATTTTCTAATTGTTGATGCTGACACATTTAGGCAAGCACGTGCCTAAGATGTCTGCAAGGTCAGAGTTTAAGGATCTGTGGAAGGAAAAGACACAGCTGTGAAGACTTTGTTGGGCAAAGCATTATTTTCTATCTGTGTATGGCCCCTCCATTCTTTGCCTGGTGTGGTTTGTTAGAGCTTATATTGCACTTAGAAAGCTCATGGTTAGGCCCAAATACAAAATCTATCAAGTTTCCATGGGAATTCAGTCCCTTAGAAGGTCTAATTTTATTGGTGGTAAACCAGAAGTTATAGATGTTCTGCCATTTTGGAGAAGAGGATGAGCTGTATTGTCTGGAGTTTGTTTCAACCATTCTCCATCTTAGTGGAACACAAACCAGCACTGCAGTAAAAGCCCATTTCACTGGAGCCTGTGCCCAACCTGTTATCACCAGTTCCTGGTAGTGCTAACACAGTGAAAAGACTTTTTGAAGACTCAGAGGTTAGCAAAACAAGCTAGCTTCTGCTGATAATAATTTTTGCTGCCATATACTAAATACCTTTAAAATAGTGCATTAATCATATTAATTGGAAAAAATAAATCTTTCAACACTAACATTTAGGGAGCTGATCATAACAGGCCTGAAGCTCAGCTGGAAACTGAGGATGCTACAATAGTAGTTTTTAACAGCAGTGATGTATTTTGACAGAAAAGAGAATACTAAATTGTAGGGCTGTTTGAGCATCCCTGAGTACTTTATAATGGGGGGAAAAAATGATATGTTTCTTTTTGTCAGGAAGACTCAGAATGAATCAGACATCTTGACAGAAAGACACTTAGCAAAAATAAATGTAACTACAACACTTCATTAAAGTAAAAGTATCTTTACTATTAATATACAAATGGTGAAGAGTGACAAATAATTGATATACTTTAAGCCATACTTTCAATGTCTTTCATAAATACAAAACCAGCATCTGCAATATTACTTTTTTTACAGTATAGAGATATATATATACACAGCATTTCATAGGGACATAAGATTTTGAAACAATAAACAAACTAGCTCCAGTGGTATCAATATATAATTCAGGTGGTATATATCGCAAGTGGGCTGTTGACAACGTGTGGAATAACAAAAACAATATATGGTATGCTTTAGCTTATACTATACACAGCATACAAATACGTACTGAGTGCTCATTGTAGCAGGAAAGCTATTCCTTTTTTTAAACCTTGCCTAAGTAGTTCAAAATTCTTAGTGAGAACACTACACCATGAGCAACAGAATTATCTTCCTGGGGATTCTGACTGCTTTATATATTTGTCACTGATCTATAGAGACCCTGAGGGTTTGTTTTCCTTCCCCCAACGCTGCCTTTTAGGTTTAAAAAAGTAGCTTACTTATATGGCAGAGTTAAAAGGATACAGCAGGGTTAATATTCTCCCTCCTCTGGTTTTCACAGTTTGCAGTACCCTGACTTCGGCAATGCCCTCCAGCAGCCTCTCTTGTATCAGCAGCTCCCCCACTTCCCCTGTCACTGCTAAGGACATTCCCAGTATCCGAGCAATTTCTCAGCTCACTCTTTGGCACCTGTTCTCTCTGGCAGTGGCTTTCCTGAAATGCCGGCACTGCATCTGGTCATCTTGCCCGCTCCCGATCTCACCTACGACTTAAAAGTTGCCAATACAAATTTGGCAATAAATATTTATTTCATTTCTCTGGGCTAAAAATGGCCAATATTCAAGTTTGAAAGTCAAACATCGTGAGGCTTACAATGCCTGCTAAGAGGAAAGATAGACTTGTAAACTGTGATTTCTCAGAACCTAATCCAAAGCCAAATTTGCAATAGAATGCTTCTTTTTGGCTCAGGTTCAAATAAAATGATAAAAGAACACATTAATATGTGCAGTGGAGATATTGAAGATCACTTAAAACGTAGTGAGTGGTATCCTCCCACCACTACAGAACTGCTGTCAAGGGGACTGGGTACTCCAGGAAATTATATGAAAAAAAATGGAAAAGGGGGTCCATCCTCTTTAAAAAAAAAAAAACTATTCAACCATAGTAGCTCTGCATCAATTGGCACAAGTGTCTGAAGTTAAATAAATGGATTTAAGAAGAAATACTACTTAAGAGTATTTTCATCTTTGCCTAAAGAAGTACCAAAACTGCAATGACTTATTTAGTGGAATGTTTTATTTCTTTTTCTTCTTGTGGGCATCTAGTAATGTATGGGATAAAACTGTGATCAGATATTTTATCAGCATTTCCTGATCAGTACAAACTCCTGATGGGAAAACCTCCTCTAAGCAAAATTTTAGCAGGAACCGGGCAGGACATTTAAGTTCCACTTACCCCTTAGAGTCCAATCTGCAAAAGTGACTTGATCAGCTGAGGACATGCAGAGCCTCGCTGAGATGTATGGATGAAACTCACGCCCCAAGGAAGTCAGTTTGAGCCTAGTGATACCTGGATTCTACTGTGGCCCTTCTTGCAGTGCTCTCAGCACCCCTCCACAGATCAATTTGTGATAGAGTTCTTGAGTTTCAGTAAATCATCTTTTTGGAGGATTTTTAATCAAGAGTTAATGTCATTCAACAGATGCAACAATATCTCTACAAAGATATTACTTACTACGACAGTATACAGGGATGGTGAGGCCACAGATGACTACAAAGCAAATATTCACTGCAGTTTTATTCCAGAGGTAAAATGGTGGGAAGATGCTCCACATAATCTTTCAGATTTAAGAGAAGATTTTAATGTTTTAGGTCTAAGTACGTAAATATAACAAAGGAGACTTTTTATTTATCTGACTCTCCAACTTGATAAATTGGTCAAAACACCCCTACACACCCTCATGTGTGTACTTGAATCTTTTCAGTAGTAATACACCCACTATGACCCTCACTAGAACTGTGATCTCAATAGATTTCTGCAAATTTTGTGTTTAGAATATTTACGTGACTTGAGAATACTACCTCCAGTTTACTTCAGATGAGTATTTGAGCATATTGAGCAGAGAAGTATGTCATGGTAGAGCTTTTAAATATTTTGAACAGGCTTTGTAGACAAATTACTGAAGATTTTTCTTTAATAAAGCAGAGTGGCATGCTATCAAAAGGCACAAATACATTTCCATTATCCGGTCTAGGAAACAGAAAAACGGCATGATTATTATACTACAATTTGATGATTGGCACTTAAATAAATAATCAAAGTAATTACCACCATAAAAGGAAAGCCACTTTTTTTGATAAACATCAATGCAGAGGCTGAAGACAGCAGGTGGAATTCACTATACCAGGGAGTGTTGTCGAACAGCCTTTGTAGATGACTGTCATTGTGTGATTATGTTATACATATCTATGAAGAAAGAGTAGGCCCAATCTTGCAAAGTCTCTTATGAAAGTACATCCACCCTCCTGCTCACATCAGCCCCACTGGTGTCAGTGGAGTGGTATATGAGCTGTGGGTTCAGCCACACTAATTACTTGCAAGACCGTGGCCTAAATAAATTAATCTTTGTCACAATAGACATTAGCATCACCAAAATAGTAAATATTTTTGCAACCACAAAAAATTATAAAAGTCAAAAAACCCCAAATGAACAAACAAGAAAACAAAACCAGAAAAAACCCTCCAGAGCACTTTTGTATACTAAATTGTTAAACATTAATTAAAACTTTTCTTACTGTTGTGGTAAATCAGAATGCAGGTCTACTAAAAAATTAACAAGAAGCTCAAAGTCATTTTACTTGATTTTACTCCTTATTTTTTGTTGAAAAGAGATTGTCACTGCCACATTCCATATAATTAACTAATTCAATGGCTCCCTCCCACCCTTGTTCCTAGAGTATGTTAGTGTAACAATTCAGATTACTCTTACAAATAGTTATATTTTGTCAACTCTTCTGACATTTCATACTAACACTTAAAATTACTTTTAGACAGAAAAAGTGACATTTATACAGATTTTTTTTTCTTTTTAGTCTAGAATAGGAAAAGAAAGTAAAGAAATGATGTTATTCCACTCTACACGTATCTTACAAATTACTATGCGCTGTCCCTCATTTTGAAATATTTGCACATATCAGTTTTTAAGCATTTTTTCATAGTTATAGTGTGGCCTTCTCCTGCACAGCATAGAGTCAAAGCACAAGAGATAACAGATCAAATGGTATGCCTGGCCAGTCCATCAGTAATTTAGAACTGTTTAATTCTCAGCCTTCACATAGGTCAGCTGGCAGGAGATTTAGCACCAGGAAGAAAATAAATACTCTTGGAAATAACCTTTGATTTGTAATCCAATGTAGTGGGAAATGCCTTTGCTTCCAGCATTGAAATAGTTTTGTGGTACATTTTACTTGTAAAAAGCATCGCAGGCATATTGATAATAAATGTGCTGGCAGGACCTCTTAAATTTTCTAATTCCTTCACACTGTAATTAGAGGCCATTTAGAAAACAAAACCAAAAACCAACAAAATGAACCCCCAACCCTGAATATATAGCTGTTAGGCTATAAAGTTTTTTTTTGTGTAAATCTCAAGAAGAGCTAAAATTTGAAATGCATTACAGTTGAGCCTAGACACTGTTAGCTCTGCCCACATTGTAGAGAAACCTTGTTGTGTAGATGATCATGCTGGATTCAGAAAAAAGCATCATTTGCCTAGCAAAGCTTGACTTATGTGATATGCACAGCACCACCCAATTTTGTGATGGCAGGTACAAGAGGAAAGGATGTTTCCTACCTTCATCCCTGGTAAAAAATACTCCATGAGATGATGTGGGCTGCCACATTATTTTCAACTGCTGGAATTTTCCAGGTCCCTTCCTCACATTTTGATAGAGGAAAAAGCCCAGCTGCTAATATATACTTCATAGAATAATATATTTTCATATACAAGAGACAACTGTTCCTCTTAATTACAGCTTAGGGGCAGTCCTGCTCACTGCGTATTTACTCAGGAAGAAACAGGACTGAGATTTAATAAACAAGCAGCTATTTGGTAGTACTGCCTACCCAGCAGTGGGAGTATGCGGGAGCAACAGTGAGAGGTCATAAAGGAATGTCTTCACCTTTCCTTCACCCAGAAATAGTGCCTTAGTGTTTAAATGAACTTCTTTTCAGCACTTTCAAATTATTCTCCTTCATGACTTTAATCCCACATTTCTACCTCCTCTTACCCATTCTTTTCACTTTGGTACTGGCTTTGTGTGAACTTGGCCTCTTATCCTAGCCACACCAGTGGCATGCCTCTGTGCTCAACTACTTAGTTCATTGTTGTTACTTTCTAAAGTAAGGAAAAGTTTTTTAAAAAAAACCATAAAATGACTTGGGTTTGAAAAATAAAAATCCCCTATGTGTTAAATATGTCCTCCTCAGCAATTTCAAATGCACTAAAGCTTGGGTTAACATGAAGTTTAAACTGTCATCTTCCTCAAATTTAAGGACACTCTTTTACATTTCACTTTCAGCTTTACTGCACAAAAGTCAACCACTTTGCCATGACTTTGAAATATCAGCTAAGGGTTGATGACATCCTGTGGGAAACTGGGAAGTATAAGAACTTCAAATATGAGCAAAATTCAGATATAAGTGAGGATAGAACATGATTTACTGAGTAAAGCTACACTTAAACCTCAGGTACAACTTAGATTTAGGAAATCCATAAGGTACTCTACAATTTACTCTGTTAAAAACAATTTTTCAATCTAGTTTTCTATATTGTTTATCTACGTCTTTCACAGCAAGATTTTGAAAAGTTTGGTACGTGTGAATACACTGTGGTGCTGAAATAGAAACAAAACATATTACTCCAATTAGTGGGACCATTAAATCAATGGAAATAAATATGAATAAATTTTGCATCAAATAAATCAGTCAAATTTCAGTAATGCATGTTAAGCAGAGTAATAAATATAAACAATAAAAAAAAGACATCTTAAGGAACTCTAGACAGGAAAAAATGTATTTGGTCTAATACCAAATTAGCTTGTCTTTATTGTAAGGTTTCATTTAAAGCCAAGTTTATGATTAAAAAAAGTTTTATTTTCACACCTTTGTTGGTATTTTAGTTCACATGCAATCTTCAAACCTTTAATACAGTTAAACCTGAATCACTAAAATAAGAGTCTTTCAGAGTCACACTCATGTAGTCAGGATGAGGCCAATATACTGCTACGAAATAGTTAGCCAATATTATTTAAGTCTCTATGTGGCCATTACCAACTTTTTAGTTGGTTTTTAGTTGGCCATTACCAATCAACAGGTCGAGTTGGCTCTATGTTTGCTTCAATGATAAGCACAGCTGGAATGACTACTGAGTGTCTGCCATTGCTGAGGTCTTAAACTTTATACTGAGACTGTTTTTTCTTTCAGGGCAACCTGCACTTTTTTTTTTTTTTATTATAAATGGAAATAAACACAGTAGTAGATGTCACTTTATGTATGTAGCTTGCACTGTAAGATCTGGAGAGACCTCATGTGTTGTTTGTGATTAGGGGTGCTTTATAACTGTTCTTTAAATAGACAAACTTTATCATATAATAAATTACAGTCCTTATTCTGCGGATTTTTCAAATTTATACCATGGGACTTGGTGTCAGCAAAACTACATACTAAAACCATTAACCAAAAAATAGAAAGAAACCGTAGACAGAAACTGTTTCATCATATGTACACATGTATTAACTATTCCAAGCTTAAGTTTCCCAAGAAATTAAGGTCAGATGTAAAATTTTGGTCACGGGGTTACTTCAATCCAAATGCATTATCCAGACAGCTGTAGTTTAACTTATTATGCTTTGCTATCATCTTCTTTTGACTGGATGATGTCATTAGCAACTTTGATTTCTATGTTTTCTGCATTTAAAGCTTCTTTCCCATTTTCCTCCTTTAGTGGCAGCTTCCTATCAGAAGAAGAGAGGAATCATGGTAACACATAAATAACATGTAAACTGGAATTTAAGTCTACAGTGTACATATTGCTTATACAGTTCACGGTGTTTCTAAAAACGTAATTTATATAATTTATTGACAATAATGTATAATTATTTATATTATGAGGTTATTTGTTTTTGAAGAAATTCATATTGACTCTTTCCATTTCTATAAAGCCAGAAAAACCTAAATAGTACATGACAAGAACATTGCTGCTGCTCAAAATGCTGTTTCTGCAGTAAGATAAAAGAAGCAATAGAATGCCAAATAAATTGACCCAAGACATATAGAGGTATGAGTTCCTTAGGATACTGTAAAACACTTAAAGGCAAGCTTTTGATGAATCTAGATTATACTCTTTTTTATGTCCATTTCCAAATATTAATTCAATTTTATATGAAATAGGAAATCTATCATTGCAGGTTATGCCAATACATTGGTAAAGGAAAGAACTTTTTATAGCACAATGAGGTAATGGAAGTTATTTTATTACTTAGAAAATTCTAAAATTTATTTTTGCTACATCACACTATCCAGCTGCATTAATAACTTCTAGCTCTTTTAAGACTAAATTAGAGAAAACTCAGAGGAGTTTTATGATACTTAATTCCAGTAGCAACAGTGCCTCCACCCTTAGTGTACAGGAAAGACAAACACTGATTTCATTCAAAAGGATTTGGAAAAATCATTGATTCCCTGCTGCCAGTAGTTAGCTGTCCAAAAACAGAAACAAAAAAAACCAAAAACCAAAATCTGTCAAAATATATATGGTTTACTCAGACGTTCCTGTAATAATGTCTCCTGAGCATAATTGCTGTTAATCGTGATTTCAGTTTGCATTTGCTTTCTGTTTTTAACTAGGGAATAGTATGCATATGTCTGTTTTATCCACTATAACTGGTAAATTTTTCAGTAAGCTTCCACTGTGATTACTTCAATGTCCCAAAGAGCAATATAGTGTTCAAAACCTGTCTAAGGAACCCCTTAGGAATGTGTTGTAATAACAGTGTTTAATAACAACAAATAAAATAGTGCAATACCCAAATTCCCAGTCTTATGAAACTTACGCTGTCTGAAATGAACTGCTGTTTGTCTAGAGGTTAAACAGGAAGCACAACCTGTATCTCAGAGAAATCAAAGAGAAGACTAACTTGCTGTATTACAGTAAATTATGTGGGATATATATCAGCTGTCTGGCTTTGAGCACAAAGATCTCTAGTAATTGCCAGTTTCATACAGCACACCCAAAGGAAACAAATTTCAGCCCACAACACAATGCCTGAAAGAATGGAAACAGCAGAACCAACACTAATCTATTTTTAAAAGAAGTTAAAACATTGAGGCAGAGGAAGCATGGCTCATGAGATGCATTTTAGGCAAGCAGGTACCTGTGTTAAAGACCTGATCATGCAAAGCACTTCTACCAGTATTTAAAGAAAGACTGAATTTAATCTAGTTTTATATAAAGGCAAAATAATTTCTCAAAAATGTTGTTGAAAGGGAAGAAGTATTTAGTCAAAGTGAAAACTGGGCAATTGACAGAATATACTGTTTTGGAGATGTGGATTAAGAGCATGTTACAACTATTTTCAAATAAATTGAAATAGGAAGATTTGTTAGAACCCTGTTGAAGGATACTAGGTATTATTGAAATCCATGTTCATGCAGTGTGATAAAATTAGCCTTGGTTTCAGTGTAAGCAAGGGAAAAAAAAACCCAACCAAACTATAGACAAACCAAATGTTTTGCAAGTTTTCTTCATCGAAAAGTCCATCCACCATTCCTTAACCTGATTGTCTTTAAAAACTTGTAGGCTTTTTTGAATATCAGGTGAAGTTATCAGTTTAGTTGTTCAACATTATCCTTTTGACCATGACAGGATTTTTGTATTTGGAATTTTCCTCTTCATTTGTTTCAAATATTAATTCATATTTAATCTTTAGTGCAGATCAATCATTTTCTTCTTTTAATTAACTAAATGAAGTTTAAATGTTTTAATTACACCAATTTTCCTAGACCTAATTTTATTTTAGCTACATCTATTCAAATTAATTTGATGCTTTTCAGCTGGGCAGACTAATCCTTTCAAATCTTACAGTATTTTTTAATGAAAGCTTTTTTTTTTAAAAAAAAAAAGATACTAGAGAATTTTAAAAGGTTCTTTCGCTTTAATCAGATGTTGGATGTTATCAATCATTAATAATATTGACTTCACTTAGTGCTGCAAGTGGCCTAAATGAAATAGTTTGCTGATATTACCCATACAAAGCTTTAACTAGAGTATTTACTTTCCTATTTTACAGGAGAATGGCTCTCAGCCCTTTTGATACTGGAATACACCCGGCTTCATTAACACTAAGAAACACTCAACTAACACTAGAAACACAATAATGTCAGAATTTTTATATTAATTAGCTATGCAATTAGTACCACATTTCACATGGTATTTCAATCATATCACAGAAATGTAATATGAAATGTACAGCTGTAAATGATTTCCTGTCAGCATTATTAAAAACTTCTTGACTTGCAGGTGAAAGTGCTTTGTGTTCATCTGTCATGCATGGATTCCAAACCTGGCTTTGAAAAGAATCACCTGAGTTAACGTAAAATGTAGACTGATGAATAATATGCTGACCAATATAATGAAAATATTATTGTAAGATGAAGTAATGCCTTTATTAATTATTTTCCACAAATGATTAAATTGTATTTAAAGTTCTACGTATAACTTGGTATTATCCAAAATAATGCAACTATTCAAAATATTTAACCCAATTTAAACTGAAGACTTACCTCATATACCTTTAAGATAGCTATAATTACTCAGAATGAATCCCACCTCGTATGAACATTGCCTGCCTGGAACGTCCTTGAAAGTCTTCCTTCCTGCAGGCTAAGCTCTTCCATTCAAGATCCCTGCTGGTCATCCTTGCTCTGCCCAGTATATGACTGGGTTTCAGCTGCCAGCTGATAGCACCTGTTGTTCACAATGTGTTTTTGTGAACAAATCCTACTTGTTCTTCCTACTGAGGGACTTCCACCCTATCGCATCCTCCTTTCTATCTCACCTGTACTTTATATTGCTTCTCTGCTTTTTCAGTTACGACCTGTGAATGAGCAGAAGGTCTTTCCATTTTCCCTTAGTACCAGTGTTCCTCCATATGTCTTGGCTGCATGGTGCTCTATTTATCTTTGGTTTTCTAAGTGATTCTGTCCTGAATCTTTAGCTGGCTTCTGTCCAGCTTGGACTGCTGCCTTTTGCCACTGGTTGTTGGAGAAGAATTTACCAAAAGGAAACTGTCATCATTATTAATATCTATTAGTAGACCAATTCTCCCAAGGACATAATACCTATCAAACTCCTTATCAGTTGTTCCTATGCTTTAATTATTTTTTGTGCCACCCAGTGACTGATTCTTTCCTCCTCCTCCAGGATAATATAAGAGTTTTGATTTTAACATCCTCAAAGTTCACTCACATCAGCTGTTCTAATGACTGGAACAAGCAGGAAGAACTGAACTGGATTTTTCCCGCTATCATGTCCCTTGCTATATGCATTTCTCTTGTATTTGCAAGATTTGGTGCTACAGATAGTCCTGAACCACAAAGAAATGTGGCCCTGGCACCTTACCCACTAACCTATCCGACTCCTGATGGACTTTTACAATGTTTACTACTACATTCCCCTGACTCCTCAGATAACTGTGGGTTCTCTAAAGTGCCCCTCATTATAAATTCTAATAAGAAGAGCAAACATATCACTAGTCATTCAACAAATTCCATAATTGTTCAATTAACACAAGTTTAAAGTCTTCAAGTACAGGTTCTTTAAGGAAGTATATAGCTTATTGCACTGTTATCTTAACACAACTCCCAACCCCATTTACTAAAAATGCCACTGACAGTCAATAACACAGGCTTTCTTCTTATTAAAGGTTCTGTCTTTTGCAGTTCTAGATAATGTTAAGAAAAGCAATTTTCCTGTAATTTCAGTAATAGACTTTTGTAAGAACATCTTCTCCTTTCAAATAACAACTGTGATTTTATCAAATAATCAACAGGTGATTTTTATATCATTTTTTTGACCGGCTGAGAGAGATGGGGTTGTTCAGCCTGGAAAAGAGAAAGCTCAGGGGACACCATATAGCAGCCATCCTGTACCTAAAGGGGGTCTACAAGAAATCTAGAGAAGAACTTTTCACAAGATCATGTAGTAACAGAACAAGGGAGAATGGTTTCAAACTAGAAGATGGGAGATTTTGATTAGATATTAAGAAGAAATTCTTCATTATGAGGGTGGTGAGGCACTGGCACAGGATGCCCAGAGAAGCTGTGGCTGCTCCATCCCTGGCAGTGTTCAAGGCCAGGTTGGATGGGGCTTGGAGCAACCTGGTCTAGTGGAAAGTGTCCCTGCACATGGCAGAGGGGTTGGAAGTGGATGATCTTTAAGGTCCCTTCCAACCCAAATCATTCTATGACTTTGTGATTCTATACTGACTACAGAAGTGTATTTGTAGCCATGACACATTTAAGTTTTCATGAGGTAGGTTTTCACAACACATTAAAAGCTTTGGGCTCAAGCCAAAGAAACTAGAAGTTTTCTTTAATAATTTCAAATCAACTGACTTTTGAGGCTCAGAAATGAAACACTTTAGCAATCAATTAATGTCCTTTAATACCACTTGGTGGGCACTCTATAGAAAGAATGAAACTATCAACACCTTTGTTGAAATACTAGTTTCTCTTCAAACTGACTTTTCGGCGGAAAAAAAACAACAACGTATCAGAAGCTCTCATTGCAATCGTAAGCTTAGGAAAATACCGGCTTGCTTGTATCCTGTCACAAATGCTACTTTATCCTCCACAGAGGTTTTGAGGAGAGTTATTCAGGAAGAAACAGCAGCCACTCTACCCAGTTTAATTTGTTCTAGGGGCTGCGGCAGCAAAACAGAGGAAAGGACCTGACCACCAGCACTTGGGATCCCCCAGCCCACGGCTGGTCCCAGTGACTCAGGAGGCAGCTGGAGCCTGTGAGCCTTGGCAAGAGCTGCTGTTGTTTCTGTGCCGAGAACAGCTTGCAGGGGTAGGAAGAGGGCATGAGGAAAACAAGCAAAGTGGCTGCCCTTCAGCACTATTAATCCAGTTACAGCACATGGACTTAAATACTGAGCTAAGCTCCCAGTTACATGAATGAAAGCAGGAAGGGACCACCCTGTAAGAAGCTGGGTTTCTGGAGCATGGAATCACTGTGCTCTATGTACAGGGGGTGTGTAGGGATGTGTGTGTGTCTCAATCTAAGGCTATTTCTGAGAATGAGGATATTATTCCTGTGGAGTGGTTAATAACTGCTGGAATGTGGTAAAGATCAGCTGCACCTGACTAAAAAAATCTTGGTACTCCTGTTCAGCCACCACTGCAGGGTCAGGAGAGCTGGATACTTGCTAACCTCTAAAGAGGTTGTAGTGGAAAGATACTCTGCAGAATTGCTGCTATCATGGTGTTGTCATCCAAAGGCTGGATAATGCCCATATGTGGTTGTACATCTGTGCACTGCTGCAGCACACCATTCTGGTGATGCTGTTTATCTCCATCTCAGAAAGTGTGAAACCCAGTCCACCCTTGCAGCCAGAAGGATCTTGTGTGAAACTCCAGGGAATGTCAGGCTACTCACTCTGGTTCTGTGAGGGGAGTTGTCTCATTTGGCTCATTTACAGGACTCCCATCTTCATGATTGGTAATTCTTTCATCCTCTGTTCTCATTTCCACTATTGGCTCTTTTGATCCATCCTTCCTAAAAATTATTAAAAGAGTCTTAGTCTTATATCATCATATTAACCACATACATTGCATATAAATAATTACCAAGATCCTTTCTCTCAAAAGTCGGCAAAGAAAAGGCAGAACTAATTATCAGTGACTAACACCACCGAGACACATTTAACAGCCTGTTCCCAATTCCTTGAAGTCTTCAAAGCAGCCTGTATCCATGGTTACTTGCCTAATTCCAAAAACATCATGGATTAGCATCTCAAAAGAGCATTTTGTTTATGACTAAATAATCAAATGATGGCCTCTTCATGGCAATAGATGTAAACTTTGCTAATCTAGTATAATAGATATAGGACTTGATGCCTAGTTATGCTCAAACTTTTTAGGCAGTGCAAAGAGCCTTTAAATTAGTATACACACTGCAGAACTCTAATATCCCAAGATTGTGACAATCCCAGCTGCTAAAACAGCATAAAGAGCTGTTGTGTGATATGAATCTAGTCCCTTCTGCTTGCACTAGTAGAAGAAACTCTTTGTTTCTACGTCATATTTCCCCCACTTTAGGAACAAATGCTAGTCTTTCACATGTAAGTAAAAGAATAACTTTTGTGCTAATTGGACAATGAGTTGGAAGACGGAGCAGTATTGTCATTATGCTTTTGTTGATAATCATAGAATAGGTTTGGGTTGGAAGGGACTTTTAAAGGTCATCTAGTCCAACCTAGGACTGCAATGAGCAGGGACATCTTCAACTAGATCAGGTTGCTCAGAGCTCTGTCCAACCTGATTTCCAGGGATGGGGCACCTACCACTTCTCTGGGCAAACGTGTTCCAGTGTTTCACCACCCTTGTCATAAAAAAAGTTCTTCCTTATGTCCAATGTAAATCTATGCTCTTCTACTTTAAAACCATTACCCCTTGTCTCATCTCAACAGGCCCTGATAAAAAATCTGCTCCATCTTTCTTATAAGCCCCCCTTTAGGTACTGGAAGCTGCTGTTAAGTTCTTGCTGGAGCTTTCTCTTCTCCAAGCTGAACAACCCCAGCTCTCTCAGCCTGTCTTCACAGGAGAGGTGCCCCAGCCACCTCAACATCTTCATGGCCCTCCTCCAGACTTGATTTAACAGGCTCATGTACCCCTTGTGTTGGGGGCCTCAGAGCTGAATGCAATGCTACAGGTGGGCTCTCTCAAGAACAGAATAGAGCAGAAGAATCACCTTCTTCAATCTGTAGATCATCCTTCCTTTTGATGCAGCCCAGAACATGGATAGCTTTCTGGGTTGCGAGTGCACACTGCTGGCTCATGTCCACCTTTTCATTCACCAGTATCCCCAAGTCCTTTTCTGCTCTCAGTAATATGGCCATGATATGGAAATAGCTGCTCAGTGCTACAGAAGTATTAATAATATTAGTACTAATTAACTTGTATATGATTTTAGTCTCAAAAACAGATTAAAGGATACCAAAGATATATTTGATATTTCCAAGTAAAAGTCTCTATCCATGTAAATATTTCATCCCTATTCCTGTCATCAAATCAGGAATTGTATCCTGGAAACTTCACCAGCCACAGTCTGGAAATACAGGGTAACAGAGTTACATATGAATAATTACTTTAATATTTAACAGACTTTTATCTGGACCTGTGATATTCTACAAGAAGCCAGACTGCTATGTGCCAAAGCGAAGGACTAGTTAAACCCTTGTC
The DNA here is from genome assembly GCF_012275295.1 of Melopsittacus undulatus. Taxonomy (NCBI): domain Eukaryota; kingdom Metazoa; phylum Chordata; class Aves; order Psittaciformes; family Psittaculidae; genus Melopsittacus; species Melopsittacus undulatus. The sequence goes on from NC_047528.1 coordinate 97,921,615, forward strand.
CAATTCATATATCTCTGTTGAACAGGTTGTTACAACTGTAATAATCCAACTTCTCAGAAAATACTTGGAAAACTCTACTGTCCTCTGGAAGGTATCCTCGAGGAAAGTCTTTGTAGGTTAAAAGAAGTCTGCCACAGATAAATGTGTAGGCAAGAAGTCTAAAAGATTCTGGTTATTCTAAAAAAAACCCCAAACCAACAACCCACCCCTGCATGTGCTTCTTCACTTCCGCAAGTGAAATTCTACTTTAAGATACACAAATGGTTACAATGCTAATTTCTGTTGATGAGACACAAATCTGTCATGGTTACCTCACATCTGTCAAAAGATTACGTATTGCATAGGACTGGCGGAGGGAATAAGAAGTTCAACTTGGTTTATTTGTATATCTACAGTTTTACAGACGAACACAGATTATTGCATGACCAAAACTTAAAAAAGACATTATTTACAAACAGCATTCATATAGGACTGAAACACTGCAAAACACTTAAAAATTTCACAGAAGGAAAAGTGATGTGTAGGAAATGCATGATGTAGTTTTCATTCCAGGTGTCTGTATGTTACATGCATTGTACCATCTCCATTCATTACATATGGAACATAATTACTAACTCTCTATATACCCTACAATCAAAATGTAACATACAACTCTATCATAAACCCACCCAAAAATGCAGAATGCAAACTGACATATTTAAAACATGGAAATGTCAGTGTCTTTTAGGGAATAGCAGTTGGCATGAAATAAATTCAAATTCTGACTCTTCAAGCCTGTCTTGAAATTTCAGCCTCACAGTTTATTTATGCAGATTACAGGCTAAAATAAGAACAGTCCCAAATTGTAAGACAGATTGACTGAAAATCACCCCAACAAGGAAAGAAATCTAATTAAATATGGTAGTTGTTTCTGCAAAATAAGTGTCATGGAAGAATTAATGTTAAGTGACCAGGCTTTATGCTTTTCTGGAAGAGCATAGAATGTCATTTGGGTATGAAATGAGAGAGCAAGGTATAAACTACTGTTAAGTGACATTTGCAACTTTAGCTCCATAAGGCCTTCCCATTCAGGAGGTTATGTACACCAATTTGTACTTGGTCACTTCTTGAATGGAGAATTAAAACATAAACTGAAGTGCTGTGCTCAACAGGAAAGAACAGCCAAGTCAGAGTCAGAAACTTCACATCTTGATTCTATTGACCTGGACATGCTGCCTTTCTGTGCCTTTCATGCCACAGAAAAAAAAAAATACTCTCTTCTCTTACTGTAAGCTGTGGAGAATTAGGAAACATCTATTTTATGACATAACTTCTATTCAGAAGCATTATTTGATCTGGTTTTGTTCCATGGAGCTGTTTCCAAAGGCTTGAGAACCCAGCTAAGAAATGATTACCTAGGAAAGACATAGTCTCTTGAATCCCAATAGTCAGAACTAAAACCAGAAAAGACACGACTAACAACAAAGAAACTTGATACAGCTATGAATAATGAGGGCTGCAAAATTTGATCTCCCAGGCATGACTACTAGGAGAGCTACAGCACACAGGAATTGGACCAGTAAATGTTATTTAAACCGCACAAAGATAGCATTCTCACAAATATTACAGTGTATGCATAAGAAATCTAAGAGATGAACATAATAAGGAAATTAAGCATTTCTTAAGTGAAAAAAAATGAACTGCCTAAAATGAGAGACTATAAGTAGTCTTCTTTCTGCTTACCTTTGGAAAACCCTGTAAATTCTGGGTCTTTAAAGTACCCATTATTTTATGCAATCAGTACTTGAATTATTTTGCCAGAGATCTCACTATCCACTCATCATTTAAGGGAACATATTTGCACATAAATGATCAGTTTATTCGTATTTGTTTGATGAATTAGCCACTACACGGGTATTTGTGAGGATCAGGATTGTTTATTCCCCACTTATGTTCAGCAATCATTGGCTGTTGATATGTAGAACAATAACAGTCCTGTGTGTTTCACCCACATCCAACTCAGCACTCCTGTTGTTAAAAATCAACAACACTTTTTATTCTTAAAGTCTGTGGTCAAGAAACAAGATTTTCCATCTGAGAAGAAAAACTCCTTCACAGATTTTCTATAATACTATGTCCTTCACTCCCAGATTTACTGGCACTGCCACAACCATATGCTGAGGTTTTGGGTATTAACAGCTCAAAGATGGATTTGTAGAAATGGAGTTACAATGATCTGTTCCTCATGAACCAAAGATGTGCCTATAACTTACTGAATTGCAATTGATTTCCTTTGTGTGAAGCTGCACAAAAATGCCATCTTAAAGCGAGGTATTTTAAATGACTTTTTGTGCCCATTTTTCTTTTAAGGCAACATTTGACCACAAACAATCCTATCTATTTCAGAGGAACACTTTCCAAAGTAATAGAAACGTTTTATTAATTCCCTTTGACATGCCACAAAATGGCCATGAAGGTAAACTAAGTTGGACAGCCAAGTTTCTTTTAATGAAGTTTCCAAAATACGTGATTAATACTCACAAGTAAGCGGCCTTTCCTTCTTCCAGTTCTTTGCTTTTTCCACTTGAACCACTTTTTTTCCCACAGATCCTCCTGGTGATGCACATTAGCAATCCACATTGTCGTACAAAGAAGCAGGTCACATCAGTCACAACCAGGATTAACAAAAGGGCTGCCACTCCCAGGCCAATGACAGCACCAAGTCCAAGACCATTAAAAAGAGTGTCTTGAAGGAAAGAAAATTAAAATTTATTAATAAAATTCAACCCAAACAACAGCATCTCATGAAGCTTCTAAGCTGTTGGCCAAGAAGCTAAAAGATATTTAGGAAAGATCCGTTCAGTAATTAATGAAAATGAAAAGTCTTGAAGATTAAGGAGATATACAACTTTAAAAAAATATTTCTACATAATATTTTTCCATTGCCAAAATTTCAATATGGTCACATAGCATAAATAATATTATTTAATAACAAAAACCATCACATCTTAACATTCCAAGACTGAAATTATCAGCATGCAGCAGAAGAAAAATATTTTAAATGTTCAACATAATAGCTGATATAAGCTATCATTTTTCACGTTTCAAATCAAATTAATTATCAGGGGTGCAAAGCAGAACTATGAAAGGGTTAAGATAGTGTCAAAACAGTGTTTATTCTTGTAAAGGTCATTTTCTGAATTAAAATAGAATTCAAAAGTCTTAAAAGAAGATAATTAAAGCTATTTAATCTGCCAACAGCTGCAGTTTGAAATAAATTAATATAAGGAAAACCATGGATGTTATCAAATGATTATAGGGTTAGGACCTCATTTTGTATAGTCTTGTACCTTGAAAATACATTCATACACTTCAAGATAAACATATTCCCTACCTGATCTTGTTTGCTGTATTTTTATAATGAAAGCTAATGCTTAGCTAATTTTACTTCATTACAAATCGCAGAAAAATACTTTGTTTTGACTCACTGACAGATAGTAATGCTACAGACTGTTTTGAATAGTGTCATTCTCAGAACAACAACTACTGTGTTTGTGAACTCAGATGACCCTTATATAGGAGAGAATTTGTATCTTACCAATAAACTAGGCCAAAAAAAAAAAAAAGGCCTCAGTAAAATTTTATCTACCCATCTAATTCAAGAAGGTCTCAGTCTTGCTTAGAAATTGGCTAGAGACAATTTCGTTGTATGATGCTATGTTCTGAGCGAACTCCTCAGGGGAATGGAACTGGTTTTTGTGCATGCTGATTGCTCACTTAGTGTTACCATGCTTTGAGTGATGCATGAGTCAGCAGTGCAGTAGTGCATTTCCATTTGCAGCTGTACCTATACCTGTTGCTAGAATAGGAGCAAGATTTTTCTGACAGGAGATTACTTGAATAATATTATAACAAACACCAAAACATAGTATAATGTAATACAACAACTGTTTTAATGGGCCCCCTACTGTCGTCTTTCTCTTTTTATTCTTCTGCCTCCCTGATACACTGGGGACTGTTTTCAGATTAAGAACATAATTTAAGATTTCATATTTCTTCTTAATTAATTTTTAAGAAAATGTCTATTTACCCTTTCAAATATAAATTAAAAATTATTTTCCTGAGGACTTCTAAATCAGTACATACTAACAGAAATACATGCATTGTTAGCCTACGTGATAGAACGCTTAAATGGAAAAGAAAAACTTTTTTCCCAAGAAGGGAAACATTTGACTTCTTAGGTAATTGCTTTCATTGTTTATTATATGAGCTGCGCTATTATAGAACTGTTCCTCAGAATGCTATTATGCAGTAAGCCAGAATCCAATGTATCTATTTACATGGATGGATAGGCAGACAAACAGATATTGCTATAAGTTGTGTTCCTTTCAGAAGACTTAAAGAATCTCTGTATAAATAATAATATTATTTATGGGTTTAGAGATTTAAACTTAAACAGGGGAAGCTCAGGTCAGATATAAGGAAGTTCTTTACTGTGAGAGTGGTGGGCACTGGAACAGGTTGCCTAAGGAAATGGTAACTGCTCCATCCCTGGCAGTGTTCAAGACCAGGTTGGACAGAGCCTTGAGCAGTATGGTTTAGTGTGACGTGCTCTTGCCCACGGCAGGAAGGCTGGAACGAGATGATCTTAAGGTGCTTTCCACCCAAAACATTCTGTGATTCTATGATTCTAAAAATAATGCACAGCAATGAAATTATGTATCATTTATGAATTAGCCCTGTCAGAAATGTTGGAAATTAACATCTCACATGAAGTAATATTATTTTTTGTTTTTTAAAATCAACATCTCTATTTAAATATTGTAATTTCTGCTACCTCTTCCAACACTTTCTTTACCCATGCATCCACCCATCTATTTGATGACTTCCTATGTATATTTCATTTGCGTTTACCAGTCTGAATTGTTGGGAATATAAATAGATATTTAATTCAGTTTACTGAAAAGTTCATAAGTTTCAACAGATATAATACCAGTAAATTATGCAGTCCAGTTCTAGAGACCTTACAGAGCCAAGCTTTCCTCTGTATCACTTTTCAACCACTAAACAGAATGTGGAAGATTAAAAATAGGTTAGTATGATCCATACTTTAAAGGGATTTGGGATGGCTGTGTTGATGTTGTGTTTTTAGGGTGTTGGGTTTTTTTGTGGGTTTTTTGTTTTTTGTTTTTTTTTTTTTTATAATTCAGTGTTAACATACATTTTTCACTTCCAGTATCACTGGAACATTGTGATGTGGCAAGCTTCACACCCCAAATGATTTAGTGACAGAAATGCCTACACAATATTTTCACTGGCAAGTGAAGGAAATGTTTATAGAACAGTAATGCTCCTACGTGCAATGATATATATATTTATTTGCAATAGTTGTGAGGAAGACTTTGTTTTTAAGTTTAATCTTGGTATTGGTGAGATATCTGAGACCTAATCATTTGACTGCTACATATCTTTTTATCTCTTTATGACTGATAATTTGCTTTTCATCAGCATTCTTCATCCTTACTGCTGCCGTACATGTCCCAAGTCCTGTTTTTCCTCCTTGCAATCCATTTGTTCATACAGGTTTCTGTTTCACAATGTTTTAAAGTATGATTGCCAGTACTTTTCCAACATTTCTTTATCTTCCACACCACAAAGAGCAACAGGAATATGGCTGCACTTTACAGTGCGGTAAGAGGTATTGTTGTCATCAGCCTTCTCAGCTGTCTTAGACCCTTTATGTGCTTTCTTCTTCTGAAGACAGACAGAAATTGGACTGGTTTGTTGTCGTGGTTTAAAACCATACCCGCACAGCTCGTTCACTCCTCCCCCCTTGCTCCCCTGACGCCTGGAGAGTTGGGAAGGAGAATCCAAAGAATGTAGCACCCACGGGTTGAGATAAGAATGGTTTAATTGCTAAGGTATAAAACAAATCATTACTGTTACTACTACTACAAATAATAATGATAAAGCAAACAACAAGTGAAGAGAATACAACACCTCACCAGCCACTGACCCATAACTCACCCCACCCTGCCCGACCGAGCACTGACCAATACCTCCTCCATCCCCCCAGAGCTCCAGCCCTTCTGGGTTTCTCCCCATTACATCCTGGGTATGATGTGCTATGGTATAGAATACCTCTTTGGCTAGCCTGGGTCAGGTGTCCTGTCTCTGCTTCCTCCCGGCCTCCCCTCCTCCCTGGCAGAGCATGAGCTCAGAAAAAGGCCTTGAACAAACCAAACATCCGAGCAGTAACTCAAAACATACCTGCTATCAGCAACAGTTCTCAGCCCAAAAGTCAAAACACAGCACTGCACCAGCTACCAAGAAGGAGAAAAATGACTGCTACTGCTCAAACCAGGACATTTGTGTTTGAAAAGTATATGTGTTACGGTTTATTTTTAATATTAACTAAAATACATACAAATATTTTTTAAAAGTTTATCTTTGGCTTCTGTTCTTAAACTGCTGCACCTTTGAAGCAGTTTATCTGCTCCTACAGAATTCAGTTGTAAAAGTAATGACAATAAATACTGAAGCAGATTTAGGTCTGTTCTGACTGCTTTCAAAAGTCATATCCTAATGCATCTCTGATACCAAAACTGGGAAATTTTGTCTTAATATTTTATGACATCAACAGAAGTACTAATTCCGTGACTGGATGAAAAATTAATGACATACTATATATAGCCTTTCAACCAACTTTGCAAAACACAGTTGTTATAAAAAAGTTTTGCCCTAAATTGGACTGAAGTCAACTTTACTGTAACAATTTTTTAATGATACAAAAAAATATGCTATAAGCAGAAATGATTTTAAATGTTTCTTAGTTTTATTTGTTTGGTTTTTTTACAGTGATCCAATATGTACTAAATGGACTCAAAATACTAGTTATACTTTGTGCTCTACAACAATAAAGTATTTATGTACCTTTTTTCCCTAACTGAAAACACACTTATTTTAAATCTTTAAAAATCAATGTTAAAGTGAATGAAACAGTTATTAATAATTTTGTGAAAAGGTTTATTATATACTTTAGTAATCTAATCATAGTGGAGTCTTTTAAAACACTGCTTGAAAAAACAAAAATGTGTAAGTTCCATAGTCATGAATGATCTTTAATTATAATATTTCAAAAATATGACCCATTTAAAATGCCATGCTTTGTGTTACATAAATGTGGTAAAAATAATATAACTTCCCATTATAATGGAGGAAGCTGACAACTTTAAACAAAGTCACTTCATTCTTCCACTTAATTCTTCAAACAAGTGTTTATCAATGAATACTTATGGAAATATACAAAACTTTCAGAAATGCAATAAAAGAATTGAAGCAAGTTTCTATATGTCGTGGAAAGTGCTGGCAATTTTCAAGTTCTCATTTATTGACTAGGTTATATTTGTAACTTCTATTACAATAATTGAGCAGTTTTGCTCAAATCATTATTTGAATAGGGAAGAGCAATGAAAAGCTTGGCAAGTAAAACAGAATTTCCCAGTGAATAGAACCAGCTGGTTCTTCCAATGTAAATTCAGAGTTAATTCCTTTATGGAGTCTGTATTAGATACTGTAAAGGGACGCAGGTGTAGAGAGAAACATGCCATCTACGTATGTACACAGAGTGTACAGGTACTTTGTACATGGAAAACTATTCTTTCTGCACAAAGACACAGAAACTTAACATACAACATTCATATATTTCACCTGATGCTACATGAATGTAAACACATGAATTTCTCTGACAGAATTTCTCTGTACTCTTACAGAATCACACTATATATTCAACTGCTGATCTAACAAATGCTGATCTATATGCAGACTTTGCAAGTACTCTGCTTGAGCAGGGGGTTTGGACATGATGACCTCCAGGGGTCCCTTCCAACCTCATTAGATGATTCTACGTTTTGTTGAAAAAAGCCCCCAAGCTAACACTGCTTTGTGTCTTTCTTCCTTTCCCCTCCTCCTCTGAAGGCATGCATTAAAGGAAAGATGATTCTACATAGCCCTTAACCTTTTACAGTCATTTACATTTTTAAGAAAAAAAAAAGGAACTTATAGTTTTTTATCAACCGGTTTTATCAACCGATTTTCCTATGCTCATACAGTAGCACCAGGCAGCTACATTGGAATTTTTTGAGAATGAATATGCAAGCATATTATGCATAAGTTTGTCCTTTCTTTCAGATCATTCTGAAGCTAAGGTAGGAACTGCTCTCAACCTAAAGTAGTTGAAAATTATGAGCTAGAGAATGAATTTGAAAATATTGGACTGGGTACTGACAGAAAAAAGTGTACTCTTGCTCATCTTCTTCTTGAACTGCACTGTTGTATTAAGTCTTACAAAGGTTGCCCAACCATGATGATTATTTCTGCTCTGTATACGGACATTGTCTTTGATTGTATATGGACATTGTCTTTGATTTTGTATCTGATCTGGAACTTAGAATCAAAGGCTTACAAGATGTATATACTTATTCAAAACCTTTAAAAAAATAGAAAACATAGATGTTCAAAATTAGCATTTCCTGATGAGCGTCCAAACAATCATAATGTAGTATCAAGAAGTTAAAAAGCTCTACAAGGTTTTTCTACCAGTTATTATTATAATGGTGGAAGGCCAAGAACATTGCTAGAAAAAGCACTGCCAAGCTACAGATCTGGAGAAAGGAATAAAAAAGGGGTTACATATCTGAACAACAATCACATCATGATAAAAACAATGGCAAACCTGAAAAGATTTACCAGATACGTTACAGAATTCCAGACCGGTAACATGCATTGATAATACAAGTTAACCCCAGATACAAAAATGTATACAAACACTCTGAGGTGGGGGTTGGAGGCAGGGTATCTCAAATACTCAAAGTAGAGTTCTTCATTTTAATCATTGCAATTATTAATTTGTTTCCAGATGCCTTGAAATGCTTCCTTTATTTATTTTCTTTGGGGATATAAGTACATTCAACTTTGTACAAAATAAGTGGAAATAATTTCTCAACTGTTAACAGCTAAAAGAAGTCATTCTTTTATAAATAATTGTCTGGTATTTCATTGACTTTTAATGCTTTACATTTTCTTGTATTGAAAATGGACATACCTAAAGTATGGGACTTGCACAACTTTGCTCACTGCCTCTGAAAGCATCTTCCTCCTTAATTTTCTAACATGAAATGTCTAAGAGAGGTTTAAATGGAGCTGTTGAGTTCTTCAGCTCCTCTGGTCCAGGTGATCAAGACTTTATGACACCTACCAAATCTTACAAGTTACAGGTACCCAGACTGAACCCTATCTTAGGTAGCATGTGAAAGTAGCATGTACCTATTTTTTTTTTTCTAGTGAGAAGAGTGTGTTAGAAGAGTGTTTTAGAAGCTTTGTACAAGACGTTCCCATTATTAAGCACTCATGTTCCTTACTGAGATAAAAATGATGGCAGGCAACAACCAAAGATCCCTCCCTGCTACCCAAATTTGCTCCAATACTTTGGCTGCCATAGCCAAACCTGTGTGAGCTGCTTTTAGCAATTTAATAAAACTTGGCTCTTGAGCCAGGTAAGTGCCCAGCAGCTACATGTCTACCTTCAACTGAAATAGAAAAATCAATACAATTGCAGCATCAACTTTTAGTAAATTATGATGATTTCATATGCAATATTTGCTGGTGAAACATATGATGCAAGAGACCATGACAGTCTTCTTTATCCCATTCCTTAATACAAAATGATGCTAACAAGCTTATAATCAACATTAATTTTAATGCTTCTTCTTCCTCAGTGATTTTCTCTATGACATTCTGCTAGAACAGATACTGCTGAAAGGCAGTGTACAAGCACATATGTAATATGTTCTGACAGATATGCTTGACACACAGCTTTGAAAAATAAGGGGATAGCGTTATTGATCCTGACGTAACTAACTAAATAGAAGATTTCCTCTAACTTTCTTCTGTCCATAAATGACGTATCTTCGTTGTCTACCATCTCCAGTGAAATCTGAACCTGATTGCAGGGCAGTTCCAATGGTTTCACTGGCAGCAAGAGGAGCCATAAAGAAGAGGCCATATACTACAGAAAACAATCACAGGAGAGATGGGCATTCATAGTCAGGAGAGTCTGTGGTGCCACCAGGATTATCAATTATAGAGATGTTGTAAGCTACTGAAATGAGCATGCCTAAAATGCTATCTATCGGAAATGCTATGCTTTTCGATACTTATGTGAACAAGGGAGCTATTTATTATGGCAGAGACCCTCTTGCCAACAAGTTTTCTGAAATTGCATTTTTCCTCTAAATTTTAAAGGAAAATTCCTTCTGGTATGACTCTTTCTGGGTACTGAGTAAGCAGGACTTCAATTCTCATTTGCACTAATGGCCTTTTACAGTATTTTTCATATGAAGTTGATTTAATCAAGGCATATATGAAATAGCTAGATAAAACAAATATTGTAACTAGCAACTTCAGTGTTCTGGTCAACAATGCCTTGTCCATGTCCACTGAATTATGAGAAAGGAAAGGAAAGTAGGCTGTATTAGCTAGAAAAAGTATGCTGGGTACTGAAAATACTCTGTGGAGTTGTGGTTTACTAGTTTTTGAAGCAAAGTTTTTAAAAATTATTCCTCGCATCATCAAACTATCCCTAAGTAGCCTTCAGAAGCAATTTTAATGTGTCTGAAGAATTATCAGGTAGCTACTGCCCCTTTTTTCATGCATTTACTCAGCCACTGCAGGAAAGAGCATTTTTTTACCATTGCCTACTTCCATGGGAAGCCCCAAAGAAAAGTGAGCAGAAAGATCCCAGCCCTTGTGTGCATTGAGGGGGAGAAGTTGCACAACAACGGCAGCTTTGTGGAGCTTGTGGCTCTGCACACAGGTTTTAAAATGCCTTGGGGAAATGAGAATATTTCTGTGTCCCAGTTTCCTCCATTCAAACTGACAGCAGATTTACTGAACATGTCTCTTGGAGGAATTTCTAAGAACCTGTGCAGATTAATTAAGATTGACATGGGGATTGAAAACATACACTTATGTGTGGTTTCAGTACTGCTGTAACATAAAAGGGCAAATTATTTTAACTGTGTTATTTAGAAGAATTCAAAATCACGCTGTGCACATTCCACAGAGACCTGAGAAATTTTTGCATCTTCATACTGGATGACAGCTGTAACCAGAGTACTGTTGTCAAGAGACTTGAAAAAAAGATCTAACTATGTTGGGACTGTATTTGAATTGATAAACTATTTTAGATTTGACAGCACTTTCTTATAACTCTTTAAGGCATATGTAAATGCAAACACAAGAGTGTTGAGTATTACTTGGGATACTATATTTAAATGCATAATTATTTTATAGCATTAGCTACAAAAGGAGAAGTTATAATAAGTGCTGCAAGTATATGGTGCATGCTTTTACTTGAAATAGTTGCACTGGTGGAATTGCAAGTCTCAGCAGAGTTGTACTTGCTGTAAAAGCATCTTGTACCATTACAGTTCTCCTCAGTATTAAAATATCAGCCTTTTGGGATACAATTGTTTCAAGCAGGAAGGTTAAATCAGTATGGATCTAGTGCTCAGGCTGCATATTTATACAGACATTTCACTACTTGTCCCATTAGAGGAGCAGCATGGCAGCCACCTAATATGAACAAAACTAAGAACCGAGGAATTAATGATTAGTTAATGATTTTTGTTGGTTTTGTGTGGGATTTTTTATATCCATTATTGGAGAAAACGATTGGAGTTTTACTATTGAAACAAAAATACTGACACAATCTTAGAAAATCTCTTCAGTTACAAAATACTTAATGTAGATAATACCAGAAAACCATCATTCATCAGTAATAAAGAAAATACAGATAGAAATGTTTTAAGTCAATTTTCTTTATTACAAAAAATGAAGACAGAAATTGCATAAACTAAGATGAACTTTGAACAACAGATGAAAGACTCACAAAGTTACATACATTTCTTGACAATGTGTTTGGAAAGACGCTGAGGGACATTACATTTATACTATGCACACATTCTTCAGGAAGAAAGCAGAGAGATGACAGCAAGTACTGCATGCATGAAAGAAATCAGTGGAGCAAAATGGCAGTGAAACATAAACAAGATGAAGAAAAAAATGCCATTGCTTGACAAATTAAAATAAACTACTTTAAACCCAGATTTTTTTTCTTGCCTTTCGTATTGTTTTTGAAAACAGAAGCTTACAGAAACTGCAGTGCTTGCAATATTTTTCACACTAGTAGTATTTTAGTACACTGCATGCATTTTGAAATTATTTTGTTGGAAACATACGCTGAGTAAGGAAGGTTTACTTTGTTAGTAATTACAGCTCACTTAACATGTATTAGAATTAAAATGATGTAAAATTAAAATATTCACTAGAAAATGCCTCTACAAATATGTTAAATGTAAAATAAATATACAGAACTATTGATGAGGATATCATATAACCTAATGGGACCATGGTGGCAAAAATTAGTACTACAGTTTCTCAGAACATATAAAAATGGATATTCTTACCTCAGTTGCTAGCTGATGTAAGTTTTACAAGATGATAGTTTATCTCATTCTTGTAACACATTTAAAGTTAACATAGCTCTCAAGCTTTCAGCTTCCATAGAGCTACTGCTTCTAAACAGGCAAAGTTGCTAGATCCTCTACAACTAGGATTTGACACCACTGGCTTTATTAGGATGTTGTCATTGGCATTACAAGAATAGGATTTTCCCTGTGAGCTTCCATCACTTATACATTAAGCCTGATAAATGCATACCAAAGGGAAACTGAAGAGTCCTTAGATGCCTGGAGAAATGGGATAGATGAAGTACAGTGTAATAAATTCAAATGAACTCTAGAAGTAGCAAAAATTTCAGTGATATCTTTATAGATCTCTGAAGCAACATTTGTCTTTATATTGTTCAAAATACTTCCTAAAAGAAGTTTTCCTTTTTTTTATTATTTTTCTCCTAAAAATTGTGAAATAATGAGCAATTAGAAGTCATTGATACACTGAACAATGAACAGAAGACTGGAGACTATTAGCACAATAAAAAATTGTATAAAGATCTCCATTACTTCTTATTAAAAAAAATTGTTTGTTAGGCTTAATTATTTAACTTTACATTTGCATACACATGAATGGAACTTTTAAATTTAGTGAATAAGATTTGCATGCTGGAAAGATAATGCATGGAATGGCCCAGGAATCTCACTAAGTGTTGATCATGAGGTGGTTACTTATGTAATTAAACCACTATATCTGTTTATCTTTTAAATATCTATTTTTCATATGCACATCATATTTTTAAGGTCAGACGCTGGCCTTATACTTCCATTACAAAATTAAATGGAATGTTATTTTGTTGCTTGATATGAGTATGTTTTGTACACCATATAAAAGCACACAGATATATTTTACTTCTGAGCAATATTATTCCTATTTATCTAGACAGTAATCTATATTCTAATACTCTAAGAAATTATCACATTTTAATTGTATTATGTAAATAATTTTGATTCATGAATAATTTGTAAATGGTAGGAAGCTATTAAAACTCCAGAAGCAAGAAAAACAAGAAGTAAAATCTAATTAGGACAGAAGCTAGACTTAGACTCAAAATGTGTAAATCAAAAGATTTAAAAAACAGAATGATCATTACCCTTCTTAAGCTTCTGTGGCAGCAATTTGGATTTTAGGCATAAGTTCAGCATAGAATAATTTAGGACTTCAGTCTAACAGATAGTTGAATATTAGCCTTTCAAAATATGTGACAATTTTGAAAAAACTGGTAAGGTTTTACACTGTCAATCATAAGACCCAAATCTCTTTTACAATTACTACATTTAAATGAACAAATTTACTTATCTAATATTTAAGTACTAATGACAGCAGAATATTAAATTCAATTTGTGAATACATTCATCATTTTAATACAGTTTAAACTACAATTTTAAAGCTGTTCAGTCTATACCTACCAATTATAATTTAATTTGCAAACGTCTCTTCACTTTTTCCTCATTCTGGTCTGTAGGGACACAAGACATTAAAATTTCCTGTATCTTCCTACAGATTGTAAAATATATTGTAAAATAATCCTGCTCTCATTGTTTTTAAAGGTAGAATTGTCACAAAATCATAAAGAGAAATACAAACAAAACTGTATTAGTTATTCATCTCAGGAGATACGTGACAACCAAAGGATATTATTATCTTCCTCTTTCTCATTACAGAGGTTTTGGGACATTGCCCAGAACTGCCTGTCTCTGCTGTCACAGAATCCCTATAATATTGGTTTAAGTCATCCTCTTTGGACTTTGATGGGAAGAGTAAGGCCAAAAGAAAAGGACCATATTCAAAGTACCCTATAACCTCAAAATGCATAATGTAGAAGAATACAAATTGCAGCAGACCTAAAATGTCTCATTTAACAGGGGAAACTTACATAGTTTTCAGCTGAAGCTACTATCAGTTGGAAAAACTGGTAATTGATCCAAATTTGTCTCTATCCCACTGGCACTGTGACACTAAGGATAAAAGCCAACTTGTCATTTATAATGCATATTTAGGTTCTAAGATTTCTCAAGGCTTTTCATTAGCTCTTTCACAATGTAACTGGAGAGCTCACAGTAGATTACTCCCTGTGCCCTAATTCCTATCCTGTGTTCTTATATGTTTATCTGCAAGGTTAGAATGATTGCTAAAATAATAAATTTATAACTGGTAAAGAGTACTTCAAACATCTAACCAGAGTAGGAAAATGATTTAGAAATTGTCACTATTCTACTTTTATACATACCTCTAGTGTGTGTGTATATGTACATATATAAGTATATAGTACATATATCTCTCCTGTCTTGCTTTATTAAAAAAACTAGAACTTTTTTAACAGTATATGACAGGTAAAATATGTAAGAAAATGTTTAGTAGAGCTGCTTTAAGGTTTAAAATTTTAGGAAGTTAGGAAAATGATGCAAAATAATTATACACCATAATCAGACTGTTTGTGCAACCTTAATGACTTCATATTTCATTCTGAAACCACCTAAGTTTTACTCAAAATCTTTTAATCCAGTGGCAGATGCCCATTAGTTATGATTGTATATGCAATTTGGTTTTCTTTATTCAGAACAGCAGTCTATCTCTGTTGTGTCCACAAGAGAAAACTGTTTCCTTATATGCATCCAGTCTCTATTTTACAATGGGACTGGAATGCAGAAGGGACATGATTGTAGACAACAGCTTCTCAAAAGAATTTCCTGCTTCCCTGGTCCAAAAAGGGGCCCTGGTGTTTGTGTGTTAATGTGGTCCTGAAAATTGAGAAAGAGCTCCTGGCAGCAGCCGGTGGTGTACTTGTGCTGAAGCACATTCTCTGGAGATCAAACTATTCACTGTTGACCAGTTGTGAACTGAGATTTTCAGAGGCTTGTAATGAGGCCAGACTTACACAGGGTTCTTTTTTATGTTTTGGGTTTTTTTTTATTCCCTTGGGAATACAAGCAGAATCTACTTACTACAGATATATATATATATATATATACATATATATATAAGCAAAATGCCAGTTCTCTGATTGTAAGTAAAGATGTACTTGCAGGCTTTTTGTTACCACAGTAAAATAACAATAGTGACAACAACAAACATTTTCACTATCTGGAGTTTAGAAATGGTTAGGAAAAACTGAAGCCGCTTGCAAAAGTTCCTGCCTAAGATGATTCTTCCCCCAGAAAAATTTAACATAAGCAATAACACCTGTCTAAATTGAAAATGTGTTCTCAAACCTGAAAGTTTTTGATAACTGTTACGTGCCTCTAGCAATTCCAAATCCTCTGTTTTACAGTTAAAGAGTGTCATTAAAGAAGATAGCTTAATGTTAAGATCCCCATCCTTCACTAACTAGTGTCTGTAGGTTCAATAAGCACATAAGCGTAAAACAAATAGGTTTTGTTGTAAGAATTACGCTTATTAAACTAAATAAAAGTCAATGGATATATTGACAGTGCTGGTGCATGGAACAATAGGTTTTCACATGACTGGCTCTGTATAAAACCAAAATTTTGACTCTTAAAAATTGGAATAGAAATTCTATTTCTTCACCATACTATGGCCAGGCACATGCCAATTTAATTAATTTCAAGTTAATGGCACAGCATTAGCTTAAAGTGATAAAACAATGTGGCAAGGGCTGCAGATGAAATAGCAGCCCCACTTAACACAATGAGGGATTTTCTACAGAACACAATGAAGCCAACAGTTTTAGAATGGCATTTGTTTGAATTTCAGGTGCTTCATTATGCCACATATGTAAAGTTTTTACAAAAGTATTCCTGTCAATATATTAAGTCTTCGGATTTACACAAATGCATTCTGAGGAAGTCTTACTTGTGGTATAGGCCAGTTTTATAAAATGATTGTTATTTGTTTTAGATGGATAGTAGTTTTATTAATGACGTTCTGGAGTAAATATTTCCAAGCATAAATTGAAACTGGCAAAATTGACCATAATCAGTATTTCTAAGAAATAAGAATATAGTTTACATGGGCAAAGATACATAAGGACTTAAATTTGACCAACTAATTTCAAAGTTATAAGATAACGGTATTAAATACAGGAAGAAATTAACTGTAAGTGGAAAACCAGACACCTACAGTTAATTTACTATTTTTGTTATGTTTAGTAACAATTTGAAGGGAAGTATTTTAAAATAAATATTTAATTCTGCCTTAGGTCTAAAGCACATTGTTTTATTGGGTTATTTTGTACGCACCAGATGAATCAAACATAATCTTAGTCAACTCCATGAAATCAAATATATGCTGTAAAATGTCTTTGTCAACTCTTACTAAATGAACTTTTCTCTGAGGTTTTCTGTACATTGTGCTAGTTAGAGCTTTTAAGCCATTCTTTTATTGTCTAAAAGAGGGAAAAACTGCATTTTCCATTCTACCAAAGGTCAAAATTGAGTCCCCTGAAGCTTCAAGTCCAACAAATGCCATGAAATGGCATGTGGCACCACTACAGTCACAAGAAGTGCATTTGGTTGGCAGGGACCTATTTTATATGCAGAGGCATGGCTGGAGAGAGACACAGAAAAAGTATGTGAAACTAAATACTATGAACTAAAGCAATTAATAGATTATAAATTAGGAAAGAAATGTTTGTTAAAATTCCCTAGAAACTATAAAATATGTCTATATTAAGCATATAGTGTTAAGTGCATCATGGAAGGAGCGAAAATAAATACAACTCAGTGAAAACAATTAATACAGAATAAAAATGCTCTCACGAAAGACCGGTTGGTAGTATATCTGGGAAAACACGCAACTCACAATGGCAAAGTCACTGCATAGATTTCTTACAATCAGAATATAGTTGAGAAAGTATAATAAAATCATATTGATCAAATTCAGTAAATCACATGGTCCAAGTTCTGTCAGACAGAACAGCCAGTTATCATATGCTGAATTTGTCACAGAACTTAAAAATTTTTCAAAAAGCCAGATAAAGAAATTTGCATGCAGAGACTGAAATAATTACACTATTTAGGATCTTAGCTAGGAATGAGAACTCTAGAAGAGCTATAGAAAAGTACAATTTTGTATACAGAACTATGTTGATTTTCCCGTAAATACAAAATCAAGAGAGAGAGGAAGAAAACGTATTGCTTGCCTTATCAACAGTATCAAAACATGCACCAGAAACATATGACTACAATGAAAGAGAAACCAGCAGCATTCAGCTGCAGGGACTGGCCTCCATTTTCAGGTCTAGTAGCTTCACAGCAGCTTTCTGTGTAGATAAGAATTGTTACAGAAAATCAAGAGTGTGAAAAAGAAGTAAATTTGAGATAGAAGTTAAAAAGCTGACACAAACATGAAAAATAAAGCATCAAAAGGGAAAAAGATACAGTGTGAAATAAAAAAGAGAAAAGTAATTAATTTAATATTTACATAGTGGCAAAGACAATCACTTGAAAGACATTCTAATAAAAACATCAAATGTTTAAATTTTGCATGAAATGATAACCATTGAAGTGCTCCGAACAAATTTGGATAATAGAGTACTCAAACTATGTACCTTAATAGTGCAACATGTGGTTCTCCACAGCAGCTGAAGAGCTAAACTATTTGGTCTAACTTGAAAACAATTTATTTAAGCACTTAATCTGAAGCATGAGACCAACTCTCGTTTCATCTTGTGATTCAAAACTAGTCAGCCAAGCCCAACCTCAATACAATCTTTTACACATCTTTTATGCTGGAGGTACCTGGAACTCAGGAAACTACAATGCAACATCTATCAGAAAAGCAACAACAAACACCAGCCCCTTGGCTGAAAGAAGAAACTGTAAAAAAAGTCAGTAATCACATGAAAAGAAGGTTCCAATAGCACATGGAGATAAAGAAGAGAGAAATTTCTTTAGCTGTTTCTTCTTCCAAAAAAAATTAACTTGTTCCTGAAAAATCACAGGAGTCCAGAATGGACCACTTTCAGAACTGGCATCAGTAATAAGAAAACACGTATGACCACTGCAATTAGTACAGGCAGCTGGGTGTTTACATATTAACTTTAACACTAGAGTGGGAACAAAACACACTTGCTTTTCAAAACTTGCAACTTCTTAGAAATTAAAGTCCTCACAGTATGTCTGGATGCTATACAGGGCAATATATGAAGCTTGAATACATTTTTTTTCTACTAATACTTATATTTCAAGTTCACTTTTTGGCATATAATACAGTCAGATTTATGCAATACAATACATGTTTAAACATCTTAATCTTCTCAACTGAATTTTTTTTTGTCAACTACAGTGACACAGTAATTATCTGGACAGTGACTAATATCAGTGTTAGGCTACTGTTTCAAAAGAGAAATTCAAAAGGAATTGTAGAAAATATTGCGTAGCATGAACAATAACCTTGGTTACATCTTGATTTACGCACTTTAAAATGTGAACTTTACTAGCTATAATGGATGTAGATGAAAACTGTTAAGCCCCCTTTTTGATTTAAACTGTATTATATTGGTCCCTTATTGGGACCAATTTATTGGTAACTTATAAATTCAGGCTTTAAAAGAATTTATTTAAGGTTAAAATCAGTGTAGAAGATGGTTTGTGACATCTCAGCACAAATATATTGGAGTACACCTCTTATTCTAGAGAGCTGAAGAGAAAGGCAAGTGGTAGATAAACCATTCTCTCTTGCCATATAATCAAGATGC
Source organism: Melopsittacus undulatus (assembly GCF_012275295.1). Lineage (NCBI taxonomy): Eukaryota > Metazoa > Chordata > Aves > Psittaciformes > Psittaculidae > Melopsittacus > Melopsittacus undulatus. Next base: position 97,940,825 of record NC_047528.1, read on the forward strand.
AGAATTTATGTGCTACACAAAAAATCAAAGGATTTTTAGGGTTTAGGATTTGAGTCTTACATGTTTTTTTGCAACACACCACAAATTTTGCTTAAGTCACAGAACTGTTGCTTTGTGAATATGTTCTGGTAGGAAACATTCTTTGGGACACGGATGCATTATCCTCTCATAACATGAATGTCCCTCTTCTTCCACAAATATACATCTCAGTGTAGGTAACTATTAAGTAGAAAAGACAGTAATATAAAAAGACTAAGAGGTATTATCAGCTTTACCTCACCCTCTCACATATTTCTGACGTGGTGTTTTCAATGATACACATTTTAAAAGAAATTATTATTAAGATGTTCAAAATTCACAAACATTTCTTTTTATTAAGATCTAAATAGTTTGGTCCTTATATTCCAAGCAAAAAAAAAAAAACAAACAAAACAAAACAAACCCAAACTTTGACACATTGAACTTCCAAAGTTATTTGAATGACAGTTTAAAAGTATTTTAGAGACTATATCTAACAATTTAATCTTTTACCTGGCATTTTGGGTTTTCTTTAATTATAAAGAAATATAATGTTAGTAATTACTTACAATAAATATTCTAGGCGAGTAAGAGTACCATACTTATGAACTGGGGCCTAGCATTTCAATATTTTAACATCTGTAAGGATTTTATTTTTTCTCATAGCACTCAAGAAGATAAACAAGCTTAATTTCAAAAGTTAAAAAGTAAAAAATAATTTGCTTTTCAAGCATAAATTCTGGGAATACAGAGTAATTCCTTGACAATTATTTGTTTTTTTTTTCTAGCATTCTACTGTATTTCTAATATTCAGCAGTAGCTAATTCCTGTGTCAGCTGTAAGAACTGCATTTTATAAAAAATATTATTTTTTTTTGTCTATGAACATCTCTCTGATGATACTGATAGAGCATTTTTCTCCCTCTTTTTCTGAGAGTTCTATGATTTTTTTTGTTAGCGACTTCTATCCCTTTTTATGTGAAAACTGTCTTTGCAGGGAATGGAGCAAACACAGCTGTTTTCAGCCTACAGCAAGAACATGCCCTGTCAGTTACAACAATGCTCATCTCCAGGATTTGATGAGAAATGGCTCTCATTCAGCAAATTCTAGTACCAGTATGCAAAACAAAAACAAATAGGCTTTGTGGGGGCTGTCATCTTTCTGAAGTTTTGGATATTGTTTTATCTGACTGGTGGGGTTCCTACCAGCTCCTGTTCTCAAAGCATGACACCACATGACATTTAAATGACACATTGAGCCACAAAGACACATTTAACCTCTCTCTTAAGAACTTCAGAAAACAAAAAAAAATCTTCTTCCAATACAGGAATACATGTTGAAGACTTTGCTTTATGTTTTTAACTTAAAATTATGATCTGAACAAAAGTCTTAACTTTCAAGTTCTAATTTTGGAATAAAAATATCCTTTAGCCTATGAGAAAATGTTGCAGATAACTTCACAAGAAAAATGCTGCAGCTCTTCCCTGCCTTGGGAATATGATCAGAGTTACAAGGAGACTAACATCCTCAAAGCTTTCCTTTTTGACTACTGCATTTTGTTCTTTGTTTTAGATGTAACTAAAAACCTAAATAGTCAAAGCTATAGAGATAGACTAAGGAAACCTGTAAAGCAGAAAATTGTTCAAAAGAGGCACCCATCGTGGCCTTTAAATTTCTGATCCTTGCAGTGGAGATTTTTTTTGCCTTTGGAAAGATCTTCAAACTCCTTCTGCATTTTTCTTTTCTTTCCCAGTTTAAATTTATTGTTTCTATCCAAGCTGGTGCAAGGATCAACGGGCAAAAAGGTACAACTGTTCTTTCCAAAATTATTTGGATTGTTAAAAAGTGTGTAAATTTCTAATTTAATTTTCTTCTTATTGAGCTACAAAGAATTTTACTTCTATCCTCAGAAACCTATTTTAAAAAGTTTCACAGGAATGTATTATTTTTGAAGCCTCTGTTCTCTGGCAAATTTAGTGAAATTGTCAACTTCATTCAAAAGTTACCAGAAGGCACAAACTGATGGATGTTTGTGCAGGTATACATACACATATACATGAAGAGGCAATGTGGTTACAAGCCGTAGGCTGAAAATCAGAACAAAATGTTTTTCCTGAAGAATAAGTATATAATTCAATTCTTTCTCTGGAGATTTAAACAGGCAGTTTGAAAGCCACAAGTAATGAATTTTAGTTCTAGCTCAGGTAACTACTGGCAGCCTTTTCCTTTGGAAATAAGACCACAAAAGAAGCTCACTGCAAATCCCCACAGTTCTCCTAATTTAACTTTTAATGATGTAACATAACATTTCTAGAACTAAGAGTAAGTACTAAAAGCCAACTGCTGAAACTACCCCACAGCTGACTCTTCCTCAAAATGTGGACCTTTTCCAAAATAACACACTGTACCTGAAAAAGGCTTCTCTTCATCTGAGCTGGATAATCAGACTGTGCGTTGGAATTGAAAATTGGTTGAAAGGCTAGGCTCAGAGGATGCTGATCAATGCTGTCATATCTAGTTGGAGTCCAGTGACCCCAGAGGTCAATACTGGGTCCAATCCTGTTCAACATCATCAGTGATTTGGATGATGGTGCATATTTGCTGATGACAGAGATCTCAGAGGAGTGGCCGATACACCACGTGGTTCATAGTAACCAGGTAACTCACAGTACAACACGTAACTTCATGAAATTCAACAACTGCAAAATCCTGCTCCTGAGAAGGAACAACCCTTGTCACCAGTACATGGCTGGGGGCCACCCAGCTGGAAAGCAGCTTTGCAGAAAAGGCATCAAGTTGAACACCAAGCTGAACAAGAGCCAGCTCTGTGCTCCTGCGGCAAGGAAGGCTAATGGTAATAGCAGCTGAGGCCTTGATTGTGCAAGCACACTTTCATGTGATACCCTGACCTTGAGGCTTGGCTGTAATCAGGTAAAATCTACTTTCAAACAGATCTGAAATTATCTGGAACCTAAGGAAAGTGCTTCAAAAGACACAATAACTATTCAAATAAAAAATTTATTCATTGTTACTGTAGGTCAACAAAAATTATGCACTTTTGTGGTAGGGTACAGAAAAAGAATGAAGAAGGCTTCTTTTTGGCCTGTCATAGCTGATGCATGGACAGAGTCAAGTCAATCCTTTGGAGAAAAGGGAGGTCATGCCTCCCTTCAGAGCTAGGGATACTATGTCCCAGGGAGTCTCTTGCAGCCTATGGGTCAGGGTTGAAGGGATGGGAGAGACAAGGAGAGGACCTGCAGCAGGAGAGTCTGTTGTTTGGTAGCAAGCTGTGACAGGAACAATAACCTACTCCAGATACACAGATGGGCTTATACAGAATTTTTTCTATCCAAAAAAAGTCAATGAATTGCTTGGCCAAGAGAAAAATCAAATGACTCACCCTCAGAGAAAATTGTGGACATCAGGAAAACTTACTTACATTTTTCTGTACTTAGTAATTTTCAGTTTATGGATGAAAAAGTTCATTACCCTAGCTTCTATTCTAATAAAACACTGTCAAAATCCATATTTTGTCTATGCAGTACATAATAAAATACATATACATAGATTTAAATACATATGTATACACATGTACCTGAAGCACTGATAAGAACCTATTTTTATTTTTCATTTACTTTGACACCACTGGAGATCCTAACGCTGCATTTTTTTTAATACTTACTTATAAAAATAATGTTTGGCATGAAGAGTAACATCTTTGCTCGTAGTGATGATGAGAGAAAATACCATGTTTTGAATTGTTCCTCTTTGCTTATCACTATGTGATTTTAGGCATTGGTAAGAGTCATGCATAGAAAAAAAAAGTAAATGAGATGCACAAGTGATTCATCTCATTTTTTCCCAGTGATATTAATAAAATAATACTCTGAGAATTCATGCAGCTTTGGAAGTTAAAATACCCCAACCAACCAACCAATATCACAAAGTGAGAAAAATAAGTCTAAGGGAGTCTTATTTTCACAAAATGCTTTTCTCATTTTCCCTCTATTGCACGAAGTTATTAATTTATAATGAAGAAGAAAAAATCTTGGGATAAAACACAACTTGCAGGCATTTTCAATATATCTACTGGCCTTCCAGAGACACAGCACTGACTTTTGGAAGACCGTACCTGTAAAAATCTTCCTCCTCTAATTTCTGAAATTTCTTTCTAACATTTGCAGAAAGTATCCTCCTTAACACCTTTAATTTCATCTTATTTTATGATTCACTTAATATAAAACTGCAGATGTGTTTTTAGTTTGGTTCAGAATGACAGATTTTGACAATTTTGTACCAGCTGCAGGATCTCTGTCTCTGCCCTGCTAAAGAGCAAATGGAGCCATACAAATAGGCTGTAGTGTTGGCTCTGGGAATTGATAGACTTTGGTTGTTTTTGGTGGCACCTAGTCAGAGGATTTCTTATGGCTGCAGAGGTTAGTCTATGCTGTTTTAACACTGAGAAAGAGATAAAAGCCAAGGCAAACAGCTGTTTTGAGATTTTTTTTTTCTCACAGGAAGAAAAGCAGCTTAACACTATCTATTTTCTAAAATACCACAAATCAGTACTGAAAATCTGGTAAAGACTTCACTCAGAGGCAATCACTGTTGAGAGTTACACCTGCCTGCAAGTACTGCCCACTAGGATCCATAGTGAGATTTTGGAATACATAAAACACTACATTTAACACTATGCCACTCTTTCTTCAAAGCATGATTGTTAAAAACATGCTCATATGCCTAAGTAAAAAATGAAATACAAAGATGGAATTGTTGACTCAAAAAAGTGGAAAGTAAAATTATATATATGTAGATATAATACATAGTCATGTATCTATAAACACATATACACATAGATTAATATACATACATTTATTTAAGACTGTTTCAAGAACATGGCTTGTTTAGTATTTCTCAAAGTTAGTGCAAGGTTTCCATTGGTAAACCCTTCAGTAAACCAGGAAACGTGCATTAAAACGATTACAAATTTGAGAAGCTAATAAATTTGTGGGATTTGGTGAATGGAGACTGTGCTAAAGGCCTAGGAACAGAAATTACAAAATCAAGTTGATCTATAGTTGGAGACTGCTAAGGCTAACCATGTGAAAATTTAAAGGAATGTCTATCTCATTTATATACCTCACTGATGCCAGACAGCAATTTTCAGCCTCAAGCTCCTTCCTAAACCTAAGATTGCTGATGGAAGATCATCACATTGTGTTATTACAGAATTTGACTGCCAGCCAGGAGCTGATACATGTGCATTTCCCTAGCAAGCAGAAGTTGTGGATTTGGTGCCCAGGTAAGTAGAGTTCTGGCTTCCGGTCCCTGCCCTCAGGGATTACTGCTTTTGCCTTATATCCAATGGCTCTTGAAAACATAATCATGCTCCTTATACAGCAATTAGAGCCAGTTTTATTTCTTGTAATAACTCCCATGTCCCTCATAAGCACATATTGATAGAAAACAAATGTACCCTTGCCTCCATTATCTCTCTAGTTCTCTAATTAATTTCATTAGCGTCCACACATTTTCACCAGAATAGTGTCCTATACTTCTATGATCCCCAAATTGTCTCAGGATAAGTAATATCCACGAGATTGCATACAGAGGTTCTACAGATATCTTGGTTTTTTTTAATTACATTAGAGCAAGACAGAAACAGTTCAGCTGAAGTGTCATAGATCTGAGCACACAGATAAGAAAACCTTTAGGTTTTCTAGTAATTACATGAATAATCAGGAAAGGTATCTCAGTCATCAGAATCTGCGAAGTGAGCACAGGACAGGCGATGCAGATTTGATTCAAAAGTCACATTTCATTCCTGTTGCCTATGTCTTTATTAGGACCTCGTTGTAGATGTCTAGCTGCAAATACCTAAGGCTCAAAGCAGACAAACAGTGCATCATCCCAGTTGATCAATACCAAAAAGTATTCCCCTCAAAGTTGAGAATTTTATATGCATTAGCTATCAAGTTTTGAAAAAGTAGGTTCATACATTTGCAACATTATATATACATATTATATTCAAATAATAATATTATACCATTTCAAAACAACATGACCATACTAACTCATGAATATGAACATTAATGTTCCACTGATTCTAAGTGTCTTTTGACATACTTTAAAAATTGTTTACAGAATGTGCTTATAATGGGAATTTCACACTCTTTTCAGTCTTTGCAAAAATAGTTGTCAAGGAAACTAATTAGTTCCACAATCACAATTACAATAAATATTCATATAAAAAAGTCCTGATATTAAATAGTGTAACAGGCTTCTTTCAGGTACTTGAGGTTAAGGGAGAGCACTGAAAGGAAAAAGCCCCTAAATATCTATAAACCTGTGCTGAGATAAAAGCGTTCTGTCTTCTGAAACTAAACTAAGCTGCTTTTCACTTGAATGTTTAGAGATCACTTCCCTTACCATTTACAGAGGCATACCATGCTGCTCACAGTTACAGCAGCTGTGGCAGTTATGTGGAATATTTCAAATAATTGTAACAGGTTCAAGTTAGATTGCATGGTTGACCCCTTCCACTTATCTAAATAGGGTTTTATTTATTCTTCTGCTTGACAAATATTTTTATTTCCTTTGGACAACAGTCTTTCCTACATTTCTTTTTCCCTTTTCTTTTTCTGAATGATGGCAATCATGAGGCACTGTGTTTAATCTGTTTTTAAAGCAATCTGTTTAAAAACATGTACAGAGAGCCTAATGAGGCCCTGAATTTCAATCAAAATGCAAATCACCTCTCACTACTGCAATTCAAGGGCCTAAACCAAACATCTATACTAGAACTGAATCTGAACCTATTATTGACTTACAAATGCCTATTCCTTTCAATAAATGCAAGTAACAATGCTTACAATATCAACAAATTGTTGCAAAGACCTTGAGATAACTTCCTTAAAAATATATTTGATGAAAACTTTCAACAGACAGAAAAAAAAGATTTGTTATTTCAAACTTTTTGATGACAAAGTAGCCTTTGACTCAAACTCATCACCATTTTACTGAGATCAGTGCTTGCCAGATATTCAAATACAAGCACAGGTAGTGGTATCATCTACATTTTAATATATGAACCGCTATACTTACTTGGCATGATCTGCAACAGTTTATTATATCATAGAGAAAGTACTATGTTAGAGGACCTAGCACCTGATTTTAAAATGGTAATGATGACACTGATCTAATTTGGAATTCATTATTAAAGATACCAGCTCATAATTTAGGTAAAATGTTTGAAATATCTTCCTCATAATATATGCTTTATAAAAATTAAACCAACCTGTAATATAAGAGAAATTACCGTCATATTTTAGGTTTATTATGAATGAAATAATTTTGCACTGTTGCACCAAAACATAATTTTATGTTGGGTAGCATTAAAACTTGCTAAACTAGTTACTATAACACATTCACTCTTAAATACTAAGCAGTTTTCCTTAAAAAAATTCCAAACCTTTCTATTTATACACTTAAAAATATGAACAACATTTCTGCAGATTTCAATGCTTGTAAATGGGCCTAACAGAAGGCCGTATGCTTATTGTGTTAGGGTGAATCAATAAGACGGTATCCAAACAAGACTATTTGAAGTCTTAACCACATCATCAGACTGTAAAATACCTACTTTTATTACACGTGAATATATATACATATATATCTTGAAGCACATGTAGAGGTAGGATTGAAACCAAGAATTCTAGCAACTAAGTTTCTTACAGTAGACAAATTGCAATTTGTCTACTGTCAATACAGTATATATTTATATACAGTAAATGCTGTATTCTTTATTACCTGGCATCAACTGGGTTGAAGATTCATAGTTCTGTATTTACAAATGACTTTATTACTAAGACAAAAGAAAGAAAGAGGGTCCCATTCAAGGGTTTTGAATCAAGTGTTTGCTGATAATAGAATATGGTGTCTCAGGCTCTGTCAGTTAAAAAAGACTTCAGTTACTTTATATTCACCTAAATATATTTCTGTCCTATAAGTAGCAAACAGTTTATAGACAGAAAACACTATAAAATTAACTTACCTGTAATAATGTTGGGCTTTGGTGGCATACTGAATTCATACAATGTTGGTTCAGAATAACCCAGTCTGTTGGCAGCTGTAATTTGTACTTCGTAACCCATGGTCCACTGAAGATGCTCTAAGATGATGTGGTCTCTACTACCCTGCACTTTTTTCTCTAGCCACTGGTCTTCCTTATCTTTCTGTAAATATACAAATATTAGTTTAAATTCTCAAAATCAAGAGTATTATAAGTATTATTTGTACAATACGTATAAACTATGTGTCTACATGATGCACAAAAAATATGGAGTTTCATTTACAGAGATTATGAACATTCAGATAATCAATTTTGGAGTTCTGAGTAATCAGGCTTTTGGTCTTTTGGTAATTTTGACCACTCTAAATCATGTTTCCATAATGTGGATTTAGGGATTTTGTAGGCAATCCCTTTAAACCTTTTGGCTTCAATTTACACATTGCTGAAATACTGATGTTTATCTTGAGGAACAGCAGGACAATTATTTACTAATGCTGCTAAGAGTAAATTCTGTAAAAGGTTTACTTTATATAGATGCTTTGATTACATTTTGATCAATGCTCCTTAAGAGAAACTTGCCATTAAATCCAAACTTGAACTGCTCATGAATGCAAGATCATACATTAGTTATATAATGAAAATATACACTAACTGTAGCGGTATGTGGTACTATAGTAATAGTTTGCAAACTAGGTTGTATGCAACAGTATAAACACAACTAAGTATGCAGTCCTATCTACATTGCTGAGACACATGTAAATCGTTAAGATGGTGTTCTAGAGAAAAAAAAGGTTTAAATTCAGATAATTAACTGTACAAAGGAAACAAATGAGGACTTCAGTTTCAATCTTAACTCTGGCATTTCATAAATTTGGAATACTTACCTTTGCAATTGCTCCTTTAAGTGCATAATAGATTTAATTATTCTTTATACAAATGAGAACCACTGTCAAACACAAAAGCCTTCTTGTTCAAAGGAGTATCATTAACAGTCAGTAAAAATCTGTGTAGACCTATTCTTACCGAACACTGAGGTACCATAAAGTGGCAAAAACTATGGCTGAGAGCCATACTTCCAACCCATACAACACTATAGACCAGGCAGTGGATAAAAGCTTTCCATCAAGTTTTCTTCAAGTACAGGGAGCATAACTTTTTGCTGCAGACTACTATGCTTCTTAGCAGCATAAATTTAAGGTCCTTGCTAAAGCACTTTGTTCTTGACTGATAGTAGTATCAAAGAAAATTGCATCTAAATTAGACAGTTCAGAGCCCAGTCATGCTCTTTGTATCTGTTTCTCTCAAGTCTGGAGAAAATAGAGTGACAGACTAAACTCCCTTATGCGCATTGCTGAAATAACTTATTAGCTTTCAGCACTGAGTGTGATGGTTTCTCCACACTGACTTCACCTTTTCTTAAACTCTTTCTTGACGCTTTTGCACTGGCATTCATACTGACATGACAGTCCTGGGAATGATTAAAATAGAGTAAAACATCTTTCCAGGGAAGTTTGCAGCAACATGAAAGTATCTACTTGGTTAAGCCGTATGAAAAAAAAAAAAAGGTCAGGAGATGCCAACTGTCTTGAAAGCTGGCAGGAAAATTTATCAAGAAGTCTTTTCAGAAGACAATCCAATAGTTTAAAGCAGTGATTTCACAAGAATTCATTACATTATGTTGATGCCTTACAGGTCTGTGCAATATAGGACAAATACCGAACAAAGCACAAAATGGCTGATAATGTACATAGTCTTAAAATGCATAGAAAGTCCAAGGATCTGGAAAGGTAAAGTTCAAGGTAAAGTGGAACTCAGAGATAAAAAAAAAACCAAAAAAAATTCCCCAAAGATTTATATGAATACAGGTTAAAAACCACTGTGCAACACCAGTACCTCATAATGTGTGCCCAACCAAATTTAAAAGCACTAAAAGCAGGAACAACCAAAGGGTAGCTTGAGCTGGTCCCCACTAAAATTACAGTTACAAGGAGAAATATGGTTAGGTGGTCACCTCCTGTGTTGGATGGGATGCTTGTCTAGGGAATCCCTATCACTGCTTTTCCCACCTGATTACTGGAGAACAGTTTTCCTTCATCTATCTCTCTCTCCTCCTATTCCATCCTAAGGTAACTTTGAAGTCATTGCATGCCATCAGCTTCAGGCTTCACCAGGGAAGCTTTGTAAAACTGTCTTCACTATCTTTGTGCAAGAACAGGAATCAGTTTGAAGCTGCTGCTCATAAAATTGCATAGTACCTACTTCTCTGGAATACAGACCAAGAGAAACTTCTAATTAAGTGATCACAATAACTATTGCCCATAATATAAACAAAGTGACGTGAAGAAAGCAGAATTTGACAGAATGAAATACGATTTCCAGAAAAACAAAACTTACCAATTGCCTTAAACCAAGCTATAAAATTGCTGCATCTTAAAGGCTATCCTTCTTCCAGTTAAAAAAAAAAACAAACAACAAAACAAACAACAACAAACTCTGTATGAAAATTAAATATGAGGGAACTAACTATTAGTAAGACATAGGCTGTTAAGAAAAACAAAGAAGAAAAAGACACTGATGTATAGCTTATTTTCTAATGTGCTCTTTAAATAGGCAAGCAAATACATTGGTCCAGGTGCTAATAATGAGGCTGGCAAGAGTTATAGGAAAGCTAATTAAATACAACCAATGGGGAAGATAGAAGAGAAGCAGTCAACAGATAATTAAGAACTTTAAATAGCATCCATTCATTCTGATTAAACCACAAAAAAAAATCATCATGCTCTTTTGTTGTAGGATGGTCTTTAATTTAGTCAAATCGTTTTTTCAATTGGAAGCTTAAGTAGATATGGATTTGAGGTCCAAGTAAAAGCTATCTTCTCCAGCAACCTGTTAAGTTTACTGTTACTGCTTAAACTGTACATTTATCTTTCAACAATACACGCAAAGAGTGATGTTTTAAACTGTAATATTGTACTTTAGTCAAAGCACTAGATGAAAATCAGGTTTAAAAATATATTCAGGATATATCCACAATCATTTAGCTTACTTAAGCTACAGATGCAGATTAAATTCCACATATTATATGGATATGAATATATATTCATATATTATGTACAAGCAATTTATTTTCTTTTTAATTATAAATACTTAGGGGCATTGTTACCTAAGCAGGAAGCTCAATCCCATGAAACTGCACTGTATCTTGCACTGCAGATTATACTACCCTCTCTTCTTTACAATTACTTTTCTTTTATGCCAGCTGCACTCACTGGACTGAAAGTCATTTAAGAAGGTCAATTAAGATTTTGGGATCAGTGATATCAGAATAACTGCTGTTTATATCCCCAGGCTACTCTCAAAAACTCTACCAATTTTTTTCTCAATTGACTTGGAGCTAGTAACTTCTTTGGTTACCTTATGAAAATCATACTATATGTCAGGTTTAGCACTTGGACAATGCTAGAACTACCATCAAAGAGTTATAGGAAAAATAAGGAAATGTGAAAAAAATCTACTGAAAATTAGGAAAGGGTTTTTCCTTTTTGGGAACACTGAAACATGTTTGAGCAGTTGATGTCATCTACCTGGACTTGTGCAAAGTGTTTGACACTCTCACACGACATCCTTGTCTCTAAATTGGAGAGACATCAGTTTGATAGGTGGAGAACTCGGTGGATAAAGAACTGGCTGGATGGCTGCACACAAAGAGTTGTGGTCAACGGTTCAATGTCCGGCTGGAGATCAGTAATGAGTGGTGTCCCTCAGGGATCAGTATTGGGACCGGCCTTGTTTAACATCTTTGTCGGTGACATGGACAGTGGGATTAAGTGTGCCCTCAGCAAGTTTGCCGATGACAACAAACTGTGTGGTGTGGTTGATACGCTAGAGGGAAGAAATGCCATCCAGAGGGACCTTAAAACGCCTTGTGAGTAGGGCTGATGCCAACCTCATGAAGTTTAACCATGCCAAGTGCAAGGTCCTACACACCTGGGTTGGAGCAATCCCAGGTACAGCTACAGGTTGGACAAAGAAGAGGTTCAGAGCAGCCCTTCAGAGAAGGACTTGGGGGTGTTCATCGATGAGAAAATGAACATGAGCTGGCAGTTCGAGCTTGAAGTCCAGAAAGCCAAGCGCATTCTGGGCTGCATCAAAAGAAGTGTGACCAAGGAGGTGATCCTGCCCCTCTACTCTGCTCTCGTGAGACCTCACTGGGAGTATTGTGTGCAGTTCTGGTGTCCTCAACATAAAACGGACACGGAACTGTTGGAACAAGTCCAGAGGAGAGTCATGAGGATGATCAGGGGACTAGAGCACCTCCCATATGAAGACAGGCTGAGAAAGTTGGGGCTGTTCAGCCTGGAGAAGAGAAGGCTGCGTGGGGACCTCATAGCAGCCTTCCAGTATCTGAAGGGGGCCTACAGGGATGCTGGTGAGGAACTATTCATTAGGGACTGTAGTGATAAGACAAGGGGTAACAGGTTGAAACTTAAAAAAGCAGAGGTTTAGATTGGATATAAGGAAGAAATTCTTTACTGTTAGGGTGGTGAGGTACTGGAATGGGTTGCCCAGGGAGGTAGTGAATGCTCCATCCCTGGCAGTGTTCAAGGCCAGGTTGGATGAAGCCTTGGGTGATATGGTTTAGTGTGAGGTGTCCCTGCCCGTGGCAGGGTGGTTGGAACTAGATGATCTTAAGGTCCTTTCCAACCCTAACTATTCTATGGTTCTATGATTCTATGTTGTGCAATTAATTTCTCCAAGATTGCTTGTTTCTCTTAAATACAGTTGTCACTAGCTTCTATTTAACAAGCCTAAATATCTGATGTTAAAATCCCAGGATCTTTTAGACTCTTCACATGGGCTTGTACATCTGCTATTGTACTCTGGACCTTTTACCGGGTCTAGTGAGAAAAAAGTAGTATAATCTTTCTAAAAGAACACAAAGTTATTAGAAAATGCACACTTTTGAATTAAATTCTTTGCTTATACCAGCTCTATAATTATTTCTTCAATCCCGTAATTTCTAAACATAGTAAATCAGGAAAGATATTTTAGCTAGAAAGGTGTGTTTTCTAAACTTGCCAGATTTAATGAGAGCACACCAAACAGACCGTAGCTGATCAAAGGCCAAAAAAATCTGCACAATGGCTGGCTGTTAAAGAACTGATATGTAAGCTGAAGCTCATGAAAGTCCTAACAATTTGAAATGTTTTAGCTTTTTTAAGCTGAACCTTGGAATCTAGGAAGACAGAAAATATGAAACATGAACAGATAATTAATTTTAAATTAATACAGAGCATTGGAGTATAGCTTTCTAACTCTAGGATGCTACCTATCAATACAGATTCATTTATAAAAAATTATTAATTTGCTGCTCAAACAACTCTCAATTATGTAACTTCAATGTCTGTTAATTTAATGCACTTTTGAGAGGTGAACATGAATGTTCCTCATTTACCACATAACAAAACAGGGAATACAGTTTTCTTATTAGAATGACCTCTCAGTTATACCTTTAGAAAGAACAGGGTGCTTTTGTTTCTTTTTTATCTTTTATTTTATAATCTTGCATTAGCAGCCTAGTCACAATACTATATCTTCTTTTTGTAGTATGCAAACCATTTTACCACATTTCAAATCATATCAACAGTCTTGGCTATATTTAAAAGCAGGTATTACTAAGCATCTGAAATACTTACACTTCTATATTTGACAATATATTCCAAAATGGGGGCACCTCCATCATCTTGTTTAGTTATGCTAAGTTTAAAACTCTTGCCACTTTCTGGTTGCCCATGAATTGAAGGGGGACTTGGCTCCCCTAAACAAGGAAAAAAAAAGTAGATGATAATAATAATTCAGCAAAAGATAAGTCTTAAATTACATCTGGGAACTTGTCCACAATGTTATTAATCAAAATCTTTAAAATCAACATAGTACCTCCAAGCACTACAGAACAACCTTAATAAGTGTGTTAAATATTTTGCTTAGAGTATGTTCTAATATAGATTAATTATTCACACAAAAAGAAATAAAATTATGTGAAGTGTGAAAGAAGTACTCATTTAAGACCTTTATCTTTTGACATTTTCATATGTAATTTACTTCAGAAATGATTTAGCCATCAATTCAGATAGACTGGCAAGTCGCAAATTGCTACTCACACTGAAGTTTGCAGGTAACACTAACTTACAGAAAACTACCCTTAATATCAAGCATGAATTCTGTTCCCATATGGAAGACTGTAATATAGATATGAGGTAAATTAATTCTTCAATAAATGTGCTGAGACAAAATTAGATACTTATAGAGTAGTCTGTATTAACAAGAAATTTTAAAAATACAATTACCAATAGCAAAACCAACTTCTTCTGCAATGTAAAGATAAATAGAACCTTAATGAAAGGGTTAATAGCCAATTTAAGCTACTTAGCTAATTTAAATTTGCAGACTAATTATCATTTATATACACAATGCCTTTTATAAAGTTTAATCAGATCCTAAATGAAAGTGTGCTGTTATACTTGTCTTATATTCAAAATATCTGTAAATTTACATCTATATAGAAAGATAGGGTTCCTTTAAAAATATTTGTAGTAATTGTGTAAATGAGTGTAAATGAGAAAAAGTCCTTAATTTAATATGCTTCATGGTTTGTGATCCTAAATATAAACCACAAATTTGTCTATGTCTCAAAATTATAAATAATGTGATAAATTTTCCAGTTTAAGTTCATTCATACTACTTGGTGGGAGGGAATAAGAGGACAAAACCATGAGAAACAATGTAAAGACTGATGTTATGCACTTAGTAGTAGTATGTAAATATAAAATATGTTATCCACGGTATATCATTTAAATTATTAGCTGATCTGGAGATAAAATATTCTATTTACATTTTCATTTAACAGCTCAAGTATTACTCACGGACAGGTAAGGTCTGAAAGATCTCGATTTTACTATACTCTCCTTGCCCTTTTCCATTTACAGCGGCTACTTTGATTTCATATGTTGTATTTGGTTCCAAATTGCTGAGAGCAACCATCGCTAAAGGAAAGGGAAGAAAAAATATGGGAACAAAATTTGATGAAGCAATATATTGAAAAAAAAAAGTCTAGCAATTTCAAAATTTGCTTGTTTCACTTGTAACTTAATGAATCCCATTTTCTCACAATCCAGAGGTACCAAACTTAGCTTTCTTGTTAATAGCTAAGAGTACCCTTTTTTTTTCATCTGCATAAAATCATTATTGTGACTAAGGAAGTTAGGCATCTGAAGGAATTTACTGTCAGTGTTACAGAAGCTATAGGCAACAGTTAAGGACTTTGATATGGATTGACATTTTACGTTCAGATTGTGAGCACACAAGACAAGAATATTGCAAAAAAATTATCAGTTTCCATTCTTCTAGTTGGCAATAGGCATCTGATGCACATTCCAGCCACCTTCACACAGTTCACAGCTTGCCATTTTTCCCTCATGCACAGCAGTATCAACCGTGCTTGGACCACATTATTAAATGCATCTCCATGTAGACCAGTGGTGAATTACTGGCGTTATGCTTTGCCAGTTCAACAATGTATTCAAGACTTAAAATGACAGATGGCTATGATGATTGAAGGAAGAGTTCTTAATTATCTGCTGAGGACCTGGAAGTGAATTAGGCCTGTTTGTACATACTTCAGAGGAAGTCTGTGGAAATACATATTAAATTATAAGCAAATTAGAGTGTCTGAACTTAGGACTTACTTTCAGAAACCAAGACTGAATCCCTAGCATAAACCTTTCACACAGCCTGAACTTATCTCTATGATTCTACTTGAAGAAACAGAAAGCAGAAGAAAACAGTGGAAAAAGCTTGCCAAGAAGAATACCATACAGCATTAAGAATATTATTTCTCTAGTGTACAGTAAGAAGTCTAGAAACAAAATCCAGAAAAAATATGCTGGATCCATTATGTGAATACATTATTATATATTACCATAGTACTGTACATGACTAATATTGATATTGAATAAGCACTTGGAAACTTCAATCCACAGGGAGTTTTTGGATCATTACCCTGCCTTTACAAAAAAAGCTTCCTTTCATTGTCTCTGCAGCAATTGCCTGCTTGATGTTTCCCAGCTCTGTGATGAGCTCTCCAGATGTCAGATTCGCATTGGGGAATGGACATAAGTTGGATGGACTTACTTCAGAAAAGCACATCAGTATTTGTCTTGGCCAAAAACGCAGGGGCTGTATTATCTTACAAAAGGATAAAGAATTGTGATATCTTGAGAAAGAGCCAATAGTCTCTTTCTCAGTCTCTAGGGAGCCCACTCTGTTTCAATATAGAGAAATATTTTAATAGTTGCTTTAGGCTTGGTTTTCAAGTTATATATACTGAAAGTGTAATTATTTCTGTCAGTACTCTGTTATTCTTTTGAGTCCAGATTTATTAGAATTTCTATTTCTTTAGTTTCCACATCAGACAGAAAGAAGTCCCATTAAATGGGAAGCTAAAGGGATTTAATGAATTTTGGAAAAACAGTAACTTTTACAATTCACACTCTATTATGAACACTTTGCATGAATTTGCCATTGAAACATGATAACTGCTTTCTTGTAAACAAAACAGTAGAACTGTATCTTTCAGCATATTTTATCCTTACCATATTCCCATGAGATTTAAAAATATAAAGCTATGAGGTATAACCATGTCATGAAAAACTAAAGTATCACCATGACAGTAAGAATAGAATTTGGAGGATTATTATATACAACATCCAGTTATGGCGAGATTAAACTTAAAACCTAAATCAAGCAGTAGCAGTGTTTGACTTGCCTTTCAGCCATGATTACCTTTCCAAGACTGAATAACTTCACTGAAAATAAACCTTAAGGCATACTAAAACCTAGTGTTACTGTAAATGTTTTTAAAATTTAAACAATATAAAAGCATGACTATGAGTCTACACTTAACAAAACACGAATGTGTTAACTACAGAAAATCCAAGGATCTGATTCTATAAACACTCAAGTGACTCCTGGGGCCTATCTAAATGAATAAAATTACATCTACATGCAGTATTTAAAGAATCTGTGTCCATTTTAGAATTCCTTGCACAGCACTATGTGTGTAGATACAATAACTCTTACAAACACATTTATGGAATTAAACAAACTGAATCTGATAGGAAAATATGTCCTCAAAAACCGGAACCACTTGGTATCAGTGATGGTATTATGTGAATATATTTTATACATTGGAAAAAAATCACAACTACCTACTCCTGACAAAGAAAAAAATAATTCTTGATCAGAATACTTCAGACACTCCAGTTGTAAAAGTTACCTAGATTAAGAGTAAGAAACTACAGTATGTAGCAAAAGTGCAGAGCTTAAAACTAATCTAGAGTAATGAAACTTTCACTGTTTGTTAAGTGTTTTACATTTTTAAAATATGATCAGAATGGAAGAAAACAATAACACAATTTTGTTTTTTCTTTAAGGTATGTATCTGTCATACGAGTATAAAATCAACTTATTCATGTTTGCATACACAAACAGAACTCCTCTTGCAAGAGTCCACAGCTCAAACTCCTAACCAAAATGGATATTTTGTTTACAGTTTTCAATGATACTTACATAATTAGGTGTAAAAATTCCGATAATACTCTAAAAGAAATACAGGATTTTCAGAATATGAATGCTGAAAAAATTGGTCCACTGCATACCATATGTGTAAATTATGCCATCAGTATATTCATTGGCACATATCATCCCAGATATAATGAAAGTGGAATTCCTTTTATTTTTCAGATTTGATTCTTTCAGTTTTTTTTCTACCTGTCCTATTTACCTGCTTTTATATTTTCTTCCTAATCACAGTATCTGCACACTTTATGTGAAGAATGCAGTTCTGTAGACTAACTAGTTTTGCTGGGATTATTCACACAGTGACTCATTACATTGAGGAGTAACTTCAAAGAGGCAAACCAGATGATACTCTTGTGACCTTTATAGGTATTGTTGGGCTCAATTAACATGTTGCACAACAGCTCAGACATTAGTGTTTTCCATTTTTAAGAGTATAGACAGGCTTCAAGTCACATGGTATCCTTGAAGGAGATCCTGACAAGAAGTTACGAGTTATGTTGGTTTTGGTTTACTGTACTGTATAGGCAGTTAAAATAAAAATATAAATACTTTTTAACAGGATATGCATGGAATATTGTGGGTGATTTATTTTATTTTCTAGACTAGAATTTAAAAAGAAACACAGCAACCAAAAAGAACTAAACCTTACTGAACAGCAAAATTCAGTTTAACCTATTCTGTGACAAGAATCCCAAATTTAAGCAACATTAAAAATATATCTTTTGCTATACAAATTCTAATTTGCAAGCAAATCCAAACCATTGAAGGACAAACACTGTACAGAAAAAAAAGGGGTGTAAAAATATGTAGACAGACAAAAATGCAGGACTCTATCCTATTTCAAACAGAGTGTAAGCATTTTAGCTAGAAAAGTTGATTTTATTATTGCAGAATTTTAACTGCTGTCAAGATGAACTGTAGGAAAACAACATCTGACATAAGATTTGCCTTGAAATAAATTGCACCGTAGATCCAGGTGAGTAAAAACAAAACCAGAAACCCTCAGCTACATTTCTAGTCTAGGGGTAGATTGTTTATATTACCTTATTGCAGTAGAATGAGCTGGGAAATGTCTACAATATTATATTGTTTATTCACCAAAGGAAAGCTATCTCAGACCTCTTCTAAGGACTGCGATATATTACATAAACCACCACCAAAGCAAGGAAAGTTAAGTGAGCCAATAGCAGTTACATCATATTAATCCCAGAGTAGAACTCATATAAGGTTAATTAACAGAAATATATCAATACGTTCTTCTCACTGGAGATCTATCTGTTGCATAGAGCAATGTTATTTTAGTACCAAATTCAATCCCTTGAGGATGCCAGATCTAACTAAAGGAGGCATAAATTTATTTTGAAACAAAGCAGCTGAGACGTATCATTGCTGAAATATCATCTTTACTTGGATAAGATAGTGACAGCAGTGTAAAATTTCTGTCAAAGATGCATTACAAATTTTAGGATTTTTTTTTTCTATTTCTTTCCCTGTAGTCTGAATCTCTATTACAATGTACTGAATGCAGACTAAATACGGTGCAGGTTAGTTAGTGGAGTGCTTTGATTTAGCAGCATTTTGCTGCACCTTTTACTCATTATTTTACTATTCACAGAAAAAAAAAACCTGAGTCCACTGGAAATACCGGAATCTCTTTCAGAGGGAAAAATGAATAGCATTTTCATGAAGCCTAAACAGCTTTCTCTTTGTGATGACTCATGTTCTTTTAAGACAGGAAAAAAAAAAGACATGGAAAGATGGGAAGAGAGCAGCGAGGAACTTATGGCATTACAGTACTGAGGTTCTGTACAAATGTCTCAGACTTCTGTCGATCTCACACCATCTGAGGAATTTCTCCCAGAACCTCTGTCTGCCTGAGATGAGTAACACTGTTTTGTTTACTCTGTATGTTTGCACAGTAGGAGGAAGAGTATAAAACCTCTTTTTCTAGGTTCTGTGTGCTCACAGGACTGTTGACTAAGTTAGAAACTGCCACAGTAGAGAAATACAGGTGGGGGGGAGGGAGGGGAACGACGACAGGGAAAGGGACAGGGAAGAAGATTTTGCCCCAGATAGGCAAAATGTTTATCCACATGCAGAAACAGCCATGCTGCCTCAGTTCCACCTGTCTGCCTTGCCCAAATAAAGATTAATTTTATAAACACTGATTCAAGCATCTGGCTATAAGTCAGAATTCAACTAACAAATATATGAATGTTAAAATGAAAATATTTCAAGTTGCACATTATATGAAAAAACATAATGATAGCAAATCCTACTGCCAGTGAAATCAGTGGCATAACTTCCATAAATATATATGGAGACAATATCAAGCCTTAAGTAATACTTTAAAATGTATACATAGAAATAAAAGTAACCATTCTAAAAATTACAGGAATGGCTTTATCTGAAATTTTCATAATTCTTTGCACTATAATGTTGCATTATCTTGGAATAAATTTTGCATCTTGCTTAATTAACTGTGACTATAAACAATTACCTCTGAATAAAGATATACAGTGTGGTAGATCAGGTATAATTAATATAATGTTCACTAACATGAATAACTTCCATATAAAATACTTTTAAGTAGTTCATATAAGAAATTGCATCTGGCAAAATTCGCTTTAATATTTTGTGTTCAGCTCCATATCACAATTTCCCTGTAAGCTCTTTTTCTCCATATATTTAATTTTTATTTTTACTGGGTAAGATTCTGGGATGTCCGTATATAAACTGAATCAGAAGTATCATTTTTATTTAAATAAAGCAGGTAAGAAAAGATTAAATAATCAATAGGACAATCATAGTTATAAAATGTGAAGTAATATAAATTAATGAAAATAAAGCAAGCAAGAGGGTAATCCAAAGTCCTCAGAAAAGAACAAATTTTTGGACTGACAAGACAGTTTATAAAATATTGATCCAGCATGAATCCAGAAGATGGGTTTTGTCATTTAACGATATGCCCGTAACAATGAATAGGTTTTGTTTAGAAGTTAATTTTCTAATTTATTTATTTAAAAAGGACAAGTATTTTATCTAAATCACAGGATAGCATACAGTATTGACAAAAAGAAACAAAACAAAAACAAACAAACAAAAAAAACCAAACCAGAACAAAAATATATCCTAGAAGAAATATTCCTGGAACAAAAGCAATTTACTGAGATGGATAGTAAACTGTTCCCATGACTTTATTTAAAATAGAAACATACTTGAATGCACTACATATCACGTAATTTATTTACACATACTATTGTTAAGAAAAATTAAAAATTATGGTCTGTAATATTTTAGGCTAAACGCTAACAAAAGATATTTGTAATTCCATTGATGAAACAGCCCATATTATCATATCTTCTTCAATTTTTCTTGTTATACCAATTTGACAATAACAGAATATTTAACAAACAAATTCTGCCATCTGTACTGATTATCCTCTTGTCCTGTAATAATTCTGTGCAGCTAGGATCTAACTGTGGTAGACAGATTTTGGTTCTTATTCTTGTTAAAAGTGGTGTTATTTTTAATGCTAATCTTTTTAGCGCACTTTTAACAAAAGCAATCTTCCATATTTAAAAAACTGCCAAAATTACTAGGATATGTGAGGTATCACTACTAATTACTGGTGTTCTTTTCCATACAGAAACCTTCTAACTAGGCTAAAATGGAAGTACATAATGAGCTTTAAAACCACACAGTTTAAAGACATTTCAAAACCAAATGCTCTTATAATGACCTAATCTTTAAAATGTCAGGCGTCCTCAAGGTACACAGCAGACCTTCATTTTATTTATTAAATAATAAATAATACATTATTTTAGAACAAGCATTTAAGAAATACTTTTTGAAATATTTTTTTTGTGCATAGGATTGTGTGTGCGTGTATCGATATTTATTTGAAGATAAATTAAACAACTTCCATTATCCTAAGCTAGTAACTGATTACTGGTTCAAATATCTTTTTATTACACACATACACAAAAAAAAAAAGGCAAGAGAGAACTTTAAATTGCCTTTGAAGTCCAAGAAAATAGTGACAGCAGTTTACTTTTAACAACTGCATTTTTTTCCTATTTTCAGCCAAGTTCTGAAGAGCTACAATATTTTTATTAATTTAATACTTTGCAACAGATTTAAGATGTTTCATGCTATGTACTAGTTTTCTTACTCATCATGCAATTATCTAGTTTTCTCACAGTATTAGAAAACTGCACCATGTTACAGATACAACTAAGTGATGGCCTTTCTCAACCAGATAGACCCAAAGTACCTAAGAAAATGAATTACTCTTTACTCATTGCTACAAATTTATCAGTACTCTTACAAAGTTCCAAGACATCAAGAATTCAGGCATTCTTAATGCTAAACCTGCATACGATAAACTCTGTATATCTGCAGAGCACAAAGGAACAAAAATTTCTAATACTACAGGGAAGTAGAGCTATTAGGCAAATTAAGAGATATATTAGGCAAATTAATGTATGTTAACAAGCACTGCATTTCAGTTGAGACTGCTATTTAAAATTTCAAGACTTTGAATTTTATTATAATTCTGTGGACTAACACTAATAAACAGAATATATTTATATCTACTTGTCTTTTTCTCAGTTTTACCTATGTACAGAGAATTATGTACTATAGCATACCACTGAATTCATTATTAGAAATTAAATACATTATTTTCTCTTTTCTAAGCTACTTATTTTACTTGGTTGATTTTATTCTCCAAACAAACCACTTAGTCTGAATGCCAACAAAAGTAGTCTCCTATACTCTTGAATGGTATATTATCACTCAACAGATTTTGAAAACTGGAAGCTCTCATTAACACTGATTGCCCCATAACCAAGGCATGTTGCTACAGTTTTGGAGCTACCAAGGAAGCAGGTTATAACACAGTAGTTCTGTCCTTGGCTCCTGTAATACATGCAATTTTCAGCTCTGGATGACTCAAAGTGTAAGAAAAAGACTCTACTTGCTCTGTTATGAAATGCAGGGGCTGGCAAAAACCTAACCACCATTTGAGGGAAGAATAAACCAACTCCTGGTGACTGATCTCATCAAAGAGAGTCCTCATAGTGACAAGCAAAGGGACCAGAGCATGATCCCAAATGTATTTTAAGTTATTCACTATTGTGAAAAAGCAAAGTTGTCAAGACTGACATGAATGATGATTTCAACAACTGTTCTTTTCCACCCCATATGCAAAGTTAATTTTAATTAATATTTTTTTCTTCCTCATTCTATTGTTGCATACTATACTTTATTTCTTGCTAATGGAGAAAGAGTAGAGAGAAAAAAGAGTTGAAAAGGAAATTTGTTTAATGATATAATGAAATGTAATACACATAGGGCTGTGCTAGTCCTCATTATTGTATGTGGCAAAAGGAAAACTCCATCCACAATTACTCTGTCATTCAGTGACCTTGAAAATACCTGGAGAATACTCTCTTCTTGAGGAATATTCTTCTGTTTTGTATTACTAATTGCAGCATAATTTTATATAGACATATAAATGCATATAAACTTAAATGCATTTTACCTCTTGTAAGCAGATTGGCAATGCTAAATAAATGCAAATGAATACAAATGCAGATTTGAAAAGCAAAGTTTGCAGTTTCACCATTAGTCTCATTTATCAGTTATTCATATCCAACATTGCATTGCATCATTCTTTACTTAACGAGATTTACCTTTACAAGCCAGATCAGCATGTTAGCTGCAAATGTGCTTGTAAACATGCTATCATAAAAAGCCTGAAAAGGCCCAATTAGGGACTAGCCAGGACTTAACAGAACAGAGGAACACTAAGAGAAAAATATTTGGAGTAACTGATTCTTCATTTAATTGCTTATTAACATGTTGATTACCTATTTCTTGCAATTTAAGTATCTTGCATTTGTTCTTACAGCTTTTCAAGTCTGTCTTTAAAATAAACACCACAAGAACATAAATCAGATTTTGCAGTGAGCTTTGACTGTTTGACTAAACGCAATTGCAAACACTGGATTACAAGTTATTGAAGAGTGGTCTTGTATATTGACAATGGCTATATCTGCATAATGCTCAGTTGCTTTTAGATATGAACTCATGCTGTGAAGTAAATTGTCTGAGTTTTCTTCACTACTTATGACGTTTTTTTCACCTTTGACCATGAAAAGTACACTTCATTCTTCTGATGGTTTAGGTCTACATAATGCCCTGAAATATTTAAACAGCTTTCCCTTTACACTTCTCGCTTTCTAGGTTCTCTAATCCATCCATGTAATTTAGTTTAAGGCATTTATTTATGGCCAAACCTTTCCATCCACATGAGACTTTTACAGTGAAGATTAAGCTGGATGGAGGCCAAGAATAGTAAAGGAGATAGAGGGCGGAATAACTTTCTCACATGCAGGTATACAAACAAATTTATTTGGATAAAAAGTGGTCTTTTTCTTACCATTTAATAGTAATCTTTATTGGTTGTAAATTGCATCCATTCCTTAATCTTTTTTTTCTTTTTAATCATATGACATGTTGCAAATTGCATCATGACATTATATCTGAAGAATTTAGATTAATTAAAATTAAGGACTTTTCATTCATGTTATTTGTATTCCATCTTACATCACTATAGCTTAGTAAATCCTGCATATATATGCAACTCCAATATTCTTGTCATTTCAAAGTTGGTTTAAGCTGAGAAAACTAGCTTTTAATCAAGCTAAATATCCATTTTCTTTTGAAAAACAAATCCCATGAGTTTAGGCTTGGCAATAGTATCATTAGCATATTAACTGGTATCAGGAATCATCTAGGCTTTTTTTTTTTTTACAGTATTATCAACTACTGGTTATTGACAACAGACAATTTCTTAAATTAAAACACAACTTGGTCAATTTGATAATGTGACATTTTAATATTTTCCATACTGTGCATCAAATGCTGATGCACAGGTTTGGTATAAAGTGACAATAAATAATGGGGGTTTGGGTTTACAGTTTTTTTTAATCCACGTTTTCACTGGCCTTAAACTGCCTGCCTACCAGACTGCTAAATGGAGAATCAGATGCTGACGCTGAATTCAGAACTCAGAAATGTGCTCTGCATCACTTACGGCATCATTTAACATGTACAAAAATCTCTGAGACTTCAGGTATAAATTACACAGGGTTCATATCTCAAGAATCCATCTGAAAATTCCCAGTCTAATGTGAAGTATTGTTACACTGATTAAGTGTTTTAGTAATCAACAGGTACATACTATCATGCTTCAGGACAAAAGAAGCAGGAAGTACAAAACCTATAACCTAAGATGTAGTACATGTGAATTCTAATCCATGTATCTATTATGTACACTGGCATGTACATAACTCCATTTAAGGACACGTGTAGTACAAAGAGTACCAGTACCAGGCATAACACAGCACAGCAGTTTAAAAACATATCTTGGGTAATACAAAATAATTTCTCTACTATAACACTACTCTAAGAGTTAAATGCATATGAAAATATAGTACAGACAGGGTAAAAATCCCCTTATTTCACAAACAAGACTCTTAATACAAAATTTGTGTGTATAGAGAAATTAAAAACTGAAGACAAAGCCCTAACAAAGCTTTGAAGGTGGCCCTGCTGTGACCTGAGGGGGTCTGGAGCAGATGGTCCCTTCCTTTCAGAATTATTCTATGATTTCATGAAGCATACGAAATTTAATGCACTTAGATGAAAACAATAAACTGAACCTGCTGAGATTTGAACGTGAAATTACAAATAACTACTTATTTCAGATTTGACATCCAAATTGTCAAAAAACAGAGAGATAGCAAAAAGTTATGCTGAAATTAAATACTAGCTGTAGTGCTTAAAGTTTGAAAACATCTTCTTAGCTAAAACTAAAATCATAAACACAGAGGTCTTAAGTTTGCATAAGATTAAGATGCTGTACACACTTCCTTAGTATGTTTTTTTCTTAAAAAAAAATTATTTTTGTTTGCTATGCTTATTTTTTCAGATATGCAGCTAAATGGCACTTGTCCACCAATCAATGGATTTCCTTTTTTGTACAAAGAGTGAATATTTCAACATTTCTTGGATTTTAATATTTTGCATCCTTTCATTTTGCATTATAATGGAAAGTTGTAAAAACACATGTTAAATAAAGATTTAACCGCTTTCCATACACAGCCTGATTATCCTACCATAAGATTTTGAACATTGTCTCCTTCCACAGAATATTCAATAAAAAAGCATAAGCATATGTTGATAAAGCATCTCTGACGTGTCCAATACCTTTATAAGTAATGTATTCAATAATTAAACATATATTTGACATTAATTTCATAAAGCTTCTGCTTTCTGCCACCCAAAGAAAAATCTCAAATGTCAAAAGAGAAAACATAGTTGATCATTAAACTTAAAAATGCAAACAGATTCGGAAAAGCATCTCTTATATTAATTTTCTGTTTTTAGAAATACCCCATGCTTTTGGAAATATTTCCATTGTAAAAAACATTTTATGTTAATATCCTACAAATGCTGAACTAAGTCCAGGAATAATTTGTTCAAAAGACTTGAAACTCAATAGAACATCTCCTGAAAAAAACCCAAAACTTAAAAACTTAAAGCCCATACATTTTGTTTTGTCTGGTGTGTTGTGTTTCTCTTTTTTTTTTGTTGACTGATGTGAAATGAAGTTTTTTGTATTCCTGTTAAAAACATACAGAAGTTTTCAGAGCATGTTTTTTTTTTCAGATTTCAAGTACACCTTCACAGTGATTTAGGTTTGTGTATAAACTAAGTCCCTTTTATTATCCTTTTCATTATGAATGCATTATTTACTGCCTCTGAACCAGAATTACTGATAATAATTCTATTAAGACAAAACAAGAACTCAATTGCTTCACTATTAGAGTTATACCAGTGAATCTCAGAGGCTTTTAATAATGCAGGCTTTTTCTTATGAAGTCAGAAATTGAGTAGCAAATCTCTCTTTTTTTTTTTTTTTTGATAAAATCCCACAGAAGATTGTGGTGAATCAATTTTTCCCAGCACATGTATCTTAGGCATTCATGCTGTTTCCTTGTGTCTACAGAGAAAAGCTTGGCAAATGAGCTTCACTGATTGTTATCCCCTTCTTGATGGTGCATGGGCAACACCTCACACTCAGGGATTTACCAACTGTCTTGCTGAAAGGATTAAAATGCTCCTGAGGGAATGAACTTTGCCTGTATTATCTGTGCTTCTGTTACTTCAAGATCAATGGTCTTCTTCACACTACTGACAGGGTTATAAACATCTGGGTCCAGAGGACACTGTTAGCCATGACTGTCCCTACCCACCCACCTCCCCTCAGGACTCCAGCCCACAGGGAGCCCCACTGCACCACAACTGTAAAGTGCAGCTATCCATAAATTTGCAGCTATCCTTTAACAAAGCAAATCTCACATTTAGAAGAGCACCTAACAAGTGGAGAAAAAAATCTGGCTACCTTTTGCTCACTGAGTTCTTAGTGAACTATGATAGTGTTCATTATGACTTTTATAAGCTGAAGTTACGCAATAACTTCTATACAGACATTTCCACATTTGTTTCATTGAGAAATAGTTTTCATAAATTTTATGAGTTTATGGCTGTCCTCTGTGACTGTATGAAGACAACTACACTACTCGTTCTATTCGTAGTAGAGAGGGATTGGAAGACGCGGTTTAGCTTTCACAGTCTTTGTACTGGAAGGCTAACAGCCTTCTAGGCATAACTTTCTCCTGCATGTAGGTTTTTCTCCCTCTTTTTTACATTGAAGAGCGGCAAGAAAGGGCTGCAGTGCTGTTTTAGCACTTTCAAGTTAAATCAGTCTGATAAAAGGACATCCTGTGAAATTTCAGCATAGTTTATCATTGGCTGTTGGGGAAACAATTATGACTCATGCATTATGTATGCATCATTACTTGAGATGTGCAAGCAATTAACTGTCCCTGTGTAAACGGCATTTATATTTGAATCTTAGCCATAAACTTGTCCCTAAAATGTGAACAGATGAAAAAAAGTGATCTTGTTTCCATTAAGGAATATTGACCAAGTACGGAAATTACGATGACCCAACTACAAATCATAACACAGAATACTGACTGTGTGTAGCCTAACATCCTCCTCACTCACCTGAGAAGATGCTGAGGCAGAGGGGAAGTGTTTCTTAGTTACCAAAGAAAGATGAGAAACTATCTGAAAACCATGCAATTTCTATTATCATTCAAAAGACTTAAAAGTCTCCCAAATGTCTCAAAAACCATAAAGAAAAATGAAAAGCCTTCCACTAAGAAAAGCCTCTTTAAAATTTTCTTCAGGAACTGAAAGTAGAGAGTTAGAAGAGGATATCTCAATGTTATCCTACCTTGACACTCTAAGTAGGCTAAAACATAGATGGAGAGATTAATCAGATGTTTCAGAAAACTTGCTGGAAACAAGTAAAGACTGTTTGGTTTTTTTTGTTTTTTTTTTTTTTGGTTTTTTTTTTTTTTGTCAGAAAAATTCCAGCTATGTTTAGCAGTATTTTCATTTTAATAAAGGTCACTAGGAGTAATTTTTGACATCTTTAACTGCAAAGACTTTGTTCTGGGCTGTTCAGTATGTGTTCTGGTAGCACATCTTATTTTTCTGATTTGGTCCTATAGTTCACAAATAGAACAAGTTTTTAACTCATTACAGAATGTGTGCAAGAACTTCCAATAAATGTGACAGTGTCCCTTTTGATTTCTCCATCAAATTACACAGTGTAGCACCAACATTTACAAAACCAAGATGGCTCCTTCTTAGCAAATATTTGAAATTCTGAAATAGTTTTTGATTTCTAATGCAGATCAGAGATAAATTAAGAGAAACTAGAGATGTACAACCTCAATCGTTCTAAACAGGGGTATATGGATAGATATTTCAGAAAACATCATTAATTAAATATGGATGTAGCATTAATTTTTAATACTGTCCAATGAACTCTCAGTAAAGTTTACCTTCCCAATATTTAACTATTACTAAGTATATCTAGATGTAGACCAAAATGACTTTCAGATTGTTTTCATATTTACTAGGTTTTGTCATCACTCAGAGTAGTCTTTGGTAATACACTCCATTCAGAGGTACCTTTAAGATGCTCAAAACCAGAACGACCTATTTTGTTTTTTTCAGCAAAACTCACAGTGGTGCAGTTGGGGGACAATGAAATGAAGAGGAAAATACGTGGTTAAAAGAAGGTGAACCCGCTGAAAACTTCCAAGTGAGAAAGGAGAATAAACTATAAAAAGGCAAATTGGAAAGAGGAAGACATAAGGAAACAACATGGCAGCATTTAGAGCCTTTTTTCTCAAAGAAGCTGTATATTCAATTTTAGTAGGAATGGCAGCAGAGATCCTAAATACCCACAATCTACTTCACAGTGTTATTGTCTTCATGAGGATTGCAGGTTTTTGTACCTGCCATTATACTCTTTTTTTTTAGAATAAATTACAATTCAAACAGTTACTGTACTAAAATAGTTTCAAGATCAAATCATGTTATACAGAAAGCTTCAGAATTAGCTGTTTACAACTTAAAAGCATGTAATACTGAATGTTTCAAAATCAATGTGAACTTTCAAAGGAAGCTCCAGCCAACTCTAATAACAAGAATCTGTCAAGTTATACATCTTTCCCTAACGTAATCAATTAATCTTTTCATAAACTTCACACTAACAGAAATAATAGAAAATAAAGCTTTATGGGAAGCAAGGTAAATACACTTTTCTACAATGTTAACACAGAACATTTTTTTTGTTTTGTTGTGGCTTTATATTTAAATTATGCATCCGTATGATTGCACTCCATAGTCACCGGGCTTGGCCTCATTTGGGTACACTGCATCATATTACTCAGACTAGTCACTTCAGTTTTTATATTTTGCATAGTGTAGTTCCCATCAGAGAAAGTTATTGCCCATTTGCTGAAGGAAACGGCTATGAGGAAAAAGTGTCAGATTTGATCTGAAACATATTATGAAAAAAAGGGAAGAGGTAGACTGATGTTCATTAATGTGTATGCCCTGCAACTGGAGGAAACACACTGTTTTCTTTAGATCTTCTAGCACTGACAGAAAAGCTAGCTTATTGGACTAAAATTAATGCTGCTATGATTTACAGTATTACATTTATCCACAATGTTTCTGTGTTTGGTTAAGAAAAACAGAAGAAGTCTTTCTTTGAATATATGTTAACTACATGTTCATTATATGTATCTTTAAAATGCTTCCATAATTTGGAACATGGTCTGCTTAGTAGAACATTTTTGTATGGGGGTTATGGGATGCAAAAGGCAAAGAAATAACACACATTAGATCATATGCTATGCTACATTTTTTTCTCCCACCACTGTGCTGATAGCTGCAAAACTATCATTCACCTGCTGCTGTATAAATTAGAAGACAGTTGGGGCTGCTTTAACTTGCAGTGCCTGTTAAAAAAATTGAAGGGTAAATATGGATTCAAGGAAATGAGGATCTGTTGAATATATTATGTTAACATTGCTCTATGTAAATATCCCACCTCAGCATGTACTTGCATTTATTTCTTGTGTACTTACTTTGAACTCCATGGGAGCGGACTATTTTCCAGGTTTCTGAGGCTACCTCTTTTATATCCACTTGGTAATGATGAATGGGCACACCTCCATGTGAGTCAGGCTTATTGAACAAAACTTTGGCAGTAGTTTGTGACAACTCTAAAACTCGTACTCCATAAGGATTTGATGGCACATCTAAAAAATTACAAACATTATTTAATAATCAGCAGCAACTAGACAGACCTAAACAGTTGATAATTAACCCCAAAAAGTTTCCTTAGTATCCTAAATGTGAAAAAATAAATCTACAATATAATGTAATAATGTTTAGATTAGATAAACAGCGTAAGCTTTCTAAGAGAGAGCTGTAAGAAAACCACATCTATTTTCTTGTATGATAAAATTATGCAAAACTACTTTCAATTTCTGCCTTTCTTTTATAATACAATCTTTTTTAATAGCTAATTTCATCTTAGGGAAATGTAAGAGATTCATTTGTTTACTGTACAATTATGTGAATGAGAAAAACAAACTTTAAATCCAATTTAACAAGAGAAACAGTTACAGCTAAATAGATCATTCAGAGTCTGAATTCTTCTAAATAAGATTAAGAAAAAAATGTACAAATAACTTAGCAATTTTTATGAAACTTTGAAATACAGCTGACAACATAAATCCTTTTTTTTTTCAGAAGACTGGATTCCAAGCTACTAGAAAGAAATATAAATGGAAGTTTTTTATTCTCTTTTCTGTTTAAGAAATAATCTACGTAATAGGTTGAAAGAAATGTTTACTCTGAAATCAAAAGCAAGTATGTATCTTTCAAAATAGAAAAGAACTATGAAAATAAAGGAGGTGTCTGTAGGTGTTGAGATGCTAAATCTGAAATAAAAGCAAAGAAATAACCTTGGGAGCTGTACATCTTTAAAAAGATGTACAACGTAAAACCAAACTAACACATAGAAGACTAAACACTAACTTTTCTCATTGTCCTACATTTTAAAGTGTAATAACTGCAAAAAAATAAAATACTAGGAAGAATTTTAGTTCTGTGGACAGAATGCCCGGGATCTGAAACACCATTAAAAATTTCTTTCCTGATATACCTGACAATTTTGTTTCAAACCTGCTTACAGGTTTGGCATTACTTTTGTTTGCATGTTATGGAAGATATTTTTATAAAGACATGTAAGAATTTGAGCCAAAGCCTATCAGTCGGTTAGTGAGTACTGAACTATTTACATAAAATGTGGTCTTTATTCAATGGCTGTCAGAGAGTTGGGAAAAACAGAGAATCAATATGAGCTTCACCCAGTATTGTATGTGAATGAAAATGAGCCAAAAAATGATAATAAAATATTTAAGAATTCATTTAAGGACATATTCACCCACAAATTCTCAGGAAAAGGGCACCTTCCAAAGCTACTCTAAAGGGGCTGATCTCTATAACCTTTTAATATCAGGCACCTAATTTTTTCCAGTTGTCAGAGTGTATTAATGCTAAAATCATATCTCTTGTAGTCAGCATTTCTGAACACAGGTCTCCTGAAAATTCTAGTGCTTGGTGCTTACTGGGTTAAAACCAGCATAGATTTATTTACATGGATGAATAATTTCAGTATTATTTACTTAAAGATGCAACTATATCAATCCATGACATGAAAATTTTGAGTAGAACGCAAATCTCTGCGTGAGGGGTACAAACCCTCCAATCCTATCTTATTCCAGGAAACATTAATTTCATCAGGATATAGAATGTCGAAGAAACAGTTATGAGTTGCTTGCTGCATAAGCATTGATCCCAAAATCAGAGGAGAATGAGGATTAGAACCAGCCTGTGACTCCTTTCCTGCAGGTTCTCATTACAGCTGAGAGCAATTTTATCCTTTTTCCCCAATAGCCGAAGTACCTTAAGCGCCTTTATTTCTCTCCCCAGCTCAAATGACTGTTCTGACAGAGGAGGGAAAAATACAACAGAAGAATGCCAGCAAAAGCAATCCAGGATAGCAGAAGTGAAGCAGCATATCACTGTATGAATGATGTGGATACCAGTCACTTGGGAAGATTAATATAGTTCAGCAGTACTGAAGATAAATGCTCTTTGGATTTAACTGCAAGCTGAAAGCTGCTGTGGATACCTATAATATTAGAAATAGTTTCCAAACACTTTTATTCCTTTTCTGTTAAAAGATTTCAATACAAAAGAAAAAAGTTTTGTTTAAGGCTGAATGAATATTTGATTACACTCAGGGTATTTTTATGTTAGTTTTTGTATGCGCTTTTGATAAGACAATTACTGTACTTCAGTTTCAACCAGAACAATTATTTGATCAATGGTATGAAATAGAAGTGTGTTATTTACATATACAATTAGTTCTTGACTTTCATAATGTTAAGGAGATCACTTTTCCTTGTGTCTTTACATTTGTGTAAGATTAACTGTAATAAACATGGCATAGGGAAGAAGACATTCTTCAAGAAGAACCTTATGTTTTGTACAGCAGATTCAAGTATAATTTCTGACAAATAAAGATATGATTCCATTTGGTAACAAGCATAAAATGAAGATACTGTGAAAAGCCAGTAAAATATTTTGCCTAACTAGCACAATGCAATATGTTTAAAACTCATTTAAGTGTGAAATACATCCACAATACTATTTTAAGTATGCATTCCACAATACAAACAACCCACTCATGAAGGTAACTTTTATGAAGTTTTCAGAGTTGAACTATATAAGATTTTAAAGTAAGAGTGAATTTAACTGAAGAAAATACAATAGGAGATAAATTCCTATTCAGAATCAGTAACAAATACTAGCAGTTCCATTAAGATAGAATAAAATACCTACTATCTTTTTCAGCCTAGACAAATCTAGATTTTTTTTCCCCCCAAAGATCATTAGGAACATAATGAACTGAATTTAATTCTGTAGTTCTCTAATGAGTATGAATTTGATCATGCAAAGTAAACAGCCCTCTGGTCCTGATATAGATAAATATTTCAGCATTTGAGCTTTTCCCTGTCAGCTGAAATTATCTGGACCATCGCTGTGATTTTTATGTTAGAATTGCAAGGCTTTTGGCTCAATGCTTATCTGGAGTGAAGATTAATTTGTAAAGTTGTGTACTCTGAATTCTGCATCTGGAAGGATAGAACTGTGGATGCTTCCTGTTCTTCTTCTAAGACCAATCAAATGAATATTAGAGTTCAGCTGTGGGTTCTGATAACTCTTTATATACTTTCATGGATATAAATTGAAGGACTATATAGTAGAGAAAGTAGGGGCTTGCTTTATTATGATCTATAGATCACCTAGTGATGGCACAGATTCTGATACACTTTCTCAGAAGTTCCACTGCTATCTTTGTTGTCAATTACACTTCTGTCAAAACAAAGGATAATTCATCAAAAGCTCTCCCTTTAAATTAAAATAAGTTGTTAAAAGAAACAAGTGTGAGACATTTAGTCAACTTCATCTTCTATCCACAATGTCTAGTCTTCTGTTCAGTAAGTGCATTAACATATGATGTTAAGGAATCCCATAAAAAATAAAACAAGAAGAGATCCCCAAAGAATAACTTAATGTATTTTATACTTTGCACATAAAGCTGGTTAGCATGGATGAACTTCGTGATACATTGGCCAAATTAAGTAGTATTGGTTTGGTTCCAAAAATATTATTGTAGCTAACAGAGAAGTACACACAAAATTATGACTACATCTTTATCTCCACTGGTGTGTAAGTACTCTTTCAAGTCTACTACTATGATTACCCAACTCATTCAATAAATGACCACCATTCTGGGGATATTCTTTTCAAGCTATTTTTCCTGATAGTTTTATGGAAGAAAATTTTCCTTCTGAGAGTTTAGCAATCCTGGTGTAAATGGAGAAAAGGAAGGGATAATGTCAGAGTAGGTAGTGAGGTCAGAGATTAATCTTTCAATTAGATCTTGTCTCCTATGTCGTGTCAATATGTTCTTAGTGCAGTTTTGCTGCTTTTCCTGTCTCTGTAGATCTGGCATATAGATATTGACTGAAAGTAAATATGTGTAAATGCTTAATGTAGGTACTATCTGGAGAAGGGCAGGGAGAGAGATGGGGCTACAGACTAGACCTTTGGAGTCAAAAATCTCCATAAAATAGTACATGCTTATACTTTCTTACAATTGAAAAAAAAATGCAATATTAATTCTACAGATTAGGATCATAGCTAACTTTTAAACTATGCTCACTGCCTATTAATGCAGTTTCTGCCAGCAGTTTATCCTGTTACCACTTAGCCACTTTAAGTCTGTGTTGAGTGCAGTTCCAGGCATGATATCATAAGATCAGAATGTCAACCTTCATTAAAAATGAAAGTCTACTCTACGTGCAAAGACTGAAAAAAGACTGAGGTAAAAAGGTGAATCAGACTATTTATCTGAACTTTTAACCCCTTTGCCATCCCAGAATAGAAGAAGGGGAAAGCAAAATCTAAGATGAGCAAGGCCAGGAGACATAGAAGTGAATCTGGATTTATATTTTAGGATCTCTGGATTTGGTCCAGCTGTACACTGCTATGTGCAAAATAAACATTAATATTTAAAGAAAAGATTTACAAGAAAAGTCAAGTTTACCTCTAAAAAAACTTTTAAAATAACAGAAAGGAAAAATGCTTTCCTACTTGATACCATCTCTCTGCATACTGATTTCACATAAACTATGACTAAGCTACAGTTGGGCAAATCTAGGAATATCTGTTATCACCTTAGGCTCTGAAAGCCATTGGGATAATCTGCCAAACTCACCTAGCTTGCCAAAGCCTAAGCCTGTCACAGAAAAAGCAGAGCGTAAGAAGGCTTCTAAAATTTGTGGTTGTGATGAGAAGTAATAAATTTGCAGTGGCAAGAAATGAAAAAGACTGGTTCTTTTCACATTCTACATGTTAGTTATAAAGCAATTTAAATGCTTAAGCAATGAAAAAAGGAGGATGTCAACCATATGGTATTTTCAAGAGTTGATCACCACAAGTCAGGTGATTAAAAGGTGATTAACCTTTTAAAAAGCACAGAAGTTTCTCAGCATTTACCAGTAAAGGCCAGCACCTTTCAGTGTGAAACCTTAGACAGGCTGCAATTCTTCAATTGTTTTGAAAGGTTTAAAGTGTCTGGAATTCAGGCTGATCCAGTAGGTCTGTATAATTTGAGTGAACAGGTATAGTTCTCTTGCCATACAACATGGTATGGTTGCAAATTGTGTCTAAATTCTGAAAGAAAACTTTTTCTATCATTGGTAAGTCTAATTTCTTAAGAAGGGCAACAGAAATAAAGATAATAGCATTGTGACAGTACGATTACATTTTATCTAGTAGTATATTAAAAAAAAAGGGTAGTTTGATTCTGCTGAAAATTGGAAAAGCAGAAAAATGGAACAAAACACAACACAAGTCATTCCTGCAGAATTTTAAGAGGAAACTATTCAGTAAAATGATAATTTTTTGTAGAATTTATCCTACCAGCAGACTTTGCTTAATACTATCTCCAAGCTAGAACTAGTATTTATTTTTCCTGACAGAACCATTTTGAAAGTATGCTATGCCCCAACATTAGTACTTAGAGTCAAAGACAGAAGGAAATCTGTCTGTATTGAAATGCATGAAAAAATTTTATGGGCTTTAATATGGAAACTATCAATCATTAGGGCTTCCTAATCTACCAAAGTGAAGAACAAAGGTAATAAAACTAGAAAGAAAGCTGCATTTGACATTTTATATCTGTAATTATTGTGGTGGCTCCATCCTCCATCTCCGTGGTTGCTTTTCATTTCCAGCTTATTCTAGCTTAAGCACAAAACTTGTAGCAGTGAACTACATTTATTTTTGCAGGTTTTTATTTTTTAAAAAAGTCTATTTAGATGCAAATGCTAATAATGTAAATCTTTCAGAATACTGAATACTATGCATTGCATTCCTGTAAGTAGTGCCTAGCATAATGGAGCCTGACACCCCTAGCCCCACATAAATTGTACACAATTGTTAAGGATACATATTCATTTCATGTCATTATATAGAATGTCTATATATAGCTAATGCTTTTCATAACAACTTTCCATAGTTCTTTATTCATCACATACTCACTAAATGTACCCTGACTTACCTTTTCATAGTTCCAATACTTTTAAGTATTCATCAAGCTTTCCGAAGAACTGAAAAAATGTTACAGCGTTGCAATAGTAGAAAATGGTAAGCTGTTTGAAAACTGCATCAGTAACATTTCTGTTATAGTTTTATTAAAAAGCAAAAAAGAAAAAAGCAAACAAAACAACAGCTTGCATGGAGTTATTTGCTCTTTCTTGAATTTCCAGGACTCTCATGGGAATTTGCGGAAGTACAATACCTAATCAAAATATTGTGTTCTTTTCTAATTAATAATGAAAAAAACCCTTTTTATTAAAATTATTAGAATAATAATCATGCAGTATCATGCACTGCAATGTTCTGGGACACCATTTTGGAAATCTAAGAGAAATATCATCAGATATGCAATATGTGCTGAGATGCTCTCGTAAGTACATACAGCTTTATGAAAAAATAGTGCACAGCAAACCCCATACCCTGAGTTTCTCTGTTTTCATCGGCATTACTCTTCAATTTTCTCATTTTTTTCTGTCCTGAAAGGTAAGACACTAGAGAGGTGCAAGTGGGATTTTTCCTTCCCATTCGTATCCTGATTTTAAGACTGACTTCTAGTGGCAAGTCTTCTGTCTTCCAGACTAAGAAATTGAGAAATTATTCTGGCAGATTTCACTCTGTACTTATACTGCTTTTCCCTTTCAGTGAAGCGCCACACATTACAAATCCTAGAGATAATACTCCGGATACAAGTGTAGCACCTAGCCCAGCAGGACAGGCAGAACCAGTACTGCTGTTGAATTTACAGATGCATATGAGGTGCATAAGAGACAGCATGCTACTGAAGAGAAATAGATATAACTGACTAAAAGCAGAGGGTTATGTATAGTCCTTACGTTTGATGAATTTAATGTAATTCTGCAAATTGTATGCCAGACACAAATATTAATATAATCACACCCTGAGACTTTTTAAAGAGCTAAATGGACTTCTTAAATTAAATGATGACAGAAGTAATATATATATATATAATAGATGTAGTTTACCTGTTCAAATCAATGCTAACTTCCTGCATGTCTTGAGATTTCTTAAGTACAGACAGAATAGAAATTAATAATGGAATAGAAATTAGGGTTTTTTTTCCTTAAAATTTAGAGCATTTCTATTACTACGTCAATTTTGAACGTCAAAGAGAGTATTCATCTTTCATATTTCTTGTCACATGTAGTACTGATGAGCTGCTCATCGGTACTGATGAGTCATAATTTTAGCTCTGTTATGGAAATTTAATTGTTCAGGTAATTCCACTGAAATAAATGGGATCAACCAGTTAAATAATCATGAACATGAGTGAAGATTCTATAAACTGTTCACTTTTGGAATTTCTTTTCACAAAAAATTATTCTAGATATGACCAAAACTGTGTGAATCCTTTTATTGGGGAGAGATTTGTAAAATAGAAAGTAAAGAATGTATTGCATGAAATTAGGATTTAGCTGGGGCTAGGGATGGTTACATGCAAGAGAAAAAAGTAATATATTTCTCATTAGTCACATGTAGGTATCAAAAGACCAACAATACAGGTAATACTGTTCAAAAGTTCTAAAATTAAGGGGAATGGGTCTTCTGGATAATGTAAAATTGTAGCACACAGAAATCTGTTTTGTCAATAAAACCCCGCATGCCCAACATTAGGAAGCTCAGCACTTTTGATCACTCTTCAAAGACAAAAAAATAGTATAGTATTCATGGTAAAAGTGTGTGCTAGTAATCCTTCCTTTAGAAGTAATGAGAAAAATTTTACATGCTGTGTACAACTAAGAAATTTCTTAATAAACAACTACTCTTTATAACTCCAGAGAAATCAAAAGAAAATAATCACCCTAATGAGGAAAACTATAAAAATTAAAACACTGGGCTGAGTAAGAAAGCCTCCCTATGACTGGATGTGCACATTTCAGCAAAGTATCCCAAAAAGTCCTCCTAGCAGGGCTCCAAAGAGATTATTTATTATGAAAAAGAAAAGAAAATAACCAAAAGTTACAAATGAAACATTGAAGAGCATAAAAAATATATAAGTTCCTTTTTTTTTTTTTTTCAAATATACAAGACTTTGTTTCTATTTGTCCCCATCAGTATCAGCCAATCTGGCAGTACAGTATGACCTGAAAGTTACATAATGAAAATAGTCTGTAACAACTCGTCACAAGGGGTGTATACCTTTCAGTATGGCTGTACCTTTGGTATCACAAACTGCATTATTACTCCATAGATATCATTAAAACTGGAACAATTTGCATCGTCTATGTAGACACAAATGTTGGGAGAACTCAAAGCTTGCTCAACAAGCATTAGTACATTCCACAAGAAAATATACCTGAAAGGAATACTAAGAAACTCTCATTTGCTCTAAGTGAACAATTATTTCTGTCAAAGAACAAACATACAATGATATTTTTATATTTCCCTAAACAACTATAGATGGTCTTTAAAATATTCAGAAATTCTGTAACAGCTGTAGAATATGTCAGAACTTAAATTTAAACCTAGTATCCCAGGTCAAACTCTGCTAAGACTGCAAATGAAGACAGAAGTATTTAAGTCTTTTGACATCCTTGGTTTATCAAAAAAATACCAGGGAGAAAAAGGAAAAAAGACTTTCCAAATTCTTTCTTATTTTTACTGCTTGCAAACCATATCTCTCCACTGAAGTAATGAAAATACAATTATAAATGTAGGATGTAGTAAGGGCAAAGGAAAAAAGTTACTAATTTATTTTTTTCCATATCAGAAGGCCTTACAATTAAAACCAAAGAAGATTCATAATCAGAGGGAAATGGTTTATTTTACTTTATAGTGCAACCCAACTTTCAGAGAACTAAAATTAACTGCCAACATTCCACCGAAATAAAATAAACAGAGAAAGTGTCTCTGAACTTAATTTTGATTAAAATAGAAAAAAAACTTAAAGAAAAGGGAACAACTTTAAACTTACCAGCTTGACCAAGTGTATACTCTTGATATCTTGTTCCTATTCTGTTTGTGGCTGTACAATTGTATCGGCCAAAATCACTGTCAGATGTAGGAGCAATCTTGAAAATGAATATGGTTTGTAAATATTGGTTTCTAATTAAATATCAAAGTTTAAAAAAAAGCAGAATGAAAAATGCGGATATTGCTCAACTTTATAATTTTACTTTTAAACAAGAAAAAATCTAATGAACTTCATATGTTTTTAAACATGCTATTTGCACAAACTGAAATTTTTACTGAAATAAGCAACTAAAGGTCTGAAAATTGTCGATTCCTATAGGTGCTGCAAGAATAATATTTTACTTTTTATTGTTTGCAGGATTCACATAACACCAGATATGGGGGGGGGGGAGGGGAGAAAGGGTGGGAGAAAGTAGATGTAACGGGATGTGGCTTGACTGTAAATTCACTTGGGTAAGGATTTACAACAGAACAAATCATGGATAACATAGGGAGGTAATGCCTCACTGGAATCTAGCTTACCTGACCCACTCTTCAGGTGACAGTAGAATGGGAGAGCCACAGACTGTGAAGCATATTTTATGTTGTTAAGCTTTACTTAACAACCCAGGGTTAAACAAAACCCTAAAGATGACCTTCAAACAGAGTAAGACTATATTTCTTAGAATATATATCTTCAACTACAGAATCAAGGTTACTTGCTTGGAGTTTAGGAATAAAAAGTTGGGTTGTTTTTTTTTTTCAGTGCACTGTAAAACTCTCGTTTGGGATCTGAAGTAGGTCCCCCAGTCAGCTTAGCTTTATAGCTTCTCAATCATTTTTCCCATGGCAACTGAGAAGCTTATGCTCAGACATGAGCCTGAAACTAGACAGAGATGAAGAAAATTAACTTCTTCCACGCATGTGTAGGAAGACAGTATGTCATCCCTGTAACAGGTGAGACTGGGGCTGGAGACACCAGTTACACTTTGTTGTGAATTAATTTTGGAGAGACACCAATTTCATAGGTGGAGAACTCGGTGGACAAAGAACTGGCTGGATGGCCACATGCAAGGAGTTGTGGTCAACGGCTCAATGTCCGGCTGGAGATCAGTAACGAGTGGTGTCCCTCAGGGATCAGTGTTGGGACTGGCCTTGTTTAACATCTTTGTCAGTGACATGGACAGTGGGATTGAGTGCGCCCTCAGCAAGTTTGCCAATGACACCAAGCTGTGTGGTGTGGCTGATATGCTGGAGGGAAGGAATGCCATCCAGAGGGACCTTGACACGCTTGTGAGGTGGGCAGATGCCAACCTTATGAAGTTTAACCATGCCAAGTGCAAAGTCCTACTCCTGAGTCGGAGCAATCCCAGGTACAGCTACAAGTTGGACAAAGAACAGATTCAGAGCAGCCCTTCAAAGAAGGACTTGTGGGTGTTCGTTGATGAGAAACTCAACATGAGCCAGCTCCAGTGTGCGCTTGCAGCCCAGAATGCTAACTGTATCCTGGGCTTCATCAAAAGGAGCGTGACCAGCAGGTCAAAAGAGGTGATCCTGCCCCTCTACTCTGCTCTCGTGAGACCTCACCTGGAGTATTGTGTGCAGTTCTGGTGTCCTCAGCATAAAAAGGACATGGAACTGTTGGAACAAGTCCAGAGGAGGCCACGAGGATGATCAGGGGACTGGAGCACCTCCTGTGTGAAGATGGGCTGAGAAAGTTGGGGCTGTTCAGCCTGGAGAAGAGAAGGCTGCATGGAGACCTCATAGCAGCCTTCCAGTATCTGAAGGGGGCCTACAGGGATGCTGGGGAGGGACTATTCATTACAGACTGCAGTGATAGGACAAGGGGTAACAGGTTGAAACCTAAAACAGCAGAGGTTTAGATCTGATATAAGGAAGAAATTCTTTACTGTTAGGGTGGTGAGGTGCTGGAATGGGTTGCCTAGGGAGGTAGTGAATGCTCCATCCCTGGCAGTGTTCAAGGCCAGGTTGGATGAAGCCTTGGGTGATATGGTTTAGTGTGAGGTGTCCCTGCCCATGGCAGTGGGGGTTGGAACTAGATGATCTTAAGGTCCTTTCCAACCCTAACTATTCTATGGTTCTATGGACCATGATTTGCTATACACTATTTCTGAGTCATTCCAAATTTGGTCAAGTCAATAAAGTAAATCGATAATTAAGATGCACTCTCTATCTTCTACCTTTCCCATGTTTTGTTCTTCCTGGTACCTTTAAGATAACAGCAGCTTAGTTTATATTTCTAATGCCTCTATCAAGAAACAGCTGTTACA
Organism: Melopsittacus undulatus; assembly: GCF_012275295.1. Classification (NCBI taxonomy): domain Eukaryota; kingdom Metazoa; phylum Chordata; class Aves; order Psittaciformes; family Psittaculidae; genus Melopsittacus; species Melopsittacus undulatus. The sequence goes on from NC_047528.1 coordinate 97,982,504, forward strand.
GGCAATTGCAGTTCCTTACCACTTTACCATTCTGCTCTGTTCATGGCTGAAGTCACATAAATCCTTTTGTATATACATATCACCACATTTCCCTTTTACATTTCCATTTCACATTTCCCTTTTAAGCCTTACCTCTAGAATCAGCTTTCTTCCTGTACTGTAGGTCTTCAGATGTGTTGTATTTTTTACCGGTAAAACTAATCTTCCTCTTCTCCACTGAACTGAGGCAGATGGATTTGCTAGCACCTCACAGCTTATATTGATGGGATTGCCTTCCCAAGAGTAATACATAGTTTGATTTGACACAAATGTCGGAGCATCTGGAAAAAGTAATACATGAATACATTAACTGTTTTAAGTAAAACAAACTACATACCTTTATCCAAGCATGTATGTTCACATAAAAATCTGAATTGATTGCTTTGTCCGTTTATTACGGACCAGTATTCAATTTTGAATTTCTTGAGCCTTTATTTTGATAGCTTTCTCCTCTCCTGAAACTATTTCAGCTGAGATTCTCAGGAAGAGAATACCTGTTAATTATATTTAGCAGGTATTTAGCATTTAGAAAGACTTTATCTCAGAAATTACAAAGAATGTTTATTCCAGAAGATGAAGAGCTCTTCAGTCAGATAATCTGTTAATTTGCTGATTTTATAGTTTCTTCTTTTGCTATGGAGAAATTATATTCAGTCTCCAAATTTTCACAGATGTGTAAGAGCTTCAACCCCTTCTCACTGGAACTCTTATAGTTTATGAAATCTTTCTGAAGAGAGATGTTTAGCTGTGTGAATAAACCTAGAAGAAAATAAGTAAAAGAATACCTAAAATGTTGCAATATATTCTATGTATGTCAGAAAAAAAGTATTGTGTGTATCAGTACTTAGGATAATCTTTACACCAGTTTCTTATGAAATCAGAAAGCTACAGACAAATAAAAAGATGGTGTGCCTTCCTTAAAAACCTGCCTATAAATGGCTATGGTAAATATAAGTGCAAACACTGAGTATGACACAGAGGAAATTGCTGGCATGCAAACTAACTATGACTTTCAGATCACAGTGCCACCAGGAAAAGAATTATCTCTTCTAATCACTTTCTCTAAGGTGCAGGAACAGTTTAACGGTCTCTAGAACATGAGAGGCAGAACTTTCCCTGCTCTTCTATTTATGTCCTGGGTAAACCACATTTTTGTCTATTCAATATTTGTAAATATTTTTTTTTAATTTTAATCCCACTTTTATTGTATTTAACAGTATTAAGAAAATATTCCTTACATTACTGCAAGTCAGGGAAATTCCGTAGCACTTCAATACCAAACCAGAATTATCAATTAGAGCTGGTGTTATGATATCTCTTTTAATATTTAAAATGCATCTATTTATATTTTCATTTTGATAAATAGCTCCTAAATATTTCCATATGTGTGTCTGAAAATTCTATCCTAGTCTTCTCAAGATATTTTGGGGTAGAAAATGACTAGTAGGTGTATCAGAGACCAGAACTGAGCCTGTTTAACTATGTAGTAAAGTTTAGCTTCGGGAATGGTTTAAAAATCTTTTCTTTTTTTTTTTTCATTTTCTTGTATGCTTTTCATCACTAACTGTAGTATATTATGCTTAAATGGTTAGAGAATTACTGTTAGCATATGTAGAGAAACACACAATACTATATGGCTATGAAAAAATAACAAGCCTTAAAGCCAAGGCTTTGAAAACACAAGGTTGACTATTTTATATGTGTTCTGGGTTCAGCAGTAGCAGTCATTTTTTTCTCCTTCTTTGTAGCTGGTGCAGTGCTGTGTTTTGACTTTCGGCCTGGGAACAGTGCTGATAGCACTGATGTTTGTAGTTACTGCTCAAATGTTTACTCTAGCCAAGTACTTTCTGAGCCTCATGCTCTGCCAGGGAGGAGGGGAGGCCGGGAAGAAGGAGAGACAGGACACCTGACCCAAACTAGCCAAGGAGGTATTCCATACCAGAGCACGTCATGCCCAGGATGTAACATGGAGTTACCCAGAAGGGCTAGGGCTCTGGGGGGTTGGAATAGGTATCAGTCAGTGCTCGGTCAGGCAGGGTGGGGTGTGTTATCGGTCAGCAGGTGGTGTAGTGTAGTGTATTATATTATAATTATATTATAAATATTATAAGTAGTGATTTGTGTTATACCTTAGTTATTAAACTGTTCTTATCTCAACCTGTGGGAGCTACATTCTTTGGATTCTCCTTCCTAACTCTCCGGGAGTTGTGGGAGCAAGGGGGGGAGTGAGTGCACGAGATGTGGGGCTTGGTTTAAACCACAACAATATGTCTACAAATCTGATTCCTCCAGTTATCTAGAATATCTAAGAAACAACTAAGTTAATAAATAGAACATTTATTGAAAAAGTCTATCAATTGAAAATGAAGTATAGCCAAGTAGAAATGAGAAGATGGACCTTGTCATATATTAACGTATGTTAAGGATACTTAAACAGAAGATATTTACAGTACAAAAAGAGAAAAAAGCTCCCATCAAGATCAGTAAAAAAGTTAAAACCATTAAAAAAATAAAAATATGCTCTGCGTAGCTTCTAGGTAACTCAGGATTAATTTATGCCTGACCAAAAAAAAAAAAAAAAAGAAAAATCAATCCAGGGTGTAAATGAGCTGTTCTTTTTAAGCTTTTTCACACAGTGTTCTACTAGTTAAGACATAGTGGACTTTTAAATAGCTATATATAGAACTAGAAGCTTGAACACAATCCAGTTTTTTATAAAAAGCAACCTGATGACATTTATTATATCTGAACTTTATGCCACTCTACTAAAAAACCTGAAAACCTTCAGAAAAGTACCAAAGTTACTGTTCATATTAGTTAGAATAGGCACACAATAAATAATAGAATTATAGAGTGGGTTGGGTTGGAAGGGTCCTTAAAGATCATCCAGTTCCAACCCTCCTCCCATGGGCAGGGACACCTTCTAATTGACTAGGTTGCTCAAAGCCCCATCCAGCCTGGTCTTGAATGCTTCCAGGGATGTTGCAACCACACCTTCTCTGGGCAACTTGTTCCAGTGCCTCACCACCCTCACAGTAAATAATTTCTTCCTAATATCTAGTATAAACCTACCCTCTTTTAGTTTAAAGCCACTGCCCCTGGTCCTATCACCCTTGTAAAAAGCCCTTCTCCAGCCTTCTTTATAGGCCCCCTCTAGGTATTGGAAGACTCCTGTAAGATCTCCCCGGAGCCTTCTCCAGGCTGAAAACCCCAAAACCTCTCAGTCTTTCTTCATGGGAGAGATATTTGAGACCTCTGATCATCTCTGTGACCATCGTCTGGACCTGCTCTAACAGGTCCATGTCTTTCTTGTGCTGGAGACTGCAGAGCTGGACACAGTATTCCAACTGGCATCTCACAGAAGGTGAGTAAAGGGGGAGAATCATCACCTGCGACCTTCTGGTCATGTTGCTTTTTATTTGGCCCAGAATAAGTAAAGCTTGTAAGTACTGCTATAAGCTTGAATTGTGAAAGATTATTATTTTTGGACACATAAGGCAATCCAAATGAAAAAGATGCCTAGAAGGAACAAAGACAACATCACAAAGGTACAAAACAAAACAAAAATATTCTATAAGAGTAGGATTCTGTAAGCAATTGTAACTTTAGAATGGCATTTTAGAGTAGTTAATATTATGGCAGCAGTACCAGCTAAACTCAAGGTGTTAATTTTCCCAAACAAGAAAGAAACTGACAGGTCAGCACTCCAATTAGTAGTTCTGCATAACTGGCATAAGAAGACTATGAAAGAAGCAAACTCTGGCCTGAAATCTGTCTTTAGCATTTAGATATCCTTGTTAGGTGTAGTACTTGAGAACACTGATTCTAGAACAGGCTAATACATCATCTGTCTTATCCAGAAGTTAATTCAGTTAACAACTTCAAAGATCCACCTCTGGGGTATGTTTGATATTATATACAAAATTGGATATGGCAAATTACCTGATTCAGCACATGAGTCCAGGCAACTATGAAAAAAACCCCAGTGTACAGAATCAGATTTGCACTTCTTAATTTAAGGATGCAGGTTTTCAAACTTTTAGCTATTTCTTCCTCAAATAATTTTGTTTTCCTGGATGACACAATGAAAACATATGACTTAGACTGTCAGGTCTAAGATGCTGGAACGTTTCGTGTAGCATATTATTGGAAGGCTCGCTCTTAATTAATACTGGCAGAAGCTTTCTATCATCAAGGACTTTAATAAACCACATCATCTACCAAATTTAGTATTTTCCTTGCCATCAATGCTGTAAAAGTACCTTATTTTTTTGTAAGTCTGCCACAATTTGGTTAACAGCCATACATCTTTCTCTTGTATATTTGCCCCTCATACCTGTTTTGCAGTAGTTAATATTTTATGTTTTGGGATGAATAGCTTTTCCTTGGAGATAAAGTAGAAGAAACTCTCCAGACAGGGAACGTGGAACCAGATGATGTTATGGTCCTTTCCAACCCTAACCATTCTATGAAACTATGATTTTTACACACAGTGCTATCCAGAAAACAACAACAAAATCTCTAAGAAACATTAAGGAACAGACTAAAAAAACAAACAGAATTGTTTAAATTACCTTGTATATCCAACTCTGTTTCCAGCATGCTGCACCCCTAATATAGCTATAACTTATATTCCTCAGATCTCCAGTACAGTGTACTCAAACTCACCAGGTATTTCCCTCTTTACATTAGCCCTGTGCTTCTTCCAATGTGTTCAACAACTGTAGCTCAGAGGCAGACTCTGTGGTGTGAGGCACCTGGCCTCAGATAACTACAACAAAAGCTACATGCCTCAGGTTTACTCTAAATATACTGAGGTCTCTCTTTCAACCTAAACTTCAAGTAATGCCAAGTATTCTACAGTTAAGGGAAGTTAATTGAAGGAAAAGAAGTGTTGAGATTATAAATCTCAATTTAAGGTATTTTATTTTGTTCAAATTTCAAAATTTCAGCATCACAGTTATCATACCACCTGATGATTTTCTCCATAACCCTAAGGTGCATTGCTTGTGCACTGCTGTATCTGTCTTGGAGGTACAGGACAAAGGCTATGTTGCTTTTTTCATTCAAAGGTCATCACTGTTTAACACTCAACAATGACTTGTAAAATTCTGTTGAATTCTGGAGGTATGAAAATCAGTTTAAAATTTACACATCAATTATCAATTTAAACATTCAACATTTTTAGCCTGTAAGACCAACTCAGAAAGTAGAACCATGTTCAAAGAAACATCAGAAAATTCTTTCTTGCCTTTTTTGTATCTTTATTTTTCAGAATTGCATATGTGAAAAATTGTGTCAGCAAGAAAGGATGCTGAGGCATACACACCTATTAATAGAATGAGCAAATAATCAGAAGAGAAGCAGAATAAAAGCTAAAATACTGTATACATTCCAAATTGCATTCTTCTATTAAAAGAAAAATAGTCAACATGCTATTAAAAGTCTACTTTAAATGACATTAAGCTCATTGCAAGGTCAACAAAAACAGCTCTATTAGGTAAAAATTTTGAAAAATTCCTAACATGACTATCAGATTTTAAAAAGTCATGAAGTTGACAAAAGATTTTATGGTGGAATTTCTGTTCAAAAAGTATTTTTACACCCTCTTGGCCTAAAAAGTAGGTAGATTTATTACATAGATGAACAAAGTATCATTTTAGCCACTTTGCCACACTTGCTGTTGTGACATCAGAAAAAGACATACACATTTATCTCTGCCTCAGTACAGTGAGTTTTGATTAAATGATTTTTTTCCAAAGTGACTGTGCAATAAACTTCATCTTTTGATCAGAATTCAACGTTCTTATCCCCTTTAAGTTACAGCAATGGCATACCAAATTTTCTTCCATGCAAATGCACAAGTAATCAAAGGAAAATTGGAACTCTTACAAGTGACATTCATGAGCTCCAGTCATGTCAAAATTATCACATGTATTTCATGATGCTGAAGACTGACCTTTTCTGTATTTGCTTTCTCATTTTAACCTGTAAATTTGACAGAAGAAATTTCACTAAACCCATCGGTATTGTAATAGAAAACACGCATAATTTTCAAGAATATTTCAACATTTTGTTTCTCTTAATTGCTTTTCCTGTCATTTGTCTCTTTCTTAGGCCATACGATTGCGTTTATCAGTTTTGTTTCCTGGCTGTTAAAGTTAGGGCTGTGGTCTCATGATTAATAGTTTAAGGGAGGGTAAAAAGATGAAGCCAGGCTCTTTTCAGTTGTGTTCAGTGACAGGATAAGAGGCAATCACTTCCAATTTCACTGATTCTGTGACTAGTGATGGTATGTTGATAAACTGATTTCTTTCAACAGAAATCAAATCCAAAGTATGAACTGTCTGCATTTATTACAGTTTATGATAGCAGCAGGTAGCTGCAACTTTTGTGACATTTGTTAGGCTTGTGACATCCTGCTCACAGTAGTAGTATTTCCACTGATTCAAAGCCTTGCTTCCTTCAAGGTAAATGGAATTAGTAGCTCTACTCGTTCAATCTGCTTTTAAATCATGCTGTATATTTTTGTAAAGTTATAAAATCAAACGGCATGAATCCAACACATCTGCTTTAACTGCAGTGCAATTGCAATACAGCTAACTAACACAAAACAAAATTAAAAGCCAGAAGACTAATTAACTCAGGAAAAAAAATAAATATTTTAACAATAATGAGGTTCATTTCAAATTGTGGTGGGGGAAAAAAGGAAAAAAACCTTTTTCTGATGAGCAATGCAGTAGCATAATGAACACTGCACAAGTTTCTTTACAGGTAAAGACAGGCTATATACAATCTATATATATACAATATACATTGCACAGGCTATATACAATCTTTGTTTGGTTCCATCAAAAGTAACAGCTGAATGTTGGTACTTAACTAGTAAGAAACGTAACTTAAAAATTCGGTTTTGCATGAAAACCAGAGGTAAGGAAAACTCATTTTTGCAAGACACTTTAAAATTATTAAAATGTGGTTTTTTTTAGAAATTGCTTTCTAAGAAATATTCTCTGTCAACCACTTATGGTATAAAAAAATGCACCATATTACTGAATGTAACATATTTGTTATAGTTGATTATATTCTAAAACACTAGCCTTTGTGTACAGTGTGGAATTAGGCATTTTTGGACCATTCTGCATTATCAATAATGAAACTGTGAAGTTCTAACTGAAACAGAGTGATATGAAAACTGGTAATTACAGTTATGTAAGACTTCAAGTTAGGATGTTTCCCAGGTAGCAGACTTCCAAAGAATATGGCTTAATATGTTTTCTCCAGTAACAGAAATATTCTTTAAAGGAATTAGTACTTGGTGATAGAGAGAAATCAGAGAGCCCAGCATCTTGCACAATAATGTGCAACTTAGGAGTACGAAATCAAGTGCTGTGAATATTTTGAACAAAATGAAGATATAACTGTCAGGGCAAGTAGAGAACCACTTTTAAGGATCACATGCTGCTTGCTGTTACTGGCTTGTTTAAATCCTTTCCAATTGCCATCAGTGCATCCTAACAGCATAATACTATGAAGAATGATGTAAAAATAATATTCTTTTCATCCTCTAATACTAATCAAAGCAGTGAATAATTTGTGGAACCCAATAAATAATGAATAAATAAGAATTTTTCTTTTAGTCAGGTCTGTATTATGCGTTCAAAGATTCCTCCATAATTCTAACATATATTTTTCAAAATAATCACATCTTGGCTAAAAAGACAAAAATGCCATATAGAAATTAAAATATATGCATAGGAAATCTTCAACTCTGAAAACAGACAAATATTCTTACATGTACAAATCAAGTTATAATTCACCTGGATTTGTACACTTAACTTCTTTGTGTCCTTCTGAAACCCTCATGTTAAAGTATGTCCTGCTTCATCTACTATACATTTTTATCATGGTTTTTATCACTATAGATACATCTTTATTACCAATACCTAGTATATGTCATAGGTGCCATCACACAGTAACTTCTCTATCAGTTAGCTATTATTAGTAGTAATAGTAACTATTATTATCCAACACACACTACACTTCGTAAGTATAATAAAATTTCACAGTTAATGAAATCCATGAATAAATACTTTTAACGATATATTTCTTTTTCATGTTATTTTAATTTTTTATATACTTAATATTAGGAAAATTAAACATAACTTTCTGCAAAGATGACTTTGTAGGAAGAAAGCCTTAAAAATGCCTCTGGGATCCCTATAGTTCCTGTCTGCCTAGCATTAACTTCAGATAAAAGGTAGGGTTAACTGTGACTATTTGGTATCAAACCTGATAATATCTTCCTCTTCAAAAGAACTGCTCTTATTATCAAGAGCAACCCTAACAGAGAACAAGGATAAGGTACAGAAAGTCTCTGCAATCCTATTGTCAGTTTATGTCTGATAGGGGTCACTAAGTAAAAGGATGAGACAGTGACACCAGAGCACTCTGTGTCTCCATTAGGCTTGTTTAACTGCACTGACATTTAAGGATTTGATGGGAGTGTGCTCCTCTCCTGACTACACAAACTCTCAAATATACTGAAGTATAAAAAGAGAAGTGTTGAAGTTTTTTTATTAACTTGCAGAATGGCATAGGTGCATTGATTAGTCCTATCTAGGGGCTATGGAACAATACAAAAATTAATGTCTTGCTTATTTATTTCTATTTTAAAACAGTTATTGAGGCTTGTACTGTAATATTATGAAAAATAATAAAAATTGTTCACTAGGTATTGCACAAAGAGGCAGCCATACCAGAAAATATTCTTCTCAAAATGAACTGCTAGCACTGATGACAACACAGAATTGTATGGAAATGGTGATGATGAGGTACTAATAGAGTCTTTGCAGAAAACTCTACGACAGACACTAGGCTGACTGATGACAGCTCAGGCTGCAAAGAACACACTTACTCTTGGGGACGCTATTTAAAAAAACAGAAGTCTTCATTATTAGACAAGTGTTTTCTTCCTAAGCAAGACAAAAAGGCTATGCCTGCAGTGCATACATCAGTGAAAAATTATTTCCAAGGGAAGAAAAAAAAATCCTCTGACTCATTAATCAGAATATTGCATCACACCCAAAATATTTCTGCTGCATTACAACAATAAATGCAATATATTTTGTTATACAGTTAAAATAATCATTACAGTGATGATATAATATTAAAAATTATGTCTTCTCAGATTTCTGAAGTCTAGAAAGTTTTATGTTGCATTAAGAAGTGTGTCTAAACAATATGCTATTCCATTTTGTCAAACACTATATTTGATTGTCTCCACACATATCAAGATTAAGTCTGCAATAACACAATGAGAATATGTTACTTTTAAATTCTTAGCGACTGTTCTAAAACTTTAACTTTGAAAGGTGTTTTAAGACTATAATAAGGTATCAAAGATTTTATTATGCCTTTTAGTAAGAATTCTGTGCTGTTAATAAATTCTTAAACTCCAGTCACCCATGTTTCATAAAATGTGGTCCATACTCTCTTGAATACAAAAATTATTAATATTTGATTTCAAGGCATAACAACCATAAAACCTTATAGTACATACAATATGTTAGATGTTACATGCAATATGTATTTTATATATTAGATAATCTATAAAATACTTCATATCACTGTGTAAAATAGGACATGATTTTAGAGAAATTTTACAGAAACTTCACTAAACTTGCATTTTTATCTAGTAAAATATTTTCTTTAATTTATATACATATAAAGATAGTTATCAGTGCACCAGTGAAACTAAAGATACCAACAGAGTACATTAGTATGTTCTCAAAAGAATAATAATATTTTGCAAAGTTTCAAATTGTTTCATAGGTCTATTTTTTGAAGAGTAGCTATGTAAATCTATTAATAGTATATTTATTTTTTAGGTCTTATGGCTTAGGAAATCTCTCCATCCCTAACATCCAATTACAACTTTGACCATTTCTCATTTTCCTTGCAGATTTATTTCCTGTGTCATAATGCATTACCTGGCTGTCAAAAAGATGGAGCACGCAACTGTATACTAAAGCTACTTTCAGAACTCCTTAGGAAATCACTCAGCGGTTTACAACTGCTGCTTATTTTTCTTTGCCACAGATCCTATTCCAACATCTATCCTCCCATTGGAAAGACATTTTCTGTCTAGAGTCTGAATCTCAAACAGGCCCACTCAAGCCATACTGGAAATATAGAACAAATGTAACTAGAAAATCTGTAGCAAAACAGAACAACAATGAAACAGAAGGAATTTTTTTTGGCCTTTTTTTTTTTTTTTCCTTTTTTAAGAGCTTTGCTTCCTGAATTAGAACAACAGTTTAAAGAGATAATTTTCCAATGAATTTTTGTGTATTTCAAATTTATATTCTCTGATTGCCATCTAAAGACCTATACTCTTCTCTAAGCAAAATATAATATCCTTTTCTTCTGGCTAAAATTCACAGGCTTTGAATAAAGACAATCTCTAGAAAAGACTGTCACAAGCTTTATAAATCCAGAAGGGGTTATAATAGGAGCTAGAGACTTGATAGGGATTAGTAACTTAGAGAACTAGGAAAAAAACAGAAAGACTGTTGAATCTTATAAGGTTAAACTCAAGCCTGAGCTGTTGATCAAATCAGTCCTTACCTTATTCTACAGCAGTCTCCACTAAACCAAAAACCTGAAGTTATTAAACTTAGTGGGTTATACTACTGGAATATGATTTCAGATTAAATCCTTTTCTGCTTAAATCACCAGAAGGGTCTTGTCAACTTCAGAAAATACAGGATTCCTCCACAGAATTCTGCATCACTAACCACAAAAGCACATGATTTCTTAAATTATACAAACTTATACATGAACTACCAGGAAAAAAACCTGACCTTCCATTAAGAATATACTTATTTTTTTATTTTTTTAAACAAATTTAAAGAGAAAAAGATTTTAGAACTTACATTCAATATCAAGGTACATGCTCTTCTGGTGCCCACCAATTCTACTTGCAGCTTCACAGTCATATCTTCCTGAATCTGACAACTTCACATCTTTAATATGCAGTGACGATTTTCCATGCTGCCCTTTAACTTCTATACGGCCATCTGGGCTCTGTTTACATTGATTGAGGAAAAAGAAAGGTTTATATATATGTTTATTTATGTATGCTTTACATATTAAACACCATTGACAACTATGACCGAAAGCATCTCTTCACCTATGGTGAAGTTATTGCCGACAGCTAGGCGACTTCTAGATTATCCAAATTAAAAAAAAATGACAGAAAAATATCTTCTGTTTCTAGGCCTGATAATTAAGGGAGTAAGTACATGCTTTAAAGAACATTGTCAAGATAAACCACAAGGAACATCCATTTATGACTGGCATAGTGAACTGCAGACTCTAGTCATGAAAATGCATACAGTTAAAATCACAGAATCTTAGATCACAGGGAAAATTAAATAAAACAATAAAAACAAATCCTTTGCTTGACACTTCAACCTTCATGGAGTACTTTACTTGAGGAAAGTTGTTTAATCAGGCTCTACTCTTTACTATTTTGTAGCTTTGGGAAAGCTTGCTTTACTTTGTTTTACTTTTTTTTGAGGTTAAAAAAAAAAGCTGATAAAAAATACTGATATTTACCTACTTTCTTTATTGAGGAAGTTGGATAAAAGAGGGAAAACCCGTAACTATTTCATTGTATCACATCTAAACTTGAAACATACTTTAATGTCCAATCCTATAAATACATATACTCAAGTTTACTGCTTTTTACACTAAATACCCGTCAAGTGGCAACTGGTATTTAATTGATGGCTTTAACTCTGTAAAATTGTTTCTTCACTGAATACAAGAGAAACACACACAATTTAGATCTTAAAATATCTGACATAAATCAAACATATGAAGCATTCTGTGCATAATTATTTATATGGAAAGAAAAGTATTCTGATTCCCCCATCAGAATCCAAGAACACTGAATTTTGTTTCTTCTGAAAGCCTCAGAACATAAGTTACTGTGTTGACATAGTTAGTATAGGTTAACTAACATAAATTAGTTAGGGAATTGTAACACTAGTGCAAACCTAAAACCCTCTGTATTGGTAAAAATTAGTAACTAAGACCACTTAGCTATCTTTTATGTCATTTCTAATGCTGAAAAAATATGTCTTCATTATATCTTTAAAAAAAGAAAGAGAAAATTTACTAAGTTCCTAAGAAACATGCTACAGTACTGAATGTCATGGATTTTGAAGGGAATTCTTGGGATAATGAAAATGGAATTTCTTTAAAATGAAACATTAAATATTGTTCTTATTTTTGATATACAGGGCATTTTTTTATTTAAATATAAAACAAATACTTTGTATGACACAGTTAATAACAGTATAATTTACCTATGGATTATTTACTTCTTTTTTAAAATATCAAGCCTGTTGATTGATGGCTTCGCTTTGAAAGTGAAGATTTTGGGAAGGGCTTTAACCACGCTTACTTCAAGCACGATGACCAAGGGTGAGTGAGATATGCAAATCTGGTTTGAAAAGGGTGCTTATGCAAACAGGAAGTGTCTGACCAGGACTGTCATCTCTCGAGCTGGGATTACACCACTGTGAGACAGGTTAGTTTTACCCTACTGACGATGTGTTGTTGCAATTGTAATCCTGCTCAGTAGGAGAGGAACCGCAGGTTCAGGCACCTAGTGCGCGCGCTTGGCTGAGGAGCCACCGGCATGAGGCTACCATCTGTGGGCTTATGACTGAACGCCTCTAAGTCAGAATCCCGCCTAGATGTAGTGATACTGCAGCACTGCTGGTGTCTTGGTGGGCTCGCGATTGCGGTTGCTTGAGATTGACCCAGGAAATTACAGTCTTGCTCAGAACACAGAAGTAAAACTCCTATCAAGCATGTAATACAACAGTAAATCTACATTATTCCTACCTAAAATGTACATTCCTACCTAAACTGTATACTTCAGTGATTTTATTTCTGATTTTACCTTGATTACAAATATTTCCCTAATACATCACATTTAAAACTTGGGAAGACATATGCTAAAACGTGTAAGTATGAGTCACAGATAAAGTACTGGATACTGTATTAGTGATTCATTAACGGCTGCTCCTATAGCACTGAGGAAGCTCTATACAATAGCATTGTAATAGAGAACAAGTATTGTCTTTGACCTTACAATGACTTAACTTTGACCTACAATAAGAAGCCAAATTCATTCTTAGTACCTTCTCTTTGCACAATGCAAAGTGTCTTTCTGTGATATTATACTGAATTGTAACACTCAAGTTCTTTCACCATGTTTTTCCAAATTGTATCAGAGATTGTTCAGCTAGCCCAATTTTGTTTCCAGTAATAGGTTACCAGAAGCACATATGAAAAAGAGACCAAAAAAAAAAAGAAAATATATATATTATGTATATATATATATATATATATATATATATATATATATATTTCAGTGGTAATGCTTCACTCTCTGAAAAACAAATATGTACCAGTGGAACCTTCTGTGCAGTATGGTCAACAGGATTCCTGTAAAAAGAGCTAAATTATTTATAATCCTTACTGAAGTCACTAAAGGTATTTTTACAGAAGTATAAATTTTGCAGTGCTATTTTGTACTTCATAACAATGGAAGATGGTATCAGCTCAATATTAATCCCAAATACTATCATTGACTATATAATTCATTGTATATTTGGTTATAATTAATTCCATATATTCCAACTCAGATATGGGGGTTTACTGATGTTAAAAACCAAAACTAATAAGAAAAAAAGCACAAAAAACCTTAAAATTAAATAGCTTTTACAGTAACTTCTATTGTTTCTAGTTTATGTAATTATTTTCTGATACTGCTGGAAAAAAAATTGGTCTCTGAATACAGTGAATGATAGAATATTCTGCACAGCCACATCACCTATTCTCATCATCAAATATATGCTAAGTAGCATTTTTGAGAGGGATCTACTAGATTAAGCAAAGTCCACAAAACCAAATAAAAAATGCAACAATTGTAGACAAGAATATTTGCTCCAAATTATCATAAAACCACACATTAACTATAGTTTATTTCTACTTTTTCAAAATTGTCTGAAAATTATTACAATAATGTCTTTGAAATTACTTATAAAATAATGTAAAACCTATAATGACTACTATAAAACCTATAATGACTACTGCAGTGCTTAGAGTGTGTATTATACTGTGGCTTCTTTGTGAAGAGTTTAAGGCCTGTTTCCTTGTCCTGTTTTGCAGGTTGATTAGTGAACAATTACCTCTTCTGCAAAGATGGTGCAATACCTGATTAATATATACTGACTGATATTCTTGAACACACAAATATGTGAAAGAAAACAAGAGTGTAAATACAGACCAAGAAAATTCCCGTAATAAATGATCAATCAAATAAATAAATTAATTAAAATGCTTTGAAGATTTTGCTTATGTCTAAGAGAGGGTTCCCAGAATATCACAGAATCATAGAATGGGTTGGGTTGGGTTGGTATGGACCTTAAAAATCTAGTTCCATCCCCCTGCCATGGGCAGGGACAAATGCTAGCTAGTACAATGTATTTTCACAAGTATTTAAAAAATACTAGTGCGGTTGTATTACACTGTTCTGTGGTATACCTCAGTTAATAGAGATCTGGGTAAATAAATCAAGGACATATTATGATGACACAAAAAAATACAGTAACAGTTCAGTCATGCTGAAGGACAGCTAGGTACAAACATGACTTACACAGCAGAGACATGGAAATTGACTACAGCAAAGAGCAATGAAGAAGCTGAGACAAAATTTGAACACGCTGTGTTAGCCTGAAACCATGCTCCTTATATTTTCCTGCTTTTATAAAGAGTGTTAACAAACTAGAATATTCAACAAAGCAGAAGCCTGCATTTATACTGATTCATAACGTCAGTCTTCTTGCTTAAGTTTGAACAGCAAATACACACTGTCAAACAGGGGCAGCACTAACTTTGGTGTCTGAACCCACTACAGCTTTATAATCCTTGGTAAAATCTTTCTGAGGCTTATTTCCCTCCTGCACAAAGTATGGTGAGCATATGTTAGCACCATGTCTGGCACAGTAACACAACAGAAAAGAGACAGCGAATGTGGGAAACAAAGTACATTGCACCTGCCCAGTAGTGCTCAGTAGAAATTCCCACCAGGAAAAAAGCATTGGAGCTGCCACCAGTGATGAATCAAAATACAGATATAACCTCTACCAATTATGTCAAGTCTGCCTGAACTAATCACGGGCACCTACTAAACTGGAATATTCATTTTTTCCTTTCGAAAGTTATAATGGGACAGATGTTAAATATGTACTATGGTGTTTTCTGCCAGACTGAGTAAGTACATGTGCTTTTTTTTTTTCTTAGTATTAATAAGGAGTATAAAAAATAGACAAAACAAAAACCTAAACAACCAGAACTGTCTCTGTGGTTCAATACTCATGCTTTCTGCTCACTCACTGAATTACTCTGTATCACCTATCACCATGGAACATGAATAATCAGTGAAGTCTGAAATACATCTGTGGTCAATGCAGCTCCATACAGATACATACATATTTCTTAAGAAAGATCAGTGAGCAAGCATGTTAACAGGTGCTTATACTGTAAGACTCTGGAGGAATAATTTCAATAAACAGACCACTGTGTGCCCTGAAAATGGTAAAGAAAAACAAAGTCTTTAGAAGTTACTTTTTTACAGCATTTTGAAATTCACAATAAAATCTTAAGAAATCAAAACATTTTTCATCATTAATGTTAATCAGAGAATTTCATAGAATTCATAAATAAAGCTGGGTTTTTTGGGGGGCTTTGGTGGTGGGTTTTTCACCAGCATAAAGGTAAAACAAAAAGTGACAAATCTTCAACAGAGACTTTGATAGTGTTTTACTCAGGTAAACAGTGGGACTTTGTAACTTTATCTACATTTAAAAAACCGCTACTTCATCCACATTAAAAAAGGAAAAAAAATATAAAATCCCTAAGTTAAGAATTTAATATTTCATGGAAAAACACCTTTTATTTTGAATACTGATAGCAATCTATTTTTCTGCCATTGTCAAAAAAAAAAATCTTCTATTTTCCAAGTAAAATTATCCATAATGACAACTGAAGTATAAAAAAAGTGCCTTCTGGAAAAAAAAAACAAACCTGAAACAAACCAACCAAATCATAAGAACTTTCTGCACTTGCAATATTCTTACTCACAATATGTAGCTTAACCCAAATAAATCCTACATTAATCATAAAATGGGAGGTATCTCATCACTTGAGATTATTCCTACAGATTTCATAAAAGTAAACATATATTTTGTTAAAATCATTGTCATGCTATATATGCTATTCCACTATTTGACCTCTTTCTTGTCCTGCTCTTGTTCCCTGAACTTCTCACGTGTGTTGTAGTTGCACACATGAATATTCCCTAAGTCCTGATGCTGACCCAAAACAATATTCCAGAGTTCCCAAGGCAGTACCAGAATGATCATAGCCATGTATTTCAAGGGTTCCACTTGCAGAGATAATAGGGATATGATGAAATAACATCATCCACAAAGACACAAGAACAGCTGCTGGCACAGAGTAACTTATTCAGGTATCATGAAATGCTCAATCTGCACATTTCCATTGCCATTGTAGTAAAAAAGCGTGATTTCTCAGAAGGAGAAAATTAGATGATTACGATGCATAGAAATTGACATTCTTTTTCAATTTTAAAAAGCTGCACTTGGGGAGAGGTGCATGGAATTAGTTATTGAGTTTGATTTACCAACCATTTTGCCAACTCATACTGAGGAATTGTAGCACCAAATGAGATAAAACTGCAGGGCTGCCAAAACGTGCATTTTGAGCTGGCTGAAAGCAGGAGTGGAAGGTGAGAACAGATGCAGAAATTGGTGACTCGCTTGTAGCTGGATTTTGGTAATGTTACTTGAATGGTTAGAGCAGCTGTGACTCTGTTGATTATCTTCCCTCCTACACAGTTTACTGTTTCACTTACAAAGTACTCTTTCATCCCTGGAAGTCAAATTGAAAGACTACAGTAAAAAAATCCCTAAATTTAATTTGAAATCTGGACAAGTTGAAATACCTTTATTTGGTTTTCTACTAATGTTTAAAGCTTATTTGTTATCTAAGACCCATTACTGTCCATAGTAACTGAACACTGCAGGTCAGTTTTTGCCTGTCACGTATTTACCAACTATTCTTCTGACACATTGTGTACTTTAGTGATATTTTGGACATGGGTTGCACGTGCTAACAACAGAAAGAATGAAGAAATGGTGGCTTAGAATTGATTGTGCTTTCTTCTGTAAAACTCGGTGCAATATACTCAAGAACAGTCATTGTGAGAACAAATAACTTGAGTAAAAACTGCAGGACTTTTTCAAGTTCCTCCAAAGATGCTGCTGCAGATGCACATGGTAGAAGTTCCTCATGTTGGGGAGTGGGGGGACAATTTGATCCTTCTTCAAGGTAAATTGTCAAAAATTGCCAGCTCATTATGTTGTCTTTGTCATGTTCTGAGTACCCATCACTGAATTTTCAAGGAGAAAACAAACACTGGTCAATAGACTCATCTTTGGGATTTCATCAATACCATTTTTAGGAAGTTTTCTGATCTCAGGTTGTGTTGATATCCACATGAGAGGAAAACTGCAGGTCACATACTTCAGGATGACATTTCTTCTATGTGAGATTTAAGCAGACCATGATTGTTCATGAAACTGTTCCTTGAAGCAGCATTAAAGATAAGAACTTCTGCAACCTGACATGCTGATGCTAAATGGTGATAAAATTCCAGAAGTCTATTAAATGCAAGTGACCAGCAATTCCTAGTCTGAAAATCTACCTTTGATGATGAGAAAGGGCTGTTAGTCACAACAGCCATCATCGTGTAGAAGCTGATGGAAGCTCCCTTCTGGATTATGGATGGTATATTCACAATATTTCCCATTCTCTTCAGGTAAATGTATTCTATCCATGCACCTGTTGGAAACAGCAGAAAATTCCAGAGTATTGCTACGTGCATATGCCTTAAGGTCCAGTGAATAAGAATAATGCTACAGCAGTGTCTTGGACTTCAGTGGTTTTTATAGGAGACATTGTGATTCTTTTAGAACTGCAGCTTGTTAAATAATATACATGTCAGCATGCTGCAAATTCCTGAATTTGTCAGGATTTTGTTTTCCACAAGGAAGAAATTATTGAAGAACCTATTGTTTGTAGATCTATAGTGTAACACCAGGGAAGTCACAGAAAACTAATCTTGAAGAAAATATCGCTGTTTTGATTTTCTGTTCATCTGTAGACATAGCAGTTACTTCTAAAGAATTTAGACTGGAAACAGTAGCAGGTTCTATGCAGGTTGTTAACAGCATGTGTAATCTCAGGAAAAATATACTCTTGAAAGCTTCATATGACTTTTTGAAATTATGAACTGATATTTGATTTATTCAAGCTGATTGATTTCAAACTTAAGTTGTTACACAATGAAATGACATGCGATATCTAATACCAAACCCACTACTAAGACCAGAAACAGAAAGCTGAACTTTCCTTGCTTTGTTTTTACTCAAGAAAGAGTACAAAAGAAAAGTAATAAACAGAGATTACTACTTCCACTAAAGATGAAAACCATAGGAAAGAAATTTTGATGATTATTAATAGCAAAATATTAGCATTATATGAAAAAAACTTGAAGAAGAAAACAAGCATTAGTGTTGGTCACAATAAATAACTACTAACCACAAATGAATGTATATCAGAAATATTACAATAGTAATATTTACGTATGTACTTTGCAATTAGAGATTCTGATACCCTCATAAATACTGTATTTAATGGTTTCATGACTAAGAATTTTGCTGATCTGAATCTGCTCCAACACTGTATGATTTCATAGGTGACTCAGATGGATTCAGACCAGCAAAATTCTTGAGAATAAGACCTTTAAGTACAATGTTGCTATTCAAGATAGACTTTACATAAAACAGTCACCATAATTCATGATTTTACTATACAATTAAATCTTAATTTAGACAATCAAATATTATTGTAACTTGATTCTTTGGTCAAATGAGAATGAGGTATAGGTGATTATACCCCAGATTTGTAAATCTTTAAAATGGTTGCAAAGTGTTTGTAACTTCAGTAGAAACTGGAGAATCATCCTTTGCAAGAAGACCTGCAGGGGATGAGTAAGGAAAGACTGAATCTGTAAGGGATCTAGGCCTGCTCAGGCTTAAAATACTAATTGTAATTTGCCAGAATTTATTCTTCAGTAACTACTTAATCTCTGTGTATCTGACAAAGAATAATCACTATTAAATACACACAGCATCAGTAGCAACAGTATGGTTATTCAGACTAGGAACTTCAACCTGGTCCTGTTTCTGTTTAGATCAATTCAAATTAGAAATAAATATTAGTTCAACTGCAGAAAAAAACTAGTATGGTGAAACTATACCACTGTACTACACCAAACTGTCCATACAGAGTGCATTACAAAACTGTGAAAGAATAAGGAAACATGAGCACTAGGATCCCCGCTTTCCTTCATGTAGGGATTGTAGTCCAGTAAATATGATTCTTCTATTACTAGTAAAAACTCTGCACTGCTCCAGAGCAAGGTCTTGGGACCTGCCAAGGGATTGCCTTGGTCTGAGGTGATTTCAGTTTGCTTTATGTTTACCCTAGTCATCAAGTACTATCAGAATTTATTCCCTCTTAGCTCGAGGCTAGGTACCACATATGGGAAATGTCTAACAAACATTACCTCTTTAATTTAAGTGGGACTGGAGAAAGCAATTCTGTAACTTTAACAACTAACAGGTGAAAACAAGAGGGGGGAAAGAAAAAAAGAAGAAACCAAACCAACCTGTAGGTGCAAACTCATGAAGACAAAGCATCTAAGCTGAGACTGCAGTACAAAACGGACAAAAATAACTTCAAGTTAACCCAAGGCAGGGTTAATTTCTGCCTTCCCCCTCTCCACCCTCTCCCCCCTCCCCATATTACTGAAAGTATTTGTATCACTGTATCTTGAGTGAGAATAATTATTAATTTTGTTTAAACTGCTAAAATATTACTCGGACTGATAAAAAGTTCTTGGATAAATATGGGTTGTATGCCCACAAAACTCTTCTGGAAAAATATAAAATAATCATTAAAATGACAACTACGCCAGGAATTTAAAAATATTTTCACAGAATTCAGATTCAAACCATGACACAGTTTAGCTTTAATTGCAGGAATAACTGATGCAATGAGAGTATGCAGTTATAGAACAGAGAGCAGCATAATAAGTGATTTTTTTTTGGGGGGGGTGGGGGAAGAATCATGATTTGAGCTTTTCTTACTGGTTTGTTCATCAGTTGTATGCAGCTTGGAATCCTTTCCAGTTTTCTATAAAGCTGATATATATTTTTTATTAAAACCACTATGACTAGACAGTAGATAGGACGTTTGTCTGGAAGATGGGATGAACTGGAGCCCTTCAGGGGCTTCTTTAGGGGAAGGAGAGGCACAGAAAGCCAGAAATTAATAACTTGAGTCATGAGGAGATGGAAATCGTCTGCAGGAGGACACAGATCCACATCTCACACACCAAAAAGTCTTTGCTCACAAACCCTAATAATTCTGTAGGGGTTTTTGCAACTATAGAAAGAATAGCAAATTATTGCAGTAGCAAGGAAAATGGAGAAAATGAGCTAACCTGATCACAGAAAGAGCACAGAAATATTTGTTTTCATGTTATTTTATGAAATTGGTATTATCCAATAGAGTTTTTCTATTTGCATTTCTAAATATATTTATACATATGTCTATAAATGAGAATTATGCTGAACATAGAGATTGCAACATGGCAGCACAAAAAAAAGTCATTCTTCTAGAGAAAGTAATACTGAGAAAAGAACAGATCCACATCTTATTTTCAGTTGCCTTAGAGCATTTCCTACTCAAATGCATAAGTTAGGAAACTCAAGGAATATATCTTATTAAAATATCAGAAGTTGTGCATAGATCATTGGTGAAGAAACAGATCTGTAACAACTGCTAAAGACTGAAGAGACCATGTGGATAATTTAAACACAGCTAAAAAAATTAGTCACAGCTCTAGGATTCTCAGGTACACAGGCAAACTGTGGAGGAGTGAGGGAGGCCTTGAGAAAGGTAACCATTTAGTGGGAAGAAAGGTTAGGAAAAAGAAGACTGAGGAAAAGCACTGAAAACCAGCGCTGAAGCCATCAAGGTGGGAGAGAGGGTGTGCTCCAGGCATCAGAACAGATTCCCCTGCAGCCCATGGTGCAAAGCATGGTGATACAGGCTGTGCCCCTGCTGCCCATGGAGGTCCATAGTATAGCAGATATCCACACTGAAGCCTGTGGAAAAGCCCACACCACAGCAGATGAACATGCACCCTGAAGAAAGCCGCTGCTCATGAAAAGTGCACTCCAAAGGAGGCTGGTGGCAGAACCTGTGGCCCATGGGGAATCTGCACTGGAGCAGTCTGTTCCTGAAGAACTGCACCCTGTGGAAACGACACTCACTGGAGCAGTCAGCCGACAGGAAGAACCCATGACAGAGCAAAGAAGAATAGGCACAGGAAATGGTCTCTTGGTGGCCTGCTGGTAGAGGTAAAATGTTTATTTCTCTTTTGTACAGCTACTACTCCCAATATCTAATCCAGTTTGTTGTTTTTTTGTAAATGATGCACATGTAATCTTTTATAACAACACAATTTCATTTCAACAGATGTCATGATAAAGGTAATAAAGACAAAAGAACTAATATGTTTATGTAAAACTGTACATTTTTATACAGAATTTCTATAGATTGTTTTAACACTATTAGGGCATATTTGATAAATACGATGACCTGCAAGTTCAGGAATTCTTCAAGAATATCCATGAATCTTAAAGTTCTAAGAGATCTTAATTTTAAATGCCTGCAGTATTCTTTTTGGCTGAGATGGTGATAATCCTATCTTAATAGGGCTTACTATAGTTTTGGTATCACTGACATATCTTTGAATCTGAGATAAGAAAGCTCTAGTAACTGTAGTCTAAATAACATTACATATTCCATACTGTAAATATTGTTTGTCTAATCTGAATACATGCTAATTCTCTTTTTTTTCCCTCCTACAATTAAAAGCTCTAAAAGAAGCCACTGTAGTTTCTGATGGGATTCTGTACTTAACATTTACTAAATTACAACAGAAAATATATTTTGATCGAAAGACTGTAACTCCAAATGAGGCTTCTGAAACATGCTGGTACTATTGTATTTATTCAGTTTGGAACTCTAAATATTTACAGTATTGCATTCTTATTGTAAATTTCTATATCAAATATCCACTTTTGTATACTACTTTAAGAGGAAAATTTCAAGAGTAGTATGTTCAATCAATTTTTACCAAGTAATATAACCTTGAGGGCTTTAACATTATATATCAACTACCTGTGAGATATATTAAAAGAATATTACATGATCAGCTTGCAGTAAGGTAAAGATTACCACATACTATTAATTCATTGACCTTTGGCATAAATGTCACAACTTGATTTGTACAAGCAGAAATTCACAGAAAGATAAAAATATCTTATTGTTGATAACATTATTTACATCACTGCAACATTCAGAAATTTCAGTAACACAGATTAAGTCTATGCATAGATGAGAGTTATTTTAACCACGAATCATAGCTCAGACCTATGGTTTGGTTATGCAATCCTAAGAAATATTGTTTGCTGAAATTCAAAAGCTGAATTTCAGAAGTAAGGGATAGTGCAAATAGTCTTCACTTTTCCCAATGCAAAGAAATAAAACTCTTGCATTATGCTTTTGATTAAGTTGCACAGCCTCCTAACTATCATAGCTGATAGACATATACTGGTCCATCAGCACTGCCATGTTGAACTGCCATAACTTGACTCTGTTTGAAATCTGAGAACTGGTATTAATAGGAATAGTGTACCAGTTGATGCACCCAGGGAGAGTGAAAATGTGATAGGAAAATATGGGGGTTTAACAGCATACTAACAACATTAATAGATTATTAAGAACTAATTATTACACTGAGTTTAAATAATTTGTTAAACAAACAAAAAACAGATTGAAAAATAGAATCCAGGCCACTTGCTGTCATCCCAGTTTTGCCAAAAGTCTAAATATTTATTTTTTCCTAATATATAAGCATACTCAAATTGCCTTTCAGGTTAGGAAAACTTTTGACAGGTTTTAATGGTATAAAACAATTGTGCCAGCATTGCACTGTTGATTGTGCCATTCATTGTGCTCATTTCCTGACAGTTTTCAGGGTATGTAGAAAATGTAACATTTCCAAAGTCTCTGGAGAATGTCCTACAGTACATCAGTGAACATTACCCAATGACTCCAGTGTCTGTATAGCTTAATGTATCATCAGATACAGGATCTCTATTTCATCAGACAAGTAACAGCTATTTGAAAGTTATTAAACTGTTAGCAGATAATACAGCTCACACTTAGGCAGAAGCTCATGAAATGATCTTTTGTGTAGTGGAATGAATGAATGAATATTCAAGTCCAAGCTGCACTGGTATTGTAGGAAATGTTGGTCCATAAAAATTCCCTGATAATTTCAGTCTTCATGAGTGTAACAGAGAGAATATCATCACCAATGACTAAATGGAAAATGCTAATATTGGAAGGGAAAGAAATTACATTTCCAAGGGTGTATGGCTTTATTTCAGACAGTATATACAGCACCACAACCCACAGGAAGTACCCCAAAATATCTACTTTGTGCATAGATAGTACATAAGCAAATGGATTAAAGGGGATACAATTTTTAAGTCTGAAATATAAATTAGGTAGAAATATTATCCATTTACAGAATAGATAAAACCTTTGTACTTAATTTAAGGTGTATTATTAAATGGTTAATTTGTGAAATTCCTAAATAAACATCCTTTTTTTTTCCCCTAGGCTGTTTATAAACTTTTAATACAGAAGAGGTATTCAATTTTACATTTCCTTGTTTTTTTGTTACCTTTAAAGAATTAACTTTGTCTCTGCTTATTTAATTCTGTCCCAGTGGAAAGTGACCTTAAAGTTTTACAGAAATTAGAGTTCTGAGAGAACATAGTATCAATACAGTCATCCACACAACACCAATACATACATACATGGCTGTGTGTATGTACAGCCATTTTGGTCTACTCTGCGTAACAAAGTATGCAACTTCTCTCCTAAAAGGGGAACAAATCTGAAGGTCCCTCTGGCCATGTGGCTGTGATTTGGTTTTGTCAGCATAACCACCAACGAACCTTGCACTGGGGAAGAGACTATGGCATAACAAAAGAATTTCTAACTGCAGTTTTGGCTTCATTTATGTACCACTGCAGGTATTGTTACCTAAAGAAGTGGAGCTCAGATGACTGATTGGGCTACTTAAGGACTTTGAAGTATCACATTAGCCTGCAGCTTTCCTACTGTAATACTTCCTCAGCTCACACAGGAAAGTTGCTCTTTATTTCTAACCACATATAATCATACCCTTCCAAAATCAATCTTCCTGCTGAGACAATGTCACTTCCTAAAACGGTACACTCTGGTTTTAGCTCCTAGTTAACAGAAGAGACTGTCCCAGCTCCATATTAGTACAGCTGAACATCTCATAGAGAAGATGGAGGAGGCCCAAAACATACGCAGCTTTCTATGGATCAGATGACTTGTGAGAGTATGCTATTCAGAGCTCATATGTGCTTCATGTTTTGTAGATGTCATAGGGTATAAATATATATATTCTCAACAGCACTATTTACCAAAAACATTTAAGGCCACCTTCCTGCTTCTTACTCACTCTCAATTCCATTTATTTATCTTCTCCTTCCAGTCACAATATTCTCTTTTATTTTACAGCCTTAACATGTGCAGCCTGATTGCAGCATCTCAATTGCATAATCAAACACAACTGCCACTAGCTACATAAACTGTTTTGGTCTGCAGGCTTGTGCTAATATTACGACAGCAAAAATATTCTATGATATTGTGAGTAGAAGCTGTTCACACACCATGTAGGTGAAATGGGTTAGAAAAATTTTCTTCAACAAATTAAGGAGACTTGACCTTTACATTTTTACAACTACTGAAACAAAAGTTCCTGAGATTAATTTACAAAGATTGGGATTTGTACAGCTCATAAAATGAAATAAATCTCCTGGGATTAATAAAATACCCTCGATATATCTATGTTTCCTTTTTTTTTGTGATTTATTTGAAATAAAGACGTCAACCTTGAGGAGCAAGAATGTAACAAAACTCTCACTACTATCTCAAAAGAAAGGCAATACAATTTGCTGAAACAGCAACACTGCTCTTTGTGCAGTGACAATAGTTTATACCAGTAGTCATTTTTTTGTTGTTGTTGTTAACATTTATAATAGTTGAAGTTGAGTTAAGAAGTTTGGGGGAAAAGCAGCTGACCTTTACAAGAAAAAGATAAAACAAACCAAATTCTTTACTTTTGCCTATTGTATGATCATGAAAGCTATGAAAATTCTACAAGCTCCAAGTAATTATGATTGGCATGCCAATATAAAGCAAATTCAAACTTGGAAAAGAATTTAATTGCTGATCTGAGCTCTCCACTATTTAGAAACAATGTCACAGAAAATTTCACAGGGACACCCAGATTATTTTGGTAGGTAGATGTGGAAGAAAGCAGAGTTCAAGCTATCTCCATAGTCTTCAGTACAAAGTGGACAACAAAAGAACGGTTTAAGGCATTTCAAAAACATTCAGTGAACCTGTATCAAATACATACAAAATAAACTATATTTAATATCTTAAATACAACACTCCAGTTGCAATTTTTGTTTGTTTGTTTGTTTGCTTGTTTGTTGGTTTTTTTTTTGGGGACGTCAAAAGATAGGTATATGTGGTTTTTCATTAACACACATGAAATAAATGACTATCAGATACTGAGCTGTGACCTCTCTGCAGTGAATTATTTCATTCATTTTACATATTTAGATCATAAATTCTTCAGGGTAGATTGCATCTTTGGACGCATGCTACATATAGTGGATCTACTGTCTTATATCAAGCCCCATCTGTTACTGTAATTTTAATTCCAAAACAGGGCTTGAAATGGTAATTACAAACACTGGTCAGCTTTCATATTTCTGCTGGAAGTAGATACTAGGAATGCAGAGCAGGAAACTCTGCCCTTATACTTCTGCAGCACGTACAGGAATCAATGATATTTTTGTGTCAGAGAATCAGGATATGCTCTCCTTTAGGGATGTGTGTAGATATGTATGTACATGTCCAAAATCCATTTTATAAGTGATTACAGCGAATCAAATCCAATCACTGTCCTTCCTTCTGTTCTACTAAAAGCAGCTCTTCTGCCTCTTTTTTTTTTTTTCTGGGAAAACAGCCAGGCCTGCTGGATGCAGAGGGATCTGTAGGAACACACCATTTTGAAACACAGATGAAAGGCGCAGGGACAGGTTGGCACATTAGTGCAGTGCTGGGGAGTCAGGGACTAGAAGCACAGAGGCAGAGTTTGTGCACCAAGCAGAGTTTTGGCTTGATGCTTCAACAGCAGATGAAGCTCTGGTCTTGGACTAAACCTCCATTTCCATTTTCAAATCTTTAAGGGTGAGCCAAACACCTTCTGTTATGCTTAATCATTCATTTACTCAGGCTTACCCACTGTCATGTATTTATGGGATATAAAGCTATGAAACGATTAGAGGTCATCTAATGTGAGTGACAATAAAAACTTTCTATTTAAACTTTCAAGAGAGGTCAGAGGGGGGGGAAAGACTCTTTTTTTCCAATTATCAGTGAAAGAAGGACCACACACTGTGTGGAAGACTGTTCTAAAGGCTAACTGATAAAAGGACAGAGGAAAAGGCTTCTTTGCTTCCCGTTTGAACTCAGCTTCAGCTTTCTCATACACACTTCTGATATACTGAAAACCCTTTATCAAAGCTATATTTTCCCGAGATAATTATAGACCTCTTACTCATTAACTTTGTCCTCCTTAAACCCAGCAGGGTTATTTCTTTGATCTAAGACTGGTACATATTTTCCATTCTTTTGGACATCACAATTTTAAAACTCATGAAAGCCTATGTCCTCATTATAAGATCTATCAATCATTTAAAAGAAAACATTTGAATCTATGCAGGCTAACAGTGATCTCAAATTCAGCCTTTTTCCTTATCCACGAGGTATGCTTGCATTTTAACATAATAAGAATGATATGACTGAGGAACTACACGCTAAAAGTAATAAAAGTATCATTAAAAATTAAGAACAACACTGTGTTTTTTAATTATCATCATGTTAATCTTACAGTTAGAACAGTTCTTCCACCTTCTACAGAAAATATTAATCCCCTAAAGATATTCTTAATTCAATAAAAATGATGGATAAAGTGCAGTCTGTATCAAAAGATACTTTAAAACTAGCAAAAAACTCAAAAGCTGAATTCACTGAATGTAGATAATAATTTTTATGTTTCTGCAAGTATGTCTAGTCATAGTCATGACTTCATATAGCCACATAAATAACAATTTAAATTTAAATTTGTTACAAGTCCCTCCATTTTCTTCAATTCACTTTTCCTTCTTTTTCTGTGTGCAAAACATCAAATTATTCAGTAATTTAATTACTGCCAATTTTATTCCCTATTCACCTAATTTGATACGAAAGCACAAGCCAAGGCTTTGGCATCACAGAGCTGGAGGACAACAGGGCAAACACAGCAGCATATTTTATAGCTCAAGAACATACACAGCATTTTAGAACATTTATTCACCATTCAGACAAACTCTCTCATGAGCACTACAGAGTTCTTTCACTGGCAAGAACAAAAGGAAACTATATAACTGCATTTATACACATTCTTTTCATCTTCCATGTACAGTATGTTAGCACACTAGTAGAAAGTGAGTATAGGTTTTAGCCTGGTTGTCAGTATTATTCCATTGCACCACAGTTCACAGAAAGCTACAGGAAGACATCTAGACAGTTTAACCACCTGGTGTTTGAATTAAGAATGTAACAGTGTCCTTTTTAAATGCTAGATGAATTTCCGGTTTCAACTGCACCGACACTTTTTAGCTTCTATGATTTGCTTTCATTTTTGATTTCTGATATAACAAAGTTATTTTAGGAACATTCCAAACATAAGTGAAAGGCTACACTTGTAACCATTGAACCACGTGTAGTCTTTGTGGGCAGAAAGATAACCTTTGACTTTGAGTAATTAAGGAGGAAAGAATCTGATTTGTTTTAATGTAAAGCTATTAGGGGAAATATACATATATATATATATATACCGACAAGTTGCTCTAAAATGGAAATCACAGAGCAGCAAGTGTAGACAAACTTCACATATACTGCCTCAATTCCAGGAAAGGTCAAGTCAGAGACTGGACCAGACCAGACCTTCTCCTTCAGAACACAAACAACAGCAGCACGTAATTCCTTAATATACAGGAATTCCCTATAAATTGATGGACTTACTATGTGTCATATTCCCTCAGTGGGATGATTGCTGTATAGGTCTGTCAATTGTTTTTATAACCAACAGCTATGAATAGCAAACATCTGCAAAAAGACATTATTTTCCTAATTGATTATACGGAGTAAAAATTCTGAATCAGCTGGCCAGAAATATGGTATCTCATAATTTAACCAGCACAGAGAAATTCTGTGGTTTATGTAAGGAAACTTAAAAAGACAAACAAGCAAACAAACAAACAAAAAAAAACCACAACAAAATTTGTTCAAATGCTAAAAGAAAATTATTTAAAAGAAATGAAAAACAGCTCTGCAGAAACTGCATAGTTAGGAATAAAACTACACCATTCCATTTTGCTTTCACCATTCCAGTTAACAGCAGTTCTTGTTCCCACAACTTTCTCATTTTCATCTTATAATCTTGCTCTACTCACTTTTGTCATAAAATGCGAAACGGGAAAACAGATTGGGAAAATAAGCTCAGTTTTCAGTTATAGACTACTTGTTCTGTGTGAGGAAAAAAAAAAGAGAAAAATAGGAAAAAAAAAATCCCGAACATCAGAAGCAGGAAATAAAGAACTGCAAAATATTCAGAACTTTATATTTCAGATTTGCATATGCTCCATTGCATTTTGAAAAATGCTGGACAGAGTCCAAAAATAGTCAAGAACAGATATGGGTAACCATTATGATCAAGACAAAGCTGAAGCCCTTAATAGGAATTATGAATGAAAACTTAGGCCTGATGAGATCAATTCTCTTTCAGCACTTTAATTGCTTTTTCCTTTGCTGTTCTTCCATATATATATTTTTTTTAATTTAAAATTTAGAATTTTCCCTTACTACCTTGGAAAATAGCAATTCCTTTCAATTCCAGAGGAATCTAGAATTAATCTATTTCTAAATTAATCTGCTTACAAAAAGATGATTAGTTAAAGAACATACACAGATATTTTAGACATTAAAGGCTGATTTACCTTGTCACCTTCAGAGAAAGTTACTCCATCAATGGCCCTTTTCCAAGTAATCTCTGGGATAGGTTCTCCTTCTGCTTCACAGGTAAGGGTGGCTTTCCCATTCTCAAACGTGGTTTCATTTTTAAGTTGTATTATTTGAGGCTGTACTGTTAAAAATATAGATTATATTACTCATGCTGCACAAAGAAAGTCATGTAAAAATCTATTTTACCTTTATTAAAGGCTTAATGTTATCATCTATAAGAGCAATCAACTTTCCAGACTTTGAGTTGTGCAACAACCATTTCCGTATGTCTGATGACCTGGACTCCTAGTTCAGTACAGCTGAAATGCCCAGTACTGCCTGCTCCTTTGCTGCTGTGGTGTGGGATGGATCCTGGCTGATGAGGCTCCTGCATGGGTGGCTGTGTTTGTGTGCTCTGCTCCTAGCTCACTGTCTCTTAGGGAGCAGCCACCCACACTAATCTCTGGCACTCTGAGAATGATGCAGAGTTTCAACCATAAAACAGTGGTCCTGCACCTGGGCAGGATAACTCCATGCACCAGTACATGGAGGACTCACTGGCCCTCAGCTCGGCAGAGTGGACCCAGAGGGTCCTTGTGGGCAAGAAGCTGACCATGAACCAGCAATTCACCTTTAAATAGAGGAAGTTCCAAGAATCTTAGCTATTTACATAAATACCTTATTGAGTTTAGTAGCGGTAGAGCCAGACTCTACTCAGTGATGCCAGGTTACTGGACAAGAGGCAATGGGTGCAAATTGAAACACAGGAAATAAAAAACTTTTTACTGAGAGGGCAACTAAACAGCAGAAAAAAGCTGCTGAGAAGATATCCAGATAGAACACTGTGCAGTCTCCATCCTTGAAGATATTCAAAACTCAGCTAGACATGATCGCAAGTCACCTGCTCTGACTGACCCTGCTGTGACCAGGGGGCTGTACTAGATAGTTTCCAGAGATGCCTTTCTGCCTTAGGCATACTTTGATTCTATGTAAATCTGTGTTTGTTTTTAAATACAAATTAATGGGGGGGGAAACAGAATTATTAGTATTCTTGGATTTTGATCTTTAGCAATGTCTGTCTTAACCAAATTACTGAATTTAACAACAGCCCCAGATAACAAACATACTGTTCTGTATTGACACTATTAAGAACCGAAAAAGCCTTCTGATACAAAGTTATTAATGCTTACTTAAAAAGTAAACTGGCAATAAGATACATTTTAAAAATTCCAGATATTGTTTGCATTCTTCAAATTGTTCCACTTTATAGCCATAAGTACACAGCAACTACAGCTCTCAAACTATACTGTACCTAGCCAGGTTATTTACATATGCAATTCAATTTCTGCTTACAGGTGAACACTTTCATTTAGAGGACTTATCTGTACAATATCATATACAAACTCTCTTGCAGAACTGTGCATAGAGCATTACTATCTTTCATGACATTCAAATACCTTAAAAAATATTCTGGTCCTATAAATTCACTCACATGTAACTATTAAGAAGTTTCTCTGAATCTATCAATTTTACACATTAAGTGCAACACACCACTAGAAAACCTAGCATGTAATTGTGTAATAAGAATATGATTCAATATATTTACACACAAAACCAGTAAATTACGTTTATATGAGTGAATTAAATTTTAGTAGCTCTTAACTTCTATTGTAATTAATGTACTATCTATGTAACTTTCCCAAGTTTTGCTTTTGAGGCAGAACTACTATAGTATATTCTATATGAAGCAGAAAATAAACAGATAAGTGTCCTATTTTCTAATGAGATTACTAAAGTATACGCTATGCAGAAGAGTAATACTGGCTTATGTTAGTGGATTCAAGTGGGAAAGAGAATAATTTAGATTGGAAAGGACTCTAGGAGTTCATCTTTACCAATCTCCTCACCAATACAGGGTCAACAGACCTTGTTCAGACCAGTTTTCTCAGGGATTTGTTGGGCACTATCTTAAAAAATGCCAAGAACAGAGAGTGTAGAGCCTTTCACACCAGACTGTTGCAGTGCTTAGCTGTCCTCATGGTGAATAATAGTTTCCTACATCTAATTTCCTGCTTCATTTTATGATAACTTTCATTTATGACTACTGTCTCACAGATGCTCCATTCAGCATCACCAAGAAAAATAGCAAAACCAGGTTCAAACCTGCTATATATCCAGATATATCTTCCACCTCTCTTCTACCCATTTCCACCACACCATTCTTGGTCTTACTTCTCATTCCTTATCTCCACACTCCTGTTTCTTACCTACTGTCTGTTCATGCTTGACTACTACAGTAAACTATTGTTCGCTGCACAGAGATGAAAAACAAGTAATATTTTGCCTAACAAAGCTCTGAACGAATATCCTGCTTCATTAAGGTATAATCTATGGTGAGTGACATCATGTGCAGAACGAAAACACCCTGTGTGATCAGGGACTCTTGAAACATCAACTGGATCCAGCTTTATTGGATGCACTAGAAGGCAGTAAGCTAAACATTAAAGCAGGACATCAATTTGGCCGAGAAAAGCTGAAGCTCTTCTCAGTGGTATAGTATAACAAGGGGTATCAGTTGAAAGAACTACAAAAGAAGATTAAAAGTAAAGGATAACTATGTTAAACTTCAAGATAACTTCAGCTATTACTCTCACTTTCAGGATCACCCAAATGCATACGAAATATATTACCGTGGTACTCAGGTGCTCGCTCTATTTCTATCACCATGTCCCCTGGCTACGGCATAATATGTTCTTTCCTTTGTCACTACTGATATAATATCATTTCTGAAAACAGGGAAAGAGCTATTGCAAATATACCACTCATTTAAAAAAATCATACATAGTATTTTATATCAAAATTTTGCAAAATTTTGAATTACATTATTTCCATCAGAACGAGAGGATTTCCCTAGCTGCACACCACGACAAACAATATGATCTGCTCAAGATGATGCATGTTCTAAACCAAGTAACTAATGCTTTTTAGTTTTTAATTTTAGACATATTTTAAATTACTTTAAGGTCTTCAAATGGATGACTACAAGACAAAAAGGTTTAGCCTGACATTTTAGACATGAACAGCTGACATTTAAATGAATAAGCACTGATTAATCATCAAATATATCTAGATGACAGTTATTACTAAGAAGAAGCAGAGTGCTCATATGGGGGATATTATTTAGTTGCTTTATTTTTGTAGGGCAGAAGTCATAACTTGCTATTAATTAGAAATTTTTACACTGATACTTTTTATTATGTTTTGGACATTGGAAAGTATCAAAATACTTTTGTGTTCATGTAAATAAAGATATTTATTTGAGAATGCCAAGATAGTACTGAAAGAAATACTGAAACAGTCGTTTGCTGTCCCATATCCAATTCCTTAAGTGTTCTTTTTAAACTGACATGGTTATTTTCAAACTGAATTGGTATTTGCTTGCTGTACTCTAGTAATTTTAAACCAAATTAAAATACAGGGTCTTGGAGTGTAACGCCAGGAAGCCTCCAGGTATTTGCTGGTTTACTCAGTCAAGAATATTTGTATTATAATGTACTTAAAAATAGTAAACTGAATGAACTGACTGAAATGAAAGAAGGCATAAATACAGAAAGGAGTTATGCTTAAGCTCCATTAAAAATAATTTTATTTAAAAGGAACTGCATATTACTAGAGATACATTTTTAAAAATATTAATAAAGCAGTGCAGCCAAATAAATAATATTTACTGGCTAGAAAGTTTGCTCTCTAAGCAGAGAAGGTTGGTGTTAAGTTCTCTAACACTTCTTCAATAAACAAATTTCTTTCAGATTACTTCCTTGGTCTCTTCTGAATTTGTCTCAGACAAGGGCTAAGTTCATTGCTGTGCACCTACAGCCTCCCCAAAAAGCTTAAGAAGAACATGGATGCAATCTGAGATTCTGGATTTGTGATTTATTGGAAAAAGTGCATAATTTATTGAATTCACAGTGTTCTACCCATATGTCTGAGTTTTATCAGATGTCTATGGTTTCATCAGAAGCAGCACATATATAAAACTTCAACAGTCCTGATTATATTTCATTAAAAAAACAATTTAAAGCAGTTTTGTTAATACAAACATGGATTTACTGTTAAGAGGTTTAGTATATGTCTGTGTTGCTGCCTGATAGGATTTCTTGATTAACATGGTACGTAAGAAATCATACTCTTAACACTATCTTCCTGCACAGCCACATTTGAATCAGGTAGCAAAATCGGAACCATGTCCTCCTGGAAACTGCTTGAATTTAGTAAACAAGCTAGAGCCCAAAAAGGAAAGTATCTAAGAAACAGATTCCTGCACCTTGATTTCTGACATAATAGGGACTTATACACACACCAGTATCAAGTGATTTAGTGCATGATAAACCTGAGTCTTTGTACATGTTAAAATGCTATTACTAATTCAGACTCAAAGGGACTTAAGACTTGCCTTATAAGAGAAGTTGTATCACTGCCTTTACAGATTGTATAATTTTTTATTTTAAAAGTTTCTTTAGGTGTAGTAGAGGAGTTCCAAGCAGGCAAGGACGTAACAGGGAGGAAGAAGTAACACAAAAATGCATAAACTTTTGACACTAATCTTTAACTAACGCATTGCACTTTGTGAAGATGAATTTGGTATACTTTATAATACCTGGGATGAGCAGGAACAGGTAGTTTCATGCACGGATCCATGGGATCTCCTTCCTAGATTTATCAGTGAATTTAAATCAAGAGCTTCCATGTATGTATTGAAAAGTATCTTACTGGAAACAAAAACAATATATAAAAACCCCTCAAACAATGACCACCTAATTAGGTGTGCTCCAGACACTGGAAATTTAAGAGGAATGCAGTCATTAAGCCTGAAAATAATGGAAAAATTTAGGCAAACTCTCACCCTAACCTCATAGACTCACTGCAGCCTTTTTTGCTTGTAAGATGCATGGCTTTTGAAGGCCTAAATGTTTTGATTTTTAACATCTGAAACACATCTAAGAGTGATAAGATGGGAGAGGTCTGGTACATTTCCCCCCATCTACTTGATGACAGAAAATAAATTAATAATAACATTTACTTTTCTCAATGAAATTTGCATTGAACACAGCTGCAGAAACTTTCCTGCTATATAAAATTCAGGTTATTCTTAAAAAGACAACTAGAAAATAAAAATAGTATGTGCTTAAACTATACTATAAAGGGTCTTTTGTAATGCTTCTTGAGGTATTTTTCCCTCATTTGACTTTCATAAAATAAATTGTCAGAAACTACTGAAATGCCAATGAAATATTTAGATACATTTAGAGTACCCTCTCACTGATTATGTAAGCAAAACACTGCCTACAGAACTTCAAATTAACTTATGCTAGAACACCTTGAATTCTTTTCACCAAATCAGATAAAAGAAAAAAAATATTTTTTCTCTTTCTAGAAATAGAAATTATAAGACATATGAATGTTTCTTTTTATGGCATATGTACAGATGAGAGAAAACTTCCTGAAATGCTCAATTGTTTATTCATCATCAAATGACAGAACCAAGCATTTGATTGATTACAGAGTGGAAATGAGCAGTTAAAAGAACAAACAAAATGAAGATATAAAAGTATGCTCAGAATATAAGCACTATTCTTATAAAGCATAACTATGACTTTAACTAAAGCTAATTTTGCTTCATTTAGCCTGATCAGAGTTTTTTTATTAGTAAGTATATGAACACTACTACCATCACTCTGAAGAATGATAAATGAATGTTTAGGTCTGAGAATGTAAGATGATGTAAGAATGCTTTTAAAGTAGCAACTCTTCTTGTCTGCTCCTAAATCAATTGCTTGTTATTATGTTATTTGGGAAATTTTTATTGGGATGGCCAAAGCTGTTAAAATGTGGTTGTTTCATAATTCAAAAAGCTAATGCCTCTGTGTCTAATATATATGTGTGTGTATGTATATCTATATAGATATATAGATATATAGATGTATAGATATATATCTGCTACCCAGCAGAGACAAATTCAAAAAATATATATAAAGAATTCAAGGAAAAACACCTATGGTTTCAAGCCATTCAGAAGGCCTAAACATAAATGAATTTGTATCAAAAGCCTTAGTACAAGTCCTAAGCATTAATATGAATGAGATCATTTAGGTAGTAATAGATAATGATTCAGAGAGAACTACTGCACACAACAGGATGACAGTGAGATGAGCAAATCATGATCAGTAAGAAATCCTCTAAGGGAAACAGGGCTTTCTTTACTCTTTCGTGCCTTATTAGATGGAACAGATAAAAAGCACTAAGAAAGATGAAGAATTTGGGAGAATGGGATGTGTGCCTATAGGTTTCTGTACATGCATTAGTGTTGCAGAAGAACTGTCAGAATAAGAATTTTATATCAGAACAGCTTTTTTTAACACTGATACTGGTAACAAAGTTGTTTAGCAAAAAAATCTAGGTCATGCATGGAAATGAAACATACGCAGCTGCTAGACGGCACTAAAATGGGCATGTCCATTAAAAAGTGCAGGGTACTAAAATTTTAAATGCTGATCACTATAATTTTATTATTATTTTTATTGCATTATGGTTACATTACTGTTATTACAAGTTTCAACCCTTCCAGAGCTCTGTGGTAACAGAAACAATAGTTGTTGCCCCAAGGAGTTTGCATTGTAAATTAAATTAAAGATAGCAGGTATGTGAGACAAGCAAATCAATGGAGTGGGAAAGAATAATGCAATTGAATAGGTCATTTTAACACAAAATGGCTGTTTATGAACTATTTAGCTGTAATAATCAGCCATCTGCCTTGCCATTTTCAGGCTGCAGTTTTTTGGATATATTTAAGGGGAGTAAAAGTATGACAAGTTGTTGGCTCTATATACAACTGAGCTTAACCTGTGTGAAAGAGAAAAAAAGAAAAAGTAATCTTTTTTGTAGGAGGAGACAGAACTCTACTCCGTATTTTCAGAGTTAGAGGTGAACCTTGTAAATGTAATATTATACTAAAAATAGAGTTAGCTTTAGAGATTACAGAGAAGGTAATAGGCTTAATTTATGATACTATCCCCTGAGGTGTCTCGGTTTCATGTGGGATAAAGTTAATTTTCTTCTTAGTAGCTGGTACAGTGCTGTGTTTTGGATTTAGGATGAGAATAATGTTAAGACACCAATGTTTTAGTTGTTGCTATGCAGCATTTACACTTAATTAACCACTTATTCTGCTTCTCACACCACCTCACCAGCTGGAGGGAGGGGTGGGGGGATGGGGCATAAGAAGCTGGGAGGGGACACAGCTAGGACAGTGGAACCAAACAACCCAAGAGATATTCCAGATCATACGATGCCACACTCAGTGTATAAACTAGGGGGAAAGCTATCGAGGGACGACTGCTCATGAGCTGGTTGGGCATCGTTTGGCGGTTTTCCTGTTTTAACTTTTACACTTTGAAACTCAGATACGATATTTTTGTTACTACATCTGCAATCATAAGCTTAAATAAAAATGAAGAAAGCAAAACCAATAAAAAAAATTAGAAACACCTCTGACTGATGTCTTCTTACAAAAAAAAAGTACACTTTTTCGCCCTTTCAGAATTATCCCCTTTCTCTTCTTTTCTTGCAAGCAGACAACTTTTAAAGTAAAACCAGAGTGATTTAACAATTTAACATCGTTGTATCTGAGTAGTAGAAAGAAAATGATGGAGATAGCCTTTTCTACATTAAATTCAGGTGTAAAGGTTGAAGTAGCCAACAGGGAAGAAAAAGCTGTAAAATTATACAGTGGTTTGCTGCATCAGTAGATATCTTGAAGGAATACTGTTCCAATGAAAACTGTGGATTATCACCTCAGCTCCCTAATGTTTACATTTAAAAAGGAAGAATGGAATGTACTATGCAGTACTTACCAAAAACTTGAAGAAATGTCTGTTTTTTATCATTTCCTGCTTTGTTTTTAGCATTACAGATATAAGGACCCGCATCACTGTTCTTTATATCTTTTATTGTTAGTTCTGCATTGCTTCCTCTTAGCATGTATTTTTCATTTTCTTCAATAAGTTTACCATTCCTAAAAAAATAAGAACAATGTAAAAATCAACCAGTAGGTTCCAAACTCTGAAGCAATGTGCTGTGAATGCATCAATATGTTGAAAATAATTTTTGAGGGAAGAGACTTCTATTATGCTCAAAAATGCAATACCTCACTTAGTATAAACTGGCAGCATGCATAGAAGGGAGTCGATTTTAGCATAACCAATACTGTTCTACAGGATGAGTGTCTTTTCATAAGAAGGTGCACATTCTAGACACAAAGCATTCTGAACTGCACTTTCATGTCCAAGACCCTGGCTTCATAAATTTATTGTCATGTTCTAAAAATATATACATATTGAAAATGCTGTATCTTTATTCTTAAATGTTCAATATTAACTTAGTGTTATAAAAATGCTTGTGAATAGAACATGCAGCTTACACTCAAAGAAGTGCAGAAGTAAACTGGTTAGACACACATACCTGTACATGAGCCACATTTAAAAGCAAATTAACTAAGTGTAACTGTTGCACTTCACATAAGTAACAATGTACCAACTTAGAAAACATATTTTAAATCTCACACAAGTGAAGACTATTGGCACAAGAAACCCTTCCCAATTATTTCCTCCCAGTTGTTGTTGGCTAGCCACAACTTAGTAAGCAAGCATATCTCCAGATGTTAGAAAGAATTCTGATCAGATGGTACAGAATAAAACCTGTGAACAACTCTGAGGGTTGACCAAGGACCGGTCCCTTTGAGCATGTTGGCATATGCAGTGTCCTCAAAACAGCTCCCTTTTCAAGCATGGATTTTTAACTTTTTTAATTTCTTCTCATTCTGCCTAGTTTGCTGCAAGCTCCTTTTGATCTTATTTATGTTGAATCAACATCCCCTTCTCACAAGCACACACGTATAAAATTGCCTGATCTTCATAAGCACTGATAATCTTGCTGACAATTCCAACCTCTTGAAAACTATTTAACTATTTATAAAATGAAACCAATATGCGTTACTGAAATATTCTCTTCCATTCAATATGCCTAGTTTAGAATATACAGTTTTATTTCAAGATTGAAGCAACAATGATTTTCATGTCCTTCTCACATAATACTGATAACTATGCAGATTTCATACTTTATAAAATTATATTTTCCCTAAAAGAAAATACTGCTTCTTTCCTGGGAACATTAATATTGTTGATAGGATTTCCCTGGCATCTATATAGCTTATATTTTAGTGTCATTTTTGTAAATAACTAGTCCATTTACCTGTCTACATCAAGACATTACTGTGATACTATCATCTCCTTTCCTAAGCAAATCATAGGAATTGTTTTGCAGAACAGAAGAGATCTAATTTTCCATAGTTGGTTTCACCAAAAAATTTAGTGATTTATGTTAAGAGACAGAAGTCTATAATCAAGGTAAGATGTAGCTTCCAAATGCCTGTTATTATAAGTGTCCCCTATATCTATGACAATTTCTGAGCAGAAATGAGATTTATAAACATTTCCCTGGACCCTCTACTGAACAGGAGAGATTCAGATTAATGTTCTGATGTTGGAGAACAGGAAAGCATAAATAACACATTAAAAGTGGATTATTTCTTTTGTCAGATAATTCCATGTCCTGTCAGTAAAGATAAGGGGATTGATCCATCTAAACTTTACTAGTATAAATTATCTCCACAAACATAAACAATCATAATTTTTCAGCAGGACTATTCACATGAGTAAAGATTTCCAGTTCTTGACCTGTATCTTTGTATCTTTATCTTTCAGTTCAGGCTAATTTAAGTCTATTAGTGTATTGCTTATCAGAGTGTATGCTTTATACTAATGTAATCAGGTTCAATAAAGATATCAGTTAAGTGGTGAACGAATTAGACTCTCTCGGTCCATGAAATATCAACAAAGTAAACATGCATACTAAGTACAGCAGCAACTAAACCTTACTAACCCTTCTTGACTAGGTATTTCAAACTGACTAATTTGTAAGTGAACTAATGCTTTTTTTCTTTTTTAAGTAGATTGACACATCAGTTAAGATGCCTCCGTTTCTTAAACATTGTCATCACTTGGAAATGAAATGGTAGATGCAAATAGTTAAAGCTTTTCCACATTAGCTACTGTCTTAAGGAGCTTAAAGTTTGAAACTACTGTTTTGTCCAGAATCTTGCTTGAAGTCAACACTGTCATTTATTTTAAAAATACTTTTATTTTTTCATGACCTAGGTCATGAACCTGATGAAACTGTTCAATCGGTTCACGGGATGCAATTCCACTTGTTTGTTAGAAAAGAAACACATAAATTCGAAGTTAATTTACATTCAACATCAAATAGTACACTAAACAGAAGGAAATTTGGAGTATGACAAGTTGGCCATTAGTACTGATAAATCAATTCAATTAGGTCCTCAATGTATGACAAGCATTTTAATATTAGGTAAATCAGTTTTGACAGACTTTCTTATTACTGATAATGCTTTCTAGATTTTTCTCAAGATCAAGAAAGATTATATTCATCTAGTTTTCCTATGCTAAGCCTAATTTCTAAAGGTAAGGCATCTAAAATATTCTAGGAAACTAAAGTCTTTATCTTGACATATCTGCAAAATAAGTTGAAGGGCAAGGAGAATATATCAACTGATTTTGAATCCTTTTAACCAGCTACCTATATGTGAGTGAAAAGGGACCTGAACAGGTCAGGACAGAATGCTCAGAGATTTGATGCAGAAATTTAGTACTGGAGAACAATGTAGAATAAAGTTGGATTCTACTAGAAGAAATAATGTAGCTCCTCCCATTTTTTTTCCTTATTTGCATATCAATAATAATATCTTGTCATTGACACCAGGAGCCTTTTCCACCTGCCACTTTACAATATCTCACTGTCAGCAAATAAAAAAGAAACAATATTTTCAACTGCCAAGAATTTATAGCCTAATAAGGCAAAATAAAAACACAGTGAAAGGGGTGAAGAAAACCCCAACAAAGCAAGCAAACAAACAAAAAAGCACCAGCAGGGAAGGGAGGTACATAAGTCAATATTCCTCACTATATGATAGCTCCCAAAATAGGAGCAGAACAGAAGCTTCCACATTTAAGATTCAGTAACCAGTACACAAGCCTGTTAAGCTTTTGAAAATCTTTAGAAAAGATACTTAATGAATGGTTTAAAAAAGTCAGCTGCCTCAGGGGCTGGCAAACCAAAAGAAAATCCTTCAGTAGACGGATCGATAGACACAAAGTCTGTGTCTTTCCAAGACGTTTAGCCTGTGTAAATACTGTAATATTTATAAAATATTGACAGAAACCCACAAGTGTAAACAAGGATATTCACAAGCTGTGCAAATTTATGCATTCTTTTTTAACAGCATAAAACATTAATGTTGGCTGTCTTACATCTTGCAACAAGACCATTTATGGTACACAATTTCAGACAACTTTTAAGAATTCTGGCTGGTAAGACAGACATTGTAAAAAATTACTTTAAAGACATTGAACTATCAGAACAGTCAACCTTCATTTGATTCACTATCCATTTTTTAATCTGGGCTCTGCATATTTTGTTTTCCTTTTTCTTCACTAGATTTTTAATTCTAAGCCACATGATGGAATTAACTTCGCATTCTATGTATTTGCATATCCTGAGATTCAAATTGCACAAGGGAAAAATTTAAAACCACGTATGATTTTTGGCATGTTAAGATGTAGGTTGTCAGTCAAAGGAAGCTAATATTAAAAATGAATCCAACATTGTTCGAAGATTCCAAAGGAGATTAAGAATTTATGGCAATCTATTTTATGTCCTTCTATGAAAATGTAGTGACCTTTTAATTCACCTGAAATAATGTAAGTAGATGCAAATTACTCAGGTCTAAAATAGAAAAGGGCACTGGTGTGAGGTGTCTGAGATATTTTATATCCCAGGACTGATACATGTGTCTTTGTTAAAATTGAAAGAACATAGAGTTTATGAATATTTATTTTTTTTACAAATGTTATATGGTATAAGTGTTCCCAAATGATACAGTTATATTATCTTCATGTTATCGATAACATCAAAAAGCACACATGAGCTTTAAAACTGGTTCCATTTTCAAAACTTATTACATTTTTAAAATTACATAAACCACCTTGAAACTCAATTCACTAAAACATTTCCATATCCTGTGGGTGTCTAAAGCAATACCTCCTTATGAATCTCATTGAAATGGAGAGTTAGGGTTAGACTATTTTTACAGATGGGGAAAATGTTATCTTTGTTATCACTACTGCTGATCTGTATTGATATCTATTGCATAACTGCATATGTTTTTACCTGATGCATTCATGTGCAGAAGTTGTGAGACTCTTGCTTGTATTGAGATACAGACTCATTGCTTCAGCTTTATTTGTTTCCACGTAGATGTGAAAAATCATGTCAGTATGCTATTTTAGTTACTTATATTTATCTCACTTCCTGGTAACCTGAGTGCAACTGTATTTGTTCATTCACTTACTAATGCTGAATCTAAGCTTTACAAGTCAGAACAGAAATGGACAGCAATGCTCCTAAAACCAGTAAAAAAATTAAGGTTGCCCAGCTTAATAGACCATGATAGAATATTATGACACATTAAAACAATGTGCTCTGATGTGCAGACCTCAACTAAACTTACCTGTACCAACTGATTTCAGGTGGAGGTGATCCAGTGGCTCTACAGAATAAAGTTAGTGCCTCTCCTCGATCTGCAGTGGCATTAAAAGATTTCTGTAGCAGAGTAATTGCTGGGGGAACTGAAAAATAAAACAGTATGTCCTGTTAATGGAAAATAAATTATTTTGTGTTTCTAGAAAAAACTAAAACACAGGACAGGATCTTTCGCTAACTTTGGAATTTATAATTATACTTAGGAATCAAGCTACAATATGAAACACTGATACTAGTATTTCCTCACTTTTCTTAAACACGAGAATTTTAATCATTATCAGGTCTATTTTTCACTAGAATATTTTTTTAAAGTCTTTTTAAGCAGTTCTTCAATCTTTTTTTGCAGAACATTTTAAAGTTCTGTATGTCTAAAGCTAGACATAGCATGTATAAGACATAATAAAGTTATGATGATCACTAATTTAACTACCTTTATCTTTAATCTTTTCTTTTAAAACAGGTGCCAGTATGTAGTAGTCTTTCATCACTGGCCTTGCAGTACTGATTCATAGCTCTGCGGGCCAATAATGAAAGACCTGTAACAACAGGAGAGACACTAGAGGCAAGTACGGCAGTCCAGTCTTCACCACAGATAACAAAAATTGCAACTAGTGTGAACTGTATTACTAGATATTACAATCTGAAATTCAGTCTTCCAGTGATTGTCAATGTTCTGTAAATGATTAAAAACAATAATCCAGGTTTTACATATATATCATTTACAGTAATATAATGAAATGCAATTAATTCTATTTACATGATGTATTTTTAAAAAATATTAAGAATTACATTTATAGGAAAGTACTATGAAGCAGACATGACAACTATATTACCCAGTTCAGTCATGGTATTTTAGAAGCTGACGTATTTTAAAATAGGCTATGATAATCAAGTAATGCAAGAAGTCAATCTGACATCTTTTACTGCTTACCATTCACAATAACAATTATGTCCCTAAAGTCAATTTCTCCTCTTGCTTCCACTCTTCCTTCACATCTGTATACTCCTTCATCACTTTTATTGATGTTAAGAATTTGGAGATTATTGTTTGCTAATACAGCAAATCGATCTAAAAAGGCAAATAAGAGATGAAGTGGTGTTACTAAACCAAGACAGCATGCAGAACACTAACTTGAGTAGTATTAATGTACTTTCTCTATAAAATCAGAATGCTTATTGACAAAACACTCTTTAATTTAAAAGTAAAATGTCAGCCAAGTAATTTGTTTTTTTTTTTTTTTTCCCCAGTCCAAAATACATTGCCATTTCCTAAAATTCCATCTGG
This sequence comes from Melopsittacus undulatus, assembly GCF_012275295.1. NCBI lineage: Eukaryota > Metazoa > Chordata > Aves > Psittaciformes > Psittaculidae > Melopsittacus > Melopsittacus undulatus. The sequence goes on from NC_047528.1 coordinate 98,026,092, forward strand.
ATTTTCTATCCATAACTTCCTGCTTACTCTGAGGAGTCATAAAATATAAGTTAAATTTATAAATTACTGCAAAATGAGTAGAATATTCATGAACACCTACGTAGAATTTAAAAAAGATTAGAGATGGAAAAAAAGATAAATCAAACCATTTATAATAAAATAAGAAAATGCTTCTTCTCTCACTATCTATATTAAGCAACTTCGTGCCCATTTTATGGCACTATGCTTATTCATTTCTCAGCTTGCTTTTCCTCCTTTGCTCATTCACTAATACTCAGTCATTAATGTATCTTGCCATAGTTCAACACTTCACATAAATTGGTATGAAGACATAATCCAACAAAGCAGTCTACCTTCTGCAGAGTGCAGCATAAACTGAAATTCAATGGACTTTATGAGTATCTCAAGTTAATTGAAAAAATCAGATTCTGAATACATGTGCATGCACTTTCCTGCACATGCAGCAGCAAAATTATAGCCTGGAAGAGTAAACTGAATCTGAATTTATTTTATTCTTTCCTTTATGTCTAAACTAGTATATTGGGTTTACATGTCAAGACATTGGCAGCAGGAGGGCTGCAGGGCAGCCTCTGTGAGAAGTGACTGGGGCTACCCTGCTCTGGATCCAGACAGATCCAATGGACCCACTGTAGGGCACAGCTGAGCCCTGCAGACAATGGTGGTGCCTGCAAAGGCCTGGTGGAGGAAGGGAAAAAATAACAATGTGCTCAAAAGCCGAGAGGCAGGAACGAGGAAAACATGACAGAAACAGCCCTGCAAGCACCAAGCTGAGAGAAGGCGCAAGAAGTGCTCTAGGCAGCAGAGCTGAGACCTCCTGCAGCCCCATGAGAAAGCATGATAGAACAGATATCCACACTGCAGTCTGTGGAAGACCCCATGCTGGAGCAAGTTTATCCTGAACTACTACACCTCATGGGAAGAACTCATGCTGGAGCCATTATGGACTGACCACAAGCCCATTGCCCATTTCCCTGTACTGCCTGGGATGCAGGAAGTAGAGAAGTCAAAAATGAGAAGTGAAATTGAGCCTGTGAAAAAGAAAGGGGGTGATGCTGCATTACTTCTCTTTCTGTTTCACCATCCATCTCTATTTAACAATAAATTCAAGTAATTTCCCCTCACTCAAATCCATTTTGCCTGTGCTGGTAATTGGTGAGTGATCTCTCTGTCTTTATCTTGAACCATGAGCTTTTTAACCTCATTTTCTCCCCTGGTACTGTTGTATTGCGTTTAAGTGGCAAGGTTTTGCCGGTTGTGTGGGAGGCTACGGGTTTGGATTCTGCTAGAAGCTTCCCCCATGTCTGATAGAGTCAATGCCAGCCGACTCCAAGACTCACTGCAAGCCCATCAGTGAAGGTGGTAGCATCTCTGGAATAACACAGTTGAGAAAAGGGAAAAGTTACTGAACAGGAGAGGAGTGAGAGTATGTGAGAAACAGCTCTGCAGACACCAAAGTCAGTGCAGAAGGAGGAAGAGATGCTTCAGGTGACAGACAGATTCCCCAGCAGCCTGTGGTGTAGACCATGGTGAGGTAGGCTGTGCCCCTGCAGCACATGGAGGTCTATATCAGAGCAGATCTCCACCTGCAGCCCATGGAGGACTCCACACTAGAACAGGGGAATGCCTGAAGGAAGCTGTGACCCAGTGGGGAGCCTGTCCTGGAGCAGGCTCCTGGCAGGACCAGTGGCTGGCCCTGTGGAGTTAGGAGCTGGATCAGGTTTGCTGCAGGACTTGTAACCTGCGGGGGCTCCATGCTGGAGCAATCTGTTCCTGAAGGACTGCACTCCATGGAAAGGACCCATGCTGGAGCAGTTAATGAAAAACTGCAGCCTGTGGGAAGGACTCACATTTGAGAAGTTTGTGGAGGATTCTCCCCTGGGAAGAGAGGGTTTCAAGGGACCCCACACTGGAGCAGAGGAAGAGTGTGAGGAGTCCTCCCCCTAGGGAAGGAGTAGCAGAGACAATCTGTGATGAACTGACCACAGTCCCCATTCTCTGTCCACTGTGCTGGTGGTGAGCCCAGAGAACAAGGGAGGGATGGGGGGACTGTGTTTTTTAAGATTTGGGTTTACTTTTCGTTATCCTACTCTTACCTGATTGGTAATACATTAGTTTTCCCCAACACTGAGCCTTTCATTGTATTTTTTCTCCCTTGTCCAGCTGAGGAGGAGAGTAACAGAGCAGCAGTGATGGGCACCTAGCATCCAGGTAGGCTCAACCCAGGGTGCCTGTTGAGGAGGATGAGACAGTGGCTGCGTGGGTGCCTTGAAGCTGGCCAAGGTCAACCCACTGTAACTAGTAAAATTAATGGACTGTTTTGAGGAGAATTACTTCCTGCATTTCACTGTATGTGTTTTTTTTTAACAACCTGCATACTTGTTACTGAGCTTTCTTGTTCTATTTGAATCAGTGTCATTCTATCAGTATTGGAGGATGATAACATTTACTAGCAATTTACTAGTTTTAACTAGCAATCAAGTGTCATTTTTTCACTTTGCTTTCCTTTTTGATTCTGATAGATTTTTAAAGCATGCTAGATTTCTCACAACACAGATATTCCAAAACAGTGATAACACCTGGTAGAAAAGCTTTTACATAGTTATACAACTAAGAGTCTATTCAAAGAGCATACATAGATACATAGCTACAAATAAAACAACTTTTTATGCTGAGTTCTATTTCATTACCAAGTACTCTATCAGAAAATTAAGACAAATAGAAAAATAAAATTTAATTATACTTCACCTGATAGAGGTTTACAGGATAGCAATGTCCTCAACACATTTACACTAATTATGTCTAGTTTATTAAAGAAACGCTTGAACATTAATGCTATTTCACACACTACCACAAATTATAAAATCTTTTTCTTTCCTGTCCCTACACAATTCTAAGAAAGCTGTGCTTTATAAAGGTGAAAGGTAGCCAGTCTTTAAGCACTGACAACATTTTTCTTTTGTTAACAAATATTTAATGTACAAGATGAACAAGAGGACTGGAAACTACCCTAATTTCTTAATGTTTTATTCTTCTGTAGGCTTGTTAAAGAATAGTTCATGCTGCTGTAAAAATGCCCCCAAGAATATATAATGATACTATTCAGCGGGAATAAATTCTACATAGACCATGTGGGTCAACAAATGCACTGAAACCTTGACAGGAAAAGGTTAGATCTTGTTAGACCACTATTCATATGTAGTGTGGAACATCAAGTTGATTCAAAGCAGTAGAATAAATTGTTAACACAACATGAACTATTAAGATGTTGTGCACACAAAGAATGTTAATGTTCACTGTCCCATGGTTATCCTAATAAAAACTGTCCCCTATATTAAACAGATTACAGTTGGTAGATGTGGACAATGACTCAGCAATACACTCCTCCAGCTCACTGCTATGTTCTGGACTCAACTCACTCAACTTCAAATGCCTAATTTAGAAGAACAGTCACACCACCTTTTGCTTCAGTCAGATCAGACATTAAGTGGTATGGATGGCAAGAGGGATTACTCATGTCTTTTCAGTTCCTCATAATCAGAGCTTGAGGAAGTTTTGGCTTATGATATGCAAATTTTACTGTATTCTAGGGCATATACCAGGCTGGAACTCACAACGTCTAACAAAAAGGTTAGGCACAGCTGTTCATTCTAAGACTAGGACATGACTAAAGACCTGTTGAATTAAAAATTAAAACTTTCAGAAAAAAAAAAAGAAAACTAAGACTCCTAAGAAACATGTCCCTCATACAACCAAATCTGTAATTCTTTTCAGGGAGGACTGTAATTTCTTCTTTTAGACCAAATGTAAACACAGCATGTTGACGATCTTAAACACGATTATCTCTGAGATGACATTCAGTTGAGATCACACTAAACTGAGAAGCAGCAGAACTGGATGGCCACAGCCTACCCATGATCTAGAGAGTTAGTCTGGCTGTTTTGAAGTCTGTTTTATCTAGTCTTTCAGAGTAAGAGAGAATGTTTTTTTTTTTATGGACCACATCAGTCATAACATGCAGCTCTCTAGAACTACAATTAGATGGATTTTCAAAAAATAAATTTTGAGAGCTTTCTAGATCCTTCTGTCATACAAAAACTGATCTTGAAGAGAACCATCTTGCACATTAAAAATAGCAATGTAAGGAAAAAAAAAACAATAAAACCACTAATAAAATTACATTATACTGAGAATATAAAAGCATACAGAAAACATGTAGGATGAACCAGTCCCCAATATTTTCTATCCAGCTGTATACAAGTTACAATTTTGCATATGCACTATAGTTACATACCACACCTACACTACATTTATAGATTACTGCTACTCTCATAGTTAAATTCTGACATACCTTAGTGATCTAAGCAGTGAGAGAATAAAATGTGCGTGATTGTATAGATTGTATTATATGTTAACACAGGTGTCCTAAGGCGAGCTCAGGGAGAATGGAAACCTCCCATGGAGCACAAGGGCAAAAGCTTGCTTGATCTTGATTTTCAGTAAGAATACAGATCATGAAAGCGGGGCCTCATGATCCTTCTGGCTTTTGGGGTTTTAAGCAGGAGGTGTCAGAAAAGTTACCACAGGGATAATTGGCTTGTGGCAGCCAAGCGTTCATAGTGACGTCGCTTTTTGATCCTTTGATGTTGGCTCTTCCTGTCATTGAGAAGCAGAATTCACCAAGCGTTGGACTGTTCACCCACTAATAGGGAACGTGAGCTGGGCTTGGACCATTGTGAGACAGGTTAGTTTTATCCTACTGATGATGTGTTGTTGCAATAGTAATCCTGCTCAGTATGAGAGGAACGCGCGCTTGGCTGAGAAGCCACTAGTGAGAGGCTACCATCTGAGGGTTTATGACTGAATGCCTCTAAGTCAGAATCCCTCCTAGACATAGCGATACCACAGCGCTGCTGGTGCCTCGGTGGGTTCGCAACAGCAGTCTCTCAAGACTGACCCAGGAAATTACAGTCTTGCTCAGAACATAGGAGAAGGAAAACTCCCATCTTCAAACCTGGGCTGATGGAGCTCATCTAGCCTTGTATGGTCTTCCATCTAAGAGAAGGACACTCTTACAAAACATATGACCTGCGGACTTTGCTGTCACTGTCCTAGCTCGCTAGGCCGTGGCAGTTAAACCTCAGGTGTAAAGAGTGGGGTCAGTTCTGTGCCAGCTGCACCTCACCTAAACAATCCACTGCACAGGCTGGAAGGGCTTGCTGGAAGGGTCGAATCGGTAGGTGACAAGGTGCATGGGAAGTTGCAGATCCAACCTTGCATGTGGGTGGACCAACACATGGGTAGCTTGAGATTACTCAGGAGATGTCAGTTGTGGTTGGACACTCCCTGATTGCTTAAGCACCCTTTCCAAACCAGATTTGCATATCTCACTCGCCCTTGGTCATTGTGCTTGTAGTAAGCGTGGTTAAGGCCCTTCCCCAAATCTTTGCTCATGAAGCCAAGCCATCAATTATATGTAGATGTAATATATGTTAATACGTATATGCAGCATATACATATTAACAGGGTAGCCCTGCCTTCTTCTAAGGTCAACTTCAACTATAAACTGATATACAAATGTCTGTACATCAAATTTCTCTACTTGCTTTAAGCAATGTAGAATGAGTTGCATTTAATGTCCTCTGAAGTCCCAGAATTGTGCAGAAACAGAGTAAGTCACTTAGGGCTCCAGATAAGACCTGGTTGATGAAATAAATCCCAATCACTTTCATAGCTAATAAAATGTCCCTGACTCCCATACAATGGAATTATGAATCATGACAATTTTGCTCTTGGTAACAATAAAGACAACCTTTGAACATTCCCAGAAAATGATGCTTTACATATTGCCCTATTAAACCTTAAACAACGCAAGACCAGAAAGACTTTTGGAGGTCATTGTTCATCTAGATTTCTTCCGTTTGATTTTTTTCTTTTATGAAATAATAATGGCCAGATACCCCCACAATTTCATACTTCCATCTCTGTCTGCAGAACTCAAAAGAGAATACAAATCCTAGCAATCTAGCAATGGAGCATATAAGGTTTTAGAAACAAACAGAAAGTTACTCAGAATGATGAGAAGGTATTTTATCTACAGCTATTTTAGATATAGACCTACTATACAGGAAAAAATCTTTAAATCTGTACACCTGATTTTGTGTACAGGCCTTCTGGGAGAAGAAACTGGTCTTCTGTTGTACTGGAACATACAAATATAGCTACTAGTAACTGCCAAGAATTTGCAAAGCTGAAATAGTCAAAAGTCTGTGCTACAAAAATCATAGAATCATAGAATAGTTAGGGTTGGAAAGGATCTTAAGATCATCTAGTTCCAACCCCCCTGCCATCGGCAGGGACACCTCACACTAAACCATATCACCCAAGGCTTCGTCCAGCCTGGCCTTGAAAATCAGGAGAGCTCACTCAATCCTGGATTCACAATTCACCTTGATCAAGTTTATGTTCCATTTCACATCAATAAAATGGGGAATCTTTGTACAATTAAGGACAAGAGCATCCACAGGAGCATGATTTCTATCATTTTATAAATAAATACTTGATTTTCAAAAATCCTACAGGTTATAACATTTAAAATGGAAGAATGGTCAATAATATAACAAAAAAGCCATGAAATCAAAGCACTGAAATTATCCGATGTTTTTCTATTACATCAGTGCTAGAATGCTTAAAATAGAAGCTGCTTTCTCATGTCCCCCAAACTAACTGCAATACACAAGCCAATTTGGATATGAAATTATTCAGCATTTTAGCTTACTATGAACTAAAGCCCAACAGTTATTTACTTCTATTTTTAATAGATGCCATTTAAAATAGACAAATTTCATGTTATTTAAAGTTATGGATAAAGGTTATGGGTACAGATCCTTCATAGCAGATTTTGAAGCTGGAAATGTAACATAAACCAGAGTCACTTTATCACCCAATGCCTGAAAAAAAAATCTTAACTGTAAGAATTTGACTATGCCCTTTTCCCACCTGCAGTACAAACCCATATATATCTGTAGCCAAAACTCACAAAGTTCACAATGCCTTATTTTCAAATGATTTAAAATGCTGCTTCCTGCCAGGCATGACTGGGATCTTATCTGGATAATACTTTAGAAAAGAACACAAGAAAACTATTCTGGTATTTAAATTAGAACTCGTTTCTATCGTTGTACCTTTTTAAATTTCAAGCACTGTGAAAGAAAATGGTTAAAGAGACAAGATGACACACTAAAATTTAAAAATTCCTAATTTTCAAAATGTATGATTTTGAAAAAGAAAGGAAATTTTGCTTTATTCCTTTGTTAATCCAACAGCACCAAACTTGATTGGAAACACAAAATGAAAATAATGAAAATTTTGTGACAGATCTTTGATGCAGTTTTACTTTTTCAAGCTCTCAGCTGCATTCTGTGCACAGTGAAGTTTTATCTGTGCATGCTTTAAAAACTTATTCAGTCCTATAAGGCAGCTCATGAAGAGATCCTGTAAACAAGTTCCCAGCAATCTTTTGGGTATTTGGACCCTCATAATACATCTAGACAAAATTCCCAACTGGAAAAAATGATACCTGAAGGAACCCATTGCATATGGATTCTCTATAGAGACCACATGACTTGGTGAAATTCTGCTTATGACGACAGGATAATCAAAATCCTCCATTATAATGTGATGAGTCTTCTTTTACAATAATATTTTAAAATTAATTAGAATGTATAACTTAAAGAGTTACCAAAATACTAACTGTCAGCAATAGTTGTGACTTCCTCATTCCGATATAACCAGCTGACAACAGGAGCAGGTGAACTAGTAACATGACAAACAACTTCTGCATCTTCTCCCTGCCTGAACTCTTGTGGAGATACTATATCTTGGAAAGTGAGTTTTTCTGAAAAGGAAGAAAACAGAACATAGTAAGTGTGTTCCAGTTCACTTAGCATTGAAATGATATGTGATACCAAATCAGATAAAGATGATTATTAAACATTCTCATTGTGATAATACAGATTTTTTTTCCATAATTTAATTGTTCCAGGTAGGACTCAAGTGGTCCTGGACACATGACTTCCACTCTGTAGGAATTACTTCACAATAATTTAGCATTATGAAAACTTTTATTTATCTAAAATAAGCATGTTTTATAAATACATTTTCCATTATTACAGAGCACAGTTTTGAACCCCCATTTGTTTAGACGTTTATATATTCAGGTTAATAGTCTATTTATTCTGTTGTCTATTTACTCATGATCTTATCACTGAATTAAAACCTCATATTTTTATTCTATTGAAATTTCTATCAAAACAACCAAAATTATTTGGAAGAGTCTCTTCAAAAAGGTAGAACTTCAGGCTCATTGACTGTGAAAAACATCAGCTGAATAAAACAAAATTTTAAAAGCCAGTGGGAAGCTGCATGGAAAAAAAAACTTAGTATTGTTAAGTCATAAGAAATTGTAGCATTTTTGGTGGGGAGTAACAAGATATTCTTAGGCCTGATGAGGCTTTTAATTTTTCCAACCCCAAATAACCAAACTTGATATTTAATTTTATTAGTGGCCTGAATAAGTTCTGTATTATTAGAATTTAATGTTAGAAGTTCAAACGATATTAATCCATGATGTTATACAATATCTAAGGCAGAAACAAATTTGGAAGATTGCACGAAGAATAAGCAAACTGACCTATGTTCTTTAGGATCGGAAACTGCCAACTACATTTTAGGGAGCAGTTTGGAGAACGTAAGTCAGGGATGCGATTCCACCTCCACTTTTTTGTATCGGTAAAAGTGTAGGCTCAAATAATCCACAGTTCCCATAGCAGAGGGAGCACACTTTTGTTATACACATCTCTTATATACTTCTATAAATTATTTTTATTAAATATTTGAAGAATGTGACCTTATGTAAGTCAGAAGAAAAATTCTCACAGACATCAGTGAGTACTGAACCAGATCCTAGTATCCTGCTTTTTCCTTACAATACATCATAAACACAAACAATGAAACCTTTATATGACTGTTGCCACAAATCTTCATATATCTTGTATAGGTCTTTATGTTTATCTAGCCTCAGAATTCTTAAAATTACCACATTCAAACATTTCAAAAGATTTCAACCTTGTTCAGCAGTTTGCTAATGGAGTGACTGGCAGTTTTAAGCATACAAATGAATTCCACAAAACCTGAAATCCTTTGAACTGCCAATTTTCAAGCCATCATGTGATCACTTGCAACTGCTATCACCATTTTAACAGTTGTTTTATCAATACTTTTCCTTAAATTGTATTTTTTTTCATTATCCTAGGTATCTGTACCTTTCAGAAGTAGTGCTTTATGATTCTACTCTGAATTTTCTGTCCATTGCAATTCCTTAGTGCTCACCCCATCCATAAATAAATTTTATGACTATTAAAAAGCTATTCTCCAAAGAAATTGGAGAATAATTCAGGTGAAAGGCTGCTAGCAATGGCCTACTCTTTCACCAACAAAATCGTGCCTTCTATCTTCACTATATACTATTTTAATGCACTGCTTTTGATTGATCTAAAGAATACAGTGCAATGTAAAGTCATTTAACTAATCTGAAGAACAACCCACAGCCAAACAAAAAAAACTCTCAGAAAATCTCTTGCCACAATAAAATGTACTTATTTTTCAAATATACTCCTCAATTACTTATTTGCATTTGAAATGCATTTTGGATATCACCGTAAGCTTCAACTCCTTATGGAAAAATGCCATTGTAAGGCCAAGAATAGGAAAAGACTGACATAAAAAACCCTAATGCAGTCTAAAATCCACCTTTTAATGATATATGTTGCACTTCCTGCTCTTTTACTTATGCACGTATTTATAGCATTTTGTAGATATTTTTGTAATTAAGAATTAGGTTCATATAACTTTTTCTCATACTTCCTGTTTTCCATAAGGGACATACAGTGCACTCTCATAAGATAGCATCCTAAGGAAAAGTGATCTATAATATTATAAAGTAGCCATTCATTTCATTTAAGTCTTTGTTGTAGTATCTACTAACTAATCTGCAGGAGATACAATTACTTGGAAGATAAGGTTCAGAGCCTAGAAAGATATTTTGTATAGGCTTTACTTTTTCAATAGCAGTGGCTTTTAAAACATAGTCTTTCATTTGATAATATTTTACTTACGATATATTTCCAAAACAACAGTAGCTTCTTGAGTTTGTCCTTTAGAATCTGATGCTTGACATCGATATATACCAGCATCTTCTATATCTGCATTGTAAATGGTTAGACGTGATCGAACACCTTCTTTCTGAACAACCACTCTTTGACTAGAAACAATCTTCTCTCCTTGTGGATTGTACCAATCTATGTTGTCAGGCTCACCAATGGCTACAAACAAAATCAAAAAACAATCAAACATTAGAAGTTCAGATAGACATGCTTACCAAATGCACAATGTCTATGCAATGTCAGAGAACTGCTAAATTCTGAGAGTTGTGAGAAAGTCTGTAGAAAGACAAGCAAGGCAAAACTGCAGGAAGATGTCTTATTGTTGAGACTAGTAGCTCAAGGATTCAAGAGGGAAAAAAACAGAAAGATATAAAGTCTTAAAAGAAAGAAACAAGTCATTCAGCAGCCACTGGATCAACAGATAAAGTCATTAGTCAGTTTCATTGTTAACATAGTCAGGCCATGTGTCATTGTCAATGGAAGATGGCAACTCAGCAACATCAAGGATCCATACCAGCAGCTGCAAATGCAAACCCTTCTCCTGGCTAATTCCATGGCTTAATGGAAAAAACTTTTTGGGTGCCTCATTAGGTTGGAGAGGATAGTAAAGCTTAGCCAAGTAGCTTATTTAACTCCTTAGACAAGTGAAACTATTTTAACTAAAGAAGCATCCTAAAATATATAAACTACCTGTATTCATACAGACAATTCAACCTGAGTTATTCAGTCTGTAAGAAATAGTTTCTAGACCAGAAACCAATGAAGCCAATGAAGATCTACTATTTATCACAATTTTCACAAGTCACTGTGAATATACAAAAATACATTAACTTAATACTGTGACTCAATTAATACAGTTTCAAATTATGTACCCTAACTATGCTATGATTCTATGTAGAAGGTTCAAAACACAAAAAAAAAAAACCTACAAGAAAAGTTAATACATACCTGTGCATGTGAAGAACTTGGATTCACCCACACTGAGCTCAACTTTGCTAAGTGAAATTGTAACTTGAAGTAGAGCTGAAAAATATAAAGTAGGTTATGAATACATTTTGCCATTTATCAGTTAAAATTTTATATTTTCAGGTTTTGCATTTTCTGTTTCTGTATTATAGAACCTGTGCAACAAATTTGAAAAATTTCAGCTAAGACTGTATCTTCTGAGCTGGAGTATATATAGAGGTGGAAAAAACAATCAAAATATAGAAAAGATGTTACATGAAAGATAACAGCCTCAAATACTAAAACTTATGACAAAAAAATAGTAGAAAGGATTGAAAGTCACATAAATCAAAACCTCAGTGTGTATCTGAAGTTTTAAAAAATACTGTTTCAAGAATCTGAGGTTTTCAGTCTTGAAATGCAATAATTATGGTTTATATTCTGTGTATGTGGAAATATTTCACCTTGTTGAAAACTGCAAAACAAACATTGAGTATACAGTATATACTCAATGTCCCAAGCATAATTGGTATAAAAGTACAAAAGGACAAACATCTCTAGAGGTGAGAAGTACTACATTCCAAACCCTGCCCTCCATAAGAAAACAGCTAAGAAGAAAATACCCAAAAAGCCCCCAGGAACACATCATATTTCAGGCAAAAGTAAATGCCTGTGTGTACTCTGTTTGCTAATGTCAAAACCTGTCAGTCCATAAAGACCATCAGGAAGAAGACATGACTACCTAAAGGTGACGAAGAAACTGAAGTGGACTGTAAAAATGTTGAACATAATACCAGAGCACATACTAGTACCATTTTCTTTGCAATAGCAAAGAAGACAGTGACAGCTACTTTGGAATACAAGCATAGCACTGACAAGAAAAAGACTCTGATCATTCTCATCTATAGCCTTTACGCCCATGGTATCAGAAGAAAGGCTATACTTCAGAATAGGAAAGCAAATGCATTTCAGACAAAGTTTTATGTTTTTCTTAAAAAGCATCAAGCAGTAATAAACCACGTAGGAGGCTACTCAAAGCCTCATTTCTTTATTTACCTGTGAGTCTAAGCTCCATTTTAATCTCAGGACATAAAACTGTCTGGTTGGAAACTAAGGTACTAATCAATCTAGTGGTTGTAGAATTTCAAGAGATTAGAGCCCAGACACTTATTTCAAATCACAGACTCATTTTTAGGTCCTGTGCCACCACTTGTCTGTATTTTTTTATAAAGTTTGTAGTCTTGTAGAGTTACTTCAGAAATATGTATGCCAGCATTTCAGCAGTATTGCTTCAAGGACAATTTCATTGCTTAGTTCTAATTAGTAAGTGATGTTGAATTGAATAAAAGTAATAGATTAAGTAAAAAATGTCAGGTAGAATGTAAGGAACTGCATGATGAGAGGTGAAAAGTTAGAAAAATACATTTTCCTCATCAATGAAATAGGTATTTGAGTCTGTAAAACACAGTTTTGGCAAACGGCTGAACTCCACTTAAAATTCTTAATATAAGTACAATTATAAACTCTGTGGAGACATGCTAGCTACATCTCTGAAACCAAAAGGAAATAATATTTTCTACATATGATACTTTAATATTTACAAGATAGAAAAATATAAGACCATGTGCTCATTTTCCCCAGCTCTGCTTCATGTAAATAGAGCAAACCAGAAAGGAAAATATTGCCCAAGTGATTAATCCAGCAATCTGTGCTTATTAAGTAGTCAGGCAAATAGTTCGGTATTTTGCTAGAAGGCTCACTCATCACTTACTGAAAATAAAATATTGCAAAGAGACAACCCATCCAGAGAGTTTTATATTACTTCCAAATTTATTATAAGTAGAACTATGTGGGTGCATTAGAGCGCTATAAGCTCTGATGAAGATGGCATGCAACGTATGCACAATTCAAGTTACTGCTGTACACTAACAGCTAATGGATTAATATAGAAGGGAGCTGTTTGTACAGACTGGTCAGAAGGTTTTTGAACATACAGGTGAATACTTATCAGGTCAGCAAAGATGTTAAAAAAAATTCAAGTCAGTAGAGGCTCTGTCTAGCTATGTTAAAATAAGTCCAGAAATTGACAGTATCTTCTTGACAGATGTGACAAAATACTCCCATGTTTCATAACTAGCCGCAAAGAATAAATAAATAAAAAATCAAGAAATAAAAGGCAAGATCTAGAAGATGTCTTCAGGTACACTGGAGTGTAATGCTACTGTAGTATAGCTGTTCTGGAAAAAAGTAAAGTCAGTCAGGGCTTCATTTAGTCTTCAGTACATGTTCAGTTTTGTAGCAAAAAAAAAAAAAAAAAACAAAAACCCAAACACTATTAGCACTAGGGGGTACAAGCAATCCCTTCCCTTTTGATCATAGTCATTATTAAAGAATTATTATCAACTGTACCATACTACGCAGATTCTGTTGAATTATTCCTTAATGGGTTTAAAAATTACTTAGGAAGATAAGTAAGAGCAGTAATAAGAGGTCTATTTGTTCTATTAAACATGGAGACAGATGACTATTCATAAGGCCTAATATGCAGTAGACTTAATTGATTTCAGCACCATTTGCAGGAGTATCCTTTCACATTCAGATCAATAGGTCTGAATGCATTTTTTGAATTTACTGTTGAGCAAAGAGACAGCACTCTGCTATGGATGTGTCTTCTAAATATGTTGGGCTGCAAACCCATTGAAAGGGAGAGGATAATGTGAAGGCAGTAAATAGGAAAGGCACAGCTATGAAGACAAAACAAAGCCTAGCCTGGTATCAACATGGAACAAAGGAGAGGAGCAATAGCTGCGGAGGCTAATTTTGATGGCTTTGGCAGTGGCTTCTAGGAAAAACAAGCAGACTGCAAGACATAGCTGAGGACTGTATTCTTTTTGAAGGTCCTAATTCAGTTTTCTGACTACAGTTACACCCTAAGCTATTAGTATGCTTTGACTTCAGGTAGTAATTAAACTTACTTGGGTGATGTGTTTTTTCTTTCAGTAAATGATTATGAAAGTATTTAATATTTAATATGCTTAGAAAACTTGGCTTCATTCTTTTGTGCGTATGAAGAAATTAGTACATTTTTAGTTGGTATCAAATTCAACCCCAGAACAAACATTCACCCAGTTAGTCCTTTCCTCCTTTATTATGCAGGCTTCTGAGAATACTCTGCTTAAATCCACTGACTCTCAGATAAAAGCAAATGAGCTTTGAATGAAAATTAACACTAATATGATCCTTGCAGAAATGTATTCTCCTTCAAATATCTAAGATTTTCTAGTTTAAATATATTTGAAACACCAAAACCAGTGCTTTGTTTTCTTTTATAACACTATACTTCACATCCATTTGGACTGCTAAGCTGAAATGAAAAAAAAAAAGAAATTATTAAATGTACACTGAACTTGTTAAGTAGCAGACAATTTAAGGGCATTTTCCTTTAGGGAAAATGCTTTTTTCAGTCCTTTTTAAAAAAATCTCAAATATTTAACATGTTTCAACTATTAAATTAGTAAATTCAGAAATACAAAACCATTATATAATCCATAAAGTTACAGTTCTTTAAGAGAAAGTCTGACTTGAGCTGCTTCAATGAGTAATCTAACAATGGGGAGCCATCCAGCTCTGCCCTAAAGAACTCCATTAAAACAACAGTACAAAATAGAACCGAATTAAAGTCTGTTAAGCTCTTTGCACTCAAGAGACAGAATCAACAAATAGAAATAATGTTCATAGACATCTTAAGTCACCTAAGGTACTCTTTCTTCATATAGACAATGAAGAAGACTTGAACACTATAGACCTTTTGAAGAAGGAACAGCATGCAGTCAGATGTTACAGAAAAGAACCATTAAAACTAATGGCATCATTACTAAAATGATCATCATTAAACAGCAAACCTTCAACAAAAGGTTGAACAAAAGCAAAAAATGCTAGAAAAAATAAGATTTATATCACGTAGTGACACGTTTATATCTAAGTGAACTGTCTATGGGGAAGAAATCCTCTCATCTGCATACCCAATGAAAAGGAAATAATGTTCTCATTGAGTTTGTTAAGACTGTGTCACTCAGTGTTTTAAAACACCTTATACACTTGTAATTCTTCAGGAACAAAAAATAATGCTAAAGATTTATTTTTCTTTTTTACTCTGTGTGTTGAAACCTAGAGTAAATATTTAATCCACACAGCCTATTCAATTGTAATGCACTCCAAATTTTATCATTTAAATGTACTTTTATGTTCTTCTCAATTTGTTTTAGCAGTTTAAAAAGCCATATATAGTTGTTTTTTTCTTTGATTCAGTCAGCATTCTAATACCCTGTAAGCACTATAACCTTGGGGTTTTTTCTTATGAATAAAGATATATTAAGTGGTGTAATCATAGCCTGTCTTGTTTTGTAGAAATATCTGAATGACTAATGGCATCTGCAAAGCCAAAGCCTAAGAACTTAAAATCTAGGGAGGATGGTTGTATTTCAGCTCTGTAGTGGGCAGGCTACTGCTAAATCGTAACATATCACTTCTCTAGGGTGTGACAGCACTGAAAGATATTTGTTACATTCTTAATTGCTTGACATCGAGCTTCATAATTAATTAAGTAGTCCAGTATAACTGAACTTTCCATTTCATCACATTAGCATTAATTTGGATTTGTCAATTGGAAACACAAGGCTGATACAGTTCTAAGGTTTTAGTTGAATCATTGTGGATTCTTTATTGAATTTCTATCTTATAGAACACAGAGTGGTTTATTTTTAGGTAGACAAAACAGTCTTTGTGTCATCATGAATTCATTTCCTACATCTGTTGAAGTGTCATTTTCCATGATGGGAAGAGCCAGAAGTCACACAAAGTTCAAACTGCCTTCTGAGGCATAACAGATGTTACAGGGGTGAAATGCATAATACAAGATAACCAACACGATCCAGCTTTGTGCAACAATGGTCATATACTGACGGCACAGTCAGAAAATCCTGTTTAATACTCTTTTCTATGACACCTGCAGAAGAAACAGTGAAACAGGACACTGCTGAAACAAAGCCTGCCTGTTGCAACGTTATTCTCGTCTTATCTCAAACAGATGTTACACACTACTGTCCTCTCCCTCCCCCCACATTAAGGAAACTATATTTTAGAAAAAAAACATAAATGCAAAATTGTGAGTTTTATTAAGATTTCCCAGCAGACCAATATTGGGAGCTCAATTCTCTCAAAATTTAAGAGATGGAATAATGACGTAAATATTCAAATATAGATCTAGAAGCTCAAACCTTATTCAGATATTCTAAAAAATATTTCATCAATATTTAATCCTGATGTAAATTTGTAATCATGACTTAGAAGCTTATCTCCAAAATCAAGATTAAGCTACATCCAATAAAAAAAATAATGGAGATATCTAATTTTGTTTACTTGGAAGTCTGTTTTTTGTCAGGAAAGATTTTCTGTAAGTAAAAGGCATGACTTTTGAAGACTTTAGCTGTGAAATGTATTCTGACAGACATGACATGATGCAGATATGTAATTCTATTTAAGTTATCTTAGCTAAATTTAGTAGATCTTCTTATTATGAATGAATAGCATAGTGAAGTTTAAAATTCATCACTTAACAGAATATAACATTATTTTAACTGTAAAGAAACATACCGGGGAATTTTTATCATACACTGATCTCATACATAAATAATTAGGTATGTAGGTAATAAATAATATAGAATAGTATGATTATATTTATCAAAGCTTAACACCACCTTAACAGTATCTCACAATGAAAATGTTTGGGTTTGTTTGGGTTTTTTTCAACAATAAACAGAAAGAACTATTTCAAGACCTTATAAATTTTAAGAAACATGCTTCCTAAGCTTAAAATTACACAGCGAATTCTTAACTTCAAAATTTCTCCTAAACCCAAGACAGAATATCGAAAACACACAGAAGTACCTTAATAAACCTGAAAAAGTCAGACCTTAATCTTCAAAGTAACAGTTTTTCAGTAACAGCAAACTACAATGAGCAATGTAGAGTAAGTGGAAGGGCAGGCACATGCTTGGTGGGTGGGTTTATTTTATATTCAATCTTAAAACTCTTTTCCTAAGTAACAAGTCATTTGTTGAGGTGAGTAGCTCGAGAGAGGACGCTTTCAGCACGAGTGGGGGAGGGAAGGTCATAGTGCAGGAGCCTCAACTCAGAGCAGCAAGAGCCACTGAGGGAGCCTCAAATCCTCGACAGGACTTGCCCAGGAGCCAGCAGCTCAGCTGACGGGAGCAGGGACTGAGAGGGGGCGGAGCCAGGAGAAGCAGCACCAGCCCTGACTGGGTAAACACCTGCCCCAGGGAGCACGGTGAACAGGGAGGGTCGAGGCAGTTTGTGCGGGCAGGCGATCAGGATGGTGAGCACTCGCCTTATGACCAGGGCCTGCTCTGGGAATTCTGCTCTGGCTGTTACCCCGGTGGTGTCCAGCGTAGGCACACAGCCAGAGCCGATGAGAAGGGAGGCTGCAGTGCAGAGCTTGGGGTGTAGAGAACGCCTGCCACTGACCTTGGGAGGGGAGGGTGCACAATGGACAGGCCTGTGCTCGCTGCTTCCTGGTGGAGGTCCTGCAGCAGGGGCTGAGCTGCGGGATGCTATTAACAAGCTGTAAGATGTCAGGGAAGCCAAGAGGAAGCAAGACTGCTTGCTCCAGGCTCAAACTGTGCAGGGGCCTCAAGCATCCACTGTAGCTCATGGAGGAAAGAAGGAGGCCGTTAACCCGGGAAGCTGGGAAACATCAGAAAAAAAAAAAAGAAAAACCAACAAAAAAGGGGGGAAGAGAATGATTAAAAGCAAGGGGCTTTCTTCTAAATCTGTTGCCCCCACCCACAACCACTTTGCTGTCCTGCAGGGCCTGATGAGGAAAGGTACTTGCATCAGAAACAACCAGCTGATGCACTGCTTAAGATCTCTACTGGTGCTAGCAGGAAAAAGCTTCAGGTTGTAGTAGCAGGGGACTCTACTTCCAAAGGCACAGAAGTACCCACCTGTCAGCCCGACCCAGTCTCAAGGGAGGTGTGTTGTCTACAAGGGGTACAGATCAGGGATGTTGCAGAGAGGCTGCCTGCTCTAGTAAGTCCCACTATTACCCACTTCTAGTGATACATGGGGGTGCTAGTGATATAGATAGCAGTAGCCGGGAGAACATTAAAGAAGGACTATAGAGCCCTGGGAGAGGTAGTTAGGGGCTCTGGAGTTCAGACTTTTTGTCAATTCTCCAGGATACAGGGTAGGACACTGAAAAAGCTAGGTGGATTGGTCAGGTTAATAAATGCTTAGAAGAGTGGTACCATAGTCAGGGGTTTGGGTGTCTTGAACATGGGACCCAAGTTATTAGACCAGGCCTACTGGGGGCTGGTGGAGCTGCTCTGATAAAGAAGGGGAGGAGCGGTTTTGGTAGGAGGCTTGCCAAACTGGTCAAGGATGCTTTAAAGTAGATGTGCTGGGGGAAGGGCCATCGTTCCATTCCAACAAATCCAGTCAGTTGCCAGCACCTATAATAAATGCTTGGAGCAATGTAGAGATACTCCAGCTGCCCCAGCCAATGAGCTGGCTTCATTTGGAGCTTGGGTCAGATGCCTCTAGACAAACACCCATAGCATGGGGAACAAACAAGAGGAATTAGAGATGTGGGCACATCTACGGGGGTATGATATAGTAGGCATCACAGAAACATGGTGGGATGGCTCCTTTGACTGGAGTGTTGGAATAGAAGGCTACAAGCTTTTTAGACAAGACAGGCCTGGCAGGCAGGGAGGGGGAGTTCCTATTTATGTTATGGACATGCTGGAGAGTCTGTCTGGGGAACAGGTGATCAGTCAAAAGAGAGTTTGTGGGTCACGGAGAACAGCAATGGGAGACATTATTGCGGGGATCTGTTACAGACGCCTGATCAAAAGGACTCTGTGGATGAAGCATTCCATAGACAGATAGGAACAGCCTCACTCTCGCAGGCACTTGTTCTCATGGGGGACTTCAACCACTCTGATACCTGCTGGAGTGATGGTACGGCTCGACACAAGCAATCCAGGAAGTTCCTTGATTGTGTGGAAGACAACTTCCGCCTGCAAGTAATAGCAGAGCCGACAAAGAGAGGTGCCCTGCTTGACCTCGTGCTCACCAACAGGGAAGGGCTCATTGGAAATGTGATGCTCCATGGCAGCCTTGGTTGCAGCAATCATGAGATGGTCAAATTTGAGATCCCCAGGACAGTGGGAAGAGTGTGCAGCAAAATTACTGCCCTGGACTTCAGCAGAGCAGACTTTGGCCTCTAGGAACCTGCTTAGTAAGGTTCCATGGGATGTAGCCCTAGAGGGCCCAAGACTGTTGGTTGATATTCAGAGGTCACCTGCTACAAGCTCAGGGAGTGTCGCATCCCAAGTAGAAAGAAGTGCAGCAGGAGGGCCAGGAGACCTCCTTGGATAGATAAGGAGCTGCTGAGGAAAATTAAAAGGAGAAAAGAGGCTTATAAAAGGTGGAAGCAAGAACAGGTGACCTGGGAAGAATAAAGGGATGTTGTCCAAGAAGCTAGGGATCAGGCTAGGAAAGATAAGGCCCAGTTAGAACTAAACTTGTCTAGGGATGTTAAGGATAACAGGAAGGGATTCTATACGTACATAGCTCTGGAAGCTATCAGCAGAACTGGCTACCCTGGATTTGGAGAAGGCTGGGGTTCTTAATGACTTCTTTACCTCGGTCTTCACTGGCAAAGGCTCTGACCACACCAACCAAGTCTTAGAAGGCAGACACAGGGACTGGGAGAATGAAGACCCTAGGTCCACTGTACAAGAGGATCTATTCTGAGACCATCTTAAGAACCTGAATGTACACAAGTCTATTGGACCTGATGAAATCCACCCGCAGGGCCTGAAAGAGCTGGAGAATGAAGTTGCTAAGCCACTGGCCATCATATATGAAACATCATGGTAGTCAGGTGAAGTTCCTGACAACTGGAAAAAGGGAAATATAACCCCCATTTTCAAGAAGGGGAAAATGTATGACCCAGGGAGCTAAAGACCAGTCAGTCTCACCTCTGTGCCTGGCAAAATCTGGGAGCAGATTCTCCTGGAAAGCATGCTAAGGCACATGAAAAACAACAAGGTGCTTGGTGACAGCCAGCATGGCTTCACTAAGGGGAAATCCTGCCTGACCAATTTGGTAGCCTTCTATGATGGGGCTATGGAACTGATGGACAGAGGTAGAGCAGTTGACATCATCTACCTGGACATGTGTAAAGTGTTCGACACTGTTCTGCATGACATCTTTGTTTCTAAATTGGAGAGACATCAGTTTGATAGGTGGACCACTCGGTGGACAAAGAACTGGCTGGATGGCCTCATACAAAGAGTTGTGGTCAATGGCTCAATGTCTGGCTGGAGACCAGTGACGAGTGGTGTCCCTCAGGGATCAGTGTTGGGACCTGTCTTATTCAACATCTTTGTCAGTGACATGGACAGTGGGATTGAGTGCGCCCTCAGCAAGTTTGCCAATGACACCAAGCTGTGTGGTTCTGCTGATGCACTGGAGGGAAGGAATGCCATTCAGAGGGACCTTAAAACGCTTTGTGAGTGGGGCTGATGCCAGCCTTATGAAGTTTAACCATGTCAAGTGCAAGGTCCTACACCTGGGTCGGAGCAATCCCAGGCACAGCTACAGGTTGGGCAGAGAAGAGATTTAGAGCAGCCCTGAGGAGAAGGACTTGGGGGTGTTGGCTGATGAGAAACTCAACATGAGCCAGCTTCAGTGTGCACTCACAACCCAGAATGCTAACTGTATCCTGGGCTTCATCAAAAGGAGCATGATCAGCAGGTCAAAGGTGGTGATCCTGCCCCTCTAATCTGCTCTCGTGAGACCTCACCTGGAGTATTGTGTTCTGATGTCCTCAACATAAAATGGACATGGAACTGTTGGAACAAGTCCAGAGGAGGGCCACAAGGATGATCAGGGGACTGGAGCACCTCCCATATGAAGACAGGCTGAGAAAGTTGGACCTGTTCAGCCTGGAGAAGAGAAGGCTGCGTGGAGAACTCATAGCAGCCTTCCAGTATCTGAAGGGGCCTATAAGGATGCTGGGGGTGGACTATTCATTAGGACTCTAGTGATAGGGCAAGGGGTAACGGGTTTAAATTTAAACAGGCTAAGTTTAGATTGGATACAGGGAAGAAATTCTTTACTGTCAGGGTGGTGAAGCACTGGAATGGGTTGCCCAGGGATGTTGTGAATGCTCCATCCCTGACAGTGTGCAAGGCCAGGTTGGGCAGAGCCTTGGTTGACGTGGTTTAGTGTGAGGTGTCCCTGCCCATGGCAGTGGGGTTGAAACGAGATGATCTTATGGTCCTTTCCAACTCTAATTCTTCTATGATTCTATGATTTTGTAAGTGATAGGATGAAAAGAAACAGCCTGAAGTTGCACCAGAGGAGGTTTACATTGGATATTTGGAAAAATTTCTTCACTGAAAGGGTTATCAAGTACTGGAACAGGCTGCCCAAGGGAAGTGGTTGAGTCACCGTCCCTGGAGGTATTTTAAAGATACATAGATATGGCACATAGGGAAATGGTTTAGTGGTAGACTTGGTAATGTTTGGTTAACAGTTGTACTTTATGATCTCAAAAGTCTTTTCCAACTTTAATTTGATGGTTTTTTTTAAATCTAACCTAAAATGGATTTAATATATTTTGCAAAATTTGAAAGCTTCTAGGCAAAGAAAGTGATACAAGCTGACTACAAAACCTTAATTCTAATACATTGCTCTTAATAAACAGAAATCATGGGTGGTACAGCTGGTAATAATTAGTTGAACAGGAATATTTTTAATCTTAATAAATTTAAAATGTATTTTAATACATAACCTCCTTTTACCTCCTGTTACCAGCACTGGTCCAGGCCTTATTCACAAGAAGCAGTTGATAAACTGTATCACAGACATAGTGTACCTGTATCAGAGATGTGCTGCAACTTAAAGTCATCACCTGCTGTGAGAGGCTGAGAGAGCTGAGTCACTTCCTCTTGGAGAAGAGAAGGCTCAGGGTGAGTTCTTATCCATGTGTATAAATACCTGATGGCGAGGGTAAAGAAGAGGGAGCCAGACTCTTCTCAGTGGAGCCTGGTGACAGAGCAAGTGTCAACATGCACAAGCTCAAGTAAAGTTGATACTAAAACCTTAACTGGACACCATTCAGTGGTAGAAAACTAAAAAAAACTAAATTTCTTCATTGTTTCTTGGTAGTCAGCAACAGTTAGCTTGATAATATGCCAGGACAGTAACCGAACATGTACACCCTAATTGAGGAGTATATTCATACTGCCTTCAGAACAGCAGCAGTAAACATGACACTAGAACCAGAACTCAGAGAGAAAAAAAAAACAACAAACAACAAAAACAAACAAAAAACAAACCAAACAAACAAACCAAACCAAGCAAACAAAAACAAACCACCAAGGGGACTCACTTCCAAAATCCTTTCCGCAAAATCAAGTAGTAGCACAAGTGGTCATTCAAACTGCAGAGAGGTACAGGATTGAGACAGCATTCTAAGTACTTGGCCTTTACAATTTATATCCAAACAACATGCTTCTCAAACTTCTAGTTAAAATTTGTCTGTAAGGATTTTATTGAATGCAAAACACAACCCTTCAAATGATCATACAACCAATTCAACATCACTAATCTAACAAAAAGGAAAAGAAGAAAATACTGGATTCTTATATGTGTATCAACAGCACAGAACTGAGAAGCTTCTGAGTCTGGCAGACCCTGCAATTTCAAAACTCCTACAGCTTAGACATTACAAGATACCGGTTGATCTATGTCCCTTATGATTCAAATGAGTGGTAGAAGGAATCGTGATGAATGGATTCATCCATATATCAGTGGGAGCCAAAAGTTTTCTCATTCTTAAACAATATACAACCCATGCTCACAAAAAGCCTGCTTCAAGCACATTCTACAGACGAGTCATATAATGTTTGTTTCTAATGTGGAGTATGTATTCAGAGATTTCTCTAAAATGAAAATATAGTTGCTAAAAGACAGTACTCTAATAAGATAAGGCAAGAAATCAGATCACATAAGTATGGAATCAATGTATCTTGGCTGATTAAAAATCAACAGAACTTTGAGGTGAAAGGTAGTCAATCCCTTCCCCTCAATTCTCACTAGAAAAATACTGAAATTAGGCTTTGAGTTCAGAAGTTATTAGGTGAGATTAACAAACTAGTATAAGGGTTGCTAAAAACATAGTAGTGTCTATAAAATGTACTAGTAACAAATAAGTTAAATTAGAACAATAAATAAAGTCAGCAACAGAAACAGCAGCATAAAATTAACTTAACCTTGAATAAAACACATTGACTAATCAATGCCTATGGAGCTGAACAGAGAGCATTTTAACCCTGATTCCAAGAACCTCTAAACAACCAGCTCCACTGGCTTTTCTCACAGATTTGTCCTTTTTTCCTTCTTGTGAAAGATGACAGATCCAAAAATTAGCTGTTTCAGAGAAAGAACTCATCTTGTAAAAACATTTTGTGCCCCAAAAATCAGTTACAGTTTCTGTCCAGAGTTTTCTTTAAAACAAGTTCATTCCCATGTTTTGGAATTACACAAAACCCCACATTTTTAAGTGTAAGAGCTGATAAAGACATTGTAGACATGACCCAAGGATGTTAGTTTGACATATCAAGAAAATTAATTTATAGCTCTAAGAGAAACGGATTGCCCCATTCACAGTCTATTTCTGAAATCTGCTATCCTGTTGAGGACAGACATCATCAGGGCATGGAGAAATGACTACAGGGTCTTCCTGCTGCTAGGCACATATATCTCAGCAGTGTCTAAGTTCAGATTTAAGAACTTGCTCCCTTCCTCTCGGCACTAGTCACTTTGTCTAAATGCTTCTTATAAAAGGTAGGTGTTTCTTGAGACAATCCAAACTGGCTGGAATTCAACATTTGTTTGTTTGTTTTTCCTCTTCCTTCCATTAAGTCTTTGAAAAACTTGCACCTACAGTTTGAAATGCAAGAGTCCACAATCCAGTACTCAGTATTTTACTTTTCCAGTATTATTAACACATCCAGGGCTTCAAAAAATGATCATCTGGGATTGTTGTAACAACAGAAATATCTGCATCAGCCATTAATTCTACTTAGAAAGCAAGAAACTGGAAGAATAAGATGGAGAATTAGCCATTTTGATACACGTTTCCTCTACAAAGTCCTTTACTTTCTGCTTCGTGAATTTACAAGAAAAGTAATTAAAGATGTCAGAGTACATAACTTAAGAGTATTTAGACATTCTTAGTCAGAAACATCTTGATATATAATTATTTGTATGAATGCATTTTATCTTTCACTGAAAACTTTTAAAAATAATACCTTATTTCAATGGCACAAACCCCTAGAAGTACTGTTGCATGTATTTTTATCTATAATTTAAAGGTATCCTGTTGGTATAGTTTAAACAATTAAGTGATGAGTTTGATACTATTATACACACCACTGAAAATACATTTAAATAAATAAAAAAATCATAAATTACCTGAACAATGCTGAAAGTGGACAGATGACAGTGTTTAGTGATTCTTCTGTTTAATAATCAATTGAAGATACTCAACATTCAATAAAAATGAAAATATTTTAGAAAAATATTCCTTGATCACAGTCTTACCCTGAATGGTTAAATCCAGAAGAAACATGAAATTTGATCTAATAAATGTCTATCCAAAAAAGGCTTGGAAATCATTGTTACAGAAGTATGACTGTTGGAGGTATCATACCAATCAGGTCTATGGTGTACTTGTCTCTATGGCTGTTAAAATCACAGTCCTTTGCAAAGACAATACGCTTTCATGCACAGACCTCCACAATGCACTTTTAACAAACAGCATATTATTGCACTATGTATATAATTTCTTTAAGAATTTGTCTTGCTGCTTCAGTATATAAATCAATATATTAAAAGGATAGGTATATTAAAGTATAAAGAAAATCTACACACATAAACAATTCTAATACCTTACAGGTAACTATCTTTATTCAATAAAAAGCTTGTAATCTACAGATTTCCAGGCTAAATCTGAGATGGGTTGAGCTGTGAAATTTAATTATTTTTCTTTCTATCTCTGAAAAACAGACAAAATCACAGAATTATTTACATTCAAGATGACCTCTAAAGGCTATTTTATCCAACCTCTGTCTCACAGCAATGCTTAATTCCAAACTTTATTAGTTACCTTGGTCAAATCAGAAACCTTCTCTTTCATCTCTGGATTACAATCTTACATTAGAAGTTAAAATGGAGGTGAAATTTTAAAGATTTAAAATCTTTCCCTCATTAGGTTAATTGATTTAGGAGTTGTTTAAAGTATGTGCTCATGCACTGGACTGATTCAATCTGGGTGTAAATTTATTCCATAAGAAAGTATCTTCAAAAGCATTAAATTAAATAAAAGATAATTTAATTTTCTGATTTAAATTATCTGAAAAAAATCAAAATAATAATTTCTGAATGATATCTGGGCAAATACTTTGAATTAATTGTTTTCGAACCCTCTATTCAATGCTGGTAAGGTTACAGCTGGAGTACCATGTGCAATTTCAGGCACCTAGTTCAAGAAGGATACGGGGAATCTGGAAGAGTCCAGCAAAGGACTGTGATGAGCAGCTTAGAGCAAATGTCTCATGAAAAAAATATGAAGGAAACTGGCTTGTTTGTTCTCACAAAAAAAATGCTGAGTATTGAGCTAATAACTGCATACAACTGATTGGAACAGAGTTACAAATATGTCAGAGACAAGCTCTTTTCAGTATGTAGGTTTTTGGACAACATAGTAATTGAGAAGATTGCAAACTGTGGACCTCATGAAAAATTAAAATCACTAGAAGCGTGTAACATCAGAAAAGAACTTGTGGTGTCTATATCTTTGGAGAGTTGACTAGTCAAACCTGTGATCTGACTGAGTGCTTGTGACAGTCTTGCTGTAAAGAGGAGATTGGAAGAGACAACCTCCAGAATGCTTCAAAAACAACATTCTTATCATGTAGTGATACTAAGAGAAATACCATAAAGTTGGGAGACAAGAAGACAAATTAAAATTATTTTGCCTGACAAAGAAACAGGCAGAGATTATCCAGTCAATATGAACAGATGATAGCTCAAAGAAAACCTCTTAAGAAACACGTTGATTTAACAAGCTAATCAAATCTGATTTAAGTATCACTGACAGAATATGAAGAGTCTATCACA
Source organism: Melopsittacus undulatus (assembly GCF_012275295.1). NCBI lineage: Eukaryota > Metazoa > Chordata > Aves > Psittaciformes > Psittaculidae > Melopsittacus > Melopsittacus undulatus. The sequence goes on from NC_047528.1 coordinate 98,052,557, forward strand.
TCCTGATACACAAAATTACTTATGCTAAGCCATGCTTTTTATACCTAAGGATATGAATATACCTAAGGATAAGAAAATGCATGCATTTTATACCTAAGGAAAAAAACCTGAAATGTTTTTACTTAATATTGCTGTTAGTCTTTTTCCTCTTCCTGTAACAGAAAATTATCATTCCTGTCTGTAAATCACCACAAATTGAGACAGTGTTTGTATAAGAAAGATCACACAGGAACGACGCATCAGGTATTGGTCATAATGTGCAATCCTAATGCTATTTTATCAAAATCACAATTGACGGAAGCCTACATATCAGAGTATCCTGTGATCTAAGGCATCCCAGTCCTATGTTTTAGGGATGTGGAGAACAACTGAAGGATGCTTTTTCCTGTAACACTGTTGTGAAAAAAAGGACACATCTTCAGCTGATGCAAATAAGTACTCTAACACCAGTAAGAACCCTCCTTGCTAATTATGTAATAAACATGTAAAATGCAGACAAGAGTGGATTTCTAATTACATTGTTTCCCAGTTGTCAAAAAGCTAGGCAGTTCAAGTGCAAACCACATGATACAGCTTTTCATCTTTGGGTAAAAGTCAAAAATATTTCTGATACACAGCATACTCCATTACAGCAAAGAAAAGTTTTATTTTAGATATGAATTAACAACATTTTTCTTCCATGTATGCTCTGGTCTTTCAAGATCCCTGGAATCAGAAAGGAAATGCCAGATTTAAAAGCATGATCTGACACTGAATTCTCATGTGGGAAAATACAGCTCGTACTGTTAAGCATCCATTCCTGTATTTCAAATTCTAAAATTCAAATTGTATGAGACCTAATTTATAATTACTTCAACCTCACTATTGAAGCTGTTATAATAAGATATAAATAAGATTCTAAAAATCTAAAAATTTTATTTAAGATAACTGACTGTATTTGTGTATGAAACACATGTATGTTTTTATACTCCAAAACACATTTGAATATCTATTCAGAATTCAGAACGTTTAAAAGTTAGGATATAGAGAAGTTTTACAGATTCTTTAGATCTAGTAAAAGATAGGTCTTACTTGACTTTGAGAAGTAATGTAGATATCTAATAAAGGGCTTCATCACTTTTAACTTTTTTAACTTGACTATACTTGAATTTAACTAAAAATACTTGAATACTTCAAAACCAGCAATTAACTTTCCAATCCTAACTATTCTATGATTCTATGAAACTAATAATACATCACTCAGGAAAACAGAACAGTTAGCCGGGAAACATGTCATGAGACAGAACTGCTATTGGTTGCAATAAGTTTTTCTGCTGTTTAGCTGAATACCTAACAGATATCATGAAGTACTCAACAGAAAGTTTATTTGTTAATATTAAGTAAAATCTGGTAGACTTCTCCCTAAGCAAGATTTCAACTGGTATTATTTTTAGCCTTTAATCCATGCAGCTAAGACACATCTAAGACAACAGGGAATTAAGATGTGTTTAAAGAGCCTCAGTAATACATTTTAGAAGTATTATCCTGAAAAATGTCCTATGAGTAAATCAGTTGATTTCTAATTATACTTAACATCATCTTTGATGTTGATTTTAATGGCATTGATTATCTTTGTTAGGAATACTAATCCTTCTATAGATATCGAATTGCAGGGGGTAACTGCCTATCACAGAAAAGCTAATCATCTATGTGTTTTAATAAATGACTGACTTGGTCTCTCATACACTGCATAGTTAGAAAAAGGCTAGTGAGGATAATTATTAAAATAAAAATAGTTTTAAATGTTTCCAATAGCTTCCATCAAAGGATAGAGAATTTTATTCGAAATTACACAAAAGATAGATATGATAGGCCTTGATGAAGAAGTGGAATCAAGTAAATTTTTTCTTTTCAGTTCTGGATGAAAATTACAGTATTTATGAGATAGTGCCAGAAGTGTGTAATTTGTACATTCAAATGCAAAGTTTTTACTAGGTCTCCTTGAGCAGAATGCTTTGTCTTTTTAATAGGAGGTTATCTATAAACGAAAATATGAAGCACTCGACCTATAAACTACAGAATCCTGGCAGGGGCAGGTCCCTTGCCTGTGTCTGCATTAGCTAGCAGTGCAGAACTGTATAAATACTTTGGACTGACTTCCTGAAGCCCATGATGTATGAGTTCCAGAAATTTTCTTTTGGACTAGCACTTGGTTAGTCCTCTTAGCTGAAAGGCATTCACTGGGAAAGAGCTCCTTAGGCATTTTCAGGAATGTATGCTTCAGTTCAGTTTCAACAGAAATGAACCTAGTCTGCTTGCTCTGGCATCATTCCGTGACACGAGTATAAACATGGTAGGAACTGATATCTAGGAAATAAACTTCTGGTGCACTTTGTTGATTCCCTGCTAATGTAGAGCCACCATATAATTTAAGAATTAGAATTTTAATAATGAGGACTACATAGGTCAGGAATTGTAAATTAGGATTGCTTTTAATTAGTTTTCCTTATCTTAAATAGTTTTTGTTTCAAATATCTTCACTGATTACTTGAGAAATGTCTGCAAAGTTTTAGGATACTTTTGTGAAGATGACCTGAAATGTCAAATTTTTAAAATAGCAAAGAATAGATGCTATCACCAGATATTGGAAGTATTACTGACCAAGAAAAAAAAAAAACAAAACACTTAAAAGTATAGTTAGTCTACCTCAAAGAAACAACTGCCTATTAAAGAATTCTTAATAACTGAAATTATTGCTCTTAATATAGTTAAAGTATTCTCTTTGACTTGTGAAAAAATGTCAGAATGTCCTTCTGTGCCCTGTCTGGATTATAAAAACAGTCTCTGGCATAAATATTCTTTCTGTTTCAAAAAATTAAAATTTCAAGGCAATGCTTATAAATAAGTGACACTACCAGAGATCATAAGAAATCAAACTGGCTTTTCAAGCTCTTTCTTTTAACCCTTACACTCCTTGATCTTTGAATGCTATCGTATGTGTACTAGTAAGTTCCCATCTTTAATTATTTTGATTTAGGAGACTGATTTTCTCTCAAAGGATTACTTTGGAAGCTTTCTAATTGAGAACCAAGAGGGTTACAATTAATATGAAATTAGCAAGACAAATTAATAAGCAATCTAATATACCAGACAATCATAAGTTAAAAAAAAATAAAAAAAATAAACAAACCCAAAATAATTCCTGTTCTTCAGTTGGTCCTAGATTTTTTCACTGATAATTTCTTCCTCTATTCTGAGTATAACAATGTAAATAATAATCTCTTGTTCCCTTCCTCCATTAGTTCTTGATTTTATAGAATCCTACAATCACTCTGTTCTCTAACTGAAAAACAACTCTTAGCCAGATCCTGATGAGGCTGATCATTCTATTAGGGCTTTTCAACTGACATACCAGAAGAAGGATGAACTACAGATATGCCTGAAAACTATGCTTTTTCAAGATGATATTTCATGTTCCTAAGCATCATGTCAACACACTTTTTAAATATCTCCAAGGATGGTGACTCCATCCCTCCATCTCACATCCCTGGTCAGCCTGTTCCAATGTTTGACAACCTTTTCAATGAAAGATTTTTCCTAATATCCAATCTAACTCTTCCTGGTGCAACTTGAGACCATTTCTTCCTGTCCTATCACTTGCTACCTGGGAGAAGAGACCAACACCCACCTCATCAGAACTTGCTTCCAGTTACTTGTAAACAGTCATAAGGTCCCCTGAGGCTTCTTTCTTCCAGGCTAAACAATTCCAGTTCCCTCAGCTGCTCCTCATAAGACTTTGCTCTAGACCCTTCGCCAGCTTCATTTCCTTTCTTTGTACATGCTCTAGCACCTCAATGTCTTTCTTGTAGTGAGGGTCCCAAACCTGAAAACAGAATTTGAGCTGTAGCCCTACCAGTGCTGAGTACTAATCCTGCTGGTTATACTATTTCTGGTATAAGCCAGGATGCATTTGGACTTCTTGACTACCTGGACACTAGCTGGCTCATGTTCAGCTGACTGCTACCCAACACCACCAGGTGCTTTTACACTGGGCAGCTTTCCAGCCACTCTTCCCTATACCTGTAGTCCCTTCTTGGGGTGGCTGCAACCCAAGTGCAGGACCTGGCATGCTTATCCTTTCCAGCAGCTAAATCTGTTACATATTATCCCAGCACTTACACTCCTTAACTTAAAGCCTTTCCTCAGAAAGATGACTATTCTGCTGGAGATTTCCAAGAAACTCAGAAGTATCTTTAAGGCCTCTAGGATTATGTCAAGTATGGCTGAAATTTGCTACTGAATCCCCTATATATTAAGGGGGGCGGGGGGGGAAATGCATGAGCCTCATTTTCTAGGTGTGTAATTTTATGCAGTTCAATTATATCATCTGTTTTCTTAGACACTTAAAATGTAAATACACAATGTTGGCAAAAAAAACCCTCAAAATAACTACTGTGCCAATCCACTCTATAATTAATATTTATCATTTAATTACTAAGCTGCCAGACTTATGAAGTATCAGAGATGTCTCTTGGTATGGGTTAAGTGGGGTGTGATACTGTTTTGAGTCTTGATCTACAAGCCCCCTATTTTCTCAAAGCTTACTTAAGCTCAGTGAACACATGCTCACAGAACATACAATTTTTAGATTCAGTCTCTTACTACCTGTGTAAATACACAAGTAAATACACTTGCCACTGCTGGCAGCAGGCTTTAGCATTCAGCAGGTCTAGGAGGTGTTTGAGCTGCCACTGGTCTGAGCTGGGTTTACCAGACACCCCATGGCTGAAGTGCCCACTGCCCAGCCTGTTTGAGCTCCAGCTCTTAAGAGTGCTGCTGGGGAAGGGGCCGACAGATCCAGGCAGTCCTGGCTGGACAAACTGCTCTTGAGACTACAGGGCTTAGGAATAGTTTTCAACCTTTCCACCCACTGGTATAACAGATAGAGGTAAGAAAACAAAAATAAACCCATGTATACTCAAGACTGAGTAGGAAAAAAAAGCATCAACTTCATGCTCCTTTTGAAACAGAAGGATGAACTCCCACTTTGTGGGCACTGAACTCCTCCTGGCAAAGACCTCAAGGTGCTGACAACTTGTCATAAACACCATCACCTCCCTTTCTTGAGTAGTGAATTTACCAACCTCAGGACACAGACAGTAAACTATCAAAAAGTGATAAACACCAGGAGGGTTTTTCATATTACAATATATTTTTTTTTTGCTAGCTAAGGCTACCAAGCAGTTAAAATTTAACAGGACTAATAATAAATCCTTAGTGCCATTTACACAATATACTGCCTTTTGCCTATAACAAGAGTCTGAATGGCAACACACAAGATTTAAATTTTGACCATTCATTTTTAAAGATAGCATCTCTACCTCAAAGGATGGTTTGAAGCACAGTGCTCTCAGTCTTTCTCCTGAGGATGTTTGCTTTGCATAAATAATTAAACATACACTGAACAAGAACTGGAATCCAGGTGTTCTCTCTTTTACATTATTATCTTAACATGCTACAGAGCCATTCTCAACTTCAGACGGAAATTGGCAAGCGGAATTCATAGCAGTTATCTCTACATGTATGATTATTTTGGTCAGATGTTATGTGACACCCCTTTACAACTGTAGGAAAAACAGACTTTTATTTTTCCACTATGTTTTAGTGCATAAGAAGGAAATAAATACAATAAAGGGATTTTACAAAATTCTTCATTAATATCATTCAATCCTAGCATATCTTTTACACAACTTATACGTACTGGTGAGGCAGAAAGTTCTGTAGGATAAGAAATTATTCCTTTATGAAATGGAAATAGCAATAAATTTATTGTATGATTCTGTAAGTGTTCAAACTTTCCATGCTGCAGGAAATTGAAAGTATTTCTTTCACTGATATAATTGATAATTGACTCACTTGTTTTATGAGCCTTTACTTTGTGAGGTCAGTGGCCAGATATTTTATTGCTCTCTCATCAGCCCTGAGACCCATACTGTCTTTTTCTGTATGATGGCTCTTTTTAAACATGTCTCTCAGATATGAGGGAAGGAACAGATCACTTTTGCTTGCTACTAACAAAATCAGTGAAATCAGCTCTAGGACCCAAGTATTACATGACTCATCAGTTTCCCAAACATACAACAGAATTAGACACATGCTTTGACATACAACAAAAAACTAAGAATATCTGTAGACAAAATCTATCTTATTTCCTCCTGTTTAGATAATGTCTATCCATCATCTTAGGTAATAAAATAGGCAAATTATTAAAACTTAGTTTGAATTTCATTAACTATTTTTATCACTTTTAGTTATCCAAAACAACAGCTGCAGACCACAATAATCTACCATCTAATGTAGATAGAAACACTGTACCATTTACCCAGCCAAATCTAAATGACCTTGTTTAGTTAATGCCTCAAATGACATAGAGTCAGCCGAAGGAAAGAAACATTTAGGCCAATTCATTGTACCCTAAGACAGGTATCTAAAATGTATCAGTTGATTCACAACCTCCAAGTGCTCCTCCCTTCTTATAATTAGCTAAAAAAAAGAACCTAACATGAATACACTAACACCTCACAAGAACCAAAATATTAAGATACTTGATATATTTTTGTGATATCTCAATATGCATTTCATATATATTTGATTCTTGATATATATCTATAATTGATATATATTTGTCAGATAACTTGAAAGGTTGCAATTTACAGAATTGTTGAACATCCAGCATTTGAAAATGGGACTATGTTTCTGTATATTTTGATGAAACACACAAAATCCTTGATTACATTAGAAAATGAAGCTCCATTCATGATCGAATATATATGGAAAGAAAAAATAGTTCTTACACCCACACATATATCTGTATCTCACACATTACATACTGCCTGGCTAGATTTCTCACCATTAATACAGTCATCTTTACTAAATAGTACTTAGGTCTAATCCTTAGCTTACACATGTTCATGAATAGGGAGCAGCAATATTCACTTCTTGTATTTCTGATACATACAGAACCATACATAACTCATTACTGATTTTCTCACACCTCCTCTGCCATATGGTTTATAGAAAAGGTTAAAGTCCAGCAGCTTAAGTAACAGAGGCTAATACTTGTTGTAATATTAAAAACTCCCATTCAAACCACTTTAAAGAAAAATGCAGACTGTTGTTATAAAGACAGAAACACTAGAGTTCTTTCCTAGTATGAGACCTGCAATTTCCCCATATGTGGGAAACTGAAATGCTACAGCTGAACCCAGGACATACATGCAAATTAAAACTCGAGATACCATAACACAAAAAAAAGATGCTGTCTTAACTATAAAAAGAATTCCCCCAGAAATTCCCATAGATCTTAAACATACTTTCAATTTTTATGACTATTTATTTTGCCTACTGAACTAACAGATTAATAAGTAATCTCTAGTTTTACTTAATTGACCTAATCCATTATGATAAACCACAATGTTTTTCCAGCTCATTGCCTGAGGAAATCCAGGAAGAGCTAAATGAGTAACTGCTCCTTTCCACAGTTTGGGTATATTATGTAATAAGTACTGACATTAGTTAATTAAGTACTTGTCCACATATATAATGATATATAGGTTTTTTTAAAAGCGGGGGGGGGGGGGGGAAGGCTTTTGAAAAAGATAGAAATTAGCCCTATCTATGGTTGGAGCTCAGGAGCTCAGAATGCAGTTACCGTTTTAACACCCAGAATGAATGGTGCTCCTCCTATAAGACTGGCTACCAACCCTTACAAAGCGTTCAAGTTCTGTACTAACCAGAATTAACACAGCTTGTTAACACAGCCCTAACACATATCAGGTGTTGCTCCTCTGAGTAGGAAACATATCTTCCATAGTCTTCCTTATCCTACAGATGTCTTTCTACTGGAAAAATCACTTCAGTGTATCAAATCAACCTAAAGAATGTAGTCCACACAAAGAACCCTGTGAAGAATCAAATATAATTGTTACAGGATATGAATAAAACTAATTTTCATCCCTGTAGTGTTCAATTATAAATCCAGCTCCAGACTGCTTATTTGTACTAAGCATAATGAAAACAAAAACCTATAAGCATAAAACCGTCTAAGCTAGTTTAGCAAGAGGTATCACATGAGGTAAAACATGTGGTGCTTGATATGAAACAAAAAAAGTTAGTACTATCCAGTGTATTCTGATAAAATATAGCAATGAGTGAAGAAATCCTTGAAATAGCCTAGATTTATATAGAAATAGTTCACTGTATTGTTTTCACATTTAATCTTCTGAAAAAAATAACATAATAAAATCAAACACTTAATTGTCTGTCTTCAAAAAGTACCACCACTTGAACTAATGGCCAGTGTATATCTTTAATTCTGCAGATTTGCCTTTAGTCATATGGTAAACAGCAACTGGTAAAACCCTGAATAAGGACTAAGCAGTAATATCTGTCTTAACTATAATCCCCTGAAGAAAAACAGGTATTTGACCAACTTCAGTTACATGTATGGAAAGGCTGTCAATTCACTAAAAAATATTAATTTTCCATTCTCTTTCCATTATATATTTACCACATAAAAAGATTAAAGTCTTATTTTTCTAATAAACTACTTGCTTGAAGAATATACAGTATGTACTTTATTGATTATGACATTTTACTAGAGCATCAGTGTTTTTCAAAAGAGTAGCATAAGCCAGAATATTTATCACATTAAACCAATCCATTCTTCTACAACATAAAACAAGATATTTAATCTGTATTTATGTAGACTGAATTAGGTTTGGAGGCTGGAGGTTCAAAGAAGCGAAACTACTAAAGCTGTTTAGGTTTTCAAGCCAGCACCAATATCAGAAATGAAAGAGCCTAATCAGATTCCAAAAACTGATTATCATTTTGGACTTCTGTAGCACTACATGCAGTGTAATCTGCTCTAACTAGTCATTTCCGTGGGGAAAAAATAAAATAAAAAATAAAAAAATCATGGGAATGTAATACTAAATAAGCCCAATGTGTCCGGTTGTGCATAAAAGCAAGCACTATGCACATAACAGATAATTTCAAAACTGAAAGATAAATTTCTGTCACCATATTACTATCATTCACTGCAGAATTCTTTAGTAACACTGGAAATCTAGTATGTTGCCAACAGAGGCTCAAGATAGTCTTTATAGTGCCTGCTTTTTAGAGGAATGCCAAATAAAATTTGCATACATTTCCTAACAGAAAGCTTCATATGAAACATCAGAGAATTTCTCATCTAAATCCTTCTTCAAACTGCTGAACCCTTATGCTTTGACTTCCCAGTGATACCTTCAGTGATACCTCCAGTGATACCTCATAACCCTTTTGTATTTCTGGAGTCCGATTACCTACAGGTAAACTATCAGGAATACAAAACCAGAAATAGATGGCTTGTGCTGGGTCTTCCCTGCCAAAAGATATAAGGAGAACTACTTATTCCCTACCACTGAGTAACTTACGCACATTTATTAACCTCATGAGATGTGCATTCACTGTGTGCATAACTGAACATCACAGTTGTTCTGTTGCTTTAACTACTTACAGTCAGCTCCTAAAATATGCAGAATAAATTAAGAAGAAAAACAAAACCAAACCTCTCTGTCCTTCTTACCAACCAAATTCCAGAGGTAGATGGTCTTGGAAAGGCTTTGAGACAGATGAAGCGCAAACTCATACAAGGTGATGCATATTCAGTGACTGCACATGTCGCACTACTAGCAAAAAAACATCTCTTCAGCATTCCAGTGATAGACCAGATATACATTAACACTGGAAGTGCATCTCAGAATCTTTAATTGAAAGAAAATGAAAAAGGGAAGGAATACACTCCTGTTTCATTCCTGAACTGATTGAGGTTGGCAAGGGATTTGATAAATTGCTTCTGGAACACCTGGTGGCACCTTGGCAGTTGTCACACGCATTTCTCACTGGTACCTTCCATCTAGTTTGAACTCTAGAGAAGTGCACTCACTTTCACTATGAATTTGGAGACCTCATAGCAAGCATTATCCAATTAGAGTCTCAGCATAGAGATTACAGCAACTTCTTAGCTTTCAAAGGAACAGCCTTGGAAGTATTTTTAAACATTTCAAGAAGACATGAGAGAAACACCTTGAAACCCAATCCCCTAAATGACAGGGAGAGTAGGAAGGATAAACTGTACACATCAAGTTTAGAAAAAGGAGACAGGGAAATTAATTTCCTGGCTCAGCTAGAATTCTCAAATCACCTTAGGAGAGCTGTAAATAGCTTCTACAGGGTACTTTATCCAGAAATCACATGGTATATAAGAAAGTAACCAGAAAGTTTGACTCTTTTTCAACCTTCTCGTATAAGCAACTGTGATCAAAAAGGTCATTTTCATTGACATGAATAACCGTAACTAGACTATAACTGTAAGTGAATTAGTAGAGGTCAGACTGCCAGGCATATCAGGTTTGACTGTCTTCCACAGGAATGCAGCTCTTTTACTGGTAGATGTGCTATAACTGACCCTTCAAGGATTTGAAGGCACCCACCAGGGTAAGCAGTGGCTTTTAAACTGAACCAAGAAATAAATTAGACTTTTTCTGCTCTATTAAGTGAAACAGGAAGGTAGAAAATGTTGTGTTTCCTGGTGAGGCAGATTTACAGGAGCAGCAGATCCTATTAAGTCAGGAGAAAATTCAGTAAATTCTGCTTTTTTGGGTGTGTTTAACACAGTTTTTATTTAAGGCCTACTAGTGCAGGAAGAGATGAAGTGATTAAAGCAATTCAGCACTTCAGGCCATGAGGCAGAGCACTGAGGAAATCCAGTTTAGTAATTAGTCTCATAAAATCTTATTTGGAAGAGGACAGATAAAGGAAGCTAGTGCAAACTTTCTGTGTTCCTATGATGTGGATGCTGAGATACTCTATTTTTTTCCCCCTCTTGGTCTGTTTTAATATGGGTACTCCTGTCTCCTATATTTTTGATAAGGATACTTTCATTGAAACCTCTCAGATAATTTTAAAACTCTGAGGGAAAGGTACAGAAGCCTCTCTCAGTGCTGAGCTCCCTGTGCAAAGGAGCCTCAAAAATCCATGTCCAGAAAACTGGCTGCTAATAACTCTGAAGGTCATTTATTATAATGACAGGTCCCACTGCCAGATACTAAAAATAACAGAAATAATTTACTTCTCTCACAAAAGTAGTTCACAAAAGCTAAATGATGATAGATACATGAATTGGGCTCATGCTCCAAATGTGAAAGATAAGAAACAAAAATAAATACATGCTTCAACTGAAAAGAGGTATGCATATGAACAGCGTAAGGGTACACATGACTTCAGCTTGTTTTATTAAGACTAAAATCTCTGAAATACGTATGAATACATATCCAGAAGTATATATTTCAGAAGTATATAGAATTACACTTCTGAACCCAAAGAATAAAGTATTATATGAGCTGACAAAGTTTTCAGAGCCTGTTTTTAGAGAGCTCTTCTTTAAAAGGAGATTGGTTTGTGCACAGGAGAGAGAAAGCTAGAGACTGCTACCAGGAAGTTGAGATTTGCTGATGACATATCCTATTACCTTGGGAATGATCATGCTAAAATATTCATTGACCTCTCTGATGAAACATGGATGCTTCTAGAAAACTGACTTGAATCAGGTGATCCTTATCTGCATTGACTTCATGTCTTTTCGACTAAATCTCCAATTGTTACTGCGCTTTGCAGGACAAACACAGAAATCATAAAGAGAAACTTCTTATGTGACATTGATTCAACTTTGGAAGCAGAACTGCAGTCCTAACGTGCTTTAAATCCTAAAGCGTATTCTGCAATACCTGCTTCATAATCACAAAGCAAACATCCAGAAGATTCAAAAAAAGAAATTGCAGCATAACAAATAGATAGCCACACCTGTGCATATTATAGGATAACTTCAGTAGAGTCCAGCCTTTTGCTACATTTACTTACAAATCTAAAAGCAAATTAACAACTCTGAAACAAAGAAGAGCTAAATCTAAATGCTAAAGATAAGCAAATACATTAAAAAGTTAATCTTTCCAATTTTGTATTACTGCTGCTCAGTGCAACACCATTTATATTTTTTATAGATTTAATATAGGTTACATTCTAGAATCCAGGATGAAATCAAAATGCAAATGTTAGATTTTGCTTGTTAATTAAATATTTTTTAATTTAGTTTCTTAGGAAAAAATGAAAACACACCTATAGTGCACGGTAATAAAAGTTAAAAAACTGATGAATGCCCCTATAAATTGTGTCTAGAGAAGCTAAAATTATATGGAGAAATACATCTAAAGACTATTTATTAAGTTCCTGTGATTTAATAAGCAAGTAATATTGACTGCTTTGCAACATGTTCACTATATACAAGTGGATTTGTTGAATTTACTACACTTTAAACTAGTGAGCCAACTCTATCCTCCTACAGAAATGAGATAAAGGCTGCTTCTGGCATTTATTCCATTTTATTTTTTTTTTCTTAAATGAAAATCAATAAACAGACTGTGTATTATTGACAGTGATTCATTTGCCAGATCATTATAAAACATACCATTAATGCTGCCTTTCTCCTTAATACCTCAGTTAAAAAGAAGTAGCAATATTGAAACTACTCAAATTCTGAAGACAGAAATTTCTGCAAATAATTTCCAAAAGTTACTGGTACATGAAAAATTCTACTACTACTAATTAAAAAAAAAAGGATAAGAAATGTCACAATGGTTAAGCCCCTTAACTAGTCACTATCCTTGCTTTATTATTGTACTGTACTTCACAAATTTTTTATTTAATCTGAATATATCAGGTTTAAACACTAGACAGGATTCTTGCATAGGAATGTGAGATTATCAGTTTTCAGAGCCATTTATCTGCCAAAAATCTGTCCAAGTATGTGTGGAATGCTGCATTATGTTTCCTTTAAAGTTTTTCTGACTTTCACTCCTTTTACTCAGGCCTAATCCCAATCATATTTTCTTCGTGTCCACTTATTCTCCTGAGGTCAGGATCCACTTCTCATCCACTCCTGAACTTTGTTTAGCTTGCTGTGCACCAGTACACACAAGCCCTTTCCAGCAAAGCTGCTCCCCTGTCAGCAAGTCTCTGGTCTGTACTGTTGCAGATGTTAGTCCATTCCAGGTACTGGACTCTGCATTCATCCTTGTTGAATTTCATAAGGCTCCTCTCCAGGCCCATGCTTCCAACCTGTTCAGGTTTTTCTTAATGAAAACCCTGCCCTCCAACTGCAACACCAAACTGAAGGGTGCACTGTCTCTTCCACCAAGTCACTGATACAGATGTCAAACAAGAAGGGACAGAACCCAAATTAACTCTATTTAGAAATATGCCTCCAGGTAGAAGTCAATCAATTACATTCTTTTGAGCCTAATGATCCTGCCAACTTTTAATCCACCTGTAGCTGAATGAGTTCATCCAGACATAACATCCCATCCTGGATACGAAGATGTTAAGGGAGACTATGTCAAAACCTTGTAAAAGTCATAATCAAGACCATTCTCTGGTATTCTCACAACCATGGATCTCAATTTTATCACAGAATGCAACTAGACAGGTCAAATAAAATCCATTCTTGTTAAATAACTGCTGGTTATTCCCAATCATTTTATTCTCATTAATGTGCCCAGAAATGGCTTTTGAAGGAACACATTCCAAGATTTTTCCTGGGATTAAAGTGGAGCTGAACAGTCTGTAATCTCTATGATCATTCTTCCTGCCCTTTTCTAAAGATGGTTATAACATTCGCCATTCTCCAGTCACTGAGAATCTCCCCCAGTGCATGTGGCTTCTCAAAGTTGATATAACACATTCTGACAATAATATGAGAGCTCGCATATCTAAGATATCCATGTCAAGAACTTCCCTAGGAGTTTCCTCATTTATTCCATGTATTCCAGAGCAATATTGAAAGTCACATAAAATAGTTCCCCATACACTGTTTTCCTCCAAATAGTGTGCAGTGGTACTCTAAGCTTCTAAGGTTCTCTGTTTCAGTAGGTACTTAGTATGTGCCTAGGACATGGGAAGCAATATAGATTTTTCCTCTAGCTTGCATTATATTGTACTCCTAAAAAAAAAAAAAAAGAAATTCACACATTCTTTCAAAATTTCTTTGACACTTCACAAAATACAACTTGCTCACAGTGAGGGTTTTACTGCCCTTGGAAGCAGCTCTGACTTGCATCTAATGCATTTTTTTTTAAAGACTAGCTTGACCACAAAGATAATTTGTTAATTCTGTATAAAAGTATTTTGGTATTAATACATGAAGTAAAGGAATTACCTTCTAGGCATGCCACCCAAACACAGCATTCACTTCTATTTGCCTAGAAAGACTGCACTAATAATTCGCTCTGCAATACATTCTGCTACTTCATAATCACTGATCCTTTACTCAGCAGTTTGATGCTTTCTTTTACTATTTATACAGAATCATAAATACGTTAAGATTGGAAAACATCTTTTGAGTCCAGCTGTAAACCTAAACTGCCAAATCTACCATTAAAACATATTCTTAAGTGCCACTTCCACATGTCATTTAAATACCTCCAGGGATGGTGACTGAACGATTTCCATGGGCAGCCTGTTCCAATGCTTAGCAACCCTTTTAGTGAAGGGATTTTTTTCCTAATATCTAATCTAAATCTACCCTGGTGCAACTTGAGGCCATTTCCTCTTGTCCTACCAGTTGTTATACCCACCTCATTACAACTTCCTTTCAGGTGGAGAGTGATAAAGGCTCCCCTCAGCCTCCTTTACTCCAGACTAAACAACCCCAGTTCCCACAGCTGCTCCTGATAAGACTTGTACTTCAGACCCTTCACAAGATTCACTGCTCTTCCTTGGACACATTATAGAACCTCAATTTCTTTCTGGTAGTGAGAGGCCTAAAACTGAACACAGGATTCAAGGTACAGCCTCACCAATGCTGAGTACAGGGGGACGATCATCTCCCTGGTCCTGCAGGCCACACAATTTCATATATTAGTAGTTTGCATCTATATATACTGATACAAATACAGTATTACTGAACAATGAGGAAGATGTTTTAAAGGCCTTGCCACAGCATTTTAACTTGTCTTAGTGAATTGAGAAATACATAGACCTATACAGTGGTGCAGCTGATAGCAAACAACTGTAAAATAATGCAGTATTTATATTTTACTGACTATAAACTCCAATCACTAAAACAGATTGCAGATCTCTCTCTATGCTGAACGATTGAACCAGCATATAACTGTTAGCAGAATGTTCACTATTTGTAATTGTGACCTCCATTCCACACATTTTAAGTAAAATTAAGTTCTGTGTTGTAAATTACTCATTCAGGTCTCTAAGGAGACTTCCACAATCACTTTCATCCTTTCACATTTATGAATTTTTTTATGAACATCTGTACTACACGTACCAGAACTGAAGCATATCTTCCTAAATCAAATATCTTTGTTTGATTTCATAACTTTAAAAGCTGATACCATAACTAGAATTTGCTAAGTGCCTTCCTGACAGATTGTGTTTGAAGGAGTATTCAGGGTTTTAGGTTAATTAAGTACAGAAGATTATTTCATCAGCCTGATGCTGTGTACAGTAGTCCCACATCACCTGCTGAGAAACAAATCAACTTCATGGACAAGTGCTTCTCTACTTTTTTGCTGCAGTAATTCAAGACACTTATGCTTCTTGCAAACTCCCAAGAGACACAAGTGGGCAACAAAAGTAGAGAAACTGAAAAATGTTATTTGTTGCTTGCTCCATGGATTTACCAACCTTTAATTTACAGGACTACTACTGTTTTTAGCAGAGTTTTCAGGACAGCAGTATCAGGCCTTTGATACGTGAAGAATATAAGGAGCAACTACTCCACAAGGAGTGGTTGACTCTTACAATGCCACTCTAATTTTCTTCATGCAATTTAAAAAGCAGCTTCCTCCATCTTTTCTTATTACAACAAAACAACTCATCATCACTGTACACAAACTAACCTGGAATTAATTACAAATATACAAAAGCTAAATTTAGATTAAAAAAATAAAGTAAAACTTAAGACTTGCACATAATTATTTATCTCATAGTCATAGTTTTTCTTATTTAGTCAAATGCTGCATATGCTAATACTGAATAGTTCAGCATTGCAAGGGCTAAAGCTCTTCAATTCTTTCAAATGACAGGTGTAATATATACCAGGACAAGAACAAGTCCCATTTCCAAAGAGCCAGATTTGGAAAGAACTCTGGATTTTCAGTTTCACTGATACTCTACAGCATAGAACATGTGCAGAGCCTCCACTGAATCTGAAATAAAAAAAGCATTTTTAAACCCTGATATCCTTATTGACGGCAGGAGCTAAAAACAAAAATAAAACAAACAAAAACTCAACATAGAATTTGAGTATATGCGCACACTTATATACATGTGTACATGTATATTCCTATGTGCATACATGCATATACGTATAGAGTATTTTTCTTTTACTTGAAAACTAAATTAGTTCCCTCAGCATTCATCAACATTCAAAATGGTCTTCCATGTTGGTGAAAGCATTTTGCTTTGTGAAAAATGTAATCTTATTTTCAGAATAATGGCTTCAGATGCCTTTAGAAATCTCCTCTGTCTTGCCCCTTCCCCCCAAAGAAACAGCAATGAAGAAAGCAAGAATTCTATTAACAGGTAAATTCTTGATTCCCTGCAATCAAAAATCCTGCTTCTTTAATTCTGAAAGCAGCCAGAGCCATTACCCTAGAATCTGGGTTAGGCATGCTTTTTATGAACATCCTCAGAGGAATGACCATGCTGTGAATTATAGTTTATGTCACAGGAACAAGTTATAATCTTATGTAACTTCAGATTTTGATCTCTCACTCCAGAGTAACTGATAGTTATTGATCCTCTATGTTATTATTTCGAAAGAATGAAAAAGTAGAACAGTTAACTGAAGAGCCTTTAGATTTCCTTTTAAAGTTTCATTAGTGAAGCCATTGCCTTTCTTTCTGAATTTCTTTACTCTTGATGGAATAAATATTTGTTCTGCCAGCTCAACAAGATTTTTTCTTCCACTTGTGTGAATCAGGGAGAATATAGGGAACAGTGTATTAGACATAGCAATAATAACCACATTCACACAGCTATTTCTTGCAAAGGATTTTGCCTAAACAGTACCTACTGAGATGATCTGGCCTGTACTTAAAAGACAGATATTCTATGGGCAACACAGATGCAAATGGAAAGCCTTGGTGACACCAACATGTACTGGTTACATTGAAGAAGCTACTCTTTAGCAAAGGAAATCAAAGCAACACAGTGCAGCATTTTCAAAGCCCTGGTAAGCCAAGAATATTTCCTCATATTAGGTCTATGTATGAATTTCAGCCTGAAGACAGTATGTGTAAGTCAGTTTTAAAACATGCAATAGGGACGAAAGAACGATTAGTTGTATAAATCAGCATCACCCTTTAGCACTTTGCCTTCTCCATTGTTCTGGAATAACTGCTTTTGAAAAATTTATTTTCTTTATTATATTTTAATATAATTCTGGCATTACTCTGAGTGTTCTGGCAATCTCTCCTACCTGGCTGTTATCTTTCAGAGTTGTTTTCCTTCTGTAGCTATTTTGCTTACATTAATTCACTCTGTCACTTTGCCCTCTTTTTTGAAGACTTCATTAGAATATTTCAGTGCTCACCCTTTTCACTTAGAAGCAATTTTTGCCTCTTATATGTGTGCCATCAACATACAAAAATGGAAGAAAGGCAATCAAAATAAAAGATCATTGCTACTGCTGTGGTCCAAGCTGCCAGCTACACTGTACTGATACAATGCTGCTCCTATGACTAATATGGCTTCTTTCAGAGGTATTTCAGATAAGTTCTCACAACATACATAACTGTGAGTCACATAAATTGATAGATGAGTCCTCATAACATCATGCAAAACATGAGAAAGACTCATGAGAAAGACTCCTTTAGAAAATGAAGATGTACCATTGCATACATATACACAATACGACCTACCTAAAAGTAACAGGCATTTATTACAGTTAATCTATTTTTCTCCTAAAACAGGTAACAGAACTGGAACAGGCACTGCACGAGTCAAATAGGCAGAGTCTCATCCCTGACAATCACCAGAAACTTGAGCTGTCTCAATCTGAGTTTTCACTAACTCTGTGCTCTCTGATCACTGATTTGCAAATTCCTCATGCAGGTCAAGAGCTGTGGCCTCAATTCCACACACGAGAATGTTCTCATCTAATTCTCCATACAGGAAACAAACAAGTTATATAACAAACTCATTTGGTAGGACTGAAGAAAAATGGGTGAACTGAAGTGGAAGTTGCATGTAGATGTCAAAATAATGTTTAAGAATTCAAAGCAATTTTTCACAGTTTAGAAATCACTTTTCTAATTACTTCCTCTCAAGTGAGAGAAAGAGAATGTAAGAACAAGAAGGTCTACAATTCGCTGCCCCACCTGGGAAAGTGGTTTGAGAGAAGCTAGGGATCAAAGATTCATCTATATAAGCCTTTCCAGATATTAATCCTCAACGTGTATAATTTTAATATTTCCCTAACATGAAGATGGTATATTCAGTTGAGTATATTATTTATCCCTTATTATATAGTGTTTAATTCCCCTGTTCGTTATCTTTTTTTTTTTAAATCTTGCATACAGATTCAGTATTTGCTAGTTACAGAAGCACTCTTTTGATGAAGCACAAATCAAAGTAGATTAATCACAAGTTGTATAATTGCAAAACATAGCCTTTTCTGTGCTCTGAGTAAATATGCATTATAAGACAAGTTTTACTCATTTGTATTAGTTTTCAGACCACAAAATGTATCTCTGTAAGTAAAAATTCAGTAATAGAATACCTGCAATCGAGTATGTTATGGTTATAAAAGCTTTCTGAAATAAATAGACCTTTGCATCTGTGTCAGACAGAAAATTCTATTTCATAAACAGCTTTTTCTCCTGATTTTTGTTGATTTTTTTTTACTGAAATTAAAATTTATTATAATAGCAAACCACCAAGAACAGTTACATCTTTTCAGCCTTCTGTTTAAATGTAAGTTCTCCTGAAGAAAACTGGCTACAAACCACAGCAACTGCAGTACCAAACCAGCCTCATTATGAGAATTAACAGCACATCCTTTGATTTCCCTGCTGCCTAGCTCATTATTTAACCTGCTCATTATAACTAATTTCTTGTATATGGACAAAATAAGAATTGAGCAGTTCAATCCAGAACTCCTCAGTTAGTTCACAGATTAAACACATGAAAGACTAGGCTGGAAGCAAAAAGATGAAGTTGCTATGCCTTATTGTGCTTTGTCTGCAATAGCTCAAACAGAACTAGAACTGCACAACCATCCTGTTTTACATCCCCTCTGCTCACAGCAAATAAAAGATGGTAAAGCACGTCATGCATCAACCAATATTAAAAATAGAAAAAAGACCAGCAAGCATCTTACATCATTTTGAACAAAGCATTCCAAAATGCTATTAAGCTTAACAACTTTGGAGATTCAGACTGTCAGTGTGCAGGGAAGACAAACTTACTTTGAATACAAGAACAGGATTACTTATGCCATTCTATCTTTTTTGTGCATTCCCATGCCTACCTACTATGTGCTATTTTATACCCATTCTGGAAGTGATTAATAATTAAGCAACATCGACTCTCTTTTTTTTATGTATTATAATAAGAACAGAGGGTAGTTTTATAAAAGTCAAGCGTTCTTGGAATCAAAATGGTAAA
This sequence comes from Melopsittacus undulatus, assembly GCF_012275295.1. Classification (NCBI taxonomy): domain Eukaryota; kingdom Metazoa; phylum Chordata; class Aves; order Psittaciformes; family Psittaculidae; genus Melopsittacus; species Melopsittacus undulatus. Next base: position 98,072,321 of record NC_047528.1, read on the forward strand.
CTTACTGAAATATGTTATTATCTACATACAAACATGGAACCTTCAGTAAATAAAGGAATGATGTATCTTTCAATTTCTATAAAAAAGAAATGTGGATACAACACATTTTCTTGTCACAATTTAGAATGAGTTTTAGAACATGTTACAATAATTTTAATTATCTTAAAAACATTTTCAAAACTTTTTTATGTTTAAGTATTATATTATTATTACAGTAATATTTTTAAATAGCACAGATGAAAGATACATATTTTAAGGACTGCCCTAAATCTGAAAACCAGAAAACGGCATTTAGGCAGATGCTTACTATCAAAATTGTAATGGGTCACACATTACATTTCTATATTGAGCTAGTATCATATTTATTGGAATCTTCCCTCTCACTGCCAAACATAAAACTATTACAGAATACAGTGTAATAAAAGAGCATTAGAAATGTGAAAATTTCCATGAAAAGTCTATAGTATTCACTAGTATGTTTCTCTGTGGGATCAACTTTCTTAACATCAAAAAGTATGTATTAATGTAAGCCTCTTTCTTTCTAAACGGAATTTGGAAAATTACGGTGTAGTGTAGTCTCATAAAAAAAACCTCATTAAAATAATACTTAATATTTAAACAATCACAAGTGACTCTGTTTTTCATTTTTTCTTTTAATATGAAGGTTCTCTTTGCTTTCTAGATCCCACACAGAAACAGCTAAAGAATTCCACACAGGAATTTTGATCAAGTCAAGGACACTGGGCCTTCACCATAAATTCAAACATGCTGACTTCCTACAGCTGTGACTCTTCAAACGACATGCATATCAAATACTTTAAAACTTCTGTAGTATTTAGAAAAGGAAATGCTTTTTTCATAATAGAGCACAATCTTGAAATCTAATTATTTTCCATGTTATAGTTGTGTGTAAATTACAAGAAATTTAATATTACTTTGATTTTAAATACAGAGACTGACAAATGTAGAGGAAAACAATTTAGACCTTTCTTTGTACAGAATACATGGACTGTAAAATAGCTGTATTTTGTTAGTAAGGCATTTTCACAGTAAGTGGCAGTAAGAGCACCACGCTTTTAGTAGATTTCTGTCAGCTTTCCCTTAAGCTGTATTTTTAAAACAAGCTAGCATATTGCCTTTAAAAACAAGGAAGGAATAAGGAATTCACTTGAACAATTTGGTCTACACAAGTTATCTAAAAGCATCATTAGAGAAGGAACATATCATATTGTCCATATTTGAAAAATCATGGCAGTCAGGTGAAGTTCCCCATGACTGGAAAAAGGGAAATATAACCCCCATTTTCAAGAAGGGGAAAATGGATGACCCAGGGAGCTACAGACCAGTCAGCCTCACCTCTGTGCCTGGCAAAATCTTGGAGCAGATTCTCCTGGAAGGCATGCTAAGGCACATAAAAAACAACAAGGTGCTTGGTGACAGCCAGCACGGCCTCACTATGGGGAAAGCCTGTCTGACCAGTCTGGTGGCCTTCTATGACGGGGCTATGGAACTGATGAAGAGAGGTAGAGCAGTTGACATCATCTACCTGGACTTGTGCAAAGCGTTTAACACTGTCCCACATGACATCCTTGTCTCTAAATTGGAGAGACATCAGTTTGATAGGTGGACCACTCGGTGGACAAAGAACTGGCTGGATGGCCTCATACAAAGAGTTGTGGTCAATGGCTCAATGTCCAGCTGGAAACCAGTAACGAGTGGTGTCTCTCAGGGATCAGTGTTGGGACCTGTCTTATTCAACATCTTTGTTGGTGACATGGACAGTGGGATTGAGTGTGCCCTCAGCAAGTTTGCCAATGACACGAAGCTGTGTGGTTTGGTTGATATGCTGGAGGGAACGAATGCCACCCAGGGGGATCTTGATACGCTTGTTAGGGGGGCTGATGCCAGCCTCATGGAGTTTAATCATGCCAAGTGCAAGGTCCTACACCTGGGTCGGAGCAATCCCAGGCACAGTTACAGGTTGGGCAGAGAAGAGATTCAGAGCAGCCCTGTGGAGAAGGACTTGGGGGTGTACACATAACCTCTTTCTCAAAACTACCTTGATACCTAAGAACTTAAGGGTGACAAGTGTTATGCTTGTCTTCAAAAATGGGTTTGAGGAACACTGGGGAACTATAAAATCATCAAGCCTAACTTCTGTATTGGCCATATTACCAAACAGCTTGGTATAATACAGAATTCTGAGAGCAGGGATTCAAAAAACATTTAAAAGGATTTAAGTTTCCAGTTACATTTACTGTTTCTCCAGTTAGACACCATCCTTGCATCACAACAAGCAAAGATTTATTACTAGATTCAAGCAATGTGAGAGCTATCAAAAAACCCTGCAGTCAGCAAAATTAAGATTAACAGGATGTTAAAAAAACTGCTTAATGCAATTCCTTAATTGCTAAATGTTCTACTGAAGTCTAGCTGTAGTTTCTAATAGCAGCAATCCTTAACATTATTCTTTTTTCCTGACAAATGCAAACTAGTAACAGGTTTCAGTCTAGGCTGGTTGAAGAGCAAGAATTATTTATACAAATGAGAAACAAGAAGGGGAAAGGAGGATAAAAAATGTTAGCTAAGAAAGTGTTTAGACAAGACAGTGACTAAACCTGAATTTGATTTGCTTGGCATACGCTCCAGTGTGGTTTAAATTAAGTCCATAAAATTTAGGTGGTGCCTAACAATGAGGCATTACTCTAATACAAAGGCATGCTGACATGCTAATGACAGATATTCTTCATGATATGATGCCATGGACAAATAAGAAAGTAAACATTCCATTCGTGTTCTAAAATGGTAATTTTACTCAGAGATGCAATTCAGCAAGGAATAACAAAGACATTTTTATTTAGTTAAGTTGAAGTTTCTTCAACTGCATAAATTCTCAGATTTTTTTATCAATATATGAAAATATGAGAAGAATATGAACTCATGTTGCTATGATGCATCTATGCCCACTCCTCATTCCAACTCTGTGTGGTATCTATTATTTTCATAATAAAAAATTGAAGACTTTGTCTTCTGCTATGAAAACATCTACATGGTAAACCTGTTGCCTACCATTGGTCCAACCCTGCCTCAAAACTTTTAACAGGCATATATAAATAATCGCAAACATCTGGAAATTAATCGCGTTTCAAAGCTGAGAACATTTGAAACACAGCTGCATAGGCCAATGGAATGTGATTTTGTCTCAAATTATATAGAAGTCACACAAACCAACCCTTGGATCATTTACCCTAAAAATTACAAGCTACTCAACTATGAAAATTAGAAAATTTCTTTTGATCTTCCACACAGATAACTATGCAAATCAGATCCTGATATCTCATTTTTTACAAGGCATTTATGAATTATTTAAATCCATATGCACTGTTATTTAAAAGCATCTTAAATTTTCTATGTATTTTCTAACAGTTTCTAAATATTATGGGTTTTAAACATTTTTTTGCCTGTACAAGGGAAGGTGTGAAACCAGATCACTGAAGTCACATAGCAGATCTGTTATGCAAATATTTTCTAATGAGGAATTTCAATTCTTCTTACTGTAAACCACATTTGTACTTATATCAGAATTATTTGCGTTCCAAGTTTCTAGATCCTTCTCTATCTAGCTGACATCAGATCTGTTTCCATATTGATTTTCAACCTAGTGCCATCCTCTGTGTCCTTCACTTTTTGTCTTAAATGGCAACTAATATGAAACTCATAAATTTTTAATTTTTCAAACAATATTCTCCTTCTAGGCTGGGAGGGCAGTGTTTACTGCCTTGCATAATTTGATAGTGACATTCACAGCCATACACTTTCCCTTCAGACTAAGAAATGTGCATGATTCTAAAGCCTCAAAGTGATGTGCTGCTATGCTGCCCATTTATTTTTCCTAGTCTTCATGTTAAGGGGTTACAAGTGTTGAGACCGTATCACCATTGAGACTATTTCATGTACAATTACCAGTTATGCATGAACTCATTTTTCATTTTCACTGACACAGCAAACAAAGGCAAACAGCAGTAAAATGTCCCAAACTGTAAGAGTATGAAGACGGACAGGAAGAGAAAAAACACATAGAAACTCTCTTAGTTTTAGTATTACATATTAATATAAGCTAAAATAGCTTCAACCGCAAGTCAAAGGAATTGCTCCAGTCAGAACCAAAAAGGAGGATACTGTGACAGGGACAGAGATATAACATATAAGCTACTGCTCCCTCAGTTTTACGATGAGCATACTCCTGGCCAAAAAAAGCAACAGAAACAGGTTGGCTTAGACTTTTTTCAGACAAAAGCAATCTTGTTTTTTTGAACTGTGAAATTACACCCATGGTATTTCTTCAAATATTTGGTCTCTGCCACTTAAAATAGATTAAATTAAAACAATAGTATAGAGTTTAATAATCAAAATACTCTTTAATATACCCATGAATTTCATTACTTCTTAATGTTCTTTCGACAGAATATTTCACTAAAATGATGACATTTTTCAGTGCTAGTTATGGGCTACAGAACTTCACATTAACATATTGCCTCTTCACAGGTAACAGCAGACTACATATGCATAGTAGTATACATATACATAAAGTCAGTAGTATTAAACCCCAGTGCAAATTCTCATAAATTCTTACTGCCACAGATAGTGAACTCACATGTTTAACTTCTTTCACCAGTTTTGGAGGGTGACTGGCCCAATCACCAAGATAGGTAATTAATCCAATTCAGTGCCTTCACAAACAAAATCAAAACCAAACACATTAGAGCCCCGAACACAAATATGTGAAACAGTCATTATTTTACTCCCTTAGTTTTGTCAATTTAAAAAATGTTCTTTGGTGATTACTGAAGAAGGTGTATAAACTTCTCTCACTTTCAAACAATCATCAATGAGTTTACAAACTAAAAGACAGATAGATTTAAAGCTCCTTGTGAAGCCTGTAGTTGGTAGCTTTCCTCTTAGGGCAATGAAAGTTTTGACATTAAGATTATCACGTGACTGCACACTAAACAGATTTCATGAGCTTGGATCAAGACCAGAAAACAAAAGCCTCCAGAAACACTATTTTCTTAGTTTTCAGCTCTAGGTATGTATCTCTGGCCTCGATACTCCTAAAAAAAATATATACACCAGAATACATGTGAATGTATGGCTTCATGCACATAAACTAGAAATAACTGTAAACAAAGAAACAAAAAAATCTCAACATATTTTTTCTATGGAGAGAACAAAAATGATAGATGATAACACTTAATAACACTTCATATGCAGCTGCATGGTCATCAAATTACACAATATCAGTATAACTAGAACTAGCAAAATATAGTAAAATTAAATTAAAATGTAAGATTATTGATCATACATGTATGACAAAATCATTCAGTCACAAGAGACACAGGGCATTTGGAAACATAAAGGATGTTGTGTCAGAAAACAGCACTGCTTGTTTATAGTTATAAGCTTTTCCACAAAAGACTCATTCACGCTTATTGCCAGAAAGAAAATGGACCTTGCTTTTCTTTAGTGTGGCTGTTCTTCTGAGTATACTCCCAAATTCTCCCAAAGCCCTTTAAAGGCAAACATTAGGCAACAAAAACATCAGAGACATTCCGGATCACAGTTTTGCCTTGTTTTGAACATATTCACACTTCCAGTTCACTCTTCTATTTTCTGAATAATAATACCAAGAAGTTTCACCTGACCCACTCATGTAAGTGATAGGCTAAACTGACAAGTGTTATTCTCATACATTTTATAGTCAGTTTTGCATATGCAATATCATCAATAAAGAACTTTAGAAATTCTCTCCTTTCCTGTGAAATATACCAGTTATGGAAAGGAAATATTTTTACTGAGATTAAAGTAAGAAGTTACTGTAAAAAGTATATTTCTTAGCTCACCATTTCATATCTCAAATTTAACACTAAAAATCCTCCATTTTATGATGGTTTATAATCCCAGTTAAATTATAGAAGTTTAAACTAAAGTCTTTCCCCTCCTAAAACCCCTCTCCCCCAGCCAATAATTTTTCCCACAGCATTCTGCCTTGGTGTTTATAAGAATGGCACATTTTCAGCTCAGAAAACTGAATTGTACTCTTAGTCCATCTACATATATGTGTACACATACAGGCTCACAAAAAAAAAAAAAAAAGGAAGGAAAAAAAGCCTTGACATCTAAGGCTACAACTCAGTGAAACACAGTTACTTTGTATGCCCTGGTAGCTTGCAAGCATGGGATTTACTAAATATGGGAAGATGGGCAGGGTTAACCTTACAATTTAACAATAATAACTATGTTTTTAAGCGGTTCTGTGGAATTGTTGACACAAACTTAATCTTATAGGCCCTTCTATCCCTTTCTTATTATTATCTAAATATGGAGTCACTACTACTTTATCATCTTCATACTGAGTGCTCCTACCATGTACTATCACTGCCAAACAACGTTACGGTCAACAGTCCTAGTCCTCATATTCAGCTGTAGCATCTGGATCACAGTGAAAGAAGCCAAACCACCCCCACATACAGATAAGCAGATCTGTGATCCAAACCTCTGCATTTCTGTGGTGATATAATCATAAAAACTGACCTAGTTCAATGGTTTTTTCCCAGACAAAATTTTAATTGATTGCTGTGGATGATACCTGTTTTAAGGACAAAAGGAACACAGCACATGGCATTTACAGAGGCCATTAAAGTAAATTTGTTAATCAGAAAGATGAAAAGTTACTTGATGTTGACATTAGCTCTTCTATAAGAAAGAACAAATGTTGGAAATATATAGAGAGCAGAATGCCACAAATCCTACTCTGTCGACAGCATTTAGGCAAGTTCTTGTTTCAAGGACAGACTTTATTTCAAAATTCAACTTACCAACCAGTCTCCTCAAAATAGAAGTCACTTATCAATCATCACTGCTATGACTTGTCAATCAGTCATTGCACATCCTTGTGAAGCTGACACTTGCAAAGCTTCAACATACATAGCTTATAAAGTAAATGTACTTAAAAATCTTTTCCCCTCATGCTGAATATGTAACTTTTACCCATGTAGTTTCAGTTCAGTTTCACTTTAGCCATTATAAAATATAAAGTACTAATGCTCTGTGTAGGAAAACAATAATCCACTAACTTCCTATCTTTGGAAAATTGTACATGACAGTATTTTTTTCTGGTCTTGTCACTTAAATTAGTAATGAATTGCTGTAAGGAAGCCTGTTTAAGGCCTTAAACCAGATGTTCACTGTGAGGAAGAATTTTCTAAGTAGGAAAAAAAACCATGGATGAATAATAGTGGGAATTTATGTGGAAACATGTGGGTATGACAACCTAGAAAAATAATCTGGAATAAAATCTGCAGTCGCAGTGACATTTTGCTGGTAGGAATGGAAAATTTTGAAATGCATAATGCTGACAGAAGAACAGCAGTACACTGCACAGCAAGGCTATTGGATATTCCTGTGTACTGCAGAATCACTGGGCTAGTTCTAGTTCATTCTCACAGAAAGTGAATAAAATAGTTCACACTCATTTCAGTAAAGCTTTAAGAACTCTTCTGCTAAGGAGCATAGCACAAGAGAAGTACTGAGCTCTTTTCAAGACAAAACAACTTGAAAATTTAGCAGAATTGTCTTTCAAAGTATTAGAACATAGTCCTCCTCCCTCTGCTTCATTTCATCCCCACCTGAATTCTTCATCTGATTGCAGAATGTAATTTTTGCTTTCATTAAGTGGATGCAATATCATCTCACTTGATTTTTATTACATGTATTTTGATCTATGGTCACTTGCAGCTGGTGATTATTAGTATTACACATTTTTGCCATGGCCAGAAGGCAGAAGTTTGGATTCCCTACACGTACATGCTCATAAATGTGCCCTATTTTTAGGATGCTACTACAGCTCTTAATATTGACAGTAACAGGAAGCACTATGAGGATCAAAGAGATACAATACAACACATAAAAAGAAAAAAAAAGAACTCTTTTCTTCACATGTAGTAACAAGCTTTGGTTTTAAAATGCTCCAGAGAACCTGTTGCCCCATCACATACACAGCAACCTGGAACAATAAGAAAAACTGAGGTTTGGGGGAAATCTTCAACAGCTCATTCAGTACATTCACTACTGCAAGAATTCACATTAATGTTATGGTTGAATTGAGGATAGGAAGAAATCTGACTGTCTCCTCTGTTGCCAAAGGCTATATAGAGTAACAGAGAGAAAGGCTAGTAAGGTGAGAAGATATTCAAAATTGACTGTTTCTCAATTTCCTTGCTATTTAGGAAGTCCTTGTGGCAGTTGGTACCCCACCAGGCTTTTAATTAAAAGAAAATGCAGTTTAATTACAGTTTCAATTAGACTACCAGGGACCAATATACTTAAAATGTGTTATTGTTCTGAAAGTCTGACCAGCATTAAAAAAGTCTGTTTTATTTACCTTTCCAACGGAACCTAAGCCAGCCTTATTATTACAAATGGGTAATACATTTCCCCTCCTAACATTAGGATAAAAGAAGACATTATGACAATGAGCATCATTTGAAAAGCTATTAACAACCTTAATGACCATGAAAAAATACATCTTAAAACAGACTGAGAATATCTCAAGAATCATGCTAAAATTGCACGACTCCATGATTTTAAATCAACAGCCATATAAGCAGTCATGTGCGCATAGTAACACAGGTGTCGTGGACAGCAGGAAGATATTCACTGAACAGAAAAACAGTGTTTTCCAGAAGACCCTACTTCCATGCCAGTAGTACTTAAAACTAGATAGAGGTTTCAACTATTCAAGTTGTAATATCACTTAAATATATCCTGATCTCATAATTTAATTTCTGGGTGCCAAAACATCTGCGTTCTTAAGAGAATCCTTTGAATAACTCACAATGGCACAGTTGAGCTCCTTTTCTCAAGAGACATCTCCTACTTCTATGTCCACTTAGAGTAAAGCATACAGTTGCTCTTGCTTACTCCTCAGTTCATTTCTCCTGCTCACATTACAGGGAAGAGAAAGGCTGCATCATCCTGAATTTCAGAATTACAGTTGTCTCTCTTTTTCTGATACTGGCATTCTCCTAAGCGAGCAAATCTACCTTTTGCCCACAGCCACAAAATCCTCCCTTGGTTGGACCCTCTCCTGACATAAACCTTTCCACTATGCCAGCTACTTCAGTTAGTTGGTTTTGCATGTGGGTTTTGTTTGGTGGTTTGATTTTCAATAGATCTTCTACAGTTGATTGGGCATGCTCCCTTCCTTCTTTTTCACCTTCATGAGCCACAGCTTGAACTTTTGGTTTTTTTTACCATCCTTCTGTCTTCCTTCCCTCCCCACTTTCTCAGTGTTTGATTTTGTTACATACATGTGTGGATTAAAATGCCTGTATTTCTGACCACACTTCTGGAGTTTCCTTGTACTAAAAAGATTCCAGTTAATGAAATTAACAATAAATAGAAGCTTCTGAGACAAATGTACTTACACATACACTGACTCCACTGAATTACTTTGGACAACTGGACTTAGACATTTGAATTAATAATACAAATTTGGTAACACAAATAACACAGTCAAATAATAGGGAAAAAGTAATCTACTCAGTTGAACTGGTTTTGCCCATTAATGAAAGTTAAAAGGAAATTCAGAGTTATCCATACATAGAAGGTTTTGTTTGCAGCCTCTCTGTTTCGAAGACAAGTGAATCAAGTCCAAGGTCACACTGTACGAAGTCATACATTCTTCTTGCTTACCTTTCTTGAATATCTTCAGATTAATTAATTTCACATAACACAATTATCCTGTGACATATGCAGTGGTAGACACTCATTCAACAGCACAGAATTTTAAAAAACCTTTAAATTATACCTGTATGATTGTATCACACAACTACAGTTACTCTACAAATTATATATTCTTTCAAACTTTCATTTTTCCTCTAATAAAATTGTTATTATTAATTATGTAACATATCTAACAGTATCACAAATGTATGGCTATGTATAATGCATGAATGTCTCAAGCCGCTAAATCATTAATAAATAGAAAGTAATATTAACTGTTCGTTTAAAACTAGCATAAATTATGTAACTAATTTTTCCAAAAAATTAATCAAATTAATACAGAACATTATTTTTGTAGGCCAGTATACTTTGGCTATGCCATGCATAAGAAAATTATTCACTAGTCATTTACAGTTCTTCTAGCTTAATTTCTTCAAGGGTGGACAATTCATTTGCCATTTGGACAACTAGCAAAATAGCTTTGTTCCCCATTTTTCTCTTAACAAATGAGTCTTCCAGCTCATAGGAAAAAAAGCTGGAAGGATTTCCACTTACCCAGCAGTGCATATGTCTCAGTATATTTCTCAGCATTCCTTTCAGTTTGTTTTGTAATGATCTAAAATATTTTTCCCATAGGTCTTGCTGATGATTCTATTCTTACAAAATATTTAAGATATTTTTCTATCCGTCTTATTTACTATTATTATTATTTCAGTATTTCTTTCTTCTATTCCATGTAGAAAAACTATTGAGATTCAGTCACCCTGTCACAGGATCTATTCCTTGTAGGCTTCTTCTATGCTTTAGTTTACTGGTATCTACTCTCAGAGCAACACTGAGTTTTTATATATCTTTTTTTTAATTACCTTTCCTCTTGTTTATTTCAAAATGTCACAGCTTATAAAGCAAGTACTTTTTATGTCCTGCTATTTATTTCCTTCAAATTGTTTTTCTGGTCAATGTATTTTTTTACTTTGCACATCACTCATCTCCCTTCAGAATTTAATATGTATCTATATTCCTCCTGAGTTCCACATTTCAATTAATACCTTTTGTCTTTCCCCCTAGTGATGAATATCTCAGAGACAGTCAATGAGTCACTGCTCCAGTTCTGGCAGGACAAAATTCTAGATAATAGTTAAGTAAGGCCTTTTGCAATATATGGATGTCTCACAGGCAGAAAATTCTGCCTCCTCATATATTTCCTACTGTAACATAGCTAGCCTTACAGTCAATGAGTCAAAGTACAACTGTGTTGCATTTCAATTCTGAGTGCATTGGAGGTATTTACTAAGGCAAATTAAAGGTGAACTTCCTTTAGAATTGTCATGTAATTACAAAGTCAACAACTTCTGCTTACCCACTAATTACAGAAAATTGTATTTGATAGCTGCATAATTTGATCGTATTTGCAAATATTTGCTCTTGTCTTTAATGCTGCTTGAAAAATATTTCAAGATGTCTGCTCAATTCTTCTGATTTTAAACATATGCATAATGTAAATAAAACATACCGTATGTCAATGGATTGCTTTTACATATCTGCTGATTTCATTTCCATTAAATTAATTATTCTGTTGAACATAATTTCCTACAGATTCATCTCTTTCAGCAGATTAACATGATCCATCTTTCCAATAGTATGAAATGAAGGCCAAAACATTGCATTATGCCAAACAGTTGAATAACCCTACACAGTTTAGTCTGCTTTGGCCTACACTCAAATAGATTGGTTCAGACTTGCACACACATGCTCCCACACATCGAATCATGCACAAACAAAAACTGAAGTGCCTGCAAAGCCACAGTTATATGTCTAGCTAGGAGAAGGAAAAGTTGTTTTTTTTTTTTCCAAAGAAGAAAACCTAAAACACATCCATGTAATTATATTTCTATAGTTGCTATTTTATTAATGTTAGAACTTGAGACCAGCTAGAGAGGAACCAAAACCTGAGACACCACAATTTAATGCCCTGAAAGCTCCCTTGTCTGAGATAAAGCAGGCATCTGTGCCTCAGCACTGGATAAGTGTCCGCACAAACTGTTGGATTTGGAAATCCATTCTCTGGACATCTCTGGAATGGCACAAGCTCATGATGGATGGCTTCATGGGGTTTAGGGCCATTTTGGTGATCAAGCATAGCTCTTTAGATAGCTGAGGACCTATATTCATGCCTCCTGCTTCAATCTCATCATCTGCAATTGAGCTTCACAGTAAGAAAAAAAAAATCTCATCTCAGTTTAAAGGCTTTAGAAAAATCCATTTCTTTCTAAAAAGCTTGATTAAATTGTGCACAAGTAGAAAAATCCCACTGTCATTTGCTTTTAAAGATTTTTATTCTTGAGAGTCTCATGGACTCATCTGTAAGTATGCAATTCCTAATCCTCATCCTTAATCCTCATTCTAACATGACAAGAAGAGTTTGGCTGTTACAAACCTAACAGACAGAAGAAATGGATTTAAAATTAACAGAATTAAATATTGTGAAAAGAAAATGCATTTTGTTTGAATTTATAACGGGACTTTGCTACACTGCAAGCACATCTCTCAAAAAATATTTAGTAGTTTCTCATGCAATTCTTCTACTGGCTTTCAGACCATATGAATTTTCAAAAAGCTTTTTTTGTTGTCATGGACAATGCTTCTCTCCTAGGACCAACCTTCAACAAGGACTCATCTCAACTGAGAATTAATCTGTATCATCAGATTATTAAAATGAGCTAGGATGCTGAAAAAGTGAAGCTTACATGGAATGAATACAAAAGAAGAATACAATGTACAGCAGTGGGAAAACATATTCCAAGTGTTAATTTTCCTGGAGTGCAGAAAATCAAAGCTGCCTTTATTTAAAATTCACCATTTAGAAAGAGTCAATTCAGACACATTAAAAAAGACGTAAAAGCAGCAAAGGCACCATTGACTTCATGTGAAATATAACACTATAATGTTAAGCTGTTCTCTGACTGGAATTATTCCACTTAATCCAAAGAAGTAACAATTATCTCGGGACTATGGTTAACCCTACAGTTGCACATGTCACCTGCTATCTTTACAGGTAAAAGATCCATAATTATGGGCTTATTTTGTGAAATAAGTATCTTCTTTATTTGTGTGTCAAAGTAAACATCTTAATGAACAAGTTAAACTACATGATTACCATTAGTCATATTGTCCAGTTTAAAAAGTAAATGTATAGAATTTATTTATTATTTTTTTTTCTGCAGAGATCCTTCATAAGCAGAAACCTCTGTGGCCCTCTTAATTCAGACCAATGTCTTAATCTACATGAACAAAGCCATTTCCCCAAACTGGGTATGGGAAAACCTATACAAATAGTAAAATCTGGAAGGTAAGAACTAAGGGAACTAAGGAAGGTAAGAATTAAGGGAAAGCAAGAAAGCTGTTTTGGAAAATGAAATAATCCAGCAGGGTATGTGGGATGGGTGCCACCACAATAGACCCACTGAACAACCAGAAGTGTCTGACAGATGCAGAATAATACTGCAGCATAAGCAAGAAAGATGCCTGGCTAAACCAGAGCAAGCCCTGGTCACAAAACCAAAATAAGTGAGGTCCAGAATAAAACAAGATAAATTAGGTCAGGTGCAGACCTGTTCCCCCCGACCCCCCCCGCTTCGAAAGCCATATATTAAATAAGGTTAAATCAGGGAACATAGCCTTTGTACGTAAATGCATATGTATTTCTGTGTGCATATACTGTGTCCCTATAAACCCTTGTACTGATATAATCGACACAGTATCTCCAGCAGGAGAAGAGACAGGAGATAGAGAACAGCCTTCCTAAACTGTCAGCTGCTGAGCTGCTCATTCACATTTACTCTGCTGCACTCTGTTCTCTCCCTTCCTCAACCCTCATGCAAGTTTCATAACTAGGATGCAAGTAACAGGCAATCTAAGAAATTACAAGGACATGAGACAGTGAGGCTTCAGCTTTAAAAAAGAGTGATCTGGATTTAATGTCATGATGATGGATGAATCTTTTGGGGTAGATGTAAAATTAAATTTCTGGAAGCAGAAAGCCTCAGGCATTTTTGTTACATTATACTGTGTATGACATAAGAAACAGATGTTGCTAATGGGATTATTACACATTAAAAATAGATACCGCAGAACAGGCTCCAATAGCCTGTTTTAAATAACCTTTTATCTTGCAAAACTGCCATCTCCCTGCCCCCATGGCTTTCAGACATGTGAAGCACTACATTTTTATTCTTCTTGTTGAAAATGCCATGGTGAGTTCAAGAAGAACTTAAGTCACTGCAGCTATGTAAACTGAACAATGTTGGTTTTCCATTTTTAAAAACAGTATTTTTTAAATCATAAAAAAAAACCATTTAACAAGACTTTGTTACTTTGGTTTGAAAGCAAAACTGAATAATTTTATTCAGTTGTTATTTTTCAAGGTTATTTCAAAGTCCAAGTGAGAAGGGCAGATGAACCCTTTGCATTTAGAAGGAAAAGTCAAACATTTCAAGTTCAAATACTTAAAACTGAGTTCATAAAAGCCTGCTTGGTATAGTCAGGAAAAACTAAGTAAATGTAAATACCACTAAACTTTAGACTAATGACTCATGCAGAAATGAAATTAAGAAATGGAAAAAGTTTACTCCTATTTTCTATCTCCTGCATTTTTCAAATATCCCAATAAGTACATCACATCACTTCAAAGGAAAGAAGGTTTTCTGACTGTCACATTCAGATTTACTAGAGTGACAATCATTCACAGATTACACTTATGATGGAAAGTGACAGGTATCAGCAACTGCTTTCTTTCACATAGGCAAGTTACCAGCCAAAAATGTGACAAGTCACTTTTGTCTGCTTCACTAGGTTTCCTGAGTGCTCCACAAACCTCTGATTGAAATGGAATACTTCAAAATCCAACAATGCAAAAGAAAGATCTTAAGAATACTTTATATTTCAAGATTGAAGAAATCGATTTGTCAGTAAGTAGCAACAGGCAAGAGGGGTTATAAGATAGTGAAAAAAATATATATTTTGATACATTCTCTAAAAATCTCAGACTAAAATGCACCTAAGTATATATATAAACAAACAAACAAAAAAAACCAACAAAACAAAACCAACACTTCAGTTGATAACTTTTTTTCCAAGGGGAAATTATAGGTGGAGTCAATAATTTGACTAGACTGCATCTTCTATTTTAAACAATTTTAATGGTATCAATATTTCATCCCTTAATAGCTAAAGGCAGAAATTGGGTAAATCTTAGCAAGATTACCTTCATCATGTTCACCACAATTAAAAACTAATGGCCACAGACTAACATATACAGTGTTATTGTTGAAAGGGCAATCATGTTGTTAATAGGTTGTGTCTCAATAAAATTCTTCATTCTACAGAAGGGCCATTAGAAGTGTCACTATTGGTCACTATTTAGTTTCAAATACAACCCAACATTACTGATGTCTTCTTTCCAAAAAGATGTAAAAACTAAAATTAAATTCTTATGTTGAACTGCTACAGAGTTATTTAAATTGCTATATTTCGAGTAACAACTTGAAGGAGTAACTTTAAAATAAATGCCTAGAAAACAGCGCTTTATATTGCACTACTGTCAAATCTACATATAGAGTTAAGGGCTGTAGAAACTCAGATGTCCAGTATCACAGAGAAACTCCTCATTACAGTCAGATCAGAAAAGAGCTTGACAGTAGGAGTTACTGGAACAAAATTCAAGGCACATAATTTAGATTATCTGCGGTTTCTAAATATAACACTAAGAGCAACTTGATCTGTCACTAAGGGCAAGAATTTAATGCCTTGTCCTTATAATAACTAAATTCATCAGTACAAATCTCTTCCATTCTGAGGCAAGCATGAACTTCAGAATAATAAATTGAGTTTCTCAAAGTACTTCCCTTCACTGCTGATAAGACGAGTTGAGATAAATATGTCTAAAACCAACTGAATTAATCCCAACATGTGTGCTTAGAGTAGTTTAAATACCACGTACCCTGCATTAAAAACAACAAAAAGTACTTTGGACAGAAATTATCTATCACTAGAAAAAGCTGTTGAGAGTTTTCATAGTATATTTTCCTTGGATTTAGACTTGTGAAGATAAATTGATAAATCATCTGTCCTAACAGACTGGACACTTCTGCTTTTCTTATCTGGTATTTATTACCTTTGGGGGGGGGGTTGGGTTGTTTGTTTGGGTTTTTTTGGTTGGTTGGTTGGTTTTTGGTTTTTTGTTTTTTTTTTTTTTTTTGACTGTAGTGGTAGGCTCTAATAAACTGCTAATGAAAGGTATTGTTTCAAGCTGTGGAAAAAGGGGACCTTAAGCACTGAGTCATAGATTTGGGCAGTATTCTAATGCTTCTTTTTGTCATCAGAACTTCACAAAAAAATTGTTCTGCCAGAAAGTAATTCAATAATTAGGAAAAGAGGAAGTAAGGATGTATTGTTAAATAAGCATTTGGCATTATTTTACCCTGCAGTAAAGTTGAGACAAATCAGAAAGTAACATAATCTGACTAATCAGAAAGTAAGCTATTTGAAGATGATGCATTTAGTGTTGTACGTTTAGTGTATGAGTTCATCTCATTTATTGGAAACTTCTTTTTTCTATCAAAATAAGTGTGTTGATTGTCACAGTTTATCTGTCAAAGAAAAAAAAAAATGAACTCTTTCTTTTGAGGCTGCAGCAGTGAAAAACCAACAGTCATTAATAAACTGATTTGCATTTCTTTTAAAAAGACAGCACTCAGTTTCTAGAGAACATGTATTTGTGAATTATATGGTGAATGCGTTGTTACCAAAAACCCAAAACAAGTTCACATCTATGGTCCTCTTAATTAAAAATAGGAACAGCAGAAAAGCTGCTCTGGGAATAAATTTGGCTGGTAGAGGAAATTATTAAATCAAGTTTTAAAAAAGGAATTATGTGAGATCATATTTATTAATTCTAAGATACTAGCTAAGGACAAGTCAGTGCATTATGTTTTTATTGCATAATAACTTCAGTGCAGAAAAGAACTTCTGCTGTAGAATTTAGAATTTATCCACTAGGGGTTTGTTTTTCTGTTTTTTTAGTTTTTTTCTTTTTGGCTCTGCAGTGAGAGGTGGGAGAAAAAAGAATCATAGTAAATATAATAGATTATGAAGATTCAAACAGTAACAATGACAATATAAAACCTGAAACCAAGCAACTATTTTGTAAGACAATAAATATCAAGGTAACATTTTTCAATCCAAACAAAAGCTTCTAAGGAATAGAAATGATGGGATCATCCTGGTCTGTCTGCTGTGCAAGGAAAACACAAACATGTACTGAACTTCTATTTAGAAAGAAATAATACAATGCTCAGTAAGCAGCCTTAAAAATTCATACTGAATTCAAAAATTATTTATTCTTCACATCCAACCGAATATTTGTATTAGAGAAGAATAGTTTTAACTTACCTATTTGCAGTAACAGTCAGTACATTATCAACCATATTGCAATTCAATGAAAGACAAAAAAGTTAATTTAAATAAAAATGGAGAGAAAAGAAAAATTAAAATTATTATTCATATTATTCAATCATCTGTGCTTTTGGTGCATATGAATAGCCACATTTTTTCTTCTTAAGGAGCTGTCTCCTACTTTAATGCCTCTTGACCTTGAAAATCTTGTCTTGGTCTAATTTGCAACTGAGGAATCAAAAATGTGACAAATAGTGACATATCAAATGAAATGATTCATATACTTACACTTTACACAGGGCTAACAACTTTTCTGTAGCAAGTATTCCATTAAATAAACTCTACCTCAAGCTACCACACCATTAAGACTCTTCCAAATGCTTGCAACATTTTCAACAATATTCACATTTTTTTAAATTAAATATATAATTATTAAGTATTTTTAAAGCTAGTTTAATTAGTTTAGTTCCAATGCTTAAATATTCAGCTACTGGGTCTTTAGTTCTTGCTCTGTCGAGAATTACATGGTATAATCCAGAACTGAGACTTCAAAACCATTCCAAAGCAGTTTCTTAGAAATTATCACTTTGTTAACAATATTTGCAATGATGGCTCAAATTAAATTAATTCCTAAAATAACGATGATCTCTGAGGTGCCCACCAACCTGGTGTTCTATGATTCTATGATCATACAACTCTTCAATAACTTCAAAGGTAGGTTAACAAAACCATAAGCACTAATAATTCAGATGCATTTCAAGTTAAGGATTTCTTGGTATCCTGGCATTCATAAATCTATTTTATCTTGCAAAAAAATTCAAGATGTCTATTCTTATGTTCAAATTGTAATGATCTAATCTCTAAAACATCACAGAATTACCTTTCCCAAAGCAATTTTATAGTTATTAGTAGGTTAATACATCACTGGATCACCCAAACACAAGATATCAATCTATGTCTCTACTCTTTTCTATAGGTTATACATGATGAATGATGTCAAGGGTTATTGCTTCAAGAACACAGCTCTTCATAAAGTCCTTAATCATAGAGGTGCACTAGCTGCATGGAGTAGAACTCCTCACAGAAGTCAATCAGATTTTTGTCTACCACTGCTCCATCCTCTTATTAATAATAGAAAAAAAAGGCACAAAAGTCAAGAAGAGTCAAGCAAAAAAAAAAAATTTAAGAGTGCATTTGTTTATAAAGGTTTTCTACCTTATCGAGCAATTAAATAGATACACATTCATTTACACACCCCTCAAGCAATTTTGTGCTGCAGGCATGAAAAGACAGGCAACCCACACACCCAGAAACCACTCCCTTTTGCCACAGGAACTGTAACCCTGACATCTGTAGGCTAAGTGATGCATTTCTCCCAAATGTCTTTGAAGGATGTTTGCTACATGCTGCTAATAAAAATGATTAGTTTTTTGTTGCTACTGCATGAACCATCCTGACCTTACCAAAGCCTTCCAGACCCTTTGTTCAAATTTGTTAATATACCTGCTCATCCTGATTTGCCTTTTCAAGATTTACCTGATTTTCTGAAGACATATCATATGAACAAGCTCAGTTCACCAGATATTCTGCTTTTCTCAGATTGTGCAACCTATGAACTTACGTTCACTATTAAGATTTAAAATGTGGATCAAATGTAAGCAATTTTAGGAGTAACAACTTCTAAGAGCAGAAAATCTCAGTAACTTAACAATAATTTATTAGATATTTACATTACTGAAATATCCATCTTGGTATATATTTGAATATCCATGAATCAAGTACAGCACAAGGAATTCAGTTAAGGAAAGCAATACATTGTTTCGTTTGCTCCTCCCCCTTTCCCCCCTTCTTGGCAAATATGCAAATAGGTGATTGCATCTCTATTTCTACTTAAACTTCTTTTTGTCTACTTACAGCTTTCCTTTCTGGCGTAGAAACAAAATTTAAGGGATTATTTATATAGACATTATGTTTAATTTCATAATCATCCTTACTTCTTGCAACATGCAACCTGGACATTCTTACATGTAACGTATCTTTTGACTCTCCTCTGTATTAGGAAGATTTTTCCATTTTTGCTAACAAATCAATCCACTCTATTAGAGGTCTTTCAGATATAAATAGAAACACTTTTCCTACTTTATGCATAATTTTACTTAAATTCCATATTTACTTCAGAGCAATTTCTTTCACTAAGTATCTTCTCTCTGTAATATCTTGAATTTGAAAGATCATATAGAAAAGCATTATGGGTAACTATTGCTGTACAAATACAGAGATACTTACACATAAGTAACATTTAGTTTTGATCAATCCTCTGTTCAGGAAACTAAAACTGTTTGGGAGATCTAGATATTCCTTTAATATCTATTTTGAAATGCTCAGAAGATTTGCATTTTCTAGATGTATCTGGGTTTGATCCCCCCCAACCCCCGTTTTGTCTTCATTAAAGCACTTGCTTCCACATATAGTTTCCCAGATCTTTTTATACCCCAAAGTGCAAAAAGGTGACAGCTAATCCAGGTGCCCAATTGATTTTAACTAGAAAAATGTCAGCAATTAATCTAACATGACAATAGTCATGTCAACCATAAAGTACACTGTAGCTGTTCAAACAGATGACGTATTTAAGACCCAAGACTAACCTCCCAGAAAAGGCCACAGTATTTTAATACTGGTAACTGTCAGTGTCAAAAGCTTTTCAAAAGAACACCCAAAACCATAACAATTTAGACCTTGCAAACCTTTCAACTGACTGAACATTCAATTGAAAAGAGAACACACACAATTCTCAGAAGTGTCTCTATTTGCTTAATCTGAAGTCTTCTAACATTAATCACTCCTCCTTAGCCTGCAAAATCACAACCAAGAGGAGAGAATTAAGTGTTTCTTAAGCTAAATGATGTTCATCACCTCATCCATTATGCCTTTAAAGAAGCAGTTCACTGGTAGAGGGCTAATCACATAACATTACAAGAAACAGAGCATTCAAAGACACATTTGACATTAAATGCACTGATTCACATGTTTTCCATGCATATTTAAGTAGATGAACAAGTTGCCAAACTGAAGATGGTTTATTGCATACAAAGCAGATGCCATTCCCCAAATGGATCATTATTCCAAGAAACTTGAAAAGCATGGTGTTAATTAACCAATAAATTATCTCCAACACTAGATAATGTCAACATTTTCACTTATCTACCAATATTTAAAAAAAAAAATCAATAAAGTATATATCAGTGACTCCAAAATGTTTCCTGAAGTTTTCAGTTCTCCCTAACAGAGAGAGCCTCTTTTGTACCTACAGTCATGACACTGCAACAGTGAACATGAACCTTTTAACTATCCTCAAAGTGACACTGACAACTGGTACAGTTGATGGAAACAGCGTCTTAAGAACCGTAGGAATTCTTATTTTCATCTCAAACCATTTTAAATGGGATAATATGTATTTGATTGGACACCATAAAAAAGCTGTCTAGCCTTATGATGCAGCATTGCTTGAGCAATTATACTAATAAAGCCATTAATGAAACATGAATAAAAAAGTCTGTTCATATACTAGTCTTTGATGGTGGCTGCCTCAAGAGAGCATCTTTCTCTACCAAAAGCAGCTGTAGAATATGCTTTTTCATTCTAGAGAGTAAGCATTTTCATACATTTCTCTGACAATATTTTCTCTCTTACTTCCCATAATTCCCTGTTTTCTCTGCTCCCATTATCAAACAACTGCTGGATGTCGCCGAATTTATAAATCTCCCCCTTTCTCTACATTATCAATTTTCTTTCTCCCTTTTTTATTTTATGATAACTGCATACAGTTCCGCACTTGCAGGCTTCCTTGTAACCTCAATTTTCTGGATTGTCATTAAGGCTTCAATGTGTCATTTTAAATTGTTATACTGAATAAATACAGTACTCCAAATGAGACCTAGTCAGGACCAACTAGGAAAAAAGTGTGTTTATTTCTTTGGTCAATAACAGTAGTGCTACTAATGGCATCTAAAAATACAGTTCTCATTGTATAGTCTCATAGTACACAACACACAGATAATTCTCCCAGTACTAGTTAGAACATTTTAACCCCACTCTTTAATAATTTCTGCATCTGATTAATACATGAGACTCTAGACAGACATGCAACTTAATTAGGTTCTAATTCAACAGATGAAGCAACTCAACTCTTTTACACCAAGGGAGCACCACCCACATCTGTATGCATCCCATTAAGGTCTTGTCTGTTCCCAAAACTTTAGTCTCATTAAGTAACTATTCCTTTTAACTTCACATGCAATGAACATGGTGCTTGGGGACTTGGATTAGTGGTAGATTTGGTAGTGTTAGGTTAACAGTTGGAACTGATGATCTTAAGGGTCTTTTCCAACCTAAATCATTCTCTTTTTTTGGTGCCCGACTCCTCATCTGAAGTAAGATAACTATCCCTGTTCTTGTTCAAAGGACCATGTAAGCATTTTTTCACTTAATAAAAATGAATGTAAACACCACCACCACTGGGAAAAAAAGCAGGCCTCTTCTCATTTAACTCCATTTGGCTACCTACCTCACTCTTGGCTGTAACACAGCCATCTTTGAACTGTCTGTGAAGCATCCTGAGCGAGTACACATCTTGCTGTCCAAGCTCATAATCAGCACCCAGGAAATAGGAGACAAAAAATGAAATTTCTTCAGGCTGAACAAGTAATTCTATTATCAACACATTTTGAAAGAGGTCTCCTCCCTACCCCCCCCCCCCCAATCACATGGATTTCTGAAATGAAAGTAGCAAGTCCTGCATTAAATCCAATGTACTCTGAATGAATTACGGTCATTTCTCTGTTAAATCTTCAATAGAGGCGAGGCAGAGATTAGGCATTTCTTTTCAGTCACCAAATCACAAAAGAAACAGAACAG
Source organism: Melopsittacus undulatus (assembly GCF_012275295.1). NCBI lineage: Eukaryota > Metazoa > Chordata > Aves > Psittaciformes > Psittaculidae > Melopsittacus > Melopsittacus undulatus. The sequence continues at coordinate 98,094,470 of NC_047528.1, forward strand.
GCAATCAGACTGTTTCTGGGTATAAATGGAAAAGACAACGTAAAACTGTTAAGCACTCTTTGCTCCAAAACACGTGCTGCTTTTAGACATCAATGGTGAGGCTGATTTTAGGACTGCTGCTGGAGAACTGTGGTTTAGGTAGACAACCTGAATACACCCTACTTAGTAATTTTATAACCCCCCTCACTTAACAAAGCTAGTAAAAAATCCAATTAGACTTCTAATTCCCACCAAACTGTCATAAATCTAAATTTTACTATACCAGCTGTTGAAAGAAGCAATACTTTCTGAAACATAACTAATGTTATATTACTCTCTGCCCATTGACTTCTACTCCCATTATTCTATCTTCATAAAATTTTACAAAAAGAGAATCACAGATTTAAAACATCAAGTCTTTAACATTTTCAAATTGTATTTTATTATTATTTGCATTTATAGCAAATGAGCCTCTCAGAACTTTTTACATAGAGAATCTGTACAGGCAGCTGTACAGGGAATGCATGTGAAGAATGATATAAATAGTAAGATTAAAACAAAGGTAAAGTAAGAATCTCCCATTTTACTCTTTAAACTGAGGCACAAAGAGGAAAAGCATCTTGTCTGAGAGCTCAGAAGAACTTTTTGACAGAGCAAGGAATAGAGCTTATGTATCTTTAACACCCAACGACCAAAGCAGTTTAAGTAATTTACCGTGAGCTCTCCTTTCACCTCTCTTTCCTCCTATTCTAACAGGATTTGGCTTTGGTTTTGATTCAGAGCCAATTTAAAACTACTTCTTAGATAATTAGGTAGAATTGATTTTCTGCAAGAATGCTCTGTCTCTTGCAGGAGCCATAGATTTTAGTAAGAACGTGAATGTGCGTCTCATCCCAGCTTCCCATTACGTGATGTCTTTTGTCTTCTCTGTATGGCACCACTCCTCTTTAGACTCTTCTTATGCTCACTGGTGTTCTCTCTCTTGTGCGTAACACAGCTGCAAGAACTTGCAGTCACCTTGTATAACCCCAGGTACTGGAGATAAGGAATGGAAGGATATGTAGAAAGCCTCTAACATTTTTCCTTCAGTGAAGTGTCTTTAAGAGGCAACAGAAATAGCCTAATTTTCATTCCTAAGTGCTTCTCTAATTGACTAAGCAGCTCCCAGAACTAACCACTGCTTCATGCACAGGAAAATGAGTCTTCATTTCCCTAGTCCAGGTCTAATAAAGACTCTACCTGCAATTACCCACCCTACTAACATGAAAACCCACTGGTTTAATTTGCAGGGATTTGCAGTCTTCTAAACTAGAATTTGAAAGACAATGTATGTATGGCTACTCCAAAGACTTCAGAATAAATAAATAAAAATAATAAAAAAAAAAACAACCACAAAACCACACACTAAAAGCAAAATAAAACAGAAAAACCCCCACCTTCCAGGTTGCCCACATGTGGTATCAAAACTTACTTTTTTTTTTCCTGTCAATCTGAATCAGAAAAGAAGTGACTGCAACAAAAGTGTTAATAACACTTCTAGCATAACAAAGCTTTTTCAGACCTTATCTTATGATTCTACTCATACTTCAGGAATTAAAGCAAAAAAGCCATTCAGCCATTCAGTCTATGGACTCACATATGTAAAATTTAGAAATATATAAAATGCAAGCTGGTATTTCCTTTAGGTTTTGTGGCTTGCCAAATATATTAGCCAAATCTGTATAACTCCTATCTCTTTTCCCCAAACTCCAACAAGCCCTTAACAGCTTACAAAATCCTTATGAACTGAAGAAAGTATTCTAGCTTTATTCCTTGTATTCTGGATTAGCAGCACCTCTTTAAATATACATGACAATTTGTGCGGACTTGTCAAAGGAAGTAACAGGTCTTTTCAGTATGGGTTTTATATCAACATACATCAGTATTTCCTGACAAATTATTTCACATACTCAATGTTTACTCAGGTCTTTGGTAATCAGGTAGGACTAAGGAATTCTTAACAGGTTAAGACAGAACAGATGGAATCCATGGAGTTCTACGTGTAGATGAATGATGAGCCAACTGAGAGTTTATGGATGAGGATTAAAAATAAAACAGGCAAAAATGATAATCTAATCAGTGTCTGCTACAGACTACCTATCCAGAAAGAACAAGCAGATAAGGCCCTCTACAGGCAGATAGGAATAATCTCACATTCACAAGCCCTGGTTCTTGTGAGGTACTTCACGCCATTACCTACTAGGGAAACACCACAGCAGAGTATAAGACATCTAGGGGAATACTGCATAGTATCAAAGACTACTTCCTGACCCAAGCAGCAGGCCAGTGAGAAAAGATGCTCTGCTGAGCCTCAGCGTTGGAAAAACAACACTGTATAGGGTTAGTCCTGGCATACGCAGGTAGAGAGTATGTTGATAGGAAATGTGGAGCTTTGTTACAGCCACATTTCAGAACATGTCTCATTTCTAAAGCAGTGAATGAGCTTCATCATTAGAAATCACATAGGCAAAGGACAAAAATGTTTTATTTTCATTATAGATCCCTGCCCCATTAAAGGCATGTAGCATATAAAATTTATGACAATTTATTAAGTAAGGTAGAACTTCAGTGAAGTAGAACCCTGGACATCCTCCTTCACAACCGTTCCACTTTGTGATAACTACAAAAAAAAAAAAAGTTGCCCAAAAGGCTACTACAGCTTTAGGTTTCTCTTTATAGCTTTAATTCTGGCTATAATACTAATGGAGTATTTTAAAGAACCCTTCCAAGTCAGCATATAAGTGTGTCTATAATCCAACGTAAGATTTCACAGCTCTTTATAAATTGAATTTAAATGGTATTAAATGTATTCCAGGTAATCAGCTCCTGGCCACTCATCCTGGTTAAGCTGACAATCCTATTTTCTGAATTCTGATAAAGCAGCACCACCTCTAATACTCTTCATTTGCACAAAACCAAAGCCACCTTGGTGTTCGCAATCTCTATTTCCTGATAGGGACTGCTGATACATTCTCCAACAGCAGTCCCCAAAAAAGCATAAAATTAAGGAAATTAATTTGCTTATCCTAAAGCTGTACAAAGAAACCTTCCCCTTTTCTCTCCCTGAGAAAAGCCACTATCTTCACTAGGACTCTTCTTAGAGAAGAGACTTAAGAGATAAGCTTGGCTAATCTTGACAAACATAACAAAACAAACTTGCAGTGTGTGTCTGTGTGTATAAGAGTTTAATTTACAGGGTAATTTTGCAAGAAGCAAAATATATTAAAAAATGGCCTTTCTTTTCTAGAAGATCTGTTGGGTTTTACTTACCTTTTGCCAAGCTCAGATCTTTTACATACACATAAAGATTAAAGTACATAAAAGAAGTGGTAATTGGGTACAACTGGGCCAGTTTAAAAACGTACGGTAACTGGACAGTTTCCTGTGAACTGCAGTTCTTTATTCAGACACTGCTATTCAATGCTATGCATATTTTCTACATGTTGCTACTCTAAGCAGCTGTCTAGCCCTTCCAGGTGACTACCCACAGTTAATATTCGGGCACAATGTGCTGTGGTATGGAATAGCCTTTTGGTTAGTTTGGGTCAGGTGTCCTGTCTCTGTTCCCTCCCAGCTTCTGGTGCCCCTCCTCACTGGCAGAGCATGAGAGACTGAAAGGGTTCTCATCAGGGGTCCCATCAGGGTAAGTGCTTGATTGCTGCTAAGCAATAACTAAACCATCAGTGTGTTATCAGCATTGTTCTCAGACTAAAGCCAAAGCACAGCTCTGCACCAGCTACTAGGAAGAAAAAAAAAAGAAAACAAACAAAAAAAAAGAAAAAAACACACATAAAAAAATACAATAAAAAAAAAAACCCAAGCAAACCAACAAAAAAAGTTACATCTGAAACCAGGACTATCTCCAAATAAAAGAACAGCAAGTTTCAAAATGTACCAGTCAAAGCTTCAGTTCTCTGGTACAGTTACCTAGCTCTGAAACAAAGTCACATTTACTAAGAAGAAACTGGTTTATGGACATAAAAGGATTTCCCTTGGCTTACAAATTCTCAATACCAGCTGCTCAGAAACCACCCAGAAATAACAAACTGAATCTTTTTTTTGAATCTTTATTTTCTTTGATCATATTTATTACAAAGACAAGAAGATATCTGTACGAATGCCTATTCACTGTTGAAAATTTTATGGCTGTCACTTTCCATCACGATGAAGAATTCTAATTCTTAAAATTCAGATTTTGTGATGGTTTGATTTGCATGAGATAAAGAAACATGCAGATGTAGAGCGCGACATGATGTGTAATTTAAAATTAATCAGATTTGCTTATTTACTTCAGTTCACCAAGGGTGTTAGGTTTCAATTTGGGCAAAACAATAATACATCCCAAAGAAATTTTCTTCTAATGACTGCGAGAGTAAGTTTTTCAAATTCTTTTCTCTTTCATTCGTTCCTGCACAATCTACAAATGTCACCGAACACTAAAAAGTATCCTGGCTACCTCTGGAAAGGTAATCAGGGATGCTAAATAGATCTGAGCTCAGTAATTTCTTGGGTATAAGAAAATCCCAGTACCAATTCCTTCCTTATTTTCTCTTTCATCCCCCAAGTCCACCACTGTGATGACTTTTAGAAACAAACCCCATTGCTTTAAACTTGTCACTACATAAATAAGTCACCAATCCTTTGATTATGAAAGGATCTTCAGTGTCTTAGTTTAGGTTTTGTTCTGCTTCTCCCTTTTTTTCTTCCTTCTTTCCAGTCAGTAATGAACATCCTTTCAGAAGTGAAGGGGATTTATTCTCCTCCTCCTCTATCAGAAATCCCACATGCAGTTATGCACTAACTGCAGCAGAAGATTAGGGCACTAAATTATCTCTTAAGTCGTTCATAGCCCAGTGATGATCCCCTGCATGAAGATGAATTTTACTACTCTTGCTAATAATCTATCATAGACATAAAACAGATTAAGTATCAGTCCTGGGTTTATTTATTTTTATTTGTAGCAAGAAAGAGCAGAACAGAAACTAAGAAAATCTAGCCACAATGTTTATGTGTATGTGAGAGATTAGTCTCAAAATGTCCCTTAAAGAATGCCTTTGCATCTCTATACTTCACTTGGTTTAATAAAATATTTGCAACTATAATTAGCCAACAGCACTCCCAATTCTAGTAGTCACTAATAGAAAAATGGTGCCAACTAGTTACTCTGTGTTCTGATAACAATAATCTTTTAGCAAGATCAGAGAATCTTCCCTTTTCCACCTAAAAATAAGACAATTCCTCTGTATTCCATTCTTGTTCTCATTCCTTTTTCCTAACCTTTTCCATTTTCATTGAATATAACATCCTTGTCAGTCTGCCCATCCTCCTAGCCAAAGCCTCCTTTCACACACTTCTCTAATCCATATATGTTTTTTGAAAGCTTTCTTGTCACTTAGTGTGTGTGGGTTTAGTGCTATAAAAATATATTAAAACTTAGCAGAAGCACGGCATTTTAAAACTTCTGTATATGATAGCACTGCTGCTATTTTTAATCAAAAAGTAAGAGCTGTTTGTCTTATAACAATTGATTTTAACAAATTCTAATTTTTAGACATTATATGACCAACATACTAAAACCAAACATTTTTTATTATTATTAGAAAAAAGTATTTTCACCTTTCTTTGGAGTGCATTATTTAGATATTATTTCTAACAACAGATTAAGCTGGCTGCTGACCAAACAGTTTCTCACACATTGTCCAGTTTTACCGCTTCTATAGTAGAAACATAAGGAGGAACTTAATTTTAGCACGTGAATTTAACTAAGTCATCAAAAGTTGCTACGCTGCATTTCTCTAGCAATGCCACCTCCTAAGGAACACTAGATTATTTTGTTCTTAATACCATGTTTCTTAAAACAAGTATCAGTATCCTTCTAGAGTATCATTCTTTTCTTCTCTGACAGCCTCAAAATGAATAGACAGCATTGCATAAAAAATGGACATTAGGATTTTGCTTCATGACTGAAGACGTACAGACATGAGTTACATTTTATAATGCAACATTTGAGAAAAAAGGGATTTGTGATATTTGTTTTTCCCCAAATTGAATCTACTGTAGTTATACAATTAGCGAGGCAATGCAAGCCAGCCTGTCCCAGAGGGAGCTTTAAGAAGGAGCTTGAAGCCAGTTGTAGGGAGACACTGTTGCTAAGGAGCATTCGCCGCTGGGAACCTCTGTACAATGGTGGTGAGCCTCAGTCACAGCCCAGCCTGGACCCCAGGTCTGTGATTTTGCTGGAAACTCAGCCATCCCTTTTCTTTTCCACAACTTCTAAACACAATGATTCTAGATGCTATTTCCTCACACCTCAGATTTTTCAAAATACCACAGGGAAATGTAGACATGTGATACTCAGCCCTTCCTGTCAGAAGCAGAAAAAACAACCACCTTGTAAAAGACTATAAAAAAATTAGAGATTGGGCAAATAGCAGTGGAGCAATCTTGTTTCATTAATGGGGTAAGCGTCAAATACAATATCAAAAACCGCAGGAAAAGTGGAACACAACTTTAAAAGCTGTAAATATGTGCAGTTGTATAGACACTGTACTTATGATATTTTTTATTTTAAGTGCATGTCAAATTTTGCATCACAAAAATAACTTTGTTCTGTTTATTACTTTAATGGATTATATGTAAGAAGAGGAAATTGGCTTTGCACATGTTTTTTCTTTGGACTTGTTCAGTAGACAAAAAAAATGTCAGTGAGAAAGAATGCCAAAATATTATACTTCTGATTTGCTTTAGTCTTCTGCATGCTATTTTATATACTTTTTAAAATTATAATAATCAGCATGAAATTAAGAAATTTATCCTTCAAGCCAGATCCTACCCATCTAATTTTGCTTAAATAACAGCCTCGTTCGGTTTTCTTAGTAAAATGTGACAAACCATGCCATCAAACCAGACCCAGATTAAACTACATTGAGAAAGTTCTACACCACTAATTAGATTTCCTAAATTGGCTCAGCACAGAACCACCAGGAAGAGATGAACCAGAAAATCTTCCAACATAAGCATAGAATAAGAATATTTTCTTTATGTGGAAGATGATCTACAAAACGAGCCAGTACTAAAGAAAAAGGTTATAAGCAACATAAATGCTACCTGGCACAAAGTGTTAGCAAAGACTAGGAGATAGAGAAGTCAATAGTACCTCTTCCAGTCATTTTTAGTTTTCAGGAGGATCTTTCACGTTTTTGTAAGGCTCAGACTATGACATACATTGCATTTATCCTTGGAAATGAACCACAGATGCAATATTTCTTACTGTGTGCCCTTTCTTTTTCTGACAGTACTATTATTTGCTGATGTGATTAGATACTTGTAAAAAATATTAAAGCCCTATCACCTTGAACTCCCCTGTTCTTCAGCAGCCTGTGGAACCAGCATTGTTAAAGCTCTTTCTGAACATCTATGTATTCATATACGTGTGTTAGGCAGGAAGGTTGTGATGTTGTGAAGAAGGAATATTGTCTGGGGTCCTTTCTAGTTTTGAGTTTGGTTTGGTTTTGTAATGTCTTCAGGATTTTTCAGTGTTATTTCAATGAAATGGCAGTACACAAGACCCAATGACTATGAAAACTAAGTAATCATGAGACGGCTAAAATGGTTCTTTGGATATAAACTTGAACCCACTGAAATACTCAATCAAATATTTTAAATCATGTTTAAGCTATAATGTAACATGGCTCTTTGTGTATTAACTTTTCTACCCATCACAGAACTGCCAGGGTATGATTAGCCAGTATTTGAGTAAGATTTAGGCATGTCTATGTTTTGCTGTGTCCCCTTTTTCGCCGTCTTGTATGTTTCTTCACCATGTTTTCTCAGGCTCAGTTACTCTACTAACAATTGCATGAAATAAGACTGGACTACAAATTAATATCTTTGCTATAAGAATCTCAGTCTTTTAAAAATGGGAAAATGCCCAAGTTTCATTCAAAAAAACAAGTTTCATTCAAAAAAAAAAAAAAAACACACTGCTCCAAGGATCATGAATATGACTCAGCATCCCAAACCAGTTATTTTAAAAATACAATTTGGCCTTAGGTATAATCAGTTGATTAACTATCATAAAGGAAACATAAAGCACCTTCATAGTGTTTTAATAAAATCTGAGAAATGAACTAAATTATGAACTCAAAATTTTTACAAGCTCTTTAAGAGAATTATAGCAACTGAGTGATACAGCAGAGAAATAGGAGAAACAAAAAAGGCAGCAGGTGCAAGTTATCAGTTATAATAATTATCTTGAATTGCCCTTTTCAATAAACATTGAAATCACTTCTCTATTCTTCATCCTGATGAGCTTCATCTCCTTTCTAAAGCCTCCTGCATAAACACCCACCATACACAGGGATTCAAGAATTGGAAAAAAGAACAATAATCATGCCATGAGGTACGTAATATTTTCAAAAATACCCACTAACATATCCTATCCTGCAGACAGCACTTATTTTAGAAATACCGATTTAGTTTTAATAGAATCACAGAACAGTTTGATTTTGAAGGGACCATAAAGATGTTGTAGTTCCAAACCTCCTACCATACCTTTCACTAGATCTGGTTGCTCAAAGCCCTAACCAGCCTGGCCTTGGACACTGCCACGGATGGGGCATCCATGGCTTCTCTTTATTAAGGGCTTTACTAATGTTATTAATGATCATTAAGTCACTTTGTGTTGGAAGACCAGGGAACATTCAAAACAAAGCAGGACTTGTCCAGATGCACAACTACAAAGCAGAAGCTACTTTCAAACCTAGGTACATAACACCTAGTACAAGTGATGCATTAACTGAATGGCCTTCAAAACTTCCCCAAAGATAATATAATGTGGGTCTGGTAAGATGAATTAAACTAGGAAAGCTATACACACAACCAAACCGTAAGCTTGCCTGTGAAAGAATCACATACAACAGCTTTCACACTGCTCTTCTTTGATAAAATGATTCACGCATTTTCCTCTTGCTTAAATGGGACTTTTTTTTGCAACAGAGAAAATCCTCGGTAAGTATGATAGACAGTGGCCTTAAAAACTGCACCCCTTAGAATGCTAAGAGAAAAGCAAAACAGAACTCAAAGCTGCAAGTACAGCCACTGTCAGAATAAAGGTATTTAAGAATGCTAGAATAAAATTCTATTTATATAGCACTGAGGTTCATACTTCACACACAAACATTTCAAAAGCAGTTATCTATCACTGAGAGAAGTCAGTGAGGACAACTGATAGCAAACTGTAAAATGTAGTATGAAAAATAATATATTAAAATGCATTGGCATATACAAGTGGATATATTATGCTGATTTTTTTTTCCAAAACTTCTGTTACTGATATATTCTAGAGTAGATTCAATATAATGGCTCTTCTAAAACATGCACTTACAGCTATATCACTCAAAATTCTTTTTATGCACATGCAACACCACAATTTTAACTGACAAGGACCTTAAAGTAAAACCTTATCCAATCTGTATCCTGTTTTAAGATTCTCATAAAAATCTGCCTTAAGTAAAAAACAAGTTGAGCATTCTCACACTAAATTTTACTAAGCATGTGCATGTGGCTCATTTTGCCACAGCTTTGTAACACTCTTTTCATGTTCAGGACTCTTCCAAATTTATTTCAGAATGAAATAAGAAATGAGTGAACAGGAACATGAACAATGTTAGTGATGATTTTGAATGCTCTGCACTGGCACAATTACCTACCTGAGGGAGGCACTTCTACTTTTTCTGTTTTTTTCACTTTAAAAGGAATTTATTTATAGAGTTTAGCATCATGAACAAACACTACATCTGAGCTCCTGAGAGAAAAATAGAAGAGCACCTTTATTTAAAATTACAGAAATAGCCAAAGATGGTTAAAAAAATCACCTAAATAAGAACATGGTGATGTGTCCTGGACCATGACTTATGTTTTGCTTATGATGCTATGGAGCAGCCTAACTTCTCAACAATGCTTACAGGATTTCTCCTGGAACTGAAAGACACATCGAACTTCCAACAATCTATGCAAAACAGCTGTTCTTGAACATAACCTCGGGTGCCTGGTACAACCACCAGGTAAAACAATCAAGGAGTACAAGCCAAAGGCATGCTGTTTCAGTAGGACCTTACGTATTATGCCCAAAATTTGTGGGGACACCTTCTGTTCCAAAAACAATGTGATTTTCTTTGTTTGTTTGCTTGCTGTTTGCTCCACCCTAACTCCCAGCTGAATGTTTTCTTGACTTACGACACTGCAATATGACTCTGGCTTTGAAACTTACGCACCCGATACAATAGGAAATGATCTTATCCAAGAGTTTTACATTATCTAGATCATAGTAGGGAGCAATACTACAAAATAAATGACAAACACACAAAGTTATTTACAATGTAAAGCAAATTTCATTGTTCCAATCCACACACAGAAGTCCCCTAGCTTGTTCCTCAAAAATGAATGCTAAAGCATTTATTTATAACTACATGCTCTTCTTAAAAGGCTACCAATTACCAGACATAATGACATCTCTTTGGAGCCTATGGATATATAAAACATATAACTCTAAAATAACTGTTTGGCTGGAAGCCTGGTTAAACCACAATTCTGTAAGCAAAAATTAATCTTTCAGATGAAAACATACAGTTTTTCTTCATAGTACAGTTAAATTCATTGTACAAGTCAAGTTGTACTTCGAAGTCAGCAATCTGGAAAAGCATTTTAGAAAAATTTGTTTCTTCAAAAGTAAACCAAAAGGAAATAAAACGATTATCATTCAAACTAGCTGACATCTCTGTTACACTTTTGGAAGAAAATGACTTTCGACAAAAGCATGTAATAACTTGCATGGGAGAAGGAAAAATACAGCACGCTATGGAACTAATGTTAATTTAAAATTTATAAAAAAGAACCTTTTTGAAAAGGTACATATACACCATTAGGGAAACTGACAGATATCCTGTTCAATGAGTTGGGAAGGGAAGCGTAGGAGGAATGTATCATTCTAGAAATATGTGAACTTCCACCATTTCCGAAGAAAAATAATGTTTGATATAGGTATCAATCAGATGAAGACATTATTAGCCACATAATAAAAAAAAAGAATAAAATGGGGCCACAGTATTTGGTCACTGCTACTCAAGGAAACTACTAAAAACAATATATTGTTCTCCTTTTCTAAGAGAAGTATTAATTTTATTTTTCCTGTACTAGTGGTTTGTGATCCTCAAAGGTAATTCTTTCACCACACTAACAGATCTGCAAGTGAAAAAATCAAACTCACCTCTGGGGGGCAGAGGAGAAAGAAACTAAGGGAAAATCCTTAATTACTTCAAATTTAGATCAGGAATAGGCATTTTAAGGCTGCCATTCTTTAATGAGAACTCTGTGATTTGAATTTTTGGGAGTATTTCATGACAGCACCACTACCCCACCAAAACTCTTATTTTTAAATAATCTTTTGACACACTCTCTAGCACAAATGTAGCTTTGATAACTTTGGTTAAGATACACATATCACATTCAGTTTTAGGAATTACACATTTTCTAATAAAATATTTTATCTTGAAGTATGCAGCTTATACCACAGTTGCAGAAAAATCAGGATATTTGCATGGCAGGAGTCAATCCTAGGTAAGAGTTTACAGAAGAGGAAGCAGGTCACAGAGTATACTGATGTTTGCTTACATGCAGTCTAGTTGAATCATAGAATCATAGAAATACATTGTTCGGGAAAAACAGTGTCTTTTTTTGAGCTGTAACATTAAAATATATTTATGGAACTGTAGTGAGTAGGACAAGGAGTAATGAATTCAAACTTAAACACGGGAAGTTCAGGTTAGATATAAGGAAGAAGTTTATTCCCGTGAGGGTGGTGAAGCACTGGAATAGGTTGCCCAAAGAAGTAGTAAATGCTCCATTCCTTGCAGTGTTCAAGGCCAGGCTTGACAGAGCTTTGGGTGACACGGTCCAGTGTGAGGTGTCCCTATCCTTGGCAGGTGGGTTGGAACCAGATGATCCTGAGGTCCTTTCCAACTCAAACCATTCTATGATTTACATGAACTCATCGAACAAAGTTGATACTGAACTTGTTCTACCTCACTCTAACCTCTTAGCTGTTTTAGTAAGAATCTACAGTGGTGTTTCACTCACATAGGAAGTCCACATTTTCCATGTGAACCAGCTCTGATAATTTTCCAAGAGTTTTGTGTTCCAACAAATACCCTGGAACACAGCTGCAACTCAGTGTGCTCATTTCAAACATCATGAAGTCTTCATGGAAAGTCTATGCTAGATGAAAGCTTTCAGCTACGAAGAGGCTTTTTCTAGCCTACATGATCTTTTCATAAACTCATGGAAACTGCATTAAAAAGCTTATGTTGAGTTCTTATCAGTAGGCCAATTGACTTCGGCTAGTCAATCTATGTCCTAAGACAGTAGAAAACTTAAGCATGTAAGTAAATTCTACTAACTTAATGTACTTTCTTTCATTAATAGACCAACCTGATTTAGTTTTCCATCAAACCTGACATGAACAGAAAATTATGTGTGAGGCTCAGAATTAAGGCAGAGCTTTTTCTTAACATAATCACACTGAAAGAAGCTGAATGGGTTACAGTAACAGCCGTCTCATTCAAACTGCAAATATTAATAATTTAAAACACAAACCAATTTATAAGGAAGTCTATCTGGAAATTTTGTAAAAGTTAAGGCTTTATGGTTTTACCCTTGAACTCAAAACTTTACTGCAGTAATATCCCATAGATATGCATCTGGTTTGATTTTTTCTTGCCTTCAGTGTCTCAGACACTAATAATTAAAGCTAGATAACACAAAGTGCAAGACATTTAAGAATGCAAACACTGTCTCATCAACATGTCAAAATGAAAGTAAATTTTTTAAAAGACATTTTACATATCTTCCTGCACTGAACTATTCATCATCTATTTCTACTATTGATGTTACTATGCACACAATATTTTCTATATGCAAATGTGTTTGCATGTAGTTTTAGAGGTGTGAATGTCAATCTTTCAGTATTTCAGCCCTTCTTGTGTTAATGCACTTGTATCAAAACACTGCCATGTAGACAGCATTATTTTCCATTTTAGTGGGGAAAATATGAGAGACTTGAGCTATACTCCCCATAGCAATGGAGGAAAATTGTTCAGGTGCATGAAAAGGTCACAGAAGGAGAGACTCAAGCATCCTTGGTTGAAAAAAAAAAAAAAAACAAAAACAAAAAAAACACCAAAAACAAAAAACCAACCAACCAAACAAAAACTTAACAAAAACTTAAGCCAATAAATATTTAAAAGTTCTGTTAGCAAATGGAAGGAATAGCTTAGAAAATACTTAAACACCCTCCACTTCAGGTTATGGATAAATGCTGACAACTTGTATGTCCAGTTTGCTGTCTCTCCATTAATTCTGGCTGCTGTGGTTTACATGTGACAACTGCAGGTTTTCTGTGGCTCATTTAAGTTCCAATGCTTCATACAACAGCTAGATTTGAACTCATATGAGACTGCACCTGTACAGCTTGTGTAGTTCATGGCATCTGTTTAAAGCTAGTATAATGTTTGAAATACAGAAGGACAGTTTATCTCTATTATGCTGTTTTATTCACAATTTCAAAAACACTTGCTTAAAATACTTATATAATTAACACTGATAATTTCCTACTAGACATGACTTTCTAACCATTCATTCAATTGGGAAACACATATAATAAGCTATTTGCAGTTTTCCCTGTTGACACCCACTCACCCATATTATAGGAAAATATCACTTCATTTACACACTTACTAATAGTTTACATTATTTAAAAAATATTCTATCAACTCTCATATGATTTGGGCCTGAGACACAAAGCAACTACTTATTGCAATCCTACTATTAATATGAGTGCCAGATAAATTTCAAAAATGCTGAGGTACATATTTCTGGTTCTAATTATAACATAAGTAGCCTCTTCCAGGACAGGCTGAAAAAAGTCTGCCTTAATCAAGAGAATTAAACTCAAAACTCAGTCCTAACTAGATCTCACTGATTTTACTAGATTTTTCTGCAATGGCTACTGAACATAACTTCCATACACTCAAGAGAAGGGAGATGCTAAGGATAACAGGAGTCACAAGAACACGCTATAGGAAAAGAAAAACAAAAAAACAAAAAGCTCCCCAACAAATAAGCATTTCCTTAGCTGAAAAATGTGTAAACATACTGAAAAATATGTAAAACAGTTACTGAAAAATAGTTCTATATAAAACCACAGTTATCCAGTATTTCAGAACACATGGAAAAATTAAACCACTATAAACTATATGAGAACATTTTCACACATTTTTAAAAATTTCATAATATGCTTTCCGTAAACACCAGTACTTGTCTGCTGATGTGTATGTATTGCATATATGTTTTACATCTAGATTTATAACCAAACAGAATATTTTCACAGCTATCTTCTGTGCTAGAGAATGGAATAAGAAAGGAGAGGAAAGCTAGAAGTACCCCGATCAACATAAATGTTATACTCTATTGAAAAGAAATAGTCAAATTTTGACCACCTTAAAGAAAGTTAAGAATCCGTTCTGGGGTCCAAGCTCTTACCTGAGAACCCATGCACTATGAGATTGCTACTGTGAAGAAAGAGTGGACACCAATCACTATTTAATTCCTTTCATAGTTCATTCATTGCACAACAACCAGGTAATGGTCAGGATAAATACCAATAATATTTTCTCTTGTCATTCCTAATACTAAACCTAGTCAGGCAAACTGCTCTACAAGGTTTTTTCTAGCAGTCTGCTACAATCAACCCATTCTAATAGAAAGCTTTTCAGTTAGAGCTGTTGAGAGATATAACAGGCATGGGTTGTAGATTAGAGATGATCAGAAAGAGCAGGAAGATGGGAAAAAAAAAAAACAAAAAAAAACAAAAAACAAACAAACACCCCCTCCCCAAACCCAACAAATTCATACATACCCATTCCAAAAGTAATAGAGTATTTCTAGTAAGTCAACAGCAAGGCACACTGAAAAAGATCCTGTTTCAATCTGGTTTAAATGCTGTATAAAGACTTTCAGGAAAAAAAGGAATCTTAATATACAGATAGAATAATGGCATTGCCTTTTTCAAATCTTTCCCTTCTTTTCCTATTTCGAGTAATGGAAATAGATTCACAAGATATTTTTCCTCTTGCTTTTATCCATATAACAGTGATATAAGAATTATATAATGATCTCACTTCAATCACAAGCTGAATCCAAATGCACTTGTTTTAATATGTTGTTTAGACCATTTACTAGTCCTAATCAACAATGGAAAGAGAAAAAAAGAAAGTGGAAAAAATACATTACAGATAACAAAAGGTAATGTTACTTTTAAGATCAGATTTTGTGCAGAAATACTAAAAAAACCACAAAACCACATAATTTTTGTCTATTACCTACCCTATTGTGATTGTGAAAACCTTTTTTTAAAATATTTCAACTTTATAGGTCCCAGAAGATAATTAATATGGGAAATACAAACAGGGAAAATAATATAATGGAAGTACTAGAGAAATTTTAAAGATGGAAAGCTCACTTTGTGCATATATTCTCCATTCATAACAGCAACTGCATTTAATGACTCCTGCATCTTTATTCCTGAAGTTTCCTTCCATAGACCTTTGACTTTTATCAGAGGCATTCAACAGTGAAATATATACAGCCAAGTCTGGAACAGAAGCAAGGTCTGCATATGTGAGTCTAGAAAGCACATAAGTTTCCTTTTACATAATGAATAGTGTTGTTCAATTATATTTGCAAACAATTAAGGAGAACCTCCACAAAATAAAAACATAAATACTTTTCAGGTTTAACAGAAGACTGAGACTACTTCACATGTGTTAAAATTCTGGGATACTTTCATCTCTAGACTTTCTTTAATAAATAATATTAATGTTAGGTTATTTTTTTCATATTCTGCACAACATTGTTTCTGAATGCATAACAATCTACAAAAGAAATCAGTAACTTCTGTTAAAAAACAAACACCCAAACCAACAAAAAATATTTTCTGCCTTTAATTGCTTCTATCTGGTCTCTACATTTGCCTGCTTCTCCTTCCCCTCCTTCCTGCTTCCTCTTCTAATCTAATAGTGAGCACCAGGTATTCATTCCAGAAATAAAGAAGGAACAAAACAAATAACTTATTTTAAAGTAATGTCACACTATTATACTATAATAGGCTCCTTAACTTGAGCATAGGATATATTAGTACTCATACTACTGAACCAACTAGCTTCTGCTTTCTATGATTAAAGATGACTTCTTCTACCTACAATGCACCACAATCTATTTTAAAATAATACAGAAAAATATTAACTTCCATGATAAATGCCACAGGGTAACAAGACCATGGCATACTCACTGGAATTTAGATTGTGTCTTTTCCCTTCATGGACACTACAGACCCCTTTTACTGGATGAATTTATACTTTCCTATTCTTTGCCATTCGTTAAGCTGTGGCCCATTCAGGAGAATGATTTGTCTCATATTTCACTTTAAGTATCCACATGCTTATAGTATGCAGCCCAGTTATTCAAAATTGAAGTTAAAAATCAATATTGATAGCTTTGCTGATTTCAACTCCCTATAAGAAATACAAAGCGGATTAACTAAACTGCCAAGGAAACTACCACTGAACACCATCTGCCAGCCTAGTCAATAACTCGTCTCTTTTTGTTGTCCAAGCTAGCTCCAGAACTTGAATCAGAAAAGTGTTCCTCAGAGAGACTTAGCAGTTTGATCTCTTCCCCCTAAAGACATGATTATACTAAGCTGGAACTGGAGGTGGTTATCTGTGAGGCACCTATCTGAACCCCATAGATGTGCCTGGCTCAAGGATCCCTGGCTCAAGCATTGCCAGAACATCCATAAATGGAATTATGTGGACAAGTCTAAAACCTTAGTAAGTATAAAAAGGACGTAACCTAATTAAGGATTTCTATACTCAGAAGAAAAAATATAGCATGTGTGCATCACTGAAAGCACACCCAAAAAGTTTGCAGTGCTTAAGTGGGTATTTGTCATTTCTTGGAATAATTATGTCTTCAGTTAACACTTAAATAAAAAATTAAAATTACAGGATGACTTTATGGAAATGTTTAACTGTTGCTTTGGGGAAAAAAATAAATAAAAAATAAAAACCAAAACCAACAAATAGAAAAACACATAGAAGGACTAACAGGTTACGTAAAGAAGTTATTGCACAGGGTCAGTTATTATAACTGACTTCAGTCAAGCTGCAACTTTTTAATCTCCATCTACTACCTCTCATTATTATCCCTTCAATATTTTGTGACTGTAGTATAGTAAGACAAAGTGTACTGCTCCACTGGAAAAAGCAACATGTACTAGCATTTTTTTATACAAAAGTAACAGCATGATAATCTGTGAATGAAAAAAGGATGGAAAAGAATTAACCATTACGCAAGATACACTCCTAGACAGAAGAGGGGTTCAAGAGATCCCTCAGATAACCTGTGAGAAAAAGACATGTCTCAGTGTGTAGGGTCGGAGTTAGGAAAGCCAAAATGCATCTGGTGCTGAATCTGGCAACAGACATGAAGTGAAACAAGGGGGGCTTTTACAGGTTCCTGAGTAGCAAAATGAAGACCATAGGAAATGTAGGCCCACTACTGAACGGGTCTGGGTACCTCTGTTGAAGGATATGATAATGTTTGAGGTACTTAGTGACTTCACCTCAGCCTTTACTGAGAAAATTCACCCTCAGGAGTCTGAAGCATCTGACAGCATAAAATTATAGATCAACACAGATGTATCCTTGGTCAGGGAGGATTAGGTTAAGGGAACATTTAAACAGACTGGACACTTAACTTATCAGTCCGTGGGGCCTAATGGAGTGAACCCACAGGTGCAAATGGAGACGGCCTGTGTCACTGAAAGGCTACTCTTGATAATCTTGGAAAGACTGAGGTGATCAAGAGAGGTGCCTGAGGACTAGAAGAAAGCAAATGTCACCCTTATCTTCAAGAAGGGCTAAAAAGAAGATCTGGGAAAATACAGGTGAGTCAGCCACACCTTGATCTCTGGGAAGATGATGCAACAAATAATTCTGGAACCTATTTGCAAACATACAAAGGACAAGAAGGTGATGTGGAGTAGTCAGCATGGATTTATGTGCATAAATCCATTACATTAAACATTCAGAACATTCTGAACACATAACATCCTCAAATAAACTGATGACGCCTGGTATTAATAAGCAGACAGTGAGATCAGTCCAAAACTGGCTGAGTTTTTGGGCTCAAGGTGTGATTAACGGCACAAAATCTAGCACTAGAAAGGTACCCCCAGAATTAGATAATAGGGAAGAAACCAGCCTTAACGAGACACCTGTGTACATTTCATTATTGCATGTAGAATATTTATCAGTAATGATACATTTGGGACTTTTACTGCTTATTTCCAAAACTGTTAAAACAATTTCAACAATGAATAATTAAATTGTATCACTCACAAAAGCTGTCATAACATTACTTCCATCTACCCAGATATCCAGACTTTGTGTTTTTCAGACAGCAAGGTATGTTGTTAAAAATACGGTCAAGTCATGTACCAAGCTTTGATGAACTAAAGATTGCATTCCCTAAAAGCTTGAAAAGCAAAGCTGTGTAACTTCCCACCAAATCTACAAGACAAGGACACCAGTAATTATTTTAATCAGTTTTTTATAAGCAATTACTAAAAAACTGACTCTATGATATTACCTAAAATCAGACACTTTGATATGACTCATAAAATTTTTCTAAAGCTTTTTCTCAGGATTTCAAATACTTAAGCAATGACATACACAATCAACATCTGCAACATAACCATTTGCTAAAGCTTTTAAATATTTTTTTCCATTATCAAAAACTTCTATAATATTTTTGAGTTATTGCTGCTGAAATTTCAAACATTCAATTTAAAGTTTGCCAGTTGTTGGTTCACACCAGTGACGTCTTAAATGCAACACGTAAATACCATACTCTGGATATGAATGCCAACTTGAACTTGAATACAACATACAGACATAATTTTGCAATTCTTGGGTTAAGAAACAAATCTAAATTAGTCCTCCGTTTTGCACAGATAATACATGTCTGATCAGTCATTTCATTTCTGCTTTTGATTTGATAAAGTCAAATGTCTGCCAAACACCCCCAAATATATTTTACTTATACTTTAATGGGTTTAAACACAATTACCCTTTTACATTTATTTGCACATACAACAAATGGAGTCAACCCTTTCTTAATCATGTGCAGTATGTCATTTATTAAAAGACTCTAAGATGTAAAAATGGTACACAGGAAGGGCAGGAAATGCAGCTTGTTGGGCAATAAGAATTTCTCTGATCCTAACAGCTAGCCATTTACTTATTCAGCTTTAATTCAACAGCTGTTGACAGCATTCATCTTCCCTGCTAGAGAAAATGGCTTCTCTGAAGGACCTGCACAGAAATAAATGTTCAGGGAGATGGTACAAAATAACTTGGGAAGAGTAAGCTAAAAATGGACAAAATGAGAAGGACACTTGCTTTGGACCACAATAAAATAATATATTCTAAACAATGAATGCATGTTTTATACATATTTTATTTCAATGTCCTTGTGATAAAGGCAAATGTAAATAACATAATTTACATGCAGACTCCAACATCATCTTTTCATTCTCAAATGACAAAAAACCGTCTTTCACATGTAATTGAAAAATCATAGTTTTAATAAGGACTTAGACAATTGACAGGAATGTTTTAAGTGTACCTACAGTCTGACTAGGAGCCTGCAATACAAATTATTAAAGGCTGTTTTTGTTGTTTCAGATGGTTCCTTTGGTTCCCAAGTGAGGTTTCTTTGCAGTGTTTCTGCAGTCAAATAACACTATTAAAATTCAACGCATACATTCTACCCTTACAAAGAAGGGCGTTAGTGACTTCAACATAGAATTTTACCTTTAAATTTTAGCTATCATTTTTTATAGAGGGTCTGATGCAAACAGAGATCAGTAGGTCCATAGTTTTTACATTTTACTATTTTTTTTACTTTATTGTTCCTTTATTATTTTCATTTCTCTATTTCTGTTACTTTAATTTGTATTTTGTTCTTAATACAGGAGGAAAATTAGTAACTCCATCCTGCTATTAAATACATCCAAGTACTTAAGATACTATGAAAAAAAACCACAGGGAAAAATATATAGCACTTTTAATATAAAAATATAGTACAATCACCATGCAATAATACAACAGAATGTAACAAACAGTAACATAATGAAAATATTATTTAAACATTCATATGTTTTCAACATTTAACTGGCCAATTGCACATCCTCTATTAATAACACTGACGTTCAACAACACAGAAACCCAAGTACAAAACACTTTGAAAACTGAGCCTCAGGTTATCAAGTACTTATGAAGAAAAAAAATTTAAAATAAACAAAAATACCAAGTACATTAGAACAGTAAACCTATAATGCCATAAATTCTTTTCAAAATCTACCAGATTTTTAAATCTAAACTTACAGTTTAATGTCTCGTCTTGCAGAAAAACCCAAGAGATAAAAATCATTATATTAATTTTCCATTGCAATAGCTGTAGATCTTTCTTTCCTTGTTATCATTAAATGCTATACTAAAATAAAGTAGTACCTTATTTGTATATTTTTATTAGCAGATTTTTTTTTCTCATGAATGCATTACATTCTTTAAAACCCTGTATGCCAAGAAGAAACAAAACCAGGCTCTTGCTTCCTTTTTTAAGAGAAAAATATAAGAAAATTCTATCATTTCTTTGATGGGTTTTCAGTTGATTTGTTGCTGCCTTTACTATACTGGCTTGCAGAAGCCAAAAACTACCAATGCTTACAATGCAAGTTAGAATAACTGAATTACATTTCTAAATGCAATAGCATTCACTTTCAAGAAAGACAGACCTTATCTGCATTTTACATTGTCATATAAATTGAAATACCGAACAATATTGGTCAAGTTCCACTTAAAAATCACCATGTGCCATTAAAAGCTCAAGTAGCTAGAAATTTAACAACAGTTATGATTGGCTAAATTGGAAATGTGCGTTTTAAAAATTCAACCCATGAAGGTAAGTAACATTCACGAACTTTAGACATTAGCTGTAAAAGCCACAGCTGCTTGTCAGCAGTCTCCAAAGAGAGCACTTTGCAGTTCTGTTGGTTACCAAAATAACTTTATTTTTTCATATATAGCAAGTATTGTACAAACAAAACATAGGAAATACTTTAAATACTTTCTTCATGATGGCAATTTTTTCAGACACTTTGTGTAGCTGAAACCCTTCTTTTTAATCACAAACTGATTAGCACAACCTTCCCAAAGAATTTCACAATACCCTTTCAAAGGAATACCTTTTTGTTGCTGTTATAAAAAAATGTGAATTCAAACTGCTTTCAACTCAGATACTGGCATATAGGAAAACAATTTCAGTGACCAGAATTTGTCCTGTTTCAGTCTTGTAGGAATTACTGTAGAATGACAGATAGAAACAAAAGTTTTCAATGTTCTTAGAAGCAAACAACCTGATTGCTTAAGCATTAATCACATTTTTATTTATCATAGATGTCTATGAATGCTGTAATATATATTTTTGCAACATTTGAGAATTTAACTCCTGCTTTTTGTGATATCATTTTATGTAATATTTCCATTCTTTCAACACTGTACCAAACTACAACCTTACAGTAGCTTCAAAAAGGCTGTACTTTAAGTCACAGAGATTTTAAAAGAACTACAGTATGTGCTTTAGCATTCCTTATAGAAAAGAAATATGCAGATGTCCTGGCACAGACATTACAGTTACGGTTCAGCAGAGCATTAAGCTCCAAGTTGAAGAACATAACATACAGAAGCTAAAGACTCAGGTGAGAATGTAGTTTCAGGAACCAGTCACAGGAAGTTGCACATTTCATGGACTGGTGACTTCTGTCAGTTCATCAGCATTTGGTCATTTACAAATACAAGACTGCAGTTAAAGAAATCATCCCATCACTCCCAAATAATTAGAAGTGCTACAGATTTTTCACTTTTCTAATATGTTTATCAAAAATTTCTAATTAGGACATTAAGACATGAGGTTCAAATGGTAACTACAGAGCCTGCCACCCCAATCTAGAGCATGTGCAAACTCTCAGTTTAAGCCTCACAGTTCAGCTGCTGTAAATGCTTAGAGGTGCTGAATATTATCTAGCAAAGGCAGGATTATGAAATACCTGGGGGCTTCTGGTTAACATAGTTAAGGGGAATTACATGAAACACTAAGAGTTAAACAGACTAGCAGACACGCAGCACATGCCACTGGCTGTTAATAAAGTCAAATGTTTCACAACCATAGAATTGTTAGGGTTGGAAAAGACCTTAAGGATCATCTAGCTCCAACCCCCTTGCTATATTTCAAAATAAGAGCAATTAAATTGTGCGAAAATCAGAAAGAAAGAAAACATTTTTTGCTAGTAGCCGCTCCAGACAAACTTCAAAACTTCATAGGAGAGGTGCTCTAACCCTCTGAACACCTTTGTGGCCCTTATCTAGACTTGCTCAAGCAGGTCCACATCCCTCTTGTGTTGGGGCCCCAGATCTGGACACAGCACTCCAGGTGGGGTCTTCATAAGAGTGGAGCAGATGGGTAGAATCACCTCCTTTGACCTGCTGGTGCAGCCCAGGCTACAGCTGGCTTTCTGGGCTGGGAGCACACACTGCCAGCTCATGTTAAGCTTCTCATCAACCAACACCCACAAGTCCTCCTTCTCAGGGCTGCTCTCAATCCAGTCTCTGCCCAGCCTACAGTTCCATTTGGGATTATCCGGACCCAGGGACGGGACCTTGTATCTGACAGCATTTAACTCCATGAGGTTTTCACTGACCCATCTCTCAAGCCTGTCAAGCTGCCTCTGGATGGCATCCCTTCCTTCCAGTGTGTCAACCACACCACACAAACTGGTATTGTTGGCAAACTTCCTTTCACTACAGAGTGATTTCAAATTATCTGGGTGATTTTTGTATAAATACTAATACAATTGTCTTCTCCAGCACTTGAAAAACTGGCTGCAACTCTGATGTGTAATTAAATTAGACTTCAGAAATTTGTCAGCTACTGGTGTTGAAAAGATAGTGCTGTAATAAAATAATGAAATACTGAATGGTTTTATATCAAAAATACCAGGCACTTCCCTAGTGTTGGCTGTCACCTGTTGCAGAGATTTTTTTCTCAGAAATCCAACTGAGGCAAAGGATAAATCACCTTTCTTATGTTACACATAAACTTGCTTTATTAACACCTCCAAAAGAAACTGCTTATGTTGGCCAAAAATCATAGGTGAAAATTGATGTCAGCCAGGCAAAGCTATGTCAAGCTGATTGCTGCTGCTCTTAAAAGTATGCTGTCAAAGCACTTAAGAACTTCAGATCTCTAGAGATGAAAAATTTGTCCATTCTGTACCAGGATCAAAACTTCCTTTCCACATTAGGAAAATGAACTGGAGAGAAGACTGAAGGTGTTGAAAAGTCAACTACTGTGAACACTTGCCAAAAGGTACACAGAACAGCGGACTGATTATGAGCAGGACTGATTTGTTTTGATTTTGAGAAATCAACAGTACATAATAACATACACAACCAGGTTGTTCCTTGAAGAAGGAACACAAACAAGTTAATGTAACTTCACAGTTTTCACTGTCCTATTCTCAGTGGATCTTCAGTTTCTGATTGGAGATAAATGTGTCAGCTACACTCATGGAGTGTGACTGCTGAATCACAGGCTTGATGAATTGGCAAGGTTTCATCTTTTTATTGTTAAGCACTACACAAATCTTGGTATTGAATTTGTCTGCCTTAAAAGGTTTGCAAGCTCAGTAGTATTCATCTATGACAGACAGAATAAAAATTATGGACTTGATTTGGCAGATGCTCATATTACTGACAACTGAAGAAAGACATTTACTATGGTAAGAGGAAAACTTTGCGATATGGCTGTCTCCAAACAATCATGTAAGATATTCAGGATAACTGGAAATGACAACAGTAGGTTAAACCTAGATTGGTTCAAGAGAATCATGGCAGAGCTCATTGATTGCTGTCTCAAAGGCAAAATGTGCCTATGAATGATTCAAAAGACTGAAACACACAATATAAAATCAGAGAATTTTAAAAGAAAAAATACTGTGGGCTCCTGAATTAACTAATGCACATGTGAATTTAAATGTGTTCAGGTTAAAATTAGAGCAGAGCATGAAAACATGTAAGATTCATGCAACAGAAGTAGTGGTAGTTAGCCTGAGGATGTAGGTGAGTTTAAATTACTGATTGCAAACACTAATAGATTAATCTTTACCCAATATCACTGTCAGAAAATTTAATGGGAATTACAGCAAGTTCAGTAGATTTTACAACTAATGAAATCCCAAATTTATTTCATTTAGACCACCATTTTTCCTAATAGCCAGAATTCAT
The DNA here is from genome assembly GCF_012275295.1 of Melopsittacus undulatus. Taxonomy (NCBI): domain Eukaryota; kingdom Metazoa; phylum Chordata; class Aves; order Psittaciformes; family Psittaculidae; genus Melopsittacus; species Melopsittacus undulatus. Next base: position 98,119,009 of record NC_047528.1, read on the forward strand.
GAACCAATCAGGATTCAAGGTGAGTAAGATCAACTTTGAAAGTTTAAACTCAGTTGAAGCTCAACTCTGAGGGGGGAAAAAAAAAATAAAAAAAACCAAAACAAAACAAAAAAAAAAAACAAAACAAACCAAACAACCAAAAAACAACACCCCCCACAAACAGCATCTTTTCCCTAAGGCTTTGTTATGCTATTCAAAATTAATGAATACATTAACACATATATTTAAATCTTATCAGTTAAGACAGTACTGGGGTACAGAATCTATGTATAAGAAGGATTACAAATGCAATCATAGAATGGCTAGGGTTGGAACCAACCATTTCATCTAATTAATGGCTCAGTGTCCAAGTGGAGAATGGTAAGGAGTGGTGTCCCTCAGGGGTCAGTGTTGAAACTGATCCTGTTCAAAGCTTTGTTGGTGACATGGACAGTAAGATTGAGCGTCATTTGCCAATGACACCAAACTGTAGGGTTTGGTTGATACGCTGGAGGGGAAGGGATACCATTCAGTCAGACCTGGAAACATTTGAGAGGTGAAGCCTCAAGAAGTTCAACAAGGCCAAGTGCAAGGTTCTACACCTGTGCCAGAGCAATCCCAGGCACAGCTACAGGTTGGACAGAGATTCAGAGCAGCCCTGCGGAAAAGGACTTGGGGGTGCTGGTCGATGAGAAACTCAACATGACTCAGCAGTACAAGCTCACAGCCCAGAAAGCCAACCATATCCTGGGCTGCATCAAAAGGAGCGTGACCAGCAGGTCCAAGGAGGTGATCCTGCCCCTCTACGCTGCTTTTGCAAGACCTCACTTGGAGTATTGTGTGCAGTTCTGGCACCCTCAAAATAAGAGGGACATGGAGCTCTTGAAGCAAGGCCAGAAGAGGGCCATGAGGATGATCAGGGGACTGGAGCACCTCCTATATGAAGACAGGCTGAGAAAGTCGGGGCTGTTCAGCATGGAGAAGAGAAGGCTGTGTGGAGACCTCATAGCAGCCTTCCTGTACTGAAGGGGCCTACAGGATGCTAGTGAGGGACTCTTCATTGGGAACTGTAATGACAGGAGAAGAGGGAATGGGTTTTAACTTAAACAGCGGAAGTTCAGATTAGAAATAAGGAAGAAGTTCTTCACTGTGAGGGTGATGGGGCACTGGAACAGGTTGCCCAAGGAAACGGTAAATGTTCCATCCCTGGCAGTGTTCAAGGCCAGTTTGGACAGAGCCTTGGGTGACATAGTTTAGTGTGAGGTGTCCCTTCCCATGGCAGGGGGGTTGGAACTAGATGATCTTAAGGTCCTTTCCAACCCTAACTATTCTATGATTCTATAAAACAAAAGAGCTGTATCCAGGTGAAATAATACAAACCACATTTAAAATATAACGAAAAAAAAGTTATAAATCTATATTCTTATACATAGTGCTTATGGAAAAGAGTGATGAGATCAAATATACTCTTTGTGACAAAATATCATGGCAATAGATTTTACTGCAGATTGAACCAATGTAAATGACAAATATTTTGGATTCATGTACAATGCATATTTTTTCTTTTACTGTGAAAAAAGAGGATTAATTTTAATAGATCAAATTAAAAGGTTGTCAGATTTCTTCTCCTGTAACAAGGTTCTAGAAGTTCTCATCATGATAATATGATATGCTATTTCTGCCTAAAAAAACCTAGTATGTGCATACAGAAATCAGTGAAAGTCCAATCATATTTTACTTTATGTTTCAATCACAGAAAGGCAGATCCTTGCACAACATATTCATGCATCTGGCTGTTTCCGAGGTTTAAAATTTCTATGTAACTATCCCTAGAACTAGGATTATTCTTGCCCCGAACTGGTTACTTAAGCAATGCCTTCTATTATCCAGATGCTTGATAATGAAAAAAGCATTTTTTTTCCTCTTGTATTTCTTTAGGCACTTATGTTAAGCAATTCTTCATAATGTCAACTAAATATGTTTTATGTCCATTTCAGACAAGTTGTGAAATACTTCCATATTCTACAGTAACTTTTTATTTAATAAACTTTAAGTTATCTGTTCAAATGAAACTGCTCACCTGGTTTACACTTCAACACATGGATTGGGGTTTTTTTCCTCCCAAGAGGATTTGTTTTCATTGGTTTTAAGCAAAAGATTACATGTCTACTTCCAGCCCCTTTTGCCATCACAAGACTAAAAATTTACACTTAGCTCAAAGTTTAATACAGGGAGTACTTAGGCAAGCACTGCATATATATAAATTAATATTGTACTAAAATACACAAGAGTTAATTATTAATAGTAATAATTTCAGGATTCACAGGTGTTAATAAGGGCTTTAAAAGGTTACTCAGCTTAGAATTATTCTCTTCCAAGTTTCTAGAAAGCCTGAAAAAGGTATGGCAAAGTGTCCAATTTTCTGTTGATGCTGTCATATTAAGCTGACACCAGTAACCCCTGGTAGGGAACAGCACTCATTAGCAGTAATACGTAAAAATGACTGTCATCCTCTTGAAATACTCACAGGCATCTTTCTGCCTACACATAGTATAAGATTTATGCCCACAGCTAAACTTCTGAAAGCAGAAATCAAGTCAGAAATTTAAGGTGAAATTCACTACTTTTTTGGGTGCTATATTCCAAATATGTGTTAGAATGAGATGCAGCCCCAAATCATCTACATTCAGCACTGAAGCATCACCATAAGTAATAACACACTTAGTGAAGCTCCCTATTGTAAAGATTCAGATAGGGAGGACAGGGGGAAAGGCACAAAATCCACTTAAGGAAAAAAAACACATATACTACATAAATTTCTCAGAGCATCCTAGTTGTTGATTGCATATCTTCATTCTTTCTATTCCTGCATTAATTAATTAGTTGCTAACAATGATCTTCATTCAAGGGTTACACTTTCTATCAGTTACACATCAGTATGTACAAGTGGGCTTTCATATGCAGAGACAGAATGCAAAGGCCATCTCATTTACAATGAACACTCTCATTCAATGTTTTTTAGAACTATATTTGCTATTCTCCCTCTTTTTCTACATTAATTTGCTATAGTTGCAAAGAAACACTACAAGTATGGTGTTACTAACCATAACAGATCCAGCACTGGAGACAGAAAAAAGTTGAAAGTAGCAGCAAAGAAAACTGAAATCTTTGTAACTGATGTTAATCAGTTAAATAAGTATTAGGATACTTAAATGCCATCATTGATAGCCTGCTTTTTGTTTTTTGAAGTGTTTAAAATAGAAATTCAACAAAGCAATGTTAAAATTTCATATAGAATACACTGTCTCATCACCTACATTAGAAAAAGTTAACATTTCCAGAGAAAGGCTTTTTGAATGCTTAGGGAATGGAAATCTACCTCATGAAAAGATGAAAAGAATAATGGTGTGGCGGAGCTCTACAGTCACTTCTGTACACTGCAGTTAGAAAGAAAAAGAAGCTGAAATTAGCAAGATATAACCAGAGAAGGAAATTTGAAGGTTTCTTATCGCTGGAGAGTGAATAAATTTGGAATACCTTTCCAGAACGGCAGTGTAACATAAATCATCTATGAAAAGGGCTCTGTCTGAATAACCTTGAAAGTAAAACTTTGATTCACGTGATAAACAACTGATTTCATATGATTTATATCCTTCAAGAGGCAGGTGGTTATAGTCTTTCCTTCATTTCTGAGTCCTGTCTGTTTCAGCATCCCTTCACCTTCCCATTCTTCAGCTGCTATAGAACCTAGACACATTTCCCTCCTTCCCATCCCCCATTTATATATTTTGTTTGGATGGTTTCACTTACTGCTTTCCATGGGCATTTAGGATTGAATAAAGCAAAAGTATGGGTGTCAGATTATGTTCTAATATTCTCTGAAATCTTTAAAGTCTTCTTACGGAAATGTGTCTACTATATTTTGTTTGTCCCTTCATGTGGCATGCATCTGTTTTTAAGACTCTGAGATTATAGCATAAATACATATCTTTAGTATAATGTTTCAGAATAAATCGTTCACTAGTCATGAAAAAGCAGCAGTTAAAGGCACTCACCGGTTACTTATTTCTAGTCTCAGTGTTATATAGAAAAGACAAAATTAGTTCAAAATACACCTGCATGATATATTGTCTAGAATCAAGCACTGATCTGTAGGGTTTTTTTCCTCTAGGATTTGCTGGTAACACACATCCCACATTACCAACAAAATTGACTCGATTTCTTAAAATCAATGCCTTGTTGAGAGAAAAATATACCCACAAGACTAAAGGCTTAACAATCAAAAAAGAAAAATGAGGACTGCAATTGCTGTATGCTTAAGCAAATGCTATTTCCTTATTTCTTGGAAATTATTCCCATTTACTTTCATAGAGTTGCTCCTGTATATGAAAAAAAAAAAAAGTAGAATTTTACTAGAAATGAGAAATTTAACCCACATCCAAAACTTTATCACAGTAATAGCTACTATTTTGGAAAAGTACCTTAAAGGTTTCAGTAATACATTTGAAAGCATCACTTTCAAAAACATGAGGAAGTATTTTGGATATCTTAGAAGATATTTCTGATGAAGTTAATTACTTTTTCAAGTATAGACACTTTTTTATTCAAATAAGTAATAGTGCTGAAACCTAGAAACTCATATGCTATACTATATATTAAGACCACTTGTGTTTACAAATATTCCCTTTACAAAACTAACTACAGTACCATAGTTGTACTAGAGTTACTATTGTTCTTGTAGCAGACAGTAACTATAAAGACTTTTTACTCTTAAGGCATGAATTATGCTTACTGCCTTCTGCATAATTTACTGGGTGTTGACTAAAGGTGAAAGGTGATGCTGAAGTCAAATGTGAAAAAAAAAAAACAAGCCAAAGAACCTTCTGCTCAGTTCACAGCATATGCTTTTAAAATGGGTAACTACCTCCTCAGAACACTACAAATCTAAATATGGGAGTACTACTGCAGAATTGTACATAACCAACTACACATGTTAAGGAAAGACAACCAAGCGATTCAAATATGTTTTACTTGAAAGTATTTAACCTAAAAAGATTGCTAGGGGAAAAAAAATAAAAAAGAATGGACATAAAACTGGAAAAAAAAAATCTATATGTAAAATGAAATGTCAGGAAGTTGCAGAAATTATTGTGAAATTCTTGCCCTTGAGGCAGTTTGAGTTCCAAATTTATATTGTTTTTATGATATACAACAATCATGGTAACATGTCTTGGAGCAATCTACTTCTAGTGCTGCTCACATCTGGAAATAGCTGGCTTACTATGGAAATACTTCACTGAATGTTATTTTGTAAGAAAGTACTTATTTGAAGCTTGCAATTCTGAATTAAATATTTTAATCATGGAAGTTTCTAGCAAAACTCCTGTTCTCTGTGTATTTAACAACTTGCTGTTGCTAAATAAAATAAACCACATTTCATTTCGGAAGGAAACCAATATATTCTGTTAAAGCCTGGAGTGTTTAACACAGAAATGATATTGCAAAGCATGCCTGCAGCTTTTTGTAATTGTATTTCTGTCCATGAGAAAGGCAAGGCAAGTGTTTACTCCCTTCTGAGTAAGTTTGGGATTGGTTTTTACTTAGGAATTTAATCAGATTTCTCCTTAAAAACAGCCATGCTACAAAACAATCTGATGTCCTTTTGACAGACAAGAAACAGCATCAGCAAAATATAACTGAATATTAAAAGAATATTTGGCTGACTTTTTTCTTTTTAAGCAAACATGAATGAAACATCCTGTTATGTATGTTTGCAATTTTGCAGTATATTTTGAAGAGGCTTCCTAAGGAAAATTTCACGTTTGTGCCCCTGTACATATTTTTATCCAACAGCCTCAGATAGCTGTTCCCTTTTTTTCAACCATTATGTGAGGAAGGACATTTTGCCCATGTACAGAGTAAGTTTAAACCATACCTAAGATTCAAGCTTTTGTTTTATAACAAAAGAATTATTCTGAGCTCCAGGGGTAGAACGATCACAGACTAAGACATGATCATAGCACAGTAGAATAATACAGATTGAAAGGGAACTTAGAAGGTCTCCAGTCCAACCTCCTGCTCCAAGAAGGGTCCACTATGAGCACAAGCTAGACTGCTCAGGGTTTTATCCAGTCAAATCTTGAAAGACACTGGAGATAGAAACAACAGTTCTTTAGGCAGCCATCAAGATAGGGGAGGTCTCAAGACAGACCACTACAGTACTACAGTTGTTACTGGACTCTTGTAGAGTACAAGTCATTAACCCCTACCCTCTTGACGAGTTTTTCAGAACATGGATAAAACTTGACAGCTACAGCATCAGCTTTCCAGATTTTCTAGTCACATAAGAAATGGAAGTTGGGGAGGAGAGAAATAGAAAATAACCTTTTATTTGGCAGGTGTAGGGTATGTCCACATCATTTATGTGTACATCTCTGTGTGATATTAAAGATGCTCTTGGTCTAAGAACTGAAATTAAGACCCATACTTGTAATGGACAGATTTCTTACCTTTCCCCATAATGGAAGCTGGATGCATTCTGATTTTAACTCCCAAAATATCTGAAAGCTCTGTTAACTGATTTGAAGAAAGGGGAAGTAGACACAATAACGAAACAATCTCTGAGGAAAAGGCAACACAGCACTGGGGGCAGACATCCCCATATTTGTCATAAAGATATTCAAGACCATATGTAGACTGTTAAATTTGAAGTTTTGGATAAAAGAGCTCAGAAGTTAAACTAAAATACAGCCTACAAAATAGAATGGTTATGTGATTCCTATTTTAAGAATCAGCATTAACCAACAGTTACCATGAGTTGGCTTTAACGATGCTTTAACTGACTCCTGGATGATACAGGGATAAATTGTTTCATTAAATTCTGTCAGGGCACTGAAATTTGCAAGGCATTTTCACCCTCTTTTGATTCATGTAACAGGCACATGCTTGTATGTATGAGTGCAAGTAAATACACAAATTGAGTTCCTACAGTTTATCTTCCTTCTGAACCATACTTTCAGTGCTTTCCAGGTAGCCCTGTTCTATAGTGTTTAAAGATTATCATTAACAGTATTTATAAGGTGTACTAGCAAAACCAATTTCCTTCATTTTAATTTCTATCTTCCCAACACTGAAAAGAATCAGTTCAAAGTAACCACTATTTTATTTCAGTATCATTTACCAATACCAAAACACGGCTATATGCATTTTTTAAGTTATTAAATTTGCATGGGGAAAAGGGAGAAAATGTAACAGCACAAAAGTACGCAAGTGCAGAGAAGCAACAAAAAATTAACACTATATGATTTCTTCTTATGGTATAACAGTCTGTCTTGGTGGCCAACAGAAGGTCACAAGCTACGTGTTTCCAGTTAACAGCGTCCCTTATGGACCAGTCCAAATATTTAGACATGTAGATAATGTGCTACATCAGCAAAACCACACAGTATCAGAGTCAGCGATTTTAATGAACAGGTTTTCTCAAAAGAGAACAGCAGAACACAGCCTACAAATTCCTGGAAACGACATACGGCAACCTGCACTATGAAAGACCAAACTTATATCAGTCCATTGTCATGGTTTAAACCAAGCACAGCTCATTCACTCACTCCCCCCCCCTTGCTCCTCCAACTCACAGGGAGTTGGAGAGGAGAATACAAAGAATGTAGCTCCCACGGGTTGAGATAAGAACAGTTTAATAACTAAGGTATAACACAACTCACTACTGCTACTACTACTACAAATAATAATGATAAAGGAAATAACAAGTGAAGAGAATACAACACCTCACCAGCCACCAACCCATAACTCACCCCACCCTGCCCGACTGAGCACCAACTGACACCTCCCTCCAACCCCCAGCGCTCCAGCCCTTCCGGGTAACTCTCGGTTACATCCTGGGTATGATGTGCTATGGTATGGAATACCTCTTTGGCTAGCTTGGGTCAGGTGTCCTGTCTCTCCTTCCTCCCGGCCTCCCCTCCTCCCTGGCAGAGCATGAAGCTCAGAAAGTCCTTGGACAAACCAAACATTTGAGCAATAACTCAAAACAAAGGTGCTATCAGCAACCGTTCCCAGCCCGAAAGTCAAAACACAGCACTGCACCAGCTACCAAGAAGGAGAAAAAAATGATTGCTACTGATGAACCCAGAACATCCATCTAGCTAACCATACCACATACTGGTTAATAGTGGCAATAGCAGTGCAGTTTTGCCTACATTTACACACGACGAAGAGACAAACAACAGAATAGCAAAGGCTTACAGAGGCTTTGGAAAACTCCATAGAAGAGTCTGGTGCAATAAACACCTGAAGAAAAGTGAGAAGATTAGTGTCTATAGAGCCATTGTACTGTCTGTTCTCTTATATGGGTCTGAATGATGGGTTATCTACCGCCATCACCTGTGACTCCTTGAACGCTTCCATCAGCGTTGCCTCCGTACAATTCTAAACATCCATTGGACTATGTGTCAGATGTTACTGTCCTTGAACAAGCAGGGGTCACCAGTATCGAGGCCATATTGCTGAAATTGCAGCTGTGCTGGGCAGGGGACATATCTAGGATGAAGGATCATCACCTCCCTAAGATTGTGCTTTACGGTGAGCTCACCACTGGTTGCTGCAAGAAGTGCCCCAAAGAAGAAATATAAGGACTCCCTGAAACAATACCTTAGCCCTGGCCATATTGACTACCATCAGTGGTCCACCTCAGCCTCCAGTTGGAAGACTTGGAGACACACTACACATAATGCCATTGTCTCCTTTGAGAACACATGCAAATCTAGTCTCGAGGAGAAAAGACAACGTAGAAAGAATTGCACCCCGCCTATACCACCCAAGGAGACCTTTCATTGCGCTTTTTGCAACTGGATTTGCCTATCCCACATTGGCCTTTTTAGCCATCAGCATGCTTGTAGTAAGCATAGGTATAACCCTTCCCAAATCTTCGTTCGAGAAGTCAAGCCACGATGACACATAAGTGAATGACAGGAGCTATTAAGCCTTTACACAATTTGAGTTTAAAAGAAGCAACACATCTACCAAAAATAATCCAGAAGACAAAAAAGCAGATAAATTAAGTGCTGAGTAGTAAACGATAATGATGTTGATTTTCTGAAACTGAAGCTGTTAGCATTTAATCAAAACAAATTACCTTTAAGAGAAAAATAATGCTACAGGCACAGATGAAACTGCATGTTCACAGACATGGAGTGCTTCTTTGGGAATCATAGTGTTAAAAATTATTTATGCAATGACTGGAGTAAGCATCTGGGCCTGAACTAGAACATTATGTCTAACCATTCCCTTTTTCTCAAGCCTTTGCCTGTATGGAATCATAGGCATCCATACAATGTCTTCTCAATTTAGGTACGTGAGAAGAGTAATCAGATGCTATTGGTAATTTTGTTCAACACATGCAGACAATTTGCTCTTAGACAAGTCTAGACATGAGATCATTACGATAATCTAAAAGTAAAAAGTAAGATGAAACTAAGGAGATACTAAAGGGAAAATTATCTCAGTCTCCTTCTATTTTTATATTCAGTATCATTCAAAAAGTGTGGGGTTTTTGGTCAGGAGTTTTTTGGAGGGAGTGACTGCTGAGGGGATTTGTTTGGTTGGTGTTGGATTGGTTTGGGGTTTAAAACTCATTAAGCTTAACGTCATTCTATAGCACTTGTCAAAAAATTACTTCTCATTCTCATCTAAAGAAAGTATTTCCCTTTTCATCTAGTCAAGGACCTGAAAAGGTGACAAATATGTTATCCTTGGCTGTTTTGCAGCTAAACACTGAGATGACAGCCCAAATAGATCTGAATGTGTAAGCTTGCTTAGTATTTCAGGTAAACATAAACATGTCATACCTATGCTAAATATAGTAATTTTTCAGACAACTTCTATGTTAATTTAAAAGGATGGTTCTAATCTTCAGATGGATCTACATGATGACTATCTAAAAGTCATCTTCTACCAAACTATTTTATGAGACAACTTCCAGTTCTACGATGTAGATTATACAGTTCAATATCCTCCCAAGCTTTGCATTAAGGACCAGCTTATATATATATATATATACATATATACAAATAAAGTATACATCAAAAAGGCTTCCCAAATTAGCATTATATTTCTGCCAAAAAAATCTGACTTATTAAAACCTTAGAAAAAACTGTTATAAACCTTTAAAGGCAACAGGCACATAGTAATTTTCAAATGCAGCCATAAAAACGTGTCTGGTAATAAGATATTATGTCAGTATCAACTGTGGGCCCACCATGCTCATCTTTTACGTATGTCCTAAAAAACCCTTAGTCAGAAACACCCTCTTTGTTTTCCATGAGTTACCAGTCATGAGCTTGTATTAAGCCTAATGGAGTTAGGCAAACAGACAAGTCATGATTTTAAGAGGGAGAGAAGTTTTGAGCAAGCCCATGGTAAAACATGCCCCAAAACCCAATTATCTTCCCTTTCCACACAAACAGTAGTTTTAGTAATCAAAGAAAAACTGGTTAGTAAAGCTTTTCTCCATAAACTCAGATTTAAGGAATATGACAATTATCATCACTAAATTTAATCCACAGAGTTCTCCAGATTCTATTTCCTTTCCTAATTGGACATCACCATTCCCTCCCCTTAATAACTCTTTAAGCTTGGGTAGATCAAATTTTGTAGTTGTTTGTCTACTGTTCCTCCCTGAACAGCAAGTCTTGTTCAAGCTCGTGAAGCTTAATTTCAGTCCTGGTAACCAGAGCACAGACACTACCCTTCCTCTCTCATCCTCTGTCTCCTTTTGCAGGTGCTTAGATATAAAATAAATCTAGTGCTATTTTCTGGACCTCAAACAAAATGCAGTGTCTTGAGTCCTGCATCAGTGATACCCATTTAAAATCTGCTTCTGCAATCTTTGCACATATTCAAATTGTCAAGATCCCTTTTTGTCACACAAATAATTTCCTAGTTTCAAAAGCCTTCTTTGCCTGGATCTATCACTAGAAAACAAGCCTGCAAAAACTTTTCTAAAAATAATGACAGCATCTCCTAGCCTAACACAAACGTAATAAATCAGATTCACCTAAATGCACACCTCCTCCATAATTTCAGGAGTCATCAAATTCTACTTCGATCTTTTATAATTTACTTCATGAACTTTGGAAACAAGAAAAAACACCAGCATACTGATTACATTGATTTTAGCACTGAGCTTTTAAATGTTTACTTCTTAAGAAAACAGTCAAGATGATAAAATGTTGAACATACATCTAGTCCAAACTGATACAACTTAAAGGTATGCTCAGGAAACTCTAAGCACAGACTTAGGAAAGATCAAGTCCTTTAAGGTTTACTCACCTTAGATGCCCATAAATGACTCAAACTAGTAAGTCAGCCTTTAAGAATTTATAATCAGGTTGTTTCTTATTCTCTGCTGATGCATCACCAGGTTTTAGTAGGTGAAATTCAATTATTTGCTCATTCATGCTACAAGTAACTTCTACCTTGTCAGATTTGATGTACGACTTCTTAACGAACTGCAATAATATCAGTTCTTTAATAGTAAACAAACATCCATTCAAAACTGTTAAACAGTTGCAAATTCTGCAAGGACTGAATTTCAAAACATTTCAGAATATTCAAAACATTCTGGAAACTCAGTCTACTTACATAGTCTTTTCTTAAAGAGTAAAGAAAGTAACCCCCTGACTTGTTTCTGACAAGACTATTAGAAAAAAAATCTTAGGACAAATAAATTCATGTTAATGTTTTTTACTAGGTCATATCCTGAATATTTTTGTTCATACTTTTTAAGCATTTTTTCTTATTAAAGACAAACGGTTATAATCACAACTAATTTATAAAGATCTGGAAAAATTTATTCTCCGAAAATCTACCTAGAATAGCTTTTACACTGAATCATTGTCTGTAAGGTAGATGGAAGAAGATAATTCCCATTTGCAGTCTTGTCCTCATGAAATACTGCTTTTGTCTGATGGCAAGTATTTCATAATGACAGCAAAGTTTTTCAGCATCATACTATTTGGGGAAAAGAAAAAAAAGTCAGCAGAATCTGGTTTTAATGATTTGGGGGGGAGTATTATTATAAATTCTTTGATTTGAATGAACAACTATGACTACTTACTCAAATGTCTTCAGTGGGATCACAGTAATATACAAAGCAGCCTCTATAGCAATGCCAATCTACAATGTTTTCTAGGACAGAGAAATATTAAAAAAGCTTAATACTTTCTGTACTAGTCTTCCCTTCTACAGTTCCTACTTAATTTTCATAAAAATGAGAAAGCACGTTCACTTTCTGCGTTACCAAGCTTCCAAAGCAAATGGCTCCCAATGTGTAAAAGTGCTTGCATTTGGAAACATGTACTCCTAGAAAGTTTTACCTTCAGGGATTTATTTCATTTCAAATACTCACTGCCACGGTGAACACCCTCACACCCACACTTGCTCACTCATGTCAGGGAAAATTTTATAATAATGTCACCTGAAATTCTGGTGATTAGCACAGCTTGAAAAGGGAAGAAGTGAAAATAAGATGGTTAATCCTGTTAGGGTGCCTGTACTCAGGCATGTACCTAAAGGCTCACCTAAAGAGGAATTAAAACCATGTGACCACCAAATATGAACCTATTTGTCCTAACTATGGATGTTTCCTAGTCTAACCTTGTTAGAGTAAGGTCAAGCCTTCGTGCAACGTGGTGTCTCCTTATGCCTTCTTCCACCTGGATACAAGGAGCAGCACTAACTAGTGCAGTTAGTGCTGAATAAAAGAGAAGTAAATTTATTCTCTCTATGAATGTCTTAAGGCTAGAAAGCTAAAACTGTTCTTTTATTATAAATTACAGCTCAGTTGAACAGTAATTTACTAGGAGGAAAAAAAAAATAAAGGCACTACACTTGCAGCATGAATATTAGCTTTTAATGTTAACAACTTGAATGTCATTTCTGAAAGCTTACACTCATTTACTAAATTACAGCGCTCAATTTTTCCTAAAACATTTCTTGAAGAAACTCCACAGATGTCTGCTAAAATAATGAAAAGGAATACATCCTCATTCTCATGAATGAGTTTAGGCAGTAGGTTGCCATAAGCAATAAAGAAAGTTGCACGCAACAGTCCCAATGGATACTAATACAGAGGCATTGCTAAATACACAAGTGGAAAAGCTCAAGAAATTCAGACTTCAAACAAATGTAGAATACATTTATTGTGCATTCCATCATGACTTAATGATCTAGAATAAAAATATAGCCACATTTAGGTGTCACAGTTACCCATAGGATGATCTCATCTTTAGACACATAGGTGTATACATTACATCTCTTCAGCCACCAGCTACCAAAGTAATAAAAAAAAAAAAACCCACCCAAACAACAACACAACTTCTGGCTGCCCTTCTCCATTCTCCTTGTTCTCACAGGGCTGAGACTGCAGGACCAGAACAAAGGAGACTGTTTACCTTCCTAGAGCTATTAAAAAAGAAGAGATACTTCTGTTCTCACTCCACAAGTCAGTAAATACATAGAAATATGACATAGAATGAAAATTTTATATACTCAGAAAGGACCAGCCTATCACCTAAGAAAATATTAAAGACATATGAGATTACTATATAATACCCAATACAGACACCCTTTGTCATGGGGAAAGAGCTTGTGTTCCCTTGTGAGGTTGGGAGCTATGCTGGTGATGGCATATGCCTCCGGTAAGGTCTTCCATGCCAGACAGGTCTCAACTGAAGGGTCAGACAAAGCGTGTCCATAGGCAGGATGGGCTCACTAGCCTTCAGGCAACCATCCTAGAAGGACAACTCTAACTTCAAACCCGGGCAGATGGAGCTCGCTTACCTCTGTAAGGCCATCCATGTAAGAGAAGGATACTGTAACCAAACCTAGGACCTGAGGACTTTGCTCTTACCGTCCAAGCTCGCTAGGCCCTGGCAGATAAACCTCAGGTGTAAAGGGTGGGGCCAGTTCTGTGCACTCTGTGCCTCACCCAAACAATCCACTGCGCAGGCCCAAAGGATTTACCCACACTTAGTCCTGTAGCGACAGGCGAGGGACGAAACGGCAGGTGATAAGGTGCACTGGAAGCAGCAGACCCAACCCTGCATGCAGGAGGTTCAGGACATTGGTCGCTCCATAACACCATTGTCTCCTTTGAGAACTCACGCAGAATTAGTCTCCAGGAGAAAAGACAACATAGAAAGAATCACACCCCGCCTATACCACCAAGGAGACCTTTCACAGTGCTTTTTGCCGCCAGATTTACCTATCCTACTTTGGCCTTTTTAGTCATCAGCATGCTTGTAGTAAGTGTGGGTAAAGCCCTTTCCAAATCTTCATTTGTGAAGTCAAGCCATAATGATGATGTTAATACCAAATGTACACTTCAATAAAAAAGGGACAATAAAATTTAACAAAATACTTTTCAGGCTTATTGGAATGGAACATAGTAGTCAGTGAGGGACTTCAAATCCTGATTGCACACTTCTCAGTGAACACAGGTGAGCAAGAGTTCTTTTTCTTCACAGAAGTGTATGCACAGACTGGCTCTAAAAGTTTAAAAAGATAAAAGATTTAAAGAATAAAGATTATAGACCTTTATTATATAAAGAATAAATACTTTTAGAAGATAAAACCCAACACTGCAGAATAAAGTCCAGAATAATGTATTTTCTGAAAAATACAGTATCTTAGAGGTAGGAAAAAGATCTAAACAGAGAGAAATGACTGTATGAAAGAAGAGGTGGAAGGGATGATATATAGTGATACTGGAAGCAGAAGTAACAAAAAAAAGTAAAGTAAATTTCTGTATCAGGATGAAATAATAGACTGAGGTAAAAGCAATCTGCAGCAAGCAAGCAAAAAGTACAGAATGAAGAGGAAATGCATTTTAATTCTTTGTGTTGATGTATATCCCTTTTGTGTAAGCAAACAAGTAATATTTTTTATATCCTTTTATCTTCTACAGCAGTATCTTTTTGAAACTTATGTGATCTTAACAGCCCTGACTAAACACCTCTCATTTAAGTTTATTAATTTTTGAAAATGTGAACAGTTTTATACAGACATGTTAAAAGCCAAGGTTTTTAGAAGTTACTGGGTTTAAAACAAAAGCAATGGGAGAGCCCTCCTGCATTATCACTTAAAATTCCCTCATTCACGTAACTGTAACCATAAACTTGCCAAGACCTACTTCCCCTTTTTCCATCCCCCAGTAACATTTTCACTGAAAGCATATTTTAGAATTGGGCTTGGTTGGCAATTACCAGCCTTCCTTCCAATTTCCAGACAAATTAATTCTTGGGAACTGGCTATTTTTTTATTACTTTTTGTCTTCCCTTCCATGACTGGGAGGAATCATATTTAAACATAATATTCATCTTACTGAATTAAACTCTTTCTACCTGAGTGGGCTGGGGTAGGTGAAGGCCCCACCACTACCTCAAGCTGAATGTGAACCAAACTGGGGGGGACACCTAAAAGATGCAGGCACATTCAGTGTTCTGCTTGAGCTAATAAAATGGCACAGAATCACTCAACTTCAGCATATTCACACAGCCACCCTTCACATTTTCTCATACATGTTCTCTGTTACTCCTTTTTTACATTCCTCTTCCGCATCTTTTCTAATTTCTTAAACCCATCAGATTTCTTTAGCATGATGACAAATGTTCCAAATGAAGTCTTATCAGTGCTTATTTACAGAACAGCAATAAAAAGTGTGGAATCACCATTAAAAACAAACAAAAGAAAAATCAAACAAACAAAAAGAAAAATCAAACCAACTAAAGAAAAGAAACAACCATGATCACAGACTGAGTCAGGGTGAGACCCTTCAGTCTTTCATTTAAGTACTGGGCATGCAAAGTACTTGAATATTTTTAGCTGTAAGACTCTAAAATTTAATTCTAGAGTATTGTCTCTCAAATACTCTAGAGTATTGAGTATTTTGCAAAAACTTGGTGTTTGCAATAGACCTCTTTTATAAAGCACTGGAGACACTAATACTAGGCAAAAAAAAATCTACTCTTGTAATCCTATTTTATGATCGAATATTTGTTATACTAGTTTCTTAACCTCACAGTTTTCCATAGGCAAGATAAAATTATCTAGATGGCTTTGCAGTTTCACATGCAAGCTGAAAATGTTGATGTAATATCAAAATATAACACAAATAATTCTTAGAACATCATGGATTTACACAATGCTGCTTCCCCCAAAATATTTATTTTCCATACTATTAATCAGCAAATTCTGTGTAGTGCTCACACCAAAAGAGTGAGGTTTTTTTTTTCCTCTAGTGAGCTACAGCTGAATGCTAAACAAACTGGAATGTGAAGAAGTATTTTCATCCTCAGTATAAAGCAGAGCTACATAACAGCGGCTCTTTACAGTGACAGTAACTACAGCAGCACCTTGTCTGCAGAAGCAAGAAGAAACAAAGCTCTAAGAAAGACTATGACAGCAACACCACTTCCTCATCACATCCACAGTGAGCAACCACATAGCACAGGGGCTGCCTGAAGCAGCACCTCTAGGTTTAGTCATAAAAAGTACAGCTGTATCAGAATGATAAAGTAGCATTGAGCAATTACAACAGACATGTCCATTCTAAATAGCTGCTTCCAAAACGCTTGATTAGATCAGTTACAGACGTTTTTAGTCAACATACAGCTAGCACTTCTTACATGAGGAAAAGTATTTCAGTGACACAGCCAGTAGCCAAGATCAGGTGCTGACATGAGTACAGCTAGCAGATTTAACTTTCATAAAGACACGTGAGCATATAACTTCATATGTCAAAGGGACTACTCCTCAGATCTCACCACCACTAACACATTTAAGAAACAAAGGAATTAAAAAAAAAAACCTTAAAATACAGTGATGCAAACCAGGAAACTTATATCATACAGGGATAAATTTAGAAATTATCTTCAGTGATATTATGAAAAAGCCCACACAGTGAAGTGTGATTTGATTAATGACAGCAAATATAGGTTCTGACATGGAAGGCTATGCTTAACTAACATTCTGAAGTTCCTTGAAAACAGAACTGTTAAAGAAAATTTGGTGAATACAACATAGTTAGATTTAGAAGGAACACTTGACAATGTTTTTCATAATAGATTTATCACCAGGCTAACAGCTATGCAACTGAAATAGCCTACTAAATAGGAATTGGCTTTTAAAAGTGAGAAAAGTGCATAGTGACAAGTACATTATCCCAGTAATTTTGAAAGTTTTCAGAACCCATTCGTTCACAAATGCGTAGCTAATTAAGTCCTGAACTACATAAACGTGACTTTAAAAAGCCATATTTGTAGTGTTCAGTATGAATAAGTATTAGCAGTATATCTGGTATTATTAGTGTGTCTAATAGTCCTCCAGATAAATTGTACTTTAATTTTTGGAGCCTAAGAGGAATTCATTAATAACATGAAATTCAGAAGAATGTGTTTCTAAAATTAAACACAGAAGTTGGTAACAGAAGTCAGTAAGTACATTTAATCACCTACACCAGAGAAAACATGAGACCTGCTACCAGCTGAGTGACAGACAAGCCCTAACACTCGTGGTTCAATGAGATACATCTGAAGTTTTTAGAGAGAAGCTGAAGGTGATACAGGTAATTTATGTACCTCACTGCCAGCCCTGAAGGTATCAAATTTTCCTCCCCTGCAAGACGCAAAGAGCAAGCCAAGTAGAATGATAAGATCAACAAGTTTGAACATACAGCTTCTTTTCAATACACATCAAAACAGAGCTCCTATTTTTTCCCTGTTGTATCACAGATTTTGTGAAGGTTGAAGACTGTATTAAAGAAATCAATTAGATATTTGGGTACTCACACAAGATATGTTTTTTCTGTCATAATTCATTTGTCATACAGAATAAAATATTGAGTTAGGACACAAAAAGCGAGATTAAATTCTCAGAGGTTGTAAACAAGAGAAAGGAATCATAACACAAATACAGCAGAGGTATGTAGAGTTAAGAGTAAATTCAATTGGCCAAATCAGTGTTTCTCAGTTTCACAAGCAACTTTTTTTTCCCCTTAAGCATCTATATCAGTTATAACCATACTAGCAAACACAGATCTTCAGTTTTGTGTTAACATACCCTTTTGTCTTCATATGTGACCAAGACTGAGCTTGTAGAAAGAATGAAGTTGCTCAGGAGGAGAAAATCTGTTTCTTAGTCTCCTAAGAACTTAATTTCTGGTTGAAACACAGCATCAGCTAGACTTGGATGTATGAAACTATGTGGGATACCATCTGTATCTGATGCTATTACAGGACCACCTATAATATATTCCCTGTACTAACCCATCTTTTGTTTACAAATGCTTGTTTTTTGAAGTTACCTTATGTAGCATCAGACAGATTAGAACTTTCAGAAAGCACGACCTTGCAAAAGGTAGCAAATGGTACTGACCCCTCAAAAATTAAAACATTATTTAAAATACTAATGCTTGATCATACGACTTTTATTATAGATAATGACCCAGGAAAACTACTTTTCTGAAAGATATCAATGAAAGTGAAAGTTCAAGTGCCGACAAGAGGTTTTGTTGAAAAGAGAGGGGTAAGTTGCTATGCATTTTGTAGACCTACAGTGATCACATCAGCTTTTCTCTATGGTGAAACCAAAGGAGTAGTATTCAGCCTTTATCTATTTTGTAACTTGAAGTAATGGTTCTTGTACTCATATAGAACTTATATAAATAAAGTAAAAATATATATACTATACATAAAGACATACATAAACACCTGGTAGTCTCTTTGACTTACATATACTGAAATGATTGATCAAAGCATGACTTAAGCACATACTTGGGCTACAGAAGCAACTCTTGTTGAGGGCAGAGTTAAAATATCAAAATAAGAAATACAGGAGGCATCTCCCTCCTCTTTCCCTTGCCAAATTTTCCTTTAATGCAATTTCTACACAGAATAAATACACAAAAAAGTTAAAAAATAGATAAGTGGAAAGATTATGTTTTCTAATACCTAACACAGTAGTGTTGTACAATAATTTTAAAAGTTAACTGCACTTTAAATCTGCCTCAATGAAGGTAGTAAAAGTTCCATTTGCAATGAATGGGCCTTGATCATTTTTATGATCTTGCTTCCCAATGAAGTCAAGTAAAACTGTCTGCTATACACAGCAAGGGTCAGCACTACACAGTGGGGGAAAACCACCAAACCAAGACGAATGCACCCCAGAAAACCAAAACAAAAAACCTACAACTGCATTACAAAGTTCAAGAGCAGACTTGTCCTCCCTCACTCTGCAAGTTATGAGTTATGAAATAAAGCTTTATATTAACTATTTTTTTTCATACAGTGCTTGGTCTTCTTGAACTACTTGTGTTGCACTATATAGATCAGAAAAACTTATCCTCCACAGGCTGCAGTGTGGATACCTGCACAGATGTGCTGCACCAATGGTCTCTTTCATGGGATGTGAGAGAGACTTTGCTCCCACACCTGAAGCACTTCCTCCCTCTCCCTTCTCCAACCTTGGTGCCTGCAGGATTATTCCTCACACTTTTTTCCTCTCCTCACTGCCTGTACAACATTTTGGCATTTCTTAAACATACTTGTATAGAGGCACCATCAACTCAGCTAATTGGCTCA
The DNA here is from genome assembly GCF_012275295.1 of Melopsittacus undulatus. Taxonomy (NCBI): domain Eukaryota; kingdom Metazoa; phylum Chordata; class Aves; order Psittaciformes; family Psittaculidae; genus Melopsittacus; species Melopsittacus undulatus. Next base: position 98,138,643 of record NC_047528.1, read on the forward strand.
GCTGTGTCCTGCAGTGGCTCCAACTGTGTAGCTGGCCATGCTTCTCACAACAGAAGTCTTCCCCCTCTTCACCAAATATTTGCCACCTACACCCAACACATTCTTACACCACAGTATGCTACCTTTCATCTTCAGAAACCTTCTTGAAGTCTATGTTTTGAAATCTTTCTTCTCTGAAAACACCTTTGAAAAGTTTTGAGCAAAATGCAGCACATACAGCTATTAATTGTCTTTAAAGGATTTTTTCAAGATATTGCTTAAAGACCAAAGCCTGAAATATAAAAATCTTAGCTGAAGACCTAGTAAAGAGTTCAACAAAGAAAAACAAATCTTAAAGTCTTTTCATGTTCACACTTAAACAACAAACATTTTCCTCTTTATGTCTCCAAGAAAAAAAAAAAAAGAGGTCATGGGAGATTCTGGTAAAAAAAAAGGGAGTAATTGACTAACAGTACTCTAATTAATATATTACTCTAGATAGAGCTTTTCTGTATTCTGACCTACAGGAGCCAAAACCAGACACCCTTAACATTAGTTAGAAGGAAATAAAAAAATCCAATCTAGTCCCTTTCTTGCCCAGGCTTCCAGAATGAATGCAAAAGAACTTTTAAAATGATCACAACATTACTGCATAATTTATACACACGAAGACGCTTTTGTTCTAATTTGATCTAAATGATTGCTGCTAATTTTCACCCATCCCCTGTGTTTCACTGAAAAATACCCTAACAGAACTTCAAAGATCCATGAATGACATCTTTAAGAAAACTAATCCTAAACCACTACCAGTTCAGCCTGTACTAGAGTGCTCTTAGTATATAACTAACCACCAATGTGGAAGAAGTGGAAGTACTCACCAAATAACACCCATTATCACATGAATATTCTGCATTTGGTGTTACTCATAGAAGTAATCAGAATGTTTAACATTAAATTTGAACATTTATTTTCTGGTCTTCCCCATCCTCAGTTTCTCTGCAGAAAGCAGGAACTTAAAATAACTTTTACCATTCAGATTTCCGAACACCCTCAGAAGGGCAGTAAACAAAACATCTGAAATATCATTTATTTGATTAAGTTAGTTTGAAATGTAAAAATCTCAAGTATAACTGTAGGTTTAGCATAGAGAGAAGCTATTTCCTGGAAGACTGGAAAGTAAAAATCAGCTAATGACAGTCTTTTGTAGTATGAATCCTTTAACTGTCAATGTACTTTAATGTTTCCCTATTTATAGAGAACTAGATTACACATTAAGCATACTACATTTTACAGTTTAGAAACAACATCACTTTTTATGGTGACATTAGATATTTGAAACTAATTCAGCAAATGTCAATTCAATGTTAATTCTAAAACAAATCCCACACTTTTAAAAATGCTCTTACAGAGTGGCTTATACACATGAGCAATTTAACTAGTACAAAACAAACTGTAGGTTAAATACCAGTGAAGGACTAATCTTGAGAAGTAACTAAAAAAGTGGATTTTTTTTTCCCTCATGAATTATCAACAAAACTGTTAGATAATAAAAACTGATAATTATGGAAATATAACGTTTTAGTTTCGGTCACTTTAATAATCATGTACAGATATGCATTTTAGCAGTATATCTAAACTTATTTTAATAGATAAATGGATCCTCTGATACTTCTATAAAGTTCTTATCAGTAGGAATCAAATTAACCACTCTGCTACAATTGTTCAGACTCAAACTATTCTATATGCTTAAGCTTTCCTTAAGTTTGTGCATTACTTATCCAAAGGTAAAACTATCCTGCTTATTATTAGTAAAATGCATTTATTTTCCAACTAATGCTAGTAGTAATTCCTTGAGTATAAAGAGCATAATGTTGTTCAGAGAGATAAATATGGATAATAAAAAAAAAAGAAGTGGGTGTAATCTGCCCTTCCTTTCAGTTTAATGGAAAAGTTTCAAGAGGCCATTAGGATTTTTTGAAAGTGTAAAGAAAGGAAAAATATGTTCATTAAAAGAAAAATAAGAAAAAAGGCAGCAAAGTGGGGGGTTTTTTTGCCCCACTTAGTCAGTATATGGTATAAGAATCACATATAAAGGAGTTCACGGGATCCTAAATAAGTCCTTCAAATTGAGTGCCTGCATCACATTACTTAATTCAGGAGCTTTATTCTTCTTCAGCATATTCCTATTTCAGCATTATGAGACAACCCTATTTGTCCCATTGCTTATGCATTCTTTATGTCCATCTGCTGCTCTTGTGCAGTGTCAAGATACAATAAGATTACATACATAAAAATATTCTGATACTATATTATTGTAAATCCAGGAGGAAAACAGTAATTTGATTACATCCCTGTGAGTGGAGATCAAAAGGGGTTAGGTATACAGAACATCCTCTCACATCTTACTGCAAAAGTCTTTGAAAAGGTCAAATCAAACTCCAATCCACTACATGCACAGTAAGCAATAAACTCTATTATAATTTCTTGCCAGCTGATCCATTGTAAATTAAGCTACAAAAACATTATTTTCACATTTGTTCAGCTAATAAGAGCACCAGTTCTTTCACACTTACGACCACTTTCACGCTTACGAGAAGTGCGCTTGATGTGTTTCCTGCTTAGTTAAACCATTTTGAGACTGCATTAAAATATCTATTCAGGTGTGTACAGACTGTGCCAGTTCAGTTTGGCTCTGTTCTTCTATTACTCTTAGAAGATCAGTGTTACATTCACCTTTTCCCCTTCCATCCCCATTCTAAGAGGTACCACCAGTTTTCTCAAAGCATAACAGAATTCTTTAGGGCCTATTGCCCTGGTTTGAGCAGTAGCAGTCATTTTTCTCCTTCTTGGTAGCTGGTGCAGTGCTGTGTTTTGACTTTCGGGCTGAGAACGGTTGCTGATAGCAAGTGTGTTTTGAATTACTGCTCAAATGTTTGGTTTTGTCCAAGGCCTTTTCTGAGCTCATGCTCTGCCAGGGAGGAGGGGAGGCCGGGAGGAAGGAGAGACAGGACACCTGACCCAAGCTAGCCAAAGAGGTATTCCATACCATAGCACGTCATACCCAGGATGTAACCGGGAGAGACCCAGAAGGGCTGGAGCGATGGGGGGGATGGAGGAGGGGTCGGTCGGTGCTCAGTCGGGCAGGGTGGAGTGAGTTATGGGTCAGTGGCTGGTGAGGTGTTGTATTCTCTTCACTTGTTTGCTTTATCATCATTATTTGTAGTAGTAATGGCAGTAGTGATTTGTGTTGTGCCTTAGCTATTAAACTGTGCTTATCTCAATCCGTGAGGGCTACATTCTTTGGATTCTCCTTCCTAACTCTCCGGGAGTTGGGGGAGCAAGGGGGGGGGGAGGGGGGGGCGGTGAGTGAGCAAACTGTGCGGATTTGGTTTTAAACCACGACACCTATATACATACAGGCTGAAGTGTGCTACACACTCAGTGGGACTCAGCTGCCTAAACACAACATTTTGAATTACTTAGAATATCCACTCAGCCTCAAAGAGGTGCTTCAGAATACTTCGAGTCTCCTACTCATCCCTTATATCTTGTAGATTTCTAAAGCTGACTTATATCTTAGAGGGTCCCAAAGTGCTATTATATGGTAGAATCAGTTGGCTAAATGGATAACTTTTCTGAAAGAACACCTGAGTGTCTATCACAAATACCTTATTAAAGTTATGTGCTTTATGGACTCTCACTTGACAAAAAAAGTTCATATTATTTTAAGAGGACTCTTCCAAAATTCTCTGTCCAGAAAACAAGTGGTAGAATTAATAAATACATTTTAAAAAAAGTCAGAACAGTCAGCAACAAGTGTATTCAGACAACTGCCAAATAGGAAAGCACCAGACACACACCAGCTGTTTTTCTCTAGGGAAAAAAAAAAAGTAAATATTATTTCAAATGAATATGAAACAAACAAGACCAACTATTAATGCATTCATAAAAGTTATTTAGGCTACCCATCCCAAAAATGATGGCTTTAGATTATGTAAAAAATTGTTACTGTCATTGGAAAGAAAAGGTTATATGTTGTCTTAAACACTACTATATTCACCAGCCTTTTGTTACCACTCTCAGTGGGAAGAACCTGACTAATGACTGTTAGATAACCTACTTGAAAAAACTCCAGAGATGGGCCACAAAGATGAACACAGGGCTGGAGCATCTCTCCTGTGAAGACAGGCTGATACACTTGGGCTTGTTCAGCGTGGAAAAGAGAAGGCTCCAGCAAGACATTCCAGTATCTAAGGGGGACCTACAGGAGAGCTGGTGAAGGTCTTTTTACAAGGACATGTAATTAAAGTTAGATACTATGAAGGAATTCTTTACTATGAGGATGGTGAGGCAGTGGCACAGGCTGCTCCGAGAAGCTGTGGCTGCCCCATCCCTGGAAGTGTTTACGGCCAGGTTGGACAGGGCTTGGAGCAACCTGGTCTAGTGGAAAGTGTCCCTGGCCATGGCAGAGAGACTGGAACTAGATGATCTTTAAGGTCCCTTTCAACCCAAACCTTTTGATGATTCTGTGAGAAGCTAGAGCAATGCAGTATGTACATGTATAATGCATAGAAGTAAACAAATGCAAATATCTAATTTATTGTTAGAAAAGGGCAATATAAATTAAGAGAAAAAGCAATGCAATTCTATACATCCAACTGGCATGTGAAATATTATGTTGAAGGTTTACAAAATATCCTAGTTGAACTATAGGTATTTAATCTTCATTTTACATGGAATGTATTACTAAGAACACTAGAAAATATTATAAGCACAAGTCTTAACATTGACCAAAAAATTTACTATCAGCTCTTACTATATTTATCAGATGCTTAAGATATTTATAAATAAGGCTTTCATCAATGTACTCTGTATTAGACTATTCAAATCACTTTTCAATGTCATTCTGGTTGCTTTCATTATACACTAGAAACCACTGCATATGCAGAATTACAGCTGAATAAAGAAAAATGCATCAAGTTCACTGCAATAGTTAGCAGTCATCTCAAACTTGCATGTAATCAAAAATGGATGTTAAATCTTGAACCAACATTATAAGCCCTACCAATTAAAATTGCATTTATCACATTCATTCATTCACTCATTCATTTGCTGTTCCACATATCCAAATAATTCATAGTGCTAGAACTACACTTTTAACACAGTAATGAAATAAAACACTTCACCAGCAGGGAAAAAAAAGGAAAAAAAGGAAAAAAAAAACCACAGTAATGAGCTTTTAACAACTGCTTTATCATCTAAAAGAAATTAATCAGGGCAAAAGCAAAACAAACTAAAAGAACCTCTCAAGAAAGTAAATGAAAAAAGCACATCTAAGAGGGAAGCAGTAGCTATTATGATTTAGAAACACCATGAAAAGTAGATCTATCTCCTTGCTGATGACAGCCTATAAACATGAAAGCCTCTGACAACTGTAGGCTTATTAGCACCACATACAAAACCAGTAAAGAATAACCAGAAGGTACAGATATACAATAGAAAGTGAATGCTATTGGGGGAAAATATATATATATATATAGTTTTGTTGGCCACTATAACTGGTAGAGCAGCAGAAAAAACATTATTGTTCCTTTAATAGCAGAGCATTCACCTTGAAACATTAAATCAGAGGAAACTCATTTCCTCTTCATCTTATAGACCTGCCCCACTCCTGTTCCCATAGTCAGACTTAGACTAAAAGTTCTTTAAACAATTGAGAAGTTCAGTGAATGAGTATTTATCTGTCTTTTAAACAAATTTTATTATTCCCATGTTGGTTTTAATTCCAGATAGTAACATTCAGATAGATAAACACTAACATATATTACCGAAAATTAATGATGCACAAAGAGGAAAAATATTCAAGATACAGTGTTAATTCCACAGAACCAAATCCTATCGTAAGTAGAAAACACAGTCTTGACAAAGATACTGGACTAATGCTAAATCATACTTCAAGTGTGCCTTGTTCAGTACTGTATGTTAAACATTCATCAGCATCTTGGTTGAAATATTAACATATTGTATACACTGTAAATATTTCTACCTAACGATCTCAGTATTTCTCAGGAGTAGAATTACTGATAGACCAGTTTTAGATGAGGATGGCACTTCTGTTAATCCCACCCATTCTACATCCAAATCAACTAATCTCAACTGCAATAATGTGTATATCTTTTTCCTTCTCTAAAATTTCTGTATTTCCTTAGTACTTAACCCTCCAGGATCCTCCTTTTTCCACTGCTCTCTACAGGCTTACCCAAGTTATCTGCAGGTACCATTCAGAACAGATCTGGATCAAAGCTCTGCATGTACATCCATGTCCTCCAGCTATACATCCTATCAGAAAACAATGAAACTCATCATCTACTTTCCCCTTCAAAACATACATGTAGACATTTCCATTCTCAGATGTGTTTTGCAAAATGGTTATTTGTGGATAAAGAATTTCGTGTCAAATAACATTTGGCATATACATCAGCTACTGACAGTTCCATGATATAAGTAAGTATGAAGCAGTTTAGGAATTCTTACCGCAGCTTCCCTCTTAGGAGTGAAGTATATTACTCCGTCCGCAACAGAGCACAAGATTTAATTCTAAGGTACCTTCATCATACACACCATATTATTTCTGTAAGTCAAGGAAAATGTTTCCTTTTGTTCTTAGTCTTGTTTTCCCCTGCTAATCAGAGCAAAGCAAATTGAAAATCCAAAACAATCAACATTAAACACTGTGGGCCAACCTTTACTATGCTACAAAGCAACCAAATTCTCTATAAATAATCAGGATACTTATGCAAATGAAAACTTTAATAACATTACTAGAAATATTCATCACTCAAAATATTAACAGTTTAATAAATACAATATTTTAATGTTACAGTTGCAGGTATAGGAATGATATTATACCAAGGAAGAACTTGTCTTGGCATTTCCCAGACAGCTGAGAAGTGGGTAACATTTTGTCAGTGCATTATACAGGAAGGAATAAACGCAATGGGAGAGAAAGCCAAAGATTTTCTGAGAAAGTAAATTAAAGCTTTAGAGTCTAAAATATTCTGTTACCTCATTCTTGCTTAAGAAAGAAGTTATTTTGGCAGAAATATTCATATGCACTATTTTTCTTTAAGTGTTTCCTTTAGTCCAAAAGATTGTTTGCTTTAGTGGTTTTGGTTTGGTTTTGTTGGGGTTTGGGGAAGGAGTGTTTTTTTGTTTGTTCTGTTGGCCTTTATTTTTGTTTTTAATGGTCCCAGTTTGAGAACTGTTTAATCGTTATAATATATTACAGGTAACAGTTGTGAGCAACCAAATTAGTACAACTTAAGCGATACTGAGGATGCAAGAAAAGAAAAAAAAATTGTGTTCTAATGAACAGGACAACTCTTCTGAAAAAGGCAAAAATGTAATGATTGGTTACAGTCTGCCATAAGAATGTCACATACTATCTATTAAGAGTACTACATCATACCTCTGCTCTCTTGTAGTTTACAAGAGTCTCTGGACTAGAAAGTTGAGTTGTGTTCACATTAAAAGAAAAGCAGAAGAATGTTAAAAAAAAGGAAAACCTCCAGAAAGGCAGCTATGAAAGCACAAGAGACAAAGCATTATCTGAAGAACAATTTTTTAATAAAAATAAATAGCACCCCTTTACATAAGCAATCAGAAGTAGAGACAGAGTCCGAACACATGACCATGGAACATTCAGAAAGGACACGGATACAGCAGAAAACAGAAAGAATTCCTGAAAATCTATTCAGTCTGGGAAGATCCCCATGTTACAATCTTACTATAGAGACAACATGCCATAAGATGCCTCTGTAATGAATGTTTTAAATGAAGCTATTGAGGAAATAAAATATTTAATTTTTCCAAACAAGCTTTTGGGACAAGGCAGCATTCAGCAGAGATTCCTGGGAGAATGTACAAATGACATAGCATGATGAAATACAAAATAGCCATTACAAGGGGAATGAATTAACATTACCTGTTATCTTTTAGGACTCTATGCCACTGTTGCTAACAGTTTACATATATACATGTAAGTTAAATATCTGCCACTATCTCTATTTACTCCAGTAGAATATTTGAAACGACAATATAGTATAGCACTCTGAAACTGCACTGAATTTCAAACTGAGTGCACTACATGAGGTAATAGAAGCACAACTACTTGTCCTTTCCAGAGTCTAAGATAAGGTCTTTGGAGTCCAATCAAGAAGACTGACAATAGCCAGCTATGAAGCTCAAGTCACAAAAGCATGAGGGTTGGAAGGGACCTCTGGAGACCATTTAGTTCAAGCCCCCTGCAGGGCAAGGCCACCTACGGTAAGTCCCTTCAGGTCATTGATAAACAAGTCGAATAAGACGAGACCCAGTACTGATCCCTGGTCAATGATGACATCTCACAAAATCACACTGCTAGGCACATATTTATCTTTTATCTTAGGGTGAGAGGAAATATTCAAATATTGCTCATTATTTCTACAAATATTTTTTATTTATGACTGTATGTACTAGTTCTGGCTGGGATGGAGTTACCATTCTTTGTATTATCTAGCATAGTACTGTGGTTTAGTTTTGTGATAAAAACAGTGTTGATAATACAGGGATGTTTTAACTGTTGCTGAGCAGCTCTTACACAGATCAGGGCCTTTTCTGCTCCTCACCCCACCCTATCAGCAAGCAGACTGGGGGTGCACAAGAATTTGGGAGGGGACACAGTTGCGACAGCTGACCCCAGGTGACCAAAGGAATATTCCATACCTCATGTCATCATGCTCAGCAATAAAAGCTATGGCAAGAAGAAGGGGGGGGAACATTCAGAATGATAGTGTTTGTCTTCCCGACTAAACATTATATGTGATGGAGCCCTGCTGTCCTGCAGATGGCTGAACACCTGCCTGACCATGGGAAGTGGTGAATGAATTCCTTGTTTTGCTTTGCTTGTCCATACAGCTTTTGCTTTGCCTATTAAACTGTCTTTATCTCAGCCCAGGAATTTTCTCAGTTTCACCCTTCCAATTCTCTCCTCCCTCTTTCTGGGGAGAGGAATGAGCAAGTGTGTGTGTGTGTGGAGGGGGGGAATTAGCTACCTATCAGGTTTAAACCACAAAACTGCAGTATCATTACTGAAAACAATAGCAAACGCCTCAGTTTCATTTTATGCAGCGTTATTCCACATCACAGCAATCTAATTAAAAATAATTTCATAAATGCTAAACAAATATGTAATTGTTACTGTCACAGAACCATCTATAATCACACAGAAGTGTTCATTAAATTATCATGGAGAAATAGACAGAAGAGGTTGTGTAGTCAAACCATAATGATAGCAGTAACCGCATTGTTAAGTATTGCCATTTAGGAAGTTGAATTATATACATGCTTCTATGTATAAATATTGATGCTATGTTAATCAATATTGTAAAAAGATATATCATGGAAAGTTAATGTTTTAAATTCATTTTTAACTGATGAATTAAGAAGTTATTACAAAATGCCTTTCTGTATCAACAGACAGTATGGTGCATCTCTACTTGAGGGCAAGCAAACAGCAATAAGCATCAACTGAACAGCAGAATATCAACCACTAGGTAGCAGCCTCTCCTGCTTCAATCCTCCTTTATTTTCTATTTATTACTTATGACATCTGCAGTTCCTATGAAGATGGAAAGAAAGATCCATTGAGAGCATCTTCTGGTATTGTCAGATGCATTAAAATCTGTCCACCTTTTCCTTCTCCCCTTCTCACTTTTTGAGATTTCATCTGTAGAACAGAACAAAGGCAAGAGATCTTTTTTACACCTTTATATCCATCAATAACAAAGCTTCTGGCCTGCACATTTGGCATTATTTCAGGCTCTTACGCCTTCAGCAGCATCAACAAAAAGCACTGCAGACCAAAGGCTTTAATACTTTCAAGCCTTCATACATTGCACACTTTTACATTACTTTATATAATACCTTTCATTCATGAAGCTGCAACATAACCTTAATAAAGCCCATAACTGGCCTCTGTAGTTATCTGTTGAGGTTTCAATCTTTTCACAGTCTGAGATTACACTGTGGCAGTTATATTCAACTCAGGAAGCCCAGAAACAGACTGTGCAAGTCACTTCCATCTACTGCTTTATTTGCTCAGGTAATTTGATGTATACTTTCTTCTGGGAAAAGTATTTTTTTCTATTACTCCTGTTATTCTTGATACAGATTAGTGAGCTGGAAGAAAATGCCAAATAACTTTTATGCCTTCCTATGGATGTGGTTAGTGCACTCATTATGTAAGTTTAGATTATGTCCTTAATTACAAATTAAAACCTAAACAGCCAAGGAACATTTTAACATCTCTGCTAGCTCCAGCAATGCATTATTATATACAAGACCAATACCTCAAGGCATCAGAAACAGCAGTTGAGAAGGACTACAATATAGTCACAAACACATTAATTTTAGCACATTTTTTATGCATTTATCAAGTTTCTAAGCATTCTCTGAGAAAGTAGATTCCTTCAAAACGATGTACTGCTTTGAAAACAAAAAAAAAGTGGGGGTTTGCCACTGCTAATAAAGGCATTTTTTCCTGAAAATGACAGAATACAACTGGAAGAGACCAACCCCTCCTTGCTTAAGCAGGGCCAAATACAATCCAGTTGCCCAAGATCTACATTATTTGTTTCTTTTTCTTTAATAGCAACATTAAATATATATTTTACATAACATATTTATTTTGCATAACATATATTTTTTTACTTTTTAGCATCACAAGGCAACATGCTGTAGTGTACCTCTTAAGAGATGATCAACTGCCTAATCGTAAAATAATCTCTCCTAGGGTTGCATGGGAGCCTGCAAAATTGCCAGACAACAAACCCTGCCCAATTAGATTGTTACAACAGTTTCAGTGACTACTATAACAGTAAAATTGGAAGAATGTTCTTACATTCTTCATTACATGTTTTACTTTCTATTAGCCTCCCTCTGACCAAGACAAATGGTCAACTTCTTTCATTAGATTTCCCAATCTTTAGTGAACATTTTGCTTATGCATATTTCTAATTGCCATAGCCAGTAAAATCACTACCTAGGTACGTATTCAAGTCATGAAGTTCTGTGTTTGTAATTAAAACCTAAAACTGGGTAATGCTCAGCCTTGTCATTGAGCACTGAAGTGGTAAATTCATCTGAGAATTGCATTTGTCATCTTCATCTCCAATCAGAAAATTATATCTTCTGTTACTGTCATGATCCTATTTGGCATGCAAACATAAAAGGAGCAGAAAAGAGCAACAACTACATCACTACCAAAAAAACCTAAGGTGATTCTCTTTTGTAATCAGGGTGAGGAGTAAGGGAAGAAGAGAACTCATTGTTTAGATGACATTGCTAGGTGTATAGGCATACTCAATCTTCCAGTTCATATATATTTCAGAATAGACATTTTCATAGACTCAAGCTCAATTGTAGAATCATAGAATAGTTAGGATTGGAAAGGACCTCAAGATCATCTAGTTCCAACCCCCCTGCTAACATATACTATTCGCAATGAGAGAATACATACATTTCAGGATGAATAATTTTTCAGTTAACTAAATTTATCAATCATCTTTATTACCCAGTGAGGTCTCCCAAGAATTTTCCATTCTTCAGGTTAACTCTAATTATGAAATAGCTCAAAATGAGCTAATAAAATTCTGTTGAAAATTAAACTAAATACTAAATCTAAAATCTAAATCAGCTACTGTGAAGACAGAAAAAAAAACAAACAAAACAAAACAAAAAAAACAACCAACAAAAAAAGCCCCAACCAATATGCCAGTTGATTTTCAGAAAAACAAATTCATAGTCATTGAGTTGAATTTGTCTCTGATTTCAGAACTTTCTTCTTTTTTTTTCCTCTGAGATTTTACATTTATTTTTTACCTCCTAGTGGGACTGATTAGCTTCTGTTTATTTAAGCTTGTTTAGCTTTTTTATTTCTAGGGCAGTTTGTTTGGGTTTTTTTTTTAAGATGTGAGCATTTTCTTACATTTTAAGCGTATCAAGCAGTACACCAAAATTCACTACTAAGAAGCGTCACTTTAAACAGGATTTCTGGCATAACATTATTATTATTCTCTAGCAGACAATGGTTGAATCAAAATAGATTATGCTGGTAATGCAGCCTATAAAGTTACAAATATTTTTCAACAACAAAAGATACATTTTCTTTTTTTTTTAATATACAAAAAGAGTGGTATCTTTTCTACCAAATAAATTAACATATAAATACAACTGAAGTAGTAATTCCTACAACCAATAAGTAATCCAAAAATTTTCAAAAGTGAGATTGCCATTTTTCCTCTCTGAGACAATTTTAGTGAAAACAAAACCTAACCTCTTCCTGGTAACATCTCAGAGCAGAGAAAGGATACTTTTTACAACAGGTAACTTTTTCAGGTACTGAGGGTCCAATTCTTTTCTCTCAGTTTTAATGATTTCAATGAATGCTTTTAGTATTAACTAACTGTAGTATTTTAAGCAAAATTACATTTAATTAAGAAGATCATAATACCTCTACCACTAGCTACTCATCAGTAGGCTAAATCCAAAATTTCTACACAGTACAGCAATTCTAAAAAAAAAAAAAAAAAAACAACCCACATGTTAATTTTACAACTACATTTAGGAAAAAAAAATGCTGTCCTCAGAAGAATGAGTTTCTCTCACCAGTTCAAACATCTTTCACGTTAAGAGTGGCAAAGATGGGCTGAAATCTCTCTCAACAAGCTTCCTTTCTGATAGAAAAGGAAATAACTTCATAATGTTCCTATTACATTTTTAGCCTTGGTAATAAATATTTCATCAATAATGTCATCTCTTTGTCAAGGAAAACAGAGGATACATCAGAATATGGACAGAGGTGGGCTAAAATACTTTGCCAAAGATGATGCTTGCACAACTTGGGTTGTTGGCCAGGTATAGGAGCAACCCTTGCAACAGGAAAATTTGAACAAGGTGAGACTGGATGGCACTTGATCTAGCTATACTTCACCAATGGAGTAAAGAGTGGTGCTGTTTTCTGACCTGACCCATGGGATTCCTTGCCCAGAACTAAGATCTTGGACACAGCAGAGACTACTGAGACTTACCCATTTCTAAGACCTAAGACCACTTCCCTTCAATGTTTATTCACATGGGTACCATAAACACTGACAAAGGAGACCCTGTGGGTCACTACAAGTTCTGAACACTTGGCTGAAGAACCTGGGAATCCATGCAGTGCTCCCCCTCATCCTGTGGCCAAGGAGAATGGCTTAGGAAAGACAGAAAGCTTCCTACAGATCAACACATCACAAGATCCAACTAAAGAAGGGGGATTCTACTACCTTTGTGAACAGGTTTCCTCATACTGGCAACTAATGATAGTTCTAGTCCTCAAATTCTCTAGAAAACTGACTACTTTTATATTTGAAATTTTCTAACCCACACTCTGGATCAATGAAGCTAAATACTAAAGATTGATTACATCATTACATTAAAAAAAAGACAGTTTAAAAAAAAAAAAGAAAATATGGCAGTATCTAGGAACTGGAATATCAAAACAGTAAGGATATCCAGTTTCAGGCTGCTTTGCATGTTCTTAGTCTCATTTATGAACAAGACCTGCTTCTTTCTTACCGACAGTTGTGGAATTTCACTTTGCTCAAACTGCATTTTCTACTTTTATTTAAAAAAGAAGAAAATGTAATTTCCACAATCCTTTTAATGTGCTAATTATAAATATCAAAAATCAGACTACTACAGAGACAAAATACAGATGTTAATCTCAAATGGAGATCTGAATCTTTTTATAAAAAGTTCTTGAAAGTATTTCAAAATACAGCACATGCAGTAGCAGATTTAGATGAAATCCAGAAACCTGTTGATATAATTTTTAAGAATAATTTATCATAGAAGTTACCAGAATCAGGAAAAATAAATTTGTGTCTAATACAGAAAAGAATATACTATTCAGTAAGTCAGCTGATCTGATCCCATTGAGATCATGCTCACAGCTTAAAATTTCATTTAATTATCTATATCTTATACCGACATTTTGAGTCAGCTCCCCACAAAAACATAAAAGGAAATAGCATAACCTGACTTGTATATTTTAAGATATATTATTACAATTTATGTTCTACAGCAACACAAAATAAAACACTGGTATTAACAAACATACTTCTTCAATGTCATATGCCAGTATTAGCTGGAGTGAAAATGTGTAACTCAACTCAAAGACTTATCCTGAAACTGCTGTCAAAGTTAAGTCAACAATGAATGCAACTTTTATTTGCTTTGACATTTGCTTGATAGACAAAATTGCATTTCAGGATATTAAATTCAAAGAGCATATTTCTGTCATTGAAATCATGTCTTCCAATGGGACCCCCCCTTTCTGGATCCTTCTCCAGTTACTGACTAACAAAACAAATATCTCCCCACTTAAGCCACATGTGCTTCTTATAGATGCTTTAACCAAAATGTTACTGCACTCCACTGCATTTTCAGTAATATGATGGTCAATGAGCATTATTTCCAATAATACCTTCATTTAGCAGCTCTTTACACCAAAAAAGATGTGTCTTCCTATATGCTTTTATTCCCTGTTATTTGATCTCAGCTTCTTTATCAACCAGATAGAATTTTAGAGCTCACAGCTGGATTTTCTCCATGCAAAAATCACACAGAACCTAAGCTGAAATTTGACAGTGTTCCTGTGGCTGGGGAAAGAAAATGTATTTCTCTCTTTTCCCTGAGATGATATCACTAAAACAGCACCAAGTACAAGCTACTGTTCAGCTGTGGTCAGACTAGGGTGAGAGATGACAGAGTACTAACATTTAGGGAAGCTGTTCTGTTGCCTTCATAGATGCTTCCTAGGAAAGGAAAAACAAGGACCTTCTCAAGTTACAAGAAATCTTGTAGCAAGTGCCTGATAACTCCCAATTAATATACTGAAGCTTAAACAACTTCAAAGAGCTTTTTCCTGACCATATGAAGATGAGAAAGAAAAACTGTTCTCCTTCCCTGAGAAGGGAAACTTACCTAATCAAATAGGATGGCCTTAAGAAGTACTTGGCTTCCTTGATTTCTTGACTTCAGTATGAGAATTTGAAAATCTGAACACAGAAATTGCCTCTATTTTGGGTACCACTATGAAATTTACCTTGTTAAATTAAGGAAAAAAAATCAAACACACAAGAATTTTATGTCTTTATATATATGTACATATACATGAAAACTGCAGAAGTGTTTTACTGTACCTGACATCTGTCAATTAGAAGGCTGAAATGGCAGAAATGGAAGTGATGTTAGGTGACAGCAGAATTGGAGGTCAGTGAATCATTTTAACACAGCTTAATACTAGGATTAGCATTAAGTGAGTTTATTTAGATTTTAAATTGGTATACTAAGACACCATTACTTATAAATTCAGACTGCTTGGTATGGAATATTTTTCCTGCCATATTACCAATGTCCACATTGGTCCATATTACCAATTACCACAATCATGCATGTTTTTCTCTCTTAGACCCTCTCCTGACTGTTTCTGCTCAGGCTTATATTCATCCAATTTAATTAAAAATATAGCAATATAAAATCTTTGCAAAGCTGAATCTCAACTGTGTATCATGAAGAAATGTTTCCAGTCCTAACACTCTGACAGCCACAACTAGCAGCATCTAGATGTGGAATGACATTCAAGTTCTAATCGTGTTGAAAGGACTACAGTCTGAGTTCTCATCTAAGTGGGGCCTGAAAAACCTCACAGTCTATTTAAGAAACCTATCAACTCCCAGGTTCTAGTTCCTCTATGCCTTCTATTCATTTTTTCAGACAGCACAGATAAGGTCTGAATTTATGATGGCTGCCTCTGCTCTACTACTTACATTTGAAGAGTTTTCTTAAGAATTAAAAGAATTGCACTGTGAAAAAGAAGAATTTTAACAGTTTGAGTATGTGGGGAATCGAGGCAGCATCAAGATTGCCCATAGGAAGACAAATGGCAGCACAAGTACAACTTTAAACATGACAGGAGCTGAAGAAAAAGAGTCTGCAATGAAAAGTTATTCTATTTTAAAAAAAACAAATAAATTTCACCATTCTCAATTTAAAATAAAGTATGGCATCTGTTACACTTTGATTCCTGTAAAGGTTACTGTGATCAGCTCAGAGGTATAGAATTCAGTATGACCCTTAGGGTTCACAATCACATTTGCCACAATCGACAGTTGTTACTGAGAATAAAATACACCAGTTTGGCTTAAAACAAACAAACAAAAAGCTAAAACAACAAACAAAACCCCCCACATAAAACAACAAGGAACAAAAAATAACCCAACCACCCAAACACACCCAAAAACCCCTGAGGACCACAGAAGATCTGGAGTACTTTTAATAATCACTGATGTTTTAAGAAATTATATCAAAGCTAACTCAAACTCATCTCAAATGGGTAAAGGTGATTTGAAGTGACTAGCAGTTTTTGAAGAATGTGCAGAAGAGGACTCAAGAGTACAGAAGACTCCTAATTGTGCTACTCACAAATAAGTCACAGCAAACTTTACTGAAGGCCAATTAACTTTACAAGCTACTTTTTTGATTGAATTAGATTTGCAAAAGATCTAGCTACCTAAAAATCAGCCAGGCAGTATTGCGTTTAAAGAACTGCATAAACAGATACCTAGCTGAAGAACTAAACAAATAACGTATTCTGGCACTTTCAAACCTTCCATTTATTCCCCTAGTGTATCTTTACATCTTGTGCATGTTTCTGCAAACTGTGCTCTCTCACTGAATTTAAGGTGCCAAGCTATTACTGGAGTTTTAAATGAAAAGGCAAAATAAATGACTGCCTGGCAGAAACAAGTGAATTGCCAAAGGTCTCCTGCAAACCAGAAAACTAAAATTGATTGTCGAAGCAATGACAAAATCCCCAAGGCACACTAAGGTGTGCTTGCAGGAGATCATTTGCTCTTTCAAGCCACTTGTGAAACTGATAAATAATTTCTGAAGCTGAATTTCAGATACCTTTCTATCAAGTTACAAAAGTAAATAGTGAGGATGCCTTTCAAGTATAGACTTTGTATTTAACCGTTGTCCATACTGCTAACTTCATATATGAATAAACAGACCTCTATATATACAATTAACAGACCTTACTCAGTATCTCACAGGGGCATTATAGTTATTTAATTCTTGTTTTCTGACTGCAGATGAATTTCAAGGGAATAAAACTGGAGTATTGAAATAATGATTAAGTTTTACATTATCAAATATTGAAGGTTGACTGCAAGCAAAGCTATCTCCATGTTTTAGATGAACTATTATTTCCTGGGAAGTAAATGGTCAACAGCACCCTTTAAGTAATTTTGAATTCCTTTTTTTGTATTGAGACTAGTTGAAGGGTTTAAAATATGTTAATTATCTGTTTAACCTAAATTTACTTCATGAGGGAGAAAAATTAGAAATTTCTCTAGAACCTTGAGTTCTTCTGCTCTTTAATGATCACAATCGCCACTCAGCTGAAACAGAATGGAGATACTCCAATAGCAGATGTATGCATTAGAAGAAATATCTATTGTAACATCAAATAGCATCTTACCAAAGGATGTATTATCATGGTCATTTAAATGTCTGATAAAAAAAAACCCCACACATATAGAACTTGCCACTTTTTACTGTTTCATTGTTGTAAAATTTACACATGGTAGAAAATATTACCTGTAGTTGCTGCTCATTGTTGGAAAGTCATCTAATATCACATGATGAATGCATTTGCTGTATGAATCAGAATTCATTTCTTTAATTTTACAAAGAACTCACATAACAAAAGTGCTTTTTGTCATGCATATTTGCCTAACATAATTCCTGCTTAAAGAAAGTGACTTTTAAGAAAGAACTAAGCAGCAGGCAAATTCAAAATCATCTGCCATTTTCCTCATTCTTTGGGGAAGTATATAATTTTTTTCTACTTGTAAACTTACCTCCCAGTAAATGTTAACTAAATTGTAACCTTTCACTGAAATAGGTATTTTTTCATGCTGTCTTAGATCCACTCAAGAACTTCATAAAGAGAAAACTTAAGAATTAGAGTGTAGACCAAAAAAAGGAAGACATATAGCAAAAGTTAAGCACAAGGAACTAGATACATTAATTGCTCCTCTTTAAAATTAACAGATATATAAAGTAAATATGGCTTTTGCATTAGCTCTTTGGGAATTGATTTCTCTGGATTTGTATTGGCCTGAGTTGATTTTAGCTTATTTTAACTGCAACAGTAGTCATTTAGTGGTCAGGTGACTTTATTCTAAATACATTTTAGCTTTAGCTGAACTTCTTGTTACCCTACTGCCTAGGGTTAGTTAACTCCTCATAACAAGTAGGAATTCTGCTGATGTCTCTAAGGATAATAAAGAAAACATTTAAGGAAATAAAAATTGTTTTAAAGTGAGCTTTAAGAATACTCCAAGCAAACCCAAGACTGAGGAAGACCACACCACCACAGATACAGTACTTCCACTGGCAAAACCTTTGGGATGATGACCAACTCTTTCTTTCCACTGGTATTAAGGGCTTTGGAAGCTGCTGACCTTAATATGAACAAATGCTTGTCCCATTTTGGCGAAACTGGCAAACATAATTAGAGCAATAGTAAACTGACTGCACATACAGGGTGTCTTCTTTTTGCCTTCAACAAAATTTTAAGTGTAAAAGGACAGTTTAAAATTAGTATTTCTTCAATTTTTCTAGCAGGTGACATTTAAAGCAGGACAGAACTAAGGCCTGAAGGACAGAATTATCTCCTGCTTTGGGGACAGATGTGCCAAAGCTCAATTCTGCATCCAAGCCTACCTTGGAATTGAACATTAAAAAAAAAATATTACTGCAGTTTTTGATAAAAAAATAAAAAAACCCAAACAATGGCATACTACAGGATGGTAAGAAAATACTTATAATTTAAAAACAAAAAAAATAAAACCCCCACAAAAATAAAAAAACAAGCAAACACCCAAACTACAAGATCAAAATATCAAAGGTCTCAAAAATATATTTATTCTCAAAGTTCTTGTCAGTTTTTTTAAAGAAAGCTTATTTAACCCTTGTTTAAATTCTTTACAAGCAGAGACTTAACCATAAACACCACTGCTCCCCTCCACCTCCCCATATTTTACACCTGCAAGGATTAAATCTATCTAATGCTCAGTCAACAGAACTTGCACCATTAAACTATGTTAAACTTTCCCTTGAGGTAATGGATGGCATTCACACTGCTGTAATGCCTAACAGTTGAGCAAACAAAGCCTACCAGAACAACTGAAATGAACTAGGTCATCTAAGAACTGGGACCAGTTGTTTCCTGGTGACCAGGATAACCAGATCACCAGCATAAATGGCAAGATCGAGCCAGTCTGTCTTATTCGAGAAGAGTGACAAAGCAACAGGCTTTCTTCCTGAATGAGAAGAGCCACGCATTCCCCATATGATTGCTCAATGTTGTAATGCATGGGGTTCTGGGTCCAATGAGAACCACGGATGAAGGCTTGAGCCTTCACCA
Organism: Melopsittacus undulatus; assembly: GCF_012275295.1. Taxonomy (NCBI): domain Eukaryota; kingdom Metazoa; phylum Chordata; class Aves; order Psittaciformes; family Psittaculidae; genus Melopsittacus; species Melopsittacus undulatus. The sequence continues at coordinate 98,158,201 of NC_047528.1, forward strand.
TGACACAGAAAGGGGACATGAAAATTTTCAGAGCTGCTAAAATTTCTTTGCTTTCTGTATAATCCTCATATTTGTCACATATGTCAAACTTAGTTTCTGTGCTGAATCTCAAAACATCTTTGAGATACATTCCCTCAAATCTATCCAGAGATATAAAACCTACCATACTTCATCCTCTTAGACCTGTCCAGTTTTACCACTACTGCAACTGACAGAAGGTTAGAACCTTTTGAGTACCTTAAACAAAGATCTTGTTATAATATTGAATTGACTACTGCTCATTACAAAACTAGAGATGGAAACCCAGGTATTTTTAATACTCAAACTGATCTTGCAAGCAGACTTCAAGTTTAATGACTTCCAGCAATTTGTAATAATAAAACTTCCTCTTTCTTTTCAGAAAGACAGATGGAACTCAGTAATTTTTTTCCACAACTGGAACAAGAGTATGACTACCTTAATGTGACCAGAGATGTATAAAGGAGCATGCTTCACTTACTGGATATAAGTATGATCATATGATGGATCACATCAAATGGTGTCTCTCTCAGCATGATAATAAACACACACCAGAACCTTCAATGATCTTAGTATAACACATTAACTTACTCTAGGAATCTTAGAGGACCCAAAGACAAATTATTTCATTTCCAAAACCTTCAAATCACTACAGTCTAGAAAAACTCTGTTCCTGTATGTACCTTGCCACTCACCCAGGTGGGCACAATACAAATTCTGACTTCTGTGGTCATTGAAAAGAAACCTCAAAACCACAAGACTACACAGTATAGGCTACTAAGTGATAAAACGACAAAGACTGAGCTGCAGCTTTAAACTACGGTTAGTTTTACTACACCACAAATATGGCCATAATTGGTACACAGAAAAAAAAGGGGGAACAAAGTCATGATTGGCAGCCACATATATATATATATATATATATATATATATATATATATATATGCAAGCAATATAGGCATGATTTCCAAATTAATTTGGAACACAAACATGAATCCTAGCTAGGTATTCAAGGTAATCCCAAAAACACTCATTTAAATTGAGAAGCTGCACCTGTTATTGACTTTTTACAAAATAAAAGCTTAGCACCAGTTTTCCAGGAATGCATAGTGACTTAATTAAAATTTCAGTCTTATTAAAAGTATACACATACTTCTCTAAGATAGTATAGCTAGATACTTAATTTCAACACTGGAGGGGGGAGAGGATGCAGAAACAATACAGTGTTTCACACTACTCTCTGTAATAATATTGTTATTAAACAAAATTTTGTTTTGACCCCAAGCACCAAAGTGCCAGGCACTATATTGAGACACACCACGAAATACCCTTGGATGAACTCCAAGACTGAGAACCACCAGAAGAGCAATTGAGTGTTTTAAGTGTTCATCTGTCTTCCTGACATAGTATGGATTCAGGCTCCCCCAGACAAAAACATTCTGGCAACATTAGTAATAAACTAGCAGTCCTGGTTTCATTCCTTTAGTAAATAAGTGCTAATGTAAAATTTAGTTCATTGTCCTACCTCGACTTAGAAGCCAGAGAAAGGTACAAAACCGGAATCACGTATTAAAAATGGTGCTGCATGATTATTTTAAAAAGCATTACATTTATTCATAAGGATTTTTCTCTGTAAGAAAATAGTAAATCCCAGGATTTAATTATGTAGTAACAGTTACTAATTTAAATAACCCATACTAAATAATAGCATATTTGTTCAGGAAATTATTTCTACAACTTTCAGATGTGTAAGATCTGGTGATCTGAATTTCTGAAGCAGTATTAGGACATCACAGTACCCAACTTGAGCCCTAAATTTCCAGCTGAAGCGTTCTGTCATGCAAACCAAGCCTCACAACAAATCTTCAATGTTTCTTATTTTATCACTTTTTAAGATTAAAAAAGTTAAAAGTAGTGATAGCTTTTTATAGTAAAATATTTGGAACCAATAAGGCACAAAATTTTTTACTTAAATTCCACTTTCATTAATGAGGACAGTTTTATCACATTATTTATCCTATAGCTGATACTACCTAATCTGATCAATTAGAGCTGGTCAGTTCAACAGCTCCAGGCTGAAATAAAGTATTATACAAGCCAAGAAAGCAAGCAGATAATTAGCTTTTATTTTTAGTTTCACTTTTCTAGCTCATAAACAACAACTTACTGATAAACTCAGAAATATATTCTGAGTCTAGAAACTACTTGATGGACCAAAAGAACCCTACACAAAAGCTTTTATGCAGAGAAAAGAGACCCTAATAGAAACTTTTCTAGTTGTATGAAAAGAATGCAGTGTGACAAACCAAAATATTATTCCCTTATTTAGCACTTTTAAGAGATTGGTTGTTCTGCTATGCAAATATTATTTGCTTGGTTGGGATTCTTTCCCTCTCTCCTTTCTTCCATAAATTCGCATTTTATGCATCTCACACTACAGAAAAATAAGGTGAGTGCAATCAAACGTGAAATCTCAGCAGACACAAATAATGCTTTCAGAGGGTAATTAACTACCTTCTTCTTTCTGTTTAGTGCTTATAGACCAGAATTTCTGTGGCCTATTAAGGCTAAGATGACTTCAGCAAAGGTGAATTCTTTAGTTCTCACCCAGAACAATGATTTAAGCAGTATTTTGTCTACACACAAAAAAATAAAACCCCTACACACATGCATCAAGTAAAGGTCCGAGAACGGAGCATGGACACAAAGACACAAGCTCCCTTTGAAATTGTTGCCAGCCTATTTTTCTTTACTCCAACCCCCCCCCCCCCCCCCCCCCCCGTCTTTAAGAACAACTTTTTAGCTCTCCCATGAGGTTCTCAAGCTGTAAGTACAGTTGTGTTTAAACCAATAAAGAACTCATCACATCAGTACACTTGTTAAATAGCTATATCAAAATAAATACACTGCATAAAGACTTCAACTAAGCAACATATGCTATCACATAAACTCAGTCATCAAAAAGCTGACTTCCTTTGCAAAGGGAAGAGGTCTATTTAATAAAATAAAGGTATTTGAGTTCGCATTTACAAATACAACAGAAGACAAATAATGCTACTTATAAACTAATAAATTTCAAAGCTTTTTTAATCAGCAAAATATGATTTGCTACAAGTTATCAGCTGCTAAGAAGCTCTGATCAAAAAATGTTTGGACATTACAAGTTAGTTTTTGCGGGTAGAGAGGAAAATCAATAAAGTATATATGTTCATGACCACTGCAGTTTCAGGCTATAGCAACTGGGTTTGGTGTATTTTGACTTAAATATTATGAATTGCTTGTATAACTTCAAATATAAAACTTCTTCTGACAAGTGTGATATGAAAGGTCCTACAGGTAAGGTCTTAAAAACACATTTTGATAAGATAAATTGATACTGTGCTTCTTCTGAAAACGTTTCCTTTCTTCACTGAAGAAAACCAGCAATTCAGCACTTCAGCAAAGAGCATTTCTTTGCAACAGACTACAGAAATATGCTTCAAGAAAACAGATTATGTAAGCTTTGAACACCTAATCCATATTTTGTAACTGCAGGAATATACACAAAACTTCTGAATCTTAACTTTATCCACCAAAATGCCTGCATTGCTCTTTTTAAGAGAAGTAATGCAGGCATTATTAGAGTTATGCTATCAGAGCTTTTGCCAACTGACTTGCATTTTGAAGGTACTTATCCATGGGATACTTATTAGTTAAAAAACCATACAGTACATCAAATTACATATAAGACACCACACTTCAGCTTTAAAATATCTCATGCATATCTACAAGTTTCTTTTAAGCAATGACTCATTTGATTTAACTAGCTTTGATGATACGTTTCTGAAAACAAATAAGTGCTCCGGTTGTGTTTGTTTCCCTGTTGCTAGCTATGAGATACTGCCACCAGGTGGAGATAATTTAACAAGAAGCTACCTATTTATGTATAGAGACAGGGGGAGGAATTCTACATTCGAAGATTATTGTAGATGAAACAATCAATGAAAACAGAACCTGAATGACACTGCTTGACTCTGGCATATACTTTGTACCTACTGCCAATAACAACATATACAGAGGCCAAAACTGGATCAAAAAAAATACTCTGAAAATCTCAATTTGATCTTAAAAATTCAGAACATACAGAAATTCATTATAAAGGCTCAGCAGCAGTCACCAAGCTAGAGAACCAGTTCAGGTGCAATCCTGCAGTATTATATTATTCTGCCTGAAGGAGGCTGTATGCATGTGAAGGACAGCTTAACAGAAACAAAACAACAAAATAATTTGAATCATGAGACGGGTTAGACAGAACTGCTACTTCACTACTTTCCCTAAGGACCCAGACAAGCGTGCATCTCCAATGACAGCAGTAAAAAAAAAAAACCATTTCTCAAAGACAATACATGGCTACTTTCTTCACAAAGACAGATTACATTTGTTACACGGGAATACTACATTATTTTCCTCGTCTGCCACACCACTGTCACTACTTTATCTTTACAACGCAATATGCATTTTAAGGGGAATACAGATAGCTTTAGAGAAAAAAAACCTCAAAACTAAAACAAAAAAAACCAAACCACAAGCAAATACAACATTTGAATGATGTAGTAGAGTCACCCTCTCCTTTTCACAATCTACACTAGCAGTGCAATCCACTCACATGCACCTCCTCTGCCTCAAATAACAGAAAGGAGGAAAAAGCACTTCTTTCTGGGTGTAACTAATGAGGACAAGAAGCTGAGGCACAAGGAAGAAAACATATCAGCATGTGGCCCTCTAGATATTTCCAGTTAAAGACACTGCAGTATCTAGAAGACATTGTCTTCTTTGTAAGCTTCCTTCTTTTCCAAGGGCATACATCAGCAGAAAAGATTTGCTATCAGGAAAATTATGAGGCTTTATGTTGGTAAAGTTCACAACTGGCTTCATGCCAAAACAAAACTAAAAGCATCAAACCTCCAATTTAGCTTTACTTCAAGTTGCATAATAAAGCAAAGATGGAGACAGTTTCTCATATGAAAAATTAATGTTATTTTTACATATCTAGCTGTGGACTTGCATAATTTTTCAGACAGTATTACACAAAAACAAAAACCAGGGCATCAGTCTTTTCATATTTAAGATGTCATTTCCTGTTCTTCATTACACTTTCAATTTGGTTTAGTCTTTCAGGCCTACAAAAGAACTCATGTCATCTTCATATGCAACTGTCTTGAAAGCACCAGGTTCACATTCTTTTAAATTAACCTTTTTGAAGCATTTGAGAGTCTTCTTTTTGCTTTGATTTCTAATACAAAATCTCCTCTCTGAGCAAAGAGCAAAATATAAAATATATTGATATCATAAGAGATATGAAGATATGAAGAAATACCTGTTTTAAAATACAGAATTCTGACTAAAATGAAGAATAAATTATCAAAGTGAAGGCTGCATGTTTCAGAGATGTTTTTAAAAGTAGTATATTATTTCTAAATTAAAAGTCTCTTGCTGAATTAAACTTAGCCTACCTAACATTTAGAGAATACAGGTAGAAATTCTGTGGTTAGTATTTTGCAAAAAGCTAAAGATTCAGATCTAACAAGGAATCATTGATGAGATATATAAACTAAAGACATATTAAACTCGAGTGATGATGTCATTTAATGATTCTATGTCAGCATGAAAAAGCAGTTGAACATGAACCAGAACTAGACACCAATGTTCTCAGGAGCTTGCAAACACTAAGTCTCTACAAAGTACTAAAATAATAGATATACAAGGTTGCAATGTGAAAAGTAGTTACATGACAACAGTGATAAATTAGCATCTTCTAAACCTGAAAAAGCTCACCTACCTCAGAAACTGTCATTTGTGCTTTATGCTATACTAAGCTCCAAGGTTAACGCTCAAGTGCAAAGGCATTCAAGTAATTACCAGGTGGTGAACAAGACTCAACAGAATGGGGGGGAAGAATGGAAAAAGTTGTCTGCCACAAGCTGTAACTACAAATAAATTATCTACTTTGACATATACAGGGATACTTTGATGTACTTCCAAATCATACAAACTTAGTATTAGTAGAGGCAACTATTTCTTTCCTCCACCGATTACAGTAATACATGTCAGATGTATACACAGAGACACTGCATGATGTGTGTGTGTGTGTGTGTGTGTGCACATTAACTACTCAAGTCTACATGACAGAACAATGCAATTTTAATTTACAGCTTACAGCCTAAGCATCTTTTACTTACATGAGCAGAAGACTTATAAATCTAACAAAGAAATGTTTGTTAAGCTACAAGATCTTCCACTGCCAAGAATACTGCTGCTTCAGAAAAGAGGATATGAAACATTCCAGACTAACATCTCTTTCTGTTTGCCTTTTCTTTTTAAAGAGTGTATGGAACTAGACTTTGACATGTTGATTGTCAGTTACTTGCTGGCACTAAAATTCTCATATGATTCTACAATTCAGGCAAAGTTGCTTCTCTAGCATTAACTGAAGCCATAAACAGAAATTAATGACATTACAATAGGAAGGAATGCAAAAATTTGTCAGGCACTTAAGATGCGTCAAATGTGGATGTCAGAGTTCCAGCAATTGTATCTTGCCCTCCCAATACAAACTGGTAGAATCTGGTTAGTTGTACACAAAACTAAAGCCAAAATGTAGACAACTTACCACAATGTACAAACACACACAACTAAGTACTTGTTGCAAAGCTCTTACAACAGCCCAGGAAAATACCATCTAAATTTCAGACTCTGAATCCTCTATGATATAGGTCTATCTATGGTGTCTTTTTTAATGAATGCATTTTTCTATTACACTCTACTATACTCATATAATTCCTGTAAATTAGAAGGCATTAGAAGGTCCTTTATGAAAAGGTTCTTTATGTAAAGAATGTTCAAAAAAAAAAAAAATCATCAATTTTTCCCCACTTCTTCCACCTGCAATAATTTGCCAGATTCAAGTGATTTTGTATTTAATAATTGTTTTATGACTTATGAATGGAATTGGCAATTCTGAACACTTCTTTACAGATAGTAAAGTGATTCTACAGCACCATATCATTAACTGCTTAAAAACACTCACAAAAGTAACAAGTAAAATTTTGTGTCTTCAAGATTAGTGACTTTCTCATATCTGCAGAGAATACAAATACTGATCTTTTGATTTCATGTTTTCAGTGACAGCTTGGTGAAGTTTACTTGGCTAGGACTTCTCTAAATACCAGATTCTCCTTTAAACATCCCCATAATGGTTTTTGTCAGTTCTGTGGAAATTTGTCTAATGATCTCAATTTCTATTATTTCCACTGATTAAGAACTGCTACTTATTCCATGAAGTCCAAACATTTAGAAAGTGTTTCTTTTGGTGCATAACAGTAGACTCTACATGCAAATCTTCAAGGTACTAATGAAATGCTACCTTGTTTTAATCTCAGATTTTGGATTTTATTCAGCATCACTAACTCCTAACAAAAACATGACAAAAGTGAAACAGAGTTCATTCTCATTTCAAGGTAAATCATTGCACAGATTTTACACATCTGAAAGTTCTAGAAACAATTTCCTGAACAAACTGCTGTCATTTAGTATGGATTATTTAAATTATTAGCTGTTATTATGTAATTAAATCCTTAATGTAAATCTACTTTTTATTTACTAAATACAAACTTAAAGGAGTAATTTCAAGGTTTAATTTCAAAAATAACTAATCAAGAAAGCAGGAGAACAGCATATTTCAGGTAAAAATTCTAGTGGACTTTAGTGGCACAGCATTACAATATCCCTCTCAACCTCATTCTTAAAAACACTTGAATTTATACAACCACTATTTTAAAGGCTGTTCCACATATTCTCTGTTCTTTATGGATGGAAGCAATCTTTACATTTTCAGACTAAAATTGTTCAGAAGTTAAAGCCCATTTCTTCCTTCACCAAACATACTTTAACTCAAAGAAAGACTAATTCTCCCTCCTTCTACTCTGGAATTCAAGACCCTAAACATATCCTCTCTTTGCTTTAAATTAAACAAGCCCATATTCTCTCATGCCCTGATGCCTTCCTTGTTATCTTGCACAAACACTTGGTCTTGAAAAAGGATCACCAGACTTGTATACAGTATTAAAAGAACAGATTTCATTGGAATCTGGGACAACAACATAACTACAAAAGTAAAATTATCTATATTTGAAAGCTATATGAGATATATATATATATACACACAGCTTTGCACAGCACTTGCGTTAGAGAAACAAGTCTCTAATTGCCAGAGACATTTCTTCCACCTTTTAAACAATGGTACAGCATTTGCCACCAAATGTTCAGTTTCACTCAAGAACATAGAATGGAGACTATCTGCTCATTCATTTTGGCTTCACTTTCAATGCAGAAATCTTGTCATTATCCCCACCATTCAATTTCCCTTTGCCCTTTTTAATACCACCTTCCCCTCCTTACAAGATCTTGGCATTGCAATAATTTCAAAATCTGGGATTAAAGAACGCATGGGATACCTCAGAATGTGTTTCTCAGTCACCAGCATGCTCCAGAAGAAATACAAGAAGTAGCAGTAGGAAATTATGAAGGTGATTGAGACTACAGAAGGAGCTCAGCTGCAAGGATATAACACAAGTCAAAGATGGCATGCATATCACACAGGAATTAACAGATTTCTTGATTTATGTATCTCAAATTGGTTTGCTTACACATCTTCCCCAATAACATGAGGAGGCCCTATCTTCTACATGTACACTGGGTAAGTGGAGGGTAAGCAAACAAATCCCACTCATGACTCACAACCACTATTCTACAGATACAAATTACATGACAAATATAAAACATTCTGACTCATGTATAGGGAAAACAACTGTCTGAAGTCCTTTTTTAAATGAAAAAAAATGTGTAAAAAGGAAATAGGGGAAAGAGGGTGGGGGTGGCACAGGGCAGGAAGTGCTAAAGGACTGGGACTGTAGATTCACAGTCTGTACTATTAGGTGTAAACACTACTTTCTGCATAGGCTACACCACTGTCAGTAAGTTGAAAAGTAGCATTATTCCACAAATCTATACAGAAAGTCTGTGATTTCTAACTATGAAAAGACCATCTCCCCCCTTCACTTACTTAAAATACCTTTTATTTTAAAAGCTAAAAAAACAGGGTTTTTTTTCAGAAGTTTCTTTGCATTTAAAACTTCACCCAGCAGTATAGTTCACCATTAATCATTGCAGTTGCTATTGTATTTCAAAGCACACATTCTGCACGATCCCAGTTTGCACTATCCAGAGGGTTTTGTTTTGTTTGGGGTTGGGTTATTTTTGTTTTGGTTTTGGGTTGTTTTTTTTTTTGGGGGGGGGGGGTCTTTTTAGGTTTTTTTTTTATATATAACAATATAAATTTCCTCCTCATTAGTTTGCTGACATTTCATTGTATGGCTTCTCTTTGCTCTGCCTAATAAGACACTCAATCCTTTCACTTACTGCAACTTGAAAATAGCAGGGCTCAAATGAGCCAGTCAACAAAAATAATTTTGCATCTCTGGAGAGTTTTAGCGCCTGTCACCACTGTGAGAAAACAACTGAATTACTTATGCAAGATATCGGATATGACATTTATTAAAACAACCCTTTTTTTCTACATTTCCTAACAGTATTTTCATGTTATGCTCAAGATACAATATACAAAAATACACCTTTTAAATCAAAGATTAGAGGGAGAAAAAGTCTTACATATACTAAAACTTCAGTTTGAATTTCAAAACTTTTCTGATGTGTTAGCTGATCTAAAATGGTGGAGGGGAATAAAGGTCTGCATGAAGCATGAGGAACCAGTTAAGTACACTGGTTTTAAAATATTTATAGCAAACAGTTCACATTTTACTTGCAGAGAAAAATTTGCCAAATAGACGGGCAAACCCTGAATATGAGATTGCTCTCATTTAGTGCAGTTTGTGAATAAAAAAAAAAAATAATTTGAAAATGTGTATCTGAGGAGGAAGAGCATCATTAACTCACCGCTCTAAACTGCGATTTTGTACTTTGCTCTAGATGATAATTTTCATACTCTCAGGTTCTCTGAATCAGTTATGGCATTTTTCTTTTTTGTGATATTCTTTTTAACAAGTATCTCATACATTCTAAAGAGCTCAAAAGAGATTTCTTGTAGGGTTGGGGGTTTGGGAGTTTCAGGGGCGTAGGAGTTTTTTTGGGGGAAGGGGAGGAAGCAGTTGTTCTGCTTTTCACATGAGAAACAGAGCTTAAATACTGAATTATATAACCCCTTATTGAAAAGTACCTGTAACTATAATTTCATCAGATAAGTTCATTACCCAGCAATCTGGCATGTTTTGATTTTAAGAATCATCTAAGTATTTTTGCCTACCTAAAAATCCCTCCTAGCACTGAGTTTTTTTTTTTTTCTAAATTCTCTCAGTAGTTTTAAGAGCCTGAATATTTTAGATACAAAATGTACAGTACTTTCATTTGAGCTGTTTCTGCCTTTTAAACTAGCTGTTAACTAGTCAAAAAACAATGAACTGTATTTGTTACAGCTGACACATTCAGAAGTTAATCGCTGACATAGATTTGGCAGCTATCCCAGTACAGGGAAAAAAGAATGTATGGATTAAAGCTACTTTGCATTCTGGTCAGAAAGATACACTAGTAACATGACAACGAACTTTGCACTCAAAAAGATCTCTCTTTTAGAAGGCTACATTAAAGACTGGAGATTAAATAGAACATTTCGTTTACCAAAGCGACAGATTTGATCTGTAAAATCAACAATGAAGACTAAAAAAAACAAGGTACATATTACAGGCAATAAACTGTAATTTCTAATAAAGTAACTCTTCTTGTCAAGCAGCTTATTTAAACATGAGGAAATAAACATTTTCATTTAAAAGTATCCTTTTTGTTAAAGCTACTCACATCATTTGCAAGAAGTACCTAAATGACAGACAAATTTTAAAGCATTTACACTGTTCATCTTTTTCAAAAAATTAGAGAAGATGCCAAGTAAAGACCAGAGAAATTACGAAACACATACTGAAGATCCAGCGGAATACAGAAATTAAAAATATCCTTAAGAAAAAAAAAAAAAAGTCCCTGTATGCCTGACCAAGTTGCATTACCTTTCTGTATGGAGTTACCCAGTGGTAAATGCTATCAATATTAATCATAATTTAACTTGCTTGGGTCAGTACAGGTTATATGTTTCTTCATCTGAATAGTCCCTACTCAGAGGGAGTAAGAAGCACATTTGTTTCAGCCCTGTGAAATGCAGAAGAGAAGCAATGCATTTCAGACTGTGCTAATGGACCTCTGCAGAACTAGTATGGAGTCACCTGACTGTGCCTCTCATGCTATCACCATGGCTGCAAGCAGGGAAGATTCCCAAAGCATTCCTTTCAGTACCTAAGTGAGAGGACACTGAACAAAGTCCAACCTCTACCAAAGTTAAATAGAAGTTATGTTATTGACTTCAACATATCAACTATATATATCCATTTGAAAAGTGCATCATCATTTCAGTAAATCATCTGGGGAAGAAGTATGAATATTCATACATACTCAGAAGGAGGTGGTGATTGATTTTATGAATTCATGAAATATGATTGGTTTAAAATATGTAATTTCAACAGCCCTTGCACAGAGGTTTAAAGCTTCTGCTGAAATGTGGAGTTGCAAGCTCCCTACATTGGCAATGGTTAAAAAAAAGAAATTCTACTGTATTAAAATACACCCAGTTATACATAAATTACCTACATGCAAGTACAGCTGCATTCTCTGTAAGTCTCTACAGTTCCCTTATTGTTCTTCCTCTATTCTTTTCCAAGTCTTTGAGACATGACCTTAAATAAATTATGCTGCTGTTTATACAGCTAATCCAATTTACAGCAATAGATAACCTCTTATGTGTACAAACAATGCAGGGAACATAAATTTTGCCCCTCTAATTACTCCATTCGCTCATTTGTGCTAGGGGATCAGGGAATGTGTGTTTCAATCAGCATTTCAGAGCACTCATATTTTTAGTGTTGAGTAAAGAATCCACACAGCTTGTACCAGCATTTGGTGCCCTCTAAAATGCTCACTCAAAATGTTTGCATAAGTAACATTATTGCCCTTTTTTTTTGTTAAAGATTACAGAATTGCTATCATTATTATTTTACTGTTTCTGTATTTGAAACTAATGTCACCAGTGATTAATTCAGCTTTTTTTGTACTAGTATTTCAATGTGTTTGGGGATCTTACAAAGACAGCTATGTAACATCATGCCACTTTTATCTGAAAGGAAACAAAAACTCAGGAAGACTAAAGGAGGTTCACCTTAATTCCAAAAATAGATACAAAACCCTAAGAGTGCAGATGTTCAGTCTGGCAATTTTAGTAAATGCAATTTGCAAGAAAGAAAAAAGAGCTTGGGCAGATTCTGAGCCTATCAATACTGACAGCATCTTTCTCACCCAATGTCATCTACTGAAGGTGTTACCAGTCCAGCATTCACAACCAGCCTTGAACATTAAAACACAGCCTGTATGGCCATGGAAAGAAAACTATTTGGTTATTCACTTTCATTCTTCAAAGAGATAAACAATGACAGCTATTATTCCAAAACTACAAAAAAAAAAATAACCTCTGATGCAGTGAGTAGTGAGTGGGGTATCTGAACACTTAAAAACACAGATCTCCAGAGACTCTAAGGTGGTTTTCAGGTTTGTGTTGGGATGCGTGTTGTGGGGTTTTCTGATTTGTTTTCTTCTTTGACTCCATATCTTAACATAAAATGAAAGCAAGGTGACTGCTAAAGCACCACAATAAAATAATAGAATCATAGAATAGTTAGGGTTGGAAAGGATCTTAAGATCATCTAGTTCCAACCCCCCTGCCATCGGCAGGGACACCCCACACTAAACCATATCACCTAAGGCTTCATCCAGCCTGGCCTTGAAAATCAGGAGAGCTCACTCAATCCTGGATTCACAATTCACCTTGATCAAGTTTCATTTCACATCAATAAAATGGGGAATCTTGGCACAATTAAGTCCATAGGAGCATGATTTCTATCATTTTATAAATAAATACTTCATTTTCACATCCTTGGTTTAATGCAAAAAGAGAAACACGTTTTAGCAAAACCATGGCAGTAAAATTAACGTATTTCTGTTTTACAGAGTGACAGAACTAAATCAAAATCCAACATGTAAATTGGATTTTGTAGTAAGGATTACTGTCTAAGATGCAAAATTAACATCTCCTTTTTCTTTCTGATGCCAGACCTAGTTGATTGGGCCATAGTAACAGGTGAAATTGCTGAGGCACAATAAAATTCTTTGTCTTAAGTCACAAAGCTTCACATTGGAAGAATCCATCTACCTGGGTTTTTCCTACCTGCTAGCAATGTTCTAAGTAGATAACTATAGTCTTTCATACTTTTTCATGAAATTGTTCTTCTCTGTTTAAATGGATATCTATTCTTTTGTCTAGAAGTGGTTGCGGTTCAATCTATCAGTTTTAATTGCTGATCTTCGTTGTATGAAGAGCAAAAATATAGTTTGACTGAAGATAAGAGTTTGAAACGCTAAGTATTATGATTTAATAAAGCTGGGATTTCCTTTCTCACTAGTAGATAACAACATCTCAGTTATTCCCATTTAAATCTGGTACTGGACTGGCTTTCAGAAGGATAACGTTTGATTCTTCTTTCCTGAGTACAAACTGCATGGGCACTCTCAGAACAATGTGCCACATTAAGTGCTCCTAATAAAGTCAGCATAGAGGTCACTGTGGCTTCCTACAATTTAGAGTAACATCAAGCATCCAGAAAGATGATTCAGCTTCTAGGATACGAGCCTAAAGACTCAGAAGACTGAATTGCATTTACTGCTCTGTGTGACATCTGTATTTAGATCACATGTGCACAGCTGTAGACCAAGCTAGCTGTGCCTATGATATCAGCAGCAGAAATGTGAATAGGTATGATGCAGAGACACCTTAAGTCTGGAAACATGGCCACAACCTATGGGAAACTAGTACCTAGGAGTCAGATGTCTTCCTCCAATTCTGTTTCTGACAGGAGTGGGCACTCTGCCACAAGAACGATGTTGTGCCATTTTTACTGGTTTAGATTTTCTTTAACTTGAAGATCTTTGCTCCATCCTGCCTTTACCTTGCTGTGGGCACATCAGCACAATCTTTGTGTTTGTTGCTCTAGAGTTGGCCAGATACACAGATTGCCATTAGGTTGCATCTGTAATTACCACAACAGTATACTAACATAAATAAGCCATAACAACAGTTTCTTCAAGCACTGTCACAGGAATGACAGGTTTCAGATTTCCATGTGAGGCTAGCTAGCCTTCAGTTAACTGTGAGCATGCACAAGTACAGTTTGAATCTGCCTAGAAGAGAATAAGTGGACATACCTGCTAGCTTAACCCCTTTCTTTTCCAATGGTGAGGCTGGAGGTGTTGTGAAGATTAGTATATTTCACACAGACAATTCCTCAGTATGCTATTGATACTGAGTAGCATACATGTTCCAAAGACAAGTTTACAGAAGCAGTTTTAGATTTCATCAGCAATCCTGAACAGATAATTGTGGAAAACACAGGAAAAAACCTTACAGAGAAAGACAGTGGCCTTTTCTAAACTAAAACCCAGAAACTTTCCATCCTCATTTAGCTTTTTTCTGCTTCTCTCTTCAGGCTGAGAAAGATACCATTTGTGTCAATTATGGTAATAATTTCTTTATGTCAATATCTAACTATGACAATGAATGGACACATATTTTTAAGAGTTATTAAAATACAGATATTGTATTCTGAAAACCATAAAGGTGTTCTACTTGTTCCTTGTGATTACCAGCAAATGATGTACTTCATTTTTCACTGGAATGAGACCTTTTTATTGGGAGGTAGTAAACTGACCATCTGCATTATCAAACATAAGACACTGGAGTGAAAAATCTTACCACATAAATATTTACCTCTCTAACATCATACCTCAAAAATTCAGTTTCAATAATGCACTTACGTTGCTTGATGCAAGCAAATGGGAACAGTGGTAGAGAAGAGAAAAATTCTGCCAAACGGATGTAGGGCAAAGCACAGCATTAACTCTGCAAGTCTGGGAAGGTTAACTGTTTCCACTCTCACTTTAGTTCTTGTAAGACAGAAGGAACTCAGAAGTATTTTTGCAAAGTGAAGACTAAAAGAAATTAAACACTTCTTTAACATAGTTAGGAATTAAACCTTACACAAAGATATGCCATAAACAATTAAACTCAGACTGATAATACAAATGTTTGCATTGTATAAAACTGTTTACTGTGAAAAGTAGCTTTTACTTCACTGTGCATTTTAATTCTCCCCTCCCCCCCAACTGCTTAGGAAAGCTTATATTCTTATTTTTGCTGGTTTAGTAATTCTTCATCACAGATGTGCACCTATTTTTTATACTGAATTTCAGAAAAACTTCAGGTAACAGAATTTTAAGATATTACTTTTAAAACTGAATTGATAAGCAAAATAAACTTGGAACATGTAGTTGCAACTGTGGCTACAGTTCAAGGGAAGATGAAAAGCGGAGCTATTCTATGTTTTTATGAATCTAATGAACACTTGTGAGAATGCCCAATTACCTCTTCCCAACACTTAGAAGCCTTATGATAATTTACTTGCAGGGAAGTGATCAAGGTTTCCTAACAGTCTATGGTAGGTAAAATGAATAGAACTAGATGTTAACAGAAAATGACACCACACAGTATGCCGTGATGCCTGCAAACATGAATCTTCATGTGCATTCTGTCTCCACGAAATAGTCCAATTGACCTTTGTTCAGCCTTCAGTGTTCTTATGACAAAAACCACAACTTGGCATTAAACACAAAAAGCCTGTCATGTAGATGATAACTCTAAGTACAGCTTGTCTTCCAGTGTTAATAAAATCTTTCAGAAACCTCATGTGAAAAATTGTGCAATGCTTCAAATCACACCTGGACTATGAAAACAATTTTATTTTTTAAACACACAACCAAATTAAAAAAAAAAAAAAAAAAAAAAAAAAAAAGAACCCCAAACAAATAAGGAAAGAAGTGTCTCCTCTTAGAGAAAAACATGCACCTTTGATAAATATTTCCCTTCTTCTCTCCCCCAACATTACAACACTTTCTTCTAATCAAACATTCACAAATGTATTTTAAAAAAATCATTATGCTACTGTCATAGGTAAAAGTAGAATATCACTGCAGGAACAGATTGTTTTATAGGTTGGCAGAGATATTACTTCTTTAATACCTGTATGTCACATGTAATAGATCCAGTGTAGCTATGAACAGAAATTTTTCCTCCTGGGCTAACTTTGATTGACTGGGGTGTAACAAAGACTACCCAGAAAACTTTCAGAACTGTATTAAGTGAACTTCATGGTCTGGGAAAGTCACAAGCAGACTGAAGATGCATTAAAGCAACAGTAACATTTGCTAATAACAATAACTTAAATAAGATTTCTTTAAAATAATTTTTATAATATTGACATGATTACAACGTATCTTCTTTTAATTTTTCAGTCCACTCAATGGCTACAGTTGCCTTCCCTAGTATAGAGAGAACATGGAAGAACAGATATCAGAACTCCATCTAGGAGCAAAATGACTCTTGAAAAGGAGTACTTCTTGGTTTTGTTTGGCTCTGGGTCACTGGGTGGGTTTTTTGTTTGTTTGTTTTTTAAATGAGATCCTGATAGCCAAAATGCAAAATAAACAATTCATAGAGAAGGGTACTTATTTTCATCAACATTTTTTACAGGTAAATATTTTTCCCCAGCCAGATCTGCTCTTGTATACAGCAGGTAACTTGTTCACTCTTGTATCTATGAAAAAACAGCAAAAAAAAAAAAAACCCTATCAAACTGTGTCACATAAAGGGCTGCACAGAATCAAGCAGGTGATTCCTAGGGTTTTAGAACACACCCAGGAAAATTTTGATAAATATTAATGTTTGCAAATGACAGAGAAAAAAGTGAATAGAAGATCAAAATACATTTTAAAACTAGCATCATGTAAGCAAATCAGAACTGAAACCAGCTACTGTGATACTAAACAAACGTATAAGCTTACTTCTAAGAATGGTAAAATCAGAATAAGTCTACCACGAGTTTAGAATTGCGTAGAAAATAATCACCTGAGCAAGCTCTCAAACGCAGCAGCATAAACTCTGTATGTACACAGGCTGCATAATCCAAATGTAATTCAAGAGTGCTGGGAAGGATTATTTCAACTAAATGCTAAAAGCTGTTGAACTCAATGTGTGGAACTGCTATAAACTGGCACAAATCCATTTAACATCTGATCACTCTGATGGTATACTTACAGTCCTAAAAGCACCACCTGAATATGGAACATCTGAGGAACAATTTTGACTAGCATCACAAAAGGCACAAACCAAAGCCAACAAGTAAATCAAAACTCTCAAAAACACAAAACCAAATGATTGATTTTTATACTGAATGTTAAACTCTCCAACACAGCTATGATCTGGACTGCAACAACTAAGTGACTATAATGATCAATTATGCAAAGCTCAACTTTCTCATACATTCCCAGAAGGAAGTTATGCAATCAGTAGCTTACAAATATCTTTGGTTTTATTGCAAAAAAAACCTAACAAAAACAAAAACCACACCACACAAAAAAAAAAATAGAAAAAAACAGAACCCCAAAACTCCCACCAAAAAAAAAAAAATTAACTTGAATTGAACATGGCACAACAGAACATCTCTTTAGTTCTTAAATATACATAAAGTTAGAGCTTTATTTTGTGTTCTTTGCTAATAAGAAATTCACATATACTCACATGGGACTTACACACCTCCTGAAAGCTGCAATCAGACCCTGAAAGCTGCCACCAGTACAACCCCTGAAACAGTATTCTTGGCACACAAGCATCCTATCAACTTCAGTGGGAGCTCCATAGCTGCAGGGTGTGCTCAGTTCTGTCAGTAGAACTCATCTCTCACAACATGATTTTCTTAAACTATACAGGCTAGAGACAGATGTAGCATTCATATTATACCATAGACAGCCTTAACTAGAAAAAAGTCGATATTTGGTTTTTCATATATCTAAGGTTAGATATTATTCCTCAAAACAGGAATAACAGGAGCCCATTAATTATTGTATTTATTACTGACAGCAATTCCAAGTTGGCTATAATTCATCTTTATTTTCAAATCTCAGGTAAGATTTACAAAATTATAATTCAGGAACAAAAAGCAAGCTGAAAGCAACAAAAGCAAACCTTGTATTTTGAAATACGCATGTCATACAAAAATCATAGAGGTGATTAGCAAAAAAACAATGTTTCATTGTGCATTTTTTGTCTTTGTAATATTATATATGCAAGTAAGTAATTTAAGGCTGCATTTTCTAACAGCTTTATTCTACTTTCAATAGCATGAGATTTTTCTTATGTTAACCAAAAAAATGGAAAAAACATGACACCAGCATCTAAATATTATTTTTTTAATTTTTCCAGAAAACTGTAGTGAGCTTTTTTCTTTAAATGTACATACAACATCTAACAACACCAGTAGATTTGCAACAGGTGCCAAAGAAAACGCAGTAAGAATTGTTAAGTAGCAAGATCTGTTATCTAACACCTATTAATAGCTGAGAAACCCTCAATTATATTTTCCAGAAATTATCATTCAGCAATTTGAAAAATATTTTTTATCCATGTCTGAGAACCTTTATATGAAGAATGTCTTAAAAGCACATCACTTGAACGGACCTCCTGGGACATTCAAGGGACCTATTAAATGTAATACTTTCATATATTAATAAAGAACCATCTTAAGAATAACCACATTCATCTCTCTCCTGTAATGCTCCAGATTCACTGCTTTTACAGCCAGAAATTAGTTTTTATCCTGAAGGGTTTTTTGTAACCAGTTTACGTCCATTTACTCATATATCATGCTTTCCTTTCAAGTACCTCTGTAGACTTTTTGTGTTCAACTCTGGGAGTCACCTTCCCAGCAATCGAAACTCTCAGTTTTCTCCAGCAATTGAATCTCTCTCAGTTTTCATTTTACCAGGGTAACTGCTCCCTTTTAAGTCAGAATTTCAAACACTGATTACAGAGCAAAAGAGATATTTACGAACAAGGAGGTGTTTTGGGTTTGGTTTTTTTTACAATTGGCCTGATGCAGATCAGCTTAACATTTAAGCACTTCACATCACCATTTGTTATATTAAAATTTCCATTTTCAAAAGGCTAGGAAAATAAAGTATTAAAAATGCTAGGAAAGAAACAAACAAAACAAGAAATGTAAAAAATATGAAAGTCCATAACTATAATGTAGTTTGGAGCCTGACACACAAGAGATGGGCAGCTTCTCTCTGGTACATACAATTATGGATGCCATAGAAGAGCTGAGGAAGGGAACAATATTACTCCCCAACTTGCAGTACAGCAACTAAGGGACTGAAGTTTATTTTTTTCAGGCTTCTTTCCACATTTTTCCCTTAAGTTGCTGACACAGTGAACCAAGTAGGTCAAAGTATTGACAGATATAAGAACAAATTCACACAACAAAGATCTGCCAAGATTATTTAGGAAGATCACATAAATGTAACCTGGCATATCCCTGAACATTGTAGAGTGCACTGACATAAGTACCAAACTCTTCTCATTCTGTATTTATTCTGCTCCTTTACAACTCCTGTCTTGAGTCTCTGTTGGATCTAGGTCACTGGAGCACATCGATCTTTGTTCTGATCTCAAAGCATGTTAGTTTACAAGTATGGGATGTTCAAGAACTTTAAAGATAATGTTATTCCTGTTAACTGGCATTCAGTATACTTACATCTCCCTTTTCTACCCTCACCCCAAACCCCTGGATCTTTTATTTTGCTTTGACTAATTAAGATAACACAATGACATAATATTGACATAGTAATACAGCTTTTTATTACAGCTTTCCTGTTATTAGGAAGAAAATTTTATGTGATAGGTACAGAAAACTACTCTTATTAAGAGACAGAATTACCTCTCCCTACCTGTTCCTGCCTGTGACGCATTCCATGAGGATTTCCATATGCTGCTTTATGTCTCTTTCAGTATTTTAAGTACAGACCTGACTTCATACAAGCCAAATACAGCTGCAGTACAAAGGTCCATGAAGTTAATGGGCTTGAAATTGCTTGCAGCTTAACTGAATATGGTGCAATGTGTTTTAGTAGCAAGAAAATTGATGGCAATAATTTTATTTTTTAAACTGAATTCACAGCATGCTCCAAATGGCACCTCTTGGACAAAGCAATGAGCACAGCAAGTTCTTCTATGAATTTCATATATTAATTGAAAGTATGAATTTCAAGTCACAGCCAGTCAAACAACTGGTATTGTTACCTAGGCTACAACTGCAATGTAAATAATCCATTTAATATTAGATAACTGGAAATGTAATTTTGAAAAGAAAATTTTTATTCATACCCTAATAAGTTATAAACATGCTACAGGTATATTATGTATTACTTTGAATTTTGCTTCATTATGAAGTTATTCATCAACCTTGGTCTGCTTTTTAGCAGTTCTAGTTAGGTAATTAGAACACTAAATAAGAATAACGTATCCTTCTAAAGTCACAATACGAATTTAGGTAGGACAAGAAAAATGGGTGAAGAAAGCCACTTCTACTCCCCTCACCATTTTTCCTGGAAAAGAGCCACTACATCTTAAATAAACATAAATTAACATGCTAATGCTTTATGCTCTTTAAGGAAAGCTAGTTCTTGAAGGAATTTGCATGGGACTTGGATAAGAGGAAATTTATTTCAGTAATGATAGGCAGGACCAATAAAGAAGCTGACTAAACCCTCATAGTACTCAATGTTGCTTCTCAAGTTTTATCTGGATTATGACCATCCACAAACTGGCTATTTCAAATAATATACCTATCATGTAACCTGGTGGCAAATGACAAGCTGGTGTGTATCATACGAAAGAACAGATGAAACCAAACAACTGTTCTTTTTCTTTTCTAAAAGGAGCAGGTAACAGGTAAAACATTTCAGGAGGTGTTTGGGTTTGTTTTTTTTTTTCTTTTCTTTATAATGGTGGCAATATCCCTAAAAAGGCATAAACCACATAATGAATTTTGAGTTTATATACTTCACTGTCTACCTCATTCCCAAATTAACTTGAGACAGTAAAATAATTGCTTTTAAAGAACTGGTCTTATTTCTTTCTCATGGAAACACGAAGTCAAGTCAATAGAAATCCTCCTCTGCCTAAAGTCCATAGAGATTGGCCACAATGGTCATTTTCATATCTAATACCTACATTATAAATCTTATTCTGCAGTAATCTTCCTTTATAATTGTAGTTCAAGTCATTCCATGCATCAAAACCAAATCAAAGCAAAATTTTCTGTTACTCAGAATTCCTTAAATTATAGCAGTAGCATATACGGATAGTATTGTCCTATCTCGTGCCATTTAAAAAATGAAAGCTATTTACTTCCTGTGATTTTGAGGTATTTTCCCATACCCCACAGTGCCAAATCCTACTGAAGTCAACTGACTCCAGCTTCACATGTCAGCCTCTGGATTAGTTCAGAAAACAGTGCTTCCATGGAGCTACTCAAATGCAGCCTATTCAAAGACTTAGGGGTCTTGCTAAACAAGGTTTCCTAAAAGTAGACCTGTGTATGCATACATTTTCTTCATTTCCTTTCCACATATACTTAAAGTAACTTTTTAAAGTATTTCTTTTCCAGTACAAAAGCCTTTTATATCATAAGCTGTTATCACAAATACTTGTAGCCAGATAGATTACTCCCTCCCTTCTTTTATTCCTCTTTTATTCCTTTCATTCAAGAAATTAATGGGTAGATTCTGAGTGCATCCATAGCAAAGCAAATCAGAAAATATCTTCTCCAATTAACAACATCATCAGTCAAATGATAGCAACTAATATAAAAATTGAGACATATAGCAAAAATAAGATGCTTGGTACCCTTATGTTTGCACATACCCCATTGAAGATGCTACAGTATAAATAGAAGACATCTGAAGAATATATTGCTATTTTATATTAACTCTTTTCATTTCCCTGATATCCTTTAAAGAGAAACTGAGCTACAAAAGCCATTAAGAGATTTTGTGAAAGACTGCAGAATTATGTTACCGAAGATGGGCATACCCAGACTCTTCAAGTAACTGCAAGTTGCTTCAGATTTGAATACATCAGTATATCCATTGTCTCATGTCTCTCCCATTTCTGAATTTCAAGAGAGGCTGATTAAAATAAAATTAAAATGAAATTACTTGTGACATGTAAAGACTTATGATATGCTTCATCAAGTATACTGCCTTTTTTTTATAAAAGAAATGGGTGATAAAAACCCCTCCCAAATAAAACCATATACCATCAATTAGTTGTTATAAACTGTTTAAAATATGCATACCAGTTATTATCCAGATTCTTTATCTAGAGAAGTCTACATCCATTCTCACTAATGGATTTTCAGTCCACAGACACAAATTACAGTGTAGTTAAGCCACATGTTCCCCAGAATGTCATATTAACTTGACTCAATTCACAGAATCATAGAATAGTTTGAGTTGGAAGGGACCGAAGGTCTTCTAGTCCAGCCCCCCTGCAACAAGCGGGCATATCTTCAACTAGATCAGGTTGCCCAGAACCACATCCAGCCTGGCCTTGTATGCCTCCAGGGATGAGGTATCCACCACCTTTCTGGGAAAATGATGCCAGTATTTTACAATCCTCATGGTGAAGAATTTTTTCCTTGCCTCCAGCCTGAATCTCCCCCCTTTTAGTTTAAACCCATCGCCCCTCATCCTATTGCAATAGGCCTTATTAAAAAGTCTCTCCACACCTTTCTCATAGTCTCCTTTTAAGGACTGAAAGGCCACAACAAAGTCTCCCCAGAGCCTTCTCTTTTTTAGGCTGGACAAGCCCAGCTCTCTCAGTCCTTCCTCACAGGAGAGGTGCTCCATCCCTCTAATCATTCTGTGTCACTCACCTGGACCTCCTCCAACAGGTCCATATCTTTCCTGCACTGAGAACTCAAATGGCATGTGCTGAAGGCAACAGGTGGATTACTGGATTAAATTGGAAGAACATCAGTAAGTAAACATTAATCATTTGGGAAAGCTGCCCCCAAGAAAAAGGTCAATGAAAGTGCAAACAAATACAACATTTGTTCCCAAAATACCATTGAAGAAGGTGGCTAAGAAAGGGAGAACATACACAAATCAGTCACAACACTCCAATAACATTCCCATAGATAAAAATAATTGGTTCCCTAAATAAATATATTAGCTATGCTTTAACAGAAGACAAAGTCAAAATTATGCTATTCAGTACCTTAGAGAAGACTTTCAAGCTTTATCTCTATGACTTTATTTTTCATATATTTCACGATGTAGAGCCACTGAAAACAAAAATATTTCTAACTCCATTTTGTACAGGAGTGCATGAAACAAAACTCTATACATTCCTCAAGCATCTATACTTAAGCAAACGCGTTACAACCCCTCATCAGTCAAGGTTTATTTTCAGGAAGATTTTGATTTGCATCCTCACCTGAAGGACATCAAAAAGCAAAACAACATTACTTCTTGTTTGATTTTTTTTCCTTCTCTTTTGAATGGTGAAAAGGAGAAGGTATTAGACGTATTGTAAGCTTATTTTAATGCAATTGTATAAACCAACTTGTAGCAAAAAATAGTGGTTAAATGAAGTCTCAGGCTATGTTCCTGATTTCAGTATACAACTGGAGTAAAATATTAGTTCCACTTAATCCAGCAGACAAACTGATTGATTTAAGAAATTCAGAATTTCGAGGATTCCCCCCACAAAAAGCATAAAGAAGCAGGATTCTAGAAAGTGACTGTGTGAACAAGATGCACATGCTGGCATCTCTTTCAGGGGATGTTCCTTATTAACAAACACTTCCTTATAAGCACTCGTAAAGAGGAACTCTTCAGGAAAAAAATAACAAAAACAAAAACTCAGTATCACTGCAGTGAAAAGAGGAAACTTACAACACAATGACTGAATAAGTACTCCTATGAATCTCCTGGATGAGCACAAAATAGATTAAACCCTACAGCAAAACATTTTCTACTGCACCTTAAAATTTTGCTAACCTCAAGAAATGCATACTATGATAAAAAGAAACAGGATTTTGCAATCTGGGAAGATGTCCATTTCATCCACTTTAAGTCGGTCTCCCCAGACACTGGTAAAAACCAATGAAGCTTCATCTTCCATCACTACATATGTTGAAAAGCAGGTTTACAGAGTGGAGGAGACTATTTTGTTGGTTTGAGAGTGTCGGGGTGTGTTTTGTTTCACTTTTTTATTAAAGCAAAGATAATTAAATCTGGGCCTTTTAGTCTGGATGAATCTTCTGTACAGCTTTGAAAGGTTAACCAAAAAAAAAAAAAAAAGAAAGAAAAATGCTTTCATTTTACCATAATAACACTGCCAGTTAAAACTCTCCCCTTGTGATGAAATTAGAAGAGAGAATACCCAGCTCTAGAAAATAATTATGACACTCAAGCTCTTAACTTTAAGTAGTTGGGGGATGAGGCTGCTGTCTGCTACTGGTTTCCAAACTTCTCTGATTTTCTAGAACAGAACACACTAAAGTTCCCTCTTTGTAGTCTTTAACACCAGCACTTCCCAAAGAAAAAAATTCAGTCACTGTTTGTAAAATCTACTCCAGCTGTATTCTTAGAAATACAAATCCTTAACCTAAGACTTTATAACTCCAAAGCAAACAATCCAAAACTAGTTACTTTTTCTTAACGATCCACACTCCTCTCTATCAACATCAAAAAAGTTACAATCATTATTTAATAATCAGATAACACTGGGTGTCTTAAAAACAAACAAAGAATATAAAACCCCACAAGCACCAGAACCTTCAGTTGATGATATGTTCCCCACCACTGCATTCCCAAAAGATAAATCCCAAGAGCTTCTGGAATAGCCTTTCAAACTCTTTTAATCACTTCAAGAAACTCTCAATTACTTAAAGGAGGTGTCAAAAAAATTAAAGATGCACAATATATCCCTCACCACAGTGATGCTTCTTACAATTAAAAAAAAAGCAGCACTGAAAAATTCCCTTCTCCCACAGCATCCTGAATAGAAATTCTCCATATGCAGATTTTTTTTCCACTCCCATTTACTATCCTCTTCTGTAGACAGAGGCAGCATGTTCCTGTTATTCCTGCAGCCAGTTCAAAAACCTTACTCTTCACCCCACCAACACAACACACTTCCTTTATTTGAAAAATAAAAATAAAAAAATAAATAAAAAATATGTTTTTTTCAAAATTTAGACTAATATAAATTATGATCAATATTAAACATATTCAGCTTTTCTCACCTTCTTTCCATCTACATCCATAGCTATCCCCGTATATTTCTGAAGACTCAGCTTAGTAGCATTTAGAATTTCACTCCATTATTTATTTCCTGACATATCTGATAGTGAAGTACCAAAACTATGTATGTAATCCTCCTACGCTGCAGTAATCACACTTCACAAACTATCTTGCTACCACATACCACATCTCTATACACATTACACCTAAATAGATCAATGCAAAGGAGGCTTTCCAGTTCTCTTCCTTTGCCATCCCCGTGCTGGCTATGTTGAAAAGCCTCTGGACTGTTTCTGAATAGCTGCTAATCAGGAGACCTCCAGCGCTCAACCTGAGGTGGCGAACACACAGAAGCATTTCTATACAAATTGAGAGCATCTGGTGGCTCTTTTCTACTTATCACTGAGATAAAACGTTTGTATGGTATTGAGGCTCAGCGATAACTGCACTGAAGAAGACCTTGAGAGCTGTGGTCTTAATACCTCAAGGCACAACGTCCCCCCTCACCCGCCCCTTTTCTCAAGTGCAACAGATCTCGCTTCCCCCACACATGACCCGGTGCAGCCTCGGGGCGCGGCATCCATCCATGGCGCCCGGGAGCAGGGGTACCCACGCTTGCCCGACCCCGGCCCCCGCTGCCAGTCCCAGCGCGGGGCACTGCCCGCGCACCGGCGGCCGCCGTGGAGCTCTGCCGCCCCCTGCTGCAAGGCGGCAGCACCAGGGGCCGAGGTACGGTCCCCGCGCTCCCTCCGCGGACACCCGGGGGGGTTGGAGGATTAGTGGGTTTTTTCCCCTCCCATAAGACCGCCCCAACAGCCCCTCAGGTGCGGGCAGCGCAGCGCCTTGGGCACTTCGCGGCGGGCTGGCGCCACGCAGGAGCCACTGACAGCACAGTCCCACTACGAACAAGCGGCAGAAACTTGCCCCAGTGGTTGTCGCTCACCCTGGGGGACCCGCGCTGAGCCACGCCGCACTCTGAAGCCTTTCCCCGCCCCGTCCCCCAAAGTAGCACAAATCCTCAAGAGACCTCACCGGCGACATCCAGAATAATTAAATAAATATTTTATAGCACACACACACCCCAAAGAAGCCACGAACAAAATACAGCAGCTACAGCACAACCCCCGTATTTTACGAAGCGCTGTATGCACGCCCGTATACATTCACATGCATATGCAAAAGCAGAACCGCGCCCAGAGGCGTAACCCCAGCGCGCACGTCTCCGCACACACCTGCCCTCGCCGCGCTAATTCATCGCACAAACTCTCCGCGTCCGCGGTAGTACCGGTGCCACCGCCACCAACCCCCATCCCCCGGGGGCCGGCGGACTCTGTGCCCCCCGCAGAGCGAGAGGAACGGGCTTTAGAAGAGAAGATACCAACGCCGCCAAGGCAGACTTCATTCAGGTCGGAAGGCTCACTGCCTCCGCCGACAGCACTTCTCCCCGACTCTAAAAGCAAAGCCCACGCTGCCTTCCCCTTAGGCAAAAGCGTATTTTAAAGCACGATCCTTGACAGATATATATGTATTTTAAATCGTTTCATCTCCCTCCCACATTTACCGTCCCCCAAAAAGACGAAATCCCATGCAAAGCAGACAAGTGCACTCAGCACCTTCCAGCCTGCCTTTTGGGTTTTTTTCCTCCTAAATGATACCTCTTGAAGACTTAAAAAAATCGGGGCAGGGTGAAGGGGGAAGCTATGAAGCAAGTTTTACATCCCTTTTAATTCGGCACCAGGGTCAAACACTGCTTTATATTTTCTCGATTTCTTTACTGATTCTATGTTAATTTGAGAGAGCGGACAGTATAGGCAAGAATAATAATTAAATTAGAAACAAAACCAGGCAGACCCGCTCCTACCTTGCCCGCTACTGAGGAGCAATCCGAGCAGGTACAGAGGCAGGAGGCTCATGTTCAGGAGCTCGCACCGGTGGACAGTTCCAAGTTGGAGGTGCTCAACCAGACCAGGCAAACCCCCACTGCCGTCCACGCAGCCACTCCGCTCCCGCGGAGCACAGCTCACCGAATGCCTACCACCGCCTCCCCGTGCCGCACTATATCTAGGAGGCAGCGACCGCCGCGCAGGGGGCGGGCACACGGCGGCCCGCGCGTATCCCTCCGCGCAGCACGCAAGACCGCACCACGACGGTGGAGAGAGTGGTAGCGCTGGTGGATTCCTCCGCTCAGCTGAGAGGCGGCTGCGGGTTCGAAGCGTCCCTGCATTCGTCCATCGATCCATCCCCGCCCACTGGAAGCACCGGGGGGGATCGGGGTGGAGAACCACTTCCCCTGCCTCGGCACCGCGGGCCTTCGGAGCCTGTTTTCCCTCACCGTCGCCTGAGGGGAGACAGCCTAAAGGGAGAGGCGGATCGACGGGAGAATCCTACCGGAAAACCACAGCTCTCCTGGGCATGGAGAGCCGAGAGCAGCACTTCGGCCGTGCGCGCCAGCGGGACACATCGAGGGGGCTGGCGCCCGCTGCTGCAAGGCACCAGTGCGCGGGAGAGATCCCAGCGGAACGGAGCGCAAGGGCGGAGGTTGCGCGGGGGCTGCACACAGGGCCCTAACGCTGCCCGCGCCTCCCTCATGCGGTACCATACAGCAACGTCGGTGGGAAGCGGGTGCGTCTGTGACTGGTCAACGTTGGGCTTACACCTATTGGTTTGGATGTCTGGAAACTCGGGGATTGGGGAGTTTTACCTTTGCTGTTAGCACAGAGGGAAAAGATAATTCTGCTTTTTACGATGGTGAAATAAAACCGACAGAAAAAAAATAAATTACTTACCTTTTGATGCCTCGGTGCCGTCTCACTGAAGATCTTGCTTCATGAGGAAAAAACAAAAACTAAACAACCCCCCCCAAAACTAAACACACACACACAAAAAAAAAAACAAAACAAAAAAACACCTAAACAGAAAAAAAACCTCCAAAAAAAAAAAAAAACAGTAAGCCCGTGATAAAGAGGTGGGGACTTGTCCAGCTCGACTTTGAAGAGGGATTATTTTTGCGGGGGTTTGAGGGGGTGTTTATGAAGCTGTAGTCTCCAAAGAAGCTTCTATGAATTTCTGACCTTACATCTGTATGATACAAGGAAGAAGATTGAGGTGGATTTATTTTAATGCAAAGCAGCAGTGGTAGTAGTTAATAAAAGATTAATCCAAATTAACACATCCCTACTAAGTTTTACAATTTATTATTTTTTTTCTCCAGGCAATTTGGGGTTTGGAAGGAGGAGGGAGACAAGGGGTGCCCGTGCTGAAAGCTAATGGAAATTACATGGTTGGTATCTCAGCTTGACTTTTGCTGCACAGTAATCTTACAAAATCATGAAATATAGGAGGTAGAAGTTATGTAGTCAGATCTTGCTTGGATTGACAAGATGGATGATAAAACTGGAAGATGACGTTCTAGGACACTTGGGAACATGTGCAGAAAATGCTGGCAGAGGGGAAAGCGAGAGCTTTGTGCTGCTGGTTGGTTAATCCACATCACATAAATCAGAACCTTATTGCTCAGCTACAGACAACATGGCCCTGCACTTGAACATGAAGGTTTTTGTAACCTAGTATAAAATTAATAGATTCATTTTCGTGTGTGTATAAATGGGAGTGTAACCATTATTCTTCATGCAGTTTTGGAAATCCAAAATACGGCAGCATCATCAAAGCCTTTTAGGTGAGAACTGTGTTTCTATTTAGGATCCATTCTGCTCTTGAGTGTCAGAAGAGGTGCCTAATGGCAGAAACTTGGCTGGGCCTCTAGAGCAGGTTCAGGAAAGCACAACAGAAGGAAGTATCTTTTTGAAGAAGTTTTCCCAGGTAGGAAGGGTCCATCAGCCCCACTACCCAGCTACAGAAATAGACATCATTAAGAGATTAATACAAAAAGATGATGAAAGCAAATATTAGAAAAAAACCTTAACAGAAAAAGAAATAGAAATCTTAATGGACAAAAAGTAGGAAACCCTCATTATGAAGTAGATAGGATGCAGAATTTATCTTTTTTTCTATTGCTTTTGAATCATTACTATCCAGCGAAAGTGGAATAAATGAAGAAAAATCAAAATAGTATTAATAAATAAAATTAAATAACTTGTGCTCAGACCTTAACATCTGTTATAACCTCCTATAGTTAAGGGCCAAAAGCAGTAGAGAAGCACTTTGAGAAGCATGGATGCAAAGATTGAAATCCACATAAAGCAGATGCCCCACTAAGACACAATACAGAAGCTAGTGAGAGGTCTCTTCCTTCACAGAATGAAGCATAACAAGGAATGCTACTATCCCAAGCTTACGGGATGTAAATCATAAATATGATGAGAATTTCACCAGTGGCCAGTTCTTGCTTCTTTGAGAAGGCATGAGGGTGCTTCGCTTACAAACAGGATTCCTTGTCCCGAGAAATCTGCCTAGTTACTTGTCTGTAGCAGTCAACAGAGCCCACCACACAGGCTGTCCATGCCATACAGCTACAGGACTTGAAGAAATCTGATTTTAGTCTCACTTCTCAACGAGAAAGGGAACACGCTCTTTGCCTCTCTGAAGCAATGGATATAGAACAGAAGATGGATATAAATCTAGAAGATAACTACATTCTTGTAGTGCTATGGTAAAATGCAGAGAGATCACTGAAGGAAGAGGCAGCCCCTGGTTTGCGTGTTGGTAGGCATGTGGCTGTAAGTACTCTTGTCATATACACCACCTAAAAGGTATATCTACCGCTCCTAAGACCATGCAGTGGAGGGAAAGAGAGGAGGGGAGAAAGTTAGAAGTATGCAGGGCTTCATTGCTTCTGCTGCTTATGAAACAGAAAAACTCATTTGTCATGGAAGAAAGATCTGTAAAACATACATTGTAGTGAACCACAACAGCCTATCACACTGAGGTCATGCAGAGATTAGAAAGGTGTGGGAAAAGTGCTCAGCTTTTCTGCCCTCTGTATCTATATGACTCCTCGTGTTTATAGTCATACATTCTGAACCAAAAGATGTGCATTCCAAAGCACTGTAAAACACTAATCAAACAACACAGCTCTAGTATTTGCCATTCTTTGGCTAATAGCAGTTTTCTTTAGAGTGTGCTGTTCACCACTGGGGAAGCCTGACATGGAGTTTAGTGGCTATACTTAGACTAGCAAATTAGAAAACATGATTTCTGGATAATATCACATGCATAACAAATATGCTGGCAGAAAACAAACACATTTTTCATGCAAAATAAGTTTTAGAAATAAGACTAGGAGTAAACCGCAGTGACTATTATCCTGTGTGAACAACCAAGAGGTGCCACATCAAGAAGTCAAATAATCATTCTGTCAGGGCAGTTATGCCAAAGGTGGGGAAATCACCTTCAATAGGTACTTAGAGCAATTAAAATACAACTAAATGACTGAAAAGACTTGCTGGAAAAATCTGAGTGAAAAGAAAGGAAAATACTACCTAATATTACATACATGTTTGATTAATACCTTAGATCTGTCAGGATACCATACTCAAAATCTAAGTGGATATATCTCTTAAGTTCCCTATCTTTTATCTGCCACACAATAGCCTCCAGCTTTCACAACTGTGCTGTTATATGCAGTTTTTCTCCTACAAAGTTCTATTACCTGTGAATTTAGCAAAAAGACAGCAAGAATTAATTTCCCCCCATGTTGCTGACATGTTTTGCTCAATTACATTGTTTATACAGTAGCAAAATAACCTTTATGAATAAAAGTGGCAAAACTGGGCTCTGGCAGAAGAAGCATCTTAAGCTGTCATCACTGCATTCATGTCAGTTTACAAGAACTGAGGATCTGTAAACTTGCTGTAACTGAACCTGTTTGTCAAGAAACATCTCCATGGTATTTTTACAAGGATTACTTTATTTTTAAATTGATTGATGATTGCATGCTCAATGCAAATGTGATTAAATACAGAAACTTAAATCTTGGTGATGATTTCATAATGGATATTTATACTGAAATGCATGTTTCCCTGTGGACACCTAAGTTGCCAAGAGATACAGCTGTATTTACTTACCTGTCTTACATAAACTGAAATGTTAAGGAAGCACCTTAAAATTAGCTGAGAATTTTAGGGGAACTTATGATAAGGGCAAAGTTACAAAGAAAGCACAGAGAGATTATACGTCAAAAAATAACTGATGAGGAGTTGTAAGGAAGTTGGCATGTCCTAGATCAATTATCAAATGTATTTTGGGGACAGGAAAGGAGAGAGAAAAGGAAAAGAGAAAATACAAAATGACCCTCTTGCAAACCCAGTACGTTACACTTGCAGGAAAATGCCTTCTGCAGATAGGGCAATTTTCAGAGGTGCTCATGAACCAAATTGCTGATCATCTCCAGACTGAGTAATTATCCCAAATAGGATGCTTTCCCGTGAATACTGAAAACACAATTAAAGTGGCACTAAGATAAATTATACAACAGTGAACAACAGCATTATTGCAGTGAGGAAACGATGCACAATAAACAAAAGAGTTTCATAACTGTTTGCACCACTATTATGTTTCAAGTTCTTAACATCTTACAGAGATTTACATAAAATCTAAGATTACTAGCATTTTGAATTAACATTTTATGAGAAAGAGTCAAAACCATTGTTTCCAGTATGTTTCAAGTCACCTTAAATAAAGAACTCTCCTTCCTGTTAGAGAAACTTAAAATAATCTGGAGATTAATCAGATACTAAGAAGAGACTCATGGGTTTTGTGTAGGGAGGATAATTCCCTGTATGATTGCTGGAAGTAGACGATGACATGGACATCTGTAAAATAATTTTGCCCAGGTACAGACAACTGCTTAATTTTTTAATATGGCAAGGTTGCTTGAAGTACAATGTGCTAATTTGGTTACAATATAAAATATTGTGCTGACAAAAGAAATCAATAAGCTGAATTATATATCTGAAGGAAGTGTTGAACACTTCTATGTCTAGTGCAGCAAAAGTAGCACTTGAGAGATGATACAAGGTAACTCGTGTGAACTGCAGAGCCAGATTTTCATATCTTCCAGGTTACTGCATTTTTAGACATGTGGTTCTATTTCTTTTCTCAAACGAGTCGCTCAAAAAAATGAACCCTCAACAGTTATTATCCCCTCACTATCAGCTTTGGATATTTGGGCAGGATTATGGACACACTGTTTATTTTACCTCAGAATGAAACTTCCAATCCTGAGGTGCTCCAGCTGGCTCAAATACAGCTGCCTACACATTCAGCAACATGGCAGTTGTGTATTTCACTTCTTTGATGGGCTGCTTATGAGCACACACTTTTTTTTTCACACTAACGTCCTCCTTTCTTACTAGTTAGCGGGATTTGATTTCATACAATTTCCAGAGCAAAGACTCTGATTTTTGAAGTTTGGGAATACTGTTATTGCAACCCAAAAATGTTTTGTAAATTTCTACATTTCCTTAGCACCTTGGAACTGTCATCTTCATGAGTAACAAATGTAAGCACATGCTTCCTGTTACCAGCCTTTTGCTACTGTATCTTAGATAAAATTTATTCCTCCATGAACAGTAATGCCAGATCATGCAAGTACTGGTACCTGATGTAGTGCAATATCAGTTAATTGGAGGGACCTTCAAGAACATTTTATTACAGCAGCACTGAAGAAGAGACAAGATTCGCTGGCCTTAGCCAACATGTGCACAAGTTTCTTCAGCTTGTGGAATGGCAAAGAATGGTTGCTACGTGGTGAGAATTTGAAAATAAGTTGTTTTTAAAGTGGTTGCGTGTGCAAAACACAGACCTTTCTCAGCTGCTGTTCTGTGACTGTGAAACTTGTTCCCTGAAGTACTTTGAATCATGATGAATTTCAGAGACATTCAGAAGAAAATCTAAATCACACTTACTCAACCATCCATACTTTCATTAACAGCAAAAACTGAAACCGTACGAAGCCCCAGACCACAGAGAAAAAATGTATCTGTAGAATATAAAATTAGACATAAAGTGAAAATTATAAAGTGTACGGATACCTTTGGGTTACAGTTCTGTATCATGATACTAAATGTGCTTCACATTTTAAATGCTGTCCAGATTAAACAGTGTGTCTGGGATTCAGAGCCATCTGACTACCTTGATCCACATCACTGTTCCAGTTTTCATTGGAACTGGGTAGTGGCTGATTTATATGTGATACAAGTAAGCAAGGAGATATGGTGGCTGATATGAGGAATGTAAACAGTGAGTGAAACCTTTGTAGAAATAAGTATTTATGCACATAAATAAGATTGGGAGAAATAGAACATATAATTTTTGGAATACTGATTTATCCAAGTGATAAAAGGTCTGTGCTACATCTCCAATTCTCAACATGGAGAAAAGGTCATGATGAAAGTGTTCAGTTCTGAATTCAGGAAGATTACCAACTAAGCAATTATGGAACATTCTAAAGAATGTGGATTTTAACTCCACACTGTTATAAAGGCATGTGATCTACAACCATAGTTTATACCAACACTTATCTTTTAATTTCATTTCAGACCCGCAACTTCAGATGTTCTTATTCATGAGGACACAGCTGGTCCTTTACTAAGAGATTCTAAGCTCTTGACATCTTCTAGAATCTTGATACAGCAAGCAATTTCAAAGGTTAGCGGTGTCAGTTACACAATTTTCTTTCATTAGTTTTAAATTTGATGAGTTTTGAAAGATAAGATGCTCAGTTTGGTTTCTCTAGATGCTATATTATAATAAACATCCTCCTATATCTTTTCTAAATGGGGTAATCCAGACTGATTCATTATCTCACCTGCTTTTCTTCCTGCCTTTCTAATATGTTTTTCATTGTCCTTCAATGTCTGTTATAACTCTTAGTAAAGTAAGGAATTAAGCACAGTACTACAGACAAGAATGAACTCCTGACTTACAATGAATTATTTTTACACACACAGATAGTGTTCTTTTGACAGGAACTACCTCAGTCACATTTCAACTCACCTAAAAGACAGATTTCAATACTGCTTTTAAAATTTAAATATATTTTCCAAATCCCTAAGTAGAACAGGCAACTTCTTTTTCCTTGCTTTCTTGTTCATATTTTCAGTGTAAATAATAGATGCTTTGTAATAAATAACTATTTGAGTTGGCAAATGTCAGGGTGTTATGACATTTGTCTTTAAAAAGGGCTAGGGGGGGACAGAATCTTGTATTGTTAAGCAAATCTATGCTATCCAGAGTACATAAAATAGGATTTTTCTTTGTGGATACATAATTTACCAGAGGTTTTTTTCAACCATTCAAATTAATCTTCTTTTACTCATAGTAACAGAGTGTGATATGGCAAAACAATAGTTATGGAGAAGAAAATATTGTATTGCGTTAAAAATTCTCTGTTCAAGGAAAAACTCAGTTGGAAATATATTTAATTTCAAATAGGGAAGCAAACAACTAACAGTATATAGATATGTTGGTAAGAATCACACTGACATTAAATGTATCTAAAATAATAATGGTTGGTTTTACAATGCCTCTGCTTAGCCCTTTTGTAGGATTCATTTCTTCTGTGTAGGTGTAGTTATAAATGAATAGCAAGGAATGCAAAGTAAATTTTGAAAGAATTTTTACACCAACTTAAGTTAAAGCTTGAATTAACTTTTTGTATTACACAAATAATTAATTTATTGGTATGGAATAGGTTGTATTTGGGAATTTTGTCATACAGAGAAACCTATTCCATAGACCTGTGTGTAACAAACTGAAAACTTGTGGAAAATATAGCTGGGAAATAAACTTTAAAATATGTCAAGGCCTAATTTTCATGACTGTTTCACGTGAGCAGACCTCAACCTTCTCAAAACCTGACTGGCACTATAAAAGAACAGAGATCTGCTGAAACAGTTGTGAAGTTCAAAGACCTAGTTTTCACATGTTTCAGTTCCTGATTTCAGGTACCCATGATGTCTCTGTATATATTCAGGCTCTTTAAACTTAGATATTTAGCAGTGATAATTTATTTATGCCCCAGAACAGCTGGAAGCACAGTAAAGGAGATCAGTACTCAAAATTAAGCTCAGTTCATCCCTCTGGCAATTTGTGTTGTAATTTAGACCCAGCATTTAGCAATATTTTTAAAACTATAAGAAACTGCTCTTGCAACTTCATAGGTAGAAGCCTCTGAGTTCTAGACACATTCTTGGAAAATAAAAAGAACATTTTAAAATCTCACAATTGCCACAGATAAAGCATGATGCTACAGAATATTTACATTACTGCAGAAGAAGCAAGATCATCAGGGAAAACAAGCTAAGAATTTTTTTTTTTCTTGCAGCAACTGTGCCAATAACACTGATTAAATAATCATTTATGTTTTTGACAAGCAAAAGAAATCAGTGTACTGTATATATTGCTGTGCTTACTTGTACTTCATAGGAAAAAGAAAACAGGAGGGTTGGGAAAGATCAATAATTGTCAGAAGGAGAGTGAGGAAGGGAAAAATATTGTATAAGGGATTAATAAAAATCACTTTTAAGAATATTTTTCTTAAGGATTTTCTGTTTGTTTGTTTAATTTAGCAACTCAGCAGAACATAACCAAAACCTGTAGAAAGAATCCAAAACTGCCTTAAGATTGAACTGCTCCCTCCACTCACGGAATTAGAGGCAATCAAGACCCATCAGAGGGTCTGATTTGGACCCAGGGTACTTCCTGGGATAAAAATGATTTTTTTTTTTTCTACTTGGGACTATCTTATGTCCGTGGAAAAGGTCATAAAGGATGATAAATGAAACACATTTGGAGTGCTGGGTCCAGTACTGGGTTTTCCAGTACAAGAGAGACAGAAATATCTGGGAGTATTCACCCTGGGACAGAAAAAGTTTGGGGGAATTTTATCAGTGTGTAAAAATAGATGATGGAGGACAGGGAAGAAGCTGGAGCCAGACTCTTCCAAGTGATGTCCAGTGATGGGACAAGAGACAGTGGGAACAAAATCCTGAAATACAGAAATCACCATTTAAAATTAAGATAAATCTCTTCTTACTGTGAGGATGATTTCCTATAGGGGTTGCTGAGTCTCTTTCCTTGGAGATACTCAAAACCTGACTGGACACAGAGGTCAACCTTCTTTATCTGACCCTGCTTAGTCAGCGGTGTTTGAATAGATATCAAAAGGCGCCTCAGTCCTTCTGTGAGTGCCGAATGATTCCCAAGCTATAAGAGAAAGAATTCTTTAAACCTTTCTGTAGTATTTTCTCATAGCACCCTGGTTGTCTCGGAATCCTTTCTTCCAGTCGAGTGATTTCTATGATGCTACAGATAGCAGCCACATAGCAGTGGTAAAAGGTGTTCATGGTTTTTCATTTACATTAATTGCCAACTAAATCTCCACTTGAAAACACCTAAGTACAACAAAAATGAAACTGTTTTCTCCCTTCTCTCTAATAGCATCCTTATTGTGAAATTCCAAGCAGACATAAATAATTGTGAGTATGAACTCCAGTTGCATTTTATATGTGTGGTGAATTTAAATAATAATAGTAATTATTAATAACCTGTAGGAAAGCTAGCATTTATTTATTAAAAAAACAAACCACGAACTAGTAAAGAAGAAGGAATGACTCTTTGAGTCAAGTGAATCATACTGTGTTAAGAATGTGACTTAAAACAGTTACCCTTAACAGCTCAGGCTGTCTGTAGCTCCAGTAGCAAAATAATTTTGGGAAAGTCTTATGGAGAATTACGAGATATCAGAACAACTACCCAATACTTTTTGTTTACTCTCAAGATACAGCTCTAACCAAAATAATGGTTCACCCCAATTTCAGGGGCAGGGCAGTCAGCCTTATCCTATGCTATATATGCTACCACACAATAAAACTCTTAGAGTAATTCGTTGATAAGAGCTAATAGATACAGTCAAGTTTTGACCCTTGATATGCATATCTCAGTTCAAGTTCATTATTTCTATGCATTATTCTTCCAATAGTCGCATTATAATTTTGTCGCCTTAGCATCCTTTGACACCTATAAAAATATAATTTGCCTGCTACTTGTGATTGCAGTCACTGTTGGCGCTTTATTTTTATACTGCCAGAGATCATGTTTTGGTCAGACTTTCACATTAGCTGGATGCTCAAAATGTTTTTCTCCCCTAAGTTATCATCCACAGAGCTAACGTGGCTACTGCACTGGAGCATGCACTTGTAAAAAGAGCTTTCTGATGGCCTGAGGATGCAAGAAGTGTGTGTTTATCTAAATTACAAGGACAGATGGGCATGTATAGAAGATGGCAGAGTGATGCACAGTACAGCTCTAATTCACATGTTTGGGTAGAGCTGTAGTACAAGAAAACACACAAAGAATTCTAGAAATCTGGACTGGACACAATATCAACATTTATCAAGATATTTTTATAAATATTGCAACTGTATTTGCCAAAATCTCATTAATGGCACATACGACTTAAAACCAAACTTCTTATTTCTCATGTTGTTTATTTAAAATGTTTCAAAATCACAAACCTGACAGCCAGTAATGTATTGCACAATGGCACTGAACATTTTCTGATTATTTTATTGTCCTCGCTTACAGCATTTCTACTTGGGAGTCATCTTGACAGAATTTTTGGGAGTAAGTATTTTAATTGTAGTCGAAATGGGATTTGGAAATAGGGATCTGGATTTTTCTTTCTGTGATCAAGCAAAACCTCTTGTGATGTCTAATGTGATTTCAGATTTTTTTTCCTTTTCACAGTGAATAAGGTTTGCACAGCTGAGAGGGTGCCTTTTCATAGATAACACTTTCCACAGAAGTCAACAGAGCAGTCATTCTCTGAGGGCTCCTCAATCTTTAGAAGCATTTTTAAGGAAAAGAGAAGGAAAACATTGGAGATTTGCTTTTGCTTTGGCTTCACAAACAGAAGGTTTACAATAATGAGTTACTGAGACTCCTTCAAAAAACAATGTATCCCTTTTTATCTAGGAACTGGTAATGTACTTATTTTCTTCTCATCTACATTTTTTCATTAAAAAATGTTTTCATGGGGGATATCCAAGTAGATGCCCTTTTGTTTACTGTAGTGTTGAAAACATTTTATCTAGCCAGTTGAAGTGCAAAGCTGAACATCTATATTTTTAAAGCTATGCCACTTTAAATATAAAAATGATAGAATTTCTTCAGCAGTCTGTTCCATGATCTATGCACACACAGCATTCAAAAAGAGGAAAAATACTAATCTACAAAAGAGTGTATTTTCACAAAAAATATGAACGTAAATAGAGAGTCAAGGCCTCTGGAAAATTAAGTTTTTATATATGTTCAGAACAGCTGCAGTATTTTCACTTAAGAGTCTACAATTCAAGCAAAGCAAGTATTTCACTTCTCTGCATGTACTACTAGTTATATGCTGAGAAGCAAATTACTCTTAAATGACTGAATGTAAGTACTTACTGCCTTAGTGTATGAAAAACCTCAGTTGGGAAACGAGATACAGTTCCCCTTGAAGACTAACAGATGTACATGCCTATGTACGTGTATGTTCACACTTAGGAAGGAGTTACCCTTAAACAGCTAAACTGAGAAATGGAGTTTCATTTGATTCTAATTGTTGTCAGCTTTTTTGTGAGTTTTATTCCTGGAATACAGAGCTCTGATCTTTCCACTTAACGTAATTTTAATTGTTTCTAGATTGGACATTGGCATCGTGATTTGCTTGGAATACAATTGCAAATCTTGGAAGCAAAGAAAAAGTTAGGTTGAAAGGACCTCTGGAGGTCATGTAGTCTTCCATTTTTTACTTAAAAAAGGGTAATTTAAAGATTAAATTAGATTATTCAGGGCTTTCTGATGGCCATAGAGAGACTGACAGCGCCCTGAGTAGCACATAAAAGATAGGTGTTTAATGGAATTGTAGTCTATTAAGTAGAGGATCAGCACTGGCTGCTGTTCTCTGCATTAGGTGAAAAGCAGGTTTTTTATGGTTTTGCTCATTTGGAGGTTTATTATTTTTTTAAACTGCAGCACATTTAGAAACATTTAAAGACATTTTTTGGTGTAGAGACATTGGAATTACCACAATAGAACAGAAGATTTGTCCTTTTAGTTCTCCATTATTTGTACCTAGGTGGCCAACTCAATGGATGGCTCAAAAAAGCTCCAAACCAGCAGTAGGTAGTCTGATATAAGTCTAATATTTTCCAAAATAAATAGATGATAGTCTTGTTCACATGAAAGACAAATTTTTAAAAAAACTCTTTAACTTTCCACCTTTAGCAAAGCTGTATGGTAACTAGTTTGACAAACTTTTATAAGAAAGTATTTTCTTTATTTAATCTGAATTTGCATATGTCTTATTCTATCACATATAATGGTATCATTATATGATTTACACTGCCTTCTGTCATAATGTCTGTATTAAGCAAAGCAACAATGTTATACTTTCTCTTGTCTGAAAGTATCCGGGGCTGTAAACTGATCTTTGAAAAATGGAAGGTATGCTTAATGATTAAATAGTCAGATCTAAACCAAACAGCATTATGTTAAGTAAGTCTGATTACTTGGAGGCTATCTGAGGGACCAATAGTGTGAAAACAGAATGACCAAGCACTCCAGAGTTCTGGTCAAAGAAGAAATTGCAAGTTTCTGTCTCTATGGCTGCCATAAGAAGAGTTAGAATACAGATCAGTCTCCCCAGTTTCAAAAATCATGAAGGTCAGTTAGTCTGTCACAGTATGGTTTTGATTTCATATACTGTACCAGAAGGACACTGTGCACTGTATCTGCTGTAAAGCAAAGATAAAAGAAACTCACATGACCTCAGTTTATTCACACACACATTCATATCCATAGAGGGGAATTCTTGAGAAATATTTTGACAGTAGCTTCAACTGTATCCGACTTAACATATTTGAGGTAATGGCATATTATTACCAGTCTATTTCTATTGTTTCTTTTCCCATCATTTTAAGTCTTAAACTATTTCTATCTTCATTTGTAAGATTCTGATTCTTGCTGTCATTCTAAAACTGTTATTTTCTTTGTGTCTCACTGTCGTGGTTTAAACCAAATCAACACAGTTCGTTTACTCACTACCCCCTTTGCTCCCACAACTCCCGGAGAGTTAGGAAGGAGAATCCAAAGAATGTAGCCCTCATGGATTGAGATAAGCACAGTTTAATAGCTAAGGCACAACACAAATCACTACTGCCATTACTAATACAAATAATGATGATAAAGCAAACAACAAGTGAAGAGAA
The DNA here is from genome assembly GCF_012275295.1 of Melopsittacus undulatus. NCBI lineage: Eukaryota > Metazoa > Chordata > Aves > Psittaciformes > Psittaculidae > Melopsittacus > Melopsittacus undulatus. The sequence goes on from NC_047528.1 coordinate 98,198,832, forward strand.
TACAACACCTCATCAGCCACCGACCCATAACTCACTCCACCCTGCCCGACTGAGCACTGACCGACACCTCCTCCATTCCCTCAGAGCTCCAGCCCTTCCGGGTTTCTCCCGGTTACATCCTGGGTATGACATGCTATGGTATGGAATACCTCTTTGGCTAGCCTGGGTCAGGTGTCCTGTCTCTCCTTCCTCCCGGCCTCCCTCCTCCCTGGCAGAGCATGAGCTCAGAAAAGGCCTTGGACAAACCAAACATTTGAGCAGTAACTCAAAACATACTTGCTATCAGCAACCGTTCCCAGCCCGAAAGTCAGAACACAGCACTGCACCAGCTACCAAGAAGGAGAAAAAACGACTGCTACTACTCAAACCAGGACACTCACATAAGGATAGACACTTCTTTTAATGGTAAATTATTGGTACCTTTATAAACAAGTTCTCCAATGGTATTAAGATCTACCATCAGAGCAAATTACTTTTTTCAACTATACACAAGAGTCTACTTTTTTTGAAAATGCAGCTAAGCCTTAGACAGAGTATTTTTTAAGTCATTAAAAGAGGGGAAAAAGCTTTTTATAGCTGACAATTTAAAGGGCAGGTGGGGAGAAATTAACCTGTTAGCAAATGTTTTGCACTGGATTAGCTTTACCAAAAAAAAATTGACTCAGAATTATATTTCACTAAAACATATATAAAAATGGTTTATTTCAATTAACAATATTAATTAGATAGATACCTTACACCTGCAAAAAATTTACAACAGGCACATTGACACAATTGTGCAATGAACGGGCTTGGGAGAATCCTGTGTGTTTATAGTGGGCTGTAATTTGTACCTTACTACTTTTCTGCTGAGGAATACTCTAATAAAGAACAAAAGAGGTTCTTTTTGTTTCAACTTCCAGCCTAGAGAGCATGGTTGTATTTGCAAGAACGATTTTTATTCTCTGAAAAGAAAGAAACAAGAAGAAAACATAAAAAAGACAATTAAAACCAAATTTCTTCCGTTTGTGTCTTTCCTGCTCATCAGAAACCTAATGTCCTGTAATGGAAGTTAACTATCCATACCAGTACCCATAGGAGTAACTCTAGTGCTCTACTAAAATCAATCTCTAATCCAAGAGATTAATAAAACATAAAACAGTAAATTAAATCAAATCCTGGATAAGTGGGGCTGAAAAGGAGAAAAAGAAGCTACTGCAAGGTGTTTGGTCTTAGGCGCCTCAATAAGAAAAGTAGATCTGTGACTGCTGGGGTAATTCTGACAAGGCACCCTGCTCATTCAGTGCAGCACTGTTTTCCATCACGCATAATTTTCACACCCTGTGTTAAGGGCACTCTTCAATTATCAGTTATAGGAATGATCTGTTGAATTCCCTGAACTGTGTGCTGAATATTTATTTGTTTTGAATTATCTTAGGCTTTAACACAGAGACAAAACAGGTGGTTGCCAAAGGCATGAAAATATTAAAGGCAGCAAAGTGTTCACTGACTGAAAGAGAAACTGCACTCCATGAAGATCAGATTTTCTTTAATTTCCTTTTGGCAGTAAAAATCTGAATTGAAGTTGGTTTGGGAAAAAATGTACAGAATACTGTGAGGAAGAAAATACAAGCCATGTTTAGGTACTCTGTTGTGTTTATTTGTTACAAGATAGAAAGATTCATTCTGAGTAGCATATCTGTTTCATTAGACACAAGAAAGACAATTTTTAACATTTAGTAGAAATATGCACATATCTTTGTGCCTCCATGTGCTTTTATGTGACTGTGTGTGCAGGTTTATGTTTTAAAATGACACATAAATACATATTTATATATGTATATGTACATATATAAAGAAAAATATATTTATTTCAGTTCTCTCTCTTCCTGTTTATACATGAACTTCATTCTGGAAGCAATAAGGTAATTTCTTGTGTATTTATTGAGAAGGGCCTTTTTTGACTGGTTCCAAATTGGCAACAAATCCAAAGCAGAATTATGCTCATCCTTCAACATAGACAGATGCTGATCAGGTGCAAGGAGACTGCTCCTGCTGCTCCTCAAGAACAGAGTGAGTTAGTCCTATAGTTTAGAAAGTGATGTAAATTAACTTTTTCATAAAATATATAAACTGCGGTAGAATGGACTTATGCACAGAGCCTTCAGGAGAACTGTAGCGGCATCCACAATAAGAACATCACAATTATTTAGATTTTCAGACAATTTATTATTAAAGTTCAGGTTACACCTGCAAAATTTTCAAAAATTCATATAACCTTAGTAGACACTGAGGATCACTTTCTTCATCTCTACTTAGCCCAGAACTTACTGCATTTTGTTATTTCATAGCATTGGTGTGGGAATGTAATAGTTGGCTTTTGTATCAGTCATGTAGCTGAAGTATTTGCTCCTTCGAAGTCTTCAAAGGAAAAACACAAATCAAGCATTCTTACTATGACTGATGCACTCTCACTAAAAGCAGGGGAGTTTTTCAGGAACAGTTTGATCAAAGACACATGTAGAGAGGTTATTCTTTTCTGTTGTGTGGTTAGGGTGGGGTTTTTTTCCTTTTTTTTTTTTCCTTTTTTCTTTTTCTTTCTTTTTTTGACTCAGGAAAGAAACCCATAACAGAAGAGACACTGGTGCAAACCAAATGGAAGAGAAGAAAAGGTCAATAAGCAGCCAACTGCACTTGCCATTTACAGTGCCTCTAAATGCTGTTCCATCAGGCAGATACAAAGAGCCATGCTCAAAGAAGCACACTGCAAAGAACCCTATCTAATTCAAGGATAAGAGCTCAATGCAAAAAGCTAGTCAAGACTGGTGGCCTTAGGGGATGCCAGAGAATTCAAAGGCATGTGATTCTTGCCCAAGAAGCAAACTCAGGCACAATAAAATGCCTTGAACTATTTTCTGCAGCAAAGATCCATTCAGATCTATCCTGGATGCATGAACTCTATACTCACATTATAACATAACTGTGGATTACAGACCTTCCCTAGGTTTTGGTCTGCTATGTTATCTCTAAGAAAGCTGTTAATAAGTTTAGTGAATAAGAAGACTCCAGTGTCTGGAAGAAGTAATGATTTTTTCAGAGTGGACATGATTAAAGATTAATAAGTTCTTTATCTTTTATATTTCATGTTTCTTTTTCTGTTCTATAGGATATTGTATTTTTCCTCTGGCTGTATAGCAGATACTGTTTATTACAATTTGCCTTTCAAGCATAGGGGAGTATTGCAAGCTAATATAGATGGGAATAGGAGGACTAAAGTGCTGCAACTTCTGCTTTCCCATTCTTTTGCAGCCTTTGCATATAAGTTTTCATATTTCCGCACATGTTTAAGCCTTTACTGCTCAAGTATACAACAATAACATGTATTATCTGTGCGTACTTCACATCCTCTGTATGCATCTACAGCTGGCATGCTACAGTGGGAATACCATAATCATGTATTGAAGACCTTAGCCCATATTACTTCATCTGAATCCAGCTACTCAGTTAAAAGTTAGAGACAACTGTTCAGTTAAATAAGCTTCTAAAATTAGATATCTCTAATATTTGCTGCTTCAATTCATCCTGAAGTAGAGTTTCACTTATGGGGGGTTTTATTAGGCTCTTATGCAGGAAAGTTAAGATCTTCTATAGGGCTGTGAAAATCAAGTCTTTATGGTATTTGCTAATCATAAATACCTTGGGCCATGGGTTGCTTATTTATTTGGTGTTTTATGCCATGATGTGTCACAGTGAGGCTTTGGTTGTGAGAAGAAATCACAAGAAAACCCTACCATAACTTGGTTTTCTTTCCTTCTCCTCACCCTTTCTTCACCAAAGAAAACACTTTAAAACAATTCTGAGAGAGCAATATTCCTTGCAAAATGCGAAGAGCAGTTTTCTCAGACAAATAAAAAAATAAACTGGATTACTGAAAAGACCAGTTCAGGTTTTCACAATGCAGTACTTTGTGTTTGCTCCCCACACTGTTTTGATGCAGAGACAGGCATTGGCTATATTAAGAGCATGGAAGCATGGCTCTCTAAAGGCATCACTGAACTGGCAGAAAATAGAATCGTATTTTGTAACTAGGTAGAACTGGCATTTGTGAAAGCATGCAGAGACTGGAAGGATCTTGGAGAAAAACCTACATATTGGATAAATTGCTTGATACGTGAAAATGAAGGGAGCAGGGTAGTGTTTAAATAAAAAAAAAAAAAACAAAAACCAACAAAACACTAACACATATACACACACACACCCCCAAAAACAAAACCAAGATTACATTTCATATAGCTTGACTAAGACTTAGTATTTATCTCCAGGAAGTCAGTTGGCTTGTTCCAGTGCCTCAGTTTCCTTTTGCTAATATAGAAATAATAAACATTATTTCCTACAGGATACTCAGAGCTGTTGCAGAAAAAAAGTAGCTAAAAAGTAGAGCTAGCAGCTTAAATGTTAATAATAGCCAGAGTAGACAAAACTAGCAGCTTAAACATGAAAAGCTAGCTTAGACAAAGCCTATATGTGGTATATGAACTGTAACAGCTGTATTGCAACATGCCAAATAGCGGACTACAGAACTGCCCAAAATTGGCCTAAGAGGATGTGATACTGCATAAGAACATGGCTACTTAGCAACTACTTAGTAACAAAACAGCAAACAAATAAAACCAATAAAAAGCAATACCTCAGAACTTAATATTAGTCTTGGTCCAAACTATCATGTGAGAGGTGTGGAACTTAGACTGTAAGGATATAATTGCCCAGGAATCTTTTTGTTCATGGTCCCTCTTGAGAAGCACCCAGCTCGAGCTATAGCGCTATTAATAAAAAGTGTCTTCATAAGGAAACTATCTTTTTTCTCATGCAGAATCCTAGAGTTGAACACTGTTATGGTGGCTGGCACATGTAATTTCCATAACTCATTAGTTATTATAAAGCATATAGGTCTTCACATAAAAGGTACTACTGAAGTGCAAGGGCATTATTATAACATAAAAATAACAAAGTGTGAAACATAAAACACAAAACTCTTCAAGCACAGAAAAGAATGGGAAGTGTATCAAATGCAGTCAAAGGAATAGAAAAACAATTTTAAAGAAGTGTAAAGCCAAGAATGAAATAATATTACTTCAGAAATATTAAAGAGAGAGGGAGTCTCTTGGAGTGGGTAACCTTTGAAGAAACAGTAGGGATAATTTATTGGTGGAGTTGACTGTCACCACTGGTTGTTTAGATGAACTTGTTGCTTCAGCATTCTCAATGGAAAAAAGGCTGAAGAGAACTAACAGGGAAATACTTACACCAAATCACAACATGAACAAAAATCTGAAGGAGCATAGTATTCACATGAGGGGAAAAAAAAAAGGAAAAAGAAAAATTTGAAAAAAGAATCATATTTAAGAAAGACACTAAAATCAACAGAACCCTTTCTAAAACACAGCAGAGAGGGGGAAGGAGGTGGGACACAACAATAAATGAAAGGGTGGAATTTTTCGTAACACTGGTAAAAAAAAAAAACAACAAAAAAACCATCCAAGTCTGGAGTTACATAAACCAAGAAAGAGTAAAAATAGAACAGAAGAACTAACAGTAACATTGTTTAGGGATTATGGGGGTGGTTTCACAAAAGATCATGGTGACAAACATAAAAGTTATATATGAGCAAATAATACACAGGATTTGTCAGAGATTTTGGACAGAATGTACAGCCTTAAAAGAAACTTTATGAAATCTCTATTACTACATCACCACCCAGAGATGACTTCCATCAAGGTCATCTAGTATTGCAGGAGATGTATGCAGTTTATAGAGATAAAGAGCTATCTTGAGGAGTAAAGATAAATAGCATGAGTGGGAAGAAACAAGCAGAAATGGATATATGTGACAAGTACAATATTGCAAACATCAGTATTGTGTCCTGCTCTCTTCACTATGCTTGGCAAGAGAAGGATGTTCTACTTAGTCACAAAACATAAAAAGGAAGCAAATGAACAGCAGCAAAAGAGTGGAATTAAAAAAGTTTGCAGAGAACAATTATACTTAAAATATCCTTAGTAGTTAACCAGCTTAAATGCAATTAAAATGTTGTGGTTTTTTTTAAAGATTGTCAGAAAATGTTATTAAAATATAGTTCAGCAAAAAAAATAAAAAAATAAATGTTGAAATAAAATTTTAAATCCAAATTAAAAAAAAAAAATCATCTCTTTCTTTGAGGTTTAAAATGGTTTGGGAATCATACTTTTTCTAGTAGTGAGGACAAAGTAATTTCACACATGATCAAAAGGTCAAATCAGGACTGAGTATCTAAATAGTAAAAGAAATTGCTATATAAAGCTAATTTATTTCAAGACAAGGAACAGTTATTTTATGGGAAATTAGCAGATGGGTGGTGTAACTTTTTCAATAAAGACTGTATTTAGGTCCAAAACACTGTGAACGTTTTGTTAAGTCAGGTCAATAAGTTAACCATTATTGCAGTTTCTTGTAGCTTGTAAAGGTAGAAAGTAAGCATTTCCTTGATCTGTGATAACAAGTGATTATGGCAATGTTGTGGATGTATTGACACACTTCACTTGTGAAAGACAAGTAGCAATGTGTTTACTGGTGTAAAATAGTGATTTAATAAAGTCTCTTAGTAAATGTGGCAGTGATTTAACAAGATTCGACAGCGAGGTGCACTTATTTACTGCCTAGAGGGAAGGGTCAGACAAAACTGTCAGGGTGACACTCCCATTGTCATGAGTTGCAGAAAGGACCCCCTTATGTCTTAAGCTCCTCTTCAGAGGGAGGTTAGGTGCAGCTGGATACAGACTTAGTCCCAGACTTGGTCAATGGTTTATGTCTCGACAATGAAGCTGTAACTCAAGGAGTAACCTTGAGGGGTGTCCACGTGTCCCTACTCAAGGGGAGATCCTGCAGTGTAACCCAGCTGTACAGTAGAGCTCAACAGAACCTGGGCTGTCAACTGCTTATGGAGTAAGATGATTGACTCATAGTCAGGTTGTATATCGACTACAGGAACTTGGCTTGAGTCAAACCTTGAACAGGATTATGGTTGGGGGTGGTGGTGCAGTTTTTCATATTAGCCTTGGCTATCGTGCTGTTTTCTGTCTCCCCAGAATTGAGCTGGATGGGCCATCACGTCCCAGAGGCATTCATTACTGCCGCCAGTGATGGTGGTGTCATTTGAGCAGAGTTGGAAAATAAAGGTCAGGATGGAGGGGTGGGAGAAAGGACACTGCCACACAACATTATATTTACTTACTAAGCAGGTTGAATGAAGAAATGAAGAAGTGAAGAATCTATTAATTTGAAATTATTTTCTCCTTATCTGCAGATTGTAGATTTTTTCCGTAGTAAGATTATTTGCATTTTGCAAATATGGCAGAGTTCTAAAAGTATACTGCCATATATCTTCAGGTGCAACCACTGTCATATGAAGGGAACAGTAAGCATCCTTTTCAGATATTCTATTTTTTTTTTTTATTTTGTCTTTCTTCATTAACTGTTTTGGAATCAGACATAACTTTGGCAAGTTTGAACCATTCAATAATAATTATTTTTCTTCCAAAAATACCTACGTATCCAGTTCTGTGAGGCACTTGGGAGTTAGACCTCATAGGAGCCTTCCAGGATCTGAAGGGGGCCTACAGGGATGCTGGGGAGGGACTATTCATTAGGGACTGTAGTGACAGGACAAGGGGTAATGGGTTGAAACTTAAACAGCAGAGGTTTAGACTGGATATAAGGAAGAAGTTCTTTACTGTTAGGGTGCTGAGGTACTGCAATGGGTTGCCCAGGGAGGTGGTGAATGCTCCATCCCTGGCAGTGTTCAAGATCAGGTTGCATGAAGCCTTGGGTGATATGGTTTAGTGTGAGGTGTCCCTGCCCATGGCAGGGGGGTTGGAACTAGATAATCTTAAGGTCCTTTCCAATCCTAACTATTCTATGATTCTATGATACTATGATTGTGTTTTACTTTAGTTTTTGTTTTACTTTCTACTTTAATAAGATACCTTTGGAATCACTTTCTGTCAATACATTGCCATAGAAAAAATACCAGGTCCTGACCTGTTTCTGCTGCTACTTTTGAAGTGTTTCTAATAAAACATGTTAGTAGAGAACTAGAATGAAAATATAGCAAAAAGTAGTTATGAAGCCACATTGCTGAAGCTTTATAGCATTACAACTAAGACATTTGGAATCCAAGACAGCTTGAACTAATATAAAGAAGTAAACTACTGTCTTTTTTGGATTTTGTGTAAAAGAGCTAACACCTGAAGTAATTTTTTACACTGCATCCAAGAAAACCATACAGTTCTTTAAAATGCTTTGTATTGCTAACAGAGGCAGCCAAAAGATGCAGCAGTTTCAGGAGCAGGGCACACTGGAGAAGGCACAGATAGGAGGAAGTTCTGCAGAAGGCAGCTTCCGCACATACCTGCTGCAGCAGAGGTGGTGAGACTCTGCTGAGCACAGCCCCCAGCACCCCTGTACCCCAGCTACCTGACATACTGGGGACATGGCTCCACCCTGCTCTGAGAAAGAACACAGCTCTGCAGGTTTGGGACTGTGGGGAGAGTGGGGGCCTCCCACTGAATCGTTAACATCCTGACTATATCCTTTAGTTATGTAAATAAATATTTATGGATTTCTCAAGCCCTGCCCTACCATAAGTCAGTCACTTGCTTAGGTTTACATAGGGAGTCGTGCTAAGGAACACCCAAAGGCAATGAACAAAATCAATACAAGAACAAATATGCTTAAATATTCATGAATACAAATGTTTAATGGCACATGGTCTCAGTTTAGTCTGAAAAGCAGACAGGGATTCCAAGGATTTACTTTTTTCATATTCAAGAAAGCACCAATTTCACAGTGAAGTGTTCATTAGAAATGCATTAGTTTAGATGAATACAAAACTTCACAAATAACTACATGCTCTGTAAAAAGCCTGGCACCATTATGTTCTGTGATGGCAGATGAGTGGTTAGAAAAGAAGCAAGCTGTACAGCTGCTTCACAAGCCTCACAGCAGACTAAAAGTTGTAGGGGCTACGAAATCTCATAACTTCAACTCACTTTCTGTGGGACTGATGAGAGTACCATATTGTAACATGTATAACCCATAAATTACTTCTTCCCCCCCCCCAGTTCAGCAGAGGTTCTTATTATAAATGCATTTGTGTTGAATAAGTTTCTCAAGACCCCACTTCTTTCCCAAAGTTCCTAATCTCCTTACTCCAGATTCTTTGTGAGTCACCCAATAATGTGATTTATGTGCAGTTATTCCAAGGAACACTATTTTAACTGACATGAATTGTCTGAGGTGCAGATGACAGGTATGAAATTTCAGTCTCCATGAGGAAAAAAACTGTTGAGGTCTCATTTCCAGCAGATTCACATTTCCTAAGCAATTAACTATTTATCTGGGACAGACTAACATTTTCTGCTGTTTCTGCATGCACTTTAAAATCTCCCACAGAGTACTTCAGTGCCAATATGAGTGCAATTTCTATTAGCAGCAGACTTTCTTTGATGTTATGCAAAATATCTTGTTAGCATTTGGGCTAATAAAAGCTATTAATAGTGAACTTGTGATTCTTCAAGTTGTGTTTACACTGATGCCTGCTACCCGTCTTTATGAAAGTTCAGTAACAATAGACAGTGAATTAAAAATCATTAGTAGAAGACACAGAGACACATTTCTAAATGTCCCCAAAGCCTTGGTCTCACAGTGTCATAAGCTGTCTCCAAGGGCCATTACAGTAGTACTTTTTGAAATTCAGTCTTTTCACAGGTGCAGTCACTATGAGCATTCATTTCCAGAATAAGAATACTGAAGAGGTCTATTTCGTATACAAGATCATGGGAATGTTTTGTAATTAAAGCTCAGCATCATGTCTTATTCCATACTGAAGACTAATAAATAATACCATTTAACGTTCTGTAAACTGGAATTGAACAACGATTACCCTATAAAAGTAAAGAATTTTAATATATTTTCTAATGAAAGTTTGAATGTAAATTAAGTAGTAGTATTACCTTATCTTCTATGTGTATTAGAAATCAGAAAAAGCTATAAAATTTCTCTTTAAGGCAAGGTAATTCTTAGTCTTTAAATGACAATAAGTCATCATTGTCAGAAGAGTCACTGACTGTCTACTACATTCCCTCTTGATTTAACAATCTGACCTGCTGTGTAAGAATTTACCTGTGAGAAGCTAACTCTAGGACCTTTCAAAAATCAAGTGAAGTATTTCGAGAATTTGTCTGTATAAATGAAAACTTGGCATATAGAGGTGCACTCTTAAAAACATAATAGGATTACATTATGAATTTTGGCTTTTGGTGAATTAAACTGCAAAGGTAACTTTTTTTTTTTTCCACAAGAAAAGTGGAAGTATCCCTGTTACTGAGTTGCATCAGTAAAGCCATAGTGGAAAAGCTGTGATTAAAGTTGAAATTATTCTTTATTTCTGTCTCGTTTCCATGTATTAGAATAAATTATTGCTTATATTTAACATTTCTGAGCTTCCTTTTGCAACCTAAAAACATTTTGGAAAACTACTTTGAATTATAAACATACACCTATCTGTTGTTCATATGTGAAGACTTATAGCTATCAGAATTTTTTTCCTTGTGTTCTTTTTGTCTATACTGAAGATCAGATGCTTCAGTAATGCAGAAGGCTTACTTTTAAAATAGTCACAAATACTTAAAATAGACAAGCATACCTATGCCCTACTGGACTCCATAACCACAAGGGGGCAGAACAAACATTAATCACAGTAAACCAATTCTACTTTATTTCAAGACACGTAAAAGTTTCACTCCTTAGGCACAGTACCAGATTTCTCTTCCAGCTGGATTAAAACATCTTTGCTGGAGACATTTGTCCAAGCAGTTTTTACGTCCTTATCTGTAATGATTACAATACATAAATTAAAAAAAAAAAAAAAAAAAAAGCATTATATTATTTTCCAGAAATTTTGAAAGTGCCACTTTGGAACAAAAGTTGATTAAGCAAAAAGGACTATTATTTTAATTTTTTTTTTACCCTATATTTTTTCAAGTGGAAGCATTACAGATTTAGATTTTTTATTAAGAAAAAAAGAAAATATGAAAGTGTTCTCAATTTAAACCTGAAAGCTTTCTTTTAATTCTGAAACAGATTCAGAATGGAATGTGCCAGTACTTTAACCCTGGGAAGGCAAGTAAGACATTAGAATGATTGCAATATGACTTATATTCATAGTTCAAGAGCTTGTGTGGTCTTTTTATAGCGAATGTAGAATGTGTATGTTAAAGGAAATGAAATAGTGTTATTTAGTTTTGTTTTGCTGCATTACTCCCTGACTTTATCATAAAGCTAAAGGCCAAGATATCTGGTACAGTACTGAATATTCTATGTTCACAGTTTGCATTATATAAGAAAAAAAAACATACAGAAAGGCTGGCATTTGGCATTTAAATGTTGCTTGAGTAGGCTGTGAGTTCCAATGCTCACAGCTCTTTACCAGTGAAATACAACACAGAAAAAAGATGGAGGCGGATGGACTAGAAGTAGTCTGCACCCAAACAGTGGCAAGTTCTGTTTACAAACATAATCTGTTTCAAAGCAGTTGGAGGTTATTTTCATAGAAATGTTAGCAGACCAATTTATGGCTTATATTCATATTTCTCTGCTTGCCAGACAATAAAGTGGTAGCCAGACAGAGACGTGTGCTGCCTTCATTCTGGCTCCCAGGAATATGCCATGCTGCAGGCTTTTGATGAACTGAAGAGAACTGTGATTGTCTGATGCATGGCAGGAGACCAACCTGTGTATTAACACACATACACGTAGGTACATATGAATATATTAAAACACATGAAAATATGTAAAGCTTCACACAAATTGTTCTTCTGATGGAAATGAACTGCATACAGAATCACATATTATTGTAGATCAGCTAATGGTCAGACTGAGAATAATGCTGCTGGTGCTGCTAGACAGGCAGGCTGCAAATTGCTCTGCTCAATGAACAAATTTTTTTCATTTTGTTATTATACAAAATATGGCCTTGATTTCAGGGCATTCTTTGGCATTTTGAGAAGATGCTGCTTTCCATACCAAGATGGAACGAACTTGATCTCGAGTTACCAGATCTTATGATGCATCTCAGAGCACATACCATCACAGGGATTGCAAACTTTTTTGGATTGGGATTAGAATTCAAGATGGCCTTGGCAAACTGAAGAAGTGTTCTATAAAGAAAAGAAAAAATAATGAAAGTATAACAAAATGGTTCAATGTTCAGCTAAAAGAATATGAGACTTGAATACAAGATGTCAGCTACTAGCTTCTTAGGAGAGAAGCAAAGGATATGTAGCTGCAAATTATCGTCAGCAATCTCAGGCTGCTTGGGAAAATGCAAACTCAGGACAATTAAAAAAAGCATAGGCTGTCAGATACGTGAACTTGTACCAATACTATTGCATTTTGCATTGGTAGGATCTCAGAGCATGAAGTAGGATCAGAAAGTATAAAAATGTTGTAGGCTCTTGGACTCTAAAGGCCAAGAAAAAGAGGACCTGTTTGAATTAATTCAGAGGAAAACAGAAAGGACACTATTAACAAATAATAACTGAAATGTGATTATTTAGCTAACAGGGAAAAAAAGAGAGAAAACATTATATTTGTTTTCAGATATGCTGAGGTTACTTCCACAAGGGAAGGAATGGTTCTTCATGTCCGTAATAGAGAAATTACAGCAAAAAAGACACTAGCCATTAGAAAAATCTTTGTAAAAATGAAATAAAAAACCACTGATTTCCTCCCTCCCTCTGCCTGCTCCTCCAAAAAAGAAAAAAAAAAGGTGTAAAATCCCTGTATCATTGAAGATTTTCTTGAAGAGGCTGGATAAACGTATGTTTTTTTATCTAGAAAGGAAAAGGGTGCAATATCAGGAAGGTGCCCTTTGGAGTTCTTAGTCCCACTATTATCTACGGTCCAGGTATGCCCCTTTCTTGATGTACTATTTATTTCCCAAAATAATCAGAACAAAGCAAAAAGTAGCCCGGGGCCTTTTCTGACTATTCAGACTGTTGTTCTTCTGTGTTGCTCTCTCATTTTCCTTATTGATATATGATAAATAAAAGTGATAGAAGAAGTGATGTAACTAGCCCAGGGAACCGGGAAAACAGATGCATTATTGCATAGCAAGAGCAACCTTTGAAAACAGGAGAAAGTAGCCTTTGACAAAAACTGTGGGCTTGCTCTATCAAATCAGAAAAATAAAAACATTCTTTAATAAGATCACATATGGTCACAAATGTAGAGAATAAAGTCTTTTTCTAGCACATATAGGAAAGAAAGTATTCTCTAAAAAAGGCGTAAAAACGTGGTAGCTGAAACAGAATATTAGACCCAAATGATCATAAAAGCTACAGTTTTTGTAGAGTGAAAGGAAGATAGTAACAGTTTAGGGAAGTTTTGTGGAAGAAGGAACTACAAATGAACATAAGTGTGTATGATACTGTTTTCATGTGTAGCATGAAATCTATACTTGGCCTGAAGACGAAATGTTGGGTTTTGAAATAATTTAGAATTACAAAGAGTTTGTGACAAAGTAAAAAAATGGTTAGGAGCAGTCTTTAGTGACCGATTTTAGGCATAAATATCTTTATATTTTTCAGGGGAAAGTTAACAAAACTATGATTCCGTAGGAATTACCACAGCATACTCTGGGGAAAAAAAATGCAAGTTTCCCAAGAAAACTTCTTTGGCATAGCTGCACAGTCTGAACTTCACTTTGGCTGTTAATTTATTTATATCAACTTTTCAGTTGACCACACAAACAGCGCCTCTGCATTTTTTGATAATATTATGTTGTTTGTCAACTCAGTAGATTGAAAATATAAAATGCATTCAACCCTCAGTCACAATTCTCTAAGCAAAATATGAAACTGTGATGATAAGGATTGTACTGAAAGCATTTCAGGTTTTAAGCAACTGGTTCAGTTGGACCAGTGTTAAAAGCTGTTTTGTAAGCCACATGTTAAAAACTTGCCTCCATGTGACCCCAACTGTTGTCCTGTCTCCAAAAGCATTGCTGCAGGGAGTTCATTCTCCCTGACCACTTGCTTTCTTAAACTCATCTCCAGAAACTCCCTTACATAAGACAACTCGCTATTCTTCATCCATCTAAACGGCAAGAAAAAGACATATAGATGTATCCCAGCTCTTTTGGGCTACAAAAAGATTTTCCTTAAAGGGAGCATAGGAACATTGCTCATAGGAATTTGGAAACAGGCAGGGAGCCCCTCATTACAAGGAATCCATTCTGGCTGCCGGAGAGAGGCTGAGTGGCCTGGCTGGGAAGACAAGCATCCTGCATCTCTAGCAGTGGTGCCATGCAGGCAGTCCTAGTCAATCTGGCCCTTAGGCATCCTTCTAAAGCTCGCACACCACACAGGGCCAAGACATCTTCAGCCAAATGGCAAAACTGAGCAGTATGGCAGATTAACCCCTTCTGGTTTTCTACTGTAACCTGGCACTTTCTGTCTACATTTTTTTGCCCCAGTTCTAGTTGAGTTTAATACAGTTTGGATAATCTGATAAAAATCTAGAGTGAGTTTAGCGAACAGACCATTTTTCATACCACAAAAAAAAAAGTGAATCAGATGTTGGCTTAATGGATTTGGAGAAGGCTTGGATGAGTCATTCTTCTCCCAGTTAATTGGTATTGCTAGGACATGTTAAATGTATCCCTAAATAGTGAAATAATTTATAGAATGTGCTTTTCTGGCTGTTAATTGTGCAGCTGGATAACTGCATTTAAAAGCTCATCCAATTCTCTTGAAATCACTAGAAGGTTTTCCACTGACTCAGAGGAAACTGAAGTAGCTTTTGAGGGACCATTGTCGAAGGGAAGAGGTGATTTGACTGTATAAAATCCTTCAGGATCTTATTATTAAAAACGTGCTGTATCTTTAGGGTCTTTCCAAAGCCTCAAGGACAGAAGAAAGCTCCTTTATCATCCTTCTACTTTTCTAAGAAGGATATAAATTTGCTGTTTCATTTGGATTTTTTTTTAAAGACTCTGACCTTTTCCAGTAGCCTTAAAGTATTTTGTGCATACAAACTGAGGGCCACAAAGCAGCTGACAGTTTAACAGTTTGAATAAGAGCTCCTTTGGGTCTTAAGACTTATATGGTATTATCTCCTCTTGATGTATGTCTTCAAAAGTGGGTATGTTACAAATATTTACTATAAGCTTTGTTGTGATGTTCTCATGTTTCTTTTCTCTGATGTTTGAACTTTTTTGACCACTAAAACTTTAACCATAAATAAGATAAACTTGGAGTGAAAAATACAAATTAAATTGTCAAAATTCCCAGAAGCAATGAAGTTACTTGGTCGTTCATTAAATATTGGCATGAAGTATTCACTAACCTAATTCCCTGGGAAAGAAGAATAATGTCTTCTCTAGTGCTATTTAAGGCAGATATTCTGAATGACACTACTAATACAATATATCAAAATATATGTGTAACTGCCCTACTGGGAAAACAGGAGAATAAACATATTCAGCAACTGGAAGAAAAATACAAAGCTAGTGGGAAAACAAATTAACATTATATTGTGTAGGAAAATATTTTGTGGTACTTATTCTATGAGACAAGTTCAGTTTTGAAAAGACATGTAAAATAAATAATCAAAGGGAGAAGACCCTTTGTATTTGTATTAATGTCAGCTCTGGCTTTTGTTATGGCAGGCAAGAATTGAGCTGAAAAGATCAGAAGAAAAAGTAGATATGGCTTGCTTTCTTTTTAATGTTTAACATTTGATTTTTTTTAATCTGAAGGTCACTAGACTTGAGTTCTGATAAACTGCCAAAGGAGGCAGATTCCAGAGGCAGTCCTCTGAATGGCACACTCAAATGAGACATGAATTTTCTTCCAGCTTATCTCAGCTGAAGTAACTGGATTGTGGTCTATCCAGAGATTTAAAGGTCACAAAAACACCTTGAATTGTACTAAGAATGTCAACATGAAGATTTGCCTAAGGGTAAAATATTTAATTGCCTGTGTAATGAGAAGTTATCCATCATTCTATCCATAATAGAGTTTACAGTGTGAAAGTTAGAAAACAGTTAACTGTTTCAACAGGAAGGTGTTAGGACAACATGGTCACAGATGATGTTCTCAGATGATGTCAAGTGATCAGTGCCATTATAGAGTATAGCAGCAGAGATGTCTACAGTCATATCCTGTGGTTTTCAGCAGTGAATAAATTACCAAAGGATCCCAAAGAGCAGGGAACTGAACTCCTTTGGGAGCTACTCATTCTCCAGCTCATGACAGAGCCTGTCAGGACTGCCTGTTTTACCAAAATCAGACCAAGGAAGCATACAGACTCAGACTTACACATATCACCTTCATTTAAGTAAACAGAGATATCAAGTAGCTTTTTCACACAACAGCTTGAAGAAGTATTCTTTCACTGACTTACCGATGGGAAACTGAAATTCAGAAGTTGTGTAGCTGCCTAGCACCATAACAAGTCTATTCTTCCCTACAGAATATAGTTGGGTTGTCTGTAAACAGCCTAAATTCTATGGTCTCTTTTACTCAAGCAGCATCTTGAGTAAAAGCAACATCTTGAGCACTCAAGCAACACCTTGAGCAAAAGATGTAAAACATCAACAACTCAGCATGCCTGTTCATACGAACAAATTCCATAGGAGGACAGTTGGATATCCATAGCCAGAGATACAGTAAAGACCACAAAAATGTTTTGTCTAAAAACTGTATTTAGCTCAGCTTTATCCTATTCGCTGTCACAGGAAAACAATAATCTTCAGCTTTTGACAGTGTTCACAGAGAGTAAAAGTGACAAGCAAAACCATCAATGTCACTATTTGGAACACTTTCAGTATGTAAAAACCAAAGTACTTAACTTCTGTACCTCAATTATGCTGCTGTATCTCTGAAGTACTTTGTACTCATTCTTATCTACTGAACCAAGGAGGTACATTTAAATTTAAAGAGATACTAGATTTGAGATTTTTTTTAATCTTCCCTTGGCAAAACCTAGTGCCTTGGCAGATTTGCGCATTCTCATCTCTGCATATAATATTAATAACTTGTTCATTATGGCGGCATCTAGGAAAGCTAGGAATTATTACTTTCATTTTACACATAGAGTGTGGGGGAGGCACAGTGAAGTTGCGCGTAAACAGCTTCCCAAGTCAATGGGAGCTTAATTTGCACAGCATTTCTGAAATTTGAGTCATAATTAACAGTGACACAGGACAAATTAATTACAAAACCTAAATTAGTAACCCTTAAGTAGAGCAGAACACTGAAAAATAAAACTTCTTTGATAACCACATGGCAGTTTGGTTTGTTTATGACCTTTCTTGCTTGCTATTTGAAAGCATTTGAGTGAATGGATTACTGCTTGAATAAATGTTTTAATAAAAAAGCCTGGGTTTACATAAAAATATCCTTACTACTACATGAAACACACTGTCCCTATGGCAATAGGAGTTTTCATCATGCTTTCATTGCAAAATGTTTTTCCTCAGTAAATTAGTAAAGCAGAACAATGTCATGAGACTTAGGTGACTGACAGTACGTAATGATGTGCCAGTAGCAGACAGTGAATTGCCAAACGACAGCTCATCACTTCCTCCCTGTCAGCCACAATCCCCCTAGGCTGACAGTTCTGAAATCATTATATTGTTTATAAATGATTTGTGAATAGAAGGTCTGTTTACATTGATGGTGATCATTGATAATAAATGATCATCATGACCAGTTCTTCCAAATTGTTGTTCACATCAGGTCATGGTACCTTCCACTAGAAACTTAAATTACTTGGAACTTTATTGCAAAACAGAAGTGAACTGTGTTAACTACATATTTGCACAAAATCACAAGGCCTGTTCTCAGTTGTTACCTTGTCCTTCAGCTATGTATACTTCAAAACTTTCTGCAAATATTTTTAAAGTGCTACTTTTCCCAAAAGTTTAGTATCTGATATTAATAAGGCTTTGAGCTAGCAAACCACATTTATTTTCTTTAACTCAATTGTTAATATTGCCTCACCACTCTCAAACAAAACTTGTCATTACAATGCTTTACACAGTATACATTACACATATACTTTATTTCAGCGAGTATATTCCAGGTCCCTTGTGAAACTTCACCTCCTACTCAGGTGCCAGGGAACATGGAGACTTGTATGAAGTCTACATCTTAAAACTGCTAAATACACAAATGTCTAATTATGCAAGGGAATGTTGATCCAGAATATATCTAAACATGACAACCTGTACAGCCTGGTATGTTTCATTAATTAAATGTACATAACACATAGGATTTACTTGTCATTTACAGTTTGTTTGGAGGAGGACCACAACCTGATGAGAATGAGCTTGATAAGAAACTGAACATGAGCCAGCAGTGTGCACTCACAGCCCAGAAAGCCAACCGTATCCTTGGCTGCATCAAAAGGAGCGTGACCAGCAGGTCCAAGGAGGTGATCCTGCCCCTCTACTCTGCCCTCATGAGTCCTCACTTGGAGTATTGTGTGCAGTTCTGGTGTCCTCAACATAAAAAGGACATGGAACTGTTGGAACAAGTCCAAAGGAGGGCCACGAGGATGATCAGAGGACTGGAGCACCTCCCGTATGAAGACAGGCTGAGAGAGTTGGGGCTGTTCAGCCTGGAGAAGAGAAGGCTGCATGGAGACCTCATAGCAGCCTTCCAGTATCTGAAGGGGGCCTATAAGGATGCTGGGGAAGGACTCTTCATTAAGGACTGTAGTGACAGGACAAGGAGCAACAGACTCAAAGTTAAACAGGGGAAGTTTAGATTGGATATAAGGAAGTAGTTCTTTACTGTAAGGGTGGTGAGGCACTGGAATGGGTTTCCCAACAAAGCTGTGAATTCTCCATCCCTGGCACTGTTCAAGACCAGGTTGGACAGAGCCTTGGGTGACATGGTTTAGTGTGAGGTGTACCTGCCCTTAGCAGGGGATTGGAACTAGATGATTTTTTAGGTCCTTTTTAACCCTAACTATTCTATGATTCTAACCTCTATGATAGATTTTTTGGTAAACTGAAAAATAAAATTCAGTCACATTTCTTCAAAAAATCACATTACTCCTGCCTTGGAGTGGGAAGCAAAAATTCTAGTAGATTGTTGTTTTTTTTCTGTTGACGAATTCAAAACAAATAAAACCAACAATAGCCTCCTGCCCCACAAACCCTAAAAAAGGAAAAATGAGAAATAAATCTTCATAAGAGATGTATAATACTGTTTGCACAATCATGAAATTAACTTAGAAGTTCTCTTATGACTGTCATGGTTTGAGCATGTTTTGAGGGTGTTTTTGTTCAAGGTTTTTTCCAGCCAGGTGGAGGAGGGGAGTCCGGGAGGAAGGAGAGACAGGACACCTGACCCAGGCTAGCCAATGAGGTATTCCATACCATAGCACGTGATGCCCAGGATGCATACTGGGAAAGAGAAGGCTGGAGGGAGAGCTGGAGAAAAATGGAGGAGGGAGCACGCGGTGCTCAGCCGGGCAGGGTGGAGTGAGTTATGGGTTGGTGGCTGGTGGGGTGTTGTATTCTCTTCACTTGCTGTTTGCTGTATCATTATTATTTGTAGTAGTAAATGGCAGTAGGGGTTTTGTGTTATGCCTTAGCAATTAAACCGTTCTTATCTCAATCCGTGGGGGCTACATTCTTTGGATTCTCCTTCCTAACTCTCCGGGAGTTGGGGGACTTGGTTTAAACCACGACAATGACCAAAATATCGTTTCCAACTACATGCCTTTCCAAAATATGCCTTTTATTCATTACTTTAATTCTACTGCATAGAGCTTTCAGTTATTAAACTTGTTTAATTTTCCAACTCTACAATGCACCTGCATGGTGTCAAAAAATTTATCTAGATAAGAGAGTGTAAGAGAACTAAAGAGGTAGAGAGAATATGTGTTAATGTGTGGAAAGTTTATCACACACTCATGTAAATTTAACCAATTTTTTGCTAATGATTAAAACAAAAATTATTACATTATGCAGAAGGTTTTATTGCACCATGTGTTGGGGTTTTTTTACTAAAAACTAGCACTACTTGCACCAGTGAAACAACTGCAAAAACACTGAAAATTATAAAATCATAGCATCACAGAAGAGGTTGGGTTAGAAGTGACCTGAAAGATTATTTAGTTCCAACCCCCTGCCATGGGCAGGGACACCTTTCACTAAATGAGGCTGCTTAAAGCCCTGTCCAGCCTGGCTTTGAACACTGCCAGGGATGGGGCAGCCGCAGCTTCTCTGGGCAACCTGTTCCAGTGTCTCACCACCCTCATAGTAATATCTAATCTAAATCTACTCTCTTCAAGTTTAAAGCCATCCCACCTTGTCTTGTCCATACCTGCCCTTGTGAAAAGTCCCTCTCTAGATTTCTTGTAGGCCCCCTTTAGGCACTGGAAGCTGCTCTGAGCTCTCCCTGGAGCCTTCTCTTCTCCAGGCTGAACAAGCCTAGCTCTCTCAGCCTGTCTTCATGGGAGCTGCTCCAGCCCCTTGAGTATCTTTGTGGACCTCCACCACTCTCTCCAAAAGATCCACATCCTTTTTCTGTTGCGGACCCCAGAGCTAGATGCAGTGCTCCAGATAGGGTTTTATGAGAGTGGAGTAGAGGAGCAGAATCACCTCCCTTAACGTGTTGGTCATGTTCCTTTAGAAAAATAAACACAGATGTTTACATCTTGTGAAAATTTATAAATGTTATGACAATTTAAAATGTCATAACTTACTCTTTGGCAATAAATCTAAGTATCCATGTAGTCTTTATGTATTCTAAGAGTAAAACTGTTATTTAAATGTATTTCCTTTCTGTCAACCTTGAAAAAGAAATCCTGAGGTTTTAAGAGCAAGAACAAAATAAATTACACATTTCATTAAAAAATTAAGGATTTTTATTTATTATTTAAAATGGTAAGAGTGCAATATTAGACCACTTTGGAGAAAATTATTTTCCTCTTAGTATATGCATTTGGAATTTTGATGGCATTTACTTGATTTAACTATATCTCTATAAACCAAGAACACTAAATTAGAGTTTTTGTACTTTTGTACCAATTCCTGAAGAGTTCTATTTCACCTTACTTGCATTTATTGGGAATTTTCAGTATACTTTGAAATGTGTTTTAGAGTAAAATATTAGCTTTGATGATATTCATAAAAACAGAGTAATGTTAACGTATCATAATAAACTGCTCTTTTAAGTTTCATTTTTGCAGCCTGATCCTTTTTCAGAGACTCACATAAGCCCTCACAGCATAGCGTCCTCCTGAATTTCCAGCTACATTCCCTCATGTAGTTATAGTTTCTTCCAAGTCTTCAGTTTGTTTTCTTTCTCCTATTTGTCAGTTAAATGAAACAACTGAAATGGCTATGAATCCCCTTTTCCTCTCTGAAGCTCTAATTCTACAGCCCACAATTTATTGCATTCTGGTTTGTTTTCAGTAGCATTCAAAAAAGGGTGCACTAATACAGACCTTGTGTCAAAGTTAAACTCATATAACCATTACACAGACAATGTGTATCACAATATGACTCCAGTATAATTGCAATTGTATGACCATATTTGACAGGATAGTGCTGCTGCTTAACATTGTCATTACCTGCACATTACTACTTTTTATCTATGTCCTACAGATTGTTGCTTTCCTCATGCATAGCTATTTTCTAACGTGACAGGAGCTTTAAAAAAATAATTTTACAGTTATTAACATTGAATGAAAAACCCAGGGCCCTGCACAAAGAATGGTTGTGTAAGATTATTTGCACCAAAAAAGGAAAACATTTCTTAAAAGCCAGGTCATAACACTGTTTGTAGATCTCCTCAGCCTTTGCAATAACTCTTCACATTTATCAGTGACACTACAAATCTTAACCCAAGGCAGCAATTAATTTCTAAGTGGGAAGAACAGAGAGTGAAGATGAAACAGGGATGATATAATAATAGCACTTTATTTAGCAAATCAATCTATTTATTGAGTACAACAATTTATAGAGCTCTGATGTATTACCAATATTTTGACTTGCTGGCTTTCTTTATTTATAGTACTGTCGTGGCCATTACAGTCACACTATTAAGTCTCTACTTATTCTATATGATACTTTCTAATGCTGTTTTAACCCTACCATAGCAGTTCATACTACTTCATTTTCATTAAAACCTGCAACCTTCAGTGAAGATTAGATTGCAGCTAGTTCATCATCAATATATTCCTCATTTTTACCAGTCTGAACCTTAACAAATTATCTAAAATACAATGTTATCAAATGAAGTCTGAATTCAGACCTCCAAATCAGGAATATTTCTATATCTCCACTAGCAATAACTACTAATTTAATCTTATTTTCAATAGAAAATCATGACATGCAAGAAGGCAGCATCATGGATACAGAGAAAGTATGAAAAACTACTCTGTAGTATTCAAAATTCATGTCCACAGCTGAAATCATAAATACTCTGTTGATTAATTCGAACTATAGATTTCTCTATGCATTTTCTCCCTTAGATTATTGCTTCTCCTAGACTGCAGGACATGTGAACACTTGCCAATTGCTGAGTCCAAGCAAACACCAAAGTGTGTCCTTACTGCATCCTGTTAGGACCACATTCCAGTCTCATTTTCCTCCCAGTGTTTTGGTTTAGTTATAGAGAAACACATACTCCAGCAAGGGTGGACTTGTGATGCACCCTCTGGAAGCAAGATTGCTGGGTGCATTACAGGGCACACCTTCTTCCTATCTTTTTTGGGAAGTCAGGTGTTGGTCAAGGTGAAACACACTGCAAAATTTCTATTAACTTTGTAGTGATGGATAAGGTGTAGTTTTTGACAACTTAGCAGTTTTCTTCGGGCAAGCTTTTTTAAAGGAGAGCTCTCATAGGATATCCAAACAGTGTTAAGACTCAGGTTTATATTACACTGCTTGCAGTATATAATTGTATATGCACTCTTTCTTTAAAAGCAGGAGATGAGGCAGAGGACCTCATCTGGTCCTAGTGAGACCTGCTGTAGCTACTGTTTGTATTTAGAACATTCTCAGAGTCTGCACTGGTGGACCCTAACCTGGGCAGACTTCCAGCTGCAGAGCTCCTAGACGAAGCTGGGAAAAACAAAGCCAGTTCCTTTCCCTCAAAGTTAGAAAGTGGTGGGGAGGTAGATTAAGAAACAAGAAAAGATCAGCTCACCCTGCAAAAAAAAGAAAACTTTTCAGACCCTGCATCTCCCAGGACACCTTCCAGAAGCAGAGCTGATGTGCTGGTTCCATGGATGTTCCTGAAGTTGATGACAACAGATTTCCTGTGAAGCTGCAGTGGAGCATCCATTTTCTCAAGGCTTAATGCAAGCATGAATAAAGATGTTTGTCCTTTGAAAAGCAGGAATGTAACGTGAGGCAGAAAGATTTTTGCCTATCTTGCTAATCTTCAGGATACCTTGGTCGCTGTTCTACCTGTGGACTTTATGAAAGTCTTATCAGAAAAACAGAAGACAAAGCTCAATCACTCAACTAAAAGCTGACAAAAATATTTATCTAGATGTTTTGTTTTGCTTTCTAATGAAGCAATGAAAACTTCAGATGTTTTTTCAAGATTCAGAAGATGACTGTCCTCAGTTGAAAATAAAGCTGTAATTTCATCTTGCTCCTTAGACTATTTTCCTTCTCTCTATCCACTACATCTTACTCACATTTAGTTTGAGCTCCCCAGGTTTCTTCCAGGTGCCAATTTATCTAAAATATTAGGACAGCTGGGACACAGCAGGGAGGAAAATGAGAGACAGGGCTGACTGTCTTACCAGATGAGTTCTCTTCTTGCTCTTCCAAATGACTTGTATAATATTGGGCATGTCACAACCTTTCTTTATCTCCGTTTATATGCTTTTAAATAGGTAAATTATAAATATTTCAGGGTTTCTGTAGTGGTGGATTTCACACTGAAGTATCTGTCTGAGAACAAATCTAAGGGTGAAAATCACGCTCCATAAACAAATTATTCAGCACTAACAACCCTCTAAAAAAGAACTGATGTGTTTATATTATCAGATGTTAGACCAAGCAGTATTATCTTTTTCGAAGTACCACTGCAAAGTTAATGACTTATCTTTTGTCAACTACTATGTGTCAGGATACTATAATGTCCAATATAACTAGTGTATAAGGTGCTGCTGTGCCTATGCACTTTGGGTACAGATGCACAGAACAGCTATCATCTGCAGTGAAAAAATCTAAAATAAATTCATCATTGCAATGACATCTTTTTAGGTAATATATTAGATAAAACATGCATTTCCTCAGGTGCACTCTAAAGAGTGCATTTAGGGAATTAAATGCATAAGTCCTGCTATTTGGGGATTAAAAAAAAAAAAAAAAAGAACTGACAAGCTGCAAGCATAAATCAATTCAGGGAATACTGAAAACGTATTTTGGCTTGTTTGGTTCCTATCTGGGTTACTGAAGCATAATGAATAAGCATTGCTAACTACTTCATTATCATCAGAGAAGTATGTGAATTCAGGAGAAAAGATCCCGCTAACTGGGATTTTTTCCTATTTGGAAACACGCACACTTTTTCATCTTTACCTTTTTTTTTCTCCCTTTTCTCTCTTCTCACTCTGTCCTATAAGGATGGAAAATTAAACTTGGAAACAAAAAACAAAAAGCAACCCAGACCCTAGAACTAAAACTTAAGAGTTGTGTTTGTTCTCATGGTTTGATTTTGGAAGCTCATTATCAGTGTATATTATAGTCTAGCACCTGCTGTCTTTACTCAGTTTCTTGGCTTGAAAGGCAAGAAATCACATACTTACTGCCACAGAGCTTTGACTAGTATCCAATATTCCTGGTTTCTCCAGGCTTATGCTCTTGCTCATCAGATCGATGTGCTTAAGTGCCCAGTCTCTCCTGAAGGTGAAAAAATGAAGGACAGAACATAAAGGGAGATATTTGAAACCAGAGAGAGAGACATGCAGTATAGAGAGAGGTGAACAAAGTCACTGTCAGTAAATAAAAATTAAAAACACAACAGCAGGAAGATGGCTTTATATCTCCTGTAAATCTGTTCAAAACACAGGAGAGAGAGTAGGCAGTGAGGAGTAAAAGAAGGGATGAGCGATGATTAGAGACGGTTTTAAGGGAGGTGCAACAATATTACATCTGGGTACATCTATGTCCTTGTATGACTGAAAGAGGTGGCAAGGGTTGAGTTAGACTTTGCCTAGCATGGGCGCTGGCTGCAGCACCAGAAACTTTGACTGCAACTGTCTGAAGTGGCTGCATCTTCTGTGTTCACATACAGTGTTGTGACAGAATTGAATGCATTGATGTTTATATATGCACATGTTTACATCTCTCACTCATTCCTTTACTGAGTTTCTGATCCCCAACTAAATATTCATAATATGTATCTTCTTTCTTAAATGCAGTCTGGGTTCACAGATCATTGAAATTAAAATATAAGTAAATAAATACAAATAATATAAAAACTAACTAAAAATATCTAGTCAGGTTCCCATTCTATTTTTAAGATGCTGTGCTGATCTTGCACAATAAGCAATGCTTTGGCAGATAGGATACACAATTAGCTCTTTACAGGAGCAAATAAGGACCAAGTTGTTACCTTTAAGGAGCCACTCTGCTTAAAGGCAATCAACCATTATTCAGCTTGAAACATACAGATGTTAGGATTAAATAACCAAGAAGACATCAATAGCTGAACTAATCACCTTAAGGCTGCCTTTGTAGTCTGTGGAATGAAGGAGTCACTCTTACATGTGACATCAGGACCTGTTGTGTCCTGGAAGTGCATGTTTATTTCATGGACATAAGAAAACTTCAGAGACAGATGCTTGTAATTTTGTTTATGTCAACTGCAAAACACAGACGTTTCTTATGCAGTTAGATTTTTTGATCTCTGTTGCAACTAATGCTGCTGAGCTGTAAGTAAATGGTCTGCTAAACTTATGCAACAAGTTATAAATTTTTAATTATTCATGCAAATAGCTTCTAAGTCTGACCTAACACAATACTGTGAAAAACACTCTGCCCAAATACTGTACTGGTCATTGAAATACGTTGTTGGAATTGGTGCAATTATGTATGTAGTACTACATCTATTTCATGACCCAGGAATTTGATTCCTTGTTTTCTCATTAAATCGTATTGTGTTTATTTATTCATTTGACACATTTATATCTTCATTGTAGTCCTGGTGATGAAAATATTGGTGAAAAACACATAGAAATATCCAGATATTGAGGAATTCAAGCAAGCTAGCTTAGTCATGCAACTATTTAATTGGCATTTACCAGGGTAGATGAACACATTGTATATACACTTCTGCATATGACCACATAAAAAGTAAAATATCAGTAAACAGTTACAGTAGCTTCAAAGGCTGTCACTGGGGCTTTTGGCTCCTCTTTATTCAGGGCCAACTAAAGAGGTCATGTAGGCTATTGCTGTTAGAGAGAGGAAGAATGTTCTGCTGGAGACATCCACAAGGACTATAATAGTGATAGAGAATTGCAGTCTCACAGGCAGGCAATAACACTTTGAAAATAGGATGAGTCTTCCCAAACTTGATACCCATTTGACAGGCAGTAGGCTGGCTTCCTCCAAGCAGTAGGTTGTATGACTTAAACAGAAGGAGGCCTCCTATGGTTCACATAAGTACCATACATCTTTACAATATATCAGACCATACATTGTTCATATACCTAGATGGAACTGGTTCTGTCATCAGTGCAGATTTGGAAATGTCTGAGAAATATTTTAGTTCCTGGCTCAAACACATACCTCTGTGATCTTCACAAAAATTTGTACCTGTAAAATGAAGGGAGCATATCCCATCTTCACAAGAACGTAAGGACAGAGAAATCAGTCAATGACTCAATAACTCAGGTAGTAACAGACACATGCACAGACAGATCTAGCAATGGTTAGCTCAATACTGTTGAAGACCACAAGTACACCAATGCAGTACTGGACATAAAAGTCATAAATAACAATATGTATTGTTATAGGTGTATGTGTGACAAGGGACTCACCCTCCAACCCCAATACCCATTTTATTAACTTAGCATGCATAATTGGCCGTAAATACCTAAAAAATTCTAGAGGGGGTCCAAAAAGCAGCAAATATGATTCATAGTAATAAGTTCTACAAGTTAGGCCCAAAGATTTAAAAATAAGGTGATCTTTGATATAGATACAAATGAATTTAAAATGTTCCATAGTAAGCAGTTCCCACCCAGGGGATGTAAACATATTGCTTCTACAATAACAAAGTGTTTGCCTTGCATCTAGAGCTACTTAAGATTAAAAAAAAGAAACCATAGATTTTATGAAATGCCTTATTAGAAGACATTCACAGGGAGAGAAGGGATGGGGAAACGTGGAAGCTGTGTCAAATGTAGTAAGTTAATATAAACCAAGGAAAATCTATAAGGTTTAAACAAAGCCTAATGCATTATTCATAAAGATCTTTCACACAGAAAGTTTAATTCATCATCCTGTTTACTGTATTTTACAGCATCAATTAGAAAAGAGGGATTCTCCTCCTCTCCAAAGTTAGCAATAGTTTCACAGTAAAAGAATATCTATTATGGCATTTAATAGCTTGATGAGAGATGCATAAAAGTAAATTGGCAAGACTGAAAGAAAATCAGCATGCGAGAAAGAAAAAGCAATTTCTTCATTATGAAACTCATTCAGTTTCCAGTGATTAGATGATAGCTGCCCAATTTTTTTAGTTTACTCATTTTACCTAAGCTGTGACTGTGGGAAGGAGGAATGTGGCAGGAGGATGTTGGTTCCCACCCACTGCCAGTCTTTTCATTTTCCAGTAAAGGGCCAGATAAATTGTGGACAATGGGTTGGGGGAGAGACAAAGAAAAGCACAAAAAGGAATTAAGAAACACATAAGTAAATTTTTGTTTAATCTCTTCATATTAACTACTGCTGTGGACCATACCCAGACTCTATACCTGGGCTACACAGATCTACATAGGCTGTAATTGGATTTTGAGCATTATTAATATGGTTTCTTTAATTGTTTCTGCAAGTTCCAAATATATATCTATGTCTTTTCAGATATATTTTACTGGGCTGGCTATGTAAATATTTTATGCTTACAGATTTGTCTTGTGCTTTTAAAAATGTCCTTCAGCTTTTTTTTTTTTTAATAAATAAATTTATAGGAAAAAGCAATCATGGAGTTAATAATCTTTCAAGCAGCTTAATAAATGTATAGGTTGTGGATAAAAATTAAAAGTAAAAGCTAGACTATAATTAAACACACATTTAATTCTATTTCCTTCTAATAATATTTGAATTAAATATTTCATAGACTTTAGTGCAAAACTTTAATATTAACTTAATAAGTGAATATTAATTTCATACATGTATCGCCGATGATGCAACCAAAGTGTAGCTTATCAGAAGTTCCATGGTAAGATTAACACTTATCAGAAATCAAACAATTCAAATTTCATTTAAGATGCAATTTGTACTTGCTTATTTTTTAATCTTTATAGTTAATTATTAAATTAATAGATAAAAAGTTCATACAAAATGCTAAACTCATTGAGTGAGAGCCTTCTTGCTTGTCTGGAAATCCTGAAATTGGCTTTAGAGGTATTTTTCCAATTGAAGCTTTGGGATCTTATCCTAACATTAACTGTGACTTAAGGGGATAACAAGATAATAAGGAGAAAGTACAGAGAGATGTAATAGAAGTATCATTAACAAGAAAGTACAATTAATGTATCATTAAAATCAAGGAC
The DNA here is from genome assembly GCF_012275295.1 of Melopsittacus undulatus. Lineage (NCBI taxonomy): Eukaryota > Metazoa > Chordata > Aves > Psittaciformes > Psittaculidae > Melopsittacus > Melopsittacus undulatus. The sequence goes on from NC_047528.1 coordinate 98,227,674, forward strand.
ATTATAGCATAGAGTTAGCTATTTCATCAGTGAGTACCAAGGAGTTTAAAGGAGTTTTGTTCAAAGAAAAAAAGTCAGTTGGGAAAGGTACCCTGGGCTAATTTATGGAAGTCAGTAATAATGGGTCCAGCCAAAAAGAAAAATGAAACGATGGTCACGCTTATAAATGATTCAACCCAGTTCCCCTGTTCTCTACACTATAAGTGCAAGTCAAATTAACAATTCACAGAAGCAGGTTAGCACATACAGTCTCAATAGTCTGATGATTTTCTACTGAAAAGTTAGGAATTATGGAATCTCTAAATTATTCTATTCACCTGACTCAACTTAATGATAAATACTGCTATTTAACCAAAAATGACCTAACAAGTCAATTTTAAGTTTTTAATTTAAAATCGAAGTTTCAAAGAACAGCAGAAAAATGGGAACAGTGACAAATCCAATTATTTTGAAGATTCATTGTTATTTGGCAGAACTTCCTTACATTTCAGATTAGAAAAATGAGTATTTTTAAAAAAAAAAAAAACAAAACCAAACCTGTTTTCCCCAGTATTAGTGTAATACTTAGCTTGATTGTTTTTACAGATAAAGCATCCAAATATCTTCATTTGCTTTAGATTACAAAATAAGAAAAGAAAGAGAAAATTCTAGCTAGTGATTTAATTCAAGCCTTAAGGTAACATGGTGCTGGGTATATTATAAATACCTAGATATGTTATTAACTACATCAAAAAGCATCTTCTGCCAAGAAAGGCTGAACAACCTGAAAACCATTTCTGCTGAATCAGCAAGTGATAACAGTTGCATTACATGAGACACACCCTTCTTAGGAGATCTAAAATCAATACTTTCGCTGTGATTTAAGCCTCTGTTTTCTCAACTAACATACTGGAGTTCATAGTTCTACACTAGAAATTAATTTTGTTCACTATGTCTGGGGCTTAAACTGCAGCCACAAAGTTAATGATACGTGATATCACTAATAATTTCTTCTATGAAATGGCAAACTAGCTAAAAAAAATTACATGTTATGATAATTGCCTATGAGGTTAAGAAGAAGAACATTTTGAGACCTTGGCAATTATTCTGTGACTCCTCCTTTACATAAAATTTGGAGGTATCTCTCTTGGAATCACAACTGGCAAATATTGTACTTACTTAATTTGACAGTACCCATTTTGGCATCATTCTCATTTCAAATAAGGAAAAAGCTCCTTCACATTTAAAAGGTATGCACAATGGAGCCTCGTGATAAGAATAACACATCCTTTTATTTTCTGTTCTGATTTGACCCTGTGGGACAGATTCAGAAGGCTGAAGAAATCTGCTTCTTTCTCTACATGCTTTATTTTTTTGCTTTCTATCACCACAAGGCAGAAGCTATTTTCACCCACATTAGCTGTCAGCCTAAAGAAGACATATTTTAACTTTTCTAACTGCTACTAGGGTTTTGTAAAAATATGAATTATTTTTCTTTGCAGCATTTATTTATTTAAAGTACTGTACTGATACTAAAGTACTGCAGGAAATTTTAGTATATTTAATTACTCAGATATAACATTCAACACAATGTCATGCAACAATTTTATGGCTTTACCCTAGCCCTATCTGAAAAAAGTGAAACTCAGATGTTTCTTCAAGTATAGAGGACAAAGATGACTTAAGAGTTCTTGGCTGGGTTCTCTAGCACAATTACTTCATTTTTCTGCCTGTTAGTCTCTTGAAACCTGGTGTCACAGGGCAAAGCAGTTACCCACCATAGTGCAGGCATGGATTAAAGTTCCAGGTACAAAAATGTTACATGTTACTTTTGTCATCTGAACCTTGAGTATTAGATTCAATAGAATAGAGGCAGTGAAAAGAAAACTGTTGTGCACACAGTGAGTCCAGACCTGGGCATCCTTCTTACAGACACATCCATGGAGCATTTGTCAAAGCAGGACCAAGTACTCTGGCACTTGGTCCTGCTTGACAAGAAGATATCTGGTCATTTTAGCTGGAGTGCCTCTTCATATCATTACAGCTGAGAAAAATCACTCTGATAAGGCATAACAACAGATAAGGCAGTTGATTGTCAATAAGTAGCTTTCCCCTATTTTCAGACAAATTTGGAAAGAAACCAATGTAGCCTGTTAAAGCCCACCCAACAGCCATAAGAAAGTGAACTGGTGCACAGCTGACCTTTACTAAGCACAAAGGAATTATGACAGTTCTAAGAAATAGCTATCTTTAAAAAGGGGAGAAAAAATCTATAGAGGCAGACTTGGTGTATGATTTTAATTATACTATTACATTATCTGCTGGGGGCAGAATCCTGTTCTGCCATTTTTATTCATGATGTACTGATAACTATATTATTGAGGTTGGCCTCTTCCTTTCATTTTCAGAAAGCTTATTCTCTGCACATATTTTAATGAGAGAAAAGCAGACCTGTTTGAAAAACCCAGCTTGATACTTATCATGTTGACAGATAGTATTACTTTGTGGTGATATTATATTGTACTGTTACTAGTAATTGACACTAGAACTGGAGCTTTTGTTTAGCAAAACACACTAGGTGTACCATAGATACCAAGCTTATGATCACTGAAATAAAGCTTGCTTAAGGAAATATTTTAAATAAAATCTACTTTCTGAAAAATCAGGTTAGTAACTAGTCCCATCAGTTTTCAGAATTACTACATTTTACAGATATTATTGTAAGAAAGTGATAAACTTTTCAGATTAAATATTAATCTCTAATAGTCATACAGCTAGTCTATTATACACTTGGGTTCAAAGAATAAATAATTTTAAAATATTAAGATATCTTAAGAATATGTTTATTGCCTTAACCATATCACACACTATGAAGTTGTTCAAATGAATATGATTAGTGAAGAGAGCTCAACTCAATTTAATATTTTTTTCTTATTTTAAAGACGACAGAGCTTTATTTCCTTTTTTTTAATCTCTACTCTTCCTCTGCCTTCCCAGATCTGTGGTTGTGAACCTCCAATTCATGTATAGTCAATAAAATTCACTGATGGGTCCCAGAGACCTCTGTGATATCACAGTGCTAATATGGTAATAATCATTGCCACTCTGGACATATACCTGTAGTTACTCATTTTCTCTCTTAAATGAACACTATATATGAAAGGCCTCAGTGCTAGTGCAACTGTGACTAGTAAGTCTTAATTTGACTAAAGAAAGTCTGATCTTTGGTGTCCCTTTTTTATAATTCCTGTGTCAAATGTAAGGATTCTTAGACAAAAGCAATTTGTCTATGTTATGCTATTTTTCATTATGTTGTTACCTAACAAAAAAAATCACCTAGAAAAATAATAGACTTTATATTATCATTTTAATTTTAATTTCCTATTTCTTTATTTTTCTGGTAAAATATTTCATATGTTTTCCTTTTTTATATGTTGCCCACTGTGATATATGCTCCATCAGTCTGTAATGGTGGTTTTAGGAAAGGCTCTTCAAAAGGTATACTGGAACCTCTCTGAGAGCTGGGTCTTTTATTGGAAGAAATGAGGAAAGGAAGTTATGAATGCTTGTAATCAGAGATCTTTTAATTTCTTCCAGTGCAAAACTAGACCTGTGCAGAAGAAGAAGTGTATCATAAATGGGAATAAATACTCAAAAAGAGAAAAAAGAAACAGACAGGAAGAGTTTTGTTTCAACCACTGCTAATCTATATCTCACAAGAAGAGTTATCTAGATAAACAGACAAACAGGTATTTGAAGACACCAATATATCTCATTCATGTTTTGATCAGCAGGCTTAGCGATGTTAATGCAAAGTAGAAAGTGAGAATGTACAAACCAGATTAAGGGAGAAATGCTAAAGGAATAAAGAAATACAGGTAAGAAAAAAAGGGTGGTTTCAGCAGTTAAAGATCTGTCATAGGTTTCCTGTTATGACTGCAGGATTACTGTAACAGAATATAACCAGGAAGACATTTGGAAAACCCCAGAAAGACTTAAGAAAGTCTGAAAAAAATGAAACTAACTGAAAATACAGATGAAACAGACAGGAGGTAGGAAAGAGAAGGAGAGATGCTGCATGCCTGAATGATGGTAGTGATAAATAAATTCATATGAGTGAGAAACAGGATATTAAAGAAATACAATTAATGCTTTTATCTCATCTATTTGTTCATTAGTGGCTGAGCAACGAAGACAAAAAAAAATGAACTACAATAAGAACTCCTATTTTCTTAAGTATAGCTTTCTTTTAGTCTTGCTTACTGAAAATCCATTTAATTTAAAATATGTATGAAGAAAATGGAAAAGCTATTAGTCTAGAGCCATGCAAAACAAGGTTCAATTTGAAGCACATTTTTTGTGGCCAAATTCCAAAAAGCAGTCGAATGGGATTTACAATGCCAGTGTTGACAGGATCTTAAACATAACAGCATTACATAGCTGCCACCATAACTTTTTGAATAAAGACGGCTGCAGTAAGTTGTAGGTTACAATTAGAACTCATTCATTACTGCTTTCTTCTCAACATTGAAAAGGTTAAGGACTTAGGGATCTCAAAGCCACTAAATTTTCTTTCTGGCTAAACTATCCATAAATGCCACATAAAGGTCCAAGGAACTTTTTTTTTTCTTTTTATGAGGGGTGAATTTTTTTGGTAGAAAAAGATGAAAGGACAAAAAATAAGCAAAACATGACTAGCTGCAACAGACTTGGCTTTCATTTAGCCCAAAGACCTTCTTTAGGTCTTGCGGTATATCTATTCTACAAATACTCAGAAACTATTTATTTATTTATTTACTTACTTATTTTAACCCAACCTAGAAAAGAGCCTGCACTGGTTTTTGGGTTTTGTGTTTTTTTTTTGTTTTGTTTTTACTGTTTTTGTTTTAGCTATTTTGTTAATATATTTGTTTTCTATTTAGAAATCTGAACTGACAAAAAAGCAAGTAAAATGCTGGACAACAATTTAACCTGAATATCACCAGGTTCTGTCTGAGAAGTATCATTTCAGGTGGCTGACTGTCATACACACCTAAGAATCTGAATTTTCCTCAGCTGATTTTGTAAGAACTTAACAATGCATTATGCAACTTAAGAAAACATTAGATGGATATTTTAATGAGATAGAGTTATTCTATTTTGTTGGATTCTGACAATGAATCATCATTTCCTTCATACTACATGCTGCTAGATGCATATCTAGTTGATGGTAATCTGGATCTGGAAAGAAAATGCTTCAGGCTATTCTAACATAAGTCTCGCAATGTGAAAAATAGGTCAGCTGTAAATTTTCCACTATGATTTTGGTTTGGCAAGAGACACTGTGTCAATCTGAATATTGAATTTTATCAGCTTATGATTGTTAAGTAAACCAATGTTCAATTTTTCCACACCCAGTACTGAATTTTCATTTCAGACAGTAAAGTTTTAGGATAAAGCATCCTTAGCAAAAGTAGTGAGTGTCATGTCTGCGCCATGATAACTCATTAGCACTGGAGCCCAGAACAATCAGCAAACTAGCTTCCCTTAGGATACATGTAGAAAACACACTTTGACATAGTTTTCCTGACATGGTTTTCCTGCATATCATTAAATAATTATAAGCAAAATCACTTTCTATATGCTCAATGTAGGAATTAAAAAAAAAACACCACAACCCACCAAAACTACAACTGTTCATAGATTTAAAAATCCTAACGATAGGCAAGGTATCAATGACACTAAATTCTCAAAGGGAATAAATGTGGAGAAAACAGCAAAAAAAAATAAAATCAGAGCTTATAGGCTCCTTGCACTAGCCACCCACTCTATACTATTCTGGGGAAGGCTTCTTCAGTCCATAATACTGTCCAATCTGTTATGATTACTCTGATGTTGTATTTTTGTTGTTTTGTTTTTCTTGGAACCTTCAGATAAGACAATTTTCTATAAACTATTGTTCTAGAAAACTCAATCTGAAGGTATTTCAGGCTTCTAATGTTCTGGTTTTCTAATAGGCTTGAACAATACTGCTCATCTCATAGAGGGTGAGCAGCCACTGTCTAAGGAAATTCAGAAAACAGGTTTTCTTAAGTAAGTGATAGAAGAAGTTTTGGAGCAGAGATTATTTAGGATTATATTTGGGTTGAAAAGTATCATAATGATTATCTATAAAATGTGAAAGTACCAAGTAATGTGGAAGTGCTTCAGAAAGTACTAAGTTATGATAAAAAAATACCATATTAATTCTGCAAGACCTCCCTTTCTCTCATGCCACACAGTTTCACTTTATTATGCATGTCAGAAAGAGGACATTGTTATTGTCGAGAGATATCCCTACAAAACTGTGACCATGATTTTGCCTGACAAAGAATATCTGTTGACACCAGGAGCTGTACAGAAGTCAAAGAAACACTGGGGTTCCTTCCTAGAGGTTACAAGAAAGTACCAGATACTGTAAATATAGCAGTTCTTATGATAATTTGAGATTGATTATGTACAGTACTTAATAATTTCCTAAGTGTATATTATCACTATGAAATTTTTTAAAAAGTGTTATACACTGCCAGTCATTTTTGCCAGTATTTTGAGGTCTGAAGAAAACACAGAGAGAAAACAAACAAAGAAACCTCACATAGATCTAAAAATCAAGCAATGAAATTACAACAAGTTTCTTCCTCAATTGTAAGAACATAATCAAAAGTCACCAAGATGGGAAAAACAAAGTGCTTCTCTTCACAAAGCCAGTATGGAGCCAAAGACAGCATATCTGCTGAGAAGAACTTCAGTTTATGGCATGTTTGCACATCTCCAGATTTGGGTTCTTTTTGGTTAATGAAGTTTGTTTTGTAAAATTCTCAGTCATTTGGGGTAAGTGTGCAACATACCAATCTGTAAAACCAGACAAGCTCATGAGTAGCAAAACCTAGATAAAAAATAATAGAATGCATTCCCTATTTCAAATACCATAGTATCTACTGCAAGATACCAGAAGACAAAATTTTAACTTGCCACGAGAGAAGCCACAGAGTTACGTATCAAATCCAAAGGTACTTTCTATCTGACAAAGTAAAAATAATTACATAAATAATTTTTTTTCTGAATAGCCAAATATAAATGTTTTTACAGACTAATGCCTACATGTTATTATTCAATACATTAGCTTCAGCAATTCACATTTTTCCCACGGTTGTAGCACTATATGTGACAGTGATTTAACAAAACTTCTCGTTATAAGACAGAATAGCTGAATTGAGCTACTGCTATGTCAGTTTAATTGCCCAGATTTGTAAATGTTGTACACCTTGTTACTCAAGTCAGCTGTAGCAAGCTACCTGTGAACCATCAGCTTTGCCAAAAGGTATAATGTAACAGGGATTTAATTGCTTTCGCCTTTGATGACCTTCACCTGCAAGGAATAGCAACTGTTATTCAAATTATAAGAGAGAGCAGGTACTTAGTGATCTTTCATCTGGAAAAGGATCAAAACTCTAAGTGTTAATTAATCAAATTTCTCAATTTTTCAGCCACTTTTGACTTTACTTGTTCTCCAACACTGCAAGATTCAAAAGCTCTGGAAGAGTCTGCAAGCCTCAGGATCTGTAGTAGTTTTGTGGGTTTTGACAATGTATTGTTTTTTCTTTATAGTGTCAAACCCACTAGTAATTAGAAGGTGACTGTTGACCTAGGTCAGAGGCAAGGAAAGCATTATTGGCTTCAGCTCCATGTTGTTATCCATTTTTGGGTAATGTACTAGGTTTCTGCTATTTCCTAAAAATCAGTCCTCAGAAAAATCACAGAATCACAGAATCCCAAGGGTTGGAAGGGACCTCAAAAGGTCATCTAGTCCAACCCCCCTGCAAGAGCAGGGTAACCTAGAGTACATCACATAGGAACTTGTCCAGGCGGGCCTTGAATATCTCCAATGTAGGAGACTCCACAACCCCCCTGGGCAACCTGTTCCAGTGCTCTGTCACTCTTACAGTAAAGAAGTTCTTCCTGATGTTAACATGGAACCTCCTATGCTCCAGTTTACACCCATTGCCCCTTGTCCTATCACTGGATATCACTGAAAAAAGCCTAGCTCCATCATCCTGACACCCACTCTTTACATATTTGTAAACACTGATGAGGTCACCCCTCAGTCTCCTCCAAGCTAAAGAGACCCAGCTCCCTTAGCCTCTCCTCATAAGGGAGTTGTTCCACTCCCTTAATCATCTTTGTGGCTCTGCGCTGGACACTTTCAAGCAATTCCCTGTCCTTCTTGAACTGAGGGGCCCAGAACTGGATGCAATATTCCAGATGCGGTCTCACCAAGGCAGAGTAGAGGGCGAGGAAATTAAGTATCCCTAGGATCTGTGCACTGAATTGGTGGTTAGGTGTCCTGAGAAGCCATTTCTCCACAGAAAACACATTATAGCAGACTGTCAGAACAATCCCAGTTGCTAAAAGTTATGGTACATGTTCTCCTTATCACTAAGGTTTGTAATCCTGTCCATTGTCATTGCTAATAGTAGGCCATAAGCCCTGTACTTAATTTGCAAGGCCTCAGCATTGAGTTTTGTCAGTCTTCTGTGTGAACCTTTCTTGACCTACCCACAGCTTCATTGTACTTGGTTTAGTTGTGACAGGTTTCTCTAGTTGACCAGGCATCCATGGCAGTTTGTCCTACTTCTGTTTATCCTTACAGGATACAACTGCAGGTTTTTATAGGAAACAGCAACAGTTACTTTGTTCAGAACAAGATATTTATGACTAATACAGTGTAGGGAAATATAGTCCTGTTAAGACAGAGAAGAAGCAGAAAGGTTTAAAAGTGCATTACCAAACCTATAAAAAATTACCCAAAGTGGATTCTAGACCAAGGAAAAAGCATCTATCAGCATCATATGCCTGACAGTAAAGGACTCCAGATACTAAGAACCCCCCCAGCATCCTCCCTTTTACACCCCCCTCTCAGCACCAGCATGAACTCCCCACCCTCAGGACCCAGAAGAGTATGGGAGGATAAGCATAGCTTCCCATAGGGTAGAAACTGAGAAATGCACATATAACAAATTTAACTGCATCATTTTTCTTTCCCTTTCTGTAATTATTACATCTGGACTAAGAATGATTAAACTTAACTTTGCAGTTATACTAACAATAAATTCTTGGCTTTACTTACATAGAAGTGTGCTTCCTCCTTGCCCATAAACAAGTATAAGCAGATGAAATCTTGACTCCATGGAAAAATATATAGAAATAATTTCCACTGAACTCATTAGACTCAAAATTTCAGTGTATTTCTTTGTGTTTAGAGACTATACATGTATTTTTATTAAATTTGAAATTATTTGGGGAATGTCACTGCTTTTAGCAATCTAATAATTTCTGGATTTTAAAATAAGAGTTTTGTTCAAAAAAAGCTCTCCAGAAACATTTTTACAGTGATGCCATTTTTTTTTTTTCCATTGGAAATATATTATCTTCATCAAAACTTCTAACTCGGAAAATGTCTCTTGACAAAGCTGGAATTTTTGATCAAAAAGGGATACAGGGGAAAAAAAGGGGGGAAGATACTACTGGCTAATTTGCTATTCTCTTGTGGCTCTCAATCTCTCTTTGGAATTATTCTTCAAAAGGAAAGATTGAGACTACAGTGATCAAAACCCCTCAGCTAAGATATAGAATATTCATGTTCAAATTTCTGTCCCCAAACTTTTTTCATTGTGGCACTGGAAAGATATTTGAAATGCCTAGATTTCACAGAATAAATAAATTCTTAAGAAGAAAACTAAAAATTAGTCCCATAATGCACTACTTACAGCACAAATGAAGTACTTACAGCACCTTTTATATTGACTTGTCACTACAGTGACAGACTAATTTTTAAGGAAAGTTCATCTCCTTTTTTTTATAAAAAGTATGAAAAATAGTCTCCTATGTAATGATAAAAAGTTTCCATGATAAAAATCAAATAGAACAGTTTTGAAAGCAAAGGAAAAGCAGTGAAAAGTGTCTTCCTCTTAACACACACTCATTCCTTTGCCAAAAAAACCCCACAGTTAAAGCTAATTTCACTATGTGGATTATATCAGCTTTGTAAAGCCACTTTCTGAGAACTTAGGAAATGTCCTAACCACCTATGCGTGTTTGCTCTCTCATTTTTCTTGTGTATCTACTTGAAAACAAGCTCTGTCTTGTATAAAAAAAAGAGTTCTGAAATAAAGAACTACAGGTGTAATTTAAAGAAAGGTGATACTGCCCACTACCTGCACAGGTCACCATGCATCAGAACATTTAGGTCGCTATCACACACCTGCACACCAGAAACATTGGTGGCAGCAAGTTGTCATGGGAGGTCGATTACTGAGAGATCTCTTTCCAGAACAGAGATGGCTGACAGTCAGTACATTTTTCTTTGTAAGGCAGAAGTAAAGTTAAAAATACTTAACCACACAAATGATTTACTGTTTACACTACTTTGTTACACAGGAGATCTTTTTAGGAAAAATGAAAACTGGTTCAAACCAGGAAATTCCTTTTAGCTCATGGGAAAAAACCCAATCCCAAAACCACAAATCAAACAAAACAACAAAAACAAAACCAAGAAATAACAAAACCAACCAAACCAACCAAACAAAACAAAAAATCTACAAACCCAAAAAACACCAAACACAAAATCAATCAAAGAACCCGCCATGGAAATCTGAACAGTGTAACCAAATTCTGCTAAAAAACCAGTGCTCTTAATGCGTGCTGGTAGTCTATGTCAAATACATTTACATCTATCTGCATACCACTATGTGTACTATTTTGCCTCTTTCATATACACTAAAGTTTTAGGAATGAAAACCTTGACAGAAAGCTTCACATTTATGAACAGAACAGATATAATGGAAGCACTAAATGCAAACTTTCAGAATTAATATAATTTCTAAAATTACATCAGAGAGGATCAAGTACTAATCCGACCTGCAGGTCTTTTCCCAGCTTCCTCAGAATGACTAGCAAGATCTATGCATTACACATTTTGTACTACTGTGCACAGTTTGCACTTCCTTGGAACCTCTGCTGGCAAAAAGGCAGCAAGAACAGCTCTGCAATTGCAATCTGTAGCCCCAGGGCTACAGATAACCATTCTGTTAGCAAGGACAAAAGGCTGCTTAGACCACACACCTCAGGCACTTCAGTTCTTTCTTGGGGTATACAACAGGTTTTTATATTTTTGTGTAATTACAAATATTGCAGACTCTACCGTTCAAGAAGATTTATCTGAATGAAGCAGCTTCAAATAAACCTTAACCATATCTCTTAATGGGGGTGCAGACTTTTTCCCCTTTCAGTAGATTTATTTAGCAGTCATGTCAAGGCCTAAAACCTTATAGAAGAACAGTAGAAAATAGTTTTCAGGTGGCTATTTACTAAGAAACCAAGATAGGACTGAGCTGTATGTATAGAGTACCACAGTCCTGATTCTCTTCACATTCTGCGGTTTTGAAAACTTATGCTACTGAATTAAACATTGGATACACACGGATATGAGCAGCAGCAGCAGTACGATTCTTACTGTGCCCTTTTTGCACATTCCTTCAGCAAAAATAAAATAACCAACTAATTAGAGAGATGATTTTATGAGAGCTATGGAGTGTTGCTGCAGATATTTTATTTCAAAGTTCACCTATAATGCCATTTATAGATCATTTTATAGGTCGTTTATAGGTTATTTTATAGATTTTTATTGCAACTTAGAAGAATGAAAAAAGTAAAAAGAAAGCTCTTTTTGTCACTGAGTGTCAAATAAGTTTGCTTGAGAATGTATTTGAGTGGCACGCAGAACAAACAGTTACAGAAAAACTTCTCGTAGCACTAGGCAAAATAATTAATAATCCCTTACTGTTCTTTTATTTCCACTTCAAAAAATTTGCTACTTAAGAGTTTTGCAGAAAATACTTTCATGTCGTAAGTAACTGCAATTCTGGAGAAGAAACAAGAGGATTGGGAAAAAAAAAATACACTTGTTTACTTTAGAGTCCAAAGAAATTGCTCCATTATTTTAATATGTCACTTTATTTTTTACATGAATGGTTCTTATTGAAGTCCCAGCTATGTAACTTATAGAAATTAGAGTGATAGCAAATCTTTCAATGGCTAATGCTTTTAATATTTCCTTTTACTGCTAAAGTGATGTAAAAACACAGCCTATTGACATGTATACTAACATCTTCAGCATACCATATAGTAAGTTTAATAATAATAATGTCTACAGTCTTCTCATTTTTCTGGGGTATGATCTATGTTTGTCATAATCCAGAATGTAGATTATTTTGGACTCTGTCAAAAATCAAGGCTGAGATATTCCTGACTGATATCTAGATAAGGAGAGAAAAGTAGGCATCCTTCCTTTTTCTGATTTCTGAGTTGGGAGAAAAATAATTGGGTTATTCTGAGGGCTGTTAGATGGTGCAGTTAAAGTGATATATTTATCATGTAAGAGCTTTCAGTATATGTGTTTTCTTTGCAGAAGTATTTACAGTGTGTTTTCCAGATAAGCTGGATCTTTGAAATTCAGTTGAAGTCAAGAGGAGATGGTGATATTGGGAAAGCAGGCTCAAGTCAAATGTGCAGTATATGCAGAAGTATATATATCAGTGTAATAAGGGCAGCAGTAAGTTGGTAAGGAATAAAAATAACTGTTTATTCTCAGAACTTCAGGCAATATAATTCCATCTCAAAACCTTCTTTTGACAATAGAATCCCTATATACTAGCTAGGACTACTTTTGACAAGAGTAATTTTGTATGCTATCACATCCAGTCTCAACTGTTTTCCTCCAAATTTCTAAACACAGGTGATGGAAAGATCTACTTATGCAGCTTCTCAGTTTTTCAGGCTACGTTTTCTCATTGAATAACCTCTACTTTGATTTACCTGTTGATTTGTTCTCTACAGGAATCTTTGGAAATAGTATTGCCTTGATAGACAGCTACCACTCTTGGGGAATTCTTATTACAAATATAATAAAAAAATGTGATGATCTGATCTGTTCATCTTCAACTTGAAATGTACAGACTAATTAAACAAAACTTCTTTTCCACAGGCAAGCCAGCTTGAAAAGTAAATAAATCCCTTATTTAAGTGTTATATTCCACAGATATTGAAATTTTATATACCACATATACCTTTTGTAGGGAGAATACTAATTCCATAATATTTATAAAAAAGTACGTTTATAAAGTCAAATAAAAATTTTAGCAATCACAATACAGACACTTAAAATTATAAATTATTTGCATTAGAATTGCCATTGAAGTTCTGCATGCATAGTTTCTTTTTTCTTGCTTTGTTTCTGCTACAATAGGTTCCCATACACTGTTATATATTTTTGCAATGTTTAAAATGTTCAAATACGGCTGACATTGTAAATCTTATGGGGAAAATGAAATCAGCTTCTAAGTGGGTGCTAGAATAAAAGGATCATAATTTCCATTGATTTATGTCTTTCAGTCAATTGACTTTAAGAAGTTATGATTAGAGCTTATCCTGAATGAAGAACATTTCTAAGAGCACTTGGTGTGGGTGAATTCCCTAGTAACGAAGAAAGAATGCTCCCATGATATGTGGGAGGAGAAAACATCCACTTACAAAGCTTTTTAAATACACTTTTTCTATTAAATTTGTGAATATTCAATGTTTGCAATACTTCTTTTCCCTTTGAGTTCAGACGTTAAAGGGAAGTAACTGACAGACAGCCATCGTGTTATGTGACTTTGTAAATTTAATGAAATTCTTTCAGGGGTGAAGTAGAAGCTGAAGAGGACATTTCAAGGACACCACATTTTGGACTTTGAAAGCTGAATTCCAGTGTATCCCAATTCAAGCCAAGTTCCTTTGCTACATGGTTAAAACCCCCCAAAACCATGTAATCCCCCAAAAAGTAACTTCTGCCCCCCCCCCGCCCTGCCAACTCCATTCCATGTAGCTTTGGAAATTTAGAGTGTTTGGCACTTCTTTTGACATGGTGCAATCTAATTTTTAGGCTTGTTTCTCGTTTTCACTCTCTAAGTTCATATTTTCAATAACACTTGTTCACAACTTGTTTGTTAAGAAATTGCATCTTCTCAAGCTGTCTTATATAATGAGATTTGGGCTAGATGGTCCCTCAGGAAGTTCCTGGTCCAATCTCCTGTCCAAAGCTGTGTCAGCGTTGGAGTCAGGCCAGGCCGCTCAGGGCTTTGGCCAGCCAAGTCTTGAAAGCCTCCAAGGATTTAGACTGCACAAGCTCCAGAGAGAAAATGTATATTTCAGTACATCACAAAATGCAGGTTTGGATACCATTTGGTACAACCCAAATGCCAGAAACTACTGGTTCAGAAAAAAGAGCAGAAAAGTATATCTCATTAGCCATAATGGACATTTATGCAAGTGTAATATTTAGCAGAACTAAGTGAAAGCTTGGCAAATTTAAGCTCTGGATAAATTAAGCTATAATAGTAACCGATTAACTTTAGAAAAGGTATACAAAAAGCACCGTATTCTCTACAAAACTGAGGTGTCTAGGCTTTGATACACTTTCCAATGGGCTAAAAAATATTTATGCAGGGCAGGTAGATGAAGAAACTGGCAGACACCGTATTTTTACATTTGCCTTGTTTGGACAAGCATTTTTGTTCAAAATACTGTATTTTTCCTTCCAAAGGTTCCAGCTGTGGTTTTGTACCAAGTTTAAGATGTGAAAACCACTGGATATGACAGCAATATGGTTGTGATGCTGTCTTGATTTATATTGTTTTCATATCATCATTATCATCCTGAGACAGTGTGTCGTAACTTCTGAAATGATTTCAGAGAATGGTACATTGTCTGAGAAGGAAAGCAAGGCAGCTTTCACTGTGATGTGTGCTGCTGTAGCAAGACTGTGTGGGCAGTAAATGCAGTAGAGCTATGAAACAAATGAAACAGGTTTATAGTCAGCAATAGGAAGAACAGTTTCCCCTCTCTTTCCACATCCACTCCCCATGAATATAATTTTGGATTGGAGACAATTAAACTGAGGAAACCTCATCCCACTAGCTGTGTTGAAGATCCTATTTCATATCACCATATCCAGATGTCCATTGCCAAAAACCGCCATTCAAAACCTAGTGCCCACACCTGTGTTTGTGTGTACATTATCGGATAAACAGAGGTACATTAATAATTCTGGTTTGGTCTTGAAAAATGTACATTCTTAGATTCTCCAACTAGTATATTCTTCTAAGAATGTATTTGATTTGATGAAGTTGGGAGTTAGCCTTTTGTTCTGTAAGACACATTTTCATCCATAACCAGCAAAAATTTAAAAAATAGTCAGTGTCAAACAAATGGCAATAGGCTAAACTAGCTAACAATTACCAGTTTTGTACATGCTAATCTTTAATAGCAGGCCAAGTAAGTTTTTTAGCCTAGATTCACACACACTCATAGCAGTATTAAGCGTTGCTAATCAAGCTCCGAGTTACTCCATTTCTTGGAGAGAATTTGAACAGCCAGCAGGAAACACCCTAAAAATACCCCAGGTCCAAACAAAAGAAAAAGCCATCTAAATAAACAACTGACCAATATGGAGAATTAAATTGGCAAATAAGAAACGCCAGTTGGAGGAACTAATCATTAACCTTTCTGCTCTCCCATACATACGTAAAATTAGAATTCAGTTCCCAAATTGGTTTCTGTCCTTCAAAACATACTACTGTTTGTCATTTCAGTTTGGATATCTGTCTTACACTTTTCTTTTAAATATATGATTACACTAGGGGAATTTGTGGTGTCGTCTGTTTCCGTCATAATGTACTGACTAACTGCTGTGGAATGGACTCAGAGATCAATATGATCAGACAAAAAGACATTTATTGCAAAGCAGTAACTCCTTATATACTGTTGCTTACACACACCTACAGCAATTTGCCATATCATGATTAGATACTTGTCTTGAAGACCCTTAGTGACTAACCTATAATTGGTTAAGCACAGGTGTGAGAACTTGACCTCAAACACTTGCCAACAGTCCACAGTTCTCATAACTCAGTGAATTCCAACTTCTTCTTATCCTGCTTGCTTAATCTTCCTCGGGCCTCTCACGGCCTTACTGTATCTTTCAGAGTTATTCAGAGCTCATGTACCAAATATTCATTCTCCTGTGAGAACACTGTCTCCACAACTAACTACACAGAACTTGAAGCTATCTATATAGAGATGCTTGTCTTTCTCTTTCCAGATTTTTTTTTCTAACATGTTACAGGGAAGAACAACTTGCAGATGTCAGAAAATTCCCAAACACTCTGAAAAGAAGAACAAATATTTTTCATTAGTAATTTGATTTGTGAGTGGGCTCCATGATGCTTTTTGTGCATTGGACACAAAGCAAAGAAATAAACCACTGTTCTTTGTGTAAGATGGGCACAAAACAGAATGAAACCTAATTTCCTACATTATAGTACGTGCTGCTCAACTCATTAGCTTTTTTCAATGGCATATAGGAAACAGGAGACCTGGTATCTTGACTATTCCATAATTGCATGCTGGATTGTATTTCATTAAAAAATAAGCAAGAAAAAGAAAGTTTCATGAGAATTTCTGATGTTTGATAACAAATGGATATTAAAATCCTAATAAATATTTGAAAGAATATTCTAAATAAACCATTGTATTTTCAGTAATAATGTAAGTTCATTTCTACACAGGCTATACTTAAAAATCTGTTCTGTAGACTAAGAAAACATTAAAACAAGAGAAAAACTTAAAACAGTCATTGGCAATTGTTATAATAAGATATCCAAAAGTACGACTGAGAATTTTACAATGCTTTTAGTTTTTAAAGATACGTAAACAAACAAAAAAGTAAACCAGCATATGTTTATACATTAATATTTTGTATATGCAGGGTATTACATTAGTTCAAAATTTAAGACTGGTGAGATGTCACATTAACACATCTATTTCACAAATAAATGGAGCAATGCCGTGCTGCCAATGGCAAAATAATGGTTAAGCTAGAACACTAATCTTACTCATGTTTAACCCATTAATACCAACATTCATTTCCCATGTTAGAAAAAAAAACATCTCAGACATTCTACTGTGCTTAATTTATTTTTAATGAGAGACTTTTTTCCCATTTCAGAGTTATTGATAAGTATCTATTCAATTTTGGAAAGTGTTATCTATTTTATATAAAGAAAGAGAAAAAAGGAAGGAAAGAAAAGCAGACAAAAATTAAAAAGAAGGCACCAGGAAAATAAAATCAACAGCCATAATAATTTGAAGATAAATTTCAGATGTACTTCTCTGTATAGCTTCTGAGGCAGTAAAGATTTTTTTTCAAAAGTGGTTTCTCCACTGCTTGTAATATTAATCAATTCCTTTCATTATACGTGATAGCAGAATTATTAACTTAGACACTTCTAAACCGTATAACTGTTCCCTTAGGAAAAGTATCTGAGGCACTGAGTGCAATCTGAGAATTGAGTTCTCTTTTTTTATTCCTCTGCCAGGGAGTTTTACACCACAAGGATTAACCTTATAATGGGACAAGTGCTGGCAACTCCTGAAGCATTTGCCACTCTTCTATGTAAGCTACACCATTTTGGCCCCAGAAATGATCATCACAAAGTCCCTAGGGATGTAGAAATACGCAACTGACATGGAAACAAGGCTTCTCCTTCAGGTTCCTGTACTGGCATTAGTCCCTGCTATGCTGACAAAGTAGGGTACAGGTGGAATAGAGACGCACTACCTCTATACATTTCCTAAGAGCACTTGTAATCTGCACTCCAGAATATATTTTCCTCAGCTGCATTTTCAGTTTTATTTCAAACTTTCTGACAAATAGTACTTTTTTCAATCAATTTTCTTCCTAACTCAGCACATTACCACTACTCTTCAGTTTTGGTATATCAATTGGAATGGTAGTATTTAAGGCTATTAAAATTACATGTTATTTACAGGTCAATGCTATTATCACTGTTATGCCTTGCATGATTATATCTGTCTTCCTCACTAATACAAAATGAAACATGAATTTTACATGAATTCAAATATAAACTCAAGCTTGGTTAAAAAAAAACCAAGTAGCTCTCTAGGGTAATCCAGCAACAAACACCATCTGCTATTCTTCTCAGCTGAGAAGCATAGCATCATATTCCTGAAATTTTCATGATTGTCAGTGTCCATGGATAATTACCTAAAAAAAAATTTGCGTGATACATGTACATTATAAGTGCTTTAATTTCACTAATACCACGAGAAAAAATAAACCCAACCCTTTTAACTATGCCAAATTTTCAGAAAAAATATCTTAATCTTACAAAAACTTCTTCAACTTGAAGTAACTGCAAGTGCTACCCTAGGATCTTTCTCTCATTTTCTTTAAGCTATTATTTATTAAAAAGATCATCCCCCACCCCCCAGTATTTTTCTGAATGTATTTCTATATCCAGGTACCCCTGTCAGTAGAAATAGGATAAATTTCCTCACATGTGTATACCTGGCATGCTCTTGAACAGAAAGTTAAGCATTTTTACACACCTACAACTTCCACAAGCTTTCATTTTCTGGCACTAGTCTGCAAATATTCAAAACATATACCTATCATACTTTTTAAAAAAATTCATTTGCTTAAATGATCTACCAAGAATGCCTTACTAAACCTGCCTTTTACCAGACTGCAAGCACTTCTGTTAGAACACTGGGTTTTGGATTTTTTTTAAACCCATAAAGGAAGGCTAGGAAATAAAAAATGTGTATTTCAGCTCCAAAAACTGAGATTGAAGAAAAGCTATTTTTACTTTTAAAATTAAAAGTATTTTTATTCAGATATTAACTCAGTTGCATGACCATGACATTGCTGCCTTTTATAGAATCAATCTGCTTGACTATACCAATTATGTTGCAGACTCACAGAATCACAGAATGGTTGAGGTGGAAGGGACCTCTAGAGGTACCTTTAGGTATTTATACACTTTAGCGTGACCCACCCTGAGCCTTCTCCACTTCAGGCTGAACGGTCACAGATATTTTAGCCTTTCCTCATATGGGAGATGCTGTAGTCCCTTCATCATTTTTGTGGCTTTTCAAAACAGCCATGAGGACTATCTAAGGGCTGAACAAGCTTCAGCGGCCTCTCCACAATGCCCTTCCTGAGACTCTGGAATGCAGCAAACATTCCTGAACAGCAGCTTAGATTGGCCGACCCCCACCCCCCACAGCAGTGAGTCTCCCACTGTAATCTCTCACTCCTTCCCCACAGTGCACAAAGCTTTTTTATCACAAATAATCATGAAATGCTTGAGATACAGAGTTTAATTGGAGTTCTGATTTAACAATCTACCAGTAAAGGCTGACATTGATAAAAAGGGGTGATATGGTAGATATAACCTGTGGCTTAAGAGTACAGAAATTCAGTTGTATTATATTAAAAACATTAGTTACACTTCTACGTGCTACCAGCGGTTGTAAAACACTTCCTATACTTCCTTAAATAACAAGAATTTGAAACACAAGTAAAAGTAAGGTATTTCTGTGACCTCCATTACCGTAATGGTTCCTCTCAGAAGAACTAAGGTCAATAAAGTGTACCCCTATCTCTGCCAGTCCACTGACAGCAGTTATGAGCAACTCCTGTGCCACACACAGTATCACAGATCACTCAGTCCATCTAGCAGTTTCTATTTATTATTTTCTTGTGGCTATGAGAGATAGAAATAGGTGCCACAAACCATGGATTAGGCAAAGTCTATATAGGGAATTTCATTGAATCCTTTGTACACTCTTTCTGGCTCAGTGACTACTTACCCTCCCAGGTATAAAACTGTGATAGATGTAACTGAGGTAAATGCCACTCCAGAGTAATATGAAGCCTAGTATGCATCCAGCTACTCAGAGAGGACTGGATTTAAGCTCTCAAAAAGGAAAGAAGCCATGTGAATTGATTCCAGGTCTTATGTGACTCATCTAACTTGTAGAATTTTATGGAGTGAGACAAGGGCATAATCCCTTGGCTCCAAACCCACATAGTAGAAATCAAAGTTCTGTTAATCACGCTCACTTTCTGCAGTTAAATCCAACTTGTATACACTTCAGAGTGGAAGTACATATATAGATTGAAAGGTAGGGTTTTTCCTGTCATTAGGATATATTTTTAGGTAATTAATAGAGAGAAGTAGGTGTTCCAAAGCACTTAAACTGGCATTCTTAAGCTTAGATGATGTGCATATTGGCCTAACTGTACTCTAGGAATTCCACTGCTAGTGTTTTTGAAAAATGGGACAAGGAGTGGATTGCCTGGACTTGTAAACATTGTGAAGATCTGCACATGTAGATGGAGCTATAAATAGAAAAATAAGGGGGGAAAGAAGAAAGTAGAGAGAATATGAAACAATAGGGTAGATATGGATTTGAGTATAAGGTGGCAAAAAAATACACATATATAAGTATACATAGGAGTTACATGATATGTTTGGTTGCATCCAGATGTAATATAACATAGATCATTTACATGAATAATCTTTTTAGAGCTAACCAAAAAGAATTGTTGAAGATTAACAACAAAAAGAAAAGTAAATGAGGATAGGAATAGCAAAAGAGTCTGTGTTTTTAAATATTCAGAGATGCTTTCAGAGTTGAATCTTATCATTAATAAAAAAATACATGTCTTATTCTATATTTAATTTATCAATAATTCCTATACAAAGTCAAGATAAGGTTTAGAAGGTCACAGTTTTTAAGATCTTATCTCGATAGAGAGTTAATTTTTCATAAACTCTTGGGATATTTTTTGTCCAAATTATAATACCCAGTGATCATATAGCACAATCTCTACTTTGAGTTATCTGGCCAGTTGGTGCAAATTCTCAAACAGGCTTTTAAAATAAATTAAATTCTTTCTGTTATTTCACTATGAGTAAGGTTCATGCACATTTTTTGTACTAGGTTGGCAGTCTTCCAATTACTTTCCTGCATTGTCTATATTATTCTAGCATTTCAGATTATAACTCTTCTGCTCTGGAGCTGACTGGACAAAGCTGGTTGTGGACCATTTGCCTTTGCACCTTCCAAGAAACAAATACCTTACTAATATGACTGGGAAGAGAATAGTACGCGAGCATAACAACAGCCTCTACAGTAAAAAAGCTTACAACAGCAGACATGGGTAAAAAGTATATTCTCTAGACTGTATTCAATGTAGCAAACACCAAGAATCTCAGACAGATTTTGGTCATGAGATTTTGTTTTCTTTCCCCTCTTATTTTACTCTGACAACACTCCAGATAGCTGCAGTATAAGGAGGAGTTGACTAAAAGATCATTTTTCCAGAGGCCACCAGCATACTTCACTTTCTGCAAGATAGCGCTTAGAGTGAATGCCAGCATAGCCCAGTGATTTAGGAAGATCTTCCATTCACCATTGTCTAAAATGGTACCTGGGAGACTGTTAACAGATAGCTAAGATTACTATAGGTCTGTTACCTCTTCCAATTATTAATATATCTTGAATTCCCCATGACACATACTGGGTGCCGAGAAAGAGCTGTGGTGGGTTGACCATGTCTGGAAATCAGGTGCCCACTAAGCCAATCTATCACTCCCTTCCTCGGTAAGATGGAGGGGTGGGGATGGGGAGAATAAGGTGGAAAAAAAACCTAATGGGTCAAGATAAAGGCAGTTTAATAAAGCAAAAGAAAAGGCCATCTGTAGAAGCAAAGGAAAACGCAATATTTATTCACTACTTCTTATCAGCAGATGATGTCCAGCCACTTGCCAGGAGGTAAGGCTTCAGTACGTGTAGTGGTTGCTCTGGAAGACAAATACTATAATAACAAATGTCCCACCCCCTTCAACTTTCTTTTAGGTTTTATTGCTAAGCAGGTCATGCATGGTGTGGAGTAACCCTGTTGTCAGTTTGGGTTAGCTCTCCTGAGTATGTCTCATACCAAGATCTTGCCCATCCCCCAGCTTTCTGATGAGGGAGAGAATGCTGGAGAGACAGCCTAGATGATGTGCGAGCACTGTTCAGCAGCAGCCAAAACACTGGTGTGTGTTATCAACACCTTTCTAGCTACCAATACAAACTCCAGGACTATGAGGGCTGCTATGGGGAAAATTACCTCCATCTCAAGCACACCCAATACACCACATAAAATTAATACAACCATTTGGGGTTTCTCCCTATGCTGTCAACTTACTCTAGCCACTTTCCTGCAGTGTCAAACCTGGGTTTAGCTGTTTACAATTAAGAAAAGTCTCTCATGTAAAAATTCCTTGTTATATAATACAATAAAAATACAGCAACGTAAAAGACATTTTAGCTCTCTCTGTATTTTCAGAAATTCTTATTCTCATTCTTGTTTATTCTCATTCCTAGGTTTAGTGTTACTCAGAGAAACACCAATACATCAAGGTTCTCAGATATTTGCCTGACTTACAAAAGTTTATTATTAATTCTAAGATACAGGACTGTCACTGCAGGACTATGGTGACATGTCTTCTGTGGCTGTATAAAACAAAATTTCAGACTCAGAAACTATCTACTGTTGTCTGAGTGTGACAGAACAGTGACATGTCTTCCTTGTCAGTTCCTGAGATCTGTAGATCCCCAGCATTCCATGACAATACATACCATGACATTGTTGCTACTTCTTTACCCTTTGAATGCATGAACAACCACCTCCTTCCAGTTGCTTATATCACATATCTGATAAAAGTACCTCCCAGCCCATTGCAGAAGGAATCCCAAACCATTAAATGTATTAAAGGTCTTTTCCAGCCTAAATGAATGATGTTATTTCCTAATTCTGTCCCACTTTTCCTTATCATACAACTTCTACCCATGCACTATGATCTCTGTGCACCCTTTGCTCAAACCAGTGACATACAGATTCAGTGGTGGTGAAGAGTGTATGAGTGACACACAAGTAGCTCCAAAATTTTCTCTAATAAAGAAAGAAAAAGACATTACTTGAAATAAGTGCTGAGATGCCCAGGAAATTAGGTATCAGATGACTTATCTTCCAGAAGATAATGAGAAGAGATTACGGAAGAAGTGAAACATTTTATCATTGTTCCCATGGAAACTGAAATAGGTGCAATAACAACTTTTTAAATTTCATCAACTTTTCTAAGAACATAAAGTTAAATCCTTCTAACAGCTAAGGCCAAAACCCTCCTGGGCTAGTCGTAATAGTGTTCAGTCAACCTCAGTGGTCAACTTTCCAGTCTATGCCTAAGAAGAAGAACAGAGGAGCCTTGCTATGAGGCAAGAGACAAGTAATAAAGGAGAAAGACAGTATGAAAAAGCAGGCCCAAGCCAATCATTTTGCTGGAGATTGTCCTAAAGTATTTTTACAAGCACAACTACCAGTATGGTCAGAACAAAGCTATATCCTTCATCCTACAGTGAACTTTCTGCAAGCAAGAACTCCTTCCACAGACTTTTGCCTGGAAGCCTGGTACATAGCCCAAGGTGAGGAGAAGGATAAGTTCTGAAACTCCCATCCTGTTTTTCAGCAATGACGTTTCCACTAGGCACGAAACAACTACTATAGCTCTAAGTCGTCACCTTTCTGCATGGAAGCCATCACCAAGTACAACTTCAAAGGCACCATGGATAATGAGCTGAACTTCAAATAGGGGGATATCCTACAGATTTTGGATGAAGAATGCAAACACAATTGGTACAAGGCAGAACTCAATGAAAAAGATGTCTTCATATCCAGGAACTACATAAAAATAAAACTACATCAGTGATTTTTTGGAAAGGCAGCTCAGACAGACTTTGGTCCTAATTTTTGGAGGGGTTTTCCCCCTCTCCCTCTGATTTTACTCTGACAGCACTCCAGATAGGTGTAACATAGGAAGGAGCTGGATATAAGATAATTTTTTCCAGAGGCCATCAGCATACTTCACTTTCTGCAAGATAGCATTTAGAGTGGGTGCTGACATTGCCCAGTGCCTTAGGGAGATCTTCCATTCACCACTGCCTAAGGTGGCACCTGGGAGACTTGGGAAACAAGATTACTTGGCTCTCTGTTCAAGGGGTAATTTTTGTATGTGTGCCTCTCACTGCTATAAAATTTCAAGAGCGTTGTTTGTTTATAGTGTGTCAATCTGAAGTTTGGCTTGCTTTGTCTTTTTTTATTCTGACAGTTTGTGTATCTAATATCATTAGTACATCCATTGTTTTTTAAAATGGTAATTTTAAAAGAGGCAAGCAAAGTTTTATTAGAAGTTTTCACATTGCCATAGAGGATTAAAAAAAAAAGTATTTGAAATTGCATTGTGGTTTAGGAAGAAAAGTTGAATGTTAGAAGACCTCTGCAGCTAATGTACTGTATAATATGCCATACCACACAAAATACAGTAAGCTGTCATACCCCAGGTTTGACATTACTCAGCATTTTCATGGCTATTAGATATTTCCATTTCCCTCTTAGTCTTTCAAATATACTGCACTGTGATTTTAGAGCTAGTTTAGCTATAGCAAAATAGGCCTTTCATGTATCCAAATGTTCAGTAAAGGATTTAATTAACAAAGGAAGCCAAGAAAAAACTAAATCAGACAGCACAGGACTAAGCTCAGTAACCCTTGTATTCAAAAACCACTGAACACCAAGTTCTGCTGTTGCTTTCTGAAAACCCTCCACGTATTATTTTCCTCTAGTCCATGTTATATTAAGACAGTGAATTTGTGACAGTAGTGAATCCAGAGCAAACAACATAGCCTTGAGGTATCTTGAAGAAACATGTTTCACAGAGCTACAAAGCTAGGGAATGGTCACAGAATCATAGAATAGTTAGGGTTGGAAAAGACCTGAAGATCATCTAGTTCCAACCTCCCTGCAATGGGCAGGGACGCCTCACACTAAACTATGTTACCCAAGGCTCTGTCCAACCTGGCCTTGAACACCACCAGGGATGGAGGATGGAGCATTCACAACCTCCCTGAGCAACCCATTCCAGTGCCTCACCACCCTTACTGTAAAGAACTTCTTCCTTATATCCAATCTAAACTTCCCCTGTTTAAGTTTCCAAGGTGTCCTCATTAAAACCCAAGTATTAAGAACTTATAACAATAAATACACCAAGACATTTTTTTAATTCTTGTGCCTTTGTTGCATTCCTTAAAACTTGGTCTATCACCAAATTCCTTCAAGCACAGGTTCAGAAAAACATCCCTCCACCTCCCTCACCCCGTTCACCAACCCCACCGTAAACAAAGCAGCAAAATTTTATCCGTTGCCATTTTTGTCCTTACACCCAAATACCTTTCTACTACCAACTTTACATCTCAATCAACATATGCAGCCTTCAGTTCATGACTGTCCCAGTATCTTTTTAGGCAGTGTTGTTTTCTACGTGATTACACCTGTTCTCCCCATTCCCACTTCATTCATACAGCTATTTACACGTTCCACCTTACTTTTCCCTGTCTCAAAGGAGCCAAACTTCCTTGTAGAGATCAGTAGCCTAACCGCTTTAATTACTCCTACCAGAGCAGTCAAGAAGCAATAAAATGATAAATGCTTACACTCTAAACTTTAGTCTAAATAGCTGCTTTTCCCAGTTAGATGACACTGCTCTCTGTAATTCCTGAAAGGTCCTTCATAAAAGGAAATCAATGTTAATTAGTTTCAATTAGCAAAGCATGGAGAGAGAGTAGGAAGAGGATACTGTAAAAGTCTATATGAGCTACTATGGGTTTTTTTTTATATTTTTCTTTGGTTTTGGTTGTGGTTTTTTTATTTTGGGTTTGCAGAATCTGGTTGACGTTAATGAGAGCTCCTGATGTGAAGTGACCCTGTTTAACTTTGAATCTGTTACTCTTTGTCCTGTCACTACAGTCCTTAAAGAAGAGGCCTTTGCCAGCATCCCTGTAGGCCCCCTTCAGATACTGGAAGGCTGCTATGAGGTCTCCATGCAGCCTTCTCTTCTCCAGGCTGAACAGCCCCAATTTTCTCAGCCTGTCTTCATTCAGGAGGTGCTCCAGTCTTCTGATCATCCTCGTAGCCCTCCTCTGGACTTCTTCTAACAGTTCCATGTCCTTTCTATGTTGAGGACACCAGAACTGCACACTATACTCCAAGTGAGGACTCATGAGGGCAGAGTAGAGGGGCAGGATCACCTCCTTTGACCTGCTGGTCATGCTCCTTTTGATGCAGACCAGGATATGTTTGGCTTTCTGGGCTGCAAGCACACACTGAAGCTGGCTCATGTTCATTTTCTCATTGACCAACACCCCCAAGTCCTTCTCCGCAGGACTACCATGAATTTCCTTTTTGCCCAACCTGTAGCTGTGCCTGGAATTGCTCTGACCCAGGTGTAGGACCTTGAACTTGGCATGGTTAAACTTCATGAGGTTGGCATCAGCCCACCTCACAAGTGTGTCAAGGTCCCTCTGAATGGCATTCCTTCCCTCTAGCGTATCAACAGAACCACACAGCTTGGTGTCATCGGCAAAATTGCTGAGGGCACACTCAATCCCACTGTCCATGTCATCGACAAAGATATTAAACAAGGCCGGTCCCAACACTGATCCCTGAGGGACACCACTTGTTACTGATCTCCAGCTGGACATTGAACCATTGACCACCACTCTTTGCATGCAGCCATCCAGCCAGTTTTTTATCCACTGAGTGGTCCACCTATCAAATTGGTGTCTCTCCAATTTAGAGACAAGGATGTTGTGTGGGAACAAGGATGTCGTATGGGAACAAGGATGTCCTGTGCCCTTTTGAGAGTCTGCTGATGTCAACAGACATTGACCTAGCTTTTGATCCTCTCCTAAAGCAGCTTCTAATTTCATTACCAGGCTTTAAAAATTTAATGATGATTGCTTCAATCTGTACATATATGATCAGGCAGAAGAGTGTGCTCTTACCAAAATAGTTTTACAGTAAACACAACTAACTAACTTCAAAAATACAGGATTTTGAAGCTTTTGCTATTTTATCAGGGGCTCCAAATAACTTATGCTTTTCCATAATTCAGTCATCCTCTGCAAATGAAAGTATACTAAGAGTTAAGAAAGACTTTGGTTTCATATTTATAATGGATTGCACCTTACCAGGAAAACATTCTCATAATATAATTTCACCTCGTTATTTCAAAGTAATGAAAAATAAATCACATTCCTTTCAATTAATTATTGATATTTATATGGCAGCATAAAGAAACTCAACAACATGCCTTTTAAACATCCTGCAGCCAGAAAACACCCCTTACTTCTTCTGTGAGGCACCAAAACTTTGCCATGGCTGCAACTCCTACATAGTGCCTCTCATAGCTACCTGTCATGTTTTAACCCCAGCCAGCAACCAAGCCCCACACAGCCACTTGCTCACTCCCCAAGTGTTCACTCAGAACAAGAGAGGTGGTGTGTTGTGTGGAGTTACTGGGCACCAAAACCAAGTCAGGTGGAGTCACTGCTGCAATTGCACTTCTTCTCAAGAGGCTTGCCCTCCACTAGTTCACGTGGCTCCTGCTATAATGATTACCAAAAGATGCAACTCAAATCCTGGGTTACAAGAGTTTCATGGTATTTCTATTATGGTGTCCACCCAGATCCCTTTGGACCATAAGGTTTAACATTGTAGGGAACTACTCCCCTTACCCCTACACCAGTTTGGACTTACCTAAGATTGCTGTCCCTCAGGGATGTCCCTGCTCCAAGTGCAGCCTTTCCTGAGCCACAGTATTTTCAAGGGTGTACCTGCTGCTGCAGAGACTTATCCACAGCCACAGTAGCTTGGAGATACATCCGCCCCATTGTGGTCTTATCTATGGGTCACAATGGCTTCAGAGCTGTATCTGCTTCAGTGTGGCCTTACCCACAGCCATGGTCTCTTCAGAAGTAAAAGTGTTCTGCATCAAAACAGATGCAGATCTGTTTTGATCATCTGCAGATGAAGCCTTGGGTGATATGGTTTAGTGTGAGGTGTCCCTGCCCATGGCAGGGAGGTTGGAACTAGATGATCTTAAGGTCCTTTCCAACCCTAACTATTCTATGACTCTATGGCGTCAGCCATGGTTGCAGTTCTGCCAGGGACATATCTGCTCTGTTGTGAGCTTATCCATGACCACATTCTTTGAGTTGTTCCAGCATGACTTTGTGCATAGTCACTGATGCTTCAAGGTGTACCTGCTGCAACATGGTCTTACGCACAGCCACAAGTGTTTTGAAGTGCACATTCTCCCATGTCGACTTGTCATTAGGCCACAATCCCTTCAGATGTATACCTGCTGTGGCATAGATGTAACCATGGTCAGTGATGCTTCAAGGTGTACCTGCTTCGGTGAGGACTTATTCATGGCCACAGATGCTTTAGGGTGTCCTGCTCCCACATGAAGTCATCTGTAGGTCACAGTCCCTTCAACTTGAATTCATTCTGGAGTTGCAGCCTGTCTGGTACGGCAGCGTGGAAATAGCAGTGATGCCATGGCCATCTGCCAGCCCAGGTGCATCTCCATTAATGTTACCAGAATGTTCCCAGGCACAGCAGAGGAAGATGATCAGCAGTACAGCAGCATAGCAAACAGCAAAAACAAAAAGTAGTTGCTAAGGATTACTAGACCCGAAAATACAGTGAGGCTGTCAAACCCCAAGGTAAACAGAGAAGCCTGCTGATTTATAGCTGAACAATAACAGCTATAAATTCCATATAGCACATTTCTATCAAACCTGTTGCTATTTTAAACCCTTTGAGCCCCACACAGGGCCCAAAAAGGGCTGTTGT
This sequence comes from Melopsittacus undulatus, assembly GCF_012275295.1. Taxonomy (NCBI): domain Eukaryota; kingdom Metazoa; phylum Chordata; class Aves; order Psittaciformes; family Psittaculidae; genus Melopsittacus; species Melopsittacus undulatus. Next base: position 98,256,379 of record NC_047528.1, read on the forward strand.
GGTTAACCCCAGCAAGCAACTAAATACAACACAGCTTCTTACTCCACCACTGGTGAGATGAGAGAGAAACAGTAGGAGTGAGAAAACGCATGGGTTTAGATAAAAAAAAAACAATTTAATAGGTAAAGCAAAAACCATATATGCAAGAAAAGCAGACCATGGTATTTGTTCACCACTTCTCAGATGTTCAGCCATCTCCAGGAAAGCAGGACTCCATCACATGTAACAGTTATTTGGGACAGCAAACAGCATCACTCTGAACATCCCAATTCCTTCTTCTAATCCCAGCTTTATATGCTGAGCATGATGCCATAAGTGGAATATCCTTTTGATCAGTAGAGTCAGTTGTCCTGCTGTGTCCCCTCCCAACTCCCTGTGCACCCCCTGCCTACTCGCTGTCAGGGTGGGGTGAGAAGAAAAGGCCTTGGTTCTGTGCAAGCACTGCTCAACAATAACAAAAACATCCCTGTGTTATCAGGACTGTTTTCAGCACAAATGCAAAATATAGCCCCATACCAGTTACTATGAAGAAAATTACCCTAGCCAAAATCAGCATACTACTCTATCCCTTCCAAACTGTCCAGTTACTCTATTTTTTTTTTGTATAAAGGAAAACAAGTCTGAATATAAAGCTGTATTTGATTGCATGATCATTTTACAAACCAGCCAATTAACTGTAAACAAATCCTGATAACATTTATAAGCATGCTTATAATTAATTTGTAGTTACAAGTGGAAGCCAAACAGGTTAAATACCTCCTAGTGCAGTGAAAAATAAATCTAGGATTATTTAAATATCTGTAAACTTTAAATGGAGACATTTCCTTCAACTCTATTCACCACATTATTAATGCTCTAGAGTTTATGAATGAAAGGATTAATAACCAGGTATATTGCCTTACGGTTAGCTGTGAGTCTAGTCACTGGGAAATGAGATTGCAGAGAGAGAAGGAGAAAAAATTAAATAAATCCAATCAAGTGGTGAGTTACCTACAGATTTTGCCTAAATGTTAACACTTCCATTGCAATTGTAGTTCATATGACTACATGACAAATAGAGCAGGATTATGTAAAAACATAGACCTTCTGTATTTTTCTCCACTAAAAAGCAAAAAAAAATTGTATAACTTATTTTTTTAAACAAACTATTTTTCAGCAGTTGGTGAGCGAGCGTGTGTTAATTTGCATGACCTATTATCTCCAGCATCTATTTGTTTGTAGTCTTTGCTTTTAGAAGAATTGGCATTAATTATAAGTATGGAAGTAATTTGAAATGTCAGCTCAGAATTTTACAGCTTGGAACAGCTCATCCTTCAATAATTAAGTCAATAAAATTAACTTAATTTAATTTAAATAGTGATGCTTCTTTTTAGACCTTATGGAGTGATTACAATTAGTATTTCATAATTAGTATTTTATTGATGTCCATACACTGGGTTGCCAGGCATCATCAAGATACACCGATGATTTGAAGTAATTTGATAAACATTCAGAACTGTTGCATTAATGGCATGCCTCCCAATTATGTACTGAGTTAATGAATGCATTTAAATGTTATGGAGATGAATTTAAAGGACAGCTCAACCTTAATTACTATACCATTTCCTCCCTCTTTCCAAACATTCTAATTATAACTTTAGTAGGTATCACCTTTTAAGTATACAAGTATCAGGCTCCTCCGTAAATGCAGAACTATAATATTTATGATTTTTTTTTCAGATGTGTTAACAGTGCTAAAATAACAGAGGGGCATTTTCCTGTAAAATAAAGTCTTCTGGGGACTGGAAAAAGATCTTTTACCAGTCCTTCCTAATTCATATTTAATTTTTTCCAAGACTAACAGACAGGACAGGGCAGAGAGTGCAACTAAGTGAAGCCCTTTCCAGCAGTGTTTTGAGTTTTCCCAAGAGTGGAAGAGTTAGCATCATTAGAAGAGTTAGTGGAAGAGTTAGCATCATTACCCATAAGCAGGATGTTTGAAAGTATGTGCAGACAGGTAGGAGAACTTTTTGCAGCTCTGTTTCAGCATAATTCAGTAACTCTAATGTCAAGGAGACCAGGACTGAATGCTTTGAAATCCATGACTGCCAAAACCCACAATAGTCTCACTCATACATGGAAATTATTTGGCCATAGAAACAATTGTCACTGCACTGCTTTTGCAAGAGAGAGAGTATATTAGTCTTGAACTCAATGAATCCCCTGAAAATTTATTCTCTTGTGTGCACATGCAAACCTATGTTTTAAGGAAAAGCAAAGCAAAATTGCTGTCTCTAAGGGACAGAGATGAATCATCAGATAGCAGATGGCTGATTTATGGTTTCAAATTCTTAACTTTGCCATGTTTAAAAGGACAGCTGATGGAAATGTGCGCCAGGAAACATTCCTATAAAAGTTGACTATGCTTCTAGAACATCCTTTTCTAACTGCAAAACCCACTTTAGCACAGAAAACAGACATTGGAAGAATATGAAGGGTTTTACTGTCAGATATGATGTAGCTTTAAAAAACATATATGGTTTGCACAAATCCCCAGATGCATTATAGTACTGGAAGGAACAGAAATGTGTGATGTCCAAGGAGATTATGACATTACAACCTGTCAAAAGTAGTCTGCTGTGCTTTCCAACCTCTTAACATTTCTTATATCTTTGAGGTCCTGATCGTATACAGAGAGTGTTATCTGCATGAACATAGAGTAAAGGGAAAATTAAATGGCATGGCTTGAGTGGACCTTAAAATTTATGACTTCTTACTCTGTCCAACTCCCTATTACTCTCTCTCCTTTCCCTTATTTGTTTTTTGCTACCTAGTTTCTTACAAAGCCCTCATACATTTTCAAAAAGTACTTTTATTTGATTGTGGGATTATTTTACTGTTTGTTCAATGTATGTTGTAGATAGAAGAGGGCAAAATCAGAGAGAAGAGAGCCATTCCCCACTAGGCAAAGAGCTGTTTATGTCTTACAGTTAAGGTAGTAGAGAACCAAGATACTGCCCCTAAATGAAGATCTAAAATCTAACTATTCCCATCCCTGAACAGCTAATGCAATACTGTCTGTGGTGAGAGACTCTCCCTCCTGTGCTGAAAAGGCAGCGTCTGGAAAACAGACGCCTACACAAGTGATACCAAGAACAGGCAAAGGCAGCAACAATTCAACATCCCACTTCATGTGTCTGCTTCTAATTATGTGCGCATTCACACTGAAGAAGTGGGACGTGTAAAGAAGGTGATCTAATATGAAAAGAAATTTATTGGACTTTACAGGCTTCTCATTGCACTTACATAAATCCTTGTAAATTCATTGTCCATTACATCTGTGCAATTTCTTGGAATGCAGTGAAAAAAGGGCAGATAAATTTATCTTTTATTGTTCGCTATGACAAACATGTTGGGAATTTCTTCTGGTTCAAACACATCCACATGCAAGAGGATTATGTGTGTTCTGGTCCCTTCCCACCAGTCAGGATGTCTTGGATATGCACCACTCAACAGAAATCCGTGGGTATTGTGAAAAACAACAGCTACACTATTCTAACTTTATTGAAAAGATAGGGTAGGAAAAGAGACCTAAATGTAAATTTTTCTAAATTTGAATAGTAATTGCCATTGTGTTCAGCTTCTATTCATAGACTATGCCACAATCCTCAGGAATGCAACAAGAGTAACTTCGATAACACTTGGAAGAAAACATCTATACTTTACACTCCTACATGAAAATTCAATTTGTCTTTCAACATTTTGTGCTCTCTTTAAGAGCTTGTATTTCAGATCAAAAAAGAACATTGCACTTTGCTAACTAGGAGTCTAACAGATGCAACAAAATCACAATCCGAGTATATCCCAAAGACTGAAACGAGAAAATTAGCAAAGGGAACTCTGTTTTCAGAAAGCAAACATACCTGACTTAAAATATTTTGAACTTTTGAGATGGGGGCTAATACTTTTTTTTTATAAAACCAGTACTATGTGGACCAGTGGCACAAGTATTCAGTATAAATGGAATTGCTACACTCAATATAAATGTCAAATGAATGCAGTGTACCGATTTTGGGTTTCAGGTCAGAATTAATTTTAGAAGACATCCATCCCATTTTTCATTAAATACACATTCAGAATACTACATTTGTATATTACTGTAGGACTAGGGTCCTATAGACTGAAAATATTTACTTGTTGCCTTAATCTAAACACAACAGGGGCAAACCAGCAGGTTAAAAGTCAACTGGTTTTTTTTTTGCCATTTCTAAAATCTAGGAATTTTATTAAAGTCAAATAATAATAATAAGTAAAACAAATAAACCTTTCTGGAACATCAAGATCCTAAAAGTTTTGAATTGCAAGAAAATAATGTAAGAAAATTTAATGCAAGCTCTTATAAAGGGGAAAGGGTTTTTTGCTCTTAACTCTTTAACCAAGATGACTTTCTGCACTCAGAAGCACTAAACAATGCATCTGGATGGTCTGGCCAGTTTGTAATATACAACATGGAAGAAAAAAACCCAACAACAACAAGCAAAACTCAAAATAAACCCAAAAGCTGACAGCTATCAGGTCCTCATTGTGTTTCTCTGGTTCCTCTTAACTGCTGACAGATCAATTATAATGCTGTCCTATCATGGAGCAGACTTTCTCATCTTGATACAGGCAACATTTCTCCATTTTAGTACTAGGAACAGCATCTTGGGAGCAGTGCCCTGGGAACTGTATTCTCCGTTACCAACACAGGGCATTCTTAACCCTGTTAAACACTTATTTGCACATTCCTGTTTGTATTGCATTCATACTGATTCTTATTTTTTACAGATCTCTACAGAATTACCTTTTGAATTCAGAATGAAGAATCATCTTATGAACCTCCTGTATTCCATTCTAACACAGGGTTTTTAAATTATCTAACTTGAAGCTAATATTTCCATTAGGTTGAAGTTCATTAATATTCAACAGATTCACATTTATAGATGTAACCCTCTTTAAAAGAACAAAAAAACCCACCCACAGAATTCAGCTCCACAGTTTGGTACAAGCTCCAATCTACCTTCAAATTTTGTGGAACACTATGCAATCAGTTAACCATTCTTGGCTTTATTTTTGTGCTTTTTTTCTTGCAAAACCTGTGTTTTGCCTTGAATCCAGTGTATAAAATCAAAATGTAATAACAAGCTCCATGAACAAAATGTCATTCTGTCTAGCAACTGAAGCTGCAGCACCAGACTGTGCTAACTAGATCACTGACAGTTCAACACTGTCAATAAATGACAGTGTTGGTATGAGTAATGTGTATACTTAAGGTTACATGTAATGGGAATAAAGTGTTTTTCTATTGTCAAAAGTATATAATTTCTGACTCTTCATAGTAGAAGCTTGCTTGATAACTCAGCAGGCTAGCAGACAAGGGTGCTAACAGATAAAGACCAATGCAATGACAGGTGTAGCTGCTACAAATTTCTGGAACGTCATGATATAACTGCGACCTTATTAGAGAAGCAGAGGAGGAAGGGAAAAAAAAAGAACTTTAAGAGGAATTGCCTCAAGCTCAAGTGTGGCAGTACATGTACTGGAGACATTATAATGCTCGTCTCAAATAAATAAGTATGACAGAATAAAACCTGAAGATGCCAGAGAGCTGATGAACAATCATAAAGCCTTGATTTTGTATCACTTCCTCAGCATTAAATCCAACTTAAAAACCTACCAACCCTCCCACAAAAGGGTTTTCCTTAAGTCATTTAAAAAGCGTATGGAGTACCATCTCTATATGTATTCTGGCAGTTTATTGTTGCTGATGATGTTGAAATAGAAGGCCTACTAATGCTAACTAGAGTTTTGGAAGTCATTCTGTTTTCTTACACACGTACACACTGCCCCCAACTTCTTCCGTCAGCTGTTGAGGACATTTGCAGCTACACAGGGAGCAACATAATATTGCCTCTATACTGTTTGTCCTTTACCCAAGGGGAGGAGAGCTAGAAGAGACACATCTCTCAAGAAAAGAGTGTGAAAGTGCCTATGGAAAGTTTAATTTGTTAGAACAGCTGTCCTAGTTATGCCTCTTTCCTGGCTACTGATTTACCCATTATATTGATCTCCCTCAACTTCACTGAGTGAAGTTTTCACACTGTAGTAGCTTGACCTTGGCTGGCTGTCAAACCTCCCACCCAGCCGCTCTTTCACTCTTCAATAGGGCAGAAGTGGGAGAAAATGAGCTGGAAGAGCTCAGGGACTCAGACAAAGGCAGGAAGTTTGTCAGTTGCCACCACAGGCAAAACAGGCTCAATTTGGAGAAAATTTATTTAATTGACTGCCAATTTAAAAAAGAGTTGGATAGCAAAGAAACAAAGAACAAAACGATAAAATATCTCCCCCACTGCTTCCCAGGCTCAACTTCTTTCCTTCATCCCCAACTCTTCTACTTGTCTCCCATCCCTGAGTAGTGCAGGAGACATGGGGAATGGAGACTGGGGCTCACGGGGGTTGGGAGCCATGGGCATATAAGACAACATATCCCTTATCAGATTACATATTATATTTCTTTCCCTTATCTCTGGTGTCAGTTTTTAACAAAACTATACTAAAAGGATATAGCAACAGCTTAAGACCTACACAGGTAGGTCATGTTCAATACTCTTCAAATGTATGCCTTTTCCCTCTGTTAGGAAGTCTTGATAAGTGCAACTGGTAGCAAAATAGGGATCCTTAAAACATTTTCCTCTATCTTTTCTAAGGCTTTTATAAGTAATGTTACTCAATTAGGGGCAAAAGAAAAAGCTTCTCCCACTGCTCAATGAAGTTACTAAGGAAAAACCCTGGGTTTGGAGTAGGCATTGACTATTCTCCCACTGAAGTTAAGCTGAGAGACTTTAATATGATTGCGCTGGCAATACAAAACCAAAAAACCGTACTGGATATCAGGTGCGTTTCTCCTTTGTTCTCACTAAGCAAGTAGTATGTTCTCTATCTAGCAAGTAACACTCTATCCCTCAAAACTGAAAAAAAAGAGGGGGGAAAGACCTTATCCCCTCATTACTGTAATCATCCATGTGTATTCTTTACTACCTTTTGTTAATCTGATGGAATTGACATTAAGCCTTAAACCATCCTCATGAAACTTCAAAGTATCAACAGTTCCCTTTATCAAAAAAAGATAATCTGATACAAACACCAGCCGAAGCCTTCTCTCCCATTTTCGTTGCTTTTGAGCTCTGTGGCATCAAATGTCCACATAAGTCTTATAAGACTGTAGTTTAATTCTGAGCAGGAGAATGTAAAAGGCCCTTATAGAGTTCAGGCTCCTGTTCTGGGGCAGAAGAGAAGGAGAAAGAAATGTTCTTTTATTTTATGGAAGTGTGTATTTTGGGGATGGGTTCATTTGTTTATAAGGTTTTAGTTAAACAAGGACACAACTAGCAGATTACTTGAAAGAAAAGTATCTGTGTATTTAGACAATAGTTGGGAAGTGCTCTTCACTGTTTCCAAGTAGTTCATGACTGCTTAAAAGTAAACAATCCCACACACAAACAACACACAACCCCACATATTCCTGAATCACCCTAAATCATTATTTTCCAGTGAATGAGGAAATCTGAATAAGAAATGAACAGCTCCAGAAAGATATGTGTATTTGGTTTAACTTTTATGAGTTTAGTGTGACAGTTATGCAGGACTAACATTAAGATATAGGAGATAGAAATGAAGAAACAAGACGGAGGTCAGAAGTAGAGTACTAAGTTAGTGACAGAGATTTAAGTAAGCAATACCACATGTGGACATGAGATTTCCCACAGATATTATTAAGGAAGAAACCTGAAATGTGAACCTAGAACCTTGCTATTTACAAGGTCAACCACAAAAAAAAAAAAAGGTGGAGGGAAGTAGAGGGAAACAAGTTTAAAATAAAATGGGAACGAGCTGGCAATATAAATTTAAGGAATCTGATATCAAGAATTGCACAGAGAAGGTATGGATATAGTGTAGATACTTTGGGAAAAAGCTCTTAGAAAACTTTTCACAATGGGTATAAAAGTAGGTAAGTTGAATGGAGGCTGAAAAGAAGCTACAAACATGATTTACGTGCTGAATTCAAAGGACAAAAATTAATAGAGAAGAAAAGTTATTATTTTGCAGCAACAGACAAATGTATTTAAAGAAGAGAAACATCCACCATGCTTGTTCGGTTTTCTAGACTCAAAGAGGCAATAGGATTTAAGGATGAGATTTTCAAATTAGATTTTATTACTTTTAATAATTTTTCAGCACTGATACATGTAACAAGCAGAAACACAAGCATACCTGCCAGATAAGTGTCCTGAGTTCAGCAGTAGCAGTCATTTTTTCTCCTTAGTAGGTGGTGCAGTGCTGTGTTTTTGAGTTTCAGCCTGGGAACAGCACTGATAACACCAATGTTTTTAGTCTGGCAAAGGATTTTGTGAGTCTCATGCTCTGCCAGGAAGGAGGGGAAGCCAGGAGGAAGGAGAGACAGGACACCTGATCCAAACTAGACAAAGAGGTATTTCATACCACAGCACGTCATGCCCAGGATGTAACCGGGAGAGAGCTGGAAGGGCTGGAGAGCTCTGGGGGGATGGAGGAGGTATCGGTGGGTGCTCGGTCGAGCAGGGTGGGGTGAGTTATGGGTCGGTGGCTGGTGAGGTGTTGTATTCTCTTCACTTGCTTTTTGCTTTATCATTATTATTTGTAGTAGTAGTGGCAGTAATGATTTGTGTTATACCTTAGCAATTAAACCATTCTTATCTCAACCCGTGGGTGCTACATTCTTTGGATTCTCCTTCCCAACTCTCCAGGGGTCGGGGGAGCAAAGGGGGGAGAAGTGAACGAGCTGTGCGGGTTTGGTTTTAAACCACGACAGGGACGAACCTCTTTAGAAGACTTTTCTGAGTGAAGTTTATATGTTTACATCATAGAATGTCATGACATAATTTTGATAATGGTACACATTAGTTCTACTAAACTTGTCTGTAATATTCTTTCTAAAAAGAACTTTATGCTCTGAAAGAAAAGTCAAAATCATGCTATTTAGTAGCTGTTAAGAAAGAGATATATTCACAGTGGCATTTTCAAATGAAAGAATATTTCTGTCTTAAACGTAAAAGGAACCACAATCCCTGTGTCTTATGAATCAAACAGAAGGCAAAAAAAAAAAATAATAATCTAGCTTGACACTTGTGTAGGATAGCTTTTTGCTCTACAAACACAGATGAGCAATGAATTCAAAGAGCTCTTTATCTTGTTTCAATCAGATGCCTGATGTAGAAAAACCCCTGCATTTTAATAGTATTATGATTCATATATAGGCAACCCCCTGCAAATTCAAAAGTAACATCATATTTAAAACCACATATTTAAATTTGAAGACTCTGGATTTTGTGATTTGCTTTGATTGTATGCTCTGACTGTGGCTTTTTTCTTTTGTCCAATGTTAATATCTAAAATATACTGTAAAGTGTAAACAGTTTCAAAAGGTTGTGAAACAAACATTCAGTGGCAGCCATCTAGCCTCCTGAGGTGACAGATACATGACGCACAATAGTTGAGTTACACTGAAGATTTTTTAAAGGTTTACAATTGAACCGGTTAATGCAAACTTTACAACATACGATTTAAACAATCTTCAGGGCTCTTGAGTATAGGTCTTTTGGTAAACTTAGCGACTATATGAAAGCATTTACTCCTATGGACATTGCAGGTCCTATCCTTTGCCTAAATTATTTCATTTTGTGGATTACAAATCCATATACAACTGTTCCAAAGGCAATATGAGTCTTTAATGTTGATCCAGTTATTAGGCACATGTCCTAAGCTGACGTGCCTAAATATCATTATGAAATTTTGATTGCATAAAAAAAAGCATTTCTAAATTAAACAGTGTTTTTCATTTCTACAATACCCAAGGGCAATCATTCATGTGTAGACTAATTCTGCTTGTTGACTGTTAACTGCAAATTCAAGCAATGTGTAAGGACATAAAGGGCTTCCAGTAGAGCACTGCCTTTAACTTAACGCATTTAGTTCTTCACCCTTGTAGATCAATATACATTCCCAAGCTTACTTCTTGGATTTACTTTCATATTAATGGTAATAGTACTAGATATAGTGGCTTGCATTAAGCACGCACCTCACTGCCCACAGCTTTATCTCATCCTTGAAATAAACTTCAGTTAGTTAGGGTTAGTATCTGATACTGTGAATGTGCATACTGCTTTTTGATGTGAACATCAAAACAGAAGAATTTTTCTGACTGCAGAAAGTTCATGTACTTACTTATAGAGAATGCATGCACACATAGAGAATATGTGCTAGATTGTAAGTACTTCCTTCCCAGACAACTTGCTGCTGTAGAGAAAACTAAATAACCTGTCACATCAGACCACGTCCATATGAGATATCAATGTTATGCTTGGTGTGTTTTCTCATCAGTTGATCCCCCCTAAGAGTTGATGTTCTTAATATAGATGGGTAAGTTTCAGCAGAGCTCTGTGGAATGGGGAAAAAAACATGGCATGTGCTATGACAAAACTTTTACATAGGTGTTCACTTCAATAATACACAGGATGTCCTTTGTAGAAATGGTAGCACTGAGTGGATTTTGAATAAAAGTGCTAATAGACAAATTATGGATTTTCCCTCCCTCCCTCCTACTAGGGAGCAGTGCCTCAGATGTAAGATCAGGGTTCAGCCTGGATAAAGAAGGTGCAGTTACCAAAGTCACAGCCTGGAAAACGAAGAATACTTTCTTCAAGTGACCAGGGAAATCTGACCCTTACTCAGATTTAGAGACTGCATGCTAATGTTTTTGATAAATTCACATTAAACAATCTTTGAGTGTAAATGTTTATGTTAGGAGACCTCTACAGTCTATCTTAAACTCACATGCATGTTTTTCTGATTAAAAAATATCCCTGAATACATAGCATAGCAAGGTTACTATTTCTTTTTTAATAACCATGTGTTCACACAAATCACCTTTTTTTTCCATTTTTTTAATACTTATTATTGCAAAGGCATGCATCTAGTCCATGGGTGGTAATCGAACTGGAAGGTGATTCAGTTAATCACCTTCAAATACCAACAGTGTACATTATATCTGCAAAGACAGTTCAACTAGAAAAATCCAGAAATAATAAAAAAAAATCCTACCAAACCAAAGCAAGAAACTTCCTATTAAAATACAGGAATTAAACCAAGAAAGTCTTATTTTGCATGTTGAAAGTGCAGGAAATTAAGGTTTCTAGTAATTGTACTGCTCAGTTATTGATCAAATCTGTAATCAGTATTTAAAATGCCTGAATACAAATGCGAAAAACATGGAATGGTATCATGGATTTGAGGTATGTGTGTTTTGATCTTGTTTTTCTTGGTGGTGAGTTTGCTTTTCTAGAGTATGACTAGAAAGTGAAATGAAAGGTAGAGCTTCTTTAATTCAAGTACTTTGAAATTATCCATTATCTTTGAGGATTTCTTTTTGTGTGTGTGTTTTTTAATTATTTCTTGGTTTTGTTGTTGTTTTTAGTTTGGTTTTGGTTTAGTTTTACCCTCAATTAGTTACTTATTAAACGAAGTAGCTTAAAAGATCTCCTTTTTTAATTCCACTGTTTGTGTTTGCCTAATTCTTTGGACACGTGACTTATCTGCATGACCACTAAACATCACTAGGCTTGCCTAATCTTATGGAAATTTTACACACCAGCCACTTTAATAGGGTTTGACTCTAGGATTCTGCTGATCAGCAAGTCAACTGGGAAATTCTATAAATTTCTCTTTATTAATAACCCTACAGCTTGAGCTGTGTGCCTCAAAAGAGAGACCCCAAAGAAACCTCTGGGCAGTTATATCCTTAGAACCTAAGTAACATTGAGGTCTGACGGCTTGTTGCTTCTTAGTGGTTTGATTCGTCCATTTCCTTATTAGGCAGTTATCTTGTTATGCTATATTCAGTGCTTCTATGTCCTGTTTCATATCCTCTTAGGTTGGTTTAAACAGGTTCTGTGGTTAGCTCTTTGTCATGTTGTAATATGGTTGTTACAGGCATGTACCATGGCCTTTAGGCTTTGTCTACTAATGCAGAACTACCGAGATAATTGTTCTTTCCAGAGTAGCTTTGCTTTTGTTATTATTAAAATTCCTGTTATTTGTCATATGGGAGCAGAATTTTTGTAGCATTTAAAATATGAGCACAGCTGAGTACAGCAAGTGTTACACACTGAATACAAACAAACAGTATTAAAAAGATTATTATAAAAAATCAATATCCCATAAAGAATTCATTTTGAACAAGCTCCTAAATCAAGTATCCAGAAGGTAAGCCAAGGCCACACTTCTTGGAGTACTGCTGAAGTATTACCCAATTGTATTTGATGCATTAATTTTAATTGTTCTCACAACTTCTGGACATCAGCTGAAATCCTTCCACTTTGGTACATGTAATAACTGTTATTAATAATTGCACATATAACCCTTTCTGAGGCTAACAAATAATCTAATGTACTTCTATTTTGCAATGTAATTTTAGAGTTGCAAAGCCTCTTCTTGTAATGCTAGTCAGTGGTATTATTGCTGATTTTATTCTACAGTGATATTATTGCTGTAAAATTTCTATTGCTGCTGAAATGTTAACTAAGACCTTTTCTAATTCACTGACTCCCAACCAGGGAAGAAAAAAATCTAGCAAAGAAATAGAATGTGGTTGGCCTCTCTACTAGTGGATTACTGTGTCTGGTCCTATGAACAAGTGTTTGTTACCATGATCCTGATTCCATAGTTAGATTTAAGAACAGAAATATTAGGAATAATGGCTCTTAAGGTTTAAATTCGCTGACAATCTCCTGGTAATTATTGCAAGCTTAATCACCACATGCCCAAACCCACCCATTCCCATCAAGTAAATGCCAATGCATTGGAAAGGTCCCCAGCTATTGCCATTTATTCCCACTTTCATTGGTTATCATCATTAAAGTTGCCCACAGGGGTAGTGTTACTTCATAGGAGCTTAAGCTGACTGGGGTCAGCATGATGTTTTACAGTTTGCATATTTGTTCTTTGCTTCTGGGATTACCACTGTCCATGGCTGTGAGTCAATATAGTCTCAATGGAAAGTAGCATTTGTCCACAAAGTAGTCTGTGATATGTTATTTTGTATGGGGAACCCTAACAGGGGAATGCTCAAAGCTGAGTGACTTGGAGGGTAAGTGCATATCCAACGGCCAGCTTTATTCGTAGCTTCGATTTAGGTGATAGGTTGAAATAGAGATTTTTTTTTCCCTTCCAGTATTAAATTAGGCTGTATGTATTTAGATATTCTCTCTACCCGTGTAATAAGTATGGTTAAGGTTAGTAACTTTACCTATAGAATTTCCATAATTTTCTCAGGCAATTGTAAATCTCACATTCAAGTAGTTCTGGAGAAGAAATTCAAGTGATTTCAGTTTCTAGAGCAGTGGTTGTAGTAGATTCTTCCTCCACTGGGCGCTATTCACCCACTAAATGATGCTCTGACAACTGAACCACATGCAAGTGATGGATCCAAGCTTCCTTTCCTGTAACTTTCACAACAAAGAACATAATAAGGCAGTATGCAGCCTCTCCCACCTGGGTCCCAACTTATAGGAAAATAATTTCATTAAAACTCTATCCCCATTGCTGCAAATCAGGTACCTGTGTCTCCAGAGAGATGGGTTGGTGCCACTGAGCATGACACCCTTGAATACTGAAACTATCTTGCAAATTTAGAACATGCTGTGTTAAATGTTCATTTCCATTAGAGAAGATGGTTTTGGCTGGATTATAAGTTCCTTGTATAGTTAAATATCTCCCAAAAAAGACTTAGGCAAGAAATAGTCCTAAGATAAGTGCTGGTTTAGGGCATTTTGAATGGCCCATAAGGCTAAATTTAATGCTTCTGTCCATTTTAACCCTATATATGTGTAAATTTTATCTATTTTCTGATTAATAATTTTATCTTACTTTCTACCTGCCTGTATGCTTGAAGGTGATAAGCATTGTGCAATCTGTTTTCTATTTTTAAGCTTTTATAAAGTCAGTTGATTATTCTGCTGTGAAATGCAACCTCCTGTCTGATTCAAGAGATTAGGGTACTCTATACCTAGGAATAATTTCTTTAAGGAGAGCTTTTATTACTCCTTCACAATCTGATTTTCTTAATGGGAAAGCCTCCACCCATCCTGATAATTGGTCTGCTATCACTTGCAAATATTTAATCCACATACTGTAGGCATATCAACATGATCTACTTGCAACCCTTGGAATGGGAAAAAAAAGTTCACTGCCAACTTTCCAATTCACACATGGGTTTTAGATTAGTTTATCTGACATGTAGGACAGGCATTAATCATTATTTTAGTGGCTGCATATACACCTTGTGCCACTTATACTTGCTGTACTTGATTAGGCATTGCTTCCACTCTTTCTTGAGCTTTATCATGCAACCATCTGCTTATAGTCATCAAATTTTTTTTTCAGTAAACCAGGTTTCCCTCCTACTACTGCCCATATTGTCTTCATCTCCTACTGTTTTCAATTTTCTCCACTAGCCTTTTACTTCATTTGTCATATTTGGTTGAATGTCCAGTTTTCTTGGATGTTCAACATTGGGCTATGAGCTCTCACCTAAAGTAACTGCCATAACCTTTACTGCAGGCTGACAAGCTGTGGCTTTTGCTACTGCATCAGCTAAGGCATTCCCTTTGCTGATTATAGTAGTATCCCTTGTATGGACTGGTCAGTGAACCACAGTGGTCTCCTTGGAAAGTTGGAAAACAGTGCATCACTTCTCAGAAAATTGCTGGGAGCTACTGAACTCAAGGGACTTAACTGAATTGGGTCTTATCACTCAGTCTCTTTTGACAAATTCCCACAACTGTACAAGGGGTTTTTTATAATTTCTATCCAAATCTCTTCCATTAATTGATATTATAGTGCTTAGTAGATCAAAACTCTACAAAGGCTGCTTCTGTGACAGATACCTGAAGTCTTATATTGAATCTTAGCCCAATTTTTATGGCTACAGCATAATAGAAATGCATTTCTAATCTGTTACTTGTTTGAACCATCCAAATACATAGCCAGCTGCAAGTGCTGACATTTCCTTAGGGGTTAATCATTTAAGAATGAATATTTTCAGTATTCAGTCAGCTTTACTGTCTACCACCAGTCTGCATCTCTATTAGAGCACATTTTCCATCTCCTGCCTCCTTTGTATATTTTAGTTTACATTTAAGTTACTTGGCTTGCATCTCTGTTAGCTTCTTTGTTCTCATCATCTCAGTTGGCACTACTAACTCTTCCCAATTTATGACAAGCTGTGAATGTCATTAACACTATATCCCCCTCCCACCTCCAAAGCAATAATGATGATGATATGCAAATGACTAATTCTATCCTACTGAAGTAATTAAGAGTCTTAACTGATTTCAGAGTTTGGGATTAAGTCCCTGGAGAACACTTGACAAGTTTTTCCACTTTCATACAGGTACTTGAACCCACTGTTTACTTTTTCAGACAACTCTAATACAGGCCACTATTCCACAGTGACTTGCATTAGAGTTTAAAAGGATGTTTCCCCCCACTCTCCCTGATTCATTAAACAAAGAAACCCAAATCAAATCAAAACTGAAACACATTTCTTCTAGACACTGAAATGTGTTGGTACTTTAGGAAGTTTAATTTACAAATGCAAGTGTTTACTGTAAATCAAAGGAGTTGCATGTTAAGAACTCTTGCAATTTCATAAGCATAACTATGAAAACCTAGTGTAATCTGCAAAAATCTGCTGTGTGAACTTCTGCACTTTTCAGTTGGCTCAGGAAGGACTATAAAGTTTTGTGGGTTTGTTGGGTTTTTATTTTGTTGGTTGTTGTTTTTTAAAGCAAAATCCATTCTTTATAAAATTATGGCTATTATGTGACAGTGAAAAAAGTATTGATTTGTAGCGACATGCAGAAACTACAATCCATGCATCTGACGAATAGCACATAAAGAGAGGAGAATCTGTCCATGCTCACTTCATTGCCCAGTTAGACCACAGGAGGAGTCATCTGCCTGGCAATACATTAGCTTGTACATAGATTTCTGTGATGCAACCTTAAGAAGCATGTAATCAAGGAAGAGAAAGAAGAGTATAATGAACATGATCTGCATAATTTCAGAAAGAACACTGAAAAATTCTGAGATTGATCTCACTTTGAAGACCTGTTCACTGACCACAACAGGAACCCAGGATGCCTCACTCAGACACCTACTGTATAATGCTTACCGCCAGGTAAGAGAGAACAAATCCTGTCCTCCTTCCCTTCACCTTTCCAGAATTTAAATTGCTAAGAGGAACAATCAATCTGAGACTTGGCAGCACAGCATAGAAGTTTCAGGCTCTTTTTCCAACTCCACAACACCTACCTGTCTCTATCTGCCAGATCTCACTGTGATGCAGATGCAAGTTAATTGTTTCAGCTAGCTTACCTGATCCGAAATCAAAGCATGTTGCTCAAAATGTTCTTGGCTTGCACAGCACAACTGAAGAGAACATACAGTAGAATTTTTATAATTTAAACACATTGTGTATTTATCATATGATGAAAAGAAATCATGCTACTGTACAAGCAGTCACCACAATGAGAAGACTGTCTATAATTTTTAACTCTCTGAAAATGACTTTGTCAAAAATGCAAGGTAATGAAAGAAAAAAGTGTATGCCTTTTTTGTATACACCAAATATTTTAATTATCCTGGCAGACAAGAAAGCGAGCATTTAATGAATTCAGGCATTTAAATAAATTCTGGAGTAATAAGTGTTTGCCATCACTGCATCTCCATCAGAACTTTTGAATTTACCAAAATAAATATTTTTATGACCTTAATTTCTTGCACATCAATTTATTCAGCCCTTTTGTTTACATCCCACCTTCTACTAGAAATAAACCCCCTAAGTCTCCAGATAGCAGAGCAAGCTAGAAAAGCACTGAGTTCTTTTCCTTTCTTAGCATACCGAGTCCACCCATACTATATCTTGTTTTATTTCCTTCTGATATTAAGGTCTAAATTAATACAAGACTTGCATGCCAGCATGAGCATATTACCTTTTCTCGTTTACAGCATCTATAGATTCATTCCATTCATGATAGTTTTTATTTCCTGAACTCCACAGTTCATCCTATGTTTCAGACATTCCTGTTAGTCTCAAAGCTTCTTGTAGTATTTCCAAAACATCTGCAGTTCATTATGATCACTTGCACAGATCTCATACCAAAGGTTTATCTCAGTTCCTGTACTGTTATAGAGCAGCACCAGGGAAGAGTGGACAGTTGCCCAGAAATAGGACAAAACAGAAGCTTGTTCCTCTAAACACAGTGTGGCCAGAACTGCTCTTCCCTAATGTCCTTTTCCCTGTTTATAGCTTCACTCATCCTTCTCCACCCTTTTTCATCTATGAAGTGGTATCCATACTAACCGTTTCTTGCTTTATTCTCAAACTACAGCTTTCATAACTCCACCTGCTCATGTCTCATACTTTCTCCTAGCCTCTTCTTCTTGTGTTCTTCCTTGTGTCCAAGGAATCTCTTCCTTGTTCCAAGAACTTATTTTCTTGTTTCTATAAAACTGAATTTTGTCCTGTCCTTGAGACATATCAGCATTGCTTGTACTGCCAAGGAACCTTTAGCCAGCAGCATTTCCGAGACCAAGGTTAAGATAGTTCCTCCCATCTTTAAATAAGTGCAGTACTATTACTCAGATCAACAGCATGAGAGGGAATGTGAACAACCTCACAGGGGCTGTTTTCCAGGCAATACCTCCTTCTTGTGCTGGTTGCAAAAACCTCTGCTTCCTCCTCCTGATCTTCAGGTCATTCTCTGACTAGACCTCTGGGTTTTTGCTTTCTCAGGACAGAGGGGAAATAAGGGAGACCACTAAAATAAAGAACAAAAAGAAAACCTCAACCAACCACAAAACCATGAACAAGACAGGCACCTTCCCCCTCTACCTGAAAAAAAAAAAAGTCTACAGACCTATATCCCAAACTGAAGACATCCCCAAATGTTCCACAATCAGCCATGTATACTACTGGAGGTACAGTCTTAAAAGCCTGGGGCAGTCAGTGTTACATATCCAAGATGAGTGTCTGTTAGCTACTTTAGAATTTTTTTCTCTGTGGCTATTTCACACTCCCCAGTCTAAACTGGATACAGTCACTGATAAGCTCAACACAGACAATAGCTTAGAAGAAAGAAAGTGAGGAGGTTAAAAAAAAACACAACAATATTGAAACAAGAAGCTGTGCTTCTGCCACATCTGCACTTGATGTAATGGTGTTGAATTATTCTATGCATGCACCTCTATGCAATAATCACTAGATAATCCCTGTTGCCATCCACAGGAGTCATGCTTCTACAGAGCTGAAATCACAGTAATGGGAAGATGAAAATGATTCATTCAAACAAAAAAGGAGTTTATTCTACCCAGAAGGAAAGCAAGCCTCTTGTTCTAGTGCATTTAGAAAATTATTTTCTGAGAGGAAAAAAAACATGGTTTCCTTTGCCTTAAGTATATTATTCCATCTCGGATACTAAACAATCTACAAACAGAAAGAAGTGGATAATATATCCAGAATGTTACATAACATTTTATCATCTTTATTGAATGTATATTCTCAATAGTAACACTTTGAAATGCTGCAAGGGGGGAAAAGAATATACAAGGACACACTACTGCTGCCAGAAGTGGGTGTTCAGCTCCACTGACTCCGAGCAAGCTGTACCTGCTGATGCCAGCAAGGACTATGACCCCCAGTCACTCTTCGAAGAGAGTAAGAGCGCAGGATACAAAACATGCAAGCATACTTTTCTTTCCATAAGGGCTTTAGCACAATCTGCATGCAGCGTGTGAAATGCAGCAAAATTGTAGCCTACTGAAAGGTTGACAATGTCCTTTTGCTAACCTACTTCTTCAAAGCTATATTCTCTCATCAGCTTATCCATCTTCTAGCCCTCTGCTTGAGGTCTTTGTCCTCTTCCCCTCTTCTCTACTGTGCATTAGAATTGAGCTCTGTAGCTAAGCAGACTTCTCCAGAAGCCAACTGTACAAGCTAATTTTATATTCTTCTGAAAACCCACACCCCAGTGAAATGTGCTTTGAGGTAAATTTGAGGTGCTTTTATGTAGTTTTACTCCTACAGGTTTTTTACTGCTTCTACCACCTCCTTCAGTACTAAATACTTTATTAGGCTGCTGGTGAGTGTGCAGGCTACTCTTGTTCCTTTAACTGCTTATTCTAGAAATGAAAAATGTTAGGACTTGGACATAGTGTAAAAGGCAATGATATTCAGGGCTTGGGGCAGGTAACAAGGAAAATATTGTCAATATAAGAACAGCTACAATAATAAAAACCTCAGATGTTAGTATTGCTGCTAACACTGGTACACTGTGGCTGCAAATACTTAACTTCCCCAAAGTTAAACACTTCAAGGCCTTATTCCAGAATCCTTGCTAACATTATGCAGATGACTATAGGTATCATTCATACATACAAGGATTATTAATATTTACAGAACTTAGACTACTCTTACCACAAATTCTAACATTTCATTGTTAGTTCATTGCTTTTTGTCAAGAATTTTCGTTCATTGCTGGACCTCTTGAGGCCTTTGAACCCCTTTATTACATGTGTGGCTAAAGGGTGGCAGTTTTCTCCCTTTTCCTTTCCAGCCTCTTCCATCTTTTTTCAATTAATATGCTTTCAATTTTCCTCTCTCCTCCCTTGTTTAATAGAAGCAGGGATTTTATTAATTTCATCTCAAGACATCCTCACTCACCTCTGTCACTATCAGTTTCCTTATCCAAAAGAAGCTGCATGCTGGTGAAAAGCATCTTGATAGCTGAGTGCTGTAAGAATGCAGAACTGAGCGTGAAGCATTGCAGGTTGCTACTTTAAACTCCACATCTATACTCACTAGCTACTGGGGTTTTTTTTCTCCACCACTATATAAAAGACCAGATCAGCAGCAGGGCAGAGAGAGATGTTGCTTTCAAGGGATCCCCTGCCATTTCACCTAGAGATATAACAACAGATTTTAAGCATACACAATGATTCTGCAGCTTTCTTTGCTATGACAAACTACATAGATTCCCCACCCTTTAAGGAGCTACAGGAAAAGATGCCAGGAACAGTTCAGATCCACACTGAATCCTCATGTAGAGTCAAGGACATAACATTTCAAAACGGAAAACCCTCAGAAGCACAGCGCTGCTATCATGTCCTAGTTCCTTGCATGAGAAGTCCCCAAAGCCAGAAACCTTCTTTAGCTTGGGAGTGTTTCCAGCTTTAGATCTTATGAATAGAATAGTAAGCAAGCTGCTTCTGAAGATGAGAAAACCATGATGCTCACACAGTGAGTAAGGAAGTATACTCACTTCTATTAACCTTGCTAGACATGCTGGTGTTCCCATCTGGAGACCGGAAAGAATACAATCGAATTCAAACCTATTTTTA
The DNA here is from genome assembly GCF_012275295.1 of Melopsittacus undulatus. NCBI lineage: Eukaryota > Metazoa > Chordata > Aves > Psittaciformes > Psittaculidae > Melopsittacus > Melopsittacus undulatus. The sequence goes on from NC_047528.1 coordinate 98,276,890, forward strand.
AATTCATTTTGTCAAGGAAAAAGGAGTTTAGAAAGTATTAGAACACAAGGGTTTTACTGCAAACAAATGACCACTGTATTTTTCCTCCCCTTACATCTTTAGTATTTCACTAGACATTTCCAGTACAAGCATGCACTACAGCAGCCTACTGCTGACAACACAAGAGCTGGATACCAAACACTGTTTTCCCCAGTATTTGATAAGCGCTGCAAATAAACTCTATGTCCTCATGCTACCTCTTTTCAAAGAAGTTGAAGCTTGCTATTGATTAGATCAGTATACCAAGAGAAAAAAACCAAACTTCTTACCTCACCAACTTTCAAAGCACCACCCCACCCATGCAGTTTAAACGCAATCCTGAGTAACACTACAAGTATGGGTGCAGAAATAGCCCAGAACTTGCATATAGTTCAGATATACTCCATTATAGTAGTACCATTGAAAAGCTTGCACAGACATTTTTGTAACTAGATTTTCAAAGGTTTATAAAACACCTACTAAGCCCTCAGTGTAATCGTCAGAGAAGCAGGAAAAGACTTAAATCTACTAAAATTAGGTGTCAAAGTTAATTGAATAGTTAGGGCAAATTATTTACTTGAAGCAGGTTATCTATCTTCCTCCTGTGTCTTTATCTGGTTATCTTCCCACAGTGACTGCAGAGGAGATCTAAGAAAACTCATAGAAACTTGGAGCAGATTTTTTTTTTGTTTGTTTTTTAGATATCTGGGTTATCTGCCTCAAAAAAAAAACCCCAAACTGTAATTTCACATAACTATCAAAATTGTAGGTACATTTTGACACTGCTTTCATTACAAGACAGGTAAACAAGTGTTGTTTGGAACAGTACCCAAGCATGAATCACCCAGGATCTAGATGTTCACCTTTCCTAATGCGATTTGATTTGTTTAAAAGGAAGCTGGAGCTGTGTTATATGCTACAGCAGTACCCTGAGATGGAGCAGCTGGAAGAGTAGAACTGAATAAAACACCATGTGCCATACCTGCCATTGAGCTTAACATTCCATCTTGTTTTGCACAATTTACAAGAGGAAAGCAAAGTGGGTAAACCTGTCCACCACTTCTCTACCAGAAGATTGTGAGTGTACAATTTTCACAGTAATATAACATCTGTAAATGATATTTTACAAATGCGTCTGCAAAAATACAAACAAAACCATACACAGCAAAACCCCCAAAGAAATGAAGAAAAACAAAACTACCAGAGTCTGTGAAACAAAGTTCTGCAATTGATGGAACTAGGGAAAAAATGTCATAAAGCTAAGCTTCAGTTTGCATTCCATAATATTTAGTAAAGCATAAGCTTCAAGTCAAAGCTTTTCTCTCCTTGACAGTCCTAAACAGATACTCTTTCCTGTCCATCATGTCAGGAAATGCAGAAAAGGCCACTTGATGCTTTCATTCGCCTGTCAAATTTTCTGGAATTTGCTAACTCACTCAGAAGTAACTTAAAACTGATTTGCAGCCAGAAAGACAGACTTCTTTTACCAAGGAAATCAGGGTAAAAAATTAGATCTGTTTTCGGGTGACAGGACCATTGTTGATGCTTGAAGCTTTTAGGCTGCTGATGGTCAGGAGCTTAAGAGGCTCTTGTCCATCTGACAAGACTTTACACCCTTTTGATTGCTTTCACAGGAAGAGCTACTGTTAAGATTTATCTTCTTGGTACGAGAAGTTCAAAACTTTGAAAAACTTCAGAACAGTGTATTTGAAAGATATAAGACACCATACAAACAATACAGGAGATACTAGAAAGTTATAAGAGCACTCTGTTAATACAAACCAAGTCTGGTTAAAGACAGAAATTCAAACTTTTCCTATTGTATCTTGTACTATATCTCCAGTGTTTTCCCAATCTGTATAGAACTGTTACTTACTTGATATTTCTTAAAGCACAAGTTTCTGATGTCATACAAGTAACCTAGGAATTTATTTTTCAAAAGAGGAAGTTTCAAACATACCATGTGTGTAAACAATAAGATTGATATCATCAAGCATTTAAGAGTCTAAAACTAAGCCTGAACTCCCACTAAACTTGGTATTTCTAATTTTCTATTTCCTAGATTTTAACTTATAATCTTAGATACTTTTACCTAATACAGTATTCCCTAATGCATGAATTTCTGTACATGGCACTTTAGCCCTGGATCCTTACGTGAAACCAATCCCTTAAATGATTGACAAGTAAACATACCAATTAGTTCAGAAGTACGGTTTACATTTGCTAAAAGAAAAAACAAACCAACAACAAAGCAAAACACAGGGCAGACAAACTACTCTGAACTGCCCCCAGGTGCCATGATTTTGGTGGTCTGTGGTTAGTGGAGCTTTTAATTAAAGCCCAAGATCCTAAAGACAATTTTAATTTTACTTTTAAAAGGCAATCAAGCTTTCCTTGCTGCAGGAAAGTCTGAAAGTGTGCGCTAAATATATCCTAAAGGGTTATAAGCCAGTAGGTTTGTAAAGAGATTCCTCCTTCCTCAGATTACAGGCTTTTTTTTTTTAACATTTAAAGCTAGCCAGAGGATTTTGAACCATTTTTTACTGTCTTAGTAAAAACTTCCTCTAGAGCTTCCTTTTTTTTTTCTTTTGAAAGTAAATACCTACCATCTTATCCTGTATTTAAAACATCAACAACAACAAGAAAGCTTTTTGTAAGCTAGTTATTGATTTACTTGTGTAAAATAATTGGATAAGTGTATTACAGCTGTACAAGTATCTTTTCCCCTCCATCTTTCTCATCATATCTGCACTTCCAATTCTAATTAGCTAGAAACTGGGAACAAATTGGCTTAAACTACCTACTATAGGCATCTTTTCAAGATGACAAAATTGCTTTCAAGTAAAAGCTATGTTCTGTTAGGCTATGAAAAAGAGAGATGTTTTTTAAAAAGTAAACATTTTGAGGTGACTAGGATAGAAAGAAAAATACTTAAATACATGGTTGTTCTTATTTGTCCTGCTGTCATTTTTCCTCCTAGTAGCTAGTGTTGTGGCTTTAGTCCGAGAATAATGTTGATACCAACACTGAAGCATCAGTGTATTAAGCAGCGCTTACTCTAATCAAGGACTTTTCAGTCTGTCCATGCTTTGCTACGGAAAAGCAGCACAAGAAGCTGGAACAAAGCAAGGACAGAACACCTGATCCAAACTAGCCAAAGGAGTATTACATGCCACAGCACATCTTGTCTGTTATATAAACTGGGGGGAGCTGGAAAGGAAGGACTGATCTTTACTCAGGGATGGGCAGCAGGCAGTGTATTGTGTAACACTTTTGGCTTTTTTCTCCTTTTTGTTTAATTTCTCTCTCCTTATTTCCCTTATCATTATTATATTATAATTCAGTTATTAAACTGTAGTTATTTCAATTTGTGGGGTTTATTTTCTTTTGATTCTCCTCCCCATCCCTCTCAGGGAGGGACAAGGTGAGCAAGCAGTTGCATGATACTTGGTTGCCAGATGGGTTTAAACCACTACAGTATTCTGTCCTTACAGGCAGGTTCTTGTCTCCAGCTTGATCTCGGCCAACTCATCAGTGCTCAGCTGTTGCGAGAAACAGTTCAGTATCCCATTCAAGCCCTAGGAAACTTTTCTTTCCCTTACACTTGCTGCCTGATCTCTGTCAGGCTGTCTGATCTCTGCACTTCCTGGCTGTTTTTCAGGCTCTCCAAGCTGAAAAGACCCCATCTCCTTACAATATGTATGTTATATATATATATACATATATATTATATATATATATATATAAAAGCTTTATAAAAGTACTAATCTTCTGTATAAATGCCATTCCAGTCAAGCATCTTTTTGATGATCAAAGGCCTAGGAGAACCTGCCATATGAGGAAGGGTTGAAGGAGTTAAGTCTTTTCTTCCTGGGGAATAGAAGGCTCAGGCAGGACCACATCTCACTATTCCAGTGTTTAAAAGACAGCTAGAAAAAGGACAGAAGTTGTCTCTTCACAGGGAGCCACAGGAAGAAGGCAAGGGACAACAGGCACAAGTTACACCAGGAGACCTTTCACTTCAGTATAGGAAAGGTATTTTTTACAGTGAGAACATGTAACCACTCGAATAGCCTCCCCTAGGACACAGTAGAGTCCCATCACTATGTTTTCAGGACTCTAGAAACTATTCAAATTGATGCTGCAAGTGTCAAGGCCGTTGATAACCCAGTCTTGGCTCTACAACTAGTAAAAGCATAGCTTAGCTGAAGATGTTATTTAATGAACATATTTATAACACACCCACACATGGGTGTATGTACATATAATATACCCAAATTACATAGCTACAGTTAGCACAAGTTTTGCTTAATAGCATATACTGCAAAAGGCTGCTAAAAGTTTTATTGGCTACTTGCCTTGACTAAGCAGGCATAATCCACATAAAATTCACTGGAAATATGTGGAATTTCAAAAGCTATTGTAAACAGTCTGCAGAGTGCTGTTTCTTTGACTGGAGTGTACCAAAGGACAGTTTACAGTTCCTGTATAGAAATATTGTCAGAAACTTATGATTACATTTTCCCAGCTGTGATATTCTTTATTTCAGATAAGTTTCAGTTTCAGAATCTGCAGTTTCTCTAGTATTTAACCTGTGTTTTGTGGTCACAATCACATAATCACTGCATAAATTTCTTGCAAGAATATTTAAAAAGGTAAGATTACAGAACTGCAGAAGACACCACAGGTCTAGTAATATAAAAATCAGTCAAAATGAAAGCTGAAGAGAACAGCAGTGAACACTGTTCTGGCAGACAGGGCTGCACCATTAGAGAACATCTTTTAAAATAGATCTCCTGCCTGCTTATGCTCACCCACCCTCCCCACTACCACTTTCAGTAGGTCAAGTTATGCAGTTTCCTCTTTTTCAGCATCTAAGTTGCCCAAAGCGAATGCATTATTACAGCTCATACATATAAAGGGGAAAGCAGAATATTTTTTGGATTAGCCAGGTTTTCATTGCTGACATTTTTCCCTAAAGGAGTTTTCAAAATCTTCTTAGCGTGAGGGACTTTTTCATGATATCACTTACCTCAAGCACACCATTCAGTTCTGTAGCCTGTTCTGAAGAATGCTTTTTTTGCACTTTTTTTAATCCAAAAATCTATTTCTGTAGAAACTGCCTCCAAAAGCAGTGTTCTGCAACAAACTCTGGAGGAAATTAAACCCTACAAGATACTTAGCTTAGCAAAGGACACAAGAGCTGTGCTCTCAGTAAGATGGCAGAATTTAAAACAACAACAAAAACCCCAGAAAAAAAACAAAAACCCCAAACCTGACACATCACTTTAACATTCTATGCATGAATAGCATATATTTTTAAATAGATCACAAAGGCATCTGTCAACTGGAACATTATCCAGACATTTGAGGTTTTAAGCAAAACCATCTTGCAATGTTTTCAGATGCATTCTATGACATAAACATCTTTCTACATATCCACCTTCAAAATGATTAATTCATTACAACTCTGAGCGGTGTAGAATTGGATGTTGTGCTGATGGCCTTGGATAAATTTTTTCCACAGCAGCTAGAATGGGGCTATATTTTGCATTTGTGCTTAAAACGTTGCAGATAACAACAGGAGTGTTTTATGTATTGCTGAGCAGTGCTTGCACAGAGCCAATGTCTTTTCTGCTCCTGACCCCACTCCACCAACAAGTGGGCTAGGGGTACACAAGAAGCTGGAAAGGGACACAGGTGGGACAGCCAACCAAAGGGATATTCCATACTGTATGACCTCATACTCAGCACATAAAGCTGGAGGAAGAAGAGGGAATGGAATGTTCAGAGTAGTGACACTTTGTCTTCCCAACTAACTGCCACACATTGATGGATCCCTGCTGTCTTGGAGATGTCTGAACACCTGCCTGCCCTTGGGAAGCAGTGAATTCCTTGTTTTGCTTTGCTTGTATGCACAGCTTTTGCTTTACCTATTAAACTTTTTATCCTAACCTAGGAGTTTTCACTTCTGATTCTATCCCAAATCCTGACATGGAGTGAGGGGAAAGTGACTAGTACCTGTGTGGGCTAGGTTGCAATCTGGGTTAAACCACAACAAGTGGAAAGGGAAAACAAACAAGGTTGAGCAGAACACTGTTGAAACCCATGCAAATTCTTCCAAACTATTAAAGACAGCAAATTAATTGCCCCACAGTGTAATTCTTGGCCTTAAAGCTACAGAAAATTTAAAAACTCTCCTTCCACTTTAGATCCTTCCCTGTTTCATCCATCAGTGGTAACACTAGAGATAATACCACCTTGTCCTTTTTTAAGTACTTCCTTAAAACATATCTCTCCTATGATACCTACAAATCTCTGACAGATAGGACTGTTTAGACTAATGGCCATTTGTAACTAACTCTAGCTAATGTATTTTTCTAAACTTTCTCTCCTTACCTTCTTTTCCCATACTCAACCTGCTTACTTATTTATTGTATACATAATCTTAAACTCAGGTATGGCAAAAAGTTTCTTTTACAAATAAAGCTGCCCTAATGATTTCATATTTCACAATAATTAGTATCTGGAGACCTGAAAGAGTACCTTAGAAAAAAAAAATAACAAGGAGGCAAAACTACTATTTAAAACATCCTGTAAGAAAAAAAAAAAGTCCTAATTTCACATTTTTAATTGAATTTACACTTAAATATAATCAAAAACTTGGAAATAAACACAGAATAGCATTATTGCTCTAGAAAGTTTGGGTACTAGTTTTTTATTTTTACATTCTCTTTCCTTCTCCTGAAGGATAGGCAGATAAAACAACATGAGAGAAGCAATGTTTAATATGAAAAACTAAAGCTGACAAGGGCATCTTTCATGACTTTAAATAAGTCATGCGGAATTACTTCCGCATTATAAAAACATTGACACTCACAATTCTAAAAAGAAATCAAAAATCCCCAGAATTTTTATATTTTCTTACCTTATCCAGAGCTCAGCAAAAAGCATGAGAAGCTACTTACAGTAACTACATTCTACCGGTATTATCTTTTTTAACACACACACACACACACACCAACTTAGAGGCTTTTGCAAGTCTTAAAGATGTCTAAAACAGCATTTAAAAAGACCCCCCAAAAACACAAGATAATCTAACAAAAACATTATTACCCTCTGATGTTCTCACCCCTACCACGCTCCAAAAAAATTAACCCACACCTTCTTTCCCCACTAAACCTACACAAATTTCTTCACTTTAAAAGCATTCCTAACTACAAATCAAGAGCCCACTAATGACAATTCAAAATTCTTCTTATATCCTGCTGGGAGAGCAGCAGGTGCTAAGGATAAACTTTCAGGTGGGTCCAGCTGAATTGATTTGAAAAGAGTGCCTGTGATGTAGGTGCTTTTACATTGTAGGCTGCAAGTTCTAACCTCAAATAATTATTACCTTGTATCAGTGTTAGTGGAGGACATGGAAAGTAAAAAGCCCTGTCTTATGTGTGCAAGGAGAGATTTACTGTGTTCAGAAATGACCTGTATCACTGGGCTCTATGGTTTACATTTAGTAAATCTATTCTTCCCTGTGCATGTCTGGGGCACCTATTCTGAGTGGTGGACAGACGTGCCTGGTGCTAAATTTACGGTGCCAGGGGTAGGCTCAGGGTTGGAGACAAACATGTCAGAAGAGCATGCAACATCCTTCCATGAAGTACAGTGAAGCAAAGCAGGTAGTAAGTAACTCCAAGTTCTGCCTGCATTACTGATCCCAGCTGCAGCCCTTGTACACAGCTGGCTCTTAGAATCATAGATCTGCAGAATTATTAAGGTTGGAAAAGACCTTTAAGATCATTGAGTCCAACTGTTAACCTGGCATTGCCAAGCACTTCACTAAACCATGTCCATAACTGACACATCTACACATCTTTTAGTATCTCCAGGGACGATGACTCAACCACTTCCCAGGACAGCCTGTTCCAATGCTTGACAACCCTTTCAGTGAAGACATTTTCCCTAATATTGAATCTAAACACCCCCTGGTGCAACCTCTCTCCAACCTCCTTTCAGGCAGTTGCAGAGAGCTACCTTCAGACTCCTTTTCTCCAGGCTAAACAATCCCCGTTCCCTCAGCTGCTTCTCATAAGATTTGTGCTCTAGATACTTCACCAGCTTTATTGCTCTTCTTTGAACATGGACTACCATTTCAGTGTCTTTCTTATACTGAGGGACCCAAAGCTGAACACAGGATTCAAGGTGCAGCCTCCTCAGTGAACAGTACAGGTTGAGGACCACCTTCCTGGTCCTGCTGCCAAACTATATCTGATACAAGCCAGGATACTGTTGCCTTCTTGGCCACCTGGGCATAAGCTGGCTCATATTCAGCTGGCTTTCATCTTCTTAACCACTTCAAGTACATAAAATGTGCTAATACTGCTTATTTTCCTAATGTTCACAAGACATTACCAAAGTGCTAAATATTTGATAGTGACAACAGCAACAAAAATAGGTATTTGCAGAAAATAAAAGACAGCACACAGAACCATTTTGTGAGTTTTGTTGTACATTTTCATGTTTTAAAATGTTCAGTGCTGTTGCTTTCCCCCCTCAAGCTATAGTTCTTTACAACTTGAGCCCTGAAGTGAGAAAGAAAGTAATTTCTGAACTTTCCAGGTATTGCTAATAATTTGAAGTTGACTTAAAACCTCTGAAAACAAATTTTAAGGAAAATGTATCCAGTCTGAAAAAAAACTAAACAAAACAAACCCCACCCCAAACTCTGATTTCCTATACATTTGTTAGTTTAATGTTGGTTTTTGTTTTTTTTTTTTTTGTTCTTTTGGGTTTGTTAGTTTGCAGCTTGGGGTATTTTAGGTGCAGAGATTTTTAAGTCAATATTTTCTTTTTTAGAATGAGGCTAGGGAAAAGGGATTTTATGCTTTGTAACTTCTCCACATTATCAGTACATTGAGACCTGTATGAAGATTTAGAATTCTGTGAAGGCAGAGAACAGAAGGAAGAGAAATAATATGAAAAAGAGAATAAAAATTAGAGCAAATATTGTAAGGAATTGGCTGTTACATTTCTGTGTACTCTGTTAACATCCAGCTGAAAAAGCCTTCTAGCATATGAATGGAAAATTCTGCTAGAGGAAGGGCTTCACAGCCGGAATGAAGGAAACCAGAGGCTTGTAGTAACTACAATAGGCTGAAGGCAGCAGATTTAAGAACCATTTGTAAAAAAGATTTTAATCTTCCATATAGGGACATATTAAAACAGTTCAATAATTTTGAGTTGAAAATGAAGTTCCAGCAGTATTTAAAAGTTTTACTTTGCTCCTACTTGACTTGCACATCATCAGGTGAATACAGTATGCTATTAGTTTGCATTACATTTCCATGTTATGGATATGTTTTTAAGTCTAAATGCTTCTGAATATTTCATGCCACACAATAATGAGATTGAGAATATTCAGCATAATTTAGTACTAAAGCAAATTTAGAAATGACAGAATTACCTCCAGTTACCATTTGTGTAACTAAAAAGGCCAGAGGACTACAGATAAAGGGAAAGATTAATGTTGGAGTCCAGCCTATATTTTCTATTCCAGCCAATTTCCCAGTTTCTCTCCCTCTGACTTCCCCAACTCCTGGTCCTAGTTTGTCTCTGTGTGTGATTTGCCTTGGAAACAAAGGTCTGGTACTCTTGCTTATGGGACTTGGACCTCAGTGGTGCTCAGGCAGTAGTGGAGAAGCAGCAAGGGTTGAAACATAAGGCAAATGCTGAAGTGGGAGTCTTAACAGCCTGGGAATTGTTATGCCAAATGTATGAAAACTTTGGGAGGTATAGCTGCTGCGGAAGGGCTGTATAGGTGAAGCAACATGTTTCTCTCTTCTTTGAAATTGTTAAACTCTTTTGTGTGAAATTTTCTGACACACTTGTATGAGCATGACATCCAGTAAGTGAAAAAATATGTGTCTCAGTAGAAGTCTGCCAAAATTTCAAGCAACTGAAAACATGACCTTTGAAAGGAAAGTATCAATATCAATAGTAGCGGTAATAGCTCTAGGGACTCTACATCTGATGGCAGAGACCAAGATATTTTTTCCTTTTTAGTTTAAAGGGTACATGTTTCAACTGCTGAGTAGAATTTTTCAGGGTTAGAAGTGAGATTGCAAAAAGTATGGAGAGTTCGCAAAAGCAATCAGATATTTTGTTTCAGAAGAGGGGGAAAGCACTGGATTGAAGTTGCTTTAGACAACAAAGTTGCCTTGGATGCTGATTAATTGATTTCTAGAGACTGTGTTAATAAGAAATTCAATTGAACACTTAGCAGCAAGTGAGAGTTATATAGGTTGGGTATAAAAATGTCTCTGCCATTCCTTCTAGCCCCAATTAGTTGATAAAGCTCATGGCTTAATTTCAGGGAGTCTGAAAATATCTGTTTGTTTATTGAATTTCTACTACTTGTACAGATTCAACATCTAATTTGTTCTGAGCACTCAAGAGACTTGATCTTCTCTAGTGTTTTTGTCTGTCTTAACAGGGTTTATGACAGTATGAACTATTTCAGCAACAGGAAATGTTTTTCCAGTTATGGGGTATGACCTGCAGGCAGATGATGTGACAATAATCTGGTGAAGTAAAGGTTAGACTCACAGTGATATGTTTAGAATCTAAAGAAAAGCATCATGTGATTGTTTCACAGGGGAAAATCACTAGGCAGAAAGTTAATCGTAACCTGTAAGTTTTATTATAATAGTGACAGTACATGGTATGACAAGTGATAACGTGCTATTTTTCACGTATGGTAAATGCAAGAGAATGAGTTAGACTGAAACAAGCTGCTTTAAAAGGCTAATCACTCTATAACCTTCAGCCTCAGGACTAAGTCATACAGCGTCTAGCTGCAGCACAATTTTGTGACCTTGATGTGTTTTATTAAGAAATTGGTTTTGAAAGAGCCTTCCAGTATCTGAAGGGGGCCTACCAGGATGTTGGGGAGGAACTCTTCACTAGGGACTGCAGTGACAGGAAAAGGGGTGATGGGTTAAAACTTAAACAGGGGAAATTTAGATTGGATATAAGGAAGAAGTTCTTTACTGTAAGGGTGGTGATGCACTGGAATGGGTTGCCCAGGGAAGTTGTGAATGCTCCATTCCTGGCGGTGTTCAAGGCCAGGTTGGACAAAGCCTCGGGTGGCATGGTTTAGTGTGAGGTGTCCCTGCCCATGGCAGGAGGGCTGGAACTAGATGATCTTAAGGTTCTTTCCAACCCTAACTATTCTATGATTCTATGTTAGAGCCATACAACATAAGAAGTTAAAACATAAACAGTTGAGAAAGTAACAGTTGTCAACTCAGTGGTTCAAAAGTAAAAACACCAATATAAAAGCTTACTTTAAAAGCACTTATAAAACACTGAAAAAAAAAAAACCAAACCCCCCAAAAAACGGAAGAAATGAAGGGAAGTGGTATGTAACAGCATCAAGAGTCAGACTCTTCAGGGACAGTGGAGGTTGACCCTTGCCCACTTGGCGAAATCATCCTGGGTTTGCCAGAAATCTCACTGGTGGTGGTGAGTCCATTAGTTGCTTATATTATTACACAGACAGCATATAGCTTGGAATATTAATGGAAAGAATAATGTTTTGTGCTCTAAATTGTATACCTTTCTTGCAAAGTGTTATGTACATGGCAAAAATTAACTCCATCTATGAAAAGTGACCAAAAGAAGAAAAGTTAAGGCAGAGCCACTTGTATATATATATACTTCTTGAAAGAGCAGGTGTAATACATGTAGCTGCTTGATAGTTCAATTGCTTTATTATGAGTCATTAGTTTGAAGAAATTAAAAAAGGCTTTATGTGTATAAAATGGCATATAAGGAATTACTTGCTGGTGTTAACTCAGTATTAGATTTTATCATCCTATTGAATGTATGCAAACATACAGTTTCTTTTTTAGAATGTCAAAATTTAAGTTAAGTAGTGGGAGGGAAAGAGAGCCTTTGATTACGAATACAGTTAGCAGTCGGACAGCCTGCCAAGGCATGTTTTACAGCTGTCAATAGTGGGTTGTTCAGTGCTAGACAAGACACCATGTGCTGGGGATGTTTGTATAAGCCACCAAATCAGTCCCTCTTCTGTGCTGAGCTGGACTAGATGACTCACTAGAATTTCAAGATTTCCAACTGAAATAATTCTTGATTAAGCAATTAAATGCTTGGAAACCTTCAAACCTCAGAAAAAAGAAGGGGAAAAAAAATCAATCAAACCCTGTTCCATACCTGTAATCCTCCAGAAGCAAAGTAGGTATATGTGTATGATGAAAAAATGAAGTGGCAAATAAACAATCCTGCAGGAAATTAATTTAAATTTTGTTTTCTCAAAGGATTCTCTTTGTTTGTTTAATTTATTTCATTTTGTCATTCTCCATTTGGTAAACATTATTTAGATAAGAATTAGCTAAGGTCTGGCTTAAACAAAAACATATTTATCCAAACATTGTACACAAAAGAAAGATATAAGAAAAAAGATAATGGAAAGGGGAGAGTGAGAAACAGGTGGTATGCAAGGAATGTCCCCAGAGAAGTTAAAGATATACTTAATGAATAAAATGCATATATTTTACAGCCATAAAAAGAATCAATCTTCATCCAGCTTTTCTAAACTATTGTTCAAATTGCTGAAAACAAAACAGAAGTGTTGGTTTGGTTTTTTTTTTTTTGAGGGGGGTGGAGGCTAAAGGGGGGAGAGAGGTGACACTTATTATTGGCAGAGTCAAAAGCCAAATACAGGTGTTTCATGAAAATTTATAACTCCTCAGAAAAACATATCTGTATTAAGTGTAAAGCATATATTTCAACTTCCCTCTGCAAACTGAATTTCACTCCCAAGGGAAGTCTATTGACTTATTACATGGATATTAATAAGTTCTTAATTACTTACATGTTTAGAGAAAACTCCTATATAAGCCTTATAAACATTTACTTTTTAAGTAATTTTCTTGTACCATGGATTCAGTGGATACTATAAAGCCCTAGTCTCACTTTTACAATTGAGGACAGGTAGGAAAGTCTAATTGGACCTTTAAACCTTGTTGTTTGCTTTTTCCCGAGGATGCAGGAAGTAATAAACAATTATTTAACTATTAAGATTTCTCATAGGGGTCTTTCTTTTATCATTCAGAATAACTGCAATTTTCACAGCACAATCCTTTTCTTACAGTTCTCCCAGAGAAATCCTAAGCACTATTTATCAACTAGGCTATGTTTTCATAACAGAAATAGAAAGATCAAAAAACCCTTTCAAAAGCAGAAACAGTAATATATGCTAATATGTGCTAATGCAGATTTTTATACATAGAGACAATTTCAGCTGAAGAAATTTAGCAATTTCCTAGTTATATTTGTAATATTGCTCACTGTTGATGTTTAATCAAGAATTCTTTTCGTATTTCTTGTCTTTCAAAGATTTGATTCCATATGCATGTCTTACTGTAAAACATAAAAAAATAGTTGAATTTTAAATCAGAACCTGAACATAACTTAATGTCTTAAAAAGTATTAAAGAAAACAAAAATATTTTCATAAGTGTTATTATTGATGGATTTAGTTCATTTTAATGCTTATCATTAGCCACATAGGCTTTCACATACCAGCTTTAAGTGTGTAAAAAAAATCTGTTTCTCTCCTTCCTCTCCAGGAGAACTTCTATACTACTATTCAAATGACATCAGAAGGAAAAATTTGCTTTAAAAATTCTTAGTTACATTAGAAACCTGGAATATTGATAAAAAATATTCCTTTAAAACCATAACTAGTTTCTTGTCTCCCAGCCATCTTCCTGTCTCCTAACTTCAGTAACAGACACAGATAAATCTCTTTTAATGTTGTTTGCGATTGGTTTAAAGTTTATTTCAGCTTTCTACCCCATTTACTCCATTTTCTTTATAAACATTTTGGGAAAAAGAAAAAAAAATAAAAGAAAAATGTTTTCATTAATCTTAGTTTCTGATTGCCTTTAGCAAAAGCTAAATTCCAGACTTGTATGTCCACAGATTCTTGTTATTTTACATGGATGATGTATAAGGAGATGAGTGTAGTTAAAGGCAAGTCAATATGACTAGAAAGGTTTGCTTGAGAGCTAAGAATTTGTTTTAAGAACAACATGCTTTCTCTAATATTAGCTAGATCATTTGATTGTTTTATCTTCTTTCACCTACTCACCCATAAAATAAAAACCATGCTTAGACAAGGGTATGTTAAAAAACAGAATCCTAGAATGCTGTTGTCACAGCCCCATTTAAACTCCCTCTGTGGTGCTCTCTACACTGCCTGTTACCTGGCTGTGGGATGGGGCTGGCTGGGGAGGGAGCACACTGCAACCACTTTGATGGCCCCATGGACCCTGCCATCCTGGCATCCTGGGCCATGCTTGGCTGTGCTGTGGTTTGTCACAGTGTAAGACAGTGTAAGACTATTTAAATTCTGTTGTTCTTAGCCTCGCAAGCTGTTGAATGACTTGATTAGCACTTACCTGGATTCTCACTGATTTTTTAATGTGGTCAAAATGTGATACATTATGAGCAATGTGAAAACCACATTTTTTTTTCAGTTGCTGTGCCACTCGAACGGTCTTCTACCTTGAGGGGACTTGATTATAAGTACACTAAATCAATGTGAAAAACAGTATTACTCCAGAGAAATTGTTTCTAAATGGAGTGTTACACCAGGAGATTTTTAGATTAAAACCTGAAAAAAGCTTAGAAATATTTTAATATCTATAAATAGGAAACGAATGTGTTAGAAAGTGTAGAAGTAGGGTGATTTATGCACCTGGACAAGATCTGAAGTGTGCATTTATGCAATGTTACTGTTCATGGACTTACAACTGTGTTACTCAAATTTTCTGAAACACTCTGATCCTAGCACATTCCACCCAAAACAGAATTCAGCTTCAGATGAATTTCTTTCTTTCCACTGCAGAGTTTTGGCAGGGTCATCACAACAAGGTAGGATTAGTATTAGACTTTCAGGTTCAAATGCCCTAACATAGTTAAAAGTCTGCCTTCTCTACATGGTAATCCAGATGTTATACCCAGGAAGCATCTCAACCATTAATTACTCAAAAGCTCGAGGAAGTATTTAGTCTCTATACCCAATATATTATTATACACTTTCCTTAAATATCTGCTGCCAGCCCCTAATTCAGACATGCTTTTGACATATCTCAAAATTGCAGATCTCAACTGCAGATCTCACACTCTAGAAAGAATATTATACTCCCAAAAATAATTAGGAATTCTAAAAACTCTCAGCTTTTCAACAAAGCCAACACTAATGACCTTACATAATGATGACATGCTGTTGTAAAAACTTATAGTCCTCTGTAATGCCTAAAATAAAAATTAGTTGTACCTATCTCAGGTACATGGAAATGTCCATAAAGACATGGTTATGGAAAGATTTATGAGCATCTGATATTGCCCAAGGCATGAAACTCAGGTATATTTCATACACTGAAAAGTGAGTTAATGATACTGTTTCATAAGGGCATTTTTAATTGATTTTTACTACCATGTTATTAATTGTAGATCTTCAGAGCAGTAGCATGGTGAAGGGCTGAAGTGTGCTAAGGTTGTTTCAGTGGTGAGTGATTTTATTTGGCTGGCAAATTTAATTTCTTTTTCTCTGGGTGGTGGATTTGAGATGTAATGCAAGTTCAGTCATCTCCATCAAATGCAGCTATGTTGAGAGTGAGACTTATTAGGTATTTTGTGTAATATATGCTGGTTTAGGTCTGATATGTCATTTATCTTCACTTCTGAGGAGACCTTAGAACTCACTTGTGGTAATGTCACTGATGATTTATTAGTCTCCTCACTTGTGAAGATAAATATCATATCAGATCTCAGTCATCATGCCTTTGCTCTACATATAAATCCAGATTTAGAAAAGAGAGTGAGAAAGGAAATAAGGGAATATTCCCAGATGGTTTGTGGTTAAGGGATGTCAAGCTTTCTGTGGTAGAAATTGGACATTTACTTTAATAATTCTTGTTGTTCGAACATTTCTTCTTTGACATATCCCTTCAGGCATATGCCGCTGAAACATTCAGGTGCTTCACTTCATGCTGCACAGAGCTTTTTTTTCTAGGAACACCAGCAGTGATTGGTAAAAGCCCTTTTAAAAGCTTTACCAGAGGAAATGGCTGGCGGACAGAGAAGTACATTTGTCAGATTCACAGAAGGGCAAAGTCCCCATTTAGAAAAGAAACCTGAATGCCACTTACATGTATCTTCTGTCCAATTTTATGGGCTTTCATATATCACTCAAAACCCGAAGAAAAAACTGTGCACAAAGTAGAATAAAACAAGACTGAAGATTGAACACCATTCCGGTTCATTTCTAAGCTTCCATAGACACTATTTTACAAAGGATCACAAATCAGGTGAATCCGATTTTCTTTTTTGAATCCAAGAGACTGGGATCATTCTTTTAATGTACAGGATACAATGCCCAGAACAAAGCTAAGCAGTTGTGTGACAGGCTGAAATAGAATTATAACAGATATGCCACTTGCTATGATTCAGATGTATAGGATGCTGAGAGGGATACAAATAGTATCACTATAATTTAAATCTTCATTAGCTACTCTTAACAGCTGAAAATGCTTAGCTTGTCAGATCATCTGTTTTGTGGAGTGTCTTTCTGATGAACAAATTAACTTTCCTGCGTCTGTAGTCTTTCTTTATGATGGTAAAAGGCGTTTAGAGATGATCCAATTCATTTGGCCAGATGAGAATAAATCATGAAATCTGTACCCACAAAATATCTTGATTTCTGCACAGAAATAATCAAACTGCCTTCCAGAAGAATGTTGTGTTGAAAGCTATCATATAGCATCACGACAGCTAAGTTTAGCAAGGGCACTCACACCTGCAACCTAGATGTTGCTTGAAAACAGGATGGTTCTTAAGGCTTTAGTTTTCCTGCATTCATTCCTCCTGCAGATCCAACGTATGCCAAGTTTTATGAAGTTCTAGCCCTTCTTCTCTGCCCTTAAATATTTTTCAGAAGAAGACAAGGAAAGAATCCTCTTTTAGCATCCCTTTCTCATGAAATGGAAAAGGAACATTTTAAATGTATATATTTCCACTTTAGATATAGATGTATGCACAGCATGTTGTATACCTGTCCTGTGTACTGCAGTAATATCTTTCTGGGAGCAGTAGATGTTATCCTAATAGGAAGACTACCTTGTGTATACCCTTATTAGTTGACTTTCAGTTAATATGAAAAAAATCTAAAGCAAAATAATCAACATAAAAATATAAATGCCTTATACCATATGTCTGTCTCTGTGTTATTATGATGTAAGGGTATTTTTGACCATAATGTATAGCTTCTTTACAAGATTTTCATGTCAGAGAAATATTCATGAGTTATATTTCTCTAGTTGGCCCCAAGCAGAGAGAAACACAAGGCAAGGATGGATTTCATTTGGACTACCTGAGATATACCTAGAATTATCAGGCTGAGCTTTATAAAACCCACAGTTCTTGTTTCTCATTTTCCCTTTAGAGGGGTTTATGTCTACTTGCCATAGCTCCCTTCAGATACAGTTATATGTTTACTCCAAGAAAGCCTGATATGGGAGACAGGTTATGATCTAAACCAGGAGCTAGGACTGTGTCTAGAGACTGTCTTTGCAAACTGCAGACATGCAGAGTATGTGACAAGGCACTCTGGTGAGAAAGGCTTGGTGAAAACTGCTAAACCTGGTAGAACCAGTATGGGAGCTGCTGGACTAGTACTTGCTTCTGAAGCTGTACAGAAATTTGTCACTGTGGGCAAGCTGGCTGGCCCATCACATAACCACATGATGAGAATGAAAGTGGAATGGAAATGTGCTAAGCCAATGGCTGTTTTTTACAGAAAAGCAAACAAACTCAAGGAAAATCAGCCAGTAGAATTTCAGATTATTTTAGCATAAAATCATCTCTACTTACAAATATAAGATTTAATGTCAGATATATGCCATATATATGCCAAATAATACCTGAATGAAAAATTTGCTTCTAAGAAGCAAGTCACAGGATTTTTCTTACTTTGGGTACAGTCAAGAGATATCAGTTTAATGAATGACCTATGATTGGTCAGCTCACTACAAGCTCAGAGAAGATATACTATCTATATGCACTATAGAGACTGTTTGAAGAGCAACTGGGAAGCAGAGCTATGCCATTACTAGGAAATTGAAAGGTACTCTGTTTATGAAAGTTTAGAATGACATCTGAACACCTAAGTTCTACAGATAAGATCTCCACGGTTTAATTCTGTACAATGCTTTTAACAAGTCAGAAATCTGGTCCATGGTTCAGCAGAGTTAAGCTGAACAGCTGAAAGAAAAGCATAACAGGTTTTTCATGTAATATCACCTCAGAAGTCTATTACTGTGTTACACCATTGTGCTCTTTCTGCAGATATATTAGAAATGGTGTAAGAGAATCAAACAGACTGGAAGCATAGACTCAGGTAGAAAATTTCATTTCTTTTTTTGTCCTCAGTCTTGTAGACCTTCCTAAGAGCAGCCTGAAAAAATTCAATCTCCAAATCAAATCTCTCCCCTTAATGCTGTCATTGAATGGATTGCCACCTGATGAAATATCCCAGCAACATAGCAACAGTCATGTTATAATTAAAAGTTAGTCCTTGTTACAGCATAGACTGAGTCAAATCCAAATACTGAGTGTATAACTGATTTTTCAAGCTTAAGGGGATTTAGTCAATACTTAAGTCATTATATTTTTTCTATATAATGCCATCTTATCTCTAAAATAATTCTAATGTGATGTTCTCTGACACAAAATCAGTTTCAGTGCAAAAGAATTAGTTACGTTCATCCTTTACTCTTTGGAATGTGGAAAAGATTGCTTTTTTTTTGTTTGCTATGATGTGATTCATAACACCTACAATCTCTAATGGGCCAAAATGTGTGTCAATATTTCTTTCACAGTACTAAAATATATCTAGAGTCTGATCAGCAGAAGTTAATCTGGACTGAGTATTTTAATGAGGATACAGATAAGTGGGTATTGTATGTATTAATGCCAGGGAGATTGTCCAGCACTGTGTGCTAGTACCATGCATTTGAATAACTACTAAGAAAAAAGAAAACTTGTACAAGAAAACAAGCCTGTCTTCCAAGCTTTTTATCCAGTGAGTTCGGCTGAGGAATCAAAGCATAAATGCCTGAAAATTTCCAGATGAGGGTATCTATTTTTTTTTCTTTTTCCAGGATGAAATTAGTAGCACTGTTTCACAACATGAAAGGCCAAGAGAAGAGAAATTATTTCCACTTTGTGGAAGCATTCTTTCAAATAGAATTTTCTTAGCCCACATCCTGCCTGTATAGACACAAACTAGAGAAAGGGTGGGAAACATCCTCTTGTTCCCTCTTGTTGTTTGACTAGCCATCTCATCAGAAATGTTAATGAAGTACCAACACTGAAATACCTCCAATTGTTGCTTCATTAGGACTGAGGTTTAATAAAAAACTTGTCTGCAATGCTAGCTAAAACTCTAATAAAATTCTTATAGTACATTACTGGCTTCCATATAATGTTCTATTTGTCTGTTTGTTTCAGAGAATGGTTAGATTTCATCTGGCAAAGCAATGCAATCAATGATAGTAGCATGTATCTTCTCATACCCAACAAGGTAGTACTTGGAGTACCCACTCACCTGGAGTTTTGTTTTCCTGTCTGAGTACATCTACATTTTTTTCAAAAAGATGCTTCACTTAGTGCACCTATTCTAAGTGCTAATTATTTATTTTGTATGAAATTATAGATTCAATCTGGTTTCTGTAGAATTGGCTGGATGAAGTCAAATTCACAGCTACTTCAACTACACAATGTCAGGGATGAATTTAATCACAAATACATATTGCACTATGGGCATATTGATAGAAATAAATGGCCATTCAAGACTCTGATGCAGATTTTTTTTTTTTCTTCTTGCAGAGATTTATCTGGTAGACTGAAATCTCTAGGTTATATTTTGTTGTATCTTGAGTTAACTATCCCTCAATAACTTGACATTCCAGATGTTGTCTTGGAGATGATTGCCACATTTGGAAATGTATCTATGCCTTTGCTGACTATGTAACATGAAGGCATCACACAGGTTACTACAGTCGATTAAAAGAGTAGCTGTTTTATCAGGCAACTGGAATTGCAAAGAGACTGCCATAAATGACGCATTTTTCTTCTTTTTTTTTCTTTTTTCCTGGAAAGTTTAAGGGAAGTTAGAAGTCCTTCAAACATAACAACAGCTCAGAAGTGGCAAAATAGGGTGTTTAAAAATTATTCCCAGAAAGAACAAGACTGAATTTTAACTTGTGATATGCAAGAAGGTTTGTAGTATTTAGCATGTCTATGAGATAAGCAAGGTCGGAGCAGGTGCACTGAGAGGGAAGCCAGCTGATGGCTAATCAGAAAAGAAATAAATAACAAAGAACAGATTTTCAGATGGAGTAATTCCTTGCAGACATGGTTGCTGGCCTGGATGAAAGAGAATTGTGGGGATGAATAGACCAGTATAGAAGAGTTCTTTTCAGCATGAGCTGAAATACCAGCCTAATATATAAACCTATATATAGAAACCAACCTACATATACCAACCTAAAGTGACAAAGGATCACAACCCTGAAGGGATACTCCCATAGTACCAGGTTTAAGTGAATCTTTTGGTATTGTTTTCCTCTGACTTGCTATGGCTAAGTTTACAGCAGTATGAGTTTGATGGTCGATCCTCCAGTTCCCATATCCTAGGCTGAATTGAAAGGCAGTTGCAAGACATTCTCATTAGGTCACTGATCCCTTAAAAATACTACAGAATGGTCTCATTTTTGGGGATGTCCCTCTATAACCAATATAGGGAGTTGTTGATCATATGCAGTTAATAGCCTGTATCATTCCTTAAAGAATGAGATTCCCTACTGTTAGTTTTGAATTCCAAGTTCTCTCCCCATCTAAATTCTGACAGGTAGTTGACTCTTTACTAGTACATATCTCAGCTGAATTTTGGGGATGGATAGTGTATCTAAGAAAATCCGAGTAGCTCAAAGGGCATGGACAAAATAATCCTTCTCTATATCTGAGCTTTATTACAACCAAGACTATAAACAGTGAGAGATGCTGGTTATGGGGCATACTCTCCCAGCAAATATTTTAGTAAATTGAAACAATCACTCCCAAGGATATTTTAATTTTTCCCCCAGATATTTTAAATGCAAACCTCTAGACAGAAGCAATTAATATTCTAAACATTGTTGCTCCTCTGAATAAGGCTTGGCATTCTATGCTGTGCTGGTTCTCTTGGCTGGGAAGAGCAACACTTTTCAAGATCCAGCAGCTTTCCCAGGATTATTCTTGAGAAGCATAAGGGATCACTAAGATTCTGTAGTACATATGGATCTCTGATGCATCTGTTTTGATGGGAAGGTGCACACTTGGGTGTTTTGTTAGTTTTTTTTTGTTGGTTTGTTTGGTTTTGTGGTTTGTTTTTTTTTTTTTTCACTTTGGTTTAGCTTTGTTATTTTAACATACCAATTGACCAGTGAGGGATGAGAAACAGTAATCTTTATGGTTGGTTTGTCATTTGGCTCTTTTTTAGAAATTAGATGTTTAAACCAGTGTCAAAATGATTTTATCTTTGTTTTCTATGCTAATTTCAGAAAGCAATTGCTGTTTGTATTTTGCAATGACTTCAGATTAATAGCAAGTATGCACCATCAATTTGCATTGAAACCATTGTTAGATAAATAATAATTACTTGGCAAAGTGCTTGCTGAAAATGCGAAGTCAATTAACTTGAGCATTGTTTTACATTCAGCTGTAATTTAGAAAGGATCAATCAGTGTTTTTTAATGTTATTTATATCTTTTCACACAGCTATAGCATAGAGCTAACATTAAGTGCTTAAAGAATACTCTTAACTTCTGTCATTAATCTAATTTCTTTCAAATAGTAAATATCAGCAGTTTGATGACATCCAGTAAGTGAATTACTGCCATTAAAACACTCTCCTTATTTTGAATGTATAAAGAGAGATGTGCTGTTTCAATAGTGCTGGGCCAGATCTTTTTGGTACTTAAAGTAGATTTTTCAGTTAGCAGAACAATGTTTGTCATGGGTGAGAATGAGACAGTGCAAATTCATACCAAGACAAGTACAAAGACATAAGAAAATTAAAAATGGTATTTTATTTCACAGTTAAATTCAGATCAAAGTGCTCCCAATTCATAGTATCTATAACAAACGTGGTGCCATTATCCCCATAACTATGAGTGTGTCACCAAGTTCTGCTAAAGAAGGGGCTTAATTTTTGCTTTCCTGTGTTTATATCTTCAGTTTGTGTGCTCTCTGTGGTGGGAAGTGAAAGGGGAACAAGTAGGAACACAAAGAAGGTTGGAAGGAAGCTTCTAGGTTACAAAATCAATTCCTTGCAGGCATTACACTACTCAACTGTTTTAACTGAGTTTTCTTATAATCATTTAGGTTCTTTACTCTTCATTATTTTCAGTGAGATGCTGTTTCAAAATCTGATAGGCAGGAAAGCTCAGAGCCCTTTCTAAATTACATCTAAATTTATTCATGTTCAGCTTATGTCCTTTTGTTCTTGTGCCAGTGCTCTCTTCCAGCTCAAGTGGTTATTTTGTTTCCCTTGTCTTCATCTCCTTGTGTTTAAAGACAGCAATTCTATTCCTCCTCATCCTTTGCTTTTCTGATCTAATGAAACAAGCTCTTTTGTTCATCGTTCATGTGAAAAACATCTTTTATGCAGTACTTTTTTAATCTTCAAATTCATTGATCCATTGCTGTACTTTTTTACTCTTCAAATTCATTGATCCATTTATACCCCCACTTTAACACAGAGCATTTTTTTTCATCATCCTTTAAGGTGGAAGAACGTGGAGAAAGTTCATACATGAACTCCCTTAAGTCCTAGCTCTACTGTCTTCAGCTAGAAGTTAGCCCTTAATTTGCCTGAAAAATTAGTAACCGCATTTGAAATCTAGAATGATTTCAGCTGAAAAGCGAACTAAATCATGTTAAAGGGCACAGAAAACCACCTACTGATTTTTGCTGGTTTAGATACATTATCTTGTTAAGTTACTAAAAAATTATGGGTATCAGAAGGCACAAGTAGAGACATTTATCCTCCCCTTGATGCATATGCAGGACTGCAATAAACCCATTAGATTTAGTGAGGTTTATGAGTGTTTGTAATGGGAATAACAGGCCCCAGTGTGTGGGAAAGAGGGAGCAAGAGTCTAAACTCAAGGTTGGAAGCCAACAGCTTGAGTTCTAATTAAAGCTGAGTGAATATTTTGAAACCAAGAAAAGAGTTAAAAACATGTTTTAATTTTTCCTGGTTTGCACATTACCTTCCAGACAGTCCATAATACCAAAACTTTATTTTTCAGGCTACTCCTGTTGGGAGAACACTTTTTTTTTTAATGAAGAAAATGTTGCCAAATCTATATTTTAAATACTTTTTGGTTTTCTGCTTTACCAGATATGCAGAATCCTTTCTAGCCTATTATTAGGGAATACAAACTTCGTAAACGAAAGGGTACCCTGAGTCTTTCATGTAAAGTGGACAGAGGGAAGAAACAGAGCTAGAGATTAAAGGGATTTTCATCTCGCTGACTTAAGACAAAAATGAGTTTTCAGCTAAGTATTGTACGAAGACCCTATATTTAATTATTCTTGTGTTCCTTCCACAAGCATTCTGACAGATTTCAATTCACTGTCTGGCAGACTTTGAATTTACTCATGTCACATTTTCACCAACTAATTCTATGTGTATATAATTGTGCCATCACTCTCATAAGTTTTCATCTGATGTGTGCTGCCTGTAGAGACCTGAATGCTTCCCAAATACTGCATTAGTTATCAGTTTATAAATTTGCTGAGTGAATAAGTTTTCACCAAATACTCGTATCTTTACCATTTTCTGTAATTATTATTTGTGGGTGTGGTACACTGCTGTTTGCAAAGAATTATACTAAAATTTTTTAATATTCTTTTGGATTTTAGAAGATTGTTCAATTGGAAGATTATTTAAATAGCTTTTCCTGTTTTTTTTCTGTATTAACTAAATTGATCTCTGTTTTGTCTGGTTTGTCCCTATTATGGCAATTTCTTCTTGTTTTGAGGTCTTCAAAAGTATAATGTTTGGAGATTTTTCTCTGTTTCATTGTTAGGGCAATGGCTTAACAGTTGCAGAATTGCTCACCATGGCTTTACTGTCCTCTTAATCTCCCTATGTATGTCACATTATTTCTTTTCCAGCATCTGCCACTTATATTTAAAAAACATGCTCTTTCTATATTCTATCTTCAGTCGCTCTAAGTGATGCACTTGTGTGCTTGTGACTGCTTGGCCCTGTTCACAAGGGCCTTACGTCTCTCTTAGTCTACCTTGCAGAGAGTGAAGAGGTGTGCTTTGTCCCCAGCACAGTTTGCTTTTCTGTTTCCAGCAGCAGACTTCAGTGTTATGCCTGTAAAGAAAAGTACTTTGCTAATATTTTGCTTACTAACATCTTTTCAGCTTGTACAGTGCCTAGCAACAAAAATTAAAACTTCTTTACTTTTGGCTTGTTTACAAGCTGTTATATCAGCATTTTCATAGTTCTTTGCACTTATAGCAGCCTTTTATGCCTTACTGCTGTTAGCTATCCCTTCCTGTCAGGGCAGGAAAGAGTAAATGTGACAATTATTTGTCATTTGACTTAAAATCTGCCATTTTAACTTTATGAAGTTGTTACATACTATGAAAAAAAATCTTACAGCAAATAAAATAACCAGTATATATGCAACTACCCCTCAGGGACATGAAGTTTTTATGTATCTTTTTATAGCAACATATGTGCAAGTTAAGTCTATATGTCCGAAGTTGGTTTTCATCCTATCAAGTTCCTGAGGTGTTTTCTGTAGATAAGATTTAAACTGTTCATCGAACCATAGAATCATAGAATAGTTAGGGTTGGAAAGGACCTTAAGATCATCTAGTTCCAACCTGCCTGCCATGGGCAAGGACACCACACACTAAACCATGCCACCCCAGACTCCATCCAACCTGGCCTTGAACACTGACAGGGATGGAGCATTCACGACTTCCCTCTGGCAGCCCATTCCACCCTCATAGTAAAGACTTTCTTCCTTTTATCTAACCTGAACTTCCCCTCTTTAAGTTCGAACCTGTTACCCCTAGTCCTATCACTACAGTCCCTGGTGTGAGTCCTGGCATGCTTGTATGCCTCCTTCAGATAGTGGAAGGCTGCTATGAGGTCTCCACTCATCCTTCTCTTCTCCAGGCTGAACAGCCTCAACTTTCTCAGCCTCTCTTCATGTTTTTTAATGTCTCATTACAATTATAGATTTCATCCTCTTAAAGCTGTTGAGCATTATATTAATGCTATTTACCATGATCTACAGAATCATAAATTTCAGTGTTGCGTGATATATGTGTTTCTTCTACAAGAGTGCATAGAAACCAGGGACCTCTACATGGACTGTGTATTGGTCTAACATTTTAAGTTCAATTCAAGTCCAAAGGAAGATGCATTCCCTATTCTGCTATAGTCAAAATGTGTATGCATTCATTACCAAGTATGAATATGCTTTAAGGAACTTCTGGAACAATTGTTCCTTAACAAGGCATTTTAGGAAGCTTACATGAATAACACTTTGAACTGACACATCATTTAATCTCATAAAGGAAAAATTATTCTTGAAATGCATGCTATTTAGCTTGTACCTTAGTGCACAGGCCTAGCTTAGTTGCTGAAGAAACAATGGAGTTTGCATGGCAAATTAAAAAATCCCTCAAACTCTATTAAATAGCTCCTTATTATAACCTGATCTATGTAAGTGTAATTCAAGTGATCTGTAAGGGAAAGTATACATATTGTCTAGTTTGTTTGTAACCTGAAGAACATATATCTATAGAATTAAAGATCTCACTTTTCATCATTTTTTCTTCTGCAATAGAGAGTAAAAAAAATATCTTCAGAGAGTTTGTTACAAATCTTGTGTAGCAAGTGACTTGGCCTTTTAGTGGAACTGATAACAAGTTAAGCGAAAGTGAGTTTGATTGTAACACTTTGGATTTGATTAATCTATAACACTAACTCCTGCAGACTTTTGACACCATTTAGCTGGTAATTGGCCTCTGCTCAGGGGAGGTCTAGAGTTGGATCACTGACAGTGCTAATAGTCAGGTACTCTGTAAATTCTCTCTAGGGCTTTTCTGTGCTTTGATTTAGCTCAGTGATAGTGATCCCTCAAAATATTTTTCCCGTGTTTAATCTGAGACATGCCTACTGTTAGATGTTCTAACACCACAGACCACAGCACTTGTTGTGGTCTGTACAGGTATTTTGTTACCTGCTATATTTAGTCAATCACCAGCAAACAAAAAGCTGTCTTTCTGCTTACCTTCAGAATTTTTGTATTGTTGGTTCTAAAGATAAATGTTAAAGAAATATGTCTCAAACTTGGATGAAGTCAGATATTGCTCAGTTCTCCTTCACCAACACATTTATCAAAAAATGATTAATTTTCATATCTAAGTGGAGGTCTAATTAGTTGGGTGCTAGCAATGTTTGGCCTCTGAAGATTAAAATAGCATTTCAGAAACCTCTCTGCTCTGCAAAATCTATGCCATGTCAGACAGCTTTATGTTCATAGAAGGAACAGGAGTTAACATTCTAATTAAAAGAAATTATGAATACTCTAAGTTACAGGAAGTCCCCGGGGTGCTTTATGAACAACGGAATGCTCACTGTACAAAGGAGTTCATAAGGAATTGTTTCCAAATTAGAGATTCCCATTCAGGAATTATACTACAGAAGAAGTACTACTCTAAAAAATATGTCATGCAGCAATAAGAATATGGAACTGTCCTTGTCAGCTCTTAGCTCAATATAATACAGAAAACATGTTTGCAATCAGTTGAAAGGGGCAAAACATAATATTCTTCTTTATTTTATTTTAAATCTGGCAATCAGTAATTTGATTTTCCGTTTTAGCCAATTGAAACATATCCTATGCTCCATCCAAATCTTGTCTGGTAGTACAAATGAATTTAGGTTAATCTGGCAAATACTGGTATCCCATGCCATGGGTTATGATGGACATAATAAATGTGTAAAATTAATGAAAGAGTGCCTTTTACTCAATACAGTGTTGATGATTGACAAGTTCTGCAGGTTTTCTCCTTACTATACTACAAAGGACTCCTTCAAAGAGACAAGCTATGGAAACCAAGTCATGAATCAGTCAGAGTAACCTGAGAAAGCACCAAGCAGAAACGTTGTGGAAGGCACAGGGCAGCAGGAGTGATGTTGAGGACTGAAGGTTTCAAGGCAGATATACCTGCCCATATTTTAGTTCACTAAATATTTTACCCCCTCAGACTTGAGCTGCGTTCTCCCCAGATGTCCAACAGCAGACAAAAAAGTGACAAGAGCTTTTAAGCTTAATCATTAGACCGAGCTGGCACAGCTGGGTGATGGACATTAGTCTCTGACCAGGAACAGAGAAGACGATCTGGTGCAGGAACAAGTTGAAGTGCCACAGCTGAACCTTCAAGAGCTTGTCTAGTAGAGTGATACTAACTAGCTCCCAAAGGCATTCAGGTGCCTAATGTCCTACTGACACTTTTCCTCCTGCTAAGATTCTTTAAAGCTGCTGTGCTTTACCCTCATTGACAAAGTTCAATTACTTTGTCCCTAACACTGACATTTTTTCAGCAGCAAATAGCAAAATATCTTTGGCTTAAGATGAAAAATAGAAAATGCAAACCTGTGAATATAAACGAGTTTGTAAATTCCTAGAACAGGATCTTATTTCAAGCTTTTTACACTTCATATATAATGGAATCATATTATAATTGAACCACTGATTGAAAGTCAATACTTCATAAAACTAAGAGACATAAGCTAATAATTAAACTAATTAAGCAGACAATTGTTGCTGAACTTTTAAACTTTCACAAGGAGAAAAGCTATAACATATGAAGCCTAAAAAAGGAGGGCATAGTAGAATTACTGGAAATGTTAAGGGTGCCATTAAAAACTAGTCAACCTAAAGA
Organism: Melopsittacus undulatus; assembly: GCF_012275295.1. Taxonomy (NCBI): domain Eukaryota; kingdom Metazoa; phylum Chordata; class Aves; order Psittaciformes; family Psittaculidae; genus Melopsittacus; species Melopsittacus undulatus. The sequence goes on from NC_047528.1 coordinate 98,305,023, forward strand.
AAGATGACAGACATAATTAAGCATACATTTGTTTCTGTGTGTATACTGTTAAGTATACACTAGAATTAGCTTGAAAATAATTATTTAATGACAGTTTAAGGAGTATGCTTCACCTCCTGTGGCAGAATTTTGCAGTGGCTTCTGACTGGCCTCTGCCCGACTCCAATCAGATTGTATGTAGCTCTCTTTTTTCTACTTGCTTTTGCTCTACAGATACAGCAAGAAGAATAATTTTGTCTTTAATGTGCCAGAAACCTATCATTTTTGTATTGTATGCATTTCCTTAATGTATGTACTATCCAAAGGGCCACTAGTGCAACTTGCAAGAAGACATGAACCCAAATCAGGGCAAGCAAATGAATGCAAATAATCTCTAATACAGAAATGTTCCATTGTAAATTACTATTAGCTTATCTTTACATTACATTGTAAGAGAAAGGAAAGATATGAAAGGAAAAGAAGATAGGAAGGGATGTGACTACATTGCTTTGGCCAGAGGCTTATAATTGTCACTGATTGCATTTTAATATTGAGAGTTTTATGTATTCAGAATGTTAAAACTTCTATTACATTTTCAATTAAAAGCTTATATAGAATACATGTTGTAGTAATAGCATGCTCTCCAAAGACGTTGATGTATGCACATTCTGAGGAAATGGGAATGTTTTAAATTTATAGACTGAGAGGTTTGCTTGCATCTTCTGCAAACATCCTGGGATAGTGCAGACTCTCATTATATTTTCTGTACTAAATTCTATTTGTTGAATAATGTCTGTCTCCTGGGTAATTATTCATTACCATTTAAGAAGAAAAGGCATGTGCTCAAAATCAAATAAACATCCTATCTCTTTGGAGAGGAATGAGTGCACACTGAACAAGTGTCAAATACCAATCTAGAAAAAGATGAGGTTTGGGCAGAACTTTGGTGAAATTCTACCTCTCCTGAAATCTCAGCAAATTTCTCATGAGTCCTAATGGCATATTGAGTATTGTAGCTTAGGCACTGAAGTATCTCAGTTGTGCTGCATTTTCTACTAGGTGCTTTTGACAACTTCATTGCCAAATGAACCCATAAATTATTGGGATAATGTTTGACATGAACAATATCTTTTCTAAAATTGCTGAAGGGTCCAGTTGTTGAACCAGTGATTCTTCTTAGCTCCTTGGCAATTTAACATCTTCCCAATAAGCGTTCTTCTGCCACCTCCGTTATGAATCTCAACAGTTTGTTCAGATTACATCCAGCAGTTAGTTAGACAGAGGAATTATTTCTCCTAAATGGAAGAATTCATTGCATGTTTTCAAATAACCCCAAAATTTTCTTAATTTTTATGGGAAAGGGGAAGACCTAGAATAATAAGTTGCTTGGTCAGGTCACTACCTTTTGTGGGGGAAATCAAGGCTTGAGTTCCTGTTCTGTTGCCCTCTTAAATCTGAGTAAGTTAACATACTAGATAACTGTGCTGGATAAGGCTACCTGTCTCTGAAGGCAATCTGCTTTAGGCATACTTAACTGTTCAATTGATCAGATTATAAAGTTCTAGCAACAGCGTTAGCTCCTTCCTCAGGTTCTCCAGGAGTACCTTTGTCACATCTTTCTGGCTTCATAATTCTATCAGTCTGTGACTGATGTATGTTAGTGTGTGAATGGCTCTAGATGGATTAAAAAAAAATTCTTGCACCAGTTGTTTAGTTAGGTTGACTGGTAATGCTTATAAGCAGGAAGATTTCAACCAGCAGTCTTTGTCAAAGGTGTAGCAAGCTCCCCAGACCTCCTAAACCAAAGATTCAAACCCTACAGTGTCAGTGTGGCAGATTTATAGATTTATATTTTTAACTAAAAAGTTAAACACAACAGATAGATAATTTCTAAGTAACATTTCTTCCCAAGTGAAAAACATGGTAGTGTGGTGCATTTGAAGGGATGTAGACAGACACACTCTTAGAGGAAACAGTGAGATGAGCTACTGATTGCGATGTAAAACTCATGCAGTTTGCGAAACAAACTAGGAGTAACTGAAAAATACTGGTACTGTAAAAGAAAGTTGTTCATTTAATAAGTTCATTTGATAGGGACTAATGAGTATGACCCTTATTCCAAGTGGACTAAAATTTCACTTGTATGGAGGAGTTCAGGTTCCCTTAAGAGAGAGCAGTAGCAAAGCTGTGGAAAGGAGATAATTTAGAGGCTGAAATACCTTGTTTCACATATTTGTGAAAAACAGGAGTCATTCTTCTTGTGACTCAGGTTTGAACAGAGGCTTTTCAGAGTGAAAACCATCACGTTCCACAGAAACCATTTCCATCCTTTCCTATTATGCCTGTTAATCTTATCAGATCTGCAATCTGAAATGCAGACATAAACCGTTGAATTTCTGCCAGGCTAGTGACTCCACTTGCCACTGCCATGACCTCGAGTTTGGGAAGTGCTGCCCTACAGCTTGGACTAAGAACCTGTCTCATTAGCTGGGACTTGTAAAATATTTCTAATCTCTGTGACATGTAGCAGCTTTTGAACAGCAGTTGATTTCTCAGACCACTGAGGGCTTAAAAGGAAGAAAGGAGAGAAATGCCTGGGCAGGGAGGAGACCATCAGGGAGGAGAAGGACTGGGGCTGCTCCCCAAGGTGACCTGGTGCAGGCTGAGCCAGGCCCTATCCCCACAGGACACAGCCCTATGTAGGGTCAGAGTGGTGACAGGGGAAGGTACCAAAATCCCAGACACAGTGAAGGTTTGCTGACACCCCACAGTCCCCTAATATCCCCAAACAGCATTTGGCCCCCAGGTATGTAAGGGAGAACCTACTTATAGGAGTTATCCTTATACAAGTACATAAGCCTTTAAGAAGTAAGCGTCATTTATTAACTTACTATAATTATGCCACTCTGTAGACACACCTGAGGATGCAGCAGTTCTCAGCACAAGGTTTCAGATCAGTTTGTGTGTGACAGAGAAGTTTTTCTGGATCTTGTTACATTTGTTCCAGTTGTTCAAGGCATTTGAAATACAGTTTGGATTGAGTACAGACAAGTGCATGCTCTGCCTGAGGCTCCAGTTTTCACTAATAAGGAACTAAGTTTATAAAGGCAATTACATGTATTTCATGAGGTTGTTTATTATATCCTAACTTTTAGAGTGAAAGAAGACTGTAGGGCTTAATCTGACTAGACGCTAGTTACAGTTATAAACTACAGTATTAGTAGGGAATTATTCTGAATTTATTTTATAAATTGCAGCTTTTGACAAGAGCAAAACCGAACTGAGTAGGCTGTGATAAATAAACTGGAAAGGATAGAAAAGTTTAATGAAAAGCAATCACAACGAGTCCTGTTGCCTCTGAATGGTGGCACCCATCCCCAATTACAACATGTATCATAGCAATGTGCTTACATAAAATTACTTAAACATAATGGGTCACTATGCCAGAGATGAGTGACACAATCAAAGATAGCACAGATTATAGTAATAAATATAAATGTATAAGAGGTTGCAAGAAAAAAATAAAATATTAAAATATACTTGATGATTGATACTTTGGCAACAAAGAAAAAACATCCATAAACTGAAATTATTCTGGTGCACTGCTTGCACCGGTAAAGATTAGCTTAATTCACAGAATCTGTTTTATTTTCTATTTTGATGCAGCATTTGTTTAAAAGGGATAATGGTAGACTATAATTGCATAATCCCTGAGACTGTCACATTTTAAAATCAGTCTCTCTCACATTGCTCCTTGGCTGCTTTAACTGTCCACTGGCACTAATTGAAAAGTGAACTGGGATACATCCTGCCTCAATCAGAATTGCTGTTTGATTGATTAAACAAGAGATTGAAGGAGTTTTGTTTATATTTAAAACCTACTGCTGGAGGAACCTGTAGATACTAGTGCTGACAGGTTGACGTGGCTGTTCCTAGTATTGCAAACAAACATCTGGACTACAAAAATCTCTTTCGGTTACCCAACAAGAGTGGATACAAAGGCAGTGCAAAGACAATGGATGGGAGAGGGGCAAATAGGAAAAAACAAAGAAAAAGCAGGGAAAACTTGGGGTTTGTTCAGCTTACCATCACCAAATTGTGGTTTGGTTTTGAGATTTTTTTTCACACTTTTTCTTGTGTTTGTCTCTGGGGTTAATTAATGCAGCTGTGACAAAGTGCTTGAATTAAGAATAATTTACTATATTGAAACTGTGAAAAGACTACTCACTTGTGCCTTCACTCTCCCTTTCTTTTATCAGAAGAATATGATATACAATTAACACCCAGAGCAGTTTACATTCAGAATTAGAAAAAATCCAGTGCTGGGGCCAGACTTGCTGTTTATAAAAAACAAGGCCTATTTCCCTGACAGGTTATCTGTAAAAAAATCCAAATTAATTCAATAAAAACCACAGAATATTAGTAACATCTAATTGTGTTTCTAGTTATGTTGCTACTCTAGAAGTTGACTCCCCTCTTTTATTGCCAATGTAGTTGCCCCTGCTTCTGGATAAAGTAACCACATGAGATGTTTAATATTGTTGGAAGACCTACTAATGATTCCCCCCTTTGCTGTTCTGCTGCTCTGGCTTTCAGCCTTTCAGTTATATTGCTCTCACAGTTCCATGGTCCCAAACTAATGATTTGACAAAACCAAAATACATGCACCTGTCCTGTGTCCCTCCAACCTCCCCCAGCCAGCACAAGGAAGTTGTATGTCCCTTCTAATTTCCAAATAAAAACTACTTTGGAGTGTAAAAAGTTAGTCTATGTTGTACCTTTTCTTTCTTCAGGTATCTTTACCCTTTTACTGACTTTTCTATAAAACATAAATAAAGAAGCACCTGCATCAACTATTTCTTAAGACTGTGACTGCATTTTATAAAGGCAGTGCACTTTGGATAGGAAAGACAGTGAAAAGTATTTGGTGCTTTTCATTTGCCCTGGTACAGATACAACATTGCTTAAGGAAATATGGTTTTGACTCTAATAATGATAATTGAAAAGCAAAAAAAAAAAAAAAACCTTCTATTCAGTTTTCTAACAATAATTAGCAACCTAACACATAAGCTTATAGTCTTTCTTTTTTTTTAAACAGCTGAAAATGATTTTCATACGTGGTAAAGAAAAAAAAAACCAAAAGAAAAACAAAAAAAAGAGTCTGATGTAACCCTGTGTTGGATTTTTCTTATTCATAAAATTAAAGTCTTTGCCTCTCTTAATACTTACATTTCAACCTTTTAAATCTACTTATCTTTGAACAATGGAATTTTACAAGCAATTAGGTAAATTCAGGTATAATGAAAGTGAATGCAGCTCAGTTGTAATGAATGGATCTTACTTTGCATTTGATTGCATTTTATTTCATGCTGTAAATAAGCTAATTCTGTTTGTTTTTCTCTCTAAAAGTAACCATATTGAGTCAGATTTTCAAGACAGCTCAAACCTCACAGCCTGTCTATAGCCAGATAAAAGTTCTTTAGAAAGTAGGCCAAAGCATTATGTGGAAATCTGCCACTCACTGTTAAACCATAGCTGTATTAATCTTTGAGTATAATGTATGCTAACAGACTGATAATTTAATTTTTTTTTTTACATAACTGTTAACTTTCATTATCCTCCCTAGGTTTGTACTTCTCAGAGGCAGTCTCAACCTGCCTTTGGAAAGTGCTGCATGTATGACATCTGTAATATATTTTTTCTCTCTTGATGTACTAGGTTGCCCCAAACTGTGTAAAAACAGAATAAGAGGGTCTTAGAAGTCAGATCAAGATGCTGTGTGGGCCTGTCCTTTGTTCCTGAAATAACACTGTTAAGACATGTACAAAATGTGCCTCAAATGCTCCTCCAGCATCAAGGCTAGCTGGTACTATGTCTCTCAGTTTTCATTTATTTATTTCGAATAGATGCCAAATTGTTTAGCATTTGCCAGCTAATGTAACAGTTGTTTTTGCAGCTGCACTGAAAGGTGTATTAGTCTAAACCACTGGGTGGCACAAAGAAGCCAACATACATGTGAGTATGATTCTACCTGTTTGCTGTGATTTACACAAGACACACTCTTTGTTTAAAAAATTCGAGTGCCTTTTAAAGTACTAAGCCAATACGTGAATAAGTGAAGTACAGGTCTTAGCTTTTATTTGTATAAGTAGGTTGTTGTCACGAGATACGGGGAGTCTGCTTCATGACTGGAAGTGTCAGTGTGTCTGTACTTTAGGACAATTTTGAGGGAGGGAGAAGTAAGACATGGGTAGTAATTTTAAAAATATATCTCAAAATAAGCCCTGCTCATTTTGATTAGTGATTTCTACTACTTTATTATTATTATTTTTAATTAACTGATTTGCTCACATTTTCCCACAGCTGTTTGTTCCCATTTTTGTCTTCTTTATTCCCCATTCACCTATACTCACAGTGATTGGTATTGCATTCTCATGGGCTACTTGCTGATACCATGCTTAAAGACATCAGTACTTTGTGTTATTTTGTAGCTTCCAAGCACTTTCAAAGTATTAATTAGATTATTCTAACTTTTTTAATCCCTGAAATGGAGGCATTTATTTTCTTGTTTAAGGGTTGGAGAACTGAGGCATAACTTTTTTAAGCAACCTGCCCAAATCTGACATAAATCTTTATAGGGTACTAGGGATTTATAATGATACTGTCTTTCACCTCACTGATCCCATTGACTGGCCCACACTATTTGCTGTCTTCCATGCTCTCATCAGATTAATTTTCTTGTCTTTCTCTTGGTCCTTTTTAATTTATTTCATCTGAGTTTCAGCATTTCTTTCAGCAGATTGAAAGTGTTATTTGTAGAAGAGATTGATCTTTTTAAATTTTAAATGTCTTGCATTGCTCTGATAATACAATTGGAGTGCTGGGCTTATAATTTTCATTTTGTGTTTTGTATTTAAAAGAATTGAGACCAAAAGTATCAGATAACCATATAGCTATGTTTGCTGTCTCTGGATTTGTTTTAGAATCTTATTAAAAGTATGCAATCCAGGTAAATGGTTTTATATTTTGTATTTTTTTTTCATATTTTATTCCCTTACTAAATTAATTTGTATTAAAATTTAATAAGAAACCCGAATGTTTATTTTGGCCTGTGTGCTTTGGCAGAGATAGTTGCTTTCACTGGAGATCTTAATGAAATGTGACAGCACATTTCCTTGTTGGAGTTCTTTATTCTCTAAGGTCTGAACTTCCCCAGCTTACTCATGAGGTAGTTTGTACATTCCTGCTCGTAACTCATGGTCTTTCTCACCTCTTTCAAGATGCAAACATTGCTTCTGGAGTCCAGATGCTCTGTATGTCTTTGCAGTCCCAAACACACAGGTTATGAAATTAAAGGAGTGCCATGAAGAGTGTTGAACCCATGATCTTCATTGTTGATAGCGAAAAGCCAACTGGTGTTGCAGTCTGAGAAAACATGATACATTTATTTGCTCTGACTTGTAACTTGGTTTAGTTTACTTTTTAAAGTAACTTTTGTTATAGACGTTCTGAAGCAAAGGTCCTCTTTTTTTATATATTTTGGTACAAAAACTGTATGCATTCCTTTTTATCTATGTAAACACTACATAATAAAACCAGAAAATATGCACATCTAAATTTCATCTGAGCAATTCTCAGAAGATTACAAGAGAGTAGAACTCACTAGCAAAATAGTGCAGCTATATGGTTTTTCAGCCCACAAAGAAAATTATGAATAGCTAAAAAATATATTTTTATATTAAAACGTTTCTACAACCTATGAATTCTAAAATTTACCACAAGGGACAGTTGTCTGGGGGGAAAAATGGGGTAATGATACAGCAATATTTTTCACCTTTGATTTTCCTTGGATTGAGTTCAACTCAGTACATGCAGTACATCCTTTTCCTGTGTATGATGGAGTAAGACTGGACTTTCTGCAGGTCCAAACCTGTGTCTTTGCTTTGTCACCTGTTGTTCTATGTAACCTTTGGTTCAGGAATCTAATTCCTTACAGTGCTGTACAGTTTAAAGATCCTGATCTTAGGAACCATTCTTTTTAAGGTTTATTGCTTTTTTTTGTTTGTTTGGTTGGTTTGTTTGTGGGTTTTTGTTTGTTTATTTGCTTTGTTTCATTTTTGTTCTTGCTTTTTTTGGGTTCAGTCATTGTCTAACTTGGGAGTAAGGCTGGAAGTTTCAAGGTTAGGATCCATACTTCTCCCTTATATGTTAAAAAAAAAGTGGGTGGTATTTTTTTCCTCAGTGTACAGTAAAATTTATTCTTTAGGTCACTGACTTCTATGATTCTGCAATTAGAACATTGAACTCCAGTGCTAGGCAGTGAAAAGTCTCTAGTAAAAATGCGAATATCTATTTAGAGACCAGTGGTGAATGTGCTCAAAATACTTAGTCTAGACATTTTACTTCAGTTTGAATTCCCACATTAGCATTCTTTGGGACTTCCTATGTAATTCACATGTATGTGAGCTTAAGATACCTTAACCCAACTATCACAGGGGAAAAGCTGCTCATTTTACATAATTAAAGCAAATCAGGATCCAAGTGGTTTTATTGATTTACTAATGATATGCAATTAGCTGGCTAACAGTGAACAGTTCTTCAGGATCAATATGAGCAACAGAATGAATAAACCACAGTCCTGGCTGCTTACAAAGTGTTGTAAAATCCCAAAGAGTTCTCTCTCTCACACACACGCAGGCACTCACACACATGTACACATAGAATTAGGGGCATCCCCACCCTCTGAGCAGTATGGATGACAAGCACACATTTCCTTTCTGGGACTGTAGTATATGTGGGTGAGCCATTGAAGAAGCACCCCAAGAGTCTGTGTATGTACACCTGAGCTCTAGGTACTGTCTGCGTCACCCTAGATATTGGTTCCCACAGCTGGAATGCAGAGGCTGCTTATTGCATTCAGTGCACAGAATAGAGGCTGTAAAGTCTGGCCAACACAGAGGTTCCCAGGGTCAGTGGCATGTTTACGTGTCTGCGATTTCTGGCAGTGTCAAACTGGGACTCAACTTCCAGATCTCTTCCATCACTTACAAATTTGCCTGCTTCTTTTAGGTGCTTTTTCAGACTAATGGTTCCCTGTTGCAATAGTCTCATTGTAGTTCCTTGGTTACTCTTGAATCTGCTTGATGGTACCTTCCTCTTCAATATGATCAGCTTTGAACAGACACTCTCCCTGACAATTTTGGTTATTTAATTCACCCACCCATGTTGTTGACACACATGTTCCTTCTGTCTTAGCAGTGATTGTTACACAGGCCATTTTGCCAAGGGTGAGCTGTAATAAAATTCCCACATAAAGCTGGCTTGCCTTAAACCAGTCTTCTCAATAGTAGATTAATAAGTGGTCAGAAGTTATCTTGTTTTTAAAGCACGACTTTTTGTCTCCTGTGCTTCAGAAAATGAAATGTATTTACAAACTGTTTTTCTGTGTGTTCTAATAAAAGAAAGATCATTTTCCAAGAAATTCTTATTTATCAGCTAAGATATTAACAGTTGTATAATCATTGCTTTTATGAACTAGATCTCCAGTAGCCACTTGCTATAATTAACTAATAAGTACAATTTCAATTACAAAGCAATGAATACCTGGAATTTTAGGCCTCCAATGTAAAGAAACAAAAAAACAAACAACCAGCAACTCAAAACAGCAAAAAACCTAAAGAGGTAAACAACTAAACAGAGTACCCTCCACTTGAGCTACTGGCATAACTGGCACTTAGGCACTGAATCTGTTAATTTGGTGCCAAGGAGTGTACATTTTGAGAATCTAGTATGGATGCTATGTGATCCTTAGAGCTGTCAGAAACTGTAGGCTGTTTTCAAAAATCTGTTTAAGGCTTTAATGGAAAGATCAAGGTAACAAAATTTAAAGTAGTTTGGAAGAGAAAACTAATTTCCTCTGCAAATAACTCAGGTTTAGGATTGTAGAAGTGTCCGCTGTGGTTTTAGACTTACCGTGAACACTATAGGAACATGGGTATTTGCTCAAAAAGGAGAAGGAACCTGTTAGTTGTAAAAGGCTAAAAGGATTTACAGAAGTGTGTGGAGATTTTTTCCCAATTAGTTGCTTTGCCCTGTGGAATATACATTTCTGATATTTACAGTCCTTCATGCCAGTTTAAGAAACGCTGTAACCTAGGATTTTGAGAAACATTAGCAATTAAGGGCTTGCTTGTGTTTCAAAGGACTGTCAAAATTATTCTGTTGACTGCTATTTTGTAGAGAATGCCTTTTATTTAATTAATTGCTATCACTGTCTAAAATAATTTAATACTAATCCTTCTTTTCTTTTGTTTTTCATCTTCAGTCCCTGATCTATGTCTATGTCAGATGTTGTGTGGGTCTGTTTATGTTTATCCAGTTCCTTATGGGCTTATTTTCTATTGTTTTGCTTTTTCGGAAGATGAGTAAAAGGACTCTTTAGTTTTTGGTTTTGTTTTTTTTAGTTCACAGCTGGGATTTTATGTGGCACAGAACTCTGTAATAGCATCTGTGCATATCAGCCCACCATATGGGTAGGAGGGAAATAGCTTAATTTAGTGCATATGCATGAAGTAAACGAGGACTTGACTATTGCTGGGCTACAAATCACTAAACACAACAGAGAATACTAGGTTGTGGAAGGATTGCAAGAACCAAAGTGCAAATATGATATTAGAAGTATTATACTATTTCTGCTACACATTTCTTTAGTGTTTATCCAGAACAGTGACTCAGCAAGCACGTCTAGTCAGAAAATCATTAAAGGTTAAAGCTTGACCAATATAAATAAAATGACATTGACTGAAAGTACAGCTGAGGACTCACAGGCTTACTTTTGTTCCAGTGAGACAGAAAATCAGCTACACTGATTCAGCTAAAGGAAGCAGTAATCCCAAAGTAGTTTCACTGATAACATATAACCAGAGGTCTAAATCTTCTCTGACTTCTTTTTTAAAACTGCCTTTGGCCATTACTGCTGTTTAAGTCCTTTCATCGGTTACCACAATAGGTCAGTTTTATATCTGATATTTCTGACATAAGGGACTTGTCTAAGGTTACAGTGATTATTACACAGATCTGTTTTGGAGATCCAGATATGCATAGGGTTAGAAGAAATAACTCCAACCCTAATAATCACATCTGAGTTTTGACTTGCTAAAATGCTAGAATCTTTTGCCTATGGCTATATATATGCTTATGGCTATATATAGTTAATAAAGAGAGACTTCACTATCACTGAAGAAGATAATTACTTCTCAAGCAGTTCAACCAACATAATTTGAGGTGAAATCATTACATCACTGCTGGTTCTTTAACATACCTATCTGTTGTTTCTGCTTTTGTTTCCAAAGGGACCTTTACTTGTATTATTAGTCCTACAGAAGGGACCTGAAAAACAAGTGTGCTGACATTTTGGTTGTGCTTTGGGTGAGTCAATAGTTAGTTTTTCAGGTTTTTGTTTTAACCTACAGAAATAGACAGTCATACTTAACAAAGCTGAGATGAATTATAAATATGTTTTCAGATTGTGATTGTATGATATCTATTACTAACCACTGGAGAAAATACATAAATGGTTCTTGGATGAGGGATGAAAGCCTTAAATGTTCTTCTTAACAATTTGTCATCACACAACAGGACCAGTCAGATATACTCTTTCCTCTAATTTCTATTAAATTTTGAATTACTTTCTACACAGTGGAAAAAGTATTTTAAATTGCATGAGCTACATCAAGAATTTAAAGTGAATGTCTGTCTTCCAGCAAAAACAAGACTGTGCCTCTTTCTCTGGGTTGCATATGAAAAGGGCTAGGTTTCATCTCTAGGGAATGTCAATATAACAACAACTGCAGAAAACATCTTATTATCTGGCATATGTAGGATTCTTCTTAACACTCCTGGTTCTCAAGGTGCAACACCAAATGAAATGTTTTGTAGAAGGTGTGTAACACATGGCATCCAGTAGCACAATGTGTTAGTGTGATGGTCAAAAGACCCTCCTTGTGTGTATCGAAAGACTAAATGACACAACAGCTCATTGAATGATAAGTGACGGATGCTTCCCTGTATTGTGTGCCCTGAATCCATGAAGATCAACTGCCCGGCAACGAACTGCCCAGAGACAGTGGCACAGACTCTGTGACGCCTGCCAGTGCACAGCATGAGCTGGGTCTGGGGCTCACCAGCTCCCTGCGAGTGATTCTGACCTGTGGAAGGTTTCCAGGAGAGTCTGACCCTGTTAAAAGGCACTGTCCTGCAGCTGTGTGATTTGTTCTATCCCAAACTATGGTGGGGACAAGGACCGAAAGGACACAACTGAAAACACGCTGAATGAGAACATGCTGCTGGATCCATTAGGTGGGTGGTGCTATTTATCTGTTTTCTTTCTTTCCTTTCTTTCTTTTGTCCTTTCCTCCTTCTACTTCATGTCTTTCATAAGAATAAGAACCAACCAAGACTTTTGTTCTCCTGACACAGTTTTAGAGCAGCTTACAATAAAGTTAATTGTTGTTTGGTTTTCCAGTCTCTGGAGGGCCTCTGGGTTTCTCCTGTGAACCGCTCAGAGTGTGTAAAAGACCTGCTCACCCTTGCTCCAGAGGGTTGTGACAGGAGGTCAGTTCCTAGGAAAAACTTATAAAACGGTAAATAAACTTAAAATTTGAGATGTGTAATTACGTAGCTATACTGCTTGCATTGAGGAGTTATGTGCTGAATAGCGTATATGGGAGCTTTTTCTTTTGTTATATGGGCACACTTTTGTATTTCTGGGAGTATGCACCTGAATGAACACCTGCAGTGTTGGAAGGCTTTTGGTCTGCTAAATTGTAGATTTTTGAGTTTGCAGTGAGTTTTGGAAAATTAGCCCTAGGTAGTGCTGAATGTTAGTCCTTTTGAGAAAATCTTTGGTGAACAGACAAAAAATTGAAACCTCAAAAAACCTTTGACTGAAAACCATTCAGGAGAAGGGTCTAGAGTACTTCAATCATAAAAAGAGAGAAAAATGAAAGGAAAATAAGTCAATAAAGAGAAGGAAATCTCTTAGAGTGAAAACAGCATTGCTATACATAAAATTATATTTTGATGAACTTTTGTCATATTTTACTAGGTAATATGATAGGGTAGTTGATAATGAAAACTTAAAATCTGCAGACATTTTGAGGTGTATATGCTAAAACTAATGGTGAGTTCTCCTTTAAATTGACTTTCATGTTTTTCTCTGGAGTTGGCATGAAGCTTCCAAGTTTACTTTTACCTTGTGAAAGAAAGTTTGAAGAAATCTTTGTTTATGTTTATCCTCTTACGATATACCTTGGCACAAAGTCTGAAGTATATTTAGTTTTTAAAACAACAACAAAAGCGTCTTTGTGTTCCTTGATTCAGAGAAATCTCCAGGAACTTACCTGCAAAGCTTAAGTTGAAAAGCAGGTATTCCTTATTGCGGCTCTGGGAGACACAGGGGATAGCTTTTCCTAGTATGTCTCATCCAAGCATCAACCAGACTGTGATTATATTAGAATTATAGAATCATAGAATAGTTAGGGTTGGAAAGGATCTTAAGATCATCTAGTTCCAACCTCACTGCCATGGACAGGGACACCTCACACTAAACCACGTCACCCAAGGCTTCATCCAACCTGGCCTTGAACACTGCCAGGAATGGAGCATTCACAACCTCCCTGGGCAACCCATTCCAGTATCTCACCACCCTAACAGTGAAGAATTTCTTCCTTATATCCAATCTACACCTCTGCTGTTTAAGTTTCAACACGTTACTCCTTATCCTATCACTACAGTCCCTAATGAAGAATCCCTCAGCAGCATCGCTATAGCCCCCTTCAGATACTGGAAGGCTGCTATGAGGTCTCCACACAGCCTTCTCTTCTCCAGGCTGAACAGCCCCAACTTTCTCAGCCTGTCTTCATATGGGAGGTGCTCCAGTCCCCTGATCATCCTCGTGGCCCTCCTCTGGACTTGTTCCAACAGTTCTATGTCCTTTTTATGTTGAGGACACCAGAACTGCACACAATACTCCAAGTGGGGTCGCACAAGAGCAGAGTAGAGAGGCATGATCACCTCCTTTGACCTGCTGGTCACGCTCCTTTTGATGCAGCCCAGGATACAGTTGGCTTTCTGGGCTGCAAGCGCATACTGCAGCCAACTCATGTTCATTTTCTCATTGACTAACACCCCCAAGTCCTTCTCTGCAGGGCTGCCCTGAATTTCCTTTTTGCCCAACCTGTAGCTGTGCCTGGGATTGCTCCGACCCAGGTGTAGGACCTTGCACTTGGCATGGTTAAACTTCATGAGGCTGGCATCAGCCCACCTCACAAGCATGTCAAGGTCCTTCTGGATGGCATCCCTTCCCTCCAGCGTATCAACAGAACCACACAGCTTGGTGTCATCGTCAAACCTGCTGAAAGCGCACTCAATCCCACTGTCCATGTCACCGACAAAGATGTTGAATAAGACAGGTCCCAACACTGATCGCTGAGTGACACCACTCATTATTGGTCTCCAGCCAGACACTGAGCCATTGACCACAACTCTTTGCGTGCGGCCATCCAGCCAGTTCTTTAACCACCAAGTGGTCCACCTATGAAACTGATGTCTCTCTAATTTAGAGACAAGGATGTTGTCTTTAAACGTACATATTCATTAGGTTACATACATATTCATGAAGTGACTCATACATTACATTGTACTTCTAGAGAATTCCCCACATGAGCACTAAAATGTGGTAGTGGGCTTTGGGACCCCTGGTGGCTATTTCTTCATCATCTTCCTTTTCATCACTTTGTTTTAGAATTGTTGTCATGCCAGTAGTCACCAGGCCAGGTCTGGCTAGTTCTTGGGCATTTCTTATCTTGGCCATTTCCTTATCTCTATAACTGCTGACAAAGCCTAACACCCTTGAAGTTATTTACAACCCCATTCTTCAATCAACCCTATCCTTCATCCTAAAATAAGACTTTCATAGGAAAGGTGAACAAAAGTAAACTTATTGGAAAACCCCCTAGTGGCAGGATGGAGGAATGACATTCCTTGACTTAAATGTTGCCCAACAGAATCTGAACTGAATAATCCTTAAGTTTCGCTTCTTAGCATATAAAACACAAAAATATGAGGTGTGAATAACAGGAGAAAAACCAGACAACTGGTTTTCATTGAGGCAGAATGCAGTGGTCATACAAAGTAATAACCTAGTCTATTACTTCATAGCAGATTGACTTTGTTACCTCTTATTCAGTATCTTTCAAGTTATTTTAAGGTAGCACACTTCAAAGTCACAAGTGAATTACACAAACAGCCCAGACAGAAGATGCAGTGTTCATGAGTGGTGTTAAATATTCACACTGATTAATTATTTTAATCTGCTTTGCAACCGGGGGTGGGGGATGGGGGTAATGTGACTGGGAGGGGGGGTAGAATGCAATGCTTAACTGAGCAGGGCTGGACGGTCTCACAAAGGCTGAGGATCTAGCCTACTCTGTCTAGCCTAGAGGAGCTCTGAGAGTAAGTAGAAGCCTGCTTCAGCAGTTGCACTGGCCTCTTTTTTCTATAACTCCAGGCACTGTTGTCAACAACAACTGGAGGTATTGACTGAACTTCTAGTAGTTTCACTTCTGGTTCATTTCCCTCAACCTTATTTTTCATGTCTTCCTTTTTTCAGGCTGAATACTGTTTTATCCTGTGTTTTATTTTGTTTTAAATGATAGCAGAACCCTCCTGTACACTTCTTTCACAGCCTTAATGTGAGGAGGTGGAAAAAGGGGGACTACCTATATAATTTATAAGCCTCAACTTTGCAGCAGAAAATAAGGTGGAATATAGATACTTTAGTTTGGTTAAACCACTGGACATAACAATTTTCATAATTTTGCTTGTTGCAAAAAATAATTATTTTGAATTAAGCTGTAGTTGTGGTTAATACTGGTAGGCAGCTAAGCACCACATAGCTGCTCTCTCACTCCTCCCTCTGCCAAATGGGATGAGGGAAGAGGAAAGGAAGAGTAAAAGCAAGAAAACTTGTGGGTCAAGATAAAATGGCTTAATAAGCAAAGGAAAAGTAGAAGAAGCAAGAAACAAAATGAAACAGAAGTGATGCAAAGGCAATTACCAACATGTCCCATGGGTAGACCAATGTCCAGCCAGCTCCTAAGTAAAAGATAGGTGACTTCTTTAAATGCCCTTTTCCCCCCTTTCTATTGCTGATCATGACACTCTGTCTCTTCAGTTAATTCAGGCCACCTGTCTGGTTGTGTTTCCTCCCAACCTCTTGTGCTCCCCCAATCTATTCAATGGGGATACAGAGCAAGGAACAGGGGACTTTGTGCTATGCAAAGAGTGTTGAGCCAATAGCTACATTAGTGTGTTTTGGTTACAAATCTAAACCAGCACCATAAAAGCTGCCATGAAGAAACTTAACTCCTCCCAGGCAGTTGAACCCCAGTGCAGCTGTGATTAATCATAAATGGTGGCTGTAATCTACATATTGCAGTGATGTCACATTTGAATTATTTCAGACTGGGTTTTTTTTCAGACACTTCATTAATGCATTTATGAGTCTTGAAAGTAGATACACTTAACAAAAGTAACTCTGTTGTGAATCTTATGTATTTAATATTTCCTATCTATACACACACACATTTTATGTTTATATGTAGACAGATACATGCTATGTACAGTTCTTCATATGTGTGGCAATGGAAGCATACTTTATGGTCTCCTTTTTCTTCTCCTGGACAATATTCTTTTAGGTTTTTCTACTTAAGGACAAGTCCTATTCAACTCCAAGCAGTAGGAAAGTAATTTTAAGACAGGAATAGGCTAATTTTTCATCTGGAAAAGTAATTTCAGCCTACATGCGCCAAAATCTGTCATGAAGACACCAAGCAGAAGCTGTCACCACTACAGAAGAGTCAGTGATTTCACCTACTTTTCACTAAGAATGCAAGGATAACTTCATTAAACTCAGTGTAATGGGTATAAAACAAAACTCTTAAATATCATGTTCCGTTACTGTAGCTATCCATTAACAGCTTGGTCAAGCACTGCTGAGGCTGTAAGTAGCATTGTGTAACATTCCTCTGTTATGGGTATTATCTAGTCTTGTTTTGTAGGACTCATCCAGGCACTGCCCTCTGAAACAAGAGCCATCATAGGGAAATTGTCAATTACATGGTAGCTACCAGTTTTTCCAAATTGGGTCTGAGGACCCTGCTGTTCCCAAAGCATACTCCCTTACCAAATGCTGTCAAGATTTTGTCCTTGTCTAACTGTGCCTTAGGGGGAGTGTAGCGTATGTTGTTGATACTATTCCCGTTTGAGCATGACAGTTACTGTTGCCTGTTCTCTTGGCTTTGATGTCGGATTCCTTTGGTTCAGTGATTTTGGAATTAAATATGTCCAGATGCTGCGTTTCATTTATTGTGGTCGCATGTGTACACAAGCAAATAAGTGTTTGTGTTGCTAACCTTTATGCATTGTAAGGGTAATGAAAACAGTTAAAAGTAGCACATCCAAGGTAAAACCTCAAAATGACCCAGTATGATCCTAAAAGTAGAAAGTGCAATAAAATATATTATCTTTTAGAATATATATTTATCTTCTAAAATATGAAAATAAATTCATAGTTGAAGGCAATGTATGTGGTATTTTTCTACACTCTATGTCACTGCAAGTATCACCATACGTATCTTCATTTTTCTTTCTTTTTAATAATCTGTTTCTACATTTCCAGCATCTTATGTAGCTTTCCTTAAAGCTGAATATATGCTGAATCTATTTTTACCCCCTTACACCAGAAAAGAAAGATGGAAAGGATGTGTATTTGAATAGTTCAGCACTTTTTTTTTTTGAATGATGTTTTAAGTCCTTAGACACTGTATTACTGTTAAATTTAGTCTCTTAGAAATGCTGCAGTCTGGTAAAATTGACACAAATATACTATTAACAAAGAATTTATTGATTCACTTACCAGAATATACATTAATAAAAAGAAGTCTTCATTGCAGCTTGAGAATTATTTTGTGAAACAGAGGGCACATTGTTAGAAGGACTTTAAAGCTAATTGGTATGATTGTAATGATTTCAAAAGGCTGTTTCACAAAATCATTAAGGATAGAAATTAATCTTTGAGCTATATTAGCTCAGAGACTTGCACTTTCTTCACACTTTGCAAGCACAACCAAACTACCATTATGCTCAAGGTGCCCTCCATGATGCTTCATCAGAAAAGTGAATTCATTTAAGAGTTTTGTTTCAGCAGGATGTAGCTATAGACAGAATAGTGCCCTATCATGAATGGCAGACTAAGTGGCTTCATGATGGATGTGCATCTGCAGGAGTCAGAATATTTGCAAGTCACAGCAGGGTTTAAGCCTCCACAGCTTTCTTATTATGGTGCTGTGCCTATCTCTGACTTAAACCATTTTTTCTTAGGCATGATTAAAATGCACATACTTGCCTTAATTATGTATTTGGAGTTACTGAACTGTACCTAGGACAAACACCAATCCTTTGAATTTCTCTTCCATGTTAACATATCTTTCTTACCTGCTTCCTCAGATACGTTTTAAGACCTGGTTCCACAACTACTGTTTTACCTGTCTGTAGCCAATGCTACATTCTTCCTTTCTGTATGCATTTCCTTAAAAATGCACAGGAGCTGATATAGCACCTCTTTCCTTGATAACTGCATAGGCAGCTGTAGGGACAGATTCTGTAGATAGTGGCTTTGTGCTATCTCAATTCTGGCAGCAAATTATCTCAACATCCTCTGTTGGCTTTTCTTCAATGGTAAGCTAGAAATGTCTTTGAAATAAAGATAAGTAACTCTGCTAAATAAAATAAAGCAGAATCAGAATCAGAAGTAGAGAGAGGTGTAACAGTCAGAATACAACAGCTGTAGAAGGGGAGGACAGTTGCTGTACAATCCTGTACTTTCCTCCTGTGTTGGAACTTTTTCTCCTCTGACAGGAACCATCTGATGGTCTGGGGGAGGCTTAGGGACTAAGGGAGTGCTTTGAGCCACTCTCTTTTTGTGTCAGTAGCTTACAGTATTGATGCAAAAATTTATTTTCACTGTGCTTTCAGTTGTATAATACTTGATCAAAAGAGTTTCCAAGGACTAAGGAGAAGTACGTATTTTTCCATATGCAATGCTGCAGAACTACTAGTTACTGCCAATCTGCTGGTTTTGTTTTCCATACAGTTTCTGATAGCACATATTGCCATTTTCCTAATCCCCCTTTCCCCCCCACCCCCGAATTCTTCACATCTAAAATTTCTTCCTGGATATCTGTCCAAAATTCAACATTTTTCATAGTAAAAGTTGGCACATTGACAATGTGCTTAACTATAAGTTCTAGGTAGCTGTGAGGATGGCTTGATATTTTATTATTAGAAGATACAAGAGGAGACTGATCTAACATGTTCTGTTTGCTGTTCCTTAGAAGACAGTTTTACAAAATGATTGTTCCAGAGGGAGGTTGATAAATGGGAAGAATCAAGTCCAGATAGGCTGAATTAACTAAAATGTGCAACATAAATTTTCCACCCCACCAAACTTAGCCCAGTTTATCCTCATTAAATAACAGCAAACAAATGTTCTGTGTGATTGACATGTGGACCTCAGTGCTTGTAATTTATTATATGCACTGAGCTGACAATACTGTCAAGATGTCACATAAGCATACAATTTTGCTTTCATATTTTTCTTGTGATATTCTTTTCAAATAGTATTTACAAAATACAGTTGAGCAATACTGACTGAATGTATCACAAACTACAGATGTAGCTCTACATAGTCACTGAATATGGTGATCATCAGGCTGGCTCAGGCATATATCAGTGCTGAACTTGTTCGGCAGACAGTGATACGGAAAGGGCAGACTAATGCACAAGTTTGGAATAACCTTCTCACTGAGGAACTTTCTTCTTTACACAGTCAGTTATCAGAAGGTTTGTCCTTGAAGGTAAAAAAAGCCTGTGCTTTCTAAGACTTTACAGTTCAATTTAAAGCTTGGTGGATTGGCTCATTTGTTGTTTGGATATAGGTCACCCAGTCAGTGGGATTCTCTTTATAGGCCTATCATGGAATTGATTGCTGCAGGATGGGACTTACACCATTCTGCAAGGCTCAAAAGCGGGCTACATGACCTCAATATCTGTCAGCAGGTTTGTGGGATCAGTAACCTAGAACTCAAATATATCCATGCATAATACCTTCAGAACCAGGATTTTCCTTATTTTTTTTCTTTTTTTTTTTGGGGGGGGGGTGGGGTGTGGGCTCTTCCATTCTTTAAAATACAACAAAGGAGAATTTCAGCAAGAACACCTCTTTTTCCTTTTTATAAAACTGGCACATGTATCTCAACTCATTCTTGGTCAATGTGCCTGCTCGCTATAAGTTATTTAATATGAATGGCAACAAACATGTTTTCTCCAGCTGCTTTTTAGATACCAGTCTTTACTGCAGAAACTGATGCATGCAAACTCTTCTGATAGGATAAAATAAAAATGTAGGACTGACATGCATATGTGATGACAAATTTGTCAAAGTCATAAAAAATGTATGCTGGCACTGAAACTACAGGACTTACTGAAAACATTAATAGTGTATAAACTAACTAACACCCCATAAATTCTGTCTGACATGCACTCTTTCAATAAACTGTGAGGTTCTATAACAATTATAATATTTCTAAAAATAGCATACCATTATAAATAAAATTATAAAATTGTTATTATATTGTTAATTTCTCAGTAGATATTATCTTTTTAAGGCAATGCCTGTCATCTTAAAATCTCATCTATGGTTCTGACATGGACTTTTTGACAAACAGTAATTTTTTTTATCTTGCTTAGTACTTTCCAATGCCCTACAATTGCAGTTCTGATGATTTATCTGGATAGCATCTTTTTTTTTTTTTGTGCTGAATGCTGATTAAAAACATCAACCTCCCCAAGTCTAAAGAAACTAGCTTTTGTTTCAGTTGCTGAGGTGAGTAGCTCGAGAGAGGACGCCTTCAACACTGGAGCCGGGGGAAGCTCATAGCGCAGGAGCCTCAACTCAGAGCGGTAAGAACCACTGAGAGAGCCTCAAGACCTGGCCAGGCCTTGCCCAGGAGGCGGGCAGCTCAGCTGACATGAGCAGCTGACTGACAGGGGGCGGAGCCGACAAAGAGAAGTGCCATGCCTGACATCGTGCTCACCAACAGGGAAGGGCTGATTGGAAATGTGATGATCCAGGGCAGCCTTGGTTGTAGTGATCACGAGATGGTCAAATTTCAGATCCTCAGGACAGTGGGAAGAGAGTGCAGCAAGCTCACAGCTCTGGCCTTCAAGAGAGCAGACTTTGGCCTCTTCAGGAACCTGCTTAGTAAGGTTCCATGGGATATAGCCCTAGAGGGCAGGGGGGCCCAAGGCTGTTGGTTGATATTCAAGATCACCTACTACAAGCTCATGGATGTTGCATCCCAACTAGAAGGAAGCGCAGCAGGAGAGGTATATAAAAGGTGGAAGCAAGGCCAGGTGCCTGAGAAGAATACAGGGATGTTGTCCAGGAAGCTAGGGACCAGGTTAGGAAAGTTAAGGCTTAGTTAGAATTAAGCTTGGCTAGGGATATTAAAGATAACAGGAAGAGATTCTGTAGGTGCGTAGTGAATAAAAGACTAGCAAAAATGTAGGCCCCCTCAAGAACATATTGGGAGAACTGGCTACCCTGGATTTGGAGAAGGCTGAGGTTCTTAATGACTTCTTTGCCTCAGTCTTCACTAGCAAATTCTCTGACCACACCACCCAAGTCTTGGAAGGCAGACACAGGGACGGTGAGAATGAAGATCTTGGGCCCACTATAGGAGAGGATCTGGACTATTCATCTTAAGAACCTGAAGGTACACAAGTCCATGGGACCTGATGAAATCCATCCGTGGGTCTTGAAGAAGCTGACAAATGAAGTTGCTAAGCCACTCTCCATCGTATTTGAGAAATCATGGCAGTCAGGTGAAGTTGATATGCTGGAGGGAAGGGATGCCATCCAGAGGCACCTTGACATGCTTATGAGGTGGGCTGATGCCAGCCTCATGAAGTTTAACCATGCCAAGTGCAAGGTCCTACATCTGCGTGGGAGCAATCCCAGGCACATCTACAGGTTGGGCAGAGAAGAGATTCAGAGCAACCCTGTGGAGAAGGACTTGGGGGTGTTGGTCGATGAGAAAATGAGCATGAGCCAACTTCAGTGTGTGCTTGCAGCCCAGAAAGCCAACTGTATCCTGGGCTGCATCAAAAGGAGCATGACCAGCAGGTCGAAGGAGGTGATCCTGCCCCTCTACTCTGCCCTCATGAGACCTCACTTGGAGTATTGTGTGCAGTTCTGGTGTACACAACATGAAAATGACATGGAACTGTTGGAACAAGTCCAGAGGAGGGCCACGAGGATGATCAGGGGACTGGAGCACCTCCCATATGAAGACAGGTTGAGAAAGTTGGGGCTGTTCAGCCTGGAGAAGAAAAGGCTGTATGGAGACCTGATAGCAGCCTTCCAGTATCTGAAGGGGGCTTACAGGGATGCTGAGGATGGACTATTCATTAGGGACTGTAGTGATAGGACAAGGGGTAATGGGTTGAAACTTAAACAGCAGAGGTTTAGATTGGATATAAGGAAGAAATTCTTCACTGTTAGGGTGGTGAGGCACTGGAATGGGTTGCCCAGGGAGGTGATGAATGCTCCATCCCTGGGAGTGCTCAAGACCAGGTTGGACAGAGCATTGGGTGGCATGGTTTAGTGTGAGGCATCCTTGCCCATGGCAGGGGTTTGGAACTAGATGATCTTAAGGTCCTTTCTAACCCTAACTATTGTATGATTCTATGTTATAATTCTTTTAACTTTTCTTCAAGCTATATTAAAATACAAATTCTAGATCTAGAAAATATGGAGTTATATGATCGGTGTTTTTTCTGTTTCAATGTGTGACCAAGTCTCTTCTGTGAAAAAAAAAAAAATTAACATTTATATGTATGTAACTTTCATATGGCTTAATTCTGTCTTTAAACTCTAATGTCAAAGTAAATTATTTTGGGAGCAAATACTATTCCTCTATTCCTTTGCTTTAGATCCTTAATTTCTAGATACTGGATTTTGGTTGTTTCTCTAGCCTATAGTTGCTGCAAGACTAGAGTTGTTCTACACAGTGTATAAATAGAAGCACTGGCTATGCAGATTTAAAAGACACTTATAATATTGAAATGAATGTTAAATTTTGCCATCTTTTCGTCTGATTCCATAGATCTTTATTTGGACTCCTACAAGAGTAAGGACTGTTGGAGTAGACCCAATATATAACATACACAAAATTACAGTGTGCTATTAATCATAATTTTGTTTCTCACTAGCTCTAATTACAGTCATTTTACTGTAGTGGCATATTCATAATTGCATAACCCAAGAAGGTTAGTGAAAATCTTTAAAAATCTCTGGGGGTGCCTCTGCTTTTGGATGTTCACTTTGATCTACAGTATGGTGCAGTGTTTAGAAAGCACTTAATATCCTTCGGACTTAATTTTGTGTCTTTGTATGTGAGCATTACAATGGACTGCATGTTTTTTTAATAGAACCTCTGCCTCATTCTTTCTGTGGTCCAGAAACCCTGGCAATCAGTGGAGAGCCTTCCTCAGTCAGCTGAAAGCCGCATGACCTTGTGTGATGTTTCCTAGCATTTGGGAGTATGCTTGGCAAACTTAAATACATTTCCCATATATATATCTTAGTGTAAAAATAAGACTCTCTACCACATTTTTCGTTATTTCACGATTGGTGTAAAAATCACTTTGTAGATTACCAATTTTAACATCAATTTATGTTAGCTCCAAATGTGAGTTTTGAGAAGGTTTGCTTGCATATGTTATACCATGAATAAAGCTAGTATTTTTCTTTTTTTGATGATTCTATTTCTGAATCAAATCTTAATTATGTTTACTTTTCTGTATGGCCCAAATTCATACTGTGTTCAAATTTTCATGATGGCATGATGCAATCCCATAAATTAAAGGCAACTATTTTCTTATTTCAGGATGGAAATATAGTTATTTGTTTAAGGATAATAATGGCAAAAAAAATTACTATTTCAGAGCATGAATATTTGGTTTTAGTTGGGTTTGAGAGCCTTACAAATAGTTATTGTGTAGACTTTCAAAAGGACAGAGCGTGATATTCTGATATTCTGCGTGGCAATAAAGTGCTACACTGTGACCCAGGCCATAGCTAGATGTAGGTATTTTGGATGGGTATTTCCAGATATCCATGCATTCTTGTTTCCATGTCTGCCATTTCAGACAGCGCATGACATACTTAAATGACAAAGCTTGCTCAAAGCAACAAAAATACTTCAAATTATTGTCTGAAATATGTAAATAGCAAGAGTGTCTGGCAGTTAGACTTATACTGACTAAGGCTGTGGCTCCAGTAGTTAATAATTGTACTTCAATTTATAGTTTTTTTTAATTAAATTAATAAACTAATTTAAATAAAATACTTTGGGTCAATGTATAACAGAGTTCTTGATATTAACAACCTTTTCCTAATTGTCAATGAGTCCTATTGTTGGAAAATGGATTATCAGTAAAGTGGGTTTCAGTCCTTTTCTGGTAGAGAAGTATTAATACCTATAAAATTGTTACTCTTGTTTAAGTTTCCTAGACTGTATGGAGTTATTCCATGGGAAAAGTAGAGCATTCACGTTTCATACCAATATGCCTTTAAATGCATGAGAAATTTTTTTCTTGAAATACATGCTCTCATAACCCTATTCTGCCAGGGATTATATGCAGACAGTCATTTCAGGACATGTAGTATTAATCTCACTTTTTCACCTGGAATTTGAATTATAGGTTGAAAGTACTGACAGTGAACTACTGACATTTCAATTTGAATTCACTTCAACAAGATGTTTTCTCTAGAATGGTTGGAAAGAGTACTGTGATGGCAGATAGATTTCATTATAGAAAGAAACAAGAGAGAATCTGAGGTCCCTATCATTAAAGTATTTCCTTATGAAAACAGTGCTTTACAGTAAAAACCTGAACACAACCTGGAACTATTTAAAGAGAGATGCTACATCATCAGAAGGAGAGCTAAGTCACTAGTAACCAAGACTGTAGTATGAAGTAAGGATTTTGGGATTATTTTGTTTCAAATTGAAGTTAATTATTACTTTCAATTGCTTTCAATATTGGATGGACCCAGTGTACGGAGGGTTTGTGCTGTGAACTTGTGAAAAACATCAGTAGACGCTACTATGGCCACATGTATCTGATCTCTTAGAGTGTTTGTTTGTGGTTTTTGTTCTTTGTTCTTTTTTTATTATTTGTTTGTAGTAACTTCTAGTTTTTGACAATACAGTATAATATTTCCACTGACTCTTTTACTACTTTTCTAGCAGAGTATGTTCTCTTGTTTGCTTAAAGTATCTTGGTATCCTGCTTCACCTAAGGGAACTCCTACAACTGGACTTTGTAAGATTGTTCTTTGGGTTATTTTTTTGTCCCCATCTCCTCAAAACCAGGGGAATGACAGATGGAATTTTCTGAGCATTCAGGAACTTTTCAGTTAAGTCTGAAACCTGAACAAATGTAATTGCTGTGACAGGAACAGATCTATTTGGTTTTCCTGCCTTGAACAGTCTCCACAACAGCAGCCAGTTTGGCCCTAGTGTAATCAGTTTTGTTTGAGACTAGTGTGGTAATCTTTTTTGCAGAAGAAGCATTCAAAAAAGCATCTGAGCAGAGGTAACTCAGATTCACTGAGCTGCCAAATGGAAGCTATTTCAGTAGTTTTCTTTATGATGGAAAGAGAAAAGCGTTTTTGAAGTCATGTGATTTAACTGTTGAGAACAATTTGATATCTTAACCAGTCTTACTCTCAGTGTAACTACTGTTTTCACTCTTAATATTCACTTTACTTGAATATTTTAGACATATCATTAAATGAGCACGAGAAAACAAAGTATATTTTATTTATACCTACATTCATTGGAACTATGCAGAGAGTACAGATATCATTTGTGTATAGACTTGTTACATAATAACTTTATTGCAATATGTGAACAAAGTTATTTGAAAGGTACTTTGTCTTACTTGCTTATTACTCTAATAAGCACACTCTCTTGTCAGAAGTTGTAATTTTAAAATAATTTTGAAGTTTTCACAGATATAATCGTCTTTCAACATTTAACACGATAGAAACAATTATTTAGTTGAGTTTTTTTTTCTCAAAATGCTTAATCCTACTAAAATTTATTTTTTATTTTGGAGATATTATAGGGCTTAACAATATTCTCTGATAAGGATAAGGACTGCTGCTGAAGGCAGCATTACATTTCTAATAGAAAAATAAACTTTACAGGCTGTATAGTATAGGTTTATATAAGTGACCCAAATAAATACCAGCTTTATACAACTTCTAGTAGAAAGTCATATACCAGAAACTATTAAAATATAACTCAATTCACTTCTTTTGAAATACTTTTTAAAAAGACATGCAATATCAATGTCATCTTTAAACTTATGGTCATGTTTTGGCCTTTTGCTTCATCGCAGTAATGTGAAACAAAGCTAAATATAGAACATACGCATAGAACCTGAACATACACAAGTCCATGACACCTGATGAAATCCATATGTGGGTCCTGAAGGAGCTGGCAAATGAAGTTGCAAAGCCACTGTCCATAATATTTGAAAAATCATGGCAGTCAGGTGAAGCTCCTGATGACTGGAAAAAGGGAAATATAACCCCCATTTTCAAGAAGGGGAAGATGAATGACCTGGGGAATTACAGACCAGTCAGTCTCACCTTTGTGCCTGGCAAAATCATGGAACAGATTCTGCTGGAAGGCATGCTAAGACACATCAAAAACAACAAGGTGCTTGGTGACAGCCAGCATGGCTTCATTAAGGGCAAATCCTGCCTGACCAATGATAGGGCTATGGAACTGATGGACAGGGGTGGAGCAGTTGACGTCATCTACCTGGACTTGTGCAAAGCGTTCGACACTGTCCCACATGACATCCTTGCCTCTAAATTGGAGAAACATCAATTTGATAGGTGGACCACTTGACAGATAAAGAACTGGCTGGTATGGCCACACGCAAGGAGTTGTGGTCAATGGTTCCATGTCGAGCTGTAGACCAATAACGAGTGGTGTTCCTCAGGGATCTGTGTTGGGACCTATCTTATACAACATCTTTGTCGGTGACTTGGACAGTCGGATTGAGTGCGCCCTCAGCAAGTTTGCCAATGACACCAAGCTGTGTGGTTTGGCTGATGCACTGGAGGGAAGGAATGCCATTCAGAGGGACCTTGCCACGCTTGTGAGGTTGGCTGATGCCAGCCTCATGAAGTTTAACCATGCCAAATCCAAGGTCCTACACCTGCGTGGGAGCAATCCCAGGCACAGCTACAGGTTGGGCAGAGAAGAGATTCAGAGCAGCCCTGCAGAGAAGGACTTGGGGGTGTTGCTTGATGAGAAAATGAACATGAGCCAGCTTCAGTGTGTGCTTGCAGCCCAGAAAGCCAACTGTATCCTGGGCTGCATCAAAAGGAGCGTGACCAGCAGGTCGAAGGAGGTGATCATGCCTCTCTACTCTGCTCTTGTGCGACCCCACTTGGAGTATTGTGTGCAGTTCTGGTGTCCTCAACATGAAAAGGACATGGAACTGTTAGAACAAGTCCAGAGGAGGGCCACGAGGATGATCAGGGGACTGGAGCACCTCCCATATGAAGACAGGTTGAGAAAGTTGGGGCTGTTCAGCCTGGAGAAGAGAAGGTTGCATGAAGACCTGATAGCAGCCTTCCAGTATCTGAAGGGGAACTTTAAAGATGCTGGTGAGGAGCTCTTCATTAGGGACTGTAGTGATAGGACAAGGAGTAACGTGTTGAAACTTAAACAGTAGAGGTTTAGATTGGATCTAAGGAAGAAATTCTTCACTGTTAGGGTGGTGAGGCACTGGAATGGGTTGCCCAGGGAGGTGATGAATGCTCCATCCCTGGGAGTGTTCAAGGCCAGGTTGGACAGAGCCTTGGGTGGCATGGTTTAGTGTGAGGTGTCCCTGCCCATGGCAGGGGTTTGGAACTAGATGATCTTAAGGTCCTTTCCAACCCTAACTATTCTATGATTCTACAGTGAAATAATTGTATTTGGATCTCCTAAATCTTATTAAAATATTTTAATCCACTACCAAACTGACAATCTTATATATCGTCAATGAGCAACTGAGTATCATTTAAAATTCTTAACGGCAAAAAATATAAAGGTGGAGTTGG
The DNA here is from genome assembly GCF_012275295.1 of Melopsittacus undulatus. Lineage (NCBI taxonomy): Eukaryota > Metazoa > Chordata > Aves > Psittaciformes > Psittaculidae > Melopsittacus > Melopsittacus undulatus. Next base: position 98,333,320 of record NC_047528.1, read on the forward strand.
CTCCCTGTACCTCCTGAAACATCAGATGCTTTTAATGAAAAAATTGTATGACAAATGGAGAGCCACAGCAGCTAATCAGTTTTTTTTTCTCATAGATAACCATAGTAGAGTAGAATTGAGTTTTGTTGGATGCCTAGTTTATTCTTATTACATTTAGTTTTCACCACAAGTATATGTCAGAAATTTAACCTGTGTTATATTCAGGTGGTTAAATTCCTAGACCTAGACCTGGATCTTAAACTCTGCTGTGGTTCCATATACTGTGCCCAGAAGTCCTCTTTTTTCCATAATAAAACTTAGAAAAGTCAGACATTTGTGCTGCAGCTTTTGAATCCAAACCTCATTTCAACTGTCCAACTACAGCTAGCTTTTGACTTCTTTTTTTGTTAGTTTATTTTTGTATCCTGTTACCTGTTGTAAGTACCAAGGGTAAGTTACTCAGTGTTGGCAATGTACCAAGCAAGATACAGTTGTCATGCTTCTCACATAACTGCTGACAATGAATTCAGAGCTGTGTGCAACTGAGAGTGATCTAAGCTATGGCTATTGATAAATGGAAATGCTTCTCGTAGGCAAGGTAACAGAAAGTACTTTGCTTGCTGAGCAGGCCAGCTGCTCTTGCTCACAAACAAGTGTTCCATGGGGAAAATAATTTAATTCATATAATCATCACTGGCTCAGGAGTGGAAATAAAAGAAGAAAACAAAGAGGTGATGAAAGTCAGAATTTAGAAGGATTGACAGGAGGTTGGGTGGCTTGCTAACATCCACAAAGTATTGATGGCACTTGTACATTAGTCTTCTGCTTTATTCATAGTTCTATTAATTTTTAAAGAACCAGTAATATATTTCATTTATAGCAGTGAAATGTGCTGTCATATTCACTCTGAATATGTTTCTGGTATTTTTTAGCTTTAACCTTGATCTACACGTTTGCCAGATACGGGTATAAATTTAGAAGTCATGAAGTTGTTGTCTAAAGGTAGCTGAAAATGGCCCAGGAGTTTGTGAAGCACCTTTGCTCATAAGAAATGCTGCTTGTCTACCCTAGAAGAAAAACTTTAGAGAAAGGTGTAGAAAGAGAAGGACAAAGAAGGAAACTTGACTTGACATATAAGGGCAAAACAGTCCAAGCAAAGGCTACTGAAGTGTCTGACAGCAGAACGAAATGGATGAAACCCTTGAGAGTTCCCTCAACACAATTTTGAATGCTGGGACACATAGAGACAATCTTTCGGGTTTTATTCTGCTGCACAGAATCCAGATATGTCTTGAATCTTTTAAACTTGCCTCCTTGAGTTTGACTTTTCCTTAAAATCTTCATATAAACTAAACATCAGGCATATTTCTCAGCAAGAAATTTGTAGTTCATTCAGATGGGCTTTTCATTTGCTCACCTACTTTAGATGTAACAATTAATGTCTTTCCCTCATGGATATTTTCAATAGGGCAAACATCATCATTGACATTAAGGAAACCACAATGAATGTTGTTAAACTGCAGAAAGTGATAAAGTAATTGAGTGGCTGGCACTCTTTTTGATGATGTATTACTTAGATATTACTCTTAACAAGTATCAAAAAAGCTAGCAGTGTCATGATACTATAGCCATCAGCTTATGCTGCACGTCTTGAACACATTCTGTCAGCAGACTTTGACCAGCAGTCAATAGATACAGAGTAGAGCTGAAATCTGAGAGCTAGGACGTGCTAACAAAGCTAAGAACAACAGATAATTCTGCATCTTTGTATGTTGTGAAACCATCAGGAAATGGGAACTCTTACCCTTGCATTGAAACAAGATGCAATTCACAACTTAATGCTTGCCATCTTTTGTTGAGCAGCAACATATCTTAGTTCATGTTTGGTTTTCTCAGCCTAGATAGCTTCTAGACTAGGCAAGAATAAAGAGAGGCCTTTTTCAGGAGCTTCTGAAAAGCTGATGATGCCTAAAATTAAATGTGGAGACTGCAGAATTTGTGGTTCTAAAACAGCTCTAGGTTGATCAGTAAGATTGAGTTGACATTCATTTCACTGGGTTCTTATTTAATTCACCTTTACCCATTTCAGTGGCACACATCTTTTACATTTCTGCCATTTTATCCTCTCTACATGCTTATGATGAACTGGAAAATCATTTGTATTATTTGTTATGACTATCTGTGCAAGATGTGTACAAGTAAGACTTTTGTTGACTTAGAGATAAACTGTACTGCTCACTGGCAGAAATAGTAACAAAAATCAAGCAGTTCAAACAATTGAAAATGGACCTTCAAATGAGTTAACAGAAGAAAAATATGGAAACATTGCTTGGAGATGTTAACTTCCAGGTCCGCAGTGAATGATTAACCTTTGCTTTACTGAGGCTAAGGTGAAGCACCAAAGGAACAAAGATCTCAATCTACTTGATTGCACACCTGTAGGTAGAGATGGATGCAATTTGACCCCTAGAGAATAGGTTAGAAAGTGACTAAAAATCAGACACAGTAGAAAATAGCACTGTAGTCAGAATTGTTGTAGGGATTGCATAATGGGATGTGAAGAAAAAGTACACTAGAAATATATATGTGTGTGTGTACCTATAAGAGTCCACACATCTTGGAGCTTTATTTTATAAGGTAGTTCCCTTGACCTTAGCTGTTTAATTTGGATTAGTAGAGGTCAAAATTTAAAGCAACATAACTACCTTGACTCTACTTTAGTATTCTTCAGTGTGCCTGAAGAATCTAATGTAAAAACCCCACAACCCTCAAACCAAACTAAAGAAGAATAAATGAAAATGACTCCAAAACAAATACTGTCCAGAGTATTTCCCCCTAGAAATTATAATAGCCACCTTATTCTGACTGCAGCTGTGGGTCTAGCAAGAAGTTTTCTAATACAAAGAAAATGCCTGGAACTTTAATGAAATGCCTGCTGAGTGTTTTAATAACATTTTACATTTCATTTACTTACTGACAAACTGAACATGAGCATGGGGAACAAAATTAATAAAATACTGCTTTCTTTCCAAATTGTGGTAAAATATGTTCATTTTGGAAAACAGACAATCCAAAACAAACTCAAACTGCTAAAATTTCTACTTTGTACTGAAAAAAAAAAAGGAGGTATTTTTTTGGTAAACAAACAAACAAACAGATGTGTCTGTACTTTCTTTAGTCTGGTATAAGAGTGACCATCCAGAGTGGGAGAACAATACATCCAACTTCTTTCTGAAGGTATTTCAGCACCCAGCTTGCAATGATCAGTTTCACAATATATTCTTATAATTAGGTTTTCGTTATACTCTGAAGTTGTTTTTGCTTAGCTAATTTTAAAGATTTTCCATTCTGTATAAATAAATCTGCTTCATTTAGCTTCCCCTTTCAGTCAATATAATAGCTACATTATATAATTATGAGCTCAAAGCTCTGCCTGAAACCTCTTTAAAAAACCCATTACACTCCAAAGGCACCAGTGGAAGTCACCCGCTTGCTGGGTGTTTGCACAGCAATGCTGACTCTTTATCTGCATTTGGCTGCCATTCAGGAAGTTATGATTTGAGGAATTTGAACTCTTACAGCCTCATGAATCGCAGAGAGAAGTGATTGAGGTGGATAGGCTCATTCATAGAGGCTTCTTCTGCATTCAGCTGAGTTGAAATACCATACCTAAGAATTTGCTTTTTTAGATAAATAGCTTTGTTAGTTTGTGCCAAGAATTGTGACCTTCTGTAGTATGTACAAACATGGGATTTTTTATTAACCCTGAAATACTGCATTTGGTCTTTGAATTATTTATCATGTCTTAGAAACCAGATCTCACATTTAAAGGGATTTATGCTCTATTTCGTTGTTGCTTTTGCTTTACATTAAATAGCTAAAGCTAGGAATCTAATTCTTGCCTAAGTACTGAAAAGATTACCTATTTATAGGTCTGTAGAGTGCACATGTCTCCCACTAAAGTTGGTAGGGAACTGTTAGTGTTCAATACCTGAACTTGTTTCCGTCACTGTGAATTATAAGAGGGTGGTTCTTCTCAATAAATGTGAGCAGTCAGATCAATGATGTACATCCTGTTGTGCATAATTTTGAATAAAATAAAATTCAGCAATTATAAATTCAGGGTATTTCTAAAGGGAAAGAAGGGCAGCAAACTGGAATGTCTGCACAGCAATCTGTGCAGGTTTCATTTGTCTTTTAGAGTTCCTAAGTGAATTCTTTGAAACTGCCAAAACCTAGCCACTAGGGTGCAGATATGCAGCACAAACCACAGTGGGGAATACATATAAACATGTCTCACCACTTCAAAAGGCATTTTTTCCTTTAAATGCTGCTAACATTCTGACATAGTTAAAATGCTGAAAGTATTTATTAGTTTTCAGAATCAAAAACCTTTAATAAATTAGTAAGCTCTTCTGCAAATTAATATTTGATTAGGTTTCCATTGTAGAAAACCGATAGATTTCTATTGCATTCTGTATTTGTTAAATGTAGTTTTGAGATGCATCTTATTAACGTAATGATGCTGAAAATCTTCTAAGATATCTGGACTTAAAGCAAAGGCATGAAAGATCAAATGTATTGCATGTGACCTTGTAGTTAAGAACTGTAGTGTTACAACTGTAATGCTAACGTATTCCTGCTTGTTGCAGGACTGTTGTGTATAAGAGCATGATGAAAAGGATGATGCTGCTACAGCCTTACTAGTAAAAGCAGGAGTGAGAATTTGTAAAATGGTCATTGCGAGTAAGAAATGATAACTAGCAAACCTCCAACTTACAGACACAATTTTCCTTGGAATCACTGCTTCATACTTAAAAGTTCTACTTTTTGCTCATTTACACTAAAATGAAAGCACTTTGTTTACTGTATTATTTTTAAGATGGGGACTTTTTATTTCTTGATAACATTATTGATTCTGCAGAAAATAAAATTAGACACCCATTTTGTGCTTTGACGAGCTCACAGAAAACAAACACATTTTTGTCATTTGTAATATTTTAGAAGCAATAAACACTGTCATTGATGCCCAACACTACTTTTTTTCTTGCAAGAAGGAGAGCAGCATTTCTGTTATAAATGATTCAATTGGCTTGCACTGTGAATGTGAAATAACATTTGGCCTTGAGATAGGAATACATATGTTCCTCGAATACTAATACTTTCCATCAGACTAGTGTTCTCTTTTGCAGCATGTTATCCAAATGGTTTCATCTTCTTTTTCATCCTGCAACACATCAGTTGCCATTGTAATGCATTGTTATTCTTTCTTTTTCAAACTGTTTTCATTTTTACAGACCACGTTTGCTGCAGTGCTCTTTTCAGATCCAGCTCGTGTACACTGAACCCAGAAAGGTCCATGTCTGTTGTTCAGAGACAGCCTGCCTTGACTGGCACCTTTGAGTGCCATGCAGCCCTGAATTTTCTCCTCATGTGCTTTCTGTGAGGCTTTCTGCTACCTCATTGGCTTAATGACACACACTGTATTTGAAGAATTTTATAACTTTCAGAGACAATGCACTTCAGGTGGCTACAAAAATACCCTAAAAAGCCAAGGCATCCCTTTGCATACATTTTACCCATGATGTCTTTAAGTCTCACTGATTTGGGGACATAACTTTTCTTAGTTTTTCTTCAACATATTTGTTATTTGCTGTTTATTTGTTCCTTGACTGGTCTGCTTAGGAATCCTATGAACCTCTTACTTCCCTTCCTGTGTCCTTGTGAACAATTATTCAAAATTTTTTTCAGACTTAGACCTAACAGCAATGTCTATTGATATCTGTTGGCTTTGGGGGGTCATGTTGTTTTGGTTTTCCTTTTTCTTTTCTCTCTTCAGGCATTCTGTTTGCTCCAAATCTTGTTCAGATTTTGAAGGAACCCTGTTTAACATAGGTTTGTGCATATCTGGACTGTCAAAACAACTATCCATCTATTTCTTTTCAAATAACCAAGCCTACAGCATAAGCATTGTATCAGCTGGTGCCAAGAGAAAGATGTTTTGGTAGCCAAATGAGAAAAATGCCTGTTAATGCCTATGCAATTGCTCAATAGTGGAGCTAATGGAGTGATTAAGGGTTTAGGATGGGGTGCTGTATTGCACAGTCTTTTGAGTATTTGCTTTGATTGTATGTCTGTGTTCCCTTGTAGTTGGAGAAAAAATTGGAGTTTATAATTGTTATCCCTATTGGTTCTTCCAGCTGAACCAGTGATATTGCAGTTCATTGTGAGGACATATTCTAAATTGAGCTAAAGCTACCCCCTAGAATAAGCTATTTTAAATTTTCTGGAGGCAGTAAAAAAAATCAAAATTACAATCTAGACCTATAATGGTAAAGTCCAGGAAAAGTCATATAAAGGATATACAAAAAATGTAATGTACAAACTGACCCTTATCTATTAAAACATTGAAGAATACTTTGTAGAGAAAGTCACATTATTCTTTTCCCTCCTGCAAGACATCTTTCATTACTAATCAGGTTCTGAGACTGAATGGAAAATCAGATTATTTCATTATAATGATGCCCATTTTCCTAGTATGTAAACACAAATTTTCCTACCTCCTTTATTTGCTCTGTGATGAGCTGTTGCTTTAAATATTATGAATATGCTTGGAATTAGCATCCACTGAAATAAAAAACAATTTAATGATTATTTTTTGGATCCACCCAAATTAATGTAAAATCATTCATTACTTGTAGCTCTTGATTTCAATGTTTTCATTACAGTGCTGAAGGTTAACATAATAAATAATTTTGGGGTATCCAAAAATAACAAATCAGGGAACAGCTTTTCTTGCTTATTGAAATCCTTCAGCTTTTCCATGGGGAGGTGTGCTTTCATCTAGATGTAGTTCTCACTGAACTGAATATCAACAAAGGATGTATCTGTATCAAGAAGTAGGTGTAAAAAACCCAAAACAAACAAAACCGGCAAAAAAGTTGGGGAAAGACATTAATGGAAAGATCTGTTTCACGATCACTATAACTATGAAAATGCTTCTTCCACACTTAACGTCTGTGGTGGTTTAATTTGGAAAAGGGGTAACCTGATTAATAAACCTGCTTAACGCAGAATATATTTTTAATGGGAAAGTTATTGCTTAAGAGTTCATGTGCTTGACATTCTGTCGTGGTTTAAAACCCCACCTCAGTTTCCGTCTCACCACACACACACACACACACACCCCGCTCCTGGAGGGATGGGGAGGAGACCTGAAAGAATGCAACTCCCACAGGTTGAGATAAGAACAGTCCAGTAACTAAGGTATAACACAAATCACTGCTGCTACCACCAATAAAAACAATGATAGAGGAAATAGACAAGGAGAGAGAATACGATACCACCTGCCGAAATGAGCTCGACCCAGAAGGGAGCTAGCTCGACCCCTTCCATTCAACTCCCAGTTACCTCACTGGGCATGACGTGCTGTGGTATGGAATACCTCCTTGGCTAGCTTGGGTCAGGTGTCCTGTCTCTGCTTCCTCCGGGCCTCCCTTCTTCCCTGGCAGAGCATGAGCTCAGAAAGTCCTTGGACAAACCAAACATTTGAGCAGTAACTCAAAACATACGCATTATCAACACCGTTCCCAGACTGAAAGTCAAAACACAGCACTGTACCAGCTACCAAGAAAGAGAAAAAATGACTGCTACTGCTGAACCCAGGACACATTCAGCCCTTCCAGTCTTTCTGTAACACTCTAAGGTGGCTACAGACTTTATTCATACAAATCCTGGGAATGTCTATATGAGGAGCCAGAGTAAAAGAGTTACTCCTTTCTTTTATCCTTTCATCAACTTGAATGGATATATAGATATATATATGGAAGATGATAGAAACATACTCAGCAACTGTACTGGCATATGTAAAAATAATCTACAATTCTGCCTTTTTCTAGATTTCAAATTTTCTACGTTTTTCAAAAATTGTAAAATAAAGTTATCTAATATCATTGTAACATTTCAGTGCTTGACTTCTATTCCTCACAATGAATTTTCAAACAACTAAAAGAAAGAAGCTCATAAATAAAACAAACCTAATTACAACTTGGTTTTGTATAGATGACTGGTTTTATTTTATTTTTAATTTTATTTATTTTCCCTTGCTGTACTTGAAGGTTTTGGTTTTTTTTTTTGTCAGGGTTATAAATTGCAATAATCCCAGTAAATGACTTGGCACTGCTCTTTGATGTAAGTTTGCTTTCTTGCTTTATTATAGATTCTTTTTAATCTGTCTTATCTATATATACAAGCACTTTCCTCTCCACTTTTTTTTTTAATTTATTTTTATAAATTTTGTTGATGTTTGTTCTGAAATGCCTTGTGTAGTGATATCTCAAGCAGGGCATGTGACTTCCTGTTTGCTTGGGTTATTTATATTTGCATATTATTGTTTCTTGATACTAAATTTCTTTTCAAATCCGTGTCTCCATGATCATTTGTATGTCATTTCTTTCATATCTTTCCCTTTGATCATGTTGAACTTATATGTTACTACTTATTTACTGACTTATTTATTTTCAAAGTCAGAATTTTCCCCCCTCTGTTTCAGTTCTATCTCTATGCAATCAGTCAAAAGCAGCTATGACATTCTTGATTGGAAAAGGACAAATGTTTCTTTTTTGTGAATACTGAAACCAACAAAATCTGAAGTAGATTTTAGCTGAGTGACCTTAGAGTGTAGAACTATTACAGTTTAAAGCATTTGTTGGTATGCTACACTGTCATGCTGTTTCTTGGGAAGACACTTTTGCTGCAGAATGGACTCAGAGATCAATAGGATCAGACCAAAAGCCGTTTATTGCAAAGCAGTAACTCCTTATATAGTATTGCTTACACACACTTAGAGCAATTTGGCATATCATGATTGGATACATGCCTTGAAGACCCTTAGTGACTAACATATAATTGGTCAAGCACAGGTGTGAGAACTTGATGTTGAAAGCTTGCCAACAGTCTACAGTTCTCATAACTTGGTGAATTCCAGCTTCTTCTTATATTGCTTACTTAAGCTTCCTTGGACCTCTCATGGCCTTGCTGTATCTTTCGGGGTTATTCAGAGTTCATGTACCAAATATCCATTCTTCTGTGAGAATACTGTCTCCACACACTTAAGTGTTTTTCAGCTTTGCTTAAGCAAAACATGGTTCAAATTTTGTGATTTAACTAGGTTTATTTCTGTTGCAGTTCAGTCATCTCTTTATCAATGCTATGAACAGAGATTTATACCTTTCTCTCTTTGATGTTACTTTAGTTACTTGTGGCTCTGCTAAGAAAATTACCTTGCAGAATTGACTGGAGTAGAATTTTATCTTGTAAAAATAATCAGATCTCGAAATTCAGCTTAAACTGATTTCCTCATCCATTTTATCCTTATTCAGTTGTCTGATTAAAGCTTTTACTTGTACAACAGAAGCAACAGTATAATAGTACAATAGTGAGGAAAAAAGCAGCAGAGGGTGAGTAAGTAAGTGCCCTTTTAAACATGTCAATGGCACATTTAAAGCCTTTCAATATTACAGACATATGATCAGACATTTCTGCTTCACTGTGCCCTGTTAGATTTGAATGAATCCATGCACTGGTTGTAACTACCATCAGTGAATTTAGGAGGTTGACTTAACATAACTGAATTATTGTTGTGTTTCATATATTGACAATTTGTTTATGCATAGTCCTGTTCTGGAGTCTTTCTGTGCACTCTTTTATGTGATCCCAAACTTCAGGCTGTAAATTCAGCACCCCCCACTTCACCCCCTTGAACCCAGGAGCATTTTGAACAAGTAGTTATTGTGGACATGAAGCCCTTGGGTAGCAAGGTAGGTTTGTGTGAGTGGAGAAGAGACTAATTTCTTGGCAGAGAATAAGGGGAGATAGTCTTTTGGCTGGTCTGCATAATGTGGCAAGTGTGTGCTGTGTATGCACAAGATGGCAAGCACGCTCATTTGTAAGAAGGAAGTTTTAAGAAGGTGCGGATAGGATACAGTAAGCAGTGGTATAAAAAATAGCAAAGTTAAAAAAGACCCAGGTAAATCCATGGAGAAACAGATGGACCAAGAAAAGAAATAAATCATGAAGAATTCTAGAGTAAAAAGTAAAAAAGGGGAAAGTAGTTAGACACAATGTAAAAATATCTACTTATTAAATAGCTGGAGATGAAAGTATGTTCAATCATCTTGGTAAATTGAAGAGATGTGAGGATGCAGCATCAGAGTGAGTGTTAAGGATGCCAGAGAATTAATGAGATGTTAATTTTTCCTCATTCTCCCTTTACTCCTTCTAAATTTGCATATTTGATGATAACTATGTTCAGACAAGCAGTTGAAGGCTCAGCTGTTCACATGGCATTGATAGCAGAACCAGGTTTTTATTTTTTCTGGAAGGATTGCATGGTCATTCCTGGGCAGCAGGAAATAATCTCACAAAACACTTGGTCAGCATTTTTCAGGAGATCCACAAAACAGTTTTCTCTCTTACTGCTCACTTTTGGTTAGGTAAATAGACTTCTGTTCAACATCATACAACAATTTTATGTTGGCTAGCAAAGAGTTTGAAATGCAGCGTGGAGTGCTTCAGGACATAGACTAAACAGATTAAACAAGGTAATTTAAGTGTTCGAACTAGTCTGCAAAATCAATTTGATTGATATAAATAAAAGACAAATCTACATCTGCTTTTGGCCTTTATGTTCATCATACCTGCTGATAATCCTTAAAGTGACCTAAAACAGTTACTCATGGCAGTGGAAACTGAATGACCAATCTAATTTGAGGCTGGTTGCAAGTAAATCAATAAATGTTGCAACATGAAGACAGAATTCAGGGGTAACTATTTTCCTGGGAGAAGATAGCAGGTTTTCCTGGTGTACTATCATGAATTACTTTGTTATGAAGGAAAGAAGGATATCAGGAGTTAGTATTATTTCAGAGCGTAATTGCAGCCTATGACATTGGGTATGTTTTATTTCTTTATTATAAGGCATGGCATTCTAAAAAGTATGATTCAGACTTGATAGCATAGAATAATAGTGCAATCAAGTAAGAGGATAGTTCTGTACAAAAGAAACTATTCTCCTGAGCTTAAACCCTCCTCCTCAAAACAGTATCGAACACTCAAATCCCTCTCACACTCTCCCTAAGAAAAGTAGTCAGCATTTTGCTCCATATAGTGCAGATTACCTTAAAAAAATCTCTCCTTTCTTATTCCCTCATTCTCAATACTGTCAATCAGAAAATGAAATATAACAGAATCACTTAAAAAACCTGTGGAACTTAACCCCGATTTCACTTAACACTTATGACGATGTAAAACTAGCGTGACTTTGGTAGAAGGATTTTTAATATACAGATTCACTGAAAAGTAGTACAGAACCTATAAAGTCTTAAGAGGGATTTCCACCTTTTTAAAATTAAAGATGCCCCATTCATAAAGGCAGGAAAATTTGAGAGTAGACTTTTAAAAAGGCCTTATATCAGAGTTTAGCAAAGCCTGAATTACCTGTTAAATTCACTTATGCTACTGAACCACTGTTCAGACAGTAGAATTTTGACAATTGATGATTGCTATGATGGTCTTTACACAGAGTAATTATTTTATTACATTCTAAGATGATTAAATTTGTTTAAAAATTTAAAGAAAAAATCCAAAACCAAAATTATCATTTAAATTCATTGAAATGTGAGATTAATGGTAATTCAAAAATATTTTAGTTTTATCTCTTTTTAGTAACCATTCTGTAACTTTAGGATACTTCATATAATCTTTAAAACTAACAGTGTGCATTGAATAGTTAATAGATTATTTGGTACTGGTGATCAGAAAATATTTGAAGCTCAGAATCTTGACAGCAAAAGAGGTGTTTGGAAATATTATCTTGTGATTATTCTGTTTTATTAGCTGAAAAAAACGTGAGTAGTTCTCATAGTTATTATTTTCTATAGCTATATGTCAGTGTTTGGCTTTATAAAATAGATTATTTAAGAGGAGATTTTTATTTCTTCTAATAAAGGCAGCAAATGAATATAATTAGTTCATAATTATATTGTGTATAACTTGTGTAACATAAAATTTAGCTGACAAAAATTATGGATAGTCCTCTATCATGCTAAAATCATGCAATCTTTTTTTAGACCTGTTTTTCTACATGTTTTCACAATCAAGTTGTATGCCCACAGTGCACACAAAGCGACAGACGCCAAGACTGTTTGAAAGAGGCAGGTCCTCTGTGTTTTCATATACATATAAAATATATAGATATGCCTATAATTAGCAGTATGAATTTGTGTTGGTTTAACTTTGGTCTGTTTTTGAGTTAAATCTAGAGGTGTGTTTTTCAGTTAAATCTAGAGCTGACTTTCATATGTACTCTTGCTTTCAATATATTTGGTGTACTGTTTTCGTATTTTCATCTGTGTGGCTGGAGATGGAGAACTGACAAAGAGGGCTGCCAGCTGAGAAGTGAGAAAATGCTTCGCAGGATTTGAGTCTTGAACTGGATCTAGGGCATGGGACTAGGACTTGGAATGACAGGAGGCTAAATAGATTTCTTTCTCTTATCAGTAAATATCACTGAAACTTACTGGAAAACTACATACTACTTCTAGCTGTGGGACATCTAGAAGATGGCAATCTGTTGCTCCTGCAGATTACTGGATTAGGTCAAAGTGAGGATTGCATGTTACTTCACTGATGATCTGCCAGGAGATGCTGGAGTTTCCATGGCAGGTGCTCTGGATTTGATTTTTTATTTATTTTTTTTAAATCCCAGAAATCATAATTAAAAAAAAAAAAAGGAAGTCTCAATTCTGTTTGGGAAGTATGCATGATATTCATGGGACTAGTGACTTTTTAAAGTAACTTTTTATGTCACACTTTTTAAAGACAGGGCATTTTCTTTAGTCACCCTGGTTACATTAATTTATATATAAGCTTTAAAAAGAGGCTAAACTGAACTGTTAATACACACTTTTTCTGTAACATTTTTATTTCAGCAGGCATTTTTCTATAATTTAGATGAATTGAATTTTATAATTCTGCTGATCTAAAACAACTTATCTTTCCCCTTAATCTTAGAGTAAGGATCTCACTTTATAGTCTAATCACAAAGAAAATTCTCTTGAATAATTGCAAGAGAGTTCTCTATCAGCTAGAAGACAGGGTGATTAACTGGGCTGTCCTAATAAACCTAGACACTGATTATAATCAGTTCCAGTTTGCAGGCACAGTCTTTTTATGTCTGCAGTGTTTCCCTTTCATTTGATACTGTAAGAACGTACCATGTCTTGGTCTGGGATGAAAACAGATCATGTAATATAATGTCTGATGAAGTCAGGATATTTCATTTCTGCAATGGTGTGATTAGTACACATATATGAAACCTTAAAACCAGTGCAATCACCCTAGTCTAATTTTAGTGATGAAAACACAATGATGATATATTAATTAATGCCCACTTTCTCAGCAGGAAACTGAATAAACCTTCACATCTGAAGGAACTATAGATTTCTTCACCAGTCAATAAACTTGATTGACCATGTCCAATTTGCAAGGCATAACAACACTGCACCTTCAAGTATACAAAATAACATTCTGACTTATTATATCTGGTAGTCTTATACATTTCCTTGATTTTTTTTTTTTACACTTATGTATTTTTAATTTTGGTTCTCAAATGACTATTTATATAAGAGAAGTCCTAAAACCAAACAGATTAGTTCAATCTTTATCACTTCCAAGTTATAATCGCTAAAATTCTAATGGTGTTTTATTTGGTTTTACCATCTTTAAAATTGGACATGCTGATGATGACTAACATTTGTCATGAAAGTTCATAACATCAGGAAACAAAGGTGTTTGATGTGTGCACAAATGAACAGTCTTTTAGGCAGCAACTTTCCCAACTGTTTTGTCCTTGATAATAGCCATAGATGGACGCCTCAGAGGATATATGAGAAAGCAGGACTGAGGTGGTGGTATAGAATATCATGTTTCCAGCAATCTGTTAATGTTGAAGTTTGTGATTTTCTGAAAGATGGCTATCTACTGTTAAAATTATAAAAAAAAAAACAACAAAAAACAACCCAAAGCACAACAAAACAAACAAAAACCCCAGTAAAAATGTCCAAATTAAAAAATATCTGTGCATGTTGTTCAATTCACTGCAGATGAGATGTGGCATGAACAAGAATGTGAAGTAAAGCTGAATTTGCTCTTTCTTTTTTGAGGAAGCAGGTTCCTTTTTGCTGGATTTTTACTCTGAAGGGCATTACTGTGTCGCAGAAAGTTGTATGATCACATTACAATAGCACCTGTGATTAAGTTAGAAGGATCTTGAGGTCCTTTCCAGTCCTAACTATTCTATGATTCTTTTGCTTTTTTTTCTGCTATTGTTCCTTTTCTGTGAATGTTCATGGTTTTGTGTTTTGTTTTTCTTAGTTTGGTTTTGTTTCCTTCTTCTCCCTCTACAGTCATCAGGAATCACTTGGACTATACATTCCATCCAGACACATGGAACTTTAAAATCTGCTTCTAACCCAGCTCCTGAGTAAAACCCAGCTCCAACAGAAAACCAGGTTTTAGATAACCAGTGAGCATAAAACTATTTGACTGGATACAGGACTATGACATTGAAATGCAATGTTATTTCCACTTTAAAATTAGCCATGCTCATAATGATAGCAGTTATAAACTGGCACTTACAGTGGAAATGGGAAAACTAGATTTTTTTTTGATCTAAATTTACTTAAATGCAATTCATAATATTGACCTACAGAAGCACTTATGGAAACAGAAAAATGGTCTCTAGGCATAAAAATGATGAAATGAAGACTTTGCCAAGCATGGCATATATATCACCAAAATATCAGTGTTATAAATTTTTACACAGAATGTGAGCAGATAAAAATAATGAAAAATACCAGATTTGCCAGTTTTAATATAAAATACATCAATCTGTTTTAAAATCAAGGAGTTATAATGCAGTTCATGAAAATATTGCGTACTAGTTTGTTCTCTCTGCTCAGAATATTTTTACTGAGTATATGAAGACATGGCAGAGTAACTGGAAAATACCAGTTTGCTGTATATGAAGACCTAGTATGCTAGAAGTCTGGGATATAACTTTAAATTAAGATGCATTAAAAACCTGTGGTTCAATTATCTAGCTGTTCTTGATACTGATTGTCCTCTACTAGCTGTGAAGACCAAAGATTTTTTTAAGAATTAGCATAGCATACTCTATGTTACTTCATATATAGGAATTACTATAACATGTATATTAATTAATAAATATTAATTACACCATGTATGGCATATGTGAAGGGTGCATAGAAGCATGTCAATGAGATAGTCCTGTTTTATATTTCTTATTTAGACAAAATAGAGAAACCTGAGATAAAACCTTAGATATGCTGTTGGTACCTTGGACTTTTTGCTCATTGATGGAAGTAATATTATTCATTACAAAGATATTTGTGTGTGAGAAAGAGTTCAGATTAGACTCTGTATTCCTTGGTTTTGAGATGATGCCTACTTAAAATTGCACATGTGAGCTGATAGATCATCCACCTATTTTTTAAGAAAAAGATAGATCTTGGGCAGCTGCAAGAACTGAGAACCATAAATGGCTCTCTTGCACAAATATGCTGCTCCCTGTGAGAGAGCAGCTCCTGATTCCATTGACTTCAGGCTGTCTTGTACTGAGGTAACTTCATCTTGTTACTCACTTGTTACTTTTTACTCCTATGTCTTGTTACTCTTGTTACTTCAACAATGACTCCCAGGTCAAACACACTGCTCCTAGTTGAGATCAGTGTCAAGTCCAGGAGCAGCTGTCTAATCAGGGCTTGCCTCTCTGTGAGATAGCTTGTCTTGGCAACCGTAAGTTCAAAACTCTGCAGGAGACTCTTACCAGAGAGATTAGTCTAACACATCTTTTTCTTGCAAATCAGAATCTACCACTATATAATGTGAGAGAGCTACAAGACCCTTACGTAAAATACATTCCTTCAGGAGCGCTGGAAGAGTTAGCTTTTGCAGTCTGAAAGTTTCGTGGATTTGTTGGGGGTTGGGGGACTTACATCTGGGGATTTATGTCTTAGGAAGGAGCAGGGTTACAAGCTGTTGTCGGAGAGGATGCCTGTTCAGCAGTGGAGTAGGAGCAGCAGTCTTTCCATGGGTGAAACACCAAGTTACAGCTTGTTGATTGTCCTGGGTTCAGCAGTAGCAGTCATTTTTCTTAGTAGCTGATGCAGTGCTATGTTTTTGACTTTTGGCCTGGAAACAGTGCTGATAACACCAATGATTTTAGTTATTGCTCAAATGCTTAGTATGACCAAGGACTTTCTGAGTCTCATGCTCTGCCAGGGAGGAGGGAAGGCTGGGAGGAAGCAGAGACAGGACACCTGACCCAAGCTAGCCAAAGAGGTATTCCATACCACAGCACGTCATGACTAGTATGTAACTGAGGGTTACCCAGAAGGGCTAGTTCACTGCTTGTTATTTCCCTTATCATTATTATTATAGGTGGTAGCAGCAGTGATTTGTATTATACCTTAGCTACTGGGCTGTTCTTACCTCAACCTATGGGAGTTATATTCTTTCGATTCTCCTTCCCAACTCTCCAGGAGCGGGGGTGGGAAGAAAGGCAGGGGGCTGTGTGGCTGACTCTACAGCCTGGGTGTAAACCCCAACATTGGCTGATGGCTAGTGTGTTTCCTTTGTGTAAGGGTACAAATTTCCTGGCTATTTGACGCTATATCTCTCATTTATTTTTCTTGTATCTCAAGACCAAAGAAATATATTTAAATTTCCTGCTATTTTGTCAGTAAGAATGTCATTAATAGACCTAGAGAAATTGGATAGACTCAGAGCACACTATCAACCTCAAGGAATATCAAAAAAGGGATGAAATAAAAAAGCCTAGAAAACGTCTTACCAGACCAAAGTTACCACTGACAAAACAAGAAATTGTGTCTGATGTTACGATGTACAACTGTTCTAAAATCTCCTACAGAAAGGAAAGGCTGTGACATTGCTGAGTGAATCCAATGCACAGGCTAACTGGTATAAAATACTGCACAAGTGCATTCTTATAATATTAACTTTGTCTGTTGAAGTATTTTTCAGCTGTTCTCTCTGATATGTGTATTCCTCCTACCCATGACCAACCAGTATATACTTGGCTATAGACAAGTAACTAACCAAAGCTCAAGTCTCAGGGTCTTTTGCTGTAGTGGGGAGCAATTTTCAGAACCTATATAATTTCCTATTGTATGTTTTGTGAGCACTTTTGGTATGTAATCTGTAGTTGTGAATTGTTGCCGTTTTGTTGCTTCATTTTCATCCAGTTGTTACACTGAGCATCACTACTGCCTTTTAAGGCTCTGTGAAAAGTTTTATGCAGTTCTTTATATTTTTGTAAAAAACTGGTTAGGCAGGAATTCCACCCAGTGCCATTATTTATGTAAGAACCGCTTCCAATTGAAAAGAACAACAAAAAAAATCCCACCTCCAAGCAAAACAAAAAAAAACCCTCATGAGCTTAACTTATTAAAGTAAAATGTTACTTGAACTCTCTTATTTGCTATGGAGACATAATTAACATAAGTTTCTTAACTATATTTAAAACATGTAGCATAGTGACCTAGGAGGAAAATAAACATGCTCTTTGAGCATGCAGGACTGTGCTTAAGAAAGCTGAAACCTGCCTAGAGTTGAATTTGAAAGGCAGCAAGAAGGGCTTCCTCAGGTACATCAGCACTGAAAGGAAGACAATGCAAAACATGGTTCACTGCTGAATGAAGCAGTGAACCCAGTGACAAAGGATATTGGAAAGTATTAAGTAGTCAGTGCCTTCTTCAACCTTGGTCTTCACTGGTAAGACCTTACCTCAGGAATTTCAGGCCCCTGAGACCTGAGACAAGGTCTGATTAAAGGAAAGCTTACTTTTGGTGGGAAAAGGTCAGGTTATGGCACTTTTGAACAAACTGGGTATACACATGTCACCCCTATTTTTACGAAAGAGATCCAGTCAGCCTCAAACCAATTCATGGGAAAATGATGGAGTAAATAATTCTTGTAACTATTCCCAAATGTATCAGTTATCATATGAAGTGCAAGAAGGTGAAAGGGAATTATCAGCATGGATCTATGAAGGAGAAATCATGTCAGGCCAATCTAATAGCTTTCTATCAAGAGATTACTGCCTTGGTTCATGGTGTTTATTTTGACATTAGCAAGGCTTTTGATGTTGCCTCTCATGATATCCCTATAGACACTTGGTGAATTATGGATTTGATAAGAAGACGGTGACGTGGACTGAAAGCTGACTGAACTGGGCTGAAAGTGCTGTTACGGTACCAAGTCCATTTAGGTACCAGGCCCTAGTGGTATACCCCAGTGACTGATACTAGGGCTTCTTCACTAATGATGTGGATGATGCAACAGAGCATCCTCAGCAAGATCACAGATGATAAGAGCCAGGAAAAGTGGCAAAGTGATGGATAAACTAGATAGTTGTGCTGCCCTTAATAGGTTGCTGCCCTTATAGGTGCTGCCCTTAATGGCTGACAGGAGTCTCATGAAGTTCAAAAATGCAAACACCAAGTCTTGCACCTAGGGGAAACTATATAGCAGTGCAGTCTGAAGACTAAATGACAACTTCACAAAGAAAGCCCTGTAAGTCCTGATGGACTTGTACTTGATCATGAGCTGGCAGTGCAAAGAGGGAAAACAATGTCTCAAACTGCATTAGAAAGAGTGTTGCCAGCAGGTCAGGGGAGGTAATCCTTCCTCTCTCTCAGCCTTGATGAGACACATTTGGAGTGCTGAGTCCAGCGCTGGACTCCTCAGCACAAGAGAGACAGGGATCATAGACTCATGGGATAGTTAGGTTTGGAAAGGACCTTAAGATCATCTAGTTCCAGCCCCCATACCATGGGCAGGGATGCCTCACCCTACACCATGTTTAATAAAGGGTTAAAAAGATGATTAAGGTCCTGGACCATCTGTCACATGAGAAGCGGCTGAGAGAGCTGCTTTCATATGACAGATAATTCTTTGCTGCTGGAGCAGAGAAGGCTAACAAGGATCTTATCAATGTGTACAAATATCTAATAGGGGGGAGTGAAGAAGGTACTAGACTTTTCTCAGTGGTATCCAGTGACAGGACAAGGGCAATGGGCACATGCTGAAATACAGAAAATATCATTTAAAGACAAGTTGTTTTGGTGTTTTGTGGTTTTGTTTTTTTGCGTGTGTGTGTGTATTTTTGGTTTTGTTTTTTTGTTGTTTGTTTGTTTTTTAACACAGACAACATGATCACAATGTTATGTGGTGCTCAAAGAAGTTGTGGAGCCTCCATTATTGTAGATACCCCAAACCACTGGGCATTGTCATGAGCAATCTTTTCTGGCTGACCTTGTTCTGAGTAGAGGGGTGGACTAGGTGATGCCTCTGATGATAAAGAGATGTGTTTCTGTTCTGTGATTCTGCTCTTTATAGTGCATATCTTCAAATCATGATGAACACTGTTAATCAATAAAATAGTCTTTGAATAACTTAATTTCATTCATTTGTGAAATGATTTGTGAAGGTAAAATATGTCAGAAAACTTGGGAGATAAGCATATTTGCAGAAAGAAAATTAATCTTCTCAGGCTTACTGTCATTGCTACAATAATATGTTCAGTTGGATACATAAAGAAAGGGTTTTACCCCTTCCAGTTCCACTTTTAGCTTTCTGGTTTTAATTGTAATATTTCAGAAATAAGAAAGCAAGATATTTCAGACTGTAAAGGAAATTGTTACTGCATTTGCCTTATCAGTAAGATTGTAGAATGAATGGAGATAATGGAGTATTTTTCCTACTCAAGGGAATACCTTGGTTTTTAGTCCTTGTCTCCTTGCAGTGGCAATCCTGCTGCAAGAAGGAGTGGTATTCTGGGGGCAGTGAAGTAACAGAGCAATGAAACTGAACAAATCATATTCTCCATTAACAGTGGGATTTAACCTGTTGCTTAGGAACATTATTACTTTCAGTCATCCCTCCAATGTCCAGTTTATATACAGTGACTTTCATTAGAGTGAAATATTTCTGACACCTTGCTTAGAGCTATCAGTCTTTATTACACCAGATCCCTGTAATGTTTCACAAATGAATTTGTTTTCTTTTATAAACTTTTTAAAAGGTCTTTCCATCTGGAAATACACTTGATGATAACCTTTTCAGGCTAAATTAAGATGAGTTCATTTTGTTAATTTTTTATTTCACTGGTAATGTGCTGTTTAGTCACCAGATAATGAGGCTTTTCATAGATGATGAGAACTCATTATCCCAATCTTCTAAAAGAAATGCACCTTATCACAGGTGCATGACTGCTATTCTTGATTTAATTTGAGATCATGTCTGAAAAAATATATTAAAATATGGTATATTTGTTGTCCATAGGACTGCTTTTTAGTAGGCAACGTCCAGATCATACACAGAAGTCCAGATGTGTCCTGGTTGTCCTCTACTTAGAACATAACTTTTAATAATCTGAAACACAATTTTAAGTGTCTAATAATAATAATAATGAAGAAGAAGTCAGACTTTATCCCTCCCTCATGTCAGATCTATTGAGGAACCAGACATTTTGTTGGAGGCTTATCTCTAATAGGGGTTATTCTTAGGGTTTTTAGTGCTTTATACTTCTTACTTGTCCTGGTTTCAGATGTAATAGTAATTTTTTTTCCTTCCTAGTAGCTGGTGCAGTGCTGTGTTTCAGCTTTAGTCTGAGAACAATGCTGATAACACACTGATGTCTTAGCTGTTACTAAGTAGTGCTTACCCTGAACAAGGACTTTTCTCTCATACTCTGCCAGGGAGGAGGGGCATAAGAAGGCAAGAGGAAGCACAAGCCAGGACACCTGACCCAAACTAACCAAAGGGGATTCCATACCACAGCTCTTCATGCCCAGTATATAAACTGGGAGGAACTACCCAGAAGGCTCAGATTGCTGCTGAAGCTGGGCTGGGTATTGGTTGGTGGGTGTTGAGCAATTGTATTGTGCATCACTTGCATTTTTTTTTTTTAACTTTCCCCTTTAGTTTTATATTCTCTCCCCTTATTTCCCTTATTATCGTATCATATCAATCATATAGTATCATTTTATAACATACTCTAGTTATCGGACTGTTCTTTATCTCAACCTGTGCGTTTTACATTCTTTTGCTTCTCCTCCCCATCCCACCCGGGGAGGGGAAAGAAGCAGCAACCTAATGGCTGAGTGATGCTGAGTTACCAGCTAGGTCTAAATCACAACATTATTCTGGAAATTCAAAATGGAAAGGCATGATTAAACTTTTAATTTGTTGATGGAAGAACTTGAAGCTATTCTAACTTCTGAAGAGGATTTCATGTAGTATGCGAATATAGATGAAAAAAGATTTGCCCTCGTAAGTCAGCCACAAAATAGATCTGTTCTTTCTGAGCTAAGGCATTTTTGGTGAAAAAAGGAGATTTTCTCTAGAATATAGTTCAAAATGAAATTAGCCTTTTTTGAGGGGATGGCTCTATATACAAACAACTTAATTTCTTTACTGCCCTAATGGTATTGTACAATATGAAATTCTTAGTATTCTGGACCTTCAAGAGTTTGTTAAGGAACTTTTATATTTCCCAGGTTCATGATGCTGTGGGAATTAACTGTTGAGATCAGGGAAAAAAAAAAAAAAAGGAATATTGTAATTATATCTATTCCAGTGAGTGCACATTGTGTTTTCTTGCAATCCTTTTTCATTTCATGGTATTTTCAAAAACATCAGGAAAACATTTTTTAGAGGCAGCCTTGCTCCCCTATGGTTTGCTTAGAGTTTTACCAGTTTGAATTTCAATCAAAACCTCTCCCTTTATAAAGAATGTCAATCATATTGCTGTGACTATTCCTGGTGCCACTAACTTCGTGTTGCTTCAGCTCTCTTGAGTACTGAAATAGAGCTATATGGTCTGTCAATTGGAAAACATTTCTAGTGCCATGTTTAAAATCAAGCTCTTTATTTTTTAACACGATTGATATCAACAAGTAGAGATCTATGAGGAACAAACTCAAATTTTGATGGAGCCATATTTCAAATATATCAAATGAATATACATACATATAAGTAAGCAACTTACAAAGATTTGCAACTCAGTAATTTGCTTAGCCTAGAGAATTTATTGATCTTTTTTAAGTGGTTGTGCTTTTTCCCTGTTTTTTTCTTTTTTCCTCACTTTTCCAAGAGTGAAAAGTCACCTCTATTTTATCCTTAGTAGACCTAGTTAATTTATACAGATGTCCAGTCCCTCCTAAGCCCTCTATTATGACGAGTATGTAATAGGACTATTTGTAATATTTTTCAGTTGTCTTTATTTAATTATTCTTACCACATCCCTTTAGTCTTTCAGAAAATGGTAAAAGATAAATGTTCTTACAGAAATGAGAGACTATATTATAAAACAAATTATACAGAAGGGGCATGTATTGCTGCACTACAGCAACATCTTTGATGTCTCTTTCATTTGCTGATGATCAAGCTGCCCCTGCTCTAAGCAGATGATTCTAGAAGTCTAGATGATTCTAGAAGTCCTTTTCAACCTTTTTATTGTGAGGGTGGTGAGACATTGAAACAAGTTACCTAGAGAATCTGTGGCTGTCCCATCCCTGGAAGTGTTTAAGACCAGTTTGGATGGGGCTTCAAGCAACCTGGTCTAGTGGAAGATGTCCCTGCCTGTCACAGGTGGGTTGGAACTAGATGATCTTTAAAGTCCCTTCTGACTCTAAGCAGTTTATGATTCTATGATAAGAACCAACTTTACAAAATACAGCATACTAGGCAAGATTCAGATGAAAGACCTTGGATTTATTTTTAAAGAAATTTCTCATTTGCCCAGTGTGTCTTTCTCCAATAACCCAGTCAAATCCTGATATTGATCTCTACATTCCTGTTCTTATCCTGAACTCTCTGTAGACCAGGTTCCCAAACTCATGTTAACCTGCTGCACATACTTCTCACAATCATCTTTCCTACCCTTTAGAGCAATTGGCAGCCTCCTCCATTCTGGGGTTGTAGCTGTTTTGTCAGTCAGAGCTTTGCCCTCTGCAAAATGAGCTTGTTTAAGAGTGGGATAAACTCCTTCCCATGTACTTCAGTGCAGGTTCTTCTGTGGAAACTATTTCCTTGTAACAGAAATTGGAAGGCAGGGTGAGAAGGGAAGCAGAGGATACCAAGTATGTGATGCAGCTTACCATGTCGAATCTGCGCAAATTCATGGCACCTATGATCTCAGTTTGCAAGCATGAATATGGGTGCAGTAGTAAAGAGGTACATCTCAATTTGCAGCTGCAAGGTAGTGGGACACTCTAGGGGATTCTCTTACCTTATATCATACCAGACCCCACAGGTTTTGGTTGGAGAGTAGCCTGCGGAATGAAATTACACACACACACGGGTGGGTTTTTTCGCCCCAAGGAACTTACAATTTCAAATGCTCCATTTATAGCTCCTTATATAGAAAAAAAATGATGCTTTTGGCAATATATAAGTTAGATTTAGTAAGAACTTTTCTATCTGTCAGTTTTTCCATCTTTTATCTCCAGAAAACATAAGCTTTTGTGCTACATTGTGGGAAAGATCAGATTTCTGGGCAGTCCTAGCATCAAGAGGCCATTTCATTGCTCTTGGGCCTGCACTAGTAGATGTCTTCTTTGTGTGCATGCAGGAACATCTAAATGATAAGATTTCACAAATCATATATGCCAACAGCATTTAATGTGATTTGTCCCATAGTCAGGCATCCATTCACTTTCATTCAACAGAATTATTAACTCCTTAGAGATTTAAGTTTTTTCACATTTCTGCAATATTCACAACTTTTTCATCCTCTTTTAGGAATACAAATCTGAAGTGTGATTTGGTACTAATGGAAATAATTAATGCTTTTTTTCTGCATACAATATGATTTAATCCATTGAGACTCTAAAGAATTTTCAATAGATTGAGAAGACATTGATACCCTCCTACTAAAATCACAATATTCTTTACTGGCAAGCCATGACTAGTAAAGAGGACTCAAAAATAGAGTTAACAGAGCATTGAAGGAGTTGGTTATTTGGTTAAGCAGAATTTCCAAGACTGGAAAATGTCAAAATGTATGTCTCTGTAATCTGAATGGTATCTGACTTCTGTAGGAATCCTTATGTTTATTCTTTTCTGAGGTATATAAGGGCTGCAAATTTCAGGAATATCCTAAGCAGATGTGAATTGCCAATGTAAATAGAAAGTTTTGCATGGGTTATGAAAGGTAAACATCGGTATGTAAGATGCCACAGGCATGACACAGGAACAACCACAAAACCATGGATGAAATGCGAAGAGTAAATTTATTTCTGTTAACTTGTGAACTGGGGAATGCTTGAAGCAGCACCTGGGGAGAGGCCCAAGGCAATAACACAGGCACCATGATGCTCAGTCCAGGCTAGAGAATCACCAAGCCTCATGTTTTCACCTGTATTTCAGGGATTCATGCAGTTGTGATCTCCCGATGTGCTCTGATCTTCCACAGCAGGGCAGGAATCTAAAGCATGTTCGATAGGGTGCTTCTAAGTCTATCACAGACCTGTGTTATTAAACACAAATGTACTTGTCCAATACACAAGGCCAAACAAGAATTAGCAAGATATATGTTTCTCAACACCACAGCTGCAAGTCAGTTTATCGTATTTACAATTCTCACCAATCTTCCATTATTTATTACAGCCTGGGTGAAGGTCCAAAGCTCTGTGACAAGAACTGTATAATGTAATACAGAACACATAAAATGGTGTGCATGGTGTTATTACGTCTAAAACATCCATAACTTTCCCTTAGCACCTGTGTTTGCCTTCCATAATACCACAGGAGTGTCATAAGGCTAGAGAAGTATTAACTTTAGGTTAACTAGAATGTGTACCTCTAGTAGACAAAAAGAAACTGAAGAAGCTCAGCTGGTTTAGGAAAATACATTTTGTAGTTTGCTACTGGCACTTTCATATCAACAGTTACATCCAGTATTTTCCCCCCACAATTATAAATCTACCTTCTAATTATGATCTTTAAGGTCTGGAACAATGCTTTAAAGGAAGGGATTAGAAAGTCCACCTTTGAAGACTGTTAATTTTATCTCCTCTTCTATTTGATCAAAAATATATAAGATCCCCATAAATCATTTCTCTTTTTTAATAGACTTATTTTTAATATGTAAAAATGTCTTACAATCAGCAAGATTTGATCATGCTTCTTAACTGTAGCTTGATAGGTAATAGCTAAATTCAGTCTTGCATTCTCTGCATATAGCTAGGCATGCAAACATTTTAACCAAAACATGATATTATCATTTAACTACTTAAATTTATCTTTAATATTGTAAGTTTATATTTTATTATTTCTTCTTGAGTTTTATGAAATAAAACACAAAATAGCCTTTAAAGAAAATAAATCCCTCAAATGTTTTAAACATTTCTCTATTTGATCCCTGCCTTGCTATCTTTCTGTCTTTCTTTCTATCCTATCTTTCAGATGTCCTAGAGAGATTTTGGTGTCTCTGTCCTTGGAGACATTAAAAAGTAATCTGAACATGGTCTGCGAAATAATTTCTAGGTGGCCATGCTTGAGCAGAGCATTGTACCAGGTTTTCTTCAGAACTCCCTTCCAGCCCCAACTGTATTGTGATTCTGCTAGTAGATAACAGTGTTTGAAGCAATAAAATCTACTTGTATTTCTGTTCTTTGGACATTTCAAAACCATTTTTCCATAGTTTTCATAATATAAATTTATCAGTTATTGTGCTTTTGAATCTTTTATATTTGTTCAGTATGGTTTATTCATTTAACATTTTTTTGGTCTTCACAAATACTCAGTAAAAAGCATGCAGGTTTGCCTCAAGAATTGTTACTGTTGGATCAATTTCAGTGGTCCAGAGGTTGTGTAACTTTTTCATTAGAGAGACCCTACCAATTCTTTCGGGTTATTGTCCATTGCTACCCAGTTCTGTAGATAAAAAATGTCCAGTGTTTACTTCATGGGAATTTTGGACTTCCTGTTAAAAACATTGATCACAAAAGGAATGGTCGTAGTGTTAAAAACTTTATTTCTCTCTCACTAGAGCTACCTTTTGTGCTTTCTAAAAGTGCAGAAAATAGGAGAAGATTTACTTAATATTTGCCTACAATATCTAGGTGTCCTGAGACACCTTGGTGGGGAGGAATGAGAGAGTGGGTAGCTGTATAGTTCTTGGTTTCCTTGTGGGCTTAAGCCATGACACTAGGTCTTGAAATGTCTAACTCACAGTCTAAGGCATTCCATGTATTTCCCTTAAAGTCTTGTTCTTACAAGGTAGTCAACAAGTAAGAAGAATTGTACAGTTTGCTTTTTATTCTTGTCAGTAAGTCATAAATTGGTTTTGGTTTGAGAGTGGACAAAATACACTGTTTTAACAGAGAATTTTTTCCTGCTGTATTTGGTATAGGTGGCAATGGTAACTTCCCACTACCCATTACCCATGATAGTAATGAAATATTTATTTTAAGTTAGTAACAAATTGATGTTCTACAAGTGAAGTCTACTTTGTCTGCAGTGGTAGTTGGTAAGTGATCTCCCCATCTTTATGTCTGCCCATGGGTGTTTTAGGCCTTCCTGTTTTCTCCCCACACCACACTAAGGGGAAAAATGAGTGAATGGCTGGGTGGACATTTAGCTGCTAGCCAAGGTTAACACACCATACTCACAAACATAATTTGTGTTCCACAGCCAGTCATTATCCTCTGTGCATTTTCTGCAAGAATAAGAGTTTTCAGAATGACAAAGGATAATAATGATTAGCATTTTCCATTTCACTGTATCTTCCTAGGACTCTCAAAATACTATTTATTCACTGTTTAAAGTCCAGTATTCACTGTTTAAAGTCCTGAATCTGACACCTGTTGGTTCATTTCTTATCTTCTTTTTTCTCTTAGGGTTTCAGGTTCATTTTTTTTTCTTTTTTTTTTTTTTTTTCCTGTAATATCAATCTGCTATGAACTTTTCCAGGAAATTACAGTATGTTCTACTAAACCGCTTAGTAGATTTTGACTCATCTTCCTTCTGTGGCACTGGGAAAGTTAAAGTAGGCAAGATTTTGTATCCAATGCATTACTGCAAATGCTTGGTCATTTCTTTCAGATTCTGCTGTCAGATTCTTCCTGCTATATTTCCTTGGCCGTGCAGCTTCCTGCATATTTTTTTTACCAGCTTCAGCTGTTTCTTATTTAGTGGAAAGAAAACAAAGGCTGCTGTAAGTGAAGGATCAAACCAAGGCATCATACTTCTAAAGGTGACTAGTAAATGTTTTCAGAAAAAGTGGGCACAGTGATCATTTCTCCAGTATTGCAATTCAGCAATCAACAATTTGAGAATTAAGGACAAGATAATTTAACTGTCTCAATTGTAATAGCTACTGGTGAACTTAAAATCTATGAACTCACCTAAATCTGCTCTGTACATGCGTATTCCTTTGTCCTCCATCAAATCTGATGGCAGTATTTTTGGTGGTTGGATTAAACACTACATAAGAAAGCACTTTGTGTTAAAATGTTGCCAGGTTATTTCAGTGGCTGTCTCTGACAAACAATCATTTACTCCCTACTTATATTCTTAACATAGCTGTGTTGTAGGTGGGATTTTCCCCTGCTCTTCTCCTGTATTTTTTGTGTTTCCTGGATTGATCTTGGATTTGACCTGTTATTTTGCCTTTGCATGATGTTTGCTGGACTGGTGGTAGGACTCATTGCAGTCCTCACTGTGCTCTACTGGCCTACCTCTGATGTTCTGGGGCTGTGCTCTGTTAGTGAAGGCATTGCAATCATGATTGCTATCAGGTCCAAGCTTGCCTTCCACTAGGTAACACACTACACTTACCGCTTTCTGATAATGCCTACAATTGAATGGTTTGCATTATTTGATCCACTATCATGATGCGCATCACATTGCATTTATCACTATTTAATATTTATTTCTAAGTAATTTAGAAGGAGAATGCTCCACTCATTCTAATGGCAACTGAGAAGCTGCCTCTTGTTCATCATAATTTTTTAATTACTGTTTTAGAGTAAGCTGCCAACAGGCACGTTGCAGGATCTGGATTTGTGCATAAGAAAGGCAGCAGCTTCATGTTAGAACAAGCCTGCAGAATCAGTCCTCTTTCTTAAGTGCCATGGGGGCTGAGTTAGCAGTTATTAACTCGATTTTAATGTGAAGTCAGCTTTGCTTTCTCACCAGCCTTAGCATTTCCCATTAAGAAAACACACATAAAGACAAGTATGTGGCCTTCTGGAATGGAGCAGGAGAAAGGAAGTCATACTTAACACATATTTCCTTAATTTAATATAAATTTGTAAAAATATGTTACGCATCACAGCAATAATAGCAAGTACTTATAAGACCTGAAATGCAAAAGAATAGGAAGAACTTGATTATGGATTCCCATTAAGCTCTTGGGAGCAAAGGGCAAGAGATAGTTTTAGAATTAAGCTCAGGAAATTAAATGGTGTATGGCATGAAGATGTGTAAAATCTTCAAAGGAATTTGAGACTTTCCATAAAGTCCATATACCTTAAAGGATATAGCACTGTCAATTTTAAGGGGAGCCTGTGAGAGGTAAATTTCCCATATGCAGAGAACTTCAAACACCTGAACAATAATAGCATAAAAGAGACAGAAAAGACAACTGTGATTTCTGATTGTGACTCTTGCAGAAACAACAGGAACATAACAAACAGAAACTGCATCCTCCATTCCTTATTTTTATTTACATTGTGCTGTTTTTCTATTCACTTGCTTCACATATTTTTTCCTTCTACTTGTTTGGACAGTGACTACCTAGTGAAAACCTTAACTGTGCCAACTGTTCTCAAGTGTCTATTCTGTACTTCCTGTTAATCTTTACATGACAGCTGCAATCTGTTCTCTTTAAACCGTTTAACTAGCACAACTCAGATAACCATTTTTTTCCCTTCCAAAAACTATTCAGTAAGGATGCAGATGAATAGTTATACAGGCAGATAGCTGGATCTCCCAAACCCCAAGCATTTTCATATCTAATAGTGCATTTCAAATCATTAGAGTAGGGATAAAATGAAAGCATGAATTCTTGTCTCCTAATACCAAATACCAATGATTTGCCTGTGATGAATATCCCTGGAATCAGAGTCATAATAAAAACCTGACACTGTTAGCAGAGTTCGAAAACTACTCATTTTAAGTGACTTTGTGCTGTCAGCTGGGGACCTTTCATTGATCATAAGTCCAAATACATCATATCTAATACACAGAAGCAGGAGAAAATGCAGTCATTCTGGTAATGAACAAGTCAAAGAAATACCTTGGAAAACTTACAGTATATGCTCCTGGCTTTTAAGTTCTATTATTTGAAATGTGATGCATTAATAAGTCAAAAGTAATAGGTAAAAGCAAAAACATAAAGGGTTAATGAGATAGAATTACAAAAGTAAAGAAGGAAACAAGTGTTAATATCTTATTTAAATCCTGATGTAATTTTATTTCTTTTAGCAGTTCCATTCAATGGGCTTTAATGGCCATTTGCTTTTCAAGCTCTCTAGACCTTAAGGTCTTTTCCAACCCAAACTATTCTATGATTCTATGTGTGAGGTGTTCCTGCTGATGGCAGGGGGGTTGGAACTAGATGATCTTAAGGTCCTTTCCAACCCTAACTATTCTATGATTCTAGACAAAACAACCATAGTGAGGATTGTTGTTCTAGTACAGATCCTAAAATTAATCTGCCTGTATTTTGATCAAATTGCTAAGGAAATTTTATTTGTATTCCTGTGCTAGGTAGATTTCTTTCCTATTGGTGTTGTCCCAAACTGACTTTCTTGTTTTAAATAATTTTAGTTGAGATTAAGAAAGTGCAGCTTAATGAAAGAAAATAAAAAAGAGTGGCTGTAAACCCCAGTCTGTCATCTGTATCTGTTCTAAGTAGCAATAGCACTAATGGCATTAAAACTCTTACAAGTATATTTACATTGCACAAAGTTTAGTGACATTTTGCAAAGTATTTAATAGTAAAAAGAAATGTATTTTTTAGTTAGTCTCAGGAGATTATAAATTGGGTTCAGAAAGTTCTCACTACTGGTAGAAAAATATTAATACTTAAAAAAAAATCAGTTAAGTGTTCTAATCCTAATGAAGATAGCCGTTTATGCTGTGATAGAAATAACTTATGATCACTTGGCCCCTAGTATAACAGATCAGAATTTATTTTAAAATACAAGTAAAAACGCTATGAGGAAGTGTCTGTCTTGTTATAGCAGTACTGTTTTGTTGAACACTGAACATTTAGGAGTCATTGTAGATAGTGGAAAGTAATTTCAAGTGTGACCTTCATAAGTTTCAAATTTACATAAGTGGTAAACAAATATATCACTCATGATAAAAATATGTTGGGTTTTATGACCCTTTCTAGGTCTGACATGGGTGGTCATGATAGAATTGAGAAAATAGCAGCTACATATTTGTGAAGTAGTAGATGTACTATTTCATGCTTTAAACATATAATGTACTCTGTTTTGCTCTTTTAATGAGTAGCATATTTGATACCCCATCAGCAGGACTAAAAAGTAGTTACTGTTTATGAACATGTCTGCAGTGATGATTATAATTCACAGTTAAGTAAATGAAACCTTGTATGGGGAGTGTTCTTCAGAGCTGTTGAATAATAAGCATGAGAAAACAAATTATACTTCTCTTTTTTAGGTAGGATACCAAAAATATAAAAAGTATGACGTGATAAACTCACATTTGAAGCTTGATACCAAAAAGAAGGCAGAGGTAGGAATGTAAACCCATCCGCCAGGTAGGAAAAGATTTTCTTCAGCACATACCCACCCTGTCTTTCTCAAGACAGAACATAATATTCATAATCACTGACTACATTTTCCTAAATTATTTAGAGGACTCATTAAGGCAGTTTTTTCCTTGTTGGAACAAATAAGGACATTCAGCTCATTCAGGAGCACTCTCATCACAGTGATGCTTGACAGGAATGTTGGTATATATATCAAAGTGAGCTACTTCAAACATCCTGAACTTTGGGATAGGGGAAAAAAAGGAGAAGATCATGATCCTTAATGCAGTAGCCTCATACCCTTCTCTTATTTACAGCCAAGAGTCTTGCAATTCAGTACATATTATATTGATGATATACTAATAAACTTGGCAAGGGCTACTACTTTGTGGTAATTAAATCAAAGACTAGTTACATCCATTCCAACTCATAAATGGGTGTTACCCAACAATGGGTGCACAGTCATAATACATGGCAGAATTTTGATTAGGTTTTTAGATATGAAAATACTGCCTGGTTTTATGACACCACTCATCATTCCACGCTGAGTATAAAATAAGGTTAAAGTATACATATTTCATGGCAAGACATTTGTCTCTAGGAGCCAGATTTCGTGTGAGATTTCAAAGTGTAAAATCTGAGTTTACAATCTACTTACTGTTTTCTTGCAATGACATTTTCAATCTTTCTCTCCTTTTACCTTTTTAATTTCTAACTAGCTCCAGTGTTTCTTTAACCTCTACCTCTTCTTTTTATCAGATTTTAGGTACTATTCAGGAGAATAATGTCTGGGTGAAAGACATTTAATATGTTATTTATTGACCTCTTTTCCTTTGTGTCAGTTGCTTCAATCACTTCTGATAGTTTTCCTTTTCCACCTCTGCATCCTGGAAGAGTAAATCATCAGTCCATCAGCACAACCTGTGCTACTTACCAGCGCTGAGTAAGACCACCTGGATCATCTGTCTCAGCTGAGATATTCTTTCTCCAATTTTGTTTTTCATCAGAAGCTGTCATGTTCTTATCAAGGTGCCACAAGTTCTCTTCAAAATAAATGTGATGTTGTTAATATACAGGTTTATTCATCAGTTGTGGAGGGTCAAGCTTGGTAGTCTGTAAAACACTTTGGTCTCTATTTTTATGAATATGTTTCTTACTCAGATCCCTTAAGGCTTAGAATCCGGGCATTTATGAGACCAGAAGGACTGTTAAATTATCTTCTCTGACCTCCTGAGTTTTTATTCTACAAACAGTAATTTTTAATGAAAAATAAAATTCAAGGAGGCCAAATAAATTTTCAAAGCTAGGAAATAGTTGCAGACATATTCAAAATATACATTTGTTTAAATTAAAATGTTAATTTAAAACGTTTTTAAAAGAAGATATTTAGACTCTTAATTTCAAAATTGAAAATCCTTTATTATGGTAAGAACAGAAAGGAAAAGATGAAGGGTTTACAAAAACATCAAAATGTTTTGACTGCTTTGAATTATGCACTTTGTGTCATCCATATTCTACGTTTTTAATGTGTTTGTGTGCGTGGATATGCAGGAGAGAAGAAATCTGCTCAGTTTGTCATAGAAACTCAAGTCAAATCACAGACAGTTATACTTTATCTCATTTAATTTGATTAAATGACAGATTAAAAGATGACCAATGTTTGATTACTCTTCTCAGAGATGTTGTTTGTCTATTGTATATTTGAGACAGCAAAAAGCATTCATAGCTTCCTTCTAGTTTGTTACAGTGATTAATCCCCCTCACTGTAGTGAAAGCTGAACCCGGCATATTATTTCTGTTCATTTGAATGTATGCGTGTGTATGTGTCTATGTAACATAGTTACTCTTAATTTCTAACCCGTGCTGTTGTAACAGCCTTGAAACTTTTTACCAGTCACAACAGCCCTTTTATCCATTAGTTCTTTATTTGGTTCTTAATCATCTCAATATACTTGTTGTCTGTTAGAAATCTTTTCAACAAAAAGTATACTTAGTATCTGTCATGATTTACTGTCCTGAACCCAGGGCAATATCCCATTCTATTTCCTCTTTATAAGTGTAATTCCTGTTTTACTGTAGCATTTTCTCATCCAAAACAATAAAGGCCTTAAGATTTTCTCTAGAAATGTAACTGCTGATTATGCCTTCTACCTTACCCTCAGAAATTTCCAATGCATACTTAATTTAATAGTACTCTGATAAAAAACTGAGCCTCAGTTCCAGTTTGTCATTGTTCCATCTTCTATTCCTGTCCTCAGTTCCTCAGAAGAAGAAAGCAAAAGTGATGAAAAGGTAATACTATACGTACTAAGACACTGAAATTCCTGTGCCTGTTCCATACTGAAAATCTAGTGTAACTGAAGACAAAGGAAGATCGGTAAACAGAGCATCTTTAATGTAATATTTTTTGTTTTCAACTTATTTTTTGCAATAACGACATGTGAAATTAATAGATATTGATTGTTATTTTGTATAATTTCAGAATTGATTTTATTTTTTATTTTTGTTATTCTATTCCTTCTCTTTTGGAAATTGTAACAGATAATTTCCAAATATTGATGTTCTAAAAGTTTGAAAACTTTATATACTACAAAGACAGAATGATGCATTCTCTGTTGATGGCCTGATGGGTGCAGAAAGATCCATGACACCTTGTGGCCTAGATAGGTGTATTCATTTTGTAAAAGCTGGCTGGATGGCAGAGCCCAAAGAGTGGTGGTAAATTGTGTCACATCTAGTTGGTAACCAGTCATTAGTGGTGTCCCCCAGGACTCAATATTAGTTCTAGTCTTGTTTAATATCTTTATTGATTATCTGGATGAGGGGATTGAGTGAACCGTCAGTAAATTAGTAAACACCAAGTTGCACAGGAGTGATCTGCTTAATGATTTTAAAGCTCTTTGCCAACCTAGTTGTTTCTATGCTCTGTGGTCTAAGCTGTCTAAAGGTAAGACAGCTCTTACCTGGTATTGCTGCATGAGAACAGCATTGTGATCTCAGCAGGGCATATTCATTTCATCACTGTGCAGCTAAGTGTTTTTGAGGTTGCAGCAACTGTCATGAAGAATACTCTGGCCATGGCTGAAGTGTGGTTGAGCCTGCCCTTAATTATTTTGTGTAGATGTGTCTTTTGTTTCTGTACAGATCTCATCCCTTTAAATTGCTAGAGATATGTCATTCTGCTGCTTCCAACTGTATATTTGTGAAGCAGCTTTGGTGCTCTTTAGCTAAACAATTCTGTATGGTCAAGAAATTACTTCTGTTTTATTGCTTCATCTTTAAGCTGACCTCCTGCCTCTGAAATGTGGTGTGTTACAGTACTGGATGAACTATTTGCAGAGTTTCTGCTGGGTAATTGCATCCCACCCTCCTTAGCTCTCAAACTGCAAAACCAGTCCCTTCCCATTCCTGCAAAAATCTGGAAAGAAAGAGGTGTGGGATTGACTTCTGTGTTATTTGAGATGACACAAAGGACAGAAACAAACTGTGTTCAAGTGTTTTCTCATGCAGTTTGCAGACATACAAGAAGTAATATAGTCCCACAGGAATTTAGCAAGCCAAATTTAAGTGTTTCCAGATTATAGAATGGTAAAGTATATGAAAATTGACATTTTATTCCATTCTTTATCATTTCCTTGTACACCAACTATTATTGAAAGAGTTTGCCCTCTAAACAGGTCTCTCAGCTGCTAAGTTTTCTGTTTACAGGGCTTTATAGATGACTTAGAAAAAAAAAAAAAAGAAAATTCCTAACTGTATCAAACATTCTAGCTCTCCAATTGCCAGCCTGACTAAAGTGCTCTTGGTTTCTAGTATCATTGCTTTGAAGGGAAGTTGTTATGATTTAAACCCAGCAGGTACTCAACACCCCAGCTGCTCACTGACACCCCCAGAGTGGGACGGAGGAGAGCTGTGGGAGACAATCAGAAGGTGATCGTAAAACTGTGAAAACTTACGGGTTGAGATACAGACAATTTAATAAGTAAAGCAAAATCCACACATGCAAGCAAAGCAAAAGAAGGAATTCATTCACTGTTTCCCATCAGCAAGCAGGTGTTAAGCCATCTCCAGGGAAGCAGGGCTCCATCACATGCAATGATTACTTGGGAAGACAAATGCTGGAACAGTTAACATCCATCCCTTCCTCTCTCTTCCCCAGCTTTTAATGCTGAGCATCACATCATACTGTGCGGGATAACCCTTTGATCAGTTGGGGTCTACTCTTCTGGCTGTGTCCCCTTACGGCTTGTGCAGCCTCAGCCGACTTGCTGGTGGGATGGAGTGAGAAGCAGAAAAAGCCTTGACTGTAAGCACTGCTCAGCTATAATGAAAACACCCCTGTTCTGGTCACACTGTTTTCAGCACAAATCCAAAACCCAGCACCCTGTTTACTACCATGAAGAAAATTAACTCTACCCTAAGCCAAAACCAGTAAAACAGCGCATTACTAAAATCTGAAGAAATGTAAGATTTCTATTGATCTGTGAATTAAGTGAATTTTTTCAGTAATTGTTAAGAAATTTTTACCTTTTTTAAAATGTTGCGCATCCAATCGTGCTCCCAATGCTTGTGTACTTTTTTTGTGTTCAGTTAATTATCTAGCATTACATCTTTCTCAGTAAGAAAAAATGTGGTGTATAAGAGAAATTTTGAAGGGAAGGTAACAGAGGAAGACATCTACCATGGAATGTGTTCTTTCATTAACAAATAACTTTTTTGCTTACTACTGCGAGAAACATTTTTAGAGAAACAGCAATTCACACATACATACGCACAAACATATAACTCCCAGGTAACTTAACATTGATTCTGCAATTCTTTATGTGAGTTCTGAACCTTTTGATATCTATACATAAAATTAAACCAACCTAAGGTTCTGATAAAGAAAGTGTAATATAGGAGAAACAAACTATTACTGGGCAACATTTTAATAGGTATGTCAATAATTAAAATTAGCAGTATACTTCACCTTTTTCTTGCCTAACTTTCCAAACAATACGTGACACATGTAAGAAAAGGAAAGCACCTATCAATCAGTTGGTATGTATCAGAAGAACAGTAATGAATTCCAATCGCATTTTTTAGTTTTCATCCCAGCCTTTTTCTTGTCACTTTTACAGTCTTAACTGTACTTTTGTCCTTTCAGTGGAGTAAAGTCTTGCAGGTCACTCCTTCATGCTGCAATTCATGAATACCTTCCCATTTGAATCAATTGTTTTCTTCCTTGAGGATCTAAGTGTTTTAGAAATCTGTGCTTACTCCCTGGAGGTAACTATGACTACTGGCATAGTGACTGACAGCAGTCTCAACAATATATTTTATTTAACAGTAAGGGGTGGGGGAGGAGAGATGATTTTAAAATATCAACATTTATGTGTCTCTGTCATATCTGAGGTATTACAATCTTAAGAGTGAACCTGACAGGTTTAGCATGTCAGGAACCCATGGATTCCTGTGTCCTCTGCTTTCTTTTCCTGTTCACTTCCCTGAGGAAAAGTTGTGCTTTTAATAGATGTGCATGAATTTATTCATCCACCTAGCAGTATCTGAATCCTGAACTTTGTTCTGACTACCTTCCTACAGCATACTGAGCTAGTCTGCAGGCTTCTTAGAAGAGCATAGTAAACCTATGAAATTCTTTTGCTGGCAGTGTCCCAGGACAGACATAAATTGTTGGCACCAGATGTCAATCTGACAAGAAACCTTCTGCTTAGTAAAGATGTTGCTACCTTGGTGGATCCCAGTGGTGGTTCTTCTGACCACATCACTGATAATAGTGTAAATATACATTAATAATTATGAGCCTTCCTTGAATGATAAATAAATAACCTGTCCAGGATGAGTACCTGTGTTTTCAAGAAATGTAATTAAAAAGATAAGTAACAAAATTCAGAGGAACCTTGACTACACTGTCATAAGCAACTCATGATTTTGTTTACTAGTGTTATAAAATAAATCAGGAATAAAAGTAACAGGAGAATACAGCATAAAGTGACATTGCAGATGGGAATTATGGATATTCTCATACAAAATGTGACTTGCGTTAGTATTGGAAAGGAATTAATAATCCAGAAGAATGTAAAACAATTTTGAGGCATAATCATAATTTTTTTTCTTTACCAGCAGTTCTGAAAATTGTCTGATTCAGTATAAATTGTTCTCTGTGCTCTGTTCTACTACAGAAAGTAAAAGAATCATAGAATCATAGAATAGTTAGGGTTGGAAAGGACATTAAGATCATCTAGTTCCAACCCCACTGCCATGGACAGGGACACCTCACACCAAACCATATCCACCCAAGGCTTCATCCAACCTGGCCTTGAACACTGCCAGGAATGGAGCATTCACAACCTCCCTGGGCAACCCATTCCAGTATCTCACCACCCTAACAGTGAAGAATTTCTTCCTTAGATCCAATCTAAACCTCTGCTGTTTAAGTTTCAACCCGTTACCCCTTGTCCTATCACTACAGTCCCCAATGAATAGTCCCTCCCCAGCATCCCTGTAGGCCCCCTTCAAACACTAGAAGGCTGCTATGAGGTCTCCACGCAGCCTTCTCTTCTCCAGGCTGAACAGCCCCAACTTTCTCAGCCTGTCTTCATACGGGAGGTGCTCCAGTCCCCTGATCATCCTCGTGGCCCTCCTCTGGACTTGTTCCAACAGTTCCATGTCTTTTGATGTTGAGGACACCAGAACTGCACACAATACTCCAAGTGAGGTCTCACGAGAGCAGAGTAGAGGAGCAGGATCACCTCCTTCAACCTGCTGGTCATGCTCCTTTCGATGCAGCCCAGAATACGGTTGGGAAGAAATCCATGTGGTATTTATTTCCAGGTTTGACTCTACTAATGGGTAATACAGACCTGAGAATTTGCAGTGAGTGAGTGAATTCCAAATCCATGGCATAAAAGATCATGTCAAAAGCATGAATATTTTCAGTCACTGAAATTCAGCCAAGTTTTTATATAAGAATCAGCTAGGTTAGTTCTTAAGAGGTATATCATGCCTGAAATTAAAATCCTAGTGTGACCTGAAATGTTGAAGTACACTTAGCTTTTGTGCTACGTCTGTGTTTTGCTTGACATAGACACACACATCTTTTCAAAAGAATAACTAATAGAATCTTTCCAGCCACACACACTTTTACTAAACTTTAGGAAAAAAAAAAACAGCATGACTGGAGCCAAAGTAATTTTTTTTGTTTGTTTTTTTCCAGCCGTTTAATTATAAAAGATACTTCTTAGTTCTCTTTCTTATCTCTTTCTTCATTTCACAACAGGTGGTAACGAGAATTGTCAGAACACTCTTTGTATATATTTTTGTAGTTCATTTCTTCAAGTAGTTGGGGCTTATAGAAAGCAATTGACTAGGAGAAACTCCTCTGGGTAAAGTGTAAATATTACAGGTGCTAGCAACTGACTGGTTGTGTTGGGATAGAATCATAGAATAGTTAGGGTTGGAAAGGACCTCAATAAGATCATCTAGTTCCAAACCCCCTGCCATGGGCAGGGACACCTCACACTAAACCTTATCACCCAAGGCTTCATCCAACCGGGCCTTAAACACTGCCAGGGATGGAGCATTCACAACGTCCCTGGGCAACCCATTCCAGTACCTCACCACCCTAATAGTAAAGAATTTCTTCCTTATATCCAATCTAAGTCTCTGCTGTTTAAGTTTCAAGCCGTTACCTCTTGATCTGTCACTACAGTCCCTAATGAATAGTCCCTCACCAGCATCCCTGTAGGCCCCCTTCAAATACTGGAAGGCTGCTATGAGGTCTCCACACAGGAAGAAAGTAAGCCTATAAAATTTCTTGCAAACTCTTAGAAGCAGTATTTTTTATGCTTTCTCTTTGCAGACAAATTCAGGTGGGTTTGAGTTGTAAAAGACTACAGATGGAAAGTGGAAGGGATTTTTGAGCTCAGAAGGCTACATGGGTGTGAAGAGGCGTAGAATTCCATGTGTTTTAGAGAAATATTTCTGGAGGAATTTTTTTATTCGTGGACTAATTTGTTAAAAATGAAGTCTTTCAGACAAAACTTAATGTTCATGATGAATAGGAGCATGGAGAAGGTAATGCTGAAAACTGTGGAACTGATCAATGAATCAAAGGGGTAAGTGTCTGCAAATGGGAAAGGAGAGAAAGGGAAGGTAGCAAGAGAACTGCAGACTAAGATAATTTTGGATTTTAAAGGAGAATAAGTTTTCTAAATCCGTATTTGAAGAATATATGTGGTTTAGTAGTAATTTTTTCGATACAGCTTGGAGGGGCATGAAAATCTTCCTTAGTTCTGTGTTCATTTATTCCTACCAAAATTAGAACGTTTAAATGAGGAACCAACAAAAGTTAGCTCAGAAAGTCAGCCACCCTAATATTTGAAGAGTTCAAAACAAGGATCACTCTTTTTTCAGTTTTATGTGAATTGCTTGAATTTTCTATAGAGAGTCTAGAAGTTTCTCAAGTCTTTCAACCCTAGATATTTTGAGGATCTCTAGCTGAAATTAATGTAAACAAGCAAGCAAGCAAGCGAGAAAACAAACGAGTTCTTCAAAGGATTTCCAGAGCTATCAGCCATGTTAGCAGCATTATTATCAATGTAAGGTACAAAGGCATGAGCTATCAGAAAACAAGGTACAGAATGGGATATTTTGAAAAATATCCAGCAAAATGATGAACTGGTAAAATTAAAAAAAAAAAAGAAAAGAAAAAAGAAAGTCTGTACGAAGAAATTACAGTCCCATGTCTTAAACGCTGGGAAGATGTAACTGATAAAATGTATTGCCTTCCCTGCAGGGCTTGAGGATCTATACTTTTATTCAGGATTGCTGGCATGGACAGAAATTGCACAGAATGAAACACTTGCTAAGCTACTTCAGTAGCTCAACTTTATTAGTAGTTACTCCAGGTTTTGAAGCAGATAATATTTGTCTATATGCTGTACTGGAATGTCTGTGAACCTCAGGCATTTTGTCCCAGTCTGTCTTCTCATCCTGATTGGAACCAACAATGTAAAATTGCAGACAGTTTGAACAGAGTGTAAAACCTATCTCAGACATGCTAGTCATAATCACTGTGCTGACAGCCTCTAGCTGAGGTGGTATTACTGGAGCAGAAAACTTCTGATGCTGGTAATGATGTTCAGAAGCTAAAAAAAGAGAGGATGTTACCCTCATGCATAACAGAAATAGGAGGGGTGGAAGAAAAAATAAAAATAAAAATAAAATTAAACTGTCTTTTTTATTTTTGAGAGAGGCTACTTCTTTGATTTTTGAGGTTTAAAACTGACTTCCATACAGAAAGAATCAAAGAGAA
Organism: Melopsittacus undulatus; assembly: GCF_012275295.1. Taxonomy (NCBI): domain Eukaryota; kingdom Metazoa; phylum Chordata; class Aves; order Psittaciformes; family Psittaculidae; genus Melopsittacus; species Melopsittacus undulatus. Next base: position 98,373,510 of record NC_047528.1, read on the forward strand.
GAATGAAATACTTGCCTCCTGTGACTGAGCTTCCTCTTACTGATGAGGAACAAAAGAGAAATTGAGTCATAAACAAAGACTGAGGGAGTACAACAATTTACATATATATATGCACTTACATCTTATTAATATGACTTTCTGGAATCTTTATGCGTGATTCATTACATCTTTATTCTTCTTATACAGTAGAAATAAAAAACCTTCATTCCACTCTAATACATGGAATATACAAAGAAATCAGAATTTTTTACACATTTGGAACAAGTGAATCAGAAATTGAAAAATAAGTTTTCAAATTTTTTGCAGAAAATGAGCTTGAAAAATGCTAAGTTAGGATAATAATATATGTTACATTCCTTACAGATGTTTAAGTGGTCTTATTGTCTCTTGTTTTACACTGAGTGCTTTTTAAGTTTGTCTAGACAAGCTTTTCCTGCAGTATTTAGACTTTTTCAGCATATTGTACCTGCCCTAGTGTTTGTATACATAATATACATAATACAAGACACTGAAATGCCTCTGATTTTCAGAACATACACATTACTTGAGTTGAAATCGAAAGAGCAGTGCATGATCCTTGTAACAATTATTTAAAAATAAGTCACCATTTCACTAGATTGAAGGAGAGGAAAAATATCGTGTATCAAATTGTCATTAGGAAGCCTTGAGAATCTCAAAACCAAATGAGAATAAAGAAAACCATATGAGAAAAAGATTGGTTCGCTTTGTGACATCATCTGGACAAGAGCTGAGATGTGAGCAGTCTTACAAACTAGGAATATTATGAAAGCAATCATGTTTGTGGGGTTTTGGTTTTTTGTTATTGTTTGTTTTGGGTTTTTTTTAGCTTTGTTTTCTTCTGGTTTGCAGGAGGTGAGAAATACCTGTCAGTTTTCTTGATCAGTATTCCAGTATTCTGAATTTCAAGAAGCAAATAAGTAAGTAAATAAACAAAAGATGGTGTTTCACCAAGGAAAGGTGCCTTGGCACTGAGTGAAACCCATGTATCTCCCTGTCTTGGATCTTGAGCTGTATTACAAAAGGAAAAGGGAACAGCAGAAATAGTGCAAAGAGGAGATTACAGCTGAATTGCTAATGAATTTCATTAAAAGCCTCAAATTTTAAACAGGATTTCATGTCACATAGTGAGCAAGTAATAGACATTGCCCTGGGCATCATTTTAATATTTTTTTCATTTGTTCTGTATTTTAGATTGAGTCAGGGAACTGGCTTACTTTTAATAGTACACTTGCAGCAGCAGCATGAGTTGTTGACTGCTTATTTACTTAGAACATTATGTGCCAGAAAAATCATAGTATGTATATCAATCTCAGAATGCATATCAATTACGTCACAAGTGTGGGAGGTAATGTAATCATTAGGAGTAGAGAGAATATTACAGAAATTATGGTTTACAAACAGGGCAACATATATTGACATATATATTAAAAAACATTTTTTTCCACAACAAAGTGAAATGCAAACAAGTAAATCATATATTAATAAACATTAACTGTTAAGAAAAAGCTACTTTCGTTCAAAAACTGCATCTACAGCTGCAGTCTGACTATGAACTGGCTTGAGTTTTGATTCAGAAACAGGGTTTACCAAGTGGTGTGAAGTAACTGCTTTAGCAGGGTTTTGTGAGGAAGATATTGTGGCAGAGGCTTTCAGAATGGATATTATCTTAATTTTTTCCACAAAGATGTGAATTTTTTTTAATGAAAACCCTTGTATTTGTCACAGATAAAAAGAGAGATGGTCTGAAATTTTCTCACATAAAGCATTTTTGTTAGATATGATAATTCATGAAAAAAACTATTTTGTGCATCACATATGCATCTTTTACAAAAAAAAACTTTAGAGAGAATTTCTGGTCAAGGCAAGAGAAAGAAAAACATCAACTAGTCTCTTCAAAGATGGCAACAGCAAAGAGCTTTCCTAGGGTGTAACAAACAAGTCTGCCTCTTTGTATGCCAATTAAATAATTCTTGTAAGAAAGAACTGAGCTTTAGTCTTGTGCCTCTGATGTAGCTGTTCATGTCTGCAAACTATGGAGTAAAAATATTTGTCTTAATATGTGTTTAATGAAATGTATCAAATCTCTCCTAATGTTTGTTTTGTTGTTTTTGTTTTTTTGTTGGGGTTTTGGGTTTTTTGGTTTTTGTTTGTTTGTTTGTTTATTTGTTTTTTAAGTGGGACTCTTTTCAATGGGATAGATTAAAAGAATCTTTTTCCTCTACAGACTAGTTGACTACCCATTGGTTAAGGTAATTACTTATTTCTTACAAGATATTTAAGGTAAGTGGAAAAAAAAAAAAAAAAAACCAAAACAAAACTCAAACTGTTTAATTTCCGGTGTGAAGATGAAAGGTTTAACTTGCACTCCTTTTCAATGGGACTCTGAGAGAACAAGCAGAACAAGTTGTATACTGTCGTCTTTCCCTCCCACACTAGCTTTTTGGGAGAATTTTTAAAGAGCTCTTGATTTCATCTCAATGGAAACTGAAGAAAAAATATAACGTGGATATTCTGTAGGATGAGAAAATGTCTTCCACTGATGTCTCAGAGTAAGTCTAAGCTCTTCAAAATGAGTGAAAATCATTCATTTGCAACTTGTGTAGCATTTTCTCACCATTCTTATATCCCCTGGTATTCAGGATGACAGTGCTGATTCTTAATAGAGTAGTCCTAACTTTGAGGTTGAAAGGAAAAAAGGAGACCCATTTTACTTATCAATGTGAAAGTCAAATCGTATGCTTTTTACCACAACTTCATGAACAACAAAATGTATTGTTACTATCAGCTGTAGTGAGCCCAAGAAAGGGAAGTGAACCAAAGGTAGAAACTAATACAATTAGAAAAAAAATGAGACAATTATTGTTTTACTCAACCAGGGGGAGCATTCAATTAGTTAATTTAATGTAATCTGTTGTAAACATCTCTGTTTATGGCAACCTTAGTGGCTACTAGTTTACATCTGCTTTTGGGAGTGTATTTATGAGGCATTAGGATTATGTAGAGATAAGAGTTGTAAATTTTCTGTATATGGCTGTACGATTGAGACATCAGGCTTTGTACAAAAAGCCCTCTTACTTTTACAGCACTCACCTGAAATAGATCAGATTTGTTTAAGTACTGACTATATAGAGATTTTTGATGTTTCCAGTATAACAAAAGCAACAAGCAGTTTCTATGTTGACATGTATTTTGGAAGTCTTTCTAACTCTAGGAACTCATGACTTCAAATAAATCTTTCTGGCATCTTTGGTTACCCCTGTAGAAATGAAAATAATACTTCCTATGGAAACAAAAATCATGTTCTTTAGGTTTACTTAAATAGTTATTTCCAAATATATTAATATTATTGTATTATTCATCCTCTTTCTTCACTTGATTGGTTAAATATATTTAACATACCAGAAAAAGAGAATAGGAATAAGGGGCATGTCTCATAACTGAGGAATATCACTATCAGAATTCCAAAGGAGTTTGTGATGGAACATTCCTAAATAGGGAAAGAGGTGAGCAATAAAGTGGCAAAGTCTGCTGGTAATATTAAGTTATTGAGGAGTCTGAGGACAAGAGCTGACTATGAAAAGTTGTCAAGACATTTTGAAATACTGAGTGATTGGGAAATAAATGGCAGATGAAATTCAGTGTGTATAAATGTGATACACATAGGGAAGACCAATCCTAGTTTTATATATGAGTGATATGTAAAGCTGGCTGTTATTACTCAGAAGCAAGATCTTTTCAAATTACATGACACTCTCAGCTCCATGCACCTTAGCAGACAAAAAAAGAAAATCAAATTTTATGACTTACTGAGGCTTTATAAAGAAAAATACAGAGAACATTAATACACTGTAGAATTCCTAGTTTGCTCATACCTTGAATACTAAAGCATGAGAATTCCCTTATCCTGATTCCTTTACCTTTAAATAAGAATAATTATACTGCCAAATGTTCAGAGGAAGCCGCCAAAGATACATGACCAAAGGTGAAGTATGTCTGCTATATGAGGAAAGACTGAATAAGCTATGGCTGTAAAAAGGTGACTTGGTATTACACAGGATAAAAGGTCTACAGAATCATAAGTGGCATTAGGAATTAGGGATTAGTGTTCACATTCCTTTCCAATACAAACAGTGAGACTCAAAAGAAATTGGTCTGACTTGATTCAAAATATACAAGAGGTGGGTTTTTTTCACATAGAAGAGAACAGGTCTGTACAACTCATTACAACAGCATAATATGAATGCTTAAATATAATGAACATTGCCAGCAAGACAGGACAAATGCATGTAAAAGTAATCCACAGATACTTGCTAAATGAGAATGAGCAGTCCTGGTCCAGGAAAACTTACTAAAATGAAAATAATTGGGTATAAAGAATTTTTTTACCAGAAACATCAGGTATCCCTACCTACTCTTGTTCTTCCCTTGCCATCCCTTTTATATTACTGGGGAAGCACATGGGACCGGATAGACCCTGTATCCGATTCAGTGTCATTATTAAGTTTTTCCTAAGAATATTGAAGTTTATTGTTTCATACCTTGCACCATCCTTGAATTTTGAATTCATTTTGGTAGACTGGTATTTTTAGGTATTTGTTAGCTGCAAACCTTTTCTCAGCTTCTAAAAAAGGTAATGCTTAGGCTATTCAAGGCATCAAGGTTTAATGGGACTTAGATGATCAAAACTAACCTGACTAAACACTGTGGAACATATTTTAGCTTGAAGCTGCTAGTATTTCTCTGTCACTTGTGAGGCCTGAGAGCATTACTAATGGTAGAACACTCTGAAAACAGTAGTTGCCTCATGACTCCGCTTGCAGTATTTTCCATGTTGTTTTGGTTTCCTAGGGAAGGAAACCTTGAGAATATATATTAAAAGGTGAGTAAAAGAGGATAGCAGGAGGTACCCTGTCAGACACCTGCTGCACAATCAGTGCATAGCTTTGTCTCTGTTTTCTTCTCCAACAGATGTCTAGGAAGGTTCAGGACCATTAAAACCAAATTCTGTTTTTTTCTTAATTGCTTCCAATGAAAACATACCGATGTTTTCCATTCACCTAGCAGGTTTTTGCTATCAACATCTAGCAACATTAGTCATTAAAGACTGAATTTCTAGGCCTGAAGACACTAATTTTTACAGAATATGGGGAGAGATTTGATTAAAGTTACAGAAGAGTGAGTTACTGAGAAAAGTTCTATTACATTGGAGGCATCTCACATTTGGCTTAGAAAACACGAGTAACTATGGCAAATATGATGAGTTAGTACAACCTGTCTCAGCAAGAATGTTTGCCTGCCTGTTTTTATGTTTAACATTTCTATTCCAGCATTTATAAATCTTCTCAGGGATCATTTATTTGACATACCTGTGACACACTTTTGTTCAATGTTCGGTTCATAAAAATGCTTCTGTACTGGATTGGCGATATAGTACTTGGGAGTGTGTGTCTTGCTAGCAGTTTAATGTTTCAGACTACACAGAGCATCTATAAAAGGACTTCTACACATTTTAAGACATGTAGAAATTCTGCTACAGTTTCAAAATTAGGTAAGTTTGACCCTATATTGTCTACAAACACAGGTTAAATAACAGTTTGACATGTAATTCCTTCAAAGTGCTCTTACCGCCTTGCCATGTGCAGGGTTTCCATATTATTCCTTCATTAGCTATCTTTTGTTTGGGAAACTTTGAGAATATAGAAAAGTTATGCTTACACAATAAGTATTTCTAGGCCAGTATGAATAGTAAATTGCCTAGGCTACTAGAATAGGCTAAGCACTAGTCTGTTTTTTTTATTTCTGATTCAGGCATCCGATGAGTCAATACATGCAGCTGGTGGTAATCAGGTGAGAAAAGTGAGCTCTGTTGCACCTTGGTGCAAGCTGATCCTCTGTTGCTTTCTTTCAATTTCCTGCACTTTTATTAGGACTTTTCTCTGGAGTCCTTGACTATCACACAGTCTTATCTTTGGTGTATGTAATTTCTCACAGCTTGACAGCATTATTATTATTATTGTTTTTCCAGTCAGCTGGGCCAGAGTCATACAGGAGTGCTTCACAAAGCTGAATATTGGCTTACAGGCAGCCGGGCTATGGGTTGTTCTTATCCTGAGTGTGAGGTAAACATGTCACTTCTTTCTGAGTACAGCTAATAATAAGTTAATAATAAGCTTCCTAAGTCAGCAGTCCAACCTACACAGATCTTAAATAAAATACATTGTACATACTAAAATAAACTAAAACCAAACATGTATTCTCACCATATTAAAGTCTGACTGTAGTAATTTTCCTCTGTGACTTGGCTTTTGGGCTATTACCTTTTCTTGATTAAGGATCATATCTCTTTAGTGGTGATATGCAATCAATAAGTGATTATAAATCATCAGACAGTGCATTTTCAGAATAAAGTGGAAGTCTTTGCTTCAAGATTCTTTAATGTACTTAAGTATAGCTTAACTCACAGTAAGTCCTTGCAAAGCTCCTCCCTGTGCTGTCAAGTAGGACTAGACTTTTCTGTGTGTCTCAGGTAGATTGCTGCCTCTGAATGGAATCAAAGAAAGCTAAATTGTTTCCTCAGATTTTTTTATCTTTATTTCATACTTTTTCTAAAGTTAATATGTTGTTCTTCCTAAATGTTTATTTTCTTCAATGGAATATCCAGGTACTATTTCACAGGTTGGGCTCAAACAGGCCAAGGGAGAAGACCTGCCTGGCTGAAAAGAGAGCTTTGGCTCATATTCTGGGAAAAAAAAAAAAAAAGTTTATGATCTTTGGAAGAAAGGGCAGGCAATTCAGGAAGACTAGGAAGACTATTGTGATGTTATGCATGGAGAAGATTAGAAGGGCTGAGGTCCGATTATAACTTAATTGGCTACCACTGTAAAATGCAATAAAAATGTTTCAGTAAATACGCTAGCAACAAAAGCAGAGCTAAGGAGAATCCCCACCCTTTGCTGGATGCAGAGGTGACATAGTGACAAAGGATGTTTTCCTTGTCATAGTCTTTCACAGTAAGACCAGCTGTTCTTCAGTTACTCAGGCCAATGAGCTGGAAGACAGGGAGAGGGGTCAGAATGAAGCCCCCATAATCCAAGGGGAAATAATCAGCAACCTGCTACACCTCTATGACACACACGTCTATGGGGCTTAGCAAAGCTTTGAATCCTGCATTTGGGCCACAACAAGCCCATGCAATGCTACAGAATTGGGGAAGAGTGGCTGGAAAGCAGCCCAGGAGAAAAGGACCTTAGGGGTGTTGGTCGACCGCCAGCTGAATAGAGCCAGCTTATACCTAGGTGGCCAAGGAGGCAATTGGCATCCTGGCCTATATCAGCAATAGTGTGACCAGCAGGACCAGGGCAGTGATCGTGTCTCTGTACTCAGCACTGGTGAGACCACACCTCAAATCCTGTGTTCAGTTCTGGACCCTTCACTTCAAGAGAGATACTGAGATGCTGGAGAGGGTCCAGAGAAGGGCAATGAAGCTGGTGAAGTGTCCTGAGCACAAATCAGGAGGAGCTGAGGGAATCGGGGTTGTTTAACCTGGAGGAAAAGAGGCTGAAGGGAGACCTTATTTCTGTTTACAACTAGCTGAAAGGAGCATGGAGAGAGGTGGGTGTCAGTCTCACAAGCAGCAAGGAATAGGACAAGAGGAAATGGCCTCAGTTTACACCAGGAGAGGTTTAGACTGGATATTAGGAAAAATTCCTTCACTGGAAGAGTTGTCAAGCACTGTGTTGTGGTTTAAGCCCATCCAGCAACCCAGAAGCGTGCAGCCGCTTTCTCACTTTCCCCCTTGCTCCCCCTGCTCCCGGAAGGATGGGTAGGAGAATAGAAAGGATGTAACTCACACAGGCTGAGATAAGAACAGTCCAGTAACTAAGGTATAACACAAAACCACTACTGCCGCCACCTAGAATAATAATGATGAGGGAAATAAAAGAATACAACCGCTCAACACCCACTGACCAATACCCAGCTCGACTCGAGCAGTGATCTAGCTCTTCCAAGTAACTACCCTCAGTTTATATAGTGGGCATGACGTGCTGTGGAATGGAATATCCCTTTGGCTAGTTTGGATCAGGTGTCCTGTCTCTCCTTCCTCCTGGCTTCCCCTCCTCCCTGGCAGAGCATGAGACTCAGAAAGTCCTTGGTCAGAGTAAACATTATTTAGCAGCAACTAAAACCCTTGGTGTTATCAGCACTGTTCCCAGGCTGAAAGTCAAAACCACAACACTGTACCAGCTACTAAGAAGGAGAAAAATGACTGCTACTGCTGAACCCAGGACACACTGGAACAGGCTGCCCAGAGAAGTGGTTGAGTCACCATCTCTAGGGATATCTAAAATACTTGATAAGGTGTTTAGGGAAATGGTTTAAGGGTAGACTTAGACTTAATGATCTTACAGGTCTTTTTCAAATTAAGTAATTCTATAATTCTAAAACTAGCTCAGAAATCTATCTGCTAAATTCTCACATTTAATTTCACATATCCAAAATAGAGATTAACCAAACTGCATTAAGAAAATTATGAGGAGGTGTCATTAACTTTTAATTTGTCATTTGTCTCAGATGTCAGGGAAATCATGTATTTGTTCAATAAAACTGTTGTAAAAATTTGCATGTTGTCTATATCTACATTAAAGACCAAACCTCCAAAGTCTGTATGAATATCTTTTGACCTTGTATCCTGCAAATTTTAATGAAACACGAATTAACTATCTTTTATTATCAGTTAAATTTTATGTAGTCCAAAATAGAGATTAACTGATACAACCGTATTAAGAAAAAAATTACAAGCAGGTGTCATTAACTATTAAAATTTGTCATTTGTCTCAGACATCAAGGAAAACATGTATTTGTTCAATAAAATCATGGCAAAATTTTACATGTTGTCTATATCTACATAAAAGATTAAAACACTTAAGTTTATATGAATATGTCTTTTGACTCTGTATCCTGAAAGTATTAATGAAACATGAGTTAATCATCTTTCATTATCAGTTCAGTTAATACCTGGACATCTCACCATATCTGGGAGAACTGAAAAATGAGTATTTGAGTAAATTCTTAGCTGATGATAGATGAGCATATGACTGCAGAATCCAGGCTACATCATGGTTTAACTTCCAGATTTGGATATATATATATATATATTTTTTTTTTTTTTGGCAAAATAGGTGGAAAATTTAATCTCATACTATATATAGGAATTTATTCTGAAGGTTTTTTCATACCATCTGTCATTGAAAGCACATTAGCTAACTGTAGAATATCCTTATTGCTTGTGGCAGTTTTCCAGTGGGCATAAATACTTTGGTTTTAGTCCCTAAAGTGAGTTGGGAACTATCTGTATAACAACTTGCTTCTGGTATTAAATGATGCTGTAATTAAGACAAAGGTGTTTACATTGTTTACTGTGTGTCCTGCAGTTGTAAATTCAATAGTATTATTTTTTTGTCCAATAGTACACATTTTCAATGTATGTGAAAAACCTTACACTTACAGTAGTATTGCAAATAAGAATGGGAAATGCTAATATTTCATTTTGCTGAGGTATTACAAGAGTTTTCTGAATTACTCTTTGGTTCAGGAAAATAAATTGAGCATTATATTTATAAATTCTTGATAGATCCTTCATTTCTAAAAATCTGATTGAAGAGGGAAATAATATTTTGTCATTTAAATTACTTTAGACTTTTGCTTGCTCTTAATATATTGCTGTATTTTAACTGTGTAGTTTTAAAAGATGCCTTTAATTTAAACGCATATAGTTTAGATTATTAGTACACTTATATACTTGAAGTGTATCTAATACTATTTTATAGCCATTAATTGCATTGCTGCTAATAAGTAAATACTAAAGGTACAGGTAAAATTGTACATAAATGTAACTAAAATATCATTTATGTAAACTAAAACCTTCCAAGAATATTTTCTACCTATTAAAAATCAATAAATATTTAATGATAGAAAAATCAGTTCTTATTTTGAATTTTCTTCTTTTTTTTAAATTAAAAGAAGGGTACTTGAACTCTAGAAAAAGCTGGTCTAATCATTTGTTTCACATCTCTGATTTATCACTGAAGAGAATTTCCTAATTAGCATTTTGACCTTTATGAAGAAAATTTAGTGAATCTTTCATTAATAGTAGACCAGGGAGGAGTTGTGGATTAAAACATTTCTTCTGATGATACAAAACTTACTTTAGAAGTTTTGGGAATTTCCTGTATTTGCTTACTTTGGTGTTTGATTCACAGCAACACATTTTAGGTCAAGCTAGCACTGCTGATAGAATACAAGTTAAAAGACCATTGGAAAAAAAAAATCAATTCTTACAGAGGGTTTTTCAAATCAGATTTCCCAGCTCAATTGGACTGTCATTTTTCCTACAATACCCTTTGAAATTACTGTTAAAAACAAGAATATTAAGAGTTAATGAGATATGCCACCACATGCCAGAAGCGTATGATCACTCTGCATGTGTCCAACTGAAGACTTCGAGGGTGGTGAATTCTGTTTTTATGCATACCATACATAGAACAAACGACAGCAGCTAAATTGTTACAGATGTTTTCCCTCTGTTTTCGTGTTCTAGACAAAAATCAGCATGTGTCTGACCATTTATCTTGGTGAGCAGTCTGTGTAATTGTTGTGACACTAGGTTCTCGGAGGCCTCAACCTCACTCTGTATACTTTTCCACTGACGTTTGCTTAGCATGACTTATTCTGCAAGAGTTTTGAGGTAGTATACAACAGATTATTTTGGGGCACTACTGTAGACATAAGTCATGTTATAATTACTGCTGGAGCCTGGTGCTTGATTGTTAAAATAACACAACTGGAGGATCTTCAGCTGGCAATACTTGTCTTTGCTAGAGCTTGGGAGTGCCTTTAAGCACATGCTCTGTTCATTCCTAGTCAAAAAAGCACCTGAGAGTTTATGCTTAGGTCAGATTGAATGTAGTGCAATATTTATTTGCTTAGGTCATGGAATTAATACTTTTCGGCAATCAATGTAGTATTCGTGTGTTGCTATAGGCTTAAGAGGCTCTTAGTGTGTATCATGCTACTCCTGAACCCTAGAGAGGGTCCTGGGAATCACAGACCAGTATGCTTAACTTCTGTCACAGATAAGATGGCAGATTCTGTTATATGAATTAAGAAGACAGAGTGCATACAGAAACGGTCAGTTGCAAAAGTGACAACATGGCTTCTGTGAAGGGAAATACTGGCTCAGCCTACCAAAACTGGCCAGGGCAGATACAATGAAATTTCCAAGTTTGCAATTTGTAGGATTTTGTAAAATTGTCAGGCAGCATATAAACTGGATGTGGATTTGCATTTCAATATTCATAATACCAAAACTTCCACTTGATGAAACTAGTGCGATTGATTTGAGACAGACAGTTTACACAACAGACAATAAAGTTGTGCAGCTTCCTTACACAGGAAATTGTAGGGGAAAACAACATCAGCAGGTTCATGGGGTTAGGAAAATTGCTGGACAGCAGGTCCAGAAATGAGTACTAACAGGACTAGACAGAAACATACTATAATAAGCACCCTCCCACACTCATAGCATTCCAGAGACTGCAAGGAGAATAGACAGCAGAAGATAATTGGTTTTGCATGCTCTGCATGTTTTTAAACAGCATCTCCTAATATCAGATGAAGAGACAAAATAGATGGCCCATGCTTCTGAGAGAGCAGAACATCTCTTACATTTATATTTTGCAGGTAGCACTGCTCTGCATTCTTTGATTTTGTGTTCAGGTAGTTCAGAGTTTATTCTGTTATTTCCTGAGTAACTCTGCTTTGCTAAGGGTCATTTATGACACCTTCCACAGAGCACTCATTATCTAAGAAGCTTCACTGATCTGCGTCTGTGTAGAATACAGCACAGTTGAGATCCTGGAGAATTTCTTTCTTTGCTTAAAATGTAGAAAAGCCTTTCTGTGTTGAAGGAAAAGCACAATAAGTGTCAAGACATCTCCAGGGCAATGTCCTTGACTTTGTGTGCTTCTAACCCTGTAGTTCTCAGGCAAATGCAATTGTCTTCTTTCAGTGGTGGAGCATAATCTGTAATGTGTATAACCGACAGTCTTACGCTCCTGAAGTATAGAAAAAAAAATCTTCATATTGATAATTACACTGTTTTACATTGCAGTTATATAGTTGTTAGTCATGTGTTATGATACTCAAGAAGTCTGCAGGCAGTGTGAAGTATGATTTACCTGATGGGAAAACTATGAGGAGGTGTCCTGGGTTCAGCCATTAGTGTGTAGCTGGTGTTCAATTTATGTGAAAACTTAAACTGCCCATAAGATCATAGATAGGCCCATATAAAAACCCATAGCCTAGCAGGTTGTTCCAGCAAATAACCCAACATTGACTCCTGATGAAAGAGCCACTTTCTGACTACTGATACATCATGCAGCAAGATAATGCTTAATTTTTTATTTTACAGTTACTCAGGAAAAAACTAATATCTAAGTACCCAAAGTTCAGGAGGCTGTGGGAACTGGTACATATATTGTGACTTAAAGTATATTGTTACTCACTTCTTTGTGGCACGTATTTACAATTCGTCATGGAAGATCACACAGTAAGATCTTAACACAATCGCACATTCACTTTTCCTGACAGACTCTCAAAATCACATTTACAATTTCATGATAAGAAACCACAGAATGACAAAATATGATTGTATGATAAAGAAGTAGATTTCAGTGAAAACAGCATCAAAGGCCTAATGAAAACTGGTGTTCCTTTTTCCATTACATGTGCCTGTATGTAAAAAAATGGCTTGTGCATATGGAGATATCTGAGTTTAGATAGTGATATTAAATAATCTGGTTAACACTGAGAAAAGTCTAATAATAACTCTTCTGCCAGTTTTCTTCTCCCAGCTTTTCATCCATTCCTGCATCTTCTAATGGAGGTTAGGCTTCTTAGGCTTTCAACAATAAAGTTTAGAGAGTCTTTTCCCCTTACTTTTTTCCTCTCACACTTATTCCTCCCTCTTCCCTTCCCCATATTCCCATGTTACCCATAGGGATAGGGTGACCAAACACAGGCATGATATCTTTAGAATAAAATGTAATGGAAAAATGTGTTATGAAAAAGTGCCACAGTTAGAATGTAATGGTATAAATTCTGCAGATCAATAAGATTTAAAGAGTTAACAGGATGATCTGAGAGCGCCGTTCTCATTGATTTCTGCAGTAGTTTGTATTCATTTAGACTGCTGTAAGACCCTTAAATTTTTACCAAGAAAGTGAAGAGACTAAAAACGTCTTAAGCTCTGGATTTGGAAAAACTTGTTCTTACTGCAAAATTTTACATAGAAATAATGATACATTTTATTATAACTGTTAGGCTGCTTCAAGCAGTCAAAGTCAAAGAGTAAGAGTTAACACAACTATATTTTTATACTTATACCTGTTAGCTATGTCTTTAAAAATATTTTAAAATGAAGGACTGGAGACTTTGCAAAATTTGCATAAACTTATGTTGCAATGGTTTGTGACTGGTTTCCTTTGAACCTAAATGTATAGAATGACTGGAACTCTGAGGAAAGGTTCTGTATTATTATCTCTCTGATAAATGCACAGGTTAAGGTAAAGGCTGCAAAAATTATACACTGTAATGAATGCCAGTAATCCATTTTAGCGGCATCTCAAGCTTGGGAGAGATGGAGCAAGTTCTGGTAAACAAACTCCAGATGGAGACAGGAGAAAATGTGAAGAGAAATGGCAATCAGATGGAATACTTCCAAAATATAATTAAGGGGGCAGAATGACTCAAGAAAGATGAATAAGCCAGTGTTTTCCTCACAGTCTTGAGACTGTTTTGATGTTTTGGGGTTTGGGGATTTGAGGTTATATATGTTTCTCAAAATAAAATTCAACTGCTGTTTTAGCACTTGCATTAAGATTTGACATTTAAGTGATAGTCTTACTTTCTTAGAGTATTCCTATGTCTTCATTTTTTTTTGTTTGTTTGTTTTCTGTAGATTAGGCAATATTAATTTGCATGTAAAACCTTGTTTTCCCTAGTTACAATATAAGAATTGGACTATAAACAATTGCATTGCATTGCTGTTTGGGATTTTTTTTAACACTGCTAGCCACGTATGAAGATCAGTGAGATGCTTCTAGTAGTAGGTTAATGTCAAATGTGCAAACGTAGAAGAGAGAAGTTGTGTAAATAGTTATATAACAAAGTAATATTCAGGGATTAAAATGAATGAAGAAGACATTTATTAAGACATGCTGCATTAGGATTATCACATATGAAAATGAAAGAAGAGTGCTGTGTTGTATTTCTGTCTCCACCAGAAGCTGGGCCTTTGATACATGTTTTCTACAAGAAAAACAAAAACAAAAACCTAAACCAAGTTCATTATAGGTCAGAAGACACCTAAAATATTAAAAGTCTTGGAAAACAAACACAGAATATTTTGGGTTAAAAGGGAGCTTTAAAGGTCATGGGGTTCAACCCAACCTGCAATGAGCATGGACACCTTCAAATTGTCCAGCCTGCAACCTGACCTTGTACCTTCTTTGCGACGGGTTTCTGCCACAAAATAAAACCTAATCTAAACCTGCATTTAAATCAAGAATATGAATTTACCTATATAGATTTCAACCTTGTTTGTTTCTCAAATATAAGAGATTAACCTGTATTTACCATTTGGATTTACTATGGAGAAAGCAAGACAGAAAATGAAAAAACTATCTTTTTTTTCCTTTAGTATCAAGTGCTTGCTACAGTAGAAACAAAGTATTCTGGATGTCCCACAAGAACCAGTGTCCTGGTTTAAGCCCAGCCTAAATCGGTACCAAACAGTACTTCCCCCCCCCCCCCCCCAATTCCTGAAGGGGTAGGTAGGAGAATCGAAAGAATGTAACTTTGCGGGCTGAGATAAGAACAGTCCAGTAACTAAGGTATAACACAAACCACTACTGCTACCACCAATAATAATCATGATAAGGGAAATAGCAAGGGAGAAGAATACACTCACCAGCCGCTGACCAATTCCCAGCCCAACTGATCTAGCCATTCCAGGTAACTACTACCAGTTTATATAGTGGGCATGACATGCTGTGGTATGGAATACCTCTTTGGTTAGTTTGGATCAGGTGTCCTCTCTCTGCTTCCTCCCGGCTTCCCCTCCTCCCTGGCAAGGCATGAGACTCAGAAAGTCCTTGGTCAGAGCAATCATTACTTAGCAGCAACTAAAACCATTGGTGTTATCAGTGCTGTTCCCAGGCTGAAAGTCAAAACCACAGCATTGCACTAGCTACTAAGAAGGAAAAAAAAATTACTACTACCGCTGAACCCAGGACAACCTGTCAGGTGAACACTGATATAAATCACTCTGAATGTAAAAAATGTTTCTTTTCCCATTAAAACTGTATAGACTTAAAAAAAAAAAAGGAAAAAGAGGGACAGTATGATTTCAAAGGGTATGGAAAGTGAATACTAAGTTCTGATTTTGTTGAAATATCTGATAAATTTGAAAATGCAAAACTTCTGAGGAAGTTAAGGAGTTTGTGATTACTTTGTCTGAAAATAGCAAAAATAGTACAATTCTTTCTTTATTTGGATTGCGTGTTTAACAAGAGCTAGTGTGCGAGTTGGAAAGCAAGTGAATTGGAGACAGAACTGTAATCTTCCCCTTGGTGCCTCATCTTTCTTATCTCTTTGAGTGGAATACTTTCCTTTTTGACAGTTTTTGAGCAAATAAAGCTTTTTTATTGCCAGAACACTCCTAGATGAATAAATGGAAAATCAACATTCTGCTGGGTTTTCTAGCTTATTTAAACAGGCTTAATGGGATTCTTTCACATAACAAAAAAAGAATATTTAAATTAAATGTAATAAGGTGAAGATACTGTACAGTATCATTAAGTAGAAATAATATTTAATCAGGAAAATGTCATTGCTATGATGGCTATTTGTTCTGAAATAATAGATTCTGAAAACAAACTGGATAAAGTGTATGAGCTATGATCTGCAGCCTTTTGAGCAGTTTGACAAATTCATATCAGAAATTCATTTGCACAGACAGTGTACTCCCCCCACCCACACACACTTTGTGTCATAAAATATGCACTTTTAAAAGAGCAAGTACTTAACTAATAAGGTTCATGGTCTTTTGAAGCCAGCTTTATGAAGTTCTTTCTCTAAAGTACAATTTAATTAGTTATCAAAATGTCACCTGCAGTGAATAAAATCCCTAAATACTTAGAGCTGTGTATTACCTGAAGAACTGAAAGGCAGTGATACTTTTAGTCTACTCTTTTGCTTTAGAGACTAAGGAGAAAAGTCACACTTGTTTACCATCAGAGGAAGCCTATTTTCTAACCCGAGTCATTATATATATACATTCATGATGAATTTTCATGGACTTCACAGAGTTTTGGGTGCAATTTCATGGGGCTTGTTTTAGAAGAAAGTATGCAATAATTTTCAGCAATTAATGTTATTAATGATTATTAATACTTAATGGTATTAAGGGGGTTTATAAGACTGTGCAGAAAATTACTTTGACTATACAAAAGTTAATTTTTTTTCAGCAATAATGACAACCCTATTAAGGGAGGAAAGCTGCCTCTTCTTCTGTTAACTCTTTCTACTAAAATTAGATTTAGGGGCTGGGGGTGGTGGTGTACTACAGTAAATAATCAACATTAAGGTTTGTTATTGGACATTGCAAGGACCTCATAAAATCAAATTATTATGGGGGATACTGGTGTCAATGTAAACCAGCAGAAAAAGCTATTCAAGCAGTGGAAGTAGTGAACAAATGTATTTTCTCTTATGCCTTAAAAAACCTAAACCTGAAATCTTATACTATTCATCTGAGGGAGTTGTGGTGAATCTTGATACCATTCCACTGAGGGTAATAGACTCATTAAGCATGCCTAGTAAAGAAACTATAATATCCCACCCTCTCCCCCCCCCCCCCCCATTATTTATTACAGAGAAGGTAACTGACTCTTAAGATTGTTGAAAACTGCAAAATCTTTAGAAACAAGTAATTCAGTATTTGCTTTTCAGTCCTGAGATGGGCTCTAGTATCAAAACTTACAGAATATCTGTCTCAGTAGAGCCTCAAGGAATATTAATAAACCAAACAGCTTTATAATTAAACAGAATAAGAATGTAGTTTTAAATGCATGTTAAATTTTCTGCCACTTCAAACAAATGCTGACATTTTAAATCTTACATTTTCTGTGTATATTAATTATAGATGTAATTTAACAGCCATTAAAAAAAAGAATCCAATAGGATTTTGGTTGGATATTCATGCAGAATAAGTTTCATTGTTAATTAGAGGACTTAAAAGAAAATATTAATTTTTAAAGATCCAATATATTTTTTTCCCTCTTGGAAAGTTATAGTCTGTTTCAATTCCATATTTTTTTTCCTTTTGAAACTTCCTAGATAAAAGCCTTATTTCAGAACAAAACCACTTGCTTAGTTTTTAAGTAGCTGAAAGGGAGACAGAAAGTACTGGTAAGGCTGAATTGCTCTCCCATGTACTGCATCTAGAGTGTGGGGATTGGTGTGCTTGGTGCTGAACATCAAGATCCTCCTTGTGGCAGAGACATAATGCCTTCTTGTGTAATGTAATTCAATACAACTGGCCTGTAACAGGATATGATTGGAACAGTACAAGTCCATCAAATCATCCTGGAAACTAGGTGTGGAGGAGGCAGACATGATACAGCCTGGAGGACAGGAAATGAAAAAATATAGGATATACTTCCTTCCCACAACATCTTTTTAAAGTACATTTTGTCTTGTCATTTGCATTTTTATATTGAGCTGCTATCTCCAATAGATTTCTTGTGGCTCTTTTATTTTTTGTTTTTAATTTTTCTTCCAGTGTAGAAATCTAATTTATATATGGGGAGGTTTGAGCAGTGTTCCAAATCAATTATGTGTTCCATATTAGCTGGAGCTGAAAAGACAGGAACAAGGACTGGTCCCCATATTTTGTCTGGTACTCAACATCTTGAAATTCCCCACATATCTACTTACTTTTCCTTATTCTCAGAAGCAGGAGAACCACATTCTTGTGCTAATTAACTGCAGACTGCCAGTTGATTTCATTGGATGTAGGACTGGACACATAAGGTTGAAATGTAGGTGGAGTATTCAGTGAAATTACCTGTCAAAATGTATTTGTAAATAATCATTCAGTCTTTGGAGTGACTTTGCAACCTTTAGGCATGATTACACAGATTGAGCTCTCCTCTTGCTTTTCATCCTGCTTTTTAAAATTTTCCAGCAATTGCTTTGTTTAGATCTTGTGGCTTGGCACAAAGTAGCTTTTTATACTGTGCTGAAAATAATTTAATGCAAACATTGCCTAAGCAAGAAAAAACAAATTTCTTTTTTGACAGTTGAACCTTCACAATGAATTACAGAAGAAGTTAATAGTGTCAGCACATGTATGCCAAATCTTTAAAACGAATCCATCAAACTTGTCTAGTTGATATTCTTTCCTCTCCCTCAGTTTTAGGAGTTTTTGTTTTTTTTTTTTGCAACTCTTAACCTGTCAATATTCTAATGAGGCTTTTTGTAGCTAAAAGAAAGCACAGATTAGATCAGATAAGATCAAAGCTTACCCTTTCATAAATCTAACACTGTTAGGTTATGCTGAAAGCCAAAGTTCCAGTTAAATAAAAATATTGATTTATATTTAAGGCAAAATATTTTCAATCTATTTCACATAAAATTTTTAAGCTTTTTTCTGTAATAAATGTGTGAATATAGATTTCTATAAAGGCTATCATGGACACAGTGAAAAGTTTGTCTAGGTTGTCTTTATTGACAAAGAGCTAAAAACAGTCCTCTGGCTGAGAGCACACTTCTTAAAAGTATGATGAAATCTGTATTTGTAGTAGATTAGTAAGGTTTCTCAGCATTTTCAGAAGTGAAATAGTAAATCAAATATTTAATCACTTTCATAATTATTAGTGTCGATGTGTCTCTAGCAGGTTTGATCTTCTTAAAAGTAACCTGACATAGCCCTCAATTCTTATAACTAATTTTAATTATACACAAGAGAATCATAGGAAGTCCTCTTGTATTGTAATAAGCTCGGTTTTCTTAAATGTAGTTTTGCAGCCACATACTTTAAACCAGTTGAGAATTCTGGATTATCCACTCAGGACCATGAAAAAGTAATCTGGTGAAAGTGCAGAAAATTCTCAAAGCTACTCAAGCTGTGAAATGCAAATATACTTTCATATAACAAAAGGCCATTATAATTTTAACAAAACTGCTGCAAGTAAAAATATGAAAGAAATAATTACAACTTTTATGTATAGGGGACAATCTAATATTGTAACAATGAAATTTGATTGAAAAATAACTATTATTCAGTAGTATTTTAACAAAACATAGAGACAGCATAAAGTCTCTAAGTATTCACAAAAGGGGGTGATATAATTTAAAAAAAAAACCCTCTTTTCACTTTTTTGTAATTTTGCAGTGTATTTCTACCCTTCTACTTATTTTTTCTACCTTTCCCTTATTTGAAATAAATTAGATGGTTGCGTATACAAAATTAGACTTGGAGGGTGAAGTAAACTGTCTGCAGACAAGAAAACTGACCATTCTCAATAAATTAGTTAAATAAATGTGTTACAAAAGGACATGCTTGTGGAAAGCATTTAATATTTCACAATGCATCTTTTGAATAGTTTCAATGCCAAATTACAATAAAAAAAATAGAAAACAGATAAGTCATCTTTTAATTTTTTCTTTTTTGTTTTTAATCTTAACTTCCTTAGGATAAGAAGATAATCTTTTTGATTCATTATGTTTGAAATCTATGGAAAGTATTAATGTTGTCTTCAATGCAACTACTTATTATATTTTGCTTTTTTAAAAAAAATCAAACTGCTTAAGAAATCTCTATCTTAACAGTGTTTCTTTCTAGAAGAACCCCAGATAATTACATGTAAAGCCAGTTTAATCAGTAGGCTGGTTAGGGAAATTAGGTAGGCTTGATCCCGGAAACCCTATTTCTCTCATCTCATGTAGCAATCCAGCAGAATCCATCCCACCACAGAACTTCTAGTTTGAAGCTATCACATTTGCTTTATGACTTTTCTGCTACTGACTTTGACCAGCAGCTGTTGCAGTAGAGTGATGGCACAACAGGCATTCAAACATTTAAAAACTGCAGATGTAACCAACATATTTCATGCAGACTGTAAACTGGCAATAGTAATTTTAATGATTGTTGAAATTGCTTAAAATCAAACTACATGCAGAATGGAACTGTATGCAATTTAAGGTAATATTTTTTCATTTAACCGACCTTATTAGCTGACTGAAAACCTTAACCATTCCCAAGACTTTGTTTTATGCATGAACCCACTGATACAAAATGCATGGAATCATATATCAAACTAGTAGACCTTTGACAGGTTCCACTTTCTTTTTTTTAAAAAACCCCATGTATTGGTTTTGGCTGGGGTAGAGTTAATTCTCTTCAGAGAAGCTAGCATGGGGCTATGTTTTGGATTTGTCCTGAAAACAGTGTTTATATCACAGGGATATCTTTATTATTGCTGAGAAGTGCTTACACAGAGCCAAGGCCTTTTCTGCTTCTCATACCACCCCATCAGTGAGGAGGCTGGAAGTGCACAAGAAGTTGGGAGGTAACAGAGCTGGGACAGCTGACACCAACTGACTGAATGAATATCCTATACTGTATCACGCCAGGAGGTTGGGAGTGCACAAGGAGTTGGGAGGGGACAAAGCTGGGACAGCTGACCCCAACTGATTGAATGAATATCCTATACCATATCATGTCATGCTCAGCATGTAAAGCTGAGAGGAAGAATAAAGAAGTGGGGAGACACATCTTTATCTCAACTCCAAATCTTTCTCACCGTTACTTTTCTGACTCTTTCCTCCTTACCAACACAGTGGGAGTGAGTGAGAGGCTGCGTGGTGCTTGGTTGCTGGCTAGACTTAAACCACAGATGGCTAACGCAGAAGAATTAGGATACTTTTCCAAAGTCAATTTTTTTTTTTGGGGGGAGGTATATTCATGATCACCAAATATTTCATTAGTAATAAGGGACAATTATGCTTTTAATTATTTACTCCTCTTTCAATTTGTTCCTAATTTACTATATAGACAATCCATTTATTCACTGGCTGTTTTTTGGGGTTTTTTTTATAAGGTCATACTCGATGTTAAATTGCTCAAGTAACTCAACTAAATCAAGTGTAGCTCTATCAGGATGTTTGTAGAATCAATGCTGTAATCCACCTAGTTATGACAGCATTAATCCCTTACTCTGTAATACCAAAGGTCTGACTTCCCTTTATAAATTCAAATTCAAAAAAATTATGTGCTTCAGTATTGTAAATAGTATAGTAACAGTGCAATGAAGACCTTCATACATAATGATTGTGACAAGAAAGGGAAAGGTATTGGGTGTTATAAAATGCTTATTCTATTTCTAGCCTAGTAGTTTAGAAATAAAATAATTTACCCCCTGCTTACTTTCCTGAGACCTCTAGTCCTATATAACACTGGAGTGGGGCAAAAAGCTAAAACGTTGATATATGGCAATAATTAACAGAACTGTGTAGAAGGAATAGGAGAGCTATCTCTATGCATATGTGCATCCTAATGAAATGATGAGAGAGGAGTGTAAGCTTCCTGATAAACTGAGCAGTATAGCTACTAGAAAAATAGGGTTAAGTGAACATTTGTTGCAGTTCTGCACATCTGTTTCTGCAGATCATGTTCCTTCTCCTTAATATTCATTGCTAACAAACACTCATGCAGAGAAGTTTTTGTTCAACATGAATATTTAGGAAATTACTGTTCTATGTATGAACATTTAGTTTGGAATGCAAAAACCCTGGCATTCATGAACAATTTTTATGGGCTTGTTATTCATCATTTACTGTTCTTCTCATTTGTAAGTTTCATTCCTTTAGTCAAGAAAACAATGAAGCTATATCTTTTTTTGCAATCACATGCCAAAAAAAAAGTTGCAATAGGTTAGTCTTTGTCTAATCTTGTCAAAACATTTACATCAAACTTATTCACAAATCTAAGATTTTTGCTTTTGAAAGTGAATTGTTGAAAAATAATAATAAAAAATTAATTTCAGTAAATTCAATAGATTTATTACTGAATGGCATGCACAGGCAAAATATCATAATGAAGATCTAGTATCAGTATCAGTGATAACACTTTGCAACAGTGCAACTGTACAATGTCCTATGGATGTTCCTGTTATGTAAAACTATGCTAATGGAAACTGATGCTGAAACCCCATGTAAGTTCTCCCATACTGATGGTTTTGGCACTCCTTTCTCTCATTTTTGTTGTGTGCTCTCCTGAAGCAGTAGTACAGCAGTACTAAATAACACATAAAGTAAACTGCTCCAAGCCAGCAAGTATTCATTTATTATTATTTTACTTCATCAGTGGCTTCTAATACCTTAGTCATAAGAAATGGGTTAAATATTTTTGATTCTCCACTTCTCCCAAAACATTACCCATTCCCAAACACAACCAGGAGAAAGGGATTAAGAAGTTCTTGGCTTTGTGAACATTGTCACTGTCACTTGTATTTCAGCTGCAGTAGGACTGGAATAGGAAAACAGAAAGCTCTAACATGTATTTCAAACTTCACAGATAGATATACAAGTAGACATCTTTAGCAGCACTGATGAGCACTGGTAGATTTTTGATATAATGAAAAACATGGTAAGGTTTATTTACATGTTTAAATGTCTTTTTTTAGCAACTGCTTTAAAAATATCTAAATTTCTCTCCCAATCGAAGGTTATATAAGAAGTTCAGCTGAGCAAACCAAGCGATCTGGTTTGATATTCACATCAGTTACCAAATTTTTCATAGTTGATGTGATAAGTACACATGAGCATATGGGTTGTACATAGAATCATAGAATCGTAGAATAGTTAGGGTTAGAAAGGACCTTAAGATCATCTAGTTCCAACCTCACTGCCATGGACAGGGACACCTCACACTAAACCACGTCACCCAAGGCTTCATCCAACCTGGCCTTGAACACTGCCAGGGATGGAGCATTCACAACCTCCCTGGGCAACCCATTCCAGTGCCTCACCACCCTAACAGTAAAGAATTTCTTCCTCATATCCAGTCTAAACCTCTGCTGTTTAAGTTTCAACCCGTTACCCCTTGTCTTATCACTACAGTCCTTAATGAATAGTCCCTCACCAGCATCCCTGTAGGCCCTCTTCAGATACTGGAAGGCTGCTACGAGGTCTCCACGCAGCCTTCTCTTCTCCAGGCTGAACAGCCCCAACTTTCTCATCCTGTCTTCATACGGGAGGTGCTCCAGTCATCCTCGCAGCCCTCCTCTGGACTGTTCCAACAGCTCCATGTCCTTTTTATATTGAGGACACCAGAACTGTACACAGTACTCCAAGTGAGGTCTCATGAGAGCAGAGTAGAGGGGCAGGATCACCTCCTTTGACCTGCTGGTCACGCTCCTTTTGTTGCAGCCCAGGATACAGTCGGCTTTCTGGGCTGCAAGCGCATACTGCAGCCAACTCATGTTCATTTTCTCATTGACCAACACCCCCAAGTCCTTCTCTGCAAGGCTGTTTTGAATCTCTTCTCTGCCCAACCTGTAGCTGTGCCTGGGATTGCTCCCACCCAGGTGTAGGACCTTGCACTTGGCATGGTTAAACTTCATGAAGTTGGCATCAGCCCACCTCACAAGCTTGTAAAGGTCCTTCTGGATGGCATTCCTTCCCTCCAGTGCATCAACCGAACCACACAGCTTGGTGTCATCTGCAAACTTGCTGAGGGTGCACTCAATCCCACTGTCCATGTCACCAACAAAGATGTTAAACAAGACTGGTCCAGACACTGATCCCTAAAGAACACCACTTGTTATTGGTCTCCAGCCAGACATTGAACCATTGACCACAACAATTTGAGTGTGACCATCCAGACAGTTCTTTATCCATCGAGTGGTCCACCTATCAAACTGATGTCTCTCCAATTTAGAGACAAGGATGTCATGTGGGACAGTGTCAAACGCTTTGCACAAGTCCAGGTAGATGACATCAACTGCTCCACCGCTGTCCATCATTTCCGTAGCCCCATCATAGAAGGCCACCAAATTGGTGAGGCAGGATTTCCCCCTAGTGAAGCCATGCTGGCTGTCACCAAGCACCTTGCTGTTTTTCATGTGTTTTAGCATGCCTTCCAGGAGAATCTGCTCCCAGATTTTGCCAGGCACAGAGGTGAGACTGACTGCTCTGGAATTCCCTGGTTTATCCATTTTCCCCTTCTTGAAAATGGGGGTTATATTTCCCTTTTTCCAGTCGTCAGGAACTTCACCTGACTGCCGTGATTTTTCAAATATGATGGACAGAGGCTTAGCAACTTCATTCGCCAGCTCCTTCAGGACCCGTGGAAGGATTTCATCAGGTCCCATGTATTTGTGTACGTTCAGGTTCTTAAGATGGTCTCGAACCAGATCCTCTTGTACAGTGGGCCCAAGGTCTAGATTTTCAGTCCTTGCGTCTGCCTTCCAAGACTTGGGTGCTGCGGTCAGAGCCTTTGCCAGTGAAGACTGAGGCAAAGAAATCATTCAGAACCTCAGCCTTCTCCAAATTCTGTGTAGCCAGTTCGCCTGAAAGCTTCATGCATTTAATACTCCATTGTACTCAAATTCTTTGACAAGAAAACTTGTATAAACTTTGCTTTTCAAATTACTGAAGACATAGTATCACTGTATATATTATCACTGTATGATAGTATCACTGTATGAGTATTTATTGTCAGTAATGTTAAACTGTTTGATATACTGGTCATTTTGTTTCCTTTTCTTTGAACCATGATAGTCACTGTATATTGACCAGTGTATGCAGCAGGGTGGCTGCTCTTATCTTTCAGGAGCTTGTAGCTCTGACAGTCGGTTTTGATACACTACTCTAAACAGAAGAAATCCAGAAATGAGATAATCTTAAAAATAACTGATTGAAACAACAGAAGAAAATGCAACAGCATGAATCTATCCTTCAACTAAAAGTAGGACCAAGACACAAGAATGAAACATAAATATTCCAATTTTGCAACAGTTTTTAGTTTTATAGATGTGCATGATCTATTTTTTCCCCCTCTTGCTTACTGTTCCATCTGAAAGCTGGACCCCATAGAATAGAATATGTCACCTGCTCTATCATGTTTATAAATAATGAAAAATAACATGACAAGGATTATTAAGCAGCATAAAGCAAGTAAAACAATGGAAGCAGAGATAACAAGCTATCGCCATTCTTCCTAAGCAGTTATTTCTATGAATTATGCTTGTATAGATCAGTACATCTCTACCCACTAACAGGCAGAGACAAATAAAATAGCTCTTTGAGCTTTTACTTTTACTAAATGTTTTTTTTGACAGAGCAAGAGTGTCATAATAGTAATAACAACAATAATAATAATAATAGAAAATCCCTACATTATTTCTCCTTAAACTGAAAATCTACTCTTACATCTACTTGAAATAATAATTTAGTTGACTTCAACATTTGATATGCAGATGTATTTCAGAATTCTTAAAATATTCAGTTTATTTGAATAGTAGTTAAAATAAAAATATCAATCAAGAGAGGATTGTAATCCCCCAAATCAAAGCTGTAGCAAAGTTCTGGAAGAAAAAAATAGTATTGTACTACCATCCCTAAAAAACATGGGAAAAAATAAGTTGCATGAAGAAAGGTTAAATAGAATTTATCAGCCTTTTTCCGTACGGTATGAACAGAAGAAATCTGGAGTATGTAGTCCAGTTACCTGCTGATGTACTTGTCCTGTTAACCCCTTCTTTTTCTATTAAGCAGGTGCCTTACTGTACAACATACAATGTACTCTCAACACTTAACTCCTGATTTAGATGTCTCCATTCCATCTTATTTTCCATCTGTATATCTCATATTCAGGATCCATTTATTAGTTTTTTCACCCTTCCTTTGCAAGAAGCTGTCACACTGAAGATGCAGTCCCTCTCTCCAGGTGTGTACAGTCAGACTTCTAGAAAATCCTTCTACTTAAGCTTGGATCAAGATTAGATGTAGTGGCTGGTCAGAACCAGCACTGCAAAACAGACACTGAAGGTTTACTACCAGTACAAAATCAAGAACACCACACATACCTGTCTTCATCCTTGTGTTAATTTACAGTTGGAGAGGAGTTTGTGAGTAGCAAGACCTTTAGACCATGATCACACTAGCCTTATGTCAGGTTAAAGGAGGAGGTAGGAATGTAGTCGTGGTAGGGTAAGCTCAGTTGGGTAGGGACCAAAATGACCCCCCAGGGAATTGCAGCAGATAGGGCAAGGGCAGGATGTCACATGTGGATTTGTTTCACAAGTCAGCACTTTTACTGTGATTCTGTCCGCTGTCTTTTAGCAATAAACTCCTGAGAAGACTAGAAGAAATCCCACAGTAATCACTTCATGTCCCAGCTTTCTTAGTTTCAGGGGTCTGCATGAAATATGCATGATTAAGGGTAGCTATCTTGCAACATTATTATGTTCTTTTATGAGAGAGGGTTATCCCAGCTCATGTATGAATCTCACTATTAAGTCACACTGCTACAGTCAGCTGGGTCCCCGATTTCTTACAGCTATGACAGCTGATCACTGACACTAGTCAAGCTCATTTCCAGAATCCTGGGGAGATTAATCAGCTCTCTTTGCAAACAGATGTAAGAATTAACTAAATTGTTGGTGGCTGTGTAAGCCTCCTTCCTTGCTCATAGGTTCATCAACTGCCATAATTATTTCTGTGTCCAGTATTTATATTTTGGCATTGCTGGTATGGTTTGTATAAATATCCAATTTCCTCTACATGTATTCTCAGTTCCCATTTTTCTGGGAAGTTTATTTTGTATCTTTTCCTGCTAAGGTACATATGATGAACACATAGATGCAACAGTCTGTTTTCGAGATTGGCATACAGTCTCAAAACCACTCCAGTTCATATTTGCAGGAGGACACTTACCTTATGTTGTCAGACCAAGCAGTCACATCCTTATGTCCTAGTGGATGCAAACCAAGAGACTTACTGCTCAGGTTCAGATTTCCACAGCTAAGAATGTATTCCCTGTTTTCAGGTCTGGACTGTTTGGTGATTGGCAGCACTAGGGTGAACTTTTAAACAAATAAGACAAGTTTATTTTAATATAATACAAAGATTGGGGAAAAGGTAAAAAAAAACCAACAAACCAACCCTACTTTCTTTTGAGGCAAAGGAAAAAATATAGTATTCCTTCTCCTTTAGCTCTCACTCTAGCTTGGTTTCAATATGTTTTCTGTGTGCCTTTCTGCTAGTGAAATAACAAGTCACCTATTTCTACAGTTAATTCAAACATGTCCCAGGAAATGAGCAGCAGTCTGTTAGACGAATTTCAGTCTTTTCTTGCTGAGAAGCATACTGCTCTAAGATGAAGTCTCTCATTACATCCTTTTTTCTTGGGCAACTTCTAAATGGAAGTTCAACCCTGAGTGTTTTTATAATCTCCAACACTGAAAGTGATTTGATAGGGCGTTATCTCCTGTCTCCTACACTACCTGCTGCAGTTACAGTTTCAGTCACTTGCCATCATCAGAAAATACAATCCTACCTGGAAAGAGCTAGGTAGGTTTAACCATTAATTGACTATAGTGTACATGAATTTCTCCCTGACAAAAAAGTGAGGAATATTTCCTACAATTATGAGTATATACTAAAGTATATAAATTTTTAACAGTTGTAACTTCAGAACACTTACTTGAGATAGGGCTTTATGTCATTAACAAATAGCCTTGAAGATAATTGCTCTTGAAATAGATAACTTCTAAATATAGCTTCAGATGGACTAAGAAGGCCTGTTAGCATCTTTACAACAAAAATGATAGGTTTGGGAAATACTTTTTTAAACATTTGCATGAAAGCACAGGTGAGAAAGTTGCTTATAATTTTCTGAAGCTGTGCTTTTAGCTGTATTCGTCATTTGGAGAATACCATTACAAACCAGTTCATGTTATTTCATTACGTTATTACTGCTGACAGATTGGTACCATTTTCCAAGGCATAGTCTCAGGGATAAAAAAATATGTATGGTAGAAAATAGAAAATATAAGAATGATGTACTCACTTCACTAATAATATACTATAGTATATTATCTGATTATACTATATATACTAATTATACTATAGCATATTATCTGATAATATATAATATAAATCATATATTTATCTGATTAAAAAATGCACACATGGAGTAAATTGTGTTAAAGGAATAAATGAGTGGAAAATGGCATCCTTATTTCAGTGAGAGTATCCACATGGAAGGATTAGGCAAGGGTTAACTTGAATGGACCTTGTGCGCAATTTCAAATGCTTGTTAGCACTTGTTTGCTTTTTATTTTTATGAAGTTAATGCTAATAGGTTTCAGAGTTAAGACATCTCAGCTAAAAGTTCATAAAAATCTGTGAGTTTGGAAATTGTTCATAAGACTTAAAGAAGATGACAAAGTGACTTCACACTTATTTTTCCTCAGTTAATAAAGACAATTTTGGCCCCAATAACTATTGTCAGAACCTGTGAAATAGGCAGTGATTTGCCAGAACATGATGAGTTGAGACCAACAAAGTTGCTTTCTTTTTCAGATGTCAGAATATTCAATCCCTTCAACAGATCTTGTTATGTCCACAGTTTATGGACCAGTAATTACTAGAACAAGGATAATGCCCCATCCCCTTGATAATGACACTTTCAATTAATACTGTTTTTTCTACACTATCCACATAAAGTTTTGGGCGTATATGTTCCAGAGAAGGAAAACAAAAACTTCTGATCGTGCAAAGTAGTATAGCAATAGGTTTTAGAATTCTATTGATATAAATATTCTATTGATATACTTTCCTTGTTAATTAGAAAGACTTTGCAGACTCTTAGACAAAAGAAAATGGTGTTCGGGTGTTTCATTCAAGATGAGGAGAGTAAATAGAATATCTGCCTATTAACTATTATATAGGTACTTAATTTTTTCAGGTGTCAAGCTAAGGTAAATACCCATAAGGCATGTTGTGTCAGGACCCCAGCACAGCTGCACTGGCTTCTGCTTGTTGACAGAAGAGAATGCAATTACAGCATGAAGGGAAAAAGCAGGTTCTCCAGCTATAATTGTGCCAATGGGAGCAGTTGACCAAGACATGAACTAATCTTCTGGAGGGGCTTTGACCTTCTGTTTTGTGTCCCAGACAATTCATATACTATCTGTAATGCCATTACATGTCATTACATATAGCATGACTGCGTAAGTGGACAGAATCTCTATTTTAAGCTTTTGGATAGTTAGTTTGATTTTGCTGCTGTAGTTCCTTTATGTTTGTTTGTGGGTTTTTTGTTTGTTTTTTTTTTGTTTGGCTGTTTGGTTGTTTTTTTTTAATCTAGGCCTGTAGGAGCAATAACATCCTTGCTCTTTCAAGTGATTGAGTTCAGTTCAGGACAGACATCTATGCTGCTTACCAAGTAATAAATAGTGTCAAATAAATGATGCTGGTGAGGAATGTAAACAATGACATTTGCTGTTTGACCTTCATAAATTCACAGGGTCAATGAAAATCACTAAAAAATATATATTTTTTTTAATTCACAAGCTCCAATAAAAAATAACCCCCCTAATAAATCACAATAAACAAAGAATGCAATAAAATTGTGAAAGATTAATAAAAATCTCTCATAATTTATTCTTAAATCGATCTATTGTTATAGAATGTTCTGTAGCTTTTTATTTTTTTCCTCCTTAAGGTAAACTTGAACGCAGAGTCCAGGTTGATTTTGTTTCATCTTGTTATGTTGTTGTGTTATTTCAATGTTTTACCTATCAAATCTGTGAAATACTTGTCAAGAATAATTTTCTGTAAATTTATAGTTAAACACGTTTGCATATACTATGTGTCTCTAAAATTTATAACACTTTTGTTAAGAAAACACTGGATTTGCACTGTGACAGGACTTTAAGAAAGCACATATGCTCATGTATTGTAATTTCATCAATATTGATAGCATGTTTACCTGCTGTTATTCACATAATAAAATATGGCCTGACGTGTGCGCAGAACTTGTACATCTTTACAGCTTTAGGCCAGATAGGTAAAGCTTACTAGTGAATTAGAAAAAGAATTGGGTCTACCTATACAAGGTAGCATCCTATACTGGGACTGTGATGGTCCCCACCTATAGGTTGAACAGATGCCTTCAGCTGAAAGTTGAAAAGATTTGGAAATGTGTAATATAAACTGCATTTTGTACAGTTTTAGATGCACCATTTTCCTGTGTGTCAGACCTCGTATCTGTCATCAATTTTCCCAGGGATACTGTACTGTAATTTCCATAATTTCCATAATTTATTTTAATTGCATTTCATGAGAAAGAATGGAAAGGAATAAGGAGTTAATCTTCCAAATTTAAAAGGGAACTACCATGGTATTTTAGTCAATAAATTATTCGTAATCTTTCATCATACAGAGAGACAGGTGAGACAGCCCAGCTGGGGTGCTTGGGACCTGCAGCCTCCTTATGAGAAGAGGCTTCCATTCTATTTATAAGATTTCCCGATGAGGTGGTTAGCTTTTCTACAGGGCATGCAGAGAATAATGAAGGGATGTAGGGAGGGCCCAAACAAAGCTAATCAAGAAGTGAAGATGAAAAGGAGAATAAGAAGATCATGCTCTGCAGAACCAGAACTGGATCCAAAGAATCTGGTCTACAAAGTTCAACAGAAACTTGTTGGCACCTGAGAGAGATTTTAGCCAAAGTTTTTGCATGAGAGATCTTTCTTCCTGTTACATAGAAAATGTACAGCAAGTTGTACGAATTCCTAGCTGGGAGTGATTTTTGCTGAATCTCTTTCATATCTGCAACAATGAAAGACTTGATTCACATTGGAACCTGTAAATTACATCATTATATGAATTGACCTAATGATACTAATTTCTCATTTGACTAGATGAGGGAGAAAGGATGAAGAGAAGAAATTTAATATAAGCTATAAATACTTTAAAAAATTGTAAAATATAAATGCAATAGGTACTTATCTATAAAATGCATTATACACATAAATCAGGTTTACCTTGTATCAATCCAGGTTATTTATAAGATTATTATGATTTTTCACTTAATTATTTTTCTCTCTTTATTGATTCTTTTGAAAAATTGCACATTCTGAAACATTTTGTAGAGAATGGTGATATCTCTCCAATTTATATATTTGATTATATATTTCAACTAAGAAAGACATTTGAAGCCCTCTGAAGGCATGCTAGAATGGAGCAATGTCAGTTACCACTTTTAATATCTTTATTACAGGAAGCCCTAATCCTGAAAACCAAAATGGGGCCTAAATTGTAAATAATGATAAGTGGTTAAATAAGTAATGACTGACTAGATTTGTTTACTTTGTCTTCCATCAAGACTCTTCTGAACTGGAAATAGACTCTTTTTCAATTCTGCTATAATATTAAATCTGTACTTTTATTAACACAAGACTACCAGTTGCATTTTAGTCCACCTAAGCCCTTCTAAAGAAAAATCCTAGACTTTACGTGAGTTTCTTATTGTTTAAAGAATGTATTTAGCATTTAGAAGCATGGCAGCAGAAGGGGAAAGTTACCTGAAAGAGTACTTGAGACTATATTTCTCTATTTTAGTTTTAGTACTTTTAATAATGTTTTTGACTGCAGGTCATCTTATATGGCAGGTTTTATGCCATTTGGATGACTTGAGACTTGCTACTAAGGAGCAGTCATACTGCATGTATATGTGAGCATTATTCTCAGAAAAAGTCACTCATTTAATGAGAATTAAAAAGAAAAGAATTATTTGCCTTCAAGACTAGAATGCTTGAAACTTGTTTTGCAATCAATATAGAACACAATTGGCCTTATACAAGAAGATATCACCTTGATGGGTAATTAATATGTTGTGCTAGTGCAGTTTTAGCTCACACAGAGATTCAACACTCTACCAAAAATAAACCCGTGTACTCTTTCTCTTATCAATGGTTCTTTTGAAGTATTAATGTAATTTATCAACTGGAAACTGCAGACCAATGTTATTAGGGAATTATAGAAATAATCCCTTGACAATGTTATGTCTATGTTCTTACTCAGATTTATAATTAAACCACCTACAATTATGTACAAGTAATATAAAATGTCAGGCTTATGCCAACAGAAATGAATCTATTTTTTAAAGTATCTGTCTTTTCAGAAGCAGCGGAAAGCTGCATGACCTCTGATTTGCATCTCCAAAGACTGAAAAAAGCAGTTCATACCCACTGTTTAAATATAGGAGTGCACATTTGTGTATATATATATATACACATACTTCTTAATAAGACAATATAGAAGAACATTAATGGATGATAGCAGAAAATCAAATTTATTTTTTCTTTATTTTCAAAGTTGAAGATGGGTAGCTGGGAAAAACCTTATCCAAGCAGTTAATCTTTTAAAAAGCACTATAATCAACCTACATTCAGGAGCAAAAGAAATTGAAATAAATTATATGCAGAAATATTTCAGTTTCAACACATTTATAATTAATAGCTTAACAGAAAACTTTTTTTTTCTGTGAAGCAGTTTTGAGTTAGGCAAAAAAATATATATAGATTGCATACATATATATATTTAGCAATAACAACTGATTAAAGTGAAAATGTACTGATCATCCTTAGTTGTGCTTTTTATGTTGGACATCTGAGTACTACTGTTTAAGCATTGTTAAATGCTATTAACACCAATTTAATATGGAGATGCTGACCTTGCTAGTAGTAGAATTGGTAGCATATGCTAATTATATAATAGTACATGATGTTCTAAGAACTCTGCATTACATAAGCAGAAAAAGGCAATATTTTTAACATGTTTGTGTGGGTAGCTAAGCAGTCTTCAAAGTATGAATTACTTTTCTGCTGTAGTCTTTATTTTTTAATGCTCTTGAAAGTTTCTAATTTCATTATTATTTTTTTCTTAATACTTTAAACATATTTTTGCAGAGTAAGTATGTATGCTGTCAATAACTTCTGTCTCTCTTTGCCCTTACTAATGCCAATGGCGCACTCTGGTAAGTCACTACATTGAATCAATCATGCCATATTGATCTTGCAGATATTTCATTATAGACTGATATTATGTTTTGGTATTTGAAAGATAACTTACCTAAATTATCTGAAAATTGTAAATTAAGAGGGAGGGGAGTATTATTTTTAGAATGCATGTAATACTAGTATAATCTTTGAAAAGAAATGAAAATTGTGCAAATAGAACTTTATTCACCCACTGACAAAATCTTAAGGTTAGCTAAAGCTGTACAAATTCTTGTGTGATCTTGAAAGGCAACATTTAAATAATTTGTTAAAAAACAATGTTTTTATAAATAACAGGATTCTACTGTAAAAATGTTTTAACTTCTTGGTATTTATTACACTTAGATTTGTATGATCTTCATACAGATGAAAGGACTCTTTTCCAAAAACAGCTAAAGGTTTTTGTAATTTCTGTTGAAGGTGCTGATTTGGAAAGAGGGCAAAAATATTGGAAACTTAAGTAGGGCCTAACAGAAGGAGTAAGAAGAGGAGCAACTTCAGGACAGCTGCCTTTTATCTGAGCTTTAAAGTGTGGAGCTTGGGTTTCTAATTTCTGCACCAAAGCTATTTGTGGTCGTCACATTAAGCAATCATTAAACACAGTGCAAAATCCCAAGCCCAAACAAAACCACAGTTCTTAAAGGAACATTTAATTTTCTCTGTGTATCTAACTAATAGAGACTAAGCCCTCCATTCTGCAGTGCACTCAGTTCAGGAAGACTCAAATATTATAGGGTGGGGAGCAGGTCTCTGCAAAGTTAATAAAATACCAGTGTAGAAATCTGCCCTTTTAGTGGATACTGCAAGATTGCAGGTTAATTTCGGAAACAGTACAAGAGAAGTTGAATGAAATCTTCAGTTGTCAAGGACAGATTTTGAGAGGAGGAGCAGCAATAATAGCAGTTATGGTGAAAGCTGTATACATCTGTGTTTGTCTTTTAATAGAAATATTCAAAACTTTTATGATTAGTTGATTTTTGACAGCTTTTGCAGCTTGATTTTCAAATAGGTAGGAGATCTATGAAGTTACTAAAATGTTTCATTTGATGCTTTTACAATGAAAAAGCTTGTTTCTGAAGTAATAAATGGTTTGTTTTGATTTTTCAACATATAAAAAAAAATTAAAACTGAAGTTGAAACACCTGTTCTCATGCTTCAGAAGTTAGTTTTTCAGAGGGAGTGAGAGGCCATAATATGATACTTCCCTGCCTCCTCCCCTGCCACAAAAACAATTTCGAATAGATTAAAGATATTACACTCAAAAAGAATAGGGATGTAGTAATAATACATGTAGTTATAGACCAGAGGATAAAATACTATAGTTGTTTATCTCTAAATACTAGGCCTAATGAGGAAATTAGAGATTTGTTTTAGGTGCAGTTACTTGCTAAACTATCTGTTGTGTTACAAACAGCAAATAAGCAAAGTATGCAGTCAGAAGTATGTCAGAGACCTTTAACAATGAATTCAATGCAGCAATGTGTGTAGTATGTTGTTTCCTATATTATTAGTAAATGGATGAGAAGTTGATTAATCAAGGTATGCTTCTTTTCCTGTTATTGTTTTGATTAATTACTAATTACCCAGCTCCTTCCTACCTTTACTGCCTCTTGCTTGTATACTGTTGTATTTACACAACTTTTTTGCTACACAGGTTAACTTCTCAGACCAAATTCTTGTTCTTTCTTAAACACATAAGCCCATGGCATTATATACTGTAATATGCCAGAGAACTTTGTTTATGAGAACAGACAATTTGATTTAACATCTTTAAGTTTATCTATTAAATGTATAGCTGTTTACATATAGTTAATGTTCAAACCCACTACCTTCAGATGATGAGTTGCAGCATACAAAAAATGCTAAAGAAAGATTTCTAAGAAATAAAAGGGAAAGTAAAACATCTAATAGTTTGTTAAAACGACTGTAATTAAAATGTTACAGCCACCTTGAACGTTTTCTAAAGACTTGTCAGGTATAGCTTACCATAAAGAAAATGCTGGTAATATTTCAGTAGTTACTTAAATTCTATCAAACAATATATGATATTTATTCAAGGAGAATTCAGTAAATATAGTTATCAAAGCCAGCCAGTTTGGTAAAATAATAAAATTACTTTGTCTCCATTGTAGCTCATTTCAAAGCCTCAGGTGAATGAACATAAATTCTAATACAACAAGGATAGATTCATATGCAAATTCAATAACGTCCCTTACAATAAATGAATAGTAAAGATAATACTTTTGTATGCCTCCTAGTTTTTTCACCTGACTGTGAATTCACTATGGCACAAATTCAGAAAGTTATCTTATATATCTGTTTTTAAAAACACAAAAATTATCTAACAACTTAAATTTCAACTTGAATTTTGCATTGATGCTAGATTATCAATTGCCTTCAGTAAATTTTAGGTGGGGTGATTTTGGAACATCTGCCTTAAGAAACAAACTGATCATCAGCAGAACCATTTAAATGTAAGAAGTTGTGTATTACATGTTTAAATGAAAATTCATGAACATTTCTTAAAAACTAGTATACTGCAGGAAAAAAAAATAGAATACCAGCTGAGACCCAACAAGACAAGACACTTCTTGGTATCTCTTAAGTCCTTTTATGTCATTGTAAACCTATAAAAAGGTAATAAACCTCTTAAAATTAAAAGGAAATTCTATGCCATTTTAAATGATGTTAGTAAATATCTTTTGTAAAGATACTTCTTTTAAAGACAAGATTAAAATGTTTATTTATATGTAGACTTTCTGCGGATCTCAGTTGTTTAACCAGTACAAAAGATGGATATTTTCAGAGTGGAGTCACTTTTCTTTAATCCTTCAGTGGCAAACACTGCAACTATCATTAGCAAACAACAGACTCCAACACATAACCTTCAGTTTAGTTAGAATACTGAATTTATTCTCTTTAAGAATTTCAAGTTCTCTTTCTAAAAGAAAATAATATTTTTTCCTTAATTTTAACTTAAAAACAATCCAAATAAACTTTCCCCAATTTTGAATTCAATCCTAAATAATTTATGTTAGGAGTATCCTGAATCAAGTGTTTTATTGACTTTTTTTTTTAGTAGAGTAATAACAAAAGACACTAATAATGCCTAGCTTTTATATAGACTCAACACATATATTTTAAAGGACTTTTTATAACGTGGCAAATATTTTCTCTTTTTTTTTTCAGGTAAGAAAAAATAAACAGAATGAAGGAGTCACCCACTCAAATTCAGCTAGAAAACTGTGACAGAATTTGAAACAGAACCCTTAACCATGATGCTTTGTTGAGGTTTAATCTGTTACAATGCAAGAAAACAGAAGGAACTACTTTGCTGAAACTGAAAATTTAAGAGTGCTTGAAGTCTTGATAAAGAAAGGTTAAATGCAGCAACAGCCTGTGAATGTTACTCTGGTTCTGATTCAAGCTTACCTAGTGGGAGGAAGGCCTGGGCCATCACTTAAGGATGTTTAGAGGGAAGCTTTATCAAATAATTTCTGACATATGAATGAAAATACGGAAGTTCAGAATCATTTAATTAGTTGGCTGAGAAATCGCTCCTTATCCAGCTGCAAATAAAAACTTTTTCCACATTAGTAGTAAAGAGAACGGGTAGAAACTTTTTTCTAGAAAGCAATTCAGAGGATTTGGTGGCAAAAATGAACACGCAATTTAACCTGCTTAGATAGATGCCCAAGGATAGTTGTGTTACCTGTAATGAATTCATAAATGTATATATACACATTTTAAAAGCTCTCCAAGTAGATAAGTACTTATTAATATAAAAAACTGATATTTTAATAAAAAAATATATCTAAATTGTGCTTATTTAAATTAAAGATGTCAGCAAACATACACTGATCATCTTTACTTTCATTTCACTCTTATTTCATCCTCACATACATCAAAGATATTTCTCTTTAAAATTAGGGGGTTTTTTTACTCCACCTTATTTTCTGGAGAGACTTCATCCACTATCAGAGCTGTTTTCATAAGCCATAACAATGAAAATAACTTCTTTTTTGACTCCCCTTTTGGTAAGATTCCTGCTGAGTTAAAAACAAATAAAAAGAAAAAAAATTACTGTGCTATAACCTAAGGGTTAATCCTAAAGGGTTAACTTTGAAGATATTCCCGTGTCTTATTCCTCAAGCTTGTTTCTCATATTTTGTCAAATAAATGCAATTATGTAAAAATCTACTGCTGAAACCAAGTTAGCCTTCAGTTAAGAATCAGTGACTCATGAAAGGTGCTAGGTTAGTTAATACTTCAAAAGTTGAAATTTAATTAAGACATCATAGTTCAAAATGTTCATTCATGCCTGAATTTTGCAGAACAGCAGGTGATGAACAGAATATTCAGAAAATAAAAAAGAATTAAAGAAGCATGCTGGCTCAGAAGGTAAAACACTAACTTTCATCTCTTCTTTGATTCTGTGTTCAATCATCCACTGAAGAAAAGGTCTAGATCACAAATCCACACCTAATTTATCAGCATGGGCATGAGCCCCACCTCTGCTTTCAAAGTTTATTACTAATCTGTCATGGAGTTTTAATAGCCTTCAGCAGAAGAAAGAATTCTGGCAGGTCAATACTGCAGTCACTACAATAAGAAAGGTCCATGGTCTACGGACAAAAATATTGTCATCTTTATACCTCCCTGGAATGTATGACTTTGAACAATTTTCAGGTGAGTACATTCTCAACCTCAGTACACATGTAAATTATATCCTGAAAAGCTCTCAATAATATTCTCCACCTTATTTGTCTCTTCAGGGAAAAGACTCTGAAATCTGATTCCTAAAGTGCTAAAAATTTTCAGTGTTCACCATGATACTTCAAATAACATATCTACTTTCCCTTTCCACATCATTAAAACAAGTAATTATTAGAAAATTCACCTGATAGAGTTTTCATTATCTCTTCCAACTGCATGGCACCAAAGTATTCTCTCCACCTTACTGACAGGTAAACATAGTTCAAGGAATCATATCTGAAGAGAAACTAAATGTTTACTTTAGTATGCATTTTAAGCTAGTTTTCAGCTAGTATTGTAATACCAATAGCATACTCATCCCAGTGAATACTCATAACTCATCATAAACATCCTTAATCTTCAAGAAGATTGAAAGTGTCAACCTCAGGACACATGGGAACCTTGAAAGGGTGAGCATAACCCCAGAGAAAAGGGACAGATACTAGAAACACTCAGATAATTATTTTAATATCTTATTACTAAGGCTTTTCTGTTTTACTTGTCTGATTTGGACTACTGGAGCATTACAATACTAATTGTACTAACATATGCTTAAGTCTATGAATACAGGATGTGCTCTTTCACCCATAATGAGGTTTTGATTGTAACAGAGCAAATATATCTAGATCCTATAGAAACACTGACATGCAGAATTAGCTACTAAGGCTATCTTTTTTTTTCCCTGCATCTTTCATTTCCCCATGCCAGAAGTTTATCTTAGTAAAAGGACATATGATTAGTAGATGGAAAGTCAGAAATCTGGCAATTTATATGTTTTGTTGCTTTCTTTGGAGTGTTTGTTCTCAAGGCTAAGGAATCCTTTTCCAGTATGATGAAGAATTAGAGTCAGGAATATCTCTGCAGTAGAGTACAACTCAGCCACTGTCTTGAATCTTTTTACTTTAGCCCTGTAGTACTAACAGTATCCTTATGGATGTCTTAGTCATTCCTACCTTACGGTCATAGCATCAGAGTCATTCAGACGGAAAAAGACTTTGGGAGATCAGTAGTGAAACCTCCTGCTCAAACCAGCAGGGCCAACTCTGGGGTCAGACCATGCTGCTCAGAGTTTTTTCCAAGCAGATCTTGAAAACCTCTAAGGATGGAGTCCACACAACCTCACTGAGCAATCCGCTTCTGTGCTTGAAGCATCTGTTGCATAGGGTATTGGGATGGAACACATACTAAGTGTTTGTGAATAAGAGATCACATTCTAACACATTTCTTAAATGGTTCAATATTATCAAGTTCATGCTTAAAAAGGCTTCTGATATTTCTCATTTGTTCTAGGAAATATTTGTGATTTCATAAACAAATAATGTGGCCAAAGGTTTCATTAAGTGCCACCACTTAGTCTATTTGTTTGGGTAGTCCACAGGTAAATTGAACAAAATTTTGAAAGAGGATAATTAGAGGAACGGCAAAACAAAAATGCATATATTAAGAAGTAGGTCTTTCTTCCTGAGAGTGCTATGGAATTCAGAAGCAAAAATATACTATTCTTATTATTGTGACAGTAACCCCATTTAAAATTGAACTCCGTGAGAGATATGCTTAATTACTTGTAAAGATCTAATTTCCCAGAAAAAAATGTTTGATGTATATCCCTGTAGACCTTATTCCTCAGCTTAGTCTAAAACAGGTTCAACACAAGGAATGGCAGAAAAAAATTCTCATCCCACAACATGTTTCTGAAAAGAAACAGAAAAGGTCTAGCTTTTTTTGACCCTTTGGTACCTGGCAAATGCACTGATATTGTCTTTTAGTGTGCCAGTTAGTCTCAGCTAAGGCCATGGTTCTACAGATGTGGACACTAGGCTTCTGGCAATTGAATTGAGTTCAAAAAACACATTTCATGTAGCTCTTGAACTCTGAATTAAAGATCTATGTGTACAAGTGTTATTTTTGTTAGTCCTCTAAAACTGCACTAAGTCAGTATGGTATTAAGAGAATATAATGCCACTGCTTATGTGCTAACCATTCTCTTAACCCATGTGGATTAACCATAATCTAGAGGAGCACCCTGTCAGTACCTCACTTTGAAAGCAGCACCTTAAAAAGGTGTTATTTCCAAGAATGACATCTTGGTGTCAGCAAAATATTGGAGTTACATGCTATGTACAGTCTTCAAAGATAGGTCTTTCAGGAAATTGATGGAAGGCCATAAGTAAAACCTTTGGTGTTATTTGGGTAGGCAAGTCACTACAGTGACCACAATTTTCAGGTGGGAATTGGTCATACAGTCATTTTGTCCTGATCTAATTTCCCTAACCATCACTGACTAAAGTTGTATATTGTTTTACAAATGTATACTAAGATTTAGTCTGTGTTATTTGACACTTAATAAATCCTACTTCATTGTTTATTTCCCATCTTTGCTCTGAATCTTATTTACTTTAATCCTTTTTTGTTTTGTGTTTCTCTGTATCCTCTCATGCTTTACTGTTTTCTGGTTTTAGTATCCTATTTTCCATTGCTCTTTATCTGGTGCTTTTTTCTAAGTTCAGTCTGGCAGGGAAATTAATAATGGGCTATGCACATACTTGCTGTAGTTTGGGACAGCTCTGTTTCCATATTTATATGACTGCTAGTGTTCTTTTCTCTGTTCTTTCAGCTGTAGATATGGTTTGCCCAGCAGCTGGTTTGCTGTGTGATGGCAGAATGTTGAGGAGAAATTGTAGGAGGTCTGACAACATTAGGACTTCCTGGAACATTTGTGGATACTCTGAGAAAACCAGAACTCACAAAATCAAGTTAAAATTCGGATATGGGTAGAATGTGATGCATCTAGAAAGCCCTTGGTTGCTTTTCACTTTCATTCTAACAGAAATGAAGCATTCTTTGGATGCATAGAATGATGTTTTGTGATCCTTTTGAAGTGATTCATGTATTTATTTCTTACAATTTGTGAGATCTTCCAAATTTGCAACACAGAAAACTAAACAGAATAAAATTTAAATAATAACACTTTCTATTAAATGTTTTCAGGTTTCAGGGGGAAAAATACTTTGGAACCAAGCCATAGAAAAAGAATTGAAAAAAAGTTTTATACCTGCAGCTCACACAGCTGATGTGTAGGAATAGAGGCCTCTATGAGTAAAAAACATGGAATTTCTAGTTATGAAGAGATTTTTTTTTTTCATAAAATGGGATTTGACTCAACCTTCATTTAAATGTCCACAGTGTCATTGTGAATTGATAGTCTAAATTCTTGTATGGTCATTGAAGAGAGCTAGAAGTGTATTGCATGCAATTAACCTGTTTTGTGTTACATGCTTCAGGATGAGATTAGTGGAACTATAGAAGTGACTGTTTTTCTTCCATTGACTTCCATTGACTATGAAGACAGACTAAAAGAGTCTTTTAGATGCAGATATTGCATGATTACTCTAAAAATGCCTCCTCAGCCACTGGTGTTTGCAAACAAAATAGGAAAGCAAATGAAAATCCCATTTTCCTGGATTCAGCAGTAGCAGTCATTTTTTCTCCTTCTTAATAGCTGGTACAGTGCTGTGGTTTTGACTTTTGGCCTGGGAACAGTGCTGATAACACCGATGGTTTTAGTTACTGCTCAAATGTTCAGTCTGACCAATGACTTTCTGACTCTCATGCTCTGTCAGGGAGGAGGGGAAGGCGGGAGGAAGCAGAGACAGGACACCTGACCCAAAGTAGCCAAATAGGTATTCCATACCACAGCAAGTCATGCCCAGTATATAAACTGTGGGAGTTACTGGGAAGGGTGAGATCACTGCCCAGTCAGGCTGGGTATTGGTTGGCGAGTGGTGAGCAGTTGTATTCTCTTCCCTTGCTATTTCCCTTATCATGATTATTATTGGTGGTAGCAGTAGTGGTTTTGTGTTATACCTTAGTTAATAGACTGTTCCTATCTTGAACCGTGGGATTTGCATTCTTTCAATTCTCCTCCCCATTCCCCCTGGAGTGGGGTGGGTGGAAGGAGGGGGGAGTGAGAGAGAGACTGCTTGGTACTGATTTACAGCTGCGCTTAAACCACGACACCCATAAATCTTTGAGAGTGTTGCCCTAAAATAGACATTTCTAAGTGTTTCCTGACTGCCACATTTTTATGTTTGCTACTTTAGAAATCCTGACAATAACTTGAATTCTTAAAATATTATGGTCATATTAGTGAACCTAGAATAATAAAAAATGTCCTCCAAGTTGCCTGTAAAATTGATTTTCCCAACTTTGATCCACTGTAATCCAGAGTCTTCAGCTGCTAGTTATAAAAACATCAAGGTGTCAATTGATGAAATTTCAGCATGCCTAGTTTGCATTTACAGAATTAGTTTTGTCAGAAAGTTACCAGGAAATGCTACCCAGAAGGCACTACTTTCCCTTAGCAGGTTGCCCTTATGCTGGCCTGTCATTCTAGAGCCTGTGAAGAGACATGCCAAAATGTGAAGCACATCGCATTGTGCAGAACAAAATATAAAATGTTACTAAGAGTTAATTATACCATCTTTTTTAAGGCTGTAGAAATAATAAGAGCATATACATTGCATGAGCTCCAGTGTATTGTACAACACAACAGCTCTGGAACTCTTTGGGATCATTCTGTAATGATACCATTACATTATTACTGTATCATTACAGAATACGAAGAAAAAATAGTTTGCATGAAATATTTCCCCCTTCTTTTTTTTGTTGTACAAATTTGACTATGAAATTCCAATCTTTAATTGAGATTAATTTATCTTTGTCTATTAGTCTATCCCTTTAGTTTCATAGATGCTGTGATGAAGAATAGTGTATAATTGTTCTTCAAGAATTAGTCACGAGCATAACACATTTTGTTATGAAGCAAGTTTGTGAAGTATGTTAAGCACACATGCCTCATAACATATGGTAGCAATTATTATCATCTTTACAAATTCTTTGCCTTGGCAAGAACAAAAAGAAATGTCATATATCAGAATCCTCATAAAGAGAATAGCTCATACTCATAAAATGAACAACTTGCAATGTATCATTTGTGGCCTTCAAATATCCATCATACACAGTTGTACATATATCTAAATAATTTCTATAGTATTGTTCAAATAACTTATTCTACTGACTTAATATTTCATTTTTAGCAATCTTAAATTGCAACATCACCAGACTTATAACATCAGCCATTAACTTTGCAATATCATGAAAAGGACAGCCTAACTTCACTGACAACTGAACTTGATGATGAAATATCTAAATAACAGTCAACCCTCCCTACTATATATTTTAAAAGTATTTAAAACCCAAGCCATTTATGTCTGACAAGTATAAATGATTTTGTTACCCCATTACTAAAAAATAACATGCATGCTCTGATGCCAGTGCAAGACTTTCTGTGCTTATTTCCAAGGGCTTATGTGTCTCTTACACCAAGTTATATGAAAGTAACAAAATTTTACTCAGGAAAACCAATATCTCAGTAGGTTTCCTTCTTATATTTAAAATATGTTTTTCTAAAGTTTTAATAAAAAGCAAACACCATAGTATAATCAATAACCATTACAACTAAAGGAAGGACTGAGCCCTTTATTCCTGTACTTTGTTAACTTTATGAATAATTCTGTTGTGGTCTGGAGGATTATCCATATGCATGAGTTAAGTATGTACAAAAGCATCAACAAGATCAAGGTCATAACCTATTGAATGAGCCTTTTCCTTGGTTATTTTTGGACCACAGCACATTATGCTAAAGCTTGAGTTGTGTCTGTTATATTTGCTGAAGGACACCAAGCCAAATTTTCCTAAACCTACAAAACAGGCTTAAGTTGACCTTGTATGTTTAGCTGGAGAAAGTCTTCAGTGGTTCTTAGTTTATCTGAAAAGACCCACTGGCCTTAATCCAGGGATTAAAGTAGCATCCTTCATTGTACAATTTGCAGTATTGTGTTTGAAATCTCTGCAGGATCACTCAACCTGCTAAGCATAATTTCAGAACCTAGCAATACTATTAAAAATAAATGTTCTATTAACTATACCACCAAGTTGCTATTATAACAAATGACAAGGATCATTCCCCAGGGCTGCCCTAAAATGTATGA
Organism: Melopsittacus undulatus; assembly: GCF_012275295.1. Classification (NCBI taxonomy): domain Eukaryota; kingdom Metazoa; phylum Chordata; class Aves; order Psittaciformes; family Psittaculidae; genus Melopsittacus; species Melopsittacus undulatus. Next base: position 98,417,533 of record NC_047528.1, read on the forward strand.
ACTCTGTCCCACTGTATGTTGATTCTATGCTGATTTGTCAAATGTTTAAAGATTATGTAAAAAAAATCCCCACCTCCTTGACTTTCTGCACTTAAGCCTCTGAAATGAATTTTCAGGCAGTGAAAAGAAAATATGCCCATATGCTTTGCTTTATCAAGTCATATTACTTCACCTCTTAACAATGCTAATAAAACAATGCAACCGTGATAACCTAGAGAGAGCTCTTGTGTTAAAAGTATGTCTGAGTCTTTCTCATGGTGTGATTTCTTGACCTTCGTCCAAGTCTCTCTTATACAGTGTGTCACTAATTATTTACATCTTTTCCAGCCTGTCTCTTCCACAGACTATCAAGTTAGTGAAGTGTTTATTTTTCTTCACTGTATGAGGCATTGATATATGGGATTGGTAGCTAGAAATATATAAATGCCCAGAGTTCAAATCCATTCTTCTATTTGACCTTCGTAATGTGAACAGAAGATATAGTTAAAGTTGACGAACTATACTGCATGAATTATATTTAGACAAGTTACTAGGTCTAGGAAACGCTTCATTTTCCTTGGATTTTATGACTATGGTTCTGTGCTCTTTCCACTTATAATTCTCAGCAGTTTTCAGAAGTATGTCTATGTACAGCTATATTTTTGAATTATGCAGCTCATCTAACTGAGGATAGAAATACATTGGACCTTAGAGGCAGGAAAGATTTTTTCTGGAGAATTAGTGTTCCACATATCACAATGATAGCCCACTGAAATCTTCATTTCACTTTTCCCTCCTCTTTTTATGTTGCTGCCACAGGAATGAGCTATGCTGACAAGTAGACTCTGTAACATTGTCTTACTCCAGCCAATATTTGTGAAATGAATTGTACCAAGTTTGTAAAAGATGCCTGTGGCTTGGCTTCTCAGAGGGACTTCAGAGAGATCTGTCCTGAGAGATTTTAACTTAGAAGAATACTGCAAAAGGGCAAGATATTTGCACAACAGGAAATAGACAATTTAGGGAGTAAATTAAGGTAGCACTGCAATCCTTTCCTTGATATAAACGAAGGAAGCTTGCCCCTCACTACATTTTGCATGACTGCCATTTTTCTGCAGTGCCTTAGATAGAATTTAGGCAGACTTCTGGTGCTTGAGCTCCAAGTTTGTATTCTTAGCATTTCCAGCTTCTCAAAACTCTCCTGATGTCCTAAATTATTAGGTGATTATTTTATAGCATCTAAATTTCCTCTTCTATATACTTGTGTGGTAGATCTCCAGTGTTGAAATAACAGTCCCTTTCTCTCAGTATGACGAGCCTTGTCAATGAACAAAGGGAGGACTCAATCACCAAGCCACCTGGTGCTGGGCTCAGCTGTGCCCTGCGGTGGGTCAGTTTTATTCAGCTGGAGCAACCACTCCTTTCAGAGGCCCCTGCAGACCCCTGACAGCCCCTGGGCAGCTGTGCTCAGTACAGTGGGTTTTTTTCTTCTATTTATGCTTCAATCAATGTGTTAAATTTATATTCTAAAACTCATATTCTGTTCTAATCTTCCAACAGGGCTTAAAGAAAACAAATGAAATGTAATATTTCATAAGTTCTAAAACATTCTGCATTGTACCTGAAGTCTGTATTTATAGAAACATTGAACGGTTTAGATTGAAAAAGACCTTAAAGATCATGAAAGGTGACTTGTTTTGTACGGATAAAGACAAAGAAATAGCATCAGTCAAACCATAAATGCACTTAATTAGCAGTGATTTGTTTTGTTTGACCTGGTACATCTGCCCAGAGTGCCCAAAAGGTGTGGAATTGGCAGTGATGCAGGGTGAGTGGCAGTATTCACCCACAATGCTCCATGAAGGAGAAATGAGGTGGCTTCCATTCACCTAAGCATGAAATCTGTGGTGGAGGACACTTAGGAGACTTCCATGTGGGTCACACCATGTCATCCCTCTTCCCTTATTATTCAGCCTTCTGCTGCATGAAGAACAACAGTCCTGAGCTGATCATCCTTCAGCAGTACTTCACAATTAGCTACTTTTCTCACTGCTTCTTCATGCCTTTTTCCAGGTTCTTGTCTGTGGCTGCATTCACTCTCAAAAAGTTCACTTCATTGGCATGTTTTTCCATAACTGATAGCTCAACAAAAATGCATCTGAATTATGGAATACACTCTTTCAAATCCTGAAAATATCCGTCCCTTACCTGATACTTCTCACCTCCATCCTCACCAGTGGAATTTTTTCTTGTGCCACACTGTCTGAGCTCCACAGGCATTTTAGTAAGCAGTGACTTCTTTTAGGACTACTTGTACAAGTGATGACTCATTGTTACTTGCTATAATATCATTAACTTTTTTCTCAGATCACTGAGGTAGGTGTCTTCCTGCCTTGCAAGCTGCAGGTGGTGTTGAATATACTTTTTTTTTTTTTGTAATAAACTTTGATAAAAAGGAAGTATTTCATTACTAATGTAAGATGTAGCAGCACCTATGCAATTATATTTCTTGAAGATTCTTATCTGATATAATGCCCTAATTCGTTATCACCCTTTTATTTCAAAAGGCTCTGTGATGCAAAACCACAATTAACTCTACAGTTATGCAGTAAAATTATCCATTATTCTATCATTCTCCTATATAACTGAAAAGTTGACTGTGATTTTTACAATTCTGGATTTGTTGTTTCCCTTGTAAGCTCTTTCTGGTTTTCAAGAGGCATGTTAATGATTTTATCCTTGCCTATGACAAATAAATGCATATTTAATCTTCATGTATAAATAATGTGCTCTTCTGAATGTGCCAAGCAAAATATGATGAATGATAGGATCATTTACAGTTTCTCCTTTAGATTTCCTCTTATACTAGTAGACAGAAGGAGAACTGAGTCTCAGTCCCTAGGGATGTGTTATCGTTGTAATGGAATTAATAAAGCTGATAAAATGAATAATTTATGATGCAGCATTGCTTGGCAAAGCTTCTCAAGAGTCCAATATAGACCAACTAACTTCTGGTTAGAAACTGGCAGTCACTGCTCTACCTTTTTTTTTTCTTCTTCCCTTGCTATTCTTAATCCTATATCATGAATAATTGTTCTTTTATGTCCTCCCCTATAATAAAAGAAGATACATAAGGAAGCCTTTCATAAGAAAAAAAAATGTTTCTAAATGAACAGAAGAATTTAACTTTTCCCAGTAAGCTGGAAGATACATATGTGTATTTCCTGTATTCAGTGTGTGTGTGATACACTCTAGGTACTTCTCATTTAAAGACAATTAGTAATAGTACCTACATGCTTTTTAACCATTTCACCCATATCTACTCCTAGCACTTTAAATACAATGTGCTTATCCATGACTCAGACATGTTCCAACCATAGGATTAATCACTAGTACACTTGGGTTTGTCAGGTGCTTTTCGGTAGAAGATAAATTGTCTTTGTTTCTTAGAAAATTTGCAGCTCTCATAGAACCAGGAAAATTGACTGTGGACAGTGAGCAAAAGGCAAGTTATTGTTTGTTTCTGAAAGCTAAGATGCATGTCCCTACCTCAGTTCAACAATTTTTATTAGTTAATATTATCTACTAACACAACATTCTCCTGGAGAATTGCTGAACCAATCAGAGAAAACATAAAATAAGGCAAGGCTGGGTTTTACGGATGGGTCATTCAAGAGTCTGGATATCAAACTATCATGAGCAGTTTGGAACACATCTCAGAATTACAATCTACAGTTAAAAGACCCTACACTATGTATATTATAACGCTGATTTTAATTTGACTATGACACCTACTGGTCATCAGTCAAGGGTAATGTTGATCACCTGACACCATTACAGATGAAATTACACTAAATGAGATAATCTTGGTTTTAAGTTGGTTTAATTTCAAAATCTTTTAAAGACATCAGACCTTCAATGATACTAAAAAAAAAAATTATACAGCATTTTAGATGAAATGCATTAGATACATTAAATTAGTCTGAGCTGCATGCATTTAGGTAACGTCTGACTGGGAGGACTATACAATTCTGGACCATTTCATCTTAGAAAAATTTACATTGTACGGACTAGAGCTAATGAGAGATGTGGAGGTGGAGTTGTATCTCCCTTAAGCCATCTGGTCAATCTACATATGTTCTTCACATTTGCTGTTCTGTTAGTTTATTCAAAAGAAGGTTAAAAAGTAATTTAATAGAGTCATCAGTAATTGAAGATTTCTAATAGAACAGAACACTTGAATTAAGCAGATTAAAGAAATACAAAGTTCAGTGGGTGAAATTCAAATCTATATAAATCAAGACTTAAAAAAGGACATGTTATTAACAGTGAAGATAAATAACTGGAAGAATTTGTAGGTACATGGTGGTCATTTCTAGTCTTTAGGATTGTGTGCTTTTTTTAAGATAGATTTTTTAGTTCATGATTTTTCATCAGTCACTAGAAAAGTTGAACTTGTGACAGGATTCTATAGTTTTATTAAAACATGAAAATTTAAATATTTCAAAATACTAGTTGTAAGAAATAAAGCTATTTATAAATAAGAATTGGGAGAAGGGGTGCAAAATTTTCTATAAAAATTAGGATTATATTTGCTACCAATAATCCTATTATGCAGACTTCTACCTCTCCTCCTGTGCTCAACAGAGGTGGTATCTAGATCTGCTTCATTACGCTCCTGCTGTAAACCTCCATGTAGTCACAGCCAGAACTGAGATCCTGCAAACCTAATAATCAGGAAGTTGTTTCCTCTGCCCACTCTCTCAGACAAGTTTGATCTAATTTAGCTATGCTTTTGCTGACAGTCACATGGATTCTTAGGCATGATGACAGTGACTCATTAATTAAAATGAGTTCACTGTAGGTACAATCACACAAGTATTTTTGCTGGTTAGTAAGTTATTTCTGTATTTCTTCTGACACACAGTGACCAGAAATGGGTATATGAGATAGCATGGGTTTCTTTTTATTTTTTTTTAAACCTAGCAGTTAGGTAACCATCAAAAATTGTAGAACTGCTGTTATAAACTGGGGTGGGGGGGTGGAGGGGGACAAGAAGAGAATGACTATTTTAACTGGTGTATCATTCCTATTGAAATTTTTTTGCCCCTCTTTATGTTTTAAAACACTATGACTATCATAGATGTTATCCTTTAAATACAAATTTGTAACTGTTTAGAAACAGCACACAGTAAATTTTCAGCAAAACAAAGTTCTTGAAGCTTCAGTGGTTTACACTGTTGGTTTTTAAGAAGGATGTTTCTAGTTGAACATACTTGATGTTAACATTGTTAACAATGGTAGCACACACATAAACTGTGGAAGAATTTAAGGCTTAAAATATATTAAGGTCTCAGTCCCAAACATGCTAAGAAAAATGCTCAGTCCTTTTTGTTTTCCAACTGTTTTACTGTTTTCAAGTGCAAGGTAATGGTCAGTATGGAGAAGTTTAAAACAAAATAAAAACAAACCTATCATTTTTTAAAACAGGATCACACGGTAATGAAAATAATTGCCATTTTGTGAAGAATCATGGCAGAATTTAATTTCAAAATTATTTTCTATTTACTTTTTTTTATTTTTAATTTTAACTGTAAACTTGTTTGAAGTTCCCTATTAGGTAGTAACCTCTGGAGTTGAGACAGAGGGCACATGTGCTGTATCTATTACCAGCTTTTACAGTGGTCATCATAAACTGACATCATCTAGTTGTCATGTTCAAATAATAATATAATATAATGGTATTGCTATTTGAAGAACTTTATTCTGTAAAACTCAGCATAGGAAAAAAGAATGTACAGTTCACAATGAAAATAATTATTAAAATAATACTGTATGTGCAGACAAAATGCCCATAAAATCTTATGATTATGCAATATTTAGCATGGCAGCATGACCTGAAGCTCTTTCATTCAACTGTTTTTAAAGGTCTTTAAGCAACAGAGAGCCTACCTTACATTTGTAACAAATGCATTTGGTATAATCAGTTTGAAAGTCTTCCTTTCAAAGTAGTATTCAACCTAAATCTCTATTGGTACTCTCACAGACAGAACTTCTTGTCCTATCTTCTGCAGACTTGGATAAAAGATTATTCTTTTTCATATTTTCATCAGTTTTTAAAGTATTTGAATGTTGTTTCTCTCATCAGACACTTCTGAAGAGTAAGGAATCCAAATATTCTCAACATTTCTAAGTAGGTTTCTGTAATTTGCATGAATATTCTGAGTATCAAACTGTCTTCACACTTCTTGTCATGCTTGCCAAAGTTTGTGCCTGCCACAGAAGAGCTCATAGAATAGAATCATAGAATAGTTAGGGTTAGAAATGACCTTAAGATCATCTAGTTCCAAGTTCCCTGCAATGGGCAGGGACATCTCACAATAAACGATATCACCCAAGGCTTCATCCAACCTGGCCTTGAACACTGCCAGGGATGGAGCATTCACAACCTCCTGGGCAACCCATTCCAGTACCTCACCACCCTAACAGTAAAGAATTTCTTCCTCATATCCAGTCTAAACCTCTGCTGTTTAAGTTTCAACCCGTTACCCCTTGTCTTATCACTACAGTCCCTAATGAAGAGTCCCTCACCAGCATCCCTGTAGGTCCCCTTCAGATACTGGAAGGCTGCTATATCAGGTGTCCATGCAACCTTCTCTTCTCCAGGCTGAACAGCCCCAACTTTCTCATCCTGTCTTCATACGGGAGGTGCTCCAGTCCCCTGATCATCCTCCTGGCCCTCCTCTGGACTTGTTCCAACAGTTCTGTGTTGTTTCTATGTTGAGGACACCAGAACTGCACACAGTACTCCAAGTGAGGTCTCACGAGAGCAGAGGAGAGGGGCAGGATCACCTCCTTGGACCTGCTGGTCACGCTCCTCTTGATGCAACCCTGAATACGGCTGGCTTTCTGGGCTGTGAGTGCACACTGCTGGCTCATGTTCATTTTCTCATTGACCAACACCCCCAAGTCCTCCTCTGCAAGGCTGTTTTGAATCTCTTCTCTGCCCAACCTGTAGCTGTGCCTAGGATTGCTCCCACCCAGGTGTAGGACCTTGCACTTGGCATGGTTAAACTTCATGAAGTTGGCATCAGCTGACCTCACAAGTGTGTCAAGGTCCCTCTGAATGGTATTCCTTCCCTCCAGCGTGTCAACAGAGCCACACAGCATAGTGTCATTGGCAAACTTGTGAAGGGGCACACTCAACTCCACTGTCCATGTCACCAACAAAGATGTTAAACAAGACTGGTCCAGACACTGATCCCTAAAGAACACCACTCGTTATTGGTCTCCAGCCAGACATTGAACCATTGACCACAACAATTTGAGTGTGACCATCCAGACAGTTCTTTATCCATCGAGTGGTCCACCTATCAAACTGATGTCTCTCCAATTTAGAGACAAGGATGTCATGTGGGACAGTGTCAAACGCTTTGCACAAGTCCAGGTAGATGACATCAACTGCTCCACCGCTGTCCATCATTTCCGTAGCCCCATCATAGAAGGCCACCAAATTGGTGAGGCAGGATTTCCCCCTAGTGAAGCCATGCTGGCTGTCACCAAGCACCTTGCTGTTTTTCATGTGTTTTAGCATGCCTTCCAGGAGAATCTGCTCCCAGATTTTGCCAGGCACAGAGGTGAGACTGACTGCTCTGGAATTCCCTGGTTTATCCATTTTCCCCTTCTTGAAAATGGGGGTTATATTTCCCTTTTTCCAGTCGTCAGGAACTTCACCTGACTGCCGTGATTTTTCAAATATGATGGACAGTGGCTTAGCAACTTCATTCGCCAGCTCCTTCAGGACCTGTGGAAGGATTTCATCAGGTCCCATGGACTTGTGTACATTCAGGTTCTTAAGATGGTCTCGAACCAGACCCTCTCGTACAGTGAGCCCAAGGTCTAGGTTTTCACAGTCCCTGCGTCCACCCTCCAAGACTTGGGTGGTGCGGTCAGAGCCTTTGCCAGTGAAGACCGAGGCAAACAAGCCATTCAGAACCTCAGCCTTCTCCAAGTCCTGTGTAGCCAGTTCTCCCAAAAGCTTCTGGAGGTTGTCTACATTGTCCTTAGTCTGGTTTTTATCTGCTACATACCTATAAAATCCCTTCCTGATATCTTTAACATCCCTTGCCAAGTTTAGCTCCAATTGGCCCTTAGCTTTCCTAACTTGGTCCCTAACTACCCTGACAACATCCCTGTACTCATCCCAGGCCTAGCTTCCACCTTATATAAACCTCTTTTTTCCTGTGAATTTTTCTCAGCAGCTCCTTATCCATCCAAGGGGGTCTCCTGGCCCTCCTGCTGCACTTCCTTCTAGTAGGGATGCAACACTCCTGAGCTTGTAGCAGGTGATCCTTGAATATTAACCAACAGTCATGGGCCCCCTTACCCTCAAGGGCTATATCCCATGGAACCTTGCTAAGCAGGTTCCTGAAGAGGCCAAAGTCTGCTCTCTTGAACTCCAGGGCAGTGAGCTTACTGCACACTCTTCTCACTGTCCTGAGGACCTCAAATTCGACCATCTCATGATCACTGCATCCAAGACTTCCCTGGAGAGTCTCATTTCCAACGAGCCCTTCCCTGTTGGTGAGCACGAGGTCAAGCAGGGCACCTCTCCTCGTCGGGTCCTTTATTGCTTGCAGAAGGAAGTTGTCTTCCACACAGTAGAGAAACCTCCTGGATTGCTTGTGCCGGGCCGTACCGTTGTCCCAACAGATGTCAGGGTGGTTGAAGTCCCCCATGAGAACAAGGGCCTGCGAGTGTGAGGCTTTTCCTATTTGTCTGTAGAGTTCTTCATCCGCAGGTCCCTCTTGATCAGGTGGTCTGTAACAGATCCCCACAGTAATGTGTCCCATCACCAATTTCCCCTTAACCCTGACCCACTAACTTTCTGTTAACTGATCAGCTGTCCCCAGACAGAGTTCCATACTCTCCAGCCTATCCCTAACATAAAGGGCAACTCCCCCTCCCCTCCTTCCGGCCTGTCTTTTCTAAAAAGCCTGTAACCTTCCATTCCAACACTCCAGTCAAAGGAGCCATCCCACCATGTTTCTGTGATGCCTATTATAGCATAGCCCTGTAGATGTGCCCACATCTCTAATTCCTCTTGTTTATTCCCCATGCTACGGGCATTTGTATAGAGGCATCTGAGCCGAGCTCCAAATGAAGCCAGCTCAGTGGCTGGAGCGGCTAGAATATTACTACATTGCTCTGAGCATTTATTATAGGTGCTGGCAACTGACTGGGTGTGTTGGGATGGAATGATGCTCCCCTCCCCCAACACAACTAGTTTAAAGCATCCTTGACAAGTCTGTCAAGCCTCCCAGCAAAGCCACTCTTCCCTTTCTTTATCAGAGCAGTTCCACCAGCCCCCAGTAGGCCTGGCCTACAGATGTGGGCCCCGTGTCCAAGACACCCAAACTCTTGGCTATGACACCACCCTTTTAACCATATATTAACCTGTCCAATCCTTCTAGTGTTTGTAAGGTCTTCCCCTGTGTCTTGGAGAATTGTTTAAAAGACTATCTGAGCTCCACTTGTTCTTAGGGACTGGCTGAGTCTCTTCACTTTAGCTGTGCACATTGTCTCCCAGTTCTCTGTCAGATAACTCTTTCTGGCAAATTAATGTATTTCATAGCAATATAGCCCAAGAAAAAATTATACTTTGTCTTAACACTATAAATACATGTTGGTGACTCACATTCACAGGAACTAAGCAAAGCATAGAGATTTAACAAGTATTGATTAGGGTATTACATGATCTTCCCACCACAGTTTTCAGGATATGCATCATACTTGTAAGATTGCAAGCACACTATTTGGTCACAATGGCTCTTGTGTGGTGTTGAGATAAAACTTGACTTCCTGTAAGAACAGAAATGCTATTTACTTGCATTGTAACATATGGGACTAGAATACACAGTATAGTTCTCCATAGCACTGAATGTCTCTCGTCCAGTTGTCTCCAGGTCCAGTTGTATTGCTGTTTTGCCTTTCATTCAGTAAAGACTCCCTTTCACTGCCCTTTCTCCTCATGACACACTCTGTCAATTGTCATCTCTCCTCAAATGATGCAAGTGAATCCCTTCATAGGGGACATGAGATAGGGGATTATCCATCACCTTTCATGGCAAAGCTAGAGTCAAATCTGCAGGGCTCAGTAGCAGGTGAAGAGCAGTAGACAACAGCTATGATTTGGGTGAGTGAGAAATGATGTTGAGGAGTATGAGAAACACTGGCAGCTTGTGAGACTCTCTGCAGAGCCCACCACTTCCGTGTAACACCACAGGAGATGCTGTCAGTCAAGCTATCTGAAAAATCTTATCCCTCTTAGATCTTGGAACTCTGCTAAAAGTTGATTTTCTTAGTGTAATCTGTGAGAATGCAGGACCTGAAATTATGATAGTCACATCTGGTAGGGTATCCTAGTTTGGGCTCAGCAGTGTGTGAGAATTAAGCTGGTTTTGTCTGAAGTCAGCAAGCCAATCAAATCTGGTAGGTTTAAATTTAACCTTTAAATTCATAGTTAAGTTGCCAAATGCCCTATCCGAGATTAAAGGTCTCTTTGGGTTAAGTATGTAAACACCTATCATCTGCTTTTTTTGGCACTGTCAAGACAACCTTTATTTTATTATTTTATTTTATTTTAGTTTAGTTTAGTTTAGTTTAGTTTTATTTTATGTCATTTTATTATTTTATTTTACTTTTCCTCTGTAAGTTAATTATCTGTGCTTTGTCCCAGAGATCACAGAATTATGAGGTACTCCCCTTGAGGAATCACCCTGAAATATTTAAAAGCTTTACTTCCTCCCCCCAGAAACCCATGCTACTGTAAGAACACTTCCCATTATATTATTGCTGCAGGTTCTAGATATTTTTTTTTAGGAAGACATTTTATGGCTATTGCTTATTCCTTGTTTCTGAGTCAGATGCAAGCTAAAACAAACATTTTTAATTAGTTTTAACTTTTGTTGACATGCAGGACATATATAAAAAATGAAAATAATGGCTGTGTTCATTATTTGTGCTAATAATTGGATATGATTAGAGACATTTGGCTGAAGAACAGGTGTCTCTCCTTTGGGAAAGGAAAACTATCTAGACATTTGTTTAAAAGACCAAGATAGGGTTTGGCAACCATTTCTGTGTGCCCAAAGTTTAAGTTTTTCATCTCCTTATCTCTTTGTTTTCTGAATGAATTAGACTTCTTCAGTGAGCCTTGTAGCAGGACATACCTAAGACAGTGGAAAGAAATAAGTAGGATGATAAATAACTTTTGTGTGACATTATCCAAAGCTCACAGTCCTGAGAGCATGTGCAGTCACTCCCAAGTTGTCACTGCCAACCTGCAAACACAGATGGTTGATGACAAATACAATGATTTTATTTTAAAATATCAGGTCTTCTCAAATGGGTATGCAAATTAATATATGACACAATTCTTTAAAAGTCTGATAAACAACTAACTAACATTCGCATCATTAAATTTTACATATTTAATCCCATTTTTTCCTTAGGGAAAAACCTTTCCCTTGTCTTGTTGTCTTCTGATTGTTCTGAAGTGTTGTCTTAAAAAAAAAAATCTATTTTGTTAACACTATACTTTTCTTCAGTTGTATTCTAACAATGCAGTCCTTATTCAGGGACACTGCAATGACATCTAAAGCATTTTTTTTTCCATGGCAGAAGTGTTGTTTCCAACATCTACAAGGAGGAATGGGATTAAAGTTAAATGGAGGAACTTCAGAAGTTCTTTACTGTGAGGATGGTGAGGCACGGGAAAGGGTTGTCCAGGAGGCTCTGAATACTCCATCCCTGGCGGTGTTCAAGGTCAGATTGTACAGAGCCTTGGGCAACATGGTCTAGTGTGAGCTGTCCCAGCCCATGGTAGGGGGGTTGGAACTAGATGATCTTAAGGTCCTTTCCAACCTAACCATTCCGTGGTTCTATGATTCTGTGAACCTGAACTGGTCTAGTGAAATACTGAAGTATCTTTCACTTCAGTAATAGCTTCACTTTGCATACTGGCCACCACATTTAATGGAAAATATTCATGGTATAGCAGTATCCTCGCTTAGGATCCAAGCTACGTAGTCATATTATTTATTTTGTAAGGTGTCAGTTTGTTCTCTGACAAATCATGAGATATAGCAGGGCATCTTGTGATACTGCCTACATTGTAGAAAAATAACTCATTAACAGCAGATATTCAAATTGCCCAAACTCTATCTTGATGTAATACAGAGCAAGTTAATTTTGAACTAGTTCAGAAAACAGTTCTAGTCAAAGTTTCTGAGTTGGTATTTTTGCTCTACTTTTTTCCTGTTTTCACTAAACTTAAATCATGGATATAGTAAAAAAACTCAAAAAAAAAAACAACCAACAAAAATAACCTAGTCAGCATTTTGAATGCTTGGCTTGTCTCTGCTATCTTGCTTTAGGCACTAGCTGAAAAATTAAAGCACAAGGTCTCCTGAGGAATCTGGGTTTGTAATAATTTCTTGCAGGTTCTTGCATAGGTAATAGGAGTTTTAAAGAGAATATTGAAATATCTTCAGGAACCTGGTCTCCTAAAACATAGAAAAAAATAGGAATTATTACCAGTAGAGGGCCTACTAAAGAGAGTGTGTCTTCTCTAAAATCTTACAAAAAATACTTTGGCATATTTAAAGTGCAACTAAACCACTATGTTTGGTGGGGTTTTTTGTTCGGTTGGGTTTTATTTATAAGTTTGGTTTTGCTTTCTATGTTTGTATTAGTTTGAGTCAGCAACCCAACAGCTAATCTTATTTTTCATATACGATTTTAATCATATTGAACACACAAGGTCTCTTCAAGACAAAGTTTAAAAGAAAAGAACAGCCACTTACAACTTTTCACTTGAATAAAGATGTCAGGATGGATCCTCCTGTGTTAACCTTCTCCCTCCTCAAGTCCCTCTGAAATTTGTTCCAGAAAATACAGTTTTTGCAAGAGGAGCTATGTAAACAATCATAATATATGATAGTATTCTTTTAAAGACAAATTTCATACTGGTCAAACATTACTGTTCTAAAGTGCATTGATGAATTTAAAAGAAAGGATGATTTTGGCTTAAGCTGTTATGTTAACCACACTTATTTACTTTCTAGATCATCTGTTGCCCTCTGCGACTTAAGATTCTCTTAACTGATCAGTGTTTACAGGTATCTGTTGCTCAACAGATGTCTTTGATGCAAAGGTCTCCCCTGAGTACAGTATTTGATTGCATGTGTAACCATTCCCAATTGCAGAAGTATACTTGCTCTGAAATATGAGGCAAATTAACACTAACTCCACCTGCAAACAAAAAAGCATTACACTTGTTCTGTACGAAACGTTCAAGTTAACCAAAAGACATGAGTAAGGATGAGTAACATACAAGATTATTTTTTCTGGTAAATATTTCAGAAGATCATATTTCTAAGGAATAAGAAATTAGATGTTTCTCTCAATTGTAATATTTTTTATATTTTTTACTAGAAAAAGACTACCCCATGGAATGAAAGACCAACAACACAAGCATGAAACATCAGTCTTGTATGTATAGGCTTTACACAGTGAAGAACCTTCAGTTTGTTTCTTCAGGTCCCAGAGAAATAGATACTAACCTCAACCTCACTAGTAAATTTAATTTTGAGTTTCTTCAACATTTACTAGCCCAAAGAAATAAATTAGTGTTTTTTTCCATTCCAAATAAAAAATAAAATAACATCTCTTTTTCCCACTAAATGAAAGAAAGGGAGAACTACAACTAATGGATTGTATTACAATTGATTTATGAGGTTCTAATTTCATGTAAACACAAAATACAAAAAGGTGAAAAACCTATGCAGTTTTCCAGCTGTTATTCATCCAGTTAACCCAACTGACTGTGAATTTGCTGGTAGCTGAGATTTGAAGTGGTACAAAACCAGAGCACAACATATTATTTTAATAAAAAGAGATGTGTGAAAAGAATCATAGCCTTGTCAAGAAGGTAATAGTAAATTATATCCCAGCCATGGTTAAGAGAAGATATAACAAACATGCTAGGCATGGTTTGCAAAACCTGCTAAAGGTCTGCAATTTGATATTTCTATGTGAAAACTGTAAAAGACTACAAATGCCCATTATTCAGGCATAACCAATACAGCTTCAACACGATATTTATGGACTCTTGAGTTTTGTGAATGTGGGCAAGCCTTTGACTGGCTTCTGCTTGTTTTCAATAATTGCAACAGCCAGTTCTTTCTCTGACATATATTTATACTAATGGAATTTTCCTAAATATGTGGGAACAGAATAGAAATGCCTAAATGAAAAATAAGGGATATTGTTACCTTATTTTGATTTTTTTTAATTAGTTTAGGAATCTAAGTAATTCCTTTTCAGAAATGCTGAATATTGAACCATAACGCTAAAGCATTGTTACAAATGCTTCCTGTAACTAGTTAAAATTCAAAGTAAGAACAGAGAGATTCAATTGACTTTTTTAAGATGTCTGTTTGTCTTTTTGCTCAGTTTGTTTGGTGAGGTTGTGCCTTCAGCCTTTAAAGTAGCACCCCCTCTCTTTAAAAGTAGCACTCTCCCTCTCTTTAAAAATTATAATTCTGAAAATGCATCTTTTCATATTCATTCTGTTATCCTTTGTAAAAGAACATAGATTTAGACAAGCTCTTGAAAGTAAAAATAACAAGAGCTCTCCTCCAGACTACGCCCAGGAAAAGACTGCATACTTAGGTTATCTATTGACAGTCACAAAAAACAAATCTGCCTCCAGCTGTTCTGTATGCAGCTCTGTTTTATTCTTAGAAAACTGAATTATGGCAGATATTGAGAATGCTAACCTTTAACTAAAATATTAGGAACAAGCAGCTTACTGGAACACATTTAGTTGCAAGTGGATTTTTATAAGTGCTTATATTTGATATATTTTAATATCTTAGACTGTCACACCCTCTTTAAATGATTATTCTGAAACATTCACTTTTATGTTAGCCGTGACCTACTTTCTATTAAGATGGTATAAATATGTGGCACTTATTTCACAAGCCTGATTCTCACAGAATAATAGACATTATCTAGATGCTTTCAGTAAAGCTTTTCCTCTTTCTGCCTAGGTAACTACAAGATTTTATTATATTTTTTTTGGAGAGAAGAGTGGGGAGAGCAAGGACTTGCTAAAGAATTTGTGCTGTCCTTCAGTGAGATAATTGATCTCTAAAATTCTTCTCTTTCTTGGTTGGATCACTAAACATCTTCTGCAGCAGAAGAAAAGGGAAAAAAAAACCAGAATCAACAGTATGCCACACATAGCGTAAATGAGAAAGTAAATAATAAAACCATAGCAACTGCTACCATATGGATGAGAAACACATTACAGAACTCAAAATCACTCTTATTAGTAAGGAAATACAGGAGTCTTGACATTTGAAACAGTGACTATATGTCATATCCAGGTTTGCTTTGTGAAGAAGTGGTGTATAGTGTTGATCTTAAGATGGTGGACAAGGGTATAATAACTAAAACTTCTGTATAGGGTTAGCACTTTGCTTTGTCAATTGCTGATCAAATACATAGTGTGTTCATTGTCCCAAAGACCTGCTGATATGCTCTTATCTAAGTATAAGTTTGCAGTTAAGTTGAGAACAGAATTTGGTAGACTGAGCTAAGTAAAATTTCTGTATAGAAAGCTCAGCAGGTTCAAGCCAAATCAAACAGTCATTCATTAACTGAAGCTATGTCATTTAGTTACTGAATTTTCAGGTTTTCTTTTCTTTTTCCCAGCGCTGAAATAAGACTCATGATGATCTGTCTTCCTTGGCTGCCTTTGTTCATATTCTGGCGTCACTTCTAATGAGCACTTCTGCTAAAAATGAATTCTTGCTTCTTGAGTATGCCTTATATCAGCTACAGATTCTCCTCTCCTGCCTAATCCTTCATATAATGTCTACTGTCATGCTCCATTCCTGGATGCTTTTTCTGAGCTGGGAGCACAGCCACAAATCAAGCCTCAGCAATCAAGGTAGTGGCCATGAATAATAAATGAGGTTGCAGTATGACCTAAAGCATACTGAATAATGTTTTTGGATTAGAAGATCCTCCTGGATTATGACTGCTTTAAAAGTAGACTGACTTTCTGAACAACCAGGAACTGCCTTCAACAAGACCCAATACTGGGTAAATAACAATTGTAATTTTACCTGAATTTTTATCAGGTGAATGTTCAGTTAGTTTCATTAGCTTTTTAGTCCTCACAGCATCAGTCATTGATGATTTAGAAGCATTAAGGTGAGGGCAGAAGAGAGAAAAAGACAAGTAAAACAAGTAATAAAAAACAACCATCAATTGGCCCAATTCAAACTAGTTTGTTCTTTTCAGTGGATAGGGACTGTTAATTTCACGGTTGCTTTGAGAGTTGTTCTTTTTTTTTAGTTTACAGCAGAAAAAGTACCATCAATACTATGACTTTTCCTGTAAGAAGCAAGATTTAAGAAACATACAGAGAGTGGCATATTTGATCTATTCACCAAAACTACAAACACACAAATCTCTAGGTATGTATTTTCCAGAGGGTTTTTGATTGAGACAGTTACATAATTTCAAACAGACATGAGAGAATTTTTAAAAGCAAGAAGGCTTTATTTATACATTATTTTAAATCCACAGACGACGTGTCAGAATAAAGGGAAGAAATGCTAACTTAAAAATACTATCTATTTGATGTATTTTGGATTGGAAATGAAGAAAACTTTTTTTATGCCATTAGTTATTATAAAAGATTAATCTGTAGACAAATTTTCTGTTTTCTTAATTGATGATAACTGTAGGGGTTTTATTTTTTTTTTAATTTTACATGAGGAGTGGATCTGTAAAGTTATTGATCTTGAAACGCTTAGCTTGCAGTAGCTGTGTTAGTGAGACACTAGGCAAAGATCACAAGAAAATCTGTTCCTTTAGATGGTGGCACAAAAGGTTATAAAGAAATTGCAAACGACTGTGAAGCTTTTTGACAGATAGTCCTGTGTTCCTTTCTTTCACTGTGGTCTAAAACTAGATTGTATATTATTCTTTCCTAGCAATTTTTATACCCATTCTCACTGGATTTCATTTCATGATGACTTAAGGCTCACTTTTATGCATCCTCAATTGAAGACAAATAAACAGAGTGCAGTAGTATTTTTCGTACTTCTCTCTGATCTCACATGATGCCTACACTGTTTCTTATTTTCTCTGTCCTTTCTTCCCTCTCTCCCTCTTTTTAGATGATCTAAGATTCCAGCAGTTAAAGAAAAATACTCATAAGTGAAACCTCTTCAGCAATGGGCAAGGTTTCCTTGCTCATGTCATGGCAATAGTGAGATTGCATAGGCTTAGTTCAAAGTGCTCCATACATGTAATAAAATCCTTATCCCCTGTTTTAGGTAGGTAGAGATCAGAAAAGCACAGAACACAGACATTCAAAACATGGGGCACTAGAAGTGTATGAGAATCCTAGTTCAAGGGAAATTAATTTCAACAGATGCATTACTGTTTACTCTCACAATTTTTAGTCCAGGAGTTACCTTGAAAAAGAGACAAGAAGATACAAGTTCCTGCTGGGTCATGTGACGATATTTTTTTTGCATTGTACTAATAATAAAGAATTCAACTTATTTTTACAGCCCTTTTAGCATGAGCCATAAATTTAAGGAATACATTGTGCCATAAAATTTTTCTTCCTAAGAGTTTAAATAGGGCTACATTTCATGATATATACATCTATGTAGGCAAAAGAAGTTTTACTGAAGGAGGTGTTTCAGCAGAAGAGAGGGTATTTCAACAAAGAGTGTCAGGAGCAGCTGAAACAAAGAGGGTCTTTTTTCATCCAGGAGAAAGTCTGCTAAGAAAAGATGTGTGATTCACTAAAAAACAGTGTTCAGATAGCATCAGAACAGAGAAGGAGATATGGGCCCAATCCTAGTGTGACTGAAGAGGCTAAGTAGCTATCGATTTAAGCTTAGAGTAAGGTCAAGATCTTCATAGAGTAAGA
The DNA here is from genome assembly GCF_012275295.1 of Melopsittacus undulatus. Lineage (NCBI taxonomy): Eukaryota > Metazoa > Chordata > Aves > Psittaciformes > Psittaculidae > Melopsittacus > Melopsittacus undulatus. The sequence continues at coordinate 98,435,540 of NC_047528.1, forward strand.
ATGCATTTTGCTGAACTTCTGGCTTCTTGAATCAGTACAACCAGGAAAGCAAAGAAGAAAAAAGCTCTCCATCATGCAATACAAAGTAATTTGCTATGAGGGTGAGGACAAATGGATACCATATGAACTCCTTTATATTGATGAAGCTTTCAGGAGCTACTGAAGGAACTTTGTTATAGTAGAACTGAGCCTTGAATCAGCTCTAATTTTGATTCTTATTAACACCTTATAAAAATAAAATAGATTAGAAAGATATTGGAGAAACTAAACAGAAAAAAATTCCAGTGAACCAGCATATTTTTCTAACAGCAGATTTGCTCAGGAATTCAAGCAATCTCTATTCTCGAAATACCTGAGCTGTTTTCTACAAGTGCATTTTTTTTGTTGTTACAGAAATGAATAATATATTTGCCTTGTCAGAAGCATGGCAACTGGAATTCACTAAAAAAAAAAAAGAAAATTGGTTAAAACTTTATATTGAAGGAGATATTTTACACACTTGGAGTGGTATCTGAGCTAAAAAATACTTGGAAATTAAATAGATCAACTATGTAAACATTTAGTTAGCTTTATTTACAGCTGTATTACAGTATGAGAACTATTACTGGTCTTCTCTGAGTAGTATAGACAGTAAATCATTTAGGACATAACAAGCAAAGAGGCAGTGTAATTTTCTAACATGCCTAAGTCTGCACAATAACTGATGCAAATTATGCAGGAGTCCACATTTGCCCAAATGCAACGATCTTTTGAAATAATGTTACAGGCAGCTCATTTTGCAGAGCAAGGACTTGGCTTTTACTTATTAAAAGCACTCCATTGACAGTTGTAAGGCAAGACTTTGGCCCTTAGAGACAATTGTATTGAAAATTACTTGGAAATGGAGTCTTGGAAACATATTGTTCTTTCCTGAAATCAGGCAGATGTCTTTTATTATCATATATAAAAGCAGGAACAAACCTTCATATTTCATCTTTTCTTTCAGCTTGATAATTTCACTTAAATGGGATACATGATCAATATTTTCATTGTTCATTTTGTGTTAAGTCAAATTAAAAGCAAACAGACTAGTGTATAGCATCAGTTTCGTGCAAGAGCAGCCTGCAAGCATTTTTGTAGCTACAGCAAGAACCCAGTCAGAACAGATGACTGGATTTGTGGTTTGCAAACGTCTCTGTCCAAGACTTAAAAAATATACCTATAATTTTAATGATCACCAGGCCACATTCCACTTGATCTGAGAACTCTAACAAATCACTGTAATTGTTTGGATTAGTTCTAACTCATATCTGAATTAGTTAACACTGTCAGTAATTACCTTAATTTGCTGCATTTCCTATTTGATTGCAACCATCTAAAATTTCTTTTAAATCTTGTATCTTTTTCTTTGACTTTTGTTTTTTACTTTCTCTTTGAAGATACTTCTTTCTGCAGCCCCATCATTCAGAGTATCTTCTCTTCCCTCACCATTTTTCTCATGCTACAATAACAATGCTTCACTCTTCTCTGCTATTCCATGGCAGGGGGATTGGAACTGGATGATCTTGAGGTCCTTTCCAGCCCTAACTATTCTATGATTCTATGATTTCCATTTTTTCACTGTGCCTAGTTAACTTGGCTGGGTATTTCCTGCTAAGATTACTACCCACTGTCACTACATAGCTGACTCATTGTTCAGTGTTGAGCTACCTTCACTGAGAAAAAAAATCCTGTGTTTAATCAGAATTTCTTGCATTGCATGTTGTGCCTGTTACCTTTCTTCCTTTCAATATGCATTTCTGAGAAATGTCTGGCACCATCTTTCTATATCCTCCCACTGGGTATCTGAAGAGCTATTTGATCAAAATTAGCTAATGCCAGTAGCAACAGATATTATCAAAGAACTGCTTGTTAGCTATTTGCAGAAGTGCCTTCAGGAATTTGGGGGAATATAAATCAATAAAATATGTATAGAAGTAATCTTGCCAATGCTTGAATGTATTTTTCCCATAATGTTTGGAAAAATGCATTTGAATGCTTTGTTTAAATTACTTGCTCCATGCATTTTGTAAGCATTTCTGTAGGATTGCTGCTTTTACAGCAGGAAGAGATGATACGTTAACAGCTTACAGCTGCTGAATGTTAGTGCTCATCCTAAACACAATTTTAGAATTTCAACATTGAAATGAAAACAAAGTTTAAGAAGTGGAATGTGAATGACAAGCAGTCCTTTAGATATGTATATCACAACTTAAACAGCTTGTAATATTTTGCAATTCATTCTGTTTCAAGGCCAACTTGTTTTACATGATTTGTGATTTTCCTCCTCCTGTTCTATCACATAGCTCCCCAGGTTCTTCAAGGTGAACACTGGACTAGAGTATGTCCAGGAATGTTGCTCCCTAGGGTACTTGTGAGATGACTGGTCCTGTGAAGTATAAAGCTTACCTATGAGGAATATGTTTCTATCTGAACAAAAATACTGGGTTTTGTTAGCTTAGTTAATGCATCAAGGGATATGTCTGAAGCTTTCATGTTGTCCTCTCTCTTTTCCCAGGTAAGTAGAAAAATGGATCTTCAAAATTTCTTAGTAGTGATTCACAACTTTAGCTTAGACTTGTTCTTGGATGGTGGAATATGTTCACCTTCAGGAATTTAGCTAGGCTGAGTTTTGATACAATAACATATAAAAAGAACAAAAATGCATTTTCAGTTATAAGGAGCATAATTTAAAGATATTAAAGACATTATTTCCAGTATCATTACTAATATCTAGAAATTCGTATATGTATAAATTGAGTATAATATCTAGTCGATCAAACTAGGCTTGCTTGGTTTGATTTTACTCGAATAAAATATTATCAGATACGGACGAGACTATTTCTAAGAAGACCTTAATTGTCATTTGCATGTTCTTGGCATTTTTTTATGCTGTGGTCACTAATTTCAGCAATTTTAATTTGAGTAAAGATTAATTTTTGTTGTTTTGCACAATAATGGGTTAGCATCAGACTGGATTAATATTGTGCAGTGGTTTAAAAGTTGATATGCTCTATGATGCCACATTATCTAGCTTTCTAGATTACTGCGAGATGGGTCTTAGTCTTTCACAGTGGATTTTGCACTCTTGTATTTGTTCCTTTTGCTTTAATTCTCTTAAATCTTTATATGTCCATTATCATAGAAATATTTATGAAGAATGTATATATATCTTCTACAATTTTGTATTTTTTTTCCTTCTAACTTTCTAGTTTTTAAGACTTTCTGAAATGCTTCTGATTTGATAATTTTCTACCACAGACCAAACTTATGCTGAGCAGTGGAAGCCTTCTCAAATATGAAAAATCTCATGTGATCAAACTTGCAAAATATGTGACTTTGTTTAAAATGCAGTATGTACAATAGGTTTGCTTACCAAGTATAAACTTGGTTAGATGAGAACTGCCCCCACTTTACTATGTCAAATAAAGGGAAGCGAATATAGCTGAGGACAATTAGGAACAAGAAATACGACAGTGTAAAGGTTGTTATAGTACGAAATAGCATTTCCTTCCATTAGGAAATGCGGTCTGCTTTCTGAGACACCTCTGGTCTGGCTAAGCAAATATGTCAAGGAATATTTAATTTTTCTTCAGTATTTATATTGTCATGGTCCAAATAATTAAATAATATAGAACCCTAGAGGTGATGGCATTTTCACAGTGTGATGAGAAAGATGACCAGCTATGTCTCCTTTAAGCTATATTGTAGAATCACAGAACAACTGAGGTTGGAAAGGACCTGTGAAGGTCCCTGTTCAAATAGGGCCACCTAGACCCAGTTGCCCAGGATAGTGTCCAGGCAGGAGTCCAACACCTGTAAGGAAGAAGACTTCACAACCTCACTCATAATAAGAATTTCCTGATTTTCAGAGGGAACCTCCCATGTTTCAGTCTGTGCCTGTTGTCTTGTCTTGCCACTGAGCACCACAGAAAAAGCTTGGCTTTGTTCTTTTTGCGCTCTCCCGTCAGGTTTTTATATACATTGATAGGATCCCTTTTGAACCTTCTCTATTTTAGGTGTGAGTTAACAGATACCTAAAAAAAATGGTTATGCTAATTAGTAGTTTTATCTTCCCTTTTTTTTTTTTTGAGTTCATGTTAATTCTGTCTATGTTAGTCACTACATGACTGAAGACTGACAGGGAAAAGTGTAATACTTCTAAGCTACTATCAGATAATTGATACCTACGTCTTCTATGTTTGCCTGAAAGTGCTAATGAGGACTGAGCATCAATTGCCATACTGAGTCTTGTATGTGAACTCCTAAATGGTCAACATCTGGGTGGTCTGGGTTTCTTACTATAAGTATGTGATTATCAGAATAGTACAAAGTTGAACAATAACAATACTAGGCAGCCTGGGATTATGAGTTCTACATGGATATTAAATTTTCTTTTAAATGGAAGTTTTCTTGATAACAGCAGTAGTGCAATTTACTACTTCCATTTCTGTAAACTGTTTGGTTTGCTACAGCATGATATTTTGATTAGGAAGCTAGATGATGCAAAATCAATAAAAGAGTTCATATCGATTAAACACTTGCCTTTCTTGCTGGTGTTTGTGAGGTTTTTAAGGACCAATTCTTGACTTTTTTTATTTAATATTGTTATCAATGACTTGGAGGAAAACAAAACTCTTATTGATTGAATTTATAGCATATGCACACACATACACATGAAGGAATGTCAAAGAAGTAGTATTCAGCAGGGAAGTGTAGGTTGTTTAAGTATAACATAAATATGCAATTTGCAATTCAGCATAGCCAAGTCACATCTTGGTCTAGGAACGTGTGAACAGAAGCCATGCTTTGATGCTACAAATGCTGTCTTAAAGAGCAGCTGCTCTTAAAAAGGCACAGAAAGTCACACTAAGTATCAACATTCAATACAATTCCACATCAAAAAGGTAAATGTGAGACATAGACATAATATTGAGTAAAGATAAATTATGCCTTCTCTGTACTTTTCCCTGTGGGGCTGTTGCTTCCAGTTCTGAAATCCATAATTCAGAGAGGCCATTGATAAATTAGGCAGGATTAAGTGAAAACAAAATTATTAAAGGACTGCGAGGGATTCAGGGAGCTCAAATTATGAATCTAGCAAAGGTAAGGTTAAGAACTGTGTCTATAGCACTCATAATTTTTCACAGCTGGATGCTGATCCGAGTAGACCTTTGTGCTTTCAAGCTTTCCTTGTTCTGTGAAAGGATGTCCTGCCAATTCATTGTCCTTGATAAAATGCCTGGTTCAGGCTTTGGTGTCCCTTTTCCCTTTCCAGCTGTGGCACCTCGTAAGCTAAACTGCCCTTGGCTCCAGAATCATCCCTGACAACCTTAGCTATACCTTCCACTGTAATCCACAAAAGTTGTTTACATGGGTTTGAAATAACCAAAATATGTTGCAGCAGGCTTACAGAGGTGTTGGGCAGAGTAATTTTGCTTTAGTTACTGCTCAGAATGACAGTTCTCAGCAAAACATTAAAAATCAGGGTGGGTGGGATTGTTCTGTTTGCTTGGGCTTTTTCGTGTGGCTCTTGGGTTTTGTGGTTTGATTTTTGTGTCGTTATTGTGGGGGTTATTTTTTGTTTTCTCGCCTTTCTTAGAGTTCACTGGGTGCTGGCCAGTGTTACTAGAATCTCTTTCAAGCATAGAATCTTTTCTAAAATGAGTGATCTGGTTATCCATGTCTTTTGACTTGTGTGTGCTGTCCTTCTACTCATTCCCTCCTATTTTAGTCTAGCAGAGCTGTACCTTTTTTATTTTTTTTTTTGCTTATCTCTGCTCTTTAGGGGTGATTGGGAATTTTGCAGGGAAGTGCAAACTCATGACACACTTTAAAGTTTTGATGCATACAGCCATTAACTCCCTTCACAAAACTACTCAATGACAACGTAGAAATGGCAAGATCACAGAGCAGTGCAAGGGTTTATGTTTTAAGTGGAGCCATCCCCAAACACAAAACCAAACACAAACCTGCACATGTTGCATCTCCCAAGGAGGGGATTCCTTGGTTTTTGCTGGTACCATTTCCCACTGTTTGGCTTATCAGGGCTGGGGTTGTCCTGTGAGGCTCCTTACAGGTCTGGTGTCCCACAAGAGCTCCCTGCACAAACCCAGTGGTTTTGGGTGATGTTGCCGCTCTCCTGCTCTGGGACATCCCTGCACATTCCTTCATGATGCCCTTCGTTCTCTGGATTGTCCTAGCCAAATGGGATCAATCTGGCTAATCACTAGGTGCCGTTTCTGGGTATATATTTGGTGGCTTTTCCCTAGTGTTATATAAACAGTGAGACAATTTTGTCACATTCAGTCACGTGGTGTTGTCAAGCAGGCAGTTATTCCAAGTATATGTGGGGATGGAAATCTCCAAAGTGAGAACCTAATATAGAAAAAGAGTTACTTCCTGATCATCAGACTGACCAATGAGATCAATAGGTTTTTTGGGCTAGTAGATCCGCTATTAATTTGACAGTTTGCATGGATATTCTCGACTCATCTCTGTTAGAATGTTTCCACTGTAAAATAACATTTTCTTAATATGTTTAGTTTAGTTCTCATTTTCCTAATATGTTTAGTTTAGTTCTGTGCCATTTCCTCTCAGAATTTCTCCTCAAAATTGAGATATAAAGTTAGTAAAGCAGAAAAGCCCAGTAATGTTGTAAAATTTGCCCATAAAGATTCCACAGCAAACCCCAGAATTTATGAACTCCACATAGATTCCTTCACTTGTTAAGTGCAATTTGATTGCAGTTGGTAGGAAATCATATAAATAATAAAAATTTATTGGGAGAATTCTCAAACATAGCAGGAAATTGCATAATGAATTACAGCGTATGTAAGTTGTAGATAGACATATTCTGATTAGAAAGAATTCACATATAAAATACTAGAACAATTTATATTGTAGTTCAACCACAGAAGTTAATTCGAGGAAGTTGTATGACCTATATAATAGAAGTAGTCAGATGATATGATCAGAATGGTCTCCCCTCTGGCCTGAAAAGTCCATGAATCAATTAGCTAAATGAAAGAGAAATTGGAATTTTTTGTCATATTCCCTGTTTCATCAATAATGTCAAGTACAATTTACCCACAACTGATGTTTTACTAACCCTAGTGTCAGCAGAAATGATCATGACAGTTACCTACCCATTGCTTTCCCTCTCTCCTACTCCAATTTGCCTCTATATCCCTGAGATCTGTAACAAGAAACATTCAGTTTTGAAGAGATAACGAGATTGTAACTTACATGTAATAAATATCAATCTAATTTTAAGAAGTAAACTTTTCTTTGCTATTTTGAAAGCATTTGTAAGTATGTTAGAATCTTTTGCATTGGTTTTCAGCCTTTTCCTTGTGCGTTGTGAAGGCCTCTGGGAAAACAGAGGCCGAAATGCAATAGTTTGATAACATATTAGTAAAAAGAACAAGAATACCTTAGCAAGCATTTAAACTAAACTCGAAGTCATGCGTTATAGTGACCATAATGAAGAGGTTTTTTACTTAGCTCTTTTGCAAGTTCATAGCATTCTGTGGGTTGGGTTTGGGTAACAAATGTGAAATTGGTCCCTTTGTATATTTAACAAGTGGGAATTAAGATCTCTGGTTCTATCTGTGTATCTATATCTGGTTCCATTTAGTCAAACACTTTAAACAATTTTTAGATTTCTGTGGCTTCTCATGCTTATTGCAGAGTAAAATCATCCTTGCTTTTTTCATTATGCACATCAAATCCCTATTTCAAAGAGACCAAAGGAAATAATCTGCAATTTCTGCAGAGCATATCTCTGTAACTTTATTATTCTGGGCCTCCGTTGTGTTCAGAGGGCCTCTGTTGATTTAAAGCCCATAACTGCCTTCAGCCAAGTGCTCTAGGGCCTCACTGGCCTCACTGTTGAAAAACTGCACTCAGTCTAACTTTGCATATCCTACATAATCTCACTTTAGTTCTTTTCTCCATTAATATGGAAAGCAGATTATGCTTCCCCTCTTCACAACAGTATTTAAGTATATGAAGATTGTTATCTCCCTCTTCACTCTCTCTTTAATTAGACTAACCAATCACTATTCATTCATTTTTCTTTATAACTCATAATTTGCAAATCTCTCACTTTTCTGATTGCACTCACTTGGGCTCTTTTTAGTTGGCCTATATCTTTTTTGAAGTGATATGAGAGGCTTATACTCTTGTTTCTATATCCTATAAGTGAATCACAACTTCTTAAATTCTTGTGCAAAATTTATTTAAGCCCATGAGGCGCTTCCATTTGCTTTTATAAATGATTAAAAACTGCTATAGCACACTTGTTTTGTAAATAAAACTCCTAGATTTCCAACTAAATGCAGCAAGAGAAACTGTTTTATTGAACTTCATGGTGAAATAGATTCCAGTATCTTGAAGCATACATTGTCTTGCACAACAGCAAAATAGTTACAGAAACTTTCTATAATTAGAGGAGTTCAAGTTAAAACTATTAATAATGCATATTGCTCTGTTCCCAGCTGAATTACCTTTTTCCTATGATATTTCTATTTTGATCAGATCAAATTCAACTATTCTATATCATCAATTCAAAGAAAAAAAAAGATAGACATGCAGAATTCTTGTGTAAGAATTAAAATATTCTTGTAAAAAGAATATTTAATTTTGTTTCTTTTCTTGTGTTACTCTTAATTTTACACATCCTTCATTAAATTAATCATTAGGAGTATTATATTATAACACAAAATAGGTTGGACTAAGAACTGTATTTTATTTCTGTGTTAAAATTAAAGGAATCTGTAATTTGCTACTTTTCCAAGTATCTCATATTTTCAGAGCTTCTCCTCCTTTTTCTAATAACTAAAGAATTTGACATGCTGAAAGCAATCAAATCTGTCATCCTGTGATTTTGACATCAAGCCATTGTAATATTGAAAAATGCCATAAAATAAATTACAATAAAAAGGCTAAACTGAAATGTCATTGACAACCTTTTTGAAAGAAAAATTATTCTTTAAATTATTCCATATCTCTAAGATATGTTGCCAGTGGTATTTTTTAAAACAGCATTCCTCCCTGTGCAATATTTAAATATTCACTCATTTTTGGGTTTCACACGTGTTCAGGGCAACTAGACTCACATCTCTAAAACTTTGAAGTTTGGACTTGCTCTATTCAACGAATCGCTTGGGGTGGGCTGCAGGACCTCCTCACCCTCATGCCAGGAGTAGCAACAGCAGGAGGGAGGGTCATTCTTTGACCAGATATTTATTTATATTATACTGTAGATTTTTTTTTGCCAAAACCAATATCTACTCATCCATGTCTTGATATAAGATCCAAGAACTGAAGAGATGCTGCATCAACCTTCTAGGAATAAATGCTGCTCCAGAATGCAAATGCCAAACAGGAGTCTGCTAAAGTAATTTCCCAGAGAAAGCAAGAGAACTGACAAATTTACCTCCTGCATTACAAAGCTTTTACTTCTGCTTGTCTTTAGCTGTTGTATGATTGGCAATAGCTCCTTTGCCGTTTTAAAACTTTGGTGTTTCATCTGACAGTAACTGATCACAGCTTTCCAACACGTGTTTCTTTCCCTAAGCTGTTTCCATACAAAATCATGTTTTGGGGATAGGAATCAGAAAAGTGTTTATAGCTATTATTTCCTTCAGTAAATACCCAAAAAAGTGTTTGACACCTGCTAGACATTTTACTTAGAAGTAAAATCATACATTCAAATTAAATTTTACAGCTTGATGAAAAGATTTACAAAGAATATTTTTTTCCTGACAATTAAATTATTTAATGATAAATAAAGTTAATAATGATATAACTAAAGTGTGTAGCAAATCCAAGGAATTAAATGAAACCTATGAAGAACCTTATCTTATTCAGTTACTCAGTTAAAAGAAATCCAAGCTTTTTTTTTTCTTTCATTTCTAAGTTTCCATAAAGAATAATCTAATCTAACTCAACTCAATGCCTAAAATCTCATTGCTGCTAGTAGAACCAAGTCTTTAGACCTTTATTTTGTAAATGTTTTCCAGAAAACATTCAGGAGTTAAGAGACTTAAGCATGTTTACATAATTTTAAAACTTCTTGCCACTTTTATTTTTTTTTTTAAGGTAATAAAAAAGAATCCAACCTTTTCTAATTTTTCAACGCATCGAAGGGCACACATTGACTTAGATCAGTGTTCTGGTTGTTTTTGCTTTTCAAATCTCTGTGGGGATCATTTTAGTCAATTGTTAAAAATGATTAAATCACAGAATCTTAGCATACTGATATGTGTTAAATTAGAAAGAAGAACAAAGCTTTACTTGTTAAACAGATAACCTGTGAGCTGTGTGACACTCTTTTATTTATGGACTTTGTTGTTCACAATTTGACTCTCTACAATACAGAAAGGGTTTTCTCTAAAGACTAAATTTCAAAGGCTTATGTATCTGTGACTGAAGAAAAGCATTTCTTCTCTCCAGGTACACATTCCTGAGGAAGATTAATAAAGCTAGAGAAAAGATCCTCTTCTTAGATCACTCTCTAGGCATCCTATGTGTGCATCACAGTGTTGTGCATCAGAGGAATGAGAGGGAAATAAAATCCTGTCCCTTGAAATCAATGTAGAAACTGTAGCTGTCCAGAGTCTTGAGAGATATAAATAGATGTGCTTATTTTTGCTGGAGTTAGTAGCACTGTGCTACTTAAGGCCCGATGTGGATCTGATCTCATAGTGTTGAAATAATAACAGCTCTGGTTACTGAAGTTAAGGGAAGCCTGAAGAACCATCCACAGAAAATATTCCTGTAATCTCTCCATGTAGTTCTCATTATTATACTTTGCAGCTCTATGAAAATTGTTTCTGATAATTAAATACACTTATTTTTGAAATTATATATTTAGCATTATCTTTTCATGTGTCAGACTCAAAACTCATTTGACACATCAGGTAACAAAACCTCAAAAACAGTAAATCAATTTGGTGACAGAAATGCCAGAAAATATTTGTTTTTGTATATGAGCTGATATAATCTCATAACATTTCACTGAAAAGATCTTAGAATAATGAAGTCATAGAATGGTTAGGGTTGAAATGGATCATAAGATCGTCAAATTTCAAACCCCCCTGCCATGGGTAGGGATGCCTCACACCAGACCATATCGCTCAAGTCTCTGTCCAACATGACATTGAATGCTGCCAGGGATGGAGAATTCATTAAAATACGCTTTTATGCTTCATTTTTTATGTTCTATTGGTAGAATTCCACCTGAATAGTCTCCTGGGATACTGAACTCCTTTGAATGTGTATACACATAAAAAAAGCCAGTCCTTGAAAAACCTCCATTAGCTCAAGAAGCAACAAATATTTGTTTTCATTGTTTCCAATTGTTTGCTTTTTGAGAAAACCTGCTTTTAAATAAGAATGCTAGCTCTTCAGGATAAAATTATATATATATATGTATATATACATCAATAAAGAAAACAGTTAAAAATACATATTATTTGTCTATAAATAAATATTATTTATTTTAAAAGGGATTTAGGAAAAAATTCCCTGGTGTAAATTTCTTATCCTGCTCTTCATTTGCTGTCTAATTGTGAAGGTACCCACATGCTATGAAGGCCTTGGTTCTTTTTGTTCATTGCTCTAGAAATAACTACACTCCTACTATTAATATCCTTGGATCCACACCTGTATTGTCACAACTAAAGCACTTTCTGTAAATCTCTGAATCAGAATCAATAAACCAAGTATTCTTCAGTCCACATTCCCTGTGGGTGCTCTGATCCGATTGGCAGTCTTAGGGCATGTGCTTGCCACATACCACTAGAAGTCAGGGAGGATATCTTACCACATAAAATGAGTAGTGGGCTGATTTTTTTTCAGACAAGGTGGTTATACTTTCTCTCTGCACCATATCTAGTAATGACTTGTCAAGAAAGCAGGTAAGCAGAACCCAGGACAAGAGTGAGGGCAGAGAACAGGGCTGTTCCTTATAGAAAATACTATTGGCCAGTTTTTAAAATCTGTGGGATACTTGTAAGAAAGTCCACCTTTTTTGCCACGTACTCATTATTATGCAGTGACTTCTTGACATTGTTAAAAAAGTGCAACATTAATATATTATTCTTACCACTACAATTGATGGACAAATTAAGGCACGGGAAATCTTATTTTATCTTTTTTTGGTTTGTTTTCCCAATTAGCATTACACAGTACTGGCTGAGCATGATCTGAGTCAGTCTATTCTTCCAGACAGAACCTTAATGCTAGTTTACATGGCGCATGCATGTGTGTGTGCTCTGTGTGTGTATTGCTGAATCTGCCATACTCCTGGAAATGTACATGACGAAGGGGAAACAAAGAAAGAATGAAAAAGGAACTTTACTGCAAATAGCAGCACTGACCTGAGGAAGCTCTGAGTCATGCTGAAGCATTTCACCCATTGAAAATTCACTGTGAAATAAAACCCACTAGGAATAGCACTGAGAGTCATATCCCTTTTTGTGCACCTTTTTCCACTGGCTTGGAGAACTTTATCTTTGTAGTCTGACAGGGCTTTTAAGAAAGAAGGCTGTGTTTTGTTTTGCCTCCTTTGGTTTTGCAGCTACTGAGCCCTCTGTTTCAGAACAGTTTCCGTTAATGGCTGATTTTGAAGAGAAGTGGGTGATACTGCACAAACAAAAACCTTTTCTGTGAACCACTGGTATTCAGTGGCAGGGGATTAATGCTCAAGGGACAGCTGTATGTTCAGTAGCTCTAGCTGTTCTCAGTTTAAACAGATGTGATCTAATTTACACTAACCTGACATTTCAACTTTGGTGGCAGAAATGTCTAACTAGGAGGACTAATAGGCTGCTAGGGATGCTAGTTTCTTAAATGGCTAAAGCTGTATGTGGAAAAGAGCCTTTGATAACATCCCCATGGACCAACAACGAAATCAGGAAAAGCAGTCAACAGATAAATCAACTGATACTTCAAACACTAATCCACAACTAACAACATTCAGAGCATCAATTTCTTCACTTAACACCATGACTAACTGTACTGTTAAACGATAGGATGGTATAAAGCTGATGTAAAACATACCCTTAGTACTGAATGTGCTCTAAATGGGGTTTATAACTTGACAGTGGATTTTTGGTGTAGTATTTTGTCATTTATGTAGTTTATATTAAAAAAACAATCTTGCTCTCACATTTCTTGTTCTTACAGACTGCTGTGACTGGTCATGAGTTTGCTGCATGGTCAGCTGGTCTGATCTTGAAAGACCTCAAGACGTTTCTCCCTGTGTAGTGTTGTGTCTTCCAGCGTAAGTGTGGTGACCTGACACATAACAAATTTTTATGATACAGTCCATTAAGAAAACAGTGGAATCTGTCAATCCACTTAAACTGTAACCACATCAAAGTAACTAAGGCAACTTAGGCAGTAAGCCAAAGAACAGTAATTTTCTCATTTTTGTAATTTTCTGTCATTTCATTCTGTCGCTTTCCAGTAAGCTTTATGTGGCAGCAGAGTACTGCATTAAGACACGTTCAGCAACACGTTTGGGGTATAATTAACATTTATTGGAATCCCTCAAACTAAAGATTATACTTGAAGGTAAGGAAGCGCTTGCCTGAAGACCTAAATTTTTAGTGTATCATTTGGCAGATACTTTCCTATTTTCTTTTGTGGTCTTCTGCTTTTTCGAACCTAAGCTAAAGCTTTATAGGGAGATTCATGCAGGACCCATTGTAGACTCCTTTAGGCCAAAGGTCTTCAAAAGGTCTTAGTAAAGGGTAGATAGTCTTTGTACTGTCTCTCTACAACAGGGTGAAATTCCGACAGAAGCTTAGGGGAGGAGAGTCTGTTTTAAAAAAGCACTTGATTGCAGAAGTACTGTTAGTCTATCATTGGAGCCACAGGAGAACAATCTCTCTCTGCATAGCAGGAAGACAATGGAAAGATCACCATATAAATACCATACCATTATCTGATGCTATTATCCAGACCCTTCTCTCTTGTGGTGCTCTCCCTAGGTGTCAGGTCAGCTTACATGCTCTGAATGCATTTAGGGCTTATACAAGTGTTACCTGAGGTCTCTTTGGAATCATACTCATGCAGCTGACCATAAAAATTCATTCCTAAAGTCCATGAAATGTTGATAAGCACCTAAGTTCAGAAAAATCAAGCACCTTTTTCCAAAATTATTCCTCATTACTTCTCAGTGTTCGTGAACCAAAACTGCTACAATTTGCTCCTTAGTACTGATGATTTAATCTGTCTTAAGAACTTGTTTGTTCTAGTTTTTCCTCAAAGATGATTACATTAAGGCTGATAGAATAGTCACATGGAATGATTAGGCAAAGAACTTGTCTCAAATAATTTTGCCAGGACAGGTAAATACAGCGTAATTTTCACTAGGATGAACAGGATATTTTTACAATATTTAGGCAGATCTTGTTTAAAAATTAATGCTTAAATTACTTGAAGAAAAGATGCAATAACACCAAGACACTGCATAAGTTAGATGAGATGTTATAACTTATATAACCTTATATAAGGTCATCTAAGATAAGGCTTTTTATTATGTCTTGCTTAAGTCATGGTCCTGCCCAAGGCAAATTTTTCAACCAATAAAAGTAAGATGTCTGAATTTCAGAGTGGCTTAAATATTCACACACAGAGCATTTTTATTTGGCTAGGAGACTGGATGTACCATATTTATTGTGTAACATAAGGCTGTCTGATATCAGTAAGACCTGAGCTTCATTACTGTTTGATGATAATTTCACTGTTTGTTGTTATTGTCTAGGTACCAAAGTTCAGCCATATAATTGTTTGCTATTTGAGTGAAAATACTGAAGACTGAATGGATAATTTCAATGACTAAACTTTTCTTCATCTTACGGTTGCTTTCTCTAGGTCAACAGCAATTAAATCTGGCAGAGCTAGTTTATTGGGTTTACATGACGAGGTTTGGATAGCAAAGGTGCTGCAGGGTGGCTTCTGTGAGAAGGCACAAGGAGCTCCTCTATGTCAGATAAAGCGAGTTCCAGCTGGCTCCTAGAGGGACCAGCTGCTGGCCAAAGCTGAGCCCATCAGTGACACTGGTCATCTCTTTGTGGAAATATATTTAAGCAAATACAAAAAACACTGTACAGCAGCTGTAAGAGAAGAGTTACTGACCACAACCTCCATTCCCCATTTCTTCATGCCTCTCAGGGGGACAGGAGGAGGTAGACCTGAGAAGAAGGGAAGATTGGGGGAAAAATGAGCTTACCGGGGGAAAGGTGGGTTTGTTGGGCTTAGGGTTTACTTGGTTGGTTTTTTTTTTCCTTTTTTTTTTTTGGGGGGGGGGGGGGAGGGCATTGGAGGGTTTTTGTTATTGGGGTTCTGATTTTTTGGGGGGGGGTAATTTTTTTTTCTAATTATCCTTTTCTGTTTTCAATGGGGATTAAATTAAATTTCCACAAGTCAAGTCTCTTTCTGCCTGTGACAGTAACTGGTGAGTGATAATCCATCTCATTATCTTACCCATGAGGTTTTTAATTGTATTTTCTCCTCTGGTCCTTCTGTGGAACAGGGATGAGGCTTGGTGAGCACTTGGAAGCCTGCTGAAGTTAACCCACCACAGCTAAGATCAGAAAATTTGTCTATGTTCTGAATTAAAAATTTTTAAATAGTAGATATTACTATATCACATTTTTGCACGCATACACATATACCTGTGTATATGTGTGTGGATATATAAAGTGCCAGACAATGATATAAACCCAGCAATTTCAAAAGGTCAGAAATACTTTGGTGCAATTACACAAAACTAGTATACCCCAGAATGATAGAAAAATTCCAGACAGCATATTGTGTCTCACTATTCAAATGTTATGCTAAGTTACACAAAGCATACAGAGGACTGAAACACCTCCTGCTTAATGTGCCAAGCCTTGCGTCAACACACACCTTGTTATTTCTGAGCCAATGAACTTGTTAAAAAGAAAATGATATCACTACGTTGTGACAAGTTTGATTCTTCGCTAGTTCTCTCCCAGTGATCTCTGAATTACTGCAACACTGAATTATACTCAGTATTAGTAAAGTCCCTTCTTCAGCTCTAGCCATTTTTAACATCAGAACACTTTTATTTTGAGGCACCAGATATCTTTGCAGCTGGTTGAACGGGGAAAGGGAGATTTTGGCATGAAGGAAATTGTGAGAAATAGTTGTGATTTTGAAGTGCAGATGGTAATTGGGATGCTTAGCAATTGGGACAGAAGCAAAATCTGATACCATTGACATTGGCAAAGCTGAAAAAGAATTTTAAATATTTGAGTGAAGCTAGAATCTTCCTTTTAAGTTAAGTGTCTGTCGTGGTTTAAACCAAGTCCGCACAGCTCGTTCACTCCCTCCCCCCAATTGCTCCCCCAACTCCCGGAGAGCTGGGAAGGAGAATCCAAAGAATGTAGCTCCCATGGGTTGAGATAAGAACAGTTTAATAGCTAAGGCATAACACAAATCACTACTGCTACTACTACTACAAATAATAATGATAAAGCCATTAAAGACAAGTGAAGAGAATCCAACACCTCACCAGCCACCGACCCATAACTCACCCCACCCTGCCCGACCGAGCACCCACCGATACCTCCTCCATCCCCCCGTAGCTCCAGCCCTTCCGGGTCTCTCCCAGTTACATCCTGGGTATGACGTGCTATGGTATGGAATACCTCATTGGCTAGCCTGGGTCAGGTGTCCTGTCTCTCCTTCCTCCCGGCCTCCCCTCCTCCCTGGCAGAGCATGAGCTCAGAAAAGGCCTTGGACAAACCAAACATATGAGCAGTAACTCAAAACATGTTTGCTATCAGCAACCGTTCCCAGCCCGAAAGTCAAAACACAGCACTACACCAGCTACCAAGAAGGAGAAAAATGACTGCTACTGCTCAAACCAGGACAGTGTCACAAAATGCTGCTGTGCTGTCCACCACTACCATAAAAATGAGCCACTACTTAGTTCTACAAAGTAAACCACAAATAGCGATTATGTCAAATTTTACAGCATGAAATTCTGCTTTTATGCAATATTCTTGTGCTATTATCTTAGAGCTTTCTGATTTCATTCACATCTATACATCTGTAGCTAGCCATAATGATATTTTAACAGGAGAAAATAGAAATGTATGCTCACAATGCAATTTGACTTTGGAAGTCCATAAAACATTAGAAATATTCACTCTGTAAAACATTATTTTTTTTACTACCTCTAAAAAACTGGTAGGAATAATGTTTGTCCCTTTTCTTTCATTGCATTCATCTAAACGACCTTCCTAGGATTAAATTGCTGTGCATTACTGTGCAAAGAAGGCACTGGCTTATCTTTCTTTTCTCCAAGACAGTGTTTGTCCTATCACAAATGACCACAGAGAGCTTCAGGTGGTTTTTAACA
The DNA here is from genome assembly GCF_012275295.1 of Melopsittacus undulatus. Classification (NCBI taxonomy): domain Eukaryota; kingdom Metazoa; phylum Chordata; class Aves; order Psittaciformes; family Psittaculidae; genus Melopsittacus; species Melopsittacus undulatus. Next base: position 98,452,968 of record NC_047528.1, read on the forward strand.
TTGGACAGTATCATATTCTCGTCACCTCCTTCTGCCTAAATGACTGATCCCTGTTGGTCTGGAACAACCTATCCCTCAAACAATTTCATTCTCCTTCACCTTGCTTTTAGGATCTATTGGTCAACATGAAACATCTTCTATATGTTATACCTCCAAGAATTCATGCTGCTTTCATCAGTACTGGTCTAAGCCACATACCCATTATACAAATCATTAATTTGTCAGGCACAAATAAATGTCAGGTTTTTTCCCCTGGCACTCTTTAATAGCCATTAACTACCAAAGCTGTCCGAACATTAGCTATGGTCTTTTCTAAACTATTCACCTTGTTTTCTCTGTAGGCCACAGTGAAGATTAGACTTTTCTTGAAGGCAATTAATCTAAGCTGTCTTGGTCACTTGTCTTAAATAAGAACTACTCTCCCCTTTGCTTCTCCATTGTTTACGGGTACTTAGTTGACTGGTTTAAACCAAGTATACATCTTTTAATTATCTTGAGTTCAGTGACAGTGATCTTGGCTTAAATAAGAAGAAAACAAGTGTAGGCTTTGAAAAATTTAACCTGGTAGTCTGCAGTCTGCTCCATCAGTATATTCCCTTTCAGCAGTTTTCTTAGAAAAAAAAAATTATAGATTAATTTTTAAATCCCGGTTCTTTAAAAGAATCATTATTCCAGAACTATGAGGAATGTATATACCTGTGGTGTTACAATTTGCTTTTCTTTTCTTATAACAATGCGCACTTAAGGCAATGGCCAGGTTACTAGTCACAAAGAGATACTTTACATATTCACATGTTTATAACAGTAATCAGTCAACATGTTGAAAACCATCTTGTCAGAATGTTTAAATGAACTGAATATTTAATGTGGAAGTACTCTGAGTAGGAAGAGTGCATTGTGACTGCTCAGCCTCACTTGTTTAGTCTTTAGCTGTAAGTGATCTCAGTGAAGTACTTTCCTGTAATTTAATAAGACAAAGGTAATCACATAAAGGGGGTTATTTTTGTTATTTTCTATTTACTTGCCCCAGTGAAAATGTCACCTTGTCTTTAATTACATTTTCATTCCTTCTCAAGTTTTCTTCTTAAAAATGCATGCTGAAAAATATTAGATGCTCTTTCAGTACTAGGACATTACAAGTGTTGCTTTTCTTTTTTTTTTTTTTTTGTTCATATTTATTTCCAAAGGGGTTTCTAAGGGTAAGACTAACATGTGCCCTTTCCCTATAGAGGGTAACTATTAACAGCTTCTGCTGCTGTGCATATGTGAGGCTCAATGGAATGGTGGGAGCAATGCTCACACAAGTAGCTGAAGCAGTGGCGGAAGTGTTTGGCAGAAATGATGCACAATGAAATATAGTATGATTTGTAGCATTTTCTCTCTTCTCATTTTTGATTAATCAAACACAAAATCAGGCTCATACTTAGGTTGTCTTTTGCTCTATTTCAGTCTATTGTTCCTCACACAGGCTAATGGTGCACTCTGCTCCCAAGAAGCCCTCTTCTGAAAAGTGGAGAGGAAGAAGCGAATGAGCTGGTAACAGAAGCAGCTGGCTGGGTGATGAATGGGAGTTTCCTGTCTTTTATGAAAGGCATTCATTCTGGTCCGGATTTGAAAAATGCTGTGAATAACACTCAGTGGCTTCCCACAGATGTCTGAAGCAACCTTTCACGCACACATATACACACACGTATGCATGCACTCACTCACACATGCACACACACAGAGAGCATTTCACTATTCTCTGTTACGGAATTTGCATGGTTCTCTGTCTTCATGGAATGCAAATTATAATTTACTAATTTTAGTTTAACAGGGGTGTTTTAAGGAGCTTTTCTAACTCAAGGACAACCACTTGTCCCAGCTGTTTAAAGCCAGGATTGACTGCTAAAGAGTGTTGCTTGTGTGGTAACAGATTACTTCTGTCTTACAAATAGATCTGCTCTTGAGGTGCAAGTGTGAGCAGACTTTATGCTGTCCCACATGTTGGCAAATATTACTGGTCAAATAAGCTCCTGATTCATTAGTATTGCTGTAAAAAAGAGCGACAAGATTTGTGAGGTGGTGCAATGGGAGAGGATTTAGTTTGCTTGGATTAAAAAAACATATGATTAAAGCTACTTTAGTTTTTTGCTTCATATTCTTTTCCCTTTGTCAGTCATCATGGAAAAGATAAACTGGATGATTTGGGATATGCAGTTGAATTCTGATAGAAAAAAAAAACTGCTTTTACAGCTAATTTTAAGTGCAACATTATCATCAAGAGGAAAGATTTATGCTTCCGCCACATGCTTTCCTCCTAGCAGCATAGTGGCTCTAAAATACCATCGCTAATCACGAATTGTGAAGAGTGGCTTCAATTTTGTTTTTCCTAATTCTGGACTGTGTTTTTCATATATAATTGATGTACATTATAATAGTTCTAAACTCAGAGAATATGTGAAAAGGCTTTTTCTATCCTATGAAATTAAACCATGAAGCAGGGTTTCTTAAATTATACCTATCTGCATTTGTGAATTTTCTCTCAGCCAGCTGTTTTGCATCAGAAAACTGCAAAAAAGGTTATGTTCCATTCATCTCTTGATGAGAAATTAATCTTCATTTGAGAAATTACTTAATAAAAACATCTGAGACCAGTGAATAAAGAAAACTCTTGGCACTTCATATTTATAAATAGGACAAGTTCAGGACCAGAGATTTGCTGCTGATTTCATTGTAAAAAATCATAAACTTCAGTTCCACATAAATTTTATGAACTTTAGTATATGAGAAACATCTGAGCTATTTCATTAACATGAAAGTCTGCACAACTGATTAAAGTAACACATTTCTTAGCATCAAAGTATTTGTTTGGAAACTTTTTTAAAAGGGAATGGGAGGTGAAAGGTATTTTCAATAAGATACTGAGCTGAAAACTAGACACACATGGAATTATTTTTTTCTTTCAGGTAAGAGAGGGGAAAAGTTAATTCAGGACAGCTGCATTGTATGGATTTGCATTTATACATAAATCAGAGTATGTTTTTGATGCTTTCATTAGTACTTTTCTATGCTTTCATTATATATATAACAACAGATTATGATTGTAACTGTATTTATGAAAAGATGTCAGGATTGTGCTGTAAGGTGCATGAGTCATGTGCTTACTTTAAAGTATGTGCAGTGATTTGTGGAATTAAATCAATGTTCTTAAAAAAAAGGACTTACTTAGAATCATGCTCTTTATCCAAGGGAACAAAAATCTGTCAAAGAGTGCCTCCTGTTTTGCAGTATGTTCATGTATAAGCTTTGTGGCAATGAATACATGACCGCATCAGGGTCTCTTCTGAATTACTGTGACACAGAAATTACTTCTTAACAAGGCATGGGAGCTTGCAGCCTGTGGCTACAGTCGTACTACACAAGAAAGAATACAGCTGTCAACTCAGCTGCTTATTTTCTTTCTAAACTGTATAAGCACTCCTTTATCCACTTCATTCTAAATAAGAAACTACAAGAGATCTTCTGTTTAAGCTAATCTACTACAGGTGAGCAGCTGAGGATGTCCAAAGTTAATAATTTCTGCAACCACAATATGCTTACACACGTATACCTTCTTTCTCAAACAGTCATGGGGGCAACCTCACCTGTTTACCAAAATTGATGTCCTGATTTCTTTCCCACCTTCTGTTCTAGCTAAAAACATAGCTGTAGGTTCCCAAAGGCTGTTTTTTGGTTTTGTTTTGTGGGTGGTTTTTTTTGTTGTTGTTGGGTTTTTTTAACAGAAAAGACTGCCTGGGAAATTTATTAGAAAGAAAAACAACACCAAAAAATAAAAAAAAACCCACAAAAAAACCCAAAACCCAAAACCCTAGCTTTTCTAAAACCAGGAGAAAGGACTGTTTTCTATTCTAGAAAAGAACCTCCAGAGGTCAGACTCTGGCTGTCCTAACTGTCACTGGCAACGGCTAGAAGTGTCACATGAACACTAGTCATCCCAGTTTCAGCCGTAAATACAGTAGGCATGCTAGAGTACCAGAAGATAATGACATAGGTGGTTTAAGATAAAGCCAGATAATAAATAGTATGAGAAAAGCTATGGTCCTTTTTTACTCTTTTACTTAAGCTCAAAGTTTCCAAGGAATCTAGGGTGAAAGTAGGTATGTATCACAGAGGTAGTCCACAGCTTGTCAAGTTTTTGCCTTGTCAGTTTGCAGTATCGTTTCTGCTGTGAAACATTTGGGACACTAACAAAGAAAAATCAGAATCTCTACCCATGCTAATCAATGCTCTTCTCATCTGTCAAACGAGCACAACTGGCCAAGACTGGAGCATAGATTTGCAATGTCACTAAGGTAAAATTGCTTCACTGTGAAGAGGCCGTAATGAGGCAGCTGTGCTAATGTGTCAGAGCTGACAGTACACTATCAAACACCAGGCACTGCAACAGTCAGAGAAAAAAATGTTGAGCTGCTGGACAGACAGCAAGTAAAAAAAACAGATTTTCAACAATAATACATTAATATGCATACTATTTTAAAGTGAACACTTTGTAATATGTTGCAAAACTGAATACAAACCCAGGATTCATAATATGAAACAGTAGAGTGTTTTTTTTTTTTGTTGTTGTGACATTAAGTAGCCATGACTTAGAAGGAAAATCTTATGGTAGAATTTGTCTTTGATAGGACAGACATGGCTAAAGGCATTCAATATCTGTGTTGCACAGGCCTCTGAAGAACTGACTTGTGTTTTTATGTGGGGAATAGCAGCTGAACCATGTAGCAGAGCAGGATTTGGCAGTATTGTCCCAGGGTGTCTATTTCACATAGCAGGGAAGAAAGCAGATGATTTATAGTCCTCAGATTATGTATTTTGTCATAAAACAATCAGTACAGACATTCTGTGCCTCATCCAAAAATTAATACAGAACACTATGTATTAATATTCTCAGAAAAAAAAAAGAAAAAGCATTACCATCTTGCAAAAGTACATTTCAATGTACTTTGTCATCTTGGTCTCTAAAAATGTTAAAAAAAGGGTTAAGACTATCACATTTATAAATATTTCTCTATTTCCCTAGATAAAACTATTTCATTTTGAGAACCTGCAATTTGAGATAAATGCACTGATTACAATTTAAATGTCAATTATAAGGAGTCTTGTAGACATAATAAACCAGACATTTACACTATGTTTGACAGAAGCATTAACAGAAGAATTGAACATGATCACAAATTAAATCAGTGACCTTCCTCCAATGTATAATGCTTTCAGCCTCAAATGGCCAAAAGAAAATCAACAAGCAATTACTTCAAACATCCCAGTAGTTGCATGACTCAGTGATTCATTCAGATTCAGGCCAAAGAGACACAAAATAAACCACATCTGCTCCAAAGTGTCTTGTAGATCAAATTAAATTACAGTTTTGCTACTGTAGGAAGTAGCTGTCTTTTTTCTGTGTAGATGACTGTGAAATGATACTAATAGCCAAAAAAAAGAGACTAAGACATGGAAAATTTAAGATAAGAAAACGCAGCTTTTTAGTTACATGTATTTGCAAGACCATATATGAAAATGAAACTCACAGTTAAAAACAGGCAAGACATGAAAGGGAAATTGATAATTATTTTTGAAGGTGACAGAAGACAAAAATAAATTACTACATTGAGGACTGCAGTGATGAATAGAATTAAGAAAGTTCAAAGCAGTTGATTCAGTGGTAAATTTAGCATCCTACTTAAAATGAACTTTGTGAAATTAAGTTTTGAAACAGATGAAACTGCAGCTGTATCTAAGTTACACCTGAATGATAAAGAAAGTATAATAGATAAAAAACACTATTTTCTGCAAGTTTTAAGTCCAGGGGCAGGCGTTCTATTCTTACACCAGGTTCCGACCCCTTATTCATGACTGACTTTACTTTTGAAATTACATACTTCCTCTGTTGTGGTTCGTGATTTATTCTTTTATTTTTAGCAAATTTGAACACCAGCTTACAATCAGAATCCTTATATCACAAATTTTCTATTTGTCTTCTTTGTTTTAGTCCAAATTGGCATTTATTTGCTTATATAGTTTTTTCATATTCTTTCTTTACATACATTTTATAGGCTGCTCTGAATTGGCATTATCAGTGAAGTCCTGTACATGTGTGGTATCTTCATTCTGCATTATATTCAGATGTTTGAAGATCTGCCATCTGGAAGTCACATAATCAGCACTACTCTTAGAATAGAATCATAGAATAATAGAATAGTTAGGGTTGAAAAGGACCTTAAGATCATCTAGTTCCAACCCCCCTACCATGGGCAGGAACCCCTCACACTAAACCATGTCACCCAAGGCTCTGTACAAACTGACCTTGAACACTGCCAGGAATGGAGCATTCACAATATCCCTGGGCAACTCATTCCAGTGTCTCACCTCCCTAACAGGAAAGAATTTCTTCCTTGTATCTAATCAAAACTTCCCCTATTTAAGTTTTAACCCATTACCCCTTGTCTTATCACTACAGTCCCTAATGAGGAGTCCCTCACCATCATCCTTATAAGCCCCCTTCAGATACTGGAAGGCTGCGACGAGGTCTTCATGCAGCCTTTTCTTCTCCAGCCTAAACAGCTCCAACTTTCTCAGCCTATCTTCATACGGGAGGTGCTCCAGTCCCCTGATCATCCTCGTGGCCCTCCTCTGGACTTGTTCCAACAGTTCCATGATCTTTTAATGTTGAGGACACCAGAACTGCACACGAGATACAGTCATTTTCTGGGCCGGGAGTGCACACTGCTGGCTCATGTGCATTTTCTCTTCAACCAGCACCCCCAAGTCTTTCTCCACAGGCTACTCTGAATCTTTTCTCTGCCCAACCTGTAGCTGTGCCTGGGATTGCTCCCACCCAGGTGTAGGACCTTGCACTTGTCATGGTTAAACTTCATGAGGTTGGCATCAACCCACCTCACAAGTGTGTCAAGGTCCCTCTGGATGGCATTCCTTCCCTCCAGCATATTAACTGAACCACACAGCTTGGTGTCATTGGCAAACTTTCTGATTGTGCATTCAATCTCATTGTCCATATCACCAGCAAAGATGTTGAACAAGACCGATCCCATCACCAATCCCTGAGGGACACCACTCGTTATTGGTCTCCAATCAGACATTGAACCGTTGACCACAACTCTGCGTACAGCCACCCAGCCAGTTCTTTACCTACTGAGTGGTCCACCTATCAAGTTGATGTCTCTCCAATTTAGAGACAAGGATGTCATGAGGGACAATGTCAAATGTTTTGCGCAAGTCCAAAGAGATGACATCAACTGCTCCACCCCTGTCCATCAATTCTGTAGCCCCATCATAGAAGGCCACCAAATTGGTGAGGCAGGATTTCCCCTTAGTGAAGTCATGCTGGCTGTCACCAAGCACTTGCTGTTTTTCATGTGTTTTAGCATGCCTTCCAGGAGAATCTGCTCCCAGATTTTGCCAGGCACAGAGGTGAGACTGACTGGTCTGGAATTCCCTGGTTTATCCATTTTCCCCTTCTTGAAAATGGGGGTTATATTTCCCTTTTTTTCAGTTGTGGGGAACTTCACCTGACTGCCGTGATTTTTCAAATATGATGGACAGTGGCTTAGCAACTTCATTCGCCAGCTCCTTCAGGACCTGTGGAAGGATTTCATCAGGTCCCATGGACTTGTGTACATTCAGGTTCTTAAGATGGTCTCGAACCAGATCCTCTCGTACAGTGGGCCCAAGGTCTAGGTTTTCACAGTCTCTGCGTCCGCCCTCCAAGACTTGGGTGCTGCGGTCAGAGCCTTTGCCAGTGAAGACCGAGGCAAACAAGCCATTCAGAACCTCAGCCTTCTCCAAGTCCTGTGTAGCCAGTTCTCCCAAAAGCTTCTGGAGGTGGTCTACATTGTCCTTAGTCTGGTTTTTATCTGCTACATACCTATAAAGTCCCTTCCTATTATCTTTAACATCCCTTGCCAAGTTTAGCTCCAACTGGGCCTTAGCTTTCCTAACTTGGTCCCTAACTACCCTGACAACATTCCTGTATTCATCCCAGGCCACCTGTCCTTGCTTCCATCTTTTATAAACCTCTTTTTTCCTGTGAATTTTTCTCAGCAGCTCCTCATCCATCCAAGGAAGTCTCCTGTCCCTCCTGCTGCACTTCCTTCTAGTCGGGATGCAACACTCCTGAGCTTGTAGCAGGTGATCCTTGAATATTAACCAACAGTCATGGGCCCCCTTACCCTCAAGGGCTATATCCCATGGAACCTTGCTAAGCAGGTTCCTGAAGAGGCCAAAGTCTGCTCTCTTGAACTCCAGGGCAGTGAGCTTGCTGCTCGCTCTTCTCACTGTCCTGAGGACCTCAAATTCGACCATCTCATGATCACTGCATCCAAGACTTCCCTGGAGAGTCTCATTTCCAACGAGCCCTTCCCTGTTGGTGAGCACGAGGTCAAGCAGGGCACCTCTCCTCGTCGGCTCCTTTATTGCTTGCAGAAGGAAGTTGTCTTCCACACAGTAGAGAAACCTCCTGGATTGCTTGTGCCGGGCCGTACCGTTGTCCCAACAGATGTCAGGGTGGTTGAAGTCCCCCATGAGAACAAGGGCCTGCGAGTGTGAGGCTTTTCCTATTTGTCTGTAGAGTTCTTCATCCGCAGGTCCCTCTTGATCAGGTGGTCTGTAACAGATCCCCACAGTAATGTGTCCCATCACCAATTTCCCCTTAACCCTGACCCACTAACTTTCTGTTAACTGATCAGCTGTCCCCAGACAGAGTTCCATACTCTCCAGCCTATCCCTAACATAAAGGGCAACTCCCCCTCCCCTCCTTCCGGCCTGTCTTTTCTAAAAAGCCTGTAACCTTCCATTCCAACACTCCAGTCAAAGGAGCCATCCCACCATGTTTCTGTGATGCCTATTATAGCATAGCCCTGTAGATGTGCCCACATCTCTAATTCCTCTTGTTTGTTCCCCATGCTACGGGCATTTGTATAGAGGCATCTGAGCCGAGCTCCAAATGAAGCCAGCTCAGTGGCTGGAGCGGCTAGAATATTACTACATTGCTCTGAGCATTTATTATAGGTGCTGGCAACTGACTGGGTGTGTTGGGATGGAATGATGCCCCCCTCCCCTAACACACCTAGTTTAAAGCATCCTTGACAAGTCTGTCAAGCCTCCCAGCAAAGCCACTCTTCCCTTTCTTTATCAGAGCAGTTCCACCAGCCGCCAGTAGGCCTGGCCTACAAATGTGGGCCCCATGTTCAAGACACCCAAACCCTTGACTATGACACCAGCCTTTTAACCATTTATTAGCCTGTCCAATCCTCCTTGCCTTTGGAAGGTCCTCCCCTGTGTCTTGGAGAATTGTCGAAAAGACTGTCTGAGCTCCAGAACCCCTGACCACCTCTCCCAGAGCTCTGTAGTCCTTCTTTATACTCCTCAGGCTACTACTATCTATATCCCTAGCACCCACATGTATCACTAGAAGCGGGTAATAGTCCGTGGGACTTACTAGAGCAGGCAGCCTCTCTGCAACATCCCTGATCCGTGCCCCAGGTAGGCAACACACCTCCCTTGCGACCGGGTCAGGCCGACAGATGAGCGCTTCTGTCCCTTTCAAAGATGAGTCCCCTACTACTACAACCCGCCGCTTTTTCCTGGCAGCACCAGTAGAGATCTTCTGTACCAGTGCACTAGCCAGCTGTTTCTGATGCAAGTGCATTTCCTCATCAGCCCCCTGCAGGACAGCAAAGTGGTTCTGGGCGGGTACAGTAGATTTAGGAGGAAGCCCCTTGCTTTTAATTGCTCTCTTCCTCCTTGTATTTTTTTTTTTTGTTGTTACTAATTCCCAGCTTCCCTGATCAACAGCTTCCTTCTTTCCTCCATGAGTTAGAGGGGAAGCTTGAGGCCCCTGTGCTGTTTATATAAACAAGGGGGAGTTAACCAGAAGGCCCAGATCGCTGCTCATGTCAGGCTGGGTATCGGTCTGTGGGTGTTGAGCAATTGTATTGTGCATCACTTGTGTTTCTTGGGGTTTTTTATCATTTTCCCCTTAAGTATCATATCTTTCTCAATGTTATTTCCCTTGTAATTATGATTATTGGTAGCAGTATTAGTAGTAGTATATCATATTTTAGTAATTAAAGTGTTTTTTCTCAACCTGTGGGCTCTATGTTCTTTTGATTCTTCTCCCCATCCCAATGAGGAGTGAGGAAAGGTAAAGTGAAAGAGCAGCTGCATGGTGCTGAGTTACTGGCTGGGTCTAAATCACAACAATTCAACTGAGACACTGAAATATATTAGAAATTTAAAATATGCGAATTAATTCACTTGTGAAGTATTTGGTGAAAATCCCACCAAACAAGCCATTTAAAAAAGTCAAGGGCAGTTGAACATGTATTCTGTTTTTTGTTTTGGTTTCTTTTTTTAAATTGAGTTTAGTTGCCACCAATTATAGACAGACTTAAAGCAATCTGTATGGATCAGAACAAGAGATTTTCTTATACTTTAATTTTTCCTGGAGTTTTAAAGTTTTAAAAGTTTGCATCATGTCTGTTTATCCTGTTAAGTATGGTATAGTCAGGAGTACTAGGAAATGAAGCAAAGACATGTTTATATTGTGTTGGAGGCTTGAGAAATAAATAGACTATTACATTAATCATTATTTTGAAATGTATCCAGTCCTGCTGTGGTCATTATTTCATTTAATTTTACAAAGACTGGAAAAATACAAAAAAATAAATAATATCTAGTATAAAATTAGTGTGTTTTCTGGTAGAAGTATGCTTATCTCCAAACCACTTTTCTATGGTGTACAGAGCTTATGCTTTGCCATAATAAAAATCTGTCAACATTCAGTCAGAGACTCTTGCTACTGCTCCAGATTTCCTTGCTGGTGAGAGTCCAGGTAGCAAACACTGCTTTGCACAACTACAGTTCTGGACAATTCTTATTTCAGTTAATGTAATTTTGGAATTTCTGTATTAAGTCCTTTATAGTCTGTGATTACATATGCCACAGGTTTGATTTCTAAAGTTTACAAAGGGATGCATCATGCAATTGCTCTGTTGAAACCCTTCCTTTGGGGCAAACTAGACAACAGCCCCTGAAAGCCATCAGCAGATTTGTAATGTTTGCAGATAATGTTGTAGGGTGTTCAACCTGAGCTGCTGTATTCTGGTTGTCAGGTTGCTGCCTGCTTTATGTGGTAAAAGTTGAAACTAAGACCTGTGGTCTGAAGTGAAGAAAATATTCAAGGTGATTGCTATAAGCAGAGACGCCTCCTGCAGGTTGAAGTGCAGTGCAAGGAGAAAGTAGAGTCCTTGCTTGAAAGTGCAATACAGACAAATAAAGTATATTAAGTTCCTCAGCAGCTGCCAGGCAACTTCTTCCCATTTGGGTAAGCCAAACTATTCCTTCCAAGCAGTTCAAAGATGCTCTTAATTCTGGCAGCAAGTGTGGCTCCCTGCCTTTATAGTATGTGTTTGGAAAACAGAATGAAATTAAATATTCCTGAGATGTCTGAGATACCCTGAAAGGGATATTTGAGAGGGCATATCTTAAAATGTTTTTGTCATTACTGAATGTATGTGTGGTTGTGTATGTATAAATATAGCACATTGTATATATGCCTTTGCAAATATTACATATATAGATGGAGATATGTATTATATGCCTATGTTTCAGTTAGGAAATTGATTACTGTTATGGCGTGTTTGAAAGATTAATGAATCGGGCTACTTTCAACAGATCAATACTTGATTGACAGTTATTAATGTCATATTGCTAATGGTTTGCTCTTAATCACTTTCAGTTTTTATCAGTACATACTCAAAACAGTCAGTCTTTACACTTAGAAAACCAGGGAGCTGACAATGAGGAGCTAGTGTTAATGGTCATTGTTGCTTTGACCAATGAGCTTCTCTCATTGCTGATGCTTTATGTTTTTCATCCCCTCCTCAGAGGAAACAAGGATGGTCTCATCTGCCCTTGACATAATGCATCTTATTCTGGGGACTAAGGCGTGCTTTTGTTTTGCTTGTTCTGCAGGATCATTCTGGTTCTATCAGACATCTGTCCTGGTTACTCCATAGGACTGTTTTGGTTTCACCTCACATCTTTCTTGCCTGTTGTAAATCCTTAGCTATCACCTTGCAGGTTTTACTACTTGAACATAGTTGTGCAGCTATATCACAAATGTCCACTAGCTGCTTTGTGGCCATGTCTTGTTTATATATTTATGTTTAGCTGTGTTACAAAATTTTGCTAGCACTCTTATAATCTTACAGAATTCTTATATGCAGTCGCAGATTACCCTGATTTAGTGTACTTATGTCTGAATTAAAAACAAACATGCTTACTATACCTTACTTGGTTTCAAACTTTATGGGTGCTACAGGCTTCTGCTTCTGCAACAGCTTCCTAGGAGAAACTCCGCTTTACATTAAATCTGGGGTTCTATCTTAGACATGTAGTGAGTCCTGCAGGATTTGGCTGGACAAGATGTTTGTAACTAACGGCTTTTAAATGTCAACAAACCATGGTTTGTTTGTTTTGCCTTAATTTAAACTTTATTTTGCAATATTGTGAAGCTGAACATAATGGCATTTTATCAGCAGACAGGAATCATAAATGAAACCAGTCATACATGAGTGATATTACCTTCAGGGGTTGGTCTGAATTCAGAACAAGATACAGACAGTGCTAAGTTCTGATAAGTAAATTCAGTGTAAGGACTTGTAAATAAGTATGTACAGTAAAATCTATAGAACATCCAAAGAACAGAGAAACAATTACTTGCTACCTAGGTTTTTTACAACAAATAAAGAAAATTGTGTTACAGTTTGGAGGTAGGTACCTAGAGTGCATGCTGAATTTGAGGAATTAAGGGAAAATACATGCTGAATTCAGGGAGTTATTTGGTATTACCCCTCAGTATATGAAGGTCAAAACCAAAATAAACTTATATACTTTTGTACTTAGCACAAACAAAAGTATCCATACATGCCTCAGAAAAGAATTCCCAGTGATAAATTAGGCATTTCTACTTTCTATAGCATGAGCAAAGAAGGTTGTCTGCTAAGAAAGTGATATACCACACCAACATAGAGGATAAGAGCCAGCAAACCAGCAAGGAAGAGACAGATGGTGCTTCCTGGGCTCAGGCACCTAACTGGAGCTATAGCTTGGCTCCTCTGTGAAAATGACATCCATGGTGAGAAGACAAGGGTAATGGGTTTAAACTTAAACAGGGGAACTTCAGGTTAGATATAAGGAAGAAGTTCTTTACTGTGAAGGTGGTGAAGCACTAGAACAGGTTGCCCAAAGAAGTGGTAAATGCTTCATCCCTGGCAGTGTTCAAGGCCAGGTTGGATGAAGCCTTGGGTGCCATGGTCTAGTGTGAGGGGGGGGGGGTTGGAACCTGATGATCTTAAGGTCCTTTCCAACCCTAAGTATTCTATGGTTCTGTGATTCTACAACTTATCTCAGAGTGTTTCCCACAGAAGGAGTATAATAGTTAAATATAAAAGAAAAATTCACTATATTTTTGCTGATGTGGATTTACCTTCATTCAGATTAGGGTTAGGGTTAGGGTTAGGGTTTGTGGTTTTCAAAGCTTCACAGTTTAACTAAAGGGCTCAGGAGAGAAGGTTCAGCAGCTATGTTCACTCAGATAAGCACTGTAGAGCCTAACTTCCTATTTATACCCAATAAGGAGTTTCAGGCATTTAGATATCCACTCTGTGCATTCACCACCTCACGCTTCTTTGTTGTTTCTGACACCTGAGAAAGTTGAAACAATGGAGTCCTCCTTCTGCCTTTTCCCTTGACCATTCATTGCACACAATCCCAGCAACCTGCAGTCGTTCCCCGCAGATGACAGACTATTCTCCAAATAACTTTAATTTGTAAGTTTTTCTTAAGTTTTCAGGTCTTATTGGCTGCAATAACTTCAGCACTGGTCTTATGTGTTTACTTTCAGATTTGTTTGAAGACTGAAAATTCTAACTTGAATGTGTTAAAATTTAATGCTTAACCCTGCATGGAAGATACCTATCCTCGATCATACATGATTCTGGTATTTTTTGCCTTTGAAATTATAGTTCAGCCACCATCTTTCAAAGCCAACAAATAACTTAAAATTAGTCCTTCTTAAATATTACTCAATAGTAGTGTTTCCTTTCAGTAATGTTTGCAGCTCTTGATTAATTTTTCAGCTAAGAAGTTCTGTTTGAATGTTTCACAAGTTTACCTATTTGGCTGCTTTATCCAACATACATAATACCCCCAAAATACATTTCCCCCCCAGTTTTGTACCTCTTATGCAAAATAAAAACACCAGCTGTTTCTGACACATGGGGTCATACATCAAGAGAAGGTGTACTGGCAGAACATGATATACGCACACCATGGGGAGGAAAGAGATGTAAGATGCATTCAGGAAAATGAATCAGTTTCAGATATTCTCTGGGCATCTTACTGCAATTAATCACTGACCCTTAATTCTAATGTATAAGAAACTGTCATATTTACTGCCAGAAAAATATGCTTAAGTTAAAAAAATAAGCAAAAATACTCAAGAATTTTAGGTTAGTTTTGTACGAATTTTTAATAATCACACAGATAACAATCATAATGTGGGCTGCACTTTTAAAGACTTGACTGAGTGACAAAATTAATGCTTTGCAGTGGTTCATGGGCCAATTAAGTGGATAAATAACAGAATCTGCCAGTAGTGCCTTCAAAAACCAGACAGTACATGACAAAGGTATAGCAGTGTAAAAAACCCATACCTGTCAAATCTGTTATTGTATGTGCATTTGACATCACTCTTGCATAAAAGAACTTTTGATTGATATTGCTACTTAGAAATATAGCAAAAAGGATTATAGTGTTCAGTATCTGTTATTGTCATGTACTTGTCAGCCTGTTTATATCTTTATATTTCTTTTATTTGTAGATTTTTAAAATTTGTAAGACAAGAATGAAGTTATTAAGATGAAAATATCTTCAAAGCACTCAATTTTTCAATTCTTGTTCATAACAACTTGCTTTAAATAATGGTTATGAAGAAGTTAACTACATAAAGGAAGTGTAATCAGGGAAAAGAAGATGGAGTTTAAAGGGACCCTGTCAAAGCAAAAAATAATCAGTTTTACTTCCATAACAAGGAAAACGCAAATATAAGCCTACATCTATACAAAACCTTGACTTTTTTCCCCTTGTATAATCAAAATTTAACACTTCCTTGATAGTGAGTGTCCCTTATGTTTTGCCAGATTTCATTTCCTGTTTCTGTAGGAGTGACAATATTCATTTAGGCTACAACACGGTTTGGATCAAGCACCCTATTGCAATCTGTGCCTAATGATTTTACTTCTTTATATATTGTATAAATATGACCTCAGTCAAAAATGTTCTGTAATATGAAAGGAGAGACAATGCTGAGAGTGGAGATTCCTAACTAAACAGGGATATCAGTAATACTGTTAGTCATGGGAGTGAGCATGTTTTTCAGCCTTCTAAAAAAAAGACCTTACATCATGAAAGAACAAGAAGAAAAGAGTTTGGAATGAAAGTTAATATTTCTCTCAATTTTGAGATAAATTAGTCTTTCTATGCAACATCATAGAATCATAGAATCATACAATAGTTAGGGTTGGAAAGGATCTTAAGATCATCTAGTTCCAACCCCCTGCCACGGGCAGGGACACCTCACACTAAACCATATCACCCAAGGCTTCATCCAACCTGGCCTTGGAATCATTTTGGTAAAGACTTTTTTCTCAGTTCTCTCCTGGAAAACAGTGGGAAGTCCTTATGCCAAAAAAAGAGAAAACAAAAAACAAAACAAAACCAAAAAAAGAAAAAAAGAAAAAACCTAAACCAACAAAACCAAATCAAACCAAAACCAAACAAAAAGAAACCACAGAAAAAAGAAAAAGGAAGAAAAATACTTTGCACTTTGTTCTGTATTTCTACAATTTCTAGTCTTCTCTTAGATCTAGCACCCTCTGAGACTGTGAGTGGTTGTTTCTAAGGGTCAATGATTTGTGGAAACCTTCCAAATATTCTGTCCAGGAGTTCCTCTCACATGAAATCAGCAGGTTATACTATCCAGACCTGAACCTGGAAAAATGTAGATATAATTTTTTAACTGACAATGTATCAATTTCCTTACAGCAAGGAAGAGAGTTCTGAGAGGGAAGAGCTGTCCCTTGTTTTATTTACTACAGATTAGAAAAATCCCTAGATAATGTGAGAATGGTCTCTTCTTGTGGCCAAGAAAGCAAATGGCATCCTAGGGTGCATTAGAAAGGGTGTGGTTAGTAGGGCAAGAGAGGTTCTCCTCCCCCTCTACGCTGCCTTGGTGAGGCCGCATCTGGAATATTGCATCCAGTTCTGGGCCCCTCAGTTCAAGAAGGACAGGAAATTGCTTGAAAGAGTCCAGTGCAGAGCCACAAAGATGATTAAGGGAGTGGAACATCACCCTTATGAGGAGAGGCTGAGGGAGCTGGGTCTCTTTAGCTTGGACGAGACTGAGGGGTGACCTCATCAGTGTTTACAAATATGTAAAGGGTGGGTGTCAGGATGACGGAGCTAGGCTTTTTTCAATGATATCCAGTGGTAGGACAAGGGACAATGGTTGTAAACTGGAGCATAGGAGGTTCCACGTTAACATCAGGAAGAACTTCTTTACTGTGAGAGTGACAGAGCACTGGAACAGGTGGCCCAGGGGGGTGTGGAGTCTCCTACGTTGGAGATATTCAAGGCCCGGCTGGACAAGTTCCTGTGTGATGTACCCTAGGTTACCCTGCTCTTGCAGGGGGGTTGGACTAGGTGATCTTTTGAGGTCCCTTCCAACCCTCGGGATTCTGTGATTCTTCTGATATCTGGATTCCTTGAAATGAAGCAGTGAGAGGACTATAAAAGACAAATGCATTTAGACATTTTTCAAGTTTTCAAGCAGAGAAGCAAAAATGCATTTCCAGTTAAAATTAACCAGTTGGTCAGGTAGAAAAAGCTCTTGGGTAGATATTGACAAAAATGTCAGAAACCTGTTAGTTTATTTGCCTACTAACTCTTCCCTCATGAGTTTATAATGATAAGTGAAAGAAAGTAAAACCAGGAATTGAAATCCCAAGGATGGTGATTTTACTTTTTGTTTGATTGTATGCTGGCTGCTCAGGGGAGAATAATTTATATTTAAAACAGTGCAGGCCATTTTCTCCTAAAAAAAATAATGAGGATATAGAGAAAATTGGAGTACTTGGTGGAGTAGCAAAAAACACAAACAGAAGCAGCCATCAGTCTTGTTCTCAAAGTGACATTTAACACCTTGTTGTTTTGTAGCAGTAGTACCACTTTTATGTGTATGGGTTCCAGTTGTACTTCAGCATGGCTGGAATTCAAGACCAGCAAGCAAAGTGGTGTACCATCAGTGCTGGGAATCACAGTCTATATTCTGTCCCTCAAAGATATAGAGAGCTGTATCCAGAATAGGTGCATAGTTCTTGTAAGCATTTATAACTATCTTGTTTTGCAAACTTGCTGAATCAAAAAATAAGAGCAGAGTAGAACAGCTCACTATATGACCTAACTTTCAACCTATGCCATGAAAATGGCATATATTCAAAGTCTAATTTGTTGCTAGTTGTAATAAGTTAGTTCTAATCTGATTTGTTGCCAATAAGTAAAAACAACCAAACTACAACTTCCCTAATACAAAACTCTGTCATATTTTGTAACTCTTCTTCCTAAGTTATCTATTAGCTCTCAGCCTTGCTGATCTATTTATCTGTA
Organism: Melopsittacus undulatus; assembly: GCF_012275295.1. Classification (NCBI taxonomy): domain Eukaryota; kingdom Metazoa; phylum Chordata; class Aves; order Psittaciformes; family Psittaculidae; genus Melopsittacus; species Melopsittacus undulatus. Next base: position 98,470,752 of record NC_047528.1, read on the forward strand.
TTCTTTTTTAACAAGATTCTCACTGTTTGACAAAGAGTAATATTAAGATCTAAGAACACATAGTGTCATGCAAGATCTAAATTTGAGTGCTTTACAATCAGTTCATGTCAGCATAGCAATCACTTTTATGGCACAAAAATAAAACCTCTGATGGTCATGCACACAGGCAAGTTGTCTGTAATAGTAACCCGCATACTTTGCCTCAGTGGATCAGAAAGTATTGCATATTGTAAGTCAGTAAATGTTTGACAGATCAGTATTTCCACTCATTTTCCTCTAGCATAACTCATAAAGATTGATGATCACTAGTTTCCGTCAGAAGCACCAGAGATTTGAAGAGATAAAAAAAGTATCTGTATCTCTTCAATGTCTCTGTGACACCACTGAAAGAAAGTGCTATGCTATGAAATTAGATGTCGGGGGTTACCTTGTTGAAATGTACATTTTTAAATTTCATTCACTGATTCATCTGCCATTCCATTAGTAAAGTCCAATTCCCAATAAAAGACATGGCCAGTCCTTGAAGAACTGTATGTGAAGTAGCCATCAGCTTCTAAAGAAGACCTCTAGCTCTGCTAAGAAGCATGAAGAGACACCTAGGGTCTCTTTTTACTCCTTGTTCATCCTTTTTATTAGTCAAAACACTGTTTTTCCTAGCATCTAGCAATGCTTTCCAGATGAGTTTTGTTTTGTTTTCTGAATTATTGGCTATGAAGATGATTCTGAGTACAAAGTAGAAGTTCTGCTTTGGTCACAGTGAAGCTATGTGCCTTCTCAGGAGGCTGTAAACACTGTTGTGAGAAGCATAAATCACCCACTGACACGCAGGAAGCTTCCAAGGTGAATTTAGGGAAACAAGAACTGAGGAGGGCAGCTGAGGGGTGCTTTTACTGCTGCCAAAGCCAGAGAGACCTATCAATGACACCTGTTTCTGTGAGGACTGGAAAGTTTGAGTGGAATTTTGTAGATGAACTTAAAATATCACAACAATCTGCTTGTGTCTGTGCTAAAAAAACCCAACAAAACCCCATAAAATGTATATAAGATACATGTATTGCTGTTAAAAGCAATTCCAGATGGTATATTCCAAGGATACAGGAAATCCTCTTTGCAGTTCTGATTGAAATTTAAACGTTCCAGTTCCAATCCAATTTCTAAAATGCAGGATTTAGAAGTTACCTCCTTTACTGTTTTTTCTGCCTTTCCCTGGAAAGGGGAACATTTCCATGTTGGAAATGTTGCATACAATATCAAGATAAGAGCTTTTTCCTTCATAAGGATAGCCAAGTGCCTAACCAAAGTTCTGGGAACATGTACTTAAGAGTTAGCTGGCTGAAAGTCATATGCTGCACTGCTTAGGTACCTTCAAGGGTGTGCCTTGAGATTTGAGGAACAGAACCGCATAAAATTCTGAGATTTATTCTTCACCAATGTTATAATCAACCGCATTGTTTGGGAGAGCATGGTGTAAAATATATTTTACTTTATATATTTTTAGAAATGTCTGCTGGATATTTTTTTTATTCAGTTCTGGTTTTTAGTATTGTTCAGCAAAACTTTGATCTTCATTAGACCATTCTGTTAAAATGTCTTTCCAAATTCCCTAGCTTTTGACAACTGCCCTTCTTTAAGTACTTTTCCAGTGCTGTGGATATTGCATCTTCTCCCTGCTGTGTTGTATAGAATTGCTCTTTTGATTTACTAATGGTTTACATAATTCAAAAACTCCCTTTGATGTTAGTGACTGGAATGAAGCGGCACACCAGCTGAGATCTATCACTGTGTATATGGATACATACATATGCTTGAAATACACACTTCAAATCAATAAGGAGGCAGTGGAACTGAAGATGATAGTTATATAACTTAATACTGCACCATGAGAAAAATAATAGACTTTAAAACATTTATTCCAATGACAATCTATGATCTTAAGATGATTGTTTATTACTGAGTACCTCATTACTTCCTGAGAAGGACGTACCTGAACAGATGGGGCTTAATAGTATGAACAAGCAGAATTTGTCTCAGAGTGGGAAGTCTAGCCTGTAATTATCCCAAATTCACATCTGCAAATTATAGAATCATAAAATGGTTAGGGAACGCTGATCTCAGTGTCCTCGAAAGAGGAAAATCTTGAGAGCATGACTTCCCCTTTCTCCTCATTTCTGATTCTCATTTCATTAGTTGAAAACTAAATTCTGATTGACTCTACAGACCTGACCTATTTACTGTACAGATTGGTGCCATGGAAATCTCACAGTAGGCCTGCACCTGGAACCTTTTTTCAGGTATGGGCATAGGCATAGCATCTTCCTTCATGGAGAGCCTCCACAGAGTGCAGGAACAATATGCACTCCAGGAAACCCAACAGGCCTGGCAAAAGCCTGCCTTGATTCACCATGAACCTGTGTTCAGATGCAAAAAGGAAGCATAGAAAAGGTGAAAGGCAGGACAAGCTATCCAGAAAGAATACGGACGTGTTGCTGGGCATGATACTGATTAATGAAGTGCATGGCAACAGAAAAGCTTTTTTCAGGTATGTTGAAAGCAATACGTGGGTGTAATGAAAAATAAGAACAAGAAAAGTTTAAGGTATCTTCCCTCCAGCCCCACCCTTTTCTTTAAAGTCAGGGTTTGTTCTAAGGATCCCTGGTCCCTGTGCTTAGGGCAAAGCTAGGAAGAATGAAGCACTACAGGAGAATGATTAGAGACCACATAGTCAAACTGGGTATAGGAGACTGGATGGGATGCATTCAAGGATGCAGAGGGAGCTCACCAACAGCATTGCAAAGCCTTTCTCTGCCGTCTTTGAAAAACAGTGGCATGACTAATCATGAATTTATCAAAGACAAATCACACATGACCAACATGATAGCCATCTTTGATGAAATGAGTAGTTGGGTGTCATTTTACATTACTTCAGCAAGGTGCTGGAGATAGCAACACATGGTTATGCTCCCATAGCATTCCTGTAGCCAGGTTGTGCATGTAAGGTTTTCAGATTATCTGGAAATCTGGCAAGACTACTGGGCTCAATTGCCTCTGGTCAGCAGTTTGAAGTCCCACTGGTAGTCAGTTAAGAGTAATATTTTTCAGGATTTAATTCAGGGGCTAGTATTTTTTCTTGTTGCTGATCTGGATGATGGGATGCAGTGCACTCTTCAAATTCCCAGACAACATCAAACACGGGTGTGAGTTAGCAGTTGATGTACTGGAGGGCAGGAATACCATTCAGTATGTTCTCAATAGGCTGGAGAAATTTGCTGATGGAAACTTCTGTGAAATTAAGCAAAGGCAAATTGGAATAATGCCATGTGCCAGTAAAGGCTGAGGTGCAGCTGGATAGAAGGCAGTTTTGCAGAAAAAGACCTGGGTGTCTTTCTTATGGCAAGGTGAATCTGAACCAGCAGTGTGTCCTTTGTAACTTTGGTACTAAGAAAATGGCTGAAAGGTCAACACAAATTACTAACTGCCTCTACTTGGTACTTATGATATTGTATCTTGAGTACTATACCCAGTTCAGGCTTCCCCAGTGAAGGACAGAGGATGACAAACTGGAGCATATCCAGTAGTAGGCCATAGAGATGCAGGAAGGATAGAAGACATGGTCTTCAAAGGAACTCTAGAAAGGTTGTGATTGTTCAGACCAAGGAATAGATGGCTGAGATGGACCTTAATACCGTGCTAGCTGCCTAGTGGGTTCTAGGTGGATGGAAGGATGAAGCCAGACATATCCCAGAAGTTTACAAGAGCTGAGAGACACAAACTGAACATGGGAAATCGCACGGAGGTTGAGGAAACACTTTCACTGAGATGCACAGGGTGCTTAGAGATGCTGTGAGGTCTCTGTCACTGAATATTTAGTTTGTAGTTGACCCTGCTTTGAGCATAGAGTAGGTGTAGATGACCTTCACAGTTACCCTACAACCTAAATTACCTAATGATTTTAACACACCATCCTTTATGCTCACTCCTCTTGAATGATTCTCCTAAAGATACTTTCTCCTTTTAAAAAAAGTCCGAGAAATACAACACAGGAGACATAACTGAAATGGATTTATGGCTTGAAGGGTTTCAGGCACAGGATTTTTACTATCCAAGCAAGAATCCTGGGTTCTGGCTGATCTTAAACAATATTTTATCAATTATTTTGAAAGTGATTAAGAATTTTGGATGAGTATTAAAGTTTTATTTGCCTATAGGTGGAAACAGAATCATTTATAAAGAGTTGTGAGGCCCAACTTCATGTCAATAGATGCTTTTGCATCTTAAATTATCATTAAAAATCATTGTGAAGGAAAAGCTTTTCTGTGATGGGGGCTAGGGAAAGTTAAGAGATAACTAGAGTAATAGCCTTAATTAGTTCACAAATGTGCTCTTTTATTGCCTTTTTAGATATACTTCTTTCTTCACTGTTTTCTTTGGCTACTTCTAGATATCTGTTCATTCTTCATTTTGTTTTCCCTCTATTCCACTTCAAACAGCCCAACAGTTCTGAGCCTTAAACTGATGGGAATAACATAATCCAAGATCTGGATCTGCTGCAGAAGCCAGACTCCTAAAAAACCCAGAATAATCCAGAAGTCTATATAATCCTGAGTCTTGTAACATTTTAGAGGTAATTTCATAGAACCATAGAATGGTTTGGGTTGGAAGAGACCTTATAGATCACAGTTTCACCTCTCTCTGCCACGGGCAGGGGCACCTTCCATTAGATCAGGTTACTCAAAGTCCTAGCTAAACTTGCCTTAAACACTTCCAGGGATAGGGCATCCACAACTTCTCTGAGCAATTTGTTCCAGTGCCTCACTACCCTCAGAAGTCTGTCCCTCTCACAGGTTAGAAGCTGCTATATCAACCTATATTTTAGTCAATTATTTCTGTTAGTAAAGATAACTTGTTCAAATAAAAATACACTTGTATTATGGATGGGAAGCACCATAGTCCTGAGAACTATTTCAATATGCTTTAACCTTGAAGATTTTTCAGAGATTCTTTTGTGAGGAAAGCAGTGAGCAAATTTAACCTTGCTATTGCCAGAGAGCACTGGATATATATGATGTGAATTAGCACATGTTGGTACACTGTTACTCCACTGTGATGATGGCTTGGATCATGAGTGAAGATTTGGGAAGGGCTTTACCCACACTTACTGCAAGCACTATGACGAATGGCATGTGGGATATGCAAAATTAGTTGTAAAAAAAGGCAGCTTAGGCAATCAGGAATTGTCTGACCAGGACTGTCATCTCCTGGGCAATCCCTGGTGACCCATACCCTGATCCGCCTGCATGCAAGGTTGGATCTGCAGCTTCCTATGCACCTTGTCACCTGCCGTATTGACTCTCTCCTGTCCATACCAACAAGTGAGAGCAAGCCCTTCCAGCCTGCGCAGTGGATTTTTTAGGTGAGGTGCAGCTTGCACAAAACTGTCCCCACCCTTTACACCTGAGGTTTAACTGCCAGGCCTAGCTAACTAGGATGGTGACAGCAAAGTCCTCAGGTCATAGATTTTGTAAGTATCCTTCTCTTAAGTGGGACACCATACAAGGCTAGACGAACTCTATCAGCCCAGGTTTGAAGATAGGAATTTTCCTTCTTTGAGGAAGGCCTGTCTTCACTAATGAAGATTCAGGAAGGACTTTAACCCACACATTCTGAACAAGACTATTATCTCCTGGGTCAATCTTGAGCAACCGATGATGCAACAGCACAACATCAAGCATCAAGGTGCGATTCTGACATAGATGTAAGAAAAAGATACATCTATATAGCAAAATTGTTTTATTAAAAGAACTGATTGTAAAATGGTACAATGCATCATAATAGACTTTTTTGCCTTTATGCTTGAATAAATACAAATTAGATGATAACACTTTATTTTAATGAGGCACTGATTAATGCTGAATTACAATAAAACCTCTATGAAAGTGCATATGACATTTCCATTAATAGCAATTGAATTTGTTATTATTACTGTTATTATAATGAACAGCAAAGCAAATTACTGGTGATGGAACACTTAAATTACATTGTTTCTTCTCAGGAAAAATATAATTTTAGCTCTCAAAACTTGCTCCATTCCTACCCCAGGAATCATTGTTGCATGTTATTGTGCTTTAATAACCTGAAATATTTAAATGAAAATGTTGTATGATCATGATATCTTTTAATCCTTGATTTTAAGAAGTTGCATAATTTTATGAACACAATTTCATCTTAGTAATTGGTGGATGCAAAGAATTACGATAAAGTCTATAAAATGCTCCAGTAAAATGTAACTTTTGAATGGTGGCATATTTGACCATCAATAAAATCTATTTCAAAGACTTTTCTACAGTCATACATTTAATTGTCATTATCACAAATAGCAGACAAAGTAAGATCTTTTTCTGCTCAGAATTCAAACTCACTGATTTACAAATATCTCATTTTAAGTTACCTATGTAGTACATTTCTAGTTACAAACTCTAGTGTTCTTTAGTGGTACTCTGAATGTTCACATGATTTCTATCCAAAGTTTGCTTCTTACTATTTTTATTCTGCTTTTCACTGATTGTTGTAGGAGATTATTTCCATATTACAGTCCAGATTTTATTTCAGCACTTGTAGAACTTGTAGTTCTCTTTCAGATGTGTTTTGTGGGGAGTTAGCTTAACTACAGTGTTGTTGCAACATGTTAACATACCTGTGCCGCAGAACATGTGCTAAAATTATTGGGTGCGTAAGCATCTAGGCTGATGTATTCAACCTTAGAAAAGAAGATACAGCTTTATGCTAAAGCTTAGGTTCTGAAAAATGGCTTTGCAGACTTACTGCATAAACTAAAATATTCCACAAATAGGGACTCACACCCTAAATCTTTTAAAATTAGGCTTTATATATATCTCTTACACCAGTGTACTCTTAAAAAATCCACAATTTAGAAGATTTTACATGCTTAGAAGCTCTTTAAACGAACTTCGGGGAGCATTTTATTCAAAAGGTATCTATCCACATTTCTGAATGTGAAAGTGAAACTAAACAAACAGGTGAATGACTGTCATTCATTTCAAATGCAGAAGAATTCCAAAAACCCATTTCAAGGATTAGCCAGTGGGGAACAAACAGCAGTTTGCCTCTTTCTTCAAACAAAACGTTTCTTTTATAAGTCACACAGTATGCAAAAGTTTTGATTATAAGATACTCTCTAAAAAAAAACTCTGCAGATATTACTTGAACTAACTGCAATCATTTCATATTCTGTGAAGCAGCGGGGAAATGTGTTCATCTCACCACTGTACAATCTCCAGAGATTTCATTTTGAAGGAGCCCTGTTGAGGTGCTGGTGTTTTATTTCTTTAATACCTGCATGAAACAGAGACAAGTGATGTCTGTTCAGCACTGACCCATCAAGAGAAGGCAAGTCTGATTTGAGGGGTCAGAGTTCTCCAAGGAAGTTGGAGTTGAATTGATCATATCTCTGGTTAAAGTTCCTACTATTCAAGCATAGACTGAACTGATTTTTTAGTTTTAGTTTACTGACATTTTAACTTATGCTATACATAAAATGATTTGTGCTTGTCATTGGAAAGCTAAATTGAAAAGAGTTATACAGAAACTAAAATACAGAGTTCTCAAATGGACTTTTGTATAAAAAACAACTAAAAATATGCTCATGCATTCCTAAATCAGATAATAAGAGTACTTCATATTCATTTGCAGAAGAAACAACATGCTGTTTATCCCTTGTCCTTCAGAGAGAACTGTTGTATATTTATCGCACACTTTCAGATTACAATTAGCACTTGCTCAGTGACTGAACATGAGCTTGCAAGATTATGACATTATCCAAATTAAAGTGAAATGAGTACAAGAAAATAATTTATTATAAATATATATTTTTAAAGGACACTTTAAAGAATTATGTAGTTACCTTGATGCTCATTTCTGTCTCTCTTTGAGCCATCTTAAAAGTTTTCCTATTTATAAAAGAAGAATTATAGTTTTAAACACCTTTCTATCAATTTTTGCAGTGTAACAATGAATGATGTTTATTAAGCCTTGGGAATTGTTGTGTGTTATTGCTGATAGTTCAGAAGAACATGTCAGACCAGTTTCGGCCACAGATGACTGCTACTGAAAGATTTTTTTCTTGATTAATTTTCCCTTTTTCCTTTTATTTGCGTTTCCCAGTTGAAGACAAGTTAGGCTGACTGAATTTAATTGCTAAAAAGGAAGCTATTAGAAAAAAAAATCATAAAATAAAACTTTGTAGAAAAAAATAAATCCTAACATGTACAGACTGCTTGTTATGTTATAAATGAAGTTCATGGCAATAAATAATTTAATTTTTATCTATCCCAGTTGTTATCTATCTCCTGATGTTATTGACACTAAAGAACTTTTAGCAAATCAGGTACAGCTTGTGGATTGAGCAATAAGATAATTTCTGTATATGAATAGTGACATTTTCTCTTTACTAACAATTGCTAGGAGAAAAGCATGCTGGGATAAAGATCAGCTGAAAATGAAGGCTTTAGTCACACACATGACTTCAAAATGTTCAAAATACTGAAATATCTCCAGATTAGCATCTTCTGACTCTTAATTAAATTTATATTGCTAGTAATAACACAGACATCATATTCTTTCTTCCCCCCTCCCAATCCCCGCTTAATGAAGGAAGCATTTCATCAGCTTCCATAAGAAAGTCCTTTATAACTAGATATATTTCCTTTTATGAGGACTTGAATGACCTGCAGAGCAGGTAACTGAATTCTACAGCTGAATAAAAAATCTGCATGTGGAAAACTGGCACTGAAGGTACATGTTTATTAAAAAATATGAGGTCAAATCTAACACTTAGTGTTACTACATATATCTGAAGTTTATGACTGCTATTTCAGACAGTGTTGCTCTGTTTTATATATATTCACTAACTGTAACCAATGAATCAAAGTCACTAAGACAAAACATTACAATACTTACAAATTTGTATATAAAGTATAATATAGCATTTCCAATTTGTCTAACGTAGACTCTAAAAACATAGTTTAAAAATGCCATATTGCACATTGTTGTGTACCAAGTATCACTTTGTTTTCTTTACCCCTTTTCATAAAACCCTTCAAAATATTGTCTTAGCTCTATAGCTCTCAAATAAAAGGGACAACTATCTAAAAAAAAAATTCTATTAAGTGCATTATAAAGAATTCTCCAAGCAAAGCACCAAAACAAATAATAGCAAAAGAAGATATGACCTTGGATTAACAGAAAGCAAGCCTAGCAATAAATTGAGATTAATTTCCAAGCCTCGTAATAGAAATTAAAGGAAATACCTCAACATAAGAAATCATATATCATTACAAGGCAAGATCAATTATAATTCTACCATTCTTGACCATTACTTCTTCAACTTTCAAAAGGAGAGTTTCTATAATTTCCACCAAGATACATTACTATGCTTCAGTACTGTAGAAAGTGAAATTAAAATTAAAATCAATGTGGACTATTGTGTACAAGGGGGTTAGATAAAATGTACAGGGGGGTTGTACAAGGGGGTATTGCTTAGGTTACACAGCCTGCTTAACAGATATACTGCTCAGCAAATACCTATCATGCTTTACCAGACAGTACCAGGACATAAACTCCTATTAGAAGTTTAAGTTTCAGCAAAATTAGTTGGACATAGACCAGACCCATCCAAGCTCCTAAAGAGCGTGCATGAGGACCAGGGGTAAAAAGTTCAAGCCTGAGGAAGACTCATTTATTTCATCTGAAGACCCCTGCCCAAGACCACCAGGAGGCACTGAGCATGCATGGAGAACCTTTGAGCTCATTATAATACAAAGCAGGGAAAGAACATAAATATGTATAGATGTATAGTGCAACTAAATGCATATGTATGATTTCAGAGGATAAATGTAGAGGGAAAACAGCACTGAGGTGTGCATGCCTTTGGAGGAGCAGTCTCCCGTGCGCCTTCAGCTGAATAAACGGGTACCTACTTTACAACTTTAACGAGTTGTGGAGTTTATTCCGTTATCAAAAGCTTGCACTTGTAAACCAAACACATATGTGATGCCTACATAGGATCATCTACACAGAATTTACAGAGGGCAGATTTTCTTTCCACTGTGTTTTTATGACACTTTTATTAAACATGTAGTTATCTTTGTGTGATCTCTCTGTTTTGTCTTTAACTTGTCTTTCTAAATCAGCTTATCACAAGTCTAACAATTTTCATTATTCTTCTCTGAATCCTGCCAATCTCTCTTGCACTCTTCTTGAACTATGGAAAATTCTGCTTGGCATAGATCATGCCACTGCTGAATACAATAAAGCATCATGTCATGTGCTTCATAGACACAATAATTTGGCTTATGTATTAAAGAATGTGTTTAATTAATGTTCAGTTTGTGACCCATTAAGTGCCTGGGTTCTTTTCTACAGTACTGATGTTTAATCATTTCTAATCTTGCATTTATGGCAATTGATTATTTCTGCTGAGTCATTTAGCTTGTCTTTTGCTCATATTGAAGTGCATTTTTGCTCTTCAAATTTTTCCTCCATTTGAATGTGATCATTTCAAATTCTAAGCAAGGCAGAGGCCATGCTTGTAAATAATCATAGCCTGGTATAAACTGCAAATTTGCCTTGTCATTCTATTTTTTATCAAAATTGTAAAATTTAAAAAAAAACAACCCACCTCATATGTTGCCTGAGACAATGTTAGAAGTTTTAGTAATGCAAAAGTATTTATAAATTCTCTGCCCTCAAGGTCAGTTTCTCTGTTGTGGTAGCAATTAGATTATCTTCATGAGCCTAGATCGTGATAAATACATACTGGTCTGAATTGATCTCCTTGTTATCTTCTAGGTGGTTATAAACAACTTATTTTGTTCCAACATTTTTCTGGAAATAGAAATAAGTTGATTAGACAAAAATTTCTTTTTCTTCTTTTTCTTTCTTCTTCTTTACCTCCCACTTTGATAGTGGGCACTATCTTTACATTTCTGGATTTCCATATATTCTATAAATTCTCAAAGACAAGTGTAAATGGTTCTGGGATTACTCCGGCCAGTTCTCAGACCGTGATATAGTGAATTTCATCACACCTGGCCAACTTGAAAACATCTGTCTTACCTACTCTCTAAGGTGTCCTGTTTCTATTGATAGAAAAATGTTAGTCTTTGTCATTGCGCTATCTTGTTTTAAGTGTCTGATGACAATGAACCTAGAAGCAAAAATGTCTTTAATCAATTCTGTCTCCTTGGGATCAACTACTTTCATCACAGAACAAGAAATTAAGTCTTTTGTATTCCTTCTGTAAGTCTTTCTTTTATTAGTTAACTAATTACAGACAGTGGCTTTAATAACACTTAATTTATGGTGTTTGTAGATATTTAAAACATAAATGCTTAATCTATAGGTTTCAGTTATCTGGACTCCCTCTGCAGCTAGGAGAAAAGGATAATTATCTGTTCATAAGAATGGTGAGCAGAGTTATTTTCTGGATGTGTTCTTCCTTTGCCATTGTCTATGATTAGAATTTTAATCTCTGATAGCTAAATTTAGATAAGATGTATCCCACACAGAATATGTCCTATTTCCTTCTGCTTGTACTGCACTTTGTGCTTTGAGTGTATGAATTATTTGCCCTATAGATAAGTGTTAATATTGTGCATCATAAACCTAGTATTCTAATTCTGTGGAGGTTTTGTTTGGTTGGTTGGTTTGTTTATTTGTTTTTGAGGGAATTGAAATACTCATAATTAAGATTACATAATTTCTTATAATGATTTTTCTTATGTGGCTTTATCATGATTACATAGTTTCTTATCTTCCTGGCTTATTTTTTTCTTTTGCATGGAAATAATCTGCACTTCTCCAACTAAAATTATCTGAATTTAATTTTTGGAGTTTATTTACCAATTCTGAGCTCATTTATTAGCCTTTTTAAAAAAATGGTGCTTACCTTTCTCTCCTCCCTTTCTCCCTCCCTTCCTCTTTCTCTTTCTTTTTTTCCTCACTTCCTCTTTTCCTTCCTCCCTCCCTCTCACTTTTCCTTTCCTCCTCCTTAATTTTCTCCTTTTCTTCCTCATATTTTAATTTGTTTTCTTTCATAGTTAGACTGTCCCATGTTCCTTTCCACAATCACGCTCCTAAACATTTCTAAGCTGTTGATAATTGAAACCTGTAGCACCTTCTCCATCTAATTGGTTTTGTAACAGCTCTGTTCCTTGTTCCTAGGATGTGTTCACCATTCTTTTTTTCACTGGAAAAAAAAAATCTTTCCCATTAGTTTACAGGAAACCTCAACTGTGCTGTTTTTAATATCCCTCAAGTGATCAGAATTGCTCCAAGTCACTATGACTCAAGAACCTTCACACTGTATTGAAGATTTTATTTCTGTGAATTTGATTTTCAGTTGAAGAAAGTCAGCCACTGAACTAGATCTAAACATGAATGTCTTTAAACTGGTCAATATGCTTGGCTTCTGGTCTTGGGTCACTAGTAGTAGACTGTTATGACTTTATTTGTTTTGGACTCTGTTTGGACTCTGTTTTATTTCCTAAATCTCTACTTTCATCTAGTTGATCTGATATCCCAAGTAAAAACAAAAACAAAACAAACCCACAAACTCTCCCAAGCCAGATACATTCTTAGAAAAAAGAATTATCATAGAGCAGGAGCTGTGGAAGCTCTTCAAGAATTTCAGATTCACAGAAGGTTAGTTAAACTGTAATTAGCTATAATTGGTTCCCACGTTAATTTGTGACATCATTGCCTTGAGCTAAGCGGTACTAAATGCATGTTTCCCCACTAATGCAACTTTTCAAAACAGAATAAAAGGAACTGATTCTAAACTTATGTTTACAGGATGAAATTACAAGAAGAACAACCCAATGTATATATGTAACTCAATGGTAGTTAGAAATATACATCACAGAATCCTATAAGCCCCCAGCAATGACTGTGTAAGAGAATGAGCTCCCATTTATTGCAGAGTTCTTCAAGAGTTAATGGCTATGAAAAGAAGCGTTCATCAAAAGTCATTAGATGAATCCTTTCCACTCTGTTTTAGCAGCCTTTCAGGAGCCTGTAAAACATCTTAAGAACATATTTTGAAGCTAGATTGCTTAAATTACCAAAGACACTCGTGGAAAAAAAAAAAAAAGAATAAAAAGTTGTATATTATTCTATCAACTACTAGCTGTAGAAATAGATGCACTACAAACTGCGGCTTTTAAAGAAAGCATATTTCTACAATTAGTTTACTGCAACGTTATGTATATTCCTAAATAAGGCTTTAATCTTAGCTAACTAGTTAGAAAAAAAAATCTCCAAACTTCAAATTCTAGTTTAGCTCAGACAAAAAATATGCTTTCCAAAACACTGTTTGAATCTAAAGCTGAAAGAAAGAACACAGAAGCTTAGAAGAAAATGTTATGAATTCTGCCAGTTTTAGAAAACAATAGAAATAAATGTCTAAACTAAGTATCTATGAGCATAACAAAAACCCCCTAAATTCTCACATATTTTTTACTTCTTTATCAAGTATTTTTGATGTTTCTCTCCAGTGATGTGGTGTAAGAGGTAAAAAATTTATACACATTTCTGCAGAATTTTCATGATGGTGATATACATTTTTCACTCATCCAAACTTCATGCTAAAACTTTTGGCCACATGAAGTTCTTACATTAGTGCTTACAAGCAGTCTTGCTCTATGCTTGTCCTTCTTGCAGTGCTTGGTCCAGTATATAAGCTTGTTGAAACCACAGCCCTAGATAAAACGCAAACATTCCAGCACAGTTATTTATGCCTCACCCCTGGGTAGAAAACTCAGCTGTGCCAAGCTTAGATGCTGTTTCTTCTTTGAATCAGATCAAAGACTTTCCCTGGGCTCCCACCTGGCTCAGTAGAGCATCTTAACCTCTTGGATTTGAAGGATCCTAACACACATTGTGCTCACATATGGCTGTTGAAGTGTTCTAGTGTATACCCATAAACAAAGAGATTGATACTGCATTGCTGTGGTTGTGTACTTCTTCTCTATGGTGAAAAAAAAAAAAAAGCTTCTGGTCTGAATTTGGCAGAAGATTGCACTTCTTACACCTGTACTACAGTGTAAGATAAATGTAAGGAAATGTTATAATTTTGGTGGTTTTTCTTTGTTGTTTTTCCTTCTTTTTTTTTTTGATCTCTTTTCTTTCCTGAAAAAGGCTGACTTGACTAACACATGTTATTTGGTCTATGACTGGTTTTCTGACTGATGCCTGCATGGTGTTACATATTTTACTCGATCTGGAGCGCCTGAGGGCAAGGAGACAGGCAGATTTGGTATAAGGTGTGACTTTGAATAGCAACTTTTTTCTCAGTGAGATTAAAATGTATGTTAATCCTGTTTGGAGGGTCCACTGCTTCCTCTGTCAGTGGGTTGAAAAGGGTAATGCAGGCATGGTAAATTTCAGCAGTTCCAGGATGCAAACTACTTAGTTACTACTGTATTAATTCCTTCCGTAACAACTCTGTCCAGCTACAGGCATTTAATTTGACAGATTTAAACCTGTATGTGTATTTATGTGTATGTGGGGGTTTTTTATGTATTTGTCTTGGATTTTTTTTTGGTTGGTTGGTTTTTGTTAACAGCAATTTAGTAAACAATTTTTAAATAGTTGCTTTTACAGTTACATTATCAATAGTCATCAGAAACCTACAGAAAACCAAAGTTCTCCTGGGCCAAAAAGGGCTTCATAGATAATTGTTAAATAATCAGATATCCTGCAGCCAGTATTGACAAAAATTATATTTTTTCCACTTTATATGCTTACAAAGATATGCACAGCCAAACTCATTGACAGACAGTGAACATCTTTCTAAAGTCTTCTTTACCTTTATTATCACAGTAGTTTCCATCTTTCTGATTCAAGATGGTTTTTGAGCTAACTCTTTTAGGATGTTTTAAAAAAAAATCTTGACTCTTAACTGAATGTCTCTGAACCATGAAGAAAGTTTTCAATAAAAAAGTTATTGTAACTGAGAAGTATGATTGTACCAGATGGATGAAAATAGAAAGAAAAAGAATGAGAACAAATGGATTTTAGGTACTGAACATTATTTTACAACACCCCTTAGCCACAACTATACAGGATTAATGATGTCCTTAAAATTTTCTATACAGCACAGCCAGTCACTGTTTAACATTGCTGAACTGTAAAACAGCTATTTCACAAAATCCATTTGCTCCTGACAGCTTCATTTCTCTCTGTCCACTTGTTTGGTTTTTGTTTGGTTCATTTTGGTTGGTTGGTTTTGTTTGTTTTTTTTTTTTTTTTTTTAGAATAGGAAAGAGCAGAGGTAGGTGATGGGAGGAAAACTATGAAAATAGTAGAGGGAAAGGGCAGAAATAAAAGAAGGGACATACACTGAGGAAGGAAGCAGATAAAAGAGGACAATTGTTAATTTTTTAAAAAACAGTGAATTCAGTTATTACATGCTTTCTTTGGTAAAAAAATGTAAAAACAATAAGATATAGAAAGAGAGGGTTGTTTTTTTTGTCAACTTTAAATTATAAGAATGACGCTTTGGGAATGGTTTTTAAAATTTTAATTACCTTTCAGTATGTGATCATGGTCAATATTAATATACATAGTAATCAGCAAACTATAAGAAAAAGGTGCTTCAATTTAATAACAACTGTCAGAAAAGGAAAAGGTAACAGGCAAACACAGCAATCACAAGTGTAAAGACAAGTAGGCAAGCTAACTCCATTATTTTCAAAGATAAATTTTATGTGAAC
Organism: Melopsittacus undulatus; assembly: GCF_012275295.1. Taxonomy (NCBI): domain Eukaryota; kingdom Metazoa; phylum Chordata; class Aves; order Psittaciformes; family Psittaculidae; genus Melopsittacus; species Melopsittacus undulatus. The sequence continues at coordinate 98,486,540 of NC_047528.1, forward strand.
TGGAACTTTGTATCTAAATTTTTCCAGGTAAAAATTCAAACCTTATGGTTTATTGATAAAGAAAGTGGTTTACCATTTAGGCATAAAAAGTGAACATATGGGCTGATGGCTGATTCAAATGCAAAATAAAAAGTACTTGCTCTTTAGTCCCCTTTGTTTGTGTTGACTGGAAGTCTTTTTGGGCAGCGGTCTTACACAGGATATATGAAAAAGAATAGATTCTACATTAGCAGTAAAGATGTACTGTTTGGCTTTCAAACAGTGAAATATATTGGATACAAAAGGAAAAAATGTTTTAAGCATTGCTTCATCAACAATTTAATTCATGTAACAGTAGTTTGGAAGTAAACATGGAAGGTATATACAAATCTGTTTGTAAATGTACAACTTACTCTGTAACAAAGAAAAGCATGTGCTGCTTGAGACTTGAGGTCCATTTTTATTCCATTTGTCCTTTGGCTATTAAATGCTTTTAACCTTCCCCGCACAGTATTTTTTCTTTAACTGCTTCTTACAATATATGATACTTTTGGAAAGAAATCAGCCACCCTTTTTTTACAGTCCTTGACTATGTTTTCGAGTACCACACAGTGATGTAACCATGTTGAGGTAATGCCAGCATACAGCTGGTATGAAAAATTTACTCCCCCCCTTTTTTTTTTTTTTTTTTAATTCTTTTAAGATTACCTCTAGTCATGACACCAACTTCCTGCAGTGGAAATGTTTTTCAATCAAAATGGAAGGGTATTCTTTTTGTTTGTTTTTTTGTTTGTTTTTTTTTTAACTTAACGGTGTCTCAAGCTGTGATTTAAAAAAACATGAGGCAAATTTGCTGCAGGGTCAGCTTCAGGTTTTGTATGTGATAAAGTGATCTGGGGTTGAAATTGAAGTTATTGAAAAGATGCTTTAGAGGCAGAAGTAGAAGCAACAGAGAAAGTACAGAAAATGGTAAAAGGTAGAGAGTTACTACAGAGAAAACAAGCAAGCAAACAAACCCACAACAAATACAACAAGACTCAGAAAACCCAAACCAACACAGCAAAAGAAAGATATGAAACCAGGTACTTGACTTCAAAATTTGCCAGTAATTTCATAGTAACATGCTTTTTTTACTTCTGAAGTCTGAGTTTATTATACCTTCAGGGGTTCAGATTTCAACAAAATTCCCTCCCCAGTAAGAAACTAGCTTTCGAATTCTTGTTTTTTGCATGATAAAAGTCTCCAACAAATTTGAAACTGAAAGGTATTGCTGCTAGTGACTGAATATATTCTCTTTCATAAACACTTGCACCTTGATCCCCTTACGACCCATGTTCTCTTTCTTTTGCTTGTTTACATATTGGGCAATAAGAAAATAATCTGTTTACCTTATTAAAATAAGGTCAGAAAGAGGGGCTAGATCACCCATTCTATCTCCACACTATCAGAAGAAATCCAGTGATGCTCTGATCCCTTTTTAACTCTTTTTATTTATAACTTTGTAATATTCCAACAACCTGAAGTCTGTAGCAAAGAAGAAAAAGATTAAAACAACTCTCTGGGGTGAAACTTTATGTTGGGTTGTGATGGAAAACCAAGGGAAGATCATGAAGCATAGACCTTCCCATTTAAAAACAAGGCAGCAAAAGTGAATCAAGAGCTCTCCAGAATTCAATTCTCTCACCTGAGTGAGCAGACAGCTGCTGCCACACCATGCTGAACTGGCAAGCACTTTTTTAATTACTCAGCCCTTCCAGAAGGCAACACTTCAGTGGTGATGAAGAGGCACAATTTCTAGAGCTCCAGTGGGAATTGTTTTCACCTCCTCAGAAGATTTATAGGAAGTGCTCTACTAACATTAAGCTATATATAAGAAACATTCTGTCTGAATGCATGCTGAAGCATTAAAAACTCAATTTTCCTACTTTCACCTCACAGTTGATACAAATATCTTCTCTCAAAAGTGTATAGAGTACATGGGATAATGTATACTGCTAGTCCTCTTACACATTTCTGTATGACAAACCTTAATCCTACAAACAGTACATTGATTCCTCTTGAATACCTTGCACAGAAGGTGCCTGAGGGCTTTAAGCCTCTCGAAGGTCACAGAATGGGAAGACAAAAGAAATCTTTGCTTAAATAAGATGTCTGAAATAATGTTTATACGTAGATGCAGACATTTTTATATGCAGAAATAAGTAATCCTTTAGTACAATTAAGCAAACCTTTTAACATAGCCTTTTAAGAGGAAGTATAAGAAGACATCACCTCTTCCCCTTATACTTAGCAGATATCCACAATAAAGTCTCAGTTTCCAACTTTGTCTGCCTTGAGGAAGTTTGGGAATTCATTTCAAATATTTCCAGTGTTCAGCTGCTCAGTACTTAGTATCATTGCTGTCGTGGTTTAAGCCCAGCCGTAAATCAGATCACACAGTCTCTGTCTCACTCCCCCCATTCCCCACCCCAGACCCCCTCCCCAACCCAGAGGTATGGGGAGAATAGAAAGAATGTAACTCCCACTGGCTGAAATAAGAACAGTCCAGTAACTAAGGTATAACACAAAACCACTATTACTAGCACCAATAATAATAACGATAAGGGAAATAACAAGGGAAGAGAATACAACCACTCACCACATGCCGACCAAAACCCAGTACAACCCTGGCAGTAATCTAGCCCTTCCGAGTAACTGCCCACAGTTTACATCCTGGACATGATGTGCTGTGGTATGGAATACCTCTTTGGTCAGTTTGGGTCAGTGTCATGGGTTCAGCAGTAGCTCATGCTCTGCCTGGGAGGAGGGGAGGCCGGGAGGAAGGAGAGACAGAACATCTGACCCAGGCTAGCCAATGAGGTATTCCATACCATAGGACGTCATACCCAGGATGTAACTGGGAGAGACCAGGAAGGGGTGGAGCTCTGGGGGGGAAATGGAGGACGTATGGGTCGGTGCTTGGTCGGGCAGGGTGGAGTGAGTTATGGGTTGGTGGCTGGTGAGGTGTTGTATTCTCTTCGTTTGTTGTTTACTTTATCATTCATTATTTGTAGTAGTAGTAGCAGTAGTGATTTGTGTTATACCTTAGCAATTAAACTGTTCTTATCTCAATCTGTGGGGGCCACATTCTTTGGATTCTCCTTCCTAACTCTCCGGGAGTTGGGGGAGCAGGGGGGGGAGTGAGTGAACGAGCTGTGTGTGGACTTGGTCAGGTGTCCTGTCTCTGCTTCCTCCCACCTTCCCCTCCTCCCTGTCAGAGCATGAGAGTCAGAAAGTTCTTGCTCAGACTAAACATTATTAGCGAGAATTAAAAACATTGGTGTTATCAGCGCTGTTCCCAGGCTGAAAGTCAAAAACACAAAGCTGCACCAGCTGCTAAGAAGGAAAAAATGACTGCTAGTGCTGAACCCAGGACAATTACTTAGAGGCTTTTATAAGTACTAGAAAAAGAGAAAAAAAAAATAATTTTGGAGTAAGAGAGCAACTGATTTTCCTTTTTTATTTTGGACTGTTGTGAAAAAGCAAGTGGAAGGAATAAGTACTTATCCTACATATTAAAGACATATTTTTTTTAATCCACAATACTAAGCTTTATTGTATCTCAGTTTACTAACTGAGCCTACTGTTATTTTTATAAATAAATAATAATTTTAAAAAGGTCTTCCTTGAAGATATAGAAGTGTATAACTTTGCATTCTTTCTGTATGAAGAATCTCCTAAAAATCAGTTTTAGGAGAACACTCAGGAAAGCATATACATTTCCTAATATTCAGTGAACACTTCTTTGTTTTTTTTTCCTTATTTTTAGGGTGAAGCATGCTCTAGTCTACCTGGAAGGTAATTTTCATAGTATGGCTTATTTTTAGAATTTAATTCTATTCATCACTTGTATAAGAGAAATACAGACATACCAATTAGTCTACCAAGTAATTATTTTCTAAGGAACTGAGTAACAATTTTCATTATTTTTCTTATTTCATTATTGTACTCTCACTAATATAAAATCTTCTCTTTTAATTGACCTAGTGACTAGATATCATGGACCACTAGCTACTTTTGATTATGGAAGTGTGAGGAAGCCAAGGGCTTCTCTGAGTTGAGTGTTAATTACCCATATGAAAAATTGCTGTAACATTGTGTATAATTTAGCACTGTTTCTATGGTAAAGAGAAATGCAGGAATACCAACTCATTCCTCAACTTGTGAAACAATGCAGACTGTGCAGGAACTAAATTACATAGATTGAATTTTGTTGCCTCTCTTTACTGATAAGAAATTGCCTTCTAAGACTGAGTGAAGCATTTTGGTGCGTATTACATCACTCTGAATAAGAATTTAATTATTGCTGAAATAAATAGCTTCATCACTTTTGAATACTGGGGATAAAGTTGGTTATGAAAGGAAAAGACAAATGTAGGCTGAGTTTGCAGAAGCAAGAATGAAAATATTTTACCGATATCTATAAAACATTTAACTAAGAAAAAAAGAAGCTGATTAATAACCTAATTCATTCTACATTACTTATTTTTAAGCTCAGTCGTGTGCTTGTTTCACAGGGTTTTCTGTTCTTTCAGTTGTGTGGATACTGCTTAGTAAATACTAATGTGTTTGTAGTGAAGTCATAACTATTCCTATCTTTTCTTCTGTTCTCTAACATGGAGAGATTGCTCAGATCTTTTCATGACCTGCCTGAAGACTGTGTATCACACAAAAGTGAAACCTACTCAACTTATTCATTTATTTTCATTGCTTTCCTTTAATTATTATGTCTGTAGTCCTGGTATATGTTATTTTCCATTTTTAAGCTACAGAAACATCAGTAAATCAATGTTTTATTTCTATTCTGAAGATTTCCCTCTTCTATCACAAGAAAGATAAGCTACTGTAACTGCTTGTCACTGAAATGTCTTACAATAACATGAGCTTTTAGCAAATGAAGAAAGTATGTTACTATGTTGTTTTTCCTTTAATATACTGTTTAAATATGGAATGCCATTTAATGTAGTCTGCTTGAAGATACACTAAAGTAAAACATTGACTTTGGGTTTGGGTTTTGTTGTTTGTTTTTTTTTTTTTAACTTTTAGACATATAAGAACATACTTTTACCATATTCAACTAAATTTATACTAGAAAAGATGTTGCAAGATCAACTACATGGTACTGAGCTGTCATCAAAGCCACTAACTAGTTTTTAATACTCTTCTGTGCTTATAAAAGTGCACATACTTCTACTGATGAATTCTTACTATAATCTTTAAGAAGTGTTGTCCTGGTTTGAGCAGTAGCAGTCATTTTTTCTCCTTCTTGGTAGCTGGTGCAGTGCTGTGTTTTGACTTTCAGGCTGAGAACGGTTGCTGATAGCAAGTATGTTTTGAGTTACTGCTCAAATGTTTGGTAAGTCCAAGGCCTTTTCTGAGCTCATGCTCTGCCAGGGAGGAGGGGAGGCCGGGAGGAGGGAGAGACAGGACACCTGACTCAGGCTAGCCAAAGAGGTACTCCATACCATAGCACATCATACCCATGATGTAAATGGGAGAGAACCGGAAGGGCTGGAGCTCTGGGGGGATGGAGGAGGTATTGGTCGGTGCTCGGTGAGGCAGGATGGGGTGAGTTATGGGTCGGTGGCTGGTGAGGTGTTGTATTCTCTTCACTTGTTATTGGCTTTATCATCATTATTTGTAGTAGTAATAGCAGTAGTGATTTGTGTTATGCCTTAGCTATTAAACTGTGCTTATCTCAGTCCATGGGAGCTACATTCTTTGGCTTCTCCTTCCCAACTCTCCAGGGGTCGGGGGAGCAATTGGGGGGAGGAGTGAACGAGCTGTGCAGGTTTGGTTTTAAACCACGACAAGGGTAAATCAATCAATACAAAAGCAAACAGTTATGAATCAGTGATCTGGAAATACCACAGGGTTGCAAGCTCAAATTGCCAGGTCATATTGAGCTTTTTGTCAGACAAAACCCCCAATTCCTTCTCCTTAGAGCTTTTTTCAGTCCCTTTGCATCTCAGCCTGGATTTGTGCTTGAGATTGCCCTGACTCAGGTGCACGACATTCCACTTGGCTTTCTTGAGCCTCCTGAGTTTGGCATTGACCTGCGTCCCAAGGCATGGTCCCTCAGGATGTCATCCTTTCCCTCTGATGTATCAACCGAACCACACAGTTTGGTGTCGTCTTCAAACTTGCTGAGGGTGCACTCAATTCCACTGCTCATCTCACCAACAAAGATCTTAGTGCCAGTCACAATACCAACCCCTGAGGAATGCCTTTTGTCATCAGTCTCCACTTGGACATCAAGCTGTTGACCACAATCCTTTGTGTGTGACCATGCAGCTGATTCCTTATCTGCCAAGTGGTCCATCCGTTAAACACGTCTTTCCAATGAGACAAGGATGTTGTGTAGGATGGTTTCACATGCTTTGCACAAGTCCAGGTAGTTTCTCAGTTTCTTTTCCCTTATCCACCAGTTCTGTAACCCTGTAACCCTGTTACAATGCTATAAGTATTTTAATAGCATAAGAAGCTATTGTGTGATATTTATCTTCTTTTTGAAATAGTGTCGCACATAATTTTTTTCTTAAGAAAAAATAATTCCTGAGTTGAGTACAGGGTGACATGTAAATGCATCTGGTTTATTACTTATAGTGTGTATGAAATAGTTTGCACTTTCTTTTACCTTGTTTCCACAAGAACATCTTTGTACCATCTTTTTAGTTTGGGCTCCTCTAATTCATCTTACATTTTCTTGTAAAATGGAACCTGTATCTCAAAAAAAAAGTATCAATGCACTTAGAAAAGTGAATACAGAAGAAATAATTATTTGACTGTTATTGGAGGTTTAGATATTGAAGCTGCAGTCTGCAGGGAAGATGGAAAACAAACCCAAAAATATATTGGAACTGAGTTTTTCATGGTGAAAGTCACACTTTTACCTGCTACATCTATCCATGACCTGGGTAGATACAATATGACGATAGTTCTGAGGTCATGTACAGTGCCATTGTGACACTGAGCTCAGTACTCTTCTACAGGGCTACACAGCAAAATACAGCTATTTCACAGTGCAGGCAAAATGGCCCAGGTAAACCTGCAGCAAGCTGTAAAGGCCTGTATAAAATCTTCAGTCCCCAAAGGACAGATTGTGAATAACTTACTGAAGTAGAAAAAACAAAGATTGAAATGTCCAAATGCTGGGGAAAATAGGTATTTGATAGCTCAGTTGATGACTCACTGTCCACCTCTATCAAAACCTCAAACAATCCATAATAACTGATGGCTTCAGTGATGAGAACAAGATATGAGCTTCAATAAATGTAATCTGGGCTGAAGCCTAACTATTGCTACAGCCTAGAGGTTGTTTCTGGTTAAGCCAACTAATCAAGGTTTTGCAGAGATTGAAGAAATTCTACAAAATCACCTACCCCTAAAGTCTTATGTGATTGCAGAATGTTCCTACAGCCTAAAAATATAATGAAGAAAAACCTCTTAAATGCTATACATATTGAAAAAAAAATGAAATACTGTCAAAGAGAAAAGTTTGATGCATTAAGTGATTACTTGATATGTAACACTTAAAATGAAGTAATTCAAAAGTAGCTAGCTGCTTATACTGCTTCTTAGACTGTTTCACATTTGTCAATGCAAACATACAGGTATGTTGTCTTTTCTGTGGATGCTGAAACTAAGATTGCAGAAAAATCACAATGGCATGATGAACATGATTTTTAGTCCATTTCAAGATCAAGAGGAAGCAGCGAAGTGAGGAGCACTTACAATGCAGCTTTTTAGTGCAGTGAAAAGTCTTTATAATTTCCTTAATTGGTTACACAAGGTCAAACGTTGAAGGAAGAGAAATGGGTATCATGCTAAAAAAGAAAACAATGCAAAACTTCTGACACAGTTTGCAGATAAAGCCTGTGATTAGATAAATAATTCTAGAAAAGTCTCTCCATATATTGTTTAACTTTGAAGAAAACCAATTAATCTATTATTTGAATTTACCCAAAATTAGTTCAAAAGGAATTTAACGTAAGGCCTTTTGCTTTTAGTAATTACATAGCAACATTATAACTTAAAATGTTAAAGCTGCAGGTAAGCTCAGTGAAGTATCGATTTCTTAGGAACCAGAAACCCCTGCTGAGTATCACATTTGATTCACTATTATTAACACCCTGCTATTTCAACTGGAGCTGTATGTCTTGCCTAAAATGAAGGAATTGTTTGCTTAATCAACATCTTTCCACAAGCTTAAACTAAGTCTGGCCTTAGCCTACTGTAATCAACCTGCTGTTTGTTAGAAGGCATTATATAGCTTGCACTGGAACAGGCTGCCCAGAGAGGTTGTGGAGTCTCCCTCTCCGGAGCCATTCCAAACCCACCTGGAGATGTTCCTGTATAACCTGCTCTGTGGGGCTCTGCCTTGGCAGAGGGGTTGGACCAGATGATTTCCACAAGTCCCTTCCAACCCTAATGATTCTGTGATTCTAATATAGGCAATAAAGTGAATTCCTGATACTCTCTTTTTCAACTGAATAGTGCTGCCATGAGAGCTGGCAACAAAGAAAGCCATGTGAACATCCCAAAATTCCTTTGTACAGTACTGACAAGTAACCAGTAGAGCACTTGCTTAGAACGAAAAGGAAATATTAGACTTCTATTTCTTATATTTTTTTGGTTTGTGTATATGTTCTTCAAGGGTACAGGATGTTGACTTACTTGTTTGCTTTCTAAAACGGAATAACAAGATTTGTGGATGAAGGGAGAGTGGTGGGTATTGCCTGTCTTTACTTAAAAAGTCTTTTGACTTTGTCTCCTACAGCAGCATTGTTGTATGCAGACTGACACATTGTTATCTAAGATGCATGAGAAACAAGTTGGATGGTCAGTCTCAAAGGGTGAGTGACTCTTCATCTGTTTCAAGGCCAGTTATCAATAGATTTCCTTCACAACATGCACTGGGACCTATCCTATTTAACATCTTTATCAGTGGTCTAGAGGAGGAGATGGAGTACACTTTCATTCAGTATATGGATGACATTAAACTAGGGAGAACCCAGGGCAGGGTCTCTATTAAAAGGGACCTGGGTAGAGAATAGTTTCACAGGAGCCTCTTGAAAACTCTCCCACCTGGGATGAATTAGCCTCTGCAACAACAAAGACTGGAGTCTGGGGTAAGCTGTGATGAAAAAGAATGGAAGCATCTGGGTTGACAGCAAGCTGAGTGTGAACTACCAGTGGGTTTGGCAGCAAAAGGTGATCAACAATGTCCTGGGTCATAAGAACAAGGGCACAGCTGGTAGATCAAAGCAGGTGTTGTTTCTTCTTTACGCAACACTCATTAGCCCACATATGAATTACCATCTCCAGTTCAGGTCTCACCAATACAAGACAGACAGTGACAAATCAGAGAGAGCTCAATGGAGGACAAGCAAGCCAGTCAGGGGCTGAAGAACATGCCCTACAAGCATAGGCTGGGGGAACTGGGCCTGTTCATTGACTCAGCACTATCTAGGCTGCTGTGAAGAAAATTATTATCCCAGCCAGACTCACTAGAAATATCTGCAAAAAAATCACTGCAAAATGCAGGAGCAACCCATAATGTCAGTGTGTGTCATCATTATGAATATCCCTGGAAACCATGAGTTATTAGTATCTTGTCCAGAATATCACTATTACTTCTACAGAAAGAAGTCTTATGCAATGTGTAGGTGTCCTGGAAGTTCATATGAAAACTTTTGTCATGTAATGGAATCCTTAAAATTTTCAATGTGTCTTCTGCCTACAAAGTAAGATTATGGAAGTTAATCATATGGAGTAAGAGCAGTAATTTTACAGGTTAAGAATTACTGCCTTTGCTTTCTAGATTTCTTACTTCAGCAAAATGTCAGTATGCCTATATTGATAGAAACCTCTGAGTTCTCCCTCAGAATCATTAATATTTCACTGGAAAGCAATTTACAACTATTGGCTTCAAATATTACCCTGAAAATTATGTAGTGGCATTGACTGACTGAAAGTGGATGATTTCCTTAGCTTCTTATCCATTAGCTTGTCTGGTTAAAAAGAATCACCAGACATGCAAATCAAGATTTTTCATGAAAGCTGCCAATATAACCAAGTAAGTATACTGAAGTAGAACTAATAAAGCTGGAAAAATTTATGTAGATCAAATTGCTACAGGCAAGTATGTAATACAAAATATAAAATCTAGTAGTGCTGAGTGAAATATACACAACCACAATGTATGGACCAATTTCTTGCCTAAAAGTATTTCTGTTTTTCAATGAAAACAGGAAAACACATTTAGGATTTGCTCTGGTGGGAGAGCTGCAAGGGGAACTAGAAAAGTTAAAGAGCATCAGGAAGCCTGAGAAAAAAAGAATTGGTAAATCCATGCTCTGCCCTTCCTGAGACAAAAACAGGAACAGTCACCAGAAAAAAGAAAAAGGTCAAGGGAATCATGTATCCAGATGGGGATGACCTCATGGTCACCATTGCAAGAGAGCTAATTAGTGACATCAAGATTGGAGTCAGCCTGAGCTGCAGTGATCATGCACTGGTGAAGTTTGCAGTCCTGAGGGATATGGGTCATGCACAGAGTACACTCAGGATCCTGCATTTTCAGAAAGCAAAATTCCAACTGCTCAAGAAGTTAGGCAATAGGACCCCCAGGAAACATCCCTCAGGGACAAGGGAGCAGAACAGAGCTGTCAGATCATTAAGGACACTTTCCATAAAGCACCAGAGCTGTTGATCCCCAAGTATAAGAAATGAGGAACTAAAGGAAAGAGATCCACTGGTCAAATTAAAGGGCAAAAAGTAAAGGCACAGACACTGGAATCAGGAACAGGCATCCTGGGAAGAGTATAGGAATGCTACCCAGTTGTTCAGGGATGGAGTCAGGAAAGTAAGGGTGAAGCTGGAGCTGAACTTGGAAAAGGAAACAAAGTATAACAAGAAGGGCTTCTATAGGCATGTTATCAAGAAAAGGAAGGTCAGAGAATGTGTGCCCCCATAGAATCATAGAATAGTTAGGTTTGGAAAGAACCTTAAGATCATCTGGTTCCAACCCCACTGCCATGGGCAGCGACACCTCACATTAAACCATGTCACCCAAGGCTTCGTCCAACCTGGCCTTGAACACTGCCAGGGATAGAGCATTCACAACATCCATGGGCAATCCATTCCAGTACCTCACCACCCTAACAGTAAAGAACTTCTTCCCTATATACAATGTAAACTTCCCCTATTTAAGTTTTAACTCCTTGTCCTGTCACTACAGTCCCTAACGAATAGTTCCTCTCCAGCATCCCTGTAGGTCCCCTTCAGGTACTGGAAGGCTGCTATGAGATCTCCACTCAACCTTCTCTTCTTCAGGCTGAACAGCCCCTGTTTTCACAGCCTGTCTTCATACGGGAGGTGCTCCAGTCCCCTGATCATCCTTGTGGCCCTCCTCTGGACTTGTTCCAACAGTTCCATGTTCTTTCTATGTTGAGGACACCAGAACTGCACACAATACTCCAAGTGAAGTCTCACGAGAGCAGAGTAGAGGAGCAGGATCACCTCCTTCAACCTGCTGGTCACAGTCCTTTTGATGCAGCCCAGGATACGGTTGGCTTTCTGGGCTGTAAGCGCACATTGCCTGCTCATGTTCATTTTCTCATTGACCAACACCCCCATGTCCTTCTCTGCAAGGCTGTTTTGAATCTCTTCTCTGCCCAACCTGTAGCTGTGCCTGGGATTGCTCCGACGCAGGTATAGGACCTTGCACTTGGCATGGTTAAACTTCATGAGGTTGGCATTAACCCAACACTTATGTTGATTGCTCAAGACAGCCAGCATGGCTCCACTAAGGGCAAGTGTTCCTGACCTAGTAGTCTTCTATGATGGAGTAACTCAGGTTACTTCTAGTAAACAAGAGAAGAGCTATGGACGTCATCTAAGTGAATTTCTGTAAAGCCTTTGCCACAATCTCCCACAACATCCTTCTTTCTAAATTGGAGAAATGGATTTGATGTGTGGACTGTTCAGTGCCTCAGGAATTGGTTGGATGAACATGTCTAGAGGGCAGAGGTCAAAGACTCAATGTCTAGATGGAAACTGGTATCCCTCAGGTGTCATACTTGGAACAGTACTGTTTAATATTTTAATAAGTGACATAGACAATGGGATCAAGTGCACCCTCAGAAACTCTGCTGATGACACCAAGCTGAGTGGTGTGGTTGACACACCTGAGCGAAGGAATTCCTTCCAAAGTTACCTGGATGTGTCTGAGAAGTAGGCCCACGTGAACCTCATGAGGCTCAATAAAGCCAAGTGCAAGGTCCTGCACCTGTGTCAATTCACTGGCTGGGATGTGAAGTGATGGAGAGCAGCGCTGAGGAGAACGACTGGGGATACTGGTGCACGAAAAGCTGGACATGAGCCGGCAATGTGCACTTGCAGTCCAGAAAGCCTGCCGCATCTTGGGCTGCATCTAAAGAAACCTAGCCAGCAGTTAGAGAGTGGTGATTCTCACCCTCTGCTTCACTCTGATGAGACCCCAGCTGGAGTACTGCATTCAGCTCTGGAGCCCTCAGCTCTTGTTGGAATAGGTCCAGAGGAGGATCATGAAAATTATCAGGGGGACGGAACCCCTCTCCTATAATGAAGGGTTGAGTTGGGGTTGTTCAGCCTGAAGAAGATAAGGCTCCAGAGAGACCTTATTGCAGCTTTTCGGGACTTAAAAGAAAGATGGGGACAAATTTTTTAGCAGGGCTGTAGTGACAGGACAAGGTGCAACGGTTTCAAACTAAATGATGGTAGATTCAGGCTAGATATAAGGAAGAAATTCTTTAAGATGACAGTGGTAAAATACTGGAAATGGTTGGCCAGAGAAGTTGTGAATGCCCCATCCCTTGAAAAATTCATGGTCAGGTTGAACAATGACATGTCTGAGCAACCTGATATAGTTGAAGGTATCCCTGCAGAGGATCCTTGAAGTGGGATTGAAGCTAGGTGATCTTCCAATGCAAACTATTCTATGATGCTCTTGTAGAGAATAAGGGCCCCTATTGGCTATTCTTATGAATGTGAATTTCAATTACATCAAGACCTCAAGAACTAGATGAAGATCATTTAAGTTTTGTAAAACTAAAAGTAATAATTAGAAACGTACTTTTGACTGAAACAGATCGATGGCCATTTAATGCCTGAATAATAGCCTGTCAGAAAAATTTAATATACTTCCTTAATGGTTAACTGATATTATACCTTTAATTGCTTCATCTTATCTTTCTGAAACATTTTTAAGATGTCTATTTTGTCTCTTGTTTTAGGTTGTACCTTACAAAATCAAAATAGTAATATAAAGACAAGAGTAGTTCACATACAAGTAAGATAATAATGTCCTGTGGTTTTGTTTTTCACTTTGGTGGGGTTTTTGTTTGGTTTTGTTTTGTTTTATTGCTTTGTTGGTTTGGTTTGTTTGGGGGATTTTTGGGTTTTTTTGTTGGTTTTGGTTTTGGTTTCTTATATACTCTGTAATAAAAAATCCTGTTATAATGTAGAATCATCTGCAATGGACGAAAAGCAAATAATTCATAGCAAACACAAAAATCTATGCATTGTACGTTCCCGAAGCAGCAAAATTTACATCTGCAAAGGAATTTGATACCCTGTTCTGTCTGAATGCTTTAATGGTTGCTTACATAACACAACAGTTTCCCATTTTTTTTCTAAAATAAATAAATTAATAAAATATCACATGTCAAAGTTTTAATCTCAGAACCTTTTTAATGTTGAGGAAAACCAGTTTAGTTTTAAAGTAAGAATAGAACTCAGATGTAAACTGCAAGTATGAGACTCAGCTGAGAGATTCTGCCTTTTAAGAATCAAGTGTCTCAGATATATCTGGAATAGCAAGATGATAGATTTCAGAGACAAACTCCTCTTACTCTCTTTTTAAAAAAATATTTCTGGTTTGGTTGGGTTTGTGGTTTGGTTTTGTTTTGCCTTTTTCTTTTTTTTTCCACTTTTAGACAACACTTTAAAGGAAAATGTATCTGTCTCAAGACAGCTGATTTTTCTGGTTTCTGTTTCCTGCGTATTTCAGCAATAAAGCTGTAAATCTGCACAAAGCAGTTTGTGTGTTTTCAGATTCTTACTAATGAAGGATTCCTGCAGTATGGACTTGAGCTTATAGCTGCAATACTGTGCTGTTCTCTCACTTGGAACTCAGGCCCAAAACTTCTTTGCATATTCTTCCTTATACTGAAATCAGGGGATCTCACCGTACACAGTCCTAGCCTAGCCTTTGATATAAACATGAGGTTCTTGATTCTCCAGTGAGTATTTCTGGTAGTTCATATGTTTTCTGACTGTCTACTCAGCTGTTCTTCCTAGTTTATAGAAAATGTACTCTGCTTTTAGATAAAAATCCTTAGCAGATATTGACAATCCAGCTGCTGTGCCAGTTTCTTGCAGCATAAAAGAAGGAGATGATAGGTCAAAATCCCCAAATCTTTCTATCTTGCAGTGAGAATTTGAAAGCCAGTGATGTTTCATTTCACCTCATGGGAGCAATTCCTATTTTAGAATCTGGCTTTTAACTTCCTGAATAAAATTCCACCAAATCATGGACACACGGCAGTTTGTACATGATTAGTAACAATACAAAATAAGTATTGAAAAGTTGAGACAGTGTGACACTTACATTGATGGGTGGAAGCCAGATGTAGCTGTTCATGTCACTTTTTATCTAAGTCAAATGGTACATTTAATCTCTGACCCTGCAAAGTGGTCCATCTGTCTGGAAATCATTGTGCCCTTGCAAAGCCCTACTGAAGTCAATGGGGTTCACATGCTAGAGCAGCTTGCAGGGCAGGGCTAATTCTAGAAATTAATAACTGGGTTCCATTACGCAAGCATCTGTGTCAGGTTTCCCTTAAGTAGTCCAACCCAGCTTTGTTATTGTTTTATAATTAAACGATCTTTTTCCAGCTGTAACAATTTGCCCTAATCTCAGAGTAGCACTTTCTGCAAGGATATGTGGAACACAACACTGAGAGCTTCTCCAAAATATTTGCCATATGTATAAAACATATGTCACAGGTCTATAATTGTTTTATGTGTCAGGGACCTTGTGAATTTTCAAAGATCAAGAGCTATGAGAGAGAATAACTTAAATATTGCAAACCCTTTAATAGATAAGTGCTATGCTCCCAGAAAACAAACACTAACATTAATAGGAATGAAGTCAGTGTAATGTAATATGGGAGGAAGCAATCTTGGCAACTAATTTTGAGATTACTATTTTTCCTGATTTAAAGAAATGCAATCAACATTTTATTTGTACCTACATTCCCCAACACAGTGCTTTATGTTATGTTTTCCAGCTGAACAAAATTACAATCTATAGAAAATTCCTGTGCTATTAAGAATGAACATTATTCATGTTACTGAAAATGCTTAATAGACTCAGAAGAATTTGGAATAGCATTATTTCCTCATATTTAGAAAGAAAATGTGGGCTGGGGTTCGGCTGCACTAATGGTAGTATATGCTTCCTGTGACCAGTGATTCTGACTCTGTTGCCACCAAGCAGCCCCACGGTGGATCAGCCTAGTTGAATAGAGTCTAGATATATGGGTCTTCATCTTAAGTGGCTTTTTTCCTTAACATTCCCCTATATGTTCATGAGAGATTCACAATTCAGTCTCTTCTTACTCCCTTTTTTTTTTTTTAAAAAAAAGCACCTTTTGCCTTTGTAAGACAGTCACTCCATTAGTACAACTGCAACTTAATCTTTTGCATAAACCTCAAGTTTTCATTGCAAGGAATCTCTGATATTGTGGCATCAGAGGAAAGGAACAGCTTTGCCAACAAGTGCTGATAGGAGAGGCACAGCTTTGCATCTCATAAAAGTAAAGCTAAGGTACTCAGAAAACCAATTAACCAGGATCTCTGTCCCATGCTAAACAATGGAAAAAAAAAACTGCAGAGCTTCTCCATGTGCTCCATATGTGACAGAAAGAGTTCCACACATTTTGCTGCCAC
The DNA here is from genome assembly GCF_012275295.1 of Melopsittacus undulatus. Classification (NCBI taxonomy): domain Eukaryota; kingdom Metazoa; phylum Chordata; class Aves; order Psittaciformes; family Psittaculidae; genus Melopsittacus; species Melopsittacus undulatus. The sequence goes on from NC_047528.1 coordinate 98,502,554, forward strand.
TGACAATGAGGAGGTGGAGAATAAAAAAGAAAAAACAACCAAAGAATAAAGCACTTTTTTTTGGTCTCCATAACAGATACAGAACACTTTTTACACTCAAGTATCAACTCTTGCTAAAAGTACAGTATTTTCTGACAGTACTATGGTGTCAAGGTGATCAAATGAAGACTATGCATGAAGCTGGAACTTACAATAAATAGTAATCAGCTAATAAAATTATTTATAACTTTTAGTACAGAGAAATAAAGTGGTGCATACAGATTTCTGGAAAAAATGTGTCTTATAATGGCTCTTAACATTAAGAAAAGATCTATTGCAATCAAACTAGATAATTTTATGAAACTGTCAGCTATACAGAAATTAGCAGAACAAATTAAATGGTAGAGATGTTTCCAGTGTGACAGGTAGTGTCGTTATGCCACTGAAGAGACCTGGGATATACTTATTTTGCTCTTCATGTCCCTGGAAAGTGTGTGGTGACACCCTGTGTGTCAGACTCTGTTCTGTTTAGCTGTTCTAAAGCATCCTCCCTTGTAGCTGTAATTACCACAACAGGTCCTGCCTAAAGGGCAACAAACATTGGAGGCTACAGAAAAATGAAGGATAGCTATTATCTGCTCTACTCATTTGTAGAAAATCTTTATGACTGTAATGAGGGACAAAGCACTTTAATCAGAGCTTTTATGGATATCTAAATCACGTTATATTACAAAAAAAAAAAATGTTCATGGTCTAAATCAAACACCATGAGTAAGAAAATCCATGAATGGAGAATCTCATCTGATTTTGGATCCAGGGGCACAGACTTAAATGCTTATTATTTAACAACAGCAATTATGATTTCTGTTGATTACCACACAAGCAGAAGTTGCTCTTTGCATCAAGAAGGCATTTTAAAATAAATATTTTCTACTACAATTTAAATTGGACTCATCTCATGAAATTGTGTTAATAAAGTTCTTTTTTGAGATTACCAGGACTTCTAGCACTGTTAGATATTGACTGGAAGAAATTTGTTGCTGTTTAGGCATGAGTTGCAAATTATGGTTGCTTCATCATTCACGCTTTGTTCAGTCACCAAAATGTTACAGACAAGATATAAAATGAGATTTAAGCCACCACATTTTCAAATTCAGTTCTAAATATTTTTTTCAGTATGCTGTCTCTCAGTTTCTTTACTGAAAAAAGTAATGACTGAAACCTCCAATTTCTTGGTATGTTTACCCTCACAGAAGATTTTTTCAAATGCATGACATAATATTCAATGGTAGTAATCTTGACTTCATGTAATTGAAATCAGGAGAGGTGGTTTTGGCACTGAAGTTTGAAATATTCTATCTTAAAGTCTTTTTCTCAAAACTCTTACTTTTCACATTCCACAATAGAGGTCTGTTGCTTTTGCAAGTTGGTAATTGTGTATTTTATCAGTTCCCATAAGATTGCATTCTAATCCTATCTTTTCCTACTCAACCACTCTTTTTGATTAAAAAGGTTTCAAAGGATTTAAACAGTACTGCTGAAATTGTTTGAACTTCAAAAAAGGCTAGACCTATATCTTTACAGTTGTTTCCACTGTAAAGATTGAAAAAAGCATTTTAAAACATGAGGTAGTTTCAAGTCAGCATTGCAGGAAAAGAAGGGAATTTAAGGTTGTTAAAACTTTGAAAGAAAATTATGCATAATATAGTATCTTAGAAACAGAAACAGCGATTTATATGCCTAACCTTACAAAAAATAAAAGTAAAAAGAAATTGTGTAATACACTGAGTCCCTGAGGAGAATTAAGGAAGCTGCAGTAAATGACACCACAGAATCCACTAGCGACATATTTCTTCTTAAGTCAATATTGTCTTAGCATGTTATCACAGTTAGAAGAATTGTGCTGCTAACGTAGAACAGAAAATACAGGTGAAATTAATCTGAATTAATTTCTAATCTAATGAATTTCTAATCTAATTAATCTGAACAAAGTAAATTGCAAAATGCAGAGGCAAATTTTACAGAGCCAATGTTCCAACCAGAAACTAAAGATTCAGTATGTCTTTTGTAATTCAATTTATTGCATTTTTAGCACCTTTCTGTTATTGCAAAAACCTAATTTGCACAGTTAGCTAGATTCTGCCTGCCTCTACCTAAAATTTCACTAGTAACATGGGGACATATTCTAGAGCAAAACCACCAGGGTTTATGTCATAGATATCATGCATAGATCCATTAACTGTGGAGCAAATATTAGTTTACCTAGAGAAAGGAGAAATCTTTTACAGCAATTGTTTTGCAATGTATTTTCCTCCCTTTTTTGCTGTTTCAGGCACAAGCATGCTCGTGTGTGCACATGTACATGCACATTTGATATGTATGAGAACAGATGTGTGGATCTGTTTACTTCTCAATATAATTATATCAAATAACATATAAAACCACCTCTGACTTCTCTGTGTAAAAATATATAATATTGTTAACAGGAAAACATGCATTGCTGTGAAATACCTACTCCTTCCTGTATTTGCCAAAAGTGAATACCTATACCTGTTAAACAACAACCATAAAGAAAACTTGTAACAACACATACAAATTTGGTTTCTAATCATATTTTGCTAAAATAAACAAATATTTATTTCATATCTTCACAAATTGCAACATAAATTTAATCTGCATTCTTTAGGTTAGCATGCGTGATGCAATTATGGCACAACTGATATAAATTCGATATTCAAAACTCTTATTTGTGATAGAGTCAGGTATTATATGATGAATCCATATACTAAGTTCTCATTAATAATAAAAGCTCAAAAAATGTAACTATATTAATTTATAGCAAACTTTTGTAGTTGACATCTGCCATAATTAAACTGCATTTGCAGTTCCAAATTATTTCTTAGTGTTTAATTCTGTATATGGAAAGTCATTATTTACAGTACAGATGCTTGTATACCATGCAAGAGGAGGGAAATGCTTTTCTTCATCTCTTGGAACAAGTAGAAAAATCAAAATTTGCTTATTGACTAAAATGACAGAAAAGCTAAAATTATGGTAACGACATATTGCTAGACTGATGTTAACCAACTAGAAGCCAAATCCTTTTTGTATTGCCATAAGTCTAGAAGAAAATTTTTAAAGAGTTGTTCTGCAAAACATTTTTTTCAAGACATTTCTTTTCTTTTTGAGATTCTATGTTCAGCAGACAGACCTTAACAATTTTGGTGAAAGTCACGAAAATGTTTCAATGGATCCTACACATTTTAGCACCACCACCAACATTTCAAGCAAAAAGTGGAACACAGCTGTTTATAGTAGAGACTCTGAATGGCTATCAACATTTAAAAATTAAAACAAAGGCCATATTTGCATAAGAGCCAAGCATCTTCGTGCTGTTTGGTATCCATTTCTAAAGCTTTTAGCACATTCTGGTGACATATAAGTAATATTCTGCCTCTCTACTGCCAGACAAAAAATGCATTTCAGATTGGACTGTAGAGTACTAACAATGTTGGCAAAATATGCCTTTTTCAGTTTTCATCTTTAAAATTTGGAAAAATTGAGAATATTTCAAATAAAAGGATAATAACAATTTCACACTTGTATTCTTTTTTCTTCTCCTACTATTTTTCACATTTTTCCTATTTACTGTTTGTGCTAGTTTCATCTGGGATAGAGTTAATTTTCTTCCTACTATTTATTTGATTTACTTTTTAGTTCCATATAGAATCATGGAATCATAGACTAGTTAGGGTTGGAAAGGACCTTAAGATCATCTAGTTCCAACCTCCCTGCTATGGGCAGGGACACCTCACACTAATTCATGTCACCCAAGGCTTCATCCAACCTGGCCTTGAACACTGCCAGGGACAGAGCATTCACAATATCCTTGGGCAACCCATTCCAGTACCTCACCACCCTAACAGTAAAGAATTTCTTTGTTGTATCTAATCTAAACTTCCCCTATTTAAGTTTTAACCTATCTTGTCCTATCACTACAGTCCCTAACGAAAAGTCCACCCCCAGCATCCCTATAGGCCCCCTTCAGATACTGGAAGGCTGCTATGAGGTCTCCACTCAGCCTATTCTTCTCCAGGCTAAACAGCCCCAACTTTTTCAGCCCATCTTCATACAGGAGTTGCTGCAGTCCCCTGATCATCCTTGTGGCTCTCCTCTGGAATTGTTCCAACATTTCCATGTCCTTTTTATGTTGAGGGCACCAGAACTGTACACAATACTCCAGGTGAGGTCTCACAAGAGCAGAGCAGAGGGGCAGGATCACCTCCTTCAACCTGCTGGTCACACTCCTTTTGATGCAGTCCAGGATACGGTTGGCTTTCTGGGCTGCAAGCACACTGCGGGCTGATGTTAATTTTCTCATCAACCAACACTCCCAAGTCCTTTTCTGCAGGGCTGCTCTGGATCTCTTCTCTGCCCAACCTGTAGCAGTGCCTAGGATTGCTCCGACGCAGGTGTAGGACCTTGCACTTGGAATGGTTAAACTTCATGAGGTTGGCATCAGCCCACCTTACAAGCATGTCAAGGTTCCTCTGAATGGCATTCCTTCCCTCCAGCCTATCAACCAAACCCCACAGCTTGGTGCCATCAGCAGACTTGCTGAGGGCACACTCAATCCCATGATCCATGTCACCAACAAGGGTGTTGAACAAGCCCAGTCCCAACACTGACCTCTGAGGGACACCATTCGTTACTGGTCTTCAGCTGGACATTGAGCCATTGACCACAACTCTTTGTGTGCTGCCATCCAGCCAGTTCTTTATCCACCAATAACTCCTTGTTGTTTCCCTTTCAATTATTAATATTAGTATTTCATTTTACTTTAAGTATTAAACTGTTCTTATCTCAATCCACAGGTTGTACATTTTTCCCTTATCATCCTCCACATCCCAATTTTGTGGGGCAAAAAGGGGGAAGGACTGGGACAGAATAGTGAGTGAGCAGCTCTTTGGTACTCATTTACCAGTCAGAGTTAAATCAAGACGCTGTTTTTTCCACTTCTTAAAAAATCTCTTTCTCTTTCCTTCTTTTGTCACAACTCAGTACATTTTCAATACCTCCTCTAATTGCCCCTCATTTTTAGATTTTATTTTTTCTCTTTTATTCCTTTTTCTGTAGAATCATCTATTCCAGCTCCCCTTCCCGGGGCAGAGTTTTTAAAGCTCTGTCTAACCTTACTTTGAGCACTTTCAGTGATAGGACATCCACAAATTAGCTGGGCATATTGTTTCAGTGTTCTACCACCCTCATAACAAAGAATTAATTTCTCACATCTTATCTAATTCAAATTTGCCCTTCTCCAGTTTAAAGCCATTACCCTATAACTACAGGCCCTCAGAGATAAAAGCTTCTCTCCATCTTTCTCATCAGGCCCTTGTGTACGATAAAAGGTCTCCCTAGAGCCTTCTCTTCTCCAGGCTGAACAACCAGAACTGTCTCAGCCTTTCTTCACAAGAGAGGTGTTTCATCCCTCTGATCATTTTTTCATCCTTCCTCTGGATCCTCTCTAACAGGTCCATATTCTTTTCGTGCTGGGGGCCATGGACCTAAATGAAGTACTCCAGCTATGGTCCCACAGGACTATGTATAACTTATTACAGCCTCAAGGTCCTCATAAAGCTCTTTGGAAGCCCTAATACCTTGACTAACATGATGAGAAGCCATTGTCTGAAAGCAATATGGAGGTCTGAAATGAAATCCAGCACCCCAAGTAACATCCTTCTCCATACAGTATTAAATGGGATGAATTCTCCCTCCAGATTTCATGGGACTGAGTCACTGGCCCATAAAGCCAGTCTGGAAGCGTTTTGTCTTATCACACAGCATGGAATCTCATAAATGAAACCTTCTATACTGGTAGACACTTCATATTGCTGATTACATTGATTTAAGATGCAAATGATTAGGGCCTGACTCTGAGAATGTAGAAAAGTCTAAAAACATCCCAAAATGTAGGTTTGCAAAAATCAAGAACAAGCAAAATAACAAGGCTTTCCTTATGTGCCCACTTTTCCACCCACACTTCCTCCTGTAGCACCACTTCTACTTTAGCCTATGAGTGTCTGTGGATACCAAATACAGAAAGATATGATCGACATGTCATCTAATGAAATTATAAAAGGAAAACAAATACTGTCTGACACTGCTTTCATTTTGAGACTGTTTATTTCAAGAGACTCCTTCAATAACTAATTATGTTAAAAACTTAATTCTGTGATGATATGTACAAAGTAGACAGAGCAGCAAAGGTTAGGGTACATTCTCACACTTTCCCTATCAACAAATCATATAAAAAATAATGTACTACCTATTAAAGTCTTTGCATTAGGCAAATAAAAGAATCTGTAGTGCAACATATACAGCTGAACTTGTTTTCTGTTTTAACATGCTGCCACATCATGACATTTTCATCGCTACTGGTAGAGAGGGCTAAGTTGATGTTCCCACTTTAAATGTTTCCATTATAAATCCTGTTTTACAAGTGAATTTACTATGGCAGGCCACTTTAATAAGCATCAGACTGAACCTATGGGCCCTACTCATTTCAGTTACACAGCATGTAACTCATGTTCCCATTTGTTTTGAATAATAAAACTACATAATCCAGCTATCCTTTAGAGTACACAAGCGTGGTATTCTTCCATCCAGATAATTATGTGCAACTCAAATTACATTCCATTAATGTGTTGGCTAGCTGATCACAGAAAATGGGGTGTATTCAGCCAGAAAGGGTAGGAGCAGTCCAAATGAACAACTTTAATATATTCAAAGACAAAGTAGAGCCAAGGCACTGAGGCTGGCATTTTAAAGTGAGAAACTTATAGTGCGAAACCAAACTTTTCTTCTGAAGTAACCTATTTCACTTCCCTCCTACTTTTAGGGGTGGATTTAACTGAAGTTCAAATAAACTACTTGTGACAAAATTCAAATGTGTCAGAGGATTACAAACACCTATAGGGGCAGCACAGTTTAAGCCAGCGAATGGATGGGGATTCTTAAACCACTACATCTTCACTCAGTCATGATTCTGAGATGCAAAACTATTATCTTTTCGTGGTTTAAGCTCAGACATAAATCACGCAATCACTCTCTCACTCTCCCCCTTTCCTTTCCCTGCTCCCGGAGGGATGAGGAGGAGAATGGAAAGAATGTAACTCCCATGGGTTGAGATAAGAACAGTTTAATAACTAAGGTATAACACAAACCACTACTGCTTCCACCAATAATAATAATGATAAGGGAAATAACAAGGGAAGAGAATAGAACCACTCACCACCCGCCAACAGATAGCCAGATCCCAGCAGTGAACTAGCCCTACAGGTAACTCCCAGTTTACAATCTGGGCATGATGTGCTGAGGTATGTAATACCTCTTTGGCTAGTTTAGGTCAGGTGTCATGTCTCTGCTTCCTCCCGTCTTCCCCTCCTCCCTAACAGAGCATGAGATTCAGAAAGTACTTGGTCAGACTAAACATTTGAGCAGTAACTAAAACATTGGTGTTATCAGTGCTGTTCCCAGGCCAAAAGTCAAAAACACAGCACTGCACCAGCTACTAAGAAGGAGAAAAATGACTGCTACTGCTGAACCCAGGACATATCTCTTCAATCATTTGTCATAAAAGCAGTGCAACTTCTGTAGTTTCTCCTCTGCATTAATATATCACTTCGGCATTACAAGATCTCTGCTATACATAAACATTACAATTGTTGTGGAGTATATATAAATCCAGTTAATCTCAACTAAAAGAGAAAAGAGAGATTGGGAAACAGTCCTACAGGGCAATTCTTGGAAAAAGAACATCTGGGAGGAAGCTTAGATTAAATGTTTGTATGTTATTTTTCTTTACTTTTGAAGCCATATTCTGCAGGGAAGAAAGTGTACAGACACTAATTCAGTGTGCCTTTTTCTTGGTGTGGACAGATGCTTCTGTTCCTATGCAGTTATGTAAACGTATAATTATATGCATTGTAACCTCAAGAACACCTCTGCTTGAGAGCTGAACTGTTCTTTTCCAGCTATTTTAGCTCATGGAAGCCCATATACGCCCTCTACCAAGAAACGTCATTTAGCCATTATTTCATCATATGTGAAAGACTGAAAATTTCATGCCTTTATTACAAGGTTACTGAGCTTCAAAATAGGTAGCAGCCAAACACTTCTTCTCTAAGACCATGACTACCTACAGTATTTAAGAATAGACAAAATGCAAGTGGACTTGGTCATAACCAGTTCCAAAGTCATAACCAGTTCCAAATGAACACAAACATCACCATAGACAGAGCTCCTTAATGCAGCCTCACAGCCCTTGCGTGAAAACTTGATACAAATCTAGAAAGCAACAGTGTTTAGAAAGGCGTCCTGCCCAGCAGGAAAGAGGGGAAAGGAGAGGGTGAGAGAGAAGCTGTATGGTACTTAGTTATTGTCTGGGCTTAAACCATGTGTCGTGGGCTCAGCAGTAGCATTTTTTTTTTCTCCTTCTTAGTAGCTCGTGCAGTGCTGTGTTTTTTACTTTCAGCCTGAGAACAATGCTGATAACACCAATGTTTTTAGTTACTGCTCAGATGTTTAGTCTGACCAAGGCCTTTCTGAGTATCATGCTCTGCCAGGGAGGAGGGGAAGGCAGAAGGAAGCAGAGACAGGACACCTGATCCAAACTAGCCAAAGAGGTATTCTATACCACAGCACATCTTGCACAGGAGGTTAACTGGGAGTTACCTGGAAGTGCTGGTTCACTGTTGGGTTGGGCTAGGTATCGATTGATGAGTTATTTTATTCTCTTCCCTTGTTATTTCCTTTATCATTATTATTATTATTATTGGTGGCAGCAGTAGTGATTTGTGATATACCTTAACTATTAAACTGTTCTTATCTCAATCTGTGGGAGTTGCATTCTTTCAATTCTCCTTCCCATCCCTCCTGAAGCAGGGAGAAGAAAGGGGTAGGGGGAGTAGACTGAGTGGTTCTGATTTATGTCCTGGTCTTAAAACACGACAACATGACAAAGGACAGGTAAAATAATTTAACAAAGGAGTTTCTTGTTTACACAATAATTCATTTTAATCATGAAAATATTGGAGAATTACTGATCTAAGGATCACAGTGTATCAAAATATTCTGAACATTATGCTTCTAGTTTGATTTTCCTGTTACTGTGAATCCCTGATTTGATGCTTAAAGGCATTTGATCCTCTTTCCATGTGGGTTTTTAATTGTCTTTCTTTTCTTGAAGCAGTATTTCCCTTTTCAAATTTATTCTCTGAATTAATTTTCAGTATGTGAGATCTACTAGATGCCATTCGAATAGGATGACCACCTGAGAACAGCCAACCAGTATTTCACAGAGAGGGAAAAGACATTCAGTACTGAAGATCCATGGTCACTCTGCATCTGTATGGTATTATTGTAAAAAGATTACGGGACTGTTTCAAAGTAACAACTTAGGAAACTGGGGTAATATGGGGTAATAGGGTAATTTAGAGTAATAAACCCTATACCTTCCCCTTTACAACCTTGTAAAGAAAAAAACTTTTCTTCCAGCCTAATAAAGGTACTAAAAAAAATACAGTGGTTTAAAGATTTAAAAGTGAAATTCAATATGGAAAAAATAGAATTACCCTAGCCTAGAATGAAATTCTAGCTATAATAGCCATAAAACCTGACAACTTGACTTCACATTTGGCAGATCTCAGCTAGTTTCTGACAGTATCTGAGAAGCAAACAGACTTCAGTTTATAGCATAGATGGAGTTACTTCAGATAGATTAGATTTCTTTAATCTTTATAAACCAGTTTGTTACAGTACTGAAGGTGGTAACATTTCTGCTTGGCTTCCAATCAAAGATTTGACACTATATTTTGTGGCAAAGATGTAAAGAAACTATAGGATGTCAGATAAAAGGATGTTTCCTAGAAGCTTGAGGTTCTATAAAGTCATCTATTTCCCAAAAAATGAAGTTTTTCTTCAGAGGGTTCAAGAGATGAACATTATTTTGAATCAACCTGTAAAATCTCTAAAGATCGTGTATCACATCTGTTCTGATTCAACCTTTTTGCTGTCTGTAAGTTAAATATTAAATGTACTTCTCATCTGAGAAACTGAAATAAATTGGAAGAATTCATTATTGTCTAGACATCTGGAGACTCTAAAGCTTCCAATTTCACTGACAAATTAGCTTGCAGAGGGACTAAACTATCCACTTGTCCAAAATCCTATTCATATACTAATTCCCAAACAGTTACAAGTTGATCTATATTGAAAAAAATGTTCTACATTCTAAAGCAATGGTGGGACAGAGATGCAATAGAAAATGCACCTCTCTTAAAGACTCAGTCTAGTTGTTTGTTTAAACCCCAGAATTATCTAGAGAAGGTTTTGTTTTAAAGTTTAAAATGCCAAGTATAGTCAAGCATATCTCTGCAGTTGTAAGAACATGCTACAAGTTTCTTGCTGGAGAGAGAAAGAAAAGAACATGAAAGCAAAATTATTTCACAGTACCTTTTTTTATTATTGACCAACAATAGTAACCAACAGATATATTATAGTAAACTCTGAAATGTCTGTATTATATTTTATGTATGTGGTAAGGATCTCTTGGAGTTAGGTACAGTGGTTTAGCTATTCTACCCAAAAAAGACTCTAAACTGGACAATCTAAAGGAAATGAAAGAAAGTCAATCTTTCATAATTGCAGCTATTCAAACCAGCAAAGACAGTAATGCCTCCATCATTAGTAAGAATAAATTTTAGTTGTCTGCTTTCATTCAGGTTAGAATGGGATCAAAAGAGGTCCAAAAATTCTCCCACCTCTGGCTTGAGAATAGCTTTGAAGGAGCAGGACAACCCTGTCCAGTTTTTGTCTGTACAAAACTGTTGAACAGGCGTATACACAGAAAGGGAGAAAGACTAAAGTATAGCAAGGGGGTCTGCATTTTTTTCTTTGACTGACTTGTTTCTTTTCTCTGTCAGAGAGACAAAAGTTTTCCAGAGGTGTAGACAATAACCTACACCTACATTTTTTATTTTTTTAACCCATATTCCTAAATACTTTGTGCCTTTAAGCACTGGAGAAATAACACTTTGCTTTGAAATGTTGTTTTGATGTGAGAAATAGAGGAAATTTTTTACTATGTTACACCAAAGGAAATATGAGATATAAGGTAACTTTTATTCAGATGGAATTGCCACATGGAAATACCTGTGGAATCATTCCGGATTAGCTAAAACGAGATTAAGAGTAATAGCAGCTGGTTTTACATTAATTTTCCCTGTATGTTTCCTCTAACATAGTCACAAAAATAAAGTGAGCTTATTTGATAGCAATCAAAATAAACTTGTACCTAATTCCTTTTAAATCATTATCCTTTGCTGAATAAAGTATTTAGGACCAGTTACTAATCAGTGTTAAACCCCAGGTCGTTATTACAAACTTTGGCTTCAATTTATATTTGAATTGCAAAAAAAAGAAAAACCAAGACCCAGAACCAGCTTTACTTTGTGTCTGATCTGCGTACTGGATCATAACAACTTGTCTTTCACACATTTCAATGACCCTTGGGTTGCAGCCTCTCTGAGTTGCAGCACCTTCCCTCTCTCATCCCACATCATCTCCTCACAGCTGAAAGGCTGCTCCTCACATTGCCTCTTTTTCACTGACTGTCTCAAGTGTGATAGCTGCATCTATGTTTCTCCACAGTCTTTCGAGAAACGTCGAAGGTTCAGTCTCCAGGACCCAGGGCACTGGGACAGTAGGCACAGTACCAGGGAAAAGGAGTAAATGTTAGTAGTTAAAAATGTATAATGAATTTAAGGGTATTGTTAATGGGATATTTCTGTATTAATTTGAATTACAAGTGTTAACATTATTGTAAGTTTGTTGATAGTTTCAACTATTAGACTGTGACAACTTTTATTGAACTAATAAAAACTCATGGGTTCACATGTATGTTTTGTTCTCTTTTGGCCATAACATTATTTTAAGTATTTAGAATGTAGCGTGGTCCTTTGTTTTCTTGTATCAAATCTGACAATAAGGAGTCTGCAGCATTTACTGTTACAAAATCAATCTCACAAATTCTTTTGTGAAAAAAATCCATAATTTAAAGTTTGGATAAAAGTAAACTTTGCTTATTATTTTGGTTTCTTTTGTTGTTATTATTAAACAAGAAGCTGAAGATCTGTGAGGGTGACAGACCAAGGTCCAGAGCATGTCTGGGTGTCAAAGATTTGGCAATACAAAGCAAATTATCAGGCAAGGGTTTGGAGTAACAGTCAGAAACTTCAACTGCTGACTAACTAAAGATTAGAGATAGTGCCAGTGTATTTTAGTAACAAATGTAATCAGAACCATGACAATCCCGGATGTGCCTACTTACCCCATTAACTGCTAATGAAATGCTTTTGTTCTCTTTAGGAAAATTCAACAACCCTATCAGTGATGATCTGTGCTGCTCTACCAAACTGCTGCCGTTAGTTCATGCTGCCATGTAGTTAACCTCTACATGGTGACAGTGTGTTGTGGGTGGACCCCAGCAGGTAGTTGAACACCCATCCAAACAGTTGCTCACTCACCCCCTTGTCCTGCAGGACAGGGGAAAATGGAAAGAAGATAAAGGTACTTGTGGGTCAGGATTAAGCAAGTTAAATAAATGAAGCAAAAGCCATGTACACAAGCAAAATGAAAAGCATTTACAATTTCCCATTGGCAGAGAGATGTCCAGCCAGCTGTTGGAAACAATGTCCTCAGCACACATTACGAGCACCATAAACATGAACATTCCCCCTTCCTTTTCCCTTCCCTAGCTGTGCTCATCATCAAATGATAGGGATGTCCCTTTTATCACTTTTGGTCAGCTGTCCTGGCTGTGTACCCTTCCAATCTCTTGACCAAACCCAGCCAACTGTAGGGGCAGAGTGGGAAAAACAGAAGTTAATGCAATATATGCACTACTCAGCCGTAGTGAGTTAGCAAGACTTTTTTAGCCTCAAATGCAAAACACAATACCATCCAGGATGCACTGAAGAAAGTTAACTCCAACCCAGACAAACCCAGTACACAATATCAAGTTTTAAAAGAAAATGAATGGTATACTGCTTAATACCTGCCCATGACCCTCCAAGATCTACGAAAGCCTGAGAGAGCCAATGCATTTCCTGATTCAGGTCACTAATATTTCACTTTAAGTAATCTCCTGGCACCATGTAAATTCATGGCAGTATGAAATGTTAACTTGAAAATTTTCACTGCTTTTTTGTAATAAGGCAAATGTTTAAGCTATTTGGACACACTGTAAATATGATAACTAGTAAACCTGCTTTTAAAAGCTTGTATCCTCCTCAATTCTGTAATGAGGATACTAGCTTTGTAGCTATCATGACTTTTGGTAATACAATGTCTCCAAATGCTTAAAAGTGTCTTGCAAGCTAAGCTTATTGTCTTGTATATAGGTTTTATTTTGATATGTACTTTTATTGCAACTTCGCCAATGGACTGTATAGCATTTAGGTAAGCTGCAGGCTGGCGTTTTGTTCTTTATAGCGTCTAAGAAACTGATTTTATATCCCTGAAAATTTCAAATAACACATAAGAACTTCTATAATGCGTACATCAAGAAATATGGACGCATTTCAGGAATAGCCTTCAAGCAAATCGAGGTCTGTCTAAAAGTTTCACATCACAATTGCATTTATTCAGCTACAAAGAGCTTAACAGAGTTACACTTTATTGTTGTTTCATTTGGTTTGGAGTTTTGTTCTTGTTGTTGGTTTTTTTGTAGTTATGCTTTCTCACAACACAATTTTCAGTGCAGTGGAAAGTACTCTTAAGTGACTTGTGAGATGGACAGACTCTCTATGCCTTCAAGCTGTGTAAACTAGTATAACACTGAATTCAGAAGCAGTGTGTTTATTTGAAAAATTCACTCTGCCTCATTCCTAAGACACTTCATCAGCACTCCACTGCTCATACCTATGGGCAGAGGAGAATAGCCACAAGCCTTTTCTATTTTTTTTTCTTATCCAAAGGCATAGGTTTTATGCAATTTTTAAAAACTCCTAAAGCCACCATACAATTCAGATTTTTACAGACCTAATTTTTCAGACAAGTTGATCATTTCAAATAAAATTGAAATAACTTATTCTCAGTACCCAACCTCAGTTGCTTAAAGATATAATACCAAAACACTTTTAGTTATATCATAAGCTAAATAGCCATATAAGTACTGCCCTTAAGAATGGTTATAAGCATAAAGGCTTAAAAGATCTGAGGGATATACTGGGCTATGGCCACTGCAGAATGACTTTACATTAGAGCATAAAATCTTAAAAATAATACAGGCGTTTATAGAGAGCAAGGGTCAAGACTATAAAATCAGGGAAGTGGTGCTCCTGAACAGTTGAGAATGTCTGAGAATGGATGCACATGCATTGTGTATAAACTACATTCTGAGGATGCTATAATTAAAAAATTCAACAGCTAAAAAGAGAAAAAAATAACCCAATAGAAAACTCTATGTGCTAACTGCAGGTCATTCTGGGTATCTAATGCCATTTATTAAAAAAAGTAAAAAAAAAAAAAACAAACCCTTACTTTCATCAATCAAACACACAGTCAGTGGACAAGAAAGCTATTAAAAAAGCTGTGGGATGTTCCATGCCACAATAAAATTGTGCAACTTAAAAACATGTGTTTTATTAGGCATTTCTATGTTGGTAATAGTTGACTGTGTTGACTGAATATATACTTCTAGAGAGAAATCAATTACCCTTTATGATCAATCTTTCCACTCTCCACATGAAGTTTAAAGCAGACCACATTGATACAGCTGGTGGAAATGCTTCCAGCACACACTCTTTCCGTCACTCCATGTCTCAAGAAGTGGTGGTATAGCATTCATATTCCACTGACTCCTGGAAAGCAATGCTGGGAAACTCAAGAATGCCTATAACAAACAAACAAACCCATACAAATAGGAATTATACTCTACATGTCAAATATAAAATCAGGATTCTCATTGTCATTGCAGAATATGTAGATTTAATGGCAGGTATGTTTAATTGGAGTTTGAGGAACCAGAAGCTGAGAGTCTTAAGAACTGTATTGTAAGTAGTATCCTATGCAATTATTATATCATATACAATGTAAATGGTGATATCATCAATTTAAAAAAGTTTTGATATTGATGGAAAAAATATTTGCATATTGCAGCAAGATTACTTGTGGCTATGAATTAAAAAAAATATATTTGACAACACAAGCCCCGAGCATTTCAAAATGCACTATCAAGAAGCCAGTGATGATGAAGCAGGTTCAGGAGTATACAGTTTAATTGTCTGGATTTACAACATGACAGTAGCATGAACAGGTTATTGTGGAAGAAGGGGTTGCTCTGAAGCAGTTTTGATAATGTACTGGTGATGAAGTCATACCTAAGACATATTAATACAAATAAATAATGATATATGTGTCTTCTAATGGATTAGTATTTTTGCTCAGTGAAATGCTCCAGGTTTCTAAGACACGAGTATGGGCATTACTAGGTGTTTGGAATAAAATGTTTTTTAGCAGGTAACTGCAGCTTGAAGGCTGGGGAATGACAACAATTTTAAATGGGACCTCTAAAAGTACAGTCATGAAAAGAAAACTGTGCTCTTGAAAGTCTAAGTGCAGAATAATATCAGTGTCTCCAAGGTCATAAACACAAATCCCTAAAAGTTTGTTGATCATTAAAACTCAGTACTGATCACTATGGGAATGCAAACTTGATGGCTTGTTTGAACCAGTATTAGAGTATTAATTTAAAATGCATAGAATTGTGTGTGGTTGATAGTGTGGATAATATTACTTTATGTTATATACAAGAATACAGTGAAACCAAGGAGCTGCTCAGGCAACATACTTCAGATCTGGGTATGCGGGACAGATCACTGTTCAAATCTATAGATATCCTGAACTATGTACATGTGTACATGTATATTATTGTCATTAAAAGGAGATATCCTTCCACTGTATTTGACCGGTGATCACTGCATTGGGTCTAGCATACCATGCTTGAGGCTTAGTTATAATTTAGATTAATAACATATACATACACATATATATGTGTATATACTTATATATACGTTACATATAATACGCATATATGATGGTTTAACATAGAATCATAGAATAGTTAGGCTTGGAAAGGACCTTAAGATCACCTAGTTTCAACCCGCCTGCAATGGGCACGGGTGCCTCACACTAAATCATGCCACCCAAGGCTTCATCCAACCTGGCCTTGAACACTGCCAGGGACAGAGCATTCACAACCTCCCTGGGCAACCCATTCCAGTACCTCACCACCCTAACAGTAAAGAATTTCTTCGTTGTATCTAATCTAAACTTCCCCTATTTAAGTTATAACCCATTACCCCTTGTCCTATCACTGCAGTCCCTAATGAATAGTCCCTCCCCAGCATCCCTATAGGACCCTTCAGGTACTGGAAGGCTGCTATGAGGTCTCCATGCAGCCTTCTCTTCTCCAGGCTGAACAGCCCCAACTTTCTCAGCCTATCTTCATATGGGAGGTGCTCCAGTCCCCTGATCATCCTCGTGGCCCTCCTCTGGACTTGTTCTAACAGTACCATGTCCTTTCTATGTTGAGGACACCAGAACTGCACACAATACTCCAAGTGAGGTCTCACAAGAGCAGAGTAGAGGGGCAGGATCACCTCCTTCGACCTGCTGGTCATGCTAGTCTTGATGCAGCCCAGAATACGGTTGGCCTTCTGGGCTGAGAGCGCACACTGCTGGCTCATGTTAATTTTCTCATTGACTAACACCCCCATGTCCTTCTCTGCAAGGCTGTTTTGAATCTCTTCTCTGCCCAACCTGTAGCTGTGCCTGGGATTGCTCCCACCCAGGTGTAGGACATTGCACTTGGCATGGTTAAACTTCATGAGGTTGCCCACCTCACAAGTGTGCCAAGGTTCCTCTGGATGGCACTCCTTGACTCCAGCATACCAATCAAACCACACAGCTTGGTGTCATCGGCAAACTTGCTGAGGGCACCCTCAATACCACTGCCATGTCACCAACAAGGATGTTAAACAAGACTGGTCCCAACACCAGTCCCTGAGGGACACCACTCGTTACTGGTTTCCAGCCTGATATTGAACCATTGACCACAACTCTTTGAGTGCAACCATCCAGCCAGTTCTTTATCCACTGAGTGGTCCACCTATCAAATTGATGACAGTCCAATTTAGAGACAAGGATGTCGTGTGGGACAGTGTTGAACGCTTTGCACAAGTCCGGGTAGACGACATCAACTGCTCCACCGCTGTCCATCATTTCCATAGCCCCATCACAGAAGGCCACCAAATTGGTCAGGCAGGACTTTCCCCTATTGAAGCCATGCTGGCTGTCACCAAGCACCTTGTTGTTTTTCATGTGCCCTAGCATGCCTTCCAGGAGAATCTGCTCCAAGATTTTGCCAGGCATAGAGGTGAGACTGACTGGTATGTAATTCCCCTGGTCATACATTTTCCCCTTCTTGAAAATGGGGGTTATATTTCCCTTTTTCCAGTCATCAGGAACTTCACCTGACTGCCATGATTTTTCAAATATGATGGACAGTGGCTTAGCAACGTCATTTGCCAGCTCCTTCAGGACCCACGGATGGATTTCATCAGGTCCCATGGATTTGTGTACATTCAGGTTCTTAAGATGGTCTCGAACCAGATCCTCTTGTACAGTGGGCCCAAGGTCTAGGTTTTCACAGTCCCTGCGTCCACCTTCCAAGACATGGGTGGTGCGGTCAGAGCCTTTGCCAGTGAAGACCGAGGCAAACAAGCCATTCAGAACCTCAGTCTTCTCCAAGTCCTGTGTAGCCAGTTCTCCTGAAAGTTTCCGGAGGGGGCCTATGTTGTCCCTAGTCTGTTTTTTAGCCCCTACATACCTATAAAGTCCCTTCCTGTTATCTTTAACATCCCTTGCCAAGTTTAGCTCCAACTAGGCCTTAGCTTTCCTACCTTGGTCCCTAACTACCCTGACAACATCCCTGTATTCATCCCAGCCCACCTGTCCTTGTTTCCACCTTTTATAAACCTCTTTTTTCCTGTGAGTTTTTCTCAGCAGCTCCTTATCCATCCAAGGAGGTCTCCTGGCCCTCCTGCTGCATTTCCTTCCAGTTGGGATGTAACACTCCTGAGCCTGTAGCAGGTGATCCTTGAATATTAATGAAGAGTCTTGGGCCCTGTCGTGGTTTAAACCAAAAGTTGCACAGTTCATTCACTCCCCTCCTTGCTCCCCCAACTCCCGGAGAGTTAGGAAGGAGAATACAAAGAATGTGGCCCCCATGGCTTGAGACAAGAATGGTTTAATTGCTAAGGCATAACACAAATCACTACTGCCATTACTACTACAAATAATAATGATAAAGCCAATAACAAGAGAAAAGAATACAACACCCCACCAGCCACCGACCCATAACTCACTCCACCCTGCCTGGCTGAGCACCGCGTGCTCCCTCCTCCATTTTCCTCCAGAGCTCCACCCTTCCAGCCCTCACTCTCCCAGTTGCATCCTGGGCAGCACGTGCTATGGTATGGAATACCTCATTGGCTAGCCTGGGTCACGTGTCCTGTCTCTCCTTCCTCCCGGCCTCCCCTCCTCCCCAGCAGAGCACGTGCTCAGAAAAAGCCTTGAACAAAAACACCCTCAAAACATGCTCGCTATGAAGCAACTGTTCCCAGCCCAGAAGTCAAAACACAGCACTGCACCAGCTACAAGAAGGAGAAAAGTGACTGCTATGGCTGAACTTATGACAGGCCCCCCTGCCCTCAAGGGCTATATCCCATGGAATCTTGCTAAGCAGGTTCCTGAAGAAGCCAAAGTCTGCTCTCTTGAATTCCAGGGCAGTGAGCGTGCTGCATGCACTACTCACTGTCCTGAGGACCTCAAATTCGACCATCTCATGATCACTGCATCCAAGACTTCCCTGGAGAGTCACATTTCCAATGAGCCCTTCCCTGTTGATGAGCACGAGGTCAAGCAGGGCACCTCTCCTTGTCGGCTCCTTTTTTGCTTGCAGAAGGAAGTTATCTTCCACACAGTAGAGAAGCCTCCTGGATTGCTTGTGCCGGGCCATACCGTCATCCCAACAGATGTCAGGGTGGTTTTAAGTACCCCCATGAGAACAAGGACGTGCGAGTGTGAGGCTTTTCTTATTTGTCTGTAGAGTTCTTCATCCACAGGTTCCTCTTGATCAGGCGGTCTGTAACAGATCCCCACAGTAATGTGTCCCATCACCAACTTCCCCTTAACCCTGACCCACAAGCTTTCTGTTAACTGATCAGCTGTCCCCAGACAGAGTTCCATACTCTCCAGCCTATCCCTAACATAAAGGGCAACTCCCCCTCCCCTCCTTCCGGCCTGTCTTTTCTAAAAAGCCTGTAACCTTCCATTCCAACACTCCAGTCAAAGGAGCCATCCCACCATGTTTCTGTGATGCCTATTATAGCATAGCCCTGTAGATGTGCCCACATCTCTAATTCCTCTTGTTTGTTCCCCATGCTACAGGTATTTGTATAGAGGCATCTGATCCAACCTCCAAATGAAGCCGGCTCAGTGGCTGGAGCAGCTGGAATGTCACTACATTGCTCTGAGCATTTATAATAGCTGCTGGCAACTGACTGGGTGTGTTGGGATGGAATGATGCCCCCCTCCCCTAACACACCTAGTTTAAAGCATCCTTGACAAGTCTGTCAAGCCTCCCAGCAAAGCCACTCTTCCCTTTCTTTGTCAGAGCAGTTCCACCAGCCGCCAGTAGGCCTGGCCTACAGATGTGGGCCCCATGTTCAAGACACCCAAACCCTTTAACCATTTATTAACCTGTCCAATCCTCCTTGCCTTTGGAAAGTTCACCCCTGTGTCTTGGAGTATTGACAAAAAGACTATCTGAGCTCCAGAGCCCCTAACCACCTCCCCCAGGGCTCTATAGTCCTTTTTTATACTCCTCAAGCTACTACTACCTATATCCCTAGCACCCACATGTATCACTAGAAGCGGGTAATAGTCCGTGGGACTTACTAGAGCAGGCAGCCTCTCTGCAACATCCCTGATCCGTGCCCCAGGTAGGCAACACACCTCCCTTGTGATCGGGTCAGGCCGACAGATGAGCGCTTCTGTCCCTTTCAAGGCAGAGTCCCCTACTACTACAACCCACTGCTTTTTCCTGGCAGCACCAGTAGAGATCTTCTGTACCAGTGCACCAGCCGACTGTTTCTGGTGCTAGTGCATTTCCTCATTAGCCCCCTGCAGGACAGCAAAGCAGTTCTGGGTGGGTACAGTAGATTTAGGAGGAAGCCCCTTGCTTTTAATTTCACTCTTCCTCGTTTTGTTGGTTTTTGGGTTTTTTTTGTTACTAATTCCCAGCTTCTCATGTTAACGGCCTCTTTCTTTCCTCCATGAGTTAGAGGGGAAGATTGAGGCGCCTGCACTCTTTGGTCCTGGAGCAAGCAGTCCTGCCCCTCTCAGTTTCCTTGACGTCTTGCAGCTTACTGACAGCATCCTGCAGCTCAGCCCCTGCTGCAGGAGGACCTCCATCAGGGAGAAGCAAGCGTAGCGCTGCCCATTCTGCACCTTTCCCTCACCAGACCAGTGCAGGCACTCTCTACACTCCGAGCTCTGCATTGCAGTTTCCCCTCTCATCGGCTCTGTCTGGGTGTCTATGCTGGCCTCCGTCGGGGCAGCCAGGGCAGAGCTCCCAGACCGGACCCTGGTCATACGGCGAGGGCTCACCATCCTGCTCGCCTGCCCGCGCAAACTGCCACGTGAACTGCCTCAACCCACTCTGCCTGCTCTGGTCGCCACATTTCCTGGGCAGGTTTTTAACCACTCAGGGCTGGTGCCGCTCCTCCTGCCTCTGCCCCCAGTGAGTCAGCTCCTCGTGGTAGCTGAGCTGCCGGCTCCTGGACAAGTCCTGTCGGGGACTTGAGGCTCCATCCTCAGTGGCTCTTGTCGCTCTGAGGTGAGGCTCCTGGACACTGATCTCCCCCTGCTCTGCTCCGATGTTGCAGGCATCCTCTCTCTAGCAAATATATAGCCTAGATGCCACAGATTTCCAGACTGGTGTGGAGGGGAAGGAAGGAAGGAGGATTACAAGGCAGTAATCAATATCTTTGGCTACATCCTGTCGGGCACACAAGGCTTCAGTGAAATTCTTGATTGCATTTTTCTCCACTCTTTCTCTTTTTCCCCAAATCTTTTTTTCCCTCTTTCTGGCCTGAAACTTCTCTCAGCTCTTTCCAAGAGCTCTAAGAAGGATGCAGTGTCTGTTTAAATAAGTGTGAATTGCCTGGACAAAGTTCAAGCTGTAGCACATTTTGCACTTGCAATGCTCCCCAGCTGACTCAGTAAAGTTTGACTTTTTTTCTTTATCTCAAAAAGACTATTGTCACTGTACCATCCTTACAAGTGTAATTCATTACTCTTTTCCAGCAGAGACTTGCTTCTCAGATGAGGATGTCCATGGGGCCATTTGGAGAGGAGGATGTGAAGCCTGTGAATGAAAAGTTGGGGACTGACATTGCAAGGGGCTTACTCTGGTGGCATCTGAAGTGCTGAGGTGTCAGAAGGGTGTCTCAAGATGAAAAATACCAGTTAAGCAACGAGAAGCACTCTTTTGGGGGGAAAAGGATTAGATGGAATGGTAGAAAAGCTGTTATTCAGAAATGTTTAGTGCAGGAAGTTTTATAGGGGATTAGATGAAACAGTAATTACAGTCAGGAAAGCTGATAGATAGGCCATCCATCCAGTACCAGCAGACATACTAAAGAGGACAGGAAATGTGACACTCTCAAAGTAGCACAGAAAGGAAGCAGTGGAGAAGAAATAGAAAACATTTCATCTGGCACTCTAGCTTACTAAAGACATATGCTGTCTTTGGGTTTTGTACCTGGAAGCAATAAGCAGAAACATCTCCCACTACAAGATGGGTGGCTCAAGGCTCTGTCCAGCCTGGCCTTGAGCACTGCAAGTTATGGAGCATTCACAACTTCCTTGGGCAACTTCTTTCAGTGCCTCACCACCCTCACAGTAAAAAATTTCTTCCTTAAATCAAACCTAAATCTTCCCTATTTAAGTTTAAACCCATTGCATTTTGTCCTGTCACTATGGTCCCTGATGAAAAGTCCCTCTCCAGCATCCTTGTATGTGCCCTTCAGATGCTATGAAGTCTCCATGCAGGCTTCTTTTCTCCAGGCTAAACAGTTTTCTTAGATTGTCCATAGGGACAAATCCACAAAGAAATCCAGATGCAACTGTTGCGTGGATCCTGTATTCAGAAAAGTATGCAAAGGGAAAAAAATGAATGCTAACAATAGGATATGAGTCTTGTTCAGCAATTTCTTAGAGCCAATTAGCAAGATTTCCATTATGTCTGGATGCAGTTTAATTAAATTATGCAACAAGAACAACCAGCTGTCTCCAAGAATTAATAGATCATTTTTACTCATTCTTCTGAAGTGCATCCAGTGTTATCCTCAGACGCATATGTAGCTATTGAAATGAAGTCTGAGGTACATAGCTCTGTATGGATATTACCTTTTCATGCATAGTTCATAAATCACATGAAACTACTGGTAGCTCCATCTAGAGTACTTAATGTTTTGCAATGGATGTTAATTAAAGCAGTCCATTCAAAAATGTTTAATTGTTTAAATATAAATTACATTCTGTGAGCCATAACCATTGTCTTTTATTCCATCTGTTCTTCCTTTTTATTTTTTACATAATATGAGAAATATGCTGATGCACTACTTTTCACACAGCATCTGCCTTAACCACCTCAGTGAAATGGTCCTCAAATATTCACTGAGCTAATTATAGCTTGATAAAAGCACAGATACATCAGAATTCAAAGCTTTTAGTGCATTTTTACACACTAGACTGGGACACAGTATCATTTGTTGGTTTGACAAAGACCTTTTTTTTAACTAACTTGGGAAAGTCATGGTATCCCAGGGCATCAATTCCTCTCTTGTAGAATGAAAATAATATATTCATTTCTCATCTTTGTTTGTCTAATGAAAATATTAGTAGAAGCTATATATTACTGTTCTGATAAAAATGCAGTTCATACTGGCTTTTCTCAGACCTCTTCATGCTATTCCATTCAGAAAATAGCATGACTTACTATTTGAATGTCAAATTTAATTTAATTAAATATTTCTTTCGAGGTAGAAAAGTAGTGAGTAAGATGTTTTTCATTCAAGTTATACTAAACAATACGATAGATGAAGAGACAAAATTAGAGATTAGTTTAAAAATTTAGTCATATTTTGGCTTTCACAATTAAAGCTGTAGTGTGGAGAAGTCCAGTCTAATTGGTATGTTTTACCATGTTTGAGTTTGGAGGAGAAAGCAGAAGAGGGAAGATATCTCCATGCAAGAATGGGTGAGTTCATTCATACATTTTAAAGAAAATGCTCCATTTGGAAAACAAACAAAAAATCATGGCATTTATATTCTAAGGATTTCTTTCCAAAACTTCTCTAGTGAGTGATACCAAAACTGAATAAAAATAAATAACTATTCAGAGAGGTCCATCACTCACAAAATAAAAAAACATATTCCAAAAACATTGGTTTAAAAGTACTGCAGAATCCAGGAATTTTATGATAGCTCTCAGTTGTCATAATAGTTATCAATAATTATTATGCACAAATTCTTACTTCTAGAGTTGTAGAATGGACATATGTTTACTCAAAATTAAGGGTGAAGGGAGAAATAGAGAAAGTTTTATAAAATTTTCCTTCTTCTGGGTTTTGTAAAGCAAATTAACTTTTGAGCGGTCTCTGCTTCAAGATGTCATGCAAGATAAAAGATTCATCTTGGGGAACATAACATTCACATAACACTAACATTTATGGTTTGAGTCTTTTTGCTATACATGGATTTATCAGTACACAAGATGTGTTTTGTTTAGTTGGAACTCAAAAGGAGTCAGTGCTGACTTTTATCACTTCTAAAAGGTTACTTCCATAAGTACACACAGTCTAATTGCAATGTAACCTGTGGCTTCTTGCCATTCCCTGTTCACTTCAATGCCAATGACAAGTTCCACCTGCTATACGTAGTTAGTTTTATTAAAGCAAACAGCTATGTTGAAAAAGTTAAAATATCTGTGTTTTTTTCTCGTTTTTTTTTTGTGTGTGTGTGTGTGGTTTTGTTTGATTGACTGATTTTGTTTGTTTTGTTTTTTGTTTAAATGTATTTTTTATTATGCCAGTAAAGTTTCTAGTAAAAAAAAAGACATTGATCAAAATGAGACATTCACCATGTGCGGACCTTTAGTTCCAGCTGGGAATGTCTTCATTATCCTGATTCAACAAATTTCCAAACCCCATGAACAGAGAATACCTAGTCAAAGAATATCTATCAAATTCCCATGAACAGAGCAATGCACTGCAATCAGTTTCAATTTTTAAGTGTTTATCTATTTCCTCTGCATACTGGTGGAAATGCTTTGTAGAAGATGTTAGCATGAGCTACTTTGAAGAGCTGCTTTACTTGTTTTATTTGAATCATTCACCATTAGCTTAATTAAAATATGTAGGTATGTATACATTGAGAATATTAGCTTCAGATTTTTTCTTAATAGAAATATTATTCAAATGAATAAGAATAGAATGTAGAAGCCCAGCCTCTCCACCTCTCATTCAGTTCTTGTGAGGGAAGTAATTTACAGGACAGTAACTCAGCTGTCTAACAGTAAATTAGGGGAATAAAGGAAGATATATCTGAAGATGTACATAAACCCCTACACAGACATACATAAGGCAGAGAAATTTAGAGGCAGAGAGATGGGCAACTGATGTAATCCTATTTCTTAACCATGACAAAACCAAAAAAGTTTTATTGGAGTTACATAGCCTGCCTTTTAAAAAAAAAAAGTTTCATTTTCAAAAAATTCAACTCCATATGAACACTGTTGCTCAGGCTGAGCCATGGGATGCCCCACAGTAGCAGAAGGGTGCTCTGATTTCAGTGACCTGTCTTAGTTCTGGCAAGAGGATGACTGCTTTGTAGTCCAGCTGCAAAGTGCACTAATGAAGCAAGAGACAAGGACAGCTGAGCCTTAAACTCAGAATCACTAGTGGAAACTTTGTGCCAGTCTGCAGGGGTTGCAAAATGGATTTTTAGATATAGACAGTGCTTTATTATAGCTCTAATGTTACAAGACAGAGTTATCTTGTTGCTCTTTCCAAACTGACCTTCCAGACATACAGAATGTGATTTTCATCAATCTTTCTGGGTTCACCTTAACCTTTCCAAAAAGCGCTTTTTCTGCTGCCTGATAATATGAATTAGCAACATGTCCACATGCACAAAGCTGGAGCATGGCCGGAAGACATTATAAATTTAATAATCAGCTTCTTTCAAATCACCCCATCACCTCTACGTGACATGATCTCAAAAGTCGTCATCTTTTCAATTCTCCCATCTGTCTCCATAGGCACACTCATTCATGTCAATGTACAGAAAGAGGAAGTAAGCAGAAGCTTATTATAGATGAAGACTTAGAGGGTCACTCTGTCAGGTATAGATGGTTAGAGTTTCCACCTGGTATGAAAAAGAAACAGGGGTTTTGGCTGGCATTGGCCTGAATAACCTGATGAAACGACTGTCATGGAGTAGCTATGATTTCTGAATTTTGATTATTCTTTGGGCTAGGGTTACGGTTGGATTTTGGTTTTATTGTTGGTTTGGGGGTTTTTGTTTGTTTTTTTGTTGTGTTGTTTTTTTTTTTTTTTAAGGAGCTAAGGTGCTAGATTTAAATATGATGCTTAGGAGTTCAGAGGTTTTAACAGTTTAAAATTTGGGCCTGGACAAACAGTTGAGTAATTGCCATTGCATAACCAAGTCCAGCAGTAGAAGTTAAAATTCATGACGCTTCCAAGGTGAGATCCTATTGAAAATGCTCACACAGCTTCCCAGGCTGTCTGTATAGGTTGGTGCTTGGAAAGCACTACCACTGTGGGTATATAGCATATGCTAAGGAGACAGGTAGCATGTGGTAGCTTTCAAGCATACAAGAGGTCTATTTATATTCTTTGGGAAGATTTAGCTGCAGCTAGGATTTTCAAGGGGAGATAACTTTGAAAGCATCCTGAAGTGCTTTGGTTAAAAACTCAATTTAGAAACCATTCTGGTGTAAATTGGATTAGAGATTAGCCCGATTAGAGATTGGACTGACAGACTCCTTTTTATAAGTCTCAGGACTGCATCACTGCTCATTATTTTCATGACACCATCTAAAACTCCTGCTTGAAGCCCTTTTGCACAGTTCAGAAACAAAATAAAAAAGATATTAAAACTTCTCTGTGGTTATACATATACTTGTGCCTGCACAATAATGCAGGCTGAGGTACATTTTTTTCATACAGATAAAAATCCACAGGAAGCCTGAAAATCTGAAATCTTCTGAAGTGTTTAATAAATCATTCCAGCCTGGGTAGCTGATCAACAATGAAGAGGCAATTATAAGTTGCAAGGTAAACTTGTAATAGGAAAGCACACCAGTAGGAAAAAAGACAAGTGCTGGTTTGGGAGTCTTCCCAATATCTCCCTCTGTAATTCAGAGAACAATGTTTCATTAAACCATGAGTATCCCTTTGGCTGCTCAACTTGAGAGTCTAATAGCAAAACATGAGTTGGTTCACATGGAGGAAGCTGGTGTACCAATTGGGCTTGACACAGTTCCTCCTGTACTTATCATTTCAAACCATAAAAGGGTCATAGAAATCAAGCTATCTGTTCTCAACAATCTGATGCTATGGAGACAAAGATGCCAAATTCACCACAGTAAATCCCAAAGTTAAATTTCTTGATACCTTGTATCTTTAACCAATCGAATGATAATCCATACTTGCTGAATTAAGGTATCACTGAGTATTTAACAAGTAAAACACGAGTTATGAAACAGTAATAAATATCTGCTGCATATTTGTTATGGCACAGAACAAGGATCATTGGGATGTACAGTTGACAATAAAAGGAAGTTGTCTGGGTTACAGAGAGATATATTTTTAAGAGACCTTGTTTTTAAATCAATAATTCCCACAACAAAACACTGGAAGAAGTTGGATCAAGATCCTGCCCCTCTACTCTGCTCTTGTGATTCCTCACTTGGAGTATTGTGTGCAGTTCTGGTGTCTTCAACATCAAAAGGACATGGAACTGTTGGAACAAGTCCGGAGGAGGGCCATGAGGACGATCAGGGGACTGGAGCACCTCCCGTATGAAGATAGACTGAGAGAGTTAAGGCTGTTCAGCCTGGAGAAGAGAAGACTGCGTGGAGACCTCAGACATAGCAGCCTTCCAGTATTTGAAGAGGGCCTACAGGGTTGCTGGTGAGGGACTATTCATTAGGAACTGCAGTGACAAGACAAGAGGTAACATGTTGAAACTTCAACAGGGGAAGTTTAGATTGGATATAAGGAAGAAATTCTTTACTGTTAGGGTGGTGAGGCACTGGAATGGGCTGCCCAGGGACGCTGTGAATGCTCCATCCCTTGCAGTGTTCAAGGCCAGGTTGGATGGAGGCTTGGGTGGTATGGTCTAGTGTGAAGTGTCCCTGCCCATGGCAGTGGGGCTGGAACTAGATGATCTTAAGGTCCTTTACAACCCTAACTATTCTATGATTCTATGATGAGTTAAATGTGAAACTAAGAAAAGCTTGGTAGTTTCTTGAAATATCAGTGAAACTCCCCAGTTCTTGCCCCTAATTTGACTAAATATTTGTCGACTGATTTTTTAAAAAATAGCTTTGAATTAAAAGTGTATTTGCTGCTGTAATATCTTAAACTTTCTCACCATTTAAACTACTTTTATTCAGATAGTTCTAAGGAGCTTCTCTTTTTGTCTGTGTCATGGTTTAACCCCAGCTGGTAACTCAGCACTATGAAGACACTTGTTCACTTCCCCCTTCTCTTTGAGGAGAATAAAAAGAATATAAATCCCACAGGTTGAGATAAGAACAGTTTAATAACTAAAGTATAATATAAAACTACTAATACTACTGATAATAATAATTATAAGGGAAATAACAAGAAAAGAGTATATAAATCTTAAAGGAAAAAGTTAAAAAAACAATTAACAAGTGATGCACAATACAACTTCTCACCATTCACTGACCACTACCCAGCCCAACCCAAGCAGTGATTGGTCCCTTACAGGTGACTCCCTACAGATTATCTTACTGGGCATGATGATCTGCTGTGGTATGGAATACCCCTTTGGCTAGTTTGGGTCAGGTGTCCTGTCTCTGCTTCCTCCCAGCTTCTTGCCCACCTCCTCAGTGACAGAGCATGAGAGACTGAAAAGTCCTTGATTGGGTAAGCATTACTTAGTAACAGTTAAAACACTGGTGTGTTATCAGAGTTGTTCTCAGACTAAATCCAAAACACAGCACTGCACCAGCTACTAGGATGGAAAAAAATAACTGTTATACTGAAACTAGGACAGTCTGCTATAACAAAGGCACTTTTTTCTTGTTAGCTGTTAGCTTACACCTTGTATACTGCAAAGACTCATTCTATCAGAATATTTTGGGGACAAAGCTAGTGAAAACAAATGAAATTTGTGGAAAAGAATATAGAAAGTCCAGTTTTCACTTTGAAAATTTTACTATTCCTAAGCAGTATTCTGGACTTGCCAAAATTATTGTGACAGAAAAGCAAAGTTTGAGAGATTTCTTCAGGAATGTCCACCTTCAAGTGTAACATTCTGGGTGCTAAAGCACTGGTTTATGTCAGGGAAAGAGTGATTTTTTTCAGGTGAGTAAAGTTTTCATTATATTTTTTAGCTTGATAAATAAGAATTTCTTGATCAAAAATAATTCAAGAACCAGTATTTTCTCAGCTCATTATTGCTATTGTAAATGAAAATATATTACATTTTTTGTAATGAAATGTAGTAATATAGTACCAAAATTTGTTTTCTACAAACAATCTATATCTATCTGTTACACAAACTTACTCTTATAGAAAATACAGAACTTCAAAAATAGAGATGTCTTGCACAGTATTTCTTGTGTCGTATGGAAATATCAGCCCACTAACTGTAACAACAGTAGGGTCAGGTGAAGTGTCCACATGGTGGCTAAAATTATACAGCACAAATTCAGCATCTTAAACAAAAAAACCTTGTATTTTACATAAGAATAGAACTGCATAGGAATAAAACTGCATAAGTATAGAACTGCAATTGTAAATGTCAGAAAACTAATAGTCCCAGAGTATTAAGAAATTAAGCTGCTTAATAAGGTTTGTCTTTCTCAATCCTCCTTTTCCTATTAGAAACAGTCATTGCCAAAATTCACTTTCAGATGTTTCTGGTTATGTTCAGCATTATGTTCCCTGTTAACTCACACTGCTCTGATGCGAAACCATGTTCTCTGAGGAGTTCTGTTTTTCCATACCACAGCTCTGTGGTACTTTTCTGTCTTTTTAGTACTGTAATTTTGCTTTATCTTAAAATGAATGGAGATTTCAAATGGATGTTTAAATGGATGGAGAGTCAAGGACTACTTTATGCAAAAAGCATTTTGCCTATATCAAGCCCAACAGAACTGATTTCTTTTGCAATTTAAGATTTGGCTGTGTGCTTAGAATGTTTTACTAAGTAGATGCAGAATAAAATAGACAATAAGAATGTTTAATTTGTGCTCAAAACAATAAAATACATTTTACTTTAAAGAGCTCCCTTCCACTATAAGAAGGTAGATGCTTGCTTGGACATATGCAATCAGCTGCACATAAAGAATGTGGTCCGAGGTGCCTCCTTTCCCCTTTCTCACCCCTGAAGGGTGGAGAGGTTGAAATCACAGTGCATATACTCTTCAGATTTAAAAGCAATGGAGTTCCACCTCTTCTGGCAGCAACATTGGGGTTTGTGGTTCAAGCAACCTGCCCCGTTCACCACTAAAGGGGGTCTAGGTTGGAGTACTCTGTGTGTGGACAACTTTGAGACTGTACCAAATAACATGGAAAAATAAATCTATGGCCTAGAATTCTAGAATCTGCATTCTGTATTTAGAGACTTAGCCTGTTTAAAAACCCTGATATCATGGAAATACTTCCTATATATATAATTTTGAGCACCTCTTGTGGATCATGTTTCTGGAATTATCTATCTATAGCGAAAGACAAAAGGATGCTTCTCAGGTTCTTTGTCTTGCATCCTTAACTAACCATTGCGCACCCTATCTTCACACAGGATCGAAAGCCAGCTGAGCAGACAGAAAAGAGCTACAGTGTTTCCAAAAGGTTAGCTGGCCTGAAAAATCTGAGACTGTGGGGCATGAATAGGTATTAGCTTCTCCATAGTAAAGACATGAATATCTATGGTTAGAAATCAAAGGATAGTAGGATGAAGCTCCTGATGGTCCAGACACACAGAATGCATTGATTTTATTGGGAGCTTTGTGCATGTGAAAGATCTGATTCTGGGAAATGACAAGCACTTACAACTCAATGTGAAGCCAATAAGGGTTGTGAATGTTCAGCCAGCATTTCAGGCTATTAATTTCAGCAGCTGAGCAGTGTAAGGTGAATATGTGATCCTGAAAGTCTATACACTAATGTGAGTTCATTGATTTAAATGTGGCTCATCTGAGTGAGACAAATAGGATTCGTCTCCTAGTTCTTAATTTTATGCCGTAGACAGGACAACATTCTCCAAAACTAATCTTTGTAACATGCCTGTCTTTCTGATCTTCCTATCATGCCATTTCCGATTTCCAGTCAACAAAAACTATATCACAACTAGTCTTTTCTATTTCTTTTTTATGCTTAAATTGTGCTTCATTTCTATCCAAGTAACCATAAAGACAGAATGCACATTAAGCATTTTCCTTCAACCAGAGACTGACAATTTTAATTTTACTGAACTGGCTGACTCAACTGACTGTTAGAAAGACTTTCCTCTTCTAAAATGGAGTCATTTGTGCTTGGAAAACCACAAAAAATGTTATTTTTTCCAATGATAAAATGTAGTTCAAGAGTCTCTGTACTAATATAAAACTCTTTTGCCTGTCAAATGCAGTAGCACTCTTGAACTAAAATGTTTTGTGATATTGGAGCTTTGTTACTTTTATGTATGTATAGGAAGATTTTTCTGAATGGTGTTTTTTACCTAAAAGTAATCTTAAAAAAAATATCAGCTGAAGAGTTAAATAAATTTCATCAATTTTAAGACCAGATATTACAGATAATGTTTTTTGTCATATTCACCAGTGCAATTAAGATGACAGCAAATGTTTCCAAGAGCTAGAATATGAATGGCAGTTTCTCATATATACACAGTGAATTTAATTGACATATATTTCCACTGAAATGGCTGACAATATCAATTGCTATGCCTTATACACATGCCACAGTGATTAGAAAATTAACATCATTATGTTATTTCTAGTGACACATTGACTACCTCAAAAGGATATATAGGGAACTCTTTTGCTTTCCGTGGGAGTGTTTTGAAATTCTACAAATCAATGAAATAATATGCATATTTGTCAGATGTTGTAGCCTTTATTTTATCCTTAGACATGGCCAAGACAGATTGCAGTTTAAGAGTAGATCTAAAAAGTTTTCATCCCCAAAGGGTCGTGTGAGATAAAAACAGCTAATACTATATCCAGTTAGTACAATGTCCCGACATCAAGTTCTTTCATTGGTTGGAATCTGCCTATTCCAAAAAAAACCCAACAAACTGATGAGCTGTAATCATCGAATCATAGAATAGTTAGGATTGGAAAGGACCTCAAGATCATCTAGTTCCAACCCCCCTGCCATGGGCATAATGAATAATAATAATTTGGAAAACTGTGTACGGGCTCAGTTTCCAATGTCTTTAAAGAGTTTCAAAATAAAATCGTGTGGTAAGAGATTTTAGCATCAAGAATTTAGAGACATAAGTCTTGACTGAATGTCATATACTCAGTGAATTAAGAGTTCATCTGTACAATCAATATTTAGTGTGTGTACATTTTAAATTTTTAATAGTTTAATCATCATGTGATTTGAGCTTCCCTTTACTTACAGTAACAGCAGGGAGAGTACCAACATGTGTTAGATTAAGCAGCTTAAACATGTATTGGATTACATAAGCAAATGTATGGAAGGGAAACACAACTCACTGACCTGTGATTTATGGGTAGAATTTTTCAAAACTAGTCTCCTGAAACTTTCAAATGTCTTATGTCAGGCATCTGTTCAGGCTGCTCCTAGGTAAAGACTTTGCAGTGTTTTTGAAATTAACCTAGAGAAAACTTACCCACATTATGGTCCGAATCCATCCATGTGTTCCATGAGATTCAATAACCTCTTCACAACATTAATTACTATTTATTTACACAAAAAAAACCCCGCCCTGGTTAGTCCTTCCTAACATTACACCTTTTCTTGCCTTAGTCTGGTTTGGAGATCTTGATGGCTCTTTGAAATTACTCAAACAGACAATATTATCTTCCTGATTTGCAAAGGCATATTGGGTTGTTTACTGTGAAGCAAATAATTCCTTCCTAGTGAAACAAAAAATGCCCAAGTCTGACAGGAAATACTTTTTGTGTTTGAAAATAATCACATTTTCACTGACTTGCAAAAAGCTGTAAAAAAAAAGTAACTGGAATTATGGCATATGGTTTATTGCTGAAACATTTGAGATCCAGCACAGCAAATTATTCTGAAGTAGCTAAAGAGCTTCCATACAAATTTCTGGTATCTTTAGAGTTCTGCCACGACATTAGCCCACATGAAGTTGGCGCAGACTGACTTTCCCCAGTACAAATGAAGTAATAAGACATTTCTGCAAAGCTATTCTAGTAACTCATCAGTAAGAAAGAGTTGTAAGTGATCTCAATATTGTGATCTATGCCAGAGATTAAATGTCACATACTAAGACCTTATTGACTCAATTTCTGCCAACTCTGCTTAAAGGGGTGACTTTCTAGGCAAGATTGAATGGAGAGTTACTGTTGGGTTTCTCAGTCTCTTAGGATTCTAACCATGGCATTTTATCTTTTATAAAACTGCTTACATAAATAGCCACAGGCAAGTCTTTGTGTGCAAAATCTGTTTGTTATTGTTACATTCTTGTTGGAAATGACCCTATTCTTGAAAGGAATTATCAAATCCGGAGATATGTTTTCTTTCCTTTAAGTACTTTTTGTTTTTTCCCCCCATACAGCTGTTCAACCCTGTGCCTTTATACTGTTAAGGGAGGGTTACTGTTCAAGATTTAACAGTCGCTAACAGCAGCCCCAACATAAAAATATTTCTATTAGATTTAAACTCTCCAGTTATTATACTGTACAAATGAGTTTGAAAAAGTCTAACATTAAGCCTTCCGGTTACATGTTACCTGCTTCTGGTTACATGTTACCTACCCAGAGGTCTCCAACTGCTGAGATGTATTTATAAATCAAGATACTCAGACCCTGACACTGAAATTATTGGGAGGGTAAAATTCACTAATGTAGTTAAAGGATGGTATCAGAAAAATCTCACTCATACCTTACTGAGCTGGTGTATAGTTATAGTGAACTTTCTCAAGTACACAGTAAATAGGCTTTGAATGATCTTTTGAGGACACTGGCACAGTGTAGTGATAAGCAGCTTCATTGTGTTTAGCTGGCTGATTAGTATAAGACAGGCTTCCTTTGACATATGAAAGAAGCACTTTCATAGTCTGTGGACAAAGGTAAGTTTTCTAAGAGGTAAGGCAAGATACCTTAATTGGTAGATGAAGACCTACTTGGTAGCTGAAGGAATTAATTTCAGCTCAGATCCACTTATTTAATTTTATAAACCCATGTTCTTTTAATGTCACCACTTTTGATTCATCAGGAGAAAGGCCTCAGGTAATGCAGAGGTAGAAAATACAGAAAACTATTCTGTAAAGAGAATTAGATATGTGACTATAACCATTGCTTGCTATCTTTTTTCTCAACCACAGTGACCAACAGTGGCTGACTTTGGAAACCATGGATAATCACAGGAAAAGTTAAAACTTCCAATTCCCGCAACTTGCTCTTTAGTTTTCTTCAGGAGGAAAACTACTGAATTATATTTCTCATTTAAAAAAGAAAAAAGAAATTAAAGAAATTTCACATTTTATCATATTTTGAGATATTCTGTTGCAATACAAAATTACCCAAATCTCACTAGGTGGCCATTACAACTCCGAAGCTTAATATTTATTAATGGATGTTCCATTTTTGAAGTACAGCATATCAGCCATACAAAGTCAGTATTATAACAAATCAATACATAGTATTTTGAAAGTGGAGTGTTTCATAAGTACGTGTATTCTCAGTCAAGGTGGCTCAGCTGGAATATATTTTGAAACTTAAATATTGAAAGCTGATATTTTTGTTTTGTGCCACCACACCTCAAATAATTAAGATATGAAGATGAAAGCTCACAGAAATCAGACTGGAGATCAGCCTGCTTCTGAAGTATGAATGATAAAACCTAAAAATGTGAAACATTTTTCATAGAACCAAAGAATATCCTGAGTTGCAAAGGACACACAATGATCATCGTGACCAACTCCTGACTCCACAGAGAGCAACCAAAACATTAAACCATGTATCTAAAGTTCAAACATGCATCCATCTATCATTGTTCCCTTAGTTGGACACAATCCTAATATTTTTATACCCTTATATTGTGAAGCACAAAACTGCACACAATATTAAAGGGAAGGATGCACCAACGCTGAGTGGGAAGTAGGCACTTCTTTCAACTGGTTAGGTATATTATTTTTACTGCACCTCAGTTTGGATCTTTTGGCTACCAGGACATGTTGACTCATACTGAGCCTACCATCAATGAAGACCGACAGATCTCATTTTGCAGATCTGTATTCTTTTCCCTCACTCTTGCTATACATCCAGGATAACACCATGCCGCATGCACAATCCAGCATTTGTTCTTGTTAAATGTCATATGGTTGGTGATTTTCCAGCACTCTATTGCAATCTCTCAGGAAGGACTCTCTACCCCTGGGGGATCAATGGCTCCTCCTAATTTAGTATGCTGGCAAATGTCCTTAGTATGCATTCGACTTCTGTGTCCAGACATTGCTAAAAACATTGAAGATGTTTTATTTTGCCTTTATGAAAGGAAACAGTAGTAATTTGTCTTGTGTGTCCATTCCTTGTCTTCTGCTTGCTTGACTCTAGCCTCCAGACCTCCCCCTCCACAATATCTATCAAAAGCCTAGATTCAAATTTGCCTTAACTTAAAGTTCAAATCCATATTTGACCTGTTAGGTTTATGTCACAACGTGTACTTCAGCTCAGTTTGAAGAAAAAAGAAAAAAAATAAAGGTTGAGAAATTCTTTAATAAACACACTGTTACTGAGCTGCAAAGGGAAATATGTCCAGGAGGCACAGAGACTTTGGAAGGGGTGGTAATAAAATAAAAGAGAAAAGAAGGAGTTAGGTTTCCTTTGCATCCTTTTTTTATTATATAGTGCTTATTACAGAAAGGGGCCTCTGGAGATCATCTAATCCAAACCACTTGCTCAAGCAGGGTTATCTGAAGCAGGCTGTTTAGGGCTGTGTCCAGATGGGTAAATAAGATAAGATCTTGATTATAAGTTGATTGTGGAGCACAACCATCATATGTAAAGATTATATCTTCTGAGCATCCTAGATTGATAATTATTATGTATGTATGTTTATACATTTCTTGTGAAGTCAGTCTAAAGCACATAAGTTGCAATTACTAGTCTACTTCAGATTACACATAAAGAACATAAACTAACTTACTATACAGATACAATATAGGCAGCAGTACAGATTTTGGCTAGAATAGAGTTAATTTTGTTCATAGTAGTTCATACAGTGCTATGTTTTGGATTCACAATGAAAGCAGTGTTGGTATCACACCAGTACTATGTGTAATGCTGAACACTGTTTACACAACATCGAGGCCCTTTCTGCTTCTCACCCCACCCCACCACTGAGTAGGCTGGGGGTGCACAAAAATGTTGGGAGGGGACACAGCTGGGACAACTGACCCCAGTTGACCAAAGCGATATCTCATATAATATCCCTTATGATGTTGTGCTCAGGAATAAAAGCTGGGGAGAAAAGGAAAAGGTGGAGGATGCATTCAGAGTGATGACATTTGTCTTTCCAAATAACTGTTATGGAGAAGGGAGCCCTGCTTTCCTGCAGATGGCTGAACACCTGCCTGCCATGGGAAGTACTGAATGAATTCCTTGTTTTGCTTTGCTTGTATGTGCAGCTTTTGCTTTCCCTATTAAACTGTCTTTATGTCAACCCATGAGTTTTCTCACTTTTACCCTTCTGATTCTCTCCCCCATCCCATTGTGGGAGGAGTGAGTGAACAGCTGTGTGGGGCTTAGCTGCCTACCAGGGTTGACCCACAATAGTATATGGTGCATATGCAAGTATGTGCAGGTACTGTTAAAATTACTATAGCAATCAAACCTTATCTTCTTTCAGCCCTGCAAGAAGAGGAGATGATTCAGCAGGATCTCACTTGGCTGAAGATGTGGCAAATTACATTCAATTACCTGCTCTATGACGGTCTGTCTACATGATGCTGAACTAGTCATCAGAACCTCAGTGAAAATTTCTCTCAAAGGCTGCAATAAGGATAACAAGACACTATTACAAAGATGTTCCAAGAAAACAATGGTACCCAAACTCTCATTTGTGTGAACTAATTGGTCAGATGCAAGCAATAAGGTTGGCAACTGTCAGACTACAACACTAAGCCTGAGCCAAAAATCCTTACTGATGATAGGCAAACTGCAGTAACTTGGTCCTAAAACAATATATATGCACTTAAAGAACACCCAGGTGAGTGTCTAGTTAATTCTGCTGTGTCTCTATTTTTGTGTTATATGTACAGAAAGACTTTTCTTCTCAGATACTTAGCTGTCAAGAGAAATGATAGTGCATTTCAGTAAATCTCACCTTGTTTCCATTGCAGTTGTTCTTTTCCAGTTTTTCCACAGCTTTGTTTCTCCTTTTCTTTTAAAAGTGATCCTTTCCCAATTCTCCCCCCTTTTTCATTGCCTTGCAGTTTCTCTTGCTTTCCTTCGTTTGATTTGTCCCCCTTTTTTTGCCAGCCTCAAGACTTCACAAATTATAGATGGCTGTTCATTTTCTCCCTCACCAATTATGCTCCAGCAGCTGTCTGTAAAAGAAAAATGACAAGTTAGTCACTTCCCTCTCTGTATTGAACTGTGGGCAAAAGACTGAACTTGGTGAAGGGAGGAACTGACTAATCAGCCTTCCTTTACAGCTAGATTCATGTTTAAAAGAATTCAGAAAAATGAATCATTCCAAAAGCTGATAATACATTGCTTTGCACCTTTGGGAAAGTAATTTCAGTCTGTGGCAGATGAGCCCTGGCATCAGCAATTTAAGACAAAATTGTGCCCAACTCTGCCTACCCACAGATTAACCTTCTGTATCAGTGTGTAGACATGGTGTGTCACCATACTTTACTGTTCCCACTCATTAGCTGGCCTCATAAATTAAATGAGTTTAAGTGTACTCTGTGGAACAGAGCAACTAAAATGTGAATACACTGTACTCTCTCTTCTGTAGATGCAATTTTTATGCCTATATTCCTTCTTTAAGTTGTGATTATAAACTGGAACAGCTGAAACTTTCGGTGAAGGCTGAGAAATGAACATATTTTTTTATACTTGGAAAAAACAGAAACAGGACTTAAACCTTTACATCTGTCCTGGGTTTAGCAGTAGCAGCCATTTTTTCTCCTTCTTAGTAGCTGGTACAGTGCTGTGTTTTTTGACTTTCGGCCTGGGAACAGCACTGATAACACCTATGCTTTCGTTGTTGTTAAGTAATGTTCAGTCTGACCAAGGACTTTCTGACTCTTATGCTCTGTCAGGGAGGAGGGGAAGGCGGGAGGAATCAGAGACAGGACACCTGACCCAAACTAGCCAAAGAGGAATTCCATACCACAGCACGTCATGCCCAGGATGTAGAACTGGGGGCAGTTACCTGGAAGGGTTAGATCACTGCTCGGGTCGGGCTGGGTATCAGTCGGCATGTGGTGAGTGGTTGTATTCTCTTCCCTTGTTATTTCCCTTATCATTATTATTATTGGTGGTAGCAGTAGTGGGTTTGTGTTACACCTTAGTTACTGGACTGTTCTTATATCAGCCTGGGGGAGTTATATTCTTTCAATTCTCCTCCCCATCCCTCTGAGAGCAGGGGGGAGAAAAGGGTGCGAGTTAGTGAGCAAATACATGGTTCTAAGTTACTGACTGGACTTAAATCACAACATCTTTCAATTAATTAAGATCTATTTAGATTCATACTAATGGCAAACACACACAGAAGAGGGACAGTTAATGATCTGGGAGGAAGAAAAGGAGAAGAACAATCTGAGAAGAAAAAATGATTTGTGAAGCTGTAACAGAAATAAAATAATTTCAGTGATCTCTCTTTTTATTGGACATTTGTAGGTTTGCATATATCTCACATGAGTTTCTCAAAGTTATTGCTAATGATCTGAAGATATCATTAGCCATCCAGTTTATCAGTTCAGATGATATTAAAGTATCTAGTTCCTGTAAGTACAGCCTCTAATCTGTTCTTTAACTACTGTGGGCTGAGATTTTATTCTTACATCACTGTTTCTAATTGTTTCAGCCATCTGGTCACAGTTGACCATTTTGGTGAAAAATAACAGAAAATGGCATTAAACCTCTCAGCTTTCTTAGTACCATTAATAATATTTCTTCTCCAGGAACAAGAAATATTATTGTCTATTTATTTCTTTTTTCTCTATAATATACATTGACAATATTTTATTCCATATTCTTGACATTCTTTGCTGAAACAATCTTGAACACAGTGCTTTGACTTTCTTAAATTCATTCACGTGTACTTATAGTGAATTTCTGTCCTCAGCCTTTCTAATTTCCACTGTTTTATAGGAGGCATTGGCCAAGTTGATCTTTCGCTATTCTATCTCTCTTTCCCTCTTAAATTAATTAGTTGCATTTGAAACTTCTGGAACTAGCATTTCTTTAAAACAACACTACTGTCATCATCATCATCGTCATCTTCACTATTATTTTGTCTTGCAGCAGCTTCACAGAAGAGCCCATCAGTCAGTTTTCCAAGGCAACTGAAGTATTTTTTCCTAAATCTATTACTTTGCCTTTTTTGTACATTCTCCTTACTGTCCTAAAAGTTCTGAAGTCTGTCTTCTCTGGCCATTCTTGTCCAAGTTATATTCTCTTCAACACATGAAAGGCCCCTCCATGATAGATGAGAAGCATGTCTTGAACTGTTTCACTCCTTTTTTTTCCAGTTTGACTATAATCAAACAAGAGTTCACAAGATATCTAGCTCATTTAGACACGTCAGGATTTCTAAGATATCTGCATGAGGCTGGAGATATGACTTGGGATCAGTGACCTGTTATCATCTTTTTGGAGGAGCAGGAAAAGATCCTTTTGTATAGCACCTAGAATGCTAAATTCAGTGGAAGTGATTAGACACTGAATTCTGCTTAGTCCCACAGCATCACCCTTCAAACAGATGCTTTGATTTACTTCTATGTTAGAGCCTGTGCACTGAATTATTTTGCATTTGTGCATAAAAAGTCCCATCTATCTAATACCTGAGGGTGACAATGTAGAGTACTATCAGATACTTTCAGTCCTCTCTGAGAACAAGTGTATATGTATACATATAATGTATGAAACAGCAGGTATTTCTTTATTCCTTCCTCTCTTTCCTGAGCAAGGTATTCCTCTTCAAATTAATATTACATTTTTTAATTATCCTGTTCTGTCTCCAGTGTACCAATTTATACTTAGAATAGAATCATAGAATAGTTAGGGTTGGAAAGGACCTCAAGATCATCTAGTTCCACCCCCCTGCCATGGGCAGGGACACCTCAGATTAAACCATATTTCCCAAGGCTTCATCCAGCCTGGCCTTGAACACTGCCAGGGATGGAGCATTCACAATGTCCCTGGGCAACCCATTCCAGTACCTCACCACCCTAACAGTAAAGAATTTCTTCCTTATATCTAACCTAAACCTCTGCTGATTAAGTTTTAATCCGTTACCCCTTGTCCTATCACTACAGTCCCTAACGAATAGTCCACCCCCAGCATCCCTGTAGGCCCTCTTCAAATACTGGAAGGCTGCTATGAGGTCTCTATGCAGCCTTCTCTTCTCCAGGCTGAACAGCCCCAACTTTCTCAGCCTGTCTTCATACGGGAGGTGCTCCAGTCCCCTGATCATCCTCGTGGCCCTCCTCTGGACTTCAGGTCATGAATTAAAATTTCAAGATTCCCCTTCACTTTCCCACATTTGTACGCTACCCAGGAGACACAGAATACTAACCCAAACACATACACAATTTTATAAGACAATATACAATTAAAACTGCTTTTCTTCAACTTTTTTCCTATGACCATGTATTTTCTGAAGATAAATACTTTTACTTTTGTGTATTGTCTGCTGCTGAACAGTGAATGAAGTAGAGCTATTCCAAATGGACTTTCATTCTTATAAAGAAAATGAATCCAGTTTTCCTTGCTTGAAGTTTCACTAGCTGAAATTTCATTCAGCTTCCTCTACGTTAGGCCAAAGATACTTAAGGGTACAGACATTGGACACTTATAGTAATAAACGCAAATTAATAAACATATTGAACTGTCAGGGATTAGAACTTGTTAGGAATAATTTACTAACATAATCAATAATTTTAATATTATATTTTCTCATTATGCCATTTAATCTATAAGAGTTTGAAAACCAGTAAACCAGTTTAAAAAAGAAAAATAAGGGTAGAGATTTTTTGATGTAGAAAAAAGGAAAAATAGAGAGAGACTTTTTTTGTTTGTTTATCTGGGTTTTGTTTTGTTTTTTTCTCATAAGTATCTCATATGGGAATGGAAATATTTAGTTGTATGGACAGTAATCCTTGATACCTACCATAACTATTTATCAGAGAGAAGACTGTGCTCACTTATGTTGTGAAGCTTAGGATGAACTGTCCTTAAAATCTACAGCTCACCTTTGCAGCAGAAATAATTCTTTCCTACAGAAATGGGACAAAACTCAGCTTATTAGCATAGGGGTGGCACTGTGAGTCACCTTTGTTTACTACATTTCAGTATCACCGAGTAAACCTCCTGATGAATAATAAATTTAAAAAGAAACATTGTTAGGAATCTGCATAAAGAATACAAATGGGAACACACTGACAGGACTAAATTATGGAGTCATGCTGCACAGAAAGAAAGAAAAAAAAATACCTGCATGCCCTTGCAAACACCCTTCCAAGACAGTTCAGTTTCTTTGGAAGATGTTATTTTTTGTGCTGTAAAAAACTGCGTTTAGCTTCTGAATCTATTTTAAATTCTAACATTTTAAATTTTCTTTGTACTTAAAACATTAAATTATTAACTGTAAAATCTGAGATTTCAGAAGAAATTAGAAGTAGCTTTAGGATGCTTTCCTTTCTTCTTCCAAGAATTAGCAGGTCTTATACTACTCCCTCAACATTATATACTTTCTCTTCCTCCTTATTTTCCTTATTTTTTCTTTTCTTTTTTCCTTTTTACTTCCTTATTATTTTCCTTCTTCTTTCCTTAGTCTTTGCCTTATTGTGGAAGAACTCCATAATCAATACCAAGATTGAAGCCTCTTTCATCTTTTCTTAATTGATCTTGTAGGGAATAATGGAACAAGAAAAAGGAAAAAGAAAAAAAATGGGAGCTGGAGGAAATCTTCCCCATCTTGAATATCACAGAAAAGACATATCATGGGAAAGAATAAACTCATTCAGTTGTGGGTTTGTTTTTTTTTCTGAAACCAGATGTCTAAGACTTACCATAGAACTAAGAGGAACTGAGATTATATCCTTTCCTTTTGTGATGATCAATAATACCATGAAAATATAATTTGATGGATTGCTCGTATTTCAAATCTGTCATACAGTAGTACAATATCTTCCTAGAATCACCACGCTTTTTCTCCTTACTGATATTTGAAGAGATGTCAACTTCTGTCTTCTCAGATAAGCAGCTATCCAAACCCAGATATTTCAAGCTAAAATCTCTGTTTTCTAGGAAATTATATGTTTTGTTAACACTTAAACAAACTGTAAAGCAATTGCTATTCCAGTTGAAATCTTTCTGAAGCCCCCAGAGCAACCATACAATATTCTTCTGTATCTGACCATGTGTAAATCTTATATTTAGGACTTATGTCTCAGCTTATTGCAAGCTATTGCACTCTTTACAGGTTTGCTCCCAGTAACTGTTCTTTCCCCTGGTCATTACAGCAAAACATACTTTTTTTTTCCAGTTCCTAGTCTGAAATCTGCACTTCTATCCTTGAGTCCAATGACCACATCTGATTGTGCTGGTGCCAGGTGGCATAAAGACTGCACTCATCTGATTATAACCATCCCTTTAAATTTGGAGCAGATTTGGTGGCTTATGAAGGAATACAGACTCATCAAATGAGAGAATAAGTATTAATAAGATAGAGCTTGCTTAATCTCAAAATGTGGAAATAAATTTAAGTTTGAAGGAATAAAAGTACAGACAATCTGAGTTGAGTAGAATGTGATCCTTACATAATATCTCAAATTTCAAAATTTTCCACTCTGCCTAAACTTGATTAAAATCCAAAGTCCATCAGGATAGTTGTTGCTAAATACTCATCGATATTTATTCTGATTAACTGTGAATCAATGTTAACTTTTCCTCAATAGGACACAATAAAAAACCACAAAGTTTATTTGTGGGCTTTGCATATAACAGGAGTTTAGCTTGGTTTTTGAGAAAGTAAATGTAAGCAGGGATACATCAGTCACATGAATATTCCACAAGACTTTTGCATCCTTTAACAGATGTGTCATTGAGGACTTGTATAAAATGATAGGGTACAGCTATAAAAAGAAACAGTAATACAAAGCTGTATTGAATGTAGTATTGAAATAATTTACATCCCAAAGGAAGAACAGTCTTCATGATAACCAGCCAAGATCTTTTGCAAACTAGCCTCTTAGGGTTGAAATGAAATATAAATAACATAAAGTTCTATATTTACTTAGCCAACTCAGATTTAAGTATTAAGATTTCTGCCAAGATTAGTGTCTTATTCACTTTTTTCCTCTGGCATACTATAAACCTCTCTTAGCATGTGATGTTCCCTAAAATATGTCAAAGAATTTCCTTAACAAAAGTAAATTACTGGAGATGATAGATTCTTGGTTTATTTCTTAGTGGATCATGAGAAGCAAATATATAGCTTTGCATATCTCAGAAAACACTTCTTAATTTCTTCTTAAACATTACAAAGATCCCTACATCACCACCCCTCCCCCTTGAAAACCCCAAACCAAAACCAAATGTCTAGTAAAATATACCAAAGCCTGTACCCCAAATTCTTGCCCCTGTACTAGAAATGGAATTTCTGGTTTTTCATCCTGTTTCTGAATATTTTGTGAAAAAGTTGAACATGAGGACTTTTTTTGTAAGCTAAGTTATAAAAATCACCTTATAAAACCAATTTCTGACAATATTTATTTGTAACCCTCTGCCTGGCAATTTATCCATAACGTAACGTATTATTTATATAGCACCTGTAGGATTTATTGCAGGCATGCAGAAAGACATATGGGTAGATTCTTCTCTCTTTTATACTAGCATAAATCAGAACGAATGTTACTGAAGTCACTGGAGTTCCACTTGTTTAAAGGTGGACTAAAAATGCTCAGAACCAAGCCCAAGCTTACTAGTAAGCTTTTTATGTTAAAGTGATAATATCAAGCAGGTTCTAATTTGTTGTCTAAACTCATCCTTTTATTCAGTTATTTAAACTTTTTAAAAAACATCAAGGCTTTGACCTGCAATCTTTGACTCAGCTCTTACCAAATTTTTCCCCTTAAAGACATACTTGTGCCACTGAAGTAAGGCCAGACAGTATTCATTGAATCATTTTTTGAATTTAGAAACAATATTTTAAAACCTTGAAATATTTATAGCACCTATATATTACTTAGTACAGCAGTTTGGACGTAGTCGTATCTGTTCAGAGCTTTAGATGCTTGAGGATGTTTTGGAA
Source organism: Melopsittacus undulatus (assembly GCF_012275295.1). Lineage (NCBI taxonomy): Eukaryota > Metazoa > Chordata > Aves > Psittaciformes > Psittaculidae > Melopsittacus > Melopsittacus undulatus. The sequence continues at coordinate 98,546,710 of NC_047528.1, forward strand.
GCTGAGAAGCTGTGAGAACATTTGGTAACTTGTAGTAAGTTAATAATATACTGTTATTCCATAGCTGTTCACTTTTCACCTTTGATTCACAAAAGGGAATATGGGACTTTCAGGAGCTTCAGTTCAGAAAAGATTAGTATAAAATTATCAATATTTATCAAAATTTTAAAAAAACAAAATTGCATATAAGCTCAGCATATCAATCCTTTCCCTGAAACTATGATGTTTCTGTCCTGCAAAGCAGGTTTTGCGCCTATGTGCTTGTTGGGAAGCAATTATAGTTACGTGGTCAACAGAGAGTCTTGAAGCATTGGCTTGTACTAACCAGAAAGTGAACAGATGCTCTTCACACTTTCCCACTTAACTCTAAAGGGGCAATTAATTCCTGATCTACTTTACTCTGTTCCATTGCTTTTTTTCCATATGAATCAAACTGAAAAATGGCTTTAGTGAAGGAAATCTAACACCAAAGGTCAGGAAGAAATAAAAAAAAATTATTTCTTCTTTCTAGTTAATTCCTGTCTCAAATAAAAAAAAAAATAAATAAATAAATAAAAGGAAGGAAAAATCCAGGAAAATCCGGGGCTGTTTTATCTGCTGTTCTTGTACTTTCTGAAAGGAAGAATAGAAAGTATAATGGTAATAGCTGTAAGTATTTCAAGAAGACCTTATTCATATTTTTGGAGTTATCATTGGGTAGTACCCATCTATGACGTAAGTGTATTGACATTCATTACATTTATAAATGTATACATGTAAAGACAGAATGGATTCTTTATCTTAACACTAGCTTGTTGCTTTTCGATCTGCTAACTTAACAGCAGTAGCTAACAGAGAGATGAATGAGTGGATGTAAGTGGAAGCTGAATAGAGTGGACAGGAAAAGGCCATTTGTTTTTCCAGAGCTCTACTGACCCAATGGAGCTTTGATCTGCAATGTACTTCTGTAGTGAAACTTCGCACAGGGAATTGCAGGTTCTTACTTCTGGTAAGAACTGAAATAAAACAGAATTCAGAATTTTATTACTACAAAACTTAAAATCCACACATGCTTAAATATTTTATGGAACAGGACATAGAAAATGGAAATATTTAAAACAAATTAATCTGTTTAGAGGTTGGTTGTCTTACATAACTAACACACTTTTCACACCTCCATGTCTGGCATTTATGCAAATTCTTTTAGGAAACAATTTTCATGATTGTGTAATTTGCATATGCTCACCTTAAGCAGAAGGATAGATTTCATGCTGAAGAATGTGTCAGCATATTTGACAGCTTAAGTGAAGGAGGCCCACAAGCTAGCAACACTGTAAGCCTGTGTTCCTTGTGCCTTCCAATATTTCTCATTGTATTTGTAGTGGTGAAAACTAGGATAGCAAGGAGGTGTGAACTTGAAAACACAAGGAATATGAAAACCTATTTTTATTTTTGTTCCCTGTTAATTGTAAGCGCTGCTTTTTCACACTCCTTAAATGTTGCTTCTTCCTTATGCTTGTCCTTATCAACAGTTGTCATCCTTTTCTTCACAACCTCGTTATCATGCACATTACTAGTTAATCAGATGAGTTAAAATCATGATAATAAGCACCCTGTCCTGGATTGCTAAACATCTGATGTATGTGCAACAGCCCTTCTTTGCATTGTGAAAAAAATTACCCCTCACAGAGGATCCAGGAAATGGCCTTATATTAGTTTTGACTCTCATATTTGAAAGGTACCTGGGCTAAACATAGACACTGTGTTGGCCTTCAGAACAGGCATGAAGTTTTATCTTAGCACTGTATTAAAAATTAATGCTTTTGAATGAAATTAAATAGGCATGATCTATGTAAAAGTGGACATGAGCTGCTAAGCATAGATTCAGTCCTGGAATTCATGTTTTCAGATACTAGCATTTACATTGTAGTCCATTAGCTTTTCCCACATTTAGAATAAAACTTGAGATTGCTGCACCCTTGCAGGTATGGGAGGAAGGCAGGCTGTTCATGGAGTCTTCCCTTCATGCCACCTGTATAAAAGCCTGAGGATGAGAAAAAAAATCTTAAGATTCCTTGTCATTCTACTTATCCAACAGAAATCCATGGGAGGACCTTTCATAAAAGTGTCTGCAGATACAGTAGTCAAAACCTGTTCTAACTTCAGGATTCATTTTGCTGAATTGCACCAGCATGGTTTCATTGGAATTGCCAATGAATGAGAATAAAACATCAAAACCATTTAGATGGCAGGAGGTTCAATGTCAAATTATTAGATGTGTCTCACTGTTACTTTTACAGCTGGATTAGTAGCATTTTACAGCTGTCTGGATTTTGGCCAGAAATTACTAAGCTTCTAAACCTTGAAAATTTCATGAATAACAGAAAAGGAAGTTGTTAGTCATTTTTATTCATTTTTGCTAGATTCCAGCTGTGCCATCAGTGAGAAGAATCCTCACAAAACTAATAAATGTGATGCAAGTATTCCCACACTTAATAAATTAAATTTCAGTGATGCAGAATGGAAATCTAAACACCAGTATCTACCTATAGATTTTTGAACTGTATAGTTTCCTTTTAAATCCATACCAAATCTAGAAAGTCCCTGTGAATTTTCAGAAAATTTAACAATGTCTCTAGAAATATTTATACTTTGGATTTTCTGGACTTTTTGGGAAATCTCCTAGAAGGTTGGAAAATAGATACAGACTAATAGAATCCTAAAATGTTTTGGGTTGGAAGGGACCTTACAGACCATCTAGTTCCAACCCCATGTCTTGGGCAGGGACACCTTCTACTAGATCAGGCTGCTTAAAGCCCCATCCAATTTGGTCTTGAGCACTTCCAGGAATGGAGCAGCAGCAACTTCTCTAGTCAACTTGTTCCAGTGTCTCACTACCCTTCACAGCAAAGAACTTGTTCCTAATATGTAATGTAAACCTATCCACTTGAAGTTTAAACCGATTACTCCTTATCCTTTTATTACATGCCACTGTAAAAAGTTCCTCTCCAGATTTCTTGTAGCCTCCCATTTAGGTGCTGGAAGGATACCCTAAGGTGTCCCAGGAGCTTTCTTGTCTCCAGAATGAATAAGCTCAGCTCTCTCAGTCTGTCTTCACAGAATAGGTGCTCCAGCCCTCTGATTATCTTCACTACCCTCCTCTGGACTTGCTCCAACAAGTCCACATCCTTCTATGCTGAGGGCACCAGGGCAGAATGCAGTACTCCAGGTTGATGAGCCAGCTTCAGTGTGCGCTTACAGCCCTGAAAGCCAACCATATTCTGGGCTGCATCAAAAGAAGCGTGACCAGCAGGTCAAAGGAAGTGATCCTGCCCCTCTACTCTGCTCTTGTGAGACCTCACTTGAAGTATTGTGTGCAGTTCTGGTGTCCTCAACATCAAAAGGACATGGAACTGTTGGAACAAGTCCGGAGGAGGGCCACGAGGATGATCAGGGGACTGGAGCACCTACTGTATGAAGACAGGCTGAGAAAGTTGGGGCTGTTCAGCCTGGAGAAGAGAAGGCTGCGTGGAGACCTCATAGCAGCCTTCCAGTATCTGAAGGGGGCCTACAGGGATGCTGGGGGTGGAACATTCATTAGGGACTGCAGTGATAGGACAAGAGGTAACAGGTTGAAACTTAAACATCAGAGATTTAGATTGGGTATAAGGAAGAAATTCTTTGCTATTAGGGTGGTGAGGTACTGGAATGGGTTGCCCAGGGAGGTTGTGAATGCTCCATCCCCGGCAGTGTTCAATACCAGGTTGGATGAAGGCTTGGGTGCTATGGTCTAGTGTGAAGTGTCCCTGCCCATGGCAGGGGGGGTGGAACTAGATGATCTTAAGGTCCTTTCTAACCCTAACTATTCTATGATTGATTCTCACTAGAATGTGTAGAGGGGGAGCATCCCCTCCTTCAACCTGCTGGTCACACTCCTTTTGATGCAGTCCACGACACAGTTGGCTTTCTGGGTTGTGAGCGCACACTGATGGCTTATGTTCAGCTTTTCATCAGCCAACACCTCGAAGTCCTTCTCTTCAGGACTGCTCTCAGTTCAGTCTCTAGCCAACCTATATTTGTGGTATGGATTGCTCCAACCCAGGTGCTTTCTTGAACTCTATGAGATTTGCACGGGCCTAGCTGTCAAGCCTGTCAATGTCCCCTGGACGGCATCCATTCCCTCTAAATAATATCTATATTTAAAAAAAAAAAAAGAGGAAAAACATTATCTCTACTTCTAAAACATATGATTAGGAAGTGTGTTTTGCTGAGTATTTTCTATTTTTATTAGTATCTCAAAGTAAACACTTTCAGTGAATCAACTTGCTTTCTAAATACAGCACTCAGAGGACTTTAATTTTCCATGCTATAAATCTTGCTGTTTTTTAAAAATTCCATAGAAATGCATAGCTTTTTTTCTGTTGAGGTATCATGTCCTTTAAAAAGTAATAAAATAGCAAAAAATGATGTAAAATCCCACTTTTTTGTTCTGTGTCAGTAAAGAAACTTTCAGAGCTTTGGCCAGAAGTATGTGAATCACATAATCCTTTTGTTTTATTTAGTTTCATCTAATACCATTTCAGCCACTGGAGTATGTACTCAGCTTTAAACACATATCTCTGCCAACAATCAAAGTCAGGATACTAGTTAAGTTGTGTTCCCTGTCTGCCTAGAATCAATAAAACAATTCCTATTCCCCAGGAAGTTCTGCAACACAGTACTAATTGTCTGTCTCTGAGAACAAAGATATCCACACCTGACAGCTCTTGCCCAGATTAGAAAACCCTTCCCAGACAAACAAGTCATTAGCCACTGTCAGCAAACTAGAATTTTCAACAGCAGCAAGGCCAGGGTGAGGATGGACTGTGAGATGTCTGTCTGTAGGAATGTTGACTTATGCTGCTGTGCAAAGGGAAGGACAGGACGGGCAAGGATGCACAATGCAAAACTACCACAGTGCGTGCGTACTGTTATTCCTAAGCATTTAAACCACTTGTGCACATGTAAATTGCAACCTACTCTTACTCCAAAAAAAAGACCTTTAAAATTTTTCCAAAATTTAATCTTGAAAACAGTTGACAATAATCGTGATATTTAGAATATTTCTGCCTAAGAATGCCCAACTTTCTTCGGAGACAGGGCAAACAACTTTGAACAGCTTTACTCCAGTGAGGCATGGTATGTGTCTTAATTTGGATGAGATTGAGGCTAGAGTCCAAATTGAAGTCACTAAGAACAAGCAGTTATCTTGGAAGATCAGGATGAATTTGTGTGAGGTAAAATAAGGAATGTCATCTGGGAGATAGCTAATTAAGATGTGGAATAAAAAATTAAATATTTCTTCTGGCCTGACCCAGGAAAAAAGTTACCTCCAGCAAAATCATAGTTAATTTAGGTGAAACAGAGGTTACCTGTTTTATATGTTCAAATTAGTGAATTTTGAATGAATGCCTCTTTTACACACCCTTTAAATTTCTAGTGTTACAACAAAATCAAGACATATGGCTGTCTTCATACTCTAATTATTTCAAAGTGAAATGGATCTCCTACAGAAACTTAAAAGTCAAGTCCTAAAATAATTTGATATGATATAGACATGATGAAAAGACTCAGATAATATTATCTGTTGAAAGCTTCTTAAACCTAATAATTATATTGAAAACAAATAATTACATTAGAAATATTAGCCTTGCAACCAGCTCCATAAAACAGACTTGAGGGCATGCATTTGAGTAACTAAAGAGAGAACAGATCTGAACACAGCCAATTTTCTCAGCAGCTAGCTAAATAGGTTTGACTCAGGACTGCTTCCATATTGTGTGATGCTAGTGTGCACTGGTAGCATATGTTCTAGTGGTCCCCTCAGACAAGCAAGAAGGCTGACATGCAGAACCAGGGTTACTGGGTTCCTGTCCTGCTGGAAGGCTGTCTACCTTATGTTGGGAGGTACATGATATGGTGAATCTTGCTGCCCACAGAGCATGCAGAGTGTGCTGAGATTTAAGTGAGATATAACAATGAGACTTAGGCTTCTTCTAGAGTTTTAATTGTGGTTTAACTGGGGCCTGTGTGCACAACTGCTACTCTTAAGGCATGGTGTCGTGGTTTAAGCCCAGGCCGTAAATCAGAACCATGCAGGCTACTCCCTCCAACCTTTCTTCCCCCCACTTTGGGAGGGATGGGAAGGAGAATTGAAACAATATAACTCCCATGGGTTGAGATAAAAACAGTTCAGTAACTAAGTTGTAACACAAACCCACTACTGCTACCACCAATAATAATAATTATAAAGGAAATAACAAGGGAAGAGAATACAAATACCACCCACCAGCCAATATCGACACCTAGCCTGACTCAGCAGAGAACCAGCAAAACTCATGTGAGATACATGCAGACCTACAAATGTCCAATAAAAAGGGAGATCATGGAAATTATTTTATTTCTGTTACAGCTTCACAAATCATTTTTTCTTCTCAGATTGTTCTTCTCCTTTTCTTCCTCCCAGATCATTAACTGTCCCTCTTCTGTGTGTGTTTGCCATTAGTATGAATCTAAATAGATCTTAATTAATTGAAAGATGTTGTGATTTAAGTCCAGTCAGTAACTTAGAACCATGTATTTGCTCACTAACTCGCACCCTTTTCTCCCCCCTGCTCTCAGAGGGATGGGGAGGAGAATTGAAAGAATATAACTCCCCCAGGCTGATATAAGAACAGTCCAGTAACTAAGGTGTAACACAAACCCACTACTGCTACCACCAATAATAATAATGATAAGGGAAATAACAAGGGAAGAGAATACAACCACTCACCACATGCCGACTGATACCCAGCCCAACCCGAGCAGTGATCTAACCCTTCCAGGTAACTGCCCCCAGTTCTACATCCTGGGCATGACGTGCTGTGGTATGGAATTCCTCTTTGGCTAGTTTGGGTCAGGTGTCCTGTCTCTGATTCCTCCCACCTTCCCCTCCTCCCTGACAGAGCATGAGAGTCAGAAAGTCCTTGGTCAGACTGAACATTACTTAACAACAACGAAAGCATAGGTGTTATCAGCGCTGTTCCCAGGCCGAAAGTCAAAAAACACAGCACTACACCAGCTACTAAGGAGAAAAAATGACTGCTGCTGCTGAACCCAGGACACATGGTTAATGCCCTGAGTGAATATGCACCTCCCCAGCTACTTGTATGCACAGGCAACATAATGGCCTTGCTTGAAAGAGAAGATTGACTTGGAACTCTGCAATCACTTGAGCTCCCAGGACCTTAAATGTGTTGGTCTACAGCCTTGGTGGAGCGATCTCTAGAGTGCTAGACAGATCGTGATGCAGAAATGATCAAACTGTATATGGAGAAGACACTTATATCCAGTGCTCAGCGGTTGTCAGGAGCTTCATGGACCCCTGTGAGGAGTAGCTAGGGCTGTCCTGTGATGCACACAGCTGATTTCAGCCAGATCCAGTGGACCACCGCAGAACATGGTTGAGCCCCACAGGTATGATGGTGGCTCCTGGGGAAAGCCTGGGAGAGGAAGTGAAAAGTGCTGCCTGGATGTGAGGGGAAAAGTGTCAGAATGACACTGTGAGCACTGAGGGAGAGGGGCATGAGGAGAGGAGGAGGTGATCCAGGCAGGGATTCCCTGCATCCCTGGAAAGAGCACAGTGCAGCAGATATCCATACTGTAGCTTATGGATGACCCCATTCCAAAGCGTGTGGATTTGCCCTGAAGGAATTCACAGCCTGTAGAGAGCCCACGCCAGAGCAGTTTTATCCTGAAGGACTGCAGCCTGTGGGAATAACCCACGCTGGAGCCAGGGAAAAGTGTGAGAACAAAGGAGTGACAGAGAGGAGATGTTATGGAACAACTGTAGCCCCTATTCCCCACCTCCCAGAACAACTTGATGGGGAGAGGTAAAGTACAGGAGTGAGATGATGGGGCCTGAGGCAAGGAAGGAAGGGGGAAGGTGCCATTTTAAATTTTGTCTTTGTTTCTCAACATCCAACACTATTCTAATTGGCAACAAATTATTTTTTCCAAGTTTGTTTTGCCCATAATTGATAAATAATTGATAAATAATCTTCATATCCTTGTCTCAACCTGTGAGCTTTTTCACCTTGTTTTCTCCATGCTGTCCTGTTGAGGAGGGGGAGAAAGAGCTGCTGAGCAAGCGTGCCACAGCTAGCCAATTAACAGTAGAAATGATCTGTGTAGATGCAGAAATGGTTACAAAGAATAGCCTTATGTACATAAGATGTAAATAAGATAATTAATAGAGGTGGAAGGTGCATGTGCTGGGGTCTTACAGGACCACAGTCAGTTGAAGAAATGAGAAAAAAAGCAATTTGGGAAGCCTTACACAATTCATCTAAAGATGCTTCTGTCAGCCGTGGGGACAGCCATCTCCACGGAACAGTGAGTGACCATTGTGTTCAGAATATTAGACTCTCCATGTGAACATTATCCTATGCCAAGATCTCAATAAACTAGTTTCTGTTTATAATCAACACTCTGTCCCTGAAGGGTCTATGCAGCAAAAGTGCTATCTACAGTGCTAAAGAAACCTACAGAAGCCTTTTCCTAATCATCATCTGATGTTAAAATAGTCAGTTCTGTCAATGTTTTGAGACTGAATTTACAGAACTGAAATAGCATACCCTGTTTGATCCTCTGCAGAGCACTGAGTTTCAGATATAGCATAGCTCTGTATTTTTTGGTTTGTATTATTGAATTTCTTTCATCTTTACTACATGCATAAAATTAAGTTCACTGACTTATTTTGCATTTTTTTTTGTTATAACGACTCGCTTACAGCAAGTAGTATTTTAGCATTTAATACGCTCTGGAAAACCTACAAGGTGTTTAATTGTTTACCTTTCTTTTCATGCTCAGTTTTTATTTTTAATCAGAGAAAACATAAAACAAGGTGTAGAGGAGTAAACTGAACTTCTCCAGGGACTTGGGCAGAACCTCTGGATACTGCCAGGTACTGAGCACTGCATGATGTGGGAGAAGGTCACTTAATTGCCTTGGTCTTTTGCTCCCATGCCATGCCCTATCTATGATCTGTCTCACCTATTAAAACTATAGTCTAAGGGAGAACTATCCCCCACAACATGGATTATAAATGCTTAGCAGCAGGAAGATGTAATTTAAGACAGAGTCTAGAAGCTTAACTTCAATAAGTGTTCTTATCAAACTGTGGTGATTCACGTCCTTCACAATCCCTGATGTGTAATGTATTAATATTGGTTTTCAATATTGACAACAAAACATTTTTGCATTTCTCCTGATGCTGAATTAAAAATAGATCAATATTTACTTATAATATTGCCTCTTAATATTTAGAATTACAAACACAGATATAGAAGTCAGTTTTTTGAAAGCAAAGATTTTAATATTGATTATTTTTTATTAAATTCCAATGAGAGAATATTCCTAATAATTCAATATTCTGAAGTATTCTAGCATTAGCAGCAGTTTAATAAAAAGCAAGATCCAATTTGAAGGAGCACAAAGGTTTTGGATTATATTTTTTATGAAAAACAGGGGTAGTGGAGGATATGGAGAAATAATTATATGATGAGATAATATAAAGACTGAAGGTTTGTGTGTCTTCATGTCTTCATATAACTACCGAGTATGAGGTCTGATGTTCGTTAATTAAAGATTTTTATTTCCACTAGATGGCTTCTTCTGAAAGACTGGGTTCTTAGCATAAAATTAATTAACCTTCAGAAGACAGTCAGAGGTACTTTAGTGACCCTACTATTGCCAAAAAAATAAATCGCTTTACATGATCTTTCACAAATCTTTTAAAGGCCTTCTAAAAATGCATGGTGAAAGATTATGAAATATCACATACCTTTTTATTTTACATTATGTGCTAGAAGAACACAGAAGGCAATTATTTCTGTGACAGGTATCAGAAGAATGTGTCTTCCCACATTTTAAGAGGCACAGGAACATTATGAAGAAACATGTAGAGGATAACATAACAGTTTCACTCTCCTTGCTCCTTATCTTATAATAAAGTTCAACCCTTTGGCCTCCTTCCCCTTCCCACCAAAAAAACGTATTGTGCAGGTACTAAATATCAGAAGCTGTTTTAATTCACAGCTGAAAACCATCATAACTTTGGTCCAGATTTCCAGTCATTTGAAAATACCTTATTTGTATCCTCCTTTTGCAAGCAAAGAAGATGAAGGATGCATCCTATATATGCTGCCAAAGCTGAAAGAAAAACAAAGATTTTATTTCTAAATCCTCCTCTCTTTTGACCAAGAACTTTAAAGGTGATTAAAGAAAACCACCTAACATCACTAATAAATCTATTGAAATGTCGCTTTAGAATCTGTTTTGATTTAGGCAGCTTTAGTAAATTAATTTAGGAGTGAAGTATCTTCTCAAACCCTATAATTTATCATGGGTAATCATAAGAAGTTACTCAGTGGTCTGACTTGCATGCATCAGATTTTTATTATGCACTTTGGAGTACACCAAGGGCCTTAAGTGCTGGTAAAAGCACATACAAGCCACACAGAAAAAATACTGGGCTAAGACTCAAAGTATGAATTTTCTTGCAGCCTCTATGCTTCATTTCCTCTATGACTTTTGGTAAATTATTCTAGCTCTGTGTGGCGTATCAAAGACGGACTCCAGTTCTGGTGAAATCTGAAGACCTTTATTTCGCCTCTTGCACCCCTTTTATAGTCTAATAAATGATAAGCAGTAACTTTCCACTCTTTTACTCCCTTATAATCCCGATTTAGCAAAACTACTAAGGGTTACAAATATTCACACTGTTTGGTCTGTCTTTGAGATGCACATCCTGCTTTATCTTGGAAACTGCCTGCTCTGGTTTGCTAATCGATCTTTACCCTTAATTGTTCTCTTTGCAGTTCCCAAGGCTTAGGACATTAATACCTGGTGTTTTCTTCACTGTTTCCAAGGCTTAAGCCCGACCAGGGCAACAGCACCTGGTATTTTCTTTACCAGTCCCAGGGCCAGACAAGGGTGATAATGCCTGGATCCATTTCATTAACTATTTCTATCCATCACTCACAGTTCTATGGTTTTAGTTTCCCCATCTGTAAGCTGAGAATAACGGTTGCTTCTCCTAAAACAAGTCTTTAAAAGTAGGTTTTATTATTGTACTAGATATGCTACATATAGAAAAGCACATGCTTATATAAAGGAAAAGATGCTTCTGTATGTACTGCACCTAACATTGGCATACTCCAGTTCTACATCTGTTGCTGCCAGATATTTGCCAGCTTTTTGAGATGTTGCTGCTTAAGCTCAGATGCAAAAGAAATGAAAAGTGGAGAATTATGGGATTTGATCAAGTCTTGTGTGTCAAGGCAAGTCCTTTTTTGTCTAGTGCCAAGTCTAATAAACCACTTAGCAATAGCTCCCTCCTGTAATCTTCAAAAATTATTTGACTATTTTAACATTCCTTGTTATAAGAGAAAGACCTATTTTCTTGTTCTATCTTTATTACATTTGCTTTCTAACGGAAACTTTTAATGTTTTTTTGATAAAGCTGATTTATCTGTAATGGATTGTATGATCAGGATGCCCATATTATCCTTTCCTTCCTAAATCAACGTAATGTCTTTTACCTCAAACAGGCAATCCTACATCTGTCTTTCAAGGATATAAGGCCCAACACTGGTACAACAGCTCAGAGATCAGAAGAACTGCTACATTTTAAGAAAGAGAACTGAAGTCTGGGTAGCAGGACCATGCATAATAAAGAATGTAGACAGAAGTAGGACTGTAGAAATGGATAATATTTTAGCTTATATTTTAGGTTTAAGACTCCAAAGGGAAAATGCAGAAAAATATCAGTGTCAGAGGATTTGCAAGACGGAAAGCTGCCAACACCGAGGACTCCTTCTTGCCTGATTGATACCTATATGGACAGCAAAGGTTCTGCAGATACCCTACTGGGGTGTTAAGCCCACTGCTGCTTAAGCAGTTTCTTAAATCCTTTTCATCTCGTGTGTTTATTAGCCAATACCTAATTGCCATATAGCTTTATTTATTTTTATGTGTGTTTTTGCACATGCATGTGTGTGTATGTTTATGCACACATATAAACTCATAAGTATCTACATATCTATCAGTATTCTATGTGCAAGGACATTCCCTACTCAGCTAAAAGATGACCAATTACACTGACTCCAAAAGAAGAAGTAACCCCAGTAACCATTTAAAATATTACAAAACCTAAAATGTAATTCTAAGAGGTCACACAGTCTCTTTTTTAATATTATGAAGCAGGACATTTAAAACCATTAGTATAAAATCACATTTTATTAGTATAACATTGCAAGTAAGTAAATACTATGCTCTTCACCTCCCCTGGAGAGAGCTATTGAAACTCTGGGACAATTTAAAATAAACATAATTAATAGTTCTCCATCTATCCTCAGTCATTCTGACACTCCAGAATTTCAATATGAAAGGCTGACTTTGCTGAAGGATAATGCTGGGCATTCTAAGTCACCAATTAGGATGCAAACTTGAATGCTACCTATTGCTAAAATATAGTCCATTTGCATACAAAAAAAAAGGAGAGTCAAACAAACAAGAGTGCTGCTTCTGCAATCCAGACTAACTGAGATATAAACCTGGATTTAAGCCAAGAAAAGAACTTTCCAGGGTGGAAAAAAAAAAAAAGAAGACATAAAAAAACTTTCTTATTTCAAGGTTGTTTGCAGCAAAATAAATATCAAGTCCTTTGTAGAATCTGGTCAATCCATAAATTTCTGCATTCCAAACTGAAAACAACTTATTTGATAGATCTTGTTTAATTATGAATCACAGAATTAAAAAAAAAAAGAAAATAATCCAAGCAAACCACAACATAGTTGGAGACTTACTTGATTTAGCTGTGTTTTTGAGGCTCTTAATACTAAAACCTCATAGTCATCTAAAGCCAGAAGAGTTTACAACGGTCAAACGACCTCAATTCTTTTCTCTTACAAGTTATTCAAGTCCTAAATTTATGTTTCTGTGCTTTATATCAATAAGTTTTGAATATAACAGAAACCTAATTACAGTCAGGATCTAAAAAATTTGGTTTCTTTATGGTTCTCCTTAAGGTAAATATTAATTGGTGAATCTGTGTTCCATAAACAGTTTCCCAGATTTTTCTAATACCAGAGTAGTCTAATCACCAGTTCCTGTGTTTTAAACCATATATGGGTAGAAGTAGCTCACCTGTCAATGTTGAATATACTGATTTTCCTGTCATAGTTTTAAGCACCTTCAGATAAACAAAAACAATGAAGCACCACATGGAGTCTGCGAGAGAAAAATGCCATAGAAGCACACCATATCTACACATTTATACAAACTTAGCTATAAATAGAACACTAGATGGGTAAAAACAAGCACTCCAAAGTAGGAAATGTCAGAGCTAAATTTATTCTCTATGACCTTAATTCATTATATTTCATGGCATGTTCATTATGATGCAGGATCTAATTAGATAATTATACAATATGTTTGGGTTTCCTCATGAATCTGTACAGGTTACTTGAGAAATAATTTGCAATGATAATAAAACGAGGGAAAAGTACTCTTGTTACAAGTCAGTCAGAGAAATCACCTCCAAAACCATACTTCTAAATTAACTGGCTGAAATGTGGCAAGTATATTCATTCTGCTGGAATGATGAGATCGTGTGCTGTATAAAATACTTTTTTTTTTGTTAAGTAAATATATATATATTTGTTACTCAAGTATTTCCAGCCATACATCATGACCAAACACACACTCACAAAATACACAAGTTGCTAACTTTGAAAAGGATAGACTGGGATACTGTGAGTGATTCAAAATCCAGTAATGGGATTTGTCATTCCCCTAAGCATTTAAAATCCCACTCCTAACTAGCTTCAGTGTATGTGGCCAAGTAACAGCCCTTAATTGCAAAATTCAGTATAGAGCATGCAAAAGGAAGAAAGCAACATCATTCTTTGCAAAATGTGGGACAGTAGCACCAAAGCATGCTATTTTTTTCCTCAGTATCTGTTTGAAATACTGTATTTATCTAATCCCACAGCCAGAGACTCAATTATGCTCCATGCCCAGTGTGATAGCTGTTACAGAAAATAAAATATTTCCCATCAGCATACACATGGTTTTTATCAGTTTCCAAAGGGTTCCATTTGATGCTTCTTCCCTTATCTGGTCCCAGAATTAGTGATCTTGAATTCTGGAGTTTTACATTCTTCCAGGCACAACACAAATGTCCTAACAACCCTAAGGATGATTATGTGCTATCTTATGGGCTTGGTAAGCTATTACTGATTTGATCACGTACTGAAAATGAAAACCACAGAGATGGTGAGTGCTTCTCAGGGTAAAAATTTTCTTTGAATTGCTCATTTTATATTAATAAGGACAGTCATAAAGAAGATGCATGTGGATACATGGAATTGATGTGTGCAGTCTTGTCCAAGTTGTTAACTGAATCTTAATGAATACCTTCATAAAACACAATACAGCTGAATCCCATATCTATTTTTCACTGCTATGCAGTCAGAAAAGGATTTAGAAAAGAATTTTATAGTAGATACAGCAGAAAAATAAAATAATATATGGAAGAAAGGAACTGTGGAGATTGAGAAGGGAACAAGCTATACTAGATAATTAAAAACTAAAAGTGATTCTTTAAAAGGCTTTACCACTGGTTATTTCACCTGAGTAGACATTTGAAACCCTACTCACTGCTGGCATCTATGAATATAGCCGTTTGATATTTGGGCACAATTGATTAGGTTAGGGTTTCCTAAACCCAGCAACCAAGATCACTTACTGTTCCCACTGATTATTATTTTCTAAAAAATAATAATACAAATTTCTCATCAGAAGATGAAAGCAGATGGCAGAAGATATAATTTCTAAACTGTTGTTGTATACTTAGCAAATCACAGTCTGGCCTTATTCTTATATTGTTATTAACCTTTACAGAGTTTTTTAGAAAACCTCTACAGAAAACCGTAAAATGCATGACTTACATTCACATAGTGAATGAAACAAGTGAAAAAAAAACCAAACCCCAAACTATATTTAATGAAGAATTAGTATCCAAGCTAGATAAAAAGTTACTAATTTTATGGTAATCTTTAAAATTTAAATAAAATTCTCCTGCAGTCAGGAGTCTGCAAAGGACTGGCATGTAACATACCACTTTTGTAGATCCACACAGGGTCTGCCTGAAACATCAGAGATCTGCTTCGAAGACCTTTTTCAGAAAATAGAAAGAGAATGTCCTTTTGCACGCACTTGTCTAAAAAAGCTTTAAAAGTAGCAAATATTTCTTTATCATAACTGATTTCTAGTTCAGTAACAGTTACTTTCAGGTAATGTACTCATAAACTTTATCAGTTTTTCCCTCAATTTCTTAATCTTCAGAAGTTTTAATTTTTGGCTGGCAAAACTTAATTTTCTTTTTTACCAATATCTAACATTTCCTATAATAGCATTTCAATTGGCACACAAAACTTTAACAACTCTCAGTAAAGCAGAGATCCATAAGAAAATAAATATTGTAATACATGCACATATGCATCAAGAAAATTAGAGTTAATCCAACCTTTCAACAGACTTTTGGTTTAATTTTTTGCACCTACTTAGTCTTACTTTAACATGTTGTGCTAACAAATCCAGGTAGCCTCGACATACATACAGATGGGTAATTACGATTCCAGATTGCTCTTTTCATGTTATCTGGAAACAGCCTAAGTGGTGCTGTTATCTTTGTGTCTATTCTGAACTACTTAAAACCCTGGTGAAATAGCACTGAACTGCTGTTTGGTCCCTTAACATTTTTATTATTGCTTCCCAGGGAGTCAGTTCTTTCCTTATATTTGATGTCCATGAATCTGCCTACTTTTGTATTTCCAGGTCATGGCTGTTTAGATTTTATTCAGAAAGCTGTCCTTTTTTTGTGGACAATATAATTAGAGATTCAGAATCACTGCTGTCAACAGTTATCTGTTGGAAATGTTGACTGTCACAGTGAGATAAAAGACCTGTAATTCAATTTGATCAAACTGCCTTAAATAACTACATACAGTGGTGAAGCTATATCAAATATTGATCAGTTCTTTCAACTAATTCTGAAATAACCCACTTAAAACCTTCAAGACATACCTAGGTTTCCTATCTATCTTAATTGTCCAAAACTATTCTTTGTTAGTAACTGAACGGATTCAATAATGTTTAAAAATAAAATTATATTAATACCTAATTTATTTCCACGACTGCAAAGAGACTTGAAGGAGTATTAGGTTAATTGGATAGTTATTATTTGTTTTGCTGTATAGAAGGCTAAATGGGAAAGATAAGGATACTTTAGGGACTCCTGATCATACTTAGAGAGGGAGTAATACATGTTATTTTGCACTGGAAGCAACAGAAATTGAATGGGTTTCAGTTTAAGGTAAACAGTCAGAACTTCCGTCTATGGAAGGAAGACTTCATTGTATTAGTGCACTATCTCTGATAAACTAATATTCATATAAACAAAACCAATACAGAATCATAGAACCATAGAATAGTTAGGGTTGGAAAGGACATTAAGATCATCTAGTTCCAACCCCCCTGCCATGGACAGGGACACCTCACACTAAAACATGTCACCCAAGGCTCTGTCCAACCTGGCCTTGAACACTGCCATGGATGCAGCATTCACAACATCCTTGGGCAACCCATTCCAGTGCCTCACCACCCTTACAGTCAAGAACTTCTTCCCTATATCCAGTCTAAACTTACCCTGTTTAAGTTTTAACCCTAACCCTTGTCCTGTCACTACAGTCCCTAATGAAGAGTCCACCCCCAGCATCCCTATAGGCCCCCTTCAGATACTGGAAGGCTGCTATGTTTGAGGTCTCCACGCAGTCTTCTCCACGCTAAACAGCCTCAACTCTCTCAGCCTGTCTTCATATGGGAGGTGCTCCAGTCCCCTGATCATCCTCGTGGTCCTCCTCTGGAATTGTTATAACAGTTCCATGTCCTTTTTATGTTGAGGACACCAGAACTGCACACAATACTCCAAGTGAGGTCTTACGAGAGCAGAGTAGAGGGGCAGGATCACCTCCTTCAACCTGCTGGTCACGCTTCTTTTGATTCAGCACAGAATACGGTTGCTTTCTGGGCTGCAAGCACACACTGAAACCAGCTCATGTTCATTTTCTCATCGACCAACATCCCCAAGTCCTTCTCTGCAGGGCTGCTCTGAATCTCTTTGCCCAACCTGTAGCTGTGCCTGGGATTGCTCTGACCTAGGTGTAGAACCTTGCACTTGGCATGATTAAATTTCATGAGGTTGGCATCAGCCCCCCTCAGAAGCGTGTCAAGGTCCCTCTGGATGGCATTCCTTCCTTCCAGCATATCAACCGGACCATACAGCTTGGTGTCATTAGCAAACTTGCTGAGGGCTCACTCAATCCCACTGTCTATGTCAGTGACAAAGATGCTGAACAAGACCTGTTCCAACAATGTATCTCTCTTCCTCCCCTCCATCTTCCTGAAAACTGTTATGATTTTGCTCAAGGTTATATTTTGCTGTCATAAATCATATTATCTTTTTTTATCTCCATCTTCTAAAATTTTCTGTAGCTTTGTCTGTAAAGCCAGGTTTAAACCCCAGAGGGCCACAGGAGCAATGGAAACAATTTCACCTACTGCCTTGACAAGGGTATTGTGTGTTTAGCTATGTTCAGTGTAGCTCTTCTATTCATGCACTTCAGTACAGAGTATTGACATTGACTGTCATTTGGGAGTACATGACAACATTCTGGGACTCTTTGCACACTCCAGAGCAGTTATGCTGGGTTTTAGGAGGCTGTAAATTTTGTATGTTTTCCCCCCTTATGCCATAGCTTAGGATCACAAAATGATTGAGAACCATTTTATCACTGATGTTCACTAGGCCCCTAATACCCTTTTTGTTCCTCTGAAGCCCTTGATGCCCACCTGAAACTGGTAGCAGCCTATCTTATTTGTATTATTATATTGCATCTCTCACATCATATCATACCGCATCTTCTCATGGTCTTATATTCTTGACATTTTGCAAACTGTATTCCCTTAGTTATGGGAATGACTAAAAGGTGGAAGCTGATGAGACAAACACTACCCAATCTGCTTATTATTTTTTGATTTTATATACTCATATGGCAAATACCATAAAACCCTCCACTGCATGAAAAGAACACTTATTTACTGATTAATACTAAACCAGATGAAATATCCCAGTCTTTCTACTGAATAGCTGCATAACTTTGTGAAACTCAAAGAATACAAGTCAGTAAACATGCAACCACATGATAGACATTCATTCTAGCTTAACTGGAGGTTTGGTAGATGACGATATTAGAAAGAAAAAAAAAGAGATATTTTAACCTAGATTATTATCTAGTTTGTAATTACAAGAAATTACAAACAATGAAAGAAGTTTGCACCAGTGTCTATGTGGTGCAAAAGTAAGAGGTTGCCATACAGATTAGGGGAAGTTTGCTCCCTTAGGTTCTATGTGCTATGGTTGAAAAGAAAGCAACATCAGCTTTGCAAGGATATTATTTGTCCTCAGGCAGATATGGGAGTTATATATGTTAACAATAAGAATATCAGGTTATAATATTTAATACCTTGAAATGCCTTGCAAGTTTGATAAAAATTCATGATTTGTGATTTAAATCTCTAAATATGCAGGATTAAAATGGGACATTTATGTATGATAAATTTCTCACATCCACTTGCTGCATGATTCTTTCTTTTTATTCTTTTCTGTAAAATATTTGATTACTATTGGTTACAGCTAAATATAGGGCAGATAACTCGAAAGACACTGTTGTTCAGTATAGCAAATACTATTTTTATAATGACTTGCACAGTACTTCAGGTTCTTGAAATGAAAGGTGCTAAATGCATGAACATTTTTATAGTTGGGAAACACTTCCATTACACATAAAATTTAAAATAAGTTTAATTAAATTAATTGCAGTGTAATGCCTCTTGACAATGATATGAATAAGTATTTTAAGACTGTTACTGTAGTCTGATCATGTATCTTCTATGCCATCATGGATTCACACCCTTTCTGTACCAATGAGGGAGGAAATTACCTTTTCATTTACATCCGTGCAAACCTGCTACATGGTAAGTTAAAGGAAAGCACTGGACCATACATACTTGAAGTGAGACCTCACTTGGAGTATTGTGTGCAGTTCTGGTGTCCTCAACATAGAAAAGGACATGGAACTGTTAGAACATGTCCAGAGGAGGGCCACGAGGATGATCAGGGGACTGGAGCACCTCCCATATGAAGACAGGCTGAGAAAGTTGGGTCTGTTCAGCCTGGAGAAGAGAAGGCTGCGTGGAGACCTCATAGCAGCCTTCCAGTATCTGAAAGGGACCTACAGGGATGCAGGGGGTGGACTATCCTTTAGGGACTGTAGTGATAGGACAAGGGGTAACGGGTTGAAACTTAAACAGCAGAGGTTTAGACTGGATATAAGGAAGAAATTCTTTGCTGTTAGGGTGGTGAGGGACTGGAATGGGTTGCCCAGGGAGGTTGTGAATGCTCCATCCATGGCAGTGTTCAAGGCCAGGTTGGATGAAGCCTTGGGTGATATGGTGTAGTGTGAGGTGTCCCTGCCCAAGGCAGGGGGTTGGAACTAGATGATCTTGAGATCCTTTCCAATCCTAACTATTCTATGATTCTATGATTCTATCACGGGTATAGTAGCTGCTATTACAAAGCTAAGCCTAAAGCTGACTGTACTGAAGCTAAAAGGTATTATACTCCTACTGCAAATCAGCATCTACAAAAAGTCCTCTGACATCAACACTATCAATGCTTTTGCACCAGTATAGAAGATAAATGGAAGCAGATTTGTTCTACAAATTTCCATTGTAGTTCTTTACTCCTTGAGTATTGACATGTAGTTCTTAGGTCTAGGTATCATTGCTGTGTAGAAGGCTAAATGGGAAAGATAAGGATGCTTTAGGGACTCCTGATCATACTTCGAGAGAGAGTAATACATGTTATTTTGCACTGGGAGCAACAAAAATTGAATTGGTTTCAGTTTAAGGTAAACAGTCAGAACTTCCGTCTATGGAAGGAAGACTTCATTTTATTAGTGCACTATCTCTGATTGTTTTGGAGACAGAATGGTCTCAGTCGTGGAGTGTAATTATAACCTAATAGTTTAATTGGAGTTTATGTGATATTTAACACTAGAAAGGGGGATCATCTTTGTGAACAAGATGGACTTCAGTTGCCAATCAAGTGATTCACTATAAACCAACAATTTGGTAGGATACCCAATGCAACATTACTGTAGCATCAACATGCTCTTTTTATTTATTTCTATGTGTTTTATCCTAAAAACAACTGACTTTTACAGCATATATTTGTGATTTTATGTAGGACAGTGTCTTTCTACAGTCAAATTGTATTCATAGTAGTATAGTAACACAGTGAGACTAACAGCTTTGTGTTCATGCATGCAGGCATAGTGACATAGTAATTCTGAAATCATTGAAGATTATAATAAACAGTGCTTGTAGAATTTAAGACTATGCTCATCCTTAGCAGTGCTCAAGGCCAGGCTGAACAGAGATTAGAGCAATCTGGTCTAAGGAAGGTGTCTGCCCATGTCAGACAATCTTTAAGGTCCCTTTACAACCCAAATCATTCTATGATTCCATGATATGTTATATAATTTGTGAACATCTCACCTAGACAAAATGTGTTTAATTCATGTTTCAACAGCAGTGATCTGGTTATTTTTTTTTATCCTAGAGAGTAAGATGCTGTAGGAAATAAGATCAATAAGTGGTACAGGCTAGTAGAATGGTGCCACTAGGTGAAGAACCTCAGGAAGAGGCAAACTGAATATGCACCATCAAGTTAGCTGAGCAAGACTGCCAAAGTCATTGAGGAGACCGTGCAGAGCAAAGAGCCTGAGACCTATGGTTTCGAGTAAGATGTATAAAATACCTTCAGTGGGAGTGGGTGAAGATTCCCACATGCAGAAATGCTGGAAACTTCTGACTTCTGGAAAAAGGAGAAACTTGGCTTTCCTGCCAGCTGCAGATCTGTAGCTTTGGAGCACGTATAGTGCCCTTGGGAGTCAGAGCCAAGTGTCTGTATGAGGAGAAAAATGTGGGTGATAGCTGCCAGAGACTGTTCCATGAATGGACCGGAACACCCACTTGATAAGATCTAACTTTCATATCTCAGGATACTTGTTTCTTGCTGGGTGTAATGTGGTGGGTTAACTTTGGCTGGCTGCCTCAGAAAGAAGGGAGAAAATAGGATGAAGGATTTTGTGGCTCAAGATAAAGATTGAAAGATAGCTCAGGAATTACTGTCATGACAAGGCAGACTTGAACTGAGGAAGATGAATGTAAATTATTTTTTGCCAATTAATAAAAATAGGATAGTGAGAAATAAAACCAAAACTGAAACCACCTTTCTTTTCACTCTCCCAATTTCTTCCCAGGCTCAACCTCATTCCTGACCCTTCTATCTCCTCCCCTGTCCTGAGCAGTGCAGGGGGACAGAGGCTGGGTGTTGCAGTCAGCCTGCAGCACTATCTCTCTATTGCTCTTTTCATAGAATCATAGAATAGTTAGGGTTGGAAAGGACATTAAGGTCATCTAGTTCCAACTCCCCTGCCATGGCCAAGGACACCTCACACTAAACCATATCACCCAAGATTCTATCCAGCCTGGCCCTGAACACGGCCACTGATGGAGCATTCACAACTTCCCTGAGCATCCCATTCCAGTGCCTCACTACTCCTACAGTCAAGAACTTCTTCCCTATATCCAATCTAAACTTCCCCTGTTTAAGTTTTAACCCGTTACCCCTTGTCCTATCACTGCAGTCACTAATGAATAGTCCCTCCCCAGCATCCCTATAGGCCCCCTTCAGGTACTGGAAGGCTGCTATGAGATCTCCACGCAGCCTTCTCTTCTCCAGGCTGAACGGACCCAACTTTCTCAGCCTGTCTTCATATGGGAGGTGCTCCAGTCCCCTGATCATCCTCGTGGCCCTCCTCTGGACTTGTTCTAACAGTACCATGTCCTTTCTATGTTGAGGACACCAGAACTGCACACAATACTGCAAGTGAGGTCTCACAAGAGCAGAGTAGAGGGGCAGGATCACCTCCTTCGACCTGCTGGTCATGCTCCTCTTGATGCAGCCCAGAATACGGTTGGCTTTCTGGGCTGAGAGCGCACACTGCTGGCTCATGTTAATTTTCTCATTGACTAACACCCCCATGTCCTTCTCTGCAAGGCTGTTTTGAATCTCTTCTCTGCCCAACCTGTAGCTGTGCCTGGGATTGCTCCCACCCAGGTGTAGGACCTTGCACTTGGCATGGTTAAACTCCATGAGTTTGGCATCAGTTCCTCACACTTTTCCCTGCTCCAGCATGGGTTCTTCCCATAGTCTGGAGTCCTTCAGAATAAACCTGCTCCAGTGTGGGGCTCTCCAGGGGCTGCAAAGTTGATATGTGCTCCAAAGTGGTCCTTCATGTGCTGCTGGGGAACAGCCTGCTTCATGATGGTCTTCTCCATGGGCTGCAGGGGAATCTTGTCTTTGGCACCTGGAGCACCTCCTTCTCTGACCTTGGTGTCTACTTAGCTGTTTCTCACTGGGTTTTTTCACTTTCTCACAGGTGTGGCACAGCTATTCTTTGTCCTTTCTTAAATCTGTTATCACAGAAGAACCACCAGTACTGCCGATACAATTATCCTTGGATATCAGTGTATCTATTTTAGCGCTTACTGGAACTGGTGTTCTCTGATATGGGGTTAGCTCACAGAATTGACCCCTGAAGTCCTACCACTACCAAAACCTTGACATGTAAACCCAATACAGATGCAAATCTGGGATGTTATGGAAAGGATACCAAGTCTTACTTTATCCTTGGGCTATTAACTTCTGCTGTCCACCCATCTGGACACGAATGACACTGCTGTGTCAAACCCAAGCACCTTAAAGGAGAATGACTATGGAGCTCTGGAAGTGCAGCTCAAGGGACTGAGGGACAAGATGCTCAATCCTGACAGTCAATGGAGAAAAATATTGGATATTTACTGTGGATCAGTCCCTGGCTGTGAGGCTGATCCCACAAGGAGAGCTTCAGCTGAAACAAGAATTAGCCTTGTAGCACCATTTGGTGATCTTGCATCAGTTCATTGACCCGTCATGTGATTGTATATATATATTGATAGGCTACCACAGGTTTCCAAATGCATATCAAGATATGCTTATAGGAAAATAACCAGGCATAGGAATAGACTCTTTCAGTTAGCTCTTCATACAGAGCTGTCCCAAGTAACATAAATAGAGAACTTCTTTCCAAGAAGAGACTGCTGAGGTGTGTGCAGTGCTGAGTTCATAATCATCAGCAGTGCAGCAAGAATGGAAAGTGCACGGCATGGAATACTCACGTATTTGCTTTATCACACTCAGTTGTAACCTCTAGCAACGCAACTACATATAATTGTTAACTGAACTGGGCATTATGACATGGCTGAACAAAGTATCTGACCTTTATGCAATGTCTCTGCTAAACTACCTTTGTCACACAACTGCAGTTATCTTCAGTGTATTTCATAGATTTTTGAGGATGTCCATAAAGGCACTTTCCTGCAAGCTGCAGTTCTGTAGCTTCATGTACCTTGACCTCCTGCTTTCACTGCTTTTTCTGTCATCTCAGCAGACTATCAACAGTTACAGTTATAGCCTTCTGTGACATCATCTGATTAAAGCAGGGGTCTTTCTCTAATGGGAAGTGCAATTATTTCCTCTACATGCTCATCCTGAATCATTTTGTCAGCCATTACCTAAACTAAAAGCCAGTTTATACTGACAATGTACCAACATATTGATCCACCCAGTTTGTCTGCACTGGCAAAATTCTTAACAGCTCATTACATTCTCTACTTTAAAGCTAATGGATCTGACACTCACACATGGAAGAAATGTGAGATATATGTTGGTTTTCTGCTCTCAAAGACAAGCCTACTCCACAATTTAGCCAACTATTTGCCATTAATTGCAGGTGCAGTTTGCCAGCTCTTGAATTCAGCAATTGTAGCCCTGCCACAACTTTGAAACACAAAGTAGCACGATTCAAGGTCTCTGTTGGCTTCCTGATTACTAATTCATTATCTAAGGGACCAGGATGAGACACTACCTAAAATGATTTCTCTTGACATGGAAAGAGCAATTGTAACACAGTAGCTAGTATTACTAAAGGGTTCCTAGAGACCAGTATCACTTAGCACTTCATTCTAGCTTCTGTGTAAATTTCCTTCTAAATTTTAGCTAAATTTGCATTGTAATCAAAGCTACTGCATATGGTGTAAACATATTTATACAGAGAAGCTTAAGAAATGAGTATATTTTCATTTAAAAATTTCTGGCTTTGGCAAGCTATCCCTCTCAGCCTGTGCTGTAATGCATTTTGTTTGATAATTAAAATATTAAAGTAGTAAGCCTCCATATATAATCCTTGCAGCTTGTTTCAGGACCACATTTGCACACAGACTTAGGATCCATTTCTGCAAATACTGAGGTTAGTGAGAAAGCTTATGAGAGAAAATTATTGGCAGTTTGACAATACTGTCTATCTAAGACTGTACTGAGAAATGAAAGAAACAAGCTCTGCAAATTACTGTGGTACAACAACCTATGGCAAAACATGCCCTGATTTATCAGCCTCTTTAGCCAAAAATTCTACTTACTTTAAAATTAAATATAACACTTTAAGGCAACTATCATTCTTAAATTATTATCCTTTCTGAGATAAAATGAACCTCTTTGAATTCAGATGCATACAGGTTTCTTTTTCTAGGTTCATGGTTAACTCTCCATCTGAAGCTTCACTCAGGAATTTAACTACAGGAAAAGAAACCACAGATGTATTCAAAATCAATTAGGCGTCTATTAACTGTAATAGATGTCTATTAACTATAATTGTTATTAGCATTTTTGGAAGCTGAATGTAAAAAATAACAAATTATCTGTGAAACAAAGATTTTTTTCTTTATTTTTTACACCCTCAATATATTAAGTGATAAGGTTAGACATCAGGATTCACAATTTTCTCAATTAAAAATCCTGGTAAACCAAAACAACGTTAAAGAAAACCTAAAAATGCAGAGCTATTACTTCACATGTGCTGCCACTTAATTTTCAAAATAATTTAAGCGTTCTTTGTGCACACATGTTTATGCATACGTACATTCAGTAAGGCAAAAGCTGAAGAAGAATCAATATATAATATATCATGTTACAACTATTCCTGGAGTTACAACACTTTATTTTCTCTAGAATTCCCTTGCAGAGAAGAAATGTGCCTCTTAAAAGCATAATGGAAATAACAGATATTTTTAGGGTAACGTAATGGTGATTTTTTATCTGTACATGTGTCTTAGGCTGCAACACTATTGAAAGTATGTTCAAAAGAGAGATTAAAAGATGTGCAGCAGAAGACAGCAAAAATTATTTGGGAGTTTGGGGACTGAAGCTACAATGAAAGACCTGTCAGGCATGGTCAACATAGAGTAGAAGACCTGAGAAGAAGGTTCTTAAAGTCCATATGACACACTGTAAATGTTAACTTGAAGGCTACATGGATTTTAAGATACATAAAATGAAGGAATAGTACATGTATTAGCTATCTAAATTCTCATTTGAGATAATGCATATTAGTTGAATATTTAAACTGAAAGCTCATATTTAGTGACATAGGTGCTAACAAAACCAGGAATATGGACTAACTGCTTATTTGCTATTTAGCCTTTTAAAAGCTGACATTCTCGGGCAATATTTTTGGCATTGCTATCTGAAGTTGTACAAGAAAAACAGAAACTCTCCTGAAAACTTTTTTTCATTATAAAAGTAATTTAAAATGTAATTTCTTTCAGGATTTGCTATGCACTTGCTGTATTTTACTTCCTACAGCTACAGTTTCAATTGTTTTCTCACCTGTTTCTGTTACTGGTGAATAAAGGCTGTTATGTCTAATGAAACTTGTGTCTTCACTAAAAACAACACTACAACTATTGAAAGACAGTCAGGATGCATGTTCAACACAATTGAAACACTGCCATTATATTGGAATTTGAGTTTTACCCTGCACAAATCTGAACTAGACACCATCAAGACGCTCCAAAATCTCAGTTCATAATTTTAAAAAGCTTCTGAAAATCACAGTTAGAAATTCTAGTTACTTCCAAATAATTAGATGTGATGAAAATGGAGCTTGACTGCTAGGTATAAAATATCACAAAAAAGAGTTGGCCATCTTTGTCTCATATTTAATTCATTTTGAACTCAGTTACTATGGAACAACAATTTTAGTTAGCTAAATCCACACTTAAAAAAAATATCTTTGTAATATCTGTTATGCTGTGGAAAGTTGAGTTTTACAAATATTAATAGTTTTGTCAAATTTGTTTTTATGTTAAAAGTAATTTCCCTTCATTAAAAGAAAATGTTGTTCTCATATCAAATGTTCATGTCCCAGGCTCTGATTTTATCTGTGAAAAGTTAGACAGAAACCCAATATTTTTATATTGAAAAGTGTGTAACATTGTCCTAGTTAGAATTTGATTATTTGTTAGAGTCTAAAGATTTATAGCAAATAAAGCCCTTACAATTTGCATCCTGGAGGGTGCTAACAAGAAGTGCCAAACAGCTAGATAGTCAATAATACTTTCAAAGAGGTATCTGAGCATAAAAGGATACGCATTTTTAACAAAATGGTTCTGTATTTCTTCCATTTTACTAATATTGAGAAAAATTAGGTCACATATTACTTGAGAATGTGCTTATTACCATAAAGTGCAATATACCATCCTAGCTAATGTCTTCTTCCAGAGACAAAGTAACAGAACATCAGCAGAATTTGGTTGCAAATCCTCCTTTTTGATGCTGATTTTTGTCTTGTTCAAGCAAAGCTTTTGTTGACTCTTGTGAACACATAAAAAAATAAGAACTTACTTTTTACCTCTATCTTATTTTGTGTAAATGAAGGTTTACAGCAAATATAAGAGCTGTACAACTAAGTAATATTTTCAAGTACTGTTTATGTGTCTTATTTTCTCTCTTTAGTCAGCAACAATATATTGCAAATTGAAGATAAGAAGACAGGTGACATGGTTTAAACTAAATCTGCACAGCTCCCCCTTTGTTTCCCCTCCCTCCCCTCACCTTCCCACTCCCGGAGGGATGGGAAGGAGAGCCAGAGGAATACAACTCCCACGGACTGAGGTAAAATCAGTCCAGCAATTAAGGTATAACACAAATCACTACCGCTACCAATAACAAATCAATGTTAGAGGAGACAAACAGGGAGAGGGAATACGATACCACCCGCCGCCACAAGGCCAGCTCGCAAGAGAGAGCTCACCCCTCACCTCCCGGCCAGCTTACAGTTCCCTCTCTGAGCCCAGCCTGGAGTGTTAACCCCTCCCCTCCTGGCCAGCTTCCAGTCCCCTCCCCGAGCAGGACGTGCTGTGGTATGGAATACCTTCCCGGCCAGCCCAGACCAGGTGCCCTATCTCTCCTTCCTCCCTGGCAGAGCATGAGCTACTGCTGAACCCATGACCACAGGGAAATAAAAGTTGGGGTTTTTTTATCTGTCTTGCATGTTAAGGCCTGGCAGAATTCTCACACTAGTAGACTTCTGATCCCTCAAAGAAAGATTGCAGAGTTGAGCATGAGCCAGCTGCTCTAGTGGTGTTATGTGTTATAATTCCAGCTCATTCTTTCTTCACCACAGTCAGCAAAGCAAGATCTTCTTTTCTGTACTTTGACAACATTTTGCCATTCTTAAGAGGCAAAGATTCCTTACAGAATGGTAATAAAGTTTCATCTTGTCCTACAATTAGTAAAATGTGAGTAGATCCATGAAATATATTTACTAGTAAAAGAACTGAACCTTATTTAGACTTAAAAGGACACAATGTGAAAATAAGATATTTAGTTTATAAGCATTAATCAACAAGAATTGGGACTTAAATAGAAATATTCCAATTTGCCTCTATGAGCTGATATTAGATATAGTATCTGGTACATCCCATTGTATTTTCCACAGCCCCTGCTACTTTAGACATTTGTGATTTTAGATAAAATAGCAATAAATATTTTCACATTTATTAAGGAAGTAACGGAAGAATTAAGTATACTTTATCGATTTTCTTATTTTAAAAGGGTATAAATGTTGTAATACTTAATTCATATGTTGATAATATTTAATATCTGTGGTTTTAGCTTTTATATAAGGCAACAGAGATTCCTACTTTCTATAAGAAAAGTAAAAGAGACAATCTCCTGATTGTTTGTTATTTTGAATTGAGACTTTTTTGAGTCCACTTCTTTTATTTAGATTTTCCTCTGTTAACCAGTCTTTCAAATGAACATTTGTGCACACTAGAATAACAAATGACATTTCTAAAGATAAGCACAGATGCTGATACTCAAGTTGTAGAGTAAAAAACCTGGCTTAAAATTGAAAAACCGAAATCAATCAAAGAATTTGAAATAGAAAATAGTGTTTCTTTTCCCTCGATCAAAACCACTTGTCAGTTTGAAAATGTTTTCAATACCTTGAATTTTTGTTAAAAAAAAACTTTAATTTTTAAATTGTAATGCTGAAATTATACTTTTCAAAAGCATTCTCTCTGTGGCTGACTGAGGAATAACTGAGACTGTACATTATGCAAATTGTTTTCTAAGGCTTAAAAAAAAAATAAATTCTAAGGTACAGTGTACAGGAAAACAAGTAGACAGTGATTTTCTTGTTCATTCAAAAAGTCTCCATAACTTCCTAATTGGGAATAGGCAGATCACTCTTGACAGTGGGAAGAATTGTGGTTTTGAAGTTAACTTTATCAATGATTTAATCCTAAACAGTGGGGGGTGAAGCTTCCTTTTCAAGGCAAATTATTAGTTCCGGCAGAATGAGCACAGATGGATATGATTATGGATTGGAAAAAGCAATCATAATATGATGCTACCTTATGTGTTCACAGGATGTTGTGGAAAGGAAACGTGAGCAATCATAGAAATAAAAAAAGGGTTTTGTTAGCTGCATGTACAGACTTTGTAATACCCCTAGATCCATAAAGCCAAAGACTGAAACCCACCAATTTAGATGATTTTTAACGTTTCAGAAAGTACAGTCTTTATTTGGAGGAACTGGGAATCTTCACCTGCAGGGACTTACTCTGTTCCCAACTAATAAGCAGCTGATCCACTGCTTATCACCTTTCCTGGCCTCCCAAGCACTGATTAGTTATGGCAACTTCATAAATTCAGTCTGCCACAAATCTATTAGACCTACAAGCTACAAATCTAGAGAAGCCCTTTTTATTTAAGACCACAGTACTATTTTCAAATTGAAAATTGCCCTTAAACTTTTGCACAGATAAAAAGTTATATTTTATATAGTTCTTGTGCATACTGACATTCTCAAAGCTTGTCTGGGAGAACAGATTTACTAGACTGCTTGATTGATTTGTTCATCCATTTCTGCCAATATTCATACAAGCAAATTTTTGTTTGCAAAAATGTTTGCAGAAGAAGCAGTTGTGACTAAATATTTGCACAAATGTTCACTCGAGAATTTACCTTGATGACCCTTGTGATGAATTTCACTCTGTCACTTCATCAGGGAAGAGTTTGCAGTTTAACTTTTACCTGTTTCCTGTATTTCATTAATTTGGATACTGGCCAGAAAGCCCCAATGTGTCTAAGTCAATTTAACTTCAGTGTAGAACCAGATAGTTTACATAAGTTTATTAATAAAAATACAGGGCAAAGGCCTCATTCCCAAAAAAGGTTTTTTTCTGTTTTCTCAAAGATAATCCCATTTGAACTACTGCCTCTTTTTCTTTTTTTCTTTTTTTTTTCCTCTGTTCTGGTTTGCAATGACTTTAAATATAAATATTTTGGTGAACTAAGTTACATGACAAAGAGGAGCTGATGCTAAAAGTATGTGCCATGATAAGACCTATGCAACTGTTTGGTTATTCCCGTTTATACAGCATTAACATGGGGATTTTAGATTAGAAAGACAACAAGAGAGGATGTCTAAAAACCGTAAATCCAACACTTTCCTAAACCAGAAGAATTTTATACATTTTTCCTGTGTTAGGTCATTTCCAAACAAAGTGCAAAAACCGGCTCGTAATCAACAGGGGGAAATGCTGAAATGCTGCAAAGCAGGAGATATCTTCAGCAGAAATTTTCAGGCACAGAAGAATGATGCAGGATTACAGAAATAAGATATATTGTCTAAGAATAGATGAAATGATCTTGCTTAAGGGGCTCAAATTGTACAGGAATTAACCATGGGTGCTATGACTTCAGAAGTTCCAGAGGAACGATGATGCTGTTTCTATCACAGAAGCAAGTGGCTACATGTGAGAAAGCAGCACTCTCTTCTCCAGACACTGCCAGAGAAAAAGAGATGTTGGCAGGTCTTGTGGACTGACAAAGGGATCAACAGTCATCTTCCTCCCAAGAGCTCATCTGTCTGCATCCCCAGGCTTGGTTTGGTGCATTACAGCCCTGTGACCTTGGCTCGGTGTTACTGGAAAACTGGTTTCAGGCATAGGAAGTATGCGAGAGAAAGCCATACAAAATAAGAGAAGTAAAACCCAAAGTGTCATTAGTGAAATATTACAAGTAGCTCAGACTTTCAAAAGGAAAGATACTTACAAGAAAAGTTATCAAACCATTGGGGGAGGAGGGGCATTTGAAAAACAAGGAATCGGAAGACAGTAATTCAGTAACATCAAGGATCTCCAAGTAGTAACAGAAGTTGATAGTTGATTGATAGCTGACTGGTAAACAAACAAGTCTTCCATCAAGCTGGTGAGCCTATTAACACTTATCCTAGTAGCTTCTTTGACTGACTTATATACTGTGTATGTATTAGCCAATAAATAATT
Source organism: Melopsittacus undulatus (assembly GCF_012275295.1). Taxonomy (NCBI): domain Eukaryota; kingdom Metazoa; phylum Chordata; class Aves; order Psittaciformes; family Psittaculidae; genus Melopsittacus; species Melopsittacus undulatus. Next base: position 98,577,697 of record NC_047528.1, read on the forward strand.
ATCCTGCGCTACCACACTGTATGTGTATTTTCAAATTACCTGACTTAGATGACCTAAGTGTGGGAACATAGGAATAGAAAAGTACCTGAGGTAATGATGGCTGCATGGGAGATAATTGTGTCCTTTACCCTAATGCAACTGAGACTGAAGATGCCGCTTTAAAAGGGGAATTAGTAGTTGGCCTAAGTCGTGCTTTCATGCTCCATCTTATTTTATTTAATGTAAAATAATGATTTAAAAGGCATTCATTACTGAAAATTCGTAAGTATGAAATCTCAGGACTGTTAATAGTATCCCTCCAAAGAGACTTTATAACAATAAATGTAATGAGAATGTCCAGAAGAAAGAGGAAAAATAATTAAGAAAGGGAAAAGAAGAGAGGGTGAAAGGCAGAAGCGATAAGGAGAAGTAGGAGAAAAAGGGAAAAAGAAAAATAGGCAATAGGAAAAAATGATATATTGAAAAAATAATAATGTTGAAAATGAATGTTTTACATTTTTGGTTGTTGGCTGCTATGCTGCTGTATCATTCTTTCGTTCAGTGTAGCCTACTAAAATCACATTCTCTGAATATTTTGCAGTACAGAAGATTATTAATGCATAAAAAACCTCATGGCAGCTATCTGCAATTGACTGAGCCTTATGAATTCTGACAAATGACTCTTGATAGTAATCATGCAAACAAGTGAGTGCTCTAAAAGTATTCATCTCCAGGAATTCCATGAAAATATATTTCAGACAGATGTGAAAGCACATCCTGTTGTGCTTATGGAGCCCCTTTCTGAAACTTCCTTTAGAACAACCTTGCTCTTGTATTATTTATCATTCTATTGTCTCTGATCTATAATTCAAAAAGAAAAATCCTTTGATTAATATATACATAATATATTTTCAAATCAGTGCTGAAAGTTTCCTCTATTAGGTGTCCAATATTTTTATCAAACACAAAAATGTGAAGGTGAAGAATACTGATAAGGTCATTCTGACCAAACTCCTGCCAGTAAAGGACTGCCTCTTTACTTCTGTTGATATTAAAAAAAAAACAAAAACAAAAACAAAAAACAAGGACTGAAAGAATTGAAGTACTTTTTCACTCTACAGCTGCAACTACTAAAATGAAAAGTCTTACTCTCCCTCTGGAAACTAGTCCTGTCCTGTCTGAAACATGAATTATATCACAATTTGCTCCAGTGTCAGTCTGCAATCAGATATTTCTTTCAGTCTTCTCAGTGATTACATCCATCTATTAAACTAAAAAAAAATCCCTAAAAAATTAAGATAAGAATTCATAAGTATACTACTGATGAGTTGAGCTCTAACATTCTACGAGGTATCATTATATTAGATTATGATATATTGTCTCATGTTTCTCATTAAGATTTCATTGCAAATTTCTAATTATAATGGTGGTCCCTAATGCTACTAAAGGAGAGCATGTGCTATAGCTCAAAAGCTAAATTTCTATAGGGGAAAAAAATCGCTAAGGCACAAATGTGCCTAACTTGCATTGAAATTCAGTAAGAGTTAGCTACTTAACTGCTATTTATCCCTTAGGTGTATAACTGAAGCATAAATATTCTTTGTGGTTGCACAGCTTGGGGGTGGGGAGAAGAAAATGTTTGCTTTTTATTGAAAAAAAAAAAAAAACCCACAGAAAAAAAGCTCAATTTCCTTGATAATCATATGACAATTATAATAGGTGATACATTAATAACCCCATATATTAAGAATTTCTAATTACAGTGAACACAATTGTTGTCCTTCACTGTAACTTAATATATGTATGCAAACTCTTTTTTTTGGGGAATATATTTTTATCTACCTAGAGGTAATTGTATGTACATACCTATCTAAACACATAGACACCTATAACTTGAAAATAGGTCTATAACGAGATGTGAATGACATCTGAAGCTCTCTTCTACGCAACAATCTAGAAAAGAAAGGCTTATTTTTCTTCAACAGTGTTGCTCTTAAGTCACATTATTCTTAAAAAGGGGAGAGTGCTCTGGAGGGATGAATGATATGAAGAAGATAGATGCTAATACATAGCTGGTTGATAGGAAGGTTCTTCTGAGGACTGTATTGTCCCACTAAGTTTAAAAAGAAAAAAAAAAACACACCAAAACATAGGCATCATCTGTCACAAAACATGGGAAGTAGGAAGTGATAAGGAAAAAGAAAAAATGTACAGGAAGACTTAAAATCAAGGACAAATAAGAACCTTGGATTTGTTTGCGAATGGTGGAGGGGGAGACTGCAGTTGTGTGAAGGCAGCACAATATCAATAGTTGTGTGGCACAGTAAAAAGCTGTGACACAAACACTCTAAACTGGACATCCTAGGAAATACTGATGTAATATTTCCTTTAAAGTTAGTCTAGACAGGAATAGAATAGTCTAAGTATTCTTGCACAAAGGGCATAGCTTAGATTTCAGCCTTAAATTTCTTTTCTTTTTCTGTCTATACACATTCTCTTCTGTTTGATGTATATGAGATGATTTCTATCAAATTACAAAATCCAGAAAATTTTACAGGAGAATATCTGCAACAGAGTAATGTATTCTGCTGCTGGAATCTATCCTACAGGCTTTTGGGTAACAAGAGAAAAATGTAAGCCCTATAAAAAATAACTGGGGAAAATATTACAAATTTAATGTTCTGTATTTTTAAAAAGAGATGTAATGTGCTCAATAAATCTTTTTTATGCTCTAATATTAAACTTTTTGCAATTATCCAAGGCTGCTTTTTAAGGGTTCTTCTAGATGAAGTGAGACAATTCTTTTTCATTTTGCATTATTCACCTTTCTTTGGCCAGATAATGACAGCATGCAGATAGGTTCATCAGTTTTGTACAGCATGTACACTTGTTTCATATCTACCAGTAGCTCACTAAATAACTGAAATGAAAGTAATGATAAATTGGAAATCTTACACCTACAAATGCATTTCTGATCACATGGCTTTTGTCCAGAATAAGTGATTTAAGCATATGCATACAGCATATATACTGTATAGTATAGCATATAGAATGCATATGGCATAACTGATGTCCCAAAGGAATCTGGTTCACTGAGAAAATAGTTTTATAATTCATAAAAATTTAGCATGGCTTTTCCTTTCCAAGTATGTAATCAAATGTCCAAATCTTGGGTATCCTCAAATTTAAAAAAAAAAAAAAAACAACAAACCCTAAACCCAAACCAGAAAACGCAAAGCACCAGAAGATTTTGCGTTTAAATGAAATTATGCATATGGATATGCATACTTACACAGTTACATGACAAACTGTTAACAGGTAGCAAAGTCGCAAGTATTACTGATAAAAACAATCTGATATTTTAGGGTTACCAATATACAAGTTTTTATTTCAGTGAACTTCAAAACATTTTTCAACATTCTATTACCATATACTTGAAGAATTGGGGCTTAACGTTACATAACATACATGATAGATATGAGGGGTGGTGGTATTTTAAAATTTATATTTGTCTTTAAAACCCTCTTAAAAATTAATGAGTGTAATTGTAAACATCCTAACTTTAAATACGTATTTCATTCCTCACTCAGTTTGTAAATTCTTCAATGCAGAGTAGTGGATTTCTTTTAATTTCTCTTTGTGCTGAAATTATTGAAGATTTTTAGGAAAAGCTTTCAGAGAGGAAAATGCTAAGCTGTGAATGTGTATCTTGGACATAAAAGACATTTAAGGGAAATTTTACTTATTTTTGGGGGGTGGGGGTAGAGGGGGGTTTAAGCACATGCCATGCCATAGTCTTTAATTATTTTGCTTCATAAAGGCATCATGGTCTGTTAAAGAAATGGCTGAGTGATAACACATGAGGTCTGTAATTTAGTCCTCATATAGGCCGGTCAGTGTATCTCTCCATATCTTACTTACTGATGAAACACAGTGGAACAGTCAAACGCCACTGACACAGTGTCCTAGCAAAACTCTCCTGCTTTTGCTCCATTATTGTACTGTTTTGGGGCATTGTTCACACCACACAAAGATCTTTTTCTTGTTACAGCAACACTTCCCGAAAGGAAGCTTGCCTAAGCTCTACCAGCAGATGCAATATTGTGCTGTGGCTCCCTCTCTGCTCCTAGTCTTTTGGGGATCAGCCTGCAAAGAAAGGAAAAAGCAGAGAGGTGTCTGAGTCAGAACACCTCCATGTTATGTGAGCAACCAGAGCAAAAGCACAAAGAGGTAAAGAAAGAGATAGTGGTGGCAGTCCCAGAGGTGTAAACACAAAAAGCGTGTGAAAGTAGTGATGTACATGAGAGGCTGTGTTCAGCTGTTTTCTGGTATACTTCTCATGCTTTTTTGGGTGATAGATAGACATGAACCTTTGTGACAGTCTACATAATACAGTCTGAGATCTTTCATACTTAAGCAATTTTTTAGTTAATTGGATGGTTCGTCTATGCTCAAAATCTGTCTTAAGATAAAATTGGTGAAATGTTGAGGATAGCCTGAATAGGAATTCATCTAACTGAAGGTCAAACATCTGAAGAAAGGCGTGTTTCAACCTACGGTTCCCTTTATATCCTGATATATTTTAGTCTTCTGTTTTAGACTGTGATTTTCTTACCTCAGACCTTAAATGGAGACAGGGGTGGCTAGCTGAATAGAAGATTCCTGTAATCCCTGATATTAATTCTGTGTACCTAAGAAACATTTTTAATGGTGGTTTCTGAGCATAGGTGCTGTGCTCTAACCCATCAGTGTGAATGCTCTCAGTTTATGTCACACTTCACAGAAAATTGTTTTATCTAGTGCGAGGCATCCCCACACAGTGTGTGTGGGGGTGGAACTAGATGATCTCAAGGTCATTTCCAACCAAAACCATTTTATGATTCTATGATTCAAGGTACATGAATCTGTAGTGCATATACATACTGGGGTTTGACTCTTAAAACAGCATAGATGGCAACTGAAAAGCATCAACTCTTTTAATCCAGCACTTTCACAAAACCATTAATTCCAATTAGAGATAAGACCACTCTATTCAGAACCTGAAAGTATAAATTTAGAGTAAGAAAGGAGATGGCCAGCTTGCAAATACAGCAGCTAAGGTAGAAGACTGAGTAAAGGATATATGAGTTTACCTGCACTATAAAAACAAAATGAACAAACAGAAAAACACAAACCAAGGTGATATTTTTACCTAACGTTTTCCTCAAAGCTTTTCCTCACAAGAAAAAATCTGCTTTTTTTATATTTAAAGATAGCCAAGAATATTTGCTTTTTGTTAAAGATAGTTGTGAAGAAAGCAGCAAACACAAGCAGAAAAAAAGAAATGTGTGAAACATTTTTTTTAAAGACATTAAAATATGTTTCCCAATTACATATAGCTGCAGTCTTCCCTGCTTGTATGCTCTCCCCCTGAGTCCAAACCTGCTGGGTGTTTTAAAATCTAAGGTAAGAATCCACAGGTTTTCATATTATTCTTTCTTCAGCTACTATCATAAAACCTTGGAAATCCAAACTAACAGTAAGAGACAGATTGATAACATAATTAATTATACACAAAGCCACCATTAAGTAAGACTAATTCTGTCCAAATGCAAATTCTGTCATTAGGATGCCCAAGGGAGCTGTGCTAACACATACAGCAGGAGAATTTTGTTCTTTGGAATAAACTATTTTATCTCTCTGTTTATGTGGATGTAAACATATTTTATGTGAAGATTGTTACAATCTCAGGTGGTGTTCTTTAAGATAAATGATTATTGTCCAAGTTATTTCCTCTCACCTTCCTCCCACCCTCCCCTTACTTAAACTCGTGACTGACTGTGGTGGGTTGACCCATGCTGGTCAGGGTGCCCCAGGTGCCCATCACAACTATTCTATCACTCCCCTCTTCAGCTGAACAGGGGAGATAACATATAATGAAAGATAAGAGCAGGGAGAGATCACTCGTCATTGGCAGAATAGACTTGACTTGAGGAAATTAATTTATTGCCTATCAAATCTGAGTAGGATAATCAGAAATACAAACTAAATCTTAAACAACTTTCCTCATACTCTCACCACCCTCCCTTCTTCCTGGGCTTAACTTTGCTCCCAGATTCTGTACCTCCTGCCCCTTCAGTGCCACAGGGGGATGGGGAATGTGGGTTACGATCAGTTCCTCACATGTTGTCTCTGCTGCTCCTTCCTCCTCATGGGAGAACTCTTCACACTCTTCCCCTGCTCCAGCATGGGGTCCATCCTGGAGGAGATAGTCCTTCATGGACTTCTCAAACATGAATCCTTCCCACAGTCTGCAGTTCTTCATGAACTGCTCCAGCATGGGTCCTTTCCATTGGTGCATCCTTCAGGAACAGACTGCTCCAATGTGGGCCACAAGTCCTGCAGAAAACCTGCTCCAGCATGGGCTCATCTCTCCAAGGGTCCCACAAGTCCTGCTAGGAGCCTGGTCCAGGTTGGGCTTCCCTCATGGTCACAGCCTCCCTTGGGCATCCCCCTGCTCTTGCATGGGGTCCTGCATGGGCTGCAGGTGGATATCTGTTCCTCCATGGGCTGCAGGGGCACTGCCTGCTTCACCATGATCTGAACCGTGAACCGCAGGGCAAACTCTGCTCTAGCACCTGGAGGACCTCTTCCACTCCTTCTGCTCTGACCTTGGTGTCTGCAGAGCTGTTCCTCTCACTTATTCTTACTGCTGCTGGTGTGGCTCAAGGGTTTTTTTCCGTGCTTCCTAAATCTGTCATACCAGAGGCATTACCACCGTTGCTGATGGGCTGGGCCTTCGTAAGCATCATGTCTGTCTTGGAGCCAGCTGGCATTGGCTGTGTTGGACATGGGGAAAGCTTCTAGTGGCTTCTCAGAAAAGCCACCACTGCAGCTACCCTGCTACTAAAATGGTGCCACACAAACCAAATACACCCTAAAGAGGCCAAGGCCTCTATAAAAATATAAGAAAAGAGGTAGATATAGACAAATTACACTAAAATGTTTGAGAACTTCATGCTTTAGACAACGGGATTTGTTTTTTGTTAAGTTAAAATAAAACTTACCTGTAGAAAAATGAAAATATTCACACAAAATCATAACAAATACCGAAGTAGATGCACAGCAATGAAAGCATTATTATGGCTATAATTGAACTATTAAATATTCAGGAATAGTGAGCATGTAATACATAAAAGTCTATTTCACGAGTATGATTATGTTTGTAAAATACAATAGATGCAAAAACCAGGTTTATTTCTCAGAAGAAATATTATTGCATTCAATTGGAGCACATAATGGAACAAAGAGCACACATTAAGAGGGTCATCTTTCTAAATCAGATAGGAATGTCCAAATGGTAATGGAAAGAAGGGCATAGAGAAAGTGAAGACACATTTGGCTACAAGTGAAAGTTAAAATTTGCCTTTGATCAGAAAGAATGAAATGAAAGGGTTAATGCACCAGTTTATGTTCTGATACCAGAAAACAAAAAAACCCCACCAACTTTGGAAGGGAAAATGATCTAAAAGAAATGAACATTTTTTTCTTCTGGTGAATACTATAATTCGAATAAAAAAAGTATATCTTCAATTAAATATACTGATCTTTTTTCTTGCATATATACAATTGACTAGATCTCAGATTAACATAAAGAATATATTTTGTGGAAAAAAGCACAACTGCTCAAAACTCAATATTAAATAAGAACTATAAAAAAGAACTATTTATGTTTACAAAAAACTTAAAAAATTAAAAAATATGCAATTCTCAGAAGTGTGAAAAATCTTTGAAAATTCATTTAACTCAACCCTTAAGTATGTTTTAGCAAATCAGCATTTGCAAAGAAAGATTTGTGCCTTCCATAGATTTTTACTGTAAGGTCCCTAGTGCAAGAACTTCAGCAATTGTAATGTTATGAATGGGTTAAACATTACCATACTTCAATTACCTATCATCAAGCTTCTAGACATGAGAATACTGAGAATAAGTATATTATGCCATTTGTTTGAATTATTTAAAGCACACAATTTAAAGAAAACACTTCATTTAATATATACAGGCCATGATTCAAGTTCTGCTTTTAGGTACACATATAAGACTTTTTTAGTTTATTTTTTCAATATAGCCTTGACCAACATTACAGGTTTGATAAGAAAGGCAGCTCAGTATACTGTCTGTCATGGCTACTAAATAGATTTGAAAATAAAACAAGTAGCAGGTAAGTAACTTCAGAAAGACACAAGCATAGTTAATCTCTTCTCCAATTAGATGGGATGAGTTAAACAAAAAATTAGAGAGAGGTTGGAGAATGAAAAATACATAATATGGTGGTCAAAAGAAGACTGCAAAGGTTTCCAAATTAATAACTTGCATCTCATGCTTAAATGTTTTGTCAAAAGACCCTGTGAAATTTATTTCAGTCTGACAAAGATTTCTGCCCTGTCACTGTGGAAATTTTGAAGGACTTCAAAAAATAATCAAGATACAAGATACAAGAAGTATCACTGTAACAAAGGAAACAAGGCACTGCAAATATAAAATACTGAAGAACTGCATGAGATGACCCAAATATGCCAGCAAAATCTTCCATGATATTTTTTCAAGAAGTGATAATTTTATACAAGATCTACATTTGACAGATATTCACAAAGTACCGAGAAGTAGTGCAGGCAGCATTATATTGCCAACAAACTTCTTCAGAAAGCAAGCCATGGCAGTTTGGATCCACATTTAGCTTTACTGAACTTGCTTTTATCACAAGAATAGACTTGTCAGCTCATTTGGAAGAAGAGCTAGAAATCTTTCTCAAAAAACCCACTTATTTCTGCTATAATGTGTGATCACTTATTATGAAGTATAAGCACTAACTTCTTCTTATGGCATTGAACATGGCTTGGCCAGCAGTTTTTGCTTCTGTTAGCTTGAAGGAAAATGTCTAAAGAGGGGAAAAGCTGACGTGTACTCACAAAATTCATATAACTTATACGCAATTCAAAAAGTTGTACAATATTTTAAACCCAAATATTTCTAGAGCTTAAGAAGGGCACAGCATTCAGCAGTTCATTGAAGAGGCAGACTAATACTGGTGTTTGCTGTTTTGTCTGACTGCTTATATATTCCAACTATTCAGCAACATGATTGCCATGTGCAGGTTCCCCTTTTTTTGACAAACAAAAGTGTGACTACTCTGTAGGTTATGTAGTCACTAATGAAAAAAATGGAGAAAAAAATGGAATAAACAGCTGCATGGTACTTGTTTGCCAGCTGGGGTTAAGCCGTGGCAGTCATGCTTGCCACGAAAGGTTGGACTTTATAATTATTGGAAGGTTTACAATTATTGTAAATTCTCCCTCTGTAACAATTGGTGACATTATTAAATGGAGCTTTAACCAGAATAAAACAGACAAAACTGAAATAAAACAGGGGCTAAGTAATAATTATGTCATTTATAAGATTCAACTCTGACAACTTTTTTCATGAAGAAAGTCAAACGATGAAGTTCATATTACCTTTTTTTTTTCATCAAGGAATTACTTGTACACAATGAAACTTTATGAGTAATTTGTTACCCTTTATGTATCCACATTCTTCAAATTCTGACAGAATAAAATGAGCAACAGATGCTAGTCTTGGGAAAAAATCCACAGAATCATTGTATCAAAAAATGATTCATTTCAAAGAAAATTAGCATAACACAAGCCATCTAACTAATATAGTAACCAATGTTTAACATATCCCATGATATATGTGTAACATACTCTTTTGGGTACTTACATTTATATAATTTCCACAATAATAACATATTTATATCACATCAAAATCTTTGTCCTTAAAATAGTGCATTCTCATAGGTGTCTTTTCAGGATTTCCTTATTACACAAAGCCAAAAGATACTCTCTATCATGTGTGTAAATACATTCCAGTCCCCCAAATACACACATTTCAAGGTTTATTTTCCCGTGTAGAAATCATAGTAATAAAAACAATCACTCTTTTGCTTCAAAGGAAGCTCCTTCCTATTCACATATCTGTTTTTCCACAAAAAATGCTCACATTACCCCTCTGGGAGCCAGTTCCTTTCTCTGTCCACTATTTCAACTTTCTGTAATCAAAAAATGTCATAGACCTTGTTACAGAACAGGCTGAGTTCTCTCAGCTTCTCTTGGTAAAAATGTGCCCTATGCTGCAGAGTTTATAATTTTATTCTGATAAATACTGCAGTATTTATTACACATAGTATTACTGTGTGTAATAAATACAGTATTACACACAGTGCAGTTTAATGAATTAAAGACTTTTTTATATATCCAGAGGAAAACAGTCATCTTCTTTCAACAGGAAAACAACTTACCTGTCTCAAATCTAGGCACAATGATAACTATACTTTAATTTTGAAAGTGTTTGATTTGTGTGGCTTTTGTTTTGGTTTGTTTTTTTTTTGTTGCTGTTGTGAATTTAATCCAGAAATCTAATTAAAAAAAAAAAAAAAAGGGGGGGGGGAAAGAAAACCTGTACAATATATTGGTTAGAAAATCTTTTTTGTCAGAAAGGAAAACCACTTCATCTCGCATAACATGTCAACTGCAGTTACTGAAATTAGAAATTACCTTCTGAAGATCAGCCCAAACAGAATACATGTAAATTGTGAAAATTTTCACATACAATACCCTGCAGCTCTGCATCATACCAAATCATTTCTATTTGGGGCATAATCACTTGCAGGTTAAAGTATTCCCTGTATATGAATGTTTTGGCGTTTTCTGGTTTGTTGGGTTTTTTTTGTATTTTTTTTTTTTATCACAGGATTTCTTCTTTATAGCCATCACCTTCAGCTTTTACCTTTTCTTTCAGACCATCTTTTAAACCACACATGTGCTTCACTGCTTGGCAGATGACCTTTTGCTGTGCCTGTCGTGAACAACCTTACAGCTTCTCCCTTAGGCTGCTTATTGCAGCTGCTTATCTTGATTGACCCATGGCCATCCGCTCCTCATGACTCAAGTTCTTTCATAGGTGATACATCATGTCTTGCCTCCTGCTCTTGTTTCCCAAATGCTGATTCAAAACCACTTCTAAACTGGCTATAACTCCAAGGTGTTTACATGCTCTCTGTCTTGAACAGCCTCTGATTTTCGTCTAACTTTATTATACCATCTGAAGTGAATTATTAACTAACCATAAATTCAAGGAATTATAATTCAACCATAAGACTGGGAGAGCTTTTCTTCAACTCTCTTTGCGTTCATAAAAAGTCACATAAAAATAGTGGTAGCTGTTAAAAATTATGGGCTAAGAAAATAACTAAATTGATTCAGGGACTCAAATGCTATATAGATTGCTTTCTGTTTTTTCATAAAGCGTCTGGATTTTATTTCTTTTGTTTTGAGATGATGAAAACTACCTTCAAACAAATGCAAAACAGTGTTTTGTTGAACACATGAAAGGAATGGGCATTGGAAATCAATTTAAGATGCCTAGGCATTTGCAAAAACACTTATGCAGTCTGATATGCTTCTAAGTGAATTCCAATATCTTGAAATCTGTAAAAATTGTCATATAAACTTTGCTTCATCATTCTCAATCTGTTCCAATATTCTTAAACTTTTTTTTCTTTATCAAAGAGAATATTTAAAGGTTTCTGTGCCTCATGTGTTTTCTTTTTCCTAAATATTGTCAGAAACAAGAGGAAATATGTGATGAGAAGAGAAAAACTGCTTATTATTCAGGTCTTAAGAACTGTGAGAACACCTTCTGGAGAAAAACATTTCTGTCATTTCATTTATCTCAGAAATAATAATACTAATAATAGAAAAACAGTCCATGTCTGTAATGAGAACAGAATGTAATAGAAAAGCAAATTATTTTTAATTTAAACAAAAGGTAGAAATGAGATTATCTAATTTTAGCTTTTCAAGAGCTAGACTTGTAGTCAAAGCTAGTCATTAAGTTAACTAGTGTCTAGTCTAAGGCATCCTCTATGGTCAATGGGGAGAGACACCCTTTTTAGTTTAGCAATCTACTGTAGGTGTAACAGACTACCTTGTTCAGACTAGACTACCTATAAACTTATAGTGAGAGATGAGATGAAGTGACATTAATACATCAAAGTCTATAAAGCAATTCAATCCAATTGTATAGTGGGACTTCATGATAACTACTTTGGGTTTGGTCACCTTCTTACACTTAGAAGTTTTATTTATGAAAATGTGAAATGTTTGTTGATCTTGTTTACAGAAAACCAAAACAGGCATTTTTGAAAGATGTGTGTCTACAGTCATTACTTTCTGGAGCATTTTTGAATAAACATACCTGTTAAATACAAATTAAATCAAATTACAGAGTGATATGGCAGGTTTTAAAGTTTTATGGAAGGGCCAAAGTGAAATGTAAATGCATCATTTCTAATTTCCTTCTATCACATCAATTGAAACCTATATGCTCCAATACAAATTCAACAAAACCAACAACAAGAAAAAAGGAAGTGCAAAATTGACTTTTAAAAAATGTAGAAACATAACAACAGAGAAGTCAAGCTTATATTCTTCTGTACTTTACGCCCTGCCTAGATATCTGATTCTTTTTTAGCCTAATAGATGTTATGAAGCAGATGGTACAGATTGACAGTAGTTCTGGAAATTAAAAGTTCTTTTCTGAGTCTCTTCTTTTCTTGTTTTCTTAGGCCAGCAAAGTACTTGAGTATGTAGGGAAAATCTGAATAATAATGTCAATGTAAGTAACTGCTGTGCTGGACCAGAGCCAGTATGTACTTTAATTTGCTCAATTAAAAGTTAGCCTTGCAATTATTAGCACCAAAGTGACAATTCATAAGCTTTTTAGTAAAAAAATAAGTTTAAAGTCTTTAGAGAAGAATTTATTTTCTGAAAGGAATGTAAAGAGAAAAATATTTTCCCCCTCTTAGCTCCTTCTTAATTATTACTATAAAAATATGCAAAACAAGTGCAATTTCATTTGCAAAATGAAGTTGATGGACTTTTGGAGCACATTGAAACCGCCCAGTTTAGTTATAATACAATTGCCATTTAGCTTTCTTACATCAAACATTATTGATTTCTACAGAGTATTCTTTGTCAGAAACACTGAGTTATATTTCAAAACCAATTGTATAATTCTCCAGTGTTATGGAAAGAAATTGTGCACTAGAAATAGATCAAATATTTGTGTCTTTCTGTTGATAACTTCAGGAAAAACAACACCTTCAGGTAGTCAAGACAGCACTTGTTTTAGGCGGATTCAATTTCTGAATAATTTGAATTTGCCTTCTGATTTCTTCAGGTTTTTGTAGGGTTTTTTTTGTTTGGTTGGGGTTTTTTTGTTATAAATAATAATACTGCATTTGCAACTTTGAAGTAATCTAATCTTGTTTATAATCAAATTTGTCTTAATAGTTTTTTAGTAGAAAATTAACATTAAAGCTAATATTTTTGTTTATGCTTAGCAATTCACAACAGCAATATATATTATAGCACAAGTGCAATTGTTAAAACTTCTTTCCTACTCAGAACCAGCTAGCCAGGTATTGAACTGATAGAGACCATGCTGCTCAATTTAAACACACTTAAATCATGACTCTAAAAGGATGCTGTTTTTACAATAGTTAAACTGGCTGAGGTTCAACAGGTAGTTTTATGATTCATGCTCTCTTCTGTGGTATAAAAAAGTACAGCTAAAAGATGATGAAAGTAGCCCCAGACCATAAACAACACCATGGTTACTTTTTATGAAAGGTATTAGCCTCATCGGTCAGGTAAAAACAGCTTTAGAGATTAGAAAGAGATCAGAAAAGACATGCAAAACATAAAATTAGGAAACAATAAACAAATTGCAAATCACAGACATGAGAATTATGAAATATATAAGTCTTATGAAAGTAGACCTATGTCATTCTCAGGTCATTAGCATTATATCTTTAGCAAAATACACTAGATAATGATGACTAATTGTAAATTGCTTTTGACTCTTGCTCTCTTTCAACTTATTAATGAAAATTTGCTATATTAATCTTCGGACCTGGAGAAGGACAGAAAGATCAGAAGGATGAACATAACACCCAAGAGAAGATCAAGACACTACAAAGTATATGTATAACAACTTTAGGAGTGTTATGGGGATTTCAAATGTATAATGGGGACTTCCTGCAATAAATAGATGATTTGGACTTTGAGCATCCGATGTTAACATCCTTGTAACTAGACTAGTAATAGTAACTATTTTTGTATTTTGATTATCCTGTTAAAACATTAGTCACACTAAAAAATCAATTACTGACAATATACAGGTGTATTCTCCTTGAGCTGATAATATTTATAACATATCAATATTTTCCACTTGGTTTTTTTTGTGTAACTTTTCCTAAAGACTTTCCATTCTACATCTGGAAATCTGTCATAATAATCCAGTGCTGGCAAGAAATGAAGCTTTATGTCTTCAATGTAATGCATACATACAAAATGAGTAAGGACCTTGCTCTCATATGTTTCCCCTTATATATATCTTTTCTAGAAAACATACCTGCATTGGTGATGTCACACATAGTATATACCATGAGCATTTTGATTGAGTTTTGTTTGTTCAGTGCATTTCTGACGTGTAGCATCAAAGCGTTTTCTCTTGTGCCACATACTAGTGGGAATGTTATTAACTTTGACTCTTCATAGACCAAACCAACCTGAACACAATAACTTATTAATTCTTCTAATGCATATTCACATACAAACCTGTTCACATATTTATATTAATTTCATAATTGCAAAAAAAGATTCTGCTGTGCAACTGTCACATTGCATCAGCAAGTTTAATATTGACTTGTTTAGTTGACTTATTGACTTCTTGCAACAGTTCTTTTTCTAACAAGATCTAGTTCCTTTCAGATGCTTTTACATTACATTTTAAAAATAGCTTGATGTGGTGAAACGAGTCATCATAAATCACTGCTGGAGATGCAACTGATCACATACCAAATGCATCACTTATTATACATATATACACACACCACACAACACCCCTCCCCCCCCCCATATATATAAAAGAGATTTTTTATATAATTCTTACAAAGCTTTACTGGAAAGAAAGCCCTGTTTATAATGTAATTAATGTGTTATGTGAAGGATGATCTGACATCTACATGTACATGCTCTCACATCTACAGTATTACAATGAAAAAGTCAATGGCTTCCTTTTAAACCCATTTTTAATAGTATTAATCTTATGAAGAAATTATATTCTTACAAATGTAGATTTCACTTCTTTACTTCTTTACTTCTAATATCTGCAAGCCTACTGATGTCAGGGAATTTTCTCATACACAAGGTCACAAATCCTTGTCAAAAAAATGTAGGCTCAAGTTTCAATGTCGGGGTTTTTTTGTTTATGGTTTTTTTGCTGTCCCTTCATGAAAACACTAAAAGCTTTCTGTCATCACTAATATTCTTATTGGCACTGTAATTGATTTCCTGCTTTTTTTCTCTCTGTGTATTTCAGACACACTTCATTAGCTTGCTCATTTGAAGCTTGATAAACCTTTCCTTATGTCAAACTGTTAGCTTCTTTTAAGTCTTATTTCATACAAAAAAAATACCAATATAATTACATGCATATAGTTAACACACTACAGTTCCTTCAAATTGTCACAGCTGTTCTGCTATACATATAAGCCAGTAGAGATATTTCTTTAGGCACTGCTATGTGACAGATTCTATAAATTATTTCATATTACTGGTTTTACTGGAAAATTAACAGTTTCTGTAGAAAATTGTATCCTTAACCATAGTAATTACACCAGGATGAAATCTAAGAATAGACAGCTATATTTTTTGGCTCTAATCTTGCAATAAACAAATGATCAAGCTCTAAATTTGATTACACAAAAGACTATATCCATAAAAAATGAAATTATTAGCATCATGGGCTAAAGTATTCTTATTAAAAGGAGTGAATGGGCCCAGCACTCTCTCATTATGAAATGTACCATTTAAATAACGGTGTATAGAAAGGTTTAATTTTATACCTCTCCAGTACTAAATGACAGTGTTTAGCATCTTATTACAGCAAGATGAACATGATTAATACTTCTTCACAGAGAAAAGATCATGCTAGAATCACACTTCACAGTGAGTAATGAGTTCCCCTCTGATTATGAGATAGAATTTCCTTATATATTTTATAGGAGGTTTGAATCATGATTCCACTGAGATCAATCAGGAAAACAAGAAGACAAGATTCTGCCCAGTGTTTCCATTTAAAAACACTGCAAAAGAACTTCATAACCAACTGTCACCTGGTTTTAGGTATTTATCTATACCATGAAAAGCCATTTTTGCTGTAAAATGTTTTAGGGTGGGAATGTTTTCTTTCAAAAATATCGAATTCCTATTATATTAAGACTTCAGTACAGATTTTGATTTTTGTTAGTTTACACACTTATTAGGAGATTAATTTATAATGCTAATTAATAGGTTCATTCATTTCAGAAAAATAAATAGTTAAGCAACTAGACTACTTAAGAATTATTCTTCGGATATGTCCTGCTCTCCACCTGTACAGACCAGTATTTCAGCTATTAACAGTAAGCACTTCTGTCCCAAGAGGGTGCACTTAGAAGGTCCATACCATGGGGTACCCTTTGATTTTACCTGTGGGACCACAAAGAGGACATGAGAAACTGGAGTGGAAAATTTAACTCCATCCTAGAGGTATGGATACATGAATTTATGCAAAAAAAGTACTAACAATTATTTTGTAGTTTGCTCTGTTATGGATCCTAGTTGCATTATCTTTTTTCAGGGCATTTAAAAATGAATGAATATAAAAAACCCATAAATTAAGTTCAAAAGAATATCAGTTGGCATTCTGTATATTAAAGCATTATATTATATCCCGCTGCTTTACGAGAAAAAGCAGATAAATGGTTCAAAATATAATCATACAGCACAGTTGTGAACAGAAACTTCCCCTTCTTCTCCAGGCTAATTACAATAGCATTTGAGAATTTTTTAAATTTTTAATACCCTTGGGATTTTGAAGCCAGCATGATCCCATATGAAGATAGGCTGAGAAAGTTAGGGCTGTTCAACCAGGAGAAGGCTGCGTGGAGACCTCCTACCATCCTTCCAGTATCTGAAGGGGGCCTATAAGGATGCTGGGGTGGGACTATTCATTAGGGACTGTAGTGATAGGATAAGAGGTAATGGGTCAAAACTTTAACAGGGGATGTTTAGATTGGATATAAGGAAGAAGCTCTTTTAATGTAAGGGTTGTGAGGCACTGGAATAGGTTGTCCAGGGAAGGTGTGAATGTGCCATCCCTAGTAGAGTTCAAGGCCAGAAATGAATATGAAAGACAGCTCATTTAGTAAATGAAGACAAAGCAGGGCCATCAAAAAAACAGAAGTAATTGAGAGAATAAAAGGTAACCTCTCAGTCCATATTCCTGACTGAGCTGCAGGTTATGTAAAAAGATTTCAGCCATATCCAGGTGAGCAACATTATCACCTGCTACTCATAATGGGGCTACTACACTGGAGTTAGAGCATAGCAAAGACAAGCAGCTGCAATCACTTTGTAGGGAAGGGGGCACTGACAAGGTTTACAGAGTTTGTATTCTAGCTTGTTTTACTTCCCTGAAGCACAGAATTAAAAAGAAACAAAACTCCAGCTTCTCTCTTACATATTGGAACTCCATTTTCCTGTATCTTTTGTGATAACATAAAGAGCATCAAACACTCATCAACTTGTTTCATGTTATCATCAGCAAGCGGTGTAATGACTTCAAGAATGGTAAGAGATGTACCAAATACAGGTGTAAAACATGTCAGTGCACCTATTGCATCACAGATGCTATTACGGCTGTGCACCTCATTTGAAATTTAAAACTTATCTGCAATATTTTATATCTTATGAGATCTTATTCTGCTCCTTAACACAGTAGCAACAACTTTGAATTGTGATACATATTACCTGTTTTGTCATTCTGCTTTGCAGTGAAGCAAGTAGTAAATACCACACAGCATTTGGATATTCCAGAAGAAAAATAGGTTAAGGGTTGGTGTAACCTCCTATTTTTATCCACTGATAAAAGATTTTTATTTTCTTCATATTCAACCATTATCATGGATTGTTTACTGCTAACACAATGGAGTTATGTAAAACTCTTCAAGGCCAATTGAAATGCAAACTAGTCAGTACGGGCTCATCATTCATATTACGCATTGGTGTTTTCAAACTTCGTATAGTTTGCAGTAAAATCCAAGAACCAAGGGTTCATCCATCACCTGTTTAATTGTCTGTATCATTCAGGCAGAAAGAAGAGAAAAGTGAAGACAGAGAGTGTATTATTAGCATAAATTGCATGCAGGACATTCTGTTATCTTAATCTTCTGTTATTTTAATGCCACTCATTCCTGTCCACAGGTCCATTCAAGCAAAAGATTGAGAAAAGATAAATCCTTGAATGTTAGATAGCATTTTTTCCCTTATACGGACTCATAAAGTTTGTGTGTTTGGTACTTTCTAACAAGTACAGATTTTATGAGCGTTGCAGCATTTCTTTCCATTAATATGTATAAGGAGGATGCTTTAACTGAAATAATAGCAAGTGCAAGTACATCGCTGATATAAACAAAGTTGTCAATGGTTACTACAGGAATTGCTGTGGAATACTCCAGATGACACAAATGAATATAGGATCATAACAAGTATTGGTTGGCCACGCTTACAACGTCAGCTGCTCACTAGGAACTACAGTTGCCAGTACTTGTGTGTTTTAGTTTTCCCAAGGTAATTAACAGAAAGAAATGTCTGCATGGAGCCTGAAGTACTAAGAGATACATAAGGAACTCCAGAGAATTTTCAATTAGTTTTCATCGCAGCTGTATCTCTGAAGCAATATGTGCAAACATAAAAATCTGGAAATAACCCATGCCACTTTGCATTCCTCTGTTCTGTTGTGATAAGAATGTGATGTGTTTGGTAGTATAGGAAGCTTGGAGGTCAATAAAAACAAAGGAAAAAAAAACCCACCCAAACCACCAATCTATTTAAGAAGTCTAAAACAACTCTAAACACATTTCTTCTAAAATAATTGTTAATTTCAAACATCTTTGTCCAATTATCATAATATAAGTGTATTCTTAAAATGAAAAAGAAAATGGTGGAACTGAGAATTGACATGTATCAGTCTTGAAATACTAGAACTTTCACATTTAAGGTTTAACTCTTTAGGTTTCCTAAGAGAAAGAGTAGTCCTTGAGATAGCAATTGTAAATAACGCTGCAGTTATTATGCTGACATTGAGGGGTATCTGTAATGCTGATATCCTCAAATCATGTACAGGAAATTTAGATACTAATTGTCATTATTTAAATATGAATTAAGCATCCAGACTTTCAATTACTGTTGGAAATTCCAACTTAAACTATAGCTTATATCTTTTATATATAATATAAGCATGAGGTCTATAAAACCAGAAGTGATACATGACAAGAAGTCTATTTAGGAAGTTTGCCTATCCATCAGAACAACTGATTTCTAGATGTTCTAGGATGTCATTTCCCACTGCTGGAGAATACCAAAATCCTTAGGACCAACTTTCTTTTTAATAACTTATTTTCACTGTCTAGACTTTATCATATACGTGAACACTTATTATTTGAAACAATTACAACAACAACAACAACAAAAAAAAGCCTGTCTGCAAATCCAATCTTCCTTAGACTGGCTGAAATATAAAATTTCCAACAAAAGCTGTCATTAAAAATGCGTATTGACAGCAAATAGGATTTAAGCTACCTGCATAGGATAAGGTGTTATGTTTGTTGAAGTTTATTTCTGAGAATATAAATAAAGATTTCAATCTTCCATATTTCTAGGCATACCTAAGACAACAGTTTCCTTTAACTGCTTTAATGTGAACCAGCCAAGACCATTCCCTTCAGAAATGGGTTCTTTCAGGTTTTAAAATATGTATTCAAAAAATGTGAGTGGTCATCTCTGATATAGACAGGAGTGACATAAAGATAAGAACATTTAATGCTACATATTGCAGCTCTTTCGTAGGTATGTAACAATATAATAGGGCAGCAGAACTGTAACAAAAGACTGAAAATACTCATAGAAAGAAAGGAATCAGGTGAACATTTGCTTTTCCTTTCCCTGACTCCTCTCTGGAAGCATACATGTGAATTTTTTTTTTCATCCTTTGTAGAAGATGAACTGCCCAGATCCTTGCTTTGCAACTCTGCTATATGGTTCTACCTATTAAAAAAAATTGAAACTTGCCATCTTCAGAATCTTTATCTCCCACCATGCACACAAAGATGAGTTATTTATTGGGATTATTTCTCTTTTACCAGTACTAGCAGGGAAGACTTCTACTCTTCAGAAAGGAGATAATACTTATAAAAGACATGAGGAGGTCTTTCAATATAAAACAAAAATTATCATGCTCAGAGTTGCCTGGAATGCCTGTTTTTTAAATTTAATTTTGGATAACATTTCTTTGCATTTATTCTGGGCATATTTCTGGAAAATATTAATTCTATACAGCTGATATATTCCAAAGGTTAATAAGTCTACACAACTTCCCAGACGTTCAGGACACTTTTTGCTGTAAATGCTCGGAGCAGAGACGCTAGGGTCTAAGATTTGAATTTCACTGTCTTTCCTGTTTATGATACCCTATAGTCAGTCTACAGGTAGACCTGTAGCATTGACTCGTGGGTCAGGTTCAAGACACAGACATCATTTACCAATTAGCATCACAGACAAAGCATACTCAACTTGGGTCAATTAAAACCAATTTGTTTAGTGCCCTCCAGCCCCACACCTTTTCCCAGATTCACTTCACCCATCCATTTCTGATTCCTTTGCCTCCTCTCCCCTCCCACTGGGAGATGAGGAATAGGGGGTTGCATTCAGTCCATAACATGTCTCTGCCACTCCCTCCTCTGCACACTGTTCCCCTGCTCTGGCATAACTGCAGCTCTTCAGGATAAACATGCTCTGGCCTGGAGTCCTCCAGGGGCTGCAACATGGATATTTGCTCTGGCTCAGTCTTTCCCAGGGCTGTAGAGGAATCTGTTCCAACACCTGGACCATCTCCTGCCCCTCTCCCCTCAGTGCTTGCAGTGTGTTTCTCACACTTTTCCCCTCACATCTGGGCAGGTCTTTTCTCTTCCTCCCCCAGACTTTTCTCAGGCACTACCATCGTGTCTGTGGGGCACAGCTGTGCCCTGAGGTGGGTCCTTTGGATGCTGCTGGAACTGGCTGTGTCCAGCATGGGGCAGCCCCAGGCACTCCTCACAGAGGCCCCTGCAGCTCCCTGACAGCCCCTGGGCACCTGTGCCTGTATACACGTACACCCCATACATTAGTGTGCATAGAGTATTATGAACAGTCAGATGGTGATAATCTTAAGTGTTGCTCACCATGAAAACCCAATACAATTCTGCAATATTTACCTTTAAAATATCCCAGTTTCTATGGCACACCTTTTTTTCCAGTGTTCTTATGCTGAATTAGGTACACAGACATTAAGGTTACAGTGTCTCAATAATACTAGTTTAGAATGAGGTGAATCTCCAAGTACTAGTCCCCATCTAATATTGAAACTGCAGGCAACATTTATATTCTGTTAAGTGTGCAGTAGCATACCTTTTCACTTTTGAGTCTTTTTAGCATCACAAGAAAGTATGTATGTTTGCATTTTATTTAGCTTGTATATATGATATATATGGTATAGAGGTGTGAAAACACCAGATCAAGAAAAATAAGTAGTAGTACACTACTAGAAAATAATAAATCATCCTCTCCTGTGGTTAAAAATGGATTACAAATTTCCCCACTTTAAAACCTCATTTGTAAAGACTTTTTTCTTCCTTTGCATTTTTCTTTTTGATTTGTACATGAGGGTTCAAGTCTGCAGCATCAGTTTTACAAGACATTATCGCATATTTGTCCTGCACAAGTTGTTACAAGTTTGTATTTACTTGCTCTTTCTTTTCCCTGAAAAGCAATATACACCATAATCCTGAGGGAGAAATCCTGCCTGCAAAAGATTATTTTATATTTGCTCATACTGCAGTTCTGAAGCATCCTGGCAGTACAGATTGTTTTCATTCAGTTAGTCAATTGGTCAACATTTGAACTTCATAAAATATGGTCAACTTTTCTTAGCAACAGCAAGAGTGGAATGAAGAATTCTGGACTGGGCAGAACGAAGAGGAAAACATGCATTCAGTATTTCTATAATAGAGCAAAGTTTGATTGGCAGTGATTCACCAGGCCATGTTATCATTCACAGTATCTCAACAGGTTTCTAAGTATTTACATGCCTTCCCCTGAGTATATGAATAGGGCTCTAAAAATATTACAGTCAGTGACAGTCTAAATGCATATACAATTAAAACAGTTTTCCTAGCCATATTTACCCTGTTCTCATTTTTTCTTTTCCATTTCTGCATCTGCTCATCTTGTAACTGCAAAGCACTCCCTGTGACTGCTGCCTGCTACTCTGCTTTCGAATATCTAAGCTGCAGTATTTGCCTATCATCTCTTCTTGATTTCTCGATTATTCATATTCTCTTGACATGTTGATGTCTTGTTTTACCTACATCCTCAAACAAATGTAGTGTGCCTCTGGTATTCCAGAGTATGTAACACTGGGATTTGCTCAAGAAAATAACCTCAGACACCTTAGGTATTAGTGATTTCCATGAATGTAAAATGTGGAATCAGAACATGTGGAAACCCACAATCTCCCTTACATCTTTAGCTGATAAGGGTTAACAAATATTGAAAAATGTCACCTCTGGTTTTTTTAGCTACCTCAAGTTTCCCAAGACTGGATGTTATCTTCAGGTAACTAAATTACTACCTTGATTTCTCTGGATTTGTATAGTCTTTTGTTGCATCTTCTCTACAACCCATACTGTAAGCCATCTGAGGCAAAGTTGTATTTTTCCTTTCTCTGTTTATATAGTCCTTCATACCACATGCCTCTAAACCTGGTTTGCAGTTCCTGTGTGTCACTGCAGTAAAATTAGACTCCTTTCTATAACTTTTGAAGAGGAAATAGCATTTCTCACCAGCTGGCAGATTTCTCATGTTAATCTTGAAACTAGGACAAAAGCTAGGAATTTAGTAATTTTGCCACCTTGTTGAAACACTGAAGTGTCTTCTCATGGTTGCTTGATACATTCATCTGTATCAAGGAAATATACCATACAATTAGCTTCAATTTACTAAAGACTTTTATTGTTTTATTTTATTTATTTTTATGGAATTCTACATCATTTTGATCTGATCTAGATTTTTTAAATAAAAATATGGCAACTGTCCTCATTTGGAACTCTTCCTTTTTGTGTCATGAAATTCACCTACCCATATTGAAATTGCTATTTTAAAATAATCTTTGAAATTAGGCTGAACAGATAACGATTTAAAAATATTAGCAACAGACTTTTCTGTGAGAAGATAATAAGGTCATCTACTAATCCATTTTTTATCAGCTACATTCTCAAGATTCAGCAAGCTTATGTTAATACATTTATCATCACATTCATTGGCCTACATGATTTTACATAATGATGATTGGTAAAATGAAGGTGCATACTTCTGTGAGCTCTTTTCTAAGTGCTATATATGCTTAATGTTACAAGTGGTACTATCCCAGAAGCAAAGCTCCTGTCTGATTAAGGAACTAAATTTAGATATAATTTACTACATTTGGAAGGAAGAAAATATTTAGTGTTTTTACTTTAGTGTTACAGTGCATTTATGAGCTGAAGTCACACAATAAAAACTTCAGGCTTTCACATGCTTAACATTACAACCATCCACCTAAACTCTAAGCTGATAGATTTTATGGATTCAGAGAAACACAGAATCATAGAATAGTTTGGATTAGAAGGGATATTTAAAGGCCATCTAGTCTAAGTCATCTTCAACTAGATCAGGTTGCTCAGATCTCCATTCAACATTATATTTAATGTTTCCAGGAATGGAAAATCTCTGTGCAACCTGTGCCAGTGTTTCACTATCCTCATTGTAAAAAAAATCTTTCCCTATATCTAGTTTGAATCTGTCATCTTTTAGTCTAAAAACATAACCTTTGTGCTATCCCTACTATAATGTTTGTCCCCATCTTTACTGTAGGTCCCCTTTAGGTACTGGAAGGCTGTTCTAAGGTCTCCCTGGAGCCTTCTCTTCACACTGAACAAGCCCAGTTCTCTCAGCTTGTCTACATTGAGAGGTGCTTCAGCCATCTGATCATCTTTGTGAACCCCTCTGGACCTGCTCCAACAGGTCTATGTCCTTCCGGTGCTGAGGACTACAGGTCAGGCCTTTCAGTCAGGTCTCGCAAGAGCAGAGCAGAGGGGGAGAACCACCTCCATCCATCTGCTGGTTATGCTTCTTTTGATGCAACACAGGATAGGGCTGGTCTTCTGGACTGCAAGTGCATGTTGCCAGCTCATGTCCAGCTTTTCATATATCATTCTCCACAAGGTTGCTCTCAGTACCTTCATCCCCTAGCCTGTATTGATACTGGGGATTTCCGCAACACAGGAGCAGGACCTTACACTTCACAGAATTCCAGAATCCCAAGGGTTGGAAGGAACCTCGAAAGATCATCTAGTCCAACCCCCCTGCAAGAGCAGGGTAACCTAGAGTACATCACACAGGAACTTGTCCAGGCAGGCCCTGAATATCTCCAACGTAGGAGACGCCACAACCCCCCTGAGCAACCTGTTCCAGTGCTCTGTCACTCTTACAGTAAAGAAGTTCTTCCTGATGTTAACGTGGAACCTCCTATGCTGCAGTTTACATCCATTGCCGCTTGTCCTATCACTGGATATCACTGAAAAAAACCCTAGCTCCATCATCCTGACACCCACCCTTTACATATTTGTAAACACTGATGAGGTCACCCCTCAGTCTCCTCTTCTCCAAGCTAAAGAGACCCAGCTCCCTCAGCCTCTCCTCATAAGGGAGGTGTTCCACTCCTTTAATCATCTTTGTGGCTCTGCGCTGGACTCTTTCAAGCAATTCCCTGTCCTTCTTGAACTGAGGGGTCCAGAACTGGACGCAATATTCCAGATGCGGCCTCACCAAGGCAGAGTAGAGGGGGAGGAGAACCTCTCTTGCCCTACTAACCACACCCTTTCTAATGCATCCTAGGATGCCACTTGCCTTCTTGGCCACAAGGGCACATTGCTGGCTCATGGTCATCCTCCTATCCACCAGAACCCCCAGGTCCCTTTCCCCTTCACTCCTTTCCAGCAGGTCAACCCCCAACCTGTACTGGTACATGGGGTTGTTCTTCCCCAGATGCAAGACTCTACACTTGCCCTTGTTGAATTTCATCAAGTTTCTCCCTGCCCAACTCTCCAGCCTGTCCAGGTCTCGCTGAATGGCAACACAGCCTTCTGGTGTGTCAGCCACTCCTCCCAATTTAGTGTCATCAGCAAACTTGCTGAGGGTACACTCAGTTCCCTCATCCAGCTCATTGATGAAAATATTAAACAGCACTGGTCACAGCACCGACCTCTGAGGGACTCCACTAGTCACAGACCTCCAGCTAGATTCTGTGCTACTGACCACAACTCTCTGCCTTCTTCCTTTCAACCAGTTCTTGATCCATCTCACTACCTGATCGTCAAACCCACACTTTCTTAGCTTATCTATGAGAATGCTGTGGGAGACAGTATCAAATGCCTTACTGAAATTAAGAAAAAACACATCTACCGCTCTACCATCATCCCTCCACCTAGTCACTTCCTCATAGAAGGCTATAAGGTTGGTCAAACATGACTTCCTCCTCATAAAACCATGTTGGCTGTTTTTAATAAACCCCTCATCCTTGATATGCCTAGAGATGGCGTCAAGAATAAGTAGTTCCATCACCTTTCCAGGGACGGAGGTATGGCTGACCGGTCTATAATTACCCAGGTCCTCCTTCTTGCCCTTCTTATAGACTGGCATGACATTTGCCATCCTACAATCCTCAGGCACCTCTCCCGTTTCCCACGATTTACCAAAGATGACGGAGAGTGGCCTAGCAATGACCTCTGCCAGCTCCCTCAGCACCCGTGGGTGCATTCCATCCTGACCCATCGATTTATAGATGTCCAGATTGCATAGCTGATCCCTAACCCAATCCTCATCTACCAAAGCAAACTCCTCCTTTGTCCTGACTCCTTCTGGGGCTATAGGAATCTGGGGTGCCTGGGGAGAGCCTGCAGGAGTAAAGACAGAGGCAAAGAAAGCATTCAGCACCTCTGCCTTCTTTATATCCTCTGTCTCCAGGGCACCCACCTCGTTCAGCAGTGGGCCTATATTGCCTCTTGTGGTAGTTTTATTTGCTATGTATTTGAAGAAGCCCTTTCTATTGTCCTTAATCTGACTAGCAAAATTAATTTCCAAGGAGGCCTTAGCTGTCCTAATTGCCTCCCTACATCCTCTAACAACTGTCCTATATTCCTCCCAAGTGGCCAGGCCCTCTTTCCATAATCCATAGATTCTCCTTTTCCACTTGAGTTTGCCCAGCAGTTCCTTGTTTAACCACAGTGGTCTCCTAGATCCCTTACTTGATTTCCTACCAATTGGGATGCTCTGATCCTGAGCTTGGAAGAAGTGGTCCTTGAATGCTGACCAACTATCATGAGCCCCTTTACTGCCTAGTACCCTTTCCCATGAGACTTCCCTTAGCATTTGATTGAAGAGGCCAAAGTTGGCCCTTCAGAAATCCAGAACTGTGGCCTTGCTAGGTATTCCATTCCTCCCACATGGGATCCTAAACTCCACCATCTCATGGTCACTGCAGCCAAGGCTGCCATTGAACCATCATCACTTCAACCAGACCCTTCTTGTTGGTGAGTACTAAATCTAGCAGCGCTCCTCTCCTAGTTGGTTTGTCCATCATTTGCATTAAGAAGTTATCATTAATACACTGGAGGAACCTCCTAGACTGTGAATGATTGGCTGTGTTACTCTTCCAGCAAATATCAGAGTAGTTAAAATCCCCCATGAGGACCAAGGCATGTAGTCACGAGGCTACTTCCAGTTGCCTGTAGAAAGCCTCATCAACTCCTTCGTCCTGATCAGGAGGTCTATAACAGACTCCCACAACTGTATCACCCATACCAGTCTGTCCCTTAATTCTTACCCACAGACATTCCACTTTGTCCTCGTCTGACCCCGGACAGAACTCAGTACGTTCTAGTCACTCACATAAAGAGCAATTCCACCACCTCGCTTTGCTGACCGATCTTTCCTAAAAAGGACATAGCCATCTATGACAATATTCCAGTCATGTGAGCTGTCCCACCATGTCTCTGTAATTGCCACCAGATCACAACCTTTAGACTGCACACAGACTTCTAATTCCTCCTGTTTATTCCCCATGCTGCGTGCATTGGTGTACAGGCATTTCAGGGAGCAAGCAGAGCACGCTGATGGCACGCCTGGGAAGCAGGAGGCCTTCTGGTCATCATTAATACTAGAACAATGCCCCACTAGTTCAAACCCAGCTACAACCCCCTCGCACTTTGAAACTAACCTAAAGCTCTGTGAGTGAGCTCTGCTAACTCTTGTCCTAGCACCCTTTTTCCCCTGTGGGACGGGGTCTAAAAAACTATCCTGCCCCACAAATGAAACAATAGATTGATAGTCTTCCCTAGTCCCTTACACTTGGTCTTGTTGAACCTCTTGAGGTTCACACAGACCCACTTCTCAAGTTTTTCCAGGTTCCTCTATATGTCATCAGTCTCTCAGGTGTGTCAACAGCACCACTTGCTGAAGGTGAACTTGATCCCACTGTGTATGTCACTGATGAAGATATTAAACAGTACTGGTCACAGAACAGACCTATGAGGGGCACCACTTCTCATTGATCTCCATCTAGACATTGAGCCATTTGTCATTACCACCTGGATGCTACCATCTGACCAATTCCTTATCTACCAAACAGTTCACCTCAATATCTTTCTAATTTAGAGAGAAGGATGTTGTGGGGGACCATGTCAAATACTTTAGAGAAGCCCAGACAGATGACATCTGTAGCTCTTCTCTTGACCACTGATTTAGTCACACAATCACAGGTCACTACGTTGAAAGGTCACTACTTGCCTTTGGTGCAGCCATGCTGGTTCTCTAGAATCATATCCTTGTTCCCCATGTGCCTTAGCACTACATATCCCAATAGAACATATCTGTCAGGACATGCACTCAATGGGAAGTTGATTATTGCTTCAAAACTTTAAAACTCAAAGTCAGGAAAACATCTTTAATTTTTACCTTTCTCAGGTGCAGAATCAAAGAAAAGTGACTAGCAAGATGTGTTGGTGCTATAAATACAAGATTTTAACACATTTCTTTATCTGACTATCACATTTTTCTCACTTATTCAACTTTTTATACAACTTTTTATGATGTGGTGTATAGTTGAGATTAGAACCAGCTGTGTTCTATGGTGCTCTACTCCAGTTAGGTTAGGTTTCTCCTGTAAGCATCTCTTACAGATACCTGTTCATATTTTCTAAATAGTGTTTCTGTGATTGCTTTTCTACATTTTCTTTTTTTTAGATGCATTAGAACTAAATTCTTTGGTTATAGTTCCCTAAATTATCAAGTTATGCTCTTTCCACTTTAACTTCTATATAGCATAGAATGGTATGGGTTGGAAGGAACCTTAAAGATCATCTAGTTCTTATTTTTTAAACCCTTTTGCTTATACTCCTCCTAGCTTATGTCTGATCACTGCAGTTAAGTTGATAACCTTATGTTTTGGAACTCATCAATAACATACTGTTCATATTTTTCCCTTTTTTTTTCATTTTTCATGCTTCATGGAATAGAAAGAGACACTAAGATAAAAAAAATTAAAAAGAACTTGATTATGTATGTGAGACATATAAGGAAACACCTGTATTTTGGTGAGTATTTGGGCCTCTTTCTGAAGTCCCACCTGGACTATTAATGCTGTTATACAGAAGGTGAAGTGCAATTAGAGGGTTAGAGATCTCTTTCTGAAAGCTTCTGGATCACTGAATTTCTCTTCTACCTCACCAAACACTGTTATATACTTGTTATTCACCATTGCTCAAAAAAGAAAGAACTGTTTTGTTGTTAGATACATTCCTTTTATTTCATTCAGAAAAGCCTCTCCTAGGGTAACTTTAAAAAAAAAAACAAAAAAACAACCAGAGGATTTATTTATTTAGTAAGCTAGACAAAACAAAATCTACTTAGCCTGGGGAGAAAATTAAAATCAGCTTGATCATTGCTAAACACTGAGCACCCTTTTCTACTTTTCTGGTCTCCCTTCAGAAATGCACTTCAAACTGACAGCTATACAGCTGGAGAGGACATAGAAGTAAACATTAAATGAATAGCATTTCATGTTATTAAAGCCTATCTGGTTTTCAGGGTAAAGATAAAAAATTTGAATGCCAGATTTTCTTTAAAGTCTTTCTTTTGTATGAAGACTGGCATATGCCAGCATTTTTCAGACTTTGTTAATGTAATGTAATTGATGGGAATAAAAGAAAAAGAGTGGAGAACTCACAAACCTGAGCAAACAACAACAGAATGACTGAATCAAACATCAGCTTTATGTTCAGCACTCAAAGCAATCATAAATATAATGTCCATATACTGATTGTTCACCCTTAAATTGAATAGTTGCAGGCAAATTTATCTTTAAAGAATATAGATCCCAGTTAGTGGACATCTATCTTCTTCTGGAACATGGAATACATTTCTATGCATTGTATTGTTGAAGTCAAGTAAGCGGACAATCGTTTTTACCACACACAGACTAGAAATGCCCTTACATTAGGAAAAAAGAACCCACCCCAAAACATCTCTTTTTTTTTGGTATTTTTAAGTATACATGGAAATCAACTGTAAAAATATGTAGGCAAATGAAGAATTATCAGCAAACAACATTCCTAAATATGGTCTAAAATACTTAACTGTCAGAAGTAATAATTTATAAAACAGGACTGTAGACATTCTCCTGATAGATCTGAGGGGCATGTTAATGAAGCACAACGAAGACAGATAGCTCCATTCTAATACCATCGAGCAGACAGCGCCTCATGAAATGCATCTCTGCCAGTGCCCATCAATCTCACCATGATGGCTGCTTAGATTAGACACAGACAAAGTACTCCTGTGAATATTTAAAAGGCTATTTCTTTTTTTTGTGAAGTTGTTTAAATTTGTTTTAATTTTATTAATTTGGCTGGGCTTTAATGTACATGGGAGCCTTCAGACTTACCCTTATAAAATCCAGACTGAAAGCAGCTGCTAGAAAAACATAAATTGCATATTTACTGTTTTACCCAGTTGTGCTTGTCCTGTTTCACATTACATGCTATTTTATCATTTTTTAATCAGTTGTGTAAACCTATTAATACAGAAATGCAATTTAACAGCATGCAAATTTAAGCTTTATAAGTCTGTGTTATTCTCATTGCTACCAACAGTCTATCATTTGAAAAAGTTTAAAACTCAGTCTTTATAAAAAAACCCTATACTTTTTCAGTTGTTTTTTAAATTACTTTCCTTTTCAGTGATTTCTCCTGTTTTTGTAGCAGTGGGAGTTCAATGAGTTGCTTGCGAAGAGCTAAATCCAGTCATCTTACTTGCAGTGTGTAACAGGAAATTGTGTTGAACTCAGCCATGTGTTACAAAATGTCATTAAATATGATGGGTTCTTAGTCAGAAAAATAAGTTGTTTCATGACATTCATACAAGAGAGAAGCCTCAGACTCTATAATTTATATATCAGGTTCATGGATTTTAACAGAATTTGGTCAAAATACTATTTTGGTTTTATTTTTAAATATTCTTATCTTTAAATATGTGGGTATACTTCTTCTAGTCTCTTTCAGCTTCATCACTTCCAAATTCAGGCATATCTGCACAAATAAGCAAAGCACTTTGTCCATGTTCTGGGGAAGGAGATGTACTAGTAAACTTGTGTGCCAGGGCTAACCTATGGTTTGATCAAGTTAGAGAAATACTGCTCACTAAAACAAAAAGGTGCTGTGAGCATTACAGGACTTTTTTTTTCCCCAGTTGACAAAGGAATTTCAATTGAATAACATCACAGGAAAGCAAAGGAGCAGGACTTCCTCCTGGTTAGGTTATCAAAAACCCTGTATCTGCACAGCAAGTTTACATATGCAAACTTTTAAAAATTATATGTTATTTTGCTTTTGCATGAGAAAGCTCTCTAAGTTTTTTAAATCTGGAGATCAGCATCCTCGCTTAGACCCTCCAAGAATAATTAAGTCAATAATCATGGTCAAAATTATGGTACTGTACATTTTGGAATTCAAGTGAAAACAAACATGTCTTGAGCTGGACTGTATTGCATTGAACTATTGAACTAACAATAGTTAGAACAATAACTACTGCCTTTTTAATTCACACAGAGTTTAAGTGTTTGCGGAAAACTGCCTTTCTTCCCTAAGAAGCACTGAAAATAAGTTTATCCATTCTTCAGAGAGAGGATACAAAACCATCTACAGTGCAGAAAACTTTGATGTTCAGTTGTCACAGCCTTCAACAAAGCTGCAAGCAGTATTCAATTTCTTTTGCTTCAAAAGGCCATCAGGAAGATATAACAGCAACAGATTATAGAGACAGGAAGACAGGAAATATTGCCTACCATCTGGACAGCTAACATGTAAGACAGACCTCAAAGTTATGAATGATTCTATGACAAGTTCAGTTTGAATTTCTAAAGTAGACTCATAGAATAGTTAAGGTTGGAAAGGACCTTAAGATCATCTAGTTCCAACAACCCGTTGCCATCAGCAGGGACACTTCACACTAAACCGTGTCACCCAAGGCTCTGTCCAACCTGGCATTGAACACTGCCAGGGATGGAGCATTCACAATATCCCTGGGCAACCCATTCCAGTGCTTCACCACCCTTACATTAAAAGAGCTTCTTCCTTATATCCAATCTAAACTTCCCTTGTTAAAGTTTTAACTCATTAGCCTATGTCCTATTATTACAGTCCCTAATGAATAGTCCCTCCCCAGCATCCTTATAGATCCCCTTCAGATAGTGGAAGGCTGCTATGAGGTCTTCACCCAGCCTTCTCCAGGCTGAACAGACACAACTTTCTCAGCCTGTCTTCATATGGGAGGTGCTCCAGTCCCCTGATCATCCTCGTGGCCCTCCTCTGGACTTGTTCCAACAGTTCAATGTCCTTTTTATGTTGAGAACACCAGAACTGCACACAATACTGCAATAGAGGTCTCACGAGAGCAGAGTAGAGGGGCAGGATCACTTCCTTTGACCTGCTGGTCACGCTCCTTTTGATGCAGCCCAGGATACAGTTGGCTTTCTGGGCTGTGAGGGCACACTGAAGCCGTCTCATGTTCATTTTCTCATCGACCGACACCCCCAAGTCCTTCTCTGCAGGGCTGCTCTGAATCTCTTCACCTCCCAACCTGAAGCTGTGTCTGGGATTGTTCCGATCCAGGTTGGAGAACTTGCCTTGATAAAACTTTATCAGATTGGCATTGGTGCA